>NC_092311.1:20072000-25072000 GCF_036785885.1 Coffea arabica | reverse complement strand
AAATAGAAATTTAACTAACTTCACTTTAATCCAAGATATCTTCCATAAAATCACCTCTTAAGCCAACACAAGTCACTAATAAACCATTGTTAAGAACAAAGAATGGATTGCTAGACATGATACCTTGAAATCTCAAGAAAGGTGAAGGTTTAGAGTTCTTCTTCCCAAATTAGCTCCACAAACACCTTCGAATCTCCTTAGTAAATAACTTTTATAGAGTAATCTGCAATTCTATCGGTTAGAACTCAAGATTGGAGTAAGAAATTGGAGTGAAAGATGAAGATTTTTCTCTCTCTCTTGCCCTCAAAGTTTCTGCCATAAGAAGGAGAAAATGGCTTGATTATTGGTCAAATTTTGGTTTTATTAAAGTTGAGCTAAGATGGTCAAAATTCCAACTTGAATCACAAAGTGACACTTGTCACCTCTTTAATGCATAGCTATCCTTTTGTCTCTCCAACACCCATCCATAGGGGTAACCTCTAATTATCTCTTAACACCTAGTATATTAATCCCGGTATACAAAACATAACCCAATTGGTCGAATTTATCGAACTGAACGCCACTAGCGGGTCCCACGTCCAATATACACTCTTTATTTCTCATGAACTAATTTATACTAGAAAAATGATTGGAAAACTATATTCATTTATAAAAGTCTCTGGAAAATTTTGATAATAAAATAAAGTAAGAAAAATGCACACGGAAAAATAAATAAATAAATAAAGAAAATTTCCCTTTTCTTTTCTTTCGGGTGTCACAGACTCCCCCCCTTAAAAGAGTGTCGTCCTCGACATTCCAACTCATACTAATCAAGTCAAGATATCCCTCAAAAGTCAAACAAGCATTTCCAAGCAAGCACGAAGAGTTACTCTAATCCCACTTGTCAGATTTTCATTCCTACTAGAAATCACTGATATGTCAAACAAGACCCACAGTCCGGCATCCTAAACTTTAAGCCTAGGATACACTACAGAGATCTGAAACCTAAGCTCTGATACCACCTGTGATAGCCCCACCTCACCCTAAGGCGAACCAAAGGGTTCGGCGGGCCGCCTGCCCAGTTCTCGCCGGGACTCAGTCGTTCACTACAGTCCTCAATTAAAATTCAAACTTTACATGAGATAATCCATCCAGTCACGTGAATAAGTACTACAAGCCTTCCTTCGCCACGAGCCCTATGGAGGGGAATAAAATATTCTTGGGGTGAGCTAGAAGCTCAGTGAGTAACCAGTCAAATTGTGACGCCCCGAAAAGTATAAGTGTGAGAACCCGTACTTTTCCCATTTTCTAGGGTTTTATTTATTTAATGGCTTGTTTTCTGCGTTTTCTTTAGTAGGGAAATTTTCTAGATATTTTTAAGGAGCAGATATAGTTTTTGGATGATTTTTCTAGTATCAAATAGGTTTTGAGAAATTAAGAGTATATATAGGACGTGGGACCCACTAGTGCGAAAGTTCGGAAAAATTCGACCAATAAGGTTAAGTTCCGGATACTGGGTGAAATTTATCGGGTGTTAAGAGATAAGTGGAGGATGAGATGTGATTGATGTGAGAGGAAACAAAAGGATAGAAATGCATTTAATGAAGTGACACGTGTCACTTTGTGAGTGGTTGAAGCCTAAGACAACTATTCACCTTTTTGACCTTTCTTACCCTTGGATTAAATATCTCAAAAATTGACTAAAAATTCACTCTTTCTTTCTCCATGTTGGCCGGCCACCTTAAGCTCAAGAAGAAAGAAAACTTCTCCAATTTTAAGCTTCCAACTAGCTCAAATCATCCAAACCAATTGCTTACAATTGTTTCTACTCCATAAAATCCCTCCATTTGGTGCTAGTAAGTGATTTTGTGGAAGTGTTCAAGGAAGCTAAGGTGTTTTACAACTCCTCTTCCCTTGTTTACTAGGTAAGTGGTGATTGACCTTCCTCCTACACTTAATGAAGCTTAAGATGTGCTTAGTGGTAGCTAAAGTGCTGAAATTTGTGGCTTATTTCTTGGTTTGAGATGAATTGGTGAAGTTTTTATTTTATTGATGAATTTTCTGGTTTAATGTGATCATGATGTTGTGGTTATTTATGATGGTTGGTAATGAGGGGTAATGACTCTAGTCGGTGTAAATGATTGGTAATTGCAACCAATTTTGGGTTTGGAAGGAATTTGAGGAAGTTAGGGTTTCATAACCCCCTTTCTGTCCGGTTTTATATCTCATGGTTAGAGGCCGAATTGGCCTTTGCTTAAAACATGAAAGTTGTATGTATTGATGTGTTTGAGATGCCTGTAAAATTTCAGGTCATTTGGAGTAGTGTAGAGTGAGAAATGTCGAAATTACTATTGCTGTTCTGGGTTCATCAGGATGGCCGAACTGCGCCTGTAATCGGCTGTTTTGACGGGAATTTCTTTGGATTTGGTTGTTGAGATCTTCTGATGAAATGTATCTTGATGTCTTAGCTACCGCCTGCCTTTGGAATCAATGAATTTGGACTTGTACAGACTGAGTTGGACTAATTACAGCATAGTGTAATTTGTAAACCTGCAATTAAGGTTCTGGTTTGGTGTTTTGCATTTTTGACCTAGTTGTGCTAGGATTTGGACTGAGTGTCCTTCTACATTGTTGTAGCCCTGTCTCTTAGCTTCGAAACGGTGGGTCTTTCACCTTCATCCGACAATCTTAGCGCCTTTGATACCATTACCGCAAAATGACGTCAAAACTGTTTTTCTGGTTTTGAGCTAAACTTTCATTTCCGGACTTTTCCCTAGCTTGACTTGTACTAGTACTACTTGGAGCTTGCTGAATGGCTATTGGATGAACTTGTTGTTGTGTGTGTACCTTTGGGACTGGCTGAGGATATAATGAAGCCATGATGGCTGGAAAAGTAAGCAAATTCAGGGGAAGTGCTGTCCAAACGTTGAAGGAACTTGTTTGCATTGAATTTGTGATTTAAGACTTGGATTTGAGCAAGGCAATGATATTTAATGGATGATTTCTGAGCCATGGAGGTGAGTGACCTCAAACTATTTCTAAAATTATTTATGAACCGTTTCTTGCATTATTTACTTTTGAACTGTTTCCAAATTTACTTTTGAACCGCTTTCCCGCATTATTTACTTTTGTACTGTTTTCAAAGTTAATTTTGGAACTGTTTTCTTACATATTATGCGTGCTTGCATATCAGTGTCTTGTTATTATTGATTTTGCTTTCAATGATTGTTAAAACGAGTTTTCTAGGCGAGTGTGTACTTTATCGCACTCGATCTAAATAAATATGAAATTTTCAATGATTAATGATTAAATGCTACTTGCGCATGAATGTAAGCCTTTTGGGCTGAACTGGCCATTGCCCCTTGTTACCGGTCGTCTCGAGCCAGAAGCGGACTCGGTCGGGCGACTAGGAACTTGGGTGAACGTTTCGGTATACTCGAGTATTACCTTGTAGGTTGGTGGAGCCTGGCCAAAAGCCAGGGACGGGGTGAATGAATGCACGAATGAAACCAAAAATGCAATGAAATGACAGGAGAACGAACGTATCTTTTCATCAATGTTACTATCGTTTTCCATTGCACCTGTTTCTTGAATTATTGATACTCCATATTTAATGTTTTGTAAACGTTGTAATTGTTTCTAGACTTATCATTTGATTTACGACATCATTGAAATGAACTATTGTTAAACAGATTTGATTACTGATTTTATTGGTTACTCGCTGAGCTTCTAGCTCACCCCAAAATGTTTTATTCCCCTCCACAGGGCTCAAGGCGAAGGAAGGGCTTGTAGTGTTTATTCATGGATTATCTCATGTATGGATTTAACTTGGATTTCCTTTTGTGTAATCATTCATATTGGGATTGTATTGAACGTTTAGAATTGATTGGATGTGTAATAGTCTAGTTTTGGACTTCCTCCTGTAGAATAATTGTGATCAAGGATCAGAGTGGCGCAGTGGAAGCGTGCACGCTTCGCTTTTGATATGTAAAGTTTTGGGATATTTGATTTTTATTTGATATATATATATCTTGAAATTTCATTGAGGATTGTAGTGAACGACTGAGTCCCGGCGAGAGCCGGGCAGGCGGCCCGCCGAACCCTCTGGTTCGCCTCAGGGGGAGGTGGGGCCGTGACAGTTGGTATCAGAGCCGGACTGTGGGTTTGATTTGACTCTTAGTGTTTACTTGGAATGCTTGAGTGATTCTTGCGGAATGTCTTGCATTGATTAATACAAGATGGAATGTCGAGGACGACATTCTTTTAAGGAGGGGAGATTGTGACGCCCCGAAAAGTATAAGTGTGAGAACCCGTACTTTTTCCATTTTCTAGGGTTTTATTTATTTAATGGCTTGTTTTCTGCGTTTTCTTTAGTAGGGAAATTTTCTAGATATTTTTAAGGAGCAGATATAGTTTTTGGATGATTTTTCTAGTATCAAATAGGTTTTGAGAAATTAAGAGTATATATCGGACGTGGGACCCACTAGTGCGAAAGTTCGGAAAAATTCGGCCAATAAGGTTAAGTTCCGGATACTGGGTGAAATTTATCGGGTGTTAATAGATAAGTGGAGGATGAGATGTGATTGATGTGAGAGGAAACAAAAGGATAGAAATGCATTTAATGAAGTGACACGTGTCACTTTGTGAGTGGTTGAAGCCTAAGACAACTATTCACCTTTTTGACCTTTCTTACCCTTGGATTAAATATCTCAAAAATTGACTAAAAATTCACTCTTTCTTTCTCCATGTTGGCCGGCCACCTTAAGCTCAAGAAGAAAGAAAACTTCTCCAATTTTAAGCTTCCAACTAGCTCAAATCATCCAAACCAATTGCTTACAATTGTTTCTACTCCATAAAATCCCTCCATTTGGTGCTAGTAAGTGATTTTGTGGAAGTGTTCAAGGAAGCTAAGGTGTTCTACAACTCCTCTTCTCTTGTTTACTAGGTAAGTGGTGATTGACCTTCCTCCTACACTTAATGAAGCTTAAGATGTGCTTAGTGGTAGCTAAAGTGCTGAAATTTGTGGCTTATTTCTTGGTTTGAGATGAATTGGTGAAATTTTTATTTTATTGATGAATTTTCTGGTTTAATGTGATCATGATGTTGTGGTTATTTATGATGGTTGGTAATGAGGGGTAATGACTCTAGTAGGTGTAAATGATTGGTAATTGCAACCAATTTTGGGTGTGGAAGGAATTTGATGAAGTTAGGGTTTCATAACCCCCTTTCTGTCCGGTTTTATATCTCATGGTTCGAGGCCGAATTGGCCTTTGCTTAAAACATGAAAGTTGTATGTATTGATGTGTTTGAGATTTCTGTAAAATTTCAGGTCATTTGGAGTAGTGTAGAGTGAGAAATGTCGAAATTACTATTGCTGTTCTGGGTTCATCAGGATGGCCGAACTGCGCCTGTAATCGGCTGTTTTGACTGGAATTTCTTTGGATTTGGTTGTTGAGATCTTCTGATGAAATGTATCTTGATGTCTTAGCTACCGCCTGCCTTTGGAATCAATGAATTTGGACTTGTACAGACTGAGTTGGACTAATTACAGCATAGTGTAATTTGTAAACCTGCAATTAAGGTTCTGGTTTGGTGTTTTGCATTTTTGACCTAGTTGTGCTAGGATTTGGACTGAGTGTCCTTCTACATTGTTGTAGCCCTGTCTCTTAGCTTCGAAACGGTGGGTCTTGAACCTTCATCCGACAATCTTAACGCCTTTGATACCATTACCGTAAAATGACGTCAAAACTGTTTTTCTGGTTTTGAGCTAAACTTTCATTTCCGGACTTTTCCCTAGCTTGACTTGTACTAGTACTACTTGGAGCTTGCTGAATGGCTATTGGATGAACTTGTTGTTGTGTGTGTACCTTTGGGACTGGCTGAGGATATAATGAAGCCATGATGGCTGGAAAAGTAAGCAAATTCAGGGGAAGTGATGTCCAAACGTTGAAGGAACTTGTTTGCATTGAATTTGTGATTTAAGACTTGGATTTGAGCAAGGCAATGATATTTAATGGATGATTTCTGAGCCATGGAGGTGAGTGACCTCAAACAATTTCTAAAATTATTTATGAACCGTTTCTTGCATTATTTACTTTTGAACTGTTTCCAAATTTACTTTTGAACCGCTTTCCCGCATTATTTACTTTTGAACTGTTTTCAAAGTTAATTTTGGAACTGTTTTCTTACATATTATGCGTGCTTGCATATCAGTGTCTTGTTATTATTGATTTTGCTTTCAATGATTGTTAAAACGAGTTTTCTAGGCGAGTGTGTACTTTATCGCACTCGATCTAAATAAATATGAAATTTTCAATGATTAATGATTAAATGCTACTTGCGCATGAATGTAAGCCTTTTGGGCTGAACTGGCCATTGCCCCTTGTTACCGGTCGTCTCGAGCCAGAAGCGGACTCGGTCGGGCGACTAGGAACTTGGGTGAACGTTTCGGTATACTCGAGTATTACCTTGTAGGTTGGTGGAGACAGGCCAAAAGCCAGGGACGGGGTGAATGAATGCACGAATGAAACCAAAAATGCAATTAAATGACAGGAGAACGAACGTATCTTTTCATGAATGTTACTATCGCTTTCCATTGTACCTGTTTCTTGAATTATTGATACTCCATATTTAATGTTTTGAAAACGTTGTAATTGTTTCTAGATTTATCATTTGATTTACGACATCATTGAAATGAACTATTGTTAAACAGATTTGATTCCTGATTTTATTGGTTACTCGCTGAGCTTCTAGCTCACCCCAAAATGTTTTATTCCCCTCCACAGGGCTCAAGGCGAAGGAAGGGCTTGTAGTGTTTATTCATGGATTATCTCATGTATGGATTGAACTTGGATTTCCTTTTGTGTAATCATTCATATTGGGATTGTATTGAACGTTTAGAATTGATTGGATGTGTAATAGTCTAGTTTTGGACTTCCTCCTATAGAATAATTGCGATCAAGGATCAGAGTGGCGCAGTGGAAGCGTGGACGCTTCGCTTTTGATATGTAAAGTTTTGGGATATTTGATTTTTATTTGATATATATATCTTGAAATTCCATTGAGGATTGTAGTGAACGACTGAGTGCCGGCGAGAGCCGGGCAGGCGGCCCGCCGAACCCTCTGGTTCGCCTCAGGGGGAGGTGGGGCCGTGACAGTTGGTATCAGAGCCGGACTGTGGGTTTGATTTGACTCTTAGTGTTTACTTGGAATGCTTGAGTGATTCTTGCGGAATGTCTTGCATTGATTAATACAAGATGGAATGTCGAGGATGACATTCTTTTAAGGAGGGGAGATTGTGACGCCCCGAAAAGTATAAGTGTGAGAACCCGTACTTTTCCCATTTTCTAGGGTTTTATTTATTTAATGGCTTGTTTTCTGAGTTTTCTTTAGTAGGGAAATTTTCTAGATATTTTTAAGGAGCAGATATAGTTTTTGGATGATTTTTCTAGTATCAAATAGGTTTTGAGAAATTAAGAGTATATATCGGACGTGGGACCCACTAGTGCGAAAGTTCGGAAAAATTTGGCCAATAAGGTTAAGTTCCGGATACTGGGTGAAATTTATCGGGTGTTAAGAGATAAGTGGAGGATGAGATGTGATTGATGTGAGAGGAAACAAAAGGATAGAAATGCATTTAATGAAGTGACACGTGTCACTTTGTGAGTGGTTGAAGCCTAAGACAACTATTCACCTTTTTGACCTTTCTTACCCTTGGATTAAATATTTCAAAAATTGACTAAAAATTCACTCTTTCTTTCTCCATGTTGGCCGGCCACCTTAAGCTCAAGAAGAAAGAAAACTTCTCCAATTTTAAGCTTCCAACTAGCTCAAATCATCCAAACGAATTGCTTACAATTGTTTCTACTCCATAAAATCCCTCCATTTGGTGCTAGTAAGTGATTTTGTGGAAGTGTTCAAGGAAGCTAAGGTGTTCTACAACTCCTCTTCTCTTGTTTACTAGGTAAGTGGTGATTGACCTTCCTCCTACACTTAATGAAGCTTAAGATGTGCTTAGTGGTAGCTAAAGTGCTGAAATTTGTGGCTTATTTCTTGGTTTGAGATGAATAGGTGAAGTTTTTATTTTATTGATGAATTTTCTGGTTTAATGTGATCATGATGTTGTGGTTATTTATGATGGTTGGTAATGAGGGGTAATGACTCTAGTAGGTGTAAATGATTGGTAATTGCAACCAATTTTGGGTTTGGAAGGAATTTGAGGAAGTTAGGGTTTCATAACCCCCTTTCTGTCCGGTTTTATATCTCATGGTTCGAGGCCGAATTGGCCTTTGCTTAAAACATGAAAGTTGTATGTATTAATGTGTTTGAGATGCCTGTAAAATTTCAGGTCATTTGGAGTAGTGTAGAGTGAGAAATGTCGAAATTACTATTGCTATTCTGGGTTCATCTGGATGGCCGAACTGCGCCTGTAATCGGCTGTTTTGACTGGAATTTCTTTGGATTTGGTTGTTGAGATCTTCTGATGAAATGTATCTTGATGTCTTAGCTACCGCCTGCCTTTGGAATCAATGAATTTGGACTTGTACAGACTGAGTTGGACTAATTACAGCATAGTGTAATTTGTAAACCTGCAATTAAGGTTCTGGTTTGGTGTTTTGCATTTTTGACCTAGTTGTGCTAGGATTTGGACTGAGTGTCCTTCTACATTGTTGTAGCCCTGTCTCTTAGCTTCGAAACGGTGGGTCTTGAACCTTCATCCGACAATCTTAACGCCTTTGATACCATTACCGTAAAATGACGTCAAAACTGTTTTTCTGGTTTTGAGCTAAACTTTCATTTCCGGACTTTTCCCTAGCTTGACTTGTACTAGTACTACTTGGAGCTTGCTGAATGGCTATTGGATGAACTTGTTGTTGTGTGTGTACCTTTGGGACTGGCTGAGGATATAATGAAGCCATGATGGCTGGAAAAGTAAGCAAATTCAGGGGAAGTGATGTCCAAACGTTGAAGGAACTTGTTTGCATTGAATTTGTGATTTAAGACTTGGATTTGAGCAAGGCAATGATATTTAATGGATGATTTCTGAGCCATGGAGGTGAGTGACCTCAAACAATTTCTAAAATTATTTATGAACCGTTTCTTGCATTATTTACTTTTGAACTGTTTCCAAATTTACTTTTGAACCGCTTTCCCGCATTATTTACTTTTGAACTGTTTTCAAAGTTAATTTTGGAACTGTTTTCTTACATATTATGCGTGCTTGCATATCAGTGTCTTGTTATTATTGATTTTGCTTTCAATGATTGTTAAAACGAGTTTTCTAGGCGAGTGTGTACTTTATCGCACTCGATCTAAATAAATATGAAATTTTCAATGATTAATGATTAAATGCTACTTGCGCATGAATGTAAGCCTTTTGGGCTGAACTGGCCATTGCCCCTTGTTACCGGTCGTCTCGAGCCAGAAGCGGACTCGGTCGGGCGACTAGGAACTTGGGTGAACGTTTCGGTATACTCGAGTATTACCTTGTAGGTTGGTGGAGACAGGCCAAAAGCCAGGGACGGGGTGAATGAATGCACGAATGAAACCAAAAATGCAATTAAATGACAGGAGAACGAACGTATCTTTTCATGAATGTTACTATCGCTTTCCATTGTACCTGTTTCTTGAATTATTGATACTCCATATTTAATGTTTTGAAAACGTTGTAATTGTTTCTAGATTTATCATTTGATTTACGACATCATTGAAATGAACTATTGTTAAACAGATTTGATTCCTGATTTTATTGGTTACTCGCTGAGCTTCTAGCTCACCCCAAAATGTTTTATTCCCCTCCACAGGGCTCAAGGCGAAGGAAGGGCTTGTAGTGTTTATTCATGGATTATCTCATGTATGGATTGAACTTGGATTTCCTTTTGTGTAATCATTCATATTGGGATTGTATTGAACGTTTAGAATTGATTGGATGTGTAATAGTCTAGTTTTGGACTTCCTCCTATAGAATAATTGCGATCAAGGATCAGAGTGGCGCAGTGGAAGCGTGGACGCTTCGCTTTTGATATGTAAAGTTTTGGGATATTTGATTTTTATTTGATATATATATCTTGAAATTCCATTGAGGATTGTAGTGAACGACTGAGTGCCGGCGAGAGCCGGGCAGGCGGCCCGCCGAACCCTCTGGTTCGCCTCAGGGGGAGGTGGGGCCGTGACAGTTGGTATCAGAGCCGGACTGTGGGTTTGATTTGACTCTTAGTGTTTACTTGGAATGCTTGAGTGATTCTTGCGGAATGTCTTGCATTGATTAATACAAGATGGAATGTCGAGGATGACATTCTTTTAAGGAGGGGAGATTGTGACGCCCCGAAAAGTATAAGTGTGAGAACCCGTACTTTTCCCATTTTCTAGGGTTTTATTTATTTAATGGCTTGTTTTCTGAGTTTTCTTTAGTAGGGAAATTTTCTAGATATTTTTAAGGAGCAGATATAGTTTTTGGATGATTTTTCTAGTATCAAATAGGTTTTGAGAAATTAAGAGTATATATCGGACGTGGGACCCACTAGTGCGAAAGTTCGGAAAAATTTGGCCAATAAGGTTAAGTTCCGGATACTGGGTGAAATTTATCGGGTGTTAAGAGATAAGTGGAGGATGAGATGTGATTGATGTGAGAGGAAACAAAAGGATAGAAATGCATTTAATGAAGTGACACGTGTCACTTTGTGAGTGGTTGAAGCCTAAGACAACTATTCACCTTTTTGACCTTTCTTACCCTTGGATTAAATATTTCAAAAATTGACTAAAAATTCACTCTTTCTTTCTCCATGTTGGCCGGCCACCTTAAGCTCAAGAAGAAAGAAAACTTCTCCAATTTTAAGCTTCCAACTAGCTCAAATCATCCAAACGAATTGCTTACAATTGTTTCTACTCCATAAAATCCCTCCATTTGGTGCTAGTAAGTGATTTTGTGGAAGTGTTCAAGGAAGCTAAGGTGTTCTACAACTCCTCTTCTCTTGTTTACTAGGTAAGTGGTGATTGACCTTCCTCCTACACTTAATGAAGCTTAAGATGTGCTTAGTGGTAGCTAAAGTGCTGAAATTTGTGGCTTATTTCTTGGTTTGAGATGAATAGGTGAAGTTTTTATTTTATTGATGAATTTTCTGGTTTAATGTGATCATGATGTTGTGGTTATTTATGATGGTTGGTAATGAGGGGTAATGACTCTAGTAGGTGTAAATGATTGGTAATTGCAACCAATTTTGGGTGTGGAAGGAATTTGATGAAGTTAGGGTTTCATAACCCCCTTTCTGTCCGGTTTTATATCTCATGGTTCGAGGCCGAATTGGCCTTTGCTTAAAACATGAAAGTTGTATGTATTAATGTGTTTGAGATGCCTGTAAAATTTCAGGTCATTTGGAGTAGTGTAGAGTGAGAAATGTCGAAATTACTATTGCTATTCTGGGTTCATCTGGATGGCCGAACTGCGCCTGTAATCGGCTGTTTTGACTGGAATTTCTTTGGATTTGGTTGTTGAGATCTTCTGATGAAATGTATCTTGATGTCTTAGCTACCGCCTGCCTTTGGAATCAATGAATTTGGACTTGTACAGACTGAGTTGGACTAATTACAGCATAGTGTAATTTGTAAACCTGCAATTAAGGTTCTGGTTTGGTGTTTTGCATTTTTGACCTAGTTGTGCTAGGATTTGGACTGAGTGTCCTTCTACATTGTTGTAGCCCTGTCTCTTAGCTTCGAAACGGTGGGTCTTGAACCTTCATCCGACAATCTTAACGCCTTTGATACCATTACCGTAAAATGACGTCAAAACTGTTTTTCTGGTTTTGAGCTAAACTTTCATTTCCGGACTTTTCCCTAGCTTGACTTGTACTAGTACTACTTGGAGCTTGCTGAATGGCTATTGGATGAACTTGTTGTTGTGTGTGTACCTTTGGGACTGGCTGAGGATATAATGAAGCCATGATGGCTGGAAAAGTAAGCAAATTCAGGGGAAGTGATGTCCAAACGTTGAAGGAACTTGTTTGCATTGAATTTGTGATTTAAGACTTGGATTTGAGCAAGGCAATGATATTTAATGGATGATTTCTGAGCCATGGAGGTGAGTGACCTCAAACAATTTCTAAAATTATTTATGAACCGTTTCTTGCATTATTTACTTTTGAACTGTTTCCAAATTTACTTTTGAACCGCTTTCCCGCATTATTTACTTTTGAACTGTTTTCAAAGTTAATTTTGGAACTGTTTTCTTACATATTATGCGTGCTTGCATATCAGTGTCTTGTTATTATTGATTTTGCTTTCAATGATTGTTAAAACGAGTTTTCTAGGCGAGTGTGTACTTTATCGCACTCGATCTAAATAAATATGAAATTTTCAATGATTAATGATTAAATGCTACTTGCGCATGAATGTAAGCCTTTTGGGCTGAACTGGCCATTGCCCCTTGTTACCGGTCGTCTCGAGCCAGAAGCGGACTCGGTCGGGCGACTAGGAACTTGGGTGAACGTTTCGGTATACTCGAGTATTACCTTGTAGGTTGGTGGAGACAGGCCAAAAGCCAGGGACGGGGTGAATGAATGCACGAATGAAACCAAAAATGCAATTAAATGACAGGAGAACGAACGTATCTTTTCATGAATGTTACTATCGCTTTCCATTGTACCTGTTTCTTGAATTATTGATACTCCATATTTAATGTTTTGAAAACGTTGTAATTGTTTCTAGATTTATCATTTGATTTACGACATCATTGAAATGAACTATTGTTAAACAGATTTGATTCCTGATTTTATTGGTTACTCGCTGAGCTTCTAGCTCACCCCAAAATGTTTTATTCCCCTCCACAGGGCTCAAGGCGAAGGAAGGGCTTGTAGTGTTTATTCATGGATTATCTCATGTATGGATTGAACTTGGATTTCCTTTTGTGTAATCATTCATATTGGGATTGTATTGAACGTTTAGAATTGATTGGATGTGTAATAGTCTAGTTTTGGACTTCCTCCTATAGAATAATTGCGATCAAGGATCAGAGTGGCGCAGTGGAAGCGTGGACGCTTCGCTTTTGATATGTAAAGTTTTGGGATATTTGATTTTTATTTGATATATATATCTTGAAATTCCATTGAGGATTGTAGTGAACGACTGAGTGCCGGCGAGAGCCGGGCAGGCGGCCCGCCGAACCCTCTGGTTCGCCTCAGGGGGAGGTGGGGCCGTGACAGTTGGTATCAGAGCCGGACTGTGGGTTTGATTTGACTCTTAGTGTTTACTTGGAATGCTTGAGTGATTCTTGCGGAATGTCTTGCATTGATTAATACAAGATGGAATGTCGAGGATGACATTCTTTTAAGGAGGGGAGATTGTGACGCCCCGAAAAGTATAAGTGTGAGAACCCGTACTTTTCCCATTTTCTAGGGTTTTATTTATTTAATGGCTTGTTTTCTGAGTTTTCTTTAGTAGGGAAATTTTCTAGATATTTTTAAGGAGCAGATATAGTTTTTGGATGATTTTTCTAGTATCAAATAGGTTTTGAGAAATTAAGAGTATATATCGGACGTGGGACCCACTAGTGCGAAAGTTCGGAAAAATTTGGCCAATAAGGTTAAGTTCCGGATACTGGGTGAAATTTATCGGGTGTTAAGAGATAAGTGGAGGATGAGATGTGATTGATGTGAGAGGAAACAAAAGGATAGAAATGCATTTAATGAAGTGACACGTGTCACTTTGTGAGTGGTTGAAGCCTAAGACAACTATTCACCTTTTTGACCTTTCTTACCCTTGGATTAAATATTTCAAAAATTGACTAAAAATTCACTCTTTCTTTCTCCATGTTGGCCGGCCACCTTAAGCTCAAGAAGAAAGAAAACTTCTCCAATTTTAAGCTTCCAACTAGCTCAAATCATCCAAACGAATTGCTTACAATTGTTTCTACTCCATAAAATCCCTCCATTTGGTGCTAGTAAGTGATTTTGTGGAAGTGTTCAAGGAAGCTAAGGTGTTCTACAACTCCTCTTCTCTTGTTTACTAGGTAAGTGGTGATTGACCTTCCTCCTACACTTAATGAAGCTTAAGATGTGCTTAGTGGTAGCTAAAGTGCTGAAATTTGTGGCTTATTTCTTGGTTTGAGATGAATAGGTGAAGTTTTTATTTTATTGATGAATTTTCTGGTTTAATGTGATCATGATGTTGTGGTTATTTATGATGGTTGGTAATGAGGGGTAATGACTCTAGTAGGTGTAAATGATTGGTAATTGCAACCAATTTTGGGTGTGGAAGGAATTTGATGAAGTTAGGGTTTCATAACCCCCTTTCTGTCCGGTTTTATATCTCATGGTTCGAGGCCGAATTGGCCTTTGCTTAAAACATGAAAGTTGTATGTATTAATGTGTTTGAGATGCCTGTAAAATTTCAGGTCATTTGGAGTAGTGTAGAGTGAGAAATGTCGAAATTACTATTGCTATTCTGGGTTCATCTGGATGGCCGAACTGCGCCTGTAATCGGCTGTTTTGACTGGAATTTCTTTGGATTTGGTTGTTGAGATCTTCTGATGAAATGTATCTTGATGTCTTAGCTACCGCCTGCCTTTGGAATCAATGAATTTGGACTTGTACAGACTGAGTTGGACTAATTACAGCATAGTGTAATTTGTAAACCTGCAATTAAGGTTCTGGTTTGGTGTTTTGCATTTTTGACCTAGTTGTGCTAGGATTTGGACTGAGTGTCCTTCTACATTGTTGTAGCCCTGTCTCTTAGCTTCGAAACGGTGGGTCTTGAACCTTCATCCGACAATCTTAACGCCTTTGATACCATTACCGTAAAATGACGTCAAAACTGTTTTTCTGGTTTTGAGCTAAACTTTCATTTCCGGACTTTTCCCTAGCTTGACTTGTACTAGTACTACTTGGAGCTTGCTGAATGGCTATTGGATGAACTTGTTGTTGTGTGTGTACCTTTGGGACTGGCTGAGGATATAATGAAGCCATGATGGCTGGAAAAGTAAGCAAATTCAGGGGAAGTGATGTCCAAACGTTGAAGGAACTTGTTTGCATTGAATTTGTGATTTAAGACTTGGATTTGAGCAAGGCAATGATATTTAATGGATGATTTCTGAGCCATGGAGGTGAGTGACCTCAAACAATTTCTAAAATTATTTATGAACCGTTTCTTGCATTATTTACTTTTGAACTGTTTCCAAATTTACTTTTGAACCGCTTTCCCGCATTATTTACTTTTGAACTGTTTTCAAAGTTAATTTTGGAACTGTTTTCTTACATATTATGCGTGCTTGCATATCAGTGTCTTGTTATTATTGATTTTGCTTTCAATGATTGTTAAAACGAGTTTTCTAGGCGAGTGTGTACTTTATCGCACTCGATCTAAATAAATATGAAATTTTCAATGATTAATGATTAAATGCTACTTGCGCATGAATGTAAGCCTTTTGGGCTGAACTGGCCATTGCCCCTTGTTACCGGTCGTCTCGAGCCAGAAGCGGACTCGGTCGGGCGACTAGGAACTTGGGTGAACGTTTCGGTATACTCGAGTATTACCTTGTAGGTTGGTGGAGACAGGCCAAAAGCCAGGGACGGGGTGAATGAATGCACGAATGAAACCAAAAATGCAATTAAATGACAGGAGAACGAACGTATCTTTTCATGAATGTTACTATCGCTTTCCATTGTACCTGTTTCTTGAATTATTGATACTCCATATTTAATGTTTTGAAAACGTTGTAATTGTTTCTAGATTTATCATTTGATTTACGACATCATTGAAATGAACTATTGTTAAACAGATTTGATTCCTGATTTTATTGGTTACTCGCTGAGCTTCTAGCTCACCCCAAAATGTTTTATTCCCCTCCACAGGGCTCAAGGCGAAGGAAGGGCTTGTAGTGTTTATTCATGGATTATCTCATGTATGGATTGAACTTGGATTTCCTTTTGTGTAATCATTCATATTGGGATTGTATTGAACGTTTAGAATTGATTGGATGTGTAATAGTCTAGTTTTGGACTTCCTCCTATAGAATAATTGCGATCAAGGATCAGAGTGGCGCAGTGGAAGCGTGGACGCTTCGCTTTTGATATGTAAAGTTTTGGGATATTTGATTTTTATTTGATATATATATCTTGAAATTCCATTGAGGATTGTAGTGAACGACTGAGTGCCGGCGAGAGCCGGGCAGGCGGCCCGCCGAACCCTCTGGTTCGCCTCAGGGGGAGGTGGGGCCGTGACAGTTGGTATCAGAGCCGGACTGTGGGTTTGATTTGACTCTTAGTGTTTACTTGGAATGCTTGAGTGATTCTTGCGGAATGTCTTGCATTGATTAATACAAGATGGAATGTCGAGGATGACATTCTTTTAAGGAGGGGAGATTGTGACGCCCCGAAAAGTATAAGTGTGAGAACCCGTACTTTTCCCATTTTCTAGGGTTTTATTTATTTAATGGCTTGTTTTCTGAGTTTTCTTTAGTAGGGAAATTTTCTAGATATTTTTAAGGAGCAGATATAGTTTTTGGATGATTTTTCTAGTATCAAATAGGTTTTGAGAAATTAAGAGTATATATCGGACGTGGGACCCACTAGTGCGAAAGTTCGGAAAAATTTGGCCAATAAGGTTAAGTTCCGGATACTGGGTGAAATTTATCGGGTGTTAAGAGATAAGTGGAGGATGAGATGTGATTGATGTGAGAGGAAACAAAAGGATAGAAATGCATTTAATGAAGTGACACGTGTCACTTTGTGAGTGGTTGAAGCCTAAGACAACTATTCACCTTTTTGACCTTTCTTACCCTTGGATTAAATATTTCAAAAATTGACTAAAAATTCACTCTTTCTTTCTCCATGTTGGCCGGCCACCTTAAGCTCAAGAAGAAAGAAAACTTCTCCAATTTTAAGCTTCCAACTAGCTCAAATCATCCAAACGAATTGCTTACAATTGTTTCTACTCCATAAAATCCCTCCATTTGGTGCTAGTAAGTGATTTTGTGGAAGTGTTCAAGGAAGCTAAGGTGTTCTACAACTCCTCTTCTCTTGTTTACTAGGTAAGTGGTGATTGACCTTCCTCCTACACTTAATGAAGCTTAAGATGTGCTTAGTGGTAGCTAAAGTGCTGAAATTTGTGGCTTATTTCTTGGTTTGAGATGAATAGGTGAAGTTTTTATTTTATTGATGAATTTTCTGGTTTAATGTGATCATGATGTTGTGGTTATTTATGATGGTTGGTAATGAGGGGTAATGACTCTAGTAGGTGTAAATGATTGGTAATTGCAACCAATTTTGGGTGTGGAAGGAATTTGATGAAGTTAGGGTTTCATAACCCCCTTTCTGTCCGGTTTTATATCTCATGGTTCGAGGCCGAATTGGCCTTTGCTTAAAACATGAAAGTTGTATGTATTAATGTGTTTGAGATGCCTGTAAAATTTCAGGTCATTTGGAGTAGTGTAGAGTGAGAAATGTCGAAATTACTATTGCTATTCTGGGTTCATCTGGATGGCCGAACTGCGCCTGTAATCGGCTGTTTTGACTGGAATTTCTTTGGATTTGGTTGTTGAGATCTTCTGATGAAATGTATCTTGATGTCTTAGCTACCGCCTGCCTTTGGAATCAATGAATTTGGACTTGTACAGACTGAGTTGGACTAATTACAGCATAGTGTAATTTGTAAACCTGCAATTAAGGTTCTGGTTTGGTGTTTTGCATTTTTGACCTAGTTGTGCTAGGATTTGGACTGAGTGTCCTTCTACATTGTTGTAGCCCTGTCTCTTAGCTTCGAAACGGTGGGTCTTGAACCTTCATCCGACAATCTTAACGCCTTTGATACCATTACCGTAAAATGACGTCAAAACTGTTTTTCTGGTTTTGAGCTAAACTTTCATTTCCGGACTTTTCCCTAGCTTGACTTGTACTAGTACTACTTGGAGCTTGCTGAATGGCTATTGGATGAACTTGTTGTTGTGTGTGTACCTTTGGGACTGGCTGAGGATATAATGAAGCCATGATGGCTGGAAAAGTAAGCAAATTCAGGGGAAGTGATGTCCAAACGTTGAAGGAACTTGTTTGCATTGAATTTGTGATTTAAGACTTGGATTTGAGCAAGGCAATGATATTTAATGGATGATTTCTGAGCCATGGAGGTGAGTGACCTCAAACAATTTCTAAAATTATTTATGAACCGTTTCTTGCATTATTTACTTTTGAACTGTTTCCAAATTTACTTTTGAACCGCTTTCCCGCATTATTTACTTTTGAACTGTTTTCAAAGTTAATTTTGGAACTGTTTTCTTACATATTATGCGTGCTTGCATATCAGTGTCTTGTTATTATTGATTTTGCTTTCAATGATTGTTAAAACGAGTTTTCTAGGCGAGTGTGTACTTTATCGCACTCGATCTAAATAAATATGAAATTTTCAATGATTAATGATTAAATGCTACTTGCGCATGAATGTAAGCCTTTTGGGCTGAACTGGCCATTGCCCCTTGTTACCGGTCGTCTCGAGCCAGAAGCGGACTCGGTCGGGCGACTAGGAACTTGGGTGAACGTTTCGGTATACTCGAGTATTACCTTGTAGGTTGGTGGAGACAGGCCAAAAGCCAGGGACGGGGTGAATGAATGCACGAATGAAACCAAAAATGCAATTAAATGACAGGAGAACGAACGTATCTTTTCATGAATGTTACTATCGCTTTCCATTGTACCTGTTTCTTGAATTATTGATACTCCATATTTAATGTTTTGAAAACGTTGTAATTGTTTCTAGATTTATCATTTGATTTACGACATCATTGAAATGAACTATTGTTAAACAGATTTGATTCCTGATTTTATTGGTTACTCGCTGAGCTTCTAGCTCACCCCAAAATGTTTTATTCCCCTCCACAGGGCTCAAGGCGAAGGAAGGGCTTGTAGTGTTTATTCATGGATTATCTCATGTATGGATTGAACTTGGATTTCCTTTTGTGTAATCATTCATATTGGGATTGTATTGAACGTTTAGAATTGATTGGATGTGTAATAGTCTAGTTTTGGACTTCCTCCTATAGAATAATTGCGATCAAGGATCAGAGTGGCGCAGTGGAAGCGTGGACGCTTCGCTTTTGATATGTAAAGTTTTGGGATATTTGATTTTTATTTGATATATATATCTTGAAATTCCATTGAGGATTGTAGTGAACGACTGAGTGCCGGCGAGAGCCGGGCAGGCGGCCCGCCGAACCCTCTGGTTCGCCTCAGGGGGAGGTGGGGCCGTGACAGTTGGTATCAGAGCCGGACTGTGGGTTTGATTTGACTCTTAGTGTTTACTTGGAATGCTTGAGTGATTCTTGCGGAATGTCTTGCATTGATTAATACAAGATGGAATGTCGAGGATGACATTCTTTTAAGGAGGGGAGATTGTGACGCCCCGAAAAGTATAAGTGTGAGAACCCGTACTTTTCCCATTTTCTAGGGTTTTATTTATTTAATGGCTTGTTTTCTGAGTTTTCTTTAGTAGGGAAATTTTCTAGATATTTTTAAGGAGCAGATATAGTTTTTGGATGATTTTTCTAGTATCAAATAGGTTTTGAGAAATTAAGAGTATATATCGGACGTGGGACCCACTAGTGCGAAAGTTCGGAAAAATTTGGCCAATAAGGTTAAGTTCCGGATACTGGGTGAAATTTATCGGGTGTTAAGAGATAAGTGGAGGATGAGATGTGATTGATGTGAGAGGAAACAAAAGGATAGAAATGCATTTAATGAAGTGACACGTGTCACTTTGTGAGTGGTTGAAGCCTAAGACAACTATTCACCTTTTTGACCTTTCTTACCCTTGGATTAAATATTTCAAAAATTGACTAAAAATTCACTCTTTCTTTCTCCATGTTGGCCGGCCACCTTAAGCTCAAGAAGAAAGAAAACTTCTCCAATTTTAAGCTTCCAACTAGCTCAAATCATCCAAACGAATTGCTTACAATTGTTTCTACTCCATAAAATCCCTCCATTTGGTGCTAGTAAGTGATTTTGTGGAAGTGTTCAAGGAAGCTAAGGTGTTCTACAACTCCTCTTCTCTTGTTTACTAGGTAAGTGGTGATTGACCTTCCTCCTACACTTAATGAAGCTTAAGATGTGCTTAGTGGTAGCTAAAGTGCTGAAATTTGTGGCTTATTTCTTGGTTTGAGATGAATAGGTGAAGTTTTTATTTTATTGATGAATTTTCTGGTTTAATGTGATCATGATGTTGTGGTTATTTATGATGGTTGGTAATGAGGGGTAATGACTCTAGTAGGTGTAAATGATTGGTAATTGCAACCAATTTTGGGTGTGGAAGGAATTTGATGAAGTTAGGGTTTCATAACCCCCTTTCTGTCCGGTTTTATATCTCATGGTTCGAGGCCGAATTGGCCTTTGCTTAAAACATGAAAGTTGTATGTATTAATGTGTTTGAGATGCCTGTAAAATTTCAGGTCATTTGGAGTAGTGTAGAGTGAGAAATGTCGAAATTACTATTGCTATTCTGGGTTCATCTGGATGGCCGAACTGCGCCTGTAATCGGCTGTTTTGACTGGAATTTCTTTGGATTTGGTTGTTGAGATCTTCTGATGAAATGTATCTTGATGTCTTAGCTACCGCCTGCCTTTGGAATCAATGAATTTGGACTTGTACAGACTGAGTTGGACTAATTACAGCATAGTGTAATTTGTAAACCTGCAATTAAGGTTCTGGTTTGGTGTTTTGCATTTTTGACCTAGTTGTGCTAGGATTTGGACTGAGTGTCCTTCTACATTGTTGTAGCCCTGTCTCTTAGCTTCGAAACGGTGGGTCTTGAACCTTCATCCGACAATCTTAACGCCTTTGATACCATTACCGTAAAATGACGTCAAAACTGTTTTTCTGGTTTTGAGCTAAACTTTCATTTCCGGACTTTTCCCTAGCTTGACTTGTACTAGTACTACTTGGAGCTTGCTGAATGGCTATTGGATGAACTTGTTGTTGTGTGTGTACCTTTGGGACTGGCTGAGGATATAATGAAGCCATGATGGCTGGAAAAGTAAGCAAATTCAGGGGAAGTGATGTCCAAACGTTGAAGGAACTTGTTTGCATTGAATTTGTGATTTAAGACTTGGATTTGAGCAAGGCAATGATATTTAATGGATGATTTCTGAGCCATGGAGGTGAGTGACCTCAAACAATTTCTAAAATTATTTATGAACCGTTTCTTGCATTATTTACTTTTGAACTGTTTCCAAATTTACTTTTGAACCGCTTTCCCGCATTATTTACTTTTGAACTGTTTTCAAAGTTAATTTTGGAACTGTTTTCTTACATATTATGCGTGCTTGCATATCAGTGTCTTGTTATTATTGATTTTGCTTTCAATGATTGTTAAAACGAGTTTTCTAGGCGAGTGTGTACTTTATCGCACTCGATCTAAATAAATATGAAATTTTCAATGATTAATGATTAAATGCTACTTGCGCATGAATGTAAGCCTTTTGGGCTGAACTGGCCATTGCCCCTTGTTACCGGTCGTCTCGAGCCAGAAGCGGACTCGGTCGGGCGACTAGGAACTTGGGTGAACGTTTCGGTATACTCGAGTATTACCTTGTAGGTTGGTGGAGACAGGCCAAAAGCCAGGGACGGGGTGAATGAATGCACGAATGAAACCAAAAATGCAATTAAATGACAGGAGAACGAACGTATCTTTTCATGAATGTTACTATCGCTTTCCATTGTACCTGTTTCTTGAATTATTGATACTCCATATTTAATGTTTTGAAAACGTTGTAATTGTTTCTAGATTTATCATTTGATTTACGACATCATTGAAATGAACTATTGTTAAACAGATTTGATTCCTGATTTTATTGGTTACTCGCTGAGCTTCTAGCTCACCCCAAAATGTTTTATTCCCCTCCACAGGGCTCAAGGCGAAGGAAGGGCTTGTAGTGTTTATTCATGGATTATCTCATGTATGGATTGAACTTGGATTTCCTTTTGTGTAATCATTCATATTGGGATTGTATTGAACGTTTAGAATTGATTGGATGTGTAATAGTCTAGTTTTGGACTTCCTCCTATAGAATAATTGCGATCAAGGATCAGAGTGGCGCAGTGGAAGCGTGGACGCTTCGCTTTTGATATGTAAAGTTTTGGGATATTTGATTTTTATTTGATATATATATCTTGAAATTCCATTGAGGATTGTAGTGAACGACTGAGTGCCGGCGAGAGCCGGGCAGGCGGCCCGCCGAACCCTCTGGTTCGCCTCAGGGGGAGGTGGGGCCGTGACAGTTGGTATCAGAGCCGGACTGTGGGTTTGATTTGACTCTTAGTGTTTACTTGGAATGCTTGAGTGATTCTTGCGGAATGTCTTGCATTGATTAATACAAGATGGAATGTCGAGGATGACATTCTTTTAAGGAGGGGAGATTGTGACGCCCCGAAAAGTATAAGTGTGAGAACCCGTACTTTTCCCATTTTCTAGGGTTTTATTTATTTAATGGCTTGTTTTCTGAGTTTTCTTTAGTAGGGAAATTTTCTAGATATTTTTAAGGAGCAGATATAGTTTTTGGATGATTTTTCTAGTATCAAATAGGTTTTGAGAAATTAAGAGTATATATCGGACGTGGGACCCACTAGTGCGAAAGTTCGGAAAAATTTGGCCAATAAGGTTAAGTTCCGGATACTGGGTGAAATTTATCGGGTGTTAAGAGATAAGTGGAGGATGAGATGTGATTGATGTGAGAGGAAACAAAAGGATAGAAATGCATTTAATGAAGTGACACGTGTCACTTTGTGAGTGGTTGAAGCCTAAGACAACTATTCACCTTTTTGACCTTTCTTACCCTTGGATTAAATATTTCAAAAATTGACTAAAAATTCACTCTTTCTTTCTCCATGTTGGCCGGCCACCTTAAGCTCAAGAAGAAAGAAAACTTCTCCAATTTTAAGCTTCCAACTAGCTCAAATCATCCAAACGAATTGCTTACAATTGTTTCTACTCCATAAAATCCCTCCATTTGGTGCTAGTAAGTGATTTTGTGGAAGTGTTCAAGGAAGCTAAGGTGTTCTACAACTCCTCTTCTCTTGTTTACTAGGTAAGTGGTGATTGACCTTCCTCCTACACTTAATGAAGCTTAAGATGTGCTTAGTGGTAGCTAAAGTGCTGAAATTTGTGGCTTATTTCTTGGTTTGAGATGAATAGGTGAAGTTTTTATTTTATTGATGAATTTTCTGGTTTAATGTGATCATGATGTTGTGGTTATTTATGATGGTTGGTAATGAGGGGTAATGACTCTAGTAGGTGTAAATGATTGGTAATTGCAACCAATTTTGGGTGTGGAAGGAATTTGATGAAGTTAGGGTTTCATAACCCCCTTTCTGTCCGGTTTTATATCTCATGGTTCGAGGCCGAATTGGCCTTTGCTTAAAACATGAAAGTTGTATGTATTAATGTGTTTGAGATGCCTGTAAAATTTCAGGTCATTTGGAGTAGTGTAGAGTGAGAAATGTCGAAATTACTATTGCTATTCTGGGTTCATCTGGATGGCCGAACTGCGCCTGTAATCGGCTGTTTTGACTGGAATTTCTTTGGATTTGGTTGTTGAGATCTTCTGATGAAATGTATCTTGATGTCTTAGCTACCGCCTGCCTTTGGAATCAATGAATTTGGACTTGTACAGACTGAGTTGGACTAATTACAGCATAGTGTAATTTGTAAACCTGCAATTAAGGTTCTGGTTTGGTGTTTTGCATTTTTGACCTAGTTGTGCTAGGATTTGGACTGAGTGTCCTTCTACATTGTTGTAGCCCTGTCTCTTAGCTTCGAAACGGTGGGTCTTGAACCTTCATCCGACAATCTTAACGCCTTTGATACCATTACCGTAAAATGACGTCAAAACTGTTTTTCTGGTTTTGAGCTAAACTTTCATTTCCGGACTTTTCCCTAGCTTGACTTGTACTAGTACTACTTGGAGCTTGCTGAATGGCTATTGGATGAACTTGTTGTTGTGTGTGTACCTTTGGGACTGGCTGAGGATATAATGAAGCCATGATGGCTGGAAAAGTAAGCAAATTCAGGGGAAGTGATGTCCAAACGTTGAAGGAACTTGTTTGCATTGAATTTGTGATTTAAGACTTGGATTTGAGCAAGGCAATGATATTTAATGGATGATTTCTGAGCCATGGAGGTGAGTGACCTCAAACAATTTCTAAAATTATTTATGAACCGTTTCTTGCATTATTTACTTTTGAACTGTTTCCAAATTTACTTTTGAACCGCTTTCCCGCATTATTTACTTTTGAACTGTTTTCAAAGTTAATTTTGGAACTGTTTTCTTACATATTATGCGTGCTTGCATATCAGTGTCTTGTTATTATTGATTTTGCTTTCAATGATTGTTAAAACGAGTTTTCTAGGCGAGTGTGTACTTTATCGCACTCGATCTAAATAAATATGAAATTTTCAATGATTAATGATTAAATGCTACTTGCGCATGAATGTAAGCCTTTTGGGCTGAACTGGCCATTGCCCCTTGTTACCGGTCGTCTCGAGCCAGAAGCGGACTCGGTCGGGCGACTAGGAACTTGGGTGAACGTTTCGGTATACTCGAGTATTACCTTGTAGGTTGGTGGAGACAGGCCAAAAGCCAGGGACGGGGTGAATGAATGCACGAATGAAACCAAAAATGCAATTAAATGACAGGAGAACGAACGTATCTTTTCATGAATGTTACTATCGCTTTCCATTGTACCTGTTTCTTGAATTATTGATACTCCATATTTAATGTTTTGAAAACGTTGTAATTGTTTCTAGATTTATCATTTGATTTACGACATCATTGAAATGAACTATTGTTAAACAGATTTGATTCCTGATTTTATTGGTTACTCGCTGAGCTTCTAGCTCACCCCAAAATGTTTTATTCCCCTCCACAGGGCTCAAGGCGAAGGAAGGGCTTGTAGTGTTTATTCATGGATTATCTCATGTATGGATTGAACTTGGATTTCCTTTTGTGTAATCATTCATATTGGGATTGTATTGAACGTTTAGAATTGATTGGATGTGTAATAGTCTAGTTTTGGACTTCCTCCTATAGAATAATTGCGATCAAGGATCAGAGTGGCGCAGTGGAAGCGTGGACGCTTCGCTTTTGATATGTAAAGTTTTGGGATATTTGATTTTTATTTGATATATATATCTTGAAATTCCATTGAGGATTGTAGTGAACGACTGAGTGCCGGCGAGAGCCGGGCAGGCGGCCCGCCGAACCCTCTGGTTCGCCTCAGGGGGAGGTGGGGCCGTGACAGTTGGTATCAGAGCCGGACTGTGGGTTTGATTTGACTCTTAGTGTTTACTTGGAATGCTTGAGTGATTCTTGCGGAATGTCTTGCATTGATTAATACAAGATGGAATGTCGAGGATGACATTCTTTTAAGGAGGGGAGATTGTGATGCCCCGAAAAGTATAAGTGTGAGAACCCGTACTTTTCCCATTTTCTAGGGTTTTATTTATTTAATGGCTTGTTTTCTGAGTTTTCTTTAGTAGGGAAATTTTCTAGATATTTTTAAGGAGCAGATATAGTTTTTGGATGATTTTTCTAGTATCAAATAGGTTTTGAGAAATTAAGAGTATATATCGGACGTGGGACCCACTAGTGCGAAAGTTCGGAAAAATTTGGCCAATAAGGTTAAGTTCCGGATACTGGGTGAAATTTATCGGGTGTTAAGAGATAAGTGGAGGATGAGATGTGATTGATGTGAGAGGAAACAAAAGGATAGAAATGCATTTAATGAAGTGACACGTGTCACTTTGTGAGTGGTTGAAGCCTAAGACAACTATTCACCTTTTTGACCTTTCTTACCCTTGGATTAAATATTTCAAAAATTGACTAAAAATTCACTCTTTCTTTCTCCATGTTGGCCGGCCACCTTAAGCTCAAGAAGAAAGAAAACTTCTCCAATTTTAAGCTTCCAACTAGCTCAAATCATCCAAACGAATTGCTTACAATTGTTTCTACTCCATAAAATCCCTCCATTTGGTGCTAGTAAGTGATTTTGTGGAAGTGTTCAAGGAAGCTAAGGTGTTCTACAACTCCTCTTCTCTTGTTTACTAGGTAAGTGGTGATTGACCTTCCTCCTACACTTAATGAAGCTTAAGATGTGCTTAGTGGTAGCTAAAGTGCTGAAATTTGTGGCTTATTTCTTGGTTTGAGATGAATAGGTGAAGTTTTTATTTTATTGATGAATTTTCTGGTTTAATGTGATCATGATGTTGTGGTTATTTATGATGGTTGGTAATGAGGGGTAATGACTCTAGTAGGTGTAAATGATTGGTAATTGCAACCAATTTTGGGTTTGGAAGGAATTTGAGGAAGTTAGGGTTTCATAACCCCCTTTCTGTCCGGTTTTATATCTCATGGTTCGAGGCCGAATTGGCCTTTGCTTAAAACATGAAAGTTGTATGTATTGATGTGTTTGAGATGCCTGTAAAATTTCAGGTCATTTGGAGTAGTGTAGAGTGAGAAATGTCGAAATTACTATTGCTATTCTGGGTTCATCTGGATGGCCGAACTGCGCCTGTAATCGGCTGTTTTGACTGGAATTTCTTTGGATTTGGTTGTTGAGATCTTCTGATGAAATGTATCTTGATGTCTTAGCTACCGCCTGCCTTTGGAATCAATGAATTTGGACTTGTACAGACTGAGTTGGACTAATTACAGCATAGTGTAATTTGTAAACCTGCAATTAAGGTTCTGGTTTGGTGTTTTGCATTTTTGACCTAGTTGTGCTAGGATTTGTGTGACAGCCCCACCTTCCCCTAAGGCGAACCAAAGGGGTTAGCGGACTGCCTGCCCAGCTCTCGCCAGGACTACGGTACAGTTAACGTCGTTCTATAACGTTCCGGAACACACCATTGCACGCAAACAAGTCAGAAAACACAAAATAAAAAAAACGAAAATTTGCGCCGAAGATGAATAGTGCAGGCCACGTCAGAATCCGGCCGGAATCTGGCCGGATTAGCGGCCGGATTCTTGGCCGGATACTGTCCAGTGAGCATCTCGAATTTTTTTCAAAAGTTCCACTCAATCCGGCCGGCAATCCGGCCAAGATTCCGGCCGGATTGTCTGGCCGGATACCGGCCAGTGAGCAACTGGCCGGATTTTCAAATTTTCACAGGCAATCCGGCCTTCAATCCGGCCAGTTTCTGGCCGGATTCCTGGCCGGATTCAGGCCAGTGACCTTCGGTCAAATTTTTTTTCTTTTCCGTTTGAAAGCCGTGGTGATCCGAAATCCATCCAAACATTTACCAAACATATATATACAATGGAAACCAACATTTACAAGCCAAACGGCCTACCAAAGTATCCATTTCGTTCATACATATACAATAGCCATTTACCCCAAACATTGGTGCAATCAAAGCACTTAGGGTTTTCACCCTCAAGGAGCTAATCAAAATACATATACATGAGCTGAACTTGTCACAACCTTTTCCAAAAGAATTCATTTGCCTGTAAGGAAAACAAATAACACGGAATGAGCCAAAGCCCAGTGGTATACCACCCATTAAGCAATCAAATTCATATAAGAGTGAACCTTCATTTAAAGTGCACAATTAAGCAATCGGCTCTCAAGAGCCCAATTCCACGCTTGCCATCTTGATCCAATTGCATTGACCCTCCGTCAATGGTACGAGTACCAAACCGTAGACCTCACTATACTTCCATTCCTTCCACCAAACATACCCCAACCGGGCCCGCACTCCAATTCAGTAGTTTTTGGTAATACTCGAGTTTACCGGAACCAAGGGTCTCATTACCACAAGGTTCCCCAGTACAGTCCCCGTGGCATGATAATTTTCACGACCAAGCCCTCGCCGGCTCGATCCAATTAACTACCATACGGGGTTGAGCTCATAAATGCAGTAAGGCCGTTGGACATTGTCCAAACGACATCAATTCAGTTTCCATGAAATGGAATTCACCAACCAATATATCCAGTTCAGTAATGCAATAAAACGGTAGCCATTCAGTGACAATATCAAAAGAGGTGAGGGCGGTCAAGTACACCCTCACCTTAATCAATTCCAATATGCAAGTAAGCCGTCAAGGCATCACATAAACATTTAGCAAAGCCACATAGTAACCATTTAGTGAGTAGTATACTCACCAAGTGAAAAAGTGGTGTTTCATACACCGCGATCACCAAAACGTCGTGAGCTACCGTCACGCCCTAGAATCACACAACAAATGCAATGAGACTCGAGAACGAGTCACCAAACAATGCTAAACACAACCCCAATAGGGTTTCATATGCATAAGTAGGCATGATAGCAAACCAGAAATTAAGATATGGCCTTAACTTAAGCCTTGATAGAAAAACCGTGTTTGAGCGTATAATGCGGTAATGGCGTCAATTTCACTACGGTTATCGGTTGGGGGTGTAAGACCCACCGTTTCGAAGCTATGAAACAGGGCTACAACAATGTAGAAGGGCACTCAATCCAGTTCCTAGCACCACTAGGTCAAAAATGCCAAAAACTATACCAGAATTCCCAAAACAGGTTTGCAAAAGACAGAAAACTGTAATCGGTATCTCTCAGTCTATACAAGTCCAACTGCCGAAATTCCAAAGGCATATGTTAGCTAAGACATTCAGCTACATTTCATCAGAAGACACCAACTCCAAAATCCAAACCAATTCCAGTCAAAATGTCCAATTACTATCGCAGTTTTCGCATTCTGTCCAAGCAGAACAGCTACCGTAATATCGTCATAACTCATTCTACATTGATCCAAATGACCTGAAATTTTACAGGCATCTTCATCACATCAATACCTACAACTTTCATGTTTTGAGCAAAGTCTAATTCGGCCTCTAACCTAGTGATCTAAAACCGGACAGAATTGGGGATTTTCAAACCCTAACTTTCCAATTTTCCATCCAAATCCAAAATTAGTTGCATTTATCCACATTTCACATCCACTAGAGCCATTATAGTCCATTGCCAATCATCAAAGATGGCCACAACATTCATTTCATATGAAACCAGAAAAATTCCCAAGAAAATAGAAAACTTCACCAAATCACTTCAAACCAAGATAAAACCAGAAATTTCAGCACTTCACTCACTAATAAGCATAATTTAAGCTTCATAAGGTGTAAGAGGGTGTTCAAGCTTCACTTACCAAGAAACAAGGGAAAGAGAGATTGTGGTCACCTTTGCTCTTCAAACAAAGTTCACCAACACACTTACTATCACTAGAAGCAAAGTTTTTATGGATTAGAATCTAGTCTAAGCCTTTGGTGATGGAAGATTGAAGCTTATGGAAGCTTGGAAGTTGAAGAATTTCCTTTCTTCTTTGCTCAAAGTGGCCGGCCAACAAGAGAAGAAAAATGGTGATT
Source organism: Coffea arabica (assembly GCF_036785885.1). Taxonomy (NCBI): domain Eukaryota; kingdom Viridiplantae; phylum Streptophyta; class Magnoliopsida; order Gentianales; family Rubiaceae; genus Coffea; species Coffea arabica. Next base: position 25,042,658 of record NC_092311.1, on the reverse strand, counting down.
TTTGTGCATTTTTTTGATATTTATTCCTTTGGTCAAAACAAGTCAAGAAATGGAATAGTAAGTCTTAAAAGGCATCAAATGAGAAGGTGACACTTGTCACCTTATTAAATGCATTCCTATCTTTCTTTCCTCTCTCACATCAATCACTTCACACATTCTACTTATCACTTAACACCCGATAAAATTTTCACAGTATCCGAAACTTAACCTTATTGGCCGAATTTTTCCGAACTTTTCGCACTAGTGGGTCCCACGTCCACTATTTACTCATAATTTTCTAAAAAGTCACCAATGCTAGAAAAATCATCTTAAAACTATAATTGCTCATAAAATCCACTAGGAAAATATTTCTAAGCCAGAAAATGCAGAAAACATGCAATTAAGGGGAAATAAACCCTAGGAAAATATTAGGGTTTTACGGGTTCTCACACTCTCCCCCCCTTAAAAGAATTTCGTCCTCGAAATTTCTCACCTTAATTCCCGAAAAGGTTTGGGTATTTCTTTCGCATTTCCTCTTCCATCTCCCAGGTGGCTTCCTCAACTCCGTGGTTTCTCCATAGCACCTTCACTAGTGGAATCCGTTTGTTTCGGAGCTCTTTGACTTTTCGATCGAGTACTTGAACCGGTTTCTCTTCATAGGCCAGTGATTCATCTACTTCGATATCCTCCGGTTGCAATACATGGGATGGATCAGGATGGTACTTCTTTAGCATTGCGACGTGAAATACGTCGTGGATTCGAGATAGACTGGATGGCAGTTCCAGTCGATACGCGACCGCTCCAACCCTCTGAAGGATCTTATAGGGTCCGACGTACCGTGGTTGAAGCTTCTTTCCTTTCCCCGTTGTAAGACTTCGTAAAGGTGTGATTTTGAGAAATACATGGTCTCCAACTTCAAATTCCAAATCTTTTCTTCGGTTATCCGCGTAGCTCTTTTGGCGACTTTGGGCAGTTTGGATTCGTTGCCGTATCAACTTAACCTTCTCGTGAGCCTCTTCCATCCACGGAATAGTTGTCGGGTCCAGTGCTTTCTTTTCGCCAACTTCGTCCCAGTAAATTGGTGAGCGGCATTTGCGTCCGTAGAGAGCTTCGTACGGAGCCATTTGAATTGACGAATGGAAGCTATTGTTATATGCAAATTCGACTAAGGTCATGTGCTGACCCCAATTGCCTCCAAAGTCCAGAATGCACGTTCGTAGCATGTCCTCGAGAGTCTGAATCGTCCGTTCTGACTGGCCATCCGTCTGAGGATGATAGGTCGTGCTCAAGTTGAGTTTCGTCCCCAGGGTTTCTTGAAATTTCTGCCAAAACCGTGATACAAATCGTGGATCCCGATCGGAAACAATACTCACAGGTACACCGTGTAGTCTTACAACCTCATCCATGTATAGTCGAGCCAACTTGTCCATTGAATACTTCATGTTCACCGGCAAGAAATGGGCCGACTTGGTTAATCGATCAACGATCACCCAAACGGCATCGTGTCCTCTTTGCGTCCTCGGTAAACCGGAAACGAAGTCCATGGTAATGTTTTCCCACTTCCACTCGGGTATCTCCAAGGGTTGTAACAGACCCGATGGTTTTTGATGCTCTGCCTTCACTTGCTGGCAAATGAGACATTTTTGTACATATTGCGCGATTTCCTTCTTCATATTGTCCCACCAATAGGTTCCTTTCAGGTCTTGATACATCTTGCTGCTACCCGGATGGATTGTGTACTTAGATCTATGAGCTTCCTCCAGAATTTCTGCTTTCAATGCCTCATCCTTTGGTACCACCACTCGGTTTTGGTACTTTAAAATACCCTCAGGACTCAAATTGAAGTTCGTTGTTTCTCCCTTATCCACTTTCTCTTTCCATTTCTGTACCATCAAATCTTCTTTTTGTGTCTCTTTAATACGTTCCAGTAGTGTGGAGGTAACCCTAATATTGCCAAAGATCACCTTATGGCTCCCTAGACAGGGTTTCCACTCGCACACGGATTCTAACAAACCCCATTCCTTAATCATTAGCCCTGCTATTTGCACCTTACGACTTAAAGCATCTGCTACCACATTTGCCTTTCCCGGATGGTAATTAATCGTGCAGTCGTAATCTTCCAAGAATTCCATCCATCGCCGTTGTCTCATATTCAGTTCCTTCTGGGAGAAGAGGTACCTAAGACTCTTGTGATCCGAAAACACTTCAAAGGTCACCCCGTATAGGTAATGCCTCCACTTTTTCAGAGCAAACACCACTGCAGCTAATTCTAGATCATGAGTCGGGTAGTTTTGCTCGTGAAGCTTCAATTTTCTAGAGGCGAAAGCAATCACATTCCGGTTCTGCATCAAAACGCACCCCAGTCCTTCTCGCGACGCATCCGCATATACTACAAACCCATCCACTCCATTTGGCAAGACCAGCACTGGAGCCATGGTCAGTCTTTTCTTTAATTCCTGAAAACTTGTTTCGCATCGGCCGTTCCAGATAAACTGGCCATGCTTCTTTGTCAAGTCAGTTAAAGGTCCTGCCAGTTTGGAAAAATCTTTAATAAACCGTCGGTAGTACCCAGCTAGCCCTAGAAAGCTGCGAATCTCCGTGGGAGTTTCTGGCCTTTTCCAATTTGTCACGGCCTCAACCTTCGCTGGATCCACCGAAATACCTTCGTGGGAGATCACGTGCCCTAGAAACGCTACTCTCTCCAACCAGAACTCGCATTTACTAAACTTGGCATACAGCTGATGTTCCCTCAATGTCTGCAACACCATTCTCAAATGCTTCTCATGCTCCTCGCGTGACTTGGAGTAGACCAAAATGTCGTCAATAAACACCACGACAAATCGGTCCAGGTAGGGTTTAAAAACCCTATGCATTAAGTCCATGAAGGCGGCGGGAGCATTAGTCAATCCAAAGGGCATAACGGCGAACTCGTAATGCCCGTATCTCGAGTTGAAAGCAGTTTTCGGAATATCCTCCTTCCTGATCAACAACTGGTAGTACCCCTGTCGGAGGTCCAACTTCGAGAAGACCACTGCTCCTTGCAGCTGGTCAAACAACTCGTCGATGTGGGGCAGTGGATACTTATTCTTGATCGTAACGTTGTTCAGCCCCCTATAGTCAATGCACATCCTCAACGTGCCGTCCTTCTTCTTCACAAACAAGACCGGAGCTCCCCAAGGAGACTCACTCTCGTGAATGAATCCCCGCTCCAAAAGGTCTTGCAGTTGCAACTTAAGCTCCTTAAGTTCTGCAGGCGCCATTCGGTAAGGGGTTTTCGAGATAGGTGCGGTTCCAGGTAAAAGATCTATTCGGAATTCTATCTCTCTTTCCGGAGGTAAGGCCACTAACTCATCAGGGAAAACATCCGGAAAGTCCCTCACTATGGCTACATCTTCTACCTTTAACTTATCCGTAGGGGTATTAATTAGAAAGGCCAAATATCCTTGCGCCCCTCTACTTATCAGTTTCCTAGCTCGAATGCCCGAAATGAGAGCAGATGAGGCTAACCTACCCCTTATATCCAATCTTAAGGTTGCCTCGCCAGGAATGCGAAATTCTACTATTTTCGTTTTACAATCCAGTTGGGCGTTATATTTGGCTAGCCAATCCATACCTAGAATCACATCGTACCCCTTAATGGACAAGCTAATCAGGTCTCCTAAAAATCTTCTCTCTCCTACCCATACATCGCAATCCTTATAAACCATACTAGTCACCAACCGTTGATTCCCCGTAGGTGTACTAACCTCTAAGTCATATGGTAAGCTAGCAGGTTTTATATCGATGCCACACATGAAATCAGGGTTAACAAACGAATGAGTGGCACCGGGATCAATTAACACTTTAGCAAAGCGGTGGAAAATAGGGATCGTACCTTCCACCACCTCGGAAGACTCTGGGACCTGATGGGGCTCTAAGGAATAAACCCTAGCTGGCACCTTAGGTTTGGATCCGTCTTCCTTGGCTGGTCCAGTGTTGGTTCTTGGCGGTAGTTGACTTCCTTTTCCATCCTGTTTCAGGACTGGGCATGTAGCTAATTGATGGTCCGCACTTCCACACCGCAGGCACTTACCCTGTTTCCTCCAACAGTTGTCTTCGGTGTGGTTCAGCTTTCCACAGTGCCCACAGGGACCGCGAGGTGCCGAAGCCGAGCCACCCTGAGCATTTCCCCTTTGTCCTCGCCCAGCTTGGCCACCCCTAAACGGAGTCCCTCTGCCTGATCCAGATTGTCGACCACCTCCCGTGCCTCGTCCAAACTTAGACGGAGTGCTCTTCTCACCTTGTCCGGACGTACTCCCAGGAAAACCACGCTTCTTAGCCTGGAAGTTTCGGACCTGAAGCCGTGCACTCTCAACCCGTTGAGCTTTTTCCATAGCCTCGCTAAACGTAGCGATTTGAGCCGCCGCGAGGTCTTTCTGGATCTCGACGTTCAAACCCTGAATGAAGCGCCTAACCCGTCGTTGCTCAGTTATGATTAGCTCAGGCGCGAATTTGGACAGGCGGGTAAACTGGCTCTCGTACTCCGCCACTGTCTGAGCCCCTTGCCGGAGCCGGATAAACTCGTCCTCCTTCCTCTCCTGGACTAGAGGAGGGAAAAACTTGGCATTAAATTCTCGGATGAAGTTCACCCAAGTCCTCGGTGTCTGCTCCCGTTCCCATTTTTGCCTAATGACGTTCCACCAGGAACGGGCCGCACCCTCTAGTTGAAACACGGCAAAAGTGACCTGCCGCTCGTCCGGATAGTGTAGGGCCGCGAATATATCAACCATTTTCTCCAGCCATTTCTCAGCTACATCGGGATCGGGTCCCCCAATAAACTTTGGCGGGGAAAACTTTTGAAAACGTTCTAGAGCTCTATCTTCGCTCTCATTATAATGGCCAGGGTTTCCGGGGTTTCCAGGGTTAGGGTTTGGGTTCTGGCCCTGTTGTTGCACTACTTGTGCAAGTAGGTTTGTCATTTGCTGCATAGCGGCAGCTATTTGAGCATTGGGGTCTATTTGGGGTTCAGGAATTGGGCCAGTAGAAGCTTCCCCAGTTTCCCTAACCGGTGTGGGTTGCCTAATACCGCGCCCACGTCCCCGACCACTTCGTGTACCTTCCATGAGTTCACTCGGTCTAGGCAAAAGTACTAAACCAAAGCAGTAATAAGGCAAGTAAGTAACACATAAACTTTCACATTAACACACAGTTATACGTCGCAAACATGAGCACAAACACACATATATACAAGCCAAACATTTATACAAGCAGTCAGTCAAGTACGGCCAAAGCACGTACGTACACAAAAATCCACCTGAGGATAGGCCTATCAAAAGAGATTTACACGTAGCTAACTCTACATCCAAAACGGTTAGCTAAGGCTCTATCCCTATCCCTATGTACATTCAAAAACCACCACTATCCAAAAGGTGCCCTAAGAGTCAGGGCCTAGTCAGTCGCTGGGGTCTGGGACCCAGGCGATGGGGTAGACTCCTCCCCAGGGTCGGCCTCCGCACACGAAGCCTCATCACTACACTCTTCCAGGCCGTCGTCACACAAATTAAGGATCGCCTCAGCGCGACCCCTGACCTTGCGAGCTCGCTTCAGCTCTCGCTCTCGTGCCTCCTTTAATTGAGCACAAAGGTCGTCCACTCGATCCTCAGCCTCAAGCACGTCATATTCTAACTCTTTTATACGCGCCGCTTGCTTATCCTTGGTCGCCCTATCTTGAATAGCATCGACCTCCAGTCGAGCATTCTCTCTTGCCAACCCCTTGCGCTCTTTATCCAGCGCAAACACGAGAGTGTTCGGATAAGCATATCTCTCTTTACACGGGCACCGTCGAAGACGGTTCGACGGGCTCCAACGAATGACGGCCCCTCCCGGCCGTATCTGATAGGGGATCACAGGAAGTACTTTACGAGGTCTAGCCCCCGAAGGACTAGCACTAGTGTCACCCTGTTCGGCCATCCTACATCACAAGAACATGTAGTTATCAAAATAAGCTTAAAGGCCAAAAGCAACAATCCGTAAGGCAAACAATCCGATAACACCCAGGCTAATTCAAACCTAGGCTCTGATACCACCTGTGACAGCCCCACCTTCCCCTAAGGCGAACCAAAGGGGTTAGCGGACTGCCTGCCCAGCTCTCGCCAGGACTACGGTACAGTTAACGTCGTTCTATAACGTTCCGGAACACACCATTGCACGCAAACAAGTCAGAAAACACAAAATAAAAAAAATGAAAATTTGCGCCGAAGATGAATAGTGCAGGCCACGTCAGAATCCGGCCGGAATCTGGCCGGATTAGCGGCCGGATTCTTGGCCGGATACTGTCCAGTGAGCATCTCGAATTTTTTTCAAAAGTTCCACTCAATCCGGCCGGCAATCCGGCCAAGATTCCGGCCGGATTGTCTGGCCGGATACCGGCCAGTGAGCAACTGGCCGGATTTTCAAATTTTCACAGGCAATCCGGCCTTCAATCCGGCCAGTTTCTGGCCGGATTCCTGGCCGGATTCAGGCCAGTGACCTTCGGTCAAATTTTTTTTCTTTTCCGTTTGAAAGCCGTGGTGATCCGAAATCCATCCAAACATTTACCAAACATATATATACAATGGAAACCAACATTTACAAGCCAAACGGCCTACCAAAGTATCCATTTCGTTCATACATATACAATAGCCATTTACCCCAAACATTGGTGCAATCAAAGCACTTAGGGTTTTCACCCTCAAGGAGCTAATCAAAATACATATACATGAGCTCAACTTGTCACAACCTTTTCCAAAAGAATTCATTTGCCTGTAAGGAAAACAAATAACACGGAATGAGCCAAAGCCCAGTGGTATACCACCCATTAAGCAATCAAATTCATATAAGAGTGAACCTTCATTTAAAGTGCACAATTAAGCAATGAAGCAAAACGGTAAAAGGATACGGTCGGCTCTCAAGAGCCCAATTCCACGCTTGCCATCTTGATCCAATTGCATTGACCCTCCGTCAATGGTACGAGTACCAAACCGTAGACCTCACTATACTTCCATTCCTTCCACCAAACATACCCCAACCGGGCCCGCACTCCAATTCAGTAGTTTTTGGTAATACTCGAGTTTACCGGAACCAAGGGTCTCATTACCACAAGGTTCCCCAGTACAGTCCCCGTGGCATGATAATTTTCACGACCAAGCCCTCGCCGGCTCGATCCAATTAACTACCATACGGGGTTGAGCTCATAAATGCAGTAAGGCCGTTGGACATTGTCCAAACGACATCAATTCAGTTTCCATGAAATGGAATTCACCAACCAATATATCCAGTTCAGTAATGCAATAAAACGGTAGCCATTCAGTGACAATATCAAAAGAGGTGAGGGCGGTCAAGTACACCCTCACCTTAATCAATTCCAATATGCAAGTAAGCCTTCAAGGCATCACATAAACATTTAGCAAAGCCACATAGTAACCATTTAGTGAGTAGTATACTCACCAAGTGAGAAAGTGGTGTTTCATACACCGCGATCACCAAAACGTCGTGAGCTACCGTCACGCCCTAGAATCACACAACAAATGCAATGAGACTCGAGAACGAGTCACCAAACAATGCTAAACACAACCCCAATAGGGTTTCATATGCATAAGTAGGCATGATAGCAAACCAGAAATTAAGATATGGCCTTAACTTAAGCCTTGATAGAAAAACCGTGTTTGAGCGTATAATGCGGTAATGGCGTCAATTTCACTACGGTTATCGGTTGGGGGTGTAAGACCCACCGTTTCGAAGCTATGAAACAGGGCTACAACAATGTAGAAGGGCACTCAATCCAGTTCCTAGCACCACTAGGTCAAAAATGCCAAAAACTATACCAGAATTCCCAAAACAGGTTTGCAAAAGACAGAAAACTGTAATCGGTATATCTCAGTCTATACAAGTCCAACTGCCGAAATTCCAAAGGCATATGTTAGCTAAGACATTCAGCTACATTTCATCAGAAGACACCAACTCCAAAATCCAAACCAATTCCAGTCAAAATGTCCAATTACTATCGCAGTTTTCGCATTCTGTCCAAGCAGAACAGCTACCGTAATATCGTCATAACTCATTCTACATTGATCCAAATGACCTGAAATTTTACAGGCATCTTCATCACATCAATACCTACAACTTTCATGTTTTGAGCAAAGTCTAATTCGGCCTCTAACCTAGTGATCTAAAACCGGACAGAATTGGGGATTTTCAAACCCTAACTTTCCAATTTTCCATCCAAATCCAAAATTAGTTGCATTTATCCACATTTCACATCCACTAGAGCCATTATAGTCCATTGCCAATCATCAAAGATGGCCACAACATTCATTTCATATGAAACCAGAAAAATTCCCAAGAAAATAGAAAACTTCACCAAATCACTTCAAACCAAGATAAAACCAGAAATTTCAGCACTTCACTCACTAATAAGCATAATTTAAGCTTCATAAGGTGTAAGAGGGTGTTCAAGCTTCACTTACCAAGAAACAAGGGAAAGAGAGATTGTGGTCACCTTTGCTCTTCAAACAAAGTTCACCAACACACTTACTATCACTAGAAGCAAAGTTTTTATGGATTAGAATCTAGTCTAAGCCTTTGGTGATGGAAGATTGAAGCTTATGGAAGCTTGGAAGTTGAAGAATTTCCTTTCTTCTTTGCTCAAAGTGGCCGGCCAACAAGAGAAGAAAAATGGTGATTTTTGTGCATTTTTTTGATATTTATTCCTTTGGTCAAAACAAGTCAAGAAATGGAATAGTAAGTCTTAAAAGGCATCAAATGAGAAGGTGACACTTGTCACCTTATTAAATGCATTCCTATCTTTCTTTCCTCTCTCACATCAATCACTTCACACATTCTACTTATCACTTAACACCCGATAAAATTTTCACAGTATCCGAAACTTAACCTTATTGGCCGAATTTTTCCGAACTTTTCGCACTAGTGGGTCCCACGTCCACTATTTACTCATAATTTTCTAAAAAGTCACCAATGCTAGAAAAATCATCTTAAAACTATAATTGCTCATAAAATCCACTAGGAAAATATTTCTAAGCCAGAAAATGCAGAAAACATGCAATTAAGGGGAAATAAACCCTAGGAAAATATTAGGGTTTTACGGGTTCTCACACTCTCCCCCCCTTAAAAGAATTTCGTCCTCGAAATTTCTCACCTTAATTCCCGAAAAGGTTTGGGTATTTCTTTCGCATTTCCTCTTCCATCTCCCAGGTGGCTTCCTCAACTCCGTGGTTTCTCCATAGCACCTTCACTAGTGGAATCCGTTTGTTTCGGAGCTCTTTGACTTTTCGATCGAGTACTTGAACCGGTTTCTCTTCATAGGCCAGTGATTCATCTACTTCGATATCCTCCGGTTGCAATACATGGGATGGATCAGGATGGTACTTCTTTAGCATTGCGACGTGAAATACGTCGTGGATTCGAGATAGACTGGATGGCAGTTCCAGTCGATACGCGACCGCTCCAACCCTCTGAAGGATCTTATAGGGTCCGACGTACCGTGGTTGAAGCTTCTTTCCTTTCCCCGTTGTAAGACTTCGTAAAGGTGTGATTTTGAGAAATACATGGTCTCCAACTTCAAATTCCAAATCTTTTCTTCGGTTATCCGCGTAGCTCTTTTGGCGACTTTGGGCAGTTTGGATTCGTTGCCGTATCAACTTAACCTTCTCGTGAGCCTCTTCCATCCACGGAATAGTTGTCGGGTCCAGTGCTTTCTTTTCGCCAACTTCGTCCCAGTAAATTGGTGAGCGGCATTTGCGTCCGTAGAGAGCTTCGTACGGAGCCATTTGAATTGACGAATGGAAGCTATTGTTATATGCAAATTCGACTAAGGTCATGTGCTGACCCCAATTGCCTCCAAAGTCCAGAATGCACGTTCGTAGCATGTCCTCGAGAGTCTGAATCGTCCGTTCTGACTGGCCATCCGTCTGAGGATGATAGGTCGTGCTCAAGTTGAGTTTCGTCCCCAGGGTTTCTTGAAATTTCTGCCAAAACCGTGATACAAATCGTGGATCCCGATCGGAAACAATACTCACAGGTACACCGTGTAGTCTTACAACCTCATCCATGTATAGTCGAGCCAACTTGTCCATTGAATACTTCATGTTCACCGGCAAGAAATGGGCCGACTTGGTTAATCGATCAACGATCACCCAAACGGCATCGTGTCCTCTTTGCGTCCTCGGTAAACCGGAAACGAAGTCCATGGTAATGTTTTCCCACTTCCACTCGGGTATCTCCAAGGGTTGTAACAGACCCGATGGTTTTTGATGCTCTGCCTTCACTTGCTGGCAAATGAGACATTTTTGTACATATTGCGCGATTTCCTTCTTCATATTGTCCCACCAATAGGTTCCTTTCAGGTCTTGATACATCTTGCTGCTACCCGGATGGATTGTGTACTTAGATCTATGAGCTTCCTCCAGAATTTCTGCTTTCAATGCCTCATCCTTTGGTACCACCACTCGGTTTTGGTACTTTAAAATACCCTCAGGACTCAAATTGAAGTTCGTTGTTTCTCCCTTATCCACTTTCTCTTTCCATTTCTGTACCATCAAATCTTCTTTTTGTGTCTCTTTAATACGTTCCAGTAGTGTGGAGGTAACCCTAATATTGCCAAAGATCACCTTATGGCTCCCTAGACAGGGTTTCCACTCGCACACGGATTCTAACAAACCCCATTCCTTAATCATTAGCCCTGCTATTTGCACCTTACGACTTAAAGCATCTGCTACCACATTTGCCTTTCCCGGATGGTAATTAATCGTGCAGTCGTAATCTTCCAAGAATTCCATCCATCGCCGTTGTCTCATATTCAGTTCCTTCTGGGAGAAGAGGTACCTAAGACTCTTGTGATCCGAAAACACTTCAAAGGTCACCCCGTATAGGTAATGCCTCCACTTTTTCAGAGCAAACACCACTGCAGCTAATTCTAGATCATGAGTCGGGTAGTTTTGCTCGTGAAGCTTCAATTTTCTAGAGGCGAAAGCAATCACATTCCGGTTCTGCATCAAAACGCACCCCAGTCCTTCTCGCGACGCATCCGCATATACTACAAACCCATCCACTCCATTTGGCAAGACCAGCACTGGAGCCATGGTCAGTCTTTTCTTTAATTCCTGAAAACTTGTTTCGCATCGGCCGTTCCAGATAAACTGGCCATGCTTCTTTGTCAAGTCAGTTAAAGGTCCTGCCAGTTTGGAAAAATCTTTAATAAACCGTCGGTAGTACCCAGCTAGCCCTAGAAAGCTGCGAATCTCCGTGGGAGTTTCTGGCCTTTTCCAATTTGTCACGGCCTCAACCTTCGCTGGATCCACCGAAATACCTTCGTGGGAGATCACGTGCCCTAGAAACGCTACTCTCTCCAACCAGAACTCGCATTTACTAAACTTGGCATACAGCTGATGTTCCCTCAATGTCTGCAACACCATTCTCAAATGCTTCTCATGCTCCTCGCGTGACTTGGAGTAGACCAAAATGTCGTCAATAAACACCACGACAAATCGGTCCAGGTAGGGTTTAAAAACCCTATGCATTAAGTCCATGAAGGCGGCGGGAGCATTAGTCAATCCAAAGGGCATAACGGCGAACTCGTAATGCCCGTATCTCGAGTTGAAAGCAGTTTTCGGAATATCCTCCTTCCTGATCAACAACTGGTAGTACCCCTGTCGGAGGTCCAACTTCGAGAAGACCACTGCTCCTTGCAGCTGGTCAAACAACTCGTCGATGTGGGGCAGTGGATACTTATTCTTGATCGTAACGTTGTTCAGCCCCCTATAGTCAATGCACATCCTCAACGTGCCGTCCTTCTTCTTCACAAACAAGACCGGAGCTCCCCAAGGAGACTCACTCTCGTGAATGAATCCCCGCTCCAAAAGGTCTTGCAGTTGCAACTTAAGCTCCTTAAGTTCTGCAGGCGCCATTCGGTAAGGGGTTTTCGAGATAGGTGCGGTTCCAGGTAAAAGATCTATTCGGAATTCTATCTCTCTTTCCGGAGGTAAGGCCACTAACTCATCAGGGAAAACATCCGGAAAGTCCCTCACTATGGCTACATCTTCTACCTTTAACTTATCCGTAGGGGTATTAATTAGAAAGGCCAAATATCCTTGCGCCCCTCTACTTATCAGTTTCCTAGCTCGAATGCCCGAAATGAGAGCAGATGAGGCTAACCTACCCCTTATATCCAATCTTAAGGTTGCCTCGCCAGGAATGCGAAATTCTACTATTTTCGTTTTACAATCCAGTTGGGCGTTATATTTGGCTAGCCAATCCATACCTAGAATCACATCGTACCCCTTAATGGACAAGCTAATCAGGTCTCCTAAAAATCTTCTCTCTCCTACCCATACATCGCAATCCTTATAAACCATACTAGTCACCAACCGTTGATTCCCCGTAGGTGTACTAACCTCTAAGTCATATGGTAAGCTAGCAGGTTTTATATCGATGCCACACATGAAATCAGGGTTAACAAACGAATGAGTGGCACCGGGATCAATTAACACTTTAGCAAAGCGGTGGAAAATAGGGATCGTACCTTCCACCACCTCGGAAGACTCTGGGACCTGATGGGGCTCTAAGGAATAAACCCTAGCTGGCACCTTAGGTTTGGATCCGTCTTCCTTGGCTGGTCCAGTGTTGGTTCTTGGCGGTAGTTGACTTCCTTTTCCATCCTGTTTCAGGACTGGGCATGTAGCTAATTGATGGTCCGCACTTCCACACCGCAGGCACTTACCCTGTTTCCTCCAACAGTTGTCTTCGGTGTGGTTCAGCTTTCCACAGTGCCCACAGGGACCGCGAGGTGCCGAAGCCGAGCCACCCTGAGCATTTCCCCTTTGTCCTCGCCCAGCTTGGCCACCCCTAAACGGAGTCCCTCTGCCTGATCCAGATTGTCGACCACCTCCCGTGCCTCGTCCAAACTTAGACGGAGTGCTCTTCTCACCTTGTCCGGACGTACTCCCAGGAAAACCACGCTTCTTAGCCTGGAAGTTTCGGACCTGAAGCCGTGCACTCTCAACCCGTTGAGCTTTTTCCATAGCCTCGCTAAACGTAGCGATTTGAGCCGCCGCGAGGTCTTTCTGGATCTCGACGTTCAAACCCTGAATGAAGCGCCTAACCCGTCGTTGCTCAGTTATGATTAGCTCAGGCGCGAATTTGGACAGGCGGGTAAACTGGCTCTCGTACTCCGCCACTGTCTGAGCCCCTTGCCGGAGCCGGATAAACTCGTCCTCCTTCCTCTCCTGGACTAGAGGAGGGAAAAACTTGGCATTAAATTCTCGGATGAAGTTCACCCAAGTCCTCGGTGTCTGCTCCCGTTCCCATTTTTGCCTAATGACGTTCCACCAGGAACGGGCCGCACCCTCTAGTTGAAACACGGCAAAAGTGACCTGCCGCTCGTCCGGATAGTGTAGGGCCGCGAATATATCAACCATTTTCTCCAGCCATTTCTCAGCTACATCGGGATCGGGTCCCCCAATAAACTTTGGCGGGGAAAACTTTTGAAAACGTTCTAGAGCTCTATCTTCGCTCTCATTATAATGGCCAGGGTTTCCGGGGTTTCCAGGGTTAGGGTTTGGGTTCTGGCCCTGTTGTTGCACTACTTGTGCAAGTAGGTTTGTCATTTGCTGCATAGCGGCAGCTATTTGAGCATTGGGGTCTATTTGGGGTTCAGGAATTGGGCCAGTAGAAGCTTCCCCAGTTTCCCTAACCGGTGTGGGTTGCCTAATACCGCGCCCACGTCCCCGACCACTTCGTGTACCTTCCATGAGTTCACTCGGTCTAGGCAAAAGTACTAAACCAAAGCAGTAATAAGGCAAGTAAGTAACACATAAACTTTCACATTAACACACAGTTATACGTCGCAAACATGAGCACAAACACACATATATACAAGCCAAACATTTATACAAGCAGTCAGTCAAGTACGGCCAAAGCACGTACGTACACAAAAATCCACCTGAGGATAGGCCTATCAAAAGAGATTTACACGTAGCTAACTCTACATCCAAAACGGTTAGCTAAGGCTCTATCCCTATCCCTATGTACATTCAAAAACCACCACTATCCAAAAGGTGCCCTAAGAGTCAGGGCCTAGTCAGTCGCTGGGGTCTGGGACCCAGGCGATGGGGTAGACTCCTCCCCAGGGTCGGCCTCCGCACACGAAGCCTCATCACTACACTCTTCCAGGCCGTCGTCACACAAATTAAGGATCGCCTCAGCGCGACCCCTGACCTTGCGAGCTCGCTTCAGCTCTCGCTCTCGTGCCTCCTTTAATTGAGCACAAAGGTCGTCCACTCGATCCTCAGCCTCAAGCACGTCATATTCTAACTCTTTTATACGCGCCGCTTGCTTATCCTTGGTCGCCCTATCTTGAATAGCATCGACCTCCAGTCGAGCATTCTCTCTTGCCAACCCCTTGCGCTCTTTATCCAGCGCAAACACGAGAGTGTTCGGATAAGCATATCTCTCTTTACACGGGCACCGTCGAAGACGGTTCGACGGGCTCCAACGAATGACGGCCCCTCCCGGCCGTATCTGATAGGGGATCACAGGAAGTACTTTACGAGGTCTAGCCCCCGAAGGACTAGCACTAGTGTCACCCTGTTCGGCCATCCTACATCACAAGAACATGTAGTTATCAAAATAAGCTTAAAGGCCAAAAGCAACAATCCGTAAGGCAAACAATCCGATAACACCCAGGCTAATTCAAACCTAGGCTCTGATACCACCTGTGACAGCCCCACCTTCCCCTAAGGCGAACCAAAGGGGTTAGCGGACTGCCTGCCCAGCTCTCGCCAGGACTACGGTACAGTTAACGTCGTTCTATAACGTTCCGGAACACACCATTGCACGCAAACAAGTCAGAAAACACAAAATAAAAAAAATGAAAATTTGCGCCGAAGATGAATAGTGCAGGCCACGTCAGAATCCGGCCGGAATCTGGCCGGATTAGCGGCCGGATTCTTGGCCGGATACTGTCCAGTGAGCATCTCGAATTTTTTTCAAAAGTTCCACTCAATCCGGCCGGCAATCCGGCCAAGATTCCGGCCGGATTGTCTGGCCGGATACCGGCCAGTGAGCAACTGGCCGGATTTTCAAATTTTCACAGGCAATCCGGCCTTCAATCCGGCCAGTTTCTGGCCGGATTCCTGGCCGGATTCAGGCCAGTGACCTTCGGTCAAATTTTTTTTCTTTTCCGTTTGAAAGCCGTGGTGATCCGAAATCCATCCAAACATTTACCAAACATATATATACAATGGAAACCAACATTTACAAGCCAAACGGCCTACCAAAGTATCCATTTCGTTCATACATATACAATAGCCATTTACCCCAAACATTGGTGCAATCAAAGCACTTAGGGTTTTCACCCTCAAGGAGCTAATCAAAATACATATACATGAGCTCAACTTGTCACAACCTTTTCCAAAAGAATTCATTTGCCTGTAAGGAAAACAAATAACACGGAATGAGCCAAAGCCCAGTGGTATACCACCCATTAAGCAATCAAATTCATATAAGAGTGAACCTTCATTTAAAGTGCACAATTAAGCAATGAAGCAAAACGGTAAAAGGATACGGTCGGCTCTCAAGAGCCCAATTCCACGCTTGCCATCTTGATCCAATTGCATTGACCCTCCGTCAATGGTACGAGTACCAAACCGTAGACCTCACTATACTTCCATTCCTTCCACCAAACATACCCCAACCGGGCCCGCACTCCAATTCAGTAGTTTTTGGTAATACTCGAGTTTACCGGAACCAAGGGTCTCATTACCACAAGGTTCCCCAGTACAGTCCCCGTGGCATGATAATTTTCACGACCAAGCCCTCGCCGGCTCGATCCAATTAACTACCATACGGGGTTGAGCTCATAAATGCAGTAAGGCCGTTGGACATTGTCCAAACGACATCAATTCAGTTTCCATGAAATGGAATTCACCAACCAATATATCCAGTTCAGTAATGCAATAAAACGGTAGCCATTCAGTGACAATATCAAAAGAGGTGAGGGCGGTCAAGTACACCCTCACCTTAATCAATTCCAATATGCAAGTAAGCCTTCAAGGCATCACATAAACATTTAGCAAAGCCACATAGTAACCATTTAGTGAGTAGTATAATAGCAAACCAGAAATTAAGATATGGCCTTAACTTAAGCCTTGATAGAAAAACCGTGTTTGAGCGTATAATGCGGTAATGGCGTCAATTTCACTACGGTTATCGGTTGGGGGTGTAAGACCCACCGTTTCGAAGCTATGAAACAGGGCTACAACAATGTAGAAGGGCACTCAATCCAGTTCCTAGCACCACTAGGTCAAAAATGCCAAAAACTATACCAGAATTCCCAAAACAGGTTTGCAAAAGACAGAAAACTGTAATCGGTATCTCTCAGTCTATACAAGTCCAACTGCCGAAATTCCAAAGGCATATGTTAGCTAAGACATTCAGCTACATTTCATCAGAAGACACCAACTCCAAAATCCAAACCAATTCCAGTCAAAATGTCCAATTACTATCGCAGTTTTCGCATTCTGTCCAAGCAGAACAGCTACCGTAATATCGTCATAACTCATTCTACATTGATCCAAATGACCTGAAATTTTACAGGCATCTTCATCACATCAATACCTACAACTTTCATGTTTTGAGCAAAGTCTAATTCGGCCTCTAACCTAGTGATCTAAAACCGGACAGAATTGGGGATTTTCAAACCCTAACTTTCCAATTTTCCATCCAAATCCAAAATTAGTTGCATTTATCCACATTTCACATCCACTAGAGCCATTATAGTCCATTGCCAATCATCAAAGATGGCCACAACATTCATTTCATATGAAACCAGAAAAATTCCCAAGAAAATAGAAAACTTCACCAAATCACTTCAAACCAAGATAAAACCAGAAATTTCAGCACTTCACTCACTAATAAGCATAATTTAAGCTTCATAAGGTGTAAGAGGGTGTTCAAGCTTCACTTACCAAGAAACAAGGGAAAGAGAGATTGTGGTCACCTTTGCTCTTCAAACAAAGTTCACCAACACACTTACTATCACTAGAAGCAAAGTTTTTATGGATTAGAATCTAGTCTAAGCCTTTGGTGATGGAAGATTGAAGCTTATGGAAGCTTGGAAGTTGAAGAATTTCCTTTCTTCTTTGCTCAAAGTGGCCGGCCAACAAGAGAAGAAAAATGGTGATTTTTGTGCATTTTTTTGATATTTATTCCTTTGGTCAAAACAAGTCAAGAAATGGAATAGTAAGTCTTAAAAGGCATCAAATGAGAAGGTGACACTTGTCACCTTATTAAATGCATTCCTATCTTTCTTTCCTCTCTCACATCAATCACTTCACACATTCTACTTATCACTTAACACCCGATAAAATTTTCACAGTATCCGAAACTTAACCTTATTGGCCGAATTTTTCCGAACTTTTCGCACTAGTGGGTCCCACGTCCACTATTTACTCATAATTTTCTAAAAAGTCACCAATGCTAGAAAAATCATCTTAAAACTATAATTGCTCATAAAATCCACTAGGAAAATATTTCTAAGCCAGAAAATGCAGAAAACATGCAATTAAGGGGAAATAAACCCTAGGAAAATATTAGGGTTTTACGGGTTCTCACAACGTGGAACCCACTAGTGCGAAAGTTCGGAAAAATTCGGCCAATAAGGTTAAGTTCCGGATACTGGGTGAAATTTATCGGGTGTTAAGAGATAAGTGGAGGATGAGATGTGATTGATGTGAGAGGAAACAAAAGGATAGAAATGCATTTAATGAAGTGACACGTGTCACTTTGTGAGTGGTTGAAGCCTAAGACAACTATTCACCTTTTTGACCTTTCTTACCCTTGGATTAAATATCTCAAAAATTGACTAAAAATTCACTCTTTCTTTCTCCATGTTGGCCGGCCACCTTAAGCTCAAGAAGAAAGAAAACTTCTCCAATTTTAAGCTTCCAACTAGCTCAAATCATCCAAACCAATTGCTTACAATTGTTTCTACTCCATAAAATCCCTCCATTTGGTGCTAGTAAGTGATTTTGTGGAAGTGTTCAAGGAAGCTAAGGTGTTCTACAACTCCTCTTCTCTTGTTTACTAGGTAAGTGGTGATTGACCTTCCTCCTACACTTAATGAAGCTTAAGATGTGCTTAGTGGTAGCTAAAGTGCTGAAATTTGTGGCTTATTTCTTGGTTTGAGATGAATTGGTGAAGTTTTTATTTTATTGATGAATTTTCTGGTTTAATGTGATCATGATGTTGTGGTTATTTATGATGGTTGGTAATGAGGGGTAATGACTCTAGTAGGTGTAAATGATTGGTAATTGCAACCAATTTTGGGTTTGGAAGGAATTTGAGGAAGTTAGTGTTTCATAACCCCCTTTCTGTCTGGTTTTATATCTCATGGTTCGAGGCCGAATTGGCCTTTGCTTAAAACATGAAAGTTGTATGTATTGATGTGTTTGAGATGCCTGTAAAATTTCAGGTCATTTGGAGTAGTGTAGAGTGAGAAATTTCGAAATTACTATTGCCATTCTGGGTTCATCAGGATGGCCGAACTGCGCCTGTAATCGGCTGTTTTGACTGGAATTTCTTTGGATTTGGTTGTTGAGATCTTCTGATGAAATGTATCTTGATGTCTTAGCTACCTCCTGCCTTTGGAATCAATGAATTTGGACTTGTACAGACTGAGTTGGACTAATTACAGCATAGTGTAATTTGTAAACCTGCAATTAAGGTTCTGGTTTGGTGTTTTGCATTTTTGACCTAGTTGTGCAAGGATTTGGACTGAGTGGCCTTCTACATTGTTGTAACCCTGTCTCTTAGCTTCGAAACGGTGGGTCTTGCACCTTCATCCGACAATCTTAGCGCCTTTGATACCATTACCGCAAAATGACGTCAAAACTATTTTTCTGGTTTTGAGCTAAACTTTCATTTCCGGACTTTTCCCTAGCTTGACTTGTACTAGTACTACTTGGAGCTTGCTGAATGGCTATTGGATGAACTTGTTGTTGTGTGTGTACCTTTGGGACTGGCTGAGGATATAATGAAGCCATGATGGCTGGAAAAGTAAGCAAATTCAGGGGAAGTGCTGTCCAAACGTTGAAGGAACTTGTTTGCATTGAGTTTGTGATTTAAGACTTGGATTTGAGCAAGGCAATGATATTTAATGGATGATTTCTGAGCCATGGAGGTGAGTGACCTCAAACTATTTCTAAAATTATTTATGAACCGTTTCTTGCATTATTTACTTTTGAACTGTTTCCAAATTTACTTTTGAACCGCTTTCCAGCATTATTTACTTTTGAACTGTTTTCAAAGTTAATTTTGGAACTGTTTTCTTACATATTATGCGTGCTTGCATATCAGTGTCTTGTTATTATTGATTTTGCTTTCAATGATTGTTAAAACGAGTTTTCTAGGCGAGTGTGTACTTTATCGCACTCGATCTAAATAAATATGAAATTTTCAATGATTAATGATTAAATGCTACTTGCGCATGAATGTAAGCCTTTTGGGCTGAACTGGCCATTGCCCCTTGTTACCGGTCGTCTCGAGCCAGAAGCGGACTCGGTCGGGCGACTAGGAACTTGGGTGAACGTTTCGGTATACTCGAGTATTACCTTGTAGGTTGGTGGAGCCTGGCCAAAAGCCAGGGACGGGGTGAATGAATGCACGAATGAAACCAAAAATGCAATTAAATGACAGGAGAACGAACGTATCTTTTCATGAATGTTACTATCGCTTTCCATTGTACCTGTTTCTTGAATTATTGATACTCCATATTTAATGTTTTGTAAACGTTGTAATTGTTTCTAGACTTATCATTTGATTTACGACATCATTGAAATGAACTATTGTTAAACAGATTTGATTACTGATTTTATTGGTTACTCGCTGAGCTTCTAGCTCACCCCAAAATGTTTTATTCCCCTCCACAGGGCTCAAGGCGAAGGAAGGGCTTGTAGTGTTTATTCATGGATTATCTCATGTATGGATTGAACTTGGATTTCCTTTTGTGTAATCATTCATATTGGGATTGTATTGAACGTTTAGAATTGATTGGATGTGTAATAGTCTAGTTTTGGACTTCCTCCTATAGAATAATTGCGATCAAGGATCAGAGTGGCGCAGTGGAAGCGTGGACGCTTCGCTTTTGATATGTAAAGTTTTGGGATATTTGATTTTTATTTGATATATATATCTTGAAATTCCATTGAGGATTGTAGTGAACGACTGAGTGCCGGCGAGAGCCGGGCAGGCGGCCCGCCGAACCCTCTGGTTCGCCTCAGGGGGAGGTGGGGCCGTGACAGTTGGTATCAGAGCCGGACTGTGGGTTTGATTTGACTCTTAGTGTTTACTTGGAATGCTTGAGTGATTCTTGCGGAATGTCTTGCATTGATTAATACAAGATGGAATGTCGAGGATGACATTCTTTTAAGGAGGGGAGATTGTGACGCCCCGAAAAGTATAAGTGTGAGAACCCGTACTTTTCCCATTTTCTAGGGTTTTATTTATTTAATGGCTTGTTTTCTGCGTTTTCTTTAGTAGGGAAATTTTCTAGATATTTTTAAGGAGCACATATAGTTTTTGGATGATTTTTCTAGTATCAAATAGGTTTTGAGAAATTAAGAGTATATATCGGACGTGGGACCCACTAGTGCGAATGTTCGGAAAAATTCGGCCAATAAGGTTAAGTTCCGGATACTGGGTGAAATTTATCGGGTGTTAAGAGATAAGTGGAGGATGAGATGTGATTGATGTGAGAGGAAACAAAAGGATAGAAATGCATTTAATGAAGTGACACGTGTCACTTTGTGAGTGGTTGAAGCCTAAGACAACTATTCACCTTTTTGACCTTTCTTACCCTTGGATTAAATATCTCAAAAATTGACTAAAAATTCACTCTTTCTTTCTCCATGTTGGCCGGCCACCTTAAACTCAAGAAGAAAGAAAACTTCTCCAATTTTAAGCTTCCAACTAGCTCAAATCATCCAAACCAATTGCTTACAATTGTTTCTACTCCATAAAATCCCTCCATTTGGTGCTAGTAAGTGATTTTGTGGAAGTGTTCAAGGAAGCTAAGGTGTTCTACAACTCCTCTTCTCTTGTTTACTAGGTAAGTGGTGATTGACCTTCCTCCTACACTTAATGAAGCTTAAGATGTGCTTAGTGGTAGCTAAAGTGCTGAAATTTGTGGCTTATTTCTTGGTTTGAGATGAATTGGTGAAGTTTTTATTTTATTGATGAATTTTCTGGTTTAATGTGATCATGATGTTGTGGTTATTTATGATGGTTGGTAATGAGGGGTAATGACTCTAGTAGGTGTAAATGATTGGTAATTGCAACCAATTTTGGGTTTGGAAGGAATTTGAGGAAGTTAGGGTTTCATAACCCCCTTTCTGTCCGGTTTTATATCTCATGGTTCGAGGCCGAATTCGCCTTTGCTTAAAACATGAAAGTTGTATGTATTGATGTGTTTGAGATGTCTGTAAAATTTCAGATCATTTGGAGTAGTGTAGAGTGAGAAATGTCGAAATTACTATTGCTGTTCTGGGTTCATCAGGATGGCCGAACTGCGCCTGTAATCGGCTGTTTTGACTGGAATTTCTTTGGATTTGGTTGTTGAGATCTTCTGATGAAATGTATCTTGATGTCTTAGCTACCACCTCCCTTTGGAATCAATGAATTTGGACTTGTACAGACTGAGTTGGACTAATTACAGCATAGTGTAATTTGTAAACCTGCAATTAAGGTTCTGGTTTGGTGTTTTGCATTTTTGACCTAGTTGTGCTAGGATTTGGACTGAGTGTCCTTCTACATTGTTGTAGCCCTGTCTCTTAGCTTCGAAACGGTGGGTTTTTCACCTTCATCCGACAATCTTAGCGCCTTTGATACCATTACCGCAAAATGACGTCAAAACTATTTTTCTGGTTTTGAGCTAAACTTTCATTTCCGGACTTTTCCCTAACTTGACTTGTACTAGTACTACTTGGAGCTTGCTGAATGGCTATTGGATGAACTTGTTGTTGTGTGTGTACCTTTGGGACTGGCTGAGGATATAATGAAGCCATGATGGCTGGAAAAGTAAGCAAATTCAGGGGAAGTGCTGTCCAAACGTTGAAGGAACTTGTTTGCATTGAGTTTGTGATTTAAGACTTGGATTTGAGCAAGGCAATGATATTTAATGGATGATTTCTGAGCCATGGAGGTGAGTGACCTCAAACTATTTCTAAAATTATTTATGAACCGTTTCTTGCAATATTTACTTTTGAACTGTTTCCAAATTTACTTTTGAACCGCTTTCCAGCATTATTTACTTTTGAACTGTTTTCAAAGTTAATTTTGGAACTGTTTTCTTACATATTATGCGTGCTTGCATATCAGTGTCTTGTTATTATTGATTTTGCTTTCAATGATTGTTAAAACGAGTTTTCTAGGCGAGTGTGTACTTTATCGCACTCGATCTAAATAAATATGAAATTTTCAATGATTAATGATTAAATGCTACTTGCGCATGAATGTAAGCCTTTTGGGCTGAACTGGCCATTGCCCCTTGTTACCGGTCGTCTCGAGCCAGAAGCGGACTCGGTCGGGCGACTAGGAACTTGGGTGAACGTTTCGGTATACTCGAGTATTACCTTGTAGGTTGGTGGAGCCTGGCCAAAAGCCAGGGACGGGGTGAATGAATGCACGAATGAAACCAAAAATGCAATGAAATGACAGGAGAACGAACGTATCTTTTCATGAATGTTACTATCGTTTTCCATTGCACCTGTTTCTTGAATTATTGATACTCCATATTTAATGTTTTGTAAACGTTGTAATTGTTTCTAGACTTATCATTTGATTTACGACATCATTGAAATGAACTATTGTTAAACAGATTTGATTACTGATTTTATTGGTTACTCGCTGAGCTTCTAGCTCACCCCAAAATGTTTTATTCCTCTCCACAGGGCTCAAGGCGAAGGAAGGGCTTGTAGTGTTTATTCATGGATTATCTCATGTATGGATTGAACTTGGATTTCCTTTTGTGTAATCATTCATATTGGGATTGTATTGAACGTTTAGAATTGATTGGATGTGTAATAGTCTAGTTTTGGACTTCCTCCTATAGAATAATTGCGATCAAGGATCAGAGTGGCGCAGTGGAAGCGTGGACGCTTCGCTTTTGATATGTAAAGTTTTGGGATATTTGATTTTTATTTGATATATATATCTTGAAATTCCATTGAGGATTGTAGTGAACGACTGAGTGCCGGCGAGAGCCGGGCAGGCGGCCCGCCGAACCCTCTGGTTCGCCTCAGGGGGAGGTGGGGCCGTGACAGTTGGTATCAGAGCCGGACTGTGGGTTTGATTTGACTCTTAGTGTTTACTTGGAATGCTTGAGTGATTCTTGCGGAATGTCTTGCATTGATTAATACAAGATGGAATGTCGAGGATGACATTCTTTTAAGGAGGGGAGATTGTGACGCCCCGAAAAGTATAAGTGTGAGAACCCGTACTTTTCCCATTTTCTAGGGTTTTATTTATTTAATGGCTTGTTTTCTGCGTTTTCTTTAGTAGGGAAATTTTCTAGATATTTTTAAGGAGCAGATATAGTTTTTGGATGATTTTTCTAGTATCAAATAGGTTTTGAGAAATTAAGAGTATATATCGGACGTGGGACCCACTAGTGCGAATGTTCGGAAAAATTCGGCCAATAAGGTTAAGTTCCGGATACTGGGTGAAATTTATCGGGTGTTAAGAGATAAGTGGAGGATGAGATGTGATTGATGTGAGAGGAAACAAAAGGATAGAAATGCATTTAATGAAGTGACACGTGTCACTTTGTGAGTGGTTGAAGCCTAAGACAACTATTCACCTTTTTGACCTTTCTTACCCTTGGATTAAATATCTCAAAAATTGACTAAAAATTCACTCTTTCTTTCTCCATGTTGGCCGGCCACCTTAAGCTCAAGAAGAAAGAAAACTTCTCCAATTTTAAGCTTCCAACTAGCTCAAATCATCCAAACCAATTGCTTACAATTGTTTCTACTCCATAAAATCCCTCCATTTGGTGCTAGTAAGTGATTTTGTGGAAGTGTTCAAGGAAGCTAAGGTGTTCTACAACTCCTCTTCTCTTGTTTACTAGGTAAGTGGTGATTGACCTTCCTCCTACACTTAATGAAGCTTAAGATGTGCTTAGTGGTAGCTAAAGTGCTGAAATTTGTGGCTTATTTCTTGGTTTGAGATGAATTGGTGAAGTTTTTATTTTATTGATGAATTTTCTGGTTTAATGTGATCATGATGTTGTGGTTATTTATGATGGTTGGTAATGAGGGGTAATGACTCTAGTAGGTGTAAATGATTGGTAATTGCAACCAATTTTGGGTTTGGAAGGAATTTGAGGAAGTTAGGGTTTCATAACCCCCTTTCTGTCCGGTTTTATATCTCATGGTTCGAGGCCGAATTGGCCTTTGCTTAAAACATGAAAGTTGTATGTATTGATGTGTTTGAGATGCCTGTAAAATTTCAGGTCATTTGGAGTAGTGTAGAGTGAGAAATGTCGAAATTACTATTGCTGTTCTGGGTTCATCAGGATGGCCGAACTGCGCCTGTAATCGGCTGTTTTGACTGGAATTTCTTTGGATTTGGTTGTTGAGATCTTCTGATGAAATGTATCTTGATGTCTTAGCTACCACCTGCCTTTGGAATCAATGAATTTGGACTTGTACAGACTGAGTTGGACTAATTACAGCATAGTGTAATTTGTAAACCTGCAATTAAGGTTCTGGTTTGGTGTTTTGCATTTTTGACCTAGTTGTGCTAGGATTTGGACTGAGTGTCCTTCTACATTGTTGTAGCCCTGTCTCTTAGCTTCGAAACGGTGGGTCTTGCACCTTCATCCGACAATCTTAGCGCCTTTGATACCATTACCGCAAAATGACGTCAAAACTATTTTTCTGGTTTTGAGCTAAACTTTCATTTCCGGACTTTTCCCTAGCTTGACTTGTACTAGTACTACTTGGAGCTTGCTGAATGGCTATTGGATGAACTTGTTGTTGTGTGTGTACCTTTGGGACTGGCTGAGGATATAATGAAGCCATGATGGCTGGAAAAGTAAGCAAATTCAGGGGAAGTGCTGTCCAAACGTTGAAGGAACTTGTTTGCATTGAGTTTGTGATTTAAGACTTGGATTTGAGCAAGGCAATGATATTTAATGGATGATTTCTGAGCCATGGAGGTGAGTGACCTCAAACTATTTCTAAAATTATTTATGAACCGTTTCTTGCATTATTTACTTTTGAACTGTTTCCAAATTTACTTTTGAACCGCTTTCCAGCATTATTTACTTTTGAACTGTTTTCAAAGTTAATTTTGGAACTGTTTTCTTACATATTATGCGTGCTTGCATATCAGTGTCTTGTTATTATTGATTTTGCTTTCAATGATTGTTAAAACGAGTTTTCTAGGCGAGTGTGTACTTTATCGCACTCGATCTAAATAAATATGAAATTTTCAATGATTAATGATTAAATGCTACTTGCGCATGAATGTAAGCCTTTTGGGCTGAACTGGCCATTGCCCCTTGTTACCGGTCGTCTCGAGCCAGAAGCGGACTCGGTCGGGCGACTAGGAACTTGGGTGAACGTTTCGGTATACTCGAGTATTACCTTGTAGGTTGGTGGAGCCTGGCCAAAAGCCAGGGACGGGGTGAATGAATGCACGAATGAAACCAAAAATGCAATGAAATGACAGGAGAACGAACGTATCTTTTCATGAATGTTACTATCGTTTTCCATTGCACCTGTTTCTTGAATTATTGATACTCCATATTTAATGTTTTGTAAACGTTGTAATTGTTTCTAGACTTATCATTTGATTTACGACATCATTGAAATGAACTATTGTTAAACAGATTTGATTACTGATTTTATTGGTTACTCGCTGAGCTTCTAGCTCACCCCAAAATGTTTTATTCCCCTCCACAGGGCTCAAGGCGAAGGAAGGGCTTGTAGTGTTTATTCATGGATTATCTCATGTATGGATTGAACTTGGATTTCCTTTTGTGTAATCATTCATATTGGGATTGTATTGAACGTTTAGAATTGATTGGATGTGTAATAGTCTAGTTTTGGACTTCCTCCTATAGAATAATTGCGATCAAGGATCAGAGTGGCGCAGTGGAAGCGTGGACGCTTCGCTTTTGATATGTAAAGTTTTGGGATATTTGATTTTTATTTGATATATATATCTTGAAATTCCATTGAGGATTGTAGTGAACGACTGAGTGCCGGCGAGAGCCGGGCAGGCGGCCCGCCGAACCCTCTGGTTCGCCTCAGGGGGAGGTGGGGCCGTGACAGTTGGTATCAGAGCCGGACTGTGGGTTTGATTTGACTCTTAGTGTTTACTTGGAATGCTTGAGTGATTCTTGCGGAATGTCTTGCATTGATTAATACAAGATGGAATGTCGAGGATGACATTCTTTTAAGGAGGGGAGATTGTGACGCCCCGAAAAGTATAAGTGTGAGAACCCGTACTTTTCCCATTTTCTAGGGTTTTATTTATTTAATGGCTTGTTTTCTGCGTTTTCTTTAGTAGGGAAATTTTCTAGATATTTTTAAGGAGCAGATATAGTTTTTGGATGATTTTTCTAGTATCAAATAGGTTTTGAGAAATTAAGAGTATATATCGGACGTGGGACCCACTAGTGCGAAAGTTCGGAAAAATTCGGCCAATAAGGTTAAGTTCCGGATACTGGGTGAAATTTATCGGGTGTTAAGAGATAAGTGGAGGATGAGATGTGATTGATGTGAGAGGAAACAAAAGGATAGAAATGCATTTAATGAAGTGACACGTGTCACTTTGTGAGTGGTTGAAGCCTAAGACAACTATTCACCTTTTTGACCTTTCTTACCCTTGGATTAAATATCTCAAAAATTGACTAAAAATTCACTCTTTCTTTCTCCATGTTGGCCGGCCACCTTAAGCTCAAGAAGAAAGAAAACTTCTCCAATTTTAAGCTTCCAACTAGCTCAAATCATCCAAACCAATTGCTTACAATTGTTTCTACTCCATAAAATCCCTCCATTTGGTGCTAGTAAGTGATTTTGTGGAAGTGTTCAAGGAAGCTATGGTGTTCTACAACTCCTCTTCTCTTGTTTACTAGGTAAGTGGTGATTGACCTTCCTCCTACACTTAATGATGCTTAAGATGTGCTTAGTGGTAGCTAAAGTGCTGAAATTTGTGGCTTATTTCTTGGTTTGAGATGAATTGGTGAAGTTTTTATTTTATTGATGAATTTTCTGGTTTAATGTGATCATGATGTTGTGGTTATTTATGATGGTTGGTAATGAGGGGTAATGACTCTAGTAGGTGTAAATGATTGGTAATTGCAACCAATTTTGGGTTTGGAAGGAATTTGAGGAAGTTAGGGTTTCATAACCCCCTTTCTGTCCGGTTTTATATCTCATGGTTTGAGGCCGAATTGGCCTTTGCTTAAAACATAAACGTTGTATGTATTGATGTGTTTGAGATGCCTGTAAAATTTCAGGTCATTTGGAGTAGTGTAGAGTGAGAAATGTCGAAATTACTATTGCTGTTCTGGGTTCATCAGGATGGCCGAACTGCGCCTGTAATCGGCTGTTTTGACTGGAATTTCTTTGGATTTGGTTGTTGAGATCTTCTGATGAAATGTATCTTGATGTCTTAGCTACCACCTGCCTTTGGAATCAATGAATTTGGACTTGTACAGACTGAGTTGGACTAATTACAGCATAGTGTAATTTGTAAACCTGCAATTAAGGTTCTGGTTTGGTGTTTTGCATTTTTGACCTAGTTGTGCTAGGATTTGGACTGAGTGTCCTTCTACATTGTTGTAACCCTGTCTCTTAGCTTCGAAACGGTGGGTCTTGCACCTTCATCCGACAATCTTAGCGCCTTTGATACCATTACCGCAAAATGACGTCAAAACTATTTTTCTGGTTTTGAGCTAAACTTTCATTTCCGGACTTTTCCCTAGCTTGACTTGTACTAGTACTACTTGGAGCTTGCTGAATGGCTATTGGATGAACTTGTTGTTGTGTGTGTACCTTTGGGACTGGCTGAGGATATAATGAAGCCATGATGGCTGGAAAAGTAAGCAAATTCAGGGGAAGTGCTGTCCAAACGTTGAAGGAACTTGTTTGCATTGAGTTTGTGATTTAAGACTTGGATTTGAGCAAGGCAATGATATTTAATGGATGATTTCTGAGCCATGGAGGTGAGTGACCTCAAACTATTTCTAAAATTATTTATGAACCGTTTCTTGCATTATTTACTTTTGAACTGTTTCCAAATTTACTTTTGAACCGCTTTCCAGCATTATTTACTTTTGAACTGTTTTCAAAGTTAATTTTGGAACTGTTTTCTTACATATTATGCGTGCTTGCATATCAGTGTCTTGTTATTATTGATTTTGCTTTCAATGATTGTTAAAACGAGTTTTCTAGGCGAGTGTGTACTTTATCGCACTCGATCTAAATAAATATGAAATTTTCAATGATTAATGATTAAATGCTACTTGCGCATGAATGTAAGCCTTTTGGGCTGAACTGGCCATTGCCCCTTGTTACCGGTCGTCTCGAGCCAGAAGCGGACTCGGTCGGGCGACTAGGAACTTGGGTGAACGTTTCGGTATACTCGAGTATTACCTTGTAGGTTGGTGGAGCCTGGCCAAAAGCCAGGGACGGGGTGAATGAATGCACGAATGAAACCAAAAATGCAATGAAATGACAGGAGAACGAACGTATCTTTTCATGAATGTTACTATCGTTTTCCATTGCACCTGTTTCTTGAATTATTGATACTCCATATTTAATGTTTTGTAAACGTTGTAATTGTTTCTAGACTTATCATTTGATTTACGACATCATTGAAATGAACTATTGTTAAACAGATTTGATTACTGATTTTATTGGTTACTCGCTGAGCTTCTAGCTCACCCCAAAATGTTTTATTCCCCTCCACAGGGCTCAAGGCGAAGGAAGGGCTTGTAGTGTTTATTCATGGATTATCTCATGTATGGATTGAACTTGGATTTCCTTTTGTGTAATCATTCATATTGGGATTGTATTGAACGTTTAGAATTGATTGGATGTGTAATAGTCTAGTTTTGGACTTCCTCCTATAGAATAATTGCGATCAAGGATCAGAGTGGCGCAGTGGAAGCGTGGACGCTTCGCTTTTGATATGTAAAGTTTTGGGATATTTGATTTTTATTTGATATATATATCTTGAAATTCCATTGAGGATTGTAGTGAACGACTGAGTGCCGGCGAGAGCCGGGCAGGCGGCCCGCCGAACCCTCTGGTTCGCCTCAGGGGGAGGTGGGGCCGTGACAGTTGGTATCAGAGCCGGACTGTGGGTTTGATTTGACTCTTAGTGTTTACTTGGAATGCTTGAGTGATTCTTGCGGAATGTCTTGCATTGATTAATACAAGATGGAATGTCGAGGATGACATTCTTTTAAGGAGGGGAGATTGTGACGCCCCGAAAAGTATAAGTGTGAGAACCCGTATTTTTCCCATTTTCTAGGGTTTTATTTATTTAATGGCTTGTTTTCTGCGTTTTCTTTAGTAGGGAAATTTTCTAGATATTTTTAAGGAGCAGATATAGTTTTTGGATGATTTTTCTAGTATCAAATAGGTTTTGAGAAATTAAGAGTATATATCGGACGTGGGACCCACTAGTGCGAATGTTCGGAAAAATTCGGCCAATAAGGTTAAGTTCCGGATACTGGGTGAAATTTATCGGGTGTTAAGAGATAAGTGGAGGATGAGATGTGATTGATGTGAGAGGAAACAAAAGGATAGAAATGCATTTAATGAAGTGACACGTGTCACTTTGTGAGTGGTTGAAGCCTAAGACAACTATTCACCTTTTTGACCTTTCTTACCCTTGGATTAAATATCTCAAAAATTGACTAAAAATTCACTCTTTCTTTCTCCATGTTGGCCGGCCACCTTAAGCTCAAGAAGAAAGAAAACTTCTCCAATTTTAAGCTTCCAACTAGCTCAAATCATCCAAACCAATTGCTTACAATTGTTTCTACTCCATAAAATCCCTCCATTTGGTGCTAGTAAGTGATTTTGTGGAAGTGTTCAAGGAAGCTATGGTGTTCTACAACTCCTCTTCTCTTGTTTACTAGGTAAGTGGTGATTGACCTTCCTCCTACACTTAATGATGCTTAAGATGTGCTTAGTGGTAGCTAAAGTGCTGAAATTTGTGGCTTATTCTTGGTTTGAGATGAATTGGTGAAGTTTTTATTTTATTGATGAATTTTCTGGTTTAATGTGATCATGATGTTGTGGTTATTTATGATGGTTGGTAATGAGGGGTAATGACTCTAGTAGGTGTAAATGATTGGTAATTGCAACCAATTTTGGGTTTGGAAGGAATTTGAGGAAGTTAGGGTTTCATAACCCCCTTTCTGTCCGGTTTTATATCTCATGGTTTGAGGCCGAATTGGCCTTTGCTTAAAACATAAACGTTGTATGTATTGATGTGTTTGAGATGCCTGTAAAATTTCAGGTCATTTGGAGTAGTGTAGAGTGAGAAATGTCGAAATTACTATTGCTGTTCTGGGTTCATCAGGATGGCCGAACTGCGCCTGTAATCGGCTGTTTTGACTGGAATTTCTTTGGATTTGGTTGTTGAGATCTTCTGATGAAATGTATCTTGATGTCTTAGCTACCACCTGCCTTTGGAATCAATGAATTTGGACTTGTACAGACTGAGTTGGACTAATTACAGCATAGTGTAATTTGTAAACCTGCAATTAAGGTTCTGGTTTGGTGTTTTGCATTTTTGACCTAGTTGTGCTAGGATTTGGACTGAGTGTCCTTCTACATTGTTGTAACCCTGTCTCTTAGCTTCGAAACGGTGGGTCTTGCACCTTCATCCGACAATCTTAGCGCCTTTGATACCATTACCGCAAAATGACGTCAAAACTATTTTTCTGGTTTTGAGCTAAACTTTCATTTCCGGACTTTTCCCTAGCTTGACTTGTACTAGTACTACTTGGAGCTTGCTGAATGGCTATTGGATGAACTTGTTGTTGTGTGTGTACCTTTGGGACTGGCTGAGGATATAATGAAGCCATGATGGCTGGAAAAGTAAGCAAATTCAGGGGAAGTGCTGTCCAAACGTTGAAGGAACTTGTTTGCATTGAGTTTGTGATTTAAGACTTGGATTTGAGCAAGGCAATGATATTTAATGGATGATTTCTGAGCCATGGAGGTGAGTGACCTCAAACTATTTCTAAAATTATTTATGAACCGTTTCTTGCATTATTTACTTTTGAACTGTTTCCAAATTTACTTTTGAACCGCTTTCCAGCATTATTTACTTTTGAACTGTTTTCAAAGTTAATTTTGGAACTGTTTTCTTACATATTATGCGTGCTTGCATATCAGTGTCTTGTTATTATTGATTTTGCTTTCAATGATTGTTAAAACGAGTTTTCTAGGCGAGTGTGTACTTTATCGCACTCGATCTAAATAAATATGAAATTTTCAATGATTAATGATTAAATGCTACTTGCGCATGAATGTAAGCCTTTTGGGCTGAACTGGCCATTGCCCCTTGTTACCGGTCGTCTCGAGCCAGAAGCGGACTCGGTCGGGCGACTAGGAACTTGGGTGAACGTTTCGGTATACTCGAGTATTACCTTGTAGGTTGGTGGAGCCTGGCCAAAAGCCAGGGACGGGGTGAATGAATGCACGAATGAAACCAAAAATGCAATGAAATGACAGGAGAACGAACGTATCTTTTCATGAATGTTACTATCGTTTTCCATTGCACCTGTTTCTTGAATTATTGATACTCCATATTTAATGTTTTGTAAACGTTGTAATTGTTTCTAGACTTATCATTTGATTTACGACATCATTGAAATGAACTATTGTTAAACAGATTTGATTACTGATTTTATTGGTTACTCGCTGAGCTTCTAGCTCACCCCAAAATGTTTTATTCCCCTCCACAGGGCTCAAGGCGAAGGAAGGGCTTGTAGTGTTTATTCATGGATTATCTCATGTATGGATTGAACTTGGATTTCCTTTTGTGTAATCATTCATATTGGGATTGTATTGAACGTTTAGAATTGATTGGATGTGTAATAGTCTAGTTTTGGACTTCCTCCTATAGAATAATTGCGATCAAGGATCAGAGTGGCGCAGTGGAAGCGTGGACGCTTCGCTTTTGATATGTAAAGTTTTGGGATATTTGATTTTTATTTGATATATATATCTTGAAATTCCATTGAGGATTGTAGTGAACGACTGAGTGCCGGCGAGAGCCGGGCAGGCGGCCCGCCGAACCCTCTGGTTCGCCTCAGGGGGAGGTGGGGCCGTGACAGTTGGTATCAGAGCCGGACTGTGGGTTTGATTTGACTCTTAGTGTTTACTTGGAATGCTTGAGTGATTCTTGCGGAATGTCTTGCATTGAT
Organism: Coffea arabica; assembly: GCF_036785885.1. Lineage (NCBI taxonomy): Eukaryota > Viridiplantae > Streptophyta > Magnoliopsida > Gentianales > Rubiaceae > Coffea > Coffea arabica. The sequence goes on along the minus strand of NC_092311.1, from coordinate 25,010,188 downwards.
TAATACAAGATGGAATGTCGAGGATGACATTCTTTTAAGGAGGGGAGATTGTGACGCCCCGAAAAGTATAAGTGTGAGAACCCGTACTTTTCCCATTTTCTAGGGTTTTATTTATTTAATGGCTTGTTTTCTGCGTTTTCTTTAGTAGGGAAATTTTCTAGATATTTTTAAGGAGCAGATATAGTTTTTGGATGATTTTTCTAGTATCAAATAGGTTTTGAGAAATTAAGAGTATATATCGGACGTGGGACCCACTAGTGCGAAAGTTCGGAAAAATTCGGCCAATAAGGTTAAGTTCCGGATACTGGGTGAAATTTATCGGGTGTTAAGAGATAAGTGGAGGATGAGATGTGATTGATGTGAGAGGAAACAAAAGGATAGAAATGCATTTAATGAAGTGACACGTGTCACTTTGTGAGTGGTTGAAGCCTAAGACAACTATTCACCTTTTTGACCTTTCTTACCCTTGGATTAAATATCTCAAAAATTGACTAAAAATTCACTCTTTCTTTCTCCATGTTGGCCGGCCACCTTAAGCTCAAGAAGAAAGAAAACTTCTCCAATTTTAAGCTTCCAACTAGCTCAAATCATCCAAACCAATTGCTTACAATTGTTTCTACTCCATAAAATCCCTCCATTTGGTGCTAGTAAGTGATTTTGTGGAAGTGTTCAAGGAAGCTATGGTGTTCTACAACTCCTCTTCTCTTGTTTACTAGGTAAGTGGTGATTGACCTTCCTCCTACACTTAATGATGCTTAAGATGTGCTTAGTGGTAGCTAAAGTGCTGAAATTTGTGGCTTATTCTTGGTTTGAGATGAATTGGTGAAGTTTTTATTTTATTGATGAATTTTCTGGTTTAATGTGATCATGATGTTGTGGTTATTTATGATGGTTGGTAATGAGGGGTAATGACTCTAGTAGGTGTAAATGATTGGTAATTGCAACCAATTTTGGGTTTGGAAGGAATTTGAGGAAGTTAGGGTTTCATAACCCCCTTTCTGTCCGGTTTTATATCTCATGGTTTGAGGCCGAATTGGCCTTTGCTTAAAACATAAACGTTGTATGTATTGATGTGTTTGAGATGCCTGTAAAATTTCAGGTCATTTGGAGTAGTGTAGAGTGAGAAATGTCGAAATTACTATTGCTGTTCTGGGTTCATCAGGATGGCCGAACTGCGCCTGTAATCGGCTGTTTTGACTGGAATTTCTTTGGATTTGGTTGTTGAGATCTTCTGATGAAATGTATCTTGATGTCTTAGCTACCACCTGCCTTTGGAATCAATGAATTTGGACTTGTACAGACTGAGTTGGACTAATTACAGCATAGTGTAATTTGTAAACCTGCAATTAAGGTTCTGGTTTGGTGTTTTGCATTTTTGACCTAGTTGTGCTAGGATTTGGACTGAGTGTCCTTCTACATTGTTGTAACCCTGTCTCTTAGCTTCGAAACGGTGGGTCTTGCACCTTCATCCGACAATCTTAGCGCCTTTGATACCATTACCGCAAAATGACGTCAAAACTATTTTTCTGGTTTTGAGCTAAACTTTCATTTCCGGACTTTTCCCTAGCTTGACTTGTACTAGTACTACTTGGAGCTTGCTGAATGGCTATTGGATGAACTTGTTGTTGTGTGTGTACCTTTGGGACTGGCTGAGGATATAATGAAGCCATGATGGCTGGAAAAGTAAGCAAATTCAGGGGAAGTGCTGTCCAAACGTTGAAGGAACTTGTTTGCATTGAGTTTGTGATTTAAGACTTGGATTTGAGCAAGGCAATGATATTTAATGGATGATTTCTGAGCCATGGAGGTGAGTGACCTCAAACTATTTCTAAAATTATTTATGAACCGTTTCTTGCATTATTTACTTTTGAACTGTTTCCAAATTTACTTTTGAACCGCTTTCCAGCATTATTTACTTTTGAACTGTTTTCAAAGTTAATTTTGGAACTGTTTTCTTACATATTATGCGTGCTTGCATATCAGTGTCTTGTTATTATTGATTTTGCTTTCAATGATTGTTAAAACGAGTTTTCTAGGCGAGTGTGTACTTTATCGCACTCGATCTAAATAAATATGAAATTTTCAATGATTAATGATTAAATGCTACTTGCGCATGAATGTAAGCCTTTTGGGCTGAACTGGCCATTGCCCCTTGTTACCGGTCGTCTCGAGCCAGAAGCGGACTCGGTCGGGCGACTAGGAACTTGGGTGAACGTTTCGGTATACTCGAGTATTACCTTGTAGGTTGGTGGAGCCTGGCCAAAAGCCAGGGACGGGGTGAATGAATGCACGAATGAAACCAAAAATGCAATGAAATGACAGGAGAACGAACGTATCTTTTCATGAATGTTACTATCGTTTTCCATTGCACCTGTTTCTTGAATTATTGATACTCCATATTTAATGTTTTGTAAACGTTGTAATTGTTTCTAGACTTATCATTTGATTTACGACATCATTGAAATGAACTATTGTTAAACAGATTTGATTACTGATTTTATTGGTTACTCGCTGAGCTTCTAGCTCACCCCAAAATGTTTTATTCCCCTCCACAGGGCTCAAGGCGAAGGAAGGGCTTGTAGTGTTTATTCATGGATTATCTCATGTATGGATTGAACTTGGATTTCCTTTTGTGTAATCATTCATATTGGGATTGTATTGAACGTTTAGAATTGATTGGATGTGTAATAGTCTAGTTTTGGACTTCCTCCTATAGAATAATTGCGATCAAGGATCAGAGTGGCGCAGTGGAAGCGTGGACGCTTCGCTTTTGATATGTAAAGTTTTGGGATATTTGATTTTTATTTGATATATATATCTTGAAATTCCATTGAGGATTGTAGTGAACGACTGAGTGCCGGCGAGAGCCGGGCAGGCGGCCCGCCGAACCCTCTGGTTCGCCTCAGGGGGAGGTGGGGCCGTGACAGTTGGTATCAGAGCCGGACTGTGGGTTTGATTTGACTCTTAGTGTTTACTTGGAATGCTTGAGTGATTCTTGCGGAATGTCTTGCATTGATTAATACAAGATGGAATGTCGAGGATGACATTCTTTTAAGGAGGGGAGATTGTGACGCCCCGAAAAGTATAAGTGTGAGAACCCGTATTTTTCCCATTTTCTAGGGTTTTATTTATTTAATGGCTTGTTTTCTGCGTTTTCTTTAGTAGGGAAATTTTCTAGATATTTTTAAGGAGCAGATATAGTTTTTGGATGATTTTTCTAGTATCAAATAGGTTTTGAGAAATTAAGAGTATATATCGGACGTGGGACCCACTAGTGCGAATGTTCGGAAAAATTCGGCCAATAAGGTTAAGTTCCGGATACTGGGTGAAATTTATCGGGTGTTAAGAGATAAGTGGAGGATGAGATGTGATTGATGTGAGAGGAAACAAAAGGATAGAAATGCATTTAATGAAGTGACACGTGTCACTTTGTGAGTGGTTGAAGCCTAAGACAACTATTCACCTTTTTGACCTTTCTTACCCTTGGATTAAATATCTCAAAAATTGACTAAAAATTCACTCTTTCTTTCTCCATGTTGGCCGGCCACCTTAAGCTCAAGAAGAAAGAAAACTTCTCCAATTTTAAGCTTCCAACTAGCTCAAATCATCCAAACCAATTGCTTACAATTGTTTCTACTCCATAAAATCCCTCCATTTGGTGCTAGTAAGTGATTTTGTGGAAGTGTTCAAGGAAGCTATGGTGTTCTACAACTCCTCTTCTCTTGTTTACTAGGTAAGTGGTGATTGACCTTCCTCCTACACTTAATGATGCTTAAGATGTGCTTAGTGGTAGCTAAAGTGCTGAAATTTGTGGCTTATTCTTGGTTTGAGATGAATTGGTGAAGTTTTTATTTTATTGATGAATTTTCTGGTTTAATGTGATCATGATGTTGTGGTTATTTATGATGGTTGGTAATGAGGGGTAATGACTCTAGTAGGTGTAAATGATTGGTAATTGCAACCAATTTTGGGTTTGGAAGGAATTTGAGGAAGTTAGGGTTTCATAACCCCCTTTCTGTCCGGTTTTATATCTCATGGTTTGAGGCCGAATTGGCCTTTGCTTAAAACATAAACGTTGTATGTATTGATGTGTTTGAGATGCCTGTAAAATTTCAGGTCATTTGGAGTAGTGTAGAGTGAGAAATGTCGAAATTACTATTGCTGTTCTGGGTTCATCAGGATGGCCGAACTGCGCCTGTAATCGGCTGTTTTGACTGGAATTTCTTTGGATTTGGTTGTTGAGATCTTCTGATGAAATGTATCTTGATGTCTTAGCTACCACCTGCCTTTGGAATCAATGAATTTGGACTTGTACAGACTGAGTTGGACTAATTACAGCATAGTGTAATTTGTAAACCTGCAATTAAGGTTCTGGTTTGGTGTTTTGCATTTTTGACCTAGTTGTGCTAGGATTTGGACTGAGTGTCCTTCTACATTGTTGTAACCCTGTCTCTTAGCTTCGAAACGGTGGGTCTTGCACCTTCATCCGACAATCTTAGCGCCTTTGATACCATTACCGCAAAATGACGTCAAAACTATTTTTCTGGTTTTGAGCTAAACTTTCATTTCCGGACTTTTCCCTAGCTTGACTTGTACTAGTACTACTTGGAGCTTGCTGAATGGCTATTGGATGAACTTGTTGTTGTGTGTGTACCTTTGGGACTGGCTGAGGATATAATGAAGCCATGATGGCTGGAAAAGTAAGCAAATTCAGGGGAAGTGCTGTCCAAACGTTGAAGGAACTTGTTTGCATTGAGTTTGTGATTTAAGACTTGGATTTGAGCAAGGCAATGATATTTAATGGATGATTTCTGAGCCATGGAGGTGAGTGACCTCAAACTATTTCTAAAATTATTTATGAACCGTTTCTTGCATTATTTACTTTTGAACTGTTTCCAAATTTACTTTTGAACCGCTTTCCAGCATTATTTACTTTTGAACTGTTTTCAAAGTTAATTTTGGAACTGTTTTCTTACATATTATGCGTGCTTGCATATCAGTGTCTTGTTATTATTGATTTTGCTTTCAATGATTGTTAAAACGAGTTTTCTAGGCGAGTGTGTACTTTATCGCACTCGATCTAAATAAATATGAAATTTTCAATGATTAATGATTAAATGCTACTTGCGCATGAATGTAAGCCTTTTGGGCTGAACTGGCCATTGCCCCTTGTTACCGGTCGTCTCGAGCCAGAAGCGGACTCGGTCGGGCGACTAGGAACTTGGGTGAACGTTTCGGTATACTCGAGTATTACCTTGTAGGTTGGTGGAGCCTGGCCAAAAGCCAGGGACGGGGTGAATGAATGCACGAATGAAACCAAAAATGCAATGAAATGACAGGAGAACGAACGTATCTTTTCATGAATGTTACTATCGTTTTCCATTGCACCTGTTTCTTGAATTATTGATACTCCATATTTAATGTTTTGTAAACGTTGTAATTGTTTCTAGACTTATCATTTGATTTACGACATCATTGAAATGAACTATTGTTAAACAGATTTGATTACTGATTTTATTGGTTACTCGCTGAGCTTCTAGCTCACCCCAAAATGTTTTATTCCCCTCCACAGGGCTCAAGGCGAAGGAAGGGCTTGTAGTGTTTATTCATGGATTATCTCATGTATGGATTGAACTTGGATTTCCTTTTGTGTAATCATTCATATTGGGATTGTATTGAACGTTTAGAATTGATTGGATGTGTAATAGTCTAGTTTTGGACTTCCTCCTATAGAATAATTGCGATCAAGGATCAGAGTGGCGCAGTGGAAGCGTGGACGCTTCGCTTTTGATATGTAAAGTTTTGGGATATTTGATTTTTATTTGATATATATATCTTGAAATTCCATTGAGGATTGTAGTGAACGACTGAGTGCCGGCGAGAGCCGGGCAGGCGGCCCGCCGAACCCTCTGGTTCGCCTCAGGGGGAGGTGGGGCCGTGACAGTTGGTATCAGAGCCGGACTGTGGGTTTGATTTGACTCTTAGTGTTTACTTGGAATGCTTGAGTGATTCTTGCGGAATGTCTTGCATTGATTAATACAAGATGGAATGTCGAGGATGACATTCTTTTAAGGAGGGGAGATTGTGACGCCCCGAAAAGTATAAGTGTGAGAACCCGTACTTTTCCCATTTTCTAGGGTTTTATTTATTTAATGGCTTGTTTTCTGCGTTTTCTTTAGTAGGGAAATTTTCTAGATATTTTTAAGGAGCACATATAGTTTTTGGATGATTTTTCTAGTATCAAATAGGTTTTGAGAAATTAAGAGTATATATCGGACGTGGGACCCACTAGTGCGAATGTTCGGAAAAATTCGGCCAATAAGGTTAAGTTCCGGATACTGGGTGAAATTTATCGGGTGTTAAGAGATAAGTGGAGGATGAGATGTGATTGATGTGAGAGGAAACAAAAGGATAGAAATGCATTTAATGAAGTGACACGTGTCACTTTGTGAGTGGTTGAAGCCTAAGACAACTATTCACCTTTTTGACCTTTCTTACCCTTGGATTAAATATCTCAAAAATTGACTAAAAATTCACTCTTTCTTTCTCCATGTTGGCCGGCCACCTTAAGCTCAAGAAGAAAGAAAACTTCTCCAATTTTAAGCTTCCAACTAGCTCAAATCATCCAAACCAATTGCTTACAATTGTTTCTACTCCATAAAATCCCTCCATTTGGTGCTAGTAAGTGATTTTGTGGAAGTGTTCAAGGAAGCTATGGTGTTCTACAACTCCTCTTCTCTTGTTTACTAGGTAAGTGGTGATTGACCTTCCTCCTACACTTAATGATGCTTAAGATGTGCTTAGTGGTAGCTAAAGTGCTGAAATTTGTGGCTTATTCTTGGTTTGAGATGAATTGGTGAAGTTTTTATTTTATTGATGAATTTTCTGGTTTAATGTGATCATGATGTTGTGGTTATTTATGATGGTTGGTAATGAGGGGTAATGACTCTAGTAGGTGTAAATGATTGGTAATTGCAACCAATTTTGGGTTTGGAAGGAATTTGAGGAAGTTAGGGTTTCATAACCCCCTTTCTGTCCGGTTTTATATCTCATGGTTTCGAGGCCGAATTGGCCTTTGCTTAAAACATAAAGTTGTATGTATTGATGTGTTTGAGATGCCTGTAAAATTTCAGGTCATTTGGAGTAGTGTAGAGTGAGAAATGTCGAAATTACTATTGCTGTTCTGGGTTCATCAGGATGGCCGAACTGCGCCTGTAATCGGCTGTTTTGACTGGAATTTCTTTGGATTTGGTTGTTGAGATCTTCTGATGAAATGTATCTTGATGTCTTAGCTACCACCTGCCTTTGGAATCAATGAATTTGGACTTGTACAGACTGAGTTGGACTAATTACAGCATAGTGTAATTTGTAAACCTGCAATTAAGGTTCTGGTTTGGTGTTTTGCATTTTTGACCTAGTTGTGCTAGGATTTGGACTGAGTGTCCTTCTACATTGTTGTAACCCTGTCTCTTAGCTTCGAAACGGTGGGTCTTGCACCTTCATCCGACAATCTTAGCGCCTTTGATACCATTACCGCAAAATGACGTCAAAACTATTTTTCTGGTTTTGAGCTAAACTTTCATTTCCGGACTTTTCCCTAGCTTGACTTGTACTAGTACTACTTGGAGCTTGCTGAATGGCTATTGGATGAACTTGTTGTTGTGTGTGTACCTTTGGGACTGGCTGAGGATATAATGAAGCCATGATGGCTGGAAAAGTAAGCAAATTCAGGGGAAGTGCTGTCCAAACGTTGAAGGAACTTGTTTGCATTGAGTTTGTGATTTAAGACTTGGATTTGAGCAAGGCAATGATATTTAATGAATGATTTCTGAGCCATGGAGGTGAGTGACCTCAAACTATTTCTAAAATTATTTATGAACCGTTTCTTGCATTATTTACTTTTGAACTGTTTCCAAATTTACTTTTGAACCGCTTTCCAGCATTATTTACTTTTGAACTGTTTTCAAAGTTAATTTTGGAACTGTTTTCTTACATATTATGCGTGCTTGCATATCAGTGTCTTGTTATTATTGATTTTGCTTTCAATGATTGTTAAAACGAGTTTTCTAGGCGAGTGTGTACTTTATCGCACTCGATCTAAATAAATATGAAATTTTCAATGATTAATGATTAAATGCTACTTGCGCATGAATGTAAGCCTTTTGGGCTGAACTGTCCATTGCCCCTTGTTACCGGTCGTCTCGAGCCAGAAGCGGACTCGGTCGGGCGACTAGGAACTTGGGTGAACGTTTCGGTATACTCGAGTATTACCTTGTAGGTTGGTGGAGCCTGGCCAAAAGCCAGGGACGGGGTGAATGAATGCACGAATGAAACCAAAAATGCAATGAAATGACAGGAGAACGAACGTATCTTTTCATGAATGTTACTATCGTTTTCCATTGCACCTGTTTCTTGAATTATTGATACTCCATATTTAATGTTTTGTAAACGTTGTAATTGTTTCTAGACTTATCATTTGATTTACGACATCATTGAAATGAACTATTGTTAAACAGATTTGATTACTGATTTTATTGGTTACTCGCTGAGCTTCTAGCTCACCCCAAAATGTTTTATTCCCCTCCACAGGGCTCAAGGCGAAGGAAGGGCTTGTAGTGTTTATTCATGGATTATCTCATGTATGGATTGAACTTGGATTTCCTTTTGTGTAATCATTCATATTGGGATTGTACTGAACGTTTAGAATTGATTGGATGTGTAATAGTCTAGTTTTGGACTTCCTCCTATAGAATAATTGCGATCAAGGATCAGAGTGGCGCAGTGGAAGCGTGGACGCTTCGCTTTTGATATGTAAAGTTTTGGGATATTTGATTTTTATTTGATATATATATCTTGAAATTCCATTGAGGATTGTAGTGAACGACTGAGTGCCGGCGAGAGCCGGGCAGGCGGCCCGCCGAACCCTCTGGTTCGCCTCAGGGGGAGGTGGGGCCGTGACAGTTGGTATCAGAGCCGGACTGTGGGTTTGATTTGACTCTTAGTGTTTACTTGGAATGCTTGAGTGATTCTTGCGGAATGTCTTGCATTGATTAATACAAGATGGAATGTCGAGGATGACATTCTTTTAAGGAGGGGAGATTGTGACGCCCCGAAAAGTATAAGTGTGAGAACCCGTACTTTTCCCATTTTCTAGGGTTTTATTTATTTAATGGCTTGTTTTCTGCGTTTTCTTTAGTAGGGAAATTTTCTAGATATTTTTAAGGAGCAGATATAGTTTTTGGATGATTTTTCTAGTATCAAATAGGTTTTGAGAAATTAAGAGTATATATCGGACGTGGGACCCACTAGTGCGAAAGTTCGGAAAAATTCGGCCAATAAGGTTAAGTTCCGGATACTGGGTGAAATTTATCGGGTGTTAAGAGATAAGTGGAGGATGAGATGTGATTGATGTGAGAGGAAACAAAAGGATAGAAATGCATTTAATGAAGTGACACGTGTCACTTTGTGAGTGGTTGAAGCCTAAGACAACTATTCACCTTTTTGACCTTTCTTACCCTTGGATTAAATATCTCAAAAATTGACTAAAAATTCACTCTTTCTTTCTCCATGTTGGCCGGCCACCTTAAACTCAAGAAGAAAGAAAACTTCTCCAATTTTAAGCTTCCAACTAGCTCAAATCATCCAAACCAATTGCTTACAATTGTTTCTACTCCATAAAATCCCTCCATTTGGTGCTAGTAAGTGATTTTGTGGAAGTGTTCAAGGAAGCTAAGGTGTTCGACAACTCCTCTTCTCTTGTTTACTAGGTAAGTGGTGATTGACCTTCCACCTACACTTAATGAAGCTTAAGATGTGCTTAGTGGTAGCTAAAGTGCTGAAATTTGTGGCTTATTTCTTGGTTTGAGATGAATTGGTGAAGTTTTTATTTTATTGATGAATTTTCTGGTTTAATGTGATCATGATGTTGTGGTTATTTATGATGGTTGGTAATGAGGGGTAATGACTCTAGTAGGTGTAAATGATTGGTAATTGCAACCAATTTTGGGTTTGGAAGGAATTTGAGGAAGTTAGGGTTTCATAACCCCCTTTCTGTCCGGTTTTATATCTCATGGTTCGAGGCCGAATTGGCCTTTTCTTAAAACATGAAAGTTGTATGTATTGATGTGTTTGAGATGCTTGTAAAATTTCAGGTCATTTGGAGTAGTGTAGAGTGAGAAATGTCGAAATTACTATTGCTGTTCTGGGTTCATCAGGATGGCCGAACTGCGCCTGTAATCGGCTGTTTTGACTGGAATTTCTTTGGATTTGGTTGTTCAGATCTTCTGATGAAATGTATCTTGATGTCTTAGCTACCGCCTGCCTTTGGAATCAATGAATTTTCACTTGTACAGACTGAGTTGGACTAATTACAGCATAGTGTAATTTGTAAACCTGCAATTAAGGTTCTGGTTTGGTGTTTTACATTTTTGACCTAGTTGTGCTAGGAATTGGACTGAGTGGCCTTCTACATTGTTGTAGCCCTGTCTCTTAGCTTCGAAACGGTGGGTCTTGCACCTTCATCCGACAATCTTAACGCCTTTGATACCATTACCGTAAAATGACGTCAAAACTGTTTTTCTGGTTTTGAGCTAAACTTTCATTTCCGGACTTTTCCCTAGCTTGACTTGTACTAGTACTACTTGGAGCTTGCTGAATGGCTATTGGATGAACTTGTTGTTGTGTGTGTACCTTTGGGACTGGCTGAGGATATAATGAAGCCATGATGGCTGGAAAAGTAAGCAAATTCAGGGGAAGTGCTGTCCAAACGTTGAAGGAACTTGTTTGCATTGAGTTTGTGATTTAAGACTTGGATTTGAGCAAGGCAATGATATTTAATGGATGATTTCTGAGCCATGGAGGTGAGTGACCTCAAACTATTTCTAAAATTATTTATGAACCGTTTCTTGCATTATTTACTTTTGAACTGTTTCCAAATTTACTTTTGAACCGCTTTCCCGCATTATTTACTTTTGAACTGTTTTCAAAGTTAATTTTGGAACTGTTTTCTTACATATTATGCGTGCTTGCATATCAGTGTCTTGTTATTATTGATTTTGCTTTCAATGATTGTTAAAACGAGTTTTCTAGGCGAGTGTGTACTTTATCGCACTCGACCTAAATAAATATTAAATTTTCAATGATTAATGATTAAATGCTACTTGCGCATGAATGTAAGCCTTTTGGGCTGAACTGGCCATTGCCCCTTGTTACCGGTCGTCTCGAGCCAGAAGCGGACTCGGTCGGGCGACTAGGAACTTGGGTGAACGTTTCAATATACTCGAGTATTACCTTGTAGGTTGGTGGAGCCTGGCCAAAAGCCAGGGACGGGGTGAATGAATGCACGAATGAAACCAAAAATGCAATTTAATGACAGGAGAACGAACGTATCTTTTCATGAATGTTACTATCGCTTTCCATTGTACCTGTTTCTTGAATTATTGATACTCCATATTTAATGTTTTGTAAACGTTGTAATTGTTTCTAGACTTATCATTTGATTTACGACATCATTGAAATGAACTATTGTTAAACAGATTTGATTACTGATTTTATTGGTTACTCGCTGAGCTTCTAGCTCACCCCAAAATGTTTTATTCCCCTCCACAGGGCTCAAGGCGAAGGAAGGGCTTGTAGTGTTTATTCATGGATTATCTCATGTATGGATTGAACTTGGATTTCCTTTTGTGTAATCATTCATATTGGGATTGTACTGAACGTTTAGAATTGATTGGATGTGTAATAGTCTAGTTTTGGACTTCCTCCTATAGAATAATTGCGATCAAGGATCAGAGTGGCGCAGTGGAAGCGTGGACGCTTCGCTTTTGATATGTAAAGTTTTGGGATATTTGATTTTTATTTGATATATATATCTTGAAATTCCATTGAGGATTGTAGTGAACGACTGAGTGCCGGCGAGAGCCGGGCAGGCGGCCCGCCGAACCCTCTGGTTCGCCTCAGGGGGAGGTGGGGCCGTGACAGTTGGTATCAGAGCCGGACTGTGGGTTTGATTTGACTCTTAGTGTTTACTTGGAATGCTTGAGTGATTCTTGCGGAATGTCTTGCATTGATTAATACAAGATGGAATGTCGAGGATGACATTCTTTTAAGGAGGGGAGATTGTGACGCCCCGAAAAGTATAAGTGTGAGAACCCGTACTTTTCCCATTTTCTAGGGTTTTATTTATTTAATGGCTTGTTTTCTGCGTTTTCTTTAGTAGGGAAATTTTCTAGATATTTTTAAGGAGCACATATAGTTTTTGGATGATTTTTCTAGTATCAAATAGGTTTTGAGAAATTAAGAGTATATATCGGACGTGGGACCCACTAGTGCGAATGTTCGGAAAAATTCGGCCAATAAGGTTAAGTTCCGGATACTGGGTGAAATTTATCGGGTGTTAAGAGATAAGTGGAGGATGAGATGTGATTGATGTGAGAGGAAACAAAAGGATAGAAATGCATTTAATGAAGTGACACGTGTCACTTTGTGAGTGGTTGAAGCCTAAGACAACTATTCACCTTTTTGACCTTTCTTACCCTTGGATTAAATATCTCAAAAATTGACTAAAAATTCACTCTTTCTTTCTCCATGTTGGCCGGCCACCTTAAGCTCAAGAAGAAAGAAAACTTCTCCAATTTTAAGCTTCCAACTAGCTCAAATCATCCAAACCAATTGCTTACAATTGTTTCTACTCCATAAAATCCCTCCATTTGGTGCTAGTAAGTGATTTTGTGGAAGTGTTCAAGGAAGCTAAGGTGTTCTACAACTCCTCTTCTCTTGTTTACTAGGTAAGTGGTGATTGACCTTCCTCCTACACTTAATGAAGCTTAAGATGTGCTTAGTGGTAGCTAAAGTGCTGAAATTTGTGGCTTATTTCTTGGTTTGAGATGAATTGGTGAAGTTTTTATTTTATTGATGAATTTTCTGGTTTAATGTGATCATGATGTTGTGGTTATTTATGATGGTTGGTAATGAGGGGTAATGACTCTAGTAGGTGTAAATGATTGGTAATTGCAACCAATTTTGGGTTTGGAAGGAATTTGAGGAAGTTAGGGTTTCATAACCCCCTTTCTGTCCGGTTTTATATCTCATGGTTTGAGGCCGAATTGGCCTTTTCTTAAAACATAAACGTTGTATGTATTGATGTGTTTGAGATGCCTGTAAAATTTCAGGTCATTTGGAGTAGTGTAGAGTGAGAAATGTCGAAATTACTATTGCTGTTCTGGGTTCATCAGGATGGCCGAACTGCGCCTGTAATCGGCTGTTTTGACTGGAATTTCTTTGGATTTGGTTGTTGAGATCTTCTGATGAAATGTATCTTGATGTCTTAGCTACCGCCTTCCTTTGGAATCAATGAATTTGGACTTGTACAGACTGAGTTGGACTAATTACAGAATAGTGTAATTTGTAAACCTGCAATTAAGGTTCTGGTTTGGTGTTTTGCATTTTTGACCTAGTTGTGCTAGGATTTGGACTGAGTGGCCTTCTACATTGTTGTAGCCCTGTCTCTTAGCTTCGAAACGGTGGGTCTTGCACCTTCATCCGACAATCTGAGCGCCTTTGATACCATTACCGCAAAATGACGTCAAAACTATTTTTCTGGTTTTGAGCTAAACTTTCATTTCCGGACTTTTCCCTAGCTTGACTTGTACTAGTACTACTTGGAGCTTGCTGAATGGCTATTGGATGAACTTGTTGTTGTGTGTGTACCTTTGGGACTAGCTGAGGATATAATGAAGCCATGATGGCTGGAAAAGTAAGCAAATTCAGGGGAAGTGCTGTCCAAACTTTGAAGGAACTTGTTTGCATTGAGTTTGTGAATTAAGACTTGGATTTGAGCAAGGCAATGATATTTAATGGATGATTTCTGAGCCATGGAGGTGAGTGTGACGACCCCACTTCCCTCTAAGGCGAACCAGAGGGTTGGCGGGTCGCCTGCCTAGCTCTCGCCAGGACTCACGCAAGCAAACCGACCAAATATCCACGTATAACTTAAACCAAAACACAATCCGCCATTCGATCATGCCAACTTTTAAGCGGCTTGAATACTAAAGCACATTAACTTCAAAGATAACAGCAACCGAAGTTAGCCAATCGGCGGCTCCTAAACACCTCACGCGTTACATTCAAGAAGTAAGGTCTTAAAGTTTCCAAAACATGAAATTTCATACAGCCCGAGTATATATACACATACAAGCCAAATATTATAATCAGGGTTTACACATCTCCAGCTTCAATCCCAAAACAAAACTATATCGTTTAAATTCAAATACATTACAAGTCACAAAACGAAGTAGATACATTCTTAAGAAGATATAAGCAGCTCAGATTTCTCAAACCTCAAGACCTGTCAAGGAAAACAAATAAACGTGGGGTGAGCTAAAGCTCAGTGGTGCCCCAAAATCATGCAATCACTCGAAACAATTAACACGTATTGATTCGACTGAAGTAAATAAATAGGGAAGCAATAATATTCAAGTATACCTTAGACTGGTCGAGGGATTCACCCAACGACATTACATCCAACACTTATATTTATAGACTGGTCGAGGGATTCACCCAACGACATTACGTCCAGCACTTGATTGTTATAGACTGATCGAGGGATTCACCCACCGACTTTACGTCCAGCACTTGATTGTTATAGACTGATCGAGGGATTCACCCAACGACTTTACGTCCAGCACTTGATTGTTATAGACTGATCGAGGGATTCACCCACCGACTTTACGTCCAGCACTTGATTGTTATAGACTGATCGAGGGATTCACCCAACGACTTTACGTCCAGCACTTGATTGTTATAGACTGATCGAGGGATTCACCCAACGACTTTACGTCCAGCACTTGATTGTTATAGACTGATCGAGGGATTCACCCAACGACTTTACGTCCAGCACTTGATTGTTATAGACTGATCGAGGGATTCACCCAACGACTTTACGTCTAGCACTTGATTGTTATAACAAGATAAGAAACCCTCCCACCCTTATGGTGTGGTACATTCCCCTGCCTAGTAATTTAGCACTTTGAAAACGCAAGCAAGATATTCACGAAAAACACTTCAAGCAAGTCACCACTCGAAAGGCTAGTGTGATAAAGTACACACTGCTCACTTCGATGGATTAGCAATCATTTTTGGCAATTATCACATAACGAGTCGATAAAGCACTTTAACCAAATAGTCATAAAACAGGCAGGGACACTCACCAAAAGTGAAGCTCAAAAGTCAAGCTGGGAATCGAAGTCCACGTCCTCGCTACACCCTAGAAATCCAAGTTTTAAAACTATAAGTTTTACTAAACAAGTTCTTGTTTTGTATATAAAAGGTTATCCTGTATAAAACTAATTTAATTTCTCGAAACAAATCAATCATTCCCTTGGAATTAATGCTAGTAAAGAAATAAAATATCTCGTATGGTTTCTTTAAAGGTATTTCCCTTATAGAGGGCAAACTAGAACCAAATTAATTCAAACAAGTTTTCTTTGTCTTTTATTTGAAATTATTCAAATCTAATGTTTTTAACAAATTTCCTTTAAAACGTCTAGTCAAGGATAGTTTTAGGAAAGCTTAAAATTTAGAAGGTTAAATACGATTACTCCCTAAAGATAATAAACTAGCTTAAGCAAAATAAAGGAATTAACTAGTCGGCAAGGTTTTAAAAGTCCAAATAACTAAGTTTTAATAATATACTAAACTCAATTCTATCACTTGATATTAAGGCAGAATATTTCCTCAAAATTTGATTTTGAAAATATTCAAGATCAAGAATAATCAAAACGGTCTTCACAAATTCAGCTCATTTGCACAATGGATTCCCAAGTCACCAAGATAAACAAAAATCACAAACCAAATATCAATTTCTCTAGGGCTTCATCAATCATTAGCCCTAGGTCTCAACATATTCAATTCTAATCAAAATCAACCAAAGGAAGTCCAAAGTATTAAAACAATTCCAAATCACAAATCGTGGACCTTCCAAATGCATTTTGGCCAAACCACTTAAACAATTCCACCAAGAATTTAACCCTTGCAAAAATTACTTAAGTGGCCAAGAGCTTCATCAATCATTAGCTCTTGGTATCAAACAAACATCCTTTGCCACAAACAACAGAAATTTTAACTCAAATATAGAAGATAAGTCACGGCTAGCTTGCATTCAAATAATTCTAGAAGTTCATATTTTCCTTTCTTGCTTCGATAGTCAAGAAAAATTCTAGCAAATGTCAATTCAAGATGTCTATTAAATCTCCATCTTTTACTTGCTAGATGCACTAAACATATAGCTTATACCCTGCTCAACTTAAGCTAAAGCAAATAATACACGAATCCAGAAAAATAAACTCATCAAAAGCTTGAGCTAGTACGGCTAGCAACCACGTACAGATTTCCAGCAAAGATACTTCATAATTTTCAACAAGATTTCCATCCTTATCTTGCTTTAAACACTAAACACTTAACATGCGTTTTGTCCAACATGGAATGAGTCAAATGGTAAATAATTCCAGCAAGTTATTCCACCAAGAAGTCCTCATAAATCTGTCATCAGTTAGGATATCATTTTTCCAGCAATTGGTAGATTAAATTTTGAAGCTTTCTCCATAATTCCTCATTTTCTTTCCATTCCAGCTCAACATGCAGAGTGCAATGATCATGCTAAGGTGTATCTTGTGCAATAATATGAAATTTATAACCAAAGATTCAAAAGAAAAAGTTGGATAAAACTCTGTTTCTTTCTCTCGGCCCAAGCTAAGAAACTCCAGCAGCTTTCTTTCAATATTCCTTTTTTTTTTCTATTATACACGACTCATCTTAGCTTCATACATGATCAAAATAATTAACTATCAATGAGTTTTGATCCAGAATTGAGTTCGAACAACATCACAAGATACCATCCAACCAGAAGTTTAATCGATCCTACTCAATTAGCTTGCATGCAAGCTGATTTCGTTACCCCTAATTTTTCTGATTCACACACGGCTAGTTAACCTCATGCACGGCTCAAACATCATGTTGTTAGCTAGATAATCATAGGTATCAACTTAGTTCATCACAATGTAGAAGATTAGGTGCTACATTTCCAATTTATGCTCACGGAAGTTCCACTTCATCAAAACAGAATTTCTTATGCTCCTTAACTCATCATCCGAATGCATCAGCTTCACATGCAAGTCCTTAATCAGCTTAATCTACCTATAATCTACTGCTTTCAGCCCAGAAATTACCTCTACTGGAAGCTCACTCATGCGACAGAAACTGAAGTTTCCTTCCTCTCCTCTCGGCTGGCTCACGCACGCGATGGTTGGTCCTGGTTGCGGTGGTTGTAGCTGGTGGAGGTGAAGGTGTAAATGGAAAGCATGCACGGTCTCTCCCTTTCTTTCCTCAGGCTTGCGGACAGAAACAGAAAAGATTGCAGCTCGCGGTTTTCTTTTCTTTTCTCTCGGATGCGAGATGCGGCTCTCTCTCTCTTTCTCTGGTCGATGATCACGAGGTGGGGAGGAAATGTTGTAGTGGTCTGGGTTTGGAAGTGGAATGGTAGAGAGAAAATGGTGCACGGCTAGAGGAGGTTGAGTGTTGAAGTGGAGATGAAAGTGAAGTGCGGCAGAAATGGAAGAGTTGGCTCTTTGGTGATTGGCCGAATAGAGAGGTAGCACATAAGGTTGTCCGACAATTTGGTTTTGGAATTGCATGGTTGTTTTGTGATAGTATGGAGGGTGTTTTAGTCTCTTCACGTCTCTTCCTAATCTCCACTCAAGACCTTAGTTCTAAACAAATTCAAAGTTTACCCCAAAACGTGATTTAAACGTCGAATTATACACTAATCCTGCAAGACTTTAATTATCGAAATTTTCATGCCTTAAGTATGTTTAGTACACTTGTATCATGTTTATCTAAAATTTATTGGCTTTGTCTTAAAGTGAACATCCTTATTAGTATTTAACGTTATTCACTGATTAGAATTAATTATTGGAATTCAAGAAATTTTATATAATTACTCTACTCAGGTAGCATTAATTTTCAACATAAAGAAAACTAAGTATTTTAGCATTTTATTTTAAGTCGATAAATTATTCTAACTCCAGATGTATTAATTTAGTCTAGCAAAATCAAGAAAATTCATAACTTAGGAAAATTATATTATTTGTCACATGAAATTGTTTTTACGGACTTATTTGCAGACAAGGGAAATTAATGCTAAAATTTATTAAAGAGTTAAAAGAAATGCAAATGAACTATAAAATGATATTTATATATATATTTTTCAGGGTTCTCACAGTGAGTGACCTCAAACTATTTCTAAAATTATTTATGAACCGTTTCTTGCATTATTTACTTTTGAACTGTTTCCAAATTTACTTTTGAACCGCTTTCCCGCATTATTTACTTTTGAACTGTTTTCAAAGTTAATTTTGAACTGTTTTCTTACATATCATGCGTGCTTGCATATCAGTGTCTTGTTATTATTGATTTTGCTTTCAATGATTGTTAAAACGAGTTTTCTAGGCGAGTGTGTACTTTATCGCACTCGACCTAAATAAATATGAAATTTTCAATGATTAATGATTAAATGCTACTTGCGCATGAATGTAAGCCTTTTGGGCTGAACTGGCCATTGCCCCTTGTTACCGGTCGTCTCGAGCCAGAAGCGGACTCGGTCGGGCGACTAGGAACTTGGGTGAACGTTTCGGTATACTCGAGTATTACCTTATAGGTTGGTGGAGCCTGGCCAAAAGCCAGGGACGGGATGAATGAATGCACGAATGAAACCAAAAATGCAATGAAATGACAGGAGAACGAACGTATCTTTTCATGAATGTTACTATCGCTTTCTATTGTACCTGTTTCTTGAATTATTGATACTCCATATTTAATGTTTTGTAAACGTTGTAATTGTTTCTAGACTTATCATTTTATTTACGACATCATTGAAATGAACTATTGTTAAACAGATTTGATTACTGATTTTATTGGTTACTCGCTGAGCTTCTAGCCCACCCCAAAATGTTTTATTCCCCTACACAGGGCTCAAGGCGAAGGAAGGGCTTGTAGTGTTTATTCATGGATTATCTCATGTATGGATTGAACTTGGATTTCCTTTTGTGTAATCATTCATATTGGGATTGTATTGAACGTTTAGAATTGATTGGATGTGTAATAGTCTAGTTTTGGACTTCCTCCTGTAGAATAATTGTGATCAAGGATCAGAGTGGCGCAGTGGAAGCGTGGACGCTTCGCTTTTGATATGTAAAGTTTTGGGATATTTGATTTTTATTTGATATATATATCTTGAAATTCCATTGAGGATTGTAGTGAACGACTGAGTCCCGGCGAGAGCCGGGCAGGCGGCCCGCCGAACCCTCTGGTTCGCCTCAGGGGGAGGTGGGGCCGTGACACAAATCAGTAATCAAATCAGTTTCATAATAGTTCATTTCAATGATGTCATGAATCAGTAATCAAATGTATGTTTATTGCTCTCGTGAGCCAGTGAAATCATGGTACTTAGACGGCCAACGCTCAAGTTGATCAGTTAACAATAAACAGTGAAACAGGAATAGGGAGCCGTTTGCACCAGGTAAACAGTAAACCGTGATGGAGACGTTGGTTCTAAGCCCAAGATTTCCCAAGAACTCATTTAAGCCAAATCATGTCATGAACTCACATTCAAGCACACATGATATGCAATCGAGTAAATAATGCAAGAAACAATTCATAAGTAGCTTTGGAAACAGTTTCGGGTCACTCACCTCCACGGCTTAAGAACCATCCATCATATATCATTGTCTTGCCCAAATCCAAGCCCTTCAACTCAAACTCAATGTTATCAAATGCTTTCAAAGATCGGACAACATATCCCCTTAATTTCCTTCCTTTTCCATCCTACAAGCAACACCATTTCATCTCAAATCAACCACATACACATCATAGACTATCAAATACACCTTTCGGCACAATATCCATAACTGAAGCTAAACTTATCGGATTGAAATGAATCCTATGGCGTTTCAAAGCCAAGACATAACCCTACATTTCTTATGAAGACCTCCAAAGCCAAATCATGCATTTTCAGGGCCAAAAAAAGAAGTTTCCACGAAAACAGAAATCTGGGCACGAAATAGGGTTCATGGGCAGTCAAGGATATATCAGTCATTTCACATGCTACAGTGCTCGGATTGAGCTGAAATTTTGCAGGAAATAGTTAACACCATTTGCTACAACTTTCATATTTTAACCTAAGCCTGATTCAGCCTCTAACATGCCCAAATAAATCCGGCCAGAACAGGGCAAATGTAAACCCTAAACCTGGAATTTCCGCACAAAACTGAAATTTTCCGCAAATAACCGTAATTAACGCACAAGAGAGCTATTTAACACCATTTAGAACCATCAATTCAAGGCTAACCATATCCATCATAGGAAAACAGAAAAATCCCAGAAAAAATAGAAATTTAACTAACTTCACTTTAATCCAAGATATCTTCCATAAAATCACCTCTTAAGCCAACACAAGTCACTAATAAACCATTGTTAAGAACAAAGAATGGATTGCTGAACATGATACCTTGAAATCTCAAGAAAGGTGATGGTTTAGAGTTCTTCTTCCCAAATTAGCTCCACAAACACCTTGGAATCTCCATAGTAACTTTTATGGAGTAATTTACAATTTTATCGGTTAGAACTCAAGATTGGAGTAAGAAATTGGAGTGAAAGATGGAGATTTTTCTCGCTCTCTTGCTCTCAAAGTTTCTGCCATAAGAAGGAGAAAATGGCTTGATTTTTGGTCAAATTTTGGTTTTAGTAAAGTTGAGTTAAGATGGTCAAAAGTCCAACTTGAATCACAAAGTGACACTTGTCACCTCTTTAATGCATAGCTATCCTTTTGTCTCTCCAACACCCATCCATAGGGGTAACCTCTAATTATCTTTGAACACCTACTATATTAATCCCGGTATACAAAATATAACCTAATTGGTCGAATTTATCGAACTTAACGCCACTAGCGGGTCCCACGTCCAATATACACTCTTTATTTCTCATGAACTAATTTATACTAGAAAAATGATTGGAAAACTATATTCATTTATAAAAGTCTCTGGAAAATTTTGATAATAAAATAAAGTAAGAAAAATGCACACGGAAAAATAAATAAATAAATAAAGAAAATTTCCCTTTTCTTTTCTTTCGGGCGTCACAGACTCCCCCCCCCCCCTTAAAAGAATGTCGTCCTTGACATTCCAACTCATACTAATCAAGTAAAGATATCCCTCAAAAGTCAAACAAGCATTTCCAAGCAAGCACGAAGAGTTACTCTAATCCTACATGTCAGATTTTCATTCCTACTAGAAATCACTGATATGTCAAACCAGACCCACAGTCCGGCATCCTAAACTTTAAGCCTAAGATACACTGCAGAGATCTGAAGCCTAAGCTCTGATACCACCTGTGATAACCCCACCTCACCCTAAGGCGAACCAAAGAGTTCGGCGGGCCGCCTGCCCAGTTCTCGCCGGGACTCAGTCGTTCACTATAGTCCTCAATTAAAACTCAAACTATACAGGAGATAATCCATCCAGTCACGTGAATAAGTACTACAAGCCTTCCTTCGCCACGAGCCCTATGGAGGGGAATAAAATATTTTTGGGGTGAGCTAGAAGCTGAGTGAGTAACCAGTCAAATCAGTAATCAAATCAGTTTCACAATAGTTCATTTCAATGATGTCGTCATTCAGTAATCAAATGTATGTTAATTGCTCTCGTGAGCCAGTGAAATCGTGGTACTTAGACGGCCAACGCTCAAGTTGATCAGTTAACAATAAACAGTGAAACAGGAATAGGGAGCCATTTGCTCCAGGTAAACAGTAAACCGTGGTGGAGACGTTGGTTCTAAGCCCAAGACTTCCCAAGAACTCATTTAATTCAAATCATGTCATGAATTCACATGCAAACACACATGATATGCAATCGAGTAAATAATGCAAGAAACAATTCATAAGTAGCTTTGGAAACAGTTTCGGGTCACTTAACTCCACGGCTTAAGAACCATCCATCATATATCATTGTCTTGCCCAAATCCAAGCCCTTCAACTCAAACTCAATGCAATCAAATGCTTTAAAAGATCGGACAACATATCCCCTTAATTTCCTTCCTTTTCCATCCTACAAGCAACACCATTTCATCTCAAATCAACCACATACACATCATAGACTATCAAATACACCTTTCGGCACAATATCCATAACTGAAGCTAAACTTATCGGATTGAATTGAATCTTATGGCGTTTCAAAACCAAGACATAACCCTACATTTCTTATGAAGACCTCCAAAGCCAAATCATGCATTTTCAGGGTCAAAAAAGGAAGTTTCCACGAAAACAGAAATCTAGGCGCGAAATAGGGTTCATGGCAGTCAAGGGTATATCAGTCATTTCACATGCTACAGTGCTCGGATTGAGCTGAAATTTTGCAGGAAATAGTTAACACCATTTGCTACAACTTTCATGTTTTAACCTAAGCCTGATTCAGCCTCTAACATGCCCAAATAAATCCGGCCAGAACAGGGCAAATGTAAACTCTAAACCTGGAATTTCCGCACAAAACTGAAATTTTCCGCAAATAACCGCAATTAACGCACAAGAGAGCTATTTAACACCATTTAGAACCATCAATTCAAGGCTAACCATATCCATCATAGGAAAATAGAAAAATCCCAAAAAAAAAATAGAAATTTAACTAACTTCGCTTTAATCCAAGAAATCTTCCATAAAATCACCTCTTAAGCCAACACAAGTCACTAATAAACCATTGTTAAGAACAAAGAATGGATTGCTGAACATGATACCTTGAAATCTCAAGAAAGGTGATGGTTTAGAGTTCTTCTTCCCAAATTAGCTCCACAAACACCTTCGAATCTCCTTAGTAAATAACTTTTATAGAGTAATTTGCAATTCTATCGGTTAGAACTCAAGATTGGAGTAAGAAATTGGAGTGAAAGATGAAGATTTTTCTCTCTGTCTTGCCCTCAAAGTTTCTGCCATAAGAAGGAGAAAATGGCTTGATTTTTGGTCAAATTTTGGTTTTATTAAAGTTGAGCTAAGATGGTCAAAAGTCCAACTTGAATCACAAAGTGACACTTGTCACCTCTTTAATGCATAGCTATCCTTTTGTCTCTCCAACACCCATCCATAGGGGTAACCTCTAATTATCTCTTAACACCTAGTATATTAATCCCGGTACACAAAACATAACCTAATTGGTCGAATTTATCGAACTTAACGCCACTAGCGGGTCCCACGTCCAATATACACTCTTTATTTCTCATGAACTAATTTATACTAGAAAAATGATTGGAAAACTATATTCATTTATAAAAGTCTCTGGAAATTTTTGATAATAAAATAAAGTAAGAAAAATGCACACGGAAAAATAAATAAATAAATAAAGAAAATTTCCCTTTTCTTTTCTTTCGGGCGTCCCAGACTCCCCCCCTTAAAAGAATGTCGTCCTCGACATTCCAACTCATGCTAATCAAGTAAAGATATCCCTCAAAAGTCAAACAAGCATTTCCAAGCAAGCACGAAGAGTTACTCTAATCCCACTTGTCAGATTTTCATTCCTACTAGAAATCACTGATATGTCAAACCAGACCCACAGTCCGGCATCCTAAACTTTAAGCCTAGGATACACTACAGAGATCAGAAACCTAAGCTCTGATACCACCTGTGATAGCCCCACCTCACCCTAAGGCGAACCAAAGAGTTCGGCGGGCCGCCTGCCCAGTTCTCGCCGGGACTCAGTCGTTCACTATAGTCCTCAATTAAAACTCAAACTATACAGGAGATAATCCATCCAGTCACGTGAATAAGTACTACAAGCCTTCCTTCGCCACGAGCCCTATGGAGGGGAATAAAATATTTTTGGGGTGAGCTAGAAGCTGAGTGAGTAACCAGTCAAATCAGTAATCAAATCAGTTTCACAATAGTTCATTTCAATGATGTCGTCATTCAGTAATCAAATGTATGTTAATTGCTCTCGTGAGCCAGTGAAATCGTGGTACTTAGACGGCCAACGCTCAAGTTGATCAGTTAACAATAAACAGTGAAACAGGAATAGGGAGCCATTTGCTCCAGGTAAACAGTAAACCGTGGTGGAGACGTTGGTTCTAAGCCCAAGACTTCCCAAGAACTCATTTAATTCAAATCATGTCATGAATTCACATGCAAACACACATGATATGCAATCGAGTAAATAATGCAAGAAACAATTCATAAGTAGCTTTGGAAACAGTTTCGGGTCACTTAACTCCACGGCTTAAGAACCATCCATCATATATCATTGTCTTGCCCAAATCCAAGCCCTTCAACTCAAACTCGATGCAATCAAATGCTTTAAAAGATCGGACAACATATCCCCTTAATTTCCTTCCTTTTCCATCCTACAAGCAACACCATTTCATCTCAAATCAACCACATACACATCATAGACTATCAAATACACCTTTCGGCACAATATCCATAACTGAAGCTAAACTTATCGGATTGAATTGAATCTTATGGCGTTTCAAAACCAAGACATAACCCTACATTTCTTATGAAGACCTCCAAAGCCAAATCATGCATTTTCAGGGTCAAAAAAGGAAGTTTCCACGAAAACAGAAATCTGGGCGCGAAATAGGGTTCATGGCAGTCAAGGGTATATCAGTCATTTCACATGCTACAGTGCTCGGATTGAGCTGAAATTTTGCAGGAAATAGTTAACACCATTTGCTACAACTTTCATGTTTTAACCTAAGCCTGATTCAGCCTCTAACATGCCCAAATAAATCCGGCCAGAACAGGGCAAATGTAAACTCTAAACCTGGAATTTCCGCACAAAACTGAAATTTTCCGCAAATAACCGCAATTAACGCACAAGAGAGCTATTTAACACCATTTAGAACCATCAATTCAAGGCTAACCATATCCATCAAAGGAAAATAGAAAAATCCCAAAAAAAAATAGAAATTTAACTAATTTCGCTTTAATCCAAGAAATCTTCCATAAATTCACCTCTTAAGCCAACACAAGTCACTAATAAACCATTGTTAAGAACAAAGAATGGATTGCTGAACATGATACCTTGAAATCTCAAGAAAGGTGATGGTTTAGAGTTCTTCTTCCCAAATTAGCTCCACAAACACCTTCGAATCTCCTTAGTAAATAACTTTTATAGAGTAATTTGCAATTCTATCGGTTCGAACTCAAGATTGGAGTAAGAAATTGGAGTGAAAGATGAAGATTTTTCTCTCTGTCTTGCCCTCAAAGTTTCTGCCATAAGAAGGAGAAAATGGCTTGAATTTTGGTCCAATTTTGGTTTTATTAAAGTTGAGCAAAGATGGTCAAAAGTCCAACTTGAATCACAAAGTGACACTTGTCACCTCTTTAATGCATAGCTATCCTTTTGTCTCTCCAACACCCATCCATAGGGGTAACCTCTAATTATCTCTTAACACCTAGTATATTAATCCCGGTACACAAAACATAACCTAATTGGTCGAATTTATCGAACTTAACGCCACTAGCGGGTCCCACGTCCAATATACACTCTTTATTTCTCATGAACTAATTTATACTAGAAAAATGATTGGAAAACTATATTCATTTATAAAAGTCTCTGGAAATTTTTGATAATAAAATAAAGTAAGAAAAATGCACACGGAAAAATAAATAAATAAATAAAGAAAATTTCCCTTTTCTTTTCTTTCGGGCGTCCCAGACTCCCCCCCTTAAAAGAATGTCGTCCTCGACATTCCAACTCATGCTAATCAAGTAAAGATATCCCTCAAAAGTCAAACAAGCATTTCCAAGCAAGCACGAAGAGTTACTCTAATCCCACTTGTCAGATTTTCATTCCTACTAGAAATCACTGATATGTCAAACCAGACCCACAGTCCGGCATCCTAAACTTTAAGCCTAGGAAACACTACAGAGATCTGAAACCTAAGCTCTGATACAACCTGTGATAGCCCCACCTCACCCTAAGGCGAACCAAAGAGTTCGGCGGGCCGCCTGCCCAGTTCTCGCCGGGACTCAGTCATTCACTACAGTCCTCAATTAAAACTCAAACTATACAGGAGATAATCCATCCTGTCACGTGAATAAGTACTACAAGCCTTCCTTCGCCACGAGCCCTATGGAGGGGAATAAAATATTTTTGGGGTGAGCTAGAAGCTCAGTGAGTAACCAGTCAAATCAGTAATCAAATCAGTTTCATAATAGTTCATTTCAATGATGTCATGAATCAGTAATCAAATGTATGTTTATTGCTCTCGTGAGCCAGTGAAATCATGGTACTTAGACGGCCAACGCTCAAGTTGATCAGTTAACAATAAACAGTGAAACAGGAATAGGGAGCCATTTGCACCAGGTAAACAGTAAACCGTGGTGGAGACGTTGGTTCTAAGCCCAAGACTTCCCAAGAACTCATTTAAGCCAAATCATGTCATGAACTCACATTCAAGCACACATGATATGCAATCGAGTAAATAATGCAAGAAACAATTCATAAGTAGCTTTGGAAACAGTTTCGGGTCACTCACCTCCACGGCTTAGGAACCATCCATCATATATCATTGTCTTGCCCAAATCCAAGCCCTTCAACTCAAACTCAATGCAATCAAATGCTTTCAAAGATCGGACAACATATCCCCTTAATTTCCTTCCTTTTCCATCCTACAAGCAACACCATTTCATCTCAAATCAACCACATACACATCATAGACTATCAAATACACCTTTCGGCACAATATCCATAACTGAAGCTAAACTTATCGGATTGAAATGAATCTTATGGCGTTTCAAAGCCAAGACATAACCCTACATTTCTTATGAAGACCTCCAAAGCCAAATCATGCATTTTCAGGGTCAAAAAAGGAAGTTTCCACGAAAACAGAAATCTGGGCGCGAAATAGGGTTCATGGGCAGTCAAGGGTATATCAGTCATTTCACATGCTACAGTGCTCGGATTGAGCTGAAATTTTGCAGGAAATAGTTAACACCATTTGCTACAACTTTCATGTTTTAACCTAAGCCTGATTCAGCCTCTAACATGCCCAAATAAATCCGGCCAGAACAGGGCAAATGTAAACTCTAAACCTGGAATTTCCGCACAAAACTGAAATTTTCCGCAAATAACCGCAATTAACGCACAAGAGAGCTATTTAACACCATTTAGAACCATCAATTCAAGGCTAACCATATCCATCAAAGGAAAATAGAAAAATCCCAAAAAAAAATAGAAATTTAACTAACTTCGCTTTAATCCAAGAAATCTTCCATAAATTCACCTCTTAAGCCAACACAAGTCACTAATAAACCATTGTTAAGAACAAAGAATGGATTGCTGAACATGATACCTTGAAATCTCAAGAAAGGTGATGGTTTAGAGTTCTTCTTCCCAAATTAGCTCCACAAACACCTTCGAATCTCCTTAGTAAATAACTTTTATAGAGTAATTTGCAATTCTATCGGTTCGAACTCAAGATTGGAGTAAGAAATTGGAGTGAAAGATGAAGATTTTTCTCTCTGTCTTGCCCTCAAAGTTTCTGCCATAAGAAGGAGAAAATGGCTTGAATTTTGGTCCAATTTTGGTTTTATTAAAGTTGAGCAAAGATGGTCAAAAGTCCAACTTGAATCACAAAGTGACACTTGTCACCTCTTTAATGCATAGCTATCCTTTTGTCTCTCCAACACCCATCCATAGGGGTAACCTCTAATTATCTCTTAACACCTAGTATATTAATCCCGGTACACAAAACATAACCTAATTGGTCGAATTTATCGAACTTAACGCCACTAGCGGGTCCCACGTCCAATATACACTCTTTATTTCTCATGAACTAATTTATACTAGAAAAATGATTGGAAAACTATATTCATTTATAAAAGTCTCTGGAAATTTTTGATAATAAAATAAAGTAAGAAAAATGCACACGGAAAAATAAATAAATAAATAAAGAAAATTTCCCTTTTCTTTTCTTTCGGGCGTCCCAGACTCCCCCCCTTAAAAGAATGTCGTCCTCGACATTCCAACTCATGCTAATCAAGTAAAGATATCCCTCAAAAGTCAAACAAGCATTTCCAAGCAAGCACGAAGAGTTACTCTAATCCCACTTGTCAGATTTTCATTCCTACTAGAAATCACTGATATGTCAAACCAGACCCACAGTCCGGCATCCTAAACTTTAAGCCTAGGATACACTACAGAGATCTGAAACCTAAGCTCTGATACCACCTGTGATAGCCCCACCTCACCCTAAGGCGAACCAAAGAGTTCGGCGGGCCGCCTGCCCAGTTCTCGCCGGGACTCAGTCATTCACTACAGTCCTCAATTAAAACTCAAACTATACAGGAGATAATCCATCCTGTCACGTGAATAAGTACTACAAGCCTTCCTTCGCCACGAGCCCTATGGAGGGGAATAAAATATTTTTGGGGTGAGCTAGAAGCTCAGTGAGTAACCAGTCAAATCAGTAATCAAATCAGTTTCATAATAGTTCATTTCAATGATGTCATGAATCAGTAATCAAATGTATGTTTATTGCTCTCGTGAGCCAGTGAAATCATGGTACTTAGACGGCCAACGCTCAAGTTGATCAGTTAACAATAAACAGTGAAACAGGAATAGGGAGCCATTTGCACCAGGTAAACAGTAAACCGTGGTGGAGACGTTGGTTCTAAGCCCAAGACTTCCCAAGAACTCATTTAAGCCAAATCATGTCATGAACTCACATTCAAGCACACATGATATGCAATCGAGTAAATAATGCAAGAAACAATTCATAAGTAGCTTTGGAAACAGTTTCGGGTCACTCACCTCCACGGCTTAGGAACCATCCATCATATATCATTGTCTTGCCCAAATCCAAGCCCTTCAACTCAAACTCAATGCAATCAAATGCTTTCAAAGATCGGACAACATATCCCCTTAATTTCCTTCCTTTTCCATCCTACAAGCAACACCATTTCATCTCAAATCAACCACATACACATCATAGACTATCAAATACACCTTTCGGCACAATATCCATAACTGAAGCTAAACTTATCGGATTGAAATGAATCTTATGGCGTTTCAAAGCCAAGACATAACCCTACATTTCTTATGAAGACCTCCAAAGCCAAATCATGCATTTTCAGGGTCAAAAAAGGAAGTTTCCACGAAAACAGAAATCTGGGCGCGAAATAGGGTTCATGGGCAGTCAAGGGTATATCAGTCATTTCACATGCTACAGTGCTCGGATTGAGCTGAAATTTTGCAGGAAATAGTTAACACCATTTGCTAAAACTTTCATGTTTTAACCTAAGCCTGATTCAGCCTCTAACATGCCCAAATAAATCCGGCCAGAACAGGGCAAATGTAAACCCTAAACCTGGAATTTCCGCACAAAACTGAAATTTTCCGCAAATAACCGCAATTAACGCACAAGAGAGCTATTTAACACCATTTAGAACCATCAATTCAAGGCTAACCATATCCATCATAGGAAAACAGAAAAATCCCAAAAAAAAATAGAAATTTAACTAACTTCGCTTTAATCCAAGAAATCTTCCATAAAATCACCTCTTAAGCCAACACAAGTCACTAATAAACCGTTGTTAAGAACAAAGAATGGATTGCTGAACATGATACCTTGAAATCTCAAGAAAGGTGAAGGTTTAGAGTTCTTCTTCCCAAATTAGCTCCACAAACACCTTCGAATCTCCTTAGTAAATAACTTTTATAGAGTAATTTGCAATTCTATCGGTTAGAACTCAAGATTGGAGTGAAAGATGAAGATTTTTCTCTCTGTCTTCCCTCAAAGTTTCTGCCATAAGAAGGAGAAAATGGCTTGATTTTTGGTCAAATTTTGGTTTTATTAAAGTTGAGCTAAGATGGTCAAAAGTCCAACTTGAATCACAAAGTGCACTTGTCACCTCTTTAATGCATAGCTATCCTTTTGTCTCTCCAACACCCATCCATAGGGGTAACCTCTAATTATCTCTTAACACCTAGCATATTAATCCCGGTATACAAAACATAACCTAATTGGTCGAATTTATCGAACTTAACGCCACTAGCGGGTCCCACGTCCAATATACACTCTTTATTTCTCATGAACTAATTTATACTAGAAAAATGATTGGAAAACTATATTCATTTATAAAAGTCACTGGAAAATTTTGATAATAAAATAAAGTAAGAAAAATTGTGGGGTCCCAGTCCGATCGTAAGTCGATATTAGGGTTATTTGATATTCGGTATAGAAAATATCAGGGTTTTATGGCTAGGAAGGAAACCCTAATTCGGTTGAGTTGGAAAATCCTAGTTTACGTATTATGATTATACGGTTCAAGCTATAATTTATATTCGGTAATCTAGTGTGTGCCTTGACATAGGTTAGTAAGTTTGAATGATTAGCAAACCTCTAGTGTTGCAATATTAGAAAGTTTCAGTGGAGATTATTTATCGCCGCTTTTCCACATTTTCTTATTAGAAAAGTTCCCCAGATAATTTTTATGAGTAAATATAGTTTTTAGATGATTTTTCTAGTATCGGTTAGATTTTGAGAAAATAAGAACGTATATCGGATGTGGGACCCACTAGTGCGGTAAGTTCAGAAAAATTCGGCCAATTAGGTTAAATGCTGGATACTGTGTAAAATTTATCGGGTGTTAGGAGATAAGTAGAGGAGGTGATTTGATTGATGTGAGAGAGAAAAGAAAAGATAAGATTGCATTTAAGAGGTGACAAGTGTCACCTTCTTAGTGGTTCCAAGTTAAGATTTACTATTTCAATTTTTGACTTTTTTTGACCAAAAGGTAAATATCTTAAAAATTGCTCAAAAATTCACCATTTCTTCTCCTTGGTGGCCGGCCCTCTTGTGCTAAGAAAGGAAGAAAACTTCTTCAATTTACAAGTCCCAACTAGCTCAAATCACCCAAAAATACTTGCTTCCATCTATTTCTACTCCATAAAATCTCTCTAGTTGGTGTTAGTGGTTGGTTTGGTGAAGTTTTTGGAAGAGCTAAGGTGTTCCACAACTTCCTCTCTCTTGTTTTCTTGGTAAGTGGTGCTTGACTACCCTCCTATACCTTATGAAGCTTAGGTTATGCTTATTAGTGATTAAAGTGCTGAAATTTCTGGTTTTTATCTTGGTTTGAAGTGATTTGGTGAAGTTTTTATTTTATTGATGATTTTTCTGGTTTAATTGGATTATGATGGTGTGGTTGTTTATGATGATTGGCAATGGCCTATAATGACACTAGTAGGTGTGAGTAGTTGATAATTGCAATCAATTTTGGATTTGGAAGAATTTCTGGAAAATTAGGGTTCTTGGTTGAACATTCTGTCCGAAATTTTAGGTCATAGATAGAGGCCGAATTGGACTTTACTCAAAACATGAAAGGTGTAGGTATTGATGAGGTTGAAGTGCCTGCAAAATTTCAGGGCATTTGGAGTAGTATAGAGTGAGTTATGCCGTTTTTACTGTTGCTGTTTTGGGTGAACAGAATGTCCGAACTGCGATAGTAATTGTCTGTTTTGACTGGAATTGGTTTGGATTTTGTTGTTGGTGTCTTATGATGAAATGTAGCTTGATGTCTTAGCTTTCATATGCCTTTGGAATCAATGCTTTTGGACCTGTATAGACTGACTTGGACTGATTACAATTTTGTGTGATTTGGGAACCTGCAATTACGGTTCTGGGTTGGTTTTCTGCATTTTGACTTAGTTGTGCTAGGATTTGGATTGAGAGGCCTTCTACATTGTTGTACCCCCTTAAGTTCTGGATATCCCTGTAAATTTTCAGGATTAACGGAGTGGTATAACCTGAGTTCTAAACGAAATACTCAGACCTGTTTTGACCGTCAAATTCTGTTCTGTTCTTATATCCGGACAGTTTACGACTGGAACTTTGGCTTCACGTTTGACTAGGTTACAAGCTGTTTGGGCTTGCGACCAAAACACCAAACTTATAGCTCTATATCAGAGATTTCTAACGCCCTTGGAATTTCATGAATCGGATTTATAAAACCTGAGATATAGCCGAGCAAATAAGGCCTGCCCGTGAAAATGACCATTTTCTGGTCAGATCTGTTTTGGTCCTGATGACCAACTTCCGTTCCGAATTTGGATTGCCGACCTTCATGAAAGTTGTTCCATCTGGAATGAACTAGCTAACTGCCAATTTTCAGCTCTTTTGCCCATCTGTAGCATAGAAAACAGTTTGCACTCAAAACTGACCATTTGTGCATTAGCCAGATTTCGTATGTGATTGTGTTTGGTTCATTTGGGGCTGAAGCCTCCAGTTTCAGTTCTGGATGTCTTCATAACAATTGTTTTTCATCCTTTAAGCTTCGATATGGTGTCTCATACGCCTTAATCCGATATTCGTAGCTCAACTTATGATTACAATAGAAACGAGTGTCAAATCTGCCGTTTCCGCTAACGGCCGTTTCCGTTTCCGTCCGTCATATTTACGTGCGCGCGTGTCGTTTTTGCCGTTTTGCTTGTTTTAGGCACGATAGTAGCCGTTTACGATATTATGTGACACAATCTTCTATGTCAGACGGTGGTGAGCTGGGCGGAACTGGTGGGGCCCACTACTAGCTCTTCATTTCGATCCGACTTCGTGTTTTTGCTATTTCAGATTCTGAGTAAGTATTCAGGCCAGTTTGGTGTGTTTTCTTTGCTATGTGTTTGAGATATGTGAAAAGGGTACTTAGGCGAGGGTGTACTTTATCGCACTCGACCTAAACCCTAATTTGAATGTATAATTATACTTGGCATATGTATATGAACCTTTTGGAACCAAAACCCTTGAGCTTGTGGCTCGGGGCGACTTTCGAGTAAAGTTTATGAAGTTTGCAAAGTTTGTGAGTTCGTGGGCCCGATCTAAGACCTGTTTGGACTATTCGAGCCGGTTAGGGCTTGGTCGAAGTCAGTCCAACTTAGTCTGAGGTCACCAAGTTTGTAGGTTCATGTTATGAACCAATTTTGTGAATCCGGTTCACCGAGAAGGTGACCAAGTTTGTGACCCGAGCTTGTGACTCAAGCTCAAGTTTGTGATTTCGTTCGCCCGGGCAAGTTTGTGAGGTGACTGGCCAGTGAGGGTGATAAGGTGTCGGTGGGTGTACAAGTGAAGTTCTACGGACCATTGAGTGTGGTCGACGGAGTGTCGGCAGGAGATCACGCATGGCATATAAATTGGCTTTGGAGCCACCTGTATCCTTATTATGTGATGTTACTTTTCTGCTTTTGCTTTACTCTTACTGTGTAACTGTTGTTACGTGAAATTTATGCTTTCGCCCCTGTTTACTTACTAAGCATATAGCTTACCCCTTTCCTTTTGTTTTCCTTAGCAGGGGCCGACGCGGGGACTTTTGGCTCGTACACTAGTATAGTTAGATTGGCTTGTATTAGTTAAACTGTTAGGATGTTTGTTTTAGTTTTGGTGGTTTGTATAAGGACCCTTCTTAGGGTCTATCTTCTGCTGGTTGTGGTTATAGTGTATTAGAGTGGTTTGACTCGAGACTTTTGAGGATGGAAATGTAACTTTTGGGATGGTATATATATTGTATATAGTGCTCTTTCGATTTATCTAGTTTTATTGCTTTAAGTTTTGAGTTCTGGCGCGAGCTAGGCAGGCGGCCCGCCGATACCCTTGGTTTCGCCCTTGGGAGAAGTGGGGTCGTCACAAAAATGCACACGGAAAAATAAATAAATAAATAAAGAAAATTTCCCTTTTCTTTTCTTTCGGGTGTCACAGACTCCCCCCCTTAAAAGAATGTCGTCCTCGACATTCCAACTCATACTAATCAAGTAAAGATATCCCTCAAAAGTCAAACAAGCATTTCCAAGCAAGCACGAAGAGTTACTCTAATCCCACTTGTCAGATTTTCATTCCTACTAGAAATCACTGATACGTCAAACCAAACCCACAGTCCAGCATCCTAAACTTTAAGCCTAGGATACACTACAGAGATCTGAAACCTAAGCTCTGAAACCACCTGTGATAGCCCCACCTCACCCTAAGGCGAACCAAAGGGTTCGGAGGGCCGCCTGCCCAGTTCTCGCCGGGACTCAGTCGTTCACTACAGTCCTCAATTAAAACTCAAACTATACAGGAGATAATCCATCCAGTCACGTGAATGAGTACAACAAGCCTTCCTTCACCACGAGCCCTATGGAGGGGAATAAAATATTTTTGGGGTGAGCTAGAAGCTCAGTGAGTAACCAGTCAAATCAGTAATCAAATCAGTTTCATAATAGTTCATTTCAATGATGTCATGAATCAGTAATCAAATGTATGTTTATTGCTCTCGTGAGCCAGTGAAATCAAGGTACTTAGACGGCCAACGCTCAAGTTGATCAGTTAACAATAAACAGTGAAACAGGAATAGGGAGCCGTTTGCACCAGGTAAACAGTAAACCGTGGTGGAGACGTTGGTTCTAAGCCCAAGACTTCCCAAGAACTCATTTAAGCCAAATCATGTCATGAACTCACATTCAAGCACACATGATATGCAATCGAGTAAATAATGCAAGAAACAATTCATAAGCAGCTTTGGAAACAGTTTCGGGTCACTCACCTCCACGGCTTAGGAACCATCCATCATATATCATTGTCTTGCCCAAATCCAAGCCCTTCAACTCAAACTCAATGCAATCAAATGCTTTCAAAGATCGGACAACATATCCCCTTAATTTCCTTCCTTTTCCATCCTACAAGCAACACCATTTCATCTCAAATCAACCACATACACATCATAGACTATCAAATACACCTTTCGGCACAATATCCATAACTGAAGCTAAACTTATCGGATTGAAATGAATCTTATGGCGTTTCAAAGCCAAGACATAACCCTACATTTCTTATGAAGACCTCCAAAGCCAAATCATGCATTTTCAGGGTCAAAAAAGGAATTTTCCATGAAAACAGAAATCTGGGCGCGAAATAGGGTTCATGGGCAGTCAAGGGTATATCAGTCATTTCACATGCTACAGTGCTCGGATTGAGCTGAAATTTTGCAGGAAATAGTTAACACCATTTGCTACAACTTTCATGTTTTAACCTAAGCCTGATTCAGCCTCTAACATGCCCAAATAAATCCGGCCAGAACAGGGCAAATGTAAACCCTAAACCTGGAATTTCCGCACAAAACTGAAATTTTCCGCAAATAACCGCAATTAACGCACAAGAGAGCTATTTAACACCATTTAGAACCATCAATTCAAGGCTAACCATATCCATCATAGGAAAACAGAAAAATCCCAAAAAAAAAATAGAAATTTAACTAACTTCTCTTTAATCCAAGAAATCTTCCATAAAATCACCTCTTAAGCCAACACAAGTCACTAATAAACCATTGTTAAGAACAAAGAATGGATTGCTGAACATCATACCTTGAAATCTCAAGAAAGGTGATGGTTTAGAGTTCTTCTTCCCAAATTAGCTCCACAAACACCTTGGAATCTCCTTAGTAAACAACTTTTATGGAGTAATTTGCAATTTTATCGGTTAGAACTCAAGATTGGAGTAAGAAATTGGAGTGAAAGATGGAGATTTTTCTCTCTCTCTTGCTCTCAAAGTTTCTGCCATAAGAAGGAGAAAATGGCTTGATTTTTGGTCAAATTTTGGTTTTAGTAAAGTTGAGCTAAGATGGTCAAAAGTCCAACTTGAATCACAAAGTGACACTTGTCACCTCTTTAATGCATAGCTATCCTTTTGTCTCTCCAACACCCATCCATAGGGGTAACCTGTGACGCCCCGAAAAGTATAAGTGTGAGAACCCGGAAATTTTCTACTTTTCTAGGGTTTATTTTTTAAACGCCCGCCTTTTCTACATTTTCTTGATTAGAAAAATTCCCCAGATAAAGTTTATGAGCAAAAATAGTTTTAAAATGATTTTTCTAGTATCGGTTAGTTTTTGAGAAATTAAAAGCGTATTTTGGACGTGGGACCCGCAAGTGCGGTAAATGCATTATATTTTTGACAACTTGTTGGAATTTTGTATTAAGTGATATTATTTTACAATGTGTTAAGATATTTGTGTAAGAGAGACAAAAAGTTAGGCAAGGAATTAATGAAGAGGACATGTGTCACTTGAGGATTTATTCTTACCTTTTTGACCTTTTGACCACTATTCATGCCTTTACCATTTAAACCAAAATTGACCCAAAATTCTTCTTATTTTGAAGCTCTTGGCCGAATTTCTTGCTAGGAACAAAGGAAAGAAAACTCTCTCAATTTTCAAGCTACAATCTTGCCCAATCTTTCAATTCAACCGTTTAATCTTCAAATTTTTCCATAGAACTTCTTAGTTTGGTGATATTGAGGTTGGTTGTGGAGTTGTTTGGAAGAAATTGGTGCTAAGTTGCTTACTTTCTTGAGCTTGCAAGGTGAGTAACTAGGGAATTCTTCCTTTGATCTTGATAATGTTCAATTAGTGATTGGTGGTGGTTGAATAAGTGATTTTATGGATGATTTCATGATTTTGGTTGAAATTAGTGAAGTTTTATATTTAATTAGGATTTTTCTGTTCTCATATGATTGTTATTATGTGGTTATGTATGATGATTGGAAATGATAGTTTAGGAAGCTAGGAGGTGGAAAAAGTGATTAATTGCAAGAAAATTCTGTTTTGGAAGAAATCTGGAAAATTAGGGTTCTTGGTTCTTCATTCTGTCCAAAATTTTTGGTCCTAGATAGAGGCCGAATTGGCCTTGGCTTAAAACATGAAAGTTGTAGGTATTGATGTTTTAAGGGTGCATGTAAAATTCAGGTCAATTGGAGTAGTGTCGAATGAGATAAGCCGAATTTACTATTGCTGTTCTGGGTTCATCAGGATGTAAGAACTGCGTCTGAAATGGGTTGTTTTGACTGGAATTTTTTTTGGATTTGGGTGTTTAGGTCTTCTGATGAAATGTAACTTGATGTCCTAGCTACCATATGCCTTTGGAATTTCTGCATTTGGACCTGTTTAGACTGAGTTGTACTGATTACAGCATAGTGTAATTTGTAAACCTGCAATTACGGTTCTGGTTTGGTATTTGGCATATATGACTTTGTTGTGCTGGGATTTGAACTGAGTGACCTTCTACATTGTTGTAGCCCTGGTTCTTAGCTTCGAAATGGTGGGTCTTGCATCTTCATCCGACCATCGTAGTGCTTTTGGCACCATTACCGCAAAATGACGTCAAAACTATTTTTCTGGTTTTGCGTTTAACTTTCATTTCCGGACTTTTCCCTAGCTTGACTGGTACTACTTGGAGCTTGCTGAATGGCTATTGGATGAACTTGTTGTTGTGTGTGTACCTTTGGGACTGGCTGAGGATATAATGAAGCCGTGATGGCTGGAAAAGTAAGTAAATTCAGGGGAAGTGCTGTCCGAACTTTGAAGGGATTTGTTTGCATTGAGTTTGTGATCTAAGACTTGGATTTGAGCAAGGCAATGATATTTAATGGATGATCTCTGAGCCATGGAGGTGAGTGACCCCAAACTATTGTTAAAACTTCTTATGAAATGTTTCTTGCATTATTTACTCGACTGCATATCATGCGTGCTTGCATGTGAGTTCATGACATGTTTTGGCTTGAAATGAGTACTTGGGGAGTCTTGTGCTGAACACCAACGTCTCCTCCGTTTGTTTATGTTCATGTTCATCTGGAGCTCAAAAAGGGGGCTCCCTCCTAATGTTAATGTTAATGTTAAATGATCTATTTGAGCGTTGGGTGTTCAAGTGCTATGATTTCACCGGCTCATGAGAGCAATAAATGTACATTTGATCTCTGAATCATGACATCATCGAAATGATCGAAATGCAACATTGTGAAATATATTTGTTTAATGATTTTACTGGTTACTCGCTGAGCTTCTAGCTCACCCCAAAAAAATATTTTATTCCCCTCCACAGGGCTCGAGGCGAAGGAAACGTTTGTATTAAAGTTCTCCGTGTGAATGGTTGGTATCAAGGATCAGAGTGGCGTAGCGGAAGCGTGGACGCTTCGCTTTTGATATGTAAAGTTTGGGAACCTTTGATGTATATTTGATATATATATCTTGAAATTCAATTGAGGATTGTAGTGAACGACTGAGTCCCGGCGAGAGCTGGGCAGGCGGCCCGCCGAACCCTCTGGTTCGCCTTAGGGGGAGGTGGGGTCGTGACAATTGGTATCAGAGCTTAGGCTTCAGATCTCTATAGTGTATCCTAGGCTTGAAGTTTAGGATGCCGGACTGTGGGTTTGGTTTGAAGTATTAGTGATTCTTGCGGGATGTCTTGACTTGATTAGTACAAGAGGGAATGTCGAGGACGACATTCTTTTAAGGAGGGGAGATTGTGACGCCCCGAAAAGTATAAGTGTGAGAACCCGGAAATTTTCTACTTTTCTAGGGTTTATTTTTTAAACGCCCGCCTTTTCTACATTTTCTTGATTAGAAAAATTCCCCAGATAAAGTTTATGAGCAAAAATAGTTTTAAAATGATTTTTCTAGTATCGGTTAGTTTTTGAGAAATTAAAAGCGTATTTTGGACGTGGGACCCGCAAGTGCGATAAATGCATTATATTTTTGACAACTTGTTGGAATTTTGTATTAAGTGATATTATTTTACAATGTGTTCAGATATTTGTGTAAGAGAGACAAAAAGTTAGGCAAGCAATTAATGAAGAGGACATGTGTCACTTGAGGATTTATTCTTACCTTTTTGACCTTTTGACCACTATTCATGCCTTTACCATTTAAACCAAAATTGACCCAAAATTCTTCTTATTTTGAAGCTCTTGGCCGAATTTCTTGCTAGGAACAAAGGAAAGAAAACTCTCTCAATTTTCAAGCTCCAATCTTGCCCAATCTTTCAATTCAACCGTTTAATCTTCAAATTTTTCCATAGAACTTCTTAGTTTGGTGATATTGAGGTTGGTTGTGGAGTTGTTTGGAAGAAATTGGTGCTAAGTTGCTTACTTTCTTGAGCTTGCAAGGTGAGTAACTAGGGAATTCTTCCTTTGATCTTGATAATGTTCAATTAGTGATTGGTGGTGGTTGAATAAGTGATTTTATGGATGATTTCATGATTTTGGTTGAAATTAGTGAAGTTTTATATTTAATTAGGATTTTTCTGTTCTCATATGATTGTTATTATGTGGTTATGTATGATGATTGGAAATGATAGTTGAGGAAGCTAGGAGGTGGAAAAAGTGATTAATTGCAAGAAAATTCTGTTTTGGAAGAAATCTGGAAAATTAGGGTTCTTGGTTCTTCATTCTGTCCGAAATTTTTGGTCCTATATAGAAGCCGAATTGGCCTTGGATCAAAACATGAAAGTTGTAGGTATTGATGTTTTAAGGGTGCATGTAAAATTTCAGGTCAATTGGAGTAGTGTCGAATGAGATAAGCCGAATTTACTGTTGCTGTTCTGGGTTCATCAGGATGTAAGAACTGCGTCTGAAATGGGTTGTTTTCACTGGAATTGTTTTGGATTTGGGTGTTCAGGTCTTCTGATGAAATGTAACTTGATGTCCTAGCTACCATATGCCTTTGGAATTTCTACATTTGGACCTGTTTAGACTGAGTTGTACTGATTACAGCATAGTGTAATTTGTAAACCTGCAATTACAGTTCTGGTTTGGTATTTGGCATATATGACTTTGTTGTGCTGGGATTTGGACTGAGTGACCTTCTACATTGTTGTAGCCCTGGTTCTTAGCTTCGAAATGGTGGGTCTTGCATCTTCATCCGACCATCGTAGTGCTTTTGGCACTATTACCGCAAAATGACGTCAAAACTATTTTTCTGGTTTTGCGTTTAACTTTCATTTCCGGACTTTTCCCTAGCTTGACTGGTACTACTTGGAGCTTGCTGAATGGCTATTGGATGAACTTGTTGTTGTGTGTGTACCTTTGGGACTGGTTGAGGATATAATGAAGCCGTGATGGCTGGAAAAGTAAGTAAATTCAGGGGAAGTGCTGTCCGAACTTTGAAGGGATTTGTTTGCATTGAGTTTGTGATCTAAGACTTGGATTTGAGCAAGGCAATGATATTTAATGGATGATCTCTGAGCCATGGAGGTGAGTGACCCCAAACTATTGTTAAAACTTCTTATGAAATGTTTCTTGCATTATTTACTCGACTGCATATCATGCGTGCTTGCATGTGAGTTCATGACATGTTTTGGCTTGAAATGAGTACTTGGGGAGTCTTGTGCTGAACACCAACGTCTCCTCCGTTTGTTTATGTTCATGTTCATCTGGAGCTCAAAAAGGGGGCTCCCTCCTAATGTTAATGTTAATGTTAAATGATCTATTTGAGCGTTGGGTGTTCAAGTGCTATGATTTCACCGGCTCACGAGAGCAATAAACGTACATTTGATCTCTGAATCATGACATCATCGAAATGATCGAAATGCAACATTGTGAAATATATTTGTTTAATGATTTTACTGGTTACTCGCTGAGCTTCTAGCTCACCCCAAAAAAATATTTTATTCCCCTCCACAGGGCTCGAGGCGAAGGAAACGTTTGTATTAAAGTTCTCCGTGTGAATGGTTGGTATCAAGGATCAGAGTGGTGTAGCGGAAGCGTGGACGCTTCGCTTTTGATATGTAAAGTTTGGGAACCTTTGATGTATATTTGATATATATATATTGAAATTCAATTGAGGATTGT
This sequence comes from Coffea arabica, assembly GCF_036785885.1. NCBI lineage: Eukaryota > Viridiplantae > Streptophyta > Magnoliopsida > Gentianales > Rubiaceae > Coffea > Coffea arabica. The sequence goes on along the minus strand of NC_092311.1, from coordinate 24,969,513 downwards.
AGTGAACGACTGAGTCCCGGCGAGAGCTGGGCAGGCGGCCCGCCGAACCCTCTGGTTCGCCTTAGGGGGAGGTGGGGTCGTGACATAACCTCTAATTATCTCTGAACACCGAGTATATTAATCCCGGTATACAAAACATAACCTAATTGGTCGAATTTATCGAACTTAACGCCACTAGCGGGTCCCACGTCCAATATACACTCTTTATTTCTAATGAACTAATTTATACTAGTTAAATGATTGGAAAACTATATTCATTTATAAAAGTCTCTGGAAAATTTTGATAATAAAATAAAGTAAGAAAAATGCACACGGAAAAAAAAAATAAATAAGTAAAATTTCCCTTTTCTTTTCTTTCGGGCGTCACATACTCCCCCCCTTAAAAGAATGTCGTCCTTGACATTCCAACTCATACTAATCAAGTAAAGATATCCCTCAAAAGTCAAACAAGCATTTCCAAGCAAGCACGGAGAGTTACTCTAATCCCACTTGTCAGATTTTCATTCCTACTAGAAACCACTGATATGTCAAACCAGACCCACAGTCCGGCATCCTAAACTTTAAGCCTTGAATACACTACAGAGATCTGAAGCCTAAGCTCTGATACCACCTGTGATAACCCCACCTCACCCTAAGGCGAACCAAAGAGTTCGGCGGGCCGCCTGCCCAGTTCTCGCCGGGACTCAGTCGTTCACTACAGTCCTCAATTAAAACTCAAAATATACAGGAGATAATCCATCCAGTCACGTGAATAAATACTACAAGCCTTCCTTCGCCACGAGCCCGATGGAGGGGAATAAAATATTTTTGGGGTGAGCTAGAAGTTCAGTGAGTAACCAGTCAAATCAGTAATCAAATCAGTTTCATAATAGTTCATTTCAATGATGTCGTGAATCAGTAATCAAATGTATGTTTATTGCTCTCGTGAGCCAGTGAAATCGTGGTACTTAGACGGCCAACGCTCAAGTTGATCAGTTAACAATAAACAGTGAAACAGGAATAGGGAGCCATTTGCTCCAGGTAAACAGTAAACCGTGGTGGAGACGTTGGTTCTAAGCCCAAGACTTCCCAAGAACTCATTTAATTCAAATCATGTCATGAACTCACATGCAAACACACATGATATGCAATCGAGTAAATAATGCAAGAAACAATTCATAAGTAGCTTTAGAAAAGTTTCAGGTCACTTAACTCCACGGCTTAAGAACCATCCATCATATATCATTGTCTTGCCCAAATCCAAGCCCTTCAACTCAAACTCAATGCAATCAAATGCTTTCAAAGATCGGACAACATATCCCCTTAATTTCCTTCCTTTTCCATCCTGCAAGCAACACCATTTCATCTCAAATCAACCACATACACATCATAGACTATCAAATACACCTTTCGGCACAATATCCATAACTGAAGCTAAACTTATCGGATTGAAATGAATCTTATGGCGTTTCAAAGCCAAGACATAACCCTACATTTCTTATGAAGACCTCCAAAGCCAAATCATGCATTTTCAGGGTCAAAAAAGGAATTTTCCATGAAAACAGAAATCTGGGCGCGAAATAGGGTTCATGGGCAGTCAAGGGTATATCAGTCATTTCACATGCTACAGTGCTCGGATTGAGCTGAAATTTTGCAGGAAATAGTTAACACCATTTGCTACAACTTTCATGTTTTAACCTAAGCCTGATTCAGCCTCTAACATGCCCAAATAAATCCGGCCAGAACAGGGCAAATGTAAACCCTAAACCTGGAATTTCCGCACAAAACTGAAATTTTCCGCAAATAACCGCAATTAACGCACAAGAGAGCTATTTAACACCATTTAGAACCATCAATTCAAGGCTAACCATATCCATCATAGGAAAACAGAAAAATCCCAAAAAAAAAATAGAAATTTAACTAACTTCTCTTTAATCCAAGAAATCTTCCATAAAATCACCTCTTAAGCCAACACAAGTCACTAATAAACCATTGTTAAGAACAAAGAATGGATTGCTGAACATCATACCTTGAAATCTCAAGAAAGGTGATGGTTTAGAGTTCTTCTTCCCAAATTAGCTCCACAAACACCTTGGAATCTCCTTAGTAAACAACTTTTATGGAGTAATTTGCAATTTTATCGGTTAGAACTCAAGATTGGAGTAAGAAATTGGAGTGAAAGATGGAGATTTTTCTCTCTCTCTTGCTCTCAAAGTTTCTGCCATAAGAAGGAGAAAATGGCTTGATTTTTGGTCAAATTTTGGTTTTAGTAAAGTTGAGCTAAGATGGTCAAAAGTCCAACTTGAATCACAAAGTGACACTTGTCACCTCTTTAATGCATAGCTATCCTTTTGTCTCTCCAACACCCATCCATAGGGGTAACCTGTGACGCCCCGAAAAGTATAAGTGTGAGAACCCGGAAATTTTCTAATTTTCTAGGGTTTATTTTTTAAACGCCCGCCTTTTCTACATTTTCTTGATTAGAAAAATTCCCCAGATAAAGTTTATGAGCAAAAATAGTTTTAAAATGATTTTTCTAGTATCGGTTAGTTTTTGAGAAATTAAAAGCGTATTTTGGACGTGGGACCCGCAAGTGCGGTAAATGCATTATATTTTTGACAACTTGTTGGAATTTTGTATTAAGTGATATTATTTTACAATGTGTTAAGATATTTGTGTAAGAGAGACAAAAAGTTAGGCAAGGAATTAATGAAGAGGACATGTGTCACTTGAGGATTTATTCTTACCTTTTTGACCTTTTGACCACTATTCATGCCTTTACCATTTAAACCAAAATTGACCCAAAATTCTTCTTATTTTGAAGCTCTTGGCCGAATTTCTTGCTAGGAACAAAGGAAAGAAAACTCTCTCAATTTTCAAGCTACAATCTTGCCCAATCTTTCAATTCAACCGTTTAATCTTCAAATTTTTCCATAGAACTTCTTAGTTTGGTGATATTGAGGTTGGTTGTGGAGTTGTTTGGAAGAAATTGGTGCTAAGTTGCTTACTTTCTTGAGCTTGCAAGGTGAGTAACTAGGGAATTCTTCCTTTGATCTTGATAATGTTCAATTAGTGATTGGTGGTGGTTGAATAAGTGATTTTATGGATGATTTCATGATTTTGGTTGAAATTAGTGAAGTTTTATATTTAATTAGGATTTTTCTGTTCTCATATGATTGTTATTATGTGGTTATGTATGATGATTGGAAATGATAGTTTAGGAAGCTAGGAGGTGGAAAAAGTGATTAATTGCAAGAAAATTCTGTTTTGGAAGAAATCTGGAAAATTAGGGTTCTTGGTTCTTCATTCTGTCCAAAATTTTTGGTCCTAGATAGAGGCCGAATTGGCCTTGGCTTAAAACATGAAAGTTGTAGGTATTGATGTTTTAAGGGTGCATGTAAAATTCAGGTCAATTGGAGTAGTGTCGAATGAGATAAGCCGAATTTACTATTGCTGTTCTGGGTTCATCAGGATGTAAGAACTGCGTCTGAAATGGGTTGTTTTGACTGGAATTTTTTTTGGATTTGGGTGTTTAGGTCTTCTGATGAAATGTAACTTGATGTCCTAGCTACCATATGCCTTTGGAATTTCTGCATTTGGACCTGTTTAGACTGAGTTGTACTGATTACAGCATAGTGTAATTTGTAAACCTGCAATTACGGTTCTGGTTTGGTATTTGGCATATATGACTTTGTTGTGCTGGGATTTGAACTGAGTGACCTTCTACATTGTTGTAGCCCTGGTTCTTAGCTTCGAAATGGTGGGTCTTGCATCTTCATCCGACCATCGTAGTGCTTTTGGCACCATTACCGCAAAATGACGTCAAAACTATTTTTCTGGTTTTGCGTTTAACTTTCATTTCCGGACTTTTCCCTAGCTTGACTGGTACTACTTGGAGCTTGCTGAATGGCTATTGGATGAACTTGTTGTTGTGTGTGTACCTTTGGGACTGGCTGAGGATATAATGAAGCCGTGATGGCTGGAAAAGTAAGTAAATTCAGGGGAAGTGCTGTCCGAACTTTGAAGGGATTTGTTTGCATTGAGTTTGTGATCTAAGACTTGGATTTGAGCAAGGCAATGATATTTAATGGATGATCTCTGAGCCATGGAGGTGAGTGACCCCAAACTATTGTTAAAACTTCTTATGAAATGTTTCTTGCATTATTTACTCGACTGCATATCATGCGTGCTTGCATGTGAGTTCATGACATGTTTTGGCTTGAAATGAGTACTTGGGGAGTCTTGTGCTGAACACCAACGTCTCCTCCGTTTGTTTATGTTCATGTTCATCTGGAGCTCAAAAAGGGGGCTCCCTCCTAATGTTAATGTTAATGTTAAATGATCTATTTGAGCGTTGGGTGTTCAAGTGCTATGATTTCACCGGCTCATGAGAGCAATAAATGTACATTTGATCTCTGAATCATGACATCATCGAAATGATCGAAATGCAACATTGTGAAATATATTTGTTTAATGATTTTACTGGTTACTCGCTGAGCTTCTAGCTCACCCCAAAAAAATATTTTATTCCCCTCCACAGGGCTCGAGGCGAAGGAAACGTTTGTATTAAAGTTCTCCGTGTGAATGGTTGGTATCAAGGATCAGAGTGGCGTAGCGGAAGCGTGGACGCTTCGCTTTTGATATGTAAAGTTTGGGAACCTTTGATGTATATTTGATATATATATCTTGAAATTCAATTGAGGATTGTAGTGAACGACTGAGTCCCGGCGAGAGCTGGGCAGGCGGCCCGCCGAACCCTCTGGTTCGCCTTAGGGGGAGGTGGGGTCGTGACAATTGGTATCAGAGCTTAGGCTTCAGATCTCTATAGTGTATCCTAGGCTTGAAGTTTAGGATGCCGGACTGTGGGTTTGGTTTGAAGTATTAGTGATTCTTGCGGGATGTCTTGACTTGATTAGTACAAGAGGGAATGTCGAGGACGACATTCTTTTAAGGAGGGGAGATTGTGACGCCCCGAAAAGTATAAGTGTGAGAACCCGGAAATTTTCTACTTTTCTAGGGTTTATTTTTTAAACGCCCGCCTTTTCTACATTTTCTTGATTAGAAAAATTCCCCAGATAAAGTTTATGAGCAAAAATAGTTTTAAAATGATTTTTCTAGTATCGGTTAGTTTTTGAGAAATTAAAAGCGTATTTTGGACGTGGGACCCGCAAGTGCGATAAATGCATTATATTTTTGACAACTTGTTGGAATTTTGTATTAAGTGATATTATTTTACAATGTGTTCAGATATTTGTGTAAGAGAGACAAAAAGTTAGGCAAGCAATTAATGAAGAGGACATGTGTCACTTGAGGATTTATTCTTACCTTTTTGACCTTTTGACCACTATTCATGCCTTTACCATTTAAACCAAAATTGACCCAAAATTCTTCTTATTTTGAAGCTCTTGGCCGAATTTCTTGCTAGGAACAAAGGAAAGAAAACTCTCTCAATTTTCAAGCTCCAATCTTGCCCAATCTTTCAATTCAACCGTTTAATCTTCAAATTTTTCCATAGAACTTCTTAGTTTGGTGATATTGAGGTTGGTTGTGGAGTTGTTTGGAAGAAATTGGTGCTAAGTTGCTTACTTTCTTGAGCTTGCAAGGTGAGTAACTAGGGAATTCTTCCTTTGATCTTGATAATGTTCAATTAGTGATTGGTGGTGGTTGAATAAGTGATTTTATGGATGATTTCATGATTTTGGTTGAAATTAGTGAAGTTTTATATTTAATTAGGATTTTTCTGTTCTCATATGATTGTTATTATGTGGTTATGTATGATGATTGGAAATGATAGTTGAGGAAGCTAGGAGGTGGAAAAAGTGATTAATTGCAAGAAAATTCTGTTTTGGAAGAAATCTGGAAAATTAGGGTTCTTGGTTCTTCATTCTGTCCGAAATTTTTGGTCCTATATAGAAGCCGAATTGGCCTTGGATCAAAACATGAAAGTTGTAGGTATTGATGTTTTAAGGGTGCATGTAAAATTTCAGGTCAATTGGAGTAGTGTCGAATGAGATAAGCCGAATTTACTGTTGCTGTTCTGGGTTCATCAGGATGTAAGAACTGCGTCTGAAATGGGTTGTTTTCACTGGAATTGTTTTGGATTTGGGTGTTCAGGTCTTCTGATGAAATGTAACTTGATGTCCTAGTTACCATATGCCTTTGGAATTTCTACATTTGGACCTGTTTAGACTGAGTTGTACTGATTACAGCATAGTGTAATTTGTAAACCTGCAATTACAGTTCTGGTTTGGTATTTGGCATATATGACTTTGTTGTGCTGGGATTTGGACTGAGTGACCTTCTACATTGTTGTAGCCCTGGTTCTTAGCTTCGAAATGGTGGGTCTTGCATCTTCATCCGACCATCGTAGTGCTTTTGGCACTATTACCGCAAAATGACGTCAAAACTATTTTTCTGGTTTTGCGTTTAACTTTCATTTCCGGACTTTTCCCTAGCTTGACTGGTACTACTTGGAGCTTGCTGAATGGCTATTGGATGAACTTGTTGTTGTGTGTGTACCTTTGGGACTGGTTGAGGATATAATGAAGCCGTGATGGCTGGAAAAGTAAGTAAATTCAGGGGAAGTGCTGTCCGAACTTTGAAGGGATTTGTTTGCATTGAGTTTGTGATCTAAGACTTGGATTTGAGCAAGGCAATGATATTTAATGGATGATCTCTGAGCCATGGAGGTGAGTGACCCCAAACTATTGTTAAAACTTCTTATGAAATGTTTCTTGCATTATTTACTCGACTGCATATCATGCGTGCTTGCATGTGAGTTCATGACATGTTTTGGCTTGAAATGAGTACTTGGGGAGTCTTGTGCTGAACACCAACGTCTCCTCCGTTTGTTTATGTTCATGTTCATCTGGAGCTCAAAAAGGGGGCTCCCTCCTAATGTTAATGTTAATGTTAAATGATCTATTTGAGCGTTGGGTGTTCAAGTGCTATGATTTCACCGGCTCACGAGAGCAATAAACGTACATTTGATCTCTGAATCATGACATCATCGAAATGATCGAAATGCAACATTGTGAAATATATTTGTTTAATGATTTTACTGGTTACTCGCTGAGCTTCTAGCTCACCCCAAAAAAATATTTTATTCCCCTCCACAGGGCTCGAGGCGAAGGAAACGTTTGTATTAAAGTTCTCCGTGTGAATGGTTGGTATCAAGGATCAGAGTGGTGTAGCGGAAGCGTGGACGCTTCGCTTTTGATATGTAAAGTTTGGGAACCTTTGATGTATATTTGATATATATATATTGAAATTCAATTGAGGATTGTAGTGAACGACTGAGTCCCGGCGAGAGCTGGGCAGGCGGCCCGCCGAACCCTCTGGTTCGCCTTAGGGGGAGGTGGGGTCGTGACATAACCTCTAATTATCTCTGAACACCGAGTATATTAATCCCGGTATACAAAACATAACCTAATTGGTCGAATTTATCGAACTTAACGCCACTAGCGGGTCCCACGTCCAATATACACTCTTTATTTCTAATGAACTAATTTATACTAGTTAAATGATTGGAAAACTATATTCATTTATAAAAGTCTCTGGAAAATTTTGATAATAAAATAAAGTAAGAAAAATGCACACGGAAAAAAAAAATAAATAAGTAAAATTTCCCTTTTCTTTTCTTTCGGGCGTCACATACTCCCCCCCTTAAAAGAATGTCGTCCTTGACATTCCAACTCATACTAATCAAGTAAAGATATCCCTCAAAAGTCAAACAAGCATTTCCAAGCAAGCACGGAGAGTTACTCTAATCCCACTTGTCAGATTTTCATTCCTACTAGAAACCACTGATATGTCAAACCAGACCCACAGTCCGGCATCCTAAACTTTAAGCCTTGAATACACTACAGAGATCTGAAGCCTAAGCTCTGATACCACCTGTGATAACCCCACCTCACCCTAAGGCGAACCAAAGAGTTCGGCGGGCCGCCTGCCCAGTTCTCGCCGGGACTCAGTCGTTCACTACAGTCCTCAATTAAAACTCAAAATATACAGGAGATAATCCATCCAGTCACGTGAATAAATACTACAAGCCTTCCTTCGCCACGAGCCCGATGGAGGGGAATAAAATATTTTTGGGGTGAGCTAGAAGTTCAGTGAGTAACCAGTCAAATCAGTAATCAAATCAGTTTCATAATAGTTCATTTCAATGATGTCGTGAATCAGTAATCAAATGTATGTTTATTGCTCTCGTGAGCCAGTGAAATCGTGGTACTTAGACGGCCAACGCTCAAGTTGATCAGTTAACAATAAACAGTGAAACAGGAATAGGGAGCCATTTGCTCCAGGTAAACAGTAAACCGTGGTGGAGACGTTGGTTCTAAGCCCAAGACTTCCCAAGAACTCATTTAATTCAAATCATGTCATGAACTCACATGCAAACACACATGATATGCAATCGAGTAAATAATGCAAGAAACAATTCATAAGTAGCTTTAGAAAAGTTTCAGGTCACTTAACTCCACGGCTTAAGAACCATCCATCATATATCATTGTCTTGCCCAAATCCAAGCCCTTCAACTCAAACTCAATGCAATCAAATGCTTTCAAAGATCGGACAACATATCCCCTTAATTTCCTTCCTTTTCCATCCTGCAAGCAACACCATTTCATCTCAAATCAACCACATACACATCATAGACTATCAAATACACCTTTCGGCACAATATCCATAACTGAAGCTAAACTTATAGGATTGAAATGAATCTTATGGTGTTTCAAAGCCAAGACATAACCCTACATTTCTTATGAAGACCTCCAAAGCCAAATCATGCATTTTCAGGGTCAAAAAAGGAAGTTTCCACGAAAACAGAAATCTGGGCGCGAAATAGGGTTCATGGGCAGTCAAGGGTATATCAGTCATTTCACATGCTACAGTGCTCGGATTGAGCTGAAATTTTACAGGAAATAGTTAACACCATTTGCTACAACTTTCATGTTTTAACCTAAGCCTGATTCAGCCTCTAACATGCCCAAATAAATCCGGCCAGAACTGGGCAAATGTAAACCCTAAACATGGAATTTCCGCACAAAACTGAAATTTTTCGCAAATAACCGCAATTAACGCACAAGAGAGCTATTTAACACCATTTAGAACCATCAATTCAAGGCTAACCATATCCATCATAGGAAAACAGAAAAATCCCAAAAAAAAAATAGAAATTTAACTAACTTCACTTTAATCCAAGAAATCTTCAATAAGATCACCTCTTAAGCCAACACAAGTCACTAATAAACCATTGTTAAGAACAAAGAATGGATTGCTGAACATGATACCTTGAAATCTCAAGAAAGGTGATGGTTTAGAGTTCTTCTTCCCAAATTAGCTCCACAAACACCTTCGAATCTCCTTAGTAAATAACTTTTATAGAGTAATTTGCAATTCTATCGGTTAGAACTCAAGATTGGAGTAAGAAATTGGAGTGAAAGATGAAGATTTTTCTCTCTCTCTTGCCCTCAAAGTTTCTGCCATAAGAAGGAGAAAATGGCTTGATTTTTGGTCAAATTTTGGTTTTATTAAAGTTGAGCTAAGATGGTCAAAAGTCCAACTTGAATCACAAAGTGACACTTGTCATCTCTTTTATGCATAGCTATCCTTTTGTCTCTCCAACACCCATCCATAGGGGTTGTGACGCCCCAAAAAGTATGAGTGTGAGAACCCGTAAATTCCCTAATAATTTTCCTAGGGTTTTTCCCCTTTAATTGCATGTTTTCTGCATTTTCTGGCTTAGGAAATTTATCCTGGTGAATTTTATGAGTAAATATAAATTTTAGATGATTTTTCTTGTATTGGATAGTTTTTGAAAAATTACGGATATATAACGGACGTGGGACCCACTAATGCGAAAAGTTCGGAAAAATTCGGCCAATTAGGTTAAGTTTTGGATACTGGTTGACATTTATCGGGTGTTAAGAGATAAGTGGAGGATGAGATGTGATTGATGTGAGAGAGACTTAAAGGATAGAAATGCTTTAAATGTAGTGACAAGTGTCACTTGGTGAATGGTGGCACTTGTAGGACAACTATTCATTTTCTTGACTTTTGACCAATTGTTTAAATATCTCAAAAATCACACAAAATTCATTCTTGTCTTCAACTTCTTGGCCGGCTCTCTCTCTAGGAAAAGAAAGAAAACTTCTCCAATTTTCAAGCTTCCATCTAGTGCAAATCATCCAAACCAATTGCTTAAATTTGTTTCTACTCCATAAAATCCCTCCATTTGGTGCTAGTAAGTGATTTTGTGGAAGTGTTCAAGGAAGCTAAGGTGTCCTACAACTCTCCCTCTCTTGTTTACTAGGTGAGTGGTGATTGAACTTCCTCCTACACTTAATGAAGCTTAAGTTGTGCTTAGTGGTAGCTAAAGTGCTGAAATTTGTGGTTTATTTCTTGGTTTGAGATGAATTGGTGAAGTTTTCAATTTAATGATGAATTTTATGGTTTAATATGAATGTGATGTTGTGGCTATCTTTGATGATGGGAATTGATGTTTAAGGACTCTAGTAGGTGTCTATGATAGATAATTGTAACCAATTTTGGGTTTGGAAGGAATTTGAGAAAGTTAGGGTTTCATAACCCCCTTTCTGTCTGGCTTTGTACCATATGGTTAGAGGCCTAATTGGCCTTGGCTCAAAACATAAAAGTTGTAGGTATTCATGTTTTAAGGGTGCCTGTAAAATTTCAGGTCAATTGGAGTAGTGTAGAATGAGATAAGCCAAAATTACTATTGCTGTTCTGGGTTCATCAGGATGTAAGAACTGCGTCTGAAATTGGTTGTTTTGACTGGAATTGTTTTGGATTTGGTTGCTGAGGTCTTCTGATGAAATGTAGCTTGATGTCCTAGCTACCATATGCCTTTGGAATTTCTGAATTTGGACCTGTTTAGATTGAGTTGTACTGATTACAGCATAGTGTAATTTGTAAACCTGCAATTACGGTTCTGGTTTGTTATTTGGCATATTTGACTTAGTTTTGCTGGGATTTGGACTGAGTGACCTTCTACATTGTTGTAGCCCTGGTTCTTAGCTTCGAAACGGTGGGTCTTGGACCTCCATCCGATACTCGTAGTACCTTTGGTACCATTACCGCAAAAGGACGTCAAAACTGTTTTTCTGGTTTTGAGCTTAACTTTCATTTCCGGACTTTTCCCTAGCTTGACTTGTACTAGTACTACTTGGAACTTGCTGAATGACTATTAGATGAACTTGTTGTTGTGTGTGTACCTTTGGGACTGGCTGAGGAAATAATGAAGCCTTGATGGCTGGAAAAGTAAAGAAATTTAGGGGAAGTGCTGTCCGAACTTTGAAGGGATTTGTTTGCATTGAGTTTGTGATCTAAGACTCGGATTTGAGCAAGGCAATGATTTGATGGATGGTTTCTGAGCCATGGAGGTGAGTGACCCTAAACTATTTCCAAAGTACTTGTGAAATGTTTCTTACATTATTTACTTTTGAACTGTTTCCAAAGCTACTTTTGAACTGTTTTCTTGCATATCATGCGTGCTTATATGAAAGTGTTCCTTGTTTGATATATTTCCTTGACTTCATGACTTGTATTATTGATTGATAACGTGTTACGTGCTTTGAATGATTTCCAAAACGAGCTTTCTAGGCGAGTGTGTATTTTATCGCACTCGACCTAAATCAATGTGAAATTTTCATGATAAATGATTAAATGCTACTTGCGCATGAATGTAAGCCTTTTGGGCTGAACTGGCCATTGCCCCTTGTTACCGGTCGTCTCGAGCCAGAAACGGACTCGGTCGGGCGATTAGGGACCTGGGTGAACGTTTGGTATACTCGAGTATTACCTTTGTAGGTTGGTGGAGGTTGGTGGAAAATGATGCAATTTCAAATGAGAAAAAAAGAAAAGGAAATGACAGGAGAACGAATGTATCTTTTTCATGAATGTTACTATCGCTTTCCATTGTACATGTTTCTTGAATTATTGATACTCCATATTTAATGTTTTGTAAATGTCGTAATTGTTTCTGGACTTATAATTTGATTTATGACATCATTGAAATGAATTATTGTGAAACCGATTTGACTACTATTTTTTTCTGGTCACTCGCTGAGCTTCTAGCTCACCCCAAAAATATTTTATTCCCCTCCACAGGGCTCGTGGCGAAGGAAGGCTTGTTGTGATTTTATTGTTGTGGAATTCCTCTTGTGTAATAATTGGGATCATGGATCAGAGTGGCGCAGTGGAAGCATGGACGCTTCGCTTTTCATATGTAAAGTTTGGGAACCTTTGATGTATATTTGATATATATATCTTGAATTTCAACTGAGGATTGTAGTGAACGACTGAGTCCCGGCGAGAGCTGGGCAGGCGGCCCGCCGAACCCTCTGGTTCGCCTCAGGGGGAGGTGGGGCCGTGACAGGGGTAACCTCTAATTATCTCTTAACACCTAGTATATTAATCCCGGTATACAAAACATAACCTAATTGGTCGAATTTATCGAACTTAACGCCACTAGCGGGTCCCACGTCCAATAAACACTCTTTATTTCTCATGAACTAATTTATACTACAAAAATGATTGGAAAACTATATTCATTTATAAAAGTCTCTGGAAAATTTTGATAATAAAATAAAGTAAGAAAAATGCACACGGAAAAATAAATAAAGAAAATTTCCCTTTTCTTTTCTTTCGGGCGTCACAGACTCCCCCCCTTAAAAGAATGTCGTCCTCGACATTCCAACTCATACTAATCAAGTAAAGATATCCCTCAAAAGTCAAGCATTTCCAAGCAAGCACGAAGAGTTACTCTAATCCCACTTGTCAGATTTTCATTCCTACTAGAAATCACTGATATGTCAAACCAGACCCACAGTCCGGCATCCTAAACTTTAAGCCTAGGATACACTACAGAGATCTGAAACCTAAGCTCTGATACCACCTGTGATAGCCCCACCTCACCCTAAGGCGAACCAAAGCGTTCGGCGGGCCGCCTGCCCAGTTCTCGCCGGGACTCAGTCGTTCACTACAGTCCTCAATTAAAACTCAAACTATACAGGAGATAATCCATCCAGTCACGTGAATAAGTACTACAAGCCTTCCTTCGCCACGAGCCCTATGGAGGGGAATAAAATATTTTTGGGGTGAGCTAGAAGCTCAGTGAGTAACCAGTCAAATCAGTAATCAAATCAGTTTCATAATAGTTCATTTCAATGATGTCATGAATCAGTAATCAAATGTATGTTTATTGCTCTCGTGAGCCAGTGAAATCATGGTACTTAGACGGCCAACGGTCAAGTTGATCAGTTAACAATAAACAGTGAAACAGGAATAGGGAGCCATTTTCACCTGGTAAACAGTAAACCGTGGTGGAGACGTTGGTTCTAAGCCCAAGACTTCCCAAGAACTCATTTAAGCCAAATCATGTCATGAACTCACATGCAAGCACACATGATACGCAATCGAGTAAATAATGCAAGAAACAATTCATAAGTAGCTTTGGAAACAGTTTCGGGTCACTCACCTCCACGGATTAGGAACCATCCATCATATATCATTGTCTTGCCCAAATCCAAGCCCGTCAACTCAAACTCAAAGCAATCAAATGCTTTCAAAGATCGGACAGCATATCCCCTTAATTTCCTTACTTTTCCATCCTACAAGCAACACCATTTCATCTCAAATCAACCACATACACATCATAGACTATCAAATACACCTTTCGGTACAATATCAGTAACTGAAGCTACACTTATCGGATTGAAATGAATCTTATGGCGTTTCAAAGCCAAGACATAACCCTACATTTCTTATGAAGACCTCCAAAGCGAAATCATGCATTTTCAGGGTCAAAAAAGGAAGTTTCCACGAAAACAGAAATCTGGGCGCGAAATAGGGTTCATGGGCAGTCAAGGGTATATCAGTCATTTCACATGCTTCAGAGCTCGGATTGAGCTGAAATTTTGCAGGAAATAGTTAACACCATTTGCTACAACTTTCATGTTTTAACCTAAGCCTGATTCAGCCTCTAACATGCCCAAATAAATCCGGCCAGAACTGGGCAAATGTAAACCCGAAACCTGGAATTTCCGCACAAAACTGAAATTTTCCGCAAATAACCGCAATTAACGCACAAGAGAGCTATTTAACACCATTTAGAACCATCAATTCAAGGCTAACCATATCCATCATAGGAAAACAGAAAAATCCCAAAAAAAATAGAAATTTAACTAACTTCGCTTTAATCCAAGATATCTTCCATAAAATCACCTCTTAAGCCAACACAAGTCACTAATAAACCATTGTTAAGAACAACGAATGGATTACTAGACATGATACCTTGAAATCTCAAGAAAGGTGATGGTTTAGAGTTCTTCATCCCAAATTAGCTCCACAAACACCTTGGAATCTCCTTAGTAAACAACTTTTATGGAGTAATTTGCAATTCTATCGGTTAGAACTCAAGATTGGCGTAAGAAATGGGAGTGAAAGATGGAGATTTTTCTCTCTCTCTTGCCCTCAAAGTTTCTGCCATAAGAAGGAGAAAATGGCTTGATTTTTGGTCAAATTTTGGTTTTATTAAAGTTGAGCTAAGATGGTCAAAAGTCCAACTTGAATCACAAAGTGACACTTGTCATCTCTTTTATGCATAGCTATCCTTTTGTCTCTCCAACACCCATCCATAGGGGTTGTGACGCCCCAAAACGTATGAGTGTGAGAACCCGTAAATTCCCTAATAATTTTCCTAGGGTTTTTCCCCTTTAATTGCATGTTTTCTGCATTTTCTGGCTTAGGAAATTTATCCTGGTGAATTTTATGAGTAAATATAATTTTTAGATGATTTTTCTTGTATTGGATAGTTTTTGAAAAATTACGGATATATAACGGACGTGGGACCCACTAGTGCGAAAAGTTCAGAAAAATTCGGCCAATTAGGTTAAGTTTTGGATACTGGTTGACATTTATCGGGTGTTAAGAGATAAGTGGAGGATGAGATGTGATTGATGTGAGAGAGACTTAAAGGATAGAAATGCTTTAAATGTAGTGACAAGTGTCACTTGGTGAATGGTGGCACTTGTAGGACAACTATTCATTTTCTTGACTTTTGACCAATTGTTTAAATATCTCAAAAATCACACAAAATTCATTCTTGTCTTCAACTTCTTGGCCGGCTCTCTCTCTAGGAAAAGAAAGAAAACTTCTCCAATTTTCAAGCTTCCATCTAGTGCAAATCATCCAAACCAATTGCTTAAATTTGTTTCTACTCCATAAAATCCCTCCATTTGGTGCTAGTAAGTGATTTTGTGGAAGTGTTCAAGGAAGCTAAGGTGTCCTACAACTCTCCCTCTCTTGTTTACTAGGTGAGTGGTGATTGAACTTCCTCCTACACTTAATGAAGCTTAAGTTGTGCTTAGTGGTAGCTAAAGTGCTGAAATTTGTGGTTTATTTCTTGGTTTGAGATGAATTGGTGAAGTTTTCAATTTAATGATGAATTTTATGGTTTAATATGAATGTGATGTTGTGGCTATCTTTGATGATGGGAATTGATGTTTAAGGACTCTAGTAGGTGTCTATGATAGATAATTGTAACCAATTTTGGGTTTGGAAGGAATTTGAGAAAGTTAGGGTTTCATAACCCCCTTTCTGTCCGGCTTTGTACCATATGGTTAGAGGCCTAATTAGCCTTGGCTCAAAACATAAAAGTTGTAGGTATTCATGTTTTAAGGGTGCCTGTAAAATTTCAGGTCAATTGGAGTAGTGTAGAATGAGATAAGCCGAAATTACTATTGCTGTTCTGGGTTCATCAGGATGTAAGAACTGCGTCTGAAATTGGTTGTTTTGACTGGAATTGTTTTGGATTTGGTTGCTGAGGTCTTCTGATGAAATGTAGCTTGATGTCCTAGCTACCATATGCCTTTGGAATTTCTGAATTTGGACCTGTTTAGATTGAGTTGTACTGATTACAGCATAGTGTAATTTGTAAACCTGCAATTACGGTTCTGGTTTGTTATTTGGCATATTTGACTTAGTTTTGCTGGGATTTGGACTGAGTGACCTTCTACATTGTTGTAACCCTGGTTCTTAGCTTCGAAATGGTGGGTCTTGGACCTCCATCCGATACTCATAGTACCTTTGGTGCCATTACCGCAAAAGGACGTCAAAACTGTTTTTCTGGTTTTGAGCTTAACTTTCATTTCCGGACTTTTCCCTAGCTTGACTTGTACTAGTACTACTTGGAACTTGCTGAATGACTATTAGATGAACTTGTTGTTGTGTGTGTACCTTTGGGACTGGCTGAGGAAATAATGAAGCCTTGATGGCTGGAAAAGTAAAGAAATTTAGGGGAAGTGCTGTCCGAACTTTGAAGGGATTTGTTTGCATTGAGTTTGTGATCTAAGACTCGGATTTGAGCAAGGCAATGATTTGATGGATGGTTTCTGAGCCATGGAGGTGAGTGACCCTAAACTATTTCCAAAGTACTTGTGAAATGTTTCTTACATTATTTACTTTTGAACTGTTTCCAAAGCTACTTTTGAACTGTTTTCTTGCATATCATGCGTGCTTATATGAAAGTGTTCCTTGTTTGATATATTTCCTTGACTTCATGACTTGTATTATTGATTGATAACGTGTTACGTGCTTTGAATGATTTCCAAAACGAGCTTTCTAGGCGAGTGTGTATTTTATCGCACTCGACCTAAATCAATGTGAAATTTTCATGATAAATGATTAAATGCTACTTGCGCATGAATGTAAGCCTTTTGGGCTGAACTGGCCATTGCCCCTTGTTACCGGTCGTCTCGAGCCAGAAACGGACTCGATCGGGCGATTAGGGACCTGGGTGAACGTTTGGTATACTCGAGTATTACCTTTGTAGGTTGGTGGAGGTTGGTGGAAAATGATGCAATTTCAAATGAGAAAAAAAGAAAAGGAAATGACAGGAGAACGAATGTATCTTTTTCATGAATGTTACTATCGCTTTCCATTGTACATGTTTCTTGAATTATTGATACTCCATATTTAATGTTTTGTAAATGTCGTAATTGTTTCTGGACTTATCATTTGATTTATGACATCATTGAAATGAATTATTGTGAAACCGATTTGACTACTATTTTTTTCTGGTTACTCGCTGAGCTTCTAGCTCACCCCAAAAATATTTTATTCCCCTCCACAGGGCTCGTGGCGAAGGAAGGCTTGTTGTGATTTTATTGTTGTGGAATTCTTCTTGTGTAATAATTGGGATCATGGATCAGAGTGGCGCAGTGGAAGCATGGACGCTTCGCTTTTCATATGTAAAGTTTGGGAACCTTTGATGTATATTTGATATATATATCTTGAATTTCAACTGAGGATTGTAGTGAACGACTGAGTCCCGGCGAGAGCTGGGCAGGCGGCCCGCCGAACCCTCTGGTTCGCCTCAGGGGGAGGTGGGGCCGTGACAGGGGTAACCTCTAATTATCTCTTAACACCTAGTATATTAATCCCGGTATACAAAACATAACCTAATTGGTCGAATTTATCGAACTTAACGCCACTAGCGGGTCCCACGTCCAATATACACTCTTTATTTCTCATGAACTAATTTATACTACAAAAATGATTGGAAAACTATATTCATTTATAAAAGTCTCTGGAAAATTTTGATAATAAAATAAAGTAAGAAAAATGCACACGGAAAAATAAATAAAGAAAATTTCCCTTTTCTTTTCTTTCGGGCGTCACAGACTCCCCCCCTTAAAAGAATGTCGTCCTCGACATTCCAACTCATACTAATCAAGTAAAGATATCCCTCAAAAGTCAAGCATTTCCAAGCAAGCACGAAGAGTTACTCTAATCCCACTTGTCAGATTTTCATTCCTACTAGAAATCACTGATATGTCAAACCAGACCCACAGTCCGGCATCCTAAACTTTAAGCCTAGGATACACTACAGAGATCTGAAACCTAAGCTCTGATACCACCTGTGATAGCCCCACCTCACCCTAAAGCGAACCAAAGCGTTCGGCGGGCCGCCTGCCCAGTTCTCGCCGGGACTCAGTCGTTCACTACAGTCCTCAATTAAAACTCAAACTATACAGGAGATAATCCATCCAGTCACGTGAATAAGTACTACAAGCCTTCCTTCGCCACGAGCCCTATGGAGGGGAATAAAATATTTTTGGGGTGAGCTAGAAGCTCAGTGAGTAACCAGTCAAATCAGTAATCAAATCAGTTTCATAATAGTTCATTTCAATGATGTCATGAATCAGTAATCAAATGTATGTTTATTGCTCTCGTGAGCCAGTGAAATCATGGTACTTAGACGGCCAACGGTCAAGTTGATCAGTTAACAATAAACAGTGAAACAGGAATAGGGAGCCATTTTCACCTGGTAAACAGTAAACCGTGGTGGAGACGTTGGTTCTAAGCCCAAGACTTCCCAAGAACTCATTTAAGCCAAATCATGTCATGAACTCACATGCAAGCACACATGATACGCAATCGAGTAAATAATGCAAGAAACAATTCATAAGTAGCTTTGGAAACAGTTTCGGGTCACTCACCTCCACGGATTAGGAACCATCCATCATATATCATTGTCTTGCCCAAATCCAAGCCCGTCAACTCAAACTCAAAGCAATCAAATGCTTTCAAAGATCGGACAGCATATCCCCTTAATTTCCTTACTTTTCCATCCTACAAGCAACACCATTTCATCTCAAATCAACCACATACACATCATAGACTATCAAATACACCTTTCGGTACAATATCAGTAACTGAAGCTACACTTATCGGATTGAAATGAATCTTATGGCGTTTCAAAGCCAAGACATAACCCTACATTTCTTATGAAGACCTCCAAAGCGAAATCATGCATTTTCAGGGTCAAAAAAGGAAGTTTCCACGAAAACAGAAATCTGGGCGCGAAATAGGGTTCATGGGCAGTCAAGGGTATATCAGTCATTTCACATGCCTCAGAGCTCGGATTGAGCTGAAATTTTGCAGGAAATAGTTAACACCATTTGCTACAACTTT
Organism: Coffea arabica; assembly: GCF_036785885.1. NCBI lineage: Eukaryota > Viridiplantae > Streptophyta > Magnoliopsida > Gentianales > Rubiaceae > Coffea > Coffea arabica. Next base: position 24,950,534 of record NC_092311.1, on the reverse strand, counting down.
CATGTTTTAACCTAAGCCTGATTCAGCCTCTAACATGCCCAAATAAATCCGGCCAGAACTGGGCAAATGTAAACCCTAAACCTGGAATTTCCGCACAAAACTGAAATTTTCCGCAAATAACCGCAATTAACGCACAAGAGAGCTATTTAACACCATTTAGAACCATCAATTCAAGGCTAACCATATCCATCATAGGAAAACAGAAAAATCCCAAAAAAAATAGAAATTTAACTAACTTCGCTTTAATCCAAGATATCTTCCATAAAATCACCTCTTAAGCCAACACAAGTCACTAATAAACCATTGTTAAGAACAAAGAATGGATTGCTAGACATGATACCTTGAAATCTCAAGAAAGGTGATGGTTTAGAGTTCTTCATCCCAAATTAGCTCCACAAACACCTTGGAATCTCCTTAGTAAACAACTTTTATGGAGTAATTTGCAATTCTATCGGTTAGAACTCAAGATTGGCGTAAGAAATGGGAGTGAAAGATGGAGATTTTTCTCTCTCTCTTGCCCTCAAAGTTTCTGCCATAAGAAGAAGAAAATGGCTTGATTTTTGGTCAAATTTCGGTGTTAGTAAAGTTGAGCTAAGATGGTCAAATGTCCAACTTGAATCACAAAGTGACACATGTCACCTCTTTAATGCATAGCTATCCTTTTGTCTCTCCAACACCCATCCATAGGGGTGACCTCTAATTATCTCTTAACACCTAGTATATTAATCCCGGTATACAAAACATAACCTAATTGGTCGAATTTATCGAACTTAACGCCACTAGCGGGTCCCACGTCCAATATACACTCTTTATTTCTCATGAACTAATTTATACTAGTTAAATGATTGGAAAACTATATTCATTGATAAAAGTATCTGGAAAATTTTGATAATAAAATAAAGTAATAAAAATGCACACGGAAAAATAAATAAATAAATAAAGAAAATTTCCCTTTTCTTTTCTTTCGGGCGTCACAGACTCCCCCCCTTAAAAGAATGTCGTCCTTGACATTCCAACTCATACTAATCTAGTAAAGATATCCCTCAAAAGTCAAACAAGCATTTCCAATCAAGCACGAAGAGTTACTCTAATCCCTCTTGTCAGATTTTCAATCCTACTAGAAATCACTGATATGTCAAACCAGACCCACAGTCCGGCATCCTAAACTTTAAGCCTAGGATACACTACAGACATCTGAAGCCTAAGTTCTGATACCACCTGTGATAGCCCCACCTCACCCTAAGGCGAACCAAAGCGTTCGGCGGGCCGCCTGCCCAGTTCTCGCCGGGACTCAGTCGTTCACTACAGTCCTCAATTAAAACTCAAACTATACAGGAGATAATCCATCCAGTCACGTGAATAAGTACTACAAGCCTTCCTTCGCCACGAGCCCTATGGAGGGGAATAAAATATTTTTGGGGTGAGCTAGAAGCTCAGTGAGTAACCAGTCAAATCAGTAATCAAATCAGTTTCATAACAGTTCATTTCAATGATGTCGTGAATCAGTAATCAAATGTATGTTTATTGCTCTCGTGAGCCAGTGAAATCGTGGTACTTAGACGGCCAACGCTCAAGTTGATCAGTTAACAATAAACAGTGAAACAGGAATAGGGAGCCATTTGCTCCAGGTAAACAGTAAACCGTGGTGGAGACGTTGGTTCTAAGCCCAAGACTTCCCAAGAACTCATTTAATTCAAATCATGTCATGAACTCACATGCAAACACACATGATATGCAATCGAGTAAATAATGCAAGAAACAATTCATAAGTAGCTTTGGAAACTGTTTCGGGTCACTCACCTCCACGGATTAGGAACCATCCATCGTATATCATTGTCTTGCCCAAATCCAAGCCCGTCAACTCAAACTCAAAGCAATCAAATGCTTTCAAAGATCGGACAGCATATCCCCTTAATTTCCTTACTTTTCCATCCTACAAGCAACACCATTTCATCTCAAATCAACCACATACACATCATAGACTATCAAATACACCTTTCGGTACAATATCCGTAACTGAAGCTACACTTATCGGATTGAAATGAATCTTATGGCGTTTCAAAGCCAAGACATAACCCTACATTTCTTATGAAGACCTCCAAAGCGAAATCATGCATTTTCAGGGTCAAAAAAGGTAGTTTCCACGAAAATAGAAATCTGGGCGCGAAATAGGGTTCATGGGCAGTCAAGGGTATATCAGTCATTTCACATGCTACAGTGTTCGGATTGAGCTGAAATTTTGCAGGAAATAGTAAAAACCATTTGCTACAACTTTCATGTTTTCACCTAAGCCTGATTCAGCCTCTAACATGCCCAAATAAATCCGGCCAAAACAGGGCAAATGTAAACCCTAAACCTGGAATTTCCGCACAAAACTGAAATTTTCCGCAAATAACCGCAATTAACGCACAAGAGAGCTATTTAACACCATTTAGAACCATCAATTCAAGACTAACCATATCCATCATAGGAAAACAGAAAAATCCCAAAAAGAAAATAGAAATTTAACTAACTTCACTTTAATCCAAGAAATCTTCAATAAAATCACCTCTTAAGCCAACACAAGTCACTAATAAACCATTGTTAAGAACAAAGAATGGATTGCTGAACATGATACCTTGAAATCTCAAGAAAGGTGATGGTTTAGAGTTCTTCTTCCCAAATTAGCTCCACAAACACCTTCGAATCTCCTTAGTAAATAACTTTTATAGAGTAATTTGCAATTCTATCGGTTAGAACTCAAGATTGGAGTAAGAAATTGGAGTGAAAGATGAAGATTTTTCTCTCTCTCTTGCCCTCAAAGTTTCTGCCATAAGAAGGAGAAAATGGCTTGATTTTTGGTCAAATTTTGGTTTTATTAAAGTTGAGCTAAGATGGTCAAAAGTCCAACTTGAATCACAAAGTGACACTTGTCAGCTCTTTAATGCATATCTATCCTTTTGTCTCTCCAACACCCATCCATAGGGGTAACCTCTAATTATCTCTTAACACCTAGTATATTAATCCCGGTATATACAAAACATAACCTAATTGGTCGAATTTATCGAACTTAACGCCACTAGCGGGTCCCACGTCCAATATACACTCTTTATTTCTCATGAACTAATTTATACTAGAAAAATGATTGGAAAACTATATTCATTTATAAAAGTCTCTGGAAAATTTTGATAATAAAATAAAGTAAGAAAAATGCACACGGAAAAATAAATAAATAAATAAAGAAAATTTCCCTTTTCTTTTCTTTCGGGCGTCACAGACTCCCCCCCTTAAAAGAATGTCGTCCTTGACATTCCAACTCATACTAATCAAGTAAAGATATCCCTCAAAAGTCAAACAAGCATTTCCAAGCAAGCACGAAGAGTTACTCTAATCCCACTTGTCAGATTTTCATTCCTACAAGAAATCACTGATATGTCAAACCAGACCCACAGTCCGGCATCCTAAACTTTAAGCCTAGGATACACTACAGAGATCTGAAGCCTAAGCTCTGATACCACCTGTGATAGCCCCACCTCACCCTAAGGCGAACCAAAGGGTTCGGCGGGCCGCCTGCCCAGTTCTCGCCGGGACTCAGTCGTTCACTACAGTCCTCAATTAAAACTCAAACTATACAGGAGATAATCCATCCAGTCACGTGAATAAATACTACAAGCCTTCCTTCACCACGAGCCCTATGGAGGGGAATAAAATATTTTTGGGGTGAGCTAGAAGCTCAGTGAGTAACCAGTCAAATAAGTAATCAAATCAGTTTCATAATAGTTCATTTCAATGATGTCATGAATCAGTAATCAAATGTATGTTTATTGCTCTCGCGAGCCAGTGAAATCATGGTACTTAGACGGCCAACGCTCAAGTTGATCAGTTAACAATAAACAGTGAAACGGGAATTGTGACGCCCCGAAAAGAATGAGTGTGAGGACCCGGAAATTTTCTAATTTTCTTGTGTTTATTTTATTTAATCGCCCGCCTTTTCTACATTTTCTTTATTAGAAAAATTCTCCAGATAAAGTTTATGAGCAAAGATAGTTTGAAAATGATTTTTCTAGTGTCGGTTAGTTTTTGAGAAATTAAAAGCGTAATTTGAACGTGGGACTCGCAAGTGCGGTAAATGCATTATATTTTTTACAACTTGTTGGGATTTTGTATTAAGTGATATTATTTTACAAGGTGTTAAGATATTTGTATTGGAGAGACAAAAAGATAAGTTTTAAAACCAAAAGGTGACATGTGTCACCTTCTTATTCAAAGTTGGACTTTGACTAATCTGCATCACCTTTACTAAACCTCAAAAATTGACCAATTTCTCTCCATTTTAAACTTGTCTTGGCCGAACCTCTTGGAGCAAAAATACAAGAGAAGCCTTTCTTGTCTACTTCAATTTCTTGCTCAATCTTGTGAATCAACCGTTAAACTTTCAAATTCCTCCACAAAAGTCACTTGTTTAGGAAGATTGAAGGTAGTGGTGGAGTGATTAGAGAAGGCAAAGGACTAAGTCATCAACTTTCTTGATATTTCAAGGTTCATGTCTAGCAATCCTTTCTTTGTTCTTGATTATGCTAAATTAGTGACTTGTGATGGCTAAAGAGATGGTTTGATGGATTATATCTTGAGTTGTGGTTGACTTGATGAAGTTTTATAATTTTTGGGGATTTTTCTGTTTTAATATGAACATGGTTGTGTGGTTATACATGATGATTGGAAATGATATTTAAGGACTCTATGAGGTGGAAAAAGTGGTTAATTGCAATCAATTGCTGTTTGGAAGAAAATTGGAAAAAATTAGGGTTTGATGTTCTTCATTCTGCCCGAATTTATAGATCCTAGTTATAGGCCGAATTGGCCTTGGATTAAAACATAAAAGTTGTAGGGAATGACATTTTAAAGGTGCCTACAAAATTTCAGGTCAATCGGAGTAGTGTAGAATGAGAAAAGTCGAAATTACTATTGATGTTCTAGTTTTACCCGAATGTAAGAATTGCGCCTGTAATTGGTTGTTTTGGCTAAAATTTCTTCCGAATTGGTTGTTGAGGTCTTCTGATGAAATTTATCCCTGTTTCTTAGATTTTGTATGGTTTTGGAATTTCTGGATTTGGACTTGGATTGCCTGCTTTATGATGTTTCCGCTAGAATGCGTTCTGTGAATCTGTTTTTGTGATTCTGGTATGGTATCTTGCATTTTTGACCTGGTTACACTCGAAACTGGGTTGAGTGACCTTCTGAAATATTGTACCCCTATATCTTAGCTTCGAAATGGTGGGTCTTTCACCTTCATCCGACAATCGTAGCGCCTTTGGTGCCATTACCGCAAAATGACGTCAAAACCTATATTTCTGGTTTTGAGCTTAACTTTCATTTCCGGACTTTTCCCTAGCTTGACTTGTACTAGTACTACTTGGAGCTTGCTGAATGGCTATTGGATGAACTTGTTGTTGTGTGTGTACCTTTGGGACTGGCTGAGGAAATAATGAAGCCATGATGGCTGGAAAAGTTAACAAATTCAGGGGAAGTGCTGTCCGAACTTTGAAGGAACTTGTTTGCATTGAGTTTGTGATCTAAGACTTGGATTTGAGCAAGACAATGTTATATGATGGATAGTTTCTGAGCCGTGGAGGTGAGTGACCCTAAACTATTTCCAAAGTACTTGTGAAATGTTTCTTGCATTATGTACTCGATTGCATATCATGCGTGCTTGCATGTGAGTTCATGACATGATTTGGCTTCAATGAGTTCTGGGAAAGTCTTGTGCTGGACACCAACGTCTCCACTCTGTTTATGGTTCATGTTCATGTTTATCTGGAGCTCAAGAAGGGGCTCCCTCTTAATGTTAATGTTAATGTTAAATGATCTATTTGAGCGTTGGGTGTTCAAGTGCTATGATTTCCCTGGCTCACGAGAGCACTAAACGAACATTTGATCTCTGAATCATGACATCATCGAAATGATCGAAATGCAACATTGTGAAATATATTTGTTTAATGATTTTACTGGTTACTCGCTGAGCTTCTATCTCACCCCAAAAATGTTTTATTCCCCTCCACAGGGCTCAAGGCGAAGGAAGGGCTTGTAGTACTTATTCACGTGACTGGATGGCTTATTTGGAATTGTTTCCGCTTCGCTTTTGACATGTAATTTTTGGAGAATTTGATGTATATTGGAGATTTATATTGTAATATTTGAGGTTTATTCATGCAATTTATTTGAGAACTGTAGTGAACGACAGAGTCCCGGCGAGAGCTGGGCAGGCGGCCCGCCGAACCTTCTGGTTCGCCTTAGGGGGAGGTGGGGCTGTCACAGTTGGTATCAGAGCTTAGGCTTCAGATCTCTGTAGTGTATCCTAGGCTTGAAGTTTAGGATGCCAGACTCTGGGTTTGGTTTGCAATATTAGTGATTCTTGTGGGATGTCTCGACTTGATTGGTACAAGATGGAATGTCGAGGACGACATTCTTTTAAGGAGGGGAGATTGTGAAGCCCCGAAAAGAATGAGTGTGAGAACCCGGAAATTTTCTAATTTTCTAGTGTTTATTTTATTTAATCGCCCGCCTTTTCTACATTTTCTTTATTAGAAAAATTCTCCAGATAAAGTTAATGAGCAAAGATAGTTTGAAAATGATTTTTCTAGTATCGGTTAGTTTTTGAGAAATTAAAAGCGTATTTTGAACGTGGAACCCGCAAGTGCGGAAAATGCATTATATTTTTGACAACTTGTTGGGATTTTGTATTAAGTGATATTATTTTACAAGGTGTTAAGATATTTGTATTGGAGAGACAAAAAGATAAGTTTTAAAACCAAAAGGTGACATGTGTCACCTTCTTATTCAAAGTTGGACTTTGACTAATCTGCATCACCTTTACTAAACCTCAAAAATTGACCAATTTCTCTCCATTTTAAACTTGTCTTGGCCGAACCTCTTGGAGCAAAAATACAAGAGAAGCCTTTCTTGTCTACTTCAATTTCTTGCTCAATCTTGTGAATCAACCGTTAAACTTTCAAATTCCTCCACAAAAGTCACTTGTTTAGGAAGATTGAAGGTAGTGATGGAGTGATTAGAGAAGGCAAAGGACTAAGCCATCAACTTTCTTGATATTTCAAGGTTCATGTCTAGCAATCCTTTCTTTGTTCTTGATTATGCTAAATTAGTGACTTGTGATGGCTAAAGAGATGGTTTGATGGATTATATCTTGAGTTGTGGTTGACTTGATGAAGTTTTATAATTTTTGGGGATTTTTCTGTTTTAATATGAACATGGTTGTGTGGTTATACATGATGATTGGAAATGATGTTTAAGGACTCTATGAGGTGGAAAAAGTGGTTAATTGCAATCAATTGCTGTTTGGAAGAAAATTGGAAAAAATTAGGGTTTGATGTTCTTCATTCTGCCCGAATTTATAGCTCCTAGTTATAGGCCGAATTGGCCTTGGCTGAAAACATTAAAGTTGTAGGGAATGCCATTTTAGAGGTGCCTGAAAAATTTCAGGTCAATCGGAGTAGTGTAGAATGAGAAAAGTCGAAATTACTATTGCTGTTCTGGTTTTACCCGAATGTAAGAATTGCGCCTGTAATTGGTTGTTTTGGCTGGAATTGCTTCCGAATTGGTTGTTGAGGTCTTCTGATGAAATTTAGCCCTGTTTCTTAGCTTTTATCTGGTTTTGGAATTTCTAGATTTGGACTTGGATAGCCTGCTTTATGATGTTTCCGCTAGAATGCGTTCTGTGAATCTGTTTTTGTGATTCTGGTATGGTATCTTGCATTTTTGACCTGGTTACACTCGAAACTGGGTTGTACCCCTATCTCTTAGCTTCGAAATGGTGGGTCTTTCACCTTCATCCGACAATCGTAGCGCCTTTGGTGCCATTACCGCAAAATGACGTCAAAACCTATTTTTCTGGTTTTGAGCTTAACTTTCATTTCCGGACTTTTCCCTAGCTTGACTTGTACTAGTACTACTTGGAGCTTGCTGAATGGCTATTGGATTAACTTGTTGTTGTGTGTGTACCTTTGGGACTGGCTGAGAAAATAATGAAGCCATGATGGCTGGAAAAGTTAACAAATTCAGGGGAAGTGCTGTCCGAACTTTGAAGGAACTTGTTTGCATTGAGTTTGTGATCTAAGACTTGGATTTGAGCAAGGCAATGTTATATGATGGATGGTTTCTGAGCCGTGGAGGTGAGTGACCCTAAACTATTTCCAAAGTACTTGTGAAATGTTTCTTGCATTATGTACTCGATTGCATATCATGCGTGCTTGCATGTGAGTTCATGACATGATTTGGCTTCAATGAGTTCTGGGAAAGTCTTGTGCTGGACACCAACGTCTCCACTCTGTTTATGGTTCATGTTCATGTTTATCTGGAGCTCAAGAAGGGGCTCCCTCTTAATGTTAATGTTAATGTTAAATGATCTATTTGAGCGTTGGGTGTTCAAGTGCTATGATTTTCCTGGCTCACGAGAGCACTATACGAACATTTGATCTCTGAATCATGACATCATCGAAATGATCAAAATGCAACATTGTGAAATATATTTGTTTAATGATTTTACTGGTTACTCGCTGAGCTTCTAGCTCACCCCAAAAATGTTTTATTCCCCTCCACAGGGCTCAAGGCGAAGGAAGGGCTTGTAGTACTTATTCACGTGACTGGATGGCTTATTTGGAATTGTTTCCGCTTCGCTTTTGACATGTAATTTTTGGAGAATTTGATGTATATTGGATATTTATATTGTAATATTTGAGGTTTATTCATGCAATTTATTTGAGAACTGCAGTGAAAGACTGAGTCCCGGCGAGAGCTGGGCAGGCGGCCCGCCGAACCCTCTGGTTCGCCTTAGGGGGAGGTGGGGCTGTCACAGGAATAGTGAGCCATTTGCTCCAGGTAAACAGTAAACCGTGGTGGAGACGTTGGTTCTAAGCCCAAGACTTCCCAAGAACTCATTTAAGCAAAATCATGTCATGAACTCACATGCAAGCACACATGATATGCAATCAAGTAAATAATGCAAGAAACAATTCATAAGTAGCTTTGAAAACAGTTTCGGGTCACTCACCTCCACGGCTTAGGAACCATCCATCATATATCATTGTCTTGCCCAAATCCAAGCCCTTCAACTCAAATTCAAAGCAATCAAATGCTTTCAAAGATCGGACAGCATATCCCCTTAATTTCCTTCTTTTCCATCCTACAAGCAACACCATTTCATCTCAAATCAACCACATACACATCATAGACTATCAAATACACCTTTCGGCACAATATCCATAACTGAAGCTACACTTATCGGATTGAAATGAATCTTATGGAGTTTCAAAGCCAAGACATAACCCTACATTTTCTGGGTCAAAAAAGGAAGTTTCCACGAAAATAAAAATCTGGGCGCGAAATAGGGTTCATGGGCAGTCAAGGGTATATCAGTCATTTCACATGCTACAGTGCTCGGATTGAGCTGAAATTTTGTAGGAAATAGTTAACACCATTTGCTACAACTTTCATGTTTTAACCTAAGCCTGATTCAGCCTCTAACATGCCCAAATAAATCCGGCCAGAACAGGGCAAATGTAAACCCTAAACCTGGAATTTCCGCACAAAACTGAAATTTTCCGCAAATAACCGCAACTAATGTACAAGAGAGCTATTTAACACCATTTAGAACCATCAATTCAAGGCTAACCATATCCATCATAGGAAAACAGAAAAATCCCAAAAAAAAATAGAAATTTAACTAACTTCACTTTAATCCAAGAAATCTTCCATAAAATCACCTCTTAAGCCAACACAAGTCACTAATAAACCATTGTTAAGAACAAAGAATGGATTGCCAGATATGATACCTTGAAATCTCAAGAAAGGTGATGGTTTAGAGTCCTTCTTTCCAAATTAGCTCCACAAACACCTTGGAATCTCCTTAGTAAACAACTTTTATGGAGTAATTTGCAATTCTATCGGTTAGAACTCAAGATTGGAGTAAGAAATTGGAGTGAAAGATGAATATTTTTCTCACTCTCTTGCTCTCAAAGTTTCTGCCATAAGAAGGAGAAAATGGCTTGATTTTTGGTCAAATTTTGGTTTTAGTAAAGTTGAGCTAAGATGGTCAAAAGTCCAACTTGAATCACAAAGTGACACTTGTCACCTCTTTAATGCATAGCTATCCTTTTGTCTCTCCAACACCCATCCATAGGGGTAACCTCTAATTATCTCTTAACACCTAGTATATTAATCCCGGTATACAAAACATAACCTAATTGGTCGAATTTATCGAACTTAACGCCACTAGCGGGTCCCACGTCCAATATACACTATTTATTTCTCATGAACTAATTTATACTAGAAAAATGATTGGAAAACTATATTCATTTATAAAAGTCTCTGGAAAATTTTGATAATAAAATAAAGTAAGAAAAATGCACACGGAAAAATAAATAAATAAATAAATAAATTTTCCCTTTTCTTTTCTTTCGGGCGTCACAGACTCCCCCCCTTAAAAGAATGTCGTCCTCGACATTCCAACTCATACTAATCAAGTCAAGATATCTCTCAAAAGTCAAACAAGCATTTCCAAGCAAGCACGAAGAGTTACTCTAATCCCACTTGTCAGATTTTCATTCCTACAAGAAATCACTGATATGTCAAACCACACCCACAGTCCGGCATCCTAAACTTTAAGCCTAGGATACACTACAGAGATCTGAAGCCTAAGCTCTGATTGTGACAGCCCCACCTCCCCCGAAGGCGAACCAGAGGGTTCGGTGGGCCGCCTGCCCAGCTCTCGCCAGGACTACGGAGTCGAATCACACAAATCCGATATTACGCGAGATAGGACCCAAAAGAAATGAACGATTGAAGACCGCCAAGCTTAAACATGGAGAAAACGCTTTCATATATACATGTCGCTAGGTTTACAATTCAAATGGAACCAGTGAAACGAAATACATTTAGGGTTTGCTCATTCTCGAGGAGCTATACAAAGAACAAAAGATTTCCTAACTAGCTCAACTCGCTTCTCAAAATCATGATTTCCAAAAGAGGTTCCTGTAAGGAAAACAAAGATAACGAGGAGGGGGTGAGCTTACGCCCAATGAGGTACCAAACATGTAGCAGAAAAATCAGGTATTTCACGTCATACAAATCGGATACACATGCTCGCTATAAAGTAAGACCGGTAAACACAAGAACTCAAATAGGAAGGATACAGGTGGCTCTCAGGAGCCAGCGTTCCAGCGCAGTACTTGATCCAAGCCGGTTGACTCTCCGTCAACGTATATAGAACCAACACGTCCGTAGATCCCACTTTACACCAAATTCCGTCCACCAAACACCCCTTTACCGGGCCCCCTCACCTCAACAGAAACAGAAATGGTAATACTCGAGTATACCGGAATCAAGGGTCTCAATACCCAAAGATCCCAAAACAGACTACCGTGGTTCGTTATCTAATCGTCCAGGCCCTTGCCGGCCCGACTCGAATAACTTAGCCACAGGATTTGAGCTCATAGGTCACAGATACAGATATCAGATACAGATACAGATTCAGATTGACTCCAAAATTGGCATATGAACAGACAAGAGAATGAGTGCGATAAAGTACACCCTCGTCTCAAACAAATTAAACAGATTGCAGAGCAGAAATCAAGTTAAACAGCAATGGAGGGGAGTGGTACACTCACCGGTTCAAGTATAGATACCTCAAAAGTTTTCACTTCGGATTGGCTTTAATCGCCAAGAAACCCTAAAATAATCAAAGTAAACCAATTGAAGGTTTCACATCCAGAATCGAGTAAACAAAATGCACATGTGAGGCTCGACTACTAGTCGTATGCCTCACCAAATAATTACTAATGCAAGGGTACAAAACATGATTTTTGGGAACAAAAAGGTAACATGAAGACCTAGGTTCAACAACCCAAAAGCCCTTCATTTCTATCACAAGCCAATTCAAACTTAAAGGAACCAATCGACCTAGAAAAATTGGACAGCACTTCCCCTAAATTTCTTACTTTTCCAGCCATCACGGCTTCATTACTTTCCTCAATCAACTCCCAAAGTCATACTCAATATACATTCATCACCACAGCCGTTCAATAGGCTCAAGGTTATCCAAGTACAAAAGTTAGCTAGGAAAATGACCGGAAATAAAAGTCAAGCCCTAGAATATTCCAAGAAGCACAAGAAGACTCGATTACAAGTCATAAACCGATGCCAACACGATCACAATAGGGTTCCATAAGCATATATAAGCATTAGAGGAAACCAGAAAAATAAAAAATGGAATTAGCTTTAGCCCTGAAAAAAACAGTTTTGACCTCATTTTGCGGTAATGGCACCAATTTCACTACGATTATTGGATGAGGGTGAAAGACCCACCATTTCGAAGCTAAAAGATAGGGCTACAACATCATAGAAGGTCACTCAACCCATTTTTGAGTGCAAACAGGTCAAAAATGCAAGATACAACATCAAAACGTAAAACAGATTCACCAAAATGCATTCTAGCGGAAACATCACAACTCAGGCTCTCCAAGTCCAAATCCAGAAATTCCAAAACCAGCTGAAAGCTAAAAAACAGGGATAAATTTCATCAGAAGGCCTCAACAACCAATTCGGAAGCAATTCCAGGCAAAACATCCAATTACAGGCGCAGTTCTCAATTTCGGGTAAAACCAGAACAGCAATAGTAATTTCAACTTTTCTCATTCTACACTATTCCGATTGACCTGAAATTTTGTAGGCACCTCTAAAATGTCATTCCCTACAACTTTCATGTTTTGAGATAAGGCCAATTCGGCCTCTATCTAGGACCTAAAAATTCGGACAGAATGCTCCCTTAAGAACCCTAGGTTTTTTCAATTTTCTTCCAAAACAGAAATTGGTTGCAATTAATCACTTTTCCCACCTCTTTAAGTCATTATAGACCATTTCCAATCATCATAGATAGCCACACAATCATGCTTATATTAAAACAGAAAAATCCCCAAAAAATATAAAAGTTCATCAATTCAACCACAACTCAAAATATAATCCATAAAATGACATCTCATACTACCACTAAGCATGATTTAAGCATCAATCAAGGAAGGAAAGTGGTTCTTCACAACTTACCTTAGAAACAAGAGAGAGAGAGTTATTGGTCCTCTTAGCTTTCCAAATAACTCCACAAAACAACTCACTATCACTCCCTTAAGTGTTTCTATGGAACAAAAACAAGTTTAGATGGTTGAATTCTTGGATTTGAGCAAGAGAGAATCAAGAAGTTGAAGAGGTTTTCTTTCTTCCTTTCCTAGAGAGAAATTCGGCCAAGCTTGAAGAAAAATGGAAGATATTTGGTCAATTTTTGGTTTTATTTAGTAATTGGTAAAAGGTTGAATAGTAAGTCAAAACAAGATTTAATCATATGGTGACACATGTCCCTCTCATTAATTCATGCCTAACTTGTTTTTGTCTTTCTCACACCTATGCACTTGGTACCTCTAAATATCTCATAACACCCGGTAAATTAAACACAGTATCCAAAACTTAACCTAACTGGCCGAATTTTTCCGAAATTTTCGCATTAGTGGGTCCCACGTCCGGTATACGCTCTTAATTCCCCAAAAACTAACCGATACTAGAAAAATCATTTAAAAGCTATATTTACTCATAAAATTTATTTGCACAAAGTTTCGAATAAAGAAAAGGTGGAAAAACGTATAATTAAAAGAAATTAAAACCTAGAAATTAAGAAAATTACGGGTCCTCACACTGATAGCAATTAAGAAAAATGCACACGGAAAAATAAATAAATAAATAAAGAAATTTTCCCTTTTCTTTTCTTTCGGGCGTCACAGACTCCCCCCCTTAAAAGAATGTCGTCCTCGACATTCCAACTCATACTAATCAAGTCAAGATATCTCTCAAAAGTCAAACAAGCATTTCCAAGCAAGCACGAAGAGTTACTCTAATCCCACTTGTCAGATTTTCATTCCTACAAGAAATCACTGATATGTCAAACCACACACACAGTCCGGCATCCTAAACTTTAAGCCTAGGATACACTATAGAGATCTGAAGCCAAAACTCTGATAGCACCTGTGATAGCCCCACCTCACCCTAAGGCGAACCAAAGGGTTCGGCGGGCCGTCTGCCCAGTTCGCGCCGGGACTCAGTCGTTCACTACAGTCCTCAATTAAAACTCAAACTATACAGGAGATAATCCATCCAGTCACGTGAATAAGTACTACAAGCCTTCCTTCGCCACGAGCCCTATGGAGGGGAATAAAATATTTTTGGAGTGAGCTAGAAGCTCAGTGAGTAACCAGTCAAATCAGTAATCAAATAAGTTTCATAATAGTTCATTTCAATGATGTCATGAATCAGTAATCAAATGTATGTTTATTGCTCTCGTGAGCCAGTGAAATCATGGTACTTAGACGGCCAACGCTCAAGTTGATCAGTTAACAATAAACAGTGAAACGGGAATAGGGAGCCATTTGCTCCAGGTATACAGTAAACCGTGGTGGAGACGTTGGTTCTAAGCCCAAGATTTCCCAAGAACTCATTTAAGACAAATCATGTCATTAACTCACATGCAAGCACACATGATATGCAATCAAGTAAATAATGCAAGAAACAATTCATAAGTAGCTTTGGAAACAGTTTCGGGTCACTCACCTCCATGGCTTAGGAACCATCCATCATATATCATTGTCTTGCCCAAATCCAAGCCCTTCAACTTAAATTCAAAACAATCAAATGCTTTCAAAGATCGGACAGCATATCCCCTTAATTTCCTTACTTTTCCATCCTACAAGCAACACCATTTCATCTCAAATCAACCACATACACATCATAGACTATCAAATACACCTTTCGACACAATATCCATAACTGAAGCTACACTTATCGGATTGAAATGAATCTTATGGCGTTTCAAAGCCAAGACATAACCCTACATTTCTTATGAAGACCTCCAAAGTCAAATCATGCATTTTCTGGGTCAAAAAAGGAAGTTTCCACGAAAACAAAAATCTGGGCGCGAAATAGGGTTCATGGGCAGTCATGGGTATATCAGTCATTTCACATGCTACAGTGCTCGGATTGAGCTGAAATTTTGCAGGAAATAGTTAACACCATTTCCTACAACTTTCATGTTTTAACCTAAGCCTGATTCAGCCTCTAACATGCCCAAATAAATCCGGCCAGAACAGGGCAAATGTAAACCCTAAACCTGGAATTTCCGCACAAAACTGAAATTTTCCGCAAATAACCGCAATTAACGTACAAGAGAGCTATTTAACACCATTTAGAACCATCAATTCAAGGCTAACAATATCCATCATACGAAAACAGAAAAATCCCAAAAAATTTTAGAAATTTAACTAACTTCACTTTAATCCAAGAAATCTTCCATAAAATCACCTCTTAAGCCAACACAAGTCACTAATAAACCATTGTTAAGAACAAAGAATGGATTGCTAGACATGATACTTTGAAATCTCAAGAAAGGTGATGGTTTAGAGTTCTTCTTCCCAAATGAGCTCCACAAACACCATGGAATCTCCTTAGTAAACAACTTTTATGGAGTAATTTGCAATTCTATCGGTTAGAACTCAAAATTGGAGTAAGAAATTGGAGTGAAAGATGAAGATTTTTCTCTCTCTCTTGCTCTCAAAGTTTCTGCCATAAGAAGGAGAAAATGACTTCATTTTTGGTCAAATTTTGGTTTTAGTAAAGTTGAGCTAAGATGGTCAAAAGTCCAACTTGAATCACAAAGTGACACTTGTCACCTCTTTAATGCGTAGCTATCCTTTTGTCTCTCCAACACCCATCCATAGGGGTAACCTCTAATTATCTCTTAACACCTAGTATATTAATCCCGGTATACAAAACATAACCTAATTGGTCGAATTTATCGAACTTAAAGCCACTAGCGGGTCCCACGTCCAATATACACTCTTTATTTCTCATGAACTAATTTATACTAGAAAAATGATTGGAAAACTATATTCATTTATAAAAGTCTCTGGAAAATTTTGATAATAACATCAAGTAAGAAAAACGCACACGGAAAAATAAATAAATAAATAAAGAAAATTTCCCTTTTCTTTTCTTTCGGGCGTCACAGACTCCCCCCCTTTAAAGAATGTCATCCTCGACATTCCAACTCATACTAATCAAGTCAAGATATCCCTCAAAAGTCAAACAAGCATTTCCAAGCAAGCACGAAGAGTTACTCTAATCCCACTTGTCAGATTTTCATTCCTACAAGAAATCCCTGATATGTCAAACCAGACCCACAGTCCGGCATCCTAAACTTTAAGCCTAGGATACACTACAGAGATCTGAAGCCTAAGCTCTGATAGCACCTGTGATAGCCCCACCTCACCCTAAGGCAAACCAAAGGGTTCGGCGGGCCGCCTACCCAGTTCTCGCCGGGACTCAGTCGTTCACCACAGTCCTCGATTAAAACCCCAACTATACAGGAGATAATCCATCCAGTCACGTGAATAAGTACTACAAGCCTTCCTTCGCCACGAGCCCTTTGGAGGGGAATAAAATATTTTTGGGGTGAGCTAGAAGTTCAGTGAGTAACCAGTCAAATCAGTAATCAAATCAGTTTCATAATAGTTCATTTCAATGATGTCATGAATCAGTAATCAAATGTACGTTTATTGCTCTCGTGAGCCAGTGAAATCATGGTACTTAGACGGCCAACACTCAAGTTGATCAGTTAACAATAAACAGTGAAACAGGAATAGGGAGCCATTTGCTCCAGGTAAACAGTAAACCGTGGTGGAGACGTTGGTTCTAAGCCCAAGACTTCCCAAGAACTATTTAAGCCAAATCATGTCATGAACTCACATGCAAGCACACATGATATGCAATCGAGTAAATAATGTAAGAAACAATTCATAAGTAGCTTTGGAAACAGTTTCGGGTCACTCACCTCCTCGGCTTAAGAACCATCCATCATATATCATTGTCTTGCCCAAATCCAAGCCCTTCAACTCAAACTCAATGCAATCAAATGCTTTCAAAGATCGGACAACATATCCCCTTAATTTCCTTACTTTTCCATCCTACAAGCAACAGCATTTCATCTCAAATCAACTACATACACATCATAGACTATCAAATACACCTTTCGGCACAATATTCATAACTGAAGCTACACTTATCGGATTGAAATGAATCTTATGGCATTTCAAAGCCAAGACATAACCCTACATTTCTTATGAAGACCTCCAAAGCCAAATCATGCATTTTCAGCGTCAAAAAAGGAAGTTTCCACGAAAACAGAAATCTGGGCGCAAAATAGGGTTCATGGGCAGTCAAGGGTATATCAGTCATTTTACATGCTACAGTGCTCGGATTGAGCTGAAATTTTGCAGGAAATAGTTAACACCATTTGCTACAACTTTCATGTTTTAACCTAAGCCAGATTCAGCTTCTAACATGCCCAAATAAATCCGGCCAGAACAGGGCAAATGTAAACCCTAAACCTGGAATTTCCGCACAGAACTGAAATTTTCCGCAAATAACCGCAATTAACGCACAGGAGAGCTATTTAATACCATTTAGAACCATCAATTCAAGGCTAACCATATCCATCATAGGAAAGCAGAAAAATCCCAAAAAAAAATAGAAATTTAACTAACTTCACTTTAATCCAAGAAATCTTCCATAAAATCACCTCTTAAGCCAACACAAGTCACTAATAAACCATTGTTATGAACAAAGAATGGATTGCTAGACATGATACCTTGAAATCTCAAGAAAGGTGATGATTTAGAGTTCTTCTTCCCAAATTAGCTGCACAAACACCATGGAATCTCCTTAGTAAACAACTTTTATGGAGTAATTTGCAATTCTATCGGTTAGAACTCAAGATTGGAGTAAGAAATTGGAGTGAAAGATGAAGATTTTTCTCTCTCTCTTGCTCTCAAAGTTTCTGCCATAAGAAGGAGAAAATGGCTTGATTTTTGGTCAAATTTTGGTTTTAGTAAAGTTGAGCTAAGATGGTCAAAAGTCCAACTTGAATCACAAAGTGACACTTGTCACCTCTTTAATGCATGGCTATCCTTTTGTCTCTCCAACACCCATCCATAGGGGTAACCTCTAATTATCTCTTAACACCTAGTATATTAATCCCGGTATACAAAACATAACCTAATTGGTCGAATTTATCGAACTTAACGCCACTAGAGGGTCCCACGTCCAATATACACTCTTTATTTCTCATGAACTAATTTATACTAGAAAAAAATTGGAAAACTATATTCATTTATAAAAGTCTCTGGAAAATTTTGATAATAAAATAAAGTAAGAAAAATGCACACGGAAAAATAAATAAATAAATAAATAAAATTTCCCTTTTCTTTTCATTCGGGCGTCACAGACTCCCCCCCTTTAAAGAATGTCGTCCTCGACATTCCAACTCATACTAATCAAGTCAAGATATCCCTCAAAAGTCAAACAAGCATTTCCAAGCAAGCACGAAGAGTTACTCTAATCCCACTTGTCAGATTTTCATTCCTACAAGAAATCACTGATATGTCAAACCAGACCCACAGTCCGGCATCCTAAACTTTAAGCCTAGGATACACTACAGAGATCTGAAGCCTAAGCTCTGATACCACCTGTGATAGCCCCACCTCACCCTAAGGCAAACCAAAGGGTTCGGCGGGCCGCCTGCCCTGTTCTCGCCGGGACTCTGTCGTTAACTACAGTCCTCAATTAAAACTCAAACTATACAGGAGATAATTCATCCAGTCACGTGAATAAGTACTACAAGCCTTCCTTCGCCACGAGCCCTATGGAGGGGAATAAAATATTTTTGGGGTGAGCTAGAAGCTCACTGAGTAACCAGTCAAATCAGAAATCAAATCAGTTTCATAATAGTTCATTTCAATGATGTCATGAATCAGTAATCAAATGTACTTTTATTGCTCTCGTGAGCCAGTGAAATCATGGTACTTAGACGGCCAACGCTCAAGTTGATCAGTTAACAATAAACAGTGAAACAGGAATAGGGAGCCATTTGCTCTAGGTAAACAGTAAACCGTGGTGGAGACGTTGGTTCTAAGCCCAAGACTTCCCAAGAACTCATTTAAGCCAAATCATGTCATGAACTCACATGCTAGCACGCATGATATGCAATCGAGTAAATAATGCAAGAAACAATTCAGAAGTAGCTTTGGAAATAGTTTCGGGTCACTCACCTCCTCGGCTTAGGAACCATCCATCATATATCATTGTCTTGCCCAAATCCAAGCCCTTCAACTCAAACTCAATGCAATCTGTGACGACCCCACTTCTCCCAAGGGCGAACCCAAGGGTATCGGCGGGCCGCCTGCCTAGCTCGCGCCAGGACTCAAAACTTAAAACAATAAAAGCCAGAAATCCAAAAGAGTACTCTACATACTATATACAATCCCAAAAGAGTTATAATTTACATTCTCCAAAAGTACCTGCTCACACTATTACATCCTTATCACAACAACCAAAACCAAAACGTAGACCCTAAGGAGGGTCCTTAGACAAACCACCAAAACTAAAACAAAAACAAACATACGATATGTCCAACTATTACAATCAAACCTAACTATACTAGTGTATGTGTCAAAAGTCCCCGCGTCGGCCCCTGCTAAGGAAAACAAAAGGAAAGGGGTAAGCTATATGCTTAGTAAGTAAACAGGGGCAAAAGCGTAAATTTCACGTAACAACATTTACATAGTAAGAGTAAAGCAAAAGCAGAAAAGTAACATCACATAATAAGGATACAGGTGGCTCCAAAGCCAGATCGTTTGCCATGTGTGACCTCCTGCCGACACTCCGTTGACCTCAACTAATGGTCCGTAGAACTTCACTTGTACACCCACCGTACACCTTATCACCCTCTCTGGACAAGCACCTCACAAACTTGCTCGACCGAACGAAATTGAGCTTGGTTCACAAGCTCGGGTCACAAACTTGGTCCACATAATCGGTGAACCGGATTCACAAACTTGGTGACCTCAAACCAGGTTGGACTAACTTCGACCAAGCCCTAACCGGCTCGAATAGTCCATCTAGGTCATGAGATCGGGCCCCAAACTCACAAACTTCACAAAATTTATTCAAAAGTCACCCCGAGCCACAAGCTCAAGGTTTAGTTCCAAAAAGATTCATATACATATGTCATGTACAAATATGTGCGCAAACTAGGGTTTAGGTCGAGTGCGATAAAGTACACCCTCGCCTAGGTACCCTTTTCATACTTATTGAAACACATAAACAACTAACACGTAAGAGCGGCCTGAATACTTACACAACGAACAAAAGAGCAAATTTTGAAATTTGTGCCGCGAAGAGTAGCTAGTAGGCCCCACCGGCACCACCTAGCTCACCACCGTCTGAAATAGAAGATTACGTCACATAATATCATAAACGGCTACTAATATACCTAAAATAAACTAAACGGCAAAATCGGCACATGCAAGTGCGGAAACGGCAAAACGGAAACGGAAATGGCGGCCTAGCCACCTTGCCATCAAAACTGTTTTGGGCCTAATCGAAGCTACGAGTGTCGGATCAAGGTACATGAGGTACCGTTATGAAGCTAAGAGAAAATTCTATAACTTCCATGAAGACACCTAACTCCGGATCTGAACAGAGATGGGTCGAAAGTGCAGAAAACCGTTCCAAGAATTTGCACTCAGAGTAACGGACAGAGCATGTTTGCTGGACCATAACTCCCAGCTCACAAATCGAAATCAGGAAATTCCAGAGGTATTAGAAAGCTGAGACAGAAGGATAAAACTTTGATGTTTTGGCCAAGACCTTAATCCACTCAGAACAGAACAAAAATTGAGTGTCAAAGTACCCGTCAGAACTGTCCTGATTCCAGGCAGTTCTGACGATTGATCTTGTTTTGGTCGTAACAGGAGCTACGGAACTCCGATTTCGACGCACTTTATACCGTTTCGAAGCCAAAACCAAGATCTACATTTCTTATGAAGGAGTCAAAACCCAGATCACACAGGATCGAAACCGAAAAAGTCACAGGCAGAAGCTAAACTAAAAAACGCACAGAATCTGATGGTCAAAACAAGCTTGAGTATTTCGTCTATAACTCAGGTTACGCTAATCCGATTGACCTGAAATTGTACAGGCATATGCAGGACATATAAGGCTACAACTTTCATGATTTGAGGAACTTCTGAATCCTCACGCAACATCAAGAAAAATAAAGCCGAAGTTCGGATCCTGAACTGCCCTGATTTTCCAGTTTCGCCGGTTTTGCGCGCCGCAACCGCACGGTCCGTTTCTATGGTTCTTATGCGAATTTTCTAACCAAATTGATCCCTAACAACCATACTTATATCAGTCTAAGAGTGGTCTAAAGTTCCTTCACAAGTTAGCCCAAGATCACCAAATACTAACCATAATCCTGAATCTAGTTTTACTTGCACCATAGAACTTGTTCTAATCATCCAAACACACAAACCCTAACTCAAAAGCCATAGGCTACACTAAACTAACCTAATGGAGTTTAGGGTTTCTTAACCCAAATCAGAATTTTACTAGAAGCCAACCAATCAAGTGAGGCAAATTATCAAACGCAACCACTACAAGGCAATTGCTCAATCAAAACAACTAAGGAAAGCATTAAAGCAAGAAACCCAAATTTTTCTCTCTCTTGACCGAAATTTCCAGCAGCATAAATCACCAAATATTAACCATAAAACTTCAATAAAACATCAAATTCACCATATAAATCCATAATCACAACATACCACATCATTTCCACAGCTTAGAAAGTAAAACCCCAACATTTTAACTTTCAAAGAAGATGATTTACCTTTAATTCAAGCTTTGTAGATGATCACCCACAACAATCAAGTGCTCAAGTGGTTTCTCCAAGATCCAAACTCAAGATTGAAGAGCAAAAATGATGCACCAAAGCAAGCTTTCCTTTTCTTTTTTCTTTCTCTTCCTCTCAGCTCTACCTCTCTCTCTTGCTCTCCAAGTTTGTTTTGTTTTGTCTAGTGATTAGCCTACAAGTCTTAAGGTAATAATAATAGTCAAGACCATGGGAGATATTTATTAAACTTAACCAATCACATAAAAGCTCCTCAATTGCACTTTTAACCCTTGCACTCCAACTTTCTCTTTCTTATACCTTTTCCCTCACACATTTGATAATCTTTCAATTAACTCCATAGGTCATAGCTTAATCTAATCTAAAACATGTAATCATGCTTAATTACTTCACTAATCACTTTCTTATTTTAATCACCTATACTTAAACATACTTTCTCCATATATAAAACAATTAAACAACAACTTATATAATATGGCCAAAATTAGGGTTTTTAAACCCAACTTAAACTTTCTAATAAATCATAACACTAAAGGTTTACTAATCTAAGGTTTGTAAACTAAAACGAAATCCTATTTTTACTCGAGCCACAACACACACTAGAATACCAAACAGGAACTATAACTTGAACCTACAAATAACACATAAACTAGGATTTAATCATAAGCAAAGTTAGGGTTTTCAATCTTAACCGAGATTAGGGTTTCTCCTTAGCCCTAAAACCTTATTTTACCGCACAAAATAATGAATAACCCTATAATCAACTTACGAACGGACTGGGGCCTCACACAATCAAATGCTTTCAAAGATCGGACAACATATCCCCTTAATTTCCTTACTTTTCCATCCTACAAGCAACACCATTTCATCTCAAATCAACCACATACACATCATAGACTATCAAATACACCTTTCGGCACAATATCCATAACTGAAGCTACACTTATCGGATTGAAATGAATCTTATGGCATTTCAAAGCCAAAACATAACCCTACATTTCTTATGAAGACCTGCAAAGCCAAATCATGCATTTTCAGGGTCAAAAAAGGAAGTTTCCACGAAAATAGAAATCTGGGCGCAAAATAGGGTTCACGGGCAGTCAAGGGTATATCAGTCATTTCAGATGCTACAGTGCTCGGATTGAGCTAAAATTTTGCAGGAAATAGTTAACACCATTTGCCACAACTTTCATGCTTTAACATAAGCCTGATTCAGCTTCTAACATGCCCAAATAAATCCGGCCAGAACAGGGCAAATGTAAAACCTAAACCTGGAATTTCCGCACAGAACTGAAATTTTTCGCAAATAACCGCAATTAACGCACAAGAGAGCTATTTAATACCATTTAGAACCATCAATTCAAGGCTAACCATATCCATCATAGGAAAGCAGAAAAATCCCCCAAAAAAATAGAAATTTAACTAACTTCACTTTAATCCAAGAAATCTTCCATAAAATCACCTCTTAAGCCAGCACAAGTCACTAATAAACCATTGTTATGAACAAAGAATGGATTGCTAGACATGATACCTTGAAATCTCAAGAAAGGTGAGGATTTAGAGTTCTTCTTCCCAAATTAGCTGCACAAACACCATGGAATCTCCTTAGTAAACAACTTTTATGGAGTAATTTGCAATTCTATCGGTTAGAACTCAAGATTGGAGCAAGAAATTGGAGTGAAAGATGAAGATTATTCTCTCTCTCTTGCTCTCAAAGTTTCTTCCATAAGAAGGAGAAAATGGCTTGATTTTTGGTCAAATTTTGGTTTTAGTAAAGTTGAGCTAAGATGGTCAAAAGTCCAACTTGAATCACAAAGTGACACTTGTCACCTCTTTAATGCATAGCTATCCTTTTGTCTCTCCAACACCCATCCATAGGGGTAACCTCTAATTATCTCTTAACACCTAGTATATTAATCCTGGTATACAAAACATAACCTAATTGGTCGAATTTATCGAACTTAACGCCACTAGCGGGTCCCACGTCCAATGTACACTCTTTATTTCTCATGAACTAATTTATACTAGAAAAATGATTGGAAAACTATATTCATTTATAAAAGTCTCTGGAAAATTTTGATAATAACATCAAGTAAGAAAAACGCACACGGAAAAATAAATAAATAAATAAAGAAAATTTCCCTTTTCTTTTCTTTCGGGCGTCACAGACTCCCCCCCTTTAAAGAATGTCGTCCTCGACATTCCAACTCATACTAATCAAGTCAAGATATCCCTCAAAAGTCAAACAAGCATTTCCAAGCAAGCACGAAGAGTTACTCTAATCCCACTTGTCAGATTTTCATTCCTACAAGAAATCCCTGATATGTCAAACCAGACCCACAGTCCGGCATCCTAAACTTTAAACCTAGGATACACTACAGAGATCTGAAGCCTAAGCTCTGATACCACCTGTGATAGCCCCACCTCACCCTAAGGCAAACCAAAGGGTTCGGCGGGCCGCCAACCCAGTTCTCGCCGGGACTCAGTCGTTCACTACAGTCCTCAATTAAAACCCAAACTATACAGGAGATAATCCATCCAGTCACGTGAATAAGTACTACAAGCCTTCCTTCGCCACGAGCCCTATGGAGGGGAATAAAATATTTTTGGGGTGAGCTAGAAGCTCAGTGAGTAACCAGTCAAATCAGTAATCAAATCAGTTTCATAATAGTTCATTTCAATGCTGTCATGAATCAGTAATCAAATGTACGTTTATTGCTCTCGTGAGCCAACGAAATCATGGTACTTAGACGGCCAACGCTCAAGTTGATCAGTTAGCAATAAACAGTGAAACAGGAATAGGGAGCCATTTGCCCCAGGTAAACTGTAAACCGTGGTGGAGACGTTGGTTCTAAGCCGAAGACTTCCCAAGAACTCATTTAAGCCAAATCATGTCATGAACTCACATGCAAGAACACATGATATGCAATCGAGTAAATAATGCAAGAAACAATTCATAAGTAGCTTTGGAAACAGTTTCGGGTCACTCACCTCCACGGCTTAGGAACCATCCATCATATACCATTGTCTTACCCAAATCCAAGCCCTTCAACTCAAACTCAAAGCAATCAAATGCTTTCAAAGATCGGACAGCATATCCCCTTAATTTCCTTACTTTTCCATCCTACAAGCAACACCATTTCATCTCAAATCAACCACATACACATCATAGACTATCAAATACACCTTTCGGCAAAATATCCATAACTGAAGCTACACTTATCGGATTGAAATGAATCTTATGGCGTTTCCAAGCCAAAACACAACCCTACATTTCTTATGAAGACCTGCAAAGCCAAATCATGCATTTTCAGGGTCAAAAAAGGAAGTTTCCACGAAATAGAAATCTGGGCGCGAGATAGGGTTCACGGGCAGTCAAGGGTATATCAGTCGTTTCACATGCTACAGTGCTCGGATTAAGCTGAAATTTTGCAGGAAATAGTTAACACCATTTGCCACAACTTTCATGTTTTAACCTAAGCCTGATTCAGCTTCTAACATGCCCAAATAAATCCGGCCAGAACAGGGCAAATGTAAAACCTAAACCTGGAATTTCCGCACAGAACTGAAATTTTCCGCAATTAACGCACAAGAGAGCTATTTAATACCATTTAGAACCATCAATTCAAGGCCAACCATATCCATCATAGGAAAGCAGAAAAATCCCCAAAAAAAATAGAAATTTAACTAACTTCACTTTAATCCAAGAAATCTTCCATAAAATCACCTCTTAAGCCAACACAAGTCACTAATAAACCATTGTTAAGAACAAAGAATGGATTGCTAGACATGATACCTTGAAATCTCAAGAAAGGTGATGGTTTAGAGTTCTTCTTCCCAAATTAGCTCCACAAACACCTTGGGATCTCCTTAGTAAACAACTTTTATGGAGTAATTTGCAATTCTATCGGTTAGAACTCAAGATTGGAGTGAAAGATGAAGATTTTTCTCTCTCTCTTGCTCTCAAAGTTTCTTCCATAAGAAGGAGAAAATGGCTTGATTTTTGGTCAAATTTTGGTTTTAGTAAAGTTGAGCTAAGATGGTCAAAAGTCCAACTTGAATCACAAAGTGACACTTGTCACCTCTTTAATGCATAGCTATCCTTTTGTCTCTCCAACACCCATCCATACGGGTAATCTCTAATTATCTCTTAACACCTAGTATATTAATCCCGGTATACAAAACATAACCTAATTGGTCGAATTTATCGAACTTAACGCCACTAGCGGGTCCACGTCCAATATACACTCTTTATTTCTCATGAACTAATTTATACTAGAAAAACGATTGGAAAACTATATTCATTTATAAAAGTCTCTGGAAAATTTTGATAATAAAATAAAGTAAGAAAAATGCACACGGAAAAATAAATAAATAAATAAATAAAATTTCCCTTTTCTTTTCTTTCGGGCGTCACAGACCCCCCCCTTAAAAGAATGTCGTCCTCGACATTCCAACTCATACTAATCAAGTCAAGATATCCCTCAAAAGTCAAACAAGCATTTCCAAGCAAGCACGAAGAGTTACTCTAATCCCACTTGTCAGATTTTCATTCCTACAAGAAATCACTAATATGTCAAACCAGACCCACAGTCCGGCATCCTAAACTTTAAGCCTAGGATACACTACAGAGATCTGAAGCCTAAGCTCTGATACCACCTGTGATAGCCCCACCTCACCCGAAGGCGAACCAAAGGGTTCGGCGGGCCGCCTGCCAAGTTCTCGCCGGGATTCAGTCGTTCACTACAGTCCTCAATTAAAACTCAAACTATACAGGAGATAATCCATCCAGTCACGTGAATAAGTACTACAAGCCTTCCTTCGCCACGAGCCCTATGGAGGGGAATAAAATATTTTTGGAGTGAGCTAGAAGCTCAGTGAGTAACCAGTCAAATCAGTAATCAAATCAGTTTCATAATAGTTCATTTCAATGATGTCATGAATCAGTAATCAAATGTATGTTTATTGCTCTCGTGAGTCAGTGAAATCATGGTACTTAGACGGCCAACGCTCAAATTGATCAGTTAACAATAAACAGTGAAACAGGAATAGGGAACCATTTGCTCCAGGTAAACAGTAAACCGTGGTGGAGACGTTGGTTCTAAGCCGAAGACTTCCCAAGAACTCATTTAAGCCAAATCATGTCATGAACTCACATGCAAGAACACATGATATGCAATCGAGTAAATAATGCAAGAAACAATTCATAAGTAGCTTTGGAAACAGTTTCGGGTCACTCACCTCCACGGCTTAGGAACCATCCATCATATACCATTGTCTTACCCAAATCCAAGCCCTTCAACTCAAACTCAAAGCAATCAAATGCTTTCAAAGATCGGACAGCATATCCCCTTAATTTCCTTACTTTTCCATCCTACAACCAACACCATTTCATCTCAAATCAACCACATACACATCATAGACTATCAAATACACCTTTCGGCAAAATATCCATAACTGAAGCTACACTTATCGGATTGAAATGAATCTTATGGCGTTTCCAAGCCAAAACACAACCCTACATTTCTTATGAAGACCTGCAAAGCCAAATCATGCATTTTCAGGGTCAAAAAAGGAAGTTTGCACGAAATAGAAATCTGGGCGCGAGATAGGGTTCACGGGCAGTCAAGGGTATATCAGTCGTTTCACATGCTACAGTGCTCGGATTAAGCTGAAATTTTGCAGGAAATAGTTAACACCATTTGCCACAACTTTCATGTTTTAACCTAAGCCTGATTCAGCTTCTAACATGCCCAAATAAATCCGGCCAGAACAGGGCAAATGTAAAACCTAAACCTGGAATTTCCGCACAGAACTGAAATTTTCCGCAATTAACGCACAAGAGAGCTATTTAATACCATTTAGAACCATCAATTCAAGGCCAACCATATCCATCATAGGAAAGCAGAAAAATCCCCAAAAAAAATAGAAATTTAACTAACTTCACTTTAATCCAAGAAATCTTCCATAAAATCACCTCTTAAGCCAACACAAGTCACTAATAAACCATTGTTAAGAACAAAGAATGGATTGCTAGACATGATACCTTGAAATCTCAAGAAAGGTGATGGTTTAGAGTTCTTCTTCCCAAATTAGCTCCACAAACACCTTGGGATCTCCTTAGTAAACAACTTTTATGGAGTAATTTGCAATTCTATCGGTTAGAACTCAAGATTGGAGTGAAAGATGAAGATTTTTCTCTCTCTCTTGCTCTCAAAGTTTCTTCCATAAGAAGGAGAAAATGGCTTGATTTTTGGTCAAATTTTGGTTTTAGTAAAGTTGAGCTAAGATGGTCAAAAGTCCAACTTGAATCACAAAGTGACACTTGTCACCTCTTTAATGCATAGCTATCCTTTTGTCTCTCCAACACCCATCCATACGGGTAATCTCTAATTATCTCTTAACACCTAGTACATTAATCCCGGTATACAAAACATAACCTAATTGGTCGAATTTATCGAACTTAACGCCACTAGCGGGTCCACGTCCAATATACACTCTTTATTTCTCATGAACTAATTTATACTAGAAAAACGATTGGAAAACTATATTCATTTATAAAAGTCTCTGGAAAATTTTGATAATAAAATTAAGTAAGAAAAATGCACACGGAAAAATAAATAAATAAATAAATAAAATTTCCCTTTTCTTTTCTTTCGGGCGTCACAGACCCCCCCCTTAAAAGAATGTCGTCCTCGACATTCCAACTCATACTAATCAAGTCAAGATATCCCTCAAAAGTCAAACAAGCATTTCCAAGCAAGCACGAAGAGTTACTCTAATCCCACTTGTCAGATTTTCATTCCTACAAGAAATCACTAATATGTCAAACCAGACCCACAGTCCGGCATCCTAAACTTTAAGCCTAGGATACACTACAGAGATCTGAAGCCTAAGCTCTGATACCACCTGTGATAGCCCCACCTCACCCGAAGGCGAACCAAAGGGTTCGGCGGGCCGCCTGCCAAGTTCTCGCCGGGATTCAGTCGTTCACTACAGTCCTCAATTAAAACTCAAACTATACAGGAGATAATCCATCCAGTCACGTGAATAAGTACTACAAGCCTTCCTTCGCCACGAGCCCTATGGAGGGGAATAAAATATTTTTGGAGTGAGCTAGAAGCTCAGTGAGTAACCAGTCAAATCAGTAATCAAATCAGTTTCATAATAGTTCATTTCAATGATGTCATGAATCAGTAATCAAATGTATGTTTATTGCTCTCGTGAGTCAGTGAAATCATGGTACTTAGACGGCCAACGCTCAAATTGATCAGTTAACAATAAACAGTGAAACAGGAATAGGGAACCATTTGCTCCAGGTAAACAGTAAACCGTGGTGGAGACGTTGGTTCTAAGCCGAAGACTTCCCAAGAACTCATTTAAGCCAAATCATGTCATGAACTCACATGCAAGAACACATGATATGCAATCGAGTAAATAATGCAAGAAACAATTCATAAGTAGCTTTGGAAACAGTTTCGGGTCACTCACCTCCACGGCTTAGGAACCATCCATCATATACCATTGTCTTACCCAAATCCAAGCCCTTCAACTCAAACTCAAAGCAATCAAATGCTTTCAAAGATCGGACAGCATATCCCCTTAATTTCCTTACTTTTCCATCCTACAACCAACACCATTTCATCTCAAATCAACCACATACACATCATAGACTATCAAATACACCTTTCGGCAAAATATCCATAACTGAAGCTACACTTATCGGATTGAAATGAATCTTATGGCGTTTCCAAGCCAAAACACAACCCTACATTTCTTATGAAGACCTGCAAAGCCAAATCATGCATTTTCAGGGTCAAAAAAGGAAGTTTGCACGAAATAGAAATCTGGGCGCGAGATAGGGTTCACGGGCAGTCAAGGGTATATCAGTCGTTTCACATGCTACAGTGCTCGGATTAAGCTGAAATTTTGCAGGAAATAGTTAACACCATTTGCCACAACTTTCATGTTTTAACCTAAGCCTGATTCAGCTTCTAACATGCCCAAATAAATCCGGCCAGAACAGGGCAAATGTAAAACCTAAACCTGGAATTTCCGCACAGAACTGAAATTTTCCGCAATTAACGCACAAGAGAGCTATTTAATACCATTTAGAACCATCAATTCAAGGCCAGCCATATCCATCATAGGAAAGCAGAAAAATCCCCAAAAAAAATAGAAATTTAACTAACTTCACTTTAATCCAAGAAATCTTCCATAAAATCACCTCTTAAGCCAACACAAGTCACTAATAAACCATTGTTAAGAACAAAGAATGGATTGCTAGACATGATACCTTGAAATCTCAAGAAAGGTGATGGTTTAGAGTTCTTCTTCCCAAATTAGCTCCACAAACACCTTGGGATCTCCTTAGTAAACAACTTTTATGGAGTAATTTGCAATTCTATCGGTTAGAACTCAAGATTGGAGTGAAAGATGAAGATTTTTCTCTCTCTCTTGCTCTCAAAGTTTCTTCCATAAGAAGGAGAAAATGGCTTGATTCTTGGTCAAATTTTGGTTTTAGTAAAGTTGAGCTAAGATGGTCAAAAGTCCAACTTGAATCACAAAGTGACACTTGTCACCTCTTTAATGCATAGCTATCCTTTTGTCTCTCCAACACCCATCCATACGGGTAATCTCTAATTATCTCTTAACACCTAGTACATTAATCCCGGTATACAAAACATAACCTAATTGGTCGAATTTATCGAACTTAACGCCACTAGCGGGTCCACGTCCAATATACACTCTTTATTTCTCATGAACTAATTTATACTAGAAAAACGATTGGAAAACTATATTCATTTATAAAAGTCTCTGGAAAATTTTGATAATAAAATAAAGTAAGAAAAATGCACACGGAAAAATAAATAAATAAATAAAGAAAATTTCCCTTTTCTTTTCTTTCGGGCGTCACAGACCCCCCCCTTAAAAGAATGTCGTCCTCGACATTCCAACTCATACTAATCAAGTCAAGATATCCCTCAAAAGTCAAACAAGCATTTCCAAGCAAGCACGAAGAGTTACTCTAATCCCACTTGTCAGATTTTCATTCCTACAAGAAATCACTAATATGTCAAACCAGACCCACAGTCCGGCATCCTAAACTTTAAGCCTAGGATACACTACAGAGATCTGAAGCCTAAGCTCTGATACCACCTGTGATAGCCCCACCTCACCCTAAGGCGAACCAAAGGGTTCGGCGGGCCGCCTGCCAAGTTCTCGCCGGGATTCAGTCGTTCACTACAGTCCTCAATTAAAACTCAAACTATACAGGAGATAATCCATCCAGTCACGTGAATAAGTACTACAAGCCTTCCTTCGCCACGAGCCCTATGGAGGGGAATAAAATATTTTTGGAGTGAGCTAGAAGCTCAGTGAGTAACCAGTCAAATCAGTAATCAAATCAGTTTCATAATAGTTCATTTCAATGATGTCATGAATCAGTAATCAAATGTATGTTTATTGCTCTCGTGAGTCAGTGAAATCATGGTACTTAGACGGCCAACGCTCAAATTGATCAGTTAACAATAAACAGTGAAACAGGAATTGGGAACCATTTGCTCCAGGTAAACAGTAAACCGTGGTGGAGACGTTGGTTCTAAGCCGAAGACTTCCCAAGAACTCATTTAAGCCAAATCATGTCATGAACTCACATGCAAGAACACATGATATGCAATCGAGTAAATAATGCAAGAAACAATTCATAAGTAGCTTTGGAAACAGTTTCGGGTCACTCACCTCCACGGCTTAGGAACCATCCATCATATACCATTGTCTTACCCAAATCCAAGCCCTTCAACTCAAACTCAAAGCAATCAAATGCTTTCAAAGATCGGACAGCATATCCCCTTAATTTCCTTACTTTTCCATCCTACAACCAACACCATTTCATCTCAAATCAACCACATACACATCATAGACTATCAAATACACCTTTCGGCAAAATATCCATAACTGAAGCTACACTTATCGGATTGAAATGAATCTTATGGCGTTTCCAAGCCAAAACACAACCCTACATTTCTTATGAAGACCTGCAAAGCCAAATCATGCATTTTCAGGGTCAAAAAAGGAAGTTTGCACGAAATAGAAATCTGGGCGCGAGATAGGGTTCACGGGCAGTCAAGGGTATATCAGTCGTTTCACATGCTACAGTGCTCGGATTAAGCTGAAATTTTGCAGGAAATAGTTAACACCATTTGCCACAACTTTCAGGTTTTAACCTAAGCCTGATTCAGCTTCTAACATGCCCAAATAAATCCGGCCAGAACAGGGCAAATGTAAAACCTAAACCTGGAATTTCCGCACAGAACTGAAATTTTCCGCAATTAACGCACAAGAGAGCTATTTAATACCATTTAGAACCATCAATTCAAGGCCAGCCATATCCATCATAGGAAAGCAGAAAAATCCCCAAAAAAAATAGAAATTTAACTAACTTCACTTTAATCCAAGAAATCTTCCATAAAATCACCTCTTAAGCCAACACAAGTCACTAATAAACCATTGTTAAGAACAAAGAATGGATTGCTAGACATGATACCTTGAAATCTCAAGAAAGGTGATGGTTTAGAGTTCTTCTTCCCAAATTAGCTCCACAAACACCTTGGGATCTCCTTAGTAAACAACTTTTATGGAGTAATTTGCAATTCTATCGGTTAGAACTCAAGATTGGAGTGAAAGATGAAGATTTTTCTCTCTCTCTTGCTCTCAAAGTTTCTTCCATAAGAAGGAGAAAATGGCTTGATTCTTGGTCAAATTTTGGTTTTAGTAAAGTTGAGCTAAGATGGTCAAAAGTCCAACTTGAATCACAAAGTGACACTTGTCACCTCTTTAATGCATAGCTATCCTTTTGTCTCTCCAACACCCATCCATACGGGTAATCTCTAATTATCTCTTAACACCTAGTAGATTAATCCCGGTATACAAAACATAACCTAATTGGTCGAATTTATCGAACTTAACGCCACTAGCGGGTCCACGTCCAATATACACTCTTTATTTCTCATGAACTAATTTATACTAGAAAAACGATTGGAAAACTATATTCATTTATAAAAGTCTCTGGAAAATTTTGATAATAAAATAAAGTAAGAAAAATGCACACGGAAAAATAAATAAATAAATAAAGAAAATTTCCCTTTTCTTTTCTTTCGGGCGTCACAGACCCCCCCCCTTAAAAGAATGTCGTCCTCGACATTCCAACTCATACTAATCAAGTCAAGATATCCCTCAAAAGTCAAACAAGCATTTCCAAGCAAGCACGAAGAGTTACTCTAATCCCACTTGTCAGATTTTCATTCCTACAAGAAATCACTAATATGTCAAACCAGACCCACAGTCCGGCATCCTAAACTTTAAGCCTAGGATACACTACAGAGATCTGAAGCCTAAGCTCTGATACCACCTGTGATAGCCCCACCTCACCCTAAGGCGAACCAAAGGGTTCGGCGGGCCGCCTGCCAAGTTCTCGCCGGGATTCAGTCGTTCACTACAGTCCTCAATTAAAACTCAAACTATACAGGAGATAATCCATCCAGTCACGTGAATAAGTACTACAAGCCTTCCTTCGCCACGAGCCCTATGGAGGGGAATAAAATATTTTTGGAGTGAGCTAGAAGCTCAGTGAGTAACCAGTCAAATCAGTAATCAAATCAGTTTCATAATAGTTCATTTCAATGATGTCATGAATCAGTAATCAAATGTATGTTTATTGCTCTCGTGAGTCAGTGAAATCATGGTACTTAGACGGCCAACGCTCAAATTGATCAGTTAACAATAAACAGTGAAACAGGAATAGGGAACCATTTGCTCCAGGTAAACAGTAAACCGTGGTGGAGACGTTGGTTCTAAGCCGAAGACTTCCCAAGAACTCATTTAAGCCAAATCATGTCATGAACTCACATGCAAGAACACATGATATGCAATCGAGTAAATAATGCAAGAAACAATTCATAAGTAGCTATGGAAACAGTTTCGGGTCACTCACCTCCACGGCTTAGGAACCATCCATCATATACCATTGTCTTACCCAAATCCAAGCCCTTCAACTCAAACTCAAAGCAATCAAATGCT
Organism: Coffea arabica; assembly: GCF_036785885.1. Taxonomy (NCBI): domain Eukaryota; kingdom Viridiplantae; phylum Streptophyta; class Magnoliopsida; order Gentianales; family Rubiaceae; genus Coffea; species Coffea arabica. Next base: position 24,916,627 of record NC_092311.1, on the reverse strand, counting down.
TTCAAAGATCGGACAGCATATCCCCTTAATTTCCTTACTTTTCCATCCTACAACCAACACCATTTCATCTCAAATCAACCACATACACATCATAGACTATCAAATACACCTTTCGGCAAAATATCCATAACTGAAGCTACACTTATCGGATTGAAATGAATCTTATGGCGTTTCCAAGCCAAAACACAACCCTACATTTCTTATGAAGACCTGCAAAGCCAAATCATGCATTTTCAGGGTCAAAAAAGGAAGTTTGCACGAAATAGAAATCTGGGCGCGAGATAGGGTTCACGGGCAGTCAAGGGTATATCAGTCGTTTCACATGCTACAGTGCTCGGATTAAGCTGAAATTTTGCAGGAAATAGTTAACACCATTTGCCACAACTTTCAGGTTTTAACCTAAGCCTGATTCAGCTTCTAACATGCCCAAATAAATCCGGCCAGAACAGGGCAAATGTAAAACCTAAACCTGGAATTTCCGCACAGAACTGAAATTTTCCGCAATTAACGCACAAGAGAGCTATTTAATACCATTTAGAACCATCAATTCAAGGCCAGCCATATCCATCATAGGAAAGCAGAAAAATCCCCAAAAAAAATAGAAATTTAACTAACTTCACTTTAATCCAAGAAATCTTCCATAAAATCACCTCTTAAGCCAACACAAGTCACTAATAAACCATTGTTAAGAACAAAGAATGGATTGCTAGACATGATACCTTGAAATCTCAAGAAAGGTGATGGTTTAGAGTTCTTCTTCCCAAATTAGCTCCACAAACACCTTGGGATCTCCTTAGTAAACAACTTTTATGGAGTAATTTGCAATTCTATCGGTTAGAACTCAAGATTGGAGTGAAAGATGAAGATTTTTCTCTCTCTCTTGCTCTCAAAGTTTCTTCCATAAGAAGGAGAAAATGGCTTGATTCTTGGTCAAATTTTGGTTTTAGTAAAGTTGAGCTAAGATGGTCAAAAGTCCAACTTGAATCACAAAGTGACACTTGTCACCTCTTTAATGCATAGCTATCCTTTTGTCTCTCCAACACCCATCCATACGGGTAATCTCTAATTATCTCTTAACACCTAGTATATTAATCCCGGTATACAAAACATAACCTAATTGGTCGAATTTATCGAACTTAACGCCACTAGCGGGTCCACGTCCAATATACACTCTTTATTTCTCATGAACTAATTTATACTAGAAAAACGATTGGAAAACTATATTCATTTATAAAAGTCTCTGGAAAATTTTGATAATAAAATAAAGTAAGAAAAATGCACACGGAAAAATAAATAAATAAATAAAGAAAATTTCCCTTTTCTTTTCTTTCGGGCGTCACAGACCCCCCCCTTAAAAGAATGTCGTCCTCGACATTCCAACTCATACTAATCAAGTCAAGATATCCCTCAAAAGTCAAACAAGCATTTCCAAGCAAGCACGAAGAGTTACTCTAATCCCACTTGTCAGATTTTCATTCCTACAAGAAATCACTAATATGTCAAACCAGACCCACAGTCCGGCATCCTAAACTTTAAGCCTAGGATACACTACAGAGATCTGAAGCCTAAGCTCTGATACCACCTGTGATAGCCCCACCTCACCCTAAGGCGAACCAAAGGGTTCGGCGGGCCGCCTGCCAAGTTCTCGCCGGGATTCAGTCGTTCACTACAGTCCTCAATTAAAACTCAAACTATACAGGAGATAATCCATCCAGTCACGTGAATAAGTACTACAAGCCTTCCTTCGCCACGAGCCCTATGGAGGGGAATAAAATATTTTTGGAGTGAGCTAGAAGCTCAGTGAGTAACCAGTCAAATCAGTAATCAAATCAGTTTCATAATAGTTCATTTCAATGATGTCATGAATCAGTAATCAAATGTATGTTTATTGCTCTCGTGAGTCAGTGAAATCATGGTACTTAGACGGCCAACGCTCAAATTGATCAGTTAACAATAAACAGTGAAACAGGAATAGGGAACCATTTGCTCCAGGTAAACAGTAAACCGTGGTGGAGACGTTGGTTCTAAGCCGAAGACTTCCCAAGAACTCATTTAAGCCAAATCATGTCATGAACTCACATGCAAGAACACATGATATGCAATCGAGTAAATAATGCAAGAAACAATTCATAAGTAGCTTTGGAAACAGTTTCGGGTCACTCACCTCCACGGCTTAGGAACCATCCATCATATACCATTGTCTTACCCAAATCCAAGCCCTTCAACTCAAACTCAAAGCAATCAAATGCTTTCAAAGATCGGACAGCATATCCCCTTAATTTCCTTACTTTTCCATCCTACAACCAACACCATTTCATCTCAAATCAACCACATACACATCATAGACTATCAAATACACCTTTCGGCAAAATATCCATAACTGAAGCTACACTTATCGGATTGAAATGAATCTTATGGCGTTTCCAAGCCAAAACACAACCCTACATTTCTTATGAAGACCTGCAAAGCCAAATCATGCATTTTCAGGGTCAAAAAAGGAAGTTTGCACGAAATAGAAATCTGGGCGCGAGATAGGGTTCACGGGCAGTCAAGGGTATATCAGTCGTTTCACATGCTACAGTGCTCGGATTAAGCTGAAATTTTGCAGGAAATAGTTAACACCATTTGCCACAACTTTCAGGTTTTAACCTAAGCCTGATTCAGCTTCTAACATGCCCAAATAAATCCGGCCAGAACAGGGCAAATGTAAAACCTAAACCTGGAATTTCCGCACAGAACTGAAATTTTCCGCAATTAACGCACAAGAGAGCTATTTAATACCATTTAGAACCATCAATTCAAGGCCAGCCATATCCATCATAGGAAAGCAGAAAAATCCCCAAAAAAAATAGAAATTTAACTAACTTCACTTTAATCCAAGAAATCTTCCATAAAATCACCTCTTAAGCCAACACAAGTCACTAATAAACCATTGTTAAGAACAAAGAATGGATTGCTAGACATGATACCTTGAAATCTCAAGAAAGGTGATGGTTTAGAGTTCTTCTTCCCAAATTAGCTCCACAAACACCTTGGGATCTCCTTAGTAAACAACTTTTATGGAGTAATTTGCAATTCTATCGGTTAGAACTCAAGATTGGAGTGAAAGATGAAGATTTTTCTCTCTCTCTTGCTCTCAAAGTTTCTTCCATAAGAAGGAGAAAATGGCTTGATTTTTGGTCAAATTTTGGTTTTAGTAAAGTTGAGCTAAGATGGTCAAAAGTCCAACTTGAATCACAAAGTGACACTTGTCACCTCTTTAATGCATAGCTATCCTTTTGTCTCTCCAACACCCATCCATACGGGTAATCTCTAATTATCTCTTAACACCTAGTACATTAATCCCGGTATACAAAACATAACCTAATTGGTCGAATTTATCGAACTTAACGCCACTAGCGGGTCCACGTCCAATATACACTCTTTATTTCTCATGAACTAATTTATACTAGAAAAACGATTGGAAAACTATATTCATTTATAAAAGTCTCTGGAAAATTTTGATAATAAAATAAAGTAAGAAAAATGCACACGGAAAAATAAATAAATAAATAAAGAAAATTTCCCTTTTCTTTTCTTTCGGGCGTCACAGACCCCCCCCCTTAAAAGAATGTCGTCCTCGACATTCCAACTCATACTAATCAAGTCAAGATATCCCTCAAAAGTCAAACAAGCATTTCCAAGCAAGCACGAAGAGTTACTCTAATCCCACTTGTCAGATTTTCATTCCTACAAGAAATCACTAATATGTCAAACCAGACCCACAGTCCGGCATCCTAAACTTTAAGCCTAGGATACACTACAGAGATCTGAAGCCTAAGCTCTGATACCACCTGTGATAGCCCCACCTCACCCTAAGGCGAACCAAAGGGTTCGGCGGGCCGCCTGCCAAGTTCTCGCCGGGATTCAGTCGTTCACTACAGTCCTCAATTAAAACTCAAACTATACAGGAGATAATCCATCCAGTCACGTGAATAAGTACTACAAGCCTTCCTTCGCCACGAGCCCTATGGAGGGGAATAAAATATTTTTGGAGTGAGCTAGAAGCTCAGTGAGTAACCAGTCAAATCAGTAATCAAATCAGTTTCATAATAGTTCATTTCAATGATGTCATGAATCAGTAATCAAATGTATGTTTATTGCTCTCGTGAGTCAGTGAAATCATGGTACTTAGACGGCCAACGCTCAAATTGATCAGTTAACAATAAACAGTGAAACAGGAATAGGGAACCATTTGCTCCAGGTAAACAGTAAACCGTGGTGGAGACGTTGGTTCTAAGCCGAAGACTTCCCAAGAACTCATTTAAGCCAAATCATGTCATGAACTCACATGCAAGAACACATGATATGCAATCGAGTAAATAATGCAAGAAACAATTCATAAGTAGCTTTGGAAACAGTTTCGGGTCACTCACCTCCACGGCTTAGGAACCATCCATCATATACCATTGTCTTACCCAAATCCAAGCCCTTCAACTCAAACTCAAAGCAATCAAATGCTTTCAAAGATCGGACAGCATATCCCCTTAATTTCCTTACTTTTCCATCCTACAACCAACACCATTTCATCTCAAATCAACCACATACACATCATAGACTATCAAATACACCTTTCGGCAAAATATCCATAACTGAAGCTACACTTATCGGATTGAAATGAATCTTATGGCGTTTCCAAGCCAAAACACAACCCTACATTTCTTATGAAGACCTGCAAAGCCAAATCATGCATTTTCAGGGTCAAAAAAGGAAGTTTGCACGAAATAGAAATCTGGGCGCGAGATAGGGTTCACGGGCAGTCAAGGGTATATCAGTCGTTTCACATGCTACAGTGCTCGGATTAAGCTGAAATTTTGCAGGAAATAGTTAACACCATTTGCCACAACTTTCAGGTTTTAACCTAAGCCTGATTCAGCTTCTAACATGCCCAAATAAATCCGGCCAGAACAGGGCAAATGTAAAACCTAAACCTGGAATTTCCGCACAGAACTGAAATTTTCCGCAATTAACGCACAAGAGAGCTATTTAATACCATTTAGAACCATCAATTCAAGGCCAGCCATATCCATCATAGGAAAGCAGAAAAATCCCCAAAAAAAATAGAAATTTAACTAACTTCACTTTAATCCAAGAAATCTTCCATAAAATCACCTCTTAAGCCAACACAAGTCACTAATAAACCATTGTTAAGAACAAAGAATGGATTGCTAGACATGATACCTTGAAATCTCAAGAAAGGTGATGGTTTAGAGTTCTTCTTCCCAAATTAGCTCCACAAACACCTTGGGATCTCCTTAGTAAACAACTTTTATGGAGTAATTTGCAATTCTATCGGTTAGAACTCAAGATTGGAGTGAAAGATGAAGATTTTTCTCTCTCTCTTGCTCTCAAAGTTTCTTCCATAAGAAGGAGAAAATGGCTTGATTCTTGGTCAAATTTTGGTTTTAGTAAAGTTGAGCTAAGATGGTCAAAAGTCCAACTTGAATCACAAAGTGACACTTGTCACCTCTTTAATGCATAGCTATCCTTTTGTCTCTCCAACACCCATCCATACGGGTAATCTCTAATTATCTCTTAACACCTAGTATATTAATCCCGGTATACAAAACATAACCTAATTGGTCGAATTTATCGAACTTAACGCCACTAGCGGGTCCACGTCCAATATACACTCTTTATTTCTCATGAACTAATTTATACTAGAAAAACGATTGGAAAACTATATTCATTTATAAAAGTCTCTGGAAAATTTTGATAATAAAATAAAGTAAGAAAAATGCACACGGAAAAATAAATAAATAAATAAAGAAAATTTCCCTTTTCTTTTCTTTCGGGCGTCACAGACCCCCCCCTTAAAAGAATGTCGTCCTCGACATTCCAACTCATACTAATCAAGTCAAGATATCCCTCAAAAGTCAAACAAGCATTTCCAAGCAAGCACGAAGAGTTACTCTAATCCCACTTGTCAGATTTTCATTCCTACAAGAAATCACTAATATGTCAAACCAGACCCACAGTCCGGCATCCTAAACTTTAAGCCTAGGATACACTACAGAGATCTGAAGCCTAAGCTCTGATACCACCTGTGATAGCCCCACCTCACCCTAAGGCGAACCAAAGGGTTCGGCGGGCCGCCTGCCAAGTTCTCGCCGGGATTCAGTCGTTCACTACAGTCCTCAATTAAAACTCAAACTATACAGGAGATAATCCATCCAGTCACGTGAATAAGTACTACAAGCCTTCCTTCGCCACGAGCCCTATGGAGGGGAATAAAATATTTTTGGAGTGAGCTAGAAGCTCAGTGAGTAACCAGTCAAATCAGTAATCAAATCAGTTTCATAATAGTTCATTTCAATGATGTCATGAATCAGTAATCAAATGTATGTTTATTGCTCTCGTGAGTCAGTGAAATCATGGTACTTAGACGGCCAACGCTCAAATTGATCAGTTAACAATAAACAGTGAAACAGGAATAGGGAACCATTTGCTCCAGGTAAACAGTAAACCGTGGTGGAGACGTTGGTTCTAAGCCGAAGACTTCCCAAGAACTCATTTAAGCCAAATCATGTCATGAACTCACATGCAAGAACACATGATATGCAATCGAGTAAATAATGCAAGAAACAATTCATAAGTAGCTTTGGAAACAGTTTCGGGTCACTCACCTCCACGGCTTAGGAACCATCCATCATATACCATTGTCTTACCCAAATCCAAGCCCTTCAACTCAAACTCAAAGCAATCAAATGCTTTCAAAGATCGGACAGCATATCCCCTTAATTTCCTTACTTTTCCATCCTACAACCAACACCATTTCATCTCAAATCAACCACATACACATCATAGACTATCAAATACACCTTTCGGCAAAATATCCATAACTGAAGCTACACTTATCGGATTGAAATGAATCTTATGGCGTTTCCAAGCCAAAACACAACCCTACATTTCTTATGAAGACCTGCAAAGCCAAATCATGCATTTTCAGGGTCAAAAAAGGAAGTTTGCACGAAATAGAAATCTGGGCGCGAGATAGGGTTCACGGGCAGTCAAGGGTATATCAGTCGTTTCACATGCTACAGTGCTCGGATTAAGCTGAAATTTTGCAGGAAATAGTTAACACCATTTGCCACAACTTTCAGGTTTTAACCTAAGCCTGATTCAGCTTCTAACATGCCCAAATAAATCCGGCCAGAACAGGGCAAATGTAAAACCTAAACCTGGAATTTCCGCACAGAACTGAAATTTTCCGCAATTAACGCACAAGAGAGCTATTTAATACCATTTAGAACCATCAATTCAAGGCCAGCCATATCCATCATAGGAAAGCAGAAAAATCCCCAAAAAAAATAGAAATTTAACTAACTTCACTTTAATCCAAGAAATCTTCCATAAAATCACCTCTTAAGCCAACACAAGTCACTAATAAACCATTGTTAAGAACAAAGAATGGATTGCTAGACATGATACCTTGAAATCTCAAGAAAGGTGATGGTTTAGAGTTCTTCTTCCCAAATTAGCTCCACAAACACCTTGGGATCTCCTTAGTAAACAACTTTTATGGAGTAATTTGCAATTCTATCGGTTAGAACTCAAGATTGGAGTGAAAGATGAAGATTTTTCTCTCTCTCTTGCTCTCAAAGTTTCTTCCATAAGAAGGAGAAAATGGCTTGATTTTTGGTCAAATTTTGGTTTTAGTAAAGTTGAGCTAAGATGGTCAAAAGTCCAACTTGAATCACAAAGTGACACTTGTCACCTCTTTAATGCATAGCTATCCTTTTGTCTCTCCAACACCCATCCATACGGGTAATCTCTAATTATCTCTTAACACCTAGTAGATTAATCCCGGTATACAAAACATAACCTAATTGGTCGAATTTATCGAACTTAACGCCACTAGCGGGTCCACGTCCAATATACACTCTTTATTTCTCATGAACTAATTTATACTAGAAAAACGATTGGAAAACTATATTCATTTATAAAAGTCTCTGGAAAATTTTGATAATAAAATAAAGTAAGAAAAATGCACACGGAAAAATAAATAAATAAATAAAGAAAATTTCCCTTTTCTTTTCTTTCGGGCGTCACAGACCCCCCCCCTTAAAAGAATGTCGTCCTCGACATTCCAACTCATACTAATCAAGTCAAGATATCCCTCAAAAGTCAAACAAGCATTTCCAAGCAAGCACGAAGAGTTACTCTAATCCCACTTGTCAGATTTTCATTCCTACAAGAAATCACTAATATGTCAAACCAGACCCACAGTCCGGCATCCTAAACTTTAAGCCTAGGATACACTACAGAGATCTGAAGCCTAAGCTCTGATACCACCTGTGATAGCCCCACCTCACCCTAAGGCGAACCAAAGGGTTCGGCGGGCCGCCTGCCAAGTTCTCGCCGGGATTCAGTCGTTCACTACAGTCCTCAATTAAAACTCAAACTATACAGGAGATAATCCATCCAGTCACGTGAATAAGTACTACAAGCCTTCCTTCGCCACGAGCCCTATGGAGGGGAATAAAATATTTTTGGAGTGAGCTAGAAGCTCAGTGAGTAACCAGTCAAATCAGTAATCAAATCAGTTTCATAATAGTTCATTTCAATGATGTCATGAATCAGTAATCAAATGTATGTTTATTGCTCTCGTGAGTCAGTGAAATCATGGTACTTAGACGGCCAACGCTCAAATTGATCAGTTAACAATAAACAGTGAAACAGGAATAGGGAACCATTTGCTCCAGGTAAACAGTAAACCGTGGTGGAGACGTTGGTTCTAAGCCGAAGACTTCCCAAGAACTCATTTAAGCCAAATCATGTCATGAACTCACATGCAAGAACACATGATATGCAATCGAGTAAATAATGCAAGAAACAATTCATAAGTAGCTTTGGAAACAGTTTCGGGTCACTCACCTCCACGGCTTAGGAACCATCCATCATATACCATTGTCTTACCCAAATCCAAGCCCTTCAACTCAAACTCAAAGCAATCAAATGCTTTCAAAGATCGGACAGCATATCCCCTTAATTTCCTTACTTTTCCATCCTACAACCAACACCATTTCATCTCAAATCAACCACATACACATCATAGACTATCAAATACACCTTTCGGCAAAATATCCATAACTGAAGCTACACTTATCGGATTGAAATGAATCTTATGGCGTTTCCAAGCCAAAACACAACCCTACATTTCTTATGAAGACCTGCAAAGCCAAATCATGCATTTTCAGGGTCAAAAAAGGAAGTTTGCACGAAATAGAAATCTGGGCGCGAGATAGGGTTCACGGGCAGTCAAGGGTATATCAGTCGTTTCACATGCTACAGTGCTCGGATTAAGCTGAAATTTTGCAGGAAATAGTTAACACCATTTGCCACAACTTTCAGGTTTTAACCTAAGCCTGATTCAGCTTCTAACATGCCCAAATAAATCCGGCCAGAACAGGGCAAATGTAAAACCTAAACCTGGAATTTCCGCACAGAACTGAAATTTTCCGCAATTAACGCACAAGAGAGCTATTTAATACCATTTAGAACCATCAATTCAAGGCCAGCCATATCCATCATAGGAAAGCAGAAAAATCCCCAAAAAAAATAGAAATTTAACTAACTTCACTTTAATCCAAGAAATCTTCCATAAAATCACCTCTTAAGCCAACACAAGTCACTAATAAACCATTGTTAAGAACAAAGAATGGATTGCTAGACATGATACCTTGAAATCTCAAGAAAGGTGATGGTTTAGAGTTCTTCTTCCCAAATTAGCTCCACAAACACCTTGGGATCTCCTTAGTAAACAACTTTTATGGAGTAATTTGCAATTCTATCGGTTAGAACTCAAGATTGGAGTGAAAGATGAAGATTTTTCTCTCTCTCTTGCTCTCAAAGTTTCTTCCATAAGAAGGAGAAAATGGCTTGATTTTTGGTCAAATTTTGGTTTTAGTAAAGTTGAGCTAAGATGGTCAAAAGTCCAACTTGAATCACAAAGTGACACTTGTCACCTCTTTAATGCATAGCTATCCTTTTGTCTCTCCAACACCCATCCATACGGGTAATCTCTAATTATCTCTTAACACCTAGTACATTAATCCCGGTATACAAAACATAACCTAATTGGTCGAATTTATCGAACTTAACGCCACTAGCGGGTCCACGTCCAATATACACTCTTTATTTCTCATGAACTAATTTATACTAGAAAAACGATTGGAAAACTATATTCATTTATAAAAGTCTCTGGAAAATTTTGATAATAAAATAAAGTAAGAAAAATGCACACGGAAAAATAAATAAATAAATAAAGAAAATTTCCCTTTTCTTTTCTTTCGGGCGTCACAGACCCCCCCCCCCTTAAAAGAATGTCGTCCTCGACATTCCAACTCATACTAATCAAGTCAAGATATCCCTCAAAAGTCAAACAAGCATTTCCAAGCAAGCACGAAGAGTTACTCTAATCCCACTTGTCAGATTTTCATTCCTACAAGAAATCACTAATATGTCAAACCAGACCCACAGTCCGGCATCCTAAACTTTAAGCCTAGGATACACTACAGAGATCTGAAGCCTAAGCTCTGATACCACCTGTGATAGCCCCACCTCACCCTAAGGCGAACCAAAGGGTTCGGCGGGCCGCCTGCCAAGTTCTCGCCGGGATTCAGTCGTTCACTACAGTCCTCAATTAAAACTCAAACTATACAGGAGATAATCCATCCAGTCACGTGAATAAGTACTACAAGCCTTCCTTCGCCACGAGCCCTATGGAGGGGAATAAAATATTTTTGGAGTGAGCTAGAAGCTCAGTGAGTAACCAGTCAAATCAGTAATCAAATCAGTTTCATAATAGTTCATTTCAATGATGTCATGAATCAGTAATCAAATGTATGTTTATTGCTCTCGTGAGTCAGTGAAATCATGGTACTTAGACGGCCAACGCTCAAATTGATCAGTTAACAATAAACAGTGAAACAGGAATAGGGAACCATTTGCTCCAGGTAAACAGTAAACCGTGGTGGAGACGTTGGTTCTAAGCCGAAGACTTCCCAAGAACTCATTTAAGCCAAATCATGTCATGAACTCACATGCAAGAACACATGATATGCAATCGAGTAAATAATGCAAGAAACAATTCATAAGTAGCTTTGGAAACAGTTTCGGGTCACTCACCTCCACGGCTTAGGAACCATCCATCATATACCATTGTCTTACCCAAATCCAAGCCCTTCAACTCAAACTCAAAGCAATCAAATGCTTTCAAAGATCGGACAGCATATCCCCTTAATTTCCTTACTTTTCCATCCTACAACCAACACCATTTCATCTCAAATCAACCACATACACATCATAGACTATCAAATACACCTTTCGGCAAAATATCCATAACTGAAGCTACACTTATCGGATTGAAATGAATCTTATGGCGTTTCCAAGCCAAAACACAACCCTACATTTCTTATGAAGACCTGCAAAGCCAAATCATGCATTTTCAGGGTCAAAAAAGGAAGTTTGCACGAAATAGAAATCTGGGCGCGAGATAGGGTTCACGGGCAGTCAAGGGTATATCAGTCGTTTCACATGCTACAGTGCTCGGATTAAGCTGAAATTTTGCAGGAAATAGTTAACACCATTTGCCACAACTTTCATGTTTTAACCTAAGCCTGATTCAGCTTCTAACATGCCCAAATAAATCCGGCCAGAACAGGGCAAATGTAAAACCTAAACCTGGAATTTCCGCACAGAACTGAAATTTTCCGCAATTAACGCACAAGAGAGCTATTTAATACCATTTAGAACCATCAATTCAAGGCCAGCCATATCCATCATAGGAAAGCAGAAAAATCCCCAAAAAAAATAGAAATTTAACTAACTTCACTTTAATCCAAGAAATCTTCCATAAAATCACCTCTTAAGCCAACACAAGTCACTAATAAACCATTGTTAAGAACAAAGAATGGATTGCTAGACATGATACCTTGAAATCTCAAGAAAGGTGATGGTTTAGAGTTCTTCTTCCCAAATTAGCTCCACAAACACCTTGGGATCTCCTTAGTAAACAACTTTTATGGAGTAATTTGCAATTCTATCGGTTAGAACTCAAGATTGGAGTGAAAGATGAAGATTTTTCTCTCTCTCTTGCTCTCAAAGTTTCTTCCATAAGAAGGAGAAAATGGCTTGATTTTTGGTCAAATTTTGGTTTTAGTAAAGTTGAGCTAAGATGGTCAAAAGTCCAACTTGAATCACAAAGTGACACTTGTCACCTCTTTAATGCATAGCTATCCTTTTGTCTCTCCAACACCCATCCATACGGGTAATCTCTAATTATCTCTTAACACCTAGTACATTAATCCCGGTATACAAAACATAACCTAATTGGTCGAATTTATCGAACTTAACGCCACTAGCGGGTCCACGTCCAATATACACTCTTTATTTCTCATGAACTAATTTATACTAGAAAAACGATTGGAAAACTATATTCATTTATAAAAGTCTCTGGAAAATTTTGATAATAAAATAAAGTAAGAAAAATGCACACGGAAAAATAAATAAATAAATAAAGAAAATTTCCCTTTTCTTTTCTTTCGGGCGTCACAGACCCCCCCCTTAAAAGAATGTCGTCCTCGACATTCCAACTCATACTAATCAAGTCAAGATATCCCTCAAAAGTCAAACAAGCATTTCCAAGCAAGCACGAAGAGTTACTCTAATCCCACTTGTCAGATTTTCATTCCTACAAGAAATCACTAATATGTCAAACCAGACCCACAGTCCGGCATCCTAAACTTTAAGCCTAGGATACACTACAGAGATCTGAAGCCTAAGCTCTGATACCACCTGTGATAGCCCCACCTCACCCTAAGGCGAACCAAAGGGTTCGGCGGGCCGCCTGCCAAGTTCTCGCCGGGATTCAGTCGTTCACTACAGTCCTCAATTAAAACTCAAACTATACAGGAGATAATCCATCCAGTCACGTGAATAAGTACTACAAGCCTTCCTTCGCCACGAGCCCTATGGAGGGGAATAAAATATTTTTGGAGTGAGCTAGAAGCTCAGTGAGTAACCAGTCAAATCAGTAATCAAATCAGTTTCATAATAGTTCATTTCAATGATGTCATGAATCAGTAATCAAATGTATGTTTATTGCTCTCGTGAGTCAGTGAAATCATGGTACTTAGACGGCCAACGCTCAAATTGATCAGTTAACAATAAACAGTGAAACAGGAATAGGGAACCATTTGCTCCAGGTAAACAGTAAACCGTGGTGGAGACGTTGGTTCTAAGCCGAAGACTTCCCAAGAACTCATTTAAGCCAAATCATGTCATGAACTCACATGCAAGAACACATGATATGCAATCGAGTAAATAATGCAAGAAACAATTCATAAGTAGCTTTGGAAACAGTTTCGGGTCACTCACCTCCACGGCTTAGGAACCATCCATCATATATCATTGTCTTACCCAAATCCAAGCCCTTCAACTCAAACTCAAAGCAATCAAATGCTTTCAAAGATCGGACAGCATATCCCCTTAATTTCCTTACTTTTCCATCCTACAAGCAACACCATTTCATCTCAAATCAACCACATACACATCATAGACTATCAAATACACCTTTCGGCAAAATATCCATAACTGAAGCTACACTTATCGGATTGAAATGAATCTTATGGCGTTTCCAAGCCAAAACACAACCCTACATTTCTTATGAAGACCTGCAAAGCCAAATCATGCATTTTCAGGGTCAAAAAAGGAAGTTTCCACGAAATAGAAATCTGGGCGCGAGATAGGGTTCACGGGCAGTCAAGGGTATATCAGTCGTTTCACATGCTACAGTGCTCGGATTAAGCTGAAATTTTGCAGGAAATAGTTAACACCATTTGCCACAACTTTCATGTTTTAACCTAAGCCTGATTCAGCTTCTAACATGCCCAAATAAATCCGGCCAGAACAGGGCAAATGTAAAACCTAAACCTGGAATTTCCGCACAGAACTGAAATTTTCCGCAATTAACGCACAAGAGAGCTATTTAATACCATTTAGAACCATCAATTCAAGGCCAACCATATCCATCATAGGAAAGCAGAAAAATCCCCAAAAAAAATAGAAATTTAACTAACTTCACTTTAATCCAAGAAATCTTCCATAAAATCACCTCTTAAGCCAACACAAGTCACTAATAAACCATTGTTAAGAACAAAGAATGGATTGCTAGACATGATACCTTGAAATCTCAAGAAAGGTGATGGTTTAGAGTTCTTCTTCCCAAATTAGCTCCACAAACACCTTGGGATCTCCTTAGTAAACAACTTTTATGGAGTAATTTGCAATTCTATCGGTTAGAACTCAAGATTGGAGTGAAAGATGAAGATTTTTCTCTCTCTCTTGCTCTCAAAGTTTCTTCCATAAGAAGGAGAAAATGGCTTGATTTTTGGTCAAATTTTGGTTTTAGTAAAGTTGAGCTAAGATGGTCAAAAGTCCAACTTGAATCACAAAGTGACACTTGTCACCTCTTTAATGCATAGCTATCCTTTTGTCTCTCCAACACCCATCCATACGGGTAATCTCTAATTATCTCTTAACACCTAGTACATTAATCCCGGTATACAAAACATAACCTAATTGGTCGAATTTATCGAACTTAACGCCACTAGCGGGTCCACGTCCAATATACACTCTTTATTTCTCATGAACTAATTTATACTAGAAAAACGATTGGAAAACTATATTCATTTATAAAAGTCTCTGGAAAATTTTGATAATAAAATTAAGTAAGAAAAATGCACACGGAAAAATAAATAAATAAATAAATAAAATTTCCCTTTTCTTTTCTTTCGGGCGTCACAGACACCCCCCCTTAAAAGAATGTCCTCCTCGACATTCCAACTCATACTAATCAAGTCAAGATATCCCTCAAAAGTCAAACAAGCATTTCCAAGCAAGCACGAAGAGTTACTCTAATCCCACTTGTCAGATTTTCATTCCTATAAGAAATCACTAATATGTCAAACCAGACCCACAGTCCGGCATCCTAAACTTTAAGCCTAGGATACACTACAGAGATCTGAAGCCTAAGCTCTGATACCACCTGTGATAGCCCCACCTCACCCTAAGGCAAACCAAAGGGTTCGGCGGGCCGCCTGCCAAGTTCTCGCCGGGATTCAGTCGTTCACTACAGTCCTCAATTAAAACTCAAACTATACAGGAGATAATCCATCCAATCACGTGAATAAGTACTACAAGCCTTCCTTCGCCACGAGCCCTATGGAGGGGAATAAAATATTTTTGGAGTGAGCTAGAAGCTCAGTGAGTAACCAGTCAAATCAGTAATCAAATCAGTTTCATAATAGTTCATTTCAATGATGTCATGAATCAGTAATCAAATGTATGTTTATTGCTCTCGTGTGTCAGTGAAATCATGGTACTTAGACGGCCAACGCTCAAATTGATCAGTTAACAATAAACAGTGAAACAGGAATCGGGAACCATTTGCTCCAGGTAAACAGTAAACCGTGGTGGAGACGTTGGTTCTAAGCCGAAGACTTCCCAAGAACTCATTTAAGCCAAATCATGTCATGAACTCACATGCAAGAACACATGATATGCAATCGAGTAAATAATGCAAGAAACAATTCATAAGTAGCTTTGGAAACAGTTTCGGGTCACTCACCTCCACGGCTTAGGAACCATCCATCATATATCATTGTCTTACCCAAATCCAAGCCCCTCAACTCAAACTCAAAGCAATCAAATGCTTTCAAAGATCGGACAGCATATACCCTTAATTTCCTTACTTTTCCATCCTACAAGCAACACCATTTCATCTCAAATCAACCACATACACATCATAGACTATCAAATACACCTTTCGGCAAAATATCCATAACTGAAGCTACTCTTATCGGATTGAAATGAATCTTATGGCGTTTCCAAGCCAAAACACAACCCTACATTTCTTATGAAGACCTGCAAAGCCAAATCATGCATTTTCAGGGTCAAAAAAGGAAGTTTCCACGAAATAGAAATCTGGGCGCGAGATAGGGTTCACGGGCAGTCAAGGGTATATCAGTCGTTTCACATGCTACAGTGCTCGGATTAAGCTGAAATTTTGCAGGAAATAGTTAACACCATTTGCCACAACTTTCATGTTTTAACCTAAGCCTGATTCAGCTTCTAACATGCCCAAATAAATCCGGCCAGAACAGGGCAAATGTAAAACCTAAACCTGGAATTTCCGCACAGAACTGAAATTTTCCGCAATTAACGCACAAGAGAGCTATTTAATACCATTTAGAACCATCAATTCAAGGCCAACCATATCCATCATAGGAAAGCAGAAAAATCCCCAAAAAAAATAGAAATTTAACTAACTTCACTTTAATCCAAGAAATCTTCCATAAAATCACCTCTTAAGCCAACACAAGTCACTAATAAACCATTGTTAAGAACAAAGAATGGATTGCTAGACATGATACCTTGAAATCTCAAGAAAGGTGATGGTTTAGAGTTCTTCTTCCCAAATTAGCTCCACAAACACCTTGGGATCTCCTTAGTAAACAACTTTTATGGAGTAATTTGCAATTCTATCGGTTAGAACTCAAGATTGGAGTGAAAGATGAAGATTTTTCTCTCTCTCTTGCTCTCAAAGTTTCTTCCATAAGAAGGAGAAAATGGCTTGATTTTTGGTCAAATTTTGGTTTTAGTAAAGTTGAGCTAAGATGGTCAAAAGTCCAACTTGAATCACAAAGTGACACTTGTCACCTCTTTAATGCATAGCTATCCTTTTGTCTCTCCAACACCCATCCATACGGGTAATCTCTAATTATCTCTTAACACCTAGTACATTAATCCCGGTATACAAAACATAACCTAATTGGTCGAATTTATCGAACTTAACGCCACTAGCGGGTCCACGTCCAATATACACTCTTTATTTCTCATGAACTAATTTATACTAGAAAAACGATTGGAAAACTATATTCATTTATAAAAGTCTCTGGAAAATTTTGATAATAAAATAAAGTAAGAAAAATGCACACGGAAAAATAAATAAATAAATAAATAAAATTTCCCTTTTCTTTTCTTTCGGGCGTCACAGACACCCCCCCTTAAAAGAATGTCCTCCTCGACATTCCAACTCATACTAATCAAGTCAAGATATCCCTCAAAAGTCAAACAAGCATTTCCAAGCAAGCACGAAGAGTTACTCTAATCCCACTTGTCAGATTTTCATTCCTACAAGAAATCACTAATATGTCAAACCAGACCCACAGTCCGGCATCCTAAACTTTAAGCCTAGGATACACTACAGAGATCTGAAGCCTAAGCTCTGATACCACCTGTGATAGCCCCACCTCACCCTAAGGCAAACCAAAGGGTTCGGCGGGCCGCCTGCCAAGTTCTCGCCGGGATTCAGTCGTTCACTACAGTCCTCAATTAAAACTCAAACTATACAGGAGATAATCCATCCAATCACGTGAATAAGTACTACAAGCCTTCCTTCGCCACGAGCCCTATGGAGGGGAATAAAATATTTTTGGAGTGAGCTAGAAGCTCAGTGAGTAACCAGTCAAATCAGTAATCAAATCAGTTTCATAATAGTTCATTTCAATGATGTCATGAATCAGTAATCAAATGTATGTTTATTGCTCTCGTGTGTCAGTGAAATCATGGTACTTAGACGGCCAACGCTCAAATTGATCAGTTAACAATAAACAGTGAAACAGGAATCGGGAACCATTTGCTCCAGGTAAACAGTAAACCGTGGTGGAGACGTTGGTTCTAAGCCGAAGACTTCCCAAGAACTCATTTAAGCCAAATCATGTCATGAACTCACATGCAAGAACACATGATATGCAATCGAGTAAATAATGCAAGAAACAATTCATAAGTAGCTTTGGAAACAGTTTCGGGTCACTCACCTCCACGGCTTAGGAACCATCCATCATATATCATTGTCTTACCCAAATCCAAGCCCCTCAACTCAAACTCAAAGCAATCAAATGCTTTCAAAGATCGGACAGCATATACCCTTAATTTCCTTACTTTTCCATCCTACAAGCAACACCATTTCATCTCAAATCAACCACATACACATCATAGACTATCAAATACACCTTTCGGCAAAATATCCATAACTGAAGCTACTCTTATCGGATTGAAATGAATCTTATGGCGTTTCCAAGCCAAAACACAACCCTACATTTCTTATGAAGACCTGCAAAGCCAAATCATGCATTTTCAGGGTCAAAAAAGGAAGTTTCCACGAAATAGAAATCTGGGCGCGAGATAGGGTTCACGGGCAGTCAAGGGTATATCAGTCGTTTCACATGCTACAGTGCTCGGATTAAGCTGAAATTTTGCAGGAAATAGTTAACACCATTTGCCACAACTTTCATGTTTTAACCTAAGCCTGATTCAGCTTCTAACATGCCCAAATAAATCCGGCCAGAACAGGGCAAATGTAAAACCTAAACCTGGAATTTCCGCACAGAACTGAAATTTTCCGCAATTAACGCACAAGAGAGCTATTTAATACCATTTAGAACCATCAATTCAAGGCCAACCATATCCATCATAGGAAAGCAGAAAAATCCCCAAAAAAAATAGAAATTTAACTAACTTCACTTTAATCCAAGAAATCTTCCATAAAATCACCTCTTAAGCCAACACAAGTCACTAATAAACCATTGTTAAGAACAAAGAATGGATTGCTAGACATGATACCTTGAAATCTCAAGAAAGGTGATGGTTTAGAGTTCTTCTTCCCAAATTAGCTCCACAAACACCTTGGGATCTCCTTAGTAAACAACTTTTATGGAGTAATTTGCAATTCTATCGGTTAGAACTCAAGATTGGAGTGAAAGATGAAGATTTTTCTCTCTCTCTTGCTCTCAAAGTTTCTTCCATAAGAAGGAGAAAATGGCTTGATTTTTGGTCAAATTTTGGTTTTAGTAAAGTTGAGCTAAGATGGTCAAAAGTCCAACTTGAATCACAAAGTGACACTTGTCACCTCTTTAATGCATAGCTATCGTTTTGTCTCTCCAACACCCATCCATAGGGGTAATCTCTAATTATCTCTTAACACCTAGTATATTAATCCCGGTATACAAAACATAACCTAATTGATCGAATTTATCGAACTTAACGCCACTAGCGGGTCCACGTCCAATATACACTCTTTATTTCTCATGAACTAATTTATACTAGAAAAACGATTGGAAAACTATATTCATTTATAAAAGTCTCTGGAAAATTTTGATAATAAAATAAAGTAAGAAAAATGCACACGGCAAAATAAATAAAGAAAATTTCCCTTTTCTTTTCTTTCGGGCGTCACAGACCCCCCCCCCCTTGAAAGAATGTCGTCCTCGACATTCCAACTCATACTAATCAAGTCAAGATATCCCTCAAAAGTCAAACAAGCATTTCCAAGCAAGCACGAAGAGTTACACTAATCCCACTTGTCAGATTTTCATTCCTACAAGAAATCACTAATATGTCAAACCAGACCCACAGTCTGGCATCCTAAACTTTAAGCCTAGGATACACTACAGAGATCTGAAGCCTAAGCTCTGATACCACCTGTGATAGCCCCACCTCACCCTAAGGCGAACCAAAGGGTTCGGCGGGCCGTCTGCCAAGTTCTCGCCGGGATTCAGTCGTTCACTACAGTCCTCAATTAAAACTCAAACTATACAGGAGATAATCCATTGTTGACCTTGGTCGATCAATCCTTGGTTTTGATGATTAACAAACCAAAATGTAGATTTGGGCTAATTTTTTTATGTGAGCAATTTGTTAGAACAGATTCTTGTGGCACAAAAGAAGAAGCAAAAACAGGGCACTCATGTGGGACGTCCGAAAGGAAGCTATCGGACGTCCGAAAGGATGAAGAACATCAGGAAGGATATTCTGTCGGACGCTCGTGAGGAAGCATCGGACGTCCGGAAGGATCGGACGCACCCCTCGGACGCACCCCTCGGACGCACATCAATCGCATCGGACGTCCGAGAAATTTCGCAAAGATTTGATGACTCTCTGACGACATTCGGACGCAGGGTTCGGACGTCCGACAGGTGGTTTGGACGCAGGGTTCGGACGTCCGACAGGTGGTTCGAATGTCCGACAGGCCAACGGCTAGTTTTGACAGCATTTAATATTTGACCGTTGGAGAGCCTTTTGGAGCCATTTCTCACCTTCTATAAACACCCCAAAGCACAAGAAGACACGGGACTTTTGCCAACACAATATACAAGCTTACAAGTGAGATTTTTGAGTAGAAAGATTCTTTGTTGGTTGTATAAGGGGTTGGGGAAGTTGGGTTGTGAGGTTGCTCAAGTGAAGGTTATTCTCTAGGAGGAGTAAAACCTTGGTGAAGGTGAACCTATCACTTGAAGTGGTAAAACCTTGGTGAAGGTTGCCTCATTTGTATAAAATAGTTCTTAATTGGGTGAGTGATCTTTCAAGTGTAGGTTGTTGAGGGTTAACTATAATAGTTGTAAAACTCCTTGGCTCAACCAAAGAGTGTTTGGGGTGAGGAAGAAGTGAGCCTTCACTTGTACATCTTGGTTAGCATCGCCATCTATTGAAGAGGCTATTGGTTTGATATTTGGTTTGCATTTCTTATCCTTTCTCTTTAATTAAGTTTTCTTTATTGTGCTTAAATTTGATATATCTTTGTGCATCATTGTGAATTTGTTTGTACTCATTGGGTTGCCCCGGGCACTTACAATTGGTATCAGAGCTTGGTCTCCTTGAGACTAAGCTCAATCGGCTTGGAGTAAAGATCATGGCAACCATAAAAGTTTCCTTTTTAGAAGGGCAATCTATTGATAGACCACCTATGTTTAATGGTTCTCATTTTAGCATGTGAAAACAAAGAATGATGATTTTCTTACAATCCGTTTATATTGAATTATGGTATGTGGTAGAAGATGGTCCTTATGAAGCTAGAATAGTTGACTCTACCACCAATTTGAGTAGATTAAAAACTAGACAAGAATTGAATGAAAAAGACAAAAGATACCTTTCTTTGAATGCCAAGGCCATGTGTATATTGTACAATGCATTAGATGTAAATGAATCTAGTAGGATTAAAGGTTGTAAATCAGCTAAAGATATTTGGGATAAATTGTGTGTATTTCATGAAGGTAACCAAGATATTAAAGAACAAAAGAAATCTTTGCTTGTTTCTCAATATGAATTTTTCAAAATGCATCCTCTTGAAAATGTTGATGAGATGTGTAGTAGATTTTGTGACATTATTGAAGATCTTAAATTGCTTGGAAAAGAATATTCTTTGGGTGAGAAAAATAGAAAGATTTTGAATGCCTTGCCAAAAGAATGGGAAAACAAAATAAATGCTATAGAAGAGGCAAAGGATTTAAATTCTATGTCCATTGAATCTCTTGTGGATACCCTAACCTCTTATGAATTAAAGCTGAAATTCAAAGTGCAAGAGGAAGAAAATGCTAGAATGTATAAGAGAGACATAGCTTTTAAAGCATCTCAAGTGGGGGATAACCCATCCTTCATGGGTAATGAAATCATGGAAGTGGACAATGATATAACTCCTCACATCAAAAGTTTCAAGAAGATCTTCAACAAGAGATGTTCAAGAGGAGATTGCAAAATTACATGGGATGAATGCAATTCAAAAAGAGAAAAAGAAGAGTTGGCCCAAATGGCACTAATGGCCGTTGGAGAAGATGAGGTAAGTTCTTATCACTCTTCTTGTGATGAAGATAATGAAGATGATGATGTGAAAATTCTTATGATTAAAATGCATAAAAGTTTGAGAAAATCTTATGCTAAAAATAAAGATTTGAAAACAAAAATAAATGATTTGTTGGAAGAAAACTCCAAACTTTTTCAGGAAAACAAATGTTTGAGAATGGAAAATGATGATTTAAAAAATCAAAAAAGTGTTTTTGATTGCAAAAATAATTTGAAAAGGAAGTTGGAAGAGAAAACAAAGTTTTATGAAAAAATGTTGGAGGAACAAAATTTGTTAAAGAAAAGAATTAATGACTTGAACGAGTTTCTCCAAAATGAAAAACAAAAGTTTTCTCAAACAAAAGAAAGCAAATCTTTTCAAGGCACAAATAAGTTTGATATGATAAGAAGTAAGAAAATTAGTTGCATTAAATCCACTTATGTGCAAAATACTTCTATCATGTGTCACTTTTGTTGTCAATTTGGACATATGCAAAATGATTGCTATGTAAAGAAAAATATGAGAAAAGGTATGAAATCCATGTGGATTGCTAGATCATGTTGTACTAACTCCCAAGAACCCTATAAAAAATTACAATTGGTATCATGAAAGTTTTGTCTTTCTATATGGTCTTGATTTGGAAAATAAAGGGGGAGTTTGCTTTTTGATTGATGTCAAAAGGGGGAGTAGGATTTATTGAAATTTCTTTGTATGTTGGCTTTTTCTAAGGGGGAGTTTTATTTGAACTTATTTGATCAAAGAAATCTTCATTTTGTTTGTCATCATCAAAAAGGGGGAGATTGTTGACCTTGGTCGATCAATCCTTGGTTTTGATGATTAACAAACCAAAATGTAGATTTGGGCTAATGTTTTTATGTGAGCAATTTGTTAGAACAGATTCTTGTGGCACAAAAGAAGAAGCAAAAACAGGGCACTCATGTGGGACGTCCGAAAGGAAGCTATCGGACGTCCGAAAGGATGAAGAACATCACGAAGGATATTCTGTCGGACGCTCGTGAGGAAGCATCGGACGTCCGGAAGGATCGGACGCACCCCTCGGACGCACATCAATCGCATCAGACGTCCGAGAAATTTCGCAAAGATTTGATGACTCTCTGACGACGTTCGGACGCAGGGTTCGGACGTCCGACAGGTGGTTCGAACGTCCGACAGGCCAACGGCTAGTTTTGACAGCATTTAATATTTGACCGTTGGAGAGCCTTTTGGAGCCATTTCTCACCTTCTATAAACACCCCAAAGCACAAGAAGACACGGGACTTTTGCCAACACAATATACAAGCTTACAAGTGAGATTTTTGAGTAGAAAGATTCTTTGTTGGTTGTATAAGGGGTTGGGGAAGTTGGGTTGTGTGGTTGCTGAAGTGAAGGTTATTCTCTAGGAGGAGTAAAACCTTGGTGAAGGTGAACCTATCACTTGAAGTGGTAAAACCTTGGTGAAGGTTGCCTCATTTGTATAAAATAGTTCTTAATTGGGTGAGTGATCTTTCAAGTGTAGGTTGTTGAGGGTTAACTATAATAGTTGTAAAACTCCTTGGCTCAACCAAAGAGTGTTTGGGGTGAGGAAGGAGTGAGCCTTCACTTGTACATCTTGGTTAGCATCGCCATCTATTGAAGAGGCTATTGGTTTGATATTTGGTTTGCATTTCTTATCTTTTCTCTTTAATTAAGTTTTCTTTATTGTGCTTAAATTTGATATATCTTTGTGCATCATTGTGAATTTGTTTGTACTCATTGGGTTGCCCCGGGCACTTACATCCATCCAGTCACGTGAATAAGTACTACAAGCCTTTCTTCGCCACGAGCCCTATGGAGGGGAATAAAATATTTTTGGAGTGAGCTAGAAGCTCAGTGAGTAACCAGTCAAATCAGTAATCAAATCAGTTTCATAATAGTTCATTTCAATGATGTCATGAATCAGTAATCAAATGTATGTTTATTGCTCTCGTGAGCCAGTGAAATCATGGTACTTAGACGGCCAACGCACAAGTTGATCAGTTAACAATAAACAGTGAAACAGGAATAGGGAGCCATTTGCACCAGGTAAACAGTAAACCGTGGTGGAGACGTTGGTTCTAAGCCCAAGACTTCCCAAGAACTCATTTAAGCCAAATCATGTCATGAACTCACATGCAAGCACACATGATATGCAATCGAGTAAATAAGGCAAGAAACAATTCATAAGTAGCTTTGGAAACAGTTTCGGGTCACTCACCTCCACGGCTTAGGAACCATCCATCATATATCATTGTCTTACCCAAATCCAAGCCCTTCAACTCAAACTCAAAGCAATCAAATGCTTTCAAAGATCGGACAGCATATCCCCTTAATTTCCTTACTTTTCCATCCTACAAGCAACACCATTTCATCTCAAATCAACCACATACACATCATAGACTATCAAATACACCTTTCGGCACAATATCCATAACTGAAGCTACACTTATCGGATTGAAATGAATCTTATGGCGTTTCAAAGCCAAAACATAACCCTACATTTCTTATGAAGACCTGCAAAGCCAAATCCTGCATTTTCAGGGTCAAAAAAGGAAGTTTCCACGAAAATAGAAATCTGGGCGCGAAATAGGGTTCACGGGCAGTCAAGGGTATATCAGTCATTTCACATGCTACAGTGCTCGGATTGAGCTGAAATTTTGCAGGAAATAGTTAACACCATTTTCCACAACTTTCATGTTTTAACCTAAGCCTGATTCAGCTTCTAACATGCCCAAATAAATCCGGCCAGAACAGGGCAAATATAAAACCTAAACCTGGAATTTCCGCACAGAACTGAAATTTTCCGCAAATAACCGCAATTAACGCACAAAAGAGCTATTTAATACCATTTAGAACCATCAATTCAAGGCTAACCATATCCATCATAGGAAATCAGAAAAATCCCCAAAAAAAATAGAAATTTAACTAACTTCACTTTAATCCAAGAAATCTTCCATAAAATCACCTCTTAAGCCAACACAAGTCACTAATAAACCATTGTTAAGCACAAAGAATGGATTGCTAGACATGATACCTTGAAATCTCAAGAAAGGTGATGGTTTAGAGTTCTTCTTGCCAAATTAGCTCCACAAACACCTTGGGATCTCCTTAGTAAACAACTTTTATGGAATAATTTGCATTTCTATCGGTTAGAACTCAAGATTGGAGTAAGAAATTGGAGTGAAAGATGAAGATTTTTCTCTCTCTCTTGCTCTCAAAGTTTCTTCCATAAGAAGGAGAAAATGGCTTGATTTTTGGTCAAATTTTGGTTTTAGTAAAGTTGAGCTAAGATGGTCAAAAGTCCAACTTGAATCACAAAGTGACACTTGGCACATCTTTAATGCATAGCTATCCTTTTGTCTCTCAAACACCCATCCATAGGGGTAATCTCTAATTATCTCTTAACACCTAGTATATTAATCCCGATATACAAAACATAACCTAATTGGTCGAATTTATCGAATTTAACGCCACTAGCGGGTCCAAGTCCAATATACACTCTTTATTTCTCATGAACTATTTTATACTAGAAAAACGATTGAAAAACTATATTCATTTATAAAAGTCTCTGGGAAATTTTGATAATAAAATAAAGTAAGAAAAATGCACACGGAAAAATAAGTAAATAAATAAAGAAAATTTCCCTTTTATTTTCTTTCGGGCGTCACAGACTCCCCCCCTTAAAAGAATGTCGTCCTCGACATTCCAACTGATACTAATCAAGTGAAGATATCCCTCAAAAGTCAAACAAGCATTTCCAAGCAAGCACGAAGAGTTACTCTAATCCCACTTGTCAGATTTTCATTCCTACAAGAAATCACTGATATGTCAAATCAGACCCACAGTCCGGCATCCTAAACTTTAAACCTAGGATACACTACAGAGATCTGAAGCCTAAGCTCTGATACCACCTGTGATAGCCCCACCTCACCCTAAGGCGAACCAAAGGGTTCGGCGGCCCGCCTGCCCAGTTCTGGCCGGGACTCAGTCGTTCACTACAGTCCTCAATTAAAACTCAAACTATACAGGAAATAATCCATCCAGTCACGTGAATAAGTACTACAAGCCTTCCTTCGCCACGAGCCCTATGCAGGGGAATAAAATTTTTTTGGGGTGAGCTAGAAGCTCAATGAGTAACCAGTCAAATCAGTAATCAAATCAGTTTCATAATAGTTCATTTCAATGATGTCATGAATCAGTAATCAAATGTATGTTTATTGCTCTCGTGAGTCAGTGAAATCATGGTACTTAGACGGCCAACGCTCAAGTTGATCAGTTAGCAATAAACAGTGAAACAGGAATAGGGAGCCATTTGCTCCAGGTAAACAGTAAACCGTGGTGGAGACGTTGGTTCTAAGCCGAAGACTTCCCAAGAACTCATTTAAGCCAAATCATGTCATGAACTCACATGCAAGCACACATGATATGCAATCGAGTAAATAATGCAAGAAAGAATTCATAAGTAGCTTTGGAAACAGTTTCGGGTCACTCACCTCCACGGCTTAGGAACCATCCATCATGTATCATTGTCTTACCCAAATCCAAGCCCTTCAACTCAAACTCAAAGCAATCAAATGCTTTCAAAGATCGGACAGCATATCCCCTTAATTTCCTTACTTTTCCATCCTACAAACAACACCATTTCATCTCAAATCAACCACATGCACATCATAGACTATCAAATACACCTTTCGGCAAAATATCCATAACCGAAGCTACACTTATCGGATTGAAATGAATCTTATGGCGTTTCAAAGCCAAAACACAACCCTACATTTCTTATGAAGACCTGCAAAGCCAAATCATGCATTTTCAGGGTCAAAAAAGGAAGTTTCCACAAAAATAGAAATCTGGGCGCGAGATAGGGTTCACGGGCAGTCAAGGGTATATCAGTCGTTTCACATGCTACAGTGCTCGGATTAAGCTGAAATTTTGCAGGAAATAGTTAACACCATTTGCCACAATTTTCATGTTTTAACCTAAGCCTGATTCAGCTTCTAACAGGCCCAAATAAATCCGGCCAGAACAGGGCAAATGTAAAACCTAAACCTGAAATTTCCGCACAGAACTGAAATTTTCCGCAATTAACGCACAAGAGAGCTATTTAATACCATTTAGAACCATCAATTCAAGGCTAACCATATCCATCATAGGAAAGCTGAAAAATCCCCAAAAAAAATAGAAATTTAACTAACTTCACTTTAATCCAAGAAATCTTCCATAAAATCACCTCTTAAGCCAACACAAGTCACTAATAAACCATTGTTAAGAACAAAGAATGGATTGCTAGACATGATACCTTGAAATCTCAAGAAAGGTGATGGTTTAGAGTTCTTCTTCCCAAATTAGCTCCACAAACAGCTTGGGATCTCCTTAGTAAACAACTTTTATGGAGTAATTTACAATTCTATCGGTTAGAACTCAAGATTGGAGTGAAAGATGAAGATTTTTCTCTCTCTCTTGCTCTCAAAGTTTCTTCCATAAGAAGGAGAAAATGGCTTGATTTTTGGTCAAATTTTGGTTTTAGTAAAGTTGAGCTAAGATGGTCAAAAGTCCAACTTGAATCACAAAGTGACACTTGTCACCTCTTTAATGCATAGCTATCCTTTTGTCTCTCCAACACCCATCCATAGGGGTAATCTCTAATTATCTCTTAACACCTAGTATATTAATCCCGGTATACAAAACATAACCTAATTGGTCGAATTTATCGAACTTAACGCCACTAGCGGGTCCACGTCCAATATACACTCTTTATTTCTCATGAACTAATTTATACTAGAAAAATGATTGGAAAACTATATTCATTTATAAAAGTCTCTGGAAAATTTTGATAATAAAATAAAGTAAGAAAAATGCACACGGAAAAATAAATAAAGAAATTTTCCCTTTTCTTTTCTTTCGGGCGTCACAGACTCCCCCCCTTAAAAGAATATCGTCCTCGACATTCCAACTCATACTAATCAAGTCAAGATATCCCTCAAAAGTCAAACAAGCATTTCCAAGCAAGCACGAAGAGTTACTCTAATCCCACTTGTCAGATTTTCATTCCTACAAGAAATCACTAATATGTCAAACCAGACCCACAGTCCGGCATCCTAAACTTTAAGCCTAGGATACACTACAGAGATCTGAAGCCTAAGCTCTGATACCACTTGTGATAGCCCCACCTCACCCTAAGGCGAACCAAAGGGTTCGGCGGGCCGCCTTCCAAGTTCTCGCCGAGATTCAGTCGTTCACTACAGTCCTCAATTAAAACTCAAACTATACATGAGACAATCCATCCAGTCACGTGAATAAGTACTACAAGCCTTCCTTCGCCACGAGCCCTATGCAGGGGAATAAAATATTTTTGGAGTGAGCTAGAAGCTCAGTGAGTAACCAGTCAAATCAGTAATCAAATCAGTTTCATAATAGTTCATTTCAATGATGTCATGAATCAGTAATCAAATATTTGTTTATTGCTCTCGTGAGTCAGTGAAATCATGGTACTTAGATGGCCAACGCTCAAATTGATCAGTTAACAATAAACAGTGAAACAGGAATAGGGAGCCAGTTGCTCCAGGTAAACAGTAAACCGTGGTGGAGACGTTGGTTCTAAGCCGAAGACTTCCCAAGAACTCATTTAAGCCAAATCATGTCATGAACTCACATGCAAGCACACATGATATGCAATCGAGTAAATAATGCAAGAAACAATTCATAAGTAGCTTTGGAAACAGTTTCGGGTCACTCACCTCCACGGCTTAGGAACCATCCATCATATATCATTGTCTTACCCAAATCCAAGCCCTTCAACTCAAACTCAAAGCAATCAAATGCTTTCAAAGATCGGACAGCATATCCCCTTAATTTCCTTACTTTTCCATCCTACAACCAACACCATTTCATCTCAAATCAACCACATACACATCATAGACTATCAAATACACCTTTCGGCAAAATATCCATAACTGAAGCTACACTTATCGGATTGAAATGAATCTTATGGCGTTTCCAAGCCAAAACACAACCCTACATTTCTTATGAAGACCTGCAAAGCCAAATCATGCATTTTCAGGGTCAAAAAAGGAAGTTTCCACGAAATAGAAATCTGGGCGCGAGATAGGGTTCACGGGCAGTCAAGGGTATATCAGTCGTTTCACATGCTACAGTGCTCGGATTAAGCTGAAATTTTGCAGGAAATAGTTAACACCATTTGCCACAACTTTCATGTTTTAACCTAAGCCTGATTCAGCTTCTAACATGCCCAAATAAATCCGGCCAGAACAGGGCAAATGTAAAACCTAAACCTGGAATTTCCGCACAGAACTGAAATTTTCCGCAATTAACGCACAAGAGAGCTATTTAATACCATTTAGAACCATCAATTCAAGGCCAACCATATCCATCATAGGAAAGCAGAAAAATCCCCAAAAAAAAATAGAAATTTAACTAACTTCACTTTAATCCAAGAAATCTTCCATAAAATCACCTCTTAAGCCAACACAAGTCACTAATAAACCATTGTTAAGAACAAAGAATGGATTGCTAGACATGATACCTTGAAATCTCAAGAAAGGTGATGGTTTAGAGTTATTTTCCCAAATTAGCTCCACAAACACCTTGGGATCTCCTTAGTAAACAACTTTTATGGAGTAATTTGCAATTCTATCGGTTAGAACTCAAGATTGGAGTGAAAGATGAAGATTTTTCTCTCTCTCTTGCTCTCAAAGTTTCTTCCATAAGAAGGAGAAAATGGCTTGATTTTTGGTCAAATTTTGGTTTTAGTAAAGTTGAGCTAAGATGGTCAAAAGTCCAACTTGAATCACAAAGTGACACTTGTCACCTCTTTAATGCATAGCTATCCTTTTGTCTCTCCAACACCCATCCATACGGGTAATCTCTAATTATCTCTTAACACCTAGTATATTAATCCCGGTATACAAAACATAACCTAATTGGTCGAATTTATCGAACTTAACGCCACTAGCGGGTCCACGTCCAATATACACTCTTTATTTCTCATGAACTAATTTATACTAGAAAAACGATTGGAAAACTATATTCATTTATAAAAGTCTCTGGAAAATTTTGATAATAAAATAAAGTAAGAAAAATGCATACGGAAAAATAAATAAAGAAAATTTCCCTTTTCTTTTCTTTCGGGCGTCACAGACCCCCCCCCCCTTGAAAGAATGTCGTCCTCGACATTCCAACTCATACTAATCAAGTCAAGATATCCCTCAAAAGTCAAACAAGCATTTCCAAGCAAGCACGAAGAGTTACTCTAATCCCACTTGTCAGATTTTCATTCCTACAAGAAATCACTAATATGTCAAACCAGACCCACAGTCCGGCATCCTAAACTTTAAGCCTAGGATACACTACAGAGATCTGAAGCCTAAGCTCTGATACCACCTGTGATAGCCCCACCTCACCCTAAGGCGAACCAAAGGGTTCGGCGGGCCGCCTGCCAAGTTCTCGCCGGGATTCAGTCGTTCACTACAGTACTCAATTAAAACTCAAACTATACAGGAGATAATCCATTGTTGACCTTGGTCGATCAATCCTTGGTTTTGATGATTAACAAACCAAAATGTAGATTTGGGCTAATTATTTTATGTGAGCAATTTGTTAGAACAGATTCTTGTGGCACAAAAGAAGAAGCAAAAACAGGGCACTCATGTGGGACGTTCGAAAGGAAGCTATCGGACGTCCGAAAGGATGAAGAACATCAGGAAGGATATTCTGTCGGACGCTCGTGAGGAAGCATCGGACGTCCGGAAGGATCGGACGCACCCCTCGGACGCACATCAATCGCATCGGACGTCCGAGAAATTTCGCAAAGATTTGATGACTCTCTGACGACATTCGGACGCAGGGTTCGGACGTCCGACAGGTGGTTTGGACGCAGGGTTCGGACGTCCGACAGGTGGTTCGAATGTCCGACAGGCCAACGGCTAGTTTTGACAGCATTTAATATTTGACCGTTGGAGAGCCTTTTGGAGCCATTTCTCACCTTCTATAAACACCCCAAAGCACAAGAAGACACGGGACTTTTGCCAACACAATATACAAGCTTACAAGTGAGATTTTTGAGTAGAAAGATTCTTTGTTGGTTGTATAAGGGGTTGGGGAAGTTGGGTTGTGAGGTTGCTCAAGTGAAGGTTATTCTCTAGGAGGAGTAAAACCTTGGTGAAGGTGAACCTATCACTTGAAGTGGTAAAACCTTGGTGAAGGTTGCCTCATTTGTATAAAATAGTTCTTAATTGGGTGAGTGATCTTTCAAGTGTAGGTTGTTGAGGGTTAACTATAATAGTTGTAAAACTCCTTGGCTCAACCAAAGAGTGTTTGGGGTGAGGAAGAAGTGAGCCTTCACTTGTACATCTTGGTTAGCATCGCCATCTATTGAAGAGGCTATTGGTTTGATATTTGGTTTGCATTTCTTATCCTTTCTCTTTAATTAAGTTTTCTTTATTGTGCTTAAATTTGATATATCTTTGTGCATCATTGTGAATTTGTTTGTACTCATTGGGTTGCCCCGGGCACTTACAATTGGTATCAGAGCTTGGTCTCCTTGAGACTAAGCTCAATCGGCTTGGAGTAAAGATCATGGCAACCATAAAAGTTTCCTTTTTAGAAGGGCAATCTATTGATAGACCACCTATGTTTAATGGTTCTCATTTTAGCATGTGGAAACAAAGAATGATGATTTTCTTACAATCCGTTTATATTGAATTATGGTATGTGGTAGAAGATGGTCCTTATGAAGCTAGAATAGTTGACTCTACCACCAATTTGAGTAGATTAAAGACTAGACAAGAATTGAATGAAAAAGACAAAAGATACCTTTCTTTGAATGCCAAGGCCATGTGTATATTGTACAATGCATTAGATGTAAATGAATCTAGTAGGATTAAAGGTTGTAAATCAGCTAAAGATATTTGGGATAAATTGTGTGTATTTCATGAAGGTAACCAAGATATTAAAGAACAAAAGAAATCTTTGCTTGTTTCTCAATATGAATTTTTTAAAATGCATCCTCTTGAAAATGTTGATGAGATGTGTAGTAGATTTTGTGACATTATTGAAGATCTTAAATTGCTTGGAAAAGAATATTCTTTGGGTGAGAAAAATAGAAAGATTTTGAATGCCTTGCCAAAAGAATGGGAAAACAAAATAAATGCTATAGAAGAGGCAAAGGATTTAAATTCTATGTCCATTGAATCTCTTGTGGATACCCTAACCTCTTATGAATTAAAGCTGAAATTCAAAGTGCAAGAGGAAGAAAATGCAAGAATGTATAAGAGAGACATAGCTTTTAAAGCATCTCAAGTGGGGGATAACCCATCCTTCATGGGTAATGAAATCATGGAAGTGGACAATGATATAACTCCTCACATCAAAAGTTTCAAGAAGATCTTCAACAAGAGATGTTCAAGAGGAGATTGCAAAATTACATGGGATGAATGCAATTCAAAAAGAGAAAAAGAAGAGTTGGCCCAAATGGCACTAATGGCCGTTGGAGAAGATGAGGTAAGTTCTTATCACTCTTCTTGTGATGAAGATAATGAAGATGATGATGTGAAAATTCTTATGATTAAAATGCATAAAAGTTTGAGAAAATCTTATGCTAAAAATAAAGATTTGAAAACAAAAATAAATGATTTGTTGGAAGAAAACTCCAAACTTTTTCAGGAAAACAAATGTTTGAGAATGGAAAATGATGATTTAAAAAATCAAAAAAGTGTTTTTGATTGCAAAAATAATTTGAAAAGGAAGTTGGAAGAGAAAACAAAGTTTTATGAAAAAATGTTGGAGGAACAAAATTTGTTAAAGAAAAGAATTAATGACTTGAACGAGTTTCTCCAAAATGAAAAACAAAAGTTTTCTCAAACAAAAGAAAGCAAATCTTTTCAAGGCACAAATAAGTTTGATATGATAAGAAGTAAGAAAATTAGTTGCATTAAATCCACTTATGTGCAAAATACTTCTATCATGTGTCACTTTTGTTGTCAATTTGGACATATGCAAAATGATTGCTATGTAAAGAAAAATATGAGAAAAGGTATGAAATCCATGTGGATTGCTAGATCATGTTGTACTAACTCCCAAGAACCCTATAAAAAATTACAATTGGTATCATGAAAGTTTTGTCTTTCTATATGGTCTTGATTTGGAAAATAAAGGGGGAGTTTGCTTTTTGATTGATGTCAAAAGGGGGAGTAGGATTTATTGAAATTTCTTTGTATGTTGGCTTTTTCTAAGGGGGAGTTTTATTTGAACTTATTTGATCAAAGAAATCTTCATTTTGTTTGTCATCATCAAAAAGGGGGAGATTGTTGACCTTGGTCGATCAATCCTTGGTTTTGATGATTAACAAACCAAAATGTAGATTTGGGCTAATGTTTTTATGTGAGCAATTTGTTAGAACAGATTCTTGTGGCACAAAAGAAGAAGCAAAAACAGGGCACTCATGTGGGACGTCCGAAAGGAAGCTATCGGACGTCCGAAAGGATGAAGAACATCACGAAGGATATTCTGTCGGACGCTCGTGAGGAAGCATCGGACGTCCGGAAGGATCGGACGCACCCCTCGGACGCACATCAATCGCATCAGACGTCCGAGAAATTTCGCAAAGATTTGATGACTCTCTGACGACGTTCGGACGCAGGGTTCGGACGTCCGACAGGTGGTTCGAACGTCCGACAGGCCAACGGCTAGTTTTGACAGCATTTAATATTTGACCGTTGGAGAGCCTTTTGGAGCCATTTCTCACCTTCTATAAACACCCCAACGCACAAGAAGACACGGGACTTTTGCCAACACAATATACAAGCTTACAAGTGAGATTTTTGAGTAGAAAGATTCTTTGTTGGTTGTATAAGGGGTTGGGGAAGTTGGGTTGTGTGGTTGCTCAAGTGAAGGTTATTCTCTAGGAGGAGTAAAACCTTGGTGAAGGTGAACCTATCACTTGAAGTGGTAAAACCTTGGTGAAGGTTGCCTCATTTGTATAAAATAGTTCTTAATTGGGTGAGTGATCTTTCAAGTGTAGGTTGTTGAGGGTTAACTATAATAGTTGTAAAACTCCTTGGCTCAACCAAAGAGTGTTTGGGGTGAGGAAGGAGTGAGCCTTCACTTGTACATCTTGGTTAGCATCGCCATCTATTGAAGAGGCTATTGGTTTGATATTTGGTTTGCATTTCTTATCTTTTCTCTTTAATTAAGTTTTCTTTATTGTGCTTAAATTTGATATATCTTTGTGCATCATTGTGAATTTGTTTGTACTCATTGGGTTGCCCCGGGCACTTACATCCATCCAGTCACGTGAATAAGTACTACAAGACTTTCTTCGCCACGAGCCCTATGGAGGGGAATAAAATATTTTTGGAGTGAGCTAGAAGCTCAGTGAGTAACCAGTCAAATCAGTAATCAAATCAGTTTCATAATAGTTCATTTCAATGATGTCATGAATCAGTAATCAAATGTATGTTTATTGCTCTCGTGAGCCAGTGAAATCATGGTACTTAGACGGCCAACGCACAAGTTGATCAGTTAACAATAAACAGTGAAACAGGAATAGGGAGCCATTTGCACCAGGTAAACAGTAAACCGTGGTGGAGACGTTGGTTCTAAGCCCAAGACTTCCCAAGAACTCATTTAAGCCAAATCATGTCATGAACTCACATGCAAGCACACATGATATGCAATCGAGTAAATAAGGCAAGAAACAATTCATAAGTAGCTTTGGAAACAGTTTCGGGTCACTCACCTCCACGGCTTAGGAACCATCCATCATATATCATTGTCTTACCCAAATCCAAGCCCTTCAACTCAAACTCAAAGCAATCAAATGCTTTCAAAGATCGGACAGCATATCCCCTTAATTTCCTTACTTTTCCATCCTACAAGCAACACCATTTCATCTCAAATCAACCACATACACATCATAGACTATCAAATACACCTTTCGGCACAATATCCATAACTGAAGCTACACTTATCGGATTGAAATGAATCTTATGGCGTTTCAAAGCCAAAACATAACCCTACATTTCTTATGAAGACCTGCAAAGCCAAATCCTGCATTTTCAGGGTCAAAAAAGGAAGTTTCCACGAAAATAGAAATCTGGGCGCGAAATAGGGTTCACGGGCAGTCAAGGGTATATCAGTCATTTCACATGCTACAGTGCTCGGATTGAGCTGAAATTTTGCAGGAAATAGTTAACACCATTTTCCACAACTTTCATGTTTTAACCTAAGCCTGATTCAGCTTCTAACATGCCCAAATAAATCCGGCCAGAACAGGGCAAATATAAAACCTAAACCTGGAATTTCCGCACAGAACTGAAATTTTCCGCAAATAACCGCAATTAACGCACAAAAGAGCTATTTAATACCATTTAGAACCATCAATTCAAGGCTAACCATATCCATCATAGGAAATCAGAAAAATCCCCAAAAAAAATAGAAATTTAACTAACTTCACTTTAATCCAAGAAATCTTCCATAAAATCACCTCTTAAGCCAACACAAGTCACTAATAAACCATTGTTAAGCACAAAGAATGGATTGCTAGACATGATACCTTGAAATCTCAAGAAAGGTGATGGTTTAGAGTTCTTCTTGCCAAATTAGCTCCACAAACACCTTGGGATCTCCTTAGTAAACAACTTTTATGGAATAATTTGCATTTCTATCGGTTAGAACACAAGATTGGAGTAAGAAATTGGAGTGAAAGATGAAGATTTTTCTCTCTCTCTTGCTCTCAAAGTTTCTTCCATAAGAAGGAGAAAATGGCTTGATTTTTGGTCAAATTTTGGTTTTAGTAAAGTTGAGCTAAGATGGTCAAAAGTCCAACTTGAATCACAAAGTGACACTTGGCACATCTTTAATGCATAGCTATCCTTTTGTCTCTCAAACACCCATCCATAGGGGTAATCTCTAATTATCTCTTAACACCTAGTATATTAATCCTGATATACAAAACATAACCTAATTGGTCGAATTTATCGAATTTAACGCCACTAGCGGGTCCAAGTCCAATATACACTCTTTATTTCTCATGAACTATTTTATACTAGAAAAACGATTGAAAAACTATATTCATTTATAAAAGTCTCTGGGAAATTTTGATAATAAAATAAAGTAAGAAAAATGCACACGGAAAAATAAGTAAATAAATAAAGAAAATTTCCCTTTTATTTTCTTTCGGGCGTCACAGACTCCCCCCCTTAAAAGAATGTCGTCCTCGACATTCCAACTCATACTAATCAAGACAAGATATCCCTCAAAAGTCAAACAAGCATTTCCAAGCAAGCACGAAGAGTTACTCTAATCCCACTTGTCAGATTTTCATTCCTACAAGAAATCACTGATATGTCAAATCAGACCCACAGTCCGGCATCCTAAACTTTAAACCTAGGATACACTACAGAGATCTGAAGCCTAAGCTCTGATACCACCTGTGATAGCCCCACCTCACCCTAAGGCGAACCAAAGGGTTCGGCGGCCCGCCTGCCCAGTTCTGGCCGGGACTCAGTCGTTCACTACAGTCCTCAATTAAAACTCAAACTATACAGGAAATAATCCATCCAGTCACGTGAATAAGTACTACAAGCCTTCCTTCGCCACGAGCCCTATGCAGGGGAATAAAATTTTTTTGGGGTGAGCTAGAAGCTCAATGAGTAACCAGTCAAATCAGTAATCAAATCAGTTTCATAATAGTTCATTTCAATGATGTCATGAATCAGTAATCAAATGTATGTTTATTGCTCTCGTGAGTCAGTGAAATCATGGTACTTAGACGGCCAACGCTCAAGTTGATCAGTTAGCAATAAACAGTGAAACAGGAATAGGGAGCCATTTGCTCCAGGTAAACAGTAAACCGTGGTGGAGACGTTGGTTCTAAGCCGAAGACTTCCCAAGAACTCATTTAAGCCAAATCATGTCATGAACTCACATGCAAGCACACATGATATGCAATCGAGTAAATAATGCAAGAAAGAATTCATAAGTAGCTTTGGAAACAGTTTCGGGTCACTCACCTCCACGGCTTAGGAACCATCCATCATGTATCATTGTCTTACCCAAATCCAAGCCCTTCAACTCAAACTCAAAGCAATCAAATGCTTTCAAAGATCGGACAGCATATCCCCTTAATTTCCTTACTTTTCCATCCTACAAACAACACCATTTCATCTCAAATCAACCACATGCACATCATAGACTATCAAATACACCTTTCGGCAAAATATCCATAACCGAAGCTATACTTATCGGATTGAAATGAATCTTATGGCGTTTCAAAGCCAAAACACAACCCTACATTTCTTATGAAGACCTGCAAAGCCAAATCATGCATTTTCAGGGTCAAAAAAGGAAGTTTCCACAAAAATAGAAATCTGGGCGCGAGATAGGGTTCACGGGCAGTCAAGGGTATATCAGTCGTTTCACATGCTACAGTGCTCGGATTAAGCTGAAATTTTGCAGGAAATAGTTAACACCATTTGCCACAATTTTCATGTTTTAACCTAAGCCTGATTCAGCTTCTAACATGCCCAAATAAATCCGGCCAGAACAGGGCAAACGTAAAACCTAAACCTGAAATTTCCGCACAGAACTGAAATTTTCCGCAATTAACGCACAAGAGAGCTATTTAATACCATTTAGAACCATCAATTCAAGGCTAACCATATCCATCATAGGAAAGCTGAAAAATCCCCAAAAAAAATAGAAATTTAACTAACTTCACTTTAATCCAAGAAATCTTCCATAAAATCACCTCTTAAGCCAACACAAGTCACTAATAAACCATTGTTAAGAACAAAGAATGGATTGCTAGACATGATACCTTGAAATCTCAAGAAAGGTGATGGTTTAGAGTTCTTCTTCCCAAATTAGCTCCACAAACAGCTTGGGATCTCAGAAGAGGATAGAGGGAACGGCTAAAAGGAAAACCGAGAACTAGGAGGATTCAGAAGGGAGATTCGGAAGAGAGAAACACAAGCCAAAGAAAAGAGACCTACCGAGGGAAAGTTGGCGGCGGCTTAAGAGATAGAAAGGAACCAGAAAAGAAACAGCTAGGGGTTTGGAGAGGTTGAGAAGGAGTGAAAGAAAGACCGAAAGAGAGAGGGCTGTGAGGAGAGTTTCGGCTGCGAATCAGAGAATGCGAAGGAAGATATCGCCTGCATCAGCGCTGGAGCCTCTCGCAACCCAGAACGTGGATTTCAATTGCCGGAGCCGTGCGATTTCCAGGAGCCTCTACTGTTTCGTTTAGCAGCTTAGGTGTTTTCAGGTAATCATGGATCTTTCTCCATCTTGTTTTGACACAGTTTTTAGAAGAAATCTGAACCCTTTTCGTGCATGATGACTGCAAAGCATCCTTGTCTTTCTTTAGTTACCAAAGTTGTGACCTGCTGGTTGTTCTTGTTTAATTTGTCGCCTGATTGTGGATACCATGAACTTGTGTGATACCAAAGCTGTGGTTAGGATCTCGTTGCTGCAAGCTTAGGAACCAAAAAGCTGTTATCTTTCGTGCTTTCTTTCTCTTGTGAAACTGAATCATGTGGTTGTGGGTTGCAGGCGTTTCTTAGTATCTTGTTCGTTCTTATGATCTGGATTTTAGGCTGTTTTTCTTGAAGCTTTAGGTTTGAAGTTAGTAGATGTCCATGTGCCTTTGTATTGCTGAACCTTTGTTAGTATTTGAGGAACTTGTTTTATTGTCCCTCTTCGCATAGGGAAGCCGAAAAATTTCAGAAAATTCTCAGCATATTGCAGCAATTTCATTCATAAATTTGCATAATTTCCTTCAATGCTTTGCTTTGTCGGATGAGGATTTTTTTTTTTTTTTGTTTGCTGCTTAAAGCCCAAAGTTTGGATAGATGAAATGGCTCTACACAAGGCTGCTTAGAGTTTGTTTCGGCAGCAGGTGGGGAGTTGCATAGATCCTTTTAGCTGCTGCATTTTCTTTCCTTTGACAGAAGGCTTTGCCCGCATTCTTATTTGCATGAAGCTCTTCAGTATTTCTGTTTTTTTTTTTGCCATTTCCTTGCATGAATGATAGAGTATTGGGAATGATAAGTTTAACAAGAACATGAGGTTGGGTTTTGGTTTGAGATTTTCTTTTGGCATGAAGTTGATGTGAGTTTGGGCTGCAAAATTGCAGCAAAAATTTGCTGGAGTTGCCTTCTTTATGCTAAGTCTTTTAGTTTATTTGGATGTTGAGTTTTGGTGATTTTGTTGTCAAGGTCAAGGTGGTGATGTTTGTTTAAGAGTCTAGCTAAGTTGGGATTGGAAAAGTTGCATTAGAATGAACACAAGCTGCAAGAACTTGCGGATGAAAAATGTCGAATCTTTTGCATAAAACTCTCCAACATTTGCATGATTTTGTTTTTCTATGTTTGGGTTTGTTGAATGTTAGATTTGTCTGTCATGTTTCGCATGTTTGGTTGAAAGGATTTTGATCCAATTTATGTTGAGATTGATAGTTGCTTACGAAAAATGAAATTGCGGTAATGTCTTGGCTGCAGAAATGTTTCTGGGTTGCAGAAGTCATTCACGTAGATTGCATGAAAATTTGCATGAAAATACTTTCTAAAAATTACACTTTGGCCCCTCAAGTTTCTCTTTATTCTACTAAGGCCCAAGTAATTGGAACATTTAATCAATTGGATCCCTCTAAGTTTCTCTTTGTTCCACAAAAGCCCAAGCATGTTCTAGTATCTTGTAATTAGGTCCTAAAACACTTGCACTTTAACCCCCTAAGTTCCCTCTTGTCTTGTTATGGTCCAATTAGTTGAATAATTTAATCACTTTTGTCATTCTAGAATCTTAATTGTTTTTGGTTTGCTTTGACATGATTTTGGGTAAGATGTTTAGTGAGTTTTAGGATGCATTTTGAGGTTCAATAAGTTTTAATAGAATTTTTAGCTTGGATTTGTGTTCTAAACACATTTTTTGCATTTGATTTTTTATGGGTCTCATCTTAAGTCATCATTTTTGGTATTTTATTTTACTCTCTTTTAGGAATTTTCATGTCCTTCTAATTATGTCCCTCTTGCAATAATTGCTTTGTACATAGTTGGTTTGTCTATGTAAATACTTTAATTGACTCAATTTGGTGTTTAACTTTCGTTTTTCATATTTAATTTTTTGTTTCATGTGATTATTTGATATTTTAAGTGGTACCTTGACCTTTTTATTTTTTTGGAGGGTAAGTTAGTAATTTCACTACATTAGGGCGTCGATTCAAGGGAGGTACACTCTATCCCTCATTTGCACTTCATTTGATCCTATGTGCTCCTACGTGTTATGTGAATATGCATGCCTACTCCGTTTTCCTTACCTCCTTGCATGCATTTACTTGCTTTTACTTTTATTTAAGTTTTATGGGGTATGTGTACACCTCTTGGCTTGTAATAGATAGGGCTCGGAGAGCATCTGTCCATTTCCCCTTCCCCTTTATGCTTTTATGGGGTATGTGTACACCTCTTGGCTTGTAATAGATAGGGCTCGGAGAGCATCTGTCCATTTCCCCTTCCCCTTTATGCTTTTATGGGGTATGTGTACACCTCTTGGCTTGTAATAGATAGGGCTCGGAGAGCATCTGGTCCACTTCCCCTTCCCCCTGCTTGCTTGTTTTTGTTGCTACATGTTTAATTGCTTTATTAGGCTCTTGCATCTAGTCGAGCATGCTAAATGTTATGTGCTATGTGTTTACGAGTATTTTGGCATGTCTACTTGCTTTCATAGCCATAAATGAATGGAATGGATGAATGTACGTTTCCGCTAGTCCAACGCTAGTCGGAATTCATAGAATGGGCTAGTCCAACGCTAGACCCTTAGGGATTTCCCCTCATTAGCATATCATTTGCTTGTTCACCACATATCATGCATTTTTCTTAGTTTTATCACTTGGCATGCTCCTCGAACCCCCTTTCCCTTCATTTTAGGATTTTTGCATATCATGATAGTTGTAGGGTCCATTTGCTTGAGGGTCCCCTTCCGGTAAGGGAAACGAGCGAGTGTGGCTACTCGATAGCCTTAGCACGCTAGTTTCGCCTTCTAATCGAAGGGAAAATCAAGTCACGATTTAGGTCTCCCCGTACCCAATATGCATGAATTCCCTAGGCTCATGCATTCTCAATCCACTCTATCATTACACTTTCACTTTTGTCTCATTTGCACACATGCACCTTTTTATCACCTTCACTTGCACACGAACACTTTTTTGTCCCCAATTGCACACGAACCCTTTTATTTTCACTTGCACACGAGCATTTTATCTTCACTCGCACACGAGTACTTTCATCTACATTTGCACACCTTCACTCTTATCTTATTACTTTTATCATTTTTCTCACTTCACACAAACTCACACTTTCATATGGCATGCATTCCACTCATTTTTCACGTCATTTAGGTTTAGGTGTGACCTCTCCAAAAGGATCATTACTGGGCTTCACAATTAATGTGATTGGCACCACTCAACCTTTGAAGAGAAATTTCCCCCAATCCCCCTAGGTCTAGGTTTTTGCATTCATATAGACATATCCAATACGCGATACATATATTGGGTAGAAAATTAGGAAAGGTAAGGTTAAGTCGCGCAACTAGCCTTGGCTAGGTCAAAGGGGTGCCTTGGATTCTATCCTTGCCTTCCCCTTTGTCAAACGTGACCCCCGAACCTTTTTCTTTGGCTTACGTGGACTAGGAGTCGTTTTAAAAAGGGTTTTACTACTTTGTCTTTAAAAAACACTTTTTGGGTGACTTGGTACACCCCAAATCTATACCAAGTGGCGACTCCGTTTTCATATTTAAAAACCCTTTTTAAAATTTCATTTGGCCAAATCGTCGCTTTCCAAAGTCCCATGGCCTTTTTACTTTCCATTTTGCACACATTCACACCACACTTCATCACTCACATTCACTCGAATCGAAAAGTGGGGCGCGACAGTTGGCGACTCCACTGGGGACTTCCTAAGTGGGTCCGAGCATTTGACTTAGCCATTCGTTTCCTTTTTCTACCCTTTTTATGCATTGCATTTGGATATTAGGGTTGCATTTTTTGTTTTAGGACTTTTTCGCATCGCGCGCGTATCAAACATTTCCCTCACTCACGTACGTGTGATTGGTTGATTGGATGTTGTTTATTTGTTTATCTCGCGCTTGCATTGCATTTGGGAGGGGGTGTGTCACCTTTAGAGCCTCGCGTGGTTCTCAACCCCTTCCCTCAAATTAGGGGAACACTTCATACGTGCATATTTATTTGCTTTATCCCATTTTATTTGTATTTTCGTGGGCGCCATCCCACACCGCCTTGTAGGATTAGGATCGATTGCCTTGGGTAGGCGGATGGTGTGCTCTGCGCCCATAGCGCTACCTAAGGGATCACTCGAGCCACCGACCGAAGGCCCTGGGAGTGATGACCCTTCGCCTTTAGGTCTAAAGGCTTGGGAGCCGAAGCTTTATCGAGTCTAGGCATTAGTGAACCCCAGCCTCATGCATCCATATTAGAATGACCTAAGGTAGAGTCGGCCTCACCCTATTTTAAGCACATTAGGCACGAGGGAAGGGGTTCCACCCCTTTTACTTGCTTTATTGTATTTCTTTTCTTAATTGCTCCCAATGTGTTATGTGTACTATCAATTGCACTAACCATTTTTTTGTTTCTTGGCTTGCATTCATATGCCTTAGCGATAAGAGGCCCTTTTGGCACTCTTTTAGTGACTCACCCTCTAGATAGCTCACATGTTTAAATTTCAGTCTTTGCACTTGATTTTCAATAAATATATTTCATTTTTAGACTTTTTCCCCCCGATACATTATTTATGTCCTTTAGGTCATATTTGTCACATATTTACATCGCTTTAATAAACTGGCATCACGCATAAACCCTAGAAAGGGAATGCCATTTGGGTGATCCCGTGTTAGGAATAAACCACCCCATGTCTCGGATATGTAATCCAAATGAGACTTGCACGTTTACCTTTCTCGTACCATCCGAAGGGGTAGTGCACAAGGTAAGGTAAGATCCGATCATTTTCATAGAGTGATCTTTGGAATATGAGCATCTAATAATCACTTTTTGGCCATTTTATCAAAAATTGGTAAAAATCCCTTGCGTGAAGGACATTAATTTGAAGAAATTCACAAACGATTCCTCCTATTGAGATGATAAATAAATTGAGGCCAAATTGTGATTTTAGAAGGCTCATAGACTGATTTTCTGAAACCACCAATGGTCGGCCGATCCGATCAATCCATTTTGTCAATTCATAATCGATTTTAAATAAACCATTCCTTTGACCAATTTACCCTTTTTAGGGTCATCCGGTCGATTTTTGAAAAATCATTCAATTCATTTGACCAATTTACCCTTTTAGGGTGACTTGGTCGATTTTTGCATAAATCATCAATCTCTTTTTCATTCATCTGGCCAATTCACCCATTTTTAGGGCAATCGAATCGATTTTGAATAAATCAAGTTTCATTCATTTGACCAATCTACCCTTTTTTAGGGTGATTCGATCAATTTTTGAATAAATCAAATTTCATTTAATTCATTTGACCAGTTTACCTATTTTTAGGGCAATTTGGTCATTTTTAAATAAATCATCAATTTTATCCAATCCATTTGACCCGTTTTTTCCCTTTTTAGGGTTTAAGTCTAAGGGTCACCGAATAAATTAATTGAGACATTGCAATCTCTTTTACACATTATTTCATGCATCGATCAAAGTAGCAATCCATTCGGACTTTTCCCTCATTTTAGGACAAATGTCTCTTTTCATTCCAATGGGCCAAATTTTTCAAATTATTTTTCACTCCATAAGCTGATTGGATCCATCAGGTATTGTATAGTGCCTGCTCTGGAGGATTGCATTTTCATGCTAGGCCTACCCTTGGCATAAAAAGGGTTCCCCCATAGGGCATGCATACCGATTTTATAGTCTTGATTACTAACTCTGGATATTTTTCTTTTGTTTTCCCCCTCCCCTGCATTCATAAAAATATTTCAATAAGGTGGAAATATTTCTTCTATACCTGATAATAATTTTGATCTAATAAAAGTGTCAAAACTGCAAGTGTTATTTGATTCTTGGGCAGATCCTACAACGAAAACATAAATGATTTATCTGGAAGCTCTACGCTAAAGCCTCTGAGAGATGTTGTAATTGTTTTCCAAAGGAAAATTTTGTATATTTGATTTGTTAATACATTTTGTTCCCAAGAGAAAAGAGACAAAAAGTGTATATGTGGAGCTCTTTACAAGTCTCTCTTCTCATTTGTACCATAATTGAATGAGAAATTTTGTTTCAAACTTTTTCAGCAATAAAATTTTTGGACAATTATTGTTTTGTGTATATTTATGTACATTTCATTCTTTATTCTTATTCATTGGAGATTTCATGATGAATTTTAAGAAGTAAGACCAAATGGAGAAGCTTCATGATCATAAGTGTCTGCTTTCCAAAATCCTTATGTACACCAGATTGTTGATCCGAGTCATCCAATAAGAGTGCTAAAAAGATGGTCACTCAAAAGGTCCAATGAGATACCTTTTCTCCTTCATTTAACCTCAAAATAAAATCAGTCACATTGATTGATAAATTGCAAATTGGGACATTCTTTGCTTGGAAAAATCCCCATTGGTTTAACCGGATTCAATTCACATCTAAGTGAAAGCAAAAATGTGCATTATTCTTGTTTGTTTTGAAAATTTGGAATGATACTTTGAGCATTTGTTTCACTACCTATACAGATTTTTATCACTTGCTCTCCCATTTGAGCCTATGAAAGAATAATTTCGTTTCAAATAAA
The DNA here is from genome assembly GCF_036785885.1 of Coffea arabica. NCBI lineage: Eukaryota > Viridiplantae > Streptophyta > Magnoliopsida > Gentianales > Rubiaceae > Coffea > Coffea arabica. Next base: position 24,872,088 of record NC_092311.1, on the reverse strand, counting down.
GGCCTTAATGATCTCTACCCTATATTGGAAATTTTCAAATATCAAATAGGGGAATGGATTTTCAATGACCGTTTCGTTACTTTGGTTGTCATGAAGTGTAAGAATGATACTTTGGCCATCGTTTCTACAATCCAAACACTATTTATCCCTTGCATCCTCATTTGAGCAAAAATTGGTGGTTCTTTTCGACTGCACATATGATCGCACCCCACATTGGGGAAGGAGATTGGGGAATTTTGAAAAAAGAGAAAAGCAAAAATGCTAGAATAAGGAGGGAACCGCAAATTGGGGAAATTTGATTCCACTTGGGGTCCAGTTTTGAAAAAAAGAAGGAGAAAGAAAGGGAAGAGTTTTGTCCGCACGGATCGCCTACGTTTCCCAAATATGGACGAACAAGGGTCTTCCTCAGTCAGTTAATTCAGATACACGCAAAAAATTTCGCATTAGCGAAAATTTCCTTTCAGAGTTATTGTAAGGAACGGAATACAAGTCAGGCCATCTTCTTTTCCAATCGAACATTTTATCCCTAGTTATCCCTTTTGAGCCATCAGAATAAATTATTTCGTTTGGCAACCCCTGAGAATCGCAAACCCCACACTGGGGGCGAGTTTGAGTTGAAAAGAAAATTTCAAGAAGTGAAAAGTGAAAAGCAACAAGATCAAAAACAAAGGAAGAAAAGAGAACCTCAGTTCAAAAATAAATTGGGGCAAATTTTGTGAAAGTTCGAAAGAACGGCAAAAGGCCGAAAAATCAAAAGGGGAAAGAAAATGAAAGAGAAAAAGCCTCAATTGAGCAAAAACTGGGGCACATTCTGATTTTACCCTAAAATAGGGTTGACGCAACAATGCGATCTCAGATTCTTCAAACCAGTGTTGAAATCCGTTTTCAAGCCTTAACTTTTTTAAGCACCCCACCTGACCCCGTTACAAAAGCCGAAAGTCCTGACTTCTGTTCTTTGCAATGGCCCTGTCAAGAAAATTTCTGATGCCGGAAAATTTTAGCTGTATTTCTGAATTGCTTGAGTATGAGTTTGACGCTACTCACCATGTGAAAACCCATCAGCTCGAGGGAAAGGGAAAAGAGGCAAAAAGCGAAGAAAGAAAAGTAAATGCAAGAAAATGCAGAAAATTCGACGCTGAAGTCTCTGGTGAGTGATGAGAAAAATGCAAACAAAGTCTGAGATCTTTTGATTTCAAAATAGGGGCAATTTTGGAAAAATGCGATCTATGGTGCAATATCCTTGAAAGTCTTAAACTATCGTTTTCAAGCCAAATTACAAGCTAATAAAGTCCATCGTTGACTTATTCTTTCATGACAATCCAAAGTGAGGATCATGCTCATAAGAAATTCATCAAATCATTTGTGATCATAGGGGCATAACCCGTTTCCACATGTTTAGCTATCACTTCTGTCCATACGTTACAAGCCTAGAAAGCTTGTATGTTGACTAAGTTTTCTTGAAAATAAGGGTAACAAACTCTTTGCTTTCACTAAGATGTGACATTGAATGGATTACATACAACTGGGGCACAAAAATGAGACAGATTCTTATCTCCCATTTCCTTAGCCATTTCAAAAAAATAAAGTCACTTGATTGGTCCTGAAAAGACGAGCCAACTGGAAAGGGTCACCCACTACCCAAAGCACCGATGCTAAAAAGTGAGGAAGAAATCTTCTTGAATTTGGTGTTATCTTGGGAAAATTCATCATGAAATTTGCTATATGAGTTTAAGCAAGACATTTCAATTTTCTTCACATGCTGTGCATACTTTGTTCAAACAAATGGAGTGTCATCCAAGCAAAATTTTTGAAGTCAAGTGGGCCCATACTGGGGCAAATTTTGTTTATGAGATTTCACAAAATAAGCCCACACAGGGGCAAATATTTGTGTAATCCAATTGAGGATTTCGTCCAAGAATCAAATAATGTATTTTTCAAGTCAATCACGCTGCCCTTTTCATGAAAATTTGAAGTGCATGTAAGCCCCCTTGTGCAGGTATTCATAGTTGAAATTGACGAAGGAGCATCCGGTGATGTGGAAGGCCGATGCCGAAGAAAGAGAAGAAAGAAGGGAAAAGGGCCCTACACTGCGGCAAATTATTTTTGAAAAAGATTCTCTCGAAAAATCAGGAAAAATTCAAAAGTCAAGTTCAAATTTTTGTTTCTTGGAAAATCAAATGTAATTTCTTGTATTTTGACAAATCAAATTCAATTTCTTGACCAATTGGATGGCAGGATTGGGTCTTATCCCACTGACCATTCACAATGTCACGTTGGGCCTGGACTTCGTGCCGCCAACCTTACAAAGATCACGTTGGGCCTGGATTTTGTGCCGCCAACTATCACAAGATCACGTTGGGCCTGGATTTTGTGCCGCCAACTTCACAAAAGTCATGTTGGGATTGGTTTTCATTCAACCACCGTTAGCATCGAGTCTATCTCACTAACGTGTGCGTTTCTATTTCACCACCGTTAGCATCGAGTCTATCTCACTAACGTGTGTGTTTCTATCTCACCACCGTTAGCATCGAGTCTATCTCACTAACGTGTGCGTGTTTACTTCAACCGCCGTTAGCATCGAGTCTATCTCACTAACGTGCGTGTTTTCATTTCAACCGCCGTTAGCATCGAGTCTATCTCACTAACGTGCGTGTTTTCATTCTACCGCCGTTAGCATCGAGTCTATCTCACTAATGTGCGTGTTTTACTTCAACCGCAGTTAGCATCGAGTTTATCTCACTAACGTGCGTGTTTTACTTCAACCGCCGTTAGCATCGAGTCTATCTCACTAACGTGCGTGTTTTCATTTCAACCGCCGTTAGCATCGAGTCTATCTCACTAATGTGCGTGTTTACTTCAACCGCCATTAGCATCGAGTCTATCTCACTAACGTGCGTGTTTTCATTCTACCGCCGTTAGCATCGAGTCTATCTCACTAATGTGCGTGTTTTACTTCAACCGCAGTTAGCATCGAGTTTATCTCACTAACGTGCGTGTTTTACTTCAACCGCCGTTAGCATCGAGTCTATCTCACTAACGTGCGTGTTTTCATTTCAACCGCCGTTAGCATCGAGTCTATCTCACTAATGTGCGTGTTTACTTCAACCGCCGTTAGCATCGAGTCTATCTCACTAACGTGCGTGTTTTCATTCTACCGTCTTTAGCATCGAGTCTATCTCACTAACGTGCGTGTTTTCATTTCAACCGCCGTTAGCATCGAGTCTATCTCACTAATGTGCGTGTTTACTTCAACCGCCGTTAGCATCGAGTCTATCTCACTAATGTGCGTGTTTTACTTCAACCGCAGTTAGCATCGAGTTTATCTCACTAACGTGCGTGTTTTACTTCAACCGCCGTTAGCATCGAGTCTATCTCACTAATGTGCGTGTTTTACTTCAACCGCCGTTAGCATCGAGTCTATCTCACTAATGTGCGTGTTTTCATCCTACTGCCGTTAGCATCGAGTCTATCTCACTAACGTGCGTGTTTTATTTCTACTGCCGTTAGCATCGAGTCTATCTCACTAACGTGCGTGTTTCATTATACCGCCGTTAGCATCGAGTCTATCTCACTAACGTGCGCGTTTTCATCCTACCGCCGTTAGCATCGAGCCTATCTCACTAATGTGCGTGTTTTCATCCCACCAACACTCCATCTCACTTCAATTCATCTAATTTAAATTTCTGTTCGGGTCTATCCCGTGGGTCTATCCCAATTTTTACATTTCTGTTCGGGTCTATCCCGTTTTTACATTCATGTTCGGGTCAGTCCCGTTTTTTTTTTTTAGAATTCTTGTTCGTTGGAATCATTTTGCAGCCCAATAACACAGGTAAGTATTTGGTGTCCACTTCTTTGTCTCAAGTTTTTTCAAAACTCAGACAAAGAGGGGCAAACTGTAGACACCAAATTTTGAATAATTTGTATGTGGCATCTACTTCATGATTTTTATTTTAGATCGCTTGCATTTAGTTCATTGTTGTGTGTTTTGCATTTTTTAGTTGTTATTTTATTTTAGTTTTATTCATTTTGCCCTTTTAGTTTGTCTATTTGTTTTTATTTTGTCATTTTAGGTTTTTATTCACTTTTAAGTTTTAGATTTTAGTTTTTAGTTTTTAGTTTTTAGTTTTTAGTTTTTAAGTTTATAGAGTTTTTAGAAAGAAAAGAAAAATCATTTTAGTCATTTTGTTTTTATTCAATGCTTTCTTGAAAGAAAAATGAAAATGCAAAATCATAAAAAGAAATTAAAGAAAAAGAGAAAAATTCAAAAAAAAAGTAGGCTTTAGTTGGATTTAAAAAATAAAAAAAAAAGAGAGAAAAAAGGAAAAAGGAAAATTTGTTCACAAAAATATGTTTATTTTTTTAAATTCAATCTTTGGGCACTTTAGTTATTTTTATTAAGTTATTTTGAGGAAAAGAAAATGATGAAAAATGAAAAATTGGAAATTTTTAAAAATGGCCATTTTTGTTTAGTTTCTTTTGTTTAAAATTATTTTTGTTTTGTTATTATTATTACCTGGTTTGTGTAATTTTGTTATTATTGTTATTTATATTTTATTATTTATATTTTCTGTAATCTTCAAGTTGTTTTCTTAAAAAAAAAAAAAAAAAAAAATAGAGCCGCGGCATGCAAACTGCAATTTTTTGCAGTTTGCAAAGGAGGACTTGTGCGGCTCCTTAAGCTGCAAATATGGTGGCAATGTTTTAAGGGTTTAGGAGGGGGGTTGATGATATAAATAGCAAAAAGAAAGGTAGCCGCAACAGGGGATTTTTGAGGGAGCGTTGAACGGCAAGAAGAGAAACGGGAAAACAGCAGAGGAGAAGAGGATAGAGGGAACGGCTAAAAGGAAAACCGAGAACTAGGAGGATTCAGAAGGGAGATTCGGAAGAGAGAAACACAAGCCAAAGAAAAGAGACCTACCGAGGGAAAGTTGGCGGCGGCTTAAGAGATAGAAAGGAACCAGAAAAGAAACAGCTAGGGGTTTGGAGAGGTTGAGAAGGAGTGAAAGAAAGACCGAAAGAGAGAGGGCTGTGAGGAGAGTTTCGGCTGCGAATCAGAGAATGCGAAGGAAGATATCGCCTGCATCAGCGCTGGAGCCTCTCGCAACCCAGAACGTGGATTTCAATTGCCGGAGCCGTGCGATTTCCAGGAGCCTCTACTGTTTCGTTTAGCAGCTTAGGTGTTTTCAGGTAATCATGGATCTTTCTCCATCTTGTTTTGACACAGTTTTTAGAAGAAATCTGAACCCTTTTCGTGCATGATGACTGCAAAGCATCCTTGTCTTTCTTTAGTTACCAAAGTTGTGACCTGCTGGTTGTTCTTGTTTAGTTTGTCGCCTGATTGTGGATACCATGAACTTGTGTGATACCAAAGCTGTGGTTAGGATCTCGTTGCTGCAAGCTTAGGAACCAAAAAGCTGTTATCTTTCGTGCTTTCTTTCTCTTGTGAAACTGAATCATGTGGTTGTGGGTTGCAGGCGTTTCTTAGTATCTTGTTCGTTCTTATGATCTGGATTTTAGGCTGTTTTTCTTGAAGCTTTAGGTTTGAAGTTAGTAGATGTCCATGTGCCTTTGTATTGCTGAACCTTTGTTAGTATTTGAGGAACTTGTTTTATTGTCCCTCTTCGCATAGGGAAGCCGAAAAATTTCAGAAAATTCTCAGCATATTGCAGCAATTTCATTCATAAATTTGCATAATTTCCTTCAATGCTTTGCTTTGTCGGATGAGGATTTTTTTTTTTTTTTTGTTTGCTGCTTAAAGCCCAAAGTTTGGATAGATGAAATGGCTCTACACAAGGCTGCTTAGAGTTTGTTTCGGCAGCAGGTGGGGAGTTGCATAGATCCTTTTAGCTGCTGCATTTTCTTTCCTTTGACAGAAGGCTTTGCCCGCATTCTTATTTGCATGAAGCTCTTCAGTATTTCTGTTTTTTTTTTTGCCATTTCCTTGCATGAATGATAGAGTATTGGGAATGATAAGTTTAACAAGAACATGAGGTTGGGTTTTGGTTTGAGATTTTCTTTTGGCATGAAGTTGATGTGAGTTTGGGCTGCAAAATTGCAGCAAAAATTTGCTGGAGTTGCCTTCTTTATGCTAAGTCTTTTAGTTTATTTGGATGTTGAGTTTTGGTGATTTTGTTGTCAAGGTCAAGGTGGTGATGTTTGTTTAAGAGTCTAGCTAAGTTGGGATTGGAAAAGTTGCATTAGAATGAACACAAGCTGCAAGAACTTGCGGATGAAAAATGTCGAATCTTTTGCATAAAACTCTCCAACATTTGCATGATTTTGTTTTTCTATGTTTGGGTTTGTTGAATGTTAGATTTGTCTGTCATGTTTCGCATGTTTGGTTGAAAGGATTTTGATCCAATTTATGTTGAGATTGATAGTTGCTTACGAAAAATGAAATTGCGGTAATGTCTTGGCTGCAGAAATGTTTCTGGGTTGCAGAAGTCATTCACGTAGATTGCATGAAAATTTGCATGAAAATACTTTCTAAAAATTACACTTTGGCCCCTCAAGTTTCTCTTTATTCTACTAAGGCCCAAGTAATTGGAACATTTAATCAATTGGATCCCTCTAAGTTTCTCTTTGTTCCACAAAAGCCCAAGCATGTTCTAGTATCTTGTAATTAGGTCCTAAAACACTTGCACTTTAACCCCCTAAGTTCCCTCTTGTCTTGTTATGGTCCAATTAGTTGAATAATTTAATCACTTTTGTCATTCTAGAATCTTAATTGTTTTTGGTTTGCTTTGACATGATTTTGGGTAAGATGTTTAGTGAGTTTTAGGATGCATTTTGAGGTTCAATAAGTTTTAATAGAATTTTTAGCTTGGATTTGTGTTCTAAACACATTTTTTGCATTTGATTTTTTATGGGTCTCATCTTAAGTCATCATTTTTGGTATTTTATTTTACTCTCTTTTAGGAATTTTCATGTCCTTCTAATTATGTCCCTCTTGCAATAATTGCTTTGTACATAGTTGGTTTGTCTATGTAAATACTTTAATTGACTCAATTTGGTGTTTAACTTTCGTTTTTCATATTTAATTTTTTGTTTCATGTGATTATTTGATATTTTAAGTGGTACCTTGACCTTTTTATTTTTTTGGAGGGTAAGTTAGTAATTTCACTACGTTAGGGCGTCGATTCAAGGGAGGTACACTCTATCCCTCATTTGCACTTCATTTGATCCTATGTGCTCCTACGTGTTATGTGAATATGCATGCCTACTCCGTTTTCCTTACCTCCTTGCATGCATTTACTTGCTTTTACTTTTATTTAAGTTTTATGGGGTATGTGTACACCTCTTGGCTTGTAATAGATAGGGCTCGGAGAGCATCTGTCCATTTCCCCTTCCCCTTTATGCTTTTATGGGGTATGTGTACACCTCTTGGCTTGTAATAGATAGGGCTCGGAGAGCATCTGTCCATTTCCCCTTCCCCTTTATGCTTTTATGGGGTATGTGTACACCTCTTGGCTTGTAATAGATAGGGCTCGGAGAGCATCTGGTCCACTTCCCCTTCCCCCTGCTTGCTTGTTTTTGTTGCTACATGTTTAATTGCTTTATTAGGCTCTTGCATCTAGTCGAGCATGCTAAATGTTATGTGCTATGTGTTTACGAGTATTTTGGCATGTCTACTTGCTTTCATAGCCATAAATGAATGGAATGGATGAATGTACGTTTCCGCTAGTCCAACGCTAGTCGGAATTCATAGAATGGGCTAGTCCAACGCTAGACCCTTAGGGATTTCCCCTCATTAGCATATCATTTGCTTGTTCACCACATATCATACATTTTTCTTAGTTTTATCACTTGGCATGCTCCTCGAACCCCCTTTCCCTTCATTTTAGGATTTTTGCATATCATGATAGTTGTAGGGTCCATTTGCTTGAGGGTCCCCTTCCGATAAGGGAAACGAGCGAGTGTGGCTACTCGATAGCCTTAGCACGCTAGTTTCGCCTTCTAATCAAAGGGAAAATCAAGTCACGATTTAGGTCTCCCCGTACCCAATATGCATGAATTCCCTAGGCTCATGCATTCTCAATCCACTCTATCATTACACTTTCACTTTTGTCTCATTTGCACACATGCACCTTTTTATCACCTTCACTTGCACATGAACACTTTTTTGTCCCCACTTGCACACGAACCCTTTTATTTTCACTTGCACACGAGCATTTTATCTTCACTCGCACACGAGTACTTTCATCTACATTTGCACACCTTCACTCTTATCTTATTACTTTTATCATTTTTCTCACTTCACACAAACTCACACTTTCATATGACATGCATTCCACTCATTTTTCACGTCATTTAGGTTTAGGTGTGACCTCTCCAAAAGGATCATTACTGGGCTTCACAATTAATGTGATTGGCACCACTCAACCTTTGAAGAGAAATTTCCCCCAATCCCCCTAGGTCTAGGTTTTTGCATTCATATAGACATATCCAATACGCGATACATATATTGGGTAGAAAATTAGGAAAGGTAAGGTTAAGTCGCGCAACTAGCCTTGGCTAGGTCAAAGGGGTGCCTTGGATTCTATCCTTGCCTTCCCCTTTGTCAAACGTGACCCCCGAACCTTTTTCTTTGGCTTACGTGGACTAGGAGTCGTTTTAAAAAGGGTTTTACTACTTTGTCTTTAAAAAACACTTTTTGGGTGACTTGGTACACCCCAAATCTATACCAAGTGGCGACTCCGTTTTCATATTTAAAAACCCTTTTTAAAATTTCATTTGGCCAAATCGTCGCTTTCCAAAGTCCCATGGCCTTTTTACTTTCCATTTTGCACACATTCACACCACACTTCATCACTCACATTCACTCGAATCGAAAAGTGGGGCGCGACACCACTTGTCAGATTTTCATTCCTACAAGAAATCACTAATATGTCAAACCAGACCCACAGTCCGGCATCCTAAACTTTAAGCCTAGGATACACTACAGAGATCTGAAGCCTAAGCTCTGATACCACTTGTGATAGCCCCACCTCACCCTAAGGCGAACCAAAGGGTTCGGCGGGCCGCCTTCCAAGTTCTCGCCGAGATTCAGTCGTTCACTACAGTCCTCAATTAAAACTCAAACTATACATGAGACAATCCATCCAGTCACGTGAATAAGTACTACAAGCCTTCCTTCGCCACGAGCCCTATGCAGGGGAATAAAATATTTTTGGAGTGAGCTAGAAGCTCAGTGAGTAACCAGTCAAATCAGTAATCAAATCAGTTTCATAATAGTTCATTTCAATGATGTCATGAATCAGTAATCAAATATATGTTTATTGCTCTCGTGAGTCAGTGAAATCATGGTACTTAGACGGCCAACGCTCAAATTGATCAGTTAACAATAAACAGTGAAACAGGAATAGGGAGCCATTTGCTCCAGGTAAACAGTAAACCGTGGTGGAGACGTTGGTTCTAAGCCGAAGACTTCCCAAGAACTCATTTAAGCCAAATCATGTCATGAACTCACATGCAAGCACACATGATATGCAATCGAGTAAATAATGCAAGAAACAATTCATAAGTAGCTTTGGAAACAGTTTCGGGTCACTCACCTCCACGGCTTAGGAACCATCCATCATATATCATTGTCTTACCCAAATCCAAGCCCTTCAACTCAAACTCAAAGCAATCAAATGCTTTCAAAGATCGGACAGCATATCCCCTTAATTTCCTTACTTTTCCATCCTACAAGCAACACCATTTCATCTCAAATCAACCACATACACATCATAGACTATCAAATACACCTTTCGGCAAAATATCCATAACTGAAGCTACACTTATCGGATTGAAATGAAACTTATGGCGTTTCCAAGCCAAAACACAACCCTACATTTCTTATGAAGACCTGCAAAGCCAAATCATGCATTTTCAGGGTCAAAAAAGGAAGTTTGCACGAAATAGAAATCTGGGCGCGAGATAGGGTTCACGGGCAGTCAAGGGTATATCAGTCGTTTCACATGCTACAGTGCTCGGATTAAGTTGAAATTTTGCAGGAAATAGTTAACACCATTTGCCACAACTTTCATGTTTTAACCTAAGCCCAATTCAGCTTCTAACATGCCCAAATAAATCCGGCCAGAACAGGGCAAATGTAAAACCTAAACCTGGAATTTCCGCACAGAACTGAAATTTTCCGCAATTAACGCACAAGAGAGCTATTTAATACCATTTAGAACCATCAATTCAAGGCCAACCATATCCATCATAGGAAAGCAGAAAAATCCCCAAAAAAAATAGAAATTTAACTAACTTCACTTTAATCCAAGAAATCTTCCATAAAATCACCTCTTAAGCCAACACAAGTCACTAATAAACCATTGTTAAGAACAAAGAATGGATTGCTAGACATGATACCTTGAAATCTCAAGAAAGGTGATGGTTTAGAGTTCTTCTTCCCAAATTAGTAAGCCGAAGAATTCCCAAGAACTCATTTAAGCCAAATCATGTCATGAACTCACATGCAAGCACACATGATATGCAATCGAGTAAATAATGCAAGAAACAATTCATAAGTAGCTTTGGAAACAGTTTCGGGTCACTCACCTCCACGGCTTAGGAACCATCCATCATATATCATTGTCTTACCCAAATCCAAGCCCTTCAACTCAAACTCAAAGCAATCAAATGCTTTCAAAGATCGGACAGCATATCCCCTTAATTTCCTTACTTTTCCGTCCTACAAGCAACACCATTTCATCTCAAATCAACCACATACACATCATAGACTATCAAATACACCTTTCGACAAAATATCCTTAACCGAAGCTACACTTATCGGATTGAAATGAATCTTATGGCGTTTCAAAGCCAAAACACAACCCTACATTTCTTATGAAGACCTGCAAAGCCAAATCATGCATTTTCAGGGTCAAAAAAGGAAGTTTCCACAAAAATAGAAATCTGGGGCGAGATAGGGTTCACGAGCAGTCAAGGGTATATCAGTCGTTTCACATGCTACAGTGCTCGGATTAAGCTGAAATTTTGCAGGAAATAGTTAACACCATTTGCCACAATTTTCATGTTTTAACCTAAGCCTGATTCAGCTTCTAACATGCCCAAATAAATCCGGCCAGAACAGGGCAAATGTAAAACCTAAACCTGAAATTTCCGCACAGAACTGAAATTTTCCGCAATTAACGCACAAGAGAGCTATTTAATACCATTTAGAACCATCAATTCAAGGCTAACCATATCCATCATAGGAAAGCTGAAAAATCCCCAAAAAAAATAGAAATTTAACTAACTTCACTTTAATCCAAGAAATCTTCCATAAAATCACCTCTTAAGCCAACACAAGTCACTAATAAACCATTGTTAAGAACAAAGAATGGATTGCTAGACATGATACCTTGAAATCTCAAGAAAGGTGATGGTTTAGAGTTCTTCTTCCCAAATTAGCTCCACAAACAGCTTGGGATCTCCTTAGTAAACAACTTTTATGGAGTAATTTGCAATTCTATCGGTTAGAACTCAAGATTGGAGTGAAAGATAAAGATTTTTCTCTCTCTCTTGCTCTCAAAGTTTCTTCCATAAGAAGGAGAAAATGGCTTGATTTTTGGTCAAATTTTGGTTTTAGTAAAGTTGAGCTAAGATGGTCAAAAGTCCAACTTGAATCACAAAGTGACACTTGTCACCTCTTTAATGCATAGCTATCCTTTTGTCTCTCCAACACCCATCCATAGGGGTAATCTCTAATTATCTCTTAAAAACTAGTATATTAATCCCGGTATACAAAACATAACCTAATTGGTCGAATTTATCGAACTTAACGCCACTAGCAGGTCCACGTCCAATATACACTCTTTATTTCTCATGAACTAATTTATACTAGAAAAACGATTGGAAAACTATATTCATTTATAAAAGTCTCTGGAAAATTTTGATAATAAAATAAAGTAAGAAAAATGCACACGGAAAAATAAATAAAGAAAATTTCCCTTTTCTTTTCTTTCGGGCGTCACAGACTCCCCCCCTTAAAAGAATGTCGTCCTCGACATTCCAACTCATACTAATCAAGTCAAGATATCCCTCAAAAGTCAAACAAGCATTTCCAAGCAAGCACGAAGAGTTACTCTAATCCCACTTGTCAGATTTTCATTCCTACAAGAAATCACTAATATGTCAAACCAGACCCACAGTCCGGCATCCTAAACTTTAAGCCTAGGATACACTACAGAGATCTGAAGCCTAAGCTCTGATACCACCTGTGATAGCCCCACCTCACCCTAAGGCGAACCAAAGGGTTCGGCGGGCCGCCTGCCAAGTTCTCGCCGAGATTCAGTCGTTCACTACAGTCCTCAATTAAAACTCAAACTATACATGAGATAATCCATCCAGTCACGTGAATAAGTACTACAAGCCTTCCTTCGCCACGAGCCCTATGCAGGGGAATAAAATATTTTTGGAGTGAGCTAGAAGCTCAGTGAGTAACCAGTCAAATCAGTAATCAAATCAGTTTCATAATAGTTCATTTCAATGATGTCATGAATCAATAATCAAATATATGTTTATTGCTCTCGTGAGTCAGTGAAATCATGGTACTTAGACGGCCAACGCTCAAATTGATCAGTTAACAATAAACAGTGAAACAGGAATAGGGAGCCATTTGCTCCAGGTAAACAGTAAACCGTGGTGGAGACGTTGGTTCTAAGCCCAAGACTTCCCAAGAACTCATTTAAGCCAAATCATGTCATGAACTCACATGCAAGCACACATGATATGCAATCGAGTAAATAATGCAAGAAACAATTCATAAGTAGCTTTGGAAACAGTTTCGGGTCACTCACCTCCACGGCTTAGGAACCATCCATCATATATCATTGTCTTACCCAAATCCAAGCCCTTCAACTCAAACTCAAAGCAATCAAATGCTTTCAAAGATCGGATAGCTTATCCCCTTAATTTTCTTACTTTTCCATCCTACAACCAACACCATTTCATCTCAAATCAACCACATACACATCATAGACTATCAAATACACCTTTCGGCACAATATCCATAACTGAAGCTACACTTATCGGATTGAAATGAATCTTATGGCGTTTCAAAGCCAAAACATAACCCTACATTTCTTATGAAGACCTGCAAAGCCAAATCATGTATTTTCAGGGTCAAAAAAGGAAGTTTCCACGAAAATAGAAATCTGGCCGCGAAATAGGGTTCACGGGCAGTCAAGGGTATATCAGTCATTTCACATGCTACAGTGCTCGGATTGAGCTGAAATTTTGCAGGAAATAGTTAACACCATTTTCCACAACTTTCATGTTTTAACCTAAGCCTGATTCAGCTTCTAACATGCCCAAATAAATCCGGCCAGAACAGGGCAAATGTAAAACCTAAACCTGGAATTTCCGCACAGAACTGAAATTTTCCGCAAATAACCGCAATTAACGCACAAGAGAGCTATTTAATACCATTTAGAACCATCAATTCAAGGCTAACCATATCCATCATAGGAAAGCAGAAAAATCCCCAAAAAAAATAGAAATTTAACTAACTTCACTTTAATCCAAGAAATCTTCCATAAAATCACCTCTTAAGCCAACACAAGTCACTAATAAACCATTGTTAAGAACAAAGAATGGATTGCTAGACACGATACCTTGAAATCTCAAGAAAGGTGATGGTTTAGAGTTCTTCTTCCCAAATAAGCTCCACAAACACCTTGGGATCTCCTTAGTAAACAACTTTTATGGAGTAATTTGCAATTCTATCGGTTAGAACTCAAGATTGGAGTGAAAGATGAAGATTTTTCTCTCTCTCTTGCTCTCAAAGTTTCTTCCATAAGAAGGAGAAAATGGCTTGATTTTTGGTCAAATTTTGGTTTTAGTAAAGTTGAGCTAAGATGGTCAAAAGTCCAACTTGAATCACAAAGTGACACTTGTCACCTCTTTAATGCATAGCTATCCTTTTGTCTCTCCAACACCCATCCATAGGGGTAATCTCTAATTATCTCTTAAAAACTAGTATATTAATCCCGGTATACAAAACATAACCTAATTGGTCGAATTTATCGAACTTAACGCCACTAGCGGGTCCACGTCCAATATACACTCTTTATTTCTCATGAACTAATTTATACTAGAAAAACGATTGGAAAACTATATTCATTTATAAAAGTCTCTGGAAAATTTTGATAATAAAATAAAGTAAGAAAAATGCACACGGAAAAATAAATAAAGAAAATTTCCCATTTCTTTTCTTTCGGGCGTCACAGACTCCCCCCCTTAAAAGAATGTCGTCCTCGACATTCCAACTCATACTAATCAAGTCAAGATATCCCTCAAAAGTCAAACAAGCATTTCCAAGCAAGCACGAAGAGTTACTCTAATCCCACTTGTCAGATTTTCATTCCTACAAGAAATCACTAATATGTCAAACCAGACCCACAGTCCGGCATCCTAAACTTTAAGCCTAGGATACACTACAGAGATCTGAAGCCTAAGCTCTGATACCACCTGTGATAGCCCCACCTCACCCTAAAGCGAACCAAAGGGTTCGGCGGGCCGCCTGCCAAGTTCTCGCCGAGATTCAGTCGTTCACTACAGTCCTCAATTAAAACTCAAACTATACATGAGATAATCCATCCAGTCACGTGAATAAGTACTACAAGCCTTCCTTCGCCACGAGCCCTATGCAGGGGAATAAAATATTTTTGGAGTGAGCTAGAAGCTCAGTGAGTAACCAGTCAAATCAGTAATCAAATCAGTTTCATAATAGTTCATTTCAATGATGTCATGAATCAATAATCAAATATATGTTTATTGCTCTCGTGAGTCAGTGAAATCATGGTACTTAGACGGCCAACGCTCAAATTGATCAGTTAACAATAAACAGTGAAACAGGAATAGGGAGCCATTTGCTCCAGGTAAACAGTAAACCGTGGTGGAGACGTTGGTTCTAAGCCCAAGACTTCCCAAGAACTCATTTAAGCCAAATCATGTCATGAACTCACATGCAAGCACACATGATATGCAATCGAGTAAATAATGCAAGAAACAATTCATAAGTAGCTTTGGAAACAGTTTCGGGTCACTCACCTCCACGGCTTAGGAACCATCCATCATATATCATTGTCTTACCCAAATCCAAGCCCTTCAACTCAAACTCAAAGCAATCAAATGCTTTCAAAGATCGGATAGCTTATCCCCTTAATTTTCTTACTTTTCCATCCTACAACCAACACCATTTCATCTCAAATCAACCACATACACATCATAGACTATCAAATACACCTTTCGGCACAATATCCATAACTGAAGCTACACTTATCGGATTGAAATGAATCTTATGGCGTTTCAAAGCCAAAACATAACCCTACATTTCTTATGAAGACCTGCAAAGCCAAATCATGTATTTTCAGGGTCAAAAAAGGAAGTTTCCACGAAAATAGAAATCTGGCCGCGAAATAGGGTTCACGGGCAGTCAAGGGTATATCAGTCATTTCACATGCTACAGTGCTCGGATTGAGCTGAAATTTTGCAGGAAATAGTTAACACCATTTTCCACAACTTTCATGTTTTAACCTAAGCCTGATTCAGCTTCTAACATGCCCAAATAAATCCGGCCAGAACAGGGCAAATGTAAAACCTAAACCTGGAATTTCCGCACAGAACTGAAATTTTCCGCAAATAACCGCAATTAACGCACAAGAGAGCTATTTAATACCATTTAGAACCATCAATTCAAGGCTAACCATATCCATCATAGGAAAGCAGAAAAATCCCCAAAAAAAATAGAAATTTAACTAACTTCACTTTAATCCAAGAAATCTTCCATAAAATCACCTCTTAAGCCAACACAAGTCACTAATAAACCATTGTTAAGAACAAAGAATGGATTGCTAGACATGATACCTTGAAATCTCAAGAAAGGTGATGGTTTAGAGTTCTTCTTCCCAAATAAGCTCCACAAACACCTTGGGATCTCCTTAGTAAACAACTTTTATGGAGTAATTTGCAATTCTATCGGTTAGAACTCAAGATTGGAGTGAAAGATGAAGATTTTTCTCTCTCTCTTGCTCTCAAAGTTTCTTCCATAAGAAGGAGAAAATGGCTTGATTTTTGGTCAAATTTTGGTTTTAGTAAAGTTGAGCTAAGATGGTCAAAAGTCCAACTTGAATCACAAAGTGACACTTGTCACCTCTTTAATGCATAGCTATCCTTTTGTCTCTCCAACACCCATCCATAGGGGTAATCTCTAATTATCTCTTAAAAACTAGTATATTAATCCCGGTATACAAAACATAACCTAATTGGTCGAATTTATCGAACTTAACGCCACTAGCGGGTCCACGTCCAATATACACTATTTATTTCTCATGAACTAATTTATACTAGAAAAACGATTGGAAAACTATATTCATTTATAAAAGTCTCTGGAAAATTTTGATAATAAAATAAAGTAAGAAAAATGCACACGGAAAAATAAATAAAGAAAATTTCCCTTTTCTTTTCTTTCGGGCGTCACAGACTCCCCCCCTTAAAAGAATGTCGTCCTCGACATTCCAACTCATACTAATCAAGTCAAGATATCCCTCAAAAGTCAAACAAGCATTTCCAAGCAAGCACGAAGAGTTACTCTAATCCCACTTGTCAGATTTTCATTCCTACAAGAAATCACTAATATGTCAAACCAGACCCACAGTCCGGCATCCTAAACTTTAAACCTAGGATACACTACAGAGATCTGAAGCCTAAGCTCTGATACCACCTGTGATAGCCCCACCTCACCCTAAGGCGAACCAAAGGGTTCGGCGGGCCGCCTGCCAAGTTCTCGCCGGGATTCAGTCGTTCACTACAGTCCTCAATTAAAACTCAAACTATACAGGAGATAATCCATCCAGTCACGTGAATAAGTACTACAAGCCTTCCTTCGCCACGAGCCCTATGCAGGGGAATAAAATATTTTTGGGGTGAGCTAGAAGCTCAATGAGTAACCAGTCAAACCAGTAATCAAATCAGTTTCATAATAGTTCATTTCAATGATGTCATGAATCAGTAATCAAATGTATGTTTATTGCTCTCGTGAGTCAGTGAAATCATGGTACTTAGACGGCCAACGCTCAAGTTGATCAGTTAACAATAAACAGTGAAACAAGAATAGGGAGCCATTTGCTCCCGGTAAACAGTAAACCGTGGTGGAGACGTTGGTTCTAAGCCGAAGACTTCCTGTGACGCCCCGAAAAAAAATGAGTGTGAGAACCCGAAAATTTTCTAATTTTCTAGGGTTTATTTTATTTAATCGCCCGCCTTTTCTACATTTTCTTTATTAGAAAAATTCCCCAGATAAAGTTTATGAGCAAAGATAGTTTTAAAATGATTTTTCTGGTATCGGTTAGTTTTTGAGAAATTAAGAGCGTATTTTGAACGTGGGACCCGCAAGTGCGGTAAACGCAATATATTTTTGACAACTTGTTGGATTTTTGTATTAAGTGATATTATTTTACAAAGTGTTAAGATATTTGTATTGGAGAGACAAAAAGATAAGTTTTAAAGCTAAAGGTGACAAGTGTCACCATTTGATTGGGCTTACCTTAAGACCTTTCTTACCATTGACTTAAATAACCAAAAATGACCCAAAATAACTTCATTTCTAAGCTTCATATGGCGACCACCTTCAAGCAATATGGGAAGAAAATCTCTCCAATTTCTTTGCTCCAAGCTTGCTTAATCTTCACTTTTAACCGTTTAATTTTAGTTTTACTCCATAAAACCTCTTCACTTAGTGTTTGTGAGTTGTTTGGTGGAGTTGTTTGGAAAGTTAAGGTGACCAATAGCTCTCTCTCTCTTGTGTTCAAGGTAAGTTGTGAAGAACCACTCTCCTCCCTTAATTGATGTTCAATTCATGATTGGTGGTGGTATAAGATGCACTTTTATGGATTATATCTTGATTTTGGTTGAATTGGTGAAGTTTTATAATTTTTGGGGATTTTTCTGTTTTCATATGGATATGATTATGGGGTCATGTATGATGATTGAAAATGATGTTTAATGACTTAAGGAGGTGGGAAAAGTGATTAATTACAATCAATTTCTGTTTTGGAAGGAAAAGTGGAAAACTAGGTTTCAATGTTCTTCATTCTGTCCGAATTTTTAGCTCATAGATAGAGGCCTAATTGGCCTTAGCTCAAAACATGAAAGTTGTAGGGAATGACATTTTAGAGGTGCTTACAAAATTTCAGGTCAATCGGAGTAGTGTAGAATGAGATAAGTCGAAATTACTATTGCTGTTCTGGTTTTACCCGAAATTGAGAACTGCGCCTGTAATTGGTTGTTTTGGCTGGAATTGCTTCCGAATTGGTTGTTGAGGCCTTCTGATGAAATTTATCCCTGTTTCTTATCTTTCAGCTGGTTTTGGAATTTCTGGATTTGGACTTGGAGAGCCTGAGTTATGATGTTTCCGCTAGAATGCGTTCTGTGAATCTGTTTTTTGTGATTCTGGTATGGTATCTTGCATTTTTGACCTGGTTACACTCGAAACTGGGTTGAATGACCTTCTGTAATGTTGTATCCCTGTCTTTTAGCTTCGAAACGGTGGGTCTTGTACCTACATCCGACAATCGTAACGCCTTTGGTACCATTACCGTAAAATGACGTCAAAACTGTTTTTCTGGTTTTGAGCTTAACTTTCATTTCCGGACTTTTCCCTAGTTTGACTTGTACTAGTACTACTTGGAGCTTGCTGAATGGCTATTGGATGAACTTGTTGTTATGTGTACCTTTGGGTTTGAATGAGAAAAATAATGAAGCCATGATGGCTGGAAAAGTTAGTAAATTCAAGGGAAGTGCTGTCCGAACTTTGAAGGGATTTGTTTGCATTGAGTTTGTGATCTAAGACTTGGATTTGAGCAAGGCAATGTTATATGCTGGATGATTTCTGAGCCGTGGAGGTGAGTGACCCTAAACTATTTCCAAAGTACTTGTGAAATGTTTCTTACATTATTTACTTTTGAACTGTTTCCAAAGCTACTTTTGAACTGTTTTCTTGCATATCATGCGTGCTTATATGAAAGTGTTCCTTGTTTGATATATTTCCTTGACTTCATGACTTGTATTATTGATTGATAACGTGATACGTGCTTTGAATGATTTCCAAAACGAGCTTTCTAGGCGAGTGTGTATTTTATCGCACTCGACCTAAATCAATGTGAAATTTTCATGATAAATGATTAAATGCTACTTGCGCATGAATGTAAGCCTTTTGGGCTGAACTGGCCATTGCCCCTTGTTACCGGTCGTCTCGAGCCAGAAACGGACTCGGTCGGGCGATTAGGGACCTGGGTGAACGTTTGGTATACTCGAGTATTACCTTTGTAGGTTGGTGGAGGTTGGTGGAAAATGATGCAATTTCAAATGAAAAAAAAAGGAAATGACAGGAGAACGAACGTATCTTTTCATGAATGTTACTATCGCTTTCCATTGTACATGTTTCTTGAATTATTGATACTCCATATTTAATGTTTTGTAAATGTTGTAATTGTTTCTGGACTTATCATTTGATTTATGACATCATTGAAAAGAAATATTGTTAAACCGATTTGATTACTGATTTTCTGGTTACTCGCTGAGCTTCTAGCTCACCCCAAAAATATTTTATTCCCCTCCACAGGGCTCAAAGCGAAGGAAGGCTTGTAGTACTTGTGCGCGTGATTGGATGGCCTTTATGTTGTACAGTTTGGATTTGGAATCATTTTATGTATAGTTGGAAATCGTTTCCGCTTCACTTATGACATGTAATTATTGGAGAATGTGATGTAATATTTGAGATTTATATTGTAATTCATTTGAGGATTGTAGTGAACGACTGAGTCCCGGCGAGAGCTGGGCAGGCGGCCCGCCGAACCCTCTGGTTCGCCTCAGGGAGAGGTGGGGCCGTGACACTTCCCAAGAACTCATTTAAGCCAAATCATGTCATGAACTCACATGCAAGCACACATGATATGCAATCGAGTAAATAATGCAAGAAACAATTCATAAGTAGCTTTGGAAACAGTTTCGGGTCACTCACCTCCACGGCTTAGGAACCATCCATCATATATCATTGTCTTACCCAAATCCAAGCCCTTCAACTCAAACTCAAAGCAATCAAATGCTTTCAAAATCGGACAGCATATCCCCTTAATTTCCTTACTTTTCCATCCTACAAGCAACACCATTTCATCTCAAATCAACCACATACACATCATAGACTATCAAATACACCTTTCGGCAAAATATCCATAACTGAAGCTACACTTCTCGGATTGAAATGAATCTTATGGCGTTTCAAAGCCAACACACAACCCTACATTTCTTATGAAGACCTGCAAAGCCAAATCATGCATTTTCAGGGTCAAAAAAGGAAGTTTCCACGAAAATAGAAATCTGGGCGCGAGATAGGGTTCACGGGCAGTCAAGGGTATATCAGTCGTTTCACATGCTACAGTGCTCGGATTGAGCTGAAATTTTGCAGGAAATAGTTAACACCATTTACCACAACTTTCATGTTTTAACCTAAGCCTGATTCAGCTTCTAACATGCCCAAATAAATCCGGCCAGAACAGGGCAAATGTAAAACCTAAACCTGGAATTTCCGCACAGAACTGAAAGTTTCCGCAATTAACGCACAAGAGAGCTATTTAATACCATTTAGAACCATCAATTCAAGGCTAACCGTATCCATCATAGGAAAGCAGAAAAATCCCCAAAAAAAATAGAAATTTAACTAACTTCACTTTAATCCAAGAAATCTTCCATAAAATCACCTCTTAAGCCAACACAAGTCACTAATAAACCATTGTTAAGAACAAAGAATGGATTGCTAGACATGATACCTTGAAATCTCAAGAAAGGTGATGGTTTAGAGTTCTTCTTCCCAAATTAGCTCCACAAACACCTTGGGATCTCCTTAGTAAACAACTTTTATGGAGTAATTTGCAATTCTATCGGTTAGAACTCAAGATTGGAGTAAGAAATTGGAGTGAAAGATGAAGATTTTTCTCTCTCTCTTGCTCTCAAAGTTTCTTCCATAAGAAGGAGAAAATGGCTTGATTTTTGGTCAAATTTTGGTTTTAGTAAAGTTGAGCTAAGATGGTCAAAAGTCCAACTTGAATCACAAAGTGACACTTGTCACCTCTTTAATGCATAGCTATCCTTTTGTCTCTCCAACACCCATCCATAGGGGTAATCTCTAATTATCTCTTAACACCTAGTATATTAATCCCGGTATACAAAACATAACCTAATTGGTCGAATTTATCGAACTTAACGCCACTAGCGGGTCCACGTCCAATATACACTCTTTATTTCTCATGAACTAATTTATACTAGAAAAATGATTGGAAAACTATATTCATTTATAAAAGTCTTTGGAAAATTTTGATAATAAAATAAAGTAAGAAAAATGCACACGGAAAAATAAATAAATAAATAAAGAAAATTTCCCATTTCTTTTCTTTCGGGCGACACAGACTCCCCCCCTTAAAAGAATGTCGTCCTCGACATTCCAACTCATACTAATCAAGTCAAGATATCCCTCAAAAGTCAAACAAGCATTTCCAAGCAAGCACGAAGAGTTACTCTAATCCCACTTGTCAGATTTTCATTCCTACAAGAAATCACTAATATGTCAAACCAGACCCACAGTCCGGCATCCTAAACTTTAAGCCTAGGATACACTACAGAGATCTGAAGCCTAAGCTCTGATACCACCTGTGATAGCCCCACCTCACCCTAAGGCGAACCAAAGGGTTCGGCGGGCCGCCTGCCAAGTTCTCGCCGGGATTCAGTCGTTCACTACAGTCCTCAATTAAAACTCAAACTATACATGAGATAATCCATCCAGTCACGTGAATAAGTACTACAAGCCTTCCTTCGTCACGAGCCCTATGCAGGGGAATAAAATATTTTTGGAGTGAGCTAGAAGCTCAGTGAGTAACCAGTCAAATCAGTAATCAAATCAGTTTCATAATAGTTCATTTCAATGATGTCATGAATCAGTAATCAAATGTATGTTTATTGCTCTCGTGAGTCAGTGAAATCATGGTACTTAGACGGCCAACGCTCAAATTGATCAGTTAACAATAAACAGTGAAACAGGAATAAGGAGCCATTTGCTCCAGGTAAACAGTAAACCCTGGTGGAGACGTTGGTTCAAAGCCGAAGACTTCCCAAGAACTCATTTAAGCCAAATCATGTCATGAACTCACATGCAAGCACACATGATATGAAATCGAGTAAATAATGCAAGAAACAATTCATAAGTAGCTTTGGAAACAGTTTCGGGTCACTCACCTCCACGGCTTAGGAACCATCCATCATATATCATTGTCTTACCCAAATCCAAGCCCTTCAACTCAAACTCAAAGCAATCAAATGCTTTCAAAGATCGGACAGCATATCCCCTTAATTTCCTTACTTTTCCATCCTACAAGCAACACCATTTCATCTCAAATCAACCACATACACATCATAGACTATCAAATACACCTTTCGGCAAAATATCCAAAACTGAAGCTACACTTATCGGATTGAAATGAATCTTATGGCGTTTCAAAGCCAAAACACAACCCTACATTTTTTATGAAGACCTGCAAAGCCAAATCATGCATTTTCAGGGTCAAAAAAGGAAGTTTCCACGAAAATAGAAATCTGGGCGCGAGATAGGGTTCACGGGCAGTCAAGGGTATATCAGTCGTTTCACATGCTACAGTGCTCGGATTGAGCTGAAATTTTGCAGGAAATAGTTAACACCATTTGCCACAACTTTCATGTTTTAACCTAAGCCTGATTCAGCTTCTAACATGCCCAAATAAATCCGGCCAGAACAGGGCAAATGTAAAACCTAAACCTGGAATTTCCGCACAGAACTGAAATTTTCCGCAAATAACCGCAATTAACGCACAAGAGAGCTATTTAATACCATTTAGAACCATCAATTCCAGGCTAACCGTATCCATCATAGGAAAGCAGAAAAATCCCCAAAAAAAATAGAAATTTAACTAACTTCACTTTAATCCAAGAAATCTTCCATAAAATCACCTCTTAAGCCAACACAAGTCACTAATAAACCATTGTTAAGAACAAAGAATGGATTGCTAGACATGATACCTTGAAATCTCAAGAAAGGTGATGGTTTAGAGTTCTTCTTCCCAAATTAGCTCCACAAACACCTTGGGATCTCCTTAGTAAACAACTTTTATGGAGTAATTTGCAATTCTATCGGTTAGAACTCAAGATTGGAGTAAGAAATTGGAGTGAAAGATGAAGATTTTTCTCTCTCTCTTGCTCTCAAAGTTTCTTCCATAAGAAGGAGAAAACGGCTTGATTTTTGGTCAAATTTTGGTTTTAGTAAAGTTGAGCTAAGATGGTCAAAAGTCCAACTTGAATCACGAAGTGACACTTGTCACCTCTTTAATGCATAGCTATCCTTTTGTCTCTCCAACACCCATCCATAGGGGTAATCTCTAATTATCTCTTAACACCTAGTATATTAATCCCGGTATACAAAACATAACCTAATTGGTCGAATTTATCAAACTTAACGCCACTAGCGGGTCCACGTCCAATATACACTCTTTATTTCTCATGAACTAATTTATACTAGAAAAATGATTGGAAAACTATATTCATTTATAAAAGTCTCTGAAAAATTTTGATAATAAAATAAAGTAAGAAAAATGCACACGGAAAAATAAATAAATAAATAAAGAAAATTTCCCTTTTCTTTTCTTTCGGGCGTCACAGACTCCCCCCTTAAAAGAATGTCGTCCTCGACATTCCAACTCATACTAATCAAGTCAAGATATCCCTCAAAAGACAAACAAGCATTTCCAAGCAAGCACGAAGAGTTACTCTAATCCCACTTGTCAGATTTTCATTCCTACAAGAAATCACTAATATGTCAAACCAGACCCACAGTCCGGCATCCTAAACTTTAAGCCTAGGATACACTACAGAGATCTGAAGCCTAAGCTCTGATACCACCTGTGATAGCCCCACCTCACCCTAAGGCGAACCAAAGGGTTCGGCGGGCCGCCTACAAAGTTCTCGCCGGGATTCAGTCGTTCACTACAGTCCTCAATTAAAACTCAAACTATACAGGAGATAATCCATCCAGTCACGTGAATAAGTACTACAAGCCTTCCTTCGCCACGAGCCCTATGGAGGGGAATAAAATATTTTTGGAGTGAGCTAGAAGCTCAGTGAGTAACCAGTCAAATCAGTTTCATAATAGTTCATTTCAATGATGTCATGAATCAGTAATCAAATGTATGTTTATTGCTCTCGTGAGTCAGTGAAATCATGGTACTTAGACGGCCAACGCTCAAGTTGATCAGTTAACAATAAACAGTGAAACAGGAATAGGGAGCCATTTGCTCCAGGTAAACAGTAAACCCTGGTGGAGACGTTGGTTCAAAGCCGAAGACTTCCCAAGAACTCATTTAAGCCAAATCATGTCATGAACTCACATGCAAGCACACATGATATGAAATCGAGTAAATAATGCAAGAAACAATTCATAAGTAGCTTTGGAAACAGTTTCGGGTCACTCACCTCCACGGCTTAGGAACCATCCATCATATATCATTGTCTTACCCAAATCCAAGCCCTTCAACTCAAACTCAAAGCAATCAAATGCTTTCAAAGATCGGACAGCATATCCCCTTAATTTCCTTACTTTTCCATCCTACAAGCAACACCATTTCATCTCAAATCAACCACATACACATCATAGACTATCAAATACACCTTTCGGCAAAATATCCATAACTGAAGCTACACTTATCGGATTGAAATGAATCTTATGGCGTTTCAAAGCCAAAACACAACCCTACATTTCTTATGAAGACCTGCAAAGCCAAATCATGCATTTTCAGGGTCAAAAAAGGAAGTTTCCACGAAAATAGAAATCTGGGCGCGAGATAGGGTTCACGGGCAGTTAAGGGTATATCAGTCGTTTCACATGCTACAGTGCTCGGATTGAGCTGAAATTTTGCAGGAAATAGTTAACACCATTTGCCACAACTTTCATGTTTTAACCTAAGCCTGATTCAGCTTCTAACATGCCCAAATAAATCCGGCCAGAACAGGGCAAATGTAAAACCTAAACCTGGAATTTCCGCACAGAACTGAAATTTTCCGCAAATAACCGCAATTAACGCACAAGAGAGCTATTTAATACCATTTAGAACCATCAATTCAAGGCTAACCGTATCCATCATAGGAAAGCAGAAAAATCCCCAAAAAAAATAGAAATTTAACTAACTTCACTTTAATCCAAGAAATCTTCCATAAAATCACCTCTTAAGCCAACACAAGTCACTAATAAACCATTGTTAAGAACAAAGAATGGATTGCTAGACATAATACCTTGAAATCTCAAGAAAGGTGATGGTTTAGAGTTCTTCTTCCCAAATTAGCTCCACAAACACCTTGGGATCTCCTTAGTAAACAACTTTTATGGAGTAATTTACAATTCTATCGGTTAGAACTCAAGATTGGAGTGAAAGATGAAGATTTTTCTCTCTCTCTTGCTCTCAAAGTTTCTTCCATAAGAAGGAGAAAATGGCTTGATTTTTGGTCAAATTTTGGTTTTAGTAAAGTTGAGCTAAGATGGTCAAAAGTCCAACTTGAATCACAAAGTGACACTTGTCACCTCTTTAATGCATAGCTATCCTTTTGTCTCTCCAACACCCATCCATAGGGGTAATCTCTAATTATCTCTTAACACCTAGTATATTAATCCCGGTATACAAAACATAACCTAATTGGTCGAATTTATCAAACTTAACGCCACTAGCGGGTCCACGTCCAATATACACTCTTTATTTCTCATGAACTAATTTATACTAGAAAAATGATTGGAAAACTATATTCATTTATAAAAGTCTCTGGAAAATTTTGATAATAAAATAAAGTAAGAAAAATGCACACGGAAAAATAAATAAATAAATAAAGAAAATTTCCCTTTTCTTTTCTTTCGGGCGTC
Organism: Coffea arabica; assembly: GCF_036785885.1. NCBI lineage: Eukaryota > Viridiplantae > Streptophyta > Magnoliopsida > Gentianales > Rubiaceae > Coffea > Coffea arabica. Next base: position 24,846,113 of record NC_092311.1, on the reverse strand, counting down.
ACAGACTCCCCCCCTTAAAAGAATGTCGTCCTCGACATTCCAACTCATACTAATCAAGTCAAGATATCCCTCAAAAGTCAAACAAGCATTTCCAAGCAAGCACGAAGAGTTACTCTAATCCCACTTGTCAGATTTTCATTCCTACAAGAAATCACTAATATGTCAAACCAGACCCACAGTCCGGCATCCTAAACTTTAAGCCTAGGATACACTACAGAGATCTGAAGCCTAAGCTCTGATACCACCTGTGATAGCCCCACCTCACCCTAAGGCGAACCAAAGGGTTCGGCGGGCCGCCTGCCAAGTTCTCGCCGGGATTCAGTCGTTCACTACAGTCCTCAATTAAAACTCAAACTATACAGGAGATAATCCATCCAGTCACGTGAATAAGTACTACAAGCCTTCCTTCGCCACGAGCCCTATGGAGGGGAATAAAATATTTTTGGAGTGAGCTAGAAGCTCAGTGAGTAACCAGTCAAATCAGTTTCATAATAGTTCATTTCAATGATGTCATGAATCAGTAATCAAATGTATGTTTATTGCTCTCGTGAGTCAGTGAAATCATGGTACTTAGACGGCCAACGCTCAAGTTGATCAGTTAACAATAAACAGTGAAACAGGAATAGGGAGCCATTTGCTCCAGGTAAACAGTAAACCCTGGTGGAGACGTTGGTTCAAAGCCGAAGACTTCCCAAGAACTCATTTAAGCCAAATCATGTCATGAACTCACATGCAAGCACACATGATATGAAATCGAGTAAATAATGCAAGAAACAATTCATAAGTAGCTTTGGAAACAGTTTCGGGTCACTCACCTCCACGGCTTAGGAACCATCCATCATATATCATTGTCTTACCCAAATCCAAGCCCTTCAACTCAAACTCAAAGCAATCAAATGCTTTCAAAGATCGGACAGCATATCCCCTTAATTTCCTTACTTTTCCATCCTACAAGCAACACCATTTCATCTCAAATCAACCACATACACATCATAGACTATCAAATACACCTTTCGGCAAAATATCCATAACTGAAGCTACACTTATCGGATTGAAATGAATCTTATGGCGTTTCAAAGCCAAAACACAACCCTACATTTTTTATGAAGACCTGCAAAGCCAAATCATGCATTTTCAGGGTCAAAAAAGGAAGTTTCCACGAAAATAGAAATCTGGGCGCGAGATAGGGTTCACGGGCAGTTAAGGGTATATCAGTCGTTTCACATGCTACAGTGCTCGGATTGAGCTGAAATTTTGCAGGAAATAGTTAACACCATTTGCCACAACTTTCATGTTTTAACCTAAGCCTGATTCAGCTTCTAACATGCCCAAATAAATCCGGCCAGAACAGGGCAAATGTAAAACCTAAACCTGGAATTTCCGCACAGAACTGAAATTTTCCGCAAATAACCGCAATTAACGCACAAGAGAGCTATTTAATACCATTTAGAACCATCAATTCAAGGCTAACCGTATCCATCATAGGAAAGCAGAAAAATCCCCAAAAAAAATAGAAATTTAACTAACTTCACTTTAATCCAAGAAATCTTCCATAAAATCACCTCTTAAGCCAACACAAGTCACTAATAAACCATTGTTAAGAACAAAGAATGGATTGCTAGACATGATACCTTGAAATCTCAAGAAAGGTGATGGTTTAGAGTTCTTCTTCCCAAATTAGCTCCACAAACACCTTGGGATCTCCTTAGTAAACAACTTTTATGGAGTAATTTGCAATTCTATCGGTTAGAACTCAAGATTGGAGTAAGAAATTGGAGTGAAAGATGAAGATTTTTCTCTCTCTCTTGCTCTCAAAGTTTCTTCCATAAGAAGGAGAAAATGGCTTGATTTTTGGTCAAATTTTGGTTTTAGTAAAGTTGAGCTAAGATGGTCAAAAGTCCAACTTGAATCACAAAGTGACACTTGTCACCTCTTTAATGCATAGCTATCCTTTTGTCTCTCCAACACCCATCCATAGGGGTAATCTCTAATTATCTCTTAACACCTAGTATATTAATCCCGGTATACAAAACATAACCTAATTGGTCGAATTTATCAAACTTAACGCCACTAGCGGGTCCACGTCCAATATACACTCTTTATTTCTCATGAACTAATTTATACTAGAAAAATGATTGGAAAACTATATTCATTTATAAAAGTCTCTGGAAAATTTTGATAATAAAATAAAGTAAGAAAAATGCACACGGAAAAATAAATAAATAAATAAAGAAAATTTCCCTTTTCTTTTCTTTCGGGCGTCACAGACTCCCCCCCTTAAAAGAATGTCGTCCTCGACATTCCAACTCATACTAATCAAGTCAAGATATCCCTCAAAAGTCAAACAAGCATTTCCAAGCAAGCACGAAGAGTTACTCTAATCCCACTTGTCAGATTTTCATTCCTACAAGAAATCACTAATATGTCAAACCAGACCCACAGTCCGGCATCCTAAACTTTAAGCCTAGGATACACTACAGAGATCTGAAGCCTAAGCTCTGATACCACCTGTGATAGCCCCACCTCACCCTAAGGCGAACCAAAGGGTTCGGCGGGCCGCCTACAAAGTTCTCGCCGGGATTCAGTCGTTCACTACAGTCCTCAATTAAAACTCAAACTATACAGGAGATAATCCATCCAGTCACGTGAATAAGTACTACAAGCCTTCCTTCGCCACGAGCCCTATGGAGGGGAATAAAATATTTTTGGAGTGAGCTAGAAGCTCAGTGAGTAACCAGTCAAATCAGTTTCATAATAGTTCATTTCAATGATGTCATGAATCAGTAATCAAATGTATGTTTATTGCTCTCGTGAGTCAGTGAAATCATGGTACTTAGACGGCCAACGCTCAAGTTGATCAGTTAACAGTAAACAGTGAAACAGGAATAGGGAGCCATTTGCTCCAGGTAAACAGTAAACCCTGGTGGAGACGTTGGTTCAAAGCCGAAGACTTCCCAAGAACTCATTTAAGCCAAATCATGTCATGAACTCACATGCAAGCACACATGATATGAAATCGAGTAAATAATGCAAGAAACAATTCATAAGTAGCTTTGGAAACAGTTTCGGGTCACTCACCTCCACGGCTTAGGAACCATCCATCATATATCATTGTCTTACCCAAATCCAAGCCCTTCAACTCAAACTCAAAGCAATCAAATGCTTTCAAAGATCGGACAGCATATCCCCTTAATTTCCTTACTTTTCCATCCTACAAGCAACACCATTTCATCTCAAATCAACCACATACACATCATAGACTATCAAATACACCTTTCGGCAAAATATCCATAACTGAAGCTACACTTATCGGATTGAAATGAATCTTATGGCGTTTCAAAGCCAAAACACAACCCTACATTTCCTATGAAGACCTGCAAAGCCAAATCATGCATTTTCAGGGTCAAAAAAGGAAGTTTCCACGAAAATAGAAATCTGGGCGCGAGATAGGATTCACGGGCAGTTAAGGGTATATCAGTCGTTTCACATGCTACAGTGCTCGGATTGAGCTGAAATTTTGCAGGAAATAGTTAACACCATTTGCCACAACTTTCATGTTTTAACCTAAGCCTGATTCAGCTTCTAACATGCCCAAATAAATCCGGCCAGAACAGGGCAAATGTAAAACCTAAACCTGGAATTTCCGCACAGAACTGAAATTTTCCGCAAATAACCGCAATTAACGCACAAGAGAGCTATTTAATACCATTTAGAACCATCAATTCAAGGCTAACCGTATCCATCATAGGAAAGCAGAAAAATCCCCAAAAAAAATAGAAATTTAACTAACTTCACTTTAATCCAAGAAATCTTCCATAAAATCACCTCTTAAGCCAACACAAGTCACTAATAAACCATTGTTAAGAACAAAGAATGGATTGCTAGACATGATACCTTGAAATCTCAAGAAAGGTGATGGTTTAGAGTTCTTCTTCCCAAATTAGCTCCACAAACACCTTGGGATCTCCTTAGTAAACAACTTTTATGGAGTAATTTACAATTCTATCGGTTAGAACTCAAGATTGGAGTGAAAGATGAAGATTTTTCTCTCTCTCTTGCTCTCAAAGTTTCTTCCATAAGAAGGAGAAAATGGCTTGATTTTTGGTCAAATTTTGGTTTTAGTAAAGTTGAGCTAATATGGTCAAAAGTCCAACTTGAATCACAAAGTGACACTTGTCACCTCTTTAATGCATAGCTATCCTTTTGTCTCTCCAACACCCATCCATAGGGGTAATCTCTAATTATCTCTTAACACCTAGTATATTAATCCCGGTATACAAAACATAACCTAATTGGTCGAATTTATCAAACTTAACGCCACTAGCGGGTCCACGTCCAATATACACTCTTTATTTCTCATGAACTAATTTATACTAGAAAAATGATTGGAAAACTATATTCATTTATAAAAGTCTCTGGAAAATTTTGATAATAAAATAAAGTAAGAAAAATGCACACGGAAAAATAAATAAATAAATAAAGAAAATTTCCCTTTTCTTTTCTTTCGGGCGTCACAGACTCCCCCCCTTAAAAGAATGTCGTCCTCGACATTCCAACTCATACTAATCAAGTCAAGATATCCCTCAAAAGTCAAACAAGCATTTCCAAGCAAGCACGAAGAGTTACTCTAATCCCACTTGTCAGATTTTCATTCCTACAAGAAATCACTAATATGTCAAACCAGACCCACAGTCCGGCATCCTAAACTTTAAGCCTAGGATACACTACAGAGATCTGAAGCCTAAGCTCTGATACCACCTGTGATAGCCCCACCTCACCCTAAGGCGAACCAAAGGGTTCGGCGGGCCGCCTACAAAGTTCTCGCCGGGATTCAGTCGTTCACTACAGTCCTCAATTAAAACTCAAACTATACAGGAGATAATCCATCCAGTCACGTGAATAAGTACTACAAGCCTTCCTTCGCCACGAGCCCTATGGAGGGGAATAAAATATTTTTGGAGTGAGCTAGAAGCTCAGTGAGTAACCAGTCAAATCAGTTTCATAATAGTTCATTTCAATGATGTCATGAATCAGTAATCAAATGTATGTTTATTGCTCTCGTGAGTCAGTGAAATCATGGTACTTAGACGGCCAACGCTCAAGTTGATCAGTTAACAATAAACAGTGAAACAGGAATAGGGAGCCATTTGCTCCAGGTAAACAGTAAACCCTGGTGGAGACGTTGGTTCAAAGCCGAAGACTTCCCAAGAACTCATTTAAGCCAAATCATGTCATGAACTCACATGCAAGCACACATGATATGAAATCGAGTAAATAATGCAAGAAACAATTCATAAGTAGCTTTGGAAACAGTTTCGGGTCACTCACCTCCACGGCTTAGGAACCATCCATCATATATCATTGTCTTACCCAAATCCAAGCCCTTCAACTCAAACTCAAAGCAATCAAATGCTTTCAAAGATCGGACAGCATATCCCCTTAATTTCCTTACTTTTCCATCCTACAAGCAACACCATTTCATCTCAAATCAACCACATACACATCATAGACTATCAAATACACCTTTCGGCAAAATATCCATAACTGAAGCTACACTTATCGGATTGAAATGAATCTTATGGCGTTTCAAAGCCAAAACACAACCCTACATTTCCTATGAAGACCTGCAAAGCCAAATCATGCATTTTCAGGGTCAAAAAAGGAAGTTTCCACGAAAATAGAAATCTGGGCGCGAGATAGGGTTCACGGGCAGTTAAGGGTATATCAGTCGTTTCACATGCTACAGTGCTCGGATTGAGCTGAAATTTTGCAGGAAATAGTTAACACCATTTGCCACAACTTTCATGTTTTAACCTAAGCCTGATTCAGCTTCTAACATGCCCAAATAAATCCGGCCAGAACAGGGCAAATGTAAAACCTAAACCTGGAATTTCCGCACAGAACTGAAATTTTCCGCAAATAACCGCAATTAACGCACAAGAGAGCTATTTAATACCATTTAGAACCATCAATTCAAGGCTAACCGTATCCATCATAGGAAAGCAGAAAAATCCCCAAAAAAAATAGAAATTTAACTAACTTCACTTTAATCCAAGAAATCTTCCATAAAATCACCTCTTAAGCCAACACAAGTCACTAATAAACCATTGTTAAGAACAAAGAATGGATTGCTAGACATGATACCTTGAAATCTCAAGAAAGGTGATGGTTTAGAGTTCTTCTTCCCAAATTAGCTCCACAAACACCTTGGGATCTCCTTAGTAAACAACTTTTATGGAGTAATTTACAATTCTATCGGTTAGAACTCAAGATTGGAGTAAGAAATTGGAGTGAAAGATGAAGATTTTTCTCTCTCTCTTGCTCTCAAAGTTTCTTCCATAAGAAGGAGAAAATGGCTTGATTTTTGGTCAAATTTTGGTTTTAGTAAAGTTGAGCTAATATGGTCAAAAGTCCAACTTGAATCACAAAGTGACACTTGTCACCTCTTTAATGCATAGCTATCCTTTTGTCTCTCCAACACCCATCCATAGGGGTAATCTCTAATTATCTCTTAACACCTAATATATTAATCCCGGTATACAAAACATAACCTAATTGGTCGAATTTATCAAACTTAACGCCACTAGCGGGTCCACGTCCAATATACACTCTTTATTTCTCATGAACTAATTTATACTAGAAAAATGATTGGAAAACTATATTCATTTATAAAAGTCTCTGGAAAATTTTGATAATAAAATAAAGTAAGAAAAATGCACACGGAAAAATAAATAAATAAATAAAGAAAATTTCCCTTTTCTTTTCTTTCGGGCGTCACAGACTCCCCCCCTTAAAAGAATGTCGTTCACGACATTCCAACTCATACTAATCAAGTCAAGATATCCCTCAAAAGTCAAACAAGCATTTCCAAGCAAGCACGAAGAGTTACTCTAATCCCACTTGTCAGATTTTCATTCCTACAAGAAATCACTAATATGTCAAACCAGACCCACAGTCCGGCATCCTAAACTTTAAGCCTAGGATACACTACAGAGATCTGAAGCCTAAGCTCTGATACCACCTGTGATAGCCCCACCTCACCCTAAGGCGAACCAAAGGGTTCGGCGGGCCGCCTGCCAAGTTCTCGCCGAGATTCAGTCGTTCACTACAGTCCTCAATTAAAACTCAAACTATACAGGAGATAATCCATCCAATCACGTGAATAAGTACTACAAGCCTTCCTTCACCACGAGCCCTATGGAGGGGAATAAAATATTTTTGGAGTGAGCTAGAAGCTCAGTGAGTAACCAGTCAAATCAGTTTCATAATAGTTCATTTCAATGATGTCATGAATCAGTAATCAAATGTATGTTTATTGCTCTCGTGAGTCAGTGAAATCATGGTACTTAGACGGCCAACGCTCAAGTTGATCAGTTAACAATAAACAGTGAAACAGGAATAGGGAGCCATTTGCTCCAGGTAAACAGTAAACCCTGGTGGAGACGTTGGTTCAAAGCCGAAGACTTCCCAAGAACTCATTTAAGCCAAATCATGTCATCAACTCACATGCAAGCACACATGATATGAAATCGAGTAAATAATGCAAGAAACAATTCATAAGTAGCTTTGGAAACAGTTTCGGGTCACTCACCTCCACGGCTTAGGAACCATCCATCATATATCATTGTCTTACCCAAATCCAAGCCCTTCAACTCAAACTCAAAGCAATCAAATGCTTTCAAAGATCGGACAGCATATCCCCTTAATTTCCTTACTTTTCCATCCTACAAGCAACACCATTTCATCTCAAATCAACCACATACACATCATAGACTATCAAATACACCTTTCGGCAAAATATCCATAACTGAAGCTACACTTATCGGATTGAAATGAATCTTATGGCGTTTCAAAGCCAAAACACAACCCTACATTTCTTATGATGACCTGCAAAGCCAAATCATGCATTTTCAGGGTCAAAAAAGGAAGTTTCCACGAAAATAGAAATCTGGGCGCGAGATAGGTTTCACGGGCAGTTAAGGGTATATCATTCGTTTCACATGCTACAGTGCTCGGATTGAGCTGAAATTTTGCAGGAAATAGTTAACACCATTTGCCACAACTTTCATGTTTTAACCTAAGCCTGATTCAGCTTCTAACATGCCCAAATAAATCCGGCCAGAACAGGGCAAATGTAAAACCTAAACCTGGAATTTCCGCACAGAACTGAAATTTTCCGCAAATAACTGCAATTAACGCACAAGAGAGCTATGTAAAACCATTTAGAACCATCAATTCAAGGCTAACCGTATCCATCATAGTAAAGCAGAAAAATCCCCAAAAAAAATAGAAATTTAACTAACTTCACTTTAATCCAAGAAATCTTCCATAAAATCACCTCTTAAGCCAACACAAGTCACTAATAAACCATTGTTAAGAACAAAGAATGGATTGCTAGACATGATACCTTGAAATCTCAAGAAAGGTGATGGTTTAGAGTTCTTCTTCCCAAATTAGGTCCACAAAAACCTTGGGATCTCCTTAGTAAACAACTTTTATGGAGTAATTTGCAATTCTATCTGTTAGAACTCAAGATTGGAGTAAGAAATTGGAGTGAAAGATGAAGATTTTTCTCTCTCTCTTGCTCTCAAAGTTTCTTCCATAAGAAGGAGAAAATGGATTGATTTTTGGTCAAATTTTGGTTTTAGTAAAGTTGAGCTAAGATGGTCAAAAGTCCAACTTGAATCACAAAGTGACACTTGTCACCTCTTTAATGCATAGCTATCCTTTTGTCTCTCCAACACCCATCCATAGGGGTAATCTCTAATTATCTCTTAACACCTAGTATATTAATCCCGGTATACAAAACATAACCTAATTGGTCGAATTTATCGAACTTAACGCCACTAGCGGGTCCACGTCCAATATACACTCTTTATTTCTCATGAACTAATTTATACTAGAAAAATGATTGGAAAACTATATTCATTTATAAAAGTCTCTGGAAAATTTTGATAATAAAATAAAGTAAGAAAAATGCACACGGAAAAATAAATAAATAAATAAAGAAAATTTCCCTTTTCTTTTCTTTCGGGCGTCACAGACTCCCCCCCTTAAAAGAATGTCGTTCACGACATTCCAACTCATACTAATCAAGTCAAGATATCCCTCAAAAGTCAAACAAGCATTTCCAAGCAAGCACGAAGAGTTACTCTAATCCCACTTGTCAGATTTTCATTCCTACAAGAAATCACTAATATGTCAAACCAGACCCACAGTCCGGCATCCTAAACTTTAAGCCTAGGATACACTACAGAGATCTGAAGCCTAAGCTCTGATACCACCTGTGATAGCCCCACCTCACCCTAAGGCGAACCAAAGGGTTCGGCGGGCCGCCTACAAAGTTCTCGCCGGGATTCAGTCGTTCACTACAGTCCTCAATTAAAACTCAAACTATACAGGAGATAATCCATCCAGTCACGTGAATAAGTACTACAAGCCTTCCTTCGCCACGAGCCCTATGGAGGGGAATAAAATATTTTTGGAGTGAGCTAGAAGCTCAGTGAGTAACCAGTCAAATCAGTTTCATAATAGTTCATTTCAATGATGTCATGAATCAGTAATCAAATGTATGTTTATTGCTCTCGTGAGTCAGTGAAATCATGGTACTTAGACGGCCAACGCTCAAGTTGATCAGTTAACAATAAACAGTGAAACAGGAATAGGGAGCCATTTGCTCCAGGTAAACAGTAAACCCTGGTGGAGACGTTGGTTCAAAGCCGAAGACTTCCCAAGAACTCATTTAAGCCAAATCATGTCATGAACTCACATGCAAGCACACATGATATGAAATCGAGTAAATAATGCAAGAAACAATTCATAAGTAGCTTTGGAAACAGTTTCGGGTCACTCACCTCCACGGCTTAGGAACCATCCATCATATATCATTGTCTTACCCAAATCCAAGCCCTTCAACTCAAACTCAAAGCAATCAAATGCTTTCAAAGATCGGACAGCATATCCCCTTAATTTCCTTACTTTTCCATCCTACAAGCAACACCATTTCATCTCAAATCAACCACATACACATCATAGACTATCAAATACACCTTTCGGCAAAATATCCATAACTGAAGCTACACTTATCGGATTGAAATGAATCTTATGGCGTTTCAAAGCCAAAACACAACCCTACATTTCTTATGATGACCTGCAAAGCCAAATCATGCATTTTCAGGGTCAAAAAAGGAAGTTTCCACGAAAATAGAAATCTGGGCGCGAGATAGGTTTCACGGGCAGTTAAGGGTATATCATTCGTTTCACATGCTACAGTGCTCGGATTGAGCTGAAATTTTGCAGGAAATAGTTAACACCATTTGCCACAACTTTCATGTTTTAACCTAAGCCTGATTCAGCTTCTAACATGCCCAAATAAATCCGGCCAGAACAGGGCAAATGTAAAACCTAAACCTGGAATTTCCGCACAGAACTGAAATTTTCCGCAAATAACTGCAATTAACGCACAAGAGAGCTATGTAAAACCATTTAGAACCATCAATTCAAGGCTAACCGTATCCATCATAGTAAAGCAGAAAAATCCCCAAAAAAAATAGAAATTTAACTAACTTCACTTTAATCCAAGAAATCTTCCATAAAATCACCTCTTAAGCCAACACAAGTCACTAATAAACCATTGTTAAGAACAAAGAATGGATTGCTAGACATGATACCTTGAAATCTCAAGAAAGGTGATGGTTTAGAGTTCTTCTTCCCAAATTAGGTCCACAAAAACCTTGGGATCTCCTTAGTAAACAACTTTTATGGAGTAATTTGCAATTCTATCTGTTAGAACTCAAGATTGGAGTAAGAAATTGGAGTGAAAGATGAAGATTTTTCTCTCTCTCTTGCTCTCAAAGTTTCTTCCATAAGAAGGAGAAAATGGATTGATTTTTGGTCAAATTTTGGTTTTAGTAAAGTTGAGCTAAGATGGTCAAAAGTCCAACTTGAATCACAAAGTGACACTTGTCACCTCTTTAATGCATAGCTATCCTTTTGTCTCTCCAACACCCATCCATAGGGGTAATCTCTAATTATCTCTTAACACCTAGTATATTAATCCCGGTATACAAAACATAACCTAATTGGTCGAATTTATCGAACTTAACGCCACTAGCGGGTCCACGTCCAATATACACTCTTTATTTCTCATGAACTAATTTATACTAGAAAAATGATTGGAAAACTATATTCATTTATAAAAGTCTCTGGAAAATTTTGATAATAAAATAAAGTAAGAAAAATGCACACGGAAAAATAAATAAATAAATAAAGAAAATTTCCCTTTTCTTTTCTTTCGGGCGTCACAGACTCCCCCCCTTAAAAGAATGTCGTCCACGACATTCCAACTCATACTAATCAAGTCAAGATATCCCTCAAAAGTCAAACAAGCATTTCCAAGCAAGCACGAAGAGTTACTCTAATCCCACTTGTCAGATTTTCATTCCTACAAGAAATCACCAATATGTCAAACCAGACCCACAGTCCGGCATCCTAAACTTTAAGCCTAGGATACACTACAGAGATCTGAAGCCTAAGCTCTGATACCACCTGTGATAGCCCCACCTCACCCTAAGGCGAACCAAAGGGTTCGGCGGGCCGCCTGCCAAGTTCTCGCCGGGATTCAGTCGTTCACTACAGTCCTCAATTAAAACTCAAACTATACAGGAGATAATCCATCCAGTCACGTGAATAAGTACTACAAGCCTTCCTTCGCCACGAGCCCTATGGAGGGGAATAAAATATTTTTGGAGTGAGCTAGAAGCTCAGTGAGTAACCAGTCAAATCAGTAATCAAATCAGTTTCATAATAGTTCATTTCAATGATGTCATGAATCAGTAATCAAATGTATGTTTATTGCTCTCGTGAGTCAGTGAAATCATGGTACTTAGACGGCCAACGCTCAAGTTGATCAGTTAACAATAAACAGTGAAACAGGAATAGGGAGCCATTTGCTCCAGGTAAACAGTAAACCCTGGTGGAGACGTTGGTTCAAAGCCGAAGACTTCCCAAGAACTCATTTAAGCCAAATCATGTCATCAACTCACATGCAAGCACACAGGATATGAAATCGAGTAAATAATGCAAGAAACAATTCATAAGTAGCTTTGGAAACAGTTTCGGGTCACTCACCTCCACGGCTTAGGAACCATCCATCATATATCATTGTCTTACCCAAATCCAAGCCCTTCAACTCAAACTCAAAGCAATCAAATGCTTTCAAAGATCGGACAGCATATCCCCTTAATTTCCTTACTTTTCCATCCTACAAGCAACACCATTTCATCTCAAATCAACCACATACACATCATAGACTATCAAATACACCTTTCGGCAAAATATCCATAACTGAAGCTACATTTATCGGATTGAAATGAATCTTATGGCGTTTCAAAGCCAAAACACAACCCTACATTTCTTATGAAGACCTGCAAAGCCAAATCATGCATTTTCAGGGTCAAAAAAGGAAGTTTCCACGAAAATAGAAATCTGGGCGCGAGATAGGGTTCACGGGCAGTTAAGGGTATATCAGTCGTTTCACATGCTACGGTGCTCAGATTGAGCTGAAATTTTGCAGGAAATAGTTAACACCATTTGCCACAACTTTCATGTTTTAACCTAAGCCTGATTCAGCTTCTAACATGCCCAAATAAATCCGGCCAGAACAGGGACCCTTTTGTTTCATGGGATAACTTTTGTATGTCCTTGACTGCCTGTTTTGTATAATGGCTTGATCCTGTTATGTGCTTTCAGTCGTACATGTGTTATGTGTTTAAATGCTCTATGAAGTAGTTGTTTTGGCTAATTGTTCGTGTTTATTGTTACGAAAAGGGGTTATGTGCCCTTTCACAATATACTTATCTTTTCACTTTAGATTGACTTAGATCGATGGAAGGGACACGTAGTGGTCGGGGACGTGAACGCGGGAGTAGGCAACCCACGTCGGAAAGGGGCGCTGGGGAAACCTCATCCGGACCAAACCTTGAACCGAAGGTTGACCCTAATGTTCAAATAGCTGCTGCCATGCAGCAAATGACTAATTTGCTAGTCCAAGTGGTGCAACAACAGGGTCAAAACCCTAACCCCAACCCTGGGAACCCTGGTAATCACGTGGAGAGTGAGGATAGGGCTCTCGAGAGGTTCCAGAAGTTTGCCCCACCAAAGTTCATTAGGGGGCCCGATCCGGACGTGACCGAAAGGTAGCTAGAAAAGATGGTGGACATCTTTGCTGCCTTACATTATAAGGAGAAGAGGCAGGTGACCTTCGCCGTCTTTCAACTAGAAGGGGCGGCCCGTTCCTGGTGGAATTTCATCCGGCAAAAGTGGGAACGGGAGCAAACGCCCAGGATCGGGGTAAACTTTATGCGAGAATTCAACGCTACATTCTTCCCTCCTCTAGTTCAGGAACGGAAGGAAGATGAATTTATTCGGCTTCGTCAGGGGGCCCGGTCCGAAGCAGAGTACGAGAGCCAGTTCACCCGCCTATCCAAATTTGCCCCCGAGCTAATCATGACTGAGCAACGGCGGATAAGACGCTTTATCCAGGGCCTGAAAGTAGAAATTTAGAAGGATCTCGCGGTGGCCCAAATTAACGCTTTTAGTGAGGCCGTGGAAAAAGCTCAACCGGTAGAAAGCGCCAGGCTTCAAGTGAAAAAATGAGGGTTTCCTGGTAGTAGTTCGGGACAGGGGGATAAGAGTGCCCCTTCCAAATTTGGACGGGGAGCAGGAGGTGGAAAGCAGTCGGGCATAGGTAGAGGGGCTCCGTCAAGAGGTGGCCCATCTAGAAGAAGCCAGAGAGGAGGGTTCCAGAGAGGTTCGGGTTCGGCATCCCGTGGACCCTGTGGGTATTGTGGAAAGCCGAACCACACAGAGGACAACTGCTGGAAAAAGTAAGGAAAGTGTCTGCGTTGCGGAAGTGCAGACCACCAACTTGCCACCTGCCCGATACTAAAGCAAGATGGAAAGGGGAGTCAACCGTCGCCGAAGACCAATTCTGGACCAGCTAAGGTGGACGGGACGAAACCCAAGGTGTCGGCTCGAGTGTACTCGTTAGAGCCACAACAGGTCCCTGACTCTTCCGAGGTCGTAGAAGGTACGATCCCTGTATTCCATCGATTTGCGAAGGTCTTAGTAGATCCCGGTGCCACCCATTCCTTCGTTAACCCTAATTTTATGTGTGGTATTGATATAAAACCTGCTAGTCTACCTTATGACCTAGAAGTTAGTACGCCTACTGGGGACCATCGTTTGATTACTAGCACGGTTTACAAGGACTGCGAGGTTTGGGTAGGAGAGAGAAAATTGTTAAGGGATTTGATAAGCCTGTCCATTAAGGGATACGATGTAATCTTGGGCATGGACTGGTTAGCCAGGTACAATGCCCAACTGGACTGTAAGAAAAATGTGGTAGAATTCCGTATTCCTGGGGAGGCGACCTTAAGGTTAAATATAAGGGGTAGGTTAGCCTCATCTGCCTTAATCTCGGGCATTCGGGCTAGAAAACTGCTAAGTAGAGAGGCGCAAGGATTCTTAGCCTTTCTAATTAATACCCCCATCGATAAACTGAAGGTAGAGGATGTGCACATAGTGAAGGAATATCCAGATGTTTTTCCCGATGAGTTAGGAACCCTACCTCTGGAGAGAGAGATAGAATTCAAAATCGACCTGTTATCGGGAACGTCACCCATCTCAAAAACCCCGTATCGGATGGCCCCTGCGGAACTTAAGGAGCTGAAATTGCAGTTACATGACATTTTGGAGCGGGGGTTCATTCAAGAGAGTGGGTCTCCTTGGGGAGCCCCTGTATTGTTTGTGAAGAAGAAGGACGGGAGTCTGCGAATGTGTATAGACTATCGGGGGCTAAACAATGTGACGATTAAAAATAAGTATCCACTGCCCCATATTGATGAGTTGTTCGACCAGTTGCAAGGAGCTGTGGTCTTCTCAAAATTAGATCTTCGACAGGGGTATTACCAACTATTGATTAGGAAGGAAGATATTCCGAAAACTGCTTTCAACTCGAGATATGGGCACTACGAATTCGTAGTTATGCCTTTTGGACTGACCAATACCCCTGCTGCTTTCATGGATTTAATGTATAGGGTTTTTAAGCCCTACCTGGATCGATTCGTTGCTGTCTTTATCGACGACATCTTGGTCTACTCCAAGACTCGTGAGGAGCATGAGCAGCACCTAAGAGTCGTTTTGCAAACCCTAAGAGAGCATCGATTGTACATTAAGTTCAGTAAATGTGAGTTTTGGTTGGAAAAAATCTCTTTCTTAGGGCACATAATTTCTCATGAGGGCATCTAGGTTGACCCGGCGAAAGTAGAGGCCGTGACCAATTGGAAGAGGCCAGAAAACCCCACGAAGATTCGTAGCTTTCTAGGGTTGGCTGGGTGATACCGGCGTTTTATTAAAGAATTTTCCAAACTGGCCGGTCCTTTAACCGACCTGACGAAGAAACATGGTTGGTTTGTGTGGAATGTCACAAGCGAAGAGAGTTTTCAAGAGTTGAAGAAAGGATTAACCATGGCGCCAGTTTTAGTCTTGCCTAACGGGGTAGACGGGTTTTCCGTTTATACCGACGCATCGTGGGAAGGCCTGGGGTGCGTGTTAATGCAGAACCGGAATGTGATATCCTTTGCTTCCAGGAAGTTGAAACCCCACGAGCAGAATTACTCGACCCACGATTTTTAGTTAGTCGCGGTTGTTTTCGCCCTGAAAAAGTGGAGACACTACCTGTACGGGGTGACCTTCGAGGTTTACTCAGACCACAAGAGTCTTAGGTACCTTTTTTCACAAAAGGAATTGAATATGAGGCAGGGAAGGTGGATGGAATTCCTGGAGGATTACGACTGCACTATCAACTACCATCCGGGGAAAGCGAACGTGGTGGCTGACGCCTTAAGTCGAAAGGCTCAGGTAGCAGGGTTAATGATGAAGGAATGGGATTTGTTAGAATCCGTTTATGAGTGGAAACCCTGCCTTGGGAGTCATAAGGTGGTTTTTGGTAATATTAAGGTAACATCCACCCTACTGGAGCGAATTAAAGAAGCGCAAAAGGAGGATTCGATGGTGCGAAAGTGGGGAGAGAAGGTGGAAAAAGGGGAATCGACCGACTTCAATTTTAGCCCCGAGGGTATTCTAAAATACCGAAATCGAGTGGTGGTGCCTAAAGATGAAATGTTAAAAATAGAGATCTTAGAGGAAGCTCATCGGTCCAGATACACAATCCATCTGGGTAGTAGCAAGATGTATCAAGACCTAAAATGAACATATTGGTGGGATAACATGAAGAAGGAGATTGCTCTGTACGTGCAAAAATGTCTCGTTTGCCAACAGGTTAAGGCGGAGCATCAAAAACCATCGAATTTGTTACAACCCCTTGAGATACACGAGTGGAAGTGGGAAAACATCACAATGGACTTCGTTTCAGGTTTGCCGCGAACGCAACGAGGACACGATGCCGTTTGGGTGATCGTCGATTGATTAACCAAATCGGCCCATTTCTTGCTGGTAAACGTGAAATACTCCATGGAGAAATTGGCTCAGGTGTACATGGACGAGATCGTAAGGCTACATGGCATTCCTGTGAGTATCGTTTCAGACCGAGATCCCCGCTTCGTATCTAGGTTTTGGTAGAAGTTTCTGGAGACTCTAGGGACTAAACTCAACCTAAGCACCACCTATCACCCTCAGACGGATGGACAATCGGAGCGAACAATCCAAACTCTTGAGGACATGTTAAGGACCTATATTCTGGATTTTGGGGGTAACTGGGGTCAACATATGACCTTAGTAGAGTTTGCCTACAATAACAACTACCATTCGTCAATTCAAATGACTCCATACGAAGCACTTTATGGGAGAAAATGTCGGTCACCGATTTACTGGGATGAAGTCGGCGAGAGGAAAATCCTGGATGCAACGGCTATTCCATGGATGGAGGAGGCATGAGAAAAAGTCAAGTTAATACGACAAAGACTCTAAACAGCTCAAAGCCGACAAAAGAGCTACGCGGACAATCGAAGAAAAGACTTAGAGTTCGAAGTTGGAGATCGTGTTTTCCTCAAGGTCACACCGTTACGAAGCATCACGGCAGGTAGAGGAAAGAAGTTTCAACCAAGGTTCGTCGGACCTTTCAAGATTCTCCAAAGGGTTGGTAAAGTAGCGTATCGCCTTGAACTACCGCCCAGTCTATCTCGAATTCATGACGTCTTCCACGTCTCGATGCTTAAAAAGTATTATCCCGACCCGTCTCATATCTTACAACCGGAGGAAATCGAAATAGATGAATCGCTCACTTATGAAGAGAAATCTGTGCAGTTGCTTGACCGGAAAGTTAAGGAACTAAGAAACAAATAGATTCCTTTGGTAAAGATATTGTGGAGAAACCATGGGGTCGAAGAGGCTACCTGGGAGGTGGAAGAAGAAATGCAAAAGAAATACCCTGAACTTTTTGTGAATCAAGGTGAGAAAATTTCGAGGGCGAAATTCTTTTAAGGGGGAGAGAGTGTAAGAACCCGTGAATTTTCTTATTTTCTAGACTTTTATTTCATTGCAAGCCTTTTCTATATTTTCTTTATTAGGAAAATTTTCTGGATAATTTTTATGAGTAAATATAGTTCTAAAATTATTTTTATAGTATTAGGTAGTTTTTGAGACATTAAGAGCGTATACCGGATGTGAGACCCACTAGTGCGGTAAGTTCGATAAAATTTGACCAATTAGGTTAAGTTGTGTATACCGGGTTTAATTTATCAGGTGTTAAGAGATAATTGGAAATTACCTAGATGGATTATCATTGGAGAGAAAAAGGATAAGCTTTAAGCCAAAAGGTGACAAGTGTCACCATTCAATTCACCCTTGGACTTTGACCTTTTACTCTACCTTTACTTTACCTTTCCTACATATTAAAAATTCACCACAAAATCATCACCATACTCATCCTCTTGGCCGAGACTTCTTGGAGAGAAAAGAAAAAAAAACCTTCAACTAGTTGATCCAATTCCTTGCACAAATCTTGTGATTCAACCGGAAAATCTCGAATTCACTCCGTAGAAATCCTTTGTTAGGTGGTAGTGACTAAGTTGGTGAAGTGGTTTGGAAAGAGGAGGTGTTAAGTTGCTTGTTTTCTTGAGGTTATAAGGTGAGTTGTTAAGAACTTTTTCCTTTAGCCTTGATAATGTTTAATTGGTGGCTTTAGTGGCTTAATATGATGACATATGGTGTGATTATGGTTTGTTTATGGTTGGAAGTGAAGTTATGATGGATTTTGATTTATTATTGTTATTTTTCTATTTTGTATGATAATCATGGTTTGGTCATGGATTGAGAGCTTATTATAGTGTAATCTGGAGCTAATATATGTTGGATACAATTGGTTGCGGAAATTTCTGGTTAGCGCAGAAAATGACAGTTTAGGGTTGTAAATTTCCCATGTTCTGCCCGGTACTGTTAGACCTAGTTAGAGGCTGAATTAGCCTTATGTTAAAACATGTAAGTTGTAGAAAATAATGTTTTATAGTAGCCTGTAAAATTTTAGTCCAATCCGAGTTCGGTGGCCTGTGAAAACACAGAAATACCCCCAGACTGCCCTAGGTAGAGTTCGGTGGACAGAGTTGACACTTTACCCAATCTGACAGAGACTTTTCACCCTGATTCTTATCGAATTAGAATTTGGCCAAAACACAAAAGTTGTAGTGATGTGTCTTAGCTTTCTAACGGCTCTGGAAACTCCCCAATTGGACTTCGGTAGCCTGAGTTATGGTCGTTTAACCAGAATGCAGTTGGCTATCCTGTTTGTGCGAGTCTGGTTTGGTACATTGAAATTTTGACCTAGTTTGTGCGAGCCTGAGTGGCCTTCTTCAAAATTATAGCCCTTTATCTTAGCTTCGAAACGGTATAAATTTCACACCAATCTGATAAGCGTTGCTTCGGTTGTGTCCGATACGCTAAATGACGTCAAATCTATTTTTGTGTTTTAGGGCTTAACTTTCATTTCCGGACTTTCCCTAGCTTAATTTTGTGCTTATACGTTCCCATGGGGCCTTATTTTGGTAGTGTGTGGATTTGGTTTATAACTCATAATCGAGTCTTACTGTGTGTTGTTGTGACGACCCCACTTCTCCCAAGGGCGAACCCAAGGGTATCGGCGGGCCGCCTGCCTAGCTCGCGCCAGGACTCAAAACTTAAAGTAATAAAACTAGAGAAATCGAAAGAGCACTATACACATTATATACAATCCCCAAAAGTTCTAATTACATTCCTCAAAAGTACCTGCTCATACTATTACATCCTTATAATTACAACCAAAACCAAAATGTAGACCCAAAATTTCAAAACAATAAAATTAGATAAACCCACAAGCATACTATTCACAATATATCTAACGCCACAAGAGTTCTATTTACATCTTCAAAAGTATCGAGTCAAACCACTCTAATACATTAAAATAACAACCAGCAGAAGGTAGACCCTATGGAGGGTCCTTATACAAACCACCAAACTAAAACAAACATCCTACTTGTCCAACTATTACATGCACATCTAACTATACTAGTATGTGTGACAAAAGTCCCCGCGTCGGCCCCTGCTAAGGAAAACAAAAGGAATGGGGTAAGCTATATGCTTAGTAAGTAAACAGGGGCAAAAGCGTAAATCTCACGTAACAACAATTGCACAGTAAGAGTAAAGCAAAAGTAGAAAAGTAACATCACATAATAAGGATACAGGTGGCTCCAAAGCCAAGTCATTTGCCATGCATGATCTCCTGTCGACACTCCGTCGACCATAAATAAGGTCCGTAGAAACTTCACTTGTACACCCACCGAACACCTTATCACCCTCACTGGCCAGTCACCTCACAAACTTGCCCGGGCGAACGAAATCACAAACTTGAGCTTGAATCACAAGCTCGGGTCACAAACTTGGTCCACATTCTCGGTGAACCGGATTCACAAACTTGGTGACCTCAGACTAAGTTGGACTGGCTTCGACCAAGCCCTGACCGGCTCGAATAGTCCATCTCGGTCGGAAGATCAACCCCAAACTCACAAACTTCACAAAATTATTCAAAAGTCACCCCGAACCACAAGCTCAAGGGGTTTAGTTCCAAAATGATTCATATACATATGCCATGTACAAATGTGTGCGTAAATTAGGGTTTAGGTCGAGTTCGATAAAGTACACCCTCGCCTAGGTACCCTTTTCATATATATCAAAACACATAAGCAACTAACACATAAGAGCGGCCTGAATACTTACACAACGAACAAAAGAGCAAAAGTACGAAATTCGTGCCGCGAGGAGTAGCTAGTAGGCCCCACCGGCTCCACCTAGCTCACCAACGTCTGAAATTGAAGATTGTGTCACAATATATCACAAACGGCTACTAACATACTTAAAACAAGCAAAATAGCAAAATTGGCACATGCAAGTGCGGAAACGGCACACGGAAACGGGAATGGCGGCCTAGCCATTTTGCCGTCAAAACTGTTTTGAGTCTAATCGAAGCTTTGAGTGTCGGATCAAGGTACATGAGGTACCATTGCGAAGCTAAGAGAAAATTCTATACCTTTCGTGAAGACCCCTAACTCCGGATCTGAACAGAGATGGGTCGAAAGTGCAGAAAACCGTTCCAGGAATTCGCACTCCAAAGTAACGGACAGGGTATGTTTTCTGGACTATAACTCCCAGCTCACAAATCCAAATCAGGAAATTCCAAAGGCATTAGAAAGCTGAGACATAAGGCTAAAACTTTGATGTTTTGGTCAAGACCTGAATCCACTCAGAACAGAACGAAATTTGAGTGTCAATGTACTCATCAGAACTGTCCAGATTCAAAGGCAGTTCTGAAGATTGATCTTGTTTGGGTCATAACGGAAGCTACGGAACTCGGATTTCGACGTACTTTATACCGTTTCGAAGACAAAACTAAAATCTACATTTCTTATGAAGGAGTCACCACCCAGATCATACGGTATCAAAACCGAAAAAGTCACGGGCAGAAGCTAAACTAAAAACGCACAGAACCTGATGTTCAAAACAGGCTTGAGTATTTCATCTATAACTCATGATACACTAATCCGTTTGACCTGAAATTTTACAGGCATATTCAGGACTTAAGAGGCTACAATGTTGAAGAAGGCCACTCAGTCCAATTTGGAGTGTAACTAGTCAAAAATGTAACATACTACACCAGAATCGCAAAACAGGTTCACAAACCGTAGTCTAGTACAAACATCATAAAACAGCCTACATAAGTCCAAATCCAGAAATTCCAAAGCCATACGAAAGCTTAGAAACAGGGATACATTTCATTAGAAGACCAGAACAACCAATTCTGAAGCAATTCCAGCCAAAACAACCAATTACAGGCGCAATTCTTACATTCGGGTAAAACCAGAACAGCAATAGTAATTTCGACTTTTCTCACTCTACACTACTCCGATTGACCTAAAATTTTGTAGGCACCTCTAAAATATCATTCCCTACAACTTTAATGTTTTAAGCCAAGGCCAATTCGGCCTCTATATAGGACCTAAAAATTCGGACAGAATGCTCCCATAAGAACCCTAGGTTTTTCAATTTTCTTCCAAAACAGAAATTGGTTGCAATCTTCCACTTTTTCCACCTTCTAGAATCGTTATATACCATTTCCAATCATCATACAAGGCCACACCCTCAAATTCATATATAAACAGAAAAATCACCAATAAATGGAAAACTTCACCACTTCATCCAAAATCAAGAAATAAACCACAAAATTCAACATTTTAACTACCACTAAGCACAAATTAAGCTTCATTAGGTGAAGGAGAAGGTTCATTCACTACTCACCTAGTAAAACAAGAGAGGGAGAGTTGCTTGACACCTTAGCTTCCCAAAACACTTCACCAAACAACTCACTAACACCTAATGAAGAGGTTTTATGGAGTAGAAACAAGTTTAAGTGATTGTTTAGGAGGATTTGAGCTAGATGGAAGCCAAAACTTTGAAGAGTTTTCTTTCTTCCTTTGCTAGAGAAGGCCGGCCAAGATGGAGAAGAAAAGAGTGAATTTTTGGTAATTTTTGAGATATTTTAACCAAATGGTAAGACAAGGAATAGTAGTCTTACTTAAGGACTAATCCAAGGGTGACACTTGTCACCTTCATTAATGCAAGTCATCACTTTGTTCCCTCTCACTCTAATCCATAAAGTATCCTCTAATTATCTCTTAACACCCGGTAAATTAAATCCAGTATCCAAAACTTAACCTAGTTGGCCGAATTTTTTCGAACTTTTCGCACTAGTGGGTCCCACGTCCGATATACGCTCTTAATTCCTCAAAACCTATTCGATACTAGAAAAATTATCTAAAAACTATATCTGCTCCTTAAAAATATCTAGAAATTTTTCCTACTCACGAAAATGCAGAAAACAAGCCATGAAAAATGCGAAAACCTAGAAAATGCAAATTACGGGTTCTCACACTCTCTCCCCCGTAAAAGAATTTCGCCCTCAAAATTTTACCTTCAAAATTTGAAGTAACCAATGGCCTGTACCTTCTTCGTTGTCAGAGTCAGAAGAAACGAGGTTCTTCATTCCAGTCCCTTCTCCACTTGACGGTCCAGGGTCGGTCTTGGTTGGTTGTTGGGTTCTTTTCTTTTCACGCACTTTAATCGGGCAATGAGCAATTCGATGCTCGGCGCTTCCACAGCGCAGACATCTCCTCCCCTTTCTCCAACAATCGTTCTCAGTGTGATTGGCCTTTCCGCAATAGTCAGAAGTCAAGTGGGAAGCCATCTTTTTGCTTTCCGGAGAAGTCTTCCCCTGTCTGGTTTGGCTTCCTTTGATAAATCTTTCATCTACCGCTCCCAATGTCCATGGCGGCCCGAATAACTGGTTCACTTTCTGTACTTTAGAAGGTGCCCTTGCTTCGCTAGGTTCCTCACTCACGCTACCCACTGCACCCCTTTTTCCGTATTTGGGAAGCTTTCACCTGCGCCTTTGCATTCTCGATTCGTTGAGCCTTCTCAAGGGCCTCCTCGGAAATCCCTTCGTATTTCCTTTTTAGCTCTAAGTTCTTGTGCAAGAGCTCAATTTTCTCTGAATACTCGTGCTTCCATCGCCCTTCCCAGTATGCGACTAGTTTCTTTTGGACTTCTATTTCGTCTCGAAGAACCGCGATTTCCTTATACATCTCAACCCAACGTGCCATCTCACAGAATTGTTGGACCTCAGATGGTAGCCTGTCGGCAAAACAATGGGTCATAATAAAGTCTTGAATACAAGTGGCACTCTTGGTCCATGTTTGGTTCAGCTGTTGTTTCCTCCCTTTCTTCTCTTGACCCTTGGTCTCGTTTTGTTTCACTGCTATGACCATGTCAGCGACTACGTCTTTCTTCTTCTTTTTTTTTTTTTCCCCCTCTCTCTTTTCTTTCCAAAAGGGTACTTTAATGAATGAATGCAATAAATTGACTAAAATAACAATACCTATCATACCAATTACACAAATAACATATCGCACATAACACGCCATATTAAAAGACGGTTAAGCAAGTACACAAATACAGATCAAGTTGGACAGATAACCATGTATACAATCACATATACAAGCACAGATACTAACGTCAGGTGGTAGTAATATACGGACGAACCAAAAGGAAAAGGTGAAGTCGTCCTAGTATCAGCCCCTCTGGTCTCTCACGTCACTTACTATACAAACTAGATGTCCATTGATCTCTTGTGCTCATTCTAGTCAGACAAAGCCTGTTCATGTTTCCAAAATACAAGGCTCAAATACCTAGTAGCTTGCATCGCCTCAACTCTGGAGTACTCAGGCACAAGAATCCGAAATAAGACAATTCACCTCTCGAGCTGGCCAGTCCCAAGAGTAAACCATCTACAATCGAAATTCCTACCAGACGTACCTATCTATGATCCTCAGATATCATGAGAGAGATTTACGGCCTATAACATTCACAATTCAGAGCTTAGGCTCAAACGAGCACTTAGTCCTTCATACCTATTCACTACTTAGTCCAGGCTCACTCCGCGCAGAGACCACGCGAAGCAGGCTCTGATACCAACTGTGACAGTTCTCAGGGTCACATCACAAGGTACCTATCAGCTTGCCACTCGCACGCGGGCATCCCCTACGGAGAGTTTCGCTTCGTGACTCTTCACGAACGAGAGGCTCGGGGCTTTTCCAGTAAAAGGACGTAGAGTCCCAACCGTCGGCATATGGCTCTGATACCAACTGTGACGACCCCACTTCTCCCAAGGGCGAACCCAAGGGTATCGGCGGGCCGCCTGCCTAGCTCGCGCCAGGACTCAAAACTTAAAGTAATAAAACTAGAGAAATCGAAAGAGCACTATACACATTATATACAATCCCCAAAAGTTCTAATTACATTCCTCAAAAGTACCTGCTCATACTATTACATCCTTATAATTACAACCAAAACCAAAATGTAGACCCAAAATTTCAAAACAATAAAATTAGATAAACCCACAAGCATACTATTCACAATATATCTAACGCCACAAGAGTTCTATTTACATCTTCAAAAGTATCGAGTCAAACCACTCTAATACATTAAAATAACAACCAGCAGAAGGTAGACCCTATGGAGGGTCCTTATACAAACTACCAAACTAAAACAAACATCCTACTTGTCCAACTATTACATGCACATCTAACTATACTAGTATGTGTGACAAAAGTCCCCGCGTCGGCCCCTGCTAAGGAAAACAAAGGGAATGGGGTAAGCTATATGCTTAGTAAGTAAACAGGGGCAAAAGCGTAAATCTCACGTAACAACAATTGCACAGTAAGAGTAAAGCAAAAGCAGAAAAGTAACATCACATAATAAGGATACAGGTGGCTCCAAAGCCAAGTCATTTGCCATGCATGATCTCCTGTCGACACTCCGTCGACCATAAATAAGGTCCGTAGAAACTTCACTTGTACACCCACCGAACACCTTATCACCCTCACTGGCCAGTCACCTCACAAACTTGCCCGGGCGAACGAAATCACAAACTTGAGCTTGAATCACAAGCTCGGGTCACAAACTTGGTCCACATTCTCGGTGAACCGGATTCACAAACTTGGTGACCTCAGACTAAGTTGGACTGGCTTCGACCAAGCCCTGACCGGCTCGAATAGTCCATCTCGGTCGGAAGATCAACCCCAAACTCACAAACTTCACAAAATTATTCAAAAGTCACCCCGAACCACAAGCTCAAGGGGTTTAGTTCCAAAATGATTCATATACATATGCCATGTACAAATGTGTGCGTAAATTAGGGTTTAGGTCGAGTGCGATAAAGTACACCCTCGCCTAGGTACCCTTTTCATATATATCAAAACACATAAGCAACTAACACGTAAGAGCGGCCTGAATACTTACACAACGAACAAAAGAGCAAAAGTACGAAATTCGTGCCGCGAGGAGTAGCTAGTAGGCCCCACCGGCTCCACCTAGCTCACCAACGTCTGAAATTGAAGATTGTGTCACAATATATCACAAACGGCTACTAACATACTTAAAACAAGCAAAATGGCAAAATTGGCACATGCAAGTGCGGAAACGGCACACGGAAACGGGAATGGCGGCCTAGCCATTTTGC
Source organism: Coffea arabica (assembly GCF_036785885.1). Lineage (NCBI taxonomy): Eukaryota > Viridiplantae > Streptophyta > Magnoliopsida > Gentianales > Rubiaceae > Coffea > Coffea arabica. The sequence goes on along the minus strand of NC_092311.1, from coordinate 24,820,495 downwards.
CGTCAAAACTGTTTTGAGTCTAATCGAAGCTTTGAGTGTCGGATCAAGGTACATGAGGTACCATTGCGAAGCTAAGAGAAAATTCTATACCTTTCATGAAGACCCCTAACTCCGGATCTGAACAGAGATGGGTCGAAAGTGCAGAAAACCGTTCCAGGAATTCGCACTCCAAAGTAACGGACAGGGTATGTTTTCTGGACTATAACTCCCAGCTCACAAATCCAAATCAGGAAATTCTAAAGGCATTAGAAAGCTGAGACATAAGGCTAAAACTTTGATGTTTTGGTCAAGACCTGAATCCACTCAGAACAGAACGAAATTTGAGTGTCAATGTACTCGTCAGAACTGTCCAGATTAAAAGGCAGTTCTGACGATTGATCTTGTTTGGGTCATAACGGAAGCTACGGAACTCGGATTTCGACGCACTTTATACCGTTTCGAAGAAAAAACTAAAATATACATTTCTTATGAAGGAGTCACCACCCAGATCATACGGTATCAAAACCGAAAAAGTCACGGGCAGAAGCTAAACTAAAAACGCACAGAACCTGATGTTCAAAACAGGCTTGAGTATTTCATCTATAACTCATGATACACTAATCCGTTTGACCTGAAATTTTACAGGCATATTCAGGACTTAAGAGGCTACAATGTTGAAGAAGGCCACTCAGTCCAATTTCGAGTGTAACTAGTCAAAAATGTAACATACTACACCAGAATCGCAAAACAGGTTCACAAACCGTAGTCTAGTACAAACATCATAAAACAGCCTACATAAGTCCAAATCCAGAAATTCCAAAGCCATACGAAACCTTAGAAACAGGGCTACATTTCATTAGAAGACCAGAACAACCAATTCTGAAGCAATTCCAGCCAAAACAACCAATTACAGGCGCAATTCTTACATTCGGGTAAAACCAGAACAGCAATAGTAATTTCGACTTTTCTCACTCTACACTACTCCGATTGACCTAAAATTTTGTAGGCACCTCTAAAATATCATTCCCTACAACTTTAATGTTTTAAGCCAAGGCCAATTCGGCCTCTATATAGGACCTAAAAATTCGGACAGAATGCTCCCATAAGAACCCTAGGTTTTTCAATTTTCTTCCAAAACAGAAATTGGTTGCAATCTTCCACTTTTTCCACCTTCTAGAATCGTTATATACCATTTCAAATCATCATACAAGGCCACACCCTCAAATTCATATATAAACAGAAAAATCACCAATAAATGGAAAACTTCACCACTTCATCCAAAATCAAGAAATAAACCACAAAATTCAACATTTTAACTACCACTAAGCACAAATTAAGCTTCATTAGGTGAAGGAGAAGGTTCATTCACTACTCACCTAGTAAAACAAGAGAGGGAGAGTTGCTTGACACCTTAGCTTCCCAAAACACTTCACCAAACAACTCACTAACACCTAATGAAGAGGTTTTATGGAGTAGAAACAAGTTTAAGTGATTGTTTTGGAGGATTTGAGCTAGATGGAAGCCAAAACTTTGAAGAGTTTTCTTTCTTCCTTTGCTAGAGAAGGCCGGCCAAGATGGAGAAGAAAAGAGTGAATTTTTGGTAATTTTTGAGATATTTTAACCAAATGGTAAGACAAGGAATAGTAGTCTTACTTAAGGACTAATCCAAGGGTGACACTTGTCACCTTCATTAATGCAAGTCATCACTTTGTTCCCTCTCACTCTAATCCATAAAGTATCCTCTAATTATCTCTTAACACCCGGTAAATTAAATCCAGTATCCAAAACTTAACCTAGTTGGCCGAATTTTTTCGAACTTTTCGTACTTGTGGGTCCCACGTCCGATATACGCTCTTAATTCCTCAAAACCTATTCGATACTAGAAAAATCATCTAAAAACTATATCTGCTCCTTAAAAATATCTAGAAATTTTTCCTACTCACGAAAATACAGAAAACAAGCCATGAAAAATGCGAAAACCTAGAAAATGCAAATTACGGGTTCTCACAATTGTTGAATGTTTTAGGGCGTGCTGGTGATGCAAGGCACTCGTCGGACAGAACTTTGTGATAACTCTCTTTGCTTGGTTGGTGAGTGTACTACTCACATGATTGATATTTCTTGGCTTTGTTATACTTGAGATGTATGATTGGAATGTTTGTGTTTACTGATGATACTGGTTGAGACGAGAGTGTACTTTACCACTCTCGTACTCTATGGCTTAATTGACTGTTTGCTGTATCACTTGAATTGTCTTGATTATACTTGAATTGGTGTCGTTTGGACGTGTATCCAACGACTTGTACTGTTGATTCTGAGCTCAACTCCATTGGTGGTCAATTGAATCGAGCCAGCAAGGGCTTGGTCGAGGAAATTGATACGCCATGGGGAACTGTTTCTAAGGAATCGATGGGTACGAGACTCTTGATTCCGGTATACTCGAGTATTACCATTTATTGAACTGTTTGGAGTTCGGGCACGGTAGGGGTATGTGAGGTGGAAGGAATTGGAGTAAAGTGGGGTCTACGGTATTGGTTACTTTTATACATTGACGGAGCGTCAATGAGGTGAGATCAAGTATGCCAAAATGGGAAAAGGGCTCTTGAGAGCCGACCGTATCCTTTTACAAATCTTCTTGGAATGTGATGGTTGTTGTGCTCACTTGATGAACTTGTTGGAATAGTGTATCATTGTGATTTTGTACTCCTTGAATGCCTGAGTGATGGTACCTCATTGGGCGAAAGGTCACTCCATTAAATTTTGTTTTCCTTACAGGGAACAACTTTTGAAGACTATGATGTTTTGATGTACGAGTTGAGCTAGTTTTAATATATTCTTATGTAAAGCTCCTCGATGGTTGGAAACTCTGAATGTACTTGGATCCCAATATTTTCCTTTTATTTGTAAATTGCAAACGTATGTGTATAAAACTATTTACCCCTATTTATGTATCCTATTTGGTTTGGAAATGTTCATTCTCTAGAGTTATGTAACGCTATTAGTAGTTGATTGGTTTTGGTCTGGTGGGTGACGTGGCAACCACTATTCATTGGCGGGTTCGTTTTGTTTTTTTCCATTTTGCGATTTTGATTCATGTAAGCGCACTACTTTATTCCAAAACGTCTTAGAATGTATTTAACTACCTCGTTAGTTCTGGCGAGAGTTGGGCAGACAGTCCGCTAACCCCTCTGGTACGCCTTAGGGGGCGGTGGGGCTGTCACACAAAGAGTTTTATGAAAAGAGAAAAAAATGTTTTTTCATATCCGGTCGAGTATCCGGCCAAATCTTGGCCGAATTGACAGGGAAAGATGAAAAAAAATTGGATTGCTCACTGCCCTAAATCCGGCCGCCAATCAGCCTGGATATCCGGCCAATTTCTGGCTGGATTCTGACGTGGCATCCGTTTCAGTTGTTTTCCAATGAAATTTTCTAAAACCTTTTGAGTTTAGTTTTATGTTTGGTTTGGGAAACTCTTAGTTACTCATGTCCTTTGATCTAAATGTACTCTTTTCACTTTCAAAATCATATTTATATATTGTGCTAGTAGGTATTCAGATTTTCTTTGATTCACTAAAAATTTTGATGGTAGAACCGTAATGTGTTTTCTTGGTTACTCTTAGGGTTCCTTGGTGATTGAGGGGGTTATCCGGAAGGAAATTTTGGACATTATTTTGCTTAAATAGGTGAGTGTTCTATATACGTTCTTTTTCCAATGACTATGTGAATTGTTGTGACTATTTGGATTGTTGCATTAATAAGTGATTGATGTACGTTATGTTTCCAAGGTTTGCTAAAAATGAATTTTGCTAGGCGAGTGTGTACTTAATCGCACTCGACCTAAATTGTGAGAACCAGAAAATTTTCACATTTTCTAAGCATTATTTTATTTCCTTGCCTACTTTTTTATACTGTCCTTTAAAATATTAAATGTTCTATACATTTTTATAAGTAAGTACTGTTTTAAATCATTTTTCGGGTATAAGTTAGTGTACGTTAAATTTGAAGTGTGTTATAGACGTGGGACCCGCTAGTGCGATAAAATTTTGGTGACTAAGTGATTTTTGTGCTAAATGTTATTATTTTATACGGTGCTAGGAGATGATTAGAGATTAGTTAGATAGATTAACCATTGGGAGAAGGAAGATAAGCATAAAACAGGCAAGGTGCCAAGTGTCGCAAACCCATTGGAGGTTGGATTTGACCAAGACCTTCTTAACTTTACTAAAACCAAATTTCGACCAATTTCTTTCCATTTTTCATCCATCTTGGCCGGCCACTTTGAGGAGAGAAACAAGGAAAAGTTCTTCATTTTCTAGCTTCCAAACTTGCTCAAATCTTGAGTTTTAGCCAACCAAATTTGAAACTATACCATACAAGTGCTCTCTAAGGAAGCTTAAAGACTTTGGTGGAGTTATTTTGGAGGAGGAAACTCTCAGCTACCATATTTCTTGAGGGTTCAAGGTACTTTTGTAACATCCCGAATATTAGGAGGTTGTTTGTGAAGAAAATATTAAAGTATATTTCTTCGGGTTTGATTTAAAACCTTATTTTGTTTTAAACGACTAGAAACCCTAATGTTTAATCAAAAACCCTAGTTTACTTGTGACTAAACGGTTTCTTAAATCTTTCATATTTTACTAGAGATTCTAATGTTAATTATTGAAATTGTAAATTCCTCACGTTTTCTTAAAAATTTCCTTTTATTTGAAAATTATTATTTATTAAGGCCCTACTACCCAATTGTTCAACAATAAGTGCAGATGAACCTGGAAATAGGGTTTTACACTTCGGTTTCAAGATTTGAGCAAAATTAGGGTTTTCGCGATTTTTCGCCGGATGAATTTTCGGTACTGACCAAGGATCAATTTGGTGATTAAAAGTGACTTTTGAGTGAGAATTAATATGTGATTAGGAACAATAATATAAGGTTAGTAAATAGGAAGTAAAAATCCTAGTACGTGTGTTTTTAAGAAAAACGGCGCGAACCGGCGGGTCCCGCGCACTACCGATTGAACGCACCACTTGACTACCACTTTCTTGCCATACAAGTTTATCACTAATGGAGAAAAATATCTTCCCCCTCTTAGCTCTCCTATTGGCCGAAATTTAAGGCAAAGAAAAAACAAGGAAAGAGAAAATTTGAGTGGTTGAAATTGAGCCAAGTGTTAGGCCAACTTGTGGTCACAATTAGTCCTAATCCTCTTGTCTTATTAACACCATATTAGCAGCCTTTCTTCCTCATTTCTGCACCTTCACAGCCGAGCAAGAGAGAGAGAAAAGGGAGAGCAAGAAACAACCATTTTCTTCTTGATTTACACCATCCAAGTGAGAAACAAAAATTCTAAACCGATTGATCGTAAGTTTGGAAGCTTGGGAAGCTAAGAGAACCAAAAATTTCAAGAAATAGTGGAGGATCACTCTTGCAAGCCTTCTTTTTGAGGTATAAAATCTGATCTATGGCTTTGATCCTTTTATTCTTGTTTAAGATGTTAAATAGTCCATGTTTTGGGTTTGATTACAAGTGATGCAAGTTGTTGTGGTGATTGTTGGATGAAATATGTAAGTTAGAGTTTGATTAATTTCTGCCTAAACTTGTTGTATAGTTAGTATATGTTGTATATAAGATTATACAAGGGGCTTTGGTAGTGATTTGAACAAGGAATTGCAGAAAGTTCAATTGAAACCAAAAGATTTCAGATTTCTGGAAATTTTCATCCTATTCTGCCCGTTTTTTTTGCACCATGTTAGAGGCCGAATTTGGCTTGGCATAAAACATGAAAGTTGTAGATAATGGTATTTTATAGTTACCTGCAAAATTTCAGCTCAATCGGAGCAACGCAGAACGTGAAAAGTCCAAAATACCCCTACTGTTTTAAGAATTTCCCAGCAGTCTGTTTCTTCAGTTCAGTCCAGTTTAACACGATTTTTGACCAGGATCCATTATGATTTAGCTCTGGGCCAAAACATAAAAGTTGTAGTGTTCTGAAGTAGCTTTAAAATGCCTCAAAGAAAACCTGATTCGGACTTGTGTACACTGAGTTAGGTCCGTTACAGCATAATGCGTTTAAACTGCCGGTGAATTGGTTTCTGGTTTAGTAATCTGAGATTTTGACTAAGTTACATTAGGAAATGGACTAAGTGACCTTCATGAATGTTGTAGCTCTGTGTCTTAGCTTCGAAACGGCGTAGGTTTCGTTTTAATCCGATAAGCGTAGCCTCAGGTATGGTATTACCGCATTTGTACGTCAAATCTGTCTTGAACTACATTGCGTTTCTGCACTTGTACTTGATGCGATTCTTGTTGTTATGATATTGTGAGCCTATGGAACGGCTCTTGACATAAATTGCTGATATGTATGTTGTTGGGCTGTTGTTGAAGAAAAATAATGAAGCCTAAATGGCTGGAAAATTAGGTAAACACAAAGGGCATGCTGCCCAAATTTACGCTCGAGGACTATATAAATACACTTGCGACTTGGGTCGAATTGATATGAATAGTACTTGAACCATCTAGGGTACTTGAGTCTTCTTGTTTCGAGGTATGTAAGTAAGGACTTGGCCGAACTTGTACCCTTGAGAAATGAAATAATGATTGCTCGAAGTATGTTTTTGTGACGACCCCACCTCCACCTAAGGCGTACCAAAGGGTTCGGCGAACCGCCTGCCCAGCTCTCGCCAGGACTCACTCACTATCTCAATCGAGTCATGTACACACATCCATGAACCATAAATAACATTCACAATTCAAGCTTATAATTTACATTGATAGAAATCGAGGTACAAAGCCTCAATACACCAAACTAGTTCAAAATGTATACAATCCAAGTACAACATGTTCCATTCGAGGAATAGCGCGAGTACAAGTCAAAAGTCAAAACAATTTCAAGAGCAACTAGACTACGCTAGTCTGTTCACGACTCACGCCTCACTCGTATTCCTGTAAGGAAAACAAATAGCGTGGAATGAGCTAAAAGCCCAGTGAGGTTTCAAATTACAAATTGCCCATTTTAAAAGTATGAATATCCATGTAGCAAGTTAACGGCATCAAAACTCATAAGAGTGGACAATAATATTTCAAGTAGCAAATTTCCAAATGAGCACGTATAAAGTGCTTTTCGATTTTCAAAAGGAACAGCAATCCAATAAGCAATAATCACTTTCAAGTATAAGGATACGGAAGGCTCTCAGGAGCCAAATTTCCATTGCATCTCCAGAGCTTGATCAAGTAACAGTTGACACTCCGTCAACTTTCAAGTAGGTAACCAATCCAGTAGAACACCACTTACACAACTCTCCGTCCACCGTTCACCCCCTACTGGGCCCAAAATCCTCAATAAACACGTGTGGTAATACTCGAGTATACCGTTTAGCCGAGGAGATATCACTCCACTCGACAAAACAAGAGACCCAGGGTTCGTTACCCAATCGACCAAGCCCTTGCCGGCTCGACTCAAGTAACTTGCCGCAGGGTTTCTGGAATTCCAGGAAGTGCGCGCACCACAATCAAGTATATCAAGTCAATTGCAATCCATAAACAAGTACAAGTCACGTAAGGGCAAGTGCGATAAAGTACACTCTTGCCCTATCAATTCACGTATATAACATGTACTCATATTGGTCACGTATCAAGTTCAAGTATCAAGTTCAATTCGGTATTTGAAAGCACTCACCAAAAGATATAGTGCTTCAAGTATTCACGTTCAATTACACTCCAGGCTTGGAGTCCAGATCTGCGATAAAAATTCCAGTTTGAGAACTTTGAAACACGAGTCGAATTCGAAACGTTAACATTCCATTCATTAAAAATCGACCAATTGAAATTCATTTGAAAGACACTCGCGAAACACTTGCTCGCTTTTCAAATCATAAGGTTTTGTAGCATAAATACTTGGAAATAACACTTGAGTTGAAAGTACATGGAAATACAAGTTTACATTGGCCATTAAGTCTTTTCCTCAAGGTACGAGCTCGACCAAGTCTTAACATATAACACTCAAGAAACATAGTAGCAAAGGTCTTTACTAGTTCAAGTGATAAATACTTAACCTTCACTCAAGTCGCTAATATAGTTTTCTAGTCCTCGAGTAAAAATTCGGGCAGCATGCCCTTTGTGTTTACCTAATTTTCCAGCCTTTTAGGCTTCATTGTTTTTCTCAAACACAACCCAACATTATACATATCAGCAATTCATGTCAAGAGCCATTCCATAGGCTCACAATATCATAATAACAAGAATCGTATTAAGTACAAGTGCAGAAATTCAATTTAGTTCAAAACAGATTTGACGTACAAATGCGGAAATAACATATCCGAGGCTACGCTTATCGGATTAAAATGAAACCTATGCCGTTTCGAAGCTAAGATACAGAGCTACAATATTCATGAAGGTCACTTAGTCCAGTTTCTAATGTAACTTGGTCAAATTCTCGAATTACTAAACCAGAAACCAATTCGTCGGCTGTTTAAACGCAGAACACTGTAATGAACATAACTCAGTGTACAAAAATCCAATTCAGGTGTTCTTAGAGGAATTTTAAAGCTACTTCAGAACACTACAACTTTCATGAAGAGCACTCAGTCAAATTTGCAATGTAACCTGATCAAATTCCCAACTCATGTAACCTGGTTTCAACTATTCGGCTAATCAGCCGCATTTCACTCAAATGACCATATCTCAGTCTACCAAGATCCAATTAAGGTGTTCTTGGAGGCGTTACGAAGCTAAGAAAGGGTACTAAAACTTTCATGTTTCGGTTAAAGGCTAAATCTAAACGGATCATAGTGAATAAACTCAATCAAAAGGACTGAACTGTCCACGCGGAATTCTGGAAAGTGACCTAGATCAGCGAGGGTATTTTCGTCTTTTCACAAGCTAAGATGCTCCAAATGAGCTGAAATTTTGTGGTCATCTATAAAATACCATTATGAACAACTTTCATGTTTTGACCAAAGGCCAATTCGGCCTCTAACATAGGGCTACAAAAACGGGCAGAATGGAAGAACAATTTTCCAGATTTCTGGGATTTTCAGTTTTTAATGTAACTTTCCTCAATTTCTTGTTCTAATCACTACCAAAACCCTTTATATAACCTTAATTACAACATATGTGAGTCACACATCAAGTTTGGCAGCAAATCCCCAAAACCCTGATTTGATTATTTCATCCAATAATCATCACAATCACTTGCTCATCTTGAAATCAAGCCAAAACTTAAGCTAAATAACATCTTAACACAAGATTTAAAAGATCAAGGACCATGATCAGATTGAATACCTCAAAAACAAGGCTTGGATGAGTGATAGTTCACTTCCTTTGAAATTTCTTGGTTCCTTAGCTTCCCAAGCTTCCAAACTTGCAATCAATCGGTTTAGATTTCTAGCTTAGCACTTGGTTGGTGTGAATCAAGAAGGAATGTGGTTGCTCAAGCTCTCACTTCTCTCTCTCTCTTGGTCGGCTGGAATGATGCAGAAATGGAAGGAAATGAAGCTAAGTTTGTCTTATAAGAAGATGGAAAGATAAGAATTAATTCTAGCCACAAGTTTGGCTAACACTTGGTTTAATCTCAACCACAAAATTTTCTCTTTCTTCCTTGCATTTTCTAACTTCAATTTCTTGGTCAAATCTGATGTTAATTAAGGAGATATTTTATCCAAGAGTCAATAAGTTTGTTTGGTAAGAAAAATGGTAGGCAAGTGGTGCGTTCAATCGGTAGTGCGCGGGACCCGTCGGTTCGCGCCGTTTTTCTTAAAAACTCACGTACTACTGTTTTTTTTTCTTCCCATTCACTAACCTTATATCATTGCTACTACTCACATATTATTTCTCACTTAAAATTCACTTTTAATCTCCAAATTTAATCCTTACTTTGTACCGAAAATTCATCCGGTGAAAAATTGCGAAAACCCTAATTTTACTCCGATCTTAAAACCAAAGGTGAAAACCTACTTTCTAGGTTTATTTACACTTATCGTGGAATAAATGGGGTAGCAAGCCTTAATAAAAATAATAATTTCCAAATAAAGGGACATTTTTAAAATAACATGAGGGATTTTCCAATTCCATAAATTGAATTTAGAGTTTCTATTAAAAGATGAGATATTGAAGGAAACCAGTTAATCACAAGTAAACTAGGGTTTTTGATTAAAATTTTAGGGTTTCTAATATTTTTAAAACAAAATAAGGTTTTAAATCAAACCCAAAGAAATACACTTTAGTATCTTATTTACAAACAATCTCCTAATTTTCGGGGCGTCACAGTTTTCCTTGTACTTCAACTCGCAAGACAATTTCAAGTATAAATGTTACAAAGTTTTATCGTTTAAAAAGCGAGCAAGTGTTTCACGACTACTATCCGAGTGAATTTCAATCTCTTGATTTTTATTGAACGAAACGTCTAAGTTGTGAATCTTAGTCATGTTTCAAAGTTCTCAAACTGAGTTTTATCGCAGATTTGGACTCCGAACCGGAGTATAACCTGAAAGTGACCAGTAAAGGCACTATATCTTTTGGTGAGTGCTTTCAAATACCGAATTGAACTTGATACTTGAACTTGATACGTGACCAATCTGATTACATGTTATATACGTGAATTGTAAGGGCAAGAGTGTACTTTATCGCACTTGCCCTTACGTGATATACTTGTTTATTGTTGCAATTGACTTGATATACTTGATTATGATGCGCGCACTTCCTGGAATTCCAGAAACCCTGTGGCGAGTTACTCTAGTCGAGCCGGCAAGGGCTTGGTCGATTGGGTAACGAACCCTGGGTCTCTTGTATTGTCGAGTGGAGTGATATCTCCTCGACTAATCGGTATACTCGAGTATTACCACCCGTGTTTATTGAGGATTTTGGGCCCAGTAGGGGGTGTGAATGGTGGACGGAGAGTCGTGTAAGTGGTGTTCTACTGGATTAGTTACTCACTTGAAAGTTGACGGAGTGTCAACTACTACGTGATCAAGCTTCTGGTAATGCAAAGGGGAATTTGGCTCCTGAGAGCCATCCGTATCCTTATGCTTTGGAATACTTATTGTTTATTGGATTATTGTTTCTTTTGAAAAACTTCTACATTTGCTCATTTTAAGATTGCTACTTGACGTGTTACTGTTCACATTTATGAACACTTTATGAACTTTATGCTCGTTACTTTGCTATATCGAAAACTCGTACTTATAAATAATGGTCAATTTGCTATTTGGAACCTCACTGGGCTTTTAGCTCATTCCACTCCATTTGTTTTCCTTTCAGGGGTACGAGCGAGGTGCGAGATATGTAAAGTCTAGCATAGACTAGTTGTTTGATTTTTGACTTGTACTCGATAGAGATAGTGAGTGAGTCCTGGCGAGAGCTGGGCAGGCGGTCCGCCGAACCCTTTGGTACGCCTTAGGGGGAGGTGGGGTCGTCACACCAATCACCCGACCGAGTCCGCTTCTGGCTCGAGTCGACTGGCAACGAAGGGCAAGGGCCCAGTTCAGCCAAAAGGCTTACATTCATGTACAAGTAGTATTTAAACATTTAATCATTTAATCATTGTAAATTTCACATTCATTTAGGTCGAGTGTGATAAAGTACACACACGCCTAGTAAAATTCATTTTTAGAAATCATTGAAAACATTTAACATTTAATCAAGCATTCACAAATAGTCACATAGTCACAGCAATCCACATAGTCATAGAAAACATAACGTACAAAGAACACTCACCTATTTAAGCAAAATAACGTCCAAAGTATCCTTCCGGATAACACCCTCAATCACCAAGGAACCCTAAGAGTAACCAAGAAAACTCATTATGCTTCAACCATCAAAATTTTAGGTGAATCAAAGAAAATCCAAATACCTACTAGTACAATGTATAAATATGATCTTTGAAGTGAAAAGAGTACATTTAGATCAAAGAGCATGAGTAACTAAGAGGTTCCCAAACCCAACACAAAACTATACTCAAAAGGTTTTAGAAAATTCCATCGGAAAACAAATGAACAGATGCCACGTCAGAATCCGGCCAGAACTTGGCCGGATATGAAAAAGCATTTTTTTTTCAAATTTTCGTAAAGCTTTTTGTTTGGCTCGAAACTAACACATATGCAAATAAATAACGTATAACAAGTGTTTTGGGTAAAATCATATGGAAAAGAAGATAAACAAACCCTAAATTCACACCTAAAGCCTCGCTTGATAAAATTAGGTTTTGCGGCCGAGAAAGCCTATGCAACTCTTCTTTGCTTTGGAAAGGAAATGAGTAAACATTTGAAGTTCAAAACTTGGCATTTGCAACTAAGTATCATGTTTAAAACGGTCGTCACATTCACCATGCGAAAATGTATAAGTTCAAATGAAATTTAGCTCATCTAACACCACTAGAGTGGACCAAGTATATCTAAGCAAAGTAAGTCCAATGCATCACAAAATCACATTTCAAATCTCACTTTCACTCACTCAAACTTCAAGAATATAACCGGACAGCATTTCCCCCTTAATTTCTTCACTTTCCACCCTACAAGCAAACACCAAATCTCATCTCAAACCAACCACAATTTCACATACAAATCATAGGCGATAAAACACACCTTTCGGCATAACAACCACAACTGAAGCTACACTTATCGGATTGAAACGAATCTTATGGAATTTCAAAGCCAAGAATATACCTACATTCCTTATGAAGACTTGCAAAGCCAAATCATGCATTTTCATGGTCAAAAATCGAAATATCAGAGATGACAGAAAACTGTCCGTGAAACAAGGCTTGTGGGCAGTCAGGGGTAATTTGGTCATTTCACAAGTTACAGTACTCAGATTGAGCTGAAATTTTACCAGTAGCTAGCTCACTCAAATACCAACAACTTTCATGCTTTAAGCAAGAGCTGATTCGGTCTCTCTCAAGGACGAACATACAGTGTAAAAATAGGGCAGATTTGAAACCCTAAAACTGAAATTTAACATAACTCTAGCTCAAACCATGAAATCTTCCACAAAACAACATATTTAACAACTATAATCCACTAATCTACTATTATTGAAACAAAAAGGGAATTTCTAAGCAAAGTTGTGACGACCCCACCTCCCCCTAAGGCGTACCAAAGGGTTCGGCGGACCGCCTGCCTAGCTCTCGCCAGGACTCACTCACTATCTCTATCGAGTACAAGTCAAAAATCAAACAACTAGTCTATGCTAGACTTTACATATCTCGCACCTCGCTCGTACCCCTGAAAGGAAAACAAATGGAGTGGAATGAGCTAAAAGCCCAGTGAGGTTCCAAATAGCAAATTGACCATTATTTATAAGTACGAGTTTTCGATATAGCAAAGTAACGAGCATAAAGTTCATAAAGTGTTCATAAATGTGAACAGTAACACGTCAAGTAGCAATCTTAAAATGAGCAAATGTAGAAGTTTTTCAAAAGAAACAATAATCCAATAAACAATAAGTATTCCAAAGCATAAGGATACGGATGGCTCTCAGGAGCCAAATTTCCCCTTTGCATTACCAGAAGCTTGATCACGTAGTAGTTGACACTCCGTCAACTTTCAAGTGAGTAACTAATCCAGTAGAACACCACTTACACGACTCTCCGTCCACCATTCACACCCCCTACTGGGCCCAAAATCCTCAATAAACACGGGTGGTAATACTCGAGTATACCGATTAGTCGAGGAGATATCACTCCACTCGACAATACAAGAGACCCAGGGTTCGTTACCCAATCGACCAAGCCCTTGCCGGCTCGACTAGAGTAACTCGCCACAGGGTTTCTGGAATTCCAGGAAGTGCGCGCATCATAATCAAGTATATCAAGTCAATTGCAACAATAAACAAGTATATCACGTAAGGGCAAGTGCGATAAAGTACACTCTTGCCCTTACAATTCACGTATATAACATGTAATCAGATTGGTCACGTATCAAGTTCAAGTATCAAGTTCAATTCGGTATTTGAAAGCACTCACCAAAAGATATAGTGCCTTTACTGGTCACTTTCAGGTTATACTCCGGTTCGGAGTCCAAATCTGCGATAAAACTCAGTTTGAGAACTTTGAAACATGACTAAGATTCACAACTTAGACGTTTCGTTCAATAAAAATCAAGAGATTGAAATTCACTCGGATAGTAGTCGTGAAACACTTGCTCGCTTTTTAAACGATAAAACTTTGTAACATTTATACTTGAAATTGTCTTGCGAGTTGAAGTACAAGGAAAACATACTTCGAGCAATCATTATTTCATTTCTCAAGGGTACAAGTTCGGCCAAGTCCTTACTTACATACCTCGAAACAAGAAGACTCAAGTACCCTAGATGGTTCAAGTACTATTCATATCAATTCGACCCAAGTCGCAAGTGTATTTATATAGTCCTCGAGCGTAAATTTGGGCAGCATGCCCTTTGTGTTTACCTAATTTTCCAGCCATTTAGGCTTCATTATTTTTCTTCAACAACAGCCCAACAACATACATATCAGCAATTTATGTCAAGAGCCGTTCCATAGGCTCACAATATCATAACAACAAGAATCGCATCAAGTACAAGTGCAGAAACGCAATGTAGTTCAAGACAGATTTGACGTACAAATGCGGTAATACCATACCTGAGGCTACGCTTATCGGATTAAAACGAAACCTACGCCGTTTCGAAGCTAAGACACAGAGCTACAACATTCATGAAGGTCACTTAGTCCATTTCCTAATGTAACTTAGTCAAAATCTCAGATTACTAAACCAGAAACCAATTCACCGGCAGTTTAAACGCATTATGCTGTAACGGACCTAACTCAGTGTACACAAGTCCGAATCCGGTTTTCTTTGAGGCATTTTAAAGCTACTTCAGAACACTACAACTTTTATGTTTTGGCCCAGAGCTAAATCATAATGGATCCTGGTCAAAAATCGTGTTAAACTGGACTGAACTGAAGAAACAGACTGCTGGGAAATTCTTAAAACAGTAGGGGTATTTTGGACTTTTCACGTTCTGCGTTGCTCCGATTGAGCTGAAATTTTGCAGGTAACTATAAAATACCATTATCTACAACTTTCATGTTTTATGCCAAGCCAAATTCGGCCTCTAACATGGTGCAAAAAAAACGGGCAGAATAGGATGAAAATTTCCAGAAATCTGAAATCTTTTGGTTTCAATTGAACTTTCTGCAATTCCTTGTTCAAATCACTACCAAAGCCCCTTGTATAATCTTATATACAACATATACTAACTATACAACAAGTTTAGGCAGAAATTAATCAAACTCTAACTTACATATTTCATCCAACAATCACCACAACAACTTGCATCACTTGTAATCAAACCCAAAACATGGACTATTTAACATCTTAAACAAGAATAAAAGGATCAAAGCCATAGATCAGATTTTATACCTCAAAAAGAAGGCTTGCAAGAGTGATCCTCCACTATTTCTTGAAATTTTTGGTTCTCTTAGCTTCCCAAGCTTCCAAACTTACGATCAATCGGTTTAGAATTTTTGTTTCTCACTTGGATGGTGTAAATCAAGAAGAAAATGGTTGTTTCTTGCTCTCCCTTTTCTCTCTCTCTTGCTCGGCTGTGAAGGTGCAGAAATGAGGAAGAAAGGCTGCTAATATGGTGTTAATAAGACAAGAGGATTAGGACTAATTGTGACCACAAGTTGGCCTAACACTTGGCTCAATTTCAACCACTCAAATTTTCTCTTTCCTTGTTTTTTCTTTGCCTTAAATTTCGGCCAATAGGAGAGCTAAGAGGGGGAAGATATTTTTCTCCATTAGTGATAAACTTGTATGGCAAGAAAGTGGTAGTCAAGTGGTGCGTTCAATCGGTAGTGCGCGGGACCCGCCGGTTCGCGCCGTTTTTCTTAAAAACACACGTACTAGGATTTTTACTTCCTATTTACTAACCTTATATTATTGTTCCTAATCACATATTAATTCTCACTCAAAAGTCACTTTTAATCACCAAATTGATCCTTGGTCAGTACCGAAAATTCATCCGGCGAAAAATCGCGAAAACCCTAATTTTGCTCAAATCTTGAAACCGAAGTGTAAAACCCTATTTCCAGGTTCATCTGCACTTATTGTTGAACAATTGGGTAGTAGGGCCTTAATAAATAATAATTTTCAAATAAAAGGAAATTTTTAAGAAAACGTGAGGAATTTACAATTTCAATAATTAACATTAGAATCTCTAGTAAAATATGAAAGATTTAAGAAACCGTTTAGTCACAAGTAAACTAGGGTTTTTGATTAAACATTAGGGTTTCTAGTCGTTTAAAACAAAATAAGGTTTTAAATCAAACCCGAAGAAATATACTTTAATATTTTCTTCACAAACAACCTCCTAATATTCGGGATGTTACAATTGGTGACCCTGGGTTAATGTTTGGTATACTCGAGTATGACCACGAAGATTGGTGGAGACTAGCCAATGTCCAGTAGGGGGAAAATGAAATGAATGAATGAATGGCAAGAACAATGGAGGGGTTTTCACTTACAAATGTAAATTTTTAATGTTGGAGGAATAAGGAAATGGTCGGTGAATGAATGAACGAACGAATAGCTCCACGTGAGCATGTATCCTTTTAATGAATGTGTTATCATTGCTTTATATTGTAAATGTTTTCTGGATGACTTGTTATTATCTGATTAATGTCCTTGTTTAATTGCTTTGATTATGTGCATGGAACCTCGCTAGGCTTTTAGCTCATTCCGTTAGTTTTGTTTTCCTTACAGGGGATGCGAGCGAGAGTGCGTGAGATCTGTGCAGACTAGCCTGGACTAGTTCTTTTGAATTTTATTTTTTTTTTGATTTTCTCGCGCTAGTGCTTGGATAGGGTTGGATGTATTAAGAACTGAGAACTTTCGTTTTATTTGGGATTGTATATTATTTTAAGATAAAAATGAATGTAAGTATGCGTTTCAAGTTTGGGATTTGATATTTCACTTTTCCTCGAGGTTATATCTTGTTTTGGTTTGAAGAGAGTGAACGAATCCTGGCGAGAGTTGGGCAGGCGGTCCACCGAACCCTTTGGTTCACCTTAGGGGAAGGTGGGGCTGTCACAGGTTGTATCAGAGCCACTTCGCGTGGTTTCTGCACGGAGTGAGCTTGGGCCAAGTGGTATTATGGTCCTGATTTCGTGAATAAGTATGAAAGATTAAGTGCTCTTTTGAGCATAGGCTATGAATCATGAATTGTTATAGGTCTTAAATCTTTCTCATGGTACTTGAGAACAATAGATATGTACGTCAGGTAGGAATCTCGATTGTAGATAATTTAATCTTGGGACTGGCCAGCACGAGTGGTGAATTATCTCGGATTCTTGTACCCGAGTACGCGGGAGTTGAGGGCAATACCAAGGACTTGCGATCATCATTTCGAGGAACAAGAATGGGCTAGCATTTGGTGAGAGCAAGTGCAAGGGATCTATGGACGTCTAGTTCGGCTAGTAAGAGAAGTGAGAGATTGGACGGGAATATTTTAACCGAGTGTGGAACGGTATGTCGTGTTTTCTTTTGTTTTGCCTCTGTATTGTTACCGTATGTATTTGGCTTGAGGCATGTTAATACTTACGTGCATAGTATTTGCCGTACTTGATTTTATTTTTGTTCAACTTGATATGTAGCTTTGTGAATTTGGTGTGTTATATCTTGTTGTTTTAGTCAATTTACTTTGTTACATACTAAATTACCTTTTGAAAAAAAAAAGAGAGAGAAAAAGGGTATGGAGGGGAGACGTAGTCGGGGACGTGGAGCTAGTCAGGGCCGTGGGGCTAGGCAAGCTCAAGAACCAAGAAATGAAAGAGAAACAGCAGCTGAGCAAGAGCGTGGGCCGAGGGTTGAGGGTTGAGGCAGGAGACCAAGTAGCGATGGCGATCCAACAAATGACAAATATCCTAGCACGATTGGTAGATCAACAAGGTCAAATGCCAGTGAATCAACCTCAGAATCCCGAGATAGGAGAAGATAGGGCTCTGGAGCGATTTCAAAAATTTGTACCTCCTAAATTCCTTGGAGGGCCTGATCCAGATGTAGCTGAACAGTTATTAGAGGCAATGATTAACATTTTTGCAGCCTTGAACTACACAGGGCAAAGACAGGTGAACTTTGTTGTATTCCAATTCGAAGGACCGGCTCGAGCATGGTGGAATGTTATTAGGGCAAAGTGGGAGAGAGAACAGACTGCATGGACATGGGTGAACTTTATAAGGGAATTTAACGAGAAGTACCTCCCACCTTTGGTCCAAGAAAGGAGAGAGGATGAGTTTATTGGATTGCATCAGGGAACCCAGAGTGTGGCCGAATATGAGACTAAATTTACTTAACTGTCTAAGTTCGCTTCCGAATTAGTGGTTACAGAGCGAAGGAGAGTAAGACGGTTCATACAAGGCTTGAATTTGGAAATCCAGGAAGCTTTAGCGGCAGTTCAAGTTAATACTTTTACTGAGGTTTTAGAGAAAATTCAAAGAATTGAGGATGCGAAAGCATAAGATAAGTGGAGGATTGAGGTTTGATCTCTTTGCGAGGCAACTTTCAGTTGCTGTTCTCCACCTGGGGCTCCTCTCGAAATATCTTGTTTAGATGTCCTCAAAATTTTCACACCACTAGCTTCTCGACCTACCTTAAAGGGTGGCCTACATCATTCACCTTGCTCTTGACTTTGATTTTCACTAGGTACACCCCTTTTCTTTGCATGGAAGCCCTTCACTTGTGCCCTTGCAATTTCTATCCTTTGGGCTTTTTCCGGATCCTTCGTAAAAGTTTTACTTTGTGCCATTGCTAAAACCTCTTCAGGAATCCCTTCGTATTGCCTTTTCAGTTCTGTGTTCTCGTGCAATAGCTCAATTTTCTCCAAATATTCGTGTTTCCATCGCCCTTCCCAATACTCGGCTGGTCTCTTTTGGACCTCTATTTCATTTCGAAGAATCTCGAGTTCCTTATATATATCATCCAAATATGCCATCTCATGGATTCACTGGGACTCAAATGATAGCCTGCCAGGCAGATCAATGGATCAGAGTAAGTGACTGAGCACAAGTGGCAATCTAACCATATAACTGTTAAGTTCCTTAACTCCCAATCCAACCACGGAAGATCAAATGAAACGAACGGAAAAGTGGAATATAATTAGGGCAATATCTAAAAATACTAGGCATCAAGGAAGCATAACCAAGGGTAGAAGAAAGAAATCGGTCTTCGGTGAGACTTTCTCAACATATACTACAACCTAATCATCCTCTATAGGAACCCTAGCCACTATTACTCGTTTCGTCCATGATAACACTCCTAGGTATTCAGATACAAGAATCCACAATAAGGTAATTCACAACTCGAGCCGGCCGGTTCCAAGAGTAAATCACTTGTATTAGAGATTCCTACCCAGCATACATAACTAAGATCCTCAACAATAGATCTTTGTTTCATACTTAGTAAGCCAATCCCCACAGTCCGAGAACCCTCTCCCGGCATGAGCTCGATAGGAGCTTTGATACCATCTGTGATGGCCCCACCTTCCCCTAAGGCGTACCAAAGGGTTCGGCGGACCGCCTGCCCAGCTCTCGCCAGAACTCACTCACTCGGATCTCCCGCATACATCCATATACAATAAATAACAGCGCAATTCAAACTTATAATATACATCGATGCACAAATCCAGATACAAAGTTTCTACACACCAAAATACTTCAAAGTGTTTACAATTCGAGTACAATCAACCCTAGTCGGGCGCTAGCGTGAGTACAAATTCAAAATTCAAAATAACTAGACTACGCTAGCCTGTACACGTCTCATGCCTCGCTCGTACCCCCTGTAAGGAAAACAAATGGCGTGGAATGAGTTAAAAGCCCAGTGAGGTTCCAAATAACAAATTGACCATTTGTAAAAGTATGAATATCAACGTAGCAAATTAATGAGCATCAAAAGTTCATAAAAGTGAACAATAATACTTCAAGTAGCAAATCTCAAAGTGAGCGAGTTTAAAAGTTTTTCAGAAGAAACAATAATCCAATAAGTAATAATCATTCCAAAGTATAAGGATACAGATGGCTCTCAGGAGCCAAATTCCCATTGCATCACCAGAGCTTGATCAAGTAATAGTTGACACTCCGTCAACCTTCAAGTAAGTAACCAATCCAGTAGAACACCACTTACACTACTCTCCGTCCACCATTCACACCCCATACTGGGCCCAAAATCCTCAATAAACACTGGTGGTAATACTCGAGTATACCGATTAGTCGAGGAAATAACACTCCACTCGACATCTCTAACTACCCATGGTTCGTTATCTAATCGACCAAACCCTTGCCGGCTCGACTCGATTAACTAGCCAGTGGGGTTTGGGTCCCCAAGAAATCGATGAGATAACATCTCTAATCTACGAAATTAAAATAAAAGTATGGAGACGGGAATGAGAGGCACCTCCCACTCGGATTGAGTGTGGTACATACTGCCGCTCCACACTTACAAATCAAGTACAAGTATATCAAGTTAATTGCATAATAAATAAGTATATATCATGTTAGGGCAAGTGCGATAAAGTACACTCTTGCGGGATCAACAAATCTCATATCATTTATTTACATTGATCAAATATTGTGAACAAGTGTCCAGTTCAACCAGGTATTTGGAAGTACTTACCAAAAGATGCGGTGCCTTTACGAGTTACGTTCGGGTATTACTCCGTGTGTGGAATCCAAATCTGCGATAAAACATTGTTTAAGAACTTTGAAAATCGACTAAGGGTCGAAACTTAAACGTTTCGTTTAATAAGAACCAAGTAATTGAAATTCATTTGGAGAATATTCGTAGAACACTCGTTCACTTTTCAAACTGTGAAACTTTGTAACAATTATGTTTGAAAATACCATTTGAGTCGAAAGTACGAGGAAAACGTCTTCGGAGTAGTTGTTATTTCGTTTCCCAAGGGTACAAGTTTGGCCAAGTTCTAACTTATATACCTCGATAACAAAAGACACATCTATCCTAGATGGTTCAAGTGGTATTCGCTCTCAAGCCTTACTCAAGTCGTAAGTATCTCTTTCTAGTCCTCGGGCGTAAATTTGGGCAGCACGCCCTTTGTATTTACCTATTTTCCAGCCATTTATGGCTTCATTGTTTTCCTCAATCAGTCCCAACATTACACACAACATAGATACATTAAATAGCCATTCAATAGGCTCAATGTCATATGATTACCAAACCAAGCTAGGAAAATTGACCGGAAATGAAGTTTAAGGCCTAAAATCAAAGGCAGATTTGACGTCACTTAGCGTATCGGACACAACCGAAGCTACGCTTATCGGATTAGGGTGAAATTTATACCGTTTCGAAGCTAAGACAGAGTGATACAACTTTGATGAAAACTACTCAGTCCAGTTCATAGTGTATCTAGGTCAAAAGTCCAGATTACAGAACCAAAATGTCCTTGTCAGGATAGTCATCAGTACTGACTTCAAACGACAACAACTCAGGCTACACAATTCCGTTTGAGATGTTTTCAGTTGCGTTGGAAAGCTGAAACATAGGGCTAAATGTTTCATGTTTTGGACAAAGACTAGTTTGGTACGGATCAAGGTGAAAAACGCAGCAAACATGAGGAAATGTCAAAACTATCTGCTGGACTCTACCTAGGGCAGTCTCAGGGGTATTTTTGTCTTTTCATGAGCTACAGTGCTCGGATTGCGCTGAAATTTTGTAGGCAACTAAAAAACATCGTTCTCTACAACTTTTATGTTTTGTGCTAAGCCTAATTCTGTGATACCCCGAATGTTGGGAAATTGTTTCGTTTTGGTTTTCATTTAAACCCTTAAATTTGTTTTGTTTAAAAACTAGAAACCCTAAATGCCAAAAAAAAAAAAAAACCCTAGTTACTTGTGACTAATCGGTTTTCTTAAACCTCTCATGTTTTAATCGAAACCCTACTTGTTATGGAATTGTAAAATCCCGCACATTTTCTTAAAATTTCTTTTACTTGGAAATTATTACTTTATAATAGTCTTACCAACTAATTACCCCACAATAAGTGCAAATGAATATAGAATTAAGGGTTCACCCTTTTCGTTTTCAAGTTAGCGCGAATTAAGGTTTTACGCCTATCCGTAGTGCGACTATCCGGTACGAAGTGTGGATCAAATTTGGTGATTAAGAGTGAGTTTTAGATGATATTAAGTGTGTGATTAGAGGTGACAATAATAAGTTAGTGAATTATAAGTTAAAACCCTAGTATACGCGATTTAAGGAAAATCGGCTCGAACCGACGGGTATCGCTCACTACCGATTGACCACACCACTTGACTACCGCTTCCTCACCATAAAATATCATTGATATTGGTGCAAAATATCTCCCTCATCCTCAGCCCTCTTAGCCGAAATATTTGACCAAAAAATGCAAGGAAAAGAAAAAAATTTGAGATGGATTTTGGTTGCGACAAGTGGCAACCATCCCTTAAGTGTTGACCAACCAATTTTCCTCCATATTTATCATAAAAAAACACACAAATTGCCCTCATTTTATTCCTCCTAGCCATGAATAAGAGAGAGAGAGAGAGAGAGAGCAAGAGAAAAACAACTTCATTTCATCTTGATTTGCACCATTTGAGTGAAACCAAGAAAAACTAAACCGATTAACTTGTAGGTTGAGAGCTTGGGAAGCTTAAGGAACCAAAAATTTCAAGGAGAAGTGGAGGATAACTCTAGCAAGCTTTGTTTTTGAGGTAATATGGCTGACCACTCTTTTCTTTTTCCTTAATCATGTTGGAGTTGCTTAGTAGCTTGTATTTGTGGTTGTAATGCTTATATCAAGTGATTTTGGATGGTTGGGGTGATGAATTTGAGTTAGGGTGATGTGTGCACGGACCTTGGCCCACGTAATGGCCCAATCCGAGTTCCATTGGGCCCAATCACATGTGCACGGGCCAAGCAATTCAGGGAATCACTCCAAGCCCTTGTACGGAATGTTCAAGACCAACAAGGAGTTCATCGAGACATTGAAGGCTTAGAAGGTGATAACCCAGTTGTCTACACGATGATCCAAGCCCGTGAAGAGAGCCCGCGAAGAGCCAAGTGGGCCATGACCGATTAGGCCTTAGTGTTAGGAGTCTTAAGTTTAGATTAGTCCTTTTGTTAGCCATGGATTCGGCCCACCTTTGTCTAAGGATGGCCGAACCACTAGGCCTTTTTTTAATTGAGTCCATGGGTCGGCCCACCTTGTCCAAGGAGTGGCCGACCATCTAGCTTTGCGATATTAGGGTTTCGGATATTAGGGTTTCATTAGCTTTGCCTATATAAAGGCTTGCTTTGTATGAATAAAGGGGAGACGTTTTATCAATAAAGTTTTGCATATTTTCGATTCTTCTTGAGAGAGAGATTCGACCCCTTTACTTGCTTTGGCAAGGGTTTTGAGCAGTCTTGCGTCTTGTCCTAGATTGTTCTACCGACCTATTCCCCTGGAGTATTCACCTTCATCGGAGTGTCGTCTACCGTCTTGAATCAAATCGTGTCGTCCGTTTGGTTCTAGATCCCGCAATTCCAAGCGTTGGACGTCCTCGCTAGATCCTTGGGCAAACGTGCTACGTGTCTCGAAACGTGTTGATCGAGGAACGTATCAGTTGGCTTCAGAGCTTTGGTAGAGGTATCTTTCGTTATATCCATATTTTTCGTAGTTATGTCGTAGAATTCTTAGTACTTTCCGCTGCCTTGTTAAAAAAAAAAAGAAAAAAAAGAGTCACTGTTCACCGGTACTGTTCACCGCACTGTTCACCCGACACTGTTCACCGTACTGTTCACCCGATACTGTTCACCGATACTGTTCACCCCGACACTGTTCGTAGTTACTGTTCATTCGAATACAAATCTGTCCAGCCTTGTTGTTTTTGTTATCCAACTTGTTTACTTGGTTTTCAAATCTGGATTTTTGGCAAAACTTGTTGGAATTTTGTGAATCTTGAAGAGAACTTACAATAGTCTTGAGCTTCTTGAATTCTTGACCAGAATCTTGAAATTTCTGAAGTTCCTGACAACTTCCTTGGAAGTTCTTGAAAGATCTTGGAGTTCTTGGTAGTTATTATTTGTGGACTTCCTTGTTTTGTGTCGTGGTTGATAGTTGTAGTCAAGAAAAAAAAAACAGAAAACAAAAACGAAAAAAAAAGAAAGGAAAAAGGAATCGGTTGGCAAGAAAAAAAAAAGGGAAAGGAAAGAAAGGGGCAACCGAATTGTTTTGAATAGGGAACCAAATCTGATTTGTGCAATCTTTCTTGGAATAGAATTTGGAAGTTACCAAACGTTGTTTCAAGAAGATTACCAAAGGTTGTTTCAAGAAGGTTACCAAAAGTTGTTTCAAGAAGATTACCAAAAGTTGTTTCAAGAAGGTTACCAAAAGTTGCTCAAGAGGAAAAGGATTTTCAAAAGATTTCCAAAAACTAACTTGTTTCCAAAATCAATTAGGAAACTAAGTAAAGCACTTGGATAACTCTTTGTACTCACTTGGACACTCTCTCTCCTACCTTTTTAGGAAACTTTCCCAAACTCTCTCATCCATTTTTTTTTTTTTTTGGAAACTTTCCTAAATTCTCTCATCCATTTTTTGGAAACTTTCCTAAATTCTCTCATCCATTTTTTTTGGAAATTTTCCTAAAACTCTCTCATCCATTTTTTTTGGAAACTTTCCTAAATTCTCTCATCCATTCATCCATTTTTAGGAAATTTTCCTAAAACTCTCTCATCTATTTTTTGGAAACTTTCCTAAATTCTCTCATCCATTTTTTAGGAAACTCTCCTCAAATTCTCTCATCCATTTTTAGGACCTTTCCTATATTCTCTCATCCACTTTAGGAAACTCTCCTATATTCTCTCATCCACTTTTGGAAAATCTCCTATATTCTCTTCCTAGATTTTAGGAAACTTTCCTACATTTTCTCCTACATTTTTGCTCCTATATTTTCTTCCTAGATTTTAGGAAACTTTCCTACATTTTCTCCTACATTTGCTCCTATATTTTCTCCTAGATTTTAGGAACACTTTCCTACATTTTCTCCTACATTCTTGTGGTTACACTTGTGGAAAGGTTGGTTACGGTTGTTGGACTTGAGCAGCATTTCTCAACTATCTAATCCAACAGGTAAAGGTATTTGGTAAGTCCATTAGAACGCTTCGAGAGATACACGAGGGATGAGCACAAACACGTGAGCTTGTGTGACGTGAGGAATCTCCTTTTCTTTGCTTACCATTTTGGCAGGTCACGCACTCATGCCTAGAGAAGTTGCGTCTTACCGATACAACCAAGAATTCTTGGAGAATGAGCCTCTCAAGAGGAGGGGTCTCAAGATGCCTACTCACAAGTACTCTAGTTCCATGCAATCCAGTTCACAACATGGGTATCATTCACTCCGGGAGGAGATGCAACGCCACCGTGCTTTGTGTGTATATGAAAGGTATAAAAAAGATTGTGATGAGTATGAGAAGGAGCAAAGAAGTCTGCGTAGAGCATCTAAATCGAGGTCAACTTCAAGCAAACGAGGTGCATCTAAGAAGTGTCTTGACAATCAAGACGAGGAGTTTGAGAATTCTCGAATTGAGTCAAAGCCTCGTGAATCAAAGGAAAAATTCCGAAGTCGGACTGAAGCATTGATTGATGACATGATGGAAAGACTTAGCCAAGTGCTGGATTCACACTTGGAGCAACTTAACCATGTGCCAACCGGTGGTAATAAAGGAAAAATTCAGTCTAGTCCCTCGTTGATTGAAGAGCCAAATAGGAGTGAGTTACAACTGAGCCATGAACATGAGCTAGACAATGAAAATCAAACCTCATGTACCATGCGTGAGCAATGGTCTGAGAAGAATGGAGTGGAAAAAGACAAGAATAATTTGGCCTTAGTGAAGAGTAAAAAGGAGGAGTTGGCCGTGTTTACAAAGGCTGAAACTGTGACCATTTTGTTGGCTAACCGGCTAACATGTGTTTTGTTTAGTACCTCTTCTTTTGTGCAGGTTACACAAAGTCAAGTAGAGTTGGTCATGGCATGTTCCATCCCGAAGTCACTTGGACACCTTGCGAGTTTCCATGGAGTTTGTCTTCTAGGAACTAAATCTCTTTGGTATCAATTCATGGAACAATGTCCATTCCAATCTATCCGCACCATTGGAGGATTCATTCGAGCTCATCTTAAAAGGGAAATTCCAGATTCTACTTCTTGTTCTTTACCTATGGTTCGTTCATCACCTTTGCCTTATTTTGAGCATGTAGGTGTTGATGAGAAGTGTCAAGGACTAGCACTGGAATCTCAAGTTGAATCAATTGGTGGAAGGAATATCGAAGTGTCAAAGGGAGTTTTCTCATTTAAATCTTGTTCTACACCTTCTTACCATCTAGCTAATAATGTCCCATTAGTCCTTTACCCAATTTCTGAATTGCTCCAAGCTGAAGGTTATTTTGTTTTCATAGGTTCTAACGCTGTCCACAATTTCCCAACTATGGCTAAAGACTTGCAACCCGATTTCGTGCTTATTCCTGCTGCAAGTGGTGCACGTTCGTGCTTCTTCACATGTCCAAAAACTAGTCACCACGAGCTTATTTCACCAACCCCAACTTGCGTAAATTCATACGATTTGTATGGAGTGCGTTTCACTTCATTCCTGCCGTTTATGTTGGGTGATGCCCGCAAGGGTGTCAATCAAGATCCGAGTGCTGTTTTTACCTCACTGGTTCGTGTTTCTATGGATGTGCAACACGGGTGGCTCAGTGTCCCACCTCTAGAGTGGCAAGTTGCGCCGATTCAGTGCCTAGGGCTGAATTACACCACCTTGCACAACCAGGTTCGAGGCTTTTCTAGTTTCAATGAACATCGTTATGAAGTGCATGTGAATGTCCGGGTGCGAAGGCTAATTAGCGAGCTTTGGGTTGCAACCTGGAACATTCACAAGCCTTATACACGTTCTTTCATACCTTGGAGAATGTCCTTGTTTGAGAACCCTTTGAAGCTGACTAAGAGACATGTGCACCAAATTATCTTAATCATAACATATGCAAGTATCCTTCAATCTAAGAGGGCCAATATGTGGAGATTTGGGTGTCACACTACCCACTCTCATTAGTATCATTCTTCTCCATCCAGATTTGAGGACAAATCCTTCTCAAGAGGAGGGGACTGATGTGTGCACGGACCTTGGCCCACGTAATGGCCCAATCCGAGTTCCATTGGGCCCAATCACATGTGCACGGGCCAAGCAATTCAGGGAATCACTCCAAGCCCTTGTACGGAATGTTCAAGACCAACAAGGAGTTCATCGAGACATTGAAGGCTTAGAAGGTGATAACCCAGTTGTCTACACGATGATCCAAGCCCGTGAAGAGAGCCCGCGAAGAGCCAAGTGGGCCATGACCGATTAGGCCTTAGTGTTAGGAGTCTTAAGTTTAGATTAGTCCTTTTGTTAGCCATGGATTCGGCCCACCTTTGTCTAAGGATGGCCGAACCACTAGGCCTTTTTTTAATTGAGTCCATGGGTCGGCCCACCTTGTCCAAGGAGTGGCCGACCATCTAGCTTTGCGATATTAGGGTTTCGGATATTAGGGTTTCATTAGCTTTGCCTATATAAAGGCTTGCTTTGTATGAATAAAGGGGAGACGTTTTATCAATAAAGTTTTGCATATTTTCGATTCTTCTTGAGAGAGAGATTCGACCCCTTTACTTGCTTTGGCAAGGGTTTTGAGCAGTCTTGCGTCCTGTCCTAGATTGTTCTACCGACCTATTCCCCTGGAGTATTCACCTTCATCGGAGTGTCGTCTACCGTCTTGAATCAAATCGTGTCGTCCGTTTGGTTCTAGATCCCGCAATTCCAAGCGTTTGAATCAAAGTGCTTTGTATATGTGAAATGGGTACTTAGGCGAGGGTGTACTTTATCTCACTCGACCTAAGCCCATCCTTTGTTTTGACTTCATATGTGAGAATACATGTCTTATGTTGAGTATCACCCTCTTGTTGTGTGCTGATGGGGTGGTTACATGATTTGAGTTGAAACCCTTTTTGCTGTGTGCTGTTGGGGTAAGTATTTTGTTGTGTACTTTATTAAGAGATATCATCTATTGAGAGATTGGATATCTCAGGGCTTGGTTCCAGTCCGGTTCCAAGGGCAGACGAACTATTCGAGCCAGCCGGAGCTTGGTCGAAGATAGTTCCATGCTAACCTTGGGATTTAGTTCTTTGTTAAAGCTTTGATGAAAGCTAAGTGATTTTGTTTCACTCGAGCTGCTGTGTGCTGTTGACTGGCCAGCGGGGGTTGATAAGGTGAACGGGGAAAGTAAGTGGAGTCTACGGGCCATGAGTACTTTGGTTGACGGAGTGCCAACAGGCGTTCAAGCTCGGGGAATTGAACTGGCTTTGAAGCCACCCGTATCTTACCATTGTGTTGTTACCTTTCTGTTATTAATGTGAAATATCCTGATTACTTGTTATTTGGATGTGAGTTTATATTTTTACCCCTGATTACTCACTAAGCATATAGTGTGAGAACCTTGGAAAATATATACATATATATACATGTTGCATTTGCATTTTAGACTCTTAATAACTTTTATCATTATTGGTTCTTGAATAAGTATGTAAAAATAATTTTTAAGTTACAAATAATCTAGTTGTGCAAAATATTAAATTATTTGAATTTTTGCCAAGTTAAGTTAATAGTTCCTAATGTAGGTTATTTTATTTCTTTGATTTTGATTCTTTGAATTTCGATAGCTAATTTTAAGTGTTAATAACGTTAAGTGTCAACGGGAACCTAGAATTAAAACGAAATCGATTTTAGATCAAAACCTTTATAATTACACTTAGGACGTTGAATCTCGATAATTGAATTTTTGCGAGACTAGTACACTAGTAGGCTATCGAATTTCATTTGGGGTAAAATTTTGGAATTAGTTTACGAATGAGAACTTAAGTGGAAGGTCGAACAAGTTGTTAAAAGACCAAAGTAGCCTTCCTCCATTTCAAATTAACCATGCAGCCATGGAACCTCTTTAAACAAGCTTCAAATTCAAGCATTTTCATCCTTACCGGTTCCATTCTTCACACCAGCATCTAACACTTTCATCTAGCCGGTCCCATTTTCTTTTTATCCACTCCACCATTCCACCATTCATAATGTCGGTTCACACTCCACTACCACACTCTCCTATGTCATTTCCAATCCACCACAACATCAGCCTTCCATTTCCTTTTTCTGCTGCAATCCAAGAGTGATGTGAGAAAGTGAGAGAGCCGAACTTTTATTTCTTTCCTTTCTGTCCGTGAGCTATAAAAAAAAAAAAGAGACTTGTTGTTCTCATCCCTTCCATCCGTGAGCTGGTGAAGAGATTGAGTGCCAAACTTCCTCCATTCTAGTCGCAAGCTTGAGCAAGGGAGAGTTGGCGAGCTGCATTCTGGACTGCCGAGAGGAGAGAAATATTTCAGCTGCTAGTCGTGTGTGTTGAGCTTCAAGCTGAGGTAAGTTCTGGACCTAGACTACTTGACTAGAGGTCGATGATGTTGATTATAAGCATACATGTGGGGGTTGTTGTAACAGCCCCACCTCCCCCTAAGGCGAACCAAAGGGTTCGGCGGACCGCCTGCCCAGCTCTCGCCGGGACTCAGTCAGTCACTAAAAGAAAAGGGCAATAAAACCCACCAAGCAATCGAAATAACAATAATTCCAAGCTTAAACGTAAACTTATATACATAACCATCCCAAAAGCAATACTACTTATGTACAAAGGTTCTCTATTCTCCATACTACCAGCCCACCAAACATTGGGGCGAGAACCATAACATAAGAGTCAAAAGTACTAGATCGGCTAGTCTATAAGTAGCTTCCGTCCTTGCACGTCTTCCCCTGCTAAGGAAAACAAAAACTAAAGGAATGAGCTGGAAAGCTCAGTGAGGTTCCGCACACATAGGCAACAAGCAGTTCCATGCATTCGTTACAGATAACCAAGAATTCCAGATACAGGTATAAGTGAAAGCGATAAACACATTCATTAAAAGGATACGTGCTCACAAGGAGCCATTCGTTCATTCATTCGTTCATTCATTCTCTTTTCGTTCCCTTATACCTTCAATCATTTGAAAATGCATGTTGTATAAATAAAACCCCTCGTTCATTCATTCATTCATTCCTTCACCCCGTCCCTGGCTTTTGGCCAGGCTCCACCAACCTACAAGGTAATACTCGAGTATACCGAAACGTTCACCCAAGTCCCTAATCGCCCGACCAAGTCCGCTTCTGGCTCGAGACGACCGGTAACAAGGGGCAATGGCCAGTTCAGCCCAAAGGCTTACATTCATGCACAAATAACATTTCAATCGTTCAATCATTGAAACTTTCACAATCATTTAGGCCGAGTGCGATAAAGTACACACTTGCCTCAAAAACTTGTTTTAGCAATCATTGAAAGCATTTAACATTTATCAATCATTCATACAAGCCATATAATCATGAAACATAACAAACAAGGAACACTCACCTAATTACGCAAAATAACGTGCAAAATATTCTTCCAGATATTACCCTCGGTCATCGAGAAAACCTAAGAGTTAACGAGAAAGAATATTACAAGTCATATAGCAAAACAAGTAAGTGACATAAAGGAACTCGGCTAATTACGAGTAAAGCGAGTAAAACGGATAAAGGTGACTTTAAAGTGAAAAGAGTCCATTAGGGCCGGTGGACGAAATAACTAGGGTTGATAAATTAAGTACAAAACTAACTTCAAAAAGGTTATTAAGTTTCCGACGGAAAATACCTAACTAGAACAATTGATAATCCAACTTGATAGACTAAGAAATATCGTTTTCGAATGGTAAAATGGTCACATTAGTTGTCTTGCGGAAATATACACATTTAACTAGAACTTAGCCCTCGAATCCTTATTTGAAAGATCCAATAAAATTCTCAAGGAAATACACCCAATTTGATACAAAATACATTTCCAAAACCACTTTAACTCATTCAATTTCCAAGAAAATAATTTGACGGCATAACAACAAACCAGAAAATCAGGGAATGGAACTATATTAGCCCTAATAACAAAAACAGTTTTGGCCTCCTTATGCGGTAATGGTACAAAATGTGCTACGCTTATCAGATGAGGGTGTAAGACCCACCATCTCGAAGCTAAAAGACAGGGCTACAACAATGTAGAAGGCCACTCAGTCCAAATCCTAGCACAACTAGGTCAAAAAGGCAGAATACCAAACCAGAACCGTAATTGCAGGTTTACAAATCACACAATTCTGTAATTCACCCAACTCAGTCTACACAGGTCCAAATGCATTGATTCCAAAGGAATATGATAGCTAAGACATCAAGCTACATTTCATCAGAAGACACCAACATCCAAATCCAAAGCAATTCCAGTCAAAACAGACGATTACAAGCGCAGTTAGCACATTCTGATCACCCAGAACAGCAACAGTAAAAATGACATAACTCACTCTACACTACTCCAAATTACCTGAACTTTTACAGGCATCTCAAAAACATCAATACCTACAACTTTCATGTTTTAAGAAAAGGCCAATTCGGCCTCTAACCATATGATCCAAAACCGGACAGAAAAGGGGGTTATGAAACCCTAACTTTTCACATTTCAATCCAAACCCAAAATTGATTGCAATTTCCTATCATATACATCCACTAGAGACATAACCCCTTATTACCAACCATCATAAACATCCACAAGACCATGATCACATTAAACCAGAAAATTCCTCAAAAAAAATAAAACTTCACCAATTCATTCCAAACCAAGAAATAAACCACAATTTCCAACACTATAGCCACCATTAGGCATAAATTAAACATCATTAGGTGTAAGAGGAAGTGTAAGCACCACTTACCAAGTAAACAAGAGAGAGGAAGTTGTAGAACACCTTAGCTTCTCCAAAAAAAACTTCACCAAACAACTCACTAGCACCTAATGGAAGGATTGTATGGAGTAGAAACTAGTTCAAGCAAGTGTTTTGGATGATTTGAGCTAGAGAATTGCCAAACTTTGAAGAGGTTTTTCTTCCTTCTTTGCTAGAGAGAGAATCGGCCAAGAGGTTGAAGACAAGAATGAATTTTGTGTGATTTTTGAGATATTTAAGCAATTGGTCAAAAGTCAAGAAAATGAATAGTAAGTCATAAGCTATTTCCAATACAATGGTGACACTTGTCACCTCCATTAAATGCATTTCTATCCTTTTGTTTCCTCTCACATCAATCACATCTCATTCTCTACTTATCTCCTAACACCCGATAAATTTCAACCAGTATCCGAAACTTAACCTAATTGGCCGAATTTTTCCGAACTTTTCGCACTAGTGGGTCCCACGTCCATTATATATCCTTAAGTTTTCAAAAACTACCCAATGCTAGAAAAATCATCTAAAAACTATAATGACCCATAAAATCCACCAAGAAAATTTTTCTAAGCCAGAAAATGCAGAAAACATGCAATTAAGGGGAAAAACCCTAGGAAAAATATTAGGGGATTACGGGTTCTCACAGTTGTGCGGTTGGATGACAAATTAAGTCACAAGAAATCTGAATGTGAAGGAATTGGAGTTGCCGAGTGTGTAAGCTGGAAATTTGCAGCTTTAATTGGCCAATTTGTGGTAATCTGAGTTTAAATGTGGGTTTAGCTAACTAAAAACTGGATGATCAAGCTTTGCATGAGGTTAATCAACCTTGATTAAGCAAGAAAATTGAAGAAACACAAAATCTGCTTGCATGCAAGCCAACCGAGAGCCGACTTGGATGAATTTCTGGTTGATTAGTGATTTTGATGTTGTCCGACCTTGGTTTTGGATCAAAACTGATAGATAGCTGTTTATTTGGTCATGCATGTAGCTGATGAACCGTGATGAAAAAAAATGGGGAGGAAAAAAAAATCTGAATTCCTAGAGTTATTTGCTGGAATTTTTTTTCCAGGTTGTCCGAGGGAAGGAAATGGTGAAGTTCCCAGCTATTTTTATGAATTTTGGCTTTGAATTCCTATGTTAAACCGTAATATATATCATATATTGGCTTGATCTGAACATGCATGAAAGCTTTGCACATAAATTGAAGATGTTATTGGAGGAAATTGTGTATTTGGCTGACTGTTGTGAGAAATTTTTTTTCCAGCATGGCCGAGTGAAGGGGGTTGAAC
This sequence comes from Coffea arabica, assembly GCF_036785885.1. Lineage (NCBI taxonomy): Eukaryota > Viridiplantae > Streptophyta > Magnoliopsida > Gentianales > Rubiaceae > Coffea > Coffea arabica. The sequence continues at coordinate 24,787,383 of NC_092311.1, read as the reverse complement.
ATTTGATCAGTTTTTCTTCGAGTTTTAGCTAAGATTTTCATACTGGATGCTTAAAATTAGCTTGTAGCCTGCTAATCACCTTTTGCATGTTGAGTTGGGGTTGAAATTAAAGGAAATTGTGAAGAAATTACCGTTGTCGCGCCCCATTTTTTACAAGAAAAATAAATAAATGGTTTGAAAAGTGAATTTTTGATTTGAAAAATGATTTTTGATTTACAAAGAAAGTGGGTCTAAATGGGACTTGAAAATGCGACGATTTGACCCAAAATATATTTTAAAAAGGGTTTTTGAAATAAAAATCGGAGTCGCCACTTGATATAGAGTTAAGGTGTACCAAGTCACCTAAAAATGAATTTTTTAAAGGAAAAAGATAGAAAAGAAACCCCTTTTAAACGACTCCTAGTCTACGTAAACCAACGAAAAAGGTTCGGGAGTCACATTTGACGAAGGGGAAGGCAAGGATGAAATCCAAGGCACCCCTTCGACCTAGCCAAGGCTAGTTGCGTGATTTAGTCAAAGATTTTCTTATTTTAACCAAAGCATTTATCACATTTGGATGCACTATATGAATGCAAAACCTAGACCTAGGGGGACATCGGGGGGCAAAATTTCTCTTCAAAGATCGAATGGTGCCAATCACATTAATTGTGATGCCCAATAATGACTCTTTGGAGAGGTCACGAATAATGCAAAAATATAAGACTCTAAGAAAAGAAAAGGAATAAAATAATTACAGAAATATACATGTCTTAAAGGAATCCATCATGTCGGGTACGGGGGACTAATGTTCGTGACTCAATTTTACCTTTAATAGAGGGAATACGAGCGTGCTAAGGCTAGAAAAGCCAAACTCGTCCATATCCCATATCCAAGGGGTTCCCTAATCTAATCAAGCAAATGCACTACCCTAATCCTAAATCTAAAATGAAATGCAAGTCTAATGTTATGTATCATACAAAGGGGGCGAGTAATATACATATAAGGGAAAATATGGGGGACGGGGTATACATATATAAGGAAAATGTCATGCAACATGGTGAAAAAGGCCCTAAAAGTAAAGATATGCATGAGATGAAGTGATCACACAATCATGATCTAACGCGCGAAGGGCTCCTAAGGGCTAGCGTTGGACTAGCCCACATCTACGCTCTCTCACAAGCATTGGACTTGCAAGAGCTCGAGGGGACAACCATGACTAGCATTGGACTAGCCACGGTTACGTGCATTTGCATCCATCATACACACATATATAAGTAATGTGCATAATTAAAGCAAGTAGACATGTGAGCACGTAATTCACATAACACATAATAAGCATGCGCATCTAGATGCCAAAACCTAAGAAAGCGATTAAACACATAGCACCTAAGCATGCAAAACACACAAGGCAATTAAGGCCCTAACTATTACATTTTTAGGGGAGAAGGCCTACTACAATCTAAAAGGGGGAATAAGAAGGAATAAAACAATTAAATCCCTAACTATTACAATTTTGGCATTTGAGTGCCTCCCAAATGATAAAATTAAACTAAAATTAAAGCAAAAACTAAGCAACTAAAGAAATGAATAAGGTCAAAATGAAATAAACATTTAAGGTCATGCAATTGCACACATAAGACACATATACACACGTAGGGTCAAATAAAGTCAAAAATAGAGGATAGAGTGTACCTCCCTCGCAATGGTAATCAAATGAAGGAAAAATGGCTTCAAAACAATAAAAAGGTCAAGGTACCACTTTAATTAAGAAAAATTAAAAGAAATGTGCAATTGAAACAAAGCATAGTAATTAATTGAAGCAAACAAGCAATGAAGTTGTAAAATTAAAACTACCAAGGTCCAAATTGAGGAGATTATTCAATTGATTGGGTCATAGCAGCATGAGTTAGAAGCCAAGGGGTCAAAGTGCAATTTTTGGACACATTTTCATGCAAATTCATGCAAAGTGGCGTGAGAAACATTCGGTAACAAAGCATTTCTGATGGAAACTCTCTGCAACAAAAGTTACAATTTCCAGCCGCAAACTTCATACATAACCTTCGACCATTCAGAAACTTTGCACTAACTCTAATTAAAGCAGGTACACACACTTCTTAACAAGGCAAATCTTAGTCGAATCTCAAGCAAGTTTCATGCAAAGAATAGGCTTTTGCAACCGACAGAAGGTTCTGCAATTTTTACTCACTCGACTGAGATGACATTCATGCAAGTGACTCAACACATTTCCACTCATTCAAACACCAAAAAAACAAGACTTGCGGCAAAGTTATGCCATCCCAGTCAAGTAGCAAGCTGAATCAAGCACTTTAAGCAAACCAAACTTTCGGCCAATTGAAACACTTGGCTTCTTACCATTTATGCTGCAACTTTTTGCAGCCACAACTCACATCAAGTTCACACCAAAACATTTAGCCTCGGATCAAAACATGCAACCTCGTCGTTAAATCATTTAGGCACAAGATTTAGCTAGCAGAAAAAATGATTAAAACCAGTTTCTTGTGGACTGTTGCGAGGAGGAAAACATGAGAACTGCATGAAGCTTTTCTGCCAATTCCTAAGTTTTCAGTGCAAGTGTGCAGGTTCTTCTTCACTGAACGTAATAAAAATCTGAAACAGACATCAAACTTTAATCTGGAACACTAAAATTACATAAATTCCTCTATCCACACACACAAACTTTCGGCTAAAACCTTCGGCAAATTTCTGCTGCAAATTTGCAGCTTATTTCACGCAGTTATATCCGTCATGCAAATTGATTGCTCAACCAATGATGGAAAGGAAAATGACCACGGTCTATGATTTCATAAAAAAAACTCAAACCTCTTAACAAGAACACCAACTACCTTCAACTCCAGTAGATTAAATTCCAGTACACGAATGCACAAGACAGGAGAGAGCAAAGCGACGGAAAAAAGGAAAACAGCAACTCACGAAACTTGCAAAAGTTCTAAAACCAACCCTAAGCATTCAACTTTGATCAAAACTTTCCAACCAAAAATCATAACTTTACACTAAGCAACAAAACACATAACTACTATCATCCCAAAAACAAAACTTCAAAAGAAATTATATAAATTCTGGAAAAACTTGCATGCAAAATGGTTAGAAAACCTTCTTATTCACAATGATGCTTTCTGCAATTCTGATGCAGCAAGGATGTGCGAGGATAAAACTGGGTTGGACACGCATGTGGTATATGAACTGAACAACAAATCCCAGATTTCAACCAAATCACAAGTTTCAGCAACAACCAGAGCGCGACTCCAACATCCGGACGGGCCAAGACAGATTCAAAAAGGGAACGAAAAAAGCTACTGTTTTTCACAACCTATCCAGCATTTCAAACGTACAAGCTATGTAAAAGTCTTTTCTTTTCAAAACTGGGGTCTTGCTACTCAACTATGGCCTAGGGATGAAATATGATCCATACCAAACAAACAACCTACCCATCGCACATCGTGACAGCAAAAGGCACCACCTTTAGGCTATAATCATAGATCACCACCGAAACTCTTGACCCCGTTCATCGATTCATAGTTCAGCATAGTTTCATGTTCATTTAATAAAAATTATCTATAGGAAAGGGAAAGGAACCTTACAGTGTTATTTTCTGATGGATTTCAGCGGTGATTTCTCTTCAAAGAACAGCCGCGGGTGGTGGTGAGATTCCTCCGCTCAGCCTTGGCCCCTTGCTCCTCCTCTCTTTCTGTCGTTTCTTGTTTCTTCTGGCTTTTCTTCCCTACCTAGTCTCACGAAGCTCCCTCTTGCTCACATTCTTATCTTCATACTTTCTCCCTCAAAACCCATCTCTCGGTTCTCTCCCTTTTGCCCAGATTTTCCCCCAGTGAGCTTTTTTTTTTTTTCTTCTCAAAAGCTGCTCCTTTCTATCCTCTCCAAAACCCCTTCTAGCTCTCTCCCTGTTTTTTCTTACTCAACCAGCCGCCCACCAGATTCTACTCCACACTCTCCCTCAGCCCTCCTTAGCCTCTCTGGTTTCTTTTCAGCCGTCACTCAGTGCCGATTCCCCCCCTTGCTCGCTCAAGCCTCTTCTGAACCTCTCTTCCTCTCGGTTTTCTTTTTCCTCCAGCCGCCAAGAGGTTCCTCCTCTAATCTCTCTCAGCTTTCCCCCGTAGCTTTCTTGCTCCGCTGTTTTTCTTTTTCGCCGTCACAGAACCCTCCCCAGCTTTTCCTTTCAGTCCTCAGCCGTCACTCACTCCATTCACTCTTTTTCCAGCCGCCCCATCCTTTTTCCTTTCCAACTTCATGGCTTTATATAGGCATCAGCCATCCCTCAAACCTAGCATCTACGGTTCCCTTTTCTGTATTTTTCTGTGGCCCTCCGTGAGCCTTTTGATGGCTTTTGCTTTTCCAGAATTTTGAGTTGCCGGATGAAGGGTCAGATGGCCTTGTACTATGCTAATCCGATGGAGCAAAATATCGGGCAGAATGACCGGAAAATCCACTGGAAGAAAACTGCATTTTTGTTTCTTGCATGCGGCTATTTCCGCGTTCTTCTTCTTTTCCTTTTTTTTCTTTTTTCCTTTTTTCTTTTGAGTAAATAACAGTAAACTAAAAGAAAATAAAGCATATTTTTTGTGAATGATTTTTCTTCTTTTTTTTCAATAAATTCTGTGATAAAATGACTTAAAAATAAAAGTAAAAGACTAAAAGTAAATAAAAAATAATAATAATAATAAACAAAAATAACCTAAAAATTTGGTGTCTACAGTTTGCCCCTCTTTGTCTGAGTTTTTGAAAAAACTTGAGACAAAGAAATAGACACCAAATACTCGCCTGTGTAATTAGGTTGCAAACTATTCGAACGACTGCCGTTTTTGCAATGAAGACTATACAAAAATTTAAACCATGGGACTGACCCGAATGAGAATTTAATCATGGGACTGATCCGAACGAAAATTTAAACCTGGGACATGCCCGAACAAGAAATTTAAAATCATGGGACTGACCCGCACAAAATTAAAATCATGGGACTGGCCCGAACAAGGGGATTCAAATCGGGACTGACCCGCAACAGAGAATTTAAAATCGGGACTGACCCGAAACAGGAATTTAAAATCGGGACTGACCCGAGGGGACTGACCCCAACAGAAATTTAAAATCGGGACTGACCCGAGGGGACTGACCCCAACATGAAATTTAAAATCGAGACTGACCCGCAACAGAGAATTTAAAATCGGGACTGACCCGAAACAGGAATTTAAAATCGGGACTGACCTGAGGGGACTGACCCCAACAAAAATTTAAAATCGGGACTGACCCGAGGGGACTGACCCCAACATGAAATTTAAAATCGGGACTGACCCCAACAGAAATTTAAAATCGGGACTGACCCGAGGGGACTGACCCCAACATGAAATTTAAAATCGGGACTGGCCCGAGGGGACTGACCCCAACAGAAATTTAAAATCGAATGCACAAGGGGACTGACCCCAACAGAAATTTAAAATCGAATGCACACTAGTGGGACTGACCCATGTTTAGTGGCAATAAAACAAACTGCACGCTAGTGGGACTAACCCATGTTTAGCGGCAATGAAAATGAAATGCTACCCATGTTCAGTGGCGATGAAAATAAAATGCACACTAGTGGGACTGACCCTTGTTTAGTGGCAATGAAAATGAAATGCACGCTAGTGGGACTGACCCATGTTTAGCGGCAATGAAAATGAAGTGCTCACTGGTGGGACTGACCCTTGTTCAGTGGCAATGAAAATGAAATGCACACTAGTGGGACTAACCCATGTTTAGTGGCAATGAAATGCACGCTAGTGGGACTGACCCATGTTTAGCGGCAATGCAAACAAAATATTCACTAGTGGGACTGACCCACGGCTAGTGGCAGTGCAAAATAAAAATGCTCATTAGTGGGACTGACCCATGGCTAGTGGCGGTGCAAAATAAAATGCTCACTAGTGGGACCGACCCACGGCTAGTGGCGATGCAAAATGAAATGCTGGTATGTATGAAGAAACTATGTAAGATTTACTTGAAAAATCATCCAAAAATTTGCCCCAGTGATGAATTGGTCAGTGGGATTGAACCCGAGCCTGCCTTGGTGATCGGTCAGTGGGATTGAATCCCGAGCCTGCCTTGATGATCGGTCAGTGGGATTACACCCGAGCCTGCCTTTGACAAATTGGTCGGTCAGTGGGATAGCACTCGAGCCTGCCGGAAGATAGAATAAAACACACACGTTAGTGAGATAAACTCGATGCTAACGGTGGTAGAAGAAAAGAAACACACACGCTAGTGAGATAGACTCAATGCTAACGGTGGCAAAATGAAACACACACGTTAGTGAGATAGACTCGATGCTAACGGTGGTTGAATAGAAACGTACACGTTAGTGAGATAGACTCGATGCTAACGGTGGTTGAATAAACGCACACGTTAGTGAGATAGACTCGATGCTAACGGTGGCAAAATGAAACACACACGTTAGTGAGATAGACTCGATGCTAACGGTGGTGGAATGAAAATGCACACGTTAGTGAGATGTACTCGAAGCTAACGGTGGTGGAATAGAAACGCACACGTTAGTGAGATAGACTCGATGCTAACGGTGGTTGAAGTCAGTGAATTCCATGTAGTTGTCAAGAATGGGGAATGGAAGGGTACGCGACGGGCGCTGAGATCAAATTGAAATTTGTCGAGGAACAAGAAATTAAATTCAAGTTTTTGATTTTTTGAGAATCTTTTCGAAAAATAATTTGCCCTAGTTTCCACCAATTATTGTGCAACTGATCAATTGATTTGCATTACGGCATGGTTGCTCCTCCTTGAGGCCTTGATTCGTAAGATTCTGACTTACGCATTTTCGTCGATTTCAGCCATAGATACATGCACAGGGGGTTCGCCAAAGTACAACATTCACTTTATTTTAAACTATTTGCAACTACTACTCATGGAAAGAGTAGTGTAATTGATTTGAAAGTCTTGCTTGACTCTTTGACGAAATCCTCAAATGGACTATAAAAAATTTGCCCCAGTGTGGGCTTATTTTGCGAAATCTTACAAATGAAAATTTGCCCCAGTATGGGCCCATTTTGCAAAATCTCTCAAGTGAAAATTTGCCCCAGTGCGGGCTCCTTTTGTGACGCCCCGAAAATTAGGAGATTGTTTGTAAATAAGATACTAAAGTGTATTTCTTTGGGTTTGATTTAAAACCTTATTTTGTTTTAAAAATATTAGAAACCCTAAAAATTTTAATCAAAAACCCTAGTTTACTTGTGATTAACTGGTTTCCTTCAATATCTCATCTTTTAATAGAAACTCTAAATTCAATTTATGGAATTGGAAAATCCCTCATGTTATTTTAAAAATGTCCCTTTATTTGGAAATTATTATTTTTATTAAGGCTTGCTACCCCATTTATTCCACGATAAGTGTAAATAAACCTAGAAAGTAGGTTTTCACCTTTGGTTTTAAGATCGGAGTAAAGTTAGGGTTTTCGCAATTTTTCACCGGATGAATTTTCGGTACAAAGTAAGGATTAAATTTGGAGATTAAAAGTGACTTTTAAGTGAGAAATAATATGTGAGTAGTAGCAATGATATAAGGTTAGTGAATGGGAAGAAAAAAAAAACAGTAGTACGTGAGTTTTTAAGAAAAACGGCGCGAACCGACGGGTCCCGCGCACTACCGATTGAACGCACCACTTGCCTACCATTTTTCTTACCAAACAAACTTATTGACTCTTGGATAAAATATCTCCTTAATTAACATCAGATTTGACCAAGAAATTGAAGTTAGAAAATGCAAGGAAGAAAGAGAAAATTTTGTGGTTGAGATTAAACCAAGTGTTAGCCAAACTTGTGGCTAGAATTAATTCTTATCTTTCCATCTTCTTATAAGACAAACTTAGCTTCATTTCCTTCCATTTCTGCATCATTCCAGCCGACCAAGAGAGAGAGAGAAGTGAGAGCTTGAGCAACCACATTCCTTCTTGATTCACACCAACCAAGTGCTAAGCTAGAAATCTAAACCGATTGATTGCAAGTTTGGAAGCTTGGGAAGCTAAGGAACCAAGAAATTTCAAAGGAAGTGAACTATCACTCATCCAAGCCTTGTTTTTGAGGTATTCAATCTGATCATGGTCCTTGATCTTTTAAATCTTGTGTTAAGATGTTATTTAGCTTAAGTTTTGGCTTGATTTCAAGATGAGCAAGTGATTGTGATGATTATTGGATGAAATAATCAAATCAGGGTTTTGGGGATTTGCTGCCAAACTTGATGTGTGACTCACATATGTTGTAATTAAGGTTATATAAAGGGTTTTGGTAGTGATTAGAACAAGAAATTGAGGAAAGTTACATTAAAAACTGAAAATCCCAGAAATCTGGAAAATTGTTCTTCCATTCTGCCCGTTTTTGTAGCCCTATTTTAGATGCCGAATTGGCCTTTTGTCAAAACATGAAAGTTGTTCAGAATGGTATTTTATAGGTGCCCACAAAATTTCAGCTCATTTGGAGCATCGTAGCTTGTGAAAAGACGAAAATACCCTCGCTGATCTAGGTCACTTTCCAGAATTCCGCGTGGACAGTTCAGTCCTTTTGATTGAGTTTATTCACTATGATACGTTTAGATTTAGCCTTTCACCGAAACATGAAAGTTTTAGTACCCTGTCTTAGCGTCGTAACGCCTCCAAGAACACCTTAATTGGATCTTGGTAGACTGAGATATGGTCATTTGAGTGAAATGCGGCTGATTAGCCGAATAGTTGAAACCAGGTTACATGAGTTGGGAATTTGATCAGGTTACATTGAAAATTTGACTGAGTGCTCTTCATGAAAGTTGTAGTGTTCTGAAGTAGCTTTAAGATTCCTCTAAGAACACCTGAATTGGATTTTTGTACACTGAGTTATGTTCATTACAGTGTTCTGCGTTTAAACAGCCGACGAATTGGTTTCTGGTTTAGTAATTCGAGAATTTGACCAAGTTACATTAGAAACTGGACTAAGTGACCTTCATGAATATTGTATCTCTGTATCTTAGCTTCGAAACGGCATAGGTTTCATTTTAATCCGATAAGCGTAGCCTCGGATATGTTATTTCCGCATTTGTACGTCAAATCTGTTTTGAACTAAATTGAATTTCTGCACTTGTACTTAATACGATTCTTGTTATTATGATATTGTGAGCCTATGGAACGGCTCTTGACATGAATTGCTGATATGTATAATGTTGGGTTGTGTTTGAGAAAAACAATGAAGCCTAAAAGGCTGGAAAATTAGGTAAACACAAAGGGCATGCTGCCCGAATTTTTACTCGAGGACTAGAAAACTATATTAGCGACTTGAGTGAAGGTTAAGTATTTATCACTTGAACTAGTAAAGACCTTTGCTACTATGTTTCTTGAGTGTTATATGTTAAGACTTGGTCGAGCTCGTACCTTGAGGAAAAGACTTAATGGCCAATGTAAACTTGTATTTCCATGTACTTTCAACTCAAGTGTTATTTCCAAGTATTTATGCTACAAAACCTTATGATTTGAAAAGCGAGCAAGTGTTTCGCGAGTGTCTTTCAAATGAATTTCAATTGGTCGATTTTTAATGAATGGAATGTTAACGTTTCGAATTCGACTCGTGTTTCAAAGTTCTCAAACTGGAATTTTTATCGCAGATCTGGACTCCAAGCCTGGAGTGTAATTGAACGTGAATACTTGAAGCACTATATCTTTTGGTGAGTGCTTTCAAATACCGAATTGAACTTGATACTTGAACTTGATACGTGACCAATATGAGTACATGTTATATACGTGAATTGATAGGGCAAGAGTGTACTTTATCGCACTTGCCCTTACGTGACTTGTACTTGTTTATGGATTGCAATTGACTTGATATACTTGATTGTGGTGCGCGCACTTCCTGGAATTCCAGAAACCCTGCGGAAAGTTACTTGAGTCGAGCCGGCAAGGGCTTGGTCGATTGGGTAACGAACCCTGGGTCTCTTGTTTTGTCGAGTGGAGTGATATCTCCTCGGCTAAACAGTATACTCGAGTATTACCACACGTGTTTATTGAGGATTTTGGGCCCAGTAGGGGGTGAACGGTGGACGGAGAGTCGTGTAAGTGGTGTTCTACTGGATTGGTTACCTACTTGAAAGTTGACGGAGTGTCAACTGTTACTTGATCAAGCTCTGGAGATGCAATGGAAATTTGGCTCCTGAGAGCCTTCCGTATCCTTATACTTGAAAGTGATTATTGCTTATTGGATTGCTGTTCCTTTTGAAAATCGAAAAGCACTTTATACGTGCTCATTTGGAAATTTGCTACTTGAAATATTATTGTCTACTCTTATGAGTTTTGATGCCGTTAACTTGCTACATGGATATTCATACTTTTAAAATGGGCAATTTGTTATTTGAAACCTCACTGGGCTTTTAGCTCATTCCACGCTATTTGTTTTCCTTACAGGAATACGAGTGAGGCGTGAGTCGTGAACAGACTAGCGTAGTCTAGTTGCTCTTGAAATTGTTTTGACTTTTGACTTGTACTCGCGCTATTCCTCGAATGGAACATGTTGTACTTGGATTGTATACATTTTGAACTAGTTTGGTGTATTGAGGCTTTGTACCTCGATTTCTATCAATGTAAATTATAAGCTTGAATTGTGAATGTTATTTATGGTTCATGGATGTGTGTACATGAATCGATTGAGATAGTGAGTGAGTCCTGGCGAGAGCTGGGCAGGCGGTCCGCCGAACCCTTTGGTACGCCTTAGGTGGAGGTGGGGTCGTCACACCTTTGACTGCAAAAATTTGTTCGGATGACTCTCCATTTATTTGAACACTATGTTTCCTAACAGACAATTTCATGATGAATTTCTCGAAATAATACCAAATCACAGAAGATTTCTTCCTCACTTTTAGCATCTGTGCTTAGAGTAGCGGGTCACCACTTCTTGTTGGCTCATCTTTCAGGACCAATCAAGTGGACGTTATTTCTGATTTGGAGGTGGCCGAAGGAAATGGGAGGTCAAGATTTGTCTCATTTTTGTGCCCAAATTGTATGTAATCCCTTCAATATCACATCTTAGTGAAAGCAAAGAGTTTGTCACCCTTATTTCTTAAGAAAATGTAGTCAACATATAAGCTTTGTAGGCTTGCAACAATATGGATAGAAACAATAGCTAAACATGTGAAAACTGATTATACCCTTATGATCATGAGTGATTGATGGATCTCTTATGAGCATAATCCTCACTTTGGGTTGTAATGAAGGAATAAATCAACGATGGACTTTATGAGCTTGTAATGTGGCTTGAAAATGATAGCTAAAGAAATAATTTTCAAGGACATTGCACTGAAGATCGCATTTTTTCAAAATGGCTCTCATTTCATACTCAAAGATCTCGGACTTTGTTTGCATTTTTCTCATCATTCACCAGGGACTTCAGTGTCGAATTTTTCTGTATTTTTTCTCGCATTTACTTTTCTTGCTTTGCTTTTGCTTCTTTTTTTTTTTTTCCTCGACCTGGTGGGTTTTCACATGATGAGTAGCGTCAACCCCATACCCAAGCAATTCAGAAATACAGCTAAAATTTTCGGCATCAGAAATTTTCTTGACAGGGCCATTGTAAAGAACAGAAGTCAGGACTTTCGGCTTTTGTAATGGGGGTCTGGTGGGGTGTTTAGAAAAGTTGAGGCTTGAAGGCAGATTTCAAAAGTGGCTTAAGTAATCTGAGATCGCATTGTTGCGCCAACCCTATTTTAGGGTTAAATCAAAACTTGCCCCAATTTATTCTCAATTGAGGCTCTTTTTCTTTTATTTTCCTCCTTTTCTTTTTTCGGCCTTCTGCTATTCTTTGAAATTTTTCAAAAATTTGCCCCAGTCTATTTTTGAACTGAAGTTCTCTTTTCTCTTTTCTTTTGATTTTTGTTGCTTTTCACTTTCACCTTTTGGGACTTTTCTTTCTTTTTAAACTTGCCCCAGTGTGGGGTTTGCGATTCTCAGGGGTTGCCAAACGAAATAATTTATTCTGAAAGCTCAAAAGGGATAAGAATGTTTGATTGAAAAAGAAGAGGGCCTGACTTTTATTCCGTTCCTTACAATAACTCTGAAAGGAAACTTTCTTTAATGCGAAATTTCTTGCATGTATCTGAATTAACTAACTGAGGAAGACCCTTGTTCGTCCATATCTGCGCGGAAAAATCCTTCCTTTTCCTTTTCTCTTCTTCTTTTTTCCCCCAAAATTGAAACCCCAGTGGAATCAAATTACCCCAATTTGCGGTTCCCTCCTTCTTCTTGAATTTTAGCATTTTTGCCCCCTTTTCTTCTTTTTTCCTTCTTTTGAAAAATCCTCCAATCTCCTTCCCCGGTGTGGGGTACGATCATAAGTGCTTTTGAAAAGAACCACCTATTTTAGCTCAAAGGAGGATGCAAGGGATAAATAGTGTTTAGGTTGTAGAAACGATGGCCAAGGTATCATTCTTACACCTCATGACAACCAAAGTAACGAAATGGTCATTGAGAATCCATTCCCTTTTTTGATATTTGAAAATTTTCCAATGTAGGGTAGTGATCATCAAGGCACTTATTTGAAACGAAATTATTCTTGTAAAGGCTCAAATGGGAAAACAAATGATAAAATCTGTATAGGTAGAGAAACGAATGCTCGAAATATCATTCCAAATTTTCAAAACAAACAAGAATAATGCACATTTTTGCTTTCACTTAGATGTAAATTTAATATAATTGGACACAGTGGACATTTCTCAAGCAAAGATCGCCCCAACTTGCAATTTATCAATCAATGTGACTGATTTTATTTTGGGGAAGCTAATAGAAGTGGGCAAAAATATGAATTGTACAGTGAAGGAGGAAAAGGTATCTCATTGGGTCTTATTGTAAGGATTTTAGAAAGCATACATTTGTGAACTTTCAGGCTAGAGGTTGAAAAATCTCAATTCGGTCTTATTTCTTAAAATTCGTCATGAAATCCCTCAAATAGCCAAAAAAGAATGAAATATACATTATTATATACAAATCAACAATTGTATAAATAAAAAACTTTATTGCTGAAAAAGTTTGAAACAAAATTTCTACAAATGAGAAGAGAAAAACTTCTGAAGAGCTCCACATATACACACTTGTTTGCCTCCTTTTCGGAACAGAATTTTTCCTTTTCTTTGAAAAATAATGATGAAGACTCTTAGAGGCTTTAGCCTAGCGCTTCCAAATAGATCCTTCATGTTTTCATTGCAGGGTCTGTCCAAGAATCAAGTATTACCTTTCAAACTTTATCGGATCAAAATTGTTATCAGATATATAGAAATATTTCCACCTTATTGAAACATTTTTATGAATGCAGGGGAAGGCGAAAAAACAAAAGAAAAATACCTTGAGTTAGTAATCAAGACTATAAAATCGGTATGCATGTCCTATGGGGGAACTCTTTTATGCCAAGGGTAGGCCTAGCATGAAAATGCAATCCTCTAGGGTAGGCACCATACAATACCTGATGAATCCGATCAACTGATTGGGTGAAAAATGATTTGAAAAATTTGGCCAATTTGGAGTGAGAAGAAACATTCGTCCTAAAAAATGAGGACAATACACGTTATGTGAAAGAGAGCTTACTCTTGAAAGGATTGCAATGCCTTGACTAATTTATTCAGTGAATTTTGGACTTAAACCCTAAAAAGGAATAAGCGGATCAAGAGGATAGGATGAAATTGATAATTTATTCAAAATTGACTAGAATACCTAAAAAGGGTAAAAGGGTCAAATGCATTGCATGAAATTTGATTATTTATTCAAAATGGAATGGATAACCCTAAAAATGAATTAAACTAATCAAATGAAGTGAATGAAATCAATTCATTAAGTGAAATGATGATTTATTCAAAATCGACCGAATTGCCCTAAAAATAGGTAAACTGGTCAAATGGATCGGATGATTTATTCAAAATTGACTAGATCACCCTAAAAAGGGTAAACTGGTCAAATGAAATTGAACGAAACTGATGATTTATTCAAAATTGATTGAATTGACCTAAGAATGGGTAAACTAATCAAATGAATTAAATGAAATTGGTGGTCTATTCAAAATCGACTAGATTGCCCTAAAATGGGTAAACTTGTCAAATGAATTCAAAATCGACTAGGTTGCCCTAAAAATGAACAAATTGATAAAATGGACTGGATGAAATTGATGGATAAAATGGTCCAATGGGTTGAATGGAATTGATAGCTTATTTAAAAAAAAAACAATCTATCCATTGGTAGTTCCAAAAATTTATTGCGGTGCATTAGTCTATGAGCCTTCAAATAATCAAATTTTGGCCTCAATTCATTTATCATCTCAATAGTGAGGAATTACTTGTAAATTTCTTCAAACTAATGTCCTTCATGCAAGGGATTTTTACCAATCTTGATAAAATGGCCAAAAAGTGATTATTAGACGCTCATATTCCAAAGATCGCTCTACGAAAATGATCGGATCCTACCTTACCTTGTGCACTACCCCTTTGGATGGTACAAAATGTAAACGTGCAAGTCTCCTTGGATTAAGTATCCGAGACACAAGGTGGCTTATTCCTAACACGGGATCCCCTAAATGGCATTCCCTTGTAGGGTTTATGCATGATGCCATTTTATTAAAGCAGCAAAATGTGCAATTCGAAATGAAACGTGACCTAAGGAACCCTTTATTTGCCAGGGTAGGCCTAAAATGGTATGGCATTATTAATTTATGAACAAAATATACCAAACTTTTTTAAACATGCAATAGCCTATTTACAAGGGTAGGTTCTAAAAGAAGGTCACGCCAGACCTCTTATTTGCTAGGGTTTGTGAATGCAATGGGGACAAAACCAAGAAAAGTTAGTTCAGCCAGATAAATACACATAACACATTGTAGCAACGAGATAAAGCAATAAAATCAATACAAAGAAATAAAGCAATAAAAGGGAAAAAATGGGTTGGATCCCTCCCCTCGTGAATAGTGTCCCTAATAAGGCAAGGCAGACTTTACCCTAGGCAAGCTATCATGGATGCATGAGGTATTGGCTCACTAATGCATCTAGACTCGATAGGTTTTAGGTTCCCGAGCCTTTAGACTTGGAAACCAAGGGTCATCAATCCCAAGGTTCTTTGTCGGTGGCTCGAGCGATTCCCCAGACATTGCTACGCACACATCGTGTCACGGCTACATGTCATGAGTGAATCTATCAAAAATCCTCAACCTTCGACTAAAAGCTAAAGGTCATCAACCCAAAGCTTAAAATGGAAGATTGAGTGACCCCTCGGATCATGCTACGCACACATCGTGTCGCGATCATAAGTCCAAGTGAGTCGCCTAAAATCCTAATAGGGTGGAGTGGCGTGACAAGCCTGTGACGGCCCCACCTCCCCCTAAGGCGAACCAGAGGGTTCGGCGGGCCGCCTGCCCAACTCTCGCCGGGACTCAGTCGCTCACTACATTCCTCAAACAGATTACAAGATAAAACTCAAATATTACATCAAATTCTCCACTAATAATTACATATCAAAAGCGAAGCGTCCATGCTTCCACTGCGCCACTCTGATCCATGATCCCACTGTTATACAAGAGGAAGTCCAAATTCAAAGTACACATGAGATAATTCATCCGGTCACAGGAATAAGTACTACAATCCTTCCTTCGCCTTGAGCCCTGTGGAGGGGAATACAATATTTTTGGGGTGAGCTAAAAGCTCAGCGAGTAACCAGTAAAATCCGAAATCAAATATATTTCACAATGTTGCATTTCGATCATTTCGATGATGTCATGATTCAGAGATCAAATGTACGTTTATTGCTCTCGTGAGCTAGTGAAATCATTGCACTTGAACACCCAACGCTCAAATAGATCATTTAACATTAACATTGAGAGGGAGCCCCTTTTTGAGCTCCAGATAAACATGAACATGAACCATAAACAAGGTGGAGACGTTGGTGTCCAGCACAAGACTTTCCCAGAACTCATTGAAGCCAAATCATGTCATGAATCCACATGCAAGCACGCATGATATGCAATCGAATAAATAATGCAAGAAACATTTCACAAGTACTTTGGAAATAGTTTAGGGTCACTCGCCTCCACGGCTCAGAAATCATCCATCATATAACATTGCCTTGCTCAAATCCAAGTCTTAGATCACAAACTCAATGCAAACAAATCCCTTCAAAGTTCGGACAGCACTTCCCCTGAATTTGCTAACTTTTCCAGCCATCATGGCTTCATTATTTCCTCATTTCAACCCAAAGGTACACACACAACAACAAGTTCATCCAATAGCCATTCAGCAAGCTCCAAGTAGTACTAGTACAAGTCAAGCTAGGGAAAAGTCCGGAAATGAAAGTTAAGCTCAAAACCAGAAAAACAGTTTTGACGTCATTTTACGGTAATGGTACCAAACGCGCTACGATTGTCGGATGAAGGTGTAAGACCCACCGTTTCGAAGCTAAGAGATAGGGCTACAATATTTTGGAAGGTCAATCAACCCAGTTTCGAGTGTAACCAGGTCAAAAATGCAAGATACCATACCAGAATCACAAAAACAGATTCACAGAACGCATTCTAGCGGAAACATCATAAATCAGGCTATCCAAGTCCAAATCCAGAAATTAAAAAACCAGCTGAAAGATAAGAAACAGGACTAAATTTCATCAGAAGACCTCAACAACCAATTCCGAAGCAATTCCAGCCACAACAACCAATTACAGGCGCAATTCTTACATTCGGGTAAAACCAGAACAGCAATAGTAATTTCGACTTTTCTCATTCTACACTACTCCGATTGACCTGAAATTTTGTAGGAACATCTAAAATGTCATTCCATACAACTTTCATGTTTTAAGCCAAGGCCAATTCGGCCTCTATATATGAGCTATAAATTCGGGCAGAACGCACAATCACAAACCCTAACTTTCCAAAATTTCTTCCAAAACAGAAATTGTTTGCAATTAACCACTTTTTCCGCCTCATAGAGTCCTTAAACATCATTTTCAATCATCATATATAACCACACAATCATATCCATATGAAAACATAAAAATCCCCAATAATTATAAAACTTCACCAATTCAACCAAAACCAAGATATAATCCATAAAAGTGCATCTTATACCACCACCAATCATGAATTGAACATCATTAGAGGAAGGAAAGTGGTTCTTCACAACTCACCTTAGCAATACAAGAGATAGAGCAATTAGTCACCTTAGCTTTCCAAACAACTTCACAACGAAGCTCAACTCCACCAAACTAAGAGGTTTTATGGAAGGAATTCAAGATTAAACGGTTAGTTTGTGAGATTGGGCAAGATTGGAGCAAGAAACTTGGAAGCTTTTCTTTCTTTTCCTGTAGGAAGAGGTTCGGCCAAGAAGCTTTGAAATTTGGAGAGTTTTTGGTCAATTTTACATAAATGGTAAAGTTATGAATAGTAGTCAAACTCAAGACTAAATCTTATGGTGACACTTGTCACCTTTAGGTTTAAAACTTATCTTTTTGTCTCTCCAATACAAATATCTTAACACTTTATAAAATAATATCACTTAATACAAATTTCCAACAAGTTGTCAAAAATATAATGCATTTACCGCACTTGCGGGTCCCACATTCAAAATACGCTCTTAATTTCTCAAAAACTAACCGATACTAGAAAAATCATTTTAAAACTATCTTTGCTCATAAACTTTATCTGGGGAATTTTTCTAATAAGGAAAATGTAGAAAAGACGGGCGATTAAATAAAATAAACCCTAGAAAATTAGAAAATTTCCGGGTTCTCACACTCATTCTTTCGGGGCGTCACAAAGCCACTAAAAGAAAAATAAATGAGGGGTGAAAAATTAAAGCGTATGCACGTATGCTAGTGCTCGTTTGGAGGGGAGGGATCAAGAACCAACGCGAGGCTCTAGGGAAATATCCCCCACCCAAATGCAATGCAAAGCGCGGAATCATATAAATAAACCATCTATCAATCAAAACAATCGTACGCCAAATGGGTAAGTGAGTGAGTTGATACGCGCGAAATGCAAAAACCCCTAAAAAAGGAAAAAATGCAATGCTAAGCATCCAAATGTAATATATAAGAAGGTTAAAAGAAGAAAAGAATCGACTAAATCAAATGCTCGGACTCTCTAAGTCCCCAGTGGAGTCGCCAGCTGTCGCGCCCCATTTTTTACAAGAAAAATAAATAAATGGTTTGAAAAGTGAATTTTTGATTTGAAAAATGATTTTTGATTTACAAAGAAAGTGGGTCTAAATGGGACTTGAAAATGCGACGATTTGACCCAAAATATAGTTTAAAAAGGGTTTTTGAAATAAAAATCGGAGTCGCCACTTGATATAGAGTTAAGGTGTACCAAGTCACCTAAAAATGAATTTTTTAAAGGAAAAAGATAGAAAAGAAACCCCTTTTAAACGACTCCTAGTCTACGTAAACCAACGAAAAAGGTTCGGGAGTCACATTTGACGAAGGGGAAGGCAAGGATGAAATCCAAGGCACCCCTTCGACCTAGCCAAGGCTAGTTGCGTGATTTAGTCAAAGATTTTCTTATTTTAACCAAAGCATTTATCACATTTGGATGCACTATATGAATGCAAAACCTAGACCTAGGGGGACATCGGGGGGCAAAATTTCTCTTCAAAGATCGAATGGTGCCAATCACATTAATTGTGATGCCCAATAATGACTCTTTGGAGAGGTCACGAATAATGCAAAAATATAAGACTCTAAGAAAAGAAAAGGAATAAGATAATTATAGAAATATACATGTCTTAAAGGAATCCATCATGTCGGGTACGGGGGACTAATGTTCGTGACTCAATTTTACCTTTAATAGAGGGAATACGAGCGTGCTAAGGCTAGAAAAGCCAAACTCGTCCATATCCCATATCCAAGGGGTTCCCTAATCTAATCAAGCAAATGCACTACCCTAATCCTAAATCTAAAATGAAATGCAAGTCTAATGTTATGTATCATACAAAGGGGGCGAGTAATATACATATAAGGAAAAATACATAACTACTATCATCCCAACAAACAAAACTTCAAAAGAAATTATATAAATTCTGGAAAAACTTGCATGCAAAATGGTTAGAAAACCTTCTTATTCACAATGATGCTTTCTGCAATTCTGATGCAGCAAGGATGTGCGAGGATAAAACTGGGTTGGACACGCATGTGGTATATGAACTGAACAACAAATCCCAGATTTCAACCAAATCACAAGTTTCAGCAACAACCAGGGCGCGACTCCAACATCCGGACGGGCCAAGACAGATTCAAAAAGGGAACGAAAAAAGCTACTGTTTTTCACAACCTATCCAGCATTTCAAACGTACAAGCTATGTAAAAGTCTTTTCTTTTCAAAACTGGGGTCTTGCTACTCAACTATGGCCTAGGGATGAAATATGATCCATACCAAACAAACAACCTACCCATCGCACATCGTGACAGCAAAAGGCACCACCTTTAGGCTATAATCATAGATCACCACCGAAACTCTTGACCCCGTTCATCGATTCATAGTTCAGCATAGTTTCATGTTCATTTAATAAAAATTATCTATAGGAAAGGGAAAGGAACCTTACAGTGTTATTTTCTGATGGATTTCAGCGGTGATTTCTCTTCAAAGAACAGCCGCGGGTGGTGGTGAGATTCCTCCGCTCAGCCTTGGCCCCTTGCTCCTCCTCTCTTTCTGTCGTTTCTTGTTTCTTCTGGCTTTTCTTCCCTACCTAGTCTCACGAAGCTCCCTCTTGCTCACATTCTTATCTTCATACTTTCTCCCTCAAAACCCATCTCTCGGTTCTCTCCCATTTGCCCAGATTTTCCCCCCGTGAGCTTTTTTTTTTTTCTTCTCAAAAGCTGCTCCTTTCTATCCTCTCCAAAACCCCTTCTAGCTCTCTCCCTGTTTTTTCTTACTCAACCAGCCGCCCACCAGATTCTACTCCACACTCTCCCTCAGCCCTCCTTAGCCTCTCTGGTTTCTTTTCAGCCGTCACTCAGTGCCGATTCCCCCCTTGCTCGCTCAAGCCTCTTCTGAACCTCTCTTCCTCTCGGTTTTCTTTTTCCTCCAGCCGCCAAGAGGTTCCTCCTCTAATCTCTCTCAGCTTTCCCCCGTAGCTTTCTTGCTCCGCTGTTTTTCTTTTTCGCCGTCACAGAACCCTCCCCAGCTTTTCCTTTCAGTCCTCAGCCGTCACTCACTCCATTCACTCTTTTTCCAGCCGCCCCATCCTTTTTTCTTTCCAACTTCATGGATTTATATAGGCATCAGCCATCCCTCAAACCTAGCATCTATGGTTCCCTTTTCTGTATTTTTCTGTGGCCCTCCGTGAGCCTTTTGATGGCTTTTGCTTTTCCAGAATTTTGAGTTGCCGGATGAAGGGTCAGATGGCCTTGTACTATGCTAATCCGATGGAGCAAAATATCGGGCAGAATGACCGGAAAACCCACTGGAAGAAAACTGCATTTTTGTTTCTTGCATGCGGCTATTTCCGCGTTCTTCTTCTTTTCCTTTTTTTTTTCTTTTTTCCTTTTTTCTTTTGAGTAAATAACAGTAAACTAAAAGAAAATAAAGCATATTTTTTGTGAATGATTTTTCTTCTTTTTTTTTTCAATAAATTCTATGATAAAATGACGTAAAAATAAAACTAAAAGACTAAAAGTAAATAAAAAATAATAATAAACAAAAATAACCTAAAAATTTGGTGTCTACAACCGTGTAGCAAACTGTTTTATTGCCGAATGTGGAAGTTAGCTGATGACAGAATTAGTTGTGGCTTTTGGTTGAGTTATTCATTGAAACTAGATGTTAATTGCTTTGGTGTACGCTGGACTGAATGTACCTTCAGTACTTAGAGCTTTAAGCAAGTGAAAGAATAGAATTTTTGCTTAAAGCTTGAACTAATATTGCTGGAAATTGTATATGGTTGCTGGCCGAATTAGTTGAGGCTTTTGGTGAGATTATTTTTCTGTAATTGTGTGTTATTTGTTTTGGTTTAGGTTGGACAGATTATAAGCTATGTGTTTAGTGTTTCAAGCAAGTGAAAGATGGGGATTTGATGGACGTCTTGAATTGTCATTGCTGGAATTTTTCTTGGTTGACGAAACAAGGGAAAAATCTGAATTTCTAGAGTGTTTATGAGTTAAGCTAACCGTGACTATATTTTATGTTTTGAATTAAATTTCTGGTTGATTGTTGTAAGGAATGATTGTTGGATGCTAAGAGCTAATGATTGATGAAGCTCTTGGCCATTTGAGTAATTTGTGCAAGAGTTAAATTCTTGGTGAAATTGTTTAAGTGGTTTGACCGAAATGTACTTGGAAGGTCCATGAATTGTGATTTGGAATTGTTTTGATATCTTGGAATTCCTTTGTTTAATTCTGATTAGAATTGAATCTGTTGAGACCTAGGGCTAATGATTGATGAAGCCCTAGTGAAATTGATGTTTGAATTGTGTTTTTGCTATATTGGTGCCTTGGAATATAATGTGCAAATGAATTGGAATCGTGAAGTCCGTTTTGGTCCTGTGAATTCGAGTGCTTTTGACCAAGCCTTATTGAAATATTTTGTCCTAATCTCGAGCTATAGAAATTGAGTATAATACGATAATGCTAAAATTCAAGTGTCGGGATTCTTTTAAAACCTTGCTAACTTGTTGATTCTTTTCTTTGCTTAAACTAGCTTTATTACTTTTAAGAAATAATTGCACTAACTTCCAAACTTTAATTTTTTCATAAAATTATTCCTGGCTAGTTGTTTTAGAGGAAAATTGTTAAAAACACTAGATTTTAATAATTTTAAATGAAAGGTATAGAAAACTTGTTCGGCCAGAAAACTTGTTTGAATTAAATTGATTTTAGTTACCCTCTAGAAAGAAAAGTATCTTTAAAGAAACCATACGGAATATTCTATCACTTTTATTAGTTTAATTTTAAGAGAATTATTGATTTTTCTGAGAAAATAAACTAGTTATATACTAGATAATATTTTATATATAAACCAAGCGTTTGTATAGTAAAACTTATAATTTTTAAACTTGGTCTTTTAGGGTTTAGCGAGGACGTGGACTTCGATTTCCAGCTTCACTTTTGGTGAGTGTCCGTGCTTGTTCTATGATTAATTTGTTCAAGTGCTTTCTTGATTGTTACGTGATAATTGGAAAGTGGTTTTTTTTTCTGATCCATCGAAGTGGGCAGTGTGTACTTTATCGCGCTAACCCTTTCGAGTGGTGACTTGCTTGAAATGTTTTCTCGAATATCTTGCTTGCACTAATTAAGTACTGAGTGGGGAAATGTACCACACCTGAGGGTGGGAGGGCCTCTTATCCTAACTCAAGTACCAAAAACCCTGAAACCCCAGCTAAGTACTGAGTGGGGGAATGTACCGCACCTGAGGGTGGGAGGGCCTCTTATCCTAACTCAAGTTCCAAAAACCTTGCAACTGTTGACTGGAGCGTGGACTCGTCAACTAAACCACCAGGCAGGGGAATGTACCACACCTTAGGGTGAGAGGGCCTCTTATCCTGACTTGGTAACCACTTGTTGTGACGTCGTTGGGTGAATCCCTCGATTAGGCTATAAAAGGTATACTCGAGTAATACCAAACCCTCTCGTGAGAAGGACGGGCCCGGTGGGAGTAAGTTGGTTGGAGCGTGTTAAGGAAAAATAACGAATCTACATGGACCCTAGATAGTGAGAGTTGACGGAGGGTCAACTGCGATTAATTGTGATCAAGCTTGTGGAAAATGGCTCCTGAGAGCCCTGTATCCTACTCTGTGCTATTAAACGCTTTCCTACTTGTTGAATTTAAGCTTGGAGTTATTATTTGCTATTTGTTTTATATGATTGCATGTTTGGGGCACCACTGAGCTTTGGCTCACCCCACGATAATTGTTTTCTTGAACAGGTTTGGGCATTCTAGAGACTTGAAGTCTGCCACTATTCATGCCTTTACCAAATTAATATCAAAATTGATCAAAAACTCACCATTTGTTTCTCTTCTTGGCTGACTTCTTTCAAGCACAAAGGAAAGAAAACTCTTCACAATTTTGGTCTCCAACCTTGCTCAATCTCCAACTTCAACCGGTTAAATTTGTAATTGCTCCATAAAACTCCTCCACTTAGTGATTTTGAGGTGATTGGTGAAGTTATTTGGAAAGTTAAGGTGACCACTAGCTCTCTCTCTCTTGTTTTAAAGGTAAGTTGTGAAGAACCACCCTCCTCCCTTAATTGATGCTTAAATCATGCTTTTTTTTTTCTTTTTTTTTTTTAAAAACACTTTATTTTCCATTTAAAAATGGGGCGTACACCGCCTACAGCAGTTGGTCTGAACGCGTACCAGGAAAGCTAATGCAAACGTACATAAGGGACTCGCATCCTATCTAGGCGGGCTAACCCCTGTATATGGTCCGGAAGTGTTGACGCACCAAAGCTTTGACAGAGACCTGCGGAACTAGCTAGATTTGCAAGCGCGTCGGCAACCCCGTTTGCTTCCCGATAAACAAGAGTGAAGGTGACCTGGCGGCCCCGCGCTAAGGTTTGGATGCGTGAGATAGTCTTCCATAGCGTCCAAGGAATTCTTCCATTGCCATTCACCATAGCCAGCAACACCTGAGAGTCCATTTCAACCTGTAGGAAGGGGAAATCTGTGGAGAGTTGCATACCCTCCAGTAATGCCAAGGCTTCCGCTTCCATATTTGTCCTTGATCCCAAAAAGGATGAGAAACCGCGTAGGACACTACCCCCCGAGTCACGCAGCACCCCTCCAGCACCAGAGGAGCCTGGATTCCCTAGAGATGAGCCATCAACATTCAGTTTGACATACCCGTCCGGTGGTTTTTCCCAAACGACCCAGCGCGGGAGCATCCGCTGACGTGGTGTCAGTCGAAGTAACAAACCCGAGTGGACCAGTTCCCCGTCATCCCGCGTCACTTGAACCAAAGGCCAGACCTGGTACATGTGATGCAACAACGATTGAATATTCCAGCAAACCTGCGATGTTGTTAAAATAACCCCCTCATAAACCGCCATGTTTGTGAGGACTCGCAAATTCCTTGTATTTTTTCTCAAAAATACCCTTTTATTTGAAAATTAGTATTTATCAAAGGCCACTACCCAAATATTTCACATTAAGTGTAGATAAACCTAGAAAATAGGGTTTTACGCTTCGGTTTCAAGTTTGGAGCGAAATTAGGATTTTCGCGATTTTTCGCCGGATGAATTTTCGGTACAGAGTAAGAATTCATTTGGGGATTAAAAGTGAATTTTAAGTGAGAAATAATATGTGACTAGTGGCAATGATATAAGGTTAGTGAATGGGAAGTAAAAACCCTAGTACGTGAGTTTTTAAGAAAAACGGCGCGATCCGGCGGGTTCCGCGCACTACCGATTGAACGTACCGTTTGACCATCATTTTTCTTACCAGACAAATTTATTGAACTTGAGCAAAATATCTTCTCTCTTGGCAGCAAGCTTGACTGAATGTGAGGCTACAAAATAACAAGAGAGAGAGAGAAAAAAAGAAAGGTGGTGGTGGCGACACTTGTCACCACCTCATGGCTTCTTAACCCAAGACTAATACCATCCATTTAACTCCAACACTTAACAAATTTCCTCTTCATATTGTTGCTGCTGGCCGAGAGGAGCAAGGAGAAAAACAACAAGGGAAAACATTTCATTTCATCTTCAATCCAACAACTAAGTGAGGAATCAAACAAAATAAACCGATTAAACTTGTTCTTGAGTGATTAGCTAGTGGTTTGTGGTGAGACTTTGGAAGGAGAAAACTTGGGCTACTCTTAGTGACCTCTAGTCAAGGTAAGAAAGCTTCTCTCTCTAAGTTTTACTTTCAATCTTGTGAAATTAAGCTTAGCAACTTGATTTAGTGGTGGAATCATGGATGATTATCATGTTTTAGAAGTTTTCCCCTTTTTATTTCATGAACTAGGGTTTGGGGAAATTCTGCCTAATTTATTATATGATGCTTATATGGTGCAATTGAGGTTTTATAAGGTGTTTTGGTAGTGATTGGACCAAGAAATTAAGGAAAGATTCACTAAAAACTAGAAATTCCAGAATCTGGAAATTTTCCCCAACATTCTGTCCGAATTTGTAACTGTATGTTAGAGGTCGATTTGGCCTTAGGTCAAAGAATAAAAGTTGTAGATAATGGAATTTTATAGGTTCTTAAAAAATTTCAACTCAATCGAAGCAACGTAGGACGTGAAAAGTCCAAAATACCCTTACTGTTCTAAGTATTTCCCAACAGTCCGTTTCTTCAGTTAAGTCCAGCTTATCACTTTTTTTGACCAGGATCCATTCTGATTTAGCTCTGGGCCAAAACATGAAAGTTGTAGTGTTCTGAAGTAGCTTTAAAATTCCTCTAAGAACACCTGAATTGGATTTTTGTACACTGCGTTATGACCATTACAGTGTTCTTCATTTCAGCAGCCGACGAATTGGTTTCTGGTTTAGTAATTTGAGAATTTGACCAAGTTATATTAGAAAATGGACTAAGTGACCTTCATTAACATTATAGCCCTGTGTCTTAGCTTCGAAACGGCATAGGTTGCGTCTTAATCTGATAAGCGTAGCCTCCGATATGTTATTTCCGCATTCGCACGTCAAATCTGTCTTTTGCTAAATTGAATTTCTGCACTTGTTATTACTGTATTTCTTATTCTTATGATATTGTGAGCCTATGGAACGGCTCTTGACTTGAATTGCTTATGTGTGATGTTGGGTTGTGGTTGAGGAAAAATAATGAAGCCAAAATGGCTGGAAAATTAGGTAAACACAAAGGGCGTGCTGCCCAAATTTTCGCCCGAGGGCTAGGTTTCTATTTGAACTTGTATACTTTTGATTGGCCAATACCATGACCGGTTTTCCATTTTAAAACATGATTTCTCATCCTTGGGTTCAAACAACCCTCTTCTTACTTGAAAGTCATCTTTACACGTTTTACTCCTAATTAGTCGGGTTTCTTTGTTTCCCTTAAATGTTTTGTTCGATAAACTGTAATATGTTCTCTTGTTCAACCTTAGGTTTCATTGGTGATTAAGGGTAATATCCGGAAGGATATTTTGCACGATATTTTGCATTTCTAGGTGAGTGTTCCTTATTTGATTCTATGGCTTGTTGTTATCATTTGCTAATGTGTTAAGTGCTTTTAATGATTTCCAAACGAGCTTCCTAGGCGAGTGTGTACTTTATCGCACTCGACCTAACTATCTGTGCAATTTTCAAGGATTTAATGATTGAAATGTTACTTGTGCATGAATGTAAGCCTTTTGGGCTGAACTGGCCATTGCCCCTTGTTACCGGTCGTCTCGAGCCAGAAGTGGACTCGGTCGGGCGATTAGGGACTTGGGTGAACGTTTGGTATACTCGAGTATTACCCTGTAGGTTGGTGGAGACTGGCCAACGGCCAGGACGGGGGTGAATGAATGAACGAACGATCGAACGAGGGTTATTGATAAACGAAAAATGCAGTTTCAAATGATTGGAGGAATAAGGGGAAATGTCAGGAGAACGAATGAACGAAATAACGAATTGCTCCTTGTGAGCCGTATCCTTTTAATGAATGTGTTACTATCACTTTCCATTGTAAATGTTTCTTGACTTATTGATACTCCATGTTTAATGTATTTGATTGATTATCTGATTATGTGTTCGGAACCTCACTGGGCTTTTAGCTCATCCCTTTAGTTTTGTTTTCCTTACAGGGGAAGGCGAGCAAGGACGTGAGCTTGAGATAGACTAGCCAATCTAGTTTTGTTTCTTTTGTTTCTTTTGTAGTGGTTCTCGCCTAGTGCTTGGCACGGGCTGGACGTATGAAGGATTGAGAACCCTTGTATATTTGATGTTTATATTCTCTTTTGGGTTGGCAATGTATAGATGTTCCGCTTTAAGTTTGGATCAATGCCCTATTTAGTCTTGTGATTTATTTCAATTTTTAATTGAAGACTGTAGCGAACGACTGAGTCCCGGCGAGAGCTGGGCAGGCGGCCCGCTGAACCCTCTGGTACGCCTTAGGAGGAGGTGGGGTCGTTACAATGTTCCTAGCCTTCCAAAGTCCCCAACAGATTAGCGACGGCAACACCCTGCACAGCTTACCCCGTGCAGAACTTGGAGGGTGACAAAGCCACCATTGCTGTAGCCTGCAGAGAATGTCCGTCGAAGGTGCATTGGGAATCCATATTACCCTGGCAAAGAAACTCCATACCTCAGATGCTAGGAAGCAGGCTGAGAATATGTGCTCTTGAGACTCTCCATTCAGGCAGAACGGGCACTTAGAGGGGAGGTGAAGGCCAAACCTCTGGAGGGCATCAAGGAACGGGAGGTGCTTAAATCATGCTTAGTGATTGTATGAGATGCAAATTTATGGGTTATTTCTTGATCTGTGGTTGAAATGTTGAAGTTTTATTATTTTTGGGGATTTTTCTGTTTTAATATAAGCATGATTGTGTGGCTATCTATGATGATTGGAAATAGTATATAATGACTCTAGGAGGTGGAAAAAGTGATTAATTGCAACCAATTTCTGGTTTGGAAGAAATTTCAGAAAACTAGGGTTCTTGAAGGAGCATTCTGTCCGAATTATTAGGTCCTATATAGAGGCCGAATTGGCCTTGGATTAAAACATTAAAATTGTAGGGAATGACATTTTAGAGGTACCTACAAAATTTCAGGTCAATCGGAGTAGTGTAGAATGAGATAAGTCGAAATTACTATTGCTGTTCTGGTTTTACCCGAAATTGAGAAGTGCGTCTGTAATGGGTTGTTTTGGCTGGAATTGCTTCGGAATTGGTTGTTGAGGCCTTCTGATGAAATTTATCCCTGTTTCTTAGATTTCGGCTGGTTTTGGAATTTCTGGATTTGGACTTGGAGAGCCTGAGTTATGATGTTTCCGCTAGAATGCATTTTGGTGAATCTGTTTTACGTTTTGATGTAGTATCTTGCATTTTTGACCTATTTTCACTCAAAACTGGGTTGAGTGACCTTCTGTGATGTTGTAGCCCTGTATTTTAGCTTCGAAATGGTTGGTCTTTCACCCTCATCCAATAATCGTAGTGAAATTGGTGCCATTACCGCAAAATGAGGTCAAAACTGTTTTTTTCAGGGCTAAAGCTAATTCCATTTCCGGATTTTTCTGGTTTCCTCTAATGCTTATATATGCTTATGGAACCCTATTGTGATCGTGTTGGCATCGGTTTATGACTTGTAATCGAGTCTTCTTGTGCTTATTGGAATATTCTAGGGTTTGACTTTTATTTCCGGTCATTTTCCTAGCTAACTTTTGTACTTGGATAACCTTGAGCCTATTGAACGGCTGTGGTGATGAATGTATATTGAGTATGACTTTGGGAGTTGATTGAGGAAAGTAATGAAGCCGTGATGGCTGAAAAAGTAAGAAATTTAGGGGAAGTGCTGTCCAATTTTTCTAGGCCGATTGGTTCCTTTAAGTTTGAATTGGCTTGTGATAGAAATGAAGGGCTTTTGGGTTGTTGAACCTAGGTCTTCATGTTACTTTTTTGTTCCCAAAAATCATGTTTTGTACCCTTGCATTAGTAATTATTTGGCGAGGCATACGACTAGTAGTCGAGCCTCACATGTGCATTTTGTTTACTCGATTCTGGATGTGAAACCTTCAATTGGTTTACTTTGATTATTTTAGGGTTTCTTGGCGATTAGAGCCAATCCGAAGTGAAAACTTTTGAGGTATCTGTACTTGAACCGGTGAGTGTACCACTCCCCTCCATTGCTGTTTAACTTGATTTCTGCTCTGCAATCTGTTTAATTTGTTTGAGACGAGGGTGTACTTTATCGCACTCGTTCTCCTTTCTGTTCATATGCCAATTTTGGTGTCAATCTGAATCTGTATCTGTATCTGATATCTGTATCTGTATCTGTATATGTATCTGTGACCTATGAGCTCAAATCCTGTGGCTAAGTTATTCGAGTCGGGCCGGCAAGGGCCTGGACGATTAGATAACGAACCACGGTAGTCTGTTTTGGGATCTTTGGGTATTGAGACCCTTGATTCCGGTATACTCGAGTATTACCATTTCTGTTTCTGTTGAGGTGAGCGGGCCCGGTAAAGGGGTGTTTGGTGGACGGAATTTGGTGTAAAGTGGGATCTACGGACGTGTTGGTTCTATATACGTTGACGGAGAGTCAACCGGCTTGGATCAAGTACTGCGCTGGAACGCTGGCTCCTGAGAGCCACCTGTATCCTTCCTATTTGAGTTTTTGTGTTTACCTGTCTTACTTTATAGCGAGCATGTGTATCTGGTTTGTATAACGTGAAATACCTGATTTTTCTGCTACATGTTTGGTACCTCATTGGGCGTAAGCTCACCCCTCCTCATTATCTTTATTTTCCTTACAGGAACCTCTTTTGGAAATCATGATTTTGAGAAGCGAGTTGAGCTAGTTAGGAAATCTTTTGTTCTTTTGTATAGCTCCTCGAGAATGAGCAAACCCTAAATGTATTTCGTTTCACTGGTTCCATTTGAATTGTAAACCTAGCGACATGTATATATGAAAGCGTTTTCTCCATGTTTAAGCTTGGAGGTCTTCAATCGTTCATTTCTTTTGGGTCCTATCTCGCGTAATATCGGATTTGTGTGATTCGACTCCGTAGTCCTGGCGAGAGCTGGGCAGGCGGCCCGCCGAACCCTCTGGTTCGCCTTAGGGGGAGGTGGGGCTGTCACAGTTGGTATCAGAGCCATATGCCGACAGTTGGGACTTTAAGTCCTTTGTCTGGAAAAGCCCCGAGCCTCGCGTTCGTGAAGAGTCACGAAGCGAAACTCTCCGTAGGGGATGCCCGCATGCGGGTGGCAAGCTGATAGGTACCCCGTGATGTGACCCTGAGAGCTGTCACAGTTGGTATCAGAGCCACTTCGCGTGGTCTCTGCGCGGAGAGAGCTTGAGCCAAATGGTGTTATGGTCCTGCTTTCGTGAAAGCGTCAAAAGGTATATGTGCTCGTTTGAGCATAAGCGATGAACTGTGCATGTCATAAGTGTAAGGATCATTACCATGGGACTTGAGGAAGTTAGGAATGTATGTCGGGTAGGAATCTTTAATATGGATGATTTACGCTTGGGACCGGCCGGCTCAAGTTGTGAATTATCTTAGATGGGATTCTTGCGCCCAGATACGAAAGAGATGAGAGCCTACGTTAGAAAGGACTTGGGCGAACTAGCAATGTGATTCGATGGAACCTCGCGCAGTCTGTTCGGGTGTTGTTAAGCATGATCAACTTTGATTAAGATATCAATGGTGTTGTTCTCGTAGATTAAGGACGGAGCTCTAGATGGGAAAAGCTTTTCGTTAGTTATTCTTGTACTTGTGACCTAGTGTGTCTATAGTACTTTTGGATAACCCCGCTATTTTCATGGATTTGTATCTAATTGATTGCTACTGTGTGGCTTGTTTGATACAGTTATGTTATATATGTATACTTTTGATCTGTGCGTACCTTTTTCTACTTGCTTTTGCCTACCTATGTTTAATATTATATTCCCGCTTCGACCCTAGATTTATTAGACCAATGGAAGGCACTCGTAGTGTGTGAGGACCCGTACTTTTCTTAATTGCACGTTTTCTGCATTTTCTTTATTAGAAAATTTTTCTAGATCAATTTTATGAGTAAATATAGTTTTTAAATGATTTTTCTAGTATCGGTTAGTTTTTGAGAAATTAAGAGTGTATACCGGATGTGGGACCCACTAGGGCGAAAAGTTCGGAAAAATTCGACCAATTAGGTTAAGTTCCGGATACTGGGTGAAATTTATCGGGTGTTAAGAGATAAGTAGAGGATGAGATGTGATTGATGTGAGAGGAAACAAAAGGATAGAAATGCATTTAATGGAGTGACAAGTGTCACACTTCCATTGGTTGAAGCCTAAGACAACTATTCACCTTTTTGACCTTTCTTTACCATTTGATTAAATATCTCAAAATTTACCAAATATTCACTCTTTCTTTCTCCATGTTGGCCGGCCATCTTGAGCTTAAGAGGGAAGAAAACTCTTCAAACTTTTAGCTACCATCTAGTGCAAATCATCCAAACCAATTGCTGAAATTTGTTTCTACTCCATAAAATCCCTCCATTTGGTGCTAGTAAGTGATTTTGTGAAAGTGTTCAAGGAAGCTAAGGTGTCCTACAACTCCTTCTCTCTTGTTTACTAGGTAAGTGGTGATTGAACTTCCTCATACACTTAATGAAGCTTAAGATGTGCTTAGTGGTAGCTAACGTGCTGAAATTTGTGGTTTATTTCTTGGTTTGAGATGAATTGGTGAAGTTTTTATTTTATTGATGAATTTTCTGGTTTAATGTGATCATTATGTTGTGGTTATCTATGATGGTTGGTAATGAAGGGTAATGACTCTAGTAGGTGTATATGATAGATAATTGCAGCCAATTTTGGATTTGGAAGGAAATGTGAAAAGTTAGGGTTTCATATCCCCTTTTCTGTCCGGTTTTGTATCATATGGTTATAGGCCGAATTGGCCTTGGGTTAAAACATGAAAGTTGTAGGTATTGATGTGTTTGAAGTTCCTGTAAAATTTCAGGTCATTTGGAGTAGTGTAGAGTGAGAAATGTCAATTTTACTGTTGCTGTTCTGGGTTCTTCAGGATGGCCGAACTGCGTTTGTAATTGGCTGTTTTGACTGGAATTACTTTGGATTTGGTGGTTGAGGTCTTCTGATTTAATGTAGCTTGATGTCCTAGCTACCATATGCCTTTGGAATTTCTGCATTTGGACCTGTTTAGACTGAGTTGTACTGATTACAGCATAGTGTAATTTGTAAACCTGCAATTACGGTTCTGGTTTGTTATTTGGCATATTTGGCTTAGTTGTGCTGGGATTTGGACTGAGTGACCTTCTACATTGTTGTATTCCTGGTTCTTAGCTTCGAAATGGTGGGTCTTACACCCTAATCCGATAATCGTAGCGCCAATGGTGCCAAAACCGCAAAATGGTGTCACAAACTGTTTTTATCCGGAAATGTTTCTAGCTTGATTTTTGTATTTATATGACTTTAAGCCTAGTGAACGGCTTTTGGACATGAGATTATTCTATATGAGATGTTGGGACTATTTTCTGGAAAATAGGTAAACACAAGGGACATGCCGTCCGTTCATCTTCTTATAATGTAAGCAAGTTAAAGTGATTTTGCGAATGTATTTTGTGACGAATTGGACGTATTTACTGAAAATGTTACCGGCTCTTTCAAAAGGTGGCCGAGGGCTAAATTTCTATTTGAATCTGTATATTTCCGCTTGGCAAATAAAATGATCATTTTACCATTCTAAAAACCTAATACCTCTTTAGGTTGGTTTATAAACCCTAGTAATTCTCGTCCACGGATCCATATGCTCTATTGACACTTTAAAAGTCATTTTTACGTTTACTCGCGAGTAGTCGGGTAATTCTTGATTTCATCCAAATCATGCTAGATGGATTGTAATGTGTTCTTTGTTTACTTTTAGGTTTCATTGGTGATTGAGAAGTGGACGTTATTTTGCGTGTATAGGTGAGTGTTCCCTGTTTGATATGTTTCCTGATTATATGGCTGGTATGAATGATTGATAACATGTTATATGCTTTCAATGATTGTTAAAATGAGTTTTCTAGGGAAGTGTGTACTTTATCGCACTCGGCCTAAACGATTGTGAAATTTTCAATGATTGAATGATTGAAATGTTATTTGTGCATGAATGTAAGCCTTTTGGCTGAACTGGCCATTGCCCCTTGTTACCGGTCGTCTCGAGCCAGAAGCGGACTCGGTCGGGCGATTAGGGACCTGGGTGAACGTTTTGGTATACTCGAGTATTACCTTGTAGGTTGGTGGAGGTTGATGGAGCCTGGTGAATGAATGAATGAACGAATGAATGAGTGAGGGTTTTACTTATATACAAATGCATTTTCAAATGATTGAAGGTATAAGGGAACGAAAGGAGAATGAATGAACGAATGAATGAACGAATGGCTCTTTGTGAGCACGTATCCTTTTAATGACGGTGTTTATCGCTTTCTTTTGTATTTGAATGATTGGTAACATGTAATGAATGCATTGAACTTCTTGTTTGCCTATGTGTTAGGAACCTCACTGAGCTTTCCAGCTCATCCCTTTAGTTTTGTTTTCCTTAACAGGGAAAGGCGTGCAAGGACGAGAGCCTGTATAGACTAGCTGGGTCTAGCCTTGGTTTTCTTTTGTCATGGTTTTCGCCCTAGTACTTGGCACGGGCTGGTTGTATAGTGATTTGAGAACCTCTGTATATTTGACGGTTGTACTTCTTCTTGAGATATTATTGTATATACGTTTTGTTTTAAGTTGGATCGTGGTTAGATGTTCTTATGGTTGCTTGAAGTGATCGACTGAGTCCCGGCGAGAGCTGGGCAGGCAGTCCGCCGAATCCTTTGGTTCGCCTTAGGGGAAAGTGGGGCTGTTACAGTTGGTATCAGAGCCTGCTTCGCGTGGTCTCTGCGCGGAGTGTGCCTGGACTAAGTGGCGAATAGGTATGAAGGATTAAGTGCTCGTTCGAGCATAAGCTATGAGTTGTGAACGTTATAGGCCTTAAATTTTCCTGTGGAATCTGAGGACCATAGATAGGTACGTCTGGGAGGAATTCCGATTGTAGATGGTTTACTCTTGGGACTGGCCAGCTCGAGAGGTGAATTATCTTATTTCGGATTCTCGTACCCGAGTACTCCAGAGTTGAGGTAGTGCTAAGTATTTGAGACTTGTATTGTGGGAACATGAACAGGCTTTGTTCGACTGGAATGAGTACAAGAGGTTAAGGGATATCTGGTGTGAATAGTAAGTGACGTGAGGGACCGGACGGGGTTACCTTAGCTAAGACTGGGACGACACATCACCTCCTCGTTTGATTCGCCTATATATTCTTATTACATGACGTTAATTGGTGTATTTGAGCATATGAATGTTTGCCTGACTTGATATGTACTTGTGTATTTGGTCATCTATTTTGTGATATGTGGAGTGTTAAGTGCCTATATGTTTACTTGTGTACTTGGTGCCTCAATTTTGGTTACTTTTGAGTCACCTTATTGCATTTATTCATTAAACTACTTTTGGAAAAAAAAAAAGAGAGGGAAGGAAAAAAATATGGACGGGAGACGTAGTCAGGGACGTGGTCGAGGCCGTGGAACTAAACGGACCCCAGAACCTAGAGCAGAAAGGGAAACGTCCGCTGAACAAGAACAAGGACCGAGAGCTGCAACCGGAGACCAAATGGCGACGGCAATGCAACAAATGACGGATATCTTGGCAAGATTAGTAGATCAACAAAATCAAATACCCGTAAATCAACCCAGGAACCCTGAGACGGGTGAGGATAAGGCTCTGGAGCGGTTTCAGAAGTTTGCACCTCCAAAATTCACTGGATGGCCTAATCCGGATATCGCTGAATAGTGGCTAGAGGCCATGGTGAATATATTCATAGCTTTGAATTACACTGAACAGAGGCAGGTGAACTTCGCAGTGTTTCAATTTGAGGGACCGGCCCGGGCATGGTGGAACGTAATTAGAACAAAGTGGGAAAGAGAACAGACTGTTTGGACATGGGCGAATTTTGTAAGAGAATTTAACGAGAAATACCTCCCACTCTTAGTTCAAGAAAGGAGGGAGGACGAATTTATTGGACTACGCCAGGGGACCTTAAGTGTGGCTGAATACGAAACGAAATTCACCGAACTATCCAAGTTTGCTTCAGAATTAGTAGCCACAGAACCGAGAAGAGTGAGACGGTTTATACAGGGACTAAATTTGGACATCCAAGAGGCGTTGGCAGCAGCGCAAGTGAATACATTTACGGAGGCCCTTGAGAAGGCTCAACGAATCGAGAATGCAAAGGCACAAGTAAAAGCCTCCCAAACACGGAAAAGAGGTGTAGCTGGCAGTATGAGTGAGGAACCAAGTGAATCTATAGTCCCTTCCAAAATGCAGAAAACAAATTTTTTGTCTTACCCACCATGGACAATAGGGGCGGTAGAAAAAAAGTCTACTAAAGGGAGCCAAATCGAACCTAAGGAAATTTCTCAAGAAAGCCAAAAGATGGCTTCTCACCTGACTTGTGGCTATTGCGGAAAGGCCAATCATACCGAGAACGATTGTTGGCGGAAAGGGCGGAAGTGCTTGATTTGTGGGAGTGGTGAGCACCAAGTTAGCAACTGTCCGAGGAGACAGTCACGCGAAGGTAGTATTCCGCAACTGGAGGGAGCTAAAACAAAACAAGCAACTGAAAGAGGGAACCGAACTAGTGGGCCAGCAAAAGCTTATGCGTTAGGCACCCAAACAGTTCCGGACTCGTCTGAGGCAAATGAAGGTAAAAATTTCGAGGACGAAATTTCTTAAAGGGGGAGAGAGTGTGAGGACCCGTACTTTTCTTAATTGCACGTTTTCTGCATTTTCTTTATTAGAAAATTTTTCTAGATCAATTTTATGAGTAAATATAGTTTTTAAATGATTTTTCTAGTATCGGTTAGTTTTTGAGAAATTAAGAGTGTATACCGGATGTGGGACCCACTAGGGCGAAAAGTTCGAAAAAATTCGACCAATTAGGTTAAGTTCCGGATACTGGGTGAAATTTATCGGGTGTTAAGAGATAAGTAGAGGATGAGATGTGATTGATGTGAGAGGAAACAAAAGGATAGAAATGCATTTAATGGAGTGACAAGTGTCACACTTCCATTGGTTGAAGCCTAAGACAACTATTCACCTTTTTGACCTTTCTTTACCAATTGATTAAATATCTCAAAATTTACCAAATATTCACTCTTTCTTTCTCCATGTTGGCCGGCCATCTTGAGCTTAAGAGGGAAGAAAACTCTTCAAACTTTTAGCTACCATCTAGTGCAAATCATCCAAACCAATTGCTGAAATTTGTTTCTACTCCATAAAATCCCTCCATTTGGTGCTAGTAAGTGATTTTGTGAAAGTGTTCAAGGAAGCTAAGGTTTCCTTCAACTCCTTCTCTCTTGTTTACTAGGTAAGTGGTGATTGAACTTCCTCCTACACTTAATGAAGCTTAAGATGTGCTTAGTGGTAGCTAACGTGCTGAAATTTGTGGTTTATTTCTTGGTTTGAGATGAATTGGTGAAGTTTTTATTTTATTGATGAATTTTCTGGTTTAATATGATCATGATGTTGTGGTTATCTATGATGGTTGGTAATGAAGGCTAATGACTCTAGTAGGTGTATATGATAGATAATTGCAACCAATTTTGGATTTGGAAGGAAATGTGAAAAGTTAGGGTTTCATATCCCCTTTTCTGTCCGGTTTTGTATCATATGGTTACAGGCCGAATTGGCCTTGTCTTAAAACATTAAAGTTGTAGGTATTGATGTTTTTGAAGTGCCTGTAAAATTTCAGGTCATTTGGAGAAGTGTAGAGTGAGAAATGTCGATTTTACTGTTGCTGTTCTGGGTTCTTCAGGATGGCTGAACTGCGTTTGTAATTGGCTGTTTTGACTGGCATTGCTTTGGATTTGGTGGTTGAGGTCTTCTGATGTAATGTAGCTTGATGTCCTAGCTACCATATGCCTTTGGAATTTCTGCATTTGGACCTGTTTAGACTGAGTTGTACTGATTACAGCATAGTGTAATTTGTAAACCTGCAATTACGGTTCTGGTTTGTTATTTGGCATATTTGACTTAGTTGTGCTGGGATTTGGACTAAGTGACCTTCTACATTGTTGTAGCCCTGGTTCTTAGCTTCAAAATGGTGGGTCTTACACCCTAATCCGATAATCGTAGCGCCAATGGTACCAAAACCGCAAAATGGTGTCACAAACTGTTTTTATCCGGAAATGTTTCTAGCTTGATTTTTGTATTTATATGACTTTAAGCCTAGTGAACGGCTTTTGGACATGAGATTATTCTATATGAGATGTTGGGACTGTTTTCTGGAAAATAGGTAAACACAAGGGACATGCCGTCCGTTCATCTTCTTATAATGTAAGCAAGTTAAAGTGATTTTGCGAATGTATTTTGTGACGAATTGGACGTATTTACTGAAAATGTTACCGGCTCTTTCAAAAGGTGGCCGAGGGCTAAATTTCTATTTGAATCTGTATATTTCCGCTTGGCAAATAAAATGATCATTTTACCATTCTAAAAACCTAATACCTCTTTAGGTTGGTTTATGAACCCTAGTAATTCTCGTCCACGGATCCATATGCTCTATTGACACTTTAAAAGTCATTTTATACGTTTACTCGCGAGTAGTCGGGTAATTCTTGATTTCATCCAAATCATGCTAGATGGATTGTAATGTGTTCTTTGTTTACTTTTAGGTTTCATTGGTGATTGAGAAGTGGACGTTATTTTGCGTGTATAGGTGAGTGTTCCCTGTTTGATATGTTTCCTGATTATATGGCTGGTATGAATGATTGATAACATGTTATATGCTTTCAATGATTGTTAAAATGAGTTTTCTAGGCAAGTGTGTACTTTATCGCACTCGGCCTAAACGATTGTGAAATTTTCAATGATTGAATGATTGAAATGTTATTTGTGCATGAATGTAAGCCTTTTGGCTGAACTGGCCATTGCCCCTTGTTACCGGTCGTCTCGAGCAAGAAGCGGACTCGGTCGGACGATTAGGGACCTGGGTGAACGTTTTGGTATACTCGAGTATTACCTTGTAGGTTGGTGGAGGTTGATGGAACCTGGTGAATGAATGAATGAACGAATGAATGAATGAGGGTTTTACTTATATACAAATGCATTTTCAAATGATTGAAGGTATAAGGGAACGAAAGGAGAATGAATGAACGAAAGAATGAACGAATGGCTCTTTGTGAGCACGTATCCTTTTAATGACGGTGTTTATCGCTTTCTTTTGTATTTGAATGATTGGTAACATGTAATGAATGCATTGAACTTCTTGTTTGCCTATGTGTTAGGAACCTCACTGAGCTTTCCAGCTCATCCCTTTAGTTTTGTTTTCCTTAACAGGGAAAGGCGTGCAAGGACGAGAGCCTGTATAGACTAGCTGGGTCTAGCCTTCGTTTTCTTTTGTCATGGTTTTCGCCCTAGTGCTTCGCACGGGCTGGTTGTATAGTGATTTGAGAACCTCTGTATATTTGACGGTTGTACTTCTTCTTGAGATATTATTGTATATACGTTTTGTTTTAAGTTGGATCGTGGTTAGATGTTCTTATGGTTGCTTGAAGTGATCGACTGAGTCCCGGCGAGAGCTGGGCAGGCAGTCCGCCGAACCCTTTGGTTCGCCTTAGGGGAAAGTGGGGCTGTTACATAGAGGACGGGGCCGCGGGCGTGGAATTAGGCAGCCTATATCTGAGAGGCGCACTGGAGAAACCTCAAATGAACCAAACCCTGAACCTAGGGTTGACCGCAATGTCCAAATAGCTGCTGCCATACAGCAAATGACTGATTTGCTAGCCCAAGTGGTGCACCAACAAGGTCAAAACCCTAACCCCAACCCTGGGAATCCTGGTAATCACATAGAGGGCGAGGATAGAGCCCTTGAGAGATTTCAGAAGTTCTCCCCACCCAAATTTCTTGGAGGCCCTTATCCTGACGTAGCTGAGAAGTGGCTGGAGAAGATGATCGATATTTTCGCTGCCTTACACTATACCGAGGAGAGACAGGTAACATTTGCTGTCTTTCAACTAGAGGGAGCCGCCCGTTCCTGGTGGAATGTCATTCGAATGAAATGGGAAAGAGAACAAACCCCGAGGACGTGGGCGAACTTTATGAGGGAATTTAATGCCAAGTTTTTCCCTTCTCTAATCCAAGAAAAGAAGGAAGATGAATTTATTCGGCTTCGCCAAGGAACTCAGACCGTGGCCGAGTATGAGAGTCAATTCACTAGGTTATCTAAGTTTGCGCCCGAACTGATTGTAACTGAACAAAGACGGATAAGGCGATTCATCCAGGGATTAAATGTTGAAATTCAAAAGGATCTGGCGGTAGCCCAACTTAATGCCTTTAGTGATGCGGTGGAGAAGGCCCAGCGCGTTGAAACTGCAAGGTTACAAGTTAGAAACTTCCAAGCAAGAAAAAGGGGCTTTCCGGGGAGCAGCTCAGAACAAGCGGATAATAGTACAATCCCTAAAGTTCGAAAGGGAAATGGGGAAGTACGGCTACCGGGGGTGACAGGTGGTGTTCCACAGGGGGGATCAGTCTCTGCTACTCGTGGTTCCTGTGGATATTGTGGAGGGCCAAATCATACTGAAACCAATTGCTGGAAGAAAGAAGGAAAATGCTTGCGCTGTGGAAGCGCTGAACATCGGATTGCTAACTGTCCAACTCGCCTGCGCGAGCGGAGAGGGACTCCACCATCAACCAAGACTAACTCTCAGCAACCAGCCAAGACCAACCCTGGACAGTCGAAAGGAGAAGGGATTGGAGCGAAAGTACCGGCTCGAGTATATTCCCTGGAGCATCATCAGGTCCCTGACTCGTCTGAGGACGTAGAAGGTACGATCCGTTGGGTACCTTAGATTTGATGGATTCCGTTGATAAGGAAATTTCGAGAACGAAATTTCTTTAAGGGGGAGAGAGTGTGAGGACCCGTAATTTTCTTAATTTCTAGGTTTTAATTTCTTTTAATTATACGTTTTTCCCACCTTTTCTTTATTCGAAAAATTGTGCAAATAAATTTTATGAGTAAATATAGCTTTTAAATGATTTTTCTAGTATCGGTTAGTTTTTGAGAAATTAAGAGTGTATATTGGACGTGGGACCCGCTAGTGCCGAAAGTTCGGTAAAATTCGGCCAACTAGATTAAGTTTTGAATACTGGAGTTAATTTACCGGGTGTTAAGAGATAAGTAGAGGTTGCAATTTGGATTGATATGAGAGAGACAAGTTAGGTAGATATTTAATAAAAGGTGACAAGTGTCACCATAAGAGTAAGTCTTGCCATTTGACCACTATTCATGCCTTTACCAAATTAATATCAAAATTGATCAAAAACTCACCATTTGTTTCTCTTCTTGGCCGACTTCTTTCAAGCACAAAGGAAAGAAAACTCTTCACAATTTTGGTCTCCAACCTTGCTCAATCTCCAACTTCAACCGGTTAAATTTGTAATTGCTCCATAAAACTCCTCCACTTAGTGATTTTGAGGTGATTGGTGAAGTTATTTGGAAAGTTAAGGTGACCACTAGCTCTCTCTCTCTTGTTTTAAAGGTAAGTTGTGAAGAACCACCCTCCTCCCTTAATTGATGCTTAAATCATGCTTAGTGATTGTATGAGATGCAAATTTATGGGTTATTTCTTGATTTGTGGTTGAAATGATGAAGTTTTATTATTTTTGGGGATTTTTCTGTTTTAATATAAGCATGATTGTGTGGCTATCTATGATGATTGGAAATAGTATATAATGACTCTAGGAGGTGGAAAAAGTGATTAATTGCAACCAATTTCTGGTTTGGAAGAAATTTCAGAAAACTAGGGTTCTTGAAGGAGCATTCTGTCCGAATTTTTAGGTCCTAGATAGAGGCCGAATTGGCCTTGGATTAAAACATTAAAGTTGTATGGAATGACATTTTAGAGGTGCCTACAAAATTTCAGGTCAATCGGGGTAGTGTAGAATGAGATAAGTCGAAATTACTATTGCTGTTCTGGTTTTACCCGAAATTGAGAAGTGCGTCTGTAATGGGTTGTTTTGGCTGGAATTACTTCCGAATTGGTTGTTGAGGCCTTCTGATGAAATTTATCCCTGTTTCTTAGCTTTCATCTGGTTTTGGAATTTCTGGATTTGGACTTGGAGATCCTGAGTTATGATGTTTCCGCTAGAATGCATTTTGGTGAATCTATTTTACGTTTTGATGTAGTATCTTGCATTTTTGACCTGTTTGCACTCAAAAATGGGTCGAATGACCTTCTGTGATGTTGTAGCCCTGTCTTTTAGCTTCGAAATGGTTGGTCTTTCACCCTCATCCAATAATCGTAGTGAAATTGGTGCCATTACCGAAAAATGAGGTCAAAACGGTTTTTTTCAGGGATAAAGCTAATTCCATTTCCGGATTTTTCTGGTTTCCTCTAATGCTTATATATGCTTATGAAACCCTATTGTGATCGTGTTGGCATCAGTTTATGACTTGTAATCGAGTCTTCTTGTGCTTATTGGAATATTCTAGGGCTTGACTTTTATTTCCGGTCATTTTCCTAGCTAACTTTTGTACTTGGATAACCTTGAGCCTATTGAACGGCTGTGGTGATGAATGTATATTGAGTATGACTTTGGGAGTTGATTGAGGAAAGTAATGAAGCCGTGATGGCTGGAAAAGTAAGAAATTTAGGGGAAGTGCTGTCCAATTTTTCTAGGCCGATTGGTTCCTTTAAGTTTGAATTGGCTTGTGATAGAATGAAGGGCTTTTGGGTTGTTGAACCTAGGTCTTCATGTTACTTTTTTGTTCCCAAAAATCATGTTTTGTACCCTTGCATTAGTAATTATTTGGCGAGGCATACGACTAGTAGTCGAGCCTCACATGTGCATTTTGTTTACTCGATTCTGGATGTGAAACCTTCAATTGGTTTACTTTGATTATTTTAGGGTTTCTTGGCGATTAAAGCCAATCCGAAGTGAAAACTTTTGAGGTATCTGTACTTGAACCGGTGAGTGTACCACTCCCCTCCATTGCTGTTTAACTTGATTTCTGCTCTGCAATCTGTTTAATTTGTTTGAGACGAGGGTGTACTTTATCGCACTCGTTCTCTTGTCTGTTCATATGCCAATTTTGGTGTCAATCTGAATCTGTATCTGTATCTGATATCTGTATCTGTATCTGTGACCTATGAGCTCAAATCCTGTGGCTAAGTTATTCGAGTCGGGCCGGCAAGGGCCTGGACGATTAGATAACGAACCACGGTAGTCTGTTTTGGGATCTTTGGGTATTGAGACCCTTGATTCCGGTATACTCGAGTATTACCATTTCTGTTTCTGTTGAGGTGAGCGGGCCCGGTAAAGGGGTGTTTGGTGGACGGAATTTGGTGTAAAGTGGGATCTACGGACGTGTTGGTTCTATATACGTTGACGGAGAGTCAACCGGCTTGGATCAAGTACTGCGCTGGAACGCTGGCTCCTGAGAGCCACCTGTATCCTTCCTATTTGAGTTCTTGTGTTTACCTGTCTTACTTTATAGCGAGCATGTGTATCTGGTTTGTATAACGTGAAATACCTGATTTTTCTGCTACATGTTTGGTTCCTCATTGGGCGTAAGCTCACCCCCTCCTCGTTATCTTTGTTTTCCTTACAGGAACCTCTTTTGGAAATCATGATTTTGAGAAGCGAATTGAGCTAGTTAGGAAATCTTTTGTTCTTTTGTGTAGCTCCTCGAGAATGTGCAAACCCTAAATGTATTTCGTTTCGCTGGTTCCATTTGAATTGTAAACCTAGCGACATGTATATATGAAAGCGTTTTCTCCATGTTTAAGCTTGGCGGTCTTCAATCGTTCATTTCTTTTGGGTCCTATCTCGCGTAATATCGGATTTGTGTGATTCGACTCCGTAGTCCTGGCGAGAGCTGGGCAGGCGGCCCGCCGAACCCTCTGGTTCGCCTTATGGGGAGGTGGGGCTGTCACACAGAACATGTTGCTTAAAGTCTCGAAGGAGCTCAACCACCTCAGAATTTGAAGAAGAAGATGCCTTAGTGGCAGTCTTCCTAGGATGAATAGAGGTCAGTGCAACAGAGGATGGAGTGTGAAGTGGATCATGTGCAGCCTTAGATCTAGGTTCATTAGAAGTGGCCCCCTTATACGCCCACAAATTATCCCTAAAGACAAGATTTTTGCGCTCAAAATAAGCCTTAGTGAAGGCAGAGGAAAATGTTTCTTTGGGACAAACACCAAGGATAGGTACTTTGTAAAATTCAAAAACCTTTTGAAGGAATTTTCCATAGGACAGTTTTCTACGAGAATCAGTGGTATAGCGAAGTAAAAACTTGCACATGACAAAGCCAAAGTCAATGCGAATTTTTTCTGGAAAATAATAAAACAAATACAGCTCCATTTTATTTGCATCTGTTCTATGGCCGTCAGTAGGCACAAGCAGATTTGAAATGATTGAGAAAGCAATAAGATTCACAGGGGAAAGGTCATTTAGTTTTGCATCAGCAGGGGCAGAAAATTTCTTTCGAAAATAGGTTAGCATTTTAGCATTATCAAAGTGATTATCAGCAGTAGGATGCTCTTCATAAGAAAAGAAATTGGCAATTTTACTTTTGCATCCTGGTTCAATAACAGTATTTAAAATGGCATTCACAGTTTCAGGATCAAATACTAAGTCTACCCCATTTACCCTGGACATAATTTCAGTGTGATCAGTGCCTTTCCTAAGATTGGCAATGAATTGATACAGCATTTCAGGGTAATAAACGTTAGGCATGGAAATGATATGTGACCATTTCTGGAATTCAAAGAGATTAAGAATTGACTCTAAACCAATCTTACGGAATTCAGAAAGATTTATGGTTCGTTGAGGAATGAAACCTTTCTGGGTTATCAAGAAATGTTTTTCTTTGGCAGCAGCATCAAAGAATAGGGAGACGGTGGTTGATTGGGAAGGCTGTTGAAAAGGAGTTCCTTGTCCGGATTCAGGCTGAGCGGAAGGCCGGGAAGTTTGAGTCTTTACTGCTCCCCTTTTGAAGCGTTTGGATGATCTTATGACCCTAGGAAAATCCACATCTTCATCCCTGAGTGTGTGCTTGCGTCCGGCAGGGACTTTTCCTCCTCTTAGATTCACCATTGTGTGAAATGTGTGAGATGTATGATGCGAATGATGCACACAGTGGTATGGGAGTGAATCACACAAGAATTTTGGGTTAAAGAAGCCTTGAAGATGATTGAGCAGAGCGGTTATGAGAAAGTAGGGTTTTGAGGGAAATTTGAGAATTTTCGAAATGTGATGAGATTTGGTGAAAAGATCCAAAAATTGAACTCGCAATGATCAGGAGATGTGACGACCCCACCTCCCCCTAAGGCGTACCAAAGGGTTCGGCGGACCGCCTGCCCAGCTCTCGCCAGGACTCACTCACTATCTCAATCGAATCATATACCCACGTCCATGAACCATAAATAATATTCACAATTCAAACTTATAATTTACATTGATAGGAATCGAGGTACAAAGTCTTAATACATCAAACTAGTTCAAAACGTATACAATCCCAGTACAACATGTTCCATCCGAGAAATAGCGCGAGTACAAGTCAAAAATCAAACAACTAGTCTATGCTAGACTTTACATATCTCACACCTCACTCGTACCCCTGAAAGGAAAACAAATGGAGTGGAATGAGCTAAAAGCCCAGTGAGGTTCCAAATAGCAAATTGACCATTATTTATAAGTACGAGTTTTCGATATAGCAAAGTAACGAGTATAAAGAGTTCATAAATGTGAACAGTAACATGTCAAGTAGCAATCTTAAAATGAGCGAATGTAGAAATTTTTCAAAAGAAACAATAATCCAAAAAAAACAATAATCACTCCAAAGTATAAGGATACGGATGACTCTCAGGAGCCAAATTCCCATGGCATTACCAGAAGCTTGATCCCGTAGTAGTTGACACTCCGTCAACTTTCAAGTAAGTAACCAATCCAGTAGAACACCACTTACACGACTCTCCGTCCACC
The DNA here is from genome assembly GCF_036785885.1 of Coffea arabica. Taxonomy (NCBI): domain Eukaryota; kingdom Viridiplantae; phylum Streptophyta; class Magnoliopsida; order Gentianales; family Rubiaceae; genus Coffea; species Coffea arabica. The sequence continues at coordinate 24,742,751 of NC_092311.1, read as the reverse complement.
GTTCAAACCCCCAGCTGGGCCCAAAATCCTCAATAAACACGGGTGGTAATACTCGAGTATACCGATTAGTCGAGGAGATATCACTCCACTCGACAATACAAGAGACCCAGGGTTCGTTACCCAATCGACCAAGCCCTTGCCGGCTCGACTAGAGTAACTCGCCACAGGGTTTCTGGAATTCCAGGAAGTGCGCGCATCATAAACAAGTATATCAAGTCAATTGCAACAATAAATAAGTATATCACGTAAGGGCAAGTGCGATAAAGTACACTCTTGCCCTATCAATTCACGTATATAACATGTACTCATATTAGTCATGTATCAAGTTCAAGTATCTAGTGCAATTCGGTATTTGAAAGCACTCACCAAAAGATATAGTGCCTTTACTGGTCACTTTCAGGTTATACTCCGGGTTCGGAGTCCAAATCTGCGATAAAACTCAGTTTGAGAACTTTGAAACATGACTTAGATTCGAAACTTAAACGTTTCGTTCAATAAAATTCAAGAAATTGGAATTCACTTGGATGGTAGTCGTGAAACACTTGCTCACTTTTTAAACGGTAAAACTTTATAACTTTTATACTTAAAATCGTCATGCGAGCGGAAAATACAAGGAAAACATACTTCGAGCAATCATGATTGCATTTCTCAAGGGTACAAGTTCGGCCAAGTCCTTACTTATATACCTCGGAACACGCAGACTCAAGTACCCTAGATGGTTCAAGCAGTAATCACTCTTAACCCATACTCGAGTTGCAAGTAGTTCTCTAGTCTTCGAGCGTAAATTTGGGCAGCATGCCCTTTGTGTTTACCTAATTTTCCAGCCATTTAGGCTTCATTATTTTTCTTCAACACCACCCAACATCATACATATCAGCAATTTATGTCAAGAGCCATTCCATAGGCTCACAATATCATAATAACAAGAATCGTATTAAGGACAAGTGCAGAAATTCAATGTGGCACAAGACAGATTTGATGTATAAAAGCGGAAATAACTTATCTGAGGCTACGCTTATCGGATTAAGGCGAAACCTATGCCGTTTCGAAGCTAAGACACAAAGCTACAACATTCATGAAGGTCACTTAGTCCATTTCCTAATGTAACTTAGTCAAAATCTCAGATTACTAAACCAGAAACCAATTCACCGGCTGTTTAAACGCAGAACACTGTAATGGACATAACTCAGTGTACACAAGTCCGAATCAAGTTTTCTTTGAGGCATTTTAAAGCTACTTCAGAACACTACAACTTTCATGTTTTGGCCCAGAGCTAAAACAGAATGGATCCTGGTCAAAAATCGTGATAAACTGGACTGAACTGAAGAAACGGACTGCTGGGAAATACTTAGAACAGTAGGGGTATTTTGGACTTTCCACGTCCTACGTTGCTCCGATTGAGTTGAAATTTTGTAGGCACCTATAAAATTCCATTCTCTACAACTTTTATTCTTTGACCTAAGGCCAAAACAGCCTCTAACATATAGATAAAAATTCGGACAGAATGTTGGGACCATTTTCCAGATTTTGGAAATTTTGAGTTTCTAGTGAATCTTTCCTTAATTTCTTGGTCCAATCACTACCACAACACCATATGAAACCTCAATTGCATCATATAAACATCATACAACCATTTGGGCAGAATTTCCATAAGCCCTAGTGCATCAAATAAATTGGGGAAAACTACTAAAACATGCTCATCATCCATAATCTCACCATAAAATCAAGTTACTAGGCTTAATTTAACAAGATTAGAAGTAAAACTTGGAGAGATAAACTCTCTTACCTTGAATAGAGATCACAAAGAGTAGCCCAAGCTTCCTCCTTCCAAAGCTTACCACAAATCACCACCTAGTCACTTAGGAACAAGTTTAATCGGTATACTTTGTTTATTTTCTCACTAAATTGTTGGATTTGAAGATGAAATGAAGAAATTTCCCTTGGTGTTTTCTTCCCTCTCCCTCTCGGCTCTTAGGCAGAAATATGAAGAGAAATGAGGCTAAGTTTATCTTATAATAAAGCCAAAAGATTAGAACTAATGATGTCCACAAATTGCCCAACACTTGGCCTAATCTTGGCCACTCATTTTTCTCTTTCTTTCCCTTGCTTATAAGCCACAAATTTCGGTCCCCTTAGCTGTAATATAAGAAGATATTTTGCTCAATTATCAATGAGCTTGTAGGGTAAGAAAGTGGTGGTCAAGTGGTGCGTTCAACCGGTAATGCGCGGGGCCCGCCGGTTCGCGCCGTTTTTCTTAAAAACACACGTACTAGGGTTTTTACTTCCCATTCACTAACCTTATATCATTGCTACTAGTCACATATTATTTCTCACTTAAAAGTCACTTTTAATCATCAAATTGATCCTTGGCCAGTACCGAAAATTCATCCGGCGAAAAAATCGCGAAACCCTAATTTTGCTCAAATCTTGAAACCGAAGTGTAAAACCCTATTTTCTAGATTCATTTGCACTTATTATGGAATAATTGGATAGGAGGGCTTTAATAAATAATAATTTTTAAATAAAAGGAAATTTTTAAGAAAATGTGAGGAATTTTCCAATTCCAGTAATTAAAATTAGGGTTTCAATTAAAATATGAGAGATTTAGGTAAACCGGTTAGTCACAAGTAAACTAGGGTTTTTGGCTACAATATTAGGGTTTCTAGTCTTTTTAAAACAAAAATAGGTTTTAAATCAAACCCAAAGAAATACACTTTAATATTTTCTTCACAAACAACCTCCTAATATTTGGGATGTTACAGGAGAAGTTTTTGGTTGAGTCAATTTTGGAATGAGTGCTTCAGAAAAGCACGAATTGAGTGTGAGAAGGATAGAGGTTTCCGTCCGAGTGAGAAGAGAAGAGGGGAGTTCTGAAGCAAATGAGGAGGGAAGTCACTTTAAAAAGTGTACCGTTGCACTGTCGGACGGCCGAACGTAGTCGTGCGTCCGACAGTTTCGTCCGAACAGATGTTTTCTGGGAAAATAGCTGAAGAACATCATCGGACGTCCGTTCATCTGTTTTAGGACGTCCGAAAGCTTTGAACAGAAAAAGAATTTTAAGATGATTTTTCGATTATCCCTAATTTTGATCTTAGATGAATGAATTGATCCAATGACAAAGCTTTTGTAAAAATATCAGCAATTTGATCTTTAGAGCAAACATAATTCACACAAACTTCACCTTTTTTAACAAGATCGCGAATAAAGTGGTGCTTTATATCTATATGTTTTGTCCTAGAATATTGAATTGGATTTTTGGTCAAATTTATAGCACTGGTATTATCACAGAATATAGGCATGCAATCATATAACAATCCAAAATCATTCAAGGTATGCTTCAACCATAAAAGTTGAGCACAACATGCACTAGCGGCAATATATTCCGCTTCGGTTGTGGACAAAGAGATTGCATTTTGTTTTTTGCTAAACCAAGAAACTGAGCAATTACCAAGAAAGTGACCAGTTCCACTAGTACTTTTTATATCCACACGACAACCACCAAAATCCGCATCCGAATATCCATATAGAGCAAATTCACAAGATCTAGCATACCAAAGACCATGGTCTAATGTACCTTTCAAATACCTAAAAATTCTTTTAACAGCGTTCAAATGTAATTCTTTTGGACAAGATTGAAATCTAGCACACAAGCAAACAGCAAACATAATGTCGGGTCTACTTGCGGTTAAATAGAGTAGGCTTCCAATCATACCTCTATAGTGCTTTTCATCCACATGTTTACCTTCTTCATCTTTGTCAAGTTTTGTAGAAGTGCACATTGGAGTTCCAACTTGCTTTGAGTCCTCCATGCCAAATCTTTTCAGCAATTCCTTGGTGTATTTTGCTTGATTTATAAAAATTTCCTCTAGTGCTTGATGTATTTGAAGTCCAAGGAAGAAATTTAATTCTCCCATCATACTCATCTCAAATTCACTTTGCATAATTGTGGAAAACTCCTTGCATAGATACTCATTAGTAGCACCAAAAATAATATCATCTACATATATTTGTACAATAAGAAGATCATTTGACACTTGCTTAGTAAAAAGTGTGGTGTCCACAATACCTCTTTTAAAACCATTCTCAATCAAGAAACCACTCAATCTCTCATACCAAGCTCTTGGAGCTTGTTTTAGTCCATATAATGCTTTTGAGAGTTTAAACACATGACTTGGAAATTTTGTATTTTCAAAACTGGGGGGTTGATCCACATATACTTCTTGATCAATAAAACCATTTAAGAAGGCACTTTTAACATCCATTTGAAACAATTTGAAACCTTTGAAGCAAGCAAAAGCAAGAAGCATTCTAATCGATTCTAATCTAGCTACGGGAGCAAATGTTTCATCAAAATCAATTCCTTCTTCTTGTGCATATCTTTTAGCAACTAATCTAGTTTTATTTCTTACAACTACACCTTTATCATCCAACTTATTTCTAATTATCCATTTTGTGCCAATGATAGGTTGATTTTGAGGTCTATCAACAAGAGTCCAAACCTTATTTCTCTCAAATTGATTAAGTTCCTCTTGCATTGCCAAAATCCAGTTTTCATCCTTTAAGGCATCATTGATATTTTTAGGTTCAAAAAGAGAGACTAAAGCAAAATTATCTATCAAATTCTTAGATGAGGAACGTGTCTTTACCTTCTCGGATGGATCACCAATTATAAGCTCTCTTGGATGATTTTGGCTAAATTTTCAAGCTTTGGGAAGGTCTTTGAATGAATCATCATTCTTGTCTTCATCTTCCTTTTCTTCATGAGCTTCATCCTCCATTTCCTTTGCTTCCGGATTAGAGTTTCCTTCATCTCCAATTGTTATCTTTTTCATTCCTTCACGAACACCTACATCATCATCCTCATACGAACTTTTGGAATTATCGTCATTAGATTCATCAAATGTTATGTGTATAGCTTCTTCTATCACAAGAGTTCTTCTATTAAAGACTCTATATCCTTTTTTGTTCTCACAATACCCCAAAAATATTCCTTCATCAGATTTTTTCTCAAACTTACCAAGATGTTCCTTTAAATTCAAAATAAAACATTTACAACCAAAAACTTTGAAATATCCAACTTTAGGTTTCTTATTAAAAATCAGTTCATAAGATGTTTTATTCAAAATAGGTCTCAAGAGGATTCTATTCATCACATAACATGCGGTGTTTACCGCTTCAGCCCAAAGATATTTTGGTAAATTACATTCACTCAACATAGTTCTAGCAGCCTCTTGGAGTGTCCTATTTTTCCTTTCTACAACACCATTTTGCTGTGGAGTCCTTGCAATAGAAAACTCATGTGTTATGCCATTATGATCACAAAATTCTGGAAAACCACAAAACTTGAATTCCGTCCCATTATCACTTCTAATCCTAACAATTTTTAAACCAAGCAGATTTTGCACTTTAGCAAACAATGAAGTAAAATTCTTGAAGGCATCATCTTTATGAGCAAGGAATATCACCCAAGTATATCTAGAATAATCATCAACAATCACAAAACAATATCTCTTACCTCCCAAGCTAGTAATTTGAGTAGGACCAAATAAATCAAGATGCAAGAGTTCCAAAGGTTTAGAAGTCGATACACATTTCTTTGGTTTAAAGGAAATTTTTGTTTGCTTCCCAAATTGACATGCATCACAAATTTTGTCCTTTTCAAAACTGATTTTTGGCAAGCCTCTAACCAACTCCTTTTTCGAAATTTCCTTTAGTAATTCCATGTTAAAATGACAAAGCCTCCTATGCCACAACCAAGGATCTTCATTTGAAGCTTTAAGACATTGGAAGCTAGATGAATCAAGTTTATCAAGAACAACAATATAAATATCGTTAAACCTCTTACCTTTGAACACAACATTATATTTACAGTTAAGCACAATGCATTCATGCTTTTTGAACAACACATTTAAGTCTTTATCACATAGTTGACTAACACTAAGCAAGTTATAACCTAAGTTATCAACTAAGAGCACATTATGAACAAAAGTTTCACCATTCTTACCAACATCACCTATTCCAATTGTCTTAGCTTTCACGTCATCACCAAACATCACTTTTCCACTTGATTTTGATTTTAGCTTTATGAACAAAGAAGGATCACCGGTCATATGCCTAGAACCGCCACTGTCAATGAACCATTTTGACTTGTTTGAGCCTTTTCCCTGAAAAGAGAAAGTGTTTGGTACCCTTTAACTTTTGGGTCCTCAATAGTTAGCATTGTGTCTAACTAACCACATGTATTTCATTCCTCTGTTCAGATTTCTTTTCACATAACAATCTCCTTTTAAATGTCCTCTTTGACAGCAAAAATTACATATAAAGGAAGAGTTTTCAACGTGTAATGGTTTGATAAATCTCAATCCACTCCTTCTATGTGTTGTGAAACCATGTGCATTTTTGTTGTGTGTTAATGTTCTTTTCTGATTAGTAAGACAGGTGGTTGACATGGTCTTTTTGAGATAGTCTTGTTTTCTAGCTTTTAAGGTCTCATCCAGCTTGTCCATCCTTTTATTCAAATCCCCATGTCTTTCCTTTAGCATTTTACAAACACTTGTCTTTCTATCAAGTTCATTTTGAACATCAAATCCGGCTCTTACAAGACACTCATTGTCAACTTTTAGTTGTTTATTTTGTTGAAAAAGACTTGCATTTTCTTGAATGAGAAAGACAATTTTCTGTTTTAGCTGCTTGTTTTTATCACAAGATTCTGTGACAGCCCCACCTCACCCTAAGGCGAACCAAAGGGTTCGGTGGACCGCCTGCCCAGCTCTCGCCAGGACTAACGGTTCTGATTAGAGCGATCGAATACGTTCCGGACCGTACAACGCGCATAGACAAGTCAAAATCCCAGAATAAAACAAAACGAAATCGGAGTCGGCCATGAATAGGAACCGACATGGCAAAACCCAACCAAACGTCAAGCAAATATTTACATCTCAAAAGTTAGCATATACAACCCAAAGGGCATACCAAAGTGATTCAAAAGTGGATACATGTACGGTTTGCCAAATCCAAAAGAGAAACGGACCCAAAAGTATATTTAGGGTTTAAATCAATGAGCTATACAAAAGATATGTCTAACTAGCTCAATTCGGCAACCATTTGTCAAATCCAGTCCAAAAGTATTTATTTTCCTGTAAGGAAAACAAAAAGGAACAGAAAGGGGTGAGCTTGCGCTCAATGAGGTACCAAACATATAGCAGAAAATCATGGCATTTCACATTTAACAAATCAGATACACATGCCAGATGTAAAGTAAAGTAACTAATGATTCAAATCAGAAGGATACAGGTGGCTCTCAGGAGCCAAATTTCCAGCGCAATACTTGATCCAAACCGGTTGACTCTCCGTCAACGTATATAGAACCAACGCGTCCGTAGACCTCACTTCGCACCGAATTCCGTCCACCAAACACCCCTTTTCCGGGCCCGCTCACCGTATTCGAACATAAATGGTAATACTCGAGTATACCCGGAATCAAGGGTCTCAATACCCAAAATCCCCGAACAGACTACCGTGGTTCGTTATCTAATCGTCCAGGCCCTTGCCGGCCCGACTCGAATAACTTAGCCACAGGATTGAGCTCATAGGTCATAGAAATCCGAACAGATGCAGACACAGATAACAGATTCAAATTTTGCATAGTAAATTGGCATATGAACAGACAAGAGAACGAGTGTGATAAAGTACACCCTCGTCTCGAACAAATAAACAGATTGCAGAGCAGAAATCAAGTTAAACAGCAATGGAGGGGAGTGGTACACTCACCGATTCAACTTCAAAAGTTTTTACTTCAGATTGGCCTTAATCGCCAAGAAACCCTAAAATAATCAAAATAAACCAATTGAAGGTTTCACATCCATAATCGAGTAAACAAAATGCACATGAGGCTCGACTACTAGTCGTATGCCTCGCCAAATAATTACAAATGCAAGGGTACAAAACATGATTTTTGGGAATAAAAAGATAACATGAAGACCTAGGTTCAACAACCCAAAAGCCCTTTCATTTCTACCAAAAGGCAAATCCAACTTAAAAGAACCAAACGGCCTAGAAAATCGGGCAGCACTTCCCCTAAATTTCTTACTTTTCCAGCCATTAAGGCTTCATTATTTCCTCAAATCAGTCCCAACATCTCACACAAAAGTCATCTCATTTCCCAAAAGCCGTTCACGAGGCTCAAAGTAGTACAAGTACAAAAGTTAGCTAGGAAATGACCGGAATGAAAGCAAGCCCTAAAACATGCAAACAAGTACAAGGAGACTCGATAACGAGTCATAAACCAATGCCAAGTATGACCCCAATAGGGTTCCATAAACATATACAAACATTAAAGAAAACCAGAAATTTCGGACATGCAATTAACTTTGGCCCTGAAAAAAAACAGGTTTTGACTTTACTTTGCGGTAATAGCACCAAATGCACTACGATTATCGGATGAGGGTGAAAGACCCACCATTTCGAAGCTAAAAGACAGGGCTACAACATCACAGAAGGTCACTCAACCCATTTTTTAGTGCAAACAGGTCAAAAATACAAGATACTTCATCAACAACGTAAAACAGATTCACCAAAACGCATTCAAGCGGAAACATCATAACTCAGGTTCTACAAGTCCAAATCAAGAAATTCCAAAACCAGCTGAAAGCTAAGAAACAAGGATACATTTCATCAGAATACCTCAACAACCGATTCGGAAGCATTCCTGACCAAAACAACCAATTACAGAAACAATTCTCCAATTCGGGTAAAACCAGAACAGCAATAGTAATTTCGACTTTTCTCACTCTACGTTACTCCGATTGACCTGAAATTTTGTAGGCACCTCTAAAATGTCATTCCCTACAACTTTTATGTTTTAAGCCAAGGCCAATTCGGCCTCTATATATGACCTAAAAATTCGGACAGAATGTTCATCACAAAACCCTCACTTTTCAATTTTTGGTCCAAAACAGAAATTGGTTGCAATTAATCACTTTTCCCACCTCATAGAGTCCTTAAACATCATTTTCAATCATCAAACATAGCCACATAATCATGCTTATATTAAAACAGAAAAATCCCCAAAAATAATAAAACTTCATCATTTCAACCACAAATCAAGAATTAATCCATAAACTTGCATCTTATACTATCACTAAGCATGATTTAAGCATCAATTAAAGGAGGAGGGTGGTTCTTCACAACTTACCTTTAAAACAAGAGAGAGAGAGCTATGGGTCACCTTAACTTTCCAAACAACTTCACACACCAACTCACAATCACTACTTGAAGAGGTTTTATGGAAGGAATTCAAGATTAAACGGTTAGTTTGTGAGATTGGACAAGATTGGAGCAAGAAACTTGGAAGCTTTTCTTTCTTTTCTTGTAAGAGGAGGTTCGGCCAAGCTTGAAGGAAAAATGGAAGATTTTTGGTCAATTTTGATATTAATTTGGTAAAGGCATGAATAGTGGTCAAATGGCAAGACTAACTCTTATGGTGACACTTGTCACCTTATTAAATATCTACCTAACTTGTATCCCTCATATCAATCCACTGAGCACCCTCTACTTATCTCCTAACACCCGGTAAAATAATTCCAGTATTCAAAACTTAATCTAGTTGGCCGAAATTTTCCGAACTTTTCGCACTAGTGGGTCCCACGTCCAAAATACGCTCTTAGTTTCTCAAAATCTATTCGATACTAGAAAAATCATCTAAAAACTATATTTACTCATAACATTTATCTAGAAAATTTTCCGGATACAGAAAGTGCAGAAAACAAGCCATGAAAAAGGCGAAAACCAAGAAAATGCAAATTACGGGTTCTCACAGATTCCTTCAAGGCATTATGCAATTTTTCAACAAAGGATTCAAGATCATCATCATTTTCATCATCACTATCAGATTGAGAGTGTATGGAAGTTACCTTATTATCTCCAATAGCCATGAAGGCCATTTGAGCTGATTCTTCTTCTTCTTCAACTTCGCCTTCGGAGTTACATTCATTCCATGTAATCTGGAAGTTGTTGAACCTTGGCTTTCGATCAGCTTTTCCATCTTTCTTTTTCTTCAGGGAGCATTCGTTTGCGTAGTGTCCAGGCTGTCCACATTCGTAGCATTTGTCCAATTGTTTCTTGTTGAATTCTTGTTTTTCTTTGTTCCTTGCGTTTGAAGACTGATTCTGGAATTGATTGCTAGGTCCTCCCCTTCTAAACTTCCTTTTATTCAGGATTCTCTTGAAGCTTTTTGTGATGAGAGCAAGATCGTTGTCATCACCATCCGAGTCTTCATCATCCAACTGAGTTGGATCATCTTCACCTTGAGCTGCTTTTAGAGCTATGTTTCTCTTTGCTCTCGCGTCCTCTTCCTCCTGCACTTTAGTTTTTAACTTCAACTCATAGGAGGTTAGTGAGTTAATGAGAGATTCAATAGGCACAGAATTCAAATCCTTAGCCTCCTCTATTGCAGTCACTTCACTTTCCCATTCTTTGCCCAATGCATTGAGAATTTTCCTATTTTTCTCTCCCAAGGTGTACTCTTTGCCTAACACCTCGAGATCTTTGATCAAGTCATTGAACCTGCAATAGATTTTGTCAATATCCTCAAGGGGTTCTATTTTAAATGATTCATATTTTGTGACCAAGATAGACTTTTTCTGTTCTCTCACGTTGTCACTACCCTCATGAATTTCTTTTAGCTTATCCCATATTTCTTTAGCAGATTTACATCCTTTTACTCTAATCGATTCATTTGAGTCTAAGGCACTATAAAGAACATTCATGGCTTTGGCATTCAAAGTGAGATTGGTTCTATCCTGAGCATTCAACTCAGCTCTTGTTTTAGGCCGAAACAAACCTGTATCTGCATCAAGAATGTTAGCATCATGCGGTCCATCATTCACAATAAACCATAACTCAATATCAATGGATTACAAAAAGATAATCATTCTTTCTTTCCAACTAACATAATTAGAACCATTAAACATGGGAGGCCTAGTGACAGATTGCCCCTCAACAAACATGGCATGATTAGTTGTCATCTTTACTCCAAGCCGCTTGAGCTTAATCTCTAGGAGACCAAGCTCTGATACCAATTGTAAGGTCCAAAGACAACCTAAGAGGGGGGGTGAATTAGGTTGATTAAAAACTTAATTGAGTTTATGCACTTTTTACTTAATAAAAATTTACCTTCTTTTCTAGTAGCGATCAATCAAGTAATTTTAAAGAATAGAACAATGTTGATCAGAAATAAGGATATATATAAGCAATGAGAATTTTATTAAACAAAAAGAATAAGATAGAGTATCAAATCGATTGTCTACCAAGCTTTCCTCAAACTTGAAGACCAATCACAAAGATAAGCACCTTCTCTTTGATGAACAATAATCAACTCAATGTACAATGGAGGGATCACTTCCTCCTTGCCCCAAGCCTCACTTAGTCAAGTTAGGAAGTTTTACTATCACTCAGATAACCCTCAACAAAGCTACACTATTGAAAATTTCAAACACAAGAGAAGAGCTTACAAGAACTTCACACAACTAGGAGAACAAATCTTGCTTGGGAAACTATTTTCTAGCTAAAATATCTCTTTAGATCTTGTAAACAAAGTGTGCAAAAGTCCCTGTCTGATTTAGAATCGTTTGTATTTAAAGGGAACCAAAAATGGGCTTCATTAATGCTTCCAACGGATAGAAGGCAGATGAAGAGTCAGCTAGCCATTGGGGCTGTCGGACGTCTGACAGCTTAGTCATCGTCCGATCCCATCGTCCGAAAATCAGTCAAGTTGTTGTTCGGACGTCCGATAGGATTTTATCGTCCGAGCTTCTGTGTCCGAACGTTGTCCAGAGAGTTATCAAAGCTTTGTGGAATTTTTAGGACGTCCGATGAGATTGATGTGCGTCCGAAGCATGTGTCCGATCCTTCAGGACGTCCGATGCTTCCTTACGAGCGTCCGACAGAGTTTCCTTCTTGATGTTTTTCATCCTTTCGGACGTCCGACAGATTCCTTTTCGACGTCCGGTATGAGTACCCTGTTTTTGCTTCTTCTTTGGGTTGATTTTCTTTCCTTGATTCCTTTGTACCTGATTCTCTAAAGAGCAAAACTTTTATATTTGGAGAGAATTAGATAAACATTTCAAAGTGATTTTGTGATCATCAAAATCAAGAATAACACGAAAGCTATCTGCCGTTCTCCGGGCATCCTAATGCAGCAAAAATGTCTAGCATTCGCTCCAACCAACTCTCCGCTATATCCGGGCTAGGCCCACCCAAAAATTTTGGTGGTAGAAACTTCTGGAACCGTTCTAAGGCACGGTCCTCTCCTTCATGATTTCCAGGATGCTGTACTTGGCCTTGACCTTGTTGGTTGACCATTCGTTCTAATAAATCAGCCATTCACTGTATGACTGTAGCTACCTGGGTTTCGGCTTGTATACTTGTATTTTCATTAGTTACCCCTTCGGCTCCTTGTCCTCGTCCTCTACCCCCACCACGAGTCTCCATTTGATGGTTTTATAGTTGCTATAATTGGGACAAAATATGTACAAGATCAAAGTGTTGAAAAGTTATAAAATGCATGAAATAATCAAAAGATCAAAATGTGTACATATATATACAAGTCACGCCAAAAATATACACAATATAATGCACCATATACACCAAGGGACATTTCAAGTTAGACAAAGTCAAGTGCAGTAAGTACTACATATGTAGGCATTAACATACCACAAGTAAATAACATATAGGGACAATGCAAGGGTAAAATGAAAGAAAACGTGACTTGTCGTCCCACACTCAGTGAAAATCACCCCCGTCCGGTTTCTTACTCCACTTCCCAAGATGCCCGTCGATCTCTTGTACTCACTCTAGCCAGACAAAGCCTGTTCATGTTCCCAAAATGCAAGTCTCAAGTAGTGCCTCAACTCTGGAGTACTCAGGCACGAGAATCCAAAATAAGATAATTCACATCTCGAGCTGGCCAGTCCCAAGGGTAAACTATCTACATTCAAAATTCCTACCTGACGTACCTATCTATGGTCCTCAGATACCATGAGAAAGATTTGAGGCCTATAACATTTATGATCCATAACTTATGCTCGAACGAGCACTTAGTCTTTCATACTTATTCACCACTTGGCCCAATCTCACTACGCGCAGAGACCACGCGAAGCAGGCTCTGATACCACCTGTGACGGCCCCACCTCACCCTAAGGCGAACCAAAGGGTTTGGTGGACCGCCTGTCCAGCTCGCGCCAGGACTCGATACTCTAAAACTAGAAAATAAAGTTCACGCCACAAGTAAGTTCTATTTACTCTATTATAGCTTCAAAGGTTGCATAAACTAGTACATCAAGTCATACAAACCACGAGTATCAGAAAGTAAACCCTAGAAAAGTTAATAAGTACAACCACCACGATAACAATATACATCTTACTAGTCAACTTATAACAAGGATAAATTCAACTATTCTCTAATCAAAAGTCTAATCAAAAGACTAAACACCTTCCAGAGCGATCCCCGCGTCGGCCCCCTACTAAGGAAAACAAATGGAATGGGGTAAGCTATATGCTTAGTGAGTAATCAGGGGTATAAATGTAAACTCACATCCAAATAACAAGTAATCAGGTTATTTCACATCAATAATAGAAAAGTAAAATCACAATGGTAGGATATGGGTGGCTCCAAAGCCAATTCAATTCCCCGAGCTTGAACGCCTGTTGACACTCTATCAACCAAAGTATTCATAGACCGTAGACTCCACTTAACTTTCCTCGTTCACCTTATCAACCCCCGCTGGCCAGTCAACAACACACAGCAGCTCGAGCGAAACAAAATAACTTAGCTTTCGTCAAAGCTTTAACAAGGAACTAATTCCCAAGTTTAGCATGGAACTATCTTCGACCAAGTCCCAACTGGCTCGAATAGTTCGTCTAACCCTTGGAACCGGGCTGGAACAAAGCCCTGAGATATCCGATCTCTCAGTAGATGGTATCTCTCAACAAAGTACACAACAAAGTACTTACCCCAAACAGCACACATCAAATGGGGTTTAATTCAAGTCACGTAATCACTCCCATCAGCACACAGCAAAAGGGTGATACTCCAGTCATGTAATCACCCCCATCAGCACACAACAAAAGGGTGATACTCAACATAAGGCATGTATTCTCACATAGGAAATCAAAACAAATGATGGGCTTAGGTCGAGTGAGATTTAACATATACAAAGCACTTTAACAATTTCACATCAATAAACAATCCAATTACTCACTTGATAAAGCTTGGCACGAAAAATGATACAATTCACTGAGCTTGACCGTCACCGTCAAAAGCCTCACAATCTGTATTGACAGATTATATACACACATAAGTGAAACGGCCACACAATAGCAGTTTATAACTTAAACGATCGAATACGGTCGAAAACGGTCAAAAATAATAAAAAACGGTCAAAAATGACGTTAAGGGTAAAAGAATGTCGAAATTGGCTGAAACGGCCGGAATGGTAACAAAATACCAAAAGTAGACCTAAACGGTCCAAAACGGCAAAAACGGTTGAGAAATGCACGTGCGCGTCCGTGAAAATGAAAATGGTACCAAACGGGTTACACGATTTGCCCATAACTGGAACTGTGGTTATCGGATCAAAATGTATTAGATGGTGTCTCGAACCTTAGACAAAAGGTTACAACTTCCATGAAGATATCTCGACCCATTTTTCAGTGCATCCAAGTTAAATTTGCAAAATACAGAACTAGAACTCCAAAGGCTAGTTTATCTTTCTCGTGAAAATTTGGCGGCATGCCCTTTGTGTTTACCCATTTTCCAGCCATTTATGGCTTCAATATTTTCCTCAAATAAACTCAAAGTTACATACAGAATAATCTCATTTCAATAGTCGTTCAATAGGCTGAAGGTCATACAGGTACAAAATCAAGCTAACGACATGTGCGGAAATGAAGTTTAACAAAAGACAGATTTGACGTGTTTTTGCGTAACGGACACAACCGAGGCTACGCGTATTGGATTGAGGTACAACTTATACCATTTTGAAGCTAAGGCAGAGAGCTACAACTTTGGTGAAGACCACCTAGTCTAATTTGCAGTGTAACCCAGTCAAATTCCCAATTCACAGAACCAAATTCCAACTAATCGGCTAATTAACTGTATTGCCTTCAAATGGCCATATCTCAAGCTACCAAAGTCCGTTTAAGACGTTCATAGAGGCGTTGAAAATCTAAGACAAAGTACTAAAACTTTCATGATTTTCTAAATGGCTAAATCAGCACGGATCATAGTGAATAGACACGGTCAATTGGATGAACTGTCTAAAACGGATCACTGGATGCATCCTAGGGCAGTGAGGGTATTTTGGTCTTTTCATAGGCTACGTTGCTCCGATTGAGCTAAACTTTTGTAAGAAACCATAAAATATCATTCTATACAATTTTCATGTTTTGTACTAAGCCTAGTTCGGCCTCTAACAGGATGAAATAGAACCGGACAGAACTGAAGCTAAGATTTCCAGAAATCTGGAATTTTTGTTATTTCAAGCTATAATTCATATTTTAACCTTGAAACTACCACTACTACTACCTTTACAAGATCATGTACCACATATATGCATCATACAACACCAACCCACAAGAAACCATAGATGGGTGACACTTGTCACCACCAAAGCCATCCAAGTTTCTCTTTCTTTTCCTTGCATTTTGGGCCACATGTTTCGGTTATGAGGCTGAGGATGAGGGGGGTGTAACAGCCCCACTTTCCCCCAAGGTGAACCAAAGGGGTTAGCGGACTGCCTGCCCAACTCTCGCCAGGACTAACGGATCAGTTGACGTCGATCTAATATGTTTCGGAACATACCAACGCGCGCAAACAAGTCAAAATCACAAACTAAAAAAAAAATGAAAATCAAAGCCGATGATGAACAGTACCGGCCACGTCAGAATCCGGATACTAGGCCGAGAGTAGCCAAAATTTTTCTTTTGCCGTTTGAAATACGAGTTGATCCGAAATTCAACCAAATATCAACCAAACACATATACATTGAAATGTAACATTTACAAGCCAAAAGCCAAAGCGGCATATCAAAACGATTCATCATGGATATACATGTTCGGTTTGCCAATCAAAAGAAATTGAACCCAATACACATTAGGGTTTCGAGCTATTCAAAAGACATTTACATGAGCTCAACTTGACAACCAACTAACACAACCTTATCCAAAAGTGGTCATTTCCTGTAAGGAAAACAAATGGAACGGAATGAGCTTAAGCCCAGTGAGTTACTACCACATAAGCAACAAAGAGCATATATCATAACCTTTCATTTCAAGTACACAATTAAAGAATAAAACAAGTCGGTAAAAGGATACGGACGGCTCTCAAGAGCCCATTTCCACGCTTACATTCTTGATCCAATCTCATTGACTCTCCGTCAACGTTTATGAGTACCAACCGTAGAACCCACTTCACTCCCATCCCTTCCACCAAACATACCCCAACCGGGCCCGCACTCCAATCAGTAGCTTTTGGTAATACTCGAGTTTACCGGAATCAAGAGTCTCATTACTACAAGATTCCCCAGTACAGTCCCCGTGGCATGTCAATTTTCACGACCAAGCCCTCGCCGGCTCGATTCAATTGACTACCAACGAGGTTGAGCTCAGTAGTACAGTAAGGCCGTTGGATACTCGTCCAAACGACACCAAATCAGTTTTTCATGAAGTGAATTCAATATCTCATATAGCAAGTGCAGTATATCAGTGAAGCGGTAAACAGTCATTAACGGTATCACAAGGGGTGAGGGCGGTCAAGTACACCCTCACCTCAATCCATTCCAATAGCCAAATAAGCCTTCAAGGCATCAAAATCACATATAGCAAAGCCACATTGTAACATTCAAGTGAGTAGTATACTCACCAATCAAGTAGGTGATGTTTCATGCACCGTCGTTAAAAGGACGTCGTGAACCCCCGTCACGTCCTAAAACATACAAACAAATACAATGAGACTCGATAACGAGTCATAAAGCCATGCCAATCACAACCCCAATAGGGTTTCATATGCATATATAAGCATTATAGCAAACCAGAAAATCAGGAAATGTAACTAACTTGGCCCTAACAACAAAAACAGTTTTGTCCTCATTATGCGGTAATGGCACAAATTGCGCTACGCTTATCGGATGAGGGTGCAAGACCCACCATCTCGAAGCTAAAAGACAGGGATACAACAATGTAGAATGCCACTCAGTCCAAATCCTAGCACAACTAGGTCAAATATGCAAAATACCAAACCAGAACCTTAATTGCAGGTTTACAAATTACACTATGCTGTAATTAGTCCAACTCAGTCTATACAAGTCCAAATTCATTGATTCCAAAGGCATATGGTAGTTAAGACATCAAGATACATTTCATCAGAAGACCTCAACAACTAAATCCAAAGCAATTCCAGTCAAAACAGCCGATTACAGGAGCAGTTCGGCCATCCTGATGAACCCAGAACAGCAATAGTAATTTCGACATTTATCACTCTACACTACTCCAAATAACCTGCAATTTTACAGACACCTCAAACATATCCATACCTATAACTTTCATGTTTTAAGAAAAGGCCAATTCGGCCTCTAACCATGAGATATAAAACCGACCAGAATTGGGGATATAAAACCCTAACTTTCTCAAATTCCTTCCAAATCCAAAATTGGTTACAATTATCTATCATATACACCTACTAGAGTCATTAAACATCAATTCCCATCATCAAGGATAGCCACAACATCACATTCATATGAAACCAGAAAATTCATCAATAAATTGAAAACTTCACCAATTCATCTCAAACCAAGAAATAAATCACAAATTTCAGCACTTTAGCTACCACTAAGCATAACTTAAGCTTCATTAGGTGTAGGAGGAAGTTCAATCACCACTTACCTAGAACACAAGAGAGGGAGAGTTGTAGGACACCTTAGCTTCCTTGAACACTTCCACAAAATCACTTACTAGCACCAAATGGAGGGATTTTATGGAGTAGAAACAAATTTAAGCGATTGGTTTCGATGATTTGCACTAGATGGTAGCTAAAATTTTGAAGAGTTCTCTTCCTTCCTTTGCTCAAGAGTGCCGACCAAGAGGGAGAAGAAAAGAGTGAATTTTGGTGATTTTTTTGAGATATTTCATCACTTGGTAAGACAAGTCAAAAAGTGAATAGTTGTCAACAAAGACAACCAATGGCCATGTGACACTTGTCACTCCATAAATGCAGGTCTATCCTTCTTTTTCCCTCTCACATCAATCACTTCACCTCCTCTACTTATCTCTTAATACCCGATAAATTTCAACCAGTATCCGAAACTCAACCTAATTGGCCGAATTTTTACGAACTTTTCGCACTAGTGGGGCCCACGTCCGTTATATATCCGTAATTTTTCAAACACTATCCAATACTATAAAAATCAACTAAAAAATTATAATTACTCATAAAATTCACCAGGAAAAATTTCCTAAGCCAGAAAATGCAGAAAACATGTCATTAAAGGGGAAAAACCCTAGGAAAATTATTAGGGAAAAAAATACGGGTTCTCACAGGGGGGATATTTTGCAAAAATATCAAGAGTATGTGGTGGTAAGGAAGTGGTGGTCAAGTGGTGGGTTCAATCGGTAGTGATCGATATCCGTCGGTTCGAGCCGATTTCTTAAATCGCGTATACTAGGGTTTTGCCTTCTAATCACTAACTTATTATTATCACCTCTAATCATATAATATTTCCTCATCGAAAAGTCACTATTACCTACCAAATTTGATCCTCACTCCGTACCGCATAGTCACACTACGGAAAAACGTGAAAACCCTAATTCGCTCTAACTTGGAAACGGACAACGAAAACCCTTACTTCTATATTCATTTACACTTATTGTGGGGTGATTGGGTAGTAGGGCCATAATAAATGAATAATTTCCAAATAAAAGGGCATTTCTAAGAAAAACGTGAGGGGTTTTATAATTCCATAAATTGAATTTAGGGTTTCGGTTAAAATATGAGAAATTTAAGAAAACGGTCAGTTACAAGTGAAACTAGGGTTTTGATTAGACTTTTAGGGTTTCCAGTCTTTTAAAATAAAACAACGTTTTAAATCAAACCCAAAGGAATAACTTTAGTTTCTTCTTTAAAACAAAATAATGTTTTAAAATAAAAATAAACTAAAGAAACCGTAATATCCTCTTTGAGACTAAACAAAAGATGATCCTAAAAGTTGGGGTATCACAATTGGTCTAAAGACATCTCATGATGAAGATGATTCTGCCTCTCTAGATGGAGAAGATGAGGAAGTTGATGATAGTGATCTAGCTCTCATCGCAAGAAGTTTCAATAGGATCCTCAATGAAAGGAGATTTAGAAGAGGAGTGTGACAGCCCCACCTTCCCCTAAGGCGTACCAAAGGGGTTAGCGGACTACCTGCCCAACTCTCGCCAGGACTGCTATGACGGTTATAAACAATCTAAAACATTCTGAAAGGTAATAGCGTGCTCAAACGATTCAAAATTTGAGAAACGAAAAACGGAAAAATGGAGCCGCACATGAATAGTGCTGGCCACGTCACAATCCGGCCGGATTCTTGGCTGGATTGGAGGCAGTAGCCAACTGCCCGGATTAAAAAAAATCCAAGGCAATCCGTCCATCAATCCGGCCAAGTTCTGGCCGGATTCTCGGCCGGATTCGCCTGTGCCATTTCCCGCCAAATTTTTTTCCTTTTGTTGTTTGAAATCCAAACCTATCTGAAACCCAATCAATCACCAACAAATCATATAAACCTTGAAATTTGACATTTACAAACCAAAATAACACATACGGTTTCGAATTTACAACTCAAAAGGAAAAGTTGTGTCAAAATACATTTAAAGTTTTCCCACCATCGAGGAGCTATACAAAAGCATATTAAACTAGCTCAACTCGGCTTCAAAACCACAGTTCCCCAAAAGGTTTTCATATCCCTATAAGGAAAACAAAGGCAATGGAGTGAGTTTTCGCCCAATAAGGTACCATCACTTAAGTAACACAGTTCGCATAAGCACAAAGGTACTCAATCCAAGTACGTTCAATAAGTGAGTCAACGAGCACCACATTTCAATAAAGATATGTAAAAGGATACGGTCGGCTCTCAAGAGCCCTTTTCCCTGCTTGTCGTACTTGATCTTGCCCCGTTGACCCTCCATCAATGCTTAAGGAGGAACCAATACCGTAGACTCCACTTTCCCCAATTTCCTTCCACCTCACATACCCCTACCGGGCCCGAACTCCAATCAGTTTACAATGGTAATACTCGAGTATACCGGAATCAAGGGTCTCATACCCAATGATTCCATAGAAACAGTCCCCATGGCTTGTCAATCTCCTCGACCATGCCCTTGCTGGCTCGAGTCAATCAACCGCCGATGGGGTTGAGCTCAGAGTAAATAGTAAAAGACGTTGGATACACGTCCAAACGACACCAGTTCAAGTATATTCACAAGACATTCAATTGATACAGTAAACAGTCGCATAAACCATAGAGTCTGAAAGTGATAAAGTACACCCTCGACTCAATCAATCTCAACAGTACACACAATCATTCAAATCATAGATTTCAAGTATAATAAAGCCATGACGTAACAATCATGTGAGTAGTACACTCACCAATCAAGCAAAGGAAGTTTCACAAATTTCCACCCAGCTAGCGCCTTGAATCACCGGCACGCCCTAAAACATGCAAGAAACACAATGAGACTCGAATACGAGTCATAAACCCAAACCACATATCGCTAGTGTCAGGCCAATAGAACCTAAAAGTGATATAAGAAACACTTGGGGCTAAGGGTTTAGACAACACCAAAGTCACTAATTAACACTCTAGCAACCCAAATCCAAGAAATCATATGAACCTAACATTTGGACAGCATTTCCCCTTAAAATTTCAGATTTCCAACCTATAATTCATCAAGCATTTTCAACCAATACAACCACAACTACAAGTACAAGTCCTACGTCATTCGATACGCATTATTAGGGTTACAATACCCTTTAAACAAAGCCAATTCAAGAGTTCCTTAAGAACCCTAGAAAAGCCCCAATTCAAAACCATAAATCTGAAATTTTCCGTACAAAGCGGAAATTTTTCGCAAATAACTACAATTAACACACCAAAGTACCATTTTAGATCATACCAAGCCATCATCCATGGCCAACCAACATTAGTCCTATAAAATCAGAAAAATCATGAATAAAAATAAAAATTCATCAATCTCTACCAAAAGGCATGAAATCTTCCACAAAATCACTTCTTTAACTAGCACAAGTCACTAATCAAACATTATCACGAGCAAAAGAAGCCTTTCTTAGCCACTCACCTTGTAAAGTCAAGAAAAGAAATCACTTAACACCTCCTCTTTCCAAACCACTCCACCAACTACCTCAATACTACTTAGCAAAGGGTTTTTATGGAGAAATTTGAAGCTTTAACGATTAGGTTGTGAGATTGAGCAAGATTGAGAAGAAGAAAGTTGGAGGTTTTCCGTTCTTTTGCTCCCTAAGAGAGTCAGCCAAGAGAGAGATGTATGATGATGAATTTTGGGTCAATTTCTTGGTTATTTAGTAAAGTTGGTAAAATAGTCAAAGTCCAACCTTTAATCACAAAGTGACACTTGTCACCTTTTTGGTTCAAAGCTATCCTTTTGTCTCTCTAATACTAATCCATCTAGATAACTTTTAATTACCTCCTAACACCTAGTAAATTAATCCCTGTATACAAAATTTAACCCAATTGGTCGAATTTTATCGAACTTACCGCACTAGCGGGTCCCACGTCCGGTATACACTCTTAATTTCTCATGAACTAACTTATACTAGAAAATGATCTTAAACCTATATTTCCTCATAACAATTATCTAGAAAATTTTCCTAATAAAAAAAATATAAAAAGGCGTGCAATTAAATAAAATAAAGTCTAGAAAATACAAAAATTCTGGGTTCTCACACTCTCTCCCCTTTAAAGAATTTCGTCCTCGAATTTTCTCACCTTAATTCACAAACAGTTCAGGGTATTTATTTTGCATTTCTTCTTCCACCTCCCAGGTAGCCTCTTCTATCCCATGATTTCTCCACAAGATCTTCACCAAAAGAATTTGTTTGTTTCTCAGCTCCTTAACCTTTCGGTCAAGCAACTGCACAGGTTTCTCTTCGTAGGTGAGTGTTTCATCTATCTCAATTTCCTCCGGTTGTAAGATGTGAGATGGGTCGGGATAATACTTCTTAAGCATCGAGACGTGGAAGACGTCGTGGATCCTGGACAGACTTGATGGTAGTTCAAGTCGATACGCCATTTTCCCAATTCTCTGGAGAATTTTGAATGGTCCGACGTACCTCGGTTGAAGTTTCTTTCCTCTACCCGTCATGACGCTTCGTAACGGTGTGACTTGGAGAAAAACATGGTCCCCAACTTCGAACTCCAGATCTTTTCTTCGATTGTCTGCATAGCTCTTTTGTCGGCTTTGAGCTGTTTGGAGTCTTTATCGTATCAACTTGACTTTTTCTCGTGCATCCTCCATCCATGGAATAGCCGTTGGATCTAGAACCTTCCTCTCCCCGACTTCATCCCAATAGATCGGTGACCTGCACTTTCTCCCGTAAAGTGCTTCGTATAGGGCCATTTGAATTGACGAATGGTAACTATTATTGTAGGCAAACTCTACTAAGGTCATGTGTTGGCCCCAACTACCCCCAAAATCTAATATACAAGTTCTTAACATATCCTCAAGGGTCTGGATGGTTCGCTCAGATTGCCCGTCCGTCTGGGGGTGGTATGTGGTACTAAGATTGAGTTGGGTTCCCAAAGTCTCCTGAAATTTCTGCCAAAACCTAGACACAAAGCGGGGATCTCTATCCGAAACGATGCTCACCGGAACTCCATGTAGTCATACGATCTCGTCCATATACACCTGAGTCAGTTTGTCCATGGAATACTTCATGTTTACCGGCAAGAAATGGGCTGATTTGGTTAACCGATCGACGATTACCCAAACGGCATCATGTCCTCGTTGTGTTCGCGGCAAACCTGATACGAAGTCCATTGTGATGTTTTCCTACTTCCATTCGGGTATTTCAAGAGGTTATAACAAGCCAGATGGTTTTTTATGCTCCGCCTTAACTTGTTGGCAAATGAGACATTTTTGCACGTATTGGGCAATTTCCTTCTTCATGTTGTCCCACCAATAGGCTCCTTTTAGATCCTAGTACATCTTATTGCTACCCGGATGGATTGTATACTTGGACCGATGAGCTTCCTCTAAAATCTCCTTCTTTAACATTCCATCTTTGGGCACCACCACTCGGTTTCGATATCTCAACACACCCTTGTAAAGTCAAGAAAAGAAACCACTTAATGTGAGAACCCGTAATTTTTTTCATTTTCTAGGTTTTATTATTTTCAAGGCTTGTTTTCTGCATTTTCGTGAGTAGAAAAAATTTCTAGATATTTTTAAGGAGCTGATATAGTTTTTAGATGATTTTCTAGTATCGAATAGATTTTGAAAAAATAAAGAGCGTATACCGGACGTGGGACCCACTAGTGCGAAAAGTTCGAAAAATTTGGCCAATTAGGTTAAGTTTTGGATACTGGAATTAATTTACCGGGTGTTAAGAGATAATTAGAGGAGGCTAAGTGGATTGGTATGAGAGAGACAAGTTAGGTAAGTATTTAATAAAAGGTGACAAGTGTCACCATTTGAGTGGGTTTACCTTTAAGACCACTATTCATGGTCTTACCAATTGACTAATTAAATCAAAAAACAACCAAAATTTCTCCATTTTGCTCTTCATTGTGGCCGACTCTCTCTCTCCAAAAGAAAGAAAGAAACTCTTCAAGTTTTGCTTCCATTTAGCTCAAATCCATCCAACCAACCATTGAAACTTGCAATTTCTCCATAAAACCTCTTTAATTAGTGTTAGTGAGTTGATTTGTGGAGTTATTTGGAAAGCTAAGAGGACCTATTGCTCTCTCTCTCTTGTTTCTAAGGTGAGTTAAGAAGAACCACTCTCCTTCCTTAATTGATGCTTAAATCATGATTAGTGGTAGTATGAGATGCAAGTTTATGGATTATTTCTTGATTTGTGGTTGAAGTGATGAAGTTTTATTATTTTTGGGAATTTTTATGTTTTAATATGAACTTGATTGTGTGGCTATCTATGATGATTGGAAATGGTATGTAAGGACTCTAGGAGGTGGAAAAAGTGGGTAATTGCAATCAATTTCTGTTTCGGAAGAAAATTGGAAAAATTAGGGTTTGATTAAGGTACATTCTGCCCGGTTTTATAGCTCCTAGTTAGAGGCCGAATTGGCCTTGTCTTAAAACATGAAAGTTGTAGGGAATGACATTTTAGATTTTCCTACAAAATTTCAGTTCAATCGTAGTATTGTAGAATGAGAAAAGTCGAAATTAATATTGCTGTTCTGGTTCTATCCGAATGTAAGAATTGCGCCTGTAATTGGTTGTTTTGACTGGAATTGCTTCAGAATTGGTTGTTGAGGTCTTCTGATGAAATGTATCCCTGTTTCTCAAATTTCATCTGGTTTTGGAATTTCTGGATTTGGACTTGGATAGCCTGATTTATGATGTTTCCGCTAGAATGCGTTCTGTGAATCTGTTTTTGTGATTCTGGTGTAGTATCTTGCATTTTTGACCTGGTTACACTCGAAACTGGGTTTAGTGACCTTCTGAAATATTGTAGACCTATCTCTTAGCTTCGAAACGGTGGGTCTTGTACCTTCATCCGATACTCGTTGTGCCTTTGGTGCCATTACCGCAAAATGATGTCAAAAACTATTTTTTTCAGGGTTAAAGCTAAATCTTTTCCAGATTTTTCTGGTTTCCTCTAATGCTTATGGAACTCTCTTTCGGTAGTATTTGGCCTTGGTTTATGACTTGTATTCGAGTCTTATTGTGTTTATTGGAATCTAGTCATTTTCCTAGCTAAATTGTGTACTTGAATGACTTTAAACCTAGTGAACGGCTTTTGGAAATGAGTTTATTTGTGTGAGATGTTGGGACTGATTTGAGGAAATATGAAGCCATTCATGGCTGGAAAATAGGTAAACACAAGGGAGTTGCTGCCGAAATTTTACTTAAAGGCTAGTTGGATTCCAACTTGTCTTTGGTCCAAGTGCTTTTTGCCGTAAAATTTTATAACCCTTTTTAGTTTAGTGTTGCGTTTGGTTTATGAAACCCTAGATATTTTTGACCATCAGTCCAAATGCCCCGTTTCGTTTTAAAGTCATTTTTATGCGTTTTACTCATTCTTCATTGGGTTTCTTCGATTTCACCTAATTGGTTGTGCTATATTCTTTCTCGTTAAATCTTAGGTTTTCATTGGTGACTCAGGGTAATACCCGGTGGGGTATTTTGGACGTTATTTTTGCATAACTAGGTGAGTGTTCCTTGTTTGCTATATTTTTCTTGACTTCATGACTTGTGTTATTGTTTGATAACGTGTTAAGTGCTTTTAATGATTATCAAAACGAGTTTTCTAGGCGAGTGTGTACTTTATCGCACTCAGCCTAAATGATTGTGAAATTTTCAATGATTGAAATGTTACTTGTGCATGAATGTAAGCCTTTTGGCTGAACTGGCCACAACCCCTTGTTACCGATCGACTCGAGCCAGAAGCGGACTCGGTCGAACGATATGGTGACCTGGGTGAATGTTTTGGTATACTCGAGTATTACCTTTGTAGGTTGGTGGAGGTTGGTGGAGCCTGGACAATGTCTAGGAGGGGGTGAATGAAATGAATGACCAAACGAGCGCGGGCTTTATTTACAAAAGAAAAAAAATGCATTTTCAAAAGATTGAAGGAAGGAGGAAATGTCAGGAGAACGAGCGAACGCGGGAACATTTGGCTCCTTGTGAGCCCGTATCCTTTTAATGTATGTGTTATTATTGCTTTCCATTGTACATGTTACTTGAATTCTTGATTTCTATATTAAGGTATGGGTTGGATTGTTGCTTATGTGTTTGGAACATCACTGAGCTTTTAGCTCATCCCTTTAATTTTGTTTTCCTTAACAGGGGAAGGCGAGCAAAGATGAGAGCTCTGTATAGACTAGCTGGTCTAGCTTTTGATTTTTTTTCTTGTAATGGTTCTCGCCCTAGTGCTTGGCACGGGCTGGTTGTATGGTGGATTTGGAACTTTTGTATATTCAACGGTTGTACTTCTTTTGAGATCGTAATGTATATAAGTTTCGTTTAAGTTTTTGGATCACTGCTATATTTTCGTATGGGCTGGATCTGGTTTTTGCTCGAGGATGGAAGTGATCGACTGAGTACCGACGAGAGCTGGGCAGGCGGTCCGCCGAACCCTTTGGTTCGCCTTAGGGGGAGGTGGGGCTGTCACAGGTGGTATCAGAGCCTGCTTCGCGTGGTCTCTGCGCGGAGTAAGCCTGGACTAAGTAGGGAATAGGTATGAAGGACTAAGTGCTCGTTTGAGCCTAAGCTCTGAATTGTGAATGTTATAGGCCATAAATCTCTCTCATGATATCTGAGGATCATAGATAGGTACGTCTGGTAGGAATTTCGATTGTAGATAGTTTTCTCTTGGGACTGGCCAGCTCGAGAGGTGAATTGTCTTATTTCGGATTCTTGTGCCCGAGTACTCCAGAGTTGAGGCGGTGTTAAGTATGTGGGATTTGCACTTTGGGAACATGAACAGGTTTTGTTTGGCTAGAATAAGACAGGAGGTCAATGTACAACTAGGTTAGTTGATAAGTGACGTGAGAGACCGGACGGGGTTATTTTAATTGGGTGTGGGACGATATATCTCTTTTCTTTTGCTTCGCCCGTATATTGTTACTGCATGTCGTCGGTTTGTGTATTGGTGTATATGAATCATTGCTTGTTTTGATACGTATTTGTGGCGTTGATCATTTGCTTCCCTGATATGTATGTGGTGTATTTTGTGTGTATCTGCTTATTTGGGTATTTGGTGCCCTGAATTTTGTAATTTTAGTCACCTTCTTGTGTTCATTCATTAAATTACCTTTTGGGGGGAAAAGAAAAGAAAAGAGGAAAAAAAATATATCTATATATCATATGGAAGGAAGATGTAGTCGTGGTCATGGTCGTGGCCATGGAACTGAGCGAGGCCAAGAGTCAAGAGAAGAAAAGGAAACAATCGCTGAACAAAAACAAGGACCGAGAGTGTCACATGTACTTAAGAATTTATTATGACCCATTGATTCTGTAGACACCAAATTTTTGATTTTTTAACTTTATTGGTTTAATTAATTTAATTTTGCTTTATTTGTTTCAATTCTAGTGTTTTTATTTTATTTTTATTTTATTTTGTTCTAATTCATTTTATTTTATTCTGTTTGTCTTCATACTAAATTTCAAAAAAAGGGAAAAATGAAAAATACAAAAATACAAAATAATGTGTGAAATTAGTGGAAGTTTGCATGCTAGACAAATGGAGAACATGCATTAGGACAAGTGTCCCTTTTATATTTGGACAACACATCACTTAGGAGGGGGGAGATGGAGACACTTGTAGGATTGAGGATTTGAAAACAAAAAAAGAAAAAGGACAAAAAAAGGGATGGCCGGCTAGGGAGGGGGAGCAACGAAAATCAGAAAAAGGGACAGAAAGGAAAGGAAAACTGAGGAGAGAGGCTAAGGGTAAGAAACAGAGGAGAGGCTCGGCGGGGAAAAAAAAAAACAGAGGGCTTCGTCCAGGGGGGGTTGAAAGAGAGAAGAACCGAGAGGGAAGCTCGGCTGGAAAAATGGGGAGAGGTTTTTCAGCAGTAAAAAAAATCAAAGGGAAAAGAACAAAAACAGGGGGGGACGTTCTCGGCCGTGGGTTTGAGGAGGAGGAAACGAGCGGCGGACGGCGAAGAAAACGGAGAACAAGGAAAAAGGGGAACGGCGGCCAGAAAAGGAAAGGCCATGGAAAGGGGACAGGGGGAAAAAGAGAGAGTGAAGGGCCGAGAAAGAGAGAGACCGAGGGAGTTTTCGTCCGGGAGCCAAGGGAAAAACAGAGCAAAAGAAAGAAGAAACGGGAAAAACGAACGAAGTGAAAAAACAAGAAAAACAGAGGAGGAGCTACGGAGGAATTGGAAAACAGAGGAGGAAGAAAAGAAGTCTGGACGAAGGAAATTGACGACGGACAAGAGAAAGAGAGGAAAGAGCATCGGCGCATCTCTTCTGCCGCTGCTGTTCGTTTTTGCACTCACCGCCACTGAAGCCGCCGCCGCTCGAAGGAAGCCGCCATCACCTCCCTTGAATCCACCATCGCCTGCAAATCTTCATTGAGGAAGCGTTGTAAGTCATCCTCTTCATTTAGAGTTTCATTTTCTGTTCGAGTTGAGGCCCTTAAGATTCTCAGAACCGGGAATTGTGTATTGCAAATTGCCTACTGATTGTCCATAATTTTGAACATACATGTTCTACGTGCTTGATTGGACTGAATTTCCTTGGTTTTCTTGACAAATTTTTGGGCTAGTCACACTTCAATTCGAACAAAAATCTGGTGAAATTTTAATGCCTATTTCCTGTTCGATGAAATGCCCAAATGAAATTTCTACTTGAAAAAATGACTTGTCTGCATTTTTGCATGTGAAGAAACGAATATTCAGCAAGTCTAATGCTTGTCAAGGCAGAATGGACAGTTTTGAGGGATTTTGATATGCTTGTGTTTGCCTTCTCTGTCTTTCTTTCTGTTTCTCATTTTTTCCTTTGTATGAATCCGCGTTCCATTTTGAATTGGTGGGAGAGGGAGTTTGTGCTAGTTTTGTTGTCTTTTGAATGGCTATAGTGGAGGATGAATTGTTTTGGTGTTTGCCGTCTGCAAGGAAGAACGAAATGTAGTCTGATGTTGAGTCGTTTGGAGAAGATGATTATTTTCTGATTTACAATTTTAGTCCCTTCATTTCCCATTTCTTTGTAATTTAACCCCAAAGTTTTTAGGATTTCATAATTTGACCCCAAGACTTTCATAAATGCTTTTAATAGAGTCCCTGCTGCAATTGCAAATTGGTCCTTGAACTTCATCTTTCCTTCAATTTTGCCCCCCAAAGGTCTGGAAATCATGATTAGGCCATAAAAACTTTCTGATGTTTGCAATTTAGTCCTTGGCAGCTTTAATTTTGCAACTTCATTGTTTGTTTGCTTCAATTAACCACCATGCTTTGCTAAATTGCACTTAATTCATTATTTTAAGGGCTTTGTAACCAAGTGAGCTTGTGTTTGCCTATTTTCTTTAATTTCCCCAAATAAATTGGTACCTTGACCTTTTCTTTTATTTTGGAAGTAAATAAGTAATTTTCATCTCATTAGAGCCCCGACTCGAGAGAGGTACACCTTACCCTTTATTTTGACTTTATTTGGCCTATGTGCGTATATGTGTCTTATGTGTGCAATTGCATGACCTTAAGTGTTTATTTCATTTTCACTTTATTTATTCCTTTAGTTGCCTAGTTTTTGCTTTAATTTTAGTTCAATTTTATCATTTGGGAGGCACTCGAATGCCAAAATTGTAATAGTTAGGGATTTAATTGCTTTATTCCTTCTATTTCCCCTTTTAGATTGTAGTAGGCCTTCCCCCTTAAAAATGTAATAGTTAGGGCCTTAATTGCTTTATGTGTTTTGCATGCTTATGTGCTATGTGTTACCGCTTTCTTAGGTTTTGGCATTTAGATATGCATGCTTATGTGTTATGTGAATTACGTGCTCACATGTCTACTTGCTTTAGTTGTGCACATTATTTATATATGTGTGTATGATGGATGCAAATGCACGTAACCGTGGCTAGTCCAATGCTAGTCATGGTTGTCCCCTCGAACTCTTGCAAGTCCAATGCTTGTGAGAGAGCGTAGATGTGGGCTAGTCCAATGCTAGACCCTTAGGAGCCCTTCGCGCGTTAGATCATGATTGTATGACTACACTTCATCTCATGCATATTTTTCACCTTTTAGGGCTTTTTATCATTTCTGTATGATATTCCCCTTATACGTATATCCCTTATCCCTAATTTCCCTATATATATATATACCCTTTTGTATGAAACATGACATTAGACTTGCATTTTATATAGGCATTAGAACTAGGTTAATTCATTTGCTTGATTAGATTAGGGAATAACCCCTTGGATATGGGATATGGACGAGTTTGGCTTTTCTTAGCCTTAGCACGCTGGTATTCCCTCTATTAAAGGGAAAATTGACTCACGAACATTAGTCCCCCGTACCCGACATGATGCATTCCTTTAAGACATGTATATTTCTATAATTATTTTATCTTTTTCCTCTTCTTAGAGTCTCATATTTTTGCATTATTCGTGACCTCTCCAAAGAGTCATTATTGGGCATCACAATTAATGTGATTGGCACAACTCAAGCTTTGAAGAGAAATTTTGCCCCTCGATGCCCCCCTAGGTTTAGGGTCCCCTGTAACGGCCCCACCGTACCCAGAGGCGTACCAAAGGGCTTAGCAGGCCGTCTGCCTAGCTCGCGCCAGGACTCGAAATAACCTAAGAAAAGAAAGCTAAAAAAATACTATTAACATCCAAACAGTTGCTACTCACAATATATACACGGCCAAAGATTTACTATGTACAGTACCTATAGCAGCAAAAGTGCCCTATGTACAATTCAAAAGTAGCAGCTCATCTTACTACATTATCCTATGATGATAACTACCACCAAAATGTGGACCCTAAAGTGGGTCCGAACGCGAACTACTATTACTATTACACGCATTCGGTAATGTGACGTCCCGAAAAGTATGAGTGTGAGAACCCGAAAATTTTCTAATTTTCAAGGGTTTATTTTATTTACTCGCCCGCCTTTTCTACATTTTCTTTATTAGAAAATGTTCCCCAGATAAAGTTTATGAGCAAAGATAGTTTGAAAATGATTTTTCTAGTATCGGTTAGTTTTTGAGAAATTAAGAGCGTATTTTGAACGTGGGACCCGCAAGTGCGGTAAATGCATTATATTTTTGACAACTTGTTGGAATTTTGTATTAAGTGATATTATTTTACAAAGTGTTAAGATATTTGTATTGGAGAGACAAAAAGATAAGTTTTAAACCTAAAGGTGACAAGTGTCACCATCTAATTTAATCTTGGACTTTGACCATTTGACTTTACCTTTACCTTTACCAAATAAATACAAAAAAATTGATCAAAATAAGCTTCATTTTGCAAGCTTCTTGGCCGAATGTTCTTGCTCAAGAAAGAAAGAAAAGCTCTCAATTTCTTCCTTCTATTTCTTGCTCAATCTTCAAGTCCAACCAATAAAACTCCAAATCATTCCATAAAATCTCTTTGCTAAGTGGTCTTGAGGTGTTTTGTGGAGTTGTTTGGAAAGCTAAGGTGATTTGTTGCTCTATCTCTTGTATGGCTAAGGTGAGTTGTGAA
Source organism: Coffea arabica (assembly GCF_036785885.1). Classification (NCBI taxonomy): domain Eukaryota; kingdom Viridiplantae; phylum Streptophyta; class Magnoliopsida; order Gentianales; family Rubiaceae; genus Coffea; species Coffea arabica. Next base: position 24,711,310 of record NC_092311.1, on the reverse strand, counting down.
GAACCACTCTCCTCCCTTAATTGATGTTCAATTCATGATTGGTGGTGGTATAAGATGCACTTTTATGGATTATATCTTGATTTTGGTTGAATTGGTGAAGTTTTATAATTTTTGAGGATTTTTCTGTTTTCATATGGATATGATTATGGGGTCATGTATGATGATTGGAAATGATGTTTAATGACTCCAGGAGGTGGAAAAAGTGATTAATTACAATCAATTTCTGTTTTGGAAGGAAAAGTGGAAAACTAGGTTTCAATGTTCTTCATTCTGTCCGAATTTTTAGCTCATAGATAGAGGCCGAATTGGGCTTGGCTTAAAACATAAAAGTTGTATGGAATGACATTTTAGAGGTTTCTACAAAATTTCAGGTCAATTGGAGTAGTGTAGAATGAGAAAAGTCGAAATTACTATTGCTGTTCTGGTTTTACCCGAAATTGAGAAGTGCGTCTGTAATGGGTTATTTTGGTTGAGAATGATTCCGAATTGGTTGTTGAGGTCTTCTGATGAAATGTAACCCTGTTTCTTAGCTTTCATCTGGTTTTGGAATTTCTGGATTTGGACTTGGATAGCCTGTTTTATGATGTTTCCGCTAGAATGCGTTCTGTGAATCTGTTTTTGTGATTCTGGTATGGTATCTTGCATTTTTGACCTGGTTACACTCGAAACTGGGTTGAGTGATCTTATGAAATATTGTAGCCCTATCTCTTAGCTTCGAAATGGTGGGTCTTGTACCTTCATCCGACAATCGTAGCGCCTTTGGTGCCATTACCGCAAAATGACGTCAAAACTGTTTTTCTGGTTTTGAGCTTAACTTTCATTTCCGGACTTTTCCCTAGCTTGACTTGTACTAGTACTACTTGGAGCTTGCTGAATGGCTATTGGATGAACTTGTTGTTGTGTGTGTACCTTTGGGACTGGCTGAGGAAATAATGAAGCCATGATGGCTGGAAAAGTTAACAAATTCAGGGGAAGTGCTGTCCGAACTTTGAAGGAACTTGTTTGCATTGAGTTTGTGATTTAAGACTTGGATTTGAGCAAGGCAATGATATTTGATGGATGATTTCTGAGCCATGGAGGTGAGTGACCCTAAACTATTTCCAAAGTACTTGTGAAATGTTTCTTGCATTATGTACTCGATTGCATCTCATGCGTGCTTGCATGTGAATTCATGACATGATTTGGCTTCAATGAGTTCTGGGAAAGTCTTGTGCTAGACACCAACGTCTCCACCATTTTCGTGAGTTCGTGACATGACGGAGCAAATGGCTCCGGAGCTCAAAAAGGGGCTCCCTCCTAATGTTAATGTTAATGTTAAATGATCTATTTGAGCGTTGGGTGTTGAAGTGCTGTGATTTCACCGGGTCACGAGAGCACTAAACGTACATTTGATCTCTGAATCATGACATCATCGAAATGATCGAAATGCAACATTGTGAAATATATTTGTTTAATGATTTTCCTGGTTACTCGCTGAGCTTCTAGCTCACCCCAAAAATATTTTATTCCCCTCCACAGGGCTCGTGGCGAAGGAAGGCTTGTTGTGATTTTATTGTTGTGGAACTCCTCTTGTATAATAATAATGGGGATCATGGATCAGAGTGGCGCAGTGGAAGCGTGGACGCTTCGCTTTTGACATGTAATTTTTGGAGAATTTGATGTATATTGGAGATTTATTCTCGTAATTTATTTGAGGATTGTAGTGAACGACTGAGTCCCGGCGAGAGCTGGGCAGGCGGCCCGCCGAACCCTCTGGTTCGCCTTAAGGGGAGGTGGGGTTGTCACAGTTGGTATCAGAGCTTAGGCTTCAGATCTCGGTAGTGTATCCTAGGCTTGAAGTTTAGGATGCCGGACTGTGGGTTTGGTTTGCAATATTAGTGATTCATGCGGGATATCTCGACTTGATTGGTACAAGATGGAATGTCGAGGACGACATTCTTTTAAGGAGGGGAGATTGTGACGCCCCGAAAAGTATGAGTGTGAGAACCCGAAAATTTTCTAATTTTCAAGGGTTTATTTTATTTAATCGCCCCGCCTTTTCTACATTTTCTTTATTAGAAAATGTTCCCCAGATAAAGTTTATGAGCAAAGATAGTTTGAAAATGATTTTTCTAGTATCGGTTAGTTTTTGAGAAATTAAGAGCGTATTTTGAACGTGGGACCCGCAAGTGCGGTAAATGCATTATATTTTTGACAACTTGTTGGAATTTTGTATTAAGTGATATTATTTTACAAAGTGTTAAGATATTTGTATTGGAGAGACAAAAAGATAAGTTTTAAACCTAAAGGTGACAAGTGTCACCATCTAATTTAATCTTGGACTTTGACCATTTGACTTTACCTTTACCTTTACCAAATAAATACAAAAAAATTGATCAAAATAAGCTTCATTTTGCAAGCTTCTTGGCCGAATGTTCTTGCTCAAGAAAGAAAGAAAAGCTCTCAATTTCTTCCTTCTATTTCTTGCTCAATCTTCATGTCCAACCAATAAAACTCCAAATCATTCCATAAAATCTCTTTGCTAAGTGGTCTTGAGGTGTTTTGTGGAGTTGTTTGGAAAGCTAAGGTGATTTGTTGCTCTATCTCTTGTATGGCTAAGGTGAGTTGTGAAGAACCACTCTCCTCCCTTAATTGATGTTCAATTCATGATTGGTGGTGGTATAAGATGCACTTTTATGGATTATATCTTGATTTTGGTTGAATTGGTGAAGTTTTATAATTTTTGAGGATTTTTCTGTTTTCATATGGATATGATTATGGGGTCATGTATGATGATTGGAAATGATGTTTAATGACTCCAGGAGGTGGAAAAAGTGATTAATTACAATCAATTTCTGTTTTGGAAGGAAAAGTGGAAAACTAGGTTTCAATGTTCTTCATTCTGTCCGAATTTTTAGCTCATAGATAGAGGCCGAATTGGGCTTGGCTTAAAACATAAAAGTTGTATGGAATGACATTTTAGAGGTTTCTACAAAATTTCAGGTCAATTGGAGTAGTGTAGAATGAGAAAAGTCGAAATTACTATTGCTATTCTGGTTTTACCCGAAATTGAGAAGTGCGTCTGTAATGGGTTATTTTGGTTGAGAATGATTCCGAATTGGTTGTTGAGGTCTTCTGATGAAATGTAACCCTGTTTCTTAGCTTTCATCTGGTTTTGGAATTTCTGGATTTGGACTTGGATAGCCTGTTTTATGATGTTTCCGCTAGAATGCGTTCTGTGAATGTGTTTTTGTGATTCTGGTATGGTATCTTGCATTTTTGACCTGGTTACACTCGAAACTGGGTTGAGTGATCTTATGAAATATTGTAGCCCTATCTCTTAGCTTCGAAACGGTGGGTCTTGTACCTTCATCCGACAATCGTAGCGCCTTTGGTGCCATTACCGCAAAATGACGTCAAAACTGTTTTTCTGGTTTTGAGCTTAACTTTCATTTCCGGACTTTTCCCTAGCTTGACTTGTACTAGTACTACTTGGAGCTTGCTGAATGGCTATTGGATGAACTTGTTGTTGTGTGTGTACCTTTGGGACTGGCTGAGGAAATAATGAAGCCATGATGGCTGGAAAAGTTAACAAATTCAGGGGAAGTGCTGTCCGAACTTTGAAGGAACTTGTTTGCATTGAGTTTGTGATTTAAGACTTGGATTTGAGCAAGGCAATGATATTTGATGGATGATTTCTGAGCCATGGAGGTGAGTGACCCTAAACTATTTCCAAAGTACTTGTGAAATGTTTCTTGCATTATGTACTCGATTGCATCTCATGCGTGCTTGCATGTGAATTCATGACATGATTTGGCTTCAATGAGTTCTGGGAAAGTCTTGTGCTAGACACCAACGTCTCCACCATTTTCGTGAGTTCGTGACATGACGGAGCAAATGGCTCCGGAGCTCAAAAAGGGGCTCCCTCCTAATGTTAATGTTAATGTTAAATGATCTATTTGAGCGTTGGGTGTTGAAGTGCTGTGATTTCACCGGGTCACGAGAGCACTAAACGTACATTTGATCTCTGAATCATGACATCATCGAAATGATCGAAATGCAACATTGTGAAATATATTTGTTTAATGATTTTCCTGGTTACTCGCTGAGCTTCTAGCTCACCCCAAAAATATTTTATTCCCCTCCACAGGGCTCGTGGCGAAGGAAGGCTTGTTGTGATTTTATTGTTGTGGAACTCCTCTTGTATAATAATAATGGGGATCATGGATCAGAGTGGCGCAGTGGAAGCGTGGACGCTTCGCTTTTGACATGTAATTTTTGGAGAATTTGATGTATATTGGAGATTTATTCTCGTAATTTATTTGAGGATTGTAGTGAACGACTGAGTCCCGGCGAGAGCTGGGCAGGCGGCCCGCCGAACCCTCTGGTTCGCCTTAAGGGGAGGTGGGGTTGTCACAGTTGGTATCAGAGCTTAGGCTTCAGATCTCGGTAGTGTATCCTAGGCTTGAAGTTTAGGATGCCGGACTGTGGGTTTGGTTTGCAATATTAGTGATTCATGCGGGATATCTCGACTTGATTGGTACAAGATGGAATGTCGAGGACGACATTCTTTTAAGGAGGGGAGATTGTGACGCCCCGAAAAGTATGAGTGTGAGAACCCGAAAATTTTCTAATTTTCAAGGGTTTATTTTATTTAATCGCCCCGCCTTTTCTACATTTTCTTTATTAGAAAATGTTCCCCAGATAAAGTTTATGAGCAAAGATAGTTTGAAAATGATTTTTCTAGTATCGGTTAGTTTTTGAGAAATTAAGAGCGTATTTTGAACGTGGGACCCGCAAGTGCGGTAAATGCATTATATTTTTGACAACTTGTTGGAATTTTGTATTAAGTGATATTATTTTACAAAGTGTTAAGATATTTGTATTGGAGAGACAAAAAGATAAGTTTTAAACCTAAAGGTGACAAGTGTCACCATCTAATTTAATCTTGGACTTTGACCATTTGACTTTACCTTTACCTTTACCAAATAAATACAAAAAAATTGATCAAAATAAGCTTCATTTTGCAAGCTTCTTGGCCGAATGTTCTTGCTCAAGAAAGAAAGAAAAGCTCTCAATTTCTTCCTTCTATTTCTTGCTCAATCTTCATGTCCAACCAATAAAACTCCAAATCATTCCATAAAATCTCTTTGCTAAGTGGTCTTGAGGTGTTTTGTGGAGTTGTTTGGAAAGCTAAGGTGATTTGTTGCTCTATCTCTTGTATGGCTAAGGTGAGTTGTGAAGAACCACTCTCCTCCCTTAATTGATGTTCAATTCATGATTGGTGGTGGTATAAGATGCACTTTTATGGATTATATCTTGATTTTGGTTGAATTGGTGAAGTTTTATAATTTTTGAGGATTTTTCTGTTTTCATATGGATATGATTATGGGGTCATGTATGATGATTGGAAATGATGTTTAATGACTCCAGGAGGTGGAAAAAGTGATTAATTACAATCAATTTCTGTTTTGGAAGGAAAAGTGGAAAACTAGGTTTCAATGTTCTTCATTCTGTCCGAATTTTTAGCTCATAGATAGAGGCCGAATTGGGCTTGGCTTAAAACATAAAAGTTGTATGGAATGACATTTTAGAGGTTTCTACAAAATTTCAGGTCAATTGGAGTAGTGTAGAATGAGAAAAGTCGAAATTACTATTGCTATTCTGGTTTTACCCGAAATTGAGAAGTGCGTCTGTAATGGGTTATTTTGGTTGAGAATGATTCCGAATTGGTTGTTGAGGTCTTCTGATGAAATGTAACCCTGTTTCTTAGCTTTCATCTGGTTTTGGAATTTCTGGATTTGGACTTGGATAGCCTGTTTTATGATGTTTCCGCTAGAATGCGTTCTGTGAATGTGTTTTTGTGATTCTGGTATGGTATCTTGCATTTTTGACCTGGTTACACTCGAAACTGGGTTGAGTGATCTTATGAAATATTGTAGCCCTATCTCTTAGCTTCGAAACGGTGGGTCTTGTACCTTCATCCGACAATCGTAGCGCCTTTGGTGCCATTACCGCAAAATGACGTCAAAACTGTTTTTCTGGTTTTGAGCTTAACTTTCATTTCCGGACTTTTCCCTAGCTTGACTTGTACTAGTACTACTTGGAGCTTGCTGAATGGCTATTGGATGAACTTGTTGTTGTGTGTGTACCTTTGGGACTGGCTGAGGAAATAATGAAGCCATGATGGCTGGAAAAGTTAACAAATTCAGGGGAAGTGCTGTCCGAACTTTGAAGGAACTTGTTTGCATTGAGTTTGTGATTTAAGACTTGGATTTGAGCAAGGCAATGATATTTGATGGATGATTTCTGAGCCATGGAGGTGAGTGACCCTAAACTATTTCCAAAGTACTTGTGAAATGTTTCTTGCATTATGTACTCGATTGCATCTCATGCGTGCTTGCATGTGAATTCATGACATGATTTGGCTTCAATGAGTTCTGGGAAAGTCTTGTGCTAGACACCAACGTCTCCACCATTTTCGTGAGTTCGTGACATGACGGAGCAAATGGCTCCGGAGCTCAAAAAGGGCTCCCTCCTAATGTTAATGTTAATGTTAAATGATCTATTTGAGCGTTGGGTGTTGAAGTGCTGTGATTTCACCGGGTCACGAGAGAACTAAACGTACATTTGATCTCTGAATCATGACATCATCGAAATGATCGAAATGCAACATTGTGAAATATATTTGTTTAATGATTTTCCTGGTTACTCGCTGAGCTTCTAGCTCACCCCAAAAATATTTTATTCCCCTCCACAGGGCTCGTGGCGAAGGAAGGCTTGTTGTGATTTTATTGTTGTGGAACTCCTCTTGTATAATAATAATGGGGATCATGGATCAGAGTGGCGCAGTGGAAGCGTGGACGCTTCGCTTTTGACATGTAATTTTTGGAGAATTTGATGTATATTGGAGATTTATTCTCGTAATTTATTTGAGGATTGTAGTGAACGACTGAGTCCCGGCGAGAGCTGGGCAGGCGGCCCGCCGAACCCTCTGGTTCGCCTTAAGGGGAGGTGGGGTTGTCACAGTTGGTATCAGAGCTTAGGCTTCAGATCTCGGTAGTGTATCCTAGGCTTGAAGTTTAGGATGCCGGACTGTGGGTTTGGTTTGCAATATTAGTGATTCATGCGGGATATCTCGACTTGATTGGTACAAGATGGAATGTCGAGGACGACATTCTTTTAAGGAGGGGAGATTGTGACGCCCCGAAAAGTATGAGTGTGAGAACCCGAAAATTTTCTAATTTTCAAGGGTTTATTTTATTTAATCGCCCCGCCTTTTCTACATTTTCTTTATTAGAAAATGTTCCCCAGATAAAGTTTATGAGCAAAGATAGTTTGAAAATGATTTTTCTAGTATCGGTTAGTTTTTGAGAAATTAAGAGCGTATTTTGAACGTGGGACCCGCAAGTGCGGTAAATGCATTATATTTTTGACAACTTGTTGGAATTTTGTATTAAGTGATATTATTTTACAAAGTGTTAAGATATTTGTATTGGAGAGACAAAAAGATAAGTTTTAAACCTAAAGGTGACAAGTGTCACCATCTAATTTAATCTTGGACTTTGACCATATGACTTTACCTTTACCTTTACCAAATAAATACAAAAAAATTGATCAAAATAAGCTTCATTTTGCAAGCTTCTTGGCCGAATGTTCTTGCTCAAGAAAGAAAGAAAATCTCTCAATTTCTTCCTTCTATTTCTTGCTCAATCTTCAAGTCCAACCAATAAAACTCCAAATCATTCCATAAAATCTCTTTGCTAAGTGGTCTTGAGGTGTTTTGTGGAGTTGTTTGGAAAGCTAAGGTGATTTGTTGCTCTATCTCTTGTATGGCTAAGGTGAGTTGTGAAGAACCACTCTCCTCCCTTAATTGATGTTCAATTCATGATTGGTGGTGGTATAAGATGCACTTTTATGGATTATATCTTGATTTTGGTTGAATTGGTGAAGTTTTATAATTTTTGAGGATTTTTCTGTTTTCATATGGATATGATTATGGGGTCATGTATGATGATTGGAAATGATGTTTAATGACTCTAGGAGGTGGAAAAAGTGATTAATTACAATCAATTTCTGTTTTGGAAGGAAAAGTGGAAAACTAGGTTTCAATGTTCTTCATTCTGTCTGAATTTTTAGCTCATAGATAGTGGCCGAATTGGCCTTGGATTAAAACATGAAAGTTGTATGGAATGACATTTTAGAGGTTTCTACAAAATTTCAGATCAATCGGAGTAGTGTAGAATGAGAAAAGTCAAAATTACTATTGCTGTTCTGGTTTTACCCGAAATTGAGAAGTGCGTCTGTAATGGGTTATTTTGGTTGAGAATGATTCTGAATTGGTTGTTGAGGTCTTCCAATGAAATGTAACCCTGTTTCTTAGCTTTCATCTGGTTTTGGAATTTCTGGATTTGGACTTGGATAGCCTGTTTTATGATGTTTCCGCTAGAATGCGTTCTGCGAATATGTTTTTGTGATTCTGGTATGGTATCTTGCATTTTTGACCTGGTTACACTCGAAACTGGGTTGAGTGATCTTCTGAAATATTGTAGCCCTATCTCTTAGCTTCGAAACGGTGGGTCTTTTACCTTCATCCGACAATCGTAGCGCCTTTGGTGCCATTACCGTAAAATGACGTCAAAACTGTTTTTCTGGTTTTGAGCTTAACTTTCATTTCCGGACTTTTCCCTAGCTTGACTTGTACTAGTACTACTTGGAGCTTGCTGAATGGCTATTGGATGAACTTGTTGTTGTGTGTGTACCTTTGGGACTGGCTGAGGAAATAATGAAGCCATGATGGCTGGAAAAGTTAACAAATTCAGGGGAAGTGCTGTCCGAACTTTGAAGGAACTTGTTTGCATTGAGTTTGTGATTTAAGACTTGGATTTGAGCAAGGCAATGATATTTGATGGATGATTTCTGAGCCATGGAGGTGAGTGACCCTAAACTATTTCCAAAGTACTTGTGAAATGTTTCTTGCATTATGTACTCGATTGCATCTCATGCGTGCTTGCATGTGAATTCATGACATGATTTGGCTTCAATGAGTTCTGGGAAAGTCTTGTGCTAGACACCAACGTCTCCACCATTTTCGTGAGTTCGTGACATGACGGAGCAAATGGCTCCGGAGCTCAAAAAGGGGCTCCCTCCTAATGTTAATGTTAATGTTAAATGATCTATTTGAGCGTTGGGTGTTGAAGTGCTGTGATTTCACCGGGTCACGAGAGAACTAAACGTACATTTGATCTCTGAATCATGACATCATCGAAATGATCGAAATGCAACATTGTGAAATATATTTGTTTAATGATTTTCCTGGTTACTCGCTGAGCTTCTAGCTCACCCCAAAAATATTTTATTCCCCTCCACAGGGCTCGTGGCGAAGGAAGGCTTGTTGTGATTTTATTGTTGTGGAACTCCTCTTGTATAATAATAATGGGGATCATGGATCAGAGTGGCGCAGTGGAAGCGTGGACGCTTCGCTTTTGACATGTAATTTTTGGAGAATTTGATGTATATTGGAGATTTATTCTCGTAATTTATTTGAGGATTGTAGTGAACGACTGAGTCCCGGCGAGAGCTGGGCAGGCGGCCCGCCGAACCCTCTGGTTCGCCTTAGGGGGAGGTGGGGTTGTCACAGGTAAGTCCCGATCAAAGTATTGTAACCTAACTAAACTAGTTCGGCGTCCAAATGTGATCCCCGTGTCGAACCCCTATAAGGAAAACAAAGGGAGGGGTAAGCTAAATGCTTAGTAAATGTGCAGGGGTAAAAGCATAAATTTCACAGAGTTGGAGCAAATATGAACACAGATTGCCAAGTTATAAGCAGAATATAGCATAGGTGTCGGATACAGATTGGCTTCAAAGCCAAATAATTTGCCACTATTGACCGCCTGCCGACACTCCGTCGACCACAATTTATGGTCCGTAGAACTCCACTCGTCAACCGCCAACCACCTTAACACCCACACTGGCCAGTCACCACAGACAGATAATGGCTCGAGCAATAGGGTTCATGCACTGAGGTTTACATGTTTGGTTCTCATATAACCAATTTTTGCATGTCAGAATATCATAGTGATCTCATGCCTAGGTCAGACTCACTCCGACCAAGCCCCTGCCGGCTCGAATAGTCTAACTAGGTCCTGAGATCGGGTCCCACAAATATCTCATATCATGCACATCACAAATGTCACCCCGAGCTACAAGCTCTAGGGGTTCAGCCCAACAACATGTCATTCACACAATTCACAGGCCCATTTCAGTTTCAGTATAAATGAGGGTTTAGGTCGAGTGTGATAAAGTACACTCTCGCCTAAGACCCCTTTCATTTAAAACATATCACATAAGGCCCTTAACTTATGCACATAGCCCAGATACTTACAAAAATACAAAATGAGCAAAACAAGGAACTTGACGTCGTTGGGTCCGCTAGTGGGTCCCAGTTGCTCCGTCAAGCTCGCCGCTGTCTGCAATAGTAAATTATATCACTTTAGACTAAAAACGGCTAAAACGGCCAACATATAGCAGATCACAAGCAAAACGGCAAAAACGGCACGCACGAGCGTAGAAACGACCAAACGGAAACAGAAACGGTTGGCGAAAACGGAAACGGCCGTTTGTGAGAAAAGGCAGATTTGACACTTGTTCCCATTTTGATCATAAGTTGAGCTACGAATATTGGATTAAGGCGTATGAGATGCCATTTCGAAGCTTAAAGACTGAAAAACAATTGTTACGAAGACATCCAGAACTGAAACTGGAAGCTTCAGTCCCCAAAAGAACCAAACAAAATCACCCACGGAATCTGACCAATGCACAAACGGTCAGTTTTGGGCGCAAACCGTTTTCTATGCTACACAAGGCCAAATGAGCTGAAAATTGGTAGTTAGATAATTCATTCCAAATGGAACAACTTTCATGAAAGCTGACAACCCAGATTCTAAACGAAAACGGGTCATCAAGACCAAAACAGATTTGACCAGAATAGGGTCATTTTCTCGGACAAGCCAACTTTGAACGGCTATAACTCAGGCTACACAACTCTGTTGGAGGCGTACTTTATACCGTTTCGACGCTGAAACTAAGAATTATATTTCTTATGCAGGTAACAAGACCAAATTCGCATGGTATCTAGACGAACTGGATATGGTCAGAATGCCTATCAGAATTGAATTGGAATCAGAGAGTGGTGCACAGCAAACTTGCACTGACCATATCCCAGACCACATGAATCAGATGGGTCTGAAACTTTGTAGGTCCACAGAATACTTTTCGGGCTACAAGTTTTGTGTTTTGGTCACAAGCTGAATCAGCTTGTAACTTGGTAAAATTCGAAGGCAAAGGTCCAGTTCTAAACTGTCCTGTTTTGCTGTTTCGCAAGAACAACGCGCGCAACCGCATAGGACGAATTCACATAATACATGCAAGTTTCTACGGAAAATTTATTCCATTCTAACACATACACAACACTCTCTCACTGCCCTATCAAGACTCCCGAAAAGCCCTCACACGAACAGCCCCTAACCCCAATCCAAAACAACCAAATCTCAAGTTCCACAATCCTTAATCCAGTGGACTTAATCTAAAAATCCCACTAACCATAACCTAACTATCTAAGCCTTACTTAAACCCAACTTAGCAGCCCCTCACACTAGGGTTTCTTACCCAAAATCTCGGACCTCACCTCTTCAACCTAACCAACCAAATTAACATCTCACACAACCCATTTGCAAGCTAATAATATCAATCAAACATGAATCAAAACCAAACCACAACAACCTTAATTTCTCTTCCTCTTGGCCGGTTACCATACAAGCAAATTTGACCAAATTTAAACCATGAAACTTCTTCACAATCAAGCCAATAACTAAGCACAACCACAAGATAATCAAAGCCATAACAAATTTAAAGGCTACCAGCCTTAATCATCCAAGAGGGTTTCATAAGAGGTTCTTACCTTGAACAAGGAAGAAGGATAAGGCCAAGACAACCTCTACCAAGCCTCAAGTAGAGCTAGCAAGCCTCAAACTTCAAGATGGCAGCTTCAAATGCAAAGAAGAAGCAAGAAACAAGCCACGGCTCTTCTCTTTTCTCTCTCTCTCTCTCTCACGGTTCCTTCCTCTTTTCTTTCCTTTGTTGTTTTTAACTCTAAGACTTATGCTTCTATGGTTTCTTATGTCTTAAGATTGTAAGACATAACAATTCCCAATAACTAGTGATATTTTGAAGTCTTGGCCAATCACAAGAAAGTATGCCAATTGCCTTTAAGTCCTTGCTTCCATGATTTCTTACTTTCCCAACTCTTGCCCAACTAACTTTCCTTTTCTTTCAAATTACTCCATAGCATATAATTAACCTAGGCTAAAATTCCTAATCACACTTAGCAATTGCACTAATCACCCTTAAACCTTACTTACCTACTTTATACCAATCTTTATCACACTTAAAATCCAACAAGTAAACACTTCCATGTCACACCTAAATTTAGGGTATAATTCCAACCTCATCATTCTCATTCACCATTTAACTAGAGTTTTTCTTGGATTAAGGTTTTCTAACCCTTTAAACCCACTTAACCCTATATAATACTATACAACAACATACATACACATCCGAACATGTAATTGCATTAGAAATGGCTAACCAGGGTTTCGCTTAAAATTTTTCAATTTTTGCACAATTAGGGTTTCTCAAATTCCCAATTAGGGATTTTCGAATTATTTGGAATAAAATTACCCTAAAATCCATTATTTTCACATACAAATCATATTTTAGGACAACCGGGGTCTCACAACCTCCCCCTCTTAAAAGAATTTGGTCCTCGAAATTATTACCTTCCTGGGCAAACAAGGTAGGATATTTCTTCTGCATCCCCTCCTCTATTTCCCATGTAGCCTCTTCTACATCGTGATTTCTCCATAAAATCTTCACCAAAGGGATTTGCTTATTCCTCAATTCCTTCACCTTGCGATCCAAAATTTGTACTGGTTGTTCCTCGTAGGTGAGGGATTCATCTAGCTCTACATCCTCAAGATGTAAAATATGGGTAGGATCTGGATGGTACTTCTTAAGCAACGAGACATGAAAAACGTTATGAATACGAGACATGCTAGCTGGCAACTCCAACTGGTATGCCACCGTTCCAACCCGTCGTTGAATCTTATACGGCCCTACATATCTTGGTTTCAATTTCTTTCCTTTCTTGGCCGCAATAGTTCCTCTGAGTGGCGTCACCTTTAGAAATACCATATTTCCCACTTCGAATTCAAGGTCTTTCCTTCGATGGTCGGCATAACTTTTCTGCCGGCTCTGAGCTGTTAATATCCTCTGGCGAATGATTTTAACCTTTTCCACCGCTTCTTCTATCCATGGCACTGCGGTAGCATCTAGAACTCTCCTTTCCCCCACTTCATCCCAAAAGATCGGTGAGCGGCACTTGCGTCCATAAAGAGCTTCATACGGTGCCATTTGTATGGAGGAGTGATAGCTATTATTGTAGGCAAATTCTATGAGAGTGAGATGTTGACTCCAACTTCCTCCCAGATCCAAAACACACGATCAGAGCATATCCTCAAGCATTTGTATCGTCCGCTCCGACTGTCCGTCTGTCTGAGGGTGGTAGGCTGTACTTAAGGTTAGTTTCGATCCTAAAGCACCCTGCATCTTTTGCCAGAACCGTGACACAAATCGTGGATCTCTATCCAAAACTATACTCACTGGTACTCCATGTAGGCGTACAATTTCGTCCATATAAAGTTGAGCTAGTTTCTCTAAGGGGTACTTCATGTTCACTGGTAGGAAATGGGCTGACTTAGTTAGACGATCTACTATCACCCATATAGCAACATGTCCCTTTTGGGTTTTTGGTAGCCCTGAGACAAAGTCCATAGTGATGTTCTCCCATTTCCATTCTGGCACTTCCAATGGTTGGAGCAAACCAGACGGCTTTTGGTGCTCGGCCTTTATCTGCTGGCAGGTCAGGCAGGTTTGGACAAATTGGGCTATTTCTCTTTTCATGCCTTCCCACCAGTACAACTGCTTTAAATCCTGATACATCTTGGTTGTACCAGGGTGTACCGTATATTTTGACCTATGTGCCTCTTCTAATATCTCCCGTTTCAATTCCGGGTCCTGGGGTATAACATATCGGCTACGGTACCGTAGTAGCCCATCCGAGCTCACATTGAAGTCAGGTAACGCCCTTTGTTCGACTTTCTCCTTCCACTTCTGTACCTGAGTGTCCTCCTTTTGCATTTCCTTTATCCGAGGGAGTAAAGTAGATGTAACTGTTATATTGCTAAAAAGTACTCCCCGTAGCTTAAGTTGAGGATTCCACTCCCCGACTTTTTCTAGTAACTCCCACTCTTTTAGTTGTAAACTGGATACCTGAGCTTTTCGGCTAAGAGCATCGGCTACTACATTTGCTTTACCCGTATGATACTTTATGGTACAGTCATAATCCTCTAAAAATTCCATCCACCGACGTTGCCTTAAATTCAATTCCTTTTGGGAAAACAAGTATTTTAAGCTCTTATGGTCGGTGAATACCTCAAAGGTTATTCCGTAGAGGTAATGACGCAACTTTTGGAGAGCAAAAACTACAGCTGCCAATTCTAAATCATGAGTAGGGTAGTTTTGCTCATGAGGCTTCAATTTCCGGGATGCGTACGCTATCACCTGTCCATTTTGCATAAGTACGCAGCCTAAACCCATCTTAGATGCATCTGTGTATACCACGAAACTGTCTTTTCCATTAGGCAGTGTTAAAATTGGGGTGGAAGTTAATAATCCTTTTAGCTCTCGGAAACTGGCCTCGCACTTCGGGGTCCAAACAAACTGATTGTGAATTCTAGTCAAATCCGTTAACGGGCCAGCTATCTTAGAAAAATTCTTAATAAAACGGCGATAATATCCTGCTAGCCCTAAGAAACTTCTAACTTCAGTCGGGCTTTCCGGTCTCTTCCATTCTGTTACCGCTCTTACTTTAGCGGGGTCCACCGCTATCCCATCTTTTGAGATCACATGACCTAAAAAGGACACCTCTTCCAGCCAAAATTCACATTTACTGAACTTAGCATATAGCTGATGGTCCTTAAGGGTTTGTAATACTAACCTCAAATGCTGTTCATGATCCTCTCGAGTCTTAGAGTAGACCAAAATGTCATCAATGAAGACCACCACAAATTGGTCCAAATAGGGTTTGAAGACTCTATGCATTAAATCCATGAATGCGGCTGGAGCATTTGTCTACCCAAAGGGCATAACTGCAAACTCAAAATGCCCATACCGCGAATTAAAGGCGGTTTTAGGTATGTCCTCCTTCCGAATCCTCAATTGATAGTACCCCTGTCGAAGATCTAGTTTCGAATATACAACTGCACCTTGCAGTTGATCAAACAATGCATCAATATGAGGCAAGGGATACTTATTCTTAATGGTTAAGTTATTCAATCCCCGATAATCTATACACATCCGTAACCCTCCATCCTTCTTCTTGACAAATAATACCGGGGCTCCCCAAGGTGATTCACTCTCCTGTATAAATCCTCGATCTAATAGTTCCTGTAATTGAATCTTTAACTCTTTAAGTTCAGCAGGAGCCATTCGATAAGGGGTTTTCAAAATTGGTTCAGCTCCAGGATGCAACTCGATCTTGAATTCTATGTCCCTTTCTGGCGGTAGCGAAGTTAATTCCTCAGGAAAAAGTTCAGAGAAGTCACACACTACAGGTACATTTTCAACTTTCAACTGCTCCTGTGGAGTATTAATCAATACAGCCAAGTACCCTCGAGCTCTTTTACTTAGCAATTTCCTAGCCCTAATCCCGGAAATGAGAGTGGCTGAGGTTAATTTTCCTCGAACATCTAGGTGGAGTGTAGGTTCGCCCAGTATGTGCAAATCAACTGTCTTAGTGCGACAATCTAGGTGAGCATAATATTTAACTAAGCAATCCATACCTAGTATGACGTCATATCCCTTAAGGGCTAATTCAATCAAGTCCACTAGCAATTTCTGCTCCCCGACCCATACTTCACTCTCCTTATAAACCATATTTGCCAGTAAGCTCTTATTGGTGATAGGGGTCTTAATTTCTAGGTCATATGGTAACTTTTCAGCCTTAACATCAATGTGAGCCATGAATGTAGGGTTAACAAAAGAGTGCGTGGCGCCAGGGTCAATTAAAACGTTTGCGGTACGCCGAAAAGAGAAAGTGTACCTTCGATGACTGCCGAAGGGTCAGTCACCTCTTGATGACCCATGGCGTACACTCGGGCCGGTACTTTAGGTCGATTACCCCCTGCATTGATCGGCTTAGGTGTAGTCCCTCCTGCTTGAGGGGTACTAGTTCCTTCATGCGGAGCCTTTGGGCATTGAGCAATGAGGTGTTCTGTGCTGCCACATCTGAAACACTTCCGCACTGAACCCTGCTTCCAACAATTATCAGAGGGATGATTGCCTCCACAAAAGTTACAGGTCGATCTAGGTCCTGAACTTTGTCCTCCGCGCTGGCCACCTCTCTGCGGCCCTCGCCCCGCCTGCCCTCGTCCAAAATTGCCTCGGCCTGGGGTCCCAATAGGCCGCGGACCTCCTACTCCTCTACCCAACTTGGTGGGTGGCTCGTTCTTCGAGCTCTGCCCAGGGGTGTAGGTACTCGAGCTCGGTTGTCTACGTTTACGCTCTTGAAAGGCCTTAACCTGACCCCTGGCTGCTTCTATCCTCTGCGCTTTCTCTAGCGCCTGACTAATTGTGTCCACCTGGACAGCCGCTAACGCCTCCTGGAGTTCCACATTCAACCCCTGAATGAAGCTTCGAACGCGTCTTTGCTCCGTGAGTACCAAATCAGGAGCAAAACGAGACAGTTTAGTGAACTGCGTCTCGTACTCAGCCACACTTAACGCCCCTTGGCGCAGGCGGATAAACTCGTCCTCCCGCCGTTCTTGCACTATGGGTGGTAGATACTTTTCATTGAATTCCCGGGTGAAGTTAACCCAGGTCCAGGGAGTCTGCTCTCGTTCCCACTTGGTCTTAATGACATTCCACCAAGCCCGGGCGGCTCCCTCAAACTGAAAAGTTGCAAAAGAGATTTGCCGCTCCTCCGTATATCCAAGTGCGGCAAAGATATCTAGCATTCGTTCTAACCATCCCTCAGCTATGTCTGGATTCGGTCCACCTACAAATTTGGGAGGAGCGAACTTTTGAAACCGTTCTAATGCCCGGTCCTCTCTATCATGATTATTATTTTCCGTATTTCCTCCAGGGTTCCCAGCATTTTGGCCCTGACCTTGACCTTGTTGATTAACCATTCTCTCAAGTAAGTCAGCCATACGCTGGATGGCTGTGGCTACCTGGTCAGGTTCGTTCTCATTTTCTCCCTCTGGGCCTCTACCTCGCCCACCGGATTCCATTTATATTCAGAAAGTCTAGAATTGAAACAAAAAGTATATTAAATATCGTGAAAATAAACAAAGTAAAGCAATAGGAACAAAACAAGTGCTTAACAACTCGAATTTAAACAAAGAAAACACTTAAAAACAAATACGCAAGATACACATAAAAGATGACCCCAAAAGGCCATACCACATACATGCCAGTCTTATAGACAAGTCACGCCAAAAGATATACAAATTAATCGACATCCAGTCGGTTCAAAACCCAATACATACAAGAGTACTACGGCTCCATAACCGGTCTAAATCCACTAGATACAAAACCAAAAGTAAGCAGGAAAATACACAGAAGCTCCAGAGCGGCCCTATACGCCTCCCATAGGTGGCCAGTCCCCAACCGAGCCTAAAGAGTCTACCCCGTCCATCGGCTCCGGGCCGATAGCACGAGGCGGTACCTCCGCAATCATGTCTAGGAGAGCCTCACAGTCAAACATAATCCCTCTAACGCGCTCTCGCATCTGCCTCTTAATCGCCGAAAACTGCTGTCGCGTCTCCTGTAGCTGCTGGCGAAAGGCATCAGTCCTCTCCTCCTCCTCTCTCAGGCTCTACTCGGTCTCTCTAATACGCATGGCCTGCCCATGGCCCACGTGCCTAGCCTCCGCTAACAGACTGCCCAAGCGCTCGTTCGCCTTAGCCAGGCGGCGGCGCTCATCATCAACAGCAAGTACTACCTCATCTGGATACCCATAGGTATGCCTACACTAACATGGCCTATTCAGGCGGCCAAAAGGTGAATACATCACATAAGGCCCACCTGGCCTCCTCTGGAAGCGTAGAACTCGGCGGTGTAAAACATGGTTAATCGGGCCCCCGACGCTCGGAGGACGCGGTCCAGATCTGGATCCACTAGGCTCGCCAGGCTCCATCCTACAAAATTTTAACATTATCTGGTCAGTTCGACAGCATTTTAGCTTAAAAGAGATCATTCATCGTAAATAAATCACAGAACCCTACTGCCTATCATGTATGTCCCAATTACCCAAGTCCTCTAACCTAGGCGCTCTGATACCACCTGTGACGGCCCCATCGTACCCAGAGGCGTACCAAAGGGCTTAGCAGGCCGTCTACCTAGCTCGCGCCAGGACTCGAAATAACCTAAGAAAAGAAAGCTAAAAAAATACTATTAACATCCAAACAGTTGCTACTCACAATATATACACGGCCAAAGATTTACTATGTACAGTACCTATAGCAGCAAAAGTGCCCTATGTACAATTCAAAAGTAGTAGCTCATCTTACTACATTATCCTATGATGATAACTACCACCAAAAGGTGGACCCTAAAGTGGGTCCGAACGCGAACTACTATTACTATTACACGCATTCGGTAAGTCCCGATCAAAGTTTTGTAACCTAACTAAACTAGTTCGGCGTCCAAAAGTGATCCCCGTGTCGAACCCCTGTAAGGAAAACAAAGGGAGGGGTAAGCTAAATGCTTAGTAAATATGCAGGGGTAAAAGCATAAATTTCACAGAGTTGGAGCAAATATGAACACAGATTGCCAAGTTATAAGCAGAATATAGCATAGGTGTAGGATACAGATTGGCTTCAAAGCCAAATAATTTGCCACTATTGACCGCCTGCCGACACTCCGTCGACCACAATTTATGGTCCGTAGAACTCCACTCGTCAACCGCCAACCACCTTAACACCCATACTGGCTAGTCACCACAGACAGATAATGGCTCGAGCAATAGGGTTCATGCACTGAGGTTTACATGTTTGGTTCTCATATAACCAATTTTTGCATGTCAGAATATCATAGTGATCTCATGCCTAGGTCAGACTCACTCCGACCAAGCCCCTGCCGGCTCGAATAGTCTAACTAGGTCCTGAGATCGGGTCCCACAAATATCTCATATCATGCACATCACAAATGTCACCCCGAGCTACAAGCTCTAGGGGTTCAGCCCAACAACATGTCATTCACACAATTCACAGGCCCATTTCAATTTCAGTATAAATGAGGGTTTAGGTCGAGTGTGATAAAGTACACTCTCGCCTAAGACCCCTTTCATTTAAAACATATCACATAAGGCCCTTAACTTATGCACATAGCCCAGATACTTACAAAAATACAAAATGAGCAAAACAAGGAACTAGACGTCGTTGGGTCCGCTAGTGGGTCCCAGTTGCTCCGTCAAGCTCGCCGCTGTCTGCAATAGTAAATTATATCACTTTAGACTAAAAACGGCTAAAACGGCCAACATATAGCAGATCACAAGCAAAACGGCAAAAACGGCACGCACGCGCGTAGAAACGACCAAACGGAAATGGAAACGGTTGGCGAAAACGGAAACGGCCGTTTGTGAGAAAAGGCAGATTTGACACTTGTTCCCATTTTGATCATAAGTTGAGCTACGAATATCGGATTAAGGCGTATGAGATGCCATTTCGAAGCTTAAAGACTGAACAACAATTGTTACGAAAACATCCAGAACTGAAACTGGAAGCTTCAGTCCCCAAAAGAACCAAACAAAATCACCCATGGAATCTGACCAATGCACAAACGGTCAGTTTTGGGTGCAAACTATTTTCTATGCTACACATGGCCAAATGAGCTGAAAATTGGCAGTTAGATAATTCATTCCAAATGGAACAACTTTCATGAAGGCTGACAATCCAAATTCTAAACGGAAACTGGTCATCAAGACCAAAATAGATTTGACCAGAATAGGGTCATTTTCTCGGACAAGCCAACTTTGAACGGCTATAACTCAGGCTACACAACTCCGTTGGAGGCGTACTTTATACCGTTTCGACGCTGAAACTAAGAGTTATATTTATTATGAAGGTAACAAGACCAAATTCTCATGGTATCTAGACGAACTGGATATGGTCAGAATGCCTATCAGAATTGAATTGGAATCAGAGAGTGGTGCACAGCAAACTTGCACTGACCATATCCCAGAACACATGAATCGGATGGGTCTGAAACTTTGCAGGTCTACAGAATACTTTTCGGGCTACAAGTTTTGTGTTTTGGGCACAAGCTCAATCAGCTTGTAACTTGGTCAAAATTCGAAGGCAAAGGTCCAGTTCTAAACTGTCCTGTTTTGCTGTTTCGCAAGAACAACGCGCGCAACCGCATGGGACGAATTCACATAATACATGCAAGTTTCTACGGAAAATTTATTCCATTCTAACACATACACAACACTCTCTCACTGCCCTATCAAGACTCCCGAAAAGCCCTCACACGAACAGCCCCTAACCCCAATCCAAAACAACCAAATCTCAAGTTCCACAATCCTTAATCCAGTGGACTTAATCTAAAAATCCCACTAACCATAACCTAACTATCTAAGCCTTACTTAAACCCAACTTAGCAGCCCCTCACACTAGGGTTTCTTACCCAAAATCTCGGACCTCACCTGTGACGCCCCGAAAAAAATGAGTTTGAGAACCCGGAAATTTTCTAATTTTCTAGGGTTTATTTTGTTTAAAACAAAACCCGCCTTTTCTACATTTTCTTGATTAGAAAAAAATCCTAGATAAAGTTTATGAGCAAAAATAGTTTTAAAATGATTTTTCTAGTATCGGTTAGTTTTTGAGAAATTAAAAGCGTATTTTGGATGTGGGACCCACTAGTGCGAAAAATTCAGAAAAATTCGGCCAATAAGGTTAAGTTTCGGATACTGTGTAAAATTTATCGGGTGTTAAGAGATAAGTAGAGGAGGTGAAGTGATTGATGTGAGAGGTGACCAAAGGATAGAAATGCATTTACTAGTGTGCCAAGTGTCATTTTTCCATTGGGTGGACTTTATGACTTACTATTCATGTTTTTGACCTTTTGACTAAGTGGTTAAATATCTAAAAATTACCTCAAAAATTCATTATTTTCACTCCTTGGTGGCCGACTTCCTCAAGCTCAAGAAGGAAGAGAATTGCTTCAAATTTCAAGGTTCCATTTAGCTCAATCTTCCAAACCAATTGCATCAACTAGTTTCAACTCCATAAAAGCTTTCCATTAGGTGCTAGTGAGTTGCTTAGTGAAGTTTTTTGGAGGAGCTAAGGTGGTCTACCACTTCCTCTCTCTTGTTTACTTGGTAAGTAGTGATTGACTATCCTCTTACACCTAATGATGTTGAATTTATGCCTAATGGTGGCTATTGTGTTAGAAATTGTGGTTTATTTCTTGGTTTGAAGTGATTTGGTTAAGTTTTTATTTTTTTTGAGGAATTTTCTGGTTTTATGTGATCTTGATGGTGTGGTTGTTTTTGATGGTTGGTAATAAGGGGCTATGGCTCTAGTAGGTGCATATGATAGGAAATTGCAATCAATTTTGGGTTTGGATTGAAATGAGAAAAGTTAGGGTTGATAACCCCCAATTCTGTCCGGTTTTGGATCATAGGGTTAGAGGCCGAATTGGACTTTGCTCAAAACATGAAAGTTGTAGGTATTGACGATTTTGAAGTGCCTACAAAATTTCAGGGCATTTGGAGTAGTGTAGAGTGAGTTATGCCGTTTTTACTGTTGCTGTTCTGGGTGATCAGAATGTGCGAACTGTGATTGTAATCGTCTATTTTGACTGGAATTGGTTTGGATTTTGTTGTTGGTGTCTTCTGATGAATTGTAGGTTGATGTCTTAGCTATCATATGCCTTTGGAATCAATGCATTTGGACCTGTATAGACTGAATTGGACTGATTACAGTTTTGTGTGCTTTGGGAACCTGCAATTACGGTTCTGGTTTGGTATTTTGCATATTTGACCTAGTTGTGCTAGGATTTGGACTGAGTGGCCTTCTACATTGTTGTAGCCCTGTCTCTTAGCTTCGAAACGGTGGGTCTTGCATCTTCATCCGACCATCATAGTGCTTTTGGCACTATTACCGCAAAATGACGTCAAAACTGTTTTTCTGGTTTGAGCTAAACTTTCATTTCCGGACTTTTCCCTAGGTTGACTTGTACTAGTACTACTTGGAGCTTGCTGAATGGCTATTGGATGAACTTGTTGTTGTGTGTGTACCTTTGGGACTGGCTGAGGATATAATGAAGCCATGATGGCTGGAAAAGTAAGCAAATTCAGGGGAAGTGCTGTCCGAACTTTGAAAGGACTTGATTGCATTGAGTGTATGATGGAATTGGCTATATTGGACGAGGATTGTGAGCCGTGGAGGTGAGTGACCTTAAACTACTTGCAACGTTACTTTAAAATGTTTCTTGCATCGTTTCTTTGATTGCATATCCTGTGTGCCGGCATATAAGTTCTTGACATGTTTTGGCTCAAATGAGTACTTGGAATTCGTGTGCTAGACTCCGACGTCTCCTCCACCGTTTAATGTTCCTGTAGAGCACCAATGGGCTCAATGTTCAATGTTCAATGTTAATGTTCAATGTTAAATGATTGTTTGGAGCGTTGGACGTCTAAGTACCATGATTTCTCTGGCTCATGAGAGAAGTGAAAGTGCATTGATTGTTGAAGCATGACATTATTGAAATGAACGATTGTGAAACTGATTTGATAACTGATTTTACTGGTTACTCGCTGAGCTTCTAGCTCACCCCAAAATGTTTTATTTCCCTCCACAGGGCTCAAGGCGACGAAAGGGCTTGTTGTGTTTATCATGGATTATCTCATGTATGGATTGATGGATTGAATTTGGTTTTCCTTTTGTGTAATCATTCATATTGGGATTGTATTGAACGTTTAGAATTGATTGGATGTGTAATAGTCAAGTTTTGGACTTCCTCCTGTATAATCATTGTGACCAAGGATCAGAGTGGCGCAGTGGAAGCGTGGACGCTTCGCTTTTGATATGTAAAGTTTGGGAACCTTTGAGTGATATTGTAATATTTGAGGTTTATTCTTGTAATTCATTTGAGGATTGTAGTGAACGACTGAGTCCCGGCGAGAGCCGGGCAGGCGGCCCGCCGAACCCTCTGGTTCGCCTTAGGGGGAGGTGGGGCCGTGACAGTTGGTATCAGAGCTTAGGCTTCAGATCTCTGTAGTGTATCCTAGGCTTGAAGTTTAGGATGCCGGACTGTGGGTTTGATTTGACTCTTGAGAGATTTTTGCGGGATGTCTTGACTTGATTGGTACAAGAGGGAATGTCGAGGACGACATTCTTTTAAGGAGGGGAGATTGTGACGCCCCGAAAAAAATGAGTTTGAGAACCCGGAAATTTTCTAATTTTCTAGGGTTTATTTTGTTTAAAACAAAACCCGCCTTTTCTACATTTTCTTGATTAGAAAAAAATCCCAGATAAAGTTTATGAGCAAAAATAGTTTTAAAATGATTTTTCTAGTATCGGTTAGTTTTTGAGAAATTAAAAGCGTATTTTGGATGTGGGACCCACTAGTGCGAAAAATTCAGAAAAATTCGGCCAATAAGGTTAAGTTTCGGATACTGTGTAAAATTTATCGGGTGTTAAGAGATAAGTAGAGGAGGTGAAAGGTGACCAAAGGATAGAAATGCATTTACTAGTGTGCCAAGTGTCATTTTTCCATTGGGTGGACTTTATGACTTACTATTCATGTTTTTGACCTTTTGACTAAGTGGTTAAATATCTAAAAATTACCTCAAAAATTCATTATTTTCACTCCTTGGTGGCCGACTTCCTCAAGCTCAAGAAGGAAGAGAATTGCTTCAAATTTCAAGCTTCCATTTAGCTCAATCTTCCAAACCAATTGCATCAACTAGTTTCAACTCCATAAAAGCTTTCCATTAGGTGCTAGTGAGTTGCTTAGTGAAGTTTTTTGGAGGAGCTAAGGTGGTCTACCACTTCCTCTCTCTTGTTTACTTGGTAAGTAGTGATTGACTATCCTCTTACACCTAATGATGTTGAATTTATGCCTAATGGTGGCTATTGTGTTAGAAATTGTGGTTTATTTCTTGGTTTGAAGTGATTTGGTTAAGTTTTTATTTTTTTTGAGGAATTTTCTGGTTTTATGTGATCTTGATGGTGTGGTTGTTTTTGATGGTTGGTAATAAGGGGCAATGGCTCTAGTAGGTTCATATGATAGGAAATTGCAATCAATTTTGGGTTTGGATTGAAATGAGAAAAGTTAGGGTTGATAACCCCCAATTCTGTCCGGTTTTGGATCATAGGGTTAGAGGCCGAATTGGACTTTGTTCAAAACATGAAAGTTGTAGGTATTGATGATTTTGAAGTGCCTACAAAATTTCAGGGCATTTGGAGTAGTGTAGAGTGAGTTATGCCGTTTTTACTGTTGCTGTTCTGGGTGATCAGAATGTGCGAACTGTGATTGTAATCGTCTGTTTTGACTGGAATTGGTTTGGATTTTGTTGTTGGTGTCTTCTGATGAATTGTAGCTTGATGTCTTATCTATCATATGCCTTTGGAATCAATGCATTTGGACCTGTATAGACTGAATTGGACTGATTACAGTTGTGTGTGCTTTGGGAACCTGCAATTACGGTTCTGGTTTGGTATTTTGCATATTTGACCTAGTTGTGCTAGGATTTGGACTGAGTGGCCTTCTACATTGTTGTAGCCCTGTCTCTTAGCTTCGAAACGGTGGGTCTTGCATCTTCATCCGACCATCGTAGTGCTTTTGGTACCATTACCGCAAAATGACGTCAAAACTGTTTTTCTGGTTTGAGCTAAACTTTCATTTCCGGACTTTTCCCTAGGTTGACTTGTACTAGTACTACTTGGAGCTTGCTGAATGGCTATTGGATGAACTTGTTGTTGTGTGTGTACCTTTGGGACTGGCTGAGAATATAATGAAGCCATGATGGCTGGAAAAGTAAGCAAATTCAGGGGAAGTGCTGTCCGAACTTTGAAAGGACTTGATTGCATTGAGTGTATGATGGAATTGGCTATATTGGACGAGGATTGTGAGCCGTGGAGGTGAGTGACCTTAAACTACTTGCAACGTTACTTTAAAATGTTTCTTGCATCGTTTCTTTGATTGCATATCCTGTGTGCCGGCATATAAGTTCTTGACATGTTTTGGCTCAAATGAGTACTTGGAATTCGTGTGCTAGACTCCGACGTCTCCTCCACCGTTTAATGTTCCTGTAGAGCACCAATGGGCTCAATGTTAATGTTCAATGTTAAATGATTGTTTGGAGCGTTGGACGTCTAAGTACCATGATTTCACTGGCTCATGAGAGAAGTGAAAGTGCATTGATTGTTGAAGCATGACATTATTGAAATGAACGATTGTGAAACTGATTTGATAACTGATTTTACTGGTTACTCGCTGAGCTTCTAGCTCACCCCAAAATGTTTTATTTCCCTCCACAGGGCTCAAGGCGACGGAAGGGCTTGTAGTGTTTATCATGGATTATCTCATGTATGGATTGATGGATTGAATTTGGTTTTCCTTTTGTGTAATCATTCATATTGGGATTGTATTGAACGTTTAGAATTGATTGGATGTGTAATAGTCAAGTTTTGGACTTCCTCCTGTATAATCATTGTGACCAAGGATCAGAGTGGCGCAGTGGAAGCGTGGACGCTTCGCTTTTGATATGTAAATGTTGGAATATTTGATTTATATTGGAGATTTTATCTTGTATTTGTTTGAGGACTGTAGTGATCGACTGAGTCCCGGCGAGAGCTGGGCAGGCGGCCCGTTGACCCCTCTGGTTCACCTTAGGGGAAAATGGGGTCGTGACATCACCTCTTCAACCTAACCAACCAAATTAACATCTCACACAACCCATTTGCAAGCTAATAATATCAATCAAACATGAATCAAAACCAAACCACAACAACCTTAATTTCTCTTCCTCTTGGCCGGTTACCATACAAGCAAATTTGACCAAATTTAAACCATGAAACTTCTCCACAATCAAGCCAATAACTAAGCACAACCACAAGATAATCAAAGCCATAACAAATTTAAAGGCTACCAGCCTTAATCATCCAAGAGGGTTTCATAAGAGGTTCTTACCTTGAACAAGGAAGAAGGATAAGGCCAAGACAACCTCTACCAAGCCTCAAGTAGAGCTAGCAAGCCTCAAACTTCAAGATGGCAGCTTCAAATGCAAAGAAGAAGCAAGAAACAAGCCACGGCTCTTCTCTTTTCTCTCTCTCTCTCTCACGGTTCCCTCCTCTTTTCTTTCCTTTGTTGTTTTTAACTCTAAGACTTATGCTTCTATGGTTTCTTATGTCTTAAGATTGTAAGACATAACAATTCCCAATAACTAGTGATATTTTGAAGTCTTGGCCAATCACAAGAAAGTATGCCAATTGCCTTTAAGTCCTTGCTTCCATGATTTCTTGCTTTCTCAACTCTTGCCCAACTAACTTTCCTTTTCTTTCAAATTACTCCATAGCATATAATTAACCTAGGCTAAAATTCCTAATCACACTTAGCAATTGCACTAATCACCCTTAAACCTTACTTACCTACTTTATACCAATCTTTATCACACTTAAAATCCAACAAGTAAACACTTCCATGTCACACCTAAATTTAGGGTATAATTCCAACCTCATCATTCTCATTCACCATTTAACTAGAGTTTTTCCTGGATTAGGGTTTTCTAACCCTTTAAACCCACTTAACCCTATATAATACTATACGACAACATACATACACATATCTAATACACATCCGAACATGTAATTGCATTAGAAATGGCTAACCAGGGTTTCGTTTAAAAATTTTCAATTTTTGCACAATTAGGGTTTCTCAAATTCCCAATTAGGGATTTTCGAATTATTTGGAATAAAAATTACCCTAAAATCCATTATTTTCACATACAAATCATATTTTAGGACAACCGGGGTCTCACATCCGCATTCATGTAGTACATCCAAATGTGATAAATTCTTTGGTTAAAACAAGAAAATCCTTGACTAAATCACGCAACTAGCATTGGCTAGGTCAAAGGGGTGCCTTGGATTTTTATCCTTGCCTTCCCCTTCGTCAAATGTGACTCCCGAACCTTTCCTTTGATTTTCGTAGACTAGGAGTCGTTTAAAAGGGGTTTCTTCTACTTTTTCCTTTGAAAATTCATTTTTAGGTGACTTGGTACACCTTAACTCTATACCAAGTGGCGGCTCCGATTTTTTCAAAACCTTTTTTAAACTATATTTTGGGTCAAAACGTCGCATTTTCAAGTCCCATTTAGACCCATATTTTTCCTCTTTTTCTTTGTAAATCAAAAATTCATTTTGCAAATAAAAAATTCACTCTTTAAACATATTTATTTTTATTTTATAAAAAATGGGGCGCGACAGCTGGCGACTCCACTGGGGACTTAGAGAGTCCGAGCATTTGATTTAGTCGATTGTTTTCTTCTTTTAACCTTCTTATCTATTACATTTGGATGTTTAGGATTGCATTCCTTTTTCCCTTTTTTCTCTTTTTAGGATTTTTGCATCTATTGCGCGCCTAATCGCTCTTTGCACACTATGTATGTGATGAATGGATGGTTCATTTATTTGTGTACTTTTACTTGTTTCGCGATTGCGTTTTGGGATGGGGGGTAGTTACCCTAGAACCTTCGATCGCATCTAATGGTACAATCCCTCCCCTCAATAAGAAAAGCACTTCATACGTGCATGCATAGTTTGATTTATCCCATTTTTCTTTATCGTGGGCGCCATCCCACACCTCCTTGTAGGATTAGGATCGATTGCCTTGGGTAGGCGGATGGTGTGTCCTGCGCCCATAGCGCTACCTAAGAGATCACTCGAGCCACCGATCAAAGGCCCTGGGAGTGATGACCCTTCGCCTTTAGGTCTGAAGGCTTGGGAGCCGAAGCCTTATCGAGTCTAGATGCAGTAGTGAGCCAAACCTCATGCATCCATATTAGAAGTGCCTAGGATAAAGTCAACCTACCCGATTAGGAGCACTAGGCACGAGGGGAGGGATCCCACCCCTCTGTCCTTATTTATCTTTTTGCTTTTAATTGCCCAACGTGTTATGTGATTATGAGTTGAACTAACGTTTCTTTGTTTTCTTGTCTTTTGCATTCACAAACGTTAGGAATAAGAGATCTGGCATGATCTTCTTTATAGAACCCACCTTCTTAGATAGGCTATTGCACATTTAAAGATTCCGATATGTTGCATTTGTAGGATGATAATGTCATATCATTTTAGGCCTACCCTGGCGTATAAAGGGTTCCTTAAGTCATATTTCATTTTGAATTACATGTTTTATCGCTTTAATAAACTGGCATCATGCATAAACCATAGAAGGGAATGCAACATAGGGAATCCCGTGTTAGGAATAAAACCGCCCTGTGTCTCGGATATTTAATCCAAGGAGACTTGCACGTTTATACTTTTGTACCATCCAAAGGGGTAGTGCACAAGGTAAGGTAGGATCCGATCTTTTCCATGACCTTGGGGCGATCTTTGGTACATTAGAATATGAGCATCTAACAATCATTCTTTGGCCATTTTTAACATAGTTGGTAAAAATCCCTTGCTTAAAGGACATTAACTTGAAGAAATTCGCAAATGATTCCTCATTATTGAGATGGTAAACTTATTGAGGCCAAATCTTGATTGTAGGAGGCTCATAGGCTAATGCATCACAATGCATTTTTTTAAACTACCAAAGGGGAGATAATTCCATCGATTTTTGAATAAACTATCATTTCCATTCATTTGATCAAATTCATCCAATCTATTTGGTCAATTCATTCATTTTTATAACAATTTGGTCAATTTTGAATAAATCATCAATTTCAATTCATTTGACCAATTTACCCTTTTTTAGGGTGATCCGGTCGATTTTGAATAAATCATCAATTTCATTCAATTCATGTGACTAATTCACCCTTTTTAGGGTGATCCATTCAATTTTGAATAAATAATCAAATTTCATGCAATGCATTTGACCCTTTTACCCTTTTAAGGCAATCTAGTCAATTTTGAATAAATTATCAATTTCATCCTATCCTTTTGATTCGCTTATTCCTTTTTAGGGTTTAAGTCTAAAATTCATTGAATAAATTAGTCAAGGCATTGCAATCCTTTCAAGAGTAAGCTCTCTTTCACATATCATGTGTGGATCAAAGTAAGCAATCCATTCGGACTTTGTCCTCATTTTTTAGGACCAATGTTTCTTCTCACTCCAAATTGGCCAAATTTTCCAAATCATTTTTCACTCAATCAATTGATCGAATTCATCAGGTATTGTATGGTGCCTACCCTAGAGGATTGCATTTTCATGCTAGGCCTACCCTTGGCATAAAAGGGTTCCCCCATAGGACATGCATACCGATTTTATAGTCTTGATTACTAACTCAGGGTATTTTTCTTTTATTTTTTCCCCTTCCCCTGCATTCATAAAAATGTTTCAATAAGGTGGAAATATTTTTCTATATCTGATAACAATTTTGATCCGATAAAGTTTGAAAGGTAATACTTGATTCTTGGGCAGACCCTGCAATGAAAACATGAAGGATCTATTTGGAAGCGCTAGGCTAAAGCCTCTAAGAGTCTTCATCATTACTTTTCAAAGAAAAGGAAAAATTCTGTTCCGAAAAGGAGGCAAACAAGTGTATATATGTGGAGCTCTTCAGAAGTCTTTCTCTTCTCATTTGTAGAAATTTTGTTTCAAACCTTTTCAGCAATAAAGTTTTTTTTTATTTATACAATTGTTGTTTTGTATATAATCATGTATATTTCATTCTTTTTTGGCTATTTGAGGGATTTCATGGTGAATTTTAAGAAATAAGACTAAATTGAGATTTTTCAACCTCTAGCCTAAAAATTCGCAAGTGTATGCATTCTAAAATCCTTGTGTACACTAGATTGGTGATCCGAGCTACACAATAAGAGTGCTCAAAATTAAAAGAGGTCACTCAGAAGGCCCCATGAGATACCTTTCTCCTTCACTTAACCCCAAAATAAAATCAGTCACATTGATTGAAAAATTGCAAATTGGGGCGAGCTTTGCTTGAGAAATGTCCACTGTGTCTAATCATATTCAATTCACATCTAAGTGAAAGCAAAATGTGCACTATTCTTGTTTATTTTGGAAATTTGGAATGATACTTCGAGCATTCGTTTCTCTACCTATACAGATTTTATCATTTGCTCTCCCATTTGAGCCTTTGAAAGAATAATTTTCGTTTCAAATAAGAGCTTTATTGATCACTACCCTACATTGGAAAATTTTCAAATATCAAAAAAGGGAGTGGATTTTCAATGACCATTTCATTACTTTGGTTGTCATGAGGTGTAAGAATGATACTTTGGCCATCGTTTCTACAACCTAAACACCATTTATCCCTTGCATCCTCATTTGAGCTAAAATTGGTGGTTCTTTTCGAGTGCACATCTGATCGCACCCCACATTGGGGAAGAAGATTGGGGAATTTTGCAAAAAAAAAAAAGGGAAAGGGAACCGCGAATTGGGGAAATTTGATTCTACCTGAGTTTCAATTTTGAAAAAAGAAAAGAAAAGGGAAAAGGGCGAGTTCTGTCCGGCGGATCACTTATGTTTCATAGATAGGGATGAACAAGAGTCTTCCTCAGTCA
Source organism: Coffea arabica (assembly GCF_036785885.1). Lineage (NCBI taxonomy): Eukaryota > Viridiplantae > Streptophyta > Magnoliopsida > Gentianales > Rubiaceae > Coffea > Coffea arabica. The sequence goes on along the minus strand of NC_092311.1, from coordinate 24,680,456 downwards.
ATAAATTTAGATACATGCAAGAATTTCCCATTAATGAAAGTTTCCTTTCAGAGTTAGTGTAAGGAACGGAATAAAAGTCAGGCCCTCTTCTTTTCCAGTCAAACATTCTATCCCTAGTTATCCCTTTTGAACCTTCAGAATAAAATACTTCATTTGGCAACCCCTGAGAATCGCAAACCCCACACTGGGGCAAGTTTGAGTTGAAAAGGAAAAGTTTCAAGAAGTGAAAAGTGATAATGCAACAAAATCAAAACACAAAAGAAGAAAAGAGAACTTCAGTTCAAAAATAAACTGGGGCAAATTTTGTGAAAGTTCAAAAATGGCAGAAGGCCGAAAAATCAAAAGAAGAAAGAAAATGAAAGAAAAAGCCTCAATTGAGTATAAACTGGGGCAAATTCTGATTTAACCCTAAAATAGGGTTGGTGCAACAATGCGATCTCAGATTCTTCAAACTGCTTTTGAAATCCGCTTTCAAGCCTTAACTTTTCTAAGCACCCCACCTAACCCCATTACAATAGCCGAAAGTCCTGACTTCCGTTCTTTGTAATATCTCTGTTAAGAAACTTTCTAATTAATTGGCAAGTGATGCGCATATACTGATGCTAGGAAATTGTTTAGATGTATTTCTGAATTGATTAGCTGTGAAGTTGACATTACTCATCGTCTGAAAATCCGCCAGGGCACCTTTGAAAAGAAAAGAAAAGGAAAAAGCAAAAAAATAATTACAAAAGAAATGGAAAATTCGATGCTGAAGTCCCTAGTGAATGATGAGAAAAAATGCAAACAAAGTCTGAGATCTTTGAGTTCAAAATAGGGGCAATTTTGGAAAAATGCGATCTTCGGTGCAACGTCCTTGAAAGACTTATTCTTTAACTATCGTTTTCAAGCCACATTACAAGCTCATAAAGTCCATCGCTGACTTATCCTTCATGACAACCCAAAGTGAGGATTATGCTCGTAAGAAATCCATCAATCATTTGTGATCATAAGGGTATAACCAGTTTTCACATGTTTAGCTATCGTTTCTATCCATATTGTTACAAGCCTATAAAGCTTATATGTTGACTACGTTTTCTTAAGAAATAAGGGTGATAAACTGTAAGTCCCAAAGACAACCAAGAGGGGGGTGAATTGGGTTGATTAAAATCTTAACCAAATGTATGCACTTTTTCTTTAATAAAAATTTACCTTCTTTTCTAGTAATGATCAACCAAGTAGATTAGAAGACAAGAGCAATATTGATCAGAAACACAAGTACAGACAAGCAATGAGAATTTTATTAAACAGAAAAGTAAATTAGGGAATCAAACCAAGTGTCTACCAAGCTATCCTCAAACTTGAAGACCACACACTAGGAAGAGCAACTTCTCTTAGATGAAAGAAGATCAACTAGATGTACAATGGAGGGAGCACTTCTTCCGTGCCCTAAGCCTCACTTAGTCAAGCTAAGAAGTTTTACAATCACTCAGAAAAACCCTCAACAAAGCTACACTAAAGATCCTTTCAGTCACAAAAGAAATGCTCACCAGAAATTCACACCACTTTAAAACAAATCTTTCTTTGGAGACTATTTTCTAGCTAAAATATCTCTTGAGATCTTGTAAACAAAGTGTGCAAAGTCCTTCCTTCATTCAGAACAGTTTGCTTTTAAAGGGGAACAAAAATGGGCTTCATTAAAGCTTCCAACGGATAGAAGGCAGATGAAGGGTCAGCTAGCCGTTGGGGCTTTCGGACGTCCGACGATCAAATCATCGTCCGAACCAAACGTCCGAAAACCGCCAAGTTGAAGTTCGGACGTCCGATGAGATTTTTGTCGTCCGACAGCACAGCGTCCGATCGTAGGCCGAGAGTTAGCAAGTTATCTTGGAATTTTTCGGACGTCCGATCTGGTTGATATGCGTCCGAGGTGTGCGTCCGATCCTTCCGGATGTCTGACAGTTTCCTTTCGGCCGTCCGACCTGATTGTCCTGTTTTTGCTTCTCATTTTGGTTGTCTTGCATTTCATGACATATTTGAACCTGATTCTTGATAGACAAAAACACTTGTATTTGAAGGAGGTTAGATAAACATTTCAAAGTACCAAGAATGACAAACTAGACATACTTAAAAGACAGTATCTTTGATCGGAACAAAACAATGACTAAATTCGTTTATATTATTTCAATCTTGTTTGCCACATCCAAAGCATCGTAGACTGGAGTCAATCAAACATATGCTTTCCTTGTTTCATCAGGCCTGATCAATCTTGGTCAGTATAAACGAACTTTTGTGATCATCAAAACCAAGAATAACATTCTCCCCCTTTTTGATGATGACAAAACAAAAGTTTGAAATGAAATTTTATGATTGCAATGAAAACTCCCCCTTTCAAAATAGACAAGAACTCCCCCTGTCTTAGTGAATCACAAAATTTGAAAATTTTGAAAAACTCCCCCTCACAAGGCTGCCCATCCGAGTTAAACAATTAAGCATATCAGCCAATCCAAATTTAAACAATTAATCCAACATATCCTAACATCACCAATCATCAATCATGCCAACATCACCAATTATCAATCATCACTCAATCCAATCATTTGATACCATCTCCCCCTTTTTGTCATCACAAACGGGCAACCAATCACATCAACACATCCACAAATTCACAAATTTAGACAAGTTAACACATCAAAACTTAGACCATCAATCAGAATAGACAATCCACAAATTCATTACATTCACATAAGCAGAATAGACAATCATTCATCAAAATATTCAGACATCCATCAAAACAGTACTTAAACATCCAAAACGAAACTTAAAATATCCATTACATTACATATTCATTGTTGAATACCACAAAAACATAAAAGAGACAAACAAAATGCAAATGTCCTAAATGATGAACTAAGTGGATCCAGGTGTCCTCCGAGAGAGCTGATATTGATCAAGATCCTCCTCTTCAGTTTCTTCATCATCTTCAGCAGCCTCTTCAACTGGTGCCTTGCCTTTATCTGATGTAGAGGTGCCATGAGGAGTCACAGGGGTTGAAGAACCAGGATCCGGAATTGATGAACTTGGATCAGTGGGGTATGACTCTTTGTCATGGGAAACTTCCTCAACAACAGGGGGGGAAACAGGAGGTTCTTTTTGTCTAGGAAGGCAGTTTGTTGCTCAGAGGACATAGTGAGCATTAGACCATGTTCTAGAAGAAGAACATGCTGTTTGAGTTCACGAAAGAGCTCAATTACTTCATCACTGGAAGAGGAAGATGCCTTAGAGGCAGATTTCCTAGGATGAATGGGAGTGAGTGGAATAGATGAAGGATCATGTGCAGCCTTAGACCTAAGTTCACTAGATGATGCACCCTTATAAGCCCACAGATTATCTTTAAAAACAAGATTTTTCCTTTCAAAATACCCTTTTGTAAAGGCATAAGAAGATGCTTCTTTAGGACAAACACCTAGAATAGGGACTTTGTAAAACTCAAAAATCATTTGAAGAAACTTTCCATAAGATAATTTTCTGCGAGAATCAGTGGCATAGCGAAGTAAAAACTTGCACATGACAAAACCAAAATCAATACGAATTTTTTCTTGAAAACAATAAAAGAGGTACAACTTCATTTTGTTTGCATCAGTTCTATGGCCATCAGTAGGCACAAGCAGGTTTGAAATGATAGAAAAAGCAATTAAATTCACAGGGGCCAGATCATTCAATTTAGCATCAGCAGGTGAGGAAAAACTTCTTTTGAAATAGGTTAACATTTTTGTCCCATCAAAATGATTTGCCGCAGTCGGGAGCTCTTCATAGGAAAAGAAATTAGCAATCTTATCTTTGCATAAACGTTCAATGGTAGTATTTAAAATGGAGTTCACAATTTCAGAGTCAAAGATTAAGTCTACCCCATTAACCCTGGAAAATATTTCAGTTTGGTCAGAACCTTTCCTTAGATTGGCAAAAAATTGATGCAACATATCAGGATAGTAGACATTTGGCATAGAAATAAGATGTGACCATTTCTGGAAAGCAAATAGACTCAGAATGGATTCTAAACCTATGGAGCGAAATTTAGAGGGGTTTACAGTTCTTTGAGGGATGACACCCTTCTGGGATATCCAGGAGTATTTGTCTTTAGCAGCATCATCAAAGAATGTAGGAGGAGGGGCTGATTTTGGAGGCGGTTGAGAAGATGTCCCCTGTCCAGATTCAGGCTGAGAGGAGGGTTGTGGTGTAGGCCGTGACATTTGACCCTTGATAGCTCATCTTTTGAAGCGTTTGGATGTCCGTTTGACAGTGGGAAGACTCTCATCCTCATCCCTGAGTGGATGCTTGCGTCCAGCAGTAACTTTTCCTCCCCTTAGATTCACCATTGTGCGAAATGTGTGGAATGATAGATGCAAATGATACACACAGTAGTAGGAAAGTGAATCGCACAAAAATTTTGGAACAAAAAAGCCTTGTAGAAGATTTGACAGAGCGGTTATGAAAAGATAGGGTTTTGAAGAAAATTTGGGAATGTGCGAAGTGATAGATGATTCTGTGAAATGATCAGGAATAATGACTCGCAATTGATCAGGAACTGTTTTGGTTGAGTCAATTTGGGAATGGGGCTTCAGAACGATATGAATTTGAGAGTGAGAGACAAGAGGGTTTTCGTCCGAGAGGAAATTGTCGCGCCCCACTTTTTGAAATGAATGATGTATGGATGTGTGTGTGAAGTGTGGTGTGAACGTGTGCAAAATGAAAAGTAAAAAGGCCATGGGACTTTGGAAAGCGACGGTTTGGCCAAATGAAATTTAAAAAGGGTTTTTTAAATATGAAAACGGAGTCGCCACTTGGTATAGATTCGGGGTGTACCAAGTCACCCAAAAAGTGTTTTTTTAAAAGACAAAGTAGCAAAACCCTTTTTAAAACGACTCCTAGTCCACGTAAGCCAAAGAAAAAGGTTCGGGGGTCACGTTTGACAAAGGGGAAGGCAAGGATAGAATCCAAGGCACCCCTTTGACCTAGCCAAGGCTAGTTGCGCGACTTAACCAATTTTTCCTAATTTTTCTACCCAAGGTATGTATCGCGTATTGGATATGTCTATATGAATGCAAAAACCTAGGCCTAGGGGGATTGGGGGAAATTTCTCTTCAAAGGTTGAGTGGTGTCAATCACATTAATTGTGAAGCCCAATAATGACCCTTTTGGAGAGGTCACACCTAAACCTAAATGACGTGAAAAATGAGTGGAATGCATGCCATGTGAAAGTGTGAGTTTGTGTGAAGTGAGAAAAATGACAAAAGTAATAAGATAAGAGTGAAGGTGTGCAAATGTAGATGAAAGTACTCGTGTGCGAGTGAAGATAAAATGCTCGTGTGCAAGTGAAAATAAAAGGGTTCGTGTGCAAGTGGAGACAAGAAAGTGTTCGTGTGCAAGTGAAGGTGATAAAAAGGTGCATGTGTGCAAATGAGACAAAAGTGAAAGTGTAACGATAGAGTGGATTGAGAATGCATGAGCCTAGGGAATTCATGCATATTGGGTACGGGGAGACCTAAATCGTGACTTGATTTTCCCTTTGATTAGAAGGCGAAACTAGCGTGCTAAGGCTATCGAGTAGCCACACTCGCTCGTTTCCCTTATCGGAAGGGGACACTCAAGCAAAATGAACCCTATAGCTAGTATGGGATGCAAAACCTAAAATGAGGGGAAAGGGAGTCGAGGAGCATGCCAAGTGATAAAACTAAGAAAAATGCATGATATGTGGTGAACAAACAAATGATATGCTAATGAGGGGAAAACCCTAAGGGTCTAGCGTTGGACTAGCCCATTCTATGAATTCCGACTAGCGTTGGACTAGCGGAAACGTACATTCATCCATTCCATTCATTCATGGCTATGAAAGCAAGTAGACATGCCAAAATACTCGTAAACACATAGCACATAGCATTTAGCATGCTCGACTAGATGCAAGAGCCTAATAAAGCAATTAAACATGTAGCAACAAAAACAAGCAAGCAAGGGGAAGGGGAAGTGGACCAGATGCTCTCCGAGCCCTATCTATTACAAGCCAAGAGGTGTACACATACCCCATAAAACTTAAATAAAAGCAACCAAGGGGAAGGGGAAACGGACCAAATGCTCTCCGAGCCCTATCTATTACAAGCCAAGAGGTGTACACATACCCCATAAAACTTAAATAAAAGTAAAAGCAAGTAAATGCATGCAAGGAAGTAAGGAAAGCGGAGTAGGCATGCATATTCACATAACACGTAGGAGCACGTAAGGTCAAATGAAGTGCAAATAAAAGGGTAGAGTGTACCTTCCTTGAAATTGGGCCCCAATGAAGTGAACTTACTAATTTACCCTCCAAAATAATAAAAAGGTCAAGGCACCAATTTATTTGGCAAATAATCACAAAGGATAAAAATAAGCATGAATTGAATCAATTGAATCATGTCAAAACCCACATTTAAGAAGTCAAAAGAAGAAGGGACTTAATTGCAAAAACGAACAAAGTTTTGGGGTCAAAATTAAAGAAAAATAAAGTTCAGGGACTTAATTACAATTAATTTAAGGACCGAATTGAAAGAAGTTGAGAATGTCCAGGGCCACAATACATCTAAGGAGAAATTCAGGGGCTGATTTGCAAATTTGCTTTCTGGTTTCTTAGTGGATCAAGCCACTGGGCTATTGCCTTTATTTGTTTGGGCCAAAGTTTCCCAGCCCAATGGAAATTCAAAGCAAGAAGGGAATGGACCATTTTATTTGTTCGTTTGGGCCAACCCTTCCTAGCCCAACCAAAAAACCCAAGCAAAAACAGATGGGCTAGCTTAACTATTTTGGCCCAAAATTAGCCAACCACACAGATGGGTCATGACCCTATGGCCTAAACCAAAAAATTCAAATAAACAAACTAAAACTCATCAGCCAAAAACCCACCAAGCAAACCTTTAGCCCAATAGGATAACAAATCCACTAAAACAAATTAAGGTTTAATTATACCCGCAACCACATAAATAATAAGTTTAGAAATGCACCTAAAATATCAAGAGGAGATGAGCATCCAATAGGGATGTGAATCGTTCAATTACAAATGTTTCTGGGCCGTAATGCAATTGGACAAAAGTTGGGGCTAAAATAAAAAAATTCAGAAAGTATCATGCATCCTGCTCGAAGTTCTCTTGCAATTTTTTCATTTCTTTCTTCGGTAACTCACCCCAGGAACCACACGAAACAGATGCGGAGCAAACAAAACTTTTTAACAAACTCAAACCCCCTTTGATCAATGCAACCCAGTCATTCATATTAAGCCGTTGCAGATTAAAAGAATATCAGTGGCCATTTAGCCTTCCTTCGCAGAATAAAAACATCAAAGCAAAAACGCAAGTTAATCATCACTCAAGCAGAATTTTAGCTGGGCATTTCATCAAACATCTAATGGGCATTAAGCATATCATCGATTCTTAGCTCAATTGGGGTGATAATCAACCCCAAAATTGTCAGCAACCCAAGGAAATTTAGTCCGGACAGTATACAAGCTCACGTGTTCAGAAGTTTAGGCAAATTAACAGGGGATTCGCACCAAAATAACACCATGGCAAACTCATTTCAGAAGTTTGAGAGAAACTGAAATTTGAAGAAAATAACTTACAGGGCTATAAATTCTGAAGTCGAATTGAATCTGGGGGGGTGGCGCTGACGGTAGACGGCTCTGTGGAGATGGCAGTAGAAGCCCCTGCTGCTTTGATGGCTACGGTGGCAGCAACGGCAGTGGGAGTTGAAAGGCGGCAGCAGAGGTGGAGAGTAGCATACAGCAACAACGACGAGTGCGGCCTGGAGGTGGCTTGGGCAAGCGGTTGGCTGCTTGTTGGTCGCGCTGGAGAAGAAAGGTGGCGCACGAGGTGGAGGTGCCGTGGCGGAGCTCGGATTGCGGCGGACCTCCTGGTCTTTGTTTCCTCACTTTGCGTTTAGTTCCTTTGCCTCTGCCCGAAATTCCTCCTCCAAATTCCAGATTTCGGCTGCCAGTTTCTTTTTTTTTTAGTTCCGTTTCTTGCTCTTCCTAAATTCCTCTCAGCTATCTTCTCTGTTTTCTGTTCCCTTTACTCTCCGCAGCCCCCTTCTCTGTTCTTTAGCCTTTCCTTAGCCGAATCCTCCCCTGTTTTCTTTCTTTTGCTTTGTTTTTCTTTCAGCCTTTTTCCTTTTGCTAGCAGCCCCTTCTCTGTTTTTTCATTTTTTGCCGTTCATCCTCTGTTTTTAGCCCGAAGCCTTTGCCTAAAAATCCTAACTTCATTCTCTTCTCTTTTCCCTTTTCTGCGTTTTTCTCTCCACCCAGATTCAGCCGCCCCTTTGTTTTCCTCTCAAGGCCGAAGCCCCCTGCTTAGCTCTCCAGATTTTTCATCGTCCCCTGCCCTCTTCTCTGTTTTTCTGGTTTTTTCTTCCCTTAGCTCCGCCCAAAACCTTCCCCTGTTTTTCCTTTTCATTCCCTCGCTTGCCCCCCAGCCAAGAGCTTCCTTCGATTTTTTTTAGCCTTTCGTACCTTTTCTCCTCTCTTAGACCTCCAGGTGTCTCAAACACCTACCCCTCCCTAAACACTTGTCCTACCATTCCTTAACCACTTGTCTAATGCTTATTTGCACACTTGTTCAACATGCAATTGACACACTTGTTTAATATGCTAATTTTCTAAAATTACCTTGCAAAATGCCTTAGCAAGAAAAAATCAAATTTAAAAAAATAAAATGGATCTTTATTCAGGATTTTTCCTAAAATTTAGCGTAAAATTGCTTTTAAAAAGAAAATGATGAATTTTAATGTATTAAAATAAGAATAAACATCAATTACTATTTGCAACCTCAAATCAATTAAAAATAATAAATATGAAACAAGAATAAATAAATAATGATAAAAACTAAAATTGAATCAAAGAGAGTCAGAAATTGAATAAAGCTAAATACAGTTAAGATTGAATTGATGAAATTTTTGGTGTCTACAGTTTGCCCCTCTTTGTCTGAGTTTTGAAAAAACTTGAGGCAAAGAAGTAGACACCAAATACTTACCTGTGTTATTCGGCTATGAGCGTCTCGAACGATGGATGCTTTAGAAATGGGGACTGACCCCTTTGACAAAAATTTAAAATGGGATTGATCCAAACAGAAAATTTAAAATATGGATTGACCCGAACAGAAAGTTAAAACGGGGTTAGACCCACGGGATAGACCCGGACAGAAATGTAAAATTGGGATAGACCCACGGGATAGACCTGAACAGAAATTTAAAATTGGGATAGACCCACGGGATAGACCCGGACAGAAATTTAAATGGGATAGACCCAGACAGAAAAGTAAATGGGATAGACCCATGGGATAGACCCGAACAGAAATTTAAAATTGGGATAGACCCACGGGATAGACTCGGACAGAAATTTAAAATTGGGATAGACCCACGGGATAGACCCGAACAGAAATTTAAAATTGGGATAGACCCACGGGATATTGTGAAGTTGGCGGCACGAAATCCAGGCCCAACGTGATTTTTGGAATGTTGGCGGCACGAAATCCAGGCCCAACTTGATATTTGGAACGTTGGCGGCACAAAATCCAGGCCCAACTTGATTTTTGGAATGTTGGCGGCACGAAATCCAGGCCCAACTTGATGTTTGTGAGGTTGGCGGCACGAAATCCAGGCCCAACTTGGTGATGTGAAGTTGGTGGCACGAAAACCAAGCCCAACGTGACATTTGTGATGTTGGCGGCACCTAGTCCAGGCCCAACGTGATAAAGTGATGTTGGCGGCACCAAGTCCAGGCCCAACGTGATAAAGTGAAGTTGGTGGCACGAACACCAAGCCCAACGTGATAAAGTGATGTTGGCGGCACCAAGTCCAGGCCCAACGTGATAAAGTGAAGTTGGTGGCACGAACACCAAGCCCAACGTGATAAAGTGATGTTGGCGGCACCAAGTCCAGGCCCAACGTGATGTTTGGGAAGTTGGCGGCACAAAATCCAGGCCCAACGGGATGTTTGGGAAGTTGGCGGCACAAAATCCAGGCCCAACGGGATGTTTGGGAAGTTGGCGGCACAAAATCCAGGCCCAACGGGATGTTTGAGATGTTGGCGGCATTAAATCCAGGCCCAACGTGATAAAGTGATGTTGGCGGCACCAAGTCCAGGCCCAACGTGATAAAGTAAAGTTGGTGGCACGAAAACCAAGCCCAACGTGATAAAGTGATGTTGGCGGCACGAAACTCAGGCCCAACGTAATAAAGTGAATGGTCAGCGGGATAAGACCCAGTCCTACCATCCAATTGGTCAAGAACTTGAACTTGATTTGTCAGGAATCAAGAAATTTGATTTTCCAAGTAACAAAAACTTGAATTTTGATTTTTGATTTTTGACTTTTTCTGATTTTTCGAGAGAATCTTTTTCACAAATAATTTGCCCCAGTGTAGGGCCCTTCTCCCTTCTTTCTCCTCTTTCTTCGGCATCGGCCTTCCACATCGCCAGATGCTTTTCGTCGACTTCAACTGTAAATACCTGCACAGGGCTTACGTGCACTCAAATGAGCGTGACTGATTTGAAAAAATGCATTATTTTGATTCTTGGACGAAATCCTCAATTGGACTTACAAAAATATTTGCCCCTGTGTGGGCTTATTTTGCAAAATTTTGCAAATAAAAATTTTGCCCCAGTTTGGGCCCATTTGATTGCAAAAATTGGTTTAGATGATTTCCCATTTATTTGAACAAAGAAAAACCGCACTTTTGCCCATTTAGAAAAGAATGCACATATACAACAATGTGAAGAAACTTTAAGCGTCAAGTTTGAACTCATGCAGAAATTTCATGATGAATTCCTCGAAGTAACACCAAATTCAAGAAGATTTCTTCCTCACTTTTTAGCATTGGTGTTAGGGTAACGGGTCACCACTTTTGGTTGGCTCATCTTTTCAGAATCAATCAAATGACTTTATTTTTGAAATGGCTAAGGAAATGGGAGATAAGAATCTGTCTCATTTTTGTGCCCCAGTTGTATGTAATCCATTCAATGTCACATCTTAGTGAAAGCAAAGAGTTTGTTACCCTTATTTTCAAGAAAACTTAGTCAACATACAAGCTTTCTAGGCTTGTAACGTATGGACAGAAGTGATAGCTAAACATGTGGAAACGGGTTATGCCCCTATGATCACAAATGATTTGATGAATTTCTTGTGAGCATGATCCTCACTTTGGATTGTCATGAAAGAATAAGTCAACGATGGACTTTATCAGCTTGTAATTTGGCTTGAAAACGATAGCTAAAGAAAGAAATAATTTTCAAGGACATTGCACCGAAGATCGCGTTTTTCTCAAAATTACCCTCAATTTGGACTCCAAGATCTTGGACTTTGTTTGACTTTTTGTCATCACTCAACAGGGTCTTTCGGCATCAAATCTCTTTTTTTCCCTTTTCAAAAATAACCTCGCGGGGTTTCACATGAAGAGCAGTGTCAACCTCACACCAAATCAATTCAGAAATACAGCTATAATTTTCGACATCAGAAATTTTCTTAACAGGGCCATTGCTAAGAACAGAAGTCAGGGCTTTCGGCTTTTGTAATGGGGTCAGGTGGGGTGCTTAGAAAAGTTAAGGCTTGAAAACGGATTTCAAAAGCGGTTTGAAAAATCTGAGATCGCATTGTTGCGTCAACCCTATTTTAGGGTAAAATCAGAATTTGCCTCAGTTTTTGCTCAATTGAGGCTTTTTCTCTTTCATTTCTTTCTTTTTTGATTTTTCGGCCTTCGGCCATTCTTTTGAACTTTCACAAAATTTGCCCCAGTTTATTTTTGAACTGAGGTTCTCTTTTCTCTTTTGTCTTTGATTTTGTGGCTTTTCACTTTTCACTTCTTGAAATATTCCTTTTTCAACTCAACTTGCCCCAGTGTGGGGTTTGCGATTCTCAGGGGTTGCCAAACGAAGTATTTTATTCTGAAGGCTCAAAAGGGATAACTAGGGATAGAATACTTGATTGGAAAAGAAGACGGCCTGACTTGTATTCCGTTCCTTACAATAACTCTGAAAGGAAACTTTCGTTAATGCGAAATTTTTTGCATGTATCTGAATTAATTGACTGAGGAAAACCCTTGCTCATCCATATTTGTGAAACATAGACGATTCACATGGACAAAACCCTTCCTTTTCTTTTTTCAAACTTGGAACCCAAGTGGAATCAAATTTCCCCAATTTGCAGTTCCCTCCTTATTCTAGCATTTTTGCTTTTTCCCTTTTCCCTTTTTTCTTTTTTTGTTTTTTTTTTTTGAAAATTCTCCAATCTCCCTCCCCAATGTGGGGTACGACCATGAGTGCATTAGAAAAGAACCACCAATTTTAGCTCAAAATGGGGATGCAAGGGGTGATCAGTGTTTAGGTTGTAGAAACGACGGCCAAAGCATCATTCTTACACCTCATGACAACCAAAGTAACGAAACGGTTATTGAAAACCCATTCCCCTATTTGATATTTGAAAATTTTCCAATATAGGGTAGAGATCATTAAGGCCTTTATTTGAAACGAAATTATTCTTTCATAGGCTCAAATGGGAGAGCAAGTGATAAAAATCTGTATAGGTAGTGAAACAAATGCTCAAAGTATCATTCCAAATTTTCCAAACGAATAAGGATGATGCACATTTTTGCTTTCACTTAGATGTGATTGAATCGATTAAACACAATGGATATTTTCAAGCAAAGATGGCCCCAATTTGCGATTTATCAATCAATGTGACTGACTTTATTTTGAGGTTAGATGAAGGAGAAAAGGTATCTCATTGGGCCTTTTGAGTGACCATCTTTTTAGCACTCTTATTGTGAATTTTCAGGTCGGAGGTTGAAAAAAAATCCCAATTTAGTCTTATTTCTTAAAATTCATCATGCAATCTCCAATGAATAAGAATAAAGAATGAAATGTACATAAATTTACACAAAACAATAATTGTCCAAAAATTTTATTGCTGAAAAAGTTTGAAACAAAATTTCTCATTCAATTATGGTACAAATGAGAAGAGAGACTTGTAAAGAGCTCCACATATACACTTTTTGTCTCTTTTCTCTTGGGAACAAAATGTATTAACAAATCAAATATACAAAATTTTCCTTTGGAAAACAATTACAACATCTCTCAGAGGCTTTAGCGTAGAGCTTCCAGATAAATCATTTATGTTTTCGTTGTAGGATCTGCCCAAGAATCAAATAACACTTGCAGTTTTGACACTTTATTAGATCAAAATTATTATCAGGTATGGAAGAAATATTTCCACCTTATTGAAATATTTTTATGAATGCAGGGGAGGGGGAAAACAAAACAAAAAAAAAATATCCAGAGTTAGTAATCAAGACTATAAAATTGGTATGCATGCCCTATGGGGGAACCCTTTTATGCCAAGGGTAGGCCTAGCATGAAAATGCAATCCTCCAGAGCAGGCACTATACAATACCTGATGGATCCAATCAGCTCATGGAGTGAAAAATAATTTTGAAAGAATTTGGTCAATTGGGGTGACGAGAGATTTGTCAAAATGAGGACAACGTCCGAATAGATTGATCACCTTTGATTTGCAAAACGCATGGGTTTGACCTTGACGAACTCCTATCGAAGAGATTGGAATTCGTTGATAAAATTTCTCAGTGAATTACGGGTCAAAAACCCTAATTGATCAAGTGATTGGATGCAATGGACGGTTTTCTTCAAAATTGACTAGATTTCCCAATTTGGAATTCGACATTGAAATCCTAATTGGTCAAATGAAATTGACAATTTATTGAAAATCGACCGGATTACCCTAAAAGGGAAATAGGTCAAAAAACGGCTCGGTTGCCCTAAAAATGGGTAAATTGGCCAAATGAATGAAATTGAATTTGATTTATTCAAAAATCGGCCGAATGACCCTAAAAAGGGTAAATTGGTCAAAAGACCCTAAAAAGGGTAATTTGGTCAATTGAATTGATAATTTATTCAAAAAGCGACCGAATGACCCTAAAAAGGGTAAATTGGTCAAAAGACCCTAAAAGGGTAAATTGGTCAAATGAATTGAATGAAATGAATTTATTCAAAAATGATTAGATTGAACTAAAATTGAATGAATTGGAAAAAAGTGGATTGGATAAGATGGATGATTTGTTCAAAAATCGATTGAATTATTCGCCCACTGGGTGGTTTCAAGAAATCATTACAATGCCTTGGTCTATGAGCCTCTAAAATCAAAATTTGGCCTCTATATTTATCGTCTCAACAATGAGGAATCATTTGTGAATTTTCTTCGAATTAATGTCCTTTTACGCAAGGGAATTTTACCAATTTTGAGAAAATGGCCAAAAAGTGATTATTAGATGCTCATATTCCAAAAATTGCTTCATGAAAATGATCGGATCTTTACCTTACCTTGTGCACTACCCCTTCGGATGATACGAGAAAGGTAAACGTGCAAGTCTCATTTGGATTAAGTATCCGAGACACAAGGTGGCTTATTTCTAGCACGGGATCGCCTAAATGGCATTCCTTTTTCTAGGGTTTATGCATGATGCCAGTTTATTAAAGCGATGTAAATATGTGACAAATATGGCCTAAAGGATACAAATAATGCATCGGGGGGAAAAGGTCTAAACATGAAATGTATTCACTGAAAAGTAAGTGCAAAGACTGAAATTTAGACATGTGAGCTATCTAGTGGGTGAGTCACTAAAAGAGTGCCCAAGAGGCCTCTTATTGCTAAGGCACATGAATGCAATCCAAGAAAACAAAAGAATGGTTAGTGCAGTTGATAGTACACATAACACATTGGGAGCATTTAAGAAGAAGAAATACAATAAAGCAAGTAAAAGGGGTGGAACCCCTTCCCTCGTGCCTAATGTGCTTAAAAGGGTGAAGTTGACTCTAACCTAGGCAAACTAATATGGATGCATGAGGCTGGGGCTTACTAATGCAACTAGACTCGATAAGTCTCGGCTCCCAAGCCTTCAGACCTAAAGGCGAAGGGTCATCACTCCCAGGGCCTTTGATCGGTGGCTCGAGTGATCCCTTAGGTAGCGCTATGGGCGCAGAGCACACCAGCCGCCTACCCAAGGCAATCGGTTCTAGTCCTACAAGGCGGTGTGGGATGGCGCCCACGAAAAATAAAATAAAATGGGATAAAAGCAAGTAAACGTGCACGTATGAAGTGTTCCCCTATTTTGAGGGAAGGGGTTGAGAACCACGCAAGGCTCTAGAGGTGACACACCCCTCCCAAATGCAATGCAAGCGCGAGATAATCAAGTAAACAACATCCAATCAACCAATCACACATACGTGAGTGAGGGAATAGTTACATATGCGCGCGAGGCAAAAGGCCCTAAAATAGAAAATGCAACCCTAATATCCAAATGCAATGCATAAAAAGGGTAGAAAAAGGAAACGAATGGCTAAGTCAAATGCTTGGACCCACTTAGGAAGTCCCCAGTGGAGTCGCCAACTGTCGCGCCCCACTTTTTGAAATGAATGATGTTTGGATGTGTGTGTGAAGTGTGGTGTGAACGTGTGCAAAATGAAAAGTAAAAAGGCCATGGGACTTTGGAAAGCGACGGTTTGGCCAAATGAAATTTAAAAAGGGTTTTTTAAATATGAAAACGGAGTCGCCACTTGGTATAGATTCGGGGTGTACCAAGTCACCCAAAAAGTGTTTTTTTAAAAGACAAAGTAGCAAAACCCTTTTTAAAACGACTCCTAGTCCACGTAAGCCAAAGAAAAAGGTTCGGGGGTCACGTTTGACAAAGGGGAAGGCAAGGATAGAATCCAAGGCACCCCTTTGACCTAGCCAAGGCTAGTTGCGCGACTTAACCAATTTTTCCTAATTTTTCTACCCAAGGTATGTATCGCGTATTGGATATGTCTATATGAATGCAAAAACCTAGGCCTAGGGGGATTGGGGGAAATTTCTCTTCAAAGGTTGAGTGGTGTCAATCACATTAATTGTGAAGCCCAATAATGACCCTTTTGGAGAGGTCACACCTAAACCTAAATGACGTGAAAAATGAGTGGAATGCATGCCATGTGAAAGTGTGAGTTTGTGTGAAGTGAGAAAAATGACAAAAGTAATAAGATAAGAGTGAAGGTGTGCAAATGTAGATGAAAGTACTCGTGTGCGAGTGAAGATAAAATGCTCGTGTGCAAGTGAAAATAAAAGGGTTCGTGTGCAAGTGGAGACAAGAAAGTGTTCGTGTGCAAGTGAAGGTGATAAAAAGGTGCATGTGTGCAAATGAGACAAAAGTGAAAGTGTAACGATAGAGTGGATTGAGAATGCATGAGCCTAGGGAATTCATGCATATTGGGTACGGGGAGACCTAAATCGTGACTTGATTTTCCCTTTGATTAGAAGCCGAAACTAGCGTGCTAAGGCTATCGAGTAGCCACACTCGCTCGTTTCCCTTATCGGAAGGGGACACTCAAGCAAAATGAACCCTATAGCTAGTATGGGATGCAAAACCTAAAATGAGGGGAAAGGGAGTCGAGGAGCATGCCAAGTGATAAAACTAAGAAAAATGCATGATATGTGGTGAACAAACAAATGATATGCTAATGAGGGGAAAACCCTAAGGGTCTAGCGTTGGACTAGCCCATTCTATGAATTCCGACTAGCGTTGGACTAGCGGAAACGTACATTCATCCATTCCATTCATTCATGGCTATGAAAGCAAGTAGACATGCCAAAATACTCGTAAACACATAGCACATAGCATTTAGCATGCTCGACTAGATGCAAGAGCCTAATAAAGCAATTAAACATGTAGCAACAAAAACAAGCAAGCAAGGGGAAGGGGAAGTGGACCAGATGCTCTCCGAGCCCTATCTATTACAAGCCAAGAGGTGTACACATACCCCATAAAACTTAAATAAAAGCAACCAAGGGGAAGGGGAAACGGACCAAATGCTCTCCGAGCCCTATCTATTACAAGCCAAGAGGTGTACACATACCCCATAAAACTTAAATAAAAGTAAAAGCAAGTAAATGCATGCAAGGAAGTAAGGAAAGCGGAGTAGGCATGCATATTCACATAACACGTAGGAGCACGTAAGGTCAAATGAAGTGCAAATAAAAGGGTAGAGTGTACCTTCCTTGAAATTGGGCCCCAATGAAGTGAACTTACTAATTTACCCTCCAAAATAATAAAAAGGTCAAGGCACCAATTTATTTGGCAAATAATCACAAAGGATAAAAATAAGCATGAATTGAATCAATTGAATCATGTCAAAACCCACATTTAAGAAGTCAAAAGAAGAAGGGACTTAATTGCAAAAACGAACAAAGTTTTGGGGTCAAAATTAAAGAAAAATAAAGTTCAGGGACTTAATTACAATTAATTTAAGGACCGAATTGAAAGAAGTTGAGAATGTCCAGGGCCACAATACATCTAAGGAGAAATTCAGGGGCTGATTTGCAAATTTGCTTTCTGGTTTCTTAGTGGATCAAGCCACTGGGCTATTGCCTTTATTTGTTTGGGCCAAAGTTTCCCAGCCCAATGGAAATTCAAAGCAAGAAGGGAATGGACCATTTTATTTGTTCGTTTGGGCCAACCCTTCCTAGCCCAACCAAAAAACCCAAGCAAAAACAGATGGGCTAGCTTAACTATTTTGGCCCAAAATTAGCCAACCACACAGATGGGTCATGACCCTATGGCCCAAACCAAAAAATTCAAATAAACAAACTAAAACTCATCAGCCAAAAACCCACCAAGCAAACCTTTAGCCCAATAGGATAACAAATCCACTAAAACAAATTAAGGTTTAATTATACCCGCAACCACAGAAATAATAAGTTTAGAAATGCACCTAAAATATCAAGAGGAGATGAGCATCCAATAGGGATGTGAATCGTTCAATTACAAATGTTTCTGGGCCGTAATGCAATTGGACAAAAGTTGGGGCTAAAATAAAAAAATTCAGAAAGTATCATGCATCCTGCTCGAAGTTCTCTTGCAATTTTTTCATTTCTTTCTTCGGTAACTCACCCCAGGAACCACACGAAACAGATGCGGAGCAAACAAAACTTTTTAACAAACTCAAACCCCCTTTGATCAATGCAACCCAGTCATTCATATTAAGCCGTTGCAGATTAAAAGAATATCAGTGGCCATTTAGCCTTCCTTCGCAGAATAAAAACATCAAAGCAAAAACGCAAGTTAATCATCACTCAAGCAGAATTTTAGCTGGGCATTTCATCAAACATCTAATGGGCATTAAGCATATCATCGATTCTTAGCTCAATTGGGGTGATAATCAACCCCAAAATTGTCAGCAACCCAAGGAAATTTAGTCCGGACAGTATACAAGCTCACGTGTTCAGAAGTTTAGGCAAATTAACAGGGGATTCGCACCAAAATAACACCATGGCAAACTCATTTCAGAAGTTTGAGAGAAACTGAAATTTGAAGAAAATAACTTACAGGGCTATAAATTCTGAAGTCGAATTGAATCTGGGGGGGTGGCGCTGACGGTAGACGGCTCTGTGGAGATGGCAGTAGAAGCCCCTGCTGCTTTGATGGCTACGGTGGCAGCAACGGCAGTGGGAGTTGAAAGGCGGCAGCAGAGGTGGAGAGTAGCATACAGCAACAACGACGAGTGCGGCCTGGAGGTGGCTTGGGCAAGCGGTTGGCTGCTTGTTGGTCGCGCTGGAGAAGAAAGGTGGCGCACGAGGTGGAGGTGCCGTGGCAGAGCTCGGATTGCGGCGGACCTCCTGGTCTTTGTTTCCTCACTTTGCGTTTAGTTCCTTTGCCTCTGCCCGAAATTCCTCCTCCAAATTCCAGATTTCGGCTGCCAGTTTCTTTTTTTTTTAGTTCCGTTTCTTGCTCTTCCTAAATTCCTCTCAGCTATCTTCTCCGTTTTCTGTTCCCTTTACTCTCCGCAGCCCCCTTCTCTGTTCTTTAGCCTTTCCTTAGCCGAATCCTCCCCTGTTTTCTTTCTTTTGCTTTGTTTTTCTTTCAGCCTTTTTCCTTTTGCTAGCAGCCCCTTCTCTGTTTTTTCATTTTTTGCCGTTCATCCTCTGTTTTTAGCCCGAAGCCTTTGCCTAAAAATCCTAACTTCATTCTCTTCTCTTTTCCCTTTTCTGCGTTTTTCTCTCCACCAAGATTCAGCCGCCCCTTTGTTTTCCTCTCAAGGCCGAAGCCCCCTGCTTAGCTCTCCAGATTTTTCATCGTCCCCTGCCCTCTTCTCTGTTTTTCTGGTTTTTTCTTCCCTTAGCTCCGCCCAAAACCTTCCCCTGTTTTTCCTTTTCATTCCCTCGCTTGCCCCCCAGCCAAGAGCTTCCTTCGATTTTTTTTAGCCTTTCGTACCTTTTCTCCTCTCTTAGACCTCCAGGTGTCTCAAACACCTACCCCTCCCTAAACACTTGTCCTACCATTCCTTAACCACTTGTCTAATGCTTATTTGCACACTTGTTCAACATGCAATTGACACACTTGTTTAATATGCTAATTTTCTAAAATTACCTTGCAAAATGCCTTAGCAAGAAAAAATCAAATTTAAAAAAATAAAATGGATCTTTATTCAGGATTTTTCCTAAAATTTAGCGTAAAATTGCTTTTAAAAAGAAAATGATGAATTTTAATGTATTAAAATAAGAATAAACATCAATTACTATTTGCAACCTCAAATCAATTAAAAATAATAAATATGAAACAAGAATAAATAAATAATGATAAAAACTAAAATTGAATCAAAGAGAGTCAGAAATTGAATAAAGCTAAATACAGTTAAGATTGAATTGATGAAATTTTTGGTGTCTACAGAAATAAAATGGGAAGAGTCTGAAGCAAATGAGGAAGAAAGTTGTTTTAAAAAATGAGCCGTTGCACTGTCGGACGGCCGAACGAAGTTGTGCGTTCGACAGTTGCGTCCGAACAGGCGCAATTCTGGAAAATGGCTAAAGAACATCATCGGACGTCCGTTCATCTTCTTTCGGACGTCCGAAGACTTTGAGAAATTTTAGGATGATTTTTCGATTATTCCTAATTTTGATCTTAGATGAATGAACTGATCTAATGGCAGAGCTTTGGTAAAAATATCAGCAAATTGATCTTTAGAACAAACATAATTTACACATATTTCACCTTTTTGAACAAGATCACGAATAAAGTGATGCTTTATATCTATGTGCTTTGTCCTAGAATGATGAATAGGATTTTTGGTCAAATTTATAGCACTAGTATTATCACAGAATACAGGCATGCAGTCATACAACAATCCAAAATCATTCAAAGTGTGCTTCATCCATAAAAGTTGAGCACAACATGCACTAGCGGCAATATATTCCGCTTCGGTTGTAGACAAAGATATTGCATTTTGCTTTTTGCTAAACCAAGAGACTAAACAATTTCCAAGAAAATGACAAGTTCCACTAGTACTCTTTCTATCCACACGACAACCTCCAAAATCAGCATCCGAATAACCATATAGTGCAAACTCATTAGATCTAGCATACCAAAGACCATAGTCTAATGTACCTTTCAAATACCTAAAAATCCTTTTTACAGCATTCAAATGTGATTCTTTTGGACAAGATTGAAATCTAGCACACAAGCAAACAGCAAACATAATATCAGGTCTACTTGCGGTTAAATAGAGTAGGCTTCCGATCATACCTCTATAATGCTTTTCATCCACATGATTACCTTCTTCATCTTTGTCAAGCTTTGTAGAAGTGCACATTGGAGTTCCAACTTGCTTTGAGTCCTCCATGCCAAACCTTTTCAGCAATTCCTTGGTATATTTTGCTTGATTTATAAAAATTCCCTCAAGCGCTTGATGTATTTAAAGTCCAAGGAAGAAATTTAATTCTCCCATCATACTCATTTCAAATTCATTTTGCATAGTGGTGGAAAACTCCTTGCATAGATACTCATTAGTAGCACCAAAAATAATATCATCAACATATATTTGCACAATAAGAAGGTCATTCAACACTTGCTTAGTAAAAAGTGTGGTGTCCACAACACCCCTTTTGAAACCATTTTCAATCAAAAAACCACTTAGTCTTTCATACCAAGCTCTTGGAGCCTGTTTTAGACCATATAAAGCTTTAGATAGTTTAAACACATGACTTGGAAATTTTGTATTTTCAAAACCGGGGGGTTGATCCACATATACTTCTTGATCAATAAAACCATTTAAAAAGGCACTTTTAACATCCATTTGAAACAATTTGAAGCCTTTAAAGCATGCAAAAGCAAGAAGCATTCTAATAGATTCTAATCTTGCTACGGGAGCAAATGTTTCATCAAAATCAATTCCTTCTTCTTGTGCATATCCTTTGGCAACTAATCTGGCTTTATTTCTTACAACAACACCTTTATCATCCAACTTATTTCTAAAAATCCACTTTGTACCAATGATAGGTTGATTTTGAGGTCTATTAACAAGTGTCCAAACTTCATTTCTCTCAAATTGATTAAGTTCTTCTTGCATTGCCAAAATCCAGTTTTCATCCTTTAAAGCATCATTGATATTTTTGGGTTCAAAGAGAGAAACTAAAGCAAAATTGTCAATCAATTTTCTAGATGAGGAACGAGTGTTTACCTTCTCGGATGGATCATCAATTATAAGCTCTTTTGGATGATTTTGGCTGAATTTCCAAGCCTTGGGAAGATCTTTGAGTGGATCATCATTTTTGTCTTCATCTTCTTCTTCTTGATCATTATGAACTTCATTTTCCATTTCAGTTGCTGCTGGTTTAGAGCTTCCTTCATTTCCAATTGATAGCTTTTCCATTCCTTCTCGAACACCTACATCATCATCCTCACACGAACTTTTGGAATTATCATCATTTGTTTCATCAAATGTTATATGTATAGCTTCTTCAATCACAAGAGTCCTTCTATTAAAAACTCTATATCCTCTTTTATTCTCACAATACCCCAAAAATATTCCTTCATCAGATTTTTTATCAAACTTACCAAGATGTTCCTTTAGATTCAAAATAAAGCATTTACAACCAAATACTTTGAAATAACCAACCGTAGGTTTCTTATCAAAAATCAGCTCATAAGGAGTTTTCAAAAGTATTCTATTCATCACATAACATGCAGTGTTTACCGCTTCAGCCCAAAGGTATTTAGGCAAACTACATTCACTTAACATAGTTCTAGCAGCCTCTTGTAGTGTCCTGTTTTTCCTTTCTACAACACCATTTTGTTGTGGAGTTCTTGCAATTGAAAACTCATGTGTAATGCCATTATGATCACAGAAATCTGGAAAACCACAATATTTGAATTCCGTTCCATTATCACTTCTAATCCTAACAATTTTTAAGCCAAGCAGATTTTGCACTTTAGCAAACAATGAAGTAAAATTCTTGAAGGCATCATCTTTATGAGCAAGAAATAGCACCCAAGTGTATCTAGAATAATCATCAACAATTACAAAACAATATCTTTTACCACCCAAGCTAGTAATTTGAGTGGGACCAAATAAATCAAGATGCAAGAGTTCCAAAGGTTTAGAAGTAGATACACACATCTTAGGTTTAAAGGAATTTTTTGTTTGCTTCCCAAATTGACATGCATCACATATTTTGTCCTTATCAAAACTGATTTTTGGCAAGCCTCTAACCAACTCCTTTTTCGAAATTTCCTTTAGTAAATCCATGTTAAAATGACAAAGTCTTCTATGCCACAACCAAGGATCTTCATTTGAAGCTTTAAGACATTTCAAGCTAGATGAATCAATTTTATCAAGAACCACAATATATATGTCGTTGAACCTCTTACCTTTGAACACAATATTATATTTGGAATCAAGCACAATGCATTCATGTTTTTTGAATAACACATTCAAGTCTTTATCACATAATTGACTAACACTAAGCAAGTTATAACTTAAGTTATCAACTAAGAGCACATTATGGACAAAAGTTTCACCATCCTTACCAACATCTCCTATACCAATTATCTTAGCTTTCACATCATCACCGAATGTCACCTTTCCACTTGATTTTGATTTTAGCTTTATGAACAATGAGGGATCACCGGTCATATGCCTTGAGCAGCCGCTATCAATAAACCATTTGGACTTGTTTGATCCTTTTTCCTGAAAATAGAAAGTGTTTGGTACCCTTTTTAATTTTTGGGTCCGCAATAGTTAGCATTGTATCTAACTAACCACATGCATTTCATCCCTTTGTTCAGATTTCTTTTCACATAGCAATCACCTTTCAAATGCCCTCTTTGACAACAAAAACCACACATAATGGAAGAGTCCTTAACATGTACTGGTTTGACATATCTCAATCCACCTTTTCTATATGTTGTGAAACCATGTGCATTTTTGTTGTGTGCAAATGTTCCTTGAAAAATAGTAGGATGTGTAGGTGACATGTTCCTTTTGATAAACTCCTGCTTTCTTGCTTTCAAAGTCTCATCCAAGTTGTCCATTCTCTTTTTTAAATCACCATGTCTTTCCTTCAGCATTTTACAAATATTTGTCTTTCTATCAAGCTCATTCTGAACATCAAATCCGGCTCTTACAAGACATTCATTGTCAGTCTTTAGTTGTTTATTTTGTTGAAGGAGACATGCATTTTCATGAATGAGAAAAGCAATTTTCTGTTTTAGCTGCTTGTTCTTTGTCGCGCCCCATTTTTTGATAAAATGAATAAATGGTTTAAAAATGTATTTTTCGATTCAATTTGCGATTGGAAAATGAATTGTGATTTAAAAGAAAAATGGGTCTAAATGGGGGTTTGAGAATGCGACGATTTGACCCAAAATTATAGTTTAAAAAGGGTTTTTAAAACTAAATACGGAGTCGCCACTTGGTAATGAGTTAAGGTGTACCAAGTCACCTAAAAAATGTATTTTTAAAAAAAATAGGAAAAAGTAGTGAGAAACCCTTTTTAAACGACTCCTAGTCTACGTAAACCAAAGAAAAAGGTTCGGGAGTCACATTTGACAAAGGGGAAGGCAAGGATAAAAATCCAAGGCACCCCTTTGACCTAGCCAAGGCTAGTTGCATGATTTAATCAAAGATTTTCTTGTTTTAACCAAAGAATTTATTACATTTGGATGTACTACATGAATGCAAACCCTAGACCTAGGGGTATTGGGGGAAATTTCTCTTCAAAGGTTGAGTGGTGCCAATCACATTAATTGTGAAGCCCAATAACGATCCTTTGAAGAAGTCACGAATAATGCGAGTGGGATGCAAATGAATGGAATGCATGTATGCAATGTGAGGACATGAGTTTGAAAAAGTAATAATAAACAATAAAAAATGTAAAGGAAAATGTGTACGTGAGTGGGCAAGGTACGGTATGTGAAATGATAATATGAAGTGCATGTGTGCAAGTGATGATAAAAGTGTTCGTGTGCAAGTGAAGAAACACAAAGGTGCTCGCGTGCAAAATGAGAGGAAAAATGAAAGTGTGATGAGGGTATAAAATGGTAGAGTGGATTTAAAAATGCATGAGCCTAGGGAATTCATGCACATTGGGTACGGGGAGACCTAAATCGTGACTCAATTTGCCCTTTTATAGAGGGAATACAAGCGTGCTAAGGCTTATAAAAAGCCACACTCGTCTATATCCCATATTTAAGGGGATTCTCAAGCAAATGAACCCTTATAAACTAGCATGAAATGCAAAACCTAAATTGAGAGGGAAGGGATTAGAGGGGCATGCGAAATGATAAAACTAAGAAAAATGCATGACATGTAATGAACATGCAAACATGTACTAACGAGGGGAAATTCCTAAGAGTCTAGCATTGGACTAGCCCATTCTATGAATTCCGACTAGCGTTGGACTAGTGGAAACGTTCATTCATTCATCACATTCTTTCATGGCCATGGAAAGCGAGTAGACATGCCAAACACTCGTAAGCACATAGCACATAACACTTAGCATGCTCGACTAGATGCAAGGCCCTAATAAAGCAAATTAACACGTAACAACTAAGCATGCAAGACACATAAGACAATTAAAGCCCTAACTATTACATTTGCTAGCTAGGCATACGTCTTCGATAGGTCTTCATTGAATGCTCCTCCAAACCCTATCTATTACAAGCCAAGAGGTGTACACATACCCCATAAAGAATAACTTAAGTAAAAAGCAAAAGTAAATGACATAAATAAAAGGAATCAAGGAAAGGCTAAGAAAGCAAAGTAGACATGCATATTCACATAACACATAGGAGCACTGTGAGAACCCGTAAAACCCTAATATTTTTTTTCTAGGGTTTATTTCCCCTTAATTGCATGTTTTCTGCATTTTCTGGCTTAGGAATATTTTCCTGGTGAATTTTATGAGCAGTTATAGTTTTTAGATGAATTTTCTAGTATTGGAGAGTTTTTAGAAAATTAAGAATATATATTGGACGTGGGACCCACTAGTGCGAAGTTCGGGAAAATTCGGCCAATACGGTTAAGTTTCGGATACTGTGAAAAATTTATCGGGTGTTAAGAGATAAGTAGTGTGTGTGAAGTGATTGATGTGAGAGAGAAAAGAATGATAAGAATGCATTTAATGAGATGCCACATGTCACGTTCTCATTGGTTATGACTTAAGAAATACTATTCACCTTTTGACAAATTTTTGACTTTTGACCCAACGAGTAAATATCTTCAAAAATTCACTAAAATTCCCTCATTTTCTCTCCACCATAGCCGGCCCTCTCAAGCTCCAAGGAAGACAAAACTCTTCAACATTCAAGCTTCTAACAAGTCCAAATCCACCAAATCAAGTGCTTAAGTTAGTTCTACTCCATAAAAACTTTCCTTCTAGTGCTAGTTAGTGTGTTGGTGAACTTTGTTTGAAGGATTAAGGTGTTCAACATCCTCCTCTCTCTTGTTTCTTGGTAAGTGAAGCTTGAAACACCCTACTACACCTAATGATGCTTATGTTGTGCTTACTAGTGATAAGAGTGCTGAAATTTCTGGTTTTTATCTTGGTTGGAATTGATTTGGTGAAGTTTTCCCTTTTATGATGATTTTTCTGGTTTAATTGGATTATGATGGTGTGGTTGTTTGTAATGATTGGCAATGGACTATAATGGCTCTAGTGGATGTGAAATGTGGTTAAATGCAATCAATTTTGGATTTGGTGTGAAATTGAAAAGTTAGGGTTCTTAATTTCCCAATTCTGTCCGGTTTTTGATCATAGGGTTAGAGGCCGAATTTGACTTTTCTCAAAACATGAAAGTTATAGGTATTGATGTGATGGAGATGCCTGTAAAATTTCAGGGCATTTGGATTAGTGTGGAGTGAGTTATGACGAAATTACTGTAGCTGTTCTGCTTTGGACAGAATGCGAAAACTGCGATAGTAATTGGCTATTTTGACTGGAATTGGTTTGGATTTTGGAGTTGGTGTCTTCTGATGAAATGTAGCTGGATGACTTAGCTAACATATGCCTTTGGAATTTCGGCATTTGGACTTGTATGGACTGAGATATACCGATTACAGTTTGCTCCATTTTGCAAACCTGTTTTGGGAATTCTGGTATAGTATTTCGTATATTTGACCTAGTTGTGTTAGGAACTGGATTGAGTGACCTTCTACATTGTTGTAGTTCTGTTTCTTGGCTTCGAAATGGTGGGTCTTACACCCCCATCCGATAATTGTAGTAAGAGTTGTGCCATTACCGCTTTTGGAGGCCAAAAACTGTTTTGTCGTTGGGACGAATGAGTTCCAATGCTTGATTTTCTGGTTTGCTATTATGCTTGTTTATGCATATGAAACCCTATTGGGTTATAATTGGCTTGGCTTTGTGACTCGTTATCGAGTCTTATGGTAATTGTTCACTTGTTCTAGGAGGAAACGGTGGTGCACGACGTTCGTTTAACGACGGTGCATGAAACATCATTTTCTCACTTGGTGAGTATACTACTCACTTAATTGTTACTATGTGGCTTTGCTAAATGTATATGTGATGCCTTGAAGGCTTACTTGGATATTGGAATTGATTAAGGTGAGGGTGTACTTGACCGCCCTCACCCCTTTTGATAGTATCACTGATTGGCTACCGTTTTACTGCATTACTGAACTTGATATACTGGATACTGAATTCCATTCTTGGAAACTGATTTGGTGTCATTTGGGCGAATGTCCAATGGCTTCACTGTATTACTGAGCTCAACCCCGTTTGGTAGTCAATTGGATCGAGCCGGCGAGGGCTTGGTCGTGAAAATTGTCATGCCACGGGGACTGTACTGAGGAACCTTGTGGTAATGAGACCTTTGGTTCCGGTATACTCGAGTATTACCAAAATGACTGAATGGAGTGCGGGCCCGGTTGGGGTATGTTGGGTGGAAGGAATGGAAGTGAAGTGAGGTCTACGGTTTGGTACTTTTAACATTGACGGAGGGTCAATGAGTGTGGATCAAGAATGTAAGCGTGGAAATGGGCTCTTGAGAGCCGACCGTATCCTTTCACTGAATTGCTTACTTCGAAATTGCATACTTGAATTGAATGGTTATGCTTATGTGATCTTAACTGCTATTGTGATAGTTGCTCACTGAGCTTTAGCTCACTCTGTTCCATTTGTTTTCCTTACAGGAAAATGAATACTTTTGGAAAAGGTTGTAATAGTTGAATGACAAGTTGAGCTCATGTATATGTATTTTGATTAGCTCCTTGAGGGTGAAAACCCTAAGTGCTTTGATTGCACCAATGTTTGGGGTAAATGGCTATTGTATATGTATGAACGAAATGGATACTTTGGTAGGCCGTTTGGCTTGTAAATGTTGGTTTCCATTGTATATATATGTTTGGTAAATGTTTGGATGGATTTCGGATCACCACGGCTTTCAAACGGAAAAGAAAAAAAATTTGACCGAAGGTCACTGGCCTGAATCCGGCCAGGTATCCGGCCACAAACTGGCCGGATTGAAGGCCGGATTGCCTGTGAAAATTTGAAAATCCGGCCAGACAATCCGGCCGGAATCTTGGCCGGATTGCCGGCCGGATTGAGTGGAACTTTTGAAAAAAATTCGAAATGCTCACTGGACAGTATCCGGCCAAGAATCCGGCCGCTAATCCGGCCAGATTCCGGCCGGATTCTGACGTGGCCTGCACTATTCATCTTCGGCGCAAATTTTCGTTTTTTTTTATTTTGTGTTTTCTGACTTGTTTGCGTGCAATGGTGTGTTCCGGAACGTTATAGAACGACGTTAACTGTACCGTAGTCCTGGCGAGAGCTGGGCAGGCAGTCCGCTAACCCCTTTGGTTCGCCTTAGGGGAAGGTGGGGCTGTCACAATTGGTATCAGAGCCACGTCGCGTGGTCTCTGCGCGGAGTGAGACTGGGCCAAGTGGTGTTGTGGTCCTGATTTTATGGATATGTCTAAGTGCTCGTTTGAGCGTAAGTTCTGAACCGGGCATGTGATAAGTGTACGAATCATTATCACGGGACTCGAGGAAGTTAGGTGTGTATGTCGGGTAGAAATCTTTAATAAGGATGGTTTACTCTTGGGACCGGCCGGCTCGAGATGTGAATTATCTTAGACGAGATTCTTGCGCCCGGATACGAAAGATATGAGGACCTAGGTTAGAAAGGATTTGGTGAACTAGAAAGGCGATTCCATGGAACTTCGTGTGGTTTGTTCGGGTGGTTAAGCGCGATCGACATTGATTAAGATATAAATATTTGGACGAAGCCCTAGAAGGGGAAAAGCTTTTCGTGAGTCCTTTTGTACTTGTGACCTAGGTGTCTATAGTACTTTTGGAAGACCCTATTGTTTCATGCAATGACTTCGTATGTACTTGACTGACTGTTCCGTATGATTGCTTAACTTGGTTATGTGATCTATGTATACGTGTTACGTGTTTAAATGCTCTTCGCAGTAAATGTTTGAGTTGTTTATTCTTGTTTCCTTGTTCCTGTCTGGTGCTACGGAAAGGAGGGTTAGGTGCCCTTTAACAGTGTATTTATTTGATGACCTAGATTGACTTAGATTTGATGGAAGGCACCCGAAGTGGTCGAGGCCGTGGACGCAGGGGTAGGCAACCCACACCGGTTAGGGGTACGGGGGAAACCTCTACTGGACCCAATCTGGAACCGCAAGTAAACCCTAATGTGCAAATAGCTGCTGCTATGCAGCAAATGACAAACCTACTCGCACAAGTAGTGCAACAACAAGACCAAAACCCAAACCTTAACCCTGGAAACCCCGGAAACCCTGGCCATCATATTGAGAGCGAGGATAGAGCTCTCGAACGTTTCCAAAAGTTCGCTCCGCCGAAATTTGTTGGGGGACCCGATCCAGACGTTGCTGAGAAATGGCTTGAGAAAATGGTTGATATATTTGCCGCTTTACATTACCCAGACGAACGGCAGGTGACTTTTGCCGTGTTTCAACTCGAGGGGGCTGCCCGTTCCTGGTGGAACGTAATTAGGCAGAAGTGGGAACGAGAACAGACACCTAGGACTTGGGTGAACTTCATCAGAGAGTTCAATGCGAAGTTTTTCCCTCCTCTAGTTCAGGAGAGGAAGGAAGACGAGTTCATTCGACTCCGCCAAGGAGCCCAAACTGTGGCGGAGTATGAGAGCCAGTTCACCCGCCTATCCAAATTTGCGCCCGAACTCATCATGACCGAGCAACGAAGAATACGGCGATTTGTCCAGGGTCTGAACGTAGAAATCCAGAAGGACCTTGCGGCAGCCCAAATTAACGCCTTCAGCGAAGCGGTGGAAAAGGCCCAACGAGTGGAGAATGCGAGGCTCCAGGTGAAAAACTTCCAAGCGAAAAAGAGGGGATTCCCTGGAAGTAGTTCGGGGCAGGCGGATGAAAGTACCCCTCCCAAGTTTGGGCGGGGAACGGGAGGAGTAAGAATGCCGGGAGTGTCACAAGAGAGCCTGTCAAGAGGAAGCTCGGCTTCTACAGCACGCGGACCCTGCGGGTATTGCGGAAAATTAAACCACTCGGAGGACAATTGCTGGAAGAAAGGAGGAAAATGCTTGCTCTGTGGGAGTGCCGAACATCAAATTGCTAACTGTCCAGCTCGCCTGCGCGAGCGGCAAGGGACTCTGCCACCAACTACGACCAACCCTGCCCAGTCGAAGGGGGACAAGGATGGATCGAAAGTGTCCTCTCGGGTGTACTCCTTAGAAGTTGACCCATCAGAGGACGTGGAAGGTAAGAATTTAATGAACCTGGCCAGTGAAGGGGTACAGATCAGTATACTGCTCAATTTAATCCCGGAGTAGTCAATGATAAGGAATTTCGAGGACGAAATTCTTTTAAGGGGGGGAGAGTGTGAGAACCCGTAAAACCCTAATATTTTTTTTCTAGGGTTTATTTCCCCTTAATTGCATGTTTTCTGCATTTTCTGGCTTAGGAATATTTTCCTGGTGAATTTTATGAGCAGTTATAGTTTTTAGATGAATTTTCTAGTATTGGAGAGTTTTTAGAAAATTAAGAATATATATTGGACGTGGGACCCACTAGTGCGAAGTTCGGGAAAATTCGGCCAATACGGTTAAGTTTCGGATACTGTGAAAAATTTATCGGGTGTTAAGAGATAAGTAGTGTGTGTGAAGTGATTGATGTGAGAGAGAAAAGAATGATAAGAATGCATTTAATGAGATGCCACATGTCACGTTCTCATTGGTTATGACTTAAGAAACACTATTCACCTTTTGACAAATTTTTGACTTTTGACCCAACGAGTAAATATCTTCAAAAATTCACTAAAATTCCCTCATTTTCTCTCCACCATAGCCGGCCCTCTCAAGCTCCAAGGAAGACAAAACTCTTCAACATTCAAGCTTCTAACAAGTCCAAATCCACCAAATCAAGTGCTTAAGTTAGTTCTACTCCATAAAAACTTTCCTTCTAGTGCTAGTTAGTGTGTTGGTGAACTTTGTTTGAAGGATTAAGGTGTTCAACATCCTCCTCTCTCTTGTTTCTTGGTAAGTGAAGCTTGAAACACCCTACTACACCTAATGATGCTTATGTTGTGCTTACTAGTGATAAGAGTGCTGAAATTTCTGGTTTTTATCTTGGTTGGAATTGATTTGGTGAAGTTTTCCCTTTTATGATGATTTTTCTGGTTTAATTGGATTATGATGGTGTGGTTGTTTGTGATGATTGGCAATGGACTATAATGGCTCTAGTGGATGTGAAATGTGGTTAAATGCAATCAATTTTGGATTTGGTGTGAAATTGAAAAGTTAGGGTTCTTAATTTCCCAATTCTGTCCGGTTTTTGATCATAGGGTTAGAGGCCGAATTTGACTTTTCTCAAAACATGAAAGTTGTAGGTATTGATGTGATGGAGATGCCTGTAAAATTTCAGGGCATTTGGATTAGTGTGGAGTGAGTTATGACGAAATTACTGTAGCTGTTCTGCTTTGGACAGAATGCGAAAACTGCGATAGTAATTGGCTATTTTGACTGGAATTGGTTTGGATTTTGGAGTTGGTGTCTTCTGATGAAATGTAGCTGGATGACTTAGCTAACATATGCCTTTGGAATTTCGGCATTTGGACTTGTATGGACTGAGATATACCGATTACAGTTTTCTCCGTTTTGCAAACCTGTTTTGGGAATTCTGGTATAGTATTTCGTATATTTGACCTAGTTGTGTTAGGAACTGGATTGAGTGACCTTCTACATTGTTGTAGTTCTGTTTCTTGGCTTCGAAATGGTGGGTCTTACACCCCCATCCGATAATTGTAGTAAGAGTTGTGCCATTACCGCTTTTGGAGGCCAAAAACTGTTTTGTCGTTGGGACGAATGAGTTCCAATGCTTGATTTTCTGGTTTGCTATTATGCTTGTTTATGCATATGAAACCCTATTGGGTTATAATTGGCTTGGCTTTGTGACTCGTTATCGAGTCTTATGGTAATTGTTCACTTGTTCTAGGAGGAAACGGTGGTGCACGACGTTCGTTTAACGACGGTGCATGAAACATCATTTTCTCACTTGGTGAGTATACTACTCACTTAATTGTTACTATGTGGCTTTGCTAAATGTATATGTGATGCCTTGAAGGCTTACTTGGATATTGGAATTGATTAAGGTGAGGGTGTACTTGACCGCCCTCACCCCTTTTGATAGTATCACTGATTGGCTACCGTTTTACTGCATTACTGAACTTGATATACTGGATACTGAATTCCATTCTTGGAAACTGATTTGGTGTCATTTGGGCGAATGTCCAATGGCTTCACTGTATTACTGAGCTCAACCCCGTTTGGTAGTCAATTGGATCGAGCCGGCGAGGGCTTGGTCGTGAAAATTGTCATGCCACGGGGACTGTACTGAGGAACCTTGTGGTAATGAGACCTTTGGTTCCGGTATACTCGAGTATTACCAAAATGACTGAATGGAGTGCGGGCCCGGTTGGGGTATGTTGGGTGGAAGGAATGGAAGTGAAGTGAGGTCTACGGTTTGGTACTTTTAACATTGACGGAGGGTCAATGAGTGTGGATCAAGAATGTAAGCGTGGAAATGGGCTCTTGAGAGCCGACCGTATCCTTTCACTGAATTGCTTACTTCGAAATTGCATACTTGAATTGAATGGTTATGCTTATGTGATCTTAACTGCTATTGTGATAGTTGCTCACTGAGCTTTAGCTCACTCCGTTCCATTTGTTTTCCTTACAGGAAAATGAATACTTTTGGAAAAGGTTGTAATAGTTGAATGACAAGTTGAGCTCATGTATATGTGTTTTGATTAGCTCCTTGAGGGTGAAAACCCTAAGTGCTTTGATTGCACCAATGTTTGGGGTAAATGGCTATTGTATATGTATGAACGAAATGGATACTTTGGTAGGCCGTTTGGCTTGTAAATGTTGGTTTCCATTGTATATATATGTTTGGTAAATGTTTGGATGGATTTCGGATCACCACGGCTTTCAAACGGAAAAGAAAAAAAATTTGACCGAAGGTCACTGGCCTGAATCCGGCCAGGAATCCGGCCAGAAACTGGCCGGATTGAAGGCCGGATTGCCTGTGAAAATTTGAAAATCCGGCCAGTTGCTCACTGGCCGATATCCGGCCAGACAATCCGGCCGGAATCTTGGCCGGATTGCCGGCCGGATTGAGTGGAACTTTTGAAAAAAATTCGAAATGCTCACTAGACAGTATCCGGCCAAGAATCCGGCCGCTAATCCGGCCAGATTCCGGCCGGATTCTGACGTGGCCTGCACTATTCATCTTCGGCGCAAATTTTCGTTTTTTTTTATTTTGTGTTTTCTGACTTGTTTGCGTGCAATGGTGTGTTCCGGAACGTTATAGAACGACGTTAACTGTACCGTAGTCCTGGCGAGAGCTGGGCAGGCAGTCCGCTAACCCCTTTGGTTCGCCTTAGGGGAAGGTGGGGCTGTCACAAGCACGCAGGGTCAAATGAAGTGCAAATGAGGGATAGAGTGTACCTCCCTTGAATTGACGCCCTAATGAGGTGAAGTTACTAATTTACCCTCCAAAATAGTAAAAAGGTCAAGGTACCACTTAAATTATCAAATAAATCAAAGAAAATGTAAACCGACGTCAAATTGAATTACTCGAAGCATTCCAAGGAAAGTAAACTACTCGTACTTAACCAATTAAGACAAACAAAGACCCCATTGAAAGAATTAAAGAGGTCTAAAGGGCCAATTTATTATTATTATAAACACTAAGGGACTAAAAACATAAAATAAAATTAAGAATCTAAGGTGAAACTTACCAAATCAAACTAGAAAATTCACAAAAGGTAAACAAGGAGCAATTTACTAGTAGCTAAACAACCAAATGCCCAAGAATCCAAAAAAATCAAATTAACTACAAGTCTAGGAAAAAGAAATTATTAGACCCTTCAAATTCATTCTACAACTCTTTAAGTATCTACCCAAAATAAATCAAGATGAATTAAAGAGGGAATGGCATGTTAGGAGGACAAAATTAATTAAGTTTTCCAATTAATTGGGCCATAGATGCATTAGATAGAAGTCAAGGGGTGGGAGTGCAATTTTAGAAAATTTCCATGCAAGTTCATGCAATCTACGTGAAGAACAACATGAGAAACAACATTCTGCAGCAGAAATTTCTGCTGAAAGCTTTCGGCAACCCAGCATTTTACAAAGACAGCCTTCGAACATAGCCAAATCCAAACACAACTATCACACAATTCTCTCACTTTGCATCATGAAGCTTGTAGGCTTAAACACCCAAAATCGGACAAACAAGCATGCAAAAATTTGAACAGCTCAAGCAGCCTCATGCAAAGTTTTACAAATTTTTTTGCAACATCTCTTGTCAAACCATTAGCAACTCGAAACTTCAACAAGAGAAACAGCACACACAACTTGCTTTTAAGTTAAGGTCTCAAACCCAAATGTGAAAGCTTTGAACTAAGCGTCTAACTACACAATCACCATCATCTAAACAGGAAGAGCATTTAGAAAAATCTCATGCAAAAAGTCTGGAAAAGCTTTTGATGACAAGAAAACTGCTGCAACCTTCCAGCCGCAGCCCTCTATTCATTTCAGCATGTCAAACAGGTTTATTCATACCAAAATTCAACCTATCCGTCATCAACTAAACATACAACTTCATTGCATGATTGAATCAAAAAGATGGAGTTGATCAAGGATAGAATGAAGACCAAAACAGCAAAAGAAGAAAGAGTGCAGCAAGCTTTTTTTCAATTTGCTTCCTAAGCTTTCCAAGTTTGCTGCAATTTCCAGCCGCAGCTTTCTATTCATGCGAACCAGATTTTTGATTCAAATGCACAACCTTGATCAAATACTTTTTAGCCCAGCATCACGACTCTAAACCCAGCAACAAACTACCTAGTGACCACAATTCAAATGACCAGAAAAACTTGGGAAGACATCATACAAGATTCTGGAAAATGCATGCAGAAAAAGAGAAACAAAAACTCTCTTATCATCTCATCAACATAGGCTGAATACCAGAATTTTGGCTTGGGCATGCATATGGTGTATGAACTGAGCAACAAACCACATCATTACCATCATCCAAGCAGGCAGAAAACTTAGAAAAATCCCATGCAAAATTCTGGGCAAGTATGCAAACATTTGATGAACAAAACTGATGCAATTTTTTTTACCCACTCAGCCGAGAAAGCATTCATGAAAACGACTCAACGCATTTCCCATCATTCAAACCCAACATACAAAGACTTGAAACAACATTCTTCATGCATTTCCAAGCATTATTTTCCAGAGAAAAATTCCCAAAAACAATTGCAAATTCCAGTTTCACTCCCTCGGCAAATCACATAAATTTTCCAGCACTTGGTTGGTCTTAAATCCGAATTTACCTCGGTTGAATCATTGTGTTAAGTACCCAAAACTAACATGCAAGGCTACTTAATGAAATTACTATCATTTCTAGTTCAGATCAAGTTCGGACAGCAACTATAAACATCCACAAATCCAGAAATTCATTCGGCTATTCTCGGATGATCTTGCATGCAGCAGATTTTTTTTGTTCATTTTTATTTCTTGCTTAACCGAGCTAATGAGCTACATGCAAAGCTTAATCATCTTGTCTTAAGTTAGTTAATCACATTTATAAGCTCAGATTGCCTCAGGGAAACAAAATTAAAGCTGCATTATTCAAGTCAAGCTCTCGGCAGTCCCAAATTCTTATGCATAACAGATTTCTTTTTCTTCAAATCATCAAGTTTTCACTCGGCTAAATCACTAGATTATGCACTCAAAACCAACATGCATACCTAATAAATGGAATTGTTATCCATTCTAGTCCAAAACAGAGTCAAACACCAGCAACGTTCATAAAAAAAAAAATCCAGAACCTGTTCAGCTAATTTTCGGACAACTTGCATGCAGCAGATTTTGTTTTCCCTTCAAATTCTGGCTTAAACACAGCTAATAAATCCCATACAAGTTTAATCATCCATCTACTAATTAGCTAATCATACAACTAAGCTCAGATCATCACAACTTAGCAAATTAAAACTGAGATTACCATCTCAAGCTCTCGGACAGTACCAATTTTTTTTCAATCAAATTTCTGGTAACTTAATCCTTTATCCAAACATACAACCCTCACATGCATGCCTCCAACAGCCTCAACTACCCAAAATCAACTAGTTCAAGTCTATATATTACCTCAACCTGGAGTTTACACACACGGCTGGCAGCAGAAATAGTTTTCCTCCCTTCAACAGCCCAGAAATTGCAGACCGCTATCTCTCTCTCTCTCCCTTGCTCTGGCTTGCGGCTGGATGAAAGAAATTTGGTCTCAAGCTCTTCACCAGCTCACGGATGGAAGGCAGAATGGGTCGCAAGTCACTCTCTTCCCTCTCTAAGTTACGGATAGGAAGAAAAGAAACAAGAAGCTCGGCTCCCTCTTGCTCACTCTTGTCGATGGAACCGAGGCTACAGCTCTCACTCCCTCCTGCTCTCGGTCCAAAGCAGAAACTGAAATCTGTCGTGGAGTTTGGGTGCTTAGTGGTTGATATGAAGATGAATCGCGGATGGAGGAGGTTGAGTGTTTTTTTTTTTTTTTTTTAACTTTCAACTTAATAAATACAGAAATGATAAAATATAAATAATAATAATAATAACAAATTGCCAAAAACCAGGTAATAATAATAATAATAATAATGAAAATAATTTAAAAACTAAACAACTAAAAACAACAAAAATGGCCATTTTTCCATCTTTTTTGTTTCATTTTTCATTTTTCATATTTTTCATTTTTTCCTTTCAAGAAAGCATTGAATTTAAATTACAAACGACTAAATCATATTTTTTGAATGCTTTTCTTTTTTTCTTTTTTTTTTCTCTTTTTCAACAAATTCTATGATAAAACTTAAAAATAAAAATAAAACTGGAAACTAAAAACTAAAAATGAACACAACAAATAAAAAACTAAAAATGAAATTTCACCAAAAATTTGGTGTCTACAGTTTGCCCCTCTTTGTCTGAGTTTTGGAAAAACTTGAGACAAAGAAGTAGACATCAAATACTCACCTGTGTTATTTGGCGGCGAACACGTCTCGAACAATGGACGCTTTAGAAATGGGGACTGACCCCTACACGAAATGTAAAATGGGACTGACCCGAACGAAATTTAAAGAAGGGACTGGCCCAAACAGGAACTTAAAACGGGACTGACCCGAACAGAAAAATTAAAATTGGGACCGACTAGAGAAAGAAATTCAAATCATGGGACTGGCCCGAACAAGCTTTAATCATGGGATTGACCCGAATAAGCTTTGAATCGCGAGACTGAGCCGAACAGGCTTTGAATTGTGGGACTGACCCGCATAAACTTTGAATCGTGGGACTGACCCGAAAATGCTTTTGATCGTGGGACTGACCAGAAAAAGATTTTAATCGCGGGACTGACCCGAACAGGCTTTGAATCGCGGGACTGACCCGAATAAGTTTTGATCATGGGACTGACCCGAAAATGCTTTTGATCGTGGGACTGACCCGAAAGTGCTTTTGATCGTGGGACTGACCCGAATGTGCTTTTGATCATGGGACTGACCCGAAAATGATTTTAATCGCGGGACTGACCCGAACAGGCTTTGAATCGCGGGACTGACCCGCGGCTAGTGGCGATGCAAAATGAAATGCGCACTAGTGGGACTGACTCACAGCTAGTGGCAGAGTAAAATAAAAAAATGCCTTGACAATCGGTCAGTGGGATTAAACCCGAGCCTGCCGTGATAAAATTTGTGTTGATTTTTGATTGATGATTTTTCTTTTTGCTTTTCTTTTTGACTTTTGAAAATCTTTCCAAAAAATTAATTTGCCCCAGTATGATGAATTTTTGCAATGTGAGTCCAGAGTTGATTCTGTATCGCTATGCTGTTGCATTTTTGATGGAATTTGCTTGCGACATTTTCAATCTGCCTTTGTTCACCGGAGGACCCTTTCCGGCACCGATTCCAGTGCGAGGTGTGATTACTTTCATCTGTGCATGCAGTTTTTCTGCAAAAGAGAAAAGAAAACAAAGAAGTTGCCACCATCATTTGATCCGTTTTCCTTTGAGAATCGTGTAAACATGAGTCTTTCGATGCCTTTATCAACTTTTGTTGCGGCAGCCGATTGGGTTGGATTTTTCACCCTAAGACTTTTCCGATTTACAAACTGATCAGGTATGTGCTTTGCCATATTGTGAAGTCTGCGTAACTGACTTTGTTGAACCTTAACCCTTTTCAGGAGATGACTGAACCCAAGTATGCTTCGAATAAACCACGGGGATTGTTATTCACCAAAATTCAAAGATAAAGAATGAAGTGTGCAAGAAAATTCACATGTCATACAAGAATGCACACATAACCATTTGTGCTTAAATTCTACAAAAATACCATGAATGCAAGTAATTTGGAAAAATGAGCTTTGCAAAAGAATGTTTTACAAAATGACACAGTTTTGGCCAACAAATGTCATATTCAATTCTCTGGACATCTTTGTTCTGGAATTCAAAATTGACAGAAGTATGACAAAAATGAGGAGAAATCCAAATGGATCAACCACCAGTTGTTCCTCCTTGTGCTTGCTCATGCGGAAATCCTACCTTGGCGCCCTTTCGGGTTTTCACCAAGGTTGCCCCTACTCCTTTTCTTTTGTTTTGTTTTTGTTTTTGTTTTTCTCTTTTCCTTTTCTTTTCCTCCTTTTCTTTTGAGGTGCCCTTTCGGGTTTTTACCTAAGGAAGCAATGGAAGAGCTCAACCTTAATCGCCTCAGGAGTATGAGTTAAAGATTTCTGACATCAGTAAAATGCACTTCCCCTTGTAAGATTAAGCGAAGGCATTATGGACATCACTTGTCAGTTGATTAGCAAACTTTCCAATAGAAATACAGCAAGTGACGAAAGCCAGGACTTTGGGCTTTTGTAATGGGGTCAGGTGGGGTATTTCAAGAAAAGTTGAGGCTTGAAAGCAAATTTGATGAGAGGTGTGAAATAACCTGAGATTGCATCATTTTGAGATCATCTCCAAATTTTGAACAAAACAGAGGAGAATTTGCCCCAGTTTGATTGAATTCTTCTCTTTGTGCATTTCATTGCATTTTTCACTAGTGCACTTTCCTTCAAAAACTAAATTTACCCCAGTGTGGGGTTTTTCTTTTCTTTCTGATCATCATCTTTTTTTTTTTTAAAAAAAATGAATTTGCCCCAGTGTGGGGCTTGCAATCCTCAGGGGCTGCCAAACGAAAAAAATTATTGTTCTGATAGCTCAAAAGGGATGATTAGGGATGAAATGTTTTGATTGGAAAAGAAGATGGCCTGACTTTTGTTTCGCCCCTTGCATGATTTCCAAAAGAAATTTGCATAATCAGAAATAAAACTTCTTACACATGTCTGAGTTGATAGGTTGAGAGATTGTTTGTCCGTCCATCTCTTCAAGGATAAGTGCTCCACTCGGTAGCACCTTTTTGAATGACAAATGGCCTTACCAGTTTAGGCCAAATTCGTCTTTGATTTCATCTTGCATTGGCAAATCTCGCTTTAACTCTTTGTCCTTCTTCTCTAAAGGACCGGTGGCGGACCTTTTTGTTATGAACACAAGCCATACGACATTCAACTGCCTTTCATCCATCAAAATCAATCGTCGGTGACGCTGCTTTAACCAATCAGTTTAGAACTTGGCAGAGGAGGTATTTCTTGATGAAAGGCTTTCTTAACGAAAGGATTTTCAATGAAGAGCTTTCTTAATGAAGGGATTTTTCAATGAAGGATTTTTAATGAAGGGATTTTTGGCCTTCTCAAAGAAGGAATTTTTCAACGAAAGGATTTCTGACCTTCTCAAAGAAGGGATTTTTCAACGAAGGGATTTTTGGCCTTCTCAAAGAAGGAATTTTTCAATGAAGGAATTTCTTAATGAAGGGACTTTTGGATGAATGATATTATCGGAATCCAGAACAGTGATATTCAAAGGGTCAAATAATTTTCATCTTTGGCCATTTAAAAGAATTAAAATTCAGGACAATAATCAAATAAACAAATTGTGCATTTAATGGAAAAACTAATCCAAGCGGAAACAAGACAAAAATTTAATTGCGAAAGATGTTCTCATGAAGCTATTCACATATGCAAGAAATGGGTTTTGTGAACTTTAATAAATAACAACCCCTAGATTTATCGAAATTCCCTTCAAGAGGGAAGATACTCGGCCATCCAAATTGTGCAAAGCTCCTTCAGGATTTTCAAATTTCGTCGTTGGAGGTGGATGCCTCGAAGGTGTCCTGGTGTTCAGGAAAAGGATTTGTACTTATGATCGGCCCTTGTTCACCTCTTTTCCTTAGCACTATTTCTCCTGCCTCGATCATGTCTTGGACTTTGTGCTTAAGTGCCCTGCAATCGGCGGTTGAGTGGCCAGGTACTCCCGAATGATAGGCACAAATAGCATGTGGATTGTACCCAACAGGCATGCCATGAAGGTAAATTGGAGGGGGAATCACGCCTATTTTGTTGGCAACCTTCAATTGCTCATACAATTGGTCCAAAGGCCTGCCTAGGTTGGTGAAGGTTCGGGTATGGCTTTGATTGTAGGTTTCAGTGGGTCGGGGATAGTTGTAGATGGGTCTATTTGGTGGGGGAAATCTTTGGTGGTAAGGAGGCCGAGGACGAGCTTGTTGAAAGCTTGGTTGAGATATTTGGAAAGGGGTTGTAGGCGGGTTGGCATAATTTGAGCGAGGTCGAGGATGAGTGATATTGGTGTGGTAAACAGGATGAGGATTTGAGTAGTAGGGGTAAGGGTTTGAGTTGGTAGGGTATTGTCGAGGTCTGGGTCTTGGGACAGGGTTTTGATTCCAGGTGAAGCCAGTTTCCCCCTCCTTCTTTTTAAATTGCGGGCTCTTCTCACTAGTCCCCTGTCCTTGCAAAGCATCCAACTGGGATTTGAGGGCAGAGACATTAACAATCTTCCCAGCTTTCACGAAGTCATCGTACTCCTCAAGTTTATTGACAATGGCGGCGAACGAGCATCCAGTCATGCGAAAAATTTCTTCAAAATACGGGGGATCATGTGCTTTAATGAAAGTGCGTATGATTTCGTCCTCAGTCATCGGTGGCTCGACTTTGGCAGCTATCTTCCTCCACCTCTTGGCATAAGTCTTGTGATCCTCGGAGGGTTTTCTTTTTGTTCCTTCCAACGTGGTTCGTGTCGGAGCCAACTCGCAGTTATACTCATATTGCCTTATAAAAGCATTGGACAAGTCAATCCAGGTTTTTATTTCTTCGGACTTCAAATTTGAGTACCAGTCGAGGGCATCCCCCTCCAGACTTTCCGGGAACAACCTTAGAGGCAGGTTCTCGTCGTCTACAGGCTTTCCCAACTTGTTAGCAAATAGTCGGAGGTGTATCTTGGGATTACCCGTCCCATCGTATTTGTTGAACTTCGGAGTTTTGAATCCCTCAGGCAATTGTACATTGGGAAAGAGACAAAGCTCATCGTAGTCCAGGACTCCTTGCTTGTTCAACCCCTGACTCTTCCTCATAAACTCATCGAAACGATCAAGGCGTTTGAGCAGCTTTATATCAACGGGAGCAGAAGATTCCCCCATTTCTGCCTTGGTTTGAACAATATGGTCTGGTAGGAATGGCTCAGCAACAGGGTAATAAAAGGTATGTGGCTCAGGTGGTATATTTGAAGTGATTTGGGGTGGTGGACCTCGCGTGTGAGTAAGAAAAAATGAAGGATGAGGAGGGTAAGTGTATGGCAAATTTGTGGTGGGATAGGTGAAAGTTTCTTCGGGTGCAATAGGAAATGATGGAGTAACAGTGGCATGGGCCGAAGGTAGGACAAATGACTCTTGCTCAGGCTGTCTGGCGGGTACAGGTTCGGGTTGAACTCCGCTGCTAATTAGCTCATCATTTAACTTCCTTTGGGCGGCCATCTCATACGCCATCTCTCCAAACTTGGTAAGCATCTCAGTCAACTGAATCCCCGAACTTGCAGTCTCGGGTTGAGCGGTAGTAGCAGACCTATCTGACTGTTCCGGTTGTGAACTCATG
The DNA here is from genome assembly GCF_036785885.1 of Coffea arabica. Lineage (NCBI taxonomy): Eukaryota > Viridiplantae > Streptophyta > Magnoliopsida > Gentianales > Rubiaceae > Coffea > Coffea arabica. Next base: position 24,638,552 of record NC_092311.1, on the reverse strand, counting down.
TTTACACGACTCCTCTGGGCTTGACTACGGGATCGCGTTATGATGGGGCTTCGACGAGAAGCTATGTTTAAATATTACCTGAAAATTTTGGAATGATTGCCTTTAGATTTAGCCCTCGCTTAGATATTCCAATAAAAAAAAAGAAAAAGGCAAGAGTTAGTAAATATCCAGAAAATTCGGATGCATGTCCTATGGGGGAACCCTTTTTGTGCCAAGGGTAGGCCTAGAATGAAAATGCAATCCTCCAGAGCAGGCACTATACAATACCTGATGGATCCAATCAGCTTATGGAGTGAAAAATAATTTGAAAAAATTTGGCCCATTGGAATGAGAAGAGACGACGGTCAAAACGAGGACCTCGTCCGAAGGGATTGATCACTTTTGATCGAAACAAGAACTTGCAAAAATGCACGGGTTTGACCTTGACGAACTTCCTATCGAAGAGATTGGAATTCATTTTGACAACTTTTCTCAATGACGCACGGGTCAAAACTTCAACTGATCAAATGGCTGGATGCAATGGATGCTTTTCTCAAAATCGACTAGGTTTTCCATTTTGAAATTTGACATTGAAATCCTAATTAGTCAAATTAAATTGACAATTTATTAAATAACGACCGGATTACCCTAAAAAGGGAAACAGGTCAAATGAATTGAATGAAATTTATCCAAAATTAATCAGATCACCCCTAAAAAGGGTAAATTGATCAAATAGATTGAACGAAACTTGATTTATTCAAAATCGGCTCGATTGCCCTAAAAATGGGTAAATTGGCCAAATGAATGAAATTGAACTAGTGATTTATTCAAAATTCGGCCAAATGACCCTAAAAAGGGTAAATCGGTCAAATGAATTGACGATTTATTCAAAATCGACCAGGTGACCCTAAAAAGGGTAAAATGGTCAAATGAATTGATGATTTATTCAAAATCGACCAGATGACCCTAAAAAGGGTAAGTTGGTCAAATGAATTGATGATTTATGGAATGAATTGGCAAAGTGGATTGGTTGATTTGTCTGGCCATTGGTTATTTCAAAATTATTGAGATGCATTGGTCTATGACCTTCTAAAAATCAAATTTTGGCCTCAGTTTGTTTCTCGTCTCAACAGGAGGAATCATTTGTGAATTTCTTCAAATTAATGTCCTTCACGCAAGGGATTTTTACCAATTTTTGATAAAATGGCCAAAAAGTGATTTTTAGACGCTCATATTCCAAAGATCACTCTATGAAAATGATCGGATCCTACCTTACCTTGTGCACTACCCCTTTGGATGGTACAGAATGTAAACGTGCAAGTCTCACTGGATTAAGTATCCGAGACACAAGGTGGCTTATTCCTAAACACGGGATTCCCTATGTGGCATTCCCTTTCTATGGTTTATGCATGATGCCATTTATTAAAGCGATGTAAAACATGCAATTTAAAATGAAATCATGACATAAAAGGACCTTTTATACGCCAAGGTAGGCTTAGAATGCCATGCAATTATTAATCTATGAATGCAATACCAAAAATCTTTAAACGTGCAATAACCTATCTACGAGGGTAGGTTCTAAAAGAAGGTCATGCCAGACCTCTTATTTGCTAGGGTTTGTGAATGCAATGGGGACACAAAATCAAGAAAAGTTAGTTCAGCCAAGATAAATACACATAACACATTGTAGCAACGAAATCAAGCAATCAGTACAAAGAAATAAAGCAATAAAAGGGAGAAAGGGGTTGGATCCCTCCCCTCGTGAATAGTGTCCCTAGCTCAGGATAAGGCTGACTCTATCCTAGGCAAGTTACCATGGATGCATGAGGTATTGGTTCACTAATGCAACTAGACTCGATAGGTTTTAGGTCCCCAAGCCTTCAGACTTAGAAACCAAGGGTCATCAATCCCAAGGTTCTTTGTCGGTGGCTCGAGCGATTCCCCAGACATTGCTACGCACACGTCGTGTCACGGCCACATGTCTGAGTGAATCTATCAAAAATCCTTAATCTTCGACTAAAAACTAAAGGCTATTAACCCAAAGCTTAAAGCGGAAGATTAAGTGACCCCTTGGATCGTGTTACGCACACATCGTGTCACGGTCACACGTCCAAGTGAGTCGCCTAAAATCCTAATAGGGTGGAGTGGCGTGACAAGCCACTAAAAGAAAAATAAATGAGGGGTTAAAAAATTAAAGCGTATGCACGTATGCCAGTGCTCGTTTGGAGGGGAGGGATCGAGAACCAACGTGAGGCTCTAAGGTGACACACACCCCCCCCCCCAAATGCAATGCGAGCGCGAGGTAAGTAAGTAAACATACATCCAATCAACCAATCATACATTCACGAGCGAGGGAGTAGTTGGATACGCGTGAAATGCAAAAATCCTAATAAAAGAAAAAATGCAATCCTAAACACCCAAATGTGATATATGAAAAGATTAAAAGAAGAAAAAGGTTGATTAAATCAAATTTGCTCGGACTCTCGAATGTCCCCAGTGGAGTCGCCAAACTGTCGCGCCCCATTTTTTGATAAAATGAATAAATGGTTTAAAAATGTATTTTTCGATTCAATTTGCGATTGGAAAATGAATTGTGATTTAAAAGAAAAATGGGTCTAAATGGGGGTTTGAGAATGCGACGATTTGACCCAAAATTATAGTTTAAAAAGGGTTTTTAAAACTAAATACGGAGTCGCCACTTGGTAGTGAGTTAAGGTGTACCAAGTCACCTAAAAAATGTATTTTTAAAAAAAATAGGAAAAAGTAGTGAGAAACCCTTTTTAAACGACTCCTAGTCTACGTAAACCAAAGAAAAATGTTCGGGAGTCACATTTGACAAAGGGGAAGGCAAGGATAAAAATCCAAGGCACCCCTTTGACCTAGCCAAGGCTAGTTGCATGATTTAATCAAAGATTTTCTTGTTTTAACCAAAGAATTTATTACATTTGGATGTACTACATGAATGCAAACCCTAGACCTAGGGGTATTGGGGGAAATTTCTCTTCAAAGGTTGAGTGGTGCCAATCACATTAATTGTGAAGCCCAATAACGATCCTTTGAAGAAGTCACGAATAATGCGAGTGGGATGCAAATGAATGGAATGCATGTATGCAATGTGAGGACATGAGTTTGAAAAAGTAATAATAAACAATAAAAAATGTAAAGGAAAATGTGCACGTGAGTGGGCAAGGTACGGTATGTGAAATGATAATATGAAGTGCATGTGTGCAAGTGATGATAAAAGTGTTCGTGTGCAAGTGAAGAAACACAAAGGTGCTCGCGTGCAAAATGAGAGGAAAAATGAAAGTGTGATGAGGGTATAAAATGGTAGAGTGGATTTAAAAATGCATGAGCCTAGGGAATTCATGCACATTGGGTACGGGGAGACCTAAATCGTGACTCAATTTACCCTTTTATAGAGGGAATACAAGCGTGCTAAGGCTTATAAAAAGCCACACTCGTCTATATCCCATATTTAAGGGGATTCTCAAGCAAATGAACCCTTATAAACTAGCATGAAATGCAAAACCTAAATTGAGAGGGAAGGGATTAGAGGGGCATGCGAAATGATAAAACTAAGAAAAATGCATGACATGTAATGAACATGCAAACATGTACTAACGAGGGGAAATTCCTAAGAGTCTAGCATTGGACTAGCCCATTCTATGAATTCCGACTAGCGTTGGACTAGTGGAAACGTTCATTCATTCATCACATTCTTTCATGGCCATGGAAAGCGAGTAGACATGCCAAACACTCGTAAGCACATAGCACATAACACTTAGCATGCTCGACTAGATGCAAGGCCCTAATAAAGCAAATTAACACGTAACAACTAAGCATGCAAGACACATAAGACAATTAAAGCCCTAACTATTACATTTGCTAGCTAGGCATACGTCTTCGATAGGTCTTCATTGAATGCTCCTCCAAGCCCTATCTATTACAAGCCAAGAGGTGTACACATACCCCATAAAGAATAACTTAAGTAAAAAGCAAAAGTAAATGACATAAATAAAAGGAATCAAGGAAAGGCTAAGAAAGCAAAGTAGACATGCATATTCACATAACACATAGGAGCACGCAGGGTCAAATGAAGTGCAAATGAGGGATAGAGTGTACCTCCCTTGAATTGACGCCCTAATGAGGTGAAGTTACTAATTTACCCTCCAAAATAGTAAAAAGGTCAAGGTACCACTTAAATTATCAAATAAATCAAAGAAAATGTAAACCGACGTCAAATTGAATTACTCGAAGCATTCCAAGGAAAGTAAACTACTCGTACTTAACCAATTAAGACAAACAAAGACCCCATTGAAAGAATTAAAGAGGTCTAAAGGGCCAATTTATTATTATTATAAACACTAAGGGACTAAAAACATAAAATAAAATTAAGAATCTAAGGTGAAACTTACCAAATCAAACTAGAAAATTCACAAAAGGTAAACAAGGAGCAATTTACTAGTAGCTAAACAACCAAATGCCCAAGAATCCAAAAAAATCAAATTAACTACAAGTCTAGGAAAAAGAAATTATTAGACCCTTCAAATTCATTCTACAACTCTTTAAGTATCTACCCAAAATAAATCAAGATGAATTAAAGAGGGAATGGCATGTTAGGAGGACAAAATTAATTAAGTTTTCCAATTAATTGGGCCATAGATGCATTAGATAGAAGTCAAGGGGTGGGAGTGCAATTTTAGAAAATTTCCATGCAAGTTCATGCAATCTACGTGAAGAACAACATGAGAAACAACATTCTGCAGCAGAAATTTCTGCTGAAAGCTTTCGGCAACCCAGCATTTTACAAAGACAGCCTTCGAACATAGCCAAATCCAAACACAACTATCACACAATTCTCTCACTTTGCATCATGAAGCTTGTAGGCTTAAACACCCAAAATCGGACAAACAAGCATGCAAAAATTTGAACAGCTCAAGCAGCCTCATGCAAAGTTTTACAAATTTTTTTGCAACATCTCTTGTCAAACCATTAGCAACTCGAAACTTCAACAAGAGAAACAGCACACACAACTTGCTTTTAAGTTAAGGTCTCAAACCCAAATGTGAAAGCTTTGAACTAAGCGTCTAACTACACAATCACCATCATCTAAACAGGAAGAGCATTTAGAAAAATCTCATGCAAAAAGTCTGGAAAAGCTTTTGATGACAAGAAAACTGCTGCAACCTTCCAGCCGCAGCCCTCTATTCATTTCAGCATGTCAAACAGGTTTATTCATACCAAAATTCAACCTATCCGTCATCAACTAAACATACAACTTCATTGCATGATTGAATCAAAAAGATGGAGTTGATCAAGGATAGAATGAAGACCAAAACAGCAAAAGAAGAAAGAGTGCAGCAAGCTTTTTTTCAATTTGCTTCCTAAGCTTTCCAAGTTTGCTGCAATTTCCAGCCGCAGCTTTCTATTCATGCGAACCAGATTTTTGATTCAAATGCACAACCTTGATCAAATACTTTTTAGCCCAGCATCACGACTCTAAACCCAGCAACAAACTACCTAGTGACCACAATTCAAATGACCAGAAAAACTTGGGAAGACATCATACAAGATTCTGGAAAATGCATGCAGAAAAAGAGAAACAAAAACTCTCTTATCATCTCATCAACATAGGCTGAATACCAGAATTTTGGCTTGGGCATGCATATGGTGTATGAACTGAGCAACAAACCACATCATTACCATCATCCAAGCAGGCAGAAAACTTAGAAAAATCCCATGCAAAATTCTGGGCAAGTATGCAAACATTTGATGAACAAAACTGATGCAATTTTTTTTACCCACTCAGCCGAGAAAGCATTCATGAAAACGACTCAACGCATTTCCCATCATTCAAACCCAACATACAAAGACTTGAAACAACATTCTTCATGCATTTCCAAGCATTATTTTCCAGAGAAAAATTCCCAAAAACAATTGCAAATTCCAGTTTCACTCCCTCGGCAAATCACATAAATTTTCCAGCACTTGGTTGGTCTTAAATCCGAATTTACCTCGGTTGAATCATTGTGTTAAGTACCCAAAACTAACATACAAGGCTACTTAATGAAATTACTATCATTTCTAGTTCAGATCAAGTTCGGACAGCAACTATAAACATCCACAAATCCAGAAATTCATTCGGCTATTCTCGGATGATCTTGCATGCAGCAGATTTTTTTTGTTCATTTTTATTTCTTGCTTAACCGAGCTAATGAGCTACATGCAAAGCTTAATCATCTTGTCTTAAGTTAGTTAATCACATTTATAAGCTCAGATTGCCTCAGGGAAACAAAATTAAAGCTGCATTATTCAAGTCAAGCTCTCGGCAGTCCCAAATTCTTATGCATAACAGATTTCTTTTTCTTCAAATCATCAAGTTTTCACTCGGCTAAATCACTAGATTATGCACTCAAAACCAACATGCATACCTAATAAATGGAATTGTTATCCATTCTAGTCCAAAACAGAGTCAAACACCAGCAACGTTCATAAAAAAAAATCCAGAACCTGTTCAGCTAATTTTCGGACAACTTGCATGCAGCAGATTTTGTTTTCCCTTCAAATTCTGGCTTAAACACAGCTAATAAATCCCATACAAGTTTAATCATCCATCTACTAATTAGCTAATCATACAACTAAGCTCAGATCATCACAACTTAGCAAATTAAAACTGAGATTACCATCTCAAGCTCTCGGACAGTACCAATTTTTTTTTCAATCAAATTTCTGGTAACTTAATCCTTTATCCAAACATACAACCCTCACATGCATGCCTCCAACAGCCTCAACTACCCAAAATCAACTAGTTCAAGTCTATATATTACCTCAACCTGGAGTTTACACACACGGCTGGCAGCAGAAATAGTTTTCCTCCCTTCAACAGCCCAGAAATTGCAGACCGCTATCTCTCTCTCTCTCCCTTGCTCTGGCTTGCGGCTGGATGAAAGAAATTTGGTCTCAAGCTCTTCACCAGCTCACGGATGGAAGGCAGAATGGGTCGCAAGTCACTCTCTTCCCTCTCTAAGTTACGGATAGGAAGAAAAGAAACAAGAAGCTCGGCTCCCTCTTGCTCACTCTTGTCGATGGAACCGAGGCTACAGCTCTCACTCCCTCCTGCTCTCGGTCCAAAGCAGAAACTGAAATCTGTCGTGGAGTTTGGGTGCTTAGTGGTTGATATGAAGATGAATCGCGGATGGAGGAGGTTGAGTGTTTTTTTTTTTTTTTTTTAACTTTCAACTTAATAAATACAGAAATGATAAAATATAAATAATAATAATAATAACAAATTGCCAAAAACCAGGTAATAATAATAATAATAATAATGAAAATAATTTAAAAACTAAACAACTAAAAACAACAAAAATGGCCATTTTTCCATCTTTTTTGTTTCATTTTTCATTTTTCATATTTTTCATTTTTTCCTTTCAAGAAAGCATTGAATTTAAATTACAAACGACTAAATCATATTTTTTTTGAATGCTTTTCTTTTTTTTCTTTTTTTTTTCTCTTTTTCAACAAATTCTATGATAAAACTTAAAAATAAAAATAAAACTGGAAACTAAAAACTAAAAATGAACACAACAAATAAAAAACTAAAAATGAAATTTCACCAAAAATTTGGTGTCTACATTCTTATCATAAGATTCCTTCAAAGCATTATGCAGTTTTTCAACAAAGGATTCAAGATCATCATCTTCTTCATCATCACTTTCAGATTGAGAGTTTATGGAAGTTACCTCATTATCTCCAATAGCCATGAAGGCCATTTGAGCTGATTCTTCCTCTTCTTCAACTTCCCCTTCAGAGTTGCATTCATTCCAAGTAATCTGGAAGTTGTTGAATCTTGGCTTTCGATCAGCTTTTCCATCTTTCATTTTCTTCATGGGGCATTCATTTGCATAGTGTCCAGGCTGTCCACATTCATAGCATTTGTCCACTTGCTTCTTGTTGAATTCTTGTTTTCCTTTGTTCCTTGCATTTGATGAATAATTTTGGAATTGATTGTTAGGTCCTCCCTTTCTGAACTTCCTTTTATTCAAGATTCTTTTGAAACCTCTTGTGATGAGAGCAAGATCATTATCATCACCATCCGAATCTTCATCATCCAAGTGAGCTGGATCATCTTCACTTTGAGTAGTCTTTAGAGCAATATTTCTTTTTGCTCTAGCATCCTCTTCCTCCTGCACTTTAGATTTCAGTTTTAACTCATAAGAGGTTAGTGAGTTAATGATAGATTCAATAGGCACAGAACTTAAATCCTTAGCCTCCTCTATTGCAGTCACTTTATTTTCCCATTCTTTGCCCAATGCATTGAGAATTTTTCTGTTCTTCTCTCCCAAGGTGTACTCTTTGCCCAACACCTCGAGATCTTTGATCAAGTCAGTGAACCTGCAAAACATTTTGTCAATATCCTCAAGAGGTTCAATCTTAAATGATTCATACTTTGTGACCAAGATGGCCTTTCTCTGTTCTCTCACATTGTCACCACCCTCATGGATTTCTCTTAACTTATCCCACATTTCTTTGGCTGATTTACAGCCTTTCACTCTAATTGATTCATTTGAATCTAAGGCACTATAAAGAACATTCATGGCCTTGGCATTCAATGTGAGGTTAGTCCTATCTTGAGCATTCATTTCAGCTCTCATTTTTGGCCGAAGCAGCCCTGTATCTGCATCAAGAAAGTTAGCTTCATGCGGTCCTTCACTCACAATAAACCACAGTTCAATATCAATAGATTGCAAAAAGATAATCATCCGTTCTTTCCAGCTAACATAGTTGGAGCCACTGAACATGGGAGGCCTAGTAACAGATTGCCCCTCAACAAACATAGCATGACTGGTTGTCATCTTTACTCCAAGCCGTTAGAGCTTAATCTCAAGGAGACCAAGCTCTGATACCATTTGTAAGTCCCAAAGACAACCAAGAGGGGGGGTGAATTGGGTTGATTAAAATCTTAACCAAATTTATGCACTTTTTCTTTAATAAAAATTTACCTTCTTTTCTAGTAATGATCAACCAAGTAGATTAGAAGACAAGAGCAATATTGATCAGAAACACAAGTATAGACAAGCAATGAGAATTTTATTAAACAGAAAAGTAAATTAGGGAATCAAACCAAGTGTCTACCAAGCTATCCTCAAACTTGAAGACCACACACTAGGAAGAGCAACTTCTCTTAGATGAAAGAAGATCAACTAGATGTACAATGGAGGGAACACTTCTTCCTTGCCCTAAGCCTCACTTAGTCAAGCTAAGAAGTTTTACAATCACTCAGAAAAACCCTCAACAAAGCTACACTAAATATCCTTTCAGTCACAAAAGAAATGCTCACCAGAAATTCACACCACTTTAAAACAAATCTTGCTTTGGAGACTATTTTCTAGCTAAAATATCTCTTGAGATCTTGTAAACAAAGTGTGCAAAAGTCCTTCCTTCGTTCAGAACAGTTTGCTTTTAAAGGGGAACAAAAATGGGATTCATTAAAGCTTCCAACGGATAGAAGTCAGATGAAGGGTCAGCTAGCCGTTGGGGCTTTCGGACGTCCGAAGATCAAATCATCGTCCGAACCAAACGTCCGAAAACCGCCAAGTTGAAGTTCGGACGTCCGATGAGATTTTTGTCGTCCGACAGCACAGCGTCCGATCGTAGGCCGAGAGTTAGCAAGTTATCTTGGAATTTTTCGGACGTCCGATCTGGTTGATATGCGTCCGAGGTGTGTGTCCGATCCTTCCGGACGTCCGACAGTTTCCTTTCGGCCGTCCGACCTGATTGTCCTGTTTTTGCTTCTCATTTTGGTTGTCTTGCATTTCATGACATATTTGAACCTGATTCTTGGATAGACAAAAACACTTGTATTTGAAGGAGGTTAGATAAACATTTCAAAGTACCAAGAATGACAAACTAGACATACTTAAAAGACAGTATCTTTGATCGGAACAAAACAATGACTAAATTCGTTTATATTATTTCAATCTTGTTTGCCACATCCAAAGCATCGTAGACTGGAGTCAATCAAACATATGCTTTCCTTGTTTCATCAGGCCTGATCAATCTTGGTCAGTATAAACGAACTTTTGTGATTATCAAAACCAAGAATAACATAAACTCTTTGCTTTCACTAAGATGTGGTGTTGAAGGGATTACATACAATTTGGGCACAAGAATAAGACAAATCCTGACCTCTCGTTTTCCTTAGCCACTTCCAAATTAGAAATAACGCCCACTTGATTGGTCCTGAAAGATGAGCCAACAAGAAGTAGTGACCCGTTACCTTAAGCACCGATGCTAAGGTGAGGAAGAAATCTTCTGTGATTTGGTATTATTTTGAGAAATTCATCATGAAATTGTCTGTTAGGAAACATAGTTTCTTACAGTGTTCAAATAAATGGAGAGTCATCCAAACAAATTTTTGCAACTAAATGGGTCCACACTGGGGCAAATTTTCATTTGTAAGACTTCGCAAAATAAGCCCACACTGGGGCAAATTTTTTATAGTCCATTTGAGGATTTCGTCAAAGAGTCAAGCATGACTTTCAAATCAATCACACTGCTATTTCCATGAGTAATAGTTGCAATATTTTAAAATAAAGTGCATGTTGTACTTTGGCAAGCCCCCTGTGCAGGTATCCATGGCTGAAATCGACGAAGAAGCGTAAGTCAGAATCTTACGAATCAAGGCCTCAAGGAGGAGCAACCATGCCGTAATGCAAATCAATTGATCGGTTGCACAATAATTGGTGGAAATTGGGGCAAATTATTTTTTGAAAAGATTCTCAAAAAATCAAACTTGAATTTAATTTCTTGTTCCTTGACAAATTTCAATTTGATCTCAGCGCCAGCCGCGCACCCTTCCATTCCCCATTCTTGACAACCACATTGAATTCACTTACTTCAACCACCGTTAGCATCGAGTCTATCTCACTAACGTGTGCGTTTCTATTCCACCACCATTAGCATCGAGTCTATCTCACTAACGTGTGCGTTTTCATTCCGCCACCGTTAGCATCGAGTCTATCTCACTAACGTGTGCGTTTTCATTCTACCACCGTTAGCATCGAGTCTATCTCACTAACGTGTGCGTTTTCATTCCACCACCGTTAGCATCGAGTCTATCTCACTAACGTGTGCGTTTTTAATTTTCCACCGTTAGCATCAAGTCTATCTCACTAACGTGTGCGTTTTGTTCAACCACCGTTAGCATCAAGTTTATCTCACTAACGTGTGTGTTTCATTTTGCCACCGTTAGCATCGAGTTTATCTCACTAGCGTGTGTGTTTCTTTTCTTCTACCACCGTTAGCATCGAGTTTATCTCACTAACGTGTGTGTTTTATTCTATCTCCGGCAGGCTCGGGTTTAATCCCACTGACCCATTATTAAGGCAGGTTCGGGTTTAATCCCACTGACCAATTCATCACTGGGGCAAATTTTTGGATGATTCTTCAAGTAAATCTTATATAGTTTCTTCATACATACCAGCATTTTATTTTGCATCGCCACTAGCCGTGGGTCAGTCCCACTAGTGAGCATTTTACTTTGCACCGCCACTAGCCGTGGGTCAGTCCCACTAGTGAGCATTTTATTTTGCACCGCCACTAGCCGTGGGTCAGTCCCACTAGTGAGCATTTTATTTTGCACTGCCACTAGCCGTGGGTCAGTCCCACTAGTGAGCATAGTGAGCATTTTACTTTGCACTGCCACTAGCCGTGGGTCAGTCCCACTAGTGAGCATTTTATTTTGCATCGCCACTAGTCGTGGGTCAGTCCCACTAGTGAGCATTCTATTTTCCACTGCCACTAGCCGCGGGTCAGTCCCACTAGTGAGCATTCTATTTTGCACCGCCACTAGCCGTGGGTCAGTCCCACTAGTGAGCATTTCATTTTGCATCGCCACTAGCCGTGGGTCAGTTCCACTAGTGAGCATTTTATTTTGCATCACCGCTAGCCGTGGGTCAGTCCCACTAGTGAGCTTTTTATTTTGCACTGCCACTAGCCGTGAGTCAGTCCCACTAGTGAGCATTTTATTGCTTGAGAGCATTTATTGCTTGAACCAGAGCATTTATTGCTTGAACTAGAGCATTTATTGCTTGAAAAATATTTTAGAGCATTTATTGCTCGTGACTTGGGCAAGAGAAGTGAGCTGTATAGCTCAGGATCTTAAGGGTCAACCAGTGTTCAAACTCGACAAAAGAGTTGGCTTGGGAGCCACCCGTATCCTTACTATGTAGTGTTACTTTTCTGCTTTTGCTTTGCTCTTACTGGTCAAATGTTGACATGTAAAAACTACATTTTTAACCCTGGTTACTCACTAAGCATATAGCTTACCCCATTCTATTTGTTTTCCTTAGCAGGGGGCCGACGTGGGGATCGCTCGGGAAGGTGTTTAGATAAGTTGAACTTGTACTTGTTAGAAGTGGACTAGTAAGTTGTATATATTTGTCATGGTGGTTAGAGTTATCAGCTTTTCTAGGGTACTTCTGGTACTCGTGGTTTGTATAACTTGATATACTCGTTTATGTAATTATTGCAGAATTTGATGTAATTTTTGAGATTTATATTGTAATCTGTTTGAGGAATGTAGTGAGCGACTGAGTCCCGGCGAGAGCCGGGCAGGCGACCCGCCGAACCCTCTGGTTCGCCTTAGGGGGAGGTGGGGCCGTCACAGTTGGTATCAGAGCTTAGGTTTCAGATCTTTGTAGTGTATCCTAGACTTGAAGTTTAGGATGCCGGACTGTGGGGTATTTGGTTGTTAAGGTAAATATTGAATGCTAGGCTTTTGATATTGGACTTTTGTAAATTTTTTTCCATAAGGCAAAGTGGGGATTGAGTTGATTGCACTTGGAGATGGCCAGTCCCAGTGTGGATCGACTTGGTTCTTACTTAATGTTGCAGTTAACTATTTGGACCTATTCTTTAGGTTTGCACCCTAGGGCCGTCGGGGCAGTGCTGGTGGATTAGGTGGGCTCCACAGGAGAGTTGCGTTAGGACCGTTGACTTGAATTACTTTGTTGTCTTGTTGAATTGTTTTGAAATCAATATGTTTAGTGTTTTGGTACTAACTGCATTTTGGCTAATTTGTGCATATCTTTGGCATAAACCTGTATATGCATGTTCAAAAAGTTTGATCATTTAGTGTGTTTTGTATTGTGTTTTATATGGTAAAGTTTTCAAAACAAATGGAAGACGGTGGCCGCGATGGAGGTAGGGAACGAAGCCGAGGCCGAGGAAAAGGTAGGGGACAGAGACCAGAACCCGAAAGGGTAGAAAATGAAATTTTGAACCACCAAGCTGATAACCAAGTAGCTACAGCCATACAACGGATGACAGAATTGCTGGCACGAATGGTGGACCAACAGGGTCAGGGTCATGGGAATAATGCCGGAAACCCTGTAAATAATTCGGGCAATCACGAGGGAGTGGACCGTGCCCTCGAACGGTTCCAAAAATTTGCACCCCCGAAATTCATAGGTGAACCTAGCCCTGACTTAGCTGAGAGATGGATGGACCGCATGATGGATATATTCGCTGCGCTCGGGTATTCAGAGGAACGGCAGGTATCTTTTGCTGTCTTCCAATTTGAGGGACCAGCCAGAGCTTGGTGGAATGTAATAAAGGCTAAGTGGGAACGAGAGCAGACCCCCTGGACTTGGGTCAATTTCACCCGTGAGTTTAATGAGAAGTATTTGCCACCGATTGTTCAAGAAAGGCGAGAAGAGGACTTTATCTGCCAGCGTCAAGGGCCGTTAAGTGTGGCCGAGTACGAGACACAATTTACCAAACTCTCCCATTTTGCTCCAGAGTTAGTACTAACAGACCGAAAGAGAATTCGTCGATTTGTCCAGGGGTTAAACGTGGAAACACAAGAGGCACTGGCGGCTGCCCAGTTGGATACATTCAGCCAGACCCTGGAAAAGGCACAGCGAATAGAAACGGCAAGGAGTCAAGTGAAAGCTTTCCGTGACAAGAAGAGGACACCATCTGACACCTATACCTACACTGGTGAGCAAAGCTCGAGAAGCGAGCCGCCTAGTAAGAGAAGTAAGGAAGTCAGTGGTACACGACCAGTGGGGACTCCGAATCAAGGTAAAACAAAGGAAGATCAGGCAGGAAAAGGGCCCCAAAGTGGTGTCTCACATGGGGAATCAATGTTGGGAACCAGAAGAGTATGTGATGTTTGTGGGGCCACTAACCATACGGAAGATACCTGTTGGAAGAAAGAGAAAAATCGGTGATGTTTCCGATGTGGTAGCAATGAACACCTAGTTGCTCAGTGCCCTCAGAAGTCGAGGAGAGGAAATAAATCAGGGACGAGGGGAAACATTTCTAGGCCGATCAGGGACACCAAAGGTATGAATTTCGAGGACGAAATTCTTTTAAGAGGGGGAGTTTGTGACGCCCCGAAAAGAATTAGAGTGAGAACCCAGAAATTTTCTAATTTTCTAGGGTTTATTTTATTTAATCGCCATCCTTTTCTACATTTTCTTTATTAGAAAAATTCCCCAGATAAAGTTTATGAGCAAAAATAGTTTTAAAATGATTTTTCTAGTATCGGGTAGTTTTTGAGAATTTAAGAGCGTATACCGGACGTGGGACCCACTAGTGTGATAAGTGCGGTAAATGTGGTTCATTTGGAGTAGCTTTGTATATATGGTTTATATTACATGGTGTTATGAGATAATTAGGGGTTTGGTTAGTTCATTAATTCTTGCAAGACAAAAGAAATGAGATAAGCTTGGAATGGACACATGTTGCCTTGTGATTGGAGCTTGGCATTTGACTAGTCTTTCTTTACCTTTACTAAACCAATTTTGACCAAAATTTGTCTTTCATTTTCACCTTCTTGGTCGGCCAACTCTAGAGAGAAAAGAAAGAGAGCTCTTCAATTTTTGCTCCCTTTTCTTGCCCAAATCTTGTAATCCAACCATTTATTTCTCAAATTCCTTCATAAAACTTACTTACTAGGAGTGATTGAAGTGCTTGGTGGTTTTTGTTTGGAGGGAGAGACTCTCATCTACCTTGTATCTAGTGTTTGTAAGGTAAGTGGTTAAGAAATTGTTTCCTTGTTGGTTATGAGATGAAATTAGTAGGTGTGGTAGTTGAACAAGTGATTTTTTGGATGATTTCATGACTTATGGTGAAGATTGATGACATTTTCTATTTAATCATGAATTTTCTGATTTAATATGATTCATATGTTGTGGCTTTGTATGATGATTGGAAATGGTATATAAGGCATCTAGAAGGTGGAAAAAGTGGAAGATTGCAAGTAATTTCTGTTTTGGAAGAAAATGGAAAAACCTAGGGTTCATGAAGCTACATTCTGTCCGGTTTTATAGCTCCTAGTTAGAGGCCTAATTGGCCTTAGATTAAAACATGAAAGTTGTAGGGAATGACATTTTAGAGGTGGATACAAAATTTCAGGTCAATCGGAGTAGTGTAGAATGAGAAAAGTTGAAATTACTATTGCTGTCCTGGTTTTACCCGAATTGGAGAATTGCTTCTGTAATTGGTTGTTTTGGTCAGGAATGCTTCCGAATTGGTTGTTGAGGCCTTCTGATGAAATATATCCCTGTTTCTTAGATTTCGTATGGTTTTGGAATCACTTGATTTAGACTGAGGTAGCCCGAGTTATAGCCAAAACACTCGCACCTGTTTTGTACCCTGGAATTTACGTACGTTCTGCATTTAGCTTCTGCCCTGTTTTGTCTGTTTTGATAACGTACGATCTGGGTGTTGACCCCTTAATAAGAAATATATATCTTGGTTTCAGCTTCGAAACGGTATAAAGTTCATCCAAATCCGAGTCCCGTAGCTCCAGTTGTGACCAAAACAAGATCGGTTGTCAGAACTGCCTTCGAATTTGGACAGTTCTGACAGAAATGTTTGGACCCATTTTTCTCCATGCTCTGTATTGATTAAGCTTTTGATCCAAACATGAAAGTTATAGCCTTATGTTCTAGTTTTCCAACGCTTTTGGAATTTCTTGATTTGGATTTGTGAGCTGTGAGTTATGGTCCAGCAAACAAACCCTGTTCGTCACCCGAACACGTAAATTTCTGGTACTGTTTTCCATAATTTCGACCTGCTTCCATTCATATCTAGATTAAGGTGTCTTCATGAGAATGGTAGCCCTTCCTCATAGCTTCGAATCGGTGTCTCAC
The DNA here is from genome assembly GCF_036785885.1 of Coffea arabica. NCBI lineage: Eukaryota > Viridiplantae > Streptophyta > Magnoliopsida > Gentianales > Rubiaceae > Coffea > Coffea arabica. The sequence continues at coordinate 24,622,410 of NC_092311.1, read as the reverse complement.
CCAATTTGATCCGACATTCCCAGCCTAACTTTTGATCAAAACGGTTTTTGGTACCAAATCTGGCCGTTTCCGTTGCCGTTTCCGCACGCGTGCATGTGCCGATTTTGCCGTTTTGTTTAATTTGTGTCCTTTAGTAGTTGTTTGTGTGATGATATGGCTCAACCTTCTGCTACAGGCGAAGGCGGGCTAGACGGAGCCGGTAGGGCCCACTAGCTGGCGACTTGAATTCATTTCCGTACTTTCTCTCGTTATACTTGCTCTTTAGGTGAGTGATCAGGATTTCTGTGTAACTCAATACAAAAAATGAGTTTACTATGAATGGGCACTTAGGCGAGGGTGTACTTTATCGCACTCGATCTAAACCCCATTAGTTGCTATTCATACCTGTGAAATATGATTTTTATGATTTGTTATAGAGCATTCATGGCTTGTGAATATTTGCAGAGCATTTATTGCTTGAGAGCATTTATTGCTTGAACCAGAGCATTTATTGCTTGAACTAGAGCATTTATTGCTTGAAAAATATTTTAGAGCATTTATTGCTCGTGACTTGGGCAAGAGAAGTGAGCTATGTAGCTCAGGATCTTAAGGGTCAACCAGTGTTCAAACTCGACAAAAGAGTTGGCTTGGGAGCCACCCGTATCCTTACTATGTAGTGTTACTTTTCTGCTTTTGCTTTGCTCTTACTGGTCAAATGTTGACATGTAAAAACTACATTTTTACCCCTGGTTACTCACTAAGCATATAGCTTACCCCATTCTATTTGTTTTCCTTAGCAGGGGGCCGACGCGGGGATCGCTCGGGAAGGTGTTTAGATAAGTTGAACTTGTACTTGTTAGAAGTGGACTAGTAAGTTGTATATATTTGTCATGGTGGTTAGAGTTATCAGCTTTTCTAGGGTACTTCTGGTACTCGTGGTTTGTATAACTTGATATACTCGTTTATGTAATTATTGCAGAATTTGATGTAATTTTTGAGATTTATATTGCAATCTGTTTGAGGAATGTAGTGAGCGACTGAGTCCCGGCGAGAGCCGGGCAGGCGACCCGCCGAACCCTCTGGTTCGCCTTAGGGGGAGGTGGGGCCGTCACACATTTTATTTTGCATCGCCACTAGCCGTGGGTCAATCCCACTAGTGAGCATTTCATTTTGCATTGCCACTAGCCGTGGGTCAGTCCCACTAGTGAGCATTTTATTTTGCATCGCCACTGAACATGGGTTAGTCCCACCAGTGTGTATTTTATTATCATTGCCGTTAAACATGGGTCAGTCCCACTAGCGTGCATTTCATCTTTATTGCTACTAAACATGGGTCAGTCCCACTAGTGTGCATTCCATTTTAAATTTTGTTCGGGTCAGTCCCATGATTTTAAATTTTATTCGGGGTAGTCCCATGATTTTAATTTTGTTCGGGTCAGTCCCATGATTTTAAATTTTATTCGGGCTAGTCCCATGATTTTAATTTTGTTCGGGTCAGTCCCATAATTTTAAATTTTATTCGGGCCAGTCCCTTGATTTTAATTTTGTTCGGGTCAGTCCCATGATTTTAAATTTATTGTTCGGGTCAGTCCCATGTTTAAATTTTCGTTCGGGTCAGTCCCATGATTAAATTCTCATTCGGGTCAGTCCCATGGTTTAAATTTTTGTACAGTCTACATTGCAAAAGCGTCAGTCGTTCGAGTCATTCGCAGCCAAATAACACAGGTAAGTATTTGGTGTCTACTTCTTTTTGCACTCGTGCCTTCCTTCTATTTTTTTTTTTTTTTTTTAAAGAAAAGATACTACTATTATTTATTATAAAGGCCTGAAACCAAGCATACACACGAGAACGCAGATGAGACAACACCTATGAGTGCCTCACCACCCGCCTACGAAACGTTGGAAAGCCCAACCTATCCATCCTAAGGTCCCCCCTGACTAACCGGGGAAGATTCGCAAAAGCAGTAAAGACCTACCTTGACTCAGAATCAACCCCATAGTTTGCCAGACGATCAGCCGGTGAGTTCACTTCCTTATAACAATGCGTGACAGAATGAAAACAGTGACGAAATTGGAGGAGAACGTCCAGCTCCCTCTGCAACAGCCAAGGGCATGCACTATCCCCCTGCACGATCCGAATCAACGTCAACGAGTCCGCCTCAACATGTAACTGTTGGAACCCTCGATCCATACAATGCTTTATTCCCACAAGCAACCCGCGCAGCTCTGCATGCAGGCTACTCATCGTACCAAAAAACTCGGAATAGCCGAAGACAAAATTCCCATGACAGTCCCTTACAACCCCGCCCCCTCCACTCATCCCCGGGTTCCCCCGAGAACACCCATCGGAGTTCAACTTCCACCCCCCTGGCGGCTGAATCCAGCGGACGGGCTGAATGCTCACTCGCGGTCGACATGACGCTACCTGTTGAAATAACTCTTCCCACGAGGATGTAAACCGCACCCATGGAAAACGGGTCCGCAAGAGCTCGCCCAGTAACTGAACGATCCGAGTCACAGTTGCCCTAATCTTCAGCCGTTGTCCTTCAAACACACCCCTATTCCGCGCTCTCCATAATTCCCAGCAAACCACCGCGGGGAGGATCCTATATAAATATTTCAAGACTTCCGTATTTCCGCTCCGAATCCACCAAAGCCAAATCATATGCCGCGCCGTATATAACGGCCCCATTTCCCCCGGACGCATCTCGAAATGACGCCAGACTCGTTTTGCCCCCTCTCCAGCACAAAAAATGTGATACAAGTCCTCCACCCTGGGTTCTAGACAACACCAGCAGCGAGAAGGGCCCTGAACCCCAGCCCCCCTTAGTCTGTCCATGGTAGGGAGCCTGTGTTGCATCAGCCTCAGCATGAAGAAAGAGATTTTTAGTGGAATACACTGGTGCCAGATGGCTGCCGCACTCCACGATCGGTGACCACCTTGCCGGACGAGGGAATAAGCTGATTCCGTGGAGAAACTGCCAGATGGCGTCAAAGCCCAAACCATTCTATCAGGATCCTGAAATGTCGGTGGGTCCATAGCGAGGACGTTCGCCACCGAACCTGCATCCAAATACTGATTAAGCATGACAATGTTCCAAGCCCCGCAGTCAACAAAATCAGTAACCAGGTGGTCATGGAAGATCTCCACCTTCTGACATAACGCACCAGTCCCCAACCAATTATAATGCCAGAAGTCCATCAAACCCGCATTAACAACCCAACTGATGCTGTCCTCCGCCACCTGCTGTACTGAACTCATTCTCTTCCATGTGAGGGATCCCCGCTGGCTTGCTTCTGCCAGGCAAGGATGCAAACCCGCGCAATATTTACCTGCCATGAACTCTGCCCAGAGTGACGCCTGTTGCCTGAAATTCCACCAAAGCTTAACCGAGAACGAGTCGTGCACATCTTTCAGCCCACGCAAGCCAATCCCTCCCTCCTCTCGCGGCCTACACAATGCCTCCCACCGAATCCAGTGAAACCTAGTCCCAAAGTCAGACGTCCCCCATAGGAAATCGGCGAACACCCTTTCCAATGCCACAATGACCCCCTTTGGTGGAGAAGCGGCTGTGAGTAAGTGAACGGGCATTGAGGCTAACACACTCTGAATTAGCACCACCCGACCTCCCACAGATAAAAGTTTATGCTTCCATGATAAGATCCGAGCCACCACCGCATTGTAGACGTCCGCAAAGTAGATCTTCTTCCTCCGTCCCACGTACAAAGGACAACCTAGGTACTTAACCGGAAACGCCCGCCTCTGAAAACCTAGCACCTGGCCAATCACTGCTGCCTTCGGTGCCGGAAACCTTGGATGAGTCAAGAAGCAGCTTTTCTGTGAATTAATCCGCTGACCCGATGTCATGCAATACCCTTCCAGGACCCTCTTAATCAGATTTAACGAGGACCGCGCACCACTGGAGAAAATTATAACATCATCTGCGTACGCCAAGTGCTTTATGACAGGGCACCGAGGAGGGACCTTAAAAGGAACAAACTGTCGCTGGCTGGCCACCGTATTCAAGGCGCGAGATAGCACCTCAGCGCCGAGGACAAATAAGGCCGGTGAAATGGGATCCCCTTGCCGGAGGCCCCGTGATGATTTAAAGAATCCTTGAGATGCGCCGTTGACCAAACCGAGAACCAGACTTTAGAAACCAGACGCCAAATCATATCAATCCAAGTCTCAGAGAACCCCAAGCGGCGAAGGACCTGTAGCAGAAACGACCACGAAACTCTATCGTACGCCTTCATCATGTCCAGCTTAATCACCACATTCCCACCCCGATTAGACCTCGTAATGTCTGACACCAACTCCTGAGCAAGTAAAAAGTTATCCGCAATCTGCCTCCCTTTCACAAAACCACTCTGTTGTGGGGATATGAGCCGGGGCAAAATCTTAGCTAGTCTCTCCGAAAGAAGCTTCGAAATGATCTTATTAGCGAAATTACAGAGACTAATAGGCCTAAATTGGGTGAAATCCTGAGGATGTTCCACCTTAGGCAGCAGCACAATCGATGTTGCCGTGAAGTTCCTAGGGATTTCGGCCCCACAGAAAAAGCTTACCACTGCCTGATACACGTCCATGGCCACCACCTCCCACGCAAAAGTGAAGAACTTCCCAGTGAACCCATCCGGCCCCGCCGCACTCTCCTCATCTAGGGCAAACACTATGTCCTTAACCTCTTCGAGCCGCAGGATCTCTGTTAGAATAACGTTGTCTTGGGCAGTGACTAAACTCGGAATGTTTTCCAATAAACCAGTTGCCGGGAGAACTGTCTCCGCCGTGAAAAGCTCCTGGAAGAAAGTAACAGCTGCCTCACCAATTCGCGCCTCCTCGTCGAGCCACTCTCCGTCTGACCCCCTCACTCGATGAATCACTGACCGCCGTCTTCTTTCTGCCACTACTGAATGGAAGAACTTCGAGTTTCGATCCCCATCCTGAAGCCACTTAGCACGTGCCTTTTGCCTCCAGAAGCCGTCCTCGATCAAACGAGCTCGACGCAATCGTGCCTGGACTTGATTTAGTTCACACCGCAATGCATCCGAAGGGTCCAAGTCATACTTTGTCTCTACATCCACCAACTCGCTCTCAGCGGCCCGAACTGTCTCAAAAATATCACCAAACTTAAGCTTAGACCATTGCCTCAGTACTCCTGAGTTTCGTAATTAATGCGATTGGTACGAATTAAACCTTAAATGGACATTTTGCCCCTTTTGATATCTTTTTTAAGTTGACCATGATGAACTGCTTAAATATGTAAAAAAAAATTAAAAAAGATATCATTTTTAAGTTTAGGTTTGCATCTATATAGAAAACATCCAAACATGATAATTTTAAGGGTTAGATTAGGAAAATTTTGATTAAATCTCACAACTATCTTAGACTAAATTGAAAGGGTGCCTTAAGTTTAAGCCAATTAAACCTTTGCCTTCCCTTTCTTCAATCGTGACTCTCGAACTCATTTTCTCTGGTTTTCAAAGGCCTGGAGTTGTCAAAAAAGGATTTTATTTTATTTTATTTTTGGTGAAAAAAATATTTTTGGGTGACTTGGTACACTTGAATTCGATACCAAGTGGCAACTCCCTTTTTTTAAAAAACTCTTTTAGACTAAATTTAGGGCCTAAGCTGTCGCATTTTTAAAGTCCCATTTTAGACCCTTTTCACTTATATATTTTAAAAGATGAAAAGCACATTTTTTGTAAAACTTTTTCATCGCAAAAAATGGGGTGCAACAAATATAAAAGGAAAAAGCAAACATTAAACATATAATACTTTGACTCTCTTCTCATCCATTAAGCCATAATTTAACCAAGGGAACCAAAAAAAAATCCATGAAATGAATGACTATAGTAATATACACCTCCAATGATCAAGTAAAGGAAATGTATAACTTGAAAACTTCACAAACAGATAGAAGACAATGTAAGTATGTAGACATAAATTCTATTCAGAGATCTAGAGATATACTAAAAATCTAATACAAGTAAAATATTCTGCACAAATAGTTTATTTCTAGTGAGCTATTTCCAGAGAGTAGTCATCAAAAACACTTTAATGCCCAGTTTGGATGGAAGGGTTCAAGGAGAAAGAAAAAAGAAAAGAAGAGAAACAAAGGGAAATACTTATCTTTCCTATGTTTGGGAGGTATCAAGTGGACGGAAAACGAAAGAAAAGAAGAGAAATAGAGGGATAAATTTCTAAAAAAAATTCTCTCCAAATATGAAGAGAAAAGTAATAAAAGTGGTAACAAAGTTTCACATTTTTTTTCTAAATGCCAAATATGTCTACAAATTGCTAATGAGACAATTGTAAATATCCAACATGTCCAAAATCATTCCATTTCTTTTCTAAACTCTCAAACAACTTAAAAATCTCTTCTCTTCCTTTTTTTTCCTCTTCCAAACTCTCAAACTAAAAGTGGCAACAACATATATATATATATATATGGACTACATGCATGTGTGTGTACATGTGTGTATATCTATAAATATACATATATATGTACATACACACACATATTACATATTACACATTACACATATACAATTATACACATATAAATACATGCATGCATACATACATACATATACCATCATAGATAAGAATATATATATATATATCAATCGCTATATACCATCACCGCTAAGAAAATAGTGAAACTCAATTTTGTAAGCAAAAATTACTATAGGTTAACCTCTCCAAATTGCTTAGGCAGCATGACTAGTGAATGGAAATCACTTAAGCCTTGCATGATAAGTTTAGTGGTACTAACCAAGGTCAAAGGCCATTCAAAGTAGAAAATAACTAGTAATTTCATCACATAAGAAGTAGCAGTACTTTGAAATTCAATCGCAACAGTATGGTTGATCCTAATGACCGAATTAGGCTTCCCATTGGAAATAAAATAATGATATATTGAAGGGTAATAGGGCATAGCAATGCAAGAAGTGCAAGAAGTGCAAAGTACTCTTTAGTCTAGCTTGGTGACAAAAAGACGTTTATGTCCCCATAATCAAACAATCCCTAAGATGCATATGGGACAATTGAGCATTGTAACTGCTTGTGACTCCCATCCTTATATATTATGGACTAGGCTTGGTGCCGCAGGTGTCCATTATTGATTATCGTAGGTTTGTACTTTAGGATAATGTAAGGTTTATTTAATAATGGAGGTTCAAAATATTTTGTATGATAATGAAGTTAGAATAATTAATGTAGGAGTGATATATTTTTTGTAAGGATTATATGGTATGATGATATTATGACAATCAGGATAATTATGATGAGAGAATAATATATAGCCGTAGACTAGAAAAGCCCATGGAAAGAACATAAAAGAAGGTAAAGGGTCTTGGAAAATAAATTAATAGCACACAATTTTTTTCTGGAAACATTCGCATACTTTGCTTCTTGTTTGACAAGATAAATCAATAATTTGGTAGAATTTGAAATTATAGGTTGGTAATGTGACAGCCCCACCTCCCCCTAAGGCGAACCAGAGGGTTCGGCGGACCGCCTGCCCAACTCTTGCCAGGACTACTAAGCCGACACACATATAAACCTTACAAAACGTGCAAAAGAACTTCGAGAAAAGAACTGTCGGAAACTGAATTAGTTAAACTAAACGATGCAATAGAACTTTGATACAACGCTCCAACGAAAACCAAAATGAAAACGAAAGAGCTGCGGCCACGTCACAATCCGGCCGGATTCAAGGCATTAGCCTTTCGAAATTTTTTTCCAAAACCCATGTCAATCCGGCGGTATATCCAGCCAAATCTTAGCCGGATATACGGCCGGATTTCCTGCTAACTTTTCCCATCTGAATTTTTCACCATAAAACTGAAATTTTCCCATCTCACCACCTCAAGTCATCATATATCTCATAAAAGTACATATTTTGCAACTCCAAACCACAAGTATGCTAGTATTAGAAGTAAAAAGGGATTTCTTAACAAAGTTACCTTGTAACCTCAAGAAAATGGTAGCTTAGTACTTCTTCCTCCAAAATAACTCCACCAAAAATTTTAATCCTCCTTAGTAAGCAACTTTTATGGAGTGGTTTGCAATTTTAACGGTTGGAACTCAAGATTTGAGCAAGAAATTGAAGTGGAAATGAACTCTCTCCCTTGGTTTTTCGCCTCACAAAATTCGGCCAAGACAAGATGCTTAGGGAAGAAATTTTGGTCAAATTTTTGTTTTAGTAAAGTAAGAAGGTCTTGGTCAAAATTCCAACTCTCAATAGTCTCGCGATAAATGGCACCTTAAGGTTTTGTTCTAATTCTCTCTTATCTTCCAAAGCTAATCTATCTAGCGAACCTGTAATTATCTCTTACCACATTGTAAAATAATATCCCGGTATACAAAACTTCACCTAATAAACAAAATTTAACTACACTAGCGGGTCCCACGTCCTTAATACACTTCAAAATTAACACGAGCTAACTTATACCATAAAAATGATTTAAAAACTATATTCACTTATAAAAATGTCTAGAAAATTAAGGTAGTAAAATAAAATAAATAAAATGCATGAAAAGAAATAGAATAACATAATATAAAATAAGGAAATTTTACGGGTCCTCACACTCTCTCCCCCTTAAAGAAATTTCATCCTAGAAATTTTCTTACCACCGGGATCTATCAAAATCCTAGTTAAACGGTGGAATACGTGAATTGTACCTTCTACGTCCTCAGACGAGTCAGGGACCTGATATTGCTTTAGGGAATACACCCGAGCTGGTACCTTTGGTCCAGTCCCTTCCCCCTTCGACTGTTCAGGGTTGGTCTTGATTAACTATCGGTTCCCACTCCCTTCTCGAGGTAGGGCTAGGCAATTAGCGATCTGATGATCTGTACTCTCACAACGTAGGCATTTCCTTGCTTTCTTCCAGCAAACATCCTCCGTGTGATTCGGCTTCCTACAGTACCCGCAGGGACCACGGGAAGCAGAGGCCGAGCCTTCCTGTGAGGTAACTCTTGATATCCCCGGAATTCTCACTCCTCCAGTTCCCCTTCCAAACTTGGGAGGTGTACTCTTATCCTCTTGCTCTATGCTACTTTCGGGAATAGCCTTTTTTTTGCTTGGAAGTTTCTAACTAGTAGCCTCGCACTTTCAACTCGTTGGGCTTTCTCCGCTGCATCGCTAAAGGCACTGAGTTGAGCCACGACTAGGTCCTTCTGGATCTCAACATTCAATCCCTAAACAAAACGCCTTATCCGCCTTTGCTCGGTCACGATTAGTTCAGGAACAAACTTCGATAATCGGGTGAATTGGCTCTCATATTCGGCTACAGTTTGAGTTCCCTGGCGAAGCATTATGCACTCATCCTCCTTCTTCTCCTGAATTAGTGGTGGGAAATACTTTGCGTTGAACTCCCTCATGAAGTTCACCCATGTCCTCTGTGTTTGTTCTATTTCCCATTACAGTCTTATCACGTTCCACCAAGAACAGGCTGTTTCCTCCTGTTGGAAAATAGTGAATGTCACATGTCTCTTCACCGTATAATGCATAGTAGCAAAAATATCAATCATCTTCTCCAACCATCTCTCAGCCACGTCTGGGTCTGGTCCTCTAATAAATTTTGGTGGGGAGAACTTCTGAAATCGTTCAAGGACTCTATTCTCACCCTCTACATGATTACCAGGGTTTCCAGGTTGAATAATAGGGTTTTGGCCCTAACGTTCCACTACATGGGCCAACAAATCGTTCATGCGCTGGATAGCAGTGGCTACCTGGGCGTTAGGATCCATTCCAGGTTCAGGATTCGGTTCAGGCATTAGTTCCCGATTACCCCCTTCATTTAAGGGTTGCCTACGTCCGCGCCCACGACCTCGTACACTACGTCTACCCTCCATTCATTTTTTCTCAATCTAAGGTCGAATTGCGAATACAATATTAAAGTGATATAAATATAGAGGCATAGACAGTCCACAGGAAATGTAAACAAGTCAAAGGTTAACTATATAACACAACTTTAGCATATATATATCACATACACAGTACCAGTCAAATACAAACAAAAGTAAGCCGATGAAAGTAGCGGGATCGTCAAAAGTACTATGTACAATTAGGCCAAGAGTAGAAAATCAACTAACTGAGGGCTTTCCCTCACTATGCCTCACACGGGCTCAAAACATGGCTCAAAGGAGTGGTAACCTAGTTCCCAATCGAGTTAACAGACTCTTCCCCATGACTAGAGCTAGGTGTGTCTCCCTCTCTAAGAGCTCCGTCCATAACCTACAAGAAAAACATAGTTTATATCTTAGATAGGGGTAATCATACTTAATGACACCCTAACACATCACACGAAATCCCGTAGAATCAAATTTCTATTTCGCCCAAGCCATTTCTAACCTAGACTCTTATTTATTTAGTATTCGGGTACAAGAATCCAATATAAGATAATTCACAACTCGAGCTGGCCAGTCCCAAGAGTAAATCATCTACATTTGAAATTCCTACCTGACATACATATCTATCTTCCTCAAGTGCCATGATAAGAGTTTGAAACCTATAACATTACATGATTCATAACTTAAAAGAGCACTTAGTCCTTCACACTCATTCGCGAAGTCAGGATCATAACACCACCTGGCCCAAGCTCACTCCGCGTAGAGACCACAAAAAACCTAGCTCTGATACCAACTGTGACAGCCCCACCTCCCCCTAAAGCGAACCAGAGGGTTCAACGGACCGCCTGCCCCGCTCTCGCCAAGACTACTAAACCGACACACACATAATCCTTACAAAATGTGCAAAAGAACTTTGAGAAAAGAACTATCGGAAACTGAATTAGTTAAACTAAACAATGCAATAGAACTTTGATACAACGCTCCAACGAAAACCAAAATGAAAATGAAAGAGCTGCGGCCACGTCACAATTTGGCCAAGACTTGGCCGGATATCCGGCTGGATATACGGCCGGATTCAAGGTAGTAACCTTTCCAAATTTTTTTCCAAAACCCCTATCAATCCGGCCAAATATCCGGCCAAGATTTGGCCGGATATACTGCCAGATTTCCTGCTAACTTTTCCCGTCAGAAATTTTTCTTTCCTCGTTCAAATCCCTCACTCGCTCGAATCCCCAACGGATATGAGTAACGTTCATATAAACCCATAGAACGTACATTCACCAACAAATACACGAAGTAGACATGAATAAACACTTATATACATAAGTTGGAAATTTACAAGTCAAAGTGTGATACTTGATCAAAGTACAATTAAGGTTTTCTCATACAGAGGAGCTTAACAAAAGAATATCTATCTCTAACTCTACTCTTTTCTTCAAAAATCATGATGCCAAAGTATTGTTCCCTGTAAGGAAAGCAAAGGTAACGGGGATGAGCTTTCGCCCAATGAGGTATCACAAGTACAAGCAGTGAAGAATCATGGAGCTTTACGTTTAGTCAGTCAAATATACATACCAAATAAGGAAATGAGTAAACATTTCAAATAGAAAGGATACATGTGGCTCTCAAGAACCAAATTCCCAGTGCTTCACCAAAGCTTGATCAGGTAGTAGATGACACTCCGTCAACTTTCAAGTAAAGTAGTCCAGTAGAGTACCACTTTACACCAAACTCCGTCCACCAAACATACCCCTTACCGGGCCCGAATGCCTCAACAGGAACAGTGGTGGTAATACTCGAGTATACCGGGAATCCAGAGTCTCCAATACCCAAAGATTTCCCAGGAACAGTCCCCATGGTTTTGTCAATTTTCCTCGACTAAGCCCTTGCTGGCTCGATTCAATTGACTCCCCATGAGATTGAGCTCAGGTTTTAACAGGAAGGTCATCAGATACACGTGCAAACGACATCAGAGCAGGCACAGTAACAGATTCAAGTTTATACAGTAAACAGTCAAATAAGCAAGAAAGAAACGAGTGTGAAAAAGTATACCCTTGTCTCGTCCACAATAAATAGATATTACAGTCATTCAAGTCAAAAATTGCAGGTACAAATAATCAAGTAAGCAACAAGTCATGCAAGTGGTACACTCACCAATTCAAGCAAAGATAACTTCAAAAGTTTTCGCCCAAAGTATGGCTTTGATCACCGAGAAACCCTAAAATAACCTAGACAAAATAATTATGGTTCCCACATCCACAAACCCAGTGAACGGAATGCATAAATGAGGCTCGACTACAAGCCGTATGCCTCTCCGAGTAAACTACTAGTACAAAGAGATAAAATGTAACTTTTGAGTAAAAAGGTAACAGTTAGTCCTAGGGACACGAACAACCCCAAAATCCTTCATTTCTACCAAAATGCAACTCAAACTTAAAGGAACCAAACGGCCTAAACAATTGGACAGCACCTCCCCTTAATTCTCTACTTTTCCACCCTACAATTAATCACCAATCACATCTCAATTCAACAACAATTGCACATATAAATATAAGCTATTAAACACCCCTTAATTAGGGAGCCACAATACCCTTCATATATCACCAAATAAAGGCTCCAAAAACCAACCACAATCAAGCTCCTTATCCATCATAGATAGTTTCTTTGCTCAAATCCAAGCCCTAGATCACGAATATCATGTCAAGCAAAGGAGATTCTAAAATCATCAAGTTCCACTCACCTTTTGGCATTTTAGTCACAACAGAAGCTACACTTATCGAATTGAGGCAAATTTTATGGCGTTTCGAAGCTAAGACATAGACCTACATTTCCTATGAAGACATCAACACCCAGATCTTAAATTTTCAAGGTCAAAAATCGAAATCTCAGAGAAAACAGAAAACTGTCTGTGAAATAGGGCATTTGGGCAGTCAAGGGTATTTTAGTCATTTCACAAGCTACAGTGCTTCGATTGAGCTGAAATTTTACAAGTAGATAGTAACTCAATTTGCTACAACTTTTATGTTTTGAGCAAGAGTTGATTCGGCCTTTATCATGGACGAAGATGCAGGTCAGATTGGGTCCAAAAACAGGGCAGAATCATTTCTAAATGGAAACCCTAATCTGAAATTGATACACACAAACTGAAATTTTTTGTAGGCAAGTAAATCTAGCATATAAAAGCTCAATATTATACATAACAAATATATCAATCCAAGGCTAATGCTAAAGAATCAAATAAGAGCAAAATATTCACCATAAAACTGAAATTTTCCCATCTCACAACCTCAAGTCATCATATATCTCATAAAACTACATATTTTGCAATTCCAAACCACAAGTATGCTAGTATTAGAAGTAAAAAGGGATTTCTTAGCAAAGTTACCTTGTAACCTCAAGAAAATGGTAGCTTAGTACTTCTTCCTCCAAAATAACTCCACCAAAACCTTTAGTCCTCCTTAGTAAGCAACTTTTATGGAGTGGTTTGCAATTTTAACAGTTGGAACTCAAGATTTGAGCAAGAAATTGAAGTGGAAATGAACTCTCCTTTGGTTTTTCTCCTCACAAAATTTGGCCAAGACAAGATGCCTAGGGAAGAAATTTTGGTCAAATTTTTGTTTTAGTAAAGTAGGAAGGTCTTGGTCAAAAGTCCAACTCTTAATAGTCTCGTGACAAATGACACCTTAAGGTTTTGTTCTAATCTTCTTGTCTTCCAAAGCTAATCTATCTAGCTAACCTCTAATTATCTCCTACTACCTTGTAAAATAATATCCCGGTATACAAAACTTCACCTAGTAAACAAAATTTTACCGCACTAGCGGGTCCCACGTCCTTAATACACTTCAAAATTAACACGAGCTAACTTATACCAGAAAAATGATTTAAAAACTATATTCACTTATAAAAATATCTAGAAAATTGAGGTAGTAAAATAAAATAAAGAAAATGAATGAAAAGAATTAGAATAACATAATATAAAATAAGGGAATTTTACGGGTCCTCACAGGTAAAATATGTATTTATTAATTAAGTAACCCTTTTTGAAATTAGTGAACATTACATTGATTCATTTATGAACGAACATCACTCGAAGCAATGGAATGTATTATTTTTTAATTAATAAAATATGAACAATTGAAGAAGGATAATATTGATTAGCAAGAATTTAATTTTTTTGACTTCAATAAAGCAAAATTAAATAGTGGCAAGAAACATTAAAATCCTGTTATAGGAAAGAACATGCCATAAAAAAAGGAAGCTAGACCTTTGTATATAATTAGAATGGTAACATTCAAATACTTTTGTTTCTTGCTTCATAAGATAAATTAATAATTTGCAACAATTTGATATTATAGATTGCTAAAATATATATTTATTAGTTAAATAACCCTTTTCTAAATTAACCAATATCACATTGATTCATTTATAAACAAAGTTCACCCAAATTAATGGGATTTGTATTTTTTAAAATTAATAGAATTTGAACATTTGAAAAATAATATTGATTTCAAAACAAAAAATTTTTGGCTTCAATTCAGTAACGAATGAACATTACTCAAACTAATGGAATAGATATTATTTTTCTTAAAGTTAATAGAATGCAAAGAGCTATGAGAAAATATTGATCTGGAAAAAATTTTTGTTTTTGGAATACAATATTCGAAAATTTGCTCTATATTATTAGTTGCACACTGAATTCTTGGTAATATATACATTTATCTGGAAAACAATAAATGAAAATATAGCTAAAAAAATCAGATGGACACTATACTTTTGTTAATAGCTAATGGGATTTGTATTTTTTTTAAATTAATAAAATTTGCAACCTAAAAATAAATATTGATTTTTAGGAATTTTTTTTTTGTCTTGAATTCACTAATGAATGAACATTACTCAAACTAATGGAACAGGTATTATTTTTTTTAAAGTTAATAGAATGTAATGAGCTACAAGAAAATATTAATGTGAAAAAATCCTTCTTTTTGGCTCAAACATCGTATAGTATGCATCTTTGAGAGCTTATTGATTTATACAGGAAGCCATTTTGATAGTTAAGAGATTGTATATCAATAATTTACATATAAATGGATATTATTCAAATTAAGGCAATGTATATAATTTTTTAAAAAATAATACAAACAATTTTAGATGAAAATTATAGGCCTTAATCATAGTTTTTATAGTAAAAAAAGCTCTAAATAATCATTGCTTCATATCGATGGGCTTATTTTATATTGCTCAATTTAAAAATTGAAAATTTCTATATTAATAATTCATTGATTAACAAACATTATTCAATAGGTACTAAATAATCATTGCTTCATTTTCATGGGACCTATTTTATATTACTCAATTTTAAAATGGAAAAATTCTATATTAAAATCTGGTGATTAACAAGCTTTATTCAACTAATGAATATTTTTCAAACCAAGGCAAACTCTATTTTATTTTCAAAGTAATACAAATCGAAACACTTGGCTTTAAACTAATACAAATTGGAGGATAACTATTTCAATTTTTTGTCTATTAAGAAACTAAATAAATGGATAGGAAAAGAGTTTGTTCATAGGCCAAGACAAGATTATAATGATGATATTAATTCAGGAAAATGAACACCAATAAATATTTACAAACTACTTCTTTGTGCTTTTAACAAAATGCAATGTTCAAATTCAACACATTAGAGTCTCCACGATATCGACTTAGCAAACCTTCTAGCATCTGTGTTTTTTGCTTGTAGTTAAGATATAAATGGAATGAGTTAAGATGCTAGCTACATTCATTGTTAGCATTTGTTAAATGACGGAAATTGATATGCGGAATAAAATGTATAAGCCGCAATAATATCTATGAAGGGATAAGTGGAAGGAAGGCAAATTCAAGGGGAGGCAGAATCAATACAGAGAATAGTTCAGATATAGGTTTCTTTAACTGCTATATAAGCTATTGTTAGCTATTGCACTGTACAATTCAATCGACTGTCTAGACAATTGAAATAATACTTTAAACAATGCAAAAGCACAATTGATAATCATATCATAAGCAAACAGTTTGCGATGCTTGTGTACATTTGGAAACTAAAATCTACAATGAGAAAATATGCACTCTTTAAGATCTAAGTGGATACAAGGCCCAAAAAATGAAAGAAGAAAAAAGATCTAAGTGGATTCAAATGAGCAAAAAATTACAAAAATTAGCAATCATCATTAGAAAGAATGTCTAGTCTTTTCAGATGCAAAAGATTGAGCCCAAAAACCACCAAAATCAAACATGTAAAAAATTTGAATCGGTAGAGCTCTAATAACATGCAGCCATTAGCAAGCTTTTGTATTTGGTTATGTTATAACTTTGGAAAATCATTTCCCATACAAGTAGTTTTATACGACCAGTGAAAAACAACTTCAGCAACTAAACACATTAAATGAGATTAGAGTGCAGTCCACTATCTGTAGACACCAAATTTTTGATTTTTTAACCTTATTTGTTTAATTAATTTAATAGCTTTATTTGTTTCAATTCTAGGGTTTTTATTTTATTTTATTTTGTTCTAATTTATTTTATTTTCTTTTTTTTATTTATTTTTTTATTTATTTTTTGTCCTCATACTAAATTTCAGAAAAAAAAAGAGGAAAAAGAGAAGAAAAAAAAACCATCAGTCAAAATTAAATTTTCAGGGCATTTCATTTGTTTGAATCTTATTTTTACTGCTTTATTTGTTAGAAAAAAAGAAAAATGAATGATGAAAATGAAAAAATAAAAAAAAAGCAAACAAAAAAAAAACAAAAACAAGATAGTTTCTGCGGTTTCTGGCACTTGGTCTATTTTCATTACTGCGTTTTCTGGCTCCGTTAAAATGAGGTAAGTACAGGCCTTCTAGTTCCATCTAAGGGCTCCAATTCAAAACAATGATCAATGGCTAGGAGGGGGGCTGGGTGCTGGAATCATTTAGAGCCATCAAGATGAACTTTGAGGGTTTTAGGGACCTGGGGTTCCCCTATAAAAAGAAAACGGACGGAAAGAAAGGAAGGGAGAGGCTAGTGACGGCTGGGAGGTTAAGGGAATAGAGTAAACAGAGGCTAGATTTTGATAGAGAAAGAAACTAAGAGAGCGAGAGAGAGCTGGGGTTGGCCGGCTGTAGGAAGAAAATGGCTTGGAAAATCTGGAAAAAGGGAGGAAAGATCTTGAAAAAGGGAGAGAGCGAGGGGACAGAGGGTTTCTGTGGTTGAAATCGCAGCAGAGAGCGGTCACAGAGAAGAGGAAAAAGCCGTGCTTGAACCTGTCCACAAACGTCAAGCTAGAGGGCGTTGACACCTCCACCATTCTGTCTGAGGCCACCTCTACTGTTGCCAAACTCGTCGGCAAGCCTGAGGCTTATGTTATGATTGTGTTGAAGGGAGCAGATGGCTAGGGTATTAGGAGAGAGCTTGAGAAGTTTTTGGGAACAGCGGCTGAAGAGGAGAAAACCGAAAGCTAGAAAAAGGAAAAAAGAGTTACGGGCAAGGTGGAGGGCATGACGGCTGTGAGAAAAGGCTAGGTTTTTGAGGGTGTGACAGCGGGATAGCTGAGTAAGATAGAAACCAGAGGAGGTTGGCTGCTCGGGGATGAGGAAAGGAACCGAGGAGCGCTAGAGAGAGTTTGGACGGCTGAAAAGAGAGAGGGAAGGGGCGGCTAGGGTTAGAAGGCCAGAGAGAGTGGAGGAGCTACGAAGGCGATAGAAAGTTAGCGGCTGAAGACATAACCGAGGGAGAGCTCTAGACAGAAGACGGCGGAGTTTGATAGAGAGAGAGAGAGCTGAGGAACGACTAAGTGAGAAAGGAAAAACAGAGGGGATAAGGAAACAAGAAGGTTGGCGGCTGAGGGAGATAACGGCGGGGATAGCTGAGAAAAATCAGAAGGAAGGAAGACTTTGAGAGAGTAAGCAAGAGAGGCGGCGAAGGAAGGAAAAAGCTGCAGTAGCCATTGAAGTCGAGATTCCATCGCCATCATCGCAGCCCCCCAAAGCCCCACTGGCGTACCGTCGAAGATTCGGCAGATCCATCAGAGCCCTTTTTCCTGGGTTACCTCATGCTTTGTTTCGTGATTAAGGTAACATTCTCATCTTTTCCCAGTTAGATATCGCTAGATTTAGATTAGAAATGTCGGGTTTTTGTTGATGTGTTTCATTGTTTTATTTTCCTTGTTGGTTCGTTCTCTGCTGTTTTTTTTTCCTTCCCCATGTTCCCACAAGTCATTAGCTTAAAATCCCTTTCACATCGGTAAATGTTGATTTCATGCGCTTGAGTGTTTAGTTTTTTTTGGTATGCACTTGAACTTGAATCTCGGCTAATCTGAGTTAAGGAAAAGGCAACAGGCATCAGCTATGATTGAATGAGTGCCAATGGTATTCATGAATCTGAAAATGCAGTTTTTGCTTTGTAATTTTTGCTGGGTTTGACACATTGGATGGGTTGAATGGATTCTGTTCAGAACTCAGAAGTTGATCTTTAATACTTGCTTTGCAAGTTCTATAACTTGTTAACTTATGATAAACCCATCTAGAGTTCACCAGAAAGCTGGTTTTTATTTCTCTGTCGTTGCCCGTGCTGCCATTTGGATCCTCGTTTGATTTTCAATGATTTATTTCTTGCGGTTGGGTTGTGTCCGTCAAAGAGTGTTCAAATTTTAATGGGTTTTGGCTAGTGGGTTCGCTGGTCTTTATTCGAACTTTGCAAAGGGTATCTGGAGAGGTTCTAAAGTGACAGTAGAAAACCAGCAATAAGAAAGCAAAGCTGTAACCCTGCTGCATTTTCCTGTTTGTTGAATGCTTATGGCTATAACTTGCTACATTCAATCTGTTTTTTGGTTGTAAATGGAAGATAGTACGTGAAATTTGACTAGATTTAGGCCCTCTTGGCTAAGCTTGTTTGAGATTTTAATTGCATTTTCGTTTCTTCATTTTCTTTCTCCATAATTCATTGGTTGTTCAAGAAACTGTCTTCCAGTTGAGTTACGAATCTTTGTTAAACACTTTGGACATTTTTGCTGGTGGTTTTGAATGGGTCTTGACCTGATTGCCTTACCTCTTGTGGTGATAAGTTGGCAAGTGCTTGGCTGGTTTATAGATTAGTGATAGGGATAAAAAGTTGCTAAGTTGCGGTAAAGAATCAGTAACAAAGAAAACAGCTTTTGAGGAAAATTTGCATTTTTGTATGATCTCAATTTAAGTTTTTGTATGGTTGAACGCTGAATGTTGCTGTTTATCTGGTTTTAGATTCAGGCTTTAATGTTTTGGTTAAAAAGTTTTCGATCAAAGTGGTGTTTAAGGTTGAAATCCGCATGCAAAGGAAAAAAATGAAAGTAGCGGTTGTATTTTGTTTAGTTGCATAAAGCTTTCAGTAGAAATGTTTTGTTGCAGTCAATGTTTCGTGGCTTTGCATGCATTTGCATGCAAAAACAACTTTCAAAACTACACTTCAGCCCTCAAGTCTCCCCTTGTTTCACTATGGCCCAAGCAATTGAAAAGATTAATCAAATTGATCCCTCAAACTTTCCTTTTCCTTTCAATTGGATCCCCATTTTGTGAATATGGACTGTTTGGTTATTTAAATGCTTTTAATGGTTCAATTTGTGAGAACCCTCACTTTAAAATATAATTTCTCTAAACTACATGCCTTGCCTTAAGATTTAAACGACTGATTATATGCCCTAACGTTGTATTTTACATGTGTTACAACAATTCCCTTGTATTGACCCTCACTTAAAAACACAATTGTTCCTTATTTACATGCCTTATTCTAAGATTTAGATCACTTATAATATGCTCTTACATTATATTCCCTATGTGTTATAATAATTTCCATGCATTACATTTCATTTCCTTTGATTTGAAGTAAAACGTTTTTTTCTTGAGTTAGTTTCATTTTTCTACCACTTACATTTTTCCAAGGGGTTTTTATTTATGGTAGGGATTTTTTGTGAGAGGTTGGTGGAGGTATTGGTATATTTGGAAGGGTTGAAATATCACTAGTCAAAGAATGAAGAGAAATTGTGGACAAGAAGAGGCCGTGTGGCAAAACCCTAGCCAAGTATCTTGTTGACTAAGAGTTGAGAGACAAATTTAAATTAGACTTGGCCTTTTTCTTCCTCCTTATGGCCGAAATTCTTGAGGCTTGGTAAGGGAGAGAGAGAACTCCATAGTCTTGCCTTCCAACCCTAGTTGAGTAAGAGTAAACACCAAAGGAGAAAGATCTAGGACTGGTGAGAAATTTTACTCCAACATAGGTGCTTGATTCAAGCTTGAAGTCTTCATTTTCGTGGGTTGACTTGGTGGTTCAAGCATCTTACAAGAGAGGTAAGTACACTTTAAAAGATAATTTTATGGTGTTTTAACATGTGCCTTAAGCTTTTGGGCAAACTACAAGTTGATTTGGTTGAATTTGAGGTTGATCTCTTGGATCAAAACAAGTAGTAGATGAGTTGGGTTGGCATGTCTACCAAGTGTTTGATGAAATGTTTGCACTTTGTTCATAGTTGTTTATGAGGTATTAACATGTTTTAAACCTCTTTTGAGTACAATTTAACACTTGGTATGTGGGTTAAGTTAAAATCATGCAAGGATGAAGGTTGAACAAACATGGAAAAGTATGGACTGTTTTCGGGTTCCTTTCATTATTGGATTGTTATGGTTCCCTTAATCATGTTTATGTGTTACACCTTGAACTCCTATGGTCCTAGGTGACTTGACTTCTTGAATATAAACATTTGAGGACTGATTTGGGTGAATTTGGATCAAAACCAATGAAGTTAGCACCTAGAACTAGAGTAGTTTGGAATAAGGTCAAGACCGATCCAGGGTTGGAAAAATAGCCAACTTGTCTGATCTACTGTTTTTTATAGGGGATGAACCATAGTGTGAGCTTGGTACCGTTGGAAAACCCTTTGAGTCTAGTTTCTAACACCACTGACGGCACCTAATTCTGACTTTTCTACAGTGAGTTATGACTGTTTTACTGAGACTGCTTGGGCAAGACTATTCAACCCGTGAAGAACTCTTAAGCTCAAATGAAACTTCTCTTTTGGCCAACTTTCTTGTACTTGTTAAACTTGTTTCTCATGAACTTTTACTGTATTTTGGTCCAACTTTACATGATGAATTGTATGACTTTAACCACTCACTTGGTCTCTTAATGAGCCTACATTTGAGTGGAAATGAACCTTGAATGTTAACGATTTCACTCGTTGCCCTAGGATTGGGAAACGAAGGTGGTCGTAACAAGGCCACTTGACGTTTGATTACTACTTTGCTTGTCAGGTGAGTGTTCCAGTACCTGCTACCTGTTATCTGAATATTTGAAATACTTGATTTATGACTGTTGGAGCCAAATACAGTTTTGATAAATGGAGGCGAGCGTGTACTTTATCGCACTCGACCTCACTTGTTTTCTAATGAGGCTCCGTATACTGTTATTATGAGATGTGATTTCTCTATATATGACTGTGTTTAAGTTGTTTGGGTGATATCCCATCAACTACTGCTACTGTTTGGGTGATATCCCATCAACTACTGCTACTGTTTGGGTACCCAACCTCTTAGGTGAGTCGGTTGTATCGAGCCAGCAAGGGCTTGGTCGAGAAGGCCGATAAACCTTGGGGACTGATGTTTGGAGGTCCCTGGTGAAGTATAGCCGTTGTGCTTGCTTGTTGTGTTGCCCAGCACCACCAGTGGTAAAATCCTCGACTTGATTCTGTTTCTTTGGAATCTTGAATTCCTGGTATACTCGAGTATTACCAAACTACTGTTTGTGGCGTGCGGGCCCGGTAGGGGGTTGATTGGTGGACGGATATTGATGAAAGTGGTGTTCTACGGACCCTATATACTGTGCATACAAGTGTTGACAGAGTGTCAACAGGAGGCAATTATGATCAAGCTCAAATGGATCATTGGCTTTTGAAAGCCACTCGTATCCTTGAATTGAATTGTGATTAAACTGTTATTCTACTATACGGTGTTTATTTGATTATTTTGTGACCTTATGTGACTATGTGTTTACTTGTTTTACTTGGAACCTCACTGGGCTTTAGCTCACCCCATTCCCTTTGTTTTCCTTAATAGATCGGGGATGGATTTGATCAAGAGCTTTCTTAGCTTTATTTTGTTTTGAATTTGTATTTTGAGATTGTAACCTTTTGTTTAAGGAGACCTTACTTTTGACTTCCGTAAGCTTGAATCTATAAGTTCGATTTATGTTATGTAAGTTATGTGTGGAGTGATAAGTTGACATTTAATTATGGGTATGCTAAGCTTTTGGATTGTTGGTGTAGTGTTTATGTTTAATTGGGGTTACACTGCCGTGAATGGAAGATATCTCATCCGCTTCATTTGAGTTATTAGTACTTTGATCGACTGAGCTCCGGCGAGAGTTGGGCAGGCAGTCCGCTGATATCCTAGGGTTCGCCCTAGGGAGAGGTGGGGCTGTCATACAATTTCATAGTTATGTGATTATTTGTTAATTAAAGTGATGCCTTGACCCTTTTCTTTTATTTTGGAGGGCAAATAAGTCATTTCACTTTGTTAGGGGCCCCAATTCAAGAGAGGTACATTCTATCCCTTATTTTTACTTATTTGACTTCCTATGTGCCCTTATGTGACTTTATGTGCTTAATTACATGCCTCTTGAATGTTTATTTCATTTATTGGTTTTATTTGTTTCAAGTTTTGAATATTTATTTTCGAGCTTGGTTTTTATCATTTGAAAGGCTTGAATGCCAAGTTGTAATAGTTAAGTATTTATTTTATTCATTTATTTTCATTTCCCCCTTTAGATTGTAGTAGGCCCCCCCTCAAATGTAATAGTTAGGATTTTTATTCGCTTGTGTGATTTGCATGCTTAGGTGCTATGTGTTTAATTGCTTTCCCTAAACTTTTGCATCTAGATAAGCATGATTATGTGTTATGTGTTTATGTGATATTATGTGTTTACTTGCTTTATTATGTTTTTATGAGATTATAATTAATGTGTGACGTTATCACACTAGTCCAACTCTAGTTGTGATCCATTTCTCGATACCACACTAGTCCAACGCTAGTTGTGGTTTCCTTGTTCGATTTTCCGCTAGTCCAATGCTTGTGAGAGAGCGTTAATATGGGCTAGTCCAACGCTAGACCCTTAGGACCCCTTTGCGCGTTAGATCATGATTGTATGATAAAATCACTTCATCTCATGCATATTTTTTCCTTCTCTAGGGCCTTTTATCATTTTGTATGATATTTCCCTTATACGTATATCCCTTATCCCTAATTTCCCTATATACATACCCCTATGTATGATACATAACATTAGAATTGCATTTCATTTTAGAATTAGGATTACGGTAGTGCATTTGCTTGAATAGATTAGGGAATCACCCCTTGAATATGGGACATGGACGAGTTTGGCTTTCTAGCCTTAGCACGCTCGTATTCCCTCTATTAAAGGAAAAATTGAGTCACGAACATTAGTCCCCCGTACCCGACATGATGCACTCCTTTAAGACATGTATATTTATATAATTATTTTATCCCTTTTCTTTTCTAAGAGTCTCATATTTTTGCATTATTCGTGACTTTTCCAAAGAGTCACTATTGGGCATCACAATTAATGTGATTGGCACCATTCGAGCTTTGAAGAGAAATTTTGACCCCCCGATGCCCTCTTAGGCCTAGGGTTTGCATCCATATAGTACATCTAAATGTGATAAATTTTTAGGATAAATTAAGAAAATCTTTGACTAAATCACGCAACTAGCCTTGGCTAGGTTGAAAGGGTGCCTTGGATTTTTTGTCCTTGCCTTCCCTTTCTTCAAATGCGACTCCCGAATCTTTTTCTCTGATTTTCGTGGACTTGGAGTTGCTTAAAAGGGGTTTTTCTACTTTTTTTCTTTAAAAATTCATTTTTAGGTGACTTGGTACACCTTAACTCGATACCAAGTGGCGACTCCGATTTTTTATTCGAAAACCCTTTTTAAACTATTATTTTGGGTCAAATCGTCGTATTTTCAAGTCCCATCTAGACCCATATTTTTCTTCATTTTCTTTGTAAATAAAAAATTGAATTAAAATTCCATTTTTCTAAACTCGTCTTTTATTTATTCTTATTTCAAAAAATGGGGCGCGACAGCTGGCGACTCTACTGGGGACATAGAGAGTCCGAGCAAATTTGATTTAGTCAATCTTTTTCTTCTTTTAACCTTTTCATATATCGCATTTGGATGTTTAGGGTTGCATTTGTTTTCTTTTTTAGGGTTTTTGCATTTCGCGCGTATCAACTCACTCCCTCACCCATTTGGCGTACGATTGTTTTGATGGATGGATGGTTTATTTATGTGATTCTGCGCTTTGCATTGCATTGGGGTGGGGGATATTACCCTAGAGCCTCGCGTTGGTTCTCGGTCCCTCCCCTCCAAACGAGCACTAGCATACGTGCATACGCTTTAATTTTTTACCCCTCATTTATTTTTGGCTTGTCACGCCACTCCACCCTATTAGGATTTTAGGCGACTCACTTGGACTTGTGATCGCGACACGATGTGTGTGTAGCATGATCCGAGGGGTCACTCAATCTTCCATTTTAAGCTTTGGGTTCATAGCCTTTAGCTTTTAGTTGAAGGTTGAGGATTTTCGATAGATTCACTCATGACATGTAGCCGTGACACGATGTGTGCGTAGCAATGTTTGGGGAATCGCTCGAGCCACCGACAAAGAACCTTGGGATTGATGACCCTTGGTTTCCAAGTCTGAAGGCTCGGGGACCTAAAACCTATCGAGTCTAGATGCATTAGTGAGCCCCAGCCTCATGCATCCATGATAGTTTACCTAGGGTAGAGTCTGCCTTACCCTATTAGGGACATTATTCACGAGGGGAGGGATCCAACCCCTCTATTCCTATTATTGCTTCATCTCTTTGTATTGCTTTGCTACAATGTGCTATGTGTATTTATCTGATTGAACTAACTTTTATTGGTTTTGTCTCCATTGCACTCATCAGCCCTAGAAAATAAGAGTCCTAGCGTGGTACTCTCTAGGAGCCTACCCCGTTTGATGTGACACGTTTAAATTCAATGCTTTGCATTTGTAATATGAATACATTTCATTTTAGGCTCACCCCGGCATACAAAAAGGGGTTCCTTTAGGTCACGTTTCATTCGTGTGCTGCATATTTACGCGCTTTAATAAAATGGCATCATGCATAAACCCTAGAAGGGGAATGCCATTTAGGGGATCCCGTGGCAGGAATAATCCACCTTGTGTCTCGGATACTTAATCCAAGGAGACTTGCACGTTTACATTTTGTACCATCCAAAGAGGTAGTGTACAAGGTAAGGTAGGATCCGATCATTTTCATAGAGCGATCTTTGGAATATAAGCGTCTAATAATCACTTTTTGGCCATTGTATTAAGATTGGTAAAAATCCCTTGCGTAAAGGACATTAATTTGAAGAAATTCACCAATATTTCCTCACTGTTGAGACGATAAATAAATTGAGGCCAAAATTTGATATTAGAAGGCTCATAGACTAATGCATCGCAATAAATTTTTGAAACTACCAATGTATAGATTGATTTTTTAAATGAGCTGTCAATTCCATTCAAACCATTGGACTGTTTTATTCATCAATTTCATCCAGTCCATTTTATCAATTTTTCATTTTTAGGGCAACCTAGTCGATTTTGAATTTATTTGGCTAGTTTACCCATTTTAGGGCAATCTAGTCAATTTTGAATAGATCACCAATCTCATTCAATTCATTTGATTAGTTCTTAGGGCAATCTTATCGATTTTGAATAAATCATCAATTTCGTCCGATCCATTTTACCAGTTTACCTATTTTTAGGACAATTCAGTCGATTTTGAATAAATCATCATTTCACTCGATCTGTTTGATCAATTGATTTCATTCAATTCATTTGATTAGTTTAATTCATTTTCAGCGTTATCCATTTAATTTTGAATAAATAATCAAATTTCATTCAATTCATTTGACCAGTTTACCCTTTTTAAGGTAATCTAGTCGATTTTGAATAAATCATCAATTTCATCCTATTCATTTGACCCACTTATTCCCTTCAGGGTTTAAGTCTAAGGTTCACTGAATAAATTAGTCGAGACATTACAATCCTTTCAAGGGTAGATTCTTTTACACATCATTTTATGTATTGATCGAAACAAGCAATCCATTCGGACTTTGTCCTCATTTTTAGGACAAATGTCTCTTCTCACTCCAATTGACCAAATTTGTTAAAATTATTTTTTCACTCAATAAGTTGGTCGGATTCATCAGGTATTGTATAGTGCCTACTCCCAGAGGATTGCATTTTCATGCTAGGCCTACCCTTGGCATAAAAGGGCTCCCCCATAGGACATGCATACCGATTTTACAATTTTGCTTACTAACTCTGGGTATTTTTCTTTTATTTTTCCCCCTCCCCCTGCATTCATAAAAATATTTCAATAAGGTGAAAATATTTTTCTATATCTGATAACAATTTTGATCTAATAAAGTTTGAAAATTACAAGTATTACTTGATTCTTGGGCGAACCCTGCAACGAAAACATGAAGGATCTATTTGGAAGCGCTAGGCTAAAGCCTTTAAGAGACTTCATCATTATTTTTCAAAGAAAAGAAAAATTCTGTTCCAAAAAGGAGGCAAAAAGTGTGTATATGTGGAGCTCTTCAGAAGTCTTTCTCTTCTCATTTGTAGAAATTTTGTTTCAAACTTTTTTCAGCAATAAAGTTTTTTATTTATACAATTGTTGTTTTGTATATAATCATGTATATTTCATTCTTTTCTGGCTATTTGAGGGATTTCATGATGAATTTTAAGAAATAAGACCAAATTGAGATTTTTCAACCTCCTGTCTGAAAATTCACAAGTGTATGTTTTCTAAATTCTCTGCATACACTAGATTGGTGATTCAAACTGTACAATAAGAGTGCTCAAAATTAAAAGAGGTTACTCAAAAGGCCCAATGAGATACCTTTTCTCCTTCGCTGTACAATTCCTATTTTGCCCACCTCTATTTGCCCCCTCCAAAAATCAGTCACATTAATTGATAAATTACAAATTGGGGCAATCTTTGCTTGAAAATGCTCACTGGTCTAACCAGATTCAATCACATCTAAGTGAAAGCAAAAATGTGCATTATTCTTGTTTGTTTTGAAAATTTGGAATGATACTTCGAGCATTCGTTTCTCTACCTATACAGATTTTGTCATTTGCTCTCCCATTTGAGCCTTTGAAAGAATAATTTCGTTTCAAATAAGAGCCTTAATTATCACTACCCTATATTGGAAGATTTTCAAATATCAAAAAGGGAGTGGATTTTCAATGACCATTTCGTTACTTTGGTTGTCATGAGGTGTAAGAATGATACTTTGGCCATCGTTTCTACAACCTAAACACTATTTATCCCTTGCATCCTCATTTGAGCTAAAATGGGTGGTTCTTTCCAAAAGAACTTACGACCGCACTCCACTTTGGAGAAGGAGATTGGAGAATTTTCCAAAAGGAGAAAAAGTAAAAATGCTAAAAAATTAAAAGAAAAGAGGGAATCACAAATTGGAGAAATTTGATTCTACCTGGGCTTCAATTTTGAAAAAAAAGAGAAGAAAAGAAAAGAAGAAGAAAGAGAAAAGAAAAGGAAGAGTTTTGTCCGGCGAATCACATATGTTTCACAGATATGGATGAACAAGGGTCTTTCTCAGTCAGTTAATTCAGATACAAGCAAGAAATTTCCCATTAATGAAAGTTTCCTTTCAGAGTTAATGTAAGGAATGGAATAAAAGTCAGGCCCTCTTCTTTTCCAATCAGACATTCTATCCCTAGTTATGCCTTTTGAGCCTTCAGAATAAATTATTTCGTTTGGCAACCCCTGAGAATCGCAAATCCCATATTGTGGCAAGTTTGAGTTGAAAAGGGAAAAGTCTCAAGAAGTGAAAAGTGATAAAGCAACAAAATCAAAAGAAAAAGAGAAAAGAGAACCTCAGTTCAAAAATAGACTGGGGTAAATTTTGAAAATTTCAAAGGAAAGGCAAAAGGCCGAAGGAAAAAAAGAGAAAAGAGAAAAATGAAAGAAAAAGCCTCAATGGAGAATGAACTGGGGCAAACTCTGATTTAACCCTAAAATAGGGTTGGCGCAACAATGCGATCTCAGATTACTTAAACCACTCTTGAAATCTGCCTTCAAGCCTTAACTTTTCTAAACACCCCACCAGACCCCATTACAAGAGCCGAAAGTCCTGATTTCTGTTCTTTGCAATGGCCTTGTCAAAAAAATTTCTGATGCCAGAAAATTTTAGCTGTATTTCTGAATTGCTTGGGTATGGGGAGTTGACACTACTCACCATGTGAAAACCCACCAGGTCGAGAAAAAGAAAAAGAAGCAAAAAGCAAAGCAAGAAAGGCAAAAAAAAAAAAAAAAAATTCGACGCTGAAGTCCCTGGTGAATGATGAGGAAAATGCAAACAAAGTCCGAGATCTTTGAGTACGAAATAGGGGCAATTTTAGAAAAATGCGATCTTCGACGCAATACCCTCGAAAATTTTTCTTTAACTATCGTTTTCCAGCCTCATTACAATCTCATAAAGTCCATCGCTGACTTATCCCTCATGACAACTCAAAGCAAGGGTTACGCTCCTAAGAAATCTACCTGTCACTCATGATCATAAGATTATAACCTGTTTCCACATGTTTTGGTATCGTTTCTACCCCTCTGTTACAAGCTTACAAAGCTTATATGTTGACTAAATTTTCTTAAGAAATAAGGGTGACAAACTATTTGTTTTCACTAAGATGTGATATCGAATGGGCACAAAAATAAGACAAATCTTGACCTCCCATTTCCTTTAGCCACTTCCAAATTAGAAATAACGCCCACTTGATTGGTTCTGAAAGATGAGCCAGCAAGAAGTGGTGACCCGTTACCCTAAGCACCGATGCTAAAAGTGAGGAAGAAATCTTCTTGAATTTGGTGTTACTCTAAGGGATTCATCATGAAATTTCTGCATAAGTTCAAACTCGACGTTTAAATTTCTTCACATTGTATATATGATTATTTTCTAAGTTTAGAAAGTGCGATTTCTCTTTGTTCAAATAAATGGGGAATCATCTGAACAAATTTTTACAATCAAAGGAGCCCACACTGGGGCAGATTTTGTAACACATTTGAGGATTTCATCCAAGAGTCGAGCAAGATATGTTTGAATCAATCATGCTGCTTTTCACATGAGTAGTAAGTGCATCAATAAAATAAGAAATTTTAAGTGCATATTGTACTTTGGTAAGCCCCTGTGCAGGAATTCATGGCTGAAATCGATGAAGAATCAGCTAGTGATGTGGAAGGCCGATACCGGAAAAAGAGAAGAAAGAAGAAGGAAAAAGGGCCCTACACTGGGGCAAATTATTTTGAAAAGATTCTCTCAAACAAAAAATCAAAAATCAAAAGATCGAAAAAAAAGAAAAAAAAATCAAAATCAAAAAATCAAGTTTAATTTCTTGTTTCTTGACAAATCAAATTTAATTTCTTGTTTTTTGAAACATCGCGTTGGGCTTGGACTTTGTGCCGCCAACTTCACAAACATCACGTTGGGTCTGGATTTTGTGCCGCCAACTTCACAGACATCACGTTAGGCCTGGATTTTGTGCCGCCAACATCACAAAGATCACGTTGGGCCTGGACTTTGTGCCGCCAACATCACGTTGGGTCTGGATTTTATGCCGCCAACATCACAAAAATCACGTTGGGATTGGATTTCGTGCCACCAACATTACAAATGTCACGCTGGGTTTGGATTTTGTATCACAAACTAAGGCAGGCTCGGGTTTAATCCCACTGACCAATACATCACACTGGGGCAAATTTTTGGATAATTTTCCAAGCAAGTCTTATACAGTTTCTTCATACATACCAGCATTTCATTTACACTGCCACTAGTCGTGGGTCAGTCCCACTAGTGAGCATTTCTTTTGCACCGTAATTTCATGTTGGGGTCAGTCCCCTTCGGGTCAGTCCCGATTTAAATTTCTTGTTCGGGTCAGTCCCATGATTAATTTCTCGTTCGGGCCAGTCCCATGATTAATTTTTTGTTGGGGTCAGTCCCATGTTTAATTCCTAGTTCGGGTTAGTCCCATGATTAATTTCTCGTTCGGGTCAGTCCCATGATTAATTTTTTGTTGGGGTCAGTCCCCTTTTAAATTTTTGTTCGGGTCAGTCCCATGATTTAAATTTTGTTCGGGTCAGTCCCATGATTTAAAAGTTTGTTCGGGTGAGTCCCGTGACTTTAAATTTTGTTCGGGTCAGTCCCATGATTTAGATTTTGTTCGGGTCAGTTCCATGATTTAAATTTTCTGTTCGGGTCAGTCCTGATTTAAATTTCTTGTTCAGGTCAGTCCCATATTTAATTCCTAGTTCGGGCCAGTCTCATGATTAATTTCTCGTTCGGGCCAGTCCCATGATTAATTTCTTGTTGGGGTCAGTCCCCTTTTAAATTTTTGTTCGGGTCAGTCCCATGATTTTAAATTTGTTCGGGTCAGTCCCATGATTTAAAGTTTGTTCGGGTCAGTCCCATGTTTAATTCCTAATTCGAGTCAGTCCCATGATTAATTTCTTGTTGCGGTCAATCCCCTTTTAAATTTCATGTTCGGGTCAGTCTTGTTTTTAAATTTCCTGTTTTGGTCAGTCTCATTTTGAATTTTTCGTTCGAGTCAGTCCCATTATAAATTTTGTTTGGGTTAGTCCCATTTTAAGTTTTGATTCGGGTCAGTCTCGTTTTAAAATTCTTGCCTGGGTCAGTCCCATTTTGAAATTTTGTTAGAGAGGTCAATCCTCATTTCAAAAACGGCAGTCGTTCGAATAAGTGGCAACCGAATAACACAGGTAAGTATTTGGTGTCTACGTCTTTGTCTCAAGTTTCTTCGAAACTCAGACAAAGAGGGGCAAACTGTAGACACCAAATTTTTGATTTTTTAACCTTATTTGTTTAATTAATTTAATAGCTTTATTTGTTTCAATTCTAGGATTTTTATTTTATTTTATTTTGTTCTAATTTATTTTATTTTCTTATTTTTATTTTATTTATTTATTTATTTTTTGTTTTCATACTAAATTTCAGAAAAAAGAGAGAAAAAAGAGAGGAAAAAAAAACCATCAGTCAAAATTAAATTTTCAGGGCATTTCATTTGTTTGAATCTTATTTTTACTGCTTTATTTGTTAGAAAAAAAGAAAAATGAATGATGAAAATGAAAAAATAAAAAAAAAACAAACAAACAAAAAAACAAAAACAAGATAGTTTCTGCGGTTTCTGGCACTTGGTCTATTTTCATTACTGCGTTTTCTGGCTCCGTTAAAATGAGGTAAGTACAGGCCATCTAGTTCCATCCAAGGGCTCCAATTCAAAACCATGATCAATGGCTAGGAGGGGGGCTGGGTGCTGGAATCATTTAGAGCCATCAAAATGAACTTTGAGGGATTTAGGGACCTGGGGTTCCCCTATAAAAAGAAAACGGACGGAAAGAAAGGAAGGGAGAGGCTAGTGATGGCTGGGAGATTGAGGGAATAGAGTAAACAGAGGCTAGGTTTTGATAGAGAAAGAAACTAAGAGAGCGAGAGAGAGCTGGGGTTGGCCGGCTGTAGGAAGAAAAGGGCTTGGAAAATCTGGAAAAAGGGAGGAAAGATCTTGAAAAAGGGAGAGAGCGAGGGGACGGAGGGTTTCTGTGGTTGAAATCACAGCAGAGAGCGGTCGCAGAGAAGAGGAAAAAGCCGTGCTTGAACCTGTCCACAAACGTCAAGCTGGAGGGCGTTGACACCTCCACCATTCTGTCTGAGGCCACCTCTACTGTTGCCAAACTCATCGGCAAGCCTGAGGCTTATGTTATGATTGTGTTGAAGGGAGCAGACGGCTAGGGTATGAGGAGAGAGCTTGAGAAGTTTTTGGGAACAGCGGCTGAAGAGGAGAAAATCGAAAGCTAGAAAAAGGAAAAAAGTGTTACGGGCAAGGTGGAGGGCATGACGGCTGTGAGAAAAGGCTAGGTTTTTGAGAGGGTGTGACGGCGGGATAGCTGAGTAAGATAGAAACCAGAGGAGGTTGGCTGCTCGGGGATGAGGAAAGGAACCGAGGAGCGCTAGAGAGAGTTTGGACGGCTGAAAAGAGAGAGGGAAGGGGCGGCTAGGGTTAGAAGGCCGGAGAGAGTGGAGGAGCTACGAAGGCGATAGAAAGTTAGTGGCTGAAGACATAACCGAGGGAGAGCTCTAGACAGAAGACGGCAGAGTTTGATAGAGAGAGAGAGCTGAGGAGTGACTAAGTGAGAAAGGAAAAACAGAGGGGATAAGAAAACAAGAAGGTTGGCGGCTGAGGGAGATAACGGCGGGGATAGCAGAGAAAAATCAGAAGGAAGGAAGACTTTGAGAGAGTAAGCAAGAGAGGCGGCGAAGGAAGGAAAAAGCTGCAGTAGCCATTGAAGTCGAGATTCCATCGCCATCATCGCAGCCCCCCAAAGCCCCACTGGCGTACCGTCGAAGATTCGGCAGATCCATCGGAGCCCTTTTTCCTGGGTTACCTCACGCTTTGTTTCGTGATTAAGGTAACATTCTCATCTTTTCCCAGTTAGATATCGCTAGATTTAGATTAGAAATGTCGGGTTTTTGTTGATGTGTTTCATTGTTTTATTTTCCTTGTTGGTTCGTTCTCTGCCGTTTTTTTTTCCTTCCCCATGTTCCCACAAGTCATTAGTTTAAAATCCCTTTCACATCGGTAAATGTTGATTTCATGCGCTTGAGTGTTTAGTTTTTTTTGGTATGCACTTGAACTTGAATCTCAGCTAATCTGAGTTAAGGAAAAGGCAACAGGCATCAGCTATGATTGAATGAGAGCCAATGGTATTCATGAATATGAAAATGCAGTTTTTGCTTTATAATTTTTGCTGGGTTTGACACATTGGATGGGTTGAATGGATTCTATTCAGAACTCAGAAGTTGATCTTTAATACTTGCTTTTGTTGCTTTGCAAGTTCTATAACTTGTTAACTTATGATAAACCCATCTAGAGTTCACCAGAAAGCCGGTTGTTATTTCTTTGTCGTTGCCCGTGCTGCCATTTGGATCCTCGTTTGATTTTCAATGATTTATTTCTTGCGGTTGGGTTGTGTCCGTCAAAGAGTGTTCAAATTTTAATGGGTTTTGGCTAGTGGGTTAGCTGGTCTTTATTCGAACTTTGCAAAGGGTTTCTGGAGAGGTTCTAAAGTGACAGTAGAAAACCAGCAATAAGAAAGCAAAGCTGTAACCCTGCTGCATTTTCCTGTTTGTTGAATGCTTATGGCTATAACTTGCTACATTCAATCTGTTTTTTGGTTGTAAATGGAAGACAGTACGTAAAATTTGACTAGATTTAGGCCCTCTTGGCTAAGCTTGTTTGAGATTTTCATTGCATCTTTGTTTCTTCATTTTCTTTCTCCATAATTCACTGGTTGTTCAAGAAACTGTCTTCCAGTTGAGTTACGAATCTTTGTTAAACACTTTGGACATTTTTGCTGGGGGTTTTAAATGGGTCTTGACCTGATTGCCTTACCTCTTGTGGTGATAAATTGGCAAGTGCTTGGCTGGTTTATAGATTATTGATAGGGATAAAAAGTTGCTAAGTTGCGGTAAAGAATCAGTAACAAAGAAAACAGCTTTTGAGGAAAATTTGCATTTTTGTATGATCTCAATTTAAGTTTTTGTATGGTTGAATGTCACGGCCCCACCTCCCCCTAAGGCGAACCAGAGGGTTCGGCGGGCCGCCTGCCCAGCTCTCGCCGGGACTCAGTCGTTCACTACAATCCTCAATGGAATTTCAAGATATTTATATCTAATATACATCAAAGGTTCCCAAACTTTACATATCAAAAGCGAAGCGTCCACGCTTCCACTGCGCCCCTCTGATCCTTGATACCAACTATTCTACAGGAGGAAGTCCAAAACTAGACTATTACACATCCAATCAATTCTAAACGTTCAATACAATCCCAATATGAACGATTACACAAAAGGAATTCTAAGTTCAATCCATACATGAGATAATCCATGAATAAACACTACAAGCCCTTCCTTCGCCTTGAGCCCTGTGGAGGGGAATAAAACATTTTGGGGTGAGCTAGAAGCTCAGCGAGTAACCAGTAAAATCAGTTATCAAATCAGTTTCACAATCGTTCATTTCAATAATGTCATTTCAATATGGAGTAACAATAATTCAAAAAACATTTACAATGGAAAGCGATAGTAACATTCGTGAAAGGATACGTTCGTTCTCCTGTCATTGCATTTCATTTGTTTTCATTCGAGCATTCATTCACCCCGTCCCTGGCTTTTGGCCAGGCTCCACCAACTTACAAGGTAATACTCGAGTATACCGAAACGTTCACCCAAGTTCCTAGTCGCCCGATCGAGTCCGCTTCTGGCTCAAGACGACCGGTAACAAGGGGCAATGGCCAGTTCAGCCCAAAAGGCTTACATTCATGCACAATTAACATTTCAATCGCTCAATCATTAAAATTTCACAATCACTTAGGCTAAGTGCGATAAAGTACACACTCGCCTCGAAAACTCGTTTAGCAATCATTGAAAGCAAAATCAATAATAACAAGACACTGATATGCAAGCACGGATGATATGTAAGAAAACAGTTCCAAAATTAACTTTGAAAACAGCTCAAAAGTAAATAATGCGGGAAAGCGGTTCAAAAGTAAATTTGGAAACAGTTCAAAAGTCAATAATGCAAGAAACGGTTCATAAATAATTTTTAGAAAGAGTTTGAGGTCACTCACCTCCATGGCTCAGAAACCATCCATCATATTGCATTACTTCACTCAAGTCCAAGCCCTAAAGCACAAACGCAAAGCAATCAAGCCCATTCAAAATTCGGATAGCATTTCCCCTGAATTTGCTAACTTTTCCAGCCATCATGGCTTCATTATTTCCTCATTCCAACCCAAGGGTACACACATAACAAAAGTTCATCCAATAGCCATTCAGCAAGCTCCAAGTAGTACAAAGACAAGTCAAGCTAGGGAAAAGTCCGGAAATGAAAGTTAAGCTCAAAACCAGAAAAACAGTTTTGACGTCATTTTGCGGTAATGGTGCCAAAAGCACTACGATGGTCGGATGAAGGTGCAAGACCCACCGTTTCGAAGCTAAGAACCAGGGCTACAACAATGTAGAAGGTCACTCAGTCCAAATCCCAGCACAACTAAGTCATATATGCCAAATACCAAACCAGAACCGTAATTGCAGGTTTACAAATTACACTATGCTGTAATCAGTACAACTCAGTCTAAACAGGTCCAAATGCAGAAATTCCAAAGGAATATGGTAGCTAGGACATCAAGTTACATTTCATCAGAAGACCTGAACACCCAAATCCAAAACAATTCCAGTCAAAACAACCCATTTCAGACGCAGTTCTTACATCCTGATGAACCCAGAACAGCAACAGTAAATTCGGCTTATCTCATTCTACACTACTCCAATTGACCTGAAAGTTTACAGGTACCCTTAAAACATCAATACCTACAACTTTCATGTTTTGAGCCAAGGCCAATTCGGCCTATATCTAGGACCAAAAATTTCGGACAGAATGAAGAACCAAGAACCCTAATTTTCCAGATTTCTTCCAAAACAGAATTTACTTGCAATTAATCACTTTTTCCACCTCAAGTCTCCCCTTGTTTCACTATGGCCCAAGAAATTGAAAAGATTAATCAAATTGATCCCTCAAACTTTCCTTTTCCTTTCAATTGGATCCCCATTTTGTGAATATGGACTGTTTGGTTATTTAAATGCTTTTAATGGTTCAATTTGTGAGAACCCTCACTTTAAAATATAATTTCTCTAAACTACATGCCTTGCCTTAAGATTTAAACGACTGATTATATGCCCTAACGTTGTATTTTACATGTGTTACAACAATTCCCTTGTATTGACGCTCACTTAAAAACACAATTGTTCCTTATTTACATGCCTTATTCTAGGATTTAGATCACTTATAATATGCTCTTACATTATATTCCCTATGTGTCATAAAAATTTCCATGCATTACATTTCATTTCCTTTGATTTGAAGTAAAACGTTTTTTTCTTGAGTTAGTTTCATTTTTCTACCACTTACATTTTTCCAAGGGGTTTTTATTTATGGTAGGGATTTTATGTGAGAGATTTGTGGGGTTTAATAGGTATTGATATATTTGGAAGGGTTGAAATATCACTAGTCAAAGAATGAAGAGAAATTGTGGACAAGAAGAGGCCGTGTGGCAAAACCCTAGCCAAGTATCTTGTTGACTAAGAGTTGAGAGACAAATTTAAATTAGACTTGGCCTTTTTCTTCCTCCTTATGGCCGAAATTCTTGAGGCTTGGTAAGGGAGAGAGAGAACTCCATAGTCTTGCCTTCCAACCCTAGTTGAGTAAGAGTAAACACCAAAGGAGAAAGATCTAGGACTAGTGAGAAATTTAACTCCAACATAGGTGCTTGATTCAAGCTTGAAGTCTTCATTTTCGTGGGTTGACTTGGTGGTTCAAGCATCTTACAAGAGAGGTAAGTACACTTTAAAAGATAATTTTATGGTGTTTTAACATGTGCCTTAAGCTTTTGGGCAAACTACAAGTTGATTTGGTTGAATTTGAGGTTGATCTCTTGGATCAAAACAAGTACTAGATGAGTTGGGTTGGCATGTCTACCAAGTGTTTGATGAAATGTTTGCACTTTGTTCATAGTTGTTTATGGGGTATTAACATGTTTTAAACCTCTTTTGAGTACAATTTAACACTTGGTATGTGGGTTAAGTTAAAATCATGCAAGGATGAAGGTTGAACAAACATGGAAAAGTATGGACTGTTTTCGGGTTCCTTTCATTATTGTATTGTTATGGTTCCCTTAATCATGTTTATGTGTTACACCTTGAACTCCTATGGTCCTAGGTGACTTGACTTCTTGAATATAAACATTTGAGGACTGATTTGGGTGAATTTGGATCAAAACCAATGAAGTTAGCACCTAGAACTAGAGTAGTTTGGAATAAGGTCAAGACTGATCCAGGGTTGGAAAAATAGCCAAATTTTCTGATCTACTGTTTTTCATAGGGGATGAACCATAGTGTGAGCTTGGTACCGTTGGAAAGCCCTTTGAGTCTAGTTTCCAACACCACTAACGGCACCTAATTCCGACTTTTCTACAGTGAGTTATGACTATTTTACTGAGACTGCTTGGGCAAGACTATTCAACCCGTGAAGAACTCTTAAGCTCAAATGAAACTTCTCTTTTGGCCAACATTCTTGTACTTGTTAAACTTGTTTCTCATGAACTTTTACTGTATTTTGGGCTAACTTTACATGATGAATTGTGTGACAGCCCAACCTTCCCCTAAGGCGAACCAAAGGGGTTAGTGGACTGCCTGCCCAGCTATCGCCAGGACTAACGGTGCAGTTTAGAGCGATCTATCGCGTTTCGGAACTTATAAACGCGCGTAAACAAGTCGAAATGGCAAAATAATCCAAAATTAAAAAAAATGAAATCTGGAGTCGGCCATGAATAGTAACCGACCCGTCAAAACCCAACCAAATAACAAGCAAACATTCACATCTTGAAATTTACCATTTACAAGCCAAAGTGGCATACAAAAGTATTAAAAAATGGATATATACACGGTTTGCCAAATCAAAAGAGAAAACGCCCCAAAAGTACATTTAGGGTTTCAATCAATGAGCTATACAACAGATATGTCCAACTAGCTCAATTCGGCAATCAACTATCAATTGCAGTCCAAAAGTATTTATTTTCCTGTAAGGAAAACAAAAGGAATAGAGTGAGCTAATTGCCCAGTGAGATAATACTACTTAAGCAACCAAGTTCATATAAGCATCAAGCTTTTCATTTCAATACAGAAAAAGTAGACAAAGGCACACATTAATGGTGGTGATAAAAGGATACAGGCGGCTCTCAAGAGCCCTTTTCCTCGTTTGCATTCTTGATCGGATCTCATTGACTCTCCGTCAATGTTTACAAGTAACCAACCGTAGACTTCACTTTACTTCCATTCCTTCCACCTAACATCCCCCTACCGGGCCCGAACTCCAAACACTTGCACTGTGGTATTACTCGAGTATACCGGAATCGAGAGTCTCTCATACTACAAGATTCCATATAAAATTTCCCCAAGGATCATTAATTGGCACGACCAAACCCTCGCCGGCTCGATTCAATCAACTACCAATGGGGTTGAGCTCAATGATAACAATTGTAGTCGTTGGATACTCGTCCAATCGACACCAAGTCAAGTGCTTTCATTTCATGTAACATTTCATGTAACATTCCAATAACATGATAAACAATAAGTGAGAGTGAGAAAGTACGCTCTCACTTCAATCAATTAACATTCAACGCGTCAAGTTCAAGTATCCAAGCCATATAGTAACACACAAGTGAGTAGTACACTCACCAAACTTGCAAATGGTGTTTCATGCACTTCCGTCAAAAGAACGTCGTGAACCACCGTCACGGCCTAAAACATGCAAACAAGTACAATGAAACTCAATAAAGAGTCATAAACCAATGCCAAACACGACCCCAATAGGGTTCCATAAGCATATACAAGCATTAGGGGAAACCAGAAAATCCGGAAATGGCATTAGCTTTAGCCCTGAAAAAAATAGTTTTTGACCTCATTTTACGGTAATGGTGCCAATGGCACTACGATTGTCGGATGAAGGTGAAAGACCCACCATTTCGAAGATAAGAGATAAGGCTACAATGTTCCAGAAGGCAACTCTGTCCAGTTTCGAGTGTAACAAGGTCAAAAATGTAAGATACTACACCAGAACCGGAAAAACAGATTCACAAAACGCATTCTGGTGTAAACATCATAAATCAGCCTACCTAAGTCCAAATGCAGAAATTCCAAAACCAGCTGAAAGATAAGAAACAGGGATACATTTCATCAGAAGGCCTCAACAACCAATTCGGAAGCATTCCTAACCAAAACAACCCATGCCAGAAGCAATTCTCAAATTCGGGTAAAACCAGGACAGCAAGGGTAATTTCGACTTTTCTCAAGCTACGCTACTTCGATTGATGTGAAAGTTTGTAGGATCCTCTAAAATATCATTCCCTACAACTTTCATGTTTTAGGCCAAGGCCAATTCGGCCTCTAACTATGAGCTACAAAACCGGGCAGAATGTAATTTCATAAACCCTAACTTTCCAAAACTTCTTCCAAAACAGAAATTGCTTGCAATTATCCACTTTTTCCACCTCCTAGGTCCCTTACACTCCATTTCCAATCATCATACATAGCCACACAATCATATTCATATTAAAACAGAAAAATCCCCAATAATTACAAAACTTCATCAATTCAACCAAAAATCACAATATAATCCATAAAGTTGCATCTTATACCACCACTAAGCATAAATTAAGCATCATTAGAGGGAGGAGAGTGGTTCTTCATAACTCACCTTAGAAACAAGAGAGAGAGAACAACAAGTCCTCTTAGCTTTCCAAAGAACTCCACCAAACCCCACACAAACACTCACTTAAGGTTTTCTATGGAACAAAAGTAAGATTAAGTGGTTGTTTTGATGATTTGGAGCAAGATGGAATCAAGAACTTGAAGAGTTTCCTTCTTTCTTCTTGAGAGAGAGGGCCGGCCAAGATGAAGAGAAAAATGGTGAATTTTTGGTGATTTTTGTGATTTATTTGGTCAATTGGACAAAAGGTGAATAGTGGTCTTACTTAAGACCAAATCCCATGGTGACACTTGTCACCTTCATTAATGCTTGCCTAACTTTTGTCTCTCTTATACCAATCCACTTAGCATCCTCTACTTATCTCTTAACACCCGTTAAATTAAATCCAGTATCCAAAACTTAACCTAGTTGGCCGAATTTTTTCGAACTTTTCGCACTAGTGGGTCCCACGTCCGGTATACGTTCTTAATTTCTCAAAACCTAGTCGATACTAGAAAAATCATCTAAAAACTATATTTACTCATAAAAATTATCTAGAAAATTTTCCTAATAAAGAAAATGCAGAAAACTAGCCATTAACCCGAATAAAACCTAAAAATGGAAAAATTACGGGTTCTCACACTCTCTCCCCCTTAAAAGAATTTCGCCCTCGAAATTTCTCACCTCAACTCACGAAAAGTTCAGGGTACTTCTTTCGCATTTCTTCTTCCAATTCCCAGGTAGCTTCCTCTATCCCATGGTTTCTCCATAGTATCTTTACTAACGGAATCTGTTTGTTTCTTAGCTCTTTGACTTTCCGGTCAAGCACTTGGACAGGTTTTTCTTCGTAAGCAAGCGATTCATCTACGTCGATCTCCTCTGGTTGTAAGATATGAGATGGGTCGGGATAGTACTTCTTTAGCATCGAGACGTGGAAAACGTCGTGAATTCGAGAGAGACCGGACGGCAGCTCTAATCGATACGCTACCGCTCCTATTCTTTGGAGAATCTTGTAAGGTCCGACGAACCTCGGTTGCAATTTCTTTCCTTTGCCTGCTGTAATGCTCCGTAATGGTGTGACTTTAAGAAACACATGGTCTCCAACCTCGAACTCCAAGTCTTTTCTTCGATTGTCTGCGTAGCTCTTTTGTCGGCTTTGAGCTGTTTGGAGTCATTGTCGTATCAACTTCACCTTTTCTCGAGCCTCTTCCATCCACGGAATAGTGGTTGGATCTAATGCCTTCCTCTCGCCAACTTCATCCCAGTAAATTGGTGATCGGCATTTTCGTCCATATAGTGCTTCATATGGAGCCATTTGAATCGATGAATGGTAGCTGTTGTTGTACGCAAACTCCACCAAGGTCATGTGTTGACCCCAGTTGCCTCCAAAATCGAGAATGCAAGTCCGTAGCATGTCCTCGAGAGTTTGAATGGTTCGTTCCGATTGTCCATCCGTCTGAGGGTGATAGGTCGTGCTCAAGTTGAGTTTCGTCCCTAGAGTCTCCTGGAACTTTTGCCAAAACCGAGATACGAAACGTGGATCTCGATCGGAGACGATGCTCACCGGAACACCGTGCAGCTTTACAATCTCGTCCATGTACAGTTGGGCCAACTTGTCCATGGAATACTTCATGTTTACTGGCAAGAAATGAGCCGACTTGGTTAATCGATCGACGATCACCCAAACGGCATCGTGTCCTTGTTGCGTTCGCGGCAAACCTGAAACAAAATCCATAGTGATGTTTTCCCACTTCCATTCAGGTATCTCAAGGGGTTGTAACAAACCCGATGGTTTTTGATGCTCTGCTTTAACCTGTTGGCAAATGAGACATTTTTGCACGTACAGAGCAATTTCCTTCTTCATATTGTCCCACCAATAGGTTCCTTTAAAGTCTTGATACATCTTGCCACTACCCGGATGGATTGTATACTTGGATCGATGGGCTTCCTCTAGAATCTCCGTTTTCAATGATTCATCCTTCGGCACCACTATTCGGTTTCGGTATTTTAAAATACCCTCAGGACTAAAATGGAAGTCAGTGGTTTCTCCTTTTCCCACTTTCTCACCCCATTTCTGCACCATCAAATCTTCCTTTTGAGCTTCTTTAATCCTTTCCAAGAGAGTGGAGGTTACCTTAATGTTACCAAAAATCACTTTATGATTCCCAAGGTAAGGTTTCCACTCGCAAACCGACGCTAGCAAATTCCACTCTTTAATCATTAGCCCGGCTACTTGTGCCTTGCGACTCAAAGCATCGGCCACTACGTTCGCCTTTCCTGGATGGTAGTTGATAGTACAATCGTAATCCTCCAGAAATTCCATCCATCGTCGCTGCCTCATGTTCAATTCCTTCTGGGAAAAGAGGTACCTCAAGCTTTTGTGATCGGAGTAAACCTCGAAGGTTACCCCATATAGGTAGTGTCTCCACTTTTTAAGAGCGAAAACAACGGCAACTAGCTCCAGATCGTGGGTCGGGTAATTCTGCTCATGAGGTTTTAACTTCCTCGAGGCAAAAGATATCACATTTCGGTTTTGCATTTACACACAACCCAGGCCTTCTCGTGACGCGTCAGTATACACAACAAACCCGTCACCTCCGTTAGGTAAGACTAGAACTGGAGCCATGGTCAATATCTTCTTTAATTCTTGAAAACTTGTCTCACTTCGGGCGTTCCATAAGAACTGACCATGTTTCTTCGTCAAATCGGTTAGAGGACCGGCTAGTTTGGAAAAGTCCTTGATGAAACGCCGGTAATAGCCAGCCAGTCCTAAAAAGCTGCGGACCTCAGTGGGAGTTTCTGGCCTCTTCCAATTCGTCACGGCCTCTACTTTTGCCGGATCAACCGAGATACCTTCGTGGGAAATTACGTGTCCCAGAAAAGCAATTTTCTCCAGCCAAAATTCGCACTTGCTGAACTTGGCGTACAGTTGATGGTCTCTTAGGGTTTGTAAAACAACCCTCAAGTGCTGCTCATGCTCTTCACGCTTCTTGGAATAGACCAGAATGTCATCGATGAAGACCACGACAAAGCGATCCAGATAGGGCTTAAAAATCCTATGCATTAAATCCATGAAGGCGACAGGAGCATTGGTTAATCCAAAGGGCATAACTAAATTGGGAGCTTAGAAAGCTTGGTGTGCTAAAGTTTTTGAAAGGAAAGGTGAAGGATTTCTCTTGCAAGCATCTTAGAGAGGTATTATGGCTGTCTTCCTTTATCTCTTCCTTACTCTTGCTTACGTTTGTATAACAACTCATACTTGTGGCAAATGATAGTTCTTTTGGTAGTTTTGATGGATATGGTGGATTTTGAGTTAGGGTTTGAGTTGTTCAATTGTATTTCTTGTTGTTTAGAGAACATATGATGTCTATAATCTTGGATAGGGAGTTGGGATAGTGGTGTAAGACATGAATGAGCATTTTCTACTTTGGTTTCATCAAATTCCAGTTTTAAGGATTGAAACTGCCCTGTTCTGACCAGCATCATTTGTTTATGTTAGAGGCCAAATTAGGGTTAGGTTAAAACATGAAATTTGTAGGAAATGATATTATATAACTTCCTGTAAAATTTCAGCTCGATCATAGGACTGTAGCATGTGAAATGACCGAAATACCCCTGACTACCAAAAGCCTTATTTCGTGGACAGTTTTGAGATTTCACAAGTTTGGCTTCATTTTTCACCTTGATCCGTATCAAATCAGCCTTTGGTCAAAACACAAAAATTTTAGCCCTATGTTTCAGCTTTCTAACGCATCTGAAAATGCCTCAAACGGAATTGTGTAGCTTGAGTTATTGCTGTTTGAATTCAGTACTGACAACCAGACTGACCATGAACTTCTGGTTCAGTAATTTGCAAATTTGACCTAGATCAACTGTGAACTGGGTTAAGTTGTCTTCATGAAAGTTTTAACCCTTTGTATTAGCTTCGAAATGGTATTAGGTTTACCCTAATCCAATAAACATAGCTCCAGTTGTGACCAAAATGCTATAAGATGTAAAATCT
This sequence comes from Coffea arabica, assembly GCF_036785885.1. NCBI lineage: Eukaryota > Viridiplantae > Streptophyta > Magnoliopsida > Gentianales > Rubiaceae > Coffea > Coffea arabica. Next base: position 24,579,081 of record NC_092311.1, on the reverse strand, counting down.
GCTGTTTAGCTTTTTGTCTTCAAAACTGATTTCCGATTGTATTATTACACTTGTGTTGTAATTGGATGATTTTGGAGCCTAATTGAAGGGCTATGTTAGTAACATTACTTGTGTGTGATTGTGGGGCTGAATTGAGAAAAACAAGGAAGCCATAAATGGCTGGAAAAATAGCTAAATACAAAGGGCATACTGCCCAAATTTTCACTCGGGGACTAGGTGTGTGTACTTGTGATTCGAGCAAAGAATTGAGGTTGAATTGAATTTGAATTATCTAGGTTATTCGAGTCCTCTTTCGTAGAGGTATATAAGCTAGAATTCGGCCAAAACTCGTACCCTTGGAAAAATCAATAGAAATACATTTTCCTCATCTTTGCGACTCAAATACGAATTCCAAAGTTTTAGTTTCTTCTTTAGCAATGCCAAAAGAGCGAGCCTAAATTTTCTAGAGTTTGATACGTAACATGAATCCTATCTAAATGAGTTTCATTTACTTGGTCTTCTTGAAGCGAAACTCCTATGTTTCGAACCCTAGTTGATTTGAAGCTTTTAAATGATATTGTATCGTAGATTTGGACTCCAACCAAGGAGTTACACCTGAACGTGATTTTTGACAAGCACTAAATCTTTGGTGAGTGCTTCCAAATACATGATTGAACTTGATACTTGATTAAATTCTTTACCAAGGTGATCGGATAAGATTTGCTTGGTTTGGTCGGGTAAATGTGTATTTTATCGCACTTGACCTAACTCAACTAAACACTTGATATCTCATTCATGCTTGTACAAGTGACTTGATTTGCATTGACCTGTACTTGTATTTGTACTTGTGCTTGACTTGTAAGTACTGAGCGGCAGTATGTACCACACTCGATACGAGTGGGAGGTACCTCTCATTCCTGTCTCCGTACTTTTCTCTTGACTAAGTCGATTGGTCATCGACTATAGTGACTACTTGGAAATCCAAACCCCACTAGTTAGTTAATCGAGTCGAGCCGGCAAGGGCTTGGTCGATTAGATAACGAACCATGGATATCTAGTGTTGTCGAGTGGAGTGTTATCTCCTCAACTAATCGGTATGCTCGAGTATTACCACTAGTGTTTAGTTGGTGTTCGGGCCCGGTAAGGGGGTTGAATGGTGGACGGATTGATGTTAAGCGAAGTACTACTAGATTGGTTACTTTACTTGAAAGTTGACGGAGTGTCAACTAATACTTGATCAAACTCTGGTGAAGCAACGGGAATTTGGCTCCTGAGAGCCATCTGTATCCTTATACTTTGATTGTTATTCGTAGTATTATTGTTTCTTTTACAAAAAGAATTTTACACTCGCTCATTTTGAGATTTGCTACTTGAAGTGTTATTGCTCACTTTTATGAACTTGTTATGCTCGCTGTTTTGCCACGTTGATACTTGTACTTTTGATTAATGATCAACTTGCTATTTGGAACCTCACTGGGCTTTTAGCTCATTCCACACCATTTGTTTTCCTTACAGGGGATACGAGCGAGGCTTGAGACTTGTACAGGCTAGCGTAGTCTAGTTTTTGGATTTTACAATTGTACTCGCGCTAGCACCCGACTAGGGTAGATTGTATTTGGGTTGTAAACACTTTAACGTATTTGGATGTGTATAAGTCTTGTAGCTGGATTTGAGCATCAATGTATATGTTAAGTTTGAAATTGTTGTTTCATTTCTTTTCTATAGTCGTGATATTTTTTCTCGAGTTAAACGTGAGTGAGTCTTGGCGAGAGTTGGGCGGGCGGTCCGCTAAACCCTCGGGTACGCCCTAGGGGGAGGTGGGGTCGTCACACAACAAATGCCAATAAACAAATAATAGGGACAAATAAAGAATAACTGTGAAAATGTGAATAGCCTGCTTCATTATGTTTGCCAACCCACTACATTGTTAAGCCATGCAAAAAAATTGTTTAGTTTCTCAATTCTACTACAGACTAAAAGCCATGCAAAATTCTAGGAGATCATAAGCCACAGAAGTAGTTTCATGTATATTTAAGATGGTATAAGTAGAATTATAGCTACTTCGATCCATCATAAGTTGCCAGCTGAAAGAAAGTGAACGCAAAAGCTCTAGTCATGTTATGGCCAACCTCCTTCCCAAGAGTTGCCACTTCTTCATGAGCAATTCTGTAAACTGTGGATGGAACTTAATTTTAGTAAAGATCAGACTATTATTGGAACATATGAAAAAAAGGCTGCAGTAGAAAGTCCCATGAAGAAAAGGGGGTTGAAGATATCAAGGACTAGAAATTGCTAAAATTTTTGCCCTCTCTCTTTCTTGCAATTCTATAGTATCAAACATTTGATACAAATAAAGTGAAATACTCGTTAGGCTTCCTGTATAGTTAGCAAACAACAATGCTACAGCCATTTGTTTAACGTCCACAGGAACAACTAAGAATTTTGTTAGCCCTAGAATATCCTTAACTCCCTTCACAAATAGCCAATACATAATTGCTCTAGCAAGTAGCTATTAGACTTGAAGAAAAGAAACCATGAGAGCATGCCAGAATAGGAAATGTAAAATAGATCAAATCTGATTTCTAAATGGGCAAGAATTTTATAACAAAATTAGAAAATCCATTAAGCTTTCAAAGACTTTTAACATCAGAGCAGTAAACAAAGGAAAAAATGGCAAACGAAGAGCAAGTAATTTCAATATCCATGAAAAGAAGCGTCCAACCAACATGAAGGCAAAAAGGAAAAGCAGGAAACATCATAATTTTTTGCGAGAAAAATTAGATTTTCTAGCCAAAAAAATTGAAAATAAAGGTAGGAATGGTAAGAGATAACTGTACCATTCCTTGGATTGATGAACTTACAGTAGATGCTAACTGAACTCCAGCTCCAATTCCAGTAGCATTAAAAAGAATGGAAATTGCTTCACCCTCTGAAACAACAGCACTGAGGTTGCTTCTTTGGCAAATGAAGATGATACGAAAATGAAAAGAAGTTCGGGCTGCTCATCAAGGAATTTATAAGAAGTGCAAGTGACCGAAGTGCAAGTGATCCTTGAGGAGTTCCAGTTTTATGCCATTTCTAATTAGTAGTAGTAGTAGTCCATTTAAATATTAGTCGTGTCTTAATTTAGTCATTTGGTTAGTAGTTTGAATGGCCAGAATGGAAAGTTCATAAGGCAGAGTGGTTATCCTAGTTTAGTGAGGTTTCTTAGCCGATATTACGTTTCCTTGTGAGAACCCTCACTTTAAAACACAATTTTTCCTAAACTACATGCCTTGCCCTAAGATTTAAATCACTTATAACATGTCCTTGCATTGCATTTTACATGCATTATAACATTTCCTTACATTGCACTTTATTACTCTTATTTGGATTGTAACATTTCCTTGAGTTGGTTTTATTTTATTTCACCACACACACTTTGACCAAGTGTCCTTTTATTAGTAGTTGGAACTTTATATGATAGTTTAGAGGTGTTAAATAGGTATTGGTACATTTGGGGGGTAGAAACTTCATTAGTCAAAAGATTAAGAGAAGAAAGGGCCAAGATTGGGCCAAGTGGCCAAACCCTAGCCATTCAACCTTTTGACCAAAGTAATTAGAGGAATTATAAACCAAACTTGGCTCCATTTTTCTTCATGTTGGCCGGCCACCTTGAAGCTTCCAAGGGAAGAGAGAACCTCCATTTTTCTTGCTTTCTAAACCTAGTTTGATCTTGAGAGAAAAATCAAAAGTGAAGGACTTGAGTTAGTGAGTGAACTACTTCCAACCCAATTCATCCATCTTCAAGCTTGAAGCTTTTGGTTTGGTGGTTGTTTTGGGTGACTCAAGCTTCATAGAAGAGAGGTACATGAACCTTAAATCCTAGTTTTCTTGTGTTATATGAAATGTTTGAAGTTTTGACGGCAAACTAGAAGTTGTTTGAATGTTGTTTGTAGTTAAAATTCTTGAACTAAACCAGTGGTAGTAGGGTTAGTTGGTTTGCCTACCATGTGTTTGATGAAATGTTTGAGCTTTGTTCATAGCTTTCCTTCATGTATTAACATGTTTTGGACCTTTTTTGAGTTAGAGATAATGCTTGACATGTTGTTTAAGTGAAAAACAATGAAAGGATGAAGGTTGGTGACATAAGTGAACTAGTGGAAGGTTTTTCTTCCCCTTGGCTGACCAATTTGGTAGAGGAGGTTTCTCCTTGATTTTGTGGTTCATTTGCACCTTATTTAAGCCCAAGAAACTTGGCTAAATATTTGTTTAAGGTTTGGTGTGAGTTAATATAGAAATGAAGCAAGTAAAGTGATTGTTTAGACCACTAGTGGACTGTTTTGGTTCCTTTTGATGGCTAGACTGTTATAGTTCTTTTAATCATTTTTGTGTGTTGCATTTTGAGCTCCAATGATACTAGATAACTTGCTCCCCTGTATATGAACCATAGGAGATTAAATTGGATGAATTTGAGCCAAAACAAGTGAAGTTAGTACCAAGAACTAGTGCAACTTTACTAGGGTTTTAGGGCTGATCAGGACTGGAAAATCAGCCAAATTGTCTGAGCTACTGGTACTGATAGGAGATGAACTAGAGTGTTCATTTGGTACCGTTGGAAATCCCTTTGAGTCTAGTTTCCAACGCCACTGACGACACCTGATTCTGACCTTCCTACAGTGAGATATGGTCATTTTTCCGAGACTACGTGGACGCGACTGTTTTACCCGCGAAGAACACTTTGAGCTTGAATGAAACTTTTCTTTTACCCAACTTTCTTGCACTTGTCAAAATTGTTTTCTCATGAACTTTTACTGCATTTTGGGCCTAACTTGCATGGTGAATTGAGTAGATTTAACAACTCACTTGGTCACCTAATGAGCTCATATTTGGGTTGGAATTGAACCTAGTTTGTTAACGATTTCATTCGTTGCCCTAGGATTGGGAAACGGTGGTGAACGTAACCAAGGGACTTGACGTTTGAACACTACATTGCTTGACAGGTGAGTTTTCCATTACCTGTTAACTGTCTATGTGAAATATCTGAATACTTGATTGGTGACTGGTTGAATTAAACACTGTTTTCATAAAATTGGGGTGAGCGTGTACTTTATCGCACTCGACCTCTTTTGATTCCACTGAACCTCTATATATTGATGTTATGAGATATGATTTCTCTATATGTGACTGTATGTGTGTTGTTTGGGTGATATCCCATCAACTACTGCCACTGTTTGGGTACCCAACCTCATAGGTGAGTCGATTGTATCAAGCCAGCAAGGACTTGGTCGAGAAGGCTGATAAACCTTGAGAACTGTTTACTGAAAACTGGAAACCGGTATACTCGAGTATTACCTACTTACTGTTTGAGGATTTCGGGCCCGGTAAAGGGGTTGACTAGTGGACGGAAATTGGAGTAAGTGGTGTTCTATGGATATTGTATTCTTGAAATGCAAACGTTGACGGAGAGTCAGCGGATTCTTGTATGATCAAGCTCAAGTGGATTTGGCTTTTAGAAGTCACCCATATCCTTGAATTGAACTGTGATTAAATTGTTAGAGTACTATACAGTGTTTACTTGTTTATATTATGCTCTTATTTGGCTATATGCTTAATTGCTTATTTTGAACCTCACTGAGCATTAGCTCACCCCACTCCCTTTATTTTCCTTAACAGATCAGGGATGGATTTGATCAAGAGCTTTCATAGCTTTATCTTTTACTCGAACTTGTACTTCGAATTGTAACCTTTTGCTTAGATAACTTTACTTTTGACCTTGTAAGTTTGAATTCATAAGTTCGGCGTATGCTATGTAACTTAAATGTGGAGTGGTAAGTTTGACTTTTAGCTCTATATCCTAAGTTTGGAAAGTTGGCGTGGCGATTATATTTCAATTAGGGTTTGCACTCTTTGTTTGGAAGATATTTCATCAGTTTTCTTGAGTTTCTAGTTCTTTGATCAACTGAGCCCCGGCGAGAGTTGGGCAGGCAGTCCGCTGATACCCTAGGGTTCGCCCTAGGGAGAGGTGGGGCTGTCACAGGTGGTATCAGAGCCTAGGTTTGAATTGGCCTGGGCGTGTAAGAAATTTTTGACTTGAGGATTATATTTGATTATTTCCCGTTAAGAGTACTTAAGTTTTATCTACACTTTGTGTAGGATGGACGGACATAGTGGCCCTAGTGATAGTCCAGTTGGCGAGCCATCCCGTGGAGTACTCCCGATGATTAAGTACCAGATTAGGCCCGGAGGGGCTACCATATGCTGGACTCCAGCCAATCTTTTTTAGCATTGCGAGTGCTGCCATACTTATGCCTATCCCAATACCGTAGTTTTGGCCGTGATAGAGGCGAGGGAGGCCCTAGCGAAGGACAATGCCAGACTTGAAGATGAGATAAAGCAGTTAAAGGAAACTATTAAAATGCAAGCTGAGCGAATCAAGGAACTTGAGTATGATGTGGTTGAGCGCCAGGAAAGGGTTGATGATCTTTGCGCGCAGCTGGGGGAAGCTCAGGAGCACATGGTTACGAGAGCTAGCTATGAAAGTAAGGACAAGAGCCGAGTCGATCCTGAACATTTGTGATGACCTATTTGGAGATGTGAGCGATGAGGCTTCCCACATTAGAGGCAAGGCAGGAGCTGAACCTGTCGAGGACGGGGGGTCAGCTAGTCCCGCAGCAGATTAGGTCTTCACTTCTAGGTTAGGATTGTGGATGATTTTGGCCAGTGTACATAGAAAGGATGGGAGATATGGTGACTTGGTGGTTGTGCAGTTTTCTTTTGACTGTGTACACTGGCTTTTGCATGATATGACTTGATGAATTGTGCCTGTACTTTTGAGGCTCGTACTTGATACTTTTGGCCTTGTTAGCTTGTAAACGACTGCTATGAGCCTTTGAATGTACAATACTTTGACTTTTGACTTTTGACTTTTGACTTTGACTTTGACTTTGACCTTGACTTTGACTTGACTTTATTTCGAATTGACATTTAACTGCTTTGTGTTTTCCCTTGCTTATCGTGATTTCGACTTCATTTTTCTTTGACTTTTGATTGTGAATAAGTATCTATTATATACCCAAAACTTGCTTACCTATTAGTTATAATATTTGAACCCTAACCTAGTGAGTGATAATGGAAGGTAGACGACAACGTGGTCGGGGCCGTGGGCATGGATCCAGGCAAACCCAGGACCAAGAGGAGGAACAAGAGTCTGTAGCCAATCAGAACTAGGGACCTAGAGGTGGAGAAGGGGACCAGATAGCTACGGCTATCAATCGTATGACTGACCTACTAGCTCGATTGGTTAACCAACAAGGTCAAGTGTCGGGTAACCAACAAAGGGACCCTGAAGTAAGTGAGGATAAGGCCCTGGAACGGTTCCAAAAGTTTGCTCCAAAATTTCTTGGGGTACCCGATCCCGAAATTGCCTAGAACTGGTTTGAGCGAATGGAGGATATATTCGCTGCATTACATTACACTGAAGAGGGGCAAGTGACCTTCATAGTTTTTCAGTTGGAAGGCACGGCCTGTTCCTGGTGGAACGTAGTGAGGGAAAAGTGGGACAGGGAGCAAACCCCACGTACTTGGTTAAACTTTACTAGGGAATTCAATGAGAAATTCCTTCCGCCCTTAATCCAGGAGAAAAGAGAGGATGAGTTTATCAAACTGCGCTAAGGCACTACGAGCGGCATATGAGACCAAATTCACCCAACTCACCAAATTTGCTCCGGAACTGGTGGTTATTGAGCAAAAACGCATAAGGCGGTTTGTCCAGGGTTTGAATGTGGAGATTCAAAAGGACTTAGCTGTAGCTCAAATCGACACGTTTAAGGATGCTCTTGAGAAAGCTCAATGAGTGGAACAGGCCCGATTCCAAGTTCAGACCTTTCAAGTCAAGAGACGTGGCGCATCTAGTAGTGCTCTCGAGCGAGTCAATCAACATGTACCACCCCTTAAGTTTGGGAGGGGTACAGGTGGAGTTCGAATCTCAGGAACACCGAGAGGAGCTCCATCCAGAGGGGCTCAAAATGAAAGGCGACAATAGAAGCTTGTCTCCCAAGGAGCTCCTACACCCACTTCTTGAACAAGCTGTGGATATTGTGGTAAGACAAACCACACCGAGAATGCTTGTTGGCGTAAAATAAGGAAATGTCTCCGTTGCTGAAATGCCCTATTCAAAATCGTGAAGAAAATGAGGGTACGCATCCAAAGAAGTTGAACCCTAAGCAACCAACTACTAGTGGGAATAGGTCAAAAGTCTCTGCTAGGGTTTTTTCTTTGGACCATCAGCGAGCCCCTGAGTTATCTGATATAGTGGAAGGTACGATTCCTGTATTCCACCGTTTAGCTAAGCTTCTTATTGACCCTGGGGCAACCCATTCTTTTGTGAATCCTGCCTTTATGTGTGGTATTGATGTGAATCCTGTTAAATTACCTTATGTCTTGGAAGTTAGAACACCTACTAGGGATCAAAGGCTAATTACCGATATGGTTTATAAAAATTGTGAGATTTGGGTAGGAGAACGGAAGTTGGTGGTAGACTTGATAAGTTTAGATCTCAAGGGGTATGGCGTGATATTAGACATGGATTGGTTGGCTCACTATAATACTCAGTTGAATTGCAAGACTAAGGTGGTGGAATTCTCTATACCAAGAGAGGCGACTCTAAGATTAGATGTGCGAGGTAGATTAGTCTCGTCTGCACTTATTTCTGGAATTTGAGCCAGAAAATTATTGAGTACAGGGGCGTAGGGCTATTTAACTTTCTTAATTAATACGCCTAGAACTAAGGTGAAACTGGAGGATATGTTAGTAGTAAATGAATTTCTCGACGTTTTCCCTGACGAGTTGAAGTCGATGCCGCCAGAGAGGGAAACAGAATTTAAGATCGATTTGGTGCCTGGAACCGCTCCTATTACGAAAACACCATACCGAATGGCCCCTGCTGAATTTAAGGAACTAAAACTGCAGTTACAGGATTTGTTAGAGCGAGGGTTCATTTGAGAAAGTGATTCATCTTGGGGAGCTCCTGTTCTATTTGTTAAAAAGAAGGATGGCAGTTTGAAACTCTGTATAGATTATCGCGGCTTAAATGATGTCACGGTGAAAAATAAATATCTTTGCTTTCTTCACTTCGAGTCCTGTGGAGGGAAATAAAATAATTATGGGGTGAGCTAGAAGCTCAGCGAGTAACCAGTAAAATCCAGAAATCAAATAAGCTTTACAATCGTTCATTTCAATGATGTCATGATTCAGTAGTCAAATATACGTTTATTGCTCTCGTGAGCCAGTGAAATCATTGTACCCAAACACCCAACGCTCAAGTTGGTCACTTAACGTTTAACAGTAAGAGGGAGCCCTTTGGTGCTCCAGATGAACATGAACAGTGGTGGAGACGTTGGTGTTCAGCACAAGACTCCCCAAGAACTCATTGAAGCCAAATCATGTCATGAAGTCACACACAAGCACGCATGATATGCAATTGAGTAAATAATGCAAGAAAACGTTCATAAGTAACTTTGGGGCAGTTTTGGGATTACTCACCGCCACGGCTCATAATCGTCTTCCATTAGATACCATTCCTCGAGCAATTCCAAGCCCTTCAACTCAAACTCAAAGCAATCATACACTCGTAAAGTTCGGACAGCATTTCCCCTTACTTTCTTTATTTGTCCAACCTACAATCAAATACCCAATCATATAGTAATTAACCACACTCGCACATACGGTTCGTAAACGATAAAACATATCCAATTAGGGCCACAATACCCCTCAATCAAGCCAATTAGAAGCTTACAAGCCAACCATAGAAAATCCCCCAAATTAAACCCTAGAAACCGGAATTTCCGCATAACCCAGAAATTTTCCGCAAACGATCGTAATAAACACACAAGAGCTTCATTTAACACCATAATGAGCTATCAATTCAAGACCAATCCATAATTGTAATATAAAATCAGAAAATCCCCAAATAAATCACAAATTCACCATAAATTCCTTGAACCCATATAATACTCCACAATACAACACATTTAATCACCACAAACCACCAATTAACCAATATTAGAACAAAAGGGAACTTGTTTATCCAACTTACCTCAAATTCAAGAAAGGTATCAACGTAGAGCTTCCCATCCAAAATCAATCCATCAAAAACTTCAAACCACCATAGTACACCCTTGTATGAAATACTTTCCAAAACCATCGGTGAAATCGCAAGATTTGGTGAAGATTGAAACTAGGAAAATTGAGGGCTTTTCTCTCTTATGAAGCTCGGTCAAGCCAGGTGAAGAAATGAAGATATTTCCCTGCCAAAAGAAGATATAAATGAAGAAAACAGCTGGTCAAAAGTTGGCAGCCAGACTGCCACGTCAGAATCCGGCCGGATTCGAGGCAGTGGCCAAACTACTTTTTTTTTTCAAAACTGCAAGGCAATCCGGTCAGGTATCCGGCCAGAAACTGGCCGGATTTCCGGCAGGATTTGGCCCCTTTCACTTTTTCAAAATTCTTTCTTCTTTTCCAAAATCAAAAGCTGCGCTCCTTCGTTCGTCCAACCAAGATCTATGTAAAATGAAAACCCTCCTTCTTTCGGGGTGTCACAATCTCCCCTCCTTAAAAGAATGTCGTCCTCGACATTCCCACTTGTCCCTACCAAATCCAAAATCCTCAAAAGTCACTCAAACATTCCAAGCAAGCACTAAGAGATAAACCACACCTACTTGTCCGTTTTTCCGTTCTACAAGAAATCACTGATATTTCAAATCAAACCCACAGTCCGGCATCCTAAACTTCAAGCCTAGGATACACTACCGAGATCTGAAGCCTAAGCTCTGATACCAACTGTGACAGCCCCACCTCTCCCTAGGGCGAACCTTAGGGTATCAGCGGACGGCCTGCCCAACTCTCGCCGGGACTCAGTCGATCACTACAGTTCTCAAATAAATTACAAGATAAATCTCAAACATACATCAAATGCTCCAATTTACATATCAAAAGCGAAGCGGAAACTAATCAATTGCACTAACAACTAAAGCCTCAAGAGATACAAGGAAAACTAATTTCCGAATAAGACCAAGTCCTCAATTCTCACATAATTACAAGTACAAGTACAATCGCAATCTCAAATATCACACAACATAAAACTAGAACTCCAACTGTTCAGTAGATCATCCATTCCATCACACGGAGAACTTTAATACAAATGCTTTCTTCACTTCGAGTCCTGTGGAGGGAAATAAAATAATTTTGGGGTGAGCTAGAAGCTCAGCGAGTAACCAGTAAAATCCAGAAATCAAATAAGCTTTACAATCGTTCATTTCAATGATGTCATGATTCAGTAGTCAAATATACGTTTATTGCTCTCGTGAGCCAGTGAAATCATTGTACCCAAACACCCAACGCTCAAGTTGGTCACTTAACGTTTAACAGTAAGAGGGAGCACTTTGGTGCTCCAGATGAACATGAACAGTGGTGGAGACGTTGGTGTTCAGCACAAGACTCCCCAAGAACTCATTGAAGCCAAATCATGTCATGAAGTCACACACAAGCACGCATGATATGCAATTGAGTAAATAATGCAAGAAAACGTTCATAAGTAACTTTGAGGCAGTTTTGGGATTACTCACCGCCACGGCTCATAATCGTCTTCCATTAGATACCATTCCTCGAGCAATTCCAAGCCCTTCAACTCAAACTCAAAGCAATCATACACTCGTAAAGTTCGGACAGCATTTCCCCTTACTTTCTTTATTTGTCCAACCTACAATCAAATACCCAATCATATAGTAATTAACCACACTCGCACATACGGTTCGTAAACGATAAAACATATCCAATTAGGGCCACAATACCCCTCAATCAAGCCAATTAGAAGCTTACAAGCCAACCATAGAAAATCCCCCAAATTAAACCCTAGAAACCGGAATTTCCGCATAACCCAGAAATTTTCCGCAAACGATCGTAATAAACACACAAGAGCTTCATTTAACACCATAATGAGCTATCAACTCAAGACCAATCCATGATTGTAATATAAAATCAGAAAATCCCCAAATAAATCACAAATTCACCATAAATTCCTTGAACCCATATAATACTCCACAATACAACACATTTAATCACCACAAACCACCAATTAACCAATATTAGAACAAAAGGGAACTTGTTTATCCAACTTACCTCAAATTCAAGAAAGCTATCAACGTAGAGCTTCCCATCCAAAATCAATCCATCAAAAACTTCAAACCACCATAGTACACCCTTGTATGAAATACTTTCCAAAACCATCGGTGAAATCGCAAGATTTGGTGAAGATTGAAACTAGGAAAATTGAGGGCTTTTCTCTCTTATGAAGCTCGGTCAAGCCAGGTGAAGAAATGAAGATATTTCCCTGCCAAAAGAAGATATAAATGAAGAAAACAGCTGGTCAAAAGTTGGCAGCCAGACTGCCACGTCAGAATCCGGCCGGATTCGAGGCAGTGGCCAAACTCCTTTTTTTTTTCAAAACTGCAAGGCAATCCGGTCAGGTATCCGGCCAGAAACTGGCCGGATTTCCGGCCGGATTTGGCCCCTTTCACTTTTTCAAAATTCTTTCTTCTTTTCCAAAATCAAAAGCTGCGCTCCTTCGCTCGTCCAACCAAGATCTATGTAAAATGAAAACCCTCCTTCTTTCGGGGCGTCACAATCTCCCCTCCTTAAAAGAATGTCGTCCTCGACATTCCCACTTGTCCCTACCAAATCCAAAATCCTCAAAAGTCACTCAAACATTCCAAGCAAGAACTAAGAGATAAACCACACCTACTTGTCCGTTTTTCCGTTCTACAAGAAATCACTGATATTTCAAATCAAACCCACAGTCCGGCATCCTAAACTTCAAGCCTAGGATACACTACCGAGATCTGAAGCCTAAGCTCTGATACCAACTGTAACAGCCCCACCTCTCCCTAGGGCGAACCTTAGGGTATCAGCGGACGGCCTGCCCAGCTCTCGCCGGGACTCAGTCGATCACTACAGTCCTCAAATAAATTACAAGATAAATCTCAAACATACATCAAATGCTCCAATTTACATATCAAAAGCGAAGCGGAAACTAATCAATTGCACTAACAACTAAAGCCTCAAGAGATACAAGGAAAACTAATTTCCGAATAAGACCAAGTCCTCAATTCTCACATAATTACAAGTACAAGTACAATCGCAATCTCAAATATCACACAACATAAAACTAGAACTCCAACTGTTCAGTAGATCATCCATTCCATCACACGGAGAACTTTAATACAAATGCTTTCTTCACTTCGAGTCCTGTGGAGGGAAATAAAATAATTTTGGGGTGAGCTAGAAGCTCAGCGAGTAACCAGTAAAATCCAGAAATCAAATAAGCTTTACAATCGTTCATTTCAATGATGTCATGATTCAGTAGTCAAATATACGTTTATTGCTCTCGTGAGCCAGTGAAATCATTGTACCCAAACACCCAACGCTCAAGTTGGTCACTTAACGTTTAACAGTAAGAGGGAGCACTTTGGTGCTCCAGATGAACATGAACAGTGGTGGAGACGTTGGTGTTCAGCACAAGACTCCCCAAGAACTCATTGAAGCCAAATCATGTCATGAAGTCACACACAAGCACGCATGATATGCAATTGAGTAAATAATGCAAGAAAACATTCATAAGTAACTTTGGGGCAGTTTTGGGATTACTCACCGCCACGGCTCATAATCATCTTCCATTAGATACCATTCCTCGAGCAATTCCAAGCCCTTCAACTCAAACTCAAAGCAATCATACACTCGTAAAGTTCGGACAGCATTTCCCCTTACTTTCTTTATTTGTCCAACCTACAATCAAATACCCAATCATATAGTAATTAACCACACTCGCACATACGGTTCGTAAACGATAAAACATATCCAATTAGGGCCACAATACCCCTCAATCAAGCCAATTAGAAGCTTACAAGCCAACCATAGAAAATCCCCCAAATTAAACCCTAGAAACCGGAATTTCCGCATAACCCAGAAATTTTCCGCAAACGATCGTAATAAACACACAAGAGCTTCATTTAACACCATAATGAGCTATCAACTCAAGACCAATCCATGATTGTAATATAAAATCAGAAAATCCCCAAATAAATCACAAATTCACCATAAATTCCTTGAACCCATATAATACTCCACAAAACAACACATTTAATCACCACAAACCACCAATTAACCAATATTAGAACAAAAGGGAACTTGTTTATCCAACTTACCTCAAATTCAAGAAAGCTATCAACTTAGAGCTTCCCATCCAAAATCAATCCATCAAAAACTTCAAACCACCATAGTACACCCTTGTATGAAATACTTTCCAAAACCATCGGTGAAATCGCAAGATTTAGTGAAGATTGAAACTAGGAAAATTGAGAGCTTTTCTCTCTTATGAAGCTCGGTCAAGCCAGGTGAAGAAATGAAGATATTTCCCAGCCAAAACAAGATATAAATGAAGAAAACAGCTGGTCAAAAGTTGGCAGCCAGACTGCCACGTCAGAATCCGGCCGGATTCGAGGCAGTGGCCAAACTCCTTTTTTTTTTTCAAAACTGCAAGGCAATCCGGTCAGGTATCCGGCCGGATTTGGCCCCTTTCACTTTTTCAAAATTCTTTCTTCTTTTCCAAAATCAAAAGCTGCGCTCCTTCGCTCGTCCAACCAAGATCTATGTAAAATGAAAACCCTCCTTCTTTCGGGGCGTCACAATCTCCCCTCCTTAAAAGAATGTCGTCCTCGACATTCCCACTTGTCCCTACCAAATCCAAAATCCTCAAAAGTCACTCAAACATTCCAAGCAAGCACTAAGAGATAAACCACACCTACTTGTCCGTTTTTCCGTTCTACAAGAAATCACTGATATTTCAAATCAAACCCACAGTCCGGCATCCTAAACTTCAAGCCTAGGATACACTACCGAGATCTGAAGCCTAAGCTCTGATACCAACTGTGACAGCCCCACCTCTCCCTAGGGCGAACCTTAGGGTATCAGCGGACGGCCTGCCCAGCTCTCGCCGGGACTCAGTCGATCACTACAGTCCTCAAATAAATTACAAGATAAATCTCAAACATACATCAAATGCTCCAATTTACATATCAAAAGCGAAGCGGAAACTAATCAATTGCACTAACAACTAAAGCCTCAAGAGATACAAGGAAAACTAATTTCCGAATAAGACCAAGTCCTCAATTCTCACATAATTACAAGTACAAGTACAATCGCAATCTCAAATATCACACAACATAAAACTAGAACTCCAACTGTTCAGTAGATCATCCATTCCATCACACGGAGAACTTTAATACAAATGCTTTCTTCACTTCGAGTCCTGTGGAGGGAAATAAAATAATTTTGGGGTGAGCTAGAAGCTCAGCGAGTAACCAGTAAAATCCAGAAATCAAATAAGCTTTACAATCGTTCATTTCAATGATGTCATGATTCAGTAGTCAAATATACGTTTATTGCTCTCGTGAGCCAGTGAAATCATTGTACCCAAACACCCAACGCTCAAGTTGGTCACTTAACGTTTAACAGTAAGAGGGAGCACTTTGGTGCTCCAGATGAACATGAACAGTGGTGGAGACGTTGGTGTTCAGCACAAGACTCCCCAAGAACTCATTGAAGCCAAATCATGTCATGAAGTCACACACAAGCACGCATGATATGCAATTGAGTAAATAATGCAAGAAAACATTCATAAGTAACTTTGGGGCAGTTTTGGGATTACTCACCGCCACGGCTCATAATCATCTTCCATTAGATACCATTCCTCGAGCAATTCCAAGCCCTTCAACTCAAACTCAAAGCAATCATACACTCGTAAAGTTCGGACAGCATTTCCCCTTACTTTCTTTATTTGTCCAACCTACAATCAAATACCCAATCATATAGTAATTAACCACACTCGCACATACGGTTCGTAAACGATAAAACATATCCAATTAGGGCCACAATACCCCTCAATCAAGCCAATTAGAAGCTTACAAGCCAACCATAGAAAATCCCCCAAATTAAACCCTAGAAACCGGAATTTCCGCATAACCCAGAAATTTTCCGCAAACGATCGTAATAAACACACAAGAGCTTCATTTAACACCATAATGAGCTATCAACTCAAGACCAATCCATGATTGTAATATAAAATCAGAAAATCCCCAAATAAATCACAAATTCACCATAAATTCCTTGAACCCATATAATACTCCACAAAACAACACATTTAATCACCACAAACCACCAATTAACCAATATTAGAACAAAAGGGAACTTGTTTATCCAACTTACCTCAAATTCAAGAAAGCTATCAACGTAGAGCTTCCCATCCAAAATCAATCCATCAAAAACTTCAAACCACCATAGTACACCCTTGTATGAAATACTTTCCAAAACCATCGGTGAAATCGCAAGATTTGGTGAAGATTGAAACTAGGAAAATTGAGGGCTTTTCTCTCTTATGAAGCTCGGTCAAGCCAGGTGAAGAAATGAAGATATTTCCCTGCCAAAAGAAGATATAAATGAAGAAAACAGCTGGTCAAAAGTTGGCAGCCAGACTGCCACGTCAGAATCCGGCCGGATTCGAGGCAGTGGCCAAACTCCTTTTTTTTTTCAAAACTGCAAGTCAATCCGGTCAGGTATCCGGCCAGAAACTGGCCGGATTTCCGGCCGGATTTGGCCCCTTTCACTTTTTCAAAATTCTTTCTTCTTTTCCAAAATCAAAAGCTGCGCTCCTTCGCTCGTCCAACCAAGATCTATGTAAAATGAAAACCCTCCTTCTTTCGGGGCGTCACAATCTCCCCTCCTTAAAAGAATGTCGTCCTCGACATTCCCACTTGTCCCTACCAAATCCAAAATCCTCAAAAGTCACTCAAACATTCCAAGCAAGAACTAAGAGATAAACCACACCTACTTGTCCGTTTTTCCGTTCTACAAGAAATCACTGATATTTCAAATCAAACCCACAGTCCGGCATCCTAAACTTCAAGCCTAGGATACACTACCGAGATCTGAAGCCTAAGCTCTGATACCAACTGTAACAGCCCCACCTCTCCCTAGGGCGAACCTTAGGGTATCAGCGGACGGCCTGCCCAGCTCTCGCCGGGACTCAGTCGATCACTACAGTCCTCAAATAAATTACAAGATAAATCTCAAACATACATCAAATGCTCCAATTTACATATCAAAAGCGAAGCGGAAACTAATCAATTGCACTAACAACTAAAGCCTCAAGAGATACAAGGAAAACTAATTTCCGAATAAGACCAAGTCCTCAATTCTCACATAATTACAAGTACAAGTACAATCGCAATCTCAAATATCACACAACATAAAACTAGAACTCCAACTGTTCAGTAGATCATCCATTCCATCACACGGAGAACTTTAATACAAATGCTTTCTTCACTTCGAGTCCTGTGGAGGGAAATAAAATAATTTTGGGGTGAGCTAGAAGCTCAGCGAGTAACCAGTAAAATCCAGAAATCAAATAAGCTTTACAATCGTTCATTTCAATGATGTCATGATTCAGTAGTCAAATATACGTTTATTGCTCTCGTGAGCCAGTGAAATCATTGTACCCAAACACCCAACGCTCAAGTTGGTCACTTAACGTTTAACAGTAAGAGGGAGCACTTTGGTGCTCCAGATGAACATGAACAGTGGTGGAGACGTTGGTGTTCAGCACAAGACTCCCCAAGAACTCATTGAAGCCAAATCATGTCATGAAGTCACACACAAGCACGCATGATATGCAATTGAGTAAATAATGCAAGAAAACATTCATAAGTAACTTTGGGGCAGTTTTGGGATTACTCACCGCCACGGCTCATAATCATCTTCCATTAGATACCATTCCTCGAGCAATTCCAAGCCCTTCAACTCAAACTCAAAGCAATCATACACTCGTAAAGTTCGGACAGCATTTCCCCTTACTTTCTTTATTTGTCCAACCTACAATCAAATACCCAATCATATAGTAATTAACCACACTCGCACATACGGTTCGTAAACGATAAAACATATCCAATTAGGGCCACAATACCCCTCAATCAAGCCAATTAGAAGCTTACAAGCCAACCATAGAAAATCCCCCAAATTAAACCCTAGAAACCGGAATTTCCGCATAACCCAGAAATTTTCCGCAAACGATCGTAATAAACACACAAGAGCTTCATTTAACACCATAATGAGCTATCAACTCAAGACCAATCCATGATTGTAATATAAAATCAGAAAATCCCCAAATAAATCACAAATTCACCATAAATTCCTTGAACCCATATAATACTCCACAAAACAACACATTTAATCACCACAAACCACCAATTAACCAATATTAGAACAAAAGGGAACTTGTTTATCCAACTTACCTCAAATTCAAGAAAGCTATCAACTTAGAGCTTCCCATCCAAAATCAATCCATCAAAAACTTCAAACCACCATAGTACACCCTTGTATGAAATACTTTCCAAAACCATCGGTGAAATCGCAAGATTTAGTGAAGATTGAAACTAGGAAAATTGAGAGCTTTTCTCTCTTATGAAGCTCGGTCAAGCCAGGTGAAGAAATGAAGATATTTCCCAGCCAAAACAAGATATAAATGAAGAAAACAGCTGGTCAAAAGTTGGCAGCCAGACTGCCACGTCAGAATCCGGCCGGATTCGAGGCAGTGGCCAAACTCCTTTTTTTTTTTCAAAACTGCAAGGCAATCCGGTCAGGTATCCGGCCGGATTTGGCCCCTTTCACTTTTTCAAAATTCTTTCTTCTTTTCCAAAATCAAAAGCTGCGCTCCTTCGCTCGTCCAACCAAGATTTATGTAAAATGAAAACCCTCCTTCTTTCGGGCGTCACAATCTCCCCTCCTTAAAAGAATGTCGTCCTCGACATTCCCACTTGTCCCTACCAAATCCAAAATCCTCAAAAGTCACTCAAACATTCCAAGCAA
Source organism: Coffea arabica (assembly GCF_036785885.1). NCBI lineage: Eukaryota > Viridiplantae > Streptophyta > Magnoliopsida > Gentianales > Rubiaceae > Coffea > Coffea arabica. The sequence continues at coordinate 24,560,151 of NC_092311.1, read as the reverse complement.
GCACTAAGAGATAAACCACACCTACTTGTCCATTTTTCCGTTCTACAAGAAATCACTGATATTTCAAATCAAACCCACAGTCCGGCATCCTAAACTTCAAGCCTAGGATACACTACAGAGATCTGAAGCCTAAGCTCTGATACCAACCGTGACAGCCCCACCTCTCCCTAGGGCGAACCCTAGGGTATCAGCGGACGGCCTGCCCAGCTCTCGCCGGGACTCAGTCGATCACTACAGTCCTCAAATAAATTACAAGATAAATCTCAAACATACATCAAATGCTCCAATTTACATATCAAAAGCGAAGCGGAAACTAATCAATTGCACTAACAACTAAAGCCTCAAGAGATACAAGGAAAACTAATTTCCGAATAAGACCAAGTCCTCAATTCTCACATAATTACAAGTACAAGTACAATCGCAATCTCAAATATCACACAACATAAAACTAGAACTCCAACTGTTCAGTAGATCATCCATTCCATCACACGGAGAACTTTAATACAAATGCTTTCTTCACTTCGAGTCCTGTGGAGGGAAATAAAATAATTTTGGGGTGAGCTAGAAGCTCAGCGAGTAACCAGTAAAATCCAGAAATCAAATAAGCTTTACAATCGTTCATTTCAATGATGTCATGATTCAGTAGTCAAATATACGTTTATTGCTCTCGTGAGCCAGTGAAATCATTGTACCCAAACACCCAACGCTCAAGTTGGTCACTTAACGTTTAACAGTAAGAGGGAGCACTTTGGTGCTCCAGATGAACATGAACAGTGGTGGAGACGTTGGTTTTCAGCACAAGACTCCCCAAGAACTCATTGAAGCCAAATCATGTCATGAAGTCACACACAAGCACGCATGATATGCAATTGAGTAAATAATGCAAGAAAACGTTCATAAGTAACTTTGGGGCAATTTTGGGATTACTCACCGCCACGGCTCATAATCGTCTTCCATTAGATACCATTCCTCGAGCAATTCCAAGCCCTTCAACTCAAACTCAAAGCAATCATACACTCGTAAAGTTCGGACAGCATTTCCCCTTACTTTCTTTATTTGTCCAACCTACAATCAAATACCCAATCATATAGTAATTAACCACACTCGCACATACGGTTCGTAAACGATAAAACATATCCAATTAGGGCCACAATACCCCTCAATCAAGCCAATTAGAAGCTTACAAGCCAACCATAGAAAATCTCGCAAATTAAACCCTTGAAACCGGAATTTCCGCATAACCCAGAAATTTTCCGCAAACGATCGTAATAAACACACAAGAGCTTCATTTAACACCATAATGAGCTATCAACTCAAGACCAATCCATGATTGTAATATAAAATCAGAAAATCCCCAAATAAATCACAAATTCACCATAAATTCCTTGAACCCATATAATACTCCACAATACAACACATTTAATCACCACAAACCACCAATTAACCAATATTAGAACAAAAGGGAACTTGTTTATCCAACTTACCTCAAATTCAAGAAAGTTATCAACTTAGAGCTTCCCATCCAAAATCAATCCATCAAAAACTTCAAACCACCATAGTACACCCTTGTATGAAATACTTTCCAAAACCATCGGTGAAATCGCAAGATTTAGTGAAGATTGAAACTAGGAAAATTGAGAGCTTTTCTCTCTTATGAAGCTCGGTCAAGCCAGGTGAAGAAATGAAGATATTTCCCAGCCAAAACAAGATATAAATGAAGAAAACAGCTGGTCAAAAGTTGGCAGCCAGACTGCCACGTCAGAATCCGGCCGGATTCGAGGCAGTGGCCAAACTCCTTTTTTTTTTCAACACTGCAAGGTAATCCGGTCAGGTATCCGTCCAGAAACTGGCCGGATTTGGCCCCTTTCACTTTTTCAAAATTCTTTCTTCTTTTCCAAAATCAAAAGCTGCGCTCCTTCTGTAGACACCAAATTTTGAATAATTTGTATGTGGTATCTACTTCATGATTTTATTTTAGATCGCTTGCATTTAGTTCATTGTTGTGTGTTTTGCATTTCTAGTTGTTAATTTATTTTAGTTTTATTCATTTTGCCCTTTTAGTTTGTCTATTCATTTTTATTTTTATTTTGTCATTTTAGGTTTTTAATCACTTTTAAGTTTTAAATTTCAGTTTTAGTTTTTAGTTTTTTTTTTAGTTTTTAAGTTTATAGAGTTTTTAGAAAGAAAAGAAAAATCATTTTAGTCATTTTGTTTTTATTCAATGCTTTCTTGAAAGAAAAATGAAAATGCAAAATCATAAAAAAGGAGAAAAAAGAAATTAAAGAAAAAGAGGAAAAGAAGAAAAATTCAAAAAAAAATAGGTTTTAGATGGATTGGAAAAATAAAAAAAAGAGAGAGAGAAGAGGAAAAAGAAAAAGGAAAAATTGTTCACAAAAATATGTTTACTTCTTTAAATTCAATCTTTGGGCACTTTAGTTATTTTTATTAAGTTATTTTGAGAAAAAGAAAATGATGAAAAGAGAAAATTTGAAAATTAAAAATGGCCATTTTTGTTTAGTGTTTTGTTTAAAATTATTGTTGTTTTGTTATAATTATTATTACCTGGTTTGTGTAATTTTGTTATTATTTATTTTGTCATTTCTGAAATTATCAAGTTGTATTAGTTTTCTTGAAAAAAAAAAAAAAAAAAAAAAAGAGGATCGTGGCCTGCAAGCCGCATTTTTGGCAGCTTGCAAAGGGCTAACTTCGTACGTGCCATTGAAGGGCAGGATGAAGGCAGAGGCTGGCCTTCATCCTGACCATTCAATGGAGGGTTTAAGGGCCTTGGAGTTCCATATAAAAGCAGAGAGAAAACATCAGCCGCAAGAGGGAATTTTTTGGAGAGCATTGACAGGCCGAAAGAAAAACTGAGCAAGGGTTTTGGGGAGAAGGGGGTCTGAAGGCAAAAACAAAAGCACAGAGAGCTAGTGTAGGAGGAAATCTGGAACCAAAGGGAACGGCTATAGGGAAAGCTAACGGGGAGAGAGGAGAGAAAGGAGAGGAAAACAGACGGCAAAAGGTGGGAGAAGGAAGGAGAGTTTTGGAGAAAGGGGGGAAGACAGAAATTAGAGAGAATGGGCATCAAGTGACGGCTGCAAAACTTAAGAAAAACAAAGGAAGGAAATAGAGGAGCTGGGTTTCGGGCAAGCGGAGAAGATCGAGAACATCCAAAACTTTCGCCGACAAGTGCCTCATCAAGGTCATAGCAGTTTCGAGGAGTTCAATCGCTTCAAGCTCAAGCGTTTTACACAGCAGTTGTTAGGGCTCCCAAGGTAACAACTTGCTTATCCTCTTCCGCCTGCACACCCCCTCTGTAATCAAGACCTGGGCTATTTGATTTTTTGTTCTCAGTCTTGCGGTTATTTTTATTTTATTTTCATGCGCTGATTGACTCCAATATGGGTATCATGTGGTAGCATCTAGGCTTTGCATTAGCGTGCATTCCCAAGACTGTTTGCATAGGAGTTATCTCTGTTTTCTCTTAGCCAGCAACAAACCTATGTTGTCTCTGGTTTCTTGAGTGGATGCTGGTTCAAATTTTCGATGTTTTTGACTCTGCCATGTTGCTCATTTGCTAAGATAAGATGCAGTAGGAGTCTAAAAGATGAGTATGTTTAAGAACAGGGGTTAAGGATTTTCTGTGATGGTTAAACAATAAATCCATGAGGCTTTGTTTGAGTCTTAGTTTGGTTCTGGTTGCGTATGAAAGATTGCTGCAACAGGTTCGAAATTCTGTTTTTATAGCAGCAGTTTTTTGAGGGAAAAATCAATCTTTTAGGCTGAGAGGGTTTTCCAGAATGGCCTAAATTACCTATGGGGTTTTGTTTGTTGTTTTATGGTGTCCCGTGTGTGTGCTTGCTGCCACTTCGAGTAGCAAGGTGTGGTGTACTATTAGACTGCCTCAAGAAGCCGAAGGCCTGCGGCAGTCATGATTTTCTTTCTTTTCTTTATTGTTCAAGTTTTGGTTTTGCATGTTATGTTATCTTTAGTGTTCGGTTGACATTATTGTTCTGTTTGGTTGAGATTTTAGCCGTGTTTGGGATGGAAAGTTGCATTAAAATGAACACAAGAATTACAGGAATGGAAATTTGCCGAGTTTTATGCTTTCTTTGCGGCATTTTTTTTTTGTCCTTTGGCTTTGTTTGAATTTTCAAGGCAGTTTATGCTTGGGTGGTATTTGATGGTAATCGGGGGGGTGAATTCCTTGCATTTATTTTTAGATGTCATATTTGGTAGAGCTTGTTTGAACATTTGTATGCAAATATATCTAAGCTGAAATGAAGGAAGCAAAAGTTGCTGCGTTTTTTTGTTTCTGTCCATGGTTGCTCTCTGAGTTTGCACTTGGGTTGCATGTTTAATTTTGTGTTGAAGAGACGAGTTGGAGAGCTTAGTGCTGAGTTTATGGTTTTGGGTTTACGAAATAAAAAAAAACATTTGAATCATGCCAAAGTGCTTGCTGGAAAATGCATATTCATTTTGCTGCACCAGAAATTTACGGTTGTGTCTTGCTATGTTCTTCCATTTGCGGTTCCAAACTTTTGCTGTTTTTGTTAGATAGTAACTCCAGCATGTTTCTTCTTGTTGTGTTGGCATGAATGAGTTGAATTTGAATAAGGAGTTGGCATGAAAATGGTTGTAAGAAAGGAGATTGATGAAGTTATACAATGCTGCAGCAATTCCTTTATTTGTGTTCATGGCAGAAAATTTGCTTCCTACGTATGCATGCATGTAAACATCTTTTAATAAAAATTATCCTTTAATCCCCCAAGTTCCCCATTGACTCACTATGGCCCAATTACATTCCATGTTCTTACAATTAGGTCCTAAAACACTTGCATTTTGACCCCCTAAATTCCCCCTTTGTCTTGTTATGGTCCAATTAGTTGAATAATTTAATCAATTTTATCATTCTAGAATCTTAATTGCTTTTGGTATGCTTTGACATGATTTTGGGTAAGACGTTTAGTGAGTTTTAGGATGCATTTTGAGATTCAATAAATTTTAATAGAATTTTTTTAGCTTGGATTTGTGTTCTAATCACATTTTTGCATTTGATTTTAATGGGTCTCATCTTAAGTCATCAACTTTGGGTAGTTTATTTTACTCTCTTTCAGAAATTTTCAGTCCTTTTAATTAAGTCCCTCTTGCATTAATTGCTTTGTACATAGTTGGTTTGTCTATGTAAACACTTTAATTGACTCAATTTAGTGTTTAACTTTCATTTTTTTTATATTTAATTTTTGTTTCATGTGATTGTTTGATAATTTAAGTGGTACCTTGACCTTTTTATTATTTTGGAGGGTAAGTTAGTAATTTCACTACGTTAGGGCGTCGCTTCAAGGGAGGTACACTCTATCCTTCATTTGCACTTCATTTGACCCTACGTGCTCCTACGTGTTATGTGAATATGCATGCCTACTCCGCTTTCCTTACCTCCTTGCGTGCATTTGCTTGCTTTTACTTTTATTTGAGTTTTATGGGGTATGTGTACACCTCTTGGCTTGTAATAGATAGGGCTCGGAGAGCATCTGATCCATTTCCCCTTCCCCTTTATGCTTTCATGGGGTATGTGTACACCTCTTGGCTTGTAATAGATAGGGCTCGGAGAGCATCTGGTCCATTTCCCCTTCCCCTTTATGCTTTCATGGGGTATGTGTACACCTCTTGGCTTGTAATAGCTAGGGCTCGTAGAGCATCTGGTCCATTTCCCCTTCCCATTGGTTGCTTGCTTTTGTTGTTACATGTTAAATTGCTTTAGTAGGCTCTTGCATCTAGTCGAGCATGCTAAGTGCTACGTGCTATGTGCTTATACGTGTTTGGCATGTCTACTCGCTTTTTATAGCATGAATGAATGTGATGGATGAATGTACGTCACCACACTAGTCCAATGCTGGTTGTGGCTCATCATTTCATTAGGAATTCATAGAAAGGGCTAGTCCAACGCTAGACCCAATAGGATTTTTCCTTTGTTTTTCATTAATGCATTATTTGCCTGTTCACTACATATCATGCATTTTTCCTTAGTTTTATCATCTGGCATGCTCCTCGATTCCCCTTTCCCCTCATTTTAGGATTTTTGCACCCCATACTAGCAATAGGGTTCATTTTTGCTTGAGTGTCCCCTTTCGATAAGGGAAACGAGCGAGTGTGGCTACTCGATAGCCTTAGCACGCTAGTTTTGCCTTCTAATCAAAGGGAAAATCAAGTCACGATTTAGGTCCCCCCGTACCCAATATGCATGAATTCCCTAGGCTCATGCATTCTCAATCCACTCTATCATTACACTTTCACTTTTGTCTCATTTGCACACATGCACCTTTTTATAACTTTCACTTGCTTTTCTATCTTCACTTGCACACGAACACTTTTTTTATCTCCACTTGCACACGAACCCTTTTATCTTCACTTGCACACGAACGTTTTTACCTTCCCTCGCACACGAGTACTTTCATCTACATTTGCACACCTTCACTCTTATCTTATTACTTTTATCATTTTTCTCACTTCACACAAACTCACACTTTCACATGGCATGCATTCCACTCATTTTTCACGTCATTTAGGTTTAGGTGTGACCTCTCCAAAAGGATCATTATTGGGCTTCACAATTAATGTGATTGGCACCGCTCAACCTTTGAAGAGAAATTTCCCCCATATCCCCCTAGGTCTAGGTTTTTGCATTCATATAGACATATCCAATACGCGATTCATACCTTGGGTAGAAAAATTAGGGAAAATTGGTTTAAGTCACGCAACTAGCCTTGGCTAGGTCGAAGGGGTGCCTTGGATTTTTTTTATCCTTGCCTTCCCCTTCGTCAAATGTGACCCCCGATCCCTCTTTTGGTTACGTAGACCCAAAAGTTCTCAAAAGGGTTTATTTACTTTTTTATTCAAAAACAAAAATCATTTTTGGGTGACTTGGTACACCCTAACTCTATACCAAGTGGCGACTCCATTTTTTGATACAAAAAACCCTTTTGAACTTCACTTGGCCAAATCGTCGCATTCTAAGTCCCATGGCCTTTTACTTTTCATTCCGCACACGTTCACATGTATATCACACACACTCACACACACCACACACATAATCGAAAAGTGGGGCGCGACAGTTGGCGACTCCACTGGGGACTTCCTAAGTGGGTCCAAGCATTTGATTTAGCCATTCTTTTCCTTTTTCTACCCTTTCTATGCATGGCATGTGGATATTAGGATTGCATTTTTCATTTTTAGGACCTTTTTGGCTTATGTACGCAATCAAACCAATCCCTCGACTCACGAATGTATGTTTGAATGAATGTTTACTTGTTATCTCGCGCTTGCATTGCATTTTGGGAGGTATGGGTCACCCTAGAGCCTCGTGTTGGTTCTTGACCCTTCCCCTCCAAACGAGCACTAGCATACGAGCATACGCTTTACTTCTTTTATCCCTTTTATTTTTCTTTAGTGGCTTGTCACGCCACTCCACCCTGTTAGGATCTTAGGCGACCTACTTGGACGTGTGATCGTGACACGACGTGTGCGTAGCACGATCCGAGGGGTCACTTGGTCTTCCGCTTTAAGCTTTGGGTTCATAGCCTATAGCTTTTAGTCGAAGATTGAGGATTTTTGATAGATTCACTCAGACATGTGGCCGTGACACGACGTGTGCGTAGCAATGTCTAGGGAATCGCTCGAGCCACCGACAAAGAACCTTGGGATTGATGACCCTTGGTTTCCAAGTCTGAAGGCTCGGGGACCTAAAGCCTATCGAGTCTAGCTGCATTAGTGAGCCAATACCTCATGCATCCATGATAGTTTACCTAGGGTAGAGTCTGCCTTACCCTGTTAGGGACACGATTCACGAGGGGAGGGGTCCAACCCCTTTCTCCCTTTTATTGCTTTATTTCTTTGTATTGATTTCGTTGCTACAATGTGTTATGTGTATTTATCTGCTTGAACTAACATTTCTTGGTTTTGTGTCCCCATTGCATTCACAAACCCTAACAAATAAGAGGTCTGGCATGACCTTCTTTTAGGGCCTACCCGTGTAGATAGCATATCACACGTTTAAAAGTTTTGGTATATTTCATTCATAAGTTAATAATGTCATATCATTTTAGGCTTACCCTGGCAAATAAAGGGTCCCTTAGGTCATGTTTCATTTCAAATTGCATATTTTACTGCTTTAATAAACTGGCATCATGCATAAACCATAGAAAGGGAATGCCATTTAGGGAATCCCGCACTAGGGATAAGCCAACCCTATATTCCCGTGGGTACTTAACCCCATCTTGGGAATTGCACGTTTAAATTCATGTTTAACCAGAGAAATGGGACCCGTGGGTAAGGTATTTGACACCGGTTTTTGTTCTTAGATGGAAAGCCCTCGCCGAGTCCAACAGATGTTGGTAGTACCGTCGGAGGTACAAAGGTGGCCCACATTCCTTTCACATAGTGAAATCAACCAAGTAGCCGCTCGATTAGGACCCGTTGGGGATTTTAAAGACATTAAATCCGATGGCTACTTGGTGGAAGCCTTGGTGCATTTGTGGGATTCCACTTGTTCCGCATTTAGACTTGGGGAAAAGGAAATGACCATAACGATTGAAGAGGTTGCCGGATTTCTTAATTTGCCAATTCAGGGAGCTGCCGTGATATTTCCACTAGTATCTAACAAGGCCGAATTTTGTCGTTTCACCGGATTAAAGGAATCAGTAATTCAAGGGTCGGACCAAAATATAGAGGCAAAGTTCTTATTTGATCGATTCGCATTAAGGGATGGTTTTGAAAGGCACCGGGGAGATTTCTCGTTTACTTCCAAGGAAATATGGGAACGAAAGAGAGTTTGGGTATATGGATTGGTCATGGCTGGAACCTACTTTTTCCCTAGGAAAGACAAAAAGATAGCCTTCAAGCTCACTAAAATCTTGTATGACTTGTTTCTAGGAATAAAAGATAAACAGTGTTCTATTGTTCCAACTATTTTGGCCGACATTTTCGTAGCTTGCACTACCTGTCAGAGAGGGGAAAAGTTCTTTTGTGGTTCAAATTTGATTTTACATGTGTGGGGGATGGAGCACTTCATGAGACAACCGTCTATTCCCGAGAGTCTACCAATGGCCGGATATAACTGGGTAATCACACATCACAAGAGGATCAATAGCAGTAGTTTGCCGTGTAACGCATCCGAGTTTGTGAACTTTTTGACGAATGTGACCAATCAAAATGTGAGATGGGTATTGGATTGGACCAATTGTGTCAAGCCTGTTCTTCGCACCAAGGCATCCGAGTTTGTTCCTTTATTGGGTACTCAGGGTATCATGGCATACAATCCAAGAAGGTTCCTCCGACAATTAGGGCGAGTTCAAGATGTGCCGTCTGCAGTTGATCTGACTACATTTACCATCATTTTCGACAAAGGGATATGTCCGAGAGAAATTCCGATGAAGATCCTTCTTAATGAGGCCTGGGAGACGTTGTCCGACGACGAACGCGTCAAGTACGTTCCGGAACTCAAACAAAGGGGATTGACCACTCCGCAATACAAAGACTGGGTGAGAAGGTCCGCCACACAAGAAACACAAGATGAGCCAGCTGAGGAGGTGAAAAGGTTAAAGGCCATTGTCGAAGCAAAAGATAGGGAAATTCTGCAGTTAAGTAAGTCTGTCGAAGCATACAAAGGGATGGCTGAGCAAAGCAAGCAATTGTATGAAAATGAACGAGGAAGGCGTCAAGAGCTGAAAAGAAAATGTGTAGAATTATATGACCAAACTGAATGTGTTAGAATTCCATATGCTAGGGAAACAAAGGACTCTGTATTAGATAGGTTCAGAAGTTTTGGTAATCTTGTACGGAATCGTCTTCGTGACATGATGTAAATATTGGCAAGTTTATCAATGAAAATGATTTTTTCTTTTGCTCTCATTTTGGATTATTGTTAAAAACAGGTTTGTATTACGGGTCCCATTTCGAAGGTGTTGCATCATGCTAGGCCTACCCTTGGCACAAAAAGGGCCCCCCAAATAGGACATGCATCCGAATTGTTTGAATAATTACTAACTCATGTCTTTTTCTTTTTCTTTTTTTTTAAAATAAATTGCAGAACTTCAGTAATCATTGGTTTATCTAAAGAAGTCTTTTGCATTCTCAGGTAAATTTTCAAAATAGCTTTTCGGAAAAGCCCCATTATTACGCGATCCCGAAGTAGAGCCCAAAGGAATCGTGTAGACATGAGTACCCAGCAAGAGTCATCGGAAAAGACCGTTACAACTACCCAGCCGGAGGCCGCAAGTCCTGGGGTTCAGTTGACAGAGTTACTCGCAAAATTTGGGGAAATGGCATCAGAAATGGCCGCTCAGAAGAAATTGATTGACGAGCTCGTTAGTAGCGGAGTGCAACCCGAGTCTCCGCCCATCAAACAAACACAATCCGAACCATTTGTTATTCCACCAATTCAAACCACGTTACCATTTGTTATTCCTCCAATTCAAACCACATTGGAGGGAGTTGTCAACCCACAATATGCTTACACTCAAAATCCTCCGTTCTATCCCCCTTATGGGCAAGGATTCCAGCCTCAGGGTGATCCAAACATGCATGTAAATCCACCGACTTTTTTTTCAAACTACTGCAGAGCCCGTTGTGCCGGAGCACGTTTTTCAAAACAAGCCAGAAATGGGAGAGTCATCTGCCCCAATTGATCTGAAGTTACTTAAGCGGTTGGACCGTTTCGATGAGTTCATCCGCAAGAGCCAAGGGTTAAGCAAACAAGGGGTGTTAGATTACGATGATCTGTGCCTGTTTCCAAACGTACAACTGCCGGTGGGGTTCAAGACCCCGAAGTTCAACAAATATGATGGTACGGGCAATCCGAAAACACACTTGCGTTTGTTCGCTAACAAGTTGGGTAGACCAGTGGATGATGAGAACTTGCCGTTAAGGTTATTCCCGGAGAGTTTAGAAGGCGATGCCCTTGATTGGTATTCGAATTTAAAGCTGGAGGAGGTGAAAACCTGGCTCGATCTGTCCAATGCTTTTATCAGACAGTATGAGTATAACTGTGAATTGGCACCGACCCGGACTACTTTGGAGGGCACAAAGAGGCGACCATCTGAGGATCACAAGACATACGCCAAAAGATGGAGGAAGGTAGCTGCTAAGGTGGAACCTCCGATGACTGAGGATGAAATTATTCGCACATTCATAAAGGCGCATGATCCTCCATATTTCGAAGAGATTTTTCGTATGACCGGATGTTCGTTTGCTGCAATTGTAAATAAACTCGAGGAGTTTGATGACTTTGTAAGAGCCGGGAAAATTGTTAACGTCTCTGCCCTGAAATCACAAGTGGAAGCTTTGCAAGGGCAAGGAAGCAACGTGAAAAAGCCGTCGTTCAAAAAGAAAGAGGGGGATGCAACCTTTATTTGGAACCAAAACCCTTCACCCGGACCCCGATATCAACACCATCCAACCTACCAACCACATTACCCTTATTATCCAAACCCGTACCCTGTATATGCCACTAATATCCAGCATCCTCGACCTCGTCCAAGCTACCCTAACCCACCTGTAGCCCCTTTTCAAATCTCTCAACCAAATCCACCCCAAAACCGACCTCGCCCACCATATAATCCAAGATTTCCTCCACCAAACAGACCTGTTTACAATAATCCTCAACCTACTGAACCTTACAACCGACCCCCAAGCCGAACATTCACCAATTTAGGTAGGCCTTTAGACCAATTGTATGATCAGTTAAAGGCCGCCGGGAAAATTGGTACAGTACCCCCTCCTACTTACCCATATGGCATGCCCGCGTGGTATAATCCACAAGTTGTCTGCGCTTATCATTCTGGGGCCCCCGGACATGCCACCTTTGATTGCAGGGCGCTTAAGCATAAAATCCAAGATATGGTTGAAGCCGGGGAGATTGTGATCCGAAAAAGGGAGACACAAGGGCCGAACGTAAATAGGAACCCTTTACCGGAACATGCCAATATCATTGGGGTTATTCTGGATGATACGGAGTATGTGGAACCAGTCAGAGAATTGGCAAGGGAAACTGAAGTGTTTGGGGTCACAGACCAACCCTTTGTCATAGAATTGCCACTTGAAGAGGACGAAAAGCCCTTTATTTTGGATCTCACGCCAGCCGAGAGGGAGGCTTTGGAGCCCGTAGTCATTGAATTCCCGAAGCAAGAGCCTGTTTTAAGTCTGCAACAAGTGCCATGGAATTATGATGAACCTGACGTGCAGATTGGGGAAAAGTCAATTGCAAAGAAGGAAGTGTCAGTGGTTACCAGATCGGGGAAGATTGCAAGTCCATTTGAAGCTGCCATTCCGATTCGAGCAAATAACTCCGAGCCGCCTGTTAAACCAACAATCACTGAGAAAGAAGCCTTGGATTTCCTTAAAAGGCTTCAGAGAAGTGAGTACAATGTAGTTGAGAAGCTGAGCAAGTCGCCTGCTCAGATATCCATGTTGGACCTGCTCTTTTCATCAGATATGCATAGGGACGCGCTGATCGAAGTATTGACTAAAGCTCAAATCCCTAGGGACATTTCTGTTGATAATTTCTCACATGTAGTTGGAAGTGTGTTATTCACCAAACAAATTACTTTTTCTGACGATGAATTGCCGGTGGAGGGTATTGGACATAACAAGGCCCTATACATAGTTGTGAGGTGCAATGGGAAGATGCTGCCGAAGGTATTGATTGACAATGGCTCTGCACTTAATATCTGTCCTTGGAGTACCTTGGAAAAGCTAGGGTTGCAAGACATAAAGCTGAGGCCTTCAGGGACCATAATTCGAGGTTTTGATGGAGCACAAAGAGAGCCAATAGGAGAAGTGGACTTAGTCGTCGAGATAGGGCCCGCCCAGTTTCAAATAGCCTGCCAAGTCATGCACTTTCCTAGTGTTTACAACATTTTGCTTGGAAGGCCGTGGATTCATAAGTCTGGAGCTGTGCCGTCTTCATTGCATCAGTTGCTGAAGTTTGTAGTAAATGACAAGCTGATAACTATATTTGCCGAAGAAGATTGCCTTGTAATCACCGATTCTGGGTCAAAAGAGGATGGAAGCCGCGATGTCACCATGACTCCTCATAGCACGGCTGACATCGTCTCTGTAAGTTGGATCACAAACGAGGAGCGAGCTTTACCAAAGGCCGGTGTCATGATGGCCAAAGAAATGATCCGTGGAGGCTATGAATTTGACAAAGGGCTGGGACGAGATTTGCAAGGAATTCTGAAGCCAGTGGAGATTGTGGAGAAAAAGGATTCGTTTGGTTTGGGTTTCCGACCGACTGCTAAGGACATCAGAGAGATGAAGGAGCGCAAGAAAGCGGAGAAAGAAGGAAGGCAAAGGGTTCTTGACATTCCACCCCTGCATTATACTTTCCCACGACCAGCTGAGGTGATCATGTCAGAAATCAACCCGGTTGACGAAATTGAAGCAAGTTTGGCCCAATTGTTCGTTGGGGCAACATTTGAAGATATTGTTCCAGGCGAAGCTGAATTTCCTGACGTTCCCGAAGGATCAATTCCCAATTGGACAGCCAAGTCCCTGCCCGTTCGGAAGGAGTTTCGGTAAAATGAAAGGGGTTTATCATTCATGTGAATTCATGAAAATGCCTTTGCATCTGTAAATAGCCAATGAAAACAATTTCCTTTTTGACTAATGTCTGCGCATGTAAATATTGTTAAGTTTTCATTTTCATTTGCTTTCAATCAAAGTTTTTATGAAAATGCACAAGCTGTTCTTGTCATTGTTATGTTGTTTATTCGCTTGTTCATATTCATATTGCTTGTACATTTGTTGGTTGTGTGTTTGTTTGCTTATTATCCCACATTCGTTAATTCTTTCAGATGGCCAAAAATAAAATTATTTGATCCTTTGGATATCACAATTCTGGAATTCGATAATGGCAATCTCTATATCACTCACGACTTGGAGGTTTGTGAATCCGAACTCCAAAGCGAGAGTGATAATGAGGAAGTATCCGATTCGTTTGCAAAGGATCTTGAACAATAAGAGGAAAAACCGAAACCGAACCTGGAAGAAACAGAAAAGATTAACATTGGAACTGAAGATGAAGTTAAGGAGGTGCAGATTAGTATTCATTTGAATAAGAGCCAGAAAAAAGAGATGCTTGAGTTCTTGACTATGTTCCAGGATGTATTTGCGTGGTCCTATGATGATATGACTGGTATTTCAACTGACGTGGTAGTGCACAGGTTACCCACAGACCCTTCTTTTCCACCCGTGAAACAAAAACCCCGAAAATTCAAACCAGATATGAGCCTCAAAATAAAAGAGCAAATTGAAAAACAACTCAAAACCAACATTATCATTGTTTCCCATTACCCAATTTGGCTTTCAAACCCAGTCCCTGTTCCAAAAAAGAGTGGAGAGGTGAGAGTTTGTGTTGACTATAGAGACCTTAATAAAGCCAGTCCTAAAGATGATTTTCCTCTACCAAATATTCACATTCTCTTAGACAATACTGCCGGACATGAGATTGAATCCTTTTGCGATTGTTTTGCTGGCTACCACCAAATTTTGATGGCAGAAGAGGATAGGGAGAAGACTGCTTTCATTACCCCTTGGGGTACCTTTTGCTACCGAGTCATGCCTTTCGGCTTAAAGAATGCTGGAGCAACGTATCAGAGGACCATGACAACCCTATTTCATGATATGATTCACCGGGAGATGGAGGTCTACGTGGATGACATCATAATCAAATCTAAAAGGACGGAGGACCACTTGGATGATTTGAGGAAGCTATTTGAAAGGCTGCGGAAATACAATTTGAAGTTAAATCCTGCGAAATGCGCCTTTGGGGCACCAGCTGGTAAATTGTTGGGTTTCATCGTGAGCAAGAGAGGCATAGAGATAGATCCAGCAAAAATCAAGGCGATCCGAGATATGCCAGTGCCAAAGACTCAGAAAGACGTGAAAAGCTTCTTAGGAAAGATCAACTTTATTGGGAGGTTCATTGCCCAATTAACGGCCACATGTGAGCCGTTGTTCAAATTATTAAGAAAGAATGTGCCGTTGTACTGGAATGAGGAGTGTCAACAGGCTTTCGACAAGATTAAAGATTATTTGCTGCAGCCTCCGGTTCTGGTGCCACCCAAACCGGGCCGACCGCTGATCATGTACCTATCTGTGCTCGATGGAGCAGTTGGTTGCGTTCTCGGGCAACACAATGACTCTGGAAGGAAAGAACAAGCCATTTATTATCTAAGCAAGAAGTTCACGCAGTATGAGGCTAATTATTCATTCATCGAGAAGAGCTGCTGTGCGTTGGCCTGGGCGGCTCAAAAGCTGCGGCACTACCTGTTGAGCCATACCACTTATATTATTTCCCGATCTGATCCCTTGAAGTATCTCCTGGAGAAGCCGATGCTAACTGGACGTCTAGCTAAATGGCAGATAATTCTCTCAGAGTTCGATATTGTGTTCACTTCACAGAAAGCTGTCAAGGGGCAAGCTATAGCTGATCATTTGGCGGAAAATCCAAGGGACAATGATTATCAGCCACTCCGTACTTATTTCCCTGACGAGAGGGTCCTATTTGTAGGCGCCACGGACGATATAAGTGAGCAAAGCCCTGAATGGAGGCTTTTCTTCGACGGAGCTTCAAATTCTCTAGGAGCTGGAATTGGAGCTGTTCTGGTTTCGCCCGAAGGAAAACACTACCCTGCCGCTGCCAAATTGCAATTTGTTTGTACCAACAACATGGCTGAATATGAAGCTTGCATTTTTGGTCTCAACATGGCTTTGGAAATGGAGATCAAGGAGTTGATAGCTTTCAGCGATTCAGATTTGCTCGTGCACCAGACTTTGAAGCAGTGGATAACCAAAGATTCGAAAATTCTACCCTACCATTGTAGTCTGCTCACTTTGGCCAAGCAGTTTCAAAATTTGGAGTTTAGACATCTCCCGAGAGCCCGAAACGCATTTGCTGATGCTTTGGCCACCTTGGCTTCCATGATCCAATACCCAGATGAATTGAAGATCGAACCAATCCAAATTCAACTTCAAAACAAGCCAGCCCACTGCTGGGCTGCAGACGAGTCCTCGGATACTACTCCTTGGTTTAATGATCTTAAAGAGTTTCTCAAAACTGGGTCCTACCCTCAGCATGCCGGTATAAAAGACAAGAGTTTTCTGCGTAGAATGACTTCCAAATTTTTTTTAAATGGTGAAGTCTTGTACAAAAGAACCTCGGATTTGAACCTTTTAAGGTGTGTTGGTGAAGATGAAGCTCAATATATGATGAAAGAAGTGCATAGTGGCGTTTTTGGACCTCACATGAATGGCCATTTGCTAGCGAAGAAAATCATGAGAACCGGATACTTCTGTATTACTATGGAGCATGATTGTATAGACTTTGTCCGGAGATGTATAAAATGCCAAATGCACGGTGACATTATACGCGCTCCACCCACTGAGTTGCATAGCATGACCGCCCCGTGGCCCTGTTCAATGTGGGGTATGGACGTGATTGGTACAATCGATCCTCCTGCTTCAAATGGACATCGGTTTATATTGGTGGCGATCGAGTACTTCACCAAGTGGGTTGAAGCGGAGACGTTTAAACATGTGACGAAGAAGGTAGTTGCCAATTTCTTGAGAGATCACATCATTTGTCGATTTGGGGTGCCTGAAACGCTTATCACTGACAATGCCAAGAATCTGAACAATGACATGGTGGATGGACTATGCGAGCAATTCAAGATCAGACACCACAACTCCGCCATTTATAGGCCTCAGATGAATGGAGCCGTAGAAGCCGCGAACAAGAATTTGAAAAAGATTATCCGCAAAATGACTGAAAGGCATCGCGATTGGCATGAAAAGTTGCCTTATGCACTGATGGCGTATCGGACTTCTATCCGGACATCAACTGGGGCAACGCCGTATTCACTGATGTATGGAATGGAAGCCGTATTACCAGCCGAAGTTGAGATTCCTTCGTTGCGAATCCTCATGGAAGCTAAGTTGGGAGAGGCTGATTGGATAAAGCAGCGCCATGAACAATTGACGTCGATCGATGAAAGGCGATTCAATGCTATCTGTCATGGTCAGTGTTATCAAAAGCGTGTGGCCCGGGCTTACAACAAAAAGGTCCATCGGCGGGCATTTGAAGAAGGTGATAAGGTACTGAAGCGGATTTTGTCAATGCAAGATGAAGCTAAAGGCAAATTTGCTCCGAATTGGCAAGGGCCGTTCATTGTCCAAAAGGTATTACCTGGCGGAGCCCTTATTCTAGCAGAAATGGATGGACGAGCATTCCCTCAACCCATCAACTCAGATATGTGCAAAAAGTTTTTCATTTGATCATGCAAATTTTCTTCAGAAATTCATGCAAATGGCGAAATGCAAGTCAGGCCATTTTCTTTTACACTTAAAACATTTTATCCCTACTTGTCCCTTTTGAGCCATCAGAATTGACAAATTTTCGCTTGATAACCCCTGAGAATTGCAAACCCCACACTGGGGCAAAAATTTTAATTTTGAAAGAGAGGTGAGCAAGAAAAAAGGGGGAAAAGAACCCCACACTGGGGCAAATTTAGATTTCAAAGGAAAATGCAAGAGTGAGGAAAATGCAATGAAGAAAATGCAAAGAGTGAAATCCGATCAAACTGGGGCAAATTTTCCCCCGGTATCATTCAAAATCGGAAATGATTTCAAAATAGGGCAATCTCAGTTTATTTTACCCCTGGCATCGAATTTGCTTTCAAGCCTCAACTTTTCTTGAAAAACACCCCACCTGGCCTCATTACAAAGCCCAAAGTCCTGGCTTCCGTCATTTGTCGCATTTCTATTAGCAAAATTTGATAATCAACTGGCAAGTGATGTCCGTAATGCCTTCGCCTAATCTACAAGGGAAGTGCATTTTACTGATACCTGAAACTCATATTTCTGAGTCGATTATGGTCGAGATGTTTCTTTGTTCTTTAGGCGAAAACCCGAAAGGGCGCCTCGTAAAAAAAAAAGAAGAAGACAAAAAGAAAAGAAAAACAAAAACAAAAAGAAAAGAAGAAAAGGAAAACAAAAACAGGAAAAAAGGGTGGGGGCAACCTTGGTGAAAACCCGAAAGGGCGCCAAGGTAGGTTTTCACAACAGTCGAGTTCAAGAAGGAACAGCTGGTGACCTGGTCCGTTTGGGGTTTTTCCTCATGTTTGTGATACTTATGCCAATATCGGATTCCGAAGAGAAAGTATCCGAAGTCTCGAATATGATGTTCGTTGGCTAAACTTGTATTGTTCTTCACAAATATTCTTTTGCAAAATCTATCTTTATGAATCTCTTAGTTGTTCTCAATTATTTGTGTATGATTGTCTACATTCTCTTGCATGCTCATCTTTGCCTGACGTAGGAAATAATCTTGCATATACATTGATTGTTATATGATAAATTTTCACGCATCATTCTTTCACCATTGAATCCAAATGAATGGTAAACCCAGAGGTTTGTGCAAAAATAGGGGAGTCAATCATCAGTTACAGTGAGTGACATGCAACAAAGCCGCCACCTGGATTGGGTGACGTGGTAAATCCATATTTTATCAGTCTCAGAAATTGAAAGGTTTCAAGTTCGACTAAGGCAGACGCCGCCGAGCCGAAGTACAAGCATCACAAGACTCATGTTTACACGATTCTCAAGGCGAACCGGATCAAATAATGGTGGCAAGTCCATTATTTCTTCTTTTCTTGCAGGAATGTTGCATTTACAAACAAAAGCAGCCGCTCTCTTTTGGCGCCTAAATCAATGACAGACAAAGCTTCCCAGTAAGCAAGGATTGATGTTATTTGCGAAACTCGATCATAAGAAATAACATCAGCTCTCGCTTCAATCACAAAGATCCAAATTTTCCTCTTGGTGCAAAATTTGAACTATTCTCAGGTAAAAATCTCAATTCATTATTTAAACTTCCCCAGTGAAGTCTCGTTTAAATTCCTGTTTAAATTCATGTTCGGGTCAGTCCCGTTTAAATTCCTGTTCGGGTCAGTCCCGTTTAAAATCCTGTTCGGGTCAGTCCCGTTTAAATTCTGTTCGGGTCAGTCCCGTTTAAATTCCTGTTCGGGTCAGTCCCGTTTAAATTCTGTTCGGTTTAAATTCTGTTCGGGTCAGTCCCGTTTAAATTTCTGTTCGGGTCAGTCCCGTTTAAATTCCTGTTCGGGTCAGTCCCGTCTTATTTTTCATGTTCGGGTCAGTCCCGTTTAAATTCCTGTTCGGGTCAGTCCCGTTTAAATTCATGTTCGGGTCAGTCCCGTTTAAATTCATGTTCGGGTCAGTCCCGTTTAAATTCATGTTCGGGTCAGTCCCGTTTAAATTCTGTTCGGGTCAGTCCCGTTTAAATTCTGTTCGGGTCAGTCCCGTTTAAATTCCTGTTCGGGTCAGTCCCGTTTAAATTCTGTTCGGGTCAGTCCTGTTCGGGTCAGTCACGTCTTATTTTTCATGTTCGGGTCAGTCTCGTATTGGAATTCCTGTTCGTCGGAATCTTTTGCAGCCCAATAACACAGGTAAGTATTTGGTGTCCACTTCTTTGTCTCAAGTTTTTTCAAAACTCAGACAAAGAGGGGCAAACTGTAGACACCAAATTTTGAATAATTTGTATGTGGTATCTACTTCATGATTTTATTTTAGATCGCTTGCATTTAGTTCATTGTTGTGTGTTTTGCATTTCTAGTTGTTATTTTATTTTAGTTTTATTCATTTTGCCCTTTTAGTTTGTCTATTCATTTTTATTTTTATTTTGTCATTTTAGGTTTTTAATCACTTTTAAGTTTTAAATTTCAGTTTTAGTTTTTAGTTTTTTTTTTAGTTTTTAAGTTTATAGAGTTTTTAGAAAGAAAAGAAAAATCATTTTAGTCATTTTGTTTTTATTCAATGCTTTCTTGAAAGAAAAATGAAAATGCAAAATCATAAAAAAGGAGAAAAAAGTAATTAAAGAAAAAGAGGAAAAGAAGAAAAATTCAAAAAAAAATAGGTTTTAGATGGATTGGAAAAATAAAAAAAAGAGAGAGAGAAGAGGAAAAAGAAAAAGGAAAAATTGTTCACAAAAATATGTTTACTTCTTTAAATTCAATCTTTGGGCACTTTAGTTATTTTTATTAAGTTATTTTGAGAAAAAGAAAATAATGAAAAGAGAAAATTTGAAAATTAAAAATGGCCATTTTTGTTTAGTGTTTTGTTTAAAATTATTGTTGTTTTGTTATAATTATTATTACCTGGTTTGTGTAATTTTGTTATTATTTATTTTTTCATTTCTGAAATTATCAAGTTGTATTAGTTTTCTTGAAAAAAAAAAAAAAAAAAAAAAAAAAAAGAGGATCGTGGCCTGCAAGCCGCATTTTTGGCAGCTTGCAAAGGGCTAACTTCGTACGTGCCATTGAAGGGCAGGATGAAGGCAGAGGCTGGCCTTCATCCTGACCATTCAGTGGAGGGTTTAAGGGCCTTGGAGTTCCATATAAAAGCAGAGAGAAAACATCAGCCGCAAGAGGGAATTTTTTGGAGAGCATTGACAGGCCGAAAGAAAAACTGAGCAAGGGTTTTGGGGAGAAGGGGGTCTGAAGGCAAAAACAAAAGCACAGAGAGCTAGTGTAGGAGGAAATCTGGAACCAAAGGGAACGGCTATAGGGAAAGCTAACGGGGAGAGAGGAGAGAAAGGAGAGAAAAACAGACGGCAAAAGGTGGGAGAAGGAAGGAGAGTTTTGGAGAAAGGGGGGAAGACAGAAATTAGAGAGAATGGGCATCAAGTGACGGCTGCAAAACTTAAGAAAAACAAAGGAAGGAAATAGAGGAGCTGGGTTTCGGGCAAGCGGAGAAGATCGAGAACATCCAAAACTTTCGCCGACAAGTGCCTCATCAAGGTCATAGCAGTTTCGAGGAGTTCAATCGCTTCAAGCTCAAGCGTTTTACACAGCAGTTGTTAGGGCTCCCAAGGTAACAACTTGCTTATCCTCTTCCGCCTGCACACCCCCTCTGTAATCAAGACCTGGGCTATTTGATTTTTTGTTCTCAGTCTTGCGGTTATTTTTATTTTATTTTCATGCGCTGATTGACTCCAATATGGGTATCATGTGGTAGCATCTAGGCTTTGCATTAGCGTGCATTCCCAAGACTGTTTGCATAGGAGTTATCTCTGTTTTCTCTTAGCCAGCAACAAACCTATGTTGTCTCTGGTTTCTTGAGTGGATGCTGGTTCAAATTTTCGATGTTTTTGACTCTGCCATGTTGCTCATTTGCTAAGATAAGATGCAGTAGGAGTCTAAAAGATGAGTATGTTTAAGAACAGGGGTTAAGGATTTTCTGTGATGGTTAAACAATAAATCCATGAGGCTTTGTTTGAGTCTTAGTTTGGTTCTGGTTGCGTATGAAAGATTGCTGCAACAGGTTCGAAATTCTGTTTTTATAGCAGCAGTTTTTTGAGGGAAAAATCAATCTTTTAGGCTGAGAGGGTTTTCCAGAATGGCCTAAATTACCTATGGGGTTTTGTTTGTTGTTTTATGGTGTCCCGTGTGTGTGCTTGCTGCCACTTCGAGTAGCAAGGTGTGGTGTACTATTAGACTGCCTCAAGAAGCCGAAGGCCTGCGGCAGTCATGATTTTCTTTCTTTTCTTTATTGTTCAAGTTTTGGTTTTGCATGTTATGTTATCTTTAGTGTTCGGTTGACATTATTGTTCTGTTTGGTTGAGATTTTAGCCGTGTTTGGGATGGAAAGTTGCATTAAAATGAACACAAGAATTACAGGAATGGAAATTTGCCGAGTTTTATGCTTTCTTTGCGGCATTTTTTTTTTGTCCTTTGGCTTTGTTTGAATTTTCAAGGCAGTTTATGCTTGGGTGGTATTTGATGGTAATCGGGGGGGGTGAATTCCTTGCATTTATTTTTAGATGTCATATTTGGTAGAGCTTGTTTGAACATTTGTATGCAAATATATCTAAGCTGAAATGAAGGAAGCAAAAGTTGCTGCGTTTTTTTGTTTCTGTCCATGGTTGCTCTCTGAGTTTGCACTTGGGTTGCATGTTTAATTTTGTGTTGAAGAGACGAGTTGGAGAGCTTAGTGCTGAGTTTATGGTTTTGGGTTTACGAAATAAAAAAAAACATTTGAATCATGCCAAAGTGCTTGCTGGAAAATGCATATTCATTTTGCTGCACCAGAAATTTACGGTTGTGTCTTGCTATGTTCTTCCATTTGCGGTTCCAAACTTTTGCTGTTTTTGTTAGATAGTAACTCCAGCATGTTTCTTCTTGTTGTGTTGGCATGAATGAGTTGAATTTGAATAAGGAGTTGGCATGAAAATGGTTGTAAGAAAGGAGATTGATGAAGTTATACAATGCTGCAGCAATTCCTTTATTTGTGTTCATGGCAGAAAATTTGCTTCCTACGTATGCATGCATGTAAACATCTTTTAATAAAAATTATCCTTTAATCCCCCAAGTTCCCCATTGACTCACTATGGCCCAATTACATTCCATGTTCTTACAATTAGGTCCTAAAACACTTGCATTTTGACCCCCTAAATTCCCCCTTTGTCTTGTTATGGTCCAATTAGTTGAATAATTTAATCAATTTTATCATTCTAGAATCTTAATTGCTTTTGGTATGCTTTGACATGATTTTGGGTAAGACGTTTAGTGAGTTTTAGGATGCATTTTGAGATTCAATAAATTTTAATAGAATTTTTTTAGCTTGGATTTGTGTTCTAATCACATTTTTGCATTTGATTTTAATGGGTCTCATCTTAAGTCATCAACTTTGGGTAGTTTATTTTACTCTCTTTCAGAAATTTTCAGTCCTTTTAATTAAGTCCCTCTTGCATTAATTGCTTTGTACATAGTTGGTTTGTCTATGTAAACACTTTAATTGACTCAATTTAGTGTTTAACTTTCATTTTTATTATATTTAATTTTTGTTTCATGTGATTGTTTGATAATTTAAGTGGTACCTTGACCTTTTTATTATTTTGGAGGGTAAGTTAGTAATTTCACTACGTTAGGGCGTCGCTTCAAGGGAGGTATACTCTATCCTTCATTTGCACTTCATTTGACCCTACGTGCTCCTACGTGTTATGTGAATATGCATGCCTACTCCGCTTTCCTTACCTCCTTGCGTGCATTTGCTTGCTTTTACTTTTATTTGAGTTTTATGGGGTATGTGTACACCTCTTGGCTTGTAATAGATAGGGCTCGGAGAGCATCTGGTCCATTTCCCCTTCCCCTTTATGCTTTCATGGGGTATGTGTACACCTCTTGGCTTGTAATAGATAGGGCTCGGAGAGCATCTGGTCCATTTCCCCTTCCCCTTTATGCTTTCATGGGGTATGTGTACACCTCTTGGCTTGTAATAGCTAGGGCTCGTAGAGCATCTGGTCCATTTCCCCTTCCCCTTGGTTGCTTGCTTTTGTTGTTACATGTTAAATTGCTTTAGTAGGCTCTTGCATCTAGTCGAGCATGCTAAGTGCTACGTGCTATGTGCTTATACGTGTTTGGCATGTCTACTCGCTTTTTATAGCATGAATGAATGTGATGGATGAATGTACGTCACCACACTAGTCCAATGCTGGTTGTGGCTCATCATTTCATTAGGAATTCATAGAAAGGGCTAGTCCAACGCTAGACCCAATAGGATTTTTCCTTTGTTTTTCATTAATGCATTATTTGCCTGTTCACTACATATCATGCATTTTTCCTTAGTTTTATCATCTGGCATGCTCCTCGATTCCCCTTTCCCCTCATTTTAGGATTTTTGCACCCCATACTAGCAATAGGGTTCATTTTTGCTTGAGTGTCCCCTTCCGATAAGGGAAACGAGCGAGTGTGGCTACTCGATAGCCTTAGCACGCTAGTTTTGCCTTCTAATCAAAGGGAAAATCAAGTCACGATTTAGGTCCCCCCGTACCCAATATGCATGAATTCCCTAGGCTCATGCATTCTCAATCCACTCTATCATTACACTTTCACTTTTGTCTCATTTGCACACATGCACCTTTTTATAACTTTCACTTGCTTTTCTATCTTCACTTGCACACGAACACTTTTTTTATCTCCACTTGCACACGAACCCTTTTATCTTCACTTGCACACGAACGTTTTTACCTTCCCTCGCACACGAGTACTTTCATCTACATTTGCACACATTCACTCTTATCTTATTACTTTTATCATTTTTCTCACTTCACACAAACTCACACTTTCACATGGCATGCATTCCACTCATTTTTCACGTCATTTAGGTTTAGGTGTGACCTCTCCAAAAGGATCATTATTGGGCTTCACAATTAATGTGATTGGCACCGCTCAACCTTTGAAGAGAAATTTCCCCCATATCCCCCTAGGTCTAGGTTTTTGCATTCATATAGACATATCCAATACGCGATTCATACCTTGGGTAGAAAAATTAGGGAAAATTGGTTTAAGTCACGCAACTAGCCTTGGCTAGGTCGAAGGGGTGCCTTGGATTTTTTTTATCCTTGCCTTCCCCTTCGTCAAATGTGACCCCCGATCCCTCTTTTGGTTACGTAGACCCAAAAGTTCTCAAAAGGGTTTATTTACTTTTTTATTCAAAAACAAAAATCATTTTTGGGTGACTTGGTACACCCTAACTCTATACCAAGTGGCGACTCCATTTTTTGATACAAAAAACCCTTTTGAACTTCACTTGGCCAAATCGTCGCATTCTAAGTCCCATGGCCTTTTACTTTTCATTCCGCACACGTTCACATGTATATCACACACACTCACACACACCACACACATAATCGAAAAGTGGGGCGTGACACCTTCGCTCGTCCAACCAAGATCTATGTAAAATGAAAACCCTCCTTCTTTCGGGGCGTCACAATCTCACCTCCTTAAAAGAATGTCGTCCTCGACATTCCCACTTGTCCCTACCAAATCCAAAATCCTCAAAAGTCACTCAAACATTCCAAGCAAGCACTAAGAGATAAACCACACCTACTTGTCCGTTTTTCCGTTCTACAAGAAATCACTGATATTTCAAATCAAACCCACAGTCCGGCATCCTAAACTTCAAGCCTAGGATACACTACAGAGATCTGAAGCCTAAGCTCTGATACCAACTGTGACAGCCCCATCTCTCCCTAGGGCGAACCCTAGGGTATCAGCGGACGGCCTGCCCAGCTCTCGCCGGGACTCAGTCGATCACTACAGTCCTCAAATAAATTACAAGATAAATCTCAAACATACATCAAATGCTCCAATTTACATATCAAAAGCGAAGCGGAAACTAATCAATTGCACTAACAACTAAAGCCTCAAGAGATACAAGGAAAACTAATTTCCGAATAAGACCAAGTCCTCAATTCTCACATAATTACAAGTACAAGTACAATCGCAATCTCAAATATCACACAACATAAAACTAGAACTCCAACTGTTCAGTAGATCATCCATTCCATCACACGGAGAACTTTAATACAAATGCTTTCTTCACTTCGAGTCCTGTGGAGGGAAATAAAATAATTTTGGGGTGAGCTAGAAGCTCAGCGAGTAACCAGTAAAATCCAGAAATCAAATAAGCTTTACAATCGTTCATTTCAATGATGTCATGATTCAGTAGTCAAATATACGTTTATTGCTCTCGTGAGCCAGTGAAATCATTGTACCCAAACACCCAACGCTCAAGTTGGTCACTTAACGTTTAACAGTAAGAGGGAGCACTTTGGTGCTCCAGATGAACATGAACAGTGGTGGAGACGTTGGTGTTCAGCACAAGACTCCCCAAGAACTCATTGAAGCCAAATCATGTCATGAAGTCACACACAAGCACGCATGATATGCAATTGAGTAAATAATGCGAGAAAACGTTCATAAGTAACTTTGGGGCAATTTTGGGATTACTCACCGCCACGGCTCATAATCGTCTTCCATTAGATACCATTCCTCGAGCAATTCCAAGCCCTTCAACTCAAACTCAAAGCAATCATACACTCGTAAAGTTCGGACAGCATTTCCCCTTACTTTCTTTATTTGTCCAACCTACAATCAAATACCCAATCATATAGTAATTAACCACACTCGCACATACGGTTCGTAAACGATAAAACATATCCAATTAGGGCCACAATGCCCCTCAATCAAGCCAATTAGAAGCTTACAAGCCAACCATAGAAAATCCCCCAAATTAAACCCTAGAAACCGGAATTTCCGCATAACCCAGAAATTTTCCGCAAACGATCGTAATAAACACACAAGAGCTTCATTTAACACCATAATGAGCTATCAACTCAAGACCAATCCATGATTGTAATATAAAATCAGAAAATCCCCAAATAAATCACAAATTCACCATAAATTCCTTGAACCCATATAATACTCCACAATACAACACATTTAGTCACCACAAACCACCAATTAACCAATATTAGAACAAAAGGGAACTTGTTTATCCAACTTACCTCAAATTCAAGAAAGCTATCAACTTAGAGCTTCCCATCCAAAATCAATCCATCAAAAACTTCAAACCACCATAGTACACCCTTGTATGAAATACTTTCCAAAACCATCGGTGAAATCGCAAGATTTGGTGAAGATTGAAACTAGGAAAATTGAGAGCTTTTCTCTCTTATGAAGCTCGGTCAAGCCAGGTGAAGAAATGAAGATATTTCCCAGCCAAAACAAGATATAAATGAAGAAAAAACAGCTGGTCAAAAGTTGGCAGCCGGACTGCCACGTCAGAATCCGGCCGGATTAGAGGCAGTGGCCAAACTCCTTTTTTTTTTCAAAACTGCAAGGCAATCCGGTCAGGTATCCGGCCGGATTTGGCCCCTTTCACTTTTTCAAAATTCTTTCTTCTTTTCCAAAATCAAAAGCTGCGCTCCTTCGCTCGTCCAACCAAGATCTATGTAAAATGAAAACCCTCCTTCTTTCGGGGCGTCACAATCTCCCCTCCTTAAAAGAATGTCGTCATCGACATTCCCACTTGTCCCTACCAAATCCAAAATCCTCAAAAGTCACTCAAATATTCCAAGCAAGCACTAAGAGATAAACCACACCTACTTGTCCGTTTTTCCGTTCTACAAGAAATCACTGATATTTCAAATCAAACCCACAGTCCGGCATCCTAAACTTCAAGCCTAGGATACACTACAGAGATCTGAAGCCTAAGCTCTGATACCAACTGTGACAGCCCCACCTCTCCCTAGGGCGAACCCTAGGGTATCAGCGGACGGCCTGCCCAGCTCTCGCCGGGACTCAGTCGATCACTACAGTCCTCAAATAAATTACAAGATAAATCTCAAACATACATCAAATGCTCCAATTTACATATCAAAAGCGAAGCGGAAACTAATCAATTGCACTAACAACTAAAGCCTCAAGAGATACAAGGAAAACTAATTTCCGAATAAGACCAAGTCCTCAATTCTCACATAATTACAAGTACAAGTACAATCGCAATCTCAAATATCACACAACATAAAACTAGAACTCCAACTGTTCAGTTGATCATCCATTCCATCACACGGAGAACTTTAATACAAATGATTTCTTCACTTCGAGTCCTGTGGAGGGAAATAAAATAATTTTGGGGTGAGCTAGAAGCTCAGCGAGTAACCAGTAAAATCCAGAAATCAAATAAGCTTTACAATCGTTCATTTCAATGATGTCATGATTCAGTAGTCAAATATACGTTTATTGCTCTCGTGAGCCAGTGAAATCATTGTACCCAAACACCCAACGCTCAAGTTGGTCACTTAACGTTTAACAGTAAGAGGGAGCACTTTGGTGCTCCAGATGAACATGAACAGTGGTGGAGACGTTGGTGTTCAGCACAAGACTCCCCAAGAACTCATTGAAGCCAAATCATGTCATGAAGTCACACACAAGCACGCATGATATGCAATTGAGTAAATAATGCGAGAAAACGTTCATAAGTAACTTTGGGGCAATTTTGGGATTACTCACCGCCACGGCTCATAATCGTCTTCCATTAGATACCATTCCTCGAGCAATTCCAAGCCCTTCAACTCAAACTCAAAGCAATCATACACTCGTAAAGTTCGGACAGCATTTCCCCTTACTTTCTTTATTTGTCCAACCTACAATCAAATACCCAATCGTATAGTAATTAACCACACTCGCACATACGGTTCGTAAACGATAAAACATATCCAATTAGGGCCACAATGCCCCTCAATCAAGCCAATTAGAAGCTTACAAGCCAACCATAGAAAATCCCCCAAATTAAACCCTAGAAACCGGAATTTCCGCATAACCCAGAAATTTTCCGCAAACGATCGTAATAAACACACAAGAGCTTCATTTAACACCATAATGAGCTATCAACTCAAGACCAATCCATGATTGTAATATAAAATCAGAAAATCCCCAAATAAATCACAAATTCACCATAAATTCCTTGAACCCATATAATACTCCACAATACAACACATTTAATCACCACAAACCACCAATTAACCAATATTAGAACAAAAGGGAACTTGTTTATCCAACTTACCTCAAATTCAAGAAAGCTATCAACTTAGAGCTTCCCATCCAAAATCAATCCATCAAAAACTTCAAACCACCGTAGTACACCCTTGTATGAAATACTTTCCAAAACCATCGGTGAAATCGCAAGATTTAGTGAAGATTGAAACTAGGAAAATTGAGAGCTTTTCTCTCTTATGAAGCTCGGTCAAGCCAGGTGAAGAAATGAAGATATTTCCCAGCCAAAACAAGATATAAATGAAGAAAACAGCTGGTCAAAAGTTGGCAGCCGGACTGCCACGTCAGAATCCGGCCGGATTAGAGGCAGTGGCCAAACTCCTTTTTTTTTTCAAAACTGCAAGGCAATCCGGTCAGGTATCCGGCCGGATTTGGCCCCTTTCACTTTTTCAAAATTCTTTCTTCTTTTCCAAAATCAAAAGCTGCGCTCCTTCGCTCGTCCAACCAAGATCTATGTAAAATGAAAACCCTCCTTCTTTCGGGGCGTCACAATCTCACCTCCTTAAAAGAATGTCGTCCTCGACATTCCCACTTGTCCCTACCAAATCCAAAATCCTCAAAAGTCACTCAAACATTCCAAGCAAGCACTAAGAGATAAACCACACCTACTTGTCCGTTTTTCCGTTCTACAAGAAATCACTGATATTTCAAATCAAACCCACAGTCCGGCATCCTAAACTTCAAGCCTAGGATACACTACAGAGATCTGAAGCCTAAGCTCTGATACCAACTGTGACAGCCCCATCTCTCCCTAGGGCGAACCCTAGGGTATCAGCGGACGGCCTGCCCAGCTCTCGCCGGGACTCAGTCGATCACTACAGTCCTCAAATAAATTACAAGATAAATCTCAAACATACATCAAATGCTCCAATTTACATATCAAAAGCGAAGCGGAAACTAATCAATTGCACTAACAACTAAAGCCTCAAGAGATACAAGGAAAACTAATTTCCGAATAAGACCAAGTCCTCAATTCTCACATAATTACAAGTACAAGTACAATCGCAATCTCAAATATCACACAACATAAAACTAGAACTCCAACTGTTCAGTTGATCATCCATTCCATCACACGGAGAACTTTAATACAAATGATTTCTTCACTTCGAGTCCTGTGGAGGGAAATAAAATAATTTTGGGGTGAGCTAGAAGCTCAGCGAGTAACCAGTAAAATCCAGAAATCAAATAAGCTTTACAATCGTTCATTTCAATGATGTCATGATTCAGTAGTCAAATATACGTTTATTGCTCTCGTGAGCCAGTGAAATCATTGTACCCAAACACCCAACGCTCAAGTTGGTCACTTAACGTTTAACAGTAAGAGGGAGCACTTTGGTGCTCCAGATGAACATGAACAGTGGTGGAGACGTTGGTGTTCAGCACAAGACTCCCCAAGAACTCATTGAAGCCAAATCATGTCATGAAGTCACACACAAGCACGCATGATATGCAATTGAGTAAATAATGCGAGAAAACGTTCATAAGTAACTTTGGGTCAATTTTGGGATTACTCACCGCCACGGCTCATAATCGTCTTCCATTAGATACCATTCCTCGAGCAATTCCAAGCCCTTCAACTCAAACTCAAAGCAATCATACACTCGTAAAGTTCGGACAGCATTTCCCCTTACTTTCTTTATTTGTCCAACCTACAATCAAATACCCAATCATATAGTAATTAACCACACTCGCACATACGGTTCGTAAACGATAAAACATATCCAATTAGGGCCACAATGCCCCTCAATCAAGCCAATTAGAAGCTTACAAGCCAACCATAGAAAATCCCCCAAATTAAACCCTAGAAACCGGAATTTCCGCATAACCCAGAAATTTTCCGCAAACGATCGTAATAAACACACAAGAGCTTCATTTAACACCATAATGAGCTATCAACTCAAGACCAATCCATGATTGTAATATAAAATCAGAAAATCCCCAAATAAATCACAAATTCACCATAAATTCCTTGAACCCATATAATACTCCACAATACAACACATTTAATCACCACAAACCACCAATTAACCAATATTAGAACAAAAGGGAACTTGTTTATCCAACTTACCTCAAATTCAAGAAAGCTATCAACTTAGAGCTTCCCATCCAAAATCAATCCATCAAAAACTTCAAACCACCATAGTACACCCTTGTATGAAATACTTTCCAAAACCATCGGTGAAATCGCAAGATTTAGTGAAGATTGAAACTAGGAAAATTGAGAGCTTTTCTCTCTTATGAAGCTCGGTCAAGCCAGGTGAAGAAATGAAGATATTTCCCAGCCAAAACAAGATATAAATGAAGAAAACAGCTGGTCAAAAGTTGGCAGCCAGACTGCCACGTCAGAATCCGGCCGGATTCGAGGCAGTGGCCAAACTCCTTTTTTTTTCAACACTGCAAGGTAATCCGGTCAGGTATCCGTCCAGAAACTGGCCGGATTTGGCCCCTTTCACTTTTTCAAAATTCTTTCTTCTTTTCCAAAATCAAAAGCTGCGCTCCTTCGCTCGTCCAACCAAGATCTATGTAAAATGAAAACCCTCCTTCTTTCGGGGCGTCACAATCTCACCTCCTTAAAAGAATGTCGTCCTCGACATTCCCACTTGTCCCTACCAAATCCAAAATCCTCAAAAGTCACTCAAACATTCCAAGCAAGCACTAAGAGATAAACCACACCTACTTGTCCGTTTTTCCGTTCTACAAGAAATCACTGATATTTCAAATCAAACCCACAGTCCGGCATCCTAAACTTCAAGCCTAGGATACACTACAGAGATCTGAAGCCTAAGCTCTGATACCAACTGTGACAGCCCCATCTCTCCCTAGGGCGAACCCTAGGGTATCAGCGGACGGCCTGCCCAGCTCTCGCCGGGACTCAGTCGATCACTACAGTCCTCAAATAAATTACAAGATAAATCTCAAACATACATCAAATGCTCCAATTTACATATCAAAAGCGAAGCGGAAACTAATCAATTGCACTAACAACTAAAGCCTCAAGAGATACAAGGAAAACTAATTTCCGAATAAGACCAAGTCCTCAATTCTCACATAATTACAAGTACAAGTACAATCGCAATCTCAAATATCACACAACATAAAACTAGAACTCCAACTGTTCAGTTGATCATCCATTCCATCACACGGAGAACTTTAATACAAATGATTTCTTCACTTCGAGTCCTGTGGAGGGAAATAAAATAATTTTGGGGTGAGCTAGAAGCTCAGCGAGTAACCAGTAAAATCCAGAAATCAAATAAGCTTTACAA
Source organism: Coffea arabica (assembly GCF_036785885.1). Classification (NCBI taxonomy): domain Eukaryota; kingdom Viridiplantae; phylum Streptophyta; class Magnoliopsida; order Gentianales; family Rubiaceae; genus Coffea; species Coffea arabica. Next base: position 24,528,419 of record NC_092311.1, on the reverse strand, counting down.
TCGTTCATTTCAATGATGTCATGATTCAGTAGTCAAATATACGTTTATTGCTCTCGTGAGCCAGTGAAATCATTGTACCCAAACACCCAACGCTCAAGTTGGTCACTTAACGTTTAACAGTAAGAGGGAGCACTTTGGTGCTCCAGATGAACATGAACAGTGGTGGAGACGTTGGTGTTCAGCACAAGACTCCCCAAGAACTCATTGAAGCCAAATCATGTCATGAAGTCACACACAAGCACGCATGATATGCAATTGAGTAAATAATGCGAGAAAACGTTCATAAGTAACTTTGGGTCAATTTTGGGATTACTCACCGCCACGGCTCATAATCGTCTTCCATTAGATACCATTCCTCGAGCAATTCCAAGCCCTTCAACTCAAACTCAAAGCAATCATACACTCGTAAAGTTCGGACAGCATTTCCCCTTACTTTCTTTATTTGTCCAACCTACAATCAAATACCCAATCATATAGTAATTAACCACACTCGCACATACGGTTCGTAAACGATAAAACATATCCAATTAGGGCCAAAATACCCCTCAATCAAGCCAATTAGAAGCTTACAAGCCAACCATAGAAAATCCCCCAAATTAAACCCTTGAAACCGGAATTTCCGCATAACCCAGAAATTTTCCGCAAACGATCGTAATAAACACACAAGAGCTTCATTTAACACCATAATGAGCTATCAACTCAAGACCAATCCATGATTGTAATATAAAATCAGAAAATCCCCAAATAAATCACAAATTCACCATAAATTCCTTGAACCCATATAATACTCCACAATACAACACATTTAGTCACCACAAACCACCAATTAACCAATATTAGAACAAAAGGGAACTTGTTTATCCAACTTACCTCAAATTCAAGAAAGCTATCAACTTAGAGCTTCCCATCCAAAATCAATCCATCAAAAACTTCAAACCACCATAGTACACCCTTGTATGAAATACTTTCCAAAACCATCGGTGAAATCGCAAGATTTGGTGAAGATTGAAACTAGGAAAATTGAGAGCTTTTCTCTCTTATGAAGCTCGGTCAAGCCAGGTGAAGAAATGAAGATATTTCCCAGCCAAAACAAGATATAAATGAAGAAAACAGCTGGTCAAAAGTTGGCAGCCGGACTGCCACGTCAGAATCCGGCCGGATTAGAGGCAGTGGCCAAACTCTTTTTTTTTTTCAAAACTGCAAGGCAATCCGGTCAGGTATCCGGCCGGATTTGGCCCCTTTCACTTTTTCAAAATTCTTTCTTCTTTTCCAAAATCAAAAGCTGCGCTCCTTCGCTCGTCCAACCAAGATCTATGTAAAATGAAAACCATCCTTCTTTCGGGGCGTCACAATCTCCCCTCCTTAAAAGAATGTCGTCATCGACATTCCCACTTGTCCCTACCAAATCCAAAATCCTCAAAAGTCACTCAAATATTCCAAGCAAGCACTAAGAGATAAACCACACCTACTTGTCCGTTTTTCCGTTCTACAAGAAATCACTGATATTTCAAATCAAACCCACAGTCCGGCATCCTAAACTTCAAGCCTAGGATACACTACAGAGATCTGAAGCCTAAGCTCTGATACCAACTGTGACAGCCCCACCTCTCCCTAGGGCGAACCCTAGGGTATCAGCGGACGGCCTGCCCAGCTCTCGCCGGGACTCAGTCGATCACTACAGTCCTCAAATAAATTACAAGATAAATCTCAAACATACATCAAATGCTCCAATTTACATATCAAAAGCGAAGCGGAAACTAATCAATTGCACTAACAACTAAAGCCTCAAGAGATACAAGGAAAACTAATTTCCGAATAAGACCAAGTCCTAAATTCTCACATAATTACAAGTACAAGTACAATCGCAATCTCAAATATCACACAACATAAAACTAGAACTCCAACTGTTCAGTAGATCATCCAGTCCATCACACGGAGAACTTTAATACAAATGCTTTCTTCACTTCGAGTCCTGTGGAGGGAAATAAAATAATTTTGGGGTGAGCTAGAAGCTCAGCGAGTAACCAGTAAAATCCAGAAATCCAATAAGCTTTACAATCGTTCATTTCAATGATGTCATGATTCAGTAGTCAAATATACGTTTATTGCTCTCGTGAGCCAGTGAAATCATTGTACCCAAACACCCAACGCTCAAGTTGGTCACTTAACGTTTAACAGTAAAAGGGAGCCCTTTGGTGCTCCAGATGAACATGAACAGTGGTGGAGACGTTGGTGTTCAGCACAAGACTCCCCAAGAACTCATTGAAGCCAAATCATGTCATGAAGTCACACACAAGCACGCATGATATGCAATTGAGTAAATAATGCAAGAAAACTTTCATAAGTAACTTTGGGGCAGTTTTGGGATTACTCACCGCCACGGCTCATAATCGTCTTCCATTAGATACCATTCCTTGAGCAATTCCAAGCCCTTCAACTCAAACTCAAAGCAATCATACACTCGTAAAGTTCGGACAGCATTTCCCCTTACTTTCTTTATTTGTCCAACCTACAATCAAATACCCAATCATATAGTAATTAACCACACTCGCACATACGGTTCGTAAACGATAAAACATATCCAATTAGGGCCACAATACCCCTCAATCAAGCCAATTAGAAGCTTACAAGCCAACCATAGAAAATCCCCCAAATTAAACCCTAGAAACCGGAATTTCCGCATAACCCAGAAATTTTCCGCAAACGATCGTAATAAACACACAAGAGCTTCATTTAACACCATAATAAGCTATCAATTCAAGACCAATCCATGATTGTAATACAAAATCAGAAAATCCCCAAATAAATCACAAATTCACCATAAATTCCTTCAACCCATATAATACAACACATTTAATCACCACAAACCACCAATTAACCAATATTAGAACAAAAGGGAACTTGTTTATCCAACTTACCTCAAATTCAAGAAAGCTATCAACTTAGAGCTTCCCATCCAAAATCAATCCATCAAAAACTTCAAACCACCATAGTACACCCTTGTATGAAATACTTTCCAAAACCATCGGTGAAATCGCAAGATTTGGTGAAGATTGAAACTAGGAAAATTGAGAGCTTTTCTCTCTTATGAAGCTCGGTCAAGCCAGGTGAAGAAATGAAGATATTTCCCAGCCAAAAGAAGATATAAATGAAGAAAACAGCTGGTCAAAAGTTGGCAGCCGGACTGCCACGTCAGAATCCGGCCGGATTCGAGGCAGTGGCCAAACTCCTTTTTTTTTCAAAACTGCAAGGCAATCCGGTCAGGTATCCGGCCAGAGATACAAGGAACACTCACCCATTTAAGCAAAATAACGTCCAAAGTTTCCTTCCGGATACACCCTCAATCACCAAAGTATCCTAATATAATCAAACGAACACATTATGCTTTAACCATCAAATATTTAAGTGATTCAAAGAAAATTCGAATACGTACTAGTACAAAATATAAGTTTTGGTAGTGAAAAGAGTACATTGAAACCAAAGGACATAAGTAAAATATTTGTAAAACTTAGACTCACTTGTAAAACTTTAAAATCGCTATTTGAGTCGAAGTGGCAAAGAAAACGTAAATACCCTAGATAGTTCATGTGGTATTCGCTCTCAAGCCTTACTCAAGTCCCAAGTATATCAACCTAATTGTCGAGCGTAAATTTAGGCAGCACGCCCTTTGTGTTTACCTATTTTCCAGCCATTTATGGCTTCATTATTTTCCTCAATCAATCCCAAAGTCACACACAAAATCATCTCATTTCAATAGCCATTCCATAGGCTCCAAGTCATACAAGTACAAAAGCAAGCTAGGAACATGTGCGGAAATGAAGGTTGAGTCAAGAAACAAAAGACAGATTTGACGTTGTTTTGCATAACGGACACAACCGAAGCTACGCTTATTGGATTGAGGTGCAATTTATACCATTTCGAAGCTAAGACGAAGGCTACAACTTTGATGAAGACCACTCAGTCCAGTTTGTAGTTTATCTAAGTCAAAATCTCAAATAACAGAACCAGAATCTCACATTCGGGCTTGTTAACCGCCTTATGCATAAATGACAATAACTCAAGCTACCGAAGTCCAAACGAGGTGATTCCAGGGGCGTTGAAAAGCTAAGACATAGCAATACAACCTTCATGTTTTGGATAAAAGCTAGTTCAGTACGTATCAAGGTGAAAAGATACGATCAGTTTAGTGAAACGTTGCAAATGTCCACTGGTCCAAACCTATGGTAGTCAGGGGTATTTCAGTCTTTTCACAGGCTACATTGCTCAGATTGAGCTGAAATTTTGTAGAAAACTATAAAAAATCATTCTATACAACTTTCATGTTTTTTGATAAGCCTAATTCGGCCTCTAATATAGGGAACTAGAACCGGACAGAACTGAAGCTTCAATTTCCAGAAATCTGGAATTTTGCTACATCAAGCTATAATTCACATTTTTACCTTAAAACCACCACTACTTTCTCCTTTACAAGATTATATACCATATATATACACCATATAATACCTAAACAACAAGAATTATCAGTGAATAAATGAAAATCCTAACTCAAAATTCATCCCTCCAATCATCAAAGCCATTTCAAACAAGCATCACAAGCACAATTCTAACATTAATACCCAACTTAATCATGATTAATGGAAAAGAAAGGGTGATCAGCCATTATACCTCAAGACAAGGTCTTGCAAGAGTGATCCTCCACTACTCCTTGAAATTTTTGGTTCCTTAAGCTTCCCAAACTCTCAAACTATTGATTAACCGGTTTAGCTTTCTTGTTTTCTCTCAAGATGGATTATGGTTTCTTTCTCTTGGCTTTTCCCTCTCTTTCTCACGGTTCATATGGCATAAATGGAGGCTGAAATAAAGTGCAATTGAAGCTTCAAGAAGGTTAAAAGGATAGGAATTGATTTGGGTCAAAGTTGACAAGTGTCACAAGTTGATTGGTAGTCAAATTTTTTTTCTTTTCTCCCTTATTTTGGTCTACAATTTCGGCTGACTTGAGCTGGTTTAAGGGCTGATATTTTGCACTAATATCAAGGATATTTTATGACAAGGAAGTGGTAGTCAAGTGGGGTGTTCAATCGGTAGTGAACGGTACCCGTCGGTTCAACCCATTTTTCCTTAAATCCCGTATACTAGGGTTTTAACTTATAATTCACTTCCTTATTATTACCACTTCTAATCACACACTTAATACCATCTAAAACTCACTCTTAATCACCAAATTTGATCCACACTCCGTACCGGATAGTCACCCCACGGATAGGCGTAAAAATCCCAATTCGCACTAACTTGAAAACGAAAAGGAAAAACCCTTAATTCTATATTAATTTGCACTTATTGTGGGGTGATTGGGTAGTAGGGCCATTATAAAGTAATAATTTTCAAATAAAAGGGTATTTTTAAGAAAAATATAAGGAATTTTACGGGTCCTCACATCGATAATGCGGTTCAAATTTAACGTACACTAACTCATACTAGGAAAATGAATTTAAAACTGTACTTGCTTGTAAAAATGCATAGAAAGTTTGATATTTCCAAGGAAAGTGTAAAATGTAGGCAAAGGAATAAAATAATGCTGAGAAAATGTGAAAATTTTTGGGTTCTCACACACAGGCCAGTTGCGCGCCACCTATATTGTGACGATTAATCCTGTGTTGTCACTGATGATGAGTCTACTCTCGGTCAACTATGATAACATCAAAAGTTGTCACTAAATTTATCAACTGTGACAGTCTTTTCTGTTGTCACTGAGAATATTGTCGCAAAAGGACAAATTTCTTGTAGTGGAACATGAAGTTTCTCCCTCCCTTTTTCTCTCTCTATTTCGGCCCTTTTAACAAGAAAATGGAAGGTTTTTTATGCTAAATTTGCAAGATAAAGACTAAGAAATTCTTGGTCAATGGAAGATTATGTAACAGCCCCACTTTCCCCTAAGGCGAACCAAAGGGGTTAGCGGACTGCCTGCCCAGCTCTCGCCAGGACTACGGGCAGTTACACACGATCTAGAACGTTTCGGGAAAGTAAAAGCGCGCTCGGACAAGCCACAAGTAACAAAATAACAAAATAATAAAAAAAATGAAAACGATGAATAGTGCCTGAGTAGAATCCGAGATCCCACCAAACATTAATACATAGCAATTCAACATTTACAACCACATTTGGCATGTCAAGAGCTATACATAAGGGATACACATATTCGGTTTGCCATTCAAAAGATGAACCCAATACACATTAGGGTTTCATGCAAAGAGCTATCAAAATAGACATATACATGGCTCAATTTGGCAACCACAAGTATGAGCTTCCAAAAGTGATTATTTTCCTGTAAGGAAAACAAATGGAATGGTGTGAGCTAAAGCTCAGTGAGCAACTATCACACAATCAACCAAGACCACTTAAGTATAACCGTTCATTTCAAGTATACAAATAAGAAGCAAAACAAATCGGTAAAAGGATACGGTCGGCTCTCAAGAGCCCATTTCCACGCTTACATTCTTGATCCAAACCCATTGACCCTCCGTCAATGTTAGAAGTACCAAACCGTAGACCTCTCTTCACTTCCATTCCTTCCACCCAACATACCCCAACCGGGCCCGCACTCCAAGCAGTAACTTTGGGTGATACTCGAGTACACCGGAACCAAGGGTCTCATTACCACAAGATTCCCATTTCAGTCCCCGTGGCGAGTCAATTTTCACGACCAAGCCCTCGCTGGCTCGATTCAATTGACCACCAACGGGGTCGAGCTCAGTAGTACAGTAGGGCCGTTGGATACTCGTCCAAACGACACCAAATCAGTTTTCCATGAATGGAATTCAATATCTCATATAGCAAGTGCAGTATTTCAGTGAAACGGTAAACAGTCATTCACAGGAATAAAAGGAATGAGGGCGGTCAAGTACACCCTCACCCTAATCATTTCCAATAGCCAAACAAGCCTTCAAGGCATCACATTAGCATATAGCAAAGCCACATTATAAACATCCAAGTGAGTAGTATACTCACCAATCACGTAGGTGATATTTCATGCACCAACGTCAAAAAGGTCGCCGTGAACCCTCGTCACGTCCTAAAACACGTAAACAAATGCAATGAGACTCGATAACGAGTCCTAAAGCCAGGCCAATCACAACCCCAATGGGTTTCATATGCATATAGAGGCAATATAGCAAACCAGAAAATTCAGCAATGCACCACTTGACCTTAACAAAAAAACAGTTTTCGTCCTCTTTTTGCGGTAATAGCACAAAATGCGCTACGCTTATCGGATGAGGGCGTAAGACCCACCATCTCGAAGCTAAAAGACAGGGCTACAACAATGTAGAAGGCCACTCAGTCCAAATCCTAGCACAACTAGGTCAAAAATGCAGAAAACCAAGCCAGAACCGTAATTGCAGGTTCCCAAATCACACAAAACTGTAATCAGTCCAAGTCAGTCTATACAGGTCCAAATACATTGATTCCAAAGGCATATGATAGCTAAGACATCAAGATACATTTCATCAGAAGATATCATCACCAAAATCCAAAGAAATTCCAGTCAAAATGGCCAATTACAAGTGCAGTTCGCACATTCTGATCACCCAGAACAGCAACAGTAAAAACGACATAACTCACTCTACACTACTCCAAATGCCCTGAAATTTTGTAGGCACTTCAAACTCATCAATACCTACAACTTTTATGTTTTGAGAAAAGTCCAATTCGGCCTCTACCCCTATGATCCAAAACCGGACAGAATTAGGGGTTATCAACCCTAACTTTTCTCATTTCAATCCAAACCCAAAATTGATTGCAATTATCAATAATTCACACCTACTAGAGTCATTATAAGCCATTGCCAATCATCAAAAATAGCCACAACATCCCATTCATATTAAACCAGAAAATTCCTCAATAAAATAAAAGCTTCACCAAATCACTTCAAATCAAGAAATAAATCACACATTCCATCACTCAAGTCACCATTAGGCACAAAATAAGCATCATTAGCTATAAGAGGATGTTCAATCATCACTTACCTAGTAAACAAGAGAAGAGGAGTTGTAGACCACCTTAGCTCTTCCAAAAACTTCACCAAACTCACCACTAACACTAAATGGAAAGATTGTATGGAGTGGAAACTAGTTTGTGTGATTGATTTGGATGATTTGAGCTAGTGGAAAGCTTGAAGATTGAAGAAGTTTTCTTCCTTCTTGGCAAGAGAGAGGGCCGGCCACAAGGTGAAAGAAAATGGTGATTTTTTGTGAAATTTTTAGATATTTAACCAATTTTGGTCAAAAGTCAAAAAAAGTGAATAGTGTTCTTAAGTCAAAACCAATCACCAAGTGACACGTGGCACTCCATTAATGCATTCCTATCCTTTCTTTTCTCTCTCACATCAATCATTTCACACACTCTACTTATCTCTTAACACCCGATAAATTTTACACAGTATCCGGAATTTAATCTTATTGACCGAATTGTTCCGACCTTTTCGCACTAGTGGGTCCCACGTCCTTTCTATATCCTTAATTTTTCAAAAACTACCCAATGCTAGAAAAATCATCTAAAAACTATATTTATCCATAAAATCCACCAAGAAAATTTTCCTACGCCAGAAAATGCAGAAAACATGCCATTAAAGGGGAAAAACCCTAGGAAAACATTAAGGGAAAATACGGGTTCTCACAGATTAGATCGTCGACACTTGTCGGCCTCTTGTTCAAACTTATCTCTTTGTCTCTCTGTGTCTCTAATCACTAATATATCTTGTGTCCTCTAATTCACTCTTAAAACTTCTGGTCACATAATCCCTCTTGCACCACACCCCTTCTTGTCCACCAAATTCAGTATACACATGTCACTAGTTGGTCACACTACCATAACACACTACGAAACTTAATATGCATCAAATTATAAAAGGGAAAAGATAAAAATCTTGACTCAATCATTCAAGTATCTAAAAAATTAAGACAAGTAAATGAAAATAAAATATAAATTAACGTATTAAAAAATAAGAGAAATATAAAATAATTTTCTGGTCCTCACAAGGCTGCCCAATGCACACACCTATTTTCCCCATTGTGGTCCCATAGAAAGGAATTATAGATTTTATCCAATTGACTAAAAAGCGCTCTGGGAGGGTGTACGACCTACAGCAAACATAAGAATCGAGGATAAAACATGCCGCAAAAGGATTATCGTCCCGCCTGTTAACAATAGTTTGGAGCTCCAATGAAAAGAGAATCCCTCATCTTGGAAAGAATGGCATCAAATAATAGACAAGTTACCCTCTCTTGGATAATTGGAGCTCTCAAGTAAGTAAAAGGAAATCCCTTTCGCTGGAACCCTAATTTTGCATATACCAAAGTCATCTGCTCCTCCATTGGTCGATTGTTGATAAGAAAAAAACTCTTACTGCTATTGATCCGCTGGCCTCAGTAAGTCTCATATAAATGTAAAAAAGCCACCAGAGCATCTAAACATTCCCCTAAACACCTCATAAAGACTAGAACGTCATCATCAAAAGCCAAATATGGAATATGGGTGCCAGTAGAGATATAAATCTCCTGATGTCCTATAAGTACAGATTGTAGTTACCGCGGCCCAAAAATTCTGCCATGCGCAAAAATAAGGCCGGCAACAATGGGTCACCCTATCAAACCCTCCTGGATGACTTAAAGAATCTAGAAGGAATCCTATTAATTAAAACAGAGAACCAGGAATTTGATAACATCCGGAACAATAGATCAATACTCCATTCTTGGAATCCAAAATGACGTAGCATGAAGATAAGGAAGTCCCTTTTGACCCAATCATAAGCTTTTTCCATGTCTAGATTCAAGATTAAATTCGGATCCCCAGATGTCTATTTAGATCTAAAGTAAGCTCCTATGCCAGTAGAATGTTATCACAGATACTCCTCCTGGGAACAAACCCCGACTGCCATGATGAAATCAATTTTGGCAACAAGAGATTCAATTTATTCATAAGAATTTTAGAAATTATTTTTGAGTACACATTATAGAGGCTGATAGGCCTGATTTCCCTCCAGCAAGTCACCTCCTCCATCTTAGGAAGGATGACTATATTTGAGTTGGTAATGCCACGTGGCTGCCGGCTACCTTTAAAGTAATCTTGAGCAGCTTTAACTAGATCATCACCAATGATTGCCCAATACGCTTGATAAAAGCCATCAGGACCCGAAGCACTATCAACTGACATCAAAAAGACCACCTCTCGAATTTCCTCCGCTGAGGGTAGATGTTGAAGAGCTTCATTGTTAGTCAACTCCAATTGTAGCAAGCGGAAATCAAAATGGGGCACAGCCCGACCATTCCTATTTGGAGAAAACAATTGTGACAAAAATGAACAGCTGACTCCTGAATAGATTTTTTATCGTCCACCCATCCCCTAACATCATCCCTAATACGGGATATGAAGTTTACATTCCAACGATGCTTAACTGATGCATGAAAGAATTTCGTGTTGGCATCACCAGACTTAATCCAATTAACAGTAGCTTTTTTAAGCCAAAAATCACGTTTAGTAGCCAACGCTCAGGCATGGGCAGTTCGGGCTTCCCCTAACCTTTGCTTCGACTTCTTGGTCTGAAGGGTATCATATTCCTCTTCCCACTGTTTAAACAATTGCTCTGCCTCAACCACCCATTGAAATATATTTCCATAGACAAATTTATTCCAATCCCAAAGCTTCGGTTTAGTACACATCAACTTATGAAAAAACCCTTCCATACCTATAGCCTGAACTAGCAGGTCCCAAGCTTCCTTTATCACCTTAAGAAAATCTGGATGTTGAGCTCGCACATTTAAATATCTAAATGATTTTCCTCTAGCCCCCACCTGGCCACATTTGATTAACAAAGGTGCGTGATTCAAGCAATCCCACGCCAAATGCGATAGCTTGGTAAACTTATTCCATGCACTATTGACCAACGCACGATCCAGCCTTTGCCATGCCACCCCATTCGTAAAGTGAAAGGCTACCCATCAAAGCTTACAAGGGATAATCCACAACTAAAAATTACATCATTATATTTTTCCATATTGTGAGCATTTGGGAGAGCTCTACCTGACCATTCCATGGCTGAAGCTATAACATTGAAGTTACCAGCAACCCACCATGGCTCACTAATTTTTTTAACTGCCTCCATTGTTACCCATTGGCTCCTCCTCCCAACTCCAGTGCATTTAGCATAAACCACTGAAAAATGAAGAGTAGCAGCCCCTATTCCGGACACTTCCATGTGAACCAATTGCTCTCCTATCTCGTAAAAAGATGAGGAGAGATAATCCAACCAAAAAATCCAAATCTCACCCTCAAGAAAAGATTTAGCATAAGGAAAATGAAGAATCCGACATATAGCATCTAACTGTGCAACATCAGTCATTGGCTCAATGAGAACTAATAGTCGAATAGAATTATCAACAAGTAGCTTATTAAGAAATCTTTGCATGTCTCTACTTGAAATACCTCTAACATTCCATACCAAGAAGCTTACTGAATTAATCATCAAAAAATAGGGAAGATTTAGTTTGAGAAAAGAAGCGCTGCAACTTCTTATGATAGTTTGCAGGCCACCCAGATTTTTTATAGAGATTGTTCAGAAGTTCCTCATCCTTTGTATCCATCACAACACCACGGGGACACTTATCCCATAAAAGAATAGATCCCGCTAGGTTCTTGTCCAAAGAAAGCTTAATGTCGCGAAGTTACTATTTTGAAGACACCTGAACACCATCGTTCTCCATGGATCTCCTCCATTGCAGACCTGTAATCCTTGCCACGTGAGGCGAGAAGACTGGTGAGGTCCCAGCAGATTTGCTGCCACAACCTCCTAGCTTCATAGATTACAAATCTAACTTACTGTCGCGGCCTCCTAGTTCTAGATTCAACAAGTCAAAGTTCTTTGATAAATTAGACATTCGTAGCTCATCAGCATCCAAAATCAACTCCGCTACTGTCCTCCTTACATCTTTTCCTGGCAATTTACTCCATCAAGCTCAACGCCTTCATATTGCTCCTCTAGCCCAGCTAAAACCTTAGATGCATTTGGCTAAGCGGAGACATTGCCCTTGATGTTCTTAACAGTCGTGACTTTCTCTTGCACCAACTCAGCAGCAGTGTTATGAGAAGGAGACTGCTGCCTCAGTCTAATTTGGCACAAGTCCAAGGGTGTCTCATCCCTGCTACAAGATGTTGCTTCTATACCCTGTCGACTACCATTACCAATAGCAATTGGAATTTCCACTTTGTTGCTCTCATGTAGCCCAGATGAACCAACTATTGTAGTGCTCGAATTGACTTGTAGCTCTTTTGCAGTGTTAGGCATACCCTCGTCATCCCTTACCTTACTCTTTGAAACCCATTCTTTGTCCTGAAAGACCGGACCTTTCTCTTTTCCACCACTGATAGGTTGTCCCATACGACAAAAGGATCATGTCCCAATCTGCTACATAAAGTACAGAAAAGAGGCAAATTCTCATACTTCACAGCCTGCCAAAAGCCACCCTGTGAACCAGTCCCAATCCATATCTTTTATGGCAGCTCATGAAGTAGATCAATTTCCACACAGAAACGAGCTAGACTTGGTCTATTCAAAGATATTGTTGATGCGTCCACCTTAAGTGGCTCACCAATTGATCGAGCTATGGAGAAAAGAGGGCCCTTCCCAAAAAAATGTATTGGTAAATGAGGTAATAAAACCCATACCAAAACAATGGAAGATTCTGCTTCCACAGAGAGTGAAGGCGTCCACTTAAACACTCGCATGACAAACCCCTGGAAACTCCAAGAACTCGAAAGCCAACAACATAGGTAATCCTCTTCTAAGTTGAAGTGGATCAAAACATGCTACCAATCAAGCAAACCGAGGTTGAACTTTCCTCTGAAACCCACCGTCTGAAAAAGCTTACATAGTGAATCCATGCTCAGCCGTCCCCTTGAAAATTTCCTCACCAATGCAAACTTGAAAAGAGAGGCTAGAACCTGAATATCCTCATCAGAGAAAAATACTGCAGGCTTACCCCTAAAGCTTGAGACATTCTTAATTATGGGAGGCTGGTGAGATGAACTAGGTGGCCTCACAGGTTTCTCCTTAACCATCGAAAGTCAAGGATGTTGCTACAATACAGCAGCAAAAGATTTTGATGAGGGAGGCGCAAGCCTTCTAGCAATCGGTTGAAGGGCTGGCTGGCCAGCCATGGCTGCCGACCAAAATTAAAAGACGAAAGAGCCGATAGCAAGATTAAGAAAGAAAACCCTAAAGTATCTTCTGTTCTGTCCAGGCAAATAAGCTTAGGTGATTTATTTCTTTCTAGAGTAGCAATTTAATGGGGGAATTTTGGAGATCAAACTAACTACTAATTTAAATGTAAAAGAAATATGCAAAAATTTACTAAAATTAAATTAATAATAATGTAGCTTTGGTCAATGGAATAACATTAGAAAGGGTTCATGCAACTAATTCTTAATGCAATGACAAATTCAAAATATTCACTGATAAACTGGTTATAGCTGTCAACAGTCTCTATAGCCAACTTTTCCTTACTTTTAATATAGTCAACATACGATCATTAACTGCTTTCCTAATCGAAAGATAAACCTGTGATGCCCCCACTTCTCCCAAGGGCGAACCCAAGGGTATCCGCGGAATGCTTGCCCAACTCTCGCCAGGACTCACTACAATCCGTAATCCAGAAGCTAAAAATACTTCAAATATTTTCAATATACAATTAAAGTACTCCAAAACATTTCATACTTAATATTAGTTGACCTTCAAGTTTAAATACAACCCAAAAAATATGTACTACAGTCATATGCTACAATACAACTTAAAGTCTTCAAAAAAAAATAACCTAGTACTATTCGCGGGCACTCTCGGTCTTGAACCCTGTTAAGGAAAATAAAAGCATGGAATGAGCTAAACAGCCCAATGAGGTTCCAAGACACACTAGCAGTTCTAATAAATCAAGTAAATTGAGCATAATGCACATACGGTTCAAGGTTGCACATTGGCACATTAGAATGAAACAGTTATCATTGTACAGAAATAAACACACATTGAAAGGATACGGTGTTCACTTGGAACGATTTCGGTCCACTTCACCTTATAACTCCAATGATCCCCTCGGTTTGTTTGGTCATCACCTTATTCCTCCAGTGGTAATACTCGAGTATACCGAAACGGTGGCCTAGGGTTCCAACCTACCCGACTGAGCCCAGTCCTGGTTCGAGCAGGTTAGTAACCAAGGACAGGATCTAGTTCAGCTTAGAGCTTACAACATGCGCAAGTAATCAAGTAAATCGGTAAACGGTAGTGGTTCACGGTTAACGGTAGAAATTTATCATTTTAGTAGGTCGATTGAGACAAAGTACACACTCGCCTTAAAACGGTGGACAGTTACATAGGAGCAATTATAGGGTGCACTTAACACTTAAGCACACAATAACTATGAAGTAAACATGTAGCAAAATTGTTCAAGTCACATACACCTATAAGGAACATTCACCAATTCAAAATAAGTGAATAAGTGAGCAAATAAACTCTTTAGTTGTCCCCACCAGGATCCCCTTGGAAACCATCTCGAGTACCTGAAGAAATAGTGATCAATTATCACTCACACTGTGAGACCCCGAAATTTTACTTGTCTTTATAGCTCTCATTTGAACTTACTTGCCTTAGATTCTTGGTTGAATGTGAGCCAAGGTAGTGAATTTTGTTAAGAAAAGTTTCATAACCTTAAGTTATTAGAAAATCTAGAAATTTCGCAGGAGGCTCTCCGCAGCTTTGGAAATTGGCCATAACTTCGTATAGGAAAGTCGGAATTGAGTTTCGTTTGTTGCATTTGAAACTAGACTCATAGGGTTTCCTACGGTATAAAATTCAGATTTTGATTCAATCTCTATAAATGCCAGAAAATTTGCAAAGTTGACTGAAATTTCTGCCCTGCACAAGTAAACATAGAAATGTTGTAGTAGCTTATGGCTCAATTTGGACCAACTTATGAACTAAATCTCTTTGAGGTGTCTTCTAAAGATTATTAGTATTTGAAGTCTAGTTTTTAGCAAGCTAAGTTATATAAATTTTTGATCTTTATAACTCAAGTTATATTTTTTCTAAAGGGAGGGCATAAGTTAGGGTTTTTGTGCATACTTGGGTTTTGGTGTGTGTTTTTGTGTGCATTTTGGTAGTGTGATTGTGAGGACTTGTAAAATTCCTCATATTTTAGTAAAAAGTTCCAAATATCTCGATTGAACTAGAGATAAATTTGGATGGTAAACGTCAAGGTGTGAAAGATTCCAGTATTGGATTTGAGATTGAACTGATCAAGGAGAGTGGATCAATAAGTGTCGTCATGGATTGGTTTCGTGCATGTCTCGCTAGGGTTTCTATGGCTCTAGGTAAGTTGTGGTTGTACTATGAGTAAGTGAAAGTCACTTGAGAGTTGGAGGAAAATTCTATAGCATCAAGTTTTGTGCAAGCAAACGTTAGAATTTCGAGGACGAAATTCTTTTAAGGGGGAGAGAGTATGAGACCCCGAAAATTTACTTGTCTTTATAATCCTTATATGAACTCACTTACCTTTGATTCTTGGTTGCTTTAATGGTTGAATTTGAGTCAAGGAAGTGAATTTTGTTAAGAAAAGGTTCATAATCTCAAGTTGTTAGAAAATTTAAAAATTTTCGCAGGAGGCTCTGCGTGCACCTTTGGGAAATTGGCTATAACTTCATACAGGAAAGTCGAAATTGACTTCTGTTTGTTGTATTTAAAACTAGACTCATACGGCTTCCTACTATATCAAATTCAGAGTTTGATTCAATCCCTAGAAATTTCAGAAAATTGGTAAAGTTGGCTGAAAATTCTGTCCTGCAAAGTTACAATAGGAATGTTGTAGTAGCTTATGACTCAATTTGGACCAACTTATGAACTGAAACTGTGAGGACTTGCAAATTCCTTATATTTTTCTTAAAAAATTCTCTTTTATTTGGAAATTATTACTTTATAATAGCCCTACCACCCAATCACCCCACAATAAGTGCAAATGAACATGGAATTAAGGGTTTTCCCTTTCGTTTTCAAGTTATCGAAAATTAGGGTTTTTACGCCTATCCGTAGTGTGACTATCCGGTACGGAGGGTGGATCAAATTTGGTGATTAAGACTGAGTTTTAGATGATATTAAGTGTATGATTAGAAGTGATAATAATAAGTTAAAACCCTAGTATACGCAATTTAAGGAAAATCGGCACGAACCAACGGGTACCGTTCACTATCGATTGAACCCACCATTTGACCACAATTTTTATCAAGTTAATCTCATTGTTATTGGAGCTTAAATATCATCTCTAAAGATGATCAAGGGGGCCGAAATATTTGACCTTAAAAACCCAAGGAAAAGAAAAAAAATTGAGATGTGATCTTGTGTGGACAAATGGAGACCATCCACGAACCTTTGACCCAAACTATGACTAAGCCTTAAAACCATCTTGGAGATTCATTCTTCTTCATTTTTTCAGCTTGTGGCAGAACCTAGGAGAGAAAGAACTTCAATTCCATCTTGGGTTTTGCTTGATTGAGTGAGAAAACAAGAAAACTAAATCGATTAACTTGCAAATTGAGAGCTTGGGAAGCTTAGGGCGCTAAATTTCATAAGGAAAGGTGAAGGATAACTCTTCAAGCCCTTTTATTGAGGTATATTGGTTGTCCGTCATCTTTATTTCCTTTATTCTTGCTTAAGTTGCTATACAACTCATATTTTTGGTTGATTGATAGCTATGCAAGTAGTTGTGATGATTTTTGGAGAATTGGTAAGTTAGGGTTTTGTATTGTTCAGCCATATTTCTTCTTGTTTAGATGGCATATGCTGTGAATAAGCAAAGAAAAGAAGGTGAAGTAGTGTTTCAAGCTAGAATTGTGAAGATTAGCACTTGTATTCATGAATTCCATTTTTCGGTTTTGTAATTCCCCTGTTCTGCCCGGTTCTGTTTGACCCTAATGGAGGCCGAATTTGTGAGAACCCGTAAATTTTCATATTTTCTAGGATTTTATTTTATTTAATTACACACCTTTTATGTAATTTCTTTATTAGGAAAAAAATTTTCTAAATAAGTTTATGAGTAAATAGGGGTTTTAAAAGTATTTTTCTAGTATAAGTTAATTCATGAGCTTTTAAGAGTATATACCGGGTGTGGGACCCACTAGTGCGGTAAGTTCGGTAAAATTCGGCCAGTTAGGTTAAGTTTCGTATACCGGGATTAATTTAGCAGGTGTTAAGAGATAACTAGAGGTTACTAGATGAATTGGTGTGAGAGGGACGAAAGGATAGCCATGCATTAATTAAGGTGACAAGTGTCACCTCCCTATTTCATCTTGGACTTTGACTAATTGGCCAACTTTACCAGATAATCCCAAAATTCACCAAAAATTTATCATTTCTCTCCCTCTCTTGGCTGACTCTCTCCACAAGAAAAGAAAAGAAAACTCTCAACTCTTTGGCTTCCAATCTTGCTTAATCCTCAAATCTAACCGATTAAACTTGGATTCTCTCCATAAAAACCCCTAGTCTAGTGGTTGCAAGGTTGGTTATCAAGTGGTTTGGAAGATTAAGGTGCTAAGTTGCTTCCTTTCTTGGGTTGGTAAGGTGAGTAGCCAAGAAATTCTTTCTTGTTCATGATAATGCTAAATTGGTGCCTTATGGTAGTTGAATAAGTGATTTTTTTGGATGATTTCATGACTTGTGGTGAAGATTGATGGATTTTTATTTTATGCTTGATTTTTCTGATTTCATATGTTTAGTGTTGGTTAGTCATGGATTTTTGGTTAGTTATTGTGTAAAATGGAGTTGATATATGTTGGATATGGTTGATTGTGCAAAAATTCTGGTTTGGGGCAAAATTTCCAGGTTGGGGTTTCAAACAGGCCTGTTCTGTCTGAATTTATTTGAGCAGGTTAGAGGCCGAATTAGCTTAAGGTTAAAACATGAAAGTTGTATAGAATGATGTTTTATAGTTGCCTACAAAATTCCAGCCCAATCGGAGCAACGTGGCCTGTGAAAAGACTGAAATACCCCTGCTACCCTGTTTCTGTCCGAAACTGATAATCAGCTTTGGTAATTGGTTAGGTTGACTGGGAATACTACTGATGTAGTTGTTGATGTCTTCTTAACATTTATAGCCTGGTATCTTAGTGTTCAGATGGCTTTGGAATAACTTGAATTGGAGTCGTAGGTGCTGAGATATGAGTGAATGAATCAGGACTGCTGGTTGCATTTCATAGTAAACTTCAAACTGGAAAATCTGGGGTTGTTTTGGTAAATTTGACCTAGATACATTGCAAACTGGACTGAGTGTCCTTCTTCAACATTGTAGCCCTTTCTCTTAGTTTCGAAATGGTGTAAATTACACCTCAATCTGACAAGGATAGCTTCAGTTGCGTTAATTCCGCTAAGCAACAGCAAACCTGCCTTTTGTTTCCCAACCCAAACTTCGTTTCCGCATATGTCCTAGTTTGATTTTGCACTTATACGTTCCATAAGATTTTACTCTAGTGATATGTGGATTCGGTTTATGACTCGTATTCGAGCCTTATTGTGGCTCTAATTAAAGGTGTTTGATAGCTTGTGATTTGTGGGCGTTGAGGTTTGGTTGGAAAGTAAAGAAAGACAAGGGAAATGCTGCCAAAATTTTCGCGGAGCTTCTGCACAGTCTCGGGAAATTTGCTATATCTTGATGTAGGAATGTCGGAATTGAGTTCCATTTGTTGAGTTTTAAACTAGATTCATAGGGCTATAAACCATGTAAATTTCAGACCCTGTTTATGTCTGTACCATTTATGGTGATTTTTCAAAGTTGACTAAAATATTGTACCTGTTCTGTCTTTCACTGGATAAAGCAGCAACTTGAGGCTTGAATTTGACTGACTTGCATTCTGAATCTTATGAGGGTGTTCTCTGGAAAGTTATAGCCCTTTGAATGTATTTTCCAATGGTATAAATTTTATCAATTTTGAACTTACAAAACTTGAGATATGATTTTTCTTATAGGGTTGTGCAAACTGGAAAATCCTATTTTCCTAGTATTGATCTTACTTCATTAGCTACTTCCAATTTGGATTTGGTCAGTCATTGTAGGTAGGGCTTTGAGGTTGTTCATGCCTTTAAGACTAATTGTTACCTTTTCACTTCGAGGTCACCTCTTCGCTTTGCATTAATGGTTCTTTTGACTAGGCATATGGCTCGTAACCGAGTCTCACTTGCGAATTCCATACTAGGTCTTGGAGTCGAGTCTTAAGTGTTTGCCTTGATTTTTCTAGGAGGTGCCGACGATTAAAGCCACACTTGGGAAGGAAACTTTTGAAGTTATCCTTATTTGAACTGGTGAGTGTACCACTCCCTTGCATTGTCGCTATTTGAGTTATCTGTACTTGAAATCTATGACATGAATGACTATGAATCCTGTTTAGTTTGATTGAGACGAGGGTGTACTTTATCACACTCGTTCTCTTGCCTGTGTTGTACAAACTGAAATCTATTACTTGTACTTGTTATGAACTTGAGCCTGTTACCTGCACTTGTTATAATGTCGTTTGGAAGTGTGTCCAACGACCTCCTTGTTAAACCTGAGCTCAACCTCATGGGGAGTTAATTAAATCGAGCCATGCAAGGGCTTGGTCGAGGAAATTGACAATCCGTGGGTGCCTATTTTTATGGAATCTTTGAGTATTGAGACTCTTGATTCCGGTATACTCGAGTATTACCATTCCTGTTTCTATTTGGCGTTCGGGCCCGGTAAGGGGGTATGTTTGGTGAACGGGATTTGGCGTTAAAGTGGTATTCTACTGGACTGGTTTCCTTATTTGGAAGTTGACGGAGGGTCAACATAGTCAGATCAAGTACTGCAACGGGGATTTGGCTCCTGAGAGCCACATGTATCCTTTCTATCTAAGTTATTTTGCTCATCTCCTTATTTGATACACCTATGTGATTAATTGAGCATGAAGTTCCTTGGTTCTTGACTGTTATTATTTTGGTACCTCATTGAGCTTCTAGCTCACCCCGTTCCGTTATCCTTGTTTTCCTTACAGGAAACCACCTTTTGGAGACTCTGATATTTTGAAGCATGAGTTGAGCTAGTTTTAATCTTCTTTTGTGTAGCTCCTCGATGTATGGAAAACCCTAAATGTATCTTAATACAATGTTTTTTTTATTGGATCTGTAAACTTACTAATATGTAGATTTTGAAGTGTTTCCTCATGTTTATGTAACATATGTATTTGGGAATGTACCCACTTTCATGGCGAACAAAGTTTCCTTGTACTTGGTTGGATCCTGCATGGCGGCGGCCCTTCCATTTCGTTTTGATTCTTGCATTTTTATTCCGATTTTGATGGAGGTATGACTGAGTCCCGGCGAGAGCTGGGCAGGCGGTCCGCCGAACCCTTTGGTTCGCCTTAGGGTGAGGTGGGGCTGTCACAGAATTAGGCTTAGTACAAAACATGAAAGTTGTAGAGAATGATATTTTATAGCTGCCTGTAACATTTCAGCTCAATCCGAGTACTGTATCATGTGAAAAGACAAAAATACCCCTAACTGCCATAGGTAGAACTTTGTGGCCAGTTTTGACATTTCACCAATCTGACCGCATCTGTTCACCATGATCCATACTGAATCAGCATTTGGTCAAAACACAGAAGTTGTAGTGCTATGTCTTAGCTTTCCAACGGCCCTGAAAACACCTTAATTGGAAAGCTAAGACATAGCACTACAACTTCTGTGTTTTGACCAAATGAAAACACCTTAATTGGACTTTGGTAGCCTGAGTTATTGTCATTTACGCATAGTTCGGTTAACTAGCCCTAATGTGAGATTCTGGTTCTATAATTTGAAATTTTTATCTGGATACACTATGAACTGGACTGAGTGGTCTTCATCAAAGTTGTAGGCCTTTGTCTTAGCTTCGAAACGGTATAAATTACACCCCAATCCGATAAGCGTAGCTTCGGTTGTGTCCGATACGCTAAGTGACGTCAAATATGTCTTTTGTTTTATGACTTCAATTTTATTTCCGGACATTTTCCTAGCTTGATTTTGTACTTGTACGACATTGAGCCTATTGAACGGCTATTGAAATGAGATTATTTTGTGTGTGATTTTGGGACTGATTGAGCAAAAGAATGAAGCCATATATGGCTGGAAAATAGGTAAATACAAAGGGCGTGCTGCCCAAATTTATGCTCGAGGGCTAGGTAGATATACTTGCAACTCGAGTAAGGCTTAAGAGTGAATACCACGTGAACCATCTAGGATATTTGCGTCTTCTTTTATCGAGATATATAAGTTAGAACTTGGCCGAACTTGTACCCTTGGGAAATGAAATAACGACTACTAAAAATATGTCTTCCTCGTTCTTCTGATTTAAATGATATTTCCAAGTATAATTGCTACAAAATTTCCCCGGTTGAAAAGCGAGCAAGTGTTTCACGATTATTCTCCAAACAAATTTCACTTACTTGATTTTATTGAATGAAACGTGTAAGTTTCGAACCTTAGTCGCTTTTCCAAGTTCTTAAACAAAGTTTTATCGCAGATTTGGACTCCAAACCCGGAGTACAACCCAGACGTGATCACTAGAGGGACTACATTTTGGTGAGTACTTCCAAATATCTGATTGAACTTGACATTTGTGTTTAATACTTGACCAATGTAATTACATGATATATAAGTGAATTGATAGGGCAAGAGTGTACTTTATCGCACTTGCCCTAATGTGATTTCTTCTTGTTGATCGATTGTAATTGACTTGCTATATATGCATATGAATTGTATCTTGCCTGGAATTCTTGAAACCCTGTGGCTAGTTAGTCGAGTCGAGCCGGTAAGGGTCTGGTCGATTAGATAACGAACCCTGGGTAGTTAGTGATTTCGAGTGGAGTGTTATCTCCTCAACTAATCGGTATACGCGAGTATTACCACCAGTGTTTATTGTGGAGTTCGGGCCCGGTAAGGGGTTTGGTCGCCGGACGGAGGTTGGAGTTAAGTAGTGTTCTACTGGACTAGTTTCTTACTCGAAAGTTGACGGAGTGTCAACTACCAATTAATCAAGCTATGGTGGAGCCAATATATGAGCAACTGTATCCTTATATGTGAAATGCGGAAAATGTTTGGCTATATGAAGTGTTGTTACTCACTTCTTGACTTGTTTTGCTCGATATTTGGAACATCACTGAGCTTTAGCTCACTCCATTAGTTTTGCTTTCCTTACAGGGGTATGAGCGAAGTGTGAGAAGTGTACAGACTAGCGTAGTCTAGTTATTTTGAAGTTTGAAATTGTACTCACGCTAGCACCCGACTAGGGTTGCGTGTACTTGAATTGTAAACCCGTTAATATATTTGGGCATGTAAGAACCTTTAGTTGGATCTGAGTACTACTGTATATATTAAGCTGAAGGGATTGTGTTCTTTATTTTCTATGTTTGTAAGTTTTTTTCTCGAGCTTTACGTGAGTGAGTCCTGGCGAGAGTTGGGCAGGCGACTCGCTAAACCCTAGGGCACGCCCTAGGGGGAGGTGGGGTCGTCACAGGTGGTATCAGAGCCTAGGTTTGAATTGATCTGGGTAGCTCGAGTGATTTATACTTGCTATGCCTTGGTTATAGTTTGGTTACGATAGGCTAGGATGTCGCACTTGAGAATAGACCCTTTTCCTCGATTTATATGACTAACCTATATCTTTTTGTAATATTACTTGTAATGTAGAGGATGGCGGGTACAGATGCTGCTGGGGGAGCTGGGTCATCTCAGCCTGTGCCTACTGATGAGATACACCTTGAGGGACCTGTATGTCGCGTACTGACCTACAAGGAGAGCCCCGGTGGGCCCGTGTGTCAGTGGTCCCCGGCACGCAAGATCCGGAGCTGTGACTGCTGGAAGACTTATTCCTACCCCGATCGGGTAGTCCTTGCAGTGGATGATGAGCGGAGGCGATTGGGTAGCGCCAATTGTCGGTGCCAGACGGAGATAGAGCATCTCCAGGCAGCCCTCCGAGTACATAGTGCCAGGATCCGAGAGCTTGAGGCTTCGATTCTGGAGGAGCAGGAGCGGACTAATGCCTTCAGGGAGCCGGCTCAGGCGACTACTGGTCGCCTTGTACGAGCAGTCGGAGATGTCCGAGACCGGACCGACCGTATCTTGACTGAGTGTGTGACGACCCCACTTCTCCCAAGGGCGAACCCAAGGGTATCGGCGGGCCGCCTGCCCAGCTCTCGCCGGGACTCAGTCGTTCACTACAATCCTCAATTGAATTTCAAGATAAAACTTCAAATATTACATCAAATTCGCCAATAATTACATATCACAAATGCAGCGGAAACGGATTCCAATCGTGGAACGTATACTTACATCCATATCAATTTCAAATATTTATACAAGACCAACTCGTACATAAAATAGATCCAAACTTAAACTGTACACGATATAAGCCATCCAGTCACGTGGATAAGCACTCCAAGTTTTTCTTTGCCTTGAGCCCTGGGGGAGGAAATAAAACATTTTGGGGTGAGCTAGAAGCTCAGCGAGTAACCATAAAAATCATTAAGCAAATATATATTTCACGATGTTGCATTTCGATGATTTCGATGATGTCATGATTCAGAGATCAAATGTCCGTTTATTGCTCTCGTGAGCTAGTGAAATCATTGCACTTGAACACCCAACGCTCAAATAGATCATAACACATGAACAGAGAGAGGGAGCCCCTTTTTGAGCTCCAGATAACATGAACATGAACCACAAACAGAGTGGAGACGTTAGTGTCCAGCACAAGACTTTCCCAGAACTCATTGAAGCCAAAATCATATCATGAATTCACATGCAATCACGCATGAGATGCAATCGAATAAATAATGCAAGAAACATTTCACAAGTACTTTGGAAATAGTTTGAGGTCACTCACCTCCACGGCTCACAATCCTCGTCCAATATAGCCAATTCCATCATTCACGTCCAAGCCTTTCACATGAAACTTAGGGTAACCAACGCTATTAAAAAACGGACAGAATTTCCCCATCAATCCTTTCCATCCTACAATCAAACCCAATCACATAGCAATTAACCACAATTGCTCAAAACCAGAAAACAGTTTTGACGTCCTTTTGCGGTAATGGCACCAAAGGTATTACGAGTATCGGATGGAGGTCCAAGACCCACCGTTTCGAAGCCAAGAACCAGGGCTACAACAATGTAGAAGATCACTCAGTCCAAATCCCAGCACAACCAAGTCAAAAAGGCAGAATACCAAACCAGAATCATAATTGCAGGTTCCCAAATCACACAATGCTGTAATTCATCCAACTCAGTCTACACAGGTCCAAATGCATTGATTCCAAAGGAATATGATAGATAAGGCATCAAGCTACATTTCATCAGAAGACAGCAACAACAAAATCCAAACCAATTCCAGTCAAAATGGCCAATTACAAGTGCAGTTCGCACATACTGATCACCCAGAACAGCAACAGTAAAAACGACATAACTCACTCTACACTACTCCAAATGCCCTGAAATTTTGCAGGCACCTCTAAAATGTCATTATCTACACCTTTCATGTTTTGAGATAAGGCCAATTCGGCCTCTATCTAGGACCTAAAAATTCGGACAGAATGTTCATCACAAAACCCTCACTTTTCAATTTTTGGTCCAAAACAGAAATTGGTTGCAATTAATCACTTTTCCCACCTCATAGAGTCCTTAAACATCATTTCCAATCATCAAACATAGCCACATAATCATGCTTATAGTAAAACAGAAATATCCCCAAAAATAATAAAACTTCACCAATTCAACCAAAACTCAAGATTTAATCCATAAATTTGCATCTTATACTACCACTAAGCATGATTTAAGCATCAATTAAAGGAGGAGGGTGGTTCTTCACAACTTACCTTAAGAACAAGAGAGAGAGAGCTATTGGTCACCTTAACTTTCCAAAAAAACTTCACACAACAACTCACAATCACTACTTGAAGAGGTTTTATGGAAGGAATTCAAGATTAAATGGTTAGTTTGTGAGATTGGACATGATTGGAGCAAGAAACTTGGAAGCTTTTCTTTCTTTTCTTGTAAGAGGAGGTTCGGCCAAGCTTGAAGGAAAAATGGAAGATATTTGATCAATTTTTGGTTTTATTTAGTAATTGGTAAAAGGTTGAATAGTAAGTCAAAACAAGATTTAATCATATGGTGACACATGTCCCTCTCATTAATTGCTTGCCTAACTTTTTGTCTCTCTTACACAAATATCTTAACACATTGTAAAATAATATCACTTAATACAAAATTCCAACAAGTTGTCAAAAATATAATGCATTTACCGCACTTGCGGGTCCCACGTCCAAAATACGCTTTTAATTTCTCAAAAACTAACCGATACTAGAAAAATCATTTTAAAACTATTTTTGCTCATAAACTTTATCTGGGGAATTTTTCTAATCAAGAAAATGTAGAAAAGGCGGGCGTTTAAAAAATAAACCCTAGAAAAGTAGAAAATTTCCGGGTTCTCACACTTATACTTTTCGGGGCGTCACAGAGTGCGAGGCTCTAGTGGAAGATGTGGCTCAGGAATTGGCTGAGGAGGGTCAAGTGCCTGCGGTTCCTGGTGAGCCCGAGGAGGATCCCGAGGAGGACCCAGATGAGGAGCCTGCTGCGCCTATGGAGTCGGTTGGGTCGGCATCTAGATAGACTCCTAGTTCAGGGTTTGAGAGATTTTTGTGAGGTAGTTAGGGACATAGTGGGATGACACGTCTCCTTTTGTTTTTGAATGTGACGTGTTAAGGTGGATGTAATTAGGGTTTATTTTGCACTATATCTCTTGGCTAGTATGAGCTTTTGACTTGACCAGGTTGACATGTACAGTACTTTTAACTTGCTATGTGCCTTATTTTGCTATGTATATAAAGGCTATGTTTGTTTTGAATGTGTTTTATTGTCTCTGCTTTATGATTTGGAAATGTTTTATCCAAACCATACCTTATTTTGCTTATATTTATATAGTCGGCTAGTCAAGAATCATGGAAGGTGGAAGGAGTCAGGATCAAGGAGCTACTCGATGACGTGGCTCTAATCGTGGGTGAGGGGATAGACAGGCCCAAGAACCAGTGCAAGAACCGAGAGGGGAAAGAAATGGAACAGTTGAGTCGCAACTTGGACTCCGAGCGGAAGGGAGAGATCAGGTGGCGAAGGCAATTCAGCAAATGACTAATATCATTGCCCATGTGAACCAACCTAGGGATCTCGATATAGGACAAGATAGGGCCCTAGAGAGATTTCAAAAGTTCTCTCCGCCTAAGTTCTTGCGAGGATCGGACCCTGAGGGAGCAAAAAGATGGTTGGAAACCATGATCAATATTTTCGCCGCTCTAAATTATGTAGAGGATAGGCAAGTGCAATTTGCTATTTTTCAGTTCGAAGGTCCGGCCAGGGCCTGGTGGAATGTGGTTAGAGCTAAGTGGGAGAGAGAGGGAACCGCATGGACCTGGTTGAACTTCGTGCGGGAGTTTAACGAAAAATACCTCCCACCTATCGTCCAGGAGAAGAGAGAGGACGATTTTATTAAGTTCCGAAAGGGAACTTTGAGTGTATCTGAGTATGAGACCCAATTTATGAAGTTATCCAAATTTGCTCTTGAATTGATAGCTACAGAGCAAAGGAAGGTAAGGAGGTTTGTTCAAGAGCTCAATGTGGAAATACAGGAGGCCTTAGCGGCGGCCCAAATCAATACTTTCACTGAGGTTTTGGAGAAGGCCCAGAGAATCGAGATGGCCAGGGCACAAGTGAGGAACTTTCACGCGAAACGAAAAGGGGCGCCCGATGGAAGTCAAAGGCAGGCAAAGAGTGATCGAAGCATACCATCCCCTAAAGCCGGTCGTGGAGCTGGGGGGAAGATTTACGGGTACTTCGAGAGGAGGTACGCCGAGGGGAGGCCAAGACAGAAGTGGACAGGGGAGAGGTGGTCCACAAGGGGGCCAGACCTCCACTCCCCGAGTGATGTGTGGATATTGTGAAAAATCAAACCACACCGAGGATAATTGCTGGAGAAAGGCCCGGAGTGCCTAAGGTGTGGAAGCACGGAGCATCAGATTGCTAACTGCCAGCTAATCAGCGATGCTCAGACGGCTGGTAAATCGAACCCGAAACCGACCACCGTATGAGGGACCAGGTCAAGGGTACCGGCCAGGGTGTATTCGTTAGACTAGCAATCGATACCTGAGCCGACGGAGGTAGTGGAAGGTACGATTCCTGTTTTCCATCGGTTAGCCAAAATTTTGATAGATCCTGGTGCCACTCATTCTTTTGTTAGCCCTACATTTATGCTTGGAATTGACATGAAAGTTGAAAGACTACCTTATGACTTAGAAGTAAGAACACCTACGGGTAATCAACCTTTACTTACGAATGAGGTGTATAGAAATTGCGATATTTGGATTGGTGAGCGGAAATTAGTAGTCGACCTCATAAGTCTAGCCATTAAGGAGTTCGATGTTATTCTAGGCATGGATTGGCTAGCTCATTATTATGCCCGAGTAGATTGTAGGATGAAGGTGGTCGAGTTCTGTATACCGGGTGAGGCAATTCTAAAGCTAGACGTGAGGGGTATGTTAGCCTCATCTGCGCTTATTTCGAGAATAAGGGTTAGGAAATTGCTTAGTCATGGGGCACGCGGTTATTTAGCTTTTCTAGTTAACACCCCAGGAGAAAAGGTTAAGCTGGAAGACATTCCAGTGATTGGTGAGTATCCGGACGTATTTCCGAAGGAATTGGGGTCATTGCCACCCGAAAGAGAAATTGAATTCAAGATTGACCTAGCACCTGGAACTACTCCCATTTCGAAAACTCCTTATCAAATGGCACCCGCCGAACTTAAGGAGTTAAAAGTTCAATTGCAAGACTTGTTAGAACAGGGGTTCATACATGAGAGCGAGTCACCATGGGGTGCTTCAGTGTTATTTGGCAAGAAGAAGGACGGAAGTTTAAGGTTATGCATTGATTATCGAGGTTTGAATTCAGTAACCGTTAAGAATAAGTATCCCTTGCCCCACATCGATGAGTTGTTTGATCAATTACAAGGGGCGGTGGTGTTCTCTAAGTTGGATCTTCGACAAGGGTATTATCAATTGAGAATCAGAAAGGAGGATGTGCGAAAAACGGCCTTTAACACTCGATATGGGTATTTCGAGTTTGCAGTAATGCCTTTTGGCTTAACTAATGTCCCAGCAGCATTCATGGATTTAATGCATCGGGTGTTTAAACCCTATTTGGATAAGTTTTTGGTGGTGTTTATTGATGATATCCTAGTATATTCGAAGACAAGGGAGGAGCATGAGCAACACTTGAGGATAGTATTACAAACCCTAAGAGAGCACCAGTTGTTCGCCAAGTTTAGCAAGTGTGAATTTTGGCTAGAACAAGTGGCATTCCTAGGCCATATCATTTCAAAGGATGGGCTTACTGTAGACTCGGCTAAAGTGGAAGCTATAGCAAAATGGAAACGGCCGGAGAATCCTACTGAAGTACGAAGCTTTTTGGGTCTAGTGGGGTATTATCGCCGATTTATAAAGAATTTTCCAAGAATTGCGGGACTCCTAATGAACTTGACAAAGAAACAAGGAAAGTACATTTGGGATGCTAAGTGCGAGAATGGTTTTCAAGAGCTTAAGAGGCAATTGACCATGGCTCCAGTGTTAACTTTGCCCAATGGGACAGATAGCTGTACGGTTTATACCGATGCGTCGAGAGAGAGGTTAGGGTGTGTTTTGATGCAAAATAGGAATGTAATTGCCTACGCATCTCGGAAGTTAAAGCCTCATGAGCAAAACTATCCAACCCATGACTTGGAACTCGCAGCTATCGTGTTTGCTTTGAAGAAATGGCGGCACTATTTATACGGGGTGACATTTGAGGTAAATACGGATCATAAGAGCCTTAAGTATCAATTTTCCCAGAAGGAGCTAAACCTAAGGCAATGTCGGTGGGTGGAGTTCTTATAAGACTATGATTGTACGATTAATTACCATCCAGGGAAGGCCAATGTTGTAGCAGATGCTTTAAGTAGAAAGGCTCAACTAGCAAGTTCAATGGTGGGAGAGTGGAGCTTGTTAGAGGATGTATGTGAATGGAACCCGCGTCTGGAGCCACAGAAAATTATTTTTGAAAATATTGAGGTGAAATCGACACTGTTGGATCGGATTAAAGAGGGCCAAATGAAACAACCGACGGTGCAGAAGTGGGTAGAAAGAGTGAAGAAGGGAGAGTTGCCCAACTTTAACGTAGGTCCTGATGAAATTTTAAGGTTTCGAAATCACGTTGTTGTACCTAGGGATGAAGAGTTAAAGAGGGAGATTTTGAAGGAATCTCACCGTTCTAGGTATACGGTACATTCGGGTAGTGGAAAAATGTACCAGGATCTCAAAAGTCTGTATTGGTGGGATAATATGAAGGCGGAGATTGCTCAGTTTGTGCAAAAATGTCTTACGTGCCAACAAGTGAAAGCTGAGCATAAAAAACCGTCAGGTCTATTACAGCCTTTAGAGATCCCTGAATGGAAGTGGGAGCATATAACGATGGATTTCGTATCGGAGTTACCAAGAACTCAAAAAGGTCATGATGCGATCTGGGTGATAGTGGACCGATTAACTAAGACCGCACATTTCTTGCCAGTAAATATGAATATTCATTGGAGAAACTTGGTAACTCTATATCGATGAAGTGGTGAGACTACATGGGGTACCAGTGAGTATCGTATCCGATAGAGACCCCAGATTTGTGTCTCGATTCTGGTAAAAATTGCAAGAGGCTCTTGGAACTAAGTTGAACTATAGTACAACATATCATCCTCAAACCGATGGACAATCTGAGAGGACCATTCAAACTCTTGAGGATATGCTGAGAGCCTGTATAGTCGATTTTGGAGGGAGTTTGAGCTAATACCTAACCTTGGTTGAGTTCGCGTATAACAATAGCTATCACTCTTCTATTCAAATGGCCCTATATGAAGTATTGTATGGACGAAAGTGTCGATCGCCAATCCATTGGGATGAAGTAGGAGAGAGGAAGATTATTGATCCGGCTACAATACCATGGGTTGAGGAAGCCTATGAAAAGGTAAAAGTGATTCGTCAGAGACTTCAAACAGCCCAAAGCCGACAAAAGAGTTATGCCAGTCATCGGAGGAAGGATTTGGAGTTTGAGATAGGAGATAAAGTGTTTTTTCAGATTACTCCCATGAAAGGAAAGATTAAAGCGGGAAAAGGGAAAAAGTTGCAACCGAGATATATAGGACCTTTTAATATACTCCAACGGATAGGGAAGGTAGCTTATCGACTAGAGCTACCAGCTAGCTTGTCTCGGATACATGATGTTATTCATGTTTCTTTGCTTAAGAAATACAATCCGGATCTGACTCACATTTTGCCACCAGAAGATATTGAACTCGATGAGTCTTTAACCTATGAGGAACGACCCATGCGAATACTGGATATGAAGGTAAAGGACTTGAGAAACAAGTAGATTCCACTGGTTAAGGTTCTATGGAGACATCATGAGGTGGAGGAAGCAACCTGGGAGTTTGAGAAAGACATGTAAGAAAAGTATCCCGAGTTGTTTATGACTAAAGGTATGAATTTCGAGGTCGAAATTCTCTTAAGGGAGAGAGAGTGTGAGGACTTGCAAATTTCTTATATTTTTCTTAAAAATTCTCTTTTATTTGGAAATTATTACTTTATAATAGCCCTACCACCCAATCACCCCACAATAAGTGCAAATGAACATGGAATTAAGGGTTTTCCCTTTCGTTTTCAAGTTATCAAAAATTAGGGTTTTTACGCCTATCCGTAGTGTGACTATCCGGTACGAAGGATGGATCAAATTTGGTGATTAAGAGTGATTTTTATATGATAGTAAGTGTATGATTAGAAGTGATAATAATAAGTTAGTGAATTATAAGTTAAAACCCTAGTATATGCGATTTAAGGAAAATCGGCTCGAACCGACGGGTACCGTTCACGGCCGATTGAACCCACTATTTGACTACCATTTTTATCAAGTTAATCTCATTGTTATTGGAGCCTAAATATCAGCTCTAAAGCTCATCAAGGGGGCTGAAATATTTGACCTTAAAAACCCAAGGAAAAGAAAACAAATTGAGATGTGATCTTGTGTGGACAAGTGGAGACCATCCAAGAACCTTTGACCCAAACTATGACTAAGCCTTAAAACCATCTTGGAGCTTCATTCTTCTTCATTTTTTCAGCTTGTGGCCGAACCTAGGAGAGAAAGAACTTCAATTCCATCTTGGGTTTTGCTTGATTGAGTGAGAAAACAAGAAAACTAAACCGATTAACTTGCAAATTGAGAGCTTGGGAAGCTTAGGGAGCTAAATTTCATAAGGAAAGGTGAAGGATAACTCTTCAAGCCCTTTTATTGAGGTATATTGGCTGTCCATCATCTTTAGTTCCTTTATTCTTGCTTAAGTTGCTATACAACTCATATTTTTGGTTGATTGATAGCTATGCAAGTAGTTGTGATGATTTTTGGAGAATTGGTAAGTTAGGGTTTTGTATTGTTCAGCCATATTTCTTCTTGTTTAGATGGCTTATGCTGTGAATAAGTGTAGACAAGGAGGTGAAGTAGTGTTTCAAGCTAGAATTGTGAAGATTAGCACTTGTACTCATGAATTCCAGTTTTCAGTTTTGTAATTCCCCTGTTCAGCTTGGTTCTGTTTGACCTTGATAGAGGCCGAATTAGGCTTAGTACAAAACATAAAAGTTGTAGAGAATGATATTTTATAGCTGCCTCTAAAATTCAGCTCAATCCGAGTACTGTATCACATGAAAAGACAAAAATACCCCTGACTGCCATAGGTCGAGCTTTGCGGCCAGTTTTGACATTTCACCAATCTAATTGCGTCTATTCACCCTGATCCATACTGAATTAGCATTTGGTCAAAACACATAAGTTGTAGTGCTATGCCTTAGCTTTCCAACGGCCTTGAAAACACCTTAATTGGACTTCGGTAGCCTGAGTTATTGTCATTTACGCATAGTGCTGTTAACTAGCCCGAATGTGAGATTCTGGTTTTGTAATTTGAAATTTTTACCTGGATACACTACGAACTGGACTGAGTGGTCTTCATCAAAGTTGTAGACCTTTGTCTTAGCTTCAAAACGGTATAAATTATGCCCCATCCCGATAAGCGTAGCTTTGGTTGTGTCCGATACGCTAAGTGACGTCAAATCTGTCTTTTGTTTTATGACTTTAACTTTATTTTCGGACATTTTCCTAGCTTGATTTTGTACTTGTACGACATTGAGCCTATTGAACGGCTATTAAAATGAGATTATTTTGTGTGTGATTTTGGGACTGATTGAGCAAAAGAATGAAGCCATATATGGCTGGAAAATAGGTAAATACAAAGGGCATGCTGCCCAAATTTATGCTCGAGGGCTAGGTAGATATACTTGCGACTCGAGTAAGGCTTGAGAGCGAATACCACGTGAACCATCTAAGATATTTGAGTCTTCTTTTATTGAGGTATATAAGTTAGAACTTGGCCGAACTTGTACCATCGGGAAAAGAAATAACGACTACTAAAAATATGTCTTCTTCGTTCTTTTCACTAAAATGATATTTCCAAGTATAATTGCTACAAAATTTCCCAGTTTGAAAAGCGAGCAAGTGTTTCACGAATATTCTCCAAACAAATTTCACTTACTTGATTCTTATTGAACAAAACGTGTAAGTTTCGAACCTTAGTCACTTTTCCAAGTTCTTAAACAAAGTTTTATTGCAGATTTGGATTCCAAACCCGGAGTACAACCCAGACGTGATCACTAGAGGCACTACATTTTGGTGAGTACTTCCAAATATCTGATTGAACTTGACATTTGTGTTTTATACTTGACCAATGTAATTACATGATATATAAGTGAATTGATAGGGCAAGAGTGTACTTTGTCGCACTTGCCCTAATGTGATTTGTTCTTGTTCATCGATTGCAATTCACTTGCTATATATGCATATGAATTGTATCTTGCCTGGAATTCCAGAAACCCTGTGGCTAGTTAGTCGAGTCGAATCGAGCCGACAAGGGCCTGGTCGATTAGATAACGAACCCTGGGTAGTTAGTGATGTCGAGTGGAGTGTTATCTCCTCGACTAATCGGTATATTCGAGTATTACCACAAGTGTTTATTGTGGAGTTCGGGCCCAGTAAGGGGTTTGGTCGGCGGACGGAGATTGGAGTTAAGTGGTGTTCTATTGGACTAGTTTCTTACTTGAAAGTTGACGGAGTGTCAACTACCAATCAATCAGGCTATGGTGGAGCCGATATATGAGCAACTGTATCCTTATATGTGAAATGCGGAAAATTTATTGTTTGGCTATATGAAGTGTTGTTACTCACTTCTTGACTTGTTTTGCTCGCTATTTTACTATTATGCTACTTTTACTTTATTTGATGGACAATTTGATATTTGGAACATCACTGAGCTTTAGCTCACTCCATTAGTTTTGTTTTCCTTACAGGGGTACGAGCGAAGCGTGAGACGTGTACAGACTAGCGTAGTCTAGTTATTTTGAAGTTTGAAATTGTACTCACGCTAGAACCCGACTAGGGTTGTGTGTACTTGAATTGTAAACCCGTTAATGTATTTGGGCATGTAAGAACCTTGTAGTTGTACCTAAGTACTATTGCATATATTAAGCTGAAGGGATTGTGTTCTTTATTTTTTATGTTTGTAAGTTTTTTTCTCGAGCTTTACGTGAGTGAGTCCTGACGAGAGTTGGGCAGGCGACTCGCTAAACCCTAGGGTACGCCCTAGGGGGAGGTGGGGTCGTCACAGAAACTCTTTGAGGTGTCTTCTAAAGATTATTAGTATTTGAGGTCTAGTTTTTAATAGGCCAAGTTTTATGAATTTTTGATATTTATAACTCAAGTTATGATTTTTCTATTGGAATGGCATAAGTTAGGGTTTTTTTGTGCATACTAGGGTTTTTGGTGTGTTTTGGTTCATTTTGGTAGTGTGATCACTTGGTAAAGTGTGTGTACTAAATTTGGTGGATAAGAAGAAGTATTAAGTAAGAGAAAGTGTGTGATTAGAAGTGCTACTAATAAGTTAGTGAATCATAAGTTAAAACACAAGTGCAAGAGAGTTAAGGAAAATAGGCTTGAACCGACGTGCGCCGTTTGTTACCGGTGGAGTACCGCACTTGACCAATACTTTCTTACCATAATCTCCTTGTTTTATTTTATTTTTTCGTTCCCTAATTTTATCTTAAGATGGCCGAAATTTTTGAACAAAAATAAGAGGAAAAACAAAATATCCAAGGCCTTGACTAAGACCTTTGACCAAAAACCATTATAGTCTTTATCTTGTAAACTCTCCTCAAGGGCTATTCATTTTCTTCCTCCCTTGGCCGAACTAGAGAGAGAGAAAAGAGAGGAGAAACTTCACATTTCATCTTGGATTTTGATTGATTTGGAGAGAAATCAACAAGAACCACAAATCTAAACCGATTAAACTTGCAACAAGGTGACAAGGAAGCTTTGGGTGGAGTAATTTTGCTTGGGCAGCCTTGATGTTGTGTATTTCCTTGAGGTTTGAAGGTATTAAGCTAAGAAACTCTTCTTCTCTCTCTTATCTTGCATTTATTGGATAGATGACTTGAATCTTAGAAGTTTTATGGATGATAACCTAGATTGGTGAAGATTGATGGAATTTCAGCCTAGGGTTTCATTTTCCAGCTTTAATGTTTAAATTCCAGCCTTGATATGCATTTTCCAGCTATGAGATGAACTTGATAGTGTTGATAGTTTTGTTATGAGATGGTTTAACTTTGATGTGGACTTTTAAGCTTTGGTATATGGTTTTCCAGCTTTGGTTGAATTTCTAGCTTTAGTTATAAAATTCCAGCTTTAGTAGTGAAATTTCCAGCTTTGATGATGAACTGCCCTGCTTCATTCGTCTATGTTAGAGGCTGAATTAGGCTTAAGTTAAAACATGAAAGTTGTAGGAAATGATGTTATATAATTGCCTGTAAGATTTTAGCTCAATTGGAGCACTGTAGCATGTAAAAACCTCATTTCATGGACAGTTTTGAAATTTCACAACTTTGGACTCATTGTTCACCTTGATCCGTATCAAATCAACCTTTAGCCAAAACACAAAACTTTTAGCCCTATGTTTCAGCTTTCCAATGCACCTGAAATCGTCTTAATCGGAATTGTGTAGCCTGAGTTATTATCATTTGAATTCAGTGCTGACAACCATACTGACAAGGATATTCTGGTTCTGAAATCTCTAAATTCGACCTAGATAAGCTATGAACTGGGTTGAGTTGTCTTCATAAAATTTGTAACCCTTTCTCTTAGCTTCGAAATGGTATAAAGTATACCCCAATCCGATAAACGTAACTCCAGTTGTGACCAAAATACTATAAGATGTCAAATCTTCTGTTTAGCCTTTTGACTTCAACACTTGATTTTCGATTGTATTATTAAACTTGTGTTGTAATTGGATGATTTTGGAGCCTAATGGTAGGGCTATGGTGGTAACATTGCTTGTGTGTGACTTTGGGGCTGATTTGAGGAAAGTAAAGAAGCCATAAATGGTTGGAAAATAGATAAATCCAAAGGACGTGCTGCCCAAATTTTCACTTAAGGGTTAGGTAGATATACTCGCGACTTGAGTAAGGATATGAGGACGAATGTGACGCCCCCACTTCTCCCAAGGGCGAACCCGAGGGTATCGGCGGGACGCCTGCCTAGCTCGCGCCAGGACTCGAAAATACAAAATAATAAAACTAAAGAAACCAAAAGAGCACTATTCACAATATACAATCCCCAAAAGATTTCTATTTACATCCTCAAAAGTAGATATCCAGATCACTACATTAACTTATGCTAATAACCAAAAATAAAGTAGACCCAAAGAGGGTTCCTTAAACAGATCACCAAAACAAGAAGAAACATCTTAGTTGTCCGGCTATTACAAACCAAGCCTAACTATTCTAGTGATAGTGCCAAAAGTTCCCCGCGTCGGCCCCTGTTAAGGAAAATAAAGAGAAAGGGGTAAGCTATATCCTTAGTAAGTAAACAGGGGTAAAAACGTAACATAAAAATGTAAATTTCACATTAAGACGAACAATTACGTCACAAAGATGTCAAATCAAAAATATCAAAGTAACAACACAAGTTAAGGATACAGGTTGGCTCCAAAGCCACGTCATGTACCATGTGTGACCTCCTGTCGACACTCCATCGACCACAAATAAGGGTCCGTAGAACTCCACTTACTCCCACCGTACACCTTATCGCCCACACTGGCCAGTCACCTCACAAAATGGCTCGAGCAAACGAAATTGAGCTTGGTTCACAAGCTCGGTTCACAAACTTGGTTCACATACTCGGTGAACCGGATTCACAAACTTGGTGACCTCAGACTAGATTGGACTGACTTCGACCAAGCCCCGGCCGGCTCGAATAGTCCGTCTAGGTCTTGAGATCGGGCCCACAACTTCATCATATTCACAAATTTCATAAAAGGCACCCCCGAACTACAAGCTCAAGGGGTTCAGCACCAAAATAATTCATATATACACAGCTCATAAAGAAGCACAAGTACAAATTAGGGTTTAGGTCGAGTGTGATCAAGTACACCCTCGCCTAAGTACCCTCTCATCCACACCAAAGCACATAAGCAAGCTATACACAAAAACGGCCTGAATACTTACACACAGAACAAGGATAGCAAAAGCACGAAAATCACGTCGCGAATTATAGCTAGTAGGCCCCACTGGCTCCGTCTAGCTCACCACCGTCTGAAATAGAAGAGTGTACCACATTATTCCACAAACGGCTACTAGAATGCATAAATCAAACAAAACGGCAAAATTGGCACATGCATGATCACACCAAAAGTTCCATTATCAAGTCTAATTACCAACCAAATCAACTAAGAAAACCCTAAAACAAGAAGCCCTAATTTCTTTTGGCTTGACTGAAAGTTAGATAGCCATAAATCAACAAATTAAACCATAAAATTCCTTCACAAGTATCTCACAAACAACAATACATTAAAACAACTCCATGAAACATCATTTTAATCCATCAAAGATCATTCCTAACTTTACCAAGTTTTCAAGTGAGATTCTTACCTTCTAGTTGCAAGTTTCTTAGGTTGATCTTCCAAAATTCTAGCTCCAAGTTGTTCCTCCAAGATCCAAACTCAAGGTTGATGAAAAAAATTGCAAGAAACAAAAGCTTTTCTTTCCTCTCTCTCTCGGCCCTCTCTCTCTCAATTTCCTATGGTTTTTCCTTTGATGTTTTATTGTTTATAAGCTTGGTTCTCTCTTGAAGATTCTAGATTTCAGCTTAGTCACCAACCCTAATAGCTTTGTCATCAACCCAAACAACCAATCACATAAGAGGTGGGATTTTACTTCCTAGCCCTTACAACAACATTTCTTTTTCTTACACTCTTGCCCACAAACATTTGAACTCCTTACAATTTACTCCATAGGACTTAAACTTAATCTAGTCCAAACTAATTAATCTTACTTAATTTCTCTACTAATCACCTCACTAACTTAATCATCTACACTTAATCATACTTTCTCCATAATAAAAACAATTAAACAATAACCTTTATAACATTGGCAAAATTAGGGTTTTAAACCCAACTTAAGCTTTCTAATCTATTGGAACACTAGAGGGTTTACTAGTCTGAGGTTTTCTAACTTTTAAACTTACTTAACCTATATAAAATAAATCAAATCCTATACTTGCTTGCACGATAACATATATTAGCATGCCTATTAATATAATAGCACAAACTTGTAATTCGTTACAAAAACTAGGGGTTTAGTAATAACCCAAATTAGGGTTTTCATAGTATATAGACGAAATAACCTTTTTAAGTATTACCACCAACCTTAAAACCAAATTTTATAGCAAAATAACGATAATACTCCTTATTCAAATAATATCAAAATTAAGGACTAACCGGGGTCTCACAACGAATCTAACTCGAATTGTCTAGGTTGTTCGAGGTTGTTTGAGTCCTCTTTTGTAGAGGTATACAAGTTAGAATTCAACCGAAACTTGTACCCTTGGAAAATGAAAGTAACGACTAATAGAAGTACGTTTTTCTTGTCACTTCGACTCAAATGGTGATTTCAAAGTTTGATCGCTTCAAAGTTTCAAAGCTTTAAGAGCGAGCATGAGCATGAATACTGTCTAAATGAGTTTCAGTTACTTGATTTTCTTTAAGCGAAACTCTTAAGTTTCGAGCCCTAGTTGATTTCCAACTTTTAAATGATATTTTATCGCAGATTTGAACTCCACACAAGGAGTAATACCTGAACATGAATCGAAGAAGTACTAAATCTTTGGTGAGTGCTTCCAAATACCTGATTGAACTGGACACTTGTTTTCAATACTTGACCAATGTGATTTAATGATATGTAATTTGTTTGATCGGGCAAGAGTGTACTTTATCGCACTTGCCCTAATATGATATATACTTGTTTATTGTTGCAATTGACTTGATATCCTTGTACTTGACTTGTAAGTGCTGAGCGGCAGCATGTACCACACTCAATGTGAGTAGGAGGTGCCTCTCATTCCCATCTCCGTACTTTTATTTTGATTCAGTCGATTGGAGATGTTATCTCATCGACTTCTTGGGGACCCAAACCCCACCGACTAGTTAATCGAGTCGAGCCGGCAAAGGCTTGGGCGATTAGATAACGAACCATGGGTATCTAGTATTGTCGAGTGGAGTGTTATCTCCTCGACTAAGCGGTATGCTCGAGTATTACCACCAGTGTTTAGTTGGCGTTCGGGCCCGGTAAGGGGGTTGAATGGTGGACGGATTGGAGTTAAGCGAAGTACTACTGTGACACCCCGAATATTAGGAAGTTGTTTGTAAAGAAGATACTAAAGTGTATTTCTTTGGGTTTGATTTAAAACCTTATTTTGTTTTAAAAGACCAGAAACCCTAATATTTTAATCAAAAACCCTAGTTTACTTGTGACTAACCAGATTTCTTAAATCTCTCATATTTTAATTGAAACCCTAATTTTAATCACTGGAATTGTAAAATTCCTCACGTTTTTCTTAAAAATGCCCTTTATTTAGAAATTATTTATTTATTATAGCCCTACTACCCAGTCATTCCACAATAAGTGAAAATGAACCTAGAAAGTAGGGTTTCACTTTTCGGTTTCAAGATTGGAGCAAATTAGGGTTTTCGCGATTTTTCGTAGGATGATTTTCGGTACGGAGTGAGGATCAAATTTGGTGATTAAAAGTGACTTTTAGGTGAGAAATAATATGTGATTAGGAGTAACGATATAAGGTTAGTGAATAGGAAGTAAAAACCCTAGTACGTGTGTTTTAAAGAAAAACGGCGCGAACCGACGGGTATCGATCACTACCGATTGAACCCACCACTTGACCACCACTTTCTTACTACCACATACCCTTGATATTTTTACAAAATATCCCCCCCTCATCCTCAGCCATGTGACCAAAATATGTGGCCCAAAATGCAAGGAAAATAAAGAGAAATTTGGAAGGTTTTGGTGGTGACAAGTGTCACACACCTATGGCTCTTTGACCAAACCAATTGTCTTGCCTTTTTATCTTCCATTTAGCTTCATTCTTCCTCATTTTGTTCTGGTTTGGCAGAGACAAGAGAGAGAGAAAGAGAGAGCAAGAGTTTCACCATTTCATCTTGATTTGCACCATCCAAGTGAGGAACCAAAATTCTAAACCGATTAAAGTGTGAGTTGTTGTGACGCCCCGGAAAGAATGAGTGTGAGAATCCGAAAATTTTCTAATTTTCTAGGGTTTTTTTTTTTTAATCGCCCGTCTTTTCTACATTTTCTTGATTAGAAAAATTCCCCAGATAAAGTTTATGAGCAAAGATAGTTTTAAAATGATTTTTCTAGTATCGGTTAGTTTTTGAGAAATTAAAAGCGTATTTTGAACGTGGGACCCGCAAGTACGGTAAATGCATTATATTTTTGACAACTTGTTGGAATTTTGTATTAAGTGATATTATTGTACAATGTGTTAAGATATTTGTATTGGAGAGACAAAAAGATAAGATTAAAACCCTAAAGGACCATTTGTCACAAAACCATTGGACCTTGACTTTTGACCAAGACTTTTCTAACTTTACTAAAACCAATTTGGACCCAATTTCTCTCCATTTTAGCTTGTCTTGGACGAAATTTTGAGAGAAAAAGAGAGAGAAAATCCATCATCTTGCACTTCAATTTCTTGTCCAAATCTTGAGTTCCAACCGATTAAATTGCAAATCACTCCATAAAACTTGCTAGCTAAGGAAGATTGAAGCTCTTGGTGGAGTTGTTTTGGAAGAAAAATCCCTAAGTCATCACCTTTCTTGATATTTGAAGGTATCATGTCTAGCCATCCTTTCTTTGTTCTTGATTATGCTAAATTAGAGACTTGTGATGGCTAAAGAGATGGTTTGATGGATTATATTTTGAGTTGTGGTTGGATGGATGAACTTTTATTATTTTTGGGGATTTTTCTGTTTTAATATGTGTATGATTATGTGGTTATGTATGATGATTGGAAATGATGTTTAATGATTCTAGAAGGTGGAAAAAGTGGAAGATTGCAAGTAAATTCTGTTTTGGAAGAAATCTGGAAAATTAGGGTTCTTGGTTCTTCATTCTGTCCGAAATTTTAGGTCCTATATATAGGCCGAATTGGCCTTTTATTAAAACATGAAAGTTGTAGGTAATGACATTTTAAATGTGCCTACAAAATTTCAGGTCAATCGGAGTAGCGTAGAGTGAGAAAATTCGAAATTACTATTGCTGTTCTGGTTTTACCCGAATGTAAGAATTGCGCCTGTAATTGGTTGTTTTGGCTGGAATTGCTTCCGAATTGGTTGTTGAGGCCTTCTGATGAACTTTATACCTGTTTCTTAGCTTTCATTTGGTTTTGGAATTTCTGGATTTGGACTTGTAGAGCCTGCTTTATGATGTTTCCGCTAGAATACGTTCTGTGGATCTGTTTTTGTGATTCTGGTATGGTATCTTGCATTTTTGACCTGGTTACACTCGAAACTGGGTTGAGTGACCTTCTTTAATATTGTATCCCTGTCTCTTAGCTTCAAAACGGTGGGTCTTGTACCTTCATCCGATAATCGTAGCGCCTTTGGTGCCATTACCGCAAAATGACGTCAAAAACTATTTTTCTGGTTTTGAGCTTAACTTCCGTTTCCGAACTTTTCCCTAGCTTGACTTGTACTTGTCTTACTTGGAGCTTGCTGAATGGCTATTGGATGAACTTGTTGTTGTGGGTGTACCTTTGGGTTTGAATGAGAAAAATAATGAAGCCATGATGGCTGGAAAAGTTAACAAATTCAGGGGAAGTGCTGTCCGAACTTTGAAGGAACTTGTTTGCATTGAGTTTGTGATCTAAGACTTGGATTTGAGCAAGGCAATGTTATATGCTAGATGATTTCTGAGCCGTGGAGGTGAGTGACCCTAAACTATTTCCAAAGTACTTGTGAAATGTTTCTTGCATTATGTACTCGATTGCATCTCATGCGTGCTTGCATGTGAATTCATGACATGATTTGGCTTGCATGTTTGAGGAATGTAGTTTGTGACCCTCACTGGCCAGTCACCTCACAAACTTGCCCGGGCGAACGAAATCACAAACTTGAGCTTGTTCCACA
This sequence comes from Coffea arabica, assembly GCF_036785885.1. Lineage (NCBI taxonomy): Eukaryota > Viridiplantae > Streptophyta > Magnoliopsida > Gentianales > Rubiaceae > Coffea > Coffea arabica. The sequence continues at coordinate 24,486,654 of NC_092311.1, read as the reverse complement.
AGCTCGGGTCACAAACTCAGTCGTTCACTACATTCCTCAAACAGATTTTTTTTTTTCCGGACGTTGGCCGGTCTCCACCCATCCGGACGTAGCCGGACTCCACCCATCCGGACGTAGCCGGACTACAAGGTAATACTCGAGTATACCAAATTCACCCAGGGTCACCATATCGCCCGACCGAGTCCGCTTCTGGCTCGAGTCGATCGGTAACGAAGGCCAGTGGCCAGTTCAGCCAAACGGCTTACATTCATGCGCAACTAGCATTTAATCATTAATCATTGAAAATTTCATATTTTTTTAGTTCGAGTGCGATAAAGTACACACTCGCCTAGAAAACTCGTTTTAACAATCATTGAAAGCACTTAACACATTATCAATCAATAATAACAAGCCAATAAATCAAGGATTACAGCAACAAGGAACACTCATATGCAAGCACGCATGATATGCAAGAAAACAGTTCAAAAGTAACTTTGGAAACAGTATAAAGGTAAATAATGCAAGAAAACGGTTCAAAAGTAACTGTGGAAACAGTTCAAAAGTAAATAATGCAGGAAACGGTTCATAAATAACTTTAGAAATAGTTTGAGGTCACTCACCTCCACGGCTCAGAAATCATCCATCATATATCATTGCCTTGCTCAAATCCAAGTCTTAGATCACAAACTCAATGCAAACAAGTCCTTTAAAAGTTCGGACAGCACTTCCCCTGAATTTGCTAACTTTTCCAGCCATCATGGCTTCATTATTTCCTCATTCCAACCCAAAGGTACACAACAACAAGTTCATCCAATAGCCATTCAGCAAGCTCCAAGTAGTACTAGTACAAGTCAAACTAGGGAAAAGTCCGGAAATGAAAGTTAAGCTCAAAACCAGAAAAACAGTTTTGACGTCATTTTGCGGTAATGGTACCAAAGGCGCTACGATTGTCGGATGAAGGTACAAGACCCACCGTTTCGAAGCTAAGAGACAGGGATACAATATTACAGAAGGTCACTCAACCCAGTTTCGAGTGTAACCAGGTCAAAAATGCAAGATACTAGACCAGAATCACAAAAACAGATTCACAGAACGCATTCTAGCGGAAACATCATAACTCAGGCTCTCCAAGTCCAAATCCAGAAATTCCAAAACCACCTGAAAGCTAAGAAACAGGGATAAATTTCATCAAAGGCCTAAACAACCAATTCGAAAGCAATACCAGCCAAAACAACCAAATACAGGCGCAATTCTTACATTCGGGTAAAACCAGAACAGCAATAGTAATTTCGACTTTTCTCACTCTACGCTACTCCGATTGACCTGAAATTTTGTAGGCACCTCTAAAATGTCATTCCCTAAAACTTTTATGTTTTAAGCCAAGGCCAATTCGGCCTCTATATATAAGCTAAAAATTCGGACAGAATGAAGAACATTGAAACCTAGTTTTCCACTTTTCCTTCCAAAACAGAAATTGATTGTAATTAATCACTTTTTCCACCTCCTAGAGTCATTAAACATCATTTCCAATCATCATACATGACCCCATAATCATATCCATATGAAAACAGAAAAATCCCCAAAAATTATAAAACTTCATCACTTCAACCACAAATCAAGAAATAATCCATAAAAGTGCATCTTATACCACCACCAATCATGAATTGAACATCATTAGAGGAAGGAGAGGGGTCATTCACAACTCACCTTAGCAATACAAGAGATAGAGCAACTAGTCACCTTAGCTTTCCAAACAACTCCACAAAACACCTCAAGACCACTTAGCAAAGAGATTTTATGGAATGATTTGGAGTTTTATTGGTTGGATTTGAAGATTGAGCAAGAAATAGAAGGAAGAAATTGAGAGCTTTTCTTTCTTTTCCTTTGAGAGAGAGCCGGCTATGAAGCTTTAGAAATAAGGATGATTTTTGGCAATTTTTTGATTTATTTGGTAAAGTAGTGAATAGTGTAGTCAAAGTCCAAGACTTAATCTTATGGTGACACTTGTCACCTTTAGGTTTAAAACTTATCTTTTTGTCTCTCCAATACAAATATCTTAACACTTTGTAAAATAATATCACTTAATACAAAATTCCAACAAGTTGTCAAAAATATAATGCATTTACCGCACTTGCGGGTCCCACGTTCAAAATACGCTCTTAATTTCTCAAAAACTAACCGATACCAGAAAAATCATTTTAAAACTATCTTTGCTCATAAACTTTATCTGGGGAATTTTTCTAATAAAGAAAATGTAGAAAAGGCGGGCGATTAAATAAAATAAACCCTTGAAAATTAGAAAATTTTCGGGTTCTCACACTCATACTTTTCGGGGCGTCACAATCTCCCCTCCTTAAAAGAATGTCGTCCTCAACATTCCATCTTGTACCAATCAAGTCGAGATATCCCGCATGAATCACTAATATTTCAAACCAAACCCACAGTCCGGCATCCTAAACTTCAAGCCTAGGATACACTACAGAGATCCGAAGCCTAAGCTCTGATACCAACTGTGACGGCCCCACCTCCCCCTAAGGCGAACCAGAGGGTTCGGCGGGCCGCCTGCCCGGCTCTCGCCGGGACTCAGTCGTTCACTACGGTCCTCAAATGAATTGCAATATAAATCTCAAATATACATCACATGGTCCACAAATATACATCCAAGTCTCCAATAATTACATGTCACAATTGCAGCGGAAACAATTCCCAACTATACATAAAATGATTCCAAATCCAAATTGTACAACATAAAGGCCATCCATTCACGTGAACAAGCACAACAAGTCCTGCCTTCGCCTTGAGCCCTGTGGAGGCCATCCATTCCGGAAACTCGGGGAACCGGATTCACAAACTTGGTGCCTCAGACTAAGTTGAACTGGCTTCGACCAAGCCGTGACCGGCTTGAATAGTCCATCTCGGTCGGAAGATCAACCCCAAACTCACAAACTTCACAAAATTATTCAAAAGTCACCCCGAGCCACAAGCTCAAGGGGTTTAGTTCCAAAATGATTCATATACATATGCCATATACAAATGTGTGCGTAAATTAGGGTTTAGGTCGAGTGCGATAAAGTACACCCTCGCCTAGGTACCCTTTTCATACATATCAAAACACATTAGCAACTAACACATAAGAGCGGCCTGAATACTTACACAACGAACAAAAGAGCAAAAGTACGAAATTCGTGCCGCGAGGAGTAGCTAGTAGGCCCCACCGGCTCCACCTAGCTCACCAACGTCTTTAAAACAAGAGAGAGAGAGCTATTGGTCACCTTAGCTTTTCAAACAACTTCACCAATCACTTTAAAATCACCAAGTGGAGGAGTTTTGTGGAGCAAACCCAAAATTAAACGGTAGGAGTGGAAGATTGAGCAAGTTTGGATCAAATTTTGGAAGAGCTTTTCTTTTCTTTTCTCTCTAATGAGGGCCGGCTATGAGCTTGATATTTGTGGGAATTTTCGGGACAAATTTTTGAGTTATTTTGGTAAAATGGTAAAAGCATGAATAGTAAGTCAAAAGTAGAATTTAATCTCTAAGTGACACATGTCACTTGCTTTAATGGTTTGCCTAACTTTTGTCTCTCTCACACCTATCCACTTGGCAACCTCTAAATATTTCATAACACCCGGTAATTTAATTCTAGTATTCAAAACTTAACCTAGTTGGCCGAATTTTTCTGAACTTTTCGTACTAGTGGATCCCACATCCAGTATACGCTCTTAATTTCTCAAAACATATTCGATACTAAAAAAATCATCTAAAAACTATATCTGCTCCTTAACAATATCTAGAATTTTTTCCTAATCACGAAAATGCAGAAAACAAGCCATGAAAAATGCGAACACATAAGCATTCCCTCGCCTAGGTACCCTTTTCATACATATCAAAACACATAAGCAACTAACACATAAGAGCGGCCTGAATACTTACACAACTAACAAAAGAGCAAAAGTACGAAATTCGTGCTGCGAGGAGTAGCTAGTAGGCCCCACCGGCTCCACCTAACTCACCAACGTCTTTAAAACAAGAGAGAGAGAGCTATTGGTCACCTTAGCTTTTCAAACAACTTCACCAATCACTTTAAAATCACCAAGTGGAGGAGTTTTGTGGAGCAAAACCAAAATTAAACGGTAGGAGTGGAAGATTGAGCAAGTTTGGATCAAATTTTGGAAGAGCTTTTCTTTTCTTTTCTCTCTAATGAGGGCCGGCTATGAGCTTGATATTTGTGGGAATTTTTGGGTCAAATTTTTGAGTTATTTTGGTAAATTGGTAAAAGCATGAATAGTAAGTCAAAAGTAGAATTTAATCTCTAAGTGACACATGTCACTTGCTTTAATGGTTTGCCTAACTTTTGTCTCTCTCACACCTATCCACTTGGCAACCTCTAAATATCTCATAACACCTGGTAATTTAATTCCAGTATTCAAAACTTAACCTATTTGGCCGAATTTTTCTGAACTTTTCGTACTAGTGGATCCTACATCCAGTATACGCTCTTAATTTCTCAAAACATATTCGATACTAGAAAAATCATCTAAAAACTATATCTGCTCCTTAACAATATCTAGAATTTTTTCCTAATCACGAAAATGCAGAAAACAAGCCATGAAAAATGCGAAAACCTAGAAAATGCAAATTACGGGTTCTCACACTCTCTTCCCCTTAAAAGAATTTCGCCCTCGAAATTTTACCTTCCAAATTTAAAGTAACCAATGGCCTGTACCTTCTCCGTCTTCAGAGTCAGAAGAAACAAGGTTCTTCATTCCAGCCCCTTCTCCACTTGACGGTCCAGGGTCGGTCTTGGTTGGTTGTTGGGTTCCTTTCTTTTTACGCACTTTAATCGGACAATGAGCAATTCGATGCTCGGCGCTCCCACAGCGCAGACATCTCCTCCCCTTTCTCCAACAATCGTTCTCGATGTGATTGGCCTTCCCGCAATAGTCACAAGTCAAGTGGGAAGCCATCTTTTTGCTTTCCGGAGAAGTCTCCCCCTGTTCGGTTTGGCTTCCTTTGATAAATCTTTCATTTACCGCCCCCAATGTCCATGGCGGCCGGAATAACTGGTTCACTTTCCGTACTTTAGAAGGTGCCATTGCTTCGCTAGGTTCCTCACTCACGCTACCGACTGCACCCCTTTTCCGTATTTGGGAAGCTTTCACCAGCGCATTTGCCTTCTCGATTCGTTGGGCCTTTTCAAGGGTCTCCTCGAAAATCCCTTCGTATTTCCTTTTTAGCTCTAAGTTCTTGTGCAAGAGCTCAATTTTCTCTGAATACTCGTGCTTCCATCGCCCTTCCCAGTATGCAACAAGTTTCTTTTGGACTTCTATTTCGTCTCGAAGAACCGCGATTTCCTTATACATCTCAACCCAACGTGCCATCTCACAGAATTGCTGGACCTCAGATGGTAGCCTGTCGGCAAAACAATGGGTCATAATAAAGTCTTGAACACAAGTGGCACTCTTGGTCCATGTTTGGTTCAGCTGTTGTTTCCTCCCTTTCTTCTCTTGACTCTTGGTCTCGTTTTGTTTCACTGCTCTGACCATGTCCGCGATTACGTCCCCTCTTTTTTTTTTTTTTTTTCCCCCTTCTCTCTTTTCTTTCCAAAAGGGTACTTTCATGCATGAATGCAATAAATTGACTAAAAGAACAAAATCTATCATACCAATTACACAAGTAACATATCGCACATAACACGCCATATTAAAAGACGGATAAGCAAGTACACAAATACATATCAAGTTGGACAGATAACCATGTACACAAGCACATATACGAGCACATATACTAACGTTAGGTAGTCGTAATATACGGACGAACCGAAAGGAAAAGGTGAAGTCGTCCCAGTATCAGCCCATCTGGTCTCTCACGTCACTTACTATCCAAACTAGATGTCCATTAATCTCTTGTGCTCATTCTGGTCAGACAAAGCCTGTTCATGTTTCCAAAATACAAGGCTCAAATACCTAGTAGCTTGCATCGCCTCAATTCTGGAGTACTCGGGCACGAGAATCCGAAATAAGATAGTTCACATCTCGAGCTGGCCAGTCCCCAGAGTAAACCATCTACAAATCGAAATTCCTGCCCAACATACCTATCTATGGTCCTTAGATACCATAAGAAAGATTGAAGACCTATAACACTTCAGGGTTCATAGCTTATGCTCGAACGAGCACTTAATCCCTCATACCCATTCACCACTCAGCCCAAGCTCACTCCGCGCAGAGACCACGCGAAGCAGGCTCTGATACCAACTGTGACGGCCCCACCTCCCCCTAAGGCGAACCAAAGGGTTCGGCGGGCCGCCTGCCCAGCTCTCGCCGGGACTCAAAATTTTAAAACAATAAAATTAAATAAACCTACAAGCATACTATTCACAAGATATCTAACGCCAAAAGAATTCTATTTACATCTTCAAAAGTATCTAGTCAAACCACTCAAATACATTAGAATAACAACCAGCAGAAGGTAGACCCTATGGAGGGTTCTTATACAAACCACCAAAACAAAAACAAACCTCCTAACTGTCCGACTGTTACAATCAAACCTAACTATACTAGTGTATGTGTCAAAAGTCCCCGCGTCGGCCCCTGCTAAGGAAAACAAAAGGAAAGGGGTAAGCTATATGCTTAGTAAGAAAACAGGGGCAAAAGCGTAAATCTCACGTAACAACAATTGCACAGTAAGAGTAAAGCAAAAGCAGAAAAGTAACATCACATAATAAGGATACAGGTGGCTCCAAAGCCAAGTCATTTGCCATGCGTGATCTCCTGTCGACACTCCGTCGACCATAAATAAGGTCCGTAGAAACTTCACTTGTACACCCACCGAACACCTTATCACCCTCACTGGACAGTCACCTCACAAACTTGCCCGGGCGAACGAAATCACAAACTTGAGCTTGAATCACAAGCTCGGGTCGCCTAAGCTCTGATCTCATGAATTCATGCGTGCTTGCATGTGAGTTTAATCTTGTAATCTATTTGAGGAATGTAGTGAACGACTGAGTCCCGGCGAGAGCTGGGCAGGCGGCCCGCCGAACCCTCTGGTTCGCCTTAGGGGGAGGTGGGGCTGTCACAGTTGGTATCAGAGCTTAGGCTTCAGATCTCTGTAGTGTATCCTAGGCTTGAAGTTTAGGATGCCGGACTGTGGGTTTGGTTTGAATATTAGTGATTCTTGTGGGATGTCTCGACTTGATTTGGTACAAGATGGAATGTCGAGGACGACATTCTTTTAAGGAGGGGAGTTTGTGACGCCCCGAAAAGAATGAGTGTGAGAACCCGAAAATTTTCTAATTTTCTAGGGTTTATTTTTTTTTAATCGCCCGCCTTTTCTACATTTTCTTGATTAGAAAAATTCCCCAGATAAAGTTTATGAGCAAAGATAGTTTTAAAATGATTTTTCTAGTATCGGTTAGTTTTTGAGAAATTAAGAGCGTATTTTGAACGTGGGACCCGCAAGTGCGGTAAATGCATTATATTTTTGACAACTTGTTGGAATTTTGTATTAAGTGATATTATTGTACAATGTGTTAAGATATTTGTATTGGAGAGACAAAAAGATAAGATTAAAACCCTAAAGGAGCATTTGTCACTGTAACAGCCCCACCTTCCCCTAAGGCGAACCAAAGGGGTTAGCGGACTGCCTGCCCAGCTCTCGCCAGGACTACGGGCAGTTACACGCGAACTAGAACGTTTCGGGAAAGTAAAAGCGCGCTCGAACAAGCCACAAGAACCAAAATAACAAAATAATAAGAAAAATGAAAACGATGAATAGTGCCCGGAATAGTGGAATCCGAGATCCCACCAAACCTTAATACATCGCAATTCAACATTTACAACTACATCGGCATGTCAAAAGCTATTCATCATAGGCATACAAAGTTCGGTTTGCCAATCAAAAGATGAACCCAATACACATTAGGGTTTCATGCAAAGAGCTATTCAAAATAGACATACACATGGCTCAATTTGGCAACCAACAAGTATGAGCTTCCAAAAGTGATTATTTTCCTGTAAGGAAAACAAATGGAATGGTGTGAGCTAAAGCTCAGTGAGCAACTATCACACAATCAGCCAAGATCACTTAAACATAACCGTTCATTGCAAATATTCAAATAATAAGCAAAACAATTTGGGAAAAGGATACGGTCGGCTCTCAAGAGCCCATTTCCACGCTACATGCTTGATCTAACTCAATTGACCCTCCGTCAATATTAAAAGTACCAAACCGTAGACCTCTCTTCACTTCCATTCCTTCCACCCAACATTCCCCAACCGGCCACGCACTCCAAGCAGTAACTTTAGGTGATACTCGAGTACACTGGAACCAAGGGTCTCATTACCACAAGATTCCCATTTCAGTCCCCGTGGCTAGTCAATTTGCACGACCAAGCCCTCGCTGGCTCGGTTCAATTGAATGCCAACGGGGTCGAGCTCAGTACAGTAGGGCCGTTGGATACTCGTCCAACCAACACCCAAACAATTTCCATGAATGAAATCCAAGAATTCATATAGCAGTACAGTAATACAGTGAAACGGTAAACAATCGGTCACAAGAATAAAAGGAATGAGGGCGGTCAAGTACACCCTCACCCTAATCATTTGCAATAGCCAAACAAGCCTTCAAGGCATCACAATCACATATAGCAAAGCCACATTATAAATCCAAGTGAGTAGTATACTCACCACTTAAGCAAGTGAGGTTTCATGCACCGTCGTCCCTAGTACGTCGTGCACTAACGTCACGCCCTATAATACGTAAACAAATACCATAAGACTCGATAACGAGTCACGAAGCCAAGCCAATTATAACCCAATAGGGTTTCATATGCATAATCAAGCATCATAGCAAACCAGAAATTTCAGCAATGCACTAATGTGACCTTACAAAAAAAAAAAAACAGTTTTTGGCTTCCAAATGCGGTAATGGCACAAAATGCGCTACGCTCATCGGATGAGGGTGTAAGACCCACCATCGCGAAGCTAAAAGACAGGGCTACAACAATGTAGAAGGCCACTCAGTCCAAATCCTAGCACAACTAGGTCAAAAATGCAGAAAACTAACCCAGAACCGTAATTGCAGGTTCCCAAATCCCACAAAACTGTAATCAGTCCAATTCAGTCTATACAGGTCCAAATGCATTGATTCCAAAGGAATATGAAATCTAAGACATCAAGATACATTTCATCAGAAGACACCAACAACAAAATCCAAATCAATTCCAGTCAAAACAGACAATTACTATTGCAGTTCGCACATTCTGTTCACCAAAAACAGCAACATTCAAAACGGCATAACTCACTCTACACTACTCCAAATGCCCTGAAATTTTTCAGGCACTTCAAACTCATCAATACCTAAAACTTTCATGTTTTGAGAAAAGTCCAATTCGGCCTCTATCTATGACCTAAAATTTCGGACAGAATGTTCAACCAAGAACCCTAATTTTCCAGAAATTCTTCCAAATTCAAAATTGATTGCATTTATCAAAAATTCACACCGACTAGAGTCAAAGCCCCTTATTACCAACCATCAAAAACAACCACACCATCAAGATCATATGAAACCAGAAAATTCCTCATAAAATAAAAAAACTCAACCAATTCATTCCAAACCATGAAATAATCCACAATTTCTCACACCATAGCCACCATTAGGCATAAAATAACCATCATTAAGTATAAGGGAGTAGTCAAACATCACTTACCTAAGAAACAAGAGATGTAGAGATGTTGGCCACCTAAGACCTTCAAACAAACTTCAATAGACCACTCACAAGCACCCAAAGGATAGATTTTATGGAGTAGAATCTAAGTTATGTGGTTGGTTTTGGAAGATTGAGTGAAATGGAAGCTAGAAAGTTGAAGAATTTTGTCTTTCTTCTTGCTAGAGAGGTTCGGCCATCAAGAGGTGAAAATGGTGAATTTTTGTGTTTTTTTTTTTTGAAGATATTAACCACTTAGTCAAAATAGTCAAGAAAATGAATAGTAACTCTTAAGTCCTAACCAATATCATGGTGACACTTGGCATCACATTAATTGCATTTCTATCCTTTGTTCACCTCTCACATCAATCACTTCACACTCCTCTACTTATCCATTAACACCCGATACATTTTACACAGTATCCAGAAGCTAACCTTATTGGCCGAATTTTTCCGAACTTTCCGCACTAGTGGGTCCCACGTCCTTTCTATATACTTAATTTTTCAACAACTATCCAATGCTAGAAAAATCATCTAAAAACTATAATTACTCATAAAATCCACCAATAAAACATTCCTAGGCCAGAAAACGCAGAAACATGCAATTAAAGGGGAAAAACCCTAGGAAAAAAATTAGGGAATTTACGGGTTCTCACAGTCACAAAACCATTGGACCTTGACTTTTGACCAAGACTTTTCTAACTTTACTAAAACCAATTTGGACCCAATTTCTCTCCATTTTAGCTTGTCTTGGACGAAATTTTGAGAGAAAAAGAGAGAGAAAATCCATCATCTTGCACTTCAATTTCTTGTCCAAATCTTGAGTTCCAACCGATTAAATTGCAAATCACTCCATAAAACTTGCTAGCTAAGGAAGATTGAAGCTCTTGGTGGAGTTGTTTTGGAAGAAAAATCCCTAAGTCATCACCTTTCTTGATATTTGAAGGTATCATGTCTAGCCATCCTTTCTTTGTTCTTGATTATGCTAAATTAGAGACTTGTGATGGCTAAAGAGATGGTTTGATGGATTATATTTTGAGTTGTGGTTGGATGGATGAACTTTTATTATTTTTGGGGATTTTTCTGTTTTAATATGAGTATGATTATGTGGTTATGTATGATGATTGGAAATGATGTTTAATGATTCTAGAAGGTGGAAAAAGTGGAAGATTGCAAGTAAATTCTGTTTTGGAAGAAATCTGGAAAATTAGGGTTCTTGGTTCTTCATTCTGTCCGAAATTTTAGGTCCTAGATAGAGGCCGAATTGGCCTTTTCTTAAAAAATGAAAGTTTTAGGGAATGACATTTTAAAGGTTCCTACAAAACTTCAGGTCAATCGGAGTAGCGTAGAGTGAGAAAATTCGAAATTACTATTGTTGTTCTGGTTTTACCCGAATGTAAGAATTGTGCCTGTAATTGGTTGTTTTGGCTGGAATTGCTTCTGAATTGGTTGTTGAAGCCTTCTGATGAAATTTATCCCTGTTTATTAGCTTTCATTTGGTTTTGGAATTTCTGGATTTGGACTTGTAGAGCTGCTTTATGATGTTTCCGCTAGAATGCGTTCTGTGGATCTATTTTTGTGATTCTGGTATGGTATCTTGCATTTTTGACCTGGTTACACTCGAAACTGGGTTGAGTGACCTTCTATAATATTGTAGCACTGTCTCTTAGCTTCGAAACGGTGGGTCTTTTACCTTCATCCGATAATCGTAGCACCTTTGGTGCCATTACCGTAAAATGACGTCAAAAACTGTTTTTCTGGTTTTGAGCTTAACTTCCGTTTCCGAACTTTTCCCTAGCTTGACTTGTACTTGTCTTACTTGGAGCTTGCTGAATGGCTATTGGATGAACTTGTTGTTGTGGGTGTACCTTTGGGTTTGAATGAGAAAAATAATGAAGCCATGATGGCTGGAAAAGTTAACAAATTCAGGGGAAGTGCTGTCCGAACTTTGAAGGAACTTGTTTGCATTGAGTTTGTGATCTAAGACTTGGATTTGAGCAAGGCAATGTTATATGCTGGATGATTTCTGAGCCGTGGAGGTGAGTGACCCTAAACTATTTCCAAAGTACTTGTGAAATGTTTCTTGCATTATGTACTCGATTGCATCTCATGCGTGCTTGCATGTGAATTCATGACATGATTTGGCTTCAATGAGTTCTGGGAAAGTCTTGTGCTGGACACCAACGTCTCCACCATTTTCGTGAGTTCGTGACATGATGGAGCAAATGGCTCCGGAGCTCAAAAAGGGGGCTCCCTCCTAATGTTAATGTTAATGTTAAATGATCTATTTGAGCGTTGTGTGTTCAAGTGCTGTGATTTCACCGGCTCACGAGAGCACTAAACATACATTTGATCTCTGAATCATGACATCATCGAAATGATCGAAATGCAACATTGTGAAATATATTTGTTTAATGATTTTTCTGGTTACTCGCTGAGCTTCTAGCTCACCCCAAAACTATTTTTATTCCCCTCCACAGGGCTCAAGGCGAAGGAAGGGCTTGTAGTACTTATTCACGTGACTGGATGGCTTATTTGGAATTGTTTCCGCTTCGCTTATGACATGTAATTCTTGGAGACTTTGATGTATATTGGAGATTTATATTGTAATATGTGAGTTTAATCTTGTAATCTGTTTGAGGAATGTAGTGAACGACTGAGTCCCGGCGAGAGCTGGGCAGGCGGCCTGCCGAACCCTCTGGTTCGCCTTAGGGGGAGGTGGGGCTGTCACAGTTGTGACTTTGGGATGCTAGGGGAAACAAAAATTCCAAGAGGAGGTGAAGTATTACTCTTGCAAGCTTCTTTTGTTGAGGTATAAGGTCTAACCCATAGCTTTGGTTCTTTTATTTTTGATTAAGATGTTATATAATTCATGTTTTGGTTAGATTAGTTGTGATACAAGTTGTTGGGATGATTTTTAAGGTGATATATGTAAGTTAGGGTTTGATGATTTCTGCCTATACTTGCTATATGGATGATATATGTTGTATCTAAGCTTATATAGGAGGTTGTGGTGGTGGATTGAGGCAAGAAATGAAGAAAGTTTCACTGAATCCCAAAATTCCCAGATTTCTGGAAAATTTCAGCCTTGTTCTGTCTGGTTTTATTGTACCATGTTAGAGGCCGAATTAGACTTGGTATAAAACATGAAAGTTGTATATAATGGTATTTTATAGGTTCCTACAAATGTTCAGCTCAATCGGAGCAACGTAACCTGTGAAAAGACCAAAATAACCTCACTATTTTAGGATGTTTCCAGTGTTCCGTTTTAGTCAGTTCATCCAGTTTATCATGTTTATTCACTAGGATCCGTGCTGATTTAGCCATTTGTCAAAACATGAAAGTTTTAGTACTCTGGCTTAGCTTTTAAACTCCTCAAAGAACATCTTAAACGGACCTTGGTAGCCTGAGATATGACCATTCTAGTGCAGTACGGTTAATTAGCCGTATAGTTGGAAGTTGGCTCTGTAAATTGGGAATTTGACCAGGTTACACTGGAAATTTGACCAAGTGATATTCATGAAAGTTGTATACCTTCGTCTTAGCTTCGAAATGGTATAATTTTCACACCAATCCGATAAGCGTAGCCTCAGATGTGTTCTTTCCGCAAAAACCTGTCAAATCTGTCTTTTGTAAACTTCATTTCCGCATTTGTTATTAGTTGATTTAAGTCCTTGTATTGTCTTAAGCCTATTGAATGGCTATTGAACTTGGATTGTTGTGTGTATACCTTTGGGCTGATGAGAAAAATAATGAAGCCATAAATGGCTGGAAATAGGAAAACACAAAGGGCATGCTACCCAAATTTACGTTCGAGGACTAGAGAAAAATACTTGCAACTTGAGTAAGGACTTGGCTGAATTTATACCCTTGAGAAATAAAATAATGACTGCTCGGAGTACGTTTTTTTTGTCACTTCGACTTAAATGGAGATTTCAAAGTTTTACGAGCAAGCATAAGTTTTACAAATATTTTACTCATAGCCTTTGGTTTAAATGTACTCTTTTCACTTCCAAAACTATACTTATACTTTGTACTAGTAGTTATTCGGATTTTCTTTGGTTCACTTAAACTTTGGAGGGGTTTAACTGTAATATTTTCTCTTGGCTATTATTAGGGTTTCTTGGCGATTGAGAGTGTTATCCGGGAGGATACTTTGGGCATTATTTTGCTTAAATATGCGAGTGTTCCTTGTTTGTTATATTCTCCATGACTTCATGACTTGTTGTTGTTGTTTGATGATGTGTTAAGTGTTTTCAATGATTTCCAAAACGAATTTTCTAGGCGAGCGTGTACTTTATCGCGCTCGACCTAAATGAAACGTGAAATTTTCAATGATTTAATCATTGAAACATTAGTTGCGCATGATGTAAGCCTTTTGGCTGAATTGGGCCCTGCCCTTCGTTACCGATCGACTCGAGCCAGAAGCGGACTCGGTCGGGCGATATGGTGACCCTGGGTGAATTTGGTATACTCGAGTATTACCTTGTAGTCCGGCCACGTCCAGATGGGTGGAGTCCGGCAACATCCGGATGGGTGGAGTCCGGTCAACGTCCAGAAGGGGATGAATGAACGAACGAAGGCATGAGGGTTTTACTTCTCAAAAAGGAAATTTTCAAATAATTGGAGGAATAAGGGAAAATGTCAGGGGAACGAACGAACAAACAAATAGCTCCATGTGAGCCCGTATCCTTTTAATGTATGTGTTAATATAGCTTTCCATGGTAAATGTTTCTTGAATTATTGATGCTCTATGTTTAGTGTATTGGATTGATTATTTGATTATGTGTTCGGAACCTCACTGAACTTTTAGCTCATCCCTTTAGTTTTGTTTTCCTTAACAGGGGAAGGCACGCAAGGATGAGAGCTTGGTATAGACTAGCTTGGGTCTAACTCTTTGTTTTTGTAATGGTTCTCGCCCTAGTGGTTGGCACGGGCTGGTTGTATGGTGAAGTGAGAACCTTTGTACATTTGATGGTTGTACTTCCTTTTGAGATAGCAATGTATATATAAGTTTCACTTAAGTTTTGGATTGTTGTATGTTATCCCTTTGGTTGTATTTCGGATTTGATTAAGGAACGACTGAGTCCCGGCGAGAGCTGGGTAGGCGGTCCGCCGAACCCTTTGGTTCGTCTTAGGGGAGGTGGGGCTGTCACAACTACTGGATTGGTTACTTTACTTGAAAGTTGACAGAGTGTCAACTAATATTTGATCAAGCTCTGGTGAAGCAATGGGAACTTCGCTCCTGAGAGCCATCCATATCCTTATACTTTGAAATGATTATTGCTTATTGGATTATTGTTTCTTTTGAAAAACAAAAGCACTTTACACTCGTTCATTTTGAGATTTGCTACTTGAAGTGTTATTGCTCACTTTTATGAACTTTTCATGCTCATTACTTTGCTACGTGATACTTGCACTTTTAAATAATAGTCAACTTGCTATTTGGAATCTCACTGGGCTTTTACCTCATTCCACGCCATTTATTTTCCTTACAGGGGGTACGACCGAGGCGTGAGACTGGTACAGGCTAGCATAGTCTAGTTTTTTGGAAATATTACAATTGTATTCGCACAAGTCGATCAATTAGGGTTGAATGTATTGAGAATTTAAATCTTTTGATATAGTTGGGATTGTATGGATGGTTGAGATAGAAATGACTGTATTTGTATGTTCCAAACTTGGAAACTGTTATTTCGTTTATTATTGAGATTGCCCCCTTTTTTATTTGATGTGAGTGAGTGAGTCCTGACGAGAGTTGGGCAGGCGACCCGCCGAACCCCGGGGTACGCCCTAGGGGGAGGTGAGACCATCTTTTGACGGCCCCACCTCCCCCTAGAGTGTACCCTGGGGCTCGGCGGACCGCCTGCCCAGCTCTCGCCGGGACTCACTCGTACACCTCAAGTAAAAATAACGTACATCCATAGAAAATAAATAACACATCCACTTCAACTTAATATATACATTGATGCTCAAATCTAGATATTGGGGCCATAGTGTGAGGATTAGTAAAGTAAGATATTAGGAACCTTAGAGCTTCTAGGATTTTCCTAAGCTCAATTGTGATTGGTGGAGAAAAAGTATCTTTGACCTTAACTTAAATATCTAAGTTGTTAGTAAATGAAAGGAAAACAAACAAAGCCAAACATTAAGACAAAAAAGAGAGGGAGGTCGTGACACCTTGGAGAGAACAAGAGAAAAGCTTCAACTTTGGGGATCTTGATTTCTTGCTCAATCTTGCAAACTAACCAATAGATTCACCAAATAATCCATAGAAGTTGCTTAGGAAGGTGAATTGCCATCTTGGAGTGGAGAGTTTTGGTGGTTCAAGCTTCCTAGGGATTGTTGTGCTTCCCCAATTCTAGGTAAGGATGGTATTAGTTCATGGTTGTGCTACTTATTGGTTTACAAGTGAAAGTTATGGCTTGTTAGGTAGATTTCATGGTTTTAGTAGTGGGTATAGTAAATTCCAGCTTTATAGTGTAAATTTCAGTTTTGGTTGTTGGAAATGATGGTTGTTCTTGATGGGGCTTGGATCTAGAAGGTAGAGACTCACGTTGAAGACGACGAACGCAACAACAACACAAAACAGAATTTTTTTTTCACGAAAACAAGAGAAATAATTGCGGACTGACTTGGACAGATTTGTATACGCTTGGACAGAATTTTTTGACTCCACAAACACGAAGCAGTTTCGGACAAATTGGACAGATTTAGCATCACCAGAAACAAAAATTTTCTGACTCCCAACGAGACAAAAACCGATGCGGACAGATTGAAGACACAAAAACAAGAACAGAAAAGACACCAAAAGGAAAAGAAAACAGCGACACAAAGAACACAAAAACAAGGGATATACGTGATACCTTCAACTAGTTCTGATGCCAGCTGATACGAACGGCACCAACCTTGTGATGCAACCCGTACAGAAAGGCTTGGATCTAGAAGGTAAAAACTCACGTTGAAGACGACGAACGCAGCAGATCACCTAAACCCGTTGATCACGTGGTCAACGAACCTCGGTATTGGTAGAAGACGCCACAATCTAGCGCGGTCCTAGATTGATAAGTCAATTGAATACCTAATATATAAATCTAAGATATTCAAGGTGCTTCAATGAAGCTTTGAGAGAACTCTCAAAGTAATTTTTTAATCATCAAAAACTGAATGTAAAACAATGACCTAAGGCTATTTGTAGCCGTGACGAAGGCCCAACAACATACAGCGAGACCCCCGTACCGGCTCAGCGTAGGGACTAACTACGTGGCCCACTAAAGTGCTATTGGTCCTAAGGCCCACATGGCCTAGCCCCTTGACCCAAGAACTAATAACGACTAAGGTCCAAACCACAAGCTAGTTGGACTTCTTTATTACACTCTACTAAACTAATAATGGGCCATGGCCCAGGCGAATCATGGGCAGCTAATCCTCATGGATGGCAAATAGTAGGACAACATCTCTAGCTTCGTTAAGGCCCTCAATGGCCCTTGGCTCTCCACTTGACTCACGGGCCGCACGAACCAATGTTTGTAGTTTCTCAATCAACCTCTTCGCGTGAGCTCGTGTCATAGGCCCCAATGGCACCTTCACTTGCTCCACTTGGATAGCTCCCTCGACCTCCTCATCACTTAGTTTATGGAAGTAAATTTATTGTTAAATCTTGTTAGTTTTGTAGCATATAACATTCGGTTAGCATGAAGGGCTTGGATTAGGGTTTTGGTTGACGAACTTCTATGTACTCTTGTGTTAGTGATGAACTGCCCTGTTCTGACTAGTTTCATTCGGCCATGATGGAGGCCGAATTAGGCTTAGGTTAAAACATAAAAGTTGTAGAAAATGATGTTGTATAACTTTTTGTAAAATTTCAACTCGATCGGAGTACTGTAGTAAGTGAAATGACCAAAATACCCCTGACTGCCAAATGTCTCATTTCGTGGACAGTTTTGAGATTTCACAAGTTTGGTTTCATTTTTCTCCTTCATCCGTATCAAATCAGCCTTTGGCCAAAACACAAAACTTTTATCCCTGTATTTTAGCTTTCCAACGCATCTAAAAATGCCTCAAACGGAATTGTGTAGCTTGAGTTATTGCCATTTGAATTCAGTGCTGACAACCAGACTGACCATGAACTTTGGGTTCTGTAATTTGCATATTCGACCTAGATCAACTGTGAACTGGGTTAAGTTGTCTTCATAAAAGTTGTAACCCTTTTGTTTATCTTCGAAACGATATAAAGTGTACCCCAATCCGATAAATGTAGCTCTAGTTGTGACCAAAATTCTATAAGATGTCAAATCTACTGTTTAGCTTTTTGTCTTCAAAACTAATTTCCGATTTTATTATTACACTTGTATAATAAATGGATGATTTTGGAGTCTAATTGAAGGGTTATGATGGTAACATTGCTTGTGTGTGACTTTGGGGCTGATCTGAGAAAAATAATGAAGTCATAAATGGCTGAAAAATAGGTAAATACAAAGGGCGTGCTGCCCAAATTTTCATTCGAGAACTAGACGTGTGCACTTGTAGTTTGAGCGAGGAGTTGGGGTTGAATTGAGCTTGAATTGTCTAGGTTACTCAAGTCCTCTTCATGGAGGTATTTAAGCTAGAATTCGGCCGAAATTTGTATCCTTGGAGAAATGAAAGTAACGACTAATAGAAATACGTTTTCCTCGTCTCTTCGACTCGAATGGTGATTTCAAAGTTTAATCGCTTCAAAGTTTCAAACTTTTAAGAGCGAGCATGAGTTTGCAAATATTCTCCAAATAAGTTTCAATTATGTGATTCTCATTGAACGAAACGTTTGAGTTTCGAACCTTAGTTACTTTCAAAAGCTCTTAAACAATGTTTTATCGCAGATTTGGACTCCACACACGGAGTAATACCCGAACGTAACCCGTAAAGGCACCACATCTTTTGGTGAGTGCTTCCAAATACCTGATTGAACTGGACATTTGTTTTCAATACTTGACCAATGTGATTTAATGATATGTAATTTGTTTGATCGGGCAAAAGTGTATTTTATCGTACTTGCCCTAATATGATATATACTTGTTTATTGTTACAATTGACTTGATATCCTTGTACTTGACTTGTAAGTGCTGAGTGGCAGCATGTACCACACTCAATGTGAGTGGGAGGTGCCTCTCATTCCCGTCTCCGTACTTTTATTTTGATTCAGTCGATTGGAGATGTTATCTCATCGACTTCTTGGGGACTCAAACCCCACTGGCTAGTTAATCGAGTCGAGCCGGCAAGGGCTTGGGCGATTAGATAACGAACCATGGGTATCTAGTATTGTCGAGTGGAGTGTTATCTCCTCGACTAAGTGTTTAGTTGGCGTTCGGGCCCAGTAAGGGGGTTGAATGGTGGACAGATTGGAGTTAAACAAAGTACTACTGGATTGGTTACTTTACTTGAAAGTTGACGGAGTGTCAACTAATATTTGATCAAACTCTAGTGAAGCAATGGGAACTTCGCTCCTGAGAGCCATCCATATCCTTACACTTTGCAATGATTATTGTTTATTGGATTATTGTTTCTTTTGAAAAACAAAAGCACTTTACACTCGTTCATTTTGAGATTTGCTACTTGAAGTGTTATCGCTCACTTTTATGAACTTTTCATGCTCATTACTTTGCTACGTGATACTTGCACTTTTAAATAATAGTCAACTTGCTATTTGGAACCTCACTGGGCTTTTAGCTCATTCCACGCCATTTGTTTTCCTTACAGGGGTACGAGCGAGGCGTGAGACTGGTACAGGCTAGTATAGTCTAATTTTTTGGAAATTTTACAATTGTATTCGCACTAGTCGCTCAATTAGGGTTGAATGTATTGAGAATTTAAATCTTTTGATATAGTTGGGATTGTATGGATGGTTGAGATAGAAATGAATATATTTATATGTTCCAAACTTGGAAACTGTTATTTCGTTTATTATTGAGGTTGCACCCTATTTTATTTGATGTGAGTGAGTGAGTCCTGGCAAGAGTTGGGCAGGCGACCCGCCGATCCCCGGGCTACGCCCTACGGGGAGGTGGGACCACTACAAGTGGTATCAAAGCCGCTTCGCGTGGTCTCTACGCGGAGTGAGTTTGGACCAAGTGGTGATATGTTCCCGATTATGTGAATAAGTGTAAAGGACTAAATGCTCTTCTTGGACATAAGCTATGAATCGTGCCTGTTATAAGTAGAAATCCCTTATCATGGATAGATATGTACGTCAGGTAGGAATCTCTAGTAGGGGTGATTTACTCTTGGGACCGGCCGACTCGAGATGTGAATTATCTTATTATGGATTCTTGTACTTGAGTACAAAATAATGGAGAGTACTAGAATAAGGATCTGTATCTTGATTGCACTTGAGATAAGTTTGCGGAAGCACTATAAGTGAGAAAAAGTCACTTCAAAATTGGACAAAAATACTGTAGCATCAAGTTTTGTGCGAGCAAAGGTTAGAATTTCGAGGACGAAATTCTTTTAAGGGGCAGAGAGTGTGAGACCCCAAAATTTTACTTGTCTTTATAGCTCTCATTTGAACTTACTTGCCTTAGATTCTTGGTTGAATGTGAGCCAAGGGAGTGAATTTTTGTTAAGAAAAGTTTCATAACCTTAAGTTATTAGAAAATCTAGAAATTTCGCAGGAGGCTCTGCGCAGCTTTGGGAAATTGACTATAACTTCGTATAGGAAAGTCGGAATTGAGTTCCGTTTGTTGCATTTTGTGAGAGCCCGAAATTTTCTTATTTTCTAGGCATTTATTTTAGTCTTTTGCATATAATTTCTGTAGCTAGCCATGGATTGCTGGTTATATATGAAGTAAATTGGAGCCTCTATATGCTTATTGTGGGTTATTGTGAAAATTTCCAGATTTTAGAGGGATTTTCGGTTTTAGGGATTCCAAATGACCCTGTTCTTCCTGGTTCTGTTTGGCTAGGTTAGAGACCGAATTAGCCTTAGGTTAAAACATAAAATTGTAGGAAATGAAGTTTTATAGTTGCCTGCAAAATTTCAGCCCAATCGGAGCAACGCAACTTGTGAAAAAACTGAAATACCCCTGCTGCCCTGTTTCTGTCCAAACCTGATAATCAGCTTCTGTAATTGGCTAGTTTGACCGGGAATACAACTGATTTGTGTAACAGCCCCACCTTCCCCTAAGGCGAACCAAAGGGGTTAGCGGACTGCCTGCCCAGCTCTCGCCAGGACTACGGGTAGTTACACGCGATCTAGAACGTTTCGGGAAAGTAAAAGCGCGCTCGAACAAGCCACAAGAACCAAAATAACAAAATAAATAAAAAAAAAATGAAAACGATGAATAGTGCCTGGAATAGTAGAATCCGAAATCCCACCAAACATTAAGACATAGCAATTCAACATTTACAACCAAATCGGCATGTCAAAAGCTATATATAAGGGGTACACATATTCGGTTTGCCATTCAAAAGATGAACCCAATACACATTAGGGTTTCATGCAAAGAGCTATCAAAATAGACATATACATGGCTCAATTTGGCAACCAACAAGTATGAGCTTCCAAAAGTGATTATTTTCCTGTAAGGAAAACAAATGGAATGGTGTGAGCTAAAGCTCAGTGAGCAACTATCACACAATCAACCAAGATCACTTAAGCATAATCGTTCATTGCAAATATTCAAATAAGAAGTAAAACAATTCAGTAAAAGGATACGGACGGCTCTCAAGAGCCCATTTCCACGCTTATATTCTTGATCCAATCTCATTGACTCTCCGTCAACGTTTATGAGTACCAACCGTAGAACCCACTTCACTCCCATTCCTTCCACCAAACATACCCCAACCGGGCCCGCACTCCAAGCAGTAACTTTAGGTGATACTCGAGTACACCGGAACCAAGGGTCTCATTACCACAAGATTCCCATTTCAGTCCCCGTGGCTAGTCAATGTTCACGACCAAGCCCTCGCTGGCTCGATTCAATTGAATGCCAACGGGGTCGAGCTCAGTACAGTAGGGCCGTTGGATACTCGTCCAACCAACACCCAAACAATTTCCATGAATGAAATCCAAGAATTCATATAGCAGTACAGTAATACAGTGAAACGGTAAACAATCGGTCACAAGAATAAAAGGAATGAGGGCGGTCAAGTACACCCTCACCCTAATCATTTCCAATAGCCAAACAAGCCTTCAAGGCATCACAATCACATATAGCAAAGCCACATTATAAATCCAAGTGAGTAGTATACTCACCAATTAAGCAAGTGAGGTTTCATGCACCGTCGTCCCTAGTACGTCGTGCACTAACGTCACGTCCTAGAACATGTAAACAAATACCATAAGACTCGATAACGAGTTATAAAGCCAAGCCCAACACAACCCCAATAGGGTTTCATATGCATATATAAGTATATAAGCAAACCAGAAAATCAAGAAATGGAACTCATTTGTCCCAACAACAAAAACAAGTTTTGGCTTCCAAATGCGGTAATGGCACAAAATGCGCTACGCTCATCGGATGAGAGTGTAAGACCCACCATCGCGAAGCTAAGAGACAGGGCTACAACAATGTAGAAGGCCACTCAGTCCAAATCCTAGCACAACTAGGTCAAAAATACAGAAAACCAACCCAGAACCGTAATTGCTGGTTCCCAAATCACACAAAACTGTAATCAGTCCAATTCAGTCTATACAGGTCCAAATGCATTGATTCCAAAGGCATATGATAGCTAAGACATCAAGCTACATTTCATCAGAAGACACCAACAACAAAATCCAAACCAATTCCAGTCAAAACAGACGATTACAATCACAGTTCGCACATTCTGATCACCCAGAACAGCAACAGTAAAAACGGCATAACTCACTCTACACTACTCCAAATGCCCTGAAATTTTGTAGTCACTTCAAAATCATCAATACCTACAACTTTCATGTTTTGAGAAAAGTCCAATTCGGCCTCTAACCCTATGATCCAAAACCGAACAGAATTGGGGGTTATCAACCCTAACTTTTCTCATTTCAATCCAAACCCAAAATTGATTGCAATTTCCTATCATATGCACCTACTAGAGCCATAGCCCCTTATTACCAACCATCAAAAACAACCACACCATCAAGATCACATAAAACCAGAAAATTCCTCAAAAAAATAAAAACTTAACCAAATCACTTCAAACCAAGAAATAAACCACAATTTCTAACACAATAGCCACCATTAGGCATAAATTCAACATCATTAGGTGTAAGAGGATAGTCAATCACTACTTACCAAGTAAACAAGAGAGAGGAAGTGGTAGACCACCTTAGCTCCTCCAAACAACTTCACTAAGCAACTCACTAGCACCTAATGGAAAGCTTTTATGGAGTAGAAACTAGTTGATGCAATTGGTTTGGAAGATTGAGCTAAATGGAAGCTTGAAATTTGAAGCAATTCTCTTCCTTCTTGAGCTTGAGGAAGTCGGCCACCAAGGAGTGAAAATAATGAATTTTTGAGGTAATTTTTAGATATTTAACCACTTAGTCAAAAGGTCAAAAACATGAATAGTAAGTCATAAAGTCCACCCAATGGAAAAATGACACTTGGCACACTAGTAAATGCATTTCTATCCTTTGGTCACCTCTCACATCAATCACCTCACACTCCTCTACTTATCTCTTAACACCCGATAAATTTTACACAGTATCCGAAACTTAACCTTATTGGCCGAATTTTTCTGAACTTTTTACACTAGTGGGGCCCACGTCCATAATCGATCCGTAATTTTTCAAAAACTACCCAATGCTAGAAAAATCATCTAAAAACTATAATTACTCATAAAATCCACCAAGATAATATTCCTAGGCCAGAAAATGCAGAAAACATGCAATTAAAGGGGAAAAATCCTAGGAAAATTATTAGGGCAATTATGGGTTCTCACAATTTGGTTGTCAATGTCTTCATAAGAATTATAGCCTGGTATCTTAGCTTTCAGATGGCTTTGGAATCACTTGAATTGGAGACGTATGTGCTGAGATATAGTTGAATGAATCAGGACTGCTCGTTGAATTTCACAGTAAGATGCGAACTGGAAAATTTGGGGTTGTTTTGGTAAATTTGACCTAGATACATTGCAAACTGGACTGAGTGGCCTTCTTCAACATTGTAGTCCTTTCTCTTAGCTTCGAAATGGTGTAACTTGCACCCCAAACCGATAAGTGTAGCTCCAGTTGTGACCGTTCCGCTAAGTAACGTCAAAACTGTCTTTTGCTTTTCAACTTAAACTTCATTTCCGCACATGTCCCGAGCTCGGTTATGAACTTAGACATTCTATTGGGTCTTATTTTTGGTAGTGTGTGGATTTGCTTTGACTCGTATTCGAGTCTTAATTGGGATATTCTTGTTGTATAGGTCGTGCCCGTGATCCGACGCCTACGCCTGAAGCTAACTTGTGAATTTGCTTACTTACCTTGGTGAGTGTACCATTATATGGTCTAATGCTTAAATGATTGTGTATACTTATTATGTGAACTTGAATGGCTTGAATGAGACGAGAGTGTACTTTATCGCTCTCGATCTCTTATCTGTATTATCGTTACTGTCAAATGTGAAATTGTCTACATGTGTGATTTGACATGGCTGAGGGCTTTGCCCGACAACTTAACTGTGCTATCTGAGCTCATACCCCATTGGTCTTTAATCGAATCGAGCCGGCAAGGGCTTGGGCGAATCGATAAGGGACCTTGGGTTCACTGCAGTCGGGTGGAGTGTTAACTCCTCGACCTTATGGTATACTCGAGTATTACCCTCTCTGTTACTGTGAGGTGTTCGGGCCCGGTAAGGGGGTGATCGGTGGAAGGGATACGGAGTAAAGTGGGGATCTACAGGATGTTCTTCTCTTTAAAGGTTGACGAAGTGTCAACGGGTTCGAGATCAAGTGCGGCAAGTGGAAAGTGGCTCTTGAGAGCCAATTGTATCCTTTTATTGACTTGTTTTGTTTATGAGTTTTGGGATCATTATGTGATAAAAGGTGTTTACTGGTGTGTCTTGTTGGTACCTCATGAGCTTAAGCTCACCCTCATTGCTTTGTTTCCTTACAGGGATATGAATAACTGTTGGGGGACTATATTGTTTTGAAGCATGAGTTGAGCTAGTTTTCATATAGTTTGAATATATTCTTTTGTAAAGCTCCTCGATGGTTGGAAAAACCCTAAATGTACTTTGATCTAAATATCTTCCTTTTGATTTGTAAATTACAAACGTATGTGTATAACACTGTTAAACCCTGTTCATGTATCCTATTTGGTTTGGGAATGTTTCTCTGAGGTGTATGGTGACATCTACATTTGATTTGATTCTGGTTGAACAGTGACGTGGCGGTCACTATTCATTTGCGATTTCAATTTTTGTTTCCCATTTTGCGGGTTTTAAATCGCTTGAGCGCGCTAATATTTTTCGAAACATTTTAGATTATATACGACCGTCTTAGTAGTCCTGGCGAGAGTTGGGCAGGCAATCCGCTAACCCCTTTGGTGCGCCCTAGGGGAAGGTGGGGCTGTCGCAGTTGGTATCAGAGCCAGGTTAGAAGTGACATAGGCAAGTTTGAAATTTTGTTCCTCAGGACCTGTGAGGGAAGTGTTAAGGTACTGTTAGGTGTGATTATGCTTACGTTGTCTAAGATAAGAACCCTTTTGTTATCTTTGTAGGTTATGGCCGGTATGAGTGGACAGGGTGGAGGTGAGCCACCTCAGAGGCGGCCACGAGTTATTGATTATCAGTAGAGGCCGGGAGGTCCGATCCGGCTTTGGTACACTGCCAGCCGGACCCGCCGCTGCAGGCGTTGCCAGTATTACTCTTATACTGACCATGTAGTCTTGGCGGTGCTAGACGAGCGGAGGAGACTTAGGAGTGCCGCCGCGAGGGATCACACTGAGGCGCTTAGACTGAGGGGCGTCCTAAGGATGCAGGCTGACCGGATTGGAGAGCTCCAAGGAGACATAGTTATGGAGCAGGAGCGATCGAATGCTTTGAGGGAACAGTTGTAGGTGGTGAACACCCGCCTTACTAATGTCGTCCGGGAGGTTAGAGACCGTTCCGGAGGCATTATTAACGAGTGCGGGGCGCTAATCCAAGGTGTGATTGGCGCCAATGCGCAAGTAATGGCTCCTAGTAGTAGTACACCTGGCGAAGGGAGTACCCCTAGTTCTAGCCAGTGCGGAGAGTCTGTGGCCTCCGTAGGGAGCTAGGCTAGAGCTCTTTTGAACCACTTTTGATCCCACGAAGGGAATAGTTAGGAAAAGCGCTTAGTTAGTTGTTTTGGCCTAACTTTGTATATAACCTTTTGGAGGACCCCTTTTGTTTCATGGGATTTCTTTTGTATGTCCTTGACCGACTGCTTTTGTATGACTGCTTGCAACATCTGTGTATGAATGTTCTATGTGTTTATATGTCTTGTGCGTTATTTTGATTATTTGCCGATGTTTATAAGTTTATGCCCGTATGGTTCTTTAATTGTTATTACGTGTCTCGACCTTAGAGTGACTTGAACCATGAAGGGCACTCGTAGTGGACGAGGCCGTGGACGTGGAAATAGGCAACCTTCTGATAAAGGCACTGCGGAAACCTCGACTGGACCAAACCCTGAACCTAGGGTAGATCCAAATATCCAGATAGCTGCCGCTATGCAGCAAATGACCGACTTGCTGGCCCATGTGGTGCAACAACAGGGCCACAACCCTAACCCACCTGTCGGGAATCCCGAAAACCCTGGGAATCACGTAGAAAGTGAGGATCGAGCTCTTGAAAGGTTCCAAAAGTTCTCCCCACCAAAGTTTCTTGGAGGGCCCGATCCCGATGTGGCTGAAAGATGGTTGGAGAAGATGGTGGACATCTTTGCGGCCTTACATAACTCCGAAGAGAGGCAGATTACTTTTGCGGTCTTCCAATTAGAAGGGGCCGCTCGCTCTTGGTGGAATGTTATTCGAACCAAGTGGGAGAGAGAGCAGACACCCAGAACGTGGGTGAACTTTGTAAGAGAATTTAACGCCAAGTACTTTCTGCCCTTGATCCAAGAAAAGAAGGAGGATGAGTTCATCCGATTTCGCCAGGGCACCCAATCCGTGGCTGAATACGAAAGCCAGTTTACCCGATTAGCCAAGTTTGCCCCTGAACTTATTATGACTGAACAAAGAAGGGTACGACGTTTCATTCAGGGGCTAAATGTGGAAATCCAAAAGGATTTAGCCTTGACCCAGATTAACACTTTCAGTGATGTGGTGGATAAGGCTTTGCGAGCCG
The DNA here is from genome assembly GCF_036785885.1 of Coffea arabica. Classification (NCBI taxonomy): domain Eukaryota; kingdom Viridiplantae; phylum Streptophyta; class Magnoliopsida; order Gentianales; family Rubiaceae; genus Coffea; species Coffea arabica. The sequence continues at coordinate 24,459,720 of NC_092311.1, read as the reverse complement.
AGAACGCAAGGCTTCAAGTTCGGAATTTTCAAGTGAGGAAACGTGGGTTTTTCGGAGGTAGTTCTACACAGGGGGATAAGAGTACCCCTCCCAAATTTGGCCGTGGAGCTGGACGAGGACGAGTTCCTGGTACGGCAAGAGGGACTCCGCCAAGAGGTGGCCAGAAGGGACGAGGCCAACAGAGGAGTGCCTCACAAGGGAGCTCCACCACTGTTTCTCGTGGCCCGTGTGGGTTCTGTGGGAAGCCGAACCACACGGAGGATAACTGCTGGAGAAAGGAGAAGAAGTGCTTACGCTGTGGGAGCACGGAGCACCAGATAGCCAGCTGTCCAGTTCAACCCTGAGAGGCGAGAGGGATCACACAATCTTCTAAGGCGACTTCAGCGCAATCAAAGGTGGAAGTGACGAAACCGAAGGTGCCTGCCTGAGTGTACTCTATCGAGCAACGTCCTGTCCCTGATTCGGCGGATGTGGTGGAAGGTACGATTCCTGTCTTCCACCGTCTAACTAGGATTTTGATAGACCCCGGTGCCACCCATTCCTTTGTTAACCCTGCAATTATGTGTGAAATTAATATAACCCCTGTAAACCTGCCCTACGAACTGGAAGTAAGTACGCCTACGGGGGACTAGTGTTTGGTTACTAGCAAAATATATGTAAACTGTGAAATCTGGGTAGGAGAGAGGAAGTTACTGCAGAATTTGATAAGTTTGGCTATTAAGGGGTACGATGTGATTCTGGGCATGGACTGGTTAGCTAGGTATGATGCCCAGCTTGACTGTAAAAGGAAAATAGTGGAATTTCGTATTCCAGGGGAGGCGACCTTAAAGTTAGATGTGAGGGGCAGTTTAGCCTCGTCTGCAATGGTTTCGGGTATTCAGGCTAGGAAACTTTTGAGTAGAGGGGCACGAGGGTTCTTAGCCTTTCTCATCTACACTCTCACTGATAAGTTAAATGTAGAAGATGTTCCAGTAGTGGGCGAATATTCGGACGTGTTTCCCGATGAGCTAGTGAATCTACCACCGCAAAGAGAGATAGAATTTGAGATTAACTTGTTACCAGGGACTTCACCTATCTCTAAGACCCCATACCGTATGGCACCTGCTGAACTTAAGGAGTTGAAGTTGCAGTTGCAAGATCTTTTAGAGCGGGGTTTTATCCGTGAGAGTGGATCTCCTTGGGGAGCACCCGTTCTCTTTGTTAAAAAGAAGGACGGGACCTTGAGATTATGTATCGATTACCGAGGGTAGAACAATGTAACCGTTAAGTATAAATACCCACTACCCCACATTGATGAGCTGTTTGACCAGTTGCAAGGTGCAGTGGTCTTTTCAAAACTGGACCTTCGATAGGGGTACTACCAATTATTTATCCGAAAAGAATATGCGCCTAAAACTGCCTTCAATTCTCGGTATGGGCATTTCGAATTTGCCGTGATGCCCTTCGGACTAACCAATGCCCCTGCCGTTTTTATGGACTTGATGCATCGAGTTTTCAAACTCTACCTGGACCAATTTGTCTTTGTGTTTATCGATGACATTTTGGTCTACTCGAAAACCCGGGAGGAGCATGTGCAGCACCAGAAATTAGTCTTGCAAACCCTAAGGGATCACCAATTATACGCCAAATTTAGTAAGTGTGAGTTTTGGCTGGAGAAGGTTTCCTTCTTAGGTCATGTAATTTCGAAGGAGGGGATTGCAGTAGATCCAGCGAAGGTAGAGGCAGTGACCGAGTGGAAGAGACCTGAGAGTCCGACTGAGATTCGAAGCTTCTTAGGGTTGGCAGGTTACTATCGGCGATTTATTAATGATTTCTCAAAACTTGCCAGTCCTTTAACCAATTTGACCAAGAAAAGTAACCAGTTCTGTGGGATGCCCGATGTGAGCAGAGCTTTCAGTAGTTGAAGAAAAGGTTAACTATGGCTCCTGTTCTGGCCTTGCCTAACGGTAAGGACAGTTTCATTATGTACACTGATGCTTCGAAGGAAAGCTTAGGGTGTGTATTGATGCAAAATAGGAATGTGATAGCCTTTGCCTCTAGGAAATTGAAGACCCACGAGCAAAACTATCCCACTCATGATTTGGAGTTAGCCGCAGTTGTCTTTGCTCTGAAAAAATGGAGACACTACCTTTATGGGGTAACCTTTGAAGTTTATTCCGATCACAAGAGCCTTAAGTACCTCTTTTCCCAAAAGGAGTTGAATATGAGACAACGTCGTTGGATGGAATTCTTAGAAGATTATGACTGCACGATCAACTACCATCTGGGTAAGGCTAACGTAGTAGCTGATGCCTTAAACAGGAAGGCTCGAATATCTGGGTGAATAGTTAAGGAGTGGGAAATGTTAGAAGCTATTGGTGAATGGAACCCTAAAATCGAAGGTAAGAAATCACCTTTGGAAATATCCGGGTGACATCCGCCCTATTGGATAGAATCAAGGAGGCCCAAACTACAGATCCGATGGTTCCGAAGTGGGTGGAAAAAGTGAAGAAAGGAGAAATTCCTGATTTTACTCTAAGTCCTGAGGGAATTTTGAGATTTAGAAATCGCATTGTAGTGCCTGAGGATGAGAATTTGAGGAGAAAGATTCTGGATGAAGCCCATCGATCGAAATACACCATCCATCCGGGTAGTACTAAAATGTATTAGGATTTACGATGGTTATACTGGTGGGATAAAATGAAGAGGGGGATTGCTCAATATGTACAAACCTGTCTAGTCTGCTAGCAGGTTAAGGCCGAACGCCAAAAACCTTCTGGATTACTACAACCTCTTGAGATACCTGAATGGAAATGGTAGAACATTACCATGGACTTCATTTCCGGATTGCCTAGAACCCAAAAAGGGCATGATGCCGTTTGGGTGATCGTCAATCGGTTAATCAAATCGGCTCACTTCGTACCTATGAATATGAAGTATTCTATGGATAAGTTGGCTCGGGTGTATATGGAGGAGATTGTGAGATTACATGGGGTCACTGTAAGTATAGTTTCCGACCGAGACCCTCGTTTTGTGTCAAGGTTTTGGCAAAAGTTTCAGGAGACCTTGGGAACTAAACTGAACCTAAGTACCACTTATCACCCTCAAACGGATGGGCAGTCGGAGCGAACGATTCAGACACTTGAAGATATGTTAAGAACGTGTGTTTTAGACTTTGGAGGTAGTTGGGGCCAACATATGACATTAGTGGAATTCGCCTACAACAACACCTATCATTCGTCGATTCAAATGGCACCGTATGAGGCTCTTTATGGACGAAAGTGTCGATCTCCGTTATACTGGGATGAGGTAGGAGAAAAGAAGGTTTTGGACCCAACAGTTATCCCATGGATGGAGGATGCCCAAGAAAAGGTCAAGTTAAATGTGATTACCGTGGAGGATTTTGGATATACGGGGATTATATTATATGGTATTATGAACTAATTAGAGGTTAGCCAGTTTAATTAGGTATTGCAAGACAAGGAAGTGATAAGCACCAAAGGTGCTAGGTGTCATGCCATGAATGGAAGTTGGACTTTTGACCATTTTTTTTACCTTTCCTAATAATCAATTTTGACTCAAATAACCCCTCATTTCCTTCCCCTTTGGTTGTGCACCTTGAAGGCAAAGAAGAGAGAAACCTTCTTCAGTTTTCTTTCCTTTCTTACTTGAATCTTGGAATCCAACCATTAATCTCCTAAATTTCTCCACACAAGTGAGTTGTTAAGTGAAGTTAAGGCCTTTGGTGGAGCCATTTGTGAAGAAGAACTACTAGTTATCTTGTTCTTGGAGTTGCTAAGGTGAGTTGATAAAATATTGTCCCTTTCATGGTTATAATGATCAATTAAGAGACTCTAGTGGTGAAGCATGTCATTTTATGGATTAAATCATGAATTATGGTTGAGTTGTCCAAATTTTCTATTTATTGAGGATTTTTCTGTTTTATATTGTATACCATAGCTAGCCATGGATTGCTGGTTATATATGAAGTAAATTGGAGCCTCTATATGCTTATTGTGGGTTATTGTGAAAATTTCCAGATTTTAGAGGGATTTTCGGTTTTAGGGTTTCTAAATGACCCTGTTCTGCCTGGTTCTGTTCGGCTAGGTTAGAGACCGAATTAGCCTTAGGTTAAAACATGAAAGTTGTAGGAAATGAAGTTTTATAGTTTCCTAAAAAATTTCAACCTAATCGGAGCAATGTATCCTATGAAAAGACCAAAATACCCCTGCTGCCCTGTTTCTGTCCGAACCTGATAATCAGCTTCTGTAATTGGCTAGTTTGACCGGGAATACTACTGATTTGGTTGTTTATGTCTTCGTAAGAATTATAGCCTGGTATCTTATCTTTCATATGGATTTGGAATCACTTGAATTGGAGTCGTATGTGCTGAGATATGATTGAATGAATCAGGACTGCTCGTTGAATTTCACAGTAAGCTGTGAACTGGAAAATCTGGGGTGGTTTTGGTAAAGTTGACCAAGATACATTGCAAACTGGACTGAGTGGCCTTCTTCAACATTGTAGCCCTTTCTCTTAGCTTCAAAACTGTGTAACTTTCACCCCAAACCGATAAGTGTAGCTCCAGTTGTGACCGTTCCGCTAAGTAACGTCAAAACTGTCTTTTGCTTTTCAACTTAAACTTCATTTCCGCACATGTCCGTAGCTTGGTTATGCACTTATACATTCTATTGGGGCTTATTTTTGGTAGTGTGTGGATTTTCTTTGACTCGTATTCGAGTTTTAATTGGGATATTCTTGTTGTATAGGTCATGCCCGTGATCCGACGCCTACGCCTGAAGCTAACTTGTGAATTTGCTTACTTACCTTGGTGAGTGTACCATTATATGGTCTAATGCTTAAATGATTGTGTATACTTGTTATGTGAACTTGAATGGCTTGAATGAGACGAGAGTGTACTTTATCGCTCTCGATCTCTTATCTGTATTACTGTTACTGTCAAATGTGAAATTGTCTACATGTGTGATTTGACATGGCTGAGGGCTTTGCCCGACAACTTAATTGTGCTATCTGAGCTCATACCCCATTGGTCTTTAATCGAATCGAGCCGGCAAGGGCTTGGACGAATCGATAAGGGACCTTGGGTTCACTGTAGTCAAGTGGAGTGTTAACTCCTCGACCTTATGGTATACTCGAGTATTACCCTCTCTGTTACTGTGAGGTGTTCGGGCCCGGTAAGGGGGTGATCGGTGGAAGGGATACGGAGTAAAGTGGGGATCTACGGGATGTTCTTCTCTTCAAAGGTTGACGGAGTGTCAACGGGTTGGAGATCAAGTACGGCAAGTGGAAAGTGGCTCTTGAGAGCCAATTTCCACTTATATTGACTTGTTTTGTTTATGAGCTTTAGGATCATTATGTGATAAAAGGTGTTTACTGGTGTGTCTTGTTGGTACCTCACGAGCTTAAGCTCACCCTCGTTACTTTGTTTTCCTTACAGGGATATGAGTAACTATTGGGGGACTATATTGTTTTGAAGCACGAGTTGAGCTAGTTTTCATATAATTTGAATATATTCTTTTGTAATGCTCCTCGATGGTTGGAAAAATCCTAAATGTACTTTGATCTAAATATCTTTCTTTTGATTTGTAAATTACAAACGTATGTGTATAACACTGTTAAACCCTGTTCATGTATCCTATTTGGTTCGGGAATGTTTCTCTGAGGTGTATGGTGACATCTACATTTGATTGGATTCTGGTTGGATAGTGACGTGGCGGTCACTATTCATTTGCGATTTCAATTTTCGTTTCCCATTTTGCGGGTTTTAAATCGCTTGAGCGTGCTAATATTTTCCGAAACATTTTAGATTATATACGACCGTCTTAGTAGTCCTGGCGAGAGCTGGGCAGGCAGTCCGCTAACCCCTTTGGTACGCCCTAGGGGAAGGTGGGGCTGTCACACATTTGAAACTAGACTCATAGGGCTTCCTACGGTATAAAATTCAGAGTTTGATTCTGTGACGACCCCACTTTCTCCTAGGGCCTACCCTAGAAGTTAGCGGATCGCCTGCCTGTCTCTTTCCAGGACTAACTCACTTAGATTAACTTCAAAGATAACATTATTGTTCAACAACTGAACATTCACTCTTAAGTACCACTCTAATCAGCTTGAAACATAGATTTGTCCGCTAAAAGAAACAAAATACACGTTCTAAATATCTATTCTTAATATTACATCAACTCAAAACAGAAAATTCAACCATCTTAAAATACAAAAGAAAACGTGACTTCAATATATACGCATAGTGATGGATTTTCCCAAAACAACTTTCCAATTCCATCCAATCACTTTTCAATTTCCAACTCCTATAAGGAAAACAAAGTTAAAAGGGTGAGCTTACGCCCGTGAGGTTTCCATGCAAGCAACAATCAATAAGCACTTAAAACAGTACAATTAAGCAAGTACTGCACATTTCACTGTACAATCACTTTTAAAAGGATACGGTGCTCGCATTAGAGCCACTTCAATGCACTACACACTCCACCGAACTCCTCCTTATAACCTCCAAAATAATAAACACTTCCCTCACTTGGATGGCCATATCAATATCAGTAATCTGCTACTCCGTGGTAATACTCGAGTATACCGAACACTTACCCAAAGCTACCGTCCTACCCAACCAAGCCCTTTGCTGGCTCGAATAGTCCGTTGAACAGAGGGTTTTGGGGCTCAGTTCAGCCAGTGTGATAAAGTACACACATGGCTTACAGTCATGGACACTTACAATATCACTTGATCAATTATCAACCTTCAAGCTCAACTAAGCCGAGTGCGATAAAGTACACTCTCGACTTAGAAGGCGAGGGACAATTGAAAACACTTCACAATGAATCACTTAGCAATATTTCATAATAAGCACATTTTCCATATAATTGCACTTAGGTACACATAAGCAGTTTAACACAAATTCGGAAAACACTCACCAAAGATTCAAATGACTACTCTCGAGTCTCGAGTTGGTTTCCTGGTTCACGGCTACTTCCTGGTACAAGTTAATAATTCTAAAGTGAATATTCATTTTATATACAACCACTTATCTAACATACTTTAAGGTTTAAGTAACTAAAATCCAAGTTCCTAAGCTTATAAAACGAATCACCAAAATCTCGCAACCTTCCTTATGTTTGTCTTCAAGATTATTAAGTTTGGTAGCTTTAAAACAAGGTTAATGTATATATACACCAAGTTTTAATATCATATAAAACACTTGAGCTAAGATTCACTCATTTCCAATCTAATGTGCAAAGATTAAGACAAGCAAACTTTTCATTTCTTCCGTCTAGGCTAAAATAGATTCTAGTTTGACTTTAAAGTACAAATATAATATATTCAATATTCATTTATCATTTTATTTTGAAACTTATTGACTTTATTGTTTTAATCAAGAATTATACCTATTTTCCCAAGTTAATAATTTATAAGATATTTATTTTAGAATTAAATCATTTTCCATTCAAGATTCTAAGATTATGGTTTAGGAGTACTTCATTGGTCCCCCTTTTTAATTAATTAAACTCTAGGTTATTTGTGATTTGAATTTTATTCTACTACACCAGTCCCTCAAATTTTATAGTCTTTAAAATATTTGTGAAGACAATATTAAGTAATTAGAAGCCAATTTATGTACATCATTATCATGAGTTTTCCACTCATTTGCTTTAGTTTAACTCTACTTGTGGAGCTGTATATAGCCATTAAATCTCAGGGTAACCGTAGCTATCATTTATGAAAGCTTACGAAGTTGGAAATTAGAGGAAATACTGGTTCAAAGTTGGTTCCTCATGGCCATTATCAAAGCAAAGTGCATTCGGGAACAAAAGGAAAGGCAAGGAGAAAGGCAGCTTTGCCATCCTCAGGTATTCTGACCATAACTGGAGCTATACTTATCAGATTGAGGTAAATTTTATAGTGTTTCGAAGCTAAGACATAGACCTATATTTCTTCTGAAGACATCAACATCCAGTTATCGCATTTTCAAGGCCAAAAGGGGACGGTCAGAAGCACAATCTGTTTCATTTTCTCGGACAGCAACCAAAACTAGTAACGTTACTTCAAGCTTTCGACGAAAACTCTATTCTTTCACTTGCTTAAAGCTCTAAATATTTAAAATACATTCAGTCCAGCATATACCAAGGCAAAAAGCATCTAGTTTCAACAAATTATTCAACCCAAAAGCTACGCACAACAATCTGTCATCAGCTATGGCATTGTATAACTAAAGTTTCCAGCAGAGTAGCAGTTTAATATGCAACATTTACCATAACTCCTTCAGTTTTAACTCCAGCTCATCATATTAAAGATGATTCTCCAGCTACAGAGTAATCTTGATCATCAATACAAAAATTTACAGCGAAAATTTCAAAGAAAAAGCTGATCTAAAGTGTATTTCTCTCTCTCGGTCATGCTGGAACAATTTTTTTGTATAGCAATCAGCTTTTAAGCAAGAACTCTCTCATTAACTACTTCATTTCCTAATCCAATCTAACATGCAATCACCTAAACACTGAAGTGAAAACATGCATGCTAAAACTAAAAGATTATGCAAGGTATTCAGCTTCAACGTAGGAATTTGGAACCCAGAAATCTGTCAAGAAATCTGTAAAATTTTCTTTCTACATCTCTCGGCTAGCTAGACAGAACCACCAGTTAATTCTTGCAAAAATTCTCACTCAACTATCATCTTTGCTCTGGATTCTTAGATAAAATAAGTGAGAAAACATATAGCTTAACTCCTAGAAGAAAATTTCCTCCATAAATTCGACTACTAAGCTGTAACCTGCTCTTTTCCTCGGCCATAGCAGAATTTTCTTTCCAGCAAATAGTCGATCATTAATCAAGATTTCTTCAACCAAACTCACTTTTCTAAGCTAAAATCTAACATGCAACTTGAATAATCAGAGATATTAGAAGAATAAGATGGTTATGATGATTTTACCTCCCTTTTACCTCACAATCAAAGCTGGAAAAGAAGAAAAAAACAAGCAGTCCCCTTCCTCCTTCTCCTCCTTCGATTCCTTATGGTGAAATGCTCCCAAGCTTCCCCCTTTTTTCTACCTTGCCCTCTTGTTCACTCGGTTGTGGCTGGAAAGGAAAGAATGGAACAAGAAATCTCTCTCTCTCTCACTCTCTCGGTTGGTCTTGAAGTCAGGCATGAAAATGAGCTACGTCCTCACTTTTCTCTCGGTTGTTCTTCTTTTGCTCTTAGCAAATTGATACCAACTGGAATCCACCGAATTTTAATCCTCTGTTCGGTCTTATGCTTATCCGAGAATGATCAATTCAGTTGCAGGTTAAAATGGTCTTTTGACATTACTTTATTTACTTGCTAAGGAGTTGAAATTTATCATCTTCAAATATTGCCTCAAACTTTAGTTTGTTCCAATTTGCATACCACTATAAGAATTTTCTCACACCATCTTAGGATATTTTCTAAATTCTCAATTTTATAGGGATTCAATTAGGCATTTAATTTAACCATTTATTCGTTATATATAATATTTCCAATATCAAGGTAAATAAAATAAAATAAATGCAAAGCACACACATGATTTTCTCGAGTTCTCACAGATTCAATCTATGTAAATGCCAGCAAATTTGCAAAGTTGACTGAAATTTCTGCCCTGCACAAGTAAACATAGGAATGTTGTAGTAGCTTATGGCTCAATTTGGACCAACTTATGAACTAAATCTCTTCGAGGTGTCTTCTAAAGATTCTTAGATTTGAAGTCTAGTTTTTAACAAGCCAAGTTATATAAATTTTTTATCTTTATAACTCAAGTTATATTTTTTTCTAAAGGAAGGGCATAAGTTAGGGTTTTTGTGCATACTTGGGTTTTGGTGTGTGTTTTTGTGTGCATTTTGGTAGTGTGATTCTGAGGACTTGTAAAATCCCTCATATTTTCGTAAAAAGTCCCTTGTATTTGGAATCCATTATTTTACAAGAGCTTTACTACTCATTCACTTCCTCAATAGTTACAATTAATCATAGAACCAAGGGTTTTCCCTTTACTTTCATCGTTAAGGTAAACTAGGGTTTTTACGTCTTTTGGTAGTGTGAGTAATCGGTACAGAGTGTGTACTAAATTTAGTGATTAAGAGTGAGTTTTAGATAAGAAAAAGTGTGTGATTATAAGTAATAATAATAAGTTAGTGAATTATAAGTGAAAACCCTAGTACGTGCGAGTTAAGGAAAAACGGTGAGAACTCGACATTTTTCTTATTTTCTAGCCCTAATTTAATTCTGTGCATACATTTTCTATACTTTCCTTTATTATATTAATTTTCTAGCTATTATTATAAGGGAATTAAGTTCCAAGACATTTTCCTCTATAAGTTAGTTCATGTGACATTAGTAGTGTATATTGAATGTGGGACCCGCTAGTGCGGTACGTGCGATAATTTTTAACAACTAGTTGGTGAACTATGGAGATAATTACAAAGATTAAACGTTATTGGGGCCATAGTGTGAAGATTAGCAAAGTAAGATATTAGGAACCTTAGAGCTTCTAGGATTTTCCTAAGCTCAATTGTGATTGGTGGAGAAAAAGTATCTTTGACCTTAACTTAAATATCTAAGTTGTTAGTAAATGAAAGGAAAACAAACAAAGCCAAATATTAAGACAAAAAAAAAGAGGAAGGCCATGAGCTCCTTGGAGAGAACAAGAGAAAAGTTTCAACTTTGGGGATCTTGATTTCTTGCTCAATCTTGCAAACTAACCAATAGATTCACCAAATAATCCATAGAAGTTGCTTAGGAAGGTGGATTGCCATCTTGGAGTGGAGAGTTTTGGTGGCTCAAGCTTCCTAAGGGTTGTTGTGCTTCCCCAATTCTAAGTAAGGATGGTATTAGTTCATGGTTGTGCTACTTATTGGTTTACAAGTGAAAGTTATGGCTTGTTAGGTAGATTTCATGGTTTTAGTAGTGGGTATAGTAAATTCCAGCTTTATAGTGTAAATTTCAGCTTTGGTTGTTGGAAATGATGGTTGTTCTTGATGGTCATATGTAGTAATGCCTATGCTTAGTTTATGGAAGTAAATTTATGGTTAAACCTTGTTAGCTTTGTAGCATATAACTTTCAGTTAGCATGAAGGGTTTGGATTAGGGTTTTGGTTGATGAACTTCTATGTACTCTTGTGTTAGTGATGAACTGCCTTGTTCTGACCAGTTTCATTCGGCCATGATGGAGGCTGAATTAGGCTTAGGTTAAAACATGAAAGTTGTAGAAAACGATGTTATATAGCTTGCTGAAAAATTTCAGCTCGATCGGAGCATTGTAGTATGTGAAATGACCAAAATATCCCTGACTGCCAAAAGCCTCGTTTCGTGGACAGTTTTGAGATTTCACAAGTTTGGCTTCATTTTTCTCCTTCATCCGTATCAAATCAGCCTTTGGCCAAAACACAAAACTTTTATCCCTATTTTTCAGCTTTCCAACGCATCTAAAAACGCCTCAAACAGAATTGTGTAGCTTGAGTTATTGCCGTTTAAATTCAGTGCTGACAACCGGACTGACCATGAACTTCGGGTTCTGTAATTTGCAAATTTGACCTAGATCAACTATGAACTGGGTTAAGTTGTCTTCATAAAAGTTGTAACCCATTTTCTTAGCTTCGAAACAGTATAAGGTGTACCCCAATCCGATAAACATAGCTCCAGTTGTGACCAAAATGCTATAAGATGTCAAATCTACTGTTTAGCTTTTTGTCTTCAAAACTGATTTCCGATTGTATTATTACACTTGTGTTATAATTGGATGATTTTGGAGCCTAATTGAAGGGCTATGATGGTAACATTGCTTGTGTGTGACTTTGGGGCTGATCTGAGAAAAATAATGAAGCCATAAATGGCTGAAAAATAGGTAAATACAAAGGGCGTGCTGCCCAAATTTTCATTCGAGAACTAGACGTGTGCACTTGTAGTTTGAGCGAGGAGTTGGGGTTGAATTGAGCTTGAATTGTCTAGGTTACTCAAGTCCTCTTCATGGAGGTATTTAAGCTAGAATTCGGCCGAAACTTGTACCCTTGGAAAAATGAAAGTAACGACTAATAGAAATACGTTTTCCTCGTCTCTTCGACTCGAATGGTGATTTCAAAGTTTAATCGCTTCAAAGTTTCAAACTTTTAAGAGCGAGCATGAGTTTACAAATATTCTCCAAATAAGTTTCAATTATGTGATTCTCGTTAAACGAAACGTTTAAGTTTCGAACCTTAGTTACTTTCAAAAGCTCTTAAACAATGTTTTATCGAAGATTTGGACTCCACACACAGAGTAATACCCGAACGTAACCCGTAAAGGCACCACATCTTTTGGTGAATGCTTCCAAATACCTGATTGAACTGGACACTTGTTTTTAATACTTGACCAATGTGATTTAATGATATGTAATTTGTTTGATCGGGCAAGAGTGCACTTTATCGCACTTGCCCTAATATGATATATACTTATTTATTGTTTCAATTGACTTGATATCCTTGTACTTGACTTGTAAGTGCTGAGCGGCAGCATGTACCACACTCAATGTGAATGGGTGGTGCCTCTCATTCCCGTCTCCGTACTTTTATTTTGAATCAATCGATTGGAGATGTTATCTCATCGACTTCTTGGGGACCCAAACCCCACTGGCTAGTTAATCGAGTCGCGCCGGCAAGGGCTTGGGCGATTAGATAACAAACCATGGGTATCTAGTGTTGTCGAGTGGAGTGTTATCTCCTCGACTAATCAGTATGCTCAAGTATTACCACCAGTGTTTAGTTAGTGTTCGGGCCCGGTAAGGGGGTTGAATGGTGGACGGATTGGAGTTAAGCGAAATACTACTGGATTGGTTACTTTACTTGAAAGTTGACGGAGTGTCAACTAATATTTGATCAAGCTCTGGTGAAGCAATGGGAACTTGGCTCCTGAGAGCCATCCATAGCCTTATACTTTGAAATGATTATTGCTTATTGGATTATTGTTTCTTTTGGAAAACAAAAGCACTTTACACTCGTTCTTTTTGAGATTTGCTACTTGAAGTGTTATTGCTCACTTTTATGAACTTTTCATGCTCATTACTTTGCTACGTGATACTTGCACTTTTAAATAATAGTCAACTTGCTATTTGGAACCTCACTAGGCTTTTAGCTCATTCCACGCCATTTGTTTTCCTTACAGGGGGTACGAGCGAGGCGTGAGACTGGTACATGCTGGTATAGTCTAGTTTTTTGGAAATTTTACAAATGTATTTACACTAGTCGCTCAATTAGGGTTGAATGTATTGAGAATTTAAATCTTTTGATATAGTTGGGATTGTATGGATGGTTGAGATAGAAATGAATGTATTTGTATATTCCAAACTTGGAAACTGTTATTTCGTTTATTATTGAGGTTGTACCCTATTTTATTTGATGTGTGTGAGTGAGTGTGAGAGCCCGTAAATTTTCGTATTTTCTAGGATTTTATTTTATTTAATCGCACATTTTCTATAATTTCTTTATAGGAAAATTTTCTAGATAATTTTTATGAGTAAATATAGTTTTAGATGATTTTTCTAGTATCGGTTAGTTTTTGAGAAATTAAGAACGTATACCGGACGTGGGACCCGTTAGTGCGAAAAATTCAGAAAAATTCGGCCAACCGGGTTAAGTTTTGTTTACAGGGTTTAATTTATCCGGTGCTAGGAGATAATTAGAGGATACCATATGGATTAGAGTGAGAGGGAACAAAAGGATATTCATGCATTTAATGGGGTGACAAGTGTCACCATATGATTCAATCTTGCCATTTTGACCACTATTCATGCCTTTACCAAATTAATATCAAAATTCACCAAAAATTCACCATTTTCTCCCTCTCTTTGGCCAGCCCTCTCCAAGCAAAAAAGAAAAGAAAACTCTCCACAATCTTGTCTTCAATCTTGCCCAATCTCTCAATTGAACCGATTAATCTTCAAATTACTCCATAAAACCTCTTAGTTTGGTGGAGTTAAGCTTGATTGTGAAGTGGTTTGGAAGCTTAAGGTGTTAAGTTGCTTCTTCCTTGACTTGGTAAGGTGAGTGGTGGAGGAACTCCTTTTCTCTTTTCAATAATGCTTAATTAGTGATTAATGTGAGCTTAAGTGATGATTTTCGTGGTTATTTAGTGACTTTTGGTTGGAATTGGTGAAGTTGTATGTTTATACATGATTTTTCTGTTTTACTATGATTCATATTGTATGGCCATGTATGATGGTTGGGAATGGCTTAGAATGAAGCCTTGGTGTGTAAATGGTAGCCAATTGCGGAAAATTTCCGCATTGAACGGAACTTTCGGAAACTAGGGTTTCATTTCCCCTCATTCTGCCTGGCACTGTTCCTCATAGTTAGAGGACGAATTAGCCTTGGATTAAAACATGAAAGTTGTAGAGAATGATGTTTTATAATTTCCTACAAAATTTCAGCTCAATCGGAGTAATGTATATTGTGAAAAGACTGAAATACCCCTGCTGCCCTGTTTCTATCCGAACATGCTAATCAGCCTCTGTCATTGGTTGTTTTGACCAGGAAGACTACTGATTTGGTTGCCAATGTCTTCTTAAAATTTCTATCCTTGTATCTTAGCTTTCAAATGGCTTTGGAATCACTTGAATTGGAGTTGTGTATGCTGAGATATGACTGAATGAATCAGGACTGCTACAGTAAACTTCGAATTTGAAAATCTGGGGTTATTTTGGTAAATTTGACCTAGATACATTGCAAACTGGACTGAGTGGTCTTCTTAAAAATTGTAGCCCTTTCTCTTAGCTTCGAAACGGTGTAAATTTCACCCCAATCCGATAAGTGTAGCTCCAGTTGTGTCCATTCCGCTAAATGACGTCAAAACTGTCTTTTGGTTTTAAGGTTTATCATTGGGGCTTTTCTAGGGTTCCTTTGTTGAGCTACCATCTGGTTGTTTTGAAGGGTATTGTAATTAAAGGTGTTTGATAGTTTGTGATTGGGTGTTGAGGCTTGGTTGGAAAAGTAAAGAAGGACAAGGGGAAATGCTGTCCAAATGGTTGTAGGAGCTTCGGTGCAGTCTCGGGAGTTTTGCTATATCTTGATGTAGAAATGTCGGAATTGAGTTCCGTTTGTTGCATTTTAAACTAGATTCATAGGGCTATAAACCATGTAAATTTCAGACCCTGTTTCTCTCTGGCCAATTTATGGTGATTTTTCAAAGTTGACTGAAATATTGCACCTGTTCTGTCCTCCACTAGATAAAGCAGCAACTTGCGACTTGAATTCAACTGACTTGCGTTCTGAATCTTACAATAGTGTTTTCTGGAAAGTTATAGCCCTTTGAATTTATTTTCCAACGGTATAACTTTTATTAATTTTGGACTTACAAAACTTGAGATATGATTTTCATATAAGGTTGCGCGGAACTGGAAAATCCTGTTTTTCTAAGTATTGACCTTACTTTCATTTTCTACTTCAAATTTGGAGTTGGCCAATCATTGTAGGTAGAGTGTTGAGGTTTTCATGCCTTTAAGATTAATTGTTACCTTTCCGCTCCGAGGTCACCTCTTTGCTTTGCATTAATGGTTCTTTTGACTAAGCATATGGCTCGTAACCGAGTCTCATTTGCGAATTTCATACTAGGTCTTGGAGTCGAGTCTTAAGTGTTTGCCTTGATTGTTCTAGCGGGTGCCGACGATTAAAGTCGCACTTGGGAAGGAAACTATTGAAGTTATCCCTATTTGAACTGTGAGTGCACCACTCCCTTGAGTTATTGCTAAACTGGCTTTTCTGTACTTGCAACTTGCTATTTGAATGACTTTCCTGACTGTTTATCTTGTATGAGACGAGGGTGTACTTTATCACACTCGTTCTCTTGCCTGTACTGACAGAACTAGAATCTATTACTTGTACTTGTCATGTACTTGAACTTGTTACTTGTACTTGTTATGCGATTGTTTGGAAGTGTGTCCAACAATCACCCTGCTAAACTTGATCCCTGTTAAACTTGAGCTCAACCACATGGGGTGTGACGCCCCGCGGCAGAAGAAAAGGGAAAAATTTCTGGTGAATAGTGTTTTGTGGAGAATCCGGCCAGAAGCCGTGCAAATTCCTTATATTTTTCTTAAAAATTCCCTTTTCTTTGACAAATATCACTTTATAATGGCCCTACTACTCAATCACCCCACAATAAGTGCCAATGAACTTAGAAAGTAGGGTTTCACTTTTGGTTTCAAGATTGGAGCAAAATTAGGGTTTTCGCGATTTTCGCCGGATGAATTTTCGGTACGAAGCAAGGATCAAATTTGGTGATTAAAAATGACTTTTAAGTGAGAAATAATATGTGATTAGAAGCAATGATACAAGATTAGTGAATAGGAAGTGAAAACCCTAGTACGTGTGTTTTTAAGAAAAACGGCGCGAACCGGCGGGTACCGCGCACTAGCGATTGAACGCACAACTTGACCACTACTTTCTTACCATACAAGCTCATTACTAATTCAGCAAAATATCTTCCCCCTCATAGCTATCTCATGACCGAAATATGTGGCCAAAATGCAAGGAGAAGAAAGAGAAAATTTTGTGGTGGAGGGTGAGCCAAGTGTTGGCAAAGCTTTTGGTCAAGATTCATCCTAATCTCTTGCCTTAATTAACACCATGAGCAGCCTTTCTTCTTCATTTTTTTCTGCTCCTTGGCCGAGAATAGAGAGAGAGAAAGGGAGACCAAGAGTTGCACCATTTTCTTCTTGATTTACATCATCCAAGTGAAGAATCAAAATTCTAAACCGATTAAAGTGCGGGTTGTGAGTTGGGAAGCTTGGGGAACTAAGAAATTCCAAAGGAGGTGAAGTATCACTCTTTCAAGCTTTGTTTTTGAGGTATAAAGTTTGATTTATGGCTTTGATTCTTTTATTTTGGTTTAAGATGCTATCTAGTTCATGTTTTGGCTTGATTACAAGATATGCAAGTTGTTGTGATGAATTTTGGATGATTTAAGCAAGTTAGGGTTTGATTAATTTCTGCCTAAACTTGTTGTATGGTTGATAGATGTTATATATAAGATTATATAAGGGGCTTTGGTAGAGTTTGGAACAAGGAATTGAAGAGGGTTTCATTGGAAACCAAAAATTTCAGATTTCTGGAATTTCCTAATTCAGTTCTGCCCGGTTTTGGAACTCATATTTAGAGGCCAAATTAGGCTTGGCCTAAAACATGAAATTTGTATAAAATGGTATTTTATAGGTTCCTACAAAATTTCAGCTCAATCGGAGCTATGTAGCTTGTGAAAAGATGAAAATACCCTCGCTGTTCTAGGGTACATTCCAGAGTTCCGCGTGGACAGTTTAGTCTATTTGGTTGTGTTTATTCACTATAATCCGTTGGGATTTAGCCTTTTGACTAAACATGAAAGTTTTAGTATTCTGTTTTAGCTTTTAAACGCCTCCAAGAACACCTTAATCGGACCTTGGTAACCTGAGATATGACCATTCCAGTGCAGTGCGGTTAATTAGCCGACTAGTTGGATTTTGGTTCTGTAAATTGGGAATTTGACTAGGTTGCATTGGAAACTGTGTGACAGCCCCACCTCCCCCTAAGGCGAACCAGAGGGTTCGGCGGGCCGCCTGCCCAGCTCTCGCCGGGACTCAGTCGTTCACTAAAGTCCTCAAATAAATTGCAAGAATAAACCTCAAATATTACAATATAAATCTCCAATATACATCAAATTCTCCAAAAATTACATGTCAGAAGCAAAGCGAAAACAATTCCCAACTATACATAAAATGATTCTAAATCCAAACTGTACAAGATATAGGCCATCCAGACATGTGAATAAGCACAACAAGTCCTTCCTTCGCTTTGAGCCCTGTGGAGGGGAATAAAATATTTTTGGGGTGAGCTAGAAGCTCAGCGAGTAACCGGTAAAATCAGTAATCAAATCGGTTTAACAATAGTTCATTTCAATGATGTCATAAATCAAATGATAAGTCCAGAAACAATTACAACATTTACAAAACATTAAATATGGAGTATCAATAATTCAAGAAACATGTACAATGGAAAGCGATAGTAACATTCATGAAAAGGATACGTTCGTTCTCCTGCCATTTCCTTTTTTTTTTCATTTGAAATTGCATTTTTTCATTCAACCTTTCCCGGACATCGTCCAGGCTCCACCAACCTCCACCAACCTACAAAGGTAATACTCGAGTATACCAAACGTTCACTCAGGTCCCTAATCGCCCGACCGAGTCCGCTTCTGGCTCGAGACGACCGGTAACAAGGGGCAATGGCCAGTTCAGCCCAAAAGGCTTACATTCATGCGCAAGTAGCATTTAATCATTAATCATGAAAATATCACATTTATTTAGGTTGAGTGCGATAAAGTACACACTCGCCCAGAAAACTCGTTTTAACAATCATTGAAAGCACTTAACACATTATCAATCAAGGAACACTCTCATTTAAGCACGCATGATATGCAAGAAAACAGTTCAAAAGTAACTTTGGAAACAGTTCAAAAGTAAATAATGCAAGAAACGTTTCACAAGTACTTTGGAAATAGTTTAGGGTCACTCACCTCCACAGCTCAGAAATCATCTAGCATATAACATTGCCTTGCTCAAATCCAAGTCTTAGATCACAAACTCAATGCAAACAAATCCCTTCAAAGTTCGGACAGCACTTCCCCTGAATTTGCTAACTTTTCCAGCCATCATGGCTTCATTATTTCCTCATTCCAACCCAAAGGTGCACACACAACAACAAGTTCATCCAATAGCCATTCAGCAAGCTCCAAGTAGTACTAGTACAAGTCAAGCTAGGGAAAAGTCCGGAAATGAAAGTTAAGCTCAAAACCAGAAAAACAGTTTTGACGTCATTTTGCGGTAATGGTACCAAAGGCGCTACGATTGTCGGATGAAGGTGCAAGACCCACCGTTTCGAAGCTAAGAGATAGGTTTACAATATTGAAAAGGTCACTCAACCCAGTTTCGAGTGTAACCAGGTCAAAAATGCAAGATACTACACCAGAATCACAAAAACAGATTCCCAGAATGCATTCTAGCGGAAACATCATAAAGCAGGCTATCCAAGTCCAAATCCATAAATTCCAAAACCAGTTGAAAGCTAAGAAACAGGGATAAATTTCATCAGAAGACCTCAACAACCAATTCGGAAGCAATTCCAGCCAAAACAACCAATTACAGGCGCAATTCTTACATTCGGATAAAACCAGGACAGCAAGGGTAATTTCGACTTTTCTCAGTCTACGCTACTCCGATTGACCTGAAATTTTTTATCCACCTCTAAAATGTTATTACCTACAACTTTAATTTTTTAAGATAAGGCCAATTCGGCCTATATCTATGAGCTATAAATTCGGGCAGAATGCACAATCATAAACCCTAACTTTCCAAAATTTCTTCCAAAACAGAAATTGTTTGCAATTTACCACTTTTTTCACCTTCTAGCTTCCTTAAATATCATTTCCAATCATCATACATGACCACATAATCATATCCATATGAAAACAGAAAAATCCCCAATAATTATAAAACTTCACCAATTCAACCAAAAATCAAAATATAATCCATAAAAGTGCATCTTATACCACCACTAATCATGATTTAAGCATTAATTAAGGGAGGAGGGTGGTTCTTCACAACTCACCTTAGCAACACAAGAAAGAGAGCAACTAGTCACCTTAGCTTTCCAAACAACTTCACAACCAAGCTCAACTCCACCAAACTAAGACGTTTTATGGAGTAATTGGAAGATTAATCGGTTTAATTGAAAGATTGGGCAAGATTGGAGACTAGAAAATTGAGAGCTTTTCTTTCTTTCTTTGAGCAAGAAAGTCGGCCAAGAGAGGTAAGAAAATGAAAATGATTTTGGCCAATTTTTGGTATTTATTTGGTAAAGGTAAAGGTAAAGTTCAATGGTCAAAGTCAAGAGTAAATTAGATGGTGACACTTGTCACCTTTAGGTTTAAAACTTATCTTTTTGTCTCTCCAATACAAATATCTTAACACCTTGTAAAATAATAGCACTTAATACAAAATTCCAACAAGTTGTCAAAAATATAATGCATTTACCGCACTTGCGGGTCCCACGTTCAAAATACGCTCTTAATTTCTCAAAAACTAACCGATACTAGAAAAATCATTTTAAAACTATCTTTGCTCATAAACTTTATCTGGGGAATTTTTCTAATAAAGAAAATGTAGAAAAGGCGGGTGATGAAAAAAAATAAACCCTAGAAAATTAGAAAATTTCCGGGTTCTCACTCTCATACTTTTCGGGGCGTCACAAACTGGACTAAGTCATCTTCATGAAAATTGTAGCCCTGTGTCTTAGCTTCGAAAAGGTATAAGGTACGCCTCAATCCGATAAGCTTAGCCTCGGATGTGTTCTTTCCGCAACCACGCGTCAAATCTGTCTTTTGCTAGGTTACATTTCCACACTTGTTATCACTTTGATTTTTGTTCTTATGTTGTTATGAGCCTATGGAACGGCTTTTTACTTGAATCTATGATATGTATGACTTTGGGATTGGCTGAGGAAAAATAATGA
Organism: Coffea arabica; assembly: GCF_036785885.1. NCBI lineage: Eukaryota > Viridiplantae > Streptophyta > Magnoliopsida > Gentianales > Rubiaceae > Coffea > Coffea arabica. The sequence continues at coordinate 24,439,197 of NC_092311.1, read as the reverse complement.
GGCCATAAATGGCTGGAAAATTTTGTAAACACAAGGGACATGCTGCCAAATTTTCACGAGAAAGATAAACTAGCCTTTGGAGTTCTAGTTCTATATTTGGCAAATTTGACTTGGATATACTGAAAACTAGGTTGAGGTATCTTCATGAAAGTTGTAACTCTTTGTCTAAGCTTCGAGACACTGCCTAGTACATTTTGATATGATAATCACAGCTCCAGTTATGGGCAAAATCGTGTAAACCGTTTTGTACCATTTTCATTTCCGCGCACGCCCGATGCATTCATTTACTGTTTTTCCGCTTTGATCGTTTTAGTCCTTATTTCCATTTGTGATCTAGGGCTTGGACTTGAGCAAGACAATAATAAATGATGGATGAGGTTCGTGAGTCGTGGTTTGTGAGTGATCCCTCAACTATTTCCAAAGTTACTTTTGAACTAATTCTTGCATTTATTACTCCATTGCATATCATTTGGGTTTGGGTGTGTGCCATGACATAATTTGGCTCCAATGAGATCCTGGAAAGTCTTGTGCTTAGAACCAATGTCTCCACTACTGTTTACACATTCTTTGGAGCACGATGGCTCCTTACTTCTGTTTTTCGGTTACCTGATCTAAACGAGCGTTGGATATTTAAGTACAAGAACTTCACTGGCTCACATGAGCAATAAATGAACATTTGATTACTGCATCATGACATTATATCAATGCTTTATTGTGAAATATACTTGGCTGTTGATTTTACTGGTCACTCACTGAGCTTCTAACTCACCCCCTACTATCTTCTTCTCCCCACAGGGATCGAAGTAAAGGAAGAACTTGTATTTGGATCTTTGTGCGGCTGGATGGCGTACATCTTGTATAGTTTAGATTTGGTTTTGGTTTATGTACTTTTGGACCTGTATAAATATTTGGAATTGAATCGGATGTATATCTACATTCGACGCTTAGACCTAGTTTCCGCTTCGCTTATGATATGTAATTTTTGGAGAATTGGATGTATTATTCGAGTTGTACCTTGTAATTTACTTGAGGAATGTAGTAGTGAGTGAGTCCCGGCGAGAGTTGGGCAGGCGGTCCGCTAAACCCTTTGGTTCGCCTTAGAGGGAGGTGGGGCCGTCACATGGGGAGTTAATTAAATCGAGCCAGCGAGGGTTTGGTCGAGATAATTGACAAACCATGGGTGCCTGTTCCTGGGGGAATCTTTGGGTATTGAGACTCTTGATTCCGGTATAATCGAGTATTACCATTCCTGTTCCTGTTTGGCGTTCGGGCCCGGTAAGGGGTATGTTTGGTGTACGGGATTTTGGGCGTTAAAGTGGTGATCTACCGGACTGGTTCCTTTATTTGAACGTTGACGGAGAGTCAACGAGGCTGGATCAAGTATAGCAACGGGGATTTGGCTCCTGAGAGCCACCTGTATCCTTTACATTGTGATGTTCATTCATTTCTAGTATTTGATGTGAATATGTGCCCCAAAGTGCTTCCTCCTAAATTCTACTGATGCTACTGTTTATACTGTTGGTACCTCATTGAGCTTTGAGCTCACCCCGTTCTGTTATCCTTGTTTTCCTTACAGGGAACTATCTTTTGGAACTTCAATGTTTTGAGGAATGAGTTGAGCTAGTTAGAAATTCTTTTGCTCTTTTGGTATAGCTCCTCAACAATTTGGAAACCCTAAATGTACCTTCGTACAATGTTCCTTTTGGGATCTGTAAACATACTAATATGTATATTATAAAGTGTTTCCTCATGTTTATGTAACCTATGTATTTGGGAATGTACCCCCTTTCATGGCAAACAAAGTTTACTTGTACGTGGTTGGATCCTGCTTGGCGGCGACCCTTTTCGTTCGTTGGATTATTGCAGTTTTATTTTGGTTTTGATGGAGATACGACTGAGTCCCGGCGAGAGCTGGGCAGGCGGTCCGTCGAACCCTTTGGTTCGCCTTAGGGGGAGGTGGGGCTGTTACAGTGAGTCCTGGCGAAAACTGGGCAGGCGACCCGCCGAACCGTGGGGTACGCCTCAGGGGGAGGTGGGGCCATTACACACACATACTCATGACCACGTAACATCCAAAGAAGAAAGTACACGCGCTTAAAATTTAAGACAGTGTCTTATAAGAGTTTTACTCAACGAAAATCGAGATTCAAAAATAGGAATTTAAGATCACAAGTTTGAATCAAATTAAAGGAACTTTTCACTAACTCATTAAAATAATGCTCAGAGAAAACTCAAAAGCCATCTTTGATTCAAGTCGTGGTAAGTGAACCTCAATTTCCAAAAGAAAGGGCCAATTTCACTTTTGGCACGAAAATCGAGAAAAAGGTAAATAGTTTTCATCTCCCAAAACGTCTAATCTCATGACCCAAAAGTTAGGATATGAAGGACGTTCACATTTTCCAAACTAATGGAGATAAAAATCATCCAAAACTCCACTCATTTCATATAAAATATCAAAGATAAGGTTCCAAGATTCAAGTGTAAAAATAGTGCAATTCACCCAGAACTACTCTAGCCAAACGCTTGCTTTTTGGAGTTTAAACTCATGGAAATCGAGGCAAAAAGAACTAGAGTTTGAAGTTCATTTCTCAAGTATAAAATAAGGTGTCACTGACCAAGAAAGTTAGCAACTAAGAAAACACATCAAAAGAGGTTTATTCCATCGGGAATTGAGTTTCATAAATGAAGGTGTTAAAGTCACAAGAGAACTTGTATCATTCATGAAATCAAGTTTAAAATAATCTATCAATATCAAGATAAGAGAACGAGTTCTCAAAAAAAAACTCATTTCCCAAGAAAGTGGAAAATTTTAGCTTTGTGTGTCAAACTTAGAAAAATCAGATCTTGCACTCAGTAGGTCCAAAAATGGAAAACTTTATACTGTAGGAAACCAAATTCAGAGTACTAAAAGTTCTCAAAAGACACTTTTCCACGATTCCAACTAGAAAGCATTCATAACTCAGCTCAAAATTTCAGTTCCAAGAAGACAGGTTTGAACCAGTCTTGGTTTTCAGCAAATTTTGGAAATTCGGCATAATTCACAGAAAGTGAATCAGCCACTGAAATTCGTAACAAAATAAGATTTTCAAACAAGGTTTCAAACACAACAAATGGAACTAAATTTGGAGTTTCGGGTATCGGGATACATCGGTTCAAAGTTGGTCACGTTTTGCAAACTATTCTATCATTTTTCCGATTTGAAAAGCTATCTTTGAAGTTTCATTTAGCCATCGAAATAGCATTGAAAATACACCAAATTTGGTACAATGAATCTTCCATATGTGAACTATATATCTACCAAATTTCATGCAAAAACTCACGTAGGAAGGTAGTTAACAAAATAATCAAAGTTCGTGAAAATTTCAAAGCAAATCTGCTGTCCGTGGTTCTCTTTCCTTTTTAAACGTTTTGTCCCACACAATCAACCTCAATTAGCTCAAATGTTGAAACTAAGGTTCCATAAACATCAAATGAGCAATTTAGAAGTAATTGACGCCAAAGTTTTTGAAACAAAACATTCCAAAACAAGTTTGACCCTTCGGCCAGCAAGAAGATAAAGATTTCCAGATTTCCAACTTTGCCACAGTTTGTAAATTGTACCATATCTCACTCACTACAACTTGAAATTGAGAATGGTTGGTGGCGTTTGAAACTAGATTCAAAACTATACATTTCATCAGAACATTTCATCAGAAGAAGTCATTTTCAAAATCAGTTCACAAGTGAGAAAAAATAGAGCCACAAGATGCAGCTTCTACCTTTCTCTCGGATAGATAGTCAGAACAGGACAGCAAACTTTGAGGAATCACTACGGTTCACTCAGTTCTAACTAGAAAGTGATTTTTATAGCGTTAGAAAGCTACAAATATCTAGTTTCAAATGCCACAAATGGCACTTGATTTTGACTTATATACAGAGAGATATGTTCGATCAAAGAGTTACTGTTCGGGCCTTCTGATGACCATTTCCAGATTTCTTCACATTTCAAAAATTCAAGTTTTGTTCAACCAATTCAAATAATTTTTGGTAGAAACTTTATACACACAATATATAACATATATACATCAGTTTCACAATCATTTGAGCATCAAAAATTCGAAACTTAGGCAAGGCAATAACAGGACAGATTCGGCCAAGTCCATGCACCAACTTTCATTTTCTCTCTTGTTTGTTATACTTGTACACTAAACCTCCAGTTTACTTCCTTTAACACTATAATCATTCACCCTTAGTAGTCTAGTATAAGTTTCTTAAATCTCCACTTAGCCGTTCTGACGCGAAATGCGCGAACTTACGACGCGCACGCGAAAAATCGAAACTTGAGAAAAATTCATGCACTACTTGGGTTATTAAATATAACTAGGGAAATTAATTATAAAAATAGCTAAATTAAGAAATAAAACATGAGTCCTCACAAAACCTAAATATGACCCCATATTATTCAATTTTACAATCACATCAGAAACTAGAAAAACCTAATTCTAACAACAAATATGTTAAAAAGATTCATTTAAGTTAGATTATATGTCTTTCTGACACAAAACCAATCATGTTAGTCACCACAAGGATTAAAATAGCCAAACAATTATGGATTCAACTGTTTCAATTGACAATAAATTATTATGAATAATCAAATATTGGCCAGCTATTTAATCATACATAATAATCATAATACAAGAAAAACAGAAGACATACAAATACCAATGGATGAGGGAAACAGTTAAAACAAATTTGATCCCATAGTTGTTTGTAGAACTAAATCTTCAATTTACCCTTTGATTAGAAAGAAGAAACGTAGCCATGCCTCATAGAGTGGCCAAGAAAAATATCGATATTTTTATTTTGTTGAGAGAAAAAGAGACAAAAACTACTAACTACAATATTCTACGATAATGATATGAATACAGAGTTAGAGTTAGGAATATATCGATGTTCCCTACTCGAAAGATATGTTAGGAAATTAGTTTAATTTCTTTTAGGTAAGTTTCTTGTTTTCTGTCAAAATAACTAGTTTCCTAATTGGTTTTACTACAATATTCTATGATAATGATATGAATAGAGAGTTAGAGTTAGGAATATGTCAATGTTCCCTACTCGAAAGATATGTTAGGAAATTAGCTTAATTTCTTTTAGGTAGGTTTTTGTTTTTTGTCGAAATAACTAGTTTCCTAATTGGTTTTAATTACTTGAAATAGCAGTCAAAGAGTTTTCTATTTGTTTGAGTTTAGGAATTAAAAGTTATTTCCTATTCTATATGAGATTAGGAATTAGTAGTTATTTCTTGTTATTACTTGGGTGTTGGCCAAATAATATAACTTATAAATAGGTGTGAGTTGGCACATAAGAGTGACATGTAACCTTATACATGGGTTGAGAGAGGATTCCTGAAAGATGAGAGATGGCATACAAGGATTGGATTTTGGTTCAAACTGTATTCTTGTATAAAATTTTCCTCTCATGGTAAAGAAGGGATTTTCTCTCCATGGATGTAGGCATGGTGATTAAGCTGAACTACGTTAAATTTTGTATGTCATTTATCTTTCATATTTGTGGCTTATTTGTCATTAAATTGTTGTATGCTTGATGTCTCAATAGTCGTTTATTCTGCGCTTGGAACCTAGGAAGTGGTATCAAGGTTTCTGGTTGCGAATTTGGGCTACTCATTGGCAAGTGGATTCTTCTTGGATTTGGGCCAGTGAAAATTTTCTTCTTGGCAGTGGATCAAAATATTAAAGAGTTTGGCTAGCGTTAGACCAAGTGCGCCATGAATTTGATAGGGGGTTCAATTGGTATTAGACTAAGGAGGCAAGGGTTGGCAGGGGTCTAGAATCTAATTTAGATGTTGAAAAAGAGTGGATTCATGATTGAGAGGAGATGTGATCTCAGGTGTTAAGGTGGAATTGCATTGAGTATTGAAGTGGATTCGAAAAAGAGTTTGTAAATTTGGACTCAATGTGAGGGGTTACTCATGAAGGAGGAAATTGTTAGATTCATGAGTAAAAAATAGTGCCTCACATTTCGAGAGATAGAGAAAAAGTAGTTAATATGTAAGTAAGAATTCGAGACCTAATAGTTTAAACTTTTGAGTCAGAATTGGGTTCTTGACTTACATGTTGGATTTTTTTATGGACTCTCTCGAGGTGCTTCTTCCTAACAAGTGATATCAGAGTAGAATTCATGGTTGGGTCCTGATTGATTATTGAGATCAAGTAGGTTAGGTAGCTATTACCGATTCAATAATTTAATGAGATATATCCTTGTTTCAAGGGCTTCACAAAAAGCATTAAAGATGAAGGATAGGAAGTCGAAAAGCATGGAGATATTTGACGGTGTGAATATCTAGACAGGTGATTCAAGAGTCAAAAAAAAAAGATGGAGTCCATTATCAATTTTGGACATGAATCAATAGAGATTTTCTCACAACTTCAACAGTTGATATTGCATCCTGGTTGTTTTTAGATTCTAGTTATGCTCTTTGGATGGTATGACATGTGTCCCAAAGAAACAAAAGAATCTAATTTTTAAGTGTCAGAAGACTATGGCAATTACGAGTTTTACATTGCAGGTGGAGTTTTGGATAGCGAGGCAGTCTTGAAGATAGGAAGAAGTAAGATGATTTTATCATTTGGTTGTCTCAATGGTTCAAGATAGAGCTCACAAAAAGGGAATCTTGAGTTAGAAGTGGTGATGAGAAGAAATCCTGTAAAGAGAGATGGTGAATTGAGGCACCTTCGCATAAGTCAACTGGACCTTACACATATTTATTTGCCTATTGAATCAATTGGAGTGTTAGGATTGCATTGATTTGGATCTGTTGTTCGTTACCATATTATTTGGTAGTTGAAGGCAAATGGTTGCTAAAAAAATATTCACCAAGGTGGAGATTTGTTAGAAAATTGGCTTATTTTCTTTTAGGCAGGTTTCTTGTCTTGCGTCTAAATAACTAGTTTCCTAATTGGTTTTAGTCACTTGAAGTAGTAGTTAAAGAATTTTCTATTTGTATGAGTTTAGGAAATAGAAATTATTTCCTATTCTGTATCAAATTAGGTTTTAGCAGTTTTTTCTAGTTATTATTTAGGTGTTGACCAAGCAATGTAACTCATAAATAGGTGTGAGTTTGCATACTACAAAGTGGCACAGAAGGGTTACATGTAGCCTTATACATGGGGTGAGAGAGGATTCTTCAGAGATAAGAGATATACAAGGGTTGGGTTTGGGTTTAAGTTGTATTCTTGTATAGAGTTTTCTCTCATAGTAAAGAACATATTTCCTTTTCATGGATGTAGGCTTGGTGAATAAGTCGAATCATGTTAAATCTTGTGTGTCATTTGTCTTTCATATTTATAATTTGTTTGTCATCAAATTGTAGTGTACTTGATGTCTTAATAGTTATTTGTTTCACGCTTGGATCCCAACAAGATATCTCCTAATTTTCTTAGAATTTATTCTATTAGAAATATATTTTTCTTTAAGATAAAGTAATTTATCCTACTTGAAATATATTGTTCTTTAAGATAAAGTAAAAGATGGAGTAAAAATCATAACTAATTATCTTAAATAGAGTTTTCCAAGTGGACTCTTGGTAAGGTAACTAATTACATAAAAATAGAGTTTTCCCAAGAGAAATAGGACTCTTGGTTTTTCCCAAAATTGTAGAGAATTATTGATCGATCTTTCAATATTAGTCTTGAGTCTCATACTTCTGAATTTTGCAACCACACACACCCATGTTTCACATCAATTAATCTTCTCAACCACTCTTTTTAAACTTTTTTATTCCAAATTCCTAAAACACCAATAAAATACAAACCTAAGTAGAATCCATATAATAATGAAATAATTTATTAAAGTAAAGGAATAATTGACACACAATATATATCAATTCAGCACCCTACCATCGGTGCATATAAAGTTAATCCTTGTTTCGAAGTGCATATTTTATAGATGATAAGTTTATCAATCCTCTCTTACCAAGCTACTAATTTGGGCAAATCAATTTAAGGTCCATTTGGATCATAACTTTTGCCCCTCCTTTGGTACATAAAAATAGTTTGGAAAGGAAAGATCTTTCCAACTTGTCCATTGTATTCCAACATTTGGTATGGTTCATTAACTGGAAAAGCCCTTTCCTCTTAAAATGTTTATTCCAACTTTTTTCTGGAATCCCATTCCTAAAAGAAAATTTAGGGAAAGTCCTTCCACCTTCATCCTAAAATGTTGAAATAATAGGATGTCAAATTTATCCTTATAAATCTTTATACTGCATCATGATATTTTAGCCTATTTGTAAGTTCAATTTTGAATATAACTTTTCTTTTTTTTTTTTTTGAGAAAAAGATAATTTATTACCACATAACTTGGGAGAAAACAAACAAGGAAGTCACAAAGGACCGGCTACTGGTCCTGAAGGATCCTTCTAACTGATGGAACCCCTAACCTATCTAGGCACATGGCTCCTCTAACTGTTGAAGGTAATGATGTCGTGGAAGTGTAAATCACCTCTCCCCCATGAGAGCACCCTACGTTCGATAAAACATCAGCAACTTGGTTTGCTTGGCGGAAACAATGGCTTACTTGTAGAAACCGATCCCTCAAATCAAAAAGCTGCTGCATCTCGTTATAGATACTCCATGGACAACTAGCATTTTCGAGTAAAATGTTGACTAGAATGAGCGAATCTAGTTCAACTTCAAACATGCCAAACCCTCTTTGTACGCACAATTCTACCCCAACAAGAAGGGCTCGCACTTCGGCCTGTAAACTGGTTGCCCGCCCAAAATGGCATGAAAACGCCACGCGTAACCTGCCGCCGCCATCCCTAAGGATCTCTCCGCCCCCACTAATACCCGGATTACCCTTGGAACATCCATCTGTATTGAGTTTGAAAACATCAAAGAGAGGTCGAACCCACCTCACAAGCTTATAGGTAAATCGTGGAGCCCACTCGGAAATCTCAGTATAAAAGTGCACCCAAGTCGCTGGGAAGAACTTGCGTCTCGGACAGAATAAAGCAAACAACTCAAGGAGATCGGTGAAGACCAAATTGCATAATCTATCCAACCCTATATGGATCCCTTCATATTTCCTTGCATTCCTGTATTTCCACAGATGCCAACAAACCAGAGATGGAAGAACATGATGAACAAACATCAGATACCGATTGCCGCTCTTCCCATACCACCAGGCTTCCATACACACGTGAAATGATAGACCACTCCAAGATATACCCACTGCATCCCCAAAGAAATGCCAAACCCGTGATGCCATATCACTCCCAGCAAACACATGGTCTACCGTTTCTACCTCTGGGGACTGACAGCGCCCATACCTGGAGAGCCCCTGAATCCCAAATTTCCATAGACAGTAGTCCACCAGTAGTCGTCCACGTAATAATCGTAATAAGAAGAAAGAGATTTTTAAGGGTAATACCGGATGCCATATCCTTTGAAACATGAAAGAGCTATTGGTATGCTGACGGACTAGTTGAAATGCAGACTGTAGGGTGAACCGTCCAGATTGTGACGGTCTCCATACCATCAAATCAGGAAGCTGCCCCACCGGCAGAGCAATTTGAGCAACCTCGCTGACGATCCCAGCTAGCACCCATTGCCGTATAAATTGAAAATTCCAAGCACCATCCTTAACAAAATCAGCAACCAAATGATCTGACACACTGTCGAGTCTCTATGCTAGCGCCCCATTCCCTAACCAATTATCAAACCAAAAGTTCGACCTACCAGACCGCCCAATCCATCCAATGTGCTGCTCCACAAGATGACGCACCGCCATCATCCTTCTACAAGTCTGCGAACCCCCATCTCGATATACCAGATTAGGATGCACCTCCACACAGAACTTAGCTTTCATGAAAACCACCCAGAGAGATGACAGAGATTGGTAGCTCCACCATAACTTGATGGAAAACGCACTATGAATATCCTCCAAGCGCCGGAATCCCAGTCCTCCCTCGTCACCTGGCAGACAAAGATCTCCCCACTTAATCCAATATAGCTTACGACCCCCCTCAGATTCACCCCAGAGAAAATTGGAGAATCTCTCTTCAAGCTCTTTGAGTATTGATTTCGGAGGAGATGCAGCAATTAACAGATAAACTAGCAAAGCGAAGAGGACGTGCTTCAACAGCACAATCCTACCCCCAAAAGACAACAACCTGTTTCTCCAGGACTCCACCCTACTCACCACCGCCTGGCAGAGACCAGCAAAGTACTCTCTTTTCCGCCTCCCGTAGAAAAAGGGATACCCTAAGTATTTGATGGGAAATGGCCTAAAAGTGAACCCCGTTACCTGCTGGATCTTCATCCTCCTCGGCGTACCTACATTAGCATGTACCAAAAAACAACTTTTCTTTTTATTGATCAACTGGCCAGAAACCGCCTCATAATCCTCCAAAACATTCATCACCAGCCTGAGAGAAGCCATAGAAGCACTAGAGAAAATCAGCACATCATCTGCATACCCCAAATACGTAATAATTGGGCAATCTCTTCGAACCCGAAAGCCCTAGAACCCACGATGAGTCACCAACTAATTTAGAGAATGAGATAGTACCTCTGCCCCGATAATAAATAAAGCAGGAGACAATGGATCCCCCTGCCGAAGCCCCCGAGCTGACTTAAAAAAACCACCAAGCGACCCATTTATTATTACGGAGAACCACACATTGGAGATAACCCACCAGATCATATCAATCCAGTGTTCTCTGAAGCCAAATGAGCGTAGGACCTGTATCAAGAATGGCCACATCATCCGGTCATAAGCCTTCGTCATATCAAGTTTAAACACTACATTCCCCCCGCGCGCCTTCCTCTTGATACCCACTATCATCTCCTGAGCGAGTAGGTAATTGTCTGATATCGACCGACCCCGAACAAACCCACTTTGATTCATCGAAATAATGTTAGGTAAGATAGGAGCTAAACGGTGGCCTAGGATCTTTGAAAAAATCTTGTTCACAAAGTTTCAAAGACTGATAGGACGATACTAGGAGAAATCCTTTGGCTGTTGAACTTTGGGTAGCAAAACAATGGAGGTAGCAGTCATTCTCCTTGGAAGCTCAGCACCACAAAAGAAACATTGTACTGCCTTATACACATCACCACCAACTATCTCCTAGGTAGCAGAGAAGAATCCACCAGTGAAACCGTCAGGCCCTGCTGCACTACTAGCATCCATTTCACACACAGTCTGCCACACCTCCTCCAAGGACGGAGCCGCCTCCAACTGCTCATTGTCCCCTACTGAAACCAAATGAGGAATGACCTCGGGCACATCCATCATACCAGGGCCATCCTCTACTGAGAATAAGGAAGAAAAACACCGAACCGCCTCCGCACCAATAAGCGTATCCTCAGTCACCCATTCGCCATCAGACTTCTGAATATGATGAATTACCGATTGCATTCGCCGTTGCTTTACCACCGAGTGGAAAAAATTAGTGTTACGATCTCCTAAATCCAACCATTTTACCCGAGATCTTTGCCTCCACAGTGACTCCTCTATGGCTAACGCCCGTCGAAAAGTAGCCTGGGCGTATTGCAACTCCGAATGCACAACCTCAGACCCTCCTCCTCCAAACACTTTTCTAACCTACCAACCTCATCTTCAGTCTTTTAACATTGTCCGAAAAGTTACCCACACGATCCTTGTTCCATAGTTAAAGATGCCTTTTGAGCCGCTGTAACTTGGAGCAAAGAACATGCATCGGGGACCCACCACACTCTTGCTGCCATGACTCTTTCACCACTCCCAAAAAATCCTTATGATTAGCCCAAGCATTGATGAAGCGGAAAGAACGGGGTTTACCATCCATCCTTGTAGCAACGGAAATTAATAATGGTGCATGATCGCTCCAGATGAGTTATGAGGACCCGAAAATTTTCTTATTTTATCGTATATTACTGGCTTAATTAATTATTTATTTACCCGTTTTTCCCGAATAATTTATTTCAACCATTTTAAAACCATTTACATGGAACTATGACTTGCATATATTTTTAAAAATGTCCCGTTAATAAATTTAATTTTCAGAAACTCGTTTAGTAAGAAAATAGTGAATACGTGTTTGGAGGCAATATTCGATTTGAGAGTACAGTGACCTTGGAGATTTGAGAAATCATGCGTTAGTCTTAAAATAGATATTTTTATGATTAATTACCCTAGTATTGGTTAGTTATATCATCGTTACAAGAATTTCTTAGAAATTTCGCTTTATCGCGCACAAGTCGGAAGTTCGCGTTTTCGCGCGTGCGACTAATTGGAGGATTTTAGAAATTATTGTTAGACTACTAAGAGTGGATAATAATAGTGTTAAAGGAAGTGCATTAGAGGGTTAGTGCACAAGTGAAACAAACCCGAGAGGAATCGGACATGAAACGCGCGCGAATGGAGAGTTGACTTTTGTGCACCTTAAAGCTACCTACCAAGCTTCCTCAAGAAGCTTCATTATCAGATTTCACTCTCTCTTTTCTCTCTCATTGTGGCCAAAACTTGGAGCCAAAGAAGGAGCAAAAACCTTCATCCCATTTCACTCCAAAATCTTGCACCTTTTCACCTCAAATTCATACCACAACCTCAAAACAACTTGGAGATCATCTTGGACTAGGAGAGGAGCACCATTTCCACGATTTTCTTGGAGCTTCTAGTGGCCGAAAATTCTGAGTTCATCAACCAAGGAGGTAGTGAATCATCCAACCCTTGAATCTTAGTTATAGTGAGTTTAATTGGCACTTGGAAGCTTGTAGCTTCATGTGGGTAACTTTGGTTGGTTGAAAATCATGTGAGTGGGCTCTATCAAATCCCACAATGAATATATTGGGCTGATATGATGATTTTGGATGTTATTTATGTTGATTAAGTGTTAAACTAGTGGATATAAGTTGAAAAAGTAGAAGGAAAACAAAAGGAAACCAAAGGGAGGAAAGAGCCGATTCTACCCTGTTGTTGCAAAGGTCTTGGTTCAATTTTTTTGTGGTTAAATGACCTTGATTTTGATGTAAATATGTTTTATAGGTTGTGTGGAAAGTTTTCACCAAAAATCACTTGATTTGGTTGGCCAAAAGTTGCATTTTCGAAAATCCTTCAAACCTGGAAACGTGTACAGAGGTACTCTGGCAGCGAACTTTGAACAAACATAACTCTTTGCTCCGATGTCAAAATTGAGTACCGTTTGTGGCATTTGAAACTAGACACTTCCAGTTTTCTAACAGTATAAAATGCATTCCCTGATTCGACTTGAGTGAACCGTACTAGTTCTTCAAAGTTACCTGTCCTGTTTTGTTGCTTTGCTAGAGAGTCAATGAGGTGCTGGGACTTGTTGCTTGAATTTGAGCTAGCTATGGACTGAATTTCAAAATGATTCCCCTGATGAATTGTAGCCCTATGAATGTAGTTTCCAACCCACCAACCTTGCCCCATTCCAACTTGAATTGAGTGAGTTATGGCTAAATTACAGACCTGCACCAGAGAAAGAAAACCCTAATTTTGGGCTAGCCAATGGCTTATTTCGAATTGGGACTTGTTATTTTGAAAATTTTGGTGTCAATCACCTACAAAATGTATGTTGGATGTTTCTTAGAACTTTTCTTCATAAATGAACCATGTTTGAGTTGATTTCATTGGGTAAAAAGTTTGGAAAAAGGAAAACGGAAGCATAAGGCAGAATTGCCTTGTATATTTCTAGAACTTTAGTGGTCTTGTTAAGTGACCTCCCGTATGAATTTTTGCATGAACTTTGATATAGGAGTAGCCCTTATATGGTAGTGTAATCATACCAAATTTGGTGGCATTCCAAGTCCATTTCAATGCCCAACTGAAGTCCCAAAGTTCATGTTTCAAATCTGGAAATTCTTGATCAATGAGGAATTTTTAGCCAACTTTGAGCTGCTATATCTTGGCACTCAAAACTCCACTTTTAGTTATGCTTATTGTGTTTTAAACTTTGATTTTAACTCTATTTGAGTTTCAAATTTGAGAGGCTAGTTCACAATCTGTGAATTTTTCCGAATTTCCAAAGTTTGCCAAAAACCAACCCCGAATCTGTCTTAGAAGTGCAAGTCAGCAACTTTAAGCCAAAAATTGAGTGTCTTCCATTTAGAATCATGGAAAAGTATCTTCTAGGAACTTTTAGTACTTTGGAAGTAGTTTCCAACGGTATAAGTTTTCCGATTTTGGACCTACAGAGAGTGAGATATGATTTTTCAAAGAATGCACCTCAAATCTGAAATTTCTGAACTTAAAGGAAATTGAGTTATAAGGACTCTTCATTTTCCTTCGATATTACTTGACCATTTTACAGTTGATTTCAAAGATGAAAATCAGTTTTCCTTGTATTATTAAACCCCACTTTTGAGTCTCGATTTACGAGTAATTAAGGCTCTCTTTCATGATATTTTCTTAGATTGTACAAGTGTACAATCTCTTTCTTGTTAATAAGGGGTTTAAAAGTGATAGTGTGTAATTGTAAATTATTTGCTCAGGCACTCAAGAAGACCTTCAAGAGGATCTCACAAGGGACGCCTAAATACTTGATTGTGCACCACTCTTATTTTGACTAGGTGAGTGTCAAGTGCATGACTTGATGTATTTACTTGATCTATCTTGCTTATATGCGTGAATGTTACTTGATGAGACGAGTGTATACTTTATCGCACTCGCTCTCCTTTACTCGAACTTTACTTGCATTAAACTTGATTTTTAAAGTCGATTGGAGTGAATCTCATCGGCAAAATATACTTGTTTTTGTGTGCATGTCGTGTTATCGTGCGTGTCGTGTTGTCGAGTGGAGTGAACCTCCTCGACTTATGGGGACGCCCAATTCTCTTAGCCAATCTTGCAACTCGAGCCGGCATGGGCTTGGTCGAGAAGCTTGATGAACCAAGAGAATAACAAAACAAAACTTGATCTTTTGAGATCTTGTTCGGCATAATCGGCGAGTATCGCCCTTTTCATGCGTGTTTGGTTACGGATCCGAGAGGGTGGAATGATGGATGGAGGAAGTAATAAGTGAAGTTTCTACGGATGTAATACCTACTCAAATGATGGAGTGTCATCACGAGGGGGTATCGGATCGAGCCGTGGCGAAGCAAGTGGAAATTAGCTCCTGAGAGCTCCTATATCCTACTCAAGTGTGTTTAATTGTTAATCGTGAATTACTTGACTTTATCGCCTTATTTATGGTATAAATGTTATTGATACTTGAACTACGTGCTTGCATGATTTTATTGGCCTCACTGAGTATTGGCTCATCCCATTAGTTTGTTTTCCTTAACAGGAACTGGAATGGAAGAAATTAAGGAAATGCCGACTTGAGGCACTTTTGTATTAATGTTTTGATTGTACTCGACTATACACTTTTGGATGTTGTATATTTTGGGGAAAGTGGTTGTAAGTTTGAAATTGTGATGTAAGATTGAATATTTATGTATGAAAATAATTTCGTACCTTTATTCCGATTTTCATTGTTAGTATTAGACTTTAAGTTTGAATTGGAATTGTCTTGAGTCCTGACGAGAGTTGGGCAGGCGTCCCGCGGATACCCTTGGGTTCGCCCTTGGGAGAAGTGGGGGCATTACATGAGCAACACCAAGCGAAAGTCCAGCATCAAAACACTCCACATTCAGCAATAAACGGTCCAACCGTTTCCAAATCCTGGCTCGGCCATGGTGATTGTTGCACCAGGTAAAGCTAGAGCCTGAGAACCCGCCATCAACCAAACCAGCCGTACTCATGAAAGCCACAAAATCAGATGATTTCGCAACTGTGAATGGCCGTCCCCCTTTCTTTTCTTCTTCCCCAACAACCACATTAAAATCACCACACACCAGCCAAGGTTCGTGCGACGGTTTGCCTTGAAGCAAACCAGCCCAAAGATCTTTCCTTTCCTCCGCAGTTGTAGCAGCATGTACCGCCGAAAAAGAAATCGAGCTTACCAAATATGGATGTTAAATAGACAAAGATAAAAACTGAGCACCCTCTCCCACAGTTGAGCAACTAAACGGAGCATTATAGAAAACCCACAACAAACCCTCAGAATGAGAAACAACAAAATCAAACTTCAATCTAGCCCGAAACTCTTCTGCCAACAACATGCTGTGAGAACCCAAAAATTTTCGCATTTTCTCAGCATTATTTTATTCCTTTGCCTACATTTTATACTTTCCTTGGAAATATTAAAATTTCTATGCATTTTTACAAGAAAGTACAGTTTTAAATTCATTTTCCTGGTATGAGTTAGTGTACGTTAAATTTGAAACGCATTATCGATGTGAGGACCCGTAAAATTCCTTATATTTTTTTTAAAATACCCTTTTATTTGGAAATTATTACTTTATAATGGCCCTACTACCCAATCACCCCACAATAAGTGCAAATGAATATAGAATTAAGGGTTTTTCCTTTTCGTTTTCAAGTTAGTGCGAATTAGGGTTTTTACGCCTATCCGTGGTGTGACTATCCGGTACGGAGTGTGGATCAAATTTGGTGATTAAGAGTGATTTTTAGATGATATTAAGTGTGTGATTAGAAGTGGTAATAATCAGGTAGTGAATTATAAGTTAAAACCCTAGTATATGCGATTTAAGGAAAAACGGGTTGAACCGACAGGTACCGTTCACTACCGATTGAACACCCCACTTGACTACCACTTTCTTATCATAAAATATCCTTGATATTAGTGCAAAATATCAGCCCTTAAACCAGCTCAAGTCAGCCAAAATTGTAGACCAAAATAAGGGAGAAAAGGAAAAAAATTTGACTTCCAATCCAAGGGTGACATTTGTCCACTTTGACCCAAATCAATTCCTATCCTTTTAACCTTCTTGAAGCTTCAATTGCACTTTATTTCAGCCTCCATTTCTGCCATATGAACCGTGAGAAAGAGAGGGAAAAGCCAAGAGAAAGAAACCATAATCCATCTTCAGTTTGATCCACTTCAGTGAGAAAACAAGAAAGCTAAACCGATTAATCAATAGTTTGAGAGCTTGGGAAGCTTAAGGAACCAAAAATTTCAAGGAGTAGTGGAGGATCACTCTTGCAAGCTCTTGTCTTGAGGTATAATGGCTGATCAACCTTTCTTTCTCCATGAATCATGATTAAGTTGGGTATTAATGTTAGAATTGTGCTTGTGATGCTTGTTTCAAATGGTTTTGATGATTGGAGTGATGAATTTTGAGTTAGGGTTTTGATTGATTCACTCATATTTCTTGTGTGTTAGGTGTTATATGGTGTATATATATGGTATATAATCTTGTAAAGGAGAAAGTAGTGGTAATTTTAAGGTAAAAATGTGAATTATAGCTTGACTATAACAAAATTCCAGATTTCTGGAAATTGTAGCTTCAGTTTTGCCTGGTTCTAGTTCCCTATGTTAGAGGCCGAATTTGGCTTAGCACAAAACATGAAAGTTGTATATAATGATGTTTTATAGTTTCCTACAAAATTTTAGCTCAATCAGAGCAAGGTATCCTGTGAAAAGACTGAAATACCCCTGACTACCATAGGTTTGGACCAGTGGACATTTGCAACGTTTCACCAAACGGATCGTATCTTTTCACCTTGATAAATACTAGACTAGCATTTAGCCAAAACATTAAAGTTGTAGTGCTATGTCTTAGCTTTCCAACACCCCTAGAATCACCTCGTTTGGACTTTGGTAGCCTGACTTATGGTTGTTTACGTATAGAGCGGTTAACTAGCCCGAGTGTGAGATTCTGGTTCTGTAATTTGACATTTTTACTTAGATATACTACAAACTGGACTGAGTCATCTTCATCAAAGTTGTATAACATTATCTTAGCTTCGAAACGGTATAAATTTCACCCCAATCCGATAAGCGTAGCTTCGATTGTGTCCGTTACGCAAAATAACGTCAAATCTGTCTTTTGTTTCTTGACTCAACCTTCATTTCCGCACATGTTCTAACTTGCTTTTGTACTTGTATGAATTGGAGCCTATGGAATGGCTATTGAAATGAGATGATTTTCTGTATGACTTTGGGATTGATTGAGGAAAAGAATGAAGCCATAAATGGCTGGAAAATGGGTAAATACAAAGGGCGTGCTGCCCAAATTTACGCTCAAGAACTAGGTAGATCTACTTGCGACCTGAGTAAGGTTTGAGAGCGAACACCACGTTAACCATCTAGGGTATTTACGTCTTCTTTTATCGAGGTATATAAGTTAGAATTTGGCCGAAACTTGTACCGGTGGAAAAAATGAAATTTTCGACTAATAGAAATACGTTTTCTTTGTCACTTCGACTCAAATAGCGATTTTAAAGTTTTACACGTGAGTATAAGTTTTACAAATATTTTACTTATGTCCTTTGGTTTCAATGAACTCTTTTCACTACCAAAACCATATTTATACTTTGTACTAGTACGTATTCGACTTGTCTTTGACTCACCTACATCTTTGATGATTGAAGCATAATGGGTATAAGTTTGATTATTAGGGTTCCTTGGTGATTGAGAGTATCATCCGGAAGGAAACTTTGGACGTTATTTTGTTTAAATAGGTGAGTGTTCCTTGTTTGTTATATTTTCATTGACTATGTGGCTTATTCTTGATTATATGACTTGTTATGAACGAATGACAATATGTTAAATGTTTTCAATGATTGCTTCAAATGAGTTTTCTAGGCGAGTGTGTACTTTATCGCACTCAACCTAAATGAATGTGAAATTTTCAATGATTAAATAATGAAATGCTAGTTGCGCATGATGTAAGCCTTTTGGCTGAACTGGGCCCTGCCCTTCGTTACCGATCGACTCGAGCCAAAAGCGGACTCGGTCGGGCGATATGGTGACCCTGAGTGTGAACGTTTGGTATACTCGAGTATTACCTTGTTGTCGGGTGGAGCCTGGCCAACGTCCAGGAGGGGGTGAATGAAATGAACGAACGAATGTCAATGTAAACGAGGGTTTTACTTACAAAAATGCATTTTTAAATGATTGGAGGAATAAGGGGAATGACAGGAGAACGAACGAACGAACGAATAGCTCCCTGTGAGCCCGTATCCTTTTAATGAATGTGTTATTATCGCTTTCCATTGTAAATGTTTCTTGAACTATTGATACTCTATGATTAATCTATTGGATTGATTGTTTGATTATGTGTTCGGAACCTCACTGAGCTTTTAGCTCATTCCTTTAGTTTTATTTTCCTTAACAGGGGACGGCGAGCAGGACGAGAGCTCTGTATAGACTAGCCTAGTCTAGTTCTTTGATTTTGTAATGGTTCTCGCCCTAGTGCTTGGCACGGGCTGGATGTATGGTGAATTGAGAATCTTTGTATATTCGATGTTTGTACTCCCTTTTGAGATAGTAATGTACATAAGTTTTGTTTTAAGTTTTGGATCGTCATTATATTTATTCTTGTGGGTTTATTCTGGTTTTGTTTGAGGGTTGAAGTGAACGACTGAGTCCCGGCGAGAGCTGGGCAGGCGGTCCGCCGAACCCTTTAGTTCGCCTTAAGGGGAGGTGGGGCTGTCACACATGCGAACATGCGTTTCACACACCACCAGCAATTGTATTTTATGAGACACGACTAACTTACGCAATCTCCGAAAGTGGGAGGCCTTAGCCATACCCCTAATTTTCCAAAATAATGCATTAATCATGAGATAAAGGCCGGAAGGAATTTTGCGAGGCCCTTACCGTGGAACGCAGCTCCCTATTTGATGGAAATTTCGCGCACACGCCCTTGGACTTAATCGTGACTACCTTGAAGGAGTCATCAACGACTTGGTGGGGATGCTCAGCTGCGTGCCCAACCTCACCATCACATATCCCATCCCTCAGTGCAGTGCCCCGAGGAGAAAGATTACCCACTGTTGTCACACTCTCCTCCACCCCATCCAGACCTGGAGACCCTTTCATGACCACATCACCACCTAGCCGCACCTCCACATAGCCAGCCAGAGCCGAGGCTTCGTCCAACCTGCTGCCCTGTCAAGCACGCTGTGACAGTCCCACCTTCCCCTAGGGCGTACCAAAGGGGTTAGCGGACTGCCTGCCCAGCTCTCGCCAAGACTACTAAGACGGTCATATATAATCTAAAATGTTTCGGAAAATATTAGCGCGCTCAAGCGATTTAAAACCCGCAAAATGGGAAACGAAAATTGAAATCGCAAATGAATAGTGACCACCACGTCACTATCCAACCAGAATCCAATCAAATGTAGATGTCACCATACACCTCAGAGAAACATTCCCAAACCAAATAGGATACATGAATAGGGTTTAACAGTGTTATACACATACGTTTGTAATTTACAAATCAAAAGGAAGATATTTAGATCAAAGTACATTTAGGATTTTTCCAACCATCGAGGAGCTTTACAAAAGAATATATTCAAACTATATGAAAACTAGCTCAACTCGTGCTTCAAAACAATATAGTCCCCCAACAATTATTCATATCCCTGTAAGGAAAACAAAGCAACGAGGGTGAGCTTAAGCTCGTGAGGTACCAACAAGACACACCAGTAAACACCTTTTATAACATAATGATCCCAAAGCTCATAAACAAAACAAGTCAATAAATGGATACAATTGGCTCTCAAGAGCCACTTTCCACTTGTCGCACTTGATCTCCAACCCGTTGACACTCCGTCAACCTTTGAAGAGAAGAACATCCTGTAGATCCCCACTTTACTCCGTATCCCTTCCACCGATCACCCCCTTACCGGGCCCGAACACCTCACAGTAACAGAAAGGGTAATACTCGAGTATACCATAAGGTCGAGGAGTTAACACTCCACTCGACTGCAGTGAATCCAAGGTCCCTTATCGATTCGCCCAAGCCCTTACCGACTCGATTCGATTAAAGACCAATGGGGTATGAGCTCAGATAGCACAGTTAAGTTGTCGGGCAAAGCCCTAAGCCATGTCAAATCACACATGTAGACAATTTCACATTTGACAGTAACAGTAATACAGATAAGAGATCGAAGCGATAAAGTACACTCTTGTCTCATTCAAGCCATTCAAGTTCACATAACAAGTATACACAATCATTTAAGCATTAGACCATATAATGGTACACTCACCAAGGTAAGTAAGCAAATTCACAAGTTAGCTCCAGGCGTAGGCGTCGGATCACGGGTACGACCTATATAACAAGAATATCCCAATTAAGACTCGAATACGAGTCAAAGTAAATCCACACACTACCAAAAATATGGCCCAATAGAACGTATAAGTGCATAACCAAGCTAGGGACATGTGCGGAAATGAAATTTAAATTGAAAAGCAAAAGACAGTTTTGACGTTACTTAGCGGAACGGTCACAACTGGAGCTACACTTATCGGTTTGGGGTGAAAGTTACACTATTTCGAAGCTAAGAGAAAGGTCTACAATGTTGAAGAAGGCCACTCAGTCCAGTTTGCAATGTATCTAGATCAAATTTACCAAAACAATCCCAGATTTTCCAGTTCGCAGCTTACTGTGAAATTCAACAAGCAGTCCTGATTCATTCAATCATATCTCAGCACATACGACTCCAATTCAAGTGATTACAAAGCCATCTGAAAGCTAAGATACCAGGCTATAATTCTTACGAAGACATCGACAACCAAATCAGTAGTATTCTCGGTCAAACTAGCCAATTACAGAAGCTGATTATCAGGTTCGGACAGAAACAGGGCAGCAGGGGTATTTCGGTCTTTTCACAGGTTACGTTGCTCTGATTGGATTGAAATTTTGTAGCTATGGTATATAATATAAAACAGAAAAATCCTCAATAAATAGAAAATTTGGACAACTCAACCATAATTCATGATTTAATCCATAAAATGACATGCTTCACCACTAGAATCTCTTAATTGATCATTATAACCATGAAAGGGACAATATTTTATCAACTCACCTTAGCAACTCCAAGAACAAGATAACTAGTAGTTCGTCTTCACAAATGGCTCCACCAAAGGCCTTAACTTCACTTAACAACTCACTTGTGTGGAGAAATTTAGGAGATTAATGGTTGGATTCCAAGATTCAAGTAAGAAAGGAAAGAAAATTGAAGAAGGTTTCTCTCTTCTTTGTCTTCAAGGTGCACGGCCAAAGGGGAAGGAAATGAGGGGTTATTTGAGTCAAAATTGATTATTAGGAAAGGTAAAGAAAATGGTCAAAAGTCCAACTTCCATTCATGGCATGACACCTAGCACCTTTGGTGCTTATCACTTCCTTGTCTTGCAATACCTAATTAAACTGGCTAACCTCTAATTAGTTCATAATACCATATAATATAATCCCCGTATATCCAAAATCCTCCACAGTAATCACATTTACCGCACTTATCGCACTAGTGGGTCCCACATCCACTGTACACCACCATTAACATAGAAAATAACCTATATGGAAAAAAAATGTAAAAATCATACGTCCTCATAAAAATTCCCAGAATTTTCATATAAGAAAGAAAATACGGAAATTATACGCAAAAGACTAAAATAAATGCCTAGAAAATAAGAAAATTTCGGGCTCTCACACACGCAATGGAGAGTGCGGACCCGGGTCCATGCGATGAGCTTCCATAGCAGGCAGGGAAACCAACTCCGTGTCCTCGTCATCCTGATCCTCAATGGGTGCCACCACCTTGGCAGAGCTAGCGTATTCCTATCCCCCTAACTCCAGCAGCTGCGCGTCCAACGTTGGTGAATCCTAGTGCTCAGTGTTCTTTCATTGTTCCACCCCTCCTACCAGCAATTGTATTTAAAATAATTTTTTATTTGAAACTAGGAAACAAATGTTTTAAGATACTTTGTTCTTTGACTTTTGAACAATTGTGCAAGAAATTTTTTTTGAGTCTTATCAAAATTGAAAATAGATTAAAAATAAACTATAATTGTTTGACTCCATGTAATTTATATTTTACGTTGCTAAATATATTGCTAATAAATGCAAAATTTTGACTTAAAAATCTATATATTAGATTGAGTCAAGTATTACAATTGAAGAATATTTGATATCAATCCTCATTTATTTTTGAAGCAAAAAAATCAAAATTTCACATAAATAGTCAAATACTATTATAGAAGAAATAAAAAATAAGATATATTACCTCCTATAAACTAATCTAAAGGAATTGAGTCAAATTTATACTTTAGTATATTCCTTTTTGACATCTAAATATTGATTATACCATATATTAGAAACTAAGTAAACATTCCATTCTAACTTATCTGCTAATCTCTAGAATAATAAAATTTATTCCTACTGTTCTGGATGGAAAGGTTTTCTATTTTGGATATTCCTACGTACCAATTGTGGTTGGAGTTTTTTTATATCCCTACGTACCAATCCTGGTTTAAATCAATATTTGGCATCCCTAGATGAGTCCTTTTCCATCAAATAGTAACTAGATCTAAAAGTCATCTATCAATGGTTCTCTCTGAGAAGTGCAAAGGATTTTATAGTTTTCATCCATTTTCCCCCCTTTTTTTCTAGGAGCGAGAGTTCTAGGAGCGAGGAGAGTCCAAATAATATGCAAATTGTATAATTGCCTGTGACTTGTTAATCTGTGAAAAAGAATGGACAAAGTGACAAAAATAGGATGAGTATTTAATGTTTAAGCTTTAGCCTTTAAGGATATGAAGATTAAAATTTATTTGGTGAATTTTTTATCACTTAATTTTACTCCCACTATTTTTTTACAGTATTCTCACATTTTTGGTTATGAAGAATCACTCCAATTATCTTTGATGTAGTTGTCATTTAGAGAATGGAAAAGGGCTAGGAATTTGTCTCTTATTATTATGCATCTAGTTAGAAATATTGTAAGAGCATTTACACTTATATTTCTAGGCACCTTTTCTCATGTTATGGTTTTTATTTTTTAATTTTTGTCTATTGTCATACAATAGAAAAGGGCTAGGATTTTGTCTCTTATAATTATGCATCTAATTAGGAATAGCACACAAGAATTTACACTTTTATTGATGGGCGCCTTTTCTCATACTAAGGTATTCTCATTTTTGTCTCTTATTATACAACCAAAAAGGGCTAGGATTTTGTCTCTTATTATTATGCATCTAATAATTAGGATTAGTGGACAAGCATTTACACTCTTATTGTTGGGTGGCTTTTCTTATACTAAGGTTTTGATTTTCTTCACAATAATCTAGACTTTAAGCTAGAAGCCGAAAACCCTTCATCAGCAATGTACCTAGTCAATATTGATTAAGAAAAGAAAGAAAATGAAGACAATGATCAAAATTGAGTGGCACCAAATATTTGTTTAGTAAGAGATAATGAAGTATTTCTTGCGCCGCTGCTGAGGTCCGAAAAAACAGGAGAGGACCGCCGCTGCTAGTTTCGGGCATGGCTACCATGGCTGCCCTCCGGCAACTGTCCGGAGGGCACACTGAGGTAGCCTCTCCTACCTTTAGCAAAAAATCTTTCTCAGAATTATTTACTAACGCGGCAACGTTGAAGCCTGCGTTCAAGGTCACTGCCAAAGTATCCTCCCATCGAGGTGAACCAGTAGTTTTGTTTGCCCATGCATACCTGGAGATGTTAGCAACACCATATCAATTTGCTCTAGTGGGAAAATTCTCGAAGGGAAGGCCTAAGATGGAGGACTTGAGAAAATTTTTCCATTCACTGGACCTGAAAGAGGAAGCGTCGGTTGGGTTGATGGATGCTAGGCATATTCTAATTAAGCTGGGTACGGAGGCTGACTTTCATAGGCTTTGGGCAAGGGGTATCTGGTATGTCTTTGGGAAGCCAATGAGAGTTTTTCGTTGGTCGCCAGAGTTCCATGTGGACCATGAGCCTACAGTGGTTCCGGTGTGGTTTCAATTGCCCAAGTTGCCGATACATTACTTCAACAAGGAGTGTTTGTTTCAGATCGTTTGCTGTGTGGGCAAGCCCCTATTCGTTGATGCAGCCACGGCTTCTGGCTCGCGTCCTAGCGTAGCGCGAGTTTGTGTGGAGGTTGATTTGCTTAAGGCTTTTCCGGGTAGAATATGGATTGGCAATGGGGATTATGGGGGTTTTTGGTAGCAGCTGGTTCCAGAACATGTTCCTAGGTATTGCTCTCATTGCTTTCGCCAAAGCCATGGTCATGAAGATTGTCGACTACTCCATCCAGCGCCACGGACAGCAGAGGTGCAGTTGACGCAGCCGACGGACAAAGCGCAGCTTGGGGTGATGGCAGCGCCTCCTGAAGTGGAGAGACAGGCTCCTGGTATGGAGCCTATTACTGGACCAGGGTCGGCGGCGCCTGTCAGTGGGACGGATCAGTCTGCAACCGTGGGTGAAGGGATGGTACTGGGTTCGTTGGAGAAGGGGGCAAGTGAGGAGGCAGCTGGACATGCAGGTCAGCGTTTAGAGTTGCCAAGGTCTGCTGCAGGGACAGCTGCGCTTTTGCATGGAGAGATGCAGCATGGGTGTGGCGTTTTCCTTGCACCAGATTTAGGGGGCAGGCTGCTGTCATCTCCCTTGAAGGACATAGCTACTGATCAGGAGGCAGTTGGAGAGGCAGGTGACCTCACGGTGGAGGAGGATGCAACGGTGGGGGAGGAAGAGGTGGCTACGGCGGAACGAAGTGCTGGAAATCTATCTCCAAGAGGTGAGGTTGGGGCGGTAGAGAGGGATTTTGGTTCCTTGGTGGTGGATATTTTCAATCTAGACCCTATTATACAGCAGGTTCAGGAAAAGGTGCAGGGAGAGGAGGGAGGGAAGCAAATGGCGCAATCCAAACGTAGAGGTACGCGTGTAACATTCCCTACTGATCGCTCTTTACGCTCTAAGGCAAAGCTGTCCAATAACTCTTTTGCTGCTTTGTCTGATGATTAAGTTCCTTTTTTGGAATATTCGGGGTATCTCGCGTGCTCCAAACCTTCGTCGGTTAAAAAGTTTAATTGCTGAGTCTTCACTTCAGTTAGTTGCTATCTGTGAACCTAAGGTGTGTGTGGGGGACATTCAATGGATACGGTTAAAATTGAGGATGGATAGGTGCATTACTAACAGTGAAGGTTCTATCTAGGTGTTCTATCAAAATTCACTTGTTTGTGATCACTTGGGTGAGTCGAGTCAGCATTTGTCGCTTAAAATACAATCGCCTATGATAGATGGTCCTATGGTTTTTTCGTTTGTGCATGCAAAGTGTAATGAACAGGATAGAAGGTCGCTTTGGTCTATGTTACTACTAGATAACCCGATCGATGCTCCATGGTTCCTGGTTGGGGATTTTAATGTCATAGTTAGTGAGGAGGAGAAGCGGGGTGGCTTACCTTTTCGATTGGGGGAGGGGTTGGATTTTATCTGTTTCATGGCTTCTGCTAGGGTAAGAGATGCTGGATTTTCGGGTTCGAAATTCACATGGTGTAATAATAGAGGGGGGAGTGTGCGTATTTGGAAAAGGCTAGACAGATTGTTATATAATCAGCATGCGTCTTCCTTAGATTATAATTTTACGGTGCAACATTTGGGGCGGGACCCCTCGGATCATGCTCTCTTACTCTTGACAGCACTGTCTAGATTGGATAATAAACTAAAGTCCTTTCGATTCCTGAATATATGGATGACTAAGCCGGAGCTTTTGGGAGTTATTCGACAAGCTTGGGAGGGAACTTTTTTTAGCCCGCCCCTGCAGAGATTAGCTGCCAAGTTGCGGGAGGTCAAACGGCAGGTGCAATTGTGGTCTAGGGATTCGTTTGGGGATATTTTTGAGGGGGTAAGGAAGGCTGGGGGGGAGGTACTGAGGTTGGAGGGTCTTTTTGATAGTGATCCTTCAGAATCAAATCTCCTTGCTCTTCAGGAGACGCGGGCGGGGTTGAGGAACTCGCTAATGATAGAGGAAGGTTACTGGAGACAAAAGATGAGGGTGAAATGGATTAGGGAGGGGGACAAAAATTCTAAATATTTCCACTCTATAGTTACGGAGCGTAGGGCGAAAGCGGTAATTCATCGAATCAAAGATGCGAATGGGGTTTGGTTAACAGAGAAGGATCGGATTGCAGTGAAGGCAGTTGAGTATTTTAAAACTTTATTCTCGGCTGAGCCATTCAAACCTTTTGGTCAAAAAAGTCAAAAATTGGAATAGTAACTCTTAAATCCTATCCAATGATACCGTGACACTTGGCACCTCATTAATGCATTCCTATCCTTTCTTTTCTCTCACATCAATCATTTCACACACTCTACTTATCTCTTAACACCCGATAAATTTTACACAGTATCCGGAATTTAACCTAATTGGCCGAATTTTTCCGAACTTTTCGCACTAGTGGGTCCCACGTCCGATATATATCCTTAATTTTTCAAAAACTCTCCAATACTAGAAAAATCATTTAAAAACTATAATTACTCATAAAATTCACCAGGAAAATTTCCTAAGCCAGAAAATGCAGAAAACATGCCATTAAAGGGGAAAAACCCTAGGAAAATTATTAGGGAAAAACGGGTTCTCACACTCTCTCCCCCTTAAAAGAATGTCGTCCTCGACATTCTAACTCCTATATAAATCCAGTCAAGATATCGCTCAGAAACCAATCAAGCAGTAGAATTCCATATACTCCAACTCATATTCACCAGGTCCAATTTGTCATTCCCAAAGCCATGATCTTGTAAATCACTTATCAAATTCAAGTACTAAGTATCACGCCAATCCAACTTATCAAATAGTCATGGTCCAGTGGTCCAGTAGAGGTTTCCCCCATACCCCTAACCGGTGTAGGTTGTCTAGTTCTGCGTCCACGGCCTCGACCACTCCGAGTGCCTTCCATCAATCTAAGTCAATCTAGGTCATCAAATAAATATACTGTTAAAGGGCACCTAACCCTCCTTTCCGTAGCACCAGACAGGAACAATGAAACAAGAATAAGCAACTCAAACATTTACTGCGAAGAGCATTTAAACACATAACACGTATACATAGATCACATAACCAGGTTAAGCAATCATACAGAACAGTCAGTCAAGTACATACGAAGTCATTGCATGAAACAATAGGGTCCTCAAAAAGTACTATGAACAACTAGGTCACAAGTGCAAAAGAACTCACGAAAAGCTTTTCCCCTTCTAGGGATTCGTCCAAATATTTATATCTTAATCAAGGTCGATCACGCTTAACCACCCGAACAAACCACACGAAGTTCCATAGAATCACCTTTCTAGTTCACCAAATCCTTTCTAACCTAGGCCTTCATATCTTTCGTATCCGGGCGCAAGAATCTCGTCTAAGATAATTCACATCTCGAGCCGGCCGGTCCCAAGAGTAAACCATCCTTATTAAAGATTCCTACCCGACATACATACCTAGCTTCCTTGAGTCCCATGATAATGATTCGTACACTTATCACATGCCCGGTTCATAACTTACGCTCAAACGAGCACTTAGACATATTCATGAAATTAGGACCACAACACCACTTGGCCCAGTCTCACTCCGCGCAGAGACCACGCGAAGTGGCTCTGATACCACTTGTAACAGCCCCACTTTCCCCTAAGGCGAACCAAAAGGGTTAGCGGACTGCCTGCCCAGCTCTCGCCAGGACTAACGGATCAGTTTACGTCGATCTATTACGTTCCGGAACATACCCGGAACATACCAACGTGCGCAAATATGTCAAAATCACAAAATAAATAAAAACGAAATTCGAAGCCGAAGATGAATAGTGCTGGACACGTCAGAATCCAGATACTAGGCCGAGAGTAGCCAAAATTTTTCTTTCGCCGTTTGAAATACGAGTTCATCCAAAATTCAACCAAACATACACACATTGAAATGTAACATTTTCAAGCCAAAACGGCATATCAAAAATCATTCACTACGAATATACATGTTCGGTTTGCCAATCAAAAGAAAGTGAACCCAATACACATAAGGGTTTCATTCGAAGAGCTATCCAAAAGATGCATTTACATGAGCTCAACTTGACAACCAACAAGTATAACCTTTCCAAAAGTGGTCATTTTCCTGTAAGGAAAACAAATGGAACGGAATGAGCTTAAGCCCAGTGAGTTACTACCACATAAGCACAAGGATCATATAAGTATAATCTTTCATTTCGAGTACACAATTAAGAATTAAAACAAGTCGGTAAAAGGATACGGATGGCTCTCAAGAGCCCATTTCCACGCTTACATTCTTGATCCAATCTCATTGACCCTCCGTCAATGTTTAAGAATACCCGACCGTAGACCTCACTTCACTCCATTCCTTCCACCAAACATACCCCAACCGGGCCCGCACTCCAATCAGTCATTTTGGTAATACTCGAGTATACCGGAATCAAGAGTCTCATTACTACAAGATTCCCCAGTACAGTCCCCGTGGCATGTCAATTTTCACAACCAAGCCCTCGCCGGCTCGATTCAATTGACTACCTACGGGGTTGAGCTCAGTAATACAGTAAGGCCGTTGGATATTCGTCCAAACGACACCAAATCAGTTTTCCATGAATGGAATTCAATATCTCATATAGCAAGTGCAGTCTTTCAGTGAAACAGTAAACAGTCATGAATGGAATCACAAGGGGGTGAGGGCGGTCAAGTACACCCTCACCTCAATCACTTCCAATAGCCAAATAAGCCTTCAAGGCATCACATTCACATATAACAAAGCCACGTAGTAACATTTAAGTGAGTAGTATACTCACCAATCAATTCAGTGCTATTTCATGCACTTCCGTCAGGAGAATGTCGTGAACCACCGTCACGCCCTAGAACACGTAAACAAATGCAATGAGACTCGATAACGAGTCACAAAACAATGCCAATCACAACCCCAATAGGGTTTTGCAAACATATACAAGCATTATAGCAAACCAGAAAATCAGGAAATGTAACTCATTTGACCCAACAACAAAAACAGTTTTGGCCTCCTAATGCGGTAATGGCACCAATTTCACTACGATTATCGGATGAGGGTGTAAGACCCACCATCGCGAAGCTAAGAGACAGGGCTAGAACAATGTAGAAGGCCACTCAGTCCAAATCCTAGCACAACTAGGTCAAAAATGCAGAAAACCAAGCCAGAACCGTAATTGCAGGTTCCCAAATCACACAAAACTGTAATTCGTCTATCTCAGTCTATACAGGTCCAAATGCATTGATTCCAAAGGCATATGATAGCTAAGACATCAAGATACATTTCATCAGAAGACACCAACAACAAAATCCAAACCAATTCCAGTCAAAACATACGATTACAATCGCAGTTCGAACATTCTGATCACCCAGAACAGCAACAGTAAAAATGGCATAACTCACTCTACACTACTCCAAATGCCCTGAAATTTTTCAGGCACTTCAAAATCATCAATACCTACAACTTTCATGTTTTGAGTAAAGTACAATTCGGCCTCTAACCCTATGATCCAAAACCGGACAGAGTTGGGGGTTATCAACCCTAACTTTTCTCATTTCAATCCAAACCCAAAATTGATTGCAATTTCCTATCATATGCACCTACTAGAGCCATAGCCCCTTATTACCAACCATCAAAAACAACCACACCATCAAGATCACATAAAACCAGAAAATTCCTCAAAAAAATAAAAACTTAACCAAATCACTTCAAACCAAGAAATAAACCACAATTTCTAACACAATAGCCACCATTAGGCATAAATTCAACATCATTAGGTGTAAGAGGATAGTCAATCACTACTTACCAAGTAAACAAGAGAGAGGGAGTTGTAGGACACCTTAGCTCTCCAAGAAAACTTCATTAATCAACTTACTAGCACCTAATGGAAGGATAATATGGAGTAGAAACTAATTTAGGTAAGTGGTTTGGATGATTTGTGCTAGTTGGGAGCTTGAAAATTGAAGAAATCCTCTTCCTTCTTGAGCTTAAGAGAGCCGGCCATGGAGGAGTAAAAATGAGTGAATTTTGAGCAATTTTTAAGATATTTAACCTTTTGGTCAAAAAAGTCAAAAATTGGAATAGTAACTCTTAAATCCTATCCAATGATACCATGACACTTGGCACCTCATTAATGCATTCCTATCATTTCTTTTCTCTCACATCAATCATTTCACACACTCTACTTATCTCTTAACACCCGATAAATTTTACACAGTATCCGGAATTTAACCTAATTGGCCGAATTTTTCCGAACTTTTCGCACTAGTGGGTCCCACGTCCGATATATATCCTTAATTTTTCAAAAACTCTCCAATACTAGAAAAATCATCTAAAAACTATAATTACTCATAAAATTCACCAGGAAAATTTCCTAAGCCAGAAAATGCAGAAAACATGCCATTAAAGGGGAAAAACCCTAGGAAAATTATTAGGGAAAAACGGGTTCTCACAAATTTTCTTAATAAAGTGCTCTCCAAGATCTTAGCGATTCGATTGGCCAGGGTGTTGCCCAGCATCATATCGCCTCAGCAAAGTGGATTTGTACAGGGTAGACAAATTTTTGATAATGTTTAATTAGCTCAGGAGCTTATTACAGATATTGGGAAAGCTAGTAGAGAGGGTAATGTTGTTTTGAAGATCGACATGGCCAAAGCCTACGATAGGGTTTGTTGGCCATTTTTGATTCAGGTGTTGAGGCATTTCGGTTTTTGTGAAGTGTGGATTGATATGATATGGAGGCTGATCTCGAATGTGTGGTTCTCAGTTATTGTCAACGAGGCACCCCAAGGTTTCTTTAAATCTAGCCGTGGGATTCGTCAGGGGGATCCAATCTCACCAGGTTTGTTTGTTTTGTGCGTTGAGGTTCTCTCTCTTCATCTTAACTCCTTGAGTAGGCGTCAGGGTTTCATCCCTTTCAGGGTTCCGAAGGGATGCCCGGTGGTCACGCACCTAGCTCATGCTGATGATATCATTATTTTCTCGAGCGGCATGAAAAGATCACTTCAGTTGGTGATGCAGGTGTTAGAGGACTATACGTCGATTTCGGGGCAAAAGGTAAACCATCAAAAAAGTGGTTTTCTACCCCATTCTAGCCTGTCGGAGGTGCGGAGACGAGTTATAGCACAGGTCACGGGATTTCGCTCCCAATCATTTCCGGTGACGTATTTAGGGTGCCCACTTTACTCGGGAAGGCGGAGGAAGAGTTATTTCTCTGCGATTTGTACCTCGATTGCAAGTAGGGTTTTGTCGTGGAAGGAGAGACTCTTATCTTCAGGTGGGAAGTTGGTGCTGATACGGAGTGTGTTGGCGTCCATGCCGATTCATTTTTTTTGCAGCCGCCAACCCCTCTCAAGGGACGTTTGTCATGTTGGAGCAAATTTTTGCTGATTTCCTATGGGGTTCCTCTGAGGTTGGTCCGAGATTTCATTGGATTAAATGGAGTCAGCTATGCAAGCCTTACCCGGAGGGCGGTGCGGGAGTTCGGTCCTTGCAGCATGTGTTTGATGCCTTCTCTTTGAAGTTATGGTGGAATTTTAGGCTGCGCCGGTCTTTATGGGCTGAGTTCATGCACCGGAAGTATTGCCAGGGGATGCATCCTTGCTGCTCGGATTTCTCTCCAGGGCAGTCGCACACTTGGAAGAGGATGGTGCACGCTCAAGGGGTAGCGGAGGAGAATATTCGATGGTCACTGGGCAGTGGGTCTTCAAGCTTTTGGCATGACAATTGGTTGGGAGCGGAGCTACTATGTAGGCAGGTGGACTCGTTTCAGGAGCACTCGGTTACAGACTTTGTTGTGGAAGGCAGGTGGGATTTGCAGTGCTTAAGTAGGGTGTTACCATCGGAATGGGTTTCACGGGTGCTGAGGGAGGCTCCCCATACAACGGCGGAGGCGGATGAAATGGTCTCGGCCCCCACTAATTCAGGTGCGTTTACTATTACATCAGCATATGGGATAGTGCGTCAAGGAGGTAATGTTTCCAGACTATTTGGTTCTTTGTGGCATCAGGCCTTGCCATCCAAGATTTCTTTCTTCATGCTGCGCTTGATGTATGGTAGGTTGCCGCTGATGGATGTGTTACACAAGTTTGGGTTCTTGGGCCCTTCTAAGTGCTTTTATTGCTCTCTAAGCCTATCCCCAGAAACTACTAGTCACATTTTTTGTACGGGGGAGGTGGCTAGGCAGGTTTGGGGTTGCTTTGAGGGTATCATCGGCGGATTTAGTGAGGCTCTCACGATTAGACATAAGGTGATGAGTTGGTGGGTTAAACCTAATGCGAACCCATACCTTGGGTTCGTTCACCGCATATTGCCATCGTTAATTTGTTGGAATTTATGGAAGATGTGGAATATGTGGATCTTTGAGGGGAAGCTAGACTCAGTAGTGCATGTTTGTGATCGGATTTTCTTGGAGTTGAGAGAATGCGTCTATCTCCAGTTTCGAGAGATATCTCTGCCTTGTAGTTCACGAATTGGTTTTTTTGAAATGATAGGTAGGTTGCGACGCAAGGTTATTATACGGGAGGTTCGTTGGGAAGGTCCGACTCGGACGGTAATGAAGCTGAATACCGATGGTTGCTCAAGAGGTAATCCGGGGAGAAGTGGCGGTGGGGGTTTGTTCAGGGATTCTGAGGGGAGGTTCCTGCTTGGCTTCTCGTGCCTTTTTGGGGAGGCTACGAGCCTTCAGGCGGAACTCAAAGCGCTTCTCTTTGGTGTTAGATTAGGTGTATCCCGTGGTTTAGTTAGGTTGCATCTGGAGTCTGACTCAATGGTGTTGGTACGGATTATTCAGGGGAAGGTTAGATGTCCTTGGCGATTGCAGAAGGAGCTACGAGAGCTGCAGCAATATGGACGGTATTTTGATGTCGTGTCTCATTGCTATCGGGAGGCAAACAAGCCGGCGGACAGGTTGTCTAACGCGGGAGTGGAGGATGGGCATACTAGCATTTATGAGGGTTATAGTGCTTTACCTAGGTTGGTGAGGGGGACATTACCTTGGATGTGTACGGGTTCCCAAGCTTTCATAGGTGCCGGCGGTAGGGGGTGGGGGGTTTGGTCAGGGTTTGAATTTGTACTCCTGGAAATGGGTGGACCCGATCTGGGTATTTTTGTTGGTTGCAGCAATAAAATTTTAATTTGATTAAAAAAAACAAAAAAAAAAGAGATAATGAAGTACTTGATGTGATTCTAACTCTCAGTTTTTCATTTTTCTTTTTTTTTTAAAGCAGTGCGATCCAATCTTAATCACATCACACAAAACAATATTATGGTGTTTGCATTTTTCAACGATATATATAATTCATGATATTATTTGATCAACTACAAATGTATACCTTTTATACGTCTCATGCAAGAAGTTAGAAGATATAACCTTTGATGCTTGTAGCATTTTTGCTGCTTTACCAAAATGATATAAAAAGAGGCTCCCCTCTTTTTTATCATTATAAAAAATAGTTTTTTTAACTTCTATAGCTATGGCTAAAAGGAAAAAGAAAACTTCTGAAGATATGGATAGTTTTTTCTTGAGTTTCTAGAGTTTTATTTCAGTAATAACCAAAGACTATAATTCTTTACAATATTTCGTACCATCGGAACAACACACGATGACCATGGATTGGTGTAATGGTGTAATAGTACAAAGTAATCAAGCATATTTCTAAATGTCTTCATCTCACACATATTCAAGGAATCTTTCCAGATGTCTTCATCGGTAAGGCGAGTTTACACATATTCACCTTTCTTTCTTTGATCTAATTTACTTTGCAAGAAATTTTTGCTAATTGTACACATGTAATATTTACTCAAAATAATTATCACTCAAAATTCAAACACTCAAATTTATTGTCCAATTATAGTTAGACAATTGTACATTTAACTTCATTACACCACCTAAACCATGGATGTACAAAAGCAATTAATTATATTCCACGAATTTTTAAATATATATTTGACAAATAATTGTTTCAAATGGTGGCCTACAATCACAGTTTTGCTATATATAGTCTACTAGTTACTAGTCCCAAAATATTAGTACTCTTTATTAATCAATTCAAATAATAGTCATTTAGGTTTTCTTCAAGCCATTTTCCATCATTCTCTTTGCATCCATCTTTTTCCTCCTCATCTTTTCTACTTTCTCCATCTATTCTTATGGCTGGTGGCTAGTGGCAACTAGGAATAGCATTCTAAGTCCTCAGCTAGCTGCTTTCTTTACTTCTTATCAGTAGTGATAACTGGTCTAAATGGACAGTCTTTGGCTGGGGTTGCGCTTTTCTACTTTGGGTTACTATAGTTGGTGAAAGACTTGTTGAGGCTACAACTCATCTCAGAGTCATCTAGTTTATAATATCATGTGGGCAATCACAGGCATACCTCTATGCTGGTCTTAAATTTACTTTTCGGGTTTTTATGGGCCTATCTTGATCCTCATTACAATCAGATCTCTCCTTCATGTGTATGCGGTGCTAGGGCCACAGACTGGGTTGGCTCATCACAGTTCTCCTTTAACACCAACGGTAGATAGGAATCAAACTGTGTCATGACATTCTAAACCTGACTCATGTACAACTTGAATCGGCGAACTACCGAACTCTTGGGACCTTCTTCACCCCAAGATTTCTTGTTCCCAACTAAGAGCAAATAGATGCCACAAATGTGAGGACTCGTAAAAAAAAACAAAAAAAAAACTATTATTTTTAAGCCCTAATTTTGGCTCGATTAATTATTTATTTGGATTTTTGCCACGAATAATATTTTCTAGTCTTATTGGACCTAAATATATTTTATTATAATTTCGTTATAATTTTATAGTGTCTCATTTCAAAAATTAATTTCCGGAAGCGCGTTTAGTGAAAATAGTGAATAGTGCTTGGAAATTTTATCTGCTTGAGAGTACGATAAGCTTGGAATATTGGAGACTTGTACAATAGTCCTAAAATAGGTAATTTTATGTTTAAGTGCTCAAGTGATAGTTAGTAGTATAATCGTTATAAGAATTTTTCGAAGGTTTCGCGTCATAGCGTTCAGATGGACGGTACGCGTTTTCACACGCGCGACTTTATTTGAGGGACTTTAAACCCTTATTTCGGGACAATTAAGAGTGAATAATATTTATATGATTACAAGTGCATTAGAGGTTTAGTGCACTAGTGAACCAAACGCGAGAGAAAATCGAGCCCTAATAGCGCCAAACGCACCCTATGAAGAGTTGACTTATGGGTGATTTGAGGCCACAAGCTTGTAGCCTCTCAAGGAAGCCAATTTTGATCAAAATCACTCTCCCTCCTCTCTCTCTTGGTTCGGCCAGCAGCATTGGAGAAACTAACATTTGCTCTCTCAATTTTACTTCACAAATCTTCACAAAAACTCATTCAAATCCCACCAAATTTGAACTACACCTAGCCTATCACTTGGAGAGACCATTTAGCTAGGAAGAAGGAGAGCTTTCACGATTTTCTTGGAGCATTTGAAGGGCCGAAAATTCTGATCTAAGAACACCAAGAAGGTATACCATGGTCCAACACCTTAAACTTGATTTATGGTAGTAGAAATGCATCTCTAAGCACTTGCATGTAAGTGGATGACTTGATATTGTTGAAAAATTGGAAAGTGGGCTCTATGAACTCCCACTCTTGGGTTGTTGCTGATTTTGTGGTTGATGATATTTATAATGTTGGTTTAGTGTTTGAAATGGTGGATTAATGGTGTATAATTAGTAGAAACTTCAAGGAACTCATGGGATAGAAATTTCCGATTTTGCCCCTGCCTTGTTCGGTTATTTTAAGGCCAATTTTTGATGATCTAATGGCTTGAATATGATGTTTATATGTTGCATTAGTTGTGTAAAAATTTTCATTGGAAAATATTGAGGTTTGGTTGGGCAAATGAATTTCTTTGTGAAACTAGTCAAGCTGGAAAACTGTTTTCGTGTAGCTCTGTCCAGCGATAGTGTTTCGGCGGTAACTCTGTCCTCCGACGTTGAAATCGAGTGCTGTCAGTGGAAGAAGAAATACGGAAGAAGTATCCAAACCTCTTGGGTAGTTAAGGTGAGAAATTTCGAGGACGAAATTCTTTTAAGGGGGAGAGAGAGTGTGAGAACCCGTATTTCCCTAATATTTTTCCTAGGGTTTTTCCCCTTTAATTGCATGTTTTCTGCATTTTCTGGCTTAGGAAAATTTTCTTGGTGGATTTTATGGGTATGGGTAGTTTTTGAAAAAATTACGGATAGATTATGGACGTGGGCCCCACTAGTGCGAAAAGTTCGGAAAAATTCGGCCAAATAAGATTAAGTTCCGGATACTGAGTGAAATTATCGGGTGTTAAGAGATAAGAAGAGGAGGTGATTTGATTGATGTGAGAGAGATTTAAAGGATAGAAATGCATTTAATAGAGTGCCAAGTGGCACTTTCTCATTGGTTGGACTTTTTGACTTTTTACCCTTAAGTTAAATATCTCAAAAATTGACTAAAAATCACCATTTTTCACTCCTTGGTGGCCGACTCTCTTAAGCTCAAGAAGGAAGAAGATTTCTCCAATTTTCAAGCTTCCATTTAGCTCAATCTTCCAAACCAATTGCATCAACTAGTTTCTACTCCATAAAAGTCTTCCATTTGGTGCTAGTGAGTGTTTTGGTGAAGTTTTTTGGAGAAGCTAAGGTGTTCTACAACTCCCTCTCTCTTGTTTACTAGGTAAGTGATGATTACACTTCCTCTTACACCTAATGATGTTTAATTTGTGCCTAATGGTGGCTATAATGTTGAAAATTGTGGTTTATTTCTTGGTTTGGAATGAATTGGTGAAGTTTTTATTTTTTTGAGGAATTTTCTGGTTTAATGTGATCATGGTGTTGTGGTTATTTATGATGGTTGGTAATGAGGGGTTATGACTCTGGTAGGTGTGTATGATAGGAAATTGCAACCAATTTTGGGTTTGGATTGAAATGTGAAAAGTTAGGGTTTCATAACCCCCTTTTCTGTCCGGTTTTGGATCATATGGTTAGAGGCCGAATTGGCCTTTTCTTAAAACATGAAAGTTGTAGGTATTGATTTGTTTGAGATTCCTGTAAAATTTCAGGGCAATTGGAGTAGTGTAGAATGAGATATGTCGATTTTACTGTTGCTGTTCTGGTTGATCAGAATGTACGAACTGCGCTTGTAATCGTCTGTTTTGACTGGAATTGGTTTGGATTTGGATGTTGGTGTCTCCTGATGAAATGTATCTTGATGTCTTAGCTATCATATGCCTTTGGAATCAATGCATTTGGACCTGTATAGACTGAGTTGGACTAATTACAGCATTGTGTGATTTGTAAACCTGCAATCTCGGTTCTGGTTTGGTATTCTGCATGTTTGACCTAGTTGTGCTAGGATTTTGACTGAGTGGCCTTCTACATTGTTGTAGCCCTGTATTTTAGCTTCGAGATGGTGGGTCTTACACCCTCATCCGATAAGCGTAGCGCATTTTGTGCCATTACCGCAAAAGGAAGACGAAAACTGTTTTTTTGTTGAGGTCAAGTTAGTGCATTGCTGAAATTTCTGGTTTGCTATTATGCTTATATATGCATATGAAACCCTATTGGGGTTGTGATTGGCTTGGATTTATGACTCGTTATCTAGTCTTATGGTATTTGTTTACATGTTCTAGGGCGTGACGTTAGTGCACGACGTACTTTGGACGGCGGTGCATGAAACCTCACCTACGTGAGTGGTGAGTATACTACTCACTTGGATGTTTATAATGTGGCTTTGCTATATGTGATTGTGATGCC
Source organism: Coffea arabica (assembly GCF_036785885.1). Taxonomy (NCBI): domain Eukaryota; kingdom Viridiplantae; phylum Streptophyta; class Magnoliopsida; order Gentianales; family Rubiaceae; genus Coffea; species Coffea arabica. Next base: position 24,400,598 of record NC_092311.1, on the reverse strand, counting down.
TTGAAGGCTTGTTTGGCTATTGGAAATGATTAGTGTGAGGGTGTACTTGACCGCCCTCATTCCTTTTATTCCTGTGAATGACTGTTTACCGTTTCACTGTATTATTGCACTTGCTATATGAGATATTGAATTCCATTCATGGGAAATTGTTTGGGTGTCGGTTGGACGAGTATCCAACGGCCCTACTGTACTACTGAGCTCAACCCCGTTGGTAGTCACTTGAATCGAGCCAGCGAGGGCTTGGTCGTGAAAATTGACTAGCCACGGGGACTGAAATGGGAATCTTGTGGTAATGAGACCTTTGGTTCCGGTGTACTCGAGTATCACCTAAAGTTACTGCTTGGAGTGCGGGCCCGGTTGGGGTATGTTGGGTGGAAGGAATGGAAGTGAAGTGAGGTCTACGGTTTGGTACTTTTAACATTGACGGAGGGTCAATAAGGTTGGATCAAGAATGCAAGCGTGGAAATGGGCTCTTGAGAGCCGTCCGTATCCTTTTACCGATTTGTTTTGCTTTTTATTTGTATACTTGAAATGAACGGTTATGCTTAAGTGATCTTTGTTGCTTATGTGGTAGTAACTCACTGAGCTTGAGCTCACTCCGTTCCATTTGTTTTCCTTACAGGAAAATGATCATTTTGGAAGATCATACTTGTTGGTTGCCAAATTGAGCCATGTATATGTCTATTTTGAATAGCTCTTTGCATGAAACCCTAATATGTATTGGGTTCATCTTTTGATTGGCAAACCGAATATGTGTATCTATGATGAATAGCTTTTGACATGCCAATGTGGTTGTAAATATTGAATTTCAATGTATTTATGTCTGGTTGATGTTTGGTTGACTTTCGGATCGATTCGGCTTGTCCGAGCGCACTTTTACTTTCCCAAAACGTTTTAGATCGCATGTATCTGTCCGTAGTCCTGGCGAGAGCTGGGCAGGCAGTCCGCTAACCCCTTTGGTTCGCCTTAGGGGAAGGTGGGGCTGTCACAGAAGGTATACGAGTGACATCGGCAAAGCAAGTGAAACGTAGCTCCTGAGAGCTACTATATCCTTGAATTGTTTTTGATAAATTTCCTTTGGTAAATTGTCAATTATTGAAATATATTATTGTTTAGCTCGTAATTGAGATTGTTATTTGAACTACGTGCTTGCATGTGTGTTCCTGGCCTCACGAGCGTTTTGCTCACCCTATAGATTTGTTTTCCTTAACAGGATTGAATCTCTGGGAAGTGTGGAGAAACCCTCCTGATGTACTTTTGTTTTAGGGTTTCTATTATATTTTGGCTATGCCCTTAGTTTGAGTTGTACTTTTGAAATTGAAGTGTAATATTTGGGCCTGACGTATATTTGGGATTTGAGTTGTATTTTGAACACCCCATGTATGGGTTGGATAATGGATGATTGTTAAGCTTGAACGCTTCCGCATTATTGTGTTTATGTTATTCTATCTTGTTGTGACGTTCGGTCTAGCATTAAGCTTGAATGAAATTGCTTGAGTCCTGGCGAGAGCTAGGCAGGCATCCCGCGGATACTCTTTGGTTCGCTTTAAAGAGAAGTGGGGGCGTCACAGTTGGTATCAGAGCGCTAGGTTAGAGATCTATATGGGGGCCATATTAGATACTCTACCTTTAAGACTAGATATGGGATGACTTAGTCATACCTAAAATGATACTCGGGGCGAACTAGCAACTAAGTTAGTTTTACCTCGAGTGATACTTGGAGACGAATTAGTGAATAAGTAAGCATGCATTACAGGATATCCGAACTAGATAGTGATTTAAATTTCTAACCCGAAAAGTGCTATTATTTTGTAGGGATGGAAAACGGAAATGGAGTTCCGGCAGCTGACGGGAATGGCCATGCGAATGGCCATATAGTGCCTCCTAGGCCTATCTACTACCGGGCTCTAGCTGGGGGAGTTCGAGTACGCTATTCCCCATCTAACAGATATCCCCGATGTGCGTGTAGGGTTACCTTTGCTTACCTGAACCACCTTGTGCTTGCTCTGGACGACGAGCATCGTCAGCTAGTGGATCTTAACAGGGATCTTCAGGCAGAGGTGGACGAGCTTAGACAGATGGTTAGCGCTCAGGGTGAGCGGATTGCCGAGCTCGAGGAGGTGATCGAGGGTGAGGTGGCCACATTTGCAGTGGTTCGTGATGAGCTTCAGAGTGTTAGGGCTCAGCTTACTAGGTTGAGAGAGGAGGTCCGTAGTCGGGCTTCCGATATCGTAGCTGATGCCACTAGGCTAGTGGATTAGGCGATGGGTGTGACTCAGGACTCTGAGGAGGAGGATCCTGAGGAGGAGGTTCCTCCTGATAGTCCTACTGTGGACTAGATCTAGGCAGTTTGACCTTTCTTTTGACTCTTTTGACTAGTATAGCTAGAATTAGCTGGGGTGACGCTAAGTGCTGAGGCCATTGTATTTTGCATGGCTGTGTGGCCTATTTTTGAGGCACTTGCGTTTACTTTAGTCTTCTGTGACTAAAAGTACTCTTGTGGCACCTGTGTGCTATATTTTTGTGACTACCCCATGACTTGCTAATTGTATGAACTTGATATGCTAATCAATGTAAATTATTGTTATTTCCGATGTTTGCTTGATTGGTTCCTATTCTCTACTTTGTATCGCATAATTTATTTATTTCTTGCACTAGGCACGCCTAGATTATGGAAGGACTAAGAGGTGGTCGAGGTCGTGGGCGAGGGACTAGACAGACCCAACCTCAAAGGGGTGACCAGGGATCGGCAACTGGACCGACCCAAGGTCAGGAAAATATTGAGAGTAATCAAGTGGCGACTGCCATTAATAGGATGACTGATATCCTAGAGCGCTTAGTTGATAGACAAGGCCCTGGACCGTTTAACCAACTTGGGGGTCAGGAAAGAGGAGAGGATAGAGCCTTGGAGAGATTCCTAAAGTTCAACCCGCCTAAGTTTATGGGTGAACCGGATCCCGAGGAGCAGAGAATTGGCTTGAGAGACTGACTAACATATTTGCTGCTCTTGATTACACTGAGGAGAGGCGAGTGAATTTTGCCGCTTTTCAATTTGAGGGAGTAGCTCGTGCTTGGTGGGATCTGACAAAAGGAAAATGGGAGAGAACTCAAACCCCCTGGACTTGGGACAACTTCACGAGGGAGTTTAATGAGAAATTTCTCCCACCCTTAATCCAAGAGAAGAGGGAGGATGAATTTATTAAGTTGAAACAAGGAACCCTTAACGTAGCAGAGTACGAGGGGAAATTCACTAAACTTTTCAAGTATGTCCCTGAGCTAGTGGTCAATGAACGGAAGAGGATTAGACGGTTTGTTCAGGGACTTAATGTGGAAATCCAGGAGGGCTTAGCGGCGGTCGAAATCTCTACATTTACCGAGGCTTTAGAGAACGTACAGAGGGTTGAGAGTGCAAGATCTCAAGTGAGAGACTTCCACAACAGAAAACGGAACTTTTCTAGCCGAACTTCTGGACAGGCTAGTAAGAATGTACAACCTTCCAAAGCGGGAAGAGGAGATGGAGGAGCAAGGATTACTGAGCTTCTAGGGGAGCTCTAACTAGAGGGGGCCGTAGTGGGACAACTCAAGTTAGGGAAGCACCTTCTACTGGATCGGCTGTGACTCCTCAAGTCACTTGTGGGTATTGTGGTGAATTCAACCACTCTGAGAACGATTGCTGGAGGAAGTTGGGTAAATGTTTGTTTTGTGGTAGTGCTGAGCATCAAGTCACCAATTGTCCAAAATCACCAAAGACAGGAGGAAATGCTCAAAGGCCAGAAAAGTCAACTTCTAAGCAGACCAGTGCCGGAGGAAACTGACTGAAAGTACCGGCTAGGGTTTATGCACTGGACCATCAACAGGTTCCTGAGGCAACTGAGGTGGTGGAAGGTACAATTCCAATCTTTCATCGACTAGCTAGGGTTTTAATTGATCCGGGTGCAACTCATTCCTTTGTAAACCCTAACTTCATGAATGGAATAGACTTGAAGCCAATTAAGTTACCTTATGACTTGGAGGTTAAAACACCCACTGGAGACAAAAGCTTAATTGCTAATCTGGAGTATAGGAATTGTGAAATCTATGTAGGGGAAAGAAAATTACTGGCCGATTTGATAAGCTTAGCGATTAAGGGATATGATGTGATTCTAGGGATGGATTGGCTAGCCCGTTATAATGCCCAGTTGAATTGTAGGACGAAAATTGTAGCACTGGGTATTCCAGGGGAGGCAACTCTGAAATTGGACGTAAAGGGAAAATTGGCTTCGTCTGCACTTATTTCAGGAATTCGGGCTAGAAAATTGTTAAGTAGAGGAGCTCGAGGATATTTGGCTTTTCTTATTAACACTCCTAGTGATAAGGTGAATTTGGAAGACACACCGGTAGTAAAGGATTTTCTAGATATTTTTCCTGAAGAATTGGAGTCTCTACCCCCAGAACGGGATATAGCTTTTAAGATCGATGTGATTCCGGGAGTGGCACCTATTTCTAGAACGCCATATCGAATGGCCCCAGCCGAATTGAAGGAGTTGAAATTGCAACTACAAGACTTGTTAGAGCGGGGTTTTATATGGGAAAGTGATTCGCCGTGGGGAGCCCCAGTTTTGTTTGTTAAGAAAAAGGACGGGAGTTCGAGGCTATGTATAGACTATAGAGGCTTGAATGAGGTCACCATTAAGAATAAATACCCACTGCCCCACATTGACGAGTTATTTGACCAATTGCAAGGGGCGGTAGTATTTTCGAAGTTAGATTTGAGACAGGGTTATTATCAGTTAAGGATTTTGGAGAAGGACATACCCAAGACTGCTTTTAACTCGAGATATGGGCATTTTGAATTTGCCGTGATGCCATTTGGGTTAACGAATGCACCTGCTGCTTTTATGGATTTAATGCATAGGGTCTTTAAACCCTATCTAGATCAATTCGTGGTAGTGTTCATTGATGATATATTGGTGTATTCTAAGAATGTGAAGGATCATGAGAAGCATTTGAGAATCGTTTTGCAAACTTTGAGGGAACATCAATTATATGCTAAGTTTAGCAAGTGTGAGTTCTGGTTAAAAGAAGTGACTTTCTTGGGACACATAATTTCTAAGGATGGGATTAAAGTGGATCCAGCTAAAGTGGAGGCTGTTTCGAAATGGAAACGACCTGAAAATCCTACCGAGGTTCGAAGTTTTATTGGATTAGCAGGGTACTACCGGAGATTTATCAAAGATTTCTCTAGAATTGCTGGACCCATGACTGAATTGACCAAGAAGAATGGGAAGTTTCTATGGAGTCCTAAGTATGAAGAAAGTTTTCAGGAGTTGAAAAGATGGTTGACAAAAGCGCCTGTGTTAGCTTTGCCAAACGGAAAGGATAGTTTTGTGGTTTACACAGATGCTTCTAAGGAAGGACTGGGGTGTGTTTTAATGCAAAATGACAAGGTGATAGCATATGCCTCTAGGAAATTGAAACCGCATGAAGGAAACTACCCGACTCATGATTTGGAGTTAGCGGCTGTGGTCTTTGCTTTGAAGAAATGGAGACATTATTTGTACGGGGTAACATTTGAGGTTTTTACAGATCACAAAAGCTTTAAGTACTTGTTTTCTCAAAAGGAGCTGAATTTGAGGCAACGTAGATGGATGGAATTTTTGGAAGACTATGATTGCACTATTAAGTACCATCCTGGGAAGGCCAATGTAGTGGCCGATGCTTTGAGCCGTCAAGTGCAAATGGCTGGATTGATGATTAAGGAGTTTCAATTATTGGAAGAAGTGAGTTACTGGAATCCTCGATTGGAACCAAGGAAGGTAATTTTGGGGAATATTATAGTAACTTCCACTTTATTAGAACGCATTAAGGAATTTCAAGAGAATGACACTGAAGTGCAAAAATGGGTGGAAAAGGTTAAAATGGGAGACAAGACAGATTTTAATCTGGGGTCAGATGGAATATTGAGATTTCGGAATCGGGTGGTTGTGCCAAAGGATGAAGAACTTAAAAAGAAAATTTTAGAAGAGGCACACCGATCAAAGTTTACGGTACACCCATGAGGGAATAAAATGTAGCAAGACTTAAAGAGTCTGTATTGGTGGAAGAACATGAAGAAGGAGATTGCTCAATTTGTCCAAACATGCTTAATTTGTCAACAGGTCAAAGCCGAACATCAGAAACCATCGGGACTTTTGCAACATCTAGAAATACCTGAGTGAAAATGGGAGAATATCACCATGGATTTTGTATCGGGATTACCGAGGACACAGAGAGACCATGATGTGATTTGGGTGATAGTGGATAGATTGACCAAATCGGCTCATTTTCTACCGATTAATATGAAATACCCGTTAGAGAAGCTGGCCAAGTTGTATTTGGATGAGATTATTAGATTGCACGGAATTCCCGTGAGTATCGTGTCCGACAGAGACCCGAGATTTATTTCGAGGTTTTGGCAAAAGATGCAAGAGGTGTTATGGACTAAATTAAATTTTAGTACTACCTATCATCCTCAGACTGATGGACAATCTGAAAGGACAATTCAAACTCTTGAGGATATGTTAAGGACTTGTGTTCTGGATTTTGGAGAGAGTTGGAGTAGGTTTTTGATTTTAGTAGAATCTGCTTATAACAACAGTTTCCACTCTTCCATTCAAATGGCCCCATATGAGGCGCTTTATGATCGGAAGTGTAGGTCCCCGATTTGTTGGGATGAAGTGGGTGAACGGAAGATCTTAGACCCGACCACAGTACCTTGGATTGAGGAAACTAATGAAAAGGTAAAGTTGGTACGACAAAGAATTCAAACCGCTCTGAGTCGTCAAAAGAGTTATGCCGATAATCGGAGAAAGGATTTGGAGTTTACTGTTGGAGATTTGGTATTTCTCAAGATTACACCTTTGAAAGCAAGTTTGATGTCCGGAAAAAGGAAGAAACTACACCTAAGGTTTGTAAGGCCTTATAAGATTATCCAGCGTATTGGGAGTGTAGCCTATATGCTGGAATTACCGCCGAGCTTATCTCGAATTCATAACGTATTCCATGTATCCATGCTTAAGAAGTACCATCCAGAACCCTCTCATGTTTTGCAACTAGAGAGTGTTGAGATTGATGAAACCTTGACCTATGAGGAGAAACCGGTAAAGCTTCTGGATCGAAAGGTGAAGGAATTGAGGAACAAGCAGATACCACTAGTAAAAGTTCTTTGGAGGAACCACGGAGTAGAGGAAGCAACACGGGAAATTGAAGAGACAATCAGAGAGAAGTATCCAGACTTGTTCATCAACCAAGGTAAATTTCGAGGACGACATTTTCTTAAGGGGGAGAGGATGTGAGGACTCGTAAAAAAAAAAAAAACTATCACTTTTAAGCCCTAATTTTGGCTCGATTAATTATTTATTTGGATTTTTGCCACGAATAATATTTTCTAGTCTTATTGGACCTAAATATATTTTATTATAATTTCGTTATAATTTTATAGTGTCTCGTTTCAAAAATTAATTTCCGGAAGCGCGTTTAGTGAAAATAGTGAATAGTGCTTGGAAATTTTATCTGCTTGAGAGTACGATAAGCTTGGAATATTGGAGACTTGTACAATAGTCCTAAAATAGGTAATTTTATGTTTAAGTGCTCAAGTGATAGTTAGTAGTATAATCGTTATAAGAATTTTTCGAAAGTTTCGCGTCATAGCGTTCAGATGGACGGTACGCGTTTTCACGCGCGCGACTTTATTTGAGGGACTTTAGACCCTTATTTCGGAACAATTAAGAGTGAATAATATTTATATCATTACAAGTGCATTAGAGGTTTAGTGCACTAGTGAACCAAACGCGAGAGAAAATCGAGCCCTAATCGCGCCAAACGCACCCTATGAAGAGTTGACTTATGGGTGATTTGAGGCCACAAGCTTGTAGCCTCTCAAGGAAGCCAATTTTGATCAAAATCACTCTCCCTCCTCTCTCTCTGTAGACACCAAATTTTTAAGGTATTTTGTTTACTATTATTTTTATTTTTGATTAATTTCATTTACTTTTAGTCTTTTATTTTTAAGTCATTTTATCATTTAATTAAACTTTAATCATTTAATCATTTAATTTTTATTTTAGTTTGTTTCGATTCTAGGTTTTGAAGAAAAAAAAGAAAAAAGAAAAGAGAAAAAGAAAAAGGAAAAATGGAAAAGTCAATCAAAGGGACAAGAATAAGACATATAAGCCTACTTTGGGATTTGAAATCTGGGCCTTTCAAATTAGGTTTAGTCTTTGGAGGTGCCTTTAAAAGAAAGGGAGCCGCAAGCCACAAGGGGGGAATTGGGGACGGAAGGAAAAACAAAAATCAGGGAAAAGTTTTTTGACGGCGAGGGTTTTGAGAGAAAGGAAGAAACCAGAGAACTGAGTAGGCGGCTGAGTGGGAGAGAAACCAGGAGAGTCGAGGGTTTGAGATGAGGGTTGAGGAAAAAGACGCAGCTTTGAGCGAGAGAGAGAGCTGAGAGTGAAGTGCAGAAAAATTTTGTAAAAAGTAATCCGTAGTTAGTGGAACGGTGAGGTTTCCCGCCAGATTCCGATCACTCAAGAACCTCTGATGATAAGATTTTGCTTTCTAGGGAATCTACGTGGTTTGGGGAAGAAGTTTCATGTGGATTTTTCCTGGAGGAAACGGCCGGAATATCGCCAAATTCGAGCTTGAACTAGCCATCCACGCCAGTCTTGAAGAAGATTTGCAGCTTTGATTGCGTACCTGGGCTGTTCTCTCTTGCATTTCCGTGCTTAGTTTCGCCCTTTTAAGGTGTAAAGGTGATCTCTTTCCATCTCTTTTTGACCATATATCGCCGTTTTGTTCCAAGCATGGTTAAAATTTTGTTACTGCATTCTTATTCCTTTTCGTTTTGGCTGTTATCTTCCCTGTATAATAGCCCGATGGTTTGGGTTTTACTGCCTAAGTTGCTGTTTAATCTTGTCTTGAACAAGGAAACCTGATAGTCAATGTTGGGTTGGAAAGGTTTTGCTCAAAAAGTTGCGCAAGGTCTGTTTTTAGTTAGGATCGATACAAGTTTCTCTCCTTATGCACCTTTGCTGCCTTTTTTGCACTTTCAAATCTGTTGGGATGTATCTTAAGATCATGGCTTTGCAGTTTGGTTTAAAACTGGCCGCATGAAGTTGCTAGAATTTCAAAACATCTGAAATTGCAGACGCTCCTTCATTAATTGCATATCCACATTTCTGTCTTTGTCCTCTTTGTTTGTGATCTTCTCGTGATGGCCAATCTGTCCCTTGTGCCTTAAAAGTCTTCCCTCTTGTTTTCCATGATTAGCTGGAACCATTTTTGTCGAGATGCTGCACCACAGTTCGCAGCTCATGAAGTCCGCATTTCCTGAAGCTGTTATACAGCAATTCACAAGCCCACACTCATTTGCATTTGTTAGCATTGAAGTTTATCACTTGGTCTGTGATTGTGTCATCATATTAGTTTCCGTTTCTCCAAGTGAGAAGATTAAGTGCTCAGTTTGCTTCCATTCGAGAGTTTGGAGAGATGTTTTCTATGAGTGTTGAGTCTTTTGTTTGCGTTTGATTGCAAGGATATGGTTGGGATCTTAGATTTTTTTATCTTGTGAATTTGGTTGGAAGTCACGGCAGAGGTTTAATTTATTTTGGTTGTGTTTTGGTAAACCACAAGTCTGCATCAGAAAAACATTGCAGAAAACCTCCTTAGTTGCCAAATTTGTTTTGGTAGCAGAAAGCTCTGTTCGTATTTTTGCATGGATCCTTGCATGAATATTTTCCTCGTTAGCATTTGTTGGCATGGAAGCTTATCATTTGTTTTGTGATTGCTTCATCATTTTAGCTTCCGTTTCTCCAAGTGCATGAAGAACATGCTGCTGTTCTGCTTTTATTTAGCTCACCTGCTGTTTTTTTTTACGCTAGATCAATAAGTTGCTAAGAAGATTGCGTTCCTGTGATTGCATTTTAAATGTTAAGATTCTGTATTCTGTTACTTAGAGTAAGGCTTTGATGTTTGATTGAGGTTAGTTGTGTTGGGATGGAAAGGAGATTGCATTCAAGTAACCCGAGGGGAAGTGAAAATGCAGAATGCTTTCGCTTGTAGAAATGAGTTCCTCGTAGCCTGCATGCATGAAACCTTTTTTCAAATTGCACGTTGACCCCTTGGCTTCTAACTCATGCTGCTATGACCCAATCAATTGAATAATCTCCTCAATTTGGTCCTTGGTAGTTTTAATTTTACAACTTCATTGCTTGTTTGTTTCAATTAATTACTATGCTTTATTTCAATTGCACTTAAGTCATGACTTTAGGGGCTTTATGATCAAGTGAGTTTTGTTTTACATATTTCTTTTAATTTTTTTTAATTAAAGTGGTACCTTGACCTTTTTATTGTTTTGAAGCCATTTTTCCTTCATTTGATTACCATTGCGAGGGAGGTACACTCTATCCTCTATTTTTGACTTTATTTGACCCTACGTGCGTATACGTGTCTTATGTGTGCAATTGCATGACCTTAAATGTTTATTTCATTTTCACCTTATTCATTTCTTTAGTTGCTTAGTTTTGCCTTAATTTTATCATTTGGGAGGCACTCGAATGCCAAAATTGTAATAGTTAGGGATTTAATTGTTTAATTCCTTCTTATTCCCCCTTTTAGATTGTAGTAGGCCTTCTCCCCTAAAAATGTAATAGTTAGGGTCTTAATTGCCTTATGTGTTGTGCATGCTTAGATGCTATGTGTTTAATCGCTTTTCTTAGGTTTTGGCATCTAGATATGCATGCTTATGTGTTATGTGTTATGTGAATTACGTGCTCACATGTCTACTTGCTTTAATTATGCACCTTACTTATATATGTGAGTATGATGGATGCAAATGCACGTAACCGTGACCAGTCCAATGCTAGACATGGTTGTCCCCTCGAGCTCTTGCAAGTCCAATGCTTGTGAGAGAGCGTAGATGTGGGCTAGTCCAACGCTAGACCCTTAGGAGCCCTTCGCGCGTTAGAGCATGATTGCGTGACAAACACTTCATCTCATGCATATCTTTACTTTTAGGGCCTCTTTATCATTTTTTGCATGACATCTCTTCCTTATATATGTATACCACTTCCCCCATATGTTCCCTTATATGTATATTTCTTGCCCTTTTGTATGCAAGCATAACATTAGAATTGCATTTCATTTAGAATTAAGGATAGGGCATTTGCTTGATTAGATTAGGGAATAATCCCTTGAGTATGGGATATGGACGAGTTTGGCTTTTCTAGCCTTAGCACGCTCATATTCCCTCTATTAAAGGGAAAATTGAGTCACGAGCATTAGTCCCTCGTACCCGACATGATGCATTCCTTTAAGGCATGTATATTTCTATAACTATTTTATCCCTTTTCTTTTCTTGGAGTTTCATATTTTTGCATTATTCGTGACCTCTCCAAAGAATCCACATTGGGCATCACAATTAATGTGATTGGCACCACTCAAGCTTTGAAGAGAAATTTTGCCCCCCGATGTCCCCCTAGGTCTAGGTTTTGCATTCATATAGTGCATCCAAATGTGATAAATGCTTTGGATAAAACAAGAAAATCTTTGACTAAATCACGCAACTAGCCTTGGCTAGGTCGAAGGGGTGCCTTGGATTTCATCCTTGCCTTCCCCTTCGTCAAATGTGACTCCCGAACCTTTTCGTTGGTTTACGTAGACTAGGAGTCGTTTAAAAGGGGTTTCTTTTCTATATTTTTCCTTAAAAAAATTCATTTTTAGGTGACTTGGTACACCTTAACTCTATACCAAGTGGCGACTCCGATTTTTATTTCAAAAACCCTTTTTAAATTATATTCTGGGTCAAATCGTCGCATTTTCAAGTCCCATTTAGACCCACTTTCTTTGTAAATCAAAAATCATTTTTCAAATCAAAAAATTCACTTTTTAAACCATTTATTTATTTATTTATTTTTCTTGTAAAAAATGGGGCGCGACACTCTCTTGGTTCGGCCAGCAGCATTGGAGAAACTAACATTTGCTCTCTCAATTTTACTTCACAAATCTTCACAAAAACTCATTCAAATCCCACCAAATTTGAACTACACCTAGCCTATCACTTGGAGAGACCATTTAGCTAGGAAGAAGGAGAGCTTTCACGGTTTTCTTGGAGCATTTGAAGGGCCGAAAATTCTGATCTAAGAACACCAAGAAGGTATACCATGGTCCAACATCTTAAACTTGATTTATGGTAGTAGAAATGCATCTCTAAGCACTTGCATGTAAGTGGATGACTTGATATTGTTGGAAAAATTGGAAAGTGGGCTCTATAAACTCCCACTCTTGGGTTGTTGCTGATTTTGTGGTTGATGATATTTATAATGTTGGTTTAGTGTTTGAAATGGTGGATTAATGGTGTACAATTAGTAGAAATTTCAAGGAACTCATGGGATAGAAATTTCCGATTTTGCCCCTGCCTTGTTCGGTTATTTTAAGGCCAATTTTTTATAATCTAATGCCTTGAATATGATGTTTATATGTTGTATTAGTTGTGTAAAAATTTTCATTGGAAAATATTGAGGTTTGGTTGGGCAAATGAATTTCTTTGTGAAACTAGTCAAGCTGGAAAACTGTTTCCGTGTAGCTCTGTCCAGCGATAGTGTTTCGGCCGTAACTCTGTCCTCCGATGTCGAAATCGAGTGATGTCGGTGGCATTTGAAACTAGACATCCACACCTTTCCAATGGTATAAAATTTACGTTCTGGTTCCAAGTGTACGAGCCAAACCAATCGTTTTAAGAAGGCTGCCCTGTTTCTCTGTTCTGCTGGAACGATTTGATGATGCTGCAACTTTAGGCTTAATTTCGAGCCAGTTGCATGCTGAATCTTAAAATGATTTCTTCTGTGAAATTATAGCCCTATGAATGTATTTTCCAAAACTATCAACCATGCTCAATTCCGAGTTAAATTGAGTGATTCATGATCAAAATACGGTGACTGCCTTGTTCTTGAAAACCCTTGGATTTGGACAGATTTGATGTGAGACTTGTTGTGGTCTTACTAAATGAATTTTTTGGTGCTAAACACCTACCAAATGTACCATGTATGTTCCTTAGACTTTTATTGCACAAATGAACCATGTTTGGAGGTTTGCCTTAGCCAAATGTTTGGAAACGGAGAGAAATGGAGTTAAAGGCCGTTTTGCCTTAGTAATTTCAAAACTTTGGTTGATTGGTTAACTACCTTCCCAAAGGTATTTTTCCACAAAATTTGATAGAGAGATACCCTTCATATAGGAGTACTATACTACAAAATTTGACAACAATCCAAGTCCGTTTCGACACTTAAATAAAGGTCCAAAGTCGGAAACCCAAATCTGGAAATTGTTCAACAGTCTTGAATTTTCCCCAACTTTGAGCTACCATATCCTGGTGCTCGAAACTCCGATTCTCGATCCGCTTGTTCTGTCCTAAACCTTACTTGTACCTATAATTGATTTATAAATTTCAAGGGCTGGTTTGCAACGAGTGAATTCTTCCGAATTTCCAAAGTTAGCGAAAAACCAATCCCAGCTCAATCCTGAACATTCTGGAGAAGTGATTTCAAGCTCATTTTTGAGTACATTTCACTTAGATTCGTGGAAAAGTGTCTTCTAAGAACTTTTAGTACTTTCCAAGAGGTTTCCAACGGTATAAATTTTTCCAATTTTAGACTTGTATCAAGTGAGATACTATTTTTCAAAGATCCATATCAAAACTGAAATTTTCCAACTTTCAAGGAAATAGAGTTTTCCAAGAACTCTTTATTCTTTCGACATTATGCAAACGTTTTAACCTCGATTTCCAAGATAAAAACCCAAATGCTCCTGTACTTTATGAAACGCCACTCGAACCTCGATTTACAAGTAATTAAGGTTCCTTTTCATGAAATTCCCTAGATTATAATAGTGCACGAATTATTTCTCGATAATTGGGTTGTGTGAATAATAATTCACTATTATTTGCTCAGGCGCACACGAGGACCTTCAAGAGGATCCCACGGTGGACGCTTGAACTTTCCTTGACCCTACTTGCACTTAATAGTTGGTGAGTGTCAAGTGTATGAGTACTTGATACGTGCTTAATTGTTATGAATGATTACTGATTTTAGGAATGGAGACGAGTGTGTACTTTATCTCACTCGTTCTCATTTGAATAAATGATATTGAATGATATTGAATGAGATTGAATGCAATGGCCGCATACGTCGCTGGAGTGAATCTCCTCGATACACAATTGTAAATGGGGGACGCCCAAACTCACAGGCTGACCTGGGACTCGAGCCGGCATGGGCTTGGTCGGGAACCTAGGCGTGCCATGAGACAAATAAGCTCGACCTATTGAGAGGTCTTGCTTGGCATACTCGTGGAGTACTGCCTCATACATGTCTTGCGGGCCCGAGTGGGTGTTCGGTGGACGGAAAGAAGGAGAAATCAGCTGCCGAAATTGCCAAAACTTTGGTCGGTGACTAACATCCACTAACGTTTGCTAAATCAACTGCCAACAATTGGGCGGTGAATGAAAGAAAACTGAGGAGAAACTATCTGCTAATAAACTAAGCGGTGGCTGAGAAAACAAATAGAAATTTGCTTGCTAAGTCCAAGCGGTGACCGACAGGAAACAAGGAGAAGCTATCTGCCAACATATTTGGGCGGTGGCCGAGAGGAAAACAAAACTTCAATTCCTTTTCTTTCCAACCCAACACCGAGAGTAAAACTGAGAGAGAGGGAAAGAAAGGTTGGCTAGCTTCATCACCAACTAACCAAAAACAAGAAAGAGTACCGCGAGGAAAGCAGGAGAAGCTCAAGCTAGGACCTTGAGGAACCGAATCAGGGAGAGCTAGAGCAACCTGTTGTTATCAAGCTTTAGAGAGAAAAAGGGTAAGAACCTGCCATAATCTTTTGCTTATTCGGTATAACTGGAATAATACACGAGCTGCATGTGAATTTAGCAAAGAAAATAAGTTCTTAGCTAAGATAAAATTCTGTTTTGAAAGAAATGAAACTATCGGACAGAGATGAAAAGAATGAAGAGCTGTTGCTTGTAATTCAGCCTGTGAAATGAAGGAAAACTTATGTAACAACGTCTTAATCATCTGGTACCCTTGGGCATACATATTGTGTGATGGATTTTGGTCAGGAAAAGTTAAGTTGGGTCGCAGGAAAACTTGTTTAAGAACTGATGAGTGACTGAGGAAATTTCTGTCCTCTAGCCAAGAGATATGTATGAATTAAACTGATAGCTATCAGAGAAGGACAAAACAAATAACTGGAAATGTAGGAAACCTACTCACCTTGAATAACAAAAACAGGTTACTCGTAGGAACTTGTAGGAATTGGAAATTTTGCATGGAAGAAATCTGATGAAGGCTGCATCAGTTTAGCATTCTTGCGTAGACCTGAGTTTTCATTCAATTTTCTTCTAAATTCTGGCCATAAACTGACATGTTTTGCTTAGGATAATTTGTGGTGGAATCAATATACTCTGTACGTTTGATTAGCATATGAAGCTGAGGAGGAACTAAGAGGAAAAAATTGCTACTAACTTACTACTGAAACCTGTTGGCTTCGACTGAGAAGAACAGTTAGGAAGTTCTAGATATCCCCTGCAACCCTTAGCTCTTAAACCTGTGTAGTAAGCTGTAACACATCATAAAGTCCATAAAATTCAACAAGAAAGACAGAAACAAGTAGAAACTCAACTAAACATTAAAGGAGGAATGAGTGCAGGTGAAAGCAGAATGTTGGCCGAGGGAGTGCAGCAGAATGTGCCTCTGTCCGGCCATTTTTGACCCTGAAAATATGAGAACTGGGTGTCGATGTCTTCATAATAAATGTAGGTCTATATCTGAGCTTCAAAACGCTATAAAATTTGCCTCAATCTGATAAGCGTAGCTCCAGTTATGATCAAAACACCAGAGGGTGGCAAAGCTGCCTTTCTCGTTGCCTTTCTTTTGTTTCCATTTTTGCGATAATGCTAGCCGTGAGAATCAACTTTTAACCAGCATTTCATCTAATTTCCAACTTTGTAAGCTTTCATAGATGATAGCTAAGGCTACTTTGTAGCTTAATGAATATGAGTTGCCTATCTAGTAAGCGCATGAGATTGAGAGGAAGGAGTGGAGGGAATAATGAGTGCTGGACCGTGTACATTGCTAGAAAAATTAGTGGTGAATTTATACGAAACATCTCAGAGTAAATTCTTAAATTGTTATGAAAAAAAAATTGTTCTACAAGGGGGATAATTTTTGAAGCTAGTTCTAGGAGTATGATCTTCGCATTTGTGAAATGCGAGTTCAAAGACTTCGCATTTCACAAATGCGAGGTCAGTGTTTCATCAAAAAAGAGAGAAGTTTTGAAAAAAAGTAAAAAAACAGCAACGAAGCTCGCATTTGGCAAATGCGAACTTACCAAGCTCGCATTCGCCAGATGCAAGCTCAGGTACCTCGCATTTCTCGAATGCGAGGTACTGAATCTGAAATGTCCCCATAAGCGGTGATTCAATTTAACCTCGGCTTGAACCACTTGCTTTGTCAGAACATCCGCTGATGAATCCTTCTCTTCTCAACTTTTCTTCTTTGGCCTTTCTACAAAAATGACCCAAGAATTCACTTCCAACGCTATACAAACACCAATCAACGTAGAGAGACCTAAACAATAGGCATTCAAATCT
This sequence comes from Coffea arabica, assembly GCF_036785885.1. Classification (NCBI taxonomy): domain Eukaryota; kingdom Viridiplantae; phylum Streptophyta; class Magnoliopsida; order Gentianales; family Rubiaceae; genus Coffea; species Coffea arabica. The sequence goes on along the minus strand of NC_092311.1, from coordinate 24,383,935 downwards.
GTTTCCTAACCGACAGAAATTGGAGCTCACTCTCTCCATTCAGCTCACTCTCTCTTCTTTTTTGCTAAGCTAGACAATAGAATTGCAGCTTCCAGGATCGGCAGATGGAATCCCTCACATCTTTCTAGACGGAAGCTCTCCGCCATTGTAGAGCTTCAACCCCTGTTTGGAACCCGTTTCTGCCAAGCTGCGCCTCTCCCCCCCCCCCTTCTAATTTGTCACTTTTACTACCTCAACAGGACTCCTCAACCAGTTTTGTGTCCCATTTGCACTGCACATTTTCTTTTCACTTGGCAAATGACTTTCAAATTCGTGGCTATGCTCTATTGCTCAGAAACAGCATAAAAGATATGGCTATGCTCTGTTTCTTTTCACTGACCTCGCATCTCAGTGACCTCGCATTTAAGAGATGCGAGGTAACTGACCTCGCATTTCATAAATGCGAGGTCTGATTTTCTTTTTGTTTTTTTTTTTTTGGATTTCGTTGGTCGAAAATTCAAGGAGACTTCGCATTCAGCAAATGCGAGCTCACGGAGCTCGCATTTGCTGAATTCGAAAACCCTTTGGACGGAATCCCATACTCAAAATGCCCCGTTTGTAGAATTTTTTTAAAATTCATCATAATTTTAGAAACTTCTCAACATCTCATAGCATTTTGATACTAACTATATGAACAGTTTTGAGAATTTAAAACTAGAAAACTAATAAATTTAACAAGACGTAAACCACAGGCAATCTAGTATTTAATTTAACTTAAAAAGGAAGGAATGAAAGGTCTATTTATTCTAACCTTAAAATATTGAGTAGAAAATAGTTTAATCCTAGTCCAAACATTTTACAAAACTATAAATCTGAAAATATATATCTTTCTTGATTTGAAGCGAAAAGTTAATAAGTTCAAGAGAAAATGTGGGATAGGTTGTTGGATTTGTTATATCTTGTTTTATATTCCAAACTTGACTTTAGTGGTTTAAATTATAAAGTAACAAATGATAAATGATAATATATAAATTGTATATTATTTTAGAACTTAAAGAACTAGTGTAAAGAAATAACATTTAAGTTATGAATGACTTAAAGTTAATTAGTTAAAATGGGGACCAATGGAGTGTTCCTAAACTTTAATCTCGGAATCTTAAGTGAAAAATAATCTACTCTTAATTTAGACATTTTATAAATTATAAACTTGAAAAATAAGTATATTCCTTGGTTTAAATGATAAAGTCAATAAGTCGAAATGACATATAGAATAAATATCGAATATATTTTATTTTATATTTTAAAGTCAAACTTGATTTTAATAACGTCAATAATAGGACAATAAAGTACCTTAAAGGTAGTTATTTCTAAAATTTACCTTATTAAAGGTTAATGTTAAGTTCAGTTGATTTAAAAAGCTGTAATTAATGAATATTGAATTGAGAAAGATATATACCTAATATAAATATTATACAAGGATACAAACCTGGAAAAAATGTATAATTCTTAGTTCAAAATAATAAAGTTAATAAAATTTGAAATAAAATTTGAAATAAATATTAAATACTATATTTTGTATTTTAAAGTCAAACTTGACTTTAATCGATCAAATAATAGGATAATAAATAATAAGTGAACATCTACAAATTATATATTCACTTTGGAATTATGAACTTGTCTCAAGAAGTAGCTGTGAGCCAGGAAACGAACCCGTGGCTCGAGAATAATTTATTTGGATATTTGGTGAGTGTTTTCCGAATTTATGTGTTTAACTGTTTATGTTTACTTAAGTGAAATTATGTGATAAATGTGCTTATTATGAAATATTGCTAAGTGATTCAGCGTAAAATGTATTTCAATTGTCTCTCGCCTTCTAAGTCGAGAGTGTACTTTATCGCACTCAACTTAGTTGAGCTTGAAGGTCGATAATTGACTAAATGTTACTGTAAGTGCGCATGAATGTTAGCCGTATGTATGCCTTGCTGCAACGACTGAACTGGGCCCCTAAATCCTCTGTTCAACGGACTATTCGAACCAGCAAATGGCTTGGTCAGGTAGGACGGTAGCTTTGGGTAAATGTTTCGGTATACTCGAGTATTACCATGAGGTTGGGAGATTATTGAACTGATTATTGAATTTAGGGGATTGTTTATTGTTTTAGAGGACATAAGGAGCTGAATTGGCAGAATGTGCAATGATATTGAAATGAATGTATAATGACGGTGAAATGAGTGTCTCTTGACACTGAAATGAATGCTCAATGACATTGAAGTGGGTCTAATGCGACCACCGTATCTTTTTAAATGTGATTGTTTAGTGAAGTGTTCCTCAATTGCTTAATGAAAGTGATTGTACAGTGAAATGTGCACTACTTGCTTAATTATACTGATTTAAGTGTTTATTAAATGTTACTTGCTCGGCAAACCTCACTGAGTTCTAGCTCAACCCTTTAGTTTTGTTTTCCTTACAGGGGTTGGTAGTCGGGGAACGAACGAGGGATCTTAGGGAGTTAACGTGAAGACTTTGTGAATGTAAATTATCTAGTATCATATTATGGTTGAGGCTTTTGTACTGAACGTGGCATTGTATAAGATTTGAACGTGTGGTTTTGGTATACCACAATCTTATCTCTGAAGTTAATGTAAGATTAATGAGGGTTTATCAAATGTTATCTTTGAACTTAATGTTAGTGAATGAGTCCTGGCGAGAGTCGAGCGGGCGGTCCGCTAACTTCTAGGGTATGTCCTAGGAGTGGACGAGGCCATCACAGAATACATGAAGCAGGCATACATTTTTTTGGTCAGAAATTTGAGAAAAAAAATAAGCTTTTAGACCAAACAACAAAATTTGTATTTCTGAGAGACTATTTTGGCCGGTTTTAAATTTAAAGATGAAAAAAGTTTTTTCTGAAAATATGAGGGACCAAATTGTTAAGTTTCCCTCACTATTTTCTTGTGTTCTTAGTTTAGCAGGGAACGCCAATTCCAGCTAAATTTGTGAGAGCTCGAAAATATAACCATATATTTCACATTTTATCCAAAAGATTGTATGTATTGCATTAACCTTATTATTGATTGATTTATGTGTTTAATTTTTTTCTTTATAATTTAAGTGCATAAGAATACTTTAAATTATTGTATGATTATCTTTATAAAAATTATACTAATTAGAACAAATTAATGGGGCAATAGTGTGACCACTAGAATTATTTTGGCCATAGTTGAATAATGTTTTGAGACAAAACACAAGCAATTGACAAATGTCCAGCTTCTTGCCAAGTGTTGAAATTATTGTCAAATGACCAAATTGCCATGGGAATGAGCCTAAACTACCATGCAACTAGCTTGTCTTTTCTTTTTGTCTTGAAACCGAGTGGGAGAGAGAGATTAAGCTCCATTTTTCTTCTTCATTTCAAGACAAGAGAGAGAGATGAAGGTGAGGGAGGATTTCAGCTTCCTTGTGTCCAAACCAGCAGCATTGAGGGGAAAAAATAGAGAAAACTTGGTGCATTTCACCCTTGAGGAACCAAGGGAGAAGGAAGTGAACTGTCTGCATTTTCCAGCTTTGATTTGTGAGGAAAAGGGAGGTAAAAATTGCTATAAAACTCCTCATTTTTCTATTACTCTTGAGTACTCTAGTTGCATGTTAAATTAAGCCAAAAGGTAGGAGATTTGTGGAAGAAAAATTCACTTTTCTAAACTATAGATTGCTGGAATTTTAGTTTTGATGCATGTGATGGATAGTTTTGTTTTGCAGCTTTGCATTTGGAACTTTGATGGATTTCCTTGCTGAGAACTCATACCATACGCTTCATCTCATATTAGAAATGATACATTGTGTATTTGACCTAAAAATGAGTGAGAAAGTTAGTACTTGGATGAAAATTTTGAAAGAACCTGTTTGAAAAATTTGTTGGGCTGACTGAGTGAGAGAGAGAATTTTTCCAGCTTTATCCATGATTTGAGGCCAAAAAATGTCACATTGTTGCTCAATATACTTTATAACACATTAATCTTAACATGTATGTTGGATTTGAGTGGAAAATAAAGAGATCTATTGGAGAAAATTTTATTTTTTCAAACTGTTTTCTTGCTGGAATTTTCCAGCTTTGAGCTGAAGGGAAAACTTGAATCTTTCAGCTTTATTTCGAAACTTTAGATGAAAAATTTGCAAGAATTCAAACTATAAGTCTTAACTCTCACTTTATATGATTTATGGTGCGTTGTGTCGAATTGAAAAGGTTAAAGATTGGTGCTTTACCTAGAAACTTCGGAGAAATCCTAGCTGGAAATTTGCTATCAGATCCGAGTGGATGAAGCTGCAATTTTGGTTCCTTTTTTCAAAAATATTTTACTGAATTTTGTCTAAATGTACTTTATAGATCTCATATCCCTCTCTTCATGACATGCATGTAGTGTTTTACTTGAATCCAAGTGAGATAAGTGCTGGTGTTAAGGGAACCTTACTGAAATTTCCGATTATGATTGATACTTGAGGGCCGTTGGAGTAGAGCTAAGAGTTTGCAGCTTCAACTCCAAAATTTTGCTGGTTTTGGTCAAGAACTCACTTCATGTACCATTTACCTTTTTTTTATCTAGACATGCATGTTGTATTTGTTGAGTTAAAAGCCAAAAAAGACTGATTTTTTGAGGAAACAGTAAAATTGGAATTTTTTCAGTTTTCTTGCCAAGAGTTTTTGTTGAACTTGGTTAAAACTTACTTTACGCATCATCCATTGTCCTAATCTAGTCATCCATGTTGTATATTTGGCATTTTATACCCCTAGCATATTGACCAAAGAATTGCATGAGAGTTTTCAATTGAATTGAACAATAAATTTTATGTTTTACGCAAGGGAAATGAATGAGGCAAACCTAGGAAAATTATTCCAGTTTTAAGACCAAACATTAACCCTAATTATTTCCTTGTTTTAACTCGAATTATTGGATTGTTTATCTCAGTCCATAGCTTTTGATGATCACAAAACAAATGGATGTTACTAATGTTCTCTCAATAGACCCTTTCAGAAATGAAGCAAAACAGGTTCAAAAATTAAGCACAAAGGATGCTGAAACTGCTGTCGGACGCACAAGAAGACTGGATCGGACATCCGACAACCTTTGCGCAACTTCGGACGCATGAAGAACTTTACCCTTGGACGTCCGAAGATATTGAGTCATTCCCTCTAAGCTCACTAACCTCGATCGGACGTACATCATCAGAGCACCGGACGTCCGACAAGCGTTGTGACACTTCGGACGCAAAGCCTTAGGGCATCGGACGTCCGAAAAGAATTGAAGAAGAATTCTTAGTTTCACCTCCTACCTTCGGACCCATACATTGAAGGTACCGGACATCCGAAATAATTCAAGAAAATTTCTTGAGCTCACTGCCTACGTTCGGATGCAAGAAGTTGGCCTACCGGACGTCCGACACTACCAACGGTTAGTTGACTCTTCAGTTGCCTTCTATCTGTTGGAAGCATTAATTGAGGAACTTTTTGGTCCCATATAAATAGAACAAACTCAACCACTTCAAAGTAACTTTGCACATTGAGACTACATGAGATTTAGAGTGATTTTAGTGTGAAAATACTCTTCAAAGAAGATTTGTACACTTAGTTGTGTAATTTTCGATAAGTTTTTCTAGTGTGATTCAATTACTTCAATAGTGTAGCTTTGTGAGGGTTATCCGAGTGAAAGTAAAACTTTCTTGCTTGACCAAGTGTGGCTTGGGGCAAGGAGGAAGTGATCCTTCCTTTGTACACAAAAGATTGGTTGTAAGTTGATCAACTTGAAGAAACTTGCTCTTTAAAATGATATTCAAACTCAAGAGGAGTTTGGTACTTGGTTTAACACTCTATCTCTTTTACTTACTGTCTTGATATATAAATTGCTCATCTCTTCTACTCACAAGCACTTGTGCTTTCTCATCAATTGCTCCATTGTGTGGTCTTTTAGAAAAAGATGGCAAGCACTCAAAAAGTGACTCACAACTTGGCCAATTTTTAAACTACCTAATTCACCCCCCCTCTAAGTTGTTTTGGATCCTTACAATTGGTATCAGAGTTTGGTCTCCTAGAGATTAAGCTCAATCGGCTTTGGAGTGAAATAACAACCAACAATGCCATGTTTTTTTAGGACAATCCGTCACTAGACCCCCAATGTTCAATGGATCAAATTATGTGAGTTGGAAGAAAAAGGATGATTATCTTTTTACAATCTATTGATATCGAGTTGTGGTTTATTGTCAATGAACGTCCATATGATGCCTCTATTGTTGATGAAGTCACTCATAGACCAAAACCAAAAATTAGAAATGAGTTGACTGGTAATGATAGAACCCACCTCACTTTGAATGCCAAGGCTATGAATGTGTTATATAGATTCAAATGAGTCTATTAGAGTCAAAGGCTGTAGATCTGCAAAAGAGATTTGGGATAAATTTAGAGAAATCCATGAAGGGAGTGAGAATGTGAGAGAATAAAAGAAGTCTATTCTGGTCACTAAGTATGCATCTTTTAAGATGGAACCTCATGAAAACATTGATAAGATGTATTGTAGATTCAATGATCTCATTAAGGACTTGAAAGTACTGGAAAAGGAATATTCTCTAGGCGAGAAAAATAGAAAAATTCTGAATGCTTTATCCAAGGATTGGGAGAGTAAAATGACTGCCATTGAAGAAGTCAGAGATCTAAATTCCATACCTATTGAATCACTTTATTAATTCTCTAACTTCTTATGAGCTGAAACTCAAGTCCAAGGTGCAGGAGGAAGAAGATGCAAAGGTGAGAAAGCGTATTACTCTAAAAGCTTCGCAAGATGAAGATGACTTAGCTTCCTTGGATGGAGAAGATGTGGAAGTTGATGACAGTAATATTGCACTCATCACAAGAAACTTCAAGAGAATTCTCAACAAGAGGAGATTCAGAAAAGGAGAACCTAGCAATTCATTCCCAAATCAATTCAACAACTCAAGAAACAAAGGCAAGCAAGAGTTCAATAAGAAGCAAACTGACAAATGCTTCGATTGCGGCCAACCTGGATACTATACGAGCGAGTGTCCAATGAAAAAAAAAGAAAGAAGAAAAAATTGAACGAAAACCAAAACTTAACAACTTCCAAATCACTTGGAATGACTGCAACTTAGAAAGTGAAGTTGAAGAAGAAGAGGAATCTGCCCAAATGACATTCATGGCCATTGGTGATAAAGAGGTAACTGCTTGTAACTCTCAAACTGATAGTGATGATGAATCTGATGATGATGTTAATTCTTTTATGGAAAGAATGCATAATAACTTGAAAGAATCCTATGTTAGCAACAAGGAACTAAAACAAAAGATCAATTTTCTGATTCAAGACAATGCAAACCTTCTTCGACAAAACAAGAATCTGAAAAATGAAAATGAAAACCTGAAAAGGATTAAAAATGATTTACATGCTGAACTCGATAGAAAAACAAACTTCTATGACATGCTCAAAAATGAACAAGGAAGTTTGAAAAGAAGAATGGATGATCTTAATCAGTTGGTTCAACATAAGAAACAAAACTGCTTTCGAAGGAATGATACAAAACCTCATTTTGACATTCATGAGAGAAGGTTGAATTCTAGTGCAAACGAATTTACCATTTATAAGAGAAGGCAAATCAGATTTGTTAAACCTGTCCATGTGAGCAACTCACTGACCATATGCAGCTTTTGTTGTCAAATTGGTCACATGAAGAGTAATTGTTATGTGAGAAAGAATATGAGAAATGGTATGAAATGCATGTGGATAGTTAGGTATAATGCTAACTCTCAAGGACCCAAAAAGTAAATGGTACCAAATATTATCTTGTGAACTTTTGTATAGGTGAACTTAGTGAATATTATCAAGAAATCAAAATGGTTCATAGATAGTGGATGCTCAAGGCATATGACTGGTGATCCATCACAATTCATCAATCTCAAGCCAAAAGCAAGCGAAAAAATAACTTTTGGAGACGATAACAAAGCCAAAACTGTTGGAATTGGTGATGTTAATAAGAATGGTCAAACCTTTGTTCACAATATTCTTTTAGTTGACAATCTGAGCTATAACTTGTTAAGCGTTAGTCAATTGTGTGATAAAAATCTGTTTGTGTTATTTAAAAAGTATGAATGTCTTGTTCTTGACTCAAAGTTCAACACTATCTTCAAAGGAAAAAGAGTTAATGACATTTATGTAGTTATTCTAAAAAATGTTGATTCTTCTAGTTTTAAATGTCTTAAAGTTGCAAATGAAGACCCTTGGTTGTGGCATAAAAGGCTTTGTCATTTCAACATGGATTTGCTAAAAGAGATTTCCAAAAAGGAACTTGTTAGAGGGTTGCCAAAAATCAAATTTGAAAAGGATAAAATCTGTGATGCTTGTCAATTTGGAAAACAAGTCAAAGTTTCTTTTAAACCCAAGAAATGTGTTTTTACCACAAAATCTTTGGAATTTTTACATCTTGATTTATTTGGTTCTACACAAACTACTAGTTTAGGTGGCAAAAGATATTGCCTTGTTGTTGTTGATGATTATTCTCGATACACTTGGGTGATATTTCTTGCACACAAAGATGATGCTTTCAAAAACTTTGTTTCATTATTTGCAAAGGTTCAAAATCTGATTAGGTTGAAAATCATCAAGATCAAAAGTGACAATGGCTCAGAATTTCATTTTTATGACTTTCCAGAATTTTGTGATAACAATGAAATTTCACATGAATTTTCAATTGCAAGAGCTCCCCAACAAAATGGGGTTGTTGAAAGAAAGAATAGAACACTTCAAGAGACTGCTAGAACCATATTAAGTGAGTGCAATTTGCCAAAATATTTTTGGGCTGAATCCATAAATACAGCTTGCTATACTATGAATAGAATTCTTTTAAGACCAATCTTGAACAAAACCTTTTATGAGTTGATGTTTGATAAAAAGCCTGTTGTTGGATACTTCAAAATTTTTGGTTGCAAATGTTTCATTTTAAATATCAAGGAACATCTTGGTAAGTTTGATAAAAAATCTGATGAAGGCATTTTCTTGGGGTATTGTGAGAATAAGAGAGGTTTTAGAGTTTATAATCGAAGGACTCTGGTTATAGAGGAAGCTATACATATTAATTTTGATAAATCTAATGGTGATATTTCCAAAAGTTATGGTGAAGATGATGATGCAGGTGTTCAAGAAGGACTAAAGAAGCTCACAATCAATGACCAAGACACTGTTTCACCAGAAAATGACTCAAAGGAAGATGATTCTCAAGACAGTCCAACACTGGAAGACAATGACAGAGATGTTAGTACACCTAACGATCTTCCAAGAGTCTGGAAATTTGTTCAAAACCATTCTAAGGAGCTCATCATTGGTGATCCATCCGAAAAGGTCAGAACTCATTCCTCCTCTAAACAATTGATGGATAATTTTGCATTAGTCTCACATTTTGAACCCAAAAATGTTGTTGATGCCTTGAAAGATGAGAACTGGATTTTAGCTATGGAAGAGGAGCTAAATCAATTTGAAAGTAACAAGGTTTGGACATTAGTTGAAAGACCTCAAGATCATCCTATCATTGGCACAAAATGGATTTTTAGAAATAAAATGAATGACAAAGGTGAGGTAATAAGGAATAATGCCAGACTTGTAGCTAAGGGATATGCTCAAGAAAAAGGAATAGATTTTGATGAAACATTTGCACCCGTAGCTAGGCTAGAATCAATTAAGATGTTTTTGGTCTTTGCATGTTTCAAGAATTTTAAATTATTTCAAATGGATGTTAAAAGTGCTTTCTTAAATGGCTTTATTGATCAAGAAATATATGTTGATCAACCTCCTGGTTTTGAAAATGAGATTTATCCTAATCATGTGTTTAAACTCTCAAAAGTTTTGTATGGATTAAAACAAACTCCAAGGGCATGGTATGAACGCTTAAGTGGTTTTTTGATTGAAAATGGTTTTAAAAGAGGCATTGTAAATACTACTCTTTTCACTAAACAAATTTCACGTGATCTTTTAATTGTGCAAATATATGTGGATGATATTATATTTGGTGCTACTAATGAGAGCCTGTGCAAGGATTTTTCCATAATCATGCAAAAAGAGTTTGACATGAGCATGATGGGAGAATTAAATTTCTTCCTTGGACTCCAAGTGGTTCAAACCCGAGAAGGAACGTTAATTAATCAAGCAAAATACACCAAGGAACTGCTCAAAAGGTTTGGAATGGAAGATTCAAAGCAAGTTGGAACACCTATGTGCACATCTACCAAACTTGACAAGGATGAAGAAGGTACAAAAGTAGATGAAAAGAAGTATAGAGATATGATTGGTAGTTTGCTTTACTTAACTGCTAGTAGACCTAATATCATGATTGTTGTGTGCTTGTGTGCTCGTTTTCAGTTTTGTCCAAAGGAATCTCACTTGAATGCGGTAAAAAAAATTCTTAAATACTTCAAAGAAATCTTGAATTTTGGCCTATGGTATCCTAAGTATCATGAATTTTCTTTATGTGGATTCTTGGATGCTGATTTTGGTGGTTGTAGGATAGATAGAAAAAGTACAACGGGTATATGTAACTTTCTTGAAAATTGTTTAGTATCTTGGTTTAGTAAGAAACAAAATGCTATTTCCTTGTCTACAACCGAAGCGGAATATGTTGCAGCCGGAACTTGTTGTGCTCAATTATTGTGGATGAAAAACACATTGAATGATTTTAAATTAATGTATGATTGTGTGCCTATGTATTGTGATAACACTAGTGCCATAATTTTGATAAAAAATCCCATTCAACATTCTAGGACAAAACACATAGACATAAAGTATCATTTCATTCGCGATCTTGTCCATAAGAGTAAAATTTGTGTTCAATATGTCTGTTCAAAAAATCAAATTGCTGATATTCCCATAAAAGCCTTACCACTGGATCAATTTGTATCTTTGAGAACAAAATTGGGCGTTTCAGAAAAAATAATCTAAAAATTCTCTGGTCACTCTTTATCTGACATCCGAGATGTTAGAACAGACGTCCGACAGTGTTCTTGATCATTTTCCCAGAAAGTTCTGATTCGGACGGTTGTGTCGGATGCTTTAATTCGTTCGACCGTCCGATACTCAAAAATTGCTTCTTATAAGGAAGTCCTCTGCTTCATTCGATTCATTTTTACCCTTTGTCTCGGACGCAACTATTCATATTCTCCCACTTTCAAAATTCAAATTCATCTCTCTTCGGAACAAGTTCCAAGAAATTGCTCTGTCTAACACCGTTACATTCCTATTGCACTATAAAGGCTCCTCATAACTTCTCCCAACTGCCAACTGCACTATAAATCCCAATTCTCCCCCGAAACCCTAACCACTCAATTTTCACTATCTGTAGTTGATTCAAGCAATCATTGTAGATCATCTATACTCATAGTCCATTTTATTACACACTTGCATCATATTCTGTAACAACATCATCTTGCATTGCATCATGGTGAAAACTAGAGGAGGGTATGTCAGTGTCGGACGCACCTTCAGGCTTAGAGATGAAGAGGATGAAGACGTTCAGGTCGTCGAACCTTCCACCAAATCATCCAGAAAGGGAACTGGAACTCTTGGTGGAAAGACGAAACAGTCTGCAAAGAAGAAGCAAAATGTTCAAACTGGTGAGCCATCTGTTGAACAGATGGAGGAGTATCAAACTGAAGAGCATCCAGTCAGTGGTAGTGAAGAGGAACTGGAGCAGCCCACCAATGCTGATGCATCCGTCACGAAATCATCTAGAAATGTGACGGAATCTCACAGTAAAAAGGGAAAAAGGTCCGCTAAAAGGAAGAGGATTGCTCAAACTAAAGAAAGGCAAACTGCTGATCCTTCTGTTGAGCAAAATGAGAAACAGCAGGCTGCAGAGAAAAATGTTGGGGAACAGCAAACTGCTGAACCTTCTACCAGGAAGTCACCAAGGACAAGGTCTGGTGTCCAGAATACTGTGCCAACAGATCAACGCAGTGGAAAGAGAAAGCGTCCTGCCAAAGAACAACCTGAAGCTCAAACTGCAGAGGAACCTACTCTCTTACCCAAGTTCATTGATGATGATGCCAGCGAGAGATTCAAATGGATCTTGTAGAAAGGTTTCATCACTCAGAGGATTATCATCCCATACGAATTTCGTAAGCTTGACTTTGAACCAGTTCTTAAGCTTTTTGAATTCCAAAAATGGACTCATCTTCTGACCATTCCAAACACATACTATCCTGACATGCTTCATCAATTCTTTACCAACCTTAGGAAGAGTAGATCTGTGACAGCCCCACCTCCCCCTAAGGCGAACCAGAGGGTTCGGCGGGCCGCCTGCCCAGCTCTCGCCGGGACTCAGTCGTTCACTACAGTCCTCAAATGAATTACAATATAAATCTAAAAAATACATCACAGTCTCCAATAATTACATGTCACAAATGCAGCGGAAACTATTTCCCCAAGCGGAAATAATTCCCCAAACTATACATAAAATGATTCCAAATCAAAACTGTACAAGATATAAGCCATCCAATCACGTGCACAAGTACTATAAGTCCTTCCTTCGCCTTGAGCCCTGTGGAGGGGAATAAAATATTTTTGGGGTGAGCTAGAAGCTCAGCGAGTAACCAATAAAATCATTAAACAAATATATTTCACAATGTTGCATTTCGATCATTTCGATGATGTCATGATTCAGAGATCAAATGTTCGTTTAGTGCTCTCGTGAGCCAGGGAAATCATAGCACTTGAACACCCAACGCTCAAATAGATCATAACACACTAACAGAGAGAGGAAGCCCCTTTTTGAGCTCCAGATAACCATGAACATGAACCACAAACAGAATGGAGACGTTGGTGTCCAGCACAAGACTTTCCCAGAACTCATTGAAGCCAAAATCATATCATGAATTCACATGCAAGCACGCATGATATGCAATCGAATAATTAATGCAAGAAACATTTCACAAGTACTTTGGAAATAGTTTAGGGTCACTCACCTCCACGGCTCACAATCCTCGTCCAATATAGCCAATTCCATCATTCAAGTCCAAGCCTTTCACTTGAAATTTAAGGTAACCAACGCTATTAAAATCGGACAGCATTTCCCCATAAATTCATCCTTTCCATCCTACAATCAAACCCAATCACATAGCAATTAACCACAATTGCTCAAAACCAGAAAACAGTTTTGACGTCCTTTTGCGGTAATGGCACCAAAGGTACTACGAGTATCGGATGGAGGTCCAAGACCCACCGTTTCGAAGCTAAGAACCAGGGCTACAACAATGTAGAAGGTCACTCAGTCCAAATCCTAACACAACTAGGTCAAAAAGGCAGAAAACCAACCCAGAACCGTAATTGCAGGTTCCCAAATCACACAATGCTGTAATTCGTCCAACTCAGTATACACAGGTCCAAATGCATTGATTCCAAAGGCATATGATAGCTAATACATAAAGATACATTTCATCAGAAGACACCAACATCCAAATCCAAAGCAATTCCAGTCAAAACAGACGATTACTATCACAGTTCGTACATTCTGATCACCCAGAACAGCAACAGAAAAAATGACATATCTCACTCTACACTAATCCAAATGACCTGAAATTTTGCAGGCACTTCAAACTCATCAATACCTACAACTTTCATGTTTTGAGAAAAGTCCAATTCGGCCTCTATCTATGACCTAAAATTTCGGACAGAATGTAGCTTCAAGAACCCTAATTTTCCAGAATTTCTTCCAAACCCAAAATTGGTTGCTATTATCACCAATTCACACCTACTAGTGTCATTATAGGCCATTACCATTCATCATACAAGGCCACAACATCCCATTCATATTAAACCAGCAAATTCATCATAAAATGGAAAATTTCACCAAAACTCTTCAAATCAAGAAATAATTCACATAATCCATCACTCTAGCTACTACTAAGCATCACTTAAGCATCATTAGGTGTAGTAGGATGTTCAACCATCACTTACCTAGGAAACAAGAGAAGAGGAGTTATAGACCACCTTAGCTCTTCCAAAAACTTCACCAAACTCACCACTAACACAAAAAGGCAAGATTGTATGGAGTAAAAACTAATTTATGTGATTGATTTTGGAAGATTAAGCTAGTTGGAAGCTTGAAATGTTGAAGAAACTTTCTTCCTTCTTGAGCTAAGAGGGCCGGCCATCCAAGGGTAAGAAATGGTGAAATTTTAGTGTTTTTTGAAGATATTTAACTCAAATGGGTCAAAAGTCAAAAAAAGTGAATAGTAACTCTTAAGCTATTTCCAATACAATGGTGACACTTGTCACCTTTAGGTTTAAAACTTATCTTTTTGTCTCTCCAAGACAAATATCTTAACACATTGTAAACTAATATCACTTAATACAAAATTCCAACAAGTTGTCAAAAATATAATGCATTTACCGCACTAGCGGGTCCCACGTCCAGTATATATTCTTAATTTCTCAAAAACTAACCGATACTAGAAAAATCATTTGAAAACTATATTTGCTCATAAACTTGATCGGGGGAATTTTTCTAATCAAGAAAATGTAGAAAAGGCGGGTTTTGTTTTAAATAAAATAAACCCTAGAAAATTAGAAAATTTCCGGGTTCTCAAACTCATTTTTTTTTCGGGGCGTCACAAGATCACACACTGATCTAGTTTCACGTGTCAATTCTGTTAACATAGAGTTGAACGCTGACATTGTCAACACTGTTCTGCAAAACAAAATTGAAGATGATTTTAAAGAAAAAATTGTAAACTTCTTTAGATATGAAGAATTTCCTTCTGCATATCATCAATTTCATGTTGCTAAATTGATGACTTATTTTTAAACTCATTTTAATACTCCTACTAAGGCAAGATTAGAAGATCTCAGTCCTCAAAACTTGATCATCTTTTCCATAATTTCGAATCTGTTGGTCCCTATTGATGGTCACAGAATTGATGCCAACAAAATGGAGCTTTACCTGTTCTATTGCTTTCTTGAAAAAATCAGAATTGATTTTGGGTTTGTTATGTGCAAATTCTTGCTCAAAATCAGCACTGATAGCCGTAGGAAACTTTCCTATGGAAAATTTTTGACTCCTATCTTTGCTTATCTTGAAATTCCCTTTACTGGAAAATCACCAAAAGAAATTGCATCAACTGTTTTCTCCAAGGCTTATTTTGAAAGAAAAAATCTGAAATTTTTTTAGGGTTGTTGGTACTACAAGAAAACTGTTTTGGAGTTTAGGAGAAAGAATTTTCATGAAACTCCTGTTACCCCTAGGACTCCTCGAGATCAGTCCATGTTTGTCTCACTCTTTACTATCCATTCTAGAAAGTCAGCCATTAAGTCCTTTTCATCCAACTTTGAGGTCATTTCTTTGCTTGAGGACCTCAAACAACACATCTACTCCTTGAAGATGGTCTAATGATGACCATGTCATCCGAACAACAAGCCACCTTCATTGACAAAAGGAATTTGCTTGTGCCTCCCATTCCTCATGATCAAAAGTTCAATGTAGCGTATTAATTTAACATGGCATATATTGATTTTAGTCTTATAAAAGTTAATTCCTTTTTTTTGAATTATTTAGATTAGCGGGTAGAGAGTACTCAATGGATAATTCAAACTCGAGAGGGTTTGGTAATAAGAATTAAAACTCGTAGGCTTACCCGAACTGATAAGATTTGGGAAAATATTTAGATATATAGGTTAGAATTTCGGAAGAGAGATTTTTAAGGTAAGCTACCGGTTGCCATCCCTATATATAACAGCCTAAATCTCTCCTCTACTGCAGCAACATTATCCATCTCCCCCCTCAAATCACGGTGAAAAAATCAGCAAATAAAAGTGCCTCCTCGTCCTTCTCGTCCTCCTGACCGAATGGTGAAGAAACCAGAGAAGAAAACAAGTCCTCCTTCTCCTCCTCATGACCGACAACATGAAGAAGAAATCCCTGAGCTTCCTGATGAACTCATCATTGAAATCCTCATAAGGCTCCCAGCCAAAACCCTCATCTGATTGACGTGTGTATCAAAATCTTGGTTTTCCTTAATCCCGAGCCCAGAATTTATCGAAATCCACTTTACAAAAGCATCAAACAACAAGAATACGCTCCCCATAAGGTCATGTTTAACAGTAGTGATACTTTTCTTGGACAATGTTCTCTTCATTATCCATTGCAGAAATTCGGCATGACTGAGACAGCCAAAGTTGATGCTCGTTCCCTGGGACACATCTATTGTACAAGGATTGGTTTGTTCCTATGTACGTAAACATCAACTTGCATTGTGAAACCCTTCAATAACGAAATCCAAGATATTGCCTGATTG
Organism: Coffea arabica; assembly: GCF_036785885.1. Classification (NCBI taxonomy): domain Eukaryota; kingdom Viridiplantae; phylum Streptophyta; class Magnoliopsida; order Gentianales; family Rubiaceae; genus Coffea; species Coffea arabica. The sequence continues at coordinate 24,367,629 of NC_092311.1, read as the reverse complement.
TCAGTGCAGATTATAGAGTGGAGAGCCAAAGTTATCTGGGTTCGTCTATGATGAGTCTAATGATGACTACATAGTAGTTGAACTTTGGCTTAATCAAGGTAGAATGCGAAAGAGTTGGGTCAATGTGTATAGTTGAAACAGTGATACTTGGAAGAGTATTCACCTTTTTGTGGAATTTTCATTGCTTGAGAGTAACGTGTTTTGCAACTTTAAAAATTGGTTTTCTTTGGTGAATGGGAAGATCCACTGGACCATAGATCCTAGGAAAATATTTAGTCTTGATTTGAGAAGTGAAACATGTATAGAGTTGTAGCAACCAGATTATGGAGAGGATTCTTTTAAGCATGGATTAGGAGCTTTAGGAGGATTCCTTTGTATGTATTGTAGCTATGAATTCACCCATTTGGATATTTGGATTACGAAAGAGTATGATGTGAAAGAATTCTGGACTAAGACCTTTGTGATTAAGAAACCTTAGTTTGGTTCCTACAGACCCTTTTTTCTATCAAGGGATGGAGAATTCTTTTTTCGGAGCAGTTCAAGCTTGAAAATTTACAATACAAAAAGCAACTCAATCGAAGATCTTCCTATTACTAATTTCGGATATATTTCAGGCAGAAGCATGTATATTGAGAGCTTATTTTTGGTAGATAACCATGATAGCATTGAAAGGCCAAAGGCATGAAATCGAACAGGAGCTAAATTAAATGTAACATTCTGCATGCATTTCTTCTAAGTAGTGATCCCTTAAATTTCTTCTTCAATTTAGTTTTCTGTTCCTTACCACGCTACTGCAGGAAGCACAGATCGAAGTTGCCCAATTGAAAAAAAAAAAGAGGGAGCATGCTAGTTGATTTACAATACTATTTCATGAACAAGAACTGTTACAAACAGAAAAGTATACGAGCATTTACTTGTATGGATTCTTAGGTACTTCTTAATTCGTGCTGTGAATCCATGAGCAACACTTTTTATTTGTTATGTTGTCTGATTTTTTGTGCTTTTGTATCTCAACAGTTGCCAGAAGTTTTTAATTTTGTTAAAGGATAGACTCAAAAAACATGTCATTGATATGAGCTACCCTTGAATGGTTGAACTTGTCATGGATTATATATCATGATCACCAATACATGTTAAGTCCGCCTGGCATAAAAAAGAAGTGATAAGCATCATTACCATACCAAGATTTTATTTTGGTGTTTCAGAAGTAGGGCTAAGAAGGCAAAATGTTGAAGTGAATGCTATATGTTCTCCGTTGAAGGAAGAAGCTTGTTATTACTACCTTTCGATACTTGAAAAATTTTTATTGGTAGAAGATTTGGGGGATAAGCAGCCTCATAAATTGAGTTCTGACAGGTTCAAATCAACTGATGTAATTTTTACTAAATTTGATATAAACTCGTACAATGTTAGTATAATCATGATGGAAGAGCGATTGGAACCCTTTTCTTATATGGAATCTTAAATGCTTCTAATTTCTTGGTGTGAGATCCATCAGTAACTTCCTTCAACTCTGGGAGGAAATGGAGATATATGGTATATTAGCTATTTTTATGTAGATCTATATTTCAACAATTGCCATACATGCTTAATTTTGTGAAGGACAAAATTAAGTGGGACGTCATTTAGATGAGCTGCCTCTTTCGCTTGAACTAGTTATGACCATGGTATCATCATGTTTGGAAGACTACAAATGTTTGCCTTGTTGGCAGTGGAATGGCTTGTATGTTGCTATTATGTGGTAACTGTGATCTTTTCAAGTACTATCAGTTTCAAGTGCAATATGTGATGTTGTGGTTGATCTAATTGGTGATGTTGTTTGGATTAATTTTTGGAGATTACTGAGATCTTAAATGCTTTTATGCTTTTTGTCAAATAGGGAACAACCAAGCTCAAGTGTTTGATATTGTTATTGCCATTCCATCTTTTACGAACCATTACAGACTCCTTTCAAAACTAGTAAAACCAATAACTACCCTTTCCATATTTCTTTCTAGTTTTCATTATTAAAATATTGAAATCTTGGATTCATTACTAGCCAGACTAGAAATCAGCAAAAACGTAACTCCCTTTGGGCTCAAAATCAAGTTAATGAGATTGATAATCTTCTTAAGTAAGCTTCTAACTCCCTTCTACAATTGATGTTTACTAAAATTTTGATAGTCAAGATACACTAAAAATCGGGATTATAGGTTTACAAGGCATGTGGATCAACACCTATGAGAAGGTTGCTGCAATAAACATGTTTTGGATGAAAAGATAATTAAGTTACTTATGGATGGAATAAAGCACTAGACGCGGTACTATGGAAAGCAAATTTACCATGCTAAACAATATTTGCAAATTTTTTTAGTTATGTCAAAATAAATTAGACCTACTTGCACACATGCATTTAATAAGTACCAATACTTGATTAAAATTTTTTTTGACTATGCAACAACATATGTTCTCTTAGTGGATGAATGTGAAAAGATGTTTGCAAGGATTGCTTAAAATCCCCCCCCCCCTTTCCCATAACTTAGGCCTTGTTTGGAAGCTATGTCTTTTGCCCTCTTTTTAATAGACAAGTTTTTTTTTTTTTTACAATTTTGTCGATATTAACTCTTAAGAAACACCCCAAAATTTTTAAAATACACACTCGAAATACCAAAAGTACACAAGTTTTTTCTTCCTTTCCTCACTTCTTTTTCTTCATCCTCCTCACCTTAACCACTCTCCTGCTGCCATCGGCACCACCGATGTCGGCCACCACTCTTTCCCTCCTCTTTTTTTTTTTTTGCTTTTTTTTTCCTCATCTTTTTCCTTCCTTCTCTCTCCACCCCTTCCCCCATACAACTCCATACTTTATGTTGCATTTCTCCCCTCCCTCCCCCCCTCCCACAATACCCCTTCTTATCTTCTCTGCCCAATTTTTCCTCTTTAGAGAAAGATCCCCAATTTTCCCTTCTTGGATCATATTTTCCTCTTATAATAATTATTCAAATTTAATTTACAAAAGTGTTTTTAGTTGATTGTCTATTGAATTTGTTTTTCTAAATAAATTTCATGGCCTGAAAGGCTGAAAATGGCCTAGAAGATAGAGAAAGAACAGATGGAATTCAAATTCATACCGGAGATCATCACGCCTTGTGTTAATAACTGCAGCGATACTGGAAATCTGGCGATGAATAATATGTGCCAGAAATTCTTCAATGCCACATCATCTGCCTCCACATTGTTGCCATTTTCATCAACATCTTTGTTCGTAACCTCCTCCGCAGTAGAAGCTAATACATTCGGAGAGAAATCTCCTAGATCTAGCTCATCTAAGAGGCTGTCACCGGAGAGGATGACGAATCTAGTGGAAATAAGAGGAGATCTAAAGAACGAAATTAAGGAGACTTTATCTGCTCAAGCTACAGCTCCGACAATGGTAGTTGTGGTTAGGAGGGAGGGAGAGAAAGAGAGAAAATAAAAAAGAGAGGGAAAGAAGAGTGGCAGCTGGTGACGGCGCCGGGGGGATGGAAGGGAATGGGAAGAAAGGGTCTACTATAGGGAGGAAGAAGAAAAAGGATAGAAAGAAAAAAAGGGAAAAAAGGAAGAAAAAAGGTTTTCAATTTTTTCAAACCCTAAATACACAAAAGTTTTCTATAATTTCTTCAGTAAGTTACAGTAAAGTTTATGCAAACATTCAAAAAATATACCATCAAAATGGGCCTTTAGTTATTTGACATTTAGCACTGCATTTCAACAACATTAACTTTTTTGTTTGAGCAAGATGTCAAAAATATTTGTAACGGCTTCATAAATTATAATAATTTTAAGAATCTATTTATTTTGCATTTGGTTCCATATCATGAACATTTAATGGTTAAATATTTAATTGAAATAAACTTGATTCATCATTTGTTTGTACATTAGTGGCCATATTATTAGGTGAACATATGGAATTGTTCACATATGTAATATGGAATATGCATTTGATAAATGTTATAACACAAGTTATACTCAATTGCTTTTTTGAGCCAATTAGTTGGATTGCTAGTAGAGTTCTTGTATATTTCGTTGATTGTTATAAATTGGGGCTATTTAAGTTTCAAGAACTAAAATGTCTTAATGGTATTCATTTTCTAACAATGGTTTAGTGAAAAATCACTAGCTAATTGTGTGAGAGATGTGAATACCTATAGCTATCCTTTCCATATTTCCTTCTACTTTTCATTTTAAAAATGTACAAATTTGTAATTCATTACTAGCTATGTTATAGATTGGAAAAATGTGTAAAAATGTGGGTTAAAAAACCAATCAATTGGCATCATACTCGTTGTCATTAATGCTTAAATATTTAAGGCTTTTTTGAATTTGCATTTTTTTAGCAAAAACCAATATTTGAGATACAAGTCTACAAAAATACTTTCCAAAAATCACCTTAAAATCACTAAAAAAAAGTCCAATACAACAGGCCTCTTTCTTTCTACCACCAGCCACTACCCTCTTACTGCCACCCTCGCTGTCATGCCACTACCCTAACGACACCGGCATATCTCCTATTTCCTTCTCCCTTTTTTCTCTCCATATATCGCCCTATTTCATTAAACCTCAGCCCATCTCTTCACCTTTGCCCCTCTTTTCCCTGCTACCAAGGACAAACCAAGATTTTAGCTTGATAGGAAGGGTCAATAGAGTTAAAGAAAAATTGGTACTTGAAATAGGTTTGACGGAGCTAGAAAAATCAATGTTTGATTAGATAGTCAAAAGTCACTTTTTGTGGAGTTGGTTCTTTCCTTCTTACCGGTTATCACCCAATCTAACCCTCCTCCCTTTTATACTTATTACAGTTTGTTTTATAAGTTGATAGATTGGCACACTGATAGAAGGCATTTTGATCAGATTTACATAATCCCTAAAATTCACAAATATGAAGGGGTTATCTCAGAATATTAGGATGGTTTAAGTCAAATGTACTTGTGGAAGTAAATGTGTCGAGATTATGAGATGCGAACCAAAGCCAATGGATTCTGGCCCTTACGTGGTTCTTTCCTCTATCAGTTATCATTTCTTTACTTCCATCTCAAATTTAGGGCAGGAACGGTCACCAGACCAACCGTTCCTGAGCAATCCTCTCACAAAATGCGATGAGAGGCGAAGAAGAAGCCACATCTACTAGTATTGTTGCTGAACCAAAAACGACATCGTTACAATAAGTGGGTAGAATAAAAAAAGTAAAAAAATGTATTGAATTCCTAACGGGGTCCATTTAGGGCAAACGGGCTAATTGAAAATTCAAATGAAAATGAAAATTTTGAATCTACCGCATAAAACGAAAGGAAAAAGTCGAGAAAGCATGGATTCATTCTTTTGTACACCAAAATAAGTCTTGCTATCTCTACGGATATTTGCCAAAAATAACTGAGAGATAAAAATGCAAACATTGACGTTTATGTGAAGAAGAAAGAAGGTGAAATCTGTTGAGAAGAAGCCAAGCTCGTGGGACATTTTGAGTGAAGATGGAAGGACCAATTTATCTTTGCAGACATCTTTGGGAGGGAATGCAACAATTGATGAGGCTAAAAATTGTTAGGACAATTTCTCTACATCCTTTCCAAGGCAGGCAGCAAAGTAGAAAAGAATAGAGGAAATACATTTACAACAGTCTCCAGTTTTGTCGAACAACTAAATAATAGCAACTGTGCCATCCGACGTTGGTGAAACATAATGCCCCAATTCGACGAAGGTAATGTCACTGAACCATGTCCTGAACTCCATCTAATGATTTGTCACCTAATATATATCTGTAAATGGACAAAAGAAATCAGTCTTCAAGTCTAAATAGGAAGATAATGTGTAGCACAAATTAGATATAGTAAGAGCCAACTTGGGGGAGGTATGCACAAGGAACTTATATATGCCAAATGTTTGTAAATTTGACTCAGTAGATGAATTAAATGACTTGGGAAGTTTATAGGCATATAAAATAATAGGGAGAGTATGAAGGCAATCATTAATTGCATATTTCATTCTTGTTGTAAGATAGCAGTAACACCATACAATTTAGATTGTATTACTGGTTGTGGCTGGGCATTCGCATCATAGCAAACTGACATATACAAAGATAAAAGATAAATAAAGTGAGTCATTGTAAATTACAAGAATGAAATAAGAAGTACAACAAAGATTCTTCTAGGATTACAAGGTATCTGAGTGATTGTGGCTAGTTATACTTTTTGATAGCAATATTTTCTTGAGATAAATTACTGACGGTTGAGAAATACTTTCATGTATCTCTAAAGAAGGATTCTTTCAAGATTACGAGATATTTGAATGATTGTGGCTAACTATAATTCTTGATATCAAATATTTTTTGAGATAAACTACAGATAGTTGAGGACAGGGGGCCTGGACAGTTGCCAGTAACAATTGTTCGGAATGATGTAACATTTTTTGAACAAGGTATAACTTTACATGAACTACTTGTAAAATTTAACAACAGAGATGAATTATTATATATGAGACCCACATAAATAGTAACACAATATCACACATCTGTTGTAAGAATGTACAAGAAATTTATATAGAGTTACAAAACGTTCCAAAAAAAGTTACATTGTTCAAGGACGGTTGAACTAGCAACCGTTCCTGCCCCGCATCCGATAGTTCGGAAATACTTTCATGTATCTCTAATTAAGTGGATTCTAACATGGTTTGCCATCTATATACGTAAAGAATCACATTTGAGTGAAAAATAATAAAAAAAGGAATAGTGGGTACAAGGGGGAGGAAACTGCACACTTTATTAATTAAACATTGTTGGTTGTTACTTCATATTAGAAATTTGGTACATATTCATGCAATAGTAGTGAATTAATTAAAGAGGATTTCTTTTAAACTTGGTTAGTATAAGTGCAGATTGTAGATATATGTGTTATGCTATGTACATATTATTTTGCTAAACTTACCTAGTGAAAGAACTTGATTACAATTTAGTGTGCCTTGACATCATGTTAGAGAAGTATTATTTGATCTGAATAAATCATGACAATGGATGCAGATTGTGATAGTGTTGTAAAATAGTAATCCACTAATGTAATGATGTTAAAATCAAGTCTGTCCGAATGACAATAGAACGAAATTTTATAAAAGAATAGGAGGGAGAGGGAAGGGAGAAGTCCACAAAATATTATATAGTAACCGTTGTTATCTCATGCTTGTACCTTTGTAGAATAGCAGTATAATAAATGAAGTGCATTTCTTAAAACTAGATGGGTATGAGCATAGATTATAATTTGTATTTGTTAGGTCAAATAACATATTGTTTAAACTATATTCCTTAGTGTGAAAAATGGTTATAAGTTATCTTAATTAGGGTGCGTGTACATCTTGTTAAATAACTATTACATTTTGTGATAGAATAATGACAGTGGAGAAATACTTTGACACGATCGTAAATGCACAATCAACTAGTATAATGATATTAAATCAGGTCCCGGAAATTGATAATGGAACTTTTGTGGGGAAAGAAATGCATACATTAATAAGCACTAGTGATTTTTTACTCTTGTTTATAAGTTGGAACCCCAATCAACTGTAGATTGAATAATTAGATAGTTTTTATTATGCCAGACTTATAACACTCATTAGAATATATTTACACTTAGTTTTTAATACCACATGTTCAATCTAATTTCAATGTACTAGGGAAAAAATTTTAAATTGCTAATTTTAGATTTTGTTTATCGATATTGCTAATATGAAGTTATTTGTCCATATTTATATTGCAATTAGTCATCGCAGCCACATGCATAGTGCAATGGTATGCATACATTTGAAATAATTATTGGTGCTTTGACCCACCTGTGCATCTTCTTGCAAGCTATATTGGGTATGTAATTTTATTTGTATGATTAATACTAATTTGCCTATAAGCACCTTACATGAGGTGATCTATGACGTACAACCAATTTACAAAAATGTACATCATATTAGATGTTAGTTTTTTGACTGTGTATATCTATGGAAGGTAGTGCAATGGTATGCATAACTTTGGAATGGTTATTGGCCATTTGATCAAACTTGTGTATCTCCCGATAATTGATACATAATTTTAATTGTATGAGTAGTACTAGTTTGTCTGTGAGCACCTTACACGAGGTGATCTATGAGGTATAATCAGTTTACAAAAATATACATCATGTTAGGTGTTAGTTACTTGACTATGTATATTTGTAAAAGGAAGATTAGATATAGTACACTAAAAAGTAGCTACGTGAGTTAGAATGTATTCTAGAAGCTTTGATGTAGTTGATATTAACATTTTTCTGTGGAGTGTACACGTTGTTAGTGGGTACAAAATAGTGCTATATGTTATGTATGTTTACATGGTCATAAATTTATAAAAGTTTGTCTATTGTTTAAATTTGTCATTGATTGTTAGCCGTTACACACTCTCACGTGCATACACATAATGTAAGAATGAATTTATCATATAATTGTTCGCTAGTTACATAGAGTTCATATAGGCATACAAATTGGGTTTGATTAGCTATACCCTGTATGTAATTATTAACACATTATATGTTGTTCACCTTATTTTGTAGCATGTGAAGGGCAAAGACAGTTTCTTTTAACAGATCAATGGATTTCAATCAATGCTGGTGGAGCAAACAAATTAGATTGGATAATTAGATAGTTTCATTGTGCTAGGCTCGTAACACTTGTTAGAATGTACTTACATTTAGTTCTTATTACTTTATCACATATTCAATCTATTTTACAATGTATTAGAAGGAAAAAAGTTAAATTGATACATCTAGTTAGTATTTAAGTACCATTTGTTGTTAATTTTTTATTGTTAGCTCAATTTGTTTTACAATATATCCAAAGCAATAACTTCTATTCTATGAATTGGTAAAAAAAATATTTACTTTCTATTGCTAATTAGTAACATGCCGATATTGTACCCCATGTTAGTATTTATTGACTTTCCATTGCTAACGTCTTACAAACTGTTTAGTCCATTTTATGATATGTTTAAGGAAATAAATATTTTTGTTTTACAAATTGATGAAAACTAGTTACATTTGATTATTTATAAGTTACATACATGTTGATTAAACACAAATTTAACTAGTCATATACCACTGTTATGGAAGTAGTAGCTTTAGGTAAAATTTTAGTTATCAATATATTATAATATCAAAAAATAGTAATTGTCCATGAGCAAATTTGTAACGCCTAACCATAGTGTCACTTGTTTCTATTTTTATCAAACCCCAAACTAAAAGCCTTAGAAACATGGTTGGGATGTCAATTTTGACATATTTCTATCATTTAATTGCTCTTTGAACAAATATTCTTGGATTTATTAGGTATGATGCATATAAAAATAACATATACATAAAGGGAGATGATGTGTGACTTAAAACGAAAAATGGATTTCTCAAAAAAAATGAAGAATGGAGGAGCTTGTTAAATTTATAAACATAACAAAGTGCCTCTTTATTAGATAATATTATTATTTACAAATATTTCTAAAAATTGAACAAAAAAAATTAACTAGATGCACACTCTAGTTATAACAATACGTACAACAATTCTAATAGATATATACAATGCTTCAAACAAATCTACAAATTGAACAAAAATCTATGATGGTTACAATGATATCTACAAGGATTCTTACATATCAATACATAACATTTTCTATAAATCAAAATTGAAAATTTACAAATGTTGTAGTAACAAAAATCTATAAAAAGAAGGTAAAAGAGTTATACAATGCTGTTAACTAAGTTTTGCTTGCTCCATTCCTTCTTTTTCTTTCTAATTATAAATGGTGGGATTGGTTCTGCAAGCTCAGTAGTTCCCACTTTTTACATTTCTTTCTTTTCACTTGGATTCTTCTTTGTCCTTTTCCGTTCCGTCTTGCCATTACTCATACAAATTGTAAAGGTTATTTACTTTGTTCAACACATATCAGTTTGGCTAAGACTTCATATACTCTTATTTGTGCAAATTAAAATAGAGTAAGACCAATTCAACAACTCGTAATTGCAATCAATTAAACAGGCATGTCTCACTATCCTACCAACATACTGGAGCAACATGAAAACATTGACAAACTTACGTATTCAAGGATTTTGAAAGTGCTTCAAGTTCGATGCTACCTGATTTTTCATTTTTTTTATTCTCTAGATGCTTTCTTAGTCGAACTTCTCAATCTCCCTCATGCCATTTGCACCAACTTTTTGATAAACAACTACATTTCAATTACATAAGGTTTTTTCTCCCAACATTCCTAAATCAAGATAAAGTAATTCTAAAATGATATAGTAGACTCAATTATGAGTAAGACATTTTGAACAACAAGTACATTCAGTGTATTGGTACATATTTTTACCAATAGGACAAAGGTGCATCCCCCAACGTATTCGTGCTACTTTTTACTTTTCTTCTGCACTTTCAACACCTTATTGCATAGCACGTTCCTAACATACTCCACCTAGTTCAAAGTCACTAGCTTATTAAATAGTTGCGTGCAACCCCAAAGCTTTATTTTGTGCTCATGTCTAGTGCTTCAATCCAATAGGCATTTATAAGCAAATGCAATAAAGAGTCGTTTGAACTCTTTCCCAAAACTCATGGACACCAACTCATTCAGTAGCTCTTCCATTTATACGTCCTATGTCTTGGCCCGGATTCCCCAACCTCGCTTCAGCTAGTACTGGCCCTTCATGTGGGATGCCCAAGACTAGATTTATGTCTCTTGCTATTAAAGGTAGCACACCATCTCCATGTAGATGCAAGCTGCTTAGTGTCGGACTAAAGTTATTGACTAGCCAGGTTGCTATACCATCTGGAATGGAATGGCACTGTATGTCTAGCAGCCCTCCGAACTCCATGTCTCTGATCTGCTATTTCTTTGTTTCATCAACCATGTGACCATTTGATTTGGCGAGCAGCATATTGTTTTTACACTATCGGCTTTCCAAGACTTGCCATTTCTTTCTCATATTCTTCTTTCTCTTTCAAATACTTCTACTTTTGCTTCCGAACGTCTTCCTTGCTCAATTTATTGTATGCTTCTTGAGCAATATTATTGTATTGCATTGTAATGACAAATTCAAAACCCACGTTAAATTCAGCTACTTCTTCCTCACTTATATTTCATGTACTTTTTCCTCCATAACAATAGTAGATTGATTGCTTTGTTTATTATGATTTTCATGCATATCTTACCTTGACTCCTTTTGCTAAAACCTTTCTTTGATACTCTTTCCTGTCCACATTCACAAGTCCCAAGTTAATAGTGCTTTTAAACAATGATTCCCATTCTCTATTAACATCAATGTTAGCTAAACTTCATCCACGGATTCAACGGTAGAAGTGGTTCTGCAACCTCACTTGTTCTTGCTGCCTCCATTAGTTCCTCTTCAGCTGTACTTACCTTCATTTTTTTCTTCTTTTTCCTGACTTCTTCCCACTACATGTTGGGCATAATTATCACCAAGCTCACGTATAGAGTGCTATAGATGTTGCGAGAGACAAATGCTAGCCACTTATGTATTAAGTGATTTAGATGGAGCCTCAAGTTGTCTGCCACCAAGATTTCCTGCTGCTTCATCTCTGCCACCCTTCTTACCTGAAGTTTTCAATCTTTTTCCTGCCATCTAAACTCAAGTTTTAGACATACAACTGCACTTCAATTCCATTATACTTTCCCGGCTTATTCTTAATGCACTACAAAGTACTAACATATATAATATATCACTTTCAAATCTTAGTAACAATAGTTATGAAAACTTGTAACTTATTTTCCACACTCTATTTGCCAAAATTAACATTAGGTTAATTATTCTGCTTGGCCAATTCCACTTACAATCTACTCTCACTCATTCATCAAGCTTCATGGGATCGAATTCTTCTTCTATTTCTTGTCCTACTCTACAAATATGAGTTATGTAACAATTAGGAGATACCAATTTCATAGTTATGTTGATGAAATTTTACAGAGCAATTCTTAAACTGTAATTGCTGACTCATTGTGTATGCCAAACTAAAAACTATGTTATTCATTTTGCCTACCCTGTTCATATTGTCATCTGCTGCCCTAACTATCAAGTTTCAAACAATCAACTTTTTCTTCTATTTATCCTAGGATTATGCAAATACGAGTTAACTAACAAACAATAGGTAGCAATTTCACAGTATGTTCACGCTATATTACACATTAGTTCTGCTACTGTAACTGCTGACTCACTGCATGTAACACTTATCCAACCTGGTGTCCAACCCCACTAGCTTAAAACACTTGTAACCTTTTTTTCCGTAATACGTCTACCAATCTGAGCGTTATGTTATTTACTCCGCATCACTATGTATGTATTCATATGAAATGTCTCTTATACAACATGTTGTAAGAGGCCTTCTTAAGGGAACTATCTTTGTAACACTTTTTTTTGCTTTGTACGTCGCCATGAATAGTATGTACAAACCACAAACACAAAGTATAATCCACACGCAGGCACTACTAACCAACAAAATCTACAAGAAATTCATAGAAACAACCAGCATCCTTATTATATTATTACCCAAGCAATTCCCTATCCCATTCACACGATTTTGCAAACACTTGGCGCATTAAGTTTTCCTCACCTATCCTCCTCTATGTTGGCCACCAAAATACATACTTTCTACTACCCGAGACTAGTAACCATTCCGTTCCACCAAAACCATTAAAAATCAATTAACCTATTCATTCACAACATTGTCAAACACTCCACGACCTTGTCAAAATTCGAAAGCTATGTTATACCATTGCTGTTTTGTTACTTGGGTGTTTCCTGCTTTATCTCTTCTCCGGATGCCCAAACATTCCACTTCACAATTTTGATTCACCTTTCCCAAGCCCTTTTAGATTTCACACCACTAAAACTCTGCCCTTCTATCGCTACTTCTTCCTTCTTTTTGCTGTAATATACTTTCATCGCAATTGTATTTCCCCTACTTTCCCCTATCCCTAGTCTACCTCTAGCCACTTTCTTGTTCTGCCTCCAGCCACTTTCTTGTATTCTCTTTTTGCTTCCATTTTCTAGTGTTGTGGATGAATGAAAATTGGCAATTATTGTGAAGGAAAAGCAAATGACCTTTTTGTTTAACAATTCATTTGCGTGGGATTTTGTGGAACGGAGTTAACACTTCGTGACGGGGTCTGTCAGAAGCATCAATTTCTTTTGTCCATTACCAATTCAAGCGATGTCATTTTTCCCCCTTCCCAAAACTGGTTGACATGACTATTTCTAGTCCTTTGGCCTGGGATTGTGAGAGGACTGCTTGGGAACGGTCTGTCTGATGACAGTTCCCGCCCTAATCCTTCCATCTCTGGATGTCATGGTTCTAACTTCGAAGTACTCATTTTTGCATTTTGCATTCTGCATTTTGCATTTTTTTTTTTTGACATTATCAAGAATTGGGCTAGATGTTACTCTAAATCTACATGGTCATCATCACATACGGTCACCGCAAGAGTCTTGCTTTCCGTGGCTTTGGAGATGAATTCCCCATTGGCTATCATGAATTTTTACTTATTCATTTATGCATTTAACTACCCACTTTGTGTGTTTCAATTTTTTACTATTCAACCACCTTACAATGTGGCACATACCCATTCTACACTCCTATAATAGATTCTTCGGTTTCACATTAAATCAATCATTTCCTACTTTTGTCATATTTCTATAGTACCATGCCCAAATTTAGGCCACTAGAATACAAACTAGTGATTCATCATCAATGCAAAATTTATAACTAATAATTTTTTTTTTTAAATTGGTTAACCCCATATACAAGGAGAACTCCACCACTAAATTTTATTAAATAAATAAATAAATAGAGGGGACATAAATTTTACTTCCAAATTATAGGACTATATTGAAAATAAAGAAAGGAGATGAACTCCCATAATAGGAAGAAAAAACTAAAATCTGTGCAATAAAGGTAAACCAATTCTATCAAATTTGATATCAACCCTACAAACATATATATTTTCCTCTTTCAAATTCAAACTTTAATAGTCAGCACAATTCAAATTAGCATTTGGCAATGATTACAAAATTTATGCCTCTGCATTTTCTTTTCCGAAATTCAAATATAACAGAACGTGCTATGAATGTACAAATTCACAATACACACAATACTTCATCATTCTTTACAAATTTCTGCCTCTCATTATTTTCTTCAATGTTCTTTTTCACTAAATTCAATCATTCCTCTTTTTGTATGTACTTTGACATGAATATAGCCACTTCACATTCTTGTTTCACCAAAACTGCCACCTTATGCAATTTTGTTAAACCAATGTCAATTCAACCTTCATGATAATTCTACTATAAAAGTAATGCTTTTCGCATTGTCGTTGGCACTTTTCTATTCATGAGTCTGGTCTAATTTCTTTCTTTTTTGACTCCAATTCATCATTATTATTCTTCTTTTTCACCACTACGCACTATTACTAAAACTCTGTTACTTTTAGCATTGGATCCTTCTTCAAACCAATGCAAATCTACTATTGCCATTATTCACAACTCATTAAACAAAAGAAAAAAGAAAAGATTATTATACATGATTCATTAATTACATTAACGAATTTTTCTTGCAGCCATGGAAGGATTAGAGTCTTCTCTACTCCAAATTTAGGATTCAAGTCTTGTGTCTGATAATTAGGGATGAGAAGGGGTGGGAAGGTAAAAAGGAAAAAAAATTAATAAATTTTCCTTACATTATTGAGTCCATAGTCCTTAACTCTTTCTTCCAGTGCGATTTGACCCCTTTGCCGCTCCCCTTTCTCCTCTTACTTTCACTGCTTTTCCATTTTTTGTTTCTACTTTTATCTCCTTCGTTATGTGCTTTCTCATCAATAATTTTCCATTTCTTACACCATATTAGTCTACTCCTATTTCCTTTTAACTTGTTCCATTTCCTCCCCCATTGGTTGTTATGAATTTTAACTCCATTCATTGATGCACTTAACTATTCACTGTATATATAATTCAATTTTATCCAATTCAATGACCGTATAACGTGTTTATAATCAATCTACACCTCTATGCTAGATTCCTCGTAGTCACACCAAATAAATTATTCTCTACTTATGTCACATTTTCATGTTTCATGTGCAACTCTCTGTTAGCTCGACTCGTTGCATCCTATTAAGTGGGGGTTTTCTTTCTCTAACCGGTCATTTGATTGGGCTCCTCAAACTACATTATTTTCAGTAACTGGTTTTTGTCCCCTACAATTATTGGTCCCTTTCCAACTGCAACATATTATGTTAGAAACTGCTCTTAACACTTCTTTATCTTCAACATAGTTAAACAAATTAAAAAAATAGAATAATAAAGCCATCTAAACGAATGATATCTTGAACAAACTTTTGGTCATGAACTGAAACTTCACAAAGTCCCAAGTGTTCTTTGTCCTTCGAGTTAAACAAAATAGAATAACCCCAACCAAACCTAACTCTGATGCCTTGAAAACCGAGTATTTCCAAATATTACCCATATATGCAAAGTATGAGGTTAAAATTTATCGCACTGCCATACCAGTATATCCATCACCGCCCTAAAATTGATTAAATATATCATCAACTTTGTGAGAACCCGTAATTTTCTTAATTGCTAGGTTTTATTTTCTATTAATTGCACGCTTTTCCACATTTTATTTATTCAAAAATTGTGAAAATAAATTTTATGAGTAAAGATGGTTTTGAAATCATTTTTCCGAGTATAAGTTAGTTTATGAGATTTTAGAAGTGGATACCGGGCGTGGGACCCGCTAGTGCGGTAAGTTTGATACAATTCGGCCAACTAGGTTAAGTTGTGTATACCGGATTTTAATTTATCAGGTGTGAAGAGATAATTAGAAGTTACCTAGATGGATTATCATTGGAGAGACAAAAGGATAGAGTTGCATTAAATAAAGGTGACAAGTGTCACCTTGTGGTTTATTCTTAACTTTGACCATTTTACTTACCTTTACTAATTAACCAAAATTGACCAAAAATTCATCACTTTCATCCTTCTCTTGGCCGAATTTCTTGGAGAGAAAAGAGAGAAAAACCTTCAACATCTTCCTTCCCTAACTTGCTCCAATCTTCAAATCTAACCGATAAAACTTCAAATCACTCCATAAAAACTCTTCTCTAGGTAGGATTAAGGTTCTTGGTGAAGTGATTTGAAAGAAATTGGTGCTAAGTAGCTTTCTTTCTTGGGGTTGCAAGGTGAGTAGTTAGGGAATTCTTTCCTTGATATTGATAATGTCAAATTAATGATTTGTGGTGGCTAAAGATGTGATTTGGTGAAAGATTTCTTGATTTTAGTTGAGATTGGTGACTTTTATATTTCTTCTTGATTTTTTTCTATTTTCATATGATTACTATTGTGTGGCCATGTATGATGGTTGGAAATGATTTAGAATGAAGCGAGAATGCGTAAATTGTGGTTGTTTGCGGAAAATTTCCGCATTGAACGGAAAAATTCGGATTTAGGGTTTCAATTCAACCATTCTGCCTGGTACTGTTACTCATAGTTAGAGGCCGAATTAGCCTTGGGTTAAAACATGAAAGTTGTAGGGAATGATATTTTATAGTTTCTTGAAAAATTTCAGCTCAATCGGAGCAACGTAGTCTGTGAAAAGAATAAAATACCCCTGCTGCCCTGTTTCTATCCGAACATGTTAATCAGCTTCTGTAATTGGTTGTTTTGACTAGGAATACTACTGATTTGGTTGTCAATGTCTTCTTAATAATTATAGCCTTGTATCGTAGCTTTCAAATGGCTTTGGAATTACCTGATTTGGAGTTGTGTGTACTGAGATAAGAGTGAATGAATCAGGACTGCCCGTTGAATTCTGCGGTGAGTTTCGAACTGGAAAATCTGGAGTTGTTGTGGTAAATTTGATCTAGTTAGAGTGAGAACTGGACTTAGTAGTTTTCATCAAAGTTATAGCTCTCTGTCTTAGCTTCGAAATGGTATAAATTTCACTCCAATCCGATAAGTTTAGCTCCAGTTGTGTCCGTTCCGCTAAATGACGTCAAAACTGTCTTTTGGTTTAGGACCTAAACTTCGTTTTCGGACCATTGTCCTAACTTGAATTTGTACTTGTACCACTTGGAGCCTATTGAACGGCTATTGAAATGAGATTATTTTGTGTGAGATTTTGGGATTGATTGAGGAAAATAATGAAGCCATGATGGCTGGAAAAGTAAGCAAATTCAGGGGAAATGCTGTCCAATTTTCTAGGTCGTTTAATCTCTTTCGATTTGAGTTGCCTTTTGAAAGAAATGAAGGGCTTTTGGGTCGTTCAAACCCTAGGTCCTCTCGTTACTTTTGTTTCCAAAATCATGTTTTGCACCCTTGCATTAGTAATTATTTGGCGAGACATACGACTAGTAGTCGAGCCTCACTTGTGCATTCTATTTACTCGATTTTGGATGTGAAACCTTCAATTGTTTTATTTTGGTTCTTTTAGGGTTTCTTGACGATTAAAGCCAATTTGAAGTGAAAACTTTTGAAGTATCCATACTTGAACCGGTGAGTGTACCACTTCCCTCACTTGTTGTTTAACTCGGTTTCTGTACATGCAATCTGTGATATGAACGACTGAACTATCTGTTTATTTTGTTTGAGATGAGGGTGTACTTTATCACACTCGTTCTCTTGTCTGTTCATAAACCAATTTTGGTGCGAATCTGAATCTGTTATCTGTATCTGTATCTGTATCCGCATCTGTTCGAACGTCGATTGGAAGCTTGTATCCAACGACCTTTCTGTGACCTCTGAGCTCAACACCTGTGGCTAGTTACTCGAGTCGGGCCGGCAAGGGTCTGGTCGATTAGATAACGAACCATGGTAGTCTGTTTTGGGATCTTTGGGTATTGAGACCCTTGATTCCGGTATACTCGAATATTACCATTTCTGATCTGATTGGAGTTCGGGCCCGGTAGGGGTATGTGAGGTGGAAGGAATCGGAGAAAGTGAAGTCTACGGTATTGGTTACTCCTTTAGCGTTGACGGAGTGTCAACTATTATTTCGATCAAGTTTCGGTGAAGCAAATGAGAATTTGGCTCCTGAGAGCCACCCGTATCCTTTCTATCTATGGTGTTTGTTCATTTCTTTATTTGATTCGCATATGTGATTAATTGAATATGAAGTTCCATGTTTCTTACTTGCTATTATTTTGATACCTCATTGAGCGTAAGCTCACCCCCTTCCCGTTATCTTTGTTTTCCTTACAGGGGACAAACTTTGAAACCACAATTTTGGACAAAAGGGGTCGAGATAATGCATATGTTATTTTGTTAAGCTCCTTTGTAACCGAAACCCTAATTGTATTTTGTGTAGCATGAATACTCTGGCTTGTATTTTGGTTCACTTGTTCAAGACTCCGATGTAAAAATATGTATAAGTGTTTAACCGACGTTCCGTACTTCCGTATAGTTTGGTATGCTCTGTTTTAACTGTTGATGGTCTTCAATTGATCGTTTTCATTGGGTTCTCGCGCGAACTATATTGAATTTGTGTGAATCGACTCCGTAGTCCTGGTGAGAGCTGGACAGGCGGTCCGCCGAACCCTTTGGTTCGCCTTAGGGTGAGGTGGGGCTGTCACAAACTTCCTCTCCTGAAACAGGCATAACAAATTGAATATTCGGCCCATATCTATCATTCAAATAAGGACTCCTAAGCGCAATGAAGAGAATAGTTCTTAAGTTGGAAAACGGTGGTGCCCAAATCCACCATCATCAATTTATTGGTCCTTTCACTTTTTTATTGAAGTATCATCCTTTCTCAATGTACTCAATATATAGCAAACTGTAGAATTATTTTTCATACTTTTGTTACAAAGTTCTACAATCAGACAAACTGGTGCCAGAGCAAACATAATTCCAAGGGTAAAACTCGGAAACACAGAAAATACAATAATAGTTATCACTAACTTCTATAAGCATTCATTTTCTGAAATTACAAATCATTGTTGCGTTGATGTTGATGATCAGTGTCATCTACATTTTCAATTTCTTCTTCAAATTCATGTTGATCCGTGCTTTCTACAACTCCAATTCCTTCCTCAGCCTCGTCTTGTGAGATGTTCTGCCCATCTTCAGGGATAACCACCTCTTCGGGGTTGGATTTGCCACCTTCAGTAAAGTTATTAGCCTCAGTGGCATTTATAACGGATTGCTTCTCCATCATCCCTGATAAAGCTAGTCTGGGCGACCACTCGAGAACATCATCAATAATGTTGTATACCCGCTTTTGATACCTGCAAAAAGAAAATGAATACTTCAGTATAATGCACACAAGAAATCCTCTCACAGCAAGTGTTCAATGTGACTGCACAGTGATGTCAGTGTTTTCTAAAAATAGCATGGAACTATACAGGCTTTCTAAAAAAAGAAGAGGTAGATTCGGCTGAATAGTCAAAGTATGCAGATAAAAAACCACTAGCTTTCTTAATTCCAATCTGAAGCACATCCACCATCGATCTTTAATAAACTGCATAACCCCATCCATGTTAAACAGGTATGGTTGCCAAACATGTCAGTTGACGACGTAATGCCACGCGCATGGTAGAAGAAAGGGCAATGTCTCAAAGCTAAACCATTGCAGCAGGGGATTTTTCTTAGTAAGAGGTGCAAGGTTCACTCACTTTTTTCCTCTCAAGCGTCGATTTCTTAGTTTCCAAGATCTCTTCATTAATTGGGGGAAGGAATGGGGTTCTTTCTTCTAAAATCAGTTTTGCATTTTGTAAAGACGAAGAAAAAAATTCTAATTGGGGGAAAAAAAAAAGGCTTTTCCAAAAGATGAAAAGAGCTTCCATGCTAGAAGCGGCTCCAACAGGCACATCTTGATCTTCCACTAAGGCATGAATGACCTTGTTATACGCACCGATTCTATATTCAGTCTAGAACCAATTGCAAATGACATCAAGTCTCTTTCGCATATATACGCACACACACACTACCATCAAAATGACTTTTCTCCACCAAAGATGGAGAGGAAATTTAAGATCTCAGTTCATTCCAGCATTCCATAAGACAGTCACAGGATTTGAAACTAAGAAATCAAACCTGGCTCTGGCAGCTTCGTCAGGAGCATGGTGCTTCAATAGTAATATGACCAAAACAGAAACAACAGCAAAGAAGAGTCTTGCTGTCCATTTTGGAGGCTCTCCTTCATCTTTCTGCGGCCAAAATTGGAATAGTTGCTTTAATGTTGCTTCCTCGGCAAGGATGTTGGGGAAAAACCAAATTCGTTTTCCAAGTAATATCCATCCAGCCCCAAAAGCCAAAGCCCTCACTGTTAAAAAAAGAAAAGAAAAGAATTATAAAATGCATCAATAGCCTATAACTACTTGAAACTGAAGTCAAAAGCATGTACTCCACAATAAGCAGCTGGATGCAAAGAAACCCAACAGGTTCCAGAATATAAAACATGATGAACAAAAGAATACTAACTGCCCATGACTTCCCAGATGAAAATACTACATAACCTCAAAATCTCAAATATAGAGAAAGTTCTACTCGTTTGAAGAGACTCAAAATGCTAGCACGGATCTGGACCAGTCACACAGGTTACACTTCTTTTTTTGGTCAAAGACGCATATCACGAATAGCAATGTTGAAAATTCAAAAATCTAGATTCACTGCACTAGCAAGAAAAGACTGAAGCACAAGCTACTCTTCAAACAAATTAAAATTCATTGTTGCTGGCTCAAATGAAGGTCCTGGATTTCTTTCATATTATCATAGGATGGACCGGGGGCTTAAAAAAAGTCTACAGTCAGAATGGAATTCTCTTTAAATCAAAGAAATAAATTGACACTCTAATAATTACTTTACCAATACTTTAAAGTATTTTAATGTTGCCGTGATGACCAGCAGCAAATAATAGTCTCTAAAAGTGAGACTTTGCAGACCAGTAAAACTGCTCATCTCTGACCTAGAAGGGAATTCATTCGAAACATGGAAACAATCTCTCTACTTCCAGGTAAGGATGCAAATAACAAACTCCTGTTGAGCCATATAGCAATTTTTTTTTTTTTGGGAAGGGGGGGGGGGGGGTGGTGCTGGGGGATGCATCTGTTAAATCCCATACACA
Organism: Coffea arabica; assembly: GCF_036785885.1. Taxonomy (NCBI): domain Eukaryota; kingdom Viridiplantae; phylum Streptophyta; class Magnoliopsida; order Gentianales; family Rubiaceae; genus Coffea; species Coffea arabica. The sequence continues at coordinate 24,346,497 of NC_092311.1, read as the reverse complement.
CTGAAGATAGAGGAAGAGAAAGCAGCCAAACAACAAACTCCTGTTCACCCATATAGCAATATTTTTTTTCCTGTCATGTGTTTTTTTTTTGGTATTTTTTTGTTTTGTTTGGGGGGGGGGGGGGGGGGAGGCGGTGGGGCGGGGCGGGGAAGGGGAGGGATGGAGAGTAGGAAGGAAGTCTGGAGAACATCTCTCATTCAAGTGGATCCTGTACGTAGCTACGTTTACTAAAGACTACTGGTTTAATCAAATAACTTAGAGAAACACATAGTAGAGATCCTAGCAACACTGCTGAAGAGTTTATTATTCTATATTTTCTCCTTCAAAATTACAAGCAGCAGCAGTATGCACCTGATATATCTTATTTAAGGCAGAATATTGTATGAAAGCCAAACATATCATGGCAACGAAATTTTGTGCAGAATAGGTGATAAATGGAAATAACATGCACAAGAATCTCACAAATGGTTGTCTTGGTTGTCTATCCTTTAAGGTAGAAAATGCCGCAGAATTACTATTATCATGCAAGCAAAATGACACCCAGAGAGAGAGAGAAGCTGGGAAGGCAAACGAGAATCACAAAATCTAAACTTCTCACACAAAATTAACCAAATTAAAGATACTGCAACTGGCCAAATAGACACAACTGGTCATGTTCACAAGCCTAGAAGTTAAGGGTACTATTTGAGATTTTAAACAGTTCTAGAGCCAAGACTTTATAACAATAGTATAACGGAATCCAAGTTTTTCAGCCCTTTTAAAAAAGAAAGAAGACGAGGTAGAAGAAAAAAGTCCTTGCTACTAGGATCTTAGAAAACTTTTTAAAGAGTCTTTGGTTTTCTATCATGTCCATATATTGACACAAAACCATGTGCTGTATTCCAGGTCAAATTTTACCTATGCTTCTCAAACAGTGAACTATAATTCAGCCCAGAACTAACTACTGGCCTAATTCTAACCAAAATCAAAAGCCAAATACAGCCATATAGATACCTCTTCAAAACAGAACCTGGATGAAAAGTTAGTATGTAAACAGGGTGCTACTCAATGAGATCAACTGATGACAAAGTCGACTGGTTAAACGTCTTCAAATGTCAGAAAATTTTAAATTATCTAGTAGAATAAGAGAAAATATGACAGTATGTGCATGCTACAATAAAACAAGCTGTACTAAAATGAATAGTAAGAGGAGCCATTTTATTAAGAATGTGCGAAAAGAAGTAATTTGTGATGCAAGCCCAGCCTCTCTGTCCTGTTTATATGTATGTATTTATACATATACATATGTATGAATGTATCTATATGTGTGTGTGTGTATGTATGTATGTATGCACTTCCCTTTACCCAAAGGATTAAAGAAATTCTTTGAGATTACAGCTTTAAAAATGATCACACAATTCCAAAAACCTTGCACAGTATTGAACTAGAGGTCCAATTTGTGGTCAATTTGGAATTATCCCCAGCCAAACAAATCCAAACTGGCACAAATAGAAATGCAAGAACATCAGCTCAAACAAAATAAAAAAACAATGAATGGAGCAGAACTGTGTTGAACCAAAGGTGAGAAACAGAGAAGGTCGAATCAATACAGCACAAGAAGCTCCAGAAAACTTACAGAGGAGGAGGCAAAGAATGAGGAGGAGGACACTAGCACAGGAGTAGAGAATAAGCAGCTTGCATCGATGGGGATAGACAGGAAACAAGCAGATAGCTAGCGTCAACACAGGCCAAGAAAATGAGAGAAGCGTTTGCCACAGTGGATGTCTTCTTACAAATGTCCATGCGAAAAAGGCATCATTATCAGACAACACCTGATCCTGGAACTCAAACCAACCACGAGTCAAAGCTCAAGGCAAAGATTAGAAAAAATAACACTTTCATAAACCATACAGTTGAAAATAAAAGTGAAAAAAAAATAATTGAGTAGGAATTACTTGTCCATGAGTTACTTAATCACCACATGCATGGGTTTTGATGTGCTCAATAAAAAAATTAAAGCATTTACTCAGTCATCACAGTCATTGTTATCAATATACCTGTACAAATCACAAGGAGTTTAAATAGTAACTGATAGTTGTAAAACAATAGTACAGCACTAAATGTACTAAGAAATCAAACAACAAAGATACCTACAGCTGTTGTGGGATGCATATGCTCAACACTCAAATGTGTTCAACTCAACTGACCATATAAACTCTAAGGATCTGAACATGATTAAATATTTAGGTTCTCTGATCCATAAATCTAAGGGAAAGCAACATGTTGCTGGACTCTCTAATTTAACAAACAAAAGTTTTATAACCCTCAAAACCTTCAACAGCATCATGGATACAGTCTATCTACTCACAGCTTGATTCGCATATATATAATTGCTTCTAATTTTGTACAATCAAATAAATATGGGAGTTCTGTTTCACTTTCATCTCTTGGATAGGAAAAACAACTAGTTTAATGGTATGAAAAGACAGCTTCAGTTTTCACTGCATGCAATATCCTCATTAATTTACAAGCGTAAAAGGGGGAATCACTGCAGTTCTCATTTTCACCATGTCAGGCTTTGAAAAAGATGAATCACTAAACTTCTTTTTATCGGTATTCTAAAGCTTTGAACAGCTAAGCTTTGAGCTAGTAGCAAACAGAAAATCATACTTTATGGATGTTTGAATTTCTTTGTTCTGCATTGACTTCTAGATCTTTGCTAATCTAGCCTCATGTGAACAAGAAATCAATTCGTTTCATGCCATAATTACTATCCCCTCACTGAGGCCCCCCAAAAAAAGGAAGAACAAAGATTAACATTCGTATTCTATTCTCTTCAATTTAATGAAATGTGGAAGACCATCAAGTGTAATACACAGCACAGTTTAATACAACCGTCAGTGGCAATTGAACCATAATGTAATCTGTAGCGCGATAGATGTTGACACTACACCAACAAACCTAGGCACTAAACAATGAAGTGCAAAAACACTGCTTTCAGTGCTGATACCAGTACACTGTTTGCATGTTGACATCTTAGCATCTACATTTGCAGTTGACTGTCTACAATTATATTAGCTCATACGATGCACAGTGTAATTGTCACTGACAACTTGTAGGAAACCCAAACGCCACAGCATATGGTCACAGAAACAGAACATAAAAGAACACCTTGAATACATAGAGAGAGAGAGAGAGAGAGAGAGAGTTAACAGAATGAAACTGTTGCTATAATGAAACTTTTGCTCCAGTACAAGGAAGAAACTCAAGCTAAGGGCCATCTTATTGGGGGTTTAGTATCCAGGAATGAAAATCAAGGCAATGACTTAATTTTATATACATGGCAGGGTACTCATCCGGAAATTCCGGTCACCAGGGTTTCTGTACAGAAGGGGAGCCACTTTATGCTCCAGCAGAAGTAAGAAACTCAGCCAAGGGGCCATTTTATTGGGGGTTAAGCAGCCAGGAAGGAAATGAAAGGTAATGACTTCAATGGAGTCATGAAGTGGCAGGGGCTTCATCTAGAAATTCCAGCAAGGAGACAGATAAAGTGAGATCTACCCTAATCTGGTATAATTTATGCTTTGGAGTCCACGAGGCAGTACATGTCAGTTTCTGGATTTCAGGATGGCTTTCAACCAAAATAAATAAAGATCTAAAAAGCTTGTATTGCCAAGAACATCTGATACATTCAAATTCTGTCATTGCATTTAAATTAGAAAGTTTCATCTTGAATTACACTCTGAGAATTCTCGGTTCTGATTGGCACAATTGAAGTCAATTGATATGTCAGAGGTGACAGTACAGACACAACCAATTCAAATCTATCTAGCCAGATTTTCATACTTTAAGGTGTTGAAAATGGACATAGCATGCATAAGCAAGGAAGATAACTTGTTTCAGCCAGAAATATCATAGGAATTCTCAGTGGTGGACTGCCACTGTCAATGCACCAGGTTTTTTGCTCTAATAGAAGAAATAATGATGAAGAAAGGCAAAAGGAAAGGAAACAAACTAAGAAAAGAAGGGGGGGAAAAAGAAAAAAAAAAGGTAAAAAAAAAAATGCTGATCCCTGTGCCACTGTGCAGACCAAACAGAAATGAGTGAATGGCCCACTGCGATTTGCTTGATAAAGAGTTTAAATACCAACGAAAGGTCTCTTGAATACTCTTCAAATTAGGTTCGTTTCCAGTTTCCACTGACTAGTGCTAGCAGCAAAAATTGATGCCTTGCAGCATCTCCATGCACATTATCTAGGAATTCGGTGTCTATTTAAACAAAACCAACTCTTCTTAGGCTTCATTACCAAGCCATGACTTCTAAATTTTCTGGAAAACAGAAACAAAAAATACACATATATTTGCCTGATAAGACATGCATGTGCATGTGTGAGAGATAGGAGATGTAAATACTCTTCTAGAAATTTACAAATGTTGAAATAGGCGAACCGAAAAAGATGTAATTGGAGTTAACAAGTTTAGTAAAGGCATGTGCTAGAATCAATGCACAGAACTAAAAGCCTAATCAACATATTAGCAATTCCTTCATCCTAAAATCTAGGATTGGCTGACAAGAAAAAGTGCAGTAAAAACTTGTTTAGATGCATAACACAGGACAAAATCAAATTGTGGAATGATACACTCAGATCCTCAAATAGGTTGTACAGATTCATGCCAGCAGTGACATTTACTGTCAGTCAGATGAAGGATGAATTGTCCTTAAAAGAATTCTTACTATTATCGACAACTGGTTAATGGATCATTAAATACAAATATCACTTGGAAATGGCCAAAACCAACATATTCCACCATCATATATCAAGCTTCAAAAGGCACTTACAGGAAAAATCTCCAAGTGCGCTGGCCAAGTAGACAATTTCTTCTTTCCAGGCCGAACAGTTTTGACTACTCGATCACAGCGAACTAGAAGATTCTTTCTCAACAAAACATTTGCGATATCTTCTACTTCCAAATTCCTATCTGATTCCAGTATGTTCTTCAGCTCAGGATGATTTCTCAAGAAGCTGAGAAAATCTTTTCCTCTAAAATATTCCACACGTGTTTCCTGCAAGACAGCCCACCTAGATTCTAAATCCTTGTGATCTCTAACTTTCTCTGCAAACAACTGAAACACATCCCTCTTTGCAGCTTGTTTCTGAAATTCACAGAGACAGAACTGAAGGTGTCAATTTCTGAGAAGATTTTTTATAAACGACAGCTATTATAGGATAAAAAAAAAAGAATAAATGTAGTACCATATCCACGTACAATATTCTACAGAAAAGGCACTAAAATATTGATCCTTGTCCTCACATCTTTCTCTGCTATGTTTTGCTTCGCACTTGCGAAGAGGCAAATCACATGGACAGAATTAACAAGAAGGTAAAATTACTTCCAGAAACATCACTGCCAAGTGCATCTTCAACATTATAACAAACAGGCAAGATACAATCTAATAGCCCTTCATTGTAACTTCAACTTGAACAAAAAGATCCAGAATGATGAGAATATCAATAATTCTTGGGAGACTTCGATCTGTTGTAATTCCCTATTCAGTTGCAGGAAAATTTCCTAATGCAGGACACCAGGGTCTCCCTGAGTCCCAAAACCACCTAGGAGGAATAATGTGATGCAACCTAATTTCATGCTCAATACCTCAGAGCACGATACTAATATCCTCTCCATAAAAAATGAACAACGCTGTTGCTTGCCAAACCATCACAGAGTGATTAATATTGATCATAGGACTGCAAAATGCACCTATATCAACCATAAGTTATATGCCAACCTTCTGGTCTTACCCTACTTTGGCAGCATAAACTCAGTCTTCTACATCTAAAATTTGCTTCTTTATAAATAATCAAGCAACTCAAGCAAACATCACAAACTTTGACTCTACTTTTACCATCATTGTGCAGCAAAAAAATATTACTAGTGTCAAGGGGAGGAAAAGATAGAATAAAATTCAATTTTTTTTTTTAAAAAAATAATGTATGTAAAATTCCACTCTAGAAGTGATTCAAATCACCAGAGAACACGAAACAAAAACACCAAATTCTAGAAAACTAACATAAATTAAAAATTGACAACACAAGCGGCTTTCATCAATTTCCAAAACTGGGTACACATTTCTCTTTCCCACCACACCGATCCCCACAAGTAAGTCCACTGATTTTAGATCGTTCTAAGGAAACCCAATCACAAACCAGCAAAATCACCATAAACCCAGAATTCAAATCGAAGAAAACTGGTAAAATAAATCAAGGGTTCGGTTGTATAAGGGCAAAACTAACCCTGGGAGGAGTATCGCTGGTGGAAGCGTGACGGGCTTTCTTCTTATCCGCCACTGCTCCTCCGCTTCCTTTCTTCATCTCAGTGTCTCTCTCTCGTTTCCGTCCGTTTTTACTTATTTTTTATTAATTTCGGTTGTGTTTCAGACTTTGTTACATCAGTTTCTGATAAGTTTTCGTCGATTATATAATTTCTATGTAGCCCTTCAATTGCTAAAAGGGGAAAATGGAGTTTTAGTTCCCCAATATCCCTGTATGGTTTTGGTACGTGAAATTTTGACAAAAGCAAATATAGTCCTTAATGTTTAACATGCGTGCAGTTTTAGTTCATAAAGTTTTGGTAAAAGCAAATCTAGTTCTCAATGTATTCAATTCAAAACAGATTTAAGACATTTGAAGATTTTTTTTCAATCACTAACAGAATTTAGTCATTTCTAATCATGTGCATGTTAAATTACATTTCAAAAAAAATGAAACAGAATAGTAGCTAACTTTGAAAAAAAAGTAAAAAAACTAATAACTCACCTAGTAACTAATTAACTAGTAAAAGGAATGAAAATTTTGTAACTAGAAACCTAAAACTAATTGGGACACCAATTCATCAATCGAGATGTCATTTAACTCTCTATTCTCACTGCCCCTAAGCAAAAAATTGTAACACTTATTTTTTTAAATAGATTAATAAATTTCTGTTCTTTTTTGTTTCTTGGTTAATTATTACTAATGTGCCATCACATTGAGTTATTCTTATTGTTCAAGGTTATTTTTTATTTTGCTTCTTTTTTAAGAAGTATAATGCAACAAACATGTAAGTGCATGTGAACGATTTCGTCAATATTTGGAAAAATATGTTAATCGTTCTAAATCTCTTTCAAATTGATAATATTGGGGACCAAATTATTTTTGCCAAAATTTTAAGGACTAAAATTTCATAAAGTACCAAAGATTGGGAATTAAATTTGATTTTGCTGAAACTTTAGGAACCAAAATTGCACAAGTGCCAAACATTGAGGATCAAATTACATTTCTCCCCTATTTAAGAAGACAAGCAAAGGCTTAATTAAAAATATTCTTATAAATCTAAGGGCTTAGCTTCCTCAAAGGAAAAAAAATGCAATTTTGGTCCTCAAAGTTTTGGCACATCAACTGTTCCAGTCTCCAAAGTTTGGAACAAAGTAAATCCGGTCCCTAATGTTTTAAATTTGAAGTACATTTAGTACAATTAATTAATTTTTTTTTCAATTCTTATCAAAATGGAGTCATGTGTAATCACGCGACCCTTGCCTAAAATTATAAAAAAATAAATAAATCGTGATGCTAAGATTTAATTTTCACATAACCACAGCCATGTAATTAAAAGAAAAAAGTAATAGAGAAATTACTAAAAACTAAAAAACATACATTCAGACATCCCAAAATTAATCTCAATCTTGACCTAATTTCTTTCTTCCTCCTTTAGAAAAAATGTATCACCAAAATTTCTGACAAGGGTCATGTGACCTCATATGACTCCATAACTCTAAATGTATGCACTAGAGCAATTTAATCTAAGTGGATAATCTAAAAGATGAAGTTTTGTAAATATTCAATAAGATTGAGGAAGCAAAACTCAAATTAATTAAATTAAACAAAAAAGAACAACAATTAAAGATAAAGAAAGGAAAGCGAAATCAAACGCAAGAGATTTATAGTAGTTCGCCCAACTTTCTTGATACCTATGTCCACTCCTAAGTTTCTTCTAAATTTTGGTGTTTCTCCACTATGTCCCTCTTTCAACAGGTGAGACGACAGACCTACATATATTTGAGGATCAACCTTGCTCCTTAAGTTCACCAACACTTGAATCAAGGATTTTACTCCTCCGTAAAGTAACATTATTGTACTACAAACGAGGATTACCTTTTCCAAAATTTTACTTCTCTTTAATGGGAAACCTCATGTAAATGCGTAAATAATCTAATGTATGATAAGACAATCCTCTAGGAGTGTGGATGATGCAAATGAGAGTTCACTAGCACCCTTAATGGTGTGAAGTTTACAATAGAGACTCAAAAATGACCGATACTAAAATTTAAACTCTTGATTTTGAAGAATAGATAAAAGGGATTAACCTATACATTCTTAGGAATATTTTTGGGTTGAATGTTGAAGATTTGGCCTTTTATAGATGTCCAAAACATGCTCCAAATAGAAAAAACTGTGATTGTTAAAATTAACCATTACTAATATCGAATAATCAATCCAAATGCACTGCATCTGGTCTCCGATGTGATGGCTGAACCAATGCGTCACTGTCTGAACCATGCATCCGGAGATTTCTAGTCGCCATTGACTTCTCATCATGGCCGAACCAATGGCTTGCATCCAAAGTTCCAAACCTTTGTGTCCAAAGGTTATTTGTCAACTTTTGGCTCTTTTCTTTCTTCTTTTTTTTAATGACTCATATTTGATCGTCCGAATGTTTTATATCATATAACTCAATTAAACTATTAATCATTTCATCATTTATTTTGTTGATCATCGAAATTAAAGAATGAAAGATTTGGAGGTCTGCAAAAACCAATCACTTGATGGTCCTAAATGTGTTTTAAATTTAAAATATTAGGAACTAGATTTACTTTGACCTAAACTTTAAGAACTAAAATTGCTCATGTATCAAATTTTAGTAACCAAAACTGCATTTTTTCCTTTTTTGGAACCAAACCATAATTAGGTGCACAAGCAGAAACTTTCAAATTGAATGTTAACTTCTAACTTCCCCTATAACCAAGGAAGAAAAAGACAAACACATTTTCTGAAACCAAACTATAATTAAGTGCACAAACAAGAATTTCCATATTGAATATTAACTTCTCCTATAATACACAGATAAGTACATAGTTTCCTTTAGATGCAATACATAATAAAGTAACCTAATTTTAATGACGGATTGCTAGAAGTGCTTGTGATTTGTTAGAAAATAATTAAACCAAACTTTAGGGTATTTATTTATTTATGTTGCTATGTGTCATTAGTTGAGTGGTTAGTAATGCAATATACAGATGAGTACATAATTACCTTTGGATGCAATTCATAATAAAGTAATCTAATTTTAACGACAGATTTCTAGAAGTGGTTGTGATTTGTTGGGAAATAATTAAACCAAGCTTTAGGGTGTGTATTTTTTTATTTAATTATGTTTCCATGTGTCATTAGTTGAGTGGTTAGCAATGTTAGTTGTGTTAATTAGTCAGTAGTAGCCGTATGTGATACAATCAGCCATATAGGTATCGAGTAGCCTCAGGTTTCGTTTGTTATAGTCAAAAGCTTCTGCCTTGATATAGTTGGTATCAAAGTAGCCTCAGGTTTGGTTTTTCATAGTCAGAAGCCTCATTTAGAATAGTCAAAAGCTTCTGCTTCGATTTCGTTAGTAATAGAGTAGCCGCAGCATTGTTTCATTAATTGAGAAAAATTTCCTTTACCTCTTTAATCAATTTTTTGTGAATTTTTTCTGTGGGTTTATAATTATGATTAATTTGGATCCATGAGTGGTACCAAATTATGAAAAATGGAAAGTATGACAATCCCTAATATTATTTGTCCAGTGTAAAAATTCAAAATGAGGATAGAGTTTAATAGAAACAGATGAAAATCCATCTCAAAGTTTGTAAGTTACGTCAACTTATTAAAGTAGCACTTGCTCCAAATGTTAGTGAGAATGATAAGATGAGAAATAATTTGGCATTGTCGTAGAATCATCAAGCACTCAAATTTTGAAAAAATTTCTACGACTAACACGATAGAGGAGGATTGGGATATTTTGGATATTTTGAAAATCTGCAATTGTTACTGTTAGATTCATGAGTAAAGAGTTATGTCCCATATTGATCCAAAAAATAGAGAAAAAGCAGTTAATATATAAGTAAGGATCTGAAACCTAATGACTTAAACTTTTGGGTCATAATTGGGTTCTTGACTTACATATTGGGCTCTTTGGTGGACTCTTTCGAGGTGTTTCTCCCTATCAAATTGGTATCAGAACTTCAGATTGCGAGACTAGGTTACTCATGGGTAAGTGAATTCTTTTCGAAGTTGTACTGATAAAAATTCTCTTCTTGATGGTGGACCAAAGTACCAAAGTGTTAAGGAGTTTGGCTAGTATTGGATCAGGTACACCATGGGTTTTACAGGGGGTCCGATTCGTATTAGACCAAGGAGCCAAGGGTTGGCAGGGGTTCAAAATACAGTTTGGATGTTGAAGAAGAATAGGTCCATGTTTGGGAGAAGAGGTGACCTTAGATGATAAGGTAGATTTGCGTTGAGTATTAAAATGGGTTTGAAGAAAGGCTTGTAAATTTGGATTTAATGTAACGGGTTACTTTTGAAGAGGGAGATTTGTTAGATTCATAAGTAAAGAGTTATATCCCATATTGGTCCGAAAGATAGAGAAAAAATGGTTAATATGTAAGTAAGGGCCTGAGACCTAATGGCTTAAGATTTTGGATCAAAGTTGTGTTCCTGACTTATACATTGGGTTCTTTGATGAAATCTCTCTAGGTGTTTCTCCCTATCAGTTACTGCAACCCTCCAATTTCCACCATGTTGCTGCTTTCAATTGATGTTGTCGAAAAAAGCCGGCCTTATTCAACTTTCAAGTGTCACTAAAAACTTCACGGGCTACCACTACTCTCCAGCTGTGATGACCTGCCACAAAGAACCTGCAATTGATCATTCACAGATTTAGGGTGTGTTTTCATTGCAATTTTTTAAATTGCTACGTTTTTCGTGAACATATTTTCCAATCACTTTTTTACCTCACATGTATCAAATCGCTACAATAATTTTTCTACAAAAAGTCCAAAAAAATGCAATCCAAACAAAGCCTTACTTCAAAGGGACTTCTACTTCTTACAAGGATGTCAACTTGTCCACCTAGGCTTCCACAAAGTGCAAGCTTTCATGAAAGAATACTTTGAACTTCAGAGCTTCAATTTTTCTTGGCAACATCAAAACCCTAACTCTAAAAGGGCCAAGGCATCTCTAATTCACATGGATTTCATGGCACTATTGCAATGTTTTGAATACTTAACTAGGTGATTCACTGCAAATACTTCATTGAAAGTTCGGATTCACTTCAAGAACGAGCTCGGAAGTTTTTCTAAATTACACTATTCAAGCTGTCATCTCATTGTTCTGCCTGGGGCTTTAACCCCTAACAATCTGACCTCTGTAGACACCAAATTTTTAGTCTATTTTTATTTGCTATTATTTTTCATGTTAGTTATTTATTTTTTTTGTCTCTTTTTATTTTCATTTTTTAAGACACTTTGGCGCAAAATTCATCAGAAAAGAGGAAAAAATTACTCACAAAAATATACTTTAATTCTTTAGATTCAATTTATGAAATTTTGTTGTTCAAATTAAATTGGAATTAGTGAAAATAAAAGGAAATTGCCAATCAATCAAAAAAAAAAGGGGGGGAAAAATTATTTTTAGCATTTTTTTTGGCTTTCGCTGCTTTTGCGTTGTTTCGATTTGTGATCAAGAAAAATCATTTTCCTTTATTAATTCATTGAAAATACTCATCATCAATCAAACACAAAATTCCGGCATTCTTATTCCTTTGTAGTTGACTTTGTTTAAATTTTATTTTTATTTTGTTCCCATTAAAATCATTATTTTTACTATTATTAACTCATTGGAGAGAAAGGAAAAATCCAGTAAAGGACTTAATGAAATGCTGTGAAAAAAAAAACCGGAAATAGCAACGTACCAACAGAATGCAAGAAACAAAAATGCAGTTTTTTTTTCCAGTGGGTTTTCCGGTCATTTTTGCCCGATATTTTGCTCCATCAGATTGGCATAGTACAAGGCCATCTGGCCCTTCATCCGACAACTCAAAATTTTGAGAAGCAAAAGCCATCTAAAGGCTCCCGGAGGATCACAGAAAAATGCAGAAAAAAGGGCACCGTAGATGCTAGGTTTGAAGGATGGTTGATGCCTATATAAAGCCGTGAGGCTGGAAAAAGGGGTTGGGGTTAGAAAGGATAAAAGGTTGGCGGCTGGGTAAGAGTGAAGGGAGTGAGTGACGGCTGACGACCGAAAGGAAAAGCTGGGGAGGAGCTTTCGGGCAAGAAGAAAAAAAAAACAGAAGAGGACGGCTGGAAAAAGGAATGGCAAGGAAGAAATTTCTGGGAGGCAAACGAGAGAGAAACGAGAGAACGGTGGTAGAGAGAAAAACCGGGAGAGATTTTGGGAGTTCGAAGCGAGAAAGAAATCAGAAAGAAAGGGGTTTCAGGCGAGGTTAGGAGAGGAGAACCAAGAGTAGAAGAAGAAACCCAGAATCAGAATATCAAGCTCGCGTTTTCTTCACTGAGATTCGAATCTTGCCATCCTCGGATTCTTCGCGTTTCACTAGCGTTTCCTGGTGTTAAAGGTAACCTTTTTTATTTTCCACTCATACCTCATCAGATTAAGGAAAATAGTGGAATCTTGCGCTGTCTATGTGCTTTTCAGCCATGTTATAACTTGGAATATGTTTGGTGATGATTCGCTCCTTGAATTTGATGTCAAATAAGGTGTTTGCTGTGAAAATGATGGTCTTAGCATGGATTTACGGCATGATATTTCATCGCATGAATTCTTTGCAAAAAGCTGCAGCAAGTTTGAAGCTTTCGGCTTGTTGCAGCAGTTCTTGTTTTTTTTCCTTTTGACTCACTGAAGTTTTCATTTTCTGATGTCAACACGCTTGTTTTGTGTCACCTCTGTTATGTGTAGTCCGTTTCCAGAAGCCTTAGTTCATCAGGCTTGGTATAGTCAATGTTTTGTTGCTAATGTTAGATGGATAAACGTTTTGTTTGTGGAATTTTTTTTGGGGAAGGCAGTCATTGGAACTATGTCTTATATCATGATTTTTGGCTGTACGGTTCTAAGTGAGTCGGGATTGAGTTTCAGGGCAGTAGTTCATGTACCTACATGCTCCATTGGAGCTCATAGAATGTGTCATGTGCATGCTGAAATGGTGAGAAGGAAGTTGCCGCAAGGTCTCTTTCCTCTTGGGTTGCTGAAGTTTTCATTTTGCTTAAACTTTCTGGGATTTTATTTGCCATCTCTGGGTTACGTTCGTCCTGCCTTTTACTTTGGGTATAGCATGGTGAATGTGTAACAGACACATTTTTCCTTTTACAAAGAAAAGTTCCTTTAAACCAGAAACTAGCAAGCAAAGTGTAGTTTTTTATTCTCGGTCTCTTGTATTATGTCTACCTGGTCTGGTTTGTGATTTGGGTTCATTTGTCTGCCTCACTAGAATGGTTTGATTGTGTAAATTACCTTGTTTAGGATAGAATGGATAACGCTAATCATGATTGCTCAAATAAGAAATGGAGAAAGTTGCGGCAGCTTTTGTTCTTCAAGTGTTTGCATGTTTTCCAGAATTTTGCATGAGATCTTTCTAAGGTTTTTACCTGTTTGGATGGTGGTGAGTATGTAGTTTGCACCTAGTTTAAAGCTGTGTGTTTGGGTTTGAAATCAGAATTTTGATAGACAAGCTGTGCGTTTGGATTTGTTTTGGTTGCTGAAAGCATAAAAGCAAAGTATTGCAGAAGCTCTCTTTGAATTTGATTTACGTGATTTTGTGTTTGAACATGAGGACTTTTATGGTGAAAAATGAGATGAATGTCTAGTGATTGTGTTGTATTAGTTGTTTGAGATGTTGAAATGTGGATTGCTTAAGATGATGAATCGAAAAGAAAACAGCTTTTGAGGAAAATTTGCATTTTTGTATGATCTCAATTTAATTGTTTGTCTGTTGAACGCTGAATGTTGCTGCTTGTCTGGTGTTAGATTCAGGCTTTAATGTTTTGGTTAGAAGTTTTCGATCAAGGTGGTGTTTAAGGTTGAGATCCGCATGCAAAGAAAATGAAAGTAGCGGTTGTATTTTGTTGCAGAAAGCATTCAGCAGAAATATTTGTTGCAGAATGTTTCTCACGCCACTTTTGCATGAATTTGCATGAAAAATGTTTCCAAAAATTGGACTTTGGCCCTCAAGTCTCCCTTCATTTCACTATGACCCAACCAATTGAATAATGTCCTCAATTTGGTCCTTGGCAGCCTTAATTTTACAACTTTATTGCTTGTTTGCTTCAAGTAATTACCATGCTTTTGTTTAAATTGCACTTAATGCATGAATTTAAGAGCTTTATGACCAAGTGAGCTTGTGTTTGCATATTTTCTTTAATTTTCTCAAATTAAATTGGTGCCTTGACTTTTCTTTGTTTTTGGAGGGTAAATAAGTAATTTCACTCCATTAGGGCTCCAACTCAAGGGAGGTACACTCTATCCCTTATTTTTACTCTATTTGACTGTGACGCCCCGAAAAAAAATGAGTTTGAGAACCCGGAAATTTTCCCATTTTCTAGGGTTTTATTTATTTAATGGCTTGTTTTCTGCGTTTTCTTTCGTAGGGAAATTTTCTAGATATTTTTAATGAGCAGATATAGTTTTTGGATGATTTTTCTAGTATCAAATAGGTTTTGAGAAATTAAGAGTGTATATCGGACGTGGGACCCACTAGTGCGAAAGTTCGGAAAAATTCGGCCAATAAGATTAAGTTCCGGATACTGAGTGAAATTTATCGGGTGTTAAGAGATAAGAAGAGGAGGTGATTTGATTGATGTGAGAGGAAAAGAAAGGGATAGGAATGCATTTAAGAGGTGACAAGTGTCACTCTCTTATTGGTTATACTTTATGATTTACTATTCATGTTTTTGACTTTTGACCAAAATGGTTAAATATCTTAAAAATTGCACAAAAATTACCATTTCTTACCTCCTCCATAGCCGGCCCTCTCTCTTGTCAAGAAGGAAGAAAACTTCTTCAAACTTCAAGCTTTCAACTAGCTCAAATCATCCAAACCAATTGCCTAAACTAGTTTCTACTCCATACAACCTTTCCATTTGGTGTTAGTGGTGAGTTTGGTGAAGTTTTTGGAAGAGCTAAGGTGGTCTACAACTCCTCTTCTCTTGTATACTAGGTAAGTGATGATTGAACATACTCCTACACCTAATGATGCTTAAGTTATGCTTAGTAGTGGCTAAAGTGATGATATTTGTGATTTATTTCTTGATTTGAAGTGATTTGGTGAAGTTTTTATATTTTTAAGGAATTTTCTGGTTTAATATGAATGTGATGTTGTGGTCATCTATGATGGTTGATAATGAGGGGGAATGACTCTAGTAGGTGTGAATTAGTGATAATTGCAACCAATTTTGGGTTTGGATTGAATTGTGGAAAGTTAGGGTTTTATCACCCCTTTTCTGTCCGGTTTTGGATCATATGGTTAGAGGCCGAATTGGCCTTTTCTTAAAACATGAAAGTTGTAGGTATTGATGTGTTCGAGATGCCTGTAAAATTTCAGGGCAATTGGAGTGGTGTAGAATGAGATAAGCCGAATTTACTGTTGCTGTTCTGGGTTCATCAGGATGTAAGAACTGCGCCTGTAATGGGTTGTTTTGACTGGAATTGTTTTGGAGTTGGATGTTGGTGTCTTCTGATGAAATGCAGCTTGATGTCTTAGCTAACATATTCCTTTGGAATCAATGCATTTGGACCTGTATAGACTGAGTTGGACTGATTACAGCATAGTGTAATTTGTAAACCTGCAATTACGGTTCTGATTTGGTATTCTGCATTTGTGACCTAGTTGTACGAGGATTTGGACTGAGTGACCTTCTACATTGTTGTAGCCCTGTCTTTTAGCTTCGAAATGGTGGGTCTTACACCCTAATCCGATAATCGTAGTGCAATTTGTGCCATTACCGCAAAATGACGTCAAAACTGTTTTTCTGGTTTGAGCTAAACTTTCATTTCCGGACTTTTCCCTAGCTTGACTGGTACTACTTGGAGCTTGCTGAATGGCTGTTGGATGAACTTGTTGTTGTGTGTGTACCTTTGGGATGGAATGAGGAAATAATGAAGCCTTGATGGCTGGAAAAGTTAGCAAATTCAGGGGAAGTGCTGTCCGAACTTTGAAGGAACTCGTTTGCATTGAGTTTGTGATTTAAGACTTGGATTTGAGCAAGGCAATGATATTTGATGGATGATTTCTGAGCCATGGAGGTGAGTGACCTCAAACTATTTCTAAAGTTATTTATGAATCGTTTCCTGCATTATTTACTTTTGAATTGTTTCCAAAGTTACTTTCGAACCGCTTTCCCGCATTATTTACCTTTAAACTGTTTCCAAAGTTACTTTTGAACTGTTTTCATGCATATCATGCGTGCTTGCATATGAGTGTCTTGTTATTATTGATTTTGCTTTCAATGATTGTTAAAACGAGTTTTCTAGGCGAGTGTGTACTTTATCGCACTCGACCTAAATAAATATGAAATTTTCAATGATTAGTGATTAAATGCTACTTGAGCATGAATGTAAGCCTTTTGGGCTGAACTGGCCATTGCCCCTTGTTACCGGTCGTCTCGAGCCAGAAGCGGACTCGGTCGGGCGACTAGGAACTTGGGTGAACGTTTCGGTATACTCGAGTATTACCTTGTAGGTTGGTGGAGCCTGGCCAAAAGCCAGGGACGGGGTGAATGAATGCACGAATGAAACCAAAAATGCAATGAAATGACAGGAGAACGAACGTATCCTTTGCACGAATGTTACTATCGCTTTCCATTGTACATGTTTCTTGAATTATTGATACTCCATATTTAAGGTTTTGTAAATGTTGAAATTGTTTCTGGACTTATCATTTGATTTGAATTGAACATCATTGGAATGAACTATGGTTAAACCGATTTGATTACTGATTTTACTGGTTACTCGCTGAGCTTCTAACTCATCCCAAAAATGTTTTATTCCCCTCCACAGGGCTCAAGGCGAAGGAAGGGCTTGTAGTGTTTATTCGTGGATTATCTCATGTATGGATTGAACTTGGATTTCCTTTTGTGTAATGGTTCATATTGGGATTGTATTGAACGTTTAGAATTGATTGGATGTGTAATAGTCTAGTTTTGGACTTTCTCCTGTATACTAATTGTGATCAAGGATCAGAGTGGCGCTGCGGAAGCGTGGACGCTTCGCTTTTGATATGTAAAGTTTGGGAACCTTTGAGTGATATTGTAATATTTGAGGTTTATTCTTGTAATTCATTTGAGGATTGTAGTGAACGACTGAGTCCTGGCGAGAGCCGGGTAGGCGGCCCGCCGAACCCTCTGGTTCGCCCTAGGGGGAGGTGGGGTCGTGACATTGACCCTATGTGTGCCTATGTGATTTATGTGTTTAATTGCATGCCTTTTGAGTGTTTTCATTTTATTTATTTATTCGCTTTAGTCGTCTTAATTTCGTATATTTATTTTAGCTTCATTTTGGTTATTTAAAAGGCATTTAAGTGCCAAGTTGTAATAGTTAGGTTTATTTTATTTTATTTATTTTCATTTCCCCTCTTGGATTGTAGTAGGCTTCCCCCCGAATGTAATAGTTAGGGCTTTATTTGTTTTACTTGCCTTATGTGTGTTTTGCATGTCTATGTGCTATGTGTTACCGCTTTCTTAGGATCTTGCATCTAGATATCATGCTCGTGTGTTATGTGCTATATGTGATTTATGTGTTTATATGCTTTTATTAGGTCTTACATGATTTATTTGGTTGTAATAAATGCATGTCGTCACCACACTAGTCCAACGCTAGTTGTGGCCGCCGTTCCCGAATCCGCACTAGTCCAATGCTAGTTGTGGCTCTTTGTTCGATTTCTCATTGGTCCAACGCTAGTGAGAAAGTAGAAATATGGGTTAGTCCAACGCTAGACCCTTAGGAGCCCTTCGCGCGTTAGATCATGATTGTGTGATAAAATCACTTCATCTCATGCATATCTTTACTTTCTAGGGCCTCTTTCACCATGTTGCATGACACTTTCCTTATATATGTATATCCCTTCCCCCGTATTTTCCCTTATATATGTATATTACTTACCCCTTTGTATGAGACATGACATTAGACCTGCATTTCATCTAAGCACTAGACCTAAGTTAGTACATTTGCTTGATTAGACTAGGAAACACCCCTTGGATATGGGATATGGACGAGTTTGGCTTTCTACCCTTAGCACGCTCGTATTCCCTCTATTAAAGGGAAAATTGAGTCACGAACATTAGTCCCCCGTACTCGACATAATGCACTCCTTTAAGACATATATATTTCTATAATTATTTTATCCCTTTTCTTTTCTTGGAATCTCATATTTTTGCATTATTCGTGACCTCTCCAAAGAGTCATTATTGGGCGTCACAATTAATGTGATTGGTACCATTCGAGCTTTGAAGAGAAATTTTGCCCCCCGATGCCCCCTTAGGTTTAGGGCTTGCATTCATATAGTGCATCCAAATGTGATAAATCTTAAGGGTAAAATAAGAAAATCTTTGACTAAATCGCGCAACTAGCCTTGGCTAGATTGAGAGGGTGCCTTGGACTTCATCCTTGCCTTCCCTTTCTTCAAATGTGACTCCCGAACCTTTTTCTTTGATTTACGTAGACTTGGAATCGTTTAAAAGGGGTTTTTCTATTGTCGCGCCCCATTTTTTTGCGATGGAAAAAGAAAGTGTTTATAAAAAATGTGATTTATTAATAATAAACGGAAAAGGACCAAGAATGGGACTTAAAAAAAATGCGACAATTTGGGTCCAAAATTTAGTATAAAAGGGTTTTGAAGAAAAATTAGGAGTCGCCACTTGGTATCGAGTTTGGGTGTACCAAGTCACCCAAAAATATTTTTAACAAAATAAAATAAAATAAAACCCTTTTAGACAACTCCAGGTCTTTGAAAACAAGAGAAAATGAGTTCGGGAGTCACGGTTGAAGAAAGGGAAGGCAAAGGTTCAATCAACTCAAACCTAAGGCACCCTTTCAACCTAGTCTAAGCTAGTTGCGTGGTTTAGTCAAAATTTTCTTAATTTAACCCTTAATTTATCACATTTGAATGTTTTCTACATGGATGCAAATCTAAATTCATAAAAACATCGAAAGGAACAAATGTTCATTCAAGGGTTTAATTGAACCAATCGCATTAATTGCAAAGGCCAAAATAATTCCTTGAAGGTGTCACGAGTATGCAAATGATGAAATTAAAAGTAAAGAAAAGAAATTAAATTATATACATAGTTATAAGTGATCAAAGAAAAAGGAAATGCAGCATAATGGGTACGGGAGACAAAAACTCGTGACATAATTTTCTTATACAAGGATTAATGGGATATTTAAACTAAAGAGTTATAATCACCCATATCCATGTTCAAAAATAATTCTCCTAATATAAACAAGCAAATGAACTAACTTATTTCACAATTTCTTAAATGAAGTGCAATTCTAAATGATTTGATTAACACATATAGAGGGTAGGGGGTAGAGGATAATATAATAGAAAATATCATGCAAATGAGAAAATTCTAAAAAATAAAATATACATGGAAATGTAATGGATATCACACAAAAGATGAATCTAATGCATGAACAGTCTAAGGGTATAGCGTTGGACTAACCCATTTCTAAAAATACTTACTAGCGTTGGACTAGCAAGTAAGCGGAGGGAGAAGCCACAACTAGCGTTGGACTAGTGTGGTGACGTTATGCATTAACAATATATAGTGAAGCAAATAAAGCATAAATTAAAACAAATAAACACATAAGAGCACGTAACACATAACACGTAAGCATAATATCTATATGCCAAAGTCCTAAGAAAAGCGGATAAAACACATAACACATAAGCCACATAAACACACAACTTATCTATTACATCGGGGAGCGCCTGACTACAATCTAGGAGGGAAAAATATAATAAAACAAATCTAATTATCCTATCTATTACATTTTTGAGGTATTTAAATACCTCTCGAATCATTATAAAAATTAACTAAAACGTATATAAGAAAATTTGAATGAATATTTGAATCAAATAAATAAAGCATATAAAAATACATAAACACATAGGAACACATAGAAGCACATAAGAGCACGTAATTGACATTGAAATAATAAAAATAGGGGTACCTCCCGTTTGAAGTGGTGACTAAATGGAGTCAAATTGTCCTATTTATACTCACAATGAACAAAAGAATTATGGCACCACTTTAATTGAAAATAATAATAATAATAAAAGTACTAAATTCACACTAATATGTCAAACATAAAGAAATTTAAAACATCTAAAATTACAAGTTGAACATATTCAAAAGTAACATAATTAGTTAAAAAAGAAACAATCATAATAAAGAGAGCCAAAATTTGCTAAGGACTGAATTGCAAAAATTGAAAACTTTTGGGGGATAAAAATTATATTTTCCAAAGTTCAGGGGTCAAAATTAAATAAAAGATAAAATTCAAGGACCAAAATGAAATTAATTTAAGGACCGAGTTGAAAGGAATTTAAATGTTCTGGGCCGCAGTGAAAGTACTTGAAAGTACAGGGACTGATATGCGAAAACATTTTCTTATTCCTTAACAAATCAGGCCACTGGGCCATCATTTTATTTATTTCTGGGCTAAAAACTACCTAAGCCCAACCGAAATCCAAAGCAAAAGGAAAGAGCCAGTCCACTATTCTAACCTCAAGAATAAATCAACCAGCTGATGGGCCTTAACCCTTCAGCCCAGGACAAACCCAAATGAAAAAAAAAAAAACCTAACCCAAATCCAAGTAACCCAAACAAATAGCCAAATCCGATTCCCCTTTCATTTTACCAAAACCCAACAAACTAATAGTTGAACTAAAAAATGTTAAAGTTTAATTTCATTCCAAAATCCAGAATTAATTAACTAAAAGCACAATTAAAACATAAAAAAAAAGATTTAAGCTTGAAAGGGGTAAACATGATTGATTTGCAGAAGTTTTTGGGCTTTAGTGAAACAAGGAGAGACTTGAGGGGTTAAAGTGAAATTGGCTAAAATTTCCCATGCAAAGCTGCGTTCTTCTTCTCAAATTCAGAAGCTTTCTGCAACCTTGCTTCGCGTAGCATTTATGTCAGATGCAAGCAACCAAAATCCAGTCAAACATCAAACATTAAACATTCAAACTAAAACTACATGACTTGCAACTCTAATCATCAAAACTCAACCAAAATCTAAACTAAAGTGAACCATCCAAAAGATACAAAACAAGAATAGACGCAGCAAATTCTATGCAACAATTCTTCTGCAACCTTCTGGGTTTGCTGCAACATTCTTTCTTATTCCACCCACGTATGTTAATGCAATAAAAAAAAACTCAAGTAAAACCCACTAGTTTATCAATCTAAGACCAACAAAACTTCCACCCATTTAATTTACATAATCTTAAGCTATGGTGCACACTTTGAAAGATCAAACACGGAGGATTTAGTTTGAGGAAAAACAACAAACAGCAAATGGCTTTGGCTTTTGGAAGAGATCGGACCTAGAACCCCCAAGAAGCAAAAACTCTGTGGTTATAATATTAAAACTAACATCTAACCATCTCTAATACTCTTTTAGTAAATCTGTAGCCATCAAAACCCAAATCTTTGAAGCAATAAAGATCGCAAAAATGAAAAAACTAACAGATACATGTATCATCGAAGAAAATTCATGCAATGCTTCAACAAAATCTTATAAAAAATGTTAAATGGGCAAACTTAAGAGGTATTCGTTACCTGCAAGTAGTTGGGGACTGAATCAATGTGAGGAAAATTAGGAGCTTGTGCCTGGAATGTTGGACACGAAGCAGAAATTTTCTTTCGCCGCCCTCTCCAGTCTCTTGCTTCTTGTCCCTTTTATCTTGGATCCGTTGCTTTCCTTCCTCTTTTTTTTACCTATTCTCCCCCCCTTTATCTCGTCCAAGAGAAAGTGCCAATAATAGAAGCCAAAAGCTCCTTTTCCTTCTTCTTTTGCTTTTTCTTTTTGCCTTTTTCATTCCTTTTTCCATTCGTTACTGGAAATGTGTCTGCCAAAGCTTGGTCAAAGCAAAATTTGGTGGCCATCATGATATCTAAACATCATGATGGCCAACGCCACTTCCTCTTATCTTTTTTTCTTCTTTTTTTTTTTTTTTTTTTTTTTTTAAGAAACAAACCTGGAAATACATATATATATAAATGTAAGAAAATAAATAATTCAATAAAAAGTATTCAAGAAAAACATTAAAATTTTAACAAAATTTTGGTGTCTACAGCTTGCCCCTCTTTGTCTAGAGTTTCAGGGAAATTCAAGACAAAGACGTAGACACCAAAATGCTTACCTATCTCTTCTAACTGCATCTGAGTTAAAACAAACAAACCAACACTTGGCTGAGATTATTGAATACAAGATACAACGAAATTACAAAACACGTGACCGAACTCATGTAGAGTTGCCTACGTATCCCACCATGGGAATCAGGTCAAACGTAGTTCAAAAACCAATGAATCACAATGAAATATGTGCATTGACCATCTGTGATCTTTGCAAAGTCTAAAAAGTCTGAGCTCTCAGAACTTCTAAACATGAAATACAAAAATGAATGATAAAGCACAATTATTAACCAAAACAGTCAAGAAAAGCAACTTGTCATAACTAGAAAAAGATGCGCGGAGGGACGCGGTTACGCTCCAAGAATGGGGATAGAAGGGTGCGCGGTGGACGCTGAGACTCACCAACAGGAAATTTAAATTGTCAAGAAGGGGAATAGAAGGGTGCGCGGTGGATGCTGAGACTCACCAACAGGAATTTAAATTGTCAAGAAGGGGAGGTAGAAGGGTGCGCGGTGGACGCTGAGACTCACCAACAGGAATTTAAATTGATGCGCGGAGGGACGCGATTACGCTCCAACAGAAAATTAAATTTGTTAAGAATGGGAGATAGAAGGGTGCGCGGTGGACGCTGAGACTCACCAACAGGAATTTAAATTTGTCAAGAAGGGGAGGTAGAAGGGTGCGCGGTGGACGCTGAGACTCACCAACAGGAATTTAAATTGATGCGCGGAGGGACGCGATTACGCTCCAACAGAAAATTAAATTTGTTAAGAATGGGAGATAGAAGGGTGCGCGGTGGACGCTGAGACTCACCAACAGGAATTTAAATTTGTCAAGAAGGGGAGGTAGAAGGGTGCGCGGTGGACGCTGAGACTCACCAACAGGAATTTAAATTGATGCGCGGAGGGACGCGATTACGCTCCAACAGAAAATGAAATTTGTTAAGAATGGGAGATAGAGGGGTACGCGGTGGACGCTGAGACTCACCAACAGGAAATTAAATTGATGCGTGGAGGGACGCGATTACGCTCCAACAGAAAATTAAATTTGTTAAGAATGGGAGATAGAAGGGTGCGCGGTGGACGCTGAGACTCACCAACAGGAATTTAAATTTGTCAAGAATGGGAGGTAGAAGGGTGCGCGGTGGACGCTGAGACTCACCAACAGGAATTTAAATTGATGCGCGGAGGGACGCGATTACGCTCCAACAGAAAATTAAATTTGTTAAGAATGGGAGATAGAAGGGTGCGCGGTGGACGCTGAGACTCACCAACAGGAAATTAAATTGATGCGTGGAGGGACGCGATTACGCTCCAACAGAAAATTAAATTTGTTAAGAATGGGAGATAGAAGGGTGCGCGGTGGACGCTGAGACTCACCAACAGGAATTTAAATTTGTCAAGAAGGGGAGGTAGAAGGGTGCGCGGTGGACGCTGAGACTCACCAACAGGAATTTAAATTGATGCGCGGAGGGACGCGATTACGCTCCAACAGAAAATTAAATTTGTTAAGAATGGGAGATAGAAGGGTGCGCGGTGGACGCTGAGACTCACCAACAGGAATTTAAATTGATTTTTGCCAAGAATCTAGGTAGTTCAAGAGAATGAAAATATACTCGAAACTTGGTGGACTTACAGTCTCCTCTTGATTTTTGAACTTTAAAAGAAAGAAAATTGTGATTTTTCTTTTCTTTCTTCGGAAATGCCCAGCGAAATTCGGAACTTAATCCTTCTACTGGTTGCCCCAGTGTGAATCATGCTCAAATGAACCAGTGTTGTGTCACATAATTTTTCCTGCAAAAAGGAGAAAAGGAAAAGAAACAACTATGACAAAAACGCTGCCACCACCATGTGATCCTTTTGCCTTGAGAACCATGTAAACATGAGTTTCGATATCAACCAATCGCTCCCTTAGGTTCAGCCGACAACCCTTCAAAACCTTTGCAACTGTCAAATGTCAATTGTCCGTACTTTAGTATCATAGGATCTTAAATTTCATGACTCTTTAGAGATAAATTATAGGGGATTGTCTTTTGAATGAGACCCAAAATATGAAAACTATAAACAATAAAATAAAATAAAAAAAAATAGTATTCATCATGCAATAATGCTAATATGAAATGAACAATGATACACAATAAATAAAAAAAATAGCAAATAGAATAGTAATACAAAATTGTTGAATTTTTGAATAAAGGCCCAAGGATCAAAATTCGGATTCGTATTTAGAGGATGGCCTTTGATGAGGAAAAATGCTCCATCTGACCCTTTCGTAGTCATCCATTTTGGAATTCATTGTCGGCAAAAGAACAACAGTATGAAAGAGACCCAAATCAACATAGTCACCAGCTTTCAGACCTCAACATCTTATTCTCTGTCGCTGATTCTCTTGTACTCCAAAACCCTACCTCAGCGCCCTTTTGGGTTTTCACTAAGGTTACCCCCACCCCTTTTTCTTATTTTTTCTTTTTCTTCTTGTTTTGTTTTTTTTTTTTCTTTTCTTTTCTTGTCTTTTTCTTTTTTCTTTTTTTTTTCTCTTTCTTTTTTTTTTTTTAGAAGGTGCCCTTTCAGGTTTTCACCTAGAGACATAGATAAGATAAATTTAACCCCAACCGTATCACTGCAGTCATGCTCTGATAATGAGTAGCATCAGTGAGACAATCTTCTCTGACATGTTTCAGAAAAGTTTGTATTTACATCATTTGCTAGTTGATTAAGAAAATTTTTTTTTTTTTTTTTTTTTCAAAATACTGCAGAAGATGAAATTCGGCAAAGGAAAGGTTAAGGCTTGAAAGGATTGACAGCGGATCATATGATGGGTTTGCAATCATTTGAGATAGCATTCTGTCAAAGCTTACCCCGATCTAGGGTAAGAAAGAGATAAAATTTGCCCCAGTTTAATTCTGGCAGAGATAAAACTTACTCTTCCCCTTTTTTTTATATTTTCTTTTTTTTACTTTTCTTTTACTTTTTACTTTTTTTTTTTTTTTTTTTTCAAAGAAACAAAATTGCCCCGGTATAGGGGTTAGTGATCTTAAGGGACTGCCAAGCGAGAAAAAAAAAATGTGGTTATGAAAAGTCAAAAGGGAAAACAGATTAGGGATAAGACATCGAAATGGAACAATGAGAGGAAGTATGCCTTAAATCCGTCTCTTGCAGTATTTTTTAAAGAAAATTTTTATAATCAAATGAAAAACTTTTTGCACATGTCTGCATTGATTGGTTGGGGAAAAATTTGACCGTCCATTTCCATAAGGATAAGCGCTCCTCCGGATAGCACTTTCTTAACAATGAATGGTCCTTGCCAATTGGGAGCAAACTTCCCTTTAGCCTCATCTTGCATTGGAAGAATCCGTTTCAAAACCTTATCTCCAACTTCAAACAAACGGGGCTTAACCTTTTTGTTGTAAGCACGGGCCATTCGTTGCTGATAACATTGTCCATGACAGACGGCATTCAATCTCTTTTCATCAATTAGAGACAACTGCTCCTGACGTTCTCTAACCCATTCAGCTTCTTCTATCTGAGCTTCCATCAGAATGCGCAAGGAAGGAATTTCAACTTCTGCAGGCAGGACTGCTTCCATTCCATACATAAGAGAGAAAGGAGTTGCACCAGTAGAAGTTCTGATGGTAGTTCTGTACGCCATTAGTGCATAAGGCAGCTTCTCATGCCAATCCCGGTGTGCTTCAGTCATCTTACGAATAATCTTTTTCAAATTTTTATTTGCAGCTTCAACGGCTCCATTCATCTGAGGCCTGTAAATGGCCGAATTTCGATGTTTAATCTTGAACTGTTCACATAATCCATCCACCATATCATTATTGAGGTTCTTGGCATTATCAGTGATCAACGTCTCTGGTACCCCAAAACGACAGATGATATTATTTCTCAAGAAATCCGACACCACTTTCTTAGTCACATGCTTATAGGATGCGGCCTCAACCCACTTGGTGAAATATTCAATCGCCACTAAAATGAATCGATGCCCATTTGAAGCAGAAGGATCAATAGTTCCGATCACATCCATTCCCCAGATCGAACATGGCCATGGAGCAGTCATACTATGCAATTCTGTAGGAGGAGCACGTATAATATCACCATGCATTTGACACTTAACACATTTTCTAACAAAATCTACACAGTCATGCTCCATGGTAAGCCAAAAATATCCTGTTCTCATGATCTTCTTAGCCAGTAGATGCCCATTCATGTGTGGCCCACAAACCCCACTATGCACCTCTTTCATCATATAATCGGCTTCCTCTTCATTGATGCATCTCAGAAGGCCCAAATCAGATGTTTTCTTGTATAGCACTTCTCCATTCAAGAAGAATCTTGATGACATTCTGCGTAAGAAAATTTTTGCAACAGAATCAGTATCAGGAGGGTAGGATCCTGTTTTCATGAATTCCTTAATATCCTTGTACCAGGAGCGACCATCAGTGACCCTTTCTGTAACCAGACAATGCGCTGGCCTATTCTGAAGTTGAATCTGTATAGGTTCAATCACCAGCTCATCTGGATGTTGGATCATCGAAGACAGAGTAGCTAAAGCATCAGCAAAGGCATTACGAGTGCGGGGAATATGTCTGAGTTCCAAATTCCTGAATTTGCTGGCCAAACTAAGCAAGTTACAATGATACAACATAATTTTTGAATCCCGAGTTACCCACTGTTTAAGCGTCTGGTGCACAAGTAAATCTGAATCACTGAATGCTATCAGATCCTTGATCTCCATGTCCAATGCCATTTTCAATCCAAAAATACAAGCTTCATACTCAGCCATGTTGTTGGTACAAGGAAATCGTAATTTGGCAGTAGCAGGATAATGTTTCCCTTCAGGCGATACTAAAACTGCTCCAATTCCAGCTCCAAAAGAGTTTGACGCACCGTCAAAAAATAACCTCCATCCAGGATACTGCTCACTCATGTCCTCAACCGCTCCAACGAACAGGATTTCTTCATCAGGAAAGTAGGTATGCAATGGCTGATAATCATCATCTCTTGGATTTTCTGCCAAATGATCTGCTATAACTTGACCCTTGACTGCCTTTTGTGTTGTGAAGACAATATCGAATTCGGAAAGGATCATTTGCCACTTAGCCATACGTCCCGTGGGCATCGACTTTTCCAACAGGTATTTCAGAGGATCGGAACGGGAAATCAAGTAAGTGGTATAACCGAGCAAATAATGTCTCAACTTCTGAGCTGCCCATGCTAAAGCACAACAACTTCTCTCAAGGAAAGAATAGTTGGCCTCATATGCTGTAAATTTCTTGCTCAGATAGTAGATGGCTTGTTCCTTTCTCCCAGACTCGTCATGCTGTCCCAGAACGCATCCGACAGCCTCATCAAGAACAGACAAATACATAATCAGAGGTCTCCCTGGCTGAGGTGGCACTAAGACCGGAGGATTTAACAAATAATTCTTGATCTTATCAAAAGCCTGTTGACAATCTTCATTCCAATCCATTGACGCATTCTTTTTCAACAATTTGAACAAAGGCTCACAGGTAGAGGTTAACTGTCCAATGAATCGGCCAATGAAATTGATCTTTCCAAGAAAACTTTTCACATCTTTTTGACATTTTGGAATGGGCATATCTCGAATTGCTTTTATTTTCGCAGGATCTATCTCTATGCCCTTTTTGCTGACAATAAAACCCAATAACTTACCAGCCGGAGCTCCAAAAGCACATTTTGCAGGGTTCAACTTCAAATTATACTTCCTCAATCTTTCAAACAGCTTCTTTAAATCAACCAAATGGTCATCAACCTTCTTGGATTTAATTATGATATCATCCACATAAACCTCCATCTCCTTGTGAATCATGTCATGGAACAAAGTAGTCATGGTTCTCTGATAAGTGGCTCCAGCATTTTTCAGCCCGAAAGGCATCACTCGATAACAAAAGGTTCCCCATGGGGTGATAAAAGAGGTTTTCTCTCTGTCTTCTTCTGCCATTAAAATTTGATGATACCCAGCAAAACAATCACCAAAAGATTCAATTTCGTGTCCAGCAGTATTGTCCAAAAGAATATGAATGTTTGGCAAAGGAAAATCGTCTTTCGGACTGGCCTTATTCAAATCTCTGTAATCAACACATACTCGCACTTCACCAGATTTCTTAGGCACTGGCACAGGGTTCGATAGCCAGGTGGGATAATGAGACACCATGATTATCTTAGCATTGAGTTGCTTCACAACTTGTTCCTTTATCTTGAGACTCATTTCTGGTTTGAATTTACGCGGCTTCTGCTTTACAGGTAAAAAATTTGGATCAATTGGCAACCTGTGAACCACTATATCTGTAGAGATCCCTGGCATATCATCGTAGGACCATGCGAACACATCTTGAAATAGCATTAAGAATTCAATCATTTCCTCCTTCTGTTTCTTATTCAAATGAATGCTGACTTTAACCTCTTTAACCTCGGTCTTAGTGCCAATATTGATGATTTCTGTTTCTTCTAAGTTGGGTTTGGATTTCTCTTCATACTGTATTAAATCTCTGGAAACAGACTCAAATTCTTCCTCATTGTCGCTCTCGTTTTGAATTTCAGATTGCATGATTTCAAGCTCATGAGAGATATCGAGATTGCAGCCATCGAATTCCAAAATGGTGACATCCAAAGGGTCGAAGGGTTTTATTTGTGGCCATCTGAAAATGAAATAGAACATATGTAATAAATAAATAGAAAATACAAGAGAAATCGTCCATTTCATTAAATTCAAAATGCATTGAAACTTCACAAAAGGCCAAATACACAAACATGATTGCCATTTAAAAACATATCATCCATTCCAATCATTTTTCTTCAACAAAACAAACAATACAAACTGAAATGGGAATAAAACTTCAGAAATTAAAAGCAATTTATTTTAACAAAATCTCCAGACTATCGTGCAATCTAGATATGAATCTAGACAAAAGACAATCCCCTTAAATTTACCGAAATTCCCTTCGAGAGGGAAAATAATCAGCAGTCCAATTTTGAATGGCTCCCTCGATAATTGGCAAAAATTCTAAATTCTCTGATGGCTCCTCTTCATCAATTGCCCCGACAAATAATTGAGATAGGTCCACTTCAATTTCTTCCACAAAATTTTTTGTTTCTGGCATGATCACTTCTGATGGACG
The DNA here is from genome assembly GCF_036785885.1 of Coffea arabica. Classification (NCBI taxonomy): domain Eukaryota; kingdom Viridiplantae; phylum Streptophyta; class Magnoliopsida; order Gentianales; family Rubiaceae; genus Coffea; species Coffea arabica. Next base: position 24,316,871 of record NC_092311.1, on the reverse strand, counting down.
AGGAAAAGTGTGATATAGCGGCGGGATATTTAAGGCAGTTTGCTTGCCCTTCTTTTCAGCTTGTTTTCGAGCTTGCATTTCCTTTCTATCCTTAGCAGTCGGATGAAATCCCAATCCAAATGTATCCTTCTGCGTCGGGATCTCTATTGGCTCCAAAATTCCTTGTAATTCTCTCCCAAGACCTTTTCCTATTTCGTATCCGCCTCGGATCATCTCCCTCGCCATCATAATACTGGCCTCTGGCAAATCTGAATGAGTTAGAGACTTATCCCTGGATGCCCATCCCACAGAGACGATGTCAGCAACATGATGAGCTGAAATTGGATTCCTTTGTCTGTTTTCACCATTGAATTTTGCATCAACGATCATGGTACAGTCATCCTCAGCAAACACAGTAATGAGTTGATCATTCGCAATAAATCTCAATATTTGATGCAACGAAGATGGCACTGAATTGGAAGCATGTATCCAAGGTCTTCCAAGCAAAATATTGTAAACGCCGGAGAAGTCCATGACTTGGCAAGTAACTTGGAATTGAGCAGGGCCTATCTCCAATACCAGATCTACTTCACCCATAGATTCCCTTTTTGAACTATCAAATCCTCGAACCACAGTTGCAGATGGACGGAGTTTAATATCAAGAAATCCAAGCTTGGTGAGAGTGTTCCATGGACAGATATTCAACGCTGACCCATTATCCACTAAAACCCTCGGCAACAGCTTTCCATTGCAACGGACTGATATATACAAGGCTCTGTTATGCCCGATCCCCTCTACAGTCAGATCGTCATCAGAGAAGGCAATATGATTAGCAGCAAGTACATTCCCCACGATGTTAGAAAATTTATCCACCGGAATATCCTTAGGGACTTGAGCTTCATTCAGAATTTTGAGCAATGCTTCTCTATGTAGCTCGGAGGTCAAGAGAAGATTCAGAAAAGAAATTTGAGTAGACATCCTATCCAATTGCTCCACTGTTTTGTACTCACTTCTCTTCAGCATCTTTAAAAAATCCACAGCTTCCTTTTCAGACACAAGAGGCTTGGGGGTTGAAGAATTATCCTTGGCTTTGAATTGAACGCCGATTTCGGAATTTTTCGCAACTTTTTCAAACCTGGCAATAGTAGGTACCTCCTCCTTCAAGCATTTTTTATCTCCAATCAACAGACTAGGTTCCTCGTAGTTCCATGGTATCTCTTGCAAGTTATTGACAGGCATTTGTTCTGGAAATTCGAGAATAACAGGCTCTGATACATCCCATTCAAAAGATGGCAGATCCAGAATAAAAGGAACTTTGTTAACCTCGGAAACTCCCCCTTCTGCTATGAATGGCTCCTCTTTTTCAAACACAAAAGATTTCAAATTTCCCTCGACATTATCCTTAGTCATGGACTTTTCAACAGGCGACAGTTTTCTCATTCTCGCATGATCAGCCTCCATCACGCCAAACACTTCAGTTTCATCTACAATGTACTGAGTGGGATCTACACAATCTTCATCAGCGATGATAACTCCCACAGTGTTCCCATGCTCAGGTAAAGGATTCTTACTAACATTCGGTCCCTGCTCTCCCTTTCTTCTAAGAACGATGTCTCCAGAATCAATCATATCCTGGATCTTATGTTTTAGAGCCCAACAATTGCCAGTGGTATGGCCTGGACTTCCAGAATGGTAGGCACAGATTGCTTGTGGATCATAACTGTCAGGAGGACCTCTGGGATAGAGTTTGGGAGGAACAGTGCTAATTTTTCCCGCTGCTCTTAACTGCTCATACAATTGATCAATGGGTCGGCCCAAATTGGTGAAGGTTCGAAATTGCCTTTGATTTTGCACTTCCCTGGTTTGAAAAGGATTTTGAGAAGGGTTATTATTTTGTAGGGTTGGTCTGGGATAATAATTGGGACGGGAGTGATTTTGAAAGATAGGTTGTGGAGTCGGAGGTAATGGTGAGGTATTCAAATGACTTGGTCGGGAATGATGGAGTTGGGTAGTAGCGTGGTAGACTGGTTGAGCGTTGGTGTAATACTGGTAAGGAACAGAATAGATGGGATGGTTTTTGGGTCTAAAAGACGGGCCTTGATCCCATATAAAAGCAGTTTCTCCTTCTTTCTTCTTGAATTGGGACTTTTTCCCAATGTTGCTTTGATTCTGTAGAGCATCCAATTGCAACTTCAATGCCGATACATTAACAATCTTCCCTGCCTTGACAAACTCGTCGTATTCCTCCAACTTGTTAATAATAGCGGCAAATGAACTTCCAGTCATGCGAAAAATCTCTTCGAAGTAGGGTGGATCATGAGCCTTGATGAAAGTACGAACAATCTCCTCCTCAGTCATGGGTGGCTCCACTTTGGCAGCTAACTTTCTCCACCGCTTTGCATAGGTCTTGTGATCTTCCGATGGCTTTCTTTTTGTACCCTCCAGTGTTGTTCGTGTTGGTGCCAATTCACAATTAAACTCATACTGCTTCACAAAAGCTGTTGACAGATCTAACCAAGTTTTTACCTCTCCAGATTTCAAATTTGAATACCAATCTAGAGCGTCCCCCTCTAAACTTTCCGGAAATAGACGCATAGGCAAATTTTCATCATCCACTGGCTTACCTAACTTGTTGGCAAACATCTTAAGATGCGTCTTGGGATTTCCAGTTCCATCATATTTGCTGAATTTGGGAGTTTTGAATCCCAATGGTAGCTGAATATCTGGGAAAAGACACAATTCATCGTAATCCAACCCACTATGCCTGCTCAATCCTTGATTCTTTTTCATAAAATCATCGAATCGATCCAATCTTCTCAACAGATCTTTGTCAATAGGCACAGGTTGTTCTTCTACCGCCGCCTTCCCTTGAGCTGCAGTGTCCAACACAAAAGGTGCTGCAACGTGATGGTGAGGTTCCTGAGGGTTGGGGGGAACGTTCAGATTAGTTTGTGGATGGGTTTGAGGGATTTGGTTACTGGTTGGGTTAATCAGTATATAATTCGGATGCGTATAGGAAAGGTCTGAATTTAGTTGGGTAAAGGTATTTTCAAGGGGATTAGCGAAGGAAGGAAGGAAAGTTGTCTGGGCATTGGATGTGTGAGGTGGTTGATTGTCTTGTGCATGTGGGTGGGTATCGACAGGTTCTCGGTCATTTGGGACACCACCACCGCTATTGCTTGTTACCAACTGATCAATGACACGCCTCTGTGCGGCCATTTCAACACTTAAGTCATTGAACTTGTCAAGTACCTCACTTAACTGAGCTCCCAATGCTGTGAAGTCCGGTGATGTAACCATAGCAGATCTTTCCGAAGCCTCAGGCATTGAACTCATGTTTACAGGCTGTCTCAAGGCTCTACTTCGAGACCTGGTGATGATGGGGCTTCTTTGGGTAGCAATTGTGAAAAATATCTGCAAGTGGGAAAAAGAAACTGATTTAGGAGTGGATCTTCTGTCAAATTGCTGTAATTTATTCAAGAAAAAGAAAAAAGAAAAAAAAAATCATGAGTTAGTAGATATCTAAATAATTCGGATGCATGTCCTATGGGGGAACCCTTTTTGTGCCAAGGGTCGGCCTAATATGATGCAACACCTTCGGGGTAAAATCCCAATTTCAAACCTGTAAGTGAATGTAGAAATTCTCATTAACCACTGACAAGTTCAATCATTTTGTACAGCTTCATTGATGGTTCGATTGACCATTTTTACAAAATCCTCATGCCTTGCTAAACTAGTACGTTGAGACTCCTTAGACCTTCCTATACTAAGCTTCCGAATTCCTTCTCGAATTTTGTCAAATGCATCCAGGGCTCTCTCCAACTTTTCAGTTTTTCTTGTCTCCCACTTTAATTGCGCTCGAGCGTCTTCCAGGGCATGGTCGGCCACTATGAGTTGCAATTGATAATCCTCGAGTTCTTTCTTCAGCTTGTCTATCTGCTCTTCAGGGCTGACAGGAGCGGACTGTGACTTCTTTCGAGCTTGTTCAATTGTCAGTTTGATCCACTCATTATACTCTGAAATGACCTTAGGTTCCAATTTGTTCACTTGATCCAAGTGCAAGCTCTCTAAACTAAGAAGATTTCCCCAAGCTTCCAATACCATGCTCCGACTTTCAGCAACTGTGTTGAGTCTGATATTTTCAAGCCCTTGTATCATCGGAATTCTTTGCGGATACCCAAATTGCCTCATGACTCGTTGCGGAATATATGCGACCAATCCATTGGTGCCTGCTAGGGGGATAAAACTGTGTTGGGTAGTCGTGAAAACCGGATCCCTAACTTTTGTCCAATCCAAAACCCATTGTATTTTCTCAGGTGTCAAGTTATCGAACTCTTGAATAAACTGAGTCGGAGATGCAATTCGATAATACTTTTTGACCCTTTCTCGGTGTGATTCGATCCAATTCTCTGCGGGGAGACAAGATCCCAAAGGATTGAGCGTTCTCTTCGCTAGATGCTCCATTGCCCACATTTGGAGTATCAAATTTGACCCATAAAAGAAACCTCTTTTCTTTTGACATTCAGTAGCGGCCATGAAGATGTCGGCAATGATTACAGGCACCAAGGTAGGGGTCATTCCATTAATCCCTGAAAATAGGCTCTGAACCATGTTGATAGTGAAAAATGTGATCTTTCCATGCTTTTGCGGGAACAACAACAGATTGATCAAAGCTAATCCAAACGCTTGCACTCGCTTCTCTACCCATTGCTCCTTACTTATAAAAAAATCGGTTCGGTACTGTTCATAGGACCCTCTTTCTCCAAATCGTTCATACAGAAACTCTAACGGACACGATCTCGCATCCGGATGTTGGTTCATACTAACCTGCCTTAATCCCAAAAACCTATAAAACTGTTCCCTTGTTCCATTAGTTGGATATATCATAGGATAACCTTTCCCAGGTATCTGCAATAATCCTTCTATTTCTTCTAAAGTTGGTGTTAGTTCACATTCACCGAATCGAAAAATAGAACCTTCTGGATCCCAGTACTCAAGTAGAGCTTGAATGATTGCAACATTTGGAGTTATGCTTAGAAGACTCGGTAAATGTCCCACATATTTGAACAGTCTTTTCACCTCATGTGTCATATTATTTTTCCAGTCTGTTAGTTCCCGAGGTATCTGGTTCAGCATTCTGCACGGAGCCATCTGAGGAGGAATTTCACTCTTAGTACCTTACCTCGGGATTTTACCCCTTAGGCAATACAAAATCATAAACATGCAGGTCTCATTGGATTACATATCCGAGACAAAAGGTGACTTATTCCTACCGTGGGATTTCCTATGCGGCATTCCCTCTATGGTTAATGCATGATGACAATTTATTAAAGCATATTAAATATACAATGAAATAATTGAAATGTGACCTAAAGGTGCCCCCTTTAAATGCCGGGGTAAGCCTAAAATGATGTGCAATACATATGCATACTAAAATTTAAACATGCTTGATATAAGAGGCGGTCTTATCTTAAACGAGTACCATGTTAGGACTCTTATTTCTAAAGTTTGTGTATGCAGAAAAAGGGAAAACAAGGAGAGGTTAGTTCAACAAGTAACATATAACACGTTGTGACAATAAATGATACAAGAATGAAAAGTAAATAAAGCAAAGAAAGAGGGGTGAAATCCCTCCCCTCGTGCTTAGTGTTCCTAATTGGATATGTTGACTCTATCCTAGGTAATTTCTAATATGGATGCATGAGGTTTGGCTTACTAATGCATCTAGACTCGATAAGGTTTCAGGCTCCCAAGCCTTCAGACCAAAAAGTTAAGGGTCATCAACCCCAAAACCTTTGGTCGGTGGCTTGAGTGATCCCTTAGGCATCGCTATGGGCGCAGAGCACACCATCCGCCTACCTAAGGAAATCGATCCTAATCCTACAAGGAGATGTGGGATGGCGCCCACGAGAAAAATAAAAAAAGGGTAAAAATAATGCATGCACGTATGAAGTGCTTCCTTTTGAGGGGAGAGATTATAATTAAAACACGTGTGGAGGCTCTACGGTGCTATTTTCCCCCACCCAAATGCAATGCGCGATACGAATAAATAAATAAATAAGCCATTCATCACATACACGTAAGACGAGGAATGATTACGAGTGTGAAATGCAAAACATTCTAAAAAAGAAAAATGCAACCTAAAACATCCAAATATGATAAATATAAGGGTTAAAAAGAGAAAAGACGACTAAGCCAAGTGCTTGGACTCTCTAACGTCCCCAGTGGAGTCGCCAAGTTGTCGCGCCCCATTTTTTTGCGATGGAAAAAGAAAGTGTTTATAAAAAATGTGATTTATTAATAATAAACGGAAAAGGACCAAGAATGGGACTTAAAAAAAATGCGACAATTTGGGTCCAAAATTTAGTCTAAAAGGGTTTTGAAGAAAAATTAGGAGTCGCCACTTGGTATCGAGTTTGGGTGTACCAAGTCACCCAAAAATATTTTTAACAAAATAAAATAAAATAAAACCCTTTTAGACAACTCCAGGTCTTTGAAAACAAGAGAAAATGAGTTCGGGAGTCACGGTTGAAGAAAGGGAAGGCAAAGGTTCAATCAACTCAAACCTAAGGCACCCTTTCAACCTAGTCTAAGCTAGTTGCGTGGTTTAGTCAAAATTTTCTTAATTTAACCCTTAATTTATCACATTTGAATGTTTTCTACATGGATGCAAATCTAAATTCATAAAAACATCGAAAGGAACAAATGTTCATTCAAGGGTTTAATTGAACCAATCGCATTAATTGCAAAGGCCAAAATAATTCCTTGAAGGTGTCACGAGTATGCAAATGATGAAATTAAAAGTAAAGAAAAGAAATTAAATTATATACATAGTTATAAGTGATCAAAGAAAAAGGAAATGCAGCATAATGGGTACGGGAGACAAAAACTCGTGACATAATTTTCTTATACAAGGATTAATGGGATATTTAAACTAAAGAGTTATAATCACCCATATCCATGTTCAAAAATAATTCTCCTAATATAAACAAGCAAATGAACTAACTTATTTCACAATTTCTTAAATGAAGTGCAATTCTAAATGATTTGATTAACACATATAGAGGGTAGGGGGTAGAGGATAATATAATAGAAAATATCATGCAAATGAGAAAATTCTAAAAAATAAAATATACATGGAAATGTAATGGATATCACACAAAAGATGAATCTAATGCATGAACAGTCTAAGGGTATAGCGTTGGACTAACCCATTTCTAAAAATACTTACTAGCGTTGGACTAGCAAGTAAGCGGAGGGAGAAGCCACAACTAGCGTTGGACTAGTGTGGTGACGTTATGCATTAACAATATATAGTGAAGCAAATAAAGCATAAATTAAAACAAATAAACACATAAGAGCACGTAACACATAACACGTAAGCATAATATCTATATGCCAAAGTCCTAAGAAAAGCGGATAAAACACATAACACATAAGCCACATAAACACACAACTTATCTATTACATCGGGGAGCGCCTGACTACAATCTAGGAGGGAAAAATATAATAAAACAAATCTAATTATCCTATCTATTACATTTTTGAGGTATTTAAATACCTCTCGAATCATTATAAAAATTAACTAAAACGTATATAAGAAAATTTGAATGAATATTTGAATCAAATAAATAAAGCATATAAAAATACATAAACACATAGGAACACATAGAAGCACATAAGAGCACGTAATTGACATTGAAATAATAAAAATAGGGGTACCTCCCGTTTGAAGTGGTGACTAAATGGAGTCAAATTGTCCTATTTATACTCACAATGAACAAAAGAATTATGGCACCACTTTAATTGAAAATAATAATAATAATAAAAGTACTAAATTCACACTAATATGTCAAACATAAAGAAATTTAAAACATCTAAAATTACAAGTTGAACATATTCAAAAGTAACATAATTAGTTAAAAAAGAAACAATCATAATAAAGAGAGCCAAAATTTGCTAAGGACTGAATTGCAAAAATTGAAAACTTTTGGGGGATAAAAATTATATTTTCCAAAGTTCAGGGGTCAAAATTAAATAAAAGATAAAATTCAAGGACCAAAATGAAATTAATTTAAGGACCGAGTTGAAAGGAATTTAAATGTTCTGGGCCGCAGTGAAAGTACTTGAAAGTACAGGGACTGATATGCGAAAACATTTTCTTATTCCTTAACAAATCAGGCCACTGGGCCATCATTTTATTTATTTCTGGGCTAAAAACTACCTAAGCCCAACCGAAATCCAAAGCAAAAGGAAAGAGCCAGTCCACTATTCTAACCTCAAGAATAAATCAACCAGCTGATGGGCCTTAACCCTTCAGCCCAGGACAAACCCAAATGAAAAAAAAAAAACCTAACCCAAATCCAAGTAACCCAAACAAATAGCCAAATCCGATTCCCCTTTCATTTTACCAAAACCCAACAAACTAATAGTTGAACTAAAAAATGTTAAAGTTTAATTTCATTCCAAAATCCAGAATTAATTAACTAAAAGCACAATTAAAACATAAAAAAAAAGATTTAAGCTTGAAAGGGGTAAACATGATTGATTTGCAGAAGTTTTTGGGCTTTAGTGAAACAAGGAGAGACTTGAGGGGTTAAAGTGAAATTGGCTAAAATTTCCCATGCAAAGCTGCGTTCTTCTTCTCAAATTCAGAAGCTTTCTGCAACCTTGCTTCGCGTAGCATTTATGTCAGATGCAAGCAACCAAAATCCAGTCAAACATCAAACATTAAACATTCAAACTAAAACTACATGACTTGCAACTCTAATCATCAAAACTCAACCAAAATCTAAACTAAAGTGAACCATCCAAAAGATACAAAACAAGAATAGACGCAGCAAATTCTATGCAACAATTCTTCTGCAACCTTCTGGGTTTGCTGCAACATTCTTTCTTATTCCACCCACGTATGTTAATGCAATAAAAAAAAACTCAAGTAAAACCCACTAGTTTATCAATCTAAGACCAACAAAACTTCCACCCATTTAATTTACATAATCTTAAGCTATGGTGCACACTTTGAAAGATCAAACACGGAGGATTTAGTTTGAGGAAAAACAACAAACAGCAAATGGCTTTGGCTTTTGGAAGAGATCGGACCTAGAACCCCCAAGAAGCAAAAACTCTGTGGTTATAATATTAAAACTAACATCTAACCATCTCTAATACTCTTTTAGTAAATCTGTAGCCATCAAAACCCAAATCTTTGAAGCAATAAAGATCGCAAAAATGAAAAAACTAACAGATACATGTATCATCGAAGAAAATTCATGCAATGCTTCAACAAAATCTTATAAAAAATGTTAAATGGGCAAACTTAAGAGGTATTCGTTACCTGCAAGTAGTTGGGGACTGAATCAATGTGAGGAAAATTAGGAGCTTGTGCCTGGAATGTTGGACACGAAGCAGAAATTTTCTTTCGCCGCCCTCTCCAGTCTCTTGCTTCTTGTCCCTTTTATCTTGGATCCGTTGCTTTCCTTCCTCTTTTTTTTACCTATTCTCCCCCCCTTTATCTCGTCCAAGAGAAAGTGCCAATAATAGAAGCCAAAAGCTCCTTTTCCTTCTTCTTTTGCTTTTTCTTTTTGCCTTTTTCATTCCTTTTTCCATTCGTTACTGGAAATGTGTCTGCCAAAGCTTGGTCAAAGCAAAATTTGGTGGCCATCATGATATCTAAACATCATGATGGCCAACGCCACTTCCTCTTATCTTTTTTTCTTCTTCTTTTTTTTTTTTTTTTTTTTAAGAAACAAACCTGGAAATACATATATATATAAATGTAAGAAAATAAATAATTCAATAAAAAGTATTCAAGAAAAACATTAAAATTTTAACAAAATTTTGGTGTCTACATACCCCCTGGCCAATCTGAACCCATACTCTTACCTTATACTCAAACTGTTACAGCCCCACCTCCCCCTAAGGCGAACCAGAGGGTTCGGCGGGCCGCCTGCCCAGCTCTCGCCGGGACTCAGTCGTTCACTACATTCCTCAAACAGATTACAAGATAAAACTCAAATATTACATCAAATTCTCCAATAATTACATGTCATAAGTGAAGCGGAAACGATTTCCAACTATACATAAAATGATTCCACATCCAAACGGTACAAGATATAAGCCATCCAGACATGTGAATAAGCACAACAAGACCTTCCTTCGCTTTGAGCCCTGTGGAGGGGAATAAAACATTTTTGGAGTGAGCTAGAAGCTCAGCGAGTAACCAGTAAAATCCTTAAACAAATATATTTCACGATATTGCATTTCGATCATTTCGATGATGTCATGATTCAGAGATCAAATGTTCGTTTAGTGCTCTCGTGAGCCAGGGAAATCATAGCACTTGAACACCCAACGCTCAAATAGATCATTTAACATTAACATTAAGAGGGAGCCCCTTCTTGAGCTCCAGATAAACATGAACATGAACCATAAACAGAGTGGAGACGTTGGTGTCCAGCACAAGACTTTCCCAGAACTCATTGAAGCCAAATCATGTCATGAACTCACATGCAAGCACGCATGATATGCAATCGAGTACATAATGCAAGAAACATTTCACAAGTACTTTGGAAATAGTTTAGGGTCACTCACCTCCATGGCTCAGAAACCATCCATCATATATCATTGCCTTGCTCAAATCCGAGTCTTAGATCACAAACTCAATGCAAACAAATCCCTTCAAAGTTCGGACAGCACTTCCCCTAAATTTCTTTACTTTTCCAGCCATCAAGGCTTCATTATTTCCTCAGCCAGTCCCAAAGGTACACACACAACAACAAGTTCATCTAATAGTCATTCGGCAAGTTCCAAGTAGTACTAGTACAAGTCAAGCTAGGGAAAAGTCCGGAAATGAAAGTTAAGCTCAAAACCAGAAAAACAGTTTTGACGTCATTTTGCGGTAATGGTACCAAAGGCGCTACGATTGTCGGATGTAGGTGCAAAACCCACCGTTTCGAAGCTAAAAGATAGGGTTACAACATTACAGAAGGTCACTCAACCCAGTTTCGAGTGTAACCAGGTCACAAATGCAAGATACCATACCAGAATCACAAAAACAGATTCACAGAACGCATTCTAGCGGAAACATCATAACTCAGGCTGTCCAAGTCCAAATCCAGAAATTCCAAAACCAGATGAAAGATAAGAAACAGGGATAAATTTCATCAGAAGGCCTCAACAACCAATTCGGAAGCAATTCCAGCCAAAAAAACCAATTACAGGCGTAGTTCTCAATTTCGGGTAAAACCAGAACAGCAATAGTAATTTCGACTTATCTCATTCTACACTACTCCGATTGACCTGAAATTTTGTAGACACCTCTAAAATGTCATTCCCTACAACTTTCATGTTTTGAGCTAAGGCCAATTCGGCCTCTATCAAGGACCTAAAAATTCGGACAGAATGCTCCCTTAAGAACCCTAGGTTTTTCAATTTTCTTCCAAAACAGAAATTGGTTGCAATTAATCACTTTTCCCACCTCCTTAAGTCATTATAGACCATTTCCAATCATCATAGATGGCCACACAATCATGCTTATATTAAAACAGAAAAATCCCCAAAAATAATAAAACTTCATCATTCAACCAAAACTCAAGATTTAATCCATAAAATTGCATCACATACAACCTCTAAGCATGATTTAAGCATCAATTAAGGGAGGAGGGTGGTTCTTCACAACTTACCTTGAATACAAGAGAGAGAGAGCTATTGGTCACCTTAACTTTCCAAACAACTCCACCAAACAACTCACAAACACTAAGTGAAGAGGTTTTATGGAGTAAAACTAAAATTAAACGGTTAAAAGTGAAGATTAAGCAAGCTTGGAGCAAAGAAATTGGAGAGCTTTTCTTCCCTTATTGCTTGAAGGTGGTCGGCCATATGAAGCTTAGAAATGAAGATATTTTGGGTCATTTTTGGTTATTTAAGTCAATGGTAAGAAAGGTCTTAAGGTAAGCCCAATCAAATGGTGACACTTGTCACCTTTAGGTTTAAAACTTATCTTTTTGTCTCTCCAATACAAATATCTTAACACTTTGTAAAATAATATCACTTAATACAAAATTCTAACAAGTTGTCAAAAATATAATGCATTTACCGCACTTGCGGGTCCCACGTTCAAAATACGCTCTTAATTTCTCAAAAACTAACCGATACTAGAAAAATCATTTTAAAACTATCTTTGCTCATAAACTTTATCTGGGGAATTTTTCTAATAAAGAAAATGTAGAAAAAGCGGGCGATTAAAAAAAAAATAAACCCTAGAAAATTAGAAGATTTCCGGGTTCTCACACTCATACTTTTCGGGGCGTCACAATCTCCCCTCCTTAAAAGAATGTCGTCCTCGACATTCCATCTTGTACCAAATCAAGTCGAGACATACCTCAAAAATCACTAATATTGCAAACCAAACCCACAGTCCGGCATCCTAAACTTCAAGCCTAGGATACACTACCGAGATCTGAAGCCTAAGCTCTGATACCAACTGTGACGACCCCACCTCCCCCAAAGGCGAACCAGAGGGTTCGGCGGGCCGCCTGCCCAGCTCTCGCCGGGACTCAGTCGTTCACTACATTCCTCAAACAGATTACAAGATAAAACTCAAATATTACATCAAATTCTCCAATAATTACATGTCATAAGTGAAGCGGAAACGATTTCCAACTATACATAAAATGATTCCACATCCAAACGGTACAAGATATAAGCCATCCAGACATGTGAATAAGCACAACAAGACCTTCCTTCGCTTTGAGCCCTGTGGAGGGGAATAAAACATTTTTGGAGTGAGCTAGAAGCTCAGCGAGTAACCAGTAAAATCCTTAAACAAATATATTTCACGATATTGCATTTCGATCATTTCGATGATGTCATGATTCAGAGATCAAATGTTCGTTTAGTGCTCTCGTGAGCCAGGGAAATCATAGCACTTGAACACCCAACGCTCAAATAGATCATTTAACATTAACATTAAGAGGGAGCCCCTTCTTGAGCTCCAGATAAACATGAACATGAACCATAAACAGAGTGGAGACGTTGGTGTCCAGCACAAGACTTTCCCAGAACTCATTGAAGCCAAATCATGTCATGAACTCACATGCAAGCACGCATGATATGCAATCGAGTACATAATGCAAGAAACATTTCACAAGTACTTTGGAAATAGTTTAGGGTCACTCACCTCCATGGCTCAGAAACCATCCATCATATATCATTGCCTTGCTCAAATCCGAGTCTTAGATCACAAACTCAATGCAAACAAATCCCTTCAAAGTTCGGACAGCACTTCCCCTAAATTTCTTTACTTTTCCAGCCATCAAGGCTTCATTATTTCCTCAGCCAGTCCCAAAGGTACACACACAACAACAAGTTCATCTAATAGTCATTCGGCAAGTTCCAAGTAGTACTAGTACAAGTCAAGCTAGGGAAAAGTCCGGAAATGAAAGTTAAGCTCAAAACCAGAAAAACAGTTTTGACGTCATTTTGCGGTAATGGTACCAAAGGCGCTACGATTGTCGGATGTAGGTGCAAAACCCACCGTTTCGAAGCTAAAAGATAGGGTTACAACATTACAGAAGGTCACTCAACCCAGTTTCGAGTGTAACCAGGTCACAAATGCAAGATACCATACCAGAATCACAAAAACAGATTCACAGAACGCATTCTAGCGGAAACATCATAACTCAGGCTGTCCAAGTCCAAATCCAGAAATTCCAAAACCAGATGAAAGATAAGAAACAGGGATAAATTTCATCAGAAGGCCTCAACAACCAATTCGGAAGCAATTCCAGCCAAAAAAACCAATTACAGGCGTAGTTCTCAATTTCGGGTAAAACCAGAACAGCAATAGTAATTTCGACTTATCTCATTCTACACTACTCCGATTGACCTGAAATTTTGTAGACACCTCTAAAATGTCATTCCCTACAACTTTCATGTTTTGATCTAAGGCCAATTAGGCCTCTATCTAGGACCTAAAAATTCGGACAGAATGCTCCCTTAAGAACCCTAGGTTTTTCAATTTTCTTCCAAAACAGAAATTGGTTGCAATTAATCACTTTTCCCACCTCCTTAAGTCATTATAGACCATTTCCAATCATCATAGATGGCCACACAATCATGCTTATATTAAAACAGAAAAATCCCCAAAAATAATAAAACTTCATCATTCAACCAAAACTCAAGATTTAATCCATAAAATTGCATCTCATACAACCTCTAAGCATGATTTAAGCATCAATTAAGGGAGGAGGGTGGTTCTTCACAACTTACCTTGAATACAAGAGAGAGAGAGCTATTGGTCACCTTAACTTTCCAAACAACTCCACCAAACAACTCACAAACACTAAGTGAAGAGGTTTTATGGAGTAAAACTAAAATTAAACGGTTAAAAGTGAAGATTAAGCAAGCTTGGAGCAAAGAAATTGGAGAGCTTTTCTTCCCTTATTGCTTGAAGGTGGTCGGCCATATGAAGCTTAGAAATGAAGATATTTTGGGTCATTTTTGGTTATTTAAGTCAATGGTAAGAAAGGTCTTAAGGTAAGCCCAATCAAATGGTGACACTTGTCACCTTTAGGTTTAAAACTTATCTTTTTGTCTCTCCAATACAAATATCTTAACACTTTGTAAAATAATATCACTTAATACAAAATTCTAACAAGTTGTCAAAAATATAATGCATTTACTGCACTTGCGGGTCCCACGTTCAAAATACGCTCTTAATTTCTCAAAAACTAACCGATACTAGAAAAATCATTTTAAAACTATCTTTGCTCATAAACTTTATCTGGGGAATTTTTCTAATAAAGAAAATGTAGAAAAAGCGGGCGATTAAAAAAAAAATAAACCCTAGAAAATTAGAAGATTTCCGGGTTCTCACACTCATACTTTTCGGGGCGTCACAATCTCCCCTCCTTAAAAGAATGTCGTCCTCGACATTCCATCTTGTACCAAATCAAGTCGAGACATACCTCAAAAATCACTAATATTGCAAACCAAACCCACAGTCCGGCATCCTAAACTTCAAGCCTAGGATACACTACCGAGATCTGAAGCCTAAGCTCTGATACCAACTGTGACGACCCCACCTCCCCCAAAGGCGAACCAGAGGGTTCGGCGGGCCGCCTGCCCAGCTCTCGCCGGGACTCAGTCGTTCACTACATTCCTCAAACAGATTACAAGATAAAACTCAAATATTACATCAAATTCTCCAATAATTACATGTCATAAGTGAAGCGGAAACGATTTCCAACTATACATAAAATGATTCCACATCCAAACGGTACAAGATATAAGCCATCCAGACATGTGAATAAGCACAACAAGACCTTCCTTCGCTTTGAGCCCTGTGGAGGGGAATAAAACATTTTTGGAGTGAGCTAGAAGCTCAGCGAGTAACCAGTAAAATCCTTAAACAAATATATTTCACGATATTGCATTTCGATCATTTCGATGATGTCATGATTCAGAGATCAAATGTTCGTTTAGTGCTCTCGTGAGCCAGGGAAATCATAGCACTTGAACACCCAACGCTCAAATAGATCATTTAACATTAACATTAAGAGGGAGCCCCTTCTTGAGCTCCAGATAAACATGAACATGAACCATAAACAGAGTGGAGACGTTGGTGTCCAGCACAAGACTTTCCCAGAACTCATTGAAGCCAAATCATGTCATGAACTCACATGCAAGCACGCATGATATGCAATCGAGTACATAATGCAAGAAACATTTCACAAGTACTTTGGAAATAGTTTAGGGTCACTCACCTCCATGGCTCAGAAACCATCCATCATATATCATTGCCTTGCTCAAATCCGAGTCTTAGATCACAAACTCAATGCAAACAAATCCCTTCAAAGTTCGGACAGCACTTCCCCTAAATTTCTTTACTTTTCCAGCCATCAAGGCTTCATTATTTCCTCAGCCAGTCCCAAAGGTACACACACAACAACAAGTTCATCTAATAGTCATTCGGCAAGTTCCAAGTAGTACTAGTACAAGTCAAGCTAGGGAAAAGTCCGGAAATGAAAGTTAAGCTCAAAACCAGAAAAACAGTTTTGACGTCATTTTGCGGTAATGGTACCAAAGGCGCTACGATTGTCGGATGTAGGTGCAAAACCCACCGTTTCGAAGCTAAAAGATAGGGTTACAACATTACAGAAGGTCACTCAACCCAGTTTCGAGTGTAACCAGGTCACAAATGCAAGATACCATACCAGAATCACAAAAACAGATTCACAGAACGCATTCTAGCGGAAACATCATAACTCAGGCTGTCCAAGTCCAAATCCAGAAATTCCAAAACCAGATGAAAGATAAGAAACAGGGATAAATTTCATCAGAAGGCCTCAACAACCAATTCGGAAGCAATTCCAGCCAAAAAAACCAATTACAGGCGTAGTTCTCAATTTCGGGTAAAACCAGAACAGCAATAGTAATTTCGACTTATCTCATTCTACACTACTCCGATTGACCTGAAATTTTGTAGACACCTCTAAAATGTCATTCCCTACAACTTTCATGTTTTGATCTAAGGCCAATTAGGCCTCTATCTAGGACCTAAAAATTCGGACAGAATGCTCCCTTAAGAACCCTAGGTTTTTCAATTTTCTTCCAAAACAGAAATTGGTTGCAATTAATCACTTTTCCCACCTCCTTAAGTCATTATAGACCATTTCCAATCATCATAGATGGCCACACAATCATGCTTATATTAAAACAGAAAAATCCCCAAAAATAATAAAACTTCATCATTCAACCAAAACTCAAGATTTAATCCATAAAATTGCATCTCATACAACCTCTAAGCATGATTTAAGCATCAATTAAGGGAGGAGGGTGGTTCTTCACAACTTACCTTGAATACAAGAGAGAGAGAGCTATTGGTCACCTTAACTTTCCAAACAACTCCACCAAACAACTCACAAACACTAAGTGAAGAGGTTTTATGGAGTAAAACTAAAATTAAACGGTTAAAAGTGAAGATTAAGCAAGCTTGGAGCAAAGAAATTGGAGAGCTTTTCTTCCCTTATTGCTTGAAGGTGGTCGGCCATATGAAGCTTAGAAATGAAGATATTTTGGGTCATTTTTGGTTATTTAAGTCAATGGTAAGAAAGGTCTTAAGGTAAGCCCAATCAAATGGTGACACTTGTCACCTTTAGGTTTAAAACTTATCTTTTTGTCTCTCCAATACAAATATCTTAACACTTTGTAAAATAATATCACTTAATACAAAATTCTAACAAGTTGTCAAAAATATAATGCATTTACTGCACTTGCGGGTCCCACGTTCAAAATACGCTCTTAATTTCTCAAAAACTAACCGATACTAGAAAAATCATTTTAAAACTATCTTTGCTCATAAACTTTATCTGGGGAATTTTTCTAATAAAGAAAATGTAGAAAAAGCGGGCGATTAAAAAAAAAATAAACCCTAGAAAATTAGAAGATTTCCGGGTTCTCACACTCATACTTTTCGGGGCGTCACAATCTCCCCTCCTTAAAAGAATGTCGTCCTCGACATTCCATCTTGTACCAAATCAAGTCGAGACATACCTCAAAAATCACTAATATTGCAAACCAAACCCACAGTCCGGCATCCTAAACTTCAAGCCTAGGATACACTACCGAGATCTGAAGCCTAAGCTCTGATACCAACTGTGACGACCCCACCTCCCCCAAAGGCGAACCAGAGGGTTCGGCGGGCCGCCTGCCCAGCTCTCGCCGGGACTCAGTCGTTCACTACATTCCTCAAACAGATTACAAGA
Source organism: Coffea arabica (assembly GCF_036785885.1). Taxonomy (NCBI): domain Eukaryota; kingdom Viridiplantae; phylum Streptophyta; class Magnoliopsida; order Gentianales; family Rubiaceae; genus Coffea; species Coffea arabica. The sequence goes on along the minus strand of NC_092311.1, from coordinate 24,299,124 downwards.
TAAAACTCAAATATTACATCAAATTCTCCAATAATTACATGTCATAAGTGAAGCGGAAACGATTTCCAACTATACATAAAATGATTCCACATCCAAACGGTACAAGATATAAGCCATCCAGACATGTGAATAAGCACAACAAGACCTTCCTTCGCTTTGAGCCCTGTGGAGGGGAATAAAACATTTTTGGAGTGAGCTAGAAGCTCAGCGAGTAACCAGTAAAATCCTTAAACAAATATATTTCACGATATTGCATTTCGATCATTTCGATGATGTCATGATTCAGAGATCAAATGTTCGTTTAGTGCTCTCGTGAGCCAGGGAAATCATAGCACTTGAACACCCAACGCTCAAATAGATCATTTAACATTAACATTAAGAGGGAGCCCCTTCTTGAGCTCCAGATAAACATGAACATGAACCATAAACAGAGTGGAGACGTTGGTGTCCAGCACAAGACTTTCCCAGAACTCATTGAAGCCAAATCATGTCATGAACTCACATGCAAGCACGCATGATATGCAATCGAGTACATAATGCAAGAAACATTTCACAAGTACTTTGGAAATAGTTTAGGGTCACTCACCTCCATGGCTCAGAAACCATCCATCATATATCATTGCCTTGCTCAAATCCGAGTCTTAGATCACAAACTCAATGCAAACAAATCCCTTCAAAGTTCGGATAGCACTTCCCCTAAATTTCTTTACTTTTCCAGCCATCAAGGCTTCATTATTTCCTCAGCCAGTCCCAAAGGTACACACACAACAACAAGTTCATCTAATAGTCATTCGGCAAGTTCCAAGTAGTACTAGTACAAGTCAAGCTAGGGAAAAGTCCGGAAATGAAAGTTAAGCTCAAAACCAGAAAAACAGTTTTGACGTCATTTTGCGGTAATGGTACCAAAGGCGCTACGATTGTCGGATGTAGGTGCAAGACCCACCGTTTCGAAGCTAAAAGACAGGGTTACAACATTGCAGAAGGTCACTCAACCCAGTTTCGAGTGTAACCAGGTCAAAAATGCAAGATACCATACCAGAATCACAAAAACAGATTCACAGAACGCATTCTAGCGGAAACATCATAACTCAGGCTCTCCAAGTCCAAATCCAGAAATTCCAAAACCAGATGAAAGATAAGAAACAGGGATAAATTTCATCAGAAGGCCTCAACAACCAATTCGGAAGCAATTCCAGCCAAAAAAACCAATTACAGGCGCAGTTCTCAATTTCGGGTAAAACCAGAACAGCAATAGTAATTTCGACTTATCTCATTCTACACTATTCCGATTGACCTGAAATTTTGTAGGCACCATTAAAATGTCATTCCCTACAACTTTTATGTTTTGAGCTAAGGCCAATTCGGCCTCTATATAGGACCTAAAAATTCGGACAGAATGCTCCCTTAAGAACCCTAGGTTTTTCAATTTTCTTCCAAAACAGAAATTGGTTGCAATTAATCACTTTTCCCACCTCCTTAAGTCATTATTGTGAGGCCCCAGTCCGATCGTAAGTCGATAGTAGGGTTATTTGATATTTGGTTTGGAAAAAATAGGGTTTTATGGCTAGGAAGGAAACCCTAATTCGGTTAAGTTGGAAAATCCTAGTTTACGTATTATGATTATACGGTTCACGCTATAATTTATATTCGGTAATCTAGTGTGTGCCTTGACATAGGTTAGTAAGTTTGAATGATTAGCAAACCTCTAGTGTTGCAATATTAGAAAGTTTCAGTGGAGTTTTTTTTTATCGCCGCTTTTCCACATTTTCTTATTAGAAAAGTTCCCCAGATAATTTTTATGAGTAAATATAGTTTTTAGATGATTTTTCTAGTATCGGTTAGATTTTGAAAAAATAAGAACGGATTTCGGACGTGGGACCCACTAGTGCGAAAAGTTCGGGAAAATTCGGCCAATAAGATTAAATTTCGGATACTGTGAAAAATTTATCGGGTGTTAAGAGATAAGTTGAATGTGTGAAGTGATTGATGTGAGAGGGAAAAAGAAAGATAAGAATGCATTAATGAGTGTGACAAGTGTCACAATATGATTGGTTGGACTTTATGGTTTACTATTCACATTTTTGACTTTTGACCAAAATTAGTTAATATCTCCAAAAATTCACAAAATTCACCATTTTCTTACCTTGTGTTGGCCGGCCCTCTCTCTTGCAAGAAGGAAGAAAGTTCAGCAAATTTCAAGCTTCCATCTCACTCAATCTTCCACAAACAAGAGCTTAGACTAGATTTCACTCCATAAAAACCTTTCTTCTAGTGCTAATAAGTGTATTAGTGAAGTTGATTTGAAGAGCTAAGGTGTCCACAATCCCTATCTCTCTTGATTTATTGGTAAGTGATGCTTGAACACCCTACTACATCTAATGATGCTTATGTTTGGTTTAGAAGTAGCTTGAGTGATGGAATATATGATTTATTTCTTGATTTGAAGAGTTTTGGTGAAGTTTTCCATTTTATGATGAATTTGCTGGTTTAATATGAATGGGATGTTGTGGCCTTGTATGATGAATGGTAATGGTTTAAAATGACTCTAGTAGGTGTGAATTGTTGATAAATGCAATCAATTTTGGATTTGGAAGAATTTCTGGAAAATTAGGGTTCTTGGTTGAACATTCTGTCCGAAATTTTAGGTCATAGATAGAGGCCGAATTGGACATTGCTCAAAACATGAAAGTTGTAGGTATTGATGAGGTTGAAGTGCCTGCAAAATTTCAGGGCATTTGGAGTAGTATAGAGTGAGTTATGCCGTTTTTACTGTTGCTGTTTTTGGTGAACAGAATGTCCGAACTGCGATAGTAATTGTCTGTTTTTACTGGAATTGGTTTGGATTTTGTTGTTGGTGTCTTCTGATGAAATGTAGCTTGATGTCTTAGCTTTCATATGCCTTTGGAATCAATGCTTTTGGACCTATATAGACTGACTTGGACTGATTACAGTTTTGTGTGATTTGGGAACCTGCAATTACGGTTCTGGGTTGGTTTTCTGCATTTTGACTTAGTTGTGCTAGGATTTGGATTGAGAGGCCTTCTACATTGTTGTAGCCCCTTAAGTCCTGGATATCCCTGTAAATTTTCAGGATTAACGGAGTGGTATAACCTTAGTTATAAACGAAATACTCAGACCTGTTTTGACCGTCAAATTCTGTTCTGTTCTTATATCCGGACAGTTTACGACTGGAACTTTGGCTTCACGTTTGACTAGGTTACAAGCTGTTTGGGCTTGTGACCAAAACACCAAACTTATAGCCCTATATCAGAGCTTTCTAACGCCCTTGGAATTTCATGAATCGGATTTATAAAACCTGAGATTTAGCCGAGCAAATAAGGCCTGCCCGTGAAAATGACCATTTTCTGGTCAGATCTGTTTTGGTCCTGATGACCAACTTCCGTTCCGAATTTGGATTGCCGACCTTCATGAAAGTTGTTCCATCTGGAATGAACTATCTAACTGCCAATTTTCATCTCTTTTGCCCATGTGTAGCATAGAAAACAGTTTGCACTCAAAACTGACCATTTGTGCATTGGCCAGATTTCGTATGTGATTGTGTTTGGTTCATTTGGGGCTGAAGCCTCCAGTTTCAGTTCTGGATGTCTTCATAACAATTGTTTTTCATCCTTTAAGCTTCGATATGGCATCTCATACGCCTTAATCTGATATTCGTAGCTCAACTTATGAGTAAACTAGAAACGAGTGTCAAATCTGCCGTTTCCGCTAACGGCCGTTTCCGTTTCCGTCCGTCATATGTACGTGCGCGCGTGCCGTTTTTGCCGTTTTGTTTGTTTGAGGCACGATAGTAGCCGTTTACGATATTATGTGACACAATCTCCTATTTCAGACGGTGGTGAGCTGGGCGGATCTGGTGGGGTCCACTACTAGCTGTTCGTTTCGATCCGACTTCGTACTTTTGCTATTTCCGTTTTGAGTAAGTATTCAGGCCAGTTTGGTGTGTTTTCTTTGCTATGTGTTTGAGATATGTGAAAAGGGTACTTAGGCGAGGGTGTACTTTATCGCACTCGACCTAAACCCTAATTTGAATGTATAATTGTACTTGGCATATGTATATGAACCTTTTGGAACCAAAACCCTTGAGCTTGTGGCTCGGGGCGACTTTCGAGTAAAGTTTGTGAAGTTTGCAAAGTTTGTGAGTTCGTGGGCCCGATCTAAGACCTGTTTGGACTATTCGAGCCGGTTAGGGCTTGGTCGAAGTCAGTCCAACTTAGTCTGAGGTCACCAAGTTTGTAGGTTCATGTTATGAACCAATTTTGTGAATCCGGTTCACCGAGAAGGTGACCAAGTTTGTGACCCGAGCTTGTGACTCAAGCTCAAGTTTGTGATTTCGTTCGCCCGGGCAAGTTTGTGAGGTGACTGGCCAGTGAGGGTGATAAGGTATCGGTGGGTGTATAAGTGAAGTTCTACTGACTATTATTTGCGGTCGACGGAGTGTCGGCAGGAGATCATACATGGCACATGAATTGGCTTTGGAGCCACCCGTATCCTTATTATATGATGTTGTTCTTTTCTGCTTTTGCTTTACTCTTATTGTGTAATTGTTGCTACGTGAATTTATGCTTTCGCCCCTGTTTACTTACTAAGCATATAGCTTACCCCTTTCCTTTTGTTTTCCTTAGCAGGGGCCGACGCGGGGACTTTTGGCTCGTACACTAGTATAGATAGATTGGCTTGTATTAGTTAAACAGTTAGGATGTTTGTTTTAGTTTTGGTGGTTTGTATAAGGACCCTTCTTAGGGTCTATCTTCTGCTGGTTGTGGTTATAGTGTATTAGAGTGGTTTGACTCGAGACTTTTGAGGATGTAAATGTAACTTTTGGGATTGTATATATATTGTATATAGTGCTCTTTCGATTTATCTAGTTTTATTGCTTTAAGTTTTGAGTCCTGGCGCGAGCTAGGCAGGCGGCCCGCCGATACCCTTGGGTTCGCCCTTGGGAGAAGTGGGGTCGTCACAATTATAGACCATTTCCAATCATCATAGATGGCCACACAATCATGCTTATATTAAAACAGAAAAATCCCCAAAAATAATAAAACTTCATCATTCAACCAAAACTCAAGATTTAATCCATAAAATTGCATCTCATACAACCTCTAAGCATGATTTAAGCATCAATTAAGGGAGGAGGGTGGTTCTTCACAACTTACCTTGAACACAAGAGAGAGAGAGAGCTATTGGTCACCTTAACTTTCCAAACAACTCCACCAAACAACTCACAAACACTAAGTGAAGAGGTTTTATGGAGTAAAACTAAAATTAAACGGTTAAAAGTGAAGATTAAGCAAGCTTGGAGCAAAGAAATTGGAGAGCTTTTCTTCCCTTATTGCTTGAAGGTGGTCGGCCATATGAAGCTTAGAAATGAAGATATTTTGGGTCATTTTTGGTTATTTAAGTCAATGGTAAGAAAGGTCTTAAGGTAAGCCCAATCAAATGGTGACACTTGTCACCTTTAGGTTTAAAACTTATCTTTTTGTCTCTCCAATACAAATATCTTAACACTTTGTAAAATAATATCACTTAATACAAAATTCTAACAAGTTGTCAAAAATATAATGCATTTACCGCACTTGCGGGTCCCACGTTCAAAATACGCTCTTAATTTCTCAAAAACTAACCGATACTAGAAAAATCATTTTAAAACTATCTTTGCTCATCAACTTTATCTGGGGAATTTTTCTAATAAAGAAAATGTAGAAAAAGCGGGCGATTAAAAAAAAATAAACCCTAGAAAATTAGAAAATTTCCGGGTTCTCACACTCATACTTTTTGGGGCGTCACACAAACCTCTGTTACTTCACAAGTTATGTATCCACCTGAAGAAGCCTTTACCTATCCCACTCATGGCCCACCACCTACTTATGCACCTAACATCCAAATTAACCCTTCTCATGCCCAAATTCCCCAGAATTATCCGTCAATCACTATGAGCATGCCATTTGAACCTCAGGGACCACATTATTACTCCACCGCTGAGCCATTCACCTTAGATACCGTCGCTCAAGGGAAAGCTGAAGCTGGGGAGTCATCCGCGCTGATGGATAAGAATTTGCTAAAGAGATTGGATCAGTTTGAGGAGTTCATAAGGAAAAGCCAAGGTCTGAGCAAACAAGGAAGTCTGGACTACAACGAGCTGTGCCTATTTCCGGATATGCAATTGCCAATGGGTTTTAAAGTGTCCAAATTTACCAAGTACGACGGAACTAGCAATCCCAAAACACACCTTCGGATGTTTGCAAACAAACTTGGAAAGCCGATAGATGATGAGAATCTACCTGTGCATTTATTTCCCAAGAGTCTAGAAGGCGACGCGTTGGATTGGTATTCAAATTTGAAGCCTGAGGATATGAGGTCTTGGATGGATTTGTCAACCGCTTTTGTAAGGCAGTATGAATACAATTGCGAACTTGCTCCGACGAGAACCACATTGGAGGCGACCAAGAGGAAACCATCGGAGGACCATAAGACGTATGCGAAAAGATGGAGGAAAATGGCCGCCAAGGTGGAGCCCCCCATGTCTGAAAATAAGATTGTCCGCACGTTTATCAAAGCTCATGACCCGTCCTACTTTGAGGAGATTTTTCGAATGACTGGGTGTTCCTTTGCTGAGATTGTCAACAAATTGGAAGAGTATGATGAGTTTATGAGGGTAGGAAAAATTGTTAATGTTTTAGCTTTAAAGTCACAGTTGGAAGCCATGCAGAGTCAGAGTAGCAGTAATAAGAAGTCCCAGTTTAAGAAGAAAGACGAGGAAGCTTCCTTTGTTTGGAACCAAGGTTCTTCTTCCCGGCCTACATACCAACGAAATCTCGTCTACTCACCTCGTTACCTATACCAACCACGCCCTCGACCTGTCTACAATACCACAATCAACCACCCCCGTCCTCGACCAAATTACCCAAACACACCGTCAACGCCATTTCACATTTCCCCACCAAACTTCCAAATTAGACCGCGCCCTCCTTTCAATCCAAGACCCATGCCGCCCCCTAACCCAAATCACCAATACCAACAAGCCAGTGACACCCAAAATCCAACCCCATACCGAACCTTTACCAATCTAGGTCGGCCTGTTGACCAGTTATATGAGCAATTGAAAGCTGCTGGGAAGATTGGTACGGTGCCCCCTAAGACCTATTCCAAAGGATTTCCCATTGGTTATGATCCTCAGTCATTTTGTGCTTATCATTCGGGAGCCCCTGGACATTCAACTACCAATTGCTGGGCGCTTAAGCATAAAATTCAAGACATGATTGAGTCCGGAGACATAGTCCTGAGGAGGAGGGAGGAACAAGGTCCAAATGTTAGCAAAAATCCTCTTCCTACACACAAGGACACCGTGGGAGTTATTACTATTGATGAAGAGATTGAGGAACCTACACAATTTATTATAGATGAAGCTGAGACAGTAAGGGTCATTGAAGAACCGTTCATATTGGAGGAAGAAGCTCCTGAAATCAAGAAAAATACGGGTCCGTTTATTCTGGAAATGGTGCCTTTCGAATGTGAGCCTTCGGAGCTGGTGGTACTTGAATTGCCTGAGCAACCTCCTATTCTTAATCTACAAGAGGTCCCGTGGAATTATAGCGAGCCCACGCTATTAATTGGAGGAGAAAAGGTGCCCAGAAAGGAAGTGGACGCTATTACTAGATTTGGAAGAATCATAGGGGAACCCGCAGTTGATGAGCCCTCAAAAGCGAAAGAAAATGCTGTTCCGACAAAACCAACTGTGATTGATGAAGAGGCCTTCAATTTCCTTAAGATACTGAAGAAAAGCGAGTATAAGGTGGCCGAGCAATTGGACAAGATGCCCGCTCAAGTTTCTATATTGAATTTGCTTCTAACCTCGGAACTTCATCGAGAAGCTTTACTCAAGGTCCTAACTGAGGCTCAAGTGCATAAGAATATTCCTGTGGATAAATTCACTCATGTAGTCGAACATGTTTTGGCTTCAAATCAAATTTCTTTTTCTGATGAAGATTTGACTTCGGATGGGATTGGACACAATAAAACATTGTATATCTCAGTCCGTTGTAATGGGAAGTTATTGCCAAGGGTCTTGATAGACAATGGATCTGCTCTTAATATCTGTCCTTGGAACACTTTGGTTAAGTTGGGATTTCAGGAAGCTAAACTTCGGCCATCTGCCATTGTGGTGAGAGGATTTGATAGCGCAAAAAGGGAATCAATGGGGGAAGTGGATTTAGTGCTGGAAATCGGACCTGCCCATTTCAAGTTATGTGCCAAGTCATGGACTTCTCGAGTGTTTATAATGTTCTTCTCGGACGGCCTTGGATTCATACTTCAGGCGCTATACCTTCTTCACTCCATCAAATGTTGAGATTTGTGGTGAATGGCCAGTTGATTACGATATTTGCTGAGGAAGATTGCACTATGATCGTTAATCCTGCATTGGAAGATGATGGCGATAGAAAAGCTCTGGTTTCCCCTCACCATGTAGCTGACATTGTTTCGGTGGGTAGGACATCCAAGGACAAGGCGGCAGTAGAAATGAATTTACCTAAAGCCAACGTTATGATGGCCAAAGAGCTGATTCGAGGAGGTTATGAAATAGGCAAGGTCCTTGGGCGTCACCTACAAGGGGTCTTGGAGCCAATAGAACTTCAAAGAAAGAAGGATACCTTCGGATTAGGGTTTCAACCTACTGCCAAGGATAAGAAAGAAATGATGAATCGTAGGAGGGCAGAGAAGGAAGGGAGGCAGCTTATCATGAATATCCTACCATTGTACTGTACTTTTCCTTACCCATCAGAGGTGATTAGATCTGAAGTAGACCCGATCGAGGAAGTGGAGGTTGGATTATCTGAGCTATTTGTGGGGGTTATTTCTGAAGGGGAGCCGTTGGAGGACCCAGGATTTCCAGAGGTGCCTATTGAAGCAATGAAGAACTGGACCAGTGATCTCCTTCCCTCCTGCAGGGAATTTTGGTAAATTAGGGGATTGCCTTTGGTCGACATGAGACAAATCGTTCATACTACTTATCTTTTGTCTTTCAAGTTTGTAAATAGTTTTTAATCAAATGTTTTCCAATGCAAGTCTTGCGTTAAATTTCTTGTTAAGTAGCATGTCATGATGTTATCCTTTACTTTGAATTTCAATGAAATGCACAGTGTTTATTGTCCAAATTATTTTAACTTACTTACTACTGTATTTATTTTATTCTTTTTCAGATGGTCAAAAATAAAACACATTGACCCTTTGGATATCACTATTCTGGAATTTGATGATTGTGATCTCGATATCCCTCACGACTTTGAAATTTTGGAATCCGAAACTCAAGACGAGAGCGATAACGAGGAAGAATCTGAGTCTTTATTAAAGGATCTTGAACAATATGAGGAGAAATCCAAACCGAACTTAGAAGAAACAGAAGTTGTTAATATTGGCACTGAGACTGAGGTTAAGGAGATAAAAATTAGCATTCATTTGAATAAGAAACAGAGAAGAGAAATGATCGAGTTTTTGACCATGTTTCAAGATGTGTTTGCCTGGTCCTATGATGATATGCCTGGAATTTCAACAGATATAGTGGTCCACCGATTACCGACTGATCCAAATTTTCCACCAGTGAAACAAAAACCTCGCAAGTTTAAGCCAGACATGAGCCTCAAAATTAAGGAGCAAATCGAGAAGCAGCTCAATGCTAGAATTATTATGGTGTCTCATTATCCCATTTGGCTTTCAAACCCTGTACCTGTTCCAAAGAAAAGTGGAGAAGTGCGAGTATGTGTCGATTATAGGGATCTTAATAAAGCCAGCCCGAAAGATGATTTTCCGTTGCCGAACATTCATATTCTTCTGGACAATACCGCAGGGCATGAGATTGAATCATTTGCTGACTGTTTCGCTGGATATCACCAGATCTTAATGGCAGAGGAGGACAGGGAGAAAACTGCTTTTATCACGCCCTAGGGGACATTTTGCTACCGAGTAATGCCGTTTGGATTGAAAAATACCGGTGCCACTTATCAAAGGACTATGACCACCCTGTTCCACGATATGATTCATAAGGAGATGGAGGTTTATATGGACGATATCATTATCAAATCCGAGAGAGCGGAGGATCACTTGATTGACTTGGAAAGGTTATTTGAAAGATTGAGAAAATATGATCTGAAGCTAAACCCTGCAAAGTGTGCATTCGGGGCCCCTGCCGGAAAGTTATTGGGATTCATTGTCAGTAAGAAGGGTATCGAGATAGATCCGACAAAGATTAAAGCCATTCGTGAAATGCTAGTACCAAGAACACAAAAGGACGTAAAGAGTTTTTTAGGGAAGATTAACTTTATCGGGAGGTTCATCGCTCAGTTGACCCATACGTGTGAGCCTTTGTTCAAATTATTGAAGAAAAATATGTCATTACATTGGAGTGGAGAATGCCAGCAGGCGTTTGATAAGATCAAGGACTATTTATTGCACCTTCCAGTTTTAGTGCCACCCAAACCCGGGCGACCTTTGATCATGTATCTATCGGTGTTGGACGAAGTTATGGGGTGTGTATTGGGACAACACGACGAATTGGGGAAGAGGGAGCAAGCCATCTACTACCTCAGTAAGAAGTTCACTGCGTATGAAGCCAACTATTCTTTTCTTGAGAGGAGTTGCTGTGCTTTAGCTTAGGCCGCTCAAAAGTTGAGGCATTACTTGCTCAACCATACTACTTACCTGATTTCCGGCTCCAACCCTTTGAAATATCTGTTGGGAAAGCCTATGCCGACAGGACGTATGGCAAAATGGCAGATGATTCTTTCAGAGTTTGACATTATTTTTACTACGCAGAAGGCAATCAAGGGCCAGGCTGTGGCCGATCATTTGGCTGAAAATTCGCTGAAAGATGATTATCAACCGTTTCACACTTATTTTCTGGATGAGGAGACCCTGTTCGTGGGTATAGCAGAAGATATGAATGATCAATGCCCGGAGTGGAGGTTGTTCTTTGACGGTGCGTCAAATTCCTTCGCGGCCGGTATTGGAGCTGTTCTAGTATCGCCTGAAGGAAAGCATTACCCTGGTTCGGCCAAACTCCAATTTTTCTGTACTAACAATATGGCTGAATATGAAGCGTGCATTTTTGGGTTAAAGATGGCGTTAGAAATGGAGATTAAGGATTTACTAGTGTTCAGCGATTCAGATTTACTTGTACATCAGACTCTCAAGGAGTGGATCACTCGGGATTCAAAGATCTTGCCTTATCATTGCAACTTACTGGAGTTAGCAAATAAGTTTAGGAGTTTGGAGTTTCGGCATATTCCCCGTGTCAGAAATGTCTTTGCCGATGCATTGGCCACTTTATCTTCAATGATTCAACATCCAGATGAGTTGATAATTGAACCTATCCAGATTCATCTACAAGAAAAACCTGCTCACTGCCTAGTTGTGGAAAAGTCTTCTGATGGCCGTCCCTGGTACAACGATATCAAGGAATTTCTCAAACAGGGTCCTATCCCCCTGGGGCCGATACAACTGCTAAAAGCTTCTTGCGCAGATTGTCTTCCAAATTTTTCCTAAACGGAGAAGTGGTATACAAAAGGACGTCAGACTTGGGCCTTCTAAGGTGTGGAAGCAGAATACCTGATGAAAGAAGTACATAGTGGAGTATGTGGATCACATATGAATGGCCATTTATTAGCAAAGAAGATCATGAGGACCGGATATTTTTGGCTTACTATGGAGCATGGTTGTGTAGTTTTCGTTAGGAAATACGTCAAGTGTCAATTGCATGGAGATGTTATGCACACTCCCCCTATAGAATTACACAGTATGACTGCTCCCTGGCCATGTTCGATGTGGGGTATGGATGTAATCGGAGCAATTGACCCCCCCGCTTCAAATGGGCATCGGTTTATTCTGGTGGCAATTGAATACTTCACCAAATGGGTCGAAGCTGAATCTTATAAGCATGTGACTAAAAAGGTGGTGGCGGACTTTCTAAGGAAGCACATCATTTGTCGTTTTGGAATACCAGAGACATTAATCACTGACAATGCCAAGAATCTCAACAATGATATGATAGATGGATTGTGTGAACAGTTCAAAATCAGGCGTCGGAACTTCTCTATTTATAGACCACAGATGAATGGAGCTGTTGAGGCCGCGAATAAGAACTTGAAGAAGATAATCCGTAAGATGATTGAAAGACACCGTGATTGGCACGAGAAGCTCCCTTACGCATTAATGGCATATAGAACTGCTATTCGGACCTCTACTGGGGCAACTCCCTACAACCTCATGTATGGGATGGAAGCAGTATTGCCAGCTGAGGTCGAAATCCCTTCATTGCACATTTTAATGGAGGCCAAGCTAGATGAGGCTGATTGGGTTAAACAACGTCATGAGCAGTTGTCTTTAATCGACGAAAAGCTACTAAGCGCCATTTGTCATGGTCAATGCTATCAAAAAAGGGTAGCCCGTGCTTACAATAAGAAGGTCAGACCACGGATATTCACAGAAGGAGATAAAGTGTTGAAATACATTTTGCCAGTACAAGAGGAAGCTAAGGTGAAATTTGCACCAAATTGGCAAGGCCCTTTTATTGTCCAGAAAGTTTTGCCCGGAGGAGCGCTCATTCTCGCAGAAATGGATGGGCAAGTGTTCCCTCAACCAATCAATTCGGATATGTGTAAGAAATTTTTCATATGATAAATGAAATTTTCCTTTTAAGGTTGATGTAAAGAATAGAATGAAAAGTCAGGCCTTCTTCCTTTTCAATCAAACATTCTACCCCTAGTTATCCTTTTTGAACCTTTAGAGCAAATTATTTCGTTTGGCAACCCCTGAGAATCGCAAACCCCACACTGAGGCAAATTTTGAGTTGACAAAGCAAAGCAAAAAAAAAAAAAACAACAAAAAACAAAAAACAAAAAACAAAACAAAAAAAAGAGGGGTAGAAGTGACAGAGGAACAAAATAAAGAAAATTAAAGGAAAATCTCAATTGAGAATAAACTGGGGCAATTATTAGTAGAGTTAATTTGAAGATGCGATCTCAGGAAATCTAAACATTCGTAAATTCACCTTCGAGCCTCAACCTTTTCTAAGCACCCCACCAGACCCTATTATAAAAACTAAAAGTCCTGGCTTCTGTTCTCTATATTGCCTTCTTAGGATAATTTCTAATCAAATGGCATATGATGTCAAAAAACACCTTCACCTGTTTTGCAAGGGAAGGATTGTTATACTGATGCCATTATTTTTCAAAACGCATTTCTGAATTAGTGCGGGCGGTAGACAAGATTTGTTTGTTAGGTGAAAACCCGTAAGGGCACCTTAAAAAAAAATGAAGAAAAGAAAAAGGAAAAGAAATGATGGAAAAGAAGAAAAGAAAAGAAAAGAAAAAAAAGAAAAGGAAGAATAAAATAAAAAGGGTGGGGGCAACCTTAGTGAAAACCCGAAAGGGCGCTGAGGTAAGGGTTTTGCAAACAAGAGTGAGTTTGGATCTGAAAAGCTGGTGACTTAGTTCATTGGAATTTCTCCTCACATTGTGGTTCTATTTGTCAAGCATTGAACTTCCGAAGATTGATATCCAAAGGGTCAAAAGTGACATTTAGTTCGAGAACTCAAATGTTCGATCTATCAAACACAAGCTTTTGAATTTGAGTGCATAAGTTTATTTATTTGAAATGAATTTTCATTCAATAAAAGGGGATGGTTGTGTTCATATTATTAGAATTTTCATCATTATATGCAATTAGAATATTTTTCATGTGTTTCATGGTCCCATTAGTCTTTCTCGTTTTATCAATGGCAATCCCTATAATGTATCGAAGGTAAACGGATATTAAATGATATGTTGGGTTAAGTATGAGAAATTATGGAAGTTTGATATGGTTCGCAGGGCAGGGTTGAAGTACTCACTACGTCAACAAAGAAGTCCAAAATACTCATGTTTACACATCTTTTGAAGAAGGGGTTGATCGAATGGTGGCGGTGTTATCTATCCTTATTTCTTTTCTTGCAGGTCCGATAGTTCAATCGCATTACACTGGGGCAATTCTTAGAAGAAATCATTTGTCTCTCCTTCCGAAATTCTACAGAAGTCTTGCACAACGCTGACCAATTGAAGGCAGGCTGGGGTATTCATCCCACTGACCAAAAGGAAGGCAGGCTCGGGTATGGATCCCACTGACCAATTGACCAATTGAAGGTAGGCTCGGGTATTCATCCCACTGACCACTTGAAGGCAGGCTCGGGTATTCATCCCACTGACCAAAAGGAAGGCAGGCTCGGGTATGGATCCCACTGACCAATTGACCAAAGGAAGGCAGACTCAGGTATGGATCCCACTGACCAATTGACCAATCGAAGGCAGGCTCGGGTATTCATCCCACTGACCAAAAGGAAGGCAGGCTCGGGTATTGATCCCACTAACCAATTGACCAATTGAAGGTAGGCTCGGGTATTCATCCCACTGACCAAAAGGAAGGCAGGCTCGGGTATGGATCCCACTGACCAATTGACCAAAGGAAGGCAGGCTCGGGTATGGATCCCACTGACCAATTGACCAATCGAAGGCAGGCTCGGGTATTCATCCCACTGACCAATTGACCAATCGAAGGCAGGCTCGGGTATTCATCCCACTGACCAAAAGAAAGGCAGGCTCGGGTATTGATCCCACTAACCAATTGACCAATTGAAGGCAAGCTCGGGTATTCATCCCACTGACCAAAAGGAACGCAGGCTCGGGTATTCATCCCACTGACCAAAAGGAAAGCAGGCTCGAGTATTTATCCCGCTGACCTTCTCATGTTTTAATAATACAGGTAAGTATTTGGTGTCTACGTCTTTGTCTCGAGTTTCTTCGAAACTCAGACAAAGAGGGGCAAACTGTAGACACCAAATTTTTAGTCTACTTTTATTTGCTATTATTTTTCATGTTCGTTAATTATTTTTTTTTTGTCTCTTTTTATTTTCATTTTTTTAAGACACTTTGACGCAAAATTCATCAGAAAAGAGGAAAAAATTACTCACAAAAATATGCTTTAATTCTTTAGATTCAATTTATGAAATTTTGTTGTTCAAATTAAATTGGAATTAGTGAAAATAAAAGGAAATTGCCAATCAATCAAAAAAAAAGGGGGGGAAAAATTATTTTTAGCATTTTTTTGGCTTTCGCTGCTTTTGCGTTGTTTCGATTTGTGATCAAGAAAAATCATTTTCCTTTATTAATTCATTGAAAATACTCATCATCAATCAAACACAAAATTCCGGCATTCTTATTCCTTTGTAGTTGACTTTGTTTAAATTTTATTTTTATTTTGTTCCCATTAAAATCATTATTTTTACTATTATTAACTCATTGGAGAGAAGGGAAAAATCCAGTAAAGGACTTAATGAAATGCTGTGAAAAAAAAATATACGGAAATAGCAGCGTACCAACAGAATGCAAGAAACAAAAATGCAGTTTTTTTTTCCAGTGGGTTTTCCGGTCATTTTTGCCCGATATTTTGCTCCATCAGATTGGCATAGTACAAGGCCATCTGGCCCTTCATCCGACAACTCAAAATTTTGAGAAGCAAAAGCCATCTAAAGGCTCCCGGAGGATCACAGAAAAATGCATAAAAAGGGGCACCGTAGATGCTAGGTTTGAAGGATGGCTGATGCCTATATAAAGCCGTGAAGCTGGAAAAAGGGGTTGGGCTAAGAAAGGATAAAAGGTTGGTGGCTGGGTAAGAGTGAAGGGAGTAAGTGGCGGCTGAGGACCGAAAGGAAAAGCTGGAGAGGAGCTTTCGGGCAAGAAGAAAAAAAAAACAGAAGAGGACGGCTGGAAAAAGAAACGGCAAGGAAGAAATTTCTGGGAGGCAAACGAGAGAGAAACTAGAGAATGGTGGTAGAGAGAAAAACCGGGAGAGATTTTGGGAGTTCGAAGCGAGAAAGAAATAAAAAAGAAAGGGGTTTCAGGCGAGGTTAGGAGAGGAGAACCAAGAGTAGAAGAAGAAACCCAGAATCAGAATATCAAGCTCGCGTTTTCTTCACTGAGATTCGAATCTTGCCATCCTCGGATTCTTCGCGTTTCACTAGCGTTTCCTGGTGTTAAAGGTAACCTTTTTATTTTCCACTCATACCTCATCAGATTAAGGAAAATAGTGGAATCTTGCGCTGTCTACGTGCTTTTCAGCCGTGTTATAACTTGGAATATGTTTGGTGATGATTCGCTCCTTGAATTTGATGTCAAATAAGGTGTTTGCTGTGAAAATGATGGTCTTAGCATGGATTTACGGCATGATATTTCATCGCATGAATTCTTTACAAAAAGCTGCAGCAAGTTTGAAGCTTTCGGCTTGTTGCAGCAGTTCTTGTTTTTTTTCCTTTTGACTCACTGAAGTTTTCATTTTCTGATGTCAACACGCTTGTTTTGTGTCACCTCTGTTATGTGTAGTCCGTTTCCAGAAGCCTTAGTTCATCAGGCTTGGTATAGTCAATGTTTTGTTGCTAATGTTAGATGGATAAACGTTTTGTTTGTGGAATTTTTTTTGGGGAAGGCAGTCATTGGAACTATGTCTTATATCATGATTTTTGGCTGTACGGTTCTAAGTGAGTCGGGATTGAGTTTCGGGGCAGTAGTTCATGTACCTACATGCTCCATTGGAGCTCATAGAATGTGTCATGTGCATGCTGAAATGGTGAGAAGGAAGTTGCCGCAAGATCTCTTTCCTCTTGGGTTGCTGAAGTTTTCATTTTGCTTAAACTTTCTGGGATTTTATTTGCCATCTCTGGGTTACGTTCGTCCTGCCTTTTACTTTGGGTATAGCATGGTGGATGTGTAACAGACACATTTTTCCTTTTACAAAGAAAAGTTCCTTTAAACCAGAAACTAGTAAGCAAAGTGTAGTTTTGATTCTCGGTCTCTTGTATTATGTCTACCTGGTCTGGTTTGTGATTTGGGTTCATTTGTATGCCTCACTAGAATGGTTTGATTGTGTAAATTACCTTGTTTAGGATAGAATGGATAACGTTAATCATGATTGCTCAAATAAGAAATGGAGAAAGTTCCGGCAGCTTTTGTTCTTCAAGTGTTTGCATGTTTTCCAGAATTTTGCATGAGATCTTTCTAAGGTTTTTACCTGTTTGGATGGTGGTGAGTATGTAGTTTGCGCCTAGTTTAAAGCTGTGTGTTTGGGTTTGAAATCAGAATTTTGATAGACAAGCTGTGCGTTTGGATTTGTTTTGGTTGCTGAAAGCATAAAAGCAAAGTATTGCAGAAGCTCTCTTTGAATTTGATTTACTTAATTTTGTGTTTGAACATGAGGAATTTTATGGTGAAAAATGAGATGAATGTCTAGTGATTGTGTTGTATTAGTTGTTTGAGATGTTGAAATGTGGATTGCTTAAGATGATGAATCGAAAAGAAAACAGCTTTTGAGGAAAATTTGCATTTTTGTATGATCTCAATTTGTTTGTCTGTTGAACGCTGAATGTTGCTGCTTGTCTGGTGTTAGATTCAGGCTTTAATGTTTTGGTTAGAAGTTTTCGATCAAGGTGGTGTTTAAGGTTGAGATCCGCATGCAAAGAAAATGAAAGTAGCGGTTGTATTTTGTTACAGAAAGCTTTCAGCAGAAATGTTTGTTGCAGAATGTTTCTCACGCCACTTTTGCATGAATTTGCATGAAAAATGTTTCCAAAAATTGGACTTTGGCCCCCAAGTCTCCCTTCATTTCACTATGACCCAACCAATTGAATAATGTCCTCAATTTGGTCCTTGGCAGCCTTAATTTTACAACTTTATTGCTTGTTTGCTTCAAGTAATTACCATGCTTTTGTTTAAATTGCACTTAATGCATGAATTTAAGAGCTTTATGACCAAGTGAGCTTGTGTTTGCATATTTTCTTTAATTTTCTCAAATTAAATTGGTGCCTTGACTTTTCTTTGTTTTTGGAGGGTAAATAAGTAATTTCATTCCATTAGGGCCCCAACTCAAGGGAGGTACACTCTATCCCTTATTTTTACTCTATTTGACCCTATGTGTGCCTATGTGATTTATGTGTTTAATTGCATGCCTTTTGAGTGTTTTCATTTTATTTATTTATTCGCTTTAGTCGTCTTAATTTCGTATATTTATTTTAGCTTCATTTTGGTTATTTAAAAGGCATTTAAGTGCCAAGTTGTAATAGTTAGGTTTATTTTATTTTATTTATTTTCATTTCCCCTCTTGGATTGTAGTAGGCTTCCCCTGAATGTAATAGTTAGGGCTTTATTTGTTTTACTTGCCTTATGTGTGTTTTGCATGTCTATGTGCTATGTGTTACCGCTTTCTTAGGATCTTGCATCTAGATATCATGCTCGTGTGTTATGTGCTATATGTGATTTATGTGTTTATATGCTTTTATTAGGTCTTACATGATTTATTTGGTTGTAATAAATGCATGTCGTCACCACACTAGTCCAACGCTAGTTGTGGCCGCCGTTCTCGAATCCGCACTAGTCCAATGCTAGTTGTGGCTCTTTGTTCGATTTCTCATTGGTCCAACGCTAGTGAGAAAGTAGAAATATGGGTTAGTCCAACGCTAGACCCTTAGGAGCCCTTCGCGCGTTAGATCATGATTGTGTGATAAAATCACTTCATCTCATGCATATCTTTACTTTCTAGGGCCTCTTTCACCATGTTGCATGACACTTTCCTTATATATGTATATCCCTTCCCCCGTATTTTCCCTTATATATGTATATTACTTACCCCTTTGTATGAGACATGACATTAGACCTGCATTTCATCTAAGCACTAGACCTAGGTTAGTACATTTGCTTGATTAGACTAGGAAACACCCCTTGGATATGGGATATGGACGAGTTTGGCTTTCTAGCCTTAGCACGCTCGTATTCCCTCTATTAAAGGGAAAATTGAGTCACGAACATTAGTTCCCCGTACTCGACATAATGCACTCCTTTAAGACATATATATTTCTATAATTATTTTATCCCTTTTCTTTTCTTGGAGTCTCATATTTTTGCATTATTCGTGACCTCTCCAAAGAGTCATTATTGGGCGTCACAATTAATGTGATTGGTACCATTCGAGCTTTGAAGAGAAATTTTGCCCCCGATGCCCCCTTAGGTTTAGGGCTTGCATTCATATAGTGTGTGAGGACCCGTAATTTTTTTAATTTCTAGGTTTTCATTTCTTTTAATTACACGTTTTTCCACCTTTTCTTTATTCGAAAAATTGTGAAAATAAATTTTATGAGTAAATATAGTTTTTAAATGATTTTTCTAGTATCGGTTAGTTTTTGAGAAATTAAGAGCGTATACCGGACGTGGGACCCGTTAGTACGGAAAGTTCGGTAAAATTCGGCCAATTAGGTTAAGTTGTGTATACCGAGTTTAAGTTATCAGGTGTTAAGAGATAATTAGAAGTTACCTAGATGGATAAGAGTTGGAGAGACAAAAGGATATATTAGCATTAAATGAAGTGACAAGTGTCACTTGAAGATTCATTCTTACCTTTTGACCTTTGGACCACTATTCATGACTTTACCATTTAAACTAAAAATTGACCAAAATTACTTCAATTTTGCAAGCTTCTTGGCCGGCCCTTATCAAGCAAAAAGGAAAGAAAAGCTCTCAATTTTCTAGTCTCCAATCTTGCCCAATCTTTCAATTCAACCGTTTAATCTTCAAATTTCCCCATAAAACCTCTTAGTTTGGTGATATTATGGTGTTTAGTGGAGTTGTTTGGAAGGCTAAGAGGATTAGTTGCTCCCTCTCTTGTATTACTAAGGTGAGTAGTGAAGGACCCCTCTCCTCCATCTAATGATGTTTAATTCATGATTGGTGGTAGTTTAAGATGTACTTTGATGGATTATATCTTGATTTTGGTTGAATTGGTGAAGTTTTTTTTATTATTGGTGATTTTTCTGTTTTCATATGGATATGATTATGTGGTCATGTATGATGATTGGAAATGATATTTAAGGAAGCTAGAAGGTGGAAAAAGTGGTTAATTGCAAGCATTTTCTGTTTTGGAAAGAAAATTGGAAAGTTAGGGTTTCTTTGATTTACATTCTGCCTGGCTCTGTAGCTCATAGTTAGAGGTCGAATTGGCCTTGGGGTAAAACATGAAAGTTGTAGGGAATGATATTTTAGATATGTCTACAAAATTTCAGGTCAATCAGAGCAATGTAGCTTGTGAAAAGATGGAATTACCCTTGCTGCCCTGTTTCTACCCGAATTTGAGAATTGCTTCTGTACTGGGTTATTTTGCTTGGGAATGCTTCGAAATTAGTTGTTGAGGCCTTCTGATTAATTGTAGCCCTGTTTCTTAGCTTTCGGATGGCTTTGGAATTAATGGATTTGGACTTAGGTATCCTGATTTATGATGTTTACACCAGAATGCGATTTGTGAATCTATTTTTGCGGTTCTGGTGTAGTATATTGCATTTTTGACCTGGTTACACTCGAAACTGAGCTGAGTGACCTTCTGAAACATTGTAGCCCTATTTCTTAGCTTCGAAATGGTGTATTTTTCACCTCCATCCGATAATCGTAGTGCCATTGGTACCAAAACCGCAAAATGATGTCAAAAATTATTTTTTTTTGGGTTAACACTTAACTCCATTTCCGGATTTTTCTGGTTTCCTCTAATGCTTATGTATGCTTATGGAACCCTATTTCGGTAGTATTTGGCATTGGTTTATGACTTGTAATCGAGTCTTATTGTGCTTATTGGAATATTTTAGGGCATGACTTTCCTTTCCGGTCATTTTCCTAGCTAAATTTTGTACTTGAATGACTTGAAGCCTAGTGAACGGCTTTTGGAAATGAGATTATTTTTGTACGAGATGTTGGGACTGATTTGAGGAAATAATGAAGCCATTAGTGGCTGGAAAATAGGTAAACACAAGGGATATGCTGCCGAAATTTTACTTGAAGGCTAGTTGGATTTACTTGTGACTTGAGCGAAGGGTTTTAGGGTTGTTCATGTCTTTGATACCAACCGCTAACTTTTACTCCAATTTCATTGTTATTTCTTTACACTGGTAGCTAATTTGATCAGGCACACGACTTATAGTTAAGTATTCTTTATGCATTTCGTGTACTGGATTCGTGAATGTGGGAACCATAATTGTTTCGCCTTGGTTATTTTAGGGTTTCTTGGTGATTAAAGCTCTCTTTTGGGCAAAAACTTTTGAGGTATCTGTACTGACACCGGTGAGTGTACCACTCCCCCTCACTTGTTGTTTAACTCGGTTTCTGTACATGCAATCTGTGATATGAATTACTGAACTATCTGGTTATTTTGATTGAGACGAGGGTGTACTTTATCACACTCGTTCTCTTGTCTGTTCATATGCCAAATTTTGGTGCGAATCTGAATTTGTTATCTGTATCTGTATCTGTATCTGTTCTGATGTCATTTGAAAGCTGGTATCCAACGACCTTTCTGTGACCTCTGAGCTCAACACCTGTGGCCAGTTACTCGAGTCGGGCCGACAAGGGCCTGGTCGATTAGATAACGAACCACGGTAGTCTGTTTTGGGATCTTTGGGTATTGAGACCCTTGATTCCGGTATACTCGAGTATTACCATTTCTGATCTGATTGGATTTCGGGCCCGGTAGGGGTATGTGAGGTGGAAGGAATCGGAGAAAGTGGAGTCTACGGTATTGGTTACTCTTTTAGCGTTGACGGAGTGTCAACTATTATTTCGATCAAGCTTCGGTGACGCAAATGGGAATTTGGCTCCTGAGAGCCACCTGTATCCTTCCTATTTGAATCATTGGTTCCTTTACTTTACATCTGGCATGTGTACCGGATTTGTTAAATGTGAAATGCCATGATTTTACTGCTATATGTCTGGTACCTCATTGAGCGCAAGCTCACCCCTTTCTGTTCCTTTTGTTTTCCTTACAGGAAAATAAATCCTTTTGGACTGGATTTGATAGTTGGTTGCCGAATTGAGCTAGATGGTCATATCTTTTGTATAGCTCATTGGGTCCGTTTGTCTTTTGATTTGGCAAACCGTACATGTATCCACTTTTGAATACTTTTGTATGCTACTTTGGATTGTATATGCTTAATTTCAAGATGTATATATTTGAAGGATGCTTGGTTGGATTTTGAAGTGTCGGTTACTATTCATGGCCGACTTCGTTTTCATTTTTTTTTATTTTGTGATTTTGACTTGTTTACGCGCGTTTGTATGTTCCGGAACGTATTAGATCGCTCTAAACTGAGCGGTTAGTCCTGGCGAGAGCTGGGCAGGCAGTCCGCTAACCCCTTTGGTTCGCCTTAAGGGAAGGTGAGGCTGTCACATAGTGCATCCAAATGTGATAAATCTTAAGGGTAAAATAAGAAAATCTTTGACTAAATCGCACAACTAGCCTTGGCTAGGTTGAGAGGGTGCCTTGGACTTCGTCCTTGCCTTCCCTTTCCTCAAATGTGACTCCCGAACCTTTTTCTTTGATTTACGTAGACTTGGAGTCGTTTAAAAGGGGTTTTTCTATTTTTTCTTTAAAAAATTCATTTTTAGGTGACTTGGTACATCTTAACTCAATACCAAGTGGCGACTCCGATTTTTATTTCAAAAACCCTTTTTAAACTATAATTTGGGCCCAAATCGTCGCATTACAAACCCCATTTAGGCCCATTTTCTTTTTAAATCAAAAATCCTTTTTCAAAACAAAAATCAAACCAAAATTCACTTTTTAAACCATTCATTTTATTTTTCTTTTGAAAAATGGGGCACGACAACCTCCTTTTTTGTCCCCTCCTAACAGACGCCCATTGCAACAAATTTTCATTGACAACATGCTGATTTCGTGGAGAACTTCTTGAAGGTATAGCGCACCTTTCTCTTGTCAAATTTGGGTTTCAATATACAATTTGATGTGAAAACATTAGCAGTGTTCAAGACCAGACACCATCAAACGGCTTCAAATGTAATTAGATGTGAAGACAAAGTTACCAGTATTCAAGACGAGATGCCATCAAATAGCTTCAAATCTGCAACAAACTTTGTAATATGAAATGTCATGCTCATAGCGGTTGCGATGCACCGTTAAGTTGATGGCATCATAGTCAAGAACACAATCTCAATTTTCTCATGCTCCAATTGTCAAAATCTACATTAACTTATTAGACACTGTGGAGTGAATGAAATTAAACTTGTTGTCCCGAACTTCAATTTTCATGAATAATGGACCAACAGGCATTGACTTGACCAACGGCATTCCAATTGCTTGATGATTGATATGCAAGATTTACAATTTTCAATGTGTTGTAAATAAATATATTTCAAAAGATTCTTGGCCCATGTTATAAACCAAAGGAAGTTATCTTGGATAAAGATTTGACCCTTTCAAAGTTTTATCTGCACAACATATTTCTAAACTTTAGCGTGTGCACCCCAAAGGATACAACTTTATCTACAATTTTTTATTTGATAGCTTACACAACAACAGTTCTATTGGTTCCTAAACATTTGCATCACATGGATAAAATCCATGATTCTCTCATTAGCCAACAAACGTGACTTTTGATAAGTTTTATCCCTTTGAACGTTACTTTTCCTAGGTCTATAAATACCAGGCATTCCTGTTTCTCCATGTACATCACCAGACTTTCCAAAAGTCGTTCTCTTTTTCTCTTGCTCTCTGCTCTTTATTTTAATTCTCCTACTCTCTGCTGGATATAGTGCAACTTGTTATTCTTGTTCCTTCTTGAAAAAAGAAGAAGACTTGTTTAATTTTGGGGAAACATTTCAGTATCCTTGAAATAGTTCTTAGCACAGTGCTATTAAACACGACTCAAGCTTCATTTTATTACCATTAGTTAACATTGTTTTGGCTATTTTTTCTACAATCTAAGAAACTATGGCCTCGGTAATGTTAATACCTCACAACCTGCATCCGCATCAATTGCAGTGGCCCTACCTTTGGCTAAGACTTTTTCGGACGTCTCCAAAATTGAAGTTTTTGTCAATGAAAACTTCAAAAGGTGGCAAAAGCATGTACACACTCTATTCGACATTCATAGAGTGGCCTATGCACTGACAGAAGCATAACCAACTGCAACTATAGATGTCAAGACGCAAGAATCCTGGCAATATGCCAATAAGATATGTCGACAAACTATTTTACAAACACTTTCAAATAAACTATTTGACGTGTACTGTAGCTGCAAGGAAGCTAAGACAATTTGGGAAGTTGATAACAAAATTTACCGCCGAAAACATCACAAAACGAAAATTCGTCGTGGGAAAGTACAACCAATGGCAAATGACAGAAGGCAAAGATATGAAAGTGTGACAGCCCCACCTTCCCTTTTTTTCTCTCAATGGTTCAGCCAAAAGAGGGGAAAGTGATAGGATTTTTTTGTCAATTTTTTGTTAGTTAAAGAGGTAAGAAAGTCTTTAGTCAAAGTCAAAGGTTCAAAACCTTTGTGACAAATAGTTAGCCAAGATTAATCCTTATCTTGTTGTTTTCCATAGGCTAAACTATTTAGCTAACCTCTAGTTATCCCTTAGCATCTTATAAAATACTATCGCTTTATGCAAAACTCCTACTAATTTTCAAAAATTTATCGCATTTATCGCATTAACGGGTCTCACTTCCATAATGCATTTGAACTTATCATGAACTAAGTTATACAAGGAAAATGATTTTAAAACTTGACTCACTTATAAAAATATCTAGAAAATTAAGGTAATAAAGTAAAGTACAGAAAATATAGTCGAAGAAATAAAATAAAATAATATAAAATAAGGAAATTTTCGGGTCCTCACACTCTCTCCCCCTTAAAAAAAATTCCGTCCTCGAAAATTCTCACATTGATTAACAAACAGCTCAGGGTATTTCGTTTGCATTTCTTCCTTCACTTCCCAAGTTGTCTTTTCTACCCCATGATTTCTCCACAAGATCTTCACCAAGGGAATTTGCTTGTTTCTCAGTTCCTTAATCTTTCAGTCGAGCAACTGCACGGGTTTCTCCTCATAGGTGAGAGACTCATTTATTTCAATTTCCTCTGGTTGTAAGATGTGAGTCGGATCAGGATGGTACTTCTTTAACATCGAGACATGGAAGACGTCATGAATCCTAGACAAACTCGGTGGTAGTTCGAGTCGGTATGCCTCCTTTCCAACTCGTTGGAGAATTTTGAAAGGTCCCACAAATCTTGGTTGAATTTTCTTTCCTTTACCACCCGTGACACTTAGCAACGGAGTGATCTTAAGAAATACAAGATCTCCAACTTCAAACTCCAAATCCTTCTTTCGGTTGGCCGCGTAATTCTTTTGTCGACTTTGAGCTGTTTGAAGTCTCTGACGTATCAATTTGATCTTTTCATGTGCATCCTCCATCCATGGCCCTGTTGTTGGATCTAAAACCTACGTTTTCCCCACTTCATCCCAGTAAACCGGTGATCGGCACTTTCTTTTGTAGAGAGTTTCGTGTGGTGCCATTTGAATATATGAATGGTAGCTGTTAATATATGGCAAACTCTACCAATGTCATGTGCTAGCCCCAACTACCTCCAAAATCCAAGATACACGTCCTTAACATATTCTCGAGGGTTTGAATGGTTCTTTCCGATTGTCCATCTGTTTGGGGGTGATATGTAGTACTAAGGTTTAGTTTGGTCCCTAAGGCTTCTTGCAACTTTTGCCAAAATCGAGACACAAATCGAGAATCCCTGTCTGAGACTATACTCATTGGGACTCCATGTAATCTCACAATTTCATCCATATACAGCTGAGCCAACTTTTCCATAGAATACTTCATGTTTATTGGCAAAAAATGGGCCGATTTGGTTAACTGATCGATGATTATCCAAATGGCATCATGACCCCTCTGTGTCCGTGGCAAGCCTGAGACAAAGTCCATCGTAATGTTTTTCCACTTCTATTCAGGTATTTCGAGGGGTTGTAACAAGGGTTTTTGATATTTGGTTTTAACTTGTTGACAGATGAGACAAGTTTGAACAAATTGAGCAATTTCCTTCTTCATGCTATCTCACCAATATAACTCTTTTAAATCCTAATACATCTTACTACTACCCGGATGGATCGTATATTTGGACCGATGAGTTTCCTCCAAAATTTATTTTTTCAACATTTCATCCTTTGACACCACTACTCGGTTCCGATATCTTAAAATTCCCTCAAGACTCAAATTGAAATCAGACAATTCCCCTTTTTGCACCTTTTCCATCCACTTTTGTACCGCCGAATCTTTCTTCTGAGCCTTTTTTATTCGATCTAGTAGAGTGGATTTCACCGTAATATTTTCAAAAATCACTTTCTCACGTTCAAGACGAGGATTCCACTCACTAACTTTTTCTAACATATCCCATTCTTTAATCATTAACCCAGCCACTTGAGCCTTTTGACTTAAGGCATCTGCTACGACATTAGTCTTCCCAGGATTGTAGTTAATCGTACAGTCATAATCTTCTAAAAATTCCATCCATCGACACTACCTCATGTTTGTCGCGCCCCACTTTTTGAATGAAAGTGAATGTGTGTGATGTGTGGTGTGAACGTGTGCAACATAAAAAGTAAAAGGCCATGGGACTTTGGAAAGCGACGATTTGGCCAAATGAAATTTAAAAAGGGTTTTTTAAATATGAAAAGTTTGGAGTCGCCACTTGGTATAGATTTGGGGTGTACCAAGTCACCCAAAAAGTGTTTTTTAAAGACAAAGTAGTAAAACCCTTTTTAAAACGACTCCTAGTCCACGTAAGCCAAAGAAAAAGGTTCGGGGGTCACGTTTGACAAAGGGGAAGGCAAGGATAGAATCCAAGGCACCCCTTTGACCTAGCCAAGGCTAGTGGCGCGACTTAAACCAATTTTTCCTAGTTTTCTACCCAATGTATGTTCGCACGTTGGATATGACTATGTGAATGCAGAACGGAAAGAAAAAATGCAATCCTAAATTCTACGATGTCTCTTGTGAGGCTTTTGGTCCCAAACCACATGAATTGTGGCGGCCAACAAAGGAACACCTCATAGAGGTCGATTAATGCAAATGAGACTCAAGTGTGCAAGTGTGAAAGTGTATGAAAGATGCAAGAAATGTAAGTGCAAGTGTGCAAAATTGTATAAAGGTGCTTGTGTGAAATTGTAAAAAAAATCCAAGCGTTTGTGTGCAGATGTATGAAATGGTGCTCGTGTGAAATTGTGTGAAAAATCCAAGTGTTTGTGTGCAAGGGAAGGGATATGAAGGTGCATGTGTGAAAGTAGGAGGAGAAAATAAAAGTGTAATGAGGGTATAGAATGATAGAGTGAATATAGAATGCATGAGCCTAGGGAATGCAAGCAAGACGGGTACGGGGGTTGACTCCTAACTTTCGACTTTGATTTTCCCTTTGATTAGAAGGCAAAACTAGCGTGCTAAGGCTATCGAGTAGCCACACTCGCTTGTTTCCCTTATCAGAAGGGGACCCTCAAGCAAATGGACCCTACAACTATCATGATATGCAAAAATCCTAAAATGAAGGGAAAGGGGGTTCGAGGAGCATGCCAAGTGATAAAACTAAGAAAAATGCATGATTTGTGGTGAACAAGCAAATGATATGCTAATGAGGGGAAATCCCTAAGGGTCTAGCGTTGGACTAGCCCATTCTATGAATTCCGACTAGCGTTGGACTAGCGGAAACGTACAGTCATCCATTCCATTCATTCATGGCTATGAAAGCAAGTAGACATGCCAAAATACTCGTAAACACATAGCACATAGCATTTAGCATGCTCGACTAGATGCAAGAGCCTAATAAAGCAATTAAACATGTAGCAACAAAAACAAGCAAGCAAGGGGAAGGGGAAGTGGACCAGATGCTCTCCGAGCCCTATCTATTACAAGCCAAGAGGTGTACACATACCCCATGAAAGCATAAAGGGGAAGGGGAAATGGACCAGATGCTCTCCGAGCCCTATCTATTACAAGCCAAGAGGTGTACACATACCCCATAAAACTTAAATAAAGTAAAAGCAAGTAAATGCATGCATGGAGGTAAGGAAAGCGGAGTAGGCATGCATATTCACATAACACGTAGGAGCACATAGGGTCAAATGAAGTGCAAAATGAGGGATAGGGTGTACCTCCTTTGAAGCGACGCCCTAACGTAGTGAAATTACTAATTTATCCTCCAAAATAAAAGAAATGGTCAAGGTACCAATTTATTTGGAAAAATTAAAAGAAATGTGCAAAGCAAAGCTCACTTGACCATAAAGTCCCCAAAGTCATGACTTAAGTGCAATTGACAAAGCATGGTAATTAGTTGAAGCAAAACAAGCAATGAATTGAAAAATTAAAATTTCCAAGGACCAAATTGCAAATATTAACAAAGCACTCAAGCTTAATCAAACACTTTTCAGGAACTTCAAAGGTCCAAGGGCAAAGACAAAAGCAAGTAATAGCTCAGATTGCAAACACTTTAGAACTTGAATGCAAACGATTGAAAAGCAAACGGGTCTTTGTAGCATTGCTGCAAAATCTCATGGACTAAATTGATTAATCCTTCCAATTTCTGGGTCATAGTAGAACAAGGGGAGACTTGGGGGGTTAAGAGACAATTCTGAAATTATCCATGCATGCAAAACACGTAGAAGCCTTTCATTTCTGCGCCAATTCAGCTGCATTTCCTTCATGTTTCACTCCCAAATGCCAACTCCACATCCAATCACATACCTTAACCAAAGCTAACATCAAAAACTTTAAACTTAGACAGTAAAAACATAAGTTTAACATCCCAAATCAGCAAAGACAAAGGTGGAAATCATTCAAACATTGAAGAATGAACATGCAAACATTGAAGAATGAAAACTGCTATAGCTGAAAGTGAAATCTGCTGCATTTTACTTGCAAACTAACTCAAATTTTCTGGTTCAAATACATAACTTCGACCAAGATTAAGCAACAAACAACTTTGGCTTGAGCAACCATGATCCAAGCAAGCAAACAACCCAGAAAAACATTATATTCAGGTCTGAAATAACATGCAAGCAACAATAAAAGGTTTCAGCTTCAACAATGTTTCCGGCCAAACAACTTTGCAGCAATTTTCTTATAAACTCAGATTCTTATCACAACCTTGATTAGATGTAATTAAACTCAACGTCACAACTTTAGACCAAGCCCACAACTAAACCACCATCATAATCCAAACAAACAAGAAACCCAAGAAGATATCATGCAAATTTCTGGAATAAACATGCGTGCAACACTGGTTTGACAACTTCAATCATTCATTTTCCAGCAAGCATTGGATCCCAATTCAGGCATTTCAGCCAAAGTAGCACAAGACTGGACATTACCTAGACTGAACAGCCACAGCTACGGTAAAAACAAACAAAGACAAAAAGAAGGAAAATGCAATCTAGCCGAAAAGATGAAATTGCAGCAGAAATTCTGCTGTGAACTGCGCAGCTCATTCCATGCAATTTAGGTCCGTATGAAAACTCTAACAATTTGTTATCTCATCAGCCCCAACCCACATAATCCTCACTCATTGATCGATCTGGGAGAAACCAGGCCAAACCAATGCACTCCTCAACCAAAACAGAAATAAAAATCCAACCTTCCTCAAATATCAAAACCCAACCATGAAACGAAAAGTGTTAGATGGAATGCCAAAAGAAAACGGACAAAGTTGGCTTCAGATTTTGGAAACAAAATGGTTGGTAAGAAAAACAAAACGTTATCAGGCCTGGCTATACTCAAAACACAGAAAAACATCGAAGGAAGGGAACAACTTTACTTGCAAACCCCAATGAACACAAGAAAACTGCATGCTGTCACGCAAAAATCATCCAAAACACCAAGCTTTACTTTAGCGATCAAGAACTCAGTGCAAGACTCCAGGAACTCTAATTACGCAGACCAGATTTCATAGGAAATGGAAATAGATACAGAAACGGGTGGAAAGCTACCTGTTGACCACCTTTGGGTTTGAAGCTTCAGCTTGGGTGATGAAGAAATCGATTGCAGAGTCTGATGAAGTCGCTGCTTGGGGTTTCTTTCAGTCTCCTTCTGGTTTCAGCCGTCCAACCAACTTCTCAACCGTCACTAGCCTTTCCAAATCTTTGCCGCAGTCAATCGATGCCCCCTCTTTGCTATTTCCCTTTCCTCTCACCAGGCTGTCAAGCTCTCCGCCGCCACCCCAAACTCTCTTTCGGACTTTTCCCAGATTTCTTTCCTTTCTCCAGATCCTTGCAGCCGTCCGTCTCTCTATGATGTTTTCTTTTGCCGTTTACTCTTTCTCCCGTAACTCTCTCCTCAATCCTCGGGTGGGTTTTCTTTTTTTGCTTTTGTTTCTCTCCCCGTTGGTTTTCCCTTTTGTTTTGGCCGAAGCCCCCTTTCTCTTGCGGCTCCCCTCTCTCTTTGTTTTTGTTTTCTCAGCTCACAGATCATTCCCCAGCTTTCTCTCACCAAAACCCTTCCTACCCCTCTCGGATTTTTAGTTCTTGGCCGTCCAGATTTTGCAGCCGTTATCTCTCTGATGAAAAAACCTCTCCCTTTGCGGCTGTCCTTCTCTTTCTTTATATACCTGCCCTCCAACCCTAAAACCCAGTCCTTTCTGTTATATTTGCCATCCAAGGAGCTCCCCGAAGCCCCTCCTTGCAAGCTGCAAAAACGCAGCTTGCAAGTCGCGTGTCATTTTTTTTTTTTTTTTTTTTTTACAATAACAATTACAGAAATGATAAAATCAAATATAAATAATAACAACAAAATTACACAAACTAGGTAATAATAATAATAACAAAACAAAAATAATTTTTAAAAAAAAACTAAACAAAAATGGCTATTTTTAATTTTTCGTTTTTCATCATTTCCTTTTCCCAAAATAACTTAATAAAAATAACTAAAGTGCCCAAAGATTGAATTTAAAGAAATAAACATATTTTTGTGAACAAATTTTCCTTTTTCCTTTTTCTCTTTTTTTTTCATTTTTCCAATCCAACTGAAGCCTATTTTTTGAATTTTCCTTTTCAAGAAAGCATTGAATTTAAACAAAATGACTAAAATGATTTTTCCTTTTCTTTCTAAAAACTCTATAAACTTAAAAACTAAGAAAACTAAAAACTAAAATCTAAAACTTAAAAGTGATTAAAAACCTGAAATGACAAAATAAAAAATGAATAGACAAACTAAAAGGGCCAAATGAATAAAACTAAAATAAAATAACAACTAAAAATGCAAAACACACAACAATGAACTAAATGCAAGCGATCTAAAATAAAAATCATGAAGTAGATGCCACATACAAATTATTCAAAATTTGGTGTCTACAATGTTCAACTCCTTTTGAGACAATAAGTACTTAAGACTCCTGTGATCGGTATAAATCTCAAAAGTTACCCCATACAGATAATGTTTCCACTTTTTCAAGGCAAAGACAACAGCTGCTAATTTCAAGTGATGGGTCGGATAATTTTGCTCATGATGTTTCAACTTCCTAGAAGCAAAGGCAATCACATTCTTATTTTGTCACGCCCCATTTTTTGCAATGGAAAAGAAATATTTACAAAAGATATGATTTTATTTAAAAATAAGTGAAAAGGACCTAGAATGGGACTTTAAATAATGCGACAGTTTGGGTCCAAAATTTAGTCTAAAAGGATTTTTAAGAAAAATAAGAGTCGCTACTTGGTATTGAGTTTGGGTGTACCAAGTCACCCAAAAATATTTTTTGACAAAAATAAAATAAAAATAAAACCCTTTTGGACAACTCCAGGTCTTTGAAAAACAAGAGAAAATGAGTTTGGGAGTCACGGTTGAGAAAGGGAAGGCAAAGGTTCGATTAATTCAAATCTAAGGCACCCTTTCAACTTAGTCTAAGCTAGTTGCCAGGTTTAATAAAAAAATTTTCTTAATCTAACCCTTAAATTTATCACGTTCGGATGTTTCCTATATGGATACAAATCTAAATTTATAAAATATCGAAAGGGACAAAAATGTCCATTCAAGGGTTTAATTGATACCAATCGCATTAATTGCGAAAGCCAAAATAATTCCTTAAAGGGGTCACGAGCATACATGAATGAAATTCAAAAAAAATAAAAGAAAGTTAAATTATATATCTAGATATAAGTGGCCAAAGAATAGAAATGCAACATAATGGGTACGGAAGACAAAAACTCGTGACATAATTTTCTTACAGAGGGATCGATGGGCTATTTAAACTAAAGAGTTATAATCACCCATTTCCCACGTTTGAAGAATAATTCTCCTAACATGAGCAAGCAAATGCACTAACTTATTTTACAATTTCTTAAATGAGATGCAATTCTAAATGATATGATTAACACATAGAGGATAGCGGATAATATAATAGACAATATCATACAAATGAGAAAAGATCCTAAAAAAAAAAATGCATTAAAATGTAATGAATATTACACAAAAATGAATCTAACGCACGAACGATCTAAGAGTCTATCGTTAGACTAGCCTATTTCTAGAAATTCTTACTAGCATTGGGGTAGCAAGTAAACGGAGAGAGAAGCCACTACTAGTGTTGGACTAGTGTGGCGACGTCACGCATTAATAATACATAGTGTAGACACCAAAATTTTAATGTTTATTTAATTTATTTTTAGCTTTATCCTTTTATTTTTTACTTTTATTCTTGTTTTCATTTTTTATTTTATTTTAATTTATTGAACGTTGCAAAATAGTAATTGGTGTTTGTTTTCATTTTGGTACATTAAGATTCATCATTTTCTTTTCTTTTTAAAAACATTTTTTACACTAAACTTCAGAAAAAGAAAATTCTTAATAAAGATCCATTTTTTTTCTTTTTTTTTCAAACTCAGTTTTTTTTATATATAAAATGACATTTTGTAAGGTAATTAGAAATTAGCATTGAAAAGAAAAATACAAAATACAAGATAATATATGGCACACATGCAATAGGGCCAAGTGGGGCACATGCAATAGGGATAAGTGTCTCTTTATTTCTTTGACACCATAACACATAGAGGGTGAGGTGTTAGGACACTTGGAGATCTAGGGAAATTTGAGAGAAAAAAAATAATAAAAAAAGGGGAAAGGCTTGGCGGCTGGTGGGGCTGAGGGAGGAAAAGAAAGCTAAGGTAAGAAACAAAGAAAAAGGCAGCGAGAGGAAGAGCAAGATTGAACAAAGGAGGGGCTACGGGCTGGAGGAGAAAAACTGGAAAAAAGAAAAGAAGGGAAGCAAGAAGAGCTTCGAGTACGAGGAAAGGAAGGAAGGTTGTGAGAGGGAGTCGGTTGAGCAAGGAAAAGAAAACCAAGGAAGGAAAAGAAAAGGAGTGGCGGCTGAGGAACCAGAAAAGGGAGGAAACAACAGAAAAATAGCAAGGCAGAGAGCAAGAAGGAGAAAGAAAAAAGGCTACGGGGCTGAAGCAAAGGAGGAAAAACCAAGGGAGGAGCTTCGGGTAGGGGGGAAGAGCAAGAAAGAAAGGAAAAGAGAGGGTGGTTGAGCGAGCAAGAGAGGAGAGATCAGAAACAACAACCAAAAAAGAAAGGAGAGGAGAGTGGACGAGGAACAAAAAGAAACAGGAACCAAAAGGAAAGGCAAAAGGGTTTCGGACAATGAAAGAAAGCTAGGTTGAAGGAAAAGGATAAACCAGAAACGAGGGTTTTAGGGCAAGGAAAAACTGAACAAGGGAGGATTGGAGAGGAAAACAACAAAGAAAATGAAAAGGAAGAGAGCAAAAGAAAACAGAGAAGAAAAAAGAGAAAAGCTTAGGCTGCGTTTTTTTGGGATAAGGCTGATTGTCCAGCCTTCTTGAGTGAAGATTTTTTCTTTCAACTTGGCATTATTCGTCAAGCTGTTGATTTCTGCATACTCTCTGACGTCAGGAGAGCAATTTCTGTTCAAAGATCTCGGGGAAAGAACATCAGGAGAACCCTTGAATTTGGCCTTGAAGTGGTTGATCCCATCTCCCTGTTGCATGTCAGAAGCTGCAACGAATCAACTCCAAACAACTCCTTCGTGTGTTTTCCGTTCTTGATTTCGATTCAAAAGAAAAGCCTTCTCAAGTATGCTTCTAAAATAATAACCCGAATCCTTTCAATTTCATTCGCTTCTTCGTTCCTGGGCTTTGTTGTTTTTTCATTTCTCTTGCTGTTTTTCTCTTTCCGTGAAGTGCAATCTGTTTGTTGGACTGTCACTTTAATTGGATAAATCTCATGGCATGATGTTGGGATAGATGTTGTCTGTAATTTGGGTACATAATATCGTGCACTTGGATCTAAAAACTTGAGAAAATAGCCGTTAAAACCAGAAAATTGCAGAAACCCAGCAAAGAAGAAGAAGAAAGCTTCGCGGCTGCATGAAATAATTTCAGGAAATTGCACTTTGACCCTCGAATTTTGGCTTAATGTTACTATGGCCCAGAAAATTGGAAAATTAACTAATTTTGTCCCTTGAAAATGCTGATTTCCTTTGATATGATTTAATGTGATTTTTGGATAGCTTGTTAGTGAATTTTAGGATGAAATTTGAAGGTTTAATAATTTTTTATTTGGATTTTTAGTGAAATTTTGGGTAATTTTGTTGTTTAATTATAGCAAATGGGTTTTCTTTTATTTTTTTTTATGAATTTTAGCATTTGGTTTTGGTAGGTTTCATCTTAAGCCAATAATTTTATTTTATTTTAATTTAGACCCTTAATACTTGTCATAATAATGATTTGACCCCTCAAATTTCTTTAATTCTTTCAATTGGGTCCTTGTTGGTTTAATTTGTTGAATATGGGTTGTTTACTTGCATTTGAATGCTTTGATTGATTCAATTTCGTGTTTATTTTCATTTCTTGTGATTATTTGTTAATTAAAGTGATGGCTTGACCTTTTTATTGTTTTGGAGGGTAAATAAGGGAAACTTCATTTCATTAGACAACCAATTCAAGAGAGGTACACTCTACTCTTTTATTGTGATTTCATTTGATCCTATGTGCTCCTATGTGATCTTATGTGTATATTGCATGCTCTTAAATGTTTTTTTTATTTTCTTTCATTTGTTTGCTTAGTCACTTTTATTTGTTTTAATTTTGTATTTTAAATTTAATTTTTAGTTATTTGAGAGGCATTAAATGCCAAATTGTAATAGTTAGGTTATTATTTCATTTTATTTAATTCTTTACTCCTTTTAGATTGTAGTTAGGGCTTTATTTGCTTTATTTGCTTTGAGTGTTTTGCATGCTTGTGTGTTTATGTGTTGCTCGTTTTTTTACGGTCTTGCATCTAGATATCATACTTATGTGTTGTGTGCTATATGTGATTTATGTGTTTATTTGCTTTATTATGTTTTACATAATTTATTTGATTATAATAAATGCATGACATCACCACACTAGTCCAACGCTAGTTATGGCCCTCCTTTCTAATTTCTCATTAGTCCAACGCTAGTGAGAACTTATAGACATGGGCTAGTCCAACGTTAGACCCTTAGAGACCATCCACGCGCTAGATCATGTTTGTGTGACGAAACTCTATATTTCATGCATATTTTCTACTTTTTAGGATCCTTATCATTTTTGCATAATGTTTTCCCTATGTATATCCTTTATCCCTATGTGTGAATCATGACATTAGATTTGCATTTCATTTAAGAAAAGTTAGAACTAGGTCAGATCATTTGCTTGATTAGATAGGAAATAACCCCTTCAAATATGGGATATGGATGAGTATGGCTCTCTAATCTTAGCACACTCATATTCCCTCTATTAAAGGAAAAATTATGTAAGGATCGAACACAACCTAAGAGGGGGGTGAATTAGGTAATTTAAAAACTGATCAAGTTGTGAGACAATTTTTGGCTCAATGTGAAATTTACCTTTTTTTCTAAATGACCACTCAATGGAACAGTTAACAAGAAAGCAAGATTACTTGTGAGTAGAAGAGATGAGCAATTGATATTTGCAAAACAATAAGTAGTAGGGAAAGAATATCAAACCAAATTCCAAACTCCTCTTGAACTTGAATGTTACTTTATAGAACAAGCTTCTTCAAGTAGATCAATTACAACCAATCTTTGTGTACAAAACAAGGATCACTTCCTCCTTGCTCCAAGCCACATTTGGTCAAGTCAGGAAGTTTTACTATCACTCGGATAACCCTCACAAAGCTACACTATTGAAGTAATTATCTCACACAAGAAAATCTTATATGAAGTTTACACAACTAAGAGTACAAATCTTCTTTGAAGAGAATTTTCTCACTAAAATTATTCTAGATCTTTTGTATTCTCAATGTGCAAAAGCGGTATGAAAGTGGTTGATCATGCTCTATTTATATGACACCAAAAAATTCATCCATTAATGCTTCCAACGGATAGAAGGCAGTTGAAGTGTCAACTAGTCGTTGGTAGTGTCGGACGTCCGGTAGACCTGTTTCTTGCGTTCGACAGCAGGCAGTGAGTTCAAGAAGTTTTCTTCAATTCTTTCGGACGTCTGGTACCTTCAATGTATGCGTCCGAAGGTAGATAGTGAAACTGAGAATTCTTCTTCAATTCTTTCGGACGTTCGGTACCTCCAATGTTTTGCGTCCGAAGTGTAGCAATGTTTGTCGGACGTTCGGTGCTCTAATGTTGTGCGTCCGATCGAAGTCAGTGAGTTTGGAAGGAATGATCTAATATTTTCGGACATCCAGTGATGGAGTACTTCATGCGTCCGAAGTTGTGCAATGAATATTGGACGTCCGATCCAGTCTTCACGAGCGTCCGACAGCTTTCATCACTCTTTGCCTTTTTTTTTTGTACTAAATCTTTGAACCCGTTTTGCTTCATTGCTGAAAAGATCTTTGAGGAAATGTTAGTAACATCCATTTGTTTTGTAAAAATCAAAAGTTAATGACTAAGATTTATAATCTCTTCCTTTTTGATGATGACAAAACAATGGATGAAGGAAAGAAAATAGTTGAGTCAAAACTCC
The DNA here is from genome assembly GCF_036785885.1 of Coffea arabica. NCBI lineage: Eukaryota > Viridiplantae > Streptophyta > Magnoliopsida > Gentianales > Rubiaceae > Coffea > Coffea arabica. Next base: position 24,262,237 of record NC_092311.1, on the reverse strand, counting down.
CCCTCACATGATGCATCAAAAAGTTTGTAAGTACACACTCACCCTCAGGATAGCTCACCCTCAAATTGCACTAAGTACACACTCCCCCTCAGGATAGCTCACCCTCAGATTATACTTTCCTGGTGTCTTAGCATTCATTTCTCCTTCTTTTTGTCATCATTAGATGATTTTAACAACTAATGGCAGTAATCCAATATCAGAAATTAAGTCCAATATCCAATTTAATATACCACATCATACCAGAAGATCAATATCAATGTCATCAATAACAACTAGCATCATCAATACAGCAACCAACATACCAAAATCAGAGAGTTAACCAATCAGAAATCAGGCACAAGGAATCAGCAATCTCAGATATTAGCAATAAAAAATCAGCAATCTCACAGATATACCAATCACTCCGCACTCATTAGCCCAAAAACAAACAGAATTAACCAAATGAGAGTTGACCAATAAAAGTAACCAGAAACTATCAAGATATAAAAGTGAACCAAATAAACTACAAACCAGAGTTTAACCAAATAACCAGAATACTAAGTACAGAGTACTTGAATTGTCAAAATACCAAAGATACAAATGTCTACTATGAGATGCCATCCTAAAATGAAGTGCAAGTGCTAAAAGGTGCCTAAATAGTGATCTTGGACGATTCCAGTCTCCTCCTTGTTAGGCGAAACTGAGCAGGATCCACTTCTTTTTCTTCAGTTTCCTCATCATCATCACTGTCTTCAGTTGTTGGCCTCTTGCCCTTATCTAGTGGCTGAGAACTAGAAACATGAATTTCTGAAGTGGGTTCAGTATGTGGAGTTTGCTCAGTTGGCTCAGTCGGCTCAGTCCTCGGTTCCTCTTGATGCACATTCTCATCTTCTTGAGAGATAGGAGGCACAAGCATGTTTTTTTTGTCAATGAAGATAGTTTGTTGCTCAAGTGACATGGTCATCATGAGACCATCTTTGAGAAGGAGAATATGTTGTTTGAGATCTTCAAGCAAGAAGATGACCTCAAGGTTAGATGAAGAAGGCTGAGCTGATGATTTTCTAGGATGAATAGTGAAGGGTGAAACAAATTTAGACTGATCTCTAGGGGTTCTAGGGGTGACAGGAGTTTTATGTCGACTCTTTGTCCTAGACTCCAAGACAGACTCCTTGTAGCACCACTTACCATCAAAGAATCTCAGATTTTTTCTTTCAAAATAGGCTTTTGAAAAGATAGTGGATGTACTCATTTTTTGTGACACTCCAGTGAAAGGAATCTTAAAGTGAGCAAAGATTGAAGTTAGTGTAGACACCAAATTTTTGATTTTTTTAACTTTTCAACTTTATTGGTTTAATTCATTTAATTTTTGCTTTATTGGTTATTTTTATTTTATTATTATTTTGTCTTCATACTAAATTTCAAAAAAAAAAAAAAAAAAAAAAGGGAAACCCGAGAGCGGGTTTTGGGCTGTTTAAGAATTTCTGAAAAAAAGGGAAAAAAACTGCGGGTAGCAAAATCGCGGCAGCAGGGCAGAAGTTTGAAAAAAAATCATAGGCTCATCGGATGGCCTGGGTTGCGAAAGAAATCTCCCCTTTCATCCTCACCCTTGAGGTGAGAGTTTGAGAGGTGTTTGTCTTTGGTATAAATAGAACAGAAAACACAGCCGAATAAGGGAGGAGCTTTTTTGGAAGGACGGCTGGTTGAGCAAGAAAAGGAGAGAACGACAAGGGAAAATTTCTTGGGGGGAAGAGAGAGAGAGGAAAACCGAGAGCTAGGAAGAGGGTAAAAGAGGAGGAGTGTAACGACTAAGCCTTGGAGTGAAGGCTAGGTCTTGGGAGGAAACTTCAAGGAAGCTACAGCAGTGAAGAAAACAGAAAGAGGAAGGAGAGAAAAGATAAGGCGAGTTGGAGCAATCTGGAGAGAGCTGAGGCAGTGGGTAGACTAGACTGAAAAGGGAAGAGGCTGAGAGCTAAAAGGGTTGGAACTGGTGGCAATCACGGAAGAGGGATTCACCACCACCATTTGTTGCCGAGAGCCTTACCAAGAACGTGAATGTAAGGTTTTCCTTTTTCTTTGTTTTTGTTTTAGATGTTTTCTGTTAATTAGTAACGGGACTATGAGAATCATGAGTTTATTTGGTATTCTTGATAACTGATGTTGAGGTTTCTTTCGTGAGTATGGCCCTTTGTTCTTGGATCTTAGATTAAGAGTTTTTGCTGCAACAAGATTAAATCTTTCGACTGGTTGCAGCAGTTCGGGCACGTCGTTTTTCTTTTTCCTTTGTGTTGCTGAAGGTTATGACTTGTCTGACGTTCGTGTTTTTATTTGTCGCTTGACTGAGGATGCCATGAACACGTTTGCTACCAAAGTTGTGTTTAGAACCATCTTGTTGCAAACTTAGGAACCGAAAAGCTATTAGCTTTCGTGCCTTCTTTCCCTTGTGAAATTGAATGAGTGCGGTCCGTGAGTTGCAAGTGTCGTTCTTAGCATCTTGTTTGTTCATATATTTTGGGTCTTAGGCTGTTTTATTGAAGCTTTAGATTTGAAGTCGGTAGATGTTCATACGCCTTTGTACTGCCGAACTTCAGTTGGGATTGGATAATTCCGTTCCATGGCTTTGCTGCATTTCATGTTTAGGAGCCTTGTTGAGTCTTCCCTCTTCCCTTCATCCCAGGTTTTTGTGTTGGAATATGTTAAGATTTGTGTTGAGTCAATTGTAGGTTGGTATATTAGAGTTTAGAGGAGCCGAGAGACACTATTGATCGTGATGCAGCTGTGCGAACAGTCTCCTGTTTCCTTTTGAGTTGCTGAAGTTTTTGGCTTGCTTACCTTTTAGAATCAGTTTGCTATTCCTTGATTGCCTTTGTCATTTCTCCTACTTTGGGTTAGCATGGTGTAGTGGATGCATAATTGAAATGGTTTCCTTTGCAAAAGGAAATTCTCCTCAAACCAGAAACTAGCAAGCAAAAACGTAGTTTTGATGTTCCTTATTCTCGGTCTCCTGTTTCTGTTATGCTTGAACCAAGTAAGCTACTTGTTTTGGTTTTTGGTTTGGATTCATTTGCCTATCTCACAGGAATAATTTGATTGTGTATAAATCGTCTTGCTCGTGATAAAATGAATAGCTCTAATTCTGGTTGCTTGAATAAGGAAATTGAGAAAGTTGCAGACAGTTTTTTCCCGCTGCTTGTGTCCTCCCCTGCTTTGCACATTCTTGTCTTGGGGGGCTGAAATGGGGTAGTTTAATTCACTCTCTTGATGTTAGTTGCTGGGCAGTTCATGCTAGAGGGATACGTAGGAAATTTTGTTGTTTGATTCAAGTTGGGTTTGACTGAAATAACTAACTTGCGGTTTGGACATGTAATTTGATAAGCTATTATAGTGAGCAAAGAAAAGTTACAGAAGGTTATGTAAATGTTTGCATGCTCTTTTGTCCGACTTTTTGCGTTTGAATCTGAAGTTTATATTGCAAAGTGAGAGGATTAGAAGGAGGTCTTGTTGTGTTAAGTTTGAATCTTGTTAGAAAGCTACGGAAAGTTTGCAAATCTGAATTGCAGCAGAGACGTTTAGCTGGAAATTGCAGAAGCATTCTCTTCGTTTGTCTTGCATGAACTTGCATGAAAAACTTTTGAAAATTGCACTTTGGCCCCCCAGGTCAACCCTTGTTCCACTATGACCCAACCAATTGAATGATTTCCTCAATTTGGTCCTTGGCAGCTCTAATTTTACAACTTTTTATTGCTTGTTTGCTTCAATTAACTACCATGTTTTGTTTAATTGCACTTAATTCGTGATTTTAAGAGCTTTATCACCAAGTGAGCTTGTGTTTTGCATATTTTCTTTAATGTTCTTAATTAAATTGGTACCCTGACCATTTTATTGTTTTGAAAGGTAAATTAGTAATTTCACTTCGTTAGGGCATCAACTCAAGGGAGGTATACTTCTTTAATCTTTTTTGTCTCTCCCCTATGTGATCCAACGTGCTAAGTGAGAATTGCATGTCTACTTTGCTTTCCTTGCTTTTCCTTAATTCCTTTCATTTATTTCATTTACTTTTGTTTTTATTAAGTTATTCTTTTATGGGGTATGTGTACACCTCTTGGCTTGTAATAGATAGGGCTTGGAGAGCATTTTTATTCACTTTTCCCCTTCCCCATTTGTTTTAGTTAGCCAATGTAATAGGTTCATTAGCTTGATTGCTTGCTTTTGTTGCTACGTGTTAATTTGCTTTATTAGGCTCTTGCATTTAGTCGAGCATGCTAAGTGTTATGTGCTACGTGTTTATAGGTGATTGGCATGTCTACTTGCTTTCTATAGTCATAGATGAATGTGATGGATGAATGCGTCACCGTGGCTAGTCCAACGCAGGCCATGGTCTTTTCCCTCGAGCTCTCGCAAGTCCAATGCTTGTGAGAGAATTTTAGAAAAGGGCTAGTCCAATGCTAGACCCCAATAGGCCGTCCCCTCTCGTTAGTACATACTTGCATGTTTCACTACATTTCATACATTTTTCTTAGTTTTCTAGCATTTGGCATGATCCTCCAATCCTTTCCCCTTCATTTTAGGTTTTTGCATCCTCATGCTAGTTATAGGGTACATTTGCTTGAGAGTCCCCTTTAGGTAAGGGAAACGAGCGAGTGTGGCTACAAAATAGCCTTAGCACGCTAGTTCTTCCTTCTAATCAAAGGGAAAATTAGAATCATGAAGATAGAAGTCATTCCCGTACCCGACTTGATGCATTCCTCTAGGATCATACACCTTCATTTTCTCAATTGGCACACATGCACTTTTCTTACATTTGCACACATGCACTTTTATTACATTTTGCACACTTGCACTTACATTTGTATTTTTATTTTATTTTATTTTGCATTCCTCTTACATTTTCACACTTGCACTCATATTTGGGTCTTCATTTGCATTACCTATGACCTCTATGAGAGTTTTCCTTATTGGCCATCACAACTCATGTGATTGGGACAAAAAAGCCTCATAAGAGACATTTTAGATTTAGGATTGCATTTTTTTTTTTCATATCCATTAGTCACATCCAACATGCAACACATATTTTGGGTAGAAGAATTAAGAAAAGAAGGACTAAGTCACGCAACTAGCTTTGGCTAGGGTAAGGGACTGCCTTAGGCTTTGCCTTTGCCTTCTCCCTTATCAAATGTGACCTCCGATCCCTTTCTTTGGTTACGTAGACCTAAGAGTTCTTTAAAAAGGGTTTGTTTACTTTTCTTTCCAAAAAATCACTTTTTGGGTGACTTGGTACACCCTAACTCTATACCAAGTGGCGGCTCCATTTTCCATTCAAAAACCCTTTTTGAACTTTGTTTGGCCAAACCGTCGCATTTCACAATCCCACGGCCTTTTATTTTTATTTTCACACACGTTCACATACATATCCCACACACTACTTTCACATACTCAAAAAGTGGGGCGCGACAGCTGGCGACTCCACTGGGGATTTCCTAAGTGGGTCCAAGCATTTGATTTAGCTATTCTTTTCCTTTTTTCTACCCTTTTTATGCATAGCATTTGGATATTAGGATTGCATTTTTTCCTTTTTTAGGATTTTTGCATCTCGCGCGTATCGACTCACTTCCTCACACATTCGCCTACGATTGTTTTGATGGATGGATGGTTTATTTATGTGATTCCGCGCTTTGCATTGCATTTGGGTGGGGGATATTACCCTAGAGCCTCGCGTTGGTTCTTGATCCCTCCCCTCCAAACGAGCACTAGCATACGTGCATACGCTTTAACTTTTCACCCCTCATTTATTTTTCTTTTAGTGGCTTGTCACGCCACTCCACCCTATTAGGATTTTAGGCGACTCACTTGGACTTGCGATCGCGACACGATGTGTGCGTAGCATGATCCGAGGAGTCACTCAATCTTCCATTTTAAGCTTTGGGTTCATAGCCTTTAGCTTTTAGTTGAAGGTTGAGGATTTTTGATAGATTCACTCATGACATGTAGCCGTGACACGATGTGTGCGTAGCAATGTCTGGGGAATCGCTCGAGCCACCGACAAAGAATCTTGGGATTGATGACCCTTGGCTTCCAAGTCTGAAGGCTCGGGGACCTAAAACCTATCGAGTCTAGATGCATTAGTGAGCCCCAGCCTCATGCATCCATGATAGTTTACCTAGGGTAGAGTCTGCCTTACCCTATTAGGGACACTATTCACAAGGGGAGGGATCCAACCCCTCTTTTCCTTTTATTGCTTTATCTCTTCGTATTGCCTTGCTACAATGTGTTATTTGTATTTATTTATTGAACTAACTTTTCTTGGTTTTGTGTCTCCATTGCATTCCTAAACCCTAGCAAATAAGAGGTCTGGCATGATCTTCTTTTAGAACCTACCCTTGTAGATAGGCTATTGCACGTTTAAAAGATTTTGGTATATTGCATTTATAGATTAATAATTGCATATCATTTTAGGCCTACCCTGGCAAATAAAGGGTCCCTTAGGTCATATTTCATTTCAAACTGCATGTTTTACTGCTTTAATAAAATGACATCATGCATAAACCCTAGAAAGGGAATGCCATTTAGGCGATCCCGTGCTAGGAATAAGTCACCTTGTGTCTCGGATACTTAATCCAAGGAGACTTGCACGTTTACATTTTGTACCATCCAAAGGGGTAGTGCACAAGGTAAGGTAGGATCCGATCATTTTCCTAGAGTGATCTTTGGAATATGAGCGTCTAATAATCACCTTTTGGCCACTTTATCAAAATTGGTAAAAATCCCTGGCGTAAAGGACACTAATTGGGACAAATTCACCAATATTTCTTCATTGTTGAGACGATAAATAAATTGAGGCCAAAATTTGATATTAGAAGGCTCATAGACTAATGCATCGCAATAAAATTTTGAAACTACCAATAATCTGTCAATTCCATTCAATGCATTAGACCGTTTTATTCAGTCCATTTTATCAATTTGTTCATTTTTAGGGCAATCTTATCGATTTTGAACGAATCGTCAATTTCGTCCGATCCACTTGACCAATTTGCCTAGTTTTAGGGCAATTTGGTCGATTTTGAATAAATCCTCATTCCACTCGATCTGTTTGATCATTTGATTTCATTCAATTCATTTGATTAGTTTAATTCATTTTTCAGGGTTATCCATTCAATTTTCAATAAATAATCAAATTTCATTCAATGCATTTGACCATTTTACCCCTTTTGGCACATCACGCGTCGATCAAAGCAAGCAATCCATTCGGACTTTGTCCTCATTTTTAGAACAAATGTCTCTTCTCACTCCAATTGGCCAAATTTTTCAAATTATTTTTCTCTCAATCAATCGATCGGATTCATCAGGTATTGTATGGTGCCTACCCTAGAGGATTGCATTTTCATGATAGGCCTACCCTTGGCACAAAAAGGGCTCCCCCATAGGACATGCATACCGATTTTACAATTTTGCTTACTAACTCTGGGTATTTTTCTTTTATTTTTTTCCCCTCCCCCTGCATTCATAAAAACATTTCAATAAGGTGAAAATATTTTTCCATATCTGATAACAATTTTGATCTAATAAAGTTTAAAAATTACAAGTATTACTTGATTCTTGGGCGGACCCTGCAATGAAAACGTGAAGGATCTATTTGGAAGTGCTAGGCTAAAGCCTCTAAGAGACTTCATCATTACTTTTCAAAGAAAAAGAAAAATTCTGTTCCGAAAAGGAGGCAAACAGGTGTGTATATGAGGAGCTCTTCAGAAGTCTTTCTCTTCTCATTTGTAGAAATTTTGTTTCAAACTTTTTCAGCAATAAAGTTTTTTATACACTTGTTGTTTTGTATATAATCATGTATATTTCATTCTTTTTTGGCTATTTGAGGGATTTCATGATGAATTTCAAGAAATAAGACCGAATTGAGATTTTTCAACCTCTAGCCTGAAAACTCACAAATGTATACGCTAGCTTGGTGATCCGAACTAAACAATAAGAGTGCTCAAAATTAAAAGAGGTCACTCAAAAGACTCAATGCAATACCTCTTTCTCTTTCACTGTACAATTGATATTTTGCCCACTTCTATTAACTCCAAAATAAAAATCAGTCACATTGATTGATAAATTGGGGCAACTTTTGCTTGAGAAATGTCCACTGTGTCTAATTATATTCAATTCACATCTAAGTGAAAGCAAAAATGTGCATTATTCTTGTTTGTTTTGAAAATTTGGAATGATATTTCGAGCATTCGTTTCTCTACCTATACAGATTTTATCATTTGCTCTCCCATTTGAGCCTTTACAAGAATAATTTCGTTTCAAATAAGTGCCTTGATGATCACTACCCTACATTGGAAAATTTTCAAATATCAAAAAGGGGAATGGATTCTCGATGACTATTTCGTTACTTTGGTTGTCATGAGGTGTAAGAATGATGCTTTGGCCATCGTTTCTACAACCTAAACACCATTTATCCCTTGCATCCTCATTTGAGCTAAAATTGGTGGTTCTTTTCAAAAGCACTTACGATCGCACCCCATATTGGGGAGGGAGATTGGAGAATTTTCCAAAAAGGAGAAAAACAAATATGCTAAAACTAAAAGAAAAGAGGGAATCACAAATTGGAGAAATTTGATTCCACTTGGGTTTCAATTTTGGGAAAAAAAAGGAAGAAAAAAAAAAGAAAAGGAAGAGTTTTGTCCGCACGGATCGCCTATGTTTCACAGATATGGATGAACAAGAGTCTTCCTCAGTCATTTAATTCAGATACATGCAAGAAATTTCGCATTAAAGAAAGTTTCCTTTCAGGGTTAATGTAAGGAACGGAATAAAAGTCAGGCCTTCTTCTTTTCCAATCAAACATTCTATCCCTAGTTATCCCTTTTGAGCCTTCAGAATAAAATACTTCATTTGGCAACCCCTGAGAATCGCAAACCCCACACTGGGGCAAGTTTGAGTTGAAAAGGAAAAAGTTTCAAGAAGTGAAAAAGTGATAATGCAACAAAATCAAAAGACAAAAGAAGAAAAGAGAACCTCAGTTCAAAAATAAACTGGGGCAAATTTTGTGAAAGTTCAAAAATGGCAGAAGGCCGAAAAATCAAAAGAAGAAAGAAAATGAAAGAGAAAAGCCTCAATTGAGCATAAACTGGGGCCAGTTCTGATTTAACCCTAAAAGGGGGTTGATACAACAATGCGATCTCGGATTCTTCAAACCGTTGTTGAAATCCGCTTTCAAGCCTTAACTTTTCTAAGCACCCCACCTGATCCCATTACAAAAGCCGAAAGTCCTGACTTCTGTTCTTTGCAATATCTCCGTCAAGGAATGTTCTAATTGGCAAGTGATGTTCATATACTGATGCCAAGAAATTTTTTTGAATGTATTTCTGAATTGATTAGGTGTGAGGTTGACACTGCTCTTCATGTGAAACCCCGCGAGGGCACTTTTGAAAAAGGAAAAGGAAAAAGAAAAACGAGCAAAATGAATGCAAAAGAAAAATGCAAAAAGATTTGATGCTGAAAGACCCTGTTGAGTGATGATAAAAATTCAAACAAAGTCCAAGATCTTGGAGTCCAAAATGAGGGCAATTTTGAGAAAAACGCGATCTTCGGTGCAATGTCCTTGAAAATTGTTTCTTTAACTATCGTCTTCAAGCCACATTACAAGCCCATAAAAGTCCATCGTTGACTTATTCCTTCATGACAACTCAAAACAAAGGTCATGCTTCTAAGGAGTCCATCAATCATTCGTGATCATAAGGCTATGACCAGTTTTCACATGTTTAGCTATCGTTTCCATCCATATTGTTGCAAGCCTATAAAGCTTATATGTGGACTACGTTTTCTTAAGAAATAAGGGTGACAAACTATTTGCTTTCACTAAGATGTGATTACATACAATTTGGGCACAAGAATAAGACAAATCTTGACCTCCCATTTCCTTTAGCCACCTCAAAATCAGAAATAACGCCCACTTGATTGGTCCTGCAAGTGGTGACCCGTTACCCTAAGCACCAATGCCAAGGTGAGGAAGAAATCTTCTGCGATTTGGTATTATTTTGAGAAATTCATCATGAAATTTTCTGTGTGAGTTTAAGCAAGATGTTCAAATTTCTTCCCATTATATAGGAAACACAGTTTCTTACTTTGTTCAAATAAATGGAGAGGCATCCAAACCAGATTTTGCAAAATGGGCCCATACTGGGGCAAATTTTCATTTGTAAGATTTCGCAGAATAAGCCCACACTGGGGCAAATTTTTTATAGTCCATTTGAGGACTTCGTCAAAGAGTCAAGCAAGACTTTCAAATCAATCACACTGCTCCTTCCATGAGTAGTAGTTGCAATATTTAAAATAAAGTGCATGTTGTATTTTGGCAAGCCCCTGTGCAGGTATCCATGCTGAAATCGAGGAAGAAGCGTAAGTCAGAATCTTACGAATCAAGGCCTTAAGGAGGAGCAACCATGCCGTAATGCAAATCAATTGATCAGTTGCACAATAATTGGTGGAAACTGGGGCAAATCATTTTTGAAAAGATTCTCCAAAAAAAAAAAAAAATCAAAATCAAAATCAAAAATCAAAAATTGAATTTAATTTTTTGTTCCTTGACAAATTTCAATTTCTTATTGATGAAATTTCAGCGTATACCGCGCACCCTTCTATCCTCTCTTTCTTGACAACCACATTGAATTCACTGACTTCAACCACCGTTAGCATCGAGTCTATCTCACTAACGTGTGCGTTTCTATTCCACTACCGTTAGCATCGAGTCTATCTCACTAACGTGTGCGTTTCTATTCCACTACCGTTAGCATCGAGTCTATCTCACTAACGTGTGCGTTTCTATTCCACCACCGTTAGCATCGAGTCTATCTAACTAACGTGTGCGTTTCTATTCCACCACCGTTAGCATCAAGTTTATCTCACTAACGTGTGTGTTTCATTCTACCACCGTTAGCATCGAGTTTATCTCACTAACGTGTGTGTTTCATTCTACCACCGTTAGCATCGAGTTTATCTCACTAACGTGTGTGTTTCTTTCATTCAATCACAGTTAGCATCGAGTTTATCTCACTAACGTGTGTGTTTTATTCTATCTCCGGCAGGCTCGGGTGCTATCCCACTGACCGACCAATTTAGATGGCAGGACTGGGTCTTATCCTGCTGACCATCACAAAGATCACGTTGGGCCTGGACTTGATGCCGCCAACATCGCAAATTTTACGTTCATTCTACCACCGTTAGCATTGAGTCTATCTCACTAGCGTGTGTGTTTCTTTCATTCAATCACAGTTAGCATCGAGTTTATCTCTCTAACGTGTGTGTTTTATTCTATCTTCGGCAGGCTCGAGTGCTATCCCACTGACCGACCAATTTAGATGGCAGGACTGGGTCTTATCCTGCTGACCATCACAAAGATCACGTTGGGCCTGGACTTGGTGCCGCCAACATCGCAAATTTTACGTTGGGCCTGGACTTGGTGCCGCAAACATCGCAAAGTTCACGTTGGGCCTGGACTTTGTGCCGCCAACATCCCGTTGGGCCTGGATTTTGTGCCGCCAACTTCACAAACATCATGTTGGGCCTGGATTTTGTGCCGCCAACTTCACGAACATCACGTTGGGTTTGGATTTTGTACCACCAACTAAGGCAGACTCGGGTTTAATCCCACTGACCAATTCATCACACTGGGGTAAATTTTTGGATAATTTTTCAAGCAAGTCTTATACAGTCTCTTCATACATACGAGTGAGCATTTCATTTTTCATCGCCACTAGCCGTGGGTCAGTCCCACTAGTGAGCATTCCTTTTATTCTGCCACTAGCCGTGGGTCAGTTCCACTAGTGAGCATTTTATTTTGCATCGCCACTAGCCGTGGGTCAGTCCCACTAGTGAGCATTTCATTTTTCATCGCCACTAGCCATGGGTCAGTCCCACTAGTGAGCATTCCTTTTATTCTGCCACTAGCCGTGGGTCAGTTCCACTAGTGAGCATTTCATTTTGCATCGCCACTAGCCGTGGGTCAGTCCCACTAGCGAGCATTTTATTTTTCATCGCCACTAGCCGTGGGTCAGTCCCACTAGTGAGCGTTTCATTTTCATTGCCGCTAAACAGGGGTCAGTCCCACTAACGTGCATTTCATTTTCACTGCCACTAAACATGGGTTAGTCCCACTAGTGTGCATTTTGTTTTCATAGCCGCTAAACATGGGTCAGTCCCACTAGCGTGCAGTTTGTTTTCATCGCCACTGAACATGGGTTAGTCCCACCAGTGAGCATTGCATTTTGTTTTCATCGCCACTGAACATGGGTTAGTCCCACCAGTGAGCATTTCATTTTCATTGCCGCTAAACATGGGTCAGTCCCACTAGTGTGTATTCGTTTTAAATTTCTTGTTCGGGTCAGTCCCGTTTTAAATTCTTGTTCGGGTCAGTCCCGTTTTAAATTCTTGATTCGGGTCAGTCCCGTTTTAAATTTCTTGTTCGGGTCAGTCCCGTTTAAAATTCTTGATTCGGGTCAGTCCCGTTTTAAATTCCTGTTCGGGTCATTCCCGTTTTAAATACGTGTTCGGGTCAGTCCCGTTTTAAATTTCTTGTTCGGGTCAGTCCCGTTTTAAATTCCTGTTCGGGTCAGTCCCGTTTTAAATTTCTTGTTCGGATCAGTCCCGTTTTAAATTCCTGTTCGAGTCAGTCCCGATTTAAATCCCCTTGTTCGGGCCAATCCCATGTTTAAAATTCCTTGTTTAGGTCAGTCCTCCGAATAGTTTGCAGTCGAATAACACAGGTAAGTATTTGCTGTCTACTTCTTTGTCTCAAGTTTTTCTAAAACTCAGACAAAGAGGGGCAAACTGTAGACACCAAATTTTTGATTTTTTTAACTTTTTAACTTCATTGGTTTAATTCATTTAATTTTTGCTTTATTGGTTATTTTTATTTTATTATTATTTTGTCTTCATACTAAATTTTTTTTTTTTTTAAAAAAAAGGGAAACCCGACAGCGGGTTTTGGGATGTTTAAGAATTTCTGAAAAAAAAAGGGAAAAAAACTGCGCGTAGCAAAATCGCGGCAGCAGGGCAGAAGTTTGAAAAAAAATCATAGGCTCATCGGATGGCCTGGGTTGCGAAAGAAATCTCCCCTTTCATCCTCACCCTTGAGGTGAGGGTTTGAGAGGTGTTTGTCTTTGGTATAAATAGAACAGAAAACACAGCCGAATAAGGGAGGAACTTTTTTGGAAGGACGGCTGGTTGAGCAAGAAAAGGAGAGAACGACAAGGGAAAATTTCTGGGGGGGAAGAGAGAGAGAGGAAAACCGAGAGCTAGGAAGAGGGTAAAAGAGGAGGAGTGTGACGACTAAGCCTTGGAGTGAAGGCTAGGTCTTGGGAGGAAACTTCAAGGAAGCTACGGCAGTGAAGAAAACAGAAAGAGGAAGGAGAGAAAAGATAAGGCGAGTTGGAGCAATCTGGAGAGAGCTGAGGCAGTGGGTAGACTAGACTGAAAAGGGAAGAGGCTGAGAGCTAAAAGGGTTGGAACTGGTGGCAATCACGGAAGAGGGATTCACCACCACCATTTGTTGCCGAGAGCCTTACCAAGAACGTGAATGTAAGGTTTTCCTTTTTCTTTGTTTTTGTTTTAGATGTTTTCTGTTAATTAGTAACGGGACTATGAGAATCATGAGTTTATTTGGTATTCTTGATAACTGATGTTGAGGTTTCTTTCGTGAGTATGGCCCTTTGTTCTTGGATCTTAGATTAAGAGTTTTTGCTGCAACAAGATTAAATCTTTCGACTGGTTGCAGCAGTTCGGGCACGTCGTTTTTCTTTTTCCTTTGTGTTGCTGAAGCTTGTGACTTGTCTGACGTTCGTGTTTTTATTTGTTGCTTGACTGAGGATGCCATGAACACGTTTGCTACCAAAGTTGTGTTTAGAACCCTCTTGTTGCAAACTTAGGAACCGAAAAGCTGTTAGCTTTCGTGCCTTCTTTCCCTTGTGAAATTGAATGAGTGCGGTCCGTGAGTTGCAAGTGTCGTTCTTAGCATCTTGTTTGTTCATATATTTTGGGTCTTAGGCTGTTTTATTGAAGCTTTAGATTTGAAGTCGGTAGATGTTCATACGCCTTTGTACTGCCGAACTTCAGTTGGGATTGGATAATTCCGTTCCATGGCTTTGCTGCATTTCATGTTTAGGAGCCTTGCTGAGTCTTCCCTCTTCCCTTCATCCCAGGTTTTTGTGTTGGAATATGTTAAGATTTGTGTTGAGTCAATTGTAGGTTGGTATATTAGAGTTTAGAGGAGCCGAGAGACACTCTTGATCGTGATGCAGCTGTGCGAACAGTCTCCTGTTTCCTTTTGAGTTGCTGAAGTTTTTGGCTTGCTTACCTTTTAGAATCAGTTTGCTATTCCTTGATTGCCTTTGTCATTTCTCCTACTTTGGGTTAGCATGGTGTAGTGGATGCATAATTGAAATGGTTTCCTTTGCAAAAGGAAATTCTCCTCAAACCAGAAACTAGCAAGCAAAAACGTAGTTTTGATGTTCCTTATTCTCGGTCTCCTGTTTCTGTTATGCTTGAACCAAGTAAGCTACTTGTTTTGGTTTTTGGTTTGGATTCATTTGCCTATCTCACAGGAATAATTTGATTGTGTATAAATCGTCTTGCTCGTGATAAAATGAATAGCTCTAATTCTGGTTGCTTGAATAAGGAAATTGAGAAAGTTGCAGACAGTTTTTTCCCGCTGCTTGTGTCCTCCCCTGCTTTGCACATTCTTGTCTTGGGGGGCTGAAATGGGGTAGTTTAATTCACTCTCTTGATGTTAGTTGCTGGGCAGTTCATGCTAGAGGGATACGTAGGAAATTTTGTTGTTTGATTCAAGTTGGGTTTGACTGAAATAACTAACTTGCGGTTTGGACATGTAATTTGATAAGCTATTATAGTGAGCAAAGAAAAGTTACAGAAGGTTATGTAAATGTTTGCATGCTCTTTTGTCCGACTTTTTGCGTTTGAATCTGAAGTTTATATTGCAAAGTGAGAGGATTAGAAGGAGGTCTTGTTGTGTTAAGTTTGAATCTTGTTAGAAAGCTACGGAAAGTTTGCAAATCTGAATTGCAGCAGAGACGTTTAGCTGGAAATTGCAGAAGCATTCTCTTCGTTTGTCTTGCATGAACTTGCATGAAAAACTTTTGAAAATTGCACTTTGGCCCCCCAGGTCAACCCTTGTTCCACTATGACCCAACCAATTGAATGATTTCCTCAATTTGGTCCTTGGCAGCTCTAATTTTACAACTTTTTATTGCTTGTTTGCTTCAATTAACTACCATGTTTTGTTTAATTGCACTTAATTCGTGATTTTAAGAGCTTTATCACCAAGTGAGCTTGTGTTTTGCATATTTTCTTTAATGTTCTTAATTAAATTGGTACCCTGACCATTTTATTGTTTTGAAAGGTAAATTAGTAATTTCACTTCGTTAGGGCATCAACTCAAGGGAGGTATACTTCTTTAATCTTTTTTGTCTCTCCCCTATGTGATCCAACGTGCTAAGTGAGAATTGCATGTCTACTTTGCTTTCCTTGCTTTTCCTTAATTCCTTTCATTTATTTCATTTACTTTTGTTTTTATTAAGTTATTCTTTTATGGGGTATGTGTACACCTCTTGGCTTGTAATAGATAGGGCTTGGAGAGCATTTTTATTCACTTTTCCCCTTCCCCATTTGTTTTAGTTAGCCAATGTAATAGGTTCATTAGCTTGATTGCTTGCTTTTGTTGCTACGTGTTAATTTGCTTTATTAGGCTCTTGCATTTAGTCGAGCATGCTAAGTGTTATGTGCTACGTGTTTATAGGTGATTGGCATGTCTACTTGCTTTCTATAGTCATAGATGAATGTGATGGATGAATGCGTCACCGTGGCTAGTCCAACGCAGGCCATGGTCTTTTCCCTCGAGCTCTCGCAAGTCCAATGCTTGTGAGAGAATTTTAGAAAAGGGCTAGTCCAATGCTAGACCCCAATAGGCCGTCCCCTCTCGTTAGTACATACTTGCATGTTTCACTACATTTCATACATTTTTCTTAGTTTTCTAGCATTTGGCATGATCCTCCAATCCTTTCCCCTTCATTTTAGGTTTTTGCATCCTCATGCTAGTTATAGGGTACATTTGCTTGAGAGTCCCCTTTAGGTAAGGGAAACGAGCGAGTGTGGCTACAAAATAGCCTTAGCACGCTAGTTCTTCCTTCTAATCAAAGGGAAAATTAGAATCATGAAGATAGAAGTCATTCCCGTACCCGACTTGATGCATTCCTCTAGGATCATACACCTTCATTTTCTCAATTGGCACACATGCACTTTTCTTACATTTGCACACATGCACTTTTATTACATTTTGCACACTTGCACTTACATTTGTATTTTTATTTTATTTTATTTTGCATTCCTCTTACATTTTCACACTTGCACTCATATTTGGGTCTTCATTTGCATTACCTATGACCTCTATGAGAGTTTTCCTTATTGGCCATCACAACTCATGTGATTGGGACCAAAAAGCGTCATAAGAGACATTTTAGATTTAGGATTGCATTTTTTTTTTCATATCCATTAGTCACATCCAACATGCAACACATATTTTAGGTAGAAGAATTAAGAAAAGAAGGACTGAGTCACGCAACTAGCTTTGGCTAGGGTAAGGGAGTGTCTTAGGCTTTGCCTTTGCCTTCTCCCTTATCAAATGTGACCCCCGATCCCTTTCTCTGGTTACGTAGATCTAAGAGTTCTTTAAAAAGAGTTTGTTTACTTTTCTTTCCAAAAAATCACTTTTTGGGTGACTTGGTACACCCTAACTCTATACCAAGTGGCGGCTCCATTTTCCATTCAAAAACCCTTTTTGAACTTTGTTTGGCCAAACCGTCGCATTTCACAATCCCACGGCCTTTTATTTTTATTTTCACACACGTTCACATACATATCCCACACACTACTTTCACATACTCAAAAAGTGGGGCGCGACAGCTAGAAATTTTTTATAGGAAAGTTTCCTACAGCTATCAGTGCTGATTTTGAGTAAAAACTTGCACATAACAAAGTCGAAGTCAATTCTGATTTTTTTAAGAAAGCAATAAAACAAGTAAATCTCCATTTTATTGGTATCAGTCCTATGACCATCAGTAGGAACCAACAGATTTGAAATTATTGAAAAGATGATTAAATTTTGAAGTTTGAGATCCTCCAATTTTACCTCAGCAGGAATGTTAAAGTGTGTTTAAAAATAGGTCATGAGTTTTGCAACATGAAAATGATGATAGGCAGAAGGAAACTCTTCATAAGAGAAAAAGTTTACAATTTTTCCTTTAAACCATCTTCAATTTTGGTCTTTAAAATAGCATTAACAATGTAGGGATTAAAAGCAATATCGACTGAATTGACTCGAGAAACAAGATTAGTATGTGAGTTACCCTTCCTAAGATTGGCAAAGAAATGATAAAGCATATCAGGGTAATAGGGACTGGTCAGAATATGAGTCCATTTTTGGAATTCAAAAAGCTTAATAACTGGTTCAAGGTCAAGCTTACGGAATTCATAAGGAACAATGGTCCTCTGAGTGATGAAACCTTTCTGTGAAATCCATTCAAACCTCTCCCTGGCTTCATCATCAATGAATTTGGATAATGGAGTAGATTGTTCATCAGTTTGAGCCTCAGGCTGCTTTCTGGCAGGACGTTTCTTCTTTTTACTGCGTTGAGCGGCTGGTACATTAATCTGTACACCAGTTTTTGATCTTGTTGATCTCCTGGTGGAAGGTTCAGCAGTTTGCTGTTCCTCAGCATTTTGCTCAGCAGCTTGCTGTTCCTCAGTTTGCTCAACAGAGGGCTCAGTGGTTTGCAGTTTCTCAGTTTGAGCAGTCCGTTTCTTTCTGGCAGGCTGTGTCCTTTTTCCACCACTTGCCTTATTCCTTTTCTGGGTGATTTCGTGATGGAAGGCTCGACAATCTCAATGTCTTCATCCCTTAGTCTGGTAGTGCGTTCGGCACTAGCAAATCCACCTCTCACTCTGACCATATGATATGCAGGATGCTTTTGTTACAGAGAGTGATGAAAAAGTGTATGATATGGACTAAGATTGCAGTATGGTCTACAATGTATGCTTGAATCTTCCCAAAAGGAGTGAATTTAAGTTGTTAGGGTTTCGAGTTAGAATTGGGATTTGTGGGGTGGTTGGTGGTTAGAGTAAGTTATGAGGGCTAATGGACGGGCAAAAGGAATTTAATAGTGTTGAACAAATTAATTTCTTGGAACTTGTTCGGAAGAGAGACGAATTTTTGAAATTTGAAAGTGGGAGAAGATGAAGGGTTGTGTCTGAGACAACGGTTAAGAATGAACTGAATAAACAAGAGAATCGCTTTATAATACACATTTTTTGAGTGTCGGACGGCCGAACGAAAAGAAGCTTCCGACATTTCCGTCCGAAAAAAAATTTTCTGGAAAAGTGACCAAGAACACTGTCGGACGTCTGTTCTAATGCATCGGACGTCCGATAAAGTGTGACTAGAGAATTTTTTAGAGAATCTTTTCTAGGACGCCCAATTTTGTTCTCAAAAACACAAATTGGTCCAGTGGTACGATTTTTGTAAGAATATCAGTAATTTGATCTTTTAAGCAAACATATTGAACACAAATTTCACCCTTTTGGACGAGATCACGAATGAAATGATGCTTTATGTCTATATATTTTGTTCTAGAATGTTGAATGAAATTTTTTGTCAAATTTATGGCACTTGTATTATCACAAAACACAGGCACACAGTCATACTCCAAACCAAAATCATTTAAGGTACTTTTCATCCATATCAATTGAGCACAAATGCACCGGCGGCAACATATTCCGCTTCGGCTGTAGACAAGGAGATAACATTTTGTTTCTTACTAAGCCATGACACTAGACAATTACCAAAAAAGTGACATGTACCACTGGTACTTTTTCTATCTATCATACATCCATCAAGATCAGTATTCGAGATACCACATAGAAGAAGTTCACGACATCTAGGATACCAAAGACCATAGTTCAAAGTTCCTTTCAAGTATCTAAAGATTCTTTTCACAGCAATTAAGTGAGATTCTTTTGGACAAGATTGGAAACGAGTACATAAGCAAACAACAAACATAATATCAGGTCTACTTGCGGTTAAATAAAGTAAGCTGCCTATCATACCTCTACACTTCTTTTCATCAACATTTACATCTTCTTCATCCTTCTCAAACTTGGTAGATGTGCACATTGGTGTTCCAACTTGCTTTGAATCTTCCATTCCAAATCTTTTGAGCAGCTCCTTGATGTATTTAGCTTGATTGATAAACGTGCATTCTTGAGTTTGAACCACTTGTAGCCCAAGAAAGAAGTTCAATTCTCCCATCATACTCATCTCAAACTTTTTTTGCATAATAATGGAAAAATCCTTGCACAAATACTCATTAGTAGCACCAAACATAATATCATCAACATATATTTTCACAATTAGGAGATCATTAGAACTTTGTTTAGTGAAAAGAGTGGTGTCCACAATGCCCTTTTAAAACCATTCTCAATCAAAAAACCATTTAACCGTTCATACCAAACCCTTGGACCTTGTTTTAATCCATACAAAGTTTTGAAAGTTTAAATACATGATTTGTAAATGTTTTATTCTCAAAACCGGGAGGTTGGTCAACATAAACCTCTTGATCAATAAAACCATTTAAGAAAGCGCTTTTAACATCCATTTTAAATAGTTTAAAATTTTTAAAACATGTGAATGCCAAAAATATTCTAATTAACTCTAGTCTAGTTATGGGAGCAAATATTTCATCAAAGTCTATTCCTTCTTCTTGAGCATACTCCTTAACTACAAGTCTAGTCTTATTTCTCACAACCTCATCTTTGTCATTCATTTTATTTCTAAAAATCCATTTTGTGCCAATAATAGGATGATTTTGAGGTCTTTCAACTAGTGTCCAAACCTTACTCCTCTCAAATTGATTTAGTTCCTCTTCCATGACTAAAATCCAATTTTTATCTTTCAAGGCATCAACAACATTTTTTGGTTCAAAATGTGAGACTAAGGCAAACTTATCCATCAAATGTTTAGTGGAGGAACGAGTTCTAACCTTCTCGAATGGATCACCAATGATAAGCTCCTTGGGATGATTTTGAGCAAACTTCCAAACTTTTGGAAGATCTCTAGGTGTATCATCATCCTTGATATTTTCTTCCAAAGTTTGATCATCCTTTGAATTGTCTTCTAGTGGAGCATTGTCTTGATCATGAATTGTGAGTTTCTTGAGTCCCTCTTGAACACCTACATCATCATCCTCACAATAACTTTTGGAAATATCATCATTAGATTCATCAAATGTGACATGTATGGCTTCCTCTATGACAAGAGTCCTTCTATTATAGACTCTAAAATCCCTTTTGTTTTCACAATAACTCAAGAAGATTCCTTCATCAGATTTCTTATCAAATTTCTCAAGGTGTTCCTTAATATTTAAAATAAAACATTTACAACCAAAAACTTTGAAATATCCAACAATTGGCTTTTTATCAAACATTAACTCATAAGAGATTTTGTTCAAAATTGATCTTAAAAGAACTCTATTCATAGCATAACAAGCCGTATTTACGGTTTCAGCCCAAAAATATTTTAGTAAATTGTATTCACTTAACATGGTTCTTGCGATTTCTTGAAAAGTTCTATTTTCTCTTTCAATAACACCATTTTGTTGTAGAGTTCTTGCAATAGAAAATTCATGAGTGATTCCATTATGATCACAAAATTTTGAAAAATCACAAAATTTAAATTTTGAGCCATTGTCACTTCTAATTTTAACAAGTTTCAACCCAATCAGATTTTGAACTTTTGTAAATAGGGAAACAAAATTTTTGAAAGCATCATCTTTGTGGGCAAGAAACATCACTCAAGTGTATCTAGAATAATCATCAACAATAACCAAACAATATCTTTTACCACCCAAACTGGCAATTTGAGTAGGACCAAACAAATCAAGATGTAAAAGTTGCAAGGGTTTTGAAGTAGAAACACATTTTTTTGGTTTAAAAGAAACTTTTACTTGCTTACCAAATTGACAAGCATCATAAATTTTATCTTTTTCAAAATTAATTTTTGACAAATCTCTAACAAGTTTCTTTTTGGAAATCTCTTTTTACAAATCCATGTTGAAATGACAAAGCCTTCTATGCCACAACCAAGGGTCTTCATTTTCAACTTTAAGATATTTAAAACTAGAGAAATCAACATTTTTAAGAATAACTACATAGATGTCATTTATCCTTTTTCCCTTGAAGATAATATTAAATTTAGAGTCAAGAACAAGACACTCATGCTTTTTGAATAATACAAATAGATTCCTATCACACAATTAACTAACACTTAACAAGTTATAGCTCAAATTATCAACAAGAAGGACATTATGAACAAAGGTTTGACCATTCTTACCAATATCTCATATTCCAACTGTTTTGGCTTTGTTATCATCCCCAAATATTACTTTTTCACTTGATTTTGATTTGAACTTGATGAATTGTGATGGATCACCGTCATGTGCCTTAAACATCCATTATCAATGAACCATTTTGATTCCTTAATGATGTTCACCAAGTTTACCTATGCAAGAGTTCACAAGATAATATCTGGTACCCATTACTTTTTGGGTCCTTGAGAGTTAGCATTATGTCTAACTATCCACATGTATTTCATGTCATTTTTTATATTCTTCCTTACATAACAATTACTCTTCATGTGATCAATTTGGCAACAAAAACTACACATAGTCAGTGAATTACTTGTGTGGACAGATTTAACGAATCTGACTTGCTTTCTCCTATAAATGGTAAATTCGTTTGCACTAGAATTCAACATTTTCTCATGAGACTTTGATTCGTTCCTTTGGTAACAGTTTTGTTTCTTGTATTGAAGCAAATCATTTAGACAATCCATTCTTCTTTTCAAGTCACTTTGTTCTTTTTTAAACAAATCACAAAGTTTTGTTTTTCAATCAAGCTCATAAAGTAAAACAGTTCATTCTTTTCGAAGTGATCATTTTCATCTTTCAGATTCTTATTTTGTCGAAAAAGGTTTGCATTGTCTTGAATGAGAAAATTGATCTTTTGTTTTAATTGCTTGTTTCTAGCACAGAATTTTTTCAAACTATCATGCAATCTTTCAATGAAGGAATTAACATTTTCATCATATTCATCATCACTATTAAGTTGAGAGTTGCAAGTAGTTACTTCATTATCACCAATGGCCATGAAAGCCATTTGAGCAGACTCTTCTTCCTCTTCAACATCACCGTCCGAGTTGCAATCATTCCAGGTGATTTGAAAGTTGTTGAATCTAGGTTTTCGTTCAACATTTCCTTCTCTCTTCTTCTTCATTGGGTACTCATTCATGTAGTGTCCCAGTTGGCCGCACTCAAAGCACTTGTCAGCTTGCTTTTTATTAGCCTCTTACTTTACTTTGTTTCTTGCATTGTTGAACTGATTTGAAGATGTATTGCTGGGTCCTCCCTTTCTGAATCTCCTCTTATTGAGGATTCTTTTGAAGTTTCCTGTGATAAGAGCAAGATTATTATCATCAACTTTCGCATCATCTCCATCCAAGGAGGCCGAGTCATCTTCATCTTGAGATGCTTTTAAAGCAATACTCCTTCTCACATTTGCATCCTCTTCCTTTGATACCTTGGACTTAAGTTTTAGCTCATAAGAGATTAGAGAATTTATAAGAGATTCAATAGGTATAAAATTTAGATCTTTAGCCTCTTCAATGGCAGTCACCTTACTCTCCCAATCTTTGGTCAAGGTATTCAAGATTTTTCTATTTTTCTCACCTAGAGAGTATTCCTTTTCCAGAACTTCTAGATCCTTAATGAGGTCATTGAATCTACAGTACATCTTGTCAATGTTTTCATGATATTCCATCTTGAATGATTCATATTTTGTAACTAGGATAGATTTCTTTTATTCTCTCACATTTTCACTTCCTTCATGGATTTCTCTAAGTTTATCCTAAATCTCTTTAGCAGATCTACACCCTTTGACCCTAATGGATTCATTTGAATCTAAAGCACTATACAACACATTCATAACTTTGGCATTCAAAGTAAGGCGGGTTCTATCTTCACCAGTCAACTCATTTCTGATTTTTGGTCTTGGTCTATGAGTGACTTCATCAATTATAGAGGCATCATATGGACCTTCATTAATAATAAATCACAGTTCAATATCAATAGATTGCAAGAAAATAATCATTCTTTCCTTCCAACTCACATAATTTGATCCATTAAACATAGGTGGTCTAGTGACAGATTGTCCTTCAAAAAACATGACATTGTTGGTTGTCATTTTACTCCAAAATCGTTTGAACTTAATCTCTAGGAGACCAAACTCTGATACCAATTGTAAGGATTGAAGACAACCTAAGAGGGGGGTGAATTAGGTAATTTAAAAACTGATCAAGTTGTGAGACACTTTTTGGCTCAATGTGAAATTTACCCTCTTTTCTAGATAACCACTCAATGGAACAGTTAACAAGAAAGCAAGATTGCTTGTGAGTTGAAGAGATGAGTAATTTATATTTTCAAAACAGTAAGTAGTAGGGGAAGATTATCAAACCAAATTCCAAACTCCTCTTGAGTTTGAATGTTACTTTATAGAGCAAGCTTCTTCAAGTAGATCAATTACAATCAATCTTTGTGTATAAAAGAAGAATCACTTCCTCCTTGCCCCAAGCCACACTTGGTCAAGTTAGGAAGTTTTACTATCACTCGGATAACCCTCACAAAGCTACACTATTGAAATAATTATCTCACACAAGAAAAGCTTATATGAAGTTTACACAACTAAGAGTACAAATCTTCTTTGAAGAGAATTTTCTCACTAAAATTACTCTAGATCTTTCGTATTCTCAATGTGCAAATGTGGTATGAAAGTGGTTGATCATGCTCTATTTATGTGAGACCAAAAAGTTCATCCATTAATGCTTCTAATGGATAAAAGGCAGTTGAAGAGTTAACTAGCCGTTGGTAGTATCAGACGTCCGGTAGACCTGTTTCTTGCTTTCGACAGTAGGCAGTAAACTCAAGAAGTTTTCTTCAATTCTTTCGGACGTCTGGTACCTTCAATGTATGCGTTCGAAGGTAGATAGTGAAACTGAGAATTCTTCTTCAATACCTCCAATGTTTTGCGTCCGAAGTGTCGCAATGTTTGTCGGACGTCCGGTGCTCTAATGTTGTGCGTCCGATCGAAATCAGTGAGTTTAGAAGGAATGATCTAATATCTTCGGACGTCCGGTGGTGGAGTATTTCATGCGTCCGAAGTTGCGCAATGAATATCGGACGTCCGATTCAGTTTTCACGAGCGTCCAACAGCTTTCATCACTCTTTGCCCTTTTTTTTGTACTAAATTATTGAACCTATTTTGCTTCATTGCTGAAAAGATCTTTGAGGAGATATTAGTAACATCCATTTGTTTTGTAAACAGCAAAAGTTAGGGACTAAGATTTACAAATTAAAATCACGAATATTAGTTCTCCGTATCTATTATGATGCATTCCCTTAGGTCATATATATTTGTATATTATTTTCTTTTCTTTCTTTTTTTCCGAGTCTCATCTTTTGCAAATTTCGTGACCTCTTCAAAGAGTCACTTTTGGATATCGCAATTAATGCAATTAGCACCAATCAAGTTTTGAAGAGGCATATTGACCCTTCCGATAACCACTAGGTCTAGGTTTGCATTTATATACTAACATCCAAATGCGATAAATTTTTAGGTTAAAATAAGAAAATTTTTGACTATATCACGCAACTAGCCTTGGCTAGGTTGAAAGGGTGCCTTGGATTTTATTCTTGCCTTCCCTTTCTTTAAATGTGATTCCCGAACATTTTTCTCTGATTTTTGAAAACTTTGAGTCGTTTTAAAAAGGGTTTTCTCTACTTTTTCTTTAAAAATTCATTTTAGACGATTTGGTACACCTTAACTCAATACTAAGTGGCAACTCCCATTTTTTAATAAAAAATCCTTTTTAAACTATTATTTTTGGGTCAAAATTGTCGTACTTTTTAGTCCCATTTAGGCCTATTTTCTTGATTTATTCTCTAAAAATTAAAAACTCATTTTTCAAACAAAATTAAATCAAAACTCATTTTTTTCAATCAAAAATCAATCAAAAAATTCATTTTTTGTAAAAACATAATTTTATTATTTTTTCATTAAAAATGGGGCGCGACAGCTTGGCGACTCCATTGGGGACTTAGAGGGTCCGAGCATTTGATTTAGTCAATTTTTTTCTTCTTTTAACCTGTTTATGTATCACATTTGGAGGTTTAGGGTTGCATATTTCCTTTTTACGATTTTTTGCATTTCACACGCGCAATTGTCTCGATATCCGTGTATGTGAATAATGTGTTTATCTCTTTCATTTACGTATATGTAATCGCGCTTGCATCTTAGGGGAGGGGAGTAGTCACCCTAGAACTTTCAACCGCATTTGATGGTACTATAATCTCTCCCCTCAAAAGGAAGCTGTGATACCCCAACTTTTAGGATACTATTGTTGTTTAGCCTTAAAGAGAATATTACGGTTTCTTTATTTTATTTTTTTGTTTTACAGACTAGAAACCCTAAATTCTAGAAATAAAGTCTAATCAAAACCCTAGTTTCATTTGTGACTGACCGTTTTCTCAAATTTCTCATATTTTAACCGAAACCCTAAATTCAATTTATGGAATTGAAACATCCCTCACGTTTTCTTAAAAATTCCCTTTTATTTGGAAATTATTCATTTATTATAGCCCTACTACCCAATCACCCCACAATAAGTGCAAATGAACATGAAAGTAAAGGTGTTCACTTTTCGTTTTCAAATTGGAGCAAGTTAGGGTTTTCACGTTTTTCCGTAGTGTAATTATCCGGTACGGAGCGAGGATCAAATTTGGTGCTTAAGAGTGACTTTTAGGTGAGAAATAATATGTGATTAGGAGCAATGATAAAAAGTGAGTGAATAGGAAGTAAAAACCCTAGTACGTGTGAGTTAAGGAAAAACGGCGCGAACCGACGGGTACCGCGCACTACCGATTGAACGCACCACTTGACCGCCACTTTCTTACCACATAAGCACATTAATATTTGAGCAAAATATCCCCCTCGTTTCCAGCTAGTCTTGACCGAAAATGTGGACCAAATGCAAAGAAAAAAGAGAGAAAAAAAAAGAGTGGTGGTGGTGGCGCCACTTGTCGCCACCTAAGGGTTTCTTGACCAACAAAGAGTCCAACCTTTTTATCCCCAATTTTGCTCTTTCTTCTTTATTATTTCTGCTGGTGGCCGAGACAAGAGAGGGGAAAAGAGAGAGCAAAACCCACCTTCCTTCATCTTGAATTTGAGCTACAAAGTGAGGAAACAAAGAAACTAAACCGATTAAAGGCACCCTTGAGTGTTTATTTAGTGAGGTGTTGGTGAATTTTTGAAGGGGAAAGCTAGGGTTGCTCTTGGTAGACACTAAGCAAGGTAAGGATGATGATTTCCCCAATTTTTACTCTTAATCTTGTTTAAATTAGCTTAGCATCTCAAAATTGTGGTGAATGATGGTTGTTATCATGCTTTGGGTGATTTTCCTTTTAGTTACATGAATTAGGGTTTGATGGATTGCTGCCTATACTTGATGTATGGTTAGTATATGTTGTAGCTAAAATTATATAGGGGGTTTTGGTAGCAAGTGAAGCAAGAAATGAAGAAAGTTATCATTGAAACCAAAAATTCCAGATTTCTGGAAAAATTTCACCCTGTTCTCTCCGGTTTCAGTTCGTGTAGTTAGAGGCCGAATTAGGCTAGGAATAAAACATAAAAGTTGTAGAAAATGGTATTTTATAGGTGCCTACAAAAGTTTAACTCAATCAGAGCAACGTAACCTGTGAAAAGACCAAAATACCCTCATTGTTTTAGGATGTTTCCAGTGTTCCGTTTTAGTCAGTTCATCCAGTTTATCATGTTTATTCACTAGGATCCGTGCTGATTTAGCCATTTTCCAAAACATGAAAGTTTTAGTACTCCGTCTTAGCTTTTCAACACCTACAAGAACACCTTAAACGGACCTTGGTAGCCTGAAATATGACCATTCTAGTGCAGTGCGGTTAATTAGCCGTATAGTTGGAAGTTGGCTCTGTAAATTGGAAATTTGACCAGGTTACACTGGAAATTTGACAAAGTGACCTTCATGAAAGTTGTAGGCCTTCGTCTTAACTTTGAAAAGGTATAAGTTTCACACCAATCTGATAAGCGTAGCCTCAGATGTGTTCTTTCCGCAAAAACCCGTCAAATCTGTCTTTTGTAAACTTCATTTCCGCATTTGTTAGTAGTTGATTTATGTTATTGTATTGTCTTGAGCCTATGGAACGGCTATTGAAATGCATTTGTGTTGTGTATGAACTTGGGCTTGAATGAGAAAAATAATGAAGCCAAAATGGCTGGAAAATTAGGTAAACACAAAAGGCATACTGCCCAAATTTACGCTCGAGGACTAGAGAAATACACTTGCGACTTGGGTAAAGTTGATAAATGAATATCATTTGGACCATCTAGGACCTTTGCTACTTTGGTTATCGAGGGTTATACGTTAGAACCTAGCCAAAGCGAGCGAGTGTTTCACGAATATTCTCCAAGTGAATTTTCATGTCTTGATTCTTATTGAACGAAACGTCTACATTTCGAACCTTAGTTGATTTTTAAAGTTCTGAAACAAAGTTTTATCGCAGATTTGGACTCCGAACCCGGAGTATAACCCAGACGTGATTACTTGGGGCACTTCATTTTGGTGAGTGCTTCCAAATACCTGATTGAACTGGACACTTGTTTCCAATACTTGATCAATGTGATTAAATGATATATGATTGGTTTGATCGGGCAAGAGTGTACTTTATCGCACTTGCCCTCATTTGATATTTACTTGTTTATTGTTGTAATTAACTTGATATACTCGTACTTTTATCTTTTGTAAGTGCGGGACGGCAGTATGTACCACACTCAATCCGAGTGGGAGGTGCCTCTCATTCCTGTCCCTGTACTTTTATCTTTTGTAAGTGCGGTGCAGCAGTATGTACCACACTCAATTCGAGTGGGAGGTGCCTCTCATTCCTGTCTCCGTACTTTTTATCTCTTGTTTGTCGAGTGGAGTGATATCACCTCGACTAATCGGTATACTCGAGTATTACCACCCGTGTTTATTGCGGATTTTGGGTCCAGTAAGGGGTTTGAATGGTGGACGGAGAGTAGCGTAAGTGGTGCTCTACTGGATTGGTTACTTTCTTGAAGGTTGACGGAGTGTCAACTATTACTTGATCAAACTCTGGTGATGCAATGGGAATTTGGCTCCTGAGAGCCATCCGTATCCTTATATTTTGGAGTGATTATTGTTTATTGAATTATTGTTTCTTTTGAAAAACTTTTACACTCGTTCACGTTGAGATTTGCTATTTGAAGTATTATTGCTCACTTTTCTGAACTATTCATGCTCAATACTTTGCTACGTGTTACTTGCACTTTTAAATCAATGTTAACTTGCTATTTGGAACCTCACTGGACTTTTAGCTCATTCCACGCCATTTGTTTTCCTTACAGGGGTACGAGCGAGGCGTGAGACGTGTACAGGCTAGTGTAGTCTAGTTGTTTTGAATTTTGTAATTGTACTCGCACTAGTCGCTCGATTAGGGTTGAATGTATTGAGAACTTAAATCTTTTGATGTATTTGGGACTGTATGGATGATTGAGATAGAAATGAATGTATTCGTATGTTCCAATCTGGGGAACCGTTATTTCGTTTATTATTGAGGTTGCACCTTATTTTCATTGATACGAGTGAGTGAGTCCTGGCGAGAGCTGGGCAGGCGGTCCGCCGAACCCTTTGGTACGCCTTAGGGGGAGGTGGGGCTGTCACAGAAGCACTTCATACGTACATGCATTACTTTTTCCCTATTTTTTCTTTTTCGTGGGCACTTTCAACACTTCCTTGTAGGCTTAGGATCGATATCTTTAGGTAGGCGGATGGTGTGCTCTGCACTCATAGCGATGCCTAAGGGATCACTCGAACCACCGACTCTTAGGCCTTGGGATTGATGACCCTTTGCCTTTGGTCTAAAGGTTTGGGGACCTGAAGCTTTATCGAGTCTAGGTACATTAATGAGTCCAACCTTATGTATCCATATTAGAAATCGCCTAGGATAGAGTCGATCGTACCCAACTAGGAACACTACGCATGAAGGGAGGGATTCCACCCCTCTTTCCTTATTTATATTTTTTATTTTTTTTGTATCATCTAAATTACTCAACGTGTTATGTGATTATTTGTTGAGCTAACATTTCCTTGTTTTCCCATCTTTTGAATTCACAAATATTAGAAAATAAGAGTTCTGGCGTGATACTCTTTTAGAACCTACTCTCTTAGATAGGTTATTGCACGTTTAAATTTCAATGTATTGCATTTGTAGATTAATAATTGCACATCATTTTAGGCCCACCCTGGCACAAAGGGGTCCCCTCAGGTCATGTTTTCATTTCAAATTGCATATTAAATCGCTTTGATAAATTAGTATCATGCATAAACCTTAGAGGGAATGCCACATAGGGAATCCCGTGTTAGGAATAATCCACCCTTTTGTCTTGGATACTTAATCCAAGGAGACTTGCACATTTACATTTTTGTAACATCCAGAGGGGTAGTTGTGACAGCCCCACCTCCCCCTAAGGCGAACCAAAGGGTTCGGCGGACCGCCTGCCCAGCTCTCGCCGGGACTCAGTCGATCACTCCCATCCTCGAGCAAAAACCAGATCCAGCCCATACGAAAATATAGCAATGATCCAAAAACTTAAATGAAACTTATATACATTACGATCTCAAAAAGAACAACCGTCGAATATACAAAGGTTCTCACTTCCCCATACAACCAGCCCGTGCCAAGCACTAGGGCGAGAACCATTACAAAAAAAAAAAACAACCAAAACTAGACCAAGCTAGTCTATGCCAAGATTTCTGTCCTTGCGCGTCTTCCCCTGCTAAGGAAAACAAAACTAAAGGAGTGAGCTAAAAAGCTCAGTGAGGTTCCGGACATATAAGCAACAATCCAACCCATACCTTAATATAGAAATCAAGAATTCATGTAACATGTACAATGGAAAGCAATAATAACACATACATTAAAAGGATACGGGCTCACAAGGAGCCAAATGTTCCCGCGCGCGCTCGTTCTCCTGACATTTCCTCCTTCCTTCAATCTTTTGAAAAGCATTTGTTTTTTTTTAAAATGAAATCCCCGCACATTTGATCATGCATTTCATTCACCCCCTTCCCAGCCATTGGCCGGGCTCCACCAGAGTTCAAGGTAATATTCGAGTATACCAAAACGTTCACCCAGGTCACCTAATCGCCCGACCGAGTTCGCTTCTGGCTCGAGTCGATCGGTAACAAGGGGCAGCGGTCAGTTCAGCCAAAAGGCTTACATTCATGCGCAACTAGCATTTCAATCATTAAATCCTTGAAAATTGCATAGTTATTTAGGTCGAGTGCGATAAAGTATACACTCGCCTAGAAAGCTCGTTTTGGAAATCATTAAAAGCACTTAACACGTTCTCAATCAATAGTACAAGTCATGAAGTCAAGAAAATATAACAAACAAGGAACACTCACCTAACTATGCAAAATATCCTTCTGGTTAGTATCCTTAATCACCGAGAAAACCTAAGATTCAACGAGAAAGAATATAGCACAACCAATTAGGTGAAATCGAAGAAACCCAATAAATGATGAGTAAAACGCATAAAAATGACTTTAAAGCGAAATGGGGCATTTGGACTGATGGTCGGAAATATCTAGGGTTTCATAAACCAAACGCAAAATTAAACTAAAAAGGGTTATAAAATTTTGCGGCAAAAAGCACTTGGACCAAAACTAGCCTTCAAGTAAAAATTTTGGCAGCAAATCCCTTGTGTTTACCTATTTTCCAGCCATTAATGGCTTCATTATTTCCTCAAATCAGTCCCAACATCTCACACAAAATAAGCTCATTTCCAAAAGCCATTCACTAGGCTTAAAGTCATTCAAGTACAAAATTTAGCTAGGAAATGACCGGATATGAAAGTCAAGCCCTAAACTATTCAAATAAACACAATAAGACTCGATTACAAGTCATAAACCAATTCTACATACTACCAAAATAGGGTTCCCTAAGCATACACAAACAATAGAGGAAACCAGAAAAATCCGGAAATGATTTAGCTTTAACCCTGAAAAAAACAGTTTTTGACCTCATTTTGCGGTAATGGCACCAAAGGTACTACGATTATCGGATGAAGGTGTAAGATACACCGTTTCGAAGCTAAAAGACACGGATACAACATTACAGAAGGTCACTCAACCCATTTTTGAGTGCAACCAGGTCAAAAATGCAAAATACTATACCAAAACCGTAAAACAGATTCACAGAATGTATTCTAGCGGAAACATCATAGAGCAGGCTATCCCAGTCCAAATCCAGAAATTCCAAAACCAACTGAAAGCTAAGAAACGGGGCTAAATTTCATCAGAAGACCTCAACAACCAATTCGGAAGCAATTCCAGCCAAAACAACCAATTACAGGCGCAATTCTTACATTCGGGTAAAACCAGGACAGCAAGGGTAATTTCGACTTTTCTCATTATACGCTACTCTGATTGACCTGAAATTTTGTAGAAACCTCTAAAATGTCATTACCTACAACTTTAATGTTTTAATCCAAGGCCAATTCGGCCTCTATATATGAGATATAAATTCGGGCAGAATGCACAATCATAAACCCTAACTTTCCAAAATTTCTTCCAAAACAGAAATTGCTTGCAATTTACCACTTTTCCCACCTCCTAGAGTCATTATATACCATTTTCAATCATCATAGATAGCCACACAATCATGCTCATATTAAAACAGAAAAATCCCCAAAAATAATAAAACTTCATCACTTCAACCACAAATCAAGAAATAATCCATAATATTGCATCTCATACCACCACTAATCATGATTTAAGCATCAATTAAGGGAGGAGGGTGGTTCTTCACAACTCACCTTAGAAACAAGAGAGAGGGAGCAATAGGTCCTCTTAGCTTTCCAAATAACTCCACAAATCAACTCACTAACACTAATTGAAGAGGTTTTATGGAACAAAGACAAGTTTAAATGGTTGGTTTAGTGATTTGGAGCAAGATGGAATCAAGAAATTGAAGAGGTTTTCTTTCTTTCCTTGCTTAAGAGATTCGGCCACTAGAGCTTGAAAAATGGAGTAATTTTGGTAAAGTTTTAGTTTATTAAGTCAAATGGTAAGACATGGAATATTAGTCATACAAGTCCATCCAATAGGCAAGTGACACTTGTCACTTTATTTAATGCTTGCCTAACTTTTGTCTCTCTCATACCAATCCACTTAGCATCCTCTACTTATCTCTTAACACCCGATAAATTAATTTCAGTATCCAAAACTTAACCTAGTTGGCCGAATTTTTCCGAACTTTTCGCACTAGTGGGTCCCACGTCCGGTATACGCTCTTAATTTCTCAAAACCTATTCGATACTAGAAAAATCATCTAAAAACAATATCTGCTCCTTAACAATATCTAGAATTTTTCCTAATCACGAAAATGCAGAAAACAAGCCATGAAAAATAATAAAACCTAGAAAATGGGAAAAATTACGAGTTCTCACAGTAGTGCATAAGGTAAGGTAGGATCCGATCATTTTCATAAAGCGATCTTTTGTACATTAGAATATGAGCCTCTAATACTCATTTTTTTGGCCCATTTTATCAAATTGGTAAAATCCTTTACATAAAGGACCTTAAATTGAATAAATTCATGAATGACTCCACATTATTCAGACAATAAATGAATCAAAGCCAAAATCTTGATTGTAGAAGGCTCATAGACTAATGTGTTGGCAACAAAAGTGTGAAATTAAGGTTTTTATCGATTAGGTGAGCCAGTCTATTTTTAGCAAATCATCAATTTGATTCACCCTGTGAGAACCCGTAATTTTCTTATTTTCTAGGTTTTATTCTTTCTAATTGCGTGCTTTTCTGCATTTTCTTTATTAGGAAAATTTTCTAAATAATTTTTATGAGTAAATATAGTTTTTAAATGATTTTTCTAGTATCGGTTAGTTTTTGAGAAATTAAGAGCGTATACCGGATGTGGGACCCACTAGTGCGGTAAGTTCGGTGAAATTCGGCCAGTTAGGTTAAGTTTTGGATACCAGGTTTATTTTAGCAGGCGTTAAGAGATAATTAGAGGTTACTCAATGGATAAGAGTTAGAGAGACAAAATGATAGAGTTGCATTAAATAAGGGTGACAAGTGTCACCTTGTGATTTATTCTTGACTTTGACCATCTTACTTACCTTTACCAATTAACCAAAAATTGATCAAAAATTCATCACATTTTGCATCCTCTTGGCCGAACCCTTTGGAGAGAAAATAAAGAAAACCCTTCAACTTTCTTCATTCCAATCTTGCTCAATCTTACAAGTTAACCGATAAAACTCCAAATTTCTCCATAAAAATCAATTGCAAGGTCGAATTAAGGTTGTTGGTGAAGTGGTTTGGAAGAAAGTAGTGCTTAGTTGGCTCTTCTCTTGAGTTACAAGGTGAGTGGCTAAGGAATCCTTCTTTTGTTCTTGATAATGTTCAATTAGCGACTTGTGTTAGTCAAAGAAGTGGTTTTGTGAAAGATTTAGTGGCTTTTGGTTGAGATTGGTGAATTTTCATAATTATTCATGATTTTTCTGTTTTATATGTTTTATATTGGTTGGCCATGGATGATGGTTGGAAATAGTCTAGAATGAAGCCATAGTGCGTAAATTGTAGCTAATTGCGGAAAATTTCCACTTTGTGCGGAAAATGCCAGATTAGGGTTTCATGTATTTCCATTCTGCCCGGTACTGTTTCTCCTAGTTAGAGGCCGAATTAGCCTTGGGTAAAACATAAAAGTTGTATAGAATGATGTTTTATAGTTTCCTACAAAATTTCAGCTCAATCGGAGCAACGTAACCTGTGACAAGACCGAAATACCCCTGCTGCCCTGTTTCTGTCCGAAACTGATAATCAGCTTCTGTAATTGGTTAGTTTGACCGGGAATACTACTGATTTGGTTATTGATGTCTTCTTAAGAATTATAGCCTTGTATCTTATCTTTCAAATGGATTTGGAATTACCTGAATCGGAGTTGTGTGTGCTGAGATATGATTGAATGAATCAGGACTGCTAGTTGAATTTCACAGTGAGCTTCGAATTGGAAAATCTGGGGTTGTTTTGGTAACTTTGACCGAGTTAGGATGAGAACTGGACTAAGTAGTCTTCATCAAAGTATATCCCTCTGTCTTAGCTTCGAAACGGTATAATTTGCACTTCAATCCTATAAGCGTAGTTTCGGTTATGTCCGATACGCTAAGTAGCGGTGAATCTGCCTTTTTGGTTCCTTAGCTTAAAGCTCATTTCCGATCATTTTCCTAGCTAAATCTTGTACTTGGATGACTTTGAGCCTATTGAATGGCTGTTGTGATGAATTTATATTGCGTATGACTTTGGGATTGATTGAGGAAAATAATGAAGCCATAAGTGGCTGGGAAAATAGGTAAATACAGAGGGCATGCTGGCCAAAATTTTAGGGTTGCGCGATTCCTTCAATTGAGTTGATCTTAGTGAATGAAGGGTTTTGAGGGTTGTTTGTAACCCTAGGACCAACTGTTATCTTTTTACTCAAAAGTCATATGTTATTCTTTTGTACTAGTACTTAACCTGGAAAGGCGTACAACATGTAGTCGAGCCTCACTTGTGCATTCCGTTTACTCGATTTTGGATGTGAAACCTTCAATTGTTTTACTTTGATGATTTTAGGGTTTCTTGGCGATTAAAGCCAGTTTGAAGTGAAAACTTTTGAAGTATCTGAACTGGAACTGGTGAGTGTATCGCTCCCCTCATTTGTTGCTTAATTTGATTTCTGCACTTGCAATCTGTGATTTGAATGACTGTACTATATGTTTATTCTGCTTGAGACGAGGGTGTACTTTATCACACTCGTTCTCTTGTCTGTCTGTATGCCTCTTGACTATGTGTAATCTGTTATCTGTATCTGAGTCTGTTCGGACGTCATTTGGAGGCTGGTATCCAACGACCTTTCTTGACCTCTGAGCTCAACACCTGTGGCAAGTTATTCGAGTCGAGCCGGCAAGGGCCTGGTCGATTAGATAACGAAACACAGTAGTCTGTTTCAGGAATCTTTGGGTATTGAGACCCTTGATTCCGGTATACTCGAGTATTACCACTTCTGTTCTATTGAGGTGTTCGGGCCCGGTAAGGGGTATGTGTGGTGATCGGTATTTTGGTGTAAAGTGGTGCTCTACTGGACTGGATTGGTTACTTTATTTGGAAGTTGACGGAGTGTCAACTATTATTTGATCAAGTTTCGGTGAAGCAAATGGGAATTTGGCTCCTGAGAGCCACCTGTGTCCTTTTATATCTATGCTGTTGTTCATTTCTTTATTTAATTTGCATATGTAACTAATTGAATATGGAGTTCCCTGATTCTTACTTGCTTTTGTTTTGGTACCTCATTGAGTGTAAGCTCACCCCCTTCCCGTTACCTTTGTTTTCCTTACAGGGAACCACATTTCCAACCGTGATTTTGAGACAAGGGTGGAGCTAGTGTAAACGTTCTTTTGTTAGCTCTTGTATAATCAAAACCCTAATTGTCTTTTAATTAAGTGTCACGCTTTTAATTGTAAAAGTTTCAATAAATGTATATGAGTGTTTTATCATGTACATTAAGTGTAGTCCTTTGAGCTGGTACCTTTGCGTTTGTTGAGATGCTACTGTAACCATTGGATGATCGGACAGGCATTATACACTTTCCGTTTCGATTTGTTTTCTGTTTCACGATTTTACTTTGTGTAAGCGCGCCAATGTATTTCGAAACGTTCTGAGTTGCGTATAACCGTCTTATTATTCTTTTGGGGATTCGTTTGTGCGCTATATCGGGTTTGTATGATTCAATTTCGTAGTTCTGACGAGAGCTGGGCAGGCAGTCCGCCGAACCCTTTGGTTCGCCTTAGGGTGAGGTGGGGCTGTCACACAACCCATTTGATCAATTAGTGTTTCAATGACAAATTTCAAATTGGAAAACCTAGTCGATTTTGAGAAAACCATCCATTGCATCCAGCCATTTGATCGGTTGTGCTTCGATCCATGCTTCATTGAGAAAATTTGTGAACAAATTTCAATCTCTCAGATAGAAAGTTCTTCAAGGTCAAATCGGTATTTTTTTACAAATTTTTGTATCAATCAAAACAATCAATCCATTCGGACTTTACCCTTGTTCTATTAGGCTAGAAATTTCCCGTCGTTCAATTGACCAAAATTTTCAAATTACCTTCCAATCGAATGGCAATAAATTGATCGGATCCATCAGGTATTATATAGTACTTATCCTGAAGGATTGCATTTTCATGCTAGGCCAATCCTTGGCATAAAATGGGTCCCCCAATAGGACATGCATCCGAATTACTTTAATTTTTACTAACTCGTGTCTTTTTCTTTTTCTTTCTTTCCTTGCTTTGCCAAAAGCCAGTCAAGAGATGATGCTAAATAGGGTTTTCTAAAATGTCAGGTGTTTTTCAAATATACCTACAAGAAGAAGCCCCATCGTCACACGATCTCGTAGCCGAGCTTTAAAAAATCGTGTAAACATGAGTACACATCCTAAATCATCCGATAGGCCTACAACGGCGCCATCAGCCGACCTGGCAAACCTGGGAGCTCAACTAAACAAAGTATTGAACAAATTCAATGAGCTAAGCATGGAAATGACAGCACAATGGTGCGTGATTGATCAGTTAGTCACTGTAGCAGCGGTGTCCAACATGAGCCCTTACCTGCTAACCAAATTGAACCGTAACCAATACTTTTGCCCTATACTCAAACTTTCTTGGCTCCACATGTTGCAAATCCACCTGAAGAAACTTTCACCTATCCCACTCAGGGCCTACCACATACCTATACACCTAATATCCAAGTCAATCCTTCTCACCTGCAAATTCTCCAAAATTATCCACCCATTAGTCCGAACATGCCAACTGACTTTCAAGTACCTCAACATACCACCGCTGAGCCATTCATGCTGGATACTACTATGCAAGGGAAGGTGGAAATGGGTGAATCTTCCGCCCCAATGGATAAAAACTTGTTGAAAAGATTGAATAAATTTGATGAATTCATGAGAAAAAGCCAAGGAATGAGCAAGCCTGGAGGCTTAGACTATGATGAACTATGTCTTTTTCCAGATATGCAATTGTCTTTGGGTTTTAAAACACCCAAATTTAGTAAATATGATGGAACTGGCAACCCCAAAACGCATCTTAGACTATTTGCAAACAAGTTGGGACAGCCAGTAAGTGATGAAAATTTGCCTATACGTTTATTCCCAAAGAGTTTGGAGGGAGATGCTCTAGACTGGTATTCTAATTTGAAGCCTGAAGAAATGAAAACATGGCTGGATTTGTCAACCGCCTTCGTGAGACAATACGAGCACAATTGTGAACTTGCTCCCACAAGAACCACACTTGAAGGCACTAAAAAAAAACCATCTGAAGATCATAAGATATATGTCAAGCAATGGCGAAAAATGGCAGCTAAGGTGGAACCTCCGATGACTGAAGAGGAAATTGTCCGTACTTTTATTAAGGCACATGATCCACCATATTTTGAGGAGATTTTTCACATGATCGGGTGTTCATTTGTGGCAATTATCAATAAGTTGGAGGAATATGATGAATATGTCAGGGCAGAAAAAATTGTCAATGTATCAGTTTTAAAATCACAATTGGACGCCTTGTAAGGTCAGAATAATAATAGAAGGGAACCTCAACTCAAGAAGAAAGAAGAGGAAACTGTTTTTATGGGGGACCAAGGACCGTCTTCAAGACCCAGGTTTCAACGTTACCACACATATTCATCTCGCTACCCAAACCCAGGCTCTGTTTACTATACTACTGTCAATCACCCTTGCCCTTGGCCAAATTATGCAAACCCACCTATACTACCCGTCCCAATTTTTCCACTCAACCCTCAAATTCGACCTCGCCTACCTTATAATTCCAGACCTGCTCCACCAAACAAACAGACCTACAACCATCCTCAAACCAATAAAATACAAACCGCAGCCGATCTCAAACTTTTACCAACTTAGGTAGGCCCATTGACCAACTGTACGAATAGCTCAAGGCCACCGGTAAAATTGATGACATACCTCCTCCAAACTACCGTCGTCAAGGTTTCTCTGCTGGGTACGACCCTCAAGCCATTTGTACCTACCATTCTGGAGCGCCCGGTCACTCGACCGGTAACTGTTGGGTATTAAAGCATAAGATCTAGGACATGATCGAAGCAGGAGATATGGTGTTAAGGAAAAGGGAAGAACAAGGAACGAGCACAAGTACGAATCCTTTTCCTGAACACCAGGACACCATCACGGCATTTACCCCCAATGAAGAAATTTGAAAATTCTAGAAAGGGCTGAATTAGTGAGGTTTCTCCCTCTTGAAGGGAAGTTTCGATAAATTTGGGGAATTGTTTTGGTGAAAGCCAATGAAAAATCGTTCATGCGTGGGTCTTTTGTTTAACTATATTTTTTGTAAATAATTTTCAATCAAGTGGCGTTTGAAGACACGTTTCGTTTATTAAGTAACATGATGTTATGTTTGGTTTTTTTTTCTTGAAATGCAATAAAATGTACTGTGACTTACACATTCTTTTCAGATGGCCCCGAATAAAATCCCCTGAACCTTTGGATATTATCATTCCGGAATTTGATGGCTGTAATTTCGATATCACATGAATGTAGAAATAGCGAGGAGGTATCCGAACATACTTCAAAGGGATTTGAAGAACTCAGACCGAATGGGGATCAAGATGAAGGAAATAAAATTAGTGGTCACTTGAATAAAAAGCAGAAAAAGGAGGCTGATGGAAAGCAGTGTCAAGAACAATAATCTTTATTTGATGAGAAGCAACCAAATGCAGTCAAAAGGAGCGACCTGTGCTTACAATAAAAGGGTCAAATCGTGACTATTCAGAAAAGAGACAGCGTGACTACTCGAAAAAGAGATAAAATGTTGAGGCAACTGTTATTGGTGTAAGATTGGAAAAGGTTTGTTGTCAAAAAAAAAAGAGGAAAAGAAAAAGAAAAAGGAAGAGTATTGTCCGACGGATCACTTGTGTTTCACAGATATGGATGAACAAGAGTCTTCCTCAGTCAATTAATTCAGATACATGCAAGAAATTTCGCATTAATGAGAGTTTCCTTTCAAAGTTAATGTAACGAACGGAATAAAAGTCAGGCCCTCTTCTTTTTCAATCAAACACTCTATCCCTAGTTACCCCTTTTGAACCTTCAGAATGATCATTTCGTTTGGCAACCCCTAAGAATCGCAAACCCCACACTCGAACAAATTTGAATTTTAACAAAAGAAAACTAGAAAAGAAAGAAAAAACTTCAAAAGATGATGGGAAGGCAGAAGGCCGAATGAAAGGGAATGAAAGAAAAGAGAATCTCGGTTAAGTATAAACTGGAGTAAATTTTGAAAAAATTTCAAAAGATAAATAGAATGGCAGAAGGTTGAAAGTGTGAGAACCCGTAAATTCCTCTTAATAATTTTCCTAGGGTTTATTTCCTTTAATGGCATGTTTTCTGCATTTTCTGGCTTAGGAAAATTTTCTTGGTGAATTTTATGAGTAATTATAGTTTTTAGATGATTTTTCAAGCATTGGAGAGTTTTTGAAAAATTACGGATATATAATGGACGTGGGACCCACTAGTGCGAAGAGTTCAGAAAAATTCGGCCAAGTAGGTTGAGTTTCGGATACTGAGTGAAATTTATCGGGTGTTAAGAGATAAGTAGAGGATGAGATGTGATTGATGTGAGAGAGACTTAAAGGATAGAAATGCTTTAAATGTAGTGACAAGTGTCACTTGGTGAATGGTGGCACTTGTAGGACAACTATTCATTTTCTTGACTTTTGACCAATTGCTTAAATATCTCAAAAATCACACAAAATTCATTCTTGTCTTCAACTTCTTGGCCGGCTCTCTCTCTAGGAAAAGAAAGGAAACTTCTCCAATTTTCAAGCTTCCATCTAGTGCAAATCATCCAAACCAATTGCTTAAATTTGTTTCTACTCCATAAAATCCCTCCATTTGGTGCTAGTAAGTGATTTTGTGGAAGTGTTCAAGGAAGCTAAGGTGTCCTACAACTCTCCCTCTCTTGTGTTCTAGGTAAGTGGTGTTTGAACTTCCTCCTACACTTAATGAAGCTTGAGTTGTGCTTAGTGGAAGCTAAAGTGATGACATTTGTGATTTATTTCTTGCTTTTGGATGAAATGATGAAGTTTTCAATTTAATGGTGTATTTTCTGGTTTAATGTGATCATGATGTTGTGGTTATCTATGATGGTTGGTAATGAAGGGTAATGACTCTAGTAGGTGTACATGATTGGTAATTGCAAGCAATTTTGGGTTTGGAAGGAATTTGAGAAAGTTAGGGTTTTATATCCCCAATTCTGTCCGGTTTTGTATCTCATGGTTAGAGGCCAAATTGGCCTTGGCTTAAAACATGGAAGTTGTAGGTATTGATGTGTTTGAGGTGTCTGTAAAATTTCAGGTTCATTGGAGTTGTGTAGAGTGAGAAAAGTCGATTTTACTGTTGCTGTTCTGGGTTCTTCAGGATGGCCGAACTGCGCCTGTAATTGGCTGTTTTGACTGGAATTGCTTTAGATTTGGTTGTTGAGGTCTTCTGATGAAATGTAGCTTGATGTCTTAGATACCATATGCCTTTGGAATCAATGAATTTGGACTAGTATAGATTGAGTTTGACTAATTACAGCATAGTGTAATTTATAAACCTGCAATTAAGGTTCTGGTTTGGTATTTTGCATATTTGACCTAGTTGTGCTAGGATTTGGACTGAGTGGACTTCTACATTGTTGTAGCCCTGTCTTTTAGCTTCGAGATGGTGGGTCTTGCACCCTCATCCGATAAGCGTAGCGCAATTTGTACCATTACCGCAAAATTAGGATGAAAACTGTTTTGTCAAGGTCAAGTTAGTTACATTGCTGAAATTTCTGGTTACCTATGCTACTTGTCTATGTTTATGAAACCCTATTGGGGTTGTGATTGGCATGGCTTTATGACTCGTTATCGAGTCTCATTGTATTTGTTTACGTGTTTTAGGACGTGACGGGGGTTCACGACGTCCTTTTAACGACGGTGCATGAAACATCACCTACTTGAGTTGTGAGTATACTACTCACTTGAATGTTAAAATGTGGCTTTGCTATATGTGATTTTGATGCCTTGAAGGCTTATTTGGCTATTGGAATTGATTGAGGCGAGGGTGTACTTGACCGCCCTCACCCCTTGTGATACCGTTAATGACTGTTTACCGCTTCACTGATATACTGCACTTGCTATATGAGATATTGCTATATGAGATATTGAATTCACTTCATGAAAAACTGATTTGGTGTCGTTTGGACGAGTATCCAACGGCCTTACTGTACTACTGAGCTCAACCCCGTTGGTAGTCAATTGAATCGAGCCGGCGAGGGCTTGGTCGTGAAAATTGACATGCCACGGGGACTGTACTGGGGAATCTTGTAGTAATGAGACTCTTGATTCCGGTAAACTCGAGTATTACCAAAAGCTACTGATTGGAGTGCGGGTCCGGTTGGGGTATGTTTGGTGGAAGGGATGGGAGTGAAGTGGGTTCTACGGTTGGTACTCATAAACGTTGACGGAGAGTCAATGAGATTGGATCAAGAATGTAAGCGTGGAAATGGGCTCTTGAGAGCCGTCCGTATCCTTTTACCGACTTGTTTTACTTCTTAATTGTGTACTTGAAATGAAAGATTATGCTTATGTGATCTTTGTTGCTTATGTGGTAGTAACTCACTGGGCTTAAGCTCATTCCATTCCATTTGTTTTCCTTACAGGAAAATGACCACTTTTGGAAAGGTTATACTTGTTGGTTGTCAAGTTGAGCTCATGTAAATGTATCTTTTGGATAGCTCTTTGAATGAAACCCTAATGTGTATTGGGTTCACTTTCTTTTGATTGGCAAACCGAACATGTATATTCGTAATGAATGGTTTTTGATATGCCGTTTTGGCTTGTAAATGTTACATTTCAATGTATGTATGTTTGGTTGATATTTGGTTGAATTTCGGATCAACTCGTATTTCAAACGGCAAAAGAAAAATTTTGGCTACTCTCGGCCTAGTATCTGGATTCTGACGTGGCCGGTACTGTTCATCATCGGCTTCGATTTTCATTTTTTTTATTTTGTGATTTTGACTTGTTTACGCGCGTGGGTATGTTCCGGAACGTATTAGATTGACGTGAACTGATCCGTAGTCCTGGCGAGAGCTGGGCAGGCAGTCCGCTAACCCCTTTGGTTCGCCTTAGGGGAAAGTGGGGCTGTTACAGAAAGAAAGGAAATGAAAGAAAAGAGAATCTCAGTTAAAAATAAACGGGGGCAAGTTTTGATTTAACCCTAAAATGGGGTTGATGCAACAATGCGATCTCAGATCATTTAAACCACTTTTGAAATCCGCTTTCAAGCCTTAAATTTTCTAAGCACCCCACCTGACCCTATTACAAAAGCTGAAAGTCCTGACTTCTGTTCTTTACAATATCTTTGTCAAGAAATTTTCTAATTAATTAGCAAATGATATTTATATACTGATGCCAGGAAATTTTTTAGATGTATTTCTGAATTGATTAGGTGTGAGGTTGACACTGCTCATCATGTGAAAACCCGCAAGGATGCCTTTAAAAGAGAAAAGGAGAAAGAAAAAAGAAAATCAAGAAGGAAAATAGGGGAAAAGAGAAAGAAAAAGGAAAAAAAAAGGATGGAGGTTAATCTTGGTGAAAACCCGAAATGACGCTAAGGTAGGGTTACACAAAGAAAGCAAAAGTGACTCAATTCATTGGGATTCCTTTTAACATTGTAGTT
Source organism: Coffea arabica (assembly GCF_036785885.1). Lineage (NCBI taxonomy): Eukaryota > Viridiplantae > Streptophyta > Magnoliopsida > Gentianales > Rubiaceae > Coffea > Coffea arabica. Next base: position 24,219,182 of record NC_092311.1, on the reverse strand, counting down.
TTTCTGCTGGCATTGAATTTCGGACGGACGATATCCAAAGGGTCAGAGGCCAAAGTATTTTGGTCATCAACATAGATTGCTGGATTTGTGATTCATTTCTCTAAAGTCATCTTTTTCTTTCAATGCAAAACGATGGTTATTTTTTGCATTACTTTGATTTTTGATATTTTTGTATAAAAATTCTTTGGGTGTTGTATAGTTTCATTTGTCTCATTGGATCTTATCAAATGACAATTTCCTCAATTTATCGAAAGGTGCATATGTATAAGTTTTCATGTTAAATTAGCATTGGAAGTTAAGACAACCGGGATGCAATTTGCAGTGCAAGGTCAGGTTTTGCAGCATCGAGGGAAAAATATCAAAATACTTATGTTTTCACGTTTTTCGAAAGCCGGACGGATCGAATGGTGGTGGCATTATTTTGATTGTTTCACTTAGCAAAACTGGAAAAAATTATTTTTGTAATAAAGTCATGGAATGTCGCCCAACAATTAAACATTCAGGGTTCAAATAGAAGAGGAAGTGCGAATCAAGGCCTTAAGGTGGAGCAACAATGCCACAATACAAAGCAAATGATTGGTTGTACAAAAATTGATACAAACTGGAGCAATTTTTGAAAACATTTTTCAGGTAAGTTTTCAAGAACTTTTTCATGCAATAACGTGTTTTTTCTTTCACTGTTAGCATCGAGTTTATCTCACTAACGTGTTTTTCTTCCATCGTTAGCATCGAGTTTATCTCACTAACATGTGTTTTTCTTCCATCGTTAGCATGAGTTTATCTCACTAACGTGTGTTTTTTTTTCCATCGTTAGCATCGAGTTTATCTCACTAACGTGTTTTTCTTTCACCGTTAGTATCGAATTTATCTCACTAACGTGTTTTTCTATCACCGTTAGCATCGAATTTATCTCACTAATGTGTTTTTCTTTCACCATTAGTATCGAGTTTATCTCACTAACATGTGTTTTTCTTCCACCGTTAGCATCGAATTTATCTCACTAACGTGGTTTTTTCTTTCGCCATTGGCATCGAGTTTATCTCACTAACGTGTTTTTCTATCACCGTTGGCATCGAGTTTATCTCACTAACGTGTTGTTTTCTTCCACCGTTAGCATCGAATTTAGCTCACTAACGTGTTTTTTCTTTCACCGTTGGCATCGAGTTTATTTCACTAACGTGTTTTTTCTTTCACCGTTAGCATCGAGTTTATCTCACTAAAGTGTGTTTTTCTTCCACCGTTAGCATCGAGTTTATCTCACTAACGTGTGTTTTTCTTCCATCGTTAGCATCGAGTTTATCTCACTAACGTGTTTTTTTATCACCGTTAGCATCGAGTTTGTGAGAACACCCGAAAATTTTTATATTTGCTAGACATTATTTTATTTTCTTGTCTACAATTTTATACTTTCCTTCAATATATTAACTTTATATACATTGTTATACGTGAATATAGTTTTTCAAATCATTTTCCTGATATGAGTCGGTTCATGTTAAGTTTGAAGTGTGTTATAGATGTGGGACCCGTTAGTGCAGTAAGTACGATAAAATTTTGGTGATTAGGTGATTTTTGTGTAAAGGAATATTATTTTACAAGGTGTTAGGAGATAATGGGAGGTTAGCTAGATTAATTAGTATTGGAGAGAAGAAGATAAGATTAAAGCTTAGAGGCGCCACGTGTCGCGACCCGATTAGTGAGTGGACTTTGACTAAGAGTATTTCACTTTCCTAAACATCAATTTTGACCCAATTTTCATCCCATTTTAAGCTTCCTTGGCCGGCCACCTTGAGGGAAAGAAACCAAGGGAGAAACTTCATTTGTTCATCAATTTCTTGCCCAATCTTGAATTCCAACCAGAATTTTTGCAAAACCCTCCATAAAAGTTGTTTACTAAGGTGGATTAAAGGATTGAGTGGAGTGATTTTGGAAGGACAAGCTCCAAGCTACTACCTTTCTTGAGGTGTTAAGGTACTTTGTCAAGAAATCTTCTCTTTGTTACTAATAATGGTAAATTAGAGGTTTCTAGTGGTTAAATATGCTATTTTGTGGGAGATTTCATGATTTAAGGTAAAGCTTGACAAAATTCAGATTTATTGGTAATTTTTCTGTCCTTATATGATAATTATTGACTAGTCATGGTATGATAGCTTTGTTATGTGTAAAATGAAGCTTTTATATGCTAGTTGTGGTTGCTTACGGAAAATTTCCGCTTGGATGCGTAATTCCAGCTTTAGGGTTTCTAATTTAAGCTACTACTTGGTTGTATTTGAAGGGTATTATGGCTCTAATTAAGGGTGTTTGATAGCTTGTGATTTGTGGGTGCACTTGTGGTTGAAATTAAGAAGTGGTTGGTGTTGATGTTTGGATGGAAAAGTAAAGAAAACAAAGGGAGGTGCTGTCAAAATTTTCGTAGGAGCTTCTGTGCAGTCTCGGGAAATCTGCTATATCCTGATGTAAAAATGTCGGAATTGAGTTCCGTTTGTTGCATTTGAAACTAGATTCATAGAACAAAAAACCATGAAAATTTTAGACCCTAGTTCTGTCTGTGTGATTTATGATGATTTTCCAAATTTGACTGAAATTATATACCTGTTTTGTCTTTTACTGGATAAAGCAGCAACTTGAGGCTCAAATTTGACTGACTTGTGTTCTGAATCTTACAATGGTGTTTTCTGGAAAGTTGTAGCTCTTTGAATGTATTTTCTAACGGTATAAATTTTATCAATTTTGGATTTAAGAAGCTTGAGATATGATTTTTCATATAGGGTTGCGTAAAACTGAAAAATCCTGTTTTCGTAGAATTGTTCTTACTCTCATTTTCCACTTCAAATTTGGAGATGGTAAATCATGGTAGGTATGGTTTTGGGGTAGAGGTGAAGGGCTTTAAGGTCGTTCATGCCTTTAGGACTAATTGTTTTCTTTTCACTCCAAAGCCATATCTTTGTTTTGAATTAGTGGTTCATATGGATAGGCACATGACTCGTAACCAAGTCTCACCTGCGAATTTTATTTACTAGGTCTTGAAGTCGAGTCTTAAGTGTTTTTCCTTGATTGTTCTAGGAAGTGCCGGCGATTAAAGCCGTACTTGGGAAGGAAACTTTTGAAATTATCCTTGCTTGAACTGGTGAGTGTACCACTCCCCTGTATTGTTGCTTGAACGTGTGTTTCAAAGTGTCTATTCATGTCTCTGTCGTGTATTTGTTGGTAAATGTACGTTCGATGGGTTTACATGAACTTTACTTGTATCCGTTGGGGATTCGAACGAGTGCGGGATTTGATCGAGAAAAGGAAGGGAACTGTTCACCCAATCCGGCCAGTTAGTATCTTGGATTCGGCCAACTTCTGGCCGGATTGTGACGTGGCAGTCCTTTTCCGTTTTCTTTTTTTTTCCCGTTTTTGTTTCGTTTCGTGCTTGTGGAAGTGTACTTTCGACATATCATGGCACCGTGCGGTTTGGAAATCTTGTATTCATGCTTAGTAGTCCTGGCGAGAGTTGGGCAGGCAATCCGCTAACCCCTTTGGTTCGCCCTAGGGGAAGATGGGGCTGTCACAGAGTTTATCTCACTAACGTGTTTTTCTTTCACCGTTAGCATAGAATTTATCTCACTAACATATTTTTCTATTACCGTTAGTATCGAGTTTATCTCACTAACATGTGTTTTTCTTCCACCGTTAGCATCAAATTTATTTCACTAACGTGTTTTTTTCTTTCACCATTGACATCGAGTTTATCTCACTAATGTGTTTTTCTATCACCGTTGGTATCGGGTTTATCTCACTAACGTGTTTTTCTTCCATCGTTGCATCGAGTTTATCTCACTAATGTGTTGTTTTCTTCCACCGTTAGCATCAAATTTATCTCACTAACGTGTTTTTTTCTTTCACCATTGGCATCGAGTTTATCTCACTAACGTGTTTTTTTATTTTACCGTTGGCATCGAATTTATTTCACTAACGTGTTTTTTCTTTCACCGTTAGTATCGAGTTTATCTCACTAACGTGTTTTTCTTCCACTGTTAGCATCGAGGTTATCTCACTAACGTGTTGTTTTCTTCCACTGTTAGCATCGAGTTTATCTCACTAACGTATTTTTTTCTTTCACCGTTAGCATCGAGTTTATCTTACTAACGTGTTTTTCTTTCACCGTTAGCATCGAATTTATCTCACTAACGTATTTTTTATCACCGTTAGCATCGAATTTATCTCACTAACATGTTTTTTCTATCATCGTTAGCATCAAGTCTATCTCACTAACGTGTTGTTAGTATCGGGTTCATCCCACTAACGTGTCTTCCTGCTTCTGGCAGGATCGGGTTTTATCCCACTGACCTTTTTTATGTTTATTTCAGCTCACGGTAGAATAATCACAAGTAAGTATTTGGTGTCTATGTTTTTGTCTCGAGTTTCTTCGAAACTCAGACAAAGAGGGGCAAGTTATAGACACCAAAATTTTAATGTTTATTTAATTTAATTTTTACTTTATTCTTTTATTCTTTTATTCTTGTTTTCATTTTTTATTTCATTTTAATTTATTTAAGATTGCAAAATAGTAATTGGTGTTTTTTTTATTTTGGTACATTAAGATTCATCATTTTGTTTTCTTTTTAAAAACATTTTTTACACTAAATTTCAGAAAAAGAAAATTCTTAATAAAGATCCATTTTTTTTTCTTTTTTTTTTCAAACTTAGTTTTTTTATATATAAAATGACATTTTGTAAGGTAATTAGAAATTAGCATTGAAAAGAAAAATACAAAATACAGGATAATATATGGCACACATGCAATAGGGCCAAGTGGGGCACATGTAATAGGGACAAGTGTCTCTTTATTTCTTTGACACCATAACACATAGAGGGTGAGGTGTTAGGACACTTGGAGGTTTAGGAAAATTTGAGAGAAAAAAATAATAAAAAAAAGGGGAAGGGCTTGGCAGCTGGTGGGGCTGAGAGAGGAAAAGAAAGCTAAGGCAAGAAACAAAGAAAAAAGGCAGCAAGGAAGAGCAAGATTGAACAAATGAGAGGCTACGGCTGGAGGAGAAAAACTGGAAAAAAGAAAAGAGGGGAAGCAAGAAGAGTTTCGGATACGAGGAAAGGAAGGAAGGTTGTGAGAGGGAGTGGGCTGAGCAAGGAAAAGAAAACCAAGGAAGGAAAAGAAAAGGAGTGGCGGCTGAGGAACCAGAAAATGGAGGAAACAACAGAAAAAACAGCAAGGCAGAGAGCAAGAAGGAGAAAGAAACAAGGCTACGAGGCTAAAGCAAAGGAGAAAAAACCAAGGGAGGAGCTTCGGGTAGGGGGGGAAGAGCAAGAAAGAAAGGAAAAGAGAGGTTGGTTCAGTGAGCAAGAGAGGAGAGATCAGAAACAACAACCAAAAAAGAAAGGAGAGGAGAGTGGATGAGGAACAAAAAGAAACAGGAACCAAAAAGAAAGGCAAAAGGGTTTCGGACAATGAAAGAAAGCTAGGTTGGAGGAAAAGGAAAAACCAGAAACGAGGGTTTTAGGGCAAGGAAAAACTGAACAAGGGAGGATTGGAGGGCGAAAACAGCAAAGAAAATGAAAAGGAAGAGAGCAAAAGAAAGCAGAGAAGAAAAAAGAGAAAAGTTCAAGCTGCATTTTTTTGGGATAAGGCTGATCGTCCAGCCTTCTTGAGTGAAGATTTTCTCTTTCAACTTGGCATTATTCGTCAAGCTGTTGATTTCTGCATACTCTCTGACGTCAGGAGAGCAATTTCTGTTCAAAGATCACGGGGAAAGAACATCAGGAGAACCCTCGAATTTGGCCTTGAAGTGGTTGATCCCATCTCCCTGTTGCATGTCAGAAGCTACAACGGATCAACTCCAAACAACTCCTTCGTGTGTTTTCCGTTCTTGATTTCGATTCAAAAGAAAAGCCTTCTCAGGTATGCTTCTAAAATAATAACCCAAATCCTTTCAATTTCAATCGCTTCTTCGTTCCTGGACTTTGTTGTTTTTTCATTTCTCTTGCTGTTTTTCTCTTTCCGTGAAGTGCAATTTGTTTGTTGGACTATCACTTTAATTGGATAAATCTCATGGCATGATGTTGGGATAGATGTTGTCTGTAACTTGGGTATATAATATTGTGCACTTGGGTCTAAAAACTTGAGAAAATAGCCGCTAAAACCAGAAAATTGCAGAAACCCAGCAAAGAAGAAGAAGAAAGCTTTGCGGCTGCATGAAATAATTTTAGGAAATTGCACTTTGACTCTCAGATTTTGGCTTAATGTTACTATGGCCCAGAAAATTGGAAAATTAACTAATTTTGTCCCTTGAAAATGTTGATTTCCTTTTATATGATTTAATGTGATTTTTGGATAGCTTGTTAGTGGATTTTAGAATGAAATTTGAAGGTTTAATAATTTTTTATTTGGATTTTTAGTGAAATTTTGGGTAATTTTGTTGTTTAATTATAGCAAATGGGTTTTCTTTTATTTTTTTTTTATGAATTTTAGCATTTGGTTTTGGTAGGTTTCATCTTAAGCCAATATTTTTATTTTATTTTAATTTAGACCCTTAATACTTGTCATAATAATGATTTGACCTCTCAAACTTCTTTAATTCTTTCAATTGGGTCCTTGTTTGTTTTAATTTGTTGAATATGGGTTGTTTACTTGCATTTGAATGCTTTGATTGATTCAATTTCGTGTTTATTTTCATTTCTTGTGATTATTTGTTAATTAAAGTGATGCCTTGACCTTCTTATTATTTTGGAGGGTAAATAAGGGAACTTCATTTCATTTGACAACCAATGCAAGGGAAGTACACTTTACTCCTTTATTGTGATTTCATTTGACCCTATGTGCTCCTATGTGATCTTATGTGCATATTGCATGCTCTTTGAATGTTTTTCATTTTATTTCATTTGTTTGCTTAGTCACTTATTTGTTTTAATTTTGTATTTTAAATTTAATTTTTAGTTATTTGAGAGGCATTAAATGCCAAATTGTAATAGTTAGGTTATTAATTCATTTTATTTAATTCTTTACCCCTTTTAGATTGTAGTTAGGGCCCCCAAATGTAATAGTTAGGGTTTTATTTGCTTTATTTGCTTTGAGTGTTTTGCATGCTTGTGTGTTTACATGTTACTCGTTTTTTTAGGATTTTGCATCTAGATATCATGCTTATGTGCTTTGTGCTATATGTGATTTATGTGTTTATTTACTTTATTATGTTTTACATAATTTATTTGATTGTAATAAATGCATGACGTCACCACACTAGTCCAACGCTAGTTGTGGCCCCATTTTTTCCGATTTCACACTAGTCCAATGCTAGTTGTGGCCCTCCTTTCTAATTTCTCATTAGTTCAATGCTAGTGACAACTTATAGACATGGACTAGTCCAACGCTAGACCCTTAGGGACCGTCCACGCGCTAGATCATGTTTGTGTGACGAAACACTACATTTCATGCATATTTTCTACTTTTTAGGATCCTTATCATTTTTGCATGATGTTTCCTCTATGTATATCCCTTATCCCTATGTGTGAATCATGACATTAGATTTGCATTTCATTTAAGGAAAGTTAGAATCAGGTTAGATCATTTGCTTGACTAGATAGGAAATTACTCCTTCAAATATGGGATATGGACGAGTATGACTCTCTACCCTTAACACGCTCGTATTCCCTCTATTAAAGGAAAAATTAAAGTCACGAATATTAGTTCCCCACACCCATTATGATGCATTCCCTTAGGTTATGTATATTTGTAGATTATTTTCTTTTCTTTCTTTTTTTTGAGTCTCATCTTTTGCAAATTTCGTGACCTCTTCAAAGAGTCACTTTTGGACATCATAATTAATGCGATTAGTACCAATCAAGTTTTGAAGAGACATATTGACTATTCCGATAACTACTAGGTCTAGGTTTGCATTCATATAATAATATCCAAATGCGATAAATTTTTAGGTTAAAATAAGCAAATTTTTTACTAAATCACGCAACTAGCCTTGGCTGGGTTGAAAGGGTGCTTTGGATTTTATCCTTGCATTCCTTTTCTTCAAATGTGATTCTCGAACACTTTTCTCTGATTTTCGAAGATTTGGAGTCGTTTAAAAAAGGGTTTCCTCTACTTTTTCTTTAAAAATTTATTTTAGGTGACTTGGTACACCTTAACTCAATACCAAGTGGCGACTCCCATTTTTTCATAAAAAATCCTTTTTAAACTATTATTTTTGGATCAAAATCGTCGCACTTTTTAGTCCCATTTAGGCCCATTTTCTTTATTTATTCTCTAAAAATCGAAAGCTCATTTTTCAAACAAAATTAAATCAAAACTCATTTTTTTTTCAATCAAAAAATTCATTTTTTGTAAAAACATAATTTTATTATTTTTTCATTAAAAATGGGGCACGACACATAGTAAGACAAATAGGCATAAATTAAAACAAATAAACATGTAAGAACACGTAGCACATAACACATAAACATAATATCTAGATGCAAAAATCCTAAGAAAAGCGGATAAAGCACATAACAATAAGACACATAAACTCGCAAAGGCCTATCCATTACAGTGAAAAATCTAACTACAATCTAAAATAGGGAAATATAAAAAATAAAACCTATCTATTCTATCTATTACAATAGGGACCTAATTACAATCTAAGATGGGAAAGATATAACAAAATAAACCTAGTTATCCTATCTATTATATTTTTGAGGCATTTAAAGGTCTCTCCAATAATTATAAAAATTAACTAAACAAATATAAGAAAATTTGAATGAACATTTAAATCAAATAAATAAAGTATAAAAAAAATATAAACACATAGGAACACGTAGTAGCACATAAGAGCACATAATTGATATTGAAATAATAATAGAGGTACCTCCCTTTTGAAGTGGTGACTAAATGGAGTCAAATTACCCTATTTATAATCAAAATGAACAAAAAAATCATGACACCAATTTAATTGAAAAATAATAATGATAAAAATACTAAATTCACCTTAATATGTCAAAAGTAAAGAAATTTAAGAACATCTAAAAATTACAAGTTAAATATACTCAAAAGTAACATAATTAGCTATTAAAGAAAAAAAAACAATCATAATAAAGAGAGCCAAAATTCACTAGGGACTAAATTGCAAAATCAAAAACTTTTAGGGTTAAAATTATAATTTTCCAAAGTTTAGGGATCAAAATTAAATAAAGGATAAAAATTCAGTGACCAAAGTGCAATTATTTTAGGGGCTTAAGTGAAAGAGATTTAAAATTTTCTGGGCCACAGTAAAACTACTTCAAAGATCAGGGGCTAAAGTGCAAATTTCGGTAGCAGATCTTCTTAAGAAAACAGGCCACTGGGCCATTCTCTAATTTTTCTGGACCAAAGGCCATCTGACCCATCAAAAACCCAATGTTAAAAGATACAGGGTAACCCACTAAGTTTATTAAGTTAAGCCTGGTGAAAAGGGATTGGGTTTGAACTACAAGCCCAAATATAAATCCAATCGAAACCCAACAGAAAAAATAAATCTTGGCCCAACCGAAAATAAAACATTAGCCTAACACTTTTTCTTTCTCTTCCTTCTTTTTTTTTTCTTCTCTTCTTTTTTCTTCCCCATTCGTTTCTTCTTCTCCTCTGGCCATCTGAAGCTTACTTCAGCATTGCCGCCTGCGGCGCCACCGTCGTCGGCCGCCGGTAGCCGGCAAATTTTCCAATCACATGTTTTCACCAAAATACACCCCTACTCGGTTTTTTGCATAGATTCCATTTTTGAAATTACTTTTTACAAAAAAAGATCCGAAAATGGCCAAAATGACAAAAAAAAACAGCCCAGTTTTTTATTTTTAAAACACTATAATCACCACTAAAAATCATAAAAATTATACCAAGACACTCCTTATGATTCTTATAACATAACTATGATCTTAGTTTAACAAGAAAACAACTATAAAACCATGAATCAACACAAAACAGCCCAAAATTTAAAAAAACATATTTACATGCTTCTAACGCTTCAAACTTTAAAATACTTAAGTAACTTCACATTTTTCAAACCACATACTAACTACAACCGTCTATTTCACTAGGAATAAGCACAAAAAAAATCACCTACTTAATCTGTTATTCATTATGGCATTTTGTCAAACAGTTAACGTGCATATACAAAAACCATTCTTCTTTTCCTAATCTAGCTTCTGACATTCCCAAATTTTCAACAATATAATAACAACAATGCAAGACAGCAAAAATATGAGAAAACAAGCAGCGAAATATGAATTTAACGTTAAAAAACAAAACTAAAAAAAAAACCACAAGAATATTGCAGTCACTCAGTCGATGAGATTTGTGATTAAATTCCTAAGCCTTAATGGTCTGACAACTTGTTCCCCCTTTTGTTTGCTTTGATGTGTTTGAGTTTGTTGGGAAAAAAGAAAGGGAGCCGAGAGGGAGAGAGGAGTTTTTCTTCTTTTTTTTTTCAGTTGAGAGACAAGAGAGAGAGCCGAGAGAGTTCTTTCTTGCTTGTGTGTGGGTGTCCAAGAAATGTTGTGAGTTGAGAGGAAGAAAAACCTAATGGCCGAGAGAGTCTTCTGGAGTGGAGTCAAACGGGTTTGGTTTCTTTCAAATGATGGCTTTTTGCTAAATGAAAAGAAAGGTGCATGGGAATTGAGTGGAGAATGGGTTAATAGTGGTTCTGGTAGGGAAAATGATGAAAATGTGTAAGTTTAGTTATGATTTGATTTTGATTTTGATTTTTTTTAAAGGTAAATCTACAAAAATGAGACAAAATATACACAAAAATGCAAGAAAATAAATGACTCATCACATAAAAATTTGACAAAAATTTGGTAAAAATTTGGTGTCTACAGGTTGCCACTCTTTGTCTAGAGTTTCGAAGAAATTCAAGACAAAGACGTAGACACCAAAATGCTCACCTGCTTTTTCTAACTGCACTTGAGCTAAAACAAAAAGTCAACATTTGGTTATAATTATTGGGCAAAAATGATGCAATAATGTTGCAAAAGACGATACCAAACTCGTATAGAGTTGCCTACGTATCCCATCATGAGAATCAGGTCAAACGTAGTTCGAATACAAGTAAACCACAATGAAACAAGTACATTGACCATCTGTGATCTTTGCAAAGTTGAAGAAGTTTGAACTCTCAGAACTTCTAAACATGAAATACAAAATGAATGAAAAAGTACAATTGTTAATCAAAACAGTCGAGAAAATTAAATTGTCACATTTAAAAAAAGATGCACGGAAAGACACGGTTACGCGCCAAGAACGAGGATAGCAGGGTACGCGACGGACGCTGAGAATCTCTAACATGAAATTAAATTTGATTGTCAGGAAATAACAGATTGGTGGGATAAGACCCGAACCCAATGCAAATAAAAATGATTGGTGGGATAAAACCCAAACCCGCCGGGGTAGGTGGGATAGTGTGAGGACCTGTAATTTTTTTTATTTTATCGCATGCCTTTTCTTCATTTAACCCTATGATAGTGATTTTCCAGAGATTTTTGTAAGTGAGTATAGGTTTTACATCATTTTCATAGTATAAGTTAGTTCGTGATAAGTTTGAAGTGCGTTGTAGACGTGGGACCCGCTAGTGCGCTAAGTGCGATAAAATTTTGATGACTAGGTTAAATTTCGTATTGAGGGATATTATTTTACAAGGTACTAGGGGATGATTAGAGGTTAGTTATCTAGGTTAAGCTTGGTAGACAAAGGGATAAGAATAAACTTAAGAAAGGCCAAGTGTCATGAAACCATTGGATGGAAATTTTGACCAAATTTCTTTACCTTTACTAAATATCAAATCTTGACCAAAATCATCTCCATTTTGCCTTGTGCCATGGCCGAATATAGAGAGGAGAGAAGAGAGAAAAACTATCATCTTGTTCTTCAAATCTAAGTCCAAATCTTGAGTTCCAACCATTAGTATCTCAAATTACTCCATAGAAACCTCTTGCTAGGAAGGATTAAGAAGGTTGGTGGAGTTGTTTTGAAAAGAGAAGCACTAAGCTATCATTTTTCTTTGGATTTTAAGGTATTTTGCCAAGAACTTCCTCTTTATTTCAATTAATTGTTAATTAGTGGCTTATAGTTGTTATAGATGTTGTTTTATGGAAGATTTCATGGTTTAAGCTAGAGTTATGTTAAATTTCAGTTTTATGGTGTAATTTCTGCTCACATGTGAAGTGTAATGGTTGGTCATGATTTACTAGTTTTGATGTATGGAAAATCTTGTGTTTAGGTGCTAGTTTACTTAGCCTAAAGAAATTTCTGGTTGGTTTGCATAAATTCCAGCTTAGAGTTTTCATTTGGTAGTAATCTACCCTGTTCTGACCAGTTTCATTCGGCCATGATGGAGGCCGAATTGGGCTTAGCTTAAAACATGAAAGTTGAAGGAAATGATGTTTTACAGTTGTCTGTAAAATTTCAGCTCAATCCAAGTACTGTAGCTTGTGAAATGATCGAAATACCCTTGACTGCCCACAAGCCTTATTTCACGGACAGTTTTCTGTCCTCACTGAGATTTCGATTTTTGACCATGAAAATGCATGATTTGGCTTTGGAGGTCTTCATAAGAAATGTAGGTATATGTCTTGGCTTCGAAATGCCATAAGATTCATTTCAATCCGAAAGTCTAACTTCAGTTGTGGTTATTGTGCCGAAAGGTGTGTTTTATAGTCTATGATTTGTATATGGTTGATTTGAGATGACATTGGTGTTAATTGTAGGACGGAAAAGTAAGAAAATATAGGGGATATGCTGTCCAAATTTTGGGAATGCTGGATTTCTTCGAGTTTGGTTTGGTTTAGGATATATATAAGATGGGCTTTTGGGGTTGTTCGAGCCCTAAGTTTTCATGTTACCTTTTCGTTCCCAAAATCATGTTTTGCACCCTTGCATTAGTAATTATTTGGAGAGGTATACGACTTGTAGTCAAGCCTCATTTGTGCATTTTATTTACTGGATTTGTGACTGTGGGAACCATAATTGTTTCCCTTGGTTATTCTAGGATTTCTTGGTGACTAAAGCCATACGTTGGTTGAAAACTTTTGAAGTATCTTTACGTGAACTGGTGAGTGTACCACTCCCTTGAATTATTGCTAAACTGGTTATCTGTACTTGCAAATTGCTATTTGAATATCTTTATCGACTGTTTATTTTGTATGAGACGAGGGTGTACTTTATCACACTCGTTTCTCTTGCTTGTCTACTAGTTCCTGTATCAATTTGAACTTGTTATCTGAGCCTGTTATGATGTCGTTTGGAAGTGTATCCAACGACCTTCCTATTAAACCTGAGGTCAACCTCATGGGGAGTCAATTGAATCGACCCAGCAAGGACTTGGTCGAGGAAAATTGACAATCCATGGGTGCCTGTTCCTGGGAAATCTTTGGGTATTAGAGACTCTGGATTTTCGGTATACTCGAGTATTACCATTCCTGTTCCTGTTTGGCGTTCGGGCCCGGTAAGGGGTATGCTTGGTGAACGGGATTTTGGCGTAAGCGGGGTCTACGGACATGTGTGTTTCATTAAACGTTGACGGAGGGTCAACGAGGTTGGATCAAGTATTGCAACGGGAAGTTGGCTCCTGAGAGCCACCTGTATCCTTTAATTTGTGGTGTTCATTCATTTCTCTTATTTGATGTGTATATGTGCCCTAAACGTGATTCCTCATGATTTCTACTGTTTATACTTTTGGTATCTCATTGAGCTTCTAACTCACCCCGTTCCGTTATCCTTGTTTTCCTTACAGGGAACAATCTTTTGGAACTTCGATGTTTTGAAGAATGAGTTGAGTTAGTTAGAAATTCTTTTGTTATTTTGGTATAGCTTCTCGACAATTTGGAAATCCTAAATGTATCTTAATACAAAGTTTCCTTGGATGTATAAACAGAATAATATGTATATTTTAAAGAGTTTCCTCATGTTTATGTAGCATATGTATTTGGGAATGTACATTCTCTCATGTTAGACAAAGTTTACTTGTATTTGGTTGGATTTTGGACGAGTGCGAAGGTTGATCGAGGAAAGCAGAAAATTTTTGGACGTTACTATTCACAGAATCCAGTTGAGTATCCGGCCAGTTCTTGGCCGGATATGCTGGGGAAATTTTGAAATTTTTCTGTTGAGCTACTGCCTCCAATCCGGCCAGGAATTCGGCCAGATTGTGACGTGGCAGTCACTGTTCATCCGCGGCTTGTTTTCGTTCTTTGTTTCGTTTCTTTTTAACGGTCGTTGTAGCACTCGAACACTATATTATATTTCGGAACAAGTATTTCAGGTGTGATTAGCTTAGTGGTCCTGGCGGCACGTCAATTTCGTTTTGATTTTTTTCGTGGGAACGTTGTACCAAAGATTGATTGTATCTTTTAGTTCGGCTCTATTGGGTTCTGAATGTTTCTCTTCTCGAAGTTCCTTTGAGCGTTTGGTAGGATTTCCGTTTGTTCTAGAATCGTAGACCCGGCAAGAGCTGGGCAGGTGGTCCGCGAAACCCTTTGGTTCTCCTTGGGGTGAGGTGGGACTGTTACAGGTGGTATCAGAACTGTTTCGCGAGGTCTCTGTGTGGAGTGGGCTTGGGGCCAAGTGGTATTGTGGTCTCGCTCATATGAATGAGTGTAAGGGACTAAGTACTTTGTTGAGCATAAGTTATGAATCACGGTGTATTATAGGTTTCAAAACATTATTCTGGTACTTGGAGACTATAGATACGTATGTCAGGTAGGAGTTACAAATGTAGATGATTTACTCTTGGGACTGGCCAGCTCGAGTGGTGAATTATCTTATTTTGGATTCTTGTACCCGAATACGAAACGGGATGAAAGCCTAGGTTAGAAATTACTTGGGCGAATTAGAAATCTGATTCTACGGAACTTTATATGATGGGTTAGGGATCACTAAGGATAATTAACCCTGCTTAAGATATAAATTGTGATATTCTTGTAGATTATGGATGGAACCCTAGGGGGGGAAAGCTTTTCGTTTGTTGCTTTTGTACTCTTGGTCTAGTTCGTGGTGTGTACTATTGAATGACTCCTTACTTCTATAGGATTTCCTTTGCTTGTATCTGACTGACTGTTACTGTGTGATTTGTTTGATATAGTCATGTTATATGTATATTTGCTTTTGAATTGATGCGGACGTATTATATGTATGTCTGACTGACTGGCCTAGCTAGTTTGTTTATTGTTTTCACGCCTCGAGCCTAGATTGTTTAATGCAATGGAAGGAAATCGAAGTGGACGAGACCGAGGTCGTGGACGTAGGCAACCCTCGAATGAAGGAGGAAATCGGGAACCAATGCCTGGACCCAATCCTGAACCTGGAGTGGATCCTAATGTTCAGGTAGCTACCGCTATCCAACGTATGACCGACCTTTTGGCTCACGTAGTAGAACATCAGGGCCAAAATCCTATTAATCAGCCGGGGAACCCTGGTAATCATATAGAGGGTGAGGATAGAGCTCTCGAACGATTTCAAAAGTTCTTCCCACCAAAATTCCTTGGAGGACCAGACCCTGATGTGGCTGAGCGGTGGCTAGAGAAGATGATTGATATTTTTACGGAATTGCACTATACTGAGGAAAGACAAGTGACATTTGCTGTCTTCCAGCCCGTTCTTGGTGGAATATAATAAGACTGAAATGGGAGAGAGAACTAACATCGAGGACTTGGGTTAATTTTATGAGAGAGTTCAACGCAAAGTACTTCCCACCTCTAATTCAAGAAAAGAAAGAAAATAAGTTCATTAGGCTTCGCCAGGGAGCTCAGACTGCTGCCGAATATGAGAGCCAGCTTACTAGGTTGTCTAAATTCTCTTCCGAGCTAATTGTAACTGAGCAAAGGTGTGACAGCCCCACCTCACCCTAAGGCGAACCAAAGGGTTCGGCGGACCGCCTGCCCAGCTCTCGCCAGGACTACAGAGTCGATTCACACAAATCCAATATAGTTCGCGCGAGAACCCAACGAAAACGATCAATTGAAGACCATCAACAGTTAAAACGGAGCATACCAAACCATACGGAAGTACGGAACGTCGGTTAAACACTTATACATATTTTTACATCGGAGTCTTGAACAAGTGAACCAAAATACAAGCCAGAGTATTCATGCTACACAAAATACAATTAGGGTTTCGGTTACAAAGGAGCTTAACAAAATAACATATGCATTATCTCGACCCCTTTTGTCCAAAATTGTTGTTTCAAAGTTTGTCCCCTGTAAGGAAAACAAAGATAACGGGAAGGGGGTGAGCTTACGCTCAATGAGGTACCAAAATAATAGCAAGTAAGAAACATGGAACTTCATATTCAATTAATCACATATGCGAATCAAATAAAGAAATGAACAAACACCATAGATAGAAAGGATACGGGTGGCTCTCAGGAGCCAAATTCCCATTTGCTTCACCGAAGCTTGATCGAAATAATAGTTGACACTCCGTCAACGCTAAAGGAGTAACCAATACCGTAGACTCCACTTTCTCCGATTCCTTCCACCTCACATACCCCTACCGGGCCCGAACTCCAATCAGATCAGAAATGGTAATACTTGAGTATACCGGAATCAAGGGTCTCAATACCCAAAGATCCCAAAATAGACTACCGTGGTTCGTTATCTAATCGACCAGACCCTTGCCGGCCCGACTCGAGTAACTAGCCACATGTGTTGAGCTCAGAGGTCACAGAAAGGTCGTTGGATACAAGCTTCCAATCGACGTCCGAACAGATGCGGATACAGATACAGATACAGATAACAGATTCAGATTCGCACCAAAATTGGCATATGAACAGATAAGAGAACGAGTGTGATAAAGTACACCCTCATCTCAAACAAAATAAACAGATAGTTCAGTCGTTCATATCACAGATTGCATGTACAGAAATCGAGTTAAACAACAAGTGAGGGGAGTGGTACACTTACCGGTTCAAGTACGGATACTTCAAAAGTTTTCACTTTAAATTGGCTTTAATCGCCAAGAAACCCTAAAAGAACCAAAGTAAAACAATTGAAGGTTTCACATCCAAAATCGAGTAAACAGAATGCACAAGTGAGGCTCGACTACTAGTCGTATGCCTCGCCAAATAATTACTAATGCAAGGGTGCAAAACATGATTTTGGAAACAAAAGTAACGAGAGGACCTAGGGTTTGAACGACCCAAAAGCCCTTCATTTCTTTCAAAAGGCAACTCAAATCGAAAGAGATTAAACGGCCTAGAAAATTGGACAGCATTTCCCCTGAATTTGCTTACTTTTCCAGCCATCATGGCTTCATTATTTTTCTCAATCAATCCCAAAATCTCACACAAAATAATCTCATTTCAATAGCCGTTCAATAGGCTCCAAGTGGTACAAGTACAAATTCAAGTTAGGACAATGGTCCGGAAACGAAGTTTAGGTCCTAAACCAAAAGACCGTTTTGACGTCATTTAGCAGAACGGACACAACTATAGCTAAACTTATTAGAGTGGGGTGAAATTTACACCATTTCGAAGCTAAGACAGAGAGATATAACTTTGATGAAGACTACTAAGTCCAGTTCTCACCCTAACTAGATCAAATTTACCACAACAACTCCAGATTTTCCAGTTCGAAACTCACCGCGGAATTCAACGGGCAGTCCTGATTCATTCACTCTTATCTCAGCACACACAACTCAAAATCAGGTAATTCCAAAGCCATTTGAAAGCTAAGATACAAGGCTATAATTATTAAGAAGACATTGACAACCAAATCAGTAGTATTCCTGGTCAAAACAACCAATTGCAGAAGCTGATTAACATGTTCGGATAGAAACAGGGTAGAAGGGGTATTTTGGTCTTTTCACAAGCTACATTGCTCCGATTGAGTTGAAATTTTTTATACCACTATAAAATATCATTCCCTACAACTTTCATGTTTTAATCCAAGTCTAATTCGGCCTCTAACTATGAGGAACAGTACCGGGCAGAATGGTTGAATTGAAACCCTAAATCCGAATTTTTCCGTTCAATGCGGAAATTTTCCGCAAACAACCACAATTTACGCATTCTAGCTTCATTCTAGATCATTTTCAACCATCATACATGGCCACACAATAGTAATCATATGAAAACAGAAAAAATCAAGAAGAAATATAAAAGTCACCAATCTCAACTAAAATCAAGAAATCTTTCACCAAATCACATCTTTAGCCACCACAAGTCATTAATTTGACATTATCAATATCAAGGAAAGAATTCCCTAGCTACTCACCTTGCAACCCCAAGAAAGGAAGCTACTTAGCACCAATTTCTTCCAAATCACTTCACCAAGAACCTTAATCCTACCTAGAGAAGAGTTTTTATGGAGTGATTTGAAGTTTTATCGGTTAGATTTGAAGATTGGAGCAAGTTATGGAAGGAAGATGTTGAAGGTTTTTCTCTCTTTTCTCTCCAAGAAATTCGGCCAAGAGAAGGATGAAAGTGATGAATTTTTGGTCAATTTTGGTTAATTAGTAAAGGTAAGTAAAATGGTCAAAGTCAAGAATAAACCACAAGGTGACACTTGTCACCCTTATTTAATGCAACTCTATCCTTTTGTCTCTCCAATGATAATCCATCTAGGTAACTTCTAATTATCTCTTCACACCTGATAAATTAAAATCCGGTATACACAACTTAACCTAGTTGACCGAATTGTATCAAACTTACCGCACTAGCGGGTCCCACGCCCGGTATCCACTTCTAAAATCTCATAAGCTAACTTATACTCGAAAAAATGATTTCAAAACCATCTTTACTCATAAAATTTATTTTCACAATTTTTGAATAAATAAAATGTGGAAAAGCGTTCAATTAATAGAAAATAAAACCTAGCAATTAAGAAAATTACGGGTTCTCACAAAAGGAGGATAAGGCGTTTTGTCCAGGGCTTAAATGTTGAGATTCAGAAGGATCTGGCTGTAGCCCAACTGAATGCCTTCAGTGATGCGGTGGAAAAAGCTTAACGAGTTTAAAGTGCAAGATTACAAGTTAGAACCTTTCAGGCGAGGAAAAGAGCTATTCCTGAAAGTAGCGTAGGACAAGAGGATACGAGCACACCTCCCAAGCTTGGAAAGGGAGCTAGAGGAGTAAAATTTTTGGGAATGTCAGGTGGTGCTTCACAGAGAGGCTCGGGCTCTACTTCCCATAGTCCCTGCGGGTATAGGTTTTACAGAGATTTTTGTAAGTGTGTGAGAACCCGTAAATTCCTCTTAATAATTTTCCTAGGGTTTATCCCCTTTAATGGCATGTTTTCTGCATTTTCTGGCTTAGGAAATTTTTCTGGTGAATTTTATGAGTAATTATAGCTTTTAAATGATTTTTCTAGTATCGGATAGATTTTGAGAAATTAAGAACGTATATCGGACATGGGACCCACTAGTGCGAAAAGTTCGGAAAAATTCGGCCAATTAGGTTAAATTCCGGATACTGTGTAAAATTTATCGGGTGTTAAGAGATAAGTAGAGTGTGTGAAATGATTGATGTGAGAGAGAAAAAGAAGTGATAAGATTGCATTAATGGAGTGACAAGTGTCACACAACCATTGGTTGGACTTTATGGTTTACTATTCACATTTTTGACTTTTTTGACCAAAGGTTAAATATCTTCAAAATTCATTAAAATTTCCTCATTCTTTCTTCACCATAGCCGGCCCTCTCAAGCTCCAAAAGGAAGAGAACTCCATCAATTTTCAAGCTTCTACTTGGTGCAAATCACCCAAAAACATTAGCTTACATCCATTTTACTCCATAAAATCTTTCCTTTTAGTGATAGTGAGTGGTCTAGTGAAGTTGTTTTGAAGAGCCAAGGTGTCCACAATCCCTATCTCTCTTGTTACTTGGTAAGTGATGCTAGAACACTCTACTACACCTAATGATGTTTATATTATGCTTAGAAGTAGCTTGAGTGATGGACTATGTGATTTATTTCTTGATTTGAAGAGTTTTGGTGAAGTTTTCCATTTTATGATGAATTTTCTGGTTTAATATGAATGTGATGTTGTGGCCTTGTATGATGAATGGTAATGGTTTAAAATGACTCTAGTAGGTGTTAATTGTTGATAAATGCAATCAATTTTGGATTTGGATGGAAAAATGGAAAGTTAGGGTTCATAATTCCCTAATTCTGTCCGGTTTTGGATCATAGGGTTATAGGCCGAATTGGACTTTTCGCAAAACATGAAAGTTGTAGGTATTGATGAGTTTGAAGTTCCTACAAAATTTTAGGTCATTTGGATTAGTGTAGAGTGAGATATGTCGTTTTTACTGTTGCTGTTCTGGGTGATCAGAATGTGCGAACTGTGATTGTAATCGTCTGTTTTGACTGGAATTGCTTTGGATTTGGATGTTGGTGTCTTCTAATGAAATGTAGCTTGATGTCTTAGCTACCGTATGCCTTTGGAAACAATGCATTTGGACCTGTGTAGACTGAGTTGGACGAATTACAGCATTGTGTGATTTGGGAACCTGCAATTACGGTTCTGGGTTGGTTTTCTGCATTTTTTACCTAGTTGTGCTAGGATTTGGACTGAGTGGCCTTCTACATTGTTGTAGCCCTATCTTTTAGCTTCGAGATGGTGGGTCTTACACCCTCATCCGATAAGCGTAACGCATTTTGTGTCATTACCGCAAAAGTATGACGAAAACTGTTTTTTTTGTTAAGGCCTAAGCTAATGCCATTTCTTAATTTCTGGTTGCCTATGATGCTTATTTATGCATATGAAACCCTATTAGGGTTAAAATTGGTATGGCTTTATGACTCGTTATCGAGTCTCCATGTACTTGTTTGCATGTTTAGGGCTCGCTCTCATTCCGGTCTTTTCCTAGCTAACTTTTGTACCTGTACTACTTTGGGCCTAGTGAATGGCTTTTGGAAATGAGGTGAATTTTGTGTGAGATGTTGGGACTGATTCGAGGAAATAATGAAGCCTTAATGGCTGGAAAAGTAAGAAATTTAGGGGAAGTGCTGCCCGATTTTCTAGGCCGTTTGGTCCTTTAAGTTGGATTTGCCTTTTGATAGAAATGAAAGGCTTTTGGGTTGTTTGGCGCCTAGGTCTTCATGTTATCTTTTTGTTCCATGAAAATCATGTTTTCCACCCTCGCACTAGTATTTATTTGGCAAGGCGTACGACGTGTAGTCGAGTCTCACTTGTGCATTCCGTTTACTCAATTTTGGATGTGAAACCTTCAATTGGTTTATTTTGATTATTTTAGGGTTTTTGGCGATTAAGGCCAATCTGAAGTGAAAACTTTTGAAGTTGAACCGGTGAGTGTTCCACTACCTGCTACCCATTATGTGAAATATCTGAATATCTGAATACTTGATTTATGACTATTGAAGCCAAATACTGTTTTGATAAAATGGAGGCGAGGGTGTACTTTATCACACTCGTTCTTCTATCTGTTCATATGCCAATTTTGAGTGCCTATCTGAATCTGCCGTCTGAATCTGCTATCTGAATCTGCTATTCTGTATCTGTATCTGAATCTGTTATCTGTGTCTGCATCTGTTCGGATTTCTATGACCTCTGAGCTCAATCCTGTGGCTAAGTTATTCGAGTCGGGCCGGCAAGGGCCTGGACGATTAGATAACGAACCACGGTAGTCTGTTCGGGGATTTTTGGGTATTGAGACCCTTGATTCCGGTATACTCGAGTATTACCATTTCTGTTCGGTTACGGTAAGCGGGCCCCGTAAAGGGGTGTTTGGTGGACGAAATTCGGTGTAAAGAGGGGTCTACGGACGTTTTGGTTCTATATACGTTGACGGAGAGTCAACCGGTTTGGATCAAGTACTGCGCTGGAAATTTGGCTCCTGAGAGCCACCCGTATCCTTCTGATTTGAATCATTGGTTCCTTTGCTTTACATCTGGCATGTGTATCTGATTTGTTAAATGTGAAATGCCAT
The DNA here is from genome assembly GCF_036785885.1 of Coffea arabica. Taxonomy (NCBI): domain Eukaryota; kingdom Viridiplantae; phylum Streptophyta; class Magnoliopsida; order Gentianales; family Rubiaceae; genus Coffea; species Coffea arabica. The sequence goes on along the minus strand of NC_092311.1, from coordinate 24,197,293 downwards.
GATTTTCTGCTATATGTTTGGTACCTCATTGAGCGCAAGCTCACCCCTTTCTGTTCCTTTTTATTTTCCTTACAGGAAAATAAACCCTTTTGGTCTGGATTTGACAAATGGCTGCCAAATTGAGCTAGTTGAACATATCTTTTGTATAGCTCATGTATTACAACCCTAAGTGTACTTTTGGGGCGTTTTCTCTTTTGATTTGGCAAACCGTGTATATGTATTAACTTTTGAAAACTTTTGTATGTCATTTTGGATTGAAATTTTGGATTGTAATCGCTAAAGTTCAGATGTGAATGTTTGCGTGCTCTTTCGGTTGGGTTCTGACGGGTCGGTTACTATCATGGCCGACTCCGGATTTCATTTTTCTTATTGTGGGTTATTTTTCCATTTTGACTTGTTTACGCTCGTTTGTAAGTTCCGGATCGCAATAGATAGTTCTAGTCTGCATCGTTAGTCCTGGCGAGAGCTGGGCAGGCAGCCCGCTAACCCCTTTGGTTCGCCTTAGGGGAAAGTGGGGCTGTTACAAAGTGAGTATAGGTTTTACACTATTTTCATAGTATAAGTTAGTTCGTGATAAGTTTGAAGTGCGTTGTAGACGTGTGACCCGCTAGTGCGCTAAGTGCGATAAAATTTTGATGACTAGGTTAAGTTTCGTATTGAGGGATATTATTTTACAAGGTACTAGGGGATGATTAGAGGTTAGTTATCTAGGTTAAGCTTGGTAGACAAAGGGATAAGAATAAACTTAAGAAATGCCAAGTGTCATGAAACCATTGGATGGAAATTTTGACCAAATTTCTTTACCTTTACTAAATATCAAATCTTGGCCAAAATCATCTTCATTTTTCCTTGTGCCTTGGCCGAATATAGAGAGGAGAGAAGAGAGAAAAACTATCATCTTGTTCTTCAAATCTAAGCCCAAATCTTGAGTTCCAACCATTAGTATCTCAAATTACTCCATAGAAACCTCTTGCTAGGAAGGATTAAGAAGGTTGGTGGAGTTGTTTTGAAAAGAGAAGCACTAAGCTATCATTTTTCTTTGGATTTTAAGGTATTTTGCCAAGAACTTCCTCTTTATTTCAATTAATTGTTAATTAGTGGCTTATAGTTGTTATATATGTTGTTTTATGGAAGATTTCATGGTTTGAGCTAGAGTTATGTTAAATTTCAGTTTTGTGGTGTAATTTCTGCTCACATGTGAAGTGTAATGGTTGGTCATGATTTACTAGTTTTGATGTATGGAAAATCTTGTGTTTAGGTGCTAGTTTACTTAGCCTAAAGAAATTTCTGGTTGGTTTGCATAAATTCCAGCTTAGGGTTTTCATTTGGTAGTAATCTACCCTGTTCTGACCAGTTTCATTCGGCCATGATGGAGGCCGATTGGGCTTAGATTGAAACATGAAAGTTGTAGAAAATGATGTTTTATAGTTGCCGTTTTATAGTTGCCTGTAAAATTTCAACTCAATCCGAGTACTGTAGCTTGTGAAATGATCTTAATACCCCTGACTGCCCACAAGCCTTATTTCACGGACAGTTTTCTGTCCTCACTGTGATTTCGATTTTTGACCATGAAAATGCATGATTTGGCTTTGGAGGTCTTCATAAGAAATGTAGGTATATGTCTTGGCTTCGAAACGCCATAAGATTCGTTTCAATCCGAAAGTCTAACTTCAGTTGTGGTTATTGTGCCGAAATGTGTGTTTTATAGTCTATGATTTGTATATGGTTGATTTGAGATGACATTGGTATTAATTGTAGGATGGAAAAGTAAGAAAATGTAGGGGATATGCTGTCCAAATTTTGGGAATGTTGGATTTCTTCGAGTTTGGTTTGGTTTGGGATATATATAAGATGGGCTTTTGGGGTTGTTCGAGCCCTAAGTTTTCATGTTACCTTTTCGTTCCCAAAATCATGTTTTGAACCCTTGCATTAGTAATTATTTGGAGAGGTATACGACTTGTAGTCAAGCCTCATTTGTGCATTTTATTTACTGGATTTGTGACTGTGGGAACCATAATTGTTTCCCTTGGTTATTCTAGGATTTCTTGGTAACTAAAGCCATACGTTGGTTGAAAACTTTTGAAGTATCTTTACGTGAACTGGTGAGTGTACCACTCCCTTGAATTATTGCTAAACTGGTTATCTGTACTTGCAAATTGCTATTTGAATATCTTTATCGACTGTTTATTTTGTATGAGACGAGGGTGTACTTTATCACACTCGTTTCTCTTGCTTGTCTACTAGTTCCAGTATCAATTTGAACTTGTTATCTTAGCCTGTTATGATGTCGTTTGGAAGTGTATCCAACGACCTTCCTATTAAACCTGAGGTCAACCTCATGGGGAGTCAATTGAATCGACCCAGCAAGGATTTGGTCGAGGAAAATTGACAATCCATGGGTGCCTGTTCCTGGGAAATCTTTGGGTATTAGAGACTCTGGATTTTCGGTATACTCGAGTATTACCATTCCTGTTCCTGTTTGGCGTTCGGGCCCGGTAAGGGGTATGCTTGGTGAACGAGATTTTGGCGTAAGCGGGGTCTACGGACATGTGTGTTTCATTAAACGTTGACGGAGGGTCAACGAGGTTGGATCAAGTATTGCAACGGGAAGTTGGCTCCTGAGAGCCACCTGTATCCTTTAATTTGTGGTGTTCATTCATTTCTCTTATTTGATGTGTATATGTGCCCTAAACGTGATTCCTCATGATTTCTACTGTTTATACTTTTGGTACCTCATTTAGCTTCTAACTCACCCCGTTCCGTTATCCTTGTTTTCCTTACAGGGAACAATCTTTTGGAACTTCGATGTTTTGAAGAATAAGTTGAGTTAGTTAGAAATTCTTTTGTTATTTTGGTATAGCTCCTCGACAATTTGGAAACCCTAAATGTATCTTAATACAAAGTTTCCTTTGGATGTGTAAACTGAATAATATGTATATTTTAAAGAGTTTCCTCATGTTTATGTAGCATATGTATTTGGGAATGTACATTCTCTCATGTTAGACAAAGTTTACTCGTATTTGGTTGGATTTTGGACGAGTGCGAAGGTTGATCAAGGAAAGCAGAAAATTTTTGGAGGTTACTGTTCACAGAATCCAGCCGAGTATCCGGCCAGTTCTTGGCCGGATATGTAGGGAAAATTTCGAAAATTTTCAATTGAGCTACTGCCTCCAATCCGGCCAGATTGTGACGTGGCAGTCACTGTTCATCCGCGGCTTGTTTTCATTCTTCGTTTCGTTTCTTTTTAACGGTTGTTGTAGCGCTCGAACACTGTATTATATTTCGAAACAAGTATTTCAGGGTGTGATTAGCTTAGTGGTCCTGGCGGCACTTCCATTTCGTTTGTATTTTTTTCGTGGGAACGTTGCACCAAAGATTGATTATATATTTTAGTTCGGCTCAATTGGGTTCTGATTGTTTCTTTTCTCGAAGTTCCTTTGAGCGTTTGGTAGGATTTCCGTTTGTTCCAGATCCGTAGACCCGGCAAGAGGTGGGCAGACAGTCCGCCGAACCCTTTGGTTCGCCTTGGGGTGAGGTGGGACTGTTACAGGTGGTATCAGAACTGTTTCGCGTGGTCTCTGCGTGGAGTGAGATTGGGGCCAAGCGGTGTTGTGGTCTCGCTCATGTGAATGAGTGTAAGGGACTAAGTACTTTTTTGAGCATAAGTTATGAATCACGGTGTATTATAGGTTTCAAATTATTATTCTGGTACTTGGAGAATATAGATACGTATGTCAGGTAGGAGTTACAAATGTAGATGATTTACTCTTGGGACTGGCCAGCTCGAGTGGTGAATTATCTTATTTTGGATTCTTGTACCCGAATACGAAACGGGATGAAAGCCTAGGTTAGAAATTACTTCGGCGAATTAGAAATCTGATTCTACGAAACTTTATATGATGGGTTAGGGATCACTAAGGATAATTAACCCTGCTTAAGATATAAATTGTGATATTCTTGTAGATTATGGATGGAACCCTAGGGGGGGAAAGCTTTTCGTTTGTTGCTTTTGTACTCTTGGTCTAGTTCTTGGTATGTAGTATTGAATGACCCCTTACTTCCATAGGATTTCCTTTGCTTGTATCTGACTGACTGTTACTGTGTGATTTGTTTGATATAGTCATGTTATATGTATATTTGCTTTTGAATTGATGCGGACGTATTATATGTATGTCTGACTGACTGGCCTAGCTAGTTTGTATATTGTCTTCACGTCTCGAGCCTAGATTGTTTAATGCAATTGAAGGAACTCGTAGTGGACGAGGCCGGGGTCGTGGACGTAGGCAACTCTCGAATGAAGGGAGAAATCGGGAACCAATGCCTGGACCCAATCCTGAACCTGGAGTGGATCCTAATGTTCAGGTAGCTGCCGCTATCCAACGTATGACCGACCTTTTGGCTCACGTAGTAGAACATCAGGGCCAAAATCCTATTAATCAGCCGGGGAACCCTGGTAATCATATAGAGGGTGAGAATAGAGCTCTCGAACGATTTCAAAAGTTCTTCCCACCAAAATTCCTTGGAGGACCAAACCCTGATGTGGCCGAGCGGTGGCTAGAGAAGATGATTGATAATTTTGCGGCATTGCACTATACTGAGGAAAGACAAGTGACATTTGCTGTCTTCCAACTGGAGGGAGCAGCCCGTTCTTTGTGGAATATAATAAGACTGAAATGGGAGAGAGAACAAACACCGAGGACTTGGGTGAATTTTATGAGAGAGTTCAACGCAAAGTACTTCCCACCTCTAATTCAAGAAAAGAAAAAAGATAAGTTCATTAGGCTTCGCCAGGGAGCTCAGACTGTTGCCGAATATGAGAGGCAGTTCACTAGGTTGTCTAAATTCGCTCCCGAACTAATTGTAACTGAGCAAAGGAGGATAAGGCATTTTGTCCAGAGTTTAAATGTTGAGATTCAGAAGGATCTGGCTGTAGCCCAACTGAATGCCTTCAGTGACGCGGTGGAAAAAGCTCAACGAGTTTAAAGTGCAAGATTACAAGTTAGAACCTTTCAGGCGAGGAAAAGAGCTAATCCTGAAAGTAGCGTAGGATAAGAGGATACAAGCACACCTCCTCGGGCTCTGCTTCCCATGGTCCCTGCGGGTACTGTGGAAAGCCGAATCACACGGAGGATGTCTGCTGGAATAAAGGAAGAAAATGTTTACGTTGCAGGAGTGCAGATCATCAAATCACTAAGTGCCCAGGCCGATCTCGAGAAAGGAGTGGGAATCGACAATCAACCAAGACCAACTCTAACTAGTCGAAAGGGGAAGGGACTGGACCGAAAGGGTCGGCTCGGGTATATTCCCTAGAGTCACATCAAGCCCCTGACCCGTCTGAGGATGTAGAAGGTACGATTCGCCATTTACGTTAGATTTCGATAGATCCCATTCATAAGAAAATTTCGAGAATGAAATTTCTTTAAGGGGGAGAGAGTGTGAGGACCCGTAAATTTTCTTTATTTTATAATATTTTATTTTATTTTATCGCTTGCATTTTCTTCATTTAACCCTATGATAGCAATTTTCCAGAGATTTTTGTAAGTGAGTATAGGTTTTACATCATTTTCATAGTATAAGTTAGTTCGTGATAAGTTTGAAGTGCGTTGTAGACGTGGGACCCGCTAGTGCGCTAAGTGCGATAAAATTTTGATGACTAGGTTAAGTTTCGTATTGAGGGATATTATTTTACAAGGTACTAGGGGATGATTAAAGGTTAGTTATCTAGGTTAAGCTTGGTAGACAAAGGGATAAGAATAAACTTAAGAAAGGCCAAGTGTCATGAAACCATTGGATGGAAATTTTGACCAAATTTCTTTACCTTTACTAAATATCAAATCTTGACCAAAATCATCTTCATTTTTCCTTGTGCCTTGGCCGAATATAGAGAGGAGAGAAGAGAGAAAAACTATCATCTTGTTCTTCAAATCTAAGCCCAAATCTTGAGTTCCAACCATTAGTATGTCAAATTACTCCATAGAAACCTCTTGCTAGGGAGGATTAAGGAGGTTGGTGGAGTTGTTTTGAAAAGAGAAGCACTAAGCTATCATTTTTCTTTGGATTTTAAGGTATTTTGCCAAGAACTTCCTCTTTATTTCAATTAATTGTTAATTAGTGGCTTATAGTTGTTATAGATGTTGTTTTATGGAAGATTTCATGGTTTGAGCTAGAGTTATGTTAAATTTCAGTTTTGTGGTGTAATTTCTGCTCACATGTGAAGTGTAATGGTTGGTCATGATTTACTAGTTTTGATGTATGGAAAATCTTGTGCTTAGGTGCTAGTTTACTTAGCCTAAAGAAATTTCTGGTTGGTTTGCATAAATTCCAACTTAGGGTTTTCATTTGGTAGTAATCTACCCTGTTCTGACCAGTTTCATTCGGCCATGATGGAGGCCGAATTTGCGACGGCCCCACCTCTCCCCGGGCGTACCCTAGGGTTTAGCGGACCGCCTGCCCAACTCTCGGCAGGACTCACTCCCTCGAATCACGTGAAACAACCGTCGACAATAAATAACATCGCAATTCACACTTACAATTTACATCGATGCATATTCAAAATACAAAGCCTCTATATACCCAAACGGGTTCAAAGTGTATACAATCCAAGTACAATCATCCTAATCGAGTGATAGCACGAGTACAAGTCAAAAGTCAAAAACAACTAGGCTACGCTAGTCTTTACATATCTCACGCCTCGCTCGTACCCCTGTAAGGAAAACAAATGGAGTGGAATGAGCTAAAAGCCCAGTGAGATTCCAAATAGCAAATTGACCATTATTTATAAGTACAAGTTTTTGATATAGCAAAGTAACGAGTATGAAGAGTTCATAAAAGTGAGTAATAACACGTCAAGTAGCAATCTCAAAATGAGCAAGTGTAAAATTTTTTCAAAATAAGCAATAATCCAATAAGCAATAATCATTCCAAAGCATAAGGATACGGATGGCTCTCAGGAGCCAACTTCCATTCATCATCAGGAGCTTGATCACGTAATAGTTGACACTCCGTCAGCTTTCAAGTAAAGGAATCAATCCAGTAGAGTACCACTTACACTACTCTCCGTCCACCATTCAAACCCCCTACTGGGCCCAAAATCCTCAATAAACACGGGTGGTAATACTCGAGTATACCGATTAGTCGAGGAGGTATCACTCCACTCAACAATCAAGAGACCCAGGGTTCATTACCCAATCGACCAAGCCCTTGCCGGCTCGACTCGAGTAACTTGCCACAGGGTTTCTGGAATTCCAGGAAGTGCGCACAACATAAACAAGTATATCAATTCAATTTCAACAATAAACAAGTATATATCAAATAAGGGCAAGTGCGATAAAGTACACTCTTGCCCGATCAAGCCAATCATATATCATTTAATCATATTGATCAAGTATTGGAAACAAGTGTCCAGTTCAATCAGGTATTTGGAAGCACTCACCAAAATGAAGTGCCCCTAGCAATCACGTCTGGGTTATACTCCGGGTTCGGAGTCCAAATCTGCGATAAAACTCAATTTGAGAACTTTGAAACATGACTAAGATTCGAAACTTAGACGTTTCGTTCAATAAGAATCAAGAAATGGAAATTTACTTGGAGAATATTCGTGTAACACTCGCTCGCTTTTCAAACTATATAACTTTGTAACAATTATACTTGGAAATGCTATTTGAGTCGAAAGTACAAGGAAAACGTATTTCTAGTAGTCATGATTGTATTTCTCTAGGGTACAAGTTCGGCCAAATCCTTACTTATATACCTCGGTAAAAGAAGACGCAAATATCCTAGATGATTCAAGTAGTAGTCACTCTTAACCCTTACTCAAGTCGCAAGTATATTTCGCTAGTCCTTGAGCGTAAATTTGGGCAGCATGCCCTTTGTATTTTCCTATTTCCAGCCATTTATGGCTTCATTATTTCCCTCAATCAAACCCAAGTTTATACACAACACAAATTCATTTCAATAGCCGTTCCATAGGCTCAAGACAATACAAGGACAAAAATTCAAGCTAACAACAAGTGCGGAAATGAGCTTTAGTAAAAGACAGATTTGATAGGATTTTGCGGAATGGACACATCCGAGGCTACGCTTATCGGATTGGAGTACAACTTATACCGTTTTGAAGCTAAGACGAAGGCCTACAACTTTCATGAAGATCACTTAGTCCAATTTCCTGTGTAACCCAGTCAAATTCCCAATTTACAGAACCAAATTCCAACTAATCGGCTAATTAACTGTACTACATTTAAATAGCCATATCTCAGACTACCAAAGTCCGTTTAAAGTGTTCTTGGAGGAGTTGAAAAGCTAAGACAGAGTACTAAAACTTTTATGTTTTGGAAAATGGCTAAATCTGCACGGATCATAGTTAATAGACACAGCCAAACGGATGAACTGTCTAAAACGGATCACTGGAAACATCCTAGAGAAGCGAGGGTATTTTTGTCTTTTCATAGGATACATTGTTCCGATTGGGCTGAAATTTTGTAACCAACTATAAAACATCATTCTATAAAACTTTTATGTTTTATGCTAAGCCTAATTCAGTCTCTAATATCACGAACTGGAACCGGACAGAACAGGGCTACAATTTTCCAGAAATCTGGAATTTTCGGTTTCAAAGGAAACTTTCTTCATTTCTTGCTTCAATCACTACCAAAGCCCCTTATATAATCTTAGATACAACATATATTAACCATACAGCAAGTATAGGCAACAATCTTTCAAACCCTAACTCATATAACTAAAAAAAAAAAAAACATACACTATCCACCCAATCTTGATAATAGCTATCATCCACCACAAATTTAAGGTGCTAAGCCAATTTAAACAAGATCAAGAGTAAGAAATGGGGAAATCAGCATCATTACCTTGCTAAAGTGACTACCAAAAGCAACCCTAGCTCTTCCTTCCAAAATTTCACCAACACCTCACTAGCTAAACACTCAAGGAAGGTTTTAATCGGTTTAGTTTTTTGTTTCCTCACTTGGATGATCCAATTTCAAGATGGATTTGGGCAGCTCTCCCTTGGGTTTTCTCTCTCTCTCTCTCTCTCTCGGCCAAGGTAGCAGAAAAATGAGGAAGAAAGGCTGCTCCATGGTGATAAGAAGGCAAGACAATTAGTCTTGGTCAAGGCCCTTAGATGGCCGACAAGTGTCCTCACCAACCTCCACTCAAATTTTTGTTTCTTTTCCTTGCCATTTTGGTCCAAACTTTCGGTCAAAGCCAGCTGGAATTAAGGGGATATTTTGCTCAAATAATAATGATCTTGTATGGTAAGAAAATGGTGGTCAAGTGGTACGTTCAATCGGTAGTGCACGGTACCCGTCGGTTCGCACCGTTTTTCCTTAAATCACACGTACTAGGGTTTTTACTTCCTATTCACTAACTTTTTATCATTGCTTCTAATCACATATTATTTCTCACCTAAAAGTCACTCTTAAGCACCAAATTTGATCCTTACTCCGTACCGGATAATTACACTACGAAAAAACGCGAAAACCCTAACTTGCACCAATCTTGAAACGAAAGGTGAAACCCTACTTTCTAGGTTCATTTGCACTTCTTGTGGAATGATTGGATAGTAGGGCTATAATAAATGAATAATTTCTAAATAAAAGGGCATTTTTAAGAAAACGTGAGGGGTTTTACAATTCCATAAATTGAATTTAGGGTTTCGATTAAAATATGAGAAATTTGAGAAAAGGGTTAGTCACAATTAAAAACCAGGGTTTTGATTAGACTTTAGGGTTTCTAGTCTTTAAAACAAAACAATGTTTTAAAATAAAAATAAACTAAAGGAAGCATAATATTTTTTTTTCTTTTGAAACTAAACAACAATAGTATCCTAAAAGTTGGGGTATCAGAGAATTGGGCTTTGTTTAAAACATGAAAATTGTAGGAAATGATGCTTTATAGTTGCCTGTAAAATTTCAGCTCAATCCGAGTACTGTAGCTTGTGAAATGATCGAAATACCCTTGACTGCCCACAAGCCTTGTTTCACGGACAGTTTTCTGTCCTCACTGAGATTTCGATTTTTGACCATGAAAATGCATGATTTGGCTTTGGAGGTCTTCATAAGAAATGTAGGTATATAACTTGGCTTCGAAACGCCATAAGATTCGTTTCAATCCAAAAGTCTAGTTTCAGTTGTGGTTATTGTGCCGAAAGGTGTGTTTTATAGTCTATGATTTGTATATGGTTGATTTGAGATGACATTGGTGTTAATTGTAGGACGGAAAAGTAAGGAAATGTAGGGGATATGCTGTCCAAATTTTGGGAATGTTGGATTTCTTCGAGTTTGGTTTGGTTTGGGATATATATAAGATGGGCTTTTGGGGTTGTTCGAGCCCTAAGTTTTCATGTTAGTTTTTCGTTCCCAAAATCATGTTTTGCACCCTTGAATTAGTAATTATTTGGAGAGGTATACGACTTGTAGCCGAGCCTCATTTGTGCATTTTATTTACTGGATTTGTGACTGTGGGAACCATAATTGTTTCCCTTGGTTATTCTAGGATTTCTTGGTGACTAAAGCTGTTGGTTGAAAACTTTTGAAGTATCTTTACGTGAACTGGTGAGTGTACCACTCCCTGAATTATTGCTAAACTGGTTATCTGTACTTGCAAATTGCTATTTGAATATCTTTATCGACTGTTTATTTTGTATGAGACGAGGGTGTACTTTATCACACTCATTTCTCTTGCTTGTCTACTAGTTCCTGTATCAATTTGAACTTGTTATCTGAGCCTGTTATGATGTCGTTTGGAAGTGTATCCAACGACCTTCCTGTTAAACCTGAGCTCAACCTCATGGGAAGTCAATTGAATCGAGATACCCCAAATTTTAGGATACTATTTTTGTTTGATCTCAAAAAAAAAGATTACGGTTTTTTATTTTATTTTATTTTTGTCTTAAAACATTGTTTTATTTTAAAGACTAGAAACCCTACTTGTACTTTAAATCCCTAGTTTACTTGTGACTAGCAGGTTATGTTTAAATCCCTCATATTTGACTCAAAACCCTAATTTTATTCTATGAAATTGTAAAATTCATCACACTTTTCTTAAAATTCCTTTTATTTAGAAATTATTCATTTAATATGATCCTACTACTCAAGTACTCCACAACAAGTGCAAATGAACCTAGAAAGTAGGGTTTCACTCTTCGTTTTCAAGATTGGAGCAAATTAGGGTTTTCGCGATTTTTTTTCGCCGGATGAAATTTCAGTATGGAGCAAGGATCAAATTTGGTGATTAAAAATGACTTTTAAGTAAGAAATAATATGTGATTAGAAGCAATGATACAAGGTTAGTGAATAGGAAGTAAAAACCCTAGTACGTGTGTTTTTAAGAAAAACGGCGCGAACCGGAGGGTCCCGCACACTACCGATTGAACGCACCACCTGACCACCATTTTCTTCCCATACAAGTCTACTGATATTTGAGTAAAATATCTCCTAATTTACAGCTAAGCTTGACCGAAATTTGTGGCTCAAATGCAAGGAAGGAAAGAGAAAATTTTTGTGGTTGAGGTTAAGCCAAGTGTTGGCCAAACTTGTGGTTAGAATTAATTCTTATCTTTCTACCTTCTTATAAGACAAACTTAGCTTAATCTCCTTCATTATTTTCTGCATCTTGGCCGAGTAAGGAGAGAGAGAAAGGGAGAGCAAGAGTTGCACCATTTTCTTCTTGATTTACACCAACCAAGTGCTAAAATCGAATTCTAAACCGTTTCATCGTAAGTTTGGAAGCTTGGGAAGTTAAGGGAACCAAAAATTTCAAGAAATAGTGGAGGATCACTCTTGCAAGCCTTCTTTTTGAGGTATAAAATCTGATCTATGGCTTTGATCCTTTTATTCTTGTTTAAGATGTTAAATAGTTCATGTTTTGGGTTTGATTACAAGTTATGCAAGTTGATGTGATGATTTTGGATGAGATAGGTAAGTTAGGGTTTGATTAATTTCTGCCCATACTTGATGTATGATTGATATATGTTGTATCCAAAGTTATATAGGGGGTTTTGGTAGCATAAAATTCCATAAAATTCCCCAGATAATTTTCATGAGTAAATATAGATTTTAAATTATTTTTCTAGTATCGGTTAGTTTTTGAGAAATTAAGAACGTATATCGGACGTGGGACCCACTAGTGCGGTAAGTTCGGAAAAATTCGGCCGATTACATTAAGTTTCGGATACTGGGTTTAATTTATCGGGTGTTAAGAGATAAGTAGAGGATGAGATGTGATTGATGTGAGAGGAAACAAAAGGATTGGGATGCTTTTATGGAGTGACAAGTGTCACTTGGTGATTGGTTTCACTTGTTGGATACTATTCACCTTTTTGACTTTTCTTACCAATTGAATAAATATCTCAAAAATCACCAAAAATTCACTCTTGTCTTCTCCATTGTGGCCGGCCACCTTGAGCAAAGAAGAAAGAAAACTCTTCAAGGTTCTTGCTTCCATCTTGCTTAAGTGTAATCATCCAACCATTTGATCTTGTTTCTACTTCATAAAACCTTTCCATTTGGTGATAGTAAGTGGTTTGGTGAAGTGTTTGGGGAAGCTAAGGTGACAAGCAACTCTCCCTCTCTTGTTTTACTAGGTGAGTAGTGAATGAACCTTCTCCTTCACTTAATGAAGCTTAATTTGTGCTTAGTGGTAGTTAAAATGTTGAATTTTGTGGTTTATTTCTTGATTTTGGATGAAGTGGTGAAGTTTTCCATTTATTGGTGATTTTTCTGTTTATATATGAAATTGATGGTGTGGCCTTGTATGATGATTGGAAATGGCCTAAAATGAGGCTAGTAGGTGTAAATTATTGTTAATTGCAAGCACTTTTTGGTTTGGAGGGAAATTTAGAAGACTAGGGTTTCATACCCTTCAATTCTGTCCGGTTTTGTATCTCCTGGTTAGAGGCCGAATTGGCCTTAGCTTGAAACATAAAAGTTGTAGGGAATGACATTTTAGAGGTGCCTACAAAATTTCAGGATAATCGGAGTAGCGTATAATGAGAAAAGTTGAAATTACCCTTGCTGTCCTGTTTCTACCCGAACCTGAGAACTGCGATTGTAATTGGTTATTTTGGTTTGGACTGTTTCAGAATTGGTTGTTGAGGCCTTCTGATAGAATGTATCCCTGTTTCTAAGCTTTCGTATGGCTTTGGAATTTCTGGATTTGGACTTATGTAGGCTGTTTTATGATGTTTGTACTAGATTACGGTTTGTGAACCTGTTTTGCGATTCTGGTGTAGTATGGTACATTTTTGACGTAGTTACACGCGAAATTTGACTGAGTGGCCTTCTTCAACATTGTAGCCTCTTAAGTCCTGAATATTCCTGTAAAATTTCGGGTCAAACGGATTAGTGTATCATGAGTTATAGATGAATACTCAAGCCTGTTTTGAACATCAGGTTCTGTGCGTTTTTAGTTTAGCTTCTGTACGTGACTTTTTCGGTTTTGATCCCGTACGATCTGGGTTTTGACTCCTTCATAAGAAATGTAGATCTTGGTTTTGGGTTCGAAATGGTATAAAGTGCGTCGAAATCCGAGTTCCGTAGCTCCTGTTATAACCAAAACAAAATCGATCGTCAGAACTGCCTTGAATCTGGACAGTTCTGACGAGTACTTTGACACTCAAATTTCGTTCTGTTCTGAGTGGATTCAGGTCTTGGCCAAAACATCAAAGTTTTAGCCTTATGTCTCAGATTTCTAATTCCTTTGGAATTTCCTGATTTGGATTTGTGAGCTGGGAGTTATAGTCCAGCAAACATACCCTGTCCGTTACTCTGGAGTGCAAATTCCTGGAACGGTTTTCTGCACTTTCGACCTATTTCTGTTCAGATCCGGATTTAGGTGTCTTCATGAAAATTGTAGCCCTTCCTCTTAGCTTCGCAACGGTACCTCATGTACCTTTATCCGACACTCATAGCTTCGATTAGGCTCAAAACAGTTTTGACGGCAAAATGGCTAGGCCGCCATTTCCGTTTCCGTTTTGCCGTTTCCGCACTTACATGTGCCGATTTTGCCGTTTTGCTTGTTTTAGGTATATTAGTAGCCGTTTATGATATTATATGATGCAATCTTCTATTTCAGACGGTGGTGAGCTAGGTGGTACCGGTGGGGCCTACTAGCTACTCTTCGCGGCACAAATTTCGAAATTTGCTCTTTTGTTCGTTGAGTAAGTATTCAGGCCGCTTTTACGTGTTAGTTGTTTATGTGTTTTGATAAGTATGAAAAGGGTACCTAGGCGAGGGTGTACTTTATCGCACTCGACCTAAACCCTAGTTTGCGCACATATTTGTACATGACATATGTATATGAATCATTTTGGAACTAAACCCCTTGAGCTTGTGGCTCGGGGTGACTTTTGAATACATTTTGTGAAGTTTGTGAGTTTGGGGCCCGATCTCAATCCTAGATGGACTATTCGAGCCGGTTAGGGCTTGGTAGAAGTCAGTCCAACCTGGTTTGAGGTCACCAAGTTTGTGAATCCGGTTCACCGATTATGTGGACCAAGTTTGTGACCCGAGCTTGTGAACCAAGCTCAATTTCGTTCGTTCGAACAAGTTTGTGAGGTGTCTGGCCAGAGAGGGTGATAAGGTGTACGGTGGGGGTATAAGTGAAGTTCTACGGACCATTATTTGAGGTCGACGGAGTGTCGGCAGGAGGTCACACACGGCAAACGATCTAGCTTTGGAGCCACCTGTATCCTTATTATGTGATGTTACTTTTCTGCTTTTGCTTTACTCTTACTGTGTAACTGTTGTACGTGAAATTTATGCTTTCGCCCCTGTTTACTTACTAAGCATATAGCTTACCCCTTCCCTTTTATTTTCCTTAGCAGGGGCCGACGCGGGGACTTTTGGCACGTACCCTAGCATAGTTAGGTTTGATTGTAATAGTTGGACATAGTATGTTTGTTTTTGTTTTAGTTTTGGTGGTTATTCTAGGATTTCTTGGTGACTAAAGCCGTTGGTTGAAAACTTTTGAAGTATCTTTACGTGAACTGGTGAGTGTACCACTCCCTGAATTATTGCTAAACTGGTTATGTGTACTTGCAAATTGCTATTTGAATATCTTTATCGACTGTTTATTTTGTATGAGACGAGGGTGTACTTTATCACACTCGTTTCTCTTGCTTGTCTACTAGTTCCTGTATCAATTTGAACTTGTTATCTGAGCCTGTTATGATGTCGTTTGGAAGTGTATCCAACGACCTTCCTGTTAAACCTGAGCTCAACCTCATGGGGAGTCAATTGAATCGAGCCAGCAAGGACTTGGTCGAGGAAAACTTGTAACAGCCCCACTTTCCCCTAAGGCGAATCAAAGGGGTTAGTGGGCTGCCTGCCCAGCTCTCGCCAGGACTACGGATCAGTTCACGTCGATCTAATAAAACAAGTCAAAATCACAAGATAAAAAAAAAATTGAAAAAACGAAGCCGATGATGAACAGTACCGTCCACGTCAGAATCCGGATACTAGGCCGAGAGTAGCCAAATTTTTCTTTTGCCGTTTGAAATACGAGTTAATCCGAAATCCAACCAAATGTCAACCAAACATTGAAATGTAACATTTACAAGCCAAAAGCCAAAGCGGCATATCAAAACGATTCATCACGGATATACATGTTCGGTTTGCCAATCAAAAGAAATTGAACCCAATACACATTAGGGTTTCATTCAAAGAGCTATACAAAAGACATTTACATGAGCTCAACTTGACAACCAACTAACACAACCTTTTCCAAAAGTGGTCATTTCCTGTAAGGAAAACAAATAGAACGGAATGAGCTTAAGCCCAGTGAGTTACTACCACATAAGCAACAAAGAGCATATAGCATAACCTTTCATTTCAAGTACACAATTAAAGAATAAAACAAGTCGGTAAAAGGATACGGTCGACTCTCAAGAGCCCATTTCCACGCGTACATTCTTGATCCAATCTTATTGACTCTCCGTCAACGTTTATGAGTACCAACCGTAGAACCCACTTCACTCCCATCCCTTCCACCAAACATACCCTAACCGGGCCCGCACTCCAATCAGTAGCTTTTGGTAATACTCGAGTTTACCGGAATCAAGAGTCTCATTACTACAAGATTCCCCAGTACAGTCCCCGTGGCATGTCAATTTTCACGACCAAGCCCTCGCCGGCTCGATTCAATTGACTACCAACGGGGTTGAGCTCAGTAGTACAGTAAGGCCGTTGGATACTCGTCCAGACGACACCAAATCAGTTTTTCATGAAGTGAATTCAATATCTCATATAGCAAGTGCAGTATATCAGTGAAGCGGTAAACAGTCACTAACGGTATCACATGGGGTGAGGGCGGTCAAGTACACCCTCACCTCAATCAATTCCAATAGCCAAATAAGCCTTCAAGGTATCAAAATCACATATAGCAAAGCCACATTGTAACATTCAAGTGAGTAGTATACTTACCACTCAAGTAAGTGATGTTTCATACACCGTCGTTAAAAGATCGTCGTGAACCCTCGTCACGTCCTAAAACACGTAAACAAATACAATGAGACTCGATAACGAGTCATAAAGCAATGCCAATCACAACCCCAATAGGGTTTCATAAGCATGTATAAGCATCATAGGCAACCAGAAATTGCAGAAATGCAACTAATGGCCCTAACAAAAAAAAACAGTTTTGTCCTCATTTTGCGGTAATGGCACAACTTGCACTACGATTATCGGATTAGGGTGTAAGACCCACCATTTCGAAGCTAAGAACCAGGGCTACAACAATGTAGAAGGTCACTCAGTCCAAATCCCATCACAACTAAGTCAAATATGCCAAATAACAAACCAGAACCGTAATTGCAGGTTTACAAATTACACTATGCTGTAATCAGTACAACTCAGTCTAAACAGGTCCAAATGCAGAAATTCCAAAGGCATATGGTAGCTAGGCCATCAAGCTACATTTCATCAGAAGACCTCAACACCCAAATCCAAAACAATTCCAGTCAAAACAACCCATTTCAAACGCAGTTCAAAAATCCTGATGAACCCAGAACAGCAATAGTAATTTCGGCTTATCTCATTCTACACTACTCCAATTGACCTGAAATTTTTCAGACACCTTTAAAACATCAATACCTACAAGTTTCATGTTTTGAGCCAAGGCCAATTCGGCCCTTAACCATGAGATACAATACCGGACAGAATTGGGGATATAAAACCCTAACTTTCTCAAATTCCTTCCAAACCCAAAATTGGTTACAATTACCAATCATGTACACCTACTATAGTCGTTAGCCATCAATTCCAACCATCATAGATAACCACAACATGATGATCACAATTAAACCAGAAAATTCATCAATAAATTGAAAACTTCACCAATTCATCTCAAACCAAGAAATAAACCACAAATTCATCACTTTAGCTACCATTAAGCACAACTTAAGCTTCATTAAGTGTAGGAGGAAGTTCAATCACCACTCACCTAGTAAACAAGAGAGGGAGAGTTGTTGGACACCTTAGCTTCCTTAAACACTTCACCAAATCACTTTCTAGTACCAAATGGAGAGATTTTATGGAGTAGAAACAAGATCAAATGGTTGGATGATTACACTCAAGCAAGATGGAAGCAAGAATCTTGGAGAGTTTTTCTTTCTTCTTAGCTAGAGAGGGCCGGCCACAATGGTGAAGAAAAGAGTGACTTTTGTGGTAATTTTGAGATATTTAATCAATTGGTAAGAAAGGTCAAAAAAGTCAAATAAGTCAAATAAGTGACCACCACTCTTAAGGTGACACTTGTCACTTCATTAATGCATTCCTATCCTTCTTTTTCCCTCTCACATCAATCACTTCACCTCCTCTACTTATCTCTTAACACCCGATAAATTTCACCCAGTATCCGGAACTTAACCTAATTGGTCGAATTTTTCCGAACTTTTCGCCCTAATGGGTCCCACATCCGGTATACACTCTTAATTTCTCAAAACCTATTTGATACTAGAAAAATCATCCAAAAACTATATCTGCTCATTAAAAATATCTAGAAAATTTCCCTACTAAAGAAAACGCAGAAAACAAGCCATTAAATAAATAAAACCCTAAAAAAAAATGGGAAAAGTACGGGTTCTCACACTCTCTCCCCCTTAAAGAAATTTCGCCCTCGAAATTTTCTTACGGAATCTATCATGATCTAAGGTACCCAACGGATCGCACCTTTCTCTGGTTCAGAAAATCGGGGACCTGTTGTGGCTCCAGTGAATACACTCGAGCCGCTACCCTAGGTTTGGTCCCTTCTACCTTGGCCGATTCGGAATTAGTCCTCGCCCTCTACCTTTACCTCGAGTACCAGGGCCATTTAGGTGCAAAAGTCTATAGATCCACACCTATCGTGTGCGTAATACTCCAACTAGAAACAAAATAAAAACACAAAACAAATACACGAAAAGCACGCAAAAGCGTAGGTACCAAAAGATAATACTCGAATATATACATTTATTTACAAAACCACACCAAAAGATATACAAAGTACCCGACCTCCAGTCGGTACAAAACCCATTATGCACACGAGCACTCCGGCTCCAAAAATCTAGTCAGTCCACCAAATAACCAAAGAAATTAGCCATGCCAGTCCTAGCAAAAGTAATCTACCAGCTACTCATAATACAAAAGCGTCCCTAATCACCTCCCCTAGGGCCCCGGTTCCCAACGGAACCTAAAGTATCTATCTCGCCTATCTGCTCTGGACCAGTAGCTCGTGGTGGTGCCTCCGCGGCCATGTCTAGTAAAACCCCACAGTCAAACGTAATACTCCGGGCCCTCTCCCTAAGCTGCATCCTCATAGCGAAGAGGTGCTGGTGTGTGTGTCGAAGATCCCGCTCCAGGTCCCTAACGCGCAACGCCTGCCAACGGCTAAACTCTCTAGCCTCCTCCAGCTGTGCCCTCAAAGTCTCAACTGTCCTGCCTAGGTGATAACGCTCGTCATCCATCGCTAAAACAACCTCGTCAGGATAGCCATAGGTATACCAGCACTCACAGGGTCGGCGCGACACCTGTCCAAAAGGGGAATACAAACTATAAGACTCCCCAAGCCTCCTCCGATATCGGATCGCCCGCTTACGCAGCACCCGGTCCTCTGGGCCCCTCGCACTCGGAGGTCTCGGTCCCGGTCCCATGCCGCTAGAACTGCCCGGATCCATACCTACAAACATTAATTCGTTAGTTAACTGACATTTCAACTTAAAATATATCATTCATCTTAAAGAGAATAATGTATTCCTAAGGCCTATCACGTATGTCCCACAATTGCCCAAGTCCTCTAACCTAGGCGCTCTTATTTCGTTCGTATCCGGGCCCAAGAATCCCATCCAAGATAATTCACAACTCGAGCCGGCCGGTCCCAAGCGTAAATCATCCTTATTAAAGATTCCTACCCGACATACATACTTAACTTCCTCATGTCCCATGTTAATGATCCTTACACTTATGACATGCACAGTTCATAGCTTACGCTCAAAAGAGCACTTATACCTTTAAACACTTTCACCAAAAGCAGGACCATGACATCACTTGGCCCCAAGCTCACTCCGCGCAGAGACCACGCGAAGTGGCTCTGATACCACTTGTAACAGCCTCACTTTCCCATAAGGCGAACCAAAGGGGTTAGTGGGCTGCCTGCCCAGCTCTCGCTAGGACTACGGATCAGTTCACGTCGATCTAATAAAACAAGTCAAAATCACAAGATAAAAAAAATGAAAAAATGAAGCCGATGATGAACAGTACCGTCCACGTCAGAATCCGAATACTAGGCCGAGAGTAGCCAAATTTTTCTTTTGCCGTTTGAAATACGAGTTAATCCGAAATCCAACCAAATGTCAACCAAACATTGAAATGTAACATTTACAAGCCAAAAGCCAAAGCGGCATATCAAAACGATTCATCACGGATATACATGTTCGGTTTGCCAATCAAAAGAAATTGAACCCAATACACATTAGGGTTTCATTCAAAGAGCTATACAAAAGACATTTACATGAGCTCAACTTGACAACCAACTAACACAACCTTTTCCAAAAGTGGTCATTTCCTGTAAGGAAAACAAATAGAACGGAATGAGCTTAAGCCCAGTGAGTTACTACCACATAAGCAACAAAGAGCATATAGCATAACCTTTCATTTCAAGTACACAATTAAAGAATAAAACAAGTCGGTAAAAGGATACGGTCGGCTCTCAAGAGCCCATTTCCACGCGTACATTCTTGATCCAATCTCATTGACTCTCCGTCAACGTTTATGAGTACCAACCGTAGAACCCACTTCACTCCCATCCCTTCCACCAAACATACCCCAACCGGGCCCGCACTCCAATCAGTAGCTTTTGGTAATACTCGAGTTTACCGGAATCAAGAGTCTCATTACTACAAGATTCCCCAGTACAGTCCCCGTGGCATGTCAATTTTCACGACCAAGCCCTCGCCGGCTCGATTCAATTGACTACCAACGGGGTTGAGCTCAGTAGTACAGTAAGGCCGTTGGATACTCGTCCAGACGACACCAAATCAGTTTTTCATGAAGTGAATTCAATATCTCATATAGCAAGTGCAGTATATCAGTGAAGCGGTAAACAGTCACTAACGGTATCACATGGGGTGAGGGCGGTCAAGTACACCCTCACCTCAATCAATTCCAATAGCCAAATAAGCCTTCAAGGCATCAAAATCACATATAGCAAAGCCACATTGTAACATTCAAGTGAGTAGTATACTTACCACTCAAGTAAGTGATGTTTCATACACCGTCGTTAAAAGATCGTCGTGAACCCTCGTCACGTCCTAAAACACGTAAACAAATACAATGAGACTCGATAACGAGTCATAAAGCAATGCCAATCACAACCCCAATAGGGTTTCATAAGCATGTATAAGCATCATAGGCAACCAGAAATTGCAGAAATGCAACTAATGGCCCTAACAAAAAAAAACAGTTTTGTCCTCATTTTGCGGTAATGGCACAACTTGCACTACGATTATCGGATTAGGGTGTAAGACCCACCATTTCGAAGCTAAGAACCAGGGCTACAACAATGTAGAAGGTCACTCAGTCCAAATCCCATCACAACTAAGTCAAATATGCCAAATAACAAACCAGAACCGTAATTGCAGGTTTACAAATTACACTATGCTGTAATCAGTACAACTCAGTCTAAACAGGTCCAAATGCAGAAATTCCAAAGGCATATGGTAGCTAGGCCATCAAGATACATTTCATCAGAAGACCTCAACACCCAAATCCAAAACAATTCCAGTCAAAACAACCCATTTCAGACGCAGTTCAAAAATCCTGATGAACCCAGAACAGCAATAGTAATTTCGGCTTATCTCATTCTACACTACTCCAATTGACCTGAAATTTTACAGACACCTTTAAAACATCAATACCTACAACTTTCATGTTTTGAGCCAAGGCCAATTCGGCCCCTAACCATGAGATACAAAACCGGACAGAATTGGGGATATAAAACCCTAACTTTCTCAAATTCCTTCCAAACCCAAAATTGGTTATAATTACCAATCATGTACACCTACTATAGTCGTTAGCCATAAATTCCAACCATCATAGATAACCACAACATGATGATCACAATTAAACCAGAAAATTCATCAATAAATTGAAAACTTCACCAATTCATCTCAAACCAAGAAATAAACCACAAATTCATCACTTTAGCTACCATTAAGCACAACTTAAGCTTCATTAAGTGTAGGAGGAAGTTCAATCACCACTCACCTAGTAAACAAGAGAGGGAGAGTTGTTGGACACCTTAGCTTCCTTAAACACTTCACCAAATCACTTTCTAGTACCAAATGGAGAGATTTTATGGAGTAGAAACAAGATCAAATGGTTGGATGATTACACTCAAGCAAGATGGAAGCAAGAATCTTGGAGAGTTTTTCTTTCTTCTTAGCTAGAGAGGGCCGGCCACAATGGTGAAGAAAAGAGTGATTTTTGTGGTAATTTTGAGATATTTAATCAATTGGTAATGTGACGACCCCACTTCTCCCAAGGGCGAACCCAAGGGTATCGGCGGGCCGCCTGCCTAGCTCGCGCCAGGACTCAAAACTTAAAGCAATCGAACGAGATAGCTCGAAAGAGCACTATATACAATATATACAATCCCACAAGTTATATTTACATCTTCAAAAGTCTCGAGTCAAACCACTCTAATATACTACAACCACAACCAGCAGAAGATAGACCCTAAGAAGGGTCCTTATACAAACCACCAAAACATGGTGACCTCAGACTAGGTTGGACTGACTTCGACCAAGCCCTAACCGGCTCGAATAGTCCAAACAGGTCTTAGATCGGGCCCACGAACTCACAAACTTTGCAAACTTCACAAACTTTACTCGAAAGTCGCCCCGAGCCACAAGCTCAAGGGTTTTGGTTCCAAAAGGTTCATATACATATGCCAAGTACAATTATACATTCAAATTAGGGTTTAGGTCGAGTGCGATAAAGTACACCCTCGCCTAAGTACCCTTTTCACATATCTCAAACACATAGCCAAGAAAACACATCAAACTGGCCTGAATACTTACTCAAAATACCAAAAGTAGTACGAAAGCAAAATCGCTTCGCGCGTTCGCTAGTAGTGGGCCCCACCGGCTCCGCCTAGCTCACCGCTGTCTGAAATAGAAGATTTTATCACAAACGGCCACTAACATGCCCAAAACAAGCAAAACGGTAAAACGACACGCGCGCACGTAAATATGACGGACGGAAACGGAAACGGCAGATTTGATACTCATTTCTAGTTTACCCATAAGTTGAGCTACGAATATCGGATTAAGGCGTATGAGATGCCAAATCGAAGCTTAAAGGATGAACAACAACTGTTATGAAGACATCCAGAACTGAAACTGGAGGCTTCAGTCCCAAATGACCAAACACAATCACTTACGAAATCTGGCCAATGCACAAATGGTCAGTTTTGAGTGCGAACTGTTTTCTATGCTACACATGGTCAAAAGAGATGAAAATTGGTAGTTAGATAGTTCATTCCAAATGGAACAACTTTCATGAAGGTCGGCAATCCAAATTCGGAACGGAAATTGGTCATCAAGACCAAAACAGATCTGACCAGAAAATGGTCATCTTCACGGCCAGGCCTTATTTGCTCGGCTATATCTCAGGTTTTATAAATCCGATTCATGAAATTCCAAGGGCGTTAGAAAGCTCTGATATAAGGCTATAAGTTTGGTGTTTTGGTCGAAAGCCCAAACAGCTTGTAACCCAGTCAAATGTGAAGCCAAAGTTCCAGTCATAAACTGTCCAAAAACGTAACAGAATTTGACGGTCAAAACAGGTCTGAGTATTTCGTTTATAGCTCAGGATATACTAATCCGTTTAACCTGAAAATTTACAGGGATATCCGGGACTTAAGGGGCTACAATGTTGAAGAAGGAAACTTTGTCCAATTTTGAATGTAACAAGGTCAAAAATGCAAGACACTATACCAGAATTGCAAAACAGGATCACAAACCGTATTTGACCTTAATATGCGGTAATGGCACCAAATTCACTACGGTTATCGGATGGGGGTGTAAGACCCACCGTTTCGAAGCTAAGAAACAGGGTTACAATATTGGAGAAGGCCACTCAATCCAGTTCCTAGCACAACTAGGTCAAATGTGCCAAATACTAAACCAGATTCACCAAAACAGGTTTGCAAAACGCAGAAAACTGTAATCGATATAACTCAGTCCATACAAGTCCAAATGCCGAAATTCCAAAGGCATATGTTATCTAAGACATCCAGTTACATTTCATCAGAAGACACCAACTTCAAAATCCAAACCAATTCCAGTCAAAACAGCCAAATACCAACGCAGTTTTCGCATTCTGATCAAAGCAGAACAGCTACAGTAATTTCGTCATAACTCACTCTACACTAATCCAAATGCCCTGAACTTTTACAGGCACCTTATACACATCAATACCTACAACTTTCATGTTTTGAGAAAAGTCCAATTCGGCCTCTAACCCTATGATCCAAAACCGGACAGAATTGGGATTTTATAAACCCTAACTTTCCATTTTTCCATCCAAATCCATAATTGATTGCATTTATCAACAATTCACACCTACTAGAGTTATTATAGTCCATTGCCAATCATCATACAAGGCCACAACATCCCATTCATTTTAAACCAGAAAATTCATCATAAAATGGAAAACTTCACCAAAACTCTTCAAATCAAGAAATAAATCATATATTCTAACACTTATGCCACCATTAAGCACAAAATAACCATCATTAAGTATAAGGAAGTAGTAAAACATCACTTACCTAAGAACAAGAGATGTAGAGAGGTGTTGGACACTTAGCTCTTCAAACAAACTTCACTACAACCCTTACTAGCACTAGAAGATAGGATTTTATGGAGTGAAATCTAGTCTAAGCTTTTGTTTATAGAAGATTGAAGCTTATGGAAGCTTGAAAGTTGGTGGAATTTCCTTCTTCTTTGCAAGGAGAGAGCCGGCCACAAGGAAGAGAAAAATGGTGAATTTTGGGCATTTTTTTTGATATTTAATCCTTTGGTCAAAAAAGTCAAGAAAGTAAATAGTAATTCTTAAAGTCCAACCAATAGGAAAGTGACACTTGTCACCTCCATTAATGCCTTCTTATCTTTCTTTTCTCTCTCACATCAATCACTTCACACACACTACTTATCTCTTAACACCCGATAAATTTTACACAGTATCCGAAACTTAACCTTATTGGCCGAATTTTTCCGAACTTTTCGCACTAGTGGGTCCCATATCCGATATACGTTCTTAATTTCTCAAAAACTAACTAATACTAGAAAAATCATCTAAAAACTCTATTTACTCAATAAAAATTATCTGGGGAATTTTCTAATAAAGAAAATGTAGAAAAAACGGGTTTTCAATCTTAACCGGAACTTAGGGTTTAAATCTTAATCCCTACTTAGGGTTTTCGAAATACTCCCAAAACCAAACGTTACCGCCCAAATAATGAATATCTCAACGTAGAACGAACTGGGGCCTCACAATCTCCCCCACTTAGGACAATTTCGTCCTCGAAATTAATTCGTTGGTCAAAGCGTACCTTCAAAACCTGCCGAAGGGTCAATCGCCTCCTGTTGACCCATTGCATACACTCTTGCTGGCCCTTTAGGTCGATTGTCCCCTGCATTGGACGGCTTAGTTGTGGTCCCTTCAGTCGGTGACTTAAATTCTTCCTTTTTCATCTTAGGACACCGGGCAATCAGGTGTTCGGTGCTACCACATTTGAAGCATTTGCGTACCGAACTATTCTTCCAGCAATTTTCATCGGTGTGATTGCCCCCACAGAAACCACAGGTTGACTTGGCGGCTGTACTTGCCCCTCCACGCTGGACACTCCTCGGCCCCTCTTGCACGACCTGACCCCGCACAAAGTTTTTCGGGGTCCCTGCAGGTCGTGGACCATCCGTACCTTTCGTTATCTTGGCAGGTGGCTCGTTTCGCGAGCTTTGTCCGATCATGGAATCATTTGAGCTAGGTTGCCTCCTTTTCCGATCGTGGAAGGCTTTAACCTGTCCTCTGGCAGTCTCAATCCGCTGTGCTTTTTCTAGCGCTTGGCTAAACGTGTTCAACTGAGCAGCTGCTAGCGACTCCTGGATTTCCACAGTTAAACCTTGAACGAAGCGACGGATTCGTTTCTGCTCCGTTAACACCAGCTCTGGGGCAAAGCGGGAAAGTTTAGTGAACTGGGTTTCGTACTCTGCCACGCTAGATGCACCTTGACGCAGGCGAATAAAATCATCTTCCCGTTTCTCTTGCACGATGGGCGGCAAATACTTCTCATTAAATTCTCGGGTAAAATTGATCCAGGTCCAAGGGGTTTGTTCCCGCTCCCACTTAGCTCTGATCACATTCCACCAGGCTCGAGCGGCCCCCTCAAACTGGAAAACAGCAAAAGATATCTGCCGCTCTTCCGAATACCTAAGCGCGGCAAATATATCGAGCATTCGGTCCATCCAGGTTTCTGCTAAATCAGGATTAGGTCCTCCTATGAACTTAGGAGGTGCAAACTTTTGGAACCGTTCTAAGGCACGGTCCTCGCCCTCATGATTATGTCCCGGATTATGTCCATGGTTTCCAGCAGCATTCCCGTGGCCCTGAGCCTGTTGGTCAATCATACGCTCCATCAAGTCAGCCATTCGTTGGATGGCTGTAGCTACTTGGTCTGGCTCTTGTTCATGTTCCATTTCAGGGCCTCGTCCTCGCCCTCTACCTCCACCTCGAGTACCGGAGGCCATCTAGTGTACAAGTCTATAATTCGAAACAATCCGTATACTTATCATCCAGACTATGAGCAAAAGAAGAGACACAAAACTTACGCACAAAAGGCACACAAAAGATAAGTTCAAAATTCCATTCACATATATACACGTATTTACAAAGTCACACCAAAAGATTTACACATTACCGACCTCCAGTCGGTACAAAACCCAATATACACGAGCGCTCCGGCTCCAAAAATCGAGTTAGTCGGCCACGTAACAAAAGGAATTAGCCGAACTAGTTCTAACAAAAGTAACCCGCCTAACAGTCAAAAGTACAAAAGCGGCCCTATGCGTCTCCCCTAGGACCCAGGTTCCCAACGGAACCTAACGTATCCACCTCATCCATCCCCTCTGGACCGGTGGCCCGTGGCGGTGCCTCTGCGGCTAAATCTAGTAAGAGCTCGCAGTCAACAGACATACTCCGAGCCCTGTCCCTCAGCTGCCTCTTCATAGCGAAGAGGTGCTGGTGTGTGTCCTGGAGCTGACGGTGCAAAGCATCCGTCCTCTCCCTCTCCTCTCGGAGACTCCGCTCCAAGTGCCTAATGCGTGACGCCCGCCCCTGGCCAACCTCTCTGGCCTCCTCTAGCTGCGCTCTCAAAGAGTCGACTGTCCTGTCGAGGTAATAACGCTCGTCGTCCAATGCTATGACTACCTCGTCGGGATAGCCATACGTATACCAACACGCGCAGGGTCGGCACGACACCTGGCTGAAGGGGGAGTACAAAGTGTAAGGCTCTCCCAGCCTCTGCCTATAACGGATCGCCCGCTTACGCAGCGCTCGATCCTCTGGGCCCCTCCTACTCGGAGGTCTCGGTCCCACACCACTAGGTCCCGCATCACTCGAACCGCCCGGATACATACCTACAAAACATTAAATCGTCAGTCAACCGGCATTTCAGCTTAAAAGATATCATTCAACTTAAGATGGTCAAATATGCCTAGTGTCTATCGCGTATGTCCCACTTGCCCAAGCCCTCTAACCTAGGCGCTCTGATACCAACTGTGACGACCCCACTTCTCCCAAGGGCGAACCCAAGGGTATCGGCGGGCCGCCTGCCTAGCTCGCGCCAGGACTCAAAACTTAAAGCAATCGAACGAGATAGCTCGAAAGAGCACTATATACAATATATACAATCCCACAAGTTATATTTACATCTTCAAAAGTCTCGAGTCAAACCACTCTAATATACTACAACCACAACCAGCAGAAGATAGACCCTAAGAAGGGTCCTTATACAAACCACCAAAACAAAAACAACCATCCTAACTGTTCAACTATTACAAACAAACTTAACTACACTAGTGTAAGCCAAAATCCCCGCGTCGGCCCCTGCTAAGGAAAACAAAAGGAATGGGGTAAGCTAAATGCTTAGTAAGTAAACAGGGGCGAAAGCATAAATTCACGTAGCAACAGTTACACAGTAAGAGTAAAGCAAAAGCAGAAAAGTAACATCACATAATAAGGATACAGGTGGCTCCAAAGCCAATTCATATGCCATGCGTGATCTCCTGCCGACACTCCGTCGACCACACTCAATGGTCCGTAGAACTTCACTTGTACACCCACCGACGCCTTATCACCCTCACTGGCCAGTCACCTCACAAACTTGCCCGGGCGAACGAAATCACAAACTTGAGCTTGAGTCACAAGCTCGGGTCACAAACTTGGTCACCTTCTCGGTGAACCGGATTCACAAAATTGGTTCATAACATGAACCTACAAACTTGGTGACCTCAGACTAGGTTGGACTGACTTCGACCAAGCCCTAACCGGCTCGAATAGTCCAAACAGGTCTTAGATCGGGCCCACGAACTCACAAACTTTGCAAACTTCACAAACTTTACTCGAAAGTCGCCCCGAGCCACAAGCTCAAGGGTTTTGGTTCCAAAAGGTTCATATACATATGCCAAGTACAATTATACATTCAAATTAGGGTTTAGGTCGAGTGCGATAAAGTACACCCTCGCCTAAGTACCCTTTTCACATATCTCAAACACATAGCCAAGAAAACACATCAAACTGGCCTGAATACTTACTCAAAATACCAAAAGTAGTACGAAAGCAAAATCGCTTCGCGCGTTCGCTAGTAGTGGGCCCCACCGGCTCCGCCTAGCTCACCGCTGTCTGAAATAGAAGATTTTATCACAAACGGCCACTAACATGCCCAAAACAAGCAAAACGGCAAAACGACACGCGCGCACGTAAATATGACGGACGGAAACGGAAACGGCAGATTTGATACTCATTTCTAGTTTACCCATAAGTTGAGCTACGAATATCGGATTAAGGCGTATGAGATGCCAAATCGAAGCTTAAAGGATGAACAACAACTGTTATGAAGACATCCAGAACTGAAACTGGAGGCTTCAGTCCCAAATGACCAAACACAATCACTTACGAAATCTGGCCAATGCACAAATGGTCAGTTTTGAGTGCGAACTGTTTTCTATGCTACACATGGTCAAAAGAGATGAAAATTGGTAGTTAGATAGTTCATTCCAAATGGAACAACTTTCATGAAGGTCGGCAATCCAAATTCGGAACGGAAATTGGTCATCAAGACCAAAACAGATCTGACCAGAAAATGGTCATCTTCACGGCCAGGCCTTATTTGCTCGGCTATATCTCAGGTTTTATAAATCCGATTCATGAAATTCCAAGGGCGTTAGAAAGCTCTGATATAAGGCTATAAGTTTGGTGTTTTGGTCGCAAGCCCAAACAGCTTGTAACCCAGTCAAATGTGAAGCCAAAGTTCCAGTCATAAACTGTCCAAAAACGTAACAGAATTTGACGGTCAAAACAGGTCTGAGTATTTCGTTTATAGCTCAGGATATACTAATCCGTTTAACCTGAAAATTTACAGGGATATCCGGGACTTAAGGGGCTACAATGTTGAAGAAGGAAACTTTGTCCAATTTTGAATGTAACAAGGTCAAAAATGCAAGACACTATACCAGAATTGCAAAACAGGATCACAAACCGTATTTGACCTTAATATGCGGTAATGGCACCAAATTCACTACGGTTATCGGATGGGGGTGTAAGACCCACCGTTTCGAAGCTAAGAAACAGGGTTACAATATTGGAGAAGGCCACTCAATCCAGTTCCTAGCACAACTAGGTCAAATGTGCCAAATACTAAACCAGATTCACCAAAACAGGTTTGCAAAACGCAGAAAACTGTAATCGATATAACTCAGTCCATACAAGTCCAAATGCCGAAATTCCAAAGGCATATGTTATCTAAGACATCCAGTTACATTTCATCAGAAGACACCAACTTCAAAATCCAAACCAATTCCAGTCAAAACAGCCAAATACCAACGCAGTTTTCGCATTCTGATCAAAGCAGAACAGCTACAGTAATTTCGTCATAACTCACTCTACACTAATCCAAATGCCCTGAAATTTTACAGGCACCTTATACACATCAATACCTACAACTTTCATGTTTTGAGAAAAGTCCAATTCGGCCTCTAACCCTATGATCCAAAACCGGACAGAATTGGGATTTTATAAACCCTAACTTTCCATTTTTCCATCCAAATCCATAATTGATTGCATTTATCAACAATTCACACCTACTAGAGTTATTATAGTCCATTGCCAATCATCATACAAGGCCACAACATCCCATTCATTTTAAACCAGAAAATTCATCATAAAATGGAAAACTTCACCAAAACTCTTCAAATCAAGAAATAAATCATATATTCTAACACTTATGCCACCATTAAGCACAAAATAACCATCATTAAGTATAAGGAAGTAGTAAAACATCACTTACCTAAGAACAAGAGATGTAGAGAGGTGTTGGACACTTAGCTCTTCAAACAAACTTCACTACAACCCTTACTAGCACTAGAAGATAGGATTTTATGGAGTGAAATCTAGTCTAAGCTTTTGTTTATAGAAGATTGAAGCTTATGGAAGCTTGAAAGTTGGTGGAATTTCCTTCTTCTTTGCAAGGAGAGAGCCGGCCACAAGGAAGAGAAAAATGGTGAATTTTGGGCATTTTTTTTGATATTTAATCCTTTGGTCAAAAAAGTCAAGAAAGTAAATAGTAATTCTTAAAGTCCAACCAATAGGAAAGTGACACTTGTCACCTCCATTAATGCCTTCTTATCTTTCTTTTCTCTCTCACATCAATCACTTCACACACACTACTTATCTCTTAACACCCGATAAATTTTACACAGTATCCGAAACTTAACCTTATTGGCCGAATTTTTCCGAACTTTTCGCACTAGTGGGTCCCATATCCGATATACGTTCTTAATTTCTCAAAAACTAACTAATACTAGAAAAATCATCTAAAAACTCTATTTACTCAATAAAAATTATCTGGGGAATTTTCTAATAAAGAAAATGTAGAAAAAACGGGTTTTCAATCTTAACCGGAACTTAGGGTTTAAATCTTAATCCCTACTTAGGGTTTTCGAAATACTCCCAAAACCAAACGTTACCGCCCAAATAATGAATATCTCAACGTAGAACGAACTGGGGCCTCACAATCTCCCCCACTTAGGACAATTTCGTCCTCGAAATTAATTCGTTGGTCAAAGCGTACCTTCAAAACCTGCCGAAGGGTCAATCGCCTCCTGTTGACCCATTGCATACACTCTTGCTGGCCCTTTAGGTCGATTGTCCCCTGCATTGGACGGCTTAGTTGTGGTCCCTTCAGTCGGTGACTTAAATTCTTCCTTTTTCATCTTAGGACACCGGGCAATCAGGTGTTCGGTGCTACCACATTTGAAGCATTTGCGTACCGAACTATTCTTCCAGCAATTTTCATCGGTGTGATTGCCCCCACAGAAACCACAGGTTGACTTGGCGGCTGTACTTGCCCCTCCACGCTGGACACTCCTCGGCCCCTCTTGCACGACCTGACCCCGCACAAAGTTTTTCGGGGTCCCTGCAGGTCGTGGACCATCCGTACCTTTCGTTATCTTGGCAGGTGGCTCGTTTCGCGAGCTTTGTCCGATCATGGAATCATTTGAGCTAGGTTGCCTCCTTTTCCGATCGTGGAAGGCTTTAACCTGTCCTCTGGCAGTCTCAATCCGCTGTGCTTTTTCTAGCGCTTGGCTAAACGTGTTCAACTGAGCAGCTGCTAGCGACTCCTGGATTTCCACAGTTAAACCTTGAACGAAGCGACGGATTCGTTTCTGCTCCGTTAACACCAGCTCTGGGGCAAAGCGGGAAAGTTTAGTGAACTGGGTTTCGTACTCTGCCACGCTAGATGCACCTTGACGCAGGCGAATAAAATCATCTTCCCGTTTCTCTTGCACGATGGGCGGCAAATACTTCTCATTAAATTCTCGGGTAAAATTGATCCAGGTCCAAGGGGTTTGTTCCCGCTCCCACTTAGCTCTGATCACATTCCACCAGGCTCGAGCGGCCCCCTCAAACTGGAAAACAGCAAAAGATATCTGCCGCTCTTCCGAATACCTAAGCGCGGCAAATATATCGAGCATTCGGTCCATCCAGGTTTCTGCTAAATCAGGATTAGGTCCTCCTATGAACTTAGGAGGTGCAAACTTTTGGAACCGTTCTAAGGCACGGTCCTCGCCCTCATGATTATGTCCCGGATTATGTCCATGGTTTCCAGCAGCATTCCCGTGGCCCTGAGCCTGTTGGTCAATCATACGCTCCATCAAGTCAGCCATTCGTTGGATGGCTGTAGCTACTTGGTCTGGCTCTTGTTCATGTTCCATTTCAGGGCCTCGTCCTCGCCCTCTACCTCCACCTCGAGTACCGGAGGCCATCTAGTGTACAAGTCTATAATTCGAAACAATCCGTATACTTATCATCCAGACTATGAGCAAAAGAAGAGACACAAAACTTACGCACAAAAGGCACACAAAAGATAAGTTCAAAATTCCATTCACATATATACACGTATTTACAAAGTCACACCAAAAGATTTACACATTACCGACCTCCAGTCGGTACAAAACCCAATATACACGAGCGCTCCGGCTCCAAAAATCGAGTTAGTCGGCCACGTAACAAAAGGAATTAGCCGAACTAGTTCTAACAAAAGTAACCCGCCTAACAGTCAAAAGTACAAAAGCGGCCCTATGCGTCTCCCCTAGGACCCAGGTTCCCAACGGAACCTAACGTATCCACCTCATCCATCCCCTCTGGACCGGTGGCCCGTGGCGGTGCCTCTGCGGCTAAATCTAGTAAGAGCTCGCAGTCAACAGACATACTCCGAGCCCTGTCCCTCAGCTGCCTCTTCATAGCGAAGAGGTGCTGGTGTGTGTCCTGGAGCTGACGGTGCAAAGCATCCGTCCTCTCCCTCTCCTCTCGGAGACTCCGCTCCAAGTGCCTAATGCGTGACGCCCGCCCCTGGCCAACCTCTCTGGCCTCCTCTAGCTGCGCTCTCAAAGAGTCGACTGTCCTGTCGAGGTAATAACGCTCGTCGTCCAATGCTATGACTACCTCGTCGGGATAGCCATACGTATACCAACACGCGCAGGGTCGGCACGACACCTGGCTGAAGGGGGAGTACAAAGTGTAAGGCTCTCCCAGCCTCTGCCTATAACGGATCGCCCGCTTACGCAGCGCTCGATCCTCTGGGCCCCTCCTACTCGGAGGTCTCGGTCCCACACCACTAGGTCCCGCATCACTCGAACCGCCCGGATACATACCTACAAAACATTAAATCGTCAGTCAACCGGCATTTCAGCTTAAAAGATATCATTCAACTTAAGATGGTCAAATATGCCTAGTGTCTATCGCGTATGTCCCACTTGCCCAAGCCCTCTAACCTAGGCGCTCTGATACCAACTGTGACGACCCCACTTCTCCCAAGGGCGAACCCAAGGGTATCGGCGGGCCGCCTGCCTAGCTCGCGCCAGGACTCAAAACTTAAAGCAATCGAACGAGATAGCTCGAAAGAGCACTATATACAATATATACAATCCCACAAGTTATATTTACATCTTCAAAAGTCTCGAGTCAAACCACTCTAATATACTACAACCACAACCAGCAGAAGATAGACCCTAAGAAGGGTCCTTATACAAACCACCAAAACAAAAACAACCATCCTAACTGTTCAACTATTACAAACAAACTTAACTACACTAGTGTAAGCCAAAATCCCCGCGTCGGCCCCTGCTAAGGAAAACAAAAGGAATGGGGTAAGCTAAATGCTTAGTAAGTAAACAGGGGCGAAAGCATAAATTCACGTAGCAACAGTTACACAGTAAGAGTAAAGCAAAAGCAGAAAAGTAACATCACATAATAAGGATACAGGTGGCTCCAAAGCCAATTCATATGCCATGCGTGATCTCCTGCCGACACTCCGTCGACCACACTCAATGGTCCGTAGAACTTCACTTGTACACCCACCGACGCCTTATCACCCTCACTGGCCAGTCACCTCACAAACTTGCCCGGGCGAACGAAATCACAAACTTGAGCTTGAGTCACAAGCTCGGGTCACAAACTTGGTCACCTTCTCGGTGAACCGGATTCACAAAATTGGTTCATAACATGAACCTACAAACTTGGTGACCTCAGACTAGGTTGGACTGACTTCGACCAAGCCCTAACCGGCTCGAATAGTCCAAACAGGTCTTAGATCGGGCCCACGAACTCACAAACTTTGCAAACTTCACAAACTTTACTCGAAAGTCGCCCCGAGCCACAAGCTCAAGGGTTTTGGTTCCAAAAGGTTCATATACATATGCCAAGTACAATTATACATTCAAATTAGGGTTTAGGTCGAGTGCGATAAAGTACACCCTCGCCTAAGTACCCTTTTCACATATCTCAAACACATAGCCAAGAAAACACATCAAACTGGCCTGAATACTTACTCAAAATACCAAAAGTAGTACGAAAGCAAAATCGCTTCGCGCGTTCGCTAGTAGTGGGCCCCACCGGCTCCGCCTAGCTCACCGCTGTCTGAAATAGAAGATTTTATCACAAACGGCCACTAACATGCCCAAAACAAGCAAAACGGCAAAACGACACGCGCGCACGTAAATATGACGGACGGAAACGGAAACGGCAGATTTGATACTCATTTCTAGTTTACCCATAAGTTGAGCTACGAATATCGGATTAAGGCGTATGAGATGCCAAATCGAAGCTTAAAGGATGAACAACAACTGTTATGAAGACATCCAGAACTGAAACTGGAGGCTTCAGTCCCAAATGACCAAACACAATCACTTACGAAATCTGGCCAATGCACAAATGGTCAGTTTTGAGTGCGAACTGTTTTCTATGCTACACATGGTCAAAAGAGATGAAAATTGGTAGTTAGATAGTTCATTCCAAATGGAACAACTTTCATGAAGGTCGGCAATCCAAATTCGGAACGGAAATTGGTCATCAAGACCAAAACAGATCTGACCAGAAAATGGTCATCTTCACGGCCAGGCCTTATTTGCTCGGCTATATCTCAGGTTTTATAAATCCGATTCATGAAATTCCAAGGGCGTTAGAAAGCTCTGATATAAGGCTATAAGTTTGGTGTTTTGGTCGCAAGCCCAAACAGCTTGTAACCCAGTCAAATGTGAAGCCAAAGTTCCAGTCATAAACTGTCCAAAAACGTAACAGAATTTGACGGTCAAAACAGGTCTGAGTATTTCGTTTATAGCTCAGGATATACTAATCCGTTTAACCTGAAAATTTACAGGGATATCCGGGACTTAAGGGGCTACAATGTTGAAGAAGGAAACTTTGTCCAATTTTGAATGTAACAAGGTCAAAAATGCAAGACACTATACCAGAATTGCAAAACAGGATCACAAACCGTATTTGACCTTAATATGCGGTAATGGCACCAAATTCACTACGGTTATCGGATGGGGGTGTAAGACCCACCGTTTCGAAGCTAAGAAACAGGGTTACAATATTGGAGAAGGCCACTCAATCCAGTTCCTAGCACAACTAGGTCAAATGTGCCAAATACTAAACCAGATTCACCAAAACAGGTTTGCAAAACGCAGAAAACTGTAATCGATATAACTCAGTCCATACAAGTCCAAATGCCGAAATTCCAAAGGCATATGTTATCTAAGACATCCAGTTACATTTCATCAGAAGACACCAACTTCAAAATCCAAACCAATTCCAGTCAAAACAGCCAAATACCAACGCAGTTTTCGCATTCTGATCAAAGCAGAACAGCTACAGTAATTTCGTCATAACTCACTCTACACTAATCCAAATGCCCTGAAATTTTACAGGCACCTTATACACATCAATACCTACAACTTTCATGTTTTGAGAAAAGTCCAATTCGGCCTCTAACCCTATGATCCAAAACCGGACAGAATTGGGATTTTATAAACCCTAACTTTCCATTTTTCCATCCAAATCCATAATTGATTGCATTTATCAACAATTCACACCTACTAGAGTTATTATAGTCCATTGCCAATCATCATACAAGGCCACAACATCCCATTCATTTTAAACCAGAAAATTCATCATAAAATGGAAAACTTCACCAAAACTCTTCAAATCAAGAAATAAATCATATATTCTAACACTTATGCCACCATTAAGCACAAAATAACCATCATTAAGTATAAGGAAGTAGTAAAACATCACTTACCTAAGAACAAGAGATGTAGAGAGGTGTTGGACACTTAGCTCTTCAAACAAACTTCACTACAACCCTTACTAGCACTAGAAGATAGGATTTTATGGAGTGAAATCTAGTCTAAGCTTTTGTTTATAGAAGATTGAAGCTTATGGAAGCTTGAAAGTTGGTGGAATTTCCTTCTTCTTTGCAAGGAGAGAGCCGGCCACAAGGAAGAGAAAAATGGTGAATTTTGGGCATTTTTTTTGATATTTAATCCTTTGGTCAAAAAAGTCAAGAAAGTAAATAGTAATTCTTAAAGTCCAACCAATAGGAAAGTGACACTTGTCACCTCCATTAATGCCTTCTTATCTTTCTTTTCTCTCTCACATCAATCACTTCACACACACTACTTATCTCTTAACACCCGATAAATTTTACACAGTATCCGAAACTTAACCTTATTGGCCGAATTTTTCCGAACTTTTCGCACTAGTGGGTCCCATATCCGATATACGTTCTTAATTTCTCAAAAACTAACTAATACTAGAAAAATCATCTAAAAACTCTATTTACTCAATAAAAATTATCTGGGGAATTTTCTAATAAAGAAAATGTAGAAAAAACGGGTTTTCAATCTTAACCGGAACTTAGGGTTTAAATCTTAATCCCTACTTAGGGTTTTCGAAATACTCCCAAAACCAAACGTTACCGCCCAAATAATGAATATCTCAACGTAGAACGAACTGGGGCCTCACAATCTCCCCCACTTAGGACAATTTCGTCCTCGAAATTAATTCGTTGGTCAAAGCGTACCTTCAAAACCTGCCGAAGGGTCAATCGCCTCCTGTTGACCCATTGCATACACTCTTGCTGGCCCTTTAGGTCGATTGTCCCCTGCATTGGACGGCTTAGTTGTGGTCCCTTCAGTCGGTGACTTAAATTCTTCCTTTTTCATCTTAGGACACCGGGCAATCAGGTGTTCGGTGCTACCACATTTGAAGCATTTGCGTACCGAACTATTCTTCCAGCAATTTTCATCGGTGTGATTGCCCCCACAGAAACCACAGGTTGACTTGGCGGCTGTACTTGCCCCTCCACGCTGGACACTCCTCGGCCCCTCTTGCACGACCTGACCCCGCACAAAGTTTTTCGGGGTCCCTGCAGGTCGTGGACCATCCGTACCTTTCGTTATCTTGGCAGGTGGCTCGTTTCGCGAGCTTTGTCCGATCATGGAATCATTTGAGCTAGGTTGCCTCCTTTTCCGATCGTGGAAGGCTTTAACCTGTCCTCTGGCAGTCTCAATCCGCTGTGCTTTTTCTAGCGCTTGGCTAAACGTGTTCAACTGAGCAGCTGCTAGCGACTCCTGGATTTCCACAGTTAAACCTTGAACGAAGCGACGGATTCGTTTCTGCTCCGTTAACACCAGCTCTGGGGCAAAGCGGGAAAGTTTAGTGAACTGGGTTTCGTACTCTGCCACGCTAGATGCACCTTGACGCAGGCGAATAAAATCATCTTCCCGTTTCTCTTGCACGATGGGCGGCAAATACTTCTCATTAAATTCTCGGGTAAAATTGATCCAGGTCCAAGGGGTTTGTTCCCGCTCCCACTTAGCTCTGATCACATTCCACCAGGCTCGAGCGGCCCCCTCAAACTGGAAAACAGCAAAAGATATCTGCCGCTCTTCCGAATACCTAAGCGCGGCAAATATATCGAGCATTCGGTCCATCCAGGTTTCTGCTAAATCAGGATTAGGTCCTCCTATGAACTTAGGAGGTGCAAACTTTTGGAACCGTTCTAAGGCACGGTCCTCGCCCTCATGATTATGTCCCGGATTATGTCCATGGTTTCCAGCAGCATTCCCGTGGCCCTGAGCCTGTTGGTCAATCATACGCTCCATCAAGTCAGCCATTCGTTGGATGGCTGTAGCTACTTGGTCTGGCTCTTGTTCATGTTCCATTTCAGGGCCTCGTCCTCGCCCTCTACCTCCACCTCGAGTACCGGAGGCCATCTAGTGTACAAGTCTATAATTCGAAACAATCCGTATACTTATCATCCAGACTATGAGCAAAAGAAGAGACACAAAACTTACGCACAAAAGGCACACAAAAGATAAGTTCAAAATTCCATTCACATATATACACGTATTTACAAAGTCACACCAAAAGATTTACACATTACCGACCTCCAGTCGGTACAAAACCCAATATACACGAGCGCTCCGGCTCCAAAAATCGAGTTAGTCGGCCACGTAACAAAAGGAATTAGCCGAACTAGTTCTAACAAAAGTAACCCGCCTAACAGTCAAAAGTACAAAAGCGGCCCTATGCGTCTCCCCTAGGACCCAGGTTCCCAACGGAACCTAACGTATCCACCTCATCCATCCCCTCTGGACCGGTGGCCCGTGGCGGTGCCTCTGCGGCTAAATCTAGTAAGAGCTCGCAGTCAACAGACATACTCCGAGCCCTGTCCCTCAGCTGCCTCTTCATAGCGAAGAGGTGCTGGTGTGTGTCCTGGAGCTGACGGTGCAAAGCATCCGTCCTCTCCCTCTCCTCTCGGAGACTCCGCTCCAAGTGCCTAATGCGTGACGCCCGCCCCTGGCCAACCTCTCTGGCCTCCTCTAGCTGCGCTCTCAAAGAGTCGACTGTCCTGTCGAGGTAATAACGCTCGTCGTCCAATGCTATGACTACCTCGTCGGGATAGCCATACGTATACCAACACGCGCAGGGTCGGCACGACACCTGGCTGAAGGGGGAGTACAAAGTGTAAGGCTCTCCCAGCCTCTGCCTATAACGGATCGCCCGCTTACGCAGCGCTCGATCCTCTGGGCCCCTCCTACTCGGAGGTCTCGGTCCCACACCACTAGGTCCCGCATCACTCGAACCGCCCGGATACATACCTACAAAACATTAAATCGTCAGTCAACCGGCATTTCAGCTTAAAAGATATCATTCAACTTAAGATGGTCAAATATGCCTAGTGTCTATCGCGTATGTCCCACTTGCCCAAGCCCTCTAACCTAGGCGCTCTGATACCAACTGTGACGACCCCACTTCTCCCAAGGGCGAACCCAAGGGTATCGGCGGGCCGCCTGCCTAGCTCGCGCCAGGACTCAAAACTTAAAGCAATCGAACGAGATAGCTCGAAAGAGCACTATATACAATATATACAATCCCACAAGTTATATTTACATCTTCAAAAGTCTCGAGTCAAACCACTCTAATATACTACAACCACAACCAGCAGAAGATAGACCCTAAGAAGGGTCCTTATACAAACCACCAAAACAAAAACAACCATCCTAACTGTTCAACTATTACAAACAAACTTAACTACACTAGTGTAAGCCAAAATCCCCGCGTCGGCCCCTGCTAAGGAAAACAAAAGGAATGGGGTAAGCTAAATGCTTAGTAAGTAAACAGGGGCGAAAGCATAAATTCACGTAGCAACAGTTACACAGTAAGAGTAAAGCAAAAGCAGAAAAGTAACATCACATAATAAGGATACAGGTGGCTCCAAAGCCAATTCATATGCCATGCGTGATCTCCTGCCGACACTCCGTCGACCACACTCAATGGTCCGTAGAACTTCACTTGTACACCCACCGACGCCTTATCACCCTCACTGGCCAGTCACCTCACAAACTTGCCCGGGCGAACGAAATCACAAACTTGAGCTTGAGTCACAAGCTCGGGTCACAAACTTGGTCACCTTCTCGGTGAACCGGATTCACAAAATTGGTTCATAACATGAACCTACAAACTTGGTGACCTCAGACTAGGTTGGACTGACTTCGACCAAGCCCTAACCGGCTCGAATAGTCCAAACAGGTCTTAGATCGGGCCCACGAACTCACAAACTTTGCAAACTTCACAAACTTTACTCGAAAGTCGCCCCGAGCCACAAGCTCAAGGGTTTTGGTTCCAAAAGGTTCATATACATATGCCAAGTACAATTATACATTCAAATTAGGGTTTAGGTCGAGTGCGATAAAGTACACCCTCGCCTAAGTACCCTTTTCACATATCTCAAACACATAGCCAAGAAAACACATCAAACTGGCCTGAATACTTACTCAAAATACCAAAAGTAGTACGAAAGCAAAATCGCTTCGCGCGTTCGCTAGTAGTGGGCCCCACCGGCTCCGCCTAGCTCACCGCTGTCTGAAATAGAAGATTTTATCACAAACGGCCACTAACATGCCCAAAACAAGCAAAACGGCAAAACGACACGCGCGCACGTAAATATGACGGACGGAAACGGAAACGGCAGATTTGATACTCATTTCTAGTTTACCCATAAGTTGAGCTACGAATATCGGATTAAGGCGTATGAGATGCCAAATCGAAGCTTAAAGGATGAACAACAACTGTTATGAAGACATCCAGAACTGAAACTGGAGGCTTCAGTCCCAAATGACCAAACACAATCACTTACGAAATCTGGCCAATGCACAAATGGTCAGTTTTGAGTGCGAACTGTTTTCTATGCTACACATGGTCAAAAGAGATGAAAATTGGTAGTTAGATAGTTCATTCCAAATGGAACAACTTTCATGAAGGTCGGCAATCCAAATTCGGAACGGAAATTGGTCATCAAGACCAAAACAGATCTGACCAGAAAATGGTCATCTTCACGGCCAGGCCTTATTTGCTCGGCTATATCTCAGGTTTTATAAATCCGATTCATGAAATTCCAAGGGCGTTAGAAAGCTCTGATATAAGGCTATAAGTTTGGTGTTTTGGTCGCAAGCCCAAACAGCTTGTAACCCAGTCAAATGTGAAGCCAAAGTTCCAGTCATAAACTGTCCAAAAACGTAACAGAATTTGACGGTCAAAACAGGTCTGAGTATTTCGTTTATAGCTCAGGATATACTAATCCGTTTAACCTGAAAATTTACAGGGATATCCGGGACTTAAGGGGCTACAATGTTGAAGAAGGAAACTTTGTCCAATTTTGAATGTAACAAGGTCAAAAATGCAAGACACTATACCAGAATTGCAAAACAGGATCACAAACCGTATTTGACCTTAATATGCGGTAATGGCACCAAATTCACTACGGTTATCGGATGGGGGTGTAAGACCCACCGTTTCGAAGCTAAGAAACAGGGTTACAATATTGGAGAAGGCCACTCAATCCAGTTCCTAGCACAACTAGGTCAAATGTGCCAAATACTAAACCAGATTCACCAAAACAGGTTTGCAAAACGCAGAAAACTGTAATCGATATAACTCAGTCCATACAAGTCCAAATGCCGAAATTCCAAAGGCATATGTTATCTAAGACATCCAGTTACATTTCATCAGAAGACACCAACTTCAAAATCCAAACCAATTCCAGTCAAAACAGCCAAATACCAACGCAGTTTTCGCATTCTGATCAAAGCAGAACAGCTACAGTAATTTCGTCATAACTCACTCTACACTAATCCAAATGCCCTGAAATTTTACAGGCACCTTATACACATCAATACCTACAACTTTCATGTTTTGAGAAAAGTCCAATTCGGCCTCTAACCCTATGATCCAAAACCGGACAGAATTGGGATTTTATAAACCCTAACTTTCCATTTTTCCATCCAAATCCATAATTGATTGCATTTATCAACAATTCACACCTACTAGAGTTATTATAGTCCATTGCCAATCATCATACAAGGCCACAACATCCCATTCATTTTAAACCAGAAAATTCATCATAAAATGGAAAACTTCACCAAAACTCTTCAAATCAAGAAATAAATCATATATTCTAACACTTATGCCACCATTAAGCACAAAATAACCATCATTAAGTATAAGGAAGTAGTAAAACATCACTTACCTAAGAACAAGAGATGTAGAGAGGTGTTGGACACTTAGCTCTTCAAACAAACTTCACTACAACCCTTACTAGCACTAGAAGATAGGATTTTATGGAGTGAAATCTAGTCTAAGCTTTTGTTTATAGAAGATTGAAGCTTATGGAAGCTTGAAAGTTGGTGGAATTTCCTTCTTCTTTGCAAGGAGAGAGCCGGCCACAAGGAAGAGAAAAATGGTGAATTTTGGGCATTTTTTTTGATATTTAATCCTTTGGTCAAAAAAGTCAAGAAAGTAAATAGTAATTCTTAAAGTCCAACCAATAGGAAAGTGACACTTGTCACCTCCATTAATGCCTTCTTATCTTTCTTTTCTCTCTCACATCAATCACTTCACACACACTACTTATCTCTTAACACCCGATAAATTTTACACAGTATCCGAAACTTAACCTTATTGGCCGAATTTTTCCGAACTTTTCGCACTAGTGGGTCCCATATCCGATATACGTTCTTAATTTCTCAAAAACTAACTAATACTAGAAAAATCATCTAAAAACTCTATTTACTCAATAAAAATTATCTGGGGAATTTTCTAATAAAGAAAATGTAGAAAAAACGGGTTTTCAATCTTAACCGGAACTTAGGGTTTAAATCTTAATCCCTACTTAGGGTTTTCGAAATACTCCCAAAACCAAACGTTACCGCCCAAATAATGAATATCTCAACGTAGAACGAACTGGGGCCTCACAATCTCCCCCACTTAGGACAATTTCGTCCTCGAAATTAATTCGTTGGTCAAAGCGTACCTTCAAAACCTGCCGAAGGGTCAATCGCCTCCTGTTGACCCATTGCATACACTCTTGCTGGCCCTTTAGGTCGATTGTCCCCTGCATTGGACGGCTTAGTTGTGGTCCCTTCAGTCGGTGACTTAAATTCTTCCTTTTTCATCTTAGGACACCGGGCAATCAGGTGTTCGGTGCTACCACATTTGAAGCATTTGCGTACCGAACTATTCTTCCAGCAATTTTCATCGGTGTGATTGCCCCCACAGAAACCACAGGTTGACTTGGCGGCTGTACTTGCCCCTCCACGCTGGACACTCCTCGGCCCCTCTTGCACGACCTGACCCCGCACAAAGTTTTTCGGGGTCCCTGCAGGTCGTGGACCATCCGTACCTTTCGTTATCTTGGCAGGTGGCTCGTTTCGCGAGCTTTGTCCGATCATGGAATCATTTGAGCTAGGTTGCCTCCTTTTCCGATCGTGGAAGGCTTTAACCTGTCCTCTGGCAGTCTCAATCCGCTGTGCTTTTTCTAGCGCTTGGCTAAACGTGTTCAACTGAGCAGCTGCTAGCGACTCCTGGATTTCCACAGTTAAACCTTGAACGAAGCGACGGATTCGTTTCTGCTCCGTTAACACCAGCTCTGGGGCAAAGCGGGAAAGTTTAGTGAACTGGGTTTCGTACTCTGCCACGCTAGATGCACCTTGACGCAGGCGAATAAAATCATCTTCCCGTTTCTCTTGCACGATGGGCGGCAAATACTTCTCATTAAATTCTCGGGTAAAATTGATCCAGGTCCAAGGGGTTTGTTCCCGCTCCCACTTAGCTCTGATCACATTCCACCAGGCTCGAGCGGCCCCCTCAAACTGGAAAACAGCAAAAGATATCTGCCGCTCTTCCGAATACCTAAGCGCGGCAAATATATCGAGCATTCGGTCCATCCAGGTTTCTGCTAAATCAGGATTAGGTCCTCCTATGAACTTAGGAGGTGCAAACTTTTGGAACCGTTCTAAGGCACGGTCCTCGCCCTCATGATTATGTCCCGGATTATGTCCATGGTTTCCAGCAGCATTCCCGTGGCCCTGAGCCTGTTGGTCAATCATACGCTCCATCAAGTCAGCCATTCGTTGGATGGCTGTAGCTACTTGGTCTGGCTCTTGTTCATGTTCCATTTCAGGGCCTCGTCCTCGCCCTCTACCTCCACCTCGAGTACCGGAGGCCATCTAGTGTACAAGTCTATAATTCGAAACAATCCGTATACTTATCATCCAGACTATGAGCAAAAGAAGAGACACAAAACTTACGCACAAAAGGCACACAAAAGATAAGTTCAAAATTCCATTCACATATATACACGTATTTACAAAGTCACACCAAAAGATTTACACATTACCGACCTCCAGTCGGTACAAAACCCAATATACACGAGCGCTCCGGCTCCAAAAATCGAGTTAGTCGGCCACGTAACAAAAGGAATTAGCCGAACTAGTTCTAACAAAAGTAACCCGCCTAACAGTCAAAAGTACAAAAGCGGCCCTATGCGTCTCCCCTAGGACCCAGGTTCCCAACGGAACCTAACGTATCCACCTCATCCATCCCCTCTGGACCGGTGGCCCGTGGCGGTGCCTCTGCGGCTAAATCTAGTAAGAGCTCGCAGTCAACAGACATACTCCGAGCCCTGTCCCTCAGCTGCCTCTTCATAGCGAAGAGGTGCTGGTGTGTGTCCTGGAGCTGACGGTGCAAAGCATCCGTCCTCTCCCTCTCCTCTCGGAGACTCCGCTCCAAGTGCCTAATGCGTGACGCCCGCCCCTGGCCAACCTCTCTGGCCTCCTCTAGCTGCGCTCTCAAAGAGTCGACTGTCCTGTCGAGGTAATAACGCTCGTCGTCCAATGCTATGACTACCTCGTCGGGATAGCCATACGTATACCAACACGCGCAGGGTCGGCACGACACCTGGCTGAAGGGGGAGTACAAAGTGTAAGGCTCTCCCAGCCTCTGCCTATAACGGATCGCCCGCTTACGCAGCGCTCGATCCTCTGGGCCCCTCCTACTCGGAGGTCTCGGTCCCACACCACTAGGTCCCGCATCACTCGAACCGCCCGGATACATACCTACAAAACA
This sequence comes from Coffea arabica, assembly GCF_036785885.1. Classification (NCBI taxonomy): domain Eukaryota; kingdom Viridiplantae; phylum Streptophyta; class Magnoliopsida; order Gentianales; family Rubiaceae; genus Coffea; species Coffea arabica. The sequence continues at coordinate 24,152,723 of NC_092311.1, read as the reverse complement.
TTAAATCGTCAGTCAACCGGCATTTCAGCTTAAAAGATATCATTCAACTTAAGATGGTCAAATATGCCTAGTGTCTATCGCGTATGTCCCACTTGCCCAAGCCCTCTAACCTAGGCGCTCTGATACCAACTGTGACGACCCCACTTCTCCCAAGGGCGAACCCAAGGGTATCGGCGGGCCGCCTGCCTAGCTCGCGCCAGGACTCAAAACTTAAAGCAATCGAACGAGATAGCTCGAAAGAGCACTATATACAATATATACAATCCCACAAGTTATATTTACATCTTCAAAAGTCTCGAGTCAAACCACTCTAATATACTACAACCACAACCAGCAGAAGATAGACCCTAAGAAGGGTCCTTATACAAACCACCAAAACAAAAACAACCATCCTAACTGTTCAACTATTACAAACAAACTTAACTACACTAGTGTAAGCCAAAATCCCCGCGTCGGCCCCTGCTAAGGAAAACAAAAGGAATGGGGTAAGCTAAATGCTTAGTAAGTAAACAGGGGCGAAAGCATAAATTCACGTAGCAACAGTTACACAGTAAGAGTAAAGCAAAAGCAGAAAAGTAACATCACATAATAAGGATACAGGTGGCTCCAAAGCCAATTCATATGCCATGCGTGATCTCCTGCCGACACTCCGTCGACCACACTCAATGGTCCGTAGAACTTCACTTGTACACCCACCGACGCCTTATCACCCTCACTGGCCAGTCACCTCACAAACTTGCCCGGGCGAACGAAATCACAAACTTGAGCTTGAGTCACAAGCTCGGGTCACAAACTTGGTCACCTTCTCGGTGAACCGGATTCACAAAATTGGTTCATAACATGAACCTACAAACTTGGTGACCTCAGACTAGGTTGGACTGACTTCGACCAAGCCCTAACCGGCTCGAATAGTCCAAACAGGTCTTAGATCGGGCCCACGAACTCACAAACTTTGCAAACTTCACAAACTTTACTCGAAAGTCGCCCCGAGCCACAAGCTCAAGGGTTTTGGTTCCAAAAGGTTCATATACATATGCCAAGTACAATTATACATTCAAATTAGGGTTTAGGTCGAGTGCGATAAAGTACACCCTCGCCTAAGTACCCTTTTCACATATCTCAAACACATAGCCAAGAAAACACATCAAACTGGCCTGAATACTTACTCAAAATACCAAAAGTAGTACGAAAGCAAAATCGCTTCGCGCGTTCGCTAGTAGTGGGCCCCACCGGCTCCGCCTAGCTCACCGCTGTCTGAAATAGAAGATTTTATCACAAACGGCCACTAACATGCCCAAAACAAGCAAAACGGCAAAACGACACGCGCGCACGTAAATATGACGGACGGAAACGGAAACGGCAGATTTGATACTCATTTCTAGTTTACCCATAAGTTGAGCTACGAATATCGGATTAAGGCGTATGAGATGCCAAATCGAAGCTTAAAGGATGAACAACAACTGTTATGAAGACATCCAGAACTGAAACTGGAGGCTTCAGTCCCAAATGACCAAACACAATCACTTACGAAATCTGGCCAATGCACAAATGGTCAGTTTTGAGTGCGAACTGTTTTCTATGCTACACATGGTCAAAAGAGCTGAAAATTGGTAGTTAGATAGTTCATTCCAAATGGAACAACTTTCATGAAGGTCGGCAATCCAAATTCGGAACGGAAATTGGTCATCAAGACCAAAACAGATCTGACCAGAAAATGGTCATCTTCACGGCCAGGCCTTATTTGCTCGGCTATATCTCAGGTTTTATAAATCCGATTCATGAAATTCCAAGGGCGTTAGAAAGCTCTGATATAAGGCTATAAGTTTGGTGTTTTGGTCGCAAGCCCAAACAGCTTGTAACCCAGTCAAATGTGAAGCCAAAGTTCCAGTCATAAACTGTCCAAAAACGTAACAGAATTTGACGGTCAAAACAGGTCTGAGTATTTCGTTTATAGCTCAGGATATACTAATCCGTTTAACCTGAAAATTTACAGGGATATCCGGGACTTAAGGGGCTACAATGTTGAAGAAGGAAACTTTGTCCAATTTTGAATGTAACAAGGTCAAAAATGCAAGACACTATACCAGAATTGCAAAACAGGATCACAAACCGTATTTGACCTTAATATGCGGTAATGGCACCAAATTCACTACGGTTATCGGATGGGGGTGTAAGACCCACCGTTTCGAATCTAAGAAACAGGGTTACAATATTGGAGAAGGCCACTCAATCCAGTTCCTAGCACAACTAGGTCAAATGTGCCAAATACTAAACCAGATTCACCAAAACAGGTTTGCAAAACGCAGAAAACTGTAATCGATATAACTCAGTCCATACAAGTCCAAATGCCGAAATTCCAAAGGCATATGTTATCTAAGACATCCAGTTACATTTCATCAGAAGACACCAACTTCAAAATCCAAACCAATTCCAGTCAAAACAGCCAAATACCAACGCAGTTTTCGCATTCTGATCAAAGCAGAACAGCTACAGTAATTTCGTCATAACTCACTCTACACTAATCCAAATGCCCTGAAATTTTACAGGCACCTTATACACATCAATACCTACAACTTTCATGTTTTGAGAAAAGTCCAATTCGGCCTCTAACCCTATGATCCAAAACCGGACAGAATTGGGATTTTATAAACCCTAACTTTCCATTTTTCCATCCAAATCCATAATTGATTGCATTTATCAACAATTCACACCTACTAGAGTTATTATAGTCCATTGCCAATCATCATACAAGGCCACAACATCCCATTCATTTTAAACCAGAAAATTCATCATAAAATGGAAAACTTCACCAAAACTCTTCAAATCAAGAAATAAATCATATATTCTAACACTTATGCCACCATTAAGCACAAAATAACCATCATTAAGTATAAGGAAGTAGTAAAACATCACTTACCTAAGAACAAGAGATGTAGAGAGGTGTTGGACACTTAGCTCTTCAAACAAACTTCACTACAACCCTTACTAGCACTAGAAGATAGGATTTTATGGAGTGAAATCTAGTCTAAGCTTTTGTTTATAGAAGATTGAAGCTTATGGAAGCTTGAAAGTTGGTGGAATTTCCTTCTTCTTTGCAAGGAGAGAGCCGGCCACAAGGAAGAGAAAAATGGTGAATTTTGGGCATTTTTTTTGATATTTAATCCTTTGGTCAAAAAAGTCAAGAAAGTAAATAGTAATTCTTAAAGTCCAACCAATAGGAAAGTGACACTTGTCACCTCCATTAATGCCTTCTTATCTTTCTTTTCTCTCTCACATCAATCACTTCACACACACTACTTATCTCTTAACACCCGATAAATTTTACACAGTATCCGAAACTTAACCTTATTGGCCGAATTTTTCCGAACTTTTCGCACTAGTGGGTCCCATATCCGATATACGTTCTTAATTTCTCAAAAACTAACTAATACTAGAAAAATCATCTAAAAACTCTATTTACTCAATAAAAATTATCTGGGGAATTTTCTAATAAAGAAAATGTAGAAAAAACGGGTTTTCAATCTTAACCGGAACTTAGGGTTTAAATCTTAATCCCTACTTAGGGTTTTCGAAATACTCCCAAAACCAAACGTTACCGCCCAAATAATGAATATCTCAACGTAGAACGAACTGGGGCCTCACAATCTCCCCCACTTAGGACAATTTCGTCCTCGAAATTAATTCGTTGGTCAAAGCGTACCTTCAAAACCTGCCGAAGGGTCAATCGCCTCCTGTTGACCCATTGCATACACTCTTGCTGGCCCTTTAGGTCGATTGTCCCCTGCATTGGACGGCTTAGTTGTGGTCCCTTCAGTCGGTGACTTAAATTCTTCCTTTTTCATCTTAGGACACCGGGCAATCAGGTGTTCGGTGCTACCACATTTGAAGCATTTGCGTACCGAACTATTCTTCCAGCAATTTTCATCGGTGTGATTGCCCCCACAGAAACCACAGGTTGACTTGGCGGCTGTACTTGCCCCTCCACGCTGGACACTCCTCGGCCCCTCTTGCACGACCTGACCCCGCACAAAGTTTTTCGGGGTCCCTGCAGGTCGTGGACCATCCGTACCTTTCGTTATCTTGGCAGGTGGCTCGTTTCGCGAGCTTTGTCCGATCATGGAATCATTTGAGCTAGGTTGCCTCCTTTTCCGATCGTGGAAGGCTTTAACCTGTCCTCTGGCAGTCTCAATCCGCTGTGCTTTTTCTAGCGCTTGGCTAAACGTGTTCAACTGAGCAGCTGCTAGCGACTCCTGGATTTCCACAGTTAAACCTTGAACGAAGCGACGGATTCGTTTCTGCTCCGTTAACACCAGCTCTGGGGCAAAGCGGGAAAGTTTAGTGAACTGGGTTTCGTACTCTGCCACGCTAGATGCACCTTGACGCAGGCGAATAAAATCATCTTCCCGTTTCTCTTGCACGATGGGCGGCAAATACTTCTCATTAAATTCTCGGGTAAAATTGATCCAGGTCCAAGGGGTTTGTTCCCGCTCCCACTTAGCTCTGATCACATTCCACCAGGCTCGAGCGGCCCCCTCAAACTGGAAAACAGCAAAAGATATCTGCCGCTCTTCCGAATACCTAAGCGCGGCAAATATATCGAGCATTCGGTCCATCCAGGTTTCTGCTAAATCAGGATTAGGTCCTCCTATGAACTTAGGAGGTGCAAACTTTTGGAACCGTTCTAAGGCACGGTCCTCGCCCTCATGATTATGTCCCGGATTATGTCCATGGTTTCCAGCAGCATTCCCGTGGCCCTGAGCCTGTTGGTCAATCATACGCTCCATCAAGTCAGCCATTCGTTGGATGGCTGTAGCTACTTGGTCTGGCTCTTGTTCATGTTCCATTTCAGGGCCTCGTCCTCGCCCTCTACCTCCACCTCGAGTACCGGAGGCCATCTAGTGTACAAGTCTATAATTCGAAACAATCCGTATACTTATCATCCAGACTATGAGCAAAAGAAGAGACACAAAACTTACGCACAAAAGGCACACAAAAGATAAGTTCAAAATTCCATTCACATATATACACGTATTTACAAAGTCACACCAAAAGATTTACACATTACCGACCTCCAGTCGGTACAAAACCCAATATACACGAGCGCTCCGGCTCCAAAAATCGAGTTAGTCGGCCACGTAACAAAAGGAATTAGCCGAACTAGTTCTAACAAAAGTAACCCGCCTAACAGTCAAAAGTACAAAAGCGGCCCTATGCGTCTCCCCTAGGACCCAGGTTCCCAACGGAACCTAACGTATCCACCTCATCCATCCCCTCTGGACCGGTGGCCCGTGGCGGTGCCTCTGCGGCTAAATCTAGTAAGAGCTCGCAGTCAACAGACATACTCCGAGCCCTGTCCCTCAGCTGCCTCTTCATAGCGAAGAGGTGCTGGTGTGTGTCCTGGAGCTGACGGTGCAAAGCATCCGTCCTCTCCCTCTCCTCTCGGAGACTCCGCTCCAAGTGCCTAATGCGTGACGCCCGCCCCTGGCCAACCTCTCTGGCCTCCTCTAGCTGCGCTCTCAAAGAGTCGACTGTCCTGTCGAGGTAATAACGCTCGTCGTCCAATGCTATGACTACCTCGTCGGGATAGCCATACGTATACCAACACGCGCAGGGTCGGCACGACACCTGGCTGAAGGGGGAGTACAAAGTGTAAGGCTCTCCCAGCCTCTGCCTATAACGGATCGCCCGCTTACGCAGCGCTCGATCCTCTGGGCCCCTCCTACTCGGAGGTCTCGGTCCCACACCACTAGGTCCCGCATCACTCGAACCGCCCGGATACATACCTACAAAACATTAAATCGTCAGTCAACCGGCATTTCAGCTTAAAAGATATCATTCAACTTAAGATGGTCAAATATGCCTAGTGTCTATCGCGTATGTCCCACTTGCCCAAGCCCTCTAACCTAGGCGCTCTGATACCAACTGTGACGACCCCACTTCTCCCAAGGGCGAACCCAAGGGTATCGGCGGGCCGCCTGCCTAGCTCGCGCCAGGACTCAAAACTTAAAGCAATCGAACGAGATAGCTCGAAAGAGCACTATATACAATATATACAATCCCACAAGTTATATTTACATCTTCAAAAGTCTCGAGTCAAACCACTCTAATATACTACAACCACAACCAGCAGAAGATAGACCCTAAGAAGGGTCCTTATACAAACCACCAAAACAAAAACAACCATCCTAACTGTTCAACTATTACAAACAAACTTAACTACACTAGTGTAAGCCAAAATCCCCGCGTCGGCCCCTGCTAAGGAAAACAAAAGGAATGGGGTAAGCTAAATGCTTAGTAAGTAAACAGGGGCGAAAGCATAAATTCACGTAGCAACAGTTACACAGTAAGAGTAAAGCAAAAGCAGAAAAGTAACATCACATAATAAGGATACAGGTGGCTCCAAAGCCAATTCATATGCCATGCGTGATCTCCTGCCGACACTCCGTCGACCACACTCAATGGTCCGTAGAACTTCACTTGTACACCCACCGACGCCTTATCACCCTCACTGGCCAGTCACCTCACAAACTTGCCCGGGCGAACGAAATCACAAACTTGAGCTTGAGTCACAAGCTCGGGTCACAAACTTGGTCACCTTCTCGGTGAACCGGATTCACAAAATTGGTTCATAACATGAACCTACAAACTTGGTGACCTCAGACTAGGTTGGACTGACTTCGACCAAGCCCTAACCGGCTCGAATAGTCCAAACAGGTCTTAGATCGGGCCCACGAACTCACAAACTTTGCAAACTTCACAAACTTTACTCGAAAGTCGCCCCGAGCCACAAGCTCAAGGGTTTTGGTTCCAAAAGGTTCATATACATATGCCAAGTACAATTATACATTCAAATTAGGGTTTAGGTCGAGTGCGATAAAGTACACCCTCGCCTAAGTACCCTTTTCACATATCTCAAACACATAGCCAAGAAAACACATCAAACTGGCCTGAATACTTACTCAAAATACCAAAAGTAGTACGAAAGCAAAATCGCTTCGCGCGTTCGCTAGTAGTGGGCCCCACCGGCTCCGCCTAGCTCACCGCTGTCTGAAATAGAAGATTTTATCACAAACGGCCACTAACATGCCCAAAACAAGCAAAACGGCAAAACGACACGCGCGCACGTAAATATGACGGACGGAAACGGAAACGGCAGATTTGATACTCATTTCTAGTTTACCCATAAGTTGAGCTACGAATATCGGATTAAGGCGTATGAGATGCCAAATCGAAGCTTAAAGGATGAACAACAACTGTTATGAAGACATCCAGAACTGAAACTGGAGGCTTCAGTCCCAAATGACCAAACACAATCACTTACGAAATCTGGCCAATGCACAAATGGTCAGTTTTGAGTGCGAACTGTTTTCTATGCTACACATGGTCAAAAGAGATGAAAATTGGTAGTTAGATAGTTCATTCCAAATGGAACAACTTTCATGAAGGTCGGCAATCCAAATTCGGAACGGAAATTGGTCATCAAGACCAAAACAGATCTGACCAGAAAATGGTCATCTTCACGGCCAGGCCTTATTTGCTCGGCTATATCTCAGGTTTTATAAATCCGATTCATGAAATTCCAAGGGCGTTAGAAAGCTCTGATATAAGGCTATAAGTTTGGTGTTTTGGTCGCAAGCCCAAACAGCTTGTAACCCAGTCAAATGTGAAGCCAAAGTTCCAGTCATAAACTGTCCAAAAACGTAACAGAATTTGACGGTCAAAACAGGTCTGAGTATTTCGTTTATAGCTCAGGATATACTAATCCGTTTAACCTGAAAATTTACAGGGATATCCGGGACTTAAGGGGCTACAATGTTGAAGAAGGAAACTTTGTCCAATTTTGAATGTAACAAGGTCAAAAATGCAAGACACTATACCAGAATTGCAAAACAGGATCACAAACCGTATTTGACCTTAATATGCGGTAATGGCACCAAATTCACTACGGTTATCGGATGGGGGTGTAAGACCCACCGTTTCGAAACTAAGAAACAGGGTTACAATATTGGAGAAGGCCACTCAATCCAGTTCCTAGCACAACTAGGTCAAATGTGCCAAATACTAAACCAGATTCACCAAAACAGGTTTGCAAAACGCAGAAAACTGTAATCGATATAACTCAGTCCATACAAGTCCAAATGCCGAAATTCCAAAGGCATATGTTATCTAAGACATCCAGTTACATTTCATCAGAAGACACCAACTTCAAAATCCAAACCAATTCCAGTCAAAACAGCCAAATACCAACGCAGTTTTCGCATTCTGATCAAAGCAGAACAGCTACAGTAATTTCATCATAACTCACTCTACACTAATCCAAATGCCCTGAAATTTTACAGGCACCTTATACACATCAATACCTACAACTTTCATGTTTTGAGAAAAGTCCAATTCGGCCTCTAACCCTATGATCCAAAACCGGACAGAATTGGGATTTTATAAACCCTAACTTTCCATTTTTCCATCCAAATCCATAATTGATTGCATTTATCAACAATTCACACCTACTAGAGTTATTATAGTCCATTGCCAATCATCATACAAGGCCACAACATCCCATTCATTTTAAACCAGAAAATTCATCATAAAATGGAAAACTTCACCAAAACTCTTTAAATCAAGAAATAAATCATATATTCTAACACTTATGCCACCATTAAGCACAAAATAACCATCATTAAGTATAAGGAAGTAGTAAAACATCACTTACCTAAGAACAAGAGATGTAGAGAGGTGTTGGACACTTAGCTCTTCATACAAACTTCACTACAACCCTTACTAGCACTAGAAGATAGGATTTTATGGAGTGAAATCTAGTCTAAGCTTTTGTTTATAGAAGATTGAAGCTTATGGAAGCTTGAAAGTTGGTGGAATTTCCTTCTTCTTTGCAAGGAGAGAGCCGGCCACAAGGAAGAGAAAAATGGTGAATTTTGGGCATTTTTTTTTATATTTAATCCTTTGGTCAAAAAAGTCAAGAAAGTAAATAGTAATTCTTAAAGTCCAACCAATAGGAAAGTGATCCGTTATCCTTGTTTTCCTTACAGGGAACAATCTTTTGGAACTTCGATGTTTTGAAGAATGAGTTGAGTTAGTTAGAAATTCTTTTGTTATTTTGGTATAGCTCCTCGACAATTTGGAAACCCTAAATGTATTTTAATACAAAGTTTCCTTTGGATGTGTAAACTGAATAATATGTATATTTTAAAGAGTTTCCTCATGTTTATGTAGCATATGTATTTGGGAATGTACATTTTCTCATGTTAGACAAAGTTTACTCATATTTGGTTGGATTTTGGACGAGTGCGAAGGTTGATCGAGGAAAGCAGAAAATTTTTGGAGGTTAATGTTCACAAAATCCGGCCAAGTATCCGGCCTGTTCTTTGCCGGATATGCAGGGAAAATTTTTCGGTTGAGCTACTGCCTCCAATCCGGCTAAGAATTCGGCCAGATTGTGACGTTGCAGTCACTGTTCATCTGCGGCTTGTTTTCATTCTTCGTTTCGTTTCTTTTTAACAGTCGTTGTAGCGCTCGAACACTGTATTATCTTTTGGAACAAGTATTTCAGGGTGTGATTAGCTTAGTGGTCCTGGCGGCACTTTCTTTTCGTTTTGATTTTTTTCGTGGGAACGTTGTGGCAAAGATTGATTGTATCTTTTATTCGGCTCAATTGGGTTCTGAATGTTTCTCTTTTCGAAGTTCCTTTGAGCGTTTGGTAGGGTTTCCATTTGTTCCAGATCCGTAGACTCGGCGAGAGTTGGCCAGGCGGTCCGCCGAACCCTTTGGTTCGCATTGGGGTGAGGTGGGGCTGTCACAGATACAATCCAAACCCAACAAAATAAAACGGTTAGTAGGATAAAACCCGAACCTACCGAGATTGGTGGGATACAATCCAAACCCAACAAAATAAAACGGTCTGTGGGATAAAACCCGAGATTGGTGGGATACAACCTGAGTCCAATAAAATAAAACGGTCAATGGGATAAAACCCGAGTCTGCCGAGATTGGTGGGATACAACCCGAATCCAATAAAATAAAACGGTCAATGGGATTAAACCTTAGTCTGTCGAGATTGGTGGGATACAACCTGAACCCAATTTAAATACAAATTGGTGGGATAAACCTCGAACCCAATTAGATAGTGAAAGAAATGAAAAGACAAGTTCTATGCTATTAAACTGAAAGATCAGACTACATGTTGCTCAAAAGGTAATAGACCAAGAAAAACTTAGTTGGTGGATTTACAACTCTTTTGATTTTTCGAACTTTAAAAGAAAGAAAATAATGATTTTTCTTTTCTTTCTGAGGAAATGTACAGCAAAACCCGGAGCTCAATCCTTCTACCGTTTGCCCCAGTGTGAATCATACTCAACTAAACCAGTATTGTGTCACATAATTTTTCCTGCAAAAAGGAAAAAAGGAAAAGAAACAACTATGATAGAAACACTGCCACCACAATGTGATTCCTTTGCCTTGAGAGCTGTGTAAACATGAGTTTCAATATCGACAAATCACTTCCTTAGATTTGGTCCACAATCCCTTCAGAATTTTTGCAACTTTCTAATATCAATTATCCATGCTTTATTATCATAGGACCTTCAATTTTCTGACTCTTTTGTGATAAATTATAGGCGATTGTCTTTTAAATGAGACCCAATAAATGAGAAATATAAACAATTGAAAAAATGTAATATTCATCATGCAATAATGCTGATATGAAATAAACAATGATACAGAATAAATGAATGAAATAGTAAATAAAATAGCAAAACAAAATTGTTGAATTTTTGAATATGGATCCAAGGATTAAAAGTTGGATACATATTTAGAGGACGGCCTTTGATGAAGAAAATGCTTTATCTGACCCCTTCGACGTCCTCCATTTTGGAATTCATTGTCGGCAAAAGAACAACAGCATGATAGAGACCGAAATCAACATAGTCACCGGCTTTCAGACCTCAACATCTTGTTCTGTGTTTATGATCCTCTTGTATTCCAAAACCTTACCTTAGTACCCTTTCAGGTTTTCACAAAAATTACCCCCACTCTTTTTGTTTTTTTTTCTTTTCTTGTTTTTTTCCTTTTCTTCTTTTTCTTTCTCTCTTTTTTTTTTTAAAGAAGGTGCCCTTTCAGGTCTTCACCTTGAGACATAGACAAGACAATTTTTAACCCCAACTGTATCAATCCAGTCATATTTTGAGAATTTGTGGTATCAGTGAGACACTTATCTCTGATATGTTTCAGAAAAGTTGTATTTACATCATTTGCCAGTTGATTAAAATTTTTTTTCCAAAGTACTGCAAAAGATAAAAATCGTCAATTTTGGCTCTTGTGTTTAGAATTGGATAGAGTAGTAAAGGAAAGGTTAAGACTAGAAAGGCTTGACAGCGGATTATATGATGGGTTTGCAATCATTTGAGATAGTATTCTTTCGAAAAATTAGCTTCGATCTAAGGTTGGAAAGAGATAAAATTTTCCCCAGTTTAATTCTAACCAAATTTCTCTATTTTTTCTTTTCTTCTCTTTTTTCTACTTTTTTCTTCTTTTTTTCTTTTTTTTTAATGAAACAAAATTGCCCAGTATAGGGTTAGTGATCTTAAGGGACTGCCAAGAAAAAAAAGGAAGGTGATTCTGAAAAGTCAAAAGGAAAAAGTTAGGGATAGGATATCGAAGTGGAGAAATAAGAGAAAGTCTGCCTTAAATCCGTCTCTTGCAGTATTTAAAAAAAATTTGTAATTAAATGAAATTTTTTTTGCACATATCTGCATTGATTGGTTGGGAAAAAACTTGACCGTCCATTTCCATAAAGATAAGCGCTCCTCCGGATAACACTTTTTTAACAGTGAATGGTCCTTGCCAATTGGGAGTAAACTTTCCTTTAGCCTCCTCTTGCATTGGAAGAATCCGTTTTAAGACCTTTTCTCCAACTTCAAACAAACGGAGCTTAACCTATTTGTTGTAAATCCGAGCCATTCGTTGCTGATAACATTGTCCATGACAGACGGCATTCAACCTCTTTTCATCAATTAGAGACAACTGCTCATAGTGTTCTCTGACCAATTCAACATCTTCTATCTGAACTTCTATTAAAATGTGTAAGGAAGGAATTTCAACTTTTGCAGGCAATACTGCTTCCATTCCATACATAAGAGAGTAAGGAGTTACTCCGGTAGAAGTCCTGATAGTAGTTCTGTACGCCATCAATGCATAAGGCAGCTTCTCATGCCAATCTCGGTGTGCTTTAGTCATCTTACGAATGATTTTCTTCAAATTCTTATTTGTGGCTTCAATGGCTCCATTCATCTGAGGCCTGTAAATGGCAGAATTTCGATGTCTGACTTTAAACTGTTCACATAGTCCATCCACCATGTCGTTATTGAGGTTTTTAGTATTATCGGTGATCAATGTCTCCGGTATGTCAAAACGACAGATGATGTTATTTCTCAAAAAATCTGACACCACTTTCTTAGTCACATGCTTATAGGATGTAGTTTCAACCCATTTGGTGAAATATTCAATCATCACTAGAATGAATCGATGCCCATTCGAAACAGGAGGATCAATTGCTTCAATCACATCCATTCCCCAGATTGAACATGGCTATGGAGCAGTCATGCTGTAGAGTTCTGTAGGGGGAGCACATATGACATCACTATGCATCTGACATTTGACACACTTTCTGACAAAATCTATACAGTCATGCCACATAGTAAGCCAAAAATACCTTGATCTCATGATCTTCTTAGCCAGTAGATGCCCATTCATATGTGACCCGCAAACCCCACTATGCACTTCATTCATCATATAATCGGCTTCCTCTTCATCAATGCATCTCAGAAGGCCCAAATCAAATGTTTTCTTATATAGCACTTCTCCATTTAAGAAGAATCTCGATGACATTCTGCATAAGAAACCTTTTGTAACAGAATCAGCGTCAGGAGGGTAGGATCGCGTTTTAATGAATTCTTTAATATCACTGTACACCAGGGATGACCATTAGCAACCCTTTCCATAACTAGACAATGTGTTGGCTTATCTTGAAATTGAATTTGTATATGTTCAATCACCAGCTCATCTGGATGTTGGATCATCGAAGACAGAGTAGCTAAAGTATCGGCAAAGGCGTTACGAGTGCAGGGAATATGTCTGATGTGACAGCCCCACCTCCCCCTAAGGCGAACTAGAGGGTTCGGCGGGCCGCCTGCCCAGCTCTCTCCGGGACTCAGTCGCTCACTACAGTCCTCAAACAGATTACAAGATAAATCTCAAATATTACACTAAATTCTCCACTAATTACATATCCAAAAGCGAAGCGTCCACGCTTCCGCTGCGCCACTCTGATCCATGATCCAACTATTATACAAGAGGAATTCCACAACAATAAAATCACAACAAGCCTTCCTTCGCCACGAGCCCTGTGGAGGGGAATAAAATATTTTTGGGGTGAGCTAGAAGCTCAGCGAGTAACCGGTAAAATCAGTAATCAAATCGGTTTAACAATAGTTCATTTCAATAATGTCATAAATCAAATGATAAGTCCAGAAACAATTACAACATTTACAAAACATTAAATATGGAGTATCAATAATTCAAGAAACATGTACAATGGAAAGCGATAGTAACATTCATGAAAAGGATACGTTCGTTCTCCTGCCATTTCCTTTTTTTTTTCCATTTGAAATTGCATTTTTTCATTCAACCTTTCCCGAACATCGTCCAGGCTCCACCAACCTTCACCAACCTACAAAGGTAATACTCGAGTATACCAAACGTTCACCCAGGTCCCTAATCGCCCGACCGAGTCCGCTTCTGGCTCGAGACGACCGGTAACAAGGGGCAATGGCCAGTTCAGCCCAAAAGGCTTACATTCATGTGCAAGTAGCATTTAATCATTAATCATGAAAATTTCACATTTATTTAGGTCGAGTGCGATAAAGTACACACTCGCCCAGAAAGCTCGTTTTAACAATCATTGAAAGCACTTAACACATTATCAATCCATAATAACAAGCCAATAAGTCAAGGAAATATATCGAACAAGGAACACTCTCATATAAGCACGCATGATATGCATGAAAACAGTTCAAAAGTAACTTTGGAAACAGTTCAAAAGTAACTTTGGAAACAGTTCAAAAGTAAATAATGCAAGAAACGTTTCACAAATACTTTGGAAATAGTTTAGGGTCACTCACCTCCACGGCTCAGAAATCATCCAGCATATAACATTGCCTTGCTCAAATCCAAGTCCTAGATCACAAATTCAATGCAAACAAATCCCTTCAAAGTTCGGACAACACTTCCCCTGAATTTACTAACTTTTCCAGCCATCATGGCTTCATTATTTCCTCATTCCAACCCAAAGGTACACACACAACAACAAGTTCATCCAATAGCCATTCAGCAAGCTCCAAGTAGTACTAGTACAAGTCAAGTTAGGAAAAAGTCCGGAAATGAAAGTTAAGCTCAAAACCAGAAAAACAGGTTTTGACGTCATTTTGCGGTAATGGTACCAAAGGCGTTACGATTCTCGGATGAAGGTGCAAGACCCACCATTTCGAAGCTAAGAGATAGGGCTACAATATTACAGAAGGTCACTCAACCCAGTTTCGAGTGTAACCAGGTCAAAAATGCAAGATACCATACCAGAATCACAAAAATAGATTCACAGAACGCATTCTAGCAGAAACATCATAAAGCAGGCTATCCAAGTCCAAATCCAGAAATTCCAAAACCAGCTGAAAGCTAAGAAACAGGGCTAAATTTCATCAGAAGACCTAAACAACCAATTCGGAAGTAATTCCAGCCAAACCAACCAATTACAGGCGCAATTCTTACATTCGGGTAAAACCAGAACAGCAATAGTAATTTCGAATTTTCTCATTCTACGCTACTCCGATTGACCTGAAATTTTGTAGTCACCTCTAAAATGTCATTACCTACAACTTTCATGTTTTAAGGCAAGGCCAATTCGGCCTCTAACTAGGAGCTATAAATTCGGGCAGAATGTATTCATCATAACCCTAACTTTCCAAAATTTCTTCCAAAACAGAAATTGGTTGCAATTATCCAC
This sequence comes from Coffea arabica, assembly GCF_036785885.1. Taxonomy (NCBI): domain Eukaryota; kingdom Viridiplantae; phylum Streptophyta; class Magnoliopsida; order Gentianales; family Rubiaceae; genus Coffea; species Coffea arabica. The sequence continues at coordinate 24,137,656 of NC_092311.1, read as the reverse complement.
TTTTTCCACCTTCCAGAATCATTATATACCATTTCCAATCATCATAGATAGCCACACAATCATGCTCATATTAAAACATCATTAGAGGAAGGAGAGGGGTCCTTCACAACTCACCTTAGCAATACAAGAGATAGAGCAACTAGTCACCTTAACTTTCCAAACAACTTTACAACCAAGCTCAACTCCACCAAACTAAGAGGTTTTATGGAGTAAATTCAAGTTTAATCGGTTGGAATTGAAGATTGAGTGAGATGAGAAGCTAGAAAGTTGAGAGATTTTTCTTCTTTTCCTTTGAGAGAGAGCCGGCCATGAAGCATAGAAATAGTATGATTTTTGGGTCAAAATTGAGTATTAGTAAAGGTAAGAAATAATGGTGAAAGTCCAAGATTAAATCACAAGGTGACACTTGTCACCTTTTTGGTTTAAAACTTATCTTTTTGTCTCTCCATTACAAATATCTTAACACCTTGTAAAATAATATCACTTAATACAAAATTCCAACAAGTTGTCAAAAATATAATGCATTTACCGCAGTAGCGGGTCCCACGTCCAAAATACGCTCTTAATTTCTCAAAAACTAACCGATACTAGAAAAATCATTTGAAAACTATCTTTGCTCATAAAATTTATCTGGGGAATTTTTCTAATAAAGAAAATGTAGAAAAGGCGGGCGATTAAATAAAATAAACCCTAGAAAATTAGAAAATTTCCGGGTTCTCACACTCATTCTTTTCGGGGCGTCACATCTGAGTTCCAAATTCCTGAATTTGCTGGCCAAGCTAAGCAAGTTATAATGATATAGCATGATTTTTGAATCCCGAGTTACCCACTGCTTAAACATCTGGTGCACAAGTAAATTAGAATTACTGAATGCTATCAGGTCCTTGATCTCCATATCCAATGCCAATTTGAATCCAAAAATGCAAGCTTCGTACTCGGCCATGTTGTTGGTACAATGAAACAGTAATTTGGCAGTAGCAGGATAGTATTTCCCTTCAGGTGACACTAAAACTACTCCAATTCTAGCTTCAAAAGATTTTGACGCACCATCAAAAAATAACCTCCACCCAGGATACTGCTCACTCATGTCCTCAACGGCTCCAATGAGCAGAATTTCTTCATCAGGGAAGTAGGTATGCAATGGCTAGTAATCACCATCTCTTAGATTTTCTGTCAAATGATCAGCTATGGCTTGACCCTTGATTTCCTTTTGTGTCGTGAAGACAATGTTGAAATCGGGAAGGATCATTTGCCACTTAGTTATACGTCCCGTAGGCATCGATTTTTTCAACAGGTATTTTAGAGGATCGGAATGAGAAATCAGGTATGTGGTATAACCGAGCAAATATTGTCTCAACTTCTGAGCTGTCCATGCTAAAGCACAACAACTTCTCTCACGGAAAGAATAGTTGGCCTCATGTGCTGTAAATTTCTTACTCAGATAGTAGATGGCTTGTTCCTTTCTCCCAGACTCGTCATGTTATCCCAGAATGCATCCAACAGCCTCATCAAGAATAGACAAATACATAATCAGAGGTCTCCATTGCTGAGGTGGCACTAAGACCGGAGGATTTAACAAGTAATTCTTGATCTTATCGAAAGCTTGCTGACAATCTTCATTCCAATCCATCGGCGCATTCTTTTTCAATAATTTGAACAAAGGCTCACAGGTAGAGATTAACTGTGCAATGAATTGGCCAATGAAATTGATCTTTCCAAGAAAACTCTTCACATCTTTTTGAGTTTTTGGAATGGGCATATTTCGAATTGCTTTTATTTTCGCAGGATCCATCTCTATACCCTTGTTGCTGACAATAAAATCCAATAATTTGCCAGCTGGGGCTCCAAAAGCACATTTCGCATGGTTCAACTTCAAATTATATATTCTCAACCTTTCAAACAGCTTCTTTAAATCAACCAAATGGTCCTCAACCCTCTTTGATTTAATTATGATATCATCCACGTAAACCTCCATCTCTTTGTGAATCATGTCATGGAACAGGATAGTCATGGTCCTCTAATAAGTAGCTCCAACATTCTTCAACCCGAAAGGTATCACTCGATAACAAAAGGTTCCCCATGGGATGATAAAATAAGTTTTCTCTCTGTCTTCCTCTTCCATTAAGATTTGATGATATTTAACAAAACAATCACCAAAAGATTCAATTTCGTGTCCAACAGTATTGTCCAAAAGAATATGAATATTTGGTAAAGGAAAATCATCTTTCGGACTGGTCTTATTCAAATCTCTGTAATCAACACATACTTGCACCTCTCCATATTTCTTAAGCACTGGCACAGGATTCGATAGCCAGATGGGATAATGAGACATCATGATTATCTTAGCATTGAGCTATTTCACAATTTGTTCCTTTATCTTGAGACTCATTTCTGGTTTGAATTTACGTGGCTTCTGCTTTACAGGTAAACAGTTTGGATCAGTTGGCAACTTGTGAACCGTTATGTCTGTAGAGATCCCTGGCATATCATCGTATGACCATGCAAACACATCTTGAAATAGCATTAAGAATTCAGTCATTTCCTCCTTCTGTTTCTTATTTAAATGAATGCTGACTTTAACTTCTTTAACCTCCGTTTTAGTGCCAATATTGATGATTTCTGTTTCTTTTAAGTTGGGTTTGGATTTCTCTTCATACTATTTTAAATCCCTTGAAATAGAATCAAATTCTTCCTTAGTATCGCTCTCGTTTTGAATTTCAGATTGCATGATTTCAAGTTCATGAGAGATATCGAGGTTGCAGCCATCGAATTTCAAAATGGCGACATCTAAAGGGTTAGAGGGTTTTATTTGTGGTCATCTGAAAATAGAATAGAATATACGTAATAAATAAATAGAAAATACAGGAGAAGTCTTCCATTTCATTAAATTCAAAATGTATCGAGACTTCACAAAAAGATAAATATACAGACATGATTGCTATTTAAAGACACATCTAGCCCAAACCTTTATTTCCGTTTCAGCAATTTTCTTGAACAAAACAAGCTATATTAATTGAAACGAGAATAAAGGTTTAAAAAAATGAAAGCAATTTCTTTTAACAAAAGATCCAGACTACCGTCCTATCTGGATATGATCTAGACAAAAGATAATCTCCTTAAATTTACCGAAATTTCCTTCGAGAGGGAAGGTAATCAGCAGTCCAATTTTGAATAGCTCCTCTGGGAATTGTCAAAAATTCTGAATTCTCTGATGGCTCCTCTCCACAAATAGTCCCGACAAATAATTGGGATAAGTCAACTTCAACTTCTTCAACAGGAACCTCCTTTTCTAACAAAATCACCTCTGACGGGCGGGAAAAGGTATGGTATAGCAGTGGGATATTTAAGCTAGTTTCCTTACCCTCCTTTTCAGCTTGTTTTCTAGCTTGCATTTCTCTTCTATCCTTAGCAGTTGATGAAATTTCAATCCAAATGTATCTTTTTGCATCGGGATCTCTTTTGGCTCCAAAATTCCTTGCAATTCCCGTCCTAGACCTTTTTCTATTTCATATCCGCCTCGGATCTCTCTCTAGCCATCATAATATTGGCCTCTGGCAAATCAGATTTAGTCAGCGATTTATCTTTGGATACCTATCTCACAAAGACGATATCAACAACATGATGAGATGAAATTGGAGTCCTTTTTCTGTCTTCATCTTTGAATTTTGCATCAACGATCATGGTACAGTCATCCTCAGCAAACACAGTAATGAGCTAATCATTCACAATAAATCTCAACATTTGATGTAGAGAAAATGTCACTGAATTGGAAGCATGTATCCAAGGTCTTCCAAACAAAATATTGTAAACACTGGAGAAATCCATTACTTGGCAAGTAACTTGTAATTGAGCAGGGCCTGTCTCCAATACCAGATCTATTTCACCCATAGATTCCCTCCTTGAACTATCGAACCCTCTAACTACAGTTGCAGACGAGCGGAGTTTAACGTCAAGAAATCCAAGTTTGGTGAGAGTGTTCCATGAACAAATATTCAGCGCTGACCCATTATACACCAAGACCCTCGGCAACAGCTGTCCATTGCCGCAGACTGATATATACAAGGCTCTGTTATGTCTGATCCCTTCTGCATTCAGATCATCATCGGAGAAGGCGATATGATTAGTAGTAAGTACATTCCCTACAATGTTAGGAAATTTATCCATCGGAATATCTTTGAGACTTGAGTTTCATTCAGAATTTTGAGTAATGCTTCTCTGTATAGCTCGGAGGTCAAGAGAAGATTCAGAAAAGAAATCTAAGCAGGCATTCTATCCAACTGTTCTACTATTTTGTACTCACTTCTCCTCAACATCTTTCCAAAATCCACAGCTTCATTTTCAGACAGAAGAGGCATGGGCGTCGGAGATTTAACTTTGGCCCTGGACTGAACATCAATTTCGGAGTTTCCCACAATTCTCCCAAACGTGGTAATAGTAGATACCTCTTTCTTTAAGCATTTTTTATCTCCAATCAACAGAATAGACTCCTCGCAGTTCCATGGCACCTCTTGCAAGTTACTGACACGCATTAGTTCCCAAAATTCAAGAATGACAGGCTCTAATATATCCCATTCAAAAGATGGTAGATCCAGAATAAAAGGAGCTTTAGAATCTTCAACCTCGGAAGGCCCTCCTTCTGCTATAAATGGCTCATCTTTTTCAAACACAAAAGATTTCAACTTTTTCTCAACATTATCCTTAGTCATGGACTCTTCAACAGACAGCAGTTTCCTCATTCTCATGTGGTCAGTCTCTATTACGCCAAACACCTCAGTTTTATCTATAATGTATTGAGTGGGATCAATAAAATTTTCATCAGCGATAATAACTCCCACAGTGCTCCCATGCTTAGGTAAATGATTCTTACTGACATTCGGTCCTTGTTCTCCTTTTCTTCTAAGAAGGATGTCCCCAGAGTCAATCATATCTTGAATTTTATGTTATAAATCCCAACAATTGCCAGTGGTATGACCTGGACTTTTAGAATGATAAGCACAAATTACTTGCGCATCATAACCGGGAGGAAGACCTTTGCGATAAAGTTTGGGAGGAACGGTGCCAATTTTTTCAGCTACTTTTAACTATTCATACAATTGATCAATAGGTCGGCCCAAATTGGTGAAGGTTCGAAATTGCTTTTGAGTTTGAATTTCGCTGGTTTGAAAAGGATTTTGAGAAGGGTTATTATTTTGCAGGATTGATTTGGAATGATAAATGGGACGGGAGTGATTTTGAATGATAGGTTGTATGGTTGGAGGTAACGGTGAGGTATTCAAGTGACTTGGTCGGGAATGATGAAATTGGGTAGTAGTATAGTAGACTAGTTGAGAGTTAGTGTAATGCGGGTAAGGAACAAAATAGGTGGGATGGTTTCAGATTCTGGGTCTAAAAGACGGGTCTTGATCCCATATAAAAGCAGTTTCTCCTTCTTTCTTCTTGAATGGGGGCTTTTTCCCATTGTTGTTTTGATTTTGTAGAGCATCAGATTGCAATTTTAATGCCAATACATTAACAATCTTCCTGTTTTGACAAAGTCATCGTATTCCTCAAACTTGTTAATAATAGCAGCAAACGAACTTCTAGTCATGCGAAAGATCTCTTCAAAGTAGGGTGGATCATGAGTCTTGATGAAAGTACGAACAATCTCCTTCTGTGAGGACCCGAAATTTTCTTATTTTATATTATTCTACTGGCTTAATTAAGTATTTATTCACCCATTTTCTCTGAATAATTTATTTCAAATCTTTTTAGACCCAATTACATGGAACTATGACTTACTTATATTTTTAAAATGACTCGTTTCAAAAATTTAATTTTTGAAAGCTCGTTAAGTGAGATTAGTGAATACGCGTTTGGAAACAATAATCGATTCGAGGATACAATAAGCTTGGAAAATTGGAGACTTGTACATTAGTCTTGAAATAGGTATTTTTATGTTTAAGTATTCAATTATTAGTTAGTGATATTATCGTTATAAGAAATTCTTGGGAATTCCACTTTATCGCGCACAAATTGGAAGTACGCATTTTTACGCGTGCGATTAATTGAGGGACTTTAGACCTTTATTTTTGGACTATTAAGAGTGAATAATAATAGTATGAATGGAAGTGCATTAGAGGTTTAGTGCACTAGTGAAATAAATTCGAGAGGAATCGGGCACGAAACGCGCGCACGAGAGAGTTGACTTTTGTGGCATTCTTAGCCACATATTCTTAAGCCTCTCACATAAGCCTCATTATCAGCCAACAACATTCTTCTTCCTCCTCAAAGCTGCCGTCCAGCACCAAGAGAAAAGAACCAAAGTTTCTTCTTCATTTCACCTTCATTTCTTACCCAAATCACTCCAAAATTCACCCATACTTAGCTAAACACTTGGTAATCATCTTGAGCTACAAAAGGGGGCTACTCTCCACGGTTTTTGTGACCTGTAAGAGGACAAAAATTTCTGCCTAAGTCATCACTTGAGGTAATGGATGATCCACCTTAAAATTCTTAACTTATGGGAGTAGTAGTGCACTTATGAGCTTGTAAATTCATGTGGGTGGCTTGTTATTGTCGGAAAATTTTGAATGTGGGCTCTATGAACTCCCACCTTGGATGTATTGACTGATTTGTGGTGTTTTTCTGGTAATGATGTTTATTTAGTGCCGAAACTAGTGGATTAATGTTGGGTTGTTGATAGAAACTCAAGGTGGTGCAATAACCAAAAGTGACCATTTTGCCCCTGCTTTGTTCGAGCACTTTGGTGTGAAATTTTGAGTTTCTAATGGCTTTTATATGATGTTTATATGTTGTTTAGATGGTGTATAAAGTTTCATCGAAAAATATTGAGGTTGGGTTGGTCAAATGGATTAATCTCGCAAAGCTAGCAAACCTGGAAAATTTCCCCGTAATGCTCAGACAGCTTTCTTGTTTCGTCCATAACTCTGTGCTCCGACTTTGAAATCAAGTACTGTCAGTGGCATTTGAAACTAGACATTCCCAGATTTTCAACAGTATAAAATACACCCCCTGATTCCATTCGAGTATCCCGTACCAACCATTTAAAGATGACTGTCCAGTTTCTCTGTTTTCCTGGAACAAAGTTCAGAATCTGCAACTTGAGGCTCGAATTTGAGCTAGTTGTGTGCTGAATTTCAAAATGATTTATTCTCTGAAATTATATTTTTATGAATGTATTTTCTAACGCCACCAACCATGCTCAATTCTGAGTTGAATTGAGTGATTTGTGATCAAAATATGAAACCTGCCCTGTTCTTGAAAACCCTAAATTTTGGGCAGAATTGATACTAGACTTGGTGTGGACTTGCCAATTGAATTTCTTGGAGTTAAAACACTTACCAAATGTACCATGAATGTTCTTTAGGTTTTTCCTGCACAAATCAATCATGTTTGAAGGATTTTCCTTGGCCAAATGTTTGGAAATGGAAAACAAGAAGCTCAAGGCAGTTTTGCCTTAGGATTTTTCGAAACTTTAGTTGTTTGGTTGACTACCTTCCCGAAGGTATTTTTCCATAAAATTTGATAGAGGGATACCCTTTATATAGGAATATTATATTACCAAATTTGGTACCAATCCGAGTCCATTTCGCTGCTCGACTAAATTACCAAAGTTCATGACTCGAGTTTGGAAAACCCTTGTTTCACAACGAAATTTTGGTAACTTTGAGTTGCCATATCTTAGTGCTCAAAACTCCGTTTCTCATTCCACTTGTTTTGTTGTAAACTTGGATTGCAACTCTAATAGAGGTCCAAATTTCAAAGGCTAGTTCCAATCAAGTTAATTTTGCCGAATTTTCAAAGTTGGCCAAAAACCAACCTAAATCTGTCTTCAATGCCCCAGAACAGCAAATTTGAGCTAATTTTTGGATACCTTCCGTTTGGAATCATGGAAAATTGTCTTATAAGGACTTTTAGTATTTTCTATGAGGTTTACAACGGTACCAAGTTTTTCAAGTCTGGACTTATAGAGAATGAGATACGATTTTTCAAAGTAAGTGTTACAAATCTTAAAATTTCGAAACTGAAAGGAAATGGAGTTGTTCAAACTCTCTTTTCCCTTTTAATGTCACTTGATCATTTTACACTCGATTTTAAGGATATAAATCAGATTTTTCTTATGTGTTAAAACCCCACTTTTGAGCGTCGATTTACGAATAATTAAGGCTCATTTTCGTAAAAATTTATTAGATTGTACAAGAGTGCAATCTTCCTTATTAATTGGGGTTTATAAGTGATAGTTTATTATTAAATGCTCAGGCGCTCAAGAGAACCTTCCAGAGGATCTCGCGGGAGACGCCTAAACCATCATTTGAACTTGCTACTTGAATCACTGTGAGTGTCAAGTGCATGAACTTGTTGTTAAGTGGTTATCTGTTTCTTATCCGTTATGTAAATTTGAAATTTTGAGACGAAGGTGTACTTTACCACACTCGTTCTCCTTCAAATGAAATTATATTCATATTTGGCTATGTGAATTCATATTCGACTTGTACTTAGTAATGTGGATGTGATTCGTACTTGTGATTCGTATATGTGATTCCTATTTGTGATTCCTATTTGGAATAGTCGATTTGAGCGTTGCTCATCGACTTATATTCGTATTTGTGACAGCCCCACCTCCCCCTAAGGCGAACCAAAGAGGTCAGCGGACCGCCTGCCCAACTCTCGCCGGGACTCAGTCGTTCACTTCAATCCTCAAACAAAACCAGAATAAACCCACAAGAATAAATATAACGACGATCCAAAACTTAAAACAAAACTTATGTACATCACTATCTCAAAAGGGAGTACAAACATCGAATATACAAAGGTTCTCAATTCACCATATATCCAACCCGTGCCGAGCACTAGGGCGAGAACCATTACAAAACCAAAGAAACCAGTCTAGGCTAGACTCTACCGAGCTCTCGTCCTTGCTCGCCGTCCCCTGTTAAGGAAAACAAAACTAAAGGAATGAGCTAAAAGCTTAGTGAGGTTCCGAACACATAGGCAACAAGAAGTTCAATGCATTCATTACATATAACCAATAATTCAAGATACAAATACAAAATAAAGCGATAAACACATTCATTTAAAGGATACGGGCTCACAGGGAGCCATATATTCGTTCGTTCGTTCGTTCTCCTGTCATTCCCCTTATTCCTCCGGTCAATTAAAAAAAATGCATTTTTGGTAAATAAAACCCTCGTTCGTTCTTTCGTTTCGTTCACCCCCGCCTGGAAATTGGCCAGGCTCCACCAGACTACAAGGTAATACTCGAGTATACCAAATTCACCCAGGGTCACCATATCGCCCGACCGAGTCCGCTTCTGGCTCGAGTCGATCGGTAACGAAGGGCAGGGCCCAATTCAGCCAAAAGGCTTACATCATGCGCAACTAATGTAGCAATCATTAAATCATTGAAAATTTCACGTTTCATTTAGGTCGAGCGCGGTAAAGTACACACTCACCTAGAAAACTCGTTTTGGAAATCCTTGAAAGCACTTAACACATTATCAAACAAGAACACAAGTCATGAAGTCAAGAAAAATATAGCAAACAAGGAACACTCATCTATTTACACAAAACAACGTGCAAATATCCTTTCGGATATTACCTCAGTCACCGAGAAAACCTAAGAGTAAATGAGAAAGAATATTACAGTCTATCTAGCACAAACAATTAGGTGAAATCGAAGAAACCCAACAATTGATGAATAAAACGTATAGAAATGACTTTAAAGTGAAACGAGGGCATTTGGACTGGTGGACAGAAATAGCTAGGGTTTCATAAACTAAACGCAAAATCAAACAAAAAGGGGTATAAAATTTCCAACGGAAAACACTTGAACCAAAGACATGTCGGAAACCAACTATATAGACTAAGAAATATTGTTTTCGGGATTGTTTATGTGGTTCAAAATCATCTCATATTCAAGTAGATATTATAGACTAAATGTCTTAATGAAATTCATGTAAAAGGGAGGACAAAATACCCAAGAAAATCCTAAACCACTCCTTTTTATTTGGGTAAGAGTAAGTAAACATTTGGAGTTTTCAATTGAAGAAGGATCATGTTTTAAGATGGAAAAACGGTCATAGTATGTGCCAAACGAAAATATACAAGTTCAAGTAGAAACTTAGCCCTCGAGCGAAAATTTGGGCAGCACGCCCTTTGTATTTACCTATTTCCCAGCCATTTATGGCTTCATTATTTTCCTCAATCAATCCCAACATTACACACAACATAAATAGCCACTCAATAGGCTCAATGTCATATGATTATCAATCAAGCTAGGACATGTGCGGAAATGACGTTTAGGTTGGAAAACAAAAGGCAGATTTGCTGTTGCTTAGCGGAACTAACACAACTGAAGCTACACTAGTCGGATTGAGGTGCAATGTACACTGTTTCGAAGATAAGAGAAAGGGATACAATGTTGAAGAAGGCCACTCAGTCCATTTTGCAATGTATCTAGGTCAAATTTACTAAAACAACCCCAGATTTTCCAGTTTACAGTTCAACTAGCAGTCCTGATTCATTCAATCATATCTCAGCACATACAACTCCAATTCAAGTGATTCCAAAGCCATTTGAAAGCTAAGATACAAGGCTATAAGTATTAAAAATACATCGACAACCAAATCAGTAGTATTCCTGGTCAATACAACCAATTACAAAAGCTGATTAGCATGTTCGGATAGAAACAGGGCAGCAGGGGTATTTCAGTCTTTTCACAGGTTACGTTGCTCCGATTGAGCTGAAATTTTGTAGGAATCTATAAAATATCATTCTATACGACTTTCATGTTTTGTACCAAGCCTAATTCGGCCTCTAACATAGGGAACTGAAACCGGACAGAACTGAAGCATACAATTCCAGAAATCTGGAATTTTGGGATTTCAAGGCCAATCTCTTCATTTTCTTGATTCAATCACTATCACAACCTCTTATACAAGCCTATATACAACATATACCACTCCTAAAACAAGTATAAGAAGGAAATCAGTCACACCCTAGCTTACATACATCACCCCAAAATCATTACAACAACTTGTATAGCTACTAATCTAACCAAAACATGAGTTATATACTTCAAAAAAAGGGCTTGCAAGAGTAATACTTCACCTCCTCTTGAAATTTTTGGTTCCCTTAGCTTCCCAAGTTTCCACCTAGTGAATAATCGATTTAGTTTTCCTTGGGTGCACTCAAATGGTTGGATTCAAGATGGATTGAAGGTTTTTCTCTCTTGCTCTCTCTCTCCCTTGCTCGGCCAAAAACAGAAGGAATGAAGGAAAATAAGCTGAAATGAAGGATAAAAGAACAAGGAAAAACAATTAATCAAAGAGCCATAGGGTGGTGACACTTGTCACCACCAAGGCCATGCAAATTTCTCTATCTTTCCCTTGCATTTATAATCACTAATTTATTATTATCACTTCTAGTCATATAGTATTCCCTTATCCAAAAGTCACTTTTACCTATCAAATTTGATCCTCACTCCGTACCGAATAATCATACTACGGGAAAACATGAAACCCTAATTTGCTCTTAACTTGGAAATGAAAAGTGAAACCCTACTTCCTAGGTTCATTTGCACCTATTGAGGAATGATTGGGTATTAGGGCCATAATAAATGAATAATTCCAAATAAAAGGCATTTTTAAGAAAAACGTGAGGAATTTTACAATTCCAGTGATTAAAATTAGGGTTTCAATTAAAATATGAGTGATTTAAGAAAACCGGTTAGTCACAAGTAAACTAGGTTTTTTTTTTTATTAGAATTTAGGGTTTAAAGAAGTCGGGGTATCACAGTATTCATATTCGGGGGATGCCCAAACTCGTTGGCTAACTTTGCGAATCGAGCCAGCATGGGCTTGGTCGATAAGCTTAGAAAACCATGAGATATTCGTAGAGCATGATCTATTGGAGAGATCTTGCTCGGCATTACTCGCGCAGTATTGCCATGATATACTCGAGTATTATCAAAAACTTTGATGAGCGGGCCCGGTAAGGGGGTGTAACGGTGACGAGATTCGAAGTAAAGTGGTGTATCTACGGATTTGATACTTATGTGGTTGACGGAGTGTCAACATGAGATGTGATCAAGATTTCGACTCGACTACGTGGAATTTAGCTCCTGAGAGCTACAGTATCCTTGAATTGTTTCTGTTTATTTTTCCTATTCGAAATGTGAATTATTCGAACTTATAGCTTTACTTACTATGTAAATTGTGGCCACTTGGATTACATGTTTGCATGTGTGTTTCTTGGCCTCACTGAGTATTGGCTCATCCCATTAGTTTGTTTTCCTTAACAGGAACCCGATTGGAAGGAGTTAAGCAAATGCCGACTTGAGGCACTTTTGTATTAGTGTTTTGATTGTAATCGACTAGACACTTTTGGATGTTGTAGATTTTGGGGAAAGTGATTGTAAATTTGAAATTGTGATGTAAGACTGGATATATATATATGTATGGAAATGACTTCGTACCTTTATTCTGACTTTCACTGTTAGTATTAGATTAGGTTTGAATTGGATTTGTCTCGAGTCCTGGCGAGAGTTGGGCAGGCGTCCTGCGGATACCCTTTGGTTTGCCTTAGGGAGAAGTGGCGGCGTCACAGTTGGTATCAGAGCTTAGGATTCAGATCTTTGTAGTGTATCCTAGGCTTAAAAGTTTAGGATGCCGGACTGTGGGACTGGTTTGAAAGTTAAGCGGCTACTTGTAGGGAAAAAAAATCAGAGTAGCTTCGCGTGGTTTTTGCACAGAGTGAGTTTGGGCCAAGTGGTGATATGGTCCCAATTACGTGAATATATATGAACGACTAAGTACTCTTCTTGTGCGTAAGTGGTAAGCGTAAAACCTTTATCAAGATACTTGAGGTAGATAGAGATGTACGTCAGATAGGAATCTTAAACTTTATTAATTTGCACTTGGGAGCGTATGGCCTGAGTTGTAAATTCTCTTAGTTTTGGATTCTTGTACTTGAGTACTAAATACTTTTCCTGAGGGAATACTTGTGACTTAGGAAGGGATATAATCTCGCGTATTACGATGTGAATAGAAATCATGATTGGTTTTGAGATAAGTTCTGATGGCAAAGGTCAGAGCACGGAGGATTTTTGTATTGGACTTGAGATCTCCATTTGTGGGAAATAGGAACGGGTTAATGTTTTGTGAGAGCAAGTGTAAGAGGTCAACGGACGTCTAGTTCGGGTAGTAATAGAAATGAGACATCGGATGGAGAATATTTTAATCAAGTGTGGGACGATATTGACCAGAGAGAAGTGGAATGTAGTTGAGCTTGAAATGAGACACTTTTGCATTTCTTTTGGTTTGACTCAATACCTAGCCGGTATAAGAATTTCATCTTGAATTTAGTAAGAAAAGTTCATATTCGTTGGAAGTTTTAGACTAAGGACTTAAAAAGTGGCTTAGGTTTTGGATGGAATTTGGAATTTATAATTATTCAAATAATGTGGTTTGGTATCATAGATCCTTCTAGTTTTCCCCTAAATAGGCTTATGATTTTCCTCTTTTGTTCCTGCCTATGATAGCAGGGGTGGTGCATGCCGTGAGGTCTTTTGTAATTTGTTTGCATGTACTTTTTTTTTTGGGGCGCTTAATTGTCTATGACCTATCTTTGACATACTTGGCTTGTTTGTGATCTCTCTACTTGTACTATGACTTTTGATATATTCAAGGAATCATGCTTTAATTTTAAATGTATTTGTAACTTGTATATGCATCTTGAACCCGCGTAAGAATCAGAAATCGAGCAAAGCTTAGGCTCGGATCTTTCCTTAAGAATAAGAGTGAATATTTGCTATGAATTGGAGAGTAAAATGACAAAGCTTTATGTACCATTAGAGTTAGCTCATGGATTAGAAGTGAAGGGTGATAAAGGCGTTGGATCGAAGTTTATGCATATATGAACTTGCATGTTTATTTATCTTTCTTAAAAGTGTTTTCGAAAATATACGTCTACTCAAATGCAGCTCTTAACTTAAAACTTTGAGAGAATTTTTGAAATATCCTTCCTTCCTGTATATGTTATTTTATTATAGATATGTTTTAGTATCCACGCATTGAGTTGCATGGTTAATCTTCTTAAACGTATTTGAAGAATTCTTAAACGTATTGATGATTGTGGTAAAAAAAATATTATTTGAAATTTCTGATTAAAAAAGTTTAGTTTCGGGCCATAAAGAAAAGTTTGTATCTTTAACTCTAGTTTTGAAATTCTGAATTGCATTTTGCCACATACATATCCAAAATACATTAAAACCCTCGATTTTATCTCGCATGCTATGATTGACTCGATTTGGACAAATTAAGTCCGAAAATTTTGGTAAGTTTAGTCTTCTACTGACAATATATCACTCTATTCGAGTTTTGAACTACAAGATTGAATCTTTTAAACTGGAATTTTAATTGACCCTGGAACCAATTATTCTTGTGTAAACCCTAGTTTCATGAATGATATAAGTAAAGTGTGATCACTTGTCCTACAACTTGGAAGCAAAACGCCTATTGGGAAATTAAAGTTCATTGCTAATTGGATGAATAGAAATTGTGAGATATGGGTTGGAAAGTGTAAGTTGTTGATCGATTTGATAAGTATAACTCTTAAGGAATATGATATTATCCTAGATGTGAATTTCGAGGACGAAATTCTTTTAAGGAGGGGAGGTTGTGAGGACCCGAAATTTTCTTATTTTATATTATTCTACTGGCTTAATTAAGTATTTATTCACCCATTTTCTCTGAATAATTTATTTCAAATCTTTTTAGACCCAATTACATGGAACTATGACTTACTTATATTTTTAAAATGACTCGTTTCAAAAATTTAATTTTTGAAAGCTCGTTAAGTGAGATTAGTGAATACGCGTTTGGAAACAATAATCGATTCGAGGATACAATAAGCTTGGAAAATTGGAGACTTGTACATTAGTCTTGAAATAGGTATTTTTATGTTTAAGTATTAAATTATTAGTTAGTGATACTATCGTTATAAGAAATTCTTGGGAATTCCACTTTATCGCGCACAAATTGGAAGTACGCGTTTTTACGCGCGCGATTAATTGAGGGATTTTAGACCTTTATTTTTGGACTATTAAGAGTGAATAATAATAGTATGAATGGAAGTGCATTAGAGGTTTAGTGCACTAGTGAAATAAACTCGAGAGGAATCGGGCACGAAACGCGCGCACGAGAGAGTTGACTTTTGAGGCATTCTTAGCCACATATTCTTAAGCCTCTCACGTAAGCCTCATTATCAGCCAACAACATTCGTCTTCCTCCTCAAAGCTGCCGTCCAACACCAAGAGAAAAGAACCAAAGTTTCTTCTTCATTTCACCTTCATTTCTCACCCAAATCACTCCAAAATTCACCCATACTTAGCTAAACACTTGGTGATCATCTTGAGCTACAAAAGGGGGCTACTTTCCATGGTTTTTGTGAGCTGTAAGAGGACAAAAATTTCTGCCTAAGTCATCACTTGAGGTAATGGATGATCCACCTTAAAATTCTTAACTTATGGGAGTAGTAGTGCACTTATGAGGTTGTAAATTCATGTGGTGGCTTGTTATTGTTGGAAAATTTTGAATGTGGGCTCTATGAACTCCCACCTTGGATGTATGGACTGATTTGTGGTGTTTTGCTGGTAATGATGTTTATTTAGTGCCTAAACTAGTGGATTAATGCTGGGTTGTTGATAGAAACTCAAGGTGCAATAACCAAAAGTGACCATTTTGCCCCTGCTTAGTTCGAGCACTTTGGTGCAAAATTTTGAGGTTCTAATGGCTTGTATATGATGTTTATATGTTGTTTAGATGGTGTATAAAGTTTCATCAAAAAATATTGAGGTTGGGTTGGTCAAATGGATTAATCTCGCAAAGCTAGCAAACCTGGAAAATTTCCCAGTAATGCTCAGACAGCTTTCTTGTTTCGTCCATAACTCTGTGCTCCGATGTCAAAATCAAGTGCGGTCAGTGGCATTTGAAACTAGACATTCCCAGATTTTTAACGGTATAAAATTCACCCCCTAATTCCACCTAAATATCCCGTACCAACCGTTTAAAGATGACTGTCCTGTTTCTCTATTTTCCTGGAACGAAGTTCAGAAGCTGCAACTTGAGGCTCAAATTTGAGCTAGTTGTGTGCTGAATTTCAAAACGATTTCTTCTGTGAAATTATATTTTTATGAATTTATTTTCCAACACCACCAACCATGCTCAATTCCGAGTTGAATTGAGTGATTTGTGATCAAAATACGAAACCTGCCCTGTTCTTGAAAACCCTAAATTTTGGGCAGAATTGATACTAGACTTGGTGTGGACTTGCCAATTAAATTTCTTGGAGTTAAAACACTTACCAAATGTACCATGAATGTTCTTTAGGCTTTGCCTACACAAATGAATCATGTTTGAAGGATTTTCCTTGGCCAAATGTTTGGAAATGGAAAACAAGAAGCTCAAGGCAGTTTTGCCTTAGGATTTTTCGAAACTTTGGTTGTTTGGTTGACTACCTTCCCGAAGGTATTTTTCCATGAAATTTGATAGAGGGATACCCTTTAAATAGGAGTATTATATTGCTGAATTTGGTACCAATCCGAGTCCATTTCGCTGCTCGACTAAATTACCAAAGTTCATGACTCGAGTTTGGAAAACCCTTGTTTCACAAGGAAATTTTGGTAAATTTGAGTTGCCATATCTTAGTGCCCAAAACTCCGTTTCTCATTCTGCTTGTTTTTTTGTAAACTTGGATTGTAACTCTAATAGAGTTCCAAATTTCAAAGGCTAGTTCCAATCAAGTGAATTTTGCCAAATTTTCAAAGTTGGCCAAAAACCAACCTAAATCTGTCTTCAATGCCCCAGAACAGCAACTTTGAGCTAATTTTTGGATACCTTTCGTTTGGAATCATGGAAAATTGTCTTCTAAGGACTTTACTTTCTAAGGGGTTTCCAACGGTACCAAGTTTTCCAATTCTGGACTTATAGAGAATGAGATACGATTTTTCAAAGTAAGTGTTACAAATCTGAAAATTTTGAAACTGAAAGGAAATGGAGTTGTTCAAACTCTCTTTTCCCTTTTAATGTCACTTGATCGTTTTACACTCGATTTTAAGGATATAAATCAGATTTTGCTTGTGTGTTAAAACCCCACTTTTGAGCCTCGATTTACGAATAATTAAGGCTCATTTTCGTGAAAATTTCTTAGATTGTACAAGAGTGCAATCTTCCTTATTAATTGGGGTTTATAAGTGATAGTTTATTATTAAATGCTCAGGCGCTCAAGAGGACCTTCCAGAGGATCTCGCGGGAGACGCCTAAACCATCATTTGAACTTGCTACTTGAATCACTGTGAGTGTCAAGTGCATGAACTTGTTGTTAAGTGGTTATGTCATGGCCCCACCTCCCCCTGAGGCGAACCAGAGGGTTCGGCGGGCCGCCTGTGTGAGAACCCGTAAAACCCTAATTATTATCCTAGGGTTTATTTTCCCCTTAATTGCATGTTTTCTGCATTTTCTGGCTTGGAAATATTTTATTAGTGGATTTTATGAGCAATTCTAGTTTTTAGATGATTTTTTCTAGCATTGGTGAATGTTTAGAAAATCAAGAATCTATATTGGACGTGGGACCCATTAGTGCGAAAAGTTCGGAAAAATTCGGCCAATAAGGTTAAGTTTCGGATACTGTGAAAAATTTATCGGGTGTTAAGAGATAAGTAGTGTGTGTGAAGTGATTGATGTGAGAGAGAAAAGAATGATAAGAATGCATTTAATAGAGTGCCACATGTCATCTTCTTATTGGATACCTTTTAAGAATTACTATTCACATTTTTGACTTTTTTGACCAAAGGTTAAATATCCAAAAATTGCACAAAATTCACCATTTTTCTCTCCTTGTTGGCCGGCCACCTTGAGCAAGAAAGGAAGGAGATTTCTTCAATTTTCAAGCTTCTACTTGGTGCAAATCAACCAAAAACATTTGCTTCCATCCATTTCACTCCATAAAATTCTTCCTTCTAGAGCTAGTAAGTTGTTTGGTGAACTTTGTTTGAAGGATTAAGGTGCCCAACATCTTCTTCTCTCTTGGTTCTTGGTAAGTGAAGCTTGAAACACCCTACTACACCTAATGATGCTTATGTTGTGCTTATTAGTGATAAGGGTGCTAAAATTTCTGGTTTTTATCTTGGTTTGAATTGATTTGGTGAAGTTTTCCATTTTATGATGATTTTTCTGGTTTAATTGGATTATGATGGTGTGGTTGGTTGTGATGATTGGCAATGGACTATAATGGCTCTAGTGGATGTGAAATGTGGATAAATGCAACCAATTTTGGATTTGGTGTGAAAATTGAAAAGCTAGGGTTCTTAAAATCCCAATTCTGTCCGATTTTATATCACTGGGTTAGAGGCCTAATTAGACTTTCCTCAAAACATGAAAGTTGTAAGTATTGATGTGTTTGAGGTGCCTGTAAAATTTCAGGGTATTTGGATTAATGTAGAATGAGTTATGACGAAATTACTGTAGCTGTTCTGCTTTGGACAGAATGCGAAAACTGCGATAGTAATTGGCTATTTTTACTGGAATTGGTTTGGATTTTGGAGTTGGTGTCTTCTGATGAAATGTAGCTGGATGACTTAGCTAACTTATTCCTTTGGAATTTCGGCATTTGGACTTGTATGGACTGAGACATACCGATTACAGTTTTCTGTGTTTTACAAACCTGTTTTGGTAATTCTGGTATAGTATTTGGGATGTTCGACCTAGTTAAGCTAGGAACTGGATTGAGTGACCTTCTACATTGTTGTAGCCCTGTTTTATAGCTTCGAAACGGTGGGTCTTACACCCCCATCCGATAACCGTAGAGAATTTTACACCATTACCGCATAATAAGGGCAAAACAGTTTTCTATTTGGGGCCAAGACTAAGGCCATTTTCTAATTTCTGGTTTGCTATTATGCACATTGATGCATATGAAACCCTATTGGGGTTGTGTTTAGCATTGCTATATGACTCGTTATCGAGTCTCATTGCATTTGTTGCGTGATTCTAGGGCGTGACGATAGCTCACGACGTCTTGGTGACCACGGTGTATGAAACACCACTTTCTCACTTGGTGAGTATATCACTCACTAAATTGTTACTATGTGGCTTTGTTAAATGTTATGTGATGCCTTGATGGCTTACTTGGATATTGAAATTGATTAAGGTGAGGGTGTACTTGACCGCCCTCACCTCTTTTGATATTGTCACTGATTGGTTACCGTTTTATTGCATTACTGAACTTGATATATTGGTTGGTGAATTCCATTTCATGGAAACTGAATTGGTGTCGTTGGATGATGTCCAACGGCCTTACTGTATTACTGAGCTCAACCCCGTTTGGTAGTCAATTGGATCGAGCCGGCGAGGGCTTGGTCGTGAAGATTGAATTGCCACGGGGACTGTACTGGGGAACCTTGTGGTAATGAGACCCTTGGTTCCGGTAAACTCGAGTATTACCAAAAACTACTGAAATGAAGTGCGGGCCCGGTTGGGGTATGTTAGGTGGAAGGATTGGAAGTAAAGGGTGGTCTACGGTTTGGTACTTTTAACATTGACGGAGAGTCAATGAGGTTGGATCAAGATTGCAAGCGTGGAAATGGGCTCTTGAGAGCCGACCGTATCCTTTTACCGTTTTACTTCATTGCTTATTTGTGCACTTTAAATGAAAGTTCATTCTTATATGACTTTGATTGCTTATTGGGTGGTATACCACTGGGCTTTAGCTCATTCCGTGTTATTTGTTTTCCTTACAGGGTGATAATTACTTTTGAGAATGGATTGGATAGTCAATTGCCGAATTGGGCATGTAAATGTCTTTTGTATTGCTCTTGAAGTGAAACCCTAATGTATAACGGGTTCATTTCCTTTTGATCGGCAAATCGAATGTGTACTTCCTTAGTGAATGGTTTTGGCTTGCCGTTGTGGCTTGTAAATGGCTAATGTTATGTTGTATATGTATTTCGATGCTTGGTTGGGTTTCGGACGGGTCGGTTACTATTCATGGCCGACTCTGGAGTTCGTTTCTTTTATTTTGGGATATTTTGCCCTTTTGCCTTGTTGCGCGCGTTATAAGTTTCAAACGTGATAGATCGCTTTATACTGTACCGTTAGTCCTGGCGAGAGCTGGGCAGGCAGTCCGCTAACCCCTTTGGTTCGCCTTAGGGGAAGGTGGGGCTGTCACAGGTGGTATCAGAGCCTAGGTTTGAATTAGCCTGGGTGTTATAGGAATGCTTGATCTGAGGGTTTATTGTTTATGGTCTTTAAGCTTATTGATTCTTATTTATTTACACTTTTGGTGTAGGATGGACAGTTCCAGTGGACCTAGTAATGGCCCTGCGGCCAAGCGACCCCGTGTAGCGCTCCCGATGATTAAGTACCAGATCCGGCCAAAGGGGGCCGTTATTCGTTGGAGCCCGTCTAACCGTCTCCGGCGGTGCGTGTGTAAAGAGAAGTATGCTTACCCGAATGCCCTCGTTTTGGCGGTTGTGAAGGAAAGAAAGGAGCTGGCAAAAGCTAATGCCAAGCTTGAGGTTGAGGTGAATCAGTTAAAGGCGGCCAACGAGGGGCAAGCTAAAAGGATAGAGGAGCTGAAGTACGATGTACTAGAGGCGGAGGATAGAGTCGATGACCTCTGTGCCCAGCTGAGGGAGGCGCGTGAGCGCGAGTCTAAGAGGGCTCGAAAGGTGAGGAATCGAGCCGCTGCAATCCTAAACCTCTGTGCCGAGGTGGTGGAAGGAGTGAGCGATAAGGACTCCTGTGCGGGGTCTGAGGCTAGGGATGGATCCACTCCGTCTAGTGGGTCTCATAGCTCATCTTCGGGCTAGGTTATGACTCCTAGAGTTGTTATAGATAGTTTTGGTCTGGTGTATAGGGCGGATAGGGATAGAGCCTTAGCTAACCGTTTTGGATGTAGAGTTAGCTACGTGTAAATTTCTTTTGATAGGCCTATCCTCAGGTGGATCTTTTGTGTACGTACGTGCCTTGGCCGTACTTGACTGACTGCTTGTATATATATGTTTGGCTTGTATATATGTGTGTATGTGCTCATGCTTGCGACGTATAAATATGTGATATGTGAAAGTTTATGTGATACTTACCTGCTTTATTACTGCTTTGGCTTAGTATTTTTGCCTAGACCGAGTGAACTTATGGAAGGAACACGAAGTGGTCGGGGACGCGGGCGCGGTAGGCAACCCGCACCGGTTAGGGAAACGGGGGAAAGCTTCTACTGGACCAAATCCTGAACCCCAAATAGACCCTAATGTGCAAATCGCTGCTGCTATGCAGCAAATGACCAACCTACTCGCACAAGTAGTGCAACAACAGGGCCAAAACCCAAACCCTAACCCTGGGAACCCTGGTAACCACGTTAAGAGTGAAGATAGAGCACTGGAACGTTTCCAAAAGTTCTCTCCGCCGAAGTTTATTGGGGGACCCGACCCTGACATCGCCGAGAAGTGGCTTGAGAAAATGGTTGATATATTCGCGGCCCTACACTACCCGGAGGAACGGCAGGTGACATTTGCCTTGTTTCAACTCGAGGGAGCTGCCCGTTCCTGGTGGAACGTAATTAGGCAGAAATGGGAGCGGGAACAGACACCGAGAACTTGGGTGAACTTCATTCGAGAATTTAATGCTAAGTTTTTCCCTCCTCTAGTCCAGGAGAGGAAGGAGGACGAGTTTATCCGGCTCCGGCAAGGGGCTCAGACTGTGGCGGAGTACGAGAGCCAGTTTACCCGCCTGTCCAAATTCGCGCCTGAACTAATCATGACCGAGCAACGACGGGTGAGGCGCTTTATTCAGGGCTTGAACGTTGAGATCCAGAAAGACCTCGCGGCGGCTCAAATCACTACTTTTAGCGAGGCAATGGAAAAAGCCCAACGAGTGGAAAGTGCACGGTTACAGGTCCGAAACTTCCAGGCCAAGAAGCGTGGCTTTCCTGGGAGTACTTCTGGACAGGGTGAGAAGAGCACTCCCTCCAAATTTGGACGGGGCATGGGTGGTGGTCGACAGTCCGGATCAGGCAGAGGGACTCCGTTCAGGGGTGGTCAAGCTGGGCGAGGACCGAGGGGAAATGTTCAGAGTGGCTCGGCTTCTGCACCTCGCGGTCCCTGTGGGCACTGTGGGAAGACAAACCACACCGAGGATAATTGCTGGAGGAAACTGGGGAAATGCCTGCGGTGTGGAAGTGCGGACCATCAGCTGGCTACATGTCCGGTCCTGAAACAAGACGGAAAGGGGAGCCAACTACCGTCGAGGACCAATACTGGATTGGCCAAGGGAGACGGAGCCAAACCAAAAGTTCCGGCTAGGGTATATTCCTTAGAGCCCCACCAGATCCCAGAGTCTTCCGAGGTGGTGGAAGGTACGATCCCTATTTTCCACCGCTTTGCCAAAGTTTTAATTGATCCTGGTGCCACTCATTCGTTTGTTAACCCTGATTTCATGTGTGGCATCGATATAAAACCTGCTAGCTTACCATATGACTTAGAGGTTAGTACACCTACGGGGAATCAACGTTTGGTGACTAGTATGGTTTATAGGGATTGTGATGTATGGGTTGGTGAAAGGAGATTTCTAGGAGACCTGATTAGCTTGTCCATTAAGGGGTACGACGTGATTTTGGGTATGGACTGGTTAGCCAAATATAACGCCCAACTGGACTGTAAAACGAAAATAGTTGAATTTCGCATTCCTGGCGAGGCAACCTTAAGGTTAGATATAAGGGGTAGGTTAGCCTCATCTGCTCTCATTTCGGGCATTCGAGCTAGGAAACTGATAAGTAGAGGGGCGCAAGGATTTTTGGCTTTCTTAATTAATACCCCTACGGATAAGTTAAAAGTAGAAGACGTGGCTATAGTGAGGGAATTTCCGGATGTATTTCCTGATGAGTTAGTAGCCTTACCTCCGGAAAGGGAGATAGAATTCCGAATAGATCTTTTACCTGGAACCGCACCTATCTCAAAAACCCCTTACCGAATGGCGCCTGCAGAACTTAAAGAGCTTAAGTTGCAATTACAAGATCTTTTGGAGCGGGGATTCATCCACGAGAGTGAGTCTCCTTAGGGAGCTCCGGTCCTATTTGTGAAGAAAAAGGACGGAACGTTGAGGATGTGTATTGATTATAGGGGGTTGAACAACGTTACGATCAAGAACAAGTATCCACTGCCCCACATCGACGAGTTGTTTGACCAGCTGCAAGGAGCAGTGGTCTTCTCGAAGTTGGACCTCCGACAGGGATACTACCAGTTGTTGATTAGGAAGGAGGACATTCCGAAAACTGCTTTCAATTCAAGATACGGGCATTACGAGTTCGCCGTTATGCCCTTTGGACTGACTAATGCTCCCGCCGCCTTCATGGACTTAATGCATAGGGTTTTTAAACCCTACCTGGACCGATTTGTCGTGGTGTTCATTGACGACATTTTGGTCTACTCTAAGTCACGCGAGGAGCATGAGGAGCATTTGAGAGTGGTGTTTCAGACATTGAAGGAACATCAACTGTACGCCAAGTTTAGCAAATGCGAGTTCTGGTTGGAGAAAGTAGCGTTTCTAGGGCACGTGATCTCCCACGAAGGTATTTCAGTGGACCCGGCGAAGGTTGAGGCCGTGACAAATTGGAAGAGGCCAGAAACCCCCACGGAAATTCGTAGCTTTCTAGGGCTGGCTGGATATTACCGACGGTTTATTAAGGATTTTTCCAAACTGGCAGGACCTTTAACTGACCTAACAAAGAAGCATGGCCAGTTTATCTGGAACGGCCGATGCGAAACGAGTTTTCAGGAATTAAAGAAAAGATTGACCATGGCTCCGGTACTGGTCTTGCCAAATGGAGTGGACGGGTTTGCAGTATATGCAGACGCGTCGCGAGAAGGATTGGGATGCGTTTTGATGCAGAACCGGAATGTGATTGCTTTTGCCTCTAGGAAATTGAAGCTTCACGAGCAGAACTACCCGACTCACGATCTGGAATTAGCTGCAGTTGTGTTTGCACTGAAAAAGTGGAGGCATTACCTATATGGGGTGACCTTTGAAGTGTTTTCGGATCACAAGAGTCTTAGGTACCTCTTCTCCCAGAAGGAACTGAATATGAGACAACGGCGATGGATGGAATTCTTGGAAGATTACGACTGTACGATCAATTACCATCCGGGAAAGGCAAATGTGGTAGCAGATGCCTTGAGTCGTAAAGTGCAAGTGGCAGGGCTAATGATTAAGGAGTGGGATTTACTAGAATCCGTGTGCGAGTGGAAACCCTGTCTTGGGAGTCATAAGGTAATATTTAGCAATGTAAGGGTGACCTCCACTCTACTGGAACGTATAAAAGAGGCGCAAGGCGAGGATTTGATGGTACGGAAGTGGAGAGAGAAAGTGGAAAAGGGAGAAACAACGGACTTCAATCTGAGTCCTGAGGGTATGTTGAAATATCGAGATCGAATAGTGGTACCAAAGGAGGAATCGTTGAAAACAGAAATTTTGGAGGAAGCTCATAGGTCCAAGTATACAATCCATCCGGGTAGCAGCAAGATGTATCAAGACCTGAAAGGAACCTATTGGTGGGACAATATGAAGAGGGAAATCGCGCAGTACGTGCAGAAATGTCTCATTTGCCAGCAAGTAAAGGCGGAGCATCAAAAGCCATCGGGTTTGTTACAACCCTTGGAGATACCCGAGTGGAAGTGGGAAAACATCACCATGGACTTCGTTTCCGGTTTACCGAGGACGCAAAGAGGACACGATGCTGTTTGGGTGATCGTTGATCGATTAACCAAGTCGGCCCATTTCTTGCCGGTGAACATGAAGTACTCAATGGACAAATTGACCCGATTGTACATGGATGAAATTATAAGGTTACACGGCGTGCCGGTGAGCATTGTCTCTGATCGGGATCCACGGTTCGTATCTCGGTTTTGGCAGAAGTTCCAAGAAACCCTGGGGACGAAACTCAATTTAAGCACTACCTATCACCCTCAGACGGATGGCCAGTCAGAACGGACGATTCAGACTCTTGAGGACATGCTACGAACCTGTATTCTGGACTTTGGAGGCAATTGGGGTCAGCACATGACCTTGGTAGAATTTGCGTACAACAATAGCTTCCATTCGTCAATTCAAATGGCTCCGTACGAAGCTCTCTACGGACGCAAGTGCCGCTCACCGATCTACTGGGACGAGGTTGGCGAAAAGAAAGCACTGGACCCGACAACTATTCCATGGATGGAAGAGGCACACGAGAAGCAAGTTGATACGGCAACGAATCCAAACTGCCCAAAGTCGCCAAAAGAGCTACGCAGATAACCGAAGAAAAGACTTGGAGTTTGAAGTTGGGGACTACGTATTTCTCAAGATCACACCCTTACGAAGTCTTACAACGGGTAAAGGAAAGAAGCTTCAACCACGGTACGTCGGACCCTACAAGATCCTTCAGAGGGTTGGAGTGGTCGCGTATCGATTGGAGCTACCGTCCAGTCTTTCTCGAATCCATGATGTATTCCACGTCTCGATGCTAAAGAAGTACCATCCTGACCCATCTCATGTTTTACAACCGGAGGATATCGAAGTAGATGAATCACTGGCCTATGAAGAGAAACCAGTCCAAGTACTCGATCGAAAAGTCAAAGAGCTCCGAAACAAGCGGATTCCTCTAGTGAAGGTGCTATGGAGAAACCACGGAGTTGAGGAAGCTACCTGGGAAATGGAAGGGGAAATGCGAAAGAAATACCCAAACCTTTTCGAGAATTAAGGTGAGAAATTTCGAGGACGAAATTCTTTTAAGGGGGGGAGAGTGTGAGAACCCGTAAAACCCTAATTATTATCCTAGGGTTTATTTTCCCCTTAATTGCATGTTTTCTGCATTTTCTGGCTTGGAAATATTTTATTAGTGGATTTTATGAGCAATTCTAGTTTTTAGATGATTTTTTCTAGCATTGGTGAATGTTTAGAAAATCAAGAATCTATATTGGACGTGGGACCCATTAGTGCGAAAAGTTCGGAAAAATTCGGCCAATAAGGTTAAGTTTCGGATACTGTGAAAAATTTATCGGGTGTTAAGAGATAAGTAGTGTGTGTGAAGTGATTGATGTGAGAGAGAAAAGAATGATAAGAATGCATTTAATAGAGTGCCACATGTCATCTTCTTATTGGATACCTTTTAAGAATTACTATTCACATTTTTGACTTTTTTGACCAAAGGTTAAATATCCAAAAATTGCACAAAATTCACCATTTTTCTCTCCTTGTTGGCCGGCCACCTTGAGCAAGAAAGGAAGGAGATTTCTTCAATTTTCAAGCTTCTACTTGGTGCAAATCAACCAAAAACATTTGCTTCCATCCATTTCACTCCATAAAATTCTTCCTTCTAGAGCTAGTAAGTTGTTTGGTGAACTTTGTTTGAAGGATTAAGGTGCCCAACATCTTCTTCTCTCTTGGTTCTTGGTAAGTGAAGCTTGAAACACCCTACTACACCTAATGATGCTTATGTTGTGCTTATTAGTGATAAGGGTGCTAAAATTTCTGGTTTTTATCTTGGTTTGAATTGATTTGGTGAAGTTTTCCATTTTATGATGATTTTTCTGGTTTAATTGGATTATGATGGTGTGGTTGGTTGTGATGATTGGCAATGGACTATAATGGCTCTAGTGGATGTGAAATGTGGATAAATGCAACCAATTTTGGATTTGGTGTGAAAATTGAAAAGCTAGGGTTCTTAAAATCCCAATTCTGTCCGATTTTAGATCACTGGGTTAGAGGCCGAATTAGACTTTCCTCAAAACATGAAAGTTGTAAGTATTGATGTGTTTGAGGTGCCTGTAAAATTTCAGGGTATTTGGATGAATGTAGAATGAGTTATGACGAAATTACTGTAGCTGTTCTGCTTTGGACAGAATACGAAAACTGCGATAGTAATTGGCTATTTTTACTGGAATTGGTTTGGATTTTGGAGTTGGTGTCTTCTGATGAAATGTAGCTGGATGACTTAGCTAACTTATGCCTTTGGAATTTCGGCATTTGGACTTGTATGGACTGAGACATACCGATTACAGTTTTCTGTGTTTTACAAACCTGTTTTGGTAATTCTGGTATAGTATTTGGGATGTTCGACCTAGTTAAGCTAGGAACTGGATTGAGTGACCTTCTACATTGTTGTAGCCCTGTTTTATAGCTTCGAAACGGTGGGTCTTACACCCCCATCCGATAACCGTAGAGAATTTTACACCATTACCGCATAATAAGGGCAAAACAGTTTTCTATTTGGGGCCAAGACTAAGGCCATTTTCTAATTTCTGGTTTGCTATTATGCACATTGATGCATATGAAACCCTATTGGGGTTGTGTTTAGCATTGCTATATGACTCGTTATCGAGTCTCATTGCATTTGTTGCGTGATTCTAGGGCGTGACGATAGCTCACGACGTCTTGGTGACCACGGTGTATGAAACACCACTTTCTCACTTGGTGAGTATATCACTCACTAAATTGTTACTATGTGGCTTTGTTAAATGTTATGTGATGCCTTGATGGCTTACTTGGATATTGAAATTGATTAAGGTGAGGGTGTACTTGACCGCCCTCACCTCTTTTGATATTGTCACTGATTGGTTACCGTTTTATTGCATTACTGAACTTGATATATTGGTTGGTGAATTCCATTTCATGGAAACTGAATTGGTGTCGTTGGACGATGTCCAACGGCCTTACTGTATTACTGAGCTCAACCCCGTTTGGTAGTCAATTGGATCGAGCCGGCGAGGGCTTGGTCGTGAAGATTGAATTGCCACGGGGACTGTACTGGGGAACCTTGTGGTAATGAGACCCTTGGTTCCGGTAAACTCGAGTATTACCAAAAACTACTGAAATGAAGTGCGGGCCCGGTTGGGGTATGTTAGGTGGAAGGATTGGAAGTAAAGGGTGGTCTACGGTTTGGTACTTTTAACATTGACGGAGAGTCAATGAGGTTGGATCAAGATTGCAAGCGTGGAAATGGGCTCTTGAGAGCCGACCGTATCCTTTTACCGTTTTACTTCATTGCTTATTTGTGCACTTTAAATGAAAGTTCATTCTTATATGACTTTGATTGCTTATTGGGTGGTATACCACTGGGCTTTAGCTCATTCCGTGTTATTTGTTTTCCTTACAGGGTGATAATTACTTTTGAGAATGGATTGGATAGTCAATTGCCGAATTGGGCATGTAAATGTCTTTTGTATTGCTCTTGAAGTGAAACCCTAATGTATAACGGGTTCATTTCCTTTTGATCGGCAAATCGAATGTGTACTTCCTTAGTGAATGGTTTTGGCTTGCCGTTGTGGCTTGTAAATGGCTAATGTTATGTTGTATATGTATTTCGATGCTTGGTTGGGTTTCGGACGGGTCGGTTACTATTCATGGCCGACTCTGGAGTTCGTTTCTTTTATTTTGGGATATTTTGCCCTTTTGCCTTGTTGCGCGCGTTATAAGTTTCAAACGTGATAGATCGCTTTATACTGTACCGTTAGTCCTGGCGAGAGCTGGGCAGGCAGTCCGCTAACCCCTTTGGTTCGCCTTAGGGGAAGGTGGGGCTGTCACAGCCTGCCCAGCTCTCGCCAGGACTCAGTCGTTCACTACAATCCTCAATTGAAATTCAAGATATATATATCAAATATACATCAAAGGTTCCCAAACTTTACATATAAAAAGCGAAGCGTCCATGCTTCCACTGCGCCACTCTGATCCATGATCCCAATTATTACACAAGAGGAATTCCACAACAATAAAATCACAACAAGGCTTCCTTCGCCACGAGCCCTGTGGAGGGGAATAAAATATTTTTGGGGTGAGCTAGAAGCTCAGCGAGTAACCAGAAAAAAATAGTAGTCAAATCGGTTTCACAATAATTCATTTCAATGATGTCATAAATCAAATGATAAGTCCAGAAACAATTACGACATTTACAAAACATTAAATATGGAGTATCAATAATTCAAGAAACATGTACAATGGAAAGCGATAGTAACATTCATGAAAAAGATACATTCGTTCTCCTGTCATTTCCTTTTCTTTTTTTCTCATTTGAAATTGCATCATTTTCCACCAACCTCCACCAACCTACAAAGGTAATACTCGAGTATACCAAACGTTCACCCAGGTCCCTAATCGCCCGACCGAGTCCGTTTCTGGCTCGAGACGACCGGTAACAAGGGGCAATGGCCAGTTCAGCCCAAAAGGCTTACATTCATGCGCAAGTAGCATTTAATCATTTATCATGAAAATTTCACATTGATTTAGGTCGAGTGCGATAAAATACACACTCGCCTAGAAAGCTCGTTTTGGAAATCATTCAAAGCACGTAACACGTTATCAATCAATAATACAAGTCATGAAGTCAAGGAAATATATCAAACAAGGAACACTTTCATATAAGCACGCATGATATGCAAGAAAACAGTTCAAAAGTAGCTTTGGAAACAGTTCAAAAGTAAATAATATAAGAAACATTTCAGAAGTACTTTGGAAATAGTTTAGGGTCACTCACCTCCATGGCTCAGAAACCATCCATCAAATCATTGCCTTGCTCAAATCCGAGTCTTAGATCACAAACTCAATGCAAACAAATCCCTTCAAAGTTCGGACAGCACTTCCCCTAAATTTCTTTACTTTTCCAGCCATCAAGGCTTCATTATTTCCTCAGCCAGTCCCAAAGGTTCACACACAACAACAAGTTCATCTAATAGTCATTCAGCAAGTTCCAAGTAGTACTAGTACAAGTCAAGCTAGGGAAAATTCCGGAAATGAAAGTTAAGCTCAAAACCAGAAAAACAGTTTTGACGTCCTTTTGCGGTAATGGCACCAAAGGTACTACGAGTATCGGATGGAGGTCCAAGACCCACCGTTTCGAAGCTAAGAACCAGGGCTACAACAATGTAGAAGGTCACTCAGTCCAAATCCCAGCAAAACTAAGTCAAATATGCCAAATAACAAACCAGAACCGTAATTGCAGGTTTACAAATTACACTATGCTGTAATCAGTACAACTCAATCTAAACAGGTCCAAATGCATAAATTCCAAAGTAATATGGTAGCTAGGACATCAAGCTACATTTCATCAGAAGACCTCAACAACCAAATCCAAAACAATTCCAGTCAAAACAACCAATTTCAGACGCAGTTCTTACATCCTGATGAACCCAGAACAGCAATAGTAATTTCGGCTTATCTCATTCTACACTACTCCAATTGACCTGAAATTTTACAGGCACCCTTAAAAAATCAATACCTACAACTTTTATGTTTTGAGCCAAGGCCAATTCGGCCTCTAACCATATGATACAAAACCGGACAGAAAGGGGGTTATGAAACCCTAACTTTCTCAAATTCCTTCCAAACCCAAAATTGGTTACAATTATCTATCATAGACACCTACTAGAGTCCTTAAACATCAATTCCCATCATCAAAGATAGCCACAACATCACATTCATATTAAACCAGAAAATTCATCAATAAATTGAAAACTTCACCAATTCATCTCAAACCAAGAAATAAACCACAAATTTCAGCACTTTAGCTACCACTAAGCACAACTTAAGCTTCATTAAGTGTAGGAGGAAGTTCAATCACCACTCACCTAGTAAACAAGAGATGGAGAGTTGTATGACACGTTAGCTTCCTTGAACACTTCCACAAAATCACTTACTAGCACCAAATGGAGGGATTTTATGGAGTAGAAACAAATTTAAGCAATTGGTTTGGATGATTTGCACTAGATGGAAGCTTGAAAATTGGAGAAGTTTTCTTTCTTTTCCTAGAGAGAGAGCCGGCCAAGAAGTTGAAGACAAGAATGAATTTTGTGTGATTTTTGAGATATTTAAACAATTGGTCAAAAGTCAAGAAAATGAATAGTTGTCCTACAAGTGCCACCATTCACCAAGTGACACTTGTCACTACATTTAAAGCATTTCTATCCTTTAAGTCTCTCTCACATCAATCACATCTCATCCTCCACTTATCTCTTAACACCCGATAAATGTCAACCAGTATCCAAAACTTAACCTAATTGGCCGAATTTTTCCGAACTTTTCGCACTAGTGGGTCCCACGTCCGTTATATATCCGTAATTTTTCAAAAACTATCCAATACTAGAAAAATCATCTAAAAATTATATTTACTCATAAAATTCACCAGGATAAATTTCCTAAGCCAGAAAATGCAAAAAACATGCAATTAAAGGGGAAAAACCCTAGGAAAATTATTAGGGAATTTACGGGTTCTCACACTCATACTTTTCGGGGCGTCAAAGGTTATCTGTTTCTTATCCGTTATGTAAATATGAAATTTTGAGACGAATGTGTACTTTACGACACTCGTTCTCCTTCATATGAAATTATATTCGTATTTGGCTATGTGAATTCATATTCGACTTGTACTTAGTAATGTGGATGTGATTCGTATTTGTGATTCGTATTTGTGATTCCTATTTGGAATAGTCGATTTGAGCGTTGCTCATCGACTTATATTCGTATTCGTATTCGGGGGACGCCCAAACTCGTTGGCTAACTTTGCGAATCAAGCCAGCATGGGCTTGGTCGATAAGCTTAGCAAACCCTGAGATATTCGTAGAGCATGATGTATTGGAGAGATCTTGCTCGGCATTACTCGCGCAGTATTGCCATGATATACTCGAGTATTATCAAAAACTTTGATGAGCGGACCCGGTAAGGGGGTGTAACGGTGATGGGATTCGAAGTAAAGTGGTGTATCTACGGATTTGATACTTATGCGGTTGACAAAATGTCAACATGAGATGTGATCAAGACTTCGACTCGACTACGTGGAATTTAGCTCTTGAGAGCTACAGTATCCTTGAATTGTTTCTGTTTATTTTTCCTATTCGAAATGTGAAATATTCGAACTTATAGCTTTACTTACTATGTAAATTGTGGCTACTTGGATTACATGTTTGCATGTGTGTTTCTTGGCCTCACTGAGTATTGGCTCATCCCATTAGTTTGTTTTCCTTAACAGGAACCCGATTGGAAGGAGTTAAGCAAATGCCGACTTGAGGCACTTTTGTATTAATGTTTTGATTGTAATCGACTAGACACTTTTGGATGTTGTATATTTTGGGGAAAGTGATTGTAAATTTGAAATTGTGATGTAAGACTGGATATATATATGTATGGAAATGATTTCGTACCTTTATTCTGACTTTTATTGTTAGTATTAGATTAGGTTTGAATTGGATTTGTCTCGAGTCCTGGCGAGAGTTGGGCAGGTGTCCCGTGGATACCCTTTGGTTCGCCTTAGGGAGAAGTGGGGACGTCACACCTTCGCAGTCATAGGAGGCTCCACTTTGGCAGCTCACTTTCTCCACTGCTTTGCATAGGTCCTATGATCTTTCGATGGCTTTCTTTTTGTACCCTCCAGTGTTGTTCGCGTCGGTGCCAACTCACAGTTAAATTCATATTGCTTCACAAAAGCTATTGACAGATCCAACCAGGTTTTGACCCCTCCAGACTTCAAATTTGAATACCAATCTAGAGCATCTCTCTCCAAACTTTCCGGAAATAGACGCATAGGTAAATGTTCATCATCCACAGGTTTACCTAACTTGTTGGCAAAACATCGTGTGATGCTTCTTAGGATTTTCAGTTCCATCATACTTGCTGAATTTGGGAGTTTTGAATCCCACTGTAACTGAATATTTGGAAAAAGACACAATTCATCATAGTCCAACCCACCATGCCTACTCAATCTCGGATTCTTTTTCATAAAATCATCGAATCGATCCAACTTTCTCAACAGGTTCGTGTCAAAGGTGCAGGTTGTTCTTCTATCGCTGCCTTCCCTTGAGATGCAGTATCCAGTACAAAAGGCTCTGTAATGTGGTGGTGGGGTCCCTGAGGGTTGGGAGGAATGTTCAGATTGGTTTGTGGATGGGTTTGAGGGATTTAACTACTGGTTGAATTCATCAATGTATAATTCGGATGCATATAGGAAAAGTTTGAATTTAGTCGGGTAAAGGTATTTTCAAGAGGATTAGCGAAAGTAGGAGGAAAGTTGTTTGGGCATTGGATATGTGGGGTGGTTGATGGTCTTGTGCAGATGGGTGATTATCGACAGGTTCTTGGTCGTTCGGGATACCACCACCACTGTTGCTTGCGACCAACTGATCAATTACATGCCTCTGTGTGGCCATTTCAGCACTTAACTCGTTGAACTTGCCAAGTACTTCACTTAACTGAGCTCCCAATGTTGTGAAGTCCGATGACGTAACTATAATAGATTTTTCCGAAGTTTCTAGCACTGAACTCATGTTTACAGGCTATCTCAAGGCTCTACTTCGGGATCTGGTGATGATGGGGCTTTTTCGGGTAGCTATTGTGAAAAATACCTGATAGTGGAAAAAAGAAACTGATTTAGGAATGGATTTTCTATCAAATTGCTGTAATTTATTCAAGAAAAAGGAAAAAGACATGAGTTTGCAGATATTTAAATAATTCGGATGCATGTCCTATGGGGGATCTCTTTTTACGCCAGGGTCGGCCTAACATGATACAATACCTTTGGGGTAAAATCCCACTTTCAAACTTGTAAGTGAATGTACAAATCAAAGTAGAAATCCTTATTAAATACTGACAAGTTTAATCATTTTTACAGCTTCATTGATGGTTCGGCTGACCATTTTTACAAAATCCTCATGTCTTGCTAAACTAGTACGTTGAGACTCCCTAGAACTTCCTATACTAAGCTTCCGAATTCCTTCTTGAATTTTGTCAAATGCATCCAGTGCTCTTTCCAACTTTTCAGTTTTTCTTGTCTCCCTCTTTAATTGTGATCGGGCGTCCTCCAAGGCATGATCGGCCATTATAAGCTGTAATTGGTAATCCTCGAGCTCTTTCTTTAGCTTGTCTATCTGCTCTTCAGGGCTAGCGGGAGCAGACTGTGACTTCTCTCTTGCTTGTTCGACTGTCAGTTTGATCCACTCATTATATTCTGAAATGATCTTGGGTTCCAATTTGTTGACTTGATCCAAGTGCAGGTTCTCTAAACCACGAAGAATATTTCCCCAAGCTTCCAATACCATGCTCCGACTCTCAGCAACTTTGTTGAATATGATATTTTCAATCTCTAGTGTCATCGGAATTCTTTGTGGATACCCAAATTGTCTCATGACTTGTTGCGGAACATATGCGACCAATCCATTGGTGCTTGCTAGGGGGATAAAATTGTGTTGGGTAGTCGTGAAAACCGGATCCTTAACTTTTGTCCAATCCAAAACTCATTGTATCTTATCAGGTGTCAAGTTATCGAACTCTTGAATAAACTGACTCGAAGATGCAATTCGATAATACATTTTGACCCTTTCTCGGTGTGATTCGATCCAATTCTCTGCGGGGAGGCAAGATCCCAAGGGATTGAGCATTCTCTTCGCTAGATGCTCTATTGTCCACATTTGGAGTATCAAATTTGACCTATAGAAGAAACCTCTCTTCTTTTGACATTCAGTAGCGGCCGTGCAGATATCGGCAATGATTACAGGTACCAAGATAGGGATCGTTCCATTAATTCCTAAAAATAGACTCTGCACCATGTTGATAGTGGAAAAGGTAATCTTTCCATGCTTTTGTAGGAACAACAACAGATTGACCAAAGCTAATCCAAACGCTTGCACTCGCTTCTCTTCCCAATGTTCTTTACTTATGAAAAAATCGGTTCGATACTTTTCATAAGATCCTCTTTCTCCAAATCGTTCACATAGAAACTCTAACGGGCACGATCTCGCATCCGGGTGTTGGCTCATGCTAGCTTGCCTTAATCCCAAAAACCTATAAAGCTGTTCTCTTGTTCCACTAGTTGGATATACCATAGGATAACCTTTCCCAGGTATCTGCAATAGTCCTCCTATTTCTTCTAAAATCAGTGTTAGTTCACATTCACCGAATCAGAAAATAGAACCTTTTGGATCCCAGTACTCAAGCAAAACTTGAATGATCGTAACATTTGGGGTTATGTGTAGAAGACTCGGTAAATGCCCCACATACTTGAATAGTCTTTTCACCTCATGTGTCATATTATTTTTCTAGTCTGTTAGTTCCCGAGATATCTGGTTCAGCATTCTGCATGAAGCCATCTAAGGAGAAATTTCACTTTTAGTACTTTACCTCGGGATTTTACCCCTTAGGCAATACAAAATTGTAAACATGCAAGTCTCATTGGATTACATATCCGAGACACGAGGTGGCTTATTTCTAACATAGGATTCCCTATGCGGCATTCCCTTTATGGTTAATGCATGATGACAATTTATTAAAACGCATTAAATATACACTGAAATAATTAAAATATGACCTAAAAGTGCCCCATTTAAATGTCAGGGTAAGCCTAAAATAATGTGCAATACATATGCGTATGCAATTAACGAAAATTTAAACTTGCTTGATATAAAAGACGGTATTGCTCTAAATGAGTACCATGCCAGAACTCTTATTTCTAAAGTTTGTGTACGTAGAAAAAGAGAAAACAAAGAGATGTTAGTTCAACAAATAACACATAGCACATTGGGACAATAAATGATACAAGAATGGAAAGTAAAGAAAGATGGGTGAAATCCCTCCTCTAGTGTCTAGTGTTCCTAATTGGGTAAGGCTTGACTTTATCCTAGATAATTTCTAATATGGATGCATGAGATTTGGCTTACTAATACATCTAGACTCGATAAGGTTTCAAACTCCCAAACCTTCAGACCAAGAGGCGAAGGGTCATCAATCCCAAGGCCTTCGGTCGATGGTTTGAGTGATCCCTTAGACATCGCTATGGGCGCATGGCACACCATCCGCATACCTAAGAAAATCGATTATAATCCTACAAGGAAATATGGGATGGCACCCAGGAGAAAATTAAAATAGGTGAAAAGCAATGCATGCACGTATAAGGTGCTTCATTTTGAGGGGAGGGATTATAATTAAAATACGCGTGAAAGCTCTAAAGTTGTGAGAACCTTGAACAAAAAAAAATATATATATATACATATTGCATTTGCATTTTAGACTCTTAATAACCGTTACTATTGTTGGTTTTTAAATAAGTATGTGACCATAATTTTTATATATAAATAAGTTAATTGTGCAAATATTAAGTTACTTGAATCTTGCTAAGTTAAATTAATATTTCATGATGTAGAGTATTTTATTGCTTTAATATTAATTCCTTGAATTTCAATAGCTAATTTTAAGTGTTAATAACGTTAGGTGTTAACGGAAACCTAGAATTAAGACGGAAATGACTCAGGTCAAAAACCTTATAATTATATTTAGGACGTTGAATCTCGATAATTTAATTTTGCGAGACTAGTGTGCTAGTAGGCTATCGAATTTCATTTGAGGTAAAATCTTGGAGTTAAGTTACGAATGAGGAATCTAAGTGGATGGTCGAACAAGATGTTAAAAGACCAAATTAGCCCTCCTCCATTTCAAATTAACCATGCAGCCATGGAACCTCCTAGAACAAGCCCCAAATACAAACATTTCCAGCATGCCGGTCTCATTCTTTACACTTAGCATTTCCATTCTAGCCGGTTCCATTTCCTTTTATCTACTCCACCATTCCACCAACCATAATGCCGGCTCACACCCCACTATCATACTCCACTATATCAACTGCATTCCACCACAACAACACTCCAATTCTATTCCTTCCTCCTGCCGTGAGCCGAGAGTGGAGTGAGAAAGAGAGGGAGCCGAGTCCTTCATTTTCCTTTCTTCCTGTCCGCAAGCTATAAAAAAAAAAAAAAGAGACCTGCTGTTCTGAATTCCTTCCATCCGTGAGCTGGTGAGGAGATTGAGTGCCAAACTTCCTCCATTCTAGTCGCAAGCTTGAGCAAGGGAGAGGGAGAGCTAGCGGGCTGTATGTTGGACTGCCGAGAGAAGAGAAATATTTCAGCTGCTAGTTGCGTGAGTTGAGCTTCCAGTTTAGGTAATTTCTGGACCTAGACTAGTTGATTAGAGGTAGATGATGTTGATTATAAGCATGCATGTGAGAGTTGTGCGGTTGGATGAAGAATTAGGACTTAGGAAATCTGATTTTGAAGAAATTGGAACTGTCCGAGAGTGTGAGCTGGAAATTTCAGCTTTTGTTTGATTAATTTGTGGTAATCTGAGTTTAAATATGTGTTTAGCTAACTAAAATCTGGATGATTAAGCTTTGCATGAGGTTAATTAGCTTTGATTAAGCAAGAAAATTGAAGGAAACAAAATCTGCTTGCATGCAAGCCAACCGAGAGCCGACTTGGATGAATTTCTGGTTGGTTAGTGATTTTGATGTTGTCCGACCTTGGTTTTGGATTAAAACTGACAGATAGCTGTTTATTTGGTCATGCATGTAGCTGATGAACTGTGATAAGAAAAAAAAAATCTGAAGTCCTAGAGTTATTTTGCTGGAATTTTTTTTCTAGGTTGTCCGTATGAAGGAAATGGTGAAGTTTCCAGCTATCTTTATGAATTTTGGTTTTGAAGCTCTATGTCAAACTGTAATCCATATAATATATTGTCTTGATCTGAACATGCGTGAAAGATTTGAAGATAAATTAAAGATGTTTTGGAGGAAAATGTGTGTTTGGCTGACTGATGTGTGAAAACTGGAAAAAAAAATAAAAATGGCCGAGAGAAGGGGCTTGAGCACTTGACTAGTTTTCCTTTGAATTTTAGCTAAGATGCTTATACTAGATATTTAAGATTAGTTTGTAGCTTGCTAATCACCTTTTGCATGTCAAGTTGAAAAAAAAAAACTGGAGAAAATTATGGACAAGGCTCTATAAGTTAATTGGTTACATTGCTGGAAATTATATGGTGGTTAGCTGAGTTAGTTGAGGTTTTGGTGAGGTTATT
This sequence comes from Coffea arabica, assembly GCF_036785885.1. Classification (NCBI taxonomy): domain Eukaryota; kingdom Viridiplantae; phylum Streptophyta; class Magnoliopsida; order Gentianales; family Rubiaceae; genus Coffea; species Coffea arabica. The sequence continues at coordinate 24,099,755 of NC_092311.1, read as the reverse complement.
TTTTGGAATGGTGTGTTATTTATTTTGGTTTTGGTTGGACAGATTATTAGCTATGTTTCTAGTGTTTCAAGTAAGTAAAAGATGGAGGTTTAATGGACGTTTTGAATTGTCATTACTGGAATTTTTCTTGATTGCCAAAACAAGGGGAAAAAAATCTGAATTTTTAGAATTTTGGGAGTTAAGTTGGCCGTGGCTTTCTTTTTGTTTTGGATTGAAATTCTGAATGAATTGTGGTTGGAAGTGATTGTTTGTTGTCAAGAGCTAATGATTGATGAAGCTCTTGGCCATTTGAGCAAGTTTTGCAAGAGTTTAATTCGTGGTGGAATTGTTTAAACGGTTTGGCCGAAATGTACTTGGAAGGCCATGAATTGTGGTTTGGAATCGTTTGATATCTTGGACTTCCTTTGTTTAATTTCGATTAGAATTGATTCTGTTGAGACTTAGTGCTAATGATTGATGAAACCCTAGTGAAATTGATGTTTGGATTGTGATTTTACTACATTGGTGACTTGGAATATAATGTATGAGTAATTTGGAGTCGTGAAGTCCGTTTTGGTCCTTTGAATTCGAGTATTTTTTATCAAGCCTTATTGAAATATTTTGTCCTAGTATCAAGCTTTAGCAATTGAGTATAGTACGTTAATGCTCAAACTCGAGTGTTGGAACTTTTAAAACCTTGCTAACTAGTTAATTCTTTTCTTTGCTTAAACTAGTTTTACTACTTCTAGAAAATAATTGCATTAACTTTCAAACTTTAAGTTTTTGTAAAGTTATCCCTGGCCAGTTGTTTTTGAGGAAAATTGTTACAAACCTGAGATTTTAATAATTTTTTTTTAAAAAAGAAAGGCTTAGAAAACTTGTTCGGCAAGAAAACTTGTTTGAATAAATTTGGTTCTAGTTTGGCCCTCTAGAAGGGATATACCTTTAAAGAAACCATACGAAATATTTTATTCCTTTGCTAGCCTTAATTCTAAGAGATGTATTGATTTATTTTGAGGAAATGAACTAGTTGTATACCAAATAATCTTTTATATATATAAACTAAGAGGTTGTATAGTAAAACTTATAGTTTTAAAACTTGGTTTTCTAGGGTTTAGCGAAGACGTGGACTTCGATTCCCAGCTTGACTTTTGAGCTTCACTTTTGGTGAGTGTCCGTGCTTGTTCTATGACTAAAGTGTTAAAGTGCTTTCTTGACTTGTTATGTGATAATTGGAAAGTGGTTTTCCTGAACCATCGAAGTGGCAGTGTGTACTTTATCTCACTAACCTTTCGAGTGGTGACTTGCTTGAAATGTTTTCTCGAATATCTTGCAATTGTTGACTGGAGCGTGGACTCGTCAACTAATCTACCAGGCAGGGGAGTGTACCACACCTTAGGGTGGGAGGGCCTCTTATCCTGACTTGGTAAAAACATGTTGTGACGTCGTTGGGTGAATCCCTCGACTAGTTTATAATTGTGACGTCGTTGGGTGAATCCCTCGACTAGTTTACAAAAAGGTATACTCGAGTAATACCAAACTCTCTTGTTAGAAGAACGGGCCCGGTGGGAGTAAGTTGGTTGGAGCGTGTTAAGGAAAAATAACGAATCTACATAGACCTTTGATAGTGAGAGTTGACGGAGGGTCAACTACGATTAATTTTGATCAAGCTTGTGGAAAATGACTCCTGAGAGCCCTGTATCCTACCTTGTGCTGTTATACGCTTTTCTACTTGCTGAATTTAAGCTTGAAGTTATGATTTACTATTTGTGTTATATGATTGCATGTTTTGGGGCACCATTGAGCTTTAGCTCACCACACGATATTTGTTTTCCTTAACAGGTTTTGGCATTCGAGAGATTTGAAGTCTGCTTTGAGCTTTTGTAAATGTTGTTTCGAATCGTCTGTGTATCTTTTGTTTTGGGTTGCCACTTGAAGCTGGAAAAGTGCAAACCCTAAGTTTTGGCTTGTATAAATTTATTTGAACTTTACGAATTCACCGTGTGGTTTATAATATATTTTTGTAGTTATGTGTTGAGCTGGTTGGGGGTGTGCTTAAGAGTTAACGTTCAGATGTCCAATGGCAATGTTATCTCTGAAGTTAATGTGTTCTTAGTATCCTGGTTGTAAAGGTTTGGCTTGTTCGGGAGACGTATGGTGTTTTGGTTTAGGTTATGCGTGGAAAATTAGTCGGTTTGCTTGCGTGAGTCCTGGCGAGAGCTAGGCAGGCGACCCGCCAACCCTCTGGTTCGCCTTAGGGAGAAGTGGGGCCGCCACAGGTGGTATCAGAGCCTAAGTTAGAAAAATTATTTGAAAGCTATATTAGATTTGCTAGAAACCCTGAACCTTTTTAGAGTTAAGAAGCGAGATAATTAGATGCATTCTAAGTAGTACTTGAGCAAGTTAGCTATTTAAGTATTAACCTTTGGATTTTGGTTATTTTGCAGGAATGGAAAATGGAAACGGACATGCTAATGGTAACGGAGTGGCTAATGGACATGTAGAGCCTCTTAGGTCCATCTCCTATAGGCCACGAGACGGAGGACCTCGTATACGTTATACACCCGCTGATAGGTACCCTCGATGCCAGTGTAGGGTCACGTATGCCTACCCTAACGAGTTAGTGCTGTCTTTGGACGACGAGCGTCGCCAGCTAAGGGACGCTAATCACATTTTGACCCAGGATGTCGAGGAGTTGAGCATCATGGTTGATACTCAGATGGATCGTATAGCTGAGCTCGAGCAGAGGTTAGCAGCCGAGAGGGCTAGGTCAGAGGCCGCTCGTGAGGAGTTAGGGAGATAGAGGTCTCGATTGACTCAAGTAGCTGAGGAGGTACGAGACAGGAGTGCGGGTATTAGGGCCGACGCCACTATGATGATAGACGAGGTCATGGGGATCATTCAGGGTACAGCTCAGGCAGGGGTTGAGGAGGATCCGGAGGAGGATCCTGAGGAGGACGCTCCTGGCAGCCCTGCTGAGGGTTAGACTAGGCTTGCTTTGCTTGTAAATAGGTATCCAAGGTTAGTTAGGGTGACACTAGTATAGGTCATAGCATTTTGTCTAGCTAGATGGCCTACTTTTGAGGCACTATGTCCCTATTTTTGGTTTAAGGGATTGTTTGTACATATTCGTTCAACTTGTGTGCCATACTTTGGAAGGCACCCTAACCTGTTATTTGTATGAACTTTGGTATGTGAATACATGCGTTAAGTGTTTTATTTTCCTTTCCTTGATATTCGTGTTGATTTTACTTACAAAAGAAAAATATATATAATAATAATAGTAATAAGTAAGTAAATAACAATATCTTCGCTTAATGACTTCATTTATATCGATAGGCATAACTAGGCTATGGATCGACGAGTTAGAGGTAGAGAACGTGGGAGATCAACTAGACAACACCCCGAGGGTGGTGGTGATAAGGAACCTGAGGTCAATCAAGACCATGGTCAGGGAAACGTGGCCGGAGACCCAGTGGCCATCGCAATCAATAGAATAACCGATGTTCTAGAGCGCATGACTGAGCACCAAGCCCCGGGGGCAGTTCATCATCAAGGAGGCCTCATCGATACTGAGGATCGGGCATTAGAGAGATTCTTGAAGTTTGGACCTCCTAAGTTCTATGGAGGCCCAGAACCTGAGGTAGCAGAAGGTTGGTGGGAGAGGATCTCTGACATTTTTGCAACTTTAAATTATACGGAGGAGAGACAAGTGACTTTTGCAGCATTCCAATTTGAGGGAGCTGCTCAATCCTGGTGGAACCTAATTAGGGTCAATTGGGATAGGAACCATATTCCTAGGACCTGGGCGAACTTCACTCGGGAGTTCAACGCCAAGTTTTTACCCCCTCTCATCCAAGAGAAAAGAGAGGATGATTTTATCAAGTGTAGGCAGGGGGCGGTGAGTGTCGCCGAATATGAGATCCAATTCACGAAATTGTCCCGTTTTGCTCCTGAATTGGTAGCCACGGAACAAAGGCGTGTAAGGAGGTTTGTGCAGGGACTAAACATGGAAATCCAGGAGGGATTAGCTGCTGTTCGGATAGACACGTTTGCTGATGCTGTTGAGAGAGCTCAGAGGGTTGAAGTTGCTAGAGCTCAAGTAAAATCCTTCCAGGCCAAGAAAAGATTTGGCCCTAGCAGCAGTCGGGAGCCGACTTATGCAAATGCTCCACCGACTAAAGTGGGTCGAGGAACGGGTGGAGTAAATAGTCCTGGAGCACCACGAGGCGCTCTAGCGAGAGGAACTGGGGCAAGAGGTGCAGGGGGAAGAGATATCGGAACTAAAGGAGGACCAAGTGGAAGGAGTCAAACTAGGAACGCCCCGCAAGGAGGTCGTGTGACCACCCCTCAAGGAACTTGTGGGTATTGCAGGAGGACTAGCCATACTGAGGACAGATGCTGGAGGAAAGAAGAAAAGTGCTTGAAGTGCGGAAGCAGTGAGCACCAGATTTCCGGTTGTCCAAAAATACAAGGTGGTACTCCGAGTGCTAGGCAATCCACTTCTGGAGGAAATAGGACCAAAGTTCCGGCCAGGGTGTACGCTATAGACGATCAACCCGTACCTGATTCCTCGGAGGTCGTGGAATGTACTCTTCCAATCTTTCATCAATTAGCTAGAGTACTAATTGATCCAGGCGCAACTCACTCATTTGTGAATCCAATTTTTATGTCCGGAATTAATGTACAACCTGTTAAATTACCCTTCGATCTTGAAGTTAGGACACCTATGGGTAATAGGAGTATAATCACTAGCCTAGCCTATAAGAACTGCGAATTCTGGGTTGGAGAGCGTAAGATGCTAGTAGACCTAGTTAGTTTGGACATAAAAGGGTATGATGTTATCATAGGAATGGATTTCCTAACTCATTACCATGCTAAGCTTGATTGTAGAGCAAAAGTGGTAGAATTTTGGATTCCTGGGGAAGCAACCCTGAAATTGGATGTGAAAGGTAGGTTAGCATCATCTGCCATGATTTCGGGAGTTCGGGCAAGAAAAATATTGTATAAAGGAGCGCAAGGTTTCTTAGCTTTCCTAATTAACGCTCCCAGTGACCAAGTAAAGTTGGAGGATGTACCAGTGGTAAGGGAATTTCCAGATGTGTTTCCCGAAGAATTAAAAACATTACCTCCGGAGAGAGAAGTGGAGTTTAAGATTGAACTAGTGCCGGGAATGGCCCCGATTTCTAAGACTCCGTACCGAATGGCTCCCGCAGAACTAAAAGAATTGAAAATACAATTACAGGATCTATTGGAGAGAGGTTTTGTTAGAGAAAGTGATTCGCCATGGGGCGCACCTGTTCTATTTGTTAAGGAAAAAGATGGAAGTTTGAGGTTGTGTATTGATTATCGAGGATTAAATGAGGGTACAATGAAAAATAAATACCCTCTACCATTGATTGACAGCTTATTTGATCAGCTGCAAGGATCAGTAGTTTTCTCCAAACTGGACTTGAGGCAAGGATATTATCATTTGAAAATTAAGAAGGAAGACATACCTAAGACTGCTTTCAATACAAGTTATGGATATTTTGAGTTCGCAGTCATGCCATTTGGGTTAACCAATGCACCAGCTGCCTTCATGGACTTAATGCAGAGAGTCTTTAAAAAGTACTTGGATCAGTTCGTAGTAGTCTTTATTGATGATATCCTAGTATATTCTAGGACACAAGCGGAACATGCTAAACACTTGGAGATAGTTCTGCAGACCTTAAGAGAGCATAAATTGTATGCTAAATTTAGCAAGTGTGAGTTTTGGCTGGATGAAATTTCTTTTCTAGGGCATAAAGTTTCTAAAGATGGGATTGCCGTGGATCCGGCAAAAGTTGAGGCGGTCACAATGTGGAAACAGCCAGAAACTCCAACAGAGGTTAGAAGTTTCTTGGGTCTAGCAGGTTATTACAGGCGATTCATCAAAGACTTTTCAAGGATTGCTGGACCTATGACAGAGCTGACAAAGAAAAATAATAAGTTCATCTGGACTCCAAAGTGCGAGTCAAGCTTTCAAGAGTTAAAGAAGCGCTTAACAACAGCTCCTGTTTTAGCGTTGCCTGACGGAGTAGAAGGTTATGTCGTATACTCTGATGCCTCTAGGGAAGGTCTAGGATGCGTACTAATGCAAAAGGGTAAAGTGGTTGCCTATGCCTCTAGAAAATTGAAGCCTCACGAACAAAATTATCCAACGCATGACCTAGAACTGGCCGCAGTGGTTTTTGCCTTAAAGAAATGGAGACATTACTTGTACGGTGTGACCTTTGAAGTTTATACGGACCACAAGAGTCTTAAGTACTTGTTTTCCCAAAAGGAATTGAATTTGAGACAAAGGCGATGGTTAGAATTTTTGGAGGATTATGATTGTTCAATAAACTACCACCCAGGAAAAGCCAACGTGGTGGCAGACGCTCTAAGTAGAAAGGCCCATGTAGCAGGGTTAATGGTAAAAGAATGGGATATGTTAGAAGAGGTTAGTATTTGGAACCCTCGTTTGGAGAGATTGAAGATTTTATTTGGGAACTTGACGTTGAAATCACCGTTGATGGAGCGTATTAAAGAGGCACAGAAAACGGACCCCATGATCCAGAAAAGGTTGGAGAAAGTGCAAAACGGAGAAAACCTAGATTTTAAACTAGGTTCTGAAGGAGAGTTAAGGTTTCAAGATCGAATTGTGGTTCCAGTTGATGAAGAATTAAGGAAAGAAATTCTAGAAGAATCACATCGATCGAGGTATACTATACACCCAGGAGTGAACAAAATGTATCATGATGTGAAGGAATCATACTGGTGGGACGGTTTGAAAAAGGACGTGGCAAGGTTTGTACAAAAATGTCTGATATGCTAACAAGTAAAAGCTGAACATCAGAAACCCTCTGGTCTATTGCAGCCACTAGAAATCGCTAAATGGAAGTGGGACCACATAACCATGGATTTTGTAACGGGGTTGCCTCGAAGTCAAAAAGGATTTGATGCGGTTTGGGTAGTAGTTGACAGGCTTACCAAGTCCGCACATTTTGTACCTGTGAGTATGAGCTTTCCTTTGGAAAAATTGGCCAAGTTGTACATAGAAGAGATCATGAGATTGCATGGTGTTCCTATAAGCATTGTGTCCGATCGTGATCCAAGGTTTGTCTCGCGTTTTTGGCAGAAATTTCAAGAGACATTGGGGACCAAGTTGAAGTTTAGTACCGCTTATCATCCCCAAACAGACGGGCAGTCGGAAAGGACAATTCAGACTTTGGAGGATATGCTGAGGTCGTGTATATTGGATTTTGGAGGTAAATGGAGTCAGTATATGGCCTTAGTAGAATTTGCTTATAATAACAGCTATCACGCTTCAATTCAAATGGCACCTTATGAGGTATTGTATGGGAGAAGGTGTCGATCTCCGATTCATTGGAATGAAATAGGAGAGAAGAAAATTCTAGATCCGACGGTTATACCTTGGATGGAAGAAGCTCATGAAAAAGTGAAAGTAATTAGGGAAAGGCTTCAAACTGCCCAGAGTCGACAAAAGAGCTACGCCGACACAAGGAGGAAAGATCTGGAATTTGAAGTAGGAGACAAAGTTTTCCTAAGAGTTAAACCCGTGAAGGGCGGAGTAGTGTCCAAAAAGGGTAAAAAGGTAAAACCGAGGTATATTGGACCTTTTGAAATTTTGAAACGAATCGGTAAAGTAGCATATCAGTTGAGGTTGCCTACAAGCATGGTCAAGATTCACAATGTATTTCATATTTCTATACTCAAGAAATATCACCCCGACCCAAGCCATGTGTTGCAATTGGAAGGAATTGAAGTGGATGAGTTGTTAACTTATAAGGAAGGACCAGTTAGGATTTTGGAAAGAGAAGTAAAAGAATTGAGAAGTAAGAAAATTCCTTTGGTGAAGATTCTATGGAAAAATCATGGAATAAAGGAAGCAACTTGGGAACTGGAAGAAGATATGCAGAAGAAATACCCTGAACTATTTTATTAGAAGGTGAGAATTTTGAGGACAAAATTCATTTAAAGGGGGGAGGATGTGGGAACCTTGAACCAAAAAAATAATAATATATACATATTGCATTTGCATTTTAGACTCTTAATAACCGTTACTATTGTTGGTTTTTAAATAAGTATGTGACCATAATTTTTATATATAAATAAGTTAATTGTGCAAATATTAAGTTACTTGAATCTTGCTAAGTTAAATTAATATTTCATGATGTAGAGTATTTTATTGCTTTAATATTAATTCCTTGAATTTCAATAGCTAATTTTAAGTGTTAATAACGTTAGGTGTTAACGGAAACCTAGAATTAAGACGGAAATGACTCAGGTCAAAAACCTTATAATTATATTTAGGACGTTGAATCTCGATAATTTAATTTTGCGAGACTAGTGTGCTAGTAGGCTATCGAATTTCATTTGAGGTAAAATCTTGGAGTTAAGTTACGAATGAGGAATCTAAGTGGATGGTCGAACAAGATGTTAAAAGACCAAATTAGCCCTCCTCCATTTCAAATTAACCATGCAGCCATGGAACCTCCTAGAACAAGCCCCAAATACAAACATTTCCAGCATGCCGGTCTCATTCTTTACACTTAGCATTTCCATTCTAGCCGGTTCCATTTCCTTTTATCTACTCCACCATTCCACCAACCATAATGCCGGCTCACACCCCACTATCATACTCCACTATATCAACTGCATTCCACCACAACAACACTCCAATTCTATTCCTTCCTCCTGCCGTGAGCCGAGAGTGGAGTGAGAGAGAGAGGGAGCCGAGTCCTTCATTTTCCTTTCTTCCTGTCCGCAAGCTATAAAAAAAAAAAAAAAGAGACCTGCTGTTCTGAATTCCTTCCATCCGTGAGCTGGTGAGGAGATTGAGTGCCAAACTTCCTCCATTCTAGTCGCAAGCTTGAGCAAGGGAGAGGGAGAGCTAGCGGGCTGTATGTTGGACTGCCGAGAGAAGAGAAATATTTCAGCTGCTAGTTGCGTGAGTTGAGCTTCCAGTTTAGGTAATTTCTGGACCTAGACTAGTTGATTAGAGGTAGATGATGTTGATTATAAGCATGCATGTGAGAGTTGTGCGGTTGGATGAAGAATTAGGACTTAGGAAATCTGATTTTGAAGAAATTGGAACTGTCCGAGAGTGTGAGCTGGAAATTTCAGCTTTTGTTTGATTAATTTGTGGTAATCTGAGTTTAAATATGTGTTTAGCTAACTAAAATCTGGATGATTAAGCTTTGCATGAGGTTAATTAGCTTTGATTAAGCAAGAAAATTGAAGGAAACAAAATCTGCTTGCATGCAAGCCAACCGAGAGCCGACTTGGATGAATTTCTGGTTGGTTAGTGATTTTGATGTTGTCCGACCTTGGTTTTGGATTAAAACTGACAGATAGCTATTTATTTGGTCATGCATGTAGCTGATGAACTGTGATAAGAAAAAAAAAATCTGAAGTCCTAGAGTTATTTTGCTGGAATTTTTTTTTCCAGGTTGTCCGTATGAAGGAAATGGTGAAGTTTCCAGCTATCTTTATGAATTTTGGTTTTGAAGCTCTATGTCAAACTGTAATCCATATCATATATTGTCTTGATCTGAACATGCGTGAAAGATTTGAAGATAAATTAAAGATGTTTTGGAGGAAAATGTGTGTTTGGCTGACTGATGTGTGAAAACTGGAAAAAAAAAATGGCCGAGAGAAGGGGCTTGAGCACTTGACTAGTTTTCCTTTGAATTTTAGCTAAGATGCTTATACTAGATATTTAAGATTAGTTTGTAGCTTGCTAATCACCTTTTGCATGTCAAGTTGAAAAAAAAAATTGGAGAAAATTATGGACAAGGCTCTATAAGTTAATTGGTTACATTGCTGGAAATTATATGGTGGTTAGCTGAGTTAGTTGAGGTTTTGGTGAGGTTATTTTCTGGAATGGTGTGTTATTTATTTTGGTTTTGGTTGGACAGATTATGAGCTATGTTTCTAGTGTTTCAAGTAAGTAAAAGATGGAGGTTTAATGGACGTTTTGAATTGTCATTGCTGGAATTTTTCTTGGTTGCCAAAACAAGGGGAAAAATCTGAATTTTTAGAATTTTGGGAGTTAAGTTGGCCGTGGCTTTCTTTTTGTTTTGGATTGAAATTCTGAATGAATTGTGGTTGGAAGTGATTGTTTGTTGTCAAGAGCTAATGATTGATGAAGCTCTTGGCCATTTGAGCAATTTTTGCAAGAGTTTAATCCGTGGTGGAATTGTTTAAACGGTTTGGCCGAAATGTACTTGGAAGGCCATGAATTGTGGTTTGGAATCGTTTGATATCTTGGACTTCCTTTGTTTAATTTCGATTAGAATTGATTCTGTTGAGATTTAGGGCTAATGATTGACGAAACCCTAGTGAAATTGATGTTTGGATTGTGATTTTACTACATTGGTGACTTGGAATATAATGTATGAGTAATTTGGAGTCGTAAAGTCCGTTTTGGTCCTTTGAATTTGAGTATTTTTTATCAAGCCTTATTGACATATTTTATCCTAGTATCGAGCTTTAGCAATTGAGTATAGTACGTTAATGCTCAAACTCGAGTGTTGGAACTTTTAAAAACCTCGCTAACTAGTTAATTCTTTTCTTTGCTTAAACTAGTTTTACTACTTCTAGAAAATAATTGCAGTAACTTTCAAACTTTAAGTTTTTGTAAAGTTATCCCTGGCCAGTTGTTTTTGAGGAAAATTGTTACAAACATGAGATTTTAATAATTTTTTTTAAAAAAGAAAGGCTTAGAAAACTTGTTCGGCAAGAAAACTTGTTTGAATAAATTTGGTTCTAGTTTGGCCCTCTAGAAGGGATATACCTTTAAAGAAACCATACGAAATATTTTATTCCTTTGCTAGCCTTAATTCTAAGAGACGTATTGATTTATTTTGAGGAAATGAACTAGTTGTATACCAAATAATCTTTTATATATATAAACTCAGAGGTTGTATAGTAAAACTTATAGTTTTAAAACTTGGTTTTCTAGGGTTTACCGAAGACGTAGACTTCGATTCCCAGCTTGACTTTTGAGCTTCACTTTTGGTGAGTGTCCGTGCTTGTTCTATGACTAAAGTGTTAAAGTGCTTTCTTGACTTGTTATGTGATAATTGGAAAGTGGTTTTCCTGAACCATCGAAGTGGCAGTGTGTACTTTATCGCACTAACCTTTCGAGTGGTGACTTGCTTGAAATGTTTTCTCGAATATCTTGCAATTGTTGACTGGAGCGTGGACTCGTCAACTAATCTACCAGGCAGGGGAGTGTACCACACCTTAGGGTGGGAGGGCCTCTTATCCTGACTTGGTAAAAACGTGTTGTGACGTCGTTGGGTGAATCCCTCGACTAGTTTATAATTGTGACGTCGTTGGGTGAATCCCTCGACTAGCTTACAAAAAGGTATACTCGAGTAATACCAAACTCTCTCGTTAGAAGAACGGGCCCGGTGGGAGTAAGTTGGTTGGAGCGTGTTAAGGAAAAATAACGAATCTACATGGACCTTTGATAGTGAGAGTTGACGGAGGGTCAACTACGATTAATTTTGATCAAGCTTGTGGAAAATGACTCCTGAGAGCCCTGTATACTACCTTGTGCTGTTATACGCTTTTCTACTTGCTGAATTTAAGCTTGAAGTTATGATTTACTATTTGTGTTATATGATTGCATGTTTTGGGGCACCACTGAGCTTTAGCTCACCACACGATATTTGTTTTCCTTAACAGGTTTTGGCATTCGAGAGATTTGAAGTCTGCTTTGAGCTTTTGTAAATGTTGTTTCGAATCGTCTGTGTATCTTTTGTTTTGGGTTGCCACTTGAAGCTGGAAAAGTGCAAACCCTAAGTTTTGGCTTGTATAAATTTATTTGAACTTTACGAATTCACCGTGTGGTTTATAATATATTTTTGTAGTTATGTGTTGAGCTAGTTGGGGATGTGCTTAAGAGTGAACGTTTAGATGTCCAATGGCAATGTTATCTCTGAAGTTAATGTGTTCTTAGTATCCTGGTTGTAAAGGTTTGGCTTGTTCGGGAGACGTATGGTGTTTTGGTTTAGGTTATGCGTGGAAAATTAGTCGGTTTGCTTGCGTGAGTCCTGGCGAGAGCTAGGCAGGCGACCCGCCAACCCTCTAGTTCGCCTTAGGGAGAAGTGGGGCCGCCACAAAAGTGATATTTTCCCCCACCCAAGATGCAAGCGCGATACGAGTATATAAACATAAGTAAATGAAAATAAATAAACAAATCATCGCAGATGTGGATATCGAGAGACGGTCGCGTGTGTGAAATGGAATAATCCTAAAAATGAGCAAAAAGAAAAAGTAAAAAAATATGCAACCTAAACATCCAAATATGATAAGTGAATGGGTTAAAAAAAAGAAAAAATAACTAAACCAAGTGCATGGACTTTCCAGCGTCCCCAGTGGAGTCGCCAAGTTGTTGCGCCTCTTTTTCACGATGGAAAAGAAATATTTACAAAAGATATGATTTTATTTAAAAATAAGTGAAAAAGGATCTAGAATGGGACTTTAAATAATGTGATAGTTTGGGTCCAAAATTTAGTCTAAAAGGTTTTTTAAGAAAAATAGGAGTCGCCACTTGGTATTGCATTTGGGTGTACCAAGTCACCCAAAAATATTTTTTAACAAAAATAAAAAAAAATAAAACCCTTTTGGACAACTATAGGTTTTTGAAAAACAAGAGAAAATGAGTTCGAGAATCACGGTTGAAAAAAGGGAAGGCAAAGGTTCAATTAATTCAAAGTTAAGGCACCCTTTCAACCTAGTCTAAGCTAGTTGTAAGGTTTAATAAAAAAATTTTCTTAATCTAACCCTTAAATTTATCACGTTTGGATGTTTCCTATATGGATGTAAATCTAAATTTATAAAATATCGAAAGGGACAAAAGTGTCCTTCAAGGGTTTAATTGATACCAATCGCATTAATTGCGAAAGTCAAAATAATTCCTTGATGGGGTCACGAACATGCATGAATAAAATTCAAAGAAAAGAAAACAAACTTAAATTATATATCTAGATATAAGTGGCCAAAGAATAGAAATGCAACATAATGGGTACATGAGACAAAAACTCGTGACATAATTTTCTTACACAGGGATCGATGGCTTATTTAAATTAAAGAGTTATAATCACCCATTTTCCATGTTTGAAGAATAATTCTCCTAACATGAGCAAGCAAATGTACTAACTTATTTTACAATTTCTTAAATGAGATTCAATTCTAAATGATATGATTAACACATAGAGGATAGAGTATAATATAATAGGCAATAACATACAAATGAGAAAAGATCCTAAAAATAAAAATATGCATGAAAATGTAATAAATATTACACAAAAATGAATCTAACGCACGAACGATCGAAGAGTCTAACATTGGACTAACCCATTTCTAGAAATTCTTATTAGCGTTGGGCTAGCAAGTAAATGGAGGGAGAAACCACAACTAGTGTTGGACTAGTGTGGCGACGTCACGCATTAATAATACATAGTATGACAAATAAACATGTAAGAGCACGTAGCACATAACACATAAACATAATATCAAGATGCAAAAATCCTAAGAAAAGCGGATAAAGAACATAACACATAAGCCACATAAACACGCAAAGACCTATCTATTACAGTGGGGAATCTAACTACAATCTAAAATGGAAAAATATAAAAAATAAAACCTATCTATTCTATCTATTACAATAGGGGACCTAATTACAATCTAAGATGGGAAAGATATAATAAAATAAACCTAGTTATCCTATTCATTACATTTTTGAGGTATTTAAAGGCCTCTCCAATAATTATAAAAATTAACTAAACAAATATAAGAAAATTTGAATGAACATTTAAATCAAATAAATAAAGTATAAAAATATATAAATACATAGGAACACGTAGTAGCACATAAGAGCACATAATTGATATTGAAATAATAATAGAGGTACCTCCCTTTTGAAGTGGTGACTAAATGGAGTCAAATTGCTTTATTTATAATCAAAATGAACAAAAACATCATGGCACCAATTTAATTGAAAAATAATAATGATAAAAATACTAAATTTACCTTAATATGTCAAACGTAAAGAAATTTAAGAACATCTAAAAATTGTAAGTTAAATATACTCAAAAGTAACATAATTAGCTATTAAAGAAAAGAAACAATCATAATAAAGAGAGCCAAAATTCACTAGGGACTAAACTGCAAAATTGAAAAACTTTTAGTGTCAAAATTATAATTTTTTGAAGTTTAAGGATCAAAATTAAATAAAGGATAAAATTCAGGGACCAAAGTGCAATTATTTTAGGGGCCTAAGTGAAGGAGATTTAAGATTTTCTGGGCCACAGTAAAACTACTTCAAAGATCAGGGGCTAAAGTGCAAATTTTGGTAGCAAATCTTCTTAACAAAACAGGCCACTGGGCCCATTCTCTAATTTTTTCGAGCCAAAGGCCATTTGACCCATCAAAAACCCGATGTTAAAAGATACGGGGTAGCCCACTACGTTTATTAAGTTAAGCCTGGTGAAAAGGGGTTGGGTTTGAACTGCAAGTCCAAATACAAATCCAATCGAAACCCAACAGAAAAAATAAATCTTGGCTCAACCAAAAATAAAACATTAGCCCAACACTTTTTCTTTCTCTTCCTTCTTTTTTTTTCGTCTTATTCTTTCTTTCCTATTCGTTTCTTCTTCTCATCTGGCAATCTGAAGCTTACTGCATTGCCGCCTGCGACGCCTCGGTCGTTGGCAAATTTTCCAATCACATGTTTTCACCAAAATACACCCCTCACTCGGTTTTTTGCATAGATTCCATTTTTTAAGTTACTTTTTACAAAAAAAGATCCGAAAGTGGCCAAAATACCAAAAAAACAGCCCAATTTTTTATTTTTATAACACTATAATCACCACTAAAAATCATAAAAATTATACCAAAACACTCCTTATGATTCTTACAACATAACTATGATCTTAGTTTAACAAGAAAACAACAATAAAACCATGAATCAACACAAAACAGCCTAAAATTAAAAAAAAAAACATATTTACATGCTTCTAACGCTCCAAACTTTAAAATACTTAAATAACTTCACATTTTTCAAACCACATACTAACTACAACTGTCTATTTCACTAGGAATAAGCACAAAAAAATTAACCAGCTTAATCCGTTTTTCATTATGGCATTTTGTCAAACAGTTAACATGCATATACAAAAATCATTCTTCTTTTCCTAATCTAGTTTCTGACATTCCCAAATTTCCAACAATGCAATAACAACAATGCAAGACAGCAAAAATATGAGAAAACAAGCAACGAAATATGAATTTAACGTTAAAAAACAAAACTAAAAAAAAAACCTCAAGAATATTGCAGTCACTTGTTCGGTGAGATTTGTGATTAAATTCCTAAGCCTCAATGGTCTGACAACTTGTTCCCCCTTTTGTTTGCTTTGATGTGTTTGAGTTTGTTGGGAAAAAAGAAAGGGAGCCGAGAGGGAGAGAGGAGTTTTTCTTTCTTTTTTTTTAGTTGAGAGACAAGAGAGAGAGCCGAGAGAGAGCCGAGAGAGTTCTTTCTTGCTTGTGTGTGGGTGTCCAAGAAATGTTGTGAGTTGAGAGGAAGAAAAACCTAATGGCCGAGAGAGTCTTCTGGAGTGGAGTCAAATGGGTTTGGTTTCTTTCAAATGATGGCTTTTTGCTAAATGAAAAGAAAGGTGCATGAGAATTGAGTGGAGAATGGGTTAATAGTGGTTTTGGTAAGGAAAATGATAAAAATATGTAAGTTTAGTTATGATTTGACTTTGATTTTTTTAAAGGTAAACCTACAAAAATGAGACAAAATATACATAAAAATGCAAGAAAATAAATGACTCATCACATAAAAATTTGACAAAAATTTGGTAAAAATTTGGTGTCTACAGCTTGCCCCTCTTTGTCTAAAGTTTCGAAGAAACTCAAGACAAAGACGTAGACACCAAAATGCTCGCCTGCTTCTTCTAACTGCGCCTGAGCTAAAACAAAAAGCCAACAGTTGGTTATAATTATTGGGAAAAAATGATGGAATAATGTTGCAAAAGACGAGACCAAACTCGTATAGAGTTGCCTACGTATCCCATCATGAGAATCAGGTCAAACGTAGTTCGAATACAAGTAAACCACAATGAAACAAGTACATTGACCATCTGTGATCTTTGCAAAGTTGAAGAAGTCTGAACTCTCAGAACTTCTAAACATGAAATATATAATGAATGAGAAAGTACAATTGTTAGTCAAAATACTCGAGAAAAGTAAATTGTCATATTTAAAAAAAGATGCGCGGAGAGACGCGGTTACGCTCCAAGAACGGGGACAGAAGGGTGCGCGGCGGATGCTGAGACTCGCCAACAGGAAATTAAATTTGATTGTCAGGAAATAACAGATTGGTGGGATAAAACCCGAGCCCAATGCAAATAAAAACGATCGGTGGGATAAAACCCAAACCCGTCGTGGTTGGTGGGATACAACTCAAACCCAACAAAATAAAACGGTCAGTGGGATAAAACCCGAGCCTGCCGAGATTGGTGGGATACAACCCGAACCTAATTTAAATACAAATTGGTGGGATAAAACCCGAACCCAATTAGATAGCGGAAGAAATGAAAACACAAGTTCTATGCTATTGAACTGAAAGATCAGAATGCATGTTGCTCAAAAGGTAATAAACCAAGAAAAACTTATTTGGTGGATTTATAACTCTTTTGATTTTTCGAACTTTAAAAGAAAGAAAATAATGATTTTTCTTTTCTTTCTAAGGAAATGTACAGCGAAACCCGAAGCTCAATTCTTCTACCGTTTGCCCTAGTGTGAATCATACTCAACTAAACCAGTATTGTGTCACATAATTTTTCCTGCAAAAAGGAAAAAAGGAAAAGAAACAACTATGATAGAAACACTGCTACCACAATGTGATTCCTTTGCCTTGAGAGCCGTGTAAACATGAGTTTCAATATCGACAAATAACTCCCTTAGATTAGGTCCACAATCCCTTCAGAATTTTGCAACTTTCTAATATCAATTATCCATACTTTATTATCATAAGACCTTCAATTTCCTGACTCCTTTGGGATAAATTATAGGCGATTGTCTTTTGAATGAGACCCAATAAATGAGAAATATAAACAATTGAAAAATGTAATATTCATCATGCAATAATGCTGATATGAAATAAACAATGATACAGAATAAATGAATGAAATAGTAAATAAAATAGCAAAACAAAATTGTTGAATTTATGAACATGGATCCAAGGATTAAAAGTTGGATACATATTTAGAGGACGGCCTTTGATGAAGAAAATGCTTTATCTGACCCCTTCGACGTCCTCCATTTTGGAATTCATTGTCGGCAAAAGAACAACAGCATGATAGAGACCCAAATCAACATAGTCACTAGCTTTCAGATCTCAGCATCTTGTTATGTGTTCATGATCCTCTTGTATTCCAAAACCCTACCTTAGCGCCCTTTCAGGTTTTCACGAAAATTACCCGCACCCTTTTTCTTTTTTCTTTCTTTTCTTCTTTTTCTTCCTCTCTTTTTTTTTTAAGAAGATGCTCTTTCAGGTTTTCACCTAGAGACATAGACAAGACAATTTTTAACCCCAACTGTATCAATCCGGTCATATTTTAAGAATTTGTAACATCAGTGAGACACTCATCTCTGATATGTTTTAGAAAAGTTATATTTGCATCATTTGCCAGTTGATTAAGAAATTGTTTTTTTCAAAGTACTGCAAAAGAGAAAAATCGTCAATTTTGGCTCTTGTGATTAGAATCGGATAGAGTAGTAAAGGAAAGGTTAAGACTGGAAAGGCTTAACAGCGGATCATATGATGGGTTTGCAATTATTTGAGATAGTATTCTTTCGAAAAATTTGCTCCGGTCTAAGGTTGGAAAGAGATAAAATTTGCCCCAGTTTAATTCTAACCAAATTTCTCTATTTTTTCTTTTTTTTTTATTTTTTTCAATGAAACAAAATTGTCCCAGTATAGGGTTAGTGATCTTAAGGGACTGCCAAGCGAAAAAGGAAGGTGATTTTGAAAAGTCAAAAGGAAAAAGTTAGGGATAGGATATCGAAGTGGAGAAATGAGAGAAAGTCTGCCTTATATCCGTCTCTTGCAGTATTTAAAAAAAAAATTATAATCAAATGAAAAACTTTTTGCACATATCTGCATTGATTGGTTGGGAAAAAACTTGACCGTCCATTTCCATAAGGATAAGCGCTTCTCTGGATAGCACTTTTTTAACAGTGAATGGTCCTTGCCAATTGGGAGGAAACTTTCCTTTAGCCTCCTCTTGCATTGGAAGAATCCGTTTTAAGACCTTTTCTCCAACTTCAAACAAACAGGGCTTAACCTTTTTGTTGTAAATCCGAGCCATTCGTTGCTGATAACATTGTCCATGACAGACGGCATTCAACCTCTTTTCATCAATTAGAGACAACTGCTCATAGCGTTCCCTGACCCATTCAGCATCTTCTATCTGAGCTTCCATTAAAATGTGTAAGGAAGGAATTTCAACTTCTGCAGTCAATACTGCTTCCATTCCATACATAAGAGAGTAAGGAGTTACTCCGGTAGAAGTCCTGATAGTAGTTCTGTACGCCATCAATGCATAAGGCAGCTTCTCATGCCAATTCCGGTGTGCTTCAGTCATCTTACGAATGATTTTCTTCAAATTTTTATTTGCGGCTTCAACAACTCCATTCATCTGAGGCCTGTAAATGGCAGAATTTCAATGTCTGACCATAAACTGTTCACATAGTCCATCCACCATGTCGTTATTGAGGTTTTTAGCATTACCGGTGATCAATGTCTCTGGTTCGCCAAAACGACAGATGATGTTATTTCTCAAAAAATCTGACACCACTTTCTTAGTCACATGCTTGTAGGATGCAGTCTCAACCTATTTGGTGAAATATTCAATCGCCACTAGAATGAATCGATGCCCATTCGAAGCAGGAGGATCAATTGCTCCAATCACATCCATTCCACAGATTGAACATGGCCATGAAGTAGTCTTGCTATAGAGTTCTGTAGGTGGAGCACGTATAACATCACTATGCATCTGACATTTGACACACTTTCTGATAAAATCTATACAGTCATGCTCCATAGTAAGCCAAAAATACCCTGATCTCATGATCTTCTTAGCCAGTAGATGCCCATTCATGTCTGGCCCGCAAACCCTACTATGCACTTCATTTATCATATAATTAGCTTCCTCTTCATCAATGCATCTCAGAAGGCCCAAATCAAATGTTTTCTTGTATAGCACTTCTCCATTTAAGAAGAATCTTGATGACATTCTGCGTAAGAAACCTTTTGTAATAGAATCAGCGTCAGGAGGGTAGGATCACGTTTTAATGAATTCCTTAATATCACTGTACCAGGGACGACCATCAGCAAGCCTTTCCATAATTAGGTTCAATCACCAGCTCATCTGGATGTTGGATCATCAAAGACAGAGTAGCTAAAGCATCAGCAAAGGCGTTACGAGTGCGGGGAATATGTCTGAGTTCCAAATTCCTGAATTTGCTGGCCAAGCTAAGCAAGTTATAATGATACAGCATGATTTTTGAATCCCAAATTACCCACTGCTTAAGCATCTAGTGCACAAGTAAATTGGAATCACTGAATGCTATCAGGTCCTTGATCTCCATATCCAATGCGAATTTCAATCCAAAAATGCAAGCTTCATACTCGGCCATGTTGTTGGTACAAGAAAATCATAATTTGACAGTAGCAAGATAGTGTTTCCCTTCAGGTGACACTAAAACTGCTCCAATTTCAGCTCCAAAAGAATTTGATGCACCATCGAAAAATAACCTCCACCCAGGATACTGCTCACTCATGTCCTCAACGGCTCCAATGAACAGAATTTCTTCATCAGGGAAGTAGGTATGCAATGGCTGGTAATCAACATCTCTTGGATTCTGCTATGGCTTGACCCTTGATTGCCTTTTGTGTCGTGAAGACAATGTCGAAATCGAGAATTATGTTTTTATGAATCATGATATCATTCACGTAAACCTCCATCTCTTTGTGAATCATGTCATGGAACAGGATAGTCATGGTCCTCTGATAAGTAGCTCCAACATTCTTCAACCCGAAAGGCATCACTTGATAACAAAAGGATCTCCATGGGATGATAAAAGAAGTTTTCTCCCTGTCTTCCTCTGCCATTAAGATTTGATGATATTCAACAAAAAAATCACCAAAAGATTCAATTTCGTGTCCAACAGTATTGTCCAAAAGAATATGAATATTTGGTAAAGGAAAATCGTCTTTCCGACTGGCCTTATTCAGATCTCTGTAACCAACACATACTCGCACCTCCCCAGATTTCTTAGGCACTAGCGCAAGATTCGATAGCCAGATGGGATAATGAGATACCATGATTATCTTGGCATTGAGCTATTTCACAATTTGTTCCTTTATCTTGAGACTCATTTCTAGTTTGAATTTACGTGGCTTCTACTTTACAGGTAAACAGTTTGGATCAGTTGGCAATCTGTGAACCACTATGTCTGTAGAGATCCCTGGCATATCATTGTATGACCATGCAAACACATCTTGAAATAGCATTAAGAATTCAATCATTTCCTCTTTTTGTTTCTTATTCAAATGAATGCTGACTTTAACTTCTTTAACCTCCGTCTTGTGCCAATATTGATGATTTCTATTTCTTCTAAGTTGGGTTTGAGTTTCTCTTCATACTGTTTTAAATTCCTTGAAATGGACTCAAAATTTTCCTCAGTATCGCTCTCGTTTTGAATTTCAGATTGCATGATTTCAAGTTCTTGAGAGATATCGAGGTTGCAGCCATTGAATTCCAAAATGGTGACATCTAATGGGTTAGAGAATTTTATTTGTGGCCATCTGAAAATAAATAGAACATACGTAATAAATAAATAGAAAATACAGGAGAAGTCTTCCATTTCATTAAATTCAAAATGCATCGAGACTTTCACAAAAAGATAAATATACAGACATGATTGCTATTTAAAAACACATCTAGCCCAAACCTTTGTTTCTGTTTCAGCAATTTTCTTGAACAAAACAAGCTATATTAATTGAAACGAGAATAAAGGCTTAAAAAAAATGAAAGCAATTTCTTTTAACAACAGATCCAGACTACCATCCTATCTGGATATGATGTGAGGACCCGTAAATTTTTCTAATTTTATATTATTTATTTTATTTCCTCGTGTGCATTTTTTTTTTCATTATACCCTACTATTTCAATTTTCCAGAGATTTTATAAGTGAATAGAGTTTTTAAATCATTTTCCTAGTTTATAAGTGTATTATTGACGTGGGACCCGCTAGTGCAGTAAATGCGATATATTTTTGACAATTTGTTGGAGTTTTGTATCAAGTGATATTATTTTACAAGGTACTGGGATACAATTAGAGGTTAGCTAGATAAATTACCATTGGTAGACAAAGGATGAGAATGAAACCCTAAGGTGCCATTTGTTACAAAATCATTGGAAGTTGGACTTTGACTTAAGACCATCTTATCTTTTATTTAACCAATTTTGACCAAGAACCCTCTTCATTTCTTCTTGGCTTGGCCGAACAAAGGGAGAGGAAAAAACCAAGAGAGTTCCTCATCTTCAACTTCAATTTCTAGCCCAAATCTTGAGTTCCAACCACTAGTATCTCAAATTACTCCATAAAAACTTCTTGCTAGGAAGGATTAGAGGTGTTGATGGAGTGATTTTTGAGGGGGAAGTACTAAGCTATCATCTTTCTAGTGTTTCTAAGGTAACTTGTGAAGAAACCCCTCATTTACTTCTAATAATTGTATAGTAGTGGTTTATAGTTGTTAAATACGTAGTTTTGTGGGAGATTTCTTGGTTTAAAGTAGTATTATGGTAATTTTCAATTTTATGGTGATTTTTCTGCCCTCATGTGATGAATAATGGTTGTTCATAGAATGATAGTTTTATATGGTGTAAAATGAAGCTTTGGTATGCTAGATTTGGTTGCCTAAAGAAATTTCAGCTAGGGTGCAAGAATTTCAGTTTTAGGGTTTCAATCTGCCCTGTTTTTTGTACTGCATGTTCGCCTAGGAGAGAGATCGAATCAGCCCTTGTTCAAAACATGAAAGTTGTAGGTAATTGAGTTAGCTATCTTCCTGTAAAAGTTTAGCTCAATCGGAGAACTGTAGCCTATGAAATGACCGAAATATCCTTGACTGCTCACAAGTTTTGTTTCGCGGACAGTTTTCTGTTTTCTCTAAGATTTTGATTTTTGACCATGAAAATACGTGATTTGGCTATGGAGGTCTTCATAATAAATGTAGGTATATGTCTTAGCTTCGAAACTCCATAAGATTCGTCTCAATCCGATAAATGTAGCTTCAATTGTGGTTATTATACTGAAAGTTGTGTTTTATAGTCTATGATTTGTATGTGAAATTGTGGTTGATTGGAGTTGGGATTGGTGATGAAATGTAGGATGGAAAAATAAGGAATTTAAGGGAAGATGCTGTCCAATTTTCTAGGCCGTTTGATTTCTTTAAGTTGGAGTTGCATTGTGGTGGAATGAGGGGGTTTGGGGTTGTTTGTAACCCTCGTACCAATTATTATCCGTTTGCTCAAAAATCACATTTTTATTCTTTTGTACCAGTATATAACTTGGAGAGGCACCTGACTAGTAATCGAGCCTCACTTGTGCATCCTGTTTACTCGGTTTTGGATGTGGAAACTTCAACTGCTTTACCTTTGTTATTCTTAGGGTTTCACGGTGATTAATGCCACTTTGGGTGAAAATTTTGAAGTACCTGTACTTGAATTGGTGAGTGTACCACTTCCCTAATTTGTTGCTTATCTGGCTATCCGTGACTTCTGTATACTCTGTATGAAACGAGGGTGTACTTTATCACTCTCGTTTCTCTCGTCTGTTTACTTTGTTTCCTGCATATTGTATAAGTCTGTATTTGCTCTCTGTATCTGTTATCTGTATCTGTTCTCTGTATAAGTCTGCGACCCTTGAGCTCAAAACCTGTGGCTAGTTACTCGAGTCGAGCCGGCAAGGGTCAGGTCGATTAGATAACGAACCACGGTAGTCTGTTTCTAGGAATCTTTGGGTATTGAGACTCTTGATTCCGGTATACTCGAGTATTACCATTCTGTTCCTGTTGAGGTGTTCGAGTCCGGTAAGGGGTATGTTTGGTGGACGGAATTTGGCGTAAAGTGGGGTCTACGGACATGGTTCTTCTCTATACGTTGACGGAGAGTCAACGAATTTGGATCAAGTACTACAAATGGAAATCTGGCTCCTGAGAGCCACCTATATCCTTCCTATATTAAATCACAGTGTCTAACTGATTTATTTTATATCTGGTATGTGTATCTGATTGGTTAAATGTGAATTGCCATGATTTTACTGCTTATACGTTTGGTACCTCATTGAGCGTAAACTCACTCCGTTCCGTTATCATTGTTTTCCTTACAGGGTTCCATGTTTTGAAACCAAGATTTTTTGGAAGAAAAAGAGTTGAGCTAGTTTATGCTCCTCTGTAACTGAAACCCTAATTGTACTTCGTATCCGTGCGGATATTTTGACTTGTACTTCAAGTAATTTGTTGAAGACACGAATGTTTAGATGTTGGCAAGTATATAGTGGTATTTATATTTGATGATAAATGTATATTTTATGATTGTATGAACTTTACTTTTACCCATTGGAAGGATCGGACAAAGGCGGGCTTGGAACGAGAAAAGAAAAAAATTTGGTGAGAAATCATTTCTGAGAATCCGGCCATATATCCGGCCAGTTATTGGCTGGATTAACAAGGAATTTTGAACAAAATTTCGTTCAGCCACTACCTCGAATCCGGCCAACTTCCGGCCGGATTGTGACGTGGCACTTGCTCTTTCATTTCGTTTTCAATTTTCGTTGGAATATTATATCAAAGTCCTATTGTATCTTTCAGTTTGGTTACTTAGTTTTCGAAAGTTCATTTTCTTGAAGTCTTTTGAATGCTTCGTAGGGTTTTTCGTGTGTTTCTGTTTAGTAGTTCTGGCGAGAGTTGGGCAGGTGGTCCACCGAACCCTTTGGTTCGCCTTAGGGAGAAGTGGGGCCGTGACATATGATCTAGACAAAAGACAATCTCCTTAAATTTACTGAAATTCCCTTCGAGAGGGAAGGTAATTAGCAGTCCAATTTTGAATACCTCCTCTGGGAATTGGCAAAAATTCTGAATTCTCTGATGGCTCCTCTCCACAAATAGCCCCGACAAATAATTGGGATAAGTCAACTTCAACTTCTTCAACAGGAACCTCCTTTTCTGACAAAATCACCTCTAACGGGCAAGAAAAGGTGTGGTATAGCTGTGGGATATTTAAGCTAGTTTGCTTACCCTCCTTTTCAGCTTGTTTTCTAACTTGCATTTCTCTTCTATCCTTAGCAGTTGGATGAAATCACAATCCAAATATATCTTTTTGCATCGGGATCTCTATTGGCTTCAAAATTCCTTGCAATTCCCGCCCAAGACCTTTTCCTATTTCATATCCGCCTCGGATTATCTCTCTAGCCATCATAATACTGGCCTCTGGCAAATCGGATTTAGTCAGCAACTTATCTCTGGATACCCATCCCACAGAGACGATGTCAACAACATGATGAGATGAAATTGGAGTCCTTTTTCTATCTTCACCTTTGAATTTTGCATCAACGATCATGGTACAGTCATCCTCAGCAAACACAGTAATGAGCTGATCATTCACAATAAACCTCAACATTTAATGTAGAGAAAATGTCACTGAATTGGAAGCATGTATCCAAGGTCTTCCAAACAAAATATTGTAAACACTAGAGAAATCCATTACTTGGCAAGTAACTTGTAATTGAGCAGGGCCTATCTCTAATACCAGATCTGTTTCACCCATAGATTCACTCTTTGAACCATCGAACCCTCTAACTAAAGTTGCTGACGGGCGGAATTTAACGTCAAGAAATCCAAGTTTAGTGAGAGTGTTCCATGAACAGATATGTAGCACTGACCCATTATCCACCAAGACCCTCGGCAACAGCTTTCTATTGTAGTGGACTGATATATACAAGACTCTGTTATGCCCGATCCCTTCTGCAGTCAGATCGTCTTCGGAGAAGGCGATGTGATTAGCAGCAAGTACATTCCCTACAATGTTAGAAAATTTATCCATTGGAATATCTTTAGGGACCTGAACTTCGTTCAGAATTTTGAGTAATGCTTCTCTGTGTAGCTCGGAGGTCAAGAGAAGATTCAGAAAAGAAATTTGAGCGGGCATCCTATCCAACTGTTCTACTATTTTGTACTCACTTCTCCTCAACATCTTTAAAAAATCCACAGCTTCATTTTCAGACACAAGAAGCTTGGGCGTTGGAGATTTAACGTTGGCCCTGGATTGAACATCAATTTCGGAGTTTCCCACAATTCTCCCAAACGTGGTAATAGTAGATACCTCTTCCTTTAAACTTTTTTTTTTATCTCCAATCAACAAAATAGACTCCTCGTAGTTCCATGGCACCTCTTGCAAGTTATTGACAGGTATTTATTCCCGAAATTCAAGAATGACAATGTGACGACCCCACCTCCCCCTAAGGCGTACCAAAGGGTTTGGCGGACCGCCTGCCCAGCTCTCGCCAGGACTCACTCACGCACTCACCCATAGCTCATGTAAAACAACGTGCATCCAAAGAAAATGAATAACATATCCATTTCAACTTAATATATACATTGCTGCTCAAATCCAGATACAAAGTGTTTATATTTCGAGTACAATCAACCCTAGTCGGGTACTAGCGTGAGTACAAGAGCAAAACTCAAAACAACTAGACTACGCTAGTCTGTACATGTCTCATGCCTCGCTCGTACCCCCTGTAAGGAAAACAAATAGCGTGGAATGAGCTAAAAGCCCAGTGAGGTTCCAAATAGCAAATTGACCATTATTTATAAGTACAAGTTTTCGATATAGCAAAGTAACGAGCATGAAGAGTTCATAAAAGTGAGCAATAACACTTCAAGTAGCAATCTCAAAATGAGCGAGTGTAAATGTTTTTCAGAATAAACAATAATCCAATAAGCAATAATCATTCCAAAACATAAGGATACGGATGGCTCTCAGGAGCCAACTTCCCATTTCATCATCAGGAGCTTGATCACATAATAGTTGACACTCCGTCACCTTTCAAGTAAAGGAACCAATCCAGTAGAACACCACCACTTAAACGACTCTCCGTCCACCGTTCAAACCCCCAGCTGGGCCCAAAATCCTCAAGAAACACGGGTGGTAATACTCGAGTATATCGATTAGTCGAGGAGATACCACTCCACTCGACAAAACAAGAGACCCAGGGTTCGTTACCCAATCGACCAAGCCCTTGCCAGCTCGACTTAAGTAACTCGCCGTAGGGTTTCTGGAATTCCAGGAAGTGCGCGCATCATAAACAAGTATATCGAGTCAATTGCAACAATAAACAAGTATATATCACATAAGGGCAAGTGCGATAAAGTACACTCTTGCCCTAACAATTCACGTATATAACATGTAATCATATTGGCCACGTATCAAGTTCAAGTATCAAGTTCAATTCGGTATTTGAAAGCACTCACCAAAAGATATAGTGCCTCTAGTAATCACATCTGGGTGGTACTCCGGGTTTGGAGTCCAAATCTGCGATAAAACTTGGTTTAAGAACTTTGAAAATCGACTAAGATTCGGAACTTAGACGTTTCGTTCAATAAAAATCAAGAAATTGAAATTCACTCGGATGGTAGTCGTGAAACACTTGCTCGCTTTTTAAACAGTAAAACTTTGTAACATTTATACTTGAAATTGTCATGCGAGTTGAAAGTACAAGGAAAACATACTTCGAGCAATCATTATTTCATTTCTCAAGGGTACAAGTTCGGCCAAATCCTTACTTATATACCTCGGAACAAGAAGACTCAAGTACCCTAGATGGTTTAAGTAGTAATCACTCTTAACCCTTACTCAAGTTGCAAGTATAGTTCTCTAGTCCTCGAGCGTAAATTTGGCCAGCATGCCCTTTGTGTTTACCTAATTTTTCAGCCATTTATGGCTTCATTATTTTTCCTCAGCCAATCCCAAAGTCATACATATCATAGATTCAAGTAAATAGCCATTCCATAGGCTCATAACAACATAAGAACAAAAATCAAAGTGATAACAAGTGCGGAAATGTAACCTAGCAAAAGACAGATTTGACGTGTGGTTGCGGAAATAACACATCCGAGGCTACGCTTATCGGATTGAGGCACAACTTATGCCGTTTCGAAGCTAAGACACAGGGCTACAATTTTCATGAAGATCACTTAGTCCAGTTTCCAATGAAACCTAGTCAAATTCCCAATTTACAGAACCAAAATCCAACTAGTCGGCTAATTAACCGCACTGCACTGGAATGGTCATATCTCAGGTTACCAAGGTCCGATTAAGGTGTTCTTGGAGGCGTTTAAAAACTAAGACAGAATAATAAAACTTTCATGTTTTGGAAAATAGCTAAATCCCAACGGATTATAGTGAATAAACACAACCAAATAGACTAAACTGTCCACGTGGAACTCTGGAATGTAACCTAGAACAGCGAGGGTATTTTCGTCTTTTCACAAGATACGTTGCTCCGATTGGGCTGAAATTTTGTAGGAACCTATAAAATACCATTATATACAACTTTCATGTTTTAGGTCAACCCTGATTCGGCCTTTAACTATGAGTACTATAACCGGGCAGAATGTAAACATGAAATTCCAGAAATCTGGAATTTTTGGGATTTCATGACAATCTATTCATTTTCTTGCTTCCAACACTACCAAAGCCCCTTATATAATCTTATATACAACATATACCCACTATACAACAAGTTTAGGCAGAAATTTATTAAACCCTAACTTGCATATATCATCCAAAATCATCACAACAACTTGCATATCTTGTAATCAAGCCAAAACATGAACTAGATAACATCTTAAACCAAAATTTAAAAGAACAAGAACCATGATCAGATCTTGTACCTCAAAGACAAAGCTTGGAAGAGTGATACTCCACCTCCTTTGGAAATTTTTAATTCCCCCTAGCTTCCCAACTCACAACTCACTCTTTAATCGGTTTAGAATTTTGATTCCTCACTTGGATAGTGCAAATCAAGAAGAAGGAAGTTTGTTTCTTGCTCTCTTTTTCTCCGTATTAAGCTCGGCCAAAACCAGAAAAGAAATGAAGGAAATGAAGCTGAAATGAAGGATAAATGGCAAGAAAAAGAATAAGCAAAGAGCCATAGGGTGGTGACACTTGGCACCACCAAAGCCATGCAAATTTCTCTCACTTTCCCTTGCATTTTTGGCCACCAATTTCGGTCAAAGCCAGCTGGAATTGAGGGGATATTTTGCTCAAGTATTAATGAGATCATGTGGTAAGAAGGTGGTGGTCAAGTGGTGCGTTCAATCGGTAGTGCGCGGTACCTGGCGGTTCGCGCCGTTTTTCCTTAAATCACACGTACTAGGGTATTTACTTCATATTCACTAACCTTATGTCATTGCTCCTAATCACATATTATTTCTCACCTAAAATTCACTTTTAATCACCAAATTTGATCCTTGCTCCGTACCGAAAAATCATCCTACGAAAAATCGCGAAAACCCTAATTTGCTCCAATCTTGAAACCGAAAAGTGAAACCCTACTTTCTAGGTTCATTTGCACTTATTGTGGAATGACTGGGTGGTAGGGCTTTAATAAATGAATAACTTCCAAATAAAAGGAAATTTTTAAGAAAAACGTGAGGGATTTTACAATTCCAGTGATTAAAATTAGGGTTTCAATTAAAATATGAGAGATTTAAGAAAACCGGTTAGTCACAAGTAACTAGGGTTTATGATTAAAATATTAGGGTTTCTAATCTTTTAAAACAAAATAAGGTTTTAAATCAAACCCAAAGAAATACACTTTAGTATCTTCTTTACAAACAACCTCCTAATATTCGGGGTGTCACAGACAGGCTCTGATATATCCCATTCAAAAGATGGTAGATCCAGAATAAAAGGAGCTCTAGAATCTTCAACCTTGGAAGGCCCTCCTTCTACTATAAATGGCTCCTCTTTTTCAAACACAAAAGATTTCAACTTTTCCTCAACATTATCCTTAGTCATGGACTCTTCAGCAGACAGTAGTTTCCTTATTCTCACATGGTCAGTCTCTATTACGCCAAACACCTCAGTTTCATCTACAATGTATTGAGTGGGATCACTAAAATCTTCATCAGCGATGATAACTCCCACAGTGCTCCCATGCTCAGGTAAATGATTCTTACTGACATTCGGTCATTGTTCTCCCTTTCTTCTAAGAAGGATGTCTCCAAAGTCAATCATATCCTGAATTTTATGTTTTAGATCCCAACAATTGGTAGTGGTATGACCTGAACTTTCAAAATGATAAGCACAAATTACTTGCACATCATAACCGGGAGGAAGACCTTTGGGATAAAGTTTGGGAGGAACGGTGCCAATTTTTTCTGATGCTTTTAACTGCTCATACAATTGATCAATAGGTTGGCCCAAGTTGGTGAAGGTTCGAAATTGCTTCTAAGTTTGAATTCCACTGGTTTGAAAAGGATTTTGAGAAGGGTTATTATTTTGCAGAATTGGTTTGGGATGATAAATGGGACGGGAGTGATTTTGAAAGATAGGTTGTGGGGTTGGAGGTAACGGTGAGGTATTCAAATGACTTGGTTGGGAATGATGAAATTGGATAGTAGTGTGGTAGACTGGTTGAGGGTTGGTGTAATGCGGGTAAGGAACATAATAGGTGGGATGGTTTCAGATTCTGGGTCTGAAAGACGGGTCTTGATCCCATATAAAAACAGTTTCTCCTTCTTGCTTCTTGAATGGGGGTTTTTTCCCATTGTTGTTTTGATTTTGTAGAGCATCCAATTGCAATTTTAATGCCGATACATTAACAATCTTTCCTGCATTGACAAACCCATTGTATTCCTCCAACTTATTAATAATAGCAGCAAACGAACTTCCAGTCATGCGAAAGATCTCTTCAAAGTAGGGTGGATCATGAGTCTTGATGAAAGTACGAACAATCTCCTCCGCAATCATAGGAGGCTCCACTTTGGCAGCTAACTTTTTCCACCGCTTTGCATAGGTCTTGTGATCTTCCGATGGCTTACTTTTTGTACCCTCCAGTGTTGTTCGCGTCGTTGCCAACTCACAGTTAAATTCATATTACTTCATGAAAGCTATTGACAGATCCAACCAGGTTTTGACCTCTCCAGACTTCAAATTTGAATACCAATCTAGAGCATCTCCCTCCAAACTTTTCAGAAATAGACGCATACGCCAATGTTCATCTTCCACGGGTTTACCTAACTTGTTGGCAAACATCTTGAGATGCGTCTTAGGATTTCCAGTTCCATCATACTTGCTGAATTTGGGAGTTTTGAATATCCCAATGGTAGCTGAATATTTGGGAAAAGACACAATTCATCGTAGTCCAACCCACCATGCCTGCTCAATCCCTGATTCTTTTTCATAAAATCATCGAATCGATCCAACTTTCTCAATAGGTGCTGGTTGTTCTTCTATCGCTGCCTTTCCTTGAGATGTAGTATCCAGTACAAACGGCTCTGTAATGTGGTGGTGGGGTCCCTGAGGGTTGGGAGGAATGTTCAGATTGATTTGTGGATGGGTTTGAGAGATTTGACTACTGATTGAATTCATCAATGTATAATTCGGATGCATATAGGAAAAGTCTGAATTTAGTTGGGTAAAGATATTTTCAAGAGGATTAGCAAAAGTAGGAGGAAAGTTGTTTGGGCATTGGATATGTGGGGTGGTTGATGGTGTGAGAACCCGTACTTTTCTTAATTGCTAATATTAATTACACGCTTTTCCACATTTTATTTATTCAAAAATTGTGAAAATAATTTTTATGAGTAAATATAGTTTTTAGATGAGTTTTCTAGTATCGGTTAGATTTTTAGAAAATAAGAATGTATATCGGACGTGGGACCCACTAGTGCGGAAAGTTCGGTAAAATTCGGCCAACTAGGTTAAGATTTGGATATTGGGTTTAATTTATCGGTTGTTATGAGATATTTAGAGGTTACCAAGTGGTTGGTGTGAGAGAGAGAAAAAGTTAGGCAAGTAATTAATGAAAGTGACATGTGTCACTTAGAGATTCATTCCTACATTTGACTTACTATTCATCCTTTTACCATTTACTAAATAAACCCAAAAATTGACCAAAAATCTTCCATTTTGTCCAAGCTTGTGGCCGAACCTCTCTACAAGGAAGAAAGAAAGAAAAAGCTCTCCAAGGTTTGCTTCAATCTTGCTCCAATCTACCAAATCAACCATTGAATCTTGGTTTTGCTCCATAGGAAACCTTAAGTGAGTGATAGTGAGGTGTTTTGTGGAGTTGTTTGGAAAGCTAAGGTGACTAATTGCTCTCTCTCTTGTTTTACTAAGGTGAGTAGTGAAGGACCCCTCTCCTCCCTCTAATGATGCTTAATTCATGATTGGTGGTAGTATAAGATGCACTTTTATGGATTATATCTTGATTTTTGGTTGAATTGGTGAAGTTTTGTAATTATTGGGGATTTTTCTGTTTTCATATGAATATGATTATGTGGTCATGTATGATGATTGGAAATGGTATTAAAGGAAGCTAGAAGGTGGAAAAAGTGGTAAATTGCAAGCAATTTCTGTTTTGGAAGAAAAATTGGAAAGTTAGGGTTCTTGGAATTACATTCTGCCCGGTTTTGTAGCTCATAGTTAGAGGCCGAATTGGCCTTGGGTTAAAACATGAAAGTTTTAGGGAATGATATTTTAGAGGTGTCTGCAAAATTTCAGGTCAATCGGAGTAGCGTAGCTTGAGAAATACGGAATTACCCTTGCTGCCCTGGTTTTACCCGAATTTGGGAATTGCTTCTGTAATTGGTTATTTTTGTTAGGAATTCTTCCGAATTGGTTGTTGAGGTCTTCTGATGAAATGTATCCTTGTTTCTTAAATTTCATATGGATTTGGAATTTCTAGATTTGGACTTAGGTAGGCTGATTTATGATGTTTGCCCTAGAATGCGTTCTGTGAATCTGTTTTTGCGGTTCTGGTGTAGTAGATTGCATTTTTGACCTGGTTACACTCAAAAATGGGCTGAGTGACCTTCTGAAATATTGTAGCCCTATCTCTTAGCTTCGAAACGGTGGATCTTGCACCTTCATCCGATAATCTTAGTGCCATTGGTACCAAAACCGTAAAATGACGTCAAAAAAACTGTTTTTTTCCGGGTTAACACTTACTCCATTTCCGGATTTTTCTGGTTTCCTCTAATGCTTATGTATGCTTATGGAACCCTATTTCGGTAGTATTTGGCATTGGTTTATGACTTGTAATCGAGTCTTATTGTGCTTATTAGAATATTTTAGGGCTTAACTTTCATTTTCGGACTTTTCCCTAGCTTGAATTGTACTTGTACTACTTGGAGTTTACTAAACGGCTATTGAATGAACTTATGTTGTGTGTGACTTTGGGACTGGCTGAGGAAAAATAATGAAGCCATGACGGCTGGAAAAGTAAGCAAATTTAGGGGAAATGCTGTCCAATTTTCTAGGCCGTTTGGTTCCTTTAAGTTTGAATTGCCTTTTGGTAGAAATGAAGGGCTTTTGGGTTGTTTGAGCCTAGGTCTTCATGTTACCTTTTCATTTTAAAAAAAAAAAACATGTTTTGCACCCTTGCATTAGTAATTATTTGGCAAGGCATACGACGTGTAGTCGAGCCTCACTTGTGCATTCCGTTTACTCGATTTTGAAAGTGGAACCTTCAATTGTTTTACTTTGGTTCTTTTAGGGTTTCTTGGCGATTAAAGCCAATCTGAAGTGAAAACTGACTTGAACCGGTGAGTGTACCACTCCCCTTATTTGTTACTCAACTTGGTTTCTGTACTTGCAATCTGTGATCTGAATGACTGTACTATCTGTTTATTCTGTTTGAGACGAGAGTGTACTTTATCACACTCGTTCTCTTGTCTGTTCATATGCCAAATTTTGGTGCGAATCTGAATCTGTTATCTGTCATCTGTATCTGTATCTGTATCTGTTCTGACGTCGTTTGGAGCTTGTATCCAACGACCTTTCTGGGACCTCTGAGCTCAACACCTGTGGCCAGTTACTCGAGTCGGGCCGGCAAGGGCCTGGTCGATTAGATAACGAACCACGGTAGTCTGTTTTGGGATCTTTGGGTATTGAGACCCTTGATTCCGGTATACTCGAGTATTACCATTTCTGATCTGATTGGATTTCGGGCTCGGT
This sequence comes from Coffea arabica, assembly GCF_036785885.1. Lineage (NCBI taxonomy): Eukaryota > Viridiplantae > Streptophyta > Magnoliopsida > Gentianales > Rubiaceae > Coffea > Coffea arabica. Next base: position 24,066,420 of record NC_092311.1, on the reverse strand, counting down.
GGGGGTATGTGAGGTGGAAGGAATCGAAGAAAGTGGAGTCTACGGTATTGGTTACTTCTGTAACGTTGACGAAGTGTCAACTATTATTTCGATCAAGCTTCGGTGACGCAAATGGGAATTTGGCTCCTGAGAGCCACCTGTATCCTTCCTATGTGAATCATTGGTTCCTTTACTTTACATCTGGCATGTGTACCTGATTTGTTAAATGTGAAATGCCATGATTTTACTGCTATATGTCTGGTACCTCATTAAGCGCAAGCTCACCCCTTTCTGTTCCTTTTTGTTTTCCTTACAGGAAAATAAATACTTTTGGACTGGATTTGACAATTGGTTGCCGAATTGAGCTAGTTGGACATATCTTTTGTATAGCTCATTGATTGAAACCCTAAATGTACTTTTGGGTCCGTTTCTTTTTGGATTTGGCAAACCGTACATGTATCCACTTTTGAGTCACTTTGGTATGCCCATTTGGGTTGTATATGCTTAATTTCGAGATGTAAATATTTGCTTGACGTTTGGTTGGATTTTGACGGGTCGGTTACTATTCATAACCGACTCCGTTTTTATTTTTTTAATTTTGTGATTTTGACTTGTTTACGTGCGTTTGTATGTTCCGGAACGTATTAGATCGCTCTAAACTGAACGACTGAGTCCCGGCGAGAGCTGGGCAAGCGGTCCGCCGAACCCTTTGGTTCGCCTTAGGGTGAGGTGGGGCTGTATCTCAAGGCTCTACTTCGGGATCTGGTGATGATGGGGTTTTTTCAGGTAGCTATTGTGAAAAATACCTGATAGTGGAGGAAAGAAACTGATTTAGGAATGGATTTTCTGTCAAATTGCTGTAATTTATTCATGAAAAAGGAAAAAGACATGAGTTAGTAGATATTTAAATAATTCGAATGCATGTCCTATGGAAGAGCCCTTTTTACGCCAGGGTCGGCCTAACATGATACAATACCTTTGGGGTAAAATCCCACTTTCAAGCATGTAAGTGAATGTACAAATCAAAGTAGAAATCCTTGTTAAATACTGACAAGTTTAATCATTTTTACAGCTTCATTGATGGTTCGGCTGATCATTTTTACAAAATTCTCATGCCTTGCTAAACTAGTACGTTGAGACTCCCTAGAATTTCCTATACAAATTTTTTGAATTCCTTGTTGAATTTTGTCAAATGCATCCAGTGCTCTTTCCAACTTTTCAGTTTTTCTTGTCTCCCTCTTTAATTGTGATCGGGCATCCTCCAAGGCATGATCGGCCACTATAAGCTGTAATTGGTAATCCTCGAGCTCTTTTTTCAGCTTGTCTATCTGCTCTTCAGGGCCAGCAGGAGCAGACTGTGACTTCTCTCTTGCTTGTTCGACTATCAGTTTGATTGTGAGAACCCGTAAAACCCTAATATTTTCCTAGGGTTTATTACCCTTTAATTGCTTATATTTTTGCATTTTCGGGCTTAGAAATATTTTCTGGTAGATTTTATGCTTAATTATAGTTTTAAGATGATTTTTCTAGTATGGGAGAATTTTTAGAAAATTAAGAATATATATTGGACGTGGGACCCACTAGTGCGAAAAGTTCGGAAAAATTCGGCCAATCAGGTTAAGTTTTGGATACTGTGTAAAATTTATCGGGTGTTAAGAGCCAAGTAGAGAGTGAGATTTGATTGATGTGAGAGAGATAAAGAAGTGATAAGATTGCATTTAATGGGATGCCATGTGTCATTTTCCCATTTGTTGGACTTTAAGAATTACTATTCACATTTTTGACTTTTGACCAAAATTAGTTAATATCTCCAAAAAATTCACAAAAATTCACCATTTTTCTTCTCATTGTGGCCGAACCTCTCTCTTGCAAGAAGGAAGAAAGTTCTTCAACATTTCAAGCTTCCAACTTGTCCAAATCCACCAAATCAAGTGTTTAACTTAGTTTTTACTCCATACAATCTTTCCTTCTAGTGATAGTAAGTGTATTAGTGAAGTTTGTTTGAAGCTCTAAGGTGGCCAACACCTCTCTACATCTCTTGATACTTGGTAAGTGATGCTTGAACCTCTACTACACCTAATGATGGTTATATTATGCTTAGAAGTGGCTTGAGTGTTGGAATATATGATTTATTTCTTGGTTTGGCTTGATTTGGTGAAGTTTTCCATTTTATGATGAATTTTCTGGTTTCATATGATCTTGATGGTGTGGTTGTTTTTGATGGTTTGTAATAAGGGGCTTTGACTCTAGTGGGTGTGAATTGTTGTTAAATGCAACCAATTTTGGAATTTGAATGAAATGTGCAAAGTTAGGGTTCATGAACCCCTATTCTGTCCGAAATTTGAGGTCATAGATAGAGGCCGAATTGGACTTTGATCAAAACATGAAAGTTGTAGGTATTGATGAGTTTAGTGTGCCTGAAAAATTTCAGGGCAATTGGACTAGTGTAGAGTGAGTTATGCCGTTTTTACTGTTGCTGTTTTTGGAGCACAGAATGTCCGAACTGCGATAGTAATTGCCTGTTTTGACTGGAATTGGTTTGGATTTTGAAGTTGGTGTCTTCTGGGGAAATGTAGCTGGATGTCTTAGCTAACTTATTCCTTTGGAATTTCGGCATTTGGACCTGTGTAGGCTGAGATTGACGTATTACAGTTTTGTGTGTTTTGCAAACCTGTTTTGGTAATTCTGGTTTGGTATTTGGCACTTTTGACCTAGTTGTGCTAGGATTTGGACTGAGAAGCCTTCTACATTGTTGTAGCTCTGTTTCTTGGCTTCGAAATGGTGGGTCTTACACCCCCATCCGACATTTGTAGTGAGAGTTGTGCCATTACCGCATTATGAGGTCAAATCCGGTTTTCTTATCAAGGCTTAGGTTAAAGCCCTTTCTTAATTTCTGGTTTGCTTTCATGCTTGTATATGTTTATAAAACCCTATTGGGGTTGTGAATTGGTGTTGTTTATGGCTCGGTATGGTTTCTTGTTTTATGATATTGTGAGCCTATGGAACGGCTCTTGACATGAAATGCTTATATGTGTGTTGATGGGTTGTGATTGAAGAAAAATAATGAAGCCTTATGGCTGGAAAATTTGGTAAACACAAAGGGCATGCTGCCCGAATTTTTACTCGAGATTTAGAAAACTATCTTCTCGACTTGAGTAAAGGTTAAGTATTTAACACTTGAATTTCCATGCATGAAACCCTATTGGGCGATAATTGGTTTGACTTTATGACTCGTTATCGAGTCTTATAGTATTTGTTTACATGTTCTAGGGCGTGACGATAGCTCACGACGTCTTGGTGATCGTGGTGCATGAAATACCACTTTCTTGCTTGGTGAGTATACTACTCACTTACTTGTTATAATGTGGCTTTGTGCTATGTGTATTGATGCCTTGAAGGCTTAATTGGTTATTGGAAATGATTGAGGTGAGGGTGTACTTGACCGCCCTCACCCCTTGTGATTCCATGCATGGCTAGTGCTTGCATTACTGAATTACTGCACTTGATATATGAAATACTGAATTCCCTTCATGGAAACTGATTTGGTATCATTTGGGCGAATGTCCAATGGCTTTACTGTATCACTGAGCTCAACCCCGTTTGGTAGTCAATTGGATCGAGCCGGCGAGGGCTTGGTCGTGAAAATTGTCATGCCACGGGGACTGTACTGTGGAATCTTGTGGTAATGAGACCTTTGGTTCCGGTATACTCGAGTATTACCAAAATGACTGAATGGAGTGCGGGCCCGGTTGGGGTATGATAGTTGGACGGTTGGATGTAAGTGATGTCTACGGATGGTTACTTTTCATTGACGGAGGGTCAATGAGGTTGGATCAAGATTGCAAGCGTGGAAATGGGCTCTTGAGAGCCGACCGTATCCTTTTCCGTTTTGTTTTACTGCTTATTTGTGCACTTTAAATGAAAGTTCATCCTTATGTGACTTTGGTTGCTTATGTAGTAGTATACCACTGGGCTTTAGCTCATTCCGTGTTATTTGTTTTCCTTACAGGGATATAATTACTTTTGAGAATGGATTGGATAGTCACTTGCCAAGTTGAGCTTAAATGTCTTTTGTATAGCTCTTGAAATGAAGCCTTAATGTGTAACGGGTTCATTTCCTTTTGATAGGCAAACTGAATATGTACTTTCTTTATGAATGTCTGTGGCATGCCACTATGGTTGTAAATGTTGGATTTCACTGTGTATATGTTAAATTGACGTTTGGATTCTTCTATCCAGGCCACTATTCAGTTTTCCATTTTTTTTATTTTGCTATTTTGATACTTATGGCTTGTCCGAGCGCACTTTTGTTTTCCCGAAACGTATTCGAACGCGTGTAACTGTACCGTAGTCCTGGCGAGAGCTGGGCAGGCAGTCCGCTAACCCCTTTGGTTCGCCTTAGGGGAAGGTGGGGCTGTCACAGGTGGTATCAGAGCCTAGGTTTGAATTAGCCTGGGTGTTATAGGACTGTTTGACTTGAGGATTGTTGTTTTTGGCCTTTAAGCTTATATTTATGATTACATGTTCTTGTGATGTAGGATGGCCGGACAGGGTGACCCTAGTGCTAGTCCTTCGGGGGCTAGACCTCGCAAAGTACTCCCCGTGATTCCCTATCAGATACGGCCGGGAGGGGCCGTCATTCGTTGGAGCCCGTCTAACCGTCTTCGACGGTGCCCGTGTAAGGAGAGATATGCTTACCCGAACACTCTAGTGTTTGCGCTGGATAAAGAGCGCAAGGTATTGGCTAGAGAGAATGCTCGCCTTGAGGTCGATGCGATTCAGGATAGGGCGACGAAGGATAAGCAAGCTGCGCATATAAAGGAGCTAGAATACGATGTGCTTGAGGCTGAAGATAGGGTTGACGACCTTTGCGCCCAACTGAGGGAGGCACGAGAGCGAGAGCTTAAGCGAGCGCGCAAGGTCAGGGGTCGCGCTGAGGCGATCCTTAATCTGTGTGACGATGGCCTTGAGGAGTGTAGCGACGAGGCGTCGTGTGCGGAGGCTGACCCTGGGGAGGAGTCTACCCCATCGCCTGGATCCCAGACCCCGGCGACTGACTAGGCCTTGATCTTTAGGCATCTTTTGGATAGTGGTGGTTTTTGTATGTACATAGGGATAGGGATAGAGCCTTAGCTAATCGTTTAGGGTCGTTAGATTAGCTATGTGTAAATCTCTTTTGATAGGCCTATCCTCCGGTGGATCGTTTGTGTACGTACGTGCTTTGGCCGTACTTGACTGACTGATTGTATATATGTGTTTGGCTTGTATATATGTGTGGTTGTGCTTATGTTTGGATTGTATAAATGTGTTATTGTGCAAGTTTACGTGTTACTTATATGGCTTGTTATTACTGTGGTTTAGTATTCTTGCCTAGACCGAGTGGAATTTATGGAAGGTACTCGGAGTGGTCGGGGACGTGGGCGCGGTGCTAGACAACCCACACCGGTTAGGGGTGTAGGGGAAGCCTCGACTGGACCCGATCCTGAACCCCAAGCCGACCCTAATGCCCAGATCGCTGCTGCTATGCAGCAAATGACAAATCTGCTTGCACAAGTAGTGCAGCAACAAGCTCAGAACCCAAACCCTAACCCTGGAAATCCCGGGAACCCTGGCCACCATGTCGAGAGCGAGGATAGAGCTCTCGAACGTTTCCAAAAGTTTTCCCCGCCAAAGTTTGTTGGGGGACCCGACCCTGACGTTGCTGAGAAATGGCTTGAGAAGATGGTAGACATTTTTGCAGCTCTACATTATCCAGACGAACGGCAGGTGACTTTTGCCTTGTTTCAACTTGAAGGGGCTGCTCGTTCCTGGTGGAACGTAATTAGGCAGAAATGGGAACGGGAGCAGACGCCTAGGACGTGGGTGAACTTCATCCGCGAATTTAACGCAAAGTTTTTCCCTCCTCTAGTCCAGGAGAGGAAGGAGGACGAGTTTATCCGGCTCCGGCAAGGGACTCAGACTGTGGCGGAGTACGAGAGTCAGTTCACCCGCCTGTCTAAATTCGCGCCTGAGCTAATCATTACTGAGCAACGACGGGTTAGGCGCTTCATTCAGGGTTTGAACGTTGAGATTCAGAAAGACCTCGCGGCAGCTCAAATTACCACGTTTAGCGAGGCGATGGAAAAAGCCCAACGAGTTGAGAGTGCACGGCTGCAGGTCCGAAACTTCCAGGCTAAGAAACGTGGTTTTCCTGGGAGTACGTCTGGACAAGGTGAGAAGAGCACTCCCTCTAAGTTCGGACGAGGATCGGGTGGTGGCCGACACTCCGGCTCGGGCAGAGGGACTCCATTCAGGGGTAGTCAAGCTGGGCGTGGACAAAGGGGAAATGCTCAGAGTGGCTCGGCTTCGGCACCTCGCGGTCCCTGTGGGCACTGTGGGAAAGCAAACCACACCGAGGATAACTGCTGGAGGAAGCAGGGTAAATGTCTGCGGTGTGGAAGTGCGGACCATCAACTGGCTACATGCCCGGTCCTGAAACAAGACGGAAAAGGGAGCCAACCACTGCCGAGGACCAATACTGGACCCGCCAAGGGAGATGGGTCCAAACCAAAGGTTCCAGCTAGGGTGTATTCTTTAGAGCCCCATCAGGTCCCAGAGTCTTCGGAGGTTGTAGAAGGTACGATCCCTATTTTCCACCGCTTTGCCAAAGTTTTAATTGATCCTGGTGCCACTCATTCGTTTGTTAACCCTGATTTCATGTGTGGCATCGATATAAAACCTGCTAGTTTACCTTATGACCTAGAAGTGAGTACACCTACGGGGAATCAACGTTTGGTGACTAGTATGGTTTATAGGGATTGCGATGTATGGGTTGGTGAGAAAAGATTTTTAGGAGACCTGATTAGCTTGTCCATTAAGGGGTACGATGTGATTTTGGGTATGGACTGGCTAGCCAAATATAACGCCCAACTGGATTGTAAAACGAAGGTGGTCGAATTTCACATTCCTGGCGAGGCAACCTTGAGGTTGGATATAAGGGGTAGGTTAGCCTCATCTGCTCTAATTTCGGGCATTCGAGCTAGGAAACTGATAAGTAGAGGAGCGCAAGGATTTTTGGCCTTTTTAATTAACACCCCTGCGGATAAGTTAAAAGTAGAAGATGTGGCCATAGTGAGGGAATTTCCGGACGTATTCCCTGATGAGTTAGTAGCTTTACCTCCAGAACGGGAGATAGAATTCCAAATCGATTTGTTACCTGGAACTGCACCTATCTCGAAAACCCCTTACCGAATGGCGCCTGCAGAACTTAAAGAGCTTAAGTTGCAATTACAAGACCTTTTGGAGCGGGGATTCATTCACGAGAGTGGATCTCCTTGGGGAGCTCCTGTCCTGTTTGTGAAGAAAAAGGACGGAACCTTGAGGATGTGTATTGATTACCGAGGCCTGAACAACGTGACCATCAAGAATAAGTATCCACTACCTCACATCGACGAGTTGTTTGACTAGCTGCAAGGAACAGTGGTCTTCTCGAAGTTGGACCTCCGACAAGGATACTACCAGTTGTTAATAAGGAAGGAGGACATTCCGAAAACTGCCTTCAACTCGAGATACGGGCATTACGAGTTCGCCGTTATGCCCTTTGGACTGACCAATGCTCCCGCCGCCTTTATGGACTTAATGCATAGGGTTTTCAAACCCTATCTAGACCGATTTGTTGTTGTGTTTATCGATGACATTTTGGTCTACTCGAAGACACGCGAGGAGCATGAGGAGCATTTGAGAGTGGTGTTACAAACATTAAGAGAACATCAGCTGTACGCCAAGTTTAGCAAATGCGAGTTTTGGTTGGAGAAAGTAGCATTTCTAGGTCACGTGATCTCTCACGAAGGTATTTCGGTGGATCCGGCGAAGGTTGAGGCCGTGACAAATTGGAAGAGGCCAGAAAATCATTCGTAGCTTTCTAGGGCTAGCGGGGTACTACCGAAGGTTTATTAAGGATTTTTCCAAACTGGCAGGACCTTTAACTGACTTGACAAAGAAGCATGGCCAGTTTATCTGGAACGGCCGATGCGAAGCAAGTTTTCAGGAATTAAAGAAAAGATTGACCATGGCTCCCGTACTGGTCTTGCCAAATGGAGTGGACGGGTTTGCGGTTTATGCGGACGCGTCGCGAGAAGGCCTGGGGTGTGTTTTGATGCAGAACCGGAATGTGATTGCTTTCGCCTCTAGGAAATTGAAGCTTCACGAGCAGAACTACCCGACTCATGATCTAGAGTTAGCCGCAGTTGTCTTTGCACTGAAAAAGTGGAGGCATTACCTATACGGGGTGACCTTCGAAGTGTTTTCGGATCACAAAAGTCTTAGATACCTTTTCTCCCAGAAGGAATTAAACATGAGGCAACGAAGGTGGATGGAATTTCTGGAAGATTACGACTGTACAATCAATTATCATCCGGGAAAGGCAAATGTGGTAGCAGATGCCTTGAGTCGTAAGGTGCAAGTAGCAGGGCTAATGATTAAGGAGTGGGATTTGCTAGAATCCGTGTGCGAGTGGAAACCCTGTCTAGGGAGCCATAAGGTGATATTTGGCAATGTCAGGGTTACCTCCACTCTACTGGAACATATTAAAGAGGCACAAAAAGAAGATTTGATGGTACAGAAATGGAAAGAGAAAGTGGATAAGGGAGAAACTACGGACTTTAATTTGAGTTCTGAGGGTATTTTGAAGTATCGAAACAGAATAGTGGTACCAAAAGAAGAGTCGATGAAAACGGAGATTTTGGAGGAAGCTCATCGGTCCAAGTATACAATCCATCCGGGCAGCAGCAAGATGTATCAAGACCTAAAAGAAACCTATTGGTGGGACAATATGAAGAAGGAAATTGCTCAATACGTACAGAAATGTCTCATTTGCCAGCAAGTGAAGGCAGAACATCAAAAACCATCGGGTCTGTTACAACCCTTGGAGATACCTGAGTGGAAGTGGAAAAACATCACCATGGACTTCGTTTCCGGTTTACCGAGGACGCAAAGAGGACACGATGCCGTTTGGGTGATCGTTGATCGATTAACCAAGTCGGCCCATTTCTTGCCGGTGAACATGAAGTATTCAATGGACAAGTTGGCTCGACTGTTGATACGTTCCTCGATCAACACGTTTCGAGACACGTAGCACGTTTGCCCAAGGATCTAGCGAGGATGTCCAACGCTTGGAATTGCGGGATCTAGAACCAAACGGACGACACGATTTGATTCAAGACGGTAGACGACACTCCGATGAAGGTGAATACTCCAGGGGAATAGGTCGGTAGAACAATCTAGGACAGGACGCAAGACTGCTCAAAACCCTTGCCAAAGCAAGTAAAGGGGTCGAATCTCTCTCTCAAGAAGAATCGAAAATATGCAAAACTTTATTGATAAAACGTCTACCTAAAACCTTACAAAGCAAGCCTATTTATAGGCTAAAGTGACTGAAACCCTAAAGGGACTAGGAAAGGGAAAAGTCGGCCCATGGTCTTGGGACAAGATGGGCCGGCCCATGCTCTTACTTAAACACTAATCAATTGCTAAATAACTACTAAGGCCTAAGGCCCTATTCGGCCAACTCATTTGGAGGCCCACTTGACTCTTCATGGGCTTGGGTCATGGTGTAGATAACCCGATTAAAATCCTTCAAGCCTTCGAGGTCTCTATGAGAGTCTTGAGTTAAAGCCGATATCCATCTCGCCATCCGTGCACACATCAGTCCCCTCCTCTTAAGAAGGATTTGTCCTCAAATCTGGATGGAGATGAATGATACTAACAAGAGTTGCCAGTATGACGCCTCAAATCTCCACATATTGGCCCTCTTTGATTGAATAACACTTGTACATGTTACGATTAATATAATTCGGTGCACATGTCTCTTAGTCAGCTTCAAGGGCCTCTCGAACAAGGACATTCGCCAAGGTAAGAAGGAACGTGTGTAAGGCTTGTGAACGTTCCAGGTTGCAACACAAAGCTCTCCAATTTGTCTTCGAGTATGGGCATTCACGTGCACTTGATAACGATGTTCGTTGGGACTAAAAAAATCCCGAATCTGGTTGTGCAAGATGGTACAGTTCGACCCTAGGCATTGCTGAATCGACTCAACTTTCCAAGCTGGAGGTAGGACACTGAACCACCAGTGTTGTACACCCATATAAACATGACCCAGGGAGGTAGGGGTAGCATTCGGATTGTGATTGACACACTTGTGTGCATCACCCAACATAAGTGGTAGTAATGAAGTGAGACGCACTCCATGCGAATCACATGTGTTCGCGCCACATGCATCTGGAACAAGTACGAAATCAGGTTGCAACTCCTTAGTCATAGTTGGGGAATTTTGGCCAACTTTACAACCTACAAACACAAAATAACCTTCAACTTGAAACAATTCAGAAATTGGATAAAGAAATAAGGGAACATTATTAACTAAATAGTAAGAAGGTTTAGAGCAAGATTGAAATGTGAGAACTCCCTTTGACACTTCAATATTCCTTCCACCAATTGATTCAACTTGAGAGTCCAGTGCTAGTCCTTCCTCATCAAGATCTACGTAAGAGCAACGAGAGTTAGTGCTAGTAACATGCTCAAAATAAGGCAAAGGTGATGAATGAACCATAGGTAAAGGACAAGAAGTAGAATCTGGAATTTCCCTTTTAAGATGAGCTCGAATGAATCCTCCAATGGCGCGGACAGATTTGATTGGACATTGTTCCATGAATTGATACCAAAGAGATTTAGTTCCTAAAAGACAAACTCCATGGAAACTCACAAAGTGTCCAAGTGACTTCGGGATGGAACATGCCATGACCAACTCTACTTGACTTTGTTTAACCTGCACAAACGAGGATATACTAAACAAAACACATGTTATCCGGTTAGCAAACAAAGTGTTCACACGTTCAATGTTTGCAGACATGGTCAACTCTTTTTCTTGACTCTTCACTAAGGCCAAATTGTTCTTGCTTATCCCCACTCCCTTCTTCTCGGACCATTGATCCTTCATTGCACTTGAGTTTTGTTTTTCATTGGGGAGCTCTTGTTCACGGCTCGGCAGCAACTCATTCGTACGTGGCTCTTCAATCAACGAGGGACTAGACTGAATTTTTCCTTTATTACCACCGGTTGGCACATGGTTAAGTTGCTCCAAGTGTGAATCCAGCACTTGGCTAAGTCTTTCCATCATGTCATCAATCAATGCTTTAGTCCGACTTCGGAATTTTTCCTTTGATTCATGAAGCGTTGACTCAATTCGAGAATTCTCAAACTCCTCGTATTGATTGTCAAGACACTTCTTAGATGCACCTCGTTTGCTTGAAGTTGACCTCGATTTAGATGCTCTACGCAGACTTCTTTGCTTCTTCTCATACTCATCACAATCTTGTTTATACCTTTCATATACACACAAAGCACGGTGGCGTTGCATCTCCTCCCGGAGTGAATGATACCCACGTTGTGAACTGGATGGCATGGAGCTAGAGTACTTGAGAGTAGTCTGCTTGGAACCCTTCCTCTTGAGAGGCTCATTCTCCAAGAATTCTTGGTTGTATGAGTAAGAGGCAACTCCCCTAGGCATGATTATGTGACCTGCAAAAATGGTTAGCAAAGAAAAGGAATTTTCCTCCCACACACAAGCTCACGTTTGTGACGCCCCGAAAAAAAATGAGTTTGAGAACCCGGAAATTTTTTAAATTTTCTAGGGTTTATTTTTTTAACGCCCGCCTTTTCTACATTTTCTTGATTATAAAAATTCCCCAGATAAAGTTTATGAGCAAAAATAGTTTTAAAATGATTTTTCTAGTATCGATTAGTTTTTGAGAAATTAAAAGCGTATTTTGGACGTCGGACCCGCAAGTGCGGTAAATGCATTATATTTTTGACAACTTGTTGGAATTTTGTATTAAGTGATATTATTTTACAAGGTGTTAAGATATTTGTCTTGGAGAGACAAGAAGATAATCTCAAGCTTAAAGAGTGACAAGTGTCACCTTGTTATTGAAGGTTGGACTTTGACATTTGACCATCTTACTACCTTTACCAAATAAGTACCAAATTGATCCAAAATTACCTTCATTCTTCATCATCTTGGCTGAGCTTCACAAGGAGAAAAGAAAGGAAAGCTTTCATCTTACTTCTTCATTTCTTGCTCCAATCAAACAATTTAACCGATTAAACTTGGATTTGCTCCATAAAAACCTTTCTCTTGGTAGTATTAAGGTGTGTAGTGAAGTGGTTTGAGAAGCAAAGGTGCTAAGTTGGGTCTTTTCTTGGGTTTGTAAGGTAAGTGACTAAGGAACCTTTCCTTTGATCTTGATAATGTTCAATTAGTGATTGGTGGTGGTTGAATAAGTGATTTTATGGTTGATTTCCTGATTTTGGTTGAAAATGATGAAGATTTATTATTTTTGGGGATTTTTCTGTTTTCATATGGATATGATTATGGGGTCATGTATGATGATTGAAAATGATGTTTAATGACTCTAGGAGGTGGAAAAAGTGATTAATTGCAACCAATTTCTGTTTTGGACCAAAAATTGAAAAGTGAGGGTTTTGTGATGAACATTCTGTCCGAATTTTTAGGTCCTAGATAGAGGCCGAATTGGCCTTGGCTCAAAACATGAAAGTTGTAGATATTGATGTTTTAAGGGTGCCTGTAAAATTTCAGGGCATTTGGAGTAGTGTAGAATGAGATATGTCGTATTTACTATTGCTGTTCTGGGTTTCAGGATGGCCGAACTGAGCCTGTAAATGGGTTGTTTTGACTGGAATTTTTTTGGATTTGGGTGTTGAGGTCTTCTGATGAAATGTAGCTGGATGTCTTAGCTTACATATGCCTTTGGAATTTCGGCATTTGGACCTGTATAGACTGAGTTGTATTCATTACAGCATAGTGCAATTTGGGAACCTGCAATTACGGTTCTGGGTTGGTATTCTGCATTTTTTGACCTGTTTGCACTCAAAACTGGGTTGAGTGACCTTCTGTAATGTTGTAGACCTATCTCCTAGCTTCGAAACGGTGTATCTTGCACCTTCATCCGACAATCGTAGCGCATTTGGTACCATTACCGCAAAATGACGTCAAAACTGTTTTTCTGGTTTTGAGCTTAACCTTCATTTCCGGACTTTTTCCTAGCTTGACTTGTCTTTGCACTTCTTGGAGCTTGCTGAATGGCTATTGGATGAACTTGTTGTTGTGTGTGTACCTTTGGGTTTGAATGAGAAGAATAATGAAGCCATGATGGCTGGAAAAGTTAGCAAATTTAGGGGAAGTGCTGTCCGAACTTTTAAAGGATTTGTTTGCATTGAGTTTGTGATCTAAGACTTGGGTTTGAGCAAGGCAATGATACATGATGGATGGTTTCTGAGCCGTGGAGGTGAGTGACCCTAAACTATTTCCAAAGTACTTGTGAAATGTTTCTTGCATTAATTATTCGATTGCATATCATGCGTGCTTGCATGTGAATTCATGACATGATTTGGCTTCAATGAGTTCTGGGAAAGTCTTGTGCTGGACACCAACGTCTCCACCTTGTTTATGGTTCATGTTCATGGTTATCTGGAGCACCGATGTTGCTCCCACTTTCGTGAGTTCGAGAGTTAATGTTAAATGAAATATTTGAGCGTTGGGTGTTCAAGTGCTATGATTTCACCGGCTCACGAGAGCACTAAACGGACATTTGATCTCTGAATCATGACATCATCGGAATTATCGAAATGCAACATTGTGAAATATATTTGCTTAATGTTTTTTGCTGGTTACTCGCTGAGCTTCTAGCTCACCCCAAAAATATTTTATTCCCCTCCACAGGGCTCAAGGCGAAGGAAGGACTTGTAGTACTTGTGCACGTGTATGGATGGCCTAAACTTTGTACAATTTTGGATTTGGAATTATTTTATGTATATTTGGGATTAGTTTCCGCTGCATTTGTGACATGTAATTATTGGAGACGGATGTGTATTTGTGGACCAGTTGATGTATATTTGATTTTTATATTGTAATTTAATTGAGCACTGTAGTGAACGACTGAGTCCCGGCGAGAGCTGGGCAGGCGGCCCGCCGAACCCTCTGGTTCGCCTTAGGGGGAGGTGGGGCTGTCACAAGTGGTATCAGAGCTTAGGCTTCAGATCTCTGTAGTGTATCCTAGGCTTGAAGTTTAGGATGCCGGACTGTGGGTTTGATTTAACTCTTGAGAGATTTGTGCGAGATGTCTTGACTTGATTGGTACAAGAGGGAATGTCGAGGACGACATTCTTTTAAGGAGAGGAGATTGTGACGCCCCGAAAAAAAATGAGTTTGAGAACCCGGAAATTTTTTTAATTTTCTAGGTTTTATTTTTTTAACGCCCGCCTTTTCTACATTTTCTTGATTATAAAAATTCCCCAGATAAAGTTTATGAGCAAAAATAGTTTTAAAATGATTTTTCTAGTATCGATTAGTTTTTGAGAAATTAAAAGCGTATTTTGGACGTCGGACCCGCAAGTGCGGTAAATGCATTATATTTTTGACAACTTGTTGGAATTTTGTATTAAGTGATATTATTTTACAAGGTGTTAAGATATTTGTCTTGGAGAGACAAGAAGATAATCTCAAGCTTAAAGAGTGACAAGTGTCACCTTGTTATTGAAGGTTGGACTTTGACATTTGACCATCTTACTACCTTTACCAAATAAGTACCAAATTGATCCAAAATTACCTTCATTCTTCATCATCTTGGCTGAGCTTCACAAGGAGAAAAGAAAGGAAAGCTTTCATCTTACTTCTTCATTTCTTGCTCCAATCAAACAATTTAACCGATTAAACTTGGATTTGCTCCATAAAAACCTTTCTCTTGGTAGTATTAAGGTGTGTAGTGAAGTGGTTTGAGAAGCAAAGGTGCTAAGTTGGGTCTTTTCTTGGGTTTGTAAGGTAAGTGACTAAGGAACCTTTCCTTTGATCTTGATAATGTTCAATTAGTGATTGGTGGTGGTTGAATAAGTGATTTTATGGTTGATTTCCTGATTTTGGTTGAAAATGATGAAGATTTATTATTTTTGGGGATTTTTCTGTTTTCATATGGATATGATTATGGGGTCATGTATGATGATTGAAAATGATGTTTAATGACTCTAGGAGGTGGAAAAAGTGATTAATTGCAACCAATTTCTGTTTTGGACCAAAAATTGAAAAGTGAGGGTTTTGTGATGAACATTCTGTCCGAATTTTTAGGTCCTAGATAGAGGCCGAATTGGCCTTGGATCAAAACATGAAAGTTGTAGATATTGATGTTTTAAGGGTGCCTGTAAAATTTCAGGGCATTTGGAGTAGTGTAGAATGAGATATGTCGTATTTACTATTGCTGTTCTGGGTTTCAGGATGGCCGAACTGAGCCTGTAAATGGGTTGTTTTGACTGGAATATTTTTGGATTTGGGTGTTGAGGTCTTCTGATGAAATGTAGCTGGATGTCTTAGCTTACATATGCCTTTGGAATTTCGGCATTTGGACCTGTATAGACTGAGTTGTATTCATTACAGCATAGTGCAATTTGGGAACCTGCAATTACGGTTCTGGGTTGGTATTCTGCATTTTTGACCTGTTTGCACTCAAAACTGGGTTGAGTGACCTTCTGTAATGTTGTAGACCTATCTCCTAGCTTCGAAACGGTGTATCTTGCACCTTCATCCGACAATCGTAGCGCATTTGGTACCATTACCGCAAAATGACGTCAAAACTGTTTTTCTGGTTTTGAGCTTAACCTTCATTTCCGGACTTTTTCCTAGCTTGACTTGTCTTTGCACTTCTTGGAGCTTGCTGAATGGCTATTGGATGAACTTGTTGTTGTGTGTGTACCTTTGGGTTTGAATGAGAAGAATAATGAAGCCATGATGGCTGGAAAAGTTAGCAAATTTAGGGGAAGTGCTGTCCGAACTTTTAAAGGATTTGTTTGCATTGAGTTTGTGATCTAAGACTTGGGTTTGAGCAAGGCAATGATACATGATGGATGGTTTCTGAGCCGTGGAGGTGAGTGACCCTAAACTATTTCCAAAGTACTTGTGAAATGTTTCTTGCATTAATTATTCGATTGCATATCATGCGTGCTTGCATGTGAATTCATGACATGATTTGGCTTCAATGAGTTCTGGGAAAGTCTTGTGCTGGACACCAACGTCTCCACCTTGTTTATGGTTCATGTTCATGGTTATCTGGAGCACCGATGTTGCTCCCACTTTCGTGAGTTCGTGAGTTAATGTTAAATGAAATATTTGAGCGTTGGGTGTTCAAGTGCTATGATTTCACCGGCTCACGAGAGCACTAAACGGACATTTGATCTCTGAATCATGACATCATCGGAATTATCGAAATGCAACATTGTGAAATATATTTGCTTAATGATTTTTGCTGGTTACTCGCTGAGCTTCTAGCTCACCCCAAAAATATTTTATTCCCCTCCACAGGGCTCAAGGCGAAGGAAGGACTTGTAGTACTTGTGCACGTGTATGGATGGCCTAAACTTTGTACAATTTTGGATTTGGAATTATTTTATGTATATTTGGGATTAGTTTCCGCTGCATTTGTGACATGTAATTATTGGAGACGGATGTGTATTTGTGGACCAGTTGATGTATATTTGATTTTTATATTGTAATTTAATTGAGCACTGTAGTGAACGACTGAGTCCCGGCGAGAGATGGGCAGGCGGCCCGCCGAACCCTCTGGTTCGCCTTAGGGGGAGGTGGGGCTGTCACAAGTGGTATCAGAGCTTAGGCTTCAGATCTCTGTAGTGTATCCTAGGCTTGAAGTTTAGGATGCCGGACTGTGGGTTTGATTTAACTCTTGAGAGATTTGTGCGAGATGTCTTGACTTGATTGGTACAAGAGGGAATGTCGAGGACGACATTCTTTTAAGGAGAGGAGATTGTGACGCCCCGAAAAAAAATGAGTTTGAGAACCCGGAAATTTTTTTAATTTTCTAGGTTTTATTTTTTTAACGCCCGCCTTTTCTACATTTTCTTGATTATAAAAATTCCCCAGATAAAGTTTATGAGCAAAAATAGTTTTAAAATGATTTTTCTAGTATCGATTAGTTTTTGAGAAATTAAAAGCGTATTTTGGACGTCGGACCCGCAAGTGCGGTAAATGCATTATATTTTTGACAACTTGTTGGAATTTTGTATTAAGTGATATTATTTTACAAGGTGTTAAGATATTTGTCTTGGAGAGACAAGAAGATAATCTCAAGCTTAAAGAGTGACAAGTGTCACCTTGTTATTGAAGGTTGGACTTTGACATTTGACCATCTTACTACCTTTACCAAATAAGTACCAAATTGATCCAAAATTACCTTCATTCTTCATCATCTTGGCTGAGCTTCACAAGGAGAAAAGAAAGGAAAGCTTTCATCTTACTTCTTCATTTCTTGCTCCAATCAAACAATTTAACCGATTAAACTTGGATTTGCTCCATAAAAACCTTTCTCTTGGTAGTATTAAGGTGTGTAGTGAAGTGGTTTGAGAAGCAAAGGTGCTAAGTTGGGTCTTTTCTTGGGTTTGTAAGGTAAGTGACTAAGGAACCTTTCCTTTGATCTTGATAATGTTCAATTAGTGATTGGTGGTGGTTGAATAAGTGATTTTATGGTTGATTTCCTGATTTTGGTTGAAAATGATGAAGATTTATTATTTTTGGGGATTTTTCTGTTTTCATATGGATATGATTATGGGGTCATGTATGATGATTGAAAATGATGTTTAATGACTCTAGGAGGTGGAAAAAGTGATTAATTGCAACCAATTTCTGTTTTGGACCAAAAATTGAAAAGTGAGGGTTTTGTGATGAACATTCTGTCCGAATTTTTAGGTCCTAGATAGAGGCCGAATTGGCCTTGGCTCAAAACATGAAAGTTGTAGATATTGATGTTTTAAGGGTGCCTGTAAAATTTCAGGGCATTTGGAGTAGTGTAGAATGAGATATGTCGTATTTACTATTGCTGTTCTGGGTTTCAGGATGGCCGAACTGAGCCTGTAAATGGGTTGTTTTGACTGGAATTTTTTTGGATTTGGGTGTTGAGGTCTTCTGATGAAATGTAGCTGGATGTCTTAGCTTACATATGCCTTTGGAATTTCGGCATTTGGACCTGTATAGACTGAGTTGTATTCATTACAGCATAGTGCAATTTGGGAACCTGCAATTACGGTTCTGGGTTGGTATTCTGCATTTTTGACCTGTTTGCACTCAAAACTGGGTTGAGTGACCTTCTGTAATGTTGTAGACCTATCTCCTAGCTTCGAAACGGTGTATCTTGCACCTTCATCCGACAATCGTAGCGCATTTGGTACCATTACCGCAAAATGACGTCAAAACTGTTTTTCTGGTTTTGAGCTTAACCTTCATTTCCGGACTTTTTCCTAGCTTGACTTGTCTTTGCACTTCTTGGAGCTTGCTGAATGGCTATTGGATGAACTTGTTGTTGTGTGTGTACCTTTGGGTTTGAATGAGAAGAATAATGAAGCCATGATGGCTGGAAAAGTTAGCAAATTTAGGGGAAGTGCTGTCCGAACTTTTAAAGGATTTGTTTGCATTGAGTTTGTGATCTAAGACTTGGGTTTGAGCAAGGCAATGATACATGATGGATGGTTTCTGAGCCGTGGAGGTGAGTGACCCTAAACTATTTCCAAAGTACTTGTGAAATGTTTCTTGCATTAATTATTCGATTGCATATCATGCGTGCTTGCATGTGAATTCATGACATGATTTGGCTTCAATGAGTTCTGGGAAAGTCTTGTGCTGGACACCAACGTCTCCACCTTGTTTATGGTTCATGTTCATGGTTATCTGGAGCACCGATGTTGCTCCCACTTTCGTGAGTTCGTGAGTTAATGTTAAATGAAATATTTGAGCGTTGGGTGTTCAAGTGCTATGATTTCACCGGCTCACGAGAGCACTAAACGGACATTTGATCTCTGAATCATGACATCATCGGAATTATCGAAATGCAACATTGTGAAATATATTTGCTTAATGATTTTTGCTGGTTACTCGCTGAGCTTCTAGCTCACCCCAAAAATATTTTATTCCCCTCCACAGGGCTCAAGGCGAAGGAAGGACTTGTAGTACTTGTGCACGTGTATGGATGGCCTAAACTTTGTACAATTTTGGATTTGGAATTATTTTATGTATATTTGGGATTAGTTTCCGCTGCATTTGTGACATGTAATTATTGGAGACGGATGTGTATTTGTGGACCAGTTGATGTATATTTGATTTTTATATTGTAATTTAATTGAGCACTGTAGTGAACGACTGAGTCCCGGCGAGAGATGGGCAGGCGGCCCGCCGAACCCTCTGGTTCGCCTTAGGGGGAGGTGGGGCTGTCACAAGTGGTATCAGAGCTTAGGCTTCAGATCTCTGTAGTGTATCCTAGGCTTGAAGTTTAGGATGCCGGACTGTGGGTTTGATTTAACTCTTGAGAGATTTGTGCGAGATGTCTTGACTTGATTGGTACAAGAGGGAATGTCGAGGACGACATTCTTTTAAGGAGAGGAGATTGTGACGCCCCGAAAAAAAATGAGTTTGAGAACCCGGAAATTTTTTTAATTTTCTAGGTTTTATTTTTTTAACGCCCGCCTTTTCTACATTTTCTTGATTATAAAAATTCCCCAGATAAAGTTTATGAGCAAAAATAGTTTTAAAATGATTTTTCTAGTATCGATTAGTTTTTGAGAAATTAAAAGCGTATTTTGGACGTCGGACCCGCAAGTGCGGTAAATGCATTATATTTTTGACAACTTGTTGGAATTTTGTATTAAGTGATATTATTTTACAAGGTGTTAAGATATTTGTCTTGGAGAGACAAGAAGATAATCTCAAGCTTAAAGAGTGACAAGTGTCACCTTGTTATTGAAGGTTGGACTTTGACATTTGACCATCTTACTACCTTTACCAAATAAGTACCAAATTGATCCAAAATTACCTTCATTCTTCATCATCTTGGCTGAGCTTCACAAGGAGAAAAGAAAGGAAAGCTTTCATCTTACTTCTTCATTTCTTGCTCCAATCAAACAATTTAACCGATTAAACTTGGATTTGCTCCATAAAAACCTTTCTCTTGGTAGTATTAAGGTGTGTAGTGAAGTGGTTTGAGAAGCAAAGGTGCTAAGTTGGGTCTTTTCTTGGGTTTGTAAGGTAAGTGACTAAGGAACCTTTCCTTTGATCTTGATAATGTTCAATTAGTGATTGGTGGTGGTTGAATAAGTGATTTTATGGTTGATTTCCTGATTTTGGTTGAAAATGATGAAGATTTATTATTTTTGGGGATTTTTCTGTTTTCATATGGATATGATTATGGGGTCATGTATGATGATTGAAAATGATGTTTAATGACTCTAGGAGGTGGAAAAAGTGATTAATTGCAACCAATTTCTGTTTTGGACCAAAAATTGAAAAGTGAGGGTTTTGTGATGAACATTCTGTCCGAATTTTTAGGTCCTAGATAGAGGCCGAATTGGCCTTGGCTCAAAACATGAAAGTTGTAGATATTGATGTTTTAAGGGTGCCTGTAAAATTTCAGGGCATTTGGAGTAGTGTAGAATGAGATATGTCGTATTTACTATTGCTGTTCTGGGTTTCAGGATGGCCGAACTGAGCCTGTAAATGGGTTGTTTTGACTGGAATTTTTTTGGATTTGGGTGTTGAGGTCTTCTGATGAAATGTAGCTGGATGTCTTAGCTTACATATGCCTTTGGAATTTCGGCATTTGGACCTGTATAGACTGAGTTGTATTCATTACAGCATAGTGCAATTTGGGAACCTGCAATTACGGTTCTGGGTTGGTATTCTGCATTTTTTGACCTGTTTGCACTCAAAACTGGGTTGAGTGACCTTCTGTAATGTTGTAGACCTATCTCCTAGCTTCGAAACGGTGTATCTTGCACCTTCATCCGACAATCGTAGCGCATTTGGTACCATTACCGCAAAATGACGTCAAAACTGTTTTTCTGGTTTTGAGCTTAACCTTCATTTCCGGACTTTTTCCTAGCTTGACTTGTCTTTGCACTTCTTGGAGCTTGCTGAATGGCTATTGGATGAACTTGTTGTTGTGTGTGTACCTTTGGGTTTGAATGAGAAGAATAATGAAGCCATGATGGCTGGAAAAGTTAGCAAATTTAGGGGAAGTGCTGTCCGAACTTTTAAAGGATTTGTTTGCATTGAGTTTGTGATCTAAGACTTGGGTTTGAGCAAGGCAATGATACATGATGGATGGTTTCTGAGCCGTGGAGGTGAGTGACCCTAAACTATTTCCAAAGTACTTGTGAAATGTTTCTTGCATTAATTATTCGATTGCATATCATGCGTGCTTGCATGTGAATTCATGACATGATTTGGCTTCAATGAGTTCTGGGAAAGTCTTGTGCTGGACACCAACGTCTCCACCTTGTTTATGGTTCATGTTCATGGTTATCTGGAGCACCGATGTTGCTCCCACTTTCGTGAGTTCGTGAGTTAATGTTAAATGAAATATTTGAGCGTTGGGTGTTCAAGTGCTATGATTTCACCGGCTCACGAGAGCACTAAACGGACATTTGATCTCTGAATCATGACATCATCGGAATTATCGAAATGCAACATTGTGAAATATATTTGCTTAATGATTTTTGCTGGTTACTCGCTGAGCTTCTAGCTCACCCCAAAAATATTTTATTCCCCTCCACAGGGCTCAAGGCGAAGGAAGGACTTGTAGTACTTGTGCACGTGTATGGATGGCCTAAACTTTGTACAATTTTGGATTTGGAATTATTTTATGTATATTTGGGATTAGTTTCCGCTGCATTTGTGACATGTAATTATTGGAGACGGATGTGTATTTGTGGACCAGTTGATGTATATTTGATTTTTATATTGTAATTTAATTGAGCACTGTAGTGAACGACTGAGTCCCGGCGAGAGATGGGCAGGCGGCCCGCCGAACCCTCTGGTTCGCCTTAGGGGGAGGTGGGGCTGTCACAAGTGGTATCAGAGCTTAGGCTTCAGATCTCTGTAGTGTATCCTAGGCTTGAAGTTTAGGATGCCGGACTGTGGGTTTGATTTAACTCTTGAGAGATTTGTGCGAGATGTCTTGACTTGATTGGTACAAGAGGGAATGTCGAGGACGACATTCTTTTAAGGAGAGGAGATTGTGACGCCCCGAAAAAAAATGAGTTTGAGAACCCGGAAATTTTTTTAATTTTCTAGGTTTTATTTTTTTAACGCCCGCCTTTTCTACATTTTCTTGATTATAAAAATTCCCCAGATAAAGTTTATGAGCAAAAATAGTTTTAAAATGATTTTTCTAGTATCGATTAGTTTTTGAGAAATTAAAAGCGTATTTTGGACGTCGGACCCGCAAGTGCGGTAAATGCATTATATTTTTGACAACTTGTTGGAATTTTGTATTAAGTGATATTATTTTACAAGGTGTTAAGATATTTGTCTTGGAGAGACAAGAAGATAATCTCAAGCTTAAAGAGTGACAAGTGTCACCTTGTTATTGAAGGTTGGACTTTGACATTTGACCATCTTACTACCTTTACCAAATAAGTACCAAATTGATCCAAAATTACCTTCATTCTTCATCATCTTGGCTGAGCTTCACAAGGAGAAAAGAAAGGAAAGCTTTCATCTTACTTCTTCATTTCTTGCTCCAATCAAACAATTTAACCGATTAAACTTGGATTTGCTCCATAAAAACCTTTCTCTTGGTAGTATTAAGGTGTGTAGTGAAGTGGTTTGAGAAGCAAAGGTGCTAAGTTGGGTCTTTTCTTGGGTTTGTAAGGTAAGTGACTAAGGAACCTTTCCTTTGATCTTGATAATGTTCAATTAGTGATTGGTGGTGGTTGAATAAGTGATTTTATGGTTGATTTCCTGATTTTGGTTGAAAATGATGAAGATTTATTATTTTTGGGGATTTTTCTGTTTTCATATGGATATGATTATGGGGTCATGTATGATGATTGAAAATGATGTTTAATGACTCTAGGAGGTGGAAAAAGTGATTAATTGCAACCAATTTCTGTTTTGGACCAAAAATTGAAAAGTGAGGGTTTTGTGATGAACATTCTGTCCGAATTTTTAGGTCCTAGATAGAGGCCGAATTGGCCTTGGCTCAAAACATGAAAGTTGTAGATATTGATGTTTTAAGGGTGCCTGTAAAATTTCAGGGCATTTGGAGTAGTGTAGAATGAGATATGTCGTATTTACTATTGCTGTTCTGGGTTTCAGGATGGCCGAACTGAGCCTGTAAATGGGTTGTTTTGACTGGAATTTTTTTGGATTTGGGTGTTGAGGTCTTCTGATGAAATGTAGCTGGATGTCTTAGCTTACATATGCCTTTGGAATTTCGGCATTTGGACCTGTATAGACTGAGTTGTATTCATTACAGCATAGTGCAATTTGGGAACCTGCAATTACGGTTCTGGGTTGGTATTCTGCATTTTTTGACCTGTTTGCACTCAAAACTGGGTTGAGTGACCTTCTGTAATGTTGTAGACCTATCTCCTAGCTTCGAAACGGTGTATCTTGCACCTTCATCCGACAATCGTAGCGCATTTGGTACCATTACCGCAAAATGACGTCAAAACTGTTTTTCTGGTTTTGAGCTTAACCTTCATTTCCGGACTTTTTCCTAGCTTGACTTGTCTTTGCACTTCTTGGAGCTTGCTGAATGGCTATTGGATGAACTTGTTGTTGTGTGTGTACCTTTGGGTTTGAATGAGAAGAATAATGAAGCCATGATGGCTGGAAAAGTTAGCAAATTTAGGGGAAGTGCTGTCCGAACTTTTAAAGGATTTGTTTGCATTGAGTTTGTGATCTAAGACTTGGGTTTGAGCAAGGCAATGATACATGATGGATGGTTTCTGAGCCGTGGAGGTGAGTGACCCTAAACTATTTCCAAAGTACTTGTGAAATGTTTCTTGCATTAATTATTCGATTGCATATCATGCGTGCTTGCATGTGAATTCATGACATGATTTGGCTTCAATGAGTTCTGGGAAAGTCTTGTGCTGGACACCAACGTCTCCACCTTGTTTATGGTTCATGTTCATGGTTATCTGGAGCACCGATGTTGCTCCCACTTTCGTGAGTTCGTGAGTTAATGTTAAATGAAATATTTGAGCGTTGGGTGTTCAAGTGCTATGATTTCACCGGCTCACGAGAGCACTAAACGGACATTTGATCTCTGAATCATGACATCATCGGAATTATCGAAATGCAACATTGTGAAATATATTTGCTTAATGATTTTTGCTGGTTACTCGCTGAGCTTCTAGCTCACCCCAAAAATATTTTATTCCCCTCCACAGGGCTCAAGGCGAAGGAAGGACTTGTAGTACTTGTGCACGTGTATGGATGGCCTAAACTTTGTACAATTTTGGATTTGGAATTATTTTATGTATATTTGGGATTAGTTTCCGCTGCATTTGTGACATGTAATTATTGGAGACGGATGTGTATTTGTGGACCAGTTGATGTATATTTGATTTTTATATTGTAATTTAATTGAGCACTGTAGTGAACGACTGAGTCCCGGCGAGAGATGGGCAGGCGGCCCGCCGAACCCTCTGGTTCGCCTTAGGGGGAGGTGGGGCTGTCACAAGTGGTATCAGAGCTTAGGCTTCAGATCTCTGTAGTGTATCCTAGGCTTGAAGTTTAGGATGCCGGACTGTGGGTTTGATTTAACTCTTGAGAGATTTGTGCGAGATGTCTTGACTTGATTGGTACAAGAGGGAATGTCGAGGACGACATTCTTTTAAGGAGAGGAGATTGTGACGCCCCGAAAAAAAATGAGTTTGAGAACCCGGAAATTTTTTTAATTTTCTAGGTTTTATTTTTTTAACGCCCGCCTTTTCTACATTTTCTTGATTATAAAAATTCCCCAGATAAAGTTTATGAGCAAAAATAGTTTTAAAATGATTTTTCTAGTATCGATTAGTTTTTGAGAAATTAAAAGCGTATTTTGGACGTCGGACCCGCAAGTGCGGTAAATGCATTATATTTTTGACAACTTGTTGGAATTTTGTATTAAGTGATATTATTTTACAAGGTGTTAAGATATTTGTCTTGGAGAGACAAGAAGATAATCTCAAGCTTAAAGAGTGACAAGTGTCACCTTGTTATTGAAGGTTGGACTTTGACATTTGACCATCTTACTACCTTTACCAAATAAGTACCAAATTGATCCAAAATTACCTTCATTCTTCATCATCTTGGCTGAGCTTCACAAGGAGAAAAGAAAGGAAAGCTTTCATCTTACTTCTTCATTTCTTGCTCCAATCAAACAATTTAACCGATTAAACTTGGATTTGCTCCATAAAAACCTTTCTCTTGGTAGTATTAAGGTGTGTAGTGAAGTGGTTTGAGAAGCAAAGGTGCTAAGTTGGGTCTTTTCTTGGGTTTGTAAGGTAAGTGACTAAGGAACCTTTCCTTTGATCTTGATAATGTTCAATTAGTGATTGGTGGTGGTTGAATAAGTGATTTTATGGTTGATTTCCTGATTTTGGTTGAAAATGATGAAGATTTATTATTTTTGGGGATTTTTCTGTTTTCATATGGATATGATTATGGGGTCATGTATGATGATTGAAAATGATGTTTAATGACTCTAGGAGGTGGAAAAAGTGATTAATTGCAACCAATTTCTGTTTTGGACCAAAAATTGAAAAGTGAGGGTTTTGTGATGAACATTCTGTCCGAATTTTTAGGTCCTAGATAGAGGCCGAATTGGCCTTGGCTCAAAACATGAAAGTTGTAGATATTGATGTTTTAAGGGTGCCTGTAAAATTTCAGGGCATTTGGAGTAGTGTAGAATGAGATATGTCGTATTTACTATTGCTGTTCTGGGTTTCAGGATGGCCGAACTGAGCCTGTAAATGGGTTGTTTTGACTGGAATTTTTTTGGATTTGGGTGTTGAGGTCTTCTGATGAAATGTAGCTGGATGTCTTAGCTTACATATGCCTTTGGAATTTCGGCATTTGGACCTGTATAGACTGAGTTGTATTCATTACAGCATAGTGCAATTTGGGAACCTGCAATTACGGTTCTGGGTTGGTATTCTGCATTTTTTGACCTGTTTGCACTCAAAACTGGGTTGAGTGACCTTCTGTAATGTTGTAGACCTATCTCCTAGCTTCGAAACGGTGTATCTTGCACCTTCATCCGACAATCGTAGCGCATTTGGTACCATTACCGCAAAATGACGTCAAAACTGTTTTTCTGGTTTTGAGCTTAACCTTCATTTCCGGACTTTTTCCTAGCTTGACTTGTCTTTGCACTTCTTGGAGCTTGCTGAATGGCTATTGGATGAACTTGTTGTTGTGTGTGTACCTTTGGGTTTGAATGAGAAGAATAATGAAGCCATGATGGCTGGAAAAGTTAGCAAATTTAGGGGAAGTGCTGTCCGAACTTTTAAAGGATTTGTTTGCATTGAGTTTGTGATCTAAGACTTGGGTTTGAGCAAGGCAATGATACATGATGGATGGTTTCTGAGCCGTGGAGGTGAGTGACCCTAAACTATTTCCAAAGTACTTGTGAAATGTTTCTTGCATTAATTATTCGATTGCATATCATGCGTGCTTGCATGTGAATTCATGACATGATTTGGCTTCAATGAGTTCTGGGAAAGTCTTGTGCTGGACACCAACGTCTCCACCTTGTTTATGGTTCATGTTCATGGTTATCTGGAGCACCGATGTTGCTCCCACTTTCGTGAGTTCGTGAGTTAATGTTAAATGAAATATTTGAGCGTTGGGTGTTCAAGTGCTATGATTTCACCGGCTCACGAGAGCACTAAACGGACATTTGATCTCTGAATCATGACATCATCGGAATTATCGAAATGCAACATTGTGAAATATATTTGCTTAATGATTTTTGCTGGTTACTCGCTGAGCTTCTAGCTCACCCCAAAAATATTTTATTCCCCTCCACAGGGCTCAAGGCGAAGGAAGGACTTGTAGTACTTGTGCACGTGTATGGATGGCCTAAACTTTGTACAATTTTGGATTTGGAATTATTTTATGTATATTTGGGATTAGTTTCCGCTGCATTTGTGACATGTAATTATTGGAGACGGATGTGTATTTGTGGACCAGTTGATGTATATTTGATTTTTATATTGTAATTTAATTGAGCACTGTAGTGAACGACTGAGTCCCGGCGAGAGCTGGGCAGGCGGCCCGCCGAACCCTCTGGTTCGCCTTAGGGGGAGGTGGGGCTGTCACAAGTGGTATCAGAGCTTAGGCTTCAGATCTCTGTAGTGTATCCTAGGCTTGAAGTTTAGGATGCCGGACTGTGGGTTTGATTTAACTCTTGAGAGATTTGTGCGAGATGTCTTGACTTGATTGGTACAAGAGGGAATGTCGAGGACGACATTCTTTTAAGGAGAGGAGATTGTGACGCCCCGAAAAAAAATGAGTTTGAGAACCCGGAAATTTTTTTAATTTTCTAGGTTTTATTTTTTTAACGCCCGCCTTTTCTACATTTTCTTGATTATAAAAATTCCCCAGATAAAGTTTATGAGCAAAAATAGTTTTAAAATGATTTTTCTAGTATCGATTAGTTTTTGAGAAATTAAAAGCGTATTTTGGACGTCGGACCCGCAAGTGCGGTAAATGCATTATATTTTTGACAACTTGTTGGAATTTTGTATTAAGTGATATTATTTTACAAGGTGTTAAGATATTTGTCTTGGAGAGACAAGAAGATAATCTCAAGCTTAAAGAGTGACAAGTGTCACCTTGTTATTGAAGGTTGGACTTTGACATTTGACCATCTTACTACCTTTACCAAATAAGTACCAAATTGATCCAAAATTACCTTCATTCTTCATCATCTTGGCTGAGCTTCACAAGGAGAAAAGAAAGGAAAGCTTTCATCTTACTTCTTCATTTCTTGCTCCAATCAAACAATTTAACCGATTAAACTTGGATTTGCTCCATAAAAACCTTTCTCTTGGTAGTATTAAGGTGTGTAGTGAAGTGGTTTGAGAAGCAAAGGTGCTAAGTTGGGTCTTTTCTTGGGTTTGTAAGGTAAGTGACTAAGGAACCTTTCCTTTGATCTTGATAATGTTCAATTAGTGATTGGTGGTGGTTGAATAAGTGATTTTATGGTTGATTTCCTGATTTTGGTTGAAAATGATGAAGATTTATTATTTTTGGGGATTTTTCTGTTTTCATATGGATATGATTATGGGGTCATGTATGATGATTGAAAATGATGTTTAATGACTCTAGGAGGTGGAAAAAGTGATTAATTGCAACCAATTTCTGTTTTGGACCAAAAATTGAAAAGTGAGGGTTTTGTGATGAACATTCTGTCCGAATTTTTAGGTCCTAGATAGAGGCCGAATTGGCCTTGGCTCAAAACATGAAAGTTGTAGATATTGATGTTTTAAGGGTGCCTGTAAAATTTCAGGGCATTTGGAGTAGTGTAGAATGAGATATGTCGTATTTACTATTGCTGTTCTGGGTTTCAGGATGGCCGAACTGAGCCTGTAAATGGGTTGTTTTGACTGGAATTTTTTTGGATTTGGGTGTTGAGGTCTTCTGATGAAATGTAGCTGGATGTCTTAGCTTACATATGCCTTTGGAATTTCGGCATTTGGACCTGTATAGACTGAGTTGTATTCATTACAGCATAGTGCAATTTGGGAACCTGCAATTACGGTTCTGGGTTGGTATTCTGCATTTTTTGACCTGTTTGCACTCAAAACTGGGTTGAGTGACCTTCTGTAATGTTGTAGACCTATCTCCTAGCTTCGAAACGGTGTATCTTGCACCTTCATCCGACAATCGTAGCGCATTTGGTACCATTACCGCAAAATGACGTCAAAACTGTTTTTCTGGTTTTGAGCTTAACCTTCATTTCCGGACTTTTTCCTAGCTTGACTTGTCTTTGCACTTCTTGGAGCTTGCTGAATGGCTATTGGATGAACTTGTTGTTGTGTGTGTACCTTTGGGTTTGAATGAGAAGAATAATGAAGCCATGATGGCTGGAAAAGTTAGCAAATTTAGGGGAAGTGCTGTCCGAACTTTTAAAGGATTTGTTTGCATTGAGTTTGTGATCTAAGACTTGGGTTTGAGCAAGGCAATGATACATGATGGATGGTTTCTGAGCCGTGGAGGTGAGTGACCCTAAACTATTTCCAAAGTACTTGTGAAATGTTTCTTGCATTAATTATTCGATTGCATATCATGCGTGCTTGCATGTGAATTCATGACATGATTTGGCTTCAATGAGTTCTGGGAAAGTCTTGTGCTGGACACCAACGTCTCCACCTTGTTTATGGTTCATGTTCATGGTTATCTGGAGCACCGATGTTGCTCCCACTTTCGTGAGTTCGTGAGTTAATGTTAAATGAAATATTTGAGCGTTGGGTGTTCAAGTGCTATGATTTCACCGGCTCACGAGAGCACTAAACGGACATTTGATCTCTGAATCATGACATCATCGGAATTATCGAAATGCAACATTGTGAAATATATTTGCTTAATGTTTTTTGCTGGTTACTCGCTGAGCTTCTAGCTCACCCCAAAAATATTTTATTCCCCTCCACAGGGCTCAAGGCGAAGGAAGGACTTGTAGTACTTGTGCACGTGTATGGATGGCCTAAACTTTGTACAATTTTGGATTTGGAATTATTTTATGTATATTTGGGATTAGTTTCCGCTGCATTTGTGACATGTAATTATTGGAGACGGATGTGTATTTGTGGACCAGTTGATGTATATTTGATTTTTATATTGTAATTTAATTGAGCACTGTAGTGAACGACTGAGTCCCGGCGAGAGCTGGGCAGGCGGCCCGCCGAACCCTCTGGTTCGCCTTAGGGGGAGGTGGGGCTGTCACAAGTGGTATCAGAGCTTAGGCTTCAGATCTCTGTAGTGTATCCTAGGCTTGAAGTTTAGGATGCCGGACTGTGGGTTTGATTTAACTCTTGAGAGATTTGTGCGAGATGTCTTGACTTGATTGGTACAAGAGGGAATGTCGAGGACGACATTCTTTTAAGGAGAGGAGATTGTGACGCCCCGAAAAAAAATGAGTTTGAGAACCCGGAAATTTTTTTAATTTTCTAGGTTTTATTTTTTTAACGCCCGCCTTTTCTACATTTTCTTGATTATAAAAATTCCCCAGATAAAGTTTATGAGCAAAAATAGTTTTAAAATGATTTTTCTAGTATCGATTAGTTTTTGAGAAATTAAAAGCGTATTTTGGACGTCGGACCCGCAAGTGCGGTAAATGCATTATATTTTTGACAACTTGTTGGAATTTTGTATTAAGTGATATTATTTTACAAGGTGTTAAGATATTTGTCTTGGAGAGACAAGAAGATAATCTCAAGCTTAAAGAGTGACAAGTGTCACCTTGTTATTGAAGGTTGGACTTTGACATTTGACCATCTTACTACCTTTACCAAATAAGTACCAAATTGATCCAAAATTACCTTCATTCTTCATCATCTTGGCTGAGCTTCACAAGGAGAAAAGAAAGGAAAGCTTTCATCTTACTTCTTCATTTCTTGCTCCAATCAAACAATTTAACCGATTAAACTTGGATTTGCTCCATAAAAACCTTTCTCTTGGTAGTATTAAGGTGTGTAGTGAAGTGGTTTGAGAAGCAAAGGTGCTAAGTTGGGTCTTTTCTTGGGTTTGTAAGGTAAGTGACTAAGGAACCTTTCCTTTGATCTTGATAATGTTCAATTAGTGATTGGTGGTGGTTGAATAAGTGATTTTATGGTTGATTTCCTGATTTTGGTTGAAAATGATGAAGATTTATTATTTTTGGGGATTTTTCTGTTTTCATATGGATATGATTATGGGGTCATGTATGATGATTGAAAATGATGTTT
This sequence comes from Coffea arabica, assembly GCF_036785885.1. NCBI lineage: Eukaryota > Viridiplantae > Streptophyta > Magnoliopsida > Gentianales > Rubiaceae > Coffea > Coffea arabica. Next base: position 24,035,622 of record NC_092311.1, on the reverse strand, counting down.
AATGACTCTAGGAGGTGGAAAAAGTGATTAATTGCAACCAATTTCTGTTTTGGACCAAAAATTGAAAAGTGAGGGTTTTGTGATGAACATTCTGTCCGAATTTTTAGGTCCTAGATAGAGGCCGAATTGGCCTTGGCTCAAAACATGAAAGTTGTAGATATTGATGTTTTAAGGGTGCCTGTAAAATTTCAGGGCATTTGGAGTAGTGTAGAATGAGATATGTCGTATTTACTATTGCTGTTCTGGGTTTCAGGATGGCCGAACTGAGCCTGTAAATGGGTTGTTTTGACTGGAATTTTTTTGGATTTGGGTGTTGAGGTCTTCTGATGAAATGTAGCTGGATGTCTTAGCTTACATATGCCTTTGGAATTTCGGCATTTGGACCTGTATAGACTGAGTTGTATTCATTACAGCATAGTGCAATTTGGGAACCTGCAATTACGGTTCTGGGTTGGTATTCTGCATTTTTGACCTGTTTGCACTCAAAACTGGGTTGAGTGACCTTCTGTAATGTTGTAGACCTATCTCCTAGCTTCGAAACGGTGTATCTTGCACCTTCATCCGACAATCGTAGCGCATTTGGTACCATTACCGCAAAATGACGTCAAAACTGTTTTTCTGGTTTTGAGCTTAACCTTCATTTCCGGACTTTTTCCTAGCTTGACTTGTCTTTGCACTTCTTGGAGCTTGCTGAATGGCTATTGGATGAACTTGTTGTTGTGTGTGTACCTTTGGGTTTGAATGAGAAGAATAATGAAGCCATGATGGCTGGAAAAGTTAGCAAATTTAGGGGAAGTGCTGTCCGAACTTTTAAAGGATTTGTTTGCATTGAGTTTGTGATCTAAGACTTGGGTTTGAGCAAGGCAATGATACATGATGGATGGTTTCTGAGCCGTGGAGGTGAGTGACCCTAAACTATTTCCAAAGTACTTGTGAAATGTTTCTTGCATTAATTATTCGATTGCATATCATGCGTGCTTGCATGTGAATTCATGACATGATTTGGCTTCAATGAGTTCTGGGAAAGTCTTGTGCTGGACACCAACGTCTCCACCTTGTTTATGGTTCATGTTCATGGTTATCTGGAGCACCGATGTTGCTCCCACTTTCGTGAGTTCGTGAGTTAATGTTAAATGAAATATTTGAGCGTTGGGTGTTCAAGTGCTATGATTTCACCGGCTCACGAGAGCACTAAACGGACATTTGATCTCTGAATCATGACATCATCGGAATTATCGAAATGCAACATTGTGAAATATATTTGCTTAATGTTTTTTGCTGGTTACTCGCTGAGCTTCTAGCTCACCCCAAAAATATTTTATTCCCCTCCACAGGGCTCAAGGCGAAGGAAGGACTTGTAGTACTTGTGCACGTGTATGGATGGCCTAAACTTTGTACAATTTTGGATTTGGAATTATTTTATGTATATTTGGGATTAGTTTCCGCTGCATTTGTGACATGTAATTATTGGAGACGGATGTGTATTTGTGGACCAGTTGATGTATATTTGATTTTTATATTGTAATTTAATTGAGCACTGTAGTGAACGACTGAGTCCCGGCGAGAGCTGGGCAGGCGGCCCGCCGAACCCTCTGGTTCGCCTTAGGGGGAGGTGGGGCTGTCACAAGTGGTATCAGAGCTTAGGCTTCAGATCTCTGTAGTGTATCCTAGGCTTGAAGTTTAGGATGCCGGACTGTGGGTTTGATTTAACTCTTGAGAGATTTGTGCGAGATGTCTTGACTTGATTGGTACAAGAGGGAATGTCGAGGACGACATTCTTTTAAGGAGAGGAGATTGTGACGCCCCGAAAAAAAATGAGTTTGAGAACCCGGAAATTTTTTTAATTTTCTAGGTTTTATTTTTTTAACGCCCGCCTTTTCTACATTTTCTTGATTATAAAAATTCCCCAGATAAAGTTTATGAGCAAAAATAGTTTTAAAATGATTTTTCTAGTATCGATTAGTTTTTGAGAAATTAAAAGCGTATTTTGGACGTCGGACCCGCAAGTGCGGTAAATGCATTATATTTTTGACAACTTGTTGGAATTTTGTATTAAGTGATATTATTTTACAAGGTGTTAAGATATTTGTCTTGGAGAGACAAGAAGATAATCTCAAGCTTAAAGAGTGACAAGTGTCACCTTGTTATTGAAGGTTGGACTTTGACATTTGACCATCTTACTACCTTTACCAAATAAGTACCAAATTGATCCAAAATTACCTTCATTCTTCATCATCTTGGCTGAGCTTCACAAGGAGAAAAGAAAGGAAAGCTTTCATCTTACTTCTTCATTTCTTGCTCCAATCAAACAATTTAACCGATTAAACTTGGATTTGCTCCATAAAAACCTTTCTCTTGGTAGTATTAAGGTGTGTAGTGAAGTGGTTTGAGAAGCAAAGGTGCTAAGTTGGGTCTTTTCTTGGGTTTGTAAGGTAAGTGACTAAGGAACCTTTCCTTTGATCTTGATAATGTTCAATTAGTGATTGGTGGTGGTTGAATAAGTGATTTTATGGTTGATTTCCTGATTTTGGTTGAAAATGATGAAGATTTATTATTTTTGGGGATTTTTCTGTTTTCATATGGATATGATTATGGGGTCATGTATGATGATTGAAAATGATGTTTAATGACTCTAGGAGGTGGAAAAAGTGATTAATTGCAACCAATTTCTGTTTTGGACCAAAAATTGAAAAGTGAGGGTTTTGTGATGAACATTCTGTCCGAATTTTTAGGTCCTAGATAGAGGCCGAATTGGCCTTGGCTCAAAACATGAAAGTTGTAGATATTGATGTTTTAAGGGTGCCTGTAAAATTTCAGGGCATTTGGAGTAGTGTAGAATGAGATATGTCGTATTTACTATTGCTGTTCTGGGTTTCAGGATGGCCGAACTGAGCCTGTAAATGGGTTGTTTTGACTGGAATTTTTTTGGATTTGGGTGTTGAGGTCTTCTGATGAAATGTAGCTGGATGTCTTAGCTTACATATGCCTTTGGAATTTCGGCATTTGGACCTGTATAGACTGAGTTGTATTCATTACAGCATAGTGCAATTTGGGAACCTGCAATTACGGTTCTGGGTTGGTATTCTGCATTTTTGACCTGTTTGCACTCAAAACTGGGTTGAGTGACCTTCTGTAATGTTGTAGACCTATCTCCTAGCTTCGAAACGGTGTATCTTGCACCTTCATCCGACAATCGTAGCGCATTTGGTACCATTACCGCAAAATGACGTCAAAACTGTTTTTCTGGTTTTGAGCTTAACCTTCATTTCCGGACTTTTTCCTAGCTTGACTTGTCTTTGCACTTCTTGGAGCTTGCTGAATGGCTATTGGATGAACTTGTTGTTGTGTGTGTACCTTTGGGTTTGAATGAGAAGAATAATGAAGCCATGATGGCTGGAAAAGTTAGCAAATTTAGGGGAAGTGCTGTCCGAACTTTTAAAGGATTTGTTTGCATTGAGTTTGTGATCTAAGACTTGGGTTTGAGCAAGGCAATGATACATGATGGATGGTTTCTGAGCCGTGGAGGTGAGTGACCCTAAACTATTTCCAAAGTACTTGTGAAATGTTTCTTGCATTAATTATTCGATTGCATATCATGCGTGCTTGCATGTGAATTCATGACATGATTTGGCTTCAATGAGTTCTGGGAAAGTCTTGTGCTGGACACCAACGTCTCCACCTTGTTTATGGTTCATGTTCATGGTTATCTGGAGCACCGATGTTGCTCCCACTTTCGTGAGTTCGTGAGTTAATGTTAAATGAAATATTTGAGCGTTGGGTGTTCAAGTGCTATGATTTCACCGGCTCACGAGAGCACTAAACGGACATTTGATCTCTGAATCATGACATCATCGGAATTATCGAAATGCAACATTGTGAAATATATTTGCTTAATGTTTTTTGCTGGTTACTCGCTGAGCTTCTAGCTCACCCCAAAAATATTTTATTCCCCTCCACAGGGCTCAAGGCGAAGGAAGGACTTGTAGTACTTGTGCACGTGTATGGATGGCCTAAACTTTGTACAATTTTGGATTTGGAATTATTTTATGTATATTTGGGATTAGTTTCCGCTGCATTTGTGACATGTAATTATTGGAGACGGATGTGTATTTGTGGACCAGTTGATGTATATTTGATTTTTATATTGTAATTTAATTGAGCACTGTAGTGAACGACTGAGTCCCGGCGAGAGCTGGGCAGGCGGCCCGCCGAACCCTCTGGTTCGCCTTAGGGGGAGGTGGGGCTGTCACAAGTGGTATCAGAGCTTAGGCTTCAGATCTCTGTAGTGTATCCTAGGCTTGAAGTTTAGGATGCCGGACTGTGGGTTTGATTTAACTCTTGAGAGATTTGTGCGAGATGTCTTGACTTGATTGGTACAAGAGGGAATGTCGAGGACGACATTCTTTTAAGGAGAGGAGATTGTGACGCCCCGAAAAAAAATGAGTTTGAGAACCCGGAAATTTTTTTAATTTTCTAGGTTTTATTTTTTTAACGCCCGCCTTTTCTACATTTTCTTGATTATAAAAATTCCCCAGATAAAGTTTATGAGCAAAAATAGTTTTAAAATGATTTTTCTAGTATCGATTAGTTTTTGAGAAATTAAAAGCGTATTTTGGACGTCGGACCCGCAAGTGCGGTAAATGCATTATATTTTTGACAACTTGTTGGAATTTTGTATTAAGTGATATTATTTTACAAGGTGTTAAGATATTTGTCTTGGAGAGACAAGAAGATAATCTCAAGCTTAAAGAGTGACAAGTGTCACCTTGTTATTGAAGGTTGGACTTTGACATTTGACCATCTTACTACCTTTACCAAATAAGTACCAAATTGATCCAAAATTACCTTCATTCTTCATCATCTTGGCTGAGCTTCACAAGGAGAAAAGAAAGGAAAGCTTTCATCTTACTTCTTCATTTCTTGCTCCAATCAAACAATTTAACCGATTAAACTTGGATTTGCTCCATAAAAACCTTTCTCTTGGTAGTATTAAGGTGTGTAGTGAAGTGGTTTGAGAAGCAAAGGTGCTAAGTTGGGTCTTTTCTTGGGTTTGTAAGGTAAGTGACTAAGGAACCTTTCCTTTGATCTTGATAATGTTCAATTAGTGATTGGTGGTGGTTGAATAAGTGATTTTATGGTTGATTTCCTGATTTTGGTTGAAAATGATGAAGATTTATTATTTTTGGGGATTTTTCTGTTTTCATATGGATATGATTATGGGGTCATGTATGATGATTGAAAATGATGTTTAATGACTCTAGGAGGTGGAAAAAGTGATTAATTGCAACCAATTTCTGTTTTGGACCAAAAATTGAAAAGTGAGGGTTTTGTGATGAACATTCTGTCCGAATTTTTAGGTCCTAGATAGAGGCCGAATTGGCCTTGGCTCAAAACATGAAAGTTGTAGATATTGATGTTTTAAGGGTGCCTGTAAAATTTCAGGGCATTTGGAGTAGTGTAGAATGAGATATGTCGTATTTACTATTGCTGTTCTGGGTTTCAGGATGGCCGAACTGAGCCTGTAAATGGGTTGTTTTGACTGGAATTTTTTTGGATTTGGGTGTTGAGGTCTTCTGATGAAATGTAGCTGGATGTCTTAGCTTACATATGCCTTTGGAATTTCGGCATTTGGACCTGTATAGACTGAGTTGTATTCATTACAGCATAGTGCAATTTGGGAACCTGCAATTACGGTTCTGGGTTGGTATTCTGCATTTTTGACCTGTTTGCACTCAAAACTGGGTTGAGTGACCTTCTGTAATGTTGTAGACCTATCTCCTAGCTTCGAAACGGTGTATCTTGCACCTTCATCCGACAATCGTAGCGCATTTGGTACCATTACCGCAAAATGACGTCAAAACTGTTTTTCTGGTTTTGAGCTTAACCTTCATTTCCGGACTTTTTCCTAGCTTGACTTGTCTTTGCACTTCTTGGAGCTTGCTGAATGGCTATTGGATGAACTTGTTGTTGTGTGTGTACCTTTGGGTTTGAATGAGAAGAATAATGAAGCCATGATGGCTGGAAAAGTTAGCAAATTTAGGGGAAGTGCTGTCCGAACTTTTAAAGGATTTGTTTGCATTGAGTTTGTGATCTAAGACTTGGGTTTGAGCAAGGCAATGATACATGATGGATGGTTTCTGAGCCGTGGAGGTGAGTGACCCTAAACTATTTCCAAAGTACTTGTGAAATGTTTCTTGCATTAATTATTCGATTGCATATCATGCGTGCTTGCATGTGAATTCATGACATGATTTGGCTTCAATGAGTTCTGGGAAAGTCTTGTGCTGGACACCAACGTCTCCACCTTGTTTATGGTTCATGTTCATGGTTATCTGGAGCACCGATGTTGCTCCCACTTTCGTGAGTTCGTGAGTTAATGTTAAATGAAATATTTGAGCGTTGGGTGTTCAAGTGCTATGATTTCACCGGCTCACGAGAGCACTAAACGGACATTTGATCTCTGAATCATGACATCATCGGAATTATCGAAATGCAACATTGTGAAATATATTTGCTTAATGTTTTTTGCTGGTTACTCGCTGAGCTTCTAGCTCACCCCAAAAATATTTTATTCCCCTCCACAGGGCTCAAGGCGAAGGAAGGACTTGTAGTACTTGTGCACGTGTATGGATGGCCTAAACTTTGTACAATTTTGGATTTGGAATTATTTTATGTATATTTGGGATTAGTTTCCGCTGCATTTGTGACATGTAATTATTGGAGACGGATGTGTATTTGTGGACCAGTTGATGTATATTTGATTTTTATATTGTAATTTAATTGAGCACTGTAGTGAACGACTGAGTCCCGGCGAGAGCTGGGCAGGCGGCCCGCCGAACCCTCTGGTTCGCCTTAGGGGGAGGTGGGGCTGTCACAAGTGGTATCAGAGCTTAGGCTTCAGATCTCTGTAGTGTATCCTAGGCTTGAAGTTTAGGATGCCGGACTGTGGGTTTGATTTAACTCTTGAGAGATTTGTGCGAGATGTCTTGACTTGATTGGTACAAGAGGGAATGTCGAGGACGACATTCTTTTAAGGAGAGGAGATTGTGACGCCCCGAAAAAAAATGAGTTTGAGAACCCGGAAATTTTTTTAATTTTCTAGGTTTTATTTTTTTAACGCCCGCCTTTTCTACATTTTCTTGATTATAAAAATTCCCCAGATAAAGTTTATGAGCAAAAATAGTTTTAAAATGATTTTTCTAGTATCGATTAGTTTTTGAGAAATTAAAAGCGTATTTTGGACGTCGGACCCGCAAGTGCGGTAAATGCATTATATTTTTGACAACTTGTTGGAATTTTGTATTAAGTGATATTATTTTACAAGGTGTTAAGATATTTGTCTTGGAGAGACAAGAAGATAATCTCAAGCTTAAAGAGTGACAAGTGTCACCTTGTTATTGAAGGTTGGACTTTGACATTTGACCATCTTACTACCTTTACCAAATAAGTACCAAATTGATCCAAAATTACCTTCATTCTTCATCATCTTGGCTGAGCTTCACAAGGAGAAAAGAAAGGAAAGCTTTCATCTTACTTCTTCATTTCTTGCTCCAATCAAACAATTTAACCGATTAAACTTGGATTTGCTCCATAAAAACCTTTCTCTTGGTAGTATTAAGGTGTGTAGTGAAGTGGTTTGAGAAGCAAAGGTGCTAAGTTGGGTCTTTTCTTGGGTTTGTAAGGTAAGTGACTAAGGAACCTTTCCTTTGATCTTGATAATGTTCAATTAGTGATTGGTGGTGGTTGAATAAGTGATTTTATGGTTGATTTCCTGATTTTGGTTGAAAATGATGAAGATTTATTATTTTTGGGGATTTTTCTGTTTTCATATGGATATGATTATGGGGTCATGTATGATGATTGAAAATGATGTTTAATGACTCTAGGAGGTGGAAAAAGTGATTAATTGCAACCAATTTCTGTTTTGGACCAAAAATTGAAAAGTGAGGGTTTTGTGATGAACATTCTGTCCGAATTTTTAGGTCCTAGATAGAGGCCGAATTGGCCTTGGCTCAAAACATGAAAGTTGTAGATATTGATGTTTTAAGGGTGCCTGTAAAATTTCAGGGCATTTGGAGTAGTGTAGAATGAGATATGTCGTATTTACTATTGCTGTTCTGGGTTTCAGGATGGCCGAACTGAGCCTGTAAATGGGTTGTTTTGACTGGAATTTTTTTGGATTTGGGTGTTGAGGTCTTCTGATGAAATGTAGCTGGATGTCTTAGCTTACATATGCCTTTGGAATTTCGGCATTTGGACCTGTATAGACTGAGTTGTATTCATTACAGCATAGTGCAATTTGGGAACCTGCAATTACGGTTCTGGGTTGGTATTCTGCATTTTTGACCTGTTTGCACTCAAAACTGGGTTGAGTGACCTTCTGTAATGTTGTAGACCTATCTCCTAGCTTCGAAACGGTGTATCTTGCACCTTCATCCGACAATCGTAGCGCATTTGGTACCATTACCGCAAAATGACGTCAAAACTGTTTTTCTGGTTTTGAGCTTAACCTTCATTTCCGGACTTTTTCCTAGCTTGACTTGTCTTTGCACTTCTTGGAGCTTGCTGAATGGCTATTGGATGAACTTGTTGTTGTGTGTGTACCTTTGGGTTTGAATGAGAAGAATAATGAAGCCATGATGGCTGGAAAAGTTAGCAAATTTAGGGGAAGTGCTGTCCGAACTTTTAAAGGATTTGTTTGCATTGAGTTTGTGATCTAAGACTTGGGTTTGAGCAAGGCAATGATACATGATGGATGGTTTCTGAGCCGTGGAGGTGAGTGACCCTAAACTATTTCCAAAGTACTTGTGAAATGTTTCTTGCATTAATTATTCGATTGCATATCATGCGTGCTTGCATGTGAATTCATGACATGATTTGGCTTCAATGAGTTCTGGGAAAGTCTTGTGCTGGACACCAACGTCTCCACCTTGTTTATGGTTCATGTTCATGGTTATCTGGAGCACCGATGTTGCTCCCACTTTCGTGAGTTCGTGAGTTAATGTTAAATGAAATATTTGAGCGTTGGGTGTTCAAGTGCTATGATTTCACCGGCTCACGAGAGCACTAAACGGACATTTGATCTCTGAATCATGACATCATCGGAATTATCGAAATGCAACATTGTGAAATATATTTGCTTAATGTTTTTTGCTGGTTACTCGCTGAGCTTCTAGCTCACCCCAAAAATATTTTATTCCCCTCCACAGGGCTCAAGGCGAAGGAAGGACTTGTAGTACTTGTGCACGTGTATGGATGGCCTAAACTTTGTACAATTTTGGATTTGGAATTATTTTATGTATATTTGGGATTAGTTTCCGCTGCATTTGTGACATGTAATTATTGGAGACGGATGTGTATTTGTGGACCAGTTGATGTATATTTGATTTTTATATTGTAATTTAATTGAGCACTGTAGTGAACGACTGAGTCCCGGCGAGAGCTGGGCAGGCGGCCCGCCGAACCCTCTGGTTCGCCTTAGGGGGAGGTGGGGCTGTCACAAGTGGTATCAGAGCTTAGGCTTCAGATCTCTGTAGTGTATCCTAGGCTTGAAGTTTAGGATGCCGGACTGTGGGTTTGATTTAACTCTTGAGAGATTTGTGCGAGATGTCTTGACTTGATTGGTACAAGAGGGAATGTCGAGGACGACATTCTTTTAAGGAGAGGAGATTGTGACGCCCCGAAAAAAAATGAGTTTGAGAACCCGGAAATTTTTTTAATTTTCTAGGTTTTATTTTTTTAACGCCCGCCTTTTCTACATTTTCTTGATTATAAAAATTCCCCAGATAAAGTTTATGAGCAAAAATAGTTTTAAAATGATTTTTCTAGTATCGATTAGTTTTTGAGAAATTAAAAGCGTATTTTGGACGTCGGACCCGCAAGTGCGGTAAATGCATTATATTTTTGACAACTTGTTGGAATTTTGTATTAAGTGATATTATTTTACAAGGTGTTAAGATATTTGTCTTGGAGAGACAAGAAGATAATCTCAAGCTTAAAGAGTGACAAGTGTCACCTTGTTATTGAAGGTTGGACTTTGACATTTGACCATCTTACTACCTTTACCAAATAAGTACCAAATTGATCCAAAATTACCTTCATTCTTCATCATCTTGGCTGAGCTTCACAAGGAGAAAAGAAAGGAAAGCTTTCATCTTACTTCTTCATTTCTTGCTCCAATCAAACAATTTAACCGATTAAACTTGGATTTGCTCCATAAAAACCTTTCTCTTGGTAGTATTAAGGTGTGTAGTGAAGTGGTTTGAGAAGCAAAGGTGCTAAGTTGGGTCTTTTCTTGGGTTTGTAAGGTAAGTGACTAAGGAACCTTTCCTTTGATCTTGATAATGTTCAATTAGTGATTGGTGGTGGTTGAATAAGTGATTTTATGGTTGATTTCCTGATTTTGGTTGAAAATGATGAAGATTTATTATTTTTGGGGATTTTTCTGTTTTCATATGGATATGATTATGGGGTCATGTATGATGATTGAAAATGATGTTTAATGACTCTAGGAGGTGGAAAAAGTGATTAATTGCAACCAATTTCTGTTTTGGACCAAAAATTGAAAAGTGAGGGTTTTGTGATGAACATTCTGTCCGAATTTTTAGGTCCTAGATAGAGGCCGAATTGGCCTTGGCTCAAAACATGAAAGTTGTAGATATTGATGTTTTAAGGGTGCCTGTAAAATTTCAGGGCATTTGGAGTAGTGTAGAATGAGATATGTCGTATTTACTATTGCTGTTCTGGGTTTCAGGATGGCCGAACTGAGCCTGTAAATGGGTTGTTTTGACTGGAATTTTTTTGGATTTGGGTGTTGAGGTCTTCTGATGAAATGTAGCTGGATGTCTTAGCTTACATATGCCTTTGGAATTTCGGCATTTGGACCTGTATAGACTGAGTTGTATTCATTACAGCATAGTGCAATTTGGGAACCTGCAATTACGGTTCTGGGTTGGTATTCTGCATTTTTGACCTGTTTGCACTCAAAACTGGGTTGAGTGACCTTCTGTAATGTTGTAGACCTATCTCCTAGCTTCGAAACGGTGTATCTTGCACCTTCATCCGACAATCGTAGCGCATTTGGTACCATTACCGCAAAATGACGTCAAAACTGTTTTTCTGGTTTTGAGCTTAACCTTCATTTCCGGACTTTTTCCTAGCTTGACTTGTCTTTGCACTTCTTGGAGCTTGCTGAATGGCTATTGGATGAACTTGTTGTTGTGTGTGTACCTTTGGGTTTGAATGAGAAGAATAATGAAGCCATGATGGCTGGAAAAGTTAGCAAATTTAGGGGAAGTGCTGTCCGAACTTTTAAAGGATTTGTTTGCATTGAGTTTGTGATCTAAGACTTGGGTTTGAGCAAGGCAATGATACATGATGGATGGTTTCTGAGCCGTGGAGGTGAGTGACCCTAAACTATTTCCAAAGTACTTGTGAAATGTTTCTTGCATTAATTATTCGATTGCATATCATGCGTGCTTGCATGTGAATTCATGACATGATTTGGCTTCAATGAGTTCTGGGAAAGTCTTGTGCTGGACACCAACGTCTCCACCTTGTTTATGGTTCATGTTCATGGTTATCTGGAGCACCGATGTTGCTCCCACTTTCGTGAGTTCGTGAGTTAATGTTAAATGAAATATTTGAGCGTTGGGTGTTCAAGTGCTATGATTTCACCGGCTCACGAGAGCACTAAACGGACATTTGATCTCTGAATCATGACATCATCGGAATTATCGAAATGCAACATTGTGAAATATATTTGCTTAATGTTTTTTGCTGGTTACTCGCTGAGCTTCTAGCTCACCCCAAAAATATTTTATTCCCCTCCACAGGGCTCAAGGCGAAGGAAGGACTTGTAGTACTTGTGCACGTGTATGGATGGCCTAAACTTTGTACAATTTTGGATTTGGAATTATTTTATGTATATTTGGGATTAGTTTCCGCTGCATTTGTGACATGTAATTATTGGAGACGGATGTGTATTTGTGGACCAGTTGATGTATATTTGATTTTTATATTGTAATTTAATTGAGCACTGTAGTGAACGACTGAGTCCCGGCGAGAGCTGGGCAGGCGGCCCGCCGAACCCTCTGGTTCGCCTTAGGGGGAGGTGGGGCTGTCACAAGTGGTATCAGAGCTTAGGCTTCAGATCTCTGTAGTGTATCCTAGGCTTGAAGTTTAGGATGCCGGACTGTGGGTTTGATTTAACTCTTGAGAGATTTGTGCGAGATGTCTTGACTTGATTGGTACAAGAGGGAATGTCGAGGACGACATTCTTTTAAGGAGAGGAGATTGTGACGCCCCGAAAAAAAATGAGTTTGAGAACCCGGAAATTTTTTTAATTTTCTAGGTTTTATTTTTTTAACGCCCGCCTTTTCTACATTTTCTTGATTATAAAAATTCCCCAGATAAAGTTTATGAGCAAAAATAGTTTTAAAATGATTTTTCTAGTATCGATTAGTTTTTGAGAAATTAAAAGCGTATTTTGGACGTCGGACCCGCAAGTGCGGTAAATGCATTATATTTTTGACAACTTGTTGGAATTTTGTATTAAGTGATATTATTTTACAAGGTGTTAAGATATTTGTCTTGGAGAGACAAGAAGATAATCTCAAGCTTAAAGAGTGACAAGTGTCACCTTGTTATTGAAGGTTGGACTTTGACATTTGACCATCTTACTACCTTTACCAAATAAGTACCAAATTGATCCAAAATTACCTTCATTCTTCATCATCTTGGCTGAGCTTCACAAGGAGAAAAGAAAGGAAAGCTTTCATCTTACTTCTTCATTTCTTGCTCCAATCAAACAATTTAACCGATTAAACTTGGATTTGCTCCATAAAAACCTTTCTCTTGGTAGTATTAAGGTGTGTAGTGAAGTGGTTTGAGAAGCAAAGGTGCTAAGTTGGGTCTTTTCTTGGGTTTGTAAGGTAAGTGACTAAGGAACCTTTCCTTTGATCTTGATAATGTTCAATTAGTGATTGGTGGTGGTTGAATAAGTGATTTTATGGTTGATTTCCTGATTTTGGTTGAAAATGATGAAGATTTATTATTTTTGGGGATTTTTCTGTTTTCATATGGATATGATTATGGGGTCATGTATGATGATTGAAAATGATGTTTAATGACTCTAGGAGGTGGAAAAAGTGATTAATTGCAACCAATTTCTGTTTTGGACCAAAAATTGAAAAGTGAGGGTTTTGTGATGAACATTCTGTCCGAATTTTTAGGTCCTAGATAGAGGCCGAATTGGCCTTGGCTCAAAACATGAAAGTTGTAGATATTGATGTTTTAAGGGTGCCTGTAAAATTTCAGGGCATTTGGAGTAGTGTAGAATGAGATATGTCGTATTTACTATTGCTGTTCTGGGTTTCAGGATGGCCGAACTGAGCCTGTAAATGGGTTGTTTTGACTGGAATTTTTTTGGATTTGGGTGTTGAGGTCTTCTGATGAAATGTAGCTGGATGTCTTAGCTTACATATGCCTTTGGAATTTCGGCATTTGGACCTGTATAGACTGAGTTGTATTCATTACAGCATAGTGCAATTTGGGAACCTGCAATTACGGTTCTGGGTTGGTATTCTGCATTTTTGACCTGTTTGCACTCAAAACTGGGTTGAGTGACCTTCTGTAATGTTGTAGACCTATCTCCTAGCTTCGAAACGGTGTATCTTGCACCTTCATCCGACAATCGTAGCGCATTTGGTACCATTACCGCAAAATGACGTCAAAACTGTTTTTCTGGTTTTGAGCTTAACCTTCATTTCCGGACTTTTTCCTAGCTTGACTTGTCTTTGCACTTCTTGGAGCTTGCTGAATGGCTATTGGATGAACTTGTTGTTGTGTGTGTACCTTTGGGTTTGAATGAGAAGAATAATGAAGCCATGATGGCTGGAAAAGTTAGCAAATTTAGGGGAAGTGCTGTCCGAACTTTTAAAGGATTTGTTTGCATTGAGTTTGTGATCTAAGACTTGGGTTTGAGCAAGGCAATGATACATGATGGATGGTTTCTGAGCCGTGGAGGTGAGTGACCCTAAACTATTTCCAAAGTACTTGTGAAATGTTTCTTGCATTAATTATTCGATTGCATATCATGCGTGCTTGCATGTGAATTCATGACATGATTTGGCTTCAATGAGTTCTGGGAAAGTCTTGTGCTGGACACCAACGTCTCCACCTTGTTTATGGTTCATGTTCATGGTTATCTGGAGCACCGATGTTGCTCCCACTTTCGTGAGTTCGTGAGTTAATGTTAAATGAAATATTTGAGCGTTGGGTGTTCAAGTGCTATGATTTCACCGGCTCACGAGAGCACTAAACGGACATTTGATCTCTGAATCATGACATCATCGGAATTATCGAAATGCAACATTGTGAAATATATTTGCTTAATGATTTTTGCTGGTTACTCGCTGAGCTTCTAGCTCACCCCAAAAATATTTTATTCCCCTCCACAGGGCTCAAGGCGAAGGAAGGACTTGTAGTACTTGTGCACGTGTATGGATGGCCTAAACTTTGTACAATTTTGGATTTGGAATTATTTTATGTATATTTGGGATTAGTTTCCGCTGCATTTGTGACATGTAATTATTGGAGACGGATGTGTATTTGTGGACCAGTTGATGTATATTTGATTTTTATATTGTAATTTAATTGAGCACTGTAGTGAACGACTGAGTCCCGGCGAGAGCTGGGCAGGCGGCCCGCCGAACCCTCTGGTTCGCCTTAGGGGGAGGTGGGGCTGTCACAAGTGGTATCAGAGCTTAGGCTTCAGATCTCTGTAGTGTATCCTAGGCTTGAAGTTTAGGATGCCGGACTGTGGGTTTGATTTAACTCTTGAGAGATTTGTGCGAGATGTCTTGACTTGATTGGTACAAGAGGGAATGTCGAGGACGACATTCTTTTAAGGAGAGGAGATTGTGACGCCCCGAAAAAAAATGAGTTTGAGAACCCGGAAATTTTTTTAATTTTCTAGGTTTTATTTTTTTAACGCCCGCCTTTTCTACATTTTCTTGATTATAAAAATTCCCCAGATAAAGTTTATGAGCAAAAATAGTTTTAAAATGATTTTTCTAGTATCGATTAGTTTTTGAGAAATTAAAAGCGTATTTTGGACGTCGGACCCGCAAGTGCGGTAAATGCATTATATTTTTGACAACTTGTTGGAATTTTGTATTAAGTGATATTATTTTACAAGGTGTTAAGATATTTGTCTTGGAGAGACAAGAAGATAATCTCAAGCTTAAAGAGTGACAAGTGTCACCTTGTTATTGAAGGTTGGACTTTGACATTTGACCATCTTACTACCTTTACCAAATAAGTACCAAATTGATCCAAAATTACCTTCATTCTTCATCATCTTGGCTGAGCTTCACAAGGAGAAAAGAAAGGAAAGCTTTCATCTTACTTCTTCATTTCTTGCTCCAATCAAACAATTTAACCGATTAAACTTGGATTTGCTCCATAAAAACCTTTCTCTTGGTAGTATTAAGGTGTGTAGTGAAGTGGTTTGAGAAGCAAAGGTGCTAAGTTGGGTCTTTTCTTGGGTTTGTAAGGTAAGTGACTAAGGAACCTTTCCTTTGATCTTGATAATGTTCAATTAGTGATTGGTGGTGGTTGAATAAGTGATTTTATGGTTGATTTCCTGATTTTGGTTGAAAATGATGAAGATTTATTATTTTTGGGGATTTTTCTGTTTTCATATGGATATGATTATGGGGTCATGTATGATGATTGAAAATGATGTTTAATGACTCTAGGAGGTGGAAAAAGTGATTAATTGCAACCAATTTCTGTTTTGGACCAAAAATTGAAAAGTGAGGGTTTTGTGATGAACATTCTGTCCGAATTTTTAGGTCCTAGATAGAGGCCGAATTGGCCTTGGCTCAAAACATGAAAGTTGTAGATATTGATGTTTTAAGGGTGCCTGTAAAATTTCAGGGCATTTGGAGTAGTGTAGAATGAGATATGTCGTATTTACTATTGCTGTTCTGGGTTTCAGGATGGCCGAACTGAGCCTGTAAATGGGTTGTTTTGACTGGAATTTTTTTGGATTTGGGTGTTGAGGTCTTCTGATGAAATGTAGCTGGATGTCTTAGCTTACATATGCCTTTGGAATTTCGGCATTTGGACCTGTATAGACTGAGTTGTATTCATTACAGCATAGTGCAATTTGGGAACCTGCAATTACGGTTCTGGGTTGGTATTCTGCATTTTTGACCTGTTTGCACTCAAAACTGGGTTGAGTGACCTTCTGTAATGTTGTAGACCTATCTCCTAGCTTCGAAACGGTGTATCTTGCACCTTCATCCGACAATCGTAGCGCATTTGGTACCATTACCGCAAAATGACGTCAAAACTGTTTTTCTGGTTTTGAGCTTAACCTTCATTTCCGGACTTTTTCCTAGCTTGACTTGTCTTTGCACTTCTTGGAGCTTGCTGAATGGCTATTGGATGAACTTGTTGTTGTGTGTGTACCTTTGGGTTTGAATGAGAAGAATAATGAAGCCATGATGGCTGGAAAAGTTAGCAAATTTAGGGGAAGTGCTGTCCGAACTTTTAAAGGATTTGTTTGCATTGAGTTTGTGATCTAAGACTTGGGTTTGAGCAAGGCAATGATACATGATGGATGGTTTCTGAGCCGTGGAGGTGAGTGACCCTAAACTATTTCCAAAGTACTTGTGAAATGTTTCTTGCATTAATTATTCGATTGCATATCATGCGTGCTTGCATGTGAATTCATGACATGATTTGGCTTCAATGAGTTCTGGGAAAGTCTTGTGCTGGACACCAACGTCTCCACCTTGTTTATGGTTCATGTTCATGGTTATCTGGAGCACCGATGTTGCTCCCACTTTCGTGAGTTCGTGAGTTAATGTTAAATGAAATATTTGAGCGTTGGGTGTTCAAGTGCTATGATTTCACCGGCTCACGAGAGCACTAAACGGACATTTGATCTCTGAATCATGACATCATCGGAATTATCGAAATGCAACATTGTGAAATATATTTGCTTAATGTTTTTTGCTGGTTACTCGCTGAGCTTCTAGCTCACCCCAAAAATATTTTATTCCCCTCCACAGGGCTCAAGGCGAAGGAAGGACTTGTAGTACTTGTGCACGTGTATGGATGGCCTAAACTTTGTACAATTTTGGATTTGGAATTATTTTATGTATATTTGGGATTAGTTTCCGCTGCATTTGTGACATGTAATTATTGGAGACGGATGTGTATTTGTGGACCAGTTGATGTATATTTGATTTTTATATTGTAATTTAATTGAGCACTGTAGTGAACGACTGAGTCCCGGCGAGAGCTGGGCAGGCGGCCCGCCGAACCCTCTGGTTCGCCTTAGGGGGAGGTGGGGCTGTCACAAGTGGTATCAGAGCTTAGGCTTCAGATCTCTGTAGTGTATCCTAGGCTTGAAGTTTAGGATGCCGGACTGTGGGTTTGATTTAACTCTTGAGAGATTTGTGCGAGATGTCTTGACTTGATTGGTACAAGAGGGAATGTCGAGGACGACATTCTTTTAAGGAGAGGAGATTGTGACGCCCCGAAAAAAAATGAGTTTGAGAACCCGGAAATTTTTTTAATTTTCTAGGTTTTATTTTTTTAACGCCCGCCTTTTCTACATTTTCTTGATTATAAAAATTCCCCAGATAAAGTTTATGAGCAAAAATAGTTTTAAAATGATTTTTCTAGTATCGATTAGTTTTTGAGAAATTAAAAGCGTATTTTGGACGTCGGACCCGCAAGTGCGGTAAATGCATTATATTTTTGACAACTTGTTGGAATTTTGTATTAAGTGATATTATTTTACAAGGTGTTAAGATATTTGTCTTGGAGAGACAAGAAGATAATCTCAAGCTTAAAGAGTGACAAGTGTCACCTTGTTATTGAAGGTTGGACTTTGACATTTGACCATCTTACTACCTTTACCAAATAAGTACCAAATTGATCCAAAATTACCTTCATTCTTCATCATCTTGGCTGAGCTTCACAAGGAGAAAAGAAAGGAAAGCTTTCATCTTACTTCTTCATTTCTTGCTCCAATCAAACAATTTAACCGATTAAACTTGGATTTGCTCCATAAAAACCTTTCTCTTGGTAGTATTAAGGTGTGTAGTGAAGTGGTTTGAGAAGCAAAGGTGCTAAGTTGGGTCTTTTCTTGGGTTTGTAAGGTAAGTGACTAAGGAACCTTTCCTTTGATCTTGATAATGTTCAATTAGTGATTGGTGGTGGTTGAATAAGTGATTTTATGGTTGATTTCCTGATTTTGGTTGAAAATGATGAAGATTTATTATTTTTGGGGATTTTTCTGTTTTCATATGGATATGATTATGGGGTCATGTATGATGATTGAAAATGATGTTTAATGACTCTAGGAGGTGGAAAAAGTGATTAATTGCAACCAATTTCTGTTTTGGACCAAAAATTGAAAAGTGAGGGTTTTGTGATGAACATTCTGTCCGAATTTTTAGGTCCTAGATAGAGGCCGAATTGGCCTTGGCTCAAAACATGAAAGTTGTAGATATTGATGTTTTAAGGGTGCCTGTAAAATTTCAGGGCATTTGGAGTAGTGTAGAATGAGATATGTCGTATTTACTATTGCTGTTCTGGGTTTCAGGATGGCCGAACTGAGCCTGTAAATGGGTTGTTTTGACTGGAATTTTTTTGGATTTGGGTGTTGAGGTCTTCTGATGAAATGTAGCTGGATGTCTTAGCTTACATATGCCTTTGGAATTTCGGCATTTGGACCTGTATAGACTGAGTTGTATTCATTACAGCATAGTGCAATTTGGGAACCTGCAATTACGGTTCTGGGTTGGTATTCTGCATTTTTGACCTGTTTGCACTCAAAACTGGGTTGAGTGACCTTCTGTAATGTTGTAGACCTATCTCCTAGCTTCGAAACGGTGTATCTTGCACCTTCATCCGACAATCGTAGCGCATTTGGTACCATTACCGCAAAATGACGTCAAAACTGTTTTTCTGGTTTTGAGCTTAACCTTCATTTCCGGACTTTTTCCTAGCTTGACTTGTCTTTGCACTTCTTGGAGCTTGCTGAATGGCTATTGGATGAACTTGTTGTTGTGTGTGTACCTTTGGGTTTGAATGAGAAGAATAATGAAGCCATGATGGCTGGAAAAGTTAGCAAATTTAGGGGAAGTGCTGTCCGAACTTTTAAAGGATTTGTTTGCATTGAGTTTGTGATCTAAGACTTGGGTTTGAGCAAGGCAATGATACATGATGGATGGTTTCTGAGCCGTGGAGGTGAGTGACCCTAAACTATTTCCAAAGTACTTGTGAAATGTTTCTTGCATTAATTATTCGATTGCATATCATGCGTGCTTGCATGTGAATTCATGACATGATTTGGCTTCAATGAGTTCTGGGAAAGTCTTGTGCTGGACACCAACGTCTCCACCTTGTTTATGGTTCATGTTCATGGTTATCTGGAGCACCGATGTTGCTCCCACTTTCGTGAGTTCGTGAGTTAATGTTAAATGAAATATTTGAGCGTTGGGTGTTCAAGTGCTATGATTTCACCGGCTCACGAGAGCACTAAACGGACATTTGATCTCTGAATCATGACATCATCGGAATTATCGAAATGCAACATTGTGAAATATATTTGCTTAATGTTTTTTGCTGGTTACTCGCTGAGCTTCTAGCTCACCCCAAAAATATTTTATTCCCCTCCACAGGGCTCAAGGCGAAGGAAGGACTTGTAGTACTTGTGCACGTGTATGGATGGCCTAAACTTTGTACAATTTTGGATTTGGAATTATTTTATGTATATTTGGGATTAGTTTCCGCTGCATTTGTGACATGTAATTATTGGAGACGGATGTGTATTTGTGGACCAGTTGATGTATATTTGATTTTTATATTGTAATTTAATTGAGCACTGTAGTGAACGACTGAGTCCCGGCGAGAGCTGGGCAGGCGGCCCGCCGAACCCTCTGGTTCGCCTTAGGGGGAGGTGGGGCTGTCACAAGTGGTATCAGAGCTTAGGCTTCAGATCTCTGTAGTGTATCCTAGGCTTGAAGTTTAGGATGCCGGACTGTGGGTTTGATTTAACTCTTGAGAGATTTGTGCGAGATGTCTTGACTTGATTGGTACAAGAGGGAATGTCGAGGACGACATTCTTTTAAGGAGAGGAGATTGTGACGCCCCGAAAAAAAATGAGTTTGAGAACCCGGAAATTTTTTAAATTTTCTAGGTTTTATTTTTTTAACGCCCGCCTTTTCTACATTTTCTTGATTATAAAAATTCCCCAGATAAAGTTTATGAGCAAAAATAGTTTTAAAATGATTTTTCTAGTATCGATTAGTTTTTGAGAAATTAAAAGCGTATTTTGGACGTCGGACCCGCAAGTGCGGTAAATGCATTATATTTTTGACAACTTGTTGGAATTTTGTATTAAGTGATATTATTTTACAAGGTGTTAAGATATTTGTCTTGGAGAGACAAGAAGATAATCTCAAGCTTAAAGAGTGACAAGTGTCACCTTGTTATTGAAGGTTGGACTTTGACATTTGACCATCTTACTACCTTTACCAAATAAGTACCAAATTGATCCAAAATTACCTTCATTCTTCATCATCTTGGCTGAGCTTCACAAGGAGAAAAGAAAGGAAAGCTTTCATCTTACTTCTTCATTTCTTGCTCCAATCAAACAATTTAACCGATTAAACTTGGATTTGCTCCATAAAAACCTTTCTCTTGGTAGTATTAAGGTGTGTAGTGAAGTGGTTTGAGAAGCAAAGGTGCTAAGTTGGGTCTTTTCTTGGGTTTGTAAGGTAAGTGACTAAGGAACCTTTCCTTTGATCTTGATAATGTTCAATTAGTGATTGGTGGTGGTTGAATAAGTGATTTTATGGTTGATTTCCTGATTTTGGTTGAAAATGATGAAGATTTATTATTTTTGGGGATTTTTCTGTTTTCATATGGATATGATTATGGGGTCATGTATGATGATTGAAAATGATGTTTAATGACTCTAGGAGGTGGAAAAAGTGATTAATTGCAACCAATTTCTGTTTTGGACCAAAAATTGAAAAGTGAGGGTTTTGTGATGAACATTCTGTCCGAATTTTTAGGTCCTAGATAGAGG
This sequence comes from Coffea arabica, assembly GCF_036785885.1. NCBI lineage: Eukaryota > Viridiplantae > Streptophyta > Magnoliopsida > Gentianales > Rubiaceae > Coffea > Coffea arabica. The sequence continues at coordinate 24,014,501 of NC_092311.1, read as the reverse complement.
CCGAATTGGCCTTGGCTCAAAACATGAAAGTTGTAGATATTGATGTTTTAAGGGTGCCTGTAAAATTTCAGGGCATTTGGAGTAGTGTAGAATGAGATATGTCGTATTTACTATTGCTGTTCTGGGTTTCAGGATGGCCGAACTGAGCCTGTAAATGGGTTGTTTTGACTGGAATTTTTTTGGATTTGGGTGTTGAGGTCTTCTGATGAAATGTAGCTGGATGTCTTAGCTTACATATGCCTTTGGAATTTCGGCATTTGGACCTGTATAGACTGAGTTGTATTCATTACAGCATAGTGCAATTTGGGAACCTGCAATTACGGTTCTGGGTTGGTATTCTGCATTTTTTGACCTGTTTGCACTCAAAACTGGGTTGAGTGACCTTCTGTAATGTTGTAGACCTATCTCCTAGCTTCGAAACGGTGTATCTTGCACCTTCATCCGACAATCGTAGCGCATTTGGTACCATTACCGCAAAATGACGTCAAAACTGTTTTTCTGGTTTTGAGCTTAACCTTCATTTCCGGACTTTTTCCTAGCTTGACTTGTCTTTGCACTTCTTGGAGCTTGCTGAATGGCTATTGGATGAACTTGTTGTTGTGTGTGTACCTTTGGGTTTGAATGAGAAGAATAATGAAGCCATGATGGCTGGAAAAGTTAGCAAATTTAGGGGAAGTGCTGTCCGAACTTTTAAAGGATTTGTTTGCATTGAGTTTGTGATCTAAGACTTGGGTTTGAGCAAGGCAATGATACATGATGGATGGTTTCTGAGCCGTGGAGGTGAGTGACCCTAAACTATTTCCAAAGTACTTGTGAAATGTTTCTTGCATTAATTATTCGATTGCATATCATGCGTGCTTGCATGTGAATTCATGACATGATTTGGCTTCAATGAGTTCTGGGAAAGTCTTGTGCTGGACACCAACGTCTCCACCTTGTTTATGGTTCATGTTCATGGTTATCTGGAGCACCGATGTTGCTCCCACTTTCGTGAGTTCGTGAGTTAATGTTAAATGAAATATTTGAGCGTTGGGTGTTCAAGTGCTATGATTTCACCGGCTCACGAGAGCACTAAACGGACATTTGATCTCTGAATCATGACATCATCGGAATTATCGAAATGCAACATTGTGAAATATATTTGCTTAATGTTTTTTGCTGGTTACTCGCTGAGCTTCTAGCTCACCCCAAAAATATTTTATTCCCCTCCACAGGGCTCAAGGCGAAGGAAGGACTTGTAGTACTTGTGCACGTGTATGGATGGCCTAAACTTTGTACAATTTTGGATTTGGAATTATTTTATGTATATTTGGGATTAGTTTCCGCTGCATTTGTGACATGTAATTATTGGAGACGGATGTGTATTTGTGGACCAGTTGATGTATATTTGATTTTTATATTGTAATTTAATTGAGCACTGTAGTGAACGACTGAGTCCCGGCGAGAGCTGGGCAGGCGGCCCGCCGAACCCTCTGGTTCGCCTTAGGGGGAGGTGGGGCTGTCACAAGTGGTATCAGAGCTTAGGCTTCAGATCTCTGTAGTGTATCCTAGGCTTGAAGTTTAGGATGCCGGACTGTGGGTTTGATTTAACTCTTGAGAGATTTGTGCGAGATGTCTTGACTTGATTGGTACAAGAGGGAATGTCGAGGACGACATTCTTTTAAGGAGAGGAGATTGTGACGCCCCGAAAAAAAATGAGTTTGAGAACCCGGAAATTTTTTAAATTTTCTAGGTTTTATTTTTTTAACGCCCGCCTTTTCTACATTTTCTTGATTATAAAAATTCCCCAGATAAAGTTTATGAGCAAAAATAGTTTTAAAATGATTTTTCTAGTATCGATTAGTTTTTGAGAAATTAAAAGCGTATTTTGGACGTCGGACCCGCAAGTGCGGTAAATGCATTATATTTTTGACAACTTGTTGGAATTTTGTATTAAGTGATATTATTTTACAAGGTGTTAAGATATTTGTCTTGGAGAGACAAGAAGATAATCTCAAGCTTAAAGAGTGACAAGTGTCACCTTGTTATTGAAGGTTGGACTTTGACATTTGACCATCTTACTACCTTTACCAAATAAGTACCAAATTGATCCAAAATTACCTTCATTCTTCATCATCTTGGCTGAGCTTCACAAGGAGAAAAGAAAGGAAAGCTTTCATCTTACTTCTTCATTTCTTGCTCCAATCAAACAATTTAACCGATTAAACTTGGATTTGCTCCATAAAAACCTTTCTCTTGGTAGTATTAAGGTGTGTAGTGAAGTGGTTTGAGAAGCAAAGGTGCTAAGTTGGGTCTTTTCTTGGGTTTGTAAGGTAAGTGACTAAGGAACCTTTCCTTTGATCTTGATAATGTTCAATTAGTGATTGGTGGTGGTTGAATAAGTGATTTTATGGTTGATTTCCTGATTTTGGTTGAAAATGATGAAGATTTATTATTTTTGGGGATTTTTCTGTTTTCATATGGATATGATTATGGGGTCATGTATGATGATTGAAAATGATGTTTAATGACTCTAGGAGGTGGAAAAAGTGATTAATTGCAACCAATTTCTGTTTTGGACCAAAAATTGAAAAGTGAGGGTTTTGTGATGAACATTCTGTCCGAATTTTTAGGTCCTAGATAGAGGCCGAATTGGCCTTGGCTCAAAACATGAAAGTTGTAGATATTGATGTTTTAAGGGTGCCTGTAAAATTTCAGGGCATTTGGAGTAGTGTAGAATGAGATATGTCGTATTTACTATTGCTGTTCTGGGTTTCAGGATGGCCGAACTGAGCCTGTAAATGGGTTGTTTTGACTGGAATTTTTTTGGATTTGGGTGTTGAGGTCTTCTGATGAAATGTAGCTGGATGTCTTAGCTTACATATGCCTTTGGAATTTCGGCATTTGGACCTGTATAGACTGAGTTGTATTCATTACAGCATAGTGCAATTTGGGAACCTGCAATTACGGTTCTGGGTTGGTATTCTGCATTTTTTGACCTGTTTGCACTCAAAACTGGGTTGAGTGACCTTCTGTAATGTTGTAGACCTATCTCCTAGCTTCGAAACGGTGTATCTTGCACCTTCATCCGACAATCGTAGCGCATTTGGTACCATTACCGCAAAATGACGTCAAAACTGTTTTTCTGGTTTTGAGCTTAACCTTCATTTCCGGACTTTTTCCTAGCTTGACTTGTCTTTGCACTTCTTGGAGCTTGCTGAATGGCTATTGGATGAACTTGTTGTTGTGTGTGTACCTTTGGGTTTGAATGAGAAGAATAATGAAGCCATGATGGCTGGAAAAGTTAGCAAATTTAGGGGAAGTGCTGTCCGAACTTTTAAAGGATTTGTTTGCATTGAGTTTGTGATCTAAGACTTGGGTTTGAGCAAGGCAATGATACATGATGGATGGTTTCTGAGCCGTGGAGGTGAGTGACCCTAAACTATTTCCAAAGTACTTGTGAAATGTTTCTTGCATTAATTATTCGATTGCATATCATGCGTGCTTGCATGTGAATTCATGACATGATTTGGCTTCAATGAGTTCTGGGAAAGTCTTGTGCTGGACACCAACGTCTCCACCTTGTTTATGGTTCATGTTCATGGTTATCTGGAGCACCGATGTTGCTCCCACTTTCGTGAGTTCGTGAGTTAATGTTAAATGAAATATTTGAGCGTTGGGTGTTCAAGTGCTATGATTTCACCGGCTCACGAGAGCACTAAACGGACATTTGATCTCTGAATCATGACATCATCGGAATTATCGAAATGCAACATTGTGAAATATATTTGCTTAATGATTTTTGCTGGTTACTCGCTGAGCTTCTAGCTCACCCCAAAAATATTTTATTCCCCTCCACAGGGCTCAAGGCGAAGGAAGGACTTGTAGTACTTGTGCACGTGTATGGATGGCCTAAACTTTGTACAATTTTGGATTTGGAATTATTTTATGTATATTTGGGATTAGTTTCCGCTGCATTTGTGACATGTAATTATTGGAGACGGATGTGTATTTGTGGACCAGTTGATGTATATTTGATTTTTATATTGTAATTTAATTGAGCACTGTAGTGAACGACTGAGTCCCGGCGAGAGCTGGGCAGGCGGCCCGCCGAACCCTCTGGTTCGCCTTAGGGGGAGGTGGGGCTGTCACAAGTGGTATCAGAGCTTAGGCTTCAGATCTCTGTAGTGTATCCTAGGCTTGAAGTTTAGGATGCCGGACTGTGGGTTTGATTTAACTCTTGAGAGATTTGTGCGAGATGTCTTGACTTGATTGGTACAAGAGGGAATGTCGAGGACGACATTCTTTTAAGGAGAGGAGATTGTGACGCCCCGAAAAAAAATGAGTTTGAGAACCCGGAAATTTTTTTAATTTTCTAGGTTTTATTTTTTTAACGCCCGCCTTTTCTACATTTTCTTGATTATAAAAATTCCCCAGATAAAGTTTATGAGCAAAAATAGTTTTAAAATGATTTTTCTAGTATCGATTAGTTTTTGAGAAATTAAAAGCGTATTTTGGACGTCGGACCCGCAAGTGCGGTAAATGCATTATATTTTTGACAACTTGTTGGAATTTTGTATTAAGTGATATTATTTTACAAGGTGTTAAGATATTTGTCTTGGAGAGACAAGAAGATAATCTCAAGCTTAAAGAGTGACAAGTGTCACCTTGTTATTGAAGGTTGGACTTTGACATTTGACCATCTTACTACCTTTACCAAATAAGTACCAAATTGATCCAAAATTACCTTCATTCTTCATCATCTTGGCTGAGCTTCACAAGGAGAAAAGAAAGGAAAGCTTTCATCTTACTTCTTCATTTCTTGCTCCAATCAAACAATTTAACCGATTAAACTTGGATTTGCTCCATAAAAACCTTTCTCTTGGTAGTATTAAGGTGTGTAGTGAAGTGGTTTGAGAAGCAAAGGTGCTAAGTTGGGTCTTTTCTTGGGTTTGTAAGGTAAGTGACTAAGGAACCTTTCCTTTGATCTTGATAATGTTCAATTAGTGATTGGTGGTGGTTGAATAAGTGATTTTATGGTTGATTTCCTGATTTTGGTTGAAAATGATGAAGATTTATTATTTTTGGGGATTTTTCTGTTTTCATATGGATATGATTATGGGGTCATGTATGATGATTGAAAATGATGTTTAATGACTCTAGGAGGTGGAAAAAGTGATTAATTGCAACCAATTTCTGTTTTGGACCAAAAATTGAAAAGTGAGGGTTTTGTGATGAACATTCTGTCCGAATTTTTAGGTCCTAGATAGAGGCCGAATTGGCCTTGGCTCAAAACATGAAAGTTGTAGATATTGATGTTTTAAGGGTGCCTGTAAAATTTCAGGGCATTTGGAGTAGTGTAGAATGAGATATGTCGTATTTACTATTGCTGTTCTGGGTTTCAGGATGGCCGAACTGAGCCTGTAAATGGGTTGTTTTGACTGGAATTTTTTTGGATTTGGGTGTTGAGGTCTTCTGATGAAATGTAGCTGGATGTCTTAGCTTACATATGCCTTTGGAATTTCGGCATTTGGACCTGTATAGACTGAGTTGTATTCATTACAGCATAGTGCAATTTGGGAACCTGCAATTACGGTTCTGGGTTGGTATTCTGCATTTTTTGACCTGTTTGCACTCAAAACTGGGTTGAGTGACCTTCTGTAATGTTGTAGACCTATCTCCTAGCTTCGAAACGGTGTATCTTGCACCTTCATCCGACAATCGTAGCGCATTTGGTACCATTACCGCAAAATGACGTCAAAACTGTTTTTCTGGTTTTGAGCTTAACCTTCATTTCCGGACTTTTTCCTAGCTTGACTTGTCTTTGCACTTCTTGGAGCTTGCTGAATGGCTATTGGATGAACTTGTTGTTGTGTGTGTACCTTTGGGTTTGAATGAGAAGAATAATGAAGCCATGATGGCTGGAAAAGTTAGCAAATTTAGGGGAAGTGCTGTCCGAACTTTTAAAGGATTTGTTTGCATTGAGTTTGTGATCTAAGACTTGGGTTTGAGCAAGGCAATGATACATGATGGATGGTTTCTGAGCCGTGGAGGTGAGTGACCCTAAACTATTTCCAAAGTACTTGTGAAATGTTTCTTGCATTAATTATTCGATTGCATATCATGCGTGCTTGCATGTGAATTCATGACATGATTTGGCTTCAATGAGTTCTGGGAAAGTCTTGTGCTGGACACCAACGTCTCCACCTTGTTTATGGTTCATGTTCATGGTTATCTGGAGCACCGATGTTGCTCCCACTTTCGTGAGTTCGTGAGTTAATGTTAAATGAAATATTTGAGCGTTGGGTGTTCAAGTGCTATGATTTCACCGGCTCACGAGAGCACTAAACGGACATTTGATCTCTGAATCATGACATCATCGGAATTATCGAAATGCAACATTGTGAAATATATTTGCTTAATGATTTTTGCTGGTTACTCGCTGAGCTTCTAGCTCACCCCAAAAATATTTTATTCCCCTCCACAGGGCTCAAGGCGAAGGAAGGACTTGTAGTACTTGTGCACGTGTATGGATGGCCTAAACTTTGTACAATTTTGGATTTGGAATTATTTTATGTATATTTGGGATTAGTTTCCGCTGCATTTGTGACATGTAATTATTGGAGACGGATGTGTATTTGTGGACCAGTTGATGTATATTTGATTTTTATATTGTAATTTAATTGAGCACTGTAGTGAACGACTGAGTCCCGGCGAGAGCTGGGCAGGCGGCCCGCCGAACCCTCTGGTTCGCCTTAGGGGGAGGTGGGGCTGTCACAAGTGGTATCAGAGCTTAGGCTTCAGATCTCTGTAGTGTATCCTAGGCTTGAAGTTTAGGATGCCGGACTGTGGGTTTGATTTAACTCTTGAGAGATTTGTGCGAGATGTCTTGACTTGATTGGTACAAGAGGGAATGTCGAGGACGACATTCTTTTAAGGAGAGGAGATTGTGACGCCCCGAAAAAAAATGAGTTTGAGAACCCGGAAATTTTTTTAATTTTCTAGGTTTTATTTTTTTAACGCCCGCCTTTTCTACATTTTCTTGATTATAAAAATTCCCCAGATAAAGTTTATGAGCAAAAATAGTTTTAAAATGATTTTTCTAGTATCGATTAGTTTTTGAGAAATTAAAAGCGTATTTTGGACGTCGGACCCGCAAGTGCGGTAAATGCATTATATTTTTGACAACTTGTTGGAATTTTGTATTAAGTGATATTATTTTACAAGGTGTTAAGATATTTGTCTTGGAGAGACAAGAAGATAATCTCAAGCTTAAAGAGTGACAAGTGTCACCTTGTTATTGAAGGTTGGACTTTGACATTTGACCATCTTACTACCTTTACCAAATAAGTACCAAATTGATCCAAAATTACCTTCATTCTTCATCATCTTGGCTGAGCTTCACAAGGAGAAAAGAAAGGAAAGCTTTCATCTTACTTCTTCATTTCTTGCTCCAATCAAACAATTTAACCGATTAAACTTGGATTTGCTCCATAAAAACCTTTCTCTTGGTAGTATTAAGGTGTGTAGTGAAGTGGTTTGAGAAGCAAAGGTGCTAAGTTGGGTCTTTTCTTGGGTTTGTAAGGTAAGTGACTAAGGAACCTTTCCTTTGATCTTGATAATGTTCAATTAGTGATTGGTGGTGGTTGAATAAGTGATTTTATGGTTGATTTCCTGATTTTGGTTGAAAATGATGAAGATTTATTATTTTTGGGGATTTTTCTGTTTTCATATGGATATGATTATGGGGTCATGTATGATGATTGAAAATGATGTTTAATGACTCTAGGAGGTGGAAAAAGTGATTAATTGCAACCAATTTCTGTTTTGGACCAAAAATTGAAAAGTGAGGGTTTTGTGATGAACATTCTGTCCGAATTTTTAGGTCCTAGATAGAGGCCGAATTGGCCTTGGCTCAAAACATGAAAGTTGTAGATATTGATGTTTTAAGGGTGCCTGTAAAATTTCAGGGCATTTGGAGTAGTGTAGAATGAGATATGTCGTATTTACTATTGCTGTTCTGGGTTTCAGGATGGCCGAACTGAGCCTGTAAATGGGTTGTTTTGACTGGAATTTTTTTGGATTTGGGTGTTGAGGTCTTCTGATGAAATGTAGCTGGATGTCTTAGCTTACATATGCCTTTGGAATTTCGGCATTTGGACCTGTATAGACTGAGTTGTATTCATTACAGCATAGTGCAATTTGGGAACCTGCAATTACGGTTCTGGGTTGGTATTCTGCATTTTTTGACCTGTTTGCACTCAAAACTGGGTTGAGTGACCTTCTGTAATGTTGTAGACCTATCTCCTAGCTTCGAAACGGTGTATCTTGCACCTTCATCCGACAATCGTAGCGCATTTGGTACCATTACCGCAAAATGACGTCAAAACTGTTTTTCTGGTTTTGAGCTTAACCTTCATTTCCGGACTTTTTCCTAGCTTGACTTGTCTTTGCACTTCTTGGAGCTTGCTGAATGGCTATTGGATGAACTTGTTGTTGTGTGTGTACCTTTGGGTTTGAATGAGAAGAATAATGAAGCCATGATGGCTGGAAAAGTTAGCAAATTTAGGGGAAGTGCTGTCCGAACTTTTAAAGGATTTGTTTGCATTGAGTTTGTGATCTAAGACTTGGGTTTGAGCAAGGCAATGATACATGATGGATGGTTTCTGAGCCGTGGAGGTGAGTGACCCTAAACTATTTCCAAAGTACTTGTGAAATGTTTCTTGCATTAATTATTCGATTGCATATCATGCGTGCTTGCATGTGAATTCATGACATGATTTGGCTTCAATGAGTTCTGGGAAAGTCTTGTGCTGGACACCAACGTCTCCACCTTGTTTATGGTTCATGTTCATGGTTATCTGGAGCACCGATGTTGCTCCCACTTTCGTGAGTTCGTGAGTTAATGTTAAATGAAATATTTGAGCGTTGGGTGTTCAAGTGCTATGATTTCACCGGCTCACGAGAGCACTAAACGGACATTTGATCTCTGAATCATGACATCATCGGAATTATCGAAATGCAACATTGTGAAATATATTTGCTTAATGATTTTTGCTGGTTACTCGCTGAGCTTCTAGCTCACCCCAAAAATATTTTATTCCCCTCCACAGGGCTCAAGGCGAAGGAAGGACTTGTAGTACTTGTGCACGTGTATGGATGGCCTAAACTTTGTACAATTTTGGATTTGGAATTATTTTATGTATATTTGGGATTAGTTTCCGCTGCATTTGTGACATGTAATTATTGGAGACGGATGTGTATTTGTGGACCAGTTGATGTATATTTGATTTTTATATTGTAATTTAATTGAGCACTGTAGTGAACGACTGAGTCCCGGCGAGAGCTGGGCAGGCGGCCCGCCGAACCCTCTGGTTCGCCTTAGGGGGAGGTGGGGCTGTCACAAGTGGTATCAGAGCTTAGGCTTCAGATCTCTGTAGTGTATCCTAGGCTTGAAGTTTAGGATGCCGGACTGTGGGTTTGATTTAACTCTTGAGAGATTTGTGCGAGATGTCTTGACTTGATTGGTACAAGAGGGAATGTCGAGGACGACATTCTTTTAAGGAGAGGAGATTGTGACGCCCCGAAAAAAAATGAGTTTGAGAACCCGGAAATTTTTTTAATTTTCTAGGTTTTATTTTTTTAACGCCCGCCTTTTCTACATTTTCTTGATTATAAAAATTCCCCAGATAAAGTTTATGAGCAAAAATAGTTTTAAAATGATTTTTCTAGTATCGATTAGTTTTTGAGAAATTAAAAGCGTATTTTGGACGTCGGACCCGCAAGTGCGGTAAATGCATTATATTTTTGACAACTTGTTGGAATTTTGTATTAAGTGATATTATTTTACAAGGTGTTAAGATATTTGTCTTGGAGAGACAAGAAGATAATCTCAAGCTTAAAGAGTGACAAGTGTCACCTTGTTATTGAAGGTTGGACTTTGACATTTGACCATCTTACTACCTTTACCAAATAAGTACCAAATTGATCCAAAATTACCTTCATTCTTCATCATCTTGGCTGAGCTTCACAAGGAGAAAAGAAAGGAAAGCTTTCATCTTACTTCTTCATTTCTTGCTCCAATCAAACAATTTAACCGATTAAACTTGGATTTGCTCCATAAAAACCTTTCTCTTGGTAGTATTAAGGTGTGTAGTGAAGTGGTTTGAGAAGCAAAGGTGCTAAGTTGGGTCTTTTCTTGGGTTTGTAAGGTAAGTGACTAAGGAACCTTTCCTTTGATCTTGATAATGTTCAATTAGTGATTGGTGGTGGTTGAATAAGTGATTTTATGGTTGATTTCCTGATTTTGGTTGAAAATGATGAAGATTTATTATTTTTGGGGATTTTTCTGTTTTCATATGGATATGATTATGGGGTCATGTATGATGATTGAAAATGATGTTTAATGACTCTAGGAGGTGGAAAAAGTGATTAATTGCAACCAATTTCTGTTTTGGACCAAAAATTGAAAAGTGAGGGTTTTGTGATGAACATTCTGTCCGAATTTTTAGGTCCTAGATAGAGGCCGAATTGGCCTTGGCTCAAAACATGAAAGTTGTAGATATTGATGTTTTAAGGGTGCCTGTAAAATTTCAGGGCATTTGGAGTAGTGTAGAATGAGATATGTCGTATTTACTATTGCTGTTCTGGGTTTCAGGATGGCCGAACTGAGCCTGTAAATGGGTTGTTTTGACTGGAATTTTTTTGGATTTGGGTGTTGAGGTCTTCTGATGAAATGTAGCTGGATGTCTTAGCTTACATATGCCTTTGGAATTTCGGCATTTGGACCTGTATAGACTGAGTTGTATTCATTACAGCATAGTGCAATTTGGGAACCTGCAATTACGGTTCTGGGTTGGTATTCTGCATTTTTGACCTGTTTGCACTCAAAACTGGGTTGAGTGACCTTCTGTAATGTTGTAGACCTATCTCCTAGCTTCGAAACGGTGTATCTTGCACCTTCATCCGACAATCGTAGCGCATTTGGTACCATTACCGCAAAATGACGTCAAAACTGTTTTTCTGGTTTTGAGCTTAACCTTCATTTCCGGACTTTTTCCTAGCTTGACTTGTCTTTGCACTTCTTGGAGCTTGCTGAATGGCTATTGGATGAACTTGTTGTTGTGTGTGTACCTTTGGGTTTGAATGAGAAGAATAATGAAGCCATGATGGCTGGAAAAGTTAGCAAATTTAGGGGAAGTGCTGTCCGAACTTTTAAAGGATTTGTTTGCATTGAGTTTGTGATCTAAGACTTGGGTTTGAGCAAGGCAATGATACATGATGGATGGTTTCTGAGCCGTGGAGGTGAGTGACCCTAAACTATTTCCAAAGTACTTGTGAAATGTTTCTTGCATTAATTATTCGATTGCATATCATGCGTGCTTGCATGTGAATTCATGACATGATTTGGCTTCAATGAGTTCTGGGAAAGTCTTGTGCTGGACACCAACGTCTCCACCTTGTTTATGGTTCATGTTCATGGTTATCTGGAGCACCGATGTTGCTCCCACTTTCGTGAGTTCGTGAGTTAATGTTAAATGAAATATTTGAGCGTTGGGTGTTCAAGTGCTATGATTTCACCGGCTCACGAGAGCACTAAACGGACATTTGATCTCTGAATCATGACATCATCGGAATTATCGAAATGCAACATTGTGAAATATATTTGCTTAATGTTTTTTGCTGGTTACTCGCTGAGCTTCTAGCTCACCCCAAAAATATTTTATTCCCCTCCACAGGGCTCAAGGCGAAGGAAGGACTTGTAGTACTTGTGCACGTGTATGGATGGCCTAAACTTTGTACAATTTTGGATTTGGAATTATTTTATGTATATTTGGGATTAGTTTCCGCTGCATTTGTGACATGTAATTATTGGAGACGGATGTGTATTTGTGGACCAGTTGATGTATATTTGATTTTTATATTGTAATTTAATTGAGCACTGTAGTGAACGACTGAGTCCCGGCGAGAGCTGGGCAGGCGGCCCGCCGAACCCTCTGGTTCGCCTTAGGGGGAGGTGGGGCTGTCACAAGTGGTATCAGAGCTTAGGCTTCAGATCTCTGTAGTGTATCCTAGGCTTGAAGTTTAGGATGCCGGACTGTGGGTTTGATTTAACTCTTGAGAGATTTGTGCGAGATGTCTTGACTTGATTGGTACAAGAGGGAATGTCGAGGACGACATTCTTTTAAGGAGAGGAGATTGTGACGCCCCGAAAAAAAATGAGTTTGAGAACCCGGAAATTTTTTTAATTTTCTAGGTTTTATTTTTTTAACGCCCGCCTTTTCTACATTTTCTTGATTATAAAAATTCCCCAGATAAAGTTTATGAGCAAAAATAGTTTTAAAATGATTTTTCTAGTATCGATTAGTTTTTGAGAAATTAAAAGCGTATTTTGGACGTCGGACCCGCAAGTGCGGTAAATGCATTATATTTTTGACAACTTGTTGGAATTTTGTATTAAGTGATATTATTTTACAAGGTGTTAAGATATTTGTCTTGGAGAGACAAGAAGATAATCTCAAGCTTAAAGAGTGACAAGTGTCACCTTGTTATTGAAGGTTGGACTTTGACATTTGACCATCTTACTACCTTTACCAAATAAGTACCAAATTGATCCAAAATTACCTTCATTCTTCATCATCTTGGCTGAGCTTCACAAGGAGAAAAGAAAGGAAAGCTTTCATCTTACTTCTTCATTTCTTGCTCCAATCAAACAATTTAACCGATTAAACTTGGATTTGCTCCATAAAAACCTTTCTCTTGGTAGTATTAAGGTGTGTAGTGAAGTGGTTTGAGAAGCAAAGGTGCTAAGTTGGGTCTTTTCTTGGGTTTGTAAGGTAAGTGACTAAGGAACCTTTCCTTTGATCTTGATAATGTTCAATTAGTGATTGGTGGTGGTTGAATAAGTGATTTTATGGTTGATTTCCTGATTTTGGTTGAAAATGATGAAGATTTATTATTTTTGGGGATTTTTCTGTTTTCATATGGATATGATTATGGGGTCATGTATGATGATTGAAAATGATGTTTAATGACTCTAGGAGGTGGAAAAAGTGATTAATTGCAACCAATTTCTGTTTTGGACCAAAAATTGAAAAGTGAGGGTTTTGTGATGAACATTCTGTCCGAATTTTTAGGTCCTAGATAGAGGCCGAATTGGCCTTGGCTCAAAACATGAAAGTTGTAGATATTGATGTTTTAAGGGTGCCTGTAAAATTTCAGGGCATTTGGAGTAGTGTAGAATGAGATATGTCGTATTTACTATTGCTGTTCTGGGTTTCAGGATGGCCGAACTGAGCCTGTAAATGGGTTGTTTTGACTGGAATTTTTTTGGATTTGGGTGTTGAGGTCTTCTGATGAAATGTAGCTGGATGTCTTAGCTTACATATGCCTTTGGAATTTCGGCATTTGGACCTGTATAGACTGAGTTGTATTCATTACAGCATAGTGCAATTTGGGAACCTGCAATTACGGTTCTGGGTTGGTATTCTGCATTTTTGACCTGTTTGCACTCAAAACTGGGTTGAGTGACCTTCTGTAATGTTGTAGACCTATCTCCTAGCTTCGAAACGGTGTATCTTGCACCTTCATCCGACAATCGTAGCGCATTTGGTACCATTACCGCAAAATGACGTCAAAACTGTTTTTCTGGTTTTGAGCTTAACCTTCATTTCCGGACTTTTTCCTAGCTTGACTTGTCTTTGCACTTCTTGGAGCTTGCTGAATGGCTATTGGATGAACTTGTTGTTGTGTGTGTACCTTTGGGTTTGAATGAGAAGAATAATGAAGCCATGATGGCTGGAAAAGTTAGCAAATTTAGGGGAAGTGCTGTCCGAACTTTTAAAGGATTTGTTTGCATTGAGTTTGTGATCTAAGACTTGGGTTTGAGCAAGGCAATGATACATGATGGATGGTTTCTGAGCCGTGGAGGTGAGTGACCCTAAACTATTTCCAAAGTACTTGTGAAATGTTTCTTGCATTAATTATTCGATTGCATATCATGCGTGCTTGCATGTGAATTCATGACATGATTTGGCTTCAATGAGTTCTGGGAAAGTCTTGTGCTGGACACCAACGTCTCCACCTTGTTTATGGTTCATGTTCATGGTTATCTGGAGCACCGATGTTGCTCCCACTTTCGTGAGTTCGTGAGTTAATGTTAAATGAAATATTTGAGCGTTGGGTGTTCAAGTGCTATGATTTCACCGGCTCACGAGAGCACTAAACGGACATTTGATCTCTGAATCATGACATCATCGGAATTATCGAAATGCAACATTGTGAAATATATTTGCTTAATGTTTTTTGCTGGTTACTCGCTGAGCTTCTAGCTCACCCCAAAAATATTTTATTCCCCTCCACAGGGCTCAAGGCGAAGGAAGGACTTGTAGTACTTGTGCACGTGTATGGATGGCCTAAACTTTGTACAATTTTGGATTTGGAATTATTTTATGTATATTTGGGATTAGTTTCCGCTGCATTTGTGACATGTAATTATTGGAGACGGATGTGTATTTGTGGACCAGTTGATGTATATTTGATTTTTATATTGTAATTTAATTGAGCACTGTAGTGAACGACTGAGTCCCGGCGAGAGCTGGGCAGGCGGCCCGCCGAACCCTCTGGTTCGCCTTAGGGGGAGGTGGGGCTGTCACAAGTGGTATCAGAGCTTAGGCTTCAGATCTCTGTAGTGTATCCTAGGCTTGAAGTTTAGGATGCCGGACTGTGGGTTTGATTTAACTCTTGAGAGATTTGTGCGAGATGTCTTGACTTGATTGGTACAAGAGGGAATGTCGAGGACGACATTCTTTTAAGGAGAGGAGATTGTGACGCCCCGAAAAAAAATGAGTTTGAGAACCCGGAAATTTTTTTAATTTTCTAGGTTTTATTTTTTTAACGCCCGCCTTTTCTACATTTTCTTGATTATAAAAATTCCCCAGATAAAGTTTATGAGCAAAAATAGTTTTAAAATGATTTTTCTAGTATCGATTAGTTTTTGAGAAATTAAAAGCGTATTTTGGACGTCGGACCCGCAAGTGCGGTAAATGCATTATATTTTTGACAACTTGTTGGAATTTTGTATTAAGTGATATTATTTTACAAGGTGTTAAGATATTTGTCTTGGAGAGACAAGAAGATAATCTCAAGCTTAAAGAGTGACAAGTGTCACCTTGTTATTGAAGGTTGGACTTTGACATTTGACCATCTTACTACCTTTACCAAATAAGTACCAAATTGATCCAAAATTACCTTCATTCTTCATCATCTTGGCTGAGCTTCACAAGGAGAAAAGAAAGGAAAGCTTTCATCTTACTTCTTCATTTCTTGCTCCAATCAAACAATTTAACCGATTAAACTTGGATTTGCTCCATAAAAACCTTTCTCTTGGTAGTATTAAGGTGTGTAGTGAAGTGGTTTGAGAAGCAAAGGTGCTAAGTTGGGTCTTTTCTTGGGTTTGTAAGGTAAGTGACTAAGGAACCTTTCCTTTGATCTTGATAATGTTCAATTAGTGATTGGTGGTGGTTGAATAAGTGATTTTATGGTTGATTTCCTGATTTTGGTTGAAAATGATGAAGATTTATTATTTTTGGGGATTTTTCTGTTTTCATATGGATATGATTATGGGGTCATGTATGATGATTGAAAATGATGTTTAATGACTCTAGGAGGTGGAAAAAGTGATTAATTGCAACCAATTTCTGTTTTGGACCAAAAATTGAAAAGTGAGGGTTTTGTGATGAACATTCTGTCCGAATTTTTAGGTCCTAGATAGAGGCCGAATTGGCCTTGGCTCAAAACATGAAAGTTGTAGATATTGATGTTTTAAGGGTGCCTGTAAAATTTCAGGGCATTTGGAGTAGTGTAGAATGAGATATGTCGTATTTACTATTGCTGTTCTGGGTTTCAGGATGGCCGAACTGAGCCTGTAAATGGGTTGTTTTGACTGGAATTTTTTTGGATTTGGGTGTTGAGGTCTTCTGATGAAATGTAGCTGGATGTCTTAGCTTACATATGCCTTTGGAATTTCGGCATTTGGACCTGTATAGACTGAGTTGTATTCATTACAGCATAGTGCAATTTGGGAACCTGCAATTACGGTTCTGGGTTGGTATTCTGCATTTTTGACCTGTTTGCACTCAAAACTGGGTTGAGTGACCTTCTGTAATGTTGTAGACCTATCTCCTAGCTTCGAAACGGTGTATCTTGCACCTTCATCCGACAATCGTAGCGCATTTGGTACCATTACCGCAAAATGACGTCAAAACTGTTTTTCTGGTTTTGAGCTTAACCTTCATTTCCGGACTTTTTCCTAGCTTGACTTGTCTTTGCACTTCTTGGAGCTTGCTGAATGGCTATTGGATGAACTTGTTGTTGTGTGTGTACCTTTGGGTTTGAATGAGAAGAATAATGAAGCCATGATGGCTGGAAAAGTTAGCAAATTTAGGGGAAGTGCTGTCCGAACTTTTAAAGGATTTGTTTGCATTGAGTTTGTGATCTAAGACTTGGGTTTGAGCAAGGCAATGATACATGATGGATGGTTTCTGAGCCGTGGAGGTGAGTGACCCTAAACTATTTCCAAAGTACTTGTGAAATGTTTCTTGCATTAATTATTCGATTGCATATCATGCGTGCTTGCATGTGAATTCATGACATGATTTGGCTTCAATGAGTTCTGGGAAAGTCTTGTGCTGGACACCAACGTCTCCACCTTGTTTATGGTTCATGTTCATGGTTATCTGGAGCACCGATGTTGCTCCCACTTTCGTGAGTTCGTGAGTTAATGTTAAATGAAATATTTGAGCGTTGGGTGTTCAAGTGCTATGATTTCACCGGCTCACGAGAGCACTAAACGGACATTTGATCTCTGAATCATGACATCATCGGAATTATCGAAATGCAACATTGTGAAATATATTTGCTTAATGTTTTTTGCTGGTTACTCGCTGAGCTTCTAGCTCACCCCAAAAATATTTTATTCCCCTCCACAGGGCTCAAGGCGAAGGAAGGACTTGTAGTACTTGTGCACGTGTATGGATGGCCTAAACTTTGTACAATTTTGGATTTGGAATTATTTTATGTATATTTGGGATTAGTTTCCGCTGCATTTGTGACATGTAATTATTGGAGACGGATGTGTATTTGTGGACCAGTTGATGTATATTTGATTTTTATATTGTAATTTAATTGAGCACTGTAGTGAACGACTGAGTCCCGGCGAGAGCTGGGCAGGCGGCCCGCCGAACCCTCTGGTTCGCCTTAGGGGGAGGTGGGGCTGTCACAAGTGGTATCAGAGCTTAGGCTTCAGATCTCTGTAGTGTATCCTAGGCTTGAAGTTTAGGATGCCGGACTGTGGGTTTGATTTAACTCTTGAGAGATTTGTGCGAGATGTCTTGACTTGATTGGTACAAGAGGGAATGTCGAGGACGACATTCTTTTAAGGAGAGGAGATTGTGACGCCCCGAAAAAAAATGAGTTTGAGAACCCGGAAATTTTTTTAATTTTCTAGGTTTTATTTTTTTAACGCCCGCCTTTTCTACATTTTCTTGATTATAAAAATTCCCCAGATAAAGTTTATGAGCAAAAATAGTTTTAAAATGATTTTTCTAGTATCGATTAGTTTTTGAGAAATTAAAAGCGTATTTTGGACGTCGGACCCGCAAGTGCGGTAAATGCATTATATTTTTGACAACTTGTTGGAATTTTGTATTAAGTGATATTATTTTACAAGGTGTTAAGATATTTGTCTTGGAGAGACAAGAAGATAATCTCAAGCTTAAAGAGTGACAAGTGTCACCTTGTTATTGAAGGTTGGACTTTGACATTTGACCATCTTACTACCTTTACCAAATAAGTACCAAATTGATCCAAAATTACCTTCATTCTTCATCATCTTGGCTGAGCTTCACAAGGAGAAAAGAAAGGAAAGCTTTCATCTTACTTCTTCATTTCTTGCTCCAATCAAACAATTTAACCGATTAAACTTGGATTTGCTCCATAAAAACCTTTCTCTTGGTAGTATTAAGGTGTGTAGTGAAGTGGTTTGAGAAGCAAAGGTGCTAAGTTGGGTCTTTTCTTGGGTTTGTAAGGTAAGTGACTAAGGAACCTTTCCTTTGATCTTGATAATGTTCAATTAGTGATTGGTGGTGGTTGAATAAGTGATTTTATGGTTGATTTCCTGATTTTGGTTGAAAATGATGAAGATTTATTATTTTTGGGGATTTTTCTGTTTTCATATGGATATGATTATGGGGTCATGTATGATGATTGAAAATGATGTTTAATGACTCTAGGAGGTGGAAAAAGTGATTAATTGCAACCAATTTCTGTTTTGGACCAAAAATTGAAAAGTGAGGGTTTTGTGATGAACATTCTGTCCGAATTTTTAGGTCCTAGATAGAGGCCGAATTGGCCTTGGCTCAAAACATGAAAGTTGTAGATATTGATGTTTTAAGGGTGCCTGTAAAATTTCAGGGCATTTGGAGTAGTGTAGAATGAGATATGTCGTATTTACTATTGCTGTTCTGGGTTTCAGGATGGCCGAACTGAGCCTGTAAATGGGTTGTTTTGACTGGAATTTTTTTGGATTTGGGTGTTGAGGTCTTCTGATGAAATGTAGCTGGATGTCTTAGCTTACATATGCCTTTGGAATTTCGGCATTTGGACCTGTATAGACTGAGTTGTATTCATTACAGCATAGTGCAATTTGGGAACCTGCAATTACGGTTCTGGGTTGGTATTCTGCATTTTTGACCTGTTTGCACTCAAAACTGGGTTGAGTGACCTTCTGTAATGTTGTAGACCTATCTCCTAGCTTCGAAACGGTGTATCTTGCACCTTCATCCGACAATCGTAGCGCATTTGGTACCATTACCGCAAAATGACGTCAAAACTGTTTTTCTGGTTTTGAGCTTAACCTTCATTTCCGGACTTTTTCCTAGCTTGACTTGTCTTTGCACTTCTTGGAGCTTGCTGAATGGCTATTGGATGAACTTGTTGTTGTGTGTGTACCTTTGGGTTTGAATGAGAAGAATAATGAAGCCATGATGGCTGGAAAAGTTAGCAAATTTAGGGGAAGTGCTGTCCGAACTTTTAAAGGATTTGTTTGCATTGAGTTTGTGATCTAAGACTTGGGTTTGAGCAAGGCAATGATACATGATGGATGGTTTCTGAGCCGTGGAGGTGAGTGACCCTAAACTATTTCCAAAGTACTTGTGAAATGTTTCTTGCATTAATTATTCGATTGCATATCATGCGTGCTTGCATGTGAATTCATGACATGATTTGGCTTCAATGAGTTCTGGGAAAGTCTTGTGCTGGACACCAACGTCTCCACCTTGTTTATGGTTCATGTTCATGGTTATCTGGAGCACCGATGTTGCTCCCACTTTCGTGAGTTCGTGAGTTAATGTTAAATGAAATATTTGAGCGTTGGGTGTTCAAGTGCTATGATTTCACCGGCTCACGAGAGCACTAAACGGACATTTGATCTCTGAATCATGACATCATCGGAATTATCGAAATGCAACATTGTGAAATATATTTGCTTAATGATTTTTGCTGGTTACTCGCTGAGCTTCTAGCTCACCCCAAAAATATTTTATTCCCCTCCACAGGGCTCAAGGCGAAGGAAGGACTTGTAGTACTTGTGCACGTGTATGGATGGCCTAAACTTTGTACAATTTTGGATTTGGAATTATTTTATGTATATTTGGGATTAGTTTCCGCTGCATTTGTGACATGTAATTATTGGAGACGGATGTGTATTTGTGGACCAGTTGATGTATATTTGATTTTTATATTGTAATTTAATTGAGCACTGTAGTGAACGACTGAGTCCCGGCGAGAGCTGGGCAGGCGGCCCGCCGAACCCTCTGGTTCGCCTTAGGGGGAGGTGGGGCTGTCACAAGTGGTATCAGAGCTTAGGCTTCAGATCTCTGTAGTGTATCCTAGGCTTGAAGTTTAGGATGCCGGACTGTGGGTTTGATTTAACTCTTGAGAGATTTGTGCGAGATGTCTTGACTTGATTGGTACAAGAGGGAATGTCGAGGACGACATTCTTTTAAGGAGAGGAGATTGTGACGCCCCGAAAAAAAATGAGTTTGAGAACCCGGAAATTTTTTTAATTTTCTAGGTTTTATTTTTTTAACGCCCGCCTTTTCTACATTTTCTTGATTATAAAAATTCCCCAGATAAAGTTTATGAGCAAAAATAGTTTTAAAATGATTTTTCTAGTATCGATTAGTTTTTGAGAAATTAAAAGCGTATTTTGGACGTCGGACCCGCAAGTGCGGTAAATGCATTATATTTTTGACAACTTGTTGGAATTTTGTATTAAGTGATATTATTTTACAAGGTGTTAAGATATTTGTCTTGGAGAGACAAGAAGATAATCTCAAGCTTAAAGAGTGACAAGTGTCACCTTGTTATTGAAGGTTGGACTTTGACATTTGACCATCTTACTACCTTTACCAAATAAGTACCAAATTGATCCAAAATTACCTTCATTCTTCATCATCTTGGCTGAGCTTCACAAGGAGAAAAGAAAGGAAAGCTTTCATCTTACTTCTTCATTTCTTGCTCCAATCAAACAATTTAACCGATTAAACTTGGATTTGCTCCATAAAAACCTTTCTCTTGGTAGTATTAAGGTGTGTAGTGAAGTGGTTTGAGAAGCAAAGGTGCTAAGTTGGGTCTTTTCTTGGGTTTGTAAGGTAAGTGACTAAGGAACCTTTCCTTTGATCTTGATAATGTTCAATTAGTGATTGGTGGTGGTTGAATAAGTGATTTTATGGTTGATTTCCTGATTTTGGTTGAAAATGATGAAGATTTATTATTTTTGGGGATTTTTCTGTTTTCATATGGATATGATTATGGGGTCATGTATGATGATTGAAAATGATGTTTAATGACTCTAGGAGGTGGAAAAAGTGATTAATTGCAACCAATTTCTGTTTTGGACCAAAAATTGAAAAGTGAGGGTTTTGTGATGAACATTCTGTCCGAATTTTTAGGTCCTAGATAGAGGCCGAATTGGCCTTGGCTCAAAACATGAAAGTTGTAGATATTGATGTTTTAAGGGTGCCTGTAAAATTTCAGGGCATTTGGAGTAGTGTAGAATGAGATATGTCGTATTTACTATTGCTGTTCTGGGTTTCAGGATGGCCGAACTGAGCCTGTAAATGGGTTGTTTTGACTGGAATTTTTTTGGATTTGGGTGTTGAGGTCTTCTGATGAAATGTAGCTGGATGTCTTAGCTTACATATGCCTTTGGAATTTCGGCATTTGGACCTGTATAGACTGAGTTGTATTCATTACAGCATAGTGCAATTTGGGAACCTGCAATTACGGTTCTGGGTTGGTATTCTGCATTTTTGACCTGTTTGCACTCAAAACTGGGTTGAGTGACCTTCTGTAATGTTGTAGACCTATCTCCTAGCTTCGAAACGGTGTATCTTGCACCTTCATCCGACAATCGTAGCGCATTTGGTACCATTACCGCAAAATGACGTCAAAACTGTTTTTCTGGTTTTGAGCTTAACCTTCATTTCCGGACTTTTTCCTAGCTTGACTTGTCTTTGCACTTCTTGGAGCTTGCTGAATGGCTATTGGATGAACTTGTTGTTGTGTGTGTACCTTTGGGTTTGAATGAGAAGAATAATGAAGCCATGATGGCTGGAAAAGTTAGCAAATTTAGGGGAAGTGCTGTCCGAACTTTTAAAGGATTTGTTTGCATTGAGTTTGTGATCTAAGACTTGGGTTTGAGCAAGGCAATGATACATGATGGATGGTTTCTGAGCCGTGGAGGTGAGTGACCCTAAACTATTTCCAAAGTACTTGTGAAATGTTTCTTGCATTAATTATTCGATTGCATATCATGCGTGCTTGCATGTGAATTCATGACATGATTTGGCTTCAATGAGTTCTGGGAAAGTCTTGTGCTGGACACCAACGTCTCCACCTTGTTTATGGTTCATGTTCATGGTTATCTGGAGCACCGATGTTGCTCCCACTTTCGTGAGTTCGTGAGTTAATGTTAAATGAAATATTTGAGCGTTGGGTGTTCAAGTGCTATGATTTCACCGGCTCACGAGAGCACTAAACGGACATTTGATCTCTGAATCATGACATCATCGGAATTATCGAAATGCAACATTGTGAAATATATTTGCTTAATGTTTTTTGCTGGTTACTCGCTGAGCTTCTAGCTCACCCCAAAAATATTTTATTCCCCTCCACAGGGCTCAAGGCGAAGGAAGGACTTGTAGTACTTGTGCACGTGTATGGATGGCCTAAACTTTGTACAATTTTGGATTTGGAATTATTTTATGTATATTTGGGATTAGTTTCCGCTGCATTTGTGACATGTAATTATTGGAGACGGATGTGTATTTGTGGACCAGTTGATGTATATTTGATTTTTATATTGTAATTTAATTGAGCACTGTAGTGAACGACTGAGTCCCGGCGAGAGCTGGGCAGGCGGCCCGCCGAACCCTCTGGTTCGCCTTAGGGGGAGGTGGGGCTGTCACAAGTGGTATCAGAGCTTAGGCTTCAGATCTCTGTAGTGTATCCTAGGCTTGAAGTTTAGGATGCCGGACTGTGGGTTTGATTTAACTCTTGAGAGATTTGTGCGAGATGTCTTGACTTGATTGGTACAAGAGGGAATGTCGAGGACGACATTCTTTTAAGGAGAGGAGATTGTGACGCCCCGAAAAAAAATGAGTTTGAGAACCCGGAAATTTTTTTAATTTTCTAGGTTTTATTTTTTTAACGCCCGCCTTTTCTACATTTTCTTGATTATAAAAATTCCCCAGATAAAGTTTATGAGCAAAAATAGTTTTAAAATGATTTTTCTAGTATCGATTAGTTTTTGAGAAATTAAAAGCGTATTTTGGACGTCGGACCCGCAAGTGCGGTAAATGCATTATATTTTTGACAACTTGTTGGAATTTTGTATTAAGTGATATTATTTTACAAGGTGTTAAGATATTTGTCTTGGAGAGACAAGAAGATAATCTCAAGCTTAAAGAGTGACAAGTGTCACCTTGTTATTGAAGGTTGGACTTTGACATTTGACCATCTTACTACCTTTACCAAATAAGTACCAAATTGATCCAAAATTACCTTCATTCTTCATCATCTTGGCTGAGCTTCACAAGGAGAAAAGAAAGGAAAGCTTTCATCTTACTTCTTCATTTCTTGCTCCAATCAAACAATTTAACCGATTAAACTTGGATTTGCTCCATAAAAACCTTTCTCTTGGTAGTATTAAGGTGTGTAGTGAAGTGGTTTGAGAAGCAAAGGTGCTAAGTTGGGTCTTTTCTTGGGTTTGTAAGGTAAGTGACTAAGGAACCTTTCCTTTGATCTTGATAATGTTCAATTAGTGATTGGTGGTGGTTGAATAAGTGATTTTATGGTTGATTTCCTGATTTTGGTTGAAAATGATGAAGATTTATTATTTTTGGGGATTTTTCTGTTTTCATATGGATATGATTATGGGGTCATGTATGATGATTGAAAATGATGTTTAATGACTCTAGGAGGTGGAAAAAGTGATTAATTGCAACCAATTTCTGTTTTGGACCAAAAATTGAAAAGTGAGGGTTTTGTGATGAACATTCTGTCCGAATTTTTAGGTCCTAGATAGAGGCCGAATTGGCCTTGGCTCAAAACATGAAAGTTGTAGATATTGATGTTTTAAGGGTGCCTGTAAAATTTCAGGGCATTTGGAGTAGTGTAGAATGAGATATGTCGTATTTACTATTGCTGTTCTGGGTTTCAGGATGGCCGAACTGAGCCTGTAAATGGGTTGTTTTGACTGGAATTTTTTTGGATTTGGGTGTTGAGGTCTTCTGATGAAATGTAGCTGGATGTCTTAGCTTACATATGCCTTTGGAATTTCGGCATTTGGACCTGTATAGACTGAGTTGTATTCATTACAGCATAGTGCAATTTGGGAACCTGCAATTACGGTTCTGGGTTGGTATTCTGCATTTTTGACCTGTTTGCACTCAAAACTGGGTTGAGTGACCTTCTGTAATGTTGTAGACCTATCTCCTAGCTTCGAAACGGTGTATCTTGCACCTTCATCCGACAATCGTAGCGCATTTGGTACCATTACCGCAAAATGACGTCAAAACTGTTTTTCTGGTTTTGAGCTTAACCTTCATTTCCGGACTTTTTCCTAGCTTGACTTGTCTTTGCACTTCTTGGAGCTTGCTGAATGGCTATTGGATGAACTTGTTGTTGTGTGTGTACCTTTGGGTTTGAATGAGAAGAATAATGAAGCCATGATGGCTGGAAAAGTTAGCAAATTTAGGGGAAGTGCTGTCCGAACTTTTAAAGGATTTGTTTGCATTGAGTTTGTGATCTAAGACTTGGGTTTGAGCAAGGCAATGATACATGATGGATGGTTTCTGAGCCGTGGAGGTGAGTGACCCTAAACTATTTCCAAAGTACTTGTGAAATGTTTCTTGCATTAATTATTCGATTGCATATCATGCGTGCTTGCATGTGAATTCATGACATGATTTGGCTTCAATGAGTTCTGGGAAAGTCTTGTGCTGGACACCAACGTCTCCACCTTGTTTATGGTTCATGTTCATGGTTATCTGGAGCACCGATGTTGCTCCCACTTTCGTGAGTTCGTGAGTTAATGTTAAATGAAATATTTGAGCGTTGGGTGTTCAAGTGCTATGATTTCACCGGCTCACGAGAGCACTAAACGGACATTTGATCTCTGAATCATGACATCATCGGAATTATCGAAATGCAACATTGTGAAATATATTTGCTTAATGATTTTTGCTGGTTACTCGCTGAGCTTCTAGCTCACCCCAAAAATATTTTATTCCCCTCCACAGGGCTCAAGGCGAAGGAAGGACTTGTAGTACTTGTGCACGTGTATGGATGGCCTAAACTTTGTACAATTTTGGATTTGGAATTATTTTATGTATATTTGGGATTAGTTTCCGCTGCATTTGTGACATGTAATTATTGGAGACGGATGTGTATTTGTGGACCAGTTGATGTATATTTGATTTTTATATTGTAATTTAATTGAGCACTGTAGTGAACGACTGAGTCCCGGCGAGAGCTGGGCAGGCGGCCCGCCGAACCCTCTGGTTCGCCTTAGGGGGAGGTGGGGCTGTCACAAGTGGTATCAGAGCTTAGGCTTCAGATCTCTGTAGTGTATCCTAGGCTTGAAGTTTAGGATGCCGGACTGTGGGTTTGATTTAACTCTTGAGAGATTTGTGCGAGATGTCTTGACTTGATTGGTACAAGAGGGAATGTCGAGGACGACATTCTTTTAAGGAGAGGAGATTGTGACGCCCCGAAAAAAAATGAGTTTGAGAACCCGGAAATTTTTTTAATTTTCTAGGTTTTATTTTTTTAACGCCCGCCTTTTCTACATTTTCTTGATTATAAAAATTCCCCAGATAAAGTTTATGAGCAAAAATAGTTTTAAAATGATTTTTCTAGTATCGATTAGTTTTTGAGAAATTAAAAGCGTATTTTGGACGTCGGACCCGCAAGTGCGGTAAATGCATTATATTTTTGACAACTTGTTGGAATTTTGTATTAAGTGATATTATTTTACAAGGTGTTAAGATATTTGTCTTGGAGAGACAAGAAGATAATCTCAAGCTTAAAGAGTGACAAGTGTCACCTTGTTATTGAAGGTTGGACTTTGACATTTGACCATCTTACTACCTTTACCAAATAAGTACCAAATTGATCCAAAATTACCTTCATTCTTCATCATCTTGGCTGAGCTTCACAAGGAGAAAAGAAAGGAAAGCTTTCATCTTACTTCTTCATTTCTTGCTCCAATCAAACAATTTAACCGATTAAACTTGGATTTGCTCCATAAAAACCTTTCTCTTGGTAGTATTAAGGTGTGTAGTGAAGTGGTTTGAGAAGCAAAGGTGCTAAGTTGGGTCTTTTCTTGGGTTTGTAAGGTAAGTGACTAAGGAACCTTTCCTTTGATCTTGATAATGTTCAATTAGTGATTGGTGGTGGTTGAATAAGTGATTTTATGGTTGATTTCCTGATTTTGGTTGAAAATGATGAAGATTTATTATTTTTGGGGATTTTTCTGTTTTCATATGGATATGATTATGGGGTCATGTATGATGATTGAAAATGATGTTTAATGACTCTAGGAGGTGGAAAAAGTGATTAATTGCAACCAATTTCTGTTTTGGACCAAAAATTGAAAAGTGAGGGTTTTGTGATGAACATTCTGTCCGAATTTTTAGGTCCTAGATAGAGGCCGAATTGGCCTTGGCTCAAAACATGAAAGTTGTAGATATTGATGTTTTAAGGGTGCCTGTAAAATTTCAGGGCATTTGGAGTAGTGTAGAATGAGATATGTCGTATTTACTATTGCTGTTCTGGGTTTCAGGATGGCCGAACTGAGCCTGTAAATGGGTTGTTTTGACTGGAATTTTTTTGGATTTGGGTGTTGAGGTCTTCTGATGAAATGTAGCTGGATGTCTTAGCTTACATATGCCTTTGGAATTTCGGCATTTGGACCTGTATAGACTGAGTTGTATTCATTACAGCATAGTGCAATTTGGGAACCTGCAATTACGGTTCTGGGTTGGTATTCTGCATTTTTGACCTGTTTGCACTCAAAACTGGGTTGAGTGACCTTCTGTAATGTTGTAGACCTATCTCCTAGCTTCGAAACGGTGTATCTTGCACCTTCATCCGACAATCGTAGCGCATTTGGTACCATTACCGCAAAATGACGTCAAAACTGTTTTTCTGGTTTTGAGCTTAACCTTCATTTCCGGACTTTTTCCTAGCTTGACTTGTCTTTGCACTT
This sequence comes from Coffea arabica, assembly GCF_036785885.1. Taxonomy (NCBI): domain Eukaryota; kingdom Viridiplantae; phylum Streptophyta; class Magnoliopsida; order Gentianales; family Rubiaceae; genus Coffea; species Coffea arabica. The sequence goes on along the minus strand of NC_092311.1, from coordinate 23,987,689 downwards.
CTTGGAGCTTGCTGAATGGCTATTGGATGAACTTGTTGTTGTGTGTGTACCTTTGGGTTTGAATGAGAAGAATAATGAAGCCATGATGGCTGGAAAAGTTAGCAAATTTAGGGGAAGTGCTGTCCGAACTTTTAAAGGATTTGTTTGCATTGAGTTTGTGATCTAAGACTTGGGTTTGAGCAAGGCAATGATACATGATGGATGGTTTCTGAGCCGTGGAGGTGAGTGACCCTAAACTATTTCCAAAGTACTTGTGAAATGTTTCTTGCATTAATTATTCGATTGCATATCATGCGTGCTTGCATGTGAATTCATGACATGATTTGGCTTCAATGAGTTCTGGGAAAGTCTTGTGCTGGACACCAACGTCTCCACCTTGTTTATGGTTCATGTTCATGGTTATCTGGAGCACCGATGTTGCTCCCACTTTCGTGAGTTCGTGAGTTAATGTTAAATGAAATATTTGAGCGTTGGGTGTTCAAGTGCTATGATTTCACCGGCTCACGAGAGCACTAAACGGACATTTGATCTCTGAATCATGACATCATCGGAATTATCGAAATGCAACATTGTGAAATATATTTGCTTAATGTTTTTTGCTGGTTACTCGCTGAGCTTCTAGCTCACCCCAAAAATATTTTATTCCCCTCCACAGGGCTCAAGGCGAAGGAAGGACTTGTAGTACTTGTGCACGTGTATGGATGGCCTAAACTTTGTACAATTTTGGATTTGGAATTATTTTATGTATATTTGGGATTAGTTTCCGCTGCATTTGTGACATGTAATTATTGGAGACGGATGTGTATTTGTGGACCAGTTGATGTATATTTGATTTTTATATTGTAATTTAATTGAGCACTGTAGTGAACGACTGAGTCCCGGCGAGAGCTGGGCAGGCGGCCCGCCGAACCCTCTGGTTCGCCTTAGGGGGAGGTGGGGCTGTCACAAGTGGTATCAGAGCTTAGGCTTCAGATCTCTGTAGTGTATCCTAGGCTTGAAGTTTAGGATGCCGGACTGTGGGTTTGATTTAACTCTTGAGAGATTTGTGCGAGATGTCTTGACTTGATTGGTACAAGAGGGAATGTCGAGGACGACATTCTTTTAAGGAGAGGAGATTGTGACGCCCCGAAAAAAAATGAGTTTGAGAACCCGGAAATTTTTTTAATTTTCTAGGTTTTATTTTTTTAACGCCCGCCTTTTCTACATTTTCTTGATTATAAAAATTCCCCAGATAAAGTTTATGAGCAAAAATAGTTTTAAAATGATTTTTCTAGTATCGATTAGTTTTTGAGAAATTAAAAGCGTATTTTGGACGTCGGACCCGCAAGTGCGGTAAATGCATTATATTTTTGACAACTTGTTGGAATTTTGTATTAAGTGATATTATTTTACAAGGTGTTAAGATATTTGTCTTGGAGAGACAAGAAGATAATCTCAAGCTTAAAGAGTGACAAGTGTCACCTTGTTATTGAAGGTTGGACTTTGACATTTGACCATCTTACTACCTTTACCAAATAAGTACCAAATTGATCCAAAATTACCTTCATTCTTCATCATCTTGGCTGAGCTTCACAAGGAGAAAAGAAAGGAAAGCTTTCATCTTACTTCTTCATTTCTTGCTCCAATCAAACAATTTAACCGATTAAACTTGGATTTGCTCCATAAAAACCTTTCTCTTGGTAGTATTAAGGTGTGTAGTGAAGTGGTTTGAGAAGCAAAGGTGCTAAGTTGGGTCTTTTCTTGGGTTTGTAAGGTAAGTGACTAAGGAACCTTTCCTTTGATCTTGATAATGTTCAATTAGTGATTGGTGGTGGTTGAATAAGTGATTTTATGGTTGATTTCCTGATTTTGGTTGAAAATGATGAAGATTTATTATTTTTGGGGATTTTTCTGTTTTCATATGGATATGATTATGGGGTCATGTATGATGATTGAAAATGATGTTTAATGACTCTAGGAGGTGGAAAAAGTGATTAATTGCAACCAATTTCTGTTTTGGACCAAAAATTGAAAAGTGAGGGTTTTGTGATGAACATTCTGTCCGAATTTTTAGGTCCTAGATAGAGGCCGAATTGGCCTTGGCTCAAAACATGAAAGTTGTAGATATTGATGTTTTAAGGGTGCCTGTAAAATTTCAGGGCATTTGGAGTAGTGTAGAATGAGATATGTCGTATTTACTATTGCTGTTCTGGGTTTCAGGATGGCCGAACTGAGCCTGTAAATGGGTTGTTTTGACTGGAATTTTTTTGGATTTGGGTGTTGAGGTCTTCTGATGAAATGTAGCTGGATGTCTTAGCTTACATATGCCTTTGGAATTTCGGCATTTGGACCTGTATAGACTGAGTTGTATTCATTACAGCATAGTGCAATTTGGGAACCTGCAATTACGGTTCTGGGTTGGTATTCTGCATTTTTGACCTGTTTGCACTCAAAACTGGGTTGAGTGACCTTCTGTAATGTTGTAGACCTATCTCCTAGCTTCGAAACGGTGTATCTTGCACCTTCATCCGACAATCGTAGCGCATTTGGTACCATTACCGCAAAATGACGTCAAAACTGTTTTTCTGGTTTTGAGCTTAACCTTCATTTCCGGACTTTTTCCTAGCTTGACTTGTCTTTGCACTTCTTGGAGCTTGCTGAATGGCTATTGGATGAACTTGTTGTTGTGTGTGTACCTTTGGGTTTGAATGAGAAGAATAATGAAGCCATGATGGCTGGAAAAGTTAGCAAATTTAGGGGAAGTGCTGTCCGAACTTTTAAAGGATTTGTTTGCATTGAGTTTGTGATCTAAGACTTGGGTTTGAGCAAGGCAATGATACATGATGGATGGTTTCTGAGCCGTGGAGGTGAGTGACCCTAAACTATTTCCAAAGTACTTGTGAAATGTTTCTTGCATTAATTATTCGATTGCATATCATGCGTGCTTGCATGTGAATTCATGACATGATTTGGCTTCAATGAGTTCTGGGAAAGTCTTGTGCTGGACACCAACGTCTCCACCTTGTTTATGGTTCATGTTCATGGTTATCTGGAGCACCGATGTTGCTCCCACTTTCGTGAGTTCGTGAGTTAATGTTAAATGAAATATTTGAGCGTTGGGTGTTCAAGTGCTATGATTTCACCGGCTCACGAGAGCACTAAACGGACATTTGATCTCTGAATCATGACATCATCGGAATTATCGAAATGCAACATTGTGAAATATATTTGCTTAATGATTTTTGCTGGTTACTCGCTGAGCTTCTAGCTCACCCCAAAAATATTTTATTCCCCTCCACAGGGCTCAAGGCGAAGGAAGGACTTGTAGTACTTGTGCACGTGTATGGATGGCCTAAACTTTGTACAATTTTGGATTTGGAATTATTTTATGTATATTTGGGATTAGTTTCCGCTGCATTTGTGACATGTAATTATTGGAGACGGATGTGTATTTGTGGACCAGTTGATGTATATTTGATTTTTATATTGTAATTTAATTGAGCACTGTAGTGAACGACTGAGTCCCGGCGAGAGCTGGGCAGGCGGCCCGCCGAACCCTCTGGTTCGCCTTAGGGGGAGGTGGGGCTGTCACAAGTGGTATCAGAGCTTAGGCTTCAGATCTCTGTAGTGTATCCTAGGCTTGAAGTTTAGGATGCCGGACTGTGGGTTTGATTTAACTCTTGAGAGATTTGTGCGAGATGTCTTGACTTGATTGGTACAAGAGGGAATGTCGAGGACGACATTCTTTTAAGGAGAGGAGATTGTGACGCCCCGAAAAAAAATGAGTTTGAGAACCCGGAAATTTTTTTAATTTTCTAGGTTTTATTTTTTTAACGCCCGCCTTTTCTACATTTTCTTGATTATAAAAATTCCCCAGATAAAGTTTATGAGCAAAAATAGTTTTAAAATGATTTTTCTAGTATCGATTAGTTTTTGAGAAATTAAAAGCGTATTTTGGACGTCGGACCCGCAAGTGCGGTAAATGCATTATATTTTTGACAACTTGTTGGAATTTTGTATTAAGTGATATTATTTTACAAGGTGTTAAGATATTTGTCTTGGAGAGACAAGAAGATAATCTCAAGCTTAAAGAGTGACAAGTGTCACCTTGTTATTGAAGGTTGGACTTTGACATTTGACCATCTTACTACCTTTACCAAATAAGTACCAAATTGATCCAAAATTACCTTCATTCTTCATCATCTTGGCTGAGCTTCACAAGGAGAAAAGAAAGGAAAGCTTTCATCTTACTTCTTCATTTCTTGCTCCAATCAAACAATTTAACCGATTAAACTTGGATTTGCTCCATAAAAACCTTTCTCTTGGTAGTATTAAGGTGTGTAGTGAAGTGGTTTGAGAAGCAAAGGTGCTAAGTTGGGTCTTTTCTTGGGTTTGTAAGGTAAGTGACTAAGGAACCTTTCCTTTGATCTTGATAATGTTCAATTAGTGATTGGTGGTGGTTGAATAAGTGATTTTATGGTTGATTTCCTGATTTTGGTTGAAAATGATGAAGATTTATTATTTTTGGGGATTTTTCTGTTTTCATATGGATATGATTATGGGGTCATGTATGATGATTGAAAATGATGTTTAATGACTCTAGGAGGTGGAAAAAGTGATTAATTGCAACCAATTTCTGTTTTGGACCAAAAATTGAAAAGTGAGGGTTTTGTGATGAACATTCTGTCCGAATTTTTAGGTCCTAGATAGAGGCCGAATTGGCCTTGGCTCAAAACATGAAAGTTGTAGATATTGATGTTTTAAGGGTGCCTGTAAAATTTCAGGGCATTTGGAGTAGTGTAGAATGAGATATGTCGTATTTACTATTGCTGTTCTGGGTTTCAGGATGGCCGAACTGAGCCTGTAAATGGGTTGTTTTGACTGGAATTTTTTTGGATTTGGGTGTTGAGGTCTTCTGATGAAATGTAGCTGGATGTCTTAGCTTACATATGCCTTTGGAATTTCGGCATTTGGACCTGTATAGACTGAGTTGTATTCATTACAGCATAGTGCAATTTGGGAACCTGCAATTACGGTTCTGGGTTGGTATTCTGCATTTTTGACCTGTTTGCACTCAAAACTGGGTTGAGTGACCTTCTGTAATGTTGTAGACCTATCTCCTAGCTTCGAAACGGTGTATCTTGCACCTTCATCCGACAATCGTAGCGCATTTGGTACCATTACCGCAAAATGACGTCAAAACTGTTTTTCTGGTTTTGAGCTTAACCTTCATTTCCGGACTTTTTCCTAGCTTGACTTGTCTTTGCACTTCTTGGAGCTTGCTGAATGGCTATTGGATGAACTTGTTGTTGTGTGTGTACCTTTGGGTTTGAATGAGAAGAATAATGAAGCCATGATGGCTGGAAAAGTTAGCAAATTTAGGGGAAGTGCTGTCCGAACTTTTAAAGGATTTGTTTGCATTGAGTTTGTGATCTAAGACTTGGGTTTGAGCAAGGCAATGATACATGATGGATGGTTTCTGAGCCGTGGAGGTGAGTGACCCTAAACTATTTCCAAAGTACTTGTGAAATGTTTCTTGCATTAATTATTCGATTGCATATCATGCGTGCTTGCATGTGAATTCATGACATGATTTGGCTTCAATGAGTTCTGGGAAAGTCTTGTGCTGGACACCAACGTCTCCACCTTGTTTATGGTTCATGTTCATGGTTATCTGGAGCACCGATGTTGCTCCCACTTTCGTGAGTTCGTGAGTTAATGTTAAATGAAATATTTGAGCGTTGGGTGTTCAAGTGCTATGATTTCACCGGCTCACGAGAGCACTAAACGGACATTTGATCTCTGAATCATGACATCATCGGAATTATCGAAATGCAACATTGTGAAATATATTTGCTTAATGTTTTTTGCTGGTTACTCGCTGAGCTTCTAGCTCACCCCAAAAATATTTTATTCCCCTCCACAGGGCTCAAGGCGAAGGAAGGACTTGTAGTACTTGTGCACGTGTATGGATGGCCTAAACTTTGTACAATTTTGGATTTGGAATTATTTTATGTATATTTGGGATTAGTTTCCGCTGCATTTGTGACATGTAATTATTGGAGACGGATGTGTATTTGTGGACCAGTTGATGTATATTTGATTTTTATATTGTAATTTAATTGAGCACTGTAGTGAACGACTGAGTCCCGGCGAGAGCTGGGCAGGCGGCCCGCCGAACCCTCTGGTTCGCCTTAGGGGGAGGTGGGGCTGTCACAAGTGGTATCAGAGCTTAGGCTTCAGATCTCTGTAGTGTATCCTAGGCTTGAAGTTTAGGATGCCGGACTGTGGGTTTGATTTAACTCTTGAGAGATTTGTGCGAGATGTCTTGACTTGATTGGTACAAGAGGGAATGTCGAGGACGACATTCTTTTAAGGAGAGGAGATTGTGACGCCCCGAAAAAAAATGAGTTTGAGAACCCGGAAATTTTTTTAATTTTCTAGGTTTTATTTTTTTAACGCCCGCCTTTTCTACATTTTCTTGATTATAAAAATTCCCCAGATAAAGTTTATGAGCAAAAATAGTTTTAAAATGATTTTTCTAGTATCGATTAGTTTTTGAGAAATTAAAAGCGTATTTTGGACGTCGGACCCGCAAGTGCGGTAAATGCATTATATTTTTGACAACTTGTTGGAATTTTGTATTAAGTGATATTATTTTACAAGGTGTTAAGATATTTGTCTTGGAGAGACAAGAAGATAATCTCAAGCTTAAAGAGTGACAAGTGTCACCTTGTTATTGAAGGTTGGACTTTGACATTTGACCATCTTACTACCTTTACCAAATAAGTACCAAATTGATCCAAAATTACCTTCATTCTTCATCATCTTGGCTGAGCTTCACAAGGAGAAAAGAAAGGAAAGCTTTCATCTTACTTCTTCATTTCTTGCTCCAATCAAACAATTTAACCGATTAAACTTGGATTTGCTCCATAAAAACCTTTCTCTTGGTAGTATTAAGGTGTGTAGTGAAGTGGTTTGAGAAGCAAAGGTGCTAAGTTGGGTCTTTTCTTGGGTTTGTAAGGTAAGTGACTAAGGAACCTTTCCTTTGATCTTGATAATGTTCAATTAGTGATTGGTGGTGGTTGAATAAGTGATTTTATGGTTGATTTCCTGATTTTGGTTGAAAATGATGAAGATTTATTATTTTTGGGGATTTTTCTGTTTTCATATGGATATGATTATGGGGTCATGTATGATGATTGAAAATGATGTTTAATGACTCTAGGAGGTGGAAAAAGTGATTAATTGCAACCAATTTCTGTTTTGGACCAAAAATTGAAAAGTGAGGGTTTTGTGATGAACATTCTGTCCGAATTTTTAGGTCCTAGATAGAGGCCGAATTGGCCTTGGCTCAAAACATGAAAGTTGTAGATATTGATGTTTTAAGGGTGCCTGTAAAATTTCAGGGCATTTGGAGTAGTGTAGAATGAGATATGTCGTATTTACTATTGCTGTTCTGGGTTTCAGGATGGCCGAACTGAGCCTGTAAATGGGTTGTTTTGACTGGAATTTTTTTGGATTTGGGTGTTGAGGTCTTCTGATGAAATGTAGCTGGATGTCTTAGCTTACATATGCCTTTGGAATTTCGGCATTTGGACCTGTATAGACTGAGTTGTATTCATTACAGCATAGTGCAATTTGGGAACCTGCAATTACGGTTCTGGGTTGGTATTCTGCATTTTTGACCTGTTTGCACTCAAAACTGGGTTGAGTGACCTTCTGTAATGTTGTAGACCTATCTCCTAGCTTCGAAACGGTGTATCTTTCACCTTCATCCGACAATCGTAGCGCATTTGGTACCATTACCGCAAAATGACGTCAAAACTGTTTTTCTGGTTTTGAGCTTAACCTTCATTTCCGGACTTTTTCCTAGCTTGACTTGTCTTTGCACTTCTTGGAGCTTGCTGAATGGCTATTGGATGAACTTGTTGTTGTGTGTGTACCTTTGGGTTTGAATGAGAAGAATAATGAAGCCATGATGGCTGGAAAAGTTAGCAAATTTAGGGGAAGTGCTGTCCGAACTTTTAAAGGATTTGTTTGCATTGAGTTTGTGATCTAAGACTTGGGTTTGAGCAAGGCAATGATACATGATGGATGGTTTCTGAGCCGTGGAGGTGAGTGACCCTAAACTATTTCCAAAGTACTTGTGAAATGTTTCTTGCATTAATTATTCGATTGCATATCATGCGTGCTTGCATGTGAATTCATGACATGATTTGGCTTCAATGAGTTCTGGGAAAGTCTTGTGCTGGACACCAACGTCTCCACCTTCGACTGAGTCCCGGCGAGAGCTGGGCAGGCGGCCCGCCGAACCCTCTGGTTCGCCTTAGGGGGAGGTGGGGCTGTCACAACGTTTGTACACTCGACTCTCGTGTATCACTCAGGTTGATGACACTCTAATGGTCTTACCATTACACTTACGTTGCCGGATTGAGTAACTTGAGCAATGCCGCACAAGGTCCAAGAATTGTTCACCAAGTTTCGCACAAGAGTAACCAACGAGCAAAGATACTTTGGACACACTTGAGATACTGTTTTATGACCTAAATAATGTAGGTGAGCAGCCCAAGATAATCGACACTAGATAAGAAACAAAACTCAAAAGCTGAAATTTTGGAATTCCTAGGAAGAACTCTACCCGCACCAATTTCTGGAATTTGTTGGGTTGCTGTTTTCATGCCCTTTTGGTCAGGGTTTTGGGGTATTGTTGGTGTTGTTTTGGTGAATGAGTCAGCCCTTAAACTTAGCCCAATCCGATCACAAAGGGCTGTTTCACTAATTCGAGAATGCGGCTGGTTTGGCTTGTCAAGGTATGGCGGTCGGCTTGTGGGTGTAGGAGGCTGGATTGTGTATTGAGTGGGCTGGCTTATGTCGGTTAGCACTCGTAGTTGCCACCGACCTTGGACACAAGATTGTGTAGAGGTGGCCGAATGTGAGACAGAATTTGGGACACTGAATTGGTGAATATATGGGCGGAGGTGGTCGGTCAAGACATTTGGGAAATGATTTTGGTGTGCTGGCCGAATGTGAGTCAGAATTTGGGAAACTGAATTGTTGATTGACTTGGTTATATGTGGACGGTGGAGGTCGGTGGACGGAAGGTTTGGGGAATGAGTTGGTGTGGTGGTTGGCTGGGTTGGCAAACTGAATTGGTGATTTATGAGCGGTGGGTGCGGCCGAATGTGAAACAGAATCTGAAAGACTGAATGGGTTATTGAATTGTGGGTGGTGAAGGTCGGTCAAGGCCTGGGAAATGAGTTGGTGTTTGGCCGAATGGAAGACTGAATTGATGCCACAAGACACAACGAATTGCGGACAGATTTTGGAACACAAGGAAGCACACGAACAGAAAATATTATTATTTTTTTTTTTGACTAACAATGGCGCAACAAGACAACAACTACGACCAGAATTTTATGACAAGGGACACGACTTGAAACAAGGAACTACTCGGTCAGATTTGTTTTTTTTTTTTGACAAATGACGCAACAAAGATGTAACTACTCGAACAGAATTTGGTAACAAAGGCAGCGGAATCTAATAAGAACAGCAAAACTAAGACAAAGCTACGGATATAACGGAAGATACCTCAACCACAGCTCTGAAGCCAACTGATACGTTCCTCGATCAACACGTTTCGAGACACGTAGCACGTTTGCCCAAGGATCTAGCGAGGATGTCCAACGCTTGGAATTGCGGGATCTAGAACCAAACGGACGACACGATTTGATTCAAGACGGTAGACGACACTCCGATGAAGGTGAATACTCCAGGGGAATAGGTCGGTAGAACAATCTAGGACAGGACGCAAGACTGCTCAAAACCCTTGCCAAAGCAAGTAAAGGGGTCGAATCTCTCTCTCAAGAAGAATCGAAAATATGCAAAACTTTATTGATAAAACGTCTACCTAAAACCTTACAAAGCAAGCCTATTTATAGGCTAAAGTGACTGAAACCCTAAAGGGACTAGGAAAGGGAAAAGTCGGCCCATGGTCTTGGGACAAGATGGGCCGGCCCATGCTCTTACTTAAACACTAATCAATTGCTAAATAACTACTAAGGCCTAAGGCCCTATTCGGCCAACTCATTTGGAGGCCCACTTGACTCTTCATGGGCTTGGGTCATGGTGTAGATAACCCGATTAAAATCCTTCAAGCCTTCGAGGTCTCTATGAGAGTCTTGAGTTAAAGCCGCTATCCATCTCGCCATCCGTGCACACATCAACTGTACATGGATGAGATAGTAAGACTACACGGTGTTCCTGTGAGCATCGTCTCTGATCGGGATCCACGGTTTGTATCTCGATTTTGGCAGAAGTTTCAAGAAACCCTGGGGACTAAACTTAATTTGAGCACGACCTATCATCCTCAGACGGATGGCCAGTCAGAACGGACGATTCAAACTCTTGAGGACATGTTACGAACGTGCATTCTGGATTTTGGAGGCAACTGGGGTCAGCACATGACCTTGGTAGAGTTTGCGTACAACAATAGCTTCCATTCGTCGATTCAAATGGCCCCGTACGAAACTCTCTACGGACGCAAGTGCCGGTCACCGATTTACTGGGATGAAGTTGGCGAAAAAAAAGCACTGGACCCGTCAACCATTCCATGGATGGAAGAGGCTCAAGAGAAGGTCAAGTTGATAAGGCAACGGCTTCAAACAGCCCAAAGTCGACAAAAGAGCTACGCGGATAATCGAAGAAATGACTTGGAGTTTGAAGTTGGAGACTACGTATTTCTCAAGATCACACCTTTACGAAGTCTTACAGTGGGTAAAGGAAAGAAGCTTCAACCGCGGTACGTCGGACCCTACAAGATCCTTCAGAGGGTTGGAGCGGTCGCGTATCGATTGGAACTGCCATCCAGTCTATCTCGAATTCACGATGTATTTCACGTTTCGATGCTAAAGAAGTACCATCCTGATCCATCCCATGTATTGCAACTGGAGGATATCGAAGTAGATGAATCACTGGCCTATGAAGAGAAACCAGTTCAGGTACTTGATCGGAAGGTCAAAGAGCTTCGCAACAAGAAGATTCCATTAGTAAAGGTGCTGTGGAGAAACCACGGAGTTGAGGAAGCTACTTGGGAAATGGAAGAGGAAATGCGAAAGAAATACCCAAACCTATTCGGGGATTAAGGTGAGAATTTCGAGGACGAAATTTTTTTAGTAGGGGAGAGTGTGAGAACCCGTAAAACCCTAATATTTTCCTAGAGTTTATTATCCTTTAATTGCTTATATTTTTGCATTTTCGGGCTTAGAAATATTTTCTGGTAGATTTTATGCTTAATTATAGTTTTAAGATGATTTTTCTAGTATGGGAGAATTTTTAGAAAATTAAGAATATATATTGGACGTGGGACCCACTAGTGCGAAAAGTTCGGAAAAATTCGGCCAATCAGGTTAAGTTTTGGATACTGTGTAAAATTTATCGGGTGTTAAGAGCCAAGTAGAGAGTGAGATTTGATTGATGTGAGAGAGATAAAGAAGTGATAAGATTGCATTTAATGGGATGCCATGTGTCATTTTCCCATTTGTTGGACTTTAAGAATCACTATTCACATTTTTGACTTTTGACCAAAATTAGTTAATATCTCCAAAAAATTCACAAAAAATTCACCATTTTTCTTCTCATTGTGGCCGAACCTCTCTCTTGCAAGAAGGAAGAAAGTTCTTCAACATTTCAAGCTTCCAACTTGTCCAAATCCACCAAATCAAGTGTTTAACTTAGTTTTTACTCCATACAATCTTTCCTTCTAGTGATAGTAAGTGTATTAGTGAAGTTTGTTTGAAGCTCTAAGGTGGCCAACACCTCTCTACATCTCTTGATACTTGGTAAGTGATGCTTGAACCTCTACTACACCTAATGATGGTTATATTATGCTTAGAAGTGGCTTGAGTGTTGGAATATATGATTTATTTCTTGGTTTGGCTTGATTTGGTGAAGTTTTCCATTTTATGATGAATTTTCTGGTTTCATATGATCTTGATGGTGTGGTTGTTTTTGATGGTTTGTAATAAGGGGCTTTGACTCTAGTGGGTGTGAATTGTTGTTAAATGCAACCAATTTTGGAATTTGAATGAAATGTGCAAAGTTAGGGTTCATGAACCCCTATTCTGTCCGAAATTTGAGGTCATAGATAGAGGCCGAATTGGACTTTGATCAAAACATGAAAGTTGTAGGTATTGATGAGTTTAGTGTGTCTGAAAAATTTCAGGGCAATTGGACTAGTGTAGAGTGAGTTATGCCGTTTTTACTGTTGCTGTTTTTGGAGCACAGAATGTCCGAACTGCGATAGTAATTGCCTGTTTTGACTGGAATTGGTTTGGATTTTGAAGTTGGTGTCTTCTGCGGAAATGTAGCTGGATGTCTTAGCTAACTTATGCCTTTGGAATTTCGGCATTTGGACCTGTGTAGGCTGAGATTGACGTATTACAGTTTTGTGTGTTTTGCAAACCTGTTTTGGTAATTCTGGTTTGGTATTTGGCACTTTTGACCTAGTTGTGCTAGGATTTGGACTGAGAAGCCTTCTACATTGTTGTAGCTCTGTTTCTTGGCTTCGAAATGGTGGGTCTTACACCCCCATCCAACATTTGTAGTGAGAGTTGTGCCATTACTGCATTATGAGGTCAAATCCGATTTTCTTATCAAGGCTTAGGTTAAAGCCCTTTCTTAATTTCTGGTTTGCTTTCATGCTTGTATATGTTTATAAAACCCTATTGGGGTTGTGAATTGGTGTTGTTTATGGCTCGGTATGGTTTCTTGTTTTATGATATTGTGAGCCTATGGAACGGCTCTTGACATGAAATGCTTATATGTGTGTTGATGGGTTGTGATTGAAGAAAAATAATGAAGCCTTATGGCTGGAAAATTTGGTAAACACAAAGGGCATGCTGCCCGAATTTTTACTCGAGATTTAGAAAACTATCTTCTCGACTTGAGTAAAGGTCAAGTATTTAACACTTGAATTTCCATGCATGAAACCCTATTGGGCGATAATTGGTTTGACTTTATGACTCGTTATCGAGTCTTATAGTATTTGTTTACATGTTCTAGGGCGTGACGATAGCTCACGACGTCTTGGTGATCGTGGTGCATGAAATACCACTTTCTTGCTTGGTGAGTATACTACTCACTTACTTGTTATAATGTGGCTTTGTGCTATGTGTATTGATGCCTTGAAGGCTTAATTGGTTATTGGAAATGATTGAGGTGAGGGTGTACTTGACCGCCCTCACCCCTTGTGATTCCATGCATGGCTAGTGCTTGCATTACTGAATTACTGCACTTGATATATGAAATACTGAATTCCCTTCATGGAAACTGATTTGGTATCATTTGGGCGAATGTCCAATGGCTTTACTGTATCACTGAGCTCAACCCCGTTTGGTAGTCAATTGGATCGAGCCGGCGAGGGCTTGGTCGTGAAAATTGTCATGCCACGGGGACTGTACTGTGGAATCTTGTGGTAATGAGACCTTTGGTTCCGGTATACTCGAGTATTACCAAAATGACTGAATGGAGTGCGGGCCCGGTTGGGGTATGATAGTTGGACGGTTGGATGTAAGTGATGTCTACGGATGGTTACTTTTCATTGACGGAGGGTCAATGAGGTTGGATCAAGATTGCAAGCGTGGAAATGGGCTCTTGAGAGCCGACCGTATCCTTTTTCGTTTTGTTTTACTGCTTATTTGTGCACTTTAAATGAAAGTTCATCCTTATGTGACTTTGGTTGCTTATGTAGTAGTATACCACTGGGCTTTAGCTCATTCCGTGTTATTTGTTTTCCTTACAGGGATATAATTACTTTTGAGAATGGATTGGATAGTCACTTGCCAAGTTGAGCTTAAATGTCTTTTGTATAGCTCTTGAAATGAAGCCTTAATGTGTAACGGGTTCATTTCCTTTTGATAGGCAAACTGAATATGTACTTTCTTTATGAATGTCTGTGGCATGCCACTATGGTTGTAAATGTTGGATTTCACTGTGTATATGTTAAATTGACGTTTGGATTCTTCTATCCAGGCCACTATTCAGTTTTCCATTTTTTTTATTTTGCTATTTTGATACTTATGGCTTGTCCGAGCGCACTTTTGTTTTCCCGAAACGTATTCGAACGCGTGTAACTGTACCGTAGTCCTGGCGAGAGTTGGGCAGGCAGTCCGCTAACCCCTTTGGTTCGCCTTAGGGGAAGGTGGGGCTGTCACATTGATCCACTCATTATATTCTGAAAAGATCTTGGATTCCAATTTGTTGACTTAATCCAAGTGCAGGTTCTCTAAACCACGAAGATTTCCCCAAACTTCCAATACCATACTCCGACTCTCAGTAACTGTGTTGAATCTGATATTTCCAATCCCTCGTATCATCAGAATTCTTTGTGGATACCCAAATTGCCTTATGACTCCTTGTGGAACATATGCGACCAATCCATTGGTGCTTTCTAGGGGGATAAAATTCTATTGGGTAATCGTGAAAACTGGATCCTTAACTTTTGTCCAATCCAAAACTCATTGTATCTTATCAGGTGTCAAGTTATTGAACTCTTGAATAAACTAACTTAGAGATGCAATTCGATAATACTTTTTGACCCTTTCTCGGTGTGATTCGATCCAATTCTAAAAAGGATAACTTTTGTCCTATCTTATCAGTTTGTGTACGTAGAAAAAGAGAAAATAAAGAGATGTTAGTTCAACAAATAACACATAGCACGTTGGGACAATAAATGACACAAGAATGGAAGGTAAAGAAAGAGGGGTGAAATCCCTCCCCTCGTGTCGAGTGTTCCTAATTAGGTAAGGCTTGACTTTATCCTAGGTAATTTCTAATATGGATGCATGAGGTTTGGCTTATTAATACATCTAGACTTGATAAGGTTTCAGACTCCCAAACCTTCAGACCAAGAGGTGAAGGATCATCAATCCTAAGGCCTTCGGTCGGTGGCTTGAGTGATCCCTTAGGCATCGCTATGGGTGCATGGCACATCATCCGCATACCTAAGGAAATTGATTCTAATCCTACAAGGAAATATGGGATGGCGCCCACGAGAAAATTAAAATAGGTGAAAAGCAATGCATGCACGTATGAGGTGCTTCCTTTTGAGGGGAGGGATTATAATTAAAACACGTGTAAAGGCTCTAAAGTGATATTTTTCCCCACCCAAGATGCAAGCACGATACAAGTATATAAACATAAATAAATGCCAATAAATAAACAAATAATCGCATATGCGGATATCGAGAGACGGTCGCGTGTGTGAAATGGAATAATCCTAAAAATGAGGAAAAAGAAAAAGCAAAAGAAATATGCAACCTAAACATCCACATATGATAAGTGATTGGGTTAAAAAAGGAAAAAATAACTAAACCAAGCAATTGGACTCTCTAGCTTCCCCAGTGGAGTCGCCAAGTTGTCGCGTCACATTTTCCGTGATGGAAAATAAATATTTACAAAATATATAATTTTATTTAAAAATATGTGAAAAAGGACCTAGAATGGGACTTTAAATAATGCAACAGTTTGGGTCCAAAATTTAGTCTAAAAGGGTTTTTAAGAAAAATAGGAGTCACCATTTGATATTGAATTTGGATTACCAAGTCTCCCAAAAATATTTTTTGACAAAAATAAAACCCTTTTGGACAACTCCAGGTCTTTGAAAAATAAGAGAAAATGAGTTCGGGAATCACGGTTGAAGAATGGGAAGGTAAAGATTCGATTAACTCAAAGCTAAGGCACCCTTTCAATCTAATCTAAGCTAGTTGCACGGTTTAATAAAAAAATTTTCTTAATCCAACTCTTAAATTTATCACGTTTCGATGTTTCCTATATGGATGCAAATCTAAATTTATAAAATATTGAAAGGGACAAAAATGTCTATTCAAGGATTTAATTGATACCAATCGCATTAATTGCGAAAGTCAAAATAATTCCTTGAAGAGGTCACGAGCTTGCATGAATGAAATTCAAAGAAAAGAAAAGAAACTTAAATTATATATCTAGATATAAGTGGCCAAAGAATAGGAATGTAACATAATGGGTACGGGAGACAAAAACTCGTGACATAATTTTCTTACACAGGGAGCGATGGAGTATTTAAACTAAAGAATTATAATCACCCATTTCCCATGTTTGAAGAATAATTCTCCTAACATGAGCAAGCAAATGCACTAACTTATTTTACAATTTCTTAAATGAGATGCAATTCTAAATGATATGATTAACACATAGAGGATAGAGGATAATATAATAGGCAATATCATACAAATGAGAAAAGATCCTAAAAATAAAAATATGCATGAAAATGTAATGAATATCACACAAAAATGAATCTAACGCATGAACAATCTAAGGGTTTAGCGTTGGACTAGCCCATTTCTAGAAATTTTTACTAGCGTTAGGTTAGCAAGTAAATGGAGGGAGAAACCACAACTAGCGTTGGACTAGTGTGGCGATATCACACATTAATAATACATAGTAAGACAAATAGGCATAAATTAAAACAAATAAACATGTAAGAGCACGTAACACATAACACATAAACATAATATTTAGATGCGAAAATCTTAAGAAAAACGGATAAAGCACATAACACATAAGTCACATAAACACGCAAGGACCTATCTATTACAGTGGGGAATCTAACTACAATCTAAAATGGAGAAATATAAAAAATAAAACCTATCTATTTTATCTATTATAATAGGGGACCAAATTACAATCTAAGATGGGAAAGATATAATAAAATAAATCTAGTTATCCTATCTATTATATTTTTGAGGTATTTAAAGGCCTCTCCAATAATTATAAAAATTAACTAAACAAATATAAGAAAATTTGAATGAGCATTTAAATTAAATAAATAAAGCATAAAAAAATATAAACACATAGAAACACGTAGAAACACGTAGTAGCACATAAGAACACATAATTGCCTTTGAAATAATAATAGAGGTACCTCCCTTTTGAAGTGGTGACTAAATGGAGTCAAATTACCCTATTTATACTCAAAATGAACAAAAAAATCATGGCACCAATTTAATTGAAAAATAATAATGATAAAAATACTAAATTCACCTTAATATGTCAAACGTAAAGAAATTTAAGAATATCTAAAAATTACAAGTTAAATATACTCAAAAGTAACATAATTAGTTATTAAAGAAAAGAAACAATCATAATAAAGAGAGCCAAAATTCACTAGAGACTTGTTGACCTTGATCCCTAACTGTTGATGTTTACAAAACAATGGATAATACTAATATCTCTTCAAGAAATATTTTCAGTTGTGAAGCAAATCAGATTCAAAGATCAAGTGCAATTGAAAGGGACAAAGGCTGCTGAAAGCTGTCGGACGCTTGGTTCGGACATTCGATAATCATTGCGTAACTTCGGACGCATGAAGAACACCACCACCGGACGTCCGATAGGATCCTTCAAAGTCGACGAAACCATCGGACGTTGAATATGTCTCCACCGGACGTCCGATAGAAACAAGATGATTTCTCAAATCTCTTTGTTTGCTGTCGGACGCACAAAGAGCCTGCACCGGACGAATTGAAGAAAATTTCTGAAACTCATTGCCTGCTGTCGGACGCAAAAAACAGGAGTACCGGACGTCCGATACTCCAACGGCTAGTTGACTCTTCAGCTACTTTTTATCTGTTGGAAGCATTAATAAGCCACTTTCTTGGTCCTATATAAATAGTGGTTGGTCAGATATTTTAAACAACTTTTGCACACTGAAAATACAAAAGATCTAGAGTGATTTTAGTGAGAAAATACTCTTCAAAGAAGATTTGTAGTCTTAGTGGTGTGAGGTTCATTGTAAGCTTTTCATTTGTGAGTGAATACTTCATGAGTGTAGCTCTGTGAGGGTTGTCCTAAGGGATAGTACAACTTCCTGACTTGACCGAGTGGTGTTCGGGGCAAGGAGGAGGTGAACCTTCCTTTGCACGCAAGAGTGATTGTAATTCATGAACTTGAAGAAGCTTATTTGAATTATTCTACAAGTTCAAGAGGAGTTGGGTAGTTAATTGGTTTTCAATTCTTTCCTTTCTATTTACTTATTGTTACGTTTGTGATCTGTACATTGTTTATCTCTTCCACTTGGTTGTCTTCGATCCTTACAATTGGTATCAGAGCTTGGTCTCCTAGAGATTAAGCTCAATCGGCTTTGGAGTAAAAATGACAACCAATAATGCCATGTTTTTTGAAGGACATTCTGTCATTAGACCACCTATGTTTAATGGGTCAAATTATGTGAGTTGGAAAGAAAGAATGATTATATTTTTGCAATCAATTGATATTGAATTGTGATTTATTATTAGTGAAGGTCCATATGATGCCTCTCTTATAGATGAAAATACTTATAGATCTAGACCAAAAACAAGAAGTGAACTGACTGTTATGGATAGAGCTCATCTCACCTTAAATGCAAAAGCCATGAATGTGTTATATTGTGCTTTAGACTCAAATGAATCTATTAGAGTCAAGGGTTGCATGTCAGCTAAAGAAATTTGGGACAAATTGAAAGAAATTCATAAAGGTAGTGAGAATGTTAGAGAACAAAAGAAATCTATTCTGATTACCAAGTATGAATCGTTCAAGATGGAACCTCATGAAAATATTGATAAGATGTATTGTAGATTCAATGATCTTATTAAAGATTTAGACGTTCTGGAAAAAGAATATATCTTAAGAGAGAAAAACAGAAAAATCTTGAATGCTCTGTCTAAAGATTGGGAAAATAAAGTGACTGCTATTGAGGAGGCTGAAGATTTGAATACTATGCCTATTAAATCACTTATTAATTCTCTAACCTCTTATGAGCTGAAGCTTAAGTCCAAAGTGCAAGAGGAAGAGGATGCAAAGGTAAGAAAGAGTATTGCTCTAAAAGCCTCACAAGATGAAGATGATACAGCGTCCTTAGATGGAGATGACATAGAAGGTGACGACAGTGATATTGCACTCATTACAAGAAGGTTCAAACGAATATTCAACAAGAGGAGATTCAAAAAATGTGGACCTAGCAATTCATTTCCAAATCAGTTCAACAACTCGAGAAACAAAGGGAAGCTAGAGCTCAACAAAAAGCAAACCGATAAGTGCTTTGAATGCGGCCAACCTGGACACTACGCAAGTGAGTGTCCAATGAAGAAGAGGAAAGGTGAAAGAAAACCCAGATTCAATAACTTCCAGTTCACATGGAATGAATGCAACTCCGATGGTGAAATTGAAGAGGAAGAAGAATCTGTTCAATTGGCTTTCATGGCCATTGGAGATGATGAGGTAACATCTTCCAACTCTCAATTTGAAAGTGATGATGAAACTGATGATGATCTTGAATCTTTCATTATAAAATTGCATGATAGTTTGAAAGAATCTTATGCTAGAAACAAGGAATTAAAATATAAAATTAGTTTTCTTCTTCAAGACAATGCAAATCTTTTTCAACAAAACAAAAAGTTGAAAGTTGAAAATGATTACTTCAAAAAGAGTGAGACTGCTTTACACTTAGAACTTGATAGAAAAACAAAGCTTTGTGAATTGTTCAAAAAGGAACAAGGTGATTTGAAAAGAAGAATGGATGGTCTAAACAAGTTGCTTAAACACAAGAAACAAGTCTGTTTTCAAAAGAATAGGTTGAATTCTAATTCCAACAAATTTGCTATTTATAAGAGAAGACAAGTAAGATTTATTAAACCTGTTCATATAAATAACTCTTTGGTTGTGTGTAATTTTTGTTGGCAAAAAGGTCACATGAAAAGTGATTCTTATGTAAGAAAAAATATGAGAAAATGTATGAAATGCATATGGATAGTTAAACATGATACTTACTCTCAAGGACCCAAAAATTAAAGGGAGATAAAAGAATAATGCTGATCTTATGATGATTTGTTTTTTATTTTGATTGTTATTTCTCTGTTTGATACTTCTTTTGATATCAATTCTCTATGATATGTTGGCGATTGCTATCATTTCTCTGTTTTTATATTGGATTCTCTGTTATTGTTGCTAGATTTTGGTAACTGGTTTTTACTCTCATCTTATGATGACAAAAAGGGGGAGAAATGGATGCTATGTGTAAGGGGGAGTTATTCTGAGTTTATTAGTTTGGATGCAATGAGTGAGGGGGAACTTTTGCTCATATGGTCAATCTTTTTCCTTCTTCCAATCATTGTTTTGTCATCATCAAAAAGGGGGAGAATGTTGACCTTGATCCCTAACTTTTGATGTTTACAAAACAATGGATAATACTAATATCTCTTTAAGAAATATTTTCAGTTGTGAAGCAAATCAGATTCAAAGATCAAGTGCAATTGAAAGGGACAAAGGCTGCTGAAAGCTGTCGGACGCTTGGTTCGGACGTCCGATAATCATTGCGTAACTTCGGACGCATGAAAAACACCACCACCGGAGGTCCGATAGGATCCTTCAAAGTCGACGAAACCATCGGACGTTGAATATGTCTCCACCGGACGTCCGATAGAAACAAGATGATTTCTCAAATCTCTTTGTTTGCTGTCGGACGCACAAAGAGCCTGCACCGGACGTCCGATAGAATTGATGAAAATTTCTCAAACTCACTGCCTGCTGTCGGACGCAAAAAACAGGAGTACCGGACGTCCGATACTCCAACGGCTAGTTGACTCTTCAGCTACTTTTATCCATTGGAAGCATTAATAAGCCACTTTCTTGGTCCTATATAAATAGTGGTTGGTCAGATATTTTAAACAACTTTTGAACACTGAAGATACAAAAGATCTAGAGTGATTTTAGTGAGAAAATACTCTTCAAAGAAGATTTGTAGTCTTAGTGGTGTGAGGTTCATTGTAAACTTTTCATTTGTGAGTGAATACTTCATGAGTGTAGCTCTGTGAGGGTTGTCCTAAGGGATAGTAAAACTTCCTGGCTTGACCGAGTGGTGTTCGGCTCAAGGAGGAGGTGAACCTTCCTTTGTACGCAAGAGTGATTGTAATTCATCAACTTGAAGAAGCTTATTTGAATTAATCTACAAGTTCAAGAGGAGCTGTGTAGTTAATTGGTTTGCAATTCTTTCATTTCTATTTACTTATTGTTACGTTTGTGATCTGTACATTGTTTATCTTTTCCACTTGGTTGTCTTCGATCCTTACAAAACTAAATTGGAAAATCAAAAAACTTTTAGGGTCAAAATTATAATTTTCCAAAGTTTAGGGATCAAAATTAAATAAAGGATAAAATTCAGGGACCAAACTGCAATTATTTTAGGGGCCTAAGTGAAGGAGATTTAAAATTTTCTGGGCCACAGTAAAACTACTCCAAAGATCAGGGACTAAAGTGCAAATTTCAGTAGCAGATCTTCATAAGAAAACAGGCCACTGGACCATTCTCTAATTTTTTCGGGCCGAAGGCCATCTAACCCATCAAAAACCCAATATTAAAAGATACGGGCTAACCCACTAAGTTTATTAAGCTAAGCCTGGTGAAAAGGGGTTGGGTTTGAACTACAAGCCCAAATACAAATCCAATCGAAACCCAGCACAAAAAATAAGCCTTGACCCAACCGAAAATAAAACATTAACCCAACACTTTTTCTTTCTTTTCCTTCTTTTTTTTTTCTTCTCTTCTTCTTTCTTCCCCATTCATTTCTTCTTCTCCTCTGGCCATCTGAAGCTTACTCCATGGCCCGACAAATTTTCCAATCACAAGTTTTCACCAAAATACATCCCCCACTCAGTTTTTCACGTAGATTGTGACAGCCCCACCTCACCCTAAGGCGAACCAAAGGGTTCGGCGAACCGCCTGCCCAGCTCTCGCCAGGACTCACTCACTCATAGCTCAAGGAAAAAAAAATAAAATAACAACGCACATCCTTAGAAAATAAATAACACACCCATTTCAACTTAATATATATATATATACTTTGATGCTCAAATCCAGATACAAAACTTCTACACACCAAAATACTTCAAAGTGTTTACAATACAAGTACAATCAACCCTAGTCGGGTACTAGTGTGAGTACAATTCCAAAAGTCAAAATAACTAGACTACGCTAGCCTGTACGTCTCACGCCTCGCTCGTACCCCCTGTAAGGAAAACAAATGACGTGGAATGAGTTAAAAATCCAGTGAGGTTCCAAATAGCAAGTTAACCCTTATTTAAAAGTGCAAGTATCATGTAACAAAGTAATGAGCATGAAAAGTTCATAAAAGTGAGCAATAATACTTCAAGTAGCAAATCTCAAAGTGAGCGAGTGTAAAAATTTTCAAAAGAAACAATAATCCAATAAACAATAATCACTCCAAAGTATAAGGATACGAATGGCTCTCAGGAGCCAAATTCCCATTTCATCACTAGAGCTTGATCAAGTAATAGTTGACACTCCGTCAACCTTCAAGTAAGTAACCAATCCAGTAGAGCACCACTTACACTACTCTCCGTCCACCATTCACACCCCCTACTGGGCCCAAAATCCTCAATAAATATTGGTGGTAATACTCGAGTATACCGATTAGTCGAGGAGATATCACTCCACTCGACAAAACGAAAGACCCATGGTTCGTTACCCAATCGACCAAGCCCTTGCCGGCTCGACTCGATTAACTAGCCAATGGAGTTTGGGGTCCCCAAAAGTCGATGAGGTAACACTCCAATCGACTGAATTAAAATAAAAGTATGGAGACGGGAATGAGAGGCACCTTCCACTCGGATAGAGTGTGGTACATACTGCCGCTCCACACTTACAGATCAAGTACAAGTATATCAAGTTAATTGCAACAATAAACAAGTAGATATCATATTAGGGCAAGTGCGATAAAGTACACCCTTGCCCGATCAACAAATCTCGTATCATGTATTTTCATGGATCAAGTATCAAAACAAGTATCAAGTTCAACCAGATATTTGGAAGCACTCACCAAAAGTCTAGTGCCTCTCAAAAACACGTTCAGGTCCAACTCCTTGGTTGGAGTCCAAATCTGCGATAAAATATCATTTACGAATGTAAAATTTTCTAGAGTTCGAAACATAGGAGTTTCGCTTCAAGAAAATCAAGTAAATGCAACTCGTTTGAGTAGTATTCAAGATACTTATCAAATTCTAAGAAATTCATGCTCGCTCTTAAGACTTTGAAACTTGGAAACAATTATACTTTGAAATACCATTTGGGTCGACGAAATGGAGAAAAGTATATCTATTAGTCATAAATTTCATTTTTCCAAGGGTACAAGGTCGGTCAAGTTCTAAGTTATATACCTCGATAAAAGAAGGTGCAATATCCTAGATGGTTCAAGTGGTATTCGCTCTCAAACCTTACTCAAGTCGCAAGTATATCTACCTAGTTCTCAAGCGTAAATTTGGGCAGCACGCCCTTTGTATTTACCTATTTTCCAGCCATTTATGGCTTCATTCTTTTCCTCAATCAAACCCAAAATTACACACAACATAATCTCATTTCATTAGCCGTCCAATAGGCTCAAGGTCATACAAGTACAAAATCAAGCTAAGAACATGTGCGGAAATGAAGTTTAAATTAGGAAACAAAAGGCAGATTTGATGTTATTTTGCGTAACAGACACAACTGGAGCTACGCTTATCGGATTAGGGTAAAATTTATACCATTTCGAAGCTAAGGCAGAGAGCTACAACTTTGATGAAGACCACTCAGTCAAGTTCGTAGTGTAGCTAGGTCAAAATTTAAAATTACAAAACTTGAATCTCACACTCGGGCTACTTAACCGCACTATACGTAAATGACAATAACTCAGGCTACCGAAGTCCAATAAAGGTGATTCCTAGGGAGTTGGAAAGTTAAGACATAACACTACAACTTTCATGTTTTGGCCAAATGCTAAATCAGTACGGATCATGGTGAACAGACACGGTTAGTGTTGCGAAATATCAAAATTGTCCATTGGACTAAACCTATGAGAGTTAGGGGTATTTCGATCTTTTCACAGGCTACGTTGCTCCGATTTAGCTGAAATTTTGTAGGAAACTATAAAACATCATTCTATACAACTTTCATGTTTTGGGCTAATGCTGGTCAGTCTCTAACATACTCAAACAGAAACGGGCAGAACTAAACCATAAGAAACCGATATTCTGGAAATTTGCTCCATTCAAGGTATAACTCTCATTTTAAGCTTGAAACCAACACTACAACCTCATATACAAGCTTATATACATCATATACCATCCATACAGCAAGTATAAGAAGAAAATCATTCAAACCCAAAGCTGAAATTTTACACTACAAAGCTGGAATTGACCAAATCTACTACTAAACCATGAGATCTACCCAACAAACCATAACTTTCACTTGTAAACCATTAAGTAGTACAACCATGAACTAATACCTTCCTTACCTAGGATTGGAGAAGCACAACAGCCTCTAGGAAGCTTGAACCACCAAAACTCTCAACTCCAAGATGGCAATCCACCTTCCTAAGCAACTTCCATGGATTATTTGGTGAATCTATCGGTTAGTTTGCAAGATTGAGCAAGAAATCAAGATGGAATGAAGTGTTTCTTTCTCTCCTTTTCTCTCCTCACTCTCACGGCCAAATGTGCAGAAATGAAGAAGAAATGCAACCCAAGGAAAGATAAGAAAGCAAGAAAAAGGCTTGGTCAAAGTTTAACACATGTCACAATTTGATTGGTGGTCAAAATTTTCTTTTCTCTCTCTTGTTTTTTGTCCAAATTTTTGGCTGCTTTATCAGATATTTTAGGGCTGATTTGACTCAATTAATAGCAAGGGTATTAAGGTAATAAAGTGGTGTTCACATGGTGCACTCACTCGGTAACAAACGGTGCACGTCGTTTCTACCCGTTTTTCCTTAACTCGCACGTACTAGGATTTTTACTTATAATTCACTAACTTATTATTCTCACTTCTAATCTCATATTATTTCTCATCTAAAACTCACTCTTAATTACTAAATTTAGTACACAAACCTCCACACTTAGTCACATTACCAAAATACGTGAAAACTCTAATTTACCCGAACTATAAAACTAAGGGTAAAACTCTTAATTCTATTCTTTATTCTAACCATTGAGGATGAAAATAAGTAGTATAGCTATAATAATGTAATGTATTTCAAATAAAAGGGAATTTTAAGAAAAATGTGATGAATTTTACAATTCCATAGAATAAAATTAGGGTTTTGAGTCAAATATGAGGGATTTAAACACAACCTGTTAGTCACAAGTAAACTAGGGTTTTAAAGTACAAGTAGGGTTTCTAGTCTTTAAAATAAAACAATGTTTTAAAACAAAAATAAAATAAAGAAACCGTAATATCCTCTTTGAGACTAAACAAAAACATTATCCTAAAAGTCGGGGTATCACATAGATTCCATTTTTAAAGTTTCTTTTTACAAAAAAAGATTCTAAAGTGGCCAAAATGCCAAAAAAATAGCCCAGCTTTTTATTTTTAAAACACTATAATCACCACTAAAATCATAAAAATTATACCAAAACTAATAGTCCCTCGACAATATTGTCCCTCGACAATATTGTCCCACTGTTTGACACCCCGTGGGGCCGTGGGTTTTGTTCTTGGCGATGCTGGACAACACAACAGGCACCCGCAGGCTACCTCACCAAAAGGCCTCGTCGAGGTGGGTGAAACCACAACAGACTTATCGAAGCAGCCCAGGCTCTCTCCCTAGCCGATGTGGGAGCATGACACTCCACCCCCCTTAGGGGACCCAACGTCCTCGCTGGCACACCGGGATTGGGAGTCGGATCTGATACCACTCTAACAGTCCCTCGACAATATTGTCCCACAGTTTGACACCCCGTGGGGCCGTGAGTTTTGTTCTTGGCGGTGCTGGACAACATAACAGGCACTCGCAGGCTACCTCACCAAAAGGCCTCGTCGAGGTGGGTGAAACCACAACAGACTTATCAAAGCAGCCCAGACTCTCTCCCTAGTCGATGTGGGAGCATGACACTTGTGACTACCCCACCGTACCCAGAGGCGTACCAAAGGGCTTAGCGGATCGCCTGTCTAACTCGCGCCAGGACTCAATACTTAAAATGAGCAAATAGATTTCATGCTAAAAGAAAGTTCTATTTACTCTATTACAGCTTCAAAAGTTGCATAAACTAGTACATCAAGTCATACATACCACGAGTACCAGAAAGTAAACCCTAGAAAAGTTGATAATTATAACCACCACGACAAATATATACATCTTACTAGTCAACTTATAACAAGTACAAATTCAACTATTCTATAACCAAAGTCTATACACCTTCCTGAGCTTGCCCCGCGTCGGCCCCCTGCTAAGGAAAACAAATGGAATGGGGTAAACTATATGGTTAGTGAGTAATCAGGGGTAAAAATGTAAACTCACATCCAAATAAACAAGTAAATCAGGATATTTCACATCAATAACAGAAGGGTAACATCACAATGGTAGGATACGGGTGGCTCCAAAGCCAGCTCAATTCCCCGAGCTTGAACGCCTGTTGACACTCCGTCAACCAAAGTACTCATGGTCCGTAGACTCCACTTACTTTTCCCGTTCACCTTATCAACCCCCGCTGGCCTGTCAACAGCACACAGCAACTCGAGCGAAACAAAATCACTTAGCTTTAATCAAAGCTTTAACAAAGAACGAAATCCCAAGGTTAGCATGGAACTAACTTCGACCAAGCCCCGGCTGGCTCGAATAGTCCGTCTACCCTTGGAACCGGGCTGGAACCAAGCCCTGAGATATCCAATCTCTTAATAGATGATATATTTCAATAAAGTACACAACAAAGTACTTACCCCAACAGCACACAGCAAAAGGGGTTCAACTCAAGTCATGTAATCACCCCCATCAGTACATAGCAAAAGGGTGATACTCAACATAAGGCATGTATTCTCACATATAAAATCAAAACAAAGGATGGGTTTAGGTCGAGTGAGTTAAAGTACACCCTCGCCTAAGTACCCATTTAACATAAACAAATCACTTTGACAATTTCACATCAATAACAACCCAATTACTTACTCAAAAGAGTTAGCTTGTAAATCAAGGCACTTTATACGGGTCCACCGATTCCGTCCGGTTCGTCACTGCCTGTGACAGAAGATTATACTAAACTATCAGTGAATTGATCATCACAAATGGAAATAAGGACTAAAACAATCAAAGCGGCAAAAAGAACAAGGAAAATCATGCGCGCGTGCGCGGAAATGAAAATGGTACAAAACAGGTTACACGTTTTTAACCATAACTGAAGCTGTGGTTATCGGATCAAAATGTACTAGGTAGTGTCTCGAAGTTTAGACAAAGAGTTACAACTTTCATGAAGACATCTCAACCCAGTTTTCAGTATATCCAAATCAAAGTTGCAGATTACAGAACTAGAACGCCAAAGACTAGTTTAGTCCTCTAGTGAAAATTTGGCGGCATGCCCCTTGTGTTTACCTATTTTCCAACCATTTATGGCTTCAATATTTTCCTCAAATCAGTCCCAAAGTCACACACAAAATAATCTTATTTCAATAGTCATTCAATAGGCTCAATGTCGTATAAGTACAAAATCAAGCTAGGAAAATGTCCGGAAATGAAGTTTAAGTCATAAAACAAAAGACAGATTTGATGTCGCTTAGCGTATCGGACACAATCGAAGCTACGCTTATCGGATAGGGGTAAAATTTATACCATTTCGAAGCTAATACAAAGGGCTACAACTTTGATGAAGACCACTCAGTCCAGTTCATAGTGTATCTAGGTCAAAATTTCAAATTACAGAACCAAAATCTCACAATCAGGCTAGTTAACCGCACTATGCGTAAACGACAATAACTCAGGCTACCGAAGTCCGATTGAGAAGTTTTCAGGGCCGTTGGAAAGATAAGACATAGCACTACAACTTCTGTGTTTTGGCCAAATGCTACTTCAATACGGATCTGGGTGAACAGACACGGTCAGATTGGTGAAATGTCAAAACTGTCCACAGAGCTCTACTTATGGCAGTCAGGGGTATTTTTGTCTTTTCACATGCTACAGTGCTCGGATTGAGCTGAAATTTTATAGGCAGCTGTAAAACCCTACAACTTTCATGTTTTGTGCTAAGCCTAATTCGGCCTCCCTCATGGTCAAACAGAACCAGACAGAACAGGGCAGTGAAGAGTTTCATTTTTGGAATTTAAGGAGTTCAAGGTATAACTTCACCTTTCTAGCTTAAATCACTACTACAACCTCCTATACAAGATTATATACACCATATACCATCCAAACACAAGAATTATAAGTGAACCATTCACAACCCTAACTCAAAATTCATCAAAATTACTTGAATTAGGCATCACAAGCAAGATTACAAGTTACTACTCAACTCAAACAAGATTAAGAGAAATAAATGTGATGGACAACCAATATACCTCTCAAAGATGCTTGGAAAAGTTATCCACCACCTCTCCTTGTAAACCTTTTGCACACCAAACTTTCCAAGTGCTCAAAGAAAGATTTAATCGGTTTAGAATCTTGTTTTTCACTCACAAACACTAAGCTACAAGATGATAATGGAGTTTTTTTTCCTTGTATTTTCTCTCTCAAGGTTTCGGCCACAAGCTAAAAAAAATAAAGAAGAATGAAGCTCCAAGATGGTTTTAAGGCTTAGTCATAGTTTGGGTCAAAGGTTCTTGGATGGTCTCCACTTGTCCACACAAGATCACATCTCAATGTTTTTTCTTTTCCTTGGGTTTTTAAGGTCAAATATTTCGGCCCCCTTGATCAGCTTTAGAGCTGATATTTAAGCTCCAATAACAATGAGATTAACTTGATAAAAATGGTGGTCAAATGGTGGGTTCAATCGGTAGCGAACAATACCCGTCGGTTCGAGTCGATTTTCCTTAAATCGCGTCTACTAGGGTTTTAACTTATAATTCACTAACTTATTGTTATCACTTCTAATCACACACTTAATACCATCTAAAACTCACTCTTAATCACCAAATTTGATACACACTCCGTACCGAATGGTCACACTACGAAAAGGCGAAAAAAACCCTAATTTGCGATAATTCGAAAACGAAAGGAAAAACCCTTAATTCTATGGTTGATTGCAATTACTGAGGGTGTGAATGAGTAGTAAAGATATTAGAAAGGAATAAACGCCAAATAAAAGGAATTTTTAAGCAAAATGTGAGAGATTTTACAATTCCATTGATTATAATTAGGGTTTCGATTAAAAATGAGAGATTTAAGAAAACTGATTAGTCACAAGTAAACTAGGGTTTTTATTAGACTTTAGGGTTTCTAGTCCCTTTAAAACAAATAAGGTTTTAAATCAAACCCAAAGAAATAAACTTCTGTATCTTCTTTAAAACCAATCTCCTAACATTCGGTGTATCACAAAAACACTCCTTATGATTCTGACAACATAACTATATGATCTTAGTTTAACAAGAAAATAACAATAAAACCATGAATCAACACAAAACATTCCAAAATTTTAAAAAACATATTTACATGCTTCTAACACTCCAAACTTTAAAATACTTAAATAACTTCACATTTTTCAAACCACATACTAACTGCAACCGTCTATTTCACTTGGAATAAGCACAAAAAAAAATCACTAGCTTAATCTGTTTTTCATTATGGCATTTTGTCAAATAGTTAACATGCATATACAAAAACCATTCTTATTTTCCTAATCTAGTTTCTGACATTCCCAAATTTTCAACAATGCAATAACAATAATGCAAGACAGCAAAAATATGAGAAAACAAGCAACGAAATATGAATTTAACGTTAAAAAATAAAACTGAAAAAAAAGAAAAAAAATACCTCAAGAATATTGCAGTCACTTAGTCGGTGAGGTTTGTGATTAAATTCCTAAGCCTCAATGGTCTGACAACTTGTTCCGCCTTTTGTTTGCTTTGTTGTGTTTGAGTTTGTTGGGAAAAAAGAAAAGGAGCCGAGAGGGAGAGAGAAGTTTTTCTTTTTTTTTTTTTAGTTGAGAGACAAGAGAGAGAGCCGAGAGAGTTCTTTCTTGCTTGTGTGTAGGTGTCCAAGAAATGTTGTGAGTTGAGAGGAAGAAAAACCTAATGGCCGAGAGAGTTTTCTGGAGTGGAGTCAAATGGGTTTGGTTTCTTTCTGTGACGCCCCCACTTCTCCCTAAGGCGAACCAAAGGGTATCAGCGGGACGCCTGCCCAACTCTCGCCAGGACTCAATATAATACCGATTTAAATTTAAGGTACAATACTAACACTGAAATTGGAATAATGGTACGAAATCATTTCCATACATAAACATTCAATCTTACATCACAAATTCGAAATACAACCACTTTCCAAAATGTACAACTTCCTAAAAGGATATCTAGACAAAATACATTCCAAAATTCAAGTCCAAAGAGTCATCAAGTAGGCTTTTTCATAGCTCCTTCCATTTCGGTTCCTGTTAAGGAAAACAAATCTAACGGGGTGAGCGGATGCTCGTGAGGACAAGAAAACATGCAAAACACGTAGTTAAAATAACAATAACATTTGAAGAAGAATGAAAGCCGTAGCATTCAAGTAATTCACAATTTACAATAACACACACTTGATAAGGATACAGGAGCTCTGAAGAGCTATTTTCTACTTGCTCGATCCAGAACCTCCACGAGTTGACACTCCATCAATCGGGTAGGTTATAATCCGTAGAACTTCACTTACACTTTCCTTGTTCACCGTTACTCCTTCTGCTCCGGGCCCGCACTTCGTTTATATAAGGCGATACTACTCAAGTATGCCAAGCGAGATCTCTCCAATAGATCAAGCTTATACACTTTTTCCATGGCTCATCAAGCTTCTCGACCAAACCCATGCCGGCTCGAGTCGCAAGGTCAGACAATGAGATTTGGGCGTCCCTTAACATTTTCACTAGGAGTCGAGGAGATTCACTCCAACAACATATGCAACCATAGCATATTTCACTATTGCAATACTTCACTTAACAATTCACTTCAAGCACTTCACTTCAAGCAATTCACTTCAAGCAATTCAATTTCACTTCACTTAAATGAGAACGAGTGTGTACACACTCGACTCGGCATATTCAAAATATTCAATCAATAATAGCAATTAAGCACGTAGCAATTTTTCACACACTTGACACTCACCAATCGAAAATAAGGGAGTAGTGCTCAATCAAGTGTTTAGGCGTCCGCTGTGAGGTCCTCTTGAAGGTCCCCTTGAGTGCCTGAGCAAATAATAATTTACGATCACACACTATCACTTATAAATCCCTTATTAACAAGGAAGATTGTACTCTTGTACAACCTAAGAAAATATCATGAAAGAGAACCTTAATTACTCATAAATCGAGACTCACTAGTGGGGTTTAATAACACAAGAAAAATTGATTTTCTTCATGAAACCAAGTTTAAAATAGTCAATCAATATCGAAGGGTACTGAAGAGTTTCTAAATCTACTTTCCTAACAAGTTGGAAAAATTCAGTTTTAAGTGTCAACTTTGAAAAATCATATCTTGCACTCAGTAGGCCCAAAATTGGAAACTTTATACCATTGGAATCTTGGTTCAAAATACTAAAGTTCATAGAAGACACCTTTCCAGGATTCTAAACAGAAGACATTCAAATTTCAGCACAAAGTTGCTGCTATAAGCACACAAGACAGTTTTCGTCTTATTTTTCAGCAAACTTTGGAAATTCGGCAAAATTCACAGGAAGTGAACTAACCTCTAAAATTCTTACTAAAATAAGAGTTCTAGACAAAGTTTTAAACACAACAAACAGAACTAAATTCGGAGTTTTGAGTGTCAAAATATAGCAGTTCAAAGTTGGCCCAAAAATGAAGACTGTTGGTAAATTTTTGAGATTTTGAAGAACAACTTTGGCCTATCATTTGTATATCAAAAAAGCCTTAGAATGACACCAAAATTGGTACAATTCAAATTCCATATGACGGCTACTCCTCTATCAAATTTTACGTAAAAACTCGTATGGGAAGGTAGTTAACAAAACTACCAAAGTTCAAGAAATTTCGAAGACAAATCTGTCTTCTTGTTTCCTTTTCCCTTTTCAAACATTTTGCCCAAAGAAATCAACTCCAATTTAGTTCATTGGTGACACTAAGATCCAAGAAACATCTAATATACATTTGGTAGGTGTTTGACACCAAAATTTTTGAAACAACATGTCCCAAGTCAAACTAGGCCATTTGGCTAGCAAAATTAGGGTTTTCCAGCTTTGGTACAGTTCGGGAATTGGGCTATATCTCACTCAATACAACTTTAAATTGAGCGTGATTGGTGGTGTTAGAAACTAGATTCACAAGTCTAAATTTCATCAGAAGAAATCATTTTGAAATTTGGTTCGTAAATTAGAGAAATTAGAGCTACAAGTTGCAGATTCTACCTTTCTCTCGGATGGGCTAACAAAACAGGGCAGCCGAATTTGATCAATCACACAAGATGACTTAGTTCGAATTAGAAGGTACATTATACACCGTCAGAAAACTACAGATGTCTATTTTTGAATGCCACTAACGGCACTCAATTCTGACGTCTGAGCAGAGAGTTATGTTTGTTCCAAAATGCTCTGTTCGGACCACCTGAACACATTTTTCCGGATTTCTACAATTTCGAAATTTCAACTTTTACTCAATCAAATCAAATGATTTTTGGTTGAAACTTTCCTCACCTCATATACAACATATCTACATCAGTTTCAAAGTCATTTGAGCAACAAAAATTTGAACCAAAGGCCCGACAAAAATAGGACAGTTTTCGGCCGGTCTTCCCATGCATTTTCCTTCGGTTTTCCTTTCACTTTTTAACTAATATCATCTTGTTTAACACATAATTAACACAAAAAATACTTATTATCATCATAACAGACCATACAACCAAGGTGGGATTTCATAGAGCCTACATCAATCATTCCAATTCAAATAACACCTCAATAATGAAGCTACAAGCTTCATAGCCAAGATTAACTCACTAAAGCTAAGATTAAAAGATTAGATGATTACCTCCTAATCCTTGAGACAAATCAGAAATTTTTGCACCTCTAAAGCCCCAAGAAAACCGTGAGATGATGCCTTTCTTCTAGCTTAAGTGGATCTCCAAGAAATTTTGAGGTTGGATGCAAAGTTTAAGGTGATTTGGAGTGAAATGGTGAGGAGTTTTCTTCTTCTTCTTTGCTTGGAGGTTGGCCGGCTATGGTGAGGGAAGAGAGAGAGAAAGGCTGATCAATGAAGCTTCTTGGAGAAGCTTAAGAATTTGTGGTTAAAATTCCTTCAAAAGTCAACTCTTAATAGTGCTCGCGTTTTGTGTTTGTTTTCTCTCGGGTTTGTTTCACGTGTGCACTAAACCTCCAATGTACTTCCTTTAACATTATAATTATTCACTCTTAGTAGTGTAGAATAAATTTCTTAAATCTCCAATTAACCGCTCCGGCTCGATATAGGCGAACTTCCAATTCGCCCGCGATAAAGCGAAACCTAAAAGGAATTCTTGTAACAATAATATAAGTAACTAATGCTAGGGTAATTAATTATAAAAATAATTATTTTAAAACTAACGCATGAGTCCTCAAATGTCTAAGGTCACTGTACTCTCAGATCGAATATTGCCTCCAAACGCGTATTCGCTAAATTTTACTAAACGAGCTTCCGAAAATTAAATTTACTAACGGGACGTTTTAAAAATATATGTAAGTCATAGTTCCATGTAAATGGATTTAAAATGGTTGAAATGAATTATTCGGAGAAAATGGGTGAATAATTATTTAAATAAGCTAGTAATATGAGATAAAATAAGAAAATTTTTGGGTCCTCACATCCTCTCCCCCTTAAGAAAATTTCGTCATCGAAATTATATCTTGATTTGAGAACAGGTCTAGATATTTTCCTCGAATGGTTGCCTCCTCCAATCCGTGGTTCCTCCAAAGAATTTTTACCAATGGAATCCGCTTGTTTCTCAATTCTTTCACCTTACGATCTAGAAGATTGATCGGTTTCTCCTCATAGGTCAGTGCTTCATCAATTTCAATACTCTCCGGTTGTAGAATGTGAGACGGATCTGGATGATATTTCTTAAGCATCGATACGTGGAAAACATTGTGGATCCGAGATAAACTTGATGGCAATTCCAATTTATAGGCCACACTCCCTACGTGTTGGATAATCTTATCAGGCCCTACAAATCTCGGTTGCAACTTCTTTCCCTTTCCTGCCAACAAACTTGCTTTTAGAGGAGTAATCTTAAGAAAAACTTGATCTCCAACCACAAATTCTAAGTCATTTTTTCGATTATCGGCATAACTCTTTTGATGACTTTGTGCGGTTTGAATCCTCTAGCGTATCAATTTCACTTTTTCGTTCGCCTCTTTGATCCAGGGCACTGTAGTAGGGTCCAAGATTTTTCGTTCAGCTACTTTATCCCAACAAATAGGAGACCTACACTTCTCACCATAAAGTGCTTCATACGGCGTCATTTGAATAGAAGAATGAAAACTATTATTATAGGCAAATTCCACCAAAGTCAAATACTTACTCCAACTCTCCCCAAAATCCAAAGTACAAGTTCTTAACATGTCCTCGAGCGTCTGAATCGTTCTCTCAGACTGTCCATCGGTCTGGGGATGGTAAGGAGTACTAAAATTTAATTTAGTCCCCAACACTTCTTGTATCTTTTTCCAGAACCGCGAGACAAACCTAGGGTCTCGATCGGACACAATACTTACAGATATCCCATGTAGTCTTATAATTTCATCCAAGTATAACTTAGCTAACTTCTCCAACAGGTATTTCATACTAATCGGCAGAAAGTGAGCCGATTTGGTTAAACTATCCACTATTACCCAAATGGCATCATGACCCCTTTGTGTCCTAGGTAATCCAGATACAAAATCCATGGCGATATTTTCCCATTTCCACTCAGGTATTTCTAAAGGTTGCAAAAGACCTGATGGTTTCTGATGTTCGGATTTAACCTGTTGACAAATTAAACAGGTCTGGACAAATTGAGCAATTTCCTTCTTCATGCTCTCTCACCAGTACAAACTCTTCAAGTCTTGGTACATTTTATTCCCTCCAGGGTGTACCGTGTACTTAGATTGGTGTGCTTCTTCCAAAATTTCCTTTTTAAACCCTTCGTCCTTTGGCACAACTATTCGATCTCGAAACCTCAACACACCATTCACTCCAAAGTTAAAATCCGACTTTTCTCCCTTTTTGACTTTTTCCAACCATTTTTGCAATTCAGGGTCCTTTTCCTGAATCTCCTTGATACGTTCCAACAAAGTGGATTTCACGACGATATTCCCCAGAATTACTTTTCTCGGTTCAAGTCGGGGATTCCATACACTAACCTCCTCCAACAAGTGCATCTCTTTAATCATCAATCCTGCCATCTGCACTTGATGACTTAAAGCATCAGCCACTACATTGGCTTTTCTTGGGTGGTACTTTATCGTACAATCATAATCTTTCAAGAATTCCATCCACCGGCATTATCTCAAGTTTAGCTCCTTTTGGGAAAACAAATACTTATGCCTCTTGTGGTCGGTAAAAACCTCAAACGTCACCCCATAAAGGTAATGCCTCAATTTTTTCAATGCAAACACTACAGTCGCTAACTCCAAATCATGAGTCGGGTAATTTTTCTTATGCGGCTTTAATTTCCTAGAGGCATAAGCTATCACTTTCTTATTTTGCATTAATACACATCCCAAGCCTTCCTTTGAAGTATCTGTATATACCACAAGACTATCCTTCCCATTCGATAGAGCAAACACGGGCACTCTTGTCAAACGTCTCTTTAATTCTAGAAAACTTTCTTCACACTTAGGACTCCATATAAATTTTCCACTTTTCTTAGTCAGCTCAGTCAGGGGTCCAGCAATCTTAGAAAAATCCTTAATAAATCTCCGGTAATACTCTGCTATCCCTATAAAACTTCTATGACAGCCCCACCTCACCCTAAGGTGAACCAGAGGGTTCGGCGGGCCGCCTGCCCAACTCTCGCCAGGACTCAGTCGAGCCGTTAAAAGAAATCGAAAACGCTCAGGAAGGAAATAGCGCGCTCAAACGATTCAAAGTCGCCAAATGGCAAAACGAAAATCAACACCAAGTATGATTAGTGGTTGCCACATCACCACCCAGCCAGGAGCCCAACTCATACAGATATGGCCATATGACTCGGGAAAACATTTCCAATCCAAATAGGTTACATGAACAGGGCAAATAGTTTTATACACATACGGTTGGAATTTACGGAACAAAAGAAGATAATTAGATCAAAATACATTTAGGGTTTTCCAACTATCGAGGAGCTGTACAAAAATATAAGAAAACTAGCTCGACTCGTGCGTCAAAACATCTTAGCCCCAAAAGTGGTTCCCTGTAAGGAAAACAAAGATAAAGGGAAAGGGTGAGCTTACGCTCAATGAGGTACGAAAATAATAGCAAATAAGATCATGGAACTTCATATTCAATTAATCACATATGTGCATCAAATAAAGAGGTGAACAAACACCATAGACAAAAGGATACGGGTGGCTCTCAGGAGCCAACTTCCCATTTGCTTCACCGAAACTTGATTGAAATAACAGTTGACACTCCGTCAACTTTACAGAAGTAACCAATACCGTAGACTCTACTTTCTTCGACTCCTTCCACCTCACATACCCCCACCGGGCCCGAAATCCAATCAGAACAGAAATGGTAAAACTCGAGTATACCGGAATCAAGGGTCTCAATACCCAAAGATCCCAAAACAGACTACCGTGGTTCGTTATCTAATCGACCAGGCCCTTGCCGGCCCGACTCGAATAACTGGCCACAGGTGTTGAGCTCAGAGGTCCCAGAAAGGTCGTTGGATACAATCTTCCAAACGACGTCAGAACAGATACAGATCCAGATACAGATAACAGATACAGATACAGATAGCAGATTCGGATACGCGTTCAAAATTGGCATATGAACAGACAAGAGAACGAGTGTGATAAAGTACACCCTCGCCTCCCTTTTTATCAAAACCGTATTTGGCTTCAACAGTCATAAATCAAGTATTTCAGATATTCAGATATTTCACATAACGGGTAGCAGGTAGTGGAACACTCACCGGGGTCAGTACAGATACCTCCCAAAAGAGAGCTTTAATCACCAAGAAACCCTAAAATAATCCAAGGAAAACAATTGAAGGTTCCACTTTCAAAAATCGAGTATATGTGAGGCTCGACTACCAGTCGTATGCCTCGCCAAATAATTACTAAAGCAAGGGTGCAAAACATGATTTTTTTGAAACGAAAACGTAACATGAAGACCTAGGCTCAAACAACCCAAAAGCCCTTCGCTCAAAACACAAGTAAATCCAACTAGCCTTCAAGTAAAATTTCGGCAGCATATCCCTTGTGTTTACCTATTTTCCAGCCATCATGGCTTCATTATTTCCTCAAATCAGTCCCAACATCTCGTACAAAAGAATCTCATTCCCAAAAGCCGTTCACTAGGCTTAATGGCATTCAAGTACAAAATTTAGCTAGGAAATGACCGGATATGAAAGTCAAGCCTTAAACTATTCAAATAAACACAATAAGACTCGATTACAAGTCATAAACCAATGCCAAATACTACCAAAATAGGGTTCCATAAGCACACACAAGCAATAGAGGAAACCAGAAAAATCCGAGAATGGAACTAGCTTTAACCCTGAAAAAAATAGTTTTTGACGTCACTTTGCGGTAATGGTACCAAAGTCACTACGATTGTCGGATGAAGGTCCAAGACCCACCGTTTCGAAGCTAAGAGATTGGGCTACAATATTTCAGAAGGTCACTCAGCCCATTTTCGAGTGTAACCAGGTCAAAAATGCAAGATACTACACCAGAATCACAAAAACAGATTCACAGAACGCATTCTAGCGGAAACATCATAAATCAGGCTATCCAAGTCCAAATCCAGAAATTTCAAAACTAGCTGAAAGCTAATAAACAGGGATACATTTCATCAGAAGGCCTCAACAACCAATTCGGAAGCATTCCTAACCAAAATAACCAATTACAGAAGCAATTCTCCAATTCGGGTAAAACCAGAACAGCAAGGGTAATTTCAACTTTTCTCAAGCTACGCTACTCTGATTGACCTGAAATTTTTTAGACAACTCTAAAATATCATTACCTACAACTTTCATGTTTTAAGCCAAGGCCAATTCGGCCCCTAGCTATGAGCTACAGTACCGGGCAGAATGAAGAACATCAAACCCTAATTTTTTCAATTTTCTTCCAAAACAGCAATTGATTGCAATTAACCACTTTTTCCACCTCCTAGGTCCCTTACATACCATTTCCAATCGTCATACATAGCCACACAATCATATTCATATTAAAACAGAAAAATCCCCAAAAATTATAAAACTTCATCAATTCAACCACAAATCAAGAAATAATCCATAAAATTGCATCTCATACTACCTCTAAGCATGATTTAAGCATCAATAAAGGGAGGAGAGTGGTTCTTCGCAACTCACCTTAGAAACAAGAGAGAGAGAGCAATTAGTCCTCTTAGCTTGCCAAATAACTCCACACAACACCTCACTATCACTTCCTTAATGTTTTCTATGGAGCAAAAACAAGAATCAATGGTTGGTTTTGATGATTTGGAGCAAAGCTTGGAGAGTTTTCTTCCTTTTGCTTAGAGAGAGAGAGAGAGAAAGAGAGAGAGAGAGTCGGCCACAATAATGAAGATTTTTGATGATTTTTGGCAATTTTTTGGTTTATTTAAGTCAAAGGGTAAGACAAGAAATAATGGTCAAAAGTTCTCCCAACCCTATGGTGACACTTGTCACCTAATTAATGAATCTCTATCTCTTTGTTCCCTCTCACACCAATCCAAATAGCTTCCTCTAATTATCTCTTAACACCCGATAAATTAAACCCAGTATCCGAAACTTAACCTAGTTGGCCGAATTTTTCCGAACTTTTCGCACTAGTGGGTCCCACGTCTGGTATACGCTCTTAATTTCTCAAAACCTATTCGATACTAGAAAAATCATCTAAAAACTATATCTGCTCCTTAAAAAGATCTAGAATTTTTCCTAATCACGAAAATGAAGAAAACAAGCCATGAAAGATAATAAAACCTAGAAAATGGGAAAAATTACGGGTTCTCACACTCTCTCCCCATTAAAGAAATTTCGCCCTCGAAATTTTTTCTCAACGGAATCTATCAAATCTAAAGTAACCAGTAGCTTGTACCTTCTACGTCCTCAGAAGAAACGAGGCTCTTCATTCCAGTCCCTTCTCTAGTTGACGGTCCAGGGTCGGTCTGGGTTGGCTGCTGGGTCCCTTTCTTTTCGTGCAATAATCCCGGGCAATTAGCAATCTGATGCTCGACGCTCCCACAGCGCAGACATCTCCTCCCCTTTCTCCAACAATCCACTTCAATATGATTAGATTTCTTACAATAACCACAAATTGTCACACCACCCGCTCCACGACCCTTCTTAGCAAATGGTCTACCTCGCTTATCTTGTTCTGGCTTCTGACTCTCAAGAAATGTGCTCCTTTTCTTTGCATGGAAGGTCTTCACTTGTGGACTTGCAATTTCTGTCCTTTGAGTTTTCTCTGGAACCCCCATAGAAGTAGTGCTTTGTGCCATTGCTAAGGCCTCCTCGGAAATCCC
This sequence comes from Coffea arabica, assembly GCF_036785885.1. Taxonomy (NCBI): domain Eukaryota; kingdom Viridiplantae; phylum Streptophyta; class Magnoliopsida; order Gentianales; family Rubiaceae; genus Coffea; species Coffea arabica. The sequence continues at coordinate 23,948,075 of NC_092311.1, read as the reverse complement.
TTCGTATTTCCTTTTTAGCTCTAAATTCTTGTGCAAGAGCTCAATTTTTTCTGTGTACTCGTGCTTCCATCTCCCTTCTTAGTATGCGGCTAGTTTCTTTTGGACTTCTATTTCGTCTCGAAGAACCGCGATTTCCTTATACAGCTCAATCCAATGTACCATCTCACAGAATTGCTGGAACTCAGATGGTAGCCTGTCGGGCAAAACAATGGGTCATAATAAAGTCTTGAATACAAGTGACACTCTCGGTCCATGTTTTGTTCAGCTGTTGTTTCCTCCCTTTCTTCTCTTGACTCTCGGTCTCGTTTTGTTCCACAGCTATGACCATGTCCGCGACTACGTCTTCCCTCCATATATATATAGATTTTGTTTTTCTCTCTCCTTTCTTTCCAAAAGGGGGTACTTTAATGCATGAATGCAGTACATTGACTAAAATAACAAAATCCATCATACCAATTACACACATAACATATCGCACATAACACGCCATAGCAAAAGATGGATAAGCAAGTACACAAATACATATACTAACGTCAGGTGGTAGTCCTATACGGGCGAACCAAAAGGAAAAGGTGAAGTCGTCCCAGTATCAGCCTGTCTGGTCTCTCACGTCACTTACCATCCAAACTAAATGTCCATTGACCTCTTATGCTCATTCTAGTCAGACAAAGCCTGTTCATGTTTCCAAAATGAAAACTCCAAGTACTTAACGCCGCCTCAACTTTAGAGTACTCGGGCACGAGAATCCGAAATAAGATAATTCACATCTCGAGCTGGCCAGTCCCAAGAGTAAACTATCTACAATCGAAATTCCTACCCAACGTACCTATCTATGATCCTCCAATACCACGGAAATGATTAAAGGCCTATAACACTCGCAATTCATAGTTTATGCTCGAACGAGCACTTAGTCCTTAACTGTCAAATCAAATCAAATTCCACAGTCCGGCATCCTAAACTTTAGCCTAGAATACACTACAGAGATCGGAAGCCTAAGCTCTGATACCAACTGTGACAGCCGCACCTCACCCTAAGGCGAACCAGAGGGTTCGGCGGGCCGCCTGCCCAGCTCTCGCCAGGACTCAATCGAGCCGTTAAAAGAAATCGAAAATGCTCAGGAAGGAAATAGCGCGCTCAAACGATTCAAAGTCGCCAAATGGCAAAACAAAAATCAACACCAAGTATGATTAGTGGTTGCCACATCACCACCCAGCCAGGAGCCCAACTCATACAGATATGGCCATATGACTCGGGAAAACATTTCCAATCCAAATAGGTTACATGAACAGGGCAAATAGTTTTATACACATACGGTTGGAATTTACGGAACAAAAGAAGATAATTAGATCAAAATACATTTAGGGTTTTCCAACTATCGAGGAGCTGTACAAAAATATAAGAAAACTAGCTCGACTCGTGCGTCAAAACATCTTAGCCCCAAAAGTGGTTAATTGCAAGCAATTTCTGTTTTGGAAAGAAAATTGGAAAGTTAGAGTTTCATTGTTCTTCATTCTGCCCGGCACTGTAGCTCATAGTTAGAGGCCGAATTGGCCTTGGGTTAAAACATGAAAGTTGTAGGGAATGATATTTTAGAGATGCCTGAAAATTTCAGATCAATCGGAGCAATGTAACTTGTGAAAAGACAGAATTACCCTTGCTGCCCTGTTTCTACCCGAATTTGAGAATTGCTTCTGTACTGGGTTATTTTGGTTGGGAATGCTTCGGAATTAGTTGTTGAGGCCTTCTGATGAATTGTATCCCTGTTTCTTAGCTTTCGGATGGCTTTGGAATTACTGGATTTGGACTTAGGTAGCCTGATTTATGATGTTTGCACCAGAATACGATTTGTGAATCTGTTTTTGCGGTTCTGGTGTAGTATATTGCATTTTTGACCTGGTTACACTCGAAACTGGGCTGAGTGACCTTCTGGAACATTATAGCCCTATCTCTTAGCTTCGAAACGGTGTATCTTACACCTCCATCCGATAATCGTAGTGCCAGTGGTACCAAAACCGTTAAATGATGCCAAAAACTATTTTCCGAGTTAGAGCTTAACTTTCATTTCCGGTCATTTTCCTAGCTAAATCTTGTATTTGAATGACTTTGAGCCTATTGAATGGCTGTTGTGATGAATTTATATTTCGTATGACTTTGGGACTGGCTGAGAAAATAATGAAGCCATGATGGCTGGAAAAGTAAGGAAATGTAGGGGAAATGCTGTCCGATCTTTGAAAGCATTTGATGGCTTTGAGTTTGAGTTGAAGGGCTTGGTTTTGGGCAAGGCAATGATATATGATGGATGGTTCCTGAGCCGTGGAGGTGAGTGACCCCAAACTGTTTCCAAAGCTACTTATGAACTGTTTCTTGCATTATTTACTCGACTGCATCTCATGCGTGCTTGCATGTGAATTCATATATGATTTTGGCTTCAATGAGTTCTTGGGGAGTCTTGTTCTGGACACCAACGTCTCCACCTCTGTTTATTTGGAGCAAATGGCTCCGGAGCTCAAAAAGGGGCTCCCTCTTACTGTTTACTGTTACTGGATCTTTTGAGCGTTGGGTGTGTAAGTGCAATGATTTCACTGGCTCACGAGAGCAATAAACGTACATTTGATCTCGGAATCATGACATCATTGAAATACGTTACTGTAAAATATATTGGATGACTGCTTTTACTGGTTACTCACTGAGCTTCTAGCTCACCCCAAAAATATTTTATTCCCCTCCACAGGGCTCATGGCGAAGGAAAGCTTGTAGTACTTATTCTCGTCACTGGATGGCATATATCTTGTACCGTTTGGATTTGGAATCATTTTATGTATAGTTGGGAATTGTTTTCCGTTTCGCTTATGACATGTAATTATTGGAGAATTTGATGTAATATTTGAGATTTATCTTGTAATTTATTTGAGGACTTTAGTGAACGACTGAGTCCCGGCGAGAGTTGGGCAGGCGGTCCGCCGAACCCTTTGGTTCGCCTTAGGGGGAGGTGGGGCTGTCACAACTTCGAAGTTCAGTAGGGTTTCCGGTTGTTTGCATTTAGAGACTGCTTCAATTTTGGCTGGATCCACTTTAATCCCGTCCTTAGAAATTATATGGCCTAAGAATGTTACTTTCTTCAACCAAAACTCACACTTGCTAAACTTAGCATACAACTGATGTTCCCTTAAAGTTTGTAAAACAATCCTCAAATATTTCTCATGATCCTCCAATGTCTTAGAGTACACCAGTATATCATCGATGAACACCACTACAAACTGGTCCAGATAAGGGTTAAAGAGTCGATGCATTAAATCCATAAAAACCGCAGGTGCATTGGTCAATCTAAACGGCATTACTGCGAATTCGAAATGTCCATACCTCGAGTTAAAAGCAGTTTTGGGTATATCCTTCTCCAAAATCCTCAATTGATAATAACCCTGTCTCAGATCTAACTTCGAGAATACTATCGTGTGACGTCCTCACTTCTCCCAAGGGCGAACCCAAGGGTATCCGCGGAATGCCTGCCCATCTCTCGCCAGGACTCGAGACAAATCGATTCAAGTTTAACAATATATAACAATTAATACTAGTCTAATAAGGAAAAGTCGCTTCCATAATCGAATATCCAAGTCTTACACCATGAGTTCAAAACATTTGAAACCCTAATACAAAAGTATATCCAAAGGGTTCCACCGAGTTTCACTCCATCCATTCCTGTTAAGGAAAACAAATCTACGGGTGAGCAATTGCTCGTGAGGCCAAGAAAACACACATGCAAGCACGTTGTCCAAGTAACAATCCCAATATTCAGGTAGAACAATAATATTCAAGTAAATTATAATTCGAGCGAGAAAAGTAAACAGAAACAATTCAAGGATATAGGAGCTCTCAAGAGCTATTTTCCACTTGCTTCGCCACAGCTCGATCCGATACCCCCTCGTGACGACACTCCGTCATCCGGGTAGGTATTATATCCGTTGAAACTTCACTTATTACTTCCTCCGGTCAACATTCCACCCTCTCGGATCCGTAACCAAACACGCACGAAAAAGGCGATACTCGTCGAGTATGCCGAACGAGATCTCAAGAGATCAAGTTTTGATTTTTAGAACACGCACGAAAAGGGCGATACTCCATGAGTATGCCGAACAAGATCTCAAAAGATCAAGTTGTGTTTTGTTATTCTCTTGGTTTATCAAGCTTCTCGACCAAGCCCATGCCGGCTCGAGTTGCAAGATTGGCTAAGAGAATTGGGTGTCCCCATAAGTCGAGGAGATTCACTCCACCCGACAATACGACACACACAACATGCACGACACGCACGATAACATGATATGCACACGAAAACGAGTATATTTTAGTCGACTAGATTCACTCAAATCGACTTTGAAAACCAAGTTATTGCAAGTAAAGTTCGAGCAAAGGAGAGCGAGTGCGACAAAGTACACACTCGTCTCATCAAGTGATATTCACGTATAAAAGCAGGTAAATCAAGTTGTGACAGCCCCACCTCCCCCTAAGGCGAACCAAAGGGTTCGGCGGACCGCCTGCTCAGCTCTCGCCGGGACTCAGTCGTTCACTCAAGCAAATCAGAAATAAAACCACCAGAAAGAGCAAAACAAGGATCCAAAACTTAAAAAAAAATTATATACATTGTTATCTCAGAAGGAAGTACATCCGTCGAATATACAAAGGTTCTCAATTCACCATACAACCAGCCCGTGCCAAGCACTAGGGCGAGAACCATTACAAAACCAAAGAACTAGACCAAGCTAGTCTATACAGAGCTCTCGTCCTTGCTCGCCTTCCCCTGTTAAGGAAAACAAAACTAAAGGGATGAGTTAAAAGCTCAGTGAGGTTCCGAACACGTAAGCAGCAATCCATCCAAAACATTAAATATAGAATTTCAATAATTCAAGTAACATTTACAATGGAAAGCAATAATAACACATACATTAAAAGGATACAGGCTCACAAGGAGCCATTTATTCGTTCGTTCGTTCATTCGTTCTCCTGACATTCCCCTTATTCCTCCATTCATTCGCTTGAAAATACATTTTGTAAGTAAAACCCTCGTTCATTCGTTCATTTCATTCACCCCCTTCCCAGACATTGGCCGGGCTCCACCAGACTTCAAGGTAATACTCGAGTATACCAAACGTTCACCCAGGTCACCATATCGCCCGACCGAGTCCGCTTCTGGCTCGAGTCGATCGGTAACAAGAGGCAGTGGCCAGTTCAGCCAAAAGGCTTACATTCATGCACAAGTAACATTTCAATCGTTCAATCATTGAAAATTTCACAATCATTTAGGCTGAGTACGATAAAGTACACACTCGCCTAGAAAACTCGTTTTGGCTAATCATTGAAAGCGTTTAACATGTTATCAGTCATATATACAAGCCATATAATCAAGAAACATAACAAACAAGGAACACTCACCTATTTACGTAAAACAACGTGCAAATATCCTTCCGGATATTACCTCAGTCACCGAGAAAACCTAAGAGTAAATGAGAAAGAATATTACAGTCTATCTAGCACAAACAAGTAAGTGAAATCAAAGAAAAACCGGCAATTGATAAGTAAAACATAATAAAGACGCCTTTATAGTGAAAAGGGGATATTTGGATCGGAGGATGAAAATAACTAGGGTTTCATAAACCAAACACAAAACTAACTCAAGCGGGTTATAAAATGTCCGGCGGAAAACACTTGGAACAAAGACAACTCGGACTCCAACGAGATAGGCTAAAAATATTATTTTCGGAATCGTTTAGATAGTTCAAAATCACCTCATACCCAAGCAGCTAGTATAGACTACACGTCATGATAAAATCATGTGAAAGGGAGGACAATACTACCTTACGTTCACACTTAAAACCTCACTTAAACGTGGTTCACTTGTGGCTGAGAAAACCCTAAATCATACCTCTATATTTTGGGTACGGAGTAAGTAAACATTTGGCGTTTCAAATCGAAGAGGTATCATGTTTTGGAATGGTAAAACGGAATGGTAAAACGGTCATAGTATTTGCCAAACGAAAATATACAAATTCAAATAGAAACTTAGCCGTCGAGCGAAAATTTGGCCAGCACGCCCTTTGTATTTACCTATTTTTCCAGCCATTTATGGCTTCATTATTTTTCTCATTCAAGCCCAAGTTTATACACAACACAAATGCATTTCAATATCCGTTCCATAGGCTCAAGACAATAGAAGGACATAAATCAACTAATAACAAATGCGGAAATGAAGTTTACAAAAGACAGATTTGACGGGTTTTTGCGGAAAGAACACATCTGAGGCTACGCTTATCAGATTGGTGTTCAACTTATACCATTTCGAAGCTAAGATGAAATCCTACAACTTTCATGAAGATCACTTGGTCAAATTTCCAGTGTAACCTGGTCAAATTCCCAATTTACAAAGCCAACTTCCAACTATAAGGCTAATTAACCGCACTGCACTAGAATGGTCATATCTCTGTCTACCAAGGTCCGTTTAAGACGTTCTTGGTGGCGTTGAAAAACTAAGACAGAGTAATAAAACTTTCATGTTTTGGAAAATGTCTAAATCAGCACAGAACCTAGTGAATAAACATGATAAACTGGATGAACTGACTAAAACGGAACACTGGAAACATCCTAAAATAGTGAGGGTATTTTGGTCATTTCACAGGATACGTTGCTCCGATTGAGTTGAAATTTTGTAGGTACCTATAAAATATCATTCTCTACAACTTTTATGTTTTATGGTAAGCCTAATTTGGCCTCTAACATGGTGCAATAAAACCCGACAGAATAGAGCTGAAATTTTCCAGAAACCTGGAATTTTGGGATTCAATGCAACCTTTCTTGATTTCTTGCTCCAATCATCACCACAACCACTTATATAAGCTTAAATACCACATATATCATCCATATAGCAAGGATAGGCAGCAAATATCTCAAACCCTAACTCACATAAATCACATTTAAATCCTCATAACAACTTGTATCACCACTAATCCAACCAAAACAAGTATTATATAACAACTTAAACCAAAATAAAAGAACCAAAGCCATGGTTTAGCCTTATACCTTAACAAATGAAGCTTGTAAGAGTAATACTTCACCTCCTCTTGGAATTCTTGGTTCCCCTAGCTTCTCAAGCTCATAACTCACCCTTTAATCGGTTTAGAATTTTAGTTCCTCACTTAACACTCACAAACTCAAGATAAAAAATGGCAGCTCTCACTTGGGTTTTTCTCTCCCTCTCTCTCGGCCAAATAGCAGAAAAAATGAAGAAGAATTGCAGCTCCAAGGTGATAAGAAGGTTGGACAATTGGTCTTGGTCAAGACCCTTAATGGTGTGACACTTGTCACTACCAATTACCAAGCAAAATTTTCTTTTTCTTTCTTGCAATTTCAGCCCCAAAATTCGGTCAAGGCTAGCTGAAAATTAAGGAGATATTTTGCTCAAATATTAATGAGCTTGTATGGTAAGAAAGTGGTGTGTTCAATCGGTAGTGCACGGTTCACGTCGGTTCGCACCGTTTTTCCTTAAATCACACGTACTAGGGTTTTTACTTCCTATTCACTAACTTTTTATCATTTCTTCTAATCACATATTATTTCTCACCCAAAAGTCACTCTTAAGCACCAAATTTGATTCTCGTTCCGTACCGGATAATTACACAACGGATACACGAAAAATCCTATTTCACTTCGAATTGAAATCGGAAAGAAAAACCCTAATTTTCTATGATCATTGGCACTTTTTCTAGGGTGATTAAGTAGCAATATGGTATAGAATAATAATTTCCAAATAATTTTCAAATAAAAGGAAATTTTCAAGAAATATGTAAGGAATTTGCAAGTCCTCACACAAGTAAACACGACAAGTCATGCACTTGGCACTCACCAATTCAAAAGTAATTGAGCGAGTAACGTCTTTGATTGTCCCCTCCGGGATTCTCTTCAAGACTAGCTTGAGTACCTGAAGCAATTAATAAGCATTTTCACTCATAATCACACATTAATCAAGAAAGGAGTTACACTCATCTAGATTATTCAATACCTCAAACCAAGAACCTTGGCCACTCAAAATAAAGGTTCAAAAGTGAGGTTTTATTAACACAAGGAAAACTGATTTCCTTCATGAAATCGAGTTTAAAGCGACCAATTATCATCAAGAAAGAATAATGAGTTCTCAAATTTTCATTTTCTAAGAAATAAGCAAATTTCAGTTTTGCGCGTCAAACTTAGAAAAATCAGATCTTGCACTCAGTAGGTCCAAAATTGGAAAACTTGGTACCATTGGAAATTACTTCGAAGTACTAAAAGTTCCTAGAATATACTTTCCCATCATTCCCAACAGAAGGCAATCAAAAATTGGCTCAAAGTCACTGTTTTAGGCTTGCGAGACAGTTTTGAGGTTTGTTTTTCGTCAATTTTGAAAATTCGGTAAAATTCACAGAATTTGAACTAGCCTCTCAGATTTGAAACTCAAATAGAGTTACAATCAAAGTTTAAATAAAAAACAAGCGGAACAAGAATTGGAGTTCTGAGCACCAAGATATGGCAGCTCAAAGTTGCTGAAAAATGAGACCGTTGGGTCAATTTTCCAGATTTAAATCGCTGACTTTGGAACGTTGGTTGAACATCGAAATAGACTCGGAATGGCACCAAATTTGTAAGTATTATCCTACCATATAAGGGCTATTCCTCTACCAAATTTCATAGGAAAATTCATTCAGAAAGTTGGTTAACAGAACCTTCAAAGTTTCTAAATCTCCAAGGCAAAGCTGCCTTGCACCTCTAGTTTTCTTTTTCTCAAACCTTTGGCCAATAAAATGCCTAAAACATGTCTCATTTATGATAACCAGGTCTAATAAGGATCTAAGATACATTTGGTAGGTGATTTACATCAAGAATTTTGAATAGAAAGTCTCAAATCAAGATTGGTTACAAATCTATCCAACATGAGGGTTTTCTCCCACAAAGTCAGTTTCGAAATCTGGTCATAAATCACTCAATTCAACTCAGAATTGAGCTTGGTTTGTAGCGTTGAAAACTAAATTCTTAAAGCTACAATTTCTTAGAAGAAATCATTTTCAAAATCTGTCCATAGCTAGCTCATATTTGAGCATCAATTCGCTGCTCAAAACAGAGCTCCCAGTGTAGACGTGAAACAGGACAGTCATGTTCAAATGATTGGTATGGATGACTCAGGTGGAACCAGAACATGTATTTTATACCGTTAGAAATCTGGGAATGTCTAGTTTCCAGTGCCACAAATGGCACTCGATTTCGACATCGGGGTAAAAAGTTATAGCCAAAACAAGAACACTGCCAGAGCAGTTACGGGAAAACTTTCCAGTTTTGCTGATTTTCGAAAACACAACATTTGGCCAACCAAATCACGTTATTTTTTGATGAAACTTTGTACACAACTTATATTACACATATACATCAGAAAAAAGTCATTAGAACCTCAAAAATTTGCACTAAAGTGCACGAAATTCACAGGGGCAGAATCGGAAAAATTTCCCTCTTCACATCGTTTGAGTTTCCACCAACAACACAACATTATTCCACTAAATTAAGCACTAAACCAACATTAATAACACCATAATTCATCAAATCAGTCCATCCAACCATAGTGGGAATTCATAGAGCCCACACAACATTTTTGAACATAAATAAGACTACCCACATGCATGCATGAGCTTATAAATGTTATATTACTTGCATAAGACAAGATTTGAGTAGTGGATCATCACTTACTTCCTTAGATGAACCAAGTAGAAATTTTCAGTCCTAAGATGCTCAAGAAAACCGTGGAAAACAGCCCTCTTTCCTAGCTTGATGTGGTCTCCAAGTGATTAGCTAAGTGTGGTTAAATTTTGGTGTGATTTGGTGGAAGGTTTGATGAAGAAATGAGGAAGAAATTGAAAGAGCTTCTTGGTTGTTTTTCTTTCTTGATGGCCAGCTGTTTGGAGCAAGAGAGAGAGAGTGTTTGATGCAAATGAAGCTTCCAAGAGAAGCTAAAATGTGTGGCCCAAAATTTAGCAAAAGCCAACTCTCTCCTCGCGCGCACACGCGCGCTTTTTGTGCTCGATTTCTCTCGAGTTTATTTCACTAGTGCACTAAACCTCTAATGCACTTGTATTCATACTATTATTAGTCACTCTTAATGGTCTAAAAATAATGGTCTTAAGTCCCTCAATTTAATCGCGCGCGTAAAAACGCGTACTTTCGATTTTTGCGCGATAAAGCAAAATCTCCAAGAAATTCTTATAATGACTGTACCACTAACTAATAATTGAGCACTTAAACATAAAAATACCTATTTCAAGACTAATGTACATGCCTCCAATTTTCCAAACTTATTGTATCCTCGAATCGATTATTGACTCCAAATGCATATTCACTATTCACTCTAAACGAGCTTTCAAAAATAAATTTTCGAATCAAGGCATTTTGAAAATAGTTGTAGGTTATAGTTCCATGTAAATGGTTCAAAAAGGGTTTAAATAAATTATTTGAAGAAAAGGGCAATTAATTATTTAAATAAGCCAATAATATACAATAAAATGAGAAAATTTTTGGGTCCTCACATCTATCGCCCATTGCAATTGGTCAAACAATTCATCAATGTGGGGCAAAGGGTCAAATACCAGAGTAGATGCTTAGATACCATATCAGGACTATAATTTGCTCTTTGAAGGTATTCCCGAACATAACAGCCTCTCTCTCTTGGGCTTTCAAAAGTTCAAGGGACTTTTATCACAAGAACAACTTATAGCAATGCTATGGACATCTAAACAACCACGCAGCTATGAGGATCTCTCGGCCTTCCCTGGTGAAAATAGAAACTTAGAATTCCATAAGGATAGAAACAAACTTGGAATTTTATTGATCTTTTCCTCGATGATCCTTTTACAATGAGAACTGGCCTCTATTTATTGAAATAGAATTTGGCCCTTCAGGATAAACGACCCTTCAGAAAAGTAAACAACAAACGACTCTTCGGAAAAGTAAATAACAAACGACTCTTCGAAATAACAAACGACTCTTCTACGTGGATTCTTCCATATCAACATCATTCCAGGCCCACTGGTAATCATCATCTGGGGTATCTGATGGTGTGGTAGCTGGATCTGTAATGTTAAGCATTTCTATGTGATGTTGATGTGCCTGTGCATTCTTCCTTTTATTCTCGATGCTTTTCCATTCTGTTCTATTTTTGAATTGGTAGGAAGAAACTGTTGAGGATGATCGAAAATCCTGTGATGATCCTGTGTTATGATAAGGGTCTTGGGAATCTTGCATTACAGTGTCATTCATTTTGTCCTGATACTCTTTCTTTGCTCGTTTGATTCTGGTCCAATGAGGATGACTTGAGTGGTAGTTCCATGATCCATAGTGACCAGGCCATATTTCAGGAGGAATGCATCTGTTTTCCTGAAATATGTATCTCTGTGCTTCCTCATACTCATCATCAAGGTCTAAAATAGTATGATCCATTTCTTTATAAATTACTGCACTTGGACAGGATTGGACTTGGTTATTTTGCAAATTGCAAGGTCTATGGAAATGGAAAATAACATATTTAGACTGAGTTGAAAATAATCCAGACCAATATGTTAATGGTCGAAACCATTGCAGGAAAACTTGAAGGTTTGGATTTAATGGCTGATTAAAGAAAGGTGATTGAAATTCCATAAGAATATGATATTGATGGCAAAGACACCAAAAATACCATAATAATGATTTTGGAAAATCATCATGTCTGGCAATGAAAATTTGACAGAACGGATATTCAGGATTAGTTCCAAAGGGATTTAAGATTGATCCTCCATATGAACTGAATATTTCAAATTCATATTGATTTCGGATTCTTTCAATATCTTCTTTTTCCCATGGATGAGGAATTTGGTGAATATCTGGGGGTTCAGAACAAACAGGTGAGAACATGAAACAAGGTTGGTCTTGTTGGGGCAAAGGTTCTTTCCTTGAGAAGAAATCAGCAACAATGTTCTTTTTCCCTTTTATGTTTTTGACATCAAAAGAATATTGGGAAAACCATGCTGACCATCTAAGTAACTGAGGATTAGGGACAGTGTTTTGTTTAAAGTGCAGCATTTTAGGAAATGACCCCATATCCATTTCAACCAAGAAATGATGGGATATAAGGAAAAAAGAGAATTTCTTTATACCATTCTTGACTGCAAGGATTTCTTTGAATGTGGAATGATAATGTTGTTCGGAAACTTTGAATTTTCCACTAGCAAATCCACAACAATGCTTTGTTCCCTGTTCATCTTCTTCAAGTAGTACAGCTCCCCAATATTTATCACTGGCATCTGTTTGTAAGATCTTTTTCCCATCTGATGGAATATGAAGTGTAGGAAGATCTTGGAGTGCCTTCTTGAGGATTTGGATTGCTTGGGTTTGTGAAACACCCCATGGTGGAGGTTTCTTTTTAAGCATTTTAGTCAAAGGACTAATATGCTTGGAAGCTTTGGGAAGAAATTCACGGACATAGTTAACAACACCAAGAAATTGTTGGACCTGGGTTTTTGAAAGATTTTCTTCAGGGAAATCCTTAATGGATTGTCCAACATGTTGTTCAGGAGTGCATTTCCCTTTAGCAATTTTCATGCCTAGGAATGAAATTTCTTGCTGAGCTAAAAACATTTTCTTTTCAGAAAGCATGATCCCGTATTGCTTAACAAGATGATGAAAATCTTTAAGCAACTCAAGATGTTCTTCAAAATTATTACTGAAAAGAAGAATATCATCAATGTAAACAAGTGCGGAATGTAAGATAGGCTGAAATATCCTTATCATCGCTTTTTGGAAAAGAGAAGGTGCAGTTTTCAGGCCAAAAGGCATCACCTTCCATTGGAAATGATGATTCGGAATACAAAATCCAGTCTTATGCCTATCTTCAGGATGAATTCCCAATTGCCAGAATCCAGATTTTAAATCAAATTTAGAAAACCATTTTGCCTTGGATATCTGGGAAAAAATAGTAAATCTGTTGGGAATCGGGAATTTATCATCAAGCAGGAAAATATTAAGAGGCTGGTAATTAATTACCAATCTCATTTTTCCTCTTACCTGTTCAGATCTTTTGTTGACATAAAATGCTTGGCATGCCCATTGAGAATGAGAAATCTCAATTAGTCCAAACTTCAAAAGCTCTTGGCATTCCTGTTCTGCAAGCTTTGTGTCATTGGGATTCATTCCAGAATGACTAGCTTTTGTGGGATTGATATCCTCATTTTTCTTAAAATGAAGTCGGATAAAAAACTCAGAATTTTCCCACAAAGGATGAGCACACTTTTGTAAAAACTCTTGATGATTTGTTGAGCATGATTCTTGAATGATCTGCTTTTGAAACTGCTGGAGTTGATCCATTGGAACATTTTCTTCTTGTATTAAATACAGCTTTGGGATGTCAATAAAAGGTTTAAAAAACTTTTTTGATTTTATCCCATTTCCTGTAATAAGATACTTGTTTTGTTTGTAAAGATCAAATCCTAACAACAAGTCCTTACCAGTAAAATTTGCTCCCAGAAATTTTGAACTTACACAGCAATCAGGGAGAAGTTTGAGAGTGATGGGATTTTTTGTGACAAATCTTGTTTCAAAGAGATTTCCATCAGCTCCTCTAAACTTGTTTACTTCTGAAATCCAATATGAGTCTGGTAAGATATCTTTCCTCATAATGGAAGTATGGGCACCTGTATCAAAAAATGCAATAAGAGGGATAGGTTTAGAATATTTATCCAACAAGATATGAATAAGAGTTTGTGGATAAACTTCCTCTTCTTTTTGCTCTTTATTTGCCATAGCAATAGGCCCAATACTTAGGATTTCTTCGGGGACCTGTAAAGCCAATAGAGTAGTGTCAGTAGGCTCCTCTTGTTCAGAAAATTCAGATTCTAAATCAGATATGGAAAAATGAAGTTCATTTTGAATTTCTGAAATTAATTTTACTCCCTTTTGATTCTGGGGACAATTTTTTGCAAAATGTCCAGGCTTTCCACAGATAAAACATTTGTTGCCTTTTGTGCCCCTGAACCTTTTAGACTTTCGTCTGAAATATCTCCATTTCTTTCTGAAGGATTTTCTTGGAAAATTCTTATAGGTCTTGGTAAAGCTTTTGAACTTTTTGAATCTTCTAGATCCTTTTCTCCTATGGGATGGAGTACAGGCTTGGCACTTTCCCTTGGTTATTAGCTCTGGCTTTTTGCAGGCTTGGTCCAAACAAACATCCCCTTTCAGATATTCTCGAATAACTTTTCTCTTATGACAAAGGTCATCAAGAGATAGGAAAACTGCTTGTTTAATTTGGCCAATGGTGAGATTTAAAACTGATCCATACTTATTATGGATATACATTTCTGCACCATCTGCAAGTGGCTTGGGAAGGGAACTGATAAACGGTTGTTTGAGATTGATATCTGCACCAAGAGAGTAAAATAACTTAATCATCTTTTGAAAATGTCTATTTAGATCGCGTCGATCATAAGATAAACATTTTATTTGAAAAAATTCTTTTCTTTTTGCTTCCTGGAATTCTCGGACATTTCCAAGAAATGTAAGATGGAGAATATGAATATTTTCCAGGAAATCTTGTTTGGTTAAAAAGAGCATTTTATCTGCATCTCCAATGGTTGTCCACCAATCCTTGAGGATTCCAGCCAGATGAGCTGTAAAAATTGATAGAATTTCAAAGTGAGATTCTTCTGTTAAATTTTGGGCAAGCATCCAAGCATGGAATTCATGGAACTTTGCTTCCCACTTTTCTGGTGGAATATCATCAATTGTAAACAGAGGTACTCCCTTTGATTTTGGAAAAGTAGCTCGCTGGGTTTGATCAAATGATGTTTCTCCTTCAGCTTCATTGTCATCAGGTTCAACCACTTCTGGTTCTGGATCTGCCATGTGAATCTGAGGAATTGTATCTTCTTCGGATGAGGATTCTGAAGTATCAGCTGTTGAAATCGTGTCATCATCTGAAGAATTAGAAAGACTGCTTTCTTTGGAGCCTGTATCTTTAGAGGAATTATCATGAAATTCAGTATAGGTTGAAATATAGGGAACTGAATCTTCATGAAGTTCATCTAGCACTGTTGACAAGGGATTGTCATACACCCTAGTAACCTCATTTGCTTTCCTTTCCTGTTCAATAGAAAAAGCAGGATTAGTATAAGTACTAAACATTAATGAAGCCGGAGGTTCTTGTTGAGAAGATGACGGCTGTTCTATGGCAGATTGTTTGGCTTTTCTTTCCCTTTCAGCTTCAGCCTTTCTCTGTTCTTTTTCAGCCATTTTCTTTGCTATTTCAGCATCCTTTTGAATTTGTTTATTTCTACGATATTCACGCAAAGTTGCTGCAATATCAAAAGGTTTGGTAACCTGTGGCTGTGGTGTTGAAAAGTAAAGAGATGGTGATGGAGTAGTGACTTCTCCAAAATAGAAAGGTGTCGGCCAACTTTGAAGGGGTACTGCACCATACATGGGACCGACCTTAAAAAGAGGTGTGGAAGACCCTACATCATATGTAGGAACTTGTCCTGTGGTTTTCAGAACATGTAGCTGATTTTGAATAAACTTTGTTTCTTTTTCTTTGTTAAGGATAAAATCAGCTAGAGTGGATGGATCAGAAGGCAAGATATACTTAAGTTCTTGAAGTCTTTTTTCAAAAACTTCAATCATATGAGAAACCTGAGATTGGTGAGTTGATACAGTGGTATCAATTTTCTCAATCTTATCTTTGGCTTCTGAGATGTTCTTATGAATAGATAGAAGGGCAGTGTTTTGAACAAGAGAGTTCTCAGTCTGCCAATTTAGAACATCTTCTGTGGGATTTGGTCGAACAGTTTCTCCACTTGGTAAAACTGTCGAAGAAGCATTTTGGATTTTTGGAGTATGTCTAGCACCATTTTTATGGAAAGTTTCCAACTTGGGAAAATCTGCTTCACTAAACATAAAGCATTCTTGAACCTGACAAGTTGGAACTGGAAGTAATGGTTTAGGTTTACAAGATGGTTTAAGAGTCCATTCCTTTTTGGATTCTTGTGCTTCTTTGTCCAAAATATCAAGACACTTTTGATAATAAGGATGAAGATCCTTTTTTGAATATGAATCAGGTGTCTGAGAATTTTGTGGAATCCAATCAGAAGGAATTTGATAACCATTAAACCGACTTCTTTGAGAGACAAAGGTATCAGTATCTGGGTCTTGTGGATTTAGATCTGGTTTGCAAGGTCGGGGTTCAACATGCTTTGATTTCGATTTTTTCTTACAAGATAAATCTGGTAAGTCAAAACCAAGAATATTCTCAAGTTGACAGGAGTCACAAATGTTGCAAACATCAAAATAGATATGACCTGAAATAGGATCTTGAAACCATGAGACTGGGTATCCTTCATTGTCAAAATATTTGATAATATCTTGACTTCGATGTACTTGCTGAAGGTTCTGAGGATGATCATCATGTATTTCCCATTGTTTCTCAAATTCTGAGGGATAATACATAGGTACCTGTGCACACATAATAGAGGGATGAGATTTGGAAATCAAATCTTTAAAATGAGAATGATCAAATGAAATTGATGTTCTCCCTTCTTTGGTATGAGATATCCTTGAATTTGAAGATTCAAGGGGTTCATTTGCTTGAGCATGCAAATCTTCATAGTCTGTAATCCAGTCATTTGGTAATAACTGGATTAAATCTTGCTTTGAAATTTGCCGGGGAACATGAGTACAAGAAGCACCATTCTTCTCATCAACTCTTATTAAAAGAGCATGTTCTCCTCCTGGAATGGCCAGATCAAGGGCATGATTCTGAACACGATAGACCATCTGGTAATGGAGGGTTGCTGCGATGGCGTCTGACACTTGTTCTGCACCAATGATTTGTACCTGTACTTTAAGAGCTTCAAGCAGATGAGGATCTGCTAAGGACATGTTAAAATTTGGGAAAAGGGTGACAAAAACAGTTCCAGCATTTAATGTAGTTTCAGTTGTTGCAATACAAGCATGCTGGTATTGTTTGAATCTGGTATCCAATAGTGCTAGTCGAGCAACTATTGGGAGTCCTTTCCTTCCATGAAATGATAGGGAAATCCTGATAGCTCCAAAGTGTATATGGGTATAACCTTGCTGTGTCCATTGCATAGGGAAATCATTTGGAATATGCAAAGTTATAAACTGTTCTTTCCTGGTAGCAGGAATTGGATGTTGATCAACCTTTGATGCTTGAATGTATTCTTTAACTCCTTTTGGATGTGATCTTATTAAGGATTTAATAACACGAGTAGGAGAAAAAGATTGTTTACCGTAAGCACTATAAGGATTGATAGTCGGAATAGAGGTGGGATTAACCACCTCTGGTTCAATAGAAACTTCATACAAATAATCTAATTTATTACTATGTACTGTCTTTATTTCTAATCCATTATTAGTAGTAATAGAAGAAGACTTAGAAGACGAAGAAGCCATATCTTAAACACGACTAATACTTAGATCTTGATTAATAACAACTTTCTTTTTGGATTTTTCTATATCTTTTTTCACACGTTCCTCCGAGGAAATTACACTAATACGATGATATAACAAATCTATCTTTACTTGCCTACTTACAATACTGTAAGACCACTGATTAAGATATTCGGAGTACTGAACTATTTCAGCTTGGTACCGCTCAATACTTTCATAACATTGGGCTTTAGTGAGCTCAATATATTTATCATATATATGAGGACCTCCAACTATCTGACGAATATGTGCATACCATGCATCAAGACTGTCATAATGGCGTAATATCCAGAAATTTAAAATATCATGCTGTTGAACAATATTAGCAAAGTCAGGAAAATCATTCATATGATTTTGAGAGTAAAGAGTTTTGGATTAAAAATTCACCAGTCAGGATTAGGTTCTCCAGTGAACTTAGGCGGGTTAAATTTCAGAAACCTTTCCAAAGCCCTATCTTCCCCTCTATCCTGGGTCCCGGATTGGTTAAGTGGCCCTGGACCCTGTCTCTCGTGTGAGAACCCGTAATTTGTTATTTTCTAGGTTTTAGGATTTTCCATGGCTTGTTTTCTGCATTTTCGTGATTAGAAACATTTCTAGATAATTTTAAGGAGCAGATATAATTTTTAGATGATTTTTCTAGTATCAAATATATTTTTAGAAATTAAGAGCGTATACCGGACGTGGGACCCACTAGTGCGAAAAGTTCAGAAAAATTCGGTCAATTAGGTTAAGTTTTGGATACTGGAATTAATTTACCGGGTGTTAAGAGATAAGGAGAGGATGCTAAATGGATTGGTGTGAGAGGGAACCAAGAGATAGAGATGCATTTAAAGGGTGACAAGTGTCACCATAGGAGTGGTTTGACCTTTTTGAACACTATTCACCCTTTTACCAATTTGGTTAAAATAACTTAAATTTGACCAAAAATCACTCCTTGAAGCCGGCTCTCTCTCTCAAGAAAGGAAGAAGGAAACTCGTCAAGTTTTGCTTCCATTTAGCTCAAATCCGTCCAACCAACCATTGAAACTTGCAATTTCTCCATAAAACCTCTTCAATTAGTGTTAGTGAGTGGATTTGTGGAGTTAGTTGGAAAGCTAAGAGGACCTATTGCTCCCTCTCTCTTGTTTCTAAGGTAAGTTGAGAAGAACCATTCTCCTCCCTCTAATGATGCTTAATTTGTGATTAGTGGTAGTATAAGGTGCAATATTATGGGTTATTTCTTGATTTGTGGTTGAAGTGATGAAGTTTTATTATTTTTGGAGATTTTTCTGTTTTAATATGAACATGATTTTGTGGCTATCTATGATGATTGTAAATGGTATATAATGACTCTAGGAGGTGGAAAAAGTGGGTAATTACAACCAATTTCTGTTTTGGAAGAAATTTTGAAAAGTTAGGGTTTGGTTAGGGAACATTCTGCCCGAATTTATATATCCTAGTTAGAGGCCGAATTGGCCTTGTCTTAAAACATAAAAGTTGTAGGGAATGACATTTTAGAGGTACCTACAAAATTTCAGGCTAATCGGAGTAGTTTATAATGAGAAAAGTCGAAATTACCCTTGCTGTTCTGGTTTTATCCGAATGTAAGAATTGCGCCTGTAATTGGTTGTTTTGGCTGGAATTGCTTCAGAATTGGTTGTTGAGGTCTTCTGATGAAATGTAGCCCTGTTGCTTGTATTTCACCTGGTTTTGGAATTTCTGGATTTGGACTTGGATAGCCTGATTTATGATGTTTCCGCTAGAATGCGTTCTGTGAATCTGTTTTTGTGATTCTGGTGTAGTATCTTGCATTTTTGACCTGGTTTCACTCAAAACTGGGTTGAGTGACCTTCTGTAATGTTGTAGGCCTGTCTTTTAGCTTCGAAACAGTGGGTCTTGGACCTTCATCCGGTAATCGTAGTGCCTTGGGTGCCATTACCGTAAAAAGAGGTCAAAAACTTTTTTTTCAGGGCAAAGCTAAATCCATTTCCGGATTTTCTGGTTTTCTCTAATGCTTGTATATGCTTATGGAACCCTATTGGGGTCGTATTTGGCATTAGTTTATGACTCGTTATCGAGTCTCATTGTACTTGTTTGCATGTTTTAGGGCGTGACGTTGGTGCACGACGTTCTTTTGACGGAAGTGCATGAAACCTCATTTGCAAGGTTGGTGAGTGTACTACTCACTTGTGTGTTACTATATGGCTTTGAATGTGAATTGCTTGAAGTGAATTGAATGTGAATTGATTGAAGTGAGAGCGTACTTTATCACTCTCACTTATTGTTTACTATGTTATTGGAATGTTATACGAAATGTTACATGAAATGAAAGTACATGGCTTGGTGTCATTTGGACGAGTATCCATCGACTACAATTGTTATCTTTGAGCTCAACCCCATTGGTAGTTGATTGAATCGAGCCGGCGAGGGCTTGGTCGTGCCAATTAATGATCCTTGGGGAAATGTTATATGGAATCTTGTAGTATGAGAGACTCTCGATTCCGGTATACTCGAGTAATACCAAAGTGCAAGTGTTTGGAGTTCGGGCCCAGTAGGGGTATGTTGGGTGGAAGGAATGGAAGTAAAGTGGGGTCTACGGTTGGTTACTTTTAAACATTGACGGAGAGTCAATGAACTTCGATTAAGAATGCAAATGCGGAAAAGGGCTCTTGAGAGCCGCCCGTATCCTTTTGTCACTACCATTAATGTGTGCCTTTGTTTACTTCTGATGATTTTGAATGAAAAGCTTGATGCTTATATGAACTTGGTTGTTTGAGTGGTATTATCTCACTGGGCAATTAGCTCACCCCGTTCCTTTTGTTTTCCTTACAGGAATCTGACTGCTTTTGGAATGACTTTTGATAATTGGTTGCCGAATGAACTAAATGAATATCTCTCTTGTATAGTTTATGAATTGAAACCCTAAATGTGCCTTTGGGGCCTTTTTCACTTTTATTTTGGCAACCGTACATGTATTAATTTTTGAGTAACTTTCCTATTCCATTTTGGCTTGTAAACGCTGAATTTGATGTTGTATATGTATCTTTGATGTTTGGTTGGGTTCTGACGGGTCGGTTACTATTCATAGCCGACTCCGGATTTCATTTTTTTTTATTTTGGGTTATTTTGCCATTGTGACTTGTTTACGCGAGTTAGAAGTTCCGGAACGCAATAGATCGCTCGAACTGCACTGTTAGTCGGACGAGAGCTGGGCAGGCAGTCCGCTAACCCCTCTGGTTCGCCTTAGGGGAAGGTGGGGCTGTCACAGGTGGTATCAGAGCCTAGGTTTGAATTAGCTTGGGTGTAATAGAAATGCTCGATTTGAGGGTTCATTGTTTATGGCCTTTAAGATTATTTATGGTTAATTGCTTTTGGTGTAGGATGGACGGATCTAGTGGACCGAGCGGTGACCCTGCAGGCGAGCGACCTCGTGGAGCGATCCCAGTGATACCGTACCAGATATGGCCAGGAGGTGACGTCGTGCGCTGGAGTCCGTCTAACCGTCTCCGACGGTATGAGTGTCGACATAAGTATGCCTATCCTAACGCTCTCGTGTTTGCAGTGGACGCGGAGCGTAAGGAGTTGGTCGGAGAGAATGCTAGACTGGAGGCCGAGGTGACCCAACTTAGGGCGGCCAATGAGAGACAGGCCAATGCGCTCAGCTGAAGGAAGTCCAAGAGCGCGAGAGTAAGCGAGCTCGCAAGGTGAAGGTTCGAGTTACATTGATCCTGAATCGTTGCGCGGACGTGGTTGAGGGCGTGAGTGACGAGGACTCTTGCGCGGGTCCTGAGGCTGGGGTTGGATCCACTCCGTCGGGTGGGTCTAATAGCTCGTCGTCGGTTTAGGACAGGACTTCTAGGGTTTGTTTTGGATAGTTTTGGTTTTGTATATAGGATGGATAGGGAGAAGGGCCTTAGCTAATCGTTTTGTACGTTTAGATTAGCTACGTGTATATTTCTTTTGTTGAGGCCATTCCCTTGGGGATTGTCCATGTTTGTACTCGACTTGACTGGTTGTTAATATGTGTGCTGTTTGCCTTGCTTGGAATGTATATATTTGTTTGGAAAGGTTTTGAGTTTACTTACATACTTTGTTTTATATTGGTTTAGTACCATTGCCTAGATCAAGTAAAAGTTTATGGAAGGAACACGTAGTGGACGGGGACGTGGGCGCGGAAATAGACAACCCACACCGGATAGGGGTACTGGGGAAACCTCTACTGGACCTAACCCTGACCCCAATGTGCAAATCGCTGCTGCTATGCAGCAAATGACTAACTTGCTGGCACAAGTAGTGCAGCAACAAGGCCAGAACCCAAATCCTAACCCCGGAAACCCTGGCAACCACATCGAGAGCGAAGATAGAGCTCTCGAACGTTTTCAAAAGTTTGCTCCACCCAAATTAATTGGGGGGCCAGATCCGGATGTTGCCGAGAGATGGCTCGAGAAGATGGTCGATATTTTTGCGGCCTTGCACTACACCGATGAACGGCAGGTGACTTTTGACGTATTCCAGTTAGAAGGGGCGGCCCGTTCCTGGTGGAACGTTATACGACAAAAATGGGAACGGGAACAAACGCCCAGGACTTGGGTGAATTTTATCAGGGAATTTAACGCGAAATTCTTCCCTCCTCTAGTTCAGGAGAGAAAGGAAGACGAGTTCATCCGACTCCGCCAAGGAACTCAATCGGTGGCGGAATACGAGAGCCAGTTCACTCGTTTGTCCAAATTTACACCTGAGTTGATCGTGACCGAGCAACGGCGGATTAGGCATTTCATTCAGGGCCTAAACGTCGAAATCCAAAAGGACCTCGCAGTGGCTCAAATCAATGCTTTTAGCGAGGTCGTAGAAAAGGCCCAAAGGGTAGAGAGTGCTCGATTGCAAGTCCGGAACTTCCAGGCTAAAAAGCGGGGCTTTCCTGGAAGCAGTTCTGGACAAGGGGATAAAGGTACTCCCTCCAAGTTCGGACGCGGAGCTGGAGGTGGACGACAGTCAGGTTCCGGCAGAGGGGCTCAGTCTAAGGGTGGCCCAGCCGGCAGAGGCCAAGGTGGAAACTTCCAAAAAGGTTCAGGTTCGGCGTCCCGTGGACCTTGCGGGTACTGCGGAAAGCCGAATCACTCTGAAGACAATTGTTGGAAGAAGGGAGGCAAATGTCTGCGTTGCGGAAGCGTAGACCACCAGCTTGCTACCTGCCCACTCTTAAAGCAAGACGGAAGGGGAACTCAAACCACGCCAAAGACTAATTCGGGGCAGAATAAGGGAAATGAGGCAAAACCTAAGGTGCCAGCGCGAGTATATTCATTAGAACCTCAACAGGTCCTAGATTCCTCTGAGGTCGTAGAAGGTACGATCCCTATTTTCCACCGTTTTGCCAAAGTTTTAATTGATCCTGGTGCCACTCATTCCTTTGTTAACCCTGATTTCATGTGTGGCATCGATATAAAACCTGCTAGTTTACCATACGACCTAGAAGTTAGTACACCTACGGGGAATCAACGTTTGGTTACTAGTATGATTTATAGGGATTGTGAAGTGTGGGTAGGAGAGAAAAGATTGTTAGGGGATTTGATAAGTCTGGTCATTAAGGGGTATGATGTGATTTTGGGTATGGATTGGCTAGCCAAGTATAATGCCCAACTGGACTGTAAAACAAAAGTGGTAGAGTTCCGCATCCCTGGTGAGGTAACCATAAGATTGGATATAAGGGGTAGGTTAGCCTCATCCGCTTTGATTTCGGGCATTCGGGCTAGGAAATTGCTAAGTCGAGGGGCGCAAGGATTTTTGGCCTTTTTGATTAACACCCCCACAGATAAGTTGAAAGTGGAGGATGTGCCCATAGTGAAGGAATTTCCGGACGTGTTTCCTGATGAGTTGGTAGCTTTGCCTCCGGAAAGAGAAATTGAGTTCAAAATAGACCTGTTACCGGGATCCTCACCTATCTCAAAAACACCATACCGAATGGCTCCTGCCGAGCTCAAGGAGCTAAAGTTACAATTACAGGACCTTCTGGAGCAGGGATTCATTCAAGAGAGTGGGTCTCCTTGGGGAGCTCCTGTACTGTTTGTGAAGAAAAAGGATGGTGGGTTGAGGATGTGTATCGATTATCGGGGCCTGAATAATATTACGGTGAAAAACCGAAATAAGGATCTTATTTCAATGGTTTGGATGGATATGGTGCATGTTCTTGAGTTAGGGTTGAGGTTTTCAATTGTATTTCTTGTTGGTTAGATGGTATATGATGGTTATAATCTTGTATAGGAAGTTAAGGTAGTGAATCAAGCCAGAAATAAGAAAATTAGAATTGGACTGCATGAATTCCAGTTTTCGGTTTTGAAGATACCCTGTTCTGCCCGGTTCTGTTCGACCATGATGGAGGCCTAATTAGGCTTAGCACAAAACATGAAAGTTGTAGGGAATGATGTTTTATAGTTTCTTACAAAATTTCAGCTCAATCTGATCACTGTATCTCATGAAAAGACAAAAATACCCCTGACTGCCATAGGTAGAGCTCTGTGCCATAGGTAGAGCCTGAGTTATTGTCGTTTAAACATAGTGTGGTTAACTAGCCTGATTGTGAGATTCTGGTTCTGTAATTTGAAATTTTGACCTGGATACACTATGAACTGGGTTAAGTGGTCTTCATCAAATTTGTAGGCCTTTGTCTTAGCTTCGAAACGGTATAAATTGCATTCCAATCCGATAAGTGTATCTTTGGTTGTGTCCGTTCGGCCTCTTTGGGTGCCTGAGCAAATAATAATTGACTATCATGCACTATCGCTTAAAAACCCCTAGTTAACAAGGGAGATTGTACACTTGTACAATCTAAGAAAATATCATGAAATAGAGCCTTAATTACTCGTAAATCGAGACTCAAAAGTGGGGTTTAATGATGCAAGGAAAAACTGTTTTCCTTCAAGAAATCAAGTCTAAAATGGTCATTCAATATCGAAGGGTAGTGAAGAGTTTCTAAAAACTCAATTACCTTCAAGTTCAAAAATTTCTGTTTTAAGGAGCAATCTCTGAAAAATCATATCTTACACTCTGTAGATCGAAAATTGGAAAACTTGCCACCGTTGGAAACTAGTTTCAAAGTACTAAAAGTTCCTAGAAGACACTTTTCCAAGATTTTAAATGGAAAACACTCAAATTTCAGCTTTAAGTGGCTAATTCGCACCACAAGACAGTTTCGATCTTGATTTTCGGCGAACTTTGGGAATTCGGTAAAATTCACAGAAAGTGAACTAGCCTCTGAAATTTGTACCTCAATTAGAATTCCAATCAAAACACAACAAGTGGAACTAAAATCATTGTTTCGGGCGTCATGATATAGCAGCTCAAAGTTGGTTAAAAACAAGGACTGCTCGGTCCATTTTTTTCAGATTTGAAAGGTAACTTTGGGATCTTATTTGTATATCAAAATAGTCTCAAAATTGGTACACTTCAACTTCCATATGAGGACTACTCCTCTATCAAATTTCATTTGAAAATTCGCACGGGAAGGTAGTTAACAAAACTACCAAAGTTTAAGGAATTTCCAAAGGAAATCTGTTTTCTTGCTTCCGTTTTTTCTTTCAAACATTTGGTCCAATGAAATCAACTCAATTCTGACTCATTTGTGAAACAAAGGTCTAAGAAACATCTAATATACATTTGGTAGGTGATAGATATCAAAATTTTTAAAACAACAAGTCCCAAGTCAAGCTAGGCCATTCAGCTAGCCAAAATTAGGGTTTTCCAGATTTGGTATAGTTTGGGAATTGGACTATACCTCACTCAATACAACTTGGAATTGAGATTGGTCAGTGGCATTAGAAACTAGATTCAAAAGGCTATAATTCATCACAAGAAGTCATTCTGAAATTCAGTTTGCAAGTAAGAGAAAATGGAGCCACAAGTTGCAGCTTCTACAATTTTCTCGGTTGGACTGACAGAACAGGGCAGCCGACTTTGATCTGTCACTACAGACGACTCACTTCGAATTAGAAGGTACATCATACACCGTTAGAAAACTACGGATGTCTAGTTTCAAATGCCACAAACGGTACTTGATTTCAACATCTGAGAAGAGAGTTATGATCCTTCAAAGTTTCTCTGTCCAGCACACCTGGACAGCATTTTCCAGATATGAAGATTTTTGAAATTCCAACTTTTACCCAACCAAATCAAATGATTTTTAGTAGAAATTTTATGATATGAACCAAGAGACACCATTGCGAACTATTCGAGTTCCCCTATGACCCGTGACTCGAGCACGAGCTAAAAAGATGAGGGAGGAACTCCAAGGGCTTGTTCGTGAGATACAAGGCCAAGAAATTGTCCCCAAGGTCATTGAGGGACTTGAGCATGAAGGAATGAATGCCATCCATGTAGTGCACGTCAAAGAGAACCATGCGTGACACTTCTCTAGTCATATTTGTTGTTTTAGTTAAAGTCATTGTAATAAGGGCTTAATGGTCCATAGCCTTGCTTTATTTACCTAAGGGATGACCTCATAAGGTTATTTACCTAAGGGATGACCTCATAAGATTCGGTCAAGCCCACAATCCTTAGTCTTATAGAAATAGTCAAGCCTACAATTCTTAGTCTTAGTCAAGCCCGCAATTCTAGACTAGTTTCACATTATTTAGTTTTTCATCTCTATGTAAGGCAATAAATAGCTCACACTTCCAATGGTTTTAGGCATTCAATCAATAAATCAGATTTTGAGAGTTTTCTTGGTTTCTCCAAGGCTTCTTGAATACCTTCGAATTTCTCTAGGTGTTCGTGACTTATCAATCAAGAATCGCACTAGGTTGTGGCGTCTTCTACCATTATACCAAGGTTCGTTAACCACGTGATTAACGGGTTGAGGTCATCCGCTCCAAACTTGGTGTCCTCTTGTCGATCCTGAAGCTAATCTTTTACGGGTTTCGTCACAAGGTTGGCGACGTTCGTATCAGTTGGTAATCAGAGCTAGTTAAGAGGTATCACGTTATATCCCTTTATTTATTTCCTTTCGAGTCAAGTTGTCCAAAATTCTGTTTTCGTGTTCTAAGTTTGCTATCCGCAATTTCCAGATTTGTTGCATCGTGTTCTTGCGTTATTTTTCCAGATTTGTCGCATCATAAACTTGCGTCTAGTTGTTGTTAATTGCTGTGGTTAGCCTTGTTTGGTCCAGCCTTTTTTTTTGTGTCTTATTCTTGATTCTTTGTTTGTGTTTGTGTCTTGTTTCTATCCTATTATATCCATTTAATTTCAGTCTTTTGTTCTATTTGATCATCTGAGGTTACTGTTCATCCAAAAAAAAATCAGTTTGTAGCAAGGGTTTTAGAGTCCTATCTAGTTGTTACCTTGTGTTCTTGTTGTTTACATAGAAAAAAATATATATAGCTGGCTGACCTTACAAAATTCTTGAAAATCTGTCTTGATCAAAGCTTGGGTTTCTTGAAGTTCTTAATTGTTTAAAACCACAATCTTGAAGTTCTTGGAACTTTAATTGGGATTCTTGAAAGCCTGCAGAATTGACCATTGATAAGAAGAAGAACATTCAGCCATGAAATTTGACTCTTGAAAACCAGCCTTCCTAAGCCACGAAATTTGACTCTTGAAAGCTTCCAAATTTGACCATTGATTGTGATAAATGCCCTCCTAAAAGCTGACCATCTTGATCTTGACCTTAGAATTCGTGGGAACCAGCAAATAGAAAGACTAATCCTTGTTTCAAAGGATCAAGGAAGAAAAGTCAGCCTTGGGTTTCCAAAATAGTCCCACCGCAACACAAATTCCTTTTCCATTCGGATTCCATCTTTGCAACCGTTGGGGAATTTCTGTCCAATCATTAATTTTGGAAATTTTCGTGCATCATTAGGTCAGTTTTAAGTGTCATTCTGAATCCTCTAAGTGTCCATTTACCTACCAAAACACTGACCAGAAATGCAGCAACCAGCAGCTCAAAATTCCAGTTTTGGGTAGAGTTTTGTCTAGGATTCTTAAAATTCAACTTTGAGTCATTCATTGAGTCGTGGTCAGTCCCTTCATCTTTTGTTCTTTTTTCGTTCAAAGTGCTACAATCTTGTGACCCTGGTTGGTAAGTCGATCCATACTAAAGGAGTTCTAACTTCTTCGAGGAGTTGACCGAGGAGCCTTGAAAACACCTTGGTAAGTTCATTAGAGTGTTCAAACACGAGAGCGAGAGTAAACACGCGAGGAAGTGTACGAGATAAACTTTGCTTCTTTCCATTATTATTTTTTTTACCCTATACTTCACCATGGCTAACGAGGGGGGAGCAAGCTCCCAAGCTTTTGATCTTAAACTTTTCACAGAAGCAATCAAAGGCGAATTGGGACGCATGATGGACCAAAAACTTGAACTGATGCACCAATGCATTGACAGCTTAGAGTTGTCTCATGGAAGCTCCAAAGGCAGCCGTGGAAAGGCTTATGCACATAAGTCTAGCGACTCTAACTCAGACAACAACTATGAGCATAAGCAAAGTAGGTCCAAGCGTGACGCTAGGCCTTCAAATGACCACATTCCGGGCACAAAGATGAAAATTCCACCCTTCCAAGGACGATCAGACCGTGATGCCTACTTAGAGTGGGAGAGGCGGATTGAACTTGTCTTCGACTGCAATACTTACTCGGAGGAGCAAAAGGTCAAGTTGGCCGTGGTCGAATTCACCGACTACGCCGTTGTGTGGTGGGATCAACTCTCCACTAGTCGAAGGAGTACCATACAAACTTGGACGGAGCTAAGACGACTAATGAGGAAGCGTTTCGTGCCAAGTCACTACTACCGTGACTTGTACCAAAAGCTTCAAACCCTCAACCAAGGAGCACGAAGTGTCGAGGACTATCACAAGGAAATGGAAATACTTATGCTACGGGCAGACATCATGGAGGATCAAGAAGCAACAATGGCACGCTTCTTGAACGGATTAAGGCCCGAAATCGCTGATCAAGTGGAGTTACACCACTATGTGGAACTTGGGGACTTGGTGGAGAAGGCCATCAAGATTGAAAGGAGGATTAAGAGGAGGGGTTCGACTCGGAGTTACTACAACTTTTCACCCTCTTATCCCCGAACTACACCACCAAAGAAAGGGGATAAAGGGCCGAGTAATTCCACCCCTTCAAGACCGAGGCCGGATATGACTAAGTGGGAGTCTAAGGCAATACCAAAAACTGCCATTGAGTCGAGCATGGGGCGAAATCGAGATACTAGATGCTTCAAATGCCAAGGCCGAGGGCATATTGCTAGCCAATGCCCGAACCAACGCACTATGATCATCTTACCCAATGGTGAGTTTCTCACCGATGATGAAGATGAGAAGGGGGAGTTGCCATCCCTTGAGGAAGAAGAGGAAGCATTGCCCATCAATGAACGAGTTGGACTCGTTGTCAGACGAGCCTTAGCAACCCAAGTGAAAGCCGCCGACCATGCACAAAGAGAGAACATTTTCTACACCCGTTGCTATATCAAAGGCAAGGTATGTAGTTTGATCATAGATGGAGGTAGTTGTGCTAACGTCGCTAGTGCCTTGATGGTGGAGAAACTAGCACTACCCACTCTACAACATCCAACATCTTATCGTTTGCAATGGTTGAACGATAGTGGGGATGTTCGTGTGACCAAGCAAGTCCAAGTACCTTTCCGAATTGGAAAGTATGAGGACGTGGTGTTATGCGACGTGGTCCCTATGCAAGCATGTCACATACTATTGGGGAGGCCATGGCAATTCGACAAGGGAGTTACATTCGATGGCATTACCAATAGATACTCCTTCAAGCAAGGCGAGAAGAGGATTGTGCTTGTGCCACTCACTCCTATCCAAGTTCATGAAGATCAAGAAAGCCTGATCAAGGAGAATGAGCTTGAGAATGAGAAGAAAAAAATAGAAAAAGCCGAGAGCTCAACAGAAAATGATAAGGCCGAGAAAATTGAGAGGAAAAAGACATATGGTGAGCCAACCAAAATTGAAAAGAGAGAGAAAAGACAAAATCTATTGATAAAAGCCAATGTAGTAAGAAAAGTTTCGAGTGTTAATACACCCATCTTTGTACTTTTGTGCAAAGAGGTGTTGGTTGTCACAAGTGATCTTACTAACACTATACCATCTAGTATTGTCTCTCTTTTGCAGGAATATGAGGATGTCTTCCCCGATGAGATTCCAAATGGACTACCACCAATAAGGGGAATTGAGCATCAAATTGACTTGGTTCCAGGTGCCCCACTTCCTAACAGATCAGCTTACAAAATGGGACTAGATGAGACAAAGGAGCTCCAACGCCAAATCGAAGAGCTTCTAACAAAGGGATGGGCACGAGAAAGCTTGAGCCCATGTGCGGTTCCCGTCATCTTGGTGCCTAAAAAGGATGGAAGTTGGCGAATGTGCACTGACTGTAGGGCCGTTAATGCAATAACGGTAAAATATCGTCACTCTATTCCTAGACTTGATGATATGTTAGATGAGCTATATGGTACTGTGATTTTCACTAAAATTGATCTAAAAGGCGGTTATCATCAAATTAGGATGAAAGAGGGGGATGAATGGAAAACGGCCTTTAAAACCAAACATGGCTTGTACGAGTGGTTAGTTATGCCATTTGGACTAACTAATGCACCTAGTACATTCATGAGGTTGATGAACCATGTACTTCGTCCATTCATTGGAAAATTTGTAGTTGTGTATTTTGACGACATCCTGATTTATAGTAGGAGCCTAGATGAGCATGTTGAACATGTGAAGCATGTTCTTGATGTACTTTGAAGGGAAAAGCTCTATGCCAACCTTAAGAAGTGCTCCTTTTGTACTGATCAACTTGTCTTCCTAGGCTTTATTGTGAGTAAATAGGGAATCAAAGTGGATGAGGAGAAGGTTAAAGCAATTCGAGAATGGCCTACTCCAAGCACGGTGGGTGAGGTACACAGCTTCCATGGTCTTGCTAGTTTTTATAGACGATTTGTTAAAGATTTTAGTACCATTGCTGCACCTGTAACTGCTGTAATTAAGAAAAATGAGCCATTTGTGTGGGGTGATGCTCAAGAACGTGCTTTCCAAATACTTGAACATCAACTCACACACGCACCACTACTTGCATTGCCATGCTTTGACAAGATGTTTGAAATAGAGTGTGATGCATCTGGGGTGGGTATTGGAGCTGTCCTAATGCAAGAGGGCAAACCAATTGCATACTTTAGTGAAACTCAATGGGACAGCTTTGAACTACTCCACTTATGATAAGGAGTTGTACTCCTTAATCCGTGCTTTAGAAACTTGGCAACATTACTTGAGACCAAGGGAATTTGTCATACACACTGACCATGAGTCGCTTAAACACATTAAATCACAACACAAGTTGAATAAGCGTCATGTTAGGTGGATTGCATTTATTGAAACCTTCCCTTATGTGATTAAGTACAAAGTGGGAAAAACTAATGTTGTTGCTGATGCATTATCACGCCGGTACTCCTTGCTCACTCAACTTGATGCAAGGTTGTTAGGATTTGAATTAGTTAAAGAGTTATACACCAATGACCCAGATTTCTCAGGTATTTATGACTCTTGTGGTTCAGCAACTCAAGGTAAATTCTACATCCTTGATGGATTTCTTTTCTACCTCAATCGACTGTGTATATCTAACTGCTCTATTCTACTACTAGTCACCCACAAACTGATGGCCAAACTGAGGTTGTCAATCGTGCACTATCTACACTCTTGCGTGCCATCATTAGAAAAAACATTAGAACCTGGGAAGAGTGTTTACCCCACGTTGAGTTTGCATACAATCGCACGGTGCATAGTTCTACTCATTTTTCACCATTTGAAATAGTCTATGGTTTTAACCCTTTAACACCACTAGACTTATCACCTTTACCTTCTTCTAAGCACATTAACATGGATGGTGCTAAACGAGCAGATTTTGTCAAGAAATTACTCGAGCAGGTACGCCTAAACATTGAGCGAAGGATGGACCAAGTTGCTCAACGGGTTAACAAGGGACGCCAACGCATTGTGTTTGAACCTGGTGACTGGGTATGGTTACATCTACGCAAGGAAAGGTTCCCAGTCCAAAGGCGCAATAAATTGTTTCCCCGAGGAGATGGGCCATTTCAAGTCATCAAGCGCATCAATGACAATGCTTACAAACTGGACCTACCCGGTGAGTACAATGTGAGCGCTGCTACATTCAATGTCTCTGATCTATCTCCTTTTCTTGCAGACGATGAAGCTGA
Source organism: Coffea arabica (assembly GCF_036785885.1). NCBI lineage: Eukaryota > Viridiplantae > Streptophyta > Magnoliopsida > Gentianales > Rubiaceae > Coffea > Coffea arabica. The sequence goes on along the minus strand of NC_092311.1, from coordinate 23,916,355 downwards.
TTTGAGGACAAATCCTTTTTAAGAGGAGGGGATGATACGAACCAAGAGACACCATTGCCAACTATTCGAGTTCCCCTATGACCCGTGACTCGAGCACGAGCTAAAAAGATGAGGGAGGAACTCCAAGGGCTTGTTCGTGAGATACAAGGCCAAGAAATTGTCCCCAAGGTCATTGAGGGACTTGAGCATGAAGGAATGAAGGCCATCCATGTAGTGCACGTCAAAGAGAACCATGCGTGACACTTCTCTAGTCATATTTGCTGTTTTAGTTAAAGTCATTGTAATAAGGGCTTAATGGTCCATAGCCTTGCTTTATTTACCTAAGGGATGACCTCATAAGGTTATTTACCTAAGGGATGACCTCATAAGATTCGGTCAAGCCCACAATCCTTAGTCTTATGGAAATAGTCAAGCCTACAATTCTTAGTCTTAGTCAAGCCCACAATTCTAGACTAGTTTCATATTATTTAGTTTTTCATCTCTATGTAAGGCTATAAATAGCTCACACTTCCAATGGTTTTAGGCATTCAATCAATAAATCAGATTTTGAGAGTTTTCTTGGTTTCTCCAAGGTTTCTTGAATACCTTAGAATTTCTCTAAGTGTTCGTGACTTATCAATCTAGAATCGCACTAGGTTGTGGCGTCTTCTACCATTATACCAAGGTTCGTTAATCACGTGATTAACGGGTTGAGGTCATCCGCTCCAAACTTGGTGTCCTCTTGTCGATCCTGAAGCTAATCTTTTACGGGTTTCGTCACAAGGTTGGCGACGTTCGTATCACTTTATACACATAACATATATACATCAGATTCAAGGTCATTTGAGAATCAAAAATTCGAACTAAAGCTTCAAGAAAAACAGGGCAGATTTTCGGTCAGCAGCCCAAGTGAAATTTCATTCGGTTTCCTTCAATTCTTTACCCATAATTAACTTAAACAACACTAAAACAACTCAAACCAACCATTATATCATCATATCAGTCCATATATCCAAGGTGGGAATTCATAGAGCCCATTCCAACCATTTAAATCCAAATAACAACATCAATAATGAAGCTACAAGCTTCATAGCAACGATTAAACCCACTAAAGCTAAGATTAAGTGATTGGATGATTACCTCCTACTCCTTGAGATAAATCAGAAATTTTTACACCTCTAAAGCCCCAAGAAAACTGTGAGATGATGTCCTTCTTATAGCTTATGTGAATCTCCAAGTAATTTTGAGGTTGGATGCAAAGTTTGAGGTGATTTGGAGTAGAATTTGGAGTGAAATGGTGAAGTCTTTTTCTTCCTCTTCCTTGAAGAGTTTCAGCCGTCACTTGAAGTGAAAAAGAGAAGGGTTGGCTGGTGAATGAAGCTTCCTTGAGAAGCTTGAGGTTTTGTGGTTAAGATTCCTTCAAAAGTCAACTCTTAATAATGTCGCGCGCGCGCGTTTCGTATCCGATTTCTCTCGGGTTTGTTTCACTTGTGCACTAAACCTCTAATGTACTTCCTTTAACATTATAATTATTCACTCTTAGTAGTCTAGGATAAATTTCTTAAATTTCCATTGGGCAATTTGACGCGAAAATGCAAACTTCCAATTCGCGCGCGACAAAGTGAAACTTAAAGGAAATTCTTGTAACAATAATATAAATAACTAATACTAGGGTAATCAATCATAAAAATAACTATTTTAAGAATAACGCATGAGTCCTTAAATCTCCAAGATCACTGTATTCTCAGATCGAATATTGCCTCCAAACGCGTATTCGCTATTTCTTACTAAACGAGCTTTCGAAAATTAAATTTGCGAACGGGACGTTTTAAAAATATAAGTAAGGCATTTTTTGCATACAATGGTTTTAAAATGAATAAAATAAATTATTCGGAGTAAACGGGTGAATAAATAATTAATTAAGCCATTAAAATAATATAAAAGTAAGAAAATAAAATCCGGGTCCTCACATATACTAGGCCACAAGACCATCTAATTTAAGATTATTTCTAACATATAAACATCACATATCAAGGCTGGAAAATTCTCTACTGAAGTTGGAATTTTAGAACTAAAGCTGGAAATTCTGGTTTGGAAGCTAAAAAGTCACAATAAAGCTACAAATCTTCATACAAGTCCATATTAAGACCAAATACCATCATACCATAGATGAAAAATATGAAACACGGCTGGAAAAATTAAACCCTAAGCTGAAATTTCACCAATCTTCACCAATCCATGATATCTTCCATAAAATTGCCAATTTCAAGCCATCTACCTAATAAACTGCAAGATAAGAAAGAGAAAGAAGTTTTCCAACTTAGTACCTTCAAACCCCCAAGAGAAAGTGAAGAATCAAGGCTTTCCTCTCCAAAAATCTCCACCACAAGCTTCCTTGCTGCCTTAGTGCAACTTTATTCAGTTTAGATTTGTGATTCTTGTTGATCTTCACTCAAACAAGGCAATATGAAGATGAAACTTGAAGCTCTCTTCTCTCTTTTCTCCCTCTCTTTGGTCGGCCAAGATGAGAAGAAAATGAAGGGAATTTGGTTCACTTGGATGATAAAGATGGAAGAAAGCTTTTGGTCAAACAAGGCCCTTGATTGCTAACATTTGGCAAGCCACCATTTTTCCTCTTTTTTTTTCTTTTTTTCCCTCTTTCTTGGTCAAGAATTATGGCCAGCCCTAGGGAAAATTGGGGAAAGAAAAATGAAAAGGAAAATAAGAAGATTAGGGAAAGAAAGTCTTGGTCAAGTGGCGTCTTCGACCAGCAACGAACGGCGCGAGTCGGTTCAAGCCTATTTCACTAATGTAGTCTTAGCACTAATAATTCACTAGTGTGCTCTTAGCACTTTTAATCACATACTTCCTCCTACTTAATACCCACTCTTATCCACCAAATTTAGTACACACCTCACCAATTGATCACACTACCACAATGCACCAAAACCCTAACTTACACTAACTTTAAAAGTAAAAGTAACACTCTCGGCTCTATTATTTATTACAACTATTAAGGGAAGTAATTAGTATTAAAGAAATTATAAATAAATTTACTCAAAATAAAAGAGAGTTTTAAGAAAATATAAACAAAGTTTCAAGTCCTCACATAAGATAGCAATTGTTTTCCAAAAATTTAACATTTGACAAGATTACCACTGGTATTATTTATTATTTCTTCAAAATAATAATACTTTTTCTATTCAATTGTTTGGTCTAAAAAAAGGATATTCCAAATTTATTTGAGACCACTACTACTACATTTAACTTATCTTTTTATATATTAGTTAAATTATGTGCTTATATTACTTTATTTCATAGTATATTTGTTATTTGCACAATTTATTTCATACTATGAAGGTTTTTTTTTGCTTTTTTCAGCCATAATTATATGTCACGTCCTCTTTTTCATGAACAGAGGTTTGCACTTAATATATGTGATGTCCTTTGGATTTATATTTAATTTGTCCTTTGGTTCATAAAGGTCTAAATAAATGCTTTTGAGCCTTTTGCAATTACTTTTGTATCTATATTTTTTGACAGTTACATTTTATATTTTAATACTAATTACATTTTGCCTAAATGCAATGAGTTTATCTTTATAAAATACGTATTCCTTTTATTCATTTATTTCTTGTTAAATTCTGGCAATTGGGAATTCATCTTGATGATAGGCACAAAACAGGTTTTTGTATTCCAAATCATCATTTCCAATGGAAGGTCATGCCTTTTGGTCTCAAAACGACACCTTCACTTTTTCAAAAAGCCATGATAAAAATTTTCCAGCCTATCTTACATTCTGCATTGGTCTACATTGATGACATCCTTCTTTTCAGTAATACTTGGGAAGAACATTTTCAATTGCTTAATGATTTTCATAATCTTGTTAAGCAATATGGTATTATGATTTCTGAAAAGAAAATGATTTTGGCAAAACAAGAAATTTCATTTCTTGGAATGAAAATTTGCAATGGAACATGTACACCTGAACAACATGTTGGACATTTTGTCAAAGATTTTCCAGAAAAAGATTTGACAAAAACACAGGTGCAACAAATTCTTGGAATTGTCAATTATGTTCGGAAATTTATTCCCAAAGCAGCCAAGCATTTAGTCCCTTGACTAAAATGCTCAAAAGGACTCCTCCTCTTTGGGGATCTTCTCAAACCCAAGCAATCCAAAAACTCAAGAAAGAACTTCTTAATCTTCCAACCTTGCACATTCCGACTGATGGCGAAAGAATAATACAGGCGAAAGAATAATACAGACATATGCAAGTGATAAATATTGGGGAGCTGTACTTCTTGAAGAAGATAAACAGGGTACAAGACATTGTTGTGGATTTGCAAGTGGAAAATTCAAAGTTTCAGAACAACACTATCATTCCACTTTCAAGGAGATTCTTGCAGTAAGAAATGGAATTAAGAAATTCTCTTTCTTCCTCATTTCTCATCATTTTTTGGTTGAAATGGATATGGGATCATTTCCAAAAATGTTGCACTTCAAACAAAAGGTTATCCCTCATCCACAATACTGAGATGGTCAGCATGGTTTTCACAATACTCCTTTGAAGAAAAACATTGTTGCTGATTTTTTTTCAAGAAAAGAACCAATTGAGTCTCTACCCAAAATATCTTCCTGTCTTATGTTTACCCCTGTTTGCTCAGAACCCTCGGATATTCACCAAATTCCTTATCCATGGGAAAAAGAAAACCTTGAAAGAATCCGAAACCAAATGAATTAGAAGTCTTCAGTTCGTATGGCGGATCAATTTTAAGTCCCTTTGGAACAAACCCTGAATATTTTTTTTGTCAAATTTTCATAGCCAATCCTCATGTGTGACAGCCCCACCTTCCCCTAAGGCGAACCAGAGGAGTTAGCGGACTGCCTGCCCAGCTCTCGCCAGGACTAACGGTGCAGTTTAGAGCGATCTATTGCGTTCCGGAACTTATAACGCGCGTAAACGAGTCAAAATGGCAAAATAACCCAAAATACAAAAATAAATCCGGAGTCGGTCATGAATAGTAACCGACTCGTCAGAATCCAACCAAATAGCAAGCAAACATTCACATCTTGAACTTAAGCAATTACAACCCAAAGTGGCATACAAAAGTTTTCAAAAGTTCATATATACACGGGTTGCCAAATTAAAAGTGAAAACGGCCCTAAAGATACATTTAGGGTTTCACTTCAAATACAATACAAAAGAGATATTCATCAAGTTCATTCAGCAACCATCTATCAAGATTCATTCCAAAAGAGTCATATTCCTGTAAGGAAAACAAAAGGAACGGTGTGAGCTAATTGCCCAGTGAGATTACTACTCAAGCAACCAAGTTCATAGATGCATCAAGCTTCTCAGTCCAATTCATCAAGAGTAAATAAAAACACACATCAATAATGAGGATAAAAGGATACGGGCGGCTCTCAAGAGCCCTTTTCCTCGTTGGCATTCTTGATCGGATCGCATTGACTCTCCGTCAATGTTTAAAAGTAACCAACCGTAGACTCCACTTTACTTCCGTTCCTTCCACCTAACATCCCCCTACCGGGCCCGAAATCCAAACACTTGCACTTTGGTATTACTCGAGTATACCGGAATCGAGAGTCTCTCATACTACAAGATTCCATATAACATTTCCCCAAGGATCATTAATTGGCACGACCAAGCCCTCACCGGCTCGAGTCAATCAACTACCAATGGGGTTGAGCTCATTGATAACAATTGTAGTCGCTGGATACTCGTCCAAACGACACCAAGTCATGTACTTTCATTTCAAGTAACACTTCGTGTAACATTCCAATCACATGATAACAAGGATATAAGGCACATAGTGAGAGTGATAAAGTACACTTTCACTTCAAGCAATTAACATTCAAAGAACCAAGTTCAAGTATCATAGCCATATATTAACACACAAGTGAGTAGTACACTCACCAAGCTCGCAAATGTGGTTTCATGCACTTCCGTCTAAAGAACGTTGTGCACCAACGTCACGCCCTAAAACATGCAAACAAGTACAATGAGACTCGATAATGAGTCATAAACCAATGCCAAATACAACCCCAATAGGGTTCCATAAGCATACACAAACATTAGAGGAAACCAGAAAATGCGGAAATGCAATTAGCTTTGGCCCTGAAAAAAACAGTTTTTTGACCTCTTTTTGCGGTAATGGCACCCAAGGCACTACGATTACCGGATGAAGGTGAAAGACCCACCGTTTCTAAGCTAAAAGACAGGGCTACAACATTACAGAAGGTCACTCAACCCATTTTTGAGTGCAACCAGGTCAAAAATGCAAGATACTACACCAGAATCACAAAAACAGATTCACAGAATGCATTCTAGCGGAAACATCATAAATCAGGCTATCCAAGTCCAAATCCAGAAATTCCAAAACCAGCTGAAAGCTAAGAAACAGGGATACATTTCATCAGAAGACCTCAACAACCAATTCTGAAGCAATTCCAGCCAAAACAACCAATTACTGGCGCAATTCTTACATTCGGATAAAACCAGAACAGCAAGGGTAATTTCAACTTTTCTCATCTTACACTACTCCGATTGACATGAAATTTTGTAGGCACATCTAAAATGTCATTACCTACAACTTTCATGTTTTAAGCCAAGGCCAATTCGGCCTCTAACTAGGAGCTATAAATTCGGGCAGAATGTTCCCTAACCAAAACCTAACTTTCCAAAATTTCTTCCAATTCAGCAATTGTTTGCAATTAACCACTTTTTCCACCTCTTAGAGTCATTATATACCATTTCCAATCATCATAGATAGCCACACAATCATGCTCATATTAAAAGAGAAAAATCACCAAAAATAATAAAACTTCATCACTACAACCACAAATCAAGAAATAATCCATAAACTTGCATCTCATACTACCACTAAGCATGATTTAAGCATCAATTGAGGGAGGAGAGTAGTTCTTCACAACTCACCTTAGAAACAAGAGAGAGAGAGCAATAGGTCCTCTTAGCTTTCCAAATAGCTCCACAAATCAACTCACTAACACTAATTAAAGAGGTTTTATGGAGAAATTGCAAGATTAAATGGTTAGATTGTTGAACTTGAGCAAGATTGAAGCCAAAAACTTGAAGAGTTTTCTTTCTTTTGTTGCTCAAGGAGCTCGGCCAAGATGAAGAGAAAATGGTAAAGTTTAGGTTATTTTTTTGATTTATTTGGTCAATGGTAAGACCATGAATAGTGTTCATAAAGTAAACCCATTCAAATGGTGACACTTGTCACCTCATTAATGACTTGCCTAACTTTTGTCTCTCTTATACCAATCCATTTAGCATCCTCTACTTATCTCTTAACACCTGGTAAATTAATTCCAGTATCCAAAACTTAACCTAGTTGGCCGAATTTTTCTGAACTTTTCGCACTAGTGGGTCCCACGTCCGGTATACGCTCTTAATTTCTCAAAACCTATTCGATACTAGAAAAATCATCTAAAAACTATATCTGCTCCTTAAAAATATCTAGAAATTTTCCTACTCACGAAAATGCAGAAAACAAGCCATGAAAAATAATAAAACCTAGAAAATGGAAAATTACGGGTTCTCACACTCTCTCCCCCTTAAAAGAATTTTGCCCTCGAAATTTCTCACCTTAACTCACGAAAAGTTCAGGGTATTTCTTTCGCATCTCCTCTTCCACTTCCCAGGTAGCTTCCTCTACCCCATGATTTTTCCACAGTATCATTACTAACGGAATTTGCTTGTTTCTTAACTCTTTGACTTTCCGGTCAAGCACTTGGACAGGTTTCTCTTCGTAAGCAAGCGATTCATCTACGTCGATCTCTTCTGGTTGTAAGATATGGGAGGGGTCGGGATAGTACTTCTTGAGCATCGAGACGTGGAAGACGTCGTGAATTCGAGAGAGACTTGACGGCAGCTCTAGTCTATATGCTACCGCGCCTATCCTCTGCAAGATCTTGTAAGGTCCGACGAACCTCGGTTGCAATTTCTTTCCTCTACCTGCCGTGACATTCCGTAATGGTGTAACCTTGAGGAAAACACGGTCTCCAACTTCGAACTCCAAATCTTTTCTTCGATTGTCCGCATAGCTCTTTTGTCGGCTTTGAGCTGTTTGGAGTCGTTGTCGTATCAATTTCACCTTTTCTCGAGCTTCCTCCATCCAAGGAATAGTGGTTGGATCCAGTGCCTTCCTTTCGCCAACTTCATCCCAGTGGATTGGTGATCGGCATTTTCGTCCATATAGTGCTTCATATGGAGCCATTTGAATTGACGAATGGTAGCTATTGTTGTATGCAAACTCTACTAAGGTCATGTGTTGACCCCAGTTGCCTCCAAAATCCAGAATGCAAGTTCGTAGCATGTCCTCGAGAGTTTGAATGGTTCGTTCCGATTGTCCATCCGTCTGAGGGTGATAGGTCGTGCTCAAGTTGAGTTTCGTCCCCAGGGTTTCTTGGAACTTTTGCCAAAACCGAGATACGAACCGTGGATCTCGATCGGAGACGATACTGACTGGAACGCCGTGTAGCCTTACGATCTCGTCCATGTACAGCTGGGCCAACTTGTCCATGGAATACTTCATGTTTACCGGCAGGAAGTGAGCCGATTTGGTTAACCGGTCGACGATTACCCAAACGGCATCGTGTTCTCGTTGCGTTCGCGGCAAACCTAAAACGAAGTCCATGGTGATGTTTTCCCACTTCCACTCGGGTATCTCAAGGGGTTGTAACAAGCCCGCTGATTTTTGATGCTCTGCTTTAACTTGTTGGCAAACGAGACATTTTTGCACGTACAGAGCAATTTCCTTCTTCATATTGTCCCACCAATAGTTTCCTTTCAGGTCTTGATACATCTTGCTACTACCCGGATGGATTGTATACTTGGATCGATGAGCTTCCTCTAGAATCTCCGTTTTCAACGATTCATCCTTCGGCACCACTATTCGGTTTCGGTATTTTAAAATACCCTCAGGACCAAAATGGAAGTCAGTGGTTTCCCCTTTTCCCACTTTCTCTCCCCATTTCTGCACTAGTGCATCTTCCTTTTGAGCTTCTTTAATCCTTTCCAAGAAGGTGGAAGTCACTTTAAGATTGTCAAAAATCACCTTATGGCTCCCAAGGCAGGGTTTCCACTCGCAAACCGACTTAAGCAAATTCCACTCTTCAATCATTAAACTTGCTACTTGCGCCTTGCGACTCAAAGCATCGGCCACTACATTCGCCTTTCCTGGATGGTAGTTGATGGTACAATCGTAATCCTCCAGAAATTCCATCCACCGCCGTTGCCTCATGTTCAATTCCTTCTGTGAGAAAAGATACCTCAGACTTTTGTGATCGGAGTAAACTTCGAAAGTTACCCCATATAGGTAGTGTCTCCACTTTTTAAGAGCGAAAACAACGGCAGCTAGCTCCAGATCATGCGTCGGGTAATTTTGCTCGTGAGGTTTCAACTTCCTAGAGGCAAAAGAGATCACATTACGGTTCTGCATTAATACACAACCCAAGCCTTCTCGTGACGCGTCCGTATACACGGAAAATCCGTCACCTCCATTTGGCAAGACGAGAACTGGAGCCATGGTCAATCTCTTCTTTAACTCATGAAAACTTGTCTCACTTCGGGCGTTCCATAAGAACCGACCATGTTTCTTCGTCAGGTCAGTTAGAGGACCGGCTAGTTTGGAAAAGTCCTTGATGAAACGCCGGTAATATCCAACCAGTCCTAGAAAGCTGCGGACCTCTGTGGGATTTTCTGGCCTCTTCCAATTAGTCACAGCTTCTACTTTCGCCGGGTCAACTGAAATACCTTCTTGAGAAATTACGTGCCCCAAAAAAGCAATTTTCTCCAGCCAAAATTCGCACTTGCTGAACTTGGCGTACAGTTGATGGTCTCTTAGGGTTTGTAAGACAATCCTCAAGTGCTGCTCATGCTCTTCACGGGTCTTGGAATAAACCAGGATGTCATCGATGAAGACCACTACAAAGCGATCCAGGTAGGATTTAAAAACCCTATGCATTAGGTCCATGAAGGCGGCAGGAGCATTGGTTAATCCAAAGGGCATAACTGCGAACTCGTAATGCCCGTATCTCGAGTTGAAGGCGGTCTTCAGAATATCCTCCTTTTTGATCAATAACTGGTAATACCCTTGGCGGAGGTCCAGTTTTGAGAAGACCACCGCTCCTTGCAACTGATCGAACAACTCATCTATGTGGGGCAGTGGATACTTATTTTTCACCGTAATATTATTCAGGCCCCGATAATCGATACACATCCTCAACCCACCATCCTTTTTCTTCACAAACAGTACAGGAGCTCCCCAAGGAGACCCACTCTCTTGAATGAATCCCCGCTCCAGAAGGTTCTGTAATTGTAACTTTAACTCCTTGAGCTCAGCAGGAGCCATTCGGTATGGTGTTTTTGAGATAGGTGAGGATCCCGGTAGCAGGTCTATTTTGAATTCAATTTTTCTTTCCGGATATAAGGCTACTAATTCATCAGGAAACACGTCCGGAAATTCCTTCACTATGGGCACATCCTCCACTTTCACTTTATCTATGGGGGTGTTAATCAAAAAGGCCAAAAATCCTTGCGCCCCTCGACTTAGCAATTTCCTAGCCCGAATGCCCGAAATCAAAGCGGATGAGGCTAACCTACCCCTTATATCCAACCTTATGGTTGCCTCACCAGGGATGCGGAACTCTACCACTTTCGTTTTACAGTCCAGTTGGGCATTATACTTGGCTAGCCAATCCATACCTAATATCACATCATACCCCTTAATGATCAAGCTTATCAAGTCCCCTAACAATCTCTTCTCTCCTACCCACACTTCACAATCCCTATAAACCATACTAGTAACCAACCGTTGATTCCCCGTAGGTGTACTAACTTCTAGGTCGTATGGTAAACTAGCAGGTTTTATATCGATGCCACACATAAAATCAGGGTTAACAAAGGAATGAGTGGCACCAGGATCAATTAAAACTTTGGCAAAACGGTGGAAAATAGGGATCGTACCTTCTACGACCTCTGAGGAATCTGGGACCTGTCGAGGTTCTAAGGAATAGACTCGAGCTGGCACTTTAGGTTTCACCTCATTCCCCTTATTCGGTCCCGTATTGGTCTTTGACGTGGTTTGAGCTCCCCTTCCTTCTTGCGTTAAAAATGGGCAGGTAGCAAGCTGGTGGTCTGCGCTTCCGTAACGCAGACGTTTGCCTCCCTTCTTCCAGCAATTATCTTCAGAATGATTCGGCTTTCCGCAGTACCCGCAAGGTCCACGGGACGCCGAACCTGAACCCTTCTGGAAGTTTCCACCTTGGCCTCTCCCGGCTGGGCCGCTCCTAGACTGAGCCCCTCTGCCGGAACCTGACTGTCGTCCACCTCCAGCTCCGCGTCCAAACTTTGAGGGAGTACCTTTGTCCCCTTGTCCAGAACTGCTTCCAGGAAAGCCCCGCTTTTTCGCCTGGAAGTTCCGGACCTGCAATCGAGCACTCTCTACCCTTTGGGCCTTTTCTACGACCTCGCTAAAAGCATTGATTTGAGCCACTGCGAGGTCCTTTTGGATTTTGACGTTTAAGCCCTGAATGAAACGCCTAATTCGCCGTTGCTCCGTCATGATCAACTCAGGCGCAAATTTAGACAGGTGGGTGAATTGACTCTCGTATTCCGCCACCGATTGAGCCCCTTGGAGGAGTCGAATAAACTCATCTTCCTTCCTCTCCTGAACTAGAGGAGGGAAGAATTTCGCGTTGAATTCCCTAATAAAATTCACCCAAGTCCTGGGAGTTTGTTCCCGTTCCCATTTTTGTCGTATCACGTTCCACCAGGAACGGGCCGCCCCTTCTAACTGGAATACGGCAAAAGTCACCTGCCGTTCATCGGTGTAGTGCAAGGCTGCAAAAATATCGACCATCTTCTCGAGCCATCTCTCGGCAACATCCGGATCTGGCCCCCCAATAAACTTGGGTGGAGCAAACTTTTGAAAACGTTCGAGAGCTCTATCTTCGCTCTCGATGTGGTGGCTAGGGTTTCTGGGGTTAGGGTTTAGGTTCTGGCCTTGTTGCTGTACTACTTGTGCCAGCAAGTTAGTCATTTGCTGCATAGCGGCAGTGATTTGCACATTGGGGTCAGGGTTAGGTCCAGTAGAGGTTTCCCCAGTACCCCTATCCGGTGTGGGTTGTCTATATCCGCGCCCACGTCCCCGTCCACTACGTGTTCCTTCCATAAACTTTTACTTGATCTAGGCAATGGAACTAAACCAATATAAAACAATGCATGTAAGTAAAACCCAAAACCTTTCCAAACAGATATATACATTCCAAGCAAGGCAAACAACACACATATTAACAATCAGTCAAGTCAAGTTCAGTCAAGTCGAGTACAAACATGGACAATCCCCAAGGGAATGGCCGCAACAAAAGAAATATACACGTAGCTAATCTAAACGTACAAAACGATTAGCTAAGGCCCTTCTCCCTATCCACCCTATATACAAAACCAAACTATCCAAAACAAACCCTAGAAGTCCTGTCCTAGACCGACGACGAGCTATTAGACCCACCCGACGGAGTGGATCCAACCCCAGCCTCAGGCCCCGCACATGAGTCCTCATCACTCACGCCCTCGACCACATCCGCGCAAAGGTTCAGGATCGATGCAGCTCGAACCTTCACCTTGCGAGCCCGTTTAGTCTCGCGCTCTTGGACTTCCCTAAGCTGAGCGCAGAGGTCATCAACCCTATCCTCTGCCTCAAGTACGTCGTCCTTCAAACCCTCAATGCGCTCGGCCTGTCTCTCATTGGCCGCCCTAAGCTGGGTCACCTCGGCCTCAAGTCTCGCATTCTCTCCGGCCAACTCCTTACGCTTCTCGGCCACAGCAAACACTAGAGCGTTAGGGTAAGCATACTTATGTCGACACTCACACCGTCGGAGACGGTTAGACGGGCTCCAACGCACGACGGCCCCTCCTGGCCGTATTTGGTATGGTATCACGAGAAGCGCTCCACGAGGTCTCTCGCCCGGAGGACTATCACTAGGCTCACCCTGTCCGGCCATCCTACACCAAAAGAGCAATTAACCATAAATAAGCTTAAAGGCCATAAACAAAGAACCCTCAAATCGAGCATTTCTATTACACCCAGGCTAATTCAAACCTAGGCTCTGATACCACCTGTGACAGCCCCACCTTCCCCTAAGGCGAACCAGAGGGGTTAGCGGACTGCCTGCCCAGCTCTCGCCAGGACTAACGGTGCAGTTTAGAGCGATCTATTGCGTTCCGGAACTTATAACGTGCGTAAACGAGTCAAAATGGCAAAATAACCCAAAATAAAAAAATAAATCCGGAGTCGGTCATGAATAGTAACCGACCCGTCAGAATCCAACCAAATAGCAAGCAAACATTCACATCTTGAACTTTAGCAATTACAACCCAAAGTGGCATACAAAAGTTTTCAAAAGTTCATATATACACGGGTTGCCAAATTAAAAGTGAAAACGGCCCTAAAGATACATTTAGGGTTTCACTTCAAATACAATACAAAAGAGATATTCATCAAGTTCATTCGGCAACCATCTATCAAGATTCATTCCAAAAGAGTCATAATCCTGTAAGGAAAACAAAAGGAACGCTAAGATTACTACTCAAGCAACCAAGTTCATAGATGCATCAAGCTTCTCAGTCCAATTCATCAAGAGTAAATAAAAACACACATCAATAATGAGGATAAAAGGATACGGGCGGCTCTCAAGAGCCCTTTTCCTCGTTGGCATTCTTGATCGGATCGCATTGACTCTCCGTCAATGTTTAAAAGTAACCAACCGTAGACTCCACTTTACTTCCGTTCCTTCCACCTAACATCCCCCTACCGGGCCCGAAATCCTAACACTTGCACTTTGGTATTACTCGAGTATACCGGAATCGAGAGTCTCTCATACTACAAGATTCCATATAACATTTCCCCAAGGATCATTAATTGGCACGACCAAGCCCTCGCCGGCTCGAGTCAATCAACTACCAATGGGGTTGAGCTCATTGATAACAATTGTAGTCATTGGATACTCGTCCAAACGACACCAAGTCATGTACTTTCATTTCAAGTAACACTTCGTGTAACATTCCAATCACATGATAACAAGGATATAAGGCACATAGTGAGAGTGATAAAGTACACTTTCACTTCAAGAAATTAACATTCAAAGCACCAAGTTCAAGTATCAAAGCCATATATTAACACACAAGTGAGTAGTACACTCACCAAGCTCGCAAATGTGGTTTCATGCACTTCCGTCAAAAGAACGTTGTGCACCAACGTCACGCCCTAAAACATGCAAACAAGTACAATGAGACTCGATAACGAGTCATAAACCAATGCCAAATACAACCCCAATAGGGTTCCATAAGCATATACAAACGTTAGAGGAAACCAGAATATGCGGAAATGCAATTAGCTTTGGCCCTGAAAAAAACAGTTTTTTGACCTCTTTTTGTGGTAATGGCACCCAAGGCACTACGATTACCGGATGAAGGAGCAAGACCCACCGTTTCTAAGCTAAAAGATAGGGCTACAACATTACAGAAGGTCACTCAACCCATTTTTGAGTGCAACCAGGTAAAAAATGCAAGATACTACACCAGAATCACAAAAACAGATTCACAGAACGCATTCTAGCGGAAACATCATAAATCAGGCTATCCAAGTCCAAATCCAGAAATTCCAAAACCAGCTGAAAGCTAAGAAACAGGGATACATTTAATCAGAAGACCTCAACAACCAATTCTGAATAAATTCCAGCCAAAACAACCAATTACAGGCGCAATTCTTACATTCGGATAAAACCAGAACAGCAAGGGTAATTTCGACTTTTCTCATCCTACACTACTTCGATTGACCTGAAATTTTGTAGGCACATCTAAAATGTCATTCCTTACAACTTTCATGTTTTAAGTCAAGGCCAATTCGTCCTATAACTAGGAGCTATAAATTCTGGCAGAATGTTCCCTAACCAAAACCTAACTTTCCAAAATTTCTTCCAATTCAGCAATTGTTTGCAATTAACCACTTTTTCCACCTCTTAGAGTCATTATATACCATTTCCAATAATCATAGATAGCCACACAATCATGCTCATATTAAAACAGAAAAATCCCCAAAAATAATAAAACTTCATCACTACAACCACAAATCAAGAAATAATCCATAAACTTGCATCTCATACTACCACTAAGCATGATTTAAGCATCAATTAAGGGAGGAGAGTAGTTCTTCACAACTCACCTTAGAAACAAGAGAGAGAGAGCAATAGGTCCTCTTAGCTTTCCAAATAGCTCCACAAATCAACTCACTAACACTAATTGAAGAGGTTTTATGGAGAAATTGCAAGATTAAATGGTTAGATTGTTGAACTTGAGCAAGATTGAAGCCAAAAACTTGAAAAGTTTTCTTTCTTTTGTTGCTCAAGGAGCTCGGCCAAGATGAAGAGAAAATGGTAAAGTTTAGGTTATTTTTTTGATTTATTTGGTCAATGGTAAGACCATGAATAGTGTTCATAAAGTAAACCCACTCAAATGGTGACACTTGTCACCTCATTAATGACTTGCCTAACTTTTGTCTCTCTTATACCAATCCACTTAGCATCATCTACTTATCTCTTAACACCTGGTAAATTAATTCCAGTATCCAAAACTTAACCTAGTTGGCCGAATTTTTCTGAACTTTTTGCACTAGTGGGTCCCACGTCCGGTATACGCTCTTAATTTCTCAAAACCTATTCGATACTAGAAAAATCATCTAAAAACTATATCTGCTCCTTAAAAATATCTAGAAATTTTCCTACTCACGAAAATGCAGAAAACAAGCCATGAAAAATAATAAAACCTAGAAAATGGAAAATTATGGGTTCTCACATCATGACTTTCCAAAACCTCTTTTATGGTATTTATGGTGCCTTTGCCATCAATATCATATTCTAATGGAATTTCAAACCCCTTTCTTCAATCAGCCACTAAATCCAAACCTACAAGTTTTCCTACAATGGTTTTGTCCATTAACATTCTGGTCTGGATTATTTTCAACCAATCCCAAATACGTTATTTTTCATTTTCATAGACCATGTCACTTGATAAACAACCAAATCCAATCCCTTCCAAGTGTAGTTATTTATAAAGAAATGGATCATACCATTTTAGACCTTGATGATGAATATGAGGAAGCTCAGAGATACATATTTCAAGAAAACAGATGTATTCCTCCTAAAATTTGGGCAGGACAATATGGTTCATAGAATTTTCATTCTAGTCATCCTCATTGGACTAGAATTAAAAGAGCCAAAAAAGAATATCAGGACAAAATGAATGATACTGTGATGCAAGATTCCCAAGATCCATATGACACATCACAAACAAATCTTACAGTTACAGCTTCAACAAATTCTTCTTATATTTTCAAAAATCGCTCAAAAGCAAAAAGTTTGGAAAATAAAAGAAGAAATAAAAAGCACATGAAGATCATATTGAGCTGTACAATATCACTGACCTTGATACCACTCCCTCAGATACACCTAATGAAGACTACTAGTGGATTTGGAATGATATCGACAAAGATGGGTCCCCATAATAAAGTTTGTTTGTACTTTAGTATTTACTTTTCTGAAAAGCCAAGTGTGTTGAAAGGCCAAGTGTTATTTATTTTTCTGAAAGGCCAAGGGTTATTTACTTTTCTGAAAGGCCAAGTGTGTTGAAAGGCCAAATGTTATTTACTTTTCGGAAAGGTCACATAACCTTATATAAATAGATGGTCATCAGAAAATAAAAGGATTGTGATGACCCCACCTTCCCCTAGGACGTACCTCAGGGTTTAGCGGACCGCTTGCCCAGCTCTCGCCAGGACTCACTGTGAGAACCCGTAAATTTCCTTATTTCTAGGCCTTATTTTAATTATTTGCACGCCTTTTATGCATTTTCTTTATTAGAAAATTTTCTAAATAATTTTTATGAGTAAATATAGTTTTTAGAAGATTTTTCTAGTATCGGTTAGATTTTGAGAAATTAAGAACGTATATCGGACGTGGGACCCGCTAGTGCGGAAAGTTCGATCAAATTCGGCCAATTAAGTTAAGTTTGGGATACTGGATTTAATTTACCGGGTGTTATGAGATAATTAGAGGTTACCAAGTGGATTGGTGTGAGAGGAAACAAAGTGATATGCATGCATTAATTAGGGTGACAAGTGTCACCATATGATTAAATCTTGCATTTTGACTACTATTCACCTTTTTACCATTTTTCTAAATAAACCCAAAAAATTGATCAAAATCACTTCATTTCCAAGCTTATTGTGGCCGGCTCTCTCCAAGCAAAAGAAAGGAAAAGCTCTCCAAGTTCTTGCTTCAATCTTGCTCAAATCCAACAACTCAACCATTTAATCTTGCTTTTGTTCCATAAAAACCCTTAAGTGAGTGATTGTGAGGTGATTAGTGGAGTTGTTTGGAGGATTAAGGTGCCAAGTTGCTCTTTTCCTTTGGTTACTAAGGTGAGTAGTGAAGGAACCCCTCTCCTCTATCTAATGATGTCAATTAATGACTTGTGGTAGCCTAAGGGGTGATTTGGTGGATTATATCATGATTTTGGTTGAATTTGGTGAAGTTTTATAATTATTCATGATTTTTATGTTTTCATATGATTAATGTTGTGTGGTTATGTATGATGGTTGGAAATGATATGGAATGAAACCTTAGTGTGTCAATTGTAGTTATTTGCGGAAAATTTCCGCATTGAACGGAAATTTCGGAAGTTAGGGTTTCGATTACCCCCTTTCTGTCCGATACTATTCATCATAGTTAGAGGCCGAATTAGCCTTGGGTTAAAACATGAAAGTTGTAGGGAATAATATTTTAGAGATTTCTACAAAATTTCAGGCCAATCGGAGTAGCGTAGATTATGAAAAGACTGAAATACCCCTGCTGCCCTGTTTCTACCCGAACTTGATAATTGCTTCTGTAATTGGTTAATTTGGTTGGGAATACTTCTGATTTGGTTATTGACGCCTTCTTAAGAAATGTATCCTGGTGTATTAGCTTTCGGATGGCTTTGGAATCACTTGATTTGGACTTAGGTAGCCTGAATTACGGTTCGTTAACCAGAATGCAGTTTGTTAACCTGTTTTTGCGGTTTTGGTTTAGTATATTGAATATTTGACCTAGTTGCACTATGAACTGGACTGAGTAGCCTTCTTCAACATTGTAGCCCAACCTCTTAGCTTCGAAACAGTGTGTATTTCACCTCCATCCGATAATCGTAGTGCCAATGGTGCCAAAACCACAAAATAATGTCAAAAACTGTTTTTATGGTTTAGAGCTTAATTCCATTTCCGGATTTCCCTGGTTTACTCTAGTGCTTATACATTCTTATGGAGCCCTATTTTGGTAGTATGTGGAATTGGTTTATGACTTGTAATCGAGTCTTATTGTGTTTATTTGAATATTTTAGGGCGTGACGGTGAGTAAAGACGCTCTTTGGGCGGAAGTTTACGAAATTCCACTTGCTTGCTTGGTGAGTGTACTACTCACTTGCTTGTTACTGTGTGGCTTTGTCTATTTGAACTGGATGCCTTGAATGCTTATTTGCACTGTTGAAACTGATTAAAGTGAGGGTGTACTTGACCGCTCTCACCCCTTTTGTATTATATATGACTGTTTACCGTGAAATTGAATGATACATGCAAATACTTGAATTGGTGTCGTATGAACGAGTATCCAACGGCCTTACTGTTATCACTGAGCTCAACCCTATTGGTGGTCAATTGAATCGAGCCGGCAAGGGTTTGGTCGTGAAAATTGACAAGCCATGGGGACTGTTATATGGAATCTTGTAGTATGGAACTCTCGATTCCGGTATACTCTAGTATTACCAAATTTGTACTGTATGGAGTTTGGGCCCGGTAGGGGTATGTTGGGTGGAAGGAATGAAAGTAAAGTGGGGCCTACGGTTGGTTACTCGTAAACATTGACGGAGGGTCAATGAAGTCCGATCAAGTATACAAGCAAGGAAAAGGGCTCTTGAGAGCCGTCTGTATCCTTTTACCAACTTTATTGATGTGTACTCTTGGCTTACTTTTATTAGATGAATTGGAATGAAATGCTATCTGCTTATATGATCTTCGTTGCTTGAGTGGTAGTGTCTCACTGGGCGTAAGCTCACTCTATTCCTTTTGTTTTCCTTACAGGAATTTGAATACTTTTGGAAAGGCTATGCATGTTGGTTGCCGAGTTGAGCTTATGTGAATGTAATTTGAATAGCTCCTTTTGGGCAAAACCCTAAATGTATTTTGATGCAATTATCTCCCTTTTGTTTTGTAAATTTACAAACGTATGTGTATAACACTGTTTTAACCCCGTTTATGTGTCCTAGTTAGTTATGAATATTTTTCTGAGTTATATGACATGACACCCACTATTCACTGACGGTTTAGTCTGCGTTTGGCTATTTTGCAACTTCAGCTTGTGTGAGCGCGTATTATTTTCCCGAGACGTCTTAGATCGTGTTTGCCTGTACCGTTAGTCCTGGCGAGAGCTGGGCAGGTAGTCCGCTAACCTCTTTGGTTCGCCTTAAGGGAAAGTGGGGCTGTCACACTCACTCTCACTTATGTCAAATAAAATAGTTCACAACCTCAAAAGTCAATGAAATAATCGTTCCCAAACTTGGAACATACATTTACATTCATTTCTATCTCGAGCAGTTGATACGAAATCGACCCAACAAGAACCTGTCTTGAAGAATCAAGTTGATCAGGTAGTGAAAAGATCTATCTCGACCAGGTTATAGAACAATAACTACCTTGCTAGACCTAAAGAGAACCCGTCTCTAGAAACCTAGTGGATTGGTTATTGGCTTGAAAAAACAAGATAATGTGATCATCTTGCCTTGAACACCACAAGTATCCAAGCTAAATACTTGATATCAAGAAACTCCATAAAAGGAGACAACTCACTTTTTATTAATTCATCTTCAATATCATGTATTGAATAGTTAAATAAAGTTGGCTATTTATAGCCTTACAAGACTCAAAACCCTAAGCTAAATTGGAAACAATACAAGTTTCCTTATTTGACTTGACTTCCAAACTTGACACAACTTCCTAAACAAATTTGGAAGCAATTAATTACTTTCCTAAAACTCTAATTCAACTAGAATAGGAAACTAACTAACTCAAATTGGCTTAACTATGGTCAACATGACCTTAGCCTTTATTCCCTAATTCAAACAACTTACTTAACTCTCAAATTAACTCTAATTAACAACTAACATTGCTGAAAACTCAATTAAATAAATGATAACAAGAGAAAAGCATGAAACAGGGTTGGATCTTCAATGATTCTCGAGCCGATTGCACCATCAACCATCATTGGAATGTGAAGACTTGTAAACTGAATTTTCTTGGACTTGAAAGGAATCCAAATCTTCGTGTTCTCATCAAATTTTGTCTTCTCTCTTTTTTTCCCTCTTTAGCCGAATCATTAACTGCCTTTTTTCTCTCATTTTTCTCTGCAAACTCACTTTCTTTTATGCTCTCGACCTTTTCTTTCTTTTTCCTCTCACTCTCTAGCTCACTTTCTTTTCTCAATCTCTCTTGGTCCTCACGAAATTGGCTAGGAGTTAGTGGTACAAGAACAATTTTTTTATCGCCTTGTTTGAAAGAGTACTTGTTTGAGATACCATCGAAAGTAATCCTTTGTCAAACTGCCACGGCCTCCCCAACAATATGTGACAAGCTTACATTGGAACCACGTCACATAGAACCACGTCCTCATATCTTCCAATGTGAAAAGGCACTCGAACATCTCCACTATCATTTAACCACTGCAAGCGATAAGGTATTGGATGCTGTAGGGTTGGAAGTGCTAGTTTCTCCACCATTAATGCACTCGCGACATTAGCACAACTCCCTCCATCTATTATCAAACTACACACTTTGCCTTTTATATAGCATCGAGTGGTCAGCTGCTTTAACTTGATTTGCTAAGGCTTACCTTACAACGAGACCAACACACGTTCATTGACCGGCAACTCTTCCTCTTCCTGCTCTTCTTCCTCGACGAGTGGTGGCATTTCCTCATACTCGGCCTCATTGTGCGTTGGCTCAGACATTGACTTGCGATATGTCCCCGACCTTGGCACTTAAAGCACTTGGTATCTCGCCTCCAACCCTTGCTTGACTCAATGGTAGTCTCAGGGGTAGGTTTAGACTCCCATTTGGTCGAATCTTGCTTTGGTCTTGAGGGTGTAGAACTGGCCGCCCCCATTTCCTCCTTCTTTGGTAGTGAATTTCATGTATAAGAAGGTGAAAAGTTAGTGCAGTTCCTTAGCTGACCCCTCCTCTTTAGTCTCCTCTCAATCTTGATGGCCTTCTCCACCAAGTCACTAAGCTTCACATAATGTTGTAACTCCACTTGCTCAGTAATTTTGGTGTGTTGGTTCAGACATTGACTTGCGATATGTCCCCGACCTTGGCACTTAAAGCACTTGGTATCTCGGCTCCTACCCTTGCTTGACTCAATGGTAGTCTCAAGGGTGGGTTTAGACTCCCATTTGGTCGAATCTTGCTTTGGTCTTGAGGGTGTAGAACTGGCCGCCCCCATTTCCTCCTTCTTTGGTAGTGAATTTCATGTATAAGAAGGCGAAAAGTTAGTGCAGTTCCTTAGCTGACCCCTCCTCTTTAGTCTCCTCTCAATCTTGATGGCCTTCTCCACCAAGTCACTAAGCTTCACATAATGTTGTAACTCCACTTGCTCAGTAATTTTGGTGTGTTGGTTCAGACATTGACTTGCGATATGTCCCCGACCTTGGCACTTAAAGCACTTGGTATCTCGGCTCCTACCCTTGCTTGACTCAATGGTAGTCTCAAGGGTGGGTTTAGACTCCCATTTGGTCGAATCTTGCTTTGGTCTTGAGGGTGTAGAACTAGCCGCCCACTTTTCCTCCTTCTTTGGTAGTGAATTTCATGTATAAGAAGGCGAAAAGTTAGTGTAGTTCCTTAGCTGACCCCTCCTCTTTAGTCTCCTCTCAATCTTGATGGCCTTCTTCACCAAGTCACTAAGCTCCACATAATGTTGTAACTCCACTTGCTCAGTAATTTTTGGTCTTAAACCATTCAAGAAGCGAGCCATTGTCGCTTCCTTTTTGGTCTTAATGTCCGCCCTCAACATAAAGATCTCCATTTCCTTGTGATAGTCCTCAACACTCCGAGCTCCTTGAGTAAGAGTTGGAAACTTTTGTTACAAGTCACAGTAGTAATGACTTGGTACAAATTGCTTCCTCATGAGATGTCTCAACTCAGCCCATGTTTGAACAGCGGGTTCTCCACTCCTCCTTCGACTAGTGGAGACTTGGTCCCACCAAACAATGACATAATCGGTGAATTCTACCACTGCCAACTTCACACTTTGCTCCTCCAAATAGGCATTGCAATTGAAGATAAGCATGATCTATTTCTCCCATTCTAGGTATTCATCAGGGTCCGATCGTCCTTGGAATGTGGAATCTTCACTTTAGTGCCTTTAATGGTGTCACCCGATGGTCTAGCATCTCGCTTGGTTCTCCTTTGCTTAGGTTCATATTCTTCATCCGAATTGGAGTTACTCGACTCATGTAAGCCTTTCCACGGCTGCCTTTGGAACTTGCTCGTGACATTTCCAAGCTATCAAATCGTTGGTACATCACCTCCAACTTCTGATCCATCATTCGTCCCAATTCACCCTTTAACGCCTCTGTAAAAAGTTTGAAATCAAAAGTTTGGGAGCTTGTTTCTCCCTCGTTAGTCATGGTGGAGTGAAAATGTGTATGTAGTAGTGAAAAGAGATAATTTTACCTCGCACACTTCCTCACGTGTATGCACTCACACTCGTGTTTTCACTCACTAAAACTCTCCAATGATCTCACCAAATCAATTCTCAAGGCTCCTCGTTCAACTCCTTGAAGAAATTAGAGTTCCTTCTAGTGTTGAACAACTTAACAATTTAGATCAAGTAAGATTGTAGCGATTGAATGGAAGGGAACAATGTAACTGCTCGGGACAAAAGTGACTCAAAATTGACCTCCAAGACTTGTAAATTTTATTGGAAATATTCTGGAAATTGATTAAGAGTAGCGACTAAGGACAACAACAGCAAACGACTCAAAGGAATTCAAGAATACTCTATTCGATAGCCTTAGTTTTGTGGCTTTAGAATTAGGAAACAAGCTGGAACAAATAATAGAATTTGGAAACTACCCTTTTTTTTCCAATTGAAACAATGTTTATCCTCTCAATTGGCAATTTCCAAATAGCTTTAGTGTGATGCCTCCACTTCTCCCTAAGGCGAACCAAAGGGTATCAGCGGGACGCCTGTCTAGCTCTCGCCAGGACTCAATACAATACCGGTTTAAACTTAAGGTACAATACTAACACTAAAATCAGAATAATGGTATGAAATCATTTCCATACATAAACATTCAATCTTACATCACAAATTCAAAATACAACCACTTTCCAAAATGTACAACTTCCTAAAAGGATATCTAAACAAAATATATTCCAAAATTCAAGTCCAAAGAGCCATCAAGTAGGCTTTTCCATAACTCCTTCCATTTCGGTTCCTGTTAAAGAAAACAAATCTAACGGTGTGAGCGGATGCTCATGAGGCCAAGAAAACATGCAAAACACGTAGTTAAAAATACAATAACACTTGAACAAGAATGAAAGCCGTAGCATTCAAGTAATTCACAATTTACAATAACACACACTTGATAAGGATACAGGAGCTCTCAAGAGCTATTTTCCACTTGCTCGATCCAGAACCTCCACGAGTTGACACTCCGTCAATCGGGTAGGTTATAATCCATAGAACTTCACTTACACTTTCCCCGTTCACCGTTACTCCCCCTGCTCCGGGCCCGCACTTCGTTTATATAAGGCGATAATACTTGAGTATGCCAAGCGGGATCTCTCCAATGGATCAAGCTTATACACTTTTTGTGACAGCCCCACCTCACCCTAAGGCGAACCAAAAGGTTCGGCGGACCGCCTGCCCAACTCTCGCCGGGACTCAGTCGTTCAGTTTAGAGCGATCTAATACGTTCCGGAACATACAAATGCGCATAAACAAGTCAAAGTCACAAAATAAAAAAAAACGAAAACGGAGTCGGTTATGAATAGTAACCGACACGTCAAAATCCAACCAAACGTCAAGCAAATATTTACATCTCGAAATTTAGCATATACAACCCAAAGGGGCATACCAAAGTGACTCATAAGTGGATACATGTACGGTTTGCCAAATCCAAAAGAGAAACGGACCCAAAAGTACATTTAGGGTTTCAATCAATGAGCTATACAAAAGATATGTCCAACTAGCTCAATTCGGCAACCAATTGTCAAATTCAGTCCAAAAGTATTTATTTTCCTGTAAGGAAAAACAAAAAGGAACCGAAAGGGGTGAGCTTGCCCTCAATGAGGTTCCAGACATATAGCAGTAAACTCATGGCATTTCACATTTAACAAATCAGGTACACATGCCAGATGTAAAGTAAAGGAACCAATGATTCAAATCGGAAGGATACAGGTGGCTCTCAGGAGCCAAATTCCCATTTGCGTCACCGAAACTTGATCGAAAGAATAGTTGACACTCTGTCAACGTTACAAAAGTAACCATTGCCGTAGACTCCACTTTCTTTGATTCCTTCCACCTCACATACCCCCACCGGGCCCGAAATCCAATCAGATCAGAAATGGTAATACTCGAGTATACCGGAATCAAGGGTCTCAATACACAAAGATCCCAAAACATACTACCGTGGTTCGTTATCTAATCGACCAGGCCCTTGCCGGCCCGACTCGAGTAACTGGCCACAGGTGTTGAGCTCAGAGGTCACAGAAAGGTCGTTGGATACAAGCTTCCAAACGACGTCAGAATAGATACAGATCCAGATACAGATACAGATAGCAGATTCAGATACGCACTCAAAATTGGCATATGAACAGACAAGAGAATGAGTGTGATAAAGTACACCCTCGCCTCCCTTTTATCAAAATAGTATTTGGCTCCAACAGTCATAAATCAAGTATTTCAGATATTCAGATATTTCACATAACGGGTAGCAGGTAGTGGAACACTCACCGGGGTCAGTACAGATACCTCCCAAAAGAGAGCTTTAATCACCAAGAAACCCTAAAATAATCCAAGGGAAAACAATTGAAGGTTCCACTTTCAAAAATCGAGTATACAGAATGCACATGTGAGGCTCGACTACCAGTCGTATGCTTCGCCAAATAATTACTAATGCAAGGGTGCAAAACATGTTTTTTTTTTTTGAAAACGAAAAGGTAACATGAAGACCTAGGCTTAAACAACCCAAAAGCCCTTCATTTCTACCAAAAGGCAATTCAAACTTAAAGGAACCAAACGGCCTAGAAAATTGGACAGCATTTCCCTTAAATTTGCTTACTTTTCCAGCCGTCATGGCTTCATTATTTTTCCTCAGCCAGTCCCAAAGTCACACACAACATAAGTTCACTCAATAGCCGTTTAGTGAACTCCAAGTAGTACAAGTACAATTCAAGCTAGGGAAAAGTCCGGAAATGAAAGTCAAGCCCTAAAATATTCAAATAAGCACAATAAGACTCAATGACAAGTCATAAACCAATTCCAAATACCACCAAAATAGGGCTCCATAAGCATACATAAGCATTAGAGGAAACCAGAAAAATCCGGAAATGCAGTTAAGCGTTAACCCGAAAAAACAGTTTTTGACATCATTTTACGGTTTTGGTACCAATGGCACTACGATTATCGAATGGAGGTACAAGATACACCGTTTCGAAGCTAAGAGATAGGGTTACAATGTTACAGAAGGTCACTCAGCCCAGTTTCGAGTGTAACCAGGTCAAAATTGCAATATACTACACCAGAACCGCAAAAACAGATTCACAAATCGCATTCTGGTGCAAACATCATAAATCAGGCTACCTAAGTCCAAATCCAGTAATTCCAAAGCCATCCAAAAGATAAGAAACAGGGATATAATTCATAATAAGACCTTATCAACCAATTCTGAAGCATTTCCAACCAAATTAACCAATTACAGACGCAATTCTCAAATTCGGGTAAAACCAGGGCAGCAAGGGTAATTCCATATTTTCTCAATTTACGCTACTCTGATTGACCTGAAATTTTGTAGGAATCTCTAAAATATCATTCCATACAACTTTCATGTTTTAACCCAAGGCCAATTCGGCCTCTAACTATGAGCTACAAAACCGGGCAGAATGTAATTCAAAGAACCCTAACTTTCCAATTTTTCTTCCAAAACAGAAATTGCTTGCAATTTACCACTTTTTCCACCTTCGAGCTTCCTTAAATATCATTTCCAATCATCATACATGACCACATAATCATATTCATATGAAAACAGAAAAATCTCCAATAATTATAAAACTTCATCAATTCAACCAAAATCAAGATATAATCCATAAAAGTGCATCTTATACTACCACCAATCATGATTTAAGCATCATTAGAGGGAGGAGAGGGGTCCTTCTCAACTTACCTTAGCAACACAAGAGGGAGAGCAACTAATCACTTGAGCCTTCCAAACAACTCCACAAAACAACTCACTATCACCCCCTTAAGTGTTTCTATGGAGCAAAAACAAGATTCAATGGTTGATTTGGTAGATTGGAGTAAGATTGAAGCCAAAAACTTGAAAAGTTTTCTTTCTTTTGTTGCTTGAAGAGGTCGGCTAAGATGAAGGAGAAAATGGTGAATTTTTGGTATTTTTTTTGATTTATTTGGTCAATTGGTAAGAAAATGAATAGTGGTCATACAAGTCAATCCAACCAAATGGTGACACTTGTCACCCTATTTAATGCAAGTCTATCACTTTGTTTCCTCTCACACCAATCCGAATTGCAACCTCTACTTATCTCTTAACACCCGGTAAATTAATTCCAGTATCCAAAACTTAACCTAGTTGGCCGAATTTTTCCAAACTTTTCGCCCTAGTGGGTCCCACGTCCGGTATACGCTCTTAATTTCTCAAAACCTATTCGATACTAGAAAAATCATCTAAAAACTATATCTGCTCCTTAAAAGTATCTAGAATTTTTCCTAATCACGAAAATGCAGAAAACAAGCCATTAAAGATAATAAAACCTAGAAAATGGAAAAGTTACGGGTTCTCACACTTTTCCCATGGCTCACCAAACTTCTCGACCAAGTCCATGCCGGCTCGAGTCACAAGGTCGGCCGATGAGATTTGGGCGTCCCCAACATTTTCACTAGGAGTCGAGGAGATTCACTCTAACGACATATGCAACCATAGCATATTTCACTGTTGCAATACTTCACTTAATTCACTTAACAATTCACTTCAAGCACTTCACTTCAAGCAATTCACTTCAAGCAATTCAATTCAAGCAATTCAATTTCACTTCACTTAAATGAGAACGAGTGCAATAAAGTACACACTCGACTCAGCATATTCAAAATACTCAATCAATAATAGCAATGAAGCACATAGCAATTTTTCACACACTTGACACTCACCAATCGAAAATAAGGTAGTAGTGCTCAATCAAGTGTTTAGGTGTCCGCTGTGAGGTCCTCTTGAAGGTCCCCTTGAGTGCCTGAGCAAATAATAATTTACGATCACACACTATCACTTATAAATCCCTTATTAACAAGGAAGATTGTACTCTTGTACAACCTAAGAAAATATCATGAAAGAGAGCCTTAATTACTCATAAATCGAGACTCACTAGTGGGGTTTAATAACACAAGGAAAACTGATTTCCTTCATGAAACCAAGTTTAAAATGGTCAATCAATATCGAAGGGTAGAAGTTGGAAAAATTCAGTTTTAAGTGTCAACTTTGAAAAATCATATCTTGCACTCAGTAAGTCCAAAATTGGAAAACTTTATGCTGTTGGAATATTGGTTCAAAATACTAAAAGTTCCTAGAAGACACCTTTCCAGGATTCTAAACGGAAGACATTCAAATTTCAGCCCAAAGTGGCTGCTATAAGCACACAAGACAGTTTTAGTCTTGTTTTTCAGTATAATTTGGAAATTCGGCAAAATTCACAGGAAGTGAACTAGCCTCTGAATTCATACTACAATAAGAGTTCTAGACAAAGTTTCAAACACAATAAACAGAACTAAATTCGGAGTTTTGAGTGCCAAAATATAGCAGCTCAAAGTTGGCCCAAAAATGAAGACTGTTGGTAAATTCTCCAGATTTTGAAGAACAACTTTGGCCTATCATTTGTATATCAAATGTGAGAACCCCCTCTTTAAACCGTAATTTTCTTCATTTATATGCCCTATTCTAAGATTTAGACTATTTAATATATGCCCTTACAAATTATTTTCTATGTGTTATAATAATTTACATGCATTTCATTTCAATTCATTTTACTTGAAGTAAAATATTTCCTTGAGCTAGGTGGTAAATAATTCACCACTTGTAATTGTCCAAGAGTTCTTTTATTAGTGGTAGAGACTTTATGTGAGAGATTAGAGGTGTTGAATAATTATTGGTGCATTTGGAAAGGTAAGAATGGCATTAGTCAAAGATTAAGAAAGGTTAGGACAATAATGGAGCCATGTGGCAAAACCCTAGCCATGGGTTTGTTTGACTAAGGACTAGAAGACAAATAAAAACTAAACATGGCTCTTTTCTTCCCTTAGATGGCCGAACCCCTTAGCAAAAAAAAGAGAGAGAGAGAGAGAGCTCCATACACTTGCTTTTAACCCTAGTAAATCAAGAACAAAAATCCAAAGGAGAAAGATCTAGAGTTGTGAGACAACTTTCTTCAATCCTTGAGGTTATTCCAAGCTTAAAGTTTCCATTGTGGTGGATTGATTGGGGACTTGGGCAACTTGTAAGTGAGGTAAGTAATCTTTAAATTAGGGTTTTATGATGTTATCATCCACTTTAAGCCTTAATGATGAATTGCAAGTTATGGTGGTTGATATTTGGGGTTAGTCCCATGAATCAATCAAGTAGTGGTAAAGCTTGTTAGTATGCACACCATGTGTTTGATGAAATGCCTAGCCCTTGTTCATGTGTGTGTATGAGGTATTAACATGTTTTTGAACCCCTTTTTAGTAGATCTAATACTTGTTATATGATTGGAGTACAAATCATGAAGGGTTGAAAGTTAGAAAAGTTGGGGAGGTGCTGTCCGAAAATTTCAAGGGCTTGCTGCCCTGTTTCGCTTTGATAATTTCGTGCCTAATTTGGCTACAAGTGTGATGGATATATGTTGGTTTATGTGTGTGGAGGTTGTCTACAAAAAATTAGCCAATTTGGTTGGATAAATCTTGAGTTATGAGCGAAGAGGCAAAACTGGACTAGGTCCAAGAATTTTCTGACCAGTGATCTTGTGAAGGTCATAACGTTTTACTCAATGATCGGAATTGAGTACCGTTTATGGCATTTGAAATTAGACTCTTAGAGATTTAAAATGGTACCAATTTCATTTTCTGGTTCGTCCCGAGCGATTCGTGGCAAGTCTTGAAAGTTGGCTGCCCGGTTGTTACTGTTCATCCGAGACTGTCCAGAAAATTCATTTGGTTGCGTAATTTTGAACCACTTACGTTTGGATTTTGGAAATGGTTTCTTCTACACAAATATAGCCTCGTGAACCTAGTTTCTAACGGCACTGACAGAATCTAATTCTGACTTTTCTACAGTGAATTATAACCATTTTCCCGAGACTGCCGTGCAAGAATATTTAATCCGAATAAGGAACCTTCAAGTCTAAATGAAACATTTCTTTTGCCGAGCTTTCATGTACACACTAAACTTATTTTCTCATGAAATTTTACCATGTTATGGACCTTATTGCATGCCGAATTGAGTAGCTTAGACTACTCACTCGGTTTCTTAATAAACCTATACTTTAGTAAGGAACGAATCCAATTGTTAATGATTTCACTCGTTGACCTAGGTTTGGGAAACGAAGGTGATCGTAACTGAGACGTTTGACGTCGATTGCTACTTTTGCTTGACATGTGAGTGTTCCACTACCTGCTACCGGTTATGTGAAATATCTGAAATACTTGATTGATAACTGTTGGAGCGAAACACTGTTTTGATAAAATGCAGGCGAGTGTGTACTTTACCGCACTCAATCTCTCTTGTTTTCACTGAAGTTATATATATTGTTATTATGAGATGTGATATCTCTATGAATGCCTGTGATTGAGTTGTTTGGGTGATATCCCATCAACTACTGTTACTGTTTGGGTACCCAACCTCATAGGTGAGTCAGTCGTATCGAGCCAGCAAGGGCTTGGTCGAGAAGACTGATAAACCTTGAGGACTGTTTACTGTACACTGGAAATCGATATACTTGACTATTACCAAACTACTGTTATGGAGTGCGGGCCCGGTAGGGGGTTGATTGGTGGACGAAAACTGGTGAAAGAGGTGTTCTACGGACCCTTTTATACTGTGCATATAAGTGTTGACAGAGTGTCAACAGGAGGCAATTATGATCAAGCTCAAGTGGATCTTTGGCTTTTGAAAGCCACCTGTATCCTTGAATTGAACTGTGATTAATTGTTATTCTACTGTACGATGCTTATTTGGTTATTTTGTGACCTTATGTGACTATGTGTTTACTTGTTTTTACTTGGAACCTCATTGGGCTTTAGCTCACCCCATTCCCTTTGTTTTCCTTAACAGATCGGGAAGGGACTTGATCAAGAGCTTTCTAGCTTTATTTTGCTCGTACTTGCGTTTTGAGGTTGTAACTTTTGTTTGAGCAGACTTGTAAGATTAAATTTTAAGTATGACTTATGCTATGTAATTTTGAGTGTGGAGTGATAGGTTGACATGTGATGATACATATACTAAGCTGGAACGTTGAAATAGTGATTATCTTTTAATTAGGGTTTTTAATTCCCTGTATTGGAAGATGTTCTATCCATTTCATTGATGATATTAGTTCTTCGAACGACTGAGTCTTGGCGAGAGTTGGGCAGCCAGCCCGCTGATACCCTAGAGTTCGTCCTAGGGAGAGGTGCGGCTGTCACATCAAAGCAGTCTTATTATGACACCAAAATTGGTACAATTCAAATTCCATATGTGGGCTACTACTCTATAAAATTTCACGTAAAAACTCGTATGGGAAGGTAGATAACAAAACTACCAAAGTTCAAGAAATTTCGAAGACAAATCTGCCTTCTTCTTTCCTTTTCCCTTTTCAAACATTTTGCCCAAAGAAATCAACTCCAATTTGGTTCATTGGTGACACTAAGGTCCAAGAAACATCTAATATACATTTGGTAGGTGTTTGACACCAAAATTCTTGAAACAACATGTCCCAAGTCAAACTAGGCCATTCGGCTAGCAAAATTAGGATTTTTCAGCTTTGGTACAGTTCGGGAATTGGGCTATATCTCACTCAATACAACTTGAAATTGAGCGTGGTTGGTGGCGTAGGAACTAGATTCACAATTATACATTTCATCAGAAGAAATCATTATGAAATTCAGTTCAAAAATGAGAGAAATTAGAGCTACAAGTTGCAGCTTCTACCTTTCTCTTAGATGGGCTAACAGAACAGGGTAGCCGATTTTGATCAATCACTATAGATGACTCAGTTTGAATTAGAAGGTGCATTATACACTGTTAGAAAACTATGGATGTCTAGTTTTGAATACCACTAACGGCACTCAATTCTGACGTCTGAGCAGAGAGTTATGTTCGTTCAAAGATGCTCTGTCCGGACCACCTGAACATATTTTTCCAGATTTCTACAATTTTGAAATTTCAACTTTTACTCAACCAAATCAAATGATTTTTGGTAGAAAATTTCCTCACCTCATATACAACATATCTACATCAGTTTGAAAGTCATTCAAGCAACAAAATTTTGAACCAAAGGCCCGGCAAAAATAGGACAGATTTCGGCCGGTCTTCCTATGCATTTTCCTTCGGTTTTCCTTTCACTTTTCTAACTAATATCATCTTGTTTAACACATAATTAACACAAACAACACTCATTATCATCATAACAGCCCATACAACCAAGGTGGGATTTCATAGAGCCCACATCAATCATTTCAATTCAAATAACAACCTCAATAATGAAGCTACAAGCTTCATAGCCAAGATTAACTCACGAAAGCCAAGATTAAAAGATTAGATGATTACCTCCTAATCTTGAGACAAATCAGAAATTTTTGCACCTCTAAAGCCCCAAGAAAACCGTGAGATGATGCCTTTCTTCTAGCTTAAGTGGATCTCCAAGAAATTTTGAGGTTCGATGCAAAGTTTAAAGTGATTTGGAGTAGGATTTGGAGTGAAATGGTGAGGAGTTTTCTTCTTCTTCCTTGCTTGGAGATTGGCCGGCTATGGTGAGGGAAGAGAGAGAGAAAGGCTGATTAATGAAGCTTCTTGAAGAAACTTAAGAATTTGTGGTTAAAATTCCTTCAAAAGTCAACTTTTAATAGTGTGCGCACCCCCGCGTTTTGTGTCCGTTTTCTCTCGGGTTTGTTTCACGTGTGCACTAAATCTCTAATGTACTTTCTTTAACATTATAATTATTCACTCTTAGTAGTCTAGAATAAATTTCTTAAATCTCCAATTAACCGCTCCGGTTCGATATACGCTAACTTCCAATTCGCGCGTGATAAAGCGAAACCTAAAAGGAATTCTTGTAACGATAATATAAGTAACTAATGCTAGGGTAATTAATTATAAAAATAACTATTTTAAGACTAACGCATGAGTTCTCAAATCTCCATGGTCACTGTACTCTCAAATCGAATATTGCCTCCAAACGCGTATTCGCTAAATCTTACTAAACGAGCTTCCGAAAATTAAATTTACTAACGGGACGTTTTAAAAATATATGTAAGTCATAGTTCCATGTAAATGGATTTAAAATGGTTGAAATAAATTATTCGAAGGAAATAGGTGAATAATTATTTAAATAAGCTAGTAATATGAGATAAAATAAGAAAATTTTTGGGTCCTCACATCCACTCCCCTTTAAGAACATTTTGTCCTCGAAATTATACCTTGATTTGAGAACAGGTCTCGATATTTTCCTCGAATTTCTTCTTCAATTTCCCAGGTTGCCTCCTCCAATCCGTGGTTCCTCCAAAAAACTTTTACCAATGGAATCCGCTTGTTTTTCAATTCTTTCACGTTACGATCTAGAAGCTTGATCGGTTTCACCTCATAGGTCAGTGCTTCATCAATTTCAATACTCTCTGGTTGTAGAACGTGAGACGGATCCAGATGATATTTCTTAAGCATCGATACGTGGAAAACATTGTGGATCCGAGATAAACTTGATGGCAATTCCAATTTATAGGCCATACTCCCTACACGTTGGATAATCTTATAAGGCCGTACACATCTCGGTTGCAACTTCTTTCCCTTTCCTGCCAACAAACTTGCTTTTAGAGGAGTAATTTTAAGAAAAACTTGATCTCCAACCGTAAATTCTAAGTGCTTCCTCCGGTTATCGGCATAACTCTTTTGACGACTTTGTGCGGTTTGAATCCTCTGGCGTATCAACTTCACTTTTTCGTTCGCCTCCTCGATCCAGGGCACTGTAGTAGGGTCCAAGATTTTTCGTTCACCTACTTCATTCAAACAAATAGGAGACCTACACTTCCGACCATAAACTGCTTCGTACGGCACCATTTGAATAGAAGAATGAAAACTATTATTATAGGCAAATTTCACCAAAGTCAAATACTTACTCCAACTCTCCCCAAAATCCAAAGTACAAGTTCTTAACATGTCCTCGAGCGTCTGAATCGTCCTCTCGGACTGTCCATCGGTCTGGGGATGGTAAGTAGTGCTAAAATTCAATTTAGTCCCCAACACTTCTTGCATCTTTTGCTAGAACCGTGAGACAAACCTAGGGTCTCGATTGGACACAATACTTACAGGTATCCCATGTAGTCTTATAATTTCATCCAAGTATAACTTAGCTAACTTCTCCAACGGGTATTTCATACTAATTGGCAGAAAGTGAGCCGATTTGGTCAACCTATCCACTATTACCCAAATGGCATCATGACCTCTTTGTGTCCTAAGTAATCCAGATACAAAATCCATGGTGATATTTTTCCATTTCCACTCAGGTATTTCTAAAGGTTGCAAAAGACCTGATGGTTTCTGATGTTCGGCTTTAACCTGTTGACAAATTAAACAGGTCTGGACAAATTGAGCAAGTTCTTTCTTCATGCTCTCCCACCAGTACAAACTCTTCAAGTCTTGGTACATTTTATTCCCTCCAGGGTATACCGTGTACTTAGATCAGTGTGCTTCTTCCAAAATTTCCTCCTTAAGCCTTTCGTCCTTTGGCACTACTATCCGATCTCGAAACCTCAACACACCATTCACTCCCAAGTTAAAATCCGACTTTTCTCCCTTTTAGACTTTTTCCAACCATTTTTACACTTCAGGGTCCTTTTCCTGAATCTCCTTGATACATTCCAACAAAGTGGATTTCACGACGATATTCCCCAGAATTACTTTTCTCGGTTCAAGTCAGGGATTCCATACACTAACCTCCTCCAACAAGTGCATCTCTTTAATCATCAATCCTGCCACGTGCACTTGATGACTTAAAGCATCAGCCACTACATTGGCTTTTCCTGGGTGGTACTTTATCGTGCAATCATAATCTTCCAAGAATTCCATCCACTGGCGTTGTCTCAAGTTCAGCTCCTTTTGAGAAAACAAATACTTAAGGCTCTTGTGGTCGGTAAAAACCTCAAACGTCACCCCATAAAGGTAATGCCTCCATTTCTTCAATGCAAACACTACAGTTGCTAACTCCAAATCATGAGTCGGGTAATTTTTCTCATGCGGCTTTAATTTTCTAGAGGCATAAGCTAACACTTTCTCATTTTGTATTAACACACATTCCAAGCCTTCTTTTGAAGCATCCGTATAGACCACAAAACTATCCTTCCCATTCGGTAGAGCTAACACGGGCGCTCTTGTCAAACGTCTCTTTAATTCTAGAAAACTTTCTTCACACTTAGGACTCCATATAAATTTTTCACTTTTCTTAGTCAGCTCAATCAGGGGTCTAACAATCTTAGAAAATGTGAGGACCCATAAAATTCCCTTAGTTTATATTATGTTATATTCTTTTATTTCACATGCATTTTCTTCCCTTTATTTTACTATATTAATTTTTCTAAAGATTTTATAAGTGAATAGAGTTTTTAAATCATTTTCCTGATATAAGTTAGTTCATGTTAAGTTTGGAGTGTATATTGGACGTGGGACCCGCTAGTGCGTTAAGTGAGAGAAATTCGACTAATTAGGTTAAGTTTTGCACAAAGGGATTAAATTACAAGGTGCTAGGAGATAATTAGAGGTTAGTTAGATAGATTAACCATTGGAAGAAAGAAGATAAGCTTGAACCATTAAAAGTGCCATGTGTCGCGACCCGATTGGATGGTGGACTTGCCTAACTTTCTTACCTTTACTAAAAACTTCAATTTTGACCAAGAAACCATCTTCATTTCCAACCTCTTGGCCGAACCTCTCCTTGAGAGAAAAGAAAAGAAAGCTTCAACTATTTCTTCCATTTCTTGCTTAAATCTTGAAATCCAAGTTGGTACTCGGCACTACCGCAGAACAAACACTTTCCCAACTTTCTCCAACAATCATTCTCTGAATGATTTAGTTTGCCATAGTAACCACAGTTGACTCGAGGGGTTACGGCCAGACCACTAGAAGGCACTCCCCTCGCTTGAACCGGCCCACTACGACCTTCTCTGGATAGAACTCCCCTTGAAGCTCCAGCGGTCCTCACTCCTCCCGTTCCCCTTCCCATCTTAGAAGGCGGGGCACTCTTACTAGCCTAACCAGAAGTATAACTAGAAATATTCTTTTTCTTAGAGTGAAAGTCCCTAACTTGCATCCTTGTGCTCTCAACTCTCTGTGCTTTCTCCAAAGCTTCAGTAAATGTCCCACCAGTAAGAGTGCAGCCAAGCCCTCCTGAATCTCCACATTAAGCCCTTGAACAAACCGTCTTATCTTTTTCCGCTCATTGGTCACCAATTCGGAAGCGTACTTAGAAAACTTAGTGAACTTCCCTTAGTCAACTTGATGAACTCATCCTCCCGCTTCTCTTGGATTAGGGGTGGAAGAAACTTTTCATTAAACTCCCTCGTGAAGTTTTTCCAATTCCAAGGGGTTTGGACTCTCTCCCACTTTTCCCTTATCATGTCCCACCAGGCATGGGCTACTCTCTCGAATTGGAAAGCAACAAAGTTCACTCGCCTATCTTCGGTGTAGTCTAAGGCGGCAAATATGTTGGTCATCCTTTCCAACCAGTTCTCTGCTACCTCAGAATTAGGTTCTCCAGTGAACTTAGGCGGGTTAAATTTCAGAAACCTTTCCAAAGCCCTATCTTCCCCTCTATCCTGGGCCCCCGGTTGGTTAAGTGGCCCTGGACCCTGTCTCTCGGCTAATCGTTCAAGGATATCAGTCATCCTATTAATGGCAGTAGCCACTTGGTTACCCTCTAGATTCTCTTGTCCCTGGGTCGGTCCAGTTGTCGATCCCTGATTATCCCCTTGAGATTGGGTTTGCCTAGTCCCTCGCCCACGACCACGACCTCGACCACTTCTTCATCCGTCCATAATTCTAGGTATACCTAGTGCAAGAAATAAAAGTAATTACGCGAGGAACTTCTTAAAATAAGAACCAATCATGAAAACATCGGGCATGACAATAATTTACATACATTAGCACTTCGGAAGTCCATACAATTAACAAGTCATGGGGGATTACAAAAATATAGCACACAGGTGCCACAAAAGTACTTTTAGTTATGTGCGACTAAAGTAAAATCAAGTGCCTCAAAAGTAGGCCACACAGTTAAGCAAAATACAATGGCCTCAGTACTAGCATCACCCCAGCTATTTCTAACTACAAAAGTCAAAAGTTTATCACTCAAGATCTATTCCACAGTAGGGCTATCAGGGGGAATCTCCTCCTCAGGGTCCTCCTCCGGATTCTCCTCCGGATCATCCTCCTGAGCCGAACTCTAAACAACCCCCATCATCTCATCAATCAGCATAGTGGCATCGGCCAGGATCCCGAAAGCCCGATCACGGACCTCCTCACCTATCCTAGTAAGTTGAGCCCTAGCTCTCTGAAGCTCATCACGGGCGGCCTCAACCCTAGCCACCTCGTCCACTAATGTCCCCTCCAGCTCAGCAATCCTAGCGCTCTGAGCGTTCACCATAAGGCTTAGCTCCTCTATCTCCTGGAGCAGATCTCAGTTGGTATCCACCAACTGACGTCGCTCATCATCAAGGGCAAATACGAGGTTATTCGAGTAAGCGAATGTCGCCCTACAGAAACATCGAGGATACCTTGTAGAGGGTGAGTAACGCACACGAGCTCCTCCGCCCTGTGCTCTATAGTAAATAGATCTAAGAGGCTCCACATGATTAGCATGGCCATTACCATTAGCAGCAGGTCCTCCATTCCCATTCTCCATCCCTGCAAAACAACCACAATTTTTCGGGCTAGAAACTTAAAGTCACTAACTCGCTCAAATGGAACTTAGGGTATAACTAAGTTATCTCATTCCTATTCTTAGAAGTAAAGTCTCTAATATATCCCCCAAATAGATTTCTAACCTAGTGCTCTGATACCAACTGTGACGCCCTCACTTCTCCCTAAGGCGAACCAAAGGGTATCAGCGGGACACCTGCCCAACTCTCGCCAGGACTCAATACAATACCGGTTTAAACTTAAGGTACAATACTAACATTGAAATCGGAATAATGGTACGAAATCATTTCCATACATAAGCATTCAATCTTACATCACAAATTCAAAAAACAACCACTTTCCAAAATGTACAACTTTCTAAAAGGATATCTAGACAAAATACATTCCAAAATTCAAGTCCAAAGAGCCATCAAGTAGGCTTTTCCATAACTCCTTCCATTTCGGTTCCTGTTAAGGAAAACAAATACAACAGGGTAAGCGGATGCTCATGAGGCCAATAAAACATGCAAAACACGTAGTTAAAAAAACAATAACACTTGAACAAGAATGAAAGCCGTAGCATTCAAGTAATTCACAATTTACAATAACACACACTTGATAAGGATACAGGAGCTCTCAAGAGCTATTTTTCACTTGCTTGATCCAGAACCGCCACGAGTTGACACTCCGTCAATCGGGTAGGTTATAATCCGTAGAACTTCACTTATACTTTCCCCATTCACCGTTACTCCCCCTGCTCCGGGCCCGTACTTCATTTATATAAGGCGATACTACTCGAGTATGCCAAACGAGATCTCTCCAATAGATCAAGTGTGACGACCACACTTCTCCCAAGGGCGAACCCAAGGGTATCGGCGGGCCGCCTGCCTAGCTCGCGCCATGACTCAAAACCTAAAGTAATAAAACTAGATAAATCGAAAGAGCACTATATACAATATATACAATCCCAAAAAAATTCTAATTACATTCTTCAAAAGTACCTGCTCATACTATTACATCCTTATAATTATAACCAAAACCAAAGAGTAGACCCTAAGGAGGGTCCTGATACAAACCACCACAACAAAAACAAACATCCTAATTGTCCAACTATAACAAGCAAACCTAACTATACTAGTGTATGTGCCAAAAGTCCCCGCGTCGGCCCCTGCTAAGGAAAACAAAAGGAAAGGGGTAAGCTATATGCTTAGTAAGTAAACAGGGGCAAAAGCGTAAATTTCACATAACAACAGTTACATAGTAAGAGTAAAGCAAAAGCAGAAAAGTAACATTACATAATAAGGATACAAGTGGCTCCAAAGCCAGATCGTTTGCCATGTGTGACCTCCTGCCGACACTCCGTGGACCACAAATAATGGTCCGTAGAACTTCACTTGTACTCCCACCGTACACCTTATCACCCTCTCTGGCCAGACACCTCACAAACTTGCTCGAACGAACGAAATTGAGCTTGGTTCACAAGCTCGGGTCACAAACTTGGTCCACATAATCGGTGAACCGGATTCACAAACTTGGTGACCTCAAACCGAGTTGGACTGACTCCGACCAAACCCTAACCGGCTCGAATAGTCCATCTAGGCCATGAGATCGGGCCCCAAACTCACAAACTTCACAAAATTTACTCAAAAGTCACCCCGAGCCACAAGCTCAAGGGGTTTAGTTCTAAAATGATTCATATACATATGCCATGTACAAATATGTGCGTAAATTAGGGTTTAGGTCGAGTGCGATAAAGTACACCCTCGCCTAGGTACCCTTTTCATACATATCGAAACACATAAGCAACTAACACATAAGAGCGGCCTGAATACTTATTCAACGAACAAAAGAACAAAAGTTCGAAATTTGTGCCGCGAGGAGTAGCTAGTAGGCCCCACCGGCTCCACCTAGCTCACCACCGTCTGAAATAGAAGATTGCATCACATAATATCATAAATGGCTACTAATATGCCTAAAACAAGCAAAACGGCAAAATCGGCACATACGAGTGCGGAAACGGCATACGGAAACGGGATTGGTAACCTAATCGCTTTGCCTTCAAAACTGTTTTGAGCCTAATTGAAGCTACAAGTGTCGGATCAAGGTACATAAGGTACCGTTACGAAGCTAAGAGGAAGGGTTACAGTTTTCATGAAGACACCTCAATCCGGATCTAAACGGAAATAGGTCGAAAGTACAGAAAACCGTTCCAGGAATTCGCACTCTAGAGTAACGAATAGGGTATGTTTTCTGGACCATAACTCCCAGCTCACAAATCTAAATCAGGAAATTCCAAAGGCATTAGAAAGCTGAGACATAAGGCTAAAACTTTGATGTTTTGGCCAAGACCTGAATCCACTCAGAACAGAACGAAAATTGAGTGCCAAAGTACCCGTCAGAACTGTCCAGATTCAAGGCAGTTCTGACGATCGATCTTGTTTTGGTCATAACAGGAGCTACGGAACTCGGATCTCGACGCACTTCATACCGTTTCTAAGCCAAAACCAAGATCTACATTTCTTATGAAGGAGTTGACACCCAGATCGTACGGGATCAAAACGGAAAAATGCACGGTCAGAAGCTGAAATTCAAAACGTACACAATTTCAGGGTACAAAACAATTGCGAGTGTTTTGGTCATAACTCGTGCTACACAGATCCGTTTGACCGGAAATTTTGCAGATATATTCAGGACTTAAGAGGATACAATGTTGAAGAAGGCTACTCAGTCCATTTTCTATTGCAACCAGGTCGAAATTGCCATATACTACCCCAGAACCGTAAAAACAGGCTCACAAACCGCATTCTGGTTAAAACATCATAAGTCAGGTTACCTAAGTCCAAACCAAGTGATTCCAAAGCCATACGAAAGATAAGAAACAGGGATACAATTCATCAGAAGACCTCAACAACGAATTCTTAAGAATTCCCAACCAAATTCACCAATTACAGTCGCAGTTCTCAAGTTCGGGTAAAACAGGACAGCAAGGGTAATTCTGTCTTTTATCAAGCTACGCTACTCCAATTAACCTGAAATTTTGTAGACATCTCTAAAACATCATTCCCTACAACTTTCATGTTTTAACCAAAGGCTAATTCGGCCACTAACTATGATGAACAGTGCCAGGTAAAAAGTAGAACTTTGAAACCCTAACTTGCTAATTTATCTTCCAAACCAGAAATTTGCTGCAATTAACTACCATACACACCAACTAGCTTCATTCTCAATCATTTACAACCATCATACATGACCACATAATATTAATCATATGCAAACAGAAAAATCCCAAATAAATAGAAAACTTCACCAATCTTAACTAAAATCAAGAAATAATCCACCAAATCACACTTATAACAACCACAAGTCATTAATTAAACATCATTAGATAGAGGAGAGGGGTTCCATAGTCACTCACCTTATCAACACAAGAAAAGAGACCACTTAGCACCTTAAGCTTCCAAATTTTCCAGATTTTGAAGAACAACTTTGGCCTATCATTTGTATATCAAAATAGTCTTAGAATGACACCAAAATTGGTACAATTCAAATTCCATATGAGGGCTATTCCTCTATCAAATTTCACGTAAAAACTCGTATGGGAAGGTAGTTAACAAAACTACCAAAGTTCAAGAAATTTCGAAGACAAATCTGTCTTCTTGTTTCCTTTTCCCTTTTCAAACATTTTGCCCAAAGAAATCAACTCCAATTTGGTTCATTGGTGACACTAAGGTCCAGGAAACATCTAATATACATTTGGTAGGCCATTCGATAGGCCTTTCCCAAGTCAAACTAGGCCATTCGGCTAGCAAAATTAGGGTTTTCCAGCTTTGGTACAGTTCGGGAATTGGGCTATATCTCACTCAATACAACTTGAAATTGAACGTGGTTAGTGGCGTTGGAAACTAGATTCATAATTCTACATTTCATCAGAAGAAATCGTTCTGAAATTCAGTTCACAAATGAGAAAAATTAGAGCTACAAGTCGCAGCTTCTACCTTTCTCTCGGATGGGCTAACAGAATAGGGCAGCAGACTTTGATCAATCACTACAGATGTCTAGTTTTGAATACCACTGATGGCACTCAATTCCGAAGTCTGAGCATAGAGTTATGTTCGTTCAAAGATGCTCTGTCCGGACCACCTGAACACATTTTTCCAGATTTCTACAATTTCGAAATTTCAACTTTTACTCAACCAAATCAAATGATTTTTGGTCGAAACTTTCCTCACCTCATATACAACATATCTACATCAGTTTCAAAGTTATTTGAGCAACAAAAATTCGAACCAAAGGCCCGGCAAAAACAGGACAGATTTCTACCGGTCTTCCTATGCATTTTCCTTCGGTTTTCCTTTCACTTTTCTAACTAATATCATCTTGTTTAACACATAATTAAAACATACAACACTTATTATCATCATAACAGCCCATACAACCAAGGTGGGATTTCATAGAGCCCACATCAATCATTCCAATTCAAATAACAACCTCAATAATGAAGCTACAAGCTTCTTAGCCAAGATTAACTCACTAAAGCCAAGATTAAAAGATTAGATGATTACCTCCTAATCCTTGAGACGAATCAGAAATTTTTTCACCTCTAAAGCCCCAAGAAAACCATGAGATGATGCCTTTCTTCTAGCTTAAGTAGATCTCCAAGAAATTTTGAGGTTGGATGCAAAGTTTAAGGTGATTTGGAGTAGGATTTGGAGTGAAATAGTGAGGAGTTTTCTTCTTCTTCCTTGCTTGGAGGTTGGCCGGCTATGGTGAGGGAAGAGAGAGAGAGAAAGGCTGATCAATGAAGCTTCTTGGAGAAGCTTAAGAATTTGTGGTTAAAATTCCTTCAAAACTCAACTCTTAATAGTGCGCGCACGCGCTCGTTTTGTGTCCGTTTTCTCTTGGGTTTGTTTCACGTGTGCACTAAACCTCTAATGTACTTCCTTTAACATTATAATTATTCACTCTTAGTAGTCTAGAATAAATTTCTTAAATCTCCAATTAACCGCTCCAGATCGATATACGTGAACTTCCAATTCGCGCGCAATAAAGCGAAACCTAAAAGGAATTCTTGTAACGATACTATAAGTAACTAATGCTAGGGTAATTAATCATAAAAATAACTATTTTAAAACTAACACATGAGTCCTCAAATCTCCAAGGTCACTGTACTCTCAGATCGAATATTGCCTCCAAACGCGTATTCGCTAAATC
This sequence comes from Coffea arabica, assembly GCF_036785885.1. NCBI lineage: Eukaryota > Viridiplantae > Streptophyta > Magnoliopsida > Gentianales > Rubiaceae > Coffea > Coffea arabica. The sequence goes on along the minus strand of NC_092311.1, from coordinate 23,873,643 downwards.
TTACTAAACGAGCTTCCAAAAATTAAATTTACTAACGGGACGTTTTAAAAATATATGTAAGTCATAGTTCCATGTAAATGGATTTAAAATGATTGAAATAAATTTTTCGGAGAAAACGGATGAATAATTATTTAAATAAGCCAATAATATGAGATAAAATAAGAAAATTTTTGGGTCCTCACATTTAGTCTCACAAGAAATGAAATTACAGGCTAGAACTAGAATCCAAATTGGATTAGGAAAGCTTTGGTGTGGCTGTTTTAGTTTCTTTACTTCAGCCAACTTATTGAGTTGCCAAAACACAATCAACACTTGTTTTTGGAGTACTTAAAGATCAAATTCATGGCTGATGTTCTCTTTTTTTTTCCTTCTTTCTTTTTTTTTATACCACAACAGCCAAGAACTTTTCGAATTCAAGGAAGAACAATTAGGGTTTTGCACTTTAGTTGCTTAACTCGTTGAAGATGTGACTCAAGAATTCCAAGAAGATCCGAATTTTGTAGCAAGAAATTCAAGATTTACTAGCTATAAACCCCCATGGATTCAAGATCAAAACAAGATTTCCAAGATCTTCCTCCAACAGCCCAGGGTTTTCCCAAACAAGTCCAAAGTTTCCAAATTTTCCACCAATGGTTTCCAACGTTTCAAGAACCAAATTTTGGTCTTCAACAACTTCAAGATTGGTGTTTATACAATCTGGAATTTCAAGAAAAGACAGGAACTTGATCCAAAAAACTCAAGAAACAAGGTATGTTTAGCCACACAAGTCGAAACTAACACAAAGTTGTGGAAGAAACCCTAGGTTACTTGTTTGGATTTCTTCACAAGAACTCAACCAGAATTTTTTTTTGACACTAGAACACAAGATTAAAGCCACAAATTGACACTCTAAATTCCAGAAACACAAAGAAACAATGACAATTAATACCAATAGATTCGGGCAGCAAATTAACAATGAAACACAAGACGCGACAAAGAAGCAAACGAAAACCCTAGCGAAGGAACAACACGAACTATAATCTGGATTTTTTTGGGTAAAATACAAAAAAACCCCTGTGGTAAACCTAATATACAGAAACGTCCCCCGTGGTTTCAAAATATACAACACAACACCCCATACTTTGAATTAAATTGTAAAGGTGACGGAATCCGTTAAACTTAACGGAAATGACTTATTGGAACCTAAAAAAATTTATACCTAATTTTTAACAAATATACCTGTTCTACCCCTTAACCCTCAATTCTCTCTATCTAGAGAAAAAAATAAATGATTTTTTTGAGCTGTCTTTTGCTTAATTATATCAGGGCATTTTGGTCATTTCATCCATTTCTGTTAAATTTAACGGATTCCGTCATCTTTACAATTTAGTTCAAAGTACGGGATGTCGTGTTGTATATTTTGAAACCATGAGGGGCTTTTTTGTTTTTTACCCTTTTCTTTTTAACACACAAATAGATTTTTTTCAGATGAACAGTAATCACGATGAACACTAACGGTTAATAGTAATCAATGAATACTAACTTTTCTTTTTTGGGACTCTAAACAGAAACAAAAAAACCCTAGAACAACGTAAACAAGAAACAATACTTGACACAAGACAAGGATATAACTCGATACTTTCAACCAACTCTGATGCCAGCTCTGATACCGAACGTCGCCAACGTTGTGGCGGCCCCACTTCTCCCTAAGGCGAACCAGAGGGTTGGCGGGTCACCTGCCTAACTCTCACCAGGACTCACGCAAGCAAACCGACTAATTTTCCACGCATAACCTAAACCATAACACCATACGTCTCCCGAACAAGCCAAACCTTTACAACCAGGATACTAAGAACACATTAACTTCAGAGATAACATTGTCATTGGACATCTGAACGTTCACTCTTAAGCACACCCCCAACCAGCTCAGCACATAACTACAAAAATATATTATAAACCACACGGTGAATTCGTAAAGTTCAAATAAATTTATACAAGCCAAAACTTAGGGTTTGCACTTTTCCAGCTTCAAGTGGCAACCCAAAACAAAAGATACACAGACGATTCGAAACAACATTTACAAAAGCTCAAAGCAGACTTCAAATCTCTCGAATGCTAAAACCTGTTAAGGAAAACAAATATCGTGTGTTGAGCTAAAGCTCAGTGGTGCTCCAAAACATGCAATCATATAACACAAATAGTAAATCATAACTTCAAGCTTAAATTCAGCAAGTAGAAAAGCGTATAACAGCACAGGGTAGGATACAGGGCTCTCAGGAGCCATTTTCCACAAGCTTGATCAAAATTAATCGTAGTTGACCCTCCGTCAACTCTCACTATCAAAGGTCCATGTAGATTCATTATTTTTCCTTAACACGCTCCAACCAACTTACTCCCACTGGGCCCGTTCTTCTCACGAGAGAGTTTGGTATTACTCGAGTAAACCTTTTTGTAAACTAGTCGAGGGATTCACCCAACGACGTCACAATTATAAACTAGTCGAGGGATTCACCCAACGACGTCACAACACGTTTTTACCAAGTCAGGATAAGAGGCCCTCCCACCCTAAGGTGTGGTACACTCCCCTGCATGGTAGATTAGTTGACGAGTCCATGCTCCAGTCAACAATTGCAAGATATTCGAGAAAATATTTCAAGCAAGTCACCACTCGAAAGGTTAGTGCGATAAAGTACACACTGCCACTTCGATGGTTCAGGAAAACCACTTTCCAATTATCACATAACAAGTCAAGAAAGCACTTTAACACTTTTAGTCATAGAACAAGCACGGATACTCACCAAAAGTGAAGCTCAAAAGTCAAGCTGGGAATCGAAGTCCACGTCTTCGCTAAACCCTAGAAAACCAAGTTTTAAAACTATAAGTTTTACTATACAACCTCTTAGTTTATATATATAAAAGATTATTTGGTATATAACTAGTTCATTTCCTCAAAATAAATCAATACATCTCTTAGAATTAAGGCTAGTAAAGGAATAAAATATTTCGTATGGTTTCTTTAAAGGTATATCCCTTCTAGAGGGCCAAACTAGAACCAAATTTATTCAAACAAGTTTTCTTGCCGAACAAGTTTTCTAAGCCTTTCTTTTTTAAAAAAAATTATTAAAATCTCATGTTTGTAACAATTTTCCTCAAAAACAACTGACCAGGGATAACTTTACAAAAACTTAAAGTTTGAAAGTTAATGCAATTATTTTCTAGAAGTAGTAAAACTAGTTTAAGCAAAGAAAAGAATTAACTAGTTAGCGAGGTTTTAAAAGTTCCAACACTCGAGTTTGAGCATTAAAATACTATACTCAATTGCTAAAGCTCGATACTAGGACAAAATATTTCAATAAGGCTTGATAAAAAATACTCGAATTCAAAGGACCAAAACGGACTTCACGACTCCAAATTACTCATACATTATATTCCAAGTCACCAATGTAGTAAAATCACAATCCAAACATCAATTTCACTGGGGCTTCATCAATCATTAGCCCTAAGTCTCAACAGAATCAATTCTAATCGAAATTAAACAAAGGAAGTCCAAGATATCAAACGATTCCAAACCACAATTCATGGCCTTCCAAGTACATTTCGGCCAAACCGTTTAAACAATTCCACCACGAATTAAACTCTTGCAAAAATTGCTCAAATGGCCAAGAGCTTCATCAATCATTAGCTCTTGACAACAAACAATCACTTCCAACCACAATTCATTCAGAATTTCAATCCAAAACAAAAAGAAAGCCACGGCCAACTTAACTCCCAAAATTCTAAAAATTCAGATTTTTTCCCCTTGTTTTGGCAACCAAGAAAAATTCCAGCAATGACAATTCAAAACGTCCATTAAACCTCCATCTTTTACTTACTTGAAACACTAGAAACATAGCTCATAATCTGTCCAACCAAAACCAAAATAAATAACACACCATTCCAGAAAATAACCTCACCAAAACCTCAACTAACTCAGCTAACCACCATATAATTTCCAGCAATGTAACCAATTAACTTATAGAGCCTTGTCCATAATTTTCTCCAATTTTTTTTTTTCAACTTGACATGCAAAAGTGATTAGCAAGCTACAAACTAATCTTAAATATCTAGTATAAGCATCTTAGCTAAAATTCAAAGGAAAACTAGTCAAGTGCTCAAGCCCCTTCTCTCGGCCATTTTTTTTTTCCAGTTTTCACACATCAGTCAGCCAAACACACATTTTCCTCCAAAACATCTTTAATTTATCTTCAAATCTTTCACGCATGTTCAGATCAAGACAATATATGATATGGATTACAGTTTGACATAGAGCTTCAAAACCAAAATTCATAAAGATAGCTGGAAACTTCACCATTTCCTTCATACGGACAACCTAGAAAAAAAATTCCAGCAAAATAACTCTAGGACTTCAGATTTTTTTTTTCTTATCATAGTTCATCAGCTACATGCATGACCAGATAAACAGCTATCTATCAGTTTTAATCCAAAACCAAGGTCGGACAACATCAAAATCACTAACCAACCAGAAATTCATCCAAGTCGGCTCTCGGTTGGCTTGCATGCAAGCAGATTTTGTTTCCTTCAATTTTCTTGCTTAATCAAAGCTAATTAACCTCATGCAAAGCTTAATCATCCAGATTTTAGTTAGCTAAACACATATTTAAACTCAGATTACCACAAATTAATCAAACAAAAGCTGAACAAAAGCTGAAATAACTCTAGGACTTCAGATTTTTTTTTCTTATCACAGTTCATCAGCTACATGCATGACCAAATAAACAGCTATCTATCAGTTTTAATCCAAAACCAAGGTCGGACAACATCAAAATCACTAACCAACCCGAAATTCATCCAAGTCGGCTCTCGGTTGGCTTGCATGCAAGTAGATTTTGTTTCCTTCAATTTTCTTGCTTAATCAAAGCTAATTAACCTCATGCAAAGCTTAATCATCCAGATTTTAGTTAGCTAAACACATATTTAAACTCAGATTACCACAAATTAATCAAACAAAAGCTGAAATTTCCAGCTCACACTCTCGGACAGTTCCAATTTCTTCAAAATCAGATTTCCTAAGTCCTAATTCTTCATCCTACCACACAACTCTCACATGCATGCTTATAATCAACATCATCTACCTCTAATCAACTAGTCTAGGTCCAGAAATTACCTCAACTGGAAGCTCAACTCACGCAACTAGCAGCTGAAATATTTCTCTTCTCTCGGCAGTCCAACATGCAGCTCGCTAGCTCTCCCTCTCCCTTGCTCAAGCTTGCGACTAGAATGGAGGAAGTTTGGCACTCAATCTCCTCACCAGCTCGCGGATGGAAGGAATTCAGAACAGCAGGTCTCTTTTTTTTTTTATAGCTTGCGGACAGGAAGAAAGGAAAATGAAGGACTCGGCTCCCTCTCTCTCTCACTCCACTCTCGGCTCACGACAGGAGGAAGGAATAGAATTGGAGTGTTGTTGTGGTGGAATGCAGTTGATATAGTGGAGTATGATAGTGGGGTGTGAGCCGGCATTATGGTTGGTGGAATGGTGGAGTAGATAAAAGGAAATGGAACCGGCTAGAATGGAAATGCTAAGTGTAAAGAATGAGACCGGCATGCTGGAAATGTTTGTATTTGGAGCTTGTTCTAGGAGGTTCCATGGCTGCATGGTTAATTTGAAATGGAGGAGGGCTAATTTGGTCTTTTAACATCTTGTTCGACCATCCACTTAGATTCCTCATTCGTAACTTAACTCCAAGATTTTACCTCAAATGAAATTCGATAGCCTACTAGCACACTAGTCTCGCAAAATTAAATTATCGAGATTCAACGTCCTAAATATAATTATAAGGTTTTTGACCTAAGTCATTTCCGTCTTAATTCTAGGTTTCCGTTAACACCTAACGTTATTAACACTTAAAATTAGCAATTGAAATTCAAGGAATTAATATTAAAGCAATAAAATACTCTACATCATGAAATATTAATTTAACTTAGCAAGATTCAAGTAACTTAATATTTGCACAATTAACTTATTTATATATAAAAATTATGGTCACATACTTATTTAAAAACCAACAATAGTAACGGTTATTAAGAGTCTAAAATGCAAATGCAATATGTATATATTATTTTTTTTTTGTTCAAGGTTCTCACAAACGTTGTGACGAAACCCGTAAAAGACATGCCCAAAGATCTAGAATTGGTATCAAAGTTTGGAAGCGGAAGGCCTTAATCCATTAATCACGTGGTTAACGAACCTTGGTATAAGGTAGATGACGCCACAATCGAACGTGATCTTCGATTGATAAGTCGTAGAACACTCAAAGGAATCCTCTAAGATGTTCAAGGTGCTTTCGTAAAAGTCAAGAGAAAGAAAACTCTCAAATCTAGAATATTATTCAATGTGTAAAAGAACGACACTTAGGCTAGTATTTATAGCCTTACAAACGGTAACCCTAATGTGACTTGGAAAGACTAAAATATGACAAAGTTTCCTAAATAATAGGACACTTAAAATCGGCTTTCAAGAGCATGCAAGCTAGCCGAATTATTTCCCTAATTGAAATGACTAAAACATGACTAGAAAATACTCCAAATAACTAACTAAACATCACCATGGCTCGACTAGACAAGAAATCGGATTTGCCCAAACCCTAGGTCAAGTATCAACTAGGGCTTGGTCCTTCGTGACCTTCCTTCACTTGAACAAGGTGGATCAACTTCAAATCATCATGCTCAAGTCCTTCAATGGCTTTTGGAGCAATGTGAGAGCCGTAAAATTTTTCTTAATTTATACCATTTAATTCTTTTCCTTTTCATGCATTTTCCTTATTTTATTTTACTACATTAATTTTCTGGACACTTTATAAGTGAATATAGTTTTTCCAACCATTTTTCTAGGATAAGTTAGTTCGGGTTAAATTTGAAGTGCGTTATGGACGTGGGACCCGCTAGTGCGATAACATTTTGGTGATTAAGTGATTTTTGTGCTAAGTATTATTCTTTTACAAGGTGCTAGGAGACAATTGGAAGTTAGCTAGATAAATTACCCTTGGTAGACAAAAGGATAAGCTTACAACCCTAAAAGGGGCCAAGTGTCACTATGCTATTAGAAGTTGGACTTTTGACCAAGATTGGTAACTTTACTAAAATCAGATTTTTGACCAAAATTCATTCATTTTCTTGTCTCCTTTGGCTGAAATTAGTGAGAGAGAAACCAAGAGAGTTCTTCATCTTTCACTTCAATTTCTTGTCCAAATCTTGAGTTTCAACCAACCAAATCACAAACTACACCATACAAGTGATCATTAGGGAAGGTTAAAGGTGTTGGTGGAGTTGTTTTGGAGGGGGAAAGATTAAGCTCCTACCTTTCTTGTGGTTTTAAGGTATTTTGCCAAGAACATCCTCTTTACTTCAATTAATTGCTTATTAGTGGTTTTTAGTTGTTTTAGATGTTGTTTTGTGGAAGATTAGCACTTGAATGCATGAATTCCAGATTAGGGTTTCATTTTTTTTCCCAATTCTGGCCGGTACTGTTACACCTAGTTAGAGGCCGATTTGGCCTTAGTACAAAACATGAAAGTTGTAGAGAATGATGTTTTATAGTTGTCTGAAACATTTCAACTCAATTGGAGCAACGTAGCCTGTGAAAAGATTGAAATACCCCTGCTGTCCTGTTTCTGTCCGAAAATGAAAATCAGCCTCTGTAAGTGGTTAGTTTGACCAGGAATATTACCGAATTGGCTGATGATGTCTTCTTGAGAATTATAGCCTTGTATCTTAGCTTTCAAATGGCTTTGGAATTACCTGAATTGGAGTTGTGTGTGCTGAGATATGAGTGAATAAAACAGGACTGCTAGTTGATTTCTGCAGTGAATTTCGAACTGGAAAATCTGGAGTTATTTTGGTAAATTTGACCTAGTTAGGGTGAAAACTGGACTGAGTGGTCTTCATGAAAGTTGTAGGTCTTTGTCTTATCTTTTCAACTCCTCCAAGAACGCCTTAAACGGACTTTGGTAGCCTGTGATATGGCCATTTAAAGGTAGTACGGTTAATTAGCCGATTAGTTGGAACTTGGTTCTGGGAATTGGGATTTGACTAGGTTACACTAGAATTTGGACTAAGTGGTCTTCATCAAAATTGTAGCCCTCTGTCTTAGCTTTGAAACGGTATAAATTACATCCCAATCCGATAAGTGTAGCTTCGGATGTGTCCGTTACGCAAAACCCGTCAAATCTGTCTTTTGTTAAACTTCATTTCCGTACATGTTGTTAGCTTGATTTTTGTCCTTATATGATTTTGAGCCTATGGAATGGCTATTGAAATGAGATGATATTGTGTGTGACTTTGGGATTGATTGAGAAAAACAATGAAGCCATAAATGGCTGGGAAATAGGTAAATACAAAGGGCGTGCTGCCTAAATTTTCGCTCGAGGGCTAAGTTTCTATTTGAACTTGTATATTTTTTGTTTGGCAAATACTATGACCATTTTCCATCTTAAAACATGATCCTTTTTCAATTGGAAACTCCAAATGTGTACTTACTCTTACCCAAATAAAGAGGAGTGGTTTAGGGTTTTCTTGGGTAGTTTGACCTCTTTTTTTTCATGAATTTCATTAAGACCTTCAGTGTATAATATCTACTTGAATATGAGATGATTTTGAACCATATAAACGATTCCGAAAATAGTATTTCTTAGCCTATCTAGTTGGATTCTGACTTGTCTTTAGTTTGGTTTTACGTTTGGTCTACGAAACCCTAATTATTCTTGTCCACGGGTCCAAATGTCCTCGTTTCACTTTAAAGTCTTTTTATACGTTCTACTCATCAATTGTTGAGTTTCTTTGATTTCACCTAATTGTTTGTGCTAGATGAGCTGTAATATTCTTTCTCGTTTAATATTAGGTTTTCTCGGTGACTAAGGATAATATCCGGAAGAATATTTTGCACGTTGTTTTGCGTACATAGGTGAGTGTTCCTTGTTTGCTGTATTTTCTTGACTTTATGACTTGTGTTCTTGTTTGATAATGTGTTAAGTGCTTTCAAGGATTTTCAAAACGAGTTTTCTAGGCTCGCGTGTACTTTACCGCGCTCGACCTAAATGAAACGTGAAATTTTCAATGATTTAATGATTGCTACATTAGTTGCGCATGATGTAAGCCTTTTGGCTGAACTGGGCCCTGCCCTTCGTTACCGATCGACTTGAGCCAGAAGCGGACTCGGTCGGGCGATATGGTGACCCTGGGTGAATTTGGTATACTCGAGTATTACCTTGTAGGTTGGTGGAGCCTGGCCAATTTCCAGGAGGGGGTAAACGAAACGAAAGAACGAACGAGGATTTTATTTACCAAAAATGCATTTTATTTAATTGACCGGAGGAATAAGGGGAATGACAGGAGAACGAACGAACGAACGAATATATGGCTCCCTGTGAGCCCGTATCCTTTTAATGAATGTGTTTATCGCTTTATTTTGTATTTGTATCTTGAATTATTGGTTATATGTAGTGAATGCATTGAACTTCTTGTTGCCTATGTGTTCGGAACCTCACTGAGCTTTTAGCTCATTCCTTTAGTTTTGTTTTCCTTAACAGGGGACGGCGAGCAAGGACGAGAGCTCGGTAGAGTCTAGCCTAGACTGGTTTCTTTGGTTTTGTAATGGTTCTCGCCCTAGTGCTTGGCACGAGCTGGTTGTATGGTGAAGTGAGAACCTTTGTACATTTGATGGTTGTACTTCCTTTTGAGATAGCAATGTATATAAGTTTCGCTTAAGTTTTGGATTGTTGTATGTTATTCCTTTGGTTGCATTCCAGATTTAATTGAGGTTCGACTGAGTCCCGGCGAGAGCTGGGCAGGCGGTCCGCCGAACCCTTTGGTACATCTTAGGGGGAGATGGGGCTGTCACAAGCAACCTCTTGACTTTGAACTCCACGAACCAGCCCTTGAAGTGCCTCTCGCAACCTCTTAGCTTGACCTCATGTAATCGGTCTTGGTGGCACTTGAATCTTGTTCGATGGCATAGCTTGACTTGTATCATCTTTATGGCACTCTAAACTCTTCCTCTTGCAAAGTCTTCTCTTCTCCTCGAATTGGTTATGTTTTAAATGTTCAATCTCATATATAGTTTTCCAAATGATAGACTAATCTCAGTAAGGTGCGAGGTCGTGTCATGTCGAGGAGGGCTTTTTTTGGCCTAACTTAACTATGAGTTTTGTCTACTTTGGAGTTATGTTTGTTAAAAGAGGTCAGGTCAATCGAATGAGATGAGCTCTTACTCCAGTAGCATTACTTTGAACATCTTCACACTTTAATGATGGAGCTGTGTCGGTGATGCAATCAAGCTTCAATGGATTAGCTTCAAACTAAAGGAGTTCGCTCGGTGCCTCAGTCACAGAAGAAGTTCAAAGACCAGACCAGCAAGAGTTCACGAGAAATTAGAAGAAAATGAACCCTAATTTACAAATCTCAAATTCCCAATTCAAATTTTATTTTAAGTTTAATCTATATCAAAAAGACTTTTACACCCTTAAAAAAATTTGATACAAATAGGTATTTGTTGTAAAATCAACAACTTTGATACGGCTTCAAGGTAATTCAATAATTAATATACAAATACAATATATAATTAAAATATAAAAACCTAATTAGGCTTGTTAATCCTTCGACCCTGGGATATTTACACTCAAACTCAACTCATGGCCTCTACCAAGCACCTCGGGTTTGACTCAAATTCGATCAATGACGAGTTCGAGTGAGCAACTGACCGAGTGGCTTGCAAGTGGCTCGCTAGCCACTCAAATTGATTAACCATAGTTATTGCCAATTGGAGTTTGAGGTATGTGAATGATGAGGATTTGATGTTGGAGATTATTACACTTTTTGGGTCTAGAGTTGTGGGTAGAGTAAAATACTAAACAAGGCTAACTGCTACGTCTGGAAACAGGCAAGAGCCACCTCTAGAGCCGCTATCAATGCTCATATCCTTTTCATATGTGTTAAGTTGTTTATTTGACTTTTTGATGTAATTGTGACACATGTGTTTATAACCATTTAATGCAACTATGCTGAGTTACCAAAATTAATTGTTTATTAATTGAATATATTCTTGAGTTCCCGTATCTTGATATACATTATTTGAAAAGTGTTTTACAAGTAATTATGGAGATTCAAACATTGTTTTCAACCAAAACCTTGCGGGACATTGAAGTATTTATAATTTGGAAGATTGTAATTTTGATATTTACTTTAGAACTGTGAGAACCCTCACTTTAAACTATAATTTTCCTTAATTACATGCCTTATTCTAAGATCTAGACCACTTATTATATGCCCTTGCATTAGATTCCCTATGTGTTACAACATTTCCTATGCATTACATTTCATTTCCTTTTACTTGAAGTAAAACATTTTTTTTAGTTGGTTTTAAATAATTCACCACTTACATTTTACCAAGTGGCTTTTATTTGTGGTAGGAACTTTATATGAGAGATTAGAGGTGTTAAATAGGCATTGGTACATTTGGAAGGGTTGAAACATCATTAGTCAAAAAATTAAGAGAAGTTTTGGACAAGAAGTGGGCTATGTGGCAAAACCCTAGCCAAGTATTTTGTTTGACCAAAGGTTAGAAGACAATTTAAACTAGACTTGATCTTTTTTTTTTCTTATTGTGACCAGCTACCTTGAAGCTTGTCAAGGAAGAGAGAGAACTCCATTTTCTTGCTTTCTAACCCTAGTTGATCAAGAGCAAAAACCAAAAGAGAAGGATCTTGAGTTAGTTGAGAAACTTTCCTCCAACCCTAGTGATTGTTTCAAGCTTGAAGCTTTCATTTTGGTGGATTGTTTTGGTGGTTCAAGCTTCTTACAAGAGAGGTAAATGATCTTTAAATTATAGTTTTATGGTGTTATATCATGTACTTTAAGTTTTAAAGGCAAACTACAAGTTGTTTTGGAAGAGATTTGGGGTTAATCTCTTGAATTAAACAAGTAGTAGTTGGGTTAGTTAGTATGCCTACCACGTGTTTGATGAAATGTTTGAACTTTGTTCATGGTGATTTTTGAAGTATTAACATGTTTTAGACCTTTTCGAGTTAGATTTAACACTTGACATGTTGTTTAAGTGAAAACCATGAAAGGATGAAGGTTGGTTAAATAAGTGAACTTGTGGACTGTTTTCTTTCTTCTTGGCTGACCGGTTTTGGAAGGAGAGGTTTCTCTTGATTTTATGGTTCATTTGCACCTTAATCAAGCCTAAGTAACTTGTCTAGACATTGGTTAAGCTTGTGTGTGAGTTGAAGTGGAAATAAAGTAAGAAAAGTAGTTGTTATGAGCTAATAGTGGACTGATTTGGCTCCTTTGGTTGGCTAGACTGTTTTGATCCTCTTAATTATGTTGTGTATTGCATTTTGAGCTCCAATGGTACTAGTTAACTTACTCCCCTGTTTATGGACCCTAGAAGATTGAATTGGGTGAGTTTGAACAAGAACAAATGAAGTTAGCAACAAGAATTAGTGTAACTTTGTTAAGGCATTGAAGCTGATCAGAACTGAAAAATCAGCCATCTTGTCCGAGCTACTGGTACTGATAGGAGACGAACTAGAGTGTGTACTTGGTACCATTGGAAAGCTCTTTGAGTCTACTTTCCAACGCCACTGACGGCACCTGATTCCGACCTTCCTACAATGAGATATAGCCATTTTCCCAAGACTGCACGGGTGCGACTGTTTTACCCGTGAAGAACAACTTGAGCTTGGATGAAACTTTTCTTTTGCCCAACTTTCTTGCACTTGTTAAACTTGTTTTCTCATGAACTTTTACTGCATTTTGGGCCTAACTTGCATGATGAATTGAGTAGATTTAACCACTCACTTGGTCATCTAATGAGCTCACTTTTGGGTTAGAATTGAATCTAGTTTGTTAATGATTTCACTCGTTGCCCTAGGATTGGGAAACGGTGGTGAACGTAACCAAGGAACTTGACGTTTGAACTCTACATTGCTTGACAGGTGAGTGTTCCAAGTACATGAAAATATTTATGTGGAATGTCTCCTTGCTTGAATAACATGCTTACTTGGTTAACGTAATTGTTCTTGAATAGATAACCTTTAGGACAAAGATGTACTTTATCATACTCGATCCTTTGTAGTTTACTTCGTGATAGTAATATGAAATGAAGTGCTTTGTTTATACTTGACTTGTTGGTCTTGCACTTAACTTGTTGGTTTTACACTTGACTTGTTGGTCCCTCTAATGGTTATTCCACCGACTTACATGTTAATCGCTCATCGTTGTTAGACAATGCTAAGTACTTGTTTTCTCGTCTCATAGGCAAATGTGTACTTTCTCGCACTTGACCCAACTCGACTAAACTTGTGATATTTTGTTAAAACATGATTAGCCATTTTGTTACAACTGAAAAGTGGCCAGAATCCGGCTACTTTCTGATCGGATTTTCGGCTGGATTTGAGGCAGTGAGTTTTCAAAATTGTTAAGTTTTTTTTTCCTATCAATCTGGCCCTTAATCTGGCCAACATCAGATCGAATTTGTGGCTGGACTTACTGATAAAGTTTCTCATTTCTACGGCTTTCTTCTAGTTTTCTTATTTGATCAAGTTTTCGTAACCATCCGATTTTCAACTGTTTGGACCTGAGATACTTGAAATGCTTGAAACATGATATGTTGAATTTATTTGTGACTTGAACCAATTTAGGCGAATGTGCTTTTATGTACACTCAATTGACCCGACTTGACTAAACACTTGATATCTCCTTCACGCATGAACAAGTAACTTGATTTGTATATTGACTTGAAATATTTAGAATACTTGAGAATATGAATTACTAGACATTACTTGAGAGTGTGAATTACTGGACAATACTGGAATACTTGAGAATATGAATTATTGGACATTACTTGTGACTTGATTCTGGCTAGGCGAGTGTGTCATTATCACACTTGGCCTCCCTTTCTTGAATGATATTGTACTCACTTGAACTTGATTGACCTGTACTTGTGTTTGTGCTTGTATTTGCCTTGCAAGTGCTTGTATTTGCCGTATGTACCACACTCCATCCGAGTGGGAGGTACCTCTCATCCCGTCTCAGTACTTTTATCTCGATTAAGTCGATTGGAGAGTTATCTCATCGACACTAGGGCTGAGCGGCTGTATGTACCACACTCCATCCGAGTGGAAGGTGCCTCTCATCCCGTCTCAGTACCTCTATCCTGTTTTGTCGAGTGGAGTGTTATCTTCTCGACTAATTGGTATGCTCGAATATTACCACCACTGTTTATTTCTGAATACGGAGCGTTAAGTGACAACTAACGTCTCCAAGCTTTATTGTGTGAGCGTTGGATAACGGCTAACGACTCCAATTTTGATTCCTGAATACTGGGGCTATAAGCCATATCCTGAATTACTGTATATCTGGGACTATAAGTCCAACCTAGGGCTAGTTGGTCGAAATCGAGCCGGTAAGAGTTTGGTCGAGGAGATCGACGAACCTTGGGTACTTTGTGACGACCCCACCTCCCCCTAAGGTGAACCAAAGGGTTCGGCGGACTGCCTGCCCAGCTCTCGCCGGGACTCACTACAATCTTCAAGTAATCACATGAAATACTCCACTAAAACATTCATGTACTCTAAAATATAAAAGAACGATTCATGCTTATATATTACATCCAAGATTTCCAATGTACTTTTACAATACCGAAATCCCAAAATAATCATAAGTTTTACACTATGGAGTCCCAAAATTAAAGATAATGACTAGTTCTACCCAAATGGGGGTCACTAATTAAGCCTCAGAACTTCCACTTCCAAACCTGTTAAGAAAAACAAATTGGGGTGAGCTAACGCTCAGTGAGGCCAAGGGAAAAACACGCAAGCATGCGAGCAAAGACACAATATAAAGCAATAACTTGAGTAACAAGTAACTTCGAAACATTTAGCAAGTAGGGAATTTAATCACAATTAAAAGGATACGGAAGTTCTCAGGAGCTAATCCACGCGCGATCCAAGCTCAGGTAGTTGACCCTCCGTCAACTTTCACAGTTATTCATGTAGAACTCCACTTACTACCTCCAGCCACCATGACACCCTCTTGGATCCGTAACCAAACAAGCATGTAGGTGGTATCACTTAACAAGTATACCTAGCAAGACCCCTTATTTGGATCAAGCTATAACACTTCCCAAGGTTCACCAAGTTTCTCGACCAAACCCTTGTCGGCTCGAGTTACAAGGCTAGCCAATGGGTTGGAGCGTCCCCCCCCCATTCACTTTTGGGTCGATGAGACGAAACTCCAATCGACAAGATTTGGTCATAGCATTGAGACGGGATGAGCGGTACCTCCCATCCTAAAAGGGCGTGATACATTCTGCCGCTCAATGCTCACGGAAAACACTTTCATTTACATTCACATGTAACACTTATCACTTATCAAGCAAGCAATTTCATGAAAGAGAGGACAAGGACGGTAAAGTACACCCTACCCTCATAACTAGCAAGTACGAGAAACATTTCATTTAAACACTTAGCATGCACTTGACACTCACCAAAAGTCATGAGAGAGAAAAGTTAAGCGGCTAAACGATTCTTCGGAGTCCTCGTATTCACCTGAGACATGTATAATCACGATCATTCACGTGCATATTCAAGGCCAAGCAAAAATATGAAGTCGTTTTCATGTTTATTGTAAAAATCAGGAAACTGGAGGTTTATGGTAGAAATCTTTAGAAAATCGTAACTTAATATTTACAAGTCCAAAATTTGCATGGTTGATACCGTTGGAAACCTAATTGAAAGGGCTAAAACTTTGTAGAAGACACCTTGATGAGATTCCATACGGATTTTTCCCAGTTTTTCTGTCAATAGACTGCTACAGTAAAATGCAGGGCAGGGAAAATTCTGTTTTTCCAACGGACTTTGAAAAATCACAGAAAATGAGTTAGCCCCTGAAATTTACATGGTTTGTAACCTTATGTGTCTAGTTTAAAAAAAAAAAACAGACAGGACTCGATTTGGAGTGGCATACATGAAAATATAACTTGTTTTTTTCCGAAACTGGTCAGATGTTCCAGAAAGCAGATTTCCAGTTTTCACTTTAGCAAGTTCACTCCTTTCTTTTCCTTTGAAGAGCCAATCAGTTTAATCAACCCAAATACACTTAAAATCCATTATTTTGGCAAAACTTTAACTCAAATAAAAGCTCCAAAAATCTAAAATTTTGTCCCAAAAATTTCGACCAACATGAAAGAGTCAAAACAAAAATTTTTCCTCTTGCTATACTTAAACACACACAAGTTCATCCATCCAAATTAAGGAATATCTTGCAATAATTAACAAGCCAAACATGTAATAAAGCAAGATTTATCACATATATGCATCTAAAGCTCATAATACCTCCAGACCTCTACCTATCATCAAGCCAAAAACAAGAAAGCAATTAAAATCCTCAAGCTAGTCACCCCGAACCAATGCTCAAGGGGTTCAGCCACAATAATCACCCCGAACCAATACTCAAGGGGTTCAATCACAATTCACAAATCACATCACATATCACACACACAAGTCACATCCAATACACAACAACCAACCAATGGCCTTAGATCGAGTGTGATAAAGTACACCCTCGACCAAGCGTCCAGTAACCACATTGACCACATAAACACATTGGTAAACAGGTCACTCAAATAGTGGAAAGTCACATGTCGCACCTAATAAGAAAGTACAGTTCGTAAATCCATTTACCAAATCCTTTTAGCAATTTAAGCACAACTCGAGCTACACTTATCGGATTGAAACAAACAATATACCGTTTCGAAGCTAAGACATATCTCTACCATTCTTATGAAGATATCTCAACCCAGTTGTCACCCTAACTAGGTCAAATTTACCAAAACAGCCCCAGTTTCTAGGTTTAATTCTCACTGACACAATTACCGACAGTCCTGATTCAGTTAATCATAACTCAGCACACACAACTCCGATTCTGGTGATTCCAAATCCATTTGAAAGCTAAGATACAAGGCTACAATTCTTAAGAAGACATCAACAACCAATTCAATAATATTCCCAGTCAAACTAACCAATTACAGAGGCTGATTATCATTTCTGATAGAAACAAGGCAGAAGGGGCAATTTTGTCATTTCACAAACTACCCTGCTCCGATTGTGCTAAAAATTTACAGGCATAATTTAAACTCAATTCTATACAACTTTCATGTTATGTGCTAAGGCTAATTCAGCCCCAAACATTTTCGAATAATCACAGAAATTTCGGACCGTACTCTCCCTTGAAATTTCCAGATTTGAAACCTTCTTTTGGAACCATTTTGCAACACCATTTGAAGGGGTTTTTTTTGTAAGAGAAAATGACAGCTTAAAGCTTAAATTTTTAGCTCCCAAATCAATCTTTAAATTTGTGAAAACACAGCCAAGAAAAATAGAGAAAACATAAACCATTTCGGTCCCCCTCTCTCTCTCTCTCCCCCCCTTTCTCCCGATTTCTGTTAAGGTTCTTCCCTTACCACAACTTCAAATATTCACACATATACCAATCAAAAATCATGCTAGCAACCAAGATCATACATTCGTGGGAATCCCAAGAGCCCGTACCTTAACCAAATCCAACAAGAATTCAACCCAATGAAGTTTCAAGATTCACTCTTCAAGAGATAACATGAAAGCTCTAGCTTTTGGGTTAGAGAGCTACCTCAGGTTCTAGCTGATTTTCCCAAGGCTAGGATGTCCAATCTTCACCAAGAAGAGATCTCTTTCCTTCTCTAAGAATCTGGCCAGCCACCACAAGGAGCTCCTCTCGGTTTCTCCCTCTCTTTCTCTCGGCTAGAACAACAACAAAAAAAAAAATAGGAGATGGAGTGAAGCTAGAAGTTGGTTGGTCATGGAGTTTGAGTTGAGGAAGAAGAAGATAGAGCTTTGGCTAGAAAGAGGGAGAGAGTGTGTGAGGGTGGCCGGCTGATAAGGGAAGAAGAAAAGGAATGAAAGGTTTGAAAACTTGGGAGCATTATATTGGGAAGAGAAGGATAGGACTTAAAGCCCTATTTTAAGGATCATGTCCCCTCTTGCATATTAATGTCTTAAGAGTAAATTTAATGGGGATGAAAGTGATTATCTTGGCTAATGAGGGAGGGGGATTCTCGACTATAATAAGGAAGAAAGGAAAAGAAATTGAAGTGAATTGGAGGAAATCAAATGGAAGAAACAATGGCAAGATTAAAACTTAGTTTTAGCGGAAATTGTCCAACTTTGACCAATGCTTATGTTCCACTTAAATTTGTCCACTACACTTTTCTTATCTATCTTAGTTCTATCTCATTTATAATTCTTTAAAAGCTACTCATAGTCTAATCTTTCACCAAAGTTAAATTCCTCGACACGGCTCAAAACTAAACTTAGCACTAGTCGGTCAAACATTGAAATTTTGTTCGAATGAAAATCATTTAATTATGAAAATGTGAACTATGCACATAAAGATCATGTAATTTTATATAAATACATAATATAGTTATTTTCACATTTATTATTTAACTTTTCAAAAAATATATATAAAATAAATAAAACAATAAAATAAATAAACGTAATAGTAATAATAATAATATTATTATTAAAATAATAAATTTTGAGGCCCTCACATACTTTATGGAGTGCGGGCCCGGTAGGGGGTGATCGGTGGACGGAAACTGGTGTAAAATGGGGATCTACGGATGTTATACTTTCATGGTTGACGGAGAGTCAACGGATTTTGATCAAGCTACTGTGGAAATTGCTCCTGAGAGCAACCTATATCCTTGGACATGAATGTGTTCCTTACTGTGCCCTTTTGCATGTTTTATCTCGCTACTTGCTTAATTATATACTGGATTATGATCTCATCGAAGTTGACTTGTTTCTTGATGTCTGAATATGCTATCTTGTCTCATGCTTTACCCACTTAATTACTTGGAATCTCACTGGGCTTCTAGCTCATTTCACGCCATTTATTTTCCTTATAGGGATGAGAACATGAGAGGTTGAACTGAGGAAGGCCTCGTTTTTCTTCTAAGTTTGTTAGTTCCTGGTGTGAGCACTGCATAGGTGTCTAGCCGACTTGTTTGGTTTGATTTTTGGCAAGTTCGACTCTTTGGTTGTAATTAATGCTGTTTTCTTTTGAGAGTCTGTTTGTAAATTTTCATGTTATTTGACTGAGTCCTGGCGAGAGTTGAGCAGGCGGTCCGCCAAACCCTTGGGTACGCCCTAGGGTTTGGTGGGGCTATCACAAGAACACTATATCCGGGATATATTGAAAGTTTAAATGGAGGTTTAAAGTGTATTATATAATTAGTTTAAACATTCTAAAGTATAGAGGATATAATTTTATTGTTAGCCCTGGCAAGAGCCAAGTAGACGTTCAGTCGGATTTCCAAAGTGGGGTCCGGCTAGGTTGTCACAAAGTTATTTTCTAAAAATTTCAATAATGCCTTTCCGCATAATAACAAGTTTGTAGTAGTTCTCTCATGGGTATTCTTAGTCAAGTTTGTAGTAATTTAGGTTGAGTAACATATTAGGTAATGCATATAATGTTTTAGTTGTTTCTTTTTCTCCAGATTTTGTGGGTTACAAGTATGTTATTTTAGAATTTACTCCCCAAAATATAATGAATACTCGAGATTCTTGTTCTAGTTAATTAATTGACATTACTTAGTTGTTTTTATTTCTTTTCTCTAGCACATATTTTACACAAGTCAATTTTGTCTCCTCTCATGTACTTTAATGTGTTAAATTTATCTCCTTAACCATATAATTTTAGGATTCTAAAAATAGTTCTAATATTCAATTTAATTTATTTTTTAGCATAATCAACCAATAGTCACAATTATTAGCTAATTTGATAATCCTATAAGCTGGTAATCTTAAGCACCTATCGTTTCATTGTACATCCAACGTAATATTTTCTTTCTACGCATGTGGTTATATCAACATCAGATCATTTGTGAGTGTCCATTTTTGGTTCATGCAGTTATGATGGTAATAAATTGGTCCACAACCTATCTAATAGTCGAATCAAATTTACCGAGTAGGGCTCAATGCTGATTAACAATGTGGTTATATTCACGTCGGATCATTTATGAGTGTCTATTTTTGGTTCATACAGTTATGATGGTAAAAAATTGGTCCACATTAAATGGAAACTCATAGAATCATTATCAACTTGTCTAATAGTCTAATCAAATTTACCGAGCAGGGCTCAATGGTGATTAACATATACACTAACAAAATTTCTAATGAAAAAGAAATAAGGGAAATGATTTTTGCACTTCCAAATTAACCTCTTGCATTTCTTGGAGGCATTATTATTTAGTGCATAGATTGGATTGCAAGAAGTTAAACTAGGACTGAGAATATCAATTCCCAGAAACAATCTTGGTAAGCATATTAAATGGGGAGTACTAATTCTAAGAACTCTACATTGACTTGCGCTAGTTAGCTAAAGAACCTACTTCATCCCCTAAAACATACTAACAACTATTATAAAATCTCCAAAACATTCCCAAGCTTCTTGACTAATAATTTGAAGAATTTGTGAATTTTTATGCAAACATTCGAGAGCAAACTTGAAAAAACAAAAAGGAATATCATTAAGGTGCAGAGAAAATAGAATGGTCTCTTTGAATTTTAAAGAACACCACTTTGAAAAAGTACCAACTTGAAATTGTTTCGCAGGGTTTAATTGTTACCTTGAAATGGTTTTGAAAGGTTTAATTGTTAGTTCTTGTAAAGAGTCCATTCAACAGTTCAAGACTGCATCATGAGTTTTAACCTCTCTTTCATTAAACTTCATTAGGCTGTCAAGCCACAACCTTGATTGGGACCTCTAGAGTTGGAAGACAATTTTCAAATTATGGTGGTCATTGAAGCCATGGTTGCCTAGAAGAAAGATTGGTCATCTCTTTGCTCTTTCTACACAAAATGAGAAATCAATATAGGCTGAATTAAGTCTCATCCTAAGTGCATAATATGCAGAAACCTCTTTATTATGGCTCTCTCCAATCCAGCCCGGAACTGCTTGCCTTTCCTTCTGAAATATAGAGCTTATACATTATCTGAGGTGAAATGAGTGAAGTTTTTACCGAGCATCGATTCCTCATGACTCAGCTTGTGACAGCCCCACCTGCTCCTAAGGCGAACCAAAGGGTTCGACGGACCGCCTGCTCAGCTCTCGCCAAGACTACTAAACCGAAACACACGAAAACCCTACGAGACGTTCAAAAGAACTTCGAAAAATGACCTTTTGGAAACTAAAATAACTAAACTGAAAGATGCAATAGACCTTTGATATAAACATTCCAACGAAAATTGAAAACGAAACGAAAGCACTGGGGCCACGTCACAATCCAGCCAAGATCTGGCCGGATTGTCTGCCAGATTCAAGACATTGAACCAAAACGAAACTTTCCATTTTTCCCCTGACAATCCGGCCAAGAACTGGCCGGATATACGGCCGGATTCTCTTCAAACCTTTCTCGCCAGAATTTTCCTTACTTTGTTCAAGCTCCATACTCGCCCGGCCATCTAATGAGTCCAAGACAAGTTCACCCAAAGCCATAAAACATACAATCTCAATCAAGAACAAATAGTATACAGGGTTAAACACTTATATACATACATTGAAAACTTTACAATTCAAAATGTGATACTTGATTAAAATCCAACTAAGGTTTTCGATTACAAAAGAGCTTAACAAAAGAACATTTACACTGCCAAAAGACGTAAAAACCCTAGTTTACCTTAACGATGAAAGTAAAGAGAAAACCCTTGGTTCTATGATTAATTGTAACAATTGAGGAAGTGAATGAGTAGTAAAGCTATTGTAAAATAATGGATTCCAAATAAAAGGGAATTTTTTAAAAAATGTGAGGGGTTTTACAAGTCCTCACAATCACATTACCAAAATGCACACAAAAACACACACCAAAACCCTAGTATGCACAAAACCCCTATCCTATGCCCTTCCTTTAGAAAAATCATAACTTGAGTTATAAATATCAAAAATTTATACAACTTGACTTGTTAAAAACTAGACTTCAAATACTAATAATCTTTAAAAGACACCTCAAAGAGATTTTGTTCATAAGTTGGTCCAAATTGAGCCATAAGCTACTACAACATTCCTATGTTTACTTGTGCATTTTCAGTCAACTTTGCCAATTTCCTATTTTTTTTAAACATTGAATCAAACTCTAAATTTTACATCATAGGAAGTCCTCTGAGTCTAGTTTCAAATGCAATAAACGGAACTCAATTCCGACTTTCCTATACGAAGTTATAGCTAATTTCCCAAAACTGCGCAGAGCCTCCTGCGAAAATTTTTAGATTTTCTAACAACTTGAGATTATGAAACTTTTATTAACAAAATTCACTCCCTTGGCTCAAATTCAACCATTAAAACAACCAAGAATCTAAGGTAAGTGAGTTCACATAAGGATTATAAAGACAAGTAAAATTTCGGGGTCTCACACTTTCTCCCCCTTAAAAGAATTTCGTCCTCGAAATTCGAACCTTTGCTCGCACAAAACTTGATGTTACAGGATTTTCCTCCAATTCTTAAGTGGCTTTCTCTTACTCATAGTACTACCCTCCATGCCTCTTTTGAAAATAGACTTATAGGTATAAGCAAAATAAAGTGGCTATAAAGTTCGATCAAATCATAAATACCTATGAGTTTCAAAAACTCTCAATCTCGGCACGATAATAATCAAAATCAAATTTCTATGCGGTATCGTAGAAGGGTAGAAAATAGAAAATAAATAGTCAAGCAAGAGTTAAAATAAGTTTAAAAGAAATACATGTGTAACGATAATCAAATCGTAGCAAAATCATAAAGACACGGAACAAGGATACACAGGTACGGGAGAAATGAAACAAACTACAATACTAGAGCCTTAACATTCACGACGTCCACAAACCAGCCATCATCCCTAGAAACCCTAGCTAGACATGCACGAAACCAGTCCATGACGTGTGAGGCCCTAGTCCGTTCTTAAGTTTGATATTAGGTTATATTCATTATTTGTGCAGTAACATTAGGTTTTGGGACTAATTCGAAAACCCTAAGTTGGGGTTAGGATTGAAACCCTAGTTTTTGTATTACTTATAAGTTTGAGTGGTGATTAAAGCTAGTTATGCTAGTGTGTGTGTTTTAGTACAGGTACGTATAAGATTTGATCCATTTTAGATAGGTTAAGTGAGTTTAAAAGTTAGGAAAATCCTAAACAAGAAAAGTTTCTAAGTTTAAATCCCTAATTTTGCCCTTGACAAAAAGGTTGTTATTTAATTGCTTTTATGTGGGATTAAGTATGATTAAGTATAGGTGATTAGTGAAGTAATTAAGTGTGATTATATGTTGTGGACTAGATTAAGTTATAACCTATGGAGTTAATTGAAAGAGTCCAAAATGTTTGAGGGCAAGAGTGGAACTAAAGCTAAGTTGAAGTGTAAGAGTTAAAAGTAAATAAGGTACTTTTATGTGATTGGTGGAGAGAGAAAATATCTTCTTACACTTTGACCATCTTATATATATCATAGGATTGCAAGATTGTCATAAGAAAACAAAACAAAATAAGAAAGAAAAGAGAGGGAGAGAGAGCCGAGAGAGAGAGCAAGAAAGGAGAGGAAATTTCCTTCAAAATTCTTCAATTTCTAGCTTCCATCTTGTAGTTGGAGCTTAAGGGAAACAGCTTGGGGCCTTGTTGTGGTAGCTTTCTTCATTTACAAAGCTTTCTTGAAGGTAAAACATCTTTCTTTGAAGTTAAAGTTTGGTGATTAAGTTTTGAAGTCATGTAAGTGAAGTTTTGTTGTGATTATGTATTTTTATGGGTTGTATGATGACTTTTGAGTAGTTTAATGGTTAATTTTAGTGAGTTATTGCTGCTGGAATTTCGGTCAAGAGATGAAAGAATTAGGGTTTCTTGTTAAACATTTTAGTTAGCTCTAATCTTGTGTTATTGAACTTGTAGTGGTTGTGTTTGATGATTGGTTTCATTGGTTTGGTGAGTGAGTGGTAAAAACTGATTTGGGTTAAGAAACTCTAGGCTTCCTTAGGTTGGTTTAGCTTGGCTAATGTTTAGTTAGTTAGGGTTTGGTTAGTAAGTTGTTAGATTAAGTTTGGTAATGCAAATAAAGTTAGTTTAAGGATCATGGTTAGTTTTGGCAATTTTGTAGTGGCTTAGAGGGAAAATTTCGGACCATTTGTAGGTCATTTAGAAGTTAGTATATGTGTGCTTAGTTGGTATGAATTTGGTTGGAAACCTTGCATAAGAACCATAGAAATGAACCATGCGGTTGCGACATTGGAAACCGGCAAAACGGGTAACCAGGGCAGTTCAACATCTGAACTTCGGTTCCATTTTTCTTGATGTTACGTATGGATTCAGGGTTTACTCATAACATAAAAGTTGTAGCCCATTAAGTCCTTGTTGTGTCTGCAAAATTTCAGCCTAATCCGATCAGCAGATCCTGAGTTATGACTAAAACACTTATAGTCATGCAAAACTGTGGTTTTGGTGACGTTTCTGGATTCAGCCTCTGACCGTGTTTTTTCCGTTTTGATAACGTACGAACTGGGTGTTGACCTCTTCATAAGAAATGTAGATCTTGGTCTTAGCTTCGAAACGGTATAAAGTACATCCAAATCCGAGTCCCGTAGCTTCAGTTATGACCAAAACAAGATCGATTGTCAGAACTGCCTGCGCATTGGACAGTTCTGACAAGAATGTTTGGACCCGTTTTCCTCCATACTCTGTATTGATTCAGCTTTTGGTCCAAACATAAAAGTTATAGCCTTATGTCTTAGCTTTCTAACGCTTCTGGAATTTCTTGATTCCGATTTCTGAGCCGTGAGTTATGGTCTTTCAAACAGGGCCTGTTTGGTAACCCGAAATGAAATAGCTGGAACTATTTTGTGCATTTTTTACCAATACCTATTGAGATCTGGGTTGAGATGTCTAAATAAAAGTTGTAGCCCTTCCTCATAGCTTCGAAACGGTGTCTCACCCACCTTGATCCGATATTCCTAGCCTAATTTTTGATCAAAACGGCTTGAGATGGCGGATTTGGCCGTTCCGTGTGCCGTTCCGCGCGCGCGTGTGTGTCCAACTTGCCGTTTCCGCACTTGCACGTGCCGATTTTGCCGTTTTGTTTGTTTTGGGCATGTTAGTAGCCGTTTGTGATATAACGTGATGCAATCTTCTATTTCAGACCGTGGTGAGTTAGGCGGAGCCGGTGGGGCCTATTCCTAGCTAACACGCACGAAGTGATTTCTGCTCTTGTACTACTTTTGTGTTTTGGGTAAGTATTCAGGCCGTTTATGTGTCTAAACTGCTTATGTGTTTTGATGTGAATAAAAGGGGGACTTAGGCGAGGGTGTACTTTATCACACTCGACCTAAACCCTAGTTTGTACCTATGTTTCTTTATGAGATGTGTATACATGAATTGTTTTGGGTTTGAACCCCTTGAGCTTGTAGCTCGGGGTGACTTTTGGGTGATTTTGTGAAGTTCGTGAGTTTGGGGCCCGATCTCAAGACCTAGATGGACTATTCGAGCCGGTCAGGGCTTGGTCGAAGTCAGTCCAACCTAGTTTGAGGTCACCAAGTTTGTGAATCCGGTTCACCGAGTATGTGAACCAAGTTTGTGACCCGAACTTGTGAACCAAGCTCAATTTCGTTCGCTCGAGCAAGTTTGTGAGGTGACTGGCCAGTGAGGGTGATAAAGTGTTAGGTGGGAGTACAAGTGGAGTTCTACGGACCTTATTTATGGTCGACGGAGTGTCGACAGGAGGTCACGCATGGCAAACGATTTGGTTTTGGAGCCAACCCGTATCCAACCATTGTGATGTTACATTCCTGTATTGATGTGAAATATTTGTATTGTATATGTTTAGTTGAATATGAAATTTACCGTTTTACCCCTGTTTACTTACTAAGCATATAGCTTACCCCATTTCCTTTGTTTTCCTTAGCAGGGGACGACGCGGGGAACTCCTTGGCACATTCACTAGTATAGTTGGGTTTGTTTGTCTTAGTTAGACGTTTAAGATGTTTGTTTTTGTTTTGGTGGTTTGTATGAGGACCCTCCTTAGGGTTCACTTTCTTCTGGTGGTTATCATAATGTAATATAGTGGTTTGACTAGCTGCTTTTGGGGATGTAAATAGGACTCTTTTGGGATTGTATATATTGTGAATAGTGCTCTTTTGGGTTCACCTAGCTTTTATTGCTTTAAGTTTTGAGTCCTGGCGCGAGCCAGGCAGGCGGCCCGCCGATACCCTTGGGTTCGCCCTTGGGAGAAGTGGGGTCGTCACATGACGACACTCATTGCTCCACTCTCCTTGATCAGTTCAATCTCAAGTCTAATACTAGAATCTTTCACGCCTTGACGTTTACCATCCAAATTTATCTCAAATTCAATCGAGAGATAGACCCTTATTCTAGTGCTCTCCACTATTTGGTACTCAAGTACAAGAATCCATAATAAGATAATTCATATCTCGAGCCGGCCGGTTCCAAGAGTAAATCACCCCTACTAGAAATTCCTACCTGACGTACATATCTATCCATGATAAGGGATTTCTGCTTATAATAGGCATGATTCATAGCTTACGTCCAATAAGAGCACTTAGTCCTTTACACTTATTCACATAATCGGGACCATATCACCACTTGGCCCAAGCTCACTCCGCGCAGAGACCACGCGAAATAGCTCTGATACCACCTGTGACAGCCCCATCTGCCCCTAAGGCAAACCAAAGGGTTCAGCGAACCGCCTGCCCAACTCTCGCCAGGACTACTAAACCGAAACGCACGAAAACCCTACGAGACGTTCAAAAGAACTTTGAAAAATGACCTTTTGGAAACTAAAATAACTAAACTGAAAGATGCAATAGACCTTTGATATAACATTCCAACGAAAATTGAAAACGAAACGAAAGCACTGGGGCCACGTCACAATCTAGCCGAGATCTGGCCGGATTGTCTGCCGGATTCAAGGCAGTGAACCAAAACGAAACTTTCCATTTTTCCCTTGACAATCCGGCCAAGAACTGGCCGGATATACGGCCGGATTCTCTTCAAACCTTTCTCGCCAGAATTTTCCTTACTTTGTTCAAGCTCCATACTTGCCCGACCATCTAATGAGTCCAAGACAAGTTCACCCAAAGCCATAAAACGTACCATCTCAATCAAGAACAAATAGTATACAGGGTTAAACACTTATATACATACATTGAAAACTTTACAATTCAAAATGTGATACTTGATTAAAATCCAACTAAGGTTTTCGATTACAAAAGAGCTTAACAAAAGAACATTTACACTGCCAAAAGACGTAAAAACCCTAGTTTACCTTAACGATGAAAGTAAAAAGAAAACCCTTGGTTATATGATTAATTGTAACTATTGAGGAAGTGAATGAGTAGTAAAGCTATTGTAAAATAATGGATTCCAAATAAAAGGGAATTTTTAAGAAAATGTGAGGGATTTTACAAGTCCTCACAATCACATTACCAAAATGCACACAAAAACACACACCAAAACCCTAGTATGCACAAAACCCCTATCATATGCCCTTCCTTTAGAAAAATCATAACTTGAGTTATAAATATCAAAAATTTATACAACTTGACTTGTTAAAAACTAGACTTCAAATACTAATAATCTTTAAAAGACACCTCAAAGAGATTTAGTTCATAAGTTGGTCCAAATTGAGCCATAAGCTACTACAACATTCCTATGTTTACTTGTGCAGGGCAGAATTTTCAGTCAACTTTGCCAATTTCCTAGTTTTTTTAAACATTGAATCAAACTCTAAATTTTACATCATAGGAAGTCCTCTGAGTCTAGTTTCAAACGCAATAAACGGAACTCAATTCCGACTTTCCTATACGAAGTTATAGCTAATTTTCCAAAATTGCGCAGAGCCTCCTGCGAAAATTTCTAGATTTTCTAATAACTTGAGATTATGAAACTTTATTAACAAAATTCACTCCCTTGGCTCAAATTCAACCATTAAAACAATCAAAAATCTAAGGTAAGTGAGTTCACATAAGGATTATAAAGACAAGTAAAATTTTGAAATCTCACACAGCTGCCATAATTTCTTGAAAAGTGGATGTTTTTAGTGTGGTTATCTAAATTCAAACTATATGATATTCTTGCCATATTTCTTCAAATAGTCAATCTAAATCCAACTTGTCGTTTCTGGTTCGTATTGGAAAAGGATCAAGCAATACCCGACTGAATTCAACGGAAAAGTTTGACCCTAGCCATGTTCCGTAGATTTGTCATGGTCATATGCGGTATGAAAATAGACAATTTAATATGGCAGCAATACTAAAAGTCTGACCAAATGCAGGTTTTGGTGGGGTCAATCACGTGAGTTGGTGACAAGGGACTTCCTTATCAAGGGTTTGAGTTTTACATCAACACTAAAGGGGTAGCAAGTGTATATTTGGCTTTGCAACAAGATAGAACCAGTGCCTCTTATTGGCCGGTCACTGGGAAAGGACAACCACCGTTCAGCAACCTTCTATGGTTGAAGATAGCAATTTGGCTGAGATTTAAAAAAAAAAAAAAAACGAATCAGATAGAAGAAAAAGCAATCTCAAAGGCGGGAAAAAAATAAAAATGTTTGGAAATGCAAGTGTGCACGTCCATCCAAATCTCATGACCTGAATATTTTACCCAATTAAATCACACATTACATCATTTCCAATTCCCCCTTCACCTAAAACACAAAATAAATAAATAAATAAAGAGATCCTTTTTTTTTTGGAAGCAAAGCTTAAATAAATCCAATACACGACCAAAATGAAATATGAGAGCGCACTATACTTCACCCAATCTTTAGCTCATATATCCTTAATCACAAACTACTACGAAAGTGTCTTCCAAAAGTACATTTGACAATTCACTCAATACCTTGACACACCATTCACCCATCCCATCATAGTAAGAAAAGAGTACTAACATTTAATCAAAATGCTAAACAATCTCTGAGAGTCCTTTTCTTCCCCAGCTTCAGGGAAATCAGAACCTTCATTAATTATACGAGATCAGATGTTTTGTCACAAAATTCTGTAACACGAGTACAGACAAATTTTAGAAACAAGCATTCATTCATATCACGTGTAGCGGACGAAGAATCGTAATATTATGTATTACTACTAGTCAACAGACGTACTATGGATTAGATAACTTTCTTTATTCTTATATTACCAATTTCTACCACCAGTGAAAAGTGAGGCCAAACGAATCTAGCGCACTCACACAGCTTGAACCTTCAGAGGTTTTTCGTAAGATTGCAGTAGCAGTGACGAACAAACTACACTAACAGATGAAGCAGCCATGCAAGCACCAGCGAGCCAAGGTGGTAACCGAATTCCGGTGAATGGGAACAAAATTCCAGCAGCAATAGGCATGGCAAGCACATTGTACCCAAGAGCCCATACATAATTGAGTCGAATACGCAACATTGTCTTTCTAGAGAGATCTATTGCAGTGACAACATCTTCCAGGTTACTCTTAATAAGAACTACATCAGCTGCTTCTATGGCTACATCAGTGCCCGCACCAATTGCCATGCCAACATCAGCTGCAACTAGTGCTGGTGAATCATTAATCCCATCTCCAACCATTGCCACAGTCAAACCTTTCAACTGTATCAATGTTCAATTATCCATATGTTAATAAAATATTGGAAGTCAAATGTCTTTCAAGTAAGATAGAAACTTCCCACTTGTTTGTGTGAATCCCGGTATCAATGATGGCTAAGTATTTTTCAGGGGTGCCAAGTCAAATGTCTTCTTTTAAGATAGAAACTTCCTACTTTTTGTTTGCATCCAGGTATCAATGATGGCTAAGTATTTTTCAAGGGTGTTTTGATCCGGTAGTGAAAAGTTAGACAATGTTCAAATAAATTCTTTTTTTTTTTTTTTTGGTGAGAGGGAGGTCTTGAACCCAAGACCTGCTATTTACAATCCCTCCCACCTTACCACCCAACCCAACCCAACCCTCCCCCCAAGAATAAATTCTTGAAAGTCATTCTTTTCTTGCTATCAAAGTTCCAACTTGTTTTCTCAGAGAGTGAGGATTCCAATTAGCTAGCTAAGAACTAGACTCCTATAAACCTAGCCTTTACAGTTTTGTAACAATTACTTTGATTACTGACATTCAACGAAATCACCTCTTCTGAGCGTATCTCAACCTTTTAGCCTCCTAATCAAGGTTTTCTCTTAGTTTTTCACAGAAATCTTGACCTGAATCAACAATCAAAGTACTTGTCTCCATTGCACAACCACTGGCCTCACTAGACTACGCGCAATTTGCTACTAAACTAAAAGTTCTGGTGGAAATTTTCTTCTTAAAGATATCTGTGAAATTTCATCAACTTGCCTACTGCAAGATTTTAATAATAGTATAAAAAATTCAATATATAAAGGAGAAAAATATGAGATCTATCATCAGCCAAGCCAGCCATCATTCCGGATTTAGTAACTTAAATTTCTAGTACAACTGCTTTCCTTGTTTAGGCTAATAGAACTCTCTTCAAGTTGTCACAGGAAAATGTTATCAACTTACTTTTTACTATTTATAACTCATTTATAACCAACATCAGTTATTCCACCCAATTCACTACTCATGGAAAGGAGAACCTACCTGCAATTCTTTAATCTTATCCGCTTTTCCTATGGGATCTGTCTCAGCAAACACCTTTTGAATTCCAACCTCCTCCCCTATTGCGGTTGCTGTCGCCCAATTATCACCAGTGACCATAACACTTACAATGTTCATTGAGTGGAGGAAAGATACAACACGTGCAGCCTCTGGTTTCACTGGATCAGTAACAGCAAAAGCTCCTGCAACTGTACCATCAATGGCCACTATCACGCAACTACGAGCAAGCTTCTCATTTTCTGAAATATAAGCTTCAACCTCGCCACCAAGAGCAACATTAAAAAGCCTCATGAGCCTCTTATTCCCAACGAAAATAGTTTTTTCTCGAACTTTCCCACTCACACCAGCTCCAGTGTGAACCTCAAAGTCCTTTACCTCTGTGAGACACTCCTTTTGGGTCCCAAAGTTCAGGCAGAACTTCTTAGCATGCTCCACCACTGCTTTTCCAATAGGGTGCTCACTATTGGACTGCAGATAATTTTGAACCAATTATGTGACTAAATTATACAAGTTTCTAAGATAAGAAAATTCTTCTATGTCATATCAACTCAAACTTCTTCTCTCAGCATTATTCTGAATTTCATGGTGACAAAAATATAATCTCACCTCCGCAGCAATTGCCATATCACAGAACTCTTCCATAGAAATGTTGGAAAAGAGTACAGCACTCACTACAGCAGGCTTTCCAACAGTTAATGTCCCAGTTTTATCAAAAACAACTATCTTGACCTGCAGAATAAAATACGGCTCTATTACAACTAAAACCAAAAAAACCTTACTCATAAATTCACCAAAAAGAAGGAAAAAAAATGAAAACATTGGCATTCATAATGGTACAAGAAAAATTATATAGTTCGGTAAGGCAGAAATAAACCCATATAATTGCAGATATACATATAAACCCAGAGTGAAGCTTAAAAATATCATACAGAAATAGATACATGACCAGATTTACAGACCTTGTGAGAGGCATATGAACTGGCCGAAAAAGCAAGTCACTTATTAATGGTGTCCAGAACTTTTAGGGCAACAATTCCCAAGCATGTGAAGCATCCAAAATATTTCTATATAGAATGAAGCCATCCTAATAAAATTAATTTGTAAGGTGACATGAAAGAAATAGTCAAGATTTTAAAACCCTTCTTTGACTTAACAAATAAGCAAAACTTATGATATAATTCACCTACTAGAAGATAGACAATGACCATCAAAGAACTTCAGGAAATGAACAGATGTTCCAAAAAGTAAAAAGGAAAAAAGCAACTTCCTTGCAACTAGTAATGGCAAAGGCATGATAGAATTCAGAGACATTCTGCTACTAAAACAATGGATGTATAAATCTCATGGTAATGAAATAAATGACCTCCAAAAAAATGAAAAAATAGTAAAGTTGAGTTCTGAAAACAAATATGGTATAATTGTGAGAGAGAGGATTCTGCGTCATTCTAGTACTATCTTGCCCTTTGTGGTATATTTCATGCAAAGAGTAACTTAGTATTCTGTCCATAGGCTTCACTTAAGGTGTCCATAGGCTTCACTTAAGGGGTCCTGCACTAGTAATGCCTGTCTAAGCTTATTACAGAAAAGGCTAGTTGTAAACAATATTTATGAGCATCTGTGTGTAGTCATTTTGCCAAAACTTGGCACTTAAGTTTACTTGAACATTGAGTATTCTGAGTCCAATAAAAGCTTGAATGTATCAGCTTATATGGGTAACTCAAGAAACAAAGAACAACTGAACAATTTCAAGGATGAAATGTTTGTCTCTTAGATACAGTGCCTCAGATCTCACAACTCTTCTCATTTTCCCGGCCCTTTTTTTAGTTCTCTACATCATGTGCACTGCTTAAATTTCATATCTATTGTCTGCACTGTTCATACTTCTGAAAGCTACCTTCTACACAGAGATCACCAACAGAAAAGCATCTAAACTCTTTCCATTATGCTATTCCATATCACTACTTGCCGCCAGCCCCTCTTGTGGATGCTTGGCTTAATTCAGTAAATAAGCAAAGCAGGTCACGCAAATGAGGCCATTAGACATATTAATGGAACACTTTAGCTGGACCATACCTTGTGTGCCTTTTCAAGAGCATCCCCTCCCTTAATGAGCACACCTTGCGAAGCTCCTTTCCCCGTGGCCACCATCACTGCAGTAGGAGTTGCTAATCCCAAAGCACAAGGACATGCAACTACTAAAACTGAAATACCAAACTGCAATGCAAGCTCAAATGCATCCATAGCTTTAGGTATCCACCACTTCGGATAAATACCAGCTTCTCCAGATATAAACCATCCAAGCCATGTAGTAAATGCAGCCACAACAACCTGTCATTCAAAAACACGAGCAACTTGTCACGAGACAAAACTCGAATATACCAAAACAAGGAAGATACATCCAACTATGATGACTATGGTCATAGTAACTAGATTCTTTCCCACTGAACCTTTTGTGCAGCTAATAAATGAAGATAGCTTCTCTAACACTTAAATCTCATAATAAGTTGCCACGTTCAGAAAAACTAGGTATTTGCTATTGACTTTCAAGTAAATAGATGAGTGACACAGACAACAAATGGCTGAGGGAAATTTCAGGTTAAGGAAAAATCAAGTAGAAAGAGAGCAGGAGAGAGATGATTATAGGTTAAGGAAGAATCAAGTAGAAAGAGAGCAGGAGAGAGATGATTATTTCAATAGATTAATTTTGCTGATTAAATTCCACAGAAATTGCTTCTTTACTTCTTATGTTGCAGAAAAAATAAAACTACACCAAGTGGATTGCTGCTACTCAATATGCTGTTTTCTTTGATGCCAAAACCATCATGGTCAACTATCTTCTTTTTCTTTGTAACGTTGTAACATTGCAACGGGTGATTCATGAAGTGCCTATTTTGACAACTAAAACCATATTCCTCTAAAGATGCATAAATAGTCATTAAACAGAAATAGTAGAAAAAAGCAGGAAGATCATTTTTAGAAACAATAAACCTTCAGAGGAACCAAAACTTAATCTGAAAATTCCAGCTGTCCAACATTTAAGACAAATGGAAAAAGGAAGCGAAGAGGAGGGATAAGAGAATCAAATATATGTTTTAACTTGACAGCAAATACAAGTTAAGGAAGACTCGAAAATATATCCTTTTAAAGAGAAAGTAATAAACATGCGGAACCCCAAATTAATTGATGTTAGATGAAAGTAGAAGAATGTTGTTAATGTTTGATTAATTTATCTTAGATAAGTAGGAAAACATTGGTTCACTATATTTGAGTGCATCAAGTACTGAATACAAAACAATACGTATTGTTAAAACTATCATTCCAGGGAAAGTGGGCATACTTTTAGTATTAAGCCAAAAACAAAACTAAGAATTTATTTTGCACCAGAAGAAATAAAAATTTTGCAACATCCATAACTGCAGCTCCCCACAACTGGTAACAGCATGTTCACTTCTCCACAATAAATGCAAAATAAGTTGTCCAACACCAGGAGTGCCTTTTTGAAGTGTCGCCGAGAGTCTACATACATAACAAGAATGGCTGACAGAATCAAGCTGCTTCACATTAGTGGTAAAAGTAACTCACCGTGGGAACAAAAAACCTTGATATCTGGTCAGCCAGCTTCTGAACAGGAGCTCTGGCAAGCTGAGCAGCTTCAACCAATTGAACTATCTGTGAAAGTGCCGACTCTGAACCAACATGTGTAGCTCTAATGACAAGACAGCCATTCTCGTTTACAGTCCCACCAATTACCTGCAAAAATAGAAAACTAACCTGGTTTCAATGATGTACTTAAATGAAAGGAAAAAATTAAAATCTACAATGGACTAGTAGTCTATACCTTATCACCAGGTCCTTTAGCAACTGGCCTTGCTTCTCCGGTGATCATACTCTCATTCACAAAACTCTGACCATCAACAACAACACCATCAACAGGAACTTTTGCTCCAGGAACAATCTTAAGTATGTCATTTTTCTGTATCAGCTGAGTGTTAATTTCCACATCTGAAAGAACATTCCCATCACCGTCCATTGTCAGAAGGTAAGCCGTATCAGGTGCAAGGTCTGCCAACTTTGCCAAAGCATCTGATGTCTTTCCTTTAGCAAGGACTTCCAAGTACTTTCCCAAGAGGATAAAAGATATCAACATGGCACTGGTCTCAAAAAAATCTTGACCCTCAAATGATTCTGATGTCAATGCTTTTATAATTATGTATATTGAATAGAAGTAAGCAGCATTTGTGCCCAATGCAACCAGAACATCCATATTTGCAGATTTTCGACGGAGTGCATGATAGGATCCAGCATAGAACCTGAGAAGAACATTAAAAATTAGTATGATTTCAATGAATTTTCTACAATTTGAGAGAAAACTACAAAATCTAGTACCTTTGCCCTATAATAAATTGCAAAGGTGTGCAAAGAATCCACCTTAGAAGTAATCCGATTGAGAGCATATTCAAGACCTTATATTCTAGCCAATTCCCATAAGGGGGAAGCATTGGGAGTACCATGGATGAAATGAAAATTGGAACAGAAAACAAACAGCTCCATAGAAACTGATTCCTATACATTTGGACTTCATGCCTTCTTTCCATATCTTGTGGGCTTGGTGGAGTAAACAAACTTGCCTGATAAGAGCTTAATCCTTTGCCAGCTTCTTGGATGCACTGTATAAGATATCTTGGCCCAATGATATCTGGTTCATAGCTGACACTGACCACATGTTCTTTGATGTCAAATTCAACATGATTCACACCTTCCAAGTACTCCAATGAGCACCGAATTACATTAAGATCATCCTGTGAACTGATTCCTTCTAGTTTCAGATGCACTTTATTCAAATCACTGCCTGAGCTTATTAGATTGGCTCCAAACCCAGAATCTTCTATTGCTTCAGTTATATGGTCAGTATTGGTAATACTTGGATCATAGTGAATCTTTGCTTCTTCAAGAGCCAAACCAACCACCGCTTTCTTCACTCCATCAACCATTAAAAGGGCACGTTCAACAGACTCAGAACAACTTGTGCATGCCATTCCCTTGATTCTGAGTCTGCATACTGCAATATCTTGCTCCGGAAACTCATCAACTTGAAAACCTGTTTCTTCTGCGGCTTCTTTTATTAATTTAGCCTAAATGTTGAAGTAAAAGGGAAAAAAAACATATTCAGGAAA
The DNA here is from genome assembly GCF_036785885.1 of Coffea arabica. NCBI lineage: Eukaryota > Viridiplantae > Streptophyta > Magnoliopsida > Gentianales > Rubiaceae > Coffea > Coffea arabica. Next base: position 23,837,778 of record NC_092311.1, on the reverse strand, counting down.
ATCAAATGACTGCACTATATTCTTTTCCCAATTCAACAATGTGTTTGAAAAGGGTAGGCATTCTACTGAACTTCTTCAGATCTGGTGGTAGTGCATGCCTAACCTCCTTAGATGAGTAAGTTAAGACATTAAAAACTAAAGGCTTATTTAACTAATTATTAATATATATTTTGATAACATCCACAATACTGTAAACTCTATACACACTATAAGTGCAATAAAGCACAAAAAAAAAAGGCAAATGATGGAATGTGTGTATTCCAACTCCACTAATATTCAAGGAGTAGTTTAGTAGAATTTTTTATAAAAATATGCACCAGTCAAAGAAACTGATGGTTAAATTACATAAGACTTTGAAAACACCATAGCCCAAAATTCTGATGGTTATAATACTGACAAGCAGTTTATTAATTCTCAAATAAATATCGTAACCTTGGCAGCACAAATTTGAGCTAAACTGTTTTCATTTGACTCACACTGATACTTTCAGGGTTGTACTTGACTACAGCCTGGCCTTGAAGTGGGGAAACCATAACACTCTTGATACCATTCAACTTCATAAGTGCAGATTCCATAGATGTCGCACAAGAGGAACATGTCATGCCAATTACTTTGAAAACAATTGTTCGGATTTTCACCTCATCTCCACAACGGTTTGTATGAGAAACAGGGACTCCAACACCCTTAGGATGCTGCAAAAGTGCAGCTTTCAGATCTTCCTCCCCAATTAATTCCATATCCTCGTCCATAATATCACAATCAGCAAATCTGACCATCACATGAAATTCATTGAATCTATCAATCAAATTGTCCGAGGCAAAATAAAAGAATATAACAAAAAAAAAATGGCATTATAACCATTTTATTCGGAGATCCAATATCAATTAAATCTAAATCAGAAGAAAAAAGCCCAAAATCATAAGTTCTTCTTTAATTAATCGATAAAAACCAGTAGACTACGCAAACTTAGCAGTTTAACATATCCAATATCAATCCAAACAGGTTGATACTAGCAGAATATATTCTAAAATGTATAATTCTTCCCATTCACGCTCAATATACAATAATAAATTAAAATTCAACGCTCCCATGAACTACTTCACAAGAAATTACACCCAAAAAAAAGAAGAAAAACTGAGTTATCCCCAGTCGTCTTAGAGAACAGGGATAGGACTGGACTTCGTAAATTCTATATATATAAGAAAAGCATCTAAGTGAGAAATAACAACAAAAAATACATAAAAAATTCTAACAAGTCGATTATCGAAAACTAACCAATTAAAAGATTTACAACTTTCTTTTTCCTGTTTCGGTTGGTGACCCTTTTTGGCAGAAAAAGTTGGGGATACCAAGGGCTTATTTGGATAAGAGTAGAAAGATCGTGGCGGATTTTATTAGGGTTTTTGGGTGGAACGACAGAAAGAGAAGAGACAATCTCTTCGTCGTATTGCCGAAAGCAAGACGCTGAAAATAGGAAAGTCGAATTTGAATGTGTTGTCCTTATATATATATAGTACGCGTTTTCTTTTTTTTTTTTATTTTCATTTTTGGTGAAAGAAGACGAGTCTAGCGGGTTCTTTTTTTATTTTGATTTTTTAAAATTTCGAATAGAGCGACCGTCTCAGTGTCTTTCCCACCAGGATACGGGGCAGGAGCGGTCCTCACAATAAAAAACGTGAGGAGACAAATGAGCCAAGTCAGCAAGGCTGAAGCAGGGCAGAAAAACGGCACCGTTCCAAATAAAAAAATGTTGACTTCCAAACGTGAGCAGACGGAGCAAACGGAAGAGAAGTAGATTTTGAAATTCAAGTTGAAATTTTGAATTAGCCGCAGAAAACAAAACTGAGGGAAGAGTCTTGGCGTGCTTCTGAAGGAGCTCTACTCTGACAGTCTGACCGACCGCTCACTGAAGGTAGAAAGCTGAAGTTCGAGGGGAATTCGACCTACTAGCTCTTTCTAGGTGAAGTGGGTGTAGTCTACTCTGATGAAAATAGCAATTGACAGAAAAGTGGGTGGAGAGGCAGGCGGCAAGGTGGAAGCAAACAGAGATGAAGCCAAGTTTGGACGGAAAATTGAATAGCAGAAGCAGCTATGGTCTTCAACTGGGTATAAGAGTATTGTATCTATTTTGAATGCAAACAGAGGAAGGACAAAATCTGGCTTCGTATTGTATATATTTTGAATGCAAACAGAGGAAGGACAAAATCTCACGAAGCCAGATTTTGTCCTTCAACTTAATAGCAGATGCAGCTACGCTCTCCGACTTCGGTGAAACGTGAAGCGTATTAGCAGACCAAGGTAACATGACTGAACCATGTCAGTAACTGTGGCCAATAATTTGTCACCCAAATGCACATCTGTTAAATGAAGGATGAAATTAGAGTCACTGAAGACATAATATGAAGATGATACAAGAATAGTGAAGTTGTACTGTATTTGCATGTGTGTACCGTATCTGTGTGTGTGTGACCATTTAGTTTTTCAGTGATGGACTATAAAGGGATAGTAGTTTTTGGAAGACCTAGGGGTATGTATTCAAGTAAACCATCGAACAGAATTAGGGAAAGATGAGAGAAACAAAGTCTGTTATTCTTGGTTTTGATGATCACGAAGTATTTTGAAATGTATCTAACCTTCTTCGATTATAAGTGTCTTTACATATCAAAGAATCAGGTATGAATAGGTCATGAAATGCATTTCAACCAAAAGAAGAAGCAAAAACAGGATACTCACGTCGGACGGCCGAAAGGAATCTGTCGGACGTCCGAAAGGATAAAGAGCATCAAGAAGGAAGCTCTGTCGGACGCTCGTGAGGAAGCATCGGACGTCCGGAAGGATCGGACGCTTGCCATCGGACGCTCATCAACCGCATCGGACGTCCGAAAAATTCCAAGCTAACTTGCCAACTCTCTGCCTACGATCGGACGCTGCGGTGTCGGACGATCAAGACGCATCGGACGTCCGAACGTCAACTTGGATGCCATCGGACGATTGGTTCGGACGATGATTTGATCGTCGGACGTCCGACAGCCCCAACGGCTAGTTGACTCTTCAGCTGCCTTCTATCCGTTGGAAGCATTGATGAAGCCCATTTCTGGTTCCCTTTAAAATCAAACTGGTCTGAACGAAGAAGGGACTTTTGCACACTTTGTTTACAAGATCTAGTGAGATATTTTAGATAGAAAATAGTCTCCAAAGCAGATTTGTTTTAAAGTGGTGTGAATTTCTGTTGAGCTTTTCTTTTGTGAGTGAAAGGATCTTTAGTGTAGCTCTGTTGAGGGTTTTCTGAGTGATTGTAAAACTTCTTGGCTTGACTAAGTGAGGCTTAGGGCAAGGAGGAAGTGCTCCCTCCATTGTACATCTAGTTGATCGACTTTCATCAAAGAGAAGTAGCTCTTCCTTGTGTTTGGTCTTCAAGTTTGGGTAAAGCTTGGTAGACACTTGGTTTGTTTCTCCATTTTACATTTCTGTTTAATAAAATCTTCATTGCTTATCTATACTTGCTTCTCCGATCAATATTGCTATTGTCTTCTAATCTACTTGGTTGATCATTACTAAAAAGGAAGGTAAATTTTCATTAACGAAAAAGTGCATAAACTTGGTTAAGATTTTAATCAAACCAATTCACCCCCCCTCTTGGTTGTCTGTGGGACTAACAATTGGTATCAGAGCTTGGTCTCCTTGAGATTAAGCTCTAACGGCTTGGAGTAAAGATGACAACCAGTCATGCTATGTTTGTTGAGGGGCAATCTGTTACTAGGCCTCCCATGTTCAGTGGCTCTAACTATGTTAGCTGGAAAGAACGAATGATTATTTTTTTGCAATCTATTGATATTGAACTGTGGTTTATTGTGAGTGAAGGACCGCATGAAGCTAACTTTCTTGATGCAGATACAGGGCTGCTTCGGCCAAAAATGAGAGCTGAAATGAATGCTCAAGACAGGACTAACCTCACATTGAATGCCAAGGCCATGAATGTTCTCTATAGTGCCTTAGATTCAAATGAATCAATTAGAGTGAAAGGCTGCAAATCAGCCAAAGAAATGTGGGATAAGTTAAGAGAAATCCATGAGGGGGGTGACAATGTGAGAGAACAGAGAAAGGCCATCTTGGTCACAAAGTATGAATCCTTTAAGATTGAACCTCTTGAGGATATTGACAAAATGTTTTGCAGGTTCACTGACTTGATCAAAGATCTCGAGGTGTTGGGCAAAGAGTACACCTTGGGAGAGAAGAACAGAAAAATTCTCAATGCATTGGGCAAAGAATGGGAAAATAAAGTGACTGCAATAGAAGAGGCTAAGGATTTAAGTTCTGTGCCTATTGAATCTATCATTAACTCACTAACCTCTTATGAGTTGAAACTGAAATCTAAAGTGCAGGAGGAAGAGGATGCTAGAGCAAAGAGAAACATTGCTCTAAAGATTACTCAAAGTGAAGATGATCCAGCTCACTTGGATGATGAAGATTCGGATGGTGATGATAATGATCTTGCTCTTATCACCAGAGGCTTCAAAAGAATTTTGAATAAAAGAAAGTTTAGAAGGGGAGGTCCTAGCAATCAATTCCAGAATCAACCATCTATCGCAAAGTACAAAGGAAAACAAGATTTCAACAAGAAACAGTTGGACAAATGCTTCGAATGTGGACAGATTGGACACTATGCAAATGAATGCCCCATGAAGAAGATGAAAGATGGAAAAGCTGATCGAAAGCCAAGATTCAACAACTTTCAGATTACTTGGAATGAATGCAACTCCGAAGGGGAAGTTGAAGAAGAAGAGGAATCAGCTCAAATGGCCTTCATGGCTATTGGAAATAATGAGGTAACTTCCACTCACTCGCAATCTGAAAGTGATGATGATGAAGATGATGATCTTGAATCTTTTGTTGAAAAGCTACATAATGCCTTGAAGGAATCTTATGATAAGAACAAGCTGTTAAAACAGAAAATTGCTTTTCTCATTCAAGAAAATACAAGTCTGGTTCAACAAAATAAACATCTAAAGACTGACAATGAATGCCTTGTAAGAGCCGGATGTGATGTTCAAAACGAGCTTGACAGAAAGATTAATATTTGTGAAATGCTGAAGGAAAGGCATGGTGATTTGAAGAAAAGAATGGACATCTTGGATGAAACTTTGAAATCAAGAAAACAGGATTTTCTCAAAAGAAACATGTCATCTACTCATCCTTCTGCTTGTCAAAGAACATTTGCTCACAACAAAATTGCACATGGCTTCACAACATATAGAAGAGGTGGATTGAGATATATCAAACCAGTACATGTTAAGAACTCTTTCATTATGTGTGATTTCTGTTGTCAAAGAGGGCATTTGAAAGGAGATTGCTATGTGAAAAGAAATCAGAACAAAGGGATGAAATGCATGTGGTTAGTTAGATACAATGCTAACTATTATGGACCCAAAAATTAAAATGGGTACCAAACACCTTATTTTTTCAGGAAAAAGGATCAAACAAGTCCAAATGGTTTATTGATAGCGGCTGCTCAAGGCACATGACCGGTGATCCCTCTCTATTCATAAAGCTGAAATCAAGATCAAGTGGAAAAGTGACATTTGGTGATGATGTGAAAGCTAAAACAATTGGAATAGGTGATGTTGGTAAGGATGGTGAAACTTTTGTTCATAATGTGCTCTTAGTTGATAACTTGGGTTATAATTTGCTTAGTGTTAGTCAATTGTGTGATAAAGACTTGAATGTGTTGTTTAGAAAGCATGAATGCATTGTACTTGATTCCAAATACAATGTTGTGTTCAAAGGTAAGAGGTTCAACGACATTTATATTGTGGTTCTTGATAAAATTGATTCTTCTAGCTTAACATGTCTTAAAGCTTCAAATGAAGATCCTTGGTTGTGGCATAGAAGACTTTGTCATTTTAACATGGAGTTACTAAAGGAAATTTCGAAAAAGGAGCTAGTTAGAGGCTTGCCAAAAATCAGTTTTGAAAAGGATAAAATATGTGATGCATGTCAATTTGGAAAACAAACAAAAGTTTCTTTTAAACCAAAGAAGTGTGTATCTACTTCCAAACCTTTAGAACTCTTGCATCTTGACTTATTTGGCCCTACTCAAATCTCTAGCTTGGGTGGTAAGAAATACTGTTTTGTGATTGTAGATGATTATTCTAGATACACTTGGGTAATATTTCTTGCTCATAAGGATGATGCATTCAAGAATTTCACTTCATTGTTTGCTAAAGTGCAAAATCTGCTTGGATTAAAAATTGTTAGAATTAGAAGTGATAATGGAACAGAATTCAAGTATTGTGGTTTTCCAGAATTTTGTGATCATAATGGCATAACTCATGAGTTTTCTATTGCAAGAACTCCACAGCAAAATGGTGTTGTAGAAAGGAAAAACAGGACTCTCCAAGAGGCTGCTAGAACTATGTTAAATGAATGTAGGTTGCCTAAATATCTTTGGGCTGAAGCGGTAAACACTGCATGTTATGTGATGAATAGAATTCTCTTGAGACCTATCTTAAAGAAAACTCCTTATGAGCTGATTTTTGATAAGAAACCTACAGTTGGTTATTTCAAAGTATTTGGTTGTAAATGTTTTATTTTGAATCTAAAGGAACATCTTGGTAAGTTTGATAAAAAATCTGATGAAGGAATATTTTTGGGGTATTGTGAAAATAAAAGAGGATACAGAGTTTTTAATAGAAGGACTCTTGTGATTGAAGAAGCTATACATATAACATTTGATGAAACCAATGATGATAATTCCAAAAGTCCGTGTGAGGATGATGATGTAGGTGTTCGAGCAGGAATGGAAAAGCTGTCAATTGGAAATGAAGGAAGTTCTAAACCAGCAGCAACTGAAATGGAAAATGAAGTTCATAATGATCAAGAAGAGGAAGATGAAGACAAAAATGATGATTCACTCAAAGATCTTCCCAAGGCTTGGAAATTCAGCCAAAATCATCCAAAAGAGCTTATAATTGGTGATCCATCCGAGAAGGTAAACACTCGTTCCTCATCTAGAAAATTGATTGACAATTTTGCTTTAGTGTCTCTTTTTGAACCCAAAAATGTCAATGATGCTTTAAAGGATGAAAACTGGATTTTGGCAATGCAAGAGGAACTTAATCAATTTGAAAGAAATGAAGTTTGGACACTTGTTGATAGACCTCAAAATCAGCCTATCATTGGCACAAAGTGGATTTTTAGAAATAAGTTGGATGATAAAGGTGTTGTTGTAAGAAATAAAGCCAGATTAGTTGCTAAAGGATATGCACAAGAAGAAGGAATTGATTTTGATGAAACATTTGCTCCCGTAGCAAGATTAGAATCTATTAGAATGCTTCTTGCTTTTGCTTGCTTCAAAGGTTTCAAATTGTTTCAAATGGATGTTAAAAGTGCCTTTTTAAATGGTTTTATTGATCAAGAAGTGTATGTGGATCAACCCCCCGGTTTTGAAAATACAAAATTTCCAAGTCATGTGTTTAAACTTTCTAAAGCTTTATATGGTTTAAAACAGGCTCCAAGAGCTTGGTATGAAAGATTAAGTGGTTTCTTGATTGAAAAAGGTTTCAAAAGGGGTGTTGTGGACACCACACTTTTTACTAAGCACGTGTTGAAAGACCTTCTTATTGTGCAAATATATGTTGATGATATTATTTTCGGTGCTACTAATGAGTATCTATGTAAGGAGTTTTCCACCACTATGCAAAATGAATTTGAAATGAGTATGATGGGAGAATTAAATTTCTTCCTTGGACTTCAAATACATCAAGCTCTTGAGGGAATTTTTATAAATCAAGCAAAATATACCAAGGAATTGCTGAAAAGGTTTGGCATGGAGGACTCAAAACAAGTTGGAACTCCAATGTGCACTTCTACAAAGCTTGACAAAGATGAAGAAGGTAATCATGTGGATGAAAAGCATTATAGAGGTATGATCGGAAGCCTACTTTATTTAACCGCAAGTAGACCTGATATTATGTTTGCTGTTTGCTTGTGTGCTAGATTTCAATCTTGTCCAAAAGAATCACATTTGAATGCTGTAAAAAGAATTTTTAGGTATTTGAAAGGTACATTAGACTATGGTCTTTGGTATGCTAGATCTAATGAGTTTGCTCTATATGGTTATTCGGATGCTGATTTTGGAGGTTGTCATGTGGATAGAAAGAGTACGAGTGGAACTTGTCATTTTCTTGGAAATTGTTTAGTCTCTTGGTTTAGCAAAAAGCAAAATGCAATATCTTTGTCTACAACCGAAGCGGAATATATTGCCGCTAGTGCATGTTGTGCTCAACTTTTGTGGATGAAGCACACTTTGAATGATTTTGGATTGTTGTATGACTGCATGCCTGTATTCTGTGATAATACTAGTGCTATAAATTTGACCAAAAATCCTATTCATCATTCTAGGACAAAGCACATAGATATAAAGCATCACTTTATTCGTGATCTTGTTCAAAAAGGTGAAATATGTGTAAATTATGTTTGTTCTAAAGATCAATTTGCTGATATATTTACCAAAGCTCTGCCATTAGATCAGTTCATTCATCTAAGATCAAAATTAGGAATAATCGAAAAATCATCCTAATATTTCTCAAAGTCTTCGGACGTCCGAAAGAAGATGAACGGACGTCCGATGATGTTCTTCAGCCATTTTCCAGAATTGCGCCTGTTCGGACGCAACTGTCGGACGTACAACTTCGTTCGGCCGTCCGACAGTGCAACGGCTCATTTGTTTTAAATCAACTTTCTTCCTCATTTGCTTCAATTTTTTTTTTTTATTTCCTCTCGGACGAAAACCCTCTCATTTCTCACTCTCAAATTCATACCATTCTGAAGCTCTCATTCCCAAATTGATTCAAACAAAACTTTTCCTGATTGATTGCGATTCATTTCTCCTAATTATTTCATCGAATCGCAAAACATTTCGAAAATTCCCAAATTTCCCTCAAAACCCTACTTTCTCATAACTGCTCTGTCAAATCTTGTTCAAGGACTTTGTGTCCCAAAATTTCTGTACGATTCACTTCCCTACTGCTGTGTGCATCATTTGCATTCCTCATTCCACACATTTCGCACAATGGTGAATCTAAGGGGAGGAAAAGTTACTGCCGGACGCAAGCATCCACTCAGGGATGAGGATGAGAGTCTTCCCACTGTCAAACGGACATCCAAACGCTTCAAAAGAGGAGCTATCAAGGGTCAAATGTCACGGCCTACACCACAACCCTCCTCTCAGCCTGAATCTGGACAGGGGACATCTTCTCAACCGCCTCCAAAATCAGCCCCTCCTCCTACATTCTTTGATGATGCTGCGAAAGACAAATACTCCTGGATATCCCAGAAGGGTATCATCCCTCAAAGAACTGTAAACCCCTCTGAATTTCGCTCCATAGGTTTAGAATCCATTCTGAGTCTATTTGCTTTCCAGAAATGGTCACATCTTATTTCTATGCCAAATGTCTACTATCCTGATATGTTGCATCAATTTTTTGCCAATCTAAGGAAAGGTTCTGACCCAACTGAAATATTTTCCAGGGTTAATGGGGTAGACTTAATCATTGACTCTGAAATTGTGAACTCCATTTTAAATACTACCATTGAACGTTTATGCAAAGATAAGATTGCTAATTTCTTTTCTTATGAAGAGCTTCCTACTGCTGCAAATCATTTTGATGGGACAAAAATGTTAACCTATTTCAAAAGAAGTTTTTCCTCACCTGCTGATGCTAAATTGAATGATCTGGCTCCTGTGAATTTAATTGCTTTTTCTATCATTTCAAACCTGCTTGTGCCCACTGATGGGCACAGAACTGATGCAAACAAAATGGAGTTGTACCTCTTTTATTGTTTTCAAGAAAAAATTCGTATTGATTTTGGTTTTGTCATGTGCAAGTTCTTACTTCGCTATGCCACTGATTCTCGCAGAAAATTGTCTTATGGAAAGTTTCTTCAAAAGATTTTTGAGTTTAACAAAGTCCCTATTCTAGGTGTTTGTCCTAAAGAAGCATCTTCTTATGCCTTTACAAAAGGGTATTTTGAAAGAAAAAATCTTGTTTTCAAAGATAATCTGTGGGCTTATAAGGGTGCATCTTCTAGTGAACTTAGGTCTAAGACTGCACATGATCCTTCACCCATTTCACTCACTCCCATTCACCCTAGGAAGTCTGCCACTAAAGCATCTTCCTCTTCCAGTGATGAAGTAATTGAGCTCCTTCGTGAACTCAAACAGCATGTTCTTCTTCTAGAACATGGTCTAATGCTCACTATGTCCTCTGAGCAACAAACTGCCTTCCTAGACAAAAAGAACCTCCTGTTTCCCCCCCCTGTTGTTGAGGAAGTTTCCCATGACAAAGAGTCACACCCCACTGATCCAAGTTCATCAATTCCGGATCCTGGTTCTTCAACCCCTGTGACTCCTCATGGCACCTCTACATCAGATAAAGGCAAGGCACCAGTTGAAGAGGCTGCTGAAAATGATGAAGAAACTGAAGAGGAGGATCTTGATCAATATCAGCTCTCTCGGAGGACACCTGGATCCACTTAGTTCATCATTTAGGACATTTGCATGTTGTTTGTCTCTTTTATGTTTTTGTAGTATTCAACAATGAATGTGTAATGTAATGGATATTTTAAGTTTCATTTTGGATGTCTAAGTACTGTTTTGATGGATGTCTGAATATCTTGATGAATGATTGTCTATTCTGCTTATGTGAATGTAATGAATTTGTGGATTGTCTATTCTGATATTCTGATGGTCTAAGTTTTGATGTGTGAATTTGTCTAAATTTGTGAATTTGTGGATGTGGTGATGTGATTGGTTGCCCGTTTGTGATGACAAAAAGGGGGAGATGGTTATGATTGATGATTGGTAATGTTAGGATATGTTGGATTGATTGTTTAAATTTAGATTGGCTGATATGCTTAATTGATTAACTCGGATGGGCAGCTTTGTGAGGGGGAGTTTTCCAAAATTTTCAAATTTTGTGATTCACTAAGACAGGGGGAGTTCTTGTCTATTTTGAAAGAGGAAGTTTTCATTGCAATCATAAAATTTCATTTCAAACCTTTGTTTTGTCATCATCAAAAAGGGGGAGAATGTTATTCTTGGTTTTGATGATCACAAAGTATTTTGAAATGTATCTAACCTTCTTCGATTATAAGTGTCTTTACATATCAAAGAATCAGGTATGAATAGGTCATGAAATGCATTTCAACCAAAAGAAGAAGCAAAAACAGGATACTCACGTCGGACGGCCGAAAGGAATCTGTCGGACGTCCGAAAGGATAAAGAGCATCAAGAAGGAAGCTCTGTCGGACGCTCGTGAGGAAGCATCGGACGTCCGGAAGGATCGGACGCTTGCCATCGGACGCTCATCAACCGCATCGGACGTCCGAAAAATTCCAAGCTAACTTGCCAACTCTCTGCCTACGATCGGACGCTGCGGTGTCGGACGATCAAGACGCATCGGACGTCCGAACGTCAACTTGGATGCCATCGGACGATTGGTTCAGACGATGATTTGATCGTCGGACGTCCGACAGCCCCAACGGCTAGTTGACTCTTCAGCTGCCTTCTATCCGTTGGAAGCATTGATGAAGCCCATTTCTGGTTCCCTTTAAAATCAAACTGGTCTGAACGAAGAAGGGACTTTTGCACACTTTGTTTACAAGATCTAGTGAGATATTTTAGCTAGAAAATAGTCTCCAAAGCAGATTTGTTTTAAAGTGGTGTGAATTTCTGTTGAGCTTTTCTTTTGTGAGTGAAAGGATCTTTAGTGTAGCTCTGTTGAGGGTTTTCTGAGTGATTGTAAAACTTCTTGGCTTGACTAAGTGAGGCTTAGGGCAAGGAGGAAGTGCTCCCTCCATTGTACATCTAGTTGATCGACTTTCATCAAAGAGAAGTAGCTCTTCCTTGTGTTTGGTCTTCAAGTTTGGGTAAAGCTTGGTAGACACTTGGTTTGTTTCTCCATTTTACATTTCTGTTTAATAAAATCTTCATTGCTTATCTATACTTGCTTCTCCGATCAATATTGCTATTGTCTTCTAATCTACTTGGTTGATCATTACTAAAAAGGAAGGTAAATTTTCATTAACGAAAAAGTGCATAAACTTGGTTAAGATTTTAATCAAACCAATTCACCCCCCCTCTTGGTTGTCTGTGGGACTAACAATACATTACAATCCGTATAAGTTAGTGTACATGGAGTTGTATTTGTACACAGATTGTCTTAGAGTAAAAGTAAGGTGATGTGAATCATTAATCATATTGATAGCGTAATAATAGAATTTGGTATACGAGTAATGTATGATTCATAACACATTATGAATGGTAATATACATTTATGTTGTCGTTTATGTACATACTATTCATGAAGTGTTGCAAATTAGGGTGTTTGATGCATAATTGGCAGGATCAGAAGTAATGGATTGCAGCAAATTGGCAGAAGATGGGACCCCTGAGTTGGGAATGGAGTTCAACAGCGAAGAGGATGCGTACAAGTTTTACAACAAATATGCCTTTAAAATGGGTTTTAGTGTACGTAAAGACTATCTGAATAAAGACAAAGACGGCGTGACCACGTCTAGGAGATATAGTTGCTGCAAGGAAGGTGTGAAGCGCAAGTACGAAGGTGATGTGATGCCAAAGAGGACACGAGCGCCGACGAAAACAGGGTGTGGAGCTAAAATGGTTATCGTGTTGTTTAGAGGAACAATGAAATACCGTGTGCATGATCTTGTTTTAGAGCATAACCATGAGTTGCACATTACTCAATGTGCGCACATGATGCCATCACAAAGAAAAGTGAGCGAGGCTCAAGGATTCCAAGCTGAAATAAGCGAGGACGCTGGGCTTTCATTGAAACAGAGCCATGAGCTAATGGGAAAGGAGGCAGGTGGGATGGGAAATGTGGGATATACTCGGGAAGACCTGAAACGATATCTTCGTACTCGACGGGAAAGGAGTTTGAAATATGGAGAAGCAGGTAGCATGCTGAATTATTTTCAAGAGCAAACACTCGAGAATCCATCGTTTTTTCATGCCGTACAGCTGGACTGTGAAGAGCAGATAACGAATATCTTTTGGGCTGATGCAGGAATGTTAATTGACTACAAATTTTTTGGAGACGTAGTCACATTCGACACAACCTACAAAACAAATAAAGAATACCGGCCACTTGGAGTGTTTGTGGGTTTTAACCAACATAGGCAAATTGTGATATTCGGTGCTGCCCTTATGTATGATGAGACTATAGATTCTTTCATATGAGTGTTTGGTACATTTCTAGAAGCAATGTACGGAAAGCGTCCAAGTACCATACTAACCGACCAAGATCATGCCATGGCAGCCGCTCTTTCAGTTGTTATGCCTGAAACATTTCACGGTCTATGTACGTTTCACATAAGGCGTAATTTTATGAAACATCTTGGCAATCACTACAAGGAAAATTGTGGGTGCATGCATGTATGAGTTTGAAGAAGTGGAACAATTCAATAGGGTGTGGGAGGCGATGGTGAAGAAACACAATCTTGAAAATAATGAATGGCTCTCCGGGTTGTATAGAATTCGTGATAAATGGGCAAGGTGCATGATGAAAGAAAGATGGACCGCGGGAATGCGAAGCACCCAACTTAGCGAAAGCCTAAATGCAGCAATTAAAAATCATTTGAAACTAGATCATGACCTTGTGCAGTTCTTTAGACATTTCAATCGGGTGGTTGATGAAAAGAGACATAATGAACTGATCGCAGAATATGAAATGAGGCAAAAGCTCCCCATGGTCGGGTTTAGGCAAACACCTATGCTTGTGCATGCATCAGAGACGTATTCACCAACCGTATTTGTTGCATGCCAAAATGAATATGGCGAGTCAACAGCTATGGTTATATTGAGACAACAAGATGCAGCGATGATTGTGGAGTTTGCGGTCATGAGGTATGATGGAGGACCTGAAAGAATAGTGGTATTCAATCGGAATGATCTAAGTGTACGTTGTAGTTGCAAAAAATACGAGAATGAAGGCATTTTATGTGGGCACGCGTTGAAGGTGTTTGATACTGTGGGCATAAAAATAATTCTTCCTGAATACATTAACAGGCGATGGACAAAAAGAGCTCGGGCTGGAGACTGTTTTGATCGGCGAAGACGGGAAGTTGTGGCTGATCCTAAAATAATGATTTCAACTCGTTATCGGGAGCTCGCTCCAGCCATGATTAAGGTCGCAACTCGAGCAGCAATGTCGGAGGACACCAGCAAAGTAGCAATCACTGTCATATCCGATTTGGCAAAGAGAGTTGAGCTCCTCCTCTCAGAAAGCGAAGAGCAACCTTTGCAAAATCAAAAAAATCTGAATATGGAGGAACGGGATAAAATTGAAATTGTGAATGAAATGGGGGAGGCAGTAGTCGCAAGAGGCATTAAAAAACGAGGCGGTGGGAAGAAAAGTAGAGTGATGCGAAGTTGGATCGATAAATTTGACAGAGTAAAAAGAAAATCTATATTATCAAGAACTACACAGACTACGGTATGGATCAAATTTTGGTACTTGGGGAACATTTATGCTAAAACTAAGTTATCGTTATACTATTAACTAAAGTTTAGGTATCATTCATTATGAAATAATACTATTGCCGTGTCAATTCTGTAGGTCTCAGAATCGGAGCCGACATCGGTTTCATTTGAGGAATACATGTTTATGGGATGTCGTTCATCTACTGACTCTGTTTCGGTTAGTATAAAATGGACATGACTGTTGCTTTTATTTGGATGTTTCTAACAGCATAAATAGTTACATTGATGTTACATTGTGTGAAAATATTGTTACAGCCGTCATTCCTCCTGATATACCTATTTTGTTTGTCTTATACAATGATTTGGCCCATACGAAACTCATAGACGCATTCAATGAGTCAGACAGTGAATGGCCCTCCAAACGCTGTTGCTCCCGATATCGATGAAAGTCAAACGGTATGCATACATTTAGTAGTTAAAATAAAGACCTTCTTGTTCGTGTAGTTGAGTTACTTTTTTTTCTTTAATTGTAATGGTGGGCACCCGAAAGCTGTCAAAT
Source organism: Coffea arabica (assembly GCF_036785885.1). Taxonomy (NCBI): domain Eukaryota; kingdom Viridiplantae; phylum Streptophyta; class Magnoliopsida; order Gentianales; family Rubiaceae; genus Coffea; species Coffea arabica. The sequence goes on along the minus strand of NC_092311.1, from coordinate 23,822,716 downwards.
CATGCAAATTATGTAGTTAACGTATGCTCGCTTTAATAACATATTATTTTTTATTATTCCAAGGTCCACCGTTTGACTAATCAGGGGCCTCCTGCAAATGTCCCTACAGAATAGATGCATCCCAGATTTTCTATTTTTTCCAATCATAACTCCTTCAGAGATGTCTTAATGGTCTGATATATCATTTTTGTTATAATGTCTAGTCTAATTTAACTTTATAAGTGAGCAATATAGGTACTGGTAATAATTTGTTGACAGTCGATTACTTATACCATATAATGTAGGAGGAGCGTGGGGCAATTTCAACACACTGTGATGTTGATGCATATCATGTATTTGCACTATCACCTCAGGTGACAAACTTTTATCTTTACAGCAAATATTTATGTAATGTTATTAATTGGAGACTTGGATATCGTATATCATTAATCGTATGTTTCATTAATAATATTTGCTGATTTGCCATCGTTACGCATTTCAGGGAAGAAATAACACCCAGGGATTGCAACTACGCGTTGATGTCGCTTCCCCCGAGAAGGAGGTTGATAAATGATGTTTAACTATACTTTTTGAACGACACATTAAGTGGTTGTCCCAACTTGGGAATGCTGCATATGTACGTTACAAGCAGTTAATAAGCTGTTACAACTTATTGACGAGGTTGTACAGGCACCATTGATGGACCCTCTTTTCAAATTTAGACAAGTGGATTACTATTGTAATCGCATCTAGTGTTAGTAGTCATCAATAGTTTGTATTGGGTTGTATAAACTTGTTAGAAAATTATAAAGTTGGTAGAAAATTGAAGTAACAATTTTACAATAGAATTGAACGTGTTTTTGTGATCGGATATTTTTTCCTAAATCGACCATAACAGTTAAATGGCTATCGTGATATGTATACCATTCTACTACATTCAATTGCTTACCTTAATAACATATTTATTGGTATAGATCGCACCGCCAAAGGTACTTACGTATAAGATAACACAATCTAAAGTATAAATTGTCTTGATTTTGTTACGATGCTAAATTCGAATTATTATTGGGCTATTTTTTATATAAACATTATCATTTAGGCCATTTATTTTGGATCGCTTGACGAATTTAGCGCACCATTGACATGATGTATCACAGGCACATCTATTGGTATTACAAGATTTTAGGTTAATTGAATTACGGTCAAACCAGGTCACGACCACATGTTGGTAATAGGTGCACATAAGAAAATGATTCATTGGAGAACTAATTTGTAACATTAAAATGAAGTTTTACAATGCAATAGAAAGGAAGAACGAACAGTACACAATGGGTTACAACCAGTTAGGGATATGTTACTGTTACGTTACAACTAGTTACGACTGTTTAACAGGCATGATTAATATCCAAATATGGTAAGCAATTTATTTGAGTAGAGATTATAATGAGTATAGTTTTATCGCTACCCTGATGAACATTGGACTACATCCCTTGTTATTAGTTGTATCCCATACAACACCTGGGAACTCCGTCATGCATTAGACAATGGGGTATATACCTTTGAAAGTCATCGTCGCTTGATTCAGTAAAGTCAGATAGGTCCGGGTCGGATATAAGCATGGGATCTGCTAAAATATGCTGAACATCAAAATGTTTTCCAACACCATGTCTTTTTGCGGCCTGGATCTCGTGAAACCTGTGAAGCCTACGCTCCATCTGCATAACTTCTCGCTGTAGTCTATGTAATATGCTTGCATCATTGGCTTGTGGTCCTATAACAAGATCTGCTGATCGACTTCTCGGGACGCGGAGGCCATGCCAACGACAAAATACCTCTAATTCCATTTTTCGCTCACGAGCAGGCTCCCATATGGGTTCATGGTCCATAACGAAATAGCCAGACGGTAGATGCTCGTTGACGGTATTTTTAAAAATGTGACCAGCTAGTCCCAGAGAGTTGTTGGTGTTAAGTGGAGCATTTCTGAACTCGTGTTTGGCACCATATAAAATCCTCCCGTCTGGTGTTTCGTATTTGCTTATGGCATTTGTTGGACCCAACGATACTTTCCGTCTTTTTTGCCGAACATTTGATGGTGAGCTTGTATGAGATCCTTCGTTTGTGGATTGCATGACTATGCTAATACCTACTATTTTTTGGTTGGATGAAAGGAAGGATCTACTGATAAAGAATTAGGTGGGAGAAAAAAAGATGTAGAAATTTTTAACGGAGCACCTGTTTCAGACCATGCATAGTAAATGGTTTCTTCTGGCAACTTGACCAACTGCTTGTTGTGTTATTTCATGTTGTTCTCCACGGGATAGTACCCCTGGGTGAGTAGATGAAGGCATGACAGCCACCTATTAACGAGAGAATAGACTAAATGTTTGGTCAAATGTATAGTGTGTTGATGAAATAATGATTCAATTCGATCGGGCCATGACCTGTACTCCAACAACAATTGGGTCAGGTGAATACCCAGTTATACATCAGTCACCTTACTTTTCATATGTGACAAGAAGTTACAACCAGCATATGTACGTTACAAGAAGTTAATAAGCCGTTACCGCTTATTGATGTGCTTGTACAGTCACCTTGTCATTTGCCCGTATGTTAAAACTTAGACAATTTGTTTACAATTTTTTTTATATGAGTATTACAGATAGTATTACAGGCACTTCAATAGGTATTACTCCTTCAGTACAGAAATGAAGTTACAATTGGCGGCTCGGCTTGGTTCCACATGACCACATAATAAGTAACAGTTTCGCAGAAGAACATGATACTTCGTTGGGACAAGTAATTTGAAAGTAGGGTAACTAATATTTAAAATGCAACAAATTTTGATTACGCCATGTACATGTTGAGTTACAACCAGTTATGTATATGTTACAATTCATTACAACTAATGAATTTCCAATCGGCAGTTTTTCATCTTATCTAGTTAAAACTAGTGATATTACAACTAGAAATTTCCTGATATTACAACTAGTGATACTACCGACAGTTAATATCTAATGAACCTTTCCTCTTCTCTTGTTTGCGCGATTGCACTTGACACAAACAATAAGTCCTCCCCCCAACACATAAAATTTCTTAGACACTTTAGTAAGTGTCTATTGAGAACATAGAGATGGTCGATTCAAACCCCAAAACAATTGATGTAGCGAGGCCTTCTCGAACATCTCATTAAATTAGCGAGATCTTCTCGAATATCATGCAACCTACTGGCTGCTATTTAGCACCCAAGAACTTGATTTTTGTGTGAACCCTCTATTGATGTCACTGCAATTGAGGTTAGAGGAGGGTTGAAGAATAATCATAATAAATTTCATGCACGGGTTCATTGCCACCCTTCAGTAGAATGAAATGGGAAGTGTGAAGTTATTGAAAATGAAAAATGTTTGTGTAGCAATGAAAGGTGGACGGGAAAATTTTTGTTGTTGAGGGATATACTTTTGCAACCGCCCCCTTTTATAGTTCGCAGGACCCTCACAATGTGGTAAAATATCACTGGACAACGTATTTCAGGCCAAACAATTTTGTCGAATTAGTGGAAGCTGTAGAGTTCGATGCATGCCATTGAATTGTGTCAAATCTGTTCACACAATAAAACAAATTATGCAGTTTTTGTCATGAAATGACCTGTACACCAATATTAAGGGTCATGTGGATAAACAGTTACACATCAGTGACCTGTACGTTTCACTATGTACGGATTGCGTTACAACCAGTTAGCTGTATGTTACAATTTATTATAACTAATGAATTTGCAATCAGCAGCTTTTCGTCTGCTCTATTTAAAACTGAATAATATTCCAACTAGATATTCTCCGATATTACAACTAGTGATAATACAACTAGTTAATATTCGATGAACCTTTCCTCTTCTCTTGTTTGTGCTATTGCCCTTGGCAGAAACGATAATTCTTCCCACTGACACATTAAATTTGTTAGACACTTTATTAAGTATATATTGAGAATAGTTACGATGATCGTTTCGAACCCCAAAACAATTGCGTAGCGAGATCTTCTCGAACATCTCATTAAAATAGTGAGATCTTCCCGAACGCATATGAGGGCAACTAGTACATCACGGGAGAAGAAACTGTAGACCCACATGCAGTGACTGAACCATGTCGGATAAGTTTTGTTACGTACAAAGCGCCAGATTTGTAGTACCGACAGTGAATATACTTGTTACGTGCTGTTGCTAATCGTTTACAGACTTCAACACATGTTTGCAACTTTTATCATGTTTTGTTCCTGTACACCAACTTTTAAGAGAGCACCTATATACAGAGTTACATATTAGATTCATGTATGTTTCACTGTGTGCATACACAGTTACACTGTCACAGGGAGGTATGACAGCCCAAAACAACAGTCTCTTAGCCAAGAGTCAGATGTGTAACACTCTATGGCCTTGGTCAGTGTATGACCCAAATTTACTACCTCTATGAGCAGTTCATACCTCCTTCTGCTCCAATGCTCTATAGGGGATTTCAAATTCGACTAGAAATTTTATATATGTTGTAACTCAGAACGAACAAAGAGGTAAATAAGAACTTACGAATTGTAACAATATATGAACAGTTTGTCAATCGTATGGACAAAATGTTGAACTATTTTTTTAGTATCGATACTCTTAATAAGTGTTACGTCGTGTCACTAATCAGCATCAGAAAATAAAATAAATTTTACAGTTTTTATCATGGTAAGACCTGTATTGCAACATTAAGGGTACCGATGTGAATACAGAGTTACACATCAGTGACCTTAATTTCGACAATGTGCATACACAGTAATACGTAAAACATTGTGCATAAAATCTCACAATGAATGTCAGTTTTTTGGCCCAGAGTCAGATGTGTAAAACTGAATGGCCTTGGTCATTCAATGACCCACAATGTGATAGTACCTGAATAAGCACCTCCTTCTGCTCCTGATGCTTCATTAAAGATTTTCAATTTGACAACTAATTTCCTTGAATGTTGTAACTTAGGACGAACAAAGCTGTAAGTAAGAACGTACGAATTGTAACAATTTACAATAAAGGTAACCATTTGTGCATCATTATACAATTCATAGTTTCAATTAGTTGGAGTCATTAACACAAAACAATTGAACAACACAGGTGATTTCAGACAAAATACGCAATCATATAACTTCACAAAAAACTTTCAATGTGACTTCACCAGTTTCATTCAACTATACGACTGCATCTACTGTTTACTCTATCTTCTAGATCAACTGCCAAAATGAAAAGTCAACAGTACAAGGACGTCAGTGTAACTTTGCCTATAGAGGATATATCTCCGACAAACTACAGGCGAAGTTCATATCATATGGGTCGAAAAATTGAAAGTGCTGTCAGCGAAAAATTGCTATTAGGAGCAACAGAAAGGTGACCGCTACCGATATCGTCATGAAGGTTTTCATTTGTCGAATATCTTGTTCGATTCGGTGCACATGGTACGGGAAAGAGTTTGGTTCATTTTGCACTGTTCCGGGACTGTCGAAGGAGCTTTCTCTACTTATTGCTTGTCGATTAGGTGAGGGAGGGCAGTAGTTAGCCTGAACTTGCTCATGATTCCTCCCTATTGAATGACACCAAGCGAAAAAAGCACAAGTTTTTCCTTCACAGACGAAGTACAGCAACCCCTTCGTTGGTTTCTGTGACTCCACGATCTTCAGCCCAGCCCTTTTTCCACAGTGACAGTACCGATATTGGTACCTTAACTCAGAAGATCCGTCACCAAAATTGCTCGATGAAGACATTTGAACGATCTAAAACTCCTTTTGGGCCACATAAGCTTTTGTGTTTTAACCTTCCGTTGAAGTAGTGGTTGTGTGTCGATCAGGAGCTAACACGGACCAACACACAGGTGGGAGTTATTATGTGGCAAGAAACGATATAAGCTAGCTAGTAACATAATTCTGGAGAATTAGTAAGTATAGAATAAGTAACATGTTTTTTTAAAACAAACACAAAACCCGAATTTGTTAGGTTATGTGTTTGGGTATCCCGAGTGGGAGTAGTGTAGAAGACGTCAATAATAGTGTGTTGGTGTTGGTTCGTAACACCAATTTAAATATGATGCTGAGAAAATTTAGCGCATAATAGGATGCAGTCCAAACTTCAGACTCACAGCTGTTAGAGGTTCAACGATGTAGCGTTCCAGCTACCTACTTTTGGCAGTTCTTCTACCCCAATTCATGGGACAACTAAACATGTCAATCACCTAATCAATTTCTAATAGTTTCCAAAACATGTAATTGACTGTTACAATTGGGTTTACGTATCACTAATCCAATAAATAAATTGATAATCAAACTATTTTGTAATAACGTCCAAACACATCGTAACTAACAATTTTCAAATATCAAGTTTTGTATTAATTTTGAAACTGTGACTTCCCAAATAACTATTTTGTAACAGTCTTTGAACACCCTGTAACTTTCCAATAATTATTTTGTAACAACCTACAAACACTTTGTAACTACCAGCTTTCATGTATGAAATTTTGTATTAATTTTCAAATTGTAACTTTCAATAACTAATTTTGCAACAAACTACAAATTCACTGTAAAAAGTCTTCAAATACGGAGTATCAGTATTAATTTTTAATCTGTAACTTCCAAAATAATTTTTTTTGTAACAATCTTTAAACACACTGTAACTTCCCAATAAATATTTTATAACAATCTTCAAACACGATGTAACTAACAATTTTTCAAACATACTGTAACTTCCCAATTAGCTTAATATGACATTAGCCTTACCTGGATGTGGTTGGAATAAAATCATACTTAATTATTATGCTCAATTCAGTTTGTCAGGTCCGCTTTATATGCAGCTGACATTGGTGTGTTATGACAGTATGCCTACAAGTTTTCGATGATGATTAGCGAGAATTCAGACCCATATAGGTAGCAGCATGATGGTATAAACAGAGTTACCGTGTGTGTATATAACTGTTACAGTCATGTTACTTGAATTAGAACCTTATGAATAATATAACTATACCAACCTTTCCGCTTTCGACCATATGACCGCAACCTACGTGGTATTTCTGGCTCATGTAGATGTGACGTCGATGCACTGACGTTCAAAGGTGGTTGCACCGTTGCTTGACCTTTTTCGGCAGGTTCTATGACATTTGACCTATATTGCTTATGGTCTTGCTCTTGAAGCTGTATAATGCTTCCTTGTGTAGTTGTTGTCATGGTGGCCCCTTGTTGGTAATCAGTTACAAGAGTAGCACACGTTAAATTCTGACCCTAACAAATTTTGTTAGCCAAATCTTGGCCATTAACTGTCACAGAGGGTAACCGTCCCTGCCTTTTCTCCCTTTGGATGAGGGTCAATCCCTTTATTATTTTCTGCGTACAACTTGTCAAATTTAAAGTATTTGGTGTATATACCCATCAACTTGTATATACCCATGTCAAATGAATCGTTGCATTATTTACTGACTTGTTCATATGTCAATTATTTACTGACAAGTTACATCCAATTGCATAACGAACAAATAGCCTTACAATTGGGCGCTTGTTCTATAATTACACATTGTTCAAGGTAGGTTCCAGTATAGTTGGCACAGAATCACGACGAGCATCTTTGAACCATAGAGTCACGACACATTTGAACCAATTAATGCTCCGTTAATGTTATTACTGACATTATTCTAGTGTCAACATAAAACCTGAATTAAATTCATAATTTATGGCCACAAATGATAAATAAACAGCACCACGATACAAATTGCTAATCAGTATTGATGCTAATGTCTCCAGAAAAACAAAACTACTGTCTCAAAAGAAAGGTCCTTCTCAGTAGACTCCAAAATAAAATTAGTTACAGCAATCCAAAAGCTATCATATACACGTAATAATATACAAAAGCACGTCAAATGCAATTTTGTGAACTTCCTTCTCTCCCAGTCATCAATACTTATAAATCAGGCATTACCAACATTCAACTGCGCCCGTTTAGGTACTTGCAGGTTTGCGAAGCTGTCCGGAAACTTTGAGTTCTCCGCTGAGTTACACAATCGAGCTGTGTATAGCACTCGATACTTGCCAACATTTTCCTATCAGTACAAGAGGTAGGAATTATTATAGTTGAGTGTCGAGGTAACAAGCATTAAATCAATTTCAGATGGATTGTAGGGAGAAAAGGGATATCAATTGTAATACCTCTGTAAGCCGAACAGCCAACCTTCCGCTCCAATGCTCTAGGAATGTCATAACGAAAACACCACTGTCACACCTGTTCACGTTGTCTTCTCATTAGTCAGTTATGGTGTATATGTTGGACAAAAAACTTAGTACACGCTCTAACAATAATGACGGGAGAAGTCAAACTATTTACACTTTGTTGGGTGAGTGATGAGGGACATCGACAACAGAAAATCCGAAACTGGAGAAGTCAATTTCCTTGCCAAACTTTGCCGCCACGACCAAACCCAGTGCACGTTTCTATATCACCAAAGATTATGTAAAACTGATTACAATCCACTAATGTGTCACTGTCATATCGCGTAATGCATTTAGCAATTTGTCCAACATACCAGTCGATTCAGTACACTAATGTCTTTGCTCTTTGCTTGAGTGCTATCAGGGTCTAGCACGTGCACTTCTTTCTCTGAGACACCAAAGCTGTAGACAAACCAAGACCCCTCTATGCATACTGGCACAAGTATCTGAGCCAAATGAGGTATGAAAAAGGTCAGACAGGTCATTCTACATAACCGAGTTCACACATGTTTTGAATGTTCAACAGTCACATAAGAAGTTTTGGATTAAAACTGATAATTGCATACCCAATCACAATTTGCAGGATCAACCCCCGTATTGTTATTGCGAACCTTGAAGAGCTTTAGAAGCTTAGCTGATAAGCTGGCATCAGAGAGCTTGTCGAATTTTCCCATTTTTAAAATTCCTTCCTGCAACCAATAACATAGCCGAGTGAAAGGTGCATAGAAGACATTAATAATGGTGCGTTGGATCGTAATACCAATTCAGATATGATGATGAAAAACTTTAACACAACTGTAGGATGCAGTCCAAATTTCAAACTCACAACTGCAACAGGTTCTACGATGTAGCGTTCAAGCTTCCTAATTTTGGTAGTTCTTCCACCCCAATTCATGAGACGGGTAAACATATCAATCACCTAATCAATGGCAAATGGTGATCAAAACATATAATTGAGTGTTGCTTGGGTGAGTTTACGTATGACTATTCCAATCAATAGATACATAATCAAACTTTTTGACTAAAAGTAATGAACTACTGACCCGATTAGACACATGCATGCCATTTTCCACTATCTTCAAGTCAAGCCGAGTCAGCGAAAATTGATACATTTGAACAAGTATGTCCCTATCACATCCAGGACACAATTAAACGATTTACTAATAATTATTACTCCTACTCCAAAACACGAAAATCTGACTAATGTATATGAACTCGAATCTCATCCATATTCAATCTGTTTTTCTATGCCATCTTATTATGAACCACACGCGTACTTATTGTAGTGAATGGATCACAAGATCGAATTAATAGTTTTGTCAAGAATCTTACTTGGGATTTTGGTCCGGATCCCATGCATATGCAGCCACATTTTTTTCATATAGGCTAACTGTCACAGGTGCTGGTAGAATGAACTCTGCTGACTGCAGAACGGTGCTCTTCTTTGTTGCACGTGTAGACTTGTGCTTCACCTCAACGTCAAGGCCTCCTACAAAAGGCAAATAACATGCATTTCATATGACATTCATTTGTTGTCGTCTAACAAATTATAAGGTATTTTGCTTCATTCTTCAGACACAATGCAATTAGCAGTCATCAAACACCAATCGATTATTTTTCAAATGCAATGTAACTGTCCTAAGAACTATTTGTACGACTCTTCAAACACACTGTAACTAACACTTTTCAAACAGTTGTGATAAATTTTCAAACACACTATAACTTCTCAATAACTAATTTGTAACAGGCTTCAATCACACCATAACAGTATGCTAAATTAACTGTTTCTAAGAGTTTTCAAATGCACTTTGACCAATAAATAAGTGAGTATCAACCTACAAACATACATTTAAACAGCAATCATTTAATATGGAGTTATGTTTTAATTTTAGAAACTATAACTTATCTATTAATTATAATGACTAACAGTCTTCAATAACATTCAACTTTCGTCTAAATAATCACTAATGTAACAAGTTACAAACACTTCGTAACTAACATTCTTGAATTACGGACTTTGCATTAATTATGAAATAGCATCTTCCCCATTAACTATTTCGTAACAGCTTTCGAACACAGTATAACTTTCCGGTAACTATTGTACAATAATGTAAAATAAATTTCGAGACTAACGATCCCCGAATATGGAGTTTTGTATTCAATAGAGCAAACTGTAACTTTCAGGTAACTATTTTGTGACAAACTTCAAGCACAATGTAAACATTCTTCAAACATACTAATTTTTAATCTATAAGTTACCAAATTTTTTGGTAACAATTTTTAAACACACTGTAACTATTCAATAACTATTTTGTAACATTTTTCCACCGCAATGTAACTACCATTTTTCGAAACACACTAATTTCTTAACATGAATAAAGTCATACTTTCTTACGATGCCTAATTACGTTTTTACATCAACTTCATATGTGTTTCACATCGGACAGGGTATGACAGTATGCCTAACAAGTTTTCGATGATGACAAGCAAGAGTTCAGACCATCATGATGGTATAAACACAGTTACCGTATATGATAATAGATGTTACAGTCATACTACTTGAATTAGAACCTTATGAATAATAATAGTATACCAACCTTTCCACTTTCGACCATATGATCGCAACCTTCGTGGTATTTCTTGCTCAAGCAGATGTGACGTCGATGCAGTAGCGTGCAAAGGTGGTTGCACCGTACATTGACCCTCTTCGGCAGGTTCTATGACGTTTGACCTGTATTGCTCCTGCTCTTGCTCTTGAAGCTGTATAATGCTTCCCTGCGCAGTTGTTGTCATGGTGGTCCCTTGTTCCAATCCGCGACTGATGTTATCGGGTACGACTGATGAGGTAGGAATTGGATTCTCTACGTCCATTACATCTTCATTCAGCTCTGGGTCTGGGATACCTTCAATATTTGTCATCGTATTGGCATCGTCTTTCTCGGCCTGCACTGCATTATGCTCGTCTTCATCAGACCCTTTCGCATCAATTTCTTCAGCATCATCATCCTCGTCGTTAGCCCCTTCTTCGGCAGATTGAAATTCCAGCTCTTCTTCGGTATCAGGACTCTTGTGCATTGTATAGTCCTCCTGTACAGGTTTTTTTCCTTTGTCCAATGCTTCAGGCTCAGAAGTGGAAGCTTTTGCTCTCGGCTGAGAGGAGAGGATTTATGCAATCTTCAATATCCTTCGTTGGCTACTAACAGCAATGTTATACAGCTCATTTAGCTCAGCCTGCAGTTAGATGATGAAATTATCAATCCATAAATGAGCCACATGCTCTCAACAATGGAATACAATACAGGCATATACAATAGTACATTTACGCAAAGGTTCTTAATTTAACATTTGAATTGCGGCCATAGGTTCTATAACTGTAACTTATATACTAAAAAATAAAATGGTCACCCGGGATCATTGAAACTTCAGACATTTATAACATGATTGGCCAAGACATCACTATATTTCTATATTTCCATTCATGTGACTTAATTTTTAATAACTCTCTGGACAGGGATGTAATATTGGGATTGGTATCACATATTAACATGATACTACAACATGAATGAAGTTGATAGGCCTATCAATAACCAATAATGTTTCTTACAATATGCAGTAATTACGTCTAATCAAACAACAAATTTCATTAAATCATGGAACAGACCCACTTACACCGATATCGGCGTGCCCGCTGTTCATCAGCATCCCTACCAAATCAGGGGTAGTTCAGTACTCTGCCCATCATATTCATTATCATCCGGATCATATTGTCCAATCTTTAACAACAAATTAAACCAACCATTTCAATAGCAAAAACATTGGACTACATAGACCACTACCTTTTATATGAAATGAGGTCAACAATATATAACATTTTACCAGTTTTCCTTTTCCATAAGCTCCAAGATTTTTAATCTCAAGTGCATCCCTTTCAGAGATCAGAGCATCTGTCCATGCCTTAGCTCGCGGAGTAGTCCTCGACACTTTATGCTTCAGTATTTGTACCCGATCAAGATAATGAATCTGCAATACAATACAGCAATTAATTCAACTGTAGATAAACTTGACCACACTGTTAAAACATCATCGTAGACGCATTCATTTGAGCATAATCTAATCAATCCATCGCACTGAATTCGATAAAATGTGGAAATACAGACAGTAGTTATGAAGGCACGCAAAACTAATTAACTCTCTGGTGCACTGTGTAACAATTAGAGCATATTTCGTCATGACTACAACTGTCTAATCTTACCAGCAGAACGAAGATACAACCGCCAACGTATTGGTGCTGCTTTTCACTTTTCTTTTGCACCTCTAGCACCTTATTGCATAGTACGATCCTCACATACTCAGCCCAGTTCAATCTGGCTACCCTATCAACCAATTGCGTACAGTTCCAAAGCTTTATTTTGTGCTCGGCTCTAGTGGTTGGAACCAGTAGACATCCACAACAAAATGCCACGAATAGTCTTAAGAATTCTTCCCCTGCATTCATGGCTACCAACTCATTTGGGAGCTCATTCCATTTGTATGTCCTATGACTTGGTCCAGTTCCCCCAACCTCGGTTGTATCGGTGTCTTCAACTGGAACGGGACCTTCGTTCGGGATCCCCAGGATTAAACTGATATCCTTTGACGTTAAAGGTAGCACACCATCTCCATGTATATTTAAACTGCTCAATGTCGGATTAAAGTTGTCAACAAGCCAGGTGGCTATGCCACTAGGAATCCAGTGACACTGTATGTCTAGCAGCCCTCCAAATCCTATGTCTCTAATCTGCTGCTTCTTAGTTTCATCGATTCGTGAAACGAAGCTTGACATCTGCTTTGGCGAGCATCGGATAGTGTACTTCTGATTCTACACCATTTTTTAGATATATGCATTAGACTAATATAAGTTTCGTATCCGTGTTTGATGAATCATGCCGTGTATTTACCTTGATTTGAACCCGTGCTTTTCGCAATATCGGCTTTCCTAGACGTTCCATTTCTTTCTCATACTCTTCTTTCTCTTTCAAATACTCCTCCTTTCGCTTCCTCATTTCTTCCTCACTCAACTTATTATATGCTGCCCGGGCAATGTCATTGTACTGTATTGAATAAATTAAGTCAAAAAACACTTTAGACTAAACACAAAATAATTGCACGTCTCTATTTTTCCCTTAGGCACCCCATCAGTTCAATGATTCTTCAGTTTATTTTGCTAGGACAGCATACCTCGGTCAGCTTAACACCCTTCGCCGAAACCGTGTGTTGATACTCTTTCCTGTCCACATTCAAAACTCCAAAGTTATATGTGCTATTTAGTACCATTATTTTTTTTCTCAAATTCAATAATCTTACCTGAACTTTATCCATGGATTCAATGGTGGGACTGGTTCTGCGACCTCGCTTGTTCCCGCTGTAACCAGTTCTTCCTCCCCACCTAAACGATCATTCCTTTTACTGCTTCTTTTCCTTCCCATCCTGCCCCTGAACAGTCAACATTGTAATGCATTATAATGATGCCAAATCTAACCTGCCAAGACCTTACGCAAGCACTGACCACTTACCTATTCGATGAAGTGGGTGCTGCACCGTGTTCTGTACCACCACTTGTTTCGGCGAGTTCTTCTCTGTCTGCTTCCTGAAGTGTGCTTCCTGCTCGCATTCTTGCCATGTAAACTAATGTTTTTAACAAATATATTGCACTTCAGTTCCAAAATTTTATTTCCAACCACAGTCATAACATATCATGAAGTACTGCTAAACATAATATATGAGCATCAAATATTAGTCACGCTAGTTATAGTACGACCTGTAACATTTTTTCTCACACTCAGTAACTCATTCTTCACAGTTTGTTATTTATTCCAACTGCCACTAATCTACATAATCTGTTGTTCTACCTATCAGATTGTACTTCATCCATCAATTTCTTCTTCTATTTATTATGCTACTGTACAATACCAATGCAGTAGAATAGGGGGCCATCCAAATTTATAGTATCTTCATGAAATTCTATAGACCAGTTCTATTATTGTAACTTCTGATCTATTACGTGTAACAACTATCAAAGATGATGTCCAACCAGAACAATTATTGTACAAGTAATCTTCCTTTTCACAATTTGTTTGTCTCAATACCAAATTTTCTGGTTAATTATCCCTCATTTAGTCATTTCATAATCTATTCCCCTGCCTATCAAGTTCGATTCAATCACCTTCTCCTTTATTTATCACACTCTTCAACAATATGAATGAAGCAACAAACCCGTTAAACAATTTTACGTGTATGTTCATCCAATTTTACAGTGCACTTCTGCTAGTGTCACTACTAAATGACTGCATGTAATGACTATCCAACATGATGTGCACCTACAATAACTAGTAAGATTCTTAACCGTTATTCCACACTGACTATGCTAAACCTCATGATTTGTTATTCCGTCTGCCTCACATTGCCAACTTATAACCTACTCTCGTACTCATTCACTTCCAACCTAGAAACTTGTCTCTCTTTATGCAACTAAACCAATAACCTATAACATCAATGTAGAAGAAAATATGAGAAGCACAACTGAGTACAAAACAGTAAAACTCTGTTATTTCTTTGTACCTGTTAAACCACAACATGTAACAATTATCCAACACTGTGTTCATGCGCACGCCCTAATACAATAAACTTACACCAATCAAGACCCAAATACGACATCTCAATTTCAAAATAACATTTCCATTAGCAAGTATGAGACGCACAACTCAGTACAAAACATTTGAACTCTGTTATTTCTATGTACCTATTCAACCACAACATGTAACAATTATCCAACACTGTGTTCGTGCACACGAACTAATACAATAAACTTACACCATTCAAGACCCAAAAACGCCATCCCAATTTCATGATAACATTTTTATTCTGTTTCTGTCATGTTCCCGTTGATCCACAACTTGCATTACTTCTCCAGTTTTGTGTTTATGCATAACAACGAATGTAGCAGTGTATGCTACACTCAACACGTTGTACTACCTACTTACCGCATACTAATTATAATCTGCACCCATTTTTTCAATACTAACTCCAGAACCCATACACACATTTTCTCAAGCAGTTGTGCCGCACGATTTCCCCCTTCTTTCCCACTCTCACTCTGTCATGCTCAAAAACTAACACATAATACTCCTATCATGCTGCACTTACTCATTACTATACACAAAATTGTGCTCACGTGATATCCCTCTAAGCGATCATCATACTGTACGCCAACAACATCCACAAGTAAGGTCCTTCAACAAGCATGTCAATTCACACACGTTACTACATCATCGTAGGACTCAAAAAAATTTGAATACCTGACTGATTTTCGGTCGTTCACTACTCCCACGCCTACGATCTTCCACTCTTCAACCTTGGGTTCACCTTTCTTCTTCTTATAATAAATCCGAATCACCAGAAATTTGTCCACCACTCCACCACTTCTTGCTTCTCCTTGCTATTTTTTTCCGTATCCAATGTTGCACTTCCACAGCTTTTCGAAATGTCACGCCGGAGAGTGTTGCCAATCTCGCATTTTCCCCTCTTATTTCTCCCTTCGTGGCTTTTCGCAAGCAACTGCTTCGTCTGGTTTGGGTGGGAGTCCAAGTGCGCCTTTTCATTTTCGAGGTTTCGCTTTGGGCGGGATTTTGCTTACTAGTGGTCATAACGTTCCGTTTCTTGCCGTTACGGTCAGCAGAGCATAACCATTTTTTTGACTGTCTCACTTAATAAAACGACGTCGTTTTGGGCCAAATTGAAGCCTTTTGACGTGGTTTATTTCTGGCCTTACCTTTCTTTTTGTGAGACAACAGCTCGGGAACGGTCAATCTGATGACCGTTCCCGCCCCGTATCCTTCCCACCAATAGTTGACGTAACTGGTTAGAGTGCCGATATCCCCTGTATTGTTCGTCATTTTACCTTTTTACCCTAGCCTGTGGTGTCTGGTGGATTTACATTTTTCCCCTCAGGGAATTGTTTAGAATTTTAATATGACCTTGGGGTCTAAACTACAAAGATCAAAAAGTTTTGTTCACACACCGGTGTGCGAATTTTAGACCTCAAGATAAACACAGAACAATTAGGTACAGCGAATATTTAACTGCAAAGAACCCAAAAAGTAAGGGCCCGTTTGTGAGTACGGTACTTTTGCAAAAAAATAATTTTAGGTGATAAAAATACTTTTTAGGTGTTTAATGAGCATTACCTCACAAATTTATGAGTAGAGCTTCTGGTGTTAAAATACATCTAGCAAATTACACACATTTGGTACTCTTACAATAATTTTGGTATTTTAAAAATAAGATATGAAATTTAATTGTTTTATCCAATATATATTATCTAACACAATAAATACTTATCTAAGTATGCATCCAAACAACATACTTACGTACTTAATAAGTGATTTTATTAAAAACTCTATTAGATGAAATATTTTTTAATAGGGATAATTTCAAAAGCCGCCCTTGAGGTTTCCAACTATTGCAGAAAGCTCCTCTCAAGTTTCAAAAATTACACTTACATCCCTTGCTTTTAAGGTTTATGTAATGATATAGGTCCAATAGCATGTATTTTTTCACAAATATCCTAAAATACCCTTCTTCTAGAGAGCAAGACAAAACAAAACAAACTTTTAATCTTTAACTTATTGTACATGGCATACCTACTAAAGCAAATAGAGTCCAACAACTCCAACTCACCTCAAAATCCATTACATACTAATTCTTACCTAATACAACTCATTACCACCACTACCAATACTAAACCAAGAAATACCTCTATGTCCCCAAAAACATAATTCATCATTGGTCTAGCACCTCTAGAAATAGAGACAAAATTCTACTTTCGTAGTAAAACCACAATCAATAGGTGGAAATAAAAGAGAGAACCAATGAATTCTTTAATTGCTAGACTTTTTAGCTTAACAAATATAATAGTCACTTTTTTATCTTCCAACTCTCAATTTCATTCTTTTTCCC
Source organism: Coffea arabica (assembly GCF_036785885.1). Taxonomy (NCBI): domain Eukaryota; kingdom Viridiplantae; phylum Streptophyta; class Magnoliopsida; order Gentianales; family Rubiaceae; genus Coffea; species Coffea arabica. The sequence continues at coordinate 23,805,484 of NC_092311.1, read as the reverse complement.
TATATCACTATCACCTTCTTCATCTTCCCCTATTTTGACAATAAAATCCACAGTCTACACCTTGTTAATTTGGCAATTTCAATTGGTTAATATTTGTAAAGAATAAAAGTATTGAAAAAAAAAGAAAGCATCTAAAATTTGTATAGTAAGAAAGAGACAAGTAGACAAAAAATGCAAATAAATTGTAGATAGTAAAAAATTGATAGTGGTGTGGTTGGTAACAAAGGAGCGCAATATTTGATGAGAGGGAGAAATAGTTATTGAAGGAAAGATAAAAGAGTATGAAAGAGAGAGGGAGGGAGGGAGACAGAAAGATATGAAAACTAGAAAATGAATGGATATTGTTCTTTGAGATTAGGAAATGACAAGTAGAATAATAAGAAGTAAAGTTTTTTTCTTTTCTTTTTTGGCTTTAAATGTCCCTTTATGAATTAACTATTAAGTGCAGGACATTTTAATCATTTGATAGGACCAAGAAAGGTCTATGTAATTATTGAAATCTGAAGGGAGTTGAGTGAAATTGTTGAAAACATCAAGGGAGGTTTCTGAAATTATCCCTTTTCAATAAAACAGTTCAACTCCAAATGTGCACTAATTAGGTCTTATTCTTTTATCTACCAAAAAAAATTATTCTCATCACAAATATGCTTTCCAACCATTTTTTTGTCTCACATGCATAATAAAGCAAAAAAAAAAACTTTTACTAAAACAAAATTCAAATAATTATCTATCCAAACACAACTTCAAAATTATAACTAAATTTTGTGTAATTGTCATTTACCATTATTAGCAAAAAAATGTATGTACTTATACATGAAAATAGCTGAATTGATCCTCAAGCACCAGATTGCAATTCATTAGTAAAAAATTGTATAAATAAAAATAGCTGAATTTGTGACACCCCGAATATTGGGAGGTTGTTTGTAAAGAAGATACTAAAGTGTATTTCTTTGGATTTGATTTAAAACCTTATTTTGTTTTAAAAGACTAGAAACCCTAATTTTAATCACTGAAATTGTAAAACCCTCACGTTTTTCTTAAAAACTTCCTTTTATTTGGAAATTCATTATTTATTAAAGCCCTACATTTCCGCACTTGTTATCACTTTGATTTTGTTCTTATGATTGTTATGAGCCTATGGAACGGCTATATACTTGAATCTATGATATGTATGACTTTGGGATTGGCTGAGGAAAAATAATGAAGCCTAAATGGCTGGAAAATTAGGTAAACACAAAGGGCATGCTGCCCAAATTTACGCTCGAGGACTATAAAAATACACTTGCGACTTGGGTCGAGTTGATATGAATAGTACTTGAACCATCTAGGGTACTTGAGTCTTCTTGTTTCGAGGTATATAAGTAAGGATTTGGCCGAACTTGTACCCTTGAGAAATGCAATATTACAAAGTTTTACTGTTTAAAAAGGCGAGCAAGTGTTTCACGACTACTCTCCAAGTGAATTCCAATTTCTTGATTTTTATTGAATGAAACGTCTAAGTTTCGAATCTTAGTCATGTTTCAAAGTTCTCAAACTGAGTTTTATCGCAGATTTGGATTCCGAACCCGGAGTATAACCTGAAAGTGACCAGTAAAGGCACTATATCTTGTGGTGAGTGCTTTCAAATACCGAATAGCACTAGATACTTGAACTTGATACGTGACCAATATGAGTACATGTTATATACGTGAATTGATAGGGCAAGAGTGTACTTTATCGCACTTGCCCTTACGTGATATACTTGTTTATTGATTGCAATTGACTTGATATACTTGTTTATGATGTGCGCACTTCCTGGAATTCCAGAAACCCTGTGGCGAGTTACTCTAGTCGAGCCGGCAAGGGCTTGGTCGATTGGGTAACGAACCCTGGGTCTCTTGTTTTGTCGAGTGGAGTGATATCTCCTCGACTAATCGGTATACTCGAGTATTACCACCCGTGTTTATTGAGGATTTTGGGCCCAGTAGGGGGTGTGAATGGTGGACGGAGAGTAGTGTAAGTGGTGCTCTACTGGATTGGTTCCTTTACTTGAAAGTTGACGGAGTGTCAACTATTACGTGATCAAGCTCCTGATGATAAAATGGGAAGTTGGCTCCTGAGAGCCATCCGTATCCTTATGCTTTGGAATGAATATTGTTTATTGGATTATTGTTTCTTCTGAAAACTTTTACACTCGCTCATTTTGAGATTGCTACTTGAAGTGTTATTGCTCACTTTTATGAACTCTTCATGCTCGTTACTTTGCTATATCGAAAACTTGTACTTATAAATAATGGTCAATTTGCTATTTGGAACCTCGCTGGGCTTTTAGCTCATACTACGCTATTTGTTTTCCTTACAGGGGGTACGAGCGAGGCGTGAGAGGTGTAAAGACTAGCGTAGTCTAGTTGTTTTTGACTTTTGACTTGTACTCGCGCTATTCCTCGAATAGAATGTTTTATATATTGAGGCTTTGTACCTTGATTTTTATCAATGTAAATTCTAAGTTTAAATTGCGATGTTATTTATGGTCCATGAATGAATGCACGTGATACGAGAGAGTGAGTCCTGGCGAGAGCTGGGCAGGTGGTCTGCCAAACCCTTTGGTACGCCTCAGGGGGAGGTGGGGTCGTCACAGATGGTATCAGAGCTCCTATTGAACTCGTGCCGGGAGAGGGTTCTCGGACTGTGGTGATTGTCTTGTTAAGTGTGGAACAATTGTCTATTGTTGTGGACCTTAGATATGTATGTTGGGTAGGAATCTCTAATATGGGTGATTTGCTCTTGAGCCTGGCCAGCTTGAGTGGTGAATTATCATATTTTCGGATTCTTGTCCCCGAATACCAAAGAGTGACACCTTTACGATAAGTTGAGATCTCGCGTAATATTGGGATAAGTTTGGATTGTGAAAGCAAAGGCAAGAGGAATGCGAATAGCCTGGACTTGTAATATATTGAAGATATTCATGGGATTCAGGATCCTTCTTATTCACGTGTTTCGAGCCTTGATTAAATGTAGTGCCTGAACGATACCTAGGGTTAATGCTTTATAAGTTATGTGACTTGTTTTGATTGAATGTGTTGTATTGCCTTGTTTTATGATTTAGAGGGGTTTATGATTTGCATTATTCTGTTTTGTGCTGTTTATATTTATTTAGTTACTTAGTGGCTATATTCTATCATTGATTAGTTGGTTATATTGTTATAGTTGATTCGCTACGAACCATGGAGGGTAGAAGAAGTCAAGCTAGGGGAACTAACCGAGGACGCGGTCCTAGTCGTAGCTGTGGGGGTAGACAAGCCCAGGAACCGGTACGAGAACCGAGAGAGGAAAGAGAGGCAACGGTTGAACCACAACCTGAACCCCAAGCTGCAGGGGGAGATCAAGTGGCAACTGCCATTCAGCAGATGACTAACATTCTGGCTCGGTTAGTGGAACAACAGGGTCAAGCCCCTGTACATCAACCTAGGGACCCTGACAATGGGCAAGATAGGGCCTTAGAGAGATTCCATAAGTTCTCTCCACCCAAATTCCTAGGAGGGCCAGACCCGGATGGGGCCGAGAAATGGCTGGAGGCCATGATAAATATTTTTGCTGCCCTAAACTATACAGAGGAGAGGCAAGTCCAATTCGCTGTTTTCCAGTTCGAGGGGCCAGCTAGGGCTTGGTGGAACGTAGTGAGGGCCAAGTGGGAGAGAGAGGCGACTGCATGGACCTGGTTAAACTTCGTACGGGAATTTAACGAAAAATACCTTCCACCCATCGTCCAGGAGAAGCGAGAGGACGATTTCATTAAACTCCGCCAGGGAATGTTGAGTGTAACTGAGTATGAGACTCAGTTTACAAAGTTGTCCAAATTTGCCCCTGAACTGATAGCTACGGAGCAAAGAAAAGTACGGAGGTTTGTGCAAGGGCTAAATGTGGAGTTACAAGAAGCCTTAGCGGCAGCTCAAATTAACACGTTTACGGAGGTTTTGGAGAAGGCCCAACGAAAAGAAATTGCTAGGGCACAAGAGAGGGCTTTTCATGCAAAAAGGAGAGGTGCGCCTGGTGGAAGTCATAGGCAAGGACAATGTGAATTAGATATGCCACCCTTTAAGATAGGTCGAGGAGATGGTGGTGAGAAAACTTCAGGGATGTCTAAGGAAAGTACTCCAAGGGGAGCTTCGCGTGGCTGGGGCCAAGCAAGAGGTGCCTCACAAGGAGGTCAGACCTCAGCCCCTCAAGTATCTTGTGGGTACTGTGGGAAGGCCAATCATGTGGAGAATGATTGTTGGCGAAAGGCAGGAAAATATTTATGGTGTGGTAGTACCGAGCACCAGCTTGCAACCTGTCCCCGTAGATCACACCTAAACCCTGAACAAGGGAATGTAGGAGGGAACCACTCAAGAGTGCCAGCTAGAGTGTACGCCTTGGAACAACAGACATTACCTGAACCATCGGAGATAGTAGAAGGTACGATGCGTGATTTTGATTGTTTAACTAAGATTTGGCTATAGTGAGACCTGAGAGCTAGAAACGGATATACAAGGAAATACCCTATGTTATTTCGAAGTGCATGTATGAATTTCGAGGACGAAATTCTTTTAAGGAGGGGAGATTGTGACACCCCGAATATTGGGAGGTTGTTTGTAAAGAAGATACTAAAGTGTATTTCTTTGGATTTGATTTAAAACCTTATTTTGTTTTAAAAGACTAGAAACCCTAATTTTAATCACTGAAATTGTAAAACCCTCACGTTTTTCTTAAAAACTTCCTTTTATTTGGAAATTCATTATTTATTAAAGCCCTACTACCCAATCGTTTCACAATAAGTGCAAATAAACCTAGAAAGTAGGGTTTCACTTTTGGTTTCAAGATTGGAGCAAAATTAGGGTTTTCGCGATTTTTCGCCGGATGAATTTTCGGTACTGAGCAAGGATCAAATTTGGTGATTAAAAGTGACTTTTAAGTGAGAAATAATATGTGATTAGGGGCAATGATATAAGGTTAGTGAATAGGAAGTAAAAATCCTAGTACGTGTGTTTTTAAGAAAAACGGTGCGAACCGACGGGTATCGTGCACTACCGATTGAACACACCACTTGACCATCATTTTTTTATATACTTAATCTCTTTAATATTACAGCCAAACATCAGCTATAAAGCTGAGCAAGCTGGCCGAATTTTTTGACCAAAAACAACAAGGAAAAGGAAAAAAATTAAGAACCAATCTTGAAGGAACAAGTGGTAGTCTTTCCTTGGTTGGTTGACTAATGAATTTACATCATATTTATCCCTAAAATCAACTCCAAAGCTCTTCATTTCTGCACCATCACAGACGAGAGAGAGAGAGAAAAGGGAGAGCAAGAAAAACAAGAAAAACAACCATTTCATCTTGAGTTTGATCAACCAAGTGAGAAAGAAAGGAAACTAGACCGATTAAAGTGTTAGTTGGTGAGTGGGGAAGCTAGAGGAACTAAGAAATTTCAAAGGAAGTGGAGTATCACTCTTCCAAGCCTTGTTCTTGAGGTAAAAATCTGATCATGATCCTTGCTCCTTTAAATTTTGGTCTAAGATGTTATTTAGATCATGTTTTAGCTTGATTACAAGATAAGCAAGTTGTTGTGATGATTCTTGGATGAGATATGCAAGCTAGGGTTTGATTAATTTCTGCCTAACCTTGTTTTATATTTAGTATATGTTGTATATAAGAGTAGATAAGGGGCTTTGGTAGAATTGGAAGCAAGAAAATGGAAGGATTGACTTGAGAATTCAAAAATTCCAGATTTCTGGAATTTCAGGATTACATTCTGTCCGATTTTAATACTCATAGTTAGAGGAAAACTTAGGATTGTCCTAAAACATGAAAGTTGTAGATAATGGTATTTTATAGGTGCCTACAAAATTTCAGCTCAATCGGAGCAATTTATCCCGTGAAAAGACCAAAATACGCTCACTGTTTTAAGGTTTTTCCCAGTAGTTCGTTTGGTCAGTTTATCCAGTTTATCACGTTTATTCACTAGGATCCGTACTGATTTAGCTTTTTACCAAAACATGAAAGTTTTAGTATTCTGACTTAGCTTTTAAACGCCTCCAAGAACACCTTAATCGGACCTTGGTAACCTGATATATGACCATTCAAGTGCAGAGCGGTTAAATAGCCGACTAGTTAGATTTTGGTTCTGTAAATTGAGGATTTGACTAGGTTTCATTGGAAACTGGACTAAGTCATCTTCATGAACATTGTATCCCTGTGTCTTAGCTTCGAAACGGTATAAGTTACGCCTCAATCCGATAAGCATAGCCTCGGATGTGTTATTTCCGCAACCACACGTCAAATCTGTCTTTTGCTAGGTTACATTTCCGCACTTGTTATCACTTTGATTTTGTTCTTATGATTGTTATGAGCCTATGGAACGGCTATATACTTGAATCTATGATATGTATGACTTTGGGATTGGCTGAGGAAAAATAATGAAGCCTAAATGGCTGGAAAATTAGGTAAACACAAAGGGCATGCTGCCCAAATTTACGCTCGAGGACTATAAAAATACACTTGCGACTTGGGTCGAGTTGATATGAATAGTACTTGAACCATCTAGGGTACTTGAGTCTTCTTGTTTCGAGGTATATAAGTAAGGATTTGGCCGAACTTGTACCCTTGAGAAATGCAATCATGATTGCTCGAAGTATGTTTTCCTTGTACTTTCAACTCGCATGACAATTTCAAGTATAAATATTACAAAGTTTTACTGTTTAAAAAGGCGAGCAAGTGTTTCACGACTACTCTCCAAGTGAATTCCAATTTCTTGATTTTTATTGAATGAAACGTCTAAGTTTCGAATCTTAGTCATGTTTCAAAGTTCTCAAACTGAGTTTTATCGCAGATTTGGACTCCGAACCCGGAGTATAACCTGAAAGTGACCAGTAAAGGCACTATATCTTGTGGTGAGTGCTTTCAAATACCGAATTACACTAGATACTTGAACTTGATACGTGACCAATATGAGTACATGTTATATACGTGAATTGATAGGGCAAGAGTGTACTTTATCGCACTTGCCCTTACGTGATATACTTGTTTATTGATTACAATTGACTTGATATACTTGTTTATGATGTGCGCACTTCTTGGAATTCCAGAAACCCTGTGGCGAGTTACTCTAGTCGAGCCGGCAAGGGCTTGGTCGATTGGGTAACGAACCCTGGGTCTCTTGTTTTGTCGAGTGGAGTGATATCTCCTCGACTAATCGGTATACTCGAGTATTACCACCCGTATTTATTGAGGATTTTGGGCCCAGTAGGGGGTGTGAATGGTGGACGGAGAGTAGTGTAAGTGGTGCTCTACTGTATTGGTTCCTTTACTTGAAAGTTGACGGAGTGTCAACTATTACGTGATCAAGCTCCTGATGATAAAATGGGAAGTTGGCTCCTGAGAGCCATCCGTATCCTTATGCTTTGGAATGAATATTGTTTATTGGATTATTGTTTCTTCTGAAAACTTTTACACTCGCTCATTTTGAGATTGCTACTTGAAGTGTTATTGCTCACTTTTATGAACTCTTCATGCTCGTTACTTTGCTATATCGAAAACTTGTACTTATAAATAATGGTCAATTTGCTATTTGGAACCTCGCTGGGCTTTTAGCTCATACCACGCTATTTGTTTTCCTTACAGGGGGTACGAGCGAGGCGTGAGAGGTGTAAAGACTAGCGTAGTCTAGTTGTTTTTGACTTTTGACTTGTACTAGCGCTATTCCTCGAATAGAATGTTTTATATATTGAGGCTTTGTACCTTGATTTTCATCAATGTAAATTCTAAGTTTGAATTGCGATGTTATTTATGGTCCATGAATGAATGCACGTGATACGAGTGAGTGAGTCCTGGCGAGAGCTGGGCAGGTGGTCTGCCAAACCTTTTGGTACGCCTCAGGGGGAGGTGGGGTCGTCACAGAAGGTATCAGAGCTCCTATTGAGCTCGTGCCGGGAGAGGGTTCTCGGACTGTGGGGATTGACTTGTTAAGTGTGGAACAATTGTCTATTGTTGTGGACCTTAGATATGTATGTTGGGTAGGAATCAATAATATGGGTGATTTGCTCTTGATCCTGGCCAGCTTGAGTGGTGAATTGTCATATTTTCGGATTCTTGTCCCCGAATACCAAAGAGTGACACCTTTACGATAAGTTGAGATCTCGCGTAATATTGGGATAAGTTTGGATTGTGAAAGCAAAGGCAAGGGGAATGCGAATAGCCTGGACTTGTAATATATTGAAGATATTCATGGGATTCAGGTTCCTTCTTATTCACGTGTTTCGAGCCTTGATTAAGTATAGTGCCTGAACGATACCTAGGGTTAATGCTTTATAAGTTATGTGACTTGTTTTGATTGAATGTGTTGTATTGCCTTGTTTTATGATTTAGAGGGGTTTATGATTTGCATTATTCTGTTTTGTGCTGTTTATATTTATTTAGTTACTTAGTGGCTATATTCTATCATTGATTAGTTGGTTATATTGTTATAGTTGATTCGCTACGAACCATGGAGGGTAGAAGAAGTCAAGCTAGGGGAACTAACCGAGGACGCGGTCCTAGTCGTAGCCGTGGGGGTAGACAAGCCCAGGAACCGGTACGAGAACCGAGAGAGGAAAGAGAGGCAACGGTTGAACCACAACCTGAACCCCAAGCTGCAGGGGGAGATCAAGTGGCAACTGCCATTCAGCAGATGACTAACATTCTGGGTCGATTAGTGGAACAACAGGGTCAAGCCCCTGTACATCAACCTAGGGACCCTGACAATGGGCAAGATAGGGCCTTAGAGAGATTCCATAAGTTCTCTCCACCCAAATTCTTAGGAGGGCCAGACCCGGATAGGGCCGAGAAATGGCTGGAGGCCATGATAAATATTTTTGCTGCCCTAAACTATACAGAGGAGAGGCAAGTCCAATTCGCTGTTTTCCAGTTCGAGGGGTCAGCTAGGGCTTGGTGGAACGTAGTGAGGGCGAAGTGGGAGAGAGAGGCGACTGCATGGACCTGGTTAAACTTCGTACGGGAATTTAACGAAAAATACCTTCCACCCATCGTCCAGGAGAAGCGAGAGGACGATTTCATTAAACTCCGCCAGGGAATGTTGAGTGTAACTGAGTATGAGACTCTGTTTACAAAGTTATCCAAATTTACCCCTGAACTGATAGCTACGGAGCAAAGAAAAGTACGGAGGTTTGTGCAAGGGCTAAATGTGGAGTTACAAGAAGCCTTAGCGGCAGCTCAAATTAACACGTTTACGGAGGTTTTAGAGAAGGCCCAACGAATATAAATTGCTAGGGCACAGGTGAGGGCTTTTCATGCAAAAAGGAGAGGTGCGCCTGGTGGAAGTCATAGGCAAGGACAATGTGAATTAGATATGCCACCCTTTAAGATAGGTCGAGGAGATGGTGGTGAGAAAACTTCAGGGATGTCTAAGGAAAGTACTCCAAGGGGAGCTTCGCGTGGCTGGGGCCAAGCAAGAGGTGCCTCACAAGGAGGTCAGACCTCAGCCCCTCAAGTATCTTGTGGGTACTGTGGGAAGGCCAATCATGTGGAGAATGATTGTTGGCGAAAGGCAGTAAAATGTTTATGGTGTGGAAGTACCGAGCACCAGCTTGCAACCTGTCCCCGTAGATCACACCTAAACCCTGAACAAGGGAATGTAGGAGGGAACCACTCAAGAGTGCCAGCTAGAGTGTACGCCTTGGAACAACAGACATTACCTGAACCATCGGAGATAGTAGAAGGTACGATGCGTGATTTCGATTGTTTAACTAAGTTTTGGCTATAGTGAGACCTGAGAGCTAGAAACGGATATACAAGGAAATACCCTATGTTATTTCGAAGTGCATGTATGAATTTCGAGGACGAAATTCTTTTAAGGAGGGGAGATTGTGACACCCCGAATATTGGGAGGTTGTTTGTAAAGAAGATACTAAAGTGTATTTCTTTGGATTTGATTTAAAACCTTATTTTGTTTTAAAAGACTAGAAACCCTAATTTTAATCACTGAAATTATAAAACCCTCACGTTTTTCTTAAAAACTTCCTTTTATTTGGAAATTCATTATTTATTAAAGCCCTACTACCCAATCGTTTCACAATAAGTGCAAATAAACCTAGAAAGTAGGGTTTCACTTTTGGTTTCAAGATTGGAGCAAAATTAGGGTTTTCGCGATTTTTCGCCGGATGAATTTTCGGTACTGAGCAAGGATCAAATTTGGTGATTAAAAGTGACTTTTAAGTGAGAAATAATATGTGATTAGGGGCAATGATATAAGGTTAGTGAATAGGAAGTAAAAATCCTAGTACGTGTGTTTTTAAGAAAAACGGTGCGAACCGACGGGTACCGTGCACTACCGATTGAACACACCACTTGACCATCATTTTTTTATATACTTAATCTCTTTAATATTAGAGCCAAACATCAGCTATAAAGCTGAGCAAGCTGGCCGAATTTTTTGACCAAAAACAACAAGGAAAAGGAAAAAAATTAAGAACCAATCTTGAAGCAACAAGTGGTAGTCTTTCCTTGGTTGGTTGACTAATGAATTTACATCATATTTATCCCTAAAATCAACTCCAAAGCTCTTCATTTCTGCACCATCACAGCCGAGAGAGAGAGAGAAAAGGGAGAGCAAGAAAAACAAGAAAAACAACCATTTCATCTTGAGTTTGATCAACCAAGTGAGAAAGAAAGGAAACTAGACCGATTAAAGTGTTAGTTGGTGAGTGGGGAAGCTAGAGGAACTAAGAAATTTCAAAGGAAGTGGAGTATCACTCTTCCAAGCCTTGTTCTTGAGGTAAAAATCTGATCATGATCCTTGCTCCTTTAAATTTTGGTCTAAGATGTTATTTAGATCATGTTTTAGCTTGATTACAAGATAAGCAAGTTGTTGTGATGATTCTTGGATGAGATATGCAAGCTAGGGTTTGATTAATTTCTGCCTAACCTTGTTTTATATTTAGTATATGTTGTATATAAGAGTAGATAAGGGGCTTTGGTAGAATTGGAAGCAAGAAAATGGAAGGATTGACTTGAGAATTCAAAAATTCCAGATTTCTGGAATTTCAGGATTACATTCTGTCCGATTTTAATACTCATAGTTAGAGGCAAAATTAGGATTTTCCTAAAACATGAAAGTTGTAGATAATGGTATTTTATAGGTGCCTACAAAATTTCAGCTCAATCGGAGCAACTTATCCCGTGAAAAGACCAAAATACCCTCACTGTTTTAAGGTTTTTCCCAGTAGTTCGTTTGGTCAGTTTATCCAGTTTATCATGTTATTCACTAGGATCCGTACTGATTTAGCTTTTTACCAAAACATGAAAGTTTTAGTATTCTGACTTAGCTTTTAAAAACCTCCAAGAACACCTTAATCGGACCTTGGTAACCTGAGATATGACCATTCAAGTGCAGAGCGGTTAAATAGCCGACTAGTTAGATTTTGGTTCTGTAAATTGAGGATTTGACTAGGTTTCATTGGAAACTGGACTAAGTCATCTTCATGAACATTGTACCCCTGTGTCTTAGCTTCGAAACGGTATAATTTGTGCCTCAATCCGATAAGCATAGCCTCGGATGTGTTATTTCCGCAACCACACGTCAAATCTGTCTTTTGCTAGGTTACATTTCCGCACTTGTTATCACTTTGATTTTGTTCTTATGATTGTTATGAGCCTATGGAACGGCTATATACTTGAATCTATGATATGTATGACTTTGGGATTGGCTGAGGAAAAATAATGAAGCCTAAATGGCTGGAAAATTAGGTAAACACAAAGGGCATGCTGCCCAAATTTACGCTCGAGGACTATAAAAATAAACTTGCGACTTGGGTCGAGTTGATATGAATAGTACTTGAACCATCTAGGGTACTTGAGTCTTCTTGTTTCGAGGTATATAAGTAAGGATTTGGCCGAACTTGTACCCTTGAGAAATGCAATCATGATTGCTCGAAGTATGTTTTCCTTGTACTTTCAACTCGCATGACAATTTCAAGTATAAATATTACAAAGTTTTACTGTTTAAAAAGGCGAGCAAGTGTTTCACGACTACTCTCCAAGTGAATTCCAATTTCTTGATTTTTATTGAATGAAACGTCTAAGTTTCGAATCTTAGTCATGTTTCAAAGTTCTCAAACTGAGTTTTATCGCAGATTTGGACTCCGAACCCGGAGTATAACCTGAAAGTGACCAGTAAAGGCACTATATCTTGTGGTGAGTGCTTTCAAATACCGAATTGCACTAGATACTTGAACTTGATACGTGACCAATATGAGTACATGTTATATACGTGAATTGATAGGGCAAGAGTGTACTTTATCGCACTTGCCCTTACGTGATATACTTGTTTATTGATTGCAATTGACTTGATATACTTGTTTATGATGTGCGCACTTCCTGGAATTCCAGAAACCCTGTGGCGAGTTACTCTAGTCGAGCCGGCAAGGGCTTGGTCGATTGGGTAACGAACCCTGGGTCTCTTGTTTTGTCGAGTGGAGTGATATCTCCTCGACTAATCGGTATACTCGAGTATTACCACCCGTATTTATTGAGGATTTTGGGCCCAGTAGGGGGTGTGAATGGTGGACGGAGAGTAGTGTAAGTGGTGCTCTACTGGATTGGTTCCTTTACTTGAAAGTTGACGGAGTGTCAACTATTACGTGATCAAGCTCCTGATGATAAAATGGGAAGTTGGCTCCTGAGAGCCATCCGTATCCTTATGCTTTGGAATGAATATTGTTTATTGGATTATTGTTTCTTCTGAAAACTTTTACACTCGCTCATTTTGAGATTGCTACTTGAAGTGTTATTGCTCACTTTTATGAACTCTTCATGCTCGTTACTTTGCTATATCGAAAACTTGTACTTATAAATAATGGTCAATTTGCTATTTGGAACCTCGCTGGGCTTTTAGCTCATACCACGCTATTTGTTTTCCTTACAGGGGGTACGAGCGAGGCGTGAGAGGTGTAAAGACTAGCGTAGTCTAGTTGTTTTTGACTTTTGACTTGTACTAGCGCTATTCCTCGAATAGAATGTTTTATATATTGAGGCTTTGTACCTTGATTTTCATCAATGTAAATTCTAAGTTTGAATTGCGATGTTATTTATGGTCCATGAATGAATGCACGTGATACGAGTGAGTGAGTCCTGGCGAGAGTTGGGCAGGTGGTCCGCCAAACCCTTTGGTACGCCTCAGGGGGAGGTGGGGTCGTCACAGAATTGATCCTCGAACTTTTTTCCATCAACAGATTTAGTTTCTAAACTTTTGTTTATCCAATTTAGTACCTAAACTTCTACTATGTTTTATTGAATTTAGTTCTTTTAGCCAAAGTTTAGCCAAGTTGTTTTTTCAACATAGTGAAAGGGCAATAACGAAACCAACCATATGTTTCTTTTTTTTTTAAAAAAAAGTTGCCAATCATGTCCGGCAACCAATAATGTGTTTCAACTTAAATTACCTATGTTGTGATTTACTCACAATTGGGTTGTTCTCAATGGATGGCTAATATAAAGTGAATTGTGTGTTCAACTGTGATAGCCCCACCTTCTATTAGGGCATACCCCAAAGGTCAGCGGACTGCCTGCCCAACTCTTGCCAGGACTACTAAGCCAAAATTCACATTTTCCATACTAAAACACACAATTTAACTTCGATTAATCAATCCATACTATATACAATGGAGTCTCTAACTATTCAACTTAAAGTACAAGTCAGAATATCCAAACTTATACAAATACATGTGAGGTTTACTAATACAGAGGAGGTTAAACAAACATAAACTATAACTAGTTCAACTCTTTCCCAAAATTCACACTCCTAAATTTTCGCCCCCTATAAGGAAAACAAAGGTAACAAGGTGAGTTTTCGCCCAATGAGGTACCAAAAGGGTCACGCAGTCAAGAATCACACAACTACAATTTTAATCGATCAAATATAAGTATCAAATAAAGATATAAGTAAACACCACAACTTAAACAGAGTAGTTCAAGTAAAAGGATATAGATGGCTCTCAAGAGCCAAATTCCCCGTTACATTAACTTGATCCAAACCCATTGACACTCCGTCAATGTTTAAATAAGCAAAATAATGACCGTAGATCCCTACTTTACACCAATTTTCGTCCACCAAACATACCCCGTACCGGGCCTGAGCACCAAATAGAAACAGTGGCGGTAATACTCGAGTATACCAGATATCAGAATATTCAGTGAATCAGTAACAACTTCCTCATGGTTCGTCATTCTACCTCGACCAAGCCCTTGCTGACTCGATTCAATTGACTACCAATGAGGTTTGAGCTCAAATTTCGCAGTAAGGTCATTGGATATTAGCCTCCAAACGACATCAACTCATGCACAAGTAACAGATCCAAATTGCACAGTTAACCAGTCAAATAGTCAAGGAAAACGAGTGTGATACAGTACACCCTTGTCCCGTCCACGATAAACTAAAGTCACAGTCATTGAAGTCATAAATTTTAAGCACAAATAAATTGGTTAAGCAACAAGTCATGCAAGTGGTACACTCACCAGTTCAAGCAAAAATAACGTCAAAAGTTTCCTCCCGGATTATGCCCTTGATCATCGACAAACCCTAAGAACAACCAAGATAAAATATTATGGTTCAACCATCCAAAGTTTAGGTGAACCAAAGAAAATTCAAGTAACTACTAGTGCAAAGATGCAAATATGATTTTGGAGTGAAAAGAAAACATTAGGACCTAAGAACATGAATAACCAAAGAGTCCTTCATTTCAATTCATGGCTGGAATTTCTGGCAACAAAATAGCTAAGAAGACAACGAACCTCGAGTTTCAAGTAAAACAAATGCTACTAGAAAGCATACTAGAAGGAACCATCAATTTTCCTCTTATTTCTCAGATGATTTTATCAAAATTTCAGCTTTATACGCTACCATCAAAGTGCACGCAAGAAATCACATGTAACCTAAGTCCAAACCAACCCAAAATCATCCCTCTTATCTCACTTATTTCACAAGAAAGGAAGTAGTAAAAATTTCAGCAGCACTTCCCCTCATTTTCTTTACTTTTCCATCCAAACTCAACACCAAATTTCATCTCAATTCAACCTCAATTACAACCACAAGTCATAAACTATAAATAAACTTGATTAAGGCCACAAAACCATCCAAATATAGCAAATTTATAGCTCAAATATCAACCACAATAAAGCTGAATTTTGGAAACCCTAAGCTGAAATTTTCAAATACATGCTGGAATTTTCCTTAAGCAAGCCAAACTAACATATAAAAGCTAGATAATTCACATGGCAAAGCTACCAAATCATGGCCAAGCTCAAGCATCATATAAAAGGTGAAATTTCACCATCAAAGCTGTAATTTTTCCAATCACCTCTTAAACCATGAAATTTTCCATGTAAACTACCAAAATCCAACTCTAAAACCACTAGTATGCAAGTAATAGAAGTAAAAAGCGTTTCTTGCCATAGTTACCTTGAAACCCCAAGAAAATGGAAACCAAGTGCTTATTCCCTCAAAATCTCTCCACTAAAGCCTTTAATCTTCCCTAGATATCACCTTTTATGGAGCAGTTTGCAAGATCAATGGTTAAAACTCAAGATTCAAGCAAGAAATTTGAGGTTGAAGATGAAGTTTTCTTTCCCTTTTTTCCCTCAAGAGGTTCGGCCAAAGCTAGGAAGAAAGTGTGATGAGCAACCCTAGGGGAAGACCCTCCTAGAATCTCCCAACTTTGTAATATCAGAGTTGGACCTTTTCTCCCAATGGAAATTGAACGCGATTGTTCTCATGAACTCAAGACCTCTGACACATGAAGGTAATCAACAACTTTAAGCAAATAATGATGGATGAAGAGACACCACGATTAGGGAGCAAACTAATCGATAAAGTATGATTTGAATCCTAAGCTATGAACTCAAGAATTCAAGAGTAAGTTCGATTAAGAACTTGAAGGAAAATTTCTCACGATTTCTGGTTGTAATATTCGTCCCAAAAACGTTGGAGGTGTGGGCTATTTATAGCCTTACATAGACACAAGACCTAATGTGTTTTGAAATCACTTATGACCTAAATTAAATGACAATAAAATAAAGTAACTAGATAAAATGACTAGATGGGCAGACGACTTGAGCTTATAAAGCGTGCCCACGCCTTCTAGTGCCTTTTGTGACAGCCCCACCTTCCCCTAAGGCGAACCAAAGGGGTTAGCGGACTGCCTGCCCAACTCTCGCCAGGACTAGCGGGACAGTGTAAAGCGATCTAGCACGTTCCGGAACATACAAGCGCGCTTAGTCAAGTCAAAATTACAAAATAAAAAAAACGAAAACAGAGTCGGCCATGAATAGTAACCGACACGTCAAAATCCAACCAAGCATCAATCAAACATATACATCTTGAAATTTAGCATTTACATACCAAAAGGGCATACCCAAGTTGTCCAACAAGTTTATACAAGTACGGTTTGTGTGACAGCCCCACCTTCCCCTAAGGCGAACCAAAGGGGTTAGCGAACTGCCTGCCCAGCTCTCGCCAGGACTAACGGTTCGGTATAGAACGAGCTAATACATTCCGGAGCTTACCAATGCGGGTAAACAAATCAAAATGTTAAAATAAAAAAAAAAACGAAACCGAAGTCGGCTATGAATAGTAACCGACCCGTCAGAACCCAACCAAATATCAAGCAAACATTCACATCTTGAAACTTAGCATTTACAAGCCAAAGTGGCATACAAAAGTATTCAAAAGTGGATACATGTCCGGTTTGCCAAATCAAAAGGAAAACGGTCCCAAAAGTACATTTAGGGTTTCAATACATGACCTATACAAAAGATATGTTCAACTAGCTCAATTTGGCAGCCAATTGTCAAATCCAGTCCAAAAGTATTTATTTTCCTGTAAGGAAAACAAAAGGAACAGAAAGGGGTGAGCTTGCGCTCAATGAGGTACCAGACATATAGCAGTAAAATCATGGCATTTCACATTTAACAAATCAGGTACACATGCCAGATGTAAAGTAAATGAACCAATGATTCAAATCAGAAGGATACAGGTGGCTCTCAGGAGCCAAATTCCCATGAGCATCATCGAAGCTTGATCGAAATAATAGTTGACACTCCGTCAACGCTAAAGGAGTAACCAATACCGTATACTCCACTTTCTTCGATTCCTTCCACCTCACATACCCCACCGGGCCCGAAATCCAATCAGATCAGAAATGGTAATACTCGAGTATACCCGGAATCAAGGGTCTCAATACCCAAAGATCCCAAAACAGACTACCGTGGTTCGTTATCTAATCGACCAGGCCCTTGCCGGCCCGACTCGAGTAACTGGCCACAGGTGTTGAGCTCAGAGGTCACAGAAAGATCGTTGGACACAAGCTTCCAAACGATGTCAGAACAGATACAGATCCAGATACAGATAACAGATACAGATACAGATACAGATAGCAGATTCAGATACGCGTTCAAAATTGGCATATGAACAGACCAGAGAACGAGTGTGATAAAGTACACCCTCGCCTCCCTTTTATCAAAACAATATTTGGGTCCAACAGTCATAAATCAAGTATTCAGATATTCAGATATTTCACATAACGGGTAGCAGGTAGTGGAACACTCACCGGGGTCAGTACAGATACATCCCAAAAGAGAGCTTTAATCACCAAGAAACCCTAAGATAATCCAAAGAAAATAATTGAAGGTTCCACTTTCAAAATCGAGTATACAGAATGCACATGTAAGGCTAGACTACCAGTCGTATGCCTCGCCAAATAATGATTAAAGCAAGGGTGCAAAACATGAATTTTTGGAACCGAAAAGGTAAAATGAAGACCTAGGCTCAAACAACCCAAAAGTCCTTCGCTCAAATCACAAGTAAATCCAACTAGCCTTCAAGTAAAATTTCGGCAGCATATCCCTTGTGTTTACCTAATTTCCAGCCATCATGGCTTCATTATTTCCTCAAATCAGTCCCAACATCTCGTACAAAAATAATCTCATTCCCAAAAGCCGTTCACTAGGCTTAATGGCATTCAAGTACAAAATTTAGTTAGGAAATGACCGGATATGAAAGTCAAGCCCTAAACTATTCAAATAAACACAATAAGACTCGATTACAAGTCATAAACCAATTCTACATACTACCAAAACAGGGTTCCCTAAGCATACACAAACAATAGAGGAAACCAGAAAAATCCGGAAATGATTTAGCTTTAGCCCTGAAAAAAACAGTTTTTGTCCTCATTTTGCGGTAATGGTGCCCAAGGCACTACGATTATCGGATGAAGGTGCAAGACCCACCGTTTCGAAGCTAAGAGATAGGGATACAACATTACAGAAGGTCACTCAACCCAGTTTCGAGTGTAACCAGGTCAAAAATGTAAGATACCATACCAGAATCACAAAAACAGATTCACAGAACGCATTCTAGCGGAAACATCATAACTCAGGCTCTCCAAGTCCAAATCCATAAATTCCAAAACCATCTGAAATCTAAGAAACAGGGATAAATTTCATCAGAAGGCCTCAACAACCAATTCGGAAGCAATTCCAGCCAAAACAACCAATTACAGGCGCAATTCTTACATTCGGGTAAAACCAGAACAGCAATAGTAATTTCGACTTTTCTCATTCTACGCTACTCCAATTGACCTGAAATTTTGTAGGCACCTCTAAAATTTCATTCCCTACAACTTTAATGTTTTAAGCCAAGGCCAATTCGGCCTCTAACTAGGATCTAAAAATTCGGGCAGAATGTTCCTTCACAAAACCTAATTTTCTGAAATTTCTTCCAAAATAGAAATTGATTGCGATTGTCCACTTTTTCCACCTTCTAGAATCATTATATACCATTTCCAATCATCATAGATAGCCACACAACCATGCTTATATTAAAACAGAAAAATCCCCAAAAATAATAAAACTTCATCACTTCAACCACAAATCAAGAAATAATCCATAATATTGCATCTCATACTACCACTAATCATGATTTAAGCATCAATTAAGGGAGGAGGGTGGTTCTTCACAACTCACCTTAGAAACAAGAGAGAGAGAGCAATAGGTCCTCTTAGCTTTCCAAATAACTCCACAAATCAACTCACTAACACTAATTGAAGAGGTTTTATGGAAGGAATTCAAGATGAAACGGTTAGTTTGTGAGATTGGGCAAGATTGGAGCAAGAAACTTGGAAGCTTTTCTTTCTTTTCTTGTAGGAAGAGGTTCGGCCAAGAGGAAGACAAAAATGAGGAATTTTTGGTGAATTTTTGATTTATTTGGTCAATGGTAAGAAAATTAATAGTGGTCTTACAAGTTCCTCCAATCAAATGGTGACACTTGTCACTTATTTAATGCAAGTCTATCACTTTGTTCCCTCTCACATCAATCCAAATAGCTTCCTCTAATTATCTCTTAACACCCGGTAAATTAAACCCAGTATCCGAAACTTAACCTAGTTGGCCGAATTTTTCCGAACTTTTCGCACTAGTGGGTCCCACGTCCGGTATACGCTCTTAATTTCTCAAAAACTATTCGATACTAGAAAAATCATCTAAAAACTATATTTACTCATAAAAATTATCTAGAAAAATTTCCGGATACAGAAAGTGCAGAAAACAAGCCATTAAAGATAAGAAAACCTAGAAAGATAATAAAACCTAGAAAATGGAAAAGTTACGGGTTCTCACACTCTCTCCCCCTGAAAGAAATTTCGCCCTCGAAATTTTCTTATCAACGGAATCTATCAAAATCTATGGTACCCAACGGACCATACCTTCTACGTCCTCAGACGAGTCAGGATCCTGATGGTGTTCTAAAGAATACACCTGAGCCGGTGTCTTGGATCCAGTCCCTTCCTTTTCCGACTGTCCAGGGTTAGTCTTAGTTGGTTGCGGGGTCCCTTTTCCTTTTCGCAATCGAATTGGGCAGTCAGCAATCCGATGATCGGCACTTCCGCAGCGCAGACATTTTCCCTCTTTCTTCCAACAATTTGCCTCCGTATGATTTGGCCCTCCGCAATATCCACAGGGACCACGAGTAACAGAGACCGGTCCTCCCTGAGGGACATCACGCGACATCCCTGGTTGTCGTACTCCTCCGTTTCCCTTTCCCATCTTAGGGGGCGTACTTGTACCTTCTTGCTCAGAGCTATTCCCAGGAAAGCCCATTTTCTTGGCTTGAAAGTTTTTCACCTGTAGCCTAGCATTTTCTACTCATTGCGCCTTCTCTACGGCCTCGCTAAAAGCATTAATCTGGGCCACCGCGAGGCCCTTCTGAATTTCTACGTTCAAACCCTGGATAACACGCCTTATTCGCCGCTGCTCGGTCATGATCAGTTCAGGGGCAAATTTGGATAGGCGGGTGAACTGGCTCTCGTATTCCGCGACAGACTGGGCCCCTTGGCGAAGTCGGATAAACTCATCTTCCTTCCGCTCCTGGACTAGAGGAGGGAAGAATTTCGGGTTGAACTCCCGCATAAAATTCACCCAAGTCCTGGGCGTCTGTTCCCGTTCCCATTTTTGCCGTATGACGTTCCACCAGGAACGGGCCGCCCCTTCCAACTGGAAAACGGCGAAAGTCACCTGCCGTTCTTCGGTGTAGTGCAGGGCAGCGAAAATGTCTACCATTTTCTCGAGCCACCTTTCGGCGACATCCAGATCGGGTTCCCCAATAAATTTCGGTGGTGCGAACTTTTGGAACCTCTCAAGTGCCCTATCGTCGCTTTCGACATGATTGCCCTGATTTCCAGGATTAGGGTTTGGGGTTTGGCCTTGTTGTTGCACCACTTGTGCCAGCAGGTTGGTCATTTGCTGCATAGCGGCAGCTATCTGCACGTTGGGGTCAACTCTCGGTTCAGGGTTAGGTCCAGAGGAGGTTTCCCCAGTGCCCCTTTCAGGCGTAGGTTGCCTATTCCCGCGCCCACGTCCCCGGCCACTACGTGTGCCTTCCATTAAATCTAAGTCGATCTAGATCACAAAATAAATATACTGTTAAAGGGCACCTAACCCTCTTTTTCGTAGCACTAAACAGGAACTAGTAAACAAGAACAATTAACTAAACAACTCCCTCGTAGAGCATGTAAACACATAACACATATACAGAGAACACATAACAGGATCAACAATTATACAGAACAGTCAGTCAGGTACATACAAAGTCATCCCATAAAACAAAAGGGTCCTCCAAAAGTACTATAGACAGACTAGGTCACGAGTACAAAAGAACTCACGAAAAACTTTCTTTCCCCCCCGGGGCTCTATCCAACATCCACGAGAACAACACCATTTATATCTTAATCAAGGTTGATCACGCTTAACCACACCCGAACAGACCATATGAAGTTCCATAGAATCGCCTTTCTAGTTCGCCTAAGTCCTTTCTAACCTAGGCTCTCATTGAGTTAGTAGCCCGGCACGAGAATCCCAAATAAGATAATTCACAACTCGAGCCGGCCGGTCCCAAGAGTAAATCATCCATATTAAAGATTCCTACCCGACATACATACCTAGCTTCCTCAAGTCCCATGATAATGATCCTTACTCTTATAACATGCACAGTTCATAGCTTATGCTCAAAAGAGCACTTATACCTTTCACAAAAGCAGGACCATAACACCACTTGGCCCCAAACTCACTCCGCGCAGAGACCACGCGAAGTGGCTCTGATACCACCTGTGACAGCCCCACCTTCCCCTAAGGCGAACCAAAGGGGTTAGCGAACTGCCTGCCCAGCTCTCGCCAGGACTAACGGTTCGCTATAGAACGAGCTAATACATTCCGGAGCTTACCAACGCGTGAAAACAAATCAAAATGTTAAAATAAAAAAAAACGAAACCGAAATCGGCTATGAATAGTAACCGACCCGTCAGAACCCAACCAAATATCAAGCAAACATTCACATCTTGAAACTTAGCATTTACAAGCCAAAGTGGCATACAAAAGTATTCAAAAGTGGATACATGTCTGGTTTGCCAAATCAAAAGGAAAATGGTCCCAAAAGTACATTTAGGGTTTCAATACATGAGCTATACAAAAGATATGTTCAACTAGCTCAATTTGGCAGTCAATTGTCAAATCCAGTCCAAAAGTATTTATTTTCCTGTAAGGAAAACAAAAGGAACAGAAAGGGGTGAGCTTGCGCTCAATGAGGTACCAGACATATAGCAGTAAAATCATGGCATTTCACATTTAACAAATCAGGTACACATGCCAGATGTAAAGTAAATGAACCAATGATTCAAATCAGAAGGATACAGGTGGCTCTCAGGAGCCAAATTCCCATTAGCATCATCGAAGCTTGATCGAAATAATAGTTGACACTCCGTCAACGCTAAAGGAGTAACCAATACCGTAGACTCCACTTTCTTCGATTCCTTCCACCTCACATACCCCACCGGGCCCGAAATCCAATCAGATCAGAAATGGTAATACTCGAGTATACCCGGAATCAAGGGTCTCAATACCCAAAGATCCCAAAATAGACTACCGTGGTTCGTTATCTAATCGACCAGGCCCTTGCCGGCCCGACTCGAGTAACTGGCCACAGGTGTTGAGCTCAGAGGTCACAGAAAGGTCGTTGGACACAAGCTTCCAAACGACTTCAGAACAGATACAGATCCAGATACAGATAACAGATACAGATACAGATACAGATAGTAGATTCAGATACGCGTTCAAAATTGGCATATGAACAGCCCAGAGAACGAGTGTGATAAAGTACACCCTCGCCTCCCTTTTATCAAAACAGTATTTGGCTCCAACAGTTATAAATCAAGTATTCAGATATTCAGATATTTCACATAACGGGTAGCAGGTAGTGGAACACTCACCGGGGTCAGTACAGATACCTCCCAAAAGAGAGCTTTAATCACCAAGAAACCCTAAGACAATCCAAAGAAAACAATTGAAGGTTCCACTTTCAAAATCGAGTATACAGAATGCACATGTGAGGCTCGACTACCAGTCGTATGCCTCGCCAAATAATGATTAAAGCAAGGGTGCAAAACATGAATTTTTGGAACCGAAAAGGTAAAATGAAGACCTAGGCTCAAACAACCCAAAAGTCCTTCGCTCAAATCACAAGTAAATCCAACTAGCCTTCAAGTAAAATTTCGGCAGCATATCCCTTGTGTTTACCTAATTTCCAGCCATCATGGCTTCATTATTTCCTCAAATCAGTCCCAACATCTCGTACAAAAATAAACTCATTCCCAAAAGCCGTTCACTAGGCTTAAAGGCATTCAAGTACAAAATTTAGTTAGGAAATGACCGGATATGAAAGTCAAGCCCTAAACTATTCAAATAAACACAATAAGACTCGATTACAAGTCATAAACCAATTCTACATACTACCAAAACAGGGTTCCCTAAGCATACACAAACAATAGAGGAAACCAGAAAAATCCGGAAATGATTTAGCTTTAGCCCTGAAAAAAACAGTTTTTGTCCTCATTTTGCGGTAATGGTGCCCAAGGCACTACGATTATCGGATGAAGGTGCAAGACCCACCGTTTCGAAGCTAAGAGATAGGGATACAACATTACAGAAGGTCACTCAACCCAGTTTCGAGTGTAACCAGGTCAAAAATGTAAGATACCATACCAGAATCACAAAAACAGATTCACAGAACGCATTCTAGCGGAAACATCATAACTCAGGCTCTCCAAGTCCAAATCCATAAATTCCAAAACCATCTGAAATCTAAGAAATAGGGATAAATTTCATCAGAAGGCCTCAACAACCAATTCGGAAGCAATTCCAGCCAAAACAACCAATTACAGGCGCAATTCTTACATTCGGGTAAAACCAGAACAGCAATAGTAATTTCGACTTTTCTCATTCTACGCTACTCCAATTGACCTGAAATTTTGTAGGCACCTCTAAAATTTCATTCCCTACAACTTTAATGTTTTAAGCCAAGGCCAATTCGGCCTCTAACTAGGATCTAAAAATTCGGGCAGAATGTTCCTTCACAAAACCTAATTTTCTGAAATTTCTTCCAAAATAGAAATTGATTGCGATTGTCCACTTTTTCCACCTTCTAGAATCATTATATACCATTTCCAATCATCATAGATAGCCACACAACCATGCTTATATTAAAACAGAAAAATCCCCAAAAATAATAAAACTTCATCACTTCAACCACAAATCAAGAAATAATCCATAATATTGCATCTCATACTACCACTAATCATGATTTAAGCATCAATTAAGGGAGGAGGGTGGTTCTTCACAACTCACCTTAGAAACAAGAGAGAGAGAGCAATAGGTCCTCTTAGCTTTCCAAATAACTCCACAAATCAACTCACTAACACTAATTGAAGAGGTTTTATGGAAGGAATTCAAGATGAAACGGTTAGTTTGTGAGATTGGGCAAGATTGGAGCAAGAAACTTGGAAGCTTTTCTTTCTTTTCTTGTAGGAAGAGGTTCGGCCAAGAGGAAGACAAAAATGAGGAATTTTTGGTGAATTTTTGATTTATTTGGTCAATGGTAAGAAAATTAATAGTGGTCTTACAAGTTCCTCCAATCAAATGGTGACACTTGTCACTTATTTAATGCAAGTCTATCACTTTGTTCCCTCTCACATCAATCCAAATAGCTTCCTCTAATTATCTCTTAACACCCGGTAAATTAAACCCAGTATCCGAAACTTAACCTAGTTGGCCGAATTTTTCCGAACTTTTCGCACTAGTGGGTCCCACGTCCGGTATACGCTCTTAATTTCTCAAAAACTATTCGATACTAGAAAAATCATCTAAAAACTATATTTACTCATAAAAATTATCTAGAAAAAATTTCCGGATACAGAAAGTGCAGAAAACAAGCCATTGAAGATAAGAAAACCTAGAAAGATAATAAAACCTAGAAAATGGAAAAGTTACGGGTTCTCACAGTTTGCAAATTACAACTCAACATTTTTGGTTGGATCAAAATGCGCTTAGAGTTTGCTCAAAAAGAGCTATTCAAAATTTCATTCATATAAGCTCAACTCGGCAACCAACATTCATGGACTTTCCAAAAGTGTTTATATTCCTGTAAGGAAAACAAAAGGAATAGAGTGAGCTTACGCCCAGTGAGTTACTATCACTCAAGCAACCAATTTCATATAGGCATAAAGCGTTCAATAAAGAAGTAAACCCAGATCACACATTAACAAAACCGATAAAAGGATACGGACGGCTCTCAAGAGCCCCTTTCCTCGCTTGTATACTTGATCGGACTTCATTGACCCTCTGTCAATGTTTACAAAGTAACCAACCGTAGGCTCCACTTTACTTCCATTCCTTCCACCCAACATTCCCCTACCGGGCCCGAACTCCAAGTAGTGTAAATTTGGTAATACTCGAGTATACCGGAATCGAGAGTCTCATACTACAGGATTCCATATAACAGTCCCCATGGCTCGTCAATTTTCACGACCAAGCCCTCGCCGGCTCGATCCAATCGACTACCAATGGGGTTGAGCTCAGTAGTAACAGTAATGGCCGTTGGATACTCGTCCATACGACACCCAATCCAGTATTTCATGTACTATTCAAGTACCACAGTTAACAGTCATATATAATACAAAAGGGGTGAGGGCAATCAAGTACACCCTCACTTTAATCAGTTTCACCGGTGCAAATAAGCCTTCAAGGCATCAAGTTCAAATATAACAAAGCCACATTGTAAACAATCAAGTGAGTAGTATACTCACCAAGCAAGCAAATGATATTTCATATACTTCCGCCCAAAGAGCGTCTTGAATCACCGTCACGCCCTAAAATTTCAAATAGGCACAATAAGACTCGATTACAAGTTATAAACCAATTTCCACATACTACCGAAAATAAGGCTTCATTAGCACGTATAAGTACTAAAGTAAGCTAAGGAAAATCCGGAAATGAAAGTTAAGCTCTAAGACCTAAAAACAGTTTTGACGCCATTAAGCGTATTGGGCACAACTGACACTACGAGTATCGGATGGATGTATACTATACACCGTTTCGAAACTAAAAGATAGGGCTACAATGTTGAAGAAGGCCACTCAGTCTGGTTTGTAGTGAAACTAGGTCAAAAGATCAATATACCAAACCAGAACTGCATAAACAGGTTAATAAACCGCATTCTGGTTAAATCATCATAAGTCAGGCTACCTAAGTCCAATTCAAGTGATTCCAAAGCCATACGAAAGATAAGATACCAGGCTATATTTCTTAAGAAGACATCAACCACCAAATCAATCGTATTCTCAATCAAACTAACCAATTACCAAAGCTGATTACCAAGTTCGGACAGAAACAGGGCAGCAGGGGTATTTCAGTCTTTTCACAGGCTACTTTGCTCCAATTGGCCTGAAATTTTGCAAGAAACTATAAAATATCATTCCCTACAACTTTCATGTTTTAACCCAAGGCTAATTCAGCCTCTAACTATGAGGAACAGTACCAGGCAGAATGGTTGAATTGAAACCCTAAATCCGAATTTTTCCGTTCAATGCGGAAATTTTCCGCAACAACCACAATTTACGCATTCTAGCTTCATTCTAGATCATTTCCAACCATCATACATGGTCACACAATAGTAATCATATGAAAATAGAAAAAATCATGATTAAATAGAAAATGCACCAAATTCTACCAAAAGTCATGAAACAACACCTAAAATCATCACTTCACCTCACACATGTCAATAATTAAGCATTATTGAATTGCAAGAAAGGTCCCTTAGTTACTCACCTTAACAACCCAAGAACAAGAGCAACTTAGCACCTTAATCCTCCAAACAACTTCACTAATCACCTCACAACCACTCACTTAAGGGTTTTTATGGAGTAAATGCAAGATTAAACGGTTGGTTTGTCGGATTTGAGCAAGATTGAAGCAAGAAATTGGAGAGCTTTTCCTTTCTTTCTTCCTTGGAGAGGGCCGGCCACAAGCTTGCAAATTTTGGGTGATTTTTGGGTCAATTTTTTTGATTTATTTGGTAAAAGGTGAATAGTGGTCAAAAGTAAGACTTAATCATATGGTGACACTTGTCACCCTATTTAATGCATGCATATCCCTTTGTTTCCTCAACTCTAATCCATATGGTATCCTCTAATTATCTCATAACACCCGGTAAATTAAACCCAGTATCCAAAACTTAACCTAACTAGCCGAATTTTACCGAACTTTCCGCACTAGCGGGTCCCACGTCCGATATACGTCCTTAATTTCTCAAAAAAAGTAACCGATACTAGAAACATCATCTAAAAACTATATTTACTTATAAAGATTATCTAGAAAATTTTCTAATAAAGAAAATGCAGAAAAGCATGCAATTAAATAAAGTAAAACCTAGAAACTGAGAAAATTTACGGGGTCTCACACCTTTGCTGCGGTGAATTAATTTAATGGCAAAAAACGTGTCCTTATAGAGCGTGCCCGCGCCTTATAACATCTTTGCTACGATGAAGCTGAATGGACTATAAATTGGGCCTTCAACCTCCTCCTCCTTCACTTGAATAATGTGAACAAGCTTCCAACTAGACTGCACTGGACTCCAAGGCTTGAATTAGAGTGTAACGAATTGCTTCATCTCAAGCTCATGAATAACATCATGAATGGGGGATCCAGATCATATCATTCCCCTCCTCTTGAAAGTGATTTGTCCACAAATCGACGATGCGCTTACAGGACAACTATGTTGGAAATAGATGAGTGACTACGAGCCATGTTGCATGTCGTTTGGTCAACTTCGGGAAGCTTTCAAACAAGGACATGCGCCAAGGTAGGAAAGAGCTTGTGTAAAGTGGGTGAAAATCCCAGGTGACAATCCAAAACTCTCTAATTAGCCTTTGGTAATGGATTTTCACATTGGTACCTTGATTGTGCAAAGGTGTAAAATCCAGCACTAGTTGACATTGATTTGAATCATCTTGCATGGATAAAATAGGAGCAACTTGTTGCATGGATGAGGCACTAAACAACTCGTGGAGGACAACTTTGGGATCTTGCATGACACACAATTTCTCATCTTCCAACATATAAGGTAGCAAACAATTGAATTCCACTTCGTGAGGGTTACTCGAACTAGCACAAGTTGAAGTTGACAAATTGAGCACTTGGCCACCAGCTTTTGGATGTGTGAATAAGCATGAAAGATCACCACCTTTAGTTGGAATAAGCACGAAATCAGGTTGTAAGTCTTTAATCAAAACTGAAAAATTTTGGACAGCTTTACAACCTACAAAAACAAAATAACCTTCAACTTGAAACAAATTAGAAATTGGGTAAAGAAGTAATGGTACATCATCAACTAAATGGTAAGAAGGTATAGAACAAGTTTTAAGTGCGAAAACTCCCTTTGACACTTCATTATTCTTTCCACCAATTGATTTAACTTGACAAGGCATTGCTAGCCTTTTACATTTTCCTTCAAAATCTTCGTGGTGGGTTTGAATTGATTCCCCTTTGGTATGGACAGATTTGAATTGAAATTGTTCTATGAGGTGATTCCAAATAGATTTAACTCCTAAAAGACAACTCCATGGAAACTAGTGAATTGTACAAGTGACTTTGGAATAGAGCATGGCATGACTAACTTCACTTGACTTTCCTTAATCTGCACAAACGTAGAAACACTAAATAAAGCAAAGGTAAGTTCGTTAGAAAAACAATAAGCCCTCACATTTTTGCTCAAAATCGGCTCACTTTCTCTTTTTTCTTCCTTTTTACCACTCATCTCATCATATTTTTCCATCTCTTTATCTAGCTTAACGCCCTCGATTGTTTTCTCATTAATAGGGTCAGCTACCTCCTTCTTAGAAAACTCACTTTGATAGCATCCATTTGACTCCATTTGTTTCTGGTGTAGAAGACGTTGATGTATCTCCCAAAATGACTCCTCTTGAGGTAGTTCAACTCTAGGTTTAGGCCCAGAAAATGTTGAATGAACCTTCTTATCACCTCTTGTATACCAACTATCAGAGTGGCTAGCATCCCTCAAGGTATTCCCGATGAACATAGCCATCTCCTCGGCTTTCAATGATCAAGGGACTTTCATGAAGCGACTTTGGAGACACTTCTAGCTGTGTATCATTGCCTTGTTTGAAGGAAATAAAAGAAAATTTAAGCTGCCATGAAGATTTTGGAAAACACTTGGAAAATTTTATTGATTCAGGCTAAGATAAGAGATGCCCTTCCAAATGGAATGGTTCATCTATTTATAATACAAACTACTGACATTTGTACAGTAACATGACCTTTGGGAAAAACTTTCCTGAAGGGTTACTTGACTCTTGGGACATAAGACTAGTTACTTGACCCTTGGGACATAAAACACAAATAGTAGAACACAAATAGTAGAATGGCCGACAACTTTTATTTTATGGCGATTCTAAAAAGTAATAAAGTGGCCAACAGGAATGGCCGACAATCTTTTATGGGTCTTTATCAATAAAGTTCGTAATGTGATCTTCATCTGGAGTATCCGATGGAGTGGAATCCGAGTTTGTAATATTCATTTGTTCAATCCAATCTTCGTGATCTCTTTTATTTCATTTCTTATTGAGCTGTCTTTTCCATTCAGGACGTGAGTTATAAGAGGATAAGGATGGTCCAGCTGTTGACTCTTGTTGTGAATTATATGGATCTTCGGAATCTTGCATAACAGAAGAATTTATCATATCAGTCCATTGCTTCTTGGTGTGATGACCCCACTGTACCCAGAGGCGTACCAAAGGGTTTAGCGGATCGTCTGCCTAGCTCGCGCCAGGACTCGATACTTAAAACGAGAAAATAGACTTCACACACAAGAGAGTTCCATTTACACTATTACATTTTCAAAAGTTGTATAAACTATTACATCAAACCATAGACATCACTAGTACCAGAAAGTAAACCCTAGAGAAGTTACTAACTATAACCACCACAACAAATATATACATCTTACCAGTTAACTTATAACAAGTACTAGGGCAAAATGTGACTATTCTATATAAACCAAAAGTCACTTATACTATACACCTTCCCGAGCGATCCCTGCGTCGGCCCCTGCTAAGGAAAACAAATGGAATGGGGTAAGCTATATGCTTAGTGAATAATCAGGGCAAAACGTAAAATCACATCCAAATAAACATGTAAACCAAGATATTTCACATCAATAAACAGAATTGTAACATCATAATGGTAGGATACAAATGGCTTCAAAGCCAGTTCAATTCCCCGTTTGACCACCTGTTGACATTCCGTCAACCAAAATACTCATAGTCCGTAGACTCCACTTACTTCCCCGTTCACCTTATCAACCCCCGCTGGCCAGTCAACAGCACACAGCAGCTCGAGCAAAACAAAATTATTTTGTTTTAACAAAGAACGAAATCCCAAGGTTAGCATAGAACTAACTTCGACCAAGCCCCGGCCGGCTCGAATAGTCCGTCTACCCTTGGAACAGGGTTGGAACCAAGCCTTGAGATATCCAATCTCTCAACAAAGGATACCTCTCAACAAAGTACTCATCAAAATACTCAAGTCACGTAATTACCCCAACAGCACACAACACAAGGGGTGATACTCAACACAAGGCATGTATTCTCACATATGAAATCAAGAGCAGAGAATGGGCTTAGGTCGAGTGAGATGAAGTACACCCTCGTCTAAGTACCCATTTAACATATACAAAGCACTTTGACAATTTATCACATAAACAAACCCAATTACTCACCCAAAATAACTAACACGCAAATCAAGGTAATTTATACGAGTCCACCGACTCCGTCCGGGTCGTCACTGCCTGTGATAAAAGATTATATTTAACTATTAGTCAAACAACCATCATAATGGAAATAAGGCCTAAAATGCCCAAAACAGTAAAAAGGGTCAAGAAATGCATGCGCGTGCGGAAATGAAAACGGTGCGCACGATGGAAAACGGTATGAAAATGGGTTGCACGGTTTCGACCATAACTGGAGCTGTGGTTATCGAATCAAGGTGTACTAGATAGAGTTTTGAAGCTAAGACAAAGGGTTACAACTTTTATGAAGACAAGTCAACCCAGTTCACAATTGATCTAGGTCGAATTTGCAGATTACAGAACCAGAATTTCATTGTCAGTCTGGTTGTCAGCACTAGATTCAAATAGCAATAACTGAGACTACAAAATTCCGATTGAGACGTTTTTAGATGATTTGGAAAGATGAAACATAGAACTAAAATTTTTGTGTTTTGACAAAAAGCTGATTGGATACGGATCGAAGTGAAAAATGAAGCCAAAGCTGTGAAATCTTAAAACTGCCCGTGAATTAGGGCATTTGGCAGTCAGGGATATTTTAGTCATTTCATATGATACAGTGCTCTGATTGAGATGAAATTTTACAGGAAGTTATATAACTCCATTCCCTACAACTTTTATGTTTTAACCTAAGAACGATTTGGCCTCTAACATGGACGAATTAAACAGGTCAGAAACAGGACAGATTGGTCTCAAATTTCTGGAGTTTGATGATTCAATGCTTGAAATTCACATTTATCTCTTGAATCAATACCCCAAGTCCCTATCCAAGCTTATCAACATCATATACTAGATAAAAACAAGAGTCACAACTAAAAATATCAAACCCTAACTAAATATTCCACCATATCATGCAAAACTCACTAATTAACCGTCATAAGCCAAGAATATGAGTTTCTATCCAAACTTAAACAAGATTAAGGAAGAGGAAAAGGATAGGCAACCATGATACCTTCCAAAGGTCCCTTGTAAGCGAGAAACACACCACTTTCTAACCAAATTTTCAGCACCCCAAGGCTTCCAAGCACCAAAAGGAGAGGTTAATCGGTTTAGTTCGGTTGCTTGCACTCAAACAAGGATGGATTCAAGGTGAAGGTTGCTAGTTTCTCTCTTGTGTTTTTCTCTCTTGAAGCTCGGCCACCATGGAGGAAATGAGGAAGAATTGAAGCCAAAAGAAAGATAAGATGATAGGAAATTAGTTTGGTCAAAGTTAGGTAGATGGCCGCCAAGTGTCACCATAGGATTAACTCTCAATTTTTTTCTTTTTTTCCTCTTTTCTTTGGTCAAAGATTGTGACTGGTTTAAGAGATATTTTAGGGTTAATTAGCTGAAATAAAAGTAAGGGTATTAAGGTAATAAGGTAGTGTTCAAGTACTCAATCGGTAACGAACGGTACACATCGGTTCAACCCGTTTTTCCTTATTTCGCACGTACTAGGGTTTAAACTTATGATCCACTCACTTATCATTATCACTTCTAATCACACACTTTCTCTTATATAAAACTCACTCTTAACCACCAAATTTAGTACACACACCTCACCAATTGATCACACGACCAAAATATGCAAAAACCTTAATGTACGCGAACTAGGAACCTAAAGGAAAACCCTTGATTCTATGATTGATTGCAGCTATTGAGGGAGTGAATGCGTAGTAAAGATATCCTAACGTAATAGATTCCAACTAAAATGAAATTTGTAAGAAAAACATGAGGGATTTTTACAACTCCATAGATCACCAACTTAATGTAATCCAACAATCCAACAAGCTTAATTACCCCTCACGAGCCTACTAACCACCCATCTATTATAATTACTTATCATAAAGCATGCATTGTCATACATAAACTCAATTAAAAAATAACTTTTTAATCACAAGTAAAACTAGGGTTTTTGATTAAAATTTAAGGTTTCTAGTCTTTTAAAACAAAACAAGGTTTTAAAACAAAACAAAATAAATAAGCCTTAATATTCTCTTTGAAAACAATATCCTTAAATTCAGTGCATCACACTTGGCCTTTTGGATTTTTGTCCAATATGGATGAGTATTTTGGAAATTCCATGATCCATAAGGTCCTGGCCAAATTTCAGGAGGAATGCATCTTTTTTCTTGGAATATGTATCTCTGAGCTTCCCCATATTCATCATCTTGGTCTAAAATAGTATGAGATATGTGAGAACCCGTATTTTCCCTAATATTTTCCTAGGGTTTTTTTCCCTTAATTGCATGTTTTCTGCATTTTCTGGCTTAGGAAAATTTTCTTGGTGGATTTTATGAGTAATTATAGTTGTTAGATGACTTTTCTAGCATTGGGTAGTTTTTGAAAAATTACGGATATATAATGGACGTGGGCCCCACTAGTGCGAAAAGTTCGGAAAAATTCGGCCAATAAGGTTAAGTTTCGGATACTGGGTGAAATTTATCGGGTGTTAAGAGATAAGTGGAGGATGAGATGTGATTGATGTGAGAGGAAACAAAAGGATAGAAATGCATTTAATGGAGTGACAAGTGTCACACTTCCATTGGTTGGAGCCTAAGACAACTATTCACCTTTTTGACTTTTTTTTTTTTTTTACCATTTGATTAAATATCTCAAAATTGACTAAAAATTCACTCTTTCTTTCTCCATGTTGGCCGGCCATCTTGAGCTTAAGAGGGAAGAAAACTCTTCAAACTTTTAGCTACCATTTAGTGCAAATCATCCAAACCAATTGCTGAAATTTGTTTCTACTCCATAAAATCCTTCCATTTGGTGCTAGTAAGTGCTTTTGTGGAAGTGTTCAAGGAAGCTAAGGTGTCCTACAACTCTCCCTCTCTTGTGTTCTAGGTAAGTGGTGTTTGAACTTCCTCCTACACTTAATGATGCTTAATTTGTGCCTAGTGGTGGCTAAAGTGCTGAAATTTGTGGTTTATTTCTTGGTTTGAGATGAATTGGTGAAGTTTTCAATTTATTGAGGAATTTTCTGGTTTAATGTGATCATGATGTTGTGGTTATCTATGATGGTTGGTAATGAAGGGTAATGACTCTAGTAGGTGTAAATGATTGGTAATTACAACCAATTTTGGATTTGGAAGGAAATGTGAAAAGTTAGGGTTTCATAACCCCCTTTCTGTCCGGTTTTGTATCATATGGTTAGAGGCCGAGTTGGCCTTTACTTAAAACATGAAAGTTGTAGGTATTGATGTGTTTGAGGTTCCTGTAAAATTTCAGGTCTTTTGGAGTAGTGTAGAGTGAGAAATATCGATTTTACTGTTGCTGTTCTGGGTTCGTCAGGATGGCCGAACTGCGTTTGTAATTGGCTGTTTTGACTGGAATTACGTTGGATTTGGTGGTTGAGGTCTTCTGATGAAATGTATCTTGATGTCCTAGCTATCATATGCCTTTGGAATTTCTGCATTCGGACCTGTATAGACTGAGTTGGACTAATTACAGCATAGTGTAATTTGTAAACCTGCAATTAAGGTTCTGGTTTGGTATTTTGCATATTTGACCTAGTTGTGCTAGGATTTGGACTGAGTGGCCTTCTACATTGTTGTAGCCCTGTCTTTTAGCTTCGAGATGGTGGGTCTTGTACCCTCATCCGATAAGCGTAGCGCAATTTGTGCCATTACCGCAAACTGAGGACAAAACTGTTTTTATCCGAAAATGTTTCTAGCTTGCTTTTCGTATTTATTTTGTATTGATATGACTTGTAAGCCTAGTGAATGGCTTTTGGATGAGATTCTTCTATATGAGATGAATGGTAATATCTTTTCTCTTGTTTAATATTAGGTTTTATTGGTGACTGAGGGGAATACCCGGTGGGGTATTTTGAACGTTGTTTTGCATAACTAGGTGAGTGTTCCTTGTTTGTTACGTTTCATGATTATATGGCTTGTTTGAATGATTGATAACATGTTAAATGCTTTCAATGATTGCTAAACGAGTTTTCGAGGCTAGTGTGTACTTTATCGCACTTAGCCTAAATGATTGTGAAATTTTAATGATTGAGCGATTGAAATGTTAATTGTGCATGAATGTAAGCCTTTTGGGCTGAACTGGCCATTGCCCCTTGTTACCGGTCGTCTCGAGCCAGAAGCGGACTCGGTCGGGCGATTAGGGACTTGGGTGAACGTTTCGGTATACTCGAGTATTACCTTGTAGGTTGGTGGAGCCTGGCCAAAAGCCAGGGACGGGGTGAATGAATGAATGAACGAATGTATGAACGAGGGGTTTTATTTATACAAAATGCAATTCAAATGGGTGAAGGTAGGGGGAATGAAAGGAGAATGAACGAATGAATGAATGAACGAATGGCTCCTTGTGAGGCCGTATCCTTTTAACGAATGTGTTTATCGCTTTCACGTATACTTGTATCTGGAATTCTTGGTTATCTGTACTGAATGCATGGAACTGCTTGTTTGTCTATGTGATCGGAACCTCACTGAGCTTTCCAGCTCATCCCTTTAGTTTTGTTTTCCTTAACAGGGGAAAGCGTGCAAGGACGAGAGCCTGTATAGACTAGTTGGGTCTAGCTCTTGATTTTCTTTTGTTATGGTTCTCGCCCTAGCTTTTGGCAAGGGTCGGGTGTATGAAGTATCGAGAACTTTTGTACCCCTTTGTTTTTTGTAAGTCCTTTGAGATTGGAATGTATATAAGTTCTACTTTAAGTTTTGGATTCGTGTCCTATGTACTCCTGTAGTAATGAATTGGATCCTGGTTTGCTCTCTATTGAGGTTTGATTTCTGATTTGTTTGAATGAACAACTGAGTCCCGGCGAGAGCTGGGCAGGCGGCCCGCTGAACCCTCTGGTTCGCCTTAGGGGGAGGTGGGGCTGTTACAAGATAATTCCTTATAAATTACTGCACTTGGAAGGGACTGAATTTGGGAATTGATGAGATGACATGGTCTATGAAAATGGAAAAGAGTATGATTGAAATTTGTTGAGAATAAACCAGACCAATATGTTAGTGGGTTGAACCATTGTAAAAACACTTGAAGATTGTGAGTTAATGGTCTATTAAAGAAAGGGATTTGAAATTCCATAAGGATGTGGTATTGGTGACATATGCATCAGAAATACCATAGTAGTTCTTTTGGAAAATCAGTGGGATTGGCTATGAATATTTGATAGAAAGGATATTCAGGGTTTGTACCAAAGGGACTTAAAATTGAACCACCATATGAACTAAAAAGTTCCAGTTCATAATAATTTTGGATTCTTTCAATATCTTCTTTCTCCCATGGGTACGGTATTTCACGAATATCAAGAGGTACTGGTTGAATAGATGTAAACATTAAACAAGATGAGACTTGTTGAGGTATGGGTTCTTTTCTAGAAAAGAAATCAGCAACAATATTTTTCTTTCCCTTAATGTGTTTAACATCAAAGGAATATTGTGAAAACCATGCTGACCATCTAAGAAGTTGTGGGTGAGGAATGGTTTTTTGTTTGAAATGCAGCATTTTAGGAAATGATCCCATATCCATTTCAACCAAAAAATGATGAGATATAAGAAAGAAAGAGAATTTTTTAATTCCATTTCTTACTGCAAGAATCTCCTTGAAAGTGGAATGATAATGTTGTTCAGAGATTTTAAACTTTCCACTTGCAAATCCACAACAGTGTCTGGGTATAGCTCCCTAATATTTATCACTGGCATTAGTCTGCAAAATCTTTTTCCCTTTAGTTGGAATGTGTAGGGTAGGAAGATTGACCAATTCATGTTTAAGCTCTTGAATTGCCTGGGTCTGAGAAGATCCCCATAAGGGTGGAGTCTTCTTGAGCATTTTAGTCAAAGGACTAATATGCTTTGCTGCCTTTGGGATGAATTCCCGAACATAATTAACAATTCCAAGGAATTGTTGCACCTATGTTTTTGTCAAATTTTCTTCTGGAAAATCTTTGACAGATTGGCCCACATGTTGCTCAGGTGTACAAGTACCATTGGAAATTTTCATTCCAAGAAATGAAATTTCTTATTTTGCCAAAATCATTTTCTTTTCAGAAATCATGATTCTATGCTGCTTAACAATATTATGAAATTTATTAAGCAATTGGAAATGTTCTTCAAATGTATTGCTGAAAAGAAGAATGTCATCAGTATAAATCAAGGCTGAGTGTAAGATAGGTTGGAAAATCTTGATCATGGCTTTTTGGAAAAGTGAAGGTGCTGTTTTAAACCAAAAGGCATAACCTTCCATTGAAAATGATGATTTGGAATGCAAAAGCCAGTTTTGTGCCTATCCTTAGGATGTATTCCCAATTGCCAAAAACCAGATTTTAAATCAAACTTTGAAAACCATTTTGCTTTGGAAATCTGGGCAAAAAGTGTAAATCGGTTGGGAATTGGAAACTTGTCATCAAGAAGGAAAATGTTAAGAGGTTGGTAATTAATTACCAATCTCATCTTACCTCTTACTTGTTCAGATCTCTTATTGACATAGAATGTTTGATAGGCCCATTGAGAATCAGAGAGTTCAATAAGGCCAAACTTTAAAAGTTCTTCACATTCTTGTTCTGCAAGCTTAGTATCATCAGGATTCATTCCTGAATGGACTAGCTTTGGTAGGATTTATATCCTCATTCTTTTTGAAAGGAAGTCGGATATGAAAATCAGATTTTTCCCATAGTGGGTGATCACATTTTTTAAGAAACTCTTGATGGTTAGAAGCACATGATTCTTTAATCATTTTCTCTTGAAATTCTTTGAGTTGAGCTTCTATCAGAAAAACTTGGTCCTCTTGGATTAAATACAGTTTTGGGATGTCAATATAGGGTTTAAAATATTTCTTTGATTTTATCCCTTTTCCTGTAGCAAGATATTTATCTTCTCGATAAACATCAAATCCAAGTAAAAGATCCTTTGTAACAAAGGTTGCACCAAGGAATTTTGAACTCACACAACGATCTGGAAGGAGTTTGAGTGTTATGGGAATTTTGGTTATAAATTCAGCATGGAAAAGATTCCCATCAGCTCCTCTAAACTCATGAATATATGGAGTCCAATAATGATCTGGTAAAACATCTTTTTTCATTATTGAAAGTGAAGCACCAGAATCAAAGAATGCAATTAGTGGAATAGGTTGAGAATACTTATCCAACAATATATGAACCAAAGCTTGGGGATAAGTTTTCTTTTCAATCCTTACTGTTTCATCAGGGACCTGTAAAGCCAAAAGAGTTGAATTAGTTTCTTCTTCTTGTTCAGAAAATTTAGATTCTAAATCAGAAATATTAAAATGAAGTTCATTCTGAATTTTTGAGATAAGATGTACTCCCTTTTGGATTTGAGAACAATTTTTTGCAAAATGTCCTGGCTTTCCACATATGAAACATTTGTTTCCTTTTTTCCCCCGAAACTGCTTACCTTTCCTTTTGAAATATCTCCATTTTTTCCTGAAAGGTCTCTTAGGAAATCCTTTATAACTTTTGCTGAAACTCTTAAATCTTTTGAATTTCCTTCTTCTCTTGTAAGGAACACATGCCTGACATTTCCTTTGGTTATCAATTCAGGTTTCTTACAGGCTTGATCCAAGCAAACATCTCCTTTTAGATATTCACGAATAACCTTTCTCTTGTTGCATAGATCATCAAGTGATAGGAAGACTGCCGGTTTAATTTGTCCAGTGGACAGATTTAAAATAGATCCATATTTGTTATGGAAGTACATTTCTGCACCATCTGCAAGAGATTTGGGAAGTGAACTGATAAAAGCTTGCTTGAGATTTATATCTGCACCAAGAGTAAAGAATGATTTAGTCATCTTTTTAAAATGTTTATTTAGATCCTTCCGATCATAAGATAAACATTTCATTTGAAAGAATTCTTTTCTCTTTGTTTCTTTGCTTTCTTTGTGTGAGAACTCGTAATTTTCTTATTTTCTAGATTTTATTTTATTTAATTGCACACTAATTCTATATTTTCTTTGTTAGAAAATTTTTTAGATAATTTTTATGAGTCAATGTGGTTTTTAAATTATTTTTCTAGTATCAATTAGTTTTCGAGAAATTAAGAGTGTATACCGGATGTGGGACCCGCAAGTGCGGAAAGGGCGGTAAAATTCGGCCAATTAGGTTAAGTTTGGTATACTGGGATTAATTTTCTAGGTGTTAAGAGATAATTAGAGGTTACCTAGATGGATTAGTATTAGAGAGACAAAGGGATAGCTATAAACCAAAAAGGTGACAAGTGTCACTTTCCTACTTAATCTTGGACTTTGACCACTATTCATGACTTTACTAAAATCCCAGAATTGACCAAGAAATCTTCATTTTCTTCACTCCTTTGGCCGGCCTTCTCAAGAAGAAAAAGAAAGGAAACCTTCAACTCTCTTGCTCTCAATCTTGCTCAATCTCCCAATCCAACCGATTAAACTTGAAATTTCTCCATAAAAACCCTTAGTAAAGTAGTAGTGAGGTAGTTGGTGGAGTGGTTTGGAAAGAGGAGGTGCTAAGTTGGGTCTTTTCTTGAGTTTGCAAGGTAAGTGACTAAGGAACCTTTCTTTTGTTCTTGAAAATGCGCAATTAGTGACTTGTGTGAGTTAAGGAGGTGATTTTGTGGAGGTTTTCATAACTTTTGGTAGTGCTTGATGAATTTCTAATTTTATGCATAATTTTTCTGTTTTTATATGTTTAATGTTGGTTGGCCATGGATGATGGCTTGGTATGGTTTAGAATGAACTTATGGAGTGTTAATTGTAACTATTTGCGAAAAATTTCCGCTTTGTACGGAAAATTTCAGATTTAGGGGTTTGAATTGGGGCTTTTCTAGGGTTGCTATAGAACTCTTGAATTGGCTTTGTTTAAAGGGTATTGTGGCCCTAATAAGTTGTATTGAGTAGCCTATGACTTACAATGGTAATTGTGGTTGTGTTTGAGAAATATAAGTGATTGATGGTAGGATGGAAATCTGAAATTTTAAGGGG
The DNA here is from genome assembly GCF_036785885.1 of Coffea arabica. Taxonomy (NCBI): domain Eukaryota; kingdom Viridiplantae; phylum Streptophyta; class Magnoliopsida; order Gentianales; family Rubiaceae; genus Coffea; species Coffea arabica. Next base: position 23,765,833 of record NC_092311.1, on the reverse strand, counting down.
AAAATTTGCTGTCCAAATTGTGGGTTCTTATGTTTTATTGGATTTGGGTTGTTTTAGGGGTAATTAGAGACCTTAGGATGGTCTAAACCCTTAGCACCGAGTGTTCCTTATTTTTTTTGCAAGTTCTTTTGGTTTTACATTAGTGACTTGTGGCATGGATTTACGACTCGTACTCGAGTCTCAATGCGTTTTATTGAATGTTTTAGGGCATACCGGTGACGCTAGGCTTTCGTTGGACCGAAATCTGTGAAATCTTCCTTTGTTTGATTGGTGAGTGATTGTTACTTCATGGGTTTGTTATACTTGAAATCTATGATTTGAATGCTTGTGTATACTGCTGAGATTGATTGAGTCGAGGGTATACTTTATCACTCTTGCACTCTATGACTTATGTGACTGTTTACTGTATCAATTGAATGTCTCTTGAATATACTTGAACTGGTGTGGCTGTTAGGGCCATTGAGGCTGGATCCCTGGGAGCATTGAGGCTGGATCCCTGGGAGCATTGCGGCTGGATCCCTGGCCTGGGCCAGGGATCCAGCCGCAATGCTCCTAAAAGCTTAAGCTGTTAGGGCCAGCCTCCCCCTGACTTAAGTACCGTGGCCACTCCTAACCAACCTGGGCCAGGGATCCAGCCGCAATGCTCCTAAAAGCTTAAGCTGTTAGGGCCAGCCTCCCCCTGACTTAAGTACCGTGGCCACTCCTAACCAACCTTCGATGTGGGACTACTGTTCCCCTTCTTGGCGCATCCTGCCGCGGGTACTCTTCACCCCCACCGAAGGCCTGGCTCTGATACCACAAGTAGCTTGGGCCAGGGATCCAGCCGCAATGCTCCTAAAAGCTTAAGCTGTTAGGGCTAGCCTCCCCCTGACTTAAGTACCGTGGCCACTCCTAACCAACCTTCGATGTGGGACTACTGTTCCCCTTCTTGGCGCATCCTGCCGCGGGTACTCTTTTTAAACCAAAAGGCATCACCTTCCATTGGAAATGATGATTTGGGATACAAAATCCAGTTTTATGCCTATCCTCAGGATGAATTCCCAACTGCCAGAATCCAGATTTTAAATCAAATTAGAAAACCAGGTGGCCTTGGATATCTGGGAAAAAATAGTAAATCTGTTGGGTATTGGAAACTTATCATCAAGCAGGAAAATATTTAGAGGCTGGTAGTTGATTACCAATCTCATTTTCCCTCTTACCTGTTCAGATCTTTTGTTAACATAAAATGCCTGGCAGGCCCATTGAGAATGAGAAATCTCAATGAGTCCAAACTTTAAAAGTTCTTGGCATTCCTGTTCTGCAAGCTTTGTGTCATTGGGATTCATGCCAGAATGACTAGCTTTTGTGGGATTGATATCCTCATTTTTCTTAAAATGAAGTCGGATAAAAAATTCAGAATTTTCCCACAAAGGATGATCACACTTTTGTAAAAACTCTTGATGATTTGTTGAGCATGATTCTTGAATAATCTGCTCTTGAAACTGCTGGAGTTGATCTTGTTGAACACTTTCTTCTTGTATCAAATACAGCTTTGGGATTTCAATGAAAGGTTTAAAAAACTTTTTTGATTTTATCCCATTCCCTGTAATAAGATATTTATTTTGCCTGTAAAGATCAAATCCTAACAACAAGTCCTTACCGGTAAAGTTTGCTCCCAGAAATTTTGAACTAACACAGCAATCAGGGAGAAGTTTGAGAGTGATGGGATTTTTTGTGACAAATCTTGTTTCAAAAAGATTTCCATCAGCTCCTCTAAACTTATTCACTTGAGGAATCCAATATGAGTCTGGTAGGATATCCTTCCTCATGATGGAAGTATGGGCACCTGTATCAAAAAATGCAATAAGAGGTATAGGTTTAGAATATTTATCCAACAAGATATGAATAAGAGTTTGTGGATAAACTTCCTCTTCTGTTTCCCCTTTATTTGTCATAGCAATAGGCCCAATACTTAAAATTTCTTCAGGGACCTGTAAAGCCAATAGAGTAGTGTCAGTAGGCTCCTCTTGTTCAGAAAATTCAGATTCTAAATCAGATATGGAAAAATGAAGCTCATTTTGAATTTCTGAAATTAATTTTACTCCCTTCTGATTTTGAGGACAATTTTTTGCAAAATGTCCAGGCTTTCCACAGATAAAACATTTGTTGCCTTTTGTGCCTCTGAACCTTTTAGACTTTCGTCTAAAATACCTCCATTTCTTTCTGAAGGATTTTCTTGGAAAATTCTTATAGGCCTTGGTAAAGCTTTTGAACTTTTTGAATCTTCTGGATCCTTTTCTTCTCTGGGATGGAGTACAGGCTTGGCACTTTCCCTTAGTTATTAGCTCTGGCTTTTTGCAGGCTTGGTCCAAACAAACATCTCCTTTTAGATATTCACGAATAACTTTCCTCTTATGACAAAGGTCATCAAGAGATAGGAAAACTGCTTGTTTGATTTGGCCAATGGTGAGATTTAAAACTGATCCATACTTATTATGGATATACATTTCTGCACCATCTGCAAGTGGCTTGGGAAGGGAACTGATAAACGGTTGTTTGAGATTGATATTTGCACCAAGAGAGTAAAATAACTTAATCATTTTTTTAAAATGTTTATTTAGATCCCGTCGATCATAAGATAAACATTTTATTTGAAAGAATTCTTTTCTTTTTGCTTCCTGGAATTCTCGGACATTTCCAAGAAATGTGAGATGAAGAATATGGATATTTTCCAGGAAATCTTGTTTGGTTAAAAAGAGCATTTTATCCGCATCTCCAATGGTTGTCCACCAATCCTTGAGGATTCCAGCCAGATGAGCTGTAAAAATTGATAAAATTTCAAAGTGAGATTCTTCTGTTAAATTTTGGGCAAGCATCCAAGCATGGAATTCATGGAACCTTGCTTCCCATTTTTCAGGTGGAATATTATCAATTGTAAACAGAGGTACTCCCTTTGATTTTGGAAAAGTAGCTCGATGGGTTCGATCAAATGATGTTTCTCCTTCCTCCTCATTGTCATCAGGTTCAACCACTTCTGGTTCTGGATCTGCCATATGAATCTGAGGGGTACTTTCTTCGTCGGATGAGGATTCTAAAGTATCAGTTGTTGATATTGTGTCATCATCTGAAGAAGTAGAAAGACTGCTTTCTTCGGAGCCTGTATCTTTAGAGGAATTATCATGGAATTCAGTATAGGTTGAAATATATGGAACTGAATCTTCATGAAGTTCATCTAACACTGTTGACAAGGGATTATCATATACCCTAGTAGCTTCATTTGCTTTCCTTTCCTGTTCAACAGAAAAAATTGGATTAGTATAAGTACTAAACATTAATGAAGCCGGAGGTTCTTGTTGAGAGGATGACGGCTGTTCAATGGCAGATTGTTTGGCTTTTCTTTCCCTTTCAGCTTCAACTTTTCTTGGTTCCTTTTCAGCCAGTTTCCTAGCTAGTTCAGCATCCTTTTGAATTTGTTTATTTTTACGATATTCTCGTAAAGTTGCTGCAATATCAAAAGGTTTGGTAACCTATGGCTGTGGTGTTGAAAAGTAAATAGATGGTGATGGAGTTGTAACTTCACCGAAATAGAAAGGTGTCGGCCAATTTTGAAGTGGTACTGCACCATACATGGGACCTACCTTAAAAAGAGGTGTGGAAGACCCTACATCATATGTAGGAACTTGTCCTGTGGTTTTCAGAACATGTAGCTGATCTTGAATAAACTTTGTTTCTTTTTCTTTATTGAGGATAAAATTAGCTAGAGTGGATGGATCAGAAGGCAAGATATACTTAAGTTCTTGAAGTCTTTTTTCAAAAACTACAATCATGTGAGAAACCTGAGATTGTTGAGTTGATACAGTGGTATCAACTTGTTCAATCTTATCTTTGGCTTCTGAGATGTTCTTATGAATGGATATCAGGGCAGTGTTTTGAACCAGAGAGTTCTTAGTTTGCCAATTTAGAACATCTTCTGTGGGATTTGGGCGAACAGTTTCTCCACTTGGTAAAACTGTTGAAGAAGTATTTTGGATTTTTGGAATGTGTCTAGCACCATTCTTATTGAAAGTTTCCAACTTTGGAAAATCTGCTTCACTGAACATAAAGCATTCTTGAACATGAGAAGTTGGACTTCGAAGTATTGTTTCAGATTTACAGAATGGTTGAAGAGTCCATTCCTTTTTGGATTCTTGTGCTTCTTTGTCCAAAATATCAAGACACTTTTGGTAATAAGGATGATGATCCTTTTTTGAATATGAATTAGGTGTCTGTGAAATTTTTTGAATCCAATCAGAAGGAATTTGATAACCATTAAACTGGCTTCTTTGAGATAAAAAAGTATCAGTGTCTGGATCTCGTGGATCCAAGTCTGGTTTGCAGGGTCGGGGTTCAACTTGTTTTGATTTTGATTTTTTCTTACAAGATAAATCTGGTAAGTCAAAACCAAGAATATTTTCAAGTTGACAGGAGTCACAAATGGTGCAAACATCAAAATAGATATGACCTGAGATAGGATCCTGAAACCATGATACTGGGAGTCCTTCATTATCAAAATATTTGATAATATCTTGACTTCGATGGACCTGCCGAAGATTCTCAGGATGATTATCATGTATGTCCCATTGTTCTTCAAATTTTGAGGGATAATACATAGGTACCTGTGCACACATAATAGAAGGATGAGATTTTGTAATCAAATCTTTAAAATGAGAATGATCAAATGAAATTGATGTTCTCCCTTCTTTGGTATGAGATATCCTTGAATTTGAGGATTCAAGGGGTTCCAGGCCCTGGCCCGGGCTACTTGTGGTATCAGAGCCTGGCTCTGATACCACAAGTAGCCCGGGCCAGGGATCCAGCCGCAATGCTCCTAAAAGCTTAAGCTGTTAGGGCCAGCCTCCCCCTGACTTAAGTACCATGGCCACTCCTAACCAACCTTCGATGTGGGACTACTGTTCCCCTTCTTGGCGCATCCTGCCGCGGGTACTCTTCACCCCCACCGAAGGCCTGGCTCTGATACCACAAGTAGCCTGGGCCTGGGCCACGGTACTTAAGTCAGGGGGAGGCTGGCCCTAACAGCTTAAGCTTTTAGGAGCATTGCGGCTGGATCCCTGGCCCAGGCTACTTGTGGTATCAGAGCAACGACTCTTACTGTTAACTCTGAGTTCAACCCCATTGGTGGTCAATTGAATCGAGCCAGCAAGGGCTTGGTCGAGGAAATTGGCAAGCCATGGGGACTGTTTATGTGGAATCATTGGGTATGAGACTCTTGATTCCGGTATACTCGAGTATTACCACTGTGAACTGATTGGAGTTCGGGCCCGGTAGAGGTATGTGAGGTGGAAGGAAATTGGAGAAAGTGGAGTCTACGGTATTGGTTCCTCCTTAAGCGTTGACGGAGGGTCAACGGGGCAAGATCAAGTACGGCAAGCGAGGAAAAGGGCTCTTGAGAGCCGACCGTATCCTTTTTACATATCTTTATTGAAATAGGGTGCTCGTTGACTCACTTATTGAGTTTATTTGGATTGAGTACCTTTGTGCTTATATGAACTTTGTTACTTGAGTGATGGTACCTCATTGGACGAAAGCTCACTCCATTGCCTTTGTTTTCCTTACATGAATATGAATACCTTTTGGGGAACTGTGATTTTGAAGCCGAGTTGAGCTAGTTTAATATTATTTTGTCTAGCTCCTCGATGGTTGAAAAACCTTAAGTGTATTTTGACTTAACCTTTCCTTCTGGGTTGTAAATTTGAAACCATATGTGTATAAACGTGGTTGGCAATGTTCATGTGTTATTTTGGTTTGTAAATGTCAAATTCCAAGGTTTATATGATTTGATGGTGATTGATTGGGTTTCGAGCACTGTTCCTGTGCGGCTCTGTTTTTCATTTTCATTTTGCGAATTTTGAATCGTTTGAGCACGCTATTACCTTTCGGAACGTTTTAGATTGTTTATAAGCGTCAGAGTAGTCCTGGCGAGAGCTGGACAGGCAGTCCGCTAACCCCTTTGGTACGTCTTAGGGGAAGGTGGGGCTGTCACACTTTGACATCTCCAATAAACATCAAATGAAGGATGTTTGTGTTTTCAACAAAATCTTGGCGTGTCAAGAAATATAGCTTATCTTGTTCTCCTAAACTGGTCCACCAATCTTTGAGGATTCCTGCAAAATGGGCAGTAAACACATATAAGATTGTTTTGGAGGAGTAACTACTCCTAATCCTTCAGTTTTCTTTCCAGATCAACAACCCCAAGCTTCTAAACCTTTTGATATTGCACAGGTACTGCGGGAATATCACAAGAACAAACAAAAACAAAAGGAAGAAGAATTGGCATTGCAAAGGGTTGAAGCAGAAAAGAAAAGAGAAGAAGAAGAAAGGAAGAGAAAAGCAAAAGCAGTTGTACAAGAACCTGATACTGCATTAATGTATTCTGTACATACTAATCCTACTTTTTCTCTTCAACAGGAAGAAAAACCAAATCAACAGACCAAAATCTATGATAATCCTCTTTCTTCCAAGATGAAAGATTTGCATGAATATTCTATTCCGTATATATCAACATATTCCCAGGTTTCTGATTCCTCCGAATCAGTCCAAGAAGATTCATCAGAAATTAGTTTTGAAAATACAACAACAGATGAAGAAGCAGAAAAAGAATATTCTTTTGAATCCATTTCTTCTGAATCTACTCTTAATGATCAGACCTCTTTTGATGACCAAATACCTATGATTCATACGGCAGAAGAACCAGAGGTAAAAGTAAAAGAACCTGAGGGAGAATCTTCAGAAACATACAGACCTCAAAGAATAGATTTCCCAAAATCAAAGGGAGTACAAATCTTTACAATTGAGTATATGCCCTCTGAACAATGGGAATCAAAATTCCAGGAATTTCATGCCTAGATGATTGTTCAAAATCTAACTGAAGAATGATTTCTCCAGGATATTATTGCTCATTTCAATAATAAAGGAGAAGCTATATATCATTTCCAGGATCCCATTTCAGGTCATATCTATTTTGATATCTGTACAAAGTGTGATGATTGTTGGTGGGAACATACCTATGGAACTTCTGATCTACAACCTTCGAAAAAGAAACAATCCCCAGCAGTTGATCCCCAAATTGATCATCCATCACCTTGTAAACCAGGACCTAAACCACAGGAGCCAGACACTAATAATTTCACATCTATCAGAAGCTCATTTAATGGTTATCAAATTCCAACCTCATGGGTTTATCACCACCCAAAAACTCACTAAAAGAGGACCAAAAATCCCTTCATCCATACTATCAAAAGTGTCTTGACATTTTAGAAAAGGAAGAAAGGAAACAAGCAACCAAAATTCGAGAATGGAAGCCCAAACTGTGATACGTTCCTCGATCAACTTGTTTCGGGACACGTAGCATGTTTGCCCAAGGATCTAGCGAGGATGTCCAACGCTTGGAATTGCGGGATCTAGAACCAAACGGACGACACGATTTGATTCAAGACGGTAGGACGACGACTCCAATGAAGGTGACTACTCCACGGGATAGGTCGGTAGAACAATCTAGGACGAGACGCAAGATTGCTCAAAACCCTTGGCAAAGCAAGTAAAAGGCTCGAATTCTCTCTCAAGAAGAAGAATCGAAAAATAACAAACTTTATTGATAAAACGTCTGACCCTTAAACCTTACAAAGCAAGCCTATTTATAGGCTAAAGTGACTAAAACCCTAAAGGGGCTAGGAAAAGGAAAAAGTCGGCCCATGCTCTTGGAACAAGATGGGCCGGCCTATGCTCTTACTAATCATTAACTAATTGCTAACTAATTGATGGGGCCTAAGGCCTTATTCTCTTGATGGCCCGCTTGATTCTTCGTGGGCTTAGATCATGGTGTAAATGGCTCGATTGTCTCTCTCCAAGCCCTCAATATCTTTGTGAACTCCATGTTGGTCTTGGACAACTCTAACCAGAACTTGGAATGATTCTTTGAATAGCTTGGCCCATGCATGCGTGACTGGGCCCAATGGGACTCGAAACATGTAAGTCATTGCGTGGGCTTTGACCCGTACACACATCAGTCCCCTCCTCTTGAGAAGGATTTGTCCTCAAATCTGGATGGGAATGAATGAGACTAACAAGAGTTGCTAGTATGACACCTCAAATCTCCACATATTGGCCCTCTTAGATTGAATAACACTTGCATATGTTATGATTAAAATAATTCGGTGCACATGTCTCTTAGTCAGCTTCAAGAGCCTCTCGAACAAGGACATTCACCAAGGTAAGAAGGAACGTGTGTAAGGCTTGTGAACGTTCCAGGTTGCAACACAAAGCTCTCTAATTTGTCTTCGAGTATGGGCATTCACGTGCACTTTATAACGATGTTCGTTGGGACTAGGGAAGCCCCGAATCTGGTTGTGCAAGATGGTACAGTTCGGCCCTAGGCATTGTTGAATCGGCTCAACTTTCCAAGCTGGAGGTAGGACACTGAACCACCCGTGTTGTACACCCATATAAACATGACCCAGGGAGGTAAGGGTAGCATTCGGATTGTGATTGACACACTTGTGTGCATCACCCAGCATAAGCGGCAACAATGAAGAGAGACGCACTCCATATAAATCACATGCGTTCGCGCCACATGCATCTGGAACAAGCACGAAATCAAGTTACAACTCTTTAGTCATAGTTGGGAAATTTTGGCCAGCTTTACAACCTACAAACACAAAATAACCTTCAACTTGAAACAATTCAGAAATTGGATAAAGAAATAAGGGAACGTTATTAACTAAATAGTAAGAAGGTTTAGAGCAAGATTTAAATGTGAGAACTCCCTTTGACACTTCAATATTTCTTCCACCAATTGATTCAACTTGAGAGTCCAGTGCTAGTCCTTCCTCATCAAGATCTACGTAAGAGCAACAAGAGTTAGTGCTAGTAACATGCTCAAAATAAGGCAAAGGTGATGAATGAACCATAGGTAAAGAACAAGAAGTAGAATCTGGAATTTCCCTTTTAAGATGAGCTCGAATGAATCCTCCAATGGTACGGACAGATTTGATTGGACGTTGTTCCATGAATTGATACCAAAGAGATTTAGTTCCTAGAAGACAAACTCCATGGAAACTCACAAAGTGTCCAAGTGACTTCGGGATGGAACATGCCATGACCAACTCTACTTGACTTTGTTTAACCTGCACAAACGAGGATATACTAAACAAAACACATGTTATCCGGTTAGCAAACAAAGTGTTCACACGTTCAATGTTTGCAGACATGGTCAACTCTTTTTCTTGACTCTTCACTAAGGCCAAATTGTTCTTGCTTATCCCCACTCCCTTCTTCTCGGACCATTGATCCTTCATTGCACTTGAGTTTTGTTTTTCATTGGGGAGCTCTTGTTCACGGCTCGGCAGCAACTCATTCGTACGTGGCTCTTCAATCAACGAGGGACTAGACTGAATTTTTCCTTTATTACCACCGGTTGGCACATGGTTAAGTTGCTCCAAGTGTGAATCCAGCACTTGGCTAAGTCTTTCCATCATGTCATCAATCAATGCTTTAGTCCGACTTCGGAATTTATCCTTTGATTCACGAAGCTTTGACTCAATTCGAGAATTCTCAAACTCCTCGTCTTGATTGTCAAGACACTTCTTAGATGCACCTCGTTTGCTTGAAGTTGACCTCGATTTAGATGCTCTACGCAGACTTCTTTGCTCCTTCTCATACTCATCACAATCTTGTTTATACCTTTCATATACACACAAAGCACGGTGGCGTTGCATCTCCTCTCGGAGTGAATGATACCCATGTTGTGAACTGGATTGCATGGAACTAGAGTACTTGTGAGTAGGCATCTTGAGACCCATCCTCTTGAGACGCTCATTCTCCAAGAATTCTTGGTTGTATGGGTAAGACGCAACTTCTCTAGGCATGAGTGCGTGACCTGCCAAAATGGTTAGCAAAGAAAAGGAGATTCCTCACGTAACACAAGCTCACGTGTATGTGCTCATCCCTCGTGTATCTCTCGAATTTTCAGTCTAATGGTCTTACCAAAATTCCTTACCTGTCGGGTCAGGTAGTTGAGAAATGTTGCTCAAGTCCAATAATTGTCACCAACTTTTTCCACAAGAGTAAGCAAGAGTGTAAGACACAAACGTGGGTAAAAATTGAAGTGGAATGGATGGATTTTGGAAGGCTACTAGCAGCGGACAGAAATGGAAATAACGCCAAAGTGATCAAAAAGGAAGAAACCCCTAGCTTCCTAAAAGGTAGGAGTGGGTTTCTAGAATGTAGGAGAGTATTCCTAAAAAGTAGGAGAGAATGTAGGAGAGTGTTCCTAAAATATTGGAGAGAATGTAGGAGAGTTTCCTAAAGTGGATGAGAGAATATAGGAAAGGACCTAAAAATGGATGAGAGAATTTTAGGAGAGTTTCCTAAAAATGGATGAGAGAATTTAGGAAAGTTTCCAAAAAATGGATGGGAGAGTTTAGGAAAATTTCCTAAAAATGGACGAGAGAATTTAGGAAAGTTTCCTAAAAATGGATGAGAGACTTTAGGAAAGTTTCCTAAAAAATGGATGAGAGAGTTTGGGAAAGTTTCCTAAAAAATTGATGAGAGAATTTAGGAAAGTTTCCAAAAAAATGGATAAGAGAGTTTAGGAAAGTTTCCTAAAAGGGTAGGAGAGAGAGTGTCCAAGTGAGTACAAAGAGTTATCCAAGTGCTTTACTAAGTTTCCTAATTGATTTTGGAAACAAGTTAGTTTTTGGAAACCTTTTGAAAGAGTTTAGGAAAATTTCCTAAAAATGGACGAGAGAATTTAGGAAAGTTTCCTAAAAATGGATGAGAGACTTTAGGAAAGTTTCCTAAAAAATGGATGAGAGAGTTTGGGAAAGTTTCCTAAAAAATTGATGAGAGAATTTAGGAAAGTTTCCAAAAAAATGGATAAGAGAGTTTAGGAAAGTTTCCTAAAAGGGTAGGAGAGAGAGTGTCCAAGTGAGTACAAAGAGTTATCCAAGTGCTTTACTAAGTTTCCTAATTGATTTTGGAAACAAGTTAGTTTTTGGAAACCTTTTGAAAATCCTTTTGTCGCGCCCCATTTTTTTGATAAATAAATAAATGGTTTAAAAAATGTATTTTTTGTGATTGAATTTGTGAAAGAAAAATGGGTCTAAATGGGGGTTTGAGAATGCGACGAATTGACCCAAAATTATAGTTTAAAAAGGGTTTTTTGAAACAAAATACGGAGTCGCCACTTGGCAATGAGTTAAGGTGTACCAAGTCACCCAAAAATGTATTTTTAAAGAAAAATAGGAAAAAGTAGTGATAAAACCCTTTTTAAACGATTCCTAGTCTACGTAAACCAAAGAAAAAGGTTCGGGAGTCACATTTGACAAAGGGGAAGGCAAGGATAAAATCCAAGGCACCCCTTTGACCTAGCCAAGGCTAGTTGCATGATTTAATCAAAAATTTTCTTGTTTTAACCAAAGAATTTATTACATTTGGATGCACTACATGAATGCAGACCCTAGACCTAGGGGTATTGGGGGAAATTTCTCTTCAAAGGTTGAGTGGTGCCAATCACATTAATTGTGAAGCCCAATAACGATCCTTTGAAGAGGTCACACCTAAACCTAAATGACGTGAAGAATGAGTGGAATGCATGCCATGTGAAAGTGTGAGTTTGTGTGAAGTGAGAAAAATGATAAAAGTAATAAGATATAAGTGAAGGTGTGCAAATGTAGATGAAAGTACTCGTGTGCGAGTGAAGATAAAAATGTTCGTGTGCAAGTGAAGATAAAAGGGTTCGTGTGCAAGTGGAGATAAAAAAGTGTTCGTGTGCAAGTGGAGATAAAAAATGTTCGTGTGCAAGTGAAAGTGATGAAAAGGTGCATGTGTGCAAATGAGACAAAAGTGAAAGTGCAATGATAGAGTGGATTGAGAATGCATGAGCCTAGGGAATTCATACATATTGGGTACGGGGAGACCTAAATCGTGACTTGATTTGCCCTTTTATAGAGGGAATACAAGCGTGCTAAGGCTTAGAAAAAGCCACACTCGTCTATATCCCATATTTAAGGGGACTCTTCAAGCAAATGAACCCTATAACTAGCATGAAATGCAAAAATCCTAAAATAGAGGGAAAAGGGGTTCGAGGGGCATGCAAAATGATAAAACTAAAAAGAATGCATGACATGTAATGAACATGCAAATGTGTACTAACGAGAGGACATCCCTAAGGGTCTAGCGTTGGACTAGCCCATTCTATGAATTCCGACTAGCGTTGGACTAGTGGAAACGTACATTCATCCATCATATTCATTCAGGCTATGGAAAGCGAGTAGACATGCCAAACACTTATAAACACATAGCACATAACATTTAGCATGCTCGACTAGATGCAAGGCCCTAACAAAGCAAATTAACACGTAGTAACTAAGCATGCATGACACGTAAGACAATTAAAGCCCTAACTATTACATTTGCTAGCTAGGCACATGACTTCGATAGGTCTTCATTGAATGCTCCTCCAAGCCCTATCTATTACAAGCCAAGAGGTGTACACATACCCCATAAAGAATAACTTAAATAAAAAGCAGAAGTAAATGACATAAATAAAAGAAATTAAAGAAAGGCTAGGAAAGCAAAGTAGACATGTATATTCACATAACACGTAGGAGCACGTAGGAAAAATAACTCAAGAATATTGAAGTTACCTCCCTTGCAATGGAAATCGAGTAAATGAGATATTAGCTTCAAAACAATAAAAAGGGTCAAGGCACCAATTTATTTGACAAATAATCACAAAGGATAAAAATAAACATGAATTTGAATCAATTAAATCATGTCAACAACCCACATTTAAGAAGTCAAGAGAAGAAAGGACTTGATTGCAAAGATTGACAAAATTTTGGGGCCAAAATTAAAGAAAAACAAAGTTCAAGGACTTATTTGCAATTAAAGTAAGGACCGAATTGAAAGTAGTTGAAAATATCCAGGGCCACAGTGAAATTAAAGAAAAGTACAGGGACTGATCTGCAAATGCGTTCTCTGGTTTCTTAATGGACCAGGCCATGGGGCCATTTTATTATTTGTTTGGGCCAAAGCTTCCCAGCCCAACCGAAAACCCAAGCAAAAACAGATGGGCTAGCTTAACTATTTTGACCCAAAATTAGCCAACCAAACAGATGGGTCATGAATCTCTAGCCCAAACCAAAAAAAACAAATAAACTGAAACAACTTTCTTAAACCCAAACACAAAATATCCTCTTGGCCCTAAACATTTATTTCATTAAACCCAACAAGATAAACAAATCAACAAAATTATTAAGCCACAATTATGACCCACAAACAAGAATTAATCTAACCCAAAAGGCTACTTAAGAAAATGAGATGATGATTAAAATTCAAAAGGATGAAGTAAGTTCCACTTTTCTAATTTTTGGGTCATATCAGAATGAGGGGAGAACTTGAGGGGTTCATATGCAACAAAACAGGGATCTAATTGAAGGAATTACAACAATTTCGGGGGGCAAATTATGAAGTTCTAAAATTCTGGGGTTAAATCATAATGGAAATGGAAATTGAGGGACTGGAATCATGAATTTAATCAAATGGTCATCTTCTCCAAACAGATTAGCCATCCGCTGCTGTTTTCATTTTTGCTTTGCGGACAAATGAACACCAGAAAATTCAACTCTGGCTAATCAAAAAAAATGAAACTCACACAAACTTGTTATCCTACCATTTCAAATTGAGTTCATTCAATCCGGAAACATGGGAAGCAAAGAAGTAGAAGACAGCAATGCATCAAAATTTCTTAATCGTAAAGAAAAGAATCGGCCAATTCAACTAGTTTCTCCACGCGAAAATGTAAACAAGGGATCTTCCAATAAGAATTTTCAGCTCAGGCATTTCGTCGAACAGATTAGGGGCATCAGGAATTTCATCAGATTTTTGCTCAATTGAAGTTATGATTGGCCCAAAAATTGTTCAAAACATAGGGAAATTCAGTCCAAACAATCACAGATAGCATGTATGTTTCACAATCATGTACAACCGGCAAACATTGCAATGAGCAAATTCAGAAAAGACATGCTTTTGAGAGCTTCCAACGTTTGTGTTTGGAAAGAAACAGAAATTGAAAGGCAGAGGACAGCTTACGATATTTTCTCTCGGTGAAATTCCGAAGGCGGCAATGATGGATTGGCGGTGTGGTAGTGGCGCTTTCCTGGCAGCGGCAATCAGCAATTCCTCCGCCCCATTTTCTGCCCGAGATTCCTCCTCAGTTGCTCCCTTTTTGGCTCTGCCTGAAGCTTCCAATTTTCCTTTCGGAAGTTTCTTCCTTTTCCCATTCTTTTCCTTCTGCCCGTAACCGCTGGCTTCCTTCCACGGCTCTCCCTTTTTGATGTTTGCTTTTTCCCAGCTCTCCCCTGCAACCTTCTCCCGACCTCTCTTTTCTTTTCCGTTCACCACCCTAAAACTTCTCCTCGTTGCCTGTTTTCTTTTTTCTGCTCTAAAGCCCGTTGCTTCCGCTTGTTCGTGTTTTTTCAGCCCCTCCGTCCGCCTCCAACTTCCTTGTTTTTCTCCTCTCTTTTTTTTTGCTGAAGCCTCTCTCGGCCTCCTCTCTTTGTTTCTGCTATCCTTTTGCCCGTTTTTTCTTTCCCCCCCTTGCCGGCTGCCTTTCCTTTTCTTTATCTCACGGTGGTTCTTACCCTAACCTAGCCGTCACTTTCTTCTTCCAAAAACTCCTCTGCTATCTTCGCCGTTCTCTTTTTTCTTTTCTTTTTTAGTTTCCCGCTGCCAACCTTCTCTATTTTTTTATGCCCGTCACCCTTCAAGCTCCCCTGTTTTCTTTTCTTTTTCTTTTGTTTTTTCCAGAATCTCCCCTCTGTTTCTGTTTTTCTCTCATCCGTGGCCTTTTTTTTTCCTTCCAATTCTCAAAACCTCCCTTCTAAGCTAAACAAGTGTCCTCCTAAATGTTGTGTTGTCAATTAAACAAAAGGGACACTTGTCCCTCAAATTCCTTAACCACTTGTCCCATGATTGTTTTGTACACTTGTTCAACATGCACACTTCCACCTATTTTTGCCACTTTCATTCTTTTTCTTTCATTTTTCATTTTTCATCATTTTTCACTTTTTCCCTTCTTTTTCCTTTTTTTCATTTTCAAGAATTTCTATGCTAAAAACACAAAAAACTAAAAAACTAAAAACTAAAAAGTGAAAAAAACGAGCACAGACTAAAAAATAATTAGTAAATGAAATTACACCAAAATTTGGTGTCTACACCTTTTCCTCTTGAACAACTTTTGGTAACCTTCTTGAAACAACTTTTGGTAATCTTCTTGAAACAACTTTTGGTAACTTCCAAATTCTACTCCAAGAAAGATTGCACAAATCAGATTTGGTTCCCTATCCAAACAATTCGGTTGCCCCTTTCTTTCCTTTCCTTTTTTTTTCTCTTGCCAATCGATTCCTCTTTTCTTTCTTTTTTTTTCGTTTTTTTTTTCTGTTTTTTTTTCTTGACTACAACTATCAACCACGACACAAAACAAGGAAGTCCACAAATAATAACTACCAAGAACTCCAAGATCTTTCAAGAACTTTCAAGGAAGTTGTCAGGAACTTCAGAAATTTCAAGATTGTGGTCAAGAATTCAAGAAGCTCAAGATTATTGTAAGTTCTCTTCAAGATTCACAAAATTCCAACAAGTTTTGCCAAAATCCAGATTTGAAAACCAAGTAAACAAGTTGGATAACACAAACAACAAGGCTGGACAGATTTGTATTCGGATGAACAGTAACTATGAACAGTGTCGGTGAATAGTACGGTGAACAGTGTCGGTAAACAGTACGATGAACAGTATTTTTTTTTATTTGAACAAGGCAGCGGAAAGTACTAAGAATTCTACGACACAACTACGAAAAATATGGATATAACGAAAGATACCTGTACCAAAGCTCTGATACCAACTGATACGTTCCTCGATCAACTTGTTTCGAGACACGTAGCACGTTTGCCCAAGGATCTAGCGAGGATGTCCAACGCTTGGAATTGCGGGATCTAGAATCAAACGGACGACATGATTTGATTCAAGACGGTAGGACGACGACTCCAATGAAGGTGACTACTCCACGGGATAGGTTGGTAGAACAATCTAGGACGAGACGCAAGATTGCTCAAAACCCTTGGCAAAGCAAGTAAAAGGCTCGAATTCTCTCTCAAGAAGAAGAATAAAAAAATAACAAACTTTATTGATAAAACGTCTGACCCTTAAACCTTACAAAGCAAGCCTATTTATAGGCTAAAGTGACTAAAACCCTAAAGGGGCTAGGAAAAGGAAAAAGTCAGCCCATGCTCTTGGAACAAGATGGGCCGGCCCATGCTCTTACTAATCATTAACTAATTGCTAACTAATTGATGGGGACTAAGGCTTTATTCCCTTGGTGGCCCGCTTGACTCTTCGTGGGCTTGGATCATGGTGTAAATGGCTCGATTGTCTCTCTCCAAGCCCTCAATATCTTTGTGAACTCCATGTTGGTCTTGGACAACTCTAACCAAAACTTGGAATGATTCTTTGAATAGCTTGGCCCATGCATGCGTGACTGGGCCCAATGGGACTCGAAACATGTAAGTCATTGCGTGGGCTTTGACTCGTACACACATCAAACTGGCTCAACCATCTAGATGCTCAAACCAAAAATTCTCTTCTCTGTTCCAACAGTTGATGAATGTTTTATGTTCAAAGAAGAAGAATTTCCTCCATTAGAATCATTTATTAAAAATGGTTCTAAACATACCTCTAAAATCCAAAATATTGCTCCTATAGTTTTACCCACAGGAGAAATAGTAAGCCCCAGTTGTGACAGCCCCACCTTCCCCTAAGGCGTACCAAAGGGGTTAGCGGACTGCCTACCCAACTCTCGTCAAGACTACTAGCGCGGTTACACAACTCAAAACGTGTCGGAATACAATAGCATGCGCAAACAAAGGAAAATCACGAAACAGAAAATGAAAATCGAACGGAAAATGAGTAGCGCCTTTCACGTCACCATCCGACCGGGACCCAATCGAAAACAAGTAACGTCATATAATCCTTGAAATGGACATATACAAACCAAACATAACACATGAATATGAGTACACGCTCTTATAAACCACATTCATATTTTTACAAATCAAAAGGAAACATTTGAATCCAAGTACAATTAGGGTTTCCAACCATTGAGGAGCTATACAAAATACCTAAACTAGCTCAACTCATGCTTCAAAATCATAGTTCCAAAAGTGGTTTCCTGTAAGGAAAACAAGGATAACGGAACGGGGTGAGCTAGAAGCTCAATGAGGTACCAAAAGTATAACAGTGGAAATCATGAGAAAACACTTTTAGGGCA
Organism: Coffea arabica; assembly: GCF_036785885.1. Taxonomy (NCBI): domain Eukaryota; kingdom Viridiplantae; phylum Streptophyta; class Magnoliopsida; order Gentianales; family Rubiaceae; genus Coffea; species Coffea arabica. The sequence goes on along the minus strand of NC_092311.1, from coordinate 23,748,474 downwards.
CATATACACGTCAAGTAAGAGAAATAAATGAACACCACAATTTAAAGGATACAAGTGGCCCTCAGGAGCCAAATCCCCGTTGCAATACTTGATCCAACCTCGTTGACTCTCCGTCAACGTTTAATAACACACTCATGTCCGTAGACCCCTCTTACGCCAAAATCCCGTTCACCAAACATACCCCTTATCGGGCCCGAACGCCGAACAGGAACAGTAATGGTAATACTCGAGTATACCGGAATCAAGAGTCTCAATACCCAAAGATTCCTCAGGAACAGGTACCCATGGATTGTCAATTATCTCGACCAAGCCCTTGCTGGCTCGATTTAATTAACTCCCCATGAGGTTGAGCTCAAGTTTAACAGTCGTTGGACACACTTCCAAACAATCTCATAACAAGTGCAAATAACAAGTTCAAGTACATAACAAGTACAAGTAATAGATTCCAGTTCATTCAGTACAGGTAAGAGAACCAGTGTGATAAAGTACACTCTCGTCTCATTCAGAATACCAGAGTTCATAATTATCCATGTCACAAATTTCAAGTATAGATGAACCAATTACACAACAATTCAGGGGAGTGGTACACTCACCTATTAAGGTGAAATAACATCCAGAATATCTTTCCGGGTAACACTCTCAATCACCGATTAACCCTAACGTTAATCAAGAGAAAATATTACAGTTTCTCCAGCAAAAGTTAGGTGAATCGAAGACAATTCAAATACCACTAGTACAAAGTATAAGTATGATTTTGAAAGTGAAAAGAGTACATTTAAACCAAAAGACATGAATAAAATATTTGGAAAACTTATGCTCGCTCGTAAAACTTTGAAATATCTATTTGAGTCGAAGAAATGAAGAAAACGTATTTCTAAATTTCATTTTTCCAAGTGTACAAGTTTTGGCCAGATTCGACCTTATATACCTCGATAAAAGAGGACGCAAATATCCTAGATGGTTCATATGGTATTCGCTCTCAAATCGTTACCTAATTCTCGAGTGTAAATTTGGGCAGCACGCCCTTTGTATTTACCTATTTTCCAGCCACTTATGGCTTCATTATTTTCCTCAATCAATCCCAAAGTCATACACAATATAAATTCATCACAACAGCCGTTCAATAGGCTCAAAGTCATTCAAGTACAAGATTTACCTAGGAAAATGACCGGAAATGAACTTTAAGCTAAGAAACCAAAAAGGCAGATTCACCGCAATTTAGCGTATCGAACATAACCGAAACTATGCTTATTGGATTGAAGTGAAAGTTATACCGTTTCGAAGCTAAGACAGAGGGGTATAACTTTGATGAAGACTACTTAGTCCAGTACTCACCCTAAATAGATCAAATTTACCAAAACAACCCCAGATTTTCTAGTTCGAAGCTCACTGTGAAATTCAACTAGCAGTCCTGATTCATTCAATCATATCTCAGCACACACAACTCCGATTCAGGTAGTTCCAAAGCCATTTGAAAGATAAGATACAAGGCTATAATTCTTAAGAAGACATCAACAACCAATTCGGTAATATTCCTGACCAAACTAACCACTTACAGAGGCTGATTATCATGTTTGACAGAAACAGGGCAGCAGGGGAAATTTTGTCATTTCACAAGATACCCTACTCCGATTGAGGTGAAATTTTGTAGGCAGCTAGTTAACATCATTTGCTACAACTTTCATGTTTTAGCCTAAGCTTGATTCGACCTCTAACATGCTCAAATAAAACCGGACAGAACAGGGAAAATTGAAACCCTAAAGCTGAAATTTCCGCACAAAACTGAAATTTTCCGCAAACAATCGTAACTAACATATACAAGCTCTATTTTACACCATAACAAGCTATCATACCATGATTAAACCATAATCATCCCATAAAATCAGAAAAATCTCCATTAAATCAGAAATTTAACAAACACTAGTTAAACCCATGAAGTCTTCCACAAATTAACATGTCAAGCCACTAGAAACCACTAATCCTTCCTTATTAAGAAAAAAAAGGAGATTTCTTAGCAACTTACCTTTACAACTCAAGAAAGATGGCAACTTAGCACCTCCACTTCTAAAACCACTCCACCACAATCTTTAATCTTACCCAAAAAGCAACTTATGTGGAAAGGTTTGCAAGATTTATGGTTGGAATCCAAGATTGAAGCAAGAAAGGATGGTACAAGATGAAGTTTTTTTTTCTCTTCTTTCTTCCCTCCAAGGTTCGGCCAAGACACAAGAAATTGAAGATGATTTGTGGTCAATTTTTGGTATTTAGTAAAGGTGATGAATAGTAAGTCAAATCCACTCTCCAATAGTTTCATGACACTTGTCATTTCTTATGCTAAATCTTATCCTTTTGTCTCTCCTAACAAATTAATATAGCTAACCTCCAATTATCTCTTAGCACCTAGTAAATTAATCCCTTAATGCAAAACTCAACCTAATTGGCCGAATTAATCGTACTTAACGCACTAACGGGTCCCACGTCCACTATACACTTCAAATATCTCATGAACTAACTTATACTAGAAAAATAATTTAAAAACTGTATTTACTTATAAAAATATCTCTAAAGTTAACATAATAACAAAATGTAGAAAACGGGTACCAAGAAAGAAAATAAGGCCTAGAAATTCAGAAAATGTTCGGGTTCTCACACTCTCTCCCCCTTAAAAGAATTTCGTCCTTGAAATTTCTTATCATCGCCTTCTCCGGGATACCAAACTTTTATTACTTCCTTCTCACACTCAAATTGAGCACCGTACCTAGCCAATCAATCAGTATTCCTTCACTAGCCAAGCTCATTGAATTCTTTCGTATAGTTTCTTTTTCCTTCTCAAATTCAGAGCCCGCTTCGCGTGGTCTCTGCGCAGAGTGAGCTTGGGGCTATCACACCAGTCCTACTGAAGAAGTTCTCAATTGGCATACAGAAAACTCTTTGGTTCAAAATGCTGCACTTATTTCTATCCACAAGAATGTCACAGAAGTAAGAGGAAAAGTTGATCATATAGATACAACTGTCAAAACTCAGAATTCTCAGGTATCTCATATGATTGAAGTTTTTGAAAGGAGACTTCAAGGACTCAACTATGAATTACCTTCTAATTCTTCTTCACTAGCCAATTTTGTTTTGAACAAAGAAAAGGAAATTAAATTCATTCAAAACCAGCTTGCTACTTTGTGAACTACAGGTGAAATTCCTAAATTTGATATTGGACCAACTGAGCCAGCCTCAAAGGTAAGTCCAGGCTTTGATGCTACACCCATCAGAAACTGGCCAACACCTTTTTATTTTGGAGGAGTAACTACTCCTAATCCTTATCCTTTTTCATCGTTGTAATTGTAACGACCCCACTGTTTGCCTTCTTTGCTTGGTAGTTCCATAGAAACATCTGCAAGCATAATAGAAGGGATATTAGCCTTTGAAGACTTCAGATGAGAGTGATCAAATGAAATAGAAATTCTTCCTTCTGATGTTTAAGAGATCCTTGAATTTGAAGATTCAAGAGGTTCATTAGCTTGGGTATGAAGAGATTCATAGTCAGTATTCCAACTATTGGGTAATAGGGAGATTAAATTTGACGTAGAAATCAATATTGGAACACGGGTGCAAGATGCAGTATTTTTCTCATCCACTCGGATAAGAAGAGCATTTTCACCACCAGGTATGGTAAGATCAAGGGCATGATTTTGTACTCGGTACACCATTTGATAGTGTAGAGTTGCTGTAATAGCATATGAAACTTGATCTACCCCAAGAATTTGAACATGTACTTTCAAAGCATCAAGTTGGTGAGGATCTGTCAAAGACATTAAAATTAGGAAAAAGGGTCACAAAAACAGTTCCAACATTGAGAGTTGTTTCTACTGTTGCAATACAAGCATGCTGGTATTTTGTGAATCTAGTGTCAAGTAGAGCTACGCGGGCTACTACTGGAAGTCCTTTCCTCCCATGAAATGATAAGTAAATCTTGATAGCTCCAAAATGTATATGGGTATTATAAATAGATGAACCATTCCATTTGGAAGGGCATCTTTTATCTTAGGAAATTTCATTTTAGCAACCACCAGCTCACATGGATGCTATATTTACACCAAGTTTCATCTATCAAAAGGGATTCAAGGATTCCCTAGCAACTTGCAGCCAACCAAGAGCCAAAATCTAGAAAACAAAAGGTCATTCCTAGTTCAATCCAAGCTGGAAAATAGCTAAATACAAAGGGCATGTCGCCCAAATTTTCACTCGAAGGTTGGCATGTGTACTCGCGACTTGAGCAAAGATTTGAAGTCGAATTGAACTCGGATTGTTTATGGTATTCGAGTCTTCTTTCGTAGAGGTATATAAGCTGAAACTCGTACCCTTGAAAAAAATGAAAGTAGTGACCACTCGGAATATGTTTTCCTCGCCTTTTAGACTCAAATGCGAATTTCAAAGTTTTAGTTGCTTCTTTAGCAACACCAAAAGAGCGAGTATGAATTTTCTAGAGTTTGATACGTAACATGAATCCTATCTAAATGAGTTTCATTTACTTGATCTTCTCAAAGCGAAACTCCTATGTTTCGAACTCTGGTTGATTTCAAACTTTTAAATGATATTGTATCTCAGATTTGGACTCCAACCAAGGAGTTGCACCTGAACGTGATTTTGACAAGCACTAAATCTTTGGTGAGTGCTTCCAAATACCTTATTGAACTTCAATACTTGACCAATGTGATCGAATGATATTTGATTGGTATGGTCGGGCAAGGGTGTACTTTATCGCACTTGCCCTAATGTGATATGTACTTGTTTATTGCTGCAATTGACTTGATATACTTGTGCTTGACTTGTAAGTACTGAGCAGCAGCATGTACCACACTCAATCCGAGTGGGAGGTGCCTCTCATTCCCGTCTCCGCATTTTTATCTTGATTCAGTCGATTGGAGATGTTATCTCATCGAATTCTTAGGAACCCAAACCCCACTGGCTAGTTAATTGAGTCGAGCCGGCAAGGGCTTGGTCGATTAGATAACGAACCATGGGTATCTAGTATTGTCGAGTGGAGTATTATCTCCTCGACTAATCTGTATACTCGAGTATTACCACCAGTGTTTAGTTGGTGTTCGGGCTCGGTAAGGGGGTTGAATGGTGGACGGATTGGTGTGAAGGGAAGCACTACTGGACTGGTTACTTTACTTGAAAGTTGACGGAGTGTCAACTACTACTTGATCAAACCTGGTGAAGCAATGGGAACTTGGCTCTTGAGAGCCATCCGTATCCTTATACTTTGACATGATTATTACTTATCGGGTTATTGTTTCTTTTGAAAAACTTTACACTCGCTCATTTTGAGATTTGCTACTTGAAGTGTTATTGCTCACTTTTATGAACTTGTTATGCTCACTATTTTGCTACGTTGAGACTTGTACTTTTAAATAATGGTCAACTTGCTATTTGGAACCTCACTGGGCTTTTAGCTCATTCCACGCTATTTGTTTTCCTTACAGGGGATACGAGCAAGACGTGAGACTGGTACACGCTAGCGTAGTCTAGTTTTGGAAATTTTGTAATGGTACTCGCACTAGTCGCTCGATTAGGGTTGAATGTATTGAGAACTTAAATCTTTTGATATATTTGGGATTGTACGGATGTTTGAGATAGAAATGAATGTATTTGTATGTTCCAAACTTGGGAACTGTTATTTTCTTTATTCTTGAGGTTGCACCCTATTTTCTTGATGTGAGTGAGTGAGTCCTGACAAGAGTTGGGCAGGCGGTCAGCTAAACCCAGGGGTACGCCCTTGGGGGAGGTAGGGTCTAAATTAATAAAATTTTCCAAGTGTTTTCCAAAATCTTCATGGCAGCTTAAATTTTCTTTTATTTCCTTCAAACAAGGCAATGATACATAGCTAGAAGAGTCTCCAAAGTCGCTTCATGAAAGTCCCTTGATCGTTGAAAATCGAGGAGATGGCTATGTTGATCGGGAATACCTTGAGGGATGCTGGCCACTCTGATACCTCCTCTTGAGAGATTTGTTCTCTTGCTTGGGTTTATGTTTGTGTTCCCTCGCTCCCCTTTGGCTTTTCCTTGATCGAAATGAGGTGTTGGAATGATATCCCTCATCATCCGCATCGTGATCATTATTCTGAACACTCGAAACCCTATTGTGAGTATCTTCGGTACCTCACATCTCAATGGCAGCTAACTTGTCGGATAATTGTGTCATCACAAATTCATGTCTCTCTGCTTGTTTTCAAAGAGCTTGGAGCACTAGTTTGTTTGACACGTCGGCCTCAGATGGCTCGGGTATGTTCCCCTCTTGAGACATATGGTCAAACCTGCAAAACAAGTGTATCCTAGTCTACCTTGCAAAGCACTCGTGTATCACTCAAGGAAAAACACACTCACTCTCAATTTTCCTTCTCGAAGTTCTTAAAACAACTCAAACTCTAAAAAATTTCAAAATTAATTACCCTATAAGCAAGTAATAAGAAACAAAGTAGAATTTTGCAAATCCTAGAAACCCTAGAATTCGTACCTTGTCTTGCTTGAGAATTTAGTTTGCGATTAAGGGTAATGTCACGTGTGGTAGGTGGTTTCTTTTGTTTTTGGTGGTAAAAATCGGATGGAAGGGTGAAAATGGAAAGTTAAGGTTGTTTAAGGTGTGAACACAAAAGGATAAGGGTGGGTAGGTGTGAACAGGTGTGTTCGCACTCGGTCTGTCCTTTCCAAATATAGAAACTTGAATCTAATCAGATTTTGGAAGTCCTTTTCAATCACGATTTGGAATCTTTCTTTGGATATGATTGAGACTTTCCAATAAATAACTTTCAACCTTAATCCAACAAGAATTTGGAGACCAACAACAATTCGAATTTGGAAACAATTTTTTTTTAATACAAGAACTTCAAGATTCACGATATCTTGGTTCAACAATCTCAAGCTATGGTTCACACAATCAAGATATTCAAGAATGTCAAGAACTTCAAGATTGAATTCAAGAATTTCAAGAAACGACAACGGGTATTGCAAACAAAATTCTCAGCAATTAACAATCAAGAATTGAAAGGTACGTGTCACACAAACTAGAAACCCTAAGTTGGACAGCAAGAAACAGAGACAAATAAGATTTTTTTTTACTCGGATGAACAGTAACGTAAACAGTAATACTACAGTATGATGAACAGTAATTCGCTACAGTTTTTTTTTTGACAAAAGACACAAACTAACAAGATATGAGTAACTTCTATTGAAAGAGAATTAACCTGGCTCTGATACCAACTGATGAGCAACCCTAGGGGAAGACCCTCCTAGAACCTCCCAACTTTGTAATATCAGAGTTGGACCTTTCCTCCCAATGGAAATTGAACACGATTGTTCTCATGAACTCAAGACCTCTGACACACGAAGGTAATCAGCAACCTTAAGCAAATAATGATGGAAAAAGAGACACCACGATTAGGGAACAAACTAATTGATAAAGTCTGATTTGATTCCTAAGCTATGAACTCAAGAATTCAAGAGTAAGTTCGATTAAGAACTTGAAGGAAAATTCCTCACGATTTTTGGTTGTAATATTCATCCCAAAAACGTTGGAGGTGTGGGCTATTTATAGCCTAACATAGACACAAGCACTAATGTGTTTTGGAATCACTTATGACATAAATTAAATGACAATAAAATAAAGTAACTAGATAAAGTGACTAGATGGGCAGACAACTTGAACTTATAAAGCATGCCCACGCCTTCTAATGCCTTTGCTGCAGTGAATTAATTTAATGGCAGAAGACGTGTCCTTATAAAGAGTGCCCACGCCTTATAGCATCTTTGCTGCGATGAAGCTGAATAGACTATAAACTGGGCCTTCAACCTCCTCCTCCTTCACTTGAATAATGTGAACAAGCTTCCAACTAGACTTCACTCGACTCCAAGGCTTGAATTAGAGTGTAACGAATTGCTTCATCTCAAGCTCATGAATAACATCATGAATGGGGGATTCGGATCATATCAAAGTGAGCAATTTTTGGTCAAATTTTGGTTTTATGAAATGATAAGAAAGGTTGTAGTTCACACTCCAAGGATTTCGCGACACTTGGCTTCCTAAGGTTAGTCCTCATCTCTTTGTCTTCCAAAGGCTAAACTATCTAGCTAACCTCTAATTATCCCTTAGCACCTTATAAAATAATATCCCTTTATGCAAAACTCCTCCTAATCTTCAAAAATTTATTGAACTTACTGCATTAGCGAGTCCTACTTCCATAATGTATTTCAAACTTAACATGAACTGACTTATTCAAGGAGAATGATTTAAAAACTTGTCTCACTTATAAAAATATCTAGGAATTTAAGGTAATAAATAAAGTAAAGAAAATGTATTCGAAGAAATAAAATAAAATAATATAAAATAAGGAAATTTTTCGAGTACTCACATCAACGAATCATTGGTCCAATAGGTTCACAACCTATATCAATTATGTGATATATCAATAGTGGATGAAAAACTATACGAGCCCTTATTAAAAAAAAAGGCAATAAATCTCATCGATCATTAAATTACTCCTCATGTTAACTTTTGGCTATCAAACTATATTTCATTCAATTCAACCATTCAACTAACTAATCAATACATCCATGGTTATTTCATTGAATTTTCCTTTTAATCTACAAAATAAATCAAACACACGCAATTCATGTGTCAAAATCTAAGGTAAATATGTCCACTAAGTTTCTAGACCCAAATCTAAAAATTCTGGCAGCCACTAAACTATTTTGCTCATATACTTTTGGCCACTCAAATATTTTTTTTGTTTCAGTATAGTCACTGAACTCGTAAATCAGTATACTAGTGGCCATTTCGTTAAATTTTAGTTTTGATGCTAACGGAATGTGCATTTCACGTGCCAAAAACAAGAGCAATATCGTAAGGTAAATTTTTTAGGTTTTCTCCCATTTGGGTTTTAGATTTTTTCAATTAACAAAAACTAAAATTTAGAATCGATAAGAGTTGCTTTAATAGATTCTAATTTATAAGTTTTGACAAAAATCTAAATTATATGCTCAAGTTATTGAGAATTATTTCCAAGAACCCTGAAATTAAATAAAAATAGTAGATCCAATGACAAATTTTAAATGAAAGATCACTAAAAGTATATAGTTTATATAGTTCAGTGGTCGTTTAAGATTTTTGTCTCATCTATTGGGATGAATTTACCCATAGCCTTTGGCATGTGTTGAATTAGGTCGCTATCCAAGCCACCCGAGGATGCATTCATGAACAAGTTCTAGTTCCAATTGGTCTAGTCGAAAGTACTCATGCTAAGGAGCTCACATGGCTACTTCTAATGGATGAGTAGATCCTGTGAGAATTTGCAAGGCCATCGTCGAACCTCTCAAAGTGATTGTGGTAATGGATTCTGCACAAGCCATCATTTCTACACTAATCCAAATTGCTACATGAAACGGAATCTAGTTGGCTTTGAAGCTTATCAAGTTAGTTTGCATTGAGTTGGGGTCATCAAGTTGTTTCCTTCGCTTATTAGCTACTTTTTGTTAGTTTTGTTCATCGTTCCAGCCGGTTGTCTAGTTTGATTCAAGTAGTGTTAGCCGATTGGTTAATGTTGGTTCCATGTTAGTTTGTCATTTGGTTAATTCCAGCTTTGAGTTTAGTCGTTTAAGTCACTTAGTTTAGTTAAATAAACAGCTTAGTTCATGTTGACCCAAGTTAATAGCCGAACTAGAGTTAGCTCTTAGGGTTAAGAGTTTAGTTGGTCATGCTTCTAGTTGGATTAGGAGTTAGTCGTGTAAAAGGCTATAAAAAGTGTGAGAACCCAGAAAAAAAATATATTTTTATTTTAGGCATTATTTTATTCCTGTGCACACGTTTTTTTTATATTTTCTTTATTATATTACTTTTATCGATATTTTATATGTAAATATAGTTTTAAATTATTTTTCTAGTATAAGTTAGTTCATGAGAAATTAGGAGTGTATATTGGACGTGGGACCCGCTAGTACGTTAAGTGAGAGAAATTCGGCCAATTAGGTTAAATTTTGCATAAAGGGATTTAATTACTAGGTGTTAGGAGATAATTAGAGGTTACCTAGATGGATTAACCATGGGGAGACAAGAAAATAACTTCAAGCAACAACAAAGTGCCAAGTGTCACTTACCTAATCAAAGTTGGACTTGCCTAACTTTCTTACCTTTACTAAAAACTTCAATTTTGACCAAGAAACCATCTTCATTTCCAACCTCTTGGCCGAACCTCTCCTTGAGAGAAAAGAAAAGAAATCTTCAACTACTTCTTCCATTTCTTGCTTATATCTTGAAATCCAACCGATTAAATCTTGAATTTGCCCACAAAAGTGACTTGCTAAGGAAGATTGAAGGTCTTGGTGGAGTTGTTTTGGAGAAAAAACCCCTAAGCTACTACCTTTCTTGAGGAGTTAAGGTATTTTGCTTGGAAACTCACTCTTTGTTCCTAATCATGGTAAATTAGTGATTTATGGTGGCTAAGTAGGTTGTTTTATGGAAGATTTCATGGATTAAAGTGGAGTTAGCTAAATTTCTGATTTTTTTGGGGATTTTTATGTTTTCATATGATGATTATGGTTGGCCTTGGATTGATGGCTCTAAATTGTGTTAAATGGAGCCCTTGTGCGTTAATTGTGGAAAATTTCAGCTTGTGCGGAAAATTTCAGATTTAGGGCTTCTAACTGGGGCTTTCCTATGGTTGGTTGTTGAGCTTCTAATTAGCTATGATTGAGGGGTATTGTAACCCTAATGAAATGTATTGAATGGCCTATGAATTGTTTGTGTGCTTGTGGTTGCTTTGGATGAATTTAAATGGTTGTTTGTAGGATGGAAAATCTGAAATTTTAGGGGAAATGCTATCCAAATGTTGATGATATTGGATTCTTGTGAGTTTAGGTTGAGGTTGGATAGAAATGATAGGTTTTGGGATTTGTTTCTACTTTTAGCCCTAAATGTTATGTATTTTCCATTTCCAAGCTATATTTGGTTTTGCCTTAATAGTTCATTTAAGAGGTATTCGACTGGTGTCCGAGTCTCAATTGTGCTTTCTTGATTGTTATAGGGCATGCCGGTGATCCGAGGCTTACGTCGGGCGAAAACTTGTGAAATTGCTTTGTTTGACTTGGTGAGTGTACTACTCACATGATTGTTATTCCATGGCTTTATTGTACTTGAAATCTGTGATTGGACCACTTGTGATTACTGTTTATACTAGATGAGATGAGGGTGTACTTTACCACTCTCGTACTCTATGGCTTATTTGACCGTTTACTGTATTACTTGGAATTCTCTTGATTGTACTTGATTTGGTGTCATTTGGACGTGTATCCAACGACCTTTACTGTTAACTCTGAGTTCAACCTCACTGGTGGTCAATTGACTCGAGCCAGCAAGAGTTTGGTCGAAGGAAATTGACAAGCCATGGGGACTGTTTTGGGGATCTTTGGGTATGAGACTCTGGATTCCGGTATACTCGAGTATTACCATTTCTGTTCTGATTGGTGTTCGGGCTCGGTAAGGGGTATGTGTGGTGGACGAAAATCGGAGTAAAGTGGGGTCTACGGTAATGGTTACTCTTAAGCGTTGACGGAGAGTCAACGAGGTGAGATCAAGTACGGCAAAAGAAGAAAAGGGCTCTTGAGAGCCGTCCGTATCCTTTTACTCTCTAAATGATGTATAATGGTTGTTCCTGCTTATTTGATGAATGTATTTGACATAAGTAGCATTGTATTTTGGTGATCCTTGAATGCTTGAGTGATGGTACCTCATTGGGCGAAAGCTCACCCCGTTACCTTTGTTTTCCTTACAGGGAACCCTTTTTTGGACCAATGATCATTTTTGAAGAATGAATTGAGCTAGTATAAATACTTTTGTATAGCTCCTCGGGAGTTGGAAAACCCTAAATGTACCTTGATCCAAATAGTTTCCTTTTGGGTTGTAAATTACAAACGTATGTATATAAAACTGTTTAATCATGTTCATGCATTGTATTTGGTTTGGAAATGTTAATTCTCTAGAGTTATATAACGTTATATGTATTAGATTGGGTTCCGACCGGATTGTGACGTGGCAGTCACTATTCACTTTTAGTTTCGATTTTTTTTCGTTTTTCCGCTTTGTGTTTGGTGAATCGTTTAGGAGCGCTAATATATATATTTTAGATCGTTTTGTTTGTGTATTACCGTCCTAGTAGTCCTGACGAGAGTTGGGCAGGCAGTTCGCTAACCCCTTTGGTACGCCTTAGGGGAAGGTGGGGCTGTCACAGGTGGCATCAGAGTCTAGGTTAGAAATAACCTGGACGAACCCGAAACCTGTTTCTTAGAACTTTTGGGGATTGTGTTAGGATGTGTTTTGTGAGAACCCATAATTTTTCCCATTTTCTAGGTTTTATTATTTTTCATGGCTTGTTTTCTGCATTTTCGTGATTAGAAAAACTTCTAGATATTGTTAAGGAGCAGATATAATTTTTGGATGATTTTTCTAGTATCGGATAGTTTTTGAGAAATTAAGAGCGTATACCGGACGTGGGACCCACTAGTGCGAAAAGTTCGGAAAGATTCGACCAACTAGGTTAAGTTTTGGATACTGGAATTAATTTACCGGGTGTTAAGAGATAAGTAGAGGATGCTAAGTGGATTGGTATAAGAGAGACAAAAGTTAGGCAAGCATTAATGAAGGTGACAAGTGTCACCATAGGATTGGAAAAGTTAGGCAAGCATTAATGAAGGTGACAAGTGTCACCATAGGATTGGGTCTTAAGTAAGACCACTATTCACCTTTTCTAATTGACCAAATAAATCACAAAATATTACCAAAATTTCCCATTTTCTTCTCTTCAAGTGGCCGGCCCTCTCTCTCAAGAAGAAAGAAAAAACCTCTCCAATTTCTTGAAGTCCTCTTGCTCAAAGCCAATCACACAATCATCTACTCTTGTTTTTGTTCCATAGAAATCCTTAAGGAAGTGTTGGTGAGTTGTTTGGTGAAGTTGTTTGGCAAGCTAAGGTGGTTAATTGCTCTCTCTCTTGTTTTACCAAGGTGAGTGATGGATTACTCCTTTCCTCCCTCTAATGATGCTTAATTTGTGATTAGTGGTAGTATAAGGTGCAATATTATGGATTACATCTTGATTTGTGGTTGAATTAGTGAAGTTTTCTATTTATTGGTGATTTTTCTGTTTTAATATGAACATGATTGTGTGGCTATCTATGATGATTGGAAATGGTATATAATGACTCTAGGAGGTGGAAAAAGTGGGTAATTACAACCAATTTCTGTTTGGAAGAAAAATTGACAAGTTAGGGTTTTTGTGAATAACATTCTGCCCGGTTTTGTAGCTCCTAGTTAGAGGCCTAATTGGCCTTGGATTAAAACATGAAAGTTGTAGGGAATGACATTTTAGAGGTGCCTACAAAATTTCAGGTCAATCGGAGTAGCGTAGAATGAGAAAAGTCGAAATTACCCTTGCTGTCCCGATTTTATCCGAATGTAAGAATTGCGCCTGTAATTGGTTGTTTTGGCTGGAATTGCTATGGAATTGGTGGTTGAGGTCTTCTGATGAAATGTAGCCCTGTTTCTAAGCTTTCGAGTGGCTTTAGAATTTCTGGATTTGGACTTAGGTAGCCTGTTTTATGATGTTTACACCAGAATACGATTTGTGAATGTGTTTTTCCAGTTCTGGTGTAGTATTTTGCATTTTTGACCTGGTTGCACCCGAAACTGGACAGAGTTACCTTCTGGAACATTGTAGCCCTATTTCTTAGCTTCGAAACGCTGGGTTTTACACCTTCATCCGACAATCGTAGTGCCTTTGGTACCATTACCGCAAAATGAGGTCAAAAACTATTTTTTTTAGGGATAAAGCTAAATCTTTTCCGGATTTTTCTGGTTTCCTCTAATGCTTATGTATGCTTATGGAACCCTCTTTCGGTAGTATTTGGCATTGGTTTATGACTTGTATTCGAGTCTTATTGTGCTTATGGGAATATTTTAGGGCTTGACTTTTATTTCCGGTCATTTTCCTAGCTAAATCCCGTACTTGAATGACTTTAAGCCTAGTGAACGGCTTTTGGAAATGAGATTATTTTGTGTAAGATGTTGGGACTGATTTGAGGAAATAATGAAGCCATTAATGGCTGGAAAATAGGTAAAAACAAGGGATTTGCTGCCGAAATTTTTACTTGAAGGCTAGTTTTGGTCCAAGTGCTTTTTGCCGCAAAATTTTATAACCCTTTTAGTTTAGCTTTGCGTTTGGTTTATGAAACCCTAGATATTTCCGTCCATCAGTCCAAATGCCCCATTTCGCTTTAAAGTCATTTTTATGCGTTTTACTCATCATTTATTGGGTTTCTTCGATTTCACCTAATTGGCTGTGCTATATTCTTTCTCGTTGAATCTTAGGTTTTCTCGGTGATTAAGGATTCTATCCAGAAGGATATTTTGCACGTTATTTTGCATAGTTAGGTGAGTGTTCCTTGTTTGTTAAATGCTCCTTGACTTCATAACTTGTATTCTTGAGTGATAATGTGTTAAGTGCTTTTAATGATTTCCAATTTCCAAAACGAGCTTTATAGGCGAGTGTGTATTTTATCGCACTCGACCTAAAGAACTGTGCAATTTTCAAGGATTTAATGATTGAAATACTAGTTGCGCATGAATGTAAGCCTTTTTGGCTGAACTGGCCATTGCCCCTTGTTACCGATCGACTCGAGCCAGAAGCGGACTCGGTCGGGCGATTAGGTGACGTGGGTGAACGTTTTGGTATACTCGAGTATTACCTTGAAGTCTGGTAGAGCCCGGCCAATGGTTGGGAAGGGGGTGAATGAAATGAATGATTAAATGAAGCGCGGGTTTTATTTACAAAAAGAACAAAAAATGCATTTTTAAAAGATTGAAGGAAGGAGGAAATGTCAGGGGAACGAGCGAGCGCGGGAATATTTGGCTCCTGGTGAGCCCGTATCCTTTTAATGTATGTGTTCTTATTGTTCTCCATGCTAAATGTTTCTTGAATTATTGATTATTGATGGTTTATGTATTGGCGTTGTTGTTTAATTACCTGTTCGGAACCTCACTGAGCTTTTAGCTCATCCCTTTAGTTTTGTTTTCCTTAACAGGGGAAGGCGAGCAAGGACGAGAGCTCTGTATAGACTAGCTGGTCTAGCTTTTGGTTTTTTTCTTGTAATGGTTCTCGCCTTAGTGCTTGGCACGGGCTGGTTGTATGGTGGATTTGGAACCTTTGTATATTCGACGGTTGTACTTCTTTTGAGATCGTAATGTATATAAGTTTCGTTTAAGTTTTTGGATCATTACTATATTTTTCGTATGGGCTGGATCTGGTTTTTGCTCGAGGATGGAAGTGATCGACTGAGTCCCGGCGAGAGCTGGGCAGGCGGTCCGCCGAACCCTTTGGTTCGCCTTAGGGGGAGGTGGGGCTGTCACACGGGGAGGTTAGAGACTGGTCCGGTGGTATTATTAACGAGTGTGAGACGCTAATCCAGGGAATGATTGGCGCCAATGTGCTAGGGGGAGTTTTGGGTGACGGAGCTCCAGGCGAGGGAGGCGCCCCTAGCTCTAGCTCTGGGGAGGAGTCGGTTGGCTCAGTTGAGAACTAGGTTAGAGTTCTTCGGGCCATGTTTTGATCCCGTGTGAGGGATACTTAGGAAAAGCTTTTGGTTAGTTGTTTTGCACTTTTGGGACCTAGGTTGTACATTGTATTTTGGAAGACCCTCTTTTAGTTTCATGGGATTACTTTTGTATATACTTGCTTGACCGCTCTTGTATGACTGTTTGACACAGTTATGTGTTCTAGGTATAAATGCTCTATGTGTATACATGCTTTATGTGGTGTTTACTCTTGGTTATTTGTTCATGCTTATATGACTACGTTTATATGCCCCTTTAATATTATATTTGTGCCTCGACCTTAGATTGACTTAGATCAATGGAGGGTACTCGTAGTGGATGAGGCCGTGGGCGCGGTACTAGGCAACCCACAACTGAAGGGGGTACTAGGGAAACCACGTTTGAACCAAACCCTAAACCTAGGATTGATCATAATGTCCAAATAGCTGCTGCTATGCAGCAAATGACTGACTTGTTAGCCCACGTAGTGCAACACCAGGGCCAATATCCTGTCCAGCAACCTGGAAACCCTGACAATCTAGTAGAGGGTGAAGATCGGGCCCTCGAGAGATTTCAAAAGTTCTCTCCACCAAAATTTCTGGGAGGGCCAGATTCGGACGTGGCCGAAAATTGGTTGGAGAAAATGATAGACATTTTCGCCGCCCTATACTATTCAGAGGAAAGACAGGTTACTTTCACTGTCTTCCAGTTGGAAAGGGCCGCCCGTTCTTGGTGGAACGTGATACGGATGAAGTGGGACCGGGAGCAAACACCAAGAACATGGGTGAATTTCATGAGGGACTTCAACGCGAAATACTTTCCACCTGTAGTCCAGGAAAAGAAGGAGGACGAGTTCATTAAGCTCCGTCAGGGGACTCAAACGGTGGCTGAGTACAAGGGCCAGTTTACGCAATTATCTAAGTTCGCCCTTGAACTCATTCTAACAGAGCAAAGGAGAGTTCGACGTTTTACTCAAGGGCTAAATGTGGAAATTCAAAAGGATCTGGCGGTAGCCCAGATCAATACCTTTAGTGAAGCCGTGGAGAAAGCTTTGCGAGTTGAAAATGCAAGGCTTCAAGTTAGGAACTTCCAGGTGAGAAAACGGGGATTTTCTGCGAGTAGTTCGACTCAAGGGGATAAAAGTACTCCTCCTAAGTTTGGAAGGGGAGTCGGAGAAGAAAGGCTACCGGGAATGGCACAAGGGACTCCGCCAAGGGGTGGTCAAAATGGAAGGGGCCCACAGAGAAGTGCCTTAGCGGAGCATCAAATAGCCAACTATCCGGTGTTGCCTCGGGAGGCGAGGGTAACCACCCAATCATCGAAGGCCAACTCGAGGCAGTCCAAGGTGGAAGGGACAAAGCCGAAGGTGCCAGCTCGAGTATACTCCCTTGAGCAACATCAAGTCCCTGATTCATCTGGGGTCGTAGAAGGTACAATCCCTGTCTTCTATCGTCTAGCCAAGATTTTGATAGATCCCGGTGCTACCCATTCCTTTGTTAACCCCGATTTTATGTGAGAAATTGATATGAAACCTGTTAGCTTGCCCTATGACTTAGAAGTTAGTACCCCTACGGGGGATCAACGTTTGATTACTGGTATGATGTATGCTAATTGTAAAATTTAGGTAGAAGAGAGGAAGCTTTTGGGGAATCTTATAAGTTTAGCTATTAAGGGGTACGACGTTATATTGGGTATGAACTGGTTAGCTAAATACGATACCCAACTTGACTGTAAGAGGAAAGTAGTGGAATTTCGTATACCGGGGGAGATGACCTTAAGGCTAGATGTAAGGGGTAGTTTAGCCTCATCTGCATTGATTTCGGGCATTTGGGCTAGGAAACTACTGAATAAAGGGGCACAAGGGTTCCTAGCTTTTCTTATAAACACTCCCACTGATAAGTTGAAGGTTGAAGATGTATCGGTAGTGAGTGAATATCCGGAGGTATTTCCTGATGAATTAGTAACTTTACCTCCGGAGAGAGAGATAGAGTTTAAGATTAACCTATTACCGGGGACGTCACCTATCTCTAAGACCCCCTATCGAATGGCACCTGCTGAACTCAAGGAGTTGAAGTTGCAGTTGCAAGACCTGTTGGAGCGTGGGTTTATTCGCGAGAGTGGATCTCCTTGGGGGGCACCTGTGCTATTTGTTAAGAAGAATGATGGAACTTTGAGATTGTGTATCGACTATCGGGGATTAAACAATATGACCATTAAGAATAAATACCCACTATCCCATATCGATGAACTGTTTGACCAGTTGCAAGGTACAGTGGTCTTTTCAAAGTTAGATCTCCGACAGGCGTATTATCAGTTGCTAATTAAGAAGGAAGATGTACCAAAAACTGCCTTCAATTCTAGATATGGGCATTTTGAGTTTGCGGTCATGCCCTTTGGGTTGACCAATGCCTCTGCCGCCTTTATGGATTTGATGCATCGGGTTTTCAAACCCTACCTAGACCGATTTATTGTAGTGTTTATTGATGATATTTTGGTCTAATCAAAAACCCGTGAGGAACATGAGCAGCATTTGAAGTTAGTTTTACAAACCCTAAGAGATCACCAGTTGTATGCTAAATTTAGTAAGTGTGAATTTTGGCTGGAGAAAATCTCTTTCTTGGGACATGTGATTTCAAAAGAAGGTATCACGGTAGACCCGGCGAAAGTAGAGGCAGTGGCTGAATGGAAGAGGCCAGAA
The DNA here is from genome assembly GCF_036785885.1 of Coffea arabica. Lineage (NCBI taxonomy): Eukaryota > Viridiplantae > Streptophyta > Magnoliopsida > Gentianales > Rubiaceae > Coffea > Coffea arabica. Next base: position 23,730,152 of record NC_092311.1, on the reverse strand, counting down.
AACCCTACTGAGATTCGTAGTTTCTTAGGGTTGGCTGGGTACTATAGACGCTTTATTAAGGATTTTTCCAAACTGGCCGGCCCTTTAACCGACCTGACGAAGAAAAATGATCGTTTTGTATGGGATACTAGGTATGAAGCCAGTTTTCAGGAATTGAAGCGAAGGTTAACCATGGCCCCTATTCTGGCCTTGCCTAATGGGAATGATAGTTTCACTGTTTATACTGATGCTTCGAGGGAAGGCTTGGGTTGTGTGTTGATGCAAAACAAGAACGTGATTGCTTTTACCTCTAGGAAATTGAAAACCCATGAACAAAACTATCCCACCCATGACTTGGAGCTAGCTGCAGTGGTCTTTGCTCTGAAGAAGTGGAGACACTATCTATACGGGGTTACCTTTGAGGTTTATTCAGACCATAAGAGTCTTAAGTACCTCTTTTCCCAAAAGGAGTTGAATATGAGGCAACGTCGGTGGATGGAACTCTTAGAAGATTGTGACTGCACGATCAACTACCATCCGGGTAAGGCTAATGTAGTGGCTGACGCCCTAAGTCGGAAGGCTCAAGTAGCGGGGTTGATGGTCAAAGAGATGGAGATGTTAGGAGCAGTTAGTAAGTGGAACCCTAGATTGGGACGCCAAAAAATAACTTTTGGAAATATCCGGGTGACATCCACTACATTAGACAGAATCAAAGAGGCCCAGACTGAGGATCCAATGTTGCAAAAATAGAGGGATAAGGTGGAAAAAGGAGAACTGCCTGATTTCAGTGTAAGTCCTGAAGGAGTTTTGAAGTATCGGAATCGGGTAGTGGTGCCTAATGATGAAAACTTGAAAAGGGAGATTCTAGATGAATCCCATCGATCGAAATACACGATTCATCCTAGTAGTAATAAGATGTATCAGGACTTGCGACGGTTGTACTGGTGGGATAAGATGAAGAGGGAGATTGCTCAATATATACAAACCTGTCTGGTTTGCCAGCAAGTCAAGGCTGAACACCAAAAACCCTCTGGACTGTTACAACCTCTTGAGATATCTGAATGAAAATGGGAAAATATTACGATGGATTTTGTCTCCGGATTACCAAAGACTCAGAAAGGACATGATGCCGTTTGGGTGATCGTTGATCGGTTAACCAAATCGGCCCATTTCTTACCTGTGAATATGAAGTATTCTATGGATAAGTTGGCTCGGTTGTACATGGATGAAATTGTGAGGTTACATGGGGTCACAGTGAGTATAGTTTCAAACCGAGATCCTTATTTTGTATCGAGGTTTTGGCAAAAGTTTCAGGAGAACTTGGGAACCAAACTCAACCTTAGTACCACTTATCACCCCCAGACGGATGGACAGTCAGAGCGAACAATTCAAACCCCCGAAGATATGCTACGAACTTGTATTCTGGACTTTGGGGGTAATTGGGGGCAACATATGACTTTAGTAGAGTTCGCCAATAATAACAGTTACCATTCGTCCATTCAAATGGTACCGTATGAAGCCCTCTACGGACGGAAGTGTCGTTCACCCATTTATTGGGATGAAGTAGGGGAAAAGTGTGACGACCCCACCTTACCCTAGGGCGTACCAGAGGGTTCGGCGGACCACCTGCCCAGCTCTCACCAAGACTCACTCACTCGTATCACGTGCATACAACCATGGACTATAAAAATATCGCGATTCCAACTTATAATTTACATTGATACACAATTAAGATACAAAGTCTCAATATACCCAAACTAGTTCAAAGTGTACACAATTTAGATACTAAACGTTCTATGCGAGTAATAGCGCGAGTACAAGTCAAAATCAAAACAACAAAACTACACTAGCCTTTACATATCCCACGCTTCCCTCATACCCCTGTAAGGAAAACAAAACTAACGGGGGTGAGCCAAAACTCAGTGAAGTTCCAAATATCAAATTAGCCATCAAACAAAGTAATAATCATGTAATAGTGATGTAGCGAGCAAACAAGTCCAATCGAGGAGATGACATTTCAGGTAAACAAGAATATATAGATCATATTCACATGTAAGGATACAGTGGCTCATGCCTCGGCTCCATCCCAGCTTGATCGATTGGTAGTTGACACTCCGTCAACTTTCAAGTAATAACTAGCCCAGAAAGAAAACCCCACTTCACGCCAGTCTCCGTCCACCAATCAACCCCCTTACCCGGGCCCACACGTCACACAAAACACGGGTGGTAATACTCGAGTATACCAATTAGTCGAGGAGATAACACTCCACTCGACATTACTAGTTACCCAGGGTTCGTTATCTAATCGACCAGGCCCTTGCCGGCTCGACTCGATTAACTAGCCACAGGGTTTCTGGAATTCCAGACAAGACAAAATTTGTATGCAAGTATATCATTTCAAATGAAATCATGGAATAATAACAAGTTTGATTAGGGCAAGTGCGATAAAGTACACTCTTGCCCTAAAATTTCACGTACATAACATGTAATCACATTGATCACGTATCAAATACAAGTATCAAGCGCAATTCGATATTTGAAAGCACTCACCAAAACAAGTATAGTGTTTTTAGTGGTCTCGTCCAGATGATACTCCTGGCTTGGAGTCCAGATCTGCGATAAAAAGTTGCTTAAGAACTTGGAAAATCATGTAAGGTTCGAAACTTAGACGTTTCGTTCAATAATAATCAAGAAATTGAAATTCGTTTGGAAAATATCCGTAAATCACTTGCTCGCTTTTCAAATGGTAAATTTTGGTATCAATTATACTTGGAAATAGCTTTTAAGTCGAAAGTGCAAGGAAAACGGATTTACATTGGTTATCATGTCTTTTCCTCAAGGGTACAAGTTCGGCTAGGTCTTAACATATAACCCTCGATAACCAAGGTAGCCAAAGTCCTAGATGGCCGAAGTGATATTCATATCAACTCTACCCAAGTCGCAAGTGTTTCTATAGTCCTCGAGCGTAAATTTGGGCAGCATGCCCTTTGTATTTACTTAATTTTCCAGCCATTTTGGCTTCATTATTTTTCTCATTCAAGCCCAAGTTTATACACAACACAAATGCATTTCAATAGCTGTTCCATAGGCTCAAGACAATACAAGGACATAAATCAACTAATAACAAATGCGGAAATGAAATTTACAAAAGACAGATTTGACGGGTTTTTTACGGAAAGGACACATCTGAGGCTACGCTTATCGGATTGGTGTGAAACTTATACCATTTCGAAGCTAAGATGAAGTCCTACAACTTTCATGAAGATCACTTGATCAAATTTCCAGTGTAACCAGGTCAAATTCCCAATTTACAGAGCCAACTTCCAACTATACGGCTAATTAACCCTACTGCACTAGAATGGTCATATCTCCGTCTACCAAGGTCCGTTTAAGGTGTTCTTGTAGGTTTTGAAAAGCTAAGACAGGGTACTAAAACTTTCATGTTTTAGAAAATGGCTAAATCAGCACGGATCCTAGTGAATAAACATGATAAATTGGATGAACTGACTAAAACGGAACACTGGAAACATCCTAAAACTGTGATTGTATTTTGGTCTTTTCACAGGCTACGTTACTTCGATTGAGCTGAAATTTTGTAGGCACCTATAAAATATCATTCTCTACAACATTAATGTTTTATGGTAAGCCTAATTTGTCCTCTAACATGGTGCAATAAAACCGGACAGAATAGAGCTGAAATTTTCCAGAAACCTGGAATTTTGGGATTCAATGCAACCTTTCTTGATTCCTTGCTCCAATCATCACCACAACCACTTATATAAGCTTAAATACAACATATATCATCCATATAGCAAGGATAGGCAGCAAATACCTCAAACCCTAACTCACATAAATCACCTTTAAATCATCATAACAACTTGTATCACCACTAATCCAACCAAAACAAGTATTACATAACAACTTAAACCAATATAAAAGAACCAAAGCAATGGTTTAGCCTTATACCTCAACAAATGAAGCTTGTAAGAGTGATACTTCACCTCCTCTTGGAATTCTTCGTTCCCCTAGCTTCTCAAGCTCACAACTCACCCTTTAATCGGTTTAGAATTTTAGTTCCTCACTTAACACTCACAAACTCAAGATAAAAATGGCAGCTCTCACTTGGGTTTTTCTCTCCCTCTCTCTCGGCCAAACAGCAGAAAAAAATGAAGAAGAAATGCAGCTCCAAGGTGATAAGAAGGTTGGACAATTGGTCTTGGTCAAGACCCTTAATGGTGTGACACTTGTCACTACCAATTACCAAGCAAAATTTTCTTTTTCTTTCTTTCAATTTCAGTCCAAAAATTCGGTCAAGGCTAGCTGGAAATTAAGGAGATATTTTGGTCAAATATTAATGAGCTTGTATGGTAAGAAAGTGGTGATCAAGTGGTGTGTTCAATCGGTAGTGCACGGTATCCGTCGGTTCGCACCGTTTTTCCTTAATTCACGCGTACTAGGGTTTTTACTTCCTATTCACTAACTTTTTATCATTGCTTCTAATCACATATTATTTCTCACCTAAAAGTCACTCTTAAACACCAAATTTGATCCTCGCACCGTACCGGATAATTACACTACGGAAAAACGTGAAAACCCTAACTTGCTCCAATCTTGAAAACAAAAAGTGAAACCTTGCTTTCTAGGTTCATTTGCACTTATTGTCGCGCCCCCACTTTTCGATCGTCGAATGTATGTGTGTGAAGTGTGGTGTGTGAACGTGTGCAAAGTAAAAGTAAAGGCCATGGGACTTTGGAAAGCGACGATTTGGCCAAAAAATAGTTTTAAAAAGGGTTTTGAAATGAAAAGTTTGGAGTCGCCACTTGGTAATGGTTTAAGGTGTACCAAGTCACCCAAAAATGAGTTTTAAAGTCAAGTAGTAATAAACCCTTTTTAAAACGACTCCTAGTCTACGTAAACCAAAGAAAAAGGTTCGGGAGTCACGTTTGACAAAGGGGAAGGCAAGGATAGAATCCAAGGCACCCCTTTGACCTAGCCAAGGCTAGTTGCGTTGATTTAATCAAAGATTTTTCTTGTTTTAACCAAAGAAATTATTACATTTGAGTGCCCTACATGAATGCAAACCCTAGACCTAGGGGATTGGGGGAAATTTCCCTTCAAAGGTTGAGTGGTGCCAATCACATTAATTGTGAAGCCCAATATCAATCCTTTGAAGAAGTCACGAATAATGCAAGTGGGATGCAAATGAATGGAATGCATGCGTGCAATGTGAGGACATGAGTTTGAAAAAGTAATAAAAAATAATAAATATGTAAATGAAAGTGTGCACGTGAGTGGGCAATGTACGGTATGTGAAATGATAATATGAAGTGCATGTGTGCAGGTAATGATAAAAGTGCTCGTGTGCAAGTGAAGAAACTCAAGGGTGCACGTGTGTAAAAATGGGAGGAAAAGTGTTCATGTGCAAGTGAAAGGATAAAAAGGTGTACGTGTGCAAATGAGAGGAAAAGTGAAAGTGTAATGATGGAGTAGACTTAGAATGCATGAACCTAGGGAATTCATGCATATTGGGACGGGGAGACCTAAATCGTGACTCAATTTGCCCTTTTATAGAGAGGATATAAGCGTGCTAAGGCTTTAGAAAAAGCCACACTCGTCTATACCCCATATTTAAGGGGACTCTCAAGCAAATGAACCCTGTAACTAGCATGAAATGCAAAAATCCTAAAATGGAGGGAAAAGGGGTTCGAGGGGCATGCAAAATGATAAAACTAAAAGAATGCATGACATGTAATGAACATGCACACATGTACTAACGAGAGGAGATCCCTAAGGGTCTAGCGTTGGACTAGCCCATTCTATGAATTCCGACTAGCGTTGGACTAGTGGAAACGTGCAGTCATCCATCACATTCATCTATACTACAAAAAAGCGAGTAGACATGTCAAAACGCTCGTAAACACATAACACGTAGCACTTAGCATGCTCGACTAGATGCAAAAGCCTAATAAAGCAATTTAACATGTAACAGCGAAAGCAAGCAACTAAGGGGAAGGGGAAATGGACCAGATGCTCTACGAGCCCTATCTATTACAAGCCAAGAGGTGTACACATACCCCATAAAAGCATAAAGGGGAAGGGAAAATGGACCAAAGGCTCTCCGAGCCCTATCTATTACAAGCCAAGAGGTGTACACATACCCCATAAAAGCATAAAGGGGAAGGGAAAATGGACCAGAGGCTCTCTGAGCCCTATCTATTACAAGCCAAGAGGTGTACACATACCCCATAAAAGCATAAAGGGGAAGGGAAAATGGACCAGAGGCTCTCTGAGCCCTATCTATTACAAGCCAAGAGGTGTACACATACCCCATAAAAGCATAAAGGGGAAGGGAAAATGGACCAGAGGCTCTCCGAGCCCTATCTTAAATAAAGTAAAAGCCAGTAAATGCATGCAAGGAGATAAGGAAAGCGGAGTAGGCATGCAATTTCACATAACACGTAGGAGCACATAGGGTCAAACGAAGTGCAAAATGAGGGATAGAGTGTACCTCCCTTGAAGTGACGCCCTAACGTAGTGAAATTACTAACTTACCCTCCAAAACAATAAAAAGGGTCAAGGTACCTCAAATAGTAGAATATAACAAAAAGACAGCTTAAGCTAAGACCATCAAAACAAAAGGTTAAGGCACCACTTTAATGATAAAATATAAATAATCCAAATGGCATTCATCAAAACATCAAAAATTTCCTCCATCACAACTTAAATGTAGTCAAAAGTACTTTAAAGATCAAGGAGAAGGCATGGCCTATTCGATTTCCAAGTGAAGCATCTATTAAGGACTCAAACATATCCCTTACCCAAACATTCGAGTCAATCGAACATTTAAGAACTTTAAAGGTCCAAAACAAAACACGGGTCAAGCAATCCAACACATAAACATGGAATTGAACAATTAGAAGCACTTAAATGCCTAAGATCAAATACGGGTCAATGAGTGGTTTCACTTGCATTTTAGAATCCAAAATCAACCATCAATCAATCAAACCAAAACCAACTAAAACGTTTTAAGAGCTTTAAAGGTCCAAAAGCAAGACAAAGTCAAGTAATCAACTTATTTTAGGGAGATTAAGGGAAATAAGCAAACACGAGTTCATTTAGGCACAAGGTTCACCAATCCATGCATTAAGCATCACCTTAGCAAAACATGGTAACCAATGAAAGCAAACAAGCAATGGAATTAAAACATTAATGCTACCAAATACTCAAATGTGAACACTAACCAAGCATTCAAACTCAATCAAATATTTTTAGAACTTCAAAGGTTCGAAGGCAAAGAAAAGGTGGAGGAATGGTTCAAATACAAACATTTTAGGGCCTAATTGCAAGAAATGGAACCTAATTGGGTCTTTATAGCATTGCTGAAAAAATTACAGGGACCCAATTGATTAATTTTCTAATTGTTTGGGCCGTAGTGAATCTAGGAAGACTTGAGGGGTGGATTTTGCAATTTTGGAAAACATTTTCATGCAAATGCATGCAATCTCACGAAGAAATACATCTCTGCAATGTTTCTGCTATTCTTTCACCAACCGAAACCCAAATCCCAAACATACCATTTGCTATTCAGGAGCAGCAATTTAAATACAAATTCACAACTTTTAAGCTAGATAACCAATTACATTATTGTCATCATCCAAACATGCAAAAACTTAGGAAAGATCTCATGCAAAAATCTGGAAAAGAAGAAGAGAAAAACAAGCATGAAACTGCTGCAAGCTTCTCGGCTTCACCTTCCAAGACCCAATTCAGATTCAAACCTATACCTTAACCAAAGTTTCCTTGATCTAATATCTGAACTTTGAAATAAACAAACAAATCATGGACAATCAATCAAGCAAAGACATAGGGAGGAGTTCAAAAGTAGAAAAAGCTGATGCAAAATTTCTGGAACCAAAACTCAAACACAGTTTTTCTTTGAAGGGACGGACACTGCTGCAATTTTTCTATAAATTTCAGCTTTTCTTGCAATCACATTCGTGCCATTTTCTTATTCAGTTTAGGAGTGTTCAGGCAAACAAACCAAAAAGAAACGAGATGGAATCGTTATCTAAACAAAACCACAACTGGAAGGCCGAAAGGGCAGGACAAAACTCAAGAACAAAACCTTAAAAAAAATCTGTTCGGTAATCTGAAGTCATTTTTCCGGCAGACATTTGGACATAACTTAGATACCCCTCAAACCCAAATGCCCAGATTCAAAACCAAATTTCCACTTCTGTTATCCAACACAAAATTCAGCATGAAACTGAAATGCAAAACTCAGCTAGCCATTAAAAAAGAAGAAAATGCAGGCATTGGATGTTTCATTCATCAAAAGCTCGCTGCAATTCCAGGTTTAATTCTTTAGCTTAGCTGTGTTTAATCTCATGCAAAAAAATTCATCCCAACGCAGTTATCATGCTACCAAACATCCAGCTTAGACCTTAAGCCGGCAAACACAACATTTAACACTACAGCATGCAAAAATTAGTCCCAGAAAGGCCATTCTTTAGCTCTTAAGTGGAGGCCCATCCAGATGACCAACAAACATCATTGGATTCCCCCACCTTGCTAGCGATCCAAGTTTCTGCAGCTAAAAATCTAACCAAACCATCTTCGTACACGATTCTCCCCCCCCCCTTTTACAATCAGATTAGATTAAGGAAAACAGGTTCTAGGATAACCCATTCCAGATTCATAAAACGAAGGCAGAAATCTTCTACGTGTGGATTCTAAATAAGCTTGCAGTTCATTTAATTAAAACAGATGCATCATGGCCGGCAGACTCATTGAACTTGGAATGAAGAAAAAGAGGAAGCATATTGAAAGTTACCTTGAGAGTCTCAGCTTGAAGAAACGGAAGACCTGTCGGCTTAGAAAAATACCGTTTCTCACGGAAATAAAAACCCTGCGAAATCCGGAGCTTTCTGGTTCTTCCCGTAGCTTCCTTCGCACAGATTTGGTTCTTGAATTATCGTGGCTACTAGCAAGTTTAGGAGCAATATGAAAAAGCCAACAGAAACTCAAAGTTTGGATCTTTATCCGTACTTCTGGAAGCTGAAACGGAGGTTGTCTCCCTTTACTCTCGATTTTCTCACAATTTTCTCTTCCTTCCTTAAGATTTCTCAGCCATCACTCTCATTCTATTTATCTTACCTCTCAAACCCCTAAACCCTTGCTTGTAAGGTGAGGATGAGGGGCAAGGACAGGCCCCCTCATCCAGCCCTCCAAAGGGCAAGCCTGGCCGTCCTTGCACGCTGCAAAAAATTGCAGTGTGCATGCTGCATTTTTTTTTTTTTTCAACTAATTAAACAGAAATTAATAACAATAAAAATGAAATAAATGATAATAACAAAGTTTATGATAACAGAAATTGAACAGCAAATTACAACTTCCATTTTTCATCCATTTTCTTTTTTTCTTTTCTTTCTTTTCTTTACTTAAATAAACATAACAATAAAAGAAATAACAATAAAATGCCACCAAAAACACAAATGCTTGTAATCTGAAACAATAATATATTTTTTCTTTTTCTTTGAAAAACAATTAAAATGTATCAAAAAGCAAATAATGCCTATTACACTAAAAACTTTTCCTTCAAATTTCAAACTTTTCACTTTTTTCAAAACAGGCCAGTATGCATTAAACCATTTTTCCCATTTCTTTTTCCCCTTTTTTTTATTTTCACTTTTCTCTTTTCTTTTTTTCTTTTTTTTTTCCTCTAAAATAAATCTACGCTAAAACTTATAAATTAAAAACTACAAAAACAACTAAAAACTAAAAAGGGAAATAAAATAAAACCTAAAAAAGCCAGACAAACGAAAATGAGCTAAAATGCAAAAACCGTCTAAACAAAAATCAACCGATTATCACTAAAACCACACATACAACATTAATTCAAAAATTTGGTGTCTACAGTTTGCCCCTCTTTGTCTGAGTTTTGAAAAAACTTGAGACAAAGAAGTGGACACCAAATACTTACCTGTGCTATTTGGCTGCAAAGAGGATTCCGATGAACAAGAATTCTAATACGGGACTGACCCGAACCAGAATTGAAAACGGGACTGACCCGAACAGAAATTTAAACGGGACTGACCCGAACAGAATTTAAACGGGACTGACCCGAACAGAATTTAAACGGGGCTGACCCGAACAGAAATTTAAACGGGACTGACCCGAACAGGAATTTAAACGGGACTGACCCGAACAGGAATTTAAACGGGACTGACCCGAACAGAATTTAAACGGGACTGACCCGAACAGAAATTAAACGGGGCTGACCCGAACAGGAATTTAAACGGGACTGACCCGAACAGAATTTAAACGGGACTGACCCGAACAGAATTTAAACGGGACTGACCCGAATAGGAATTTAAACGGGACTGACCCGAACAGAAATTTAAACGGGACTGACCCGAACAGAAATTTAAACGGGACTGACCCGAACAGAAATTTAAACGGGACTGACCCGAACAGAATTTAAACGGGACTGACCCGAACAGAATTTAAACGGGACTGACCCGAATAGGAATTTAAACGGGACTGACCCGAATCAGGAATTTAAACGGGACTGACCCGAACAGGAATTTAAACGGGACTGACCCGAACAGAATTTAAACGAACAGAAATTTAAACGGGACTGACCCGAACAGAAATTTAAACGGGACTGACCCGAACAGAATTTTAAAGAATTTAAACGGGACTGACCCGAACAGGAATTTAAACGGGACTTCACTGGGGAAGTTTGAGACAATGAATTGAATTTTTACCTGAGAGTAGTTCAAATTTTTGTACTTAGAGGGAGATTGGATCTCTGTAGTTGAAGCGATGGCTGGTGTTGGTCCTTATAATCCAACTTTGCAAATAACATTGCTTTGGGTTTGAAAAAGAGAATGATCGCTGTCATTTGTGAACGCAGTGTTCCTGCAAGAAAAGAATAAATAATGGACTTGCCACCATTATTTGATCCGGTTTGCCTTGAGAATCGTGTAAACATGAGTCTTGTACTATTTTTGCCTCTGTTCTGCGGCATCCGTCTTGGTCGAACTTGTGACTTTACAAATTCTGAGACTGATCAAATACGGATTTACCACGTCACCCAGTCCAGGTGGCAGCTTTGTTGCATGTCACGCACTATAACTGATGATTGAATCCCTTATCTTTGCACAATCATTAGGGTTTATCACTCATTTGAATTCAATGGTAAAAGAATGATGCGTGGAAATTCATCATATAACAATCAATGTATATGCAAGATTATTTCCTACGTCAGTCACAAATGAGCATGCAAAAGAATGTAGACAGTCATAAGCAGTCATACACAAATAATGGAGAACAATCAAAAAGGTTCGTAAAGATACATTTTGCAAAAGAATATTTGTAAAGAACAATACAAATTTAGCCAACGAATATCATATTCAAGACTTTGGATATTTTGCTTCGGAATCCGATACTGACAAAAGTATCACAAACATGAGGAAAAATCCCAAACGAACCAGGTCACTAGCTGTTCCTTCTCGCGCTCGTCCGTTGTGAAAAACCCGCCTTGGCGCCCTTTCGGGTTTTCACCAAGGTTGCCCCTACCCTTTTTGTTTTTGATTTTTCTTTCTTCTTTCTTCTTTTCTTTTTGTTTTTGTTTTCTTTTCCTTTTTCCTTTTTTTTTTTTTTTTTTTTTTTTTTTTTTACAAGGCGCCCTTTCGGGTTTTCGCCTAAAGAACAAAGAAACATCTCGACCATAATCGACTCAGAAATATGAGTTAAAGGTTTCAGGCATCAGTAAAATGCACTTCCTTTGTAGATTAGGCGAAGGCATTACGGACATCACTTGCCAGTTGATTATCAAATTTTGCTAATAGAAATGCAACAAATGACGGAAGCCAGGACTTTGGGCTTTGTAATGAGGTCAGGTGGGGTGTTTTTCCAGAAAGGTTAAGGCTTGAAAGCAAATTCGATGTCAGGGGTAAAATAAACTGAGATTGCTCTATTCTGAAATCGTTTCCGATTTTGAACGAAACCAGGGAAAATTTGCCCCAGTTTGATCGGATTTTCACTCTTTGCATTTTCTTCATTGCACTTCCCTCACTTTTGCATTTCTCTTTGAAAACTAAATTTGCCCCAGTGTAAGGGTTCTTTCTTCTTTTTTTTCTTTTTTTTTTTTTCTTTTTTTTTGCTCTTCTCTCTTTCAAAATTAAAATTTTGCCCCAGTGTGGGGTTTGCAATTCTCAGGGGTTATCAAACGAAAATTTTGTCAATTCTGATGGCTCAAAGAGGACAAGTAGGGATAAAATATTTTTAGTGTAAAAGAAGATGGCCTGACTTGCGTTTCGCCATTTGCATGAATTCCTGAAGAAAAATTTGCATCATCAAATGAAAAACTTTTTGCACATATCTGAGTTGATGGGTTGAGGGAATGCTCGTCCATCCATTTCTGCTAGAATAAGGGCTCCGCCAGGTAATACCTTTTGGACAATGAACGGCCCTTGCCAGTTTGGAGCGAATTTGCCTTTAGCTTCATCTTGCATTGACAAAATCCGCTTCAGCACCTTATCACCTTCTTCAAATGCACGCCGATGGACCTTTTTGTTGTAAGCCCGGGCCACACGCTTCTGATAACACTGACCATGACAAATAGCATTGAATCGCCTTTCATCGATCGACGTCAATTGTTCATGGCGCTGCTTTATCCAATCAGCCTCTTCTAACTTAGCTTCCATGAGGATTCGCAACGAAGGAATCTCAACTTCGGCTGGTAATACAGCTTCCATTCCATACATCAGTGAATATGGCGTTGCCCCAGTCGACGTCCGGATAGAAGTCCGATACGCCATCAATGCATAAGGCAACTTTTCATGCCAATCGCGATGCCTTTCAGTCATTTTGCGGATAATCTTTTTCAAATTCTTGTTCGCGGCTTCCACGGCTCCGTTCATCTGAGGCCTATAAATGGCGGAGTTGCGGTGTCTGATCTTGAATTGCTCGCACAGTCCATCCACCATGTCATTGTTCAGATTTTTGGCATTGTCAGTGATAAGCGTTTCAGGCACCCCAAATCGGCAGATGATGTGATCTCTCAGGAAATTGGCCACTACCTTCTTCGTCACATGTTTGAATGACTCCGCTTCAACCCACTTGGTAAAGTACTCAATCGCCACCAATATAAATCGATGTCCATTTGAAGCAGGAGGATCGATTGTACCAATCACGTCCATACCCCACATTGAACAGGGCCACGGGGCAGTCATGCTATGCAACTCAGTGGGTGGAGCGCGTATAATGTCACCGTGCATTTGGCATTTTATACATCTCCGGACAAAGTCTATACAATCATGCTCCATAGTAAGCCAGAAGTATCCGGTTCTCATGATTTTCTTCGCTAGCAAATGGCCATTCATGTGAGGTCCACAAACGCCACTATGCACTTCTTTCATCATATATTGAGCTTCATCTTCATCAACGCATCTTAAAAGGTTCAAATCAGAGGTTCTTTTGTACAACACTTCACCATTTAAGAAAAATTTGGAAGCCATTCTACGCAGAAAACTCTTGTCTTTTATACCAGCATGGAGAGGATAAGACCCAGTTTTGAGGAACTCCTTAATATCATTGAACCAAGGAATACTGTCAGAAGACTTGTCTACAGCCCAACAGTGGGCTGGCTTGTCTTGAAACTGAATCTGGATCGGTTCGATCTTCAACTCATCTGGATACTGAATCATAGAAGCTAAGGTGGCCAAAGCATCGGCAAATGCGTTTCGGGCTCGTGGGAGATGTCTGAACTCCAAATTTTGAAATTGCTTGGCCAGAGTGAGCAAACTACAATGGTAGGGCAGAATTTTTGAATCTTTGGTTATCCACTGCTTCAAGGTTTGGTGCACGAGTAAGTCTGAATCACTGAAAGCTACCAACTCTTTGATCTCCATTTCCAAAGCCATTTTGAGACCAAAAATGCAGGCTTCATACTCAGCCATGTTGTTTGTGCAAGGAAATTGCAATTTGGCAGCGGCAGGGTAGTGCTTCCCTTCGGGCGACACCAGAACAGCTCCAATTCCAGCTCCGAGCGAATTTGAAGCTCCGTCGAAGAAAAGCCTCCATTCAGGGCACTGCTCACTTATATCGTCCGTGGCGCCTACAAATAAGATCTTTTCATCAGGGAAATAGGTGTGAAGTGGTTGATAGTCATCATCCCTCGGATTTTCCGCCAAATGATCAGCTATAGCTTGCCCCTTGACGGCCTTCTGAGAAGTGAAAACAATATCGAACTCTGAGAGAACTATCTGCCACTTAGCTAGACGTCCAGTCAGCATCGGCTTCTCCAAAAGATACTTCAAAGGATCAGACCGGGAAATAAGATACGTGGTATGACTCAACAGATAGTGTCTCAACTTCTGGGCTGCCCAGGCCAATGCACAGCAGCTTTTCTCAATGAATGAATAATTAGCCTCGTACTGCGTGAACTTCTTGCTTAGATAGTAAATGGCTTGCTCCTTCCTTCCAGAGTCATCGTGTTGCCCCAGAACACACCCTACTGCTCCGTCGAGCACTGATAGGTACATGATCAGCGGTCGGCCCGGTTTGGGTGGCACTAGGACCGGAGGGTGCAGCAAATAATCTTTAATCTTGTCAAAAGCCTGTTGGCACTCTTCATTCCAGTACAACGGCACATTCTTTCTCAATAACTTGAACAACGGCTCGCATGTGGCCGTTAACTGGGCAATGAATCTCCCAATAAAGTTGATCTTTCCTAAGAAGCTTTTCACGTCCTTCTGAGTTTTCGGCACTGGCATCTCTCGAATGGCTTTGATTTTTGCCGGATCTATCTCTATGCCTCTCTTGCTCACGATGAAACCCAACAATTTACCAGCTGGTGCCCCAAAGGCGCATTTCGCAGGATTTAACTTCAAATTGTATTTTCGCAGCCTTTCAAATAGCTTCCTCAAATCATCCAAGTGATCCTCCGTCCTTTTAGACTTGATTATGATGTCATCCACGTAGACCTCCATCTCCCGGTGGATCATATCATGAAATAGGGTTGTCATGGTCCTCTGATACGTTGCTCCAGCATTCTTTAAACCGAAAGGCATGACTCGGTAGCAAAAGGTACCCCAAGGGGTAATGAAAGCAGTTTTCTCCCTATCCTCCTCTGCCATCAAAATTTGGTGGTAGCCAGCAAAACAATCGCAAAAGGATTCAATCTCATGTCCGGCAGTATTGTCTAAGAGAATGTGAATATTTGGTAGAGGGAAATCATCTTTAGGACTGGCTTTATTAAGGTCTCTATAGTCAACACAAACTCTCACCTCTCCACTCTTTTTTGGAACAGGGACTGGGTTTGAAAGCCAAATAGGGTAATGGGAAACAATGATAATGTTGGTTTGGAGTTGTTTTTCAATTTGTTCTTTTATTTTGAGGCTTATATCTGGTTTGAATTTTCTGGGTTTTTGCTTTACGGGTGGAAAAGAAGGGTCTGTGGGTAACCTGTGCACCACCACGTCAGTTGAAATACCAGTCATATCATCATAGGACCACGCAAATACATCCTGGAACATAGTCAGGAACTCAAGCATCTCCTTTTTCTGGCTCTTATTCAAATGAATACTAATCTGCACCTCCTTAACTTCATCCTCAGTTCCAATGTTAATCTTTTCTGTTTCTTCCAGGTTCGGTTTCGGTTTTTCCTCATATTGTTCAAGATCCTTTGCAAACGAATCGGATACTTCCTCATTATCACTCTCGCTTTGGAGTTCGGATTCACAAACCTCCAAGTCGTGAGTGATATAGAAATTGCCATTATCGAATTCCAGAATTGTGATATCCAAAGGATCAAATAATTTTATTTTTGGCCATCTGAAAGAATTAACGAATGTGGGATAATAAGTAAACAAACACACAACCAACGAATGGACAAGCAATATAAACAAGCGAATAGACAACACAACATGACAAGAACAACTCGTGCATTTTCATAAAGACCTTTGATTGAAAGCAAATGGAAATGAAAACTTAACAATATTTACATGCGCAGACGTTAGTCAAAAAGGAAATTGTTTTCATTGGCTATTTACAGATGCAAAGGCATTTTCATGAATTCACATGAATGATAAACCCCTTTCATTTTTACCGAAACTCCTTCCGAACAGGCAGGGACTCGGCTGTCCAATTGAGAATTGATCCTTCAGGAATGTCAGGAAATTCAGCTTCGCCCGGAACAATATCTTCAAATGTTGCCCCAACGAACAATTGAGCCAAACTCGCTTCAATTCCGTCAACTGGGTTGATTTCTGACATGATCACCTCAGCTGGTCGTGGGAAAGTATAACGCAGTGGTGGAATGTCAAGAACCCCTTGCCTTCCTTCTTTCTCCGCTCTCTTGCGCTCCTTCATCTCCTTGAAATCCTTGGCGGTTGGTCTGAAACCCAAACCGAAGGTATCCCTCTTTTCTACTATCTTCACTGGCTTCAGGATCCCTTGCAGTTCACGCCCCAACCCCTTGTCGAATTTGTATCCTCCACGAATCATTTCTCTGGCCATCATTACACTGGCCTTTGAGAGAGTTTGTTCCTCCGTGGTTATCCAACTTACGGAGACTATATCGGATGTGCTGTGAGGGGACATGGTAACACTTTGACTACCCTCTTCTTTAACTCCAGAGTCAGTGATCACCAGGCAGTCCTCTTCAGCAAAGATAGTGATTAGTTTGTCATTTACCACGAACTTGAGTAATTGGTGCAACGAAGACGGCACAGCCCCCGACTTATGAATCCATGGCCTTCCAAGTAAGATATTGTAAATGCTCGGGAAGTTCATGACTTGGCAAGTTATTTGAAATTGGGCCAGCCCCATCTCGATTACTAAATCTGCCTCCCCTATTGGCTCCCTCTGCGCTCCATCAAACCCTCTAACAATAGTCCCTGAAGGCCTCAGCTTGATGTCTTGCAATCCTAGTTTCTCTAAGGTACTCCAAGGACAGATATTCAGCGCGGATCCATTATCGATTAACACCTTAGGCAGCATTTTTCCGTTGCACCTCACTGTTATGTACAACGCCCTATTATGTCCGATGCCCTCCGTCGGCAATTCATCGTCAGAAAAAGCAATTTGCTTGTTGAACAATACGCTCCCAACCACGTTTGAAAAATTATCAACAGAAATGTCCCTCGGAATTTGAGCTCTTGTTAATATGTCAATCAATGCATCCCTATGCACGTCCGAAGAGAAAAGTAGGTCCAACATGGTTATCTGGGCAGGTGATTTGCTCAGCTTCTCAACTACATTGTACTCACTTCTCTGAAGCCTCTTAAGGAAATCCAAGGCTTCTTTCTCAGTGATTGTTGGTTTAACGGGCGGCTCGGAGTTATTTGCTCGAATCGGACTGGCAGCTTCAAATGGACTTGCAATCTTCCCCGATCTGGTAACCACTGACACCTCCTTCTTTGCAATTGACTTTTCCCCAATCTGTACATCAGGCTCATCATAATTCCATGGTACCTGTTGCAGGCTTAAAACAGGCTCTTGCTTTGGGAATTCAATGACTACGGGCTCCAAAGCCTCATTCTCAGCTGGCGTGAGATCCAAGACAAAAGGCTTGTTATCTTCTTCGAATGGCAACTCTATGACAAACGGTTGGTCCGTGACCCCAAATACCTCAGCTTCCCTTGCCAAAACTTTGACCTGTTCCATATACTCCGTGTCATCCATAATGACCCCGATGGTATTAACATGGTCCGGCAAAGGGTTCCTATTCACGTTCGGCCCTTGTGTCTCTCTCCTTCTGACTATAATTTCTCCAGACTCAACCATATCTTGAATTTTATGCTTAAGTGCTTTACAATCCAAAGTTGAGTGTCCAGGTGCCCCCGAATGATAAGTGCAGACAGCTTGCGGGTTATACCAGGCGGGCATGCCATATGGATAGGTAGGAGGGGGTACCATACCAATTTTTCCGGCGGCCTTTAACTGATCATACAATTGGTCTAAAGGCCTACCTAAATTGGTAAATGTACGGCTAGGAGGTCGGTTGTAAGGTTCAGAAGGTTGAGGTTGGTTGTAAGCAGGTCTATTTGGAGGCGGAAATCTTGGGTTATATGGAAGGCGTGGTCGGTTTTGGGGTGGATTTGGTTGAGAAATTTGAAAAGGGGCTGAAGGTGGGTTAGGATAGCTTGGGCGAGGTCTAGGGTGCTGGATATTAGTGGCATATACAGGGTACGGGTTTGGATAATAAGGGTAATGGGTTTGGTAGATTGGGCTGTGTTGGTATCGAGGTCTGGGTGAAGGATTTTGGTTCCAAACAAAGGTTGCATCCCCCTCCTTCTTTTTGAACGGTGGCTTTTTCACATTGCTTCCTTGACCTTGTAAAGCATCCAACTGAGATTTAAGGGCGGAAACATTGACAATCTTCCCAGCCCTCACAAAGTCATCAAACTCCTCAAGTTTATTTACAATTGCAGCAAACGAACATCCGGTCATACGGAAAATCTCTTCAAAGTACGGCGGATCATGGGCTTTGATGAATGTGCGAATAATTTCATCCTCAGTCATCGGTGGTTCCACCTTCGCGGCTACTTTTCTCCACCTCTTGGCATAGGTCTTGTGGTCCTCAGAAGGCTTCCTTTTCGTTCCTTCCAGAGTAGTCCGGGTGGGAGCCAACTCGCAGTTGTACTCATATTGTCTCACAAATGCATTAGACAAATCAATCCAGGTTTTCACGTCTTCAAGTTTCAGGTTGGAATACCAGTCAAGCGCATCCCCTTCCAGGCTCTCGGGGAACAACCTTAAAGGCAAATTCTCATCATCCACGGGCTTTCCCAATTTGTTGGCAAAAAGTCGGAGATGTGTCTTGGGATTACCCGTCCCATCATATTTGTTAAATTTAGGGGTTTTGAACCCCTCAGGCAACTGCACGCTCGGAAAAAGGCACAAGTCATCATAATCCAGGACTCCCTGCTTGTTCAGCCCCTGGCTCTTCCTTATAAATTCATCGAAACGATCTAGACGTCTGAGCAACTTCATATCGATTGGAGCAGAAGATTCACCCATTTCAGGCTTATTTTGGAAAGTGTGCTCCGGTATCACGGGTTCTGCAGTGGTTTGATAGAAAACTGGTGGGTTCAGATGCATGTTTGGGTCACTTTGAGGCTGAAATCCTTGACTATAAGAAGGGTAGAAAGGAGGATTTTGAGTGAAAGCATATTGCGGGTTAAAAGTTCCCTCAAACGTAGTTTGAAACGGAGGAATAACAAATGGTTCGGATTGTGGTTGTGTAGCGGGTACAGGTTCAGGTCGCACTCCGCTACTGACGAGCTCGTCAATCAATTTCTTCTGAGCGGCCATTTCAGATGCCATCTCCCCAAATTTAGTGAGCAATTCGGTCAACTGAACCCCGGGACTTGCAATCTCCGGCTGGGTCGTTGCAACGGTCTTTTCCGATGACTCTTGTTGGGTACTCATGTCTACACGATTCCTTTGGGCCTTACTTCGGGATCGCGTTATAATGGGGCTTCGTCGAGAAGCTATGTTTAAAATTTTACCTGAGAATGCAAAAGACTTCTTTAGATAAACCAATCGTTATTAGCTTTCTGCAATTTATTCAAAAGGGAAAAAGAAAAAGGCATGAGTTAGTAATTATTCAAACAACTCGGATGCATGTCCTATGGGGGGACCCTTTTTGTGCCAAGGGTAGGCCTAGCATGAAAATGCAACCTTCGGGGTAAAATCCCATTTTCAAACCTGTAAGTGAATATAGAAACAGGAATTCTCATTAAAAATGGACAAACTCAGTCCTTTTTTACAATTTCATTGATGGTTCGACCAACCATTCTTACAAAGTCCTCATGTCTAGCTAATTTAGTATGTTGGGATTCCCTAGAACTCCCGATACTGAGTTTCCGAATTTCATCTTGGATTTTATCAAATGCACTCAATGCCTTTTCCAATTTCTCTGTCTTCTTTGCCTCTTTCCTCAATTGTGAGCGGGCGTCCTCCAATGCTTGATCGGCCACCATGATCTGCAACTGATGATCCTCCAGCTCTTTCCTTAGCTTCCCATTCTGCTCCTCGAGACTAACGGCAATCAACGGTGTCCTTTCTCTCCCTTGTTCTATCATTGATTTGATCCATTCGTTGTACTCCAAGATGACCCTAGGCTCTACTTTGTTCACTTGGTCCAAATGCAGGTTGTCCAAACTACACAGATTCCCCCAGCCTTCTAATACCATAGTCCGGCACTCAGTGACTGTATTAAGCTCGATACTTCCCATTTCCCGTATGGTCGGCACTCTCTGCGGGTACCCGAACTGTCTCATAACTCGTTGTGGAATGTACACAATCAACCCACTGGTACTTGCTAATGGAATGAAGTCAAATTGCGTAGTCTTGAAAGCTGGATCCCTTACTTTCGTCCAATCGAGAACCCACTGTATCTTATCCGAAGTCAGAGCATTGAATTCCTGAATAAACAAGCTTGGAGACGCTATTCGATAGTATCTGCTAACCCTTTCTCGGTGCGACTCGACCCAGTTTGCTGTTGGAAGACATGACCCCAATGGATTTAGCGCTCTTTTTGACAGATGTTCCATGGCCCACATTTGGAGCACCAGGTTGGATGCATAGAAAAACCCCCTCTTCTTTTGGCATTCAGTAACGGCAGTGAAGATATCAGCAATGATGATAGGCACCAAAGTAGGGGTCTTCTCCTTAATTCCTAGAAACACGCTTTGCATCATGTTGATTGTTGAAAAGGTAACCTTCCCATGCTTTTGCGGGAATAAAAGTAGACTAGTCAAGGCTAATCCAAAGACTTGGACTCGCTTTCCTTCCCACTCCTCTTTGCTAATGAAGAAGTCGTCATGGTGTTGATCATAAGAATCCCTTCTCCCAAATCGTTCGTACAAGAACTCCAGTGGACATGATTTTGCGTCCGGGTGCTGGTTCATACTAGCTCGTCCCAATCCCAGAAACTTGCAAAACTGCTCTCTAGTGCCACTAGTTGGGTACACCATAGGGCTTCCTTTCCCAGGCATTTGCAACAATCCTTCTATCTCTTCTAGAGTGAGTGTTAACTCGCATTCCCCAAATCGAAAGACGGAGCCTTTAGGATCCCAATACTCAAGCAGTGCTTCAATGATTGCCATGTTTGGGGCTATGTTCAAAAGACTTGGTAGATGCCCTATGTATCGGAACAATCGGTTCACCTCATGCGCCATGTTGTTCTTCCAATCTATCAGCTCACGAGGTATGTGGTTTAACATTCGGCATGGAGCCATCTGAGGAAGAATTCACTTTTTAGTACCTTACCTTGGAATTTTACCCCTTAGGCCAAACAAAATTGTAAACATGCAAGTCTCGTTGGATTAAGTATCCGAGACACAAGGTGGCCTATTCCTAACCACGGGATTCCCTATGTGGCATTCCCTTTCTATGGTTTATGCATGATGCCATTTATTAAAGCGATATAAATATGTGACAAATATTGCCTAAAGGATATAAATAATGCATCGGGGGGGAAAAGAGGTCTAAAATGAAATGTATTTATTAAAAATCAAGTGCAATAACTGAAATTTAAACATGTGAGCTATCTAGTGGGTGAGTCACTAAAAGAGTGCCAGAAAGGCCTCTTATTGCTAAGGCACATGAATGCAATCCAAGAAAACAAAAGAATGGTTAGTGCAATTGATAGTACACATAACACATTGGGAGCATTTAAGAAGAAGAAATACAATAAAACAAGTAAAAGGGGTGGAACCCCTTCCCTCGTGCCTATTGTGCTTAAAATAGGGTGAGGCTGACTCTAGCCTAGGAAAATTCTAACATGGATGCATGAGGCTGGGGTTCACTAATGCCTAGACTCGATAAAGCTTCGGCTCCCAAGCCTTCAGACCTAAAGGCGAAGGGTCGTCACTCCCAGGGCCTTTGGTCGGTGGCTCGAGTGATCCCTTAGGTAGCGCTATGGGCGCAGAGCACACCATCCGCCTACCCAAGGCAATCGATCCTAGTCCTACAAGGCGGTGTGGGATGGCGCCCACGAAAAACAAAATAAAATGGGATAAAGCAAGTAAATATGCACGTATGAAGTGTTCCCCTATTTGAGGGAAGGGGTTGAGAACCACGCGAGGCTCTAAAGGTGACACACCCCCTCCCAAGTGCAATGCAAGCGCGAGATAAATAAGTAAACATACATCCAAACATACATTCATGAGTCGAGGGATTGGTTTGAGATGCGAGTGATGCAAAATCCTAAAAGGGAAAAAAATGCAACCCTAAAACACCCAAATGTAATATATGAAAAGGTTAAAAGAAGGAAAAGGTTGATTAAATCAAATTTGCTCGGACTCTCGAATGTCCCCAGTGGAGTCGCCAACTGTCGCGCCCCCACTTTTCGATCGTCGAATGTATGTGTGTGAAGTGTGGTGTGTGAACGTGTGCAAAGTAAAAGTAAAGGCCATGGGACTTTGGAAAGCGACGATTTGGCCAAAAAATAGTTTTAAAAAGGGTTTTGAAATGAAAAGTTTGGAGTCGCCACTTGGTAATGGTTTAAGGTGTACCAAGTCACCCAAAAATGAGTTTTAAAGTCAAGTAGTAATAAACCCTTTTTAAAACGACTCCTAGTCTACGTAAACCAAAGAAAAAGGTTCGGGAGTCACGTTTGACAAAGGGGAAGGCAAGGATAGAATCCAAGGCACCCCTTTGACCTAGCCAAGGCTAGTTGCGTTGATTTAATCAAAGATTTTCTTGTTTTAACCAAAGAAATTATTACATTTGAGTGCCCTACATGAATGCAAACCCTAGACCTAGGGGAATTGGGGGAAATTTCCCTTCAAAGGTTGAGTGGTGCCAATCACATTAATTGTGAAGCCCAATATCAATCCTTTGAAGAAGTCACGAATAATGCAAGTGGGATGCAAATGAATGGAATGCATGCGTGCAATGTGAGGACATGAGTTTGAAAAAGTAATAAAAAATAATAAATATGTAAATGAAAGTGTGCACGTGAGTGGGCAATGTACGGTATGTGAAATGATAATATGAAGTGCATGTGTGCAAGTAATGATAAAAGTGTTCGTGTGCAAGTGAAGAAACTCAAGGGTGCACGTGTGCAAAAATGGGAGGAAAAGTGTTCATGTGCAAGTGAAAGGATAAAAAGGTGTACGTGTGCAAATGAGAGGAAAAGTGAAAGTGTAATGATGGAGTAGACTTAGAATGCATGAGCCTAGGGAATTCATGCATATTGGGACGGGGAGACCTAAATCGTGACTCAATTTGCCCTTTTATAGAGAGGATATAAGCGTGCTAAGGCTTTAGAAAAAGCCACACTCGTCTATATCCCATATTTAAGGGGACTCTCAAGCAAATGAACCCTGTAACTAGCATGAAATGCAAAAATCCTAAAATGGAGGGAAAAGGGGTTCGAGGGGCATGCAAAATGATAAAACTAAAAGAATGCATGACATGTAATGAACATGCACACATGTACTAACGAGAGGAGATCCCTAAGGGTCTAGCGTTGGACTAGCCCATTCTATGAATTCCGACTAGCGTTGGACTAGTGGAAACGTGCAGTCATCCATCACATTCATCTATACTACAAAAAAGCGAGTAGACATGTCAAAACGCTCGTAAACACATAACACGTAGCACTTAGCATGCTCGACTAGATGCAAAAGCCTAATAAAGCAATTTAACATGTAACAGCGAAAGCAAGCAACTAAGGGGAAGGGGAAATGGACCAGATGCTCTACGAGCCCTATCTATTACAAGCCAAGAGGTGTACACATACCCCATAAAAGCATAAAGGGGAAGGGAAAATGGACCAAAGGCTCTCCGAGCCCTATCTATTACAAGCCAAGAGGTGTACACATACCCCATAAAAGCATAAAGGGGAAGGGAAAATGGACCAGAGGCTCTCTGAGCCTATCTATTACAAGCCAAGAGGTGTACACATACCCCATAAAAGCATAAAGGGGAAGGGAAAATGGACCAGAGGCTCTCCGAGCCCTATCTTAAATAAAGTAAAAGCCAGTAAATGCATGCAAGGAGATAAGGAAAGCGGAGTAGGCATGCAATTTCACATAACACGTAGGAGCACATAGGGTCAAACGAAGTGCAAAATGAGGGATAGAGTGTACCTCCCTTGAAGTGACGCCCTAACGTAGTGAAATTACTAACTTACCCTCCAAAACAATAAAAAGGGTCAAGGTACCTCAAATAGTAGAATATAACAAAAAGACAGCTTAAGCTAAGACCATCAAAACAAAAGGTTAAGGCACCACTTTAATGATAAAATATAAATAATCCAAATGGCATTCATCAAAACATCAAAAATTTCCTCCATCACAACTTAAATGTAGTCAAAAGTACTTTAAAGATCAAGGAGAAGGCATGGCCTATTCGATTTCCAAGTGAAGCATCTATTAAGGACTCAAACATATCCCTTACCCAAACATTCGAGTCAATCGAACATTTAAGAACTTTAAAGGTCCAAAACAAAACACGGGTCAAGCAATCCAACACATAAACATGGAATTGAACAATTAGAAGCACTTAAATGCCTAAGATCAAATACGGGTCAATGAGTGGTTTCACTTGCATTTTAGAATCCAAAATCAACCATCAATCAATCAAACCAAAACCAACTAAAACGTTTTAAGAGCTTTAAAGGTCCAAAAGCAAGACAAAGTCAAGTAATCAACTTATTTTAGGGAGATTAAGGGAAATAAGCAAACACGAGTTCATTTAGGCACAAGGTTCACCAATCCATGCATTAAGCATCACCTTAGCAAAACATGGTAACCAATGAAAGCAAACAAGCAATGGAATTAAAACATTAATGCTACCAAATACTCAAATGTGAACACTAACCAAGCATTCAAACTCAATCAAATATTTTTAGAACTTCAAAGGTTCGAAGGCAAAGAAAAGGTGGAGGAATGGTTCAAATACAAACATTTTAGGGCCTAATTGCAAGAAATGGAACCTAATTGGGTCTTTATAGCATTGCTGAAAAAATTACAGGGACCCAATTGATTAATTTTCTAATTGTTTGGGCCGTAGTGAATCTAGGAAGACTTGAGGGGTGGATTTTGCAATTTTGGAAAACATTTTCATGCAAATGCATGCAATCTCACGAAGAAATACATCTCTGCAATGTTTCTGCTATTCTTTCACCAACCGAAACCCAAATCCCAAACATACCATTTGCTATTCAGGAGCAGC
The DNA here is from genome assembly GCF_036785885.1 of Coffea arabica. NCBI lineage: Eukaryota > Viridiplantae > Streptophyta > Magnoliopsida > Gentianales > Rubiaceae > Coffea > Coffea arabica. The sequence goes on along the minus strand of NC_092311.1, from coordinate 23,704,970 downwards.
AATTTAAATACAAATTCACAACTTTTAAGCTAGATAACCAATTACATTATTGTCATCATCCAAACATGCAAAAACTTAGGAAAGATCTCATGCAAAAATTTGGAAAAGAAGAAGAGAAAAACAAGCATGAAACTGCTGCAAGCTTCTCGGCTTCACCTTCCAAGACCCAATTCAGATTCAAACCTATACCTTAACCAAAGTTTCCTTGATCTAATATCTGAACTTTGAAATAAACAAACAAATCATGGACAATCAATCAAGCAAAGACATAGGGAGGAGTTCAAAAGTAGAAAAAGCTGATGCAAAATTTCTGGAACCAAAACTCAAACACAGTTTTTCTTTGAAGGGACGGACACTGCTGCAATTTTTCTATAAATTTCAGCTTTTCTTGCAATCACATTCGTGCCATTTTCTTATTCAGTTTAGGAGTGTTCAGGCAAACAAACCAAAAAGAAACGAGATGGAATCGTTATCTAAACAAAACCACAACTGGAAGGCCGAAAGGGCAGGACAAAACTCAAGAACAAAACCTTAAAAAAAATCTGTTCGGTAATCTGAAGTCATTTTTCCCTTTTTTGCGGCTGCTACTTCTTTTTCTATTTATCTTACCTCTCAAACCCCTAAACCCTTGCTTGTAAGGTGAGGATGAGGGGCAAGGACAGGCCCCCTCATCCAGCCCTCCAAAGGGCAAGCCTGGCCGTCCTTGCACGCTGCAAAAAATTGCAGTGCGCATGCTGCATTTTTTTTTTTTTTTTTTCAACTAATTAAACAGAAATTAATAACAATAAAAATGAAATAAATGATAATAACAAAGTTTATGATAACAGAAATTGAACAGCAAATTACAACTTCCATTTTTCATCCATTTTCTTTTTTTCTTTTCTTTCTTTTCTTTACTTAAATAAACATAACAATAAAAGAAATAACAATAAAATGCCACCAAAAACACAAATGCTTGTAATCTGAAACAATAATATATTTTTTCTTTTTCTTTGAAAAACAATTAAAATGTATCAAAAAGCAAATAATGCCTATTACACTAAAAACTTTTCCTTCAAATTTCAAACTTTTCACTTTTTTCAAAACAGGCCAGTATGCATTAAACCATTTTTCCCATTTCTTTTTCCCCTTTTTTTTATTTTCACTTTTCTCTTTTCTTTTTTTTTTTTTTCCTCTAAAATAAATCTACGCTAAAACTTATAAATTAAAAACTACAAAAACAACTAAAAACTAAAAAGGGAAATAAAATAAAACCTAAAAAAGCCAGACAAACGAAAATGAGCTAAAATGCAAAAACCGTCTAAACAAAAATCAACCGATTATCACTAAAACCACACATACAACATTAATTCAAAAATTTGGTGTCTACACTTATTATGGAATGATTGGGTAGTAGGGCTATAATAAATGAATAATTTCCAAATAAAAGGGTATTTTTGAGAAAAATATGAGAAATTTGTGAGTCCTCACACTCTCTCCCCCTTAAAAGAATTTCGACCTTGAAATTCATACCTTTCATCGTGAATAGGTCGGGATATTTTTCTTGCATGTCCTTTTCTAGCTCCCAAGTTGCTTCTTCCACTTCATGATGTTTCCATAGAACCTTTACTAAAGAAATCTGCTTGTTTCTCAGGTCCTTCCCCTTCCGATCCAATATTTGAATAGGTCGTTCTTCATAGGTTAAGGACTCGTCTAGTTCAACATCTTCGGGTGGCAAAATGTGAGTCGGATCCGGATGATATTTCTTAAGCAAGGAAACATGGAAAACGTCATGGATCCGAGACAAACTAGCTGGTAATTCAAGTCGATAAGCCACATTTCCTATTCGCTGAAGTATATTGAGAGGTCCTATGTACCGTGGTTGCAACTTTTTCCCTTTTCCTGCTCTAATCTTTCCTTTCAACGGGGTAATTCGAAGAAACACCTTATCTCCAATCTCAAACTCGAAATCCTTTCTCCGATGATCGGCATAACTTTTCTGTCGGCTTTGGGCTGTTTGAAGTCTTTGGCGGATCACCTTTACCCATTCGTAGGCTTCCTCAACCCATGGTATTGTAGCCGGATCTATAATCTTTCTCTCTCCTACTTCATTCCAATGGATTGGAGATCGACACTTTCGTCCATACAATGCTTCATATGGGGCCATTTGAATAGAGGAATGATAACTATTGTTATATGCAAATTCAACCAAGGTTAAGTATCGGCTCCAACTTCCTCCAAAATAAACAATACAGGCTCTCAGCATATCCTCAAGAGTTTGAATGGTTCTCTCAGATTGTCCATCAGTTTGCGGGTGATACGCTGTACTATAGTTTAACTTTGTTCCTAGAGCCTCTTGCAATTTCTGCCAAAATCGGGATACAAATCTAGGGTCTCTATCGGATACAATACTTACTGGTACCCCGTGTAGTCTCACCACTTCATCCATATAAAGTTTGGCAAGTTTCTCCAAAGAATATTTCATATTTACTGGTAGGAAATGTGCAGTCTTAGTTAATCGATCCACTATTACCCAAATTGCGTCATGCCCTTTTTGTGTTCGTGGCAACCCTGATACAAAATCCATCGTTATGTGCTCCCATTTCCATTCAGGGATCTCTAAAGGCTGTAACAGACCTGACGGTTTTTGATGCTCCACTTTTACCTGTTGGCACGTAAGACACTTTTGTACAAACTGGGCAATCTCCACCTTCATATTCTCCCACCAATACAGACTTTTGAGATCTTGGTACATCTTATTATTCCCTGGATGTACCGTATACCTAGAGCGGTAAGATTCCTCCAAAATCTCCCTCTTAAGCTCTTCCTCCCTAGGTACAACGACACGATTTTGGAACTTTAAGATTTCATCAGGACCTAGGTTAAAGTTAAGCAACTCTCCTTTCTTCACTTTTTCCACCCACTTTTGTACCCTTGGGTCCTTCACTTGGCCCTCCTTGATCCGATCCATCAGTGTCGACTTCACCTCAATATTTTCAAAAATCACCTTCTTCGGTTCCAGACGAGGTTTCCACTCACATACATCTTCCAACAGGCTCCACTCTCTCACCATAGAACTTGCTAATTGAGCCTTTCGACTTAAAGCATCTGCTACAATGTTGGCCTTTCCAGGATGGTAGTTGATTGTACAATCATAATCTTCCAAGAACTCTACCCACCGACGTTGTCTTAGATTTAGCTCCTTTTGAGAAAACAGATACTTAAGGCTCTTATGATCCGTATAGACCTCGAAAGTCACACCATAGAGATAATGTCGCCATTTTTTCAAGGCGACACTACAGCTGCAAGCTCCAAGTCATGGGTCGGATAATTCTGCTCATGAGGTTTTAACTTTCAAGACGCATAGGCAATCACATTCCTATTTTACATCAACACGCACCCTAGCCCTTCTTTTGAAGCATCGGTATAAACCGTATAGCTATCATTCCCACTGGGCAAAGCTAAAACTGGAGCCATAGTCAATTGTTTTTTAAGCTCTTGGAAACTACTCTCACACTTAACATCCCAGATGTACTTTCCTTGTTTCTTGGTCAAGTTAGTCAAGGGTCCCGCAATTCTCGAGAAGTTCTTTATAAATCGGCGGTAGTACCCCGCTAAACCTAGAAAACTTCGCACCTCTGTGGGATTTTCTGGCCGCTTCTATTTGGCCACAGCTTCCACTTTCGCCGAGTCTACAGCAAGCCCATCTTTTGAAATTACATGACCTAGGAATGCCACTTTTTCCAGCCAAAATTCACACTTGCTGAATTTAGCGAACAATTGGTGCTCTCTTAGGGTTCGTAGCACTATCCGCAAGTGTTGTTCATGCTCCTCCCTTGACTTCGAATATACTAGGATATCATCAATGAACACCACTACAAATCTATCCAAGTAAGGTTTGAACACTCGATGCATTAAATCCATGAACGCTGCTGGGGCATTGGTTAAGCCAAAAGGCATTACCGCAAATTCAAAATGCCCATATCGAGTGTTAAACGCCGTTTTTGGCACATCCTCCTTTCTGATTCTCAACTGATAATACCCTTGTCGCAAATCCAATTTAGAAAACACCACCGCCCCTTGTAACTGATCGAACAACTCATCGATGTGAGGTAGGGGATATTTTTTCTTAACAGTTACTGCATTCAGCCCTCGATAATCGATGCATAGCCTTAAACTCCCGTCTTTCTTTTTAACAAATAATACTGGAGCTCCCCACGGCGACTCGCTCTTATGTATGAACCCCCGTTCTAGCAAGTCCTGCAATTGAACCTTTAATTCCTTAAGCTCAACAGGCGCCATACGATAAGGGGTTTTAGAGATGGGGGTAGTTTCGGGTACTAAATCAACCTTAAATTCAATCTCCCTTTCAGGTGGCAATGACCCCAACTCCTCCGGAAATACGTCCGGGTATTCATTGATCACCGGCATGTCCTCCAACTTAATCTTTTCTCCCGGAGTATTAATTAGAAAAGCTAAGTAATTGCGTACTCCACGACTAAGCAATTTCCTAGCCCTTATTCCCGAAATGAGCGCATATGAGGCTAACATACCCCTCACGTCTAACTTCAAAATTGCCTCACCTGGTATGCAAAACTCTACCACTTTCATCCTATAATCTACCCCGAGCATGGTAATGAGCTAGCCAATCCATACCTAGAATGACATCGTACCCCTTAATGGCTAGACTAATGAGGTCGACCACTAATTTCCGTTCGCCAACCCAAATATCACAATTTTTGTACACCTCATTTGCAATTAAAATTTGATTACCCGTAGGCGTTCTTACTTCTAAGTCATAAGGTAGCCTTTCAACTTTCATGTCAATTCCAAGCATAAATGTAGGGTTAACAAAAGAATGAGTAGCACCGGAGTCTATCAAAATTTTGGCTAACCGGTGAAAAACAGGGATCGTACCTTCCACTACCTCCGTTGGTGCAGGTACGGATTGTTGATCTAGCGAATATACTCTGGCCGGTACCCTTGACCTGGTCCCTCCAACATTGGTCGGCTTTGGGTTTGACCTAGCAGTCGACTGAGTATCACTGATCAATGGGCAGTTGACTATCTGGTGTTCCACACTTCCACATCTTAAGCACTTCCGAGCCTTTCTCCAGCACTCATCCTCTGTGTGGTTTGGTTTTCCACAATATCCACATGTTACCCAGGGAGTGGAGGTTTGGCCTCCCTGCGGAAAACCCCTATCTTGTCCCCTACCACTTTGGCCTCCCCTCTGGGCACCTCCTCTCGGAGCACCTCCCTTAGATGTGCTCGAAAACCGTCCACCTCCAGCCCCACGACCGGATTTAGCAGGTGGTATGTTCCGATCACTCCGCACTGACCCTTGGCCTCCACTAGGTACCCCTTTCCGTTTTGCATGGAAATTTCTCACTTGCGCCCTAGCAGTCTCTATCCGTTGGGCCTTTTCCAACACCTCCGTAAACGTATTAATTTGGGCTGCCGCTAAGGCTTCTTGTAATTCCACATTCAGCCCTTGCACAAACCTCCGTACTTTCCTTTGCTCCGTAGCTATCAGTTCAGGAGCAAATTTTGATAATTTCGTAAACTGAGTCTCATACTCAGCTACACTAGAAGTTCCCTGCCGGAGTTTAATGAAATCGTCCTCTCTCTTCTCCTGGACGATAGGTGGAAGGTATTTCTCGTTAAACTCCCGTACAAAGTTTAACCAGGTCCATGCAGTTCCCTCTCTTTCCCATTTGGCCCTCACTACATTCCACCAAGCTCTAATTGGCCCCTCGAACTGGAAAACAGCGAATTGTACTTGCCTCTCCTCTGTATAGTTTAAGGCGGCAAAGATGTTAATCATGGCCTCCAACCATTTCTCGGCTCCGTCCGGGTCTGGTCCTCCTAAGAACTTGGGTGGAGAGAACTTCTGGAATTTCTCTAAGGCCCTATCCTGCCCCATCTCGGGGTCCCTAGGTTGATTTATAGGGGCTTGACCTTGTTGTTCCACTAAACGAGCCAAAATATTGGTCATCTGTTGAATGGCAGTTGCCACTTGATCTCCCTCTACTGCCTGGGGTTCAGGTTGTGGCTCAATCGTTGCCTCTCTCTCTTCTCTCGGTTCTGGCACCGGTTCCTGTGCCTGTCTACCCCACGGTCTCGACTAGGATTGCGTCCTCGGTTAGTTCCCCTGGTTTGACTTCTTCTACCCTCCATGTTTTGGATTTAGGCAACTATAAACATATAAACAAGGTAAGGTATAGCTCATATAGCTCGTATAACACGTTGCAAAAGGCTAAATAAAGGCAATAAAACACATAATAAACAAGTACTTTATATACATAGCAAACAAGTCATATATACATGCCAACCTAGGCAAGTCAAAGGCTATACCGGCCAAGGAACATAGAACAAAAGAAGCCCTATTTACATCCACCATGACACGTCAAGGTAAAAAACAAAAGGAAACGTGTCGTCCTACTATGTTCCTAACTATCCCACAAAAATCTCTTCAGTCCTAAATCCTAACAGGTCGTCTGGCTAGACGCCGACCCAACCGACTCCGAGGGTGCACTCGACTCCTCCTCCGGGTCCTCCTCAGGATCCTCCTCCGGAGCACCAGGAACGGCAGGGGCTACAGGCGCTTGACCTTCCTCGGCCAAGTCCTGAATCACGTTATCCACTAGTGCCTCGCACTCAGTCAGGATATGGCCGGTCCGGTCTCGAATGTCCTCAACGACTCGCATTAGGCGTCCAGTCGTCGCCTGAGCCTGCTCGCGAAAAGCATCAGTCCGCTGCTGCTCCTCCAAAATCGAGGCCTCCAGCTCTCGGATCCTAGCTCCCTGGTCTCAGAGAGTAGCCTGAAGACGCTCTATCTCTGAATAGCACCTACGATTGGTGCTACCCAATCATCTCCGCTCGTCGTCCACAACAAGCATTACCCGATCGGGGTAGGAGTAGGTCTTCCAGCAGTCGCAGCGTCGGATCTTGCGCGCTGGGGACCACCGCTGCACTGGCACACCGGGGCTCTCCTGATATGTAATCACTCGACAGACGGGCCCCTCCAGATGTGGCTCGTCAGTAGGAGCATCAGTAGGTATATCAGTAGGCACGGGCTGAGACAGCCCAGCACTCCCAGACGCATCAGTACCCGCCATTACCTATGTTTGCAAATAACATTGCAAAGTAAGTACAGGAGACGTAGAAAACAAGGCTAAATTCTAAACTCGAGAATAAAGCCCTAGCCTATCGTGTCAAGCACTCAATTTATCCAGATCAATTCACAACCTAGGCTCTGATACCACCTGTGACGATCCCACCTTACCCTAGGGCGTACCAGAGGGTTCGGCGGACCGCCTGCCCAGCTCTCGCCAGGACTCACTCACTCGTATCACGTGCATACAACCATGGACTATAAAAATATCGCGATTCCAACTTATAATTTACATTGATACACAATTAAGATACAAAGTCTCAATATACCCAAACTGGTTCAAAGTGTACACAATTTAGATACTAAACGTTCTATTCGAGTAATAGCGCGAGTACAAGTCAAAATCAAAACAACTAGACTACACTAGTCTTTACATATCCCACGCTTCCCTCGTACCCCTGTAAGGAAAACAAAACTAACGGGGGTGAGCCAAAGCTCAGTGAAGTTCCAAATATCAAATTAGCCATCAAACAAAGTAATAATCATGTAATAGTGAAATAGCGAGCAAACAAGTCCAATCGAGGAGATGACATTTCAGGTAAACAAGAATATATAGATCATATTCACATGTAAGGATACAGTGGCTCATGCCTCGGCTCCATCCCAGCTTGATCGATTGGTAGTTGACACTCCGTCAACTTTCAAGTAATAACTAGCCCAGAAAGAAAATCCCACTTCATGCCAGTCTCCGTCCACCAATCAACCCCCTTACCCGGGCCCGCACGCCACACAAAACACGGGTGGTAATACTCGAGTATATCGATTAGTCGAGGAGATAACACTCCACTCGACATTACTAGTTACCCAGGGTTCGTTATGTAATCGACCAGGTCCTTGCCGGCTCGACTCGATTAACTAGCCACAGGGTTTCTGGAATTCCAGACAAAACAAAATTTGTAAGCAAGTATATCATTTCAAATGAAATCATGGAATAATAACAAGTTTGATTAGGGCAAGTGCGATAAAGTACACTCTTGCCCTAAAATTTCACGTACATAACATGTAATCACATTGATCACGTATCAAATACAAGTATCAAGCGCAATTCGATATTTGAAAGCACTCACCAAAACAAGTATAGTGTTTTTAGTGGTCTCGTCCAGATGATACTCCTGGCTTGGAGTCCAGATCTGCGATAAAAAGTTGCTTAAGAACTTGGAAAATCATGTAAGGTTCGAAACTTAGACGTTTCGTTCAATAATAATCAAGAAATTGAAATTCGTTTGGAAAATATCCGTAAATCACTCGCTCGCTTTTCAAATGGTAAATTTTGGTATCAATTATACTTGGAAATAGCTTTTAAGTCGAAAGTGCAAGGAAAACGGATTTACATTGGTTATCATGTCTTTTCCTCAAGGGTACAAGTTCGGCTAGGTCTTAACATATAACCCTCGATAACCAAGGTAGCCAAAGTCCTAGATGGCCCAAGTGATATTCATATCAACTCTACCCAAGTCACAAGTATTTCTATAGTCCTCGAGCGTAAATTTGGGCAGCATGCCCTTTGTATTTACCTAATTTTCTAGCCATTTTGGCTTCATTATTTTTCTCATTCAAGCCCAAGTTTATACACAACACAAATGCATTTCAATAGCCTTTCCATAGCCTCAAGACAATACAAGGACATAAATCAACTAATAACAAATGCGGAAATGAAGTTTACAAAGGACAGATTTGACGGGTTTTTTACGGAAAGGACACATCTGAGGCTACGCTTATCGGATTGGTTTGAAATTATACCATTTCGAAGCTAAGACGAAGTCCTACAACTTTCATGAAGATCACTTGGTCAAATTTCCAGTGTAACCTGGTCAAATTCCCAATTTACATAGTCAACTTCCAACTATACGGCTAATTAACCGCACTGCACTAGAATAGTCATATCTCCGTCTACCAAGGTCCGTTAAAGGTGTTCTTATAGGTGTTAAAAAGCTAAGATAGGGTACTAAAACTTTCATGTTTTGGAAAATGGCTAAATCAGCACGGATCCTAGTGAATAAACATGATAAACTGGATGAACTGACTAAAACGGAACATTGGAAACATCCTAAAATTGTGAGGGTATTTTGGTCTTTTCATAGGCTACGTTGCTCCAATTGAGCTGACATTTTGTAGGCACCTATAAAATATCATTCTCTACAACTTTAATGTTTTATACTAAGCCTAATTTGGCCTCTAACATGGTGCAATAAAACCGGACAGAATAGAGCTGAAATTTTCCAGAAACCTGGAATATTGGGATTCAATGCAACCTTTCTTGATTTCTTGCTCCAATCATCACCACAACCACTTATATAAGTTTAAATACAACATATATCATCCATATAGCAAGGATAGGCAGCAAATACCTCAAACCCTAACTCACATAAATCACCTTTAAATCATCATAACAACTTGTATCACCACTAATCCAACCAAAACAAGTATTATATAACAACTTAAACCAAAATAAAAGAACCAAAGCCATGGTTTAGCCTTATACCTCAACAAATGAAGCTTGTAAGAGTGATACTTCACCTCCTCTTGGAATTCTTGGTTCCCCTAGCTTCTCAAGCTCACAACTCACCCTTTAATCGGTTTAGAATTTTAGTTCCTCACTTAACACTCACAAACTCAAGATAAAAATGGCAGCTCTCACTTGGGTTTTTCTCTCCCTCTTTCTCGGCCAAACAGCAGAAAAAAATGAAGAAGAAATGCAGCTCCAAGGTGATAAGAAGGTTGGACAATTGGTCTTGGTCAAGACCCTTAATGGTGTGACACTTGTCACTACCAATTACCAAGCAAAATTTTCTTTTTCTTTCTTGCAATTTCAGCCCCAAAATTCGGTCAAGGCTAGCTGGAAATTAAGGAGATATTTTGCTCAAATATTAATGAGCTTGTATGGTAAGAAAGTGGTGATCAAGTGGTGTGTTCAATCGGTAGTGCACGGTATCCGTCGGTTCGCACCGTTTTTCCTTAATTCACGCGTACTAGGGTTTTTACTTCCTATTCACTAACTTTTTATCATTGCTTCTAATCACATATTATTTCTCACCTAAAAGTCACTCTTAAGCACCAAATTTGATCCTCGCACCGTACCGTATAATTACACTACGGAAAAACGTGAAAACCCTAACTTGCTCCAATCTTGAAAACAAAAAGTGAAACCTTGCTTTCTAGGTTCATTTGCACTTATTATGGAATGATTGGGTAGTAGAGCTATAATAAATGAATAATTTTCAAATAAAAGGGTATTTTTGAGAAAAATATAAGAAATTTGCGAGTCCTCACACTCTCTCCCCCTTAAAAGAATTTCGACCTCGAAATTCATACCTTTCATCGTGAATAGGTCGGGATATTTTTCTTGCATGTCCTTTTCTAGCTCCCAAGTTGCTTCTTCCACTTCATGATGCTTCCATAGAACCTTTACTAAAGAAATCTGCTTGTTTTTCAGGTCCTTCACCTTTCGATCCAATATTTGAATAGGTCGTTCTTCATAGGTTAAGGACTCGCCTAGTTCAACATCTTCGGGTGGCAAAATGTGAGTCGGATCCGGATGATATTTCTTAAGCAAGGAAACATGAAAAACGTCATGGATCCGAGACAAACTACCTGGTAATTCAAGTCGATAAGCCACCTTTCCTATTCGCTGAAGTATATTGAGAGGTCCTATGTACCGTGGTTGCAACTTTTTCCCTTTTCCTGCTCTAATCTTTCCTTTCAACGGGGTAATTCGAAGAAACACCTTATCTCCAATCTCAAACTCCAAATCCTTTCTTCGATGATCGGCATAACTTTTCTGTCGGCTTTGGGCTGTTTGAAGTCTTTGGCGGATCACCTTTACCCGTTCGTAGGCTTCCTCAACCCATGGTATTGTAGCCGGATCTATAATCTTTCTCTCTCCTACTTCATTCCAATGGATTGGAGATCGACACTTTCGTCCATACAATGCTTCATATGGGTCCATTTGAATAGAGGAATGATAACTATTGTTATATGCAAATTCAACCAAGGTTAAGTATCGGCTCCAACTTCCTCCAAAATCAACAATACAGGCTCTCAGCATATCCTCAAGAGTTTGAATGGTTCTCTCAGATTGTCCATCAGTTTGCGGGTGATATGTTGTACTATAGTTTAACTTTGTTCCTAGAGCCTCTTGCAATTTCTGCCAGAATCGGGATACAAATCTAGGGTCTCTATCGGATACAATACTTACTGGTACCCCGTGTAGTCTCACCACTTCATCCATATAAAGTTTGGTAAGTTTCTCCAAAGAATATTTCATATTTACTGGCAGGAAATGTGCAGTCTTAGTTAATCGATCCACTATTACCCAAATTGCGTCATGCCCCTTTTGTGTTCGTGGCAACCCTGATACAAAATCCATCGTTATGTGCTCCCATTTCCATTCAGGGATCTCTAAAGGCTGTAACAAACTTGACGGTTTTTGATGCTCCGCTTTTACCTGTTGGCACGTAAGACACTTTTGTAGAAACTGGGCAATCTCCGCCTTCATATTCTTCCACCAATACAGACTTTTGAGATCTTGGTACATCTTATTATTCCCTGGATGCACCGTATACCTAGAGCGGTGAGATTCCTCCAAAATCTCCCTCTTAAGCTCCTCCTCCCTAGGTACAACGACACGATTTTGGAACTTTAAGATTCCATCAGGACCTAGGTTAAAGTTAGGCAACTCCCCTTTCTTCACTTTTTTCACCCACTTTTGTACCCTTGGCAAAAGAGGAAGAGGGCTCTTGAGAGCCGTCCGTATCCTTTTACTCTCGAAATGATGTATAATGGTTGTTCCTGCTTATTTGATGAATGTATTTGACATAAGTAGCATTGTATTTTGGTGATCCTTGAATGCTTGAGTGATGGTACCTCATTGGGCAAAAGCTCACCCCGTTACCTTTGTTTTCCTTACAGGGAACCCTCTTTTGGACCAATGATCATGATACGTTCCTCGATCAACACGTTTCGAGACACGTAGCACGTTTGCCCAAGGATCTAGCGAGGATGTCCAACGCTTGGAATTGCGGGATCTAGAACCAAACGGACGACACGATTTGATTCAAGACGGTAGACGACACTCCGATGAAGGTGAATACTCCAGGGGAATAGGTCGGTAGAACAATCTAGGACAGGACGCAAGACTGCTCAAAACCCTTGCCAAAGCAAGTAAAGGGGTCGAATCTCTCTCTCAAGAAGAATCGAAAATATGCAAAACTTTATTGATAAAACGTCTACCTAAAACCTTACAAAGCAAGCCTATTTATAGGCTAAAGTGACTAAAACCCTAAAGGCTAGGAAAAGGAAAAAGTCGGCCCATGCTTTTGGAACGAGATGGGCCGGCCCATGCTCTTACTTAATCATTAACTAATCGCTAACTAATTGATGGGGCCTAAGGCCTTATCCTCTTGGTGGCCCGCTTGACTCTTCGTGGACTTGGATGATTGTCTCTCTCCAAGCCCTCAATATCTTAGTGAACTCCGTGTTGGTCTTGAACGTTCCTTGAATTGCTTAGCCCGTGCACATGTGACTGGGCCCAATGGTACTTGAACTGGGTCATTGGTGGGCCAAGGTCCGTGCACACATCAGTCCCCTCCTCTTAAGAAGGATTTTTCCTCAAATCCAGATGGGGATGGAAGATACTAACAAGAGTTAGTAGTATGACAACTCAAATCGATAGTGCGTTTGAAAGTCAGCCACGTTGGGAACAAATGAAAGGTCACGAGCCAAGTTAAATGTCGTTTGGTCAGCTTCATTAGGCTCTCAAACAAGGACATGCGCCAAGATAGGAAAGAGCTTGTGTAAGGCTCGCGAAACTTCCAGGTAGCAATCCAAAGCGCTCTAATCATCCTTCGGCCATGCATTGTTATAGTGTCACCATTCTCATGCACAAGATAAGGATCTTCAGAATGATGCTCATGGGAGCAAGAGAAATTCCAAATCGGGTTTTTCAAGGTGGTATGACTCGTCCCTGGTTGTTGCTGATTTGGCACAACTTGCCTATTTGGAGGTGAAACATTGAACCAATCAGGTTGCACTTCCCTAGAAGTACGAACCAGTGATGTAAGACCAACGTTCGGATCTTTATTGACACATTTGTGGGTATCACCCGACAAAAGTGGCAGCAATGAAGTGAGACGCACTCCATACGAATCATATGAATTTGTGCAAGTTGGAGTTGGTGAAGTAAGCTCGTGGTGACCAGCTTTTGGACATGTGAAGAAGCCCGAACGTGCTCCACTTTCAGCAGGAATAAGCACGAAATCGGGTTGCAAGTTCTTAACCATAGTTGGAAAATTTTGGACAACGTTACATCCTACAAAAACAAAATAACCTTCAACTTGAAGCAATTCGGAAATCGGGTAAAGAACTAATGGTACATTATCAACTAGATGGTAAGAAGGTGTAGAACAAGATGGAAATGAGAAAACTCCCTTTGACACTTCAATATTCCTTCTACCAATTGATTCAACTTGAGATGCCAGTGCTAGTCCTTTACACTTCTCTTTAACACCTACATGAGAGCAACAAGAGTTAGTGCTAGTATCATGCTCAAAATAAGGCAAAGGTGAGGACTGAACCATAGGTAGAGAACAAGCAGTAGAATCTGAAATTTCCCTTTTAAGACGAGCTCGAATCAATCCTCCAATGGTGTGGACAGGTTTGAGTTGACATGGTTCCATGAATTGAGACCAAAGAGATTTAGCTCCTAGAAGACAAACTCCATGGAAACTCGCAAAGTGTCCAAGTGACGTGGGAATGGAACATGCCATGACCAACTCTACTTGACTTTGTTTAATCTGCACAAAAGAAGAGGTACTAAACAAAACACATGTTAGCTTGTTAGCAAACAAAACGTCCACACTTTCAACTTTTGCGAACATGGCCAACTCCTCCTCTTTACTCATCAATAAGGCCAAACTATTCTTGCCTTTTCCCACTCCATTTGTCTCGGACCATTGTCCATTCATTGCACTTGAGTTCGGATTATGTTCATGGCTTAGCTGCATCTCATTCATAGAGGGCTCTTCAATCGACGAGGGACTAGGATGAATATTTCCTTTGTTACCACCGGCCGACACATGATTAAGTTGCTCAAAGTGGGAATCCCATACTTGGCTAAGTCTTTCCATCATAGAATCAACCCATGCTTTAGTTTGACTTCGGAATTCATCCTTTGCTTCACGAAGCTTTGACTCAATTCGAAAATTCTCGAGCTCCTCGTCTTGATTGTCAAGACGCTTCTCATACTCATCACAATCTTGTTCATACCTTTCGTATACACACAAAGCACGGTGGCGTTGCATCTCCTTCCGGAGTGAATGATACCCACATTGTGAACTGGATTGCATGGAACTAGAGTACTTGGAGGTACTTCGCTTGGGACCTCTCCTCTTGAAAGGTTCGATCTCTACGAATTCTTGATTGTATGAGTAAGATGCAACTCTAGTGGGCATGACTATGTGACCTGCAAAACGGTTAGTAGAGCAAAGGAATTTTCCTCCCACACACAAGCTCACGCATGTACACTCTACTCTCGTGTATCACTCACAATTACTCACTCTAATGGACTTACCAAATACCTTTACCTGTTGGGTTAGGTAGTTGAGAAAGGTTGCTCGAGTCCAGTGATTGTCACCAACTTATCCCCACAAGAGTACGCAAGAATTCTTTGTTTTTTTTTCGGTGAAGGGAAAGACGGTTTTGGAGAGCTTAAGGGTGGCGGACAGATTTGAAAAAAATATTTCCAAGAAAGGAAACTCTAAGAATTCCTAAGATGTAGGAGTGGTTTCCTTAAAAAGGATGAGAGAATGTAGTATGATATCCAAAAATGGAGGAGAAAATATAGGAGTGTCCAAGAGTTATCCAAGTATATTACTTAGTCTCCTAAACGAAGTTGGAAAACAAGTTGGAGTTGGAAACTTCCTAACTCTTCTCAAGACAGATTCGGTTCCCTCTCTCTCCTTTTACCGCAATTTTCCAGAAATCTTCCCTTTATTCCCTTCCCAAAGTCGGCTAAAAGAACCCTTATAACCCCCCCTTGAGCAGCCGCACACTTTGCTCACAACACCAACCAGATTTGGAACTCTGAAATTTCCAGATTCCCTCCTCTTTGAAGGCCTTCCCAAAGTCGGCTATACTCCCTATAAGACTCCCTCTTCACAGCCGCAATTTACCCAAACAATTTGGCTCTCCCTCTACTCCAAGAACAAGAAGTTCGGCCCTCTCTCCTTCAAGGCAGATTCGGTTCTTGTGACTCCAGAAATTAACTCTTGTGATTCCAGAAATTCGGCTCTAATGGACTCCCAAGGGCATGCGAGTGATGCTACTCAAGAATCTCCCAAGAAATTCATTCCTCAACCAAGAAAGCCACGTATGGATGCAAGGTCTTACAAGAAACTCTTTGTGCGAAGGGAAGTGCAAGTGTTTAAAGTTCAAGATAATCAAGAACCTCAAACAAAGGTTGCTCAAGTGATCAAGGCTCAAGGTAACCAAGAATTTCAAGAAGAGGTTGGCCAAAACTTTTGAATTCCTTTTCTTTTCTTGATGTAATTTTCTGGTTGGCCAAAAACTTTTGAATTCTTTTCTTTTCTTGATGTAATTTTCTGGTTTGAAACAAGAAATAACAAGACAGATTTGACAATAAAGAGTTACGGCTTCCTTCTTGGTTTCTTGTTGGCCGAATGTTCTTCTTGTTTCCCTCTTGTCTTTTGCGTTTCTGTTTGTTTATTTATTATTTTTTTTTTTGACTTAACAAATGCAACTAAGCCTGGACGGAGAGAGGTTCACACACCAGATTTCTGGTCAGCCCTACGTCCCACAACTAATCAGCCAAGAACTCCAAGAGTTACCAAGAACTTTCAAGAACTTCAAGATTTAATTCCAAGAACTCAAGAAACCCTAGATGGTTGTAGTTTCCTTCAAGATTCTCAACTCCAACAAGTTTAATCCACAAGTCAGTTTTAGAAAACTAATTAAAACAGCTTGGATGGCCCCAAACAAGGCTTGGACAGATTCAGCAATCAATGGAAACCCTAGCCGCGGAATTAGACAAACCCTAGCCGTCTTCTCTTTTTTTATTTTTATTTTTTTTTTTGCAGATTCGGCTATGGCTAATTGCTGGACAGAATGGTTGTCACAAGGGTACGAAATCTGGACAGATTAGGACTAGCAACAACAACACACAACTAACCAGAATTGACGCGACCAAAAGAACTAGCGGCCAGAAATTTTTTTGACAAGCGATGCAAACAGATTTTGTTTGTTCCCTTTTTTTTTTGTTTTAAGAAAACTAACAAGGCAGCAACGGACAGACTTGAAGACTCAAATGGACAAACATTAAGAACAACTACCAGAATTTCTAGACAACAAAAGGAAAGGAAACGGCTCAACAAGCAACAAAGCTAACGAACAGATTTTTTTTTTTTTTGTTAGAACAAGGCAGCGGAAATAATGAAAAACTAAGACACAACTACGGATATAACGGAAGATACCTCTACCAAAGCTCTGAAGCCAACTGATACGTTCCTCGATCAACACGTTTCGAGACACGTAGCACGTTTGCCCAAGGATCTAGCGAGGATGTCCAACGCTTGGAATTGCGGGATCTAGAACCAAACGGACGACACGATTTGATTCAAGACGGTAGACGACACTCCGATGAAGGTGAATACTCCAGGGGAATAGGTCGGTAGAACAATCTAGGACAGGACGCAAGACTGCTCAAAACCCTTGCCAAAGCAAGTAAAGGGGTCGAATCTCTCTCTCAAGAAGAATCGAAAATATGCAAAACTTTATTGATAAAACGTCTACCTAAAACCTTACAAAGCAAGCCTATTTATAGGCTAAAGTGACTAAAACCCTAAAGGCTAGGAAAAGGAAAAAGTCGGCCCATGCTTTTGGAACGAGATGGGCCGGCCCATGCTCTTACTTAATCATTAACTAATCGCTAACTAATTGATGGGGCCTAAGGCCTTATCCTCTTGGTGGCCCGCTTGACTCTTCGTGGACTTGGATGATTGTCTCTCTCCAAGCCCTCAATATCTTAGTGAACTCCGTGTTGGTCTTGAACGTTCCTTGAATTGCTTAGCCCGTGCACATGTGACTGGGCCCAATGGTACTTGAACTGGGTCATTGGTGGGCCAAGGTCCGTGCACACATCAGTCCCCTCCTCTTAAGAAGGATTTTTCCTCAAATCCAGATGGGGATGGAAGATACTAACAAGAGTTAGTAGTATGACAACTCAAATCGATAGTGCGTTTGGAAGTCAGCCACGTTGGGAACAAATGAAAGGTCACGAGCCAAGTTAAATGTCGTTTGGTCAGCTTCATTAGGCTCTCAAACAAGGACATGCGCCAAGATAGGAAAGAGCTTGTGTAAGGCTCGCGAAACTTCCAGGTAGCAATCCAAAGCGCTCTAATCATCCTTCGGCCATGCATTGTTATAGTGTCACCATTCTCATGCACAAGATAAGGATCTTCAGAATGATGCTCATGGGAGCAAGAGAAATTCCAAATCGGGTTTTTCAAGGTGGTATGACTCGTCCCTGGTTGTTGCTGATTTGGCACAACTTGCCTATTTGGAGGTGAAACATTGAACCAATCAGGTTGCACTTCCCTAGAAGTACGAACCAGTGATGTAAGACCAACGTTCGGATCTTTATTGACACATTTGTGGGTATCACCCGACAAAAGTGGCAGCAATGAAGTGAGACGCACTCCATACGAATCATATGAATTTGTGCAAGTTGGAGTTGGTGAAGTAAGCTCGTGGTGACCAGCTTTTGGACATGTGAAGAAGCCCGAACGTGCTCCACTTTCAGCAGGAATAAGCACGAAATCGGGTTGCAAGTTCTTAACCATAGTTGGAAAATTTTGGACAACGTTACAACCTACAAAAACAAAATAACCTTCAACTTGAAGCAATTCGGAAATCGGGTAAAGAACTAATGGTACATTATCAACTAGATGGTAAGAAGGTGTAGAACAAGATGGAAATGAGAAAACTCCCTTTGACACTTCAATATTCCTTCTACCAATTGATTCAACTTGAGATGCCAGTGCTAGTCCTTTACACTTCTCTTTAACACCTACATGAGAGCAACAAGAGTTAGTGCTAGTATCATGCTCAAAATAAGGCAAAGGTGAGGACTGAACCATAGGTAGAGAACAAGCAGTAGAATCTGAAATTTCCCTTTTAAGACGAGCTCGAATCAATCCTCCAATGGTGTGGACAGGTTTGAGTTGACATGGTTCCATGAATTGAGACCAAAGAGATTTAGCTCCTAGAAGACAAACTCCATGGAAACTCGCAAAGTGTCCAAGTGACGTGGGAATGGAACATGCCATGACCAACTCTACTTGACTTTGTTTAATCTGCACAAAAGAAGAGGTACTAAACAAAACACATGTTAGCTTGTTAGCAAACAAAACGTCCACACTTTCAACTTTTGCGAACATGGCCAACTCCTCCTCTTTACTCATCAATAAGGCCAAACTATTCTTGCCTTTTCCCACTCCATTTGTCTCGGACCATTGTCCATTCATTGCACTTGAGTTTGGATTATGTTCATGGCTTAGCTGCATCTCATTCATAGAGGGCTCTTCAATCGACGAGGGACTAGGATGAATATTTCCTTTGTTACCACCGGCCGACACATGATTAAGTTGCTCAAAGTGGGAATCCCATACTTGGCTAAGTCTTTCCATCATAGAATCAACCCATGCTTTAGTTTGACTTCGGAATTCATCCTTTGCTTCACGAAGCTTTGACTCAATTCGAAAATTCTCGAGCTCCTCGTCTTGATTGTCAAGACGCTTCTCATACTCATCACAATCTTGTTCATACCTTTCGTATACACACAAAGCACGGTGGCGTTGCATCTCCTTCCGGAGTGAATGATACCCACATTGTGAACTGGATTGCATGGAACTAGAGTACTTGGAGGTACTTCGCTTGGGACCTCTCCTCTTGAAAGGTTCGGTCTCTACGAATTCTTGATTGTATGAGTAAGATGCAACTCTAGTGGGCATGACTATGTGACCTGCAAAACGGTTAGTAGAGCAAAGGAATTTTCCTCCCACACACAAGCTCACGCATGTACACTCTACTCTCGTGTATCACTCACAATTACTCACTCTAATGGACTTACCAAATACCTTTACCTGTTGGGTTAGGTAGTTGAGAAAGGTTGCTCGAGTCCAGTGATTGTCACCAACTTATCCCCACAAGAGTACGCAAGAATTCTTTGTTTTTTTTCGGTGAAGGGAAAGACGGTTTTGGAGAGCTTAAGGGTGGCGGACAGATTTGAAAAAAATATTTCCAAGAAAGGAAACTCTAAGAATTCCTAAGATGTAGGAGTGGTTTCCTTAAAAAGGATGAGAGAATGTAGTATGATATCCAAAAATGGAGGAGAAAATATAGGAGTGTCCAAGAGTTATCCAAGTATATTACTTAGTCTCCTAAACGAAGTTGGAAAACAAGTTGGAGTTGGAAACTTCCTAACTCTTCTCAAGACAGATTCGGTTCCCTCTCTCTCCTTTTACCGCAATTTTCCAGAAATCTTCCCTTTATTCCCTTCCCAAAGTCGGCTAAAAGAACCCTTATAACCCCCCCTTGAGCAGCCGCACACTTTGCTCACAACACCAACCAGATTTGGAACTCTGAAATTTCCAGATTCCCTCCTCTTTGAAGGCCTTCCCAAAGTCGGCTATACTCCCTATAAGACTCCCTCTTCACAGCCGCAATTTACCCAAACAATTTGGCTCTCCCTCTACTCCAAGAACAAGAAGTTCGGCCCTCTCTCCTTCAAGGCAGATTCGGTTCTTGTGACTCCAGAAATTAACTCTTGTGATTCCAGAAATTCGGCTCTAATGGACTCCCAAGGGCATGCGAGTGATGCTACTCAAGAATCTCCCAAGAAATTCACTCCTCAACCAAGAAAGCCACGTATGGATGCAAGGTCTTACAAGAAACTCTTTGTGCGAAGGGAAGTGCAAGTGTTTAAAGTTCAAGATAATCAAGAACCTCAAACAAAGGTTGCTCAAGTGATCAAGGCTCAAGGTAACCAAGAATTTCAAGAAGAGGTTGGCCAAAACTTTTGAATTCCTTTTCTTTTCTTGATGTAATTTTCTGGTTGGCCAAAAACTTTTGAATTCTTTTCTTTTCTTGATGTAATTTTCTGGTTTGAAACAAGAAATAACAAGACAGATTTGACAATAAAGAGTTACGGCTTCCTTCTTGGTTTCTTGTTGGCCGAATGTTCTTCTTGTTTCCCTCTTGTCTTTTGCGTTTCTGTTTGTTTATTTATTATTTTTTTTTTGACTTAACAAATGCAACTAAGCCTGGACGGAGAGAGGTTCACACACCAGATTTCTGGTCAGCCCTACGTCCCACAACTAATCAGCCAAGAACTCCAAGAGTTACCAAGAACTTTCAAGAACTTCAAGATTTAATTCCAAGAACTCAAGAAACCCTAGATGGTTGTAGTTTCCTTCAAGATTCTCAACTCCAACAAGTTTAATCCACAAGTCAGTTTTAGAAAACTAATTAAAACAGCTTGGATGGCCCCAAACAAGGCTTGGACAGATTCAGCAATCAATGGAAACCCTAGCCGCGGAATTAGACAAACCCTAGCCGTCTTCTCTTTTTTTATTTTTATTTTTTTTTTTGCAGATTCGGCTATGGCTAATTGCTGGACAGAATGGTTGTCACAAGGGTACGAAATCTGGACATATTAGGACTAGCAACAACAACACACAACTAACCAGAATTGACGCGACCAAAAGAACTAGCGGCCAGAAATTTTTTTGACAAGCGATGCAAACAGATTTTGTTTGTTCCCTTTTTTTTTTTGTTTTAAGAAAACTAACAAGGCAGCAACGGACAGACTTGAAGACTCAAATGGACAAACATTAAGAACAACTACCAGAATTTCTAGACAACAAAAGGAAAGGAAACGGCTCAACAAGCAACAAAGCTAACGAACAGATTTTTTTTTTTTTTGTTAGAACAAGGCAGCGGAAATAATGAAAAACTAAGACACAACTACGGATATAACGGAAGATACCTCTACCAAAGCTCTGAAGCCAACTGATACGTTCCTCGATCAACACGTTTCGAGACACGTAGCACGTTTGCCCAAGGATCTAGCGAGGATGTCCAACGCTTGGAATTGCGGGATCTAGAACCAAACGGACGACACGATTTGATTCAAGACGGTAGACGACACTCCGATGAAGGTGAATACTCCAGGGGAATAGGTCGGTAGAACAATCTAGGACAGGACGCAAGACTGCTCAAAACCCTTGCCAAAGCAAGTAAAGGGGTCGAATCTCTCTCTCAAGAAGAATCGAAAATATGCAAAACTTTATTGATAAAACGTCTACCTAAAACCTTACAAAGCAAGCCTATTTATAGGCTAAAGTGACTAAAACCCTAAAGGCTAGGAAAAGGAAAAAGTCGGCCCATGCTTTTGGAACGAGATGGGCCGGCCCATGCTCTTACTTAATCATTAACTAATCGCTAACTAATTGATGGGGCCTAAGGCCTTATCCTCTTGGTGGCCCGCTTGACTCTTCGTGGACTTGGATGATTGTCTCTCTCCAAGCCCTCAATATCTTAGTGAACTCCGTGTTGGTCTTGAACGTTCCTTGAATTGCTTAGCCCGTGCACATGTGACTGGGCCCAATGGTACTTGAACTGGGTCATTGGTGGGCCAAGGTCCGTGCACACATCAGTCCCCTCCTCTTAAGAAGGATTTTTCCTCAAATCCAGATGGGGATGGAAGATACTAACAAGAGTTAGTAGTATGACAACTCAAATCGATAGTGCGTTTGGAAGTCAGCCACGTTGGGAACAAATGAAAGGTCACGAGCCAAGTTAAATGTCGTTTGGTCAGCTTCATTAGGCTCTCAAACAAGGACATGCGCCAAGATAGGAAAGAGCTTGTGTAAGGCTCGCGAAACTTCCAGGTAGCAATCCAAAGCGCTCTAATCATCCTTCGGCCATGCATTGTTATAGTGTCACCATTCTCATGCACAAGATAAGGATCTTCAGAATGATGCTCATGGGAGCAAGAGAAATTCCAAATCGGGTTTTTCAAGGTGGTATGACTCGTCCCTGGTTGTTGCTGATTTGGCACAACTTGCCTATTTGGAGGTGAAACATTGAACCAATCAGGTTGCACTTCCCTAGAAGTACGAACCAGTGATGTAAGACCAACGTTCGGATCTTTATTGACACATTTGTGGGTATCACCCGACAAAAGTGGCAGCAATGAAGTGAGACGCACTCCATACGAATCATATGAATTTGTGCAAGTTGGAGTTGGTGAAGTAAGCTCGTGGTGACCAGCTTTTGGACATGTGAAGAAGCCCGAACGTGCTCCACTTTCAGCAGGAATAAGCACGAAATCGGGTTGCAAGTTCTTAACCATAGTTGGAAAATTTTGGACAACGTTACAACCTACAAAAACAAAATAACCTTCAACTTGAAGCAATTCGGAAATCGGGTAAAGAACTAATGGTACATTATCAACTAGATGGTAAGAAGGTGTAGAACAAGATGGAAATGAGAAAACTCCCTTTGACACTTCAATATTCCTTCTACCAATTGATTCAACTTGAGATGCCAGTGCTAGTCCTTTACACTTCTCTTTAACACCTACATGAGAGCAACAAGAGTTAGTGCTAGTATCATGCTCAAAATAAGGCAAAGGTGAGGACTGAACCATAGGTAGAGAACAAGCAGTAGAATCTGAAATTTCCCTTTTAAGACGAGCTCGAATCAATCCTCCAATGGTGTGGACAGGTTTGAGTTGACATGGTTCCATGAATTGAGACCAAAGAGATTTAGCTCCTAGAAGACAAACTCCATGGAAACTCGCAAAGTGTCCAAGTGACGTGGGAATGGAACATGCCATGACCAACTCTACTTGACTTTGTTTAATCTGCACAAAAGAAGAGGTACTAAACAAAACACATGTTAGCTTGTTAGCAAACAAAACGTCCACACTTTCAACTTTTGCGAACATGGCCAACTCCTCCTCTTTACTCATCAATAAGGCCAAACTATTCTTGCCTTTTCCCACTCCATTTGTCTCGGACCATTGTCCATTCATTGCACTTGAGTTCGGATTATGTTCATGGCTTAGCTGCATCTCATTCATAGAGGGCTCTTCAATCGACGAGGGACTAGGATGAATATTTCCTTTGTTACCACCGGCCGACACATGATTAAGTTGCTCAAAGTGGGAATCCCATACTTGGCTAAGTCTTTCCATCATAGAATCAACCCATGCTTTAGTTTGACTTCGGAATTCATCCTTTGCTTCACGAAGCTTTGACTCAATTCGAAAATTCTCGAGCTCCTCGTCTTGATTGTCAAGACGCTTCTCATACTCATCACAATCTTGTTCATACCTTTCGTATACACACAAAGCACGGTGGCGTTGCATCTCCTTCCGGAGTGAATGATACCCACATTGTGAACTGGATTGCATGGAACTAGAGTACTTGGAGGTACTTCGCTTGGGACCTCTCCTCTTGAAAGGTTCGGTCTCTACGAATTCTTGATTGTATGAGTAAGATGCAACTCTAGTGGGCATGACTATGTGACCTGCAAAACGGTTAGTAGAGCAAAGGAATTTTCCTCCCACACACAAGCTCACGCATGTACACTCTACTCTCGTGTATCACTCACAATTACTCACTCTAATGGACTTACCAAATACCTTTACCTGTTGGGTTAGGTAGTTGAGAAAGGTTGCTCGAGTCCAGTGATTGTCACCAACTTATCCCCACAAGAGTACGCAAGAATTCTTTGTTTTTTTTCGGTGAAGGGAAAGACGGTTTTGGAGAGCTTAAGGGTGGCGGACAGATTTGAAAAAAATATTTCCAAGAAAGGAAACTCTAAGAATTCCTAAGATGTAGGAGTGGTTTCCTTAAAAAGGATGAGAGAATGTAGTATGATATCCAAAAATGGAGGAGAAAATATAGGAGTGTCCAAGAGTTATCCAAGTATATTACTTAGTCTCCTAAACGAAGTTGGAAAACAAGTTGGAGTTGGAAACTTCCTAACTCTTCTCAAGACAGATTCGGTTCCCTCTCTCTCCTTTTACCGCAATTTTCCAGAAATCTTCCCTTTATTCCCTTCCCAAAGTCGGCTAAAAGAACCCTTATAACCCCCCCTTGAGCAGCCGCACACTTTGCTCACAACACCAACCAGATTTGGAACTCTGAAATTTCCAGATTCCCTCCTCTTTGAAGGCCTTCCCAAAGTCGGCTATACTCCCTATAAGACTCCCTCTTCACAGCCGCAATTTACCCAAACAATTTGGCTCTCCCTCTACTCCAAGAACAAGAAGTTCGGCTCTCTCTCCTTCAAGGCAGATTCGGTTCTTGTGACTCCAGAAATTAACTCTTGTGATTCCAGAAATTCGGCTCTAATGGACTCCCAAGGGCATGCGAGTGATGCTACTCAAGAATCTCCCAAGAAATTCACTCCTCAACCAAGAAAGCCACGTATGGATGCAAGGTCTTACAAGAAACTCTTTGTGCGAAGGGAAGTGCAAGTGTTTAAAGTTCAAGATAATCAAGAACCTCAAACAAAGGTTGCTCAAGTGATCAAGGCTCAAGGTAACCAAGAATTTCAAGAAGAGGTTGGCCAAAACTTTTGAATTCCTTTTCTTTTCTTGATGTAATTTTCTGGTTGGCCAAAAACTTTTGAATTCTTTTCTTTTCTTGATGTAATTTTCTGGTTTGAAACAAGAAATAACAAGACAGATTTGACAATAAAGAGTTACGGCTTCCTTCTTGGTTTCTTGTTGGCCGAATGTTCTTCTTGTTTCCCTCTTGTCTTTTGCGTTTCTGTTTGTTTATTTATTATTTTTTTTTTGACTTAACAAATGCAACTAAGCCTGGACGGAGAGAGGTTCACACACCAGATTTCTGGTCAGCCCTACGTCCCACAACTAATCAGCCAAGAACTCCAAGAGTTACCAAGAACTTTCAAGAACTTCAAGATTTAATTCCAAGAACTCAAGAAACCCTAGATGGTTGTAGTTTCCTTCAAGATTCTCAACTCCAACAAGTTTAATCCACAAGTCAGTTTAGAAAACTAATTAAAACAGCTTGGATGGCCCCAAACAAGGCTTGGACAGATTCAGCAATCAATGGAAACCCTAGCCGCGGAATTAGACAAACCCTAGCCGTCTTCTCTTTTTTTATTTTATTTTTTTTTTTTTGCAGATTCGGCTATGGCTAATTGCTGGACAGAATGGTTGTCACAAGGGTACGAAATCTGGACAGATTAGGACTAGCAACAACAACACACAACTAACCAGAATTGACGCGACCAAAAGAACTAGCGGCCAGAAATTTTTTTGACAAGCGATGCAAACAGATTTTGTTTGTTCCCTTTTTTTTTTGTTTTAAGAAAACTAACAAGGCAGCAACGGACAGACTTGAAGACTCAAATGGACAAACATTAAGAACAACTACCAGAATTTCTAGACAACAAAAGGAAAGGAAACGGCTCAACAAGCAACAAAGCTAACGAACAGATTTTTTTTTTTTTTGTTAGAACAAGGCAGCGGAAATAATGAAAAACTAAGACACAACTACGGATATAACGGAAGATACCTCTACCAAAGCTCTGAAGCCAACTGATACGTTCCTCGATCAACACGTTTCGAGACACGTAGCACGTTTGCCCAAGGATCTAGCGAGGATGTCCAACGCTTGGAATTGCGGGATCTAGAACCAAACGGACGACACGATTTGATTCAAGACGGTAGACGACACTCCGATGAAGGTGAATACTCCAGGGGAATAGGTCGGTAGAACAATCTAGGACAGGACGCAAGACTGCTCAAAACCCTTGCCAAAGCAAGTAAAGGGGTCGAATCTCTCTCTCAAGAAGAATCGAAAATATGCAAAACTTTATTGATAAAACGTCTACCTAAAACCTTACAAAGCAAGCCTATTTATAGGCTAAAGTGACTAAAACCCTAAAGGCTAGGAAAAGGAAAAAGTCGGCCCATGCTTTTGGAACGAGATGGGCCGGCCCATGCTCTTACTTAATCATTAACTAATCGCTAACTAATTGATGGGGCCTAAGGCCTTATCCTCTTGGTGGCCCGCTTGACTCTTCGTGGACTTGGATGATTGTCTCTCTCCAAGCCCTCAATATCTTAGTGAACTCCATGTTGGTCTTGAACGTTCCTTGAATTGCTTAGCCCGTGCACATGTGACTGGGCCCAATGGTACTTGAACTGGGTCATTGGTGGGCCAAGGTCCGTGCACACATCAGATCATTTTGAAGAATGAATTGAGCTAGTATAAATACTTTTGTATAGCTCATCGGGAGTTGAAAAACCCTAAATATACCTTGATCCAAATAGTTTCCTTTTGGGTTGTAAATTACAAACGTATGTATATAAAACTGTTTAATCATGTTCATGCATTGTATTTGGTTTGGAAATGTTAATTCTCTAGAGTTATATAATGTTATCTGTATTAGATTGGGTTTCGACCGGATTGTGACGTGGCAGTCACTATTCACTTTTAGTTTCGATTTTTTTTCATTTTTCCGCTTTGTCATTGGTGAATCGTTTAGGAGCGCTAATATATATATTTTAGATCTTTTTGTTTGTGTATTACCGTCTTAGTAGTCCTGGCGAGAGTTGGGCAGGCAGTTCGCTAACTCCTTTGGTACGCCTTAGGGGAAGGTGGGGCTGTCACAAATGGCCTTAGTTTCTAACGTTTTTAGTAGAGAATCAAATTTGAGAAATTTTTCAGAAATTCTTTCTTGTGTGAGAGAGCTTCTTTTGGCTTGTGTAGGCCTAAGGTGATTCGTTAACTTATCAATCAAGTAGTCACCTTGATTGTGGCGTTGGTCTACCGTTTTGGTCTTGCTTGAGTGGTTCAAGATCTATCATAAGCATCCATTCCCAAACGTTGACCCTTAATCTAGGTCCAGGTGTCTGGTTCACGTTCTTGATTTGTTTTGGCATATTGAGAATCGTATCACTACAGGAATTGAGGAATCCATTCAAGGTGCAGTGTGTTCACTTGTTCAAGCCAGGAAACGCTCCAGAAGCACTCCAAAGAGGATTTGAACATGGATACCCTTACGGATCACGTTCCCGTGAGCGACTCATTTCAGCCTTCTTCTTGGTTCAGTCTCTTCCTCGAGTCCAACTTTGAATTCATCCATGAATTCCGTTTAGACAATTTTTAAGCTTTTTCTTAATTGTCACTCAATTTGTTGGGATTTTGTTAAGTTACTTAATTGCTGATTATTAGGAATAAATGGCTAGTTATTTTTGCTATTTTGGCCTTGAATACAATAAGTTATGTAATCCATGTCTCATTCAGATTTGAACTAGTTTAACTCTTTGGCTATAAATAGCTTTACTTTTGCTTTATAAGACAAAAACTTGAGATTTCCATCAACAAAGATTGAGAATAAAATTCCCTTGGCTTCTTGCAAGCTTTCTTTGAGTATCTTAAAGTTGTCCTAAGGTGTTCATTTGACTTATCAATTAAGAATCACACTTGATTGTGGCGCCATTCCACCCAAACCTTCAATTTGTTCCTGTGAGAGGTCAAGTTAGGTTTTCTACTGCCAAACTTAGATATCAACAATTCTAGATCCTATGGGCTTGTCATGTGCAGGTTGTATCTAGAATAGGGCATAGTTCATATCAATTGGTAATTCAAGCAATGAGTATGAACTGCTTACAGTTGAACCTATACTAGCTAGCTATCAAGAGCTAGTTGGAGAGGATTTGTGTGAGAAGAGTGAGGTTTGAGATAAGAGGGAGAGAAAGAGGTAAAAGTCGAGGGAAGTGTTCAAGAAAAAGTGAGTGAACAATCTAGTGAGTTGAGAGGAAAAGAAAAAATAGTTGAATTTGAGTGTCAAAACACGTGAGAATGGGTTAATTATAAGTACAATTAGTGGCTCTTTTGAGCTTTTTTTGACTAACTATCCTTATGTGGTTTTGCCTATTGTCTTTATTGATCTTTGGCAGGTTAACAGAGTAATTGGCATACTAAGTCATGGAGTTATGCATCTTTGCTATCCGCTTAAGGGAAATTGTAACACATTTACCATCTTACCTATCCAAGGCGATGAAAATCTTTTATGGAAAGAGCTCACAACTACATCGTTCCGTCAATTAGATTCAAGCAAGAGAGAAAACTTTTGTTGTCTTTATCTCATTTTGCTGGAACATTGAAAGTTGATTACCTTATTCTGAATGTAGGTTTTGAAGCTCTATTCATTCTCGAACACAACAGCCTCTCACTCTTGGGCTTTCAAAAGTTGAAGGGACTTTTATAGAAGTTATCCTAGGAGAACCTTCCAGAAAAAATGGAAATATTTCAAGAGGAAGGAGAAAAGGTTCAGAGGGAAAAAAGGAAGCCGATGTTTCATCCGTGGAAAGCCAGGCCATTTTGCAAAAAAATGTCCTCAAAACCAAAAAGGAGTAAAATTAATTTCAAAAATTCAGGATGAATTTAAATTTAAATTTTCTGATTTAGAATCTGAATTCTCTGAACAGGACAGTGAAACTGATCATACTCTTTTGGCTTTGCAGGTACCTAAGGAAAGCTTTAATATTGATTCTCCTAATAGTAAAGGATTCAAGGGGAAAACTTATCCCCAAACACTTGTTCATATTCTTTTGGACAAGTACTCCAAACCAATTCCTGTGATTGTTTTTTTTTATTCAGGTGCATCATTATCAATCATGAGAAAAGATATTCTACCTAATGAATGTTGGATTCATGAAGTTCATGATTTCAGAGCAGCTAATGGTGAGATTTTCCAAACAAAGTTTATAACAAAAGATCCAATCACCATAAAGCTTCTCCCAGATTGCCAAATTAAAGCAAAAATTTTGGGAGCAAATTTTATAGGAAAAGATCTCATTCTTGGTTTTGATCTTTATAGAACAAACCAATATCTTGTCACTCCATTTGGGATTAAGTCCAAAAAGTATTTTAAAAATTTTATTGAAATCCCAAAGTTGTACATGGTTGAGGATGAGATACTCTCTGTTGAAGAACAACTCAAAGAATTTCAAGACCAAATTATTAAAGAGTCTTGTGCTTCAAACCATCAAGAGTTTATAGGAAAAGATCTCATTCTTGGTTTTGATCTTTATAGAACAAACCAATATCTTGTCACTCCATTTGGGATTAAGTCCAAAAAGTATTTTAAAAATTTTATTGAAATCCCAAAGTTGTACATGGTTGAGGATGAGATACTCTCTGTTGAAGAACAACTCAAAGAATTTCAAGACCAAATTATTAAAGAGTCTTGTGCTTCAAACCATCAAGAGTTTTTACAAAAATGTGACCATCCATTGTGGGAAAATTCTGATTTTTATATCCGACTTCCTTTCAAAAAGAATGAAGATATAAATTCCACAAAAGCTAGTCATTCAGGAATGAATCCTGAAGATTCTAAAGTAGCTGAACAAGAATGCATTAAGTTACTCAAATTTGGACTCATTGAGAAATCTGATTCTCAGTGGGCATGTCAGGCCTTCTATGTCAACAAGAGATCCGAGCAGGTAAGAGGAAAAATGAGACTGGTAATCAATTATCAGCCTCTAAACATTTTTCTCCTTGATGACAAATTTCCAATTCCCAACCGATTTACATTGTTTACCCAAATTTCAAAAGCAAAATGGTTTTCTAAGTTTGATCTCAAATCTGGATTTTGGCAGTTGGGAATACATCTTGAAAATAGGTACAAAACGGGGTTTTGTATTCCAAACCATCACTTCCAATGGAAAGTGACGCCCTTTGGCCTAAAAATTGCACTGTCACTTTTTCAAAAGTGTGAGGACCCAAAATTTTTCTTATTTTTATTTTATTTTACTGGTTTATTTAATTATTTATTCACCCGTTTTTCCCAAATAATTTATTTCACCCGTTTTAAGTCCATTTGTATGCAAAAATGTCCCTTTTATAATTTTAAAATGTTTCGTTAGTAAATTTAATTTTTCTACTGCTCATTTAGCGAGAAATAACGAGTACACATTTTTCGAGTAAATTCGATCTGAGAGTACATTAGTCTTGGAAAACTAAGGATGATCAATAGTAGACTAAAAAAAGTTAATTGAGGGATTAGATGTGAATGAGTTCAAATTAAGCTTTTACGACGCGCGCGTCGCTAGTTTCTCAAAAGTCGCGCCGGTACGACTAATTGGAGATTTAAGAAATTAATCCTAGACTACTAAGGGTGAATAATTACCATATTAAAGGAAGTACCTTGGAGGATTAGTGCACAAGTGTATCAAACCCGAGAGAAAACGGTGGTGCGAAACCCTATCGAGTCACTATTAGGAGTTGACTTTTGCCCAATACTTATGGCTACTATTCCATTCTTTCTCCCCAAGTTTTACAAGAGTCAAACCACCAAACTCCCTTATCTCTCACTCCAAATTTCGGCCAGCCCTCAAGACAAGAAAAGGAAGAAGAAAACCCTTCATTTCAAGCTTCCATCTTGCTTCAATCTTGCCCAAAATCTTCACTCAACTTCCACACCACTTGGAATTCGGTTCTAGCTTGAGGAAAGACAACAAATTGTGGGATTTCTTGGAGGTTTTGTGGTGGAAAATATGGTCTTCATCTAGGGTTTCATCTTAAGTTTTGAAGGTATAAACATCTCCACCAAAGCTTTTACTTTCTTGTTTCATTTCTTGGTTTTGAAGCTTGTAGCTTCCTTATTGTTGTTGTTGCTTGGATTGGGTTGATTGAAGTGGGCTCTATGAACTCCCACCTTGTTAAATGAGGGCTGCCATGATGTTTATGTGTGTGTTAGTGTGTTTGTGATGAGTTTTACTAGAAGAAACTAGAAGAGGAAAAAGAAATAGAGAAAACCGTGAGAGGAAGCAAGATGGCCGAATCTTCCCTATTGTTGTTCTTGTTTGAATTTCAAATTTTTTTTGGTTGTTTGGCTGTGAAATTGGTTGATATATGTTGTATATGGTGTGTAGAAAGTTTCTACCAAAAATCATTTGAATTGGTTGAGCAAAACTTGAAATTTCAAAATTTAAAGAAATCTGGAAAACGTGTTCAGGCAGTCTGAACAGTGTCCCTTTGATTCAACATATCTCTTTGTACAGATGTCGAAATTAAGTGCTATTTGTGGTATTTGAAACTAGACATTTGTAGATTTCCAAGGTATAAAATTGACTTTCTAGTTCGAAATGAGTAAGCCGTAGTGAGTCGGCAAATTTGCTGTCCTGTTCTGATGGCCTATCCGAGAGAAAGGTAGAAGCTGCATTTTGTGGCTCCGTTTTCTCTCATTTATGAATTGATTTTGAAAATGATTTGTTCTGATGAAATGTAAAATTATGATTCTAGTTTCCAACGCCACCAAACATTTTCAATTTCAAGTTGTATTGAGTGAGATATGGTTCAATTTCCAAACTGTGACAAAGCTGAAAATCTGGAAAACCCTTTCTTCTTGCTAGCCGACTGGTTTAGTCGTTTGTGAAATGTTTTATTTTGAAATTTTGATGTCGACCAACTATCAATTGCTTATGAAATGTTTCTTGGACCTTGGTTTCACAAATGAACCAAAATGGGACTGATTTCATGGTGCAAAGTGTTTGAAAAGGAAAAGAAAGCAAGAAGACAGATTTGCTTTGGGAATTTCTTGAACTTTGGTAGTTTTGTTAACTACCTTCCCGCACAAGTTTTTATGTGAAATCTGATAGAGGAGTAGTCCTTATATGCAAGTTGAATTGTCCCAAATTTGGTGTTATTCTAAGATCATTTTGATACCCAAATGATGTGCCAAAGTTGTACTTCAAATCTGGAAAATTTACCGAACTGTCTTCAATTTTGGCCAACTTTGAGCTGCTATATTTTGGTGCTCAAAACTCCAAATTTAATTCTATTTGTTGTGTTTGAAACCTTGTTTGGAATTCATATTGTGCTACAAATTTTAGAGGCTAGTTCACTTTTTGTGAATTTTGCCGAATTTCCAAAGTTTGCCGAAAAACAAGACTGAAACTGTCTTGTATGCTCAAATCAGCCACTTTGAGCTGAAATTTGAATGTATTCTGTTTAGAATCTTGGAAAGGTGTCTTCTAGGAAATTTTAGTACTCCGAACCAAGATTCCAACGGTATAAAGTTTTCCATTTTTGGACTTACGAAACTCAAGATACAATTTTTCAAAATAATGTCACTCTAAACTGGAAAATTTCTGTTTTCAACCAAATTACTCTGTTAAGAACTTTCCACCTTCCTTTGTGATTGTTGGACTATGTTAAGTTTGATTTCATGGTTTAATACAAGGTCTCTTTGGAATTTTGAACTTTCATTTCAAATCTTGGTCTCCGAAGGTTAAACCTCTCTTGATGCAATTACTTGGTTGTATAACTCTCTTGGTTAATGGTACTTCTCTTCGTACTTAAATTAGGGACTTCAACCCCTATTCTTATGGCCTTGATAATTGTACTATAGTTGGCAATTATACAAGTATTTTAAAAGAATGATTTGAAAGGTTTCTTGTGAATTTAATTAGTAATGTCGGAATGTTTGGCCAAGCTTCCAAGTAAATATATCCATCTTCCTCAATTTTCGTGCCAAAACTTAGAGATCTGTTTAATCTTCAAAATGGAAGATCCTGGACATGACTTGACTTGGATCAATGTATTCTTGGGTATTTTCAAATGCTACCCTCGTGGATTAAGTTATTCAGTGATATCTATATTCGATTTGAACGCGTTATTTCTTAAGTGAGAGTAGCAGGAATACTACTGGACCTTGGCTGAATACCTAGGTGAATTGTAATTGTACATGTCTCAGGTGATCAAGAGGATCCTGAGGAACTCGTTTGATCTTGCCTCGCTCTTGTTTTACACTCCTGATTTCGGTGAGTGTTCCTTATAGGTGTACGTGACTTGAACAGTTTTGCTATATGTTTACTGCATATTTCTTGTGTGTTTAAGTGTTAAGTGCTACCTACAATTGCTACTATGAAATTGTCCACCGTTTTAAGGCGAGTGCGTACTTTATCACACTCGACCTACTAAAATAATGAATTTCTACCATTTAACAATAAATTTCTACCGTTAACCGTGAACTACTACCGTTTAGCGATTTACTTGATTACTTGCGCATGTTGTAAGCTCTAAGTTGAACTGGATCCTGCCCTTGGTTACCAACTTGCTCGAGCCAGGACTGGGCTCGGTCGGGTAGGTTGGAACCCTGGGCCACCGTTTCGGTATACTCGAGTATTACCACTGGAGGGATAAGGTGATGGCCAGACAAACCGAGGGGATCACTGGAGTTATAAGGTGAAGTGGAATGAAATCGTTCCAAGTGAACACCGTATCCTTTCAATGTGTGTTTATTTCTGTACAATGATAACTGTTTCATTCTAATGTGCCAATGTGCTACCTTGAACCGTATGTGCGTTATGCTCAATTTACTTGATTTATTAGAATTGCTAGTGCATTTTGGAACCTCACTGGGCTGTTTAGCTCATTCTACGCTTTTGTTTTCTTTAACAGGGTTCAAGGCCGAGAGTGCTCGTGAATAGTACTAAGTTGTTTTATTTTGGAGACTTTAAGTTGTATTGTAGCATACGACTGTAGTACATATTCTTTTGGGTTGTATTTAAGTTTGAAAGTTAATTAATGGTAAGTATGAAATGTTTTGGAGTACTTTAAATGTATATTGAAAATATTTGAAGTATTTCTAGCTTTTGAATTATGGATTGTAGTGAGTCCCAGCAAGAGTTGGGCAGGCGTTCCGCGGATACCCTTGGGTTCGTCCTTGGGAGAAGTGAGGGCGTCACATGTGGTATCAGAGCCACTTCGCGTGATCGCTGCGCCGGGTGAGCTTAGGCCAAGTGGTATTATGGTCCCTATTATGTGAATGAGTAAAGGCTTAAGTACTTTTCTAGAAGTGTAAGCTGTGAATCATGAATGTGATAGGTATAAACCCTTTTATCTTGATATTTGGAAAAAATTAGATATGTATGTTGGGTAGGAATCTCAAATGTGGTGATTTACTCTTGGAACCGGCCGGCTCGAGTTGTGAATTATCTTATTTCGGATTTTTGCACCCGAGTACTTAAGAGTTGAGGGCAATGCTAAGGACTTGAGATCTTCATTTGCGGGGAATAAGAATGAATCGATATTTCACATGAATAGTTACAGGAAACCAATAATCGTTTGGCTAGGATGACACAATAATTAAGAGAGAGAGGTGGAGAAGATCGTGGCCCAGAAGATCCTAGTGTTAGGGAACGAGAATCATTTAGTCCCAATTATTTTAGTGAAGCACTATTTTTGATCTTTTGTAATGGGGCGATAGGAGTAGAACTTAAGAGTTTGTACCTTGGAGATGCACGTACTTTTGTTAATCACCTGTTTACTTTTATTTACTGACCTTGACTCGGTATATGCTTTACTTGACTGTAACTTGTGTTATGATCTGATGAACTCTAGTTTGTGTTTGACTTGTACGATCCATTTCTTTATAAATTACTGCACTTGGATAGTGTTATTTGTGCAAGTGATTTCATTTCTTTAGAATTGTTACTGGTATGTGTGTGTAGTCCGATTATGGTTGAGTATGGGGTTTATGTATGTGTGTATAGATTAGCTGTGACTATGGAAACTAGAGAACAATGAAAGGGACGTCAACCCAAACAACCCCGAAACCAAAGGGTAGATAATGAGTCTGCTACTAATCAAAATGTTGAGCCAAGGGTTGGGGGAGGAGATGACCAAATAGTAGCTCAACAGGGCCAGGGGGTTGGACAAGAAAACCAACGTGGAAACCGGGAGATAGGAGAGGATCGAGCTTTAGAACGGTTTCAGAAATTCTTCCCACCCAAATTTTCTGGAGGACCTGACCCAGAAGTGGCTGAAAATTGGTTAGAAAATATAAGGAATATATTCGATGCTTTGAACTACACAGAAGAAAGACAAGTCACTTTTGCTGTATTTCAACTTGAAGGAGCAGCCCGAGCCTAGTGGAATGTTATAAGAAACAAGTGGGAAAGAGATCAAACTCCAAGAACTTGAATAAATTTTGTACGAGAGTTTAATGAGAAATTTCTTCCTCTACTAGTCCAAGAAAAGAGAGAAGATGATTTTATAAAGCTTCGTCAAGGAACCTCGAGTGTGGTTGAGTACAAAACACAATTCACGAAATTATCTACATATGCTCCAGAATTGGTGGCAACAGAACAGAAGAGAATAAGACGATTCATCCAAGGATTAAATTTAGAGATCCAAGATGCCCTTGCCGCAGCACAGATTGAAACATTTAGTGATGCTCTTGAGAAAGCACAAATGGTGGAGAGCATGAAATCCCAATTGAGAGCCTTTCAAGCTAGGAAAAGAGATGTATCTGATAGTAGTCACTACCTTGAAGTACCAAGAAAAATTAGACCGCCACCTAAAGTTAGAAAAGGAGTGGATGGAGTAACACTACCACTTCCTTCACCACTCATGATAAAGAAATCAGAAGGGACCATGTCACGAGGAGCTCCAATAGGACAGATACAATTAAGGAAAACTTCACAGGTGAATCAAGTCACAACTCCTTGTCTGACCTGTGGATATTATGGAAGGACGAATCATACCGAAGAAAACTGTTGGGTGAAGGGGCGAAAGTGTATGGGATGTTGGAGTACCAATATAAAGTTTACGATTGTCCAAAGAGGTATCCACGAGAAACTACTACTCAGCAAGGAAATAATACTATCCCTCGACAATTTAATGAAGGAGGAAATCGACCAATGGCACCTGCAAGAACATACGCCATGATCACACAACAAGGTCCAGGGTTATCTGAGGTTATGGAAGGTATGAATTTCGAGGATTAAATTCTTTTAAGGAGGGGAGGTTGTGAGGACCCAAAATTTTTCTTATATTTATTTTATTTTACTAACTTATTTAATTATTTATTCACCCGTTTACTCCAAATAATTTATTTCACCCGTTTTAAGTCCATTTGTATGCAAAATGTCTCTTTTATAATTTTAAAACGTTTCGTTAGCAAATTTAATTTTTCTATTGCTCATTTAGCGAGAAACAACGAGTACACATTTTTCGAGGTAAATTAGATCTGAGAGTACATTAATCTTGGAAAAATAAGGATGATCAATAGTAGACTAAGAAAAGTTAATTGAGGGATTAGATGTGAATGAGTTCAAATTAAGCTTTTACCGCGCGCATGTTGCTAGTTTCTCGAAAGTCACGCCGGTACGACTAATTAGAGATTTAAGAAATTAATCCCAAACTACTAAGGGTGAATAATTACCATATTAAAGGAAGTACATTGGAGGATTAGTGCACAAGTGTATCAAACCCTAGAGAAAACGGTGGTACGAAACCCTATCGAGTCACTATTAGGAGTTGACTTTTGCCCAACACGTATGGCTACTATTCCATTCTTTCTCCCCAAGTATTACAAGAGTCAAACCTCCAAACTCCCTTATCTCTCACTCCAAATTTCGGCCAGCCCTCAAGACAAGAAAAGGAAGAAGAAAACTCTTCATTTCAAGCTTCCATCTTGCTTCAATCTTGCCCAAAATCTTCACTCAACTTCCACACCACTTGGAATTTGGTTCTAGCTTGAGGAAAGACAACAAATTGTGGGATTTCTTGGAGGTTTTGTGGTGAAAAATCTGGTCTTCATCTGTGACGACCCCACCTCCCCGTAGGGCCTACCCCAGGGTTTAGCAGACCGCTTGCCCAACTCTCACCAGGACTCACTCACTCACGTCAAGAAAAATAAGATATAACCTCAAGAATAAGTGAAATAACAGTTCCCAAACATAGAACATATACTTACATAGATTTCTATCTCAAATAGTAATACAATCCCAAATAAGACAAAAGTTCTAAATTTCCTACATTCAACCCTATCCAAGCATTAGCGCAAGTACAATCACAAAAATTCAAAAGAACTAAAGGTTTTTACGGAACAGGCATATCTGAGGCTACGCTTATCGGATTAGTATGTAACTTATACCGTTTCGAAGCTAAGACGAAGGCCTACAACTTTCATGAAGGTCACTTAGTCAGATTTCCAGGGTAACCTGGTCAAATTCCCAATTTACAGAATCAACTTCCAACTTAATGGCCAATTAACCGCACTATACTAGAATGGTCATATCTCAGGCTACCAAGGTCCATTTAGGGTGTTCTTGTAGGCGTTGAAAAGCTTAGGCAGAGTACTAAAACTTTCATGTTTTGGAAAAAGGCTAAATCAGTACGGATCCTAGTGAATAAATGTGATAAACTGGATAAACTGACCAAACGGACTACTGGGAAAAACCTTAAAATAGTGAGGGTATTTTGGTCTTTTCACAGGATACGTTGCTCCGATTGAGGTGAAATTTTGTAGATACCTATAAAATACCATTCTCTACAACTTTCATGTTTTATGCCAAGCCTAATTCGGCCTCTGACATGGTGCAACAAAACGGGCAGAATAGGGTGAAAATTTCCAGAAATCTGAAATCTTTTGGTTTCAATGATAGTTTTCTTAATTTCTTGCTACACTTGCTACCAAAACCCCTTATATAACCTTATATACAACATATACTAACTATACAACAAGTTTAGGCAGAAATTTATTAAACCCTAACTTGCATATATCATCCAAAAATCATCACATCCACTTGCATATCTTGTAATCAAGCCAAAACATGAACTAGATGACATCTTAAACCAAAATTTAAATGACCAAAAACCATAATCAGATCTTATACCTCAAAGACAAGCTTGGAAGAGTGATACTCCACTTCCTTTGGAAATTTTTTGTTTGCCCTAGCTTCTTAAGCCCACAACTAGCACTTTAATCGGTTTGGAAGTTTGATTTCTCACTTGGATAGCTAAGATCAAGAAGAAGAAAGTTGTTCTTGTTCTCTCTTTTCTCTCTCTCTTTGGTCGGCCAAGCTGCTGAAATAATGAAGAGGAAAGGTGCAAAAATTGGGATAAGAAGGATGGTTACTCTCTTGGTCAAGAAACTCTTAGGTGACGACAAGTGTTGCCACCACCACCTTCCATTTTTCTCTTTCTCTTCCTTGCTATTTTGAGCCCTAAATTTCGGTCAAACTAGCTGGCAAATGAGAAAATATTTGCTCAAGTATTAATGAGTTTGTATGGTAAGAAAGTGGTGCGTTCAAACGGTAGTGCACGGGACCCGTCGGTTCGCGCCGTTTTTCTTAAAAACACATGTACTAGGGTTTTTACTTCCTATTTGCTACCCTTGTACCATTACTCCTAAACACATATTATTTCTCACTTAAAAGTCACTTTTAATCACCAAATTTGATCCTTGCTCCGTACCGAAAAAATCATCCGGCGAAAAATCGCGAAAACCCTAATTTGCTCCAATCTTGAAACCGAAAAGTGAAACCCTACTTTCTAGGTTCATTGGCACTTATTGTGGGGTGCTTGAGTAGTAGGGCCATAATAAATGAATAATTTCCAAATAAAAGGAATTTTAAGAAAAATGTGATGAATTTTACAATTCCATAGAATAAAATTAGGGTTTTGAGTCAAATATGAGGGATTTAAACATAGTCACAAGTAAACTAGGGTTTTTGATTAAAATTTTAGGGTTTCTAGTCTTTTAAAACAAAATAAGGTTTTAAATCAAACCCAAAGAAATAACTTTAGTATCTTCCCTGAAACAAAATAATGTTTTAAAATAAAATGAACTAAAGAAACCGTAAAACAATAGCATCTTAAAAGTTGGGGTGTCACACTTCATGTATACTACTAGATGTACCTCTTTTTCGTGTTTGGAAAGTTGTTACCTGTGCCTTCGCATCCTCAATTCTTTGAGCTTTCTCAAGAGCTTCTGTAAAAGTATTAACTTGAACCGCTGCTAAAGCTTCCTGGATTTCCAAAGTTAATCCTTGTATAAACCGTCTCACTCTTTTTCGTTCTGTAACCACCAATTCGGAAGCAAACTTAGATAGTTTAGTAAACTGCATCTCATATTCGGCCACACTCTAGGTTTCCTGACGCAACCTAATAAACTCATCCTCTCTCTTTTCTTGGACCAAAGGTGGGAGATATTTCTTATTAAACTCCCTTATAAAGTTCACCCACGTCCATGCAGTCTGTTCTCTCTCCCACTTTGCCCTAATAACATTCCACCATGCTCGGGCCGGTCCTTCAAATTGAAATACAGCAAAGTTCACCTGTCTTTGCTCCATGTAGTTCAAAGCTGCGAAGATGTTAATAATCGCCTCTAGCCACTGCTCAGCTATCTCCGGATCGGGCCCTCCAAGGAATTTCGGAGGGACAAACTTTTGAAACCCCTCCAGGGCCCTATCCTTTC
Source organism: Coffea arabica (assembly GCF_036785885.1). Taxonomy (NCBI): domain Eukaryota; kingdom Viridiplantae; phylum Streptophyta; class Magnoliopsida; order Gentianales; family Rubiaceae; genus Coffea; species Coffea arabica. The sequence goes on along the minus strand of NC_092311.1, from coordinate 23,665,474 downwards.
CTATCTCGGGGTTGATTCACTGGCGTTTGGTCTTGTTGGTCTACCAATCGCGCTAAGATATTAACCATTTGGTCCCCTGTTTCAACCCTCAGTTCACGATCTTGCTCAGCTGCAGTTTCTCTTTCTCCTCTTGGTTCTTGAGCTTGCATAGCCCCACGGCCACCACTAGCTCCACGTCCGCGACTACGTCTCCCCTCCATACCCTTTTCTCTCTTTCTTTTTTCTTTTTTCCAAAAGGTAATATAGTAGGTAAACAAAATAAATTGACTAAAGCGGCAAGATAATGACAATTTTTAGACCATAAAATCAAGAGTAAGGAAACATGCTTAGCACATCTATAACACATCAAGTTCACAAAGATACATATCAAGTTGAACAACATCAAGTACAGCAAGTACTATGCATGTAAGCATCGACATGTCACAAGTAAAATACATACAGTGGCAACACTGGGGCAAAACAAGAAGAAAACACAACATGCCATCCCATACTCGGTTAAAATATTCTTCATCCGATCTCTCACTTCTCTTACTACCCGAACTAGCCGTCTTTAGACCCTTTACACTTGCTTTCACAAAACGTTAGCCCGTTCTTATTCCCCGCAATGGAGATCTCAAGTCCTTAACATTGCCCTTAACTCTTGAGCATTCGAGTACAAGAATCCGAAATAAGATAATTCACAACTCGAGCCGACCGGTCCCAAGAGTAAATCACCACATTTGAGATTCCTACCCGACATACCTATCTAATTTTCCCAAGTATCAAGATAAAGAGCTTATACCTATAAATTCATGATTCACAACTTACACTCACGAAGAGTATCTAATCATTTACACTTTTCACGTAATCGGGACCATAATACCACTTGGCCCAAGTTCACCCCGCACAGAGACCACGGGAAGTGGCTCTGATACTACCTGTGACGACCCCACCTTCCCCGAGGGCCTACCCCAGGGTTTAGCGAACCGCCTGTCCAACTCTCGTCAGGACTCACTCACTCACGTCAAGAAAAATAAGATATAACCTCAAGAATAAGTGAAATAACAGTTCCCAAACTTAGAACGTATACTTACATACATTTCTATCTCAAATAGTAATACAATCCCAAATAAGACAAAGGTTCAAAATTCCAAATACATTTAACCCTATCCAAGCATTAGGACGAGTACAATCGCAAAAATTCAAAAGAACTAGACCATGCTAGTCTGTACAGGTCTCACGCCCTCGCTCGCATCCCTGTAAGGAAAACAAAACTAATGGAATGAGCTAAAAGCCCAGTGAGGTTCCATACACATAATCAAATAATTAAGTCCAAGACATTAATCATTGAATAACAAATAATCTAGAAAACATTTACAATATAAAAGCAATGGTAACACATTCGTTAAAATGATACATGCCCACGTGGAGCCATTCGTTCAGTCATTCACCAACCATTTCCTTATTCCTCCAATCATTAAAAACATATTTGTAAGCGAAAACCCATTTATTGTTCTTGTCATTCGTTCCTTCATTTCATTTCCCCTACTAGCCAATTCACTGGCCAGTCTCTACTAATTTTCGTAGTCATACTCGAGTATACCAAACATTATCCCAAGGTCACCAATCGCTCGACTGAGTCCGCTTCTGTCTCAAGTCGATTGGCAACGAAGGGCAAGGGCCGAGTTCAGCCAAAAAGCTTACATTCATGCATAAGTAGCATTTAATCATTTAATCATTGACAATTTCACATTCATTTAGGTCGAGTGTGATAAAGTACACACTTGCCTAGCAAAATTCATTTTTAGCAATCACTGAAAACATTTAACATATAATCAAACATTCACAACAATCCACAATGTCATTGGAAACATAACGCACAAAGAACACTCACCTGTTTAAACAAAGTAACGTCCAAATTTCCTTCCGGATAATACCCTCAATTACCGACAAACCCTAAGAATAACCAAGAGAAAATATTACGGTTCAACCATCTAAAGTTTAGGTGAATCAAAGAAAATCCGAATAACTACTAGTACAATGTATAAAGATGATTTTTGGAGTGAAAAGAGTAAAGAGTACATTTTGGACCAAAGGACTTGAGTAAAATATTTGTAAAACTCATGCTCGCTCTTAAAACTTTCAAATCTCCATTTGAGTCGAAGTGACGAGGAAAACGTATTTCTATTAGTCGTTACTTTCATTTTTTTCATGGGTACAAGTTTTGGCCGAACTCTAGCTTATATACCTCTACAAAAGAGGACTCGAATAACTTAGATAATTCGAGTTAGATTCGTCCTCAAATCCTTACTCAAGTCGCGAGTGTATCTACCTAGCCCTCGAGTGAAAATTTGGGCAGCATGCCCTTTGTATTTACCTATTTTTCAACCATTTATAGCTTCATTATTTTTCTCAATTCAGCCCCACAATCACACACAAGCAATGTTACCATCATAGCCTTTCAGTTAGCCTCCAAAATCATCCAATTACAACACAAGTCTAACAATAAAACCGGAAATCAGTTTTGAAGACAAAAGGCTAAACAGCAGATTTGACATCTTATAGTATTTTGGTCACAACTGGAGTTAAATTTATCGGATTAGGGTGTACTTTATATCGTTTTGAAGCTAAGCCAAAGGGTTACAACTTTCATGAAGATAACTCAACCCAGTTCCCAGTTGATCCAGGTCGAATTTGCAGATTACAGAACCAGAATTTCATTGTCAGTCTGGTTATCAGCACTGGATTTAAATGGCAATAACTCAAACTGCAAAATTCCGATTGAGGCATTTTTAGATGCGTTGGAAAGCTGAAACATAGGGCTAAAACTTTAGTGTTTTGGCCAAAGGCTGATTTTGTGAGGACCCGTAAATTTTCTTTATCTCATAATATGTTATTTTCTTTTCTTGCATGCATTTTCTTCATGAAACCCTATTATATTGCTTTTTCCAAGATTTTTATAAGTAAATATAGTTTTTAAATCATTTTTCATGGTATAAGTTAGTCTTGATAAGTTTGAAGTGCGTTGAAGATGTGGGACCCGCTAGTGCGCTAAGTGCGATAAAATTTTGACGATTAATTGAAGTTTTGTATGAAGAGATATTATTTTATAAGGTGTTAGGAGATAATTAGAGGATAGTTATCTAGGTTAAGCTTGGTAGACAAAGGGATAAGAATACACTTAAGAAGGGCCAAGTGTCGCGATCCGATTGGAAGTTGACTTGCCTAACTTTTCTTTACCTTTACTAAAACTCCTATTTTGACCCAAATCATCTTCATTTGCTATCCTCTTTGGCTGAACTCCACCTTGAGAGAAAAGAAAAGAAAGCTTCAACTATATCTTCCATTTCTTGCACAAATCTTGAAATCCAACCGATTAACTCTTGAATTAGTCCACAAAATCGACTTGCTAAGGGAGTTTGAAGAACTTGGTGGAGTTGTTTTGGAAGAAAAACCCCTAAGCTACTACCCTTCTTGAGGAGTTAAGGTATTTTGCTTGGAACTCACTTTTTGTTTCTAATAATGGTCAATTGGTGACTTATGGTAGCTAACTAGTTGGTTTTATGGAAGATTTTATGGATTAGAGTGGAGTTGGCTAAATTTCTGATTTTTGTGGGAATTTTTCTGTTTTCATATGATGGTTATGGTTGGCCTTGAATTGATAGATCTAAATTGTGTTAAATGGATCCCTTGTGTGCTAATTGCGATTGTTTGCGGAAAAATTTTGGTTTTGTGTGAAAATTCCAGTTTTAGGGTTCCAATTTGCCCTGTTCTGCCTGGTTCTGTTTGACTAGTTTAGAGGCCGAATTAGGCTTAGCACAAAACACAAAAGTTGTAGGAAATAATGTTTTATAGCTTTCTGTAAAAATTCAGCTCGATCGGAGCACCGTATTATGTGAAATGACCGAAATACCCTTGACCGCCCATAAGCCCTATTTTTACGGACAGTTTTCTGTCTTCGTGGGGATTTCAATTTTTGACTCTAAAAATGCATGATTTAGCTTTGGAGGTATTCATAAGAAATGTAGGTATATGTCTTGGATTCGAAACGCCATAAGATACACCTCAATCGGACTTCGGTACCCTGAGTTATTGCCGTTTACTCATAGTGCAGTTAACTGGTCTGATTGTGAGATGCTGGTTCTGTAATTTAAAATTTTGTCCTAGATACACTACGAAATGGACTAAGTGGTCTTCATCAAAGTTGTAGGCCTTTATCTTAGCTTCGAAAAGGTATGAATTGCACCCCAATCCGATAAGCGTAGCTTTGGTTGTGTCTGTTCCGCTAAGAGACGTCAAACCTGTTATTTAGCTTTTGTCCTTAAAACTTGATTTCTAGTTGCATTCCTAGACTTGCTTTGTATTTGGATAAACTTGAGCCTAGTTGAAGGGCTATTGTATTGAGATTTCTTATGTGTTGAATTGGACTGACTTGAGGAAAAACAATGAAGCCATAAATGGCTGGAATATAGCAAAATACAGAGGGCATGCTACCCAAAATTTTAGGGCTACGCAATTCCTTCAAGTTGAGTTGATCTTAGTAAATGAAGGGTTTTGAGGGTTGTTTGTAACCCTAGGACCAATTTTTATCTTTTTACTCAAAAGTCATATTTTTATTCTTCTGTACTAGTACTTAACCTGGAAAGGCGTACGACATGTAGTCGAGCCTCATTTATGCATTCCTTTTACTGGGTTTGTGGATGTGCGAACTATAATTGTTTTATCTTGATTATTTTAGGGTTTCTTGGCGATTAAAGCCACTTTGGGTAAAAAAAAAACTTTTGAAGTATCTGTACCGGAACCGGTGAGTGTACCACTCCCTTCATTGTTGCTTAACTTGGTTTCTGTACATGCAATCTGTGATATTTATCTGTTTATTCTGTTTGAGACGAAGGTGTACTTTATCACACTCGTTCTCTTGTCTATCTGTATGCCTATTTACTGTGTATAATCTGTTATCTGTAACTGAGTCTGTTCGGACATCGTTTGGAGGCTGGTATCCAACGACCTTTCTGTGACCTCTGAGCTCAACACCTGTGGCTAGTTACTCGAGTCGGGCCGACAAGGGCTTGGTCGATTAGATAACGAACCACGGTAGTCTGTTTCTTGGAATCTTTGGGTATTGAGACTCTTGATTCCAGTATACTCGAGTATTACCACTTCTGTTTCTGTTGAGGTGTTCGGGCCCGGTAGGGGTATGTTTGGTGGACGGAAATTGGTGTCAAGTGGGGTCTACGGATATGTTGGTTCTATTTACGTTGACGGAGAGTCAACGGGGTCGGATCAAGTACTGCAAATGGAAATCTGGCTCCTGAGAGCCACTTGTATCCTTTCCCTTTGAATCACTACGTCTAACTGCTTTCCTTTATATCTGGTTTATGTATCTGATTGATTAACCGTGAAAGGCCTTGATTTTACCCCTATATGTTTGGTACCTCATTGAGCGTAAGCTCACCCCTTTCTGTTACCTTTGTTTTCCTTACAGGGGGCAAACTTGGAAATTACGATTTTGGAAGAAAAGGGTCAAGCTAGTATATATGTCATGTTATTAAACTCTTTTGAAAACGAAGCCCTAATTGTATTTTGTGTAGTATGGATACCATGGATTGCATCGTATGTTAATTTGTTCAAGACTCCAATGTAAATATATGTATAAGTGTTTAACCTTGTCTATTAAATCTATTAAATGTATTCCGTTGAGATTACGATTTTTGGTTTGGTAAGCATGTTCTCACCTTAGTAGTTTCCGATTGTTCATTTTCTTTGGGTCCTATCGCGCGTACCATATTGGGTTTATGTGAATCGACTCCGTAGTCCTGGCGAGAGCTGGGCAGGCGGTCCGCCGAACCCTTTGGTTCGCCTTAGGGTGAGGTGGGGCTGTCACAGATTTGATATGGATCAAAGTGAAAAACGAAGCCAAAAATGTGAAATCTCAAAACTGCCTGCGGAAAAGAACATTTGGTAGTTTGGGGTATTTAGGTCATTTAACATTCTACATGTGCTCAGATTGAGCTGAAATTTTATAGGCAGCTATATAACATCATGATACGTTCCTCGATCAACACGTTTCGAGACACGTAGCACGTTTGCCCAAGGATCTAGCGAGGACGTCCAACGCTTGGAATTGCGAGATCTAGAACCAAACGGACGACACGATTTGATTCAAGACGGTAGACGACACTCCGATGAAGGTGAATACTCCAGGGGAATAGGTCGGTAGAACAATCTAGGACAGGACGCAAGACTGCTCAAAACCCTTGCCAAAGCAAGTAAAGGGGTCGAATCTCTCTCTCAAGAAGAATCGAAAATATGCAAAACTTTATTGATAAAACGTCTCCCTAAAACCTTACAAAGCAAGCCTATTTATAGGCTAAAGTGACTGAAACCCTAAAGGGACTAGGAAAGGGAAAAGTCGGCCCATGGTCTTGGGACAAGATGGGCCGGCCCATGCTCTTACTTAAACACTAATCAATTGCTAAATAACTACTAAGGCCTAAGGCCCTATTCGGCCAACTCATTTGGAGGCCCACTTGACTCTTCATTGGCTTGGGTCATGGTGTAGATAACTCAATTAAAATCCTTCAAGCCTTCAATATCTCTATGGACTCCATGTTGGTTTTGGACAATTCGAACAAGGGCTTGGAGGGATTCTTTGAAGAGCTTGGCTCGTGCACGTGTGACTGGGCCCAATGGAACTCGGACTGGGTCATTACTTGGGCTAAGGTCCATGCACACATCAGTCCCCTCCACTTGAGCAGGATTTGTCCTCAAATCCTGATGGAAATGAATGACACGAACAAGGGTTGGTATCATGGCTCCAGTGGCTCCTCTTATTCGTATCACATCATTTCCTACAACTTTCATGTTTTGACCTAAGCCTAATTCGGCCTCTAACATGGACGAATGAAGGTGGTCAGAAGCAGGGCAGTTCATCATCAAAGCTGGAAATTTCTCTACTAAAGATGGAATTTTATAACTAAAGCTGGAAATTTCAACCAAAGCTGGAAAACCATATACCCAAGCTTAAAAGTTCACATCAAAGTTAAACCATCTCATATCAAAACTATCAAGTTCATCTCATGGCGGGAAAATGCATATCAAGGCTGGAAATTGAACATTAAAGCTGGAAATTACATGCTACCCTAGCCAAAACCATAAAATCTTTCACAACCATGCTTCTTTTAGCTTCAATCATAACTTATATTGAATGAATCTCAAGAGACAAATAAAAGAGATGTTTTCTAGAAACTTACCTCAAATCCCAAGCAAACAAGAGTTTTATTCCTCCAAAAACTCCACCAAGGTCTTCTCTCCAAGCTTAACTTAAGTTTAATCGGTATGGATTTGGGTTAGTGTTTGATTTTCTTTCACAAAGCAAGCAAGGAAATCAAGATGGAGTTTTTCTCTCTTCCTCTCCTCTCTCTCTCGGCCAAGCTTACAAGAAAATGAAATGGTTGGGTTCAATGTGTATAAGATGAAGACTAAGAAAGGCTTGGTCAAAGGGTCTTCGTCAAGACCTTGGATAGATTTTTTTCCTCTTTGTTTTTTTCCCCCTAGCTCACGGTTCTCTCCCTCTCCTACTCTTAAGTTTGTTTTGCTTGGTTTTAAGACATGAAAGATGAATTGGTGATAAGACATGATAAGAAAGTTTTTTAGTCAAAAATTGTGGCTAGCTAGTGACACTTGGCACCACTAATTTTCCTCTTCTTTTTTTTTCCTTTCCTCTTGTTTTAAGTCAAATATTTTGGCTGTATAAGAGATATTTAGGGCTGATATTTATGAAATAAAAGCAAGGAGATTAAGGTAATAAAGTAGTGTTCAAGTGGTGCACCCGATCGGCAACAAACGGTGCATATCGGTTCAAGCCGATTTTCCTTAACTCGCCCGTACTAGTATTTTCACTCATGATTCACTCACTTATTATTATTACTTCTAATCACACATTTTTTTTCTTATATATACTCACTCTTAACCACCAAATTTAGTACACAAACCTCTACACCGATTACTTACACTACGAAAAGACGTAAAAACCCTAATTTCCCTTAACGATGAAAGTAAAGGGGAAACCCTTGGTTCTATGATTAATTGTAACAATTGGGAAAGTGAATGAGTAGTAAAGCTATTGTAAAATAATAAATTCCAAATTAAAGGGAATTTTAAAAAAAAGATAATGGATTTTACAAGTCCTCACACTCTCTCCCCCTTAAGAAAATTTCGTCCTCGAAATTTTTACCTTCCATCGCCTCAGATGACTCTGAAGCTTGTTGCTTGTCTAAGGCATATACCTGTGCTGGTACTTTGGATCGGCGCCTTCTTTCATTAGCTTGTTTCGGTTTCGTTCCATCCACTTGTGGTGCACTACTCTCTCGTGGCTGTTTCTTCGGGCAATTGCTAATTTGATGATTGCTACTCGCACTGTGAGAACCCGTAAATTTCCTTATTTCTAGGCCTTATTTTAATTATTTGCACGCCTTTTATGCATTTTCTTTATTAGAAAATTTTCTAAATAATTTTTATGAGTAAATATAGTTTTTAGATGATTTTTCTAGTATCGGTTAGATTTTGAGAAATTAAGAACGTATATCAGACGTGGGACCCGCTAGTGCGGAAAGTTCGGTCAAATTCGGCCAATTAAGTTAAGTTTGGGATACTGGATTTAATTTATCGGGTGTTATGAGATAATTAGAGGTTACCAAGTGAATTGGTGTGAGAGGAACAAAGAGATAGAGATGCATTAAGGAAGTGACAAGTGTCACTTGGAGATTAGTTTTACCTTTTGACTACTATTCATCCTTTTACCATTCGACTAAATAAACCAAAAAAAAAATTGATCAAAATCACTTCATTTCCAAGCTTATTGTGGCCGGCTCTCTCCAAGCAAAAGAAAGGAAAAGCTCTCCAAGTTCTTGCTTCAATCTTGCTCAAATCCAACAACTCAACCATTTAATCTTGCTTTTGTTCCATAAAAACCCTTAAGTGAGTGATTGTGAGGTGATTAGTAGAGAGGTTTGGAGGATTAAGGTGCTAAGTTGCTCTTTTCTTGAGTTGTTAAGGTGAGTAACTAAGGGACCTTTCCTCCTTCTCAATAATGTTTAATTGATGACTTATATGAGATGAATTGATGGATTTAGGTGCTATTTTGTGATTTTTGGTTGAAATAGGTGAATTTTCCTATTTATTCATGATTTTTCTATTTTCATATGATTAATGTTGTGTGGCCATGTATGATGGTTGGAAATGATATTGAAGGAAGTTAGAAGGTGTAAAGTGTGGTTAATTGCAGAAAATTTCAGCTTTGGAAAGAAATTTTGGAAGTTAGGGTTTCATTTCCCCTCATTCTGGCTAGCACTGTTCATCATAGTTAGAGGCCGAATTAGCCTTGGATTAAAACATGAAAGTTGTAGGGAATGATATTTTAGAGATGCCTACAAAATTTCAGCCCAATCGGAGTAGCGTAGCTTATGTAAAGACTGAAATACCCCTGCTACCCTGTGTCTACCCGAACTTGATAATTGCTTCTGTAATTGGTTAATTTGGTTGGGAATAATTCTGATTTGGTTATTGATGCCTTCTTAAGAAATGTAGCTTGGTGTCTTAGCTTTCGGTTGGCTTTGGAATCACTTGATTTGGACTTAGGTAGCCTGAATTACGGTTCGTTAACTAGAATACGGTTTGTTAACCTGTTTTTGCGGTTCTGGTTTAGTATATTGAATTTTTGACCTAGTTGCACTATGAACTGGACTGAGTAGCCTTCTTCAACATTGTATCCCTACCTCTTAGCTTCAAAACGGTGTGTATTGTACCTCCATCCGATAATCGTAGTGCCAATGGTGCCAAAACCGCAAAATGATGTCAAAAACTATTTTTATGGTTTAGAGCTTAATTCCATTTCCGGATTTCCCTGGGTTACTCTAGTGCTTATACATTCTTATGGAGCCCTATTTTGGTAGTATGTGGAATTGGTTTATGACTTTTAATCGAGTCTTATTGTGCTTATTTGAATATTTTAGGGCCTGACGGTGAGTAAAGACGCTCTTTGGGCGGAAGTTTACGAAATTCCACTTGCTTGCTTGGTGAGTGTACTACTCACTTGTTTGTTTACAATGTGGCTTTATTATATTGAACTTGATGCCTTGAAGGCTTATTTGCACTGTTGGAACTGATTCAAGTGAGGGTGTACTTGATCGCCCTCACCCCTTTTGTATTATATACGATTGTCTACTGTTTCACTGTGGTACTTGAAATGTACATGGAAAACTGGATTTGGTGTCGTTTGGACGAGGATCCAACGGCTTTTACTGTTACTACGGAGCTCAACCCCATTGGAAGTCGATTGAATCGAGCCAGTGAGGGCTTGGTCGTGAAAATTGACGAGCCATGGGGACTGTTATATGGAATCTTGTAGTAGTGAGACTCTTGATTCCGATATACTCGAGTATTATCAAATTTCTACTGTTTGGAGTTCGGGCCCGGTAGGGGGATGTTGGGTGAAAGGAATGGAAGTAAAGTGGAGCCTACGGTTGGTTACTTTGTAAACATTGACGGAGGGTCAATGAAGTCCGATCAAGTATACAAGCGAGGAAAGGGGCTCTTGAGAGCCGTCCGTATCCTTTTACCCGTTTTGTTAATGTGTGATCTGGGTTTACTTCTTTATTGAACGCTTTATGCCTATATGAAATTGGTTGCTTGAGTGATTGTAACTCACTGGACGTAAGCTCACTCTATTCCTTTTGTTTTCCTTACAGGAATATAAACACTTTTGGAAAGTCCATGAATGTTGGTTGCCGAGTTGAGCTTATGCGAATGAAATTTTGAATAGCTCCTTTTGGGCAAAACCCAAAATGTATTTTGATCCAATTATCTCCCTTTTGTTGTGTAAATTTGCAAACGTATGTGTATAACACAGTTTTAACCCCGTTTATGTGTCCTATTTAGTTGGGAATATTTTTCCGAGTTAAATGACCTGGCACCCACTATTCACCGACGGTTTAGTTTGCGTTTGGCTATTTTACGATTTCGGCTTGTGTCAGCGCGCATTATTTTTCCGAAACGTCTTAGATCGTGTTTGCCTGCACCGTTAGTCCTGGCGAGAGTTGGGCAGGCAGTCCGCTAACCTTTTTGGTTCGCCTTAGGGGAAAGTGGGGCATTATCTTTTTGCACTTTGGAAGGCATTATCTTTTCTCTAGGTTCTTCATGTATACTACTAGATGTACCTCTTTTTCGTGTTTGGAAAGCTGTTACCTGTGCCTTCGCATCCTCAATTCTTTGAGCTTTCTCAAGAGCTTCTGTAAAAGTATTAACTTGAACCGCTGCTAAAGCTTCCTGGATTTCCAAAGTTAATCCTTGTATAAACCGTCTCACTCTTTTCCGTTCCGTAACCACCAATTCGGAAGCAAACTTAGATAGTTTAGTAAACTGCGTTGTCGCGCCCCACTTTTTGATAATGATGTGGTGTGTGAGTGTGTGTGAACGTGTGCAAAATGAAAATAAAGGCCATGGGACTTAATAATGCGACGGTTTGGCCATATAAAGTTCAAAAAGGGTTTTTTGTATAAAAAATGGAGTCGCCACTTGGTATAGAGTTAGGGTGTACCAAGTCACCCAAAAATGATTTTTGTTTTTGAAAAGTAAATAAACCCTTTTAGAGAACTTTTGGGTCTACGTAACCAAAAGAGGGATCGGGGGTCACATTTGACGAAGGGGAAGGCAAGGATAAAAATCCAAGGCACCCCTTCGACCTAGCCAAGGCTAGTTGCGTGACTTAAACCAATTTTCCCTAAATTTTCTACCCAAGGTATGTATCGCGTGTTGGATATGTCTATATGAATGCAAAAAACCTAGACCTAGGGGGACATGGGGGAAATTTCTCTTCAAAGGTTGAGTGGTGCCAATCACATTAATTGTGAAGCCCAACAACGATCCTTTTGGAGAGGTCACACATAATCCTAAATGACGTAAAAATGAGTGCAATGAATGCATGCCATGTGAAAGTGTGAGTTTGTGTGAAGTGAGAAAAAATGATAAAAGTAATAAGATATAAGTGGAGGTGTGCAAATGTCTTTACAAGGTAAGGTAAGTAAAGAATAATAAGGTGAAAACGCCATCAAGTGCATGTGTGCGAGTGATATGGTATAGAGTGTAAGTAGTTGAATAAAAACGTGTAAAATGAAAGTAGTGTGAAGTGAGAATGTAGAAAGAGGAATGGAATATACAGTAAGTGATAGTGAATGAATGAAATGCGTGAATCCTATAGGAATGCATCAAAACGGGAACGGGGAGTCCTAACTTTGTGACTTGATTTTTCCTTTGATAGAAGGGGGAACTAGCGTGCTAAGGCTATCGAGTAGCCACACTCGCTCGTTTCCCTTATCAGAAGGGGACTCTTCAGGCAAATGTACCCTAACTAGCATGAGATGCAAGACCTAAAGTGAGGGGAAAGGGGAATCGAGGAGCATGCCAGATGATAAAACTAAGGAAAAATGCATGATATGTAGTGAACAGGCAAATAATGCATTAATGAAAAACAAAGGAAAAATCCTATTGGGTCTAGCGTTGGACTAGCCCTTTCTATGAATTCCTACTAGCATTAGACTAGTGGAAACAATAAAAGAAGCCACAACTAGCGTTGGACTAGTGTGGTGACGTACATTCATCCATTCCATTCATCCACACTATGGAAAGCGAGTAGACATGCAAATCACTTATAAACACGTAGCACATAATACTTAGCATGCTCGACTAGATGCAAGAGCCTAAGAAAGCACTTAACAAATAACACATAGGCATGCAACACAAATTAAGGCCCTAATTATTACACTTGCTAACTAAAACAAAAGGGGAAGGGGAAAATGGACCAAATTTGCTCGCCAAGCCCTATCTATTACAAACCAAGAGGTGTACACATACCCCATAATGAATAACTTAAAAAAAGGGAAAGGAAAAATGGACAAGAAAGCTCGCCAAGCCCTATCTATTACAAGCCAAAAGGTGTACACATACCCCATAATGAATAACTTAAATAAAAGTAAAGTAAATGAAATAAATGCAAGGAATTAAAGAAGGGCAAGGAAAGCGAAGTAGACATGCATATTCACATAACACGTAGGAGCACGTAGGAGAAATGAAAGTTAAGGAGATAGAGGTTACCTCCCTTGCAATTGGGCCCCAATGAAGTGAAATCACTTATTTATCCTCCAAAATAAAAGAAATGGTCAAGGTACCAATTTATTTGGGAAAATTAAAGGAAATAGGCAATCACAAACTCATTTGATCATAAAGCCCCCAAAGTCATGACTTAAGCGCAATTGAAACAAAGCATGGTAGTTAATTGAAGCAAACAAGCAATGAAGTTGCACGAATTAAAATTATCAAGGACCAAATTGATGAAATTATTTAATTGATTGGGTCCTAGTGGAACAAGGAGAGACTTGGGGGGGTTGGAATGCAATTTTAGAGAATTGTTTCATGCAAAACTCATGCAAGCTACGTGAGAAAACAAGAAATTTCTGCAACTACAAAACCTGTTGCCTTTTCTCAAACTTGTGGCAAATTCCAGCAGCAATTACATCCATTTCATCATACAAACAAGTTCATTAAACCAGAAATTATTGACCCAAATCAAACATGAAGTTTCGTTTGCAGGATCAAGATTGCAAATCTGGTTTTGATCAACAACAAAAGAAGGGAAGGAAACTGCAGCAAAAATTTCCTTTCGGCAATCACAGACCAAGCAACACTGCTGGCCTCTACTGCTAAGCTCCCAAACAATCTCACGACATCTCAGCTGAATGACGGACAAATTAAGCACTTCCAAACAACATGAAAAACCCCAGCAGCCCAAAAGTGCAGGCCTGCTGCCTTTACTTAACATTTTCCAGTTTTCCTCAATGTAAAATGAAGCAGCAATTGATGCGCAAAGCTTAGTGAGCAGGGAAGGAAACAGCAAGGAACACGCCACAGCTTTTACTTCTTTTATATTCATCTAGAGATATTGGCACACACAGAGCTCAGACCAATTCTACTCAATTAACAACCCAACCAACCTGCCAAACTTCAATCCATTCGTGATTATCATCCCCTCAAACAAGATCCTCTGTTTCTAACAATCTAACTAAGCCAAGTGAAAATACGGCACAGCAAAGACTACAAGCATCCACACCATCCAATCAGAATTTCAGTTATTCTAGAAAAATCAGTCTACAAACATCCACATAATCAGCCGAACCCTTTCAAATTCATTGCAGCAAAATTTTTACTCTTAAACTTCAGCAAGACCGTGTGAATCCAAGCCATGGCATCAGACAAATGTTGTTTTTCAACCCTTAACATAAAAACTCTAGATTTAGACATGCTAAGAGATTCTAATCACAGAACAATCAAAGCTGCAAACTTTTACTATGAACTCGAGGTTCATCTCATGCGTATATTTTCATGCAAAACCTGAATGAAACCTTCATTTCATTAGACCCAAACAAAGGCTATACACTCTAAGAGCAACCGGACAAACAAAAATAATAAAGAACAGATTAAAGATCATGCAAGTCTGAAATATACAACCTGCTGGGCTCGTTTGAAAAATATGAGGTAAAAGGGAATACCTTTAGCACCTTATAGTGTCCAGTGAACCAAGAAAAATTGAAGAGGTTGCGTCCAGATGCCAACTTTGAAGATGTAAATTTCTGGTGAGAAGATTTCCAAAGCTCCGTATGAAAGCAGTAACGAAAGCTTTTCTTTGTTCAGCCGCCGCCCGTTTTCTTCTTCAACTCCAGCTCTCGGGCTCCCTCTCTCTCTCTTTCAGGTTTACAGCCGTCCCTCTCTATCTCTCTACAACTCCAGCTCTCCTTTTCCTTCTCAGCTCTTCACTCCCCAAAGAACCTCTCCTTTCTCTCGCTGTTTTCTTCTCGCAGCCGTTTCCACTCTCTCCAAAAACTTCTCTAGCCGTCAACCTCTCTCCTCTCACTGTTTTTGTTTTTCCTTTTTCCAGAGAACTCCTCGGTTGTGTCTTTCTTTTCCAAACTCCGCCGTTCACTCTCTCCTTGCTCTTTTTCTGTTTCTCTCTTGCTCCAGTTTTTTTCTTTCCGTTCGCTCCCCTCTCGGTTGTTTTTAGCCGCTGTTCCTAACCCTCTCTACTCTCTCTCTCGGCTCCTCTCCAAGCTGTCCTTAGATCTTCTCTCCCCTCAAAACCTAACCGCTACCTAGCCTTCTGGTTTTTCTTTTTTCCGTTAGTCACTCTATCCTCCTCCTCAAAATCCTGCGGCTGCTGCTTTCCCTTGCTATTTATATGGGAATCCAAGTTCCTAAACCCTCACACCAATGGTGAGGATGAAAGGCCTCCCTTGCCTTCACATCCAGCCCTCCAAAGTAGCTCCGTGGCTGTCCTTTGCACGCTGCAAAAAATTACAGCAAGCATGCCGCAACATTTTTTTTTTTTTTTAAACTAATTAATATAGATAACTAATTACCTAATAATAAATAAAAAATAAATGCAGAAATGCTAATTAGGATAAAACAAAATGCTAATTTTCTTTCTTCTTCTTTTTCTTCTTTTTTTCCTTTTTTCTTTTCCTAAAAAGTAATTTAGCAAAATGATAACAAAATTAAGTAAAAACCAACAATCAGATAAAAATAAATAAACTAGAAATAATAAACAGCAAAATGGCAATTTTCATTTTCCTTTTCATTTTTTCATCACTTTTCATTTTTCATCATTTTTCCCATTTTTTTCTCTTTTGTCAATGCCAAAATGTCTAAAAATGAGATTAGTAAAACCAAACTAAAATAAATATCAATAAAACTAATAATGAAAAATAAAGTCAAAAATTTGGTGTCTACAGTTTTCCCCTCTTTGTCTGAGTTTTGAAAAAACTTGAGACAAAGAAGTTGACACCAAATACTTACCTGCGTTATTCGGCGGTGAACGTCTCGAATGATGAATGCTTTTAGAAATGGAGACTGACCCCTTTTGACAAAATTTTAAAATGGGACTGACCCGAACAGGATTTAAACGGGACTGACCCGAACAGAAATTTAAACGGGACTGACCCGAACAGAATTTTAAACGGGACTGACCCGAACAGGATTTAAACGGGACTGACCCGAACAGAAATTTAAACGGGACTGACCCGAACAGAATTTTAAACGGGACTGACCCGAACAGGAATTTAAACGGGACTGACCCGAACAGGAATTTAAAACGGGACTGACCCGAACAGAATTTAAACGGGACTGACCCGAACGAGAATTTAAATGGGACTGACCCGAACAGGAATTAAAAACGGGACTGACCCGAACAGAATTTAAACGGGACTGACCCGGACAGAATTTAAACGGGACTGACCCGAACGAGAATTTAAACGGGACTGACCCGAACAGGAATTTAAAACGGGACTGACCCGAACAGAATTTAAACGGGACTGACCCGAACAGGAATTTAAACGGGACTGACCCGGACAGAATTTAAACGGGACTGACCCGAACAGGAATTTAAACGGGACTGACCCGAACAGAATTTAAACGGGACTGACCCGAACACAAATTTAAACGGGACTGACCCGAACAGAATTTAAACGGGACTGACCCGAACAGAAATTTAAACGGGACTGACCCGAGGGGACTGACCCCAACATGAAATTAAAATTGGATGAATTGAAGTGAGATGGAGTGTTGGTGGGATTGACCCATGTTTATTGGTGATGCAAATGAAAGGAGTGAAATGAAGTGTTAATGGGACTGATCCATGTTTGTTAGTGATGCAAATGAAATGCAAATGAAATGCTCACTAGTGGGACTGACCCACGGCTAGTGGCGATGAAAATGAAATGCTCACTGGCGGGACTGACCCACGTTCCAGTGGCTGTGAACATGAAATGCCCACTGGCGGGACTGACCCATGTTCCAGTGGCGATGTAAATGAAATGCACACTGGCGGGACTAACCTAGCTCCAATAGCAATGAAAATGAAATGCTTACTGGCGGGACAAACCCAGCTCCAATAGCAATGAAAATAAAATGCTTACTGGCGGGACAAACCCAGCTCCAATAGCAATGAAAATGAAATGCTTACTGGCGGGACAAACCCAGCTCCAATAGCAATGAAAATAAAATGTTGGTATGTACGAAAAAACTGTATGAGACGTGTTTGGAAAATTTCCCAAAGATTTGCCCCAGTGTGATGAATTTGGTCAATGGGATTAAACCCGAGCCTGCCAAGGTTGGCGGGATAAAACCCAGCTCCAATATGACAAACGATCAGCGGGATAGAACCCAGTTCTGCCGAGGTTGGCGGGATAAAACCCAGCTCCAACGTGATAAACGGTCAGCGGGATAGCACCCAGTTCTGCCGAGGTTGGCGGGATAAAACCCAGCTCCAACGTGATAAACGGTCAGCGGGATAGAACCCAGTTCTGCCGAGGTTGGCGGGATAAAACCCGGCTCCAACGTGATAAACGGTCAGCGGGATAGAACCCAGTTCTGCCGAGGTTGACGGGATAAACCCAGCTCTAACGTGATAAGCGGTCAGCGGGATAGAACCCAGTTCTGCCGAGGTTGGCGGGATAAAACCCGGCTCCAACGTGATAAGCGGTCAGCGGGATAGAACCCAGTTCTGCCGAGGTTGGCGGGATAAAACCCGGCTCCAACGTGATAAGCGGTCAGCGGGATAGAACCCAGTTCTGCCGTGGTTGGCGGGATAGAACCCGGCTCCAACGTGAAAATGAGCGGTCAGCGGGATAGAACCCAGTTCTGCCGTCCAATTGGTCAAGAAATTGAATTTGATTTGTCAAAAAAACAGAAATTAAATTTGATTTTCCAAGAAACAAGAATTTGAACTTGATTTTTTGATTTTTGACTTTTTTTTTTTTTGAGAGAATCTTTCCAAAAATAAATTGCCCCCAGTGTAGGGCCGCTTTTCCCTTCTTTCTTCTTTTTCTTCGGCATCGGCCTTCCACATCACCAGATGCTCTTTCGTCGATTTCAATTATGAATACCTGCACAGGGGCTTACCAAAATATGACATGCACTCAAATTTCCATGAAAAGAACAGCGTGATTGATTTGAAAATTGCATTATTTGATTCTTTGGACGAAAATCTCAATTGGACTACAAAAATATTTGCCCCAGTATGGGCTTATTTCATGAAATCTCACAAATAAAATTTTGCCCCAGTATGGGCCATTGAATTGCGAAAACTTGTTTGGATGACTTTCCATTTATTTGAACAAAGTAAGAAACTGTGTTTTCTATATAATGTGAAGAAAATTGAACGTCTTGCATGACTTATACAGAAAATTTCATGATGAATTTCTTAAAATAATGCCAAATCACAAAAGATTTCTTCCTCACTTTTAGCATTTGTGCTTAGAGTAGCGGGTCACCACTTCTTATTGGCTCATTTTCAGGAGCAATCCAGTGGTCTTGTTTTTGATTTTTGAGGGGGTTGAGGGAAATGAGAGGTCAAGATTTGTCTGGTTCTTGTGCCCAAAATTGTAATGCATTCAACATCACATCTTAGTGAAAGCAAATAGTTTGTCACCCTTATTTCTTAAGAAAATTGAGTCAACATATAAGCTTTAAGCTTGCCATAAATGGGTAGAAACGATAGCTAAACATGCGAAAACTGGTTATACTCTTATGATCATGAGTGATCGATGGATTTCTTATGAGCATAATCCTCACTTTGGGTTGTCATGAAGGAATAAGTCAACGATGGACTTTATGAGCTTGTAATGTGGCTTGAAAATGATAGTTAAAGAATAAGACTTTCAGGGACATTGCACCGAAGATCGCATTTTTCCAAAATTACCCCTATTTTGGACTCAAAAGATCTCAAACTTTGTTTGCATTTTTTCATCGTTCACCAGGGACTTCAGCGTCGAATCTTTTTGCACTTTTCTTTTGCATTCATTTCGCTCGTTTTTTCATTTTTCCTTCCTTTTTCTTCTTTTTTCAAAAGTGCCCTCGCGGGTTTTCACATGAAGAGCAGTGTCAACCTCACACCTAATCAATTCAGAAATACAGCTATAATTTTCTAGCATCAGAAATTTTCTTGACAGGGCCATTGCAAAGAACAGAAGTCAGGACTTTTGGCTTTCGTAATGGGGTCTGGTAGGGGGTTTAGAAAAGTTAAGGCTTGAAGGCAGATTTCCAGAATGGTTTAAGTAATCTGAGATCGCATTGTTGTGCCAACCCTAATTTAGGGTTAAATCGAAATTTGCCAGAGTTTGTGCTCAATTGAGGCCTTTTCTTTTTCATTTTCTTTTGATTTTTCGGCCTTCTGCCATTCTTTGGAATTTTCACAAAATTTGCCCCAGTTTATTTTTGAACTGAGGTTCTCTTTTCTTCTTTCTGTCTTTGATTTTGTTGCTTTTCACTTTTTCACTTCATGAAAATTTTCTTTTCTAACTTGAACTTGCCCCAGTGTGGGGTTTGCGATTCTCAGGGTTTGCCAAATGAAGTATTTTATTCTGAAGGCTCAAAAAGGATAACTAGGGATAGAATGTTTGATTGGAAAAGAAGATGGCCTGACTTGTATTCCGTTCCTTACAATAACTCTGAAAGGACACTTTCATTAATGCGAAATTTCTGGCATGTATCTGAATTAACTGACTGAGGAAGACCCTTGTTCATCCATATCTGTGAAACATAGGTGATCCGCCGGACAAAACTCTTTCTTTTTCTTTTTTGTCGAAATTGAAGCCAAGATGGTAATGATAAAACCAAATCTTCCCAATTTAATTTTAGCATTTATGCTTTTCCTTCCCCTTTTCCCAAATTCTCCAATCTCCTCCCCCAATGTGGGGTGCGATCGTAGATGCTTTGAAAAGAACCACCAATTTTAGCTCAAATGAGGATGCAAGGGATAAATGGTGTTTAGGTTGTAGAAACGATGGCCAAAGTATCATTCTTACACCTCATGACAACCAAAGTAACGAAATGGTCATTGAAAATCCATTCCCCTTTTTGATATTTGAAAATTTTCCAATAAAGGGTAGTGATCATCAAGGCGTTTATTTGGAACGAAATTATTCTTTTATAGGCTCAAATGGGAGAGCAAATGATAGAAATCTGTATAGGTAGTGAAACGAATGCTCAAAGTATCATTCCAAATTTTCAAAACAAACAAGAATAATGCACATTTTTGCTTTCACTTAGATGTGAATTGAATATAATTAGACACAGTGGACATTTCTCAAGCAAAGATTGCCTCAACTTGCAATTCATCAATCAATGTGACTGATTTTATTTTGGGGTTAAGTGAAGGAGAAAAGGTATCTCATGGGCCTTTTGAGCGACCTCTTTCAATTTTGAGCACTCTTATTGCATAGCTCGGATCACCAATCTGGTGTACACATTTGTGAGTTGCCAGGCAAGAGGTTGAAGAATCTCTATTTGAGCTTATTTCTTCAAATTCATCATGAAATCTCTTTATGAGCTCAATAAAGAATGAAATGTACACGAGTATATACAAAACAAATAATTGTCTGAATAAAAGCTTCATTATTGCCAATGTTTGAAACATTTGAAAAGCAATACATATGAAAAACATTCTACGAAATTCCTTCGCACATGTAAACACATTTTCTCTCCTAATATCCCCTTTTCTTTGAGCAATGAAATCCCTTAGATCTTTTGCACGAGCGCTTTCAAATGAATTTTCGAATTCACATTGTATGGCCTTATCGAAATATTTTTATGAATGCAGGGGGGAAGGGAAAAAAAAAGAGAAAATACACTGAGTTAGTAATCAAGAATATAAAATCGGTATGCATGTCCTATGGGGGAACCCTTTTATGCCAAGGGTAGGCCTAGCATGAAATGCAATCCTCTAGGGTAGGCACTATACCATACCTGATGAATCCGATCAATTGATTGAGTGAAAAATGATTTGAAAAATTTTGATCAATTGGAGTGAGAAGAAATGTTTGTCCTAAAAAATGAGGACAAAGTCCGAATGAATTGCTTATTTTGATCGATGCATGGCGTGTCAAAAGGGGTAAAGTGGTCAAATTCATTGAATGAAATTTGATTATTTATTGAAAATTGAATGGATAACCCTAAAAATGAATTAAACTAATCAAATGAATTGAATGAAATCAATTGATCAAGCGGATCGAATGAAATGATGATTTATTCAAAACCGACCAAATTACCCTAAACTAGGCAAATCGGTCAAATGGATCGGACGATTTATTCAAAATTGACTAGATCACCCTAAAAAGGGTAAACTGGTCAAATGAAATTGGACGAAATTGATGATTATTCAAAATCGACTACATTGTCTTAAAATGAATGAATTGGTAAAATGGATCGATTGAATTGTCCGGTCATTGGTGATTTCAAAATTATTGAGATGCATTAGTCTATGAGCCTCCTAAAATCAAATTTTGGCCTCAGTTTATTTATCGTCTCAATAGCGAAGAATTGTTTGTGAATTTCTTCAAATTAATGTCCTTTTTGCAAGGGATTTTTACCAATTTGATAAAATGGCCAAAAAGTGATTGTTAGGCGCTCATATTCCAAAGATCGCCCCATGAAAATGATCGGATCCCACCTTACCTTGTGCACTACCCCTTTGGATGGTACAAAATGTAAACGTGCAAGTCTCCTTGGATTAAGTATCCGAGACACAAGGTGGTTTATTCCTAGCACGGGATCGCCTAAATGGCATTCCCTTTCTATGGTTTATGCATGATGCCATTTATTAAAGCAGTAAAACATGCAATTTAAAATGAAATCATGACCTAAAAGGACCTTTTATACGCCAAGGTAGGTTTAGAATGCTATGCAATTATTAATCTATGAATGCAATATCCCAAAATCTTCAAACGTGCAATAACCTATCTACGGGGGTAGGTTCTAAAAGAAGGTCATGCCAGACCTCTTATTTGCTAGGGTTTGTGAATGCAATGGGGACACAAAATCAAGAAAGGTTAGTTCAGCCAGATAAATACACATAACACATTGTAGCAACGAAATCAATACAAAGAAATAAAGCTATAAAAGGGAAAGAGGGGTTGGATCCCTCCCCTCGTGAATTGTGTCCCTAATAGGGTAAGGCAGACGCTATCCTAGGTAAGACTATCATGGATGCATGAGGTTAGGGCTCACTAATGCATCTAGACTCGATAGGTTTTAGGTCCCCGAGCCTTCAGACTTGGAAACCAAGGGTCATCAATCCCAAGGTTCCTTGTCGGTGGCTCGAGCGATTCCCCAGACATTGCTACGCACACATCGTGTCACGGCTACATGTCATGAGTGAATCTATCAAAAATCCTCAACCTTCAACCAAAAGCTAAAGGTTATGAACCCAAAGCTTAAAATGGAAGATTGAGTGACCCCTCGGATCAAGCTACGCACACATCGTGTCGCGATCACAAGTCCGAGTGAGTCGCCTAAAATCCTAATAGGGTGGAGTGGCGTGACAAGCCACTAAAAGAAAAATAAAGGAGGGATAAATAATCAAAGCGTATGCACGTATGCTAGTGCTCGTTTGGAGGGGAGGGATCAAGAACCAACGCGAGGCTCTAGGGTATGTCCCCCACCCAAATGCAATGCAAGCGCGAGATAAACAAGTAAACATACATTCAATCAACCATTCGTGAGCGAGGGAGTAGTTTGATACGCGTACGAGGAAAAAAAAAACCCTAAAAATGAAAAATGCAACCCTAATATCCACATGCTATTCATAAAAGGGGTAGAAAAAGGAAAAGAATGGCTAAATCAGAAGCTTGGACCCACTTAGGATGTCCCCAGTGGAGTCGCCAACTGTCGCGCCCCACTTTTTGATAATGATGTGGTGTGTGAGTGTGTGTGAACGTGTGCAAAATGAAAATAAAGGCCATGGGACTTAATAATGCGACGGTTTGGCCATATAAAGTTCAAAAAGGGTTTTTTGTATAAAAAATGGAGTCGCCACTTGGTATAGAGTTAGGGTGTACCAAGTCACCCAAAAATGATTTTTGTTTTTGAAAAGTAAATAAACCCTTTTAGAGAACTTTTGGGTCTACGTAACCAAAAGAGGGATCGGGGGTCACATTTGACGAAGGGGAAGGCAAGGATAAAAATCCAAGGCACCCCTTCGACCTAGCCAAGGCTAGTTGCGTGACTTAAACCAATTTTCCCTAAATTTTCTACCCAAGGTATGTATCGCGTGTTGGATATGTCTATATGAATGCAAAAAACCTAGACCTAGGGGGACATGGGGGAAATTTCTCTTCAAAGGTTGAGTGGTGCCAATCACATTAATTGTGAAGCCCAACAACGATCCTTTTGGAGAGGTCACACATAATCCTAAATGACGTAAAAATGAGTGCAATGAATGCATGCCATGTGAAAGTGTGAGTTTGTGTGAAGTGAGAAAAAATGATAAAAGTAATAAGATATAAGTGGAGGTGTGCAAATGTCTTTACAAGGTAAGGTAAGTAAAGAATAATAAGGTGAAAACGCCATCAAGTGCATGTGTGCGAGTGATATGGTATAGAGTGTAAGTAGTTGAATAAAAACGTGTAAAATGAAAGTAGTGTGAAGTGAGAATGTAGAAAGAGGAATGGAATATACAGTAAGTGATAGTGAATGAATGAAATGCGTGAATCCTATAGGAATGCATCAAAACAGGAACGGGGAGTCCTAACTTTGTGACTTGATTTTTCCTTTGATAGAAGGGGGAACTAGCGTGCTAAGGCTATCGAGTAGCCACACTCGCTCGTTTCCTGATACGTTCCTCGATCAACACGTTTCGAGACACGTAGCACGTTTGCCCAAGGATCTAGCGAGGATGTCCAACGCTTGGAATTGCGGGATCTAGAACCAAACGGACGACACGATTTGATTCAAGACGGTAGACGACACTCCGATGAAGGTGAATACTCCAGGGGAATAGGTCGGTAGAACAATCTAGGACAGGACGCAAGACTGCTCAAAACCCTTGCCAAAGCAAGTAAAGGGGTCGAATCTCTCTCTCAAGAAGAATCGAAAATATGCAAAACTTTATTGATAAAACGTCTACCCTAAAACCTTACAAAGTAAGCCTATTTATAGGCTAAAGTGACTGAAACCCTAAAGGGACTAGGAAAGGGAAAAGTCGGCCCATGGTCTTGGGACAAGATGGGCCGGCCCATGCTCTTACTTAAACACTAATCAATTGCTAAATAACTACTAAGGCCTAAGGCCCTATTCGGCCAACTCATTTGGAGGCCCACTTGACTCTTCATGGGCTTGGGTCATGGTGTAGATAACTCGATTAAAATCCTTCAAGCCTTCAATATCTCTATGGACTCCATGTTGGTTTTGGACCATTCGAACAAGGGCTTGGAGGGATTCTTTGAAGAGCTTGGCTCGTGCACGTGTGACTGGGCCCAATGGAACTTGGACTGGGTCATTACTTGGGCTAAGGTCCGTGCACACATCAGTCCCCTCCACTTGAGCAGGATTTGTCCTCAAATCTGGATGGAAATGAATGACACGAACAAGGGTTGGTATCATGGCTCCAGTGGCTCCTCTTGTTCGTATCATTCCTCCCCTCTTGAAAGCAATTTGCCCACAAATTGAAGCACGAATGGTGACAAGACGAGTTACATGCCTTCGACTCAATCTTGTTATGATGGCTACAGATGGCATCCAATGCAAAGCCCATGGGCTAAGTTGGAACATAACCCTTGTCAAACCTTGAATCTCACAAACCATCTTCAATTTATGCTCAACTTGATCGTTTGTGGTCATGAGGTAAGGGTCCTCAAAGTGGTATGAAGTGTATCCCATGAAATCGAACTCCGGCTCGAACACACTTGCAAGGCACCAAGGCGGATTTGGTGATGTTGGAGCTTCATGTGGACTAAGAGCAAGACGAAAATCATAATGGTCATTGAGGTACTTGTTCTTTAAACGAACCCTTGGTACACAACGATCCCCAAAATGTAGAGTGTTCCCTTCAAGACGAGCTCGAATCAACTCCCCTTTGGTGTGGACTGATTTGAGTTGATATTGTTCCATGAATGGATACCAACGGGGTTTAACTCTTGGAGTGCCAACTTCATGGAGGCTTGCAAAGTCTATAATTGATTTTGGAATGGAACACACCAAGATCAACTCAACTTGCCTTTGCTTGATCTGTATAAAAGTAGAAACACTAAACAAAGCGAAGGTAAGTTCGTTAGGAAAATAATAGGCCTTCACCGGGTTGCTCAAGATCAGCCCACTTTCTCTCCTTTCTTCCTTTTTACCACCCATCTCATTAGATTTTTCCATCTCTTTTTCTAGTTCAACAGCTGACCCTTTCATCTCATTATTTTCAACTCCCTCGGGTTTTACCTCTTCAGGCACAATTCCCTCATCTAGCTTTTTCTCCATTCTATAACGCTCAATCTCACTTTTCATGCATGCTAGATCAATACAAAGTTGGTCATAAGTAAGTGATACAAGTGCAAGACGACGACTATTAAATAAGAAGGAATACTTATTAGTATGTCCGTCATATTTAATTTCTCGCCTCGACATCCATGCTTTGCCCAACAACACATGTGTCACTTGAATTGGGACTACATCACACAACACCTCATCCACATATTTGCCGATTTGAATAGGTACAAGTGTGTACTTAGTAACCCAAACATTACCATGAGTGCTCGTCAACTTGTATGGTTGAAGATGATCAATGGTTGGAAGATTTAATTTCTCAACCATGATAGCACTTGCAAGGTTGACTTCACAACTCCCATCAATGGCCAAGCTACAGATTTTATCTTTGACACCACAACGAGTATAAAACCAACCAAGCAACTGAGATTTGACGATGTCCAATTGCTCATCTACACCACGTAATGCCACTTCTTTGACTCCCTTAGGATCAGGAAGCCAATGTGGTGAGCTAACTTTTATGCGTCTTGTACTCGCCATGAATGTATGAGGGAACCTGCAAAAGTTAGTAACAAAACCGAAGATATTGTTTTTCACGCTCCCTTACGTGTTTTCTCTCGACACTCGTGTATCACTCAAAGCACTCAAATAAGCTTACCAAAATTCCTTTACTTGTCGGATTGGGTAGTTGAGAAATGCCGCACAAGTCCAATAAACGTCACCGACTTTTCCCACAAGAGTAGTCAAGAGTGTAAGACACAAATGTGGGTGGAAAATGTGGTGAAATGGACAAATTTGGAAGGGATGTTGGTGGTGGTCAGTAATGGTATGTGTGTCACAAAGAAAAGGAAACCCTAGCGTTCTAAAGTGTAGGAGTAGTTTCCTAAAATGAATGAGAGAATATAGGAGAGTTTCCTAGAATATATGAAAGTTTCCTAAAATGGATGAGAGATTATAGGAGAGTTTCCTAAAATGGATGAGAGAATATAGGAAAGTTTCCTAGAATGGATGAGAGAATATAGGAAAGTTTCCTAAAATGGATGAGAGATTATAGAAGAGTTTCCTAAAATGGATGAGAGAATATACACAAGTTTCCTAAAATGGATGAGAGAATGTAGGAGAGTGTTCCTAAAATATAGGAGAGAATGTAGGAGAGTGCCCCAAAATATAGGAGAGTGTCCAAGTGAAAACAAAGAAACCCTAGCGCAAATGAAACCCTAGCCGCAAGTAGACACCCTAGCCGCAAGGAAAACCCTAGCAAGAGAAGGAAACCCTAGCAAGATAAGGAAACCCTAGCAGCCGTCACGTTATTGTTCTTGCTGCCCAAGCGACAACCAATTAACGAGACAGATTTGGGAGCAACGTTGAAACACCAACAAACCAGAATTTTTTTTGATGCACAAACGACTCAAACGCAAGAAACAAGTTGTGGACAGAAATTATCAACAAACTAGACACAACACAAAGGAGATAACACACTAACAGATTTTGTGTTCGGATGAACAGTAACGTGAACAGTGCCGGATGAACAGTGCGGTGAACAGTGTCGGGTGAACAGTAGCGGTGAACAGTGTCGGATGAACAGTGACGTTTTTTTTTTTTTTTTTTATAAAACAAGGCAGCGGAGAAATAAGGAAAACTAGGACAAGACTACGGATATAACGGAAGATACCTCCACCAAAGCTCTGATACCAACTGATACGTTCCTCGATCAACACGTTTCGAGACACGTAGCACGTTTGCCCAAGGATCTAGCGAGGATGTCCAACGCTTGGAATTGCGGGATCTAGAACCAAACGGACGACACGATTTGATTCAAGACGGTAGACGACACTCCGATGAAGGTGAATACTCCAGGGGAATAGGTTGGTAGAACAATCTAGGACAGGACGCAAGACTGCTCAAAACCCTTGCCAAAGCAAGTAAAGGGGTCGAATCTCTCTCTCAAGAAGAATCGAAAATATGCAAAACTTTATTGATAAAACGTCTACCCTAAAACCTTACAAAGTAAGCCTATTTATAGGCTAAAGTGACTGAAACCCTAAAGGGACTAGGAAAGGGAAAAGTCGGCCCATGGTCTTGGGACAAGATGGGCCGGCCCATGCTCTTACTTAAACACTAATCAATTGCTAAATAACTACTAAGGCCTAAGGCCCTATTCGGCCAACTCATTTGGAGGCCCACTTGACTCTTCATGGGCTTGGGTCATGGTGTAGATAACTCGATTAAAATCCTTCAAGCCTTCAATATCTCTATGGACTCCATGTTGGTTTTGGACAATTCGAACAAGGGCTTGGAGGGATTCTTTGAAGAGCTTGGCTCGTGCACGTGTGACTGGGCCCAATGGAACTTGGACTGGGTCATTACTTGGGCTAAGGTCCGTGCACACATCATTTCCCTTATCAGAAGGGGACTCTTCAGGCAAATGTACCCTAACTAGCATGAGATGCAAGACCTAAAGTGAGGGGAAAGGGGAATCGAGGAGCATGCCAGATGATAAAACTAAGGAAAAATGCATGATATGTAGTGAACAGGCAAATAATGCATTAATGAAAAACAAAGGAAAAATCCTATTGGGTCTAGCGTTGGACTAGCCCTTTCTATGAATTCCTACTAGCATTAGACTAGTGGAAACAATAAAAGAAGCCACAACTAGCGTTGGACTAGTGTGGTGACGTACATTCATCCATTCCATTCATCCACACTATGGAAAGCGAGTAGACATGCAAATCACTTATAAACACGTAGCACATAACACTTAGCATGCTCGACTAGATGCAAGAGCCTAAGAAAGCACTTAACAAATAACACATAGGCATGCAACACAAATTAAGGCCCTAATTATTACACTTGCTAACTAAAACAAAAGGGGAAGGGGAAAATGGACCAAATTTGCTCGCCAAGCCCTATCTATTACAAACCAAGAGGTGTACACATACCCCATAATGAATAACTTAAAAAAAGGGAAAGGAAAAATGGACAAGAAAGCTCGCCAAGCCCTATCTATTACAAGCCAAAAGGTGTACACATACCCCATAATGAATAACTTAAATAAAAGTAAAGTAAATGAAATAAATGCAAGGAATTAAAGAAGGGCAAGGAAAGCGAAGTAGACATGCATATTCACATAACACGTAGGAGCACGTAGGAGAAATGAAAGTTAAGGAGATAGAGGTTACCTCCCTTGCAATTGGGCCCCAATGAAGTGAAATCACTTATTTATCCTCCAAAATAAAAGAAATGGTCAAGGTACCAATTTATTTGGGAAAATTAAAGGAAATAGGCAATCACAAACTCATTTGATCATGAAGCCCCCAAAGTCATGACTTAAGCGCAATTGAAACAAAGCATGGTAGTTAATTGAAGCAAACAAGCAATGAAGTTGCACGAATTAAAATTATCAAGGACCAAATTGATGAAATTATTTAATTGATTGGGTCCTAGTGGAACAAGGAGAGACTTGGGGGGGTTGGAATGCAATTTTAGAGAATTGTTTCATGCAAAACTCATGCAAGCTACGTGAGAAAACAAGAAATTTCTGCAACTACAAAACCTGTTGCCTTTTCTCAAACTTGTGGCAAATTCCAGCAGCAATTACATCCATTTCATCATACAAACAAGTTCATTAAACCAGAAATTATTGACCCAAATCAAACATGAAGTTTCGTTTGCAGGATCAAGATTGCAAATCTGGTTTTGATCAACAACAAAAGAAGGGAAGGAAACTGCAGCAAAAATTTCCTTTCGGCAATCACAGACCAAGCAACACTGCTGGCCTCTACTGCTAAGCTCCCAAACAATCTCACGACATCTCAGCTGAATGACGGACAAATTAAGCACTTCCAAACAACATGAAAAACCCCAGCAGCCCAAAAGTGCAGGCCTGCTGCCTTTACTTAACATTTTCCAGTTTTCCTCAATGTAAAATGAAGCAGCAATTGATGCGCAAAGCTTAGTGAGCAGGGAAGGAAACAGCAAGGAACACGCCACAGCTTTTACTTCTTTTATATTCATCTAGAGATATTGGCACACACAGAGCTCAGACCAATTCTACTCAATTAACAACCCAACCAACCTGCCAAACTTCAATCCATTCGTGATTATCATCCCCTCAAACAAGATCCTCTGTTTCTAACAATCTAACTAAGCCAAGTGAAAATACGGCACAGCAAAGACTACAAGCATCCACACCATCCAATCAGAATTTCAGTTATTCTAGAAAAATCAGTCTACAAACATCCACATAATCAGCCGAACCCTTTCAAATTCATTGCAGCAAAATTTTTACTCTTAAACTTCAGCAAGACCGTGTGAATCCAAGCCATGGCATCAGACAAATGTTGTTTTTCAACCCTTAACATAAAAACTCTAGATTTAGACATGCTAAGAGATTCTAATCACAGAACAATCAAAGCTGCAAACTTTTACTATGAACTCGAGGTTCATCTCATGCGTATATTTTCATGCAAAACCTGAATGAAACCTTCATTTCATTAGACCCAA
This sequence comes from Coffea arabica, assembly GCF_036785885.1. Taxonomy (NCBI): domain Eukaryota; kingdom Viridiplantae; phylum Streptophyta; class Magnoliopsida; order Gentianales; family Rubiaceae; genus Coffea; species Coffea arabica. Next base: position 23,635,642 of record NC_092311.1, on the reverse strand, counting down.
ACAAAGGCTATACACTCTAAGAGCAACCGGACAAACAAAAATAATAAAGAACAGATTAAAGATCATGCAAGTCTGAAATATACAACCTGCTGGGCTCGTTTGAAAAATATGAGGTAAAAGGGAATACCTTTAGCACCTTATAGTGTCCAGTGAACCAAGAAAAATTGAAGAGGTTGCGTCCAGATGCCAACTTTGAAGATGTAAATTTCTGGTGAGAAGATTTCCAAAGCTCCGTATGAAAGCAGTAACGAAAGCTTTTCTTTGTTCAGCCGCCGCCCGTTTTCTTCTTCAACTCCAGCTCTCGGGCTCCCTCTCTCTCTCTTTCAGGTTTACAGCCGTCCCTCTCTATCTCTCTACAACTCCAGCTCTCCTTTTCCTTCTCAGCTCTTCACTCCCCAAAGAACCTCTCCTTTCTCTCGCTGTTTTCTTCTCGCAGCCGTTTCCACTCTCTCCAAAAACTTCTCTAGCCGTCAACCTCTCTCCTCTCACTGTTTTTGTTTTTCCTTTTTCCAGAGAACTCCTCGGTTGTGTCTTTCTTTTCCAAACTCCGCCGTTCACTCTCTCCTTGCTCTTTTTCTGTTTCTCTCTTGCTCCAGTTTTTTTCTTTCCGTTCGCTCCCCTCTCGGTTGTTTTTAGCCGCTGTTCCTAACCCTCTCTACTCTCTCTCTCGGCTCCTCTCCAAGCTGTCCTTAGATCTTCTCTCCCCTCAAAACCTAACCGCTACCTAGCCTTCTGGTTTTTCTTTTTTCCGTTAGTCACTCTATCCTCCTCCTCAAAATCCTGCGGCTGCTGCTTTCCCTTGCTATTTATATGGGAATCCAAGTTCCTAAACCCTCACACCAATGGTGAGGATGAAAGGCCTCCCTTGCCTTCACATCCAGCCCTCCAAAGTAGCTCCGTGGCTGTCCTTTGCACGCTGCAAAAAATTACAGCAAGCATGCCGCAACATTTTTTTTTTTTTTTAAACTAATTAATATAGATAACTAATTACCTAATAATAAATAAAAAATAAATGCAGAAATGCTAATTAGGATAAAAAAAAATGCTAATTTTCTTTCTTCTTCTTTTTCTTCTTTTTTTCCTTTTTTCTTTTCCTAAAAAGTAATTTAGCAAAATGATAACAAAATTAAGTAAAAACCAACAATCAGATAAAAATAAATAAACTAGAAATAATAAACAGCAAAATGGCAATTTTCATTTTCCTTTTCATTTTTTCATCACTTTTCATTTTTCATCATTTTTCCCATTTTTTTCTCTTTTGTCAATGCCAAAATGTCTAAAAATGAGATTAGTAAAACCAAACTAAAATAAATATTAATAAAACTAATAATGAAAAATAAAGTCAAAAATTTGGTGTCTACAGTTTTCCCCTCTTTGTCTGAGTTTTGAAAAAACTTGAGACAAAGAAGTTGACACCAAATACTTACCTGCGTTATTCGGCGGTGAACGTCTCGAATGATGAATGCTTTTAGAAATGGAGACTGACCCCTTTTGACAAAATTTTAAAATGGGACTGACCCGAACAGGATTTAAACGGGACTGACCCGAACAGAAATTTAAACGGGACTGACCCGAACAGAATTTTAAACGGGACTGACCCGAACAGGATTTAAACGGGACTGACCCGAACAGAAATTTAAACGGGACTGACCCGAACAGAATTTTAAACGGGACTGACCCGAACAGGAATTTAAACGGGACTGACCCGAACAGGAATTTAAAACGGGACTGACCCGAACAGAATTTAAACGGGACTGACCCGAACGAGAATTTAAATGGGACTGACCCGAACAGGAATTAAAAACGGGACTGACCCGAACAGAATTTAAACGGGACTGACCCGGACAGAATTTAAACGGGACTGACCCGAACGAGAATTTAAACGGGACTGACCCGAACAGGAATTTAAAACGGGACTGACCCGAACAGAATTTAAACGGGACTGACCCGAACAGGAATTTAAACGGGACTGACCCGGACAGAATTTAAACGGGACTGACCCGAACAGGAATTTAAACGGGACTGACCCGAACAGAATTTAAACGGGACTGACCCGGACAGAATTTAAACGGGACTGACCCGAACACAAATTTAAACGGGACTGACCCGAACAGAATTTAAACGGGACTGACCCGAACAGAATTTAAACGGGACTGACCCGAACAGAAATTTAAACGGGACTGACCCGAGGGGACTGACCCCAACATGAAATTAAAATTGGATGAATTGAAGTGAGATGGAGTGTTGGTGGGATTGACCCATGTTTATTGGTGATGCAAATGAAAGGAGTGAAATGAAGTGTTAATGGGACTGATCCATGTTTGTTAGTGATGCAAATGAAATGCAAATGAAATGCTCACTAGTGGGACTGACCCACGGCTAGTGGCGATGAAAATGAAATGCTCACTGGCGGGACTGACCCACGTTCCAGTGGCTGTGAACATGAAATGCCCACTGGCGGGACTGACCCATGTTCCAGTGGCGATGTAAATGAAATGCACACTGGCGGGACTAACCTAGCTCCAATAGCAATGAAAATGAAATGCTTACTGGCGGGACAAACCCAGCTCCAATAGCAATGAAAATAAAATGCTTACTGGCGGGACAAACCCAGCTCCAATAGCAATGAAAATGAAATGCTTACTGGCGGGACAAACCCAGCTCCAATAGCAATGAAAATAAAATGTTGGTATGTACGAAAAAACTGTATGAGACGTGTTTGGAAAATTTCCCAAAGATTTGCCCCAGTGTGATGAATTTGGTCAATGGGATTAAACCCGAGCCTGCCAAGGTTGGCGGGATAAAACCCAGCTCCAATATGACAAACGATCAGCGGGATAGAACCCAGTTCTGCCGAGGTTGGCGGGATAAAACCCAGCTCCAACGTGATAAACGGTCAGCGGGATAGCACCCAGTTCTGCCGAGGTTGGCGGGATAAAACCCAGCTCCAACGTGATAAACGGTCAGCGGGATAGAACCCAGTTCTGCCGAGGTTGGCGGGATAAAACCCGGCTCCAACGTGATAAACGGTCAGCGGGATAGAACCCAGTTCTGCTGAGGTTGACGGGATAAACCCAGCTCTAACGTGATAAGCGGTCAGCGGGATAGAACCCAGTTCTGCCGAGGTTGGCGGGATAAAACCCGGCTCCAACGTGATAAGCGGTCAGCGGGATAGAACCCAGTTCTGCCGAGGTTGGCGGGATAAAACCCGGCTCCAACGTGATAAGCGGTCAGCGGGATAGAACCCAGTTCTGCCGTGGTTGGCGGGATAGAACCCGGCTCCAACGTGAAAATGAGCGGTCAGCGGGATAGAACCCAGTTCTGCCGTCCAATTGGTCAAGAAATTGAATTTGATTTGTCAAAAAAACAGAAATTAAATTTGATTTTCCAAGAAACAAGAATTTGAACTTGATTTTTTGATTTTTGACTTTTTTTTTTTTTGAGAGAATCTTTCCAAAAATAAATTGCCCCCAGTGTAGGGCCGCTTTTCCCTTCTTTCTTCTTTTTCTTCGGCATCGGCCTTCCACATCACCAGATGCTCTTTCGTCGATTTCAATTATGAATACCTGCACAGGGGCTTACCAAAATATGACATGCACTCAAATTTCCATGAAAAGAACAGCGTGATTGATTTGAAAATTGCATTATTTGATTCTTTGGACGAAAATCTCAATTGGACTACAAAAATATTTGCCCCAGTATGGGCTTATTTCATGAAATCTCACAAATAAAATTTTGCCCCAGTATGGGCCATTGAATTGCGAAAACTTGTTTGGATGACTTTCCATTTATTTGAACAAAGTAAGAAACTGTGTTTTCTATATAATGTGAAGAAAATTGAACGTCTTGCATGACTTATACAGAAAATTTCATGATGAATTTCTTAAAATAATGCCAAATCACAAAAGATTTCTTCCTCACTTTTAGCATTTGTGCTTAGAGTAGCGGGTCACCACTTCTTATTGGCTCATTTTCAGGAGCAATCCAGTGGTCTTGTTTTTGATTTTTGAGGGGGTTGAGGGAAATGAGAGGTCAAGATTTGTCTGGTTCTTGTGCCCAAAATTGTAATGCATTCAACATCACATCTTAGTGAAAGCAAATAGTTTGTCACCCTTATTTCTTAAGAAAATTGAGTCAACATATAAGCTTTAAGCTTGCCATAAATGGGTAGAAACGATAGCTAAACATGCGAAAACTGGTTATACTCTTATGATCATGAGTGATCGATGGATTTCTTATGAGCATAATCCTCACTTTGGGTTGTCATGAAGGAATAAGTCAACGATGGACTTTATGAGCTTGTAATGTGGCTTGAAAATGATAGTTAAAGAATAAGACTTTCAGGGACATTGCACCGAAGATCGCATTTTTCCAAAATTACCCCTATTTTGGACTCAAAAGATCTCAAACTTTGTTTGCATTTTTTCATCGTTCACCAGGGACTTCAGCGTCGAATCTTTTTGCACTTTTCTTTTGCATTCATTTCGCTCGTTTTTTCATTTTTCCTTCCTTTTTCTTCTTTTTTCAAAAGTGCCCTCGCGGGTTTTCACATGAAGAGCAGTGTCAACCTCACACCTAATCAATTCAGAAATACAGCTATAATTTTCTAGCATCAGAAATTTTCTTGACAGGGCCATTGCAAAGAACAGAAGTCAGGACTTTTGGCTTTCGTAATGGGGTCTGGTAGGGGGTTTAGAAAAGTTAAGGCTTGAAGGCAGATTTCCAGAATGGTTTAAGTAATCTGAGATCGCATTGTTGTGCCAACCCTAATTTAGGGTTAAATCGAAATTTGCCAGAGTTTGTGCTCAATTGAGGCCTTTTCTTTTTCATTTTCTTTTGATTTTTCGGCCTTCTGCCATTCTTTGGAATTTTCACAAAATTTGCCCCAGTTTATTTTTGAACTGAGGTTCTCTTTTCTTCTTTCTGTCTTTGATTTTGTTGCTTTTCACTTTTTCACTTCATGAAAATTTTCTTTTCTAACTTGAACTTGCCCCAGTGTGGGGTTTGCGATTCTCAGGGTTTGCCAAATGAAGTATTTTATTCTGAAGGCTCAAAAAGGATAACTAGGGATAGAATGTTTGATTGGAAAAGAAGATGGCCTGACTTGTATTCCGTTCCTTACAATAACTCTGAAAGGACACTTTCATTAATGCGAAATTTCTGGCATGTATCTGAATTAACTGACTGAGGAAGACCCTTGTTCATCCATATCTGTGAAACATAGGTGATCCGCCGGACAAAACTCTTTCTTTTTCTTTTTTGTCGAAATTGAAGCCAAGATGGTAATGATAAAACCAAATCTTCCCAATTTAATTTTAGCATTTATGCTTTTCCTTCCCCTTTTCCCAAATTCTCCAATCTCCTCCCCCAATGTGGGGTGCGATCGTAGATGCTTTGAAAAGAACCACCAATTTTAGCTCAAATGAGGATGCAAGGGATAAATGGTGTTTAGGTTGTAGAAACGATGGCCAAAGTATCATTCTTACACCTCATGACAACCAAAGTAACGAAATGGTCATTGAAAATCCATTCCCCTTTTTGATATTTGAAAATTTTCCAATAAAGGGTAGTGATCATCAAGGCGTTTATTTGGAACGAAATTATTCTTTTATAGGCTCAAATGGGAGAGCAAATGATAGAAATCTGTATAGGTAGTGAAACGAATGCTCAAAGTATCATTCCAAATTTTCAAAACAAACAAGAATAATGCACATTTTTGCTTTCACTTAGATGTGAATTGAATATAATTAGACACAGTGGACATTTCTCAAGCAAAGATTGCCTCAACTTGCAATTCATCAATCAATGTGACTGATTTTATTTTGGGGTTAAGTGAAGGAGAAAAGGTATCTCATGGGCCTTTTGAGCGACCTCTTTCAATTTTGAGCACTCTTATTGCATAGCTCGGATCACCAATCTGGTGTACACATTTGTGAGTTGCCAGGCAAGAGGTTGAAGAATCTCTATTTGAGCTTATTTCTTCAAATTCATCATGAAATCTCTTTATGAGCTCAATAAAGAATGAAATGTACACGAGTATATACAAAACAAATAATTGTCTGAATAAAAGCTTCATTATTGCCAATGTTTGAAACATTTGAAAAGCAATACATATGAAAAACATTCTACGAAATTCCTTCGCACATGTAAACACATTTTCTCTCCTAATATCCCCTTTTCTTTGAGCAATGAAATCCCTTAGATCTTTTGCACGAGCGCTTTCAAATGAATTTTCGAATTCACATTGTATGGCCTTATCGAAATATTTTTATGAATGCAGGGGGGAAGGGAAAAAAAAAGAGAAAATACACTGAGTTAGTAATCAAGAATATAAAATCGGTATGCATGTCCTATGGGGGAACCCTTTTATGCCAAGGGTAGGCCTAGCATGAAATGCAATCCTCTAGGGTAGGCACTATACCATACCTGATGAATCCGATCAATTGATTGAGTGAAAAATGATTTGAAAAATTTTGATCAATTGGAGTGAGAAGAAATGTTTGTCCTAAAAAATGAGGACAAAGTCCGAATGAATTGCTTATTTTGATCGATGCATGGCGTGTCAAAAGGGGTAAAGTGGTCAAATTCATTGAATGAAATTTGATTATTTATTGAAAATTGAATGGATAACCCTAAAAATGAATTAAACTAATCAAATGAATTGAATGAAATCAATTGATCAAGCGGATCGAATGAAATGATGATTTATTCAAAACCGACCAAATTACCCTAAACTAGGCAAATCGGTCAAATGGATCGGACGATTTATTCAAAATTGACTAGATCACCCTAAAAAGGGTAAACTGGTCAAATGAAATTGGACGAAATTGATGATTATTCAAAATCGACTACATTGTCTTAAAATGAATGAATTGGTAAAATGGATCGATTGAATTGTCCGGTCATTGGTGATTTCAAAATTATTGAGATGCATTAGTCTATGAGCCTCCTAAAATCAAATTTTGGCCTCAGTTTATTTATCGTCTCAATAGCGAAGAATTGTTTGTGAATTTCTTCAAATTAATGTCCTTTTTGCAAGGGATTTTTACCAATTTGATAAAATGGCCAAAAAGTGATTGTTAGGCGCTCATATTCCAAAGATCGCCCCATGAAAATGATCGGATCCCACCTTACCTTGTGCACTACCCCTTTGGATGGTACAAAATGTAAACGTGCAAGTCTCCTTGGATTAAGTATCCGAGACACAAGGTGGTTTATTCCTAGCACGGGATCGCCTAAATGGCATTCCCTTTCTATGGTTTATGCATGATGCCATTTATTAAAGCAGTAAAACATGCAATTTAAAATGAAATCATGACCTAAAAGGACCTTTTATACGCCAAGGTAGGTTTAGAATGCTATGCAATTATTAATCTATGAATGCAATATCCCAAAATCTTCAAACGTGCAATAACCTATCTACGGGGGTAGGTTCTAAAAGAAGGTCATGCCAGACCTCTTATTTGCTAGGGTTTGTGAATGCAATGGGGACACAAAATCAAGAAAGGTTAGTTCAGCCAGATAAATACACATAACACATTGTAGCAACGAAATCAATACAAAGAAATAAAGCTATAAAAGGGAAAGAGGGGTTGGATCCCTCCCCTCGTGAATTGTGTCCCTAATAGGGTAAGGCAGACGCTATCCTAGGTAAGACTATCATGGATGCATGAGGTTAGGGCTCACTAATGCATCTAGACTCGATAGGTTTTAGGTCCCCGAGCCTTCAGACTTGGAAACCAAGGGTCATCAATCCCAAGGTTCCTTGTCGGTGGCTCGAGCGATTCCCCAGACATTGCTACGCACACATCGTGTCACGGCTACATGTCATGAGTGAATCTATCAAAAATCCTCAACCTTCAACCAAAAGCTAAAGGTTATGAACCCAAAGCTTAAAATGGAAGATTGAGTGACCCCTCGGATCAAGCTACGCACACATCGTGTCGCGATCACAAGTCCGAGTGAGTCGCCTAAAATCCTAATAGGGTGGAGTGGCGTGACAAGCCACTAAAAGAAAAATAAAGGAGGGATAAATAATCAAAGCGTATGCACGTATGCTAGTGCTCGTTTGGAGGGGAGGGATCAAGAACCAACGCGAGGCTCTAGGGTATGTCCCCCACCCAAATGCAATGCAAGCGCGAGATAAACAAGTAAACATACATTCAATCAACCATTCGTGAGCGAGGGAGTAGTTTGATACGCGTACGAGGAAAAAAAAAACCCTAAAAATGAAAAATGCAACCCTAATATCCACATGCTATTCATAAAAGGGGTAGAAAAAGGAAAAGAATGGCTAAATCAGAAGCTTGGACCCACTTAGGATGTCCCCAGTGGAGTCGCCAACTGTCGCGCCCCACTTTTTGATAATGATGTGGTGTGTGAGTGTGTGTGAACGTGTGCAAAATGAAAATAAAGGCCATGGGACTTAATAATGCGACGGTTTGGCCATATAAAGTTCAAAAAGGGTTTTTTGTATAAAAAATGGAGTCGCCACTTGGTATAGAGTTAGGGTGTACCAAGTCACCCAAAAATGATTTTTGTTTTTGAAAAGTAAATAAACCCTTTTAGAGAACTTTTGGGTCTACGTAACCAAAAGAGGGATCGGGGGTCACATTTGACGAAGGGGAAGGCAAGGATAAAAATCCAAGGCACCCCTTCGACCTAGCCAAGGCTAGTTGCGTGACTTAAACCAATTTTCCCTAAATTTTCTACCCAAGGTATGTATCGCGTGTTGGATATGTCTATATGAATGCAAAAAACCTAGACCTAGGGGGACATGGGGGAAATTTCTCTTCAAAGGTTGAGTGGTGCCAATCACATTAATTGTGAAGCCCAACAACGATCCTTTTGGAGAGGTCACACATAATCCTAAATGACGTAAAAATGAGTGCAATGAATGCATGCCATGTGAAAGTGTGAGTTTGTGTGAAGTGAGAAAAAATGATAAAAGTAATAAGATATAAGTGGAGGTGTGCAAATGTCTTTACAAGGTAAGGTAAGTAAAGAATAATAAGGTGAAAACGCCATCAAGTGCATGTGTGCGAGTGATATGGTATAGAGTGTAAGTAGTTGAATAAAAACGTGTAAAATGAAAGTAGTGTGAAGTGAGAATGTAGAAAGAGGAATGGAATATACAGTAAGTGATAGTGAATGAATGAAATGCGTGAATCCTATAGGAATGCATCAAAACAGGAACGGGGAGTCCTAACTTTGTGACTTGATTTTTCCTTTGATAGAAGGGGGAACTAGCGTGCTAAGGCTATCGAGTAGCCACACTCGCTCGTTTCCTGATACGTTCCTCGATCAACACGTTTCGAGACACGTAGCACGTTTGCCCAAGGATCTAGCGAGGATGTCCAACGCTTGGAATTGCGGGATCTAGAACCAAACGGACGACACGATTTGATTCAAGACGGTAGACGACACTCCGATGAAGGTGAATACTCCAGGGGAATAGGTCGGTAGAACAATCTAGGACAGGACGCAAGACTGCTCAAAACCCTTGCCAAAGCAAGTAAAGGGGTCGAATCTCTCTCTCAAGAAGAATCGAAAATATGCAAAACTTTATTGATAAAACGTCTACCCTAAAACCTTACAAAGTAAGCCTATTTATAGGCTAAAGTGACTGAAACCCTAAAGGGACTAGGAAAGGGAAAAGTCGGCCCATGGTCTTGGGACAAGATGGGCCGGCCCATGCTCTTACTTAAACACTAATCAATTGCTAAATAACTACTAAGGCCTAAGGCCCTATTCGGCCAACTCATTTGGAGGCCCACTTGACTCTTCATGGGCTTGGGTCATGGTGTAGATAACTCGATTAAAATCCTTCAAGCCTTCAATATCTCTATGGACTCCATGTTGGTTTTGGACCATTCGAACAAGGGCTTGGAGGGATTCTTTGAAGAGCTTGGCTCGTGCACGTGTGACTGGGCCCAATGGAACTTGGACTGGGTCATTACTTGGGCTAAGGTCCGTGCACACATCAGTCCCCTCCACTTGAGCAGGATTTGTCCTCAAATCTGGATGGAAATGAATGACACGAACAAGGGTTGGTATCATGGCTCCAGTGGCTCCTCTTGTTCGTATCATTCCTCCCCTCTTGAAAGCAATTTGCCCACAAATTGAAGCACGAATGGTGACAAGACGAGTTACATGCCTTCGACTCAATCTTGTTATGATGGCTACAGATGGCATCCAATGCAAAGCCCATGGGCTAAGTTGGAACATAACCCTTGTCAAACCTTGAATCTCACAAACCATCTTCAATTTATGCTCAACTTGATCGTTTGTGGTCATGAGGTAAGGGTCCTCAAAGTGGTATGAAGTGTATCCCATGAAATCGAACTCCGGCTCGAACACACTTGCAAGGCACCAAGGCGGATTTGGTGATGTTGGAGCTTCATGTGGACTAAGAGCAAGACGAAAATCATAATGGTCATTGAGGTACTTGTTCTTTAAACGAACCCTTGGTACACAACGATCCCCAAAATGTAGAGTGTTCCCTTCAAGACGAGCTCGAATCAACTCCCCTTTGGTGTGGACTGATTTGAGTTGATATTGTTCCATGAATGGATACCAACGGGGTTTAACTCTTGGAGTGCCAACTTCATGGAGGCTTGCAAAGTCTATAATTGATTTTGGAATGGAACACACCAAGATCAACTCAACTTGCCTTTGCTTGATCTGTATAAAAGTAGAAACACTAAACAAAGCGAAGGTAAGTTCGTTAGGAAAATAATAGGCCTTCACCGGGTTGCTCAAGATCAGCCCACTTTCTCTCCTTTCTTCCTTTTTACCACCCATCTCATTAGATTTTTCCATCTCTTTTTCTAGTTCAACAGCTGACCCTTTCATCTCATTATTTTCAACTCCCTCGGGTTTTACCTCTTCAGGCACAATTCCCTCATCTAGCTTTTTCTCCATTCTATAACGCTCAATCTCACTTTTCATGCATGCTAGATCAATACAAAGTTGGTCATAAGTAAGTGATACAAGTGCAAGACGACGACTATTAAATAAGAAGGAATACTTATTAGTATGTCCGTCATATTTAATTTCTCGCCTCGACATCCATGCTTTGCCCAACAACACATGTGTCACTTGAATTGGGACTACATCACACAACACCTCATCCACATATTTGCCGATTTGAATAGGTACAAGTGTGTACTTAGTAACCCAAACATTACCATGAGTGCTCGTCAACTTGTATGGTTGAAGATGATCAATGGTTGGAAGATTTAATTTCTCAACCATGATAGCACTTGCAAGGTTGACTTCACAACTCCCATCAATGGCCAAGCTACAGATTTTATCTTTGACACCACAACGAGTATAAAACCAACCAAGCAACTGAGATTTGACGATGTCCAATTGCTCATCTACACCACGTAATGCCACTTCTTTGACTCCCTTAGGATCAGGAAGCCAATGTGGTGAGCTAACTTTTATGCGTCTTGTACTCGCCATGAATGTATGAGGGAACCTGCAAAAGTTAGTAACAAAACCGAAGATATTGTTTTTCACGCTCCCTTACGTGTTTTCTCTCGACACTCGTGTATCACTCAAAGCACTCAAATAAGCTTACCAAAATTCCTTTACTTGTCGGATTGGGTAGTTGAGAAATGCCGCACAAGTCCAATAAACGTCACCGACTTTTCCCACAAGAGTAGTCAAGAGTGTAAGACACAAATGTGGGTGGAAAATGTGGTGAAATGGACAAATTTGGAAGGGATGTTGGTGGTGGTCAGTAATGGTATGTGTGTCACAAAGAAAAGGAAACCCTAGCGTTCTAAAGTGTAGGAGTAGTTTCCTAAAATGAATGAGAGAATATAGGAGAGTTTCCTAGAATATATGAAAGTTTCCTAAAATGGATGAGAGATTATAGGAGAGTTTCCTAAAATGGATGAGAGAATATAGGAAAGTTTCCTAGAATGGATGAGAGAATATAGGAAAGTTTCCTAAAATGGATGAGAGATTATAGAAGAGTTTCCTAAAATGGATGAGAGAATATACACAAGTTTCCTAAAATGGATGAGAGAATGTAGGAGAGTGTTCCTAAAATATAGGAGAGAATGTAGGAGAGTGCCCCAAAATATAGGAGAGTGTCCAAGTGAAAACAAAGAAACCCTAGCGCAAATGAAACCCTAGCCGCAAGTAGACACCCTAGCCGCAAGGAAAACCCTAGCAAGAGAAGGAAACCCTAGCAAGATAAGGAAACCCTAGCAGCCGTCACGTTATTGTTCTTGCTGCCCAAGCGACAACCAATTAACGAGACAGATTTGGGAGCAACGTTGAAACACCAACAAACCAGAATTTTTTTTGATGCACAAACGACTCAAACGCAAGAAACAAGTTGTGGACAGAAATTATCAACAAACTAGACACAACACAAAGGAGATAACACACTAACAGATTTTGTGTTCGGATGAACAGTAACGTGAACAGTGCCGGATGAACAGTGCGGTGAACAGTGTCGGGTGAACAGTAGCGGTGAACAGTGTCGGATGAACAGTGACGTTTTTTTTTTTTTTTTATAAAACAAGGCAGCGGAGAAATAAGGAAAACTAGGACAAGACTACGGATATAACGGAAGATACCTCCACCAAAGCTCTGATACCAACTGATACGTTCCTCGATCAACACGTTTCGAGACACGTAGCACGTTTGCCCAAGGATCTAGCGAGGATGTCCAACGCTTGGAATTGCGGGATCTAGAACCAAACGGACGACACGATTTGATTCAAGACGGTAGACGACACTCCGATGAAGGTGAATACTCCAGGGGAATAGGTCGGTAGAACAATCTAGGACAGGACGCAAGACTGCTCAAAACCCTTGCCAAAGCAAGTAAAGGGGTCGAATCTCTCTCTCAAGAAGAATCGAAAATATGCAAAACTTTATTGATAAAACGTCTACCCTAAAACCTTACAAAGTAAGCCTATTTATAGGCTAAAGTGACTGAAACCCTAAAGGGACTAGGAAAGGGAAAAGTCGGCCCATGGTCTTGGGACAAGATGGGCCGGCCCATGCTCTTACTTAAACACTAATCAATTGCTAAATAACTACTAAGGCCTAAGGCCCTATTCGGCCAACTCATTTGGAGGCCCACTTGACTCTTCATGGGCTTGGGTCATGGTGTAGATAACTCGATTAAAATCCTTCAAGCCTTCAATATCTCTATGGACTCCATGTTGGTTTTGGACAATTCGAACAAGGGCTTGGAGGGATTCTTTGAAGAGCTTGGCTCGTGCACGTGTGACTGGGCCCAATGGAACTTGGACTGGGTCATTACTTGGGCTAAGGTCCGTGCACACATCATTTCCCTTATCAGAAGGGGACTCTTCAGGCAAATGTACCCTAACTAGCATGAGATGCAAGACCTAAAGTGAGGGGAAAGGGGAATCGAGGAGCATGCCAGATGATAAAACTAAGGAAAAATGCATGATATGTAGTGAACAGGCAAATAATGCATTAATGAAAAACAAAGGAAAAATCCTATTGGGTCTAGCGTTGGACTAGCCCTTTCTATGAATTCCTACTAGCATTAGACTAGTGGAAACAATAAAAGAAGCCACAACTAGCGTTGGACTAGTGTGGTGACGTACATTCATCCATTCCATTCATCCACACTATGGAAAGCGAGTAGACATGCAAATCACTTATAAACACGTAGCACATAACACTTAGCATGCTCGACTAGATGCAAGAGCCTAAGAAAGCACTTAACAAATAACACATAGGCATGCAACACAAATTAAGGCCCTAATTATTACACTTGCTAACTAAAACAAAAGGGGAAGGGGAAAATGGACCAAATTTGCTCGCCAAGCCCTATCTATTACAAACCAAGAGGTGTACACATACCCCATAATGAATAACTTAAAAAAAGGGAAAGGAAAAATGGACAAGAAAGCTCGCCAAGCCCTATCTATTACAAGCCAAAAGGTGTACACATACCCCATAATGAATAACTTAAATAAAAGTAAAGTAAATGAAATAAATGCAAGGAATTAAAGAAGGGCAAGGAAAGCGAAGTAGACATGCATATTCACATAACACGTAGGAGCACGTAGGAGAAATGAAAGTTAAGGAGATAGAGGTTACCTCCCTTGCAATTGGGCCCCAATGAAGTGAAATCACTTATTTATCCTCCAAAATAAAAGAAATGGTCAAGGTACCAATTTATTTGGGAAAATTAAAGGAAATAGGCAATCACAAACTCATTTGATCATGAAGCCCCCAAAGTCATGACTTAAGCGCAATTGAAACAAAGCATGGTAGTTAATTGAAGCAAACAAGCAATGAAGTTGCACGAATTAAAATTATCAAGGACCAAATTGATGAAATTATTTAATTGATTGGGTCCTAGTGGAACAAGGAGAGACTTGGGGGGGTTGGAATGCAATTTTAGAGAATTGTTTCATGCAAAACTCATGCAAGCTACGTGAGAAAACAAGAAATTTCTGCAACTACAAAACCTGTTGCCTTTTCTCAAACTTGTGGCAAATTCCAGCAGCAATTACATCCATTTCATCATACAAACAAGTTCATTAAACCAGAAATTATTGACCCAAATCAAACATGAAGTTTCGTTTGCAGGATCAAGATTGCAAATCTGGTTTTGATCAACAACAAAAGAAGGGAAGGAAACTGCAGCAAAAATTTCCTTTCGGCAATCACAGACCAAGCAACACTGCTGGCCTCTACTGCTAAGCTCCCAAACAATCTCACGACATCTCAGCTGAATGACGGACAAATTAAGCACTTCCAAACAACATGAAAAACCCCAGCAGCCCAAAAGTGCAGGCCTGCTGCCTTTACTTAACATTTTCCAGTTTTCCTCAATGTAAAATGAAGCAGCAATTGATGCGCAAAGCTTAGTGAGCAGGGAAGGAAACAGCAAGGAACACGCCACAGCTTTTACTTCTTTTATATTCATCTAGAGATATTGGCACACACAGAGCTCAGACCAATTCTACTCAATTAACAACCCAACCAACCTGCCAAACTTCAATCCATTCGTGATTATCATCCCCTCAAACAAGATCCTCTGTTTCTAACAATCTAACTAAGCCAAGTGAAAATACGGCACAGCAAAGACTACAAGCATCCACACCATCCAATCAGAATTTCAGTTATTCTAGAAAAATCAGTCTACAAACATCCACATAATCAGCCGAACCCTTTCAAATTCATTGCAGCAAAATTTTTACTCTTAAACTTCAGCAAGACCGTGTGAATCCAAGCCATGGCATCAGACAAATGTTGTTTTTCAACCCTTAACATAAAAACTCTAGATTTAGACATGCTAAGAGATTCTAATCACAGAACAATCAAAGCTGCAAACTTTTACTATGAACTCGAGGTTCATCTCATGCGTATATTTTCATGCAAAACCTGAATGAAACCTTCATTTCATTAGACCCAAACAAAGGCTATACACTCTAAGAGCAACCGGACAAACAAAAATAATAAAGAACAGATTAAAGATCATGCAAGTCTGAAATATACAACCTGCTGGGCTCGTTTGAAAAATATGAGGTAAAAGGGAATACCTTTAGCACCTTATAGTGTCCAGTGAACCAAGAAAAATTGAAGAGGTTGCGTCCAGATGCCAACTTTGAAGATGTAAATTTCTGGTGAGAAGATTTCCAAAGCTCCGTATGAAAGCAGTAACGAAAGCTTTTCTTTGTTCAGCCGCCGCCCGTTTTCTTCTTCAACTCCAGCTCTCGGGCTCCCTCTCTCTCTCTTTCAGGTTTACAGCCGTCCCTCTCTATCTCTCTACAACTCCAGCTCTCCTTTTCCTTCTCAGCTCTTCACTCCCCAAAGAACCTCTCCTTTCTCTCGCTGTTTTCTTCTCGCAGCCGTTTCCACTCTCTCCAAAAACTTCTCTAGCCGTCAACCTCTCTCCTCTCACTGTTTTTGTTTTTCCTTTTTCCAGAGAACTCCTCGGTTGTGTCTTTCTTTTCCAAACTCCGCCGTTCACTCTCTCCTTGCTCTTTTTCTGTTTCTCTCTTGCTCCAGTTTTTTTCTTTCCGTTCGCTCCCCTCTCGGTTGTTTTTAGCCGCTGTTCCTAACCCTCTCTACTCTCTCTCTCGGCTCCTCTCCAAGCTGTCCTTAGATCTTCTCTCCCCTCAAAACCTAACCGCTACCTAGCCTTCTGGTTTTTCTTTTTTCCGTTAGTCACTCTATCCTCCTCCTCAAAATCCTGCGGCTGCTGCTTTCCCTTGCTATTTATATGGGAATCCAAGTTCCTAAACCCTCACACCAATGGTGAGGATGAAAGGCCTCCCTTGCCTTCACATCCAGCCCTCCAAAGTAGCTCCGTGGCTGTCCTTTGCACGCTGCAAAAAATTACAGCAAGCATGCCGCAACAATTTTTTTTTTTTAAACTAATTAATATAGATAACTAATTACCTAATAATAAATAAAAAATAAATGCAGAAATGCTAATTAGGATAAAACAAAATGCTAATTTTCTTTCTTCTTCTTTTTCTTCTTTTTTTCCTTTTTTCTTTTCCTAAAAAGTAATTTAGCAAAATGATAACAAAATTAAGTAAAAACCAACAATCAGATAAAAATAAATAAACTAGAAATAATAAACAGCAAAATGGCAATTTTCATTTTCCTTTTCATTTTTTCATCACTTTTCATTTTTCATCATTTTTCCCCTTTTTTTCTCTTTTGTCAATGCCAAAATGTCTAAAAATGAGATTAGTAAAACCAAACTAAAATAAATATCAATAAAACTAATAATGAAAAATAAAGTCAAAAATTTGGTGTCTACATGCGTCTCATATTCAGCCACACTCTAGGTTTCCTGACGCAACCTAATAAGCTCATCCTCTCTCTTTTCTTGGACCAAAGGTGGGAGATATTTCTTATTAAACTCCCTTATAAAGTTCACCCACGTCCATGCAGTCTGTTCTCTCTCCCACTTTGCCCTAATAACATTCCACCATGCTCGGGCCGGTCCTTCAAATTGAAATACAGCAAAGTTCACCTGTCTTTGCTCCATGTAGTTCAAAGCTGCGAAGATGTTAATAATCGCCTCTAGCCACTGCTCAGCTATCTCCGGATCGGGCCCTCCAAGGAATTTCAGAGGGACAAACTTTTGAAACCGCTCCAGGGTCCTATCCTTTCCTATCTCGGGGTTGATTCACTGGCGTTTGGCCTTGTTGGTCTACCAATCGCGCTAAGATATTAGCCATTTGGTCCCCTGTTTCAACCCTCAGTTCACGATCTTGCTCAGCTGCAGTTTCTCTTTCTCCTCTTGGTTCTTGAGCTTGCCTAGCCCCACGGCCACCACTAGCTCCACGTCCGCGACTACGTCTCCCCTCCATACCCTTTTCTCTCTTTCTTTTTTCTTTTTTCCAAAAGGTAATATAGTAGGTAAACAAAATAAATTGACTAAAGCGGCAAGATAATGACAATTTTTAGACCATAAAATCAAGAGTAAGGAAACATGCTTAGCACATCTATAACACATCAAGTTCACAAAGATACATATCAAGTTGAACAACATCAAGTACAACAAGTACTATGCATGTAAGCATCGACATGTCACAAGCGAAATACATACAGTGGCAACACTGGGGCAAAACAAGAAGAAAACACAACATGCCATCCCATACTCGGTTAAAATATTCTTCATCCGATCTCTCACTTCTCTTACTACCCGAACTAGCCGTCTTTAGACCCTTTGCACTTGCTTTCACAAAACGTTAGCCCGTTCTTATTCCCCGCAATGGAGATTTCAAGTCCTTAACATTGCCCTTAACTCTTGAGCATTCGAGTACAAGAATCCGAAATAAGATAATTCACAACTCGAGCCGACCGGTCCCTAGAGTAAATCACCATATTTGAGATTCCTACCCGACATACCTATCTAATTTTCCCAAGTATCAAGATAAAGAGCTTATACCTATAAATTTATGATTCACAACTTACACTCACGAAGAGTATCTAATCATTTACACTTTTCACGTAATCGGGACCATAATACCACTTGGCCCAAGTTCACCCCGCGCAGAGACCACACGAAGTGGCTCTGATACTACCTGTGACGACCCCACCTCCCCCGAGGGCCTACCCCAGGGTTTAGCGGACCGCCTGTCTAACTCTCGTCCGGACTCACTCACTCACATCAAGAAAAATAAGATATAACCTCAAGAATAAGTGAAATAACAGTTCCCAAACTTAGAACGCATACTTACATACATTTCTATCTCAAATAGTAATACAATCCCAAATAAGACAAAGGTTCAAAATTCCAAATACATTTAACCCTATCCAAGCATTAGCACGAGTACAATCGCAAAAATTCAAAAGAACTAGGCCATGCTAGTCTGTACAGGTCTCACGTCCTCGCTCGCATCCCTATAAGGAAAACAAAACTAATGGAATGAGCTAAAAGCCCAGTGAGGTTCCATACACATAATCAAATAATTAAGTCCAAGACATTAATCATTGAATAACAAATAATCTTGAAAACATTTACAATATAAAAGCAATGGTAACACATTCGTTAAAAGGATACATGCCCACGTGGAGCCATTCGTTCAGTCATTCACCAACCATTTCCTTATTCCTCCAATCATTAAAAACACATTTGTAAGCGAAAACCCCCTTTATTGTTCTTGTCATTCGTTCCTTCATTTCATTTCCCCTATTAGCCAATTCACTGGCCAGTCTCTACTAATTTTCGTAGTCATACTCGAGTATACCAAACATTATCCCAGGGTCACCAATCGCTCGACTGAGTCCGCTTCTGGCTCAAGTCGATTGGCAACGAAGGGCAAGGGCCGAGTTCAGCCAAAAAGCTTACATTCATGCATAAGTAGCATTTAATCATTTAATCATTGACAATTTCACATTCATTTAGGTCGAGTGTGATAAAGTACACACTCGCCTAGCAAAATTCATTTTTAGCAATCACTGAAAACATTTAACATATAATCAAACATTCACAACAATCTACAATGTCATTGGAAACATAACGCACAAAGAACACTCACCTGTTTAAACAAAGTAACGTCCAAATTTCCTTCCGGATAATACCCTCAATTACCGACAAACTGATACGTTCCTCGATCAACACGTTTCGAGACACGTAGCACGTTTGCCCAAGGATCTAGCGAGGATGTCCGACGCTTGGAATTGCGAGATCTAGAACCAAACGGACGACACGATTTGATTCAAGACGGTAGGACGACGACTCCAATGAAGGTGGATACTCCACGGGATAGGTCGGTAGAACAATCTAGGACGAGACGCAAGACTGCTCAAAACCCTTGCCAAAGCAAGTAAAGGGGTCGAATCTCTCTCTCAAGAAGAATCGAGAATATGCAAAACTTTATTGATGAAACGTCTACCTAAAACCTTACAAAGCAAGCCTATTTATAGGCTAAGGGTTACTAAAACCCTAAGGAAAACAAGAAAGGGAATTCGGCCATCTTGGGGTCAAGATGGGCCTGCCCATGCTCTACTAAATAACTAATCCAACTCTAAATAACTGCACTCTAACACCAAGGCCTAAGGCCCTATTCGGCCAACTCACTTGGAGGCCCACTTAACTCTTCATGGGCTTGGATCGTGGTATAGATAACTTGATTGTCTCCTTCCAAGCCTTCAATATCTCTATGGACTCCATGTTGGTCTTGGACAATTCGAACAAGGGCTTGGAGGGATTCTTTGAAGAGCTTGGCTCGTGCATGTGTGACTGGGCCCAATGGTACTCGGACTGGGTCATTACTTGGGCTAAGGTCCGTGCACACATCAGTCCCCTCCACTTGAGAAGGATTTGTCCTCAAATCTGGATGGAAATGAGAATTCAGCTCACATGTCTCTTAGTCAGTTTGAAAATGCTCACAACCAGCCAAGAAAAACTCATGGCTTTACTCCAAGGACTCCTCTTGTTCGTATCATTCCCTTCCTCTTGAAAGCAATTTGCCCACAAATTGAAGCACAAATGGTGACAAGACGAGTTACATGCGTTCGGTGCAATCTTGTTATGATGGCTACAGATGTCATCAAATGCAAAACCCACGTGCTAAGTTGAATAACCCTTGTCGAACCTTGAATCTCCCAAACCATCTCCAATGTATGCTCAACTTGATCGTTTGTGGTCATGAGGTAGGGGTCCTCAAAGTGGTGTGAAGTGGATCCCATGAAATCAAACTCCGGCTCGAACACACTTGCAAGGCACCAAGGCGGATTTGGTGATGTTGGAGCTTCATGTAGACTAAGGGCAAGACGAAAATCATAATGGTCATTGAAGTACTTGTTCTTTAAACGAACCCTTGGTACACAACCATCCCCAAAATGTGGAGTGTTCCCTTCAAGATGAGCTTGAATAAACTCCTCTTTGGTATGGACTGATTTGGGTTGACATGGTTCCATGAATGGATACCAACGGGGTTTAACTGTTGAAGTTCCAACTCCATGGAGGCTTGCAAAGTCTACAATTGATTTTGGAATGGAACACACCAAGATCAGCTCAACTTGCCTTTGCTTGATCTGTATAAAAGAAGAAACACTAAACAAAGCAAAGGTAAGTTCATTAGGAAAATAATAGGCCTTCACCGAGTTGCTCAAGATCAGCCCACCTTCTCTCTTTTCTTCCTTTTGACCACCTATCTCATCAAATTTTTCCATCTCTTCTTCCAGTTCAACGGCTGACCCTTTCATCTCATTGCTTTCAACTCCCTCAGATTTTACCGCTTCAGGCACAATTCTCTCATCTAGCTTTTTCTCCATTCTATAACGTTCAAGCTCACTTTTCATGTATGCTAGATCAATACAAAGCTGGTCATACGTAAGTGATACAAGTGCCAAACGATGACTATTAAGTAAGAGGGAATACTTATTAGTATGTCCGACATATTTAACTTGTCGCCTCGACATCCATGCTTTGCCCAACAACACGTGTGTCACTTGAATTGGGACTACATCACACAACACCTCATCCACATATTTGCCGATTTGAATAGGTACAAGTGTGTGCTTAGTAACCCAAACATCACCATGAGGGCTCGTCAACTTGTACGGTTGAAGATGATCAATGGTTGGAAGATTTAATTTCTCAACCATGATAGCACTTGCAAGATTGACTTCACAACTCTCATCAATGGCCAAGCTACAAATTTTATCTTTGACACCGCAACGAGTACAAAACCAACCAAGTGATTGCGATGTGACGATGTCCAATTGCTCATCTAAGCCACGTAACGCCACTTCTTTGACTCCCTTAGGATCAGGAAGACAATGTTGTGAGCTAGCTTTTATGCGTCTTGTACTCGCCATGATGTATGAGGGAGCCTGCAAAAAGTTAGTAACGAAAAGGAATTTTCCTCCCACACACAAGCTCACGTATGTACACTCTACTCTCGTGTATCACTCATCCTCGTGTGTATCACTCAAATAAAACATTCTAAGGGACTTACCAAATACCTTTACCTGTTGGTTTAGGTAGTTGAGAAATGCCGCTCAAGTCCAATAATTGTCACCACCTTTGCCATAAGAGTAACCAAGAAGGTAAGACACAAATGTGGGTGCAAAATGAAGTGAAATGGACGAATTTGGAAGGGATGTTGGTGGTGGTCAGCAATGGTATGTGCGTCACAAAGAAAAGGAAACCCTAGCGTTCGAAAGTGTAGGAGTAGTTTCCGAAAGTGGATGAGAGAATATAGGAGAGTTTCCTAGAATGGAGGAAAGTTTCCTAAAAATGGATGAGAGAATATAGGAGAGTTTCCAAAAATGGATGAGAGAATATAGGAAAGTTTCCTAGAATGGATGAGAGAATATAGGAAAGTTTCCTAGAATGGATGAGAGATTATAGGAGAGTTTCCTAGAATGGATGAGAGAATATAGGAGAGTTTCCTAAAATGGATGAGAGAATATAGGAGAGTGTTCCTAAAATGTAGGAGAGAATTTAGGAGAGTGTTCCTAAAATGTAGGAGAGAATGTAGGAGAGTGCCCCAAAATATAGGAGAGAATATAGGAGGGTGTCCAAGTGAAACAAAGAAACCCTAGCCGCAAGTAGACATCCTAGCCGCAAGTAGAAAACCCTAGCCGCAAGGATAACCCTAGCAAGAGAAGGAAACCCTAGCAGCCGTCACGTTATTGTTCTTGCTGCCCAAGCGACAACCAACTAACGAGACAGATTTGGGAGCAACGTTGAAATACCAACAACCAGAATTTTGATGCAACAAACGACTCAAACGCAAGAAACAAGTTGTGGACAGAAATTATCAACAAACTCGACACAACACAAAGGAGATAACACACCAACAGATTTTGTGTTCGGATGAACAGTATGTGAACAGTGTCGGATGAACAGTACGATGAACAGTGACTTTTTTTTTTTTTTTTGTAAAACAAGGCAACGCAGCGGAAAACACGGAAACTAGATGAAACAAGAACAAAATGATGGATATAACGAAAGATACCTCTACCAAGGCTCTGAAGCCAACTGATACGTTCCTCGATCAACACGTTTCGAGACACGTAGCACGTTTGCCCAAGGATCTAGCGAGAATGTCCGACGCTTGGAATTGCGAGATCTAGAACCAAACGGACGACACGATTTGATTCAAGACGGTAGGACGACGACTCCAATGAAGGTGGATACTCCACGGGATAGGTCGGTAGAACAATCTAGGACGAGACGCAAGACTGCTCAAAACCCTTGCCAAAGCAAGTAAAGGGGTCGAATCTCTCTCTCAAGAAGAATCGAGAATATGCAAAACTTTATTGATGAAACGTCTACCTAAAACCTTACAAAGCAAGCCTATTTATAGGCTAAGGGTTGCTAAAACCCTAAGGAAAACAAGGAAGGGAAATTCGGCCATCTTGGGGTCAAGATGGGCCGGCCCATGCTCTACTAAATAACTAATCCAACTCTAAATAACTGCACTCTAACACCAAGGCCTAAGGCCCTATTCGGCCAACTCACTTGGAGGCCCACTTAACTCTTCATGGGCTTGGATCGTGGTGTAGATAACTTGATTGTCTCCTTCCAAGCCTTCAATATCTCTATGGACTCCATGTTGGTCTTGGACAATTCGAACAAGGGCTTGGAGGGATTCTTTGAAGAGCTTGGCTCGTGCATGTGTGACTGGGCACAATGGAACTCGGACTGGGTCATTACTTGGGCTAAGGTCCGTGCACACATCACAAACCCTAAGAATAACCAAGAAAAAATATTACGGTTCAACCATCTAAAGTTTAGGTGAATCAAAGAAAATCCGAATAACTACTAGTACAATGTATAAAGATGATTTTTGGAGTGTAAAGAGTAAAGAGTACATTTTGGACCAAAGGACTTGAGTAAAATATTTGTAAAACTCATGCTCGCTCTTAAAACTTTGAAATCTCCATTTGAGTCGAAGTGACGAGGAAAACGTATTCTATTAGTCGTTACTTTCATTTTTTTCATGGGTACAAGTTTTCGCCGAACTCTAGCTTATATACCTCTACAAAAGAGGACTCGAATAACCTAGATAATTCGAGTTAGATTCGTCCTCAAATCCTTACTCAAGTCGCGAGTGTATCTACCTAGCCCTCGAGTGAAAATTTGGGCAGCCGCCCTTTGTATTTACCTATTTTTCAACCATTTATGGCTTCATTATTTTTCTCAATTTAGCCCCACAGTCACACACAAGCAATGTTACCATCATAGCCTTTCAGTTAGCCTCCAAAATCATCCAATTACAACACAAGTCTAACAATAAAACCGAAAATCAGTTTTGAAGACAAAAGGCTAAACAACAGATTTGACATCTTATAGTATTTTGGTCACAACTGGAGTTAAATTTATCGGATTAGGGTGCACTTTATATCGTTTTGAAGCTAAGCCAAAGGGTTACAACTTTCATGAAGATAACTCAACCCAGTTCCCAGTTGATCCAGGTCGAATTTGCAGATTACAGAACCAGAATTTCATTGTCAGTCTGGTTATCAGCACTGGATTTAAATGGCAATAACTCAAACTGTAAAATTCCGATTGAGGCGTTTTCAGATGCGTTGGAAAGCTGAAACATAGGGCTAAAACTTTAGTGTTTTGGCCAAAGGCTGATTTTGTGAGGACCCGTAAATTTTCTTTATCTCATAATATGTTATTTTCTTTTCTTGCATGCATTTTCTTCATGAAACCCTATTATATTGCTTTTTCCAAGATTTTTATAAGTAAATATAGTTTTTAAATCATTTTTCATGGTATAAGTTAGTCTTGATAAGTTTGAAGTGCGTTGAAGATGTGGCACCCGCTAGTGCGCTAAGTGCGATAAAATTTTGACGATTAATTGAAGTTTTGTATGAAGAGATATTATTTTACAAGGTGTTAGGAGATAATCAGAGGATAGTTATCTAGGTTAAGCTTGGTAGAAAAAGGGATAAGAATACACTTAAGAAGGGCCAAGTGTCGCGATCCGATTGGAAGTTGACTTGCCTAACTTTTCTTTACCTTTACTAAAACTTCTATTTTGACCCAAATCATCTTCATTTGCTATGCTCCTTGGCCGAACTCCACCTTGAGAGACAAGAAAAGAAAGCTTCAACTATATCTTCCATTTCTTGCACAAATCTTGAAATCCAACCGATTAACTCTTGAATTAGTCCACAAAATCGACTTGCTAAGGGAGTTTGAAGAACTTGGTGGAGTTGTTTTGGAAGAAAAACCCCTAAGCTACTACCGTTCTTGAGGAGTTAAGGTATTTTGCTTGGAACTCACTTTTTGTTTCTAATAATGGTCAATTGGTGACTTATGGTAGCTAACTAGTTGGTTTTATGGAAGATTTTATGGATTAGAGTGGAGTTGGCTAAATTTCTGATTTTTGTGGGAATTTTTCTGTTTTCATATGATGGTTATGGTTGGCCTTGAATTGATGGATCTAAATTGTGTTAAATGGATCCCTTGTGTGCTAATTGCGATTGTTTGCGGAAAAATTTTGGTTCTGTGTGAAAATTCCAGTTTTAGGGTTCCAATTTGCCCTGTTCTGCCTGGTTCTGTTTCACTAGGTTAGAGGCCGAATTAGGCTTAGTACAAAACATTAAAGTTGTAGGAAATAATGTTTTATAGCTTCCTATAAAAATTCAACTCGATCGGAGCACCATAGTATGTGAAATGACCGAAATACCCTTGACTGCCCATAAGCCCTATTTTTGCGGACAGTTTTCTGTCTTCGTGGGGATTTCAATTTTTGACTCTAAAAATGCATGATTTAGCATTGGAGGTATTCATAAGAAATGTAGGTATATGTCTTGGCTTCGAAACTCCATAAGATACACCTCAATCGGACTTCGGTAGCCTGAGTTATTGCCGTTTACTCATAGTGCAGTTAACTGGTCTGATTGTGAGATGCTGGTTCTGTAATTTAAAATTTTGTCCTAGATACACTACGAAATGGACTAAGTGGTCTTCATCAAAGTTGTAGGCTTTATCTTAGCTTCGAAAAGGTATGAATTGCACCCCAATCCGATAAGCGTAGCTTCGGTTGTGTCTGTTCCGCTAAGAGACGTCAAACCTGTTATTTAGCTTTTGTCCTTAAAACTTGATTTCTAGTTGCATTCCAAGATTTGCTTTGTATTTGGATGAACTTGAGCCTAGTTGAAGGGCTATTGTATTGAGATTTCTTATGTGTTGAATTGGACTGACTTGAGGAAAAACAATGAAGCCATAAATGGCTGGAATATAGCAAAATACAGAGGGCATGTTGCCCAAAATTTTAGGGCTACGCAATTCCTTCAAGTTGAGTTGATCTTAGTAAATGAAGGGTTTTGAGGGTTGTTTGTAACCCTAGGACCAACTTTTATCTTTTTACTCAAAAGTCATATTTTTATTCTTCTGTACTAGTACTTAACCTGGAAAGGCGTACGACATGTAATCGAACCTCATTTATGCATTCCTTTTACTGGGTTTGTGGATGTCCGAACTATAATTGTTTTATCTTGATTATTTTAGGGTTTCTTGGCGATTAAAGCCACTTTGGGTAAAAAAAAAAACTTTTGAAGTATCTGTACTGGAACCGGTGAGTGTACCACTCCCTTCATTGTTGCTTAACTTGGTTTCTGTACATGCAATCTGTGATATTTATCTGTTTATTCTGTTTGAGACGAGGGTGTACTTTATCACACTCGTTCTCTTGTCTATCTGTATGCCTATTTACTGTGTATAATCTGTTATCTGTAACTGAGTCTGTCCGAACATTGTTTGGAGGCTAGTATCCAACGACCTTTCTGTGACCTCTGAGCTCAACACCTGTGGCTAGTTACTCGAGTCGGGCCGGCAAGGGCTTGGTCGATTAGATAACGAACCACGGTAGTCTGTTTCTTGGAATCTTTGGGTATTGAGACTCTTGATTCCATTATACTCGAGTATTACCACTTATGTTTCTGTTGAGGTGTTCGGGCCCGGTAGGGGTATGTTTGGTGGACGGAAATTGGTGTCAAGTGGGGTCTACGGATATGTTGGTTCTATTTACGTTGACGGAGAGTCAACGGGTTCAGATCAAGTACTGCAAATGGAAATCTGGCTCCTGAGAGCCACTTGTATCCTTTCCCTTTGAATCACTACGTCTAACTGATTTAATTATATTTGGTTTATGTATCTGATTGATTAACCGTGAAAGGCCATGATTTTACCCCTATATGTTTGGTACCTCATTGAGCTTAAGCTCACCCCTTTCTGTTACCTTTGTTTTCCTTACAGGGGGCAAACTTGGAAATTACGATTTTGGAAGAAAAGGGTCAAGCTAGTATATATGTCATGTTATTAAACTCTTTTGAAAACGAAGCCCTAATTGTATTTTGTGTAGTATGGATACCATGGATTGCATCGTATGTTAATTTGTTCAAGACTCCAATGTAAATATATGTATAAGTGTTTAACCTTGTCTATTAAATCTATTAAATGTATTCCGTTGAGATTACGATTTTTGGTTTGGTAAGCATGTTCTCACCTTAGTAGTTTCCGATTGTTCATTTTCTTTGGGTCCTATCGCGTGTACCATATTGGGTTTATGTGAATCGACTCCGTAGTCCTGGCGAGAGCTGGGCAGGCGATCCGCCGAACCCTTTAGTTAGCCTTAGGGTGAGGTGGGGCTGTCACAGATTTGATATGGATCAAAGTGAAAAACGAAGCCAAAAATGTGAAATCTCAAAACTGCCTGCGGAAAAGAACATTTGGTAGTCTGGGGTATTTCGGTCATTTAACATTCTACATGTGCTCAGATTGAGCTGAAATTTTACAGGCAGCTATATAATATCATTTCCTACAACTTTCATGTTTTGACCTAAGCCTAATTCGGCCTCTAACATGGACGAATGAAGGTGGTCAGAAGCAGGGCAGTTCATCATCAAAGCTGGAAATTTCTCTACTAAAGCTGGAATTTTATAACTAAAGCTGGAAATTTCAACCAAAGCTGGAAAACCATATACCCAAGCTTAAAAGTTCACATCAAAGTTAAACCATCTCATATCAAAACTATCAAGTTCATCTCATGGCTAGAAAATGCATATCAAGGCTGGAAATTGAACATTAAAGCTGGAAATTACATGCTACCCTAGCCAAAACCATAAAATCTTTCACAACCATGCTTCTTTTAGTTTCAATCATAACTTATCTTGAATGAATCTCAAGAGACAAATAAAAGAGATGTTTTCTAGAAACTTACCTCAAACCCCAAGCAAACAAGAGTTTTATTCCTCCAAAAACTCCACCAAGGTCTTCTCTCCAAGCTTAACTTAAGTTTAATAGGTATGGATTTGGGTTAGTGTTTGATTTTTTTTCACAAAGCAAGCAAGGAAATCAAGAATGAGTTTTTATCTCTTCCTCTCCTCTCTCTCTCGGCCAAGCTTAAGAAAGGCTTGGTCAAAGGGTCTTGGTCAAGACCTTGGATAGATTTTTTTCCTCTTTGTTTTTTCCCCCTAGCTCACGGTTCTCTCCGTCTCCTACTCTTAAGTTTGTTTTGTTTGGTTTTAAGACATGAAAGATGAATTGGTTATAAGACATGATAAGAAAGTTTCTTAGTCAAAAATTGTGGCTAGATAGTGACACTTGGCACCACTAATTTTCCTCTTGTTTTTTTTTTCCTTTCCTCGTGTTTTAAGCCAAATATTTCGGCTGGTATAAGAGATATTTAGGGCTGATATTTATGAAATAAAAGCAAGGAGATTAAGGTAATAAAATAGTGTTCAAGTGGTGCACCCGATCGGCAACAAACGGTGCATGTCGGTTCAAATCGTTTTTCCTTAACTCGCCCGTACTAGTGTTTTCACTTATAATTCACTCACTTATTATTATTACTTCTAATCACACATTTTTTTCTTATATAAACTCACTTTTAACCACCAAATTTAGTACACAAACCTCTATACCGATTACTCACACTACGAAAAGACGTAAAAATCCTAATTTCCCTTAACAATGAAAGTAAAGGGGAAACCCTTGGTTCTATGATTAATTGTAACTATTGGGGAAGTGAATGAGTAGTAAAGCTATTGTAAAGTAATAAATTCCAAATTAAAAGGAATTTAAAAAAAAAAGATAAGGGATTTTACAAGTCCTCACACTCTCTCCCCCTTAAGAAAATTTCGTCCTCGAAATTTTTACCTTCCATCACCTCAGATGACTCTGAAGCTTGTTGTTTGTCTAAGGCATATACCTGTGGTAGTACTTTGGATCGGTTCCCTCTTTCATTAGCTTGTTTCGGTTTGGTTCCATCCACTTGTTGTGCACTACTCTCTCGTGGCTGTTTCTTCAGGCAATTGCTAATTTGATGTTTGCTACTCCCACAAATCAAACACTTTTGCCTCTTCATCCAACAATCATTCTCAGTGTGATTTGCCTTCCCACAATACCCACAGGCCAAGCGAGAAGACACTTTTTGGCCTTCTCAAAAAATTTCCTCTTGTCCTATTTGATTTCCTTTTGTAAACCCTTTATCTAGTGCTCCTACTATCCATGGTGGGTGAGGTAAATGGTTCACCTTTTGCACTTTGGAATGCATTATCTTTTCTCTAGGTTCTTCATGTATACTACTAGATGTACCTCTTTTTCGTGTTTGGAAAGCTTTTACCTGTGCCTTCGCATCCTCAATTCTTTGAACTTTCTCAAGAGCTTCTGTAAAAGTATTAACTTGAACCGCCGCTAAAGCTTCCTGGATTTCCAAATTTAATCCTTGTATAAACCGTCTCACTCTTCTCCGCTCCGTAACCACCAATTCGGAAGCAAACTTAGATAGTTTAGTGAACTGCGTCTCATATTCGGCCACACTCTGGGTTCTCTGACGCAACCTAATAAACTCATTCTCTCTCTTTTCTTGGACCAAAGGTGGGAGATATTTCTTATTAAACTCCCTTATAAAGTTCACCCACGTCCATGCAGTCTGTTCTCTCTCACACTTTGCCCTAATAATATTCCACCATGCTCAGGCCGATCCTTCAAATT
Organism: Coffea arabica; assembly: GCF_036785885.1. Classification (NCBI taxonomy): domain Eukaryota; kingdom Viridiplantae; phylum Streptophyta; class Magnoliopsida; order Gentianales; family Rubiaceae; genus Coffea; species Coffea arabica. The sequence goes on along the minus strand of NC_092311.1, from coordinate 23,606,193 downwards.
GAAATACAGCAAAGTTTACCTATTTTTGTTCCGTGTAGTTCAAAGCTGCGAAGATGTTAATAATCGCCTCTAGCCACTGCTCAGTTATCTCCGGATCGGGTCCTCCAAGGAATTTCGGAGGGACAAACTTTTGAAACCGCTCTAGGGCCCTATCCTCTCCTATCTCGGGGTTCCGGGGTTGATTCACTGGCGTTTGACCTTGTTGGTCTACCAATCGCGCTAAGATATTAGTCATCTGTTGTATCGCTGTCGCCATTTGGTCCCCTGTTTCAACCCTCAGTTCACGATCTTGCTCAGCTGCAGTTTCTCTTTCTCCTCTTGGTTCTTGAGCTTGCCTAGCCCCACGGCCACCACTAGCTCCACGTCGGCGGCTACGTCTCCCCTCCATATCCCTTTTCTCTCTTTTTTTTTCTTTTTTCCAAAAGGTAATATAGTAGGTAAACAAAATAAATTGACTAAAGCGGCAAGATAAAGACAATTTTTAGACCATAACATCAAGAGTAAGGAAACATGCTTAGCACATCTATAACACATCAAGTTCACAAAGATACATATCAAGTTGAACAAAATCAAGTGCAGCAAGTACTATGCATGTAAGCATCGACATGTCACAAGGAAAATACATACAGTGGCAACACAGGGGCAAAACAAGAAGAAAACACAACATGTCATCCCATACTCGGTTAAAATATTCTTCATCTGATCTCTCACTTCTCTTACTACCTGAACTAACCGTCCTTAGACCCTTTGCACTTGCTTTCGCAAAAAATTAGCCCGTTCTTATTCCCCGCTATGGAGATCTCAAGTCCTTAACGTTGCCCTTAACTCTTGAGCATTCGGGTACAAGAATCCGAAATAAGATAATTCACAACTCGAGCCGGTCGGTCCCAAGAGTAAATCACCACATTTGAGATTCCTACCCGACATACCTATCTAATTTTCCCAAGTATCAAGATAAAGAGCTTATACCTATAAATTCGTGATTCACAGCTTACACTCAAGAAGAGTATCTAATCATTTACACTTTTCACGTAATCGGGACCATAATACCACTTGGCCCAAGTTCATCCCGCGCAGAGACCACGCGAAATGGCTCTGATACTACCTGTGACGACTCCACCTCCCCCTAGGGCCTACTTCAGGGTTTAGCGGACCGCCTGCCCAATTCTCGCCAGGACTCACTCACTCACATCAAGAAAAATAAGATATAACCTCAAGAATAAGTGAAATAACAGTTCCCAAACTTAGAACGTATACTTACATACATTTCTATCTCAAATAGTAATACAATCCCAAATAAGACAAAGGTTCTAAATTCCCAATACATTCAACCCTATCCAAGCATTAGCGCGAGTACAATCGCAAAAAATTCAAAAGAACTAGACCACGCTAGTCTGTACATGTCTCACGCCCTCGCTCGCATCCCTGTAAGGAAAACAAAACTAACGGAATGAGCTAAAAACCCAGTGAGGTTCCATACACATAATCAAATAATTAAGTCCAAGACATTATGATGTGTGCACGAGTCTCGGCCCACGCAACGACCCAGTCCGAGTTCCATTGGGCCCAGTCACAAGTGCACGGGCCAAGCTCTTCAAAGACTCACTCCAAGCCCTGGTTCGAGTCGTCCAAGACCAACATGGAGTTCACAAAGATATTGAGGGCTTAGAGAGAGACAATCAAGCCATTTACACCATGATCCAAGCCCACGAAGACTCAAGCGGGCCTCCAAAAGAATCGGCCCTATAGGGCCTTAGCCTTAGTACTTGTTAGATTGGAGTAACTTGTCTTCATAGCTCATTGGGCCGGCCCATCTTGAACACAAAGATGGCCGAACTCTTGCCATTGTTTCCTTAGGGTTTTTTAGTCACTTTAGCCTATAAATAGGCTTGCTTTGTAAGGTTTTAGGCAGACGTTTTATCAATAAAGTTTTGCATATTTTCGATTCTTCTTGAGAGAGAGATTCGACCCCTTTACTTGCTTTGGCAAGGGTTTTGAGCAGTCTTGCGTCCTGTCCTAGATTGTTCTACCGACCTATTCCCCTGGAGTATTCACCTTCATCGGAGTGTCGTCTACCGTCTTGAATCAAATCGTGTCGTCCGTTTGGTTCTAGATCCCGCAATTCCAAGCGTTGGACGTCCTCGCTAGATCCTTGGGCAAACGTGCTACGTGTCTCGAAACGTGTTGATCGAGGAACGTATCAGTATTCTGTTCGTGTGTTTCTTGTGTTGCAACTCTGTCCGCTGTTTAGTACGCTTTTGTTAGTCACAAATTCTATTTGCTTCGCTTGTCAAAAAAAAAAAAAAAGATTTCTGTCCGTAGTTTTTGTCTTTTGGTCGCGTCAATTTCTGGTTAGTTGTGTGTTATTGTTGCTAGTTCTAATCTGCCCAGATTTTGTACTCGTGTTGCATCCATTCTGCCCAGCTTTGGGTCATAGCCGAATCTGCAAAAAAAAAAAAAAAAAAAGAAGGCGGCTAGGGTTTCCTAATTTTGCGTTAAGGGTTTGTCTTTGTTGTCAAATCTGTCCAAGCTTTGTTAGGGTCATCCAAGTTGTTTTAATTAGTTTTCTAAACTGACTTGTGGATCAAACTTGTTGGAGTTGTGAATCTTGAAGGAAATCTACAAGAGTTTTAGGTTTCTTGAGTGTCTTGAAGTTCTTGGAAGTTCTTGATAAAATCTTGGAGTTTTGGGGCTGTTGGTTGTAGTAAATTAGGGCTTGACCAGAATCTGGTTTTTTTTGAACCCTTTCGGCCAGGTGTAGTTCTATTGCCAAGTTAAAAAAAAAAAAAGAACCGAATAGAAAAGAAAGAAGAGCAATCGGGTGGCACAACAAGAAGCAAGGGGAAGTCGAATTTTATTGCCAAGATCAGTTTTGCTTACATCGTGCTTGTACCCAAACAGAAAATTCGAACAAAAGAAAAAGAAAAAGAAACAAACTCAAAAGTTTTGGCCAACCTCTTCTTGAGGTTCTTGATCTTGAGTCTTGGAAACTTGAACCACCCTTCGAACAACTTGATCACCTTGAGCCTTGAACACTTGCACTTCCTTTCGTATAAAAAGTTTCTTGTAAGATCTTGCATCCATACGTGGCTTTCTTGGTTGAGGAGTGAATTTCTTGGGAGGTTCTTGAGTAACATCACTCGCATGCCCTTGGGAGTCCATTGGAGCCGAATTTCTGGAGTAACAAGAACCAAACCTGTCTTGTAGGAGAGAGGGCCGAATTTCTTGTTCTTGGAGTAGAGAGGGAGCCGAATTGCTTGGGTAAGTGTGCGGCTGTGAGGGGAGGATTTATAGGAAGCAATAGCCGACTTTGGGAGGGGTTCAAGAAGGAAGAAATCTGGAAATTCCAGTGGTCCAATTCTGGTTTGTGTTGTGCACATAGTGGGCGGCTGCTTAAGAGGGTTTATAGGGGTTCTTGTAGCCGACTTTGGGAAGGGAATAAGAGGGAGGAATTCTGGAAATTTTCGGTTGAAGGAGGGAAGAAACCAAGCTGTTTTGAGAAGAATTAGGAAGTTGCTTAAGCAAGGTCTTCAAAGGAAGTTTCCAACTCTAACTTGTTTTCCAACTTAGTTTAGGAGACTAAGTACAACACTTGGATAACACTTGGACACCTTCCTACCTTTTCTCCTCCATTTTAGGATATTCTCCTACATTCTCTCATCCCCCTTTAGGAAACTACTCCTACATCTTAGGAATTCTTAGAGTTTCCTTTCTTGGCAATAATTTCCAAATCTGTCCACCACCTTTAAGCCTTCCAAAACCGTCTTTTCCTTCACCAAAAATTTCATCCACTTGCATCCTTCACTCTTGTTTACTCTTGTGGGAAAAGTTGGAGACGATTGTTGGACTTGAGCAACATTACTCAACTACCTAAACCAACAGGTAAGGTATTTGGTAAGTTTTATAGAGTGACTTGAGCACTATACACGAGCACGAGCGATACACGCAGGGAGTGAAGTGAGGAATTATATTTGCACTTTCTTTGCTTGTTACTAACCTTTGCAGGGGGCATCAAGAGAGACATGGAGCAAGATCAACAACCGCCTTCCAAAGACTATTCTCTGTTATTCACCGCCATGAGGCATGAGCTCAAACGTATTAGTGAGCAACAAATGGAGGAGTTACACACCCGGTTCGACGAACTCGCCAAGAGTCTCGGTCCACGCTCTCGTTCTGGATCAGGCAACCGGAGTAGCCGTGGCCTCAAAGGAACACCCAGTGAGGACTACTCCGCCAGTGAAGACGACGAGCAACCCGAGAAGCCACGACGGGACACGCCTAAGAACGAACTCAAGGGGCTTAAAATTCAAGTCCCCGCATTCAAAGGCAAAAGTGACCCTGAAGCTTACCTGGAGTGGGAAGGCCGTATCGAGATGGTCTTTGACTGCTACGACTACAGCGAGGAACAAAAGGTTAAAGTTGCCACCGTGGAGTTCACCGACTACGCACTAGTCTGGTGGGACCAAGTAAGGACACATAGGAGGAGGATGGGCGAACCACGTGTCCGGACTTGGCGAGAACTCAAGGCACTAATGCGCAAGCAATTTGTTCCTAGCTACTACAATCGCGATCTCCACTCTAAACTTCAAACTCTCACTCAAGGCAACATGAGTGTGGAAGACTACTACAAAGAGATCGAGATGGCCATGATAAGGGCCAACATTCAAGAGGACAATGAAGCCACGATGGCTAGGTTTCTTAGAGGTCTCAATCCTGACCTTCAAGAAACCTTGGAGCTCCAACATTACTTGGACATGCACGACCTTCTAGAACTCACTATCAAGGCCGAGCGGGGGAAGAAACTAAGACGAGGAGCACGTCCTTTCCAATCTTCTAACACCACTTCATGGAGGGGCAACCAACCACGAAGGGCGACCCACGAAGTTGGAAGTGCGGCGATACCAACCTCTTCTAACCGAATCCCAGGTAACACTTCTAACCGTAATTCCTATTCTACCCCTAACAAGGCTTCCGAAGCATCCAGGTCTGCTTCAAAGGCACCGCATGAGACTCCTAAGGCTAGGAGTAGGGACATCAAGTGCTTCAAGTGCCAAGGGTTTGGCCATATTCAATCTCAGTGCCCAAACCAACGGGTCATGCTCATCACTCACAACGGCGACATCGTGTCTGATGATGACGAATGTGAGGAGATGCCCGAACTGGTCGAAGACGACTGCCTAGGAGAAGAGACAGCTGGGGAAGCTTGCTCGCCTACACGAGGAGAAGTAGGATGTTTGGTGGCACGGCGAGTGCTAACCGCCCGCGTTAAGGAGGACGAGCAGCTACAACGCGAAAACCTATTCTACACCCGCTGTAAGGTTGGCGACAAGGTGTGTAGTCTCATCATCGACGGTGGGAGTTGCACCAACGTGGCCAGTTTGCTCATGGTTGAGAGTCTAGGACTCCCCACTACCAGGCATCCATATCCTTACCGCCTCCAATGGCTAAGTGAGGATGGCGAGGTCCGAGTCTTCAAACAGGTACGCATTCCCTTTTCAATTGGTACTTACACTGATGAAATCCTGTGCGACGTCGTGCCAATGCATGCTACGCATATCATTCTGGGGAGGCCTTGGCAATTTGACAAACACGTCACATTCGATGGAAGAGCAAATAAGTACACCCTTTTGCATGACGGCAAACGTAAAGTCCTTACGCCCCTCACGCCTGCACAAGTTTATGAGGACCAACTACTATTGCAAAAGAAGTGTGCACAGGACCGTCAAAGGAAGACACTAAAGGTGGTCGACCCTGGTAAAGGCTCCACTTCTACGGGTGAGCTAGCTACCAAGGGTCCAGGGAGCACACCCAGGGGTATACATGACAAAGCACCTACCGCACCTATCACTAGGAAGCACAACATGATTATTAAGGCTAAAGATGTTCGAAAAGTGGTGAACTCTAATCAGCCTATACTTCTCATGATCTGCAAGCATGTGCTCTTGGATATTGCTAAGCTCGATAAGGCATTGCCTGCAAGCATAGTTGCTCTTTTGCAAGAATTTGAGGATGTTTTCCCAGACGAGGTCCCTGATGGCTTACCACCCATTCGGGGAATTGAACACCAAATCGACCTCATTCCTGGAGCACCATTGCCCAACAAACCTGCTTACCGCATGGGCCCTGAGGAGACCAAGGAGCTGCAAAGGCAAGTTGATGGCCTCTTAGGTAAGGGTTGGGTAAAGGAAAGTCTAAGTCCTTGCGCTGTGCCTGTGATACTTGTTCCCAAAAAGGACGGTACTTGGCGCATGTGCACTGACTGTCGGGCTGTGAATGCTATCACTGTTAAATATCGTCATCCCATTCCTAGACTTGATGATATGCTTGATGAACTCGATGGGGCCATTATTTTCACCAAAATTGACTTAAGGAGTGGCTATCATCAAATTAGGATGAAAGAAGGTGATGAGTGGAAAACAGCCTTCAAAACCAAACATGGTCTCTATGAGTGGCTAGTCATGCCTTTTGGCTTGACTAATGCTCCTAGCACTTTCATGCGACTAATGAACCATGTTTTGAGGCACTTTATTGGCAAGTTTGTCATTGTTTACTTTGATGACATCCTGATCTATAGTCGTAGTGAGCATGAGCACTTAGAGCATGTGAGATTAGTTCTTGAGACACTTCGCCAGGCAAGTCTATACGCCAACCTCAAGAAGTGCACCTTTTGTACTAACGAGCTTGTGTTTTTAGGCTATGTGGTAAGTTCGCAGGGCATCAAGGTGGACAAATCCAAGATTGAGGCCATCGAGCAATGGCCAACTCCCACATCCGTCCCTGACGTGCGCAGCTTCCTTGGATTGGCGGGATTTTACCGGCGGTTTGTCAAAGATTTTAGCACCATTGCCGCCCCGTTGACCGCCGTGACAAAGAAGAATGACAAATTCCACTGGGGAGAGTCACAAGACCAAGCATTTCTCGCCCTCAAGGACACACTCACACATGCACCTGTGTTAGCACTACCAAATTTTCACAAGACTTTTGAAATTGAATGTGATGCTTCTGGTGTAGGTATTGGAGCGGTCCTCATGCAAGACAAGAGGCCTTATGCCTTCTTTAGTGAGAAACTGGGCGGAACTGCATTAAACTACCCCACGTACGACAAGGAGTTGTACGCATTAGTGAGGTCCTTAGAGACATGGCAACACTATCTTCGACCTCGGGAGTTCGTGATACACACTGATCACGAGTCATTGAAGTACCTCAAGGGACAACCCAAGTTAAGCAAGCGGCATGCCAAATGGGTAAGCTTCATTGACACCTTTTCGTATGTCATTAAGTATAAGACTGGCAAAACGAATGTAGTGGCTGATGCATTATCACGTAGACATTCGTTGATTGCCCTTCTAGATGCCAAGTTACTAGGGTTCGAAATGGTTAAGGAACTCTACACAAATGATCATGACTTTGGTGATATCTATGTTGCTTGTGTTAAGAACCCGCATGGAAAATACTTCTTGCATGATGGATTTCTATTCCATGTTGATAAACTGTGTGTACCTAATTCTTCCATTCGTGATCTTTTGATTCGCGAGGCACATAGTGGTGGTCTCATGGGCCACTTTGGCATCACCAAGACTCTGGCCATGTTGCAAGAGCACTTTTACTGGCCTCATATGCGTAGAGATGTTGAACGCATGGTTGGTAGATGTGCTACTTGTCACAAGGCAAAGTCTAAGACAAATCCATATGGCTTGTATACCCCATTACCTATCCCACACCATCCTTGGGTTGACTTGTCTATGGACTTTGTGCTGGGTTTGCCTAGATCACCGAGGGGTAATGACTCCATATTTGTGGTGGTTGATAGATTTTCTAAAATGGCACATTTTATTCCTTGTCACAAAACTGACGATGCATCTCATATTTCTACTTTATTTTTTTAAAGAGATTGTCCGTCTGCATGGCATGCCTAGGACTATTGTTAGTGACAGGAATGTGAAGTTCCTGAGTTACTTTTGGAAGACTTTGTGGTCCAAACTTGGCACTAGGTTATTATTCTCCACCACTAGTCATCCTCAAAGCGATGGACAAACTGAAGTTGTCAATCGCACACTTGGCACTTTACTTCGGGCGTTGATTAAAAAGAATCTTAAGTCTTGGGAGGAGTGCTTACCTCATGTTGAATTTGCCTACAATCGAACTGTGCATAGTGCAACACAATATTCTCCCTTTGAGATTGTTTATGGCTTCAACCCCCTTACCCCCATTGATTTGGTGCCCTTACCTTCCTCTGAGCACACAAGCTTAGATGGGAAAAGGAAAGCTGATTTTGTGCGCAGGTTACATGAAGTTGTGCGAGCAAACATCGAGAAGCGCACGCAGCAATACATCCAGCAAACCAACAAGCACCGCCGCAAGATGATTTTTGAGCCTGGCGATTGGGTGTGGCTACACTTGAGGAAAGAGCGATTCCCCAAGCAACGTCAAAGCAAATTATCCCCAAGAGGTGATGGACCATTTCGGGTACTCCAAAAAGTCAATGACAACGCATACAAGTTGGAGCTACCTGGGGAATACAATGTTAGTGCGACCTTTAACGTCGCGAACCTAAGTCCATTTCTTGACAAGGAGGATCCAGATTTGAGGGCAAATCCTTCTCAAGAGGAGGGGACTGATGTGTGCACGAGTCTCGGCCCACGCAACGACCCAGTCCGAGTTCCATTGGGCCCAGTCACACGTGCACGGGCCAAGCTCTTCAAAGACTCACTCCAAGCCCTGGTTCGAGTCGTCCAAGACCAACATGGAGTTCACAAAGATATTGAGGGCTTAGAGAGAGACAATCAAGCCATTTACACCATGATCCAAGCCCACGAAGACTCAAGCGGGCCTTCAAAAGAATCGGCCCTATAGGGCCTTAGCCTTAGTACTTGTTAGATTGGAGTAACTTGTCTTCATAGCTCATTGGGCCGGCCCATCTTGAACACAAAGATGGCCGAACTCTTGCCATTGTTTCCTTAGGGTTTTTTAGTCACTTTAGCCTATAAATAGGCTTGCTTTGTAAGGTTTTAGGCAGACGTTTTATCAATAAAGTTTTGCATATTTTCGATTCTTCTTGAGAGAGAGATTCGACCCCTTTACTTGCTTTGGCAAGGGTTTTGAGCAGTCTTACGTCCTGTCCTAGATTGTTCTACCGACCTATTCCCCTGGAGTATTCACCTTCATCGGAGTGTCGTCTACCGTCTTGAATCAAATCGTGTCGTCCGTTTGGTTCTAGATCCCGCAATTCCAAGCGTTGGACGTCCTCGCTAGATCCTTGGGCAAACGTGCTACGTGTCTCGAAACGTGTTGATCGAGGAACGTATCACATTAATCATTGAATAACAAATAATCTAGAAAATGATATGCTTCTCGATCAACACGTTTCGAGACACGTAGCACGTTTGCCCAGGGATCTAGCGAGGTTGTTCAATGCTTGGATTGCGGGACCTAAAACCATAACGGACGACACGAGTTGGTTGAAGGTGGTAGAACGACTACTCCAATCGAGGTGAATACTCAAGTGGATAGGTCGGATGAACAATCAAGGACAAGCACGAGATTGCTCAAGAACCCTTGCTCACTAGAGATAATCGAAAACAATGAATTTTTATTGACATGAAGGATCCTTTTTGCAGGCTAGAAACCTAGGATCCTAATCCATTTGAAACAAGGATTTGCGGCCCATCTTCCTAACACTAGCAAGAGTAATTCGGTCCACACTTACATGAGTTGGGCTGACTTATTTAACTCCACTAATTAATAAGACTAACGAATTAAAACATGACATCATAGTAACCAATCCAACTTCCAAAACCAGTGGCTAATATTACTAGTGCCCGGCCCAAGTAGCGAAGGCCAGATTAGCAACTTCCAAGCCTTCAATATTCCTATGGAGGGGTTCATCATTTGGCCTCAAATCCGTGCACACATTAGTCCCCTCCACTTGGGAAGAATTTGTCCTCAAATCTAGATCCTCCTCATCACGGAACGGGCTCAAGTCCGGGACATTGAAAGTCGTGCTAACATTGCATTCCCCAGGTAACTCCAATTTGTAAGCATTGTTGTTGACACGGTGGAGCACTCGGAACAGGAAACAGATTGCAGCCACTCTTCATTTGACTCAATAGTTTGGAGGATGATCTTCATGTTTGCATCATTCCCCTCCTCTTGAAAGAGATTTGGCCACAAATCGATGGTACGCTTAGAGGACAACCACATTGGAAAGAAATGAAGGGTCACAAGCCAAGTTAAATGTCGTTTGACCAGCCTCAAGGGGCTCTCAAACAAGGACATTCGCCAAGGTAGGAACGAACGTGTATAAGGCGTGCGGAAATCCCAGGTTGCAACCCAAAACTCTCTAATTAGCCTTCGAGCATGGACTGTCATGATGTTACCTACACAATAAATCACATAGTGAGTAGTCATAAGTATAAAACTATGCAATGGCTTACCAGTCACGTGCACAAGATAAGGATCTTCATAATGATGCTCATTAAAGCTAGAGAAATCCTGAATCGGGTTGTACAAGGTGTGAAGATGTTAACCATGGTTTCTACCCATTGTTTAGCTACGTCCGGATTGGGCCCTCCAAGGAATTTTGGAGGAGCAAACTTCTGGAACCTTTCCAGAGCCTTATCCTCACCCATCTCAGGGTTCTGGGTTTGGTTTACGGGTATTTGGCCTTGTTGATCCACCAGTCTTGCCAAGATATCCGTCATTTGTTGCATTGCCGTCGCCATTTGGTCTCCAGTCGTAACTCTCGGTCCCTGCTCTTGCTCAGCTGACGTTTCCCTTTCTTCTCTTGGTTCCGGGGCTCGCATAGTTCCACGGCCTCGACCACGTCCACGACCATGTCTCCCCTCCGTATATTTTTTTTCCTCTCTCTTTTCTTTTCTTTTCCCCAAAAAATAATGTAGTGAAAAAACCCAGCGAGTTGACTAGAATAACTAAATTCTAGCACGCCAAATACACAAAAAGACATATACACACATGACACACCATATATCAAGGAGACGTATCACATTAAATAAATAATCAAATGCGGTCAATGGTACACGTGTAGATGTTAACATACCACAAACAAGGACAAGGAGTAACAGTATAAGGACAAATCAAAAGAAAAGGGGGTATATCGTCCCAGTCCAGGTTAAAATAACCCCGTCCGGTCTCTCACGTCACTTTCTATTCACTAGATGTCCGCAGACCTCTTATACTCATTCTAGCCGAACAAAGCCTATTCACGTTTCCAAAATACAAGTCGCAAGTACCTAGTAGCTAGTATCGCCTCAACTCTGGAGTACTCGGGCACGAGAATCCGAAATAAGATAATTCACATCTCGAGCTGGCCAGTCCCAAGAGTAAACCATCTACAATCGAAATGCCTACCAGACGTACCTATCTATGGTCCTCAAATACCACAAGAAAATTTAAGAGGAAACTCTGGAGTACTCATTTTGCGGAGTACAGAAATTTGTATTTTTGTTCTGTTCCCTCTTTCATTCGCTACGTCTCCCGTCCATATATATGTTTTCCCCCTCTCTTTTCTTTTCTTTTCCCCCAAAAAGGTAATTTAGTGAATAAACACAGTAAATTGACTACAGTAACAAATTCTAGCATTCCAAATACACAAATCAATATATACGCACATAACACGCCATATCAAGAAGACGGATAAGTAAATACACAAATACATATCAAGTTGGACAGATAACCATGTACACACAGGTATACTAACGTCATGTAGTAACAATATACAGGTAAATCAAAAGGAAAAGGTAAAGTCGTCCCAGTATCAGCCCGTCCGGTCTCTCACGTCACTTACTATCCAAACTAGATGTTCCTGACCTCTTGTGCTCATTCTAGTCAGACAAAGCCTGTTCATGTTCCCAAAATACAAGTCTCAAGTCCTTAGCAGCGCCGCAACTCTAGAGTACTCAGGCACGAGAATCCGAAATAAGATAATTCACATCTCGAGCTGCAGTCCCAAGAGTAAACTATCTACAATCGAAATTCCTACCTGACATACCTATCTATGGTCCTCAGATACCATGAGAAAGATTTGAGACCTATAACATTCGCAATTCATAGCTTCACTTAGTCCCTCATACTTATTCACCACTTAGTCCAGGGTCACTCCGCACAGAGACCACGCGAAGCAGCTATAGGTTTTATCCCTCAATCGCTTAACTTTCAAGTCAAATCGAATCCCACAGTCCGGCATCCTAAACTTCAAGCCTAGGATACACTACAGATATCTGAAGCCTAAGCTCTGATACCACCTGTGACGGCCCCACCTCTCCCTAGGGCGTACCCCAGGGTTCGGCGGACCGCCTGCCCAACTCTCGCCGGGACTCACTCATTCACTACAGTCCTCACTTAAAATCTGAATAAATCACAAGAATAAATAGGGCAACGATCCAGAACTTAAAGCGAAACTTATAGACATTGCCATCCCCAAAAGGGAGTGTAAAGATCGAATATACAAAGGTTCTCAATCCTTCATACGTCCAGCCCGTGCCAAGCACTAGGCGAGAACCACTACAAAAAGAAACAAAAGAAACAAAAGAACTAGAGTGGCTAGTCTATGCTCTCATTCTGCTCGCCGTCCCCTGTTAAGGAAAATAAAACTAAAGGGGTGAGCTAAAAGCTCAGTGAGGTTCCGAACAGATAATCAAACAATCAATTCAATACATTAAACATGGAGTATCAATAATTCAAGAAACATTTATAATGGAAAGCGATAGTAACATTCATTAAAAGGATACGGGCTCACACGGAGCTATTCGTTCGTTCGTTCGTTCCCCAGACATTTCCCCTTATTCCTCCAATTATTTGAAAATTTCCTTTTTGAGAAGTAAACCCTCGTGCCTTCGTTCGTTCATTCATCCCCTTCCGGACGTTGACCGGACTCCACCCATCCGGACGTTGGCCGGACTCCACCCATCCGGACGTAGCCGGACTACAAGGTAATACTCGAATATACCAAATTCACCCAGGGTCACCATATCGCCCGACCGAGTCCGCTTCTGGCTCGAGTCGATCGGTAACGAAGGGCAGGGCCCAGTTCAGCCAAACGGCTTACATTCATGCGCAACTAGCATTTAATCATTTAATCATTGAAAATTTTACATTTATTTAGGTCGAGTGCGATAAAGTACACACTCGCCTAGAAAACTCGTTTTAACAATCATTAAAAGCACTTAACACATTATCAATCAATAATAACAAGCCAATAAGTCAAGGAAATATAACAAACAAAGAACACTCACCTAGTTATGCAAAATAACGTGCAAAATATCCTTCCGGATATTACCCTTAGTCACCAATGAAACCTAAGATTGAACAAGAGAACATATTACAGTTTATCGAGCAAAACATTTAAGGGGAAACGAAGAAACCCGACTAATTAGGAGTAAAACGTGTAAAGATAACTTTCAAGTAAAAAGAGGGTTGTTTGGACCCAAGGATGAAAATAACTAGGGTTTCAAAATCAATCGCAAAACCAAGCTCAAAAGGCTTATAGAATTCCAACGGAAAACATTTGACTAACGACAAATCAAAAGACAAATAGATAGGCTAAGAAAATATTCTTTCGGAATCGTAAAGAATCGTTTGTATGACTAAAAGTCACTATATATTCAAGTAGAGGTTATATAACAAGGGTTTTGATGAAAATCATATGGAAAAGGAAGACTCTTAAAACCGTACTTGAAAGTAGTTCACTTGTGGCCGATAAAACCCTAACTCATACTTCTATATTTTGGGTACAGAGTAAGTAAACATTTGGCGTTTCAAATTGAAGAGGTATCATGTTTTGGAATGGTAAAACGATCATAGTATTTGCCAAACGAAAATATACAAATTCAAATAGAAACTTAGTCCTTGAGCGAAAATTTGGGCAGCACGCCCTTTGTGTTTACCTAATTTTCCAGCCATTTTGGCTTCATTATTTTTCTCATTCAAGCCCAAGTTTATACACAACACAAATGCATTTCAATAGCCGTTCCATAGGCTCAAGACAATACAAGGACATAAATCAACTAATAACAAATGCGGAAATGAAGTTTACAAAAAAAACAGATTTGATAGGGTTTTGCGGAATGGGCACATCCGAGGCTACGCTTATCGGATTGAGGTGAAACTTATACCATTTCGAAGCTAAGAGAAAGGGATACAAGATTGAAGAAGGTCACTCAGTCCAGTTTGTAGTGCAACTAGGTCAAAAGATCAGTATACCAAACCAGCACCGTCAAAACAGGTTTACAAACCGCATTCTCGCTCAAATATCACAAGTCAGGCTCCCTAAGTCCAAATCAAGTGATTCCAAAGCCATCCGAAAACAAAGATACAAGGATACAATTCTTAAGAAGACATCAACAACTAAATCAGAAGCATTCCGATTCAAATTAACCAATTACAGAGGCAATTATCAAGTTCGGGTAGAAACAGGGCAGCAGGGGTAAATCGGTCTTTTCACAGGCTACGTTGCTCTGATTGAGTTGAAATTTTGTAGGCACCTATAAAATATCATTCTATACAACTTTTATGTTTTATGACAAGCCTAATTCGGCCTCTAACTATGAGTAACAGTACCGGGCAGAACTGAAACATGAAATTCCAGAAATCTGGAAATTTTGGTTTTCAATTGAATTTTCTTCCTTTCCTTGTTCCAATCACTACCAAAGCCCCTTATATAATCTTATATACAACATATACTAACCATACAACAAGTTTAGGCAGAAAATCATCAAACCCTAACTTGCATATATCATCCAAAATCATCACAACAACTTGTATAACTTGTAGTCTAATCAAAACATGAGCTAGATAACATCTTAAACCAGAAATTAAAAGAACAAGAACCATGATCAGATCTTATACCTCAAAACAAAGCTTGAAAGAGTGATACTTCACCACCTTTGGAAATTTTTAGTTCCCCTAGCTTCCCAAGCCCACAACTCACTCTTTAATCGGTTTAGAATTTTGATTCCTCACTTAGATGGTGCAAATCAAGAAGAAAATTGTTTTCTCTTGCTCCCCCTTTCTCTCTCTCTTGTCTCGGCCAAGCTCAAGGAAAAATGAAGAATAAAGGCTGCTCTATGGTGATTAAAAGGCAAGAAGATTAGGATTAGTCTAAGCCACAAGTTTTGCCAACACTTGGATCAACCACAATCACAAAATTTTCTCTTTCTTCTCCTTGCACTTTTGGCCACAAATTTCGGTCAAAGGCAGCTAGAAATGAGGGGATATTTTGCTCAAATATCAATGAGCTCATGTGGTAAGAAAGTGGTGGTCCAGCGGTGCGTTCAATAGGTAGTGCGCGGTACACGTCGGTTCGCACCGTTTTTCCTTAAATCGCACGTATTAGGGTTTTTACTTCCTATTCACTAACCTTATATCATTGCTTCTAATCACATATTATTTCTCACCTAAAAGTCACTTTTAATCACCAAATTTGATCCTTTCTTCGTACCGAAAAATCATCCGGTGAAAAATCGCGAAAACCCTAATTTGCTCCAGTCTTGAAACCGAAAAGTGAAACCCTACTTTCTAGGTTCATTTGCACTTATTATGGAATTACTGGGTAGTAGGCTATAATAAATGAATAATTTCCAAATAAAAGGCATTTTTGAGAAAAATATAAGAAATTTACGAGTCCTCACACTCTCTCCCCCTTAAAAGAATTTCGACCTCGAAATTCATACCTTCCGTCGCCTCGGAGGACCCCAGAACTCGGTGCTGATCTACGGCATAAACTTGTGTTGATACCTTTGTTCGGTTTCCTCTTTCATGAATTTGTTTCAGTTTGGTTCCTTCCACTTGTTGAGTACTACCCTCTCGTGGCTGTTTCTTCGGGCAATTGCTAAGTTGATGATTGCTACTCCCACAAATCAAACATTTTCCCCCTTTTCGCCAGCAATCATTCTCAGTGTGATTTGCCTTTCCACAGTATCCACAGGCCAATCGAGGAACTACTGTTGGATCTTCTCGAGAAATGTCCTTTGATCCGATCTGACTTCCTTTCATGGACCTTTCATCGACTGCTCTTAATGTCCAAGGTGGGCGAGGTAAATGGTTCACTTTTTGCACTTTGGAGAGCAGTATCTTTGATACGAACGTCGCCAACCTTGTGACGAAACCCGTAAAAGATTAGTTTCAGGATCGACAAGAGGACACCAAGTTTGGAGCGGATGACCTCAACCCGTTAATCACGTGGTTAACGAACCTTGGTATAATGGTAGAAGACGCCACAACCTAGTGTGATTCTAGATTGATAAGTCACGAACACCTAGAGAAATTCTAAGGTATTCAAGAAGCCTTGGAGAAACCAAGAAAACTCTCAAAATCTGATTTATTGATTGAATGCCTAAAACCATTGGAAGTGTGGGCTATTTATAGCCTTACATAGAGATGAACAACTAAATGTGGAACTAGTCTAGAGTTGTGGTCTTGACTAAGACTAACAATTGTAGGCTTGACTATTTCCATAAGACTAAGAATTGTGGGCTTGACCAAACCTTATGAGGTCATCCCTTAGGTAAACAACCTTATGAGGTCATCCCTTAGGTAAACAACCTTATGAGGTCATCGCTTAGGTAAATAACCTTATGAGGTCATCGCTTAGGTAATTAAAGCAAGACTATGGACCATTAAGCCCTTATTACAATGACTTAACTAAAACAGCAAATGTGACTAGAAAAGGGTCACACATGGTTCTCTTTGACGTGAACTACATGGATGACTTTCATTCCTTCATGCTCAAGACTCTCAATGACCTTGGGGACAATTTCTTGGCCTTGTATCTCATGAACAAGTCCTTGGAGTTCCTCCCTCATCTTGTTAGCTCGTGCTCGAGTTACGGGTCCTAGGGGAACTCGAATAGTTCGCAATGGTGTCTCTTGGTTCGTATCATCCCCCTCCTCTTCAAAAGGATTTGTCCTCAAATCAGCTTCATCGTCTGCAAGAAAAGGAGATAGATCAGAGACATTGAATGTAGCGCTCACATTGTACTCACCGGATAGGTCCAGTTTGTAAGTATTGTCATTGATGCGCTTGATGACTTGGAACGGCCCATCTCCTCGGGGAAGTAATTTATTGCGCCTTTGGACTGGGAACCTTTCCTTGCGTAGATGTAACCACACCCAGTCACCAGGTTCAAACACAACGCGTTGGCGTCCCTTGTTAACCCGTTGAGCAACTTGGTCCATCCTTCGCTCAATGTTTAGGCGTACCTGCTCGTGTAATTTCTTGACAAAATCTGCTCGTTTAGCACCATCCATGTTAATGTGCTCAGAAGAAGGTAAAGGTGATAAGTCTAGTGGTGTTAAAGGGTTAAAACCATAGACTATTTCAAATGGTGAAAAATGAGTAGAACTATGCACCGTGCGATTGTATGCAAACTCAACATGGGGTAAACATTCTTCCCAGGTTCTAATGTTTTTTCTAATGATGGCACGCAAGAGTGTAGATAGTGTACGATTGACAACCTCAGTTTGGCCATCAGTTTATGGGTGACTAGTAGTAGAAAATAGCAATTTGGTACCCAATTTTCCCCACAAAGTTTTCCAAAAGTAACTCAAAAATTTGACATCCCTATCAGAGACAATTGTCCTAGGCATGCCATGCAATCTAATGATTTCTTTGAAAAACAAATCAGCAATGTGCGATGCATCATCTGTTTTGTGACATGGTATAAAATGTGCCATTTTTGAAAATCTGTCAACAATAACAAAGATGCTATCATTTCCCCTCTTTGACCTAGGCAACGCTAAAACAAAATCCATGGAAATGTCGGTCCAAGGTTCCTTAGGTACAGGTAAAGGACTATAAAGGCCATAGGGTTGAAGTTTAGACTTAGCTTTGTGGCAAGTAATGCATTTAGCCACCATTCGCTCCACATCTTGTTTCATCCTTGGCCAATGGAAGTGCTCTTGAAGGATAGCTAAGGTTTTAGCTACGCCAAAGTGTCCCATCAAGCCACCTCCGTGTGCTTCCCTTGAGTTGCTGAACCACAAGAGTCATAAATACCTGAGAAATCTGGGTCATTGGTGTATAACTCTTTGACTAATTCAAATCCTAACAACCTTGCATCAAGTTGAGTGAGCAAAGAGTACCGACGTGATAATGCATCAGCAACAACATTAGTTTTCCCCACTTTGTACTCACCCACCGTGCTTGGAGTAGGCCATTCTCGAATTGCTTTAACCTTCTCCTCGTCCACTTTGATTCCCTGTTTACTCACAACAAAGCCTAGGAAGACAAGTTGATCAGTACAAAAGGAGCACTTCTTAAGGTTAGCATAGAGCTTTTCCCTTCGAAGTACATCAAGAACAAGCTTCACATGTTCAACATGCTCATCTAAGCTCCTACTATAAATCAGGATATCGTCAAAATATACAACTACAAATTTTCCAAGGAATGGACGAAGTACGTGGTTCATCAACCTCATGAACGTACTAGGTGCATTAGTTAGTCCAAATGGCATAACTAACCACTCGTACAAGCCATGTTTGGTTTTAAAGGCCGTTTTCCATTCATCCCCCTCTTTCATCCTAATTTGATGATAACCGCTTTTTAGATCAATTTTAGTGAAAATCACAGCACCATATAGCTCATCTAACATATCATCAAGTCTAGGAATAGGGTGACGATATTTTACCGTTATTGCATTAACGGCCCTACAGTCAGTGCACATTCGCCAACTTCCATCCTTTTTAGGCACCAAGATGACGGGAACCGCACATGGGCTCAAGCTTTCTCGTGCCCATCCCTTTGTTAGAAGCTCTTCGATTTGGCGTTGGAGCTCCTTTGTCTCATCTGGACCCATTTTGTAGGCTGGTCTGTTAGGAAGTGGGGCACCTGGAACCAAGTCAATTTGATGCTCAATTCCCCTTATTGGTGGTAGTCCATTTGGAATCTCATCGGGGAAGACATCCTCATATTCCTGCAAAAGAGAGACAATACTAGATGGTAGAGTGTTAGTAAGATCACTTGTGACAACCAACACCTCTTTGCACAAAAGTACAAAGATGGGTGTATTAACACTCAAAGCTTTTCTTACTATATTGGCTTTTATCAATAGATTTTGCCTTTTTTCTCTCTTTTCAATTTTGGCCGGCTCACCATATGTCTTTTTCCTCTCAATTTTCTCGGCCTTATCATTTTCTGTTGAGCTCTCGGCTTTTTCTATTTTTTTCTTCTCATTCTCAAGCTCATTCTCCTTGATCAGGCTTTTTTGATCTTCATGAACTTGGATAGGAGTGAGTGGCACAAGCACAATCCTCTTCTCGCCTTGCTTGAAGGAGTATTTATTGGTAATGCCATCGAATGTAACTCCCTTGTCGAATTGCCATGGCCTCCCCAATAGTATGTGACATGCTTGCATAGGGACCACGTCGCATAACACCACGTCCTCATACTTTCCAATTCGGAAAGGTACTTGGACTTGCTTGGTCACACGAACATCCCCACTATCGTTCAACCATTGCAAACGATAAGGTGTTGGATGTCGTAGAGTGGGTAGTGCTAGTTTCTCCACCATCAAGGCACTAGCGACGTTAGCACAACTACCTCCATCTATGATCAAACTACATACCTTGCCTTTGATATAACAACGGGTGTAGAAAATGTTCTCTCTTTGTGCATGGTCGGCGGCTTTCACTTGGGTTGCTAAGGCTCGTCTGACAACGAGTCCAACTCGTTCATTGACGGGCAATGCTTCCTCTTCTTCCTCAAGGGATGGCAACTCCTCCTTCTCATCTTCATCATCGGTGAGAAACTCACCATTGGGTAAGATGATCATAGCGCGTTGGTTCGGGCATTGGCTAGCAATATGCCCTCGGCCTTGGCATTTGAAGCATCTAGTATCTCGATTTCGCCCCATGCTCGACTCAATGGCAGTCTTTGGTGTTGCCTTAGACTCCCACTTAGTCATATCCGGCCTCGGTCTTGAAGGGATGGAATTACTCGGCCCTTTATCCTCTTTCTTTGGTGGTGTAGTTCGGAGATAAGAGGGTGAAAAGTTGGAGTAACTCCGAGTCGAACCCCTCCTCTTAATCCTCCTTTCAATCTCGATGGCCTTTTCCACCAGATCCCCAAGTTCCACATAGTGGTGTAACTCCACTTGATCAGCGATTTCGGGCCTTAATCCGTTCAAGAAGCGTGCCATTGTTGCTTCTCGATCCTCCATGATGTCTGCCCGTAGCATGAGTATTTCCATTTCCTTGTGATAGTCCTCGACACTTCGTGCTCCTTGGTTGAGGGTTTGAAGCTTTTGATACAAGTCACGGTAGTAGTGACTTGGCACGAAACGCTTCCTCATTAGTCGTCTTAGCTCCGTCCAAGTTTGTATGGTAGGTTCAAGACTCCTCCTTCGACTAGTGGAGAGTTGATCCCACCACACAACGGCGTAGTCAGTGAATTCGACCACGACCAACTTGACCTTTTGCTCCTCCGAGTAAGTATTGCAATCGAAGACAAGTTCAATCCGCTTCTCCCACTCTAAGTAGGCATCGGGGTCTGATCGTCCTTGGAAGGGTGGAATTTTCATCTTTATGCCCGGAATGTGGTCATTTGAAGGCCTAGCGTCACGCTTAGACCTACTTTGCTTATGCTCATAGTTGTTGTCTGAGTTAGAGTCGCTAGACTCATGTGCATAAGCCTTTCCACGGTTGCCTTTGGAGCTTCCATGAGACAACTCTAAGCTGTCAATGCGTTGGTGCATCAGTTCAAGTTTTTGGTCCATCATGCGTCCCAATTCGCCTTTGATTGCTTCTGTGAAAAGTTTAAGATCAAAAGCTTGGGAGCTTGCTCCCCCCTCGTTAGCCATGATGAAGTATAGGGTAAAAAATAACAATGGAAAGAAGTAAAGTTTATCTCGCACACTTCCTCACGTGTTTACTCTCGCTCTCGTGTTTGAACACTCTAATGAACTCACCAAGGTATTTTCAAGGCTCCTCGGTCAACTCCTCGAAGAAGTTAGAACTCATTCTAGTGTGGATCGACTTACCAACCAGGGTCACAAGATTGTAGCACTTTGAACGAAAAAAGAACAAAAGATGAAGGGACTGACCACGACTCAATGAATGACTCAAAGTTGAATTTTAAGGATCCTAGACAAAACTCTACCCAAAACTGGAATTTTGAGCTGCTGGTTGCTGCATTTCTGGGCAGTGTTTTGGTAGATAAATGGACACTTAGAGGATTCAGAATGACACTTAAAACTGACCTAATGATGCATAAAAATTTCCAGAATTAATGATTGGACAGAAATTCTGTGACGACCCCACCTCCCCCTAAGGCGTACCAAAGGGTTCGGCGGACCGCCTGCCCAGCTCTCGCCAGGACTCACTCACTATCTCTATCGAGTACAAGTCAAAAATCAAACAACTAGTCTATGCTAGACTTTACATATCTCGCACCTCGCTCGTACCCCTGAAAGGAAAACAAATGGAGTGGAATGAGCTAAAAGCCCAGTGAGGTTCCAAATAGCAAATTGACCATTATTTATAAGTACGAGTTTTCGATATAGCAAAGTAACGAGCATAAAGTTCATAAAGTGTTCATAAATGTGAACAGTAACACGTCAAGTAGCAATCTTAAAATGAGCAAATGTAGAAGTTTTTCAAAAGAAACAATAATCCAATAAACAATAAGTATTCCAAAGCATAAGGATACGGATGGCTCTCAGGAGCCAAATTCCCCTTTGCATTACCAGAAGCTTGATCACGTAGTAGTTGACACTCCGTCAACTTTCAAGTGAGTAACTAATCCAGTAGAACACCACTTACACGACTCTCCGTCCACCATTCACACCCCCTACTGGGCCCAAAATCCTCAATAAACACGGGTGGTAATACTCGAGTATACCGATTAGTCGAGGAGATATCACTCCACTCGACAATACAAGAGACCCAGGGTTCGTTACCCAATCGACCAAGCCCTTGCCGGCTCGACTAGAGTAACTCGCCACAGGGTTTCTGGAATTCCAGGAAGTGCGCGCATCATAATCAAGTATATCAAGTCAATTGCAACAATAAACAAGTATATCACGTAAGGGCAAGTGCGATAAAGTACACTCTTGCCCTTACAATTCACGTATATAACATGTAATCAGATTGGTCACGTATCAAGTTCAAGTATCAAGTTCAATTCGGTATTTGAAAGCACTCACCAAAAGATATAGTGCCTTTACCGGTCACTTTCAGGTTATACTCCGGTTCGGAGTCCAAATCTGCGATAAAACTCAGTTTGAGAACTTTGAAACATGACTAAGATTCACAACTTAGACGTTTCGTTCAATAAAAATCAAGAGATTGAAATTCACTCGGATAGTAGTCGTGAAACACTTGCTCGCTTTTTAAACGATAAAACTTTGTAACATTTATACTTGAAATTGTCTTGCGAGTTGAAGTACAAGGAAAACATACTTCGAGCAATCATTATTTCATTTCTCAAGGGTACAAGTTCGGCCAAGTCCTTACTTACATACCTCGAAACAAGAAGACTCAAGTACCCTAGATGGTTCAAGTACTATTCATATCAATTCGACCCAAGTCGCAAGTGTATTTATATAGTCCTCGAGCGTAAATTTGGGCAGCATGCCCTTTGTGTTTACCTAATTTTCCAGCCATTTAGGCTTCATTATTTTTCTTCAACAACAGCCCAACAACATACATATCAGCAATTTATGTCAAGAGCCGTTCCATAGGCTCACAATATCATAACAACAAGAATCGCATCAAGTACAAGTGCAGAAACGCAATGTAGTTCAAGACAGATTTGACGTACAAATGCGGTAATACCATACCTGAGGCTACGCTTATCGGATTAAAACGAAACCTATGCCGTTTCGAAGCTAAGACACAGAGCTACAACATTCATGAAGGTCACTTAGTCCATTTCCTAATGTAACTTAGTCAAAATCTCAGATTACTAAACCAGAAACCAATTCACCGGCAGTTTAAACGCATTATGCTGTAACGGACCTAACTCAGTGTACACAAGTCCGAATCAGGTTTTCTTTGAGGCATTTTAAAGCTACTTCAGAACACTACAACTTTTATGTTTTGGCCCAGAGCTAAATAAGAATGGATCCTGGTCAAAAATCGTGTTAAACTGGACTGAACTGAAGAAACAGACTGCTGGGAAATTCTTAAAACAGTAGGGGTATTTTGGACTTTTCACGTTCTGCGTTGCTCCGATTGAGCTGAAATTTTGCAGGTAACTATAAAATACCATTCTCTACAACTTTCATGTTTTATGCCAAGCCAAATTCGGCCTCTAACATGGTGCAACAAAAACGGGCAGAATAGGATGAAAATTTCCAGAAATCTGAAATCTTTTGGTTTCAATTGAACTTTCTTCAATTCCTTGTTCCAATCACTACCAAAGCCCCTTGTATAATCTTATATACAACATATACTAACTATACAACAAGTTTAGGCAGAAATTAATCAAACTCTAACTTACATATTTCATCCAACAATCACCACAACAACTTGCATCACTTGTAATCAAACCCAAAACATGGACTATTTAACATCTTAAACAAGAATAAAAGGATCAAAGCCATAGATCAGATTTTATACCTCAAAAAGAAGGCTTGCAAGAGTGATCCTCCACTATTTCTTGAAATTTTTGGTTCTCTTAGCTTCCCAAGCTTCCAAACTTACGATCAATCGGTTTAGAATTTTTGTTTCTCACTTGGATGGTGTAAATCAAGAAGAAAATGGTTGTTTCTTGCTCTCCCTTTTCTCTCTCTCTTGCTCGGCTGTGAAGGTGCAGAAATGAGGAAGAAAGGCTGCTAATATGGTGTTAATAAGACAAGAGGATTAGGACTAATTGTGACCACAAGTTGGCCTAACACTTGGCTCAATTTCAACCACTCAAATTTTCTCTTTCCTTGTTTTTTCTTTGCCTTAAATTTCGGCCAATAGGAGAGCTAAGAGGGGGAAGATATTTTTCTCCATTAGTGATAAACTTGTATGGCAAGAAAGTGGTAGTCAAGTGGTGCGTTCAATCGGTAGTGCGCGGGACCCGCCGGTTCGCGCCGTTTTTCTTAAAAACACACGTACTAGGATTTTTACTTCCTATTTACTAACCTTATATTATTGTTCCTAATCACATATTAATTCTCACTCAAAAGTCACTTTTAATCACCAAATTGATCCTTGGTCAGTACCGAAAATTCATCCGGCGAAAAATCGCGAAAACCCTAATTTTGCTCAAATCTTGAAACCGAAGTGTAAAACCCTATTTCCAGGTTCATCTGCACTTATTGTTGAACAATTGGGTAGTAGGGCCTTAATAAATAATAATTTTCAAATAAAAGGAAATTTTTAAGAAAACGTGAGGAATTTACAATTTCAATAATTAACATTAGAATCTCTAGTAAAATATGAAAGATTTAAGAAACCGTTTAGTCACAAGTAAACTAGGGTTTTTGATTAAACATTAGGGTTTCTAGTCGTTTAAAACAAAATAAGGTTTTAAATCAAACCCGAAGAAATATACTTTAATATTTTCTTCACAAACAACCTCCTAATATTCGGGATGTTACAAATTCCCCAATGGTTGCAAAGATGGAATTCGAATGGAAGATGAATTTGTGTTGCGGTAGGACTGTTTTGGAAACCCAAGGCTGACTTTTCTTCCTTTGTTTTTGTTTTATAATCAGCCAAGAAGAGTCAAATTTCGTGGCTAAAATGTTCTTAGTCAAGAAAGAAGATTGTTGTGGTGAAGACAAGGATTTTGGCAGCTGGAATTTTGCAGCCTTGTTGTTTACCAAGATTTGGTTCCCAAAACCCAGAAACTTCAAGATTCTTTCAAGAATTCAAGATGTTAATTTCCAGAATTCAAGAAACACGAAATTGAAGATGATTTCCTCCCCAAACAATCCAAGATTTCACGATTTGATCAAGACAGATTTTGGTTGTCTTCAAGAATCCCAACTAAAGTTCCAAGAACTTCAAGATTGTGGTTTTAAACAATTAGGAACTTCAAGAAACCCAAGTTTTGATCAAGACAGATTTCCAGGAATTTTTGTAAGGTTAGCCAGCTATTTTTTTTTTTTTTTTGTATGTAAACAAGAACACAAGGTAATAACTAGATAGGACTTCTAAAACCCTTGCTACAAATTGATTTTTTTCGGATGAACAGTAATCTCGAATGATCAAATAGAACAAAAGACTGGAATTGAATGGATATAACAGGATAGAAACAAGACACAAACACAAACAAAGAATCAAGAATAAGACACAAAAAAAAAGGCTGGACTAAACAAGGCTAACCACAGCAATTAACAACAACTAGACGCAAGTTTATGATGCAACAAATCTGGAAAAATAACGCAAGAACACGATGCAACAAATCTGGAAATTGCGGATAGCAAACTTAGAACACGAAAACAGAATTTTGGACAACTTGACTCGAAAGGAAATAAATAAAGGGATATAACGTGATACCTCTTAACTGGCTCTGATTACCAACTGATACGAACGTCGCCAACCTTGTGACGAAACCCGTAAAAGATTAGTTTCAGGATCGACAAGAGGACACCAAGTTTGGAGCGGATGACCTCAACCCGTTAATCACGTGGTTAACGAACCTTGGTATAATGGTAGAAGACGCCACAACCTAGTGTGATTCTAGATTGATAAGTCACGAACACCTAGAGAAATTCTAAGGTATTCAAGAAGCCTTGGAGAAACCAAGAAAACTCTCAAAATCTGATTTATTGATTGAATGCCTAAAACCATTGGAAGTGTGGGCTATTTATAGCCTTACATAGAGATGAACAACTAAATGTGGAACTAGTCTAGAGTTGTGGTCTTGACTAAGACTAACAATTGTAGGCTTGACTATTTCCATAAGACTAAGAATTGTGGGCTTGACCAAACCTTATGAGGTCATCCCTTAGGTAAACAACCTTATGAGGTCATCCCTTAGGTAAACAACCTTATGAGGTCATCGCTTAGGTAAATAACCTTATGAGGTCATCGCTTAGGTAATTAAAGCAAGACTATGGACCATTAAGCCCTTATTACAATGACTTAACTAAAACAGCAAATGTGACTAGAAAAGGGTCACACATGGTTCTCTTTGACGTGCACTACATGGATGACTTTCATTCCTTCATGCTCAAGACTCTCAATGACCTTGGGGACAATTTCTTGGCCTTGTATCTCATGAACAAGTCCTTGGAGTTCCTCCCTCATCTTGTTAGCTCGTGCTCGAGTTACGGGTCCTAGGGGAACTCGAATAGTTCGCAATGGTGTCTCTTGGTTCGTATCAATCTTTTCTCCAGATTCCTCAGGTATACTGCTGGATGTATCCCTTTTCCGCGTTTGAAAGGCTTTTACTTGGGCTTTCACATCCTCAATTCTTTGGGCCTTCTCAAGAGCCTCTGTAAACGTATTAACTTGAACTGCCGCTAATGCCTCCTGGATTTCCAAATTTAATCCTTGTATAAATCGTCTTATTCTCCGTCGCTCCGTTACCACCAATTCGGAAGCGAATTTAGACAGTCTAGTAAATTTGGTCTCATATTCAGCCACACTTAGGGTTCCCTGACGCAACCCAATAAATTCGTCCTCCCTCCTTTCTTGGACTAAAGGTGGGAGATACTTTTCTTTAAATTCCCATACAAAGTTCGCCCATGTCCATACCGTCTGTTCTCTTTCCCACTTGGCCTTAATTACATTCCACCACGCGCGGGCTGGTCCTTCGAATTGAAATACAGTAAAATTTACTTGTCTTTGCTCCGTGTAATTAAAAGCCGCGAAGATATTAATCATTGCCTCCAACCACTGCTCAGCTATATCTGGATCAGGCCCTCCTTGAAATTTCGGAGGTAGAAACTTTTGGAACCTCTCAAGAGCCATATCCTCTCCGATCTCAGGATTCCGGGGTTGATTCACTGGCATTTGACCTTGTTGATCTACCAGTCGTGCCAGGATATTTGTCATTTGTTGCATCGCCGTCGCCATTCGATCTCCAGCCTCAACCCTCGGTCCCTGTTCTTGCTCGGCCACTGTTTCTCTTTCTTCTCTCGGTTCTTGAGCTTGCCTAGCTCCACGTCCACGACTACGTCTCCCGTCCATATATAGTTTTCCCCCTCTCTTTTCTTTTCTTTTCCCCCAAAAAGGTAATTTAGTGAATAAACACAGTAAATTGACTACAGTAACAAATTCTAGCATTCCAAATACACAAATCAATATATACGCACATAACACGCCATATCAAGAAGACGGATAAGCAAATACACAAATACATATCAAGTTGGACAGATAACCATGTACACACAGGTATACTAACGTCATGTAGTAACAATATACAGGTAAATCAAAAGGAAAAGGTAAAGTCGTCCCAGTATCAGCCCGTCCGGTCTCTCACGTCACTTACTATCCAAACTAGATGTCCCTGACCTCTTGTGCTCATTCTAGTCAGACAAAGCCTGTTCATGTTCCCAAAATACAAGTCTCAAGTCCTTAGCAGCGCCGCAACTCTAGAGTACTCAGGCACGAGAATCCGAAATAAGATAATTCACATCTCGAGCTGCAGTCCCAAGAGTAAACTATCTACAATCGGAATTCCTACCTGACATACCTATCTATGGTCCTCAGATACCATGAGAAAGATTTAAGACCTATAACATTCGCAATTCATAGCTTCACTTAGTCCCTCATACTTATTCACCACTTAGTCCAGGGTCACTCCGCACAGAGACCACGCGAAGCAGCTATAGGTTTTATCCCTCAATCGCTTAACTTTCAAGTCAAATCGAATCCCACAGTCCGGCATCCTAAACTTCAAGCCTAGGATACAGGAAAGCGATAGTAACATTCATTAAAAGGATACGGGCTCACATGGAGCTATTCGTTCGTTCGTTCGTTCTCCAGACATTTCCCCTTATTCCTCCAATTATTTGAAAATTTCCTTTTTGAGAAGTAAACCCTCGTGCCTTCGTTCGTTCATTCATCCCCTTCCGGACGTTGACCGGACTCCACCCATCCGGACGTTGGCCGGACTCCACCCATCCGGACGTAGCCGGACTACAAGGTAATACTCGAATATACCAAATTCACCCAGGGTCACCATATCGCCCGACCGAGTCCGCTTCTGGCTCGAGTCGATCGGTAATGAAGGGCAGGGCCCAGTTCAGCCAAACGGCTTACATTCATGCGCAACTAGCATTTAATCATTTAATCATTGAAAATTTCACATTTATTTAGGTCGAGTGCGATAAAGTACACACTCGCCTAGAAAACTCGTTTTAACAATCATTAAAAGCACTTAACACATTATCAATCAATAATAACAAGCCAATAAGTCAAGGAAATATAACAAACAAAGAACACTCACCTAGTTATGCAAAATAACGTGCAAAATATCCTTCCGGATATTACCCTTAGTCACCAATGAAACCTAAGATTGAACAAGAGAACATATTACAGTTTATCGAGCAAAACATTTAAGGGGAAACGAAGAAACCCGACTAATTAGGAGTAAAACGTGTAAAGATAACTTTCAAGTAAAAATAGGGTTGTTTGGACCCAAGGATGAAAATAACTAGGGTTTCAAAATCAATCGCAAAACCAAGCTCAAAAGGCTTATAGAATTCCAACGGAAAACATTTGACTAACGACAAATCAAAAGACAAATAGATAGGCTAAGAAAATATTCTTTCGGAATCGTAAAGAATCGTTTGTATGACTAAAAGTCACTATATATTCAAGTAGAGGTTATATAACAAGGGTTTTGATGAAAATCATATGGAAAAGGAAGACTCTTAAAACCGTACTTGAAAGTAGTTCACTTGTGGCCGATAAAACCCTAACTCATACTTCTATATTTTGGGTACAGAGTAAGTAAACATTTGGCGTTTCAAATTGAAGAGGTATCATGTTTTGGAATGGTAAAACGATCATAGTATTTGCCAAAACGAAAATATACAAATTCAAATAGAAACTTAGTCCTTGAGCGAAAATTTGGGCAGCACGCCCTTTGTGTTTACCTAATTTTCCAGCCATTTTGGCTTCATTATTTTTCTCATTCAAGCCCAAGTTTATACACAACACAAATGCATTTCAATAGCCGTTCCATAGGCTCAAGACAATACAAGGACATAAATCAACTAATAACAAATGCGGAAATGAAGTTTACAAAAAAAACAGATTTGATAGGGTTTTCCGGAATGGGCACATCCGAGGCTACGCTTATCGGATTGAGGTGAAACTTATACCATTTCGAAGCTAAGAGAAAGGGATACAAGATTGAAGAAGGTCACTCAGTCCAGTTTGTAGTGCAACTAGGTCAAAAGATCAGTATACCAAACCAGCACCGTCAAAACAGGTTTACAAACCGCATTCTCGCTCAAATATCACAAGTCAGGCTCCCTAAGTCCAAATCAAGTGATTCCAAAGCCATCCGAAAACTAAGATACAAGGATACAATTCTTAAGAAGACATCAACAACTAAATCAGAAGCATTCCGAATCAAATTAACCAATTACAGAGGCAATTATCAAGTTCGGGTAGAAACAGGGCAGCGGGGGTAAATCGGTCTTTTCACAGGCTACGTTGCTCTGATTGAGTTGAAATTTTGTAGGCACCTATAAAATATCATTCTATACAACTTTTATGTTTTATGATAAGCCTAATTCGGCCTCTAACTATGAGTAACAGTACCGGGCAGAACTGAAACATGAAATTCCAGAAATCTGGAAATTTTGGTTTTCAATTGAATTTTCTTCCTTTCCTTGTTCCAATCACTACCAAAGCCCCTTATATAATCTTATATACAACATATACTAACCATACAACAAGTTTAGGCAGAAAATCATCAAACCCTAACTTGCATATATCATCCAAAATCATCACAACAACTTGTATAACTTGTAGTCTAATCAAAACATGAGCTAGATAACATCTTAAACCAGAAATTAAAAGAACAAGAACCATGATCAGATCTTATACCTCAAAACAAAGCTTGAAAGAGTGATACTTCACCACCTTTGGAAATTTTTAGTTCCCCTAGCTTCCCAAGCCCACAACTCACTCTTTAATCGGTTTAGAATTTTGATTCCTCACTTAGATGGTGCAAATCAAGAAGAAAATTGTTTTCTCTTGCTCCCCCTTTCTCTCTCTCTTGTCTCGGCCAAGCTCAAGGAAAAATGAAGAAGAAAGGCTGCTCTATGGTGATTAAAAGGCAAGAAGATTAGGATTAGTCTAAGCCACAAGTTTTGCCAACACTTGGATCAACCACAATCACAAAATTTTCTCTTTCTTCTCCTTGCACTTTTGGCCACAAATTTCGGTCAAAGGCAGCTGGAAATGAGGGGATATTTTGCTCAAATATCAATGAGCTCATGTGGTAAGAAAGTGGTGGTCCAGCGGTGCGTTCAATAGGTAGTGCGCGGTACACGTCGGTTCGCACCGTTTTTCCTTAAATCGCACGTATTAGGGTTTTTACTTCCTATTCACTAACCTTATATCATTGCTTCTAATCACATATTATTTCTCACCTAAAAGTCACTTTTAATCACCAAATTTGATCCTTTCTTCGTACCGAAAAATCATCCGGTGAAAAATCGCGAAAACCCTAATTTGCTCCAGTCTTGAAACCGAAAAGTGAAACCCTACTTTCTAGGTTCATTTGCACTTATTATGGAATTACTGGGTAGTAGGCTATAATAAATGAATAACTTCCAAATAAAAGGCATTTTTGAGAAAAATATAAGAAATTTGCGAGTCCTCACACTCTCTCCCCCTTAAAAGAATTTCGACCTCGAAATTCATACCTTCCGTCGCCTCGGAGGACCCCAGAACTCGGTGCTGATCTACGGCATAAACTTGTGTTGATACCTTTGTTCGGTTTCCTCTTTCATGAATTTGTTTCAGTTTGGTTCCTTCCACTTGTTGAGTACTACCCTCTCGTGGCTGTTTCTTCGGGCAGTTGCTACGTTGATGATTGCTACTCCCACAAATCAAACATTTTCCCCCTTTTCGCCAGCAATCATTCTCAGTGTGATTTGCCTTTCCACAGTATCCACAGGCCAATCGAGGAACTACTGTTGGATCTTC
This sequence comes from Coffea arabica, assembly GCF_036785885.1. NCBI lineage: Eukaryota > Viridiplantae > Streptophyta > Magnoliopsida > Gentianales > Rubiaceae > Coffea > Coffea arabica. Next base: position 23,575,129 of record NC_092311.1, on the reverse strand, counting down.
TCGAGAAATGTCCTTTGATCCGATCTGACTTCCTTTCATGGACCTTTCATCGACTGCTCTTAATGTCCAAGGTGGGCGAGGTGAATGGTTCACTTTTTGCACTTTGGAGAGCAGTATCTTTTCTCCAGATTCCTCAGGTATACCGCTGGATGTATCTCTTTTCCGCGTTTGAAAGGCTTTTACTTGGGCTTTCACATCCTCAATTCTTTGGGCCTTCTCAAAAGCCTCTGTAAACGTATTAACTTGAACTGCCGCTAATGCCTCCTGGATTTCCAAATTTAGTCCTTGTATAAATCGTCTTATTCTCCGTCGCTCCGTTACCACCAATTCGGAAGCGAATTTAGACAGTCTAGTAAATTTGGTCTCATATTCAGCCACACTTAGGGTTCCCTGACGCAACCCAATAAATTCGTCCTCCCTCCTTTCTTGGACTAAAGGTGGGAGATACTTTTCATTAAATTCCCTTACAAAGTTCGCCCATGTCCATACCGTCTGTTCTCTTTCCCACTTGGCCTTAATTACATTCCACCACGCGCGGGCTGGTCCTTCGAATTGAAATACAGCAAAATTTACTTGTCTTTGCTCCGTGTAATTCAAAGCCGCGAAGATATTAATCATTGCCTCCAACCACTGCTCAGCTATATCTGGATCAGGCCCTTCTTGAAATTTCGGAGGTAGAAACTTTTGGAACCTCTCAAGAGCCTTATCCTCTCCGATCTCAGGATTCCGGGGTTGATTCACTGGCATTTGACCTTGTTGATCTACCAGTCGTGCCAGGATATTTGTCATTTGTTGCATCGCCGTCGCCATTTGATCTCCAGCCTCAACCCTCGGTCCCTGTTCTTGCTCGGCCACTGTTTCTCTTTCTTCTCTCGGTTCTTGAGCTTGCCTAGCTCCACGTCCACGACTACGTCTCCCGTCCATATATATGTTTTCCCCCTCTCTTTTCTTTTCTTTTCCCCCAAAAAGGTAATTTAGTGAATAAACACAGTAAATTGACTACAGTAACAAATTCTAGCATTCCAAATACACAAATCAATATATACGCACATAACACGCCATATCAAGAAGACGGATAAGCAAATACACAAATACATATCAAGTTGGACAGATAACCATGTACACACAGGTATACTAACGTCATGTAGTAACAATATACAGGTAAATCAAAAGGAAAAGGTAAAGTCGTCCCAGTATCAGCCCGTCCGGTCTCTCACGTCACTTACTATCCAAACTAGATGTCCCTGACCTCTTGTGCTCATTCTAGTCGGACAAAGCCTGTTCATGTTCCCAAAATACAAGTCTCAAGTCCTTAGCAGCGCCGCAACTCTAGAGTACTCAGGCACGAGAATCCGAAATAAGATAATTCACATCTCGAGCTGCAGTCCCAAGAGTAAACTATCTACAATCGGAATTCCTACCTGACATACCTATCTATGGTCCTCAGATACCATGAGAAAGATTTAAGACCTATAACATTCGCAATTCATAGCTTCACTTAGTCCCTCATACTTATTCACCACTTAGTCCAGGGTCACTCCGCACAGAGACCACGCGAAGCAGCTATAGGTTTTATCCCTCAATCGCTTAACTTTCAAGTCAAATCGAATCCCACAGTCCGGCATCCTAAACTTCAAGCCTAGGATACACTACAGATATCTGAAGCCTAAGCTCTGATACCACCTGTGACGGCCCCACCTCTCCCTAGGGCGTACCCCAGGGTTCGGCGGACCGCCTGCCCAACTCTCGCCGGGACTCACTCATTCACTACAGTCCTCACTTAAAATCTGAATAAATCACAAGAATAAATAGGGCAACGATCCAGAACTTAAAGCGAAACTTATAGACATTGCCATCCCCAAAAGGGAGTGTAAAGATCGAATATACAAAGGTTCTCAATCCTTCATACGTCCAGCCCGTGCCAAGCACTAGGCGAGAACCACTACAAAAGAAACAAAAGAAACAAAAGAACTAGACTGGCTAGTCTATGCTCTCATTCTGCTCGCCGTCCCCTGTTAAGGAAAACAAAACTAAAGGGGTGAGCTTTTCAGTGAGGTTCCGAACAGATAATCAAACAATCAATTCAATACATTAAACATGGAGTATCAATAATTCAAGAAACATTTACAATGGAAAGCGATAGTAACATTCATTAAAAGGATACGGGCTCACATGGAGCTATTCGTTCGTTCGTTCGTTCCCCAGACATTTCCCCTTATTCCTCCAATTATTTGAAAATTTCCTTTTTGAGAAGTAAACCCTCGTGCCTTCGTTCGTTCATTCATCCCCTTCCGGACGTTGGCCGGACTCCACCCATCCGGACGTAGCCGGACTACAAGGTAATACTCCACCCAGGGTCACCATATCGCCCGACCGAGTCCGCTTCTGGCTCGAGTCGATCGGTAACGAAGGGCAGGGCCCAGTTCAGCCAAACGGCTTACATTCATGCGCAACTAGCATTTAATCATTTGATCATTGAAAATTTTACATTTATTTAGGTCGAGTGTGATAAAGTACACACTCGCCTAGAAAACTCGTTTTAACAATCATTAAAAGCACTTAACACATTATCAATCAATAATAACAAGCCAATAAGTCAAGGAAATATAACAAACAAAGAACACTCACCTAGTTATGCAAAATAACGTGCAAAATATCCTTCCGGATATTACCCTTAGTCACCAATGAAACCTAAGATTGAACAAGAGAACATATTACAGTTTATCGAGCAAAACATTTAAGGGGAAACGAAGAAACCCGACTAATTAGGAGTAAAACGTGTAAAGATAACTTTCAAGTAAAAATAGGGTTGTTTGGACCCAAGGATGAAAATAACTAGGGTTTCAAAATCAATCGCAAAACCAAGCTCAAAAGGCTTATAGAATTCCAACGGAAAACATTTGACTAACGACAAATCAAAAGACAAATAGATAGGCTAAGAAAATATTCTTTCGGAATCGTAAAGAATCGTTTGTATGACTAAAAGTCACTATATATTCAAGTAGAGGTTATATAACAAGGGTTTTGATGAAAATCATATGGAAAAGGAAGACTCTTAAAACCGTACTTGAAAGTAGTTCACTTGTGGCCGATAAAACCCTAACTCATACTTCTATATTTTGGGTACAGAGTAAGTAAACATTTGGCGTTTCAAATTGAAGAGGTATCATGTTTTGGAATGGTAAAACGATCATAGTATTTGCCAAACGAAAATATACAAATTCAAATAGAAACTTAGTCCTTGAGCGAAAATTTGGGCAGCACGCCCTTTGTGTTTACCTAATTTTCCAGCCATTTTGGCTTCATTATTTTTCTCATTCAAGCCCAAGTTTATACACAACACAAATGCATTTCAATAGCCGTTCCATAGGCTCAAGACAATACAAGGACATAAATCAACTAATAACAAATGCGGAAATGAAGTTTACAAAAAAAACAGATTTGATAGGGTTTTGCGGAATGGGCACATCCGAGGCTACGCTTATCGGATTGAGGTGAAACTTATACCATTTCGAAGCTAAGAGAAAGGGATACAAGATTGAAGAAGGTCACTCAGTCCAGTTTGTAGTGCAACTAGGTCAAAAGATCAGTATACCAAACCAGCACCGTCAAAACAGGTTTACAAACCGCATTCTCGCTCAAATATCACAAGTCAGGCTCCCTAAGTCCAAATCAAGTGATTCCAAAGCCATCCGAAAGCTAAGATACAAGGATACAATTCTTAAGAAGACATCAAAAACTAAATCAGAAGCATTCCGAATCAAATTAACCAATTACAGAGGCAATTATCAAGTTCGGGTAGAAACAGGGCAGCGGGGGTAAATCGGTCTTTTCACAGGCTACGTTGCTCTGATTGAGTTGAAATTTTGTAGGCACCTATAAAATATCATTCTATACAACTTTTATGTTTTATGATAAGCCTAATTCGGCCTCTAACTATGAGTAACAGTACCGGGCAGAACTGAAACATGAAATTCCAGAAATCTGGAAATTTTGGTTTTCAATTGAATTTTCTTCCTTTCCTTGTTCCAATCACTACCAAAGCCCCTTATATAATCTTATATACAACATATACTAACCATACAACAAGTTTAGGCAGAAAATCATCAAACCCTAACTTGCATATATCATCCAAAATCATCACAACAACTTGTATAACTTGTAGTCTAATCAAAACATGAGCTAGATAACATCTTAAACCAGAAATTAAAAGAACAAGAACCATGATCAGATCTTATACCTCAAAACAAAGCTTGAAAGAGTGATACTTCACCACCTTTGGAAATTTTTAGTTCCCCTAGCTTCCCAAGCCCACAACTCACTCTTTAATCGGTTTAGAATTTTGATTCCTCACTTAGATGGTGCAAATCAAGAAGAAAATTGTTTTCTCTTGCTCCCCCTTTCTCTCTCTCTTGTCTCGGCCAAGCTCAAGGAAAAATGAAGAAGAAAGGCTGCTCTATGGTGATTAAAAGGCAAGAAGATTAGGATTAGTCTAAGCCACAAGTTTTGCCAACACTTGGATCAACCACAATCACAAAATTTTCTCTTTCTTCTCCTTGCACTTTTGGCCACAAATTTCGGTCAAAGGCAGCTGGAAATGAGGGGATATTTTGCTCAAATATCAATGAGCTCATGTGGTAAGAAAGTGGTGGTCCAGCGGTGCGTTCAATAGGTAGTGCGCGGTACACGTCGGTTCGCACCGTTTTTCCTTAAATCGCACGTATTAGGGTTTTTACTTCCTATTCACTAACCTTATATCATTGCTTCTAATCACATATTATTTCTCACCTAAAAGTCACTTTTAATCACCAAATTTGATCCTTTCTTCGTACCGAAAAATCATCCGGTGAAAAATCGCGAAAACCCTAATTTGCTCCAGTCTTGAAACCGAAAAGTGAAACCCTACTTTCTAGGTTCATTTGCACTTATTATGGAATTACTGGGTAGTAGGCTATAATAAATGAATAACTTCCAAATAAAAGGCATTTTTGAGAAAAATATAAGAAATTTGCGAGTCCTCACACTCTCTCCCCCTTAAAAGAATTTCGACCTCGAAATTCATACCTTCCGTCGCCTCGGAGGACCCCAGAACTCGGTGCTGATCTACGGCATAAACTTGTGTTGATACCTTTGTTCGGTTTCCTCTTTCATGAATTTGTTTCAGTTTGGTTCCTTCCACTTGTTGAGTACTACCCTCTCGTGGCTGTTTCTTCGGGCAGTTGCTACGTTGATGATTGCTACTCCCACAAATCAAACATTTTCCCCCTTTTCGCCAGCAATCATTCTCAGTGTGATTTGCCTTTCCACAGTATCCACAGGCCAATCGAGGAACTACTGTTGGATCTTCTCGAGAAATGTCCTTTGATCCGATCTGACTTCCTTTCATGGACCTTTCATCGACTGCTCTTAATGTCCAAGGTGGGCGAGGTGAATGGTTCACTTTTTGCACTTTGGAGAGCAGTATCTTTTCTCCAGATTCCTCAGGTATACCGCTGGATGTATCTCTTTTCCGCGTTTGAAAGGCTTTTACTTGGGCTTTCACATCCTCAATTCTTTGGGCCTTCTCAAGAGCCTCTGTAAACGTATTAACTTGAACTGCCGCTAATGCCTCCTGGATTTCCAAATTTAGTCCTTGTATAAATCGTCTTATTCTCCGTCGCTCCGTTACCACCAATTCGGAAGCGAATTTAGACAGTCTAGTAAATTTGGTCTCATATTCAGCCACACTTAGGGTTCCCTGACGCAACCCAATAAATTCGTCCTCCCTCCTTTCTTGGACTAAAGGTGGGAGATACTTTTCATTAAATTCCCTTACAAAGTTCGCCCATGTCCATACCGTCTGTTCTCTTTCCCACTTGGCCTTAATTACATTCCACCACGCGCGGGCTGGTCCTTCGAATTGAAATACAGCAAAATTTACTTGTCTTTGCTCCGTGTAATTCAAAGCCGCGAAGATATTAATCATTGCCTCCAACCACTGCTCAGCTATATCTGGATCAGGCCCTTCTTGAAATTTCGGAGGTAGAAACTTTTGGAACCTCTCAAGAGCCTTATCCTCTCCGATCTCAGGATTCCGGGGTTGATTCACTGGCATTTGACCTTGTTGATCTACCAGTCGTGCCAGGATATTTGTCATTTGTTGCATCGCCGTCGCCATTTGATCTCCAGCCTCAACCCTCGGTCCCTGTTCTTGCTCGGCCACTGTTTCTCTTTCTTCTCTCGGTTCTTGAGCTTGCCTAGCTCCACGTCCACGACTACGTCTCCCGTCCATATATATGTTTTCCCCCTCTCTTTTCTTTTCTTTTCCCCCAAAAAGGTAATTTAGTGAATAAACACAGTAAATTGACTACAGTAACAAATTCTAGCATTCCAAATACACAAATCAATATATACGCACATAACACGCCATATCAAGAAGACGGATAAGCAAATACACAAATACATATCAAGTTGGACAGATAACCATGTACACACAGGTATACTAACGTCATGTAGTAACAATATACAGGTAAATCAAAAGGAAAAGGTAAAGTCGTCCCAGTATCAGCCCGTCCGGTCTCTCACGTCACTTACTATCCAAACTAGATGTCCCTGACCTCTTGTGCTCATTCTAGTCGGACAAAGCCTGTTCATGTTCCCAAAATACAAGTCTCAAGTCCTTAGCAGCGCCGCAACTCTAGAGTACTCAGGCACGAGAATCCGAAATAAGATAATTCACATCTCGAGCTGCAGTCCCAAGAGTAAACTATCTACAATCGGAATTCCTACCTGACATACCTATCTATGGTCCTCAGATACCATGAGAAAGATTTAAGACCTATAACATTCGCAATTCATAGCTTCACTTAGTCCCTCATACTTATTCACCACTTAGTCCAGGGTCACTCCGCACAGAGACCACGCGAAGCAGCTATAGGTTTTATCCCTCAATCGCTTAACTTTCAAGTCAAATCGAATCCCACAGTCCGGCATCCTAAACTTCAAGCCTAGGATACACTACAGATATCTGAAGCCTAAGCTCTGATACCACCTGTGACGGCCCCACCTCTCCCTAGGGCGTACCCCAGGGTTCGGCGGACCGCCTGCCCAACTCTCGCCGGGACTCACTCATTCACTACAGTCCTCACTTAAAATCTGAATAAATCACAAGAATAAATAGGGCAACGATCCAGAACTTAAAGCGAAACTTATAGACATTGCCATCCCCAAAAGGGAGTGTAAAGATCGAATATACAAAGGTTCTCAATCCTTCATACGTCCAGCCCGTGCCAAGCACTAGGCGAGAACCACTACAAAAGAAACAAAAGAAACAAAAGAACTAGACTGGCTAGTCTATGCTCTCATTCTGCTCGCCGTCCCCTGTTAAGGAAAACAAAACTAAAGGGGTGAGCTTTTCAGTGAGGTTCCGAACAGATAATCAAACAATCAATTCAATACATTAAACATGGAGTATCAATAATTCAAGAAACATTTACAATGGAAAGCGATAGTAACATTCATTAAAAGGATACGGGCTCACATGGAGCTATTCGTTCGTTCGTTCGTTCCCCAGACATTTCCCCTTATTCCTCCAATTATTTGAAAATTTCCTTTTTGAGAAGTAAACCCTCGTGCCTTCGTTCGTTCATTCATCCCCTTCCGGACGTTGGCCGGACTCCACCCATCCGGACGTAGCCGGACTACAAGGTAATACTCCACCCAGGGTCACCATATCGCCCGACCGAGTCCGCTTCTGGCTCGAGTCGATCGGTAACGAAGGGCAGGGCCCAGTTCAGCCAAACGGCTTACATTCATGCGCAACTAGCATTTAATCATTTGATCATTGAAAATTTTACATTTATTTAGGTCGAGTGTGATAAAGTACACACTCGCCTAGAAAACTCGTTTTAACAATCATTAAAAGCACTTAACACATTATCAATCAATAATAACAAGCCAATAAGTCAAGGAAATATAACAAACAAAGAACACTCACCTAGTTATGCAAAATAACGTGCAAAATATCCTTCCGGATATTACCCTTAGTCACCAATGAAACCTAAGATTGAACAAGAGAACATATTACAGTTTATCGAGCAAAACATTTAAGGGGAAACGAAGAAACCCGACTAATTAGGAGTAAAACGTGTAAAGATAACTTTCAAGTAAAAAGAGGGTTGTTTGGACCCAAGGATGAAAATAACTAGGGTTTCAAAATCAATCGCAAAACCAAGCTCAAAAGGCTTATAGAATTCCAACGGAAAACATTTGACTAACGACAAATCAAAAGACAAATAGATAGGCTAAGAAAATATTCTTTCGGAATCGTAAAGAATCGTTTGTATGACTAAAAGTCACTATATATTCAAGTAGAGGTTATATAACAAGGGTTTTGATGAAAATCATATGGAAAAGGAAGACTCTTAAAACCGTACTTGAAAGTAGTTCACTTGTGGCCGATAAAACCCTAACTCATACTTCTATATTTTGGGTACAGAGTAAGTAAACATTTGGCGTTTCAAATTGAAGAGGTATCATGTTTTGGAATGGTAAAACGATCATAGTATTTGCCAAACGAAAATATACAAATTCAAATAGAAACTTAGTCCTTGAGCGAAAATTTGGGCAGCACGCCCTTTGTGTTTACCTAATTTTCCAGCCATTTTGGCTTCATTATTTTTCTCATTCAAGCCCAAGTTTATACACAACACAAATGCATTTCAATAGCCGTTCCATAGGCTCAAGACAATACAAGGACATAAATCAACTAATAACAAATGCGGAAATGAAGTTTACAAAAAAAACAGATTTGATAGGGTTTTGCGGAATGGGCACATCCGAGGCTACGCTTATCGGATTGAGGTGAAACTTATACCATTTCGAAGCTAAGAGAAAGGGATACAAGATTGAAGAAGGTCACTCAGTCCAGTTTGTAGTGCAACTAGGTCAAAAGATCAGTATACCAAACCAGCACCGTCAAAACAGGTTTACAAACCGCATTCTCGCTCAAATATCACAAGTCAGGCTCCCTAAGTCCAAATCAAGTGATTCCAAAGCCATCCGAAAGCTAAGATACAAGGATACAATTCTTAAGAAGACATCAAAAACTAAATCAGAAGCATTCCGAATCAAATTAACCAATTACAGAGGCAATTATCAAGTTCGGGTAGAAACAGGGCAGCGGGGGTAAATCGGTCTTTTCACAGGCTACGTTGCTCTGATTGAGTTGAAATTTTGTAGGCACCTATAAAATATCATTCTATACAACTTTTATGTTTTATGATAAGCCTAATTCGGCCTCTAACTATGAGTAACAGTACCGGGCAGAACTGAAACATGAAATTCCAGAAATCTGGAAATTTTGGTTTTCAATTGAATTTTCTTCCTTTCCTTGTTCCAATCACTACCAAAGCCCCTTATATAATCTTATATACAACATATACTAACCATACAACAAGTTTAGGCAGAAAATCATCAAACCCTAACTTGCATATATCATCCAAAATCATCACAACAACTTGTATAACTTGTAGTCTAATCAAAACATGAGCTAGATAACATCTTAAACCAGAAATTAAAAGAACAAGAACCATGATCAGATCTTATACCTCAAAACAAAGCTTGAAAGAGTGATACTTCACCACCTTTGGAAATTTTTAGTTCCCCTAGCTTCCCAAGCCCACAACTCACTCTTTAATCGGTTTAGAATTTTGATTCCTCACTTAGATGGTGCAAATCAAGAAGAAAATTGTTTTCTCTTGCTCCCCCTTTCTCTCTCTCTTGTCTCGGCCAAGCTCAAGGAAAAATGAAGAAGAAAGGCTGCTCTATGGTGATTAAAAGGCAAGAAGATTAGGATTAGTCTAAGCCACAAGTTTTGCCAACACTTGGATCAACCACAATCACAAAATTTTCTCTTTCTTCTCCTTGCACTTTTGGCCACAAATTTCGGTCAAAGGCAGCTGGAAATGAGGGGATATTTTGCTCAAATATCAATGAGCTCATGTGGTAAGAAAGTGGTGGTCCAGCGGTGCGTTCAATAGGTAGTGCGCGGTACACGTCGGTTCGCACCGTTTTTCCTTAAATCGCACGTATTAGGGTTTTTACTTCCTATTCACTAACCTTATATCATTGCTTCTAATCACATATTATTTCTCACCTAAAAGTCACTTTTAATCACCAAATTTGATCCTTTCTTCGTACCGAAAAATCATCCGGTGAAAAATCGCGAAAACCCTAATTTGCTCCAGTCTTGAAACCGAAAAGTGAAACCCTACTTTCTAGGTTCATTTGCACTTATTATGGAATTACTGGGTAGTAGGCTATAATAAATGAATAACTTCCAAATAAAAGGCATTTTTGAGAAAAATATAAGAAATTTGCGAGTCCTCACACTCTCTCCCCCTTAAAAGAATTTCGACCTCGAAATTCATACCTTCCGTCGCCTCGGAGGACCCCAGAACTCGGTGCTGATCTACGGCATAAACTTGTGTTGATACCTTTGTTCGGTTTCCTCTTTCATGAATTTGTTTCAGTTTGGTTCCTTCCACTTGTTGAGTACTACCCTCTCGTGGCTGTTTCTTCGGGCAGTTGCTACGTTGATGATTGCTACTCCCACAAATCAAACATTTTCCCCCTTTTCGCCAGCAATCATTCTCAGTGTGATTTGCCTTTCCACAGTATCCACAGGCCAATCGAGGAACTACTGTTGGATCTTCTCGAGAAATGTCCTTTGATCCGATCTGACTTCCTTTCATGGACCTTTCATCGACTGCTCTTAATGTCCAAGGTGGGCGAGGTGAATGGTTCACTTTTTGCACTTTGGAGAGCAGTATCTTTTCTCCAGATTCCTCAGGTATACCGCTGGATGTATCTCTTTTCCGCGTTTGAAAGGCTTTTACTTGGGCTTTCACATCCTCAATTCTTTGGGCCTTCTCAAGAGCCTCTGTAAACGTATTAACTTGAACTGCCGCTAATGCCTCCTGGATTTCCAAATTTAGTCCTTGTATAAATCGTCTTATTCTCCGTCGCTCCGTTACCACCAATTCGGAAGCGAATTTAGACAGTCTAGTAAATTTGGTCTCATATTCAGCCACACTTAGGGTTCCCTGACGCAACCCAATAAATTCGTCCTCCCTCCTTTCTTGGACTAAAGGTGGGAGATACTTTTCATTAAATTCCCTTACAAAGTTCGCCCATGTCCATACCGTCTGTTCTCTTTCCCACTTGGCCTTAATTACATTCCACCACGCGCGGGCTGGTCCTTCGAATTGAAATACAGCAAAATTTACTTGTCTTTGCTCCGTGTAATTCAAAGCCGCGAAGATATTAATCATTGCCTCCAACCACTGCTCAGCTATATCTGGATCAGGCCCTTCTTGAAATTTCGGAGGTAGAAACTTTTGGAACCTCTCAAGAGCCTTATCCTCTCCGATCTCAGGATTCCGGGGTTGATTCACTGGCATTTGACCTTGTTGATCTACCAGTCGTGCCAGGATATTTGTCATTTGTTGCATCGCCGTCGCCATTTGATCTCCAGCCTCAACCCTCGGTCCCTGTTCTTGCTCGGCCACTGTTTCTCTTTCTTCTCTCGGTTCTTGAGCTTGCCTAGCTCCACGTCCACGACTACGTCTCCCGTCCATATATATGTTTTCCCCCTCTCTTTTCTTTTCTTTTCCCCCAAAAAGGTAATTTAGTGAATAAACACAGTAAATTGACTACAGTAACAAATTCTAGCATTCCAAATACACAAATCAATATATACGCACATAACACGCCATATCAAGAAGACGGATAAGCAAATACACAAATACATATCAAGTTGGACAGATAACCATGTACACACAGGTATACTAACGTCATGTAGTAACAATATACAGGTAAATCAAAAGGAAAAGGTAAAGTCGTCCCAGTATCAGCCCGTCCGGTCTCTCACGTCACTTACTATCCAAACTAGATGTCCCTGACCTCTTGTGCTCATTCTAGTCGGACAAAGCCTGTTCATGTTCCCAAAATACAAGTCTCAAGTCCTTAGCAGCGCCGCAACTCTAGAGTACTCAGGCACGAGAATCCGAAATAAGATAATTCACATCTCGAGCTGCAGTCCCAAGAGTAAACTATCTACAATCGGAATTCCTACCTGACATACCTATCTATGGTCCTCAGATACCATGAGAAAGATTTAAGACCTATAACATTCGCAATTCATAGCTTCACTTAGTCCCTCATACTTATTCACCACTTAGTCCAGGGTCACTCCGCACAGAGACCACGCGAAGCAGCTATAGGTTTTATCCCTCAATCGCTTAACTTTCAAGTCAAATCGAATCCCACAGTCCGGCATCCTAAACTTCAAGCCTAGGATACACTACAGATATCTGAAGCCTAAGCTCTGATACCACCTGTGACGGCCCCACCTCTCCCTAGGGCGTACCCCAGGGTTCGGCGGACCGCCTGCCCAACTCTCGCCGGGACTCACTCATTCACTACAGTCCTCACTTAAAATCTGAATAAATCACAAGAATAAATAGGGCAACGATCCAGAACTTAAAGCGAAACTTATAGACATTGCCATCCCCAAAAGGGAGTGTAAAGATCGAATATACAAAGGTTCTCAATCCTTCATACGTCCAGCCCGTGCCAAGCACTAGGCGAGAACCACTACAAAAGAAACAAAAGAAACAAAAGAACTAGACTGGCTAGTCTATGCTCTCATTCTGCTCGCCGTCCCCTGTTAAGGAAAACAAAACTAAAGGGGTGAGCTTTTCAGTGAGGTTCCGAACAGATAATCAAACAATCAATTCAATACATTAAACATGGAGTATCAATAATTCAAGAAACATTTACAATGGAAAGCGATAGTAACATTCATTAAAAGGATACGGGCTCACATGGAGCTATTCGTTCGTTCGTTCGTTCCCCAGACATTTCCCCTTATTCCTCCAATTATTTGAAAATTTCCTTTTTGAGAAGTAAACCCTCGTGCCTTCGTTCGTTCATTCATCCCCTTCCGGACGTTGGCCGGACTCCACCCATCCGGACGTAGCCGGACTACAAGGTAATACTCCACCCAGGGTCACCATATCGCCCGACCGAGTCCGCTTCTGGCTCGAGTCGATCGGTAACGAAGGGCAGGGCCCAGTTCAGCCAAACGGCTTACATTCATGCGCAACTAGCATTTAATCATTTGATCATTGAAAATTTTACATTTATTTAGGTCGAGTGTGATAAAGTACACACTCGCCTAGAAAACTCGTTTTAACAATCATTAAAAGCACTTAACACATTATCAATCAATAATAACAAGCCAATAAGTCAAGGAAATATAACAAACAAAGAACACTCACCTAGTTATGCAAAATAACGTGCAAAATATCCTTCCGGATATTACCCTTAGTCACCAATGAAACCTAAGATTGAACAAGAGAACATATTACAGTTTATCGAGCAAAACATTTAAGGGGAAACGAAGAAACCCGACTAATTAGGAGTAAAACGTGTAAAGATAACTTTCAAGTAAAAAGAGGGTTGTTTGGACCCAAGGATGAAAATAACTAGGGTTTCAAAATCAATCGCAAAACCAAGCTCAAAAGGCTTATAGAATTCCAACGGAAAACATTTGACTAACGACAAATCAAAAGACAAATAGATAGGCTAAGAAAATATTCTTTCGGAATCGTAAAGAATCGTTTGTATGACTAAAAGTCACTATATATTCAAGTAGAGGTTATATAACAAGGGTTTTGATGAAAATCATATGGAAAAGGAAGACTCTTAAAACCGTACTTGAAAGTAGTTCACTTGTGGCCGATAAAACCCTAACTCATACTTCTATATTTTGGGTACAGAGTAAGTAAACATTTGGCGTTTCAAATTGAAGAGGTATCATGTTTTGGAATGGTAAAACGATCATAGTATTTGCCAAACGAAAATATACAAATTCAAATAGAAACTTAGTCCTTGAGCGAAAATTTGGGCAGCACGCCCTTTGTGTTTACCTAATTTTCCAGCCATTTTGGCTTCATTATTTTTCTCATTCAAGCCCAAGTTTATACACAACACAAATGCATTTCAATAGCCGTTCCATAGGCTCAAGACAATACAAGGACATAAATCAACTAATAACAAATGCGGAAATGAAGTTTACAAAAAAAACAGATTTGATAGGGTTTTGCGGAATGGGCACATCCGAGGCTACGCTTATCGGATTGAGGTGAAACTTATACCATTTCGAAGCTAAGAGAAAGGGATACAAGATTGAAGAAGGTCACTCAGTCCAGTTTGTAGTGCAACTAGGTCAAAAGATCAGTATACCAAACCAGCACCGTCAAAACAGGTTTACAAACCGCATTCTCGCTCAAATATCACAAGTCAGGCTCCCTAAGTCCAAATCAAGTGATTCCAAAGCCATCCGAAAGCTAAGATACAAGGATACAATTCTTAAGAAGACATCAAAAACTAAATCAGAAGCATTCCGAATCAAATTAACCAATTACAGAGGCAATTATCAAGTTCGGGTAGAAACAGGGCAGCGGGGGTAAATCGGTCTTTTCACAGGCTACGTTGCTCTGATTGAGTTGAAATTTTGTAGGCACCTATAAAATATCATTCTATACAACTTTTATGTTTTATGATAAGCCTAATTCGGCCTCTAACTATGAGTAACAGTACCGGGCAGAACTGAAACATGAAATTCCAGAAATCTGGAAATTTTGGTTTTCAATTGAATTTTCTTCCTTTCCTTGTTCCAATCACTACCAAAGCCCCTTATATAATCTTATATACAACATATACTAACCATACAACAAGTTTAGGCAGAAAATCATCAAACCCTAACTTGCATATATCATCCAAAATCATCACAACAACTTGTATAACTTGTAGTCTAATCAAAACATGAGCTAGATAACATCTTAAACCAGAAATTAAAAGAACAAGAACCATGATCAGATCTTATACCTCAAAACAAAGCTTGAAAGAGTGATACTTCACCACCTTTGGAAATTTTTAGTTCCCCTAGCTTCCCAAGCCCACAACTCACTCTTTAATCGGTTTAGAATTTTGATTCCTCACTTAGATGGTGCAAATCAAGAAGAAAATTGTTTTCTCTTGCTCCCCCTTTCTCTCTCTCTTGTCTCGGCCAAGCTCAAGGAAAAATGAAGAAGAAAGGCTGCTCTATGGTGATTAAAAGGCAAGAAGATTAGGATTAGTCTAAGCCACAAGTTTTGCCAACACTTGGATCAACCACAATCACAAAATTTTCTCTTTCTTCTCCTTGCACTTTTGGCCACAAATTTCGGTCAAAGGCAGCTGGAAATGAGGGGATATTTTGCTCAAATATCAATGAGCTCATGTGGTAAGAAAGTGGTGGTCCAGCGGTGCGTTCAATAGGTAGTGCGCGGTACACGTCGGTTCGCACCGTTTTTCCTTAAATCGCACGTATTAGGGTTTTTACTTCCTATTCACTAACCTTATATCATTGCTTCTAATCACATATTATTTCTCACCTAAAAGTCACTTTTAATCACCAAATTTGATCCTTTCTTCGTACCGAAAAATCATCCGGTGAAAAATCGCGAAAACCCTAATTTGCTCCAGTCTTGAAACCGAAAAGTGAAACCCTACTTTCTAGGTTCATTTGCACTTATTATGGAATTACTGGGTAGTAGGCTATAATAAATGAATAATTTCCAAATAAAAGGCATTTTTGAGAAAAATATAAGAAATTTGCGAGTCCTCACACTCTCTCCCCCTTAAAAGAATTTCGACCTCGAAATTCATACCTTCCGTCGCCTCGGAGGACCCCAGAACTCGGTGCTGATCTACGGCATAAACTTGTGTTGATACCTTTGTTCGGTTTCCTCTTTCATGAATTTGTTTCAGTTTGGTTCCTTCCACTTGTTGAGTACTACCCTCTCGTGGCTGTTTCTTCGGGCAATTGCTACGTTGATGATTGCTACTCCCACAAATCAAACATTTTCCCCCTTTTCGCCAGCAATCATTCTCAGTGTGATTTGCCTTTCCACAGTATCCACAGGCCAATCGAGGAACTACTGTTGGATCTTCTCGAGAAATGTCCTTTGATCCGATCTGACTTCCTTTCATGGACCTTTCATCGACTGCTCTTAATGTCCAAGGTGGGCGAGGTGAATGGTTCACTTTTTGCACTTTGGAGAGCAGTATCTTTTCTCCAGATTCCTCAGGTATACTGCTGGATGTATCTCTTTTCCGCGTTTGAAAGGCTTTTACTTGGGCTTTCACATCCTCAATTCTTTGGGCCTTCTCAAGAGCCTCTGTAAACGTATTAACTTGAACTGCCGCTAATGCCTCCTGGATTTCCAAATTTAGTCCTTGTATAAATCGTCTTATTCTCCGTCGCTCCGTTACCACCAATTCGGAAGCGAATTTAGACGGTCTAGTAAATTTGGTCTCATATTCAGCCACACTTAGGGTTCCCTGACGCAACCCAATAAATTCGTCCTCCCCCCTTTCTTGGACTAAAGGTGGGAGATACTTTTCTTTAAATTCCCTTACAAAGTTCGCCCATGTCCATACCGTCTGTTCTCTTTCCCACTTGGCCTTAATTACATTCCACCACGCGCGGGCTGGTCCTTCGAATTGAAATACATCAAAATTTACTTGTCTTTGCTCCGTGTAATTCAAAGCCGCGAAGATATTAATCATTGCCTCCAACCACTGCTCAGTTATATCTGGATCAGGCCCTCCTTGAAATTTCGGAGGTAGAAACTTTTGGAACCTCTCAAGAGCCTTATCCTCTCCGATCTCAGGATTCCGGGGTTGATTCACTGGCATTTGACCTTGTTGATCTACCAGTCGTGCCAGGATATTTGTCATTTGTTGCATCGCCGTCGCCATTTGATCTCCAGCCTCAACCCTCGGTCCCTGTTCTTGCTCGGCCACTGTTTCTCTTTCTTCTCTCGGTTCTTGAGCTTGCCTAGCTCCACGTCCACGACTACGTCTCCCGTCCATATATATGTTTTCCCCCTCTCTTTTCTTTTCTTTTCCCCCAAAAAGGTAATTTAGTGAATAAACACAGTAAATTGACTACAGTAACAAATTCTAGCATTCCAAATACACAAATCAATATATACGCACATAACACGCCATATCAAGAAGACGGATAAGCAAATACACAAATACATATCAAGTTGGACAGATAACCATGTACACACAGGTATACTAACGTCATGTAGTAACAATATACAGGTAAATCAAAAGGAAAAGGTAAAGTCGTCCCAGTATCAGCCCGTCCGGTCTCTCACGTCACTTACGATCCAAACTAGATGTCCCTGACCTCTTGTGCTCATTCTAGTCGGACAAAGCCTGTTCATGTTCCCAAAATACAAGTCTCAAGTCCTTAGCAGCGCCGCAACTCTAGAGTACTCAGGCACGAGAATCCGAAATAAGATAATTCACATCTCGAGCTGCAGTCCCAAGAGTAAACTATCTACAATCGGAATTCCTACCTGACATACCTATCTATGGTCCTCAGATACCATGAGAAAGATTTAAGACCTATAACATTCGCAATTCATAGCTTCACTTAGTCCCTCATACTTATTCACCACTTAGTCCAGGGTCACTCCGCACAGAGACCACGCGAAGCAGCTATAGGTTTTATCCCTCAATCGCTTAACTTTCAAGTCAAATCGAATCCCACAGTCCGGCATCCTAAACTTCAAGCCTAGGATACACTACAGATATCTGAAGCCTAAGCTCTGATACCACCTGTGACGGCCCCACCTCTCCCTAGGGCGTACCCCAGGGTTCGGCGGACCGCCTGCCCAACTCTCGCCGGGACTCACTCATTCACTACAGTCCTCACTTAAAATCTGAATAAATCACAAGAATAAATAGGGCAACGATCCAGAACTTAAAGCGAAACTTATAGACATTGCCATCCCCAAAAGGGAGTGTAAAGATCGAATATACAAAGGTTCTCAATCCTTCATACGTCCAGCCCGTGCCAAGCACTAGGCGAGAACCACTACAAAAGAAACAAAAGAAACAAAAGAACTAGACTGGCTAGTCTATGCTCTCATTCTGCTCGCCGTCCCCTGTTAAGGAAAACAAAACTAAAGGGGTGAGCTTTTCAGTGAGGTTCCGAACAGATAATCAAACAATCAATTCAATACATTAAACATGGAGTATCAATAATTCAAGAAACATTTACAATGGAAAGCGATAGTAACATTCATTAAAAGGATACGGGCTCACATGGAGCTATTCGTTCGTTCGTTCGTTCCCCAGACATTTCCCCTTATTCCTCCAATTATTTGAAAATTTCCTTTTTGAGAAGTAAACCCTCGTGCCTTCGTTCGTTCATTCATCCCCTTCCGGACGTTGGCCGGACTCCACCCATCCGGACGTAGCCGGACTACAAGGTAATACTCCACCCAGGGTCACCATATCGCCCGACCGAGTCCGCTTCTGGCTCGAGTCGATCGGTAACGAAGGGCAGGGCCCAGTTCAGCCAAACGGCTTACATTCATGCGCAACTAGCATTTAATCATTTGATCATTGAAAATTTTACATTTATTTAGGTCGAGTGTGATAAAGTACACACTCGCCTAGAAAACTCGTTTTAACAATCATTAAAAGCACTTAACACATTATCAATCAATAATAACAAGCCAATAAGTCAAGGAAATATAACAAACAAAGAACACTCACCTAGTTATGCAAAATAACGTGCAAAATATCCTTCCGGATATTACCCTTAGTCACCAATGAAACCTAAGATTGAACAAGAGAACATATTACAGTTTATCGAGCAAAACATTTAAGGGGAAACGAAGAAACCCGACTAATTAGGAGTAAAACGTGTAAAGATAACTTTCAAGTAAAAAGAGGGTTGTTTGGACCCAAGGATGAAAATAACTAGGGTTTCAAAATCAATCGCAAAACCAAGCTCAAAAGGCTTATAGAATTCCAACGGAAAACATTTGACTAACGACAAATCAAAAGACAAATAGATAGGCTAAGAAAATATTCTTTCGGAATCGTAAAGAATCGTTTGTATGACTAAAAGTCACTATATATTCAAGTAGAGGTTATATAACAAGGGTTTTGATGAAAATCATATGGAAAAGGAAGACTCTTAAAACCGTACTTGAAAGTAGTTCACTTGTGGCCGATAAAACCCTAACTCATACTTCTATATTTTGGGTACAGAGTAAGTAAACATTTGGCGTTTCAAATTGAAGAGGTATCATGTTTTGGAATGGTAAAACGATCATAGTATTTGCCAAACGAAAATATACAAATTCAAATAGAAACTTAGTCCTTGAGCGAAAATTTGGGCAGCACGCCCTTTGTGTTTACCTAATTTTCCAGCCATTTTGGCTTCATTATTTTTCTCATTCAAGCCCAAGTTTATACACAACACAAATGCATTTCAATAGCCGTTCCATAGGCTCAAGACAATACAAGGACATAAATCAACTAATAACAAATGCGGAAATGAAGTTTACAAAAAAAACAGATTTGATAGGGTTTTGCGGAATGGGCACATCCGAGGCTACGCTTATCGGATTGAGGTGAAACTTATACCATTTCGAAGCTAAGAGAAAGGGATACAAGATTGAAGAAGGTCACTCAGTCCAGTTTGTAGTGCAACTAGGTCAAAAGATCAGTATACCAAACCAGCACCGTCAAAACAGGTTTACAAACCGCATTCTCGCTCAAATATCACAAGTCAGGCTCCCTAAGTCCAAATCAAGTGATTCCAAAGCCATCCGAAAGCTAAGATACAAGGATACAATTCTTAAGAAGACATCAAAAACTAAATCAGAAGCATTCCGAATCAAATTAACCAATTACAGAGGCAATTATCAAGTTCGGGTAGAAACAGGGCAGCGGGGGTAAATCGGTCTTTTCACAGGCTACGTTGCTCTGATTGAGTTGAAATTTTGTAGGCACCTATAAAATATCATTCTATACAACTTTTATGTTTTATGATAAGCCTAATTCGGCCTCTAACTATGAGTAACAGTACCGGGCAGAACTGAAACATGAAATTCCAGAAATCTGGAAATTTTGGTTTTCAATTGAATTTTCTTCCTTTCCTTGTTCCAATCACTACCAAAGCCCCTTATATAATCTTATATACAACATATACTAACCATACAACAAGTTTAGGCAGAAAATCATCAAACCCTAACTTGCATATATCATCCAAAATCATCACAACAACTTGTATAACTTGTAGTCTAATCAAAACATGAGCTAGATAACATCTTAAACCAGAAATTAAAAGAACAAGAACCATGATCAGATCTTATACCTCAAAACAAAGCTTGAAAGAGTGATACTTCACCACCTTTGGAAATTTTTAGTTCCCCTAGCTTCCCAAGCCCACAACTCACTCTTTAATCGGTTTAGAATTTTGATTCCTCACTTAGATGGTGCAAATCAAGAAGAAAATTGTTTTCTCTTGCTCCCCCTTTCTCTCTCTCTTGTCTCGGCCAAGCTCAAGGAAAAATGAAGAAGAAAGGCTGCTCTATGGTGATTAAAAGGCAAGAAGATTAGGATTAGTCTAAGCCACAAGTTTTGCCAACACTTGGATCAACCACAATCACAAAATTTTCTCTTTCTTCTCCTTGCACTTTTGGCCACAAATTTCGGTCAAAGGCAGCTGGAAATGAGGGGATATTTTGCTCAAATATCAATGAGCTCATGTGGTAAGAAAGTGGTGGTCCAGCGGTGCGTTCAATAGGTAGTGCGCGGTACACGTCGGTTCGCACCGTTTTTCCTTAAATCGCACGTATTAGGGTTTTTACTTCCTATTCACTAACCTTATATCATTGCTTCTAATCACATATTATTTCTCACCTAAAAGTCACTTTTAATCACCAAATTTGATCCTTTCTTCGTACCGAAAAATCATCCGGTGAAAAATCGCGAAAACCCTAATTTGCTCCAGTCTTGAAACCGAAAAGTGAAACCCTACTTTCTAGGTTCATTTGCACTTATTATGGAATTACTGGGTAGTAGGCTATAATAAATGAATAATTTCCAAATAAAAGGCATTTTTGAGAAAAATATAAGAAATTTGCGAGTCCTCACACTCTCTCCCCCTTAAAAGAATTTCGACCTCGAAATTCATACCTTCCGTCGCCTCGGAGGACCCCAGAACTCGGTGCTGATCTACGGCATAAACTTGTGTTGATACCTTTGTTCGGTTTCCTCTTTCATGAATTTGTTTCAGTTTGGTTCCTTCCACTTGTTGAGTACTACCCTCTCGTGGCTGTTTCTTCGGGCAATTGCTACGTTGATGATTGCTACTCCCACAAATCAAACATTTTCCCCCTTTTCGCCAGCAATCATTCTCAGTGTGATTTGCCTTTCCACAGTATCCACAGGCCAATCGAGGAACTACTGTTGGATCTTCTCGAGAAATGTCCTTTGATCCGATCTGACTTCCTTTCATGGACCTTTCATCGACTGCTCTTAATGTCCAAGGTGGGCGAGGTGAATGGTTCACTTTTTGCACTTTGGAGAGCAGTATCTTTTCTCCAGATTCCTCAGGTATACTGCTGGATGTATCTCTTTTCCGCGTTTGAAAGGCTTTTACTTGGGCTTTCACATCCTCAATTCTTTGGGCCTTCTCAAGAGCCTCTGTAAACGTATTAACTTGAACTGCCGCTAATGCCTCCTGGATTTCCAAATTTAGTCCTTGTATAAATCGTCTTATTCTCCGTCGCTCCGTTACCACCAATTCGGAAGCGAATTTAGACGGTCTAGTAAATTTGGTCTCATATTCAGCCACACTTAGGGTTCCCTGACGCAACCCAATAAATTCGTCCTCCCCCCTTTCTTGGACTAAAGGTGGGAGATACTTTTCTTTAAATTCCCTTACAAAGTTCGCCCATGTCCATACCGTCTGTTCTCTTTCCCACTTGGCCTTAATTACATTCCACCACGCGCGGGCTGGTCCTTCGAATTGAAATACATCAAAATTTACTTGTCTTTGCTCCGTGTAATTCAAAGCCGCGAAGATATTAATCATTGCCTCCAACCACTGCTCAGTTATATCTGGATCAGGCCCTCCTTGAAATTTCGGAGGTAGAAACTTTTGGAACCTCTCAAGAGCCTTATCCTCTCCGATCTCAGGATTCCGGGGTTGATTCACTGGCATTTGACCTTGTTGATCTACCAGTCGTGCCAGGATATTTGTCATTTGTTGCATCGCCGTCGCCATTTGATCTCCAGCCTCAACCCTCGGTCCCTGTTCTTGCTCGGCCACTGTTTCTCTTTCTTCTCTCGGTTCTTGAGCTTGCCTAGCTCCACGTCCACGACTACGTCTCCCGTCCATATATATGTTTTCCCCCTCTCTTTTCTTTTCTTTTCCCCCAAAAAGGTAATTTAGTGAATAAACACAGTAAATTGACTACAGTAACAAATTCTAGCATTCCAAATACACAAATCAATATATACGCACATAACACGCCATATCAAGAAGACGGATAAGCAAATACACAAATACATATCAAGTTGGACAGATAACCATGTACACACAGGTATACTAACGTCATGTAGTAACAATATACAGGTAAATCAAAAGGAAAAGGTAAAGTCGTCCCAGTATCAGCCCGTCCGGTCTCTCACGTCACTTACGATCCAAACTAGATGTCCCTGACCTCTTGTGCTCATTCTAGTCGGACAAAGCCTGTTCATGTTCCCAAAATACAAGTCTCAAGTCCTTAGCAGCGCCGCAACTCTAGAGTACTCAGGCACGAGAATCCGAAATAAGATAATTCACATCTCGAGCTGCAGTCCCAAGAGTAAACTATCTACAATCGGAATTCCTACCTGACATACCTATCTATGGTCCTCAGATACCATGAGAAAGATTTAAGACCTATAACATTCGCAATTCATAGCTTCACTTAGTCCCTCATACTTATTCACCACTTAGTCCAGGGTCACTCCGCACAGAGACCACGCGAAGCAGCTATAGGTTTTATCCCTCAATCGCTTAACTTTCAAGTCAAATCGAATCCCACAGTCCGGCATCCTAAACTTCAAGCCTAGGATACACTACAGATATCTGAAGCCTAAGCTCTGATACCACCTGTGACGGCCCCACCTCTCCCTAGGGCGTACCCCAGGGTTCGGCGGACCGCCTGCCCAACTCTCGCCGGGACTCACTCATTCACTACAGTCCTCACTTAAAATCTGAATAAATCACAAGAATAAATAGGGCAACGATCCAGAACTTAAAGCGAAACTTATAGACATTGCCATCCCCAAAAGGGAGTGTAAAGATCGAATATACAAAGGTTCTCAATCCTTCATACGTCCAGCCCGTGCCAAGCACTAGGCGAGAACCACTACAAAAGAAACAAAAGAAACAAAAGAACTAGACTGGCTAGTCTATGCTCTCATTCTGCTCGCCGTCCCCTGTTAAGGAAAACAAAACTAAAGGGGTGAGCTTTT
The DNA here is from genome assembly GCF_036785885.1 of Coffea arabica. NCBI lineage: Eukaryota > Viridiplantae > Streptophyta > Magnoliopsida > Gentianales > Rubiaceae > Coffea > Coffea arabica. Next base: position 23,551,693 of record NC_092311.1, on the reverse strand, counting down.
CAGTGAGGTTCCGAACAGATAATCAAACAATCAATTCAATACATTAAACATGGAGTATCAATAATTCAAGAAACATTTACAATGGAAAGCGATAGTAACATTCATTAAAAGGATACGGGCTCACATGGAGCTATTCGTTCGTTCGTTCGTTCCCCAGACATTTCCCCTTATTCCTCCAATTATTTGAAAATTTCCTTTTTGAGAAGTAAACCCTCGTGCCTTCGTTCGTTCATTCATCCCCTTCCGGACGTTGGCCGGACTCCACCCATCCGGACGTAGCCGGACTACAAGGTAATACTCCACCCAGGGTCACCATATCGCCCGACCGAGTCCGCTTCTGGCTCGAGTCGATCGGTAACGAAGGGCAGGGCCCAGTTCAGCCAAACGGCTTACATTCATGCGCAACTAGCATTTAATCATTTGATCATTGAAAATTTTACATTTATTTAGGTCGAGTGTGATAAAGTACACACTCGCCTAGAAAACTCGTTTTAACAATCATTAAAAGCACTTAACACATTATCAATCAATAATAACAAGCCAATAAGTCAAGGAAATATAACAAACAAAGAACACTCACCTAGTTATGCAAAATAACGTGCAAAATATCCTTCCGGATATTACCCTTAGTCACCAATGAAACCTAAGATTGAACAAGAGAACATATTACAGTTTATCGAGCAAAACATTTAAGGGGAAACGAAGAAACCCGACTAATTAGGAGTAAAACGTGTAAAGATAACTTTCAAGTAAAAAGAGGGTTGTTTGGACCCAAGGATGAAAATAACTAGGGTTTCAAAATCAATCGCAAAACCAAGCTCAAAAGGCTTATAGAATTCCAACGGAAAACATTTGACTAACGACAAATCAAAAGACAAATAGATAGGCTAAGAAAATATTCTTTCGGAATCGTAAAGAATCGTTTGTATGACTAAAAGTCACTATATATTCAAGTAGAGGTTATATAACAAGGGTTTTGATGAAAATCATATGGAAAAGGAAGACTCTTAAAACCGTACTTGAAAGTAGTTCACTTGTGGCCGATAAAACCCTAACTCATACTTCTATATTTTGGGTACAGAGTAAGTAAACATTTGGCGTTTCAAATTGAAGAGGTATCATGTTTTGGAATGGTAAAACGATCATAGTATTTGCCAAACGAAAATATACAAATTCAAATAGAAACTTAGTCCTTGAGCGAAAATTTGGGCAGCACGCCCTTTGTGTTTACCTAATTTTCCAGCCATTTTGGCTTCATTATTTTTCTCATTCAAGCCCAAGTTTATACACAACACAAATGCATTTCAATAGCCGTTCCATAGGCTCAAGACAATACAAGGACATAAATCAACTAATAACAAATGCGGAAATGAAGTTTACAAAAAAAACAGATTTGATAGGGTTTTGCGGAATGGGCACATCCGAGGCTACGCTTATCGGATTGAGGTGAAACTTATACCATTTCGAAGCTAAGAGAAAGGGATACAAGATTGAAGAAGGTCACTCAGTCCAGTTTGTAGTGCAACTAGGTCAAAAGATCAGTATACCAAACCAGCACCGTCAAAACAGGTTTACAAACCGCATTCTCGCTCAAATATCACAAGTCAGGCTCCCTAAGTCCAAATCAAGTGATTCCAAAGCCATCCGAAAGCTAAGATACAAGGATACAATTCTTAAGAAGACATCAAAAACTAAATCAGAAGCATTCCGAATCAAATTAACCAATTACAGAGGCAATTATCAAGTTCGGGTAGAAACAGGGCAGCGGGGGTAAATCGGTCTTTTCACAGGCTACGTTGCTCTGATTGAGTTGAAATTTTGTAGGCACCTATAAAATATCATTCTATACAACTTTTATGTTTTATGATAAGCCTAATTCGGCCTCTAACTATGAGTAACAGTACCGGGCAGAACTGAAACATGAAATTCCAGAAATCTGGAAATTTTGGTTTTCAATTGAATTTTCTTCCTTTCCTTGTTCCAATCACTACCAAAGCCCCTTATATAATCTTATATACAACATATACTAACCATACAACAAGTTTAGGCAGAAAATCATCAAACCCTAACTTGCATATATCATCCAAAATCATCACAACAACTTGTATAACTTGTAGTCTAATCAAAACATGAGCTAGATAACATCTTAAACCAGAAATTAAAAGAACAAGAACCATGATCAGATCTTATACCTCAAAACAAAGCTTGAAAGAGTGATACTTCACCACCTTTGGAAATTTTTAGTTCCCCTAGCTTCCCAAGCCCACAACTCACTCTTTAATCGGTTTAGAATTTTGATTCCTCACTTAGATGGTGCAAATCAAGAAGAAAATTGTTTTCTCTTGCTCCCCCTTTCTCTCTCTCTTGTCTCGGCCAAGCTCAAGGAAAAATGAAGAAGAAAGGCTGCTCTATGGTGATTAAAAGGCAAGAAGATTAGGATTAGTCTAAGCCACAAGTTTTGCCAACACTTGGATCAACCACAATCACAAAATTTTCTCTTTCTTCTCCTTGCACTTTTGGCCACAAATTTCGGTCAAAGGCAGCTGGAAATGAGGGGATATTTTGCTCAAATATCAATGAGCTCATGTGGTAAGAAAGTGGTGGTCCAGCGGTGCGTTCAATAGGTAGTGCGCGGTACACGTCGGTTCGCACCGTTTTTCCTTAAATCGCACGTATTAGGGTTTTTACTTCCTATTCACTAACCTTATATCATTGCTTCTAATCACATATTATTTCTCACCTAAAAGTCACTTTTAATCACCAAATTTGATCCTTTCTTCGTACCGAAAAATCATCCGGTGAAAAATCGCGAAAACCCTAATTTGCTCCAGTCTTGAAACCGAAAAGTGAAACCCTACTTTCTAGGTTCATTTGCACTTATTATGGAATTACTGGGTAGTAGGCTATAATAAATGAATAATTTCCAAATAAAAGGCATTTTTGAGAAAAATATAAGAAATTTGCGAGTCCTCACACTCTCTCCCCCTTAAAAGAATTTCGACCTCGAAATTCATACCTTCCGTCGCCTCGGAGGACCCCAGAACTCGGTGCTGATCTACGGCATAAACTTGTGTTGATACCTTTGTTCGGTTTCCTCTTTCATGAATTTGTTTCAGTTTGGTTCCTTCCACTTGTTGAGTACTACCCTCTCGTGGCTGTTTCTTCGGGCAATTGCTACGTTGATGATTGCTACTCCCACAAATCAAACATTTTCCCCCTTTTCGCCAGCAATCATTCTCAGTGTGATTTGCCTTTCCACAGTATCCACAGGCCAATCGAGGAACTACTGTTGGATCTTCTCGAGAAATGTCCTTTGATCCGATCTGACTTCCTTTCATGGACCTTTCATCGACTGCTCTTAATGTCCAAGGTGGGCGAGGTGAATGGTTCACTTTTTGCACTTTGGAGAGCAGTATCTTTTCTCCAGATTCCTCAGGTATACTGCTGGATGTATCTCTTTTCCGCGTTTGAAAGGCTTTTACTTGGGCTTTCACATCCTCAATTCTTTGGGCCTTCTCAAGAGCCTCTGTAAACGTATTAACTTGAACTGCCGCTAATGCCTCCTGGATTTCCAAATTTAGTCCTTGTATAAATCGTCTTATTCTCCGTCGCTCCGTTACCACCAATTCGGAAGCGAATTTAGACGGTCTAGTAAATTTGGTCTCATATTCAGCCACACTTAGGGTTCCCTGACGCAACCCAATAAATTCGTCCTCCCCCCTTTCTTGGACTAAAGGTGGGAGATACTTTTCTTTAAATTCCCTTACAAAGTTCGCCCATGTCCATACCGTCTGTTCTCTTTCCCACTTGGCCTTAATTACATTCCACCACGCGCGGGCTGGTCCTTCGAATTGAAATACATCAAAATTTACTTGTCTTTGCTCCGTGTAATTCAAAGCCGCGAAGATATTAATCATTGCCTCCAACCACTGCTCAGTTATATCTGGATCAGGCCCTCCTTGAAATTTCGGAGGTAGAAACTTTTGGAACCTCTCAAGAGCCTTATCCTCTCCGATCTCAGGATTCCGGGGTTGATTCACTGGCATTTGACCTTGTTGATCTACCAGTCGTGCCAGGATATTTGTCATTTGTTGCATCGCCGTCGCCATTTGATCTCCAGCCTCAACCCTCGGTCCCTGTTCTTGCTCGGCCACTGTTTCTCTTTCTTCTCTCGGTTCTTGAGCTTGCCTAGCTCCACGTCCACGACTACGTCTCCCGTCCATATATATGTTTTCCCCCTCTCTTTTCTTTTCTTTTCCCCCAAAAAGGTAATTTAGTGAATAAACACAGTAAATTGACTACAGTAACAAATTCTAGCATTCCAAATACACAAATCAATATATACGCACATAACACGCCATATCAAGAAGACGGATAAGCAAATACACAAATACATATCAAGTTGGACAGATAACCATGTACACACAGGTATACTAACGTCATGTAGTAACAATATACAGGTAAATCAAAAGGAAAAGGTAAAGTCGTCCCAGTATCAGCCCGTCCGGTCTCTCACGTCACTTACGATCCAAACTAGATGTCCCTGACCTCTTGTGCTCATTCTAGTCGGACAAAGCCTGTTCATGTTCCCAAAATACAAGTCTCAAGTCCTTAGCAGCGCCGCAACTCTAGAGTACTCAGGCACGAGAATCCGAAATAAGATAATTCACATCTCGAGCTGCAGTCCCAAGAGTAAACTATCTACAATCGGAATTCCTACCTGACATACCTATCTATGGTCCTCAGATACCATGAGAAAGATTTAAGACCTATAACATTCGCAATTCATAGCTTCACTTAGTCCCTCATACTTATTCACCACTTAGTCCAGGGTCACTCCGCACAGAGACCACGCGAAGCAGCTATAGGTTTTATCCCTCAATCGCTTAACTTTCAAGTCAAATCGAATCCCACAGTCCGGCATCCTAAACTTCAAGCCTAGGATACACTACAGATATCTGAAGCCTAAGCTCTGATACCACCTGTGACGGCCCCACCTCTCCCTAGGGCGTACCCCAGGGTTCGGCGGACCGCCTGCCCAACTCTCGCCGGGACTCACTCATTCACTACAGTCCTCACTTAAAATCTGAATAAATCACAAGAATAAATAGGGCAACGATCCAGAACTTAAAGCGAAACTTATAGACATTGCCATCCCCAAAAGGGAGTGTAAAGATCGAATATACAAAGGTTCTCAATCCTTCATACGTCCAGCCCGTGCCAAGCACTAGGCGAGAACCACTACAAAAGAAACAAAAGAAACAAAAGAACTAGACTGGCTAGTCTATGCTCTCATTCTGCTCGCCGTCCCCTGTTAAGGAAAACAAAACTAAAGGGGTGAGCTTTTCAGTGAGGTTCCGAACAGATAATCAAACAATCAATTCAATACATTAAACATGGAGTATCAATAATTCAAGAAACATTTACAATGGAAAGCGATAGTAACATTCATTAAAAGGATACGGGCTCACATGGAGCTATTCGTTCGTTCGTTCGTTCCCCAGACATTTCCCCTTATTCCTCCAATTATTTGAAAATTTCCTTTTTGAGAAGTAAACCCTCGTGCCTTCGTTCGTTCATTCATCCCCTTCCGGACGTTGGCCGGACTCCACCCATCCGGACGTAGCCGGACTACAAGGTAATACTCCACCCAGGGTCACCATATCGCCCGACCGAGTCCGCTTCTGGCTCGAGTCGATCGGTAACGAAGGGCAGGGCCCAGTTCAGCCAAACGGCTTACATTCATGCGCAACTAGCATTTAATCATTTGATCATTGAAAATTTTACATTTATTTAGGTCGAGTGTGATAAAGTACACACTCGCCTAGAAAACTCGTTTTAACAATCATTAAAAGCACTTAACACATTATCAATCAATAATAACAAGCCAATAAGTCAAGGAAATATAACAAACAAAGAACACTCACCTAGTTATGCAAAATAACGTGCAAAATATCCTTCCGGATATTACCCTTAGTCACCAATGAAACCTAAGATTGAACAAGAGAACATATTACAGTTTATCGAGCAAAACATTTAAGGGGAAACGAAGAAACCCGACTAATTAGGAGTAAAACGTGTAAAGATAACTTTCAAGTAAAAAGAGGGTTGTTTGGACCCAAGGATGAAAATAACTAGGGTTTCAAAATCAATCGCAAAACCAAGCTCAAAAGGCTTATAGAATTCCAACGGAAAACATTTGACTAACGACAAATCAAAAGACAAATAGATAGGCTAAGAAAATATTCTTTCGGAATCGTAAAGAATCGTTTGTATGACTAAAAGTCACTATATATTCAAGTAGAGGTTATATAACAAGGGTTTTGATGAAAATCATATGGAAAAGGAAGACTCTTAAAACCGTACTTGAAAGTAGTTCACTTGTGGCCGATAAAACCCTAACTCATACTTCTATATTTTGGGTACAGAGTAAGTAAACATTTGGCGTTTCAAATTGAAGAGGTATCATGTTTTGGAATGGTAAAACGATCATAGTATTTGCCAAACGAAAATATACAAATTCAAATAGAAACTTAGTCCTTGAGCGAAAATTTGGGCAGCACGCCCTTTGTGTTTACCTAATTTTCCAGCCATTTTGGCTTCATTATTTTTCTCATTCAAGCCCAAGTTTATACACAACACAAATGCATTTCAATAGCCGTTCCATAGGCTCAAGACAATACAAGGACATAAATCAACTAATAACAAATGCGGAAATGAAGTTTACAAAAAAAACAGATTTGATAGGGTTTTGCGGAATGGGCACATCCGAGGCTACGCTTATCGGATTGAGGTGAAACTTATACCATTTCGAAGCTAAGAGAAAGGGATACAAGATTGAAGAAGGTCACTCAGTCCAGTTTGTAGTGCAACTAGGTCAAAAGATCAGTATACCAAACCAGCACCGTCAAAACAGGTTTACAAACCGCATTCTCGCTCAAATATCACAAGTCAGGCTCCCTAAGTCCAAATCAAGTGATTCCAAAGCCATCCGAAAGCTAAGATACAAGGATACAATTCTTAAGAAGACATCAAAAACTAAATCAGAAGCATTCCGAATCAAATTAACCAATTACAGAGGCAATTATCAAGTTCGGGTAGAAACAGGGCAGCGGGGGTAAATCGGTCTTTTCACAGGCTACGTTGCTCTGATTGAGTTGAAATTTTGTAGGCACCTATAAAATATCATTCTATACAACTTTTATGTTTTATGATAAGCCTAATTCGGCCTCTAACTATGAGTAACAGTACCGGGCAGAACTGAAACATGAAATTCCAGAAATCTGGAAATTTTGGTTTTCAATTGAATTTTCTTCCTTTCCTTGTTCCAATCACTACCAAAGCCCCTTATATAATCTTATATACAACATATACTAACCATACAACAAGTTTAGGCAGAAAATCATCAAACCCTAACTTGCATATATCATCCAAAATCATCACAACAACTTGTATAACTTGTAGTCTAATCAAAACATGAGCTAGATAACATCTTAAACCAGAAATTAAAAGAACAAGAACCATGATCAGATCTTATACCTCAAAACAAAGCTTGAAAGAGTGATACTTCACCACCTTTGGAAATTTTTAGTTCCCCTAGCTTCCCAAGCCCACAACTCACTCTTTAATCGGTTTAGAATTTTGATTCCTCACTTAGATGGTGCAAATCAAGAAGAAAATTGTTTTCTCTTGCTCCCCCTTTCTCTCTCTCTTGTCTCGGCCAAGCTCAAGGAAAAATGAAGAAGAAAGGCTGCTCTATGGTGATTAAAAGGCAAGAAGATTAGGATTAGTCTAAGCCACAAGTTTTGCCAACACTTGGATCAACCACAATCACAAAATTTTCTCTTTCTTCTCCTTGCACTTTTGGCCACAAATTTCGGTCAAAGGCAGCTGGAAATGAGGGGATATTTTGCTCAAATATCAATGAGCTCATGTGGTAAGAAAGTGGTGGTCCAGCGGTGCGTTCAATAGGTAGTGCGCGGTACACGTCGGTTCGCACCGTTTTTCCTTAAATCGCACGTATTAGGGTTTTTACTTCCTATTCACTAACCTTATATCATTGCTTCTAATCACATATTATTTCTCACCTAAAAGTCACTTTTAATCACCAAATTTGATCCTTTCTTCGTACCGAAAAATCATCCGGTGAAAAATCGCGAAAACCCTAATTTGCTCCAGTCTTGAAACCGAAAAGTGAAACCCTACTTTCTAGGTTCATTTGCACTTATTATGGAATTACTGGGTAGTAGGCTATAATAAATGAATAATTTCCAAATAAAAGGCATTTTTGAGAAAAATATAAGAAATTTGCGAGTCCTCACACTCTCTCCCCCTTAAAAGAATTTCGACCTCGAAATTCATACCTTCCGTCGCCTCGGAGGACCCCAGAACTCGGTGCTGATCTACGGCATAAACTTGTGTTGATACCTTTGTTCGGTTTCCTCTTTCATGAATTTGTTTCAGTTTGGTTCCTTCCACTTGTTGAGTACTACCCTCTCGTGGCTGTTTCTTCGGGCAATTGCTACGTTGATGATTGCTACTCCCACAAATCAAACATTTTCCCCCTTTTCGCCAGCAATCATTCTCAGTGTGATTTGCCTTTCCACAGTATCCACAGGCCAATCGAGGAACTACTGTTGGATCTTCTCGAGAAATGTCCTTTGATCCGATCTGACTTCCTTTCATGGACCTTTCATCGACTGCTCTTAATGTCCAAGGTGGGCGAGGTGAATGGTTCACTTTTTGCACTTTGGAGAGCAGTATCTTTTCTCCAGATTCCTCAGGTATACTGCTGGATGTATCTCTTTTCCGCGTTTGAAAGGCTTTTACTTGGGCTTTCACATCCTCAATTCTTTGGGCCTTCTCAAGAGCCTCTGTAAACGTATTAACTTGAACTGCCGCTAATGCCTCCTGGATTTCCAAATTTAGTCCTTGTATAAATCGTCTTATTCTCCGTCGCTCCGTTACCACCAATTCGGAAGCGAATTTAGACGGTCTAGTAAATTTGGTCTCATATTCAGCCACACTTAGGGTTCCCTGACGCAACCCAATAAATTCGTCCTCCCCCCTTTCTTGGACTAAAGGTGGGAGATACTTTTCTTTAAATTCCCTTACAAAGTTCGCCCATGTCCATACCGTCTGTTCTCTTTCCCACTTGGCCTTAATTACATTCCACCACGCGCGGGCTGGTCCTTCGAATTGAAATACATCAAAATTTACTTGTCTTTGCTCCGTGTAATTCAAAGCCGCGAAGATATTAATCATTGCCTCCAACCACTGCTCAGTTATATCTGGATCAGGCCCTCCTTGAAATTTCGGAGGTAGAAACTTTTGGAACCTCTCAAGAGCCTTATCCTCTCCGATCTCAGGATTCCGGGGTTGATTCACTGGCATTTGACCTTGTTGATCTACCAGTCGTGCCAGGATATTTGTCATTTGTTGCATCGCCGTCGCCATTTGATCTCCAGCCTCAACCCTCGGTCCCTGTTCTTGCTCGGCCACTGTTTCTCTTTCTTCTCTCGGTTCTTGAGCTTGCCTAGCTCCACGTCCACGACTACGTCTCCCGTCCATATATATGTTTTCCCCCTCTCTTTTCTTTTCTTTTCCCCCAAAAAGGTAATTTAGTGAATAAACACAGTAAATTGACTACAGTAACAAATTCTAGCATTCCAAATACACAAATCAATATATACGCACATAACACGCCATATCAAGAAGACGGATAAGCAAATACACAAATACATATCAAGTTGGACAGATAACCATGTACACACAGGTATACTAACGTCATGTAGTAACAATATACAGGTAAATCAAAAGGAAAAGGTAAAGTCGTCCCAGTATCAGCCCGTCCGGTCTCTCACGTCACTTACGATCCAAACTAGATGTCCCTGACCTCTTGTGCTCATTCTAGTCGGACAAAGCCTGTTCATGTTCCCAAAATACAAGTCTCAAGTCCTTAGCAGCGCCGCAACTCTAGAGTACTCAGGCACGAGAATCCGAAATAAGATAATTCACATCTCGAGCTGCAGTCCCAAGAGTAAACTATCTACAATCGGAATTCCTACCTGACATACCTATCTATGGTCCTCAGATACCATGAGAAAGATTTAAGACCTATAACATTCGCAATTCATAGCTTCACTTAGTCCCTCATACTTATTCACCACTTAGTCCAGGGTCACTCCGCACAGAGACCACGCGAAGCAGCTATAGGTTTTATCCCTCAATCGCTTAACTTTCAAGTCAAATCGAATCCCACAGTCCGGCATCCTAAACTTCAAGCCTAGGATACACTACAGATATCTGAAGCCTAAGCTCTGATACCACCTGTGACGGCCCCACCTCTCCCTAGGGCGTACCCCAGGGTTCGGCGGACCGCCTGCCCAACTCTCGCCGGGACTCACTCATTCACTACAGTCCTCACTTAAAATCTGAATAAATCACAAGAATAAATAGGGCAACGATCCAGAACTTAAAGCGAAACTTATAGACATTGCCATCCCCAAAAGGGAGTGTAAAGATCGAATATACAAAGGTTCTCAATCCTTCATACGTCCAGCCCGTGCCAAGCACTAGGCGAGAACCACTACAAAAGAAACAAAAGAAACAAAAGAACTAGACTGGCTAGTCTATGCTCTCATTCTGCTCGCCGTCCCCTGTTAAGGAAAACAAAACTAAAGGGGTGAGCTTTTCAGTGAGGTTCCGAACAGATAATCAAACAATCAATTCAATACATTAAACATGGAGTATCAATAATTCAAGAAACATTTACAATGGAAAGCGATAGTAACATTCATTAAAAGGATACGGGCTCACATGGAGCTATTCGTTCGTTCGTTCGTTCCCCAGACATTTCCCCTTATTCCTCCAATTATTTGAAAATTTCCTTTTTGAGAAGTAAACCCTCGTGCCTTCGTTCGTTCATTCATCCCCTTCCGGACGTTGGCCGGACTCCACCCATCCGGACGTAGCCGGACTACAAGGTAATACTCCACCCAGGGTCACCATATCGCCCGACCGAGTCCGCTTCTGGCTCGAGTCGATCGGTAACGAAGGGCAGGGCCCAGTTCAGCCAAACGGCTTACATTCATGCGCAACTAGCATTTAATCATTTGATCATTGAAAATTTTACATTTATTTAGGTCGAGTGTGATAAAGTACACACTCGCCTAGAAAACTCGTTTTAACAATCATTAAAAGCACTTAACACATTATCAATCAATAATAACAAGCCAATAAGTCAAGGAAATATAACAAACAAAGAACACTCACCTAGTTATGCAAAATAACGTGCAAAATATCCTTCCGGATATTACCCTTAGTCACCAATGAAACCTAAGATTGAACAAGAGAACATATTACAGTTTATCGAGCAAAACATTTAAGGGGAAACGAAGAAACCCGACTAATTAGGAGTAAAACGTGTAAAGATAACTTTCAAGTAAAAAGAGGGTTGTTTGGACCCAAGGATGAAAATAACTAGGGTTTCAAAATCAATCGCAAAACCAAGCTCAAAAGGCTTATAGAATTCCAACGGAAAACATTTGACTAACGACAAATCAAAAGACAAATAGATAGGCTAAGAAAATATTCTTTCGGAATCGTAAAGAATCGTTTGTATGACTAAAAGTCACTATATATTCAAGTAGAGGTTATATAACAAGGGTTTTGATGAAAATCATATGGAAAAGGAAGACTCTTAAAACCGTACTTGAAAGTAGTTCACTTGTGGCCGATAAAACCCTAACTCATACTTCTATATTTTGGGTACAGAGTAAGTAAACATTTGGCGTTTCAAATTGAAGAGGTATCATGTTTTGGAATGGTAAAACGATCATAGTATTTGCCAAACGAAAATATACAAATTCAAATAGAAACTTAGTCCTTGAGCGAAAATTTGGGCAGCACGCCCTTTGTGTTTACCTAATTTTCCAGCCATTTTGGCTTCATTATTTTTCTCATTCAAGCCCAAGTTTATACACAACACAAATGCATTTCAATAGCCGTTCCATAGGCTCAAGACAATACAAGGACATAAATCAACTAATAACAAATGCGGAAATGAAGTTTACAAAAAAAACAGATTTGATAGGGTTTTGCGGAATGGGCACATCCGAGGCTACGCTTATCGGATTGAGGTGAAACTTATACCATTTCGAAGCTAAGAGAAAGGGATACAAGATTGAAGAAGGTCACTCAGTCCAGTTTGTAGTGCAACTAGGTCAAAAGATCAGTATACCAAACCAGCACCGTCAAAACAGGTTTACAAACCGCATTCTCGCTCAAATATCACAAGTCAGGCTCCCTAAGTCCAAATCAAGTGATTCCAAAGCCATCCGAAAACTAAGATACAAGGATACAATTCTTAAGAAGACATCAACAACTAAATCAGAAGCATTCCGAATCAAATTAACCAATTACAGAGGCAATTATCAAGTTCGGGTAGAAACAGGGCAGCGGGGGTAAATCGGTCTTTTCACAGGCTACGTTGCTCTGATTGAGTTGAAATTTTGTAGGCACCTATAAAATATCATTCTATACAACTTTTATGTTTTATGATAAGCCTAATTCGGCCTCTAACTATGAGTAACAGTACCGGGCAGAACTGAAACATGAAATTCCAGAAATCTGGAAATTTTGGTTTTCAATTGAATTTTCTTCCTTTCCTTGTTCCAATCACTACCAAAGCCCCTTATATAATCTTATATACAACATATACTAACCATACAACAAGTTTAGGCAGAAAATCATCAAACCCTAACTTGCATATATCATCCAAAATCATCACAACAACTTGTATAACTTGTAGTCTAATCAAAACATGAGCTAGATAACATCTTAAACCAGAAATTAAAAGAACAAGAACCATGATCAGATCTTATACCTCAAAACAAAGCTTGAAAGAGTGATACTTCACCACCTTTGGAAATTTTTAGTTCCCCTAGCTTCCCAAGCCCACAACTCACTCTTTAATCGGTTTAGAATTTTGATTCCTCACTTAGATGGTGCAAATCAAGAAGAAAATTGTTTTCTCTTGCTCCCCCTTTCTCTCTCTCTTGTCTCGGCCAAGCTCAAGGAAAAATGAAGAAGAAAGGCTGCTCTATGGTGATTAAAAGGCAAGAAGATTAGGATTAGTCTAAGCCACAAGTTTTGCCAACACTTGGATCAACCACAATCACAAAATTTTCTCTTTCTTCTCCTTGCACTTTTGGCCACAAATTTCGGTCAAAGGCAGCTGGAAATGAGGGGATATTTTGCTCAAATATCAATGAGCTCATGTGGTAAGAAAGTGGTGGTCCAGCGGTGCGTTCAATAGGTAGTGCGCGGTACACGTCGGTTCGCACCGTTTTTCCTTAAATCGCACGTATTAGGGTTTTTACTTCCTATTCACTAACCTTATATCATTGCTTCTAATCACATATTATTTCTCACCTAAAAGTCACTTTTAATCACCAAATTTGATCCTTTCTTCGTACCGAAAAATCATCCGGTGAAAAATCGCGAAAACCCTAATTTGCTCCAGTCTTGAAACCGAAAAGTGAAACCCTACTTTCTAGGTTCATTTGCACTTATTATGGAATTACTGGGTAGTAGGCTATAATAAATGAATAATTTCCAAATAAAAGGCATTTTTGAGAAAAATATAAGAAATTTGCGAGTCCTCACACTCTCTCCCCCTTAAAAGAATTTCGACCTCGAAATTCATACCTTCCGTCGCCTCGGAGGACCCCAGAACTCGGTGCTGATCTACGGCATAAACTTGTGTTGATACCTTTGTTCGGTTTCCTCTTTCATGAATTTGTTTCAGTTTGGTTCCTTCCACTTGTTGAGTACTACCCTCTCGTGGCTGTTTCTTCGGGCAATTGCTACGTTGATGATTGCTACTCCCACAAATCAAACATTTTCCCCCTTTTCGCCAGCAATCATTCTCAGTGTGATTTGCCTTTCCACAGTATCCACAGGCCAATCGAGGAACTACTGTTGGATCTTCTCGAGAAATGTCCTTTGATCCGATCTGACTTCCTTTCATGGACCTTTCATCGACTGCTCTTAATGTCCAAGGTGGGCGAGGTGAATGGTTCACTTTTTGCACTTTGGAGAGCAGTATCTTTTCTCCAGATTCCTCAGGTATACTGCTGGATGTATCTCTTTTCCGCGTTTGAAAGGCTTTTACTTGGGCTTTCACATCCTCAATTCTTTGGGCCTTCTCAAGAGCCTCTGTAAACGTATTAACTTGAACTGCCGCTAATGCCTCCTGGATTTCCAAATTTAGTCCTTGTATAAATCGTCTTATTCTCCGTCGCTCCGTTACCACCAATTCGGAAGCGAATTTAGACGGTCTAGTAAATTTGGTCTCATATTCAGCCACACTTAGGGTTCCCTGACGCAACCCAATAAATTCGTCCTCCCCCCTTTCTTGGACTAAAGGTGGGAGATACTTTTCTTTAAATTCCCTTACAAAGTTCGCCCATGTCCATACCGTCTGTTCTCTTTCCCACTTGGCCTTAATTACATTCCACCACGCGCGGGCTGGTCCTTCGAATTGAAATACATCAAAATTTACTTGTCTTTGCTCCGTGTAATTCAAAGCCGCGAAGATATTAATCATTGCCTCCAACCACTGCTCAGCTATATCTGGATCAGGCCCTCCTTGAAATTTCGGAGGTAGAAACTTTTGGAACCTCTCAAGAGCCTTATCCTCTCCGATCTCAGGATTCCGGGGTTGATTCACTGGCATTTGACCTTGTTGATCTACCAGTCGTGCCAGGATATTTGTCATTTGTTGCATCGCCGTCGCCATTTGATCTCCAGCCTCAACCCTCGGTCCCTGTTCTTGCTCGGCCACTGTTTCTCTTTCTTCTCTCGGTTCTTGAGCTTGCCTAGCTCCACGTCCACGACTACGTCTCCCGTCCATATATATGTTTTCCCCCTCTCTTTTCTTTTCTTTTCCCCCAAAAAGGTAATTTAGTGAATAAACACAGTAAATTGACTACAGTAACAAATTCTAGCATTCCAAATACACAAATCAATATATACGCACATAACACGCCATATCAAGAAGACGGATAAGCAAATACACAAATACATATCAAGTTGGACAGATAACCATGTACACACAGGTATACTAACGTCATGTAGTAACAATATACAGGTAAATCAAAAGGAAAAGGTAAAGTCGTCCCAGTATCAGCCCGTCCGGTCTCTCACGTCACTTACTATCCAAACTAGATGTCCCTGACCTCTTGTGCTCATTCTAGTCGGACAAAGCCTGTTCATGTTCCCAAAATACAAGTCTCAAGTCCTTAGCAGCGCCGCAACTCTAGAGTACTCAGGCACGAGAATCCGAAATAAGATAATTCACATCTCGAGCTGCAGTCCCAAGAGTAAACTATCTACAATCGGAATTCCTACCTGACATACCTATCTATGGTCCTCAGATACCATGAGAAAGATTTAAGACCTATAACATTCGCAATTCATAGCTTCACTTAGTCCCTCATACTTATTCACCACTTAGTCCAGGGTCACTCCGCACAGAGACCACGCGAAGCAGCTATAGGTTTTATCCCTCAATCGCTTAACTTTCAAGTCAAATCGAATCCCACAGTCCGGCATCCTAAACTTCAAGCCTAGGATACACTACAGATATCTGAAGCCTAAGCTCTGATACCACCTGTGACGGCCCCACCTCTCCCTAGGGCGTACCCCAGGGTTCGGCGGACCGCCTGCCCAACTCTCGCCGGGACTCACTCATTCACTACAGTCCTCACTTAAAATCTGAATAAATCACAAGAATAAATAGGGCAACGATCCAGAACTTAAAGCGAAACTTATAGACATTGCCATCCCCAAAAGGGAGTGTAAAGATCGAATATACAAAGGTTCTCAATCCTTCATACGTCCAGCCCGTGCCAAGCACTAGGCGAGAACCACTACAAAAGAAACAAAAGAAACAAAAGAACTAGACTGGCTAGTCTATGCTCTCATTCTGCTCGCCGTCCCCTGTTAAGGAAAACAAAACTAAAGGGGTGAGCTTTTCAGTGAGGTTCCGAACAGATAATCAAACAATCAATTCAATACATTAAACATGGAGTATCAATAATTCAAGAAACATTTACAATGGAAAGCGATAGTAACATTCATTAAAAGGATACGGGCTCACATGGAGCTATTCGTTCGTTCGTTCGTTCCCCAGACATTTCCCCTTATTCCTCCAATTATTTGAAAATTTCCTTTTTGAGAAGTAAACCCTCGTGCCTTCGTTCGTTCATTCATCCCCTTCCGGACGTTGGCCGGACTCCACCCATCCGGACGTAGCCGGACTACAAGGTAATACTCCACCCAGGGTCACCATATCGCCCGACCGAGTCCGCTTCTGGCTCGAGTCGATCGGTAACGAAGGGCAGGGCCCAGTTCAGCCAAACGGCTTACATTCATGCGCAACTAGCATTTAATCATTTGATCATTGAAAATTTTACATTTATTTAGGTCGAGTGTGATAAAGTACACACTCGCCTAGAAAACTCGTTTTAACAATCATTAAAAGCACTTAACACATTATCAATCAATAATAACAAGCCAATAAGTCAAGGAAATATAACAAACAAAGAACACTCACCTAGTTATGCAAAATAACGTGCAAAATATCCTTCCGGATATTACCCTTAGTCACCAATGAAACCTAAGATTGAACAAGAGAACATATTACAGTTTATCGAGCAAAACATTTAAGGGGAAACGAAGAAACCCGACTAATTAGGAGTAAAACGTGTAAAGATAACTTTCAAGTAAAAAGAGGGTTGTTTGGACCCAAGGATGAAAATAACTAGGGTTTCAAAATCAATCGCAAAACCAAGCTCAAAAGGCTTATAGAATTCCAACGGAAAACATTTGACTAACGACAAATCAAAAGACAAATAGATAGGCTAAGAAAATATTCTTTCGGAATCGTAAAGAATCGTTTGTATGACTAAAAGTCACTATATATTCAAGTAGAGGTTATATAACAAGGGTTTTGATGAAAATCATATGGAAAAGGAAGACTCTTAAAACCGTACTTGAAAGTAGTTCACTTGTGGCCGATAAAACCCTAACTCATACTTCTATATTTTGGGTACAGAGTAAGTAAACATTTGGCGTTTCAAATTGAAGAGGTATCATGTTTTGGAATGGTAAAACGATCATAGTATTTGCCAAACGAAAATATACAAATTCAAATAGAAACTTAGTCCTTGAGCGAAAATTTGGGCAGCACGCCCTTTGTGTTTACCTAATTTTCCAGCCATTTTGGCTTCATTATTTTTCTCATTCAAGCCCAAGTTTATACACAACACAAATGCATTTCAATAGCCGTTCCATAGGCTCAAGACAATACAAGGACATAAATCAACTAATAACAAATGCGGAAATGAAGTTTACAAAAAAAACAGATTTGATAGGGTTTTGCGGAATGGGCACATCCGAGGCTACGCTTATCGGATTGAGGTGAAACTTATACCATTTCGAAGCTAAGAGAAAGGGATACAAGATTGAAGAAGGTCACTCAGTCCAGTTTGTAGTGCAACTAGGTCAAAAGATCAGTATACCAAACCAGCACCGTCAAAACAGGTTTACAAACCGCATTCTCGCTCAAATATCACAAGTCAGGCTCCCTAAGTCCAAATCAAGTGATTCCAAAGCCATCCGAAAGCTAAGATACAAGGATACAATTCTTAAGAAGACATCAAAAACTAAATCAGAAGCATTCCGAATCAAATTAACCAATTACAGAGGCAATTATCAAGTTCGGGTAGAAACAGGGCAGCGGGGGTAAATCGGTCTTTTCACAGGCTACGTTGCTCTGATTGAGTTGAAATTTTGTAGGCACCTATAAAATATCATTCTATACAACTTTTATGTTTTATGATAAGCCTAATTCGGCCTCTAACTATGAGTAACAGTACCGGGCAGAACTGAAACATGAAATTCCAGAAATCTGGAAATTTTGGTTTTCAATTGAATTTTCTTCCTTTCCTTGTTCCAATCACTACCAAAGCCCCTTATATAATCTTATATACAACATATACTAACCATACAACAAGTTTAGGCAGAAAATCATCAAACCCTAACTTGCATATATCATCCAAAATCATCACAACAACTTGTATAACTTGTAGTCTAATCAAAACATGAGCTAGATAACATCTTAAACCAGAAATTAAAAGAACAAGAACCATGATCAGATCTTATACCTCAAAACAAAGCTTGAAAGAGTGATACTTCACCACCTTTGGAAATTTTTAGTTCCCCTAGCTTCCCAAGCCCACAACTCACTCTTTAATCGGTTTAGAATTTTGATTCCTCACTTAGATGGTGCAAATCAAGAAGAAAATTGTTTTCTCTTGCTCCCCCTTTCTCTCTCTCTTGTCTCGGCCAAGCTCAAGGAAAAATGAAGAAGAAAGGCTGCTCTATGGTGATTAAAAGGCAAGAAGATTAGGATTAGTCTAAGCCACAAGTTTTGCCAACACTTGGATCAACCACAATCACAAAATTTTCTCTTTCTTCTCCTTGCACTTTTGGCCACAAATTTCGGTCAAAGGCAGCTGGAAATGAGGGGATATTTTGCTCAAATATCAATGAGCTCATGTGGTAAGAAAGTGGTGGTCCAGCGGTGCGTTCAATAGGTAGTGCGCGGTACACGTCGGTTCGCACCGTTTTTCCTTAAATCGCACGTATTAGGGTTTTTACTTCCTATTCACTAACCTTATATCATTGCTTCTAATCACATATTATTTCTCACCTAAAAGTCACTTTTAATCACCAAATTTGATCCTTTCTTCGTACCGAAAAATCATCCGGTGAAAAATCGCGAAAACCCTAATTTGCTCCAGTCTTGAAACCGAAAAGTGAAACCCTACTTTCTAGGTTCATTTGCACTTATTATGGAATTACTGGGTAGTAGGCTATAATAAATGAATAATTTCCAAATAAAAGGCATTTTTGAGAAAAATATAAGAAATTTGCGAGTCCTCACACTCTCTCCCCCTTAAAAGAATTTCGACCTCGAAATTCATACCTTCCGTCGCCTCGGAGGACCCCAGAACTCGGTGCTGATCTACGGCATAAACTTGTGTTGATACCTTTGTTCGGTTTCCTCTTTCATGAATTTGTTTCAGTTTGGTTCCTTCCACTTGTTGAGTACTACCCTCTCGTGGCTGTTTCTTCGGGCAATTGCTACGTTGATGATTGCTACTCCCACAAATCAAACATTTTCCCCCTTTTCGCCAGCAATCATTCTCAGTGTGATTTGCCTTTCCACAGTATCCACAGGCCAATCGAGGAACTACTGTTGGATCTTCTCGAGAAATGTCCTTTGATCCGATCTGACTTCCTTTCATGGACCTTTCATCGACTGCTCTTAATGTCCAAGGTGGGCGAGGTGAATGGTTCACTTTTTGCACTTTGGAGAGCAGTATCTTTTCTCCAGATTCCTCAGGTATACTGCTGGATGTATCTCTTTTCCGCGTTTGAAAGGCTTTTACTTGGGCTTTCACATCCTCAATTCTTTGGGCCTTCTCAAGAGCCTCTGTAAACGTATTAACTTGAACTGCCGCTAATGCCTCCTGGATTTCCAAATTTAGTCCTTGTATAAATCGTCTTATTCTCCGTCGCTCCGTTACCACCAATTCGGAAGCGAATTTAGACGGTCTAGTAAATTTGGTCTCATATTCAGCCACACTTAGGGTTCCCTGACGCAACCCAATAAATTCGTCCTCCCCCCTTTCTTGGACTAAAGGTGGGAGATACTTTTCTTTAAATTCCCTTACAAAGTTCGCCCATGTCCATACCGTCTGTTCTCTTTCCCACTTGGCCTTAATTACATTCCACCACGCGCGGGCTGGTCCTTCGAATTGAAATACATCAAAATTTACTTGTCTTTGCTCCGTGTAATTCAAAGCCGCGAAGATATTAATCATTGCCTCCAACCACTGCTCAGTTATATCTGGATCAGGCCCTCCTTGAAATTTCGGAGGTAGAAACTTTTGGAACCTCTCAAGAGCCTTATCCTCTCCGATCTCAGGATTCCGGGGTTGATTCACTGGCATTTGACCTTGTTGATCTACCAGTCGTGCCAGGATATTTGTCATTTGTTGCATCGCCGTCGCCATTTGATCTCCAGCCTCAACCCTCGGTCCCTGTTCTTGCTCGGCCACTGTTTCTCTTTCTTCTCTCGGTTCTTGAGCTTGCCTAGCTCCACGTCCACGACTACGTCTCCCGTCCATATATATGTTTTCCCCCTCTCTTTTCTTTTCTTTTCCCCCAAAAAGGTAATTTAGTGAATAAACACAGTAAATTGACTACAGTAACAAATTCTAGCATTCCAAATACACAAATCAATATATACGCACATAACACGCCATATCAAGAAGACGGATAAGCAAATACACAAATACATATCAAGTTGGACAGATAACCATGTACACACAGGTATACTAACGTCATGTAGTAACAATATACAGGTAAATCAAAAGGAAAAGGTAAAGTCGTCCCAGTATCAGCCCGTCCGGTCTCTCACGTCACTTACGATCCAAACTAGATGTCCCTGACCTCTTGTGCTCATTCTAGTCGGACAAAGCCTGTTCATGTTCCCAAAATACAAGTCTCAAGTCCTTAGCAGCGCCGCAACTCTAGAGTACTCAGGCACGAGAATCCGAAATAAGATAATTCACATCTCGAGCTGCAGTCCCAAGAGTAAACTATCTACAATCGGAATTCCTACCTGACATACCTATCTATGGTCCTCAGATACCATGAGAAAGATTTAAGACCTATAACATTCGCAATTCATAGCTTCACTTAGTCCCTCATACTTATTCACCACTTAGTCCAGGGTCACTCCGCACAGAGACCACGCGAAGCAGCTATAGGTTTTATCCCTCAATCGCTTAACTTTCAAGTCAAATCGAATCCCACAGTCCGGCATCCTAAACTTCAAGCCTAGGATACACTACAGATATCTGAAGCCTAAGCTCTGATACCACCTGTGACGGCCCCACCTCTCCCTAGGGCGTACCCCAGGGTTCGGCGGACCGCCTGCCCAACTCTCGCCGGGACTCACTCATTCACTACAGTCCTCACTTAAAATCTGAATAAATCACAAGAATAAATAGGGCAACGATCCAGAACTTAAAGCGAAACTTATAGACATTGCCATCCCCAAAAGGGAGTGTAAAGATCGAATATACAAAGGTTCTCAATCCTTCATACGTCCAGCCCGTGCCAAGCACTAGGCGAGAACCACTACAAAAGAAACAAAAGAAACAAAAGAACTAGACTGGCTAGTCTATGCTCTCATTCTGCTCGCCGTCCCCTGTTAAGGAAAACAAAACTAAAGGGGTGAGCTTTTCAGTGAGGTTCCGAACAGATAATCAAACAATCAATTCAATACATTAAACATGGAGTATCAATAATTCAAGAAACATTTACAATGGAAAGCGATAGTAACATTCATTAAAAGGATACGGGCTCACATGGAGCTATTCGTTCGTTCGTTCGTTCCCCAGACATTTCCCCTTATTCCTCCAATTATTTGAAAATTTCCTTTTTGAGAAGTAAACCCTCGTGCCTTCGTTCGTTCATTCATCCCCTTCCGGACGTTGGCCGGACTCCACCCATCCGGACGTAGCCGGACTACAAGGTAATACTCCACCCAGGGTCACCATATCGCCCGACCGAGTCCGCTTCTGGCTCGAGTCGATCGGTAACGAAGGGCAGGGCCCAGTTCAGCCAAACGGCTTACATTCATGCGCAACTAGCATTTAATCATTTGATCATTGAAAATTTTACATTTATTTAGGTCGAGTGTGATAAAGTACACACTCGCCTAGAAAACTCGTTTTAACAATCATTAAAAGCACTTAACACATTATCAATCAATAATAACAAGCCAATAAGTCAAGGAAATATAACAAACAAAGAACACTCACCTAGTTATGCAAAATAACGTGCAAAATATCCTTCCGGATATTACCCTTAGTCACCAATGAAACCTAAGATTGAACAAGAGAACATATTACAGTTTATCGAGCAAAACATTTAAGGGGAAACGAAGAAACCCGACTAATTAGGAGTAAAACGTGTAAAGATAACTTTCAAGTAAAAAGAGGGTTGTTTGGACCCAAGGATGAAAATAACTAGGGTTTCAAAATCAATCGCAAAACCAAGCTCAAAAGGCTTATAGAATTCCAACGGAAAACATTTGACTAACGACAAATCAAAAGACAAATAGATAGGCTAAGAAAATATTCTTTCGGAATCGTAAAGAATCGTTTGTATGACTAAAAGTCACTATATATTCAAGTAGAGGTTATATAACAAGGGTTTTGATGAAAATCATATGGAAAAGGAAGACTCTTAAAACCGTACTTGAAAGTAGTTCACTTGTGGCCGATAAAACCCTAACTCATACTTCTATATTTTGGGTACAGAGTAAGTAAACATTTGGCGTTTCAAATTGAAGAGGTATCATGTTTTGGAATGGTAAAACGATCATAGTATTTGCCAAACGAAAATATACAAATTCAAATAGAAACTTAGTCCTTGAGCGAAAATTTGGGCAGCACGCCCTTTGTGTTTACCTAATTTTCCAGCCATTTTGGCTTCATTATTTTTCTCATTCAAGCCCAAGTTTATACACAACACAAATGCATTTCAATAGCCGTTCCATAGGCTCAAGACAATACAAGGACATAAATCAACTAATAACAAATGCGGAAATGAAGTTTACAAAAAAAACAGATTTGATAGGGTTTTGCGGAATGGGCACATCCGAGGCTACGCTTATCGGATTGAGGTGAAACTTATACCATTTCGAAGCTAAGAGAAAGGGATACAAGATTGAAGAAGGTCACTCAGTCCAGTTTGTAGTGCAACTAGGTCAAAAGATCAGTATACCAAACCAGCACCGTCAAAACAGGTTTACAAACCGCATTCTCGCTCAAATATCACAAGTCAGGCTCCCTAAGTCCAAATCAAGTGATTCCAAAGCCATCCGAAAACTAAGATACAAGGATACAATTCTTAAGAAGACATCAACAACTAAATCAGAAGCATTCCGAATCAAATTAACCAATTACAGAGGCAATTATCAAGTTCGGGTAGAAACAGGGCAGCAGGGGTAAATCGGTCTTTTCACAGGCTACGTTGCTCTGATTGAGTTCAAATTTTGTAGGCACCTATAAAATATCATTCTATACAACTTTTATGTTTTATGCCAAGCCTAATTCGGCCTCTAACTATGAGTAACAGTACCGGGCAGAACTGAAACATGAAATTCCAGAAATCTGGAAATTTTGGTTTTCAATTGAATTTTCTTCCTTTCCTTGTTCCAATCACTACCAAAGCCCCTTATATAATCTTATATACAACATATACTAACCATACAACAAGTTTAGGCAGAAAATCATCAAACCCTAACTTGCATATATCATCCAAAATCATCACAACAACTTGTATAACTTGTAGTCTAATCAAAACATGAGCTAGATAACATCTTAAACCAGAAATTAAAAGAACAAGAACCATGATCAGATCTTATACCTCAAAACAAAGCTTGAAAGAGTGATACTTCACCACCTTTGGAAATTTTTAGTTCCCCTAGCTTCCCAAGCCCACAACTCACTCTTTAATCGGTTTAGAATTTTGATTCCTCACTTAGATGGTGCAAATCAAGAAGAAAACTGTTTTCTCTTGCTCCCCCTTTCTCTCTCTCTTGTCTCGGCCAAGCTCAAGGAAAAATGAAGAAGAAAGGTTGCTCTATGGTGATTAAAAGGCAAGAAGATTAGGATTAGTCTAAGCCACAAGTTTTGCCAACACTTGGATCAACCACAATCACAAAATTTTCTCTTTCTTCTCCTTGCACTTTTGGCCACAAATTTCGGTCAAAGGCAGCTGGAAATGAGGGGATATTTTGCTCAAATATCAATGAGCTCATGTGGTAAGAAAGTGGTGGTCCAGCGGTGCGTTCAATAGGTAGTGCGCGGTACACGTCGGTTCGCACCGTTTTTCCTTAAATCGCACGTATTAGGGTTTTTACTTCCTATTCACTAACCTTATATCATTGCTTCTAATCACATATCATTTCTCACCTAAAAGTCACTTTTAATCACCAAATTTGATCCTTTCTTCGTACCGAAAAATCATCCGGTGAAAAATCGCGAAAACCCTAATTTGCTCCAGTCTTGAAACCGAAAAGTGAAACCCTACTTTCTAGGTTCATTTGCACTTATTATGGAATTACTGGGTAGTAGGCTATAATAAATGAATAATTTCCAAATAAAAGGCATTTTTGAGAAAAATATAAGAAATTTGCAAGTCCTCACACTCTCTCCCCCTTAAAAGAATTTCGACCTCGAAATTCATACCTTCCGTCGCCTCGGAGGACCCCAGAACTCGGTGCTGATCTACGGCATAAACTTGTGTTGATACCTTTGTTCGGTTTCCTCTTTCATGAATTTGTTTCAGTTTGGTTCCTTCCACTTGTTGAGTACTACCCTCTCGTGGCTGTTTCTTCGGGCAATTGCTACGTTGATGATTGCTACTCCCACAAATCAAACATTTTCCCCCTTTTCGCCAGCAATCATTCTCAGTGTGATTTGCCTTTCCACAGTATCCACAGGCCAATCGAGGAACTACTGTTGGATCTTCTCGAGAAATGTCCTTTGATCCGATCTGACTTCCTTTCATGGACCTTTCATCGACTGCTCTTAATGTCCAAGGTGGGCGAGGTGAATGGTTCACTTTTTGCACTTTGGAGAGCAGTATCTTTTCTCCAGATTCCTCAGGTATACTGCTGGATGTATCTCTTTTCCGCGTTTGAAAGGCTTTTACTTGGGCTTTCACATCCTCAATTCTTTGGGCCTTCTCAAGAGCCTCTGTAAACGTATTAACTTGAACTGCCGCTAATGCCTCCTGGATTTCCAAATTTAGTCCTTGTATAAATCGTCTTATTCTCCGTCGCTCCGTTACCACCAATTCGGAAGCGAATTTAGACAGTCTAGTAAATTTGGTCTCATATTCAGCCACACTTAGGGTTCCCTGACGCAACCCAATAAATTCGTCCTCCCCCCTTTCTTGGACTAAAGGTGGGAGATACTTTTCTTTAAATTCCCTTACAAAGTTCGCCCATGTCCATACCGTCTGTTCTCTTTCCCACTTGGCCTTAATTACATTCCACCACGCGCGGGCTGGTCCTTCGAATTGAAATACATCAAAATTTACTTGTCTTTGCTCCGTGTAATTCAAAGCCGCGAAGATATTAATCATTGCCTCCAACCACTGCTCAGCTATATCTGGATCAGGCCCTCCTTGAAATTTCGGAGGTAGAAACTTTTGGAACCTCTCAAGAGCCTTATCCTCTCCGATCTCAGGATTCCGGGGTTGATTCACTGGCATTTGACCTTGTTGATCTACCAGTCGTGCCAGGATATTTGTCATTTGTTGCATCGCCGTCGCCATTTGATCTCCAGCCTCAACCCTCGGTCCCTGTTCTTGCTCGGCCACTGTTTCTCTTTCTTCTCTCGGTTCTTGAGCTTGCCTAGCTCCACGTCCACGACTACGTCTCCCGTCCATATATATGTTTTCCCCCTCTCTTTTCTTTTCTTTTCCCCCAAAAAGGTAATTTAGTGAATAAACACAGTAAATTGACTACAGTAACAAATTCTAGCATTCCAAATACACAAATCAATATATACGCACATAACACGCCATATCAAGAAGACGGATAAGCAAATACACAAATACATATCAAGTTGGACAGATAACCATGTACACACAGGTATACTAACGTCATGTAGTAACAATATACAGGTAAATCAAAAGGAAAAGGTAAAGTCGTCCCAGTATCAGCCCGTCCGGTCTCTCACGTCACTTACTATCCAAACTAGATGTCCCTGACCTCTTGTGCTCATTCTAGTCGGACAAAGCCTGTTCATGTTCCCAAAATACAAGTCTCAAGTCCTTAGCAGCGCCGCAACTCTAGAGTACTCAGGCACGAGAATCCGAAATAAGATAATTCACATCTCGAGCTGCAGTCCCAAGAGTAAACTATCTACAATCGGAATTCCTACCTGACATACCTATCTATGGTCCTCAGATACCATGAGAAAGATTTAAGACCTATAACATTCGCAATTCATAGCTTCACTTAGTCCCTCATACTTATTCACCACTTAGTCCAGGGTCACTCCGCACAGAGACCACGCGAAGCAGCTATAGGTTTTATCCCTCAATCGCTTAACTTTCAAGTCAAATCGAATCCCACAGTCCGGCATCCTAAACTTCAAGCCTAGGATACACTACAGATATCTGAAGCCTAAGCTCTGATACCACCTGTGACGGCCCCACCTCTCCCTAGGGCGTACCCCAGGGTTCGGCGGACCGCCTGCCCAACTCTCGCCGGGACTCACTCATTCACTACAGTCCTCACTTAAAATCTGAATAAATCACAAGAATAAATAGGGCAACGATCCAGAACTTAAAGCGAAACTTATAGACATTGCCATCCCCAAAAGGGAGTGTAAAGATCGAATATACAAAGGTTCTCAATCCTTCATACGTCCAGCCCGTGCCAAGCACTAGGCGAGAACCACTACAAAAGAAACAAAAGAAACAAAAGAACTAGACTGGCTAGTCTATGCTCTCATTCTGCTCGCCGTCCCCTGTTAAGGAAAACAAAACTAAAGGGGTGAGCTTTTCAGTGAGGTTCCGAACAGATAATCAAACAATCAATTCAATACATTAAACATGGAGTATCAATAATTCAAGAAACATTTACAATGGAAAGCGATAGTAACATTCATTAAAAGGATACGGGCTCACATGGAGCTATTCGTTCGTTCGTTCGTTCCCCAGACATTTCCCCTTATTCCTCCAATTATTTGAAAATTTCCTTTTTGAGAAGTAAACCCTCGTGCCTTCGTTCGTTCATTCATCCCCTTCCGGACGTTGGCCGGACTCCACCCATCCGGACGTAGCCGGACTACAAGGTAATACCCCACCCAGGGTCACCATATCGCCCGACCGAGTCCGCTTCTGGCTCGAGTCGAACGGTAACGAAGGGCAGGGCCCAGTTCAGCCAAACGGCTTACATTCATGCGCAACTAGCATTTAATCATTTGATCATTGAAAATTTTACATTTATTTAGGTCGAGTGTGATAAAGTACACACTCGCCTAGAAAACTCGTTTTAACAATCATTAAAAGCACTTAACACATTATCAATCAATAATAACAAGCCAATAAGTCAAGGAAATATAACAAACAAAGAACACTCACCTAGTTATGCAAAATAACGTGCAAAATATCCTTCCGGATATTACCCTTAGTCACCAATGAAACCTAAGATTGAACAAGAGAACATATTACAGTTTATCGAGCAAAACATTTAAGGGGAAACGAAGAAACCCGACTAATTAGGAGTAAAACGTGTAAAGATAACTTTCAAGTAAAAAGAGGGTTGTTTGGACCCAAGGATGAAAATAACTAGGGTTTCAAAATCAATAGCAAAACCAAGCTCAAAAGGCTTATAGAATTCCAACGGAAAACATTTGACTAACGACAAATCAAAAGACAAATAGATAGGCTAAGAAAATATTCTTTCGGAATCGTAAAGAATCGTTTGTATGACTAAAAGTCACTATATATTCAAGTAGAGGTTATATAACAAGGGTTTTGATGAAAATCATATGGAAAAGGAAGACTCTTAAAACCGTACTTGAAAGTAGTTCACTTGTGGCCGATAAAACCCTGACTCATACTTCTATATTTTGGGTACAGAGTAAGTAAACATTTGGCGTTTCAAATTGAAGAGGTATCATGTTTTGGAATGGTAAAACGATCATAGTATTTGCCAAACGAAAATATACAAATTCAAATAGAAACTTAGTCCTTGAGCGAAAATTTGGGCAGCACGCCCTTTGTGTTTACCTAATTTTCCAGCCATTTTGGCTTCATTATTTTTCTCATTCAAGCCCAAGTTTATACACAACAAAAATGCATTTCAATAGCCGTTCCATAGGCTCAAGACAATACAAGGACATAAATCAACTAATAACAAATGCGGAAATGAAGTTTACAAAAAAAACAGATTTGATAGGGTTTTGCGGAATGGGCACATCCGAGGCTACGCTTATCGGATTGAGGTGAAACTTATACCATTTCGAAGCTAAGAGAAAGGGATACAAGATTGAAGAAGGTCACTCAGTCCAGTTTGTAGTGCAACTAGGTCAAAAGATCAGTATACCAAACCAGCACCGTCAAAACAGGTTTACAAACCGCATTCTCGCTCAAATATCACAAGTCAGGCTCCCTAAGTCCAAATCAAGTGATTCCAAAGCCATCCGAAAACTAAGATACAAGGATACAATTCTTAAGAAGACATCAACAACTAAATCAGAAGCATTCCGAATCAAATTAACCAATTACAGAGGCAATTATCAAGTTCGGGTAGAAACAGGGCAGCAGGGGTAAATCGGTCTTTTCACAGGCTACGTTGCTCTGATTGAGTTGAAATTTTGTAGGCACCTATAAAATATCATTCTATACAACTTTTATGTTTTATGTCAAGCCTAATTCGGCCTCTAACTATGAGTAACAGTACCGGGCAGAACTGAAACATGAAATTCCAGAAATCTGGAAATTTTGGTTTTCAATTGAATTTTCTTCCTTTCCTTGTTCCAATCACTACCAAAGCCCCTTATATAATCTTATATACAACATATACTAACCATACAACAAGTTTAGGCAGAAAATCATCAAACCCTAACTTGCATATATCATCCAAAATCATCACAACAACTTGTATAACTTGTAGTCTAATCAAAACATGAGCTAGATAACATCTTAAACCAGAAATTAAAAGAACAAGAACCATGATCAGATCTTATACCTCAAAACAAAGCTTGAAAGAGTGATACTTCACCACCTTTGGAAATTTTTAGTTCCCCTAGCTTCCCAAGCCCACAACTCACTCTTTAATCGGTTTAGAATTTTGATTCCTCACTTAGATGGTGCAAATCAAGAAGAAAACTGTTTTCTCTTGCTCCCCCTTTCTCTCTCTCTTGTCTCGGCCAAGCTCAAGGAAAAATGAAGAAGAAAGGTTGCTCTATGGTGATTAAAAGGCAAGAAGATTAGGATTAGTCTAAGCCACAAGTTTTGCCAACACTTGGATCAACCACAATCACAAAATTTTCTCTTTCTTCTCCTTGCACTTTTGGCCACAAATTTCGGTCAAAGGCAGCTGGAAATGAGGGGATATTTTGCTCAAATATCAATGAGCTCATGTGGTAAGAAAGTGGTGGTCCAGCGGTGCGTTCAATAGGTAGTGCGCGGTACACGTCGGTTCGCACCGTTTTTCCTTAAATCGCACGTATTAGGGTTTTTACTTCCTATTCACTAACCTTATATCATTGCTTCTAATCACATATTATTTCTCACCTAAAAGTCACTTTTAATCACCAAATTTGATCCTTTCTTCGTACCGAAAAATCATCCGGTGAAAAATCGCGAAAACCCTAATTTGCTCCAGTCTTGAAACCGAAAAGTGAAACCCTACTTTCTAGGTTCATTTGCACTTATTATGGAATTACTGGGTAGTAGGCTATAATAAATGAATAATTTCCAAATAAAAGGCATTTTTGAGAAAAATATAAGAAATTTGCGAGTCCTCACACTCTCTCCCCCTTAAAAGAATTTCGACCTCGAAATTCATACCTTCCGTCGCCTCGGAGGACCCCAGAACTCGGTGCTGATCTACGGCATAAACTTGTGTTGATAGCTTTGTTCGGTTTCCTCTTTCATGAATTTGTTTCAGTTTGGTTCCTTCCACTTGTTGAGTACTACCCTCTCGTGGCTGTTTCTTCGGGCAATTGCTACGTTGATGATTGCTACTCCCACAAATCAAACATTTTCCCCCTTTTCGCCAGCAATCATTCTCAGTGTGATTTGCCTTTCCACAGTATCCACAGGCCAATCGAGGAACTACTGTTGGATCTTCTCGAGAAATGTCCTTTGATCCGATCTGACTTCCTTTCATGGACCTTTCATCGACTGCTCTTAATGTCCAAGGTGGGCGAGGTGAATGGTTCACTTTTTGCACTTTGGAGAGCAGTATCTTTTCTCCAGATTCCTCAGGTATACCGCTGGATGTATCTCTTTTCCGCGTTTGAAAGGCTTTTACTTGGGCTTTCACATCCTCAATTCTTTGGGCCTTCTCAAGAGCCTCTGTAAACGTATTAACTTGAACTGCCGCTAATGCCTCCTGGATTTCCAAATTTAGTCCTTGTATAAATCGTCTTATTCTCCGTCGCTCCGTTACCACCAATTCGGAAGCGAATTTAGACGGTCTAGTAAATTTGGTCTCATATTCAGCCACACTTAGGGTTCCCTGACGCAACCCAATAAATTCGTCCTCCCTCCTTTCTTGGACTAAAGGTGGGAGATACTTTTCTTTAAATTCCCTTACAAAGTTCGCCCATGTCCATACCGTCTGTTCTCTTTCCCACTTGGCCTTAATTACATTCCACCACGCGCGGGCTGGTCCTTCGAATTGAAATACAGCAAAATTTACTTGTCTTTGCTCCGTGTAATTCAAAGCCGCGAAGATATTAATCATTGCCTCCAACCACTGCTCAGCTATATCTGGATCAGGCCCTCCTTGAAATTTCGGAGGTAGAAACTTTTGGAACCTCTCAAGAGCCTTATCCTCTCCGATCTCAAGATTCCGGGGTTGATTCACTGGCATTTGACCTTGTTGATCTACCAGTCGTGCCAGGATATTTGTCATTTATTGCATCGCCGTCGCCATTTGATCTCCAGCCTCAACCCTCGGTCCCTGTTCTTGCTCGGCCACTGTTTCTCTTTCTTCTCTCGGTTCTTGAGCTTGCCTAGCTCCACGTCCACGACTACGTCTCCCGTCCGTATATATGTTTTCCCCCTCTCTTTTCTTTTCTTTTCCCCCAAAAAGGTAATTTAGTGAATAAACACAGTAAATTGACTACAGTAACAAATTCTAGCATTCCAAATACACAAATCAATATATACGCACATAACACGCCATATCAAGAAGACGGATTAGCAAATACATAAATACATATCAATTTGGACAGATAACCATGTACACACAGGTATACTAACGTCATGTAGTAACAATATACAGGTAAATCAAAAGGAAAAGGTAAAGTCGTCCCAGTATCAGCCCGTCCGGTCTCTCACGTCACTTACTATCCAAACTAGATGTCCCTGACCTCTTGTGCTCATTCTAGTCAGACAAAGCCTGTTCATGTTCCCAAAATACAAGTCTCAAGTCCTTAGCAGCGCCGCAACTCTAGAGTACTCAGGCACGAGAATCCAAAATAAGATAATTCACATCTCGAGCTGCAGTCCCAAGAGTAAACTATCTACAATCGGAATTCCTACCTGACATACCTATCTATGGTCCTCAGATACCATGAGAAAGATTTAAGACCTATAACATTCGCAATTCATAGCTTCACTTAGTCCCTCATACTTATTCACCACTTAGTCCAGGGTCACTCCGCACAGAGACCACGCGAATCAGCTATAGGTTTTATCCCTCAATCGCTTAACTTTCAAGTCAAATCGAATCCCACAGTCCGGCATTGATACGAACCAAGAGACACCATTGCGAACTATTCGAGTTCCCCTAGGACCCGTAACTCGAGCACGAGCTAAGAAGATGAGGGAGGAACTCCAAGGACTTGTTCATGAGATACAAGGCCAAGAAATTGTCCCCAAGGTCATTGAGGGACTTGAGCATGAAGGAATGAAAGCCATCCATGTAGTGCACGTCAAAGAGAACCATGTGTGACCCTTCTCTAGTCACATTTGCTGTTTTAATTAAGTCATTGTAATAAGGGCTTAATGGTCCATAGCATTGCTTATTTGCCTAAGCGATGACCTCATAAGGTTATTTACCTAAGCGATGACCTCATAAGGTTGTTTACCTAAGGGATGACCTCATAAGGTTTGGTCAAGCCCACAATTCTTAGTCTTATGGAAATAGTCAAGCCTACAATTGTTAGTCTTAGTCAAGACCACAACTCTAGACTAGTTCCACATTTAGTTGTTCATCTCTATGTAAGGCTATAAATAGCCCACACTTCCAATGGATTTAGGCATTCAATCAATAAATCAGATTTTGAGAGTTTTCTTGGTTTCTCCAAGGCTTCTTGAATACCTTAGAATTTCTCTAGGTGTTCGTGACTTATCAATCTAGAATCGCACTAGGTTGTGGCGTCTTCTACCATTATACCAAGGTTCGTTAACCACGTGATTAACGGGTTGAGGTCATCCGCTCCAAACTTGGTGTCCTCTTGTCGATCCTGAATCTAATCTTTTACGGGTTTCGTCACAAGGTTGGCGACGTTCGTATCAGTTGGTAATCAGAGCTAGTTAAGAGGTATCACGTTATATCCCTTTATTTATTTCCTTTCGAGTCAAGTTGTCCAAAATTCTGTTTTCGTGTTCTAAGTTTGCTGTTCGCAATTTCCAGATTTGTTGCATCGTGTTCTTGCGTTATTTTTCCAGATTTGTTGCATCGTAAACTTGCGTCTAGTTGTTGTTAATTGCTGTGGTTAGCCTTGTTTGGTCCAGCCTTTTTTTTTTGTGTCTTATTCTTGATTCTTTGTTTGTGTTTGTGTCTTGTTTCTATCCTGTTATATCCATTTAATTCCAGTCTTTTGTTCTATTTGATCATTCGAGGTTACTGTTCATCCGAAAAAAAAAAAATCAATTTGTAGCAAGGGTTTTAGAGTCCTATCTAGTTATTACCTTGTGTTCTTGTTTACATACAAAAAAAAAAAAAAATAGCTAGCTAACCTTACAAAAATTCCTGGAAATCTGTCTTGATCAAAACTTGGGTTTCTTGAAGTTCCTGATTGTTTAAAACCACAATCTTGAAGTTCTTGGAACTTTAGTTGGGATTCTTGAAGCCAACCAAAATCTGTCTTGATCAAATCGTGAAATCTTGGATTGTTTGGGGAGGAAATCATCTTCAATTTTGTGTTTCTTGAATTCTGGAAATTAACATCTTGAATTCTTGAAAGAATCTTGAAGTTTCTGGGTTTTGGGAACCAAATCTTGGTAAACAACAAGGCTGCAAAATTTCAGCTGCCAAAATCCTTGTGTTCACTACAACAATCTTCTTTCTTGACTAAGAACATTTTAGCCACGAAATTTGACTCTTCTTGGCTGATTAGAAAACAAAAACAAAGGAAGAAGAAGAATATTCAGCCTATTCAAGTCAAATTTCCCAACCTATTCAAGTCAAATTTTCCAACCTGTTCAAAGTCAAATTTTCCACCCTTGTTCCCAAAAACAACCAAATCAGTTCCAATCTTGAACTTGACCTTAGAATTTATGGGAACCAGCAAATAGGAAGACTAATCCTTGTTTCCAAAGGATTAAGGAAGAAAAGTCAGCCTTGGG
The DNA here is from genome assembly GCF_036785885.1 of Coffea arabica. NCBI lineage: Eukaryota > Viridiplantae > Streptophyta > Magnoliopsida > Gentianales > Rubiaceae > Coffea > Coffea arabica. The sequence goes on along the minus strand of NC_092311.1, from coordinate 23,518,207 downwards.
TTTCCAAAACAGTCCTACCGCAACACAAATTCATCTTCCATTCGGATTCCATCTTTGCAACCATTGGGGAATTTCTGTCCAATCATTAATTCTGGAAATTTTTGTGCATCATTAGGTCAGTTTTAAGTGTCATTCTGAATCCTCTAAGTGTCCATTTACCTACCAAAACACTGACCAGAAATGCAGCAACCAGCAGCTCAAAATTCCAGTTTTGGGTAGAGTTTTGTCTAGGATCCTTAAAATTCAACTCTGAGTCATTCATTGAGTCGTGGTCAGTCTCTTCATCTTTTGTTTTTTTTTCGTTCAAAGTGCTACAATCTTGTGACCCTGGTTGGTAAGTCGATCCACACTAGAAGGAGTTCTAACTTCTTCGAGGAGTTGACCGAGGAGCCTTGAAAATACCTTGGTGAGTTCATTAGAGTGTTCAAACACGAGAGCGAGAGTAAACACGTGAGGAAGTGTGCGAGATAAACTTTGCTTCTTTCCATTATTATTTTTTTTACCCTACCATGGCTAACGAGGGGGGAGCAAGCTCCCAAGCTTTTGATCTTAAACTTTTCACAGAAGCAATCAAAGGCGAATTGGGACGCATGATGGACCAAAAACTTGAACTAATGCACCAACGCATTGACAGCTTAGAGTTGTCTCATGGAAGCTCCAAAGGCAGCCGTGGAAAGGCTTATGCACATGAGTCTACCGACTCTAACTCAGACAACAACTATGAGCATAAGCAAAGTAGGTCCAAGCGTGAAGCTAGGCCTTCAAATGACCACATTCCGGGCATAAAGATGAAAATTCCGCCTTTCCAAGGACGATCAGACCCCGATGCCTACTTAGAGTGGGAGAAGCGGATTGAACTTGTCTTCGATTGCAATACTTACTCGGAGGAGCAAAAGGTCAAGTTGGCCGTGGTCGAATTCACCGACTACGCCGTTGTGTGGTGGGATCAACTCTCTACTAGTCGAAGGAGGAGTCGTGAACCTACCATACAAACTTGGACGGAGCTAAGACGACTAATGAGGAAGCGTTTCGTACCAAGTCACTACTACCGTGACTTGTACCAAAAGCTTCAAACCCTCAACCAAGGAGCACGAAGTGTCGAGGACTATCACAAGGAAATGGAAATACTCATGCTACGGGCAGACATCATGGAGGATCGAGAAGCAACAATGGCACGCTTCTTGAACGGATTAAGGCCCGAAATCGCTGATCAAGTGGAGTTACACCACTATGTGGAACTTGGGGATCTGGTGGAAAAGGCCATCAAGATTGAAAGGAGGATTAAGAGGAGGGGTTCGACTCGGAGTTACTCCAACTTTTCACCCTCTTATCTCCGAACTACACCACCAAAGAAAGAGGATAAAGGGCCGAGTAATTCCATCCCTTCAAGACCGAGGCCGGATATGACTAAGTGGGAGTCTAAGGCAACACCAAAGACTGCCATTGAGTCGAGCATGGGGCGAAATCGAGATACTAGATGCTTCAAATGCCAAGGCCGAGGGCATATTGCTAGCCAATGCCCGAACCAACGCGCTATGATCATCTTACCCAATGGTGAGTTTCTCACCGATGATGAAGATGAGAAGGAGGAGTTGCCATCCCTTGAGGAAGAAGAGGAAGCATTGCCCGTCAATGAACGAGTTGGACTCGTTGTCAGACGAGCCTTAGCAACCCAAGTGAAAGCCGCCGACCATGCACAAAGAGAGAACATTTTCTACACCCGTTGTTATATCAAAGGCAAGGTATGTAGTTTGATCATAGATGGAGGTAGTTGTGCTAACGTCGCTAGTGCCTTGATGGTGGAGAAACTAGCACTACCCACTCTACGACATCCAACACCTTATCGTTTGCAATGGTTGAACGATAGTGGGGATGTTCGTGTGACCAAGCAAGTCCAAGTACCTTTCCGAATTGGAAAGTATGAGGACGTGGTGTTATGCGACGTGGTCCCTATGCAAGCATGTCACATACTATTGGGGAGGCCATGGCAATTCGACAAGGGAGTTACATTCGATGGCATTACCAATAAATACTCCTTCAAGCAAGGCGAGAAGAGGATTGTGCTTGTGCCACTCACTCCTATCCAAGTTCATGAAGATCAAAAAAGCCTGATCAAGGAGAATGAGCTTGAGAATGAGAAGAAAAAAATAGAAAAAGCCGAGAGCTCAACAGAAAATGATAAGGCCGAGAAAATTGAGAGGAAAAAGACATATGGTGAGCCGGCCAAAATTGAAAAGAGAGAAAAAAGGCAAAATCTATTGATAAAAGCCAATATAGTAAGAAAAGCTTTGAGTGTTAATACACCCATCTTTGTACTTTTGTGCAAAGAGGTGTTGGTTGTCACAAGTGATCTTACTAACACTCTACCATCTAGTATTGTCTCTCTTTTGCAGGAATATGAGGATGTCTTCCCCGATGAGATTCCAAATGGACTACCACCAATAAGGGGAATTGAGCATCAAATTGACTTGGTTCCAGGTGCCCCACTTCCTAACAGACCAGCCTACAAAATGGGTCCAGATGAGACAAAGGAGCTCCAACGCCAAATCGAAGAGCTTCTAACAAAGGGATGGGCACGAGAAAGCTTGAGCCCATGTGCGGTTCCCGTCATCTTGGTGCCTAAAAAGGATGGAAGTTGGCGAATGTGCACTGACTGTAGGGCCGTTAATGCAATAATGGTAAAATATCGTCACCCTATTCCTAGACTTGATGATATGTTAGATGAGCTATATGGTGCTGTGATTTTCACTAAAATTGATCTAAAAAGCGGTTATCATCAAATTAGGATGAAAGAGGGGGATGAATGGAAAACGGCCTTTAAAACCAAACATGGCTTGTACGAGTGGTTAGTTATGCCATTTGGACTAACTAATGCACCTAGTACGTTCATGAGATTGATGAACCATGTACTTCGTCCATTCCTTGGAAAATTTGTAGTTGTATATTTTGACGATATCCTGATTTATAGTAGGAGCTTAGATGAGCATGTTGAACATGTGAAGCTTGTTCTTGATGTACTTCGAAGGGAAAAGCTCTATGCTAACCTTAAGAAGTGCTCCTTTTGTACTGATCAACTTGTCTTCCTAGGCTTTGTTGTGAGTAAACAGGGAATCAAAGTGGACGAGGAGAAGGTTAAAGCAATTCGAGAATGGCCTACTCCAAGCACGGTGGGTGAGGTACGTAGCTTCCACGGTCTTGCTAGTTTTTATAGACGATTTGTTAAAGATTTTAGTACCATTGCTGCACCTCTAACTGCTGTAATTAAGAAAAATGAGCCATTTGTGTGGAGAGATGCTCAAGTACGTGCTTTCCAAATGCTTAAACATCAACTCACACATGCACCACTACTTGCATTACCATGCTTTGACAAGATGTTTGAAATAGAGTGTGATGCATCTGGGGTGGGTATTGGAGCTGTCCTAATGCAAGAGGGCAAACCAATTGCATACTTTAGTGAAAAACTCAATGGGGCAGTTTTGAACTATTCCACTTATGATAAGGAGTTGTACTCCTTAATCCGTGCTTTAGAAACTTGGCAACATTACTTGAGACCAAGGGAATTTGTCATACACACTGACCATGAGTCGCTTAAGCACATTAAGTCACAATACAAGTTGAATAAGCGTCATGTTAGGTGGATTGCATTTATTGAAACCTTCCCTTATGTGATTAAGTACAAAGTGGGGAAAACTAATGTTGTTGCTGATGCATTATCACGTCGGTACTCTTTGCTTACTCAACTTGATGCAAGGTTGTTAGGATTTGAATTAGTTAAAGAGTTATACACCAATGACCCAGATTTCTCAGGTATTTATGACTCTTGTGGTTCAGCAACTCAAGGTAAATTCTACATCCTTGATGGATTTCTTTTCTACCTCAATCGACTATGTATACCTAACTGCTCTATTCGCTCTTTACTTGTTAGGGAAGCACATGGAGGTGGCTTGATGGGACACTTTGGCGTGGCTAAAACCTTAGCTATCCTTCAAGAGCACTTCCATTGGCCAAGGATGAAACGAGATGTGGAGCGAATGGTGGCTAAATGCATTACTTGCCACAAAGCTAAGTCTAAACTTCAACCCTATGGCCTTTATAGTCCTTTACCTGTACCTAAGGAACCTTGGACCGACATTTCCATGGATTTTGTTTTAGGGTTGCCTAGGTCAAAAAGGGGAAATGATAGCATCTTTGTTATTGTTGACAGATTTTCAAAAATGGCACATTTTATACCATGTCACAAAACAGATGATGCATCGCACATTGCTGATTTATTTTTCAAAGAAATCATTAGATTGCATGGCATGCCTAGGACAATTGTCTCTGATAGGGATGTCAAATTTTTGAGTTACTTTTGGAAAACTTTGTGGGGAAAATTGGGTACCAAATTGCTATTTTCTACTACTAGTCACCCACAAACTGATGGCCAAACTGAGGTTGTCAATCGTACACTATCTACACTCTTGCGTGCCATCATTAGAAAAAACATTAGAACATGGGAAGAGTGTTTACCCCATGTTGAGTTTGCATACAATCGTACGGTGCATAGTTCTACTCATTTTTCACCATTTGAAATAGTCTATGGTTTTAACCCTTTAACACCACTAGACTTATCACCTTTACCTACTTCTGAGCACATTAACATGGATGGTGCTAAACGAGCAGATTTTGTCAAGAAATTACACCAGCAGGTACGCCTAAACATTGAGCGAAGGATGGACCAAGTTGCTCAACGGGTTAACAAGGGACGCCAACGCGTTGTGTTTGAACCTGGTGACTGGGTGTGGTTACATCTACGCAAGGAAAGGTTCCCAGTCCAAAGGCGCAATAAATTACTTCCCCGAGGAGATGGGCCGTTCCAAGTCATCAAGCGCATCAATGACAATGCTTACAAACTGGACCTACCCGGTGAGTACAATGTGAGCGCTACATTCAATGTCTCTGATCTATCTCCTTTTCTTGCAGACGATGAAGCTGATTTGAGGACAAATCCTTTTGAAGAGGAGGGGGATGATACGAACCAAGAGACACCATTGCGAACTATTCGAGTTCCCCTAGGACCCGTAACTCGAGCACGAGCTAAGAAGATGAGGGAGGAACTCCAAGGACTTGTTCATGAGATACAAGGCCAAGAAATTGTCCCCAAGGTCATTGAGGGACTTGAGCATGAAGGAATGAAAGCCATCCATGTAGTGCACGTCAAAGAGAACCATGTGTGACCCTTCTCTAGTCACATTTGCTGTTTTAATTAAGTCATTGTAATAAGGGCTTAATGGTCCATAGCATTGCTTATTTACCTAAGCGATGACCTCATAAGGTTATTTACCTAAGCGATGACCTCATAAGGTTGTTTACCTAAGGGATGACCTCATAAGGTTTGGTCAAGCCCACAATTCTTAGTCTTATGGAAATAGTCAAGCCTACAATTGTTAGTCTTAGTCAAGACCACAACTCTAGACTAGTTCCACATTTAGTTGTTCATCTCTATGTAAGGCTATAAATAGCCCACACTTCCAATGGATTTAGGCATTCAATCAATAAATCAGATTTTGAGAGTTTTCTTGGTTTCTCCAAGGCTTCTTGAATACCTTAGAATTTCTCTAGGTGTTCGTGACTTATCAATCTAGAATCGCACTAGGTTGTGGCGTCTTCTACCATTATACCAAGGTTCGTTAACCACGTGATTAACGGGTTGAGGTCATCCGCTCCAAACTTGGTGTCCTCTTGTCGATCCTGAATCTAATCTTTTACGGGTTTCGTCACAAGGTTGGCGACGTTCGTATCAGGCATCCTAAACTTGAAGCCTAGGATACACTACAGATATCTGAAGCCTAAGCTCTGATACCACCTGTGACGGCCCCACCTCTCCCTAGGGCGTACCCCAGGGTTCAGCGGACCGCCTGCCCAACTCTCGCCGGGACTCACTCATTCACTACAGTCCTCACTTAAAATCTGAATAAATCACAAGAATAAATAGGGCAACGATCCAGAACTTAAAGCGAAACTTATAGACATTGCCATCCCCAAAAGGGAGTGTAAAGATCGAATATACAAAGGTTCTCAATCCTTCATACATCCAGCCCGTGCCAAGCACTAGGCGAGAACCACTACAAAAAGAAACAAAAGAAACAAAAGAACTAGACTGGCTAGTCTATGCTCTCATTCTGCTCGCCGTCCCCTGTTAAGGAAAACAAAACTAAAGGGGTGAGCTAAAAGCTCAGTGAGGTTCCGAACAGATAATCAAACAATCAATTCAATACATTAAACATGGAGTATCAATAATTCAAGAAACTTTTACAATGGAAAGCGATAGTAACATTCATTAAAAGGATACGGGCTCACATGGAGCTATTCGTTCGTTCGTTCGTTCCCCAGACATTTCCCCTTATTCCTCCAATTATTTGAAAATTTCCTTTTTGAGAAGTAAACCCTCGTGCCTTCGTTCGTTCATTCATCCCCTTCCGGACGTTGGCCGGACTCCACCCATCCGGACGTAGCCGGACTGCAAGGTAATACTCGAACATACCAAATTCACCCAGGGTCACCATATCGCCCGACCGAGTCCGCTTCTGGCTCGAGTCGATCGGTAACGAAAGGCAGGGCCCAGTTCAGCCAAACGGCTTACATTCATGCGCAACTAGCATTTAATCATTTAATCATTGAAAATTTTACATTTATTTAGGTCGAGTGCGATAAAGTACACACTCGCCTAGAAAACTCGTTTTAACAATCATTAAAAGCACTTAACACATTATCAATCAATAATAACAAGCCAATAAGTCAAGGAAATATAACAAACAAAGAACACTCACCTAGTTATGTAAAATAACGTGCAAAATATCCTTCCGGATATTACCCTTAGTCACCAATGAAACCTAAGATTGAACAAGAGAACATATTACAGTTTATCGAGCAAAACATTTAAGGGGAAACGAAGAAACCCGACTAATTAGGAGTAAAACGTGTAAAGATAACTTTCAAGTAAAAAGAGGGTTGTTTGGACCCAAGGATGAAAATAACTAGGGTTTCAAAATCAATCGCAAAACCAAGCTCAAAAGGCTTATAGAATTCCAACGGAAAACATTTGACTAACGACAAATCAAAAGACAAATAGATAGGCTAAGAAAATATTTTTCGGAATCGTAAAGAATCGTTTGTATGACTAAAAGTCACTATATATTCAAGTAGAGGTTATATAACAAGGGTTTTGATGAAAATCATATGGAAAAGGAAGACTCTTAAAACCGTACTTGAAAGTAGTTCACTTGTGGCCGATAAAACCCTAACTCATACTTCTATATTTTGGGTACAGAGTAAGTAAACATTTGGCGTTTCAAATTGAAGAGGTATCATGTTTTGGAATGGTAAAACGATCATAGTATTTGCCAAACGAAAATATACAAATTCAAATAGAAACTTAGTCCTTGAGCGAAAATTTGGGCAGCACGCCCTTTGTGTTTACCTAATTTTCCAGCCATTTTGGCTTCATTATTTTTCTCATTCAAGCCCAAGTTTATACACAACACAAATGCATTTCAATAGCCGTTCCATAGGCTCAAGACAATACAAGGACATAAATCAACTAATAACAAATGCGGAAATGAAGTTTACAAAAAAATAGATTTGATAGGGTTTTACGGAATGGGCACATCCGAGGCTACGCTTATCGGATTGAGGTGAAACTTATACCATTTCGAAGCTAAGAGAAAGGGATACAAGATTGAAGAAGGTCACTCAGTCCAGTTTGTAGTGCAACTAGGTCAAAAGATCAGTATACCAAACCAGCACCGTCAAAACAGGTTTACAAACCGCATTCTCGCTCAAATATCACAAGTCAGGCTCCCTAAGTCCAAATCAAGTGATTCCAAAGCCATCCGAAAACTAAGATACAAGGATACAATTCTTAAGAAGACATCAACAACTAAATCAGAAGCATTCCGAATCAAATTAACCAATTACAGAGGCAATTATCAAGTTCGGGTAGAAACAGGGCAGCAGGGGTAAATCGGTCTTTTCACAGGCTACGTTGCTCTGATTGAGTTGAAATTTTGTAGGCACCTATAAAATATCATTCTATACAACTTTTATGTTTTATGCCAAGCCTAATTCGGCCTCTAACTATGAGTAACAGTACCGGGCAGAACTGAAACATGAAATTCCAAAAATCTGGAAATTTTGGTTTTCAATTGAATTTTCTTCCTTTCCTTGTTCCAATCACTACCAAAGCCCCTTATATAATCTTATATACAACATATACTAACCATACAACAAGTTTAGGCAGAAAATCATCAAACCCTAACTTGCATATATCATCCAAAATCATCACAACAACTTGTATAACTTGTAGTCTAATCAAAACATGAGCTAGATAACATCTTAAACCAGAAATTAAAAGAACAAGAACCATGATCAGATCTTATACCTCAAAACAAAGCTTGAAAGAGTGATACTTCACCACCTTTGGAAATTTTTAGTTCCCCTAGCTTCGCAAGCCCACAACTCACTCTTTAATCGGTTTAGAATTTTGATTCCTCACTTAGATGGTGCAAATCAAGAAGAAAATTGTTTTCTCTTGCTCCCCCTTTCTCTCTCTCTTGTCTCGGCCAAGCTCAAGGAAAAATGAAGAAGAAAGGCTGCTCTATGGTGATTAAAAGGCAAGAAGATTAGGATTAGTCTAAGCCACAAGTTTTGCCAACACTTGGATCAACCACAATCACAAAATTTTCTCTTTCTTCTCCTTGCACTTTTGGCCACAAATTTCGGTCAAAGGCAGCTGGAAATGAGGGGATATTTTGCTCAAATATCAATGAGCTCATGTGGTAAGAAAGTGGTGGTCCAGCGGTGCGTTCAATAGGTAGTGCGCGGTACACGTCGGTTCGCACCGTTTTTCCTTAAATCGCACGTATTAGGGTTTTTACTTCCTATTCACTAACCTTATATCATTGCTTCTAATCACATATTATTTCTCACCTAAAAGTCACTTTTAATCACCAAATTTGATCCTTTCTTCGTACCGAAAAATCATCCGGTGAAAAATCGCGAAAACCCGAATTTGCTCCAGTCTTGAAACCGAAAAGTGAAACCCTACTTTCTAGGTTCATTTGCACTTATTATGGAATTACTGGGTAGTAGGCTATAATAAATGAATAATTTCCAAATAAAAGGCATTTTTGAGAAAAATATAAGAAATTTGCGAGTCCTCACACTCTCTCCCCCTTAAAAGAATTTCGACCTCGAAATTCATACCTTCCGTCGCCTCGGAGGACCCCAGAACTCGGTGCTGATCTACGGCATAAACTTGTGTTGATAGCTTTGTTCGGTTTCCTCTTTCATGAATTTGTTTCAGTTTGGTTCCTTCCACTTGTTGAGTACTACCCTCTCGTGGCTGTTTCTTCGGGCAATTGCTACGTTGATGATTGCTACTCCCACAAATCAAACATTTTCCCCCTTTTCGCCAGCAATCATTCTCAGTGTGATTTGCCTTTCCACAGTATCCACAGGCCAATCGAGGAACTACTGTTGGATCTTCTCGAGAAATGTCCTTTGATCCGATCTGACTTCCTTTCATGGACCTTTCATCGACTGCTCTTAATGTCCAAGGTGGGCGAGGTGAATGGTTCACTTTTTGCACTTTGGAGAGCAGTATCTTTTCTCCAGATTCCTCAGGTATACCGCTGGATGTATCTCTTTTCCGCGTTTGAAAGGCTTTTACTTGGGCTTTCACATCCTCAATTCTTTGGGCCTTCTCAAGAGCCTCTGTAAACGTATTAACTTGAACTGCCGCTAATGCCTCCTGGATTTCCAAATTTAGTCCTTGTATAAATCGTCTTATTCTCCGTCGCTCCGTTACCACCAATTTGGAAGCGAATTTAGACAGTCTAGTAAATTTGGTCTCATATTCAGCCACACTTAGGGTTCCCTGACGCAACCCAATAAATTCGTCCTCCCTCCTTTCTTGGACTAAAGGTGGGAGATACTTTTCATTAAATTCCCTTACAAAGTTCGCCCATGTCCATACCGTCTGTTCTCTTTCCCACTTGGCCTTAATTACATTCCACCACGCGCGGGCTGGTCCTTCGAATTGAAATACAACAAAATTTACTTGTCTTTGCTCCGTGTAATTCAAAGCCGCGAAGATATTAATCATTGCCTCCAACCACTGCTCAGCTATATCTGGATCAGGCCCTTCTTGAAATTTCGGAGGTAGAAACTTTTGGAACCTCTCAAGAGCCTTATCCTCTCCGATCTCAGGATTCCGGGGTTGATTCACTGGCATTTGACCTTGTTGATCTACCAGTCGTGCCAGGATATTTGTCATTTGTTGCATCGCCGTCGCCATTTGATCTCCAGCCTCAACCCTCGGTCCCTGTTCTTGCTCGGCCACTGTTTCTCTTTCTTCTCTCGGTTCTTGAGCTTGCCTAGCTCCACGTCCACGACTACGTCTTCCGTCCATATATATGTTTTCCCCCTCTCTTTTCTTTTCTTTTCCCCCAAAAAGGTAATTTAGTGAATAAACACAGTAAATTGACTACAGTAACAAATTCTAGCATTCCAAATACACAAATCAATATATACGCACATAACACGCCATATCAAGAAGACGGATAAGCAAATACACAAATACATATCAAGTTGGACAGATAACCATGTACACACAGGTATACTAACGTCATGTAGTAACAATATACAGGTAAATCAAAAGGAAAAGGTAAAGTCGTCCCAGTATCAGCCCGTCCGGTCTCTCACGTCACTTACTATCCAAACTAGATGTCCCTGACCTCTTGTGCTCATTCTAGTCGGACAAAGCCTGTTCATGTTCCCAAAATACAAGTCTCAAGTCCTTAGCAGCGCCGCAACTCTAGAGTACTCAGGCACGAGAATCCGAAATAAGATAATTCACATCTCGAGCTGCAGTCCCAAGAGTAAACTATCTACAATCGGAATTCCTACCTGACATACCTATCTATGGTCCTCAGATACCATGAGAAAGATTTAAGACCTATAACATTCGCAATTCATAGCTTCACTTAGTCCCTCATACTTATTCACCACTTAGTCCAGGGTCACTCCGCACAGAGACCACGCGAAGCAGCTATAGGTTTTATCCCTCAATCGCTTAACTTTCAAGTCAAATCGAATCCCACAGTCCGGCATCCTAAACTTCAAGCCTAGGATACACTACAGATATCTGAAGCCTAAGCTCTGATACCACCTGTGACGGCCCCACCTCTCCCTAGGGCGTACCCCAGGGTTCGGCGGACCGCCTGCCCAACTCTCGCCGGGACTCACTCATTCACTACAGTCCTCACTTAAAATCTGAATAAATCACAAGAATAAATAGGGCAACGATCCAGAACTTAAAGCGAAACTTATAGACATTGCCATCCCCAAAAGGGAGTGTAAAGATCGAATATACAAAGGTTCTCAATCCTTCATACGTCCAGCCCGTGCCAAGCACTAGGCGAGAACCACTACAAAAAGAAACAAAAGAAACAAAAGAACTAGACTGGCTAGTCTATGCTCTCATTCTGCTCGCCGTCCCCTGTTAAGGAAAACAAAACTAAAGGGGTGAGCTAAAAGCTCAGTGAGGTTCCGAACAGATAATCAAACAATCAATTCAATACATTAAACATGGAGTATCAATAATTCAAGAAACATTTACAATGGAAAGCGATAGTAACATTCATTAAAAGGATACGGGCTCACATGGAGCTATTCGTTCGTTCGTTCGTTCCCCAGACATTTCCCCTTATTCCTCCAATTATTTGAAAATTTCCTTTTTGAGAAGTAAACCCTCGTGCCTTCGTTCGTTCATTCATCCCCTTCCGGACGTTGGCCGGACTCCACCCATCCGGACGTAGCCGGACTACAAGGTAATACTCGAACATACCAAATTCACCCAGGGTCACCATATCGCCCGACCGAGTCCGCTTCTGGCTCGAGTCGATCGGTAACGAAAGGCAGGGCCCAGTTCAGCCAAACGGCTTACATTCATGCGCAACTAGCATTTAATCATTTAATCATTGAAAATTTTACATTTATTTAGGTCGAGTGCGATAAAGTACACACTCGCCTAGAAAACTCGTTTTAACAATCATTAAAAGCACTTAACACATTATCAATCAATAATAACAAGCCAATAAGTCAAGGAAATATAACAAACAAAGAACACTCACCTAGTTATGTAAAATAACGTGCAAAATATCCTTCCGGATATTACCCTTAGTCACCAATGAAACCTAAGATTGAACAAGAGAACATATTACAGTTTATCGAGCAAAACATTTAAGGGGAAACGAAGAAACCCGACTAATTAGGAGTAAAACGTGTAAAGATAACTTTCAAGTAAAAAGAGGGTTGTTTGGACCCAAGGATGAAAATAACTAGGGTTTCAAAATCAATCGCAAAACCAAGCTCAAAAGGCTTATAGAATTCCAACGGAAAACATTTGACTAACGACAAAACAAAAGACAAATAGATAGGCTAAGAAAATATTTTTCGGAATCGTAAAGAATCGTTTGTATGACTAAAAGTCACTATATATTCAAGTAGAGGTTATATAACAAGGGTTTTGATGAAAATCATATGGAAAAGGAAGACTCTTAAAACCGTACTTGAAAGTAGTTCACTTGTGGCCGATAAAACCCTAACTCATACTTCTATATTTTGGGTACAGAGTAAGTAAACATTTGGCGTTTCAAATTGAAGAGGTATCATGTTTTGGAATGGTAAAACGATCATAGTATTTGCCAAACGAAAATATACAAATTCAAATAGAAACTTAGTCCTTGAGCGAAAATTTGGGCAGCACGCCCTTTGTGTTTACCTAATTTTCCAGCCATTTTGGCTTCATTATTTTTCTCATTCAAGCCCAAGTTTATACACAACACAAATGCATTTCAATAGCCGTTCCATAGGCTCAAGACAATACAAGGACATAAATCAACTAATAACAAATGCGGAAATGAAGTTTACAAAAAAAACAGATTTGATAGGGTTTTGCGGAATGGGCACATCCGAGGCTACGCTTATCGGATTGAGGTGAAACTTATACCATTTCGAAGCTAAGAGAAAGGGATACAAGATTGAAGAAGGTCACTCAGTCCAGTTTGTAGTGCAACTAGGTCAAAAGATCAGTATACCAAACCAGCACCGTCAAAACAGGTTTACAAACCGCATTCTCGCTCAAATATCACAAGTCAGGCTCCCTAAGTCCAAATCAAGTGATTCCAAAGCCATCCGAAAACTAAGATACAAGGATACAATTCTTAAGAAGACATCAACAACTAAATCAGAAGCATTCCGAATCAAATTAACCAATTACAGAGGCAATTATCAAGTTCGGGTAGAAACAGGGCAGCAGGGGTAAATCGGTCTTTTCACAGGCTACGTTGCTCTGATTGAGTTGAAATTTTGTAGGCACCTATAAAATATCATTCTATACAACTTTTATGTTTTATGTCAAGCCTAATTCGGCCTCTAACTATGAGTAACAGTACCGGGCAGAACTGAAACATGAAATTCCAGAAATCTGGAAATTTTGGTTTTCAATTGAATTTTCTTCCTTTCCTTGTTCCAATCACTACCAAAGCCCCTTATATAATCTTATATACAACATATACTAACCATACAACAAGTTTAGGCAGAAAATCATCAAACCCTAACTTGCATATATCATCCAAAATCATCACAACAACTTGTATAACTTGTAGTCTAATCAAAACATGAGCTAGATAACATCTTAAACCAGAAATTAAAAGAACAAGAACCATGATCAGATCTTATACCTCAAAACAAAGCTTGAAAGAGTGATACTTCACCACCTTTGGAAATTTTTAGTTCCCCTAGCTTCCCAAGCCCACAACTCACTCTTTAATCGGTTTAGAATTTTGATTCCTCACTTAGATGGTGCAAATCAAGAAGAAAATTGTTTTCTCTTGCTCCCCCTTTCTCTCTCTCTTGTCTCGGCCAAGCTCAAGGAAAAATGAAGAAGAAAGGCTGCTCTATGGTGATTAAAAGGCAAGAAGATTAGGATTAGTCTAAGCCACAAGTTTTGCCAACACTTGGATCAACCACAATCACAAAATTTTCTCTTTCTTCTCCTTGCACTTTTGGCCACAAATTTCGGTCAAAGGCAGCTGGAAATGAGGGGATATTTTGCTCAAATATCAATGAGCTCATGTGGTAAGAAAGTGGTGGTCCAGCGGTGCGTTCAATAGGTAGTGCGCGGTACACGTCGGTTCGCACCGTTTTTCCTTAAATCGCACGTATTAGGGTTTTTACTTCCTATTCACTAACCTTATATCATTGCTTCTAATCACATATTATTTCTCACCTAAAAGTCACTTTTAATCACCAAATTTGATCCTTTCTTCGTACCGAAAAATCATCCGGTGAAAAATCGCGAAAACCCGAATTTGCTCCAGTCTTGAAACCGAAAAGTGAAACCCTACTTTCTAGGTTCATTTGCACTTATTATGGAATTACTGGGTAGTAGGCTATAATAAATGAATAATTTCCAAATAAAAGGCATTTTTGAGAAAAATATAAGAAATTTGCGAGTCCTCACACTCTCTCCCCCTTAAAAGAATTTCGACCTCGAAATTCATACCTTCCGTCGCCTCGGAGGACCCCAGAACTCGGTGCTGATCTACGGCATAAACTTGTGTTGATAGCTTTGTTCGGTTTCCTCTTTCATGAATTTGTTTCAGTTTGGTTCCTTCCACTTGTTGAGTACTACCCTCTCGTGGCTGTTTCTTCGGGCAATTGCTACGTTGATGATTGCTACTCCCACAAATCAAACATTTTCCCCCTTTTCGCCAGCAATCATTCTCAGTGTGATTTGCCTTTCCACAGTATCCACAGGCCAATCGAGGAACTACTGTTGGATCTTCTCGAGAAATGTCCTTTGATCCGATCTGACTTCCTTTCATGGACCTTTCATCGACTGCTCTTAATGTCCAAGGTGGGCGAGGTGAATGGTTCACTTTTTGCACTTTGGAGAGCAGTATCTTTTCTCCAGATTCCTCAGGTATACCGCTGGATGTATCTCTTTTCCGCGTTTGAAAGGCTTTTACTTGGGCTTTCACATCCTCAATTCTTTGGGCCTTCTCAAGAGCCTCTGTAAACGTATTAACTTGAACTGCCGCTAATGCCTCCTGGATTTCCAAATTTAGTCCTTGTATAAATCGTCTTATTCTCCGTCGCTCCGTTACCACCAATTTGGAAGCGAATTTAGACAGTCTAGTAAATTTGGTCTCATATTCAGCCACACTTAGGGTTCCCTGACGCAACCCAATAAATTCGTCCTCCCTCCTTTCTTGGACTAAAGGTGGGAGATACTTTTCATTAAATTCCCTTACAAAGTTCGCCCATGTCCATACCGTCTGTTCTCTTTCCCACTTGGCCTTAATTACATTCCACCACGCGCGGGCTGGTCCTTCGAATTGAAATACAACAAAATTTACTTGTCTTTGCTCCGTGTAATTCAAAGCCGCGAAGATATTAATCATTGCCTCCAACCACTGCTCAGCTATATCTGGATCAGGCCCTTCTTGAAATTTCGGAGGTAGAAACTTTTGGAACCTCTCAAGAGCCTTATCCTCTCCGATCTCAGGATTCCGGGGTTGATTCACTGGCATTTGACCTTGTTGATCTACCAGTCGTGCCAGGATATTTGTCATTTGTTGCATCGCCGTCGCCATTTGATCTCCAGCCTCAACCCTCGGTCCCTGTTCTTGCTCGGCCACTGTTTCTCTTTCTTCTCTCGGTTCTTGAGCTTGCCTAGCTCCACGTCCACGACTACGTCTTCCGTCCATATATATGTTTTCCCCCTCTCTTTTCTTTTCTTTTCCCCCAAAAAGGTAATTTAGTGAATAAACACAGTAAATTGACTACAGTAACAAATTCTAGCATTCCAAATACACAAATCAATATATACGCACATAACACGCCATATCAAGAAGACGGATAAGCAAATACACAAATACATATCAAGTTGGACAGATAACCATGTACACACAGGTATACTAACGTCATGTAGTAACAATATACAGGTAAATCAAAAGGAAAAGGTAAAGTCGTCCCAGTATCAGCCCGTCCGGTCTCTCACGTCACTTACTATCCAAACTAGATGTCCCTGACCTCTTGTGCTCATTCTAGTCGGACAAAGCCTGTTCATGTTCCCAAAATACAAGTCTCAAGTCCTTAGCAGCGCCGCAACTCTAGAGTACTCAGGCACGAGAATCCGAAATAAGATAATTCACATCTCGAGCTGCAGTCCCAAGAGTAAACTATCTACAATCGGAATTCCTACCTGACATACCTATCTATGGTCCTCAGATACCATGAGAAAGATTTAAGACCTATAACATTCGCAATTCATAGCTTCACTTAGTCCCTCATACTTATTCACCACTTAGTCCAGGGTCACTCCGCACAGAGACCACGCGAAGCAGCTATAGGTTTTATCCCTCAATCGCTTAACTTTCAAGTCAAATCGAATCCCACAGTCCGGCATCCTAAACTTCAAGCCTAGGATACACTATAGATATCTGAAGCCTAAGCTCTGATACCACCTGTGACGGCCCCACCTCTCCCTAGGGCGTACCCCAGGGTTCGGCGGACCGCCTGCCCAACTCTCGCCGGGACTCACTCATTCACTACAGTCCTCACTTAAAATCTGAATAAATCACAAGAATAAATAGGGCAACGATCCAGAACTTAAAGCGAAACTTATAGACATTGCCATCCCCAAAAGGGAGTGTAAAGATCGAATATACAAAGGTTCTCAATCCTTCATACGTCCAGCCCGTGCCAAGCACTAGGCGAGAACCACTACAAAAAGAAACAAAAGAAACAAAAGAACTAGACTGGCTAGTCTATGCTCTCATTCTGCTCGCCGTCCCCTGTTAAGGAAAACAAAACTAAAGGGGTGAGCTAAAAGCTCAGTGAGGTTCCGAACAGATAATCAAACAATCAATTCAATACATTAAACATGGAGTATCAATAATTCAAGAAACATTTACAATGGAAAGCGATAGTAACATTCATTAAAAGGATACGGGCTCACATGGAGCTATTCGTTCGTTCGTTCGTTCCCCAGACATTTCCCCTTATTCCTCCAATTATTTGAAAATTTCCTTTTTGAGAAGTAAACCCTCGTGCCTTCGTTCGTTCATTCATCCCCTTCCGGACGTTGGCCGGACTCCACCCATCCGGACGTAGCCGGACTACAAGGTAATACTCGAACATACCAAATTCACCCAGGGTCACCATATCGCCCGACCGAGTCCGCTTCTGGCTCGAGTCGATCGGTAACGAAAGGCAGGGCCCAGTTCAGCCAAACGGCTTACATTCATGCGCAACTAGCATTTAATCATTTAATCATTGAAAATTTTACATTTATTTAGGTCGAGTGCGATAAAGTACACACTCGCCTAGAAAACTCGTTTTAACAATCATTAAAAGCACTTAACACATTATCAATCAATAATAACAAGCCAATAAGTCAAGGAAATATAACAAACAAAGAACACTCACCTAGTTATGTAAAATAACGTGCAAAATATCCTTCCGGATATTACCCTTAGTCACCAATGAAACCTAAGATTGAACAAGAGAACATATTACAGTTTATCGAGCAAAACATTTAAGGGGAAACGAAGAAACCCGACTAATTAGGAGTAAAACGTGTAAAGATAACTTTCAAGTAAAAAGAGGGTTGTTTGGACCCAAGGATGAAAATAACTAGGGTTTCAAAATCAATCGCAAAACCAAGCTCAAAAGGCTTATAGAATTCCAACGGAAAACATTTGACTAACGACAAAACAAAAGACAAATAGATAGGCTAAGAAAATATTTTTCGGAATCGTAAAGAATCGTTTGTATGACTAAAAGTCACTATATATTCAAGTAGAGGTTATATAACAAGGGTTTTGATGAAAATCATATGGAAAAGGAAGACTCTTAAAACCGTACTTGAAAGTAGTTCACTTGTGGCCGATAAAACCCTAACTCATACTTCTATATTTTGGGTACAGAGTAAGTAAACATTTGGCGTTTCAAATTGAAGAGGTATCATGTTTTGGAATGGTAAAACGATCATAGTATTTGCCAAACGAAAATATACAAATTCAAATAGAAACTTAGTCCTTGAGCGAAAATTTGGGCAGCACGCCCTTTGTGTTTACCTAATTTTCCAGCCATTTTGGCTTCATTATTTTTCTCATTCAAGCCCAAGTTTATACACAACACAAATGCATTTCAATAGCCGTTCCATAGGCTCAAGACAATACAAGGACATAAATCAACTAATAACAAATGCGGAAATGAAGTTTACAAAAAAAACAGATTTGATAGGGTTTTGCGGAATGGGCACATCCGAGGCTACGCTTATCGGATTGAGGTGAAACTTATACCATTTCGAAGCTAAGAGAAAGGGATACAAGATTGAAGAAGGTCACTCAGTCCAGTTTGTAGTGCAACTAGGTCAAAAGATCAGTATACCAAACCAGCACCGTCAAAACAGGTTTACAAACCGCATTCTCGCTCAAATATCACAAGTCAGGCTCCCTAAGTCCAAATCAAGTGATTCCAAAGCCATCTGAAAACTAAGATACAAGGATACAATTCTTAAGAAGACATCAACAACTAAATCAGAAGCATTCCGAATCAAATTAACCAATTACAGAGGCAATTATCAAGTTCGGGTAGAAACAGGGCAGCAGGGGTAAATCGGTCTTTTCACAGGCTACGTTGCTCTGATTGAGTTGAAATTTTGTAGGCACCTATAAAATATCATTCTATACAACTTTTATGTTTTATGTCAAGCCTAATTCGGCCTCTAACTATGAGTAACAGTACCGGGCAGAACTGAAACATGAAATTCCAGAAATCTGGAAATTTTGGTTTTCAATTGAATTTTCTTCCTTTCCTTGTTCCAATCACTACCAAAGCCCCTTATATAATCTTATATACAACATATACTAACCATACAACAAGTTTAGGCAGAAAATCATCAAACCCTAACTTGCATATATCATCCAAAATCATCACAACAACTTGTATAACTTGTAGTCTAATCAAAACATGAGCTAGATAACATCTTAAACCAGAAATTAAAAGAACAAGAACCATGATCAGATCTTATACCTCAAAACAAAGCTTGAAAGAGTGATACTTCACCACCTTTGGAAATTTTTAGTTCCCCTATGATACGAACATCGCCAACCTTGTGACGAAACCCGTAAAAGATTAGATTCAGGATCGACAAGAGGACACCAAGTTTGGAGCGGATGACCTCAACCCGTTAATCACGTGGTTAACGAACCTTGGTATAATGGTAGAAGACGCCACAACCTAGTGCGATTCTAGATTGATAAGTCACGAACACCTAGAGAAATTCTAAGGTATTCAAGAAGCCTTGGAGAAACCAAGAAAACTCTCAAAATCTGATTTATTGATTGAATGCCTAAATCCATTGGAAGTGTGGGCTATTTATAGCCTTACATAGAGATGAACAACTAAATGTGGAACTAGTCTAGAGTTGTGGTCTTGACTAAGACTAACAATTGTAGGCTTGACTATTTCCATAAGACTAAGAATTGTGGGCTTGACCAAACCTTATGAGGTCATCCCTTAGGTAAACAACCTTATGAGGTCATCGCTTAGGTAAATAACCTTATGAGGTCATCGCTTAGGTAAATAAGCAATGCTATGGACCATTAAGCCCTTATTACAATGACTTAATTAAAACAGCAAATGTGACTAGAGAAGGGTCACACATGGTTCTCTTTGACGTGCACTACATGGATGGCTTTCATTCCTTCATGCTCAAGTCCCTCAATGACCTTGGGGACAATTTCTTGGCCTTGTATCTCATGAACAAGTCCTTGGAGTTCCTCCCTCATCTTCTTAGCTCGTGCTCGAGTTACGGGTCCTAGGGGAACTCGAATAGTTCGCAATGGTGTCTCTTGGTTCGTATCATCCCCCTCCTCTTCAAAAGGATTTGTCCTCAAATCAGCTTCATCGTCTGCAAGAAAAGGAGATAGATCAGAGACATTGAATGTAGCGCTCACATTGTACTCACCGGGTAGGTCCAGTTTGTAAGCATTGTCATTGATGCGCTTGATGACTTGGAACGGCCCATCTCCTCGGGGAAGTAATTTATTGCGCCTTTGGACTGGGAACCTTTCCTTGCGTAGATGTAACCACACCCAGTCACCAGGTTCAAACACAACGCGTTGGCGTCCCTTGTTAACCCGTTGAGCAACTTGGTCCATCCTTCGCTCAATGTTTAGGCGTACCTGCTGGTGTAATTTCTTGACAAAATCTGCTCGTTTAGCACCATCCATGTTAATGTGCTCAGAAGTAGGTAAAGGTGATAAGTCTAGTGGTGTTAAAGGGTTAAAACCATAGACTATTTCAAATGGTGAAAAATGAGTAGAACTATGCACCGTACGATTGTATGCAAACTCAACATGGGGTAAACACTCTTCCCATGTTCTAATGTTTTTTCTAATGATGGCACGCAAGAGTGTAGATAGTGTACGATTGACAACCTCAGTTTGGCCATCAGTTTGTGGGTGACTAGTAGTAGAAAATAGCAATTTGGTACCCAATTTTCCCCACAAAGTTTTCCAAAAGTAACTCAAAAATTTGACATCCCTATCAGAGACAATTGTCCTAGGCATGCCATGCAATCTAATGATTTCTTTGAAAAATAAATCAGCAATGTGCGATGCATCATCTGTTTTGTGACATGGTATAAAATGTGCCATTTTTGAAAATCTGTCAACAATAACAAAGATGCTATCATTTCCCCTTTTTGACCTAGGCAACCCTAAAACAAAATCCATGGAAATGTCGGTCCAAGGTTCCTTAGGTACAGGTAAAGGACTATAAAGGCCATAGGGTTGAAGTTTAGACTTAGCTTTGTGGCAAGTAATGCATTTAGCCACCATTCGCTCCACATCTCGTTTCATCCTTGGCCAATGGAAGTGCTCTTGAAGGATAGCTAAGGTTTTAGCCACGCCAAAGTGTCCCATCAAGCCACCTCCATGTGCTTCCCTAACAAGTAAAGAGCGAATAGAGCAGTTAGGTATACATAGTCGATTGAGGTAGAAAAGAAATCCATCAAGGATGTAGAATTTACCTTGAGTTGCTGAACCACAAGAGTCATAAATACCTGAGAAATCTGGGTCATTGGTGTATAACTCTTTAACTAATTCAAATCCTAACAACCTTGCATCAAGTTGAGTAAGCAAAGAGTACCGACGTGATAATGCATCAGCAACAACATTAGTTTTCCCCACTTTGTACTTAATCACATAAGGGAAGGTTTCAATAAATGCAATCCACCTAACATGACGCTTATTCAACTTGTATTGTGACTTAATGTGCTTAAGCGACTCATGGTCAGTGTGTATGACAAATTCCCTTGGTCTCAAGTAATGTTGCCAAGTTTCTAAAGCACGGATTAAGGAGTACAACTCCTTATCATAAGTGGAATAGTTCAAAACTGCCCCATTGAGTTTTTCACTAAAGTATGCAATTGGTTTGCCCTCTTGCATTAGGACAGCTCCAATACCCACCCCAGATGCATCACACTCTATTTCAAACATCTTGTCAAAGCATGGTAATGCAAGTAGTGGTGCATGTGTGAGTTGATGTTTAAGCATTTGGAAAGCACGTACTTGAGCATCTCTCCACACAAATGGCTCATTTTTCTTAATTACAGCAGTTAGAGGTGCAGCAATGGTACTAAAATCTTTAACAAATCGTCTATAAAAACTAGCAAGACCGTGGAAGCTACGTACCTCACCCACCGTGCTTGGAGTAGGCCATTCTCGAATTGCTTTAACCTTCTCCTCGTCCACTTTGATTCCCTGTTTACTCACAACAAAGCCTAGGAAGACAAGTTGATCAGTACAAAAGGAGCACTTCTTAAGGTTAGCATAGAGCTTTTCCCTTCGAAGTACATCAAGAACAAGCTTCACATGTTCAACATGCTCATCTAAGCTCCTACTATAAATCAGGATATCGTCAAAATATACAACTACAAATTTTCCAAGGAATGGACGAAGTACATGGTTCATCAATCTCATGAACGTACTAGGTGCATTAGTTAGTCCAAATGGCATAACTAACCACTCGTACAAGCCATGTTTGGTTTTAAAGGCCGTTTTCCATTCATCCCCCTCTTTCATCCTAATTTGATGATAACCGCTTTTTAGATCAATTTTAGTGAAAATCACAGCACCATATAGCTCATCTAACATATCATCAAGTCTAGGAATAGGGTGACGATATTTTACCATTATTGCATTAACGGCCCTACAGTCAGTGCACATTCGCCAACTTCCATCCTTTTTAGGCACCAAGATGACGGGAACCGCACATGGGCTCAAGCTTTCTCGTGCCCATCCCTTTGTTAGAAGCTCTTCGATTTGGCGTTGGAGCTCCTTTGTCTCATCTGGACCCATTTTGTAGGCTGGTCTGTTAGGAAGTGGGGCACCTGGAACCAAGTCAATTTGATGCTCAATTCCCCTTATTGGTGGTAGTCCATTTGGAATCTCATCGGGGAAGACATCCTCATATTCCTGCAAAAGAGAGACAATACTAGATGGTAGAGTGTTAGTAAGATCACTTGTGACAACCAACACCTCTTTGCACAAAAGTACAAAGATGGGTGTATTAACACTCAAAGCTTTTCTTACTATATTGGCTTTTATCAATAGATTTTGCCTTTTTTCTCTCTTTTCAATTTTGGCCGGCTCACCATATGTCTTTTTCCTCTCAATTTTCTCGGCCTTATCATTTTCTGTTGAGCTCTCGGCTTTTTCTATTTTTTTCTTCTCATTCTCAAGCTCATTCTCCTTGATCAGGCTTTTTTGATCTTCATGAACTTGGATAGGAGTGAGTGGCACAAGCACAATCCTCTTCTCGCCTTGCTTGAAGGAGTATTTATTGGTAATGCCATCGAATGTAACTCCCTTGTCGAATTGCCATGGCCTCCCCAATAGTATGTGACATGCTTGCATAGGGACCACGTCGCATAACACCACGTCCTCATACTTTCCAATTCGGAAAGGTACTTGGACTTGCTTGGTCACACGAACATCCCCACTATCGTTCAACCATTGCAAACGATAAGGTGTTGGATGTCGTAGAGTGGGTAGTGCTAGTTTCTCCACCATCAAGGCACTAGCGACGTTAGCACAACTACCTCCATCTATGATCAAACTACATACCTTGCCTTTGATATAACAACGGGTGTAGAAAATGTTCTCTCTTTGTGCATGGTCGGCGGCTTTCACTTGGGTTGCTAAGGCTCGTCTGACAACGAGTCCAACTCGTTCATTGACGGGCAATGCTTCCTCTTCTTCCTCAAGGGATGGCAACTCCTCCTTCTCATCTTCATCATCGGTGAGAAACTCACCATTGGGTAAGATGATCATAGCGCGTTGGTTCGGGCATTGGCTAGCAATATGCCCTCGGCCTTGGCATTTGAAGCATCTAGTATCTCGATTTCGCCCCATGCTCGACTCAATGGCAGTCTTTGGTGTTGCCTTAGACTCCCACTTAGTCATATCCGGCCTCGGTCTTGAAGGGATGGAATTACTCGGCCCTTTATCCTCTTTCTTTGGTGGTGTAGTTCGGAGATAAGAGGGTGAAAAGTTGGAGTAACTCCGAGTCGAACCCCTCCTCTTAATCCTCCTTTCAATCTTGATGGCCTTTTCCACCAGATCCCCAAGTTCCACATAGTGGTGTAACTCCACTTGATCAGCGATTTCGGGCCTTAATCCGTTCAAGAAGCGTGCCATTGTTGCTTCTCGATCCTCCATGATGTCTGCCCGTAGCATGAGTATTTCCATTTCCTTGTGATAGTCCTCGACACTTCGTGCTCCTTGGTTGAGGGTTTGAAGCTTTTGGTACAAGTCACGGTAGTAGTGACTTGGTACGAAACGCTTCCTCATTAGTCGTCTTAGCTCCGTCCAAGTTTGTATGGTAGGTTCACGACTCCTCCTTCGACTAGTAGAGAGTTGATCCCACCACACAACGGCGTAGTCGGTGAATTCGACCACGGCCAACTTGACCTTTTGCTCCTCCGAGTAAGTATTGCAATCGAAGACAAGTTCAATCCGCTTCTCCCACTCTAAGTAGGCATCGGGGTCTGATCGTCCTTGGAAAGGCGGAATTTTCATCTTTATGCCCGGAATGTGGTCATTTGAAGGCCTAGCTTCACGCTTGGACCTACTTTGCTTATGCTCATAGTTGTTGTCTGAGTTAGAGTCGGTAGACTCATGTGCATAAGCCTTTCCACGGCTGCCTTTGGAGCTTCCATGAGACAACTCTAAGCTGTCAATGCGTTGGTGCATTAGTTCAAGTTTTTGGTCCATCATGCGTCCCAATTCGCCTTTGATTGCTTCTGTGAAAAGTTTAAGATCAAAAGCTTGGGAGCTTGCTCCCCCCTCGTTAGCCATGGTAGGGTAAAAAAAATAATAATGGAAAGAAGCAAAGTTTATCTCGCACACTTCCTCACGTGTTTACTCTCGCTCTCGTGTTTGAACACTCTAATGAACTCACCAAGGTATTTTCAAGGCTCCTCGGTCAACTCCTCGAAGAAGTTAGAACTCCTTCTAGTGTGGATCGACTTACCAACCAGGGTCACAAGATTGTAGCACTTTGAACGAAAAAAAAACAAAAGATGAAGAGACTGACCACGACTCAATGAATGACTCAGAGTTGAATTTTAAGGATCCTAGACAAAACTCTACCCAAAACTGGAATTTTGAGCTGCTGGTTGCTGCATTTCTGGTCAGTGTTTTGGTAGGTAAATGGACACTTAGAGGATTCAGAATGACACTTAAAACTGACCTAATGATGCACAAAAATTTCCAGAATTAATGATTGGACAGAAATTCCCCAATGGTTGCAAAGATGGAATCCGAATGGAAGATGAATTTGTGTTGCGGTAGGACTGTTTTGGAAACCCAAGGCTGACTTTTCTTCCTTAATCCTTTGGAAACAAGGATTAGTCTTCCTATTTGCTGGTTCCCATAAATTCTAAGGTCAAGTTCAAGATTGGAACTGATTTGGTTGTTTTTGGGAACAAGGGTGGAAAATTTGACTTTGAACAGGTTGGAAAATTTGACTTGAATAGGTTGGGAAATTTGACTTGAATAGGCTGAATATTCTTCTTCTTCCTTTGTTTTTGTTTTCTAATCAGCCAAGAAGAGTCAAATTTCGTGGCTAAAATGTTCTTAGTCAAGAAAGAAGATTGTTGTAGTGAACACAAGGATTTTGGCAGCTGAAATTTTGCAGCCTTGTTGTTTACCAAGATTTGGTTCCCAAAACCCAGAAACTTCAAGATTCTTTCAAGAATTCAAGATGTTAATTTCCAGAATTCAAGAAACACAAAATTGAAGATGATTTCCTCCCCAAACAATCCAAGATTTCACGATTTGATCAAGACAGATTTTGGTTGGCTTCAAGAATCCCAACTAAAGTTCCAAGAACTTCAAGATTGTGGTTTTAAACAATCAGGAACTTCAAGAAACCCAAGTTTTGATCAAGACAGATTTCCAGGAATTTTTGTAAGGTTAGCTAGCTATTTTTTTTTTTTTTTGTATGTAAACAAGAACACAAGGTAATAACTAGATAGGACTCTAAAACCCTTGCTACAAATTGATTTTTTTTTTTTTCGGATGAACAGTAACCTCGAATGATCAAATAGAACAAAAGACTGGAATTAAATGGATATAACAGGATAGAAACAAGACACAAACACAAACAAAGAATCAAGAATAAGACACAAAAAAAAAAGGCTGGACCAAACAAGGCTAACCACAGCAATTAACAACAACTAGACGCAAGTTTACGATGCAACAAATCTGGAAAAATAACGCAAGAACACGATGCAACAAATCTGGAAATTGCGAACAGCAAACTTAGAACACGAAAACAGAATTTTGGACAACTTGACTCGAAAGGAAATAAATAAAGGGATATAACGTGATACCTCTTAACTAGCTCTGATTACCAACTGATACGAACGTCGCCAACCTTGTGACGAAACCCGTAAAAGATTAGATTCAGGATCGACAAGAGGACACCAAGTTTGGAGCGGATGACCTCAACCCGTTAATCACGTGGTTAACGAACCTTGGTATAATGGTAGAAGACGCCACAACCTAGTGCGATTCTAGATTGATAAGTCACGAACACCTAGAGAAATTCTAAGGTATTCAAGAAGCCTTGGAGAAACCAAGAAAACTCTCAAAATCTGATTTATTGATTGAATGCCTAAATCCATTGGAAGTGTGGGCTATTTATAGCCTTACATAGAGATGAACAACTAAATGTGGAACTAGTCTAGAGTTGTGGTCTTGACTAAGACTAACAATTGTAGGCTTGACTATTTCCATAAGACTAAGAATTGTGGGCTTGACCAAACCTTATGAGGTCATCCCTTAGGTAAACAACCTTATGAGGTCATCGCTTAGGTAAATAACCTTATGAGGTCATCGCTTAGGTAAATAAGCAATGCTATGGACCATTAAGCCCTTATTACAATGACTTAATTAAAACAGCAAATGTGACTAGAGAAGGGTCACACATGGTTCTCTTTGACGTGCACTACATGGATGGCTTTCATTCCTTCATGCTCAAGTCCCTCAATGACCTTGGGGACAATTTCTTGGCCTTGTATCTCATGAACAAGTCCTTGGAGTTCCTCCCTCATCTTCTTAGCTCGTGCTCGAGTTACGGGTCCTAGGGGAACTCGAATAGTTCGCAATGGTGTCTCTTGGTTCGTATCACCCTAGCTTCCCAAGCCCACAACTCACTCTTTAATCGGTTTAGAATTTTGATTCCTCACTTAGATGGTGCAAATCAAGAAGAAAATTGTTTTCTCTTGCTCCCCCTTTCTCTCTCTCTTGTCTCGGCCAAGCTCAAGGAAAAATGAAGAAGAAAGGCTGCTCTATGGTGATTAAAAGGCAAGAAGATTAGGATTAGTCTAAGCCACAAGTTTTGCCAACACTTGGATCAACCACAATCACAAAATTTTCTCTTTCTTCTCCTTGCACTTTTGGCCACAAATTTCGGTCAAAGGCAGCTGGAAATGAGGGGATATTTTGCTCAAATATCAATGAGCTCATGTGGTAAGAAAGTGGTGGTCCAGCGGTGCGTTCAATAGGTAGTGCGCGGTACACGTCGGTTCGCACCGTTTTTCCTTAAATCGCACGTATTAGGGTTTTTACTTCCTATTCACTAACCTTATATCATTGCTTCTAATCACATATTATTTCTCACCTAAAAGTCACTTTTAATCACCAAATTTGATCCTTTCTTCGTACCGAAAAATCATCCGGTGAAAAATCGCAAAAACCCGAATTTGCTCCAGTCTTGAAACCGAAAAGTGAAACCCTACTTTCTAGGTTCATTTGCACTTATTATGGAATTACTGGGTAGTAGGCTATAATAAATGAATAATTTCCAAATAAAAGGCATTTTTGAGAAAAATATAAGAAATTTGCGAGTCCTCACACTCTCTCCCCCTTAAAAGAATTTCGACCTCGAAATTCATACCTTCCGTCGCCTCGGAGGACCCCAGAACTCGGTGCTGATCTACGGCATAAACTTGTGTTGATAGCTTTGTTCGGTTTCCTCTTTCATGAATTTGTTTCAGTTTGGTTCCTTCCACTTGTTGAGTACTACCCTCTCGTGGCTGTTTCTTCGGGCAATTGCTACGTTGATGATTGCTACTCCCACAAATCAAACATTTTCCCCCTTTTCGCCAGCAATCATTCTCAGTGTGATTTGCCTTTCCACAGTATTCACAGGCCAATCGAGGAACTACTGTTGGATCTTCTCGAGAAATGTCCTTTGATCCGATCTGACTTCCTTTCATGGACCTTTCATCGACTGCTCTTAATGTCCAAGGTGGGCGAGGTGAATGGTTCACTTTTTGCACTTTGGAGAGCAGTATCTTTTCTCCAGATTCCTCAGGTATACCGCTGGATGTATCTCTTTTCCACGTTTGAAAGGCTTTTACTTGGGCTTTCACATCCTCAATTCTTTGGGCCTTCTCAAGAGCCTCTGTAAACGTATTAACTTGAACTGCCGCTAATGCCTCCTGGATTTCCAAATTTAGTCCTTGTATAAATCGTCTTATTCTCCGTCGCTCCGTTACCACCAATTTGGAAGCGAATTTAGACAGTCTAGTAAATTTGGTCTCATATTCAGCCACACTTAGGGTTCCCTGACGCAACCCAATAAATTCGTCCTCCCTCCTTTCTTGGACTAAAGGTGGGAGATACTTTTCATTAAATTCCCTTACAAAGTTCGCCCATGTCCATACCGTCTGTTCTCTTTCCCACTTGGCCTTAATTACATTCCACCACGCGCGGGCTGGTCCTTCGAATTGAAATACAACAAAATTTACTTGTCTTTGCTCCGTGTAATTCAAAGCCGCGAAGATATTAATCATTGCCTCCAACCACTGCTCAGCTATATCTGGATCAGGCCCTTCTTGAAATTTCGGAGGTAGAAACTTTTGGAACCTCTCAAGAGCCTTATCCTCTCCGATCTCAGGATTCCGGGGTTGATTCACTGGCATTTGACCTTGTTGATCTACCAGTCGTGCCAGGATATTTGTCATTTGTTGCATCGCCGTCGCCATTTGATCTCCAGCCTCAACCCTCGGTCCCTGTTCTTGCTCGGCCACTGTTTCTCTTTCTTCTCTCGGTTCTTGAGCTTGCCTAGCTCCACGTCCACGACTACGTCTTCCGTCCATATATATGTTTTCCCCCTCTCTTTTCTTTTCTTTTCCCCCAAAAAGGTAATTTAGTGAATAAACACAGTAAATTGACTACAGTAACAAATTCTAGCATTCCAAATACACAAATCAATATATACGCACATAACACGCCATATCAAGAAGACGGATAAGCAAATACACAAATACATATCAAGTTGGACAGATAACCATGTACACACAGGTATACTAACGTCATGTAGTAACAATATACAGGTAAATCAAAAGGAAAAGGTAAAGTCGTCCCAGTATCAGCCCGTCCGGTCTCTCACGTCACTTACTATCCAAACTAGATGTCCCTGACCTCTTGTGCTCATTCTAGTCGGACAAAGCCTGTTCATGTTCCCAAAATACAAGTCTCAAGTCCTTAGCAGCGCCGCAACTCTAGAGTACTCAGGCACGAGAATCCGAAATAAGATAATTCACATCTCGAGCTGCAGTCCCAAGAGTAAACTATCTACAATCGGAATTCCTACCTGACATACCTATCTATGGTCCTCAGATACCATGAGAAAGATTTAAGACCTATCATTCGCAATTCATAGCTTCACTTAGTCCCTCATACTTATTCACCACTTAGTCCAGGGTCACTCCGCACAGAGACCACGCGAAGCAGCTATAGGTTTTATCCCTCAATCGCTTAACTTTCAAGTCAAATCGAATCCCACAGTCCGGCATCCTAAACTTCAAGCCTAGGATACACTACAGATATCTGAAGCCTAAGCTCTGATACCACCTGTGACGGCCCCACCTCTCCCTAGGGCGTACCCCAGGGTTCGGCGGACCGCCTGCCCAACTCTCGCCGGGACTCACTCATTCACTACAGTCCTCACTTAAAATCTGAATAAATCACAAGAATAAATAGGGCAACGATCCAGAACTTAAAGCGAAACTTATAGACATTGCCATCCCCAAAAGGGAGTGTAAAGATCGAATATACAAAGGTTCTCAATCCTTCATACGTCCAGCCCGTGCCAAGCACTAGGCGAGAACCACTACAAAAAGAAACAAAAGAAACAAAAGAACTAGACTGGCTAGTCTATGCTCTCATTCTGCTCGCCGTCCCCTGTTAAGGAAAACAAAACTAAAGGGGTGAGCTAAAAGCTCAGTGAGGTTCCGAACAGATAATCAAACAATCAATTCAATACATTAAACATGGAGTATCAATAATTCAAGAAACATTTACAATGGAAAGCGATAGTAACATTCATTAAAAGGATACGGGCTCACATGGAGCTATTCGTTCGTTCGTTCGTTCCCCAGACATTTCCCCTTATTCCTCCAATTATTTGAAAATTTCCTTTTTGAGAAGTAAACCCTCGTGCCTTCGTTCGTTCATTCATCCCCTTCCGGACGTTGGCCGGACTCCACCCATCCGGACGTAGCCGGACTACAAGGTAATACTCGAACATACCAAATTCACCCAGGGTCACCATATCGCCCGACCGAGTCCGCTTCTGGCTCGAGTCGATCGGTAACGAAAGGCAGGGCCCAGTTCAGCCAAACGGCTTACATTCATGCGCAACTAGCATTTAATCATTTAATCATTGAAAATTTTACATTTATTTAGGTCGAGTGCGATAAAGTACACACTCGCCTAGAAAACTCGTTTTAACAATCATTAAAAGCACTTAACACATTATCAATCAATAATAACAAGCCAATAAGTCAAGGAAATATAACAAACAAAGAACACTCACCTAGTTATGTAAAATAACGTGCAAAATATCCTTCCGGATATTACCCTTAGTCACCAATGAAACCTAAGATTGAACAAGAGAACATATTACAGTTTATCGAGCAAAACATTTAAGGGGAAACGAAGAAACCCGACTAATTAGGAGTAAAACGTGTAAAGATAACTTTCAAGTAAAAAGAGGGTTGTTTGGACCCAAGGATGAAAATAACTAGGGTTTCAAAATCAATCGCAAAACCAAGCTCAAAAGGCTTATAGAATTCCAACGGAAAACATTTGACTAACGACAAATCAAAAGACAAATAGATAGGCTAAGAAAATATTTTTCGGAATCGTAAAGAATCGTTTGTATGACTAAAAGTCACTATATATTCAAGTAGAGGTTATATAACAAGGGTTTTGATGAAAATCATATGGAAAAGGAAGACTCTTAAAACCGTACTTGAAAGTAGTTCACTTGTGGCCGATAAAACCCTAACTCATACTTCTATATTTTGGGTACAGAGTAAGTAAACATTTGGCGTTTCAAATTGAAGAGGTATCATGTTTTGGAATGGTAAAACGATCATAGTATTTGCCAAACGAAAATATACAAATTCAAATAGAAACTTAGTCCTTGAGCGAAAATTTGGGCAGCACGCCCTTTGTGTTTACCTAATTTTCCAGCCATTTTGGCTTCATTATTTTTCTCATTCAAGCCCAAGTTTATACACAACACAAATGCATTTCAATAGCCGTTCCATAGGCTCAAGACAATACAAGGACATAAATCAACTAATAACAAATGCGGAAATGAAGTTTACAAAAAAAACAGATTTGATAGGGTTTTGCGGAATGGGCACATCCGAGGCTACGCTTATCGGATTGAGGTGAAACTTATACCATTTCGAAGCTAAGAGAAAGGGATACAAGATTGAAGAAGGTCACTCAGTCCAGTTTGTAGTGCAACTAGGTCAAAAGATCAGTATACCAAACCAGCACCGTCAAAACAGGTTTACAAACCGCATTCTCGCTCAAATATCACAAGTCAGGCTCCCTAAGTCCAAATCAAGTGATTCCAAAGCCATCCGAAAACTAAGATACAAGGATACAATTCTTAAGAAGACATCAACAACTAAATCAGAAGCATTCCGAATCAAATTAACCAATTACAGAGGCAATTATCAAGTTCGGGTAGAAACAGGGCAGCAGGGGTAAATCGGTCTTTTCACAGGCTACGTTGCTCTGATTGAGTTGAAATTTTGTAGGCACCTATAAAATATCATTCTATACAACTTTTATGTTTTATGCCAAGCCTAATTCGGCCTCTAACTATGAGTAACAGTACCGGGCAGAACTGAAACATGAAATTCCAGAAATCTGGAAATTTTGGTTTTCAATTGAATTTTCTTCCTTTCCTTGTTCCAATCACTACCAAAGCCCCTTATATAATCTTATATACAACATATACTAACCATACAACAAGTTTAGGCAGAAAATCATCAAACCCTAACTTGCATATATCATCCAAAATCATCACAACAACTTGTATAACTTGTAGTCTAATCAAAACATGAGCTAGATAACATCTTAAACCAGAAATTAAAAGAACAAGAACCATGATCAGATCTTATACCTCAAAACAAAGCTTGAAAGAGTGATACTTCACCACCTTTGGAAATTTTTAGTTCCCCTAGCTTCCCAAGCCCACAACTCACTCTTTAATCGGTTTAGAATTTTGATTCCTCACTTAGATGGTGCAAATCAAGAAGAAAATTGTTTTCTCTTGCTCCCCCTTTCTCTCTCTCTTGTCTCGGCCAAGCTCAAGGAAAAATGAAGAAGAAAGGCTGCTCTATGGTGATTAAAAGGCAAGAAGATTAGGATTAGTCTAAGCCACAAGTTTTGCCAACACTTGGATCAACCACAATCACAAAATTTTCTCTTTCTTCTCCTTGCACTTTTGGCCACAAATTTCGGTCAAAGGCAGCTGGAAATGAGGGGATATTTTGCTCAAATATCAATGAGCTCATGTGGTAAGAAAGTGGTGGTCCAGCGGTGCGTTCAATAGGTAGTGCGCGGTACACGTCGGTTCGCACCGTTTTTCCTTAAATCGCACGTATTAGGGTTTTTACTTCCTATTCACTAACCTTATATCATTGCTTCTAATCACATATTATTTCTCACCTAAAAGTCACTTTTAATCACCAAATTTGATCCTTTCTTCGTACCGAAAAATCATCCGGTGAAAAATCGCGAAAACCCTAATTTGCTCCAGTCTTGAAACCGAAAAGTGAAACCCTACTTTCTAGGTTCATTTGCACTTATTATGGAATTACTGGGTAGTAGGCTATAATAAATGAATAATTTCCAAATAAAAGGCATTTTTGAGAAAAATATAAGAAATTTGCGAGTCCTCACACTCTCTCCCCCTTAAAAGAATTTCGACCTCGAAATTCATACCTTCCGTCGCCTCGGAGGACCCCAGAACTCGGTGCTGATCTACGGCATAAACTTGTGTTGATAGCTTTGTTCGGTTTCCTCTTTCATGAATTTGTTTCAGTTTGGTTCCTTCCACTTGTTGAGTACTACCCTCTCGTGGCTGTTTCTTCGGGCAATTGCTACGTTGATGATTGCTACTCCCACAAATCAAACATTTTCCCCCTTTTCGCCAGCAATCATTCTCAGTGTGATTTGCCTTTCCACAGTATCCACAGGCCAATCGAGGAACTACTGTTGGATCTTCTCGAGAAATGTCCTTTGATCCGATCTGACTTCCTTTCATGGACCTTTCATCGACTGCTCTTAATGTCCAAGGTGGGCGAGGTGAATGGTTCACTTTTTGCACTTTGGAGAGCAGTATCTTTTCTCCAGATTCCTCAGGTATACTGCTGGATGTATCTCTTTTCCGCGTTTGAAAGGCTTTTACTTGGGCTTTCACATCCTCAATTCTTTGGGCCTTCTCAAGAGCCTCTGTAAACGTATTAACTTGAACTGCCGCTAATGCCTCCTGGATTTCCAAATTTAGTCCTTGTATAAATCGTCTTATTCTCCGTCGCTCCGTTACCACCAATTCGGAAGCGAATTTAGACAGTCTAGTAAATTTGGTCTCATATTCAGCCACACTTAGGGTTCCCTGACGCAACCCAATAAATTCGTCCTCCCTCCTTTCTTGGACTAAAGGTGGGAGATACTTTTCTTTAAATTCCCTTACAAAGTTCGCCCATGTCCATACCGTCTGTTCTCTTTCCCACTTGGCCTTAATTACATTCCACCACGCGCGGGCTGGTCCTTCGAATTGAAATACAGCAAAATTTACTTGTCTTTGCTCCGTGTAATTCAAAGCCGCGAAGATATTAATCATTGCCTCCAACCACTGCTCAGCTATATCTGGATCAGGCCCTCCTTGAAATTTCGGAGGTAGAAACTTTTGGAACCTCTCAAGAGCCTTATCCTCTCCGATCTCAGGATTCCGGGGTTGATTCACTGGCATTTGACCTTGTTGATCTACCAGTCGTGCCAGGATATTTGTCATTTGTTGCATCGCCGTCGCCATTTGATCTCCAGCCTCAACCCTCGGTCCCTGTTCTTGCTCGGCCACTGTTTCTCTTTCTTCTCTCGGTTCTTGAGCTTGCCTAGCTCCACGTCCACGACTACGTCTCCCGTCCATATATATGTTTTCCCCCTCTCTTTTCTTTTCTTTTCCCCCAAAAAGGTAATTTAGTGAATAAACACAGTAAATTGACTACAGTAACAAATTCTAGCATTCCAAATACACAAATCAATATATACGCACATAACACGCCATATCAAGAAGACGGATAAGCAAATACACAAATACATATCAAGTTGGACAGATAACCATGTACACACAGGTATACTAACGTCATGTAGTAACAATATACAGGTAAATCAAAAGGAAAAGGTAAAGTCGTCCCAGTATCAGCCCGTCCGGTCTCTCACGTCACTTACTATCCAAACTAGATGTCCCTGACCTCTTGTGCTCATTCTAGTCGGACAAAGCCTGTTCATGTTCCCAAAATACAAGTCTCAAGTCCTTAGCAGCGCCGCAACTCTAGAGTACTCAGGCACGAGAATCCGAAATAAGATAATTCACATCTCGAGCTGCAGTCCCAAGAGTAAACTATCTACAATCGGAATTCCTACCTGACATACCTATCTATGGTCCTCAGATACCATGAGAAAGATTTAAGACCTATAACATTCGCAATTCATAGCTTCACTTAGTCCCTCATACTTATTCACCACTTAGTCCAGGGTCACTCCGCACAGAGACCACGCGAAGCAGCTATAGGTTTTATCCCTCAATCGCTTAACTTTCAAGTCAAATCGAATCCCACAGTCCGGCATCCTAAACTTCAAGCCTAGGATACACTACAGATATCTGAAGCCTAAGCTCTGATACCACCTGTGACGGCCCCACCTCTCCCTAGGGCGTACCCCAGGGTTCGGCGGACCGCCTGCCCAACTCTCGCCGGGACTCACTCATTCACTACAGTCCTCACTTAAAATCTGAATAAATCACAAGAATAAATAGGGCAACGATCCAGAACTTAAAGCGAAACTTATAGACATTGCCATCCCCAAAAGGGAGTGTAAAGATCGAATATACAAAGGTTCTCAATCCTTCATACGTCCAGCCCGTGCCAAGCACTAGGCGAGAACCACTACAAAAAGAAACAAAAGAAACAAAAGAACTAGACTGGCTAGTCTATGCTCTCATTCTGCTCGCCGTCCCCTGTTAAGGAAAACAAAACTAAAGGGGTGAGCTAAAAGCTCAGTGAGGTTCCGAACAGATAATCAAACAATCAATTCAATACATTAAACATGGAGTATCAATAATTCAAGAAACATTTACAATGGAAAGCGATAGTAACATTCATTAAAAGGATACGGGCTCACATGGAGCTATTCGTTCGTTCGTTCGTTCCCCAGACATTTCCCCTTATTCCTCCAATTATTTGAAAATTTCCTTTTTGAGAAGTAAACCCTCGTGCCTTCGTTCGTTCATTCATCCCCTTCCGGACGTTGGCCGGACTCCACCCATCCGGACGTAGCCGGACTACAAGGTAATACTCGAACATACCAAATTCACCCAGGGTCACCATATCGCCCGACCGAGTCCGCTTCTGGCTCGAGTCGATCGGTAACGAAAGGCAGGGCCCAGTTCAGCCAAACGGCTTACATTCATGCGCAACTAGCATTTAATCATTTAATCATTGAAAATTTTACATTTATTTAGGTCGAGTGCGATAAAGTACACACTCGCCTAGAAAACTCGTTTTAACAAT
The DNA here is from genome assembly GCF_036785885.1 of Coffea arabica. Lineage (NCBI taxonomy): Eukaryota > Viridiplantae > Streptophyta > Magnoliopsida > Gentianales > Rubiaceae > Coffea > Coffea arabica. The sequence continues at coordinate 23,482,407 of NC_092311.1, read as the reverse complement.
CATTAAAAGCACTTAACACATTATCAATCAATAATAACAAGCCAATAAGTCAAGGAAATATAACAAACAAAGAACACTCACCTAGTTATGTAAAATAACGTGCAAAATATCCTTCCGGATATTACCCTTAGTCACCAATGAAACCTAAGATTGAACAAGAGAACATATTACAGTTTATCGAGCAAAACATTTAAGGGGAAACGAAGAAACCCGACTAATTAGGAGTAAAACGTGTAAAGATAACTTTCAAGTAAAAAGAGGGTTGTTTGGACCCAAGGATGAAAATAACTAGGGTTTCAAAATCAATCGCAAAACCAAGCTCAAAAGGCTTATAGAATTGCAACGGAAAACATTTGACTAACGACAAATCAAAAGACAAATAGATAGGCTAAGAAAATATTTTTCGGAATCGTAAAGAATCGTTTGTATGACTAAAAGTCACTATATATTCAAGTAGAGGTTATATAACAAGGGTTTTGATGAAAATCATATGGAAAAGGAAGACTCTTAAAACCGTACTTGAAAGTAGTTCACTTGTGGCCGATAAAACCCTAACTCATACTTCTATATTTTGGGTACAGAGTAAGTAAACATTTGGCGTTTCAAATTGAAGAGGTATCATGTTTTGGAATGGTAAAACGATCATAGTATTTGCCAAACGAAAATATACAAATTCAAATAGAAACTTAGTCCTTGAGCGAAAATTTGGGCAGCACGCCCTTTGTGTTTACCTAATTTTCCAGCCATTTTGGCTTCATTATTTTTCTCATTCAAGCCCAAGTTTATACACAACACAAATGCATTTCAATAGCCGTTCCATAGGCTCAAGACAATACAAGGACATAAATCAACTAATAACAAATGCGGAAATGAAGTTTACAAAAAAAACAGATTTGATAGGGTTTTGCGGAATGGGCACATCCGAGGCTACGCTTATCGGATTGAGGTGAAACTTATACCATTTCGAAGCTAAGAGAAAGGGATACAAGATTGAAGAAGGTCACTCAGTCCAGTTTGTAGTGCAACTAGGTCAAAAGATCAGTATACCAAACCAGCACCGTCAAAACAGGTTTACAAACCGCATTCTCGCTCAAATATCACAAGTCAGGCTCCCCAAGTCCAAATCAAGTGATTCCAAAGCCATCCGAAAACTAAGATACAAGGATACAATTCTTAGGAAGACATCAACAACTAAATCAGAAGCATTCCGAATCAAATTAACCAATTACAGAGGCAATTATCAAGTTCGGGTAGAAACAGGGCAGCAGGGGTAAATCGGTCTTTTCACAGGCTACGTTGCTCTGATTGAGTTGAAATTTTGTAGGCACCTATAAAATATCATTCTATACAACTTATATGTTTTATGCCAAGCCTAATTCGGCCTCTAACTATGAGTAACAGTACCGGGCAGAACTGAAACATGAAATTCCAGAAATCTGGAAATTTTGGTTTTCAATTGAATTTTCTTCCTTTCCTTGTTCCAATCACTACCAAAGCCCCTTATATAATCTTATATACAACATATACTAACCATACAACAAGTTTAGGCAGAAAATCATCAAACCCTAACTTGCATATATCATCCAAAATCATCACAACAACTTGTATAACTTGTAGTCTAATCAAAACATGAGCTAGATAACATCTTAAACCAGAAATTAAAAGAACAAGAACTATGATCAGATCTTATACCTCAAAACAAAGCTTGAAAGAGTGATACTTCACCACCTTTGGAAATTTTTAGTTCCCCTAGCTTCCCAAGCCCACAACTCACTCTTTAATCGGTTTAGAATTTTGATTCCTCACTTAGATGGTGCAAATCAAGAAGAAAATTGTTTTCTCTTGCTCCCCCTTTCTCTCTCTCTTGTCTCGGCCAAGCTCAAGGAAAAATGAAGAAGAAAGGCTGCTCTATGGTGATTAAAAGGCAAGAAGATTAGGATTAGTCTAAGCCACAAGTTTTGCCAACACTTGGATCAACCACAATCACAAAATTTTCTCTTTCTTCTCCTTGCACTTTTGGCCACAAATTTCGGTCAAAGGCAGCTGGAAATGAGGGGATATTTTGCTCAAATATCAATGAGCTCATGTGGTAAGAAAGTGGTGGTCCAGCGGTGCGTTCAATAGGTAGTGCGCGGTACACGTCGGTTCGCACCGTTTTTCCTTAAATCGCACGTATTAGGGTTTTTACTTCCTATTCACTAACCTTATATCATTGCTTCTAATCACATATTATTTCTCACCTAAAAGTCACTTTTAATCACCAAATTTGATCCTTTCTTCGTACCGAAAAATCATCCGGTGAAAAATCGCGAAAACCCTAATTTGCTCCAGTCTTGAAACCGAAAAGTGAAACCCTACTTTCTAGGTTCATTTGCACTTATTATGGAATTACTGGGTAGTAGGCTATAATAAATGAATAATTTCCAAATAAAAGGCATTTTTGAGAAAAATATAAGAAATTTGCGAGTCCTCACACTCTCTCCCCCTTAAAAGAATTTCGACCTCGAAATTCATACCTTCCGTCGCCTCGGAGGACCCCAGAACTCGGTGCTGATCTACGGCATAAACTTGTGTTGATAGCTTTGTTCGGTTTCCTCTTTCATGAATTTGTTTCAGTTTGGTTCCTTCCACTTGTTGAGTACTACCCTCTCGTGGCTGTTTCTTCGGGCAATTGCTACGTTGATGATTGCTACTCCCACAAATCAAACATTTTCCCCCTTTTCGCCAGCAATCATTCTCAGTGTGATTTGCCTTTCCACAGTATCCACAGGCCAATCGAGGAACTACTGTTGGATCTTCTCGAGAAATGTCCTTTGATCCGATCTGACTTCCTTTCATGGACCTTTCATCGACTGCTCTTAATGTCCAAGGTGGGCGAGGTGAATGGTTCACTTTTTGCACTTTGGAGAGCAGTATCTTTTCTCCAGATTCCTCAGGTATACTGCTGGATGTATCTCTTTTCCGCGTTTGAAAGGCTTTTACTTGGGCTTTCACATCCTCAATTCTTTGGGCCTTCTCAAGAGCCTCTGTAAACGTATTAACTTGAACTGCCGCTAATGCCTCCTGGATTTCCAAATTTAGTCCTTGTATAAATCGTCTTATTCTCCGTCGCTCCGTTACCACCAATTCGGAAGCGAATTTAGACAGTCTAGTAAATTTGGTCTCATATTCAGCCACACTTAGGGTTCCCTGACGCAACCCAATAAATTCGTCCTCCCTCCTTTCTTGGACTAAAGGTGGGAGATACTTTTCTTTAAATTCCCTTACAAAGTTCGCCCATGTCCATACCGTCTGTTCTCTTTCCCACTTGGCCTTAATTACATTCCACCACGCGCGGGCTGGTCCTTCGAATTGAAATACAGCAAAATTTACTTGTCTTTGCTCCGTGTAATTCAAAGCCGCGAAGATATTAATCATTGCCTCCAACCACTGCTCAGCTATATCTGGATCAGGCCCTCCTTGAAATTTCGGAGGTAGAAACTTTTGGAACCTCTCAAGAGCCTTATCCTCTCCGATCTCAGGATTCCGGGGTTGATTCACTGGCATTTGACCTTGTTGATCTACCAGTCGTGCCAGGATATTTGTCATTTGTTGCATCGCCGTCGCCATTTGATCTCCAGCCTCAACCCTCGGTCCCTGTTCTTGCTCGGCCACTGTTTCTCTTTCTTCTCTCGGTTCTTGAGCTTGCCTAGCTCCACGTCCACGACTACGTCTCCCGTCCATATATATGTTTTCCCCCTCTCTTTTCTTTTCTTTTCCCCCAAAAAGGTAATTTAGTGAATAAACACAGTAAATTGACTACAGTAACAAATTCTAGCATTCCAAATACACAAATCAATATATACGCACATAACACGCCATATCAAGAAGACGGATAAGCAAATACACAAATACATATCAAGTTGGACAGATAACCATGTACACACAGGTATACTAACGTCATGTAGTAACAATATACAGGTAAATCAAAAGGAAAAGGTAAAGTCGTCCCAGTATCAGCCCGTCCGGTCTCTCACGTCACTTACTATCCAAACTAGATGTCCCTGACCTCTTGTGCTCATTCTAGTCGGACAAAGCCTGTTCATGTTCCCAAAATACAAGTCTCAAGTCCTTAGCAGCGCCGCAACTCTAGAGTACTCAGGCACGAGAATCCGAAATAAGATAATTCACATCTCGAGCTGCAGTCCCAAGAGTAAACTATCTACAATCGGAATTCCTACCTGACATACCTATCTATGGTCCTCAGATACCATGAGAAAGATTTAAGACCTATAACATTCGCAATTCATAGCTTCACTTAGTCCCTCATACTTATTCACCACTTAGTCCAGGGTCACTCCGCACAGAGACCACGCGAAGCAGCTATAGGTTTTATCCCTCAATCGCTTAACTTTCAAGTCAAATCGTATCCCACAGTCCGGCATCCTAAACTTCAAGCCTAGGATACACTACAGATATCTGAAGCCTAAGCTCTGATACCACCTGTGACGGCCCCACCTCTCCCTAGGGCGTACCCCAGGGTTCGGCGGACCGCCTGCCCAACTCTCGCCGGGACTCACTCATTCACTACAGTCCTCACTTAAAATCTGAATAAATCACAAGAATAAATAGGGCAACGATCCAGAACTTAAAGCGAAACTTATAGACATTGCCATCCCCAAAAGGGAGTGTAAAGATCGAATATACAAAGGTTCTCAATCCTTCATACGTCCAGCCCGTGCCAAGCACTAGGCGAGAACCACTACAAAAAGAAACAAAAGAAACAAAAGAACTAGACTGGCTAGTCTATGCTCTCATTCTGCTCGCCGTCCCCTGTTAAGGAAAACAAAACTAAAGGGGTGAGCTAAAAGCTCAGTGAGGTTCCGAACAGATAATCAAACAATCAATTCAATACATTAAACATGGAGTATCAATAATTCAAGAAACATTTACAATGGAAAGCGATAGTAACATTCATTAAAAGGATACGGGCTCACATGGAGCTATTCGTTCGTTCGTTCGTTCCCCAGACATTTCCCCTTATTCCTCCAATTATTTGAAAATTTCCTTTTTGAGAAGTAAACCCTCGTGCCTTCGTTCGTTCATTCATCCCCTTCCGGACGTTGGCCGGACTCCACCCATCCGGACGTAGCCGGACTACAAGGTAATACTCGAACATACCAAATTCACCCAGGGTCACCATATCGCCCGACCGAGTCCGCTTCTGGCTCGAGTCGATCGGTAACGAAAGGCAGGGCCCAGTTCAGCCAAACGGCTTACATTCATGCGCAACTAGCATTTAATCATTTAATCATTGAAAATTTTACATTTATTTAGGTCGAGTGCGATAAAGTACACACTCGCCTAGAAAACTCGTTTTAACAATCATTAAAAGCACTTAACACATTATCAATCAATAATAACAAGCCAATAAGTCAAGGAAATATAACAAACAAAGAACACTCACCTAGTTATGTAAAATAACGTGCAAAATATCCTTCCGGATATTACCCTTAGTCACCAATGAAACCTAAGATTGAACAAGAGAACATATTACAGTTTATCGAGCAAAACATTTAAGGGGAAACGAAGAAACCCGACTAATTAGGAGTAAAACGTGTAAAGATAACTTTCAAGTAAAAAGAGGGTTGTTTGGACCCAAGGATGAAAATAACTAGGGTTTCAAAATCAATCGCAAAACCAAGCTCAAAAGGCTTATAGAATTGCAACGGAAAACATTTGACTAACGACAAATCAAAAGACAAATAGATAGGCTAAGAAAATATTTTTCGGAATCGTAAAGAATCGTTTGTATGACTAAAAGTCACTATATATTCAAGTAGAGGTTATATAACAAGGGTTTTGATGAAAATCATATGGAAAAGGAAGACTCTTAAAACCGTACTTGAAAGTAGTTCACTTGTGGCCGATAAAACCCTAACTCATACTTCTATATTTTGGGTACAGAGTAAGTAAACATTTGGCGTTTCAAATTGAAGAGGTATCATGTTTTGGAATGGTAAAACGATCATAGTATTTGCCAAACGAAAATATACAAATTCAAATAGAAACTTAGTCCTTGAGCGAAAATTTGGGCAGCACGCCCTTTGTGTTTACCTAATTTTCCAGCCATTTTGGCTTCATTATTTTTCTCATTCAAGCCCAAGTTTATACACAACACAAATGCATTTCAATAGCCGTTCCATAGGCTCAAGACAATACAAGGACATAAATCAACTAATAACAAATGCGGAAATGAAGTTTACAAAAAAAACAGATTTGATAGGGTTTTGCGGAATGGGCACATCCGAGGCTACGCTTATCGGATTGAGGTGAAACTTATACCATTTCGAAGCTAAGAGAAAGGGATACAAGATTGAAGAAGGTCACTCAGTCCAGTTTGTAGTGCAACTAGGTCAAAAGATCAGTATACCAAACCAGCACCGTCAAAACAGGTTTACAAACCGCATTCTCGCTCAAATATCACAAGTCAGGCTCCCCAAGTCCAAATCAAGTGATTCCAAAGCCATCCGAAAACTAAGATACAAGGATACAATTCTTAGGAAGACATCAACAACTAAATCAGAAGCATTCCGAATCAAATTAACCAATTACAGAGGCAATTATCAAGTTCGGGTAGAAACAGGGCAGCAGGGGTAAATCGGTCTTTTCACAGGCTACGTTGCTCTGATTGAGTTGAAATTTTGTAGGCACCTATAAAATATCATTCTATACAACTTATATGTTTTATGCCAAGCCTAATTCGGCCTCTAACTATGAGTAACAGTACCGGGCAGAACTGAAACATGAAATTCCAGAAATCTGGAAATTTTGGTTTTCAATTGAATTTTCTTCCTTTCCTTGTTCCAATCACTACCAAAGCCCCTTATATAATCTTATATACAACATATACTAACCATACAACAAGTTTAGGCAGAAAATCATCAAACCCTAACTTGCATATATCATCCAAAATCATCACAACAACTTGTATAACTTGTAGTCTAATCAAAACATGAGCTAGATAACATCTTAAACCAGAAATTAAAAGAACAAGAACTATGATCAGATCTTATACCTCAAAACAAAGCTTGAAAGAGTGATACTTCACCACCTTTGGAAATTTTTAGTTCCCCTAGCTTCCCAAGCCCACAACTCACTCTTTAATCGGTTTAGAATTTTGATTCCTCACTTAGATGGTGCAAATCAAGAAGAAAATTGTTTTCTCTTGCTCCCCCTTTCTCTCTCTCTTGTCTCGGCCAAGCTCAAGGAAAAATGAAGAAGAAAGGCTGCTCTATGGTGATTAAAAGGCAAGAAGATTAGGATTAGTCTAAGCCACAAGTTTTGCCAACACTTGGATCAACCACAATCACAAAATTTTCTCTTTCTTCTCCTTGCACTTTTGGCCACAAATTTCGGTCAAAGGCAGCTGGAAATGAGGGGATATTTTGCTCAAATATCAATGAGCTCATGTGGTAAGAAAGTGGTGGTCCAGCGGTGCGTTCAATAGGTAGTGCGCGGTACACGTCGGTTCGCACCGTTTTTCCTTAAATCGCACGTATTAGGGTTTTTACTTCCTATTCACTAACCTTATATCATTGCTTCTAATCACATATTATTTCTCACCTAAAAGTCACTTTTAATCACCAAATTTGATCCTTTCTTCGTACCGAAAAATCATCCGGTGAAAAATCGCGAAAACCCTAATTTGCTCCAGTCTTGAAACCGAAAAGTGAAACCCTACTTTCTAGGTTCATTTGCACTTATTATGGAATTACTGGGTAGTAGGCTATAATAAATGAATAATTTCCAAATAAAAGGCATTTTTGAGAAAAATATAAGAAATTTGCGAGTCCTCACACTCTCTCCCCCTTAAAAGAATTTCGACCTCGAAATTCATACCTTCCGTCGCCTCGGAGGACCCCAGAACTCGGTGCTGATCTACGGCATAAACTTGTGTTGATAGCTTTGTTCGGTTTCCTCTTTCATGAATTTGTTTCAGTTTGGTTCCTTCCACTTGTTGAGTACTACCCTCTCGTGGCTGTTTCTTCGGGCAATTGCTACGTTGATGATTGCTACTCCCACAAATCAAACATTTTCCCCCTTTTCGCCAGCAATCATTCTCAGTGTGATTTGCCTTTCCACAGTATCCACAGGCCAATCGAGGAACTACTGTTGGATCTTCTCGAGAAATGTCCTTTGATCCGATCTGACTTCCTTTCATGGACCTTTCATCGACTGCTCTTAATGTCCAAGGTGGGCGAGGTGAATGGTTCACTTTTTGCACTTTGGAGAGCAGTATCTTTTCTCCAGATTCCTCAGGTATACTGCTGGATGTATCTCTTTTCCGCGTTTGAAAGGCTTTTACTTGGGCTTTCACATCCTCAATTCTTTGGGCCTTCTCAAGAGCCTCTGTAAACGTATTAACTTGAACTGCCGCTAATGCCTCCTGGATTTCCAAATTTAGTCCTTGTATAAATCGTCTTATTCTCCGTCGCTCCGTTACCACCAATTCGGAAGCGAATTTAGACAGTCTAGTAAATTTGGTCTCATATTCAGCCACACTTAGGGTTCCCTGACGCAACCCAATAAATTCGTCCTCCCTCCTTTCTTGGACTAAAGGTGGGAGATACTTTTCTTTAAATTCCCTTACAAAGTTCGCCCATGTCCATACCGTCTGTTCTCTTTCCCACTTGGCCTTAATTACATTCCACCACGCGCGGGCTGGTCCTTCGAATTGAAATACAGCAAAATTTACTTGTCTTTGCTCCGTGTAATTCAAAGCCGCGAAGATATTAATCATTGCCTCCAACCACTGCTCAGCTATATCTGGATCAGGCCCTCCTTGAAATTTCGGAGGTAGAAACTTTTGGAACCTCTCAAGAGCCTTATCCTCTCCGATCTCAGGATTCCGGGGTTGATTCACTGGCATTTGACCTTGTTGATCTACCAGTCGTGCCAGGATATTTGTCATTTGTTGCATCGCCGTCGCCATTTGATCTCCAGCCTCAACCCTCGGTCCCTGTTCTTGCTCGGCCACTGTTTCTCTTTCTTCTCTCGGTTCTTGAGCTTGCCTAGCTCCACGTCCACGACTACGTCTCCCGTCCATATATATGTTTTCCCCCTCTCTTTTCTTTTCTTTTCCCCCAAAAAGGTAATTTAGTGAATAAACACAGTAAATTGACTACAGTAACAAATTCTAGCATTCCAAATACACAAATCAATATATACGCACATAACACGCCATATCAAGAAGACGGATAAGCAAATACACAAATACATATCAAGTTGGACAGATAACCATGTACACACAGGTATACTAACGTCATGTAGTAACAATATACAGGTAAATCAAAAGGAAAAGGTAAAGTCGTCCCAGTATCAGCCCGTCCGGTCTCTCACGTCACTTACTATCCAAACTAGATGTCCCTGACCTCTTGTGCTCATTCTAGTCGGACAAAGCCTGTTCATGTTCCCAAAATACAAGTCTCAAGTCCTTAGCAGCGCCGCAACTCTAGAGTACTCAGGCACGAGAATCCGAAATAAGATAATTCACATCTCGAGCTGCAGTCCCAAGAGTAAACTATCTACAATCGGAATTCCTACCTGACATACCTATCTATGGTCCTCAGATACCATGAGAAAGATTTAAGACCTATAACATTCGCAATTCATAGCTTCACTTAGTCCCTCATACTTATTCACCACTTAGTCCAGGGTCACTCCGCACAGAGACCACGCGAAGCAGCTATAGGTTTTATCCCTCAATCGCTTAACTTTCAAGTCAAATCGTATCCCACAGTCCGGCATCCTAAACTTCAAGCCTAGGATACACTACAGATATCTGAAGCCTAAGCTCTGATACCACCTGTGACGGCCCCACCTCTCCCTAGGGCGTACCCCAGGGTTCGGCGGACCGCCTGCCCAACTCTCGCCGGGACTCACTCATTCACTACAGTCCTCACTTAAAATCTGAATAAATCACAAGAATAAATAGGGCAACGATCCAGAACTTAAAGCGAAACTTATAGACATTGCCATCCCCAAAAGGGAGTGTAAAGATCGAATATACAAAGGTTCTCAATCCTTCATACGTCCAGCCCGTGCCAAGCACTAGGCGAGAACCACTACAAAAAGAAACAAAAGAAACAAAAGAACTAGACTGGCTAGTCTATGCTCTCATTCTGCTCGCCGTCCCCTGTTAAGGAAAACAAAACTAAAGGGGTGAGCTAAAAGCTCAGTGAGGTTCCGAACAGATAATCAAACAATCAATTCAATACATTAAACATGGAGTATCAATAATTCAAGAAACATTTACAATGGAAAGCGATAGTAACATTCATTAAAAGGATACGGGCTCACATGGAGCTATTCGTTCGTTCGTTCGTTCCCCAGACATTTCCCCTTATTCCTCCAATTATTTGAAAATTTCCTTTTTGAGAAGTAAACCCTCGTGCCTTCGTTCGTTCATTCATCCCCTTCCGGACGTTGGCCGGACTCCACCCATCCGGACGTAGCCGGACTACAAGGTAATACTCGAACATACCAAATTCACCCAGGGTCACCATATCGCCCGACCGAGTCCGCTTCTGGCTCGAGTCGATCGGTAACGAAAGGCAGGGCCCAGTTCAGCCAAACGGCTTACATTCATGCGCAACTAGCATTTAATCATTTAATCATTGAAAATTTTACATTTATTTAGGTCGAGTGCGATAAAGTACACACTCGCCTAGAAAACTCGTTTTAACAATCATTAAAAGCACTTAACACATTATCAATCAATAATAACAAGCCAATAAGTCAAGGAAATATAACAAACAAAGAACACTCACCTAGTTATGTAAAATAACGTGCAAAATATCCTTCCGGATATTACCCTTAGTCACCAATGAAACCTAAGATTGAACAAGAGAACATATTACAGTTTATCGAGCAAAACATTTAAGGGGAAACGAAGAAACCCGACTAATTAGGAGTAAAACGTGTAAAGATAACTTTCAAGTAAAAAGAGGGTTGTTTGGACCCAAGGATGAAAATAACTAGGGTTTCAAAATCAATCGCAAAACCAAGCTCAAAAGGCTTATAGAATTGCAACGGAAAACATTTGACTAACGACAAATCAAAAGACAAATAGATAGGCTAAGAAAATATTTTTCGGAATCGTAAAGAATCGTTTGTATGACTAAAAGTCACTATATATTCAAGTAGAGGTTATATAACAAGGGTTTTGATGAAAATCATATGGAAAAGGAAGACTCTTAAAACCGTACTTGAAAGTAGTTCACTTGTGGCCGATAAAACCCTAACTCATACTTCTATATTTTGGGTACAGAGTAAGTAAACATTTGGCGTTTCAAATTGAAGAGGTATCATGTTTTGGAATGGTAAAACGATCATAGTATTTGCCAAACGAAAATATACAAATTCAAATAGAAACTTAGTCCTTGAGCGAAAATTTGGGCAGCACGCCCTTTGTGTTTACCTAATTTTCCAGCCATTTTGGCTTCATTATTTTTCTCATTCAAGCCCAAGTTTATACACAACACAAATGCATTTCAATAGCCGTTCCATAGGCTCAAGACAATACAAGGACATAAATCAACTAATAACAAATGCGGAAATGAAGTTTACAAAAAAAACAGATTTGATAGGGTTTTGCGGAATGGGCACATCCGAGGCTACGCTTATCGGATTGAGGTGAAACTTATACCATTTCGAAGCTAAGAGAAAGGGATACAAGATTGAAGAAGGTCACTCAGTCCAGTTTGTAGTGCAACTAGGTCAAAAGATCAGTATACCAAACCAGCACCGTCAAAACAGGTTTACAAACCGCATTCTCGCTCAAATATCACAAGTCAGGCTCCCCAAGTCCAAATCAAGTGATTCCAAAGCCATCCGAAAACTAAGATACAAGGATACAATTCTTAGGAAGACATCAACAACTAAATCAGAAGCATTCCGAATCAAATTAACCAATTACAGAGGCAATTATCAAGTTCGGGTAGAAACAGGGCAGCAGGGGTAAATCGGTCTTTTCACAGGCTACGTTGCTCTGATTGAGTTGAAATTTTGTAGGCACCTATAAAATATCATTCTATACAACTTATATGTTTTATGCCAAGCCTAATTCGGCCTCTAACTATGAGTAACAGTACCGGGCAGAACTGAAACATGAAATTCCAGAAATCTGGAAATTTTGGTTTTCAATTGAATTTTCTTCCTTTCCTTGTTCCAATCACTACCAAAGCCCCTTATATAATCTTATATACAACATATACTAACCATACAACAAGTTTAGGCAGAAAATCATCAAACCCTAACTTGCATATATCATCCAAAATCATCACAACAACTTGTATAACTTGTAGTCTAACCAAAACATGAGCTAGATAACATCTTAAACCAGAAATTAAAAGAACAAGAACTATGATCAGATCTTATACCTCAAAACAAAGCTTGAAAGAGTGATACTTCACCACCTTTGGAAATTTTTAGTTCCCCTAGCTTCCCAAGCCCACAACTCACTCTTTAATCGGTTTAGAATTTTGATTCCTCACTTAGATGGTGCAAATCAAGAAGAAAATTGTTTTCTCTTGCTCCCCCTTTCTCTCTCTCTTGTCTCGGCCAAGCTCAAGGAAAAATGAAGAAGAAAGGCTGCTCTATGGTGATTAAAAGGCAAGAAGATTAGGATTAGTCTAAGCCACAAGTTTTGCCAACACTTGGATCAACCACAATCACAAAATTTTCTCTTTCTTCTCCTTGCACTTTTGGCCACAAATTTCGGTCAAAGGCAGCTGGAAATGAGGGGATATTTTGCTCAAATATCAATGAGCTCATGTGGTAAGAAAGTGGTGGTCCAGCGGTGCGTTCAATAGGTAGTGCGCGGTACACGTCGGTTCGCACCGTTTTTCCTTAAATCGCACGTATTAGGGTTTTTACTTCCTATTCACTAACCTTATATCATTGCTTCTAATCACATATTATTTCTCACCTAAAAGTCACTTTTAATCACCAAATTTGATCCTTTCTTCGTACCGAAAAATCATCCGGTGAAAAATCGCGAAAACCCTAATTTGCTCCAGTCTTGAAACCGAAAAGTGAAACCCTACTTTCTAGGTTCATTTGCACTTATTATGGAATTACTGGGTAGTAGGCTATAATAAATAAATAATTTCCAAATAAAAGGCATTTTTGAGAAAAATATAAGAAATTTGCGAGTCCTCACACTCTCTCCCCCTTAAAAGGATTTCGACCTCGAAATTCATACCTTCCGTCGCCTCGGAGGACCCCAGAACTCGGTGCTGATCTACGGCATAAACTTGTGTTGATAGCTTTGTTCGGTTTCCTCTTTCATGAATTTGTTTCAGTTTGGTTCCTTCCACTTGTTGAGTACTACCCTCTCGTGGCTGTTTCTTCGGGCAATTGCTACGTTGATGATTGCTACTCCCACAAATCAAACATTTTTCCCCTTTTCGCCAGCAATCATTCTCAGTGTGATTTGCCTTTCCACAGTATCCACAGGCCAATCGAGGAACTACTGTTGGATCTTCTCGAGAAATGTCCTTTGATCCGATCTGACTTCCTTTCATGGACCTTTCATCGACTGCTCTTAATGTCCAAGGTGGGCGAGGTGAATGGTTCACTTTTTGCACTTTGGAGAGCAGTATCTTTTCTCCAGATTCCTCAGGTATACTGCTGGATGTATCTCTTTTCCGCGTTTGAAAGGCTTTTACTTGGGCTTTCACATCCTCAATTCTTTGGGCCTTCTCAAGAGCCTCTGTAAACGTATTAACTTGAACTGCCGCTAATGCCTCCTGGATTTCCAAATTTAGTCCTTGTATAAATCGTCTTATTCTCCGTCGCTCCGTTACCACCAATTCGGAAGCGAATTTAGACAGTCTAGTAAATTTGGTCTCATATTCAGCCACACTTAGGGTTCCCTGACGCAACCCAATAAATTCGTCCTCCCTCCTTTCTTGGACTAAAGGTGGGAGATACTTTTCTTTAAATTCCCTTACAAAGTTCGCCCATGTCCATACCGTCTGTTCTCTTTCCCACTTGGCCTTAATTACATTCCACCACGCGCGGGCTGGTCCTTCGAATTGAAATACAGCAAAATTTACTTGTCTTTGCTCCGTGTAATTCAAAGCCGCGAAGATATTAATCATTGCCTCCAACCACTGCTCAGCTATATCTGGATCAGGCCCTCCTTGAAATTTCGGAGGTAGAAACTTTTGGAACCTCTCAAGAGCCTTATCCTCTCCGATCTCAGGATTCCGGGGTTGATTCACTGGCATTTGACCTTGTTGATCTACCAGTAATGCCAGGATATTTGTCATTTGTTGCATCGCCGTCGCCATTTGATCTCCAGCCTCAACCCTCGGTCCCTGTTCTTGCTCGGCCACTGTTTCTCTTTCTTCTCTCGGTTCTTGAGCTTGCCTAGCTCCACGTCCACGACTACGTCTCCCGTCCATATATATGTTTTCCCCCTCTCTTTTCTTTTCTTTTCCCCCAAAAAGGTAATTTAGTGAATAAACACAGTAAATTGACTACAGTAACAAATTCTAGCATTCCAAATACACAAATCAATATATACGCACATAACACGCCATATCAAGAAGACGGATAAGCAAATACACAAATACATATCAAGTTGGACAGATAACCATGTACACACAGGTATACTAACGTCATGTAGTAACAATATACAGGTAAATCAAAAGGAAAAGGTAAAGTCGTCCCAGTATCAGCCCGTCCGGTCTCTCACGTCACTTACTATCCAAACTAGATGTCCCTGACCTCTTGTGCTCATTCTAGTCGGACAAAGCCTGTTCATGTTCCCAAAATACAAGTCTCAAGTCCTTAGCAGCGCCGCAACTCTAGAGTACTCAGGCACGAGAATCCGAAATAAGATAATTCACATCTCGAGCTGCAGTCCCAAGAGTAAACTATCTACAATCGGAATTCCTACCTGACATACCTATCTATGGTCCTCAGATACCATGAGAAAGATTTAAGACCTATAACATTCGCAATTCATAGCTTCACTTAGTCCCTCATACTTATTCACCACTTAGTCCAGGGTCACTCCGCACAGAGACCACGCGAAGCAGCTATAGGTTTTATCCCTCAATCGCTTAACTTTCAAGTCAAATCGTATCCCACAGTCCGGCATCCTAAACTTCAAGCCTAGGATACACTACAGATATCTGAAGCCTAAGCTCTGATACCACCTGTGACGGCCCCACCTCTCCCTAGGGCGTACCCCAGGGTTCGGCGGACCGCCTGCCCAACTCTCGCCGGGACTCACTCATTCACTACAGTCCTCACTTAAAATCTGAATAAATCACAAGAATAAATAGGGCAACGATCCAGAACTTAAAGCGAAACTTATAGACATTGCCATCCCCAAAAGGGAGTGTAAAGATCGAATATACAAAGGTTCTCAATCCTTCATACGTCCAGCCCGTGCCAAGCACTAGGCGAGAACCACTACAAAAAGAAACAAAAGAAACAAAAGAACTAGACTGGCTAGTCTATGCTCTCATTCTGCTCGCCGTCCCCTGTTAAGGAAAACAAAACTAAAGGGGTGAGCTAAAAGCTCAGTGAGGTTCCGAACAGATAATCAAACAATCAATTCAATACATTAAACATGGAGTATCAATAATTCAAGAAACATTTACAATGGAAAGCGATAGTAACATTCATTAAAAGGATACGGGCTCACATGGAGCTATTCGTTCGTTCGTTCGTTCCCCAGACATTTCCCCTTATTCCTCCAATTATTTGAAAATTTCCTTTTTGAGAAGTAAACCCTCGTGCCTTCGTTCGTTCATTCATCCCCTTCCGGACGTTGGCCGGACTCCACCCATCCGGACGTAGCCGGACTACAAGGTAATACTCGAACATACCAAATTCACCCAGGGTCACCATATCGCCCGACCGAGTCCGCTTCTGGCTCGAGTCGATCGGTAACGAAAGGCAGGGCCCAGTTCAGCCAAACGGCTTACATTCATGCGCAACTAGCATTTAATCATTTAATCATTGAAAATTTTACATTTATTTAGGTCGAGTGCGATAAAGTACACACTCGCCTAGAAAACTCGTTTTAACAATCATTAAAAGCACTTAACACATTATCAATCAATAATAACAAGCCAATAAGTCAAGGAAATATAACAAACAAAGAACACTCACCTAGTTATGTAAAATAACGTGCAAAATATCCTTCCGGATATTACCCTTAGTCACCAATGAAACCTAAGATTGAACAAGAGAACATATTACAGTTTATCGAGCAAAACATTTAAGGGGAAACGAAGAAACCCGACTAATTAGGAGTAAAACGTGTAAAGATAACTTTCAAGTAAAAAGAGGGTTGTTTGGACCCAAGGATGAAAATAACTAGGGTTTCAAAATCAATCGCAAAACCAAGCTCAAAAGGCTTATAGAATTGCAACGGAAAACATTTGACTAACGACAAATCAAAAGACAAATAGATAGGCTAAGAAAATATTTTTCGGAATCGTAAAGAATCGTTTGTATGACTAAAAGTCACTATATATTCAAGTAGAGGTTATATAACAAGGGTTTTGATGAAAATCATATGGAAAAGGAAGACTCTTAAAACCGTACTTGAAAGTAGTTCACTTGTGGCCGATAAAACCCTAACTCATACTTCTATATTTTGGGTACAGAGTAAGTAAACATTTGGCGTTTCAAATTGAAGAGGTATCATGTTTTGGAATGGTAAAACGATCATAGTATTTGCCAAACGAAAATATACAAATTCAAATAGAAACTTAGTCCTTGAGCGAAAATTTGGGCAGCACGCCCTTTGTGTTTACCTAATTTTCCAGCCATTTTGGCTTCATTATTTTTCTCATTCAAGCCCAAGTTTATACACAACACAAATGCATTTCAATAGCCGTTCCATAGGCTCAAGACAATACAAGGACATAAATCAACTAATAACAAATGCGGAAATGAAGTTTACAAAAAAAACAGATTTGATAGGGTTTTGCGGAATGGGCACATCCGAGGCTACGCTTATCGGATTGAGGTGAAACTTATACCATTTCGAAGCTAAGAGAAAGGGATACAAGATTGAAGAAGGTCACTCAGTCCAGTTTGTAGTGCAACTAGGTCAAAAGATCAGTATACCAAACCAGCACCGTCAAAACAGGTTTACAAACCGCATTCTCGCTCAAATATCACAAGTCAGGCTCCCCAAGTCCAAATCAAGTGATTCCAAAGCCATCCGAAAACTAAGATACAAGGATACAATTCTTAGGAAGACATCAACAACTAAATCAGAAGCATTCCGAATCAAATTAACCAATTACAGAGGCAATTATCAAGTTCGGGTAGAAACAGGGCAGCAGGGGTAAATCGGTCTTTTCACAGGCTACGTTGCTCTGATTGAGTTGAAATTTTGTAGGCACCTATAAAATATCATTCTATACAACTTATATGTTTTATGCCAAGCCTAATTCGGCCTCTAACTATGAGTAACAGTACCGGGCAGAACTGAAACATGAAATTCCAGAAATCTGGAAATTTTGGTTTTCAATTGAATTTTCTTCCTTTCCTTGTTCCAATCACTACCAAAGCCCCTTATATAATCTTATATACAACATATACTAACCATACAACAAGTTTAGGCAGAAAATCATCAAACCCTAACTTGCATATATCATCCAAAATCATCACAACAACTTGTATAACTTGTAGTCTAACCAAAACATGAGCTAGATAACATCTTAAACCAGAAATTAAAAGAACAAGAACTATGATCAGATCTTATACCTCAAAACAAAGCTTGAAAGAGTGATACTTCACCACCTTTGGAAATTTTTAGTTCCCCTAGCTTCCCAAGCCCACAACTCACTCTTTAATCGGTTTAGAATTTTGATTCCTCACTTAGATGGTGCAAATCAAGAAGAAAATTGTTTTCTCTTGCTCCCCCTTTCTCTCTCTCTTGTCTCGGCCAAGCTCAAGGAAAAATGAAGAAGAAAGGCTGCTCTATGGTGATTAAAAGGCAAGAAGATTAGGATTAGTCTAAGCCACAAGTTTTGCCAACACTTGGATCAACCACAATCACAAAATTTTCTCTTTCTTCTCCTTGCACTTTTGGCCACAAATTTCGGTCAAAGGCAGCTGGAAATGAGGGGATATTTTGCTCAAATATCAATGAGCTCATGTGGTAAGAAAGTGGTGGTCCAGCGGTGCGTTCAATAGGTAGTGCGCGGTACACGTCGGTTCGCACCGTTTTTCCTTAAATCGCACGTATTAGGGTTTTTACTTCCTATTCACTAACCTTATATCATTGCTTCTAATCACATATTATTTCTCACCTAAAAGTCACTTTTAATCACCAAATTTGATCCTTTCTTCGTACCGAAAAATCATCCGGTGAAAAATCGCGAAAACCCTAATTTGCTCCAGTCTTGAAACCGAAAAGTGAAACCCTACTTTCTAGGTTCATTTGCACTTATTATGGAATTACTGGGTAGTAGGCTATAATAAATAAATAATTTCCAAATAAAAGGCATTTTTGAGAAAAATATAAGAAATTTGCGAGTCCTCACACTCTCTCCCCCTTAAAAGGATTTCGACCTCGAAATTCATACCTTCCGTCGCCTCGGAGGACCCCAGAACTCGGTGCTGATCTACGGCATAAACTTGTGTTGATAGCTTTGTTCGGTTTCCTCTTTCATGAATTTGTTTCAGTTTGGTTCCTTCCACTTGTTGAGTACTACCCTCTCGTGGCTGTTTCTTCGGGCAATTGCTACGTTGATGATTGCTACTCCCACAAATCAAACATTTTTCCCCTTTTCTCCAGCAATCATTCTCAGTGTGATTTGCCTTTCCACAGTATCCACAGGCCAATCGAGGAACTACTGTTGGATCTTCTCGAGAAATGTCCTTTGATCCGATCTGACTTCCTTTCATGGACCTTTCATCGACTGCTCTTAATGTCCAAGGTGGGCGAGGTGAATGGTTCACTTTTTGCACTTTGGAGAGCAGTATCTTTTCTCCAGATTCCTCAGGTATACTGCTGGATGTATCTCTTTTCCGCGTTTGAAAGGCTTTTACTTGGGCTTTCACATCCTCAATTCTTTGGGCCTTCTCAAGAGCCTCTGTAAACGTATTAACTTGAACTGCCGCTAATGCCTCCTGGATTTCCAAATTTAGTCCTTGTATAAATCGTCTTATTCTCCGTCGCTCCGTTACCACCAATTCGGAAGCGAATTTAGACAGTCTAGTAAATTTGGTCTCATATTCAGCCACACTTAGGGTTCCCTGACGCAACCCAATAAATTCGTCCTCCCTCCTTTCTTGGACTAAAGGTGGGAGATACTTTTCTTTAAATTCCCTTACAAAGTTCGCCCATGTCCATACCGTCTGTTCTCTTTCCCACTTGGCCTTAATTACATTCCACCACGCGCGGGCTGGTCCTTCGAATTGAAATACAGCAAAATTTACTTGTCTTTGCTCCGTGTAATTCAAAGCCGCGAAGATATTAATCATTGCCTCCAACCACTGCTCAGCTATATCTGGATCAGGCCCTCCTTGAAATTTCGGAGGTAGAAACTTTTGGAACCTCTCAAGAGCCTTATCCTCTCCGATCTCAGGATTCCGGGGTTGATTCACTGGCATTTGACCTTGTTGATCTACCAGTAATGCCAGGATATTTGTCATTTGTTGCATCGCCGTCGCCATTTGATCTCCAGCCTCAACCCTCGGTCCCTGTTCTTGCTCGGCCACTGTTTCTCTTTCTTCTCTCGGTTCTTGAGCTTGCCTAGCTCCACGTCCACGACTACGTCTCCCGTCCATATATATGTTTTCCCCCTCTCTTTTCTTTTCTTTTCCCCCAAAAAGGTAATTTAGTGAATAAACACAGTAAATTGACTACAGTAACAAATTCTAGCATTCCAAATACACAAATCAATATATACGCACATAACACGCCATATCAAGAAGACGGATAAGCAAATACACAAATACATATCAAGTTGGACAGATAACCATGTACACACAGGTATACTAACGTCATGTAGTAACAATATACAGGTAAATCAAAAGGAAAAGGTAAAGTCGTCCCAGTATCAGCCCGTCCGGTCTCTCACGTCACTTACTATCCAAACTAGATGTCCCTGACCTCTTGTGCTCATTCTAGTCGGACAAAGCCTGTTCATGTTCCCAAAATACAAGTCTCAAGTCCTTAGCAGCGCCGCAACTCTAGAGTACTCAGGCACGAGAATCCGAAATAAGATAATTCACATCTCGAGCTGCAGTCCCAAGAGTAAACTATCTACAATCGGAATTCCTACCTGACATACCTATCTATGGTCCTCAGATACCATGAGAAAGATTTAAGACCTATAACATTCGCAATTCATAGCTTCACTTAGTCCCTCATACTTATTCACCACTTAGTCCAGGGTCACTCCGCACAGAGACCACGCGAAGCAGCTATAGGTTTTATCCCTCAATCGCTTAACTTTCAAGTCAAATCGTATCCCACAGTCCGGCATCCTAAACTTCAAGCCTAGGATACACTACAGATATCTGAAGCCTAAGCTCTGATACCACCTGTGACGGCCCCACCTCTCCCTAGGGCGTACCCCAGGGTTCGGCGGACCGCCTGCCCAACTCTCGCCGGGACTCACTCATTCACTACAGTCCTCACTTAAAATCTGAATAAATAGGGCAACGATCCAGAACTTAAAGCGAAACTTATAGACATTGCCATCCCCAAAAGGGAGTGTAAAGATCGAATATACAAAGGTTCTCAATCCTTCATACGTCCAGCCCGTGCCAAGCACTAGGCGAGAACCACTACAAAAGAAACAAAAGAAACAAAAGAACTAGACTGGCTAGTCTATGCTCTCATTCTGCTCGCCGTCCCCTGTTAAGGAAAACAAAACTAAAGGGGTGAGCTAAAAGCTCAGTGAGGTTCCGAACAGATAATCAAACAATCAATTCAATACATTAAACATGGAGTATCAATAATTCAAGAAACATTTACAATGGAAAGCGATAGTAACATTCATTAAAAGGATACGGGCTCACATGGAGCTATTCGTTCGTTCGTTCGTTCCCCAGACATTTCCCCTTATTCCTCCAATTATTTGAAAATTTCCTTTTTGAGAAGTAAACCCTCGTGCCTTCGTTCGTTCATTCATCCCCTTCCGGACGTTGGCCGGACTCCACCCATCCGGACGTAGCCGGACTACAAGGTAATACTCGAACATACCAAATTCACCCAGGGTCACCATATCGCCCGACCGAGTCCGCTTCTGGCTCGAGTCGATCGGTAACGAAAGGCAGGGCCCAGTTCAGCCAAACGGCTTACATTCATGCGCAACTAGCATTTAATCATTTAATCATTGAAAATTTTACATTTATTTAGGTCGAGTGCGATAAAGTACACACTCGCCTAGAAAACTCGTTTTAACAATCATTAAAAGCACTTAACACATTATCAATCAATAATAACAAGCCAATAAGTCAAGGAAATATAACAAACAAAGAACACTCACCTAGTTATGTAAAATAACGTGCAAAATATCCTTCCGGATATTACCCTTAGTCACCAATGAAACCTAAGATTGAACAAGAGAACATATTACAGTTTATCGAGCAAAACATTTAAGGGGAAACGAAGAAACCCGACTAATTAGGAGTAAAACGTGTAAAGATAACTTTCAAGTAAAAAGAGGGTTGTTTGGACCCAAGGATGAAAATAACTAGGGTTTCAAAATCAATCGCAAAACCAAGCTCAAAAGGCTTATAGAATTGCAACGGAAAACATTTGACTAACGACAAATCAAAAGACAAATAGATAGGCTAAGAAAATATTTTTCGGAATCGTAAAGAATCGTTTGTATGACTAAAAGTCACTATATATTCAAGTAGAGGTTATATAACAAGGGTTTTGATGAAAATCATATGGAAAAGGAAGACTCTTAAAACCGTACTTGAAAGTAGTTCACTTGTGGCCGATAAAACCCTAACTCATACTTCTATATTTTGGGTACAGAGTAAGTAAACATTTGGCGTTTCAAATTGAAGAGGTATCATGTTTTGGAATGGTAAAACGATCATAGTATTTGCCAAACGAAAATATACAAATTCAAATAGAAACTTAGTCCTTGAGCGAAAATTTGGGCAGCACGCCCTTTGTGTTTACCTAATTTTCCAGCCATTTTGGCTTCATTATTTTTCTCATTCAAGCCCAAGTTTATACACAACACAAATGCATTTCAATAGCCGTTCCATAGGCTCAAGACAATACAAGGACATAAATCAACTAATAACAAATGCGGAAATGAAGTTTACAAAAAAAATAGATTTGATAGGGTTTTGCGGAATGGGCACATCCGAGGCTACGCTTATCGGATTGAGGTGAAACTTATACCATTTCGAAGCTAAGAGAAAGGGATACAAGATTGAAGAAGGTCACTCAGTCCAGTTTGTAGTGCAACTAGGTCAAAAGATCAGTATACCAAACCAGCACCGTCAAAACAGGTTTACAAACCGCATTCTCACTCAAATATCACAAGTCAGGCTCCCTAAGTCCAAATCAAGTGATTCCAAAGCCATCCGAAAACTAAGATACAAGGATACAATTCTTAAGAAGACATCAACAACTAAATCAGAAGCATTCCGAATCAAATTAACCAATTACAGAGGCAATTATCAAGTTCGGGTAGAAACAGGGCAGCAGGGGTAAATCGGTCTTTTCACAGGCTACGTTGCTCTGATTGAGTTGAAATTTTGTAGGCACCTATAAAATATCATTCTATACAACTTTTATGTTTTATGCCAAGCCTAATTCGGCCTCTAACTATGAGTAACAGTACCGGGCAGAACTGAAACATGAAATTCCAGAAATCTGGAAATTTTGGTTTTCAATTGAATTTTCTTCCTTTCCTTGTTCCAATCACTACCAAAGCCCCTTATATAATCTTATATACAACATATACTAACCATACAACAAGTTTAGGCAGAAAATCATCAAACCCTAACTTGCATATATCATCCAAAATCATCACAACTACTTGTATAACTTGTAGTCTAATCAAAACATGAGCTAGATAACATCTTAAACCAGAAATTAAAAGAACAAGAACCATGATCAGATCTTATACCTCAAAACAAAGCTTGAAAGAGTGATACTTCACCACTTTTGGAAATTTTTAGTTCCCCTAGCTTCCCAAGCCCACAACTTACTCTTTAATCGGTTTAGAATTTTGATTCCTCACTTAGATGGTGCAAATCAAGAAGAAAATTGTTTTCTCTTGCTCCCCCTTTCTCTCTCTCTTGTCTCGGCCAAGCTCAAGGAAAAATGAAGAAGAAAGGCTGCTCTATGGTGATTAAAAGGCAAGAAGATTAGGATTAGTCTAAGCCACAAGTTTTGCCAACACTTGGATCAACCACAATCACAAAATTTTCTCTTTCTTCTCCTTGCACTTTTGGCCACAAATTTCGGTCAAAGGCAGCTGGAAATGAGGGGATATTTTGCTCAAATATCAATGAGCTCATGTGGTAAGAAAGTGGTGGTCCAGCGGTGCGTTCAATAGGTAGTGCGCGGTACACGTCGGTTCGCACCGTTTTTCCTTAAATCGCACGTATTAGGGTTTTTACTTCCTATTCACTAACCTTATATCATTGCTTCTAATCACATATTATTTCTCACCTAAAAGTCATTTTTAATCACCAAATTTGATCCTTTCTTCGTACCGAAAAATCATCCGGTGAAAAATCGCGAAAACCCTAATTTGCTCCAGTCTTGAAACCGAAAAGTGAAACCCTACTTTCTAGGTTCATTTGCACTTATTATGGAATTACTGGGTAGTAGGCTATAATAAATGAATAATTTCCAAATAAAAGGCATTTTTGAGAAAAATATAAGAAATTTGCGAGTCCTCACACTCTCTCCCCCTTAAAAGAATTTCGACCTCGAAATTCATACCTTCCGTCGCCTCGGAGGACCCCAGAACTCGGTGCTGATCTACGGCATAAACTTGTGTTGATAGCTTTGTTCGGTTTCCTCTTTCATGAATTTGTTTCAGTTTGGTTCCTTCCACTTGTTGAGTACTACCCTCTCGTGGCTGTTTCTTCGGGCAATTGCTACGTTGATGATTGCTACTCCCACAAATCAAACATTTTCCCCCTTTTTGCCAGCAATCATTCTCAGTGTGATTTGCCTTTCCACAGTATCCACAGGCCAATCGAGGAACTACTGTTGGATCTTCTCGAGAAATGTCCTTTGATCCGATCTGACTTCCTTTCATGGACCTTTCATCGACTGCTCTTAATGTCCAAGGTGGGCGAGGTGAATGGTTCACTTTTTGCACTTTGGAGAGCAGTATCTTTTCTCCAGATTCCTCAGGTATACTGCTGGATGTATCTCTTTTCCGCGTTTGAAAGGCTTTTACTTGGGCTTTCACATCCTCAATTCTTTGGGCCTTCTCAAGAGCCTCTATAAACGTATTAACTTGAACTGCCGCTAATGCCTCCTGGATTTCCAAATTTAGTCCTTGTATAAATCGTCTTATTCTCCGTCGCTCCGTTACCACCAATTCGGAAGCGAATTTAGACAGTCTAGTAAATTTGGTCTCATATTCAGCCACACTTAGGGTTCCCTGACGCAACCCAATAAATTCGTCCTCCCTCCTTTCTTGGACTAAAGGTGGGAGATACTTTTCTTTAAATTCCCTTACAAAGTTCGCCCATGTCCATACCGTCTGTTCTCTTTCCCACTTGGCCTTAATTACATTCCACCACGCGCGGGCTGGTCCTTCGAATTGAAATACAGCAAAATTTACTTGTCTTTCCTCCGTGTAATTCAAAGCCGCGAAGATATTAATCATTGCCTCCAACCACTGCTGATGCGGTGGAGCACGAGGCCCAAAGTGTACAAGTAGACCCTGTGAAGGTGCCCCCAAGGCACAGTGACACGAGCACGAGCTAAGAGATTCAAGGAGTCCCTCCAAGCCTTGGTACGTGCTATCCAAAACCAAGAGAAACCGAGCATTGAAGGGATTGAGTTGGAATATCCTTGCACGACTACTAAACTGCTGCTTACAATTGAAGATGCAAGTGTCCAAGCTCCAAACGGTGGGCTGAGCCGCAGTTAAGTACCCTCGCCGAGCCGTACGGGGGTCTCGCTTATGATCTATAGATAGTTGGGCTAGCTTTCGGTCAAGTGAAGGCCCAAGGGGCTGGCCGAACTTTCCTTGTTATTTTTTCAGTTTATTAGGTCTTAGTCACGGCTATTAATAGCCTCAAGCCGCATGTTACATTCAGTTTTTGAGAGTATTGAATAAAATTTCCAGAATTTCGTCCATTCCTTGTGGCAAATTCCCTTAGCTTGTGAAAGCTAAGTTGAACATCCTAGAGTTGATCCTAGGCTGTTCTTGACTTATCAATCAAACACACACACTTGATTGTGGCGTCCTCTACCGTTAAATCTGTTCTTGAGTGGTCCAAGTTCGGGTTCAATTCCGTCAAATCTTCATCGTGTTCCTCTAGATCCGAAGTAGCTTCCGCGTCTCGCATCAGCTGGCATCAGAGCTAGTTAGAGGTATCACGAATATCCCTTTTTATCGTTTTTAGATCTATTTTAGTCTTCTAAATTCGTAGCTCAAGTGCTCGGGTTTGTCAAGTCCGAAATCTGTCTTTGTTGTTTCCTTGTCAGAAATCTGTCTTTGTTGTTTCCTTGTCAGAAATCTGTCTTTGTTGTTTAGTTGTTGTCCGAAAATTTCTGTCCAGTTTTGCCTTGTGTTTATGTTCTGTTTAAATCCCAAAAAAAAAAAATCTGTTGTATTGCATACCTTATTGTCATTTTCTTGAGTCGTTGCTGGAATTAATTTGCTGGGATGCCGAATCTGTTTGCACTTGTTTATTGAACCTTTGTGTTGTTGCTTTGCAAAACTCGAACATCAAAACCTTATTGGGGAAGTCTTGAGCTTCTTGGATCAAAGAGGTTAATCTTGGCAGTCTTGAAACCTGAAATAAACCTTCAACCGTGTTCTTGTTTTCATGGAACTTTGATCTTGAAACCAAATCTGTCCAAGTTGTTTACGTTAATTGCTGTGAAATTGTGGTCTAAACTAGCTGGCTATTGTGTGAAAACACCCCAACAGAAGTCAAAAAAAAAATTTCGAATTTGGACCACTTGGGACTCCCAAATCTGACCAAACTCCAAGGTTTCCAATCCTTGGCAACCCCAAGTGTCCAAATCAGATCAAACTTTCCAATTTCCGAATCTTGAATTCTTGAATTTTCCTAAAACCGTTGGAGCAATTGTGACACCCGATTGGGCTGAGTTTTAGATAGTAGATTGCCCATTATTTGAGTAGCCTAAGGCCACCCAAAATACTCCAAAACCCATACCAAAAAGACCACGGACCAGCAGCTCAACAAATTCCAGAAAATTGGGTTTCGGGTAGAGTTTTCTAGGATTTTCAAAATTTCAGCATTCAAGTTAATTGTCTTACTTTCTTTTGAGTCGTTAGTTATTGTCCAGCTATATTCTGAGTCTTGAGTCGTGTCTAGGTCTTCAGTCATTCACCTCCATTTATTGCTACTAGCTTGTGTGTCACTTGTTGACTAGTCAAGAACGTACACTGCGGTGACCCCTGGTTTGTTCAACTCGAGCGACTAGCAAGCCAAGGAATTGCTTGGTAAGATTATTAGAGAGTGATACACTTGAGTGAAACACGAGTGTGAGTGACCTATACATCGTATTAAAAAAAAAAAAAAAAAAAGAGAGAGGAACTCGTTTTTGTTTATTTGTTTTGCAGGTGAACTAAATATGTCTAGTGAAGTTGGTGAACAAACCATGGACATCAAACTACAATTGGAAGCCATGTGTGGGAGGAAAATTCCTTTGCACTACTAACCGTTTTGCAGGTCACATAGTCATGGCCACTAGAGTTGCATCTTGCTCATACAATCAAGAATTCATGGAGACCGAACCTTTCAAGAGGAGAGGTCCCAAGCGAAGTACCTCCAAGTACTTTAGCCCCATGCAATCCAGTTCACAATGTGGGTATCATTCACTCCGGGAGGAGATGCAACGCCACCGTGCTTTGTGTGTGTATGAAAGGTATAAACAAGATTGTGATGAGTATGAGAAGGAGCAAAGCAGTTTGCGTAGAGCATCTAAATCAAGGTCAACTTCAAGCAAACAAGGTTCATCTAAGAAGTGTCTTGACAATCAAGACGAAGGGCTCGAGAATTTTCGAATTGAGTCAAAGCTTCGTGAATCAATGGATAAATTCGAACGTCGGACTGAAGCATTGATTGATGATATGATGGAAAGACTTAGCCAAGTGCTGGATTCACACCTGGAGCAACTTAACCATGTGCCAACCGGTGGTAATAAAGGGAAAATTCATCCTAGTCCCTCGTTGATTGAAGAGCCAAATATGAATGAGTTACAACTGAGCCATGAACATGAGCTAGACAATGAAAATCAAACCTCATGTACAATGTGTGAGCAATGGTCCGAGAAGAATGGAGTGGAAAAAGACAAGAATAATTTGGCCTTAGTGAAGAGTAAAAAGGAGGAGTTGGCCGTGTTTACAAAGGCTGAAAGTGTGACCATTTTGTTTGCTAACCGGCTAACATGTGTTTTGTTTAGCACCTCTTCTTTTGTTCAAGTTACACAAAGTCAAGTAGAGTTGATCATGGCATGTTCCATCCCGAAGTCACTTGGACACTTTGCGAGTTTCCATGGAGTTGGTCTTCTAGGAACTAAATCTCTTTGGTATCAATTCATGGAACAATGTCCATTCAAATCTGTCCGCACCATTGGAGGGTTCATTCGAGCTCATCTTAAAAGGGAAATTCCAGAATCTACTTCTTGTTCTTTACCTATGTGTCAAGGACTAGCACTGGAATCTCAAGTTGAATCAATTGGTGGAAGGAATATCGAAGTGTCAAAGGGAGTTTTCTCATTTAAATCTCGTTCTACACCTTCTTACCATCTAGCTAATAATGTCCCATTAGTCCTTTACCCGATTTCTGAATTGCTCCAAGTTGAAGGTTATTTTGTTTTCATAGGTTGTAACGCTGTCCACAATTTTCCAACTACGGCTAAAGACTTGCAACCCGATTTCGTGCTTATCCCTGCTGCAAGTGGTGCACGTTCGTGCTTCTTCACATGTCCAAAAGCTAGTCACCACGAGCTTACTTCACCAACCCCAACTTGTGCAAATTCATGCGATTCGTATGGAGTGCATTTCACTTCATTGCTGCCACTTATGTCACGTGACAATAAGACAATCCATGGCCGAAGGTTGATTAGAGAGCTTTGGATTGCTACCTGGAAGTTTCGTGAGCCTTACACAAGCTTTTTCCTATCTTGGTGCATGTCCTTGTTTGAGGGCCTCATGAAACTGACCAAACGGCATTTAACTTGGCTCGTGACCTTTCATTTGTTCCCAACGTGGCTGACCTCCAAACGCACTGTCGACATCCCCATCTAGATTTGAGGACAAATCCTTTTCAAGAGGAGGGGAATGATGCGGTGGAGCACGAGGCCCAAAGTGTACAAGTAGACCCTGTGAAGGTGCCCCAAGGCACAGTGACACGAGCACGAGCTAAGAGATTCAAGGAGTCCCTCCAAGCCTTGGTACGTGCTATCCAAAACCAAGAGAAACCGAGCATTGAAGGGATTGAGTTGGAATATCCTTGCACGACTACTAAAATGCTGCTTACAATTGAAGATGCAAGTGTCCAAGCTCCAAACGGTGGGCTGAGCCGCAGTTAAGTACCCTCGCCGAGCCGTACGGGGGTCTCGCTTATGATCTATAGATAGTTGGGCTAGCTTTCGGTCAAGTGAAGGCCCAAGGGGCTGGCCGAACTTTCCTTGTTATTTTTTCAGTTTATTAGGTCTTAGTCACGGCTATTAATAGCCTCAAGCCGCATGTTACATTCAGTTTTTGAGAGTATTGAATAAAATTTCCAGAATTTCGTCCATTCCTTGTGGGAAATTCCCTTAGCTTGTAAAAGCTAAGTTGAACATCCTAGAGTTGATCCTAGGCTGTTCTTGACTTATCAATCAAGCACACATACTTGATTGTGGCGTCCTCTACCGTTAAATCTGTTCTTGAGTGGTCCAAGTTCGGGTTCAACTCCGTCAAATCTTCATCGTGTTCCTCTAGATCCGAAGTAGCTTCCGCGTCTCGCATCAACTGCTCAGCTATATCTGGATCAGGCCCTCCTTGAAATTTCGGAGGTAGAAACTTTTGGAACCTCTCAAGAGCCTTATCCTCTCCGATCTCAAGATTCCGGGGTTGATTCACTGGCATTTGACCTTGTTGATCTACCAGTCGTGCCAGGATATTTGTCATTTGTTGCATCGCCGTCGCCATTTGATCTCCAGCCTCAACCCTCGGTCCCTGTTCTTGCTCGGCCACTGTTTCTCTTTCTTCTCTCGGTTCTTGAGCTTGCCTAGCTCCACGTCCGCGACTACGTCTCCCGTCCATATATATGTTTTCCCCCTCTCTTTTCTTTTCTTTTCCCCCAAAAAGGTAATTTAGTGAATAAACACAGTTGTTCATGTTCCCAAAATACAAGTCTCAAGTCCTTAGCAGCGCCGCAACTCTAGAGTACTCAGGCACGAGAATCCAAAATAAGATAATTCACATCTCGAGCTGCAGTCCCAAGAGTAAACTATCTACAATCGGAATTCCTACCTGACATACCTATCTATGGTCCTCAGATACCATGAGAAAGATTTAAGACCTATAACATTCGCAATTCATAGCTTCACTTAGTCCCTCATACTTATTCACCACTTAGTCCAGGGTCACTCCGCACAGAGACCACGCGAAGCAGCTATAGGTTTTATCCCTCAATCGCTTAACTTTCAAGTCAAATCGTATCCCACAGTCCGGCATCCTAAACTTCAAGCCTAGGATACACTACAGATATCTGAAGCCTAAGCTCTGATACCACCTGTGACGGCCCCACCTCTCCCTAGGGCGTACCCCAGGGTTCGGCGGACCGCCTGCCCAACTCTCGCCGGGACTCACTCATTCACTACAGTCCTCACTTAAAATCTGAATAAATAGGGCAACGATCCAGAACTTAAAGCGAAACTTATAGACATTGCCATCCCCAAAAGGGAGTGTAAAGATCGAATATACAAAGGTTCTCAATCCTTCATACGTCCAGCCCGTGCCAAGCACTAGGCGAGAACCACTACAAAAGAAACAAAAGAAACAAAAGAACTAGACTGGCTAGTCTATGCTCTCATTCTGCTCGCCGTCCCCTGTTAAGGAAAACAAAACTAAAGGGGTGAGCTAAAAGCTCAGTGAGGTTCCGAACAGATAATCAAACAATCAATTCAATACATTAAACATGGAGTATCAATAATTCAAGAAACATTTACAATGGAAAGCGATAGTAACATTCATTAAAAGGATACGGGCTCACATGGAGCTATTCGTTCGTTCGTTCGTTCCCCAGACATTTCCCCTTATTCCTCCAATTATTTGAAAATTTCCTTTTTGAGAAGTAAACCCTCGTGCCTTCGTTCGTTCATTCATCCCCTTCCGGACGTTGGCCGGACTCCACCCATCCGGACGTAGCCGGACTACAAGGTAATACTCGAATATACCAAATTCACCCAGGGTCACCATATCGCCCGACCGAGTCCTCTTCTGGCTCGAGTCGATCGGTAACGAAAGGCAGGGCCCAGTTCAGCCAAACGGCTTACATTCATGCGCAACTAGCATTTAATCATTTAATCATTGAAAATTTTACATTTATTTAGGTCGAGTGCGATAAAGTACACACTCGCCTAGAAAACTCGTTTTAACAATCATTAAAAGCACTTAACACATTATCAATCAATAATAACAAGCCAATAAGTCAAGGAAATATAACAAACAAAGAACACTCACCTAGTTATGTAAAATAACGTGCAAAATATCCTTCCGGATATTACCCTTAGTCACCAATGAAACCTAAGATTGAACAAGAGAACATATTACAGTTTATCGAGCAAAACATTTAAGGGGAAACGAAGAAACCCGACTAATTAGGAGTAAAACGTGTAAAGATAACTTTCAAGTAAAAAGAGGGTTGTTTGGACCCAAGGATGAAAATAACTAGGGTTTCAAAATCAATCGCAAAACCAAGCTCAAAAGGCTTATAGAATTGCAACGGAAAACATTTGACTAACGACAAATCAAAAGACAAATAGATAGGCTAAGAAAATATTTTTCGGAATCGTAAAGAATCGTTTGTATGACTAAAAGTCACTATATATTCAAGTAGAGGTTATATAACAAGGGTTTTGATGAAAATCATATGGAAAAGGAAGACTCTTAAAACCGTACTTGAAAGTAGTTCACTTGTGGCCGATAAAACCCTAACTCATACTTCTATATTTTGGGTACAGAGTAAGTAAACATTTGGCGTTTCAAATTGAAGAGGTATCATGTTTTGGAATGGTAAAACGATCATAGTATTTGCCAAACGAAAATATACAAATTCAAATAGAAACTTAGTCCTTGAGCGAAAATTTGGGCAGCACGCCCTTTGTGTTTACCTAATTTTCCAGCCATTTTGGCTTCATTATTTTTCTCATTCAAGCCCAAGTTTATACACAACACAAATGCATTTCAATAGCCGTTCCATAGGCTCAAGACAATACAAGGACATAAATCAACTAATAACAAATGCGGAAATGAAGTTTACAAAAAAAACAGATTTGATAGGGTTTTGCGGAATGGGCACATCCGAGGCTACGCTTATCGGATTGAGGTGAAACTTATACCATTTCGAAGCTAAGAGAAAGGGATACAAGATTGAAGAAGGTCACTCAGTCCAGTTTGTAGTGCAACTAGGTCAAAAGATCAGTATACCAAACCAGCACCGTCAAAACAGGTTTACAAACCGCATTCTCGCTCAAATATCACAAGTCAGGCTCCCCAAGTCCAAATCAAGTGATTCCAAAGCCATCCGAAAACTAAGATACAAGGATACAATTCTTAGGAAGACATCAACAACTAAATCAGAAGCATTCCGAATCAAATTAACCAATTACAGAGGCAATTATCAAGTTCGGGTAGAAACAGGGCAGCAGGGGTAAATCGGTCTTTTCACAGGCTACGTTGCTCTGATTGAGTTGAAATTTTGTAGGCACCTATAAAATATCATTCTATACAACTTATATGTTTTATGCCAAGCCTAATTCGGCCTCTAACTATGAGTAACAGTACCGGGCAGAACTGAAACATGAAATTCCAGAAATCTGGAAATTTTGGTTTTCAATTGAATTTTCTTCCTTTCCTTGTTCCAATCACTACCAAAGCCCCTTATATAATCTTATATACAACATATACTAACCATACAACAAGTTTAGGCAGAAAATCATCAAACCCTAACTTGCATATATCATCCAAAATCATCACAACAACTTGTATAACTTGTAGTCTAATCAAAACATGAGCTAGATAACATCTTAAACCAGAAATTAAAAGAACAAGAACTATGATCAGATCTTATACCTCAAAACAAAGCTTGAAAGAGTGATACTTCACCACCTTTGGAAATTTTTAGTTCCCCTAGCTTCCCAAGCCCACAACTCACTCTTTAATCGGTTTAGAATTTTGATTCCTCACTTAGATGGTGCAAATCAAGAAGAAAATTGTTTTCTCTTGCTCCCCCTTTCTCTCTCTCTTGTCTCGGCCAAGCTCAAGGAAAAATGAAGAAGAAAGGCTGCTCTATGGTGATTAAAAGGCAAGAAGATTAGGATTAGTCTAAGCCACAAGTTTTGCCAACACTTGGATCAACCACAATCACAAAATTTTCTCTTTCTTCTCCTTGCACTTTTGGCCACAAATTTCGGTCAAAGGCAGCTGGAAATGAGGGGATATTTTGCTCAAATATCAATGAGCTCATGTGGTAAGAAAGTGGTGGTCCAGCGGTGCGTTCAATAGGTAGTGCGCGGTACACGTCGGTTCGCACCGTTTTTCCTTAAATCGCACGTATTAGGGTTTTTACTTCCTATTCACTAACCTTATATCATTGCTTCTAATCACATATTATTTCTCACCTAAAAGTCACTTTTAATCACCAAATTTGATCCTTTCTTCGTACCGAAAAATCATCCGGTGAAAAATCGCGAAAACCCTAATTTGCTCCAGTCTTGAAACCGAAAAGTGAAACCCTACTTTCTAGGTTCATTTGCACTTATTATGGAATTACTGGGTAGTAGGCTATAATAAATGAATAATTTCCAAATAAAAGGCATTTTTGAGAAAAATATAAGAAATTTGCGAGTCCTCACACTCTCTCCCCCTTAAAAGAATTTCGACCTCGAAATTCATACCTTCCGTCGCCTCGGAGGACCCCAGAACTCGGTGCTGATCTACGGCATAAACTTGTGTTGATAGCTTTGTTCGGTTTCCTCTTTCATGAATTTGTTTCAGTTTGGTTCCTTCCACTTGTTGAGTACTACCCTCTCGTGGCTGTTTCTTCGGGCAATTGCTACGTTGATGATTGCTACTCCCACAAATCAAACATTTTCCCCCTTTTCGCCAGCAATCATTCTCAGTGTGATTTGCCTTTCCACAGTATCCACAGGCCAATCGAGGAACTACTGTTGGATCTTCTCGAGAAATGTCCTTTGATCCGATCTGACTTCCTTTCATGGACCTTTCATCGACTGCTCTTAATGTCCAAGGTGGGCGAGGTGAATGGTTCACTTTTTGCACTTTGGAGAGCAGTATCTTTTCTCCAGATTCCTCAGGTATACTGCTGGATGTATCTCTTTTCCGCGTTTGAAAGGCTTTTACTTGGGCTTTCACATCCTCAATTCTTTGGGCCTTCTCAAGAGCCTCTGTAAACGTATTAACTTGAACTGCCGCTAATGCCTCCTGGATTTCCAAATTTAGTCCTTGTATAAATCGTCTTATTCTCCGTCGCTCCGTTACCACCAATTCGGAAGCGAATTTAGACAGTCTAGTAAATTTGGTCTCATATTCAGCCACACTTAGGGTTCCCTGACGCAACCCAATAAATTCGTCCTCCCTCCTTTCTTGGACTAAAGGTGGGAGATACTTTTCTTTAAATTCCCTTACAAAGTTCGCCCATGTCCATACCGTCTGTTCTCTTTCCCACTTGGCCTTAATTACATTCCACCACGCGCGGGCTGGTCCTTCGAATTGAAATACAGCAAAATTTACTTGTCTTTGCTCCGTGTAATTCAAAGCCGCGAAGATATTAATCATTGCCTCCAACCACTGCTCAGCTATATCTGGATCAGGCCCTCCTTGAAATTTCGGAGGTAGAAACTTTTGGAACCTCTCAAGAGCCTTATCCTCTCCGATCTCAGGATTCCGGGGTTGATTCACTGGCATTTGACCTTGTTGATCTACCAGTCGTGCCAGGATATTTGTCATTTGTTGCATCGCCGTCGCCATTTGATCTCCAGCCTCAACCCTCGGTCCCTGTTCTTGCTCGGCCACTGTTTCTCTTTCTTCTCTCGGTTCTTGAGCTTGCCTAGCTCCACGTCCACGACTACGTCTCCCGTCCATATATATGTTTTCCCCCTCTCTTTTCTTTTCTTTTCCCCCAAAAAGGTAATTTAGTGAATAAACACAGTAAATTGACTACAGTAACAAATTCTAGCATTCCAAATACACAAATCAATATATACGCACATAACACGCCATATCAAGAAGACGGATAAGCAAATACACAAATACATATCAAGTTGGACAGATAACCATGTACACACAGGTATACTAACGTCATGTAGTAACAATATACAGGTAAATCAAAAGGAAAAGGTAAAGTCGTCCCAGTATCAGCCCGTCCGGTCTCTCACGTCACTTACTATCCAAACTAGATGTCCCTGACCTCTTGTGCTCATTCTAGTCGGACAAAGCCTGTTCATGTTCCCAAAATACAAGTCTCAAGTCCTTAGCAGCGCCGCAACTCTAGAGTACTCAGGCACGAGAATCCGAAATAAGATAATTCACATCTCGAGCTGCAGTCCCAAGAGTAAACTATCTACAATCGGAATTCCTACCTGACATACCTATCTATGGTCCTCAGATACCATGAGAAAGATTTAAGACCTATAACATTCGCAATTCATAGCTTCACTTAGTCCCTCATACTTATTCACCACTTAGTCCAGGGTCACTCCGCACAGAGACCACGCGAAGCAGCTATAGGTTTTATCCCTCAATCGCTTAACTTTCAAGTCAAATCGAATCCCACAGTCCGGCATCCTAAACTTCAAGCCTAGGATACACTACAGATATCTGAAGCCTAAGCTCTGATACCACCTGTGACGGCCCCACCTCTCCCTAGGGCGTACCCCAGGGTTCGGCGGACCGCCTGCCCAACTCTCGCCGGGACTCACTCATTCACTACAGTCCTCACTTAAAATCTGAATAAATCACAAGAATAAATAGGGCAACGATCCAGAACTTAAAGCGAAACTTATAGACATTGCCATCCCCAAAAGGGAGTGTAAAGATCGAATATACAAAGGTTCTCAATCCTTCATACGTCCAGCCCGTGCCAAGCACTAGGCGAGAACCACTACAAAAAGAAACAAAAGAAACAAAAGAACTAGACTGGCTAGTCTATGCTCTCATTCTGCTCGCCGTCCCCTGTTAAGGAAAACAAAACTAAAGGGGTGAGCTAAAAGCTCAGTGAGGTTCCGAACAGATAATCAAACAATCAATTCAATACATTAAACATGGAGTATCAATAATTCAAGAAACATTTACAATGGAAAGCGATAGTAACATTCATTAAAAGGATACGGGCTCACATGGAGCTATTCGTTCGTTCGTTCGTTCCCCAGACATTTCCCCTTATTCCTCCAATTATTTGAAAATTTCCTTTTTGAGAAGTAAACCCTCGTGCCTTCGTTCGTTCATTCATCCCCTTCCGGACGTTGGCCGGACTCCACCCATCCGGACGTAGCCGGACTACAAGGTAATACTCGAACATACCAAATTCACCCAGGGTCACCATATCGCCCGACCGAGTCCGCTTCTGGCTCGAGTCGATCGGTAACGAAAGGCAGGGCCCAGTTCAGCCAAACGGCTTACATTCATGCGCAACTAGCATTTAATCATTTAATCATTGAAAATTTTACATTTATTTAGGTCGAGTGCGATAAAGTACACACTCGCCTAGAAAACTCGTTTTAACAATCATTAAAAGCACTTAACACATTATCAATCAATAATAACAAGCCAATAAGTCAAGGAAATATAACAAACAAAGAACACTCACCTAGTTATGTAAAATAACGTGCAAAATATCCTTCCGGATATTACCCTTAGTCACCAATGAAACCTAAGATTGAACAAGAGAACATATTACAGTTTATCGAGCAAAACATTTAAGGGGAAACGAAGAAACCCGACTAATTAGGAGTAAAACGTGTAAAGATAACTTTCAAGTAAAAAGAGGGTTGTTTGGACCCAAGGATGAAAATAACTAGGGTTTCAAAATCAATCGCAAAACCAAGCTCAAAAGGCTTATAGAATTGCAACGGAAAACATTTGACTAACGACAAATCAAAAGACAAATAGATAGGCTAAGAAAATATTTTTCGGAATCGTAAAGAATCGTTTGTATGACTAAAAGTCACTATATATTCAAGTAGAGGTTATATAACAAGGGTTTTGATGAAAATCATATGGAAAAGGAAGACTCTTAAAACCGTACTTGAAAGTAGTTCACTTGTGGCCGATAAAACCCTAACTCATACTTCTATATTTTGGGTACAGAGTAAGTAAACATTTGGCGTTTCAAATTGAAGAGGTATCATGTTTTGGAATGGTAAAACGATCATAGTATTTGCCAAACGAAAATATACAAATTCAAATAGAAACTTAGTCCTTGAGCGAAAATTTGGGCAGCACGCCCTTTGTGTTTACCTAATTTTCCAGCCATTTTGGCTTCATTATTTTTCTCATTCAAGCCCAAGTTTATACACAACACAAATGCATTTCAATAGCCGTTCCATAGGCTCAAGACAATACAAGGACATAAATCAACTAATAACAAATGCGGAAATGAAGTTTACAAAAAAAACAGATTTGATAGGGTTTTGCGGAATGGGCACATCCGAGGCTACGCTTATCGGATTGAGGTGAAACTTATACCATTTCGAAGCTAAGAGAAAGGGATACAAGATTGAAGAAGGTCACTCAGTCCAGTTTGTAGTGCAACTAGGTCAAAAGATCAGTATACCAAACCAGCACCGTCAAAACAGGTTTACAAACCGCATTCTCGCTCAAATATCACAAGTCAGGCTCCCTAAGTCCAAATCAAGTGATTCCAAAGCCATCCGAAAACTAAGATACAAGGATACAATTCTTAAGAAGACATCAACAACTAAATCAGAAGCATTCCGAATCAAATTAACCAATTACAGAGGCAATTATCAAGTTCGGGTAGAAACAGGGCAGCAGGGGTAAATCGGTCTTTTCACAGGCTACGTTGCTCTGATTGAGTTGAAATTTTGTAGGCACCTATAAAATATCATTCTATACAACTTTTATGTTTTATGCCAAGCCTAATTCGGCCTCTAACTATGAGTAACAGTACCGGGCAGAACTGAAACATGAAATTCCAGAAATCTGGAAATTTTGGTTTTCAATTGAATTTTCTTCCTTTCCTTGTTCCAATCACTACCAAAGCCCCTTATATAATCTTATATACAACATATACTAACCATACAACAAGTTTAGGCAGAAAATCATCAAACCCTAACTTGCATATATCATCCAAAATCATCACAACAACTTGTATAACTTGTAGTCTAATCAAAACATGAGCTAGATAACATCTTAAACCAGAAATTAAAAGAACAAGAACTATGATCAGATCTTATACCTCAAAACAAAGCTTGAAAGAGTGATACTTCACCACCTTTGGAAATTTTTAGTTCCCCTAGCTTCCCAAGCCCACAACTCACTCTTTAATCGGTTTAGAATTTTGATTCCTCA
The DNA here is from genome assembly GCF_036785885.1 of Coffea arabica. Lineage (NCBI taxonomy): Eukaryota > Viridiplantae > Streptophyta > Magnoliopsida > Gentianales > Rubiaceae > Coffea > Coffea arabica. Next base: position 23,444,407 of record NC_092311.1, on the reverse strand, counting down.
CTTAGATGGTGCAAATCAAGAAGAAAATTGTTTTCTCTTGCTCCCCCTTTCTCTCTCTCTTGTCTCGGCCAAGCTCAAGGAAAAATGAAGAAGAAAGGCTGCTCTATGGTGATTAAAAGGCAAGAAGATTAGGATTAGTCTAAGCCACAAGTTTTGCCAACACTTGGATCAACCACAATCACAAAATTTTCTCTTTCTTCTCCTTGCACTTTTGGCCACAAATTTCGGTCAAAGGCAGCTGGAAATGAGGGGATATTTTGCTCAAATATCAATGAGCTCATGTGGTAAGAAAGTGGTGGTCCAGCGGTGCGTTCAATAGGTAGTGCGCGGTACACGTCGGTTCGCACCGTTTTTCCTTAAATCGCACGTATTAGGGTTTTTACTTCCTATTCACTAACCTTATATCATTGCTTCTAATCACATATTATTTCTCACCTAAAAGTCACTTTTAATCACCAAATTTGATCCTTTCTTCGTACCGAAAAATCATCCGGTGAAAAATCGCGAAAACCCTAATTTGCTCCAGTCTTGAAACCGAAAAGTGAAACCCTACTTTCTAGGTTCATTTGCACTTATTATGGAATTACTGGGTAGTAGGCTATAATAAATGAATAATTTCCAAATAAAAGGCATTTTTGAGAAAAATATAAGAAATTTGCGAGTCCTCACACTCTCTCCCCCTTAAAAGAATTTCGACCTCGAAATTCATACCTTCCGTCGCCTCGGAGGACCCCAGAACTCGGTGCTGATCTACGGCATAAACTTGTGTTGATAGCTTTGTTCGGTTTCCTCTTTCATGAATTTGTTTCAGTTTGGTTCCTTCCACTTGTTGAGTACTACCCTCTCGTGGCTGTTTCTTCGGGCAATTGCTACGTTGATGATTGCTACTCCCACAAATCAAACATTTTCCCCCTTTTCGCCAGCAATCATTCTCAGTGTGATTTGCCTTTCCACAGTATCCACAGGCCAATCGAGGAACTACTGTTGGATCTTCTCGAGAAATGTCCTTTGATCCGATCTGACTTCCTTTCATGGACCTTTCATCGACTGCTCTTAATGTCCAAGGTGGGCGAGGTGAATGGTTCACTTTTTGCACTTTGGAGAGCAGTATCTTTTCTCCAGATTCCTCAGGTATACTGCTGGATGTATCTCTTTTCCGCGTTTGAAAGGCTTTTACTTGGGCTTTCACATCCTCAATTCTTTGGGCCTTCTCAAGAGCCTCTGTAAACGTATTAACTTGAACTGCCGCTAATGCCTCCTGGATTTCCAAATTTAGTCCTTGTATAAATCGTCTTATTCTCCGTCGCTCCGTTACCACCAATTCGGAAGCGAATTTAGACAGTCTAGTAAATTTGGTCTCATATTCAGCCACACTTAGGGTTCCCTGACGCAACCCAATAAATTCGTCCTCCCTCCTTTCTTGGACTAAAGGTGGGAGATACTTTTCTTTAAATTCCCTTACAAAGTTCGCCCATGTCCATACCGTCTGTTCTCTTTCCCACTTGGCCTTAATTACATTCCACCACGCGCGGGCTGGTCCTTCGAATTGAAATACAGCAAAATTTACTTGTCTTTGCTCCGTGTAATTCAAAGCCGCGAAGATATTAATCATTGCCTCCAACCACTGCTCAGCTATATCTGGATCAGGCCCTCCTTGAAATTTCGGAGGTAGAAACTTTTGGAACCTCTCAAGAGCCTTATCCTCTCCGATCTCAGGATTCCGGGGTTGATTCACTGGCATTTGACCTTGTTGATCTACCAGTCGTGCCAGGATATTTGTCATTTGTTGCATCGCCGTCGCCATTTGATCTCCAGCCTCAACCCTCGGTCCCTGTTCTTGCTCGGCCACTGTTTCTCTTTCTTCTCTCGGTTCTTGAGCTTGCCTAGCTCCACGTCCACGACTACGTCTCCCGTCCATATATATGTTTTCCCCCTCTCTTTTCTTTTCTTTTCCCCCAAAAAGGTAATTTAGTGAATAAACACAGTAAATTGACTACAGTAACAAATTCTAGCATTCCAAATACACAAATCAATATATACGCACATAACACGCCATATCAAGAAGACGGATAAGCAAATACACAAATACATATCAAGTTGGACAGATAACCATGTACACACAGGTATACTAACGTCATGTAGTAACAATATACAGGTAAATCAAAAGGAAAAGGTAAAGTCGTCCCAGTATCAGCCCGTCCGGTCTCTCACGTCACTTACTATCCAAACTAGATGTCCCTGACCTCTTGTGCTCATTCTAGTCAGACAAAGCCTGTTCATGTTCCCAAAATACAAGTCTCAAGTCCTTAGCAGCGCCGCAACTCTAGAGTACTCAGGCACGAGAATCCGAAATAAGATAATTCACATCTCGAGCTGCAGTCCCAAGAGTAAACTATCTACAATCGGAATTCCTACCTGACATACCTATCTATGGTCCTCAGATACCATGAGAAAGATTTAAGACCTATAACATTCGCAATTCATAGCTTCACTTAGTCCCTCATACTTATTCACCACTTAGTCCAGGGTCACTCCGCACAGAGACCACGCGAAGCAGCTATAGGTTTTATCCCTCAATCGCTTAACTTTCAAGTCAAATCGTATCCCACAGTCCGGCATCCTAAACTTCAAGCCTAGGATACACTACAGATATCTGAAGCCTAAGCTCTGATACCACCTGTGACGGCCCCACCTCTCCCTAGGGCGTACCCCAGGGTTCGGCGGACCGCCTGCCCAACTCTCGCCGGGACTCACTCATTCACTACAGTCCTCACTTAAAATCTGAATAAATAGGGCAACGATCCAGAACTTAAAGCGAAACTTATAGACATTGCCATCCCCAAAAGGGAGTGTAAAGATCGAATATACAAAGGTTCTCAATCCTTCATACGTCCAGCCCGTGCCAAGCACTAGGCGAGAACCACTACAAAAGAAACAAAAGAAACAAAAGAACTAGACTGGCTAGTCTATGCTCTCATTCTGCTCGCCGTCCCCTGTTAAGGAAAACAAAACTAAAGGGGTGAGCTAAAAGCTCAGTGAGGTTCCGAACAGATAATCAAACAATCAATTCAATACATTAAACATGGAGTATCAATAATTCAAGAAACATTTACAATGGAAAGCGATAGTAACATTCATTAAAAGGATACGGGCTCACATGGAGCTATTCGTTCGTTCGTTCGTTCCCCAGACATTTCCCCTTATTCCTCCAATTATTTGAAAATTTCCTTTTTGAGAAGTAAACCCTCGTGCCTTCGTTCGTTCATTCATCCCCTTCCGGACGTTGGCCGGACTCCACCCATCCGGACGTAGCCGGACTACAAGGTAATACTCGAATATACCAAATTCACCCAGGGTCACCATATCGCCCGACCGAGTCCGCTTCTGGCTCGAGTCGATCGGTAACGAAAGGCAGGGCCCAGTTCAGCCAAACGGCTTACATTCATGCGCAACTAGCATTTAATCATTTAATCATTGAAAATTTTACATTTATTTAGGTCGAGTGCGATAAAGTACACACTCGCCTAGAAAACTCGTTTTAACAATCATTAAAAGCACTTAACACATTATCAATCAATAATAACAAGCCAATAAGTCAAGGAAATATAACAAACAAAGAACACTCACCTAGTTATGTAAAATAACGTGCAAAATATCCTTCCGGATATTACCCTTAGTCACCAATGAAACCTAAGATTGAACAAGAGAACATATTACAGTTTATCGAGCAAAACATTTAAGGGGAAACGAAGAAACCCGACTAATTAGGAGTAAAACGTGTAAAGATAACTTTCAAGTAAAAAGAGGGTTGTTTGGACCCAAGGATGAAAATAACTAGGGTTTCAAAATCAATCGCAAAACCAAGCTCAAAAGGCTTATAGAATTGCAACGGAAAACATTTGACTAACGACAAATCAAAAGACAAATAGATAGGCTAAGAAAATATTTTTCGGAATCGTAAAGAATCGTTTGTATGACTAAAAGTCACTATATATTCAAGTAGAGGTTATATAACAAGGGTTTTGATGAAAATCATATGGAAAAGGAAGACTCTTAAAACCGTACTTGAAAGTAGTTCACTTGTGGCCGATAAAACCCTAACTCATACTTCTATATTTTGGGTACAGAGTAAGTAAACATTTGGCGTTTCAAATTGAAGAGGTATCATGTTTTGGAATGGTAAAACGATCATAGTATTTGCCAAACGAAAATATACAAATTCAAATAGAAACTTAGTCCTTGAGCGAAAATTTGGGCAGCACGCCCTTTGTGTTTACCTAATTTTCCAGCCATTTTGGCTTCATTATTTTTCTCATTCAAGCCCAAGTTTATACACAACACAAATGCATTTCAATAGCCGTTCCATAGGCTCAAGACAATACAAGGACATAAATCAACTAATAACAAATGCGGAAATGAAGTTTACAAAAAAAACAGATTTGATAGGGTTTTGCGGAATGGGCACATCCGAGGCTACGCTTATCGGATTGAGGTGAAACTTATACCATTTCGAAGCTAAGAGAAAGGGATACAAGATTGAAGAAGGTCACTCAGTCCAGTTTGTAGTGCAACTAGGTCAAAAGATCAGTATACCAAACCAGCACCGTCAAAACAGGTTTACAAACCGCATTCTCGCTCAAATATCACAAGTCAGGCTCCCTAAGTCCAAATCAAGTGATTCCAAAGCCATCCGAAAACTAAGATACAAGGATACAATTCTTAAGAAGACATCAACAACTAAATCAGAAGCATTCCGAATCAAATTAACCAATTACAGAGGCAATTATCAAGTTCGGGTAGAAACAGGGCAGCAGGGGTAAATCGGTCTTTTCACAGGCTACGTTGCTCTGATTGAGTTGAAATTTTGTAGGCACCTATAAAATATCATTCTATACAACTTATATGTTTTATGCCAAGCCTAATTCGGCCTCTAACTATGAGTAACAGTACCGGGCAGAACTGAAACATGAAATTCCAGAAATCTGGAAATTTTGGTTTTCAATTGAATTTTCTTCCTTTCCTTGTTCCAATCACTACCAAAGCCCCTTATATAATCTTATATACAACATATACTAACCATACAACAAGTTTAGGCAGAAAATCATCAAACCCTAACTTGCATATATCATCCAAAATCATCACAACAACTTGTATAACTTGTAGTCTAATCAAAACATGAGCTAGATAACATCTTAAACCAGAAATTAAAAGAACAAGAACTATGATCAGATCTTATACCTCAAAACAAAGCTTGAAAGAGTGATACTTCACCACCTTTGGAAATTTTTAGTTCCCCTAGCTTCCCAAGCCCACAACTCACTCTTTAATCGGTTTAGAATTTTGATTCCTCACTTAGATGGTGCAAATCAAGAAGAAAATTGTTTTCTCTTGCTCCCCCTTTCTCTCTCTCTTGTCTCGGCCAAGCTCAAGGAAAAATGAAGAAGAAAGGCTGCTCTATGGTGATTAAAAGGCAAGAAGATTAGGATTAGTCTAAGCCACAAGTTTTGCCAACACTTGGATCAACCACAATCACAAAATTTTCTCTTTCTTCTCCTTGCACTTTTGGCCACAAATTTCGGTCAAAGGCAGCTGGAAATGAGGGGATATTTTGCTCAAATATCAATGAGCTCATGTGGTAAGAAAGTGGTGGTCCAGCGGTGCGTTCAATAGGTAGTGCGCGGTACACGTCGGTTCGCACCGTTTTTCCTTAAATCGCACGTATTAGGGTTTTTACTTCCTATTCACTAACCTTATATCATTGCTTCTAATCACATATTATTTCTCACCTAAAAGTCACTTTTAATCACCAAATTTGATCCTTTCTTCGTACCGAAAAATCATCCGGTGAAAAATCGCGAAAACCCTAATTTGCTCCAGTCTTGAAACCGAAAAGTGAAACCCTACTTTCTAGGTTCATTTGCACTTATTATGGAATTACTGGGTAGTAGGCTATAATAAATGAATAATTTCCAAATAAAAGGCATTTTTGAGAAAAATATAAGAAATTTGCGAGTCCTCACACTCTCTCCCCCTTAAAAGAATTTCGACCTCGAAATTCATACCTTCCGTCGCCTCGGAGGACCCCAGAACTCGGTGCTGATCTACGGCATAAACTTGTGTTGATACCTTTGTTCGGTTTCCTCTTTCATGAATTTGTTTCAGTTTGGTTCCTTCCACTTGTTGAGTACTACCCTCTCGTGGCTGTTTCTTCGGGCAATTGCTACGTTGATGATTGCTACTCCCACAAATCAAACATTTTCCCCCTTTTCGCCAGCAATCATTCTCAGTGTGATTTGCCTTTCCACAGTATCCACAGGCCAATCGAGGAACTACTGTTGGATCTTCTCGAGAAATGTCCTTTGATCCGATCTGACTTCCTTTCATGGACCTTTCATCGACTGCTCTTAATGTCCAAGGTGGGCGAGGTGAATGGTTCACTTTTTGCACTTTGGAGAGCAGTATCTTTTCTCCAGATTCCTCAGGTATACTGCTGGATGTATCTCTTTTCCGCGTTTGAAAGGCTTTTACTTGGGCTTTCACATCCTCAATTCTTTGGGCCTTCTCAAGAGCCTCTGTAAACGTATTAACTTGAACTGCCGCTAATGCCTCCTGGATTTCCAAATTTAGTCCTTGTATAAATCGTCTTATTCTCCGTCGCTCCGTTACCACCAATTCGGAAGCGAATTTAGACAGTCTAGTAAATTTGGTCTCATATTCAGCCACACTTAGGGTTCCCTGACGCAACCCAATAAATTCGTCCTCCCTCCTTTCTTGGACTAAAGGTGGGAGATACTTTTCTTTAAATTCCCTTACAAAGTTCGCCCATGTCCATACCGTCTGTTCTCTTTCCCACTTGGCCTTAATTACATTCCACCACGCGCGGGCTGGTCCTTCGAATTGAAATACAGCAAAATTTACTTGTCTTTGCTCCGTGTAATTCAAAGCCGCGAAGATATTAATCATTGCCTCCAACCACTGCTCAGCTATATCTGGATCAGGCCCTCCTTGAAATTTCGGAGGTAGAAACTTTTGGAACCTCTCAAGAGCCTTATCCTCTCCGATCTCAGGATTCCGGGGTTGATTCACTGGCATTTGACCTTGTTGATCTACCAGTCGTGCCAGGATATTTGTCATTTGTTGCATCGCCGTCGCCATTTGATCTCCAGCCTCAACCCTCGGTCCCTGTTCTTGCTCGGCCACTGTTTCTCTTTCTTCTCTCGGTTCTTGAGCTTGCCTAGCTCCACGTCCACGACTACGTCTCCCGTCCATATATATGTTTTCCCCCTCTCTTTTCTTTTCTTTTCCCCCAAAAAGGTAATTTAGTGAATAAACACAGTAAATTGACTACAGTAACAAATTCTAGCATTCCAAATACACAAATCAATATATACGCACATAACACGCCATATCAAGAAGACGGATAAGCAAATACACAAATACATATCAAGTTGGACAGATAACCATGTACACACAGGTATACTAACGTCATGTAGTAACAATATACAGGTAAATCAAAAGGAAAAGGTAAAGTCGTCCCAGTATCAGCCCGTCCGGTCTCTCACGTCACTTACTATCCAAACTAGATGTCCCTGACCTCTTGTGCTCATTCTAGTCGGACAAAGCCTGTTCATGTTCCCAAAATACAAGTCTCAAGTCCTTAGCAGCGCCGCAACTCTAGAGTACTCAGGCACGAGAATCCGAAATAAGATAATTCACATCTCGAGCTGCAGTCCCAAGAGTAAACTATCTACAATCGGAATTCCTACCTGACATACCTATCTATGGTCCTCAGATACCATGAGAAAGATTTAAGACCTATAACATTCGCAATTCATAGCTTCACTTAGTCCCTCATACTTATTCACCACTTAGTCCAGGGTCACTCCGCACAGAGACCACGCGAAGCAGCTATAGGTTTTATCCCTCAATCGCTTAACTTTCAAGTCAAATCGTATCCCACAGTCCGGCATCCTAAACTTCAAGCCTAGGATACACTACAGATATCTGAAGCCTAAGCTCTGATACCACCTGTGACGGCCCCACCTCTCCCTAGGGCGTACCCCAGGGTTCGGCGGACCGCCTGCCCAACTCTCGCCGGGACTCACTCATTCACTACAGTCCTCACTTAAAATCTGAATAAATAGGGCAACGATCCAGAACTTAAAGCGAAACTTATAGACATTGCCATCCCCAAAAGGGAGTGTAAAGATCGAATATACAAAGGTTCTCAATCCTTCATACGTCCAGCCCGTGCCAAGCACTAGGCGAGAACCACTACAAAAGAAACAAAAGAAACAAAAGAACTAGACTGGCTAGTCTATGCTCTCATTCTGCTCGCCGTCCCCTGTTAAGGAAAACAAAACTAAAGGGGTGAGCTAAAAGCTCAGTGAGGTTCCGAACAGATAATCAAACAATCAATTCAATACATTAAACATGGAGTATCAATAATTCAAGAAACATTTACAATGGAAAGCGATAGTAACATTCATTAAAAGGATACGGGCTCACATGGAGCTATTCGTTCGTTCGTTCGTTCCCCAGACATTTCCCCTTATTCCTCCAATTATTTGAAAATTTCCTTTTTGAGAAGTAAACCCTCGTGCCTTCGTTCGTTCATTCATCCCCTTCCGGACGTTGGCCGGACTCCACCCATCCGGACGTAGCCGGACTACAAGGTAATACTCGAACATACCAAATTCACCCAGGGTCACCATATCGCCCGACCGAGTCCGCTTCTGGCTCGAGTCGATCGGTAACGAAAGGCAGGGCCCAGTTCAGCCAAACGGCTTACATTCATGCGCAACTAGCATTTAATCATTTAATCATTGAAAATTTTACATTTATTTAGGTCGAGTGCGATAAAGTACACACTCGCCTAGAAAACTCGTTTTAACAATCATTAAAAGCACTTAACACATTATCAATCAATAATAACAAGCCAATAAGTCAAGGAAATATAACAAACAAAGAACACTCACCTAGTTATGTAAAATAACGTGCAAAATATCCTTCCGGATATTACCCTTAGTCACCAATGAAACCTAAGATTGAACAAGAGAACATATTACAGTTTATCGAGCAAAACATTTAAGGGGAAACGAAGAAACCCGACTAATTAGGAGTAAAACGTGTAAAGATAACTTTCAAGTAAAAAGAGGGTTGTTTGGACCCAAGGATGAAAATAACTAGGGTTTCAAAATCAATCGCAAAACCAAGCTCAAAAGGCTTATAGAATTGCAACGGAAAACATTTGACTAACGACAAATCAAAAGACAAATAGATAGGCTAAGAAAATATTTTTCGGAATCGTAAAGAATCGTTTGTATGACTAAAAGTCACTATATATTCAAGTAGAGGTTATATAACAAGGGTTTTGATGAAAATCATATGGAAAAGGAAGACTCTTAAAACCGTACTTGAAAGTAGTTCACTTGTGGCCGATAAAACCCTAACTCATACTTCTATATTTTGGGTACAGAGTAAGTAAACATTTGGCGTTTCAAATTGAAGAGGTATCATGTTTTGGAATGGTAAAACGATCATAGTATTTGCCAAACGAAAATATACAAATTCAAATAGAAACTTAGTCCTTGAGCGAAAATTTGGGCAGCACGCCCTTTGTGTTTACCTAATTTTCCAGCCATTTTGGCTTCATTATTTTTCTCATTCAAGCCCAAGTTTATACACAACACAAATGCATTTCAATAGCCGTTCCATAGGCTCAAGACAATACAAGGACATAAATCAACTAATAACAAATGCGGAAATGAAGTTTACAAAAAAAACAGATTTGATAGGGTTTTGCGGAATGGGCACATCCGAGGCTACGCTTATCGGATTGAGGTGAAACTTATACCATTTCGAAGCTAAGAGAAAGGGATACAAGATTGAAGAAGGTCACTCAGTCCAGTTTGTAGTGCAACTAGGTCAAAAGATCAGTATACCAAACCAGCACCGTCAAAACAGGTTTACAAACCGCATTCTCGCTCAAATATCACAAGTCAGGCTCCCTAAGTCCAAATCAAGTGATTCCAAAGCCATCCGAAAACTAAGATACAAGGATACAATTCTTAAGAAGACATCAACAACTAAATCAGAAGCATTCCGAATCAAATTAACCAATTACAGAGGCAATTATCAAGTTCGGGTAGAAACAGGGCAGCAGGGGTAAATCGGTCTTTTCACAGGCTACGTTGCTCTGATTGAGTTGAAATTTTGTAGGCACCTATAAAATATCATTCTATACAACTTTTATGTTTTATGCCAAGCCTAATTCGGCCTCTAACTATGAGTAACAGTACCGGGCAGAACTGAAACATGAAATTCCAGAAATCTGGAAATTTTGGTTTTCAATTGAATTTTCTTCCTTTCCTTGTTCCAATCACTACCAAAGCCCCTTATATAATCTTATATACAACATATACTAACCATACAACAAGTTTAGGCAGAAAATCATCAAACCCTAACTTGCATATATCATCCAAAATCATCACAACAACTTGTATAACTTGTAGTCTAATCAAAACATGAGCTAGATAACATCTTAAACCAGAAATTAAAAGAACAAGAACTATGATCAGATCTTATACCTCAAAACAAAGCTTGAAAGAGTGATACTTCACCACCTTTGGAAATTTTTAGTTCCCCTAGCTTCCCAAGCCCACAACTCACTCTTTAATCGGTTTAGAATTTTGATTCCTCACTTAGATGGTGCAAATCAAGAAGAAAATTGTTTTCTCTTGCTCCCCCTTTCTCTCTCTCTTGTCTCGGCCAAGCTCAAGGAAAAATGAAGAAGAAAGGCTGCTCTATGGTGATTAAAAGGCAAGAAGATTAGGATTAGTCTAAGCCACAAGTTTTGCCAACACTTGGATCAACCACAATCACAAAATTTTCTCTTTCTTCTCCTTGCACTTTTGGCCACAAATTTCGGTCAAAGGCAGCTGGAAATGAGGGGATATTTTGCTCAAATATCAATGAGCTCATGTGGTAAGAAAGTGGTGGTCCAGCGGTGCGTTCAATAGGTAGTGCGCGGTACACGTCGGTTCGCACCGTTTTTCCTTAAATCGCACGTATTAGGGTTTTTACTTCCTATTCACTAACCTTATATCATTGCTTCTAATCACATATTATTTCTCACCTAAAAGTCATTTTTAATCACCAAATTTGATCCTTTCTTCGTACCGAAAAATCATCCGGTGAAAAATCGCGAAAACCCTAATTTGCTCCAGTCTTGAAACCGAAAAGTGAAACCCTACTTTCTAGGTTCATTTGCACTTATTATGGAATTACTGGGTAGTAGGCTATAATAAATGAATAATTTCCAAATAAAAGGCATTTTTGAGAAAAATATAAGAAATTTGCGAGTCCTCACACTCTCTCCCCCTTAAAAGAATTTCGACCTCGAAATTCATACCTTCCGTCGCCTCGGAGGACCCCAGAACTCGGTGCTGATCTACGGCATAAACTTGTGTTGATAGCTTTGTTCGGTTTCCTCTTTCATGAATTTGTTTCAGTTTGGTTCCTTCCACTTGTTGAGTACTACCCTCTCGTGGCTGTTTCTTCGGGCAATTGCTACGTTGATGATTGCTACTCCCACAAATCAAACATTTTCCCCCTTTTCGCCAGCAATCATTCTCAGTGTGATTTGCCTTTCCACAGTATCCACAGGCCAATCGAGGAACTACTGTTGGATCTTCTCGAGAAATGTCCTTTGATCCGATCTGACTTCCTTTCATGGACCTTTCATCGACTGCTCTTAATGTCCAAGGTGGGCGAGGTGAATGGTTCACTTTTTGCACTTTGGAGAGCAGTATCTTTTCTCCAGATTCCTCAGGTATACTGCTGGATGTATCTCTTTTCCGCGTTTGAAAGGCTTTTACTTGGGCTTTCACATCCTCAATTCTTTGGGCCTTCTCAAGAGCCTCTATAAACGTATTAACTTGAACTGCCGCTAATGCCTCCTGGATTTCCAAATTTAGTCCTTGTATAAATCGTCTTATTCTCCGTCGCTCCGTTACCACCAATTCGGAAGCGAATTTAGACAGTCTAGTAAATTTGGTCTCATATTCAGCCACACTTAGGGTTCCCTGACGCAACCCAATAAATTCGTCCTCCCTCCTTTCTTGGACTAAAGGTGGGAGATACTTTTCTTTAAATTCCCTTACAAAGTTCGCCCATTTCCATACCGTCTGTTCTCTTTCCCACTTGGCCTTAATTACATTCCACCACGCGCGGGCTGGTCCTTCGAATTGAAATACAGCAAAATTTACTTGTCTTTGCTCCGTGTAATTCAAAGCCGCGAAGATATTAATCATTGCCTCCAACCACTGCTCAGCTATATCTGGATCAGGCCCTCCTTGAAATTTCGGAGGTAGAAACTTTTGGAACCTCTCAAGAGCCTTATCCTCTCCGATCTCAAGATTCCGGGGTTGATTCACTGGCATTTGACCTTGTTGATCTACCAGTCGTGCCAGGATATTTGTCATTTGTTGCATCGCCGTCGCCATTTGATCTCCAGCCTCAACCCTCGGTCCCTGTTCTTGCTCGGCCACTGTTTCTCTTTCTTCTCTCGGTTCTTGAGCTTGCCTAGCTCCACGTCCGCGACTACGTCTCCCGTCCATATATATGTTTTCCCCCTCTCTTTTCTTTTCTTTTCCCCCAAAAAGGTAATTTAGTGAATAAACACAGTAAATTGACTACAGTAACAAATTCTAGCATTCCAAATACACAAATCAATATATACGCACATAACACGCCATATCAAGAAGACGGATAAGCAAATACACAAATACATATCAAGTTGGACAGATAACCATGTACACACAGGTATACTAACGTCATGTAGTAACAATATACAGGTAAATCAAAAGGAAAAGGTAAAGTCGTCCCAGTATCAGCCCGTCCGGTCTCTCACGTCACTTACTATCCAAACTAGATGTCCCTGACCTCTTGTGCTCATTCTAGTCAGACAAAGCCTGTTCATGTTCCCAAAATACAAGTCTCAAGTCCTTAGCAGCGCCGCAACTCTAGAGTACTCAGGCACGAGAATCCGAAATAAGATAATTCACATCTCGAGCTGCAGTCCCAAGAGTAAACTATCTACAATCGGAATTCCTACCTGACATACCTATCTATGGTCCTCAGATACCATGAGAAAGATTTAAGACCTATAACATTCGCAATTCATAGCTTCACTTAGTCCCTCATACTTATTCACCACTTAGTCCAGGGTCACTCCGCACAGAGACCACGCGAAGCAGCTATAGGTTTTATCCCTCAATCGCTTAACTTTCAAGTCAAATCGTATCCCACAGTCCGGCATCCTAAACTTCAAGCCTAGGATACACTACAAATATCTGAAACCTAAGCTCTGATACCGCCTGTGACGGCCCCACCTCTCCCTAGGGCGTACCCCAGGGTTCGGCGGACCGCCTGCCCAACTCTCGCCGGGACTCACTCATTCACTACAGTCCTCACTTAAAATCTGAATAAATAGGGCAACGATCCAGAACTTAAAGCGAAACTTATAGACATTGCCATCCCCAAAAGGGAGTGTAAAGATCGAATATACAAAGGTTCTCAATCCTTCATACGTCCAGCCCGTGCCAAGCACTAGGCGAGAACCACTACAAAAGAAACAAAAGAAACAAAAGAACTAGACTGGCTAGTCTATGCTCTCATTCTGCTCGCCGTCCCCTGTTAAGGAAAACAAAACTAAAGGGGTGAGCTTTTCAGTGAGGTTCCGAACAGATAATCAAACAATCAATTCAATACATTAAACATGGAGTATCAATAATTCAAGAAACATTTACAATGGAAAGCGATAGTAACATTCATTAAAAGGATACGGGCTCACATGGAGCTATTCGTTCGTTCGTTCGTTCCCCAGACATTTCCCCTTATTCCTCCAATTATTTGAAAATTTCCTTTTTGAGAAGTAAACCCTCGTGCCTTCGTTCGTTCATTCATCCCCTTCCGGACGTTGGCCGGACTCCACCCATCCGGACGTAGCCGGACTACAAGGTAATACTCGAATATACCAAATTCACCCAGGGTCACCATATCGCCCGACCGAGTCCTCTTCTGGCTCGAGTCGATCGGTAACGAAGGGCAGGGCCCAGTTCAGCCAAACGGCTTACATTCATGCGCAACTAGCATTTAATCATTTAATCATTGAAAATTTTACATTTATTTAGGTCGAGTGCGATAAAGTACACACTCGCCTAGAAAACTCGTTTTAACAATCATTAAAAGCACTTAACACATTATCAATCAATAATAACAAGCCAATAAGTCAAGGAAATATAACAAACAAAGAACACTCACCTAGTTATGTAAAATAACGTGCAAAATATCCTTCCGGATATTACCCTTAGTCACCAATGAAACCTAAGATTGAACAAGAGAACATATTACAGTTTATCGAGCAAAACATTTAAGGGGAAACGAAGAAACCCGACTAATTAGGAGTAAAACGTGTAAAGATAACTTTCAAGTAAAAAGAGGGTTGTTTGGACCCAAGGATGAAAATAACTAGGGTTTCAAAATCAATCGCAAAACCAAGCTCAAAAGGCTTATAGAATTGCAACGGAAAACATTTGACTAACGACAAATCAAAAGACAAATAGATAGGCTAAGAAAATATTTTTCGGAATCGTAAAGAATCGTTTGTATGACTAAAAGTCACTATATATTCAAGTAGAGGTTATATAACAAGGGTTTTGATGAAAATCATATGGAAAAGGAAGACTCTTAAAACCGTACTTGAAAGTAGTTCACTTGTGGCCGATAAAACCCTAACTCATACTTCTATATTTTGGGTACAGAGTAAGTAAACATTTGGCGTTTCAAATTGAAGAGGTATCATGTTTTGGAATGGTAAAACGATCATAGTATTTGCCAAACGAAAATATACAAATTCAAATAGAAACTTAGTCCTTGAGCGAAAATTTGGGCAGCACGCCCTTTGTGTTTACCTAATTTTCCAGCCATTTTGGCTTCATTATTTTTCTCATTCAAGCCCAAGTTTATACACAACACAAATGCATTTCAATAGCCGTTCCATAGGCTCAAGACAATACAAGGACATAAATCAACTAATAACAAATGCGGAAATGAAGTTTACAAAAAAAACAGATTTGATAGGGTTTTCCGGAATGGGCACATCCGAGGCTACGCTTATCGGATTGAGGTGAAACTTATACCATTTCGAAGCTAAGAGAAAGGGATACAAGATTGAAGAAGGTCACTCAGTCCAGTTTGTAGTGCAACTAGGTCAAAAGATCAGTATACCAAACCAGCACCGTCAAAACAGGTTTACAAACCGCATTCTCGCTCAAATATCACAAGTCAAGCTCCCTAAGTCCAAATCAAGTGATTCTAAAGCCATCCAAAAACTAAGATACAAGGATACAATTCTTAAGAAGACATCAACAACTAAATCAGAAGCATTCCGAATCAAATTAACCAATTACAGAGGCAATTATCAAGTTCGGGTAGAAACAGGGCAGCAGGGGTAAATCGGTCTTTTCACAGGCTACGTTGCTCTGATTGAGTTGAAATTTTGTAGGCACCTATAAAATATCATTCTATACAACTTATATGTTTTATGCCAAGCCTAATTCGGCCTCTAACTATGAGTAACAGTACCGGGCAGAACTGAAACATGAAATTCCAGAAATCTGGAAATTTTGGTTTTCAATTGAATTTTCTTCCTTTCCTTGTTCCAATCACTACCAAAGCCCCTTATATAATCTTATATACAACATATACTAACCATACAACAAGTTTAGGCAGAAAATCATCAAACCCTAACTTGCATATATCATCCAAAATCATCACAACAACTTGTATAACTTGTAGTCTAATCAAAACATGAGCTAGATAACATCTTAAACCAGAAATTAAAAGAACAAGAACCATGATCAGATCTTATACCTCAAAACAAAGCTTGAAAGAGTGATACTTCACCACCTTTGGAAATTTTTAGTTCCCCTAGCTTCCCAAGCCCACAACTCACTCTTTAATCGGTTTAGAATTTTGATTCCTCACTTAGATGGTGCAAATCAAGAGGAAAATTGTTTTCTCTTGCTCCCCCTTTCTATCTCTCTTGTCTCGGCCAAGCTCAAGGAAAAATGAAGAAGAAAGGCTGCTCTATGGTGATTAAAAGGCAAGAAGATTAGGATTAGTCTAAGCCACAAGTTTTGCCAACACTTGGATCAACCACAATCACAAAATTTTCTCTTTCTTCTCCTTGCACTTTTGGCCACAAATTTCGGTCAAAGGCAGCTGGAAATGAGGGGATATTTTGCTCAAATATCAATGAGCTCATGTGGTAAGAAAGTGGTGGTCCAGCGGTGCGTTCAATAGGTAGTGCGCGGTACACGTCGGTTCGCACCGTTTTTCCTTAAATCGCACGTATTAGGGTTTTTACTTCCTATTCACTAACCTTATATCATTGCTTCTAATCACATATTATTTCTCACCTAAAAGTCACTTTTAATCACCAAATTTGATCCTTGCTTCGTACCGAAAAATCATCCGGTGAAAAATCGCGAAAACCCTAATTTGCTCCAGTCTTGAAACCGAAAAGTGAAACCCTACTTTCTAGGTTCATTTGCACTTATTATGGAATTACTGGGTAGTAGGCTATAATAAATGAATAATTTCCAAATAAAAGGCATTTTTGAGAAAAATATAAGAAATTTGCGAGTCCTCACACTCTCTCCCCTTTAAAAGAATTTCGACCTCGAAATTCATACCTTCCGTCGCCTCGGAGGACCCCAGAACTCGGTGCTGATCTACGGCATAAACTTGTGTTGATACCTTTGTTCGGTTTCCTCTTTCATGAATTTGTTTCAATTTGGTTCCTTCCACTTGTTGAGTACTACCCTCTCGTGGCTGTTTCTTCGGGCAATTGCTACGTTGATGATTGCTACTCCCACAAATCAAACATTTTCCCCCTTTTCGCCAGCAATCATTCTCAGTGTGATTTGCCTTTCCACAGTATCCACAGACCAATCGAGGAACTACTGTTGGATCTTCTCGAGAAATGTCCTTTGATCCGATCTGACTTCCTTTCATGTACCTTTCATCGACTGCTCTTAATGTCCAAGGTGGGCGAGGTGAATGGTTCACTTTTTGCACTTTGGAGAGGAGTATCTTTTCTCCAGATTCCTCAGGTATACTGCTGGATGTATCTCTTTTCCGCGTTTGAAAGGCTTTTACTTGGGCTTTCACATCCTCAATTCTTTGGGCCTTCTCAAGAGCCTCTGTAAACGTATTAACTTGAACTGCCGCTAATGCCTCCTGGATTTCCAAATTTAGTCCTTGTATAAATCGTCTTATTCTCCGTCGCTCCGTTACCACCAATTCGGAAGCGAATTTAGACAGTCTAGTAAATTTGGTCTCATATTCAGCCACACTTAGGGTTCCCTGACGCAACCCAATAAATTCGTCCTCCCTCCTTTCTTGGACTAAAGGTGGGAGATACTTTTCATTAAATTCCCTTACAAAGTTCGCCCATGTCCATACCGTCTGTTCTCTTTCCCACTTGGCCTTAATTACATTCCACCACGCGCGGGCTGGTCCTTCGAATTGAAATACAGCAAAATTTACTTGTCTTTGCTCCGTGTAATTCAAAGCCGCGAAGATATTAATCATTGCCTCCAACCACTGCTCAGCTATATCTGGATCAGGCCCTCCTTGAAATTTCGGAGGTAGAAACTTTTGGAACCTCTCAAGAGCCTTATCCTCTCCGATCTCAGGATTCCGGGGTTGATTCACTGGCATTTGACCTTGTTGATCTACCAGTCGTGCCAGGATATTTGTCATTTGTTGCATCGCCGTCGCCATTTGATCTCCAGCCTCAACCCTCGGTCCCTGTTCTTGCTCGGCCACTGTTTCTCTTTCTTCTCTCGGTTCTTGAGCTTGCCTAGCTCCACGGCCACGACTAGCTCCACGTCCACGACTACGTCTCCCGTCCATATATATGTTTTCCCCCTCTCTTTTCTTTTCTTTTCCCCCAAAAAGGTAATTTAGTGAATAAACACAGTAAATTGACTACAGTAACAAATTCTAGCATTCCAAATACACAAATCAATATATACGCACATAACACGCCATATCAAGAAGACGGATAAGCAAATACACAAATACATATCAAGTTGGACAGATAACCATGTACACACAGGTATACTAACGTCATGTAGTAACAATATACAGGTAAATCAAAAGGAAAAGGTAAAGTCGTCCCAGTATCAGCCCGTCCGGTCTCTCACGTCACTTACTATCCAAACTAGATGTCCCTGACCTCTTGTGCTCATTCTAGTCAGACAAAGCCTGTTCATGTTCCCAAAATACAAGTCTCAAGTCCTTAGCAGCGCCGCAACTCTAGAGTACTCAGGCACGAGAATCCGAAATAAGATAATTCACATCTCGAGCTGCAGTCCCAAGAGTAAACTATCTACAATCGGAATTCCTACCTGACATACCTATCTATGGTCCTCAGATACCATGAGAAAGATTTAAGACCTATAACATTCGCAATTCATAGCTTCACTTAGTCCCTCATACTTATTCACCACTTAGTCCAGGGTCACTCCGCACAGAGACCACGCGAAGCAGCTATAGGTTTTATCCCTCAATCGCTTAACTTTCAAGTCAAATCGTATCCCACAGTCCGGCATCCTAAACTTCAAGCCTAGGATACACTACAAATATCTGAAACCTAAGCTCTGATACCGCCTGTGACGGCCCCACCTCTCCCTAGGGCGTACCCCAGGGTTCGGCGGACCGCCTGCCCAACTCTCGCCGGGACTCACTCATTCACTACAGTCCTCACTTAAAATCTGAATAAATAGGGCAACGATCCAGAACTTAAAGCGAAACTTATAGACATTGCCATCCCCAAAAGGGAGTGTAAAGATCGAATATACAAAGGTTCTCAATCCTTCATACGTCCAGCCCGTGCCAAGCACTAGGCGAGAACCACTACAAAAGAAACAAAAGAAACAAAAGAACTAGACTGGCTAGTCTATGCTCTCATTCTGCTCGCCGTCCCCTGTTAAGGAAAACAAAACTAAAGGGGTGAGCTTTTCAGTGAGGTTCCGAACAGATAATCAAACAATCAATTCAATACATTAAACATGGAGTATCAATAATTCAAGAAACATTTACAATGGAAAGCGATAGTAACATTCATTAAAAGGATACGGGCTCACATGGAGCTATTCGTTCGTTCGTTCGTTCCCCAGACATTTCCCCTTATTCCTCCAATTATTTGAAAATTTCCTTTTTGAGAAGTAAACCCTCGTGCCTTCGTTCGTTCATTCATCCCCTTCCGGACGTTGGCCGGACTCCACCCATCCGGACGTAGCCGGACTACAAGGTAATACTCGAATATACCAAATTCACCCAGGGTCACCATATCGCCCGACCGAGTCCTCTTCTGGCTCGAGTCGATCGGTAACGAAGGGCAGGGCCCAGTTCAGCCAAACGGCTTACATTCATGCGCAACTAGCATTTAATCATTTAATCATTGAAAATTTTACATTTATTTAGGTCGAGTGCGATAAAGTACACACTCGCCTAGAAAACTCGTTTTAACAATCATTAAAAGCACTTAACACATTATCAATCAATAATAACAAGCCAATAAGTCAAGGAAATATAACAAACAAAGAACACTCACCTAGTTATGTAAAATAACGTGCAAAATATCCTTCCGGATATTACCCTTAGTCACCAATGAAACCTAAGATTGAACAAGAGAACATATTACAGTTTATCGAGCAAAACATTTAAGGGGAAACGAAGAAACCCGACTAATTAGGAGTAAAACGTGTAAAGATAACTTTCAAGTAAAAAGAGGGTTGTTTGGACCCAAGGATGAAAATAACTAGGGTTTCAAAATCAATCGCAAAACCAAGCTCAAAAGGCTTATAGAATTGCAACGGAAAACATTTGACTAACGACAAATCAAAAGACAAATAGATAGGCTAAGAAAATATTTTTCGGAATCGTAAAGAATCGTTTGTATGACTAAAAGTCACTATATATTCAAGTAGAGGTTATATAACAAGGGTTTTGATGAAAATCATATGGAAAAGGAAGACTCTTAAAACCGTACTTGAAAGTAGTTCACTTGTGGCCGATAAAACCCTAACTCATACTTCTATATTTTGGGTACAGAGTAAGTAAACATTTGGCGTTTCAAATTGAAGAGGTATCATGTTTTGGAATGGTAAAACGATCATAGTATTTGCCAAACGAAAATATACAAATTCAAATAGAAACTTAGTCCTTGAGCGAAAATTTGGGCAGCACGCCCTTTGTGTTTACCTAATTTTCCAGCCATTTTGGCTTCATTATTTTTCTCATTCAAGCCCAAGTTTATACACAACACAAATGCATTTCAATAGCCGTTCCATAGGCTCAAGACAATACAAGGACATAAATCAACTAATAACAAATGCGGAAATGAAGTTTACAAAAAAAACAGATTTGATAGGGTTTTCCGGAATGGGCACATCCGAGGCTACGCTTATCGGATTGAGGTGAAACTTATACCATTTCGAAGCTAAGAGAAAGGGATACAAGATTGAAGAAGGTCACTCAGTCCAGTTTGTAGTGCAACTAGGTCAAAAGATCAGTATACCAAACCAGCACCGTCAAAACAGGTTTACAAACCGCATTCTCGCTCAAATATCACAAGTCAAGCTCCCTAAGTCCAAATCAAGTGATTCTAAAGCCATCCAAAAACTAAGATACAAGGATACAATTCTTAAGAAGACATCAACAACTAAATCAGAAGCATTCCGAATCAAATTAACCAATTACAGAGGCAATTATCAAGTTCGGGTAGAAACAGGGCAGCAGGGGTAAATCGGTCTTTTCACAGGCTACGTTGCTCTGATTGAGTTGAAATTTTGTAGGCACCTATAAAATATCATTCTATACAACTTATATGTTTTATGCCAAGCCTAATTCGGCCTCTAACTATGAGTAACAGTACCGGGCAGAACTGAAACATGAAATTCCAGAAATCTGGAAATTTTGGTTTTCAATTGAATTTTCTTCCTTTCCTTGTTCCAATCACTACCAAAGCCCCTTATATAATCTTATATACAACATATACTAACCATACAACAAGTTTAGGCAGAAAATCATCAAACCCTAACTTGCATATATCATCCAAAATCATCACAACAACTTGTATAACTTGTAGTCTAATCAAAACATGAGCTAGATAACATCTTAAACCAGAAATTAAAAGAACAAGAACCATGATCAGATCTTATACCTCAAAACAAAGCTTGAAAGAGTGATACTTCACCACCTTTGGAAATTTTTAGTTCCCCTAGCTTCCCAAGCCCACAACTCACTCTTTAATCGGTTTAGAATTTTGATTCCTCACTTAGATGGTGCAAATCAAGAGGAAAATTGTTTTCTCTTGCTCCCCCTTTCTATCTCTCTTGTCTCGGCCAAGCTCAAGGAAAAATGAAGAAGAAAGGCTGCTCTATGGTGATTAAAAGGCAAGAAGATTAGGATTAGTCTAAGCCACAAGTTTTGCCAACACTTGGATCAACCACAATCACAAAATTTTCTCTTTCTTCTCCTTGCACTTTTGGCCACAAATTTCGGTCAAAGGCAGCTGGAAATGAGGGGATATTTTGCTCAAATATCAATGAGCTCATGTGGTAAGAAAGTGGTGGTCCAGCGGTGCGTTCAATAGGTAGTGCGCGGTACACGTCGGTTCGCACCGTTTTTCCTTAAATCGCACGTATTAGGGTTTTTACTTCCTATTCACTAACCTTATATCATTGCTTCTAATCACATATTATTTCTCACCTAAAAGTCACTTTTAATCACCAAATTTGATCCTTGCTTCGTACCGAAAAATCATCCGGTGAAAAATCGCGAAAACCCTAATTTGCTCCAGTCTTGAAACCGAAAAGTGAAACCCTACTTTCTAGGTTCATTTGCACTTATTATGGAATTACTGGGTAGTAGGCTATAATAAATGAATAATTTCCAAATAAAAGGCATTTTTGAGAAAAATATAAGAAATTTGCGAGTCCTCACACTCTCTCCCCTTTAAAAGAATTTCGACCTCGAAATTCATACCTTCCGTCGCCTCGGAGGACCCCAGAACTCGGTGCTGATCTACGGCATAAACTTGTGTTGATACCTTTGTTCGGTTTCCTCTTTCATGAATTTGTTTCAATTTGGTTCCTTCCACTTGTTGAGTACTACCCTCTCGTGGCTGTTTCTTCGGGCAATTGCTACGTTGATGATTGCTACTCCCACAAATCAAACATTTTCCCCCTTTTCGCCAGCAATCATTCTCAGTGTGATTTGCCTTTCCACAGTATCCACAGACCAATCGAGGAACTACTGTTGGATCTTCTCGAGAAATGTCCTTTGATCCGATCTGACTTCCTTTCATGTACCTTTCATCGACTGCTCTTAATGTCCAAGGTGGGCGAGGTGAATGGTTCACTTTTTGCACTTTGGAGAGGAGTATCTTTTCTCCAGATTCCTCAGGTATACTGCTGGATGTATCTCTTTTCCGCGTTTGAAAGGCTTTTACTTGGGCTTTCACATCCTCAATTCTTTGGGCCTTCTCAAGAGCCTCTGTAAACGTATTAACTTGAACTGCCGCTAATGCCTCCTGGATTTCCAAATTTAGTCCTTGTATAAATCGTCTTATTCTCCGTCGCTCCGTTACCACCAATTCGGAAGCGAATTTAGACAGTCTAGTAAATTTGGTCTCATATTCAGCCACACTTAGGGTTCCCTGACGCAACCCAATAAATTCGTCCTCCCTCCTTTCTTGGACTAAAGGTGGGAGATACTTTTCATTAAATTCCCTTACAAAGTTCGCCCATGTCCATACCGTCTGTTCTCTTTCCCACTTGGCCTTAATTACATTCCACCACGCGCGGGCTGGTCCTTCGAATTGAAATACAGCAAAATTTACTTGTCTTTGCTCCGTGTAATTCAAAGCCGCGAAGATATTAATCATTGCCTCCAACCACTGCTCAGCTATATCTGGATCAGGCCCTCCTTGAAATTTCGGAGGTAGAAACTTTTGGAACCTCTCAAGAGCCTTATCCTCTCCGATCTCAGGATTCCGGGGTTGATTCACTGGCATTTGACCTTGTTGATCTACCAGTCGTGCCAGGATATTTGTCATTTGTTGCATCGCCGTCGCCATTTGATCTCCAGCCTCAACCCTCGGTCCCTGTTCTTGCTCGGCCACTGTTTCTCTTTCTTCTCTCGGTTCTTGAGCTTGCCTAGCTCCACGGCCACGACTAGCTCCACGTCCACGACTACGTCTCCCGTCCATATATATGTTTTCCCCCTCTCTTTTCTTTTCTTTTCCCCCAAAAAGGTAATTTAGTGAATAAACACAGTAAATTGACTACAGTAACAAATTCTAGCATTCCAAATACACAAATCAATATATACGCACATAACACGCCATATCAAGAAGACGGATAAGCAAATACACAAATACATATCAAGTTGGACAGATAACCATGTACACACAGGTATACTAACGTCATGTAGTAACAATATACAGGTAAATCAAAAGGAAAAGGTAAAGTCGTCCCAGTATCAGCCCGTCCGGTCTCTCACGTCACTTACTATCCAAACTAGATGTCCCTGACCTCTTGTGCTCATTCTAGTCAGACAAAGCCTGTTCATGTTCCCAAAATACAAGTCTCAAGTCCTTAGCAGCGCCGCAACTCTAGAGTACTCAGGCACGAGAATCCGAAATAAGATAATTCACATCTCGAGCTGCAGTCCCAAGAGTAAACTATCTACAATCGGAATTCCTACCTGACATACCTATCTATGGTCCTCAGATACCATGAGAAAGATTTAAGACCTATAACATTCGCAATTCATAGCTTCACTTAGTCCCTCATACTTATTCACCACTTAGTCCAGGGTCACTCCGCACAGAGACCACGCGAAGCAGCTATAGGTTTTATCCCTCAATCGCTTAACTTTCAAGTCAAATCGAATCCCACAGTCCGGCATCCTAAACTTCAAGCCTAGGATACACTACAGATATCTGAAGCCTAAGCTCTGATACCACCTGTGACGGCCCCACCTCTCCCTAGGGCGTACCCCAGGGTTCGGCGGACCGCCTGCCCAACTCTCGCCGGGACTCACTCATTCACTACAGTCCTCACTTAAAATCTGAATAAATAGGGCAACGATCCAGAACTTAAAGCGAAACTTATAGACATTCCCATCCCCAAAAGGGAGTGTAAAGATCGAATATACAAAGGTTCTCAATCCTTCATACGTCCAGCCCGTGCCAAGCACTAGGCGAGAACCACTACAAAAGAAACAAAAGAAACAAAAGAACTAGACTGGCTAGTCTATGCTCTCATTCTGCTCGCCGTCCCCTGTTAAGGAAAACAAAACTAAAGGGGTGAGCTAAAAGCTCAGTGAGGTTCCGAACAGATAATCAAACAATCAATTCAATACATTAAACATGGAGTATCAATAATTCAAGAAACATTTACAATGGAAAGCGATAGTAACATTCATTAAAAGGATACGGGCTCACATGGAGCTATTCGTTCGTTCGTTCGTTCCCCAGACATTTCCCCTTATTCCTCCAATTATTTGAAAATTTCCTTTTTGAGAAGTAAACCCTCGTGCCTTCGTTCGTTCATTCATCCCCTTCCGGACGTTGGCCGGACTCCACCCATCCGGACGTAGCCGGACTACAAGGTAATACTCGAATATACCAAATTCACCCAGGGTCACCATATCGCCCGACCGAGTCCGCTTCTGGCTCGAGTCGATCGGTAACGAAGGGCAGGGCCCAGTTCAGCCAAACGGCTTACATTCATGCGCAACTAGCATTTAATCATTTAATCATTGAAAATTTTACATTTATTTAGGTCGAGTGCGATAAAGTACACACTCGCCTAGAAAACTCGTTTTAACAATCATTAAAAGCACTTAACACATTATCAATCAATAATAACAAGCCAATAAGTCAAGGAAATATAACAAACAAAGAACACTCACCTAGTTATGTAAAATAACGTGCAAAATATCCTTCCGGATATTACCCTTAGTCACCAATGAAACCTAAGATTGAACAAGAGAACATATTACAGTTTATCGAGCAAAACATTTAAGGGGAAACGAAGAAACCCGACTAATTAGGAGTAAAACGTGTAAAGATAACTTTCAAGTAAAAAGAGGGTTGTTTGGACCCAAGGATGAAAATAACTAGGGTTTCAAAATCAATCGCAAAACCAAGCTCAAAAGGCTTATAGAATTCCAACGGAAAACATTTGACTAACGACAAATCAAAAGACAAATAGATAGGCTAAGAAAATATTTTTCGGAATCGTAAAGAATCGTTTGTATGACTAAAAGTCACTATATATTCAAGTAGAGGTTATATAACAAGGGTTTTGATGAAAATCATATGGAAAAGGAAGACTCTTAAAACCGTACTTGAAAGTAGTTCACTTGTGGCCGATAAAACCCTAACTCATACTTCTATATTTTGGGTACAGAGTAAGTAAACATTTGGCGTTTCAAATTGAAGAGGTATCATGTTTTGGAATGGTAAAACGATCATAGTATTTGCCAAACGAAAATATACAAATTCAAATAGAAACTTAGTCCTTGAGCGAAAATTTGGGCAGCACGCCCTTTGTGTTTACCTAATTTTCCAGCCATTTTGGCTTCATTATTTTTCTCATTCAAGCCCAAGTTTATACACAACACAAATGCATTTCAATAGCCGTTCCATAGGCTCAAGACAATACAAGGACATAAATCAACTAATAACAAATGCGGAAATGAAGTTTACAAAAAAAACAGATTTGATAGGGTTTTGCGGAATGGGCACATCCGAGGCTACGCTTATCGGATTGAGGTGAAACTTATACCATTTCGAAGCTAAGAGAAAGGGATACAAGATTGAAGAAGGTCACTCAGTCCAGTTTGTAGTGCAACTAGGTCAAAAGATCAGTATACCAAACCAGCACCGTCAAAACAGGTTTACAAACCGCATTCTCGCTCAAATATCACAAGTCAGGCTCCCTAAGTCCAAATCAAGTGATTCCAAAGCCATCCGAAAACTAAGATACAAGGATACAATTCTTAAGAAGACATCAACAACTAAATCAGAAGCATTCCGAATCAAATTAACCAATTACAGAGGCAATTATCAAGTTCGGGTAGAAACAGGGCAGCAGGGGTAAATCGGTCTTTTCACAGGCTACGTTGCTCTGATTGAGTTGAAATTTTGTAGGCACCTATAAAATATCATTCTATACAACTTTTATGTTTTATGCCAAGCCTAATTCGGCCTCTAACTATGAGTAACAGTACCGGGCAGAACTGAAACATGAAATTCCAGAAATCTGGAAATTTTGGTTTTCAATTGAATTTTCTTCCTTTCCTTGTTCCAATCACTACCAAAGCCCCTTATATAATCTTATATACAACATATACTAACCATACAACAAGTTTAGGCAGAAAATCATCAAACCCTAACTTGCATATATCATCCAAAATCATCACAACAACTTGTATAACTTGTAGTCTAATCAAAACATGAGCTAGATAACATCTTAAACCAGAAATTAAAAGAACAAGAACTATGATCAGATCTTATACCTCAAAACAAAGCTTGAAAGTGTGATACTTCACCACCTTTGGAAATTTTTAGTTCCCCTAGCTTCCCAAGCCCACAACTCACTCTTTAATCGGTTTAGAATTTTGATTCCTCACTTAGATGGTGCAAATCAAGAAGAAAATTGTTTTCTCTTGCTCCCCCTTTCTCTCTCTCTTGTCTCGGCCAAGCTCAAGGAAAAATGAAGAAGAAAGGCTGCTCTATGGTGATTAAAAGGCAAGAAGATTAGGATTAGTCTAAGCCACAAGTTTTGCCAACACTTGGATCAACCACAATCACAAAATTTTCTCTTTCTTCTCCTTGCACTTTTGGCCACAAATTTCGGTCAAAGGCAGCTGGAAATGAGGGGATATTTTGCTCAAATATCAATGAGCTCATGTGGTAAGAAAGTGGTGGTCCAGCGGTGCGTTCAATAGGTAGTGCGCGGTACACGTCGGTTCGCACCGTTTTTCCTTAAATCGCACGTATTAGGGTTTTTACTTCCTATTCACTAACCTTATATCATTGCTTCTAATCACATATTATTTCTCACCTAAAAGTCATTTTTAATCACCAAATTTGATCCTTTACCCTCTCGTGGCTGTTTCTTCGGGCAATTGCTACGTTGATGATTGCTACTCCCACAAATCAAACATTTTCCCCCTTTTCGCCAGCAATCATTCTCAGTGTGATTTGCCTTTCCACAGTATCCACAGGCCAATCGAGGAACTACTGTTGGATCTTCTCGAGAAATGTCCTTTGATCCGATCTGACTTCCTTTCATGGACCTTTCATCGACTGCTCTTAATGTCCAAGGTGGGCGAGGTGAATGGTTCACTTTTTGCACTTTGGAGAGCAGTATCTTTTCTCCAGATTCCTCAGGTATACTGCTGGATGTATCTCTTTTCCGCGTTTGAAAGGCTTTTACTTGGGCTTTCACATCCTCAATTCTTTGGGCCTTCTCAAGAGCCTCTATAAACGTATTAACTTGAACTGCCGCTAATGCCTCCTGGATTTCCAAATTTAGTCCTTGTATAAATCGTCTTATTCTCCGTCGCTCCGTTACCACCAATTCGGAAGCGAATTTAGACAGTCTAGTAAATTTGGTCTCATATTCAGCCACACTTAGGGTTCCCTGACGCAACCCAATAAATTCGTCCTCCCTCCTTTCTTGGACTAAAGGTGGGAGATACTTTTCTTTAAATTCCCTTACAAAGTTCGCCCATTTCCATACCGTCTGTTCTCTTTCCCACTTGGCCTTAATTACATTCCACCACGCGCGGGCTGGTCCTTCGAATTGAAATACAGCAAAATTTACTTGTCTTTGCTCCGTGTAATTCAAAGCCGCGAAGATATTAATCATTGCCTCCAACCACTGCTCAGCTATATCTGGATCAGGCCCTCCTTGAAATTTCGGAGGTAGAAACTTTTGGAACCTCTCAAGAGCCTTATCCTCTCCGATCTCAAGATTCCGGGGTTGATTCACTGGCATTTGACCTTGTTGATCTACCAGTCGTGCCAGGATATTTGTCATTTGTTGCATCGCCGTCGCCATTTGATCTCCAGCCTCAACCCTCGGTCCCTGTTCTTGCTCGGCCACTGTTTCTCTTTCTTCTCTCGGTTCTTGAGCTTGCCTAGCTCCACGTCCGCGACTACGTCTCCCGTCCATATATATGTTTTCCCCCTCTCTTTTCTTTTCTTTTCCCCCAAAAAGGTAATTTAGTGAATAAACACAGTAAATTGACTACAGTAACAAATTCTAGCATTCCAAATACACAAATCAATATATACGCACATAACACGCCATATCAAGAAGACGGATAAGCAAATACACAAATACATATCAAGTTGGACAGATAACCATGTACACACAGGTATACTAACGTCATGTAGTAACAATATACAGGTAAATCAAAAGGAAAAGGTAAAGTCGTCCCAGTATCAGCCCGTCCGGTCTCTCACGTCACTTACTATCCAAACTAGATGTCCCTGACCTCTTGTGCTCATTCTAGTCAGACAAAGCCTGTTCATGTTCCCAAAATACAAGTCTCAAGTCCTTAGCAGCGCCGCAACTCTAGAGTACTCAGGCACGAGAATCCGAAATAAGATAATTCACATCTCGAGCTGCAGTCCCAAGAGTAAACTATCTACAATCGGAATTCCTACCTGACATACCTATCTATGGTCCTCAGATACCATGAGAAAGATTTAAGACCTATAACATTCGCAATTCATAGCTTCACTTAGTCCCTCATACTTATTCACCACTTAGTCCAGGGTCACTCCGCACAGAGACCACGCGAAGCAGCTATAGGTTTTATCCCTCAATCGCTTAACTTTCAAGTCAAATCGAATCCCACAGTCCGGCATCCTAAACTTCAAGCCTAGGATACACTACAGATATCTGAAGCCTAAGCTCTGATACCACCTGTGACGGCCCCACCTCTCCCTAGGGCGTACCCCAGGGTTCGGCGGACCGCCTGCCCAACTCTCGCCGGGACTCACTCATTCACTACAGTCCTCACTTAAAATCTGAATAAATAGGGCAACGATCCAGAACTTAAAGCGAAACTTATAGACATTCCCATCCCCAAAAGGGAGTGTAAAGATCGAATATACAAAGGTTCTCAATCCTTCATACGTCCAGCCCGTGCCAAGCACTAGGCGAGAACCACTACAAAAGAAACAAAAGAAACAAAAGAACTAGACTGGCTAGTCTATGCTCTCATTCTGCTCGCCGTCCCCTGTTAAGGAAAACAAAACTAAAGGGGTGAGCTAAAAGCTCAGTGAGGTTCCGAACAGATAATCAAACAA
Organism: Coffea arabica; assembly: GCF_036785885.1. Taxonomy (NCBI): domain Eukaryota; kingdom Viridiplantae; phylum Streptophyta; class Magnoliopsida; order Gentianales; family Rubiaceae; genus Coffea; species Coffea arabica. The sequence continues at coordinate 23,414,928 of NC_092311.1, read as the reverse complement.
TCAATTCAATACATTAAACATGGAGTATCAATAATTCAAGAAACATTTACAATGGAAAGCGATAGTAACATTCATTAAAAGGATACGGGCTCACATGGAGCTATTCGTTCGTTCGTTCGTTCCCCAGACATTTCCCCTTATTCCTCCAATTATTTGAAAATTTCCTTTTTGAGAAGTAAACCCTCGTGCCTTCGTTCGTTCATTCATCCCCTTCCGGACGTTGGCCGGACTCCACCCATCCGGACGTAGCCGGACTACAAGGTAATACTCGAATATACCAAATTCACCCAGGGTCACCATATCGCCCGACCGAGTCCGCTTCTGGCTCGAGTCGATCGGTAACGAAGGGCAGGGCCCAGTTCAGCCAAACGGCTTACATTCATGCGCAACTAGCATTTAATCATTTAATCATTGAAAATTTTACATTTATTTAGGTCGAGTGCGATAAAGTACACACTCGCCTAGAAAACTCGTTTTAACAATCATTAAAAGCACTTAACACATTATCAATCAATAATAACAAGCCAATAAGTCAAGGAAATATAACAAACAAAGAACACTCACCTAGTTATGTAAAATAACGTGCAAAATATCCTTCCGGATATTACCCTTAGTCACCAATGAAACCTAAGATTGAACAAGAGAACATATTACAGTTTATCGAGCAAAACATTTAAGGGGAAACGAAGAAACCCGACTAATTAGGAGTAAAACGTGTAAAGATAACTTTCAAGTAAAAAGAGGGTTGTTTGGACCCAAGGATGAAAATAACTAGGGTTTCAAAATCAATCGCAAAACCAAGCTCAAAAGGCTTATAGAATTCCAACGGAAAACATTTGACTAACGACAAATCAAAAGACAAATAGATAGGCTAAGAAAATATTTTTCGGAATCGTAAAGAATCGTTTGTATGACTAAAAGTCACTATATATTCAAGTAGAGGTTATATAACAAGGGTTTTGATGAAAATCATATGGAAAAGGAAGACTCTTAAAACCGTACTTGAAAGTAGTTCACTTGTGGCCGATAAAACCCTAACTCATACTTCTATATTTTGGGTACAGAGTAAGTAAACATTTGGCGTTTCAAATTGAAGAGGTATCATGTTTTGGAATGGTAAAACGATCATAGTATTTGCCAAACGAAAATATACAAATTCAAATAGAAACTTAGTCCTTGAGCGAAAATTTGGGCAGCACGCCCTTTGTGTTTACCTAATTTTCCAGCCATTTTGGCTTCATTATTTTTCTCATTCAAGCCCAAGTTTATACACAACACAAATGCATTTCAATAGCCGTTCCATAGGCTCAAGACAATACAAGGACATAAATCAACTAATAACAAATGCGGAAATGAAGTTTACAAAAAAAAACAGATTTGATAGGGTTTTGCGGAATGGGCACATCCGAGGCTACGCTTATCGGATTGAGGTGAAACTTATACCATTTCGAAGCTAAGAGAAAGGGATACAAGATTGAAGAAGGTCACTCAGTCCAGTTTGTAGTGCAACTAGGTCAAAAGATCAGTATACCAAACCAGCACCGTCAAAACAGGTTTACAAACCGCATTCTCGCTCAAATATCACAAGTCAGGCTCCCTAAGTCCAAATCAAGTGATTCCAAAGCCATCCGAAAACTAAGATACAAGGATACAATTCTTAAGAAGACATCAACAACTAAATCAGAAGCATTCCGAATCAAATTAACCAATTACAGAGGCAATTATCAAGTTCGGGTAGAAACAGGGCAGCAGGGGTAAATCGGTCTTTTCACAGGCTACGTTGCTCTGATTGAGTTGAAATTTTGTAGGCACCTATAAAATATCATTCTATACAACTTCTATGTTTTATGCCAAGCCTAATTCGGCCTCTAACTATGAGTAACAGTACTGGGCAGAACTGAAACATGAAATTCCAGAAATCTGGAAATTTTGGTTTTCAATTGAATTTTCTTCCTTTCCTTGTTCCAATCACTACCAAAGCCCCTTATATAATCTTATATACAACATATACTAACCATACAACAAGTTTAGGCAGAAAATCATCAAACCCTAACTTGCATATATCATCCAAAATCATCACAACAACTTGTATAACTTGTAGTCTAATCAAAACATGAGCTAGATAACATCTTAAACCAGAAATTAAAAGAACAAGAACCATGATCAGATCTTATACCTCAAAACAAAGCTTGAAAGAGTGATACTTCACCACCTTTGGAAATTTTTAGTTCCCCTAGCTTCCCAAGCCCACAACTCACTCTTTAATCGGTTTAGAATTTTGATTCCTCACTTAGATGGTGCAAATCAAGAAGAAAATTGTTTTCTCTTGCTCCCCCTTTCTCTCTCTCTTGTCTCGGCCAAGCTCAAGGAAAAATGAAGAAGAAAGGCTGCTCTATGGTGATTAAAAGGCAAGAAGATTAGGATTAGTCTAAGCCACAAGTTTTGCCAACACTTGGATCAACCACAATCACAAAATTTTCTCTTTCTTCTCCTTGCACTTTTGGCCACAAATTTCGGTCAAAGGCAGCTGGAAATGAGGGGATATTTTGCTCAAATATCAATGAGCTCATGTGGTAAGAAAGTGGTGGTCCAGCGGTGCGTTCAATAGGTAGTGCGCGGTACACGTCGGTTCGCACCGTTTTTCCTTAAATCGCACGTATTAGGGTTTTTACTTCCTATTCACTAACCTTATATCATTGCTTCTAATCACATATTATTTCTCACCTAAAAGTCACTTTTAATCACCAAATTTGATCCTTGCTTCGTACCGAAAAATCATCCGGTGAAAAATCGCGAAAACCCTAATTTGCTCCAGTCTTGAAACCGAAAAGTGAAACCCTACTTTCTAGGTTCATTTGCACTTATTATGGAATTACTGGGTAGTAGGCTATAATAAATGAATAATTTCCAAATAAAAGGCATTTTTGAGAAAAATATAAGAAATTTGCGAGTCCTCACACTCTCTCCCCCTTAAAAGAATTTCGACCTCGAAATTCATACCTTCCGTCGCCTCGGAGGACCCCAGAACTCGGTGCTGATCTACGGCATAAACTTGTGTTGATACCTTTGTTCGGTTTCCTCTTTCATGAATTTGTTTCAGTTTGGTTCCTTCCACTTGTTGAGTACTACCCTCTCGTGGCTGTTTCTTCGGGCAGTTGCTACGTTGATGATTGCTACTCCCACAAATCAAACATTTTCCCCCTTTTCGCCAGCAATCATTCTCAGTGTGATTTGCCTTTCCACAGTATCCACAGACCAATCGAGGAACTACTGTTGGATCTTCTCGAGAAATGTCCTTTGATCCGATCTGACTTCCTTTCATGGACCTTTCATCGACTGCTCTTAATGTCCAAGGTGGGCGAGGTGAATGGTTCACTTTTTGCACTTTGGAGAGCAGTATCTTTTCTCCAGATTCCTCAGGTATACTGCTGGATGTATCTCTTTTCCGCGTTTGAAAGGCTTTTACTTGGGCTTTCACATCCTCAATTCTTTGGGCCTTCTCAAGAGCCTCTGTAAACGTATTAACTTGAACTGCCGCTAATGCCTCCTGGATTTCCAAATTTAGTCCTTGTATAAATCGTCTTATTCTCCGTCGCTCCGTTACCACCAATTCGGAAGCGAATTTAGACAGTCTAGTAAATTTGGTCTCATATTCAGCCACACTTAGGGTTCCCTGACGCAACCCAATAAATTCGTCCTCCCTCCTTTCTTGGACTAAAGGTGGGAGATACTTTTCATTAAATTCCCTTACAAAGTTCGCCCATGTCCATACCGTCTGTTCTCTTTCCCACTTGGCCTTAATTACATTCCACCACGCGCGGGCTGGTCCTTCGAATTGAAATACAGCAAAATTTACTTGTCTTTGCTCCGTGTAATTCAAAGCCGCGAAGATATTAATCATTGCCTCCAACCACTGCTCAGCTATATCTGGATCAGGCCCTCCTTGAAATTTCGGAGGTAGAAACTTTTGGAACCTCTCAAGAGCCTTATCCTCTCCGATCTCAGGATTCCGGGGTTGATTCACTGGCATTTGACCTTGTTGATCTACCAGTCGTGCCAGGATATTTGTCATTTGTTGCATCGCCGTCGCCATTTGATCTCCAGCCTCAACCCTCGGTCCCTGTTCTTGCTCGGCCACTGTTTCTCTTTCTTCTCTCGGTTCTTGAGCTTGCCTAGCTCCACGGCCACGACTAGCTCCACGTCCACGACTACGTCTCCCGTCCATATATATGTTTTCCCCCTCTCTTTTCTTTTCTTTTCCCCCAAAAAGGTAATTTAGTGAATAAACACAGTAAATTGACTACAGTAACAAATTCTAGCATTCCAAATACACAAATCAATATATACGCACATAACACGCCATATCAAGAAGACGGATAAGCAAATACACAAATACATATCAAGTTGGACAGATAACCATGTACACACAGGTATACTAACGTCATGTAGTAACAATATACAGGTAAATCAAAAGGAAAAGGTAAAGTCGTCCCAGTATCAGCCCGTCCGGTCTCTCACGTCACTTACTATCCAAACTAGATGTCCCTGACCTCTTGTGCTCATTCTAGTCAGACAAAGCCTGTTCATGTTCCCAAAATACAAGTCTCAAGTCCTTAGCAGCGCCGCAACTCTAGAGTACTCAGGCACGAGAATCCGAAATAAGATAATTCACATCTCGAGCTGCAGTCCCAAGAGTAAACTATCTACAATCGGAATTCCTACCTGACATACCTATCTATGGTCCTCAGATACCATGAGAAAGATTTAAGACCTATAACATTCGCAATTCATAGCTTCACTTAGTCCCTCATACTTATTCACCACTTAGTCCAGGGTCACTCCGCACAGAGACCACGCGAAGCAGCTATAGGTTTTATCCCTCAATCGCTTAACTTTCAAGTCAAATCGAATCCCACAGTCCGGCATCCTAAACTTCAAGCCTAGGATACACTACAGATATCTGAAGCCTAAGCTCTGATACCACCTGTGACGGCCCCACCTCTCCCTAGGGCGTACCCCAGGGTTCGGCGGACCGCCTGCCCAACTCTCGCCGGGACTCACTCATTCACTACAGTCCTCACTTAAAATCTGAATAAATAGGGCAACGATCCAGAACTTAAAGCGAAACTTATAGACATTCCCATCCCCAAAAGGGAGTGTAAAGATCGAATATACAAAGGTTCTCAATCCTTCATACGTCCAGCCCGTGCCAAGCACTAGGCGAGAACCACTACAAAAGAAACAAAAGAAACAAAAGAACTAGACTGGCTAGTCTATGCTCTCATTCTGCTCGCCGTCCCCTGTTAAGGAAAACAAAACTAAAGGGGTGAGCTAAAAGCTCAGTGAGGTTCCGAACAGATAATCAAACAATCAATTCAATACATTAAACATGGAGTATCAATAATTCAAGAAACATTTACAATGGAAAGCGATAGTAACATTCATTAAAAGGATACGGGCTCACATGGAGCTATTCGTTCGTTCGTTCGTTCCCCAGACATTTCCCCTTATTCCTCCAATTATTTGAAAATTTCCTTTTTGAGAAGTAAACCCTCGTGCCTTCGTTCGTTCATTCATCCCCTTCCGGACGTTGGCCGGACTCCACCCATCCGGACGTAGCCGGACTACAAGGTAATACTCGAATATACCAAATTCACCCAGGGTCACCATATCGCCCGACCGAGTCCGCTTCTGGCTCGAGTCGATCGGTAACGAAGGGCAGGGCCCAGTTCAGCCAAACGGCTTACATTCATGCGCAACTAGCATTTAATCATTTAATCATTGAAAATTTTACATTTATTTAGGTCGAGTGCGATAAAGTACACACTCGCCTAGAAAACTCGTTTTAACAATCATTAAAAGCACTTAACACATTATCAATCAATAATAACAAGCCAATAAGTCAAGGAAATATAACAAACAAAGAACACTCACCTAGTTATGTAAAATAACGTGCAAAATATCCTTCCGGATATTACCCTTAGTCACCAATGAAACCTAAGATTGAACAAGAGAACATATTACAGTTTATCGAGCAAAACATTTAAGGGGAAACGAAGAAACCCGACTAATTAGGAGTAAAACGTGTAAAGATAACTTTCAAGTAAAAAGAGGGTTGTTTGGACCCAAGGATGAAAATAACTAGGGTTTCAAAATCAATCGCAAAACCAAGCTCAAAAGGCTTATAGAATTCCAACGGAAAACATTTGACTAACGACAAATCAAAAGACAAATAGATAGGCTAAGAAAATATTTTTCGGAATCGTAAAGAATCGTTTGTATGACTAAAAGTCACTATATATTCAAGTAGAGGTTATATAACAAGGGTTTTGATGAAAATCATATGGAAAAGGAAGACTCTTAAAACCGTACTTGAAAGTAGTTCACTTGTGGCCGATAAAACCCTAACTCATACTTCTATATTTTGGGTACAGAGTAAGTAAACATTTGGCGTTTCAAATTGAAGAGGTATCATGTTTTGGAATGGTAAAACGATCATAGTATTTGCCAAACGAAAATATACAAATTCAAATAGAAACTTAGTCCTTGAGCGAAAATTTGGGCAGCACGCCCTTTGTGTTTACCTAATTTTCCAGCCATTTTGGCTTCATTATTTTTCTCATTCAAGCCCAAGTTTATACACAACACAAATGCATTTCAATAGCCGTTCCATAGGCTCAAGACAATACAAGGACATAAATCAACTAATAACAAATGCGGAAATGAAGTTTACAAAAAAAAACAGATTTGATAGGGTTTTGCGGAATGGGCACATCCGAGGCTACGCTTATCGGATTGAGGTGAAACTTATACCATTTCGAAGCTAAGAGAAAGGGATACAAGATTGAAGAAGGTCACTCAGTCCAGTTTGTAGTGCAACTAGGTCAAAAGATCAGTATACCAAACCAGCACCGTCAAAACAGGTTTACAAACCGCATTCTCGCTCAAATATCACAAGTCAGGCTCCCTAAGTCCAAATCAAGTGATTCCAAAGCCATCCGAAAACTAAGATACAAGGATACAATTCTTAAGAAGACATCAACAACTAAATCAGAAGCATTCCGAATCAAATTAACCAATTACAGAGGCAATTATCAAGTTCGGGTAGAAACAGGGCAGCAGGGGTAAATCGGTCTTTTCACAGGCTACGTTGCTCTGATTGAGTTGAAATTTTGTAGGCACCTATAAAATATCATTCTATACAACTTCTATGTTTTATGCCAAGCCTAATTCGGCCTCTAACTATGAGTAACAGTACTGGGCAGAACTGAAACATGAAATTCCAGAAATCTGGAAATTTTGGTTTTCAATTGAATTTTCTTCCTTTCCTTGTTCCAATCACTACCAAAGCCCCTTATATAATCTTATATACAACATATACTAACCATACAACAAGTTTAGGCAGAAAATCATCAAACCCTAACTTGCATATATCATCCAAAATCATCACAACAACTTGTATAACTTGTTGTCTAATCAAAACATGAGCTAGATAACATCTTAAACCAGAAATTAAAAGAACAAGAACCATGATCAGATCTTATACCTCAAAACAAAGCTTGAAAGAGTGATACTTCACCACCTTTGGAAATTTTTAGTTCCCCTAGCTTCCCAAGCCCACAACTCACTCTTTAATCGGTTTAGAATTTTGATTCCTCACTTAGATGGTGCAAATCAAGAAGAAAATTGTTTTCTCTTGCTCCCCCTTTCTCTCTCTCTTGTCTCGGCCAAGCTCAAGGAAAAATGAAGAAGAAAGGCTGCTCTATGGTGATTAAAAGGCAAGAAGATTAGGATTAGTCTAAGCCACAAGTTTTGCCAACACTTGGATCAACCACAATCACAAAATTTTCTCTTTCTTCTCCTTGCACTTTTGGCCACAAATTTCGGTCAAAGGCAGCTGGAAATGAGGGGATATTTTGCTCAAATATCAATGAGCTCATGTGGTAAGAAAGTGGTGGTCCAGCGGTGCGTTCAATAGGTAGTGCGCGGTACACGTCGGTTCGCACCGTTTTTCCTTAAATCGCACGTATTAGGGTTTTTACTTCCTATTCACTAACCTTATATCATTGCTTCTAATCACATATTATTTCTCACCTAAAAGTCACTTTTAATCACCAAATTTGATCCTTGCTTCGTACCGAAAAATCATCCGGTGAAAAATCGCGAAAACCCTAATTTGCTCCAGTCTTGAAACCGAAAAGTGAAACCCTACTTTCTAGGTTCATTTGCACTTATTATGGAATTACTGGGTAGTAGGCTATAATAAATGAATAATTTCCAAATAAAAGGCATTTTTGAGAAAAATATAAGAAATTTGCGAGTCCTCACACTCTCTCCCCCTTAAAAGAATTTCGACCTCGAAATTCATACCTTCGGTCGCCTCGGAGGACCCCAGAACTCGGTGCTGATCTACGGCATAAACTTGTGTTGATACCTTTGTTCGGTTTCCTCTTTCATGAATTTGTTTCAGTTTGGTTCCTTCCACTTGTTGAGTACTACCCTCTCGTGGCTGTTTCTTCGGGCAGTTGCTACGTTGATGATTGCTACTCCCACAAATCAAACATTTTCCCCCTTTTCGCCAGCAATCATTCTCAGTGTGATTTGCCTTTCCACAGTATCCACAGGCCAATCGAGGAACTACTGTTGGATCTTCTCGAGAAATGTCCTTTGATCCGATCTGACTTCCTTTCATGGACCTTTCATCGACTGCTCTTAATGTCCAAGGTGGGCGAGGTGAATGGTTCACTTTTTGCACTTTGGAGAGCAGTATCTTTTCTCCAGATTCCTCAGGTATACTGCTGGATGTATCTCTTTTCCGCGTTTGAAAGGCTTTTACTTGGGCTTTCACATCCTCAATTCTTTGGGCCTTCTCAAGAGCCTCTGTAAACGTATTAACTTGAACTGCCGCTAATGCCTCCTGGATTTCCAAATTTAGTCCTTGTATAAATCGTCTTATTCTCCGTCGCTCCGTTACCACCAATTCGGAAGCGAATTTAGACAGTCTAGTAAATTTGGTCTCATATTCAGCCACACTTAGGGTTCCCTGACGCAACCCAATAAATTCGTCCTCCCTCCTTTCTTGGACTAAAGGTGGGAGATACTTTTCATTAAATTCCCTTACAAAGTTCGCCCATGTCCATACCGTCTGTTCTCTTTCCCACTTGGCCTTAATTACATTCCACCACGCGCGGGCTGGTCCTTCGAATTGAAATACAGCAAAATTTACTTGTCTTTGCTCCGTGTAATTCAAAGCCGCGAAGATATTAATCATTGCCTCCAACCACTGCTCAGCTATATCTGGATCAGGCCCTCCTTGAAATTTCGGAGGTAGAAACTTTTGGAACCTCTCAAGAGCCTTATCCTCTCCGATCTCAGGATTCCGGGGTTGATTCACTGGCATTTGACCTTGTTGATCTACCAGTCGTGCCAGGATATTTGTCATTTGTTGCATCGCCGTCGCCATTTGATCTCCAGCCTCAACCCTCGGTCCCTGTTCTTGCTCGGCCACTGTTTCTCTTTCTTCTCTCGGTTCTTGAGCTTGCCTAGCTCCACGGCCACGACTAGCTCCACGTCCACGACTACGTCTCCCGTCCATATATATGTTTTCCCCCTCTCTTTTCTTTTCTTTTCCCCCAAAAAGGTAATTTAGTGAATAAACACAGTAAATTGACTACAGTAACAAATTCTAGCATTCCAAATACACAAATCAATATATACGCACATAACACGCCATATCAAGAAGACGGATAAGCAAATACACAAATACATATCAAGTTGGACAGATAACCATGTACACACAGGTATACTAACGTCATGTAGTAACAATATACAGGTAAATCAAAAGGAAAAGGTAAAGTCGTCCCAGTATCAGCCCGTCCGGTCTCTCACGTCACTTACTATCCAAACTAGATGTCCCTGACCTCTTGTGCTCATTCTAGTCAGACAAAGCCTGTTCATGTTCCCAAAATACAAGTCTCAAGTCCTTAGCAGCGCCGCAACTCTAGAGTACTCAGGCACGAGAATCCGAAATAAGATAATTCACATCTCGAGCTGCAGTCCCAAGAGTAAACTATCTACAATCGGAATTCCTACCTGACATACCTATCTATGGTCCTCAGATACCATGAGAAAGATTTAAGACCTATAACATTCGCAATTCATAGCTTCACTTAGTCCCTCATACTTATTCACCACTTAGTCCAGGGTCACTCCGCACAGAGACCACGCGAAGCAGCTATAGGTTTTATCCCTCAATCGCTTAACTTTCAAGTCAAATCGAATCCCACAGTCCGGCATCCTAAACTTCAAGCCTAGGATACACTACAGATATCTGAAGCCTAAGCTCTGATACCACCTGTGACGGCCCCACCTCTCCCTAGGGCGTACCCCAGGGTTCGGCGGACCGCCTGCCCAACTCTCGCCGGGACTCACTCATTCACTACAGTCCTCACTTAAAATCTGAATAAATAGGGCAACGATCCAGAACTTAAAGCGAAACTTATAGACATTCCCATCCCCAAAAGGGAGTGTAAAGATCGAATATACAAAGGTTCTCAATCCTTCATACGTCCAGCCCGTGCCAAGCACTAGGCGAGAACCACTACAAAAGAAACAAAAGAAACAAAAGAACTAGACTGGCTAGTCTATGCTCTCATTCTGCTCGCCGTCCCCTGTTAAGGAAAACAAAACTAAAGGGGTGAGCTAAAAGCTCAGTGAGGTTCCGAACAGATAATCAAACAATCAATTCAATACATTAAACATGGAGTATCAATAATTCAAGAAACATTTACAATGGAAAGCGATAGTAACATTCATTAAAAGGATACGGGCTCACATGGAGCTATTCGTTCGTTCGTTCGTTCCCCAGACATTTCCCCTTATTCCTCCAATTATTTGAAAATTTCCTTTTTGAGAAGTAAACCCTCGTGCCTTCGTTCGTTCATTCATCCCCTTCCGGACGTTGGCCGGACTCCACCCATCCGGACGTAGCCGGACTACAAGGTAATACTCGAATATACCAAATTCACCCAGGGTCACCATATCGCCCGACCGAGTCCGCTTCTGGCTCGAGTCGATCGGTAACGAAGGGCAGGGCCCAGTTCAGCCAAACGGCTTACATTCATGCGCAACTAGCATTTAATCATTTAATCATTGAAAATTTTACATTTATTTAGGTCGAGTGCGATAAAGTACACACTCGCCTAGAAAACTCGTTTTAACAATCATTAAAAGCACTTAACACATTATCAATCAATAATAACAAGCCAATAAGTCAAGGAAATATAACAAACAAAGAACACTCACCTAGTTATGTAAAATAACGTGCAAAATATCCTTCCGGATATTACCCTTAGTCACCAATGAAACCTAAGATTGAACAAGAGAACATATTACAGTTTATCGAGCAAAACATTTAAGGGGAAACGAAGAAACCCGACTAATTAGGAGTAAAACGTGTAAAGATAACTTTCAAGTAAAAAGAGGGTTGTTTGGACCCAAGGATGAAAATAACTAGGGTTTCAAAATCAATCGCAAAACCAAGCTCAAAAGGCTTATAGAATTCCAACGGAAAACATTTGACTAACGACAAATCAAAAGACAAATAGATAGGCTAAGAAAATATTTTTCGGAATCGTAAAGAATCGTTTGTATGACTAAAAGTCACTATATATTCAAGTAGAGGTTATATAACAAGGGTTTTGATGAAAATCATATGGAAAAGGAAGACTCTTAAAACCGTACTTGAAAGTAGTTCACTTGTGGCCGATAAAACCCTAACTCATACTTCTATATTTTGGGTACAGAGTAAGTAAACATTTGGCGTTTCAAATTGAAGAGGTATCATGTTTTGGAATGGTAAAACGATCATAGTATTTGCCAAACGAAAATATACAAATTCAAATAGAAACTTAGTCCTTGAGCGAAAATTTGGGCAGCACGCCCTTTGTGTTTACCTAATTTTCCAGCCATTTTGGCTTCATTATTTTTCTCATTCAAGCCCAAGTTTATACACAACACAAATGCATTTCAATAGCCGTTCCATAGGCTCAAGACAATACAAGGACATAAATCAACTAATAACAAATGCGGAAATGAAGTTTACAAAAAAAAACAGATTTGATAGGGTTTTGCGGAATGGGCACATCCGAGGCTACGCTTATCGGATTGAGGTGAAACTTATACCATTTCGAAGCTAAGAGAAAGGGATACAAGATTGAAGAAGGTCACTCAGTCCAGTTTGTAGTGCAACTAGGTCAAAAGATCAGTATACCAAACCAGCACCGTCAAAACAGGTTTACAAACCGCATTCTCGCTCAAATATCACAAGTCAGGCTCCCTAAGTCCAAATCAAGTGATTCCAAAGCCATCCGAAAACTAAGATACAAGGATACAATTCTTAAGAAGACATCAACAACTAAATCAGAAGCATTCCGAATCAAATTAACCAATTACAGAGGCAATTATCAAGTTCGGGTAGAAACAGGGCAGCAGGGGTAAATCGGTCTTTTCACAGGCTACGTTGCTCTGATTGAGTTGAAATTTTGTAGGCACCTATAAAATATCATTCTATACAACTTCTATGTTTTATGCCAAGCCTAATTCGGCCTCTAACTATGAGTAACAGTACTGGGCAGAACTGAAACATGAAATTCCAGAAATCTGGAAATTTTGGTTTTCAATTGAATTTTCTTCCTTTCCTTGTTCCAATCACTACCAAAGCCCCTTATATAATCTTATATACAACATATACTAACCATACAACAAGTTTAGGCAGAAAATCATCAAACCCTAACTTGCATATATCATCCAAAATCATCACAACAACTTGTATAACTTGTTGTCTAATCAAAACATGAGCTAGATAACATCTTAAACCAGAAATTAAAAGAAGAAGAACCATGATCAGATCTTATACCTCAAAACAAAGCTTGAAAGAGTGATACTTCACCACCTTTGGAAATTTTTAGTTCCCCTAGCTTCCCAAGCCCACAACTCACTCTTTAATCGGTTTAGAATTTTGATTCCTCACTTAGATGGTGCAAATCAAGAAGAAAATTGTTTTCTCTTGCTCCCCCTTTCTCTCTCTCTTGTCTCGGCCAAGCTCAAGGAAAAATGAAGAAGAAAGGCTGCTCTATGGTGATTAAAAGGCAAGAAGATTAGGATTAGTCTAAGCCACAAGTTTTGCCAACACTTGGATCAACCACAATCACAAAATTTTCTCTTTCTTCTCCTTGCACTTTTGGCCACAAATTTCGGTCAAAGGCAGCTGGAAATGAGGGGATATTTTGCTCAAATATCAATGAGCTCATGTGGTAAGAAAGTGGTGGTCCAGCGGTGCGTTCAATAGGTAGTGCGCGGTACACGTCGGTTCGCACCGTTTTTCCTTAAATCGCACGTATTAGGGTTTTTACTTCCTATTCACTAACCTTATATCATTGCTTCTAATCACATATTATTTCTCACCTAAAAGTCACTTTTAATCACCAAATTTGATCCTTGCTTCGTACCGAAAAATCATCCGGTGAAAAATCGCGAAAACCCTAATTTGCTCCAGTCTTGAAACCGAAAAGTGAAACCCTACTTTCTAGGTTCATTTGCACTTATTATGGAATTACTGGGTAGTAGGCTATAATAAATGAATAATTTCCAAATAAAAGGCATTTTTGAGAAAAATATAAGAAATTTGCGAGTCCTCACACTCTCTCCCCCTTAAAAGAATTTCGACCTCGAAATTCATACCTTCGGTCGCCTCGGAGGACCCCAGAACTCGGTGCTGATCTACGGCATAAACTTGTGTTGATACCTTTGTTCGGTTTCCTCTTTCATGAATTTGTTTCAGTTTGGTTCCTTCCACTTGTTGAGTACTACCCTCTCGTGGCTGTTTCTTCGGGCAGTTGCTACGTTGATGATTGCTACTCCCACAAATCAAACATTTTCCCCCTTTTCGCCAGCAATCATTCTCAGTGTGATTTGCCTTTCCACAGTATCCACAGACCAATCGAGGAACTACTGTTGGATCTTCTCGAGAAATGTCCTTTGATCCGATCTGACTTCCTTTCATGGACCTTTCATCGACTGCTCTTAATGTCCAAGGTGGGCGAGGTGAATGGTTCACTTTTTGCACTTTGGAGAGCAGTATCTTTTCTCCAGATTCCTCAGGTATACTGCTGGATGTATCTCTTTTCCGCGTTTGAAAGGCTTTTACTTGGGCTTTCACATCCTCAATTCTTTGGGCCTTCTCAAGAGCCTCTGTAAACGTATTAACTTGAACTGCCGCTAATGCCTCCTGGATTTCCAAATTTAGTCCTTGTATAAATCGTCTTATTCTCCGTCGCTCCGTTACCACCAATTCGGAAGCGAATTTAGACAGTCTAGTAAATTTGGTCTCATATTCAGCCACACTTAGGGTTCCCTGACGCAACCCAATAAATTCGTCCTCCCTCCTTTCTTGGACTAAAGGTGGGAGATACTTTTCATTAAATTCCCTTACAAAGTTCGCCCATGTCCATACCGTCTGTTCTCTTTCCCACTTGGCCTTAATTACATTCCACCACGCGCGGGCTGGTCCTTCGAATTGAAATACAGCAAAATTTACTTGTCTTTGCTCCGTGTAATTCAAAGCCGCGAAGATATTAATCATTGCCTCCAACCACTGCTCAGCTATATCTGGATCAGGCCCTCCTTGAAATTTCGGAGGTAGAAACTTTTGGAACCTCTCAAGAGCCTTATCCTCTCCGATCTCAGGATTCCGGGGTTGATTCACTGGCATTTGACCTTGTTGATCTACCAGTCGTGCCAGGATATTTGTCATTTGTTGCATCGCCGTCGCCATTTGATCTCCAGCCTCAACCCTCGGTCCCTGTTCTTGCTCGGCCACTGTTTCTCTTTCTTCTCTCGGTTCTTGAGCTTGCCTAGCTCCACGGCCACGACTAGCTCCACGTCCACGACTACGTCTCCCGTCCATATATATGTTTTCCCCCTCTCTTTTCTTTTCTTTTCCCCCAAAAAGGTAATTTAGTGAATAAACACAGTAAATTGACTACAGTAACAAATTCTAGCATTCCAAATACACAAATCAATATATACGCACATAACACGCCATATCAAGAAGACGGATAAGCAAATACACAAATACATATCAAGTTGGACAGATAACCATGTACACACAGGTATACTAACGTCATGTAGTAACAATATACAGGTAAATCAAAAGGAAAAGGTAAAGTCGTCCCAGTATCAGCCCGTCCGGTCTCTCACGTCACTTACTATCCAAACTAGATGTCCCTGACCTCTTGTGCTCATTCTAGTCAGACAAAGCCTGTTCATGTTCCCAAAATACAAGTCTCAAGTCCTTAGCAGCGCCGCAACTCTAGAGTACTCAGGCACGAGAATCCGAAATAAGATAATTCACATCTCGAGCTGCAGTCCCAAGAGTAAACTATCTACAATCGGAATTCCTACCTGACATACCTATCTATGGTCCTCAGATACCATGAGAAAGATTTAAGACCTATAACATTCGCAATTCATAGCTTCACTTAGTCCCTCATACTTATTCACCACTTAGTCCAGGGTCACTCCGCACAGAGACCACGCGAAGCAGCTATAGGTTTTATCCCTCAATCGCTTAACTTTCAAGTCAAATCGAATCCCACAGTCCGGCATCCTAAACTTCAAGCCTAGGATACACTACAGATATCTGAAGCCTAAGCTCTGATACCACCTGTGACGGCCCCACCTCTCCCTAGGGCGTACCCCAGGGTTCGGCGGACCGCCTGCCCAACTCTCGCCGGGACTCACTCATTCACTACAGTCCTCACTTAAAATCTGAATAAATAGGGCAACGATCCAGAACTTAAAGCGAAACTTATAGACATTCCCATCCCCAAAAGGGAGTGTAAAGATCGAATATACAAAGGTTCTCAATCCTTCATACGTCCAGCCCGTGCCAAGCACTAGGCGAGAACCACTACAAAAGAAACAAAAGAAACAAAAGAACTAGACTGGCTAGTCTATGCTCTCATTCTGCTCGCCGTCCCCTGTTAAGGAAAACAAAACTAAAGGGGTGAGCTAAAAGCTCAGTGAGGTTCCGAACAGATAATCAAACAATCAATTCAATACATTAAACATGGAGTATCAATAATTCAAGAAACATTTACAATGGAAAGCGATAGTAACATTCATTAAAAGGATACGGGCTCACATGGAGCTATTCGTTCGTTCGTTCGTTCCCCAGACATTTCCCCTTATTCCTCCAATTATTTGAAAATTTCCTTTTTGAGAAGTAAACCCTCGTGCCTTCGTTCGTTCATTCATCCCCTTCCGGACGTTGGCCGGACTCCACCCATCCGGACGTAGCCGGACTACAAGGTAATACTCGAATATACCAAATTCACCCAGGGTCACCATATCGCCCGACCGAGTCCGCTTCTGGCTCGAGTCGATCGGTAACGAAGGGCAGGGCCCAGTTCAGCCAAACGGCTTACATTCATGCGCAACTAGCATTTAATCATTTAATCATTGAAAATTTTACATTTATTTAGGTCGAGTGCGATAAAGTACACACTCGCCTAGAAAACTCGTTTTAACAATCATTAAAAGCACTTAACACATTATCAATCAATAATAACAAGCCAATAAGTCAAGGAAATATAACAAACAAAGAACACTCACCTAGTTATGTAAAATAACGTGCAAAATATCCTTCCGGATATTACCCTTAGTCACCAATGAAACCTAAGATTGAACAAGAGAACATATTACAGTTTATCGAGCAAAACATTTAAGGGGAAACGAAGAAACCCGACTAATTAGGAGTAAAACGTGTAAAGATAACTTTCAAGTAAAAAGAGGGTTGTTTGGACCCAAGGATGAAAATAACTAGGGTTTCAAAATCAATCGCAAAACCAAGCTCAAAAGGCTTATAGAATTCCAACGGAAAACATTTGACTAACGACAAATCAAAAGACAAATAGATAGGCTAAGAAAATATTTTTCGGAATCGTAAAGAATCGTTTGTATGACTAAAAGTCACTATATATTCAAGTAGAGGTTATATAACAAGGGTTTTGATGAAAATCATATGGAAAAGGAAGACTCTTAAAACCGTACTTGAAAGTAGTTCACTTGTGGCCGATAAAACCCTAACTCATACTTCTATATTTTGGGTACAGAGTAAGTAAACATTTGGCGTTTCAAATTGAAGAGGTATCATGTTTTGGAATGGTAAAACGATCATAGTATTTGCCAAACGAAAATATACAAATTCAAATAGAAACTTAGTCCTTGAGCGAAAATTTGGGCAGCACGCCCTTTGTGTTTACCTAATTTTCCAGCCATTTTGGCTTCATTATTTTTCTCATTCAAGCCCAAGTTTATACACAACACAAATGCATTTCAATAGCCGTTCCATAGGCTCAAGACAATACAAGGACATAAATCAACTAATAACAAATGCGGAAATGAAGTTTACAAAAAAAAACAGATTTGATAGGGTTTTGCGGAATGGGCACATCCGAGGCTACGCTTATCGGATTGAGGTGAAACTTATACCATTTCGAAGCTAAGAGAAAGGGATACAAGATTGAAGAAGGTCACTCAGTCCAGTTTGTAGTGCAACTAGGTCAAAAGATCAGTATACCAAACCAGCACCGTCAAAACAGGTTTACAAACCGCATTCTCGCTCAAATATCACAAGTCAGGCTCCCTAAGTCCAAATCAAGTGATTCCAAAGCCATCCGAAAACTAAGATACAAGGATACAATTCTTAAGAAGACATCAACAACTAAATCAGAAGCATTCCGAATCAAATTAACCAATTACAGAGGCAATTATCAAGTTCGGGTAGAAACAGGGCAGCAGGGGTAAATCGGTCTTTTCACAGGCTACGTTGCTCTGATTGAGTTGAAATTTTGTAGGCACCTATAAAATATCATTCTATACAACTTCTATGTTTTATGCCAAGCCTAATTCGGCCTCTAACTATGAGTAACAGTACTGGGCAGAACTGAAACATGAAATTCCAGAAATCTGGAAATTTTGGTTTTCAATTGAATTTTCTTCCTTTCCTTGTTCCAATCACTACCAAAGCCCCTTATATAATCTTATATACAACATATACTAACCATACAACAAGTTTAGGCAGAAAATCATCAAACCCTAACTTGCATATATCATCCAAAATCATCACAACAACTTGTATAACTTGTTGTCTAATCAAAACATGAGCTAGATAACATCTTAAACCAGAAATTAAAAGAAGAAGAACCATGATCAGATCTTATACCTCAAAACAAAGCTTGAAAGAGTGATACTTCACCACCTTTGGAAATTTTTAGTTCCCCTAGCTTCCCAAGCCCACAACTCACTCTTTAATCGGTTTAGAATTTTGATTCCTCACTTAGATGGTGCAAATCAAGAAGAAAATTGTTTTCTCTTGCTCCCCCTTTCTCTCTCTCTTGTCTCGGCCAAGCTCAAGGAAAAATGAAGAAGAAAGGCTGCTCTATGGTGATTAAAAGGCAAGAAGATTAGGATTAGTCTAAGCCACAAGTTTTGCCAACACTTGGATCAACCACAATCACAAAATTTTCTCTTTCTTCTCCTTGCACTTTTGGCCACAAATTTCGGTCAAAGGCAGCTGGAAATGAGGGGATATTTTGCTCAAATATCAATGAGCTCATGTGGTAAGAAAGTGGTGGTCCAGCGGTGCGTTCAATAGGTAGTGCGCGGTACACGTCGGTTCGCACCGTTTTTCCTTAAATCGCACGTATTAGGGTTTTTACTTCCTATTCACTAACCTTATATCATTGCTTCTAATCACATATTATTTCTCACCTAAAAGTCACTTTTAATCACCAAATTTGATCCTTGCTTCGTACCGAAAAATCATCCGGTGAAAAATCGCGAAAACCCTAATTTGCTCCAGTCTTGAAACCGAAAAGTGAAACCCTACTTTCTAGGTTCATTTGCACTTATTATGGAATTACTGGGTAGTAGGCTATAATAAATGAATAATTTCCAAATAAAAGGCATTTTTGAGAAAAATATAAGAAATTTGCGAGTCCTCACACTCTCTCCCCCTTAAAAGAATTTCGACCTCGAAATTCATACCTTCGGTCGCCTCGGAGGACCCCAGAACTCGGTGCTGATCTACGGCATAAACTTGTGTTGATACCTTTGTTCGGTTTCCTCTTTCATGAATTTGTTTCAGTTTGGTTCCTTCCACTTGTTGAGTACTACCCTCTCGTGGCTGTTTCTTCGGGCAGTTGCTACGTTGATGATTGCTACTCCCACAAATCAAACATTTTCCCCCTTTTCGCCAGCAATCATTCTCAGTGTGATTTGCCTTTCCACAGTATCCACAGACCAATCGAGGAACTACTGTTGGATCTTCTCGAGAAATGTCCTTTGATCCGATCTGACTTCCTTTCATGGACCTTTCATCGACTGCTCTTAATGTCCAAGGTGGGCGAGGTGAATGGTTCACTTTTTGCACTTTGGAGAGCAGTATCTTTTCTCCAGATTCCTCAGGTATACTGCTGGATGTATCTCTTTTCCGCGTTTGAAAGGCTTTTACTTGGGCTTTCACATCCTCAATTCTTTGGGCCTTCTCAAGAGCCTCTGTAAACGTATTAACTTGAACTGCCGCTAATGCCTCCTGGATTTCCAAATTTAGTCCTTGTATAAATCGTCTTATTCTCCGTCGCTCCGTTACCACCAATTCGGAAGCGAATTTAGACAGTCTAGTAAATTTGGTCTCATATTCAGCCACACTTAGGGTTCCCTGACGCAACCCAATAAATTCGTCCTCCCTCCTTTCTTGGACTAAAGGTGGGAGATACTTTTCATTAAATTCCCTTACAAAGTTCGCCCATGTCCATACCGTCTGTTCTCTTTCCCACTTGGCCTTAATTACATTCCACCACGCGCGGGCTGGTCCTTCGAATTGAAATACAGCAAAATTTACTTGTCTTTGCTCCGTGTAATTCAAAGCCGCGAAGATATTAATCATTGCCTCCAACCACTGCTCAGCTATATCTGGATCAGGCCCTCCTTGAAATTTCGGAGGTAGAAACTTTTGGAACCTCTCAAGAGCCTTATCCTCTCCGATCTCAGGATTCCGGGGTTGATTCACTGGCATTTGACCTTGTTGATCTACCAGTCGTGCCAGGATATTTGTCATTTGTTGCATCGCCGTCGCCATTTGATCTCCAGCCTCAACCCTCGGTCCCTGTTCTTGCTCGGCCACTGTTTCTCTTTCTTCTCTCGGTTCTTGAGCTTGCCTAGCTCCACGGCCACGACTAGCTCCACGTCCACGACTACGTCTCCCGTCCATATATATGTTTTCCCCCTCTCTTTTCTTTTCTTTTCCCCCAAAAAGGTAATTTAGTGAATAAACACAGTAAATTGACTACAGTAACAAATTCTAGCATTCCAAATACACAAATCAATATATACGCACATAACACGCCATATCAAGAAGACGGATAAGCAAATACACAAATACATATCAAGTTGGACAGATAACCATGTACACACAGGTATACTAACGTCATGTAGTAACAATATACAGGTAAATCAAAAGGAAAAGGTAAAGTCGTCCCAGTATCAGCCCGTCCGGTCTCTCACGTCACTTACTATCCAAACTAGATGTCCCTGACCTCTTGTGCTCATTCTAGTCAGACAAAGCCTGTTCATGTTCCCAAAATACAAGTCTCAAGTCCTTAGCAGCGCCGCAACTCTAGAGTACTCAGGCACGAGAATCCGAAATAAGATAATTCACATCTCGAGCTGCAGTCCCAAGAGTAAACTATCTACAATCGGAATTCCTACCTGACATACCTATCTATGGTCCTCAGATACCATGAGAAAGATTTAAGACCTATAACATTCGCAATTCATAGCTTCACTTAGTCCCTCATACTTATTCACCACTTAGTCCAGGGTCACTCCGCACAGAGACCACGCGAAGCAGCTATAGGTTTTATCCCTCAATCGCTTAACTTTCAAGTCAAATCGAATCCCACAGTCCGGCATCCTAAACTTCAAGCCTAGGATACACTACAGATATCTGAAGCCTAAGCTCTGATACCACCTGTGACGGCCCCACCTCTCCCTAGGGCGTACCCCAGGGTTCGGCGGACCGCCTGCCCAACTCTCGCCGGGACTCACTCATTCACTACAGTCCTCACTTAAAATCTGAATAAATAGGGCAACGATCCAGAACTTAAAGCGAAACTTATAGACATTCCCATCCCCAAAAGGGAGTGTAAAGATCGAATATACAAAGGTTCTCAATCCTTCATACGTCCAGCCCGTGCCAAGCACTAGGCGAGAACCACTACAAAAGAAACAAAAGAAACAAAAGAACTAGACTGGCTAGTCTATGCTCTCATTCTGCTCGCCGTCCCCTGTTAAGGAAAACAAAACTAAAGGGGTGAGCTAAAAGCTCAGTGAGGTTCCGAACAGATAATCAAACAATCAATTCAATACATTAAACATGGAGTATCAATAATTCAAGAAACATTTACAATGGAAAGCGATAGTAACATTCATTAAAAGGATACGGGCTCACATGGAGCTATTCGTTCGTTCGTTCGTTCCCCAGACATTTCCCCTTATTCCTCCAATTATTTGAAAATTTCCTTTTTGAGAAGTAAACCCTCGTGCCTTCGTTCGTTCATTCATCCCCTTCCGGACGTTGGCCGGACTCCACCCATCCGGACGTAGCCGGACTACAAGGTAATACTCGAATATACCAAATTCACCCAGGGTCACCATATCGCCCGACCGAGTCCGCTTCTGGCTCGAGTCGATCGGTAACGAAGGGCAGGGCCCAGTTCAGCCAAACGGCTTACATTCATGCGCAACTAGCATTTAATCATTTAATCATTGAAAATTTTACATTTATTTAGGTCGAGTGCGATAAAGTACACACTCGCCTAGAAAACTCGTTTTAACAATCATTAAAAGCACTTAACACATTATCAATCAATAATAACAAGCCAATAAGTCAAGGAAATATAACAAACAAAGAACACTCACCTAGTTATGTAAAATAACGTGCAAAATATCCTTCCGGATATTACCCTTAGTCACCAATGAAACCTAAGATTGAACAAGAGAACATATTACAGTTTATCGAGCAAAACATTTAAGGGGAAACGAAGAAACCCGACTAATTAGGAGTAAAACGTGTAAAGATAACTTTCAAGTAAAAAGAGGGTTGTTTGGACCCAAGGATGAAAATAACTAGGGTTTCAAAATCAATCGCAAAACCAAGCTCAAAAGGCTTATAGAATTCCAACGGAAAACATTTGACTAACGACAAATCAAAAGACAAATAGATAGGCTAAGAAAATATTTTTCGGAATCGTAAAGAATCGTTTGTATGACTAAAAGTCACTATATATTCAAGTAGAGGTTATATAACAAGGGTTTTGATGAAAATCATATGGAAAAGGAAGACTCTTAAAACCGTACTTGAAAGTAGTTCACTTGTGGCCGATAAAACCCTAACTCATACTTCTATATTTTGGGTACAGAGTAAGTAAACATTTGGCGTTTCAAATTGAAGAGGTATCATGTTTTGGAATGGTAAAACGATCATAGTATTTGCCAAACGAAAATATACAAATTCAAATAGAAACTTAGTCCTTGAGCGAAAATTTGGGCAGCACGCCCTTTGTGTTTACCTAATTTTCCAGCCATTTTGGCTTCATTATTTTTCTCATTCAAGCCCAAGTTTATACACAACACAAATGCATTTCAATAGCCGTTCCATAGGCTCAAGACAATACAAGGACATAAATCAACTAATAACAAATGCGGAAATGAAGTTTACAAAAAAAAACAGATTTGATAGGGTTTTGCGGAATGGGCACATCCGAGGCTACGCTTATCGGATTGAGGTGAAACTTATACCATTTCGAAGCTAAGAGAAAGGGATACAAGATTGAAGAAGGTCACTCAGTCCAGTTTGTAGTGCAACTAGGTCAAAAGATCAGTATACCAAACCAGCACCGTCAAAACAGGTTTACAAACCGCATTCTCGCTCAAATATCACAAGTCAGGCTCCCTAAGTCCAAATCAAGTGATTCCAAAGCCATCCGAAAACTAAGATACAAGGATACAATTCTTAAGAAGACATCAACAACTAAATCAGAAGCATTCCGAATCAAATTAACCAATTACAGAGGCAATTATCAAGTTCGGGTAGAAACAGGGCAGCAGGGGTAAATCGGTCTTTTCACAGGCTACGTTGCTCTGATTGAGTTGAAATTTTGTAGGCACCTATAAAATATCATTCTATACAACTTCTATGTTTTATGCCAAGCCTAATTCGGCCTCTAACTATGAGTAACAGTACTGGGCAGAACTGAAACATGAAATTCCAGAAATCTGGAAATTTTGGTTTTCAATTGAATTTTCTTCCTTTCCTTGTTCCAATCACTACCAAAGCCCCTTATATAATCTTATATACAACATATACTAACCATACAACAAGTTTAGGCAGAAAATCATCAAACCCTAACTTGCATATATCATCCAAAATCATCACAACAACTTGTATAACTTGTTGTCTAATCAAAACATGAGCTAGATAACATCTTAAACCAGAAATTAAAAGAACAAGAACCATGATCAGATCTTATACCTCAAAACAAAGCTTGAAAGAGTGATACTTCACCACCTTTGGAAATTTTTAGTTCCCCTAGCTTCCCAAGCCCACAACTCACTCTTTAATCGGTTTAGAATTTTGATTCCTCACTTAGATGGTGCAAATCAAGAAGAAAATTGTTTTCTCTTGCTCCCCCTTTCTCTCTCTCTTGTCTCGGCCAAGCTCAAGGAAAAATGAAGAAGAAAGGCTGCTCTATGGTGATTAAAAGGCAAGAAGATTAGGATTAGTCTAAGCCACAAGTTTTGCCAACACTTGGATCAACCACAATCACAAAATTTTCTCTTTCTTCTCCTTGCACTTTTGGCCACAAATTTCGGTCAAAGGCAGCTGGAAATGAGGGGATATTTTGCTCAAATATCAATGAGCTCATGTGGTAAGAAAGTGGTGGTCCAGCGGTGCGTTCAATAGGTAGTGCGCGGTACACGTCGGTTCGCACCGTTTTTCCTTAAATCGCACGTATTAGGGTTTTTACTTCCTATTCACTAACCTTATATCATTGCTTCTAATCACATATTATTTCTCACCTAAAAGTCACTTTTAATCACCAAATTTGATCCTTGCTTCGTACCGAAAAATCATCCGGTGAAAAATCGCGAAAACCCTAATTTGCTCCAGTCTTGAAACCGAAAAGTGAAACCCTACTTTCTAGGTTCATTTGCACTTATTATGGAATTACTGGGTAGTAGGCTATAATAAATGAATAATTTCCAAATAAAAGGCATTTTTGAGAAAAATATAAGAAATTTGCGAGTCCTCACACTCTCTCCCCCTTAAAAGAATTTCGACCTCGAAATTCATACCTTCGGTCGCCTCGGAGGACCCCAGAACTCGGTGCTGATCTACGGCATAAACTTGTGTTGATACCTTTGTTCGGTTTCCTCTTTCATGAATTTGTTTCAGTTTGGTTCCTTCCACTTGTTGAGTACTACCCTCTCGTGGCTGTTTCTTCGGGCAGTTGCTACGTTGATGATTGCTACTCCCACAAATCAAACATTTTCCCCCTTTTCGCCAGCAATCATTCTCAGTGTGATTTGCCTTTCCACAGTATCCACAGGCCAATCGAGGAACTACTGTTGGATCTTCTCGAGAAATGTCCTTTGATCCGATCTGACTTCCTTTCATGGACCTTTCATCGACTGCTCTTAATGTCCAAGGTGGGCGAGGTGAATGGTTCACTTTTTGCACTTTGGAGAGCAGTATCTTTTCTCCAGATTCCTCAGGTATACTGCTGGATGTATCTCTTTTCCGCGTTTGAAAGGCTTTTACTTGGGCTTTCACATCCTCAATTCTTTGGGCCTTCTCAAGAGCCTCTGTAAACGTATTAACTTGAACTGCCGCTAATGCCTCCTGGATTTCCAAATTTAGTCCTTGTATAAATCGTCTTATTCTCCGTCGCTCCGTTACCACCAATTCGGAAGCGAATTTAGACAGTCTAGTAAATTTGGTCTCATATTCAGCCACACTTAGGGTTCCCTGACGCAACCCAATAAATTCGTCCTCCCTCCTTTCTTGGACTAAAGGTGGGAGATACTTTTCATTAAATTCCCTTACAAAGTTCGCCCATGTCCATACCGTCTGTTCTCTTTCCCACTTGGCCTTAATTACATTCCACCACGCGCGGGCTGGTCCTTCGAATTGAAATACAGCAAAATTTACTTGTCTTTGCTCCGTGTAATTCAAAGCCGCGAAGATATTAATCATTGCCTCCAACCACTGCTCAGCTATATCTGGATCAGGCCCTCCTTGAAATTTCGGAGGTAGAAACTTTTGGAACCTCTCAAGAGCCTTATCCTCTCCGATCTCAGGATTCCGGGGTTGATTCACTGGCATTTGACCTTGTTGATCTACCAGTCGTGCCAGGATATTTGTCATTTGTTGCATCGCCGTCGCCATTTGATCTCCAGCCTCAACCCTCGGTCCCTGTTCTTGCTCGGCCACTGTTTCTCTTTCTTCTCTCGGTTCTTGAGCTTGCCTAGCTCCACGGCCACGACTAGCTCCACGTCCACGACTACGTCTCCCGTCCATATATATGTTTTCCCCCTCTCTTTTCTTTTCTTTTCCCCCAAAAAGGTAATTTAGTGAATAAACACAGTAAATTGACTACAGTAACAAATTCTAGCATTCCAAATACACAAATCAATATATACGCACATAACACGCCATATCAAGAAGACGGATAAGCAAATACACAAATACATATCAAGTTGGACAGATAACCATGTACACACAGGTATACTAACGTCATGTAGTAACAATATACAGGTAAATCAAAAGGAAAAGGTAAAGTCGTCCCAGTATCAGCCCGTCCGGTCTCTCACGTCACTTACTATCCAAACTAGATGTCCCTGACCTCTTGTGCTCATTCTAGTCAGACAAAGCCTGTTCATGTTCCCAAAATACAAGTCTCAAGTCCTTAGCAGCGCCGCAACTCTAGAGTACTCAGGCACGAGAATCCGAAATAAGATAATTCACATCTCGAGCTGCAGTCCCAAGAGTAAACTATCTACAATCGGAATTCCTACCTGACATACCTATCTATGGTCCTCAGATACCATGAGAAAGATTTAAGACCTATAACATTCGCAATTCATAGCTTCACTTAGTCCCTCATACTTATTCACCACTTAGTCCAGGGTCACTCCGCACAGAGACCACGCGAAGCAGCTATAGGTTTTATCCCTCAATCGCTTAACTTTCAAGTCAAATCGAATCCCACAGTCCGGCATCCTAAACTTCAAGCCTAGGATACACTACAGATATCTGAAGCCTAAGCTCTGATACCACCTGTGACGGCCCCACCTCTCCCTAGGGCGTACCCCAGGGTTCGGCGGACCGCCTGCCCAACTCTCGCCGGGACTCACTCATTCACTACAGTCCTCACTTAAAATCTGAATAAATAGGGCAACGATCCAGAACTTAAAGCGAAACTTATAGACATTCCCATCCCCAAAAGGGAGTGTAAAGATCGAATATACAAAGGTTCTCAATCCTTCATACGTCCAGCCCGTGCCAAGCACTAGGCGAGAACCACTACAAAAGAAACAAAAGAAACAAAAGAACTAGACTGGCTAGTCTATGCTCTCATTCTGCTCGCCGTCCCCTGTTAAGGAAAACAAAACTAAAGGGGTGAGCTAAAAGCTCAGTGAGGTTCCGAACAGATAATCAAACAATCAATTCAATACATTAAACATGGAGTATCAATAATTCAAGAAACATTTACAATGGAAAGCGATAGTAACATTCATTAAAAGGATACGGGCTCACATGGAGCTATTCGTTCGTTCGTTCGTTCCCCAGACATTTCCCCTTATTCCTCCAATTATTTGAAAATTTCCTTTTTGAGAAGTAAACCCTCGTGCCTTCGTTCGTTCATTCATCCCCTTCCGGACGTTGGCCGGACTCCACCCATCCGGACGTAGCCGGACTACAAGGTAATACTCGAATATACCAAATTCACCCAGGGTCACCATATCGCCCGACCGAGTCCGCTTCTGGCTCGAGTCGATCGGTAACGAAGGGCAGGGCCCAGTTCAGCCAAACGGCTTACATTCATGCGCAACTAGCATTTAATCATTTAATCATTGAAAATTTTACATTTATTTAGGTCGAGTGCGATAAAGTACACACTCGCCTAGAAAACTCGTTTTAACAATCATTAAAAGCACTTAACACATTATCAATCAATAATAACAAGCCAATAAGTCAAGGAAATATAACAAACAAAGAACACTCACCTAGTTATGTAAAATAACGTGCAAAATATCCTTCCGGATATTACCCTTAGTCACCAATGAAACCTAAGATTGAACAAGAGAACATATTACAGTTTATCGAGCAAAACATTTAAGGGGAAACGAAGAAACCCGACTAATTAGGAGTAAAACGTGTAAAGATAACTTTCAAGTAAAAAGAGGGTTGTTTGGACCCAAGGATGAAAATAACTAGGGTTTCAAAATCAATCGCAAAACCAAGCTCAAAAGGCTTATAGAATTCCAACGGAAAACATTTGACTAACGACAAATCAAAAGACAAATAGATAGGCTAAGAAAATATTTTTCGGAATCGTAAAGAATCGTTTGTATGACTAAAAGTCACTATATATTCAAGTAGAGGTTATATAACAAGGGTTTTGATGAAAATCATATGGAAAAGGAAGACTCTTAAAACCGTACTTGAAAGTAGTTCACTTGTGGCCGATAAAACCCTAACTCATACTTCTATATTTTGGGTACAGAGTAAGTAAACATTTGGCGTTTCAAATTGAAGAGGTATCATGTTTTGGAATGGTAAAACGATCATAGTATTTGCCAAACGAAAATATACAAATTCAAATAGAAACTTAGTCCTTGAGCGAAAATTTGGGCAGCACGCCCTTTGTGTTTACCTAATTTTCCAGCCATTTTGGCTTCATTATTTTTCTCATTCAAGCCCAAGTTTATACACAACACAAATGCATTTCAATAGCCGTTCCATAGGCTCAAGACAATACAAGGACATAAATCAACTAATAACAAATGCGGAAATGAAGTTTACAAAAAAAAACAGATTTGATAGGGTTTTGCGGAATGGGCACATCCGAGGCTACGCTTATCGGATTGAGGTGAAACTTATACCATTTCGAAGCTAAGAGAAAGGGATACAAGATTGAAGAAGGTCACTCAGTCCAGTTTGTAGTGCAACTAGGTCAAAAGATCAGTATACCAAACCAGCACCGTCAAAACAGGTTTACAAACCGCATTCTCGCTCAAATATCACAAGTCAGGCTCCCTAAGTCCAAATCAAGTGATTCCAAAGCCATCCGAAAACTAAGATACAAGGATACAATTCTTAAGAAGACATCAACAACTAAATCAGAAGCATTCCGAATCAAATTAACCAATTACAGAGGCAATTATCAAGTTCGGGTAGAAACAGGGCAGCAGGGGTAAATCGGTCTTTTCACAGGCTACGTTGCTCTGATTGAGTTGAAATTTTGTAGGCACCTATAAAATATCATTCTATACAACTTCTATGTTTTATGCCAAGCCTAATTCGGCCTCTAACTATGAGTAACAGTACTGGGCAGAACTGAAACATGAAATTCCAGAAATCTGGAAATTTTGGTTTTCAATTGAATTTTCTTCCTTTCCTTGTTCCAATCACTACCAAAGCCCCTTATATAATCTTATATACAACATATACTAACCATACAACAAGTTTAGGCAGAAAATCATCAAACCCTAACTTGCATATATCATCCAAAATCATCACAACAACTTGTATAACTTGTTGTCTAATCAAAACATGAGCTAGATAACATCTTAAACCAGAAATTAAAAGAACAAGAACCATGATCAGATCTTATACCTCAAAACAAAGCTTGAAAGAGTGATACTTCACCACCTTTGGAAATTTTTAGTTCCCCTAGCTTCCCAAGCCCACAACTCACTCTTTAATCGGTTTAGAATTTTGATTCCTCACTTAGATGGTGCAAATCAAGAAGAAAATTGTTTTCTCTTGCTCCCCCTTTCTCTCTCTCTTGTCTCGGCCAAGCTCAAGGAAAAATGAAGAAGAAAGGCTGCTCTATGGTGATTAAAAGGCAAGAAGATTAGGATTAGTCTAAGCCACAAGTTTTGCCAACACTTGGATCAACCACAATCACAAAATTTTCTCTTTCTTCTCCTTGCACTTTTGGCCACAAATTTCGGTCAAAGGCAGCTGGAAATGAGGGGATATTTTGCTCAAATATCAATGAGCTCATGTGGTAAGAAAGTGGTGGTCCAGCGGTGCGTTCAATAGGTAGTGCGCGGTACACGTCGGTTCGCACCGTTTTTCCTTAAATCGCACGTATTAGGGTTTTTACTTCCTATTCACTAACCTTATATCATTGCTTCTAATCACATATTATTTCTCACCTAAAAGTCACTTTTAATCACCAAATTTGATCCTTGCTTCGTACCGAAAAATCATCCGGTGAAAAATCGCGAAAACCCTAATTTGCTCCAGTCTTGAAACCGAAAAGTGAAACCCTACTTTCTAGGTTCATTTGCACTTATTATGGAATTACTGGGTAGTAGGCTATAATAAATGAATAATTTCCAAATAAAAGGCATTTTTGAGAAAAATATAAGAAATTTGCGAGTCCTCACACTCTCTCCCCCTTAAAAGAATTTCGACCTCGAAATTCATACCTTCGGTCGCCTCGGAGGACCCCAGAACTCGGTGCTGATCTACGGCATAAACTTGTGTTGATACCTTTGTTCGGTTTCCTCTTTCATGAATTTGTTTCAGTTTGGTTCCTTCCACTTGTTGAGTACTACCCTCTCGTGGCTGTTTCTTCGGGCAGTTGCTACGTTGATGATTGCTACTCCCACAAATCAAACATTTTCCCCCTTTTCGCCAGCAATCATTCTCAGTGTGATTTGCCTTTCCACAGTATCCACAGGCCAATCGAGGAACTACTGTTGGATCTTCTCGAGAAATGTCCTTTGATCCGATCTGACTTCCTTTCATGGACCTTTCATCGACTGCTCTTAATGTCCAAGGTGGGCGAGGTGAATGGTTCACTTTTTGCACTTTGGAGAGCAGTATCTTTTCTCCAGATTCCTCAGGTATACTGCTGGATGTATCTCTTTTCCGCGTTTGAAAGGCTTTTACTTGGGCTTTCACATCCTCAATTCTTTGGGCCTTCTCAAGAGCCTCTGTAAACGTATTAACTTGAACTGCCGCTAATGCCTCCTGGATTTCCAAATTTAGTCCTTGTATAAATCGTCTTATTCTCCGTCGCTCCGTTACCACCAATTCGGAAGCGAATTTAGACAGTCTAGTAAATTTGGTCTCATATTCAGCCACACTTAGGGTTCCCTGACGCAACCCAATAAATTCGTCCTCCCTCCTTTCTTGGACTAAAGGTGGGAGATACTTTTCATTAAATTCCCTTACAAAGTTCGCCCATGTCCATACCGTCTGTTCTCTTTCCCACTTGGCCTTAATTACATTCCACCACGCGCGGGCTGGTCCTTCGAATTGAAATACAGCAAAATTTACTTGTCTTTGCTCCGTGTAATTCAAAGCCGCGAAGATATTAATCATTGCCTCCAACCACTGCTCAGCTATATCTGGATCAGGCCCTCCTTGAAATTTCGGAGGTAGAAACTTTTGGAACCTCTCAAGAGCCTTATCCTCTCCGATCTCAGGATTCCGGGGTTGATTCACTGGCATTTGACCTTGTTGATCTACCAGTCGTGCCAGGATATTTGTCATTTGTTGCATCGCCGTCGCCATTTGATCTCCAGCCTCAACCCTCGGTCCCTGTTCTTGCTCGGCCACTGTTTCTCTTTCTTCTCTCGGTTCTTGAGCTTGCCTAGCTCCACGGCCACGACTAGCTCCACGTCCACGACTACGTCTCCCGTCCATATATATGTTTTCCCCCTCTCTTTTCTTTTCTTTTCCCCCAAAAAGGTAATTTAGTGAATAAACACAGTAAATTGACTACAGTAACAAATTCTAGCATTCCAAATACACAAATCAATATATACGCACATAACACGCCATATCAAGAAGACGGATAAGCAAATACACAAATACATATCAAGTTGGACAGATAACCATGTACACACAGGTATACTAACGTCATGTAGTAACAATATACAGGTAAATCAAAAGGAAAAGGTAAAGTCGTCCCAGTATCAGCCCGTCCGGTCTCTCACGTCACTTACTATCCAAACTAGATGTCCCTGACCTCTTGTGCTCATTCTAGTCAGACAAAGCCTGTTCATGTTCCCAAAATACAAGTCTCAAGTCCTTAGCAGCGCCGCAACTCTAGAGTACTCAGGCACGAGAATCCGAAATAAGATAATTCACATCTCGAGCTGCAGTCCCAAGAGTAAACTATCTACAATCGGAATTCCTACCTGACATACCTATCTATGGTCCTCAGATACCATGAGAAAGATTTAAGACCTATAACATTCGCAATTCATAGCTTCACTTAGTCCCTCATACTTATTCACCACTTAGTCCAGGGTCACTCCGCACAGAGACCACGCGAAGCAGCTATAGGTTTTATCCCTCAATCGCTTAACTTTCAAGTCAAATCGAATCCCACAGTCCGGCATCCTAAACTTCAAGCCTAGGATACACTACAGATATCTGAAGCCTAAGCTCTGATACCACCTGTGACGGCCCCACCTCTCCCTAGGGCGTACCCCAGGGTTCGGCGGACCGCCTGCCCAACTCTCGCCGGGACTCACTCATTCACTACAGTCCTCACTTAAAATCTGAATAAATAGGGCAACGATCCAGAACTTAAAGCGAAACTTATAGACATTCCCATCCCCAAAAGGGAGTGTAAAGATCGAATATACAAAGGTTCTCAATCCTTCATACGTCCAGCCCGTGCCAAGCACTAGGCGAGAACCACTACAAAAGAAACAAAAGAAACAAAAGAACTAGACTGGCTAGTCTATGCTCTCATTCTGCTCGCCGTCCCCTGTTAAGGAAAACAAAACTAAAGGGTGAGCTAAAAGCTCAGTGAGGTTCCGAACAGATAATCAAACAATCAATTCAATACATTAAACATGGAGTATCAATAATTCAAGAAACATTTACAATGGAAAGCGATAGTAACATTCATTAAAAGGATACGGGCTCACATGGAGCTATTCGTTCGTTCGTTCGTTCCCCAGACATTTCCCCTTATTCCTCCAATTATTTGAAAATTTCCTTTTTGAGAAGTAAACCCTCGTGCCTTCGTTCGTTCATTCATCCCCTTCCGGACGTTGGCCGGACTCCACCCATCCGGACGTAGCCGGACTACAAGGTAATACTCGAATATACCAAATTCACCCAGGGTCACCATATCGCCCGACCGAGTCCGCTTCTGGCTCGAGTCGATCGGTAACGAAGGGCAGGGCCCAGTTCAGCCAAACGGCTTACATTCATGCGCAACTAGCATTTAATCATTTAATCATTGAAAATTTTACATTTATTTAGGTCGAGTGCGATAAAGTACACACTCGCCTAGAAAACTCGTTTTAACAATCATTAAAAGCACTTAACACATTATCAATCAATAATAACAAGCCAATAAGTCAAGGAAATATAACAAACAAAGAACACTCACCTAGTTATGTAAAATAACGTGCAAAATATCCTTCCGGATATTACCCTTAGTCACCAATGAAACCTAAGATTGAACAAGAGAACATATTACAGTTTATCGAGCAAAACATTTAAGGGGAAACGAAGAAACCCGACTAATTAGGAGTAAAACGTGTAAAGATAACTTTCAAGTAAAAAGAGGGTTGTTTGGACCCAAGGATGAAAATAACTAGGGTTTCAAAATCAATCGCAAAACCAAGCTCAAAAGGCTTATAGAATTCCAACGGAAAACATTTGACTAACGACAAATCAAAAGACAAATAGATAGGCTAAGAAAATATTTTTCGGAATCGTAAAGAATCGTTTGTATGACTAAAAGTCACTATATATTCAAGTAGAGGTTATATAACAAGGGTTTTGATGAAAATCATATGGAAAAGGAAGACTCTTAAAACCGTACTTGAAAGTAGTTCACTTGTGGCCGATAAAACCCTAACTCATACTTCTATATTTTGGGTACAGAGTAAGTAAACATTTGGCGTTTCAAATTGAAGAGGTATCATGTTTTGGAATGGTAAAACGATCATAGCATTTGCCAAACGAAAATATACAAATTCAAATAGAAACTTAGTCCTTGAGCGAAAATTAGGTAAGCAGCACGCCTTTTGTGTTTACCTAATTTTCCAGCCATTTTGGCTTCATTATTTTTCTCATTCAAGCCCAAGTTTATACACAACACAAATGCATTTCAATAGCCGTTCCATAGGCTCAAGACAATACAAGGACATAAATCAACTAATAACAAATGCGGAAATGAAGTTTACAAAAAAAACAGATTTGATAGGGTTTTGCGGAATGGGCACATCCGAGGCTACGCTTATCGGATTGAGGTGAAACTTATACCATTTCGAAGCTAAGAGAAAGGGATACAAGATTGAAGAAGGTCACTCAGTCCAGTTTGTAGTGCAACTAGGTCAAAAGATCAGTATACCAAACCAGCACCGTCAAAACAGGTTTACAAACCGCATTCTCGCTCAAATATCACAAGTCAGGCTCCCTAAGTCCAAATCAAGTGATTCCAAAGCCATCCGAAAACTAAGATACAAGGATACAATTCTTAAGAAGACATCAACAACTAAATCAGAAGCATTCCGAATCAAATTAACCAATTACAGAGGCAATTATCAAGTTCGGGTAGAAACAGGGCAGCAGGGGTAAATCGGTCTTTTCACAGGCTACGTTGCTCTGATTGAGTTGAAATTTTGTAGGCACCTATAAAATATCATTCTATACAACTTCTATGTTTTATGCCAAGCCTAATTCGGCCTCTAACTATGAGTAACAGTACTGGGCAGAACTGAAACATGAAATTCCAGAAATCTGGAAATTTTGGTTTTCAATTGAATTTTCTTCCTTTCCTTGTTCCAATCACTACCAAAGCCCCTTATATAATCTTATATACAACATATACTAACCATACAACAAGTTTAGGCAGAAAATCATCAAACCCTAACTTGCATATATCATCCAAAATCATCACAACAACTTGTATAACTTGTTGTCTAATCAAAACATGAGCTAGATAACATCTTAAACCAGAAATTAAAAGAACAAGAACCATGATCAGATCTTATACCTCAAAACAAAGCTTGAAAGAGTGATACTTCACCACCTTTGGAAATTTTTAGTTCCCCTAGCTTCCCAAGCCCACAACTCACTCTTTAATCGGTTTAGAATTTTGATTCCTCACTTAGATGGTGCAAATCAAGAAGAAAATTGTTTTCTCTTGCTCCCCCTTTCTCTCTCTCTTGTCTCGGCCAAGCTCAAGGAAAAATGAAGAAGAAAGGCTGCTCTATGGTGATTAAAAGGCAAGAAGATTAGGATTAGTCTAAGCCACAAGTTTTGCCAACACTTGGATCAACCACAATCACAAAATTTTCTCTTTCTTCTCCTTGCACTTTTGGCCACAAATTTCGGTCAAAGGCAGCTGGAAATGAGGGGATATTTTGCTCAAATATCAATGAGCTCATGTGGTAAGAAAGTGGTGGTCCAGCGGTGCGTTCAATAGGTAGTGCGCGGTACACGTCGGTTCGCACCGTTTTTCCTTAAATCGCACGTATTAGGGTTTTTACTTCCTATTCACTAACCTTATATCATTGCTTCTAATCACATATTATTTCTCACCTAAAAGTCACTTTTAATCACCAAATTTGATCCTTGCTTCGTACCGAAAAATCATCCGGTGAAAAATCGCGAAAACCCTAATTTGCTCCAGTCTTGAAACCGAAAAGTGAAACCCTACTTTCTAGGTTCATTTGCACTTATTATGGAATTACTGGGTAGTAGGCTATAATAAATGAATAATTTCCAAATAAAAGGCATTTTTGAGAAAAATATAAGAAATTTGCGAGTCCTCACACTCTCTCCCCCTTAAAAGAATTTCGACCTCGAAATTCATACCTTCGGTCGCCTCGGAGGACCCCAGAACTCGGTGCTGATCTACGGCATAAACTTGTGTTGATACCTTTGTTCGGTTTCCTCTTTCATGAATTTGTTTCAGTTTGGTTCCTTCCACTTGTTGAGTACTACCCTCTCGTGGCTGTTTCTTCGGGCAGTTGCTACGTTGATGATTGCTACTCCCACAAATCAAACATTTTCCCCCTTTTCGCCAGCAATCATTCTCAGTGTGATTTGCCTTTCCACAGTATCCACAGGCCAATCGAGGAACTACTGTTGGATCTTCTCGAGAAATGTCCTTTGATCCGATCTGACTTCCTTTCATGGACCTTTCATCGACTGCTCTTAATGTCCAAGGTGGGCGAGGTGAATGGTTCACTTTTTGCACTTTGGAGAGCAGTATCTTTTCTCCAGATTCCTCAGGTATACTGCTGGATGTATCTCTTTTCCGCGTTTGAAAGGCTTTTACTTGGGCTTTCACATCCTCAATTCTTTGGGCCTTCTCAAGAGCCTCTGTAAACGTATTAACTTGAACTGCCGCTAATGCCTCCTGGATTTCCAAATTTAGTCCTTGTATAAATCGTCTTATTCTCCGTCGCTCCGTTACCACCAATTCGGAAGCGAATTTAGACAGTCTAGTAAATTTGGTCTCATATTCAGCCACACTTAGGGTTCCCTGACGCAACCCAATAAATTCGTCCTCCCTCCTTTCTTGGACTAAAGGTGGGAGATACTTTTCATTAAATTCCCTTACAAAGTTCGCCCATGTCCATACCGTCTGTTCTCTTTCCCACTTGGCCTTAATTACATTCCACCACGCGCGGGCTGGTCCTTCGAATTGAAATACAGCAAAATTTACTTGTCTTTGCTCCGTGTAATTCAAAGCCGCGAAGATATTAATCATTGCCTCCAACCACTGCTCAGCTATATCTGGATCAGGCCCTCCTTGAAATTTCGGAGGTAGAAACTTTTGGAACCTCTCAAGAGCCTTATCCTCTCCGATCTCAGGATTCCGGGGTTGATTCACTGGCATTTGACCTTGTTGATCTACCAGTCGTGCCAGGATATTTGTCATTTGTTGCATCGCCGTCGCCATTTGATCTCCAGCCTCAACCCTCGGTCCCTGTTCTTGCTCGGCCACTGTTTCTCTTTCTTCTCTCGGTTCTTGAGCTTGCCTAGCTCCACGGCCACGACTAGCTCCACGTCCACGACTACGTCTCCCGTCCATATATATGTTTTCCCCCTCTCTTTTCTTTTCTTTTCCCCCAAAAAGGTAATTTAGTGAATAAACACAGTAAATTGACTACAGTAACAAATTCTAGCATTCCAAATACACAAATCAATATATACGCACATAACACGCCATATCAAGAAGACGGATAAGCAAATACACAAATACATATCAAGTTGGACAGATAACCATGTACACACAGGTATACTAACGTCATGTAGTAACAATATACAGGTAAATCAAAAGGAAAAGGTAAAGTCGTCCCAGTATCAGCCCGTCCGGTCTCTCACGTCACTTACTATCCAAACTAGATGTCCCTGACCTCTTGTACTCATTCTAGTCGGACAAAGCCTGTTCATGTTCCCAAAATACAAGTCTCAAGTCCTTAGCAGCGCCGCAACTCTAGAGTACTCAGGCACGAGAATCCGAAATAAGATAATTCACATCTCGAGCTGCAGTCCCAAGAGTAAACTATCTACAATCGGAATTCCTACCTGACATACCTATCTATGGTCCTCAGATACCATGAGAAAGATTTAAGACCTATAACATTCGCAATTCATAGCTTCACTTAGTCCCTCATACTTATTCACCACTTAGTCCAGGGTCACTCCGCACAGAGACCACGCGAAGCAGCTATAGGTTTTATCCCTCAATCGCTTAACTTTCAAGTCAAATCGAATCCCACAGTCCGGCATCCTAAACTTCAAGCCTAGGATACACTACAGATATCTGAAGCCTAAGCTCTGATACCACCTGTGACGGCCCCACCTCTCCCTAGGGCGTACCCCAGGGTTCGGCGGACCGCCTGCCCAACTCTCGCCGGGACTCACTCATTCACTACAGTCCTCACTTAAAATCTGAATAAATAGGGCAACGATCCAGAACTTAAAGCGAAACTTATAGACATTCCCATCCCCAAAAGGGAGTGTAAAGATCGAATATACAAAGGTTCTCAATCCTTCATACGTCCAGCCCGTGCCAAGCACTAGGCGAGAACCACTACAAAAGAAACAAAAGAAACAAAAGAACTAGACTGGCTAGTCTATGCTCTCATTCTGCTCGCCGTCCCCTATTAAGGAAAACAAAACTAAAGGAGTGAGCTAAAAGCTCAGTGAGGTTCCGAACAGATAATCAAACAATCAATTCAATACATTAAACATGGAGTATCAATAATTCAAGAAACATTTACAATGGAAAGCGATAGTAACATTCATTAAAAGGATACGGGCTCACATGGAGCTATTCGTTCGTTCGTTCGTTCCCCAGACATTTCCCCTTATTCCTCCAATTATTTGAAAATTTCCTTTTTGAGAAGTAAACCCTCGTGCCTTCGTTCGTTCATTCATCCCCTTCCGGACGTTGGCCGGACTCCACCCATCCGGACGTAGCCGGACTACAAGGTAATACTCGAATATACCAAATTCACCCAGGGTCACCATATCGCCCGACCGAGTCCGCTTCTGGCTCGAGTCGATCGGTAACGAAGGGCAGGGCCCAGTTCAGCCAAACGGCTTACATTCATGCGCAACTAGCATTTAATCATTTAATCATTGAAAATTTTACATTTATTTAGGTCGAGTGCGATAAAGTACACACTCGCCTAGAAAACTCGTTTTAACAATCATTAAAAGCACTTAACACATTATCAATCAATAATAACAAGCCAATAAGTCAAGGAAATATAACAAACAAAGAACACTCACCTAGTTATGTAAAATAACGTGCAAAATATCCTTCCGGATATTACCCTTAGTCACCAATGAAACCTAAGATTGAACAAGAGAACATATTACAGTTTATCGAGCAAAACATTTAAGGGGAAACGAAGAAACCCGACTAATTAGGAGTAAAACGTGTAAAGATAACTTTCAAGTAAAAAGAGGGTTGTTTGGACCCAAGGATGAAAATAACTAGGGTTTCAAAATCAATCGCAAAACCAAGCTCAAAAGGCTTATAGAATTCCAACGGAAAACATTTGACTAACGACAAATCAAAAGACAAATAGATAGGCTAAGAAAATATTTTTCGGAATCGTAAAGAATCGTTTGTATGACTAAAAGTCACTATATATTCAAGTAGAGGTTATATAACAAGGGTTTTGATGAAAATCATATGGAAAAGGAAGACTCTTAAAACCGTACTTGAAAGTAGTTCACTTGTGGCCGATAAAACCCTAACTCATACTTCTATATTTTGGGTACAGAGTAAGTAAACATTTGGCGTTTCAAATTGAAGAGGTATCATGTTTTGGAATGGTAAAACGATCATAGCATTTGCCAAACGAAAATATACAAATTCAAATAGAAACTTAGTCCTTGAGCGAAAATTAGGTAAGCAGCACGCCTTTTGTGTTTACCTAATTTTCCAGCCATTTTGGCTTCATTATTTTTCTCATTCAAGCCCAAGTTTATACACAACACAAATGCATTTCAATAGCCGTTCCATAGGCTCAAGACAATACAAGGACATAAATCAACTAATAACAAATGCGGAAATGAAGTTTACAAAAAAAAACAGATTTGATAGGGTTTTGCGGAATGGGCACATCCGAGGCTACGCTTATCGGATTGAGGTGAAACTTATACCATTTCGAAGCTAAGAGAAAGGGATACAAGATTGAAGAAGGTCACTCAGTCCAGTTTGTAGTGCAACTAGGTCAAAAGATCAGTATACCAAACCAGCACCGTCAAAACAGGTTTACAAACCGCATTCTCGCTCAAATATCACAAGTCAGGCTCCCTAAGTCCAAATCAAGTGATTCCAAAGCCATCCGAAAACTAAGATACAAGGATACAATTCTTAAGAAGACATCAACAACTAAATCAGAAGCATTCCGAATCAAATTAACCAATTACAGAGGCAATTATCAAGTTCGGGTAGAAACAGGGCAGCAGGGGTAAATCGGTCTTTTCACAGGCTACGTTGCTCTGATTGAGTTGAAATTTTGTAGGCACCTATAAAATATCATTCTATACAACTTCTATGTTTTATGCCAAGCCTAATTCGGCCTCTAACTATGAGTAACAGTACTGGGCAGAACTGAAACATGAAATTCCAGAAATCTGGAAATTTTGGTTTTCAATTGAATTTTCTTCCTTTCCTTGTTCCAATCACTACCAAAGCCCCTTATATAATCTTATATACAACATATACTAACCATACAACAAGTTTAGGCAGAAAATCATCAAACCCTAACTTGCATATATCATCCAAAATCATCACAACAACTTGTATAACTTGTTGTCTAATCAAAACATGAGCTAGATAACATCTTAAACCAGAAATTAAAAGAACAAGAACCATGATCAGATCTTATACCTCAAAACAAAGCTTGAAAGAGTGATACTTCACCACCTTTGGAAATTTTTAGTTCCCCTAGCTTCCCAAGCCCACAACTCACTCTTTAATCGGTTTAGAATTTTGATTCCTCACTTAGATGGTGCAAATCAAGAAGAAAATTGTTTTCTCTTGCTCCCCCTTTCTCTCTCTCTTGTCTCGGCCAAGCTCAAGGAAAAATGAAGAAGAAAGGCTGCTCTATGGTGATTAAAAGGCAAGAAGATTAGGATTAGTCTAAGCCACAAGTTTTGCCAACACTTGGATCAACCACAATCACAAAATTTTCTCTTTCTTCTCCTTGCACTTTTGGCCACAAATTTCGGTCAAAGGCAGCTGGAAATGAGGGGATATTTTGCTCAAATATCAATGAGCTCATGTGGTAAGAAAGTGGTGGTCCAGCGGTGCGTTCAATAGGTAGTGCGCGGTACACGTCGGTTCGCACCGTTTTTCCTTAAATCGCACGTATTAGGGTTTTTACTTCCTATTCACTAACCTTATATCATTGCTTCTAATCACATATTATTTCTCACCTAAAAGTCACTTTTAATCACCAAATTTGATCCTTGCTTCGTACCGAAAAATCATCCGGTGAAAAATCGCGAAAACCCTAATTTGCTCCAGTCTTGAAACCGAAAAGTGAAACCCTACTTTCTAGGTTCATTTGCACTTATTATGGAATTACTGGGTAGTAGGCTATAATAAATGAATAATTTCCAAATAAAAGGCATTTTTGAGAAAAATATAAGAAATTTGCGAGTCCTCACACTCTCTCCCCCTTAAAAGAATTTCGACCTCGAAATTCATACCTTCCGTCGCCTCGGAGGACCCCAGAACTCGGTGCTGATCTACGGCATAAACTTGTGTTGATACCTTTGTTCGGTTTCCTCTTTCATGAATTTGTTTCAGTTTGGTTCCTTCCACTTGTTGAGTACTACCCTCTCGTGGCTGTTTCTTCGGGCAGTTGCTACGTTGATCATTGCTACTCCCACAAATCAAACATTTTCCCCCTTTTCGCCAGCAATCATTCTCAGTGTGATTTGCCTTTCCACAGTATCCACAGGCCAATCGAGGAACTACTGTTGGATCTTCTCGAGAAATGTCCTTTGATCCGATCTGACTTCCTTTCATGGACCTTTCATCGACTGCTCTTAATGTCCAAGGTGGGCGAGGTGAATGGTTCACTTTTTGCACTTTGGAGAGCAGTATCTTTTCTCCAGATTCCTCAGGTATACTGCTGGATGTATCTCTTTTCCGCGTTTGAAAGGCTTTTACTTGGGCTTTCACATCCTCAATTCTTTGGGCCTTCTCAAGAGCCTCTGTAAACGTATTAACTTGAACTGCCGCTAATGCCTCCTGGATTTCCAAATTTAGTCCTTGTATAAATCGTCTTATTCTCCGTCGCTCCGTTACCACCAATTCGGAAGCGAATTTAGACAGTCTAGTAAATTTGGTCTCATATTCAGCCACACTTAGGGTTCCCTGACGCAACCCAATAAATTCGTCCTCCCTCCTTTCTTGGACTAAAGGTGGGAGATACTTTTCATTAAATTCCCTTACAAAGTTCGCCCATGTCCATACCGTCTGTTCTCTTTCCCACTTGGCCTTAATTACATTCCACCACGCGCGGGCTGGTCCTTCGAATTGAAATACAGCAAAATTTACTTGTCTTTGCTCCGTGTAATTCAAAGCCGCGAAGATATTAATCATTGCCTCCAACCACTGCTCAGCTATATCTGGATCAGGCCCTCCTTGAAATTTCGGAGGTAGAAACTTTTGGAACCTCTCAAGAGCCTTATCCTCTCCGATCTCAGGATTCCGGGGTTGATTCACTGGCATTTGACCTTGTTGATCTACCAGTCGTGCCAGGATATTTGTCATTTGTTGCATCGCCGTCGCCATTTGATCTCCAGCCTCAACCCTCGGTCCCTGTTCTTGCTCGGCCACTGTTTCTCTTTCTTCTCTCGGTTCTTGAGCTTGCCTAGCTCCACGGCCACGACTAGCTCCACGTCCACGACTACGTCTCCCGTCCATATATATGTTTTCCCCCTCTCTTTTCTTTTCTTTTCCCCCAAAAAGGTAATTTAGTGAATAAACACAGTAAATTGACTACAGTAACAAATTCTAGCATTCCAAATACACAAATCAATATATACGCACATAACACGCCATATCAAGAAGACGGATAAGCAAATACACAAATACATATCAAGTTGGACAGATAACCATGTACACACAGGTATACTAACGTCATGTAGTAACAATATACAGGTAAATCAAAAGGAAAAGGTAAAGTCGTCCCAGTATCAGCCCGTCCGGTCTCTCACGTCACTTACTATCCAAACTAGATGTCCCTGACCTCTTGTGCTCATTCTAGTCAGACAAAGCCTGTTCATGTTCCCAAAATACAAGTCTCAAGTCCTTAGCAGCGCCGCAACTCTAGAGTACTCAGGCACGAGAATCCGAAATAAGATAATTCACATCTCGAGCTGCAGTCCCAAGAGTAAACTATCTACAATCGGAATTCCTACCTGACATACCTATCTATGGTCCTCAGATACCATGAGAAAGATTTAAGACCTATAACATTCGCAATTCATAGCTTCACTTAGTCCCTCATACTTATTCACCACTTAGTCCAGGGTCACTCCGCACAGAGACCACGCGAAGCAGCTATAGGTTTTATCCCTCAATCGCTTAACTTTCAAGTCAAATCGAATCCCACAGTCCGGCATCCTAAACTTCAAGCCTAGGATACACTACAGATATCTGAAGCCTAAGCTCTGATACCACCTGTGACGGCCCCACCTCTCCCTAGGGCGTACCCCAGGGTTCGGCGGACCGCCTGCCCAACTCTCGCCGGGACTCACTCATTCACTACAGTCCTCACTTAAAATCTGAATAAATCACAAGACTAAATAGGGCAACGATCCAGAACTTAAAGAGAAACTTATAGACATTCCCATCCCAAAAGGGAGTGTAAAGATCGAATATACAAAGGTTCTCAATCCTTCATACGTCCAGCCCGTGCCAAGCACTAGGCGAGAACCACTACAAAAGAAACAAAAGAAACAAAAGAACTAGACTGGCTAGTCTATGCTCTCATTCTGCTCGCCGTCCCCTGTTAAGGAAAACAAAACTAAAGAGGTGAGCTAAAAGCTCAGTGAGGTTCCGAACAGATAATCAAACAATCAATTCAATACATTAAACATGGAGTATCAATAATTCAAGAAACATTTACAATGGAAAGCGATAGTAACATTCATTAAAAGGATACGGGCTCACATGGAGCTATTCGTTCGTTCGTTCGTTCCCCAGACATTTCCCCTTATTCCTCCAATTATTTGAAAATTTCCTTTTTGAGAAGTAAACCCTCGTGCCTTCGTTCGTTCATTCATCCCCTTCCGGACGTTGGCCGGACTCCACCCATCCGGACGTAGCCGGACTACAAGGTAATACTCGAATATACCAAATTCACCCAGGGTCACCATATCGCCCGACCGAGTCCGCTTCTGGCTCGAGTCGATCGGTAACGAAGGGCAGGGCCCAGTTCAGCCAAACGGCTTACATTCATGCGCAACTAGCATTTAATCATTTAATCATTGAAAATTTTACATTTATTTAGGTCGAGTGCGATAAAGTACACACTCGCCTAGAAAACTCGTTTTAACAATCATTAAAAGCACTTAACACATTATCAATCAATAATAACAAGCCAATAAGTCAAGGAAATATAACAAACAAAGAACACTCACCTAGTTATGTAAAATAACGTGCAAAATATCCTTCCGGATATTACCCTTAGTCACCAATGAAACCTAAGATTGAACAAGAGAACATATTACAGTTTATCGAGCAAAACATTTAAGGGGAAACGAAGAAACCCGACTAATTAGGAGTAAAACGTGTAAAGATAACTTTCAAGTAAAAAGAGGGTTGTTTGGACCCAAGGATGAAAATAACTAGGGTTTCAAAATCAATCGCAAAACCAAGCTCAAAAGGCTTATAGAATTCCAACGGAAAACATTTGACTAACGACAAATCAAAAGACAAATAGATAGGCTAAGAAAATATTTTTCGGAATCGTAAAGAATCGTTTGTATGACTAAAAGTCACTATATATTCAAGTAGAGGTTATATAACAAGGGTTTTGATGAAAATCATATGGAAAAGGAAGACTCTTAAAACCGTACTTGAAAGTAGTTCACTTGTGGCCGATAAAACCCTAACTCATACTTCTATATTTTGGGTACAGAGTAAGTAAACATTTGGCGTTTCAAATTGAAGAGGTATCATGTTTTGGAATGGTAAAACGATCATAGCATTTGCCAAACGAAAATATACAAATTCAAATAGAAACTTAGTCCTTGAGCGAAAATTAGGTAAGCAGCACGCCTTTTGTGTTTACCTAATTTTCCAGCCATTTTGGCTTCATTATTTTTCTCATTCAAGCCCAAGTTTATACACAACACAAATGCATTTCAATAGCCGTTCCATAGGCTCAAGACAATACAAGGACATAAATCAACTAATAACAAATGCGGAAATGAAGTTTACAAAAAAAAACAGATTTGATAGGGTTTTGCGGAATGGGCACATCCGAGGCTACGCTTATCGGATTGAGGTGAAACTTATACCATTTCGAAGCTAAGAGAAAGGGATACAAGATTGAAGAAGGTCACTCAGTCCAGTTTGTAGTGCAACTAGGTCAAAAGATCAGTATACCAAACCAGCACCGTCAAAACAGGTTTACAAACCGCATTCTCGCTCAAATATCACAAGTCAGGCTCCCTAAGTCCAAATCAAGTGATTCCAAAGCCATCCGAAAACTAAGATACAAGGATACAATTCTTAAGAAGACATCAACAACTAAATCAGAAGCATTCCGAATCAAATTAACCAATTACAGAGGCAATTATCAAGTTCGGGTAGAAACAGGGCAGCAGGGGTAAATCGGTCTTTTCACAGGCTACGTTGCTCTGATTGAGTTGAAATTTTGTAGGCACCTATAAAATATCATTCTATACAACTTCTATGTTTTATGCCAAGCCTAATTCGGCCTCTAACTATGAGTAACAGTACCGG
This sequence comes from Coffea arabica, assembly GCF_036785885.1. Lineage (NCBI taxonomy): Eukaryota > Viridiplantae > Streptophyta > Magnoliopsida > Gentianales > Rubiaceae > Coffea > Coffea arabica. Next base: position 23,370,058 of record NC_092311.1, on the reverse strand, counting down.
GCAGAACTGAAACATGAAATTCCAGAAATCTGGAAATTTTGGTTTTCAATTGAATTTTCTTCCTTTCCTTGTTCCAATCACTACCAAAGCCCCTTATATAATCTTATATACAACATATACTAACCATACAACAAGTTTAGGCAGAAAATCATCAAACCCTAACTTGCATATATCATCCAAAATCATCACAACAACTTGTATAACTTGTTGTCTAATCAAAACATGAGCTAGATAACATCTTAAACCAGAAATTAAAAGAACAAGAACCATGATCAGATCTTATACCTCAAAACAAAGCTTGAAAGAGTGATACTTCACCACCTTTGGAAATTTTTAGTTCCCCTAGCTTCCCAAGCCCACAACTCACTCTTTAATCGGTTTAGAATTTTGATTCCTCACTTAGATGGTGCAAATCAAGAAGAAAATTGTTTTCTCTTGCTCCCCCTTTCTCTCTCTCTTGTCTCGGCCAAGCTCAAGGAAAAATGAAGAAGAAAGGCTGCTCTATGGTGATTAAAAGGCAAGAAGATTAGGATTAGTCTAAGCCACAAGTTTTGCCAACACTTGGATCAACCACAATCACAAAATTTTCTCTTTCTTCTCCTTGCACTTTTGGCCACAAATTTCGGTCAAAGGCAGCTGGAAATGAGGGGATATTTTGCTCAAATATCAATGAGCTCATGTGGTAAGAAAGTGGTGGTCCAGCGGTGCGTTCAATAGGTAGTGCGCGGTACACGTCGGTTCGCACCGTTTTTCCTTAAATCGCACGTATTAGGGTTTTTACTTCCTATTCACTAACCTTATATCATTGCTTCTAATCACATATTATTTCTCACCTAAAAGTCACTTTTAATCACCAAATTTGATCCTTGCTTCGTACCGAAAAATCATCCGGTGAAAAATCGCGAAAACCCTAATTTGCTCCAGTCTTGAAACCGAAAAGTGAAACCCTACTTTCTAGGTTCATTTGCACTTATTATGGAATTACTGGGTAGTAGGCTATAATAAATGAATAATTTCCAAATAAAAGGCATTTTTGAGAAAAATATAAGAAATTTGCGAGTCCTCACACTCTCTCCCCCTTAAAAGAATTTCGACCTCGAAATTCATACCTTCCGTCGCCTCGGAGGACCCCAGAACTCGGTGCTGATCTACGGCATGAACTTGTGTTGATACCTTTGTTCGGTTTCCTCTTTCATGAATTTGTTTCAGTTTGGTTCCTTCCACTTGTTGAGTACTACCCTCTCGTGGCTGTTTCTTCGGGCAGTTGCTACGTTGATCATTGCTACTCCCACAAATCAAACATTTTCCCCCTTTTCGCCAGCAATCATTCTCAGTGTGATTTGCCTTTCCACAGTATCCACAGGCCAATCGAGGAACTACTGTTGGATCTTCTCGAGAAATGTCCTTTGATCCGATCTGACTTCCTTTCATGGACCTTTCATCGACTGCTCTTAATGTCCAAGGTGGGCGAGGTGAATGGTTCACTTTTTGCACTTTGGAGAGCAGTATCTTTTCTCCAGATTCCTCAGGTATACTGCTGGATGTATCTCTTTTCCGCGTTTGAAAGGCTTTTACTTGGGCTTTCACATCCTCAATTCTTTGGGCCTTCTCAAGAGCCTCTGTAAACGTATTAACTTGAACTGCCGCTAATGCCTCCTGGATTTCCAAATTTAGTCCTTGTATAAATCGTCTTATTCTCCGTCGCTCCGTTACCACCAATTCGGAAGCGAATTTAGACAGTCTAGTAAATTTGGTCTCATATTCAGCCACACTTAGGGTTCCCTGACGCAACCCAATAAATTCGTCCTCCCTCCTTTCTTGGACTAAAGGTGGGAGATACTTTTCATTAAATTCCCTTACAAAGTTCGCCCATGTCCATACCGTCTGTTCTCTTTCCCACTTGGCCTTAATTACATTCCACCACGCGCGGGCTGGTCCTTCGAATTGAAATACAGCAAAATTTACTTGTCTTTGCTCCGTGTAATTCAAAGCCGCGAAGATATTAATCATTGCCTCCAACCACTGCTCAGCTATATCTGGATCAGGCCCTCCTTGAAATTTCGGAGGTAGAAACTTTTGGAACCTCTCAAGAGCCTTATCCTCTCCGATCTCAGGATTCCGGGGTTGATTCACTGGCATTTGACCTTGTTGATCTACCAGTCGTGCCAGGATATTTGTCATTTGTTGCATCGCCGTCGCCATTTGATCTCCAGCCTCAACCCTCGGTCCCTGTTCTTGCTCGGCCACTGTTTCTCTTTCTTCTCTCGGTTCTTGAGCTTGCCTAGCTCCACGGCCACGACTAGCTCCACGTCCACGACTACGTCTCCCGTCCATATATATGTTTTCCCCCTCTCTTTTCTTTTCTTTTCCCCCAAAAAGGTAATTTAGTGAATAAACACAGTAAATTGACTACAGTAACAAATTCTAGCATTCCAAATACACAAATCAATATATACGCACATAACACGCCATATCAAGAAGACGGATAAGCAAATACACAAATACATATCAAGTTGGACAGATAACCATGTACACACAGGTATACTAACGTCATGTAGTAACAATATACAGGTAAATCAAAAGGAAAAGGTAAAGTCGTCCCAGTATCAGCCCGTCCGGTCTCTCACGTCACTTACTATCCAAACTAGATGTCCCTGACCTCTTGTGCTCATTCTAGTCAGACAAAGCCTGTTCATGTTCCCAAAATACAAGTCTCAAGTCCTTAGCAGCGCCGCAACTCTAGAGTACTCAGGCACGAGAATCCGAAATAAGATAATTCACATCTCGAGCTGCAGTCCCAAGAGTAAACTATCTACAATCGGAATTCCTACCTGACATACCTATCTATGGTCCTCAGATACCATGAGAAAGATTTAAGACCTATAACATTCGCAATTCATAGCTTCACTTAGTCCCTCATACTTATTCACCACTTAGTCCAGGGTCACTCCGCACAGAGACCACGCGAAGCAGCTATAGGTTTTATCCCTCAATCGCTTAACTTTCAAGTCAAATCGAATCCCACAGTCCGGCATCCTAAACTTCAAGCCTAGGATACACTACAGATATCTGAAGCCTAAGCTCTGATACCACCTGTGACGGCCCCACCTCTCCCTAGGGCGTACCCCAGGGTTCGGCGGACCACCTGCCCAACTCTCGCCGGGACTCACTCATTCACTACAGTCCTCACTTAAAATCTGAATAAATCACAAGAATAAATAGGGCAACGATCCAGAACTTAAAGCGAAACTTATAGACATTCCCATCCCCAAAAGGGAGTGTAAAGATCGAATATACAAAGGTTCTCAATCCTTCATACGTCCAGCCCGTGCCAAGCACTAGGCGAGAACCACTACAAAAGAAACAAAAGAAACAAAAGAACTAGACTGGCTAGTCTATGCTCTCATTCTGCTCGCCGTCCCCTGTTAAGGAAAACAAAACTAAAGAGGTGAGCTAAAAGCTCAGTGAGGTTCCGAACAGATAATCAAACAATCAATTCAATACATTAAACATGGAGTATCAATAATTCAAGAAACATTTACAATGGAAAGCGATAGTAACATTCATTAAAAGGATACGGGCTCACATGGAGCTATTCGTTCGTTCGTTCGTTCCCCAGACATTTCCCCTTATTCCTCCAATTATTTGAAAATTTCCTTTTTGAGAAGTAAACCCTCGTGCCTTCGTTCGTTCATTCATCCCCTTCCGGACGTTGGCCGGACTCCACCCATCCGGACGTAGCCGGACTACAAGGTAATACTCGAATATACCAAATTCACCCAGGGTCACCATATCGCCCGACCGAGTCCGCTTCTGGCTCGAGTCGATCGGTAACGAAGGGCAGGGCCCAGTTCAGCCAAACGGCTTACATTCATGCGCAACTAGCATTTAATCATTTAATCATTGAAAATTTTACATTTATTTAGGTCGAGTGCGATAAAGTACACACTCGCCTAGAAAACTCGTTTTAACAATCATTAAAAGCACTTAACACATTATCAATCAATAATAACAAGCCAATAAGTCAAGGAAATATAACAAACAAAGAACACTCACCTAGTTATGTAAAATAACGTGCAAAATATCCTTCCGGATATTACCCTTAGTCACCAATGAAACCTAAGATTGAACAAGAGAACATATTACAGTTTATCGAGCAAAACATTTAAGGGGAAACGAAGAAACCCGACTAATTAGGAGTAAAACGTGTAAAGATAACTTTCAAGTAAAAAGAGGGTTGTTTGGACCCAAGGATGAAAATAACTAGGGTTTCAAAATCAATCGCAAAACCAAGCTCAAAAGGCTTATAGAATTCCAACGGAAAACATTTGACTAACGACAAATCAAAAGACAAATAGATAGGCTAAGAAAATATTTTTCGGAATCGTAAAGAATCGTTTGTATGACTAAAAGTCACTATATATTCAAGTAGAGGTTATATAACAAGGGTTTTGATGAAAATCATATGGAAAAGGAAGACTCTTAAAACCGTACTTGAAAGTAGTTCACTTGTGGCCGATAAAACCCTAACTCATACTTCTATATTTTGGGTACAGAGTAAGTAAACATTTGGCGTTTCAAATTGAAGAGGTATCATGTTTTGGAATGGTAAAACGATCATAGTATTTGCCAAACGAAAATATACAAATTCAAATAGAAACTTAGTCCTTGAGCGAAAATTTGGGCAGCACGCCCTTTGTGTTTACCTAATTTTCCAGCCATTTTGGCTTCATTATTTTTCTCATTCAAGCCCAAGTTTATACACAACACAAATGCATTTCAATAGCCGTTCCATAGGCTCAAGACAATACAAGGACATAAATCAACTAATAACAAATGCGGAAATGAAGTTTACAAAAAAAAACAGATTTGATAGGGTTTTGCGGAATGGGCACATCCGAGGCTACGCTTATCGGATTGAGGTGAAACTTATACCATTTCGAAGCTAAGAGAAAGGGATACAAGATTGAAGAAGGTCACTCAGTCCAGTTTGTAGTGCAACTAGGTCAAAAGATCAGTATACCAAACCAGCACCGTCAAAACAGGTTTACAAACCGCATTCTCGCTCAAATATCACAAGTCAGGCTCCCTAAGTCCAAATCAAGTGATTCCAAAGCCATCCGAAAACTAAGATACAAGGATACAATTCTTAAGAAGACATCAACAACTAAATCAGAAGCATTCCGAATCAAATTAATCAATTACAAAGGCAATTATCAAGTTCGGGTAGAAACAGGGCAGCAGGGGTAAATCGGTCTTTTCACAGGCTACGTTGCTCTGATTGAGTTGAAATTTTGTTGGCACCTATAAAATATCATTCTATACAACTTCTATGTTTTATTCCAAGCCTAATTCGGCCTCTAACTATGAGTAACAGTACCGGGCAGAACTGAAACATGAAATTCCAGAAATCTGGAAATTTTGGTTTTCAATTGAATTTTCTTCCTTTCCTTGTTCCAATCACTACCAAAGCCCCTTATATAATCTTATATACAACATATACTAACCATACAACAAGTTTAGGCAGAAAATCATCAAACCCTAACTTGCATATATCATCCAAAATCATCACAACAACTTGTATAACTTGTTGTCTAATCAAAACATGAGCTAGATAACATCTTAAACCAGAAATTAAAAGAACAAGAACCATGATCAGATCTTATACCTCAAAACAAAGCTTGAAAGAGTGATACTTCACCACCTTTGGAAATTTTTAGTTCCCCTAGCTTCCCAAGCCCACAACTCACTCTTTAATCGGTTTAGAATTTTGATTCCTCACTTAGATGGTGCAAATCAAGAAGAAAATTGTTTTCTCTTGCTCCCCCTTTCTCTCTCTCTTGTCTCGGCCAAGCTCAAGGAAAAATGAAGAAGAAAGGCTGCTCTATGGTGATTAAAAGGCAAGAAGATTAGGATTAGTCTAAGCCACAAGTTTTGCCAACACTTGGATCAACCACAATCACAAAATTTTCTCTTTCTTCTCCTTGCACTTTTGGCCACAAATTTCGGTCAAAGGCAGCTGGAAATGAGGGGATATTTTGCTCAAATATCAATGAGCTCATGTGGTAAGAAAGTGGTGGTCCAGCGGTGCGTTCAATAGGTAGTGCGCGGTACACGTCGGTTCGCACCGTTTTTCCTTAAATCGCACGTATTAGGGTTTTTACTTCCTATTCACTAACCTTATATCATTGCTTCTAATCACATATTATTTCTCACCTAAAAGTCACTTTTAATCACCAAATTTGATCCTTGCTTCGTACCGAAAAATCATCCGGTGAAAAATCGCGAAAACCCTAATTTGCTCCAGTCTTGAAACCGAAAAGTGAAACCCTACTTTCTAGGTTCATTTGCACTTATTATGGAATTACTGGGTAGTAGGCTATAATAAATGAATAATTTCCAAATAAAAGGCATTTTTGAGAAAAATATAAGAAATTTGCGAGTCCTCACACTCTCTCCCCCTTAAAAGAATTTCGACCTCGAAATTCATACCTTCCGTCGCCTCGGAGGACCCCAGAACTCGGTGCTGATCTACGGCATAAACTTGTGTTGATACCTTTGTTCGGTTTTCTCTTTCATGAATTTGTTTCAGTTTGGTTCCTTCCACTTGTTGAGTACTACCCTCTCGTGGCTGTTTCTTCGGGCAGTTGCTACGTTGATGATTGCTACTCCCACAAATCAAACATTTTCCCCCTTTTCGCCAGCAATCATTCTCAGTGTGATTTGCCTTTCCACAGTATCCACAGGCCAATCGAGGAACTACTGTTGGATCTTCTCGAGAAATGTCCTTTGATCCGATCTGACTTCCTTTCATGGACCTTTCATCGACTGCTCTTAATGTCCAAGGTGGGCGAGGTGAATGGTTCACTTTTTGCACTTTGGAGAGCAGTATCTTTTCTCCAGATTCCTCAGGTATACTGCTGGATGTATCTCTTTTCCGCGTTTGAAAGGCTTTTACTTGGGCTTTCACATCCTCAATTCTTTGGGCCTTCTCAAGAGCCTCTGTAAACGTATTAACTTGAACTGCCGCTAATGCCTCCTGGATTTCCAAATTTAGTCCTTGTATAAATCGTCTTATTCTCCGTCGCTCCGTTACCACCAATTCGGAAGCGAATTTAGACAGTCTAGTAAATTTGGTCTCATATTCAGCCACACTTAGGGTTCCCTGACGCAACCCAATAAATTCGTCCTCCCTCCTTTCTTGGACTAAAGGTGGGAGATACTTTTCATTAAATTCCCTTACAAAGTTCGCCCATGTCCATACCGTCTGTTCTCTTTCCCACTTGGCCTTAATTACATTCCACCACGCGCGGGCTGGTCCTTCGAATTGAAATACAGCAAAATTTACTTGTCTTTGCTCCGTGTAATTCAAAGCCGCGAAGATATTAATCATTGCCTCCAACCACTGCTCAGCTATATCTGGATCAGACCCTCCTTGAAATTTCGGAGGTAGAAACTTTTGGAACCTCTCAAGAGCCTTATCCTCTCCGATCTCAGGATTCCGGGGTTGATTCACTGGCATTTGACCTTGTTGATCTACCAGTCGTGCCAGGATATTTGTCATTTGTTGCATCGCCGTCGCCATTTGATCTCCAGCCTCAACCCTCGGTCCCTGTTCTTGCTCGGCCACTGTTTCTCTTTCTTCTCTCGGTTCTTGAGCTTGCCTAGCTCCACGGCCACGACTAGCTCCACGTCCACGACTACGTCTCCCGTCCATATATATGTTTTCCCCCTCTCTTTTCTTTTCTTTTCCCCCAAAAAGGTAATTTAGTGAATAAACACAGTAAATTGACTACAGTAACAAATTCTAGCATTCCAAATACACAAATCAATATATACGCACATAACACGCCATATCAAGAAGACGGATAAGCAAATACACAAATACATATCAAGTTGGACAGATAACCATGTACACACAGGTATACTAACGTCATGTAGCAACAATATACAGGTAAATCAAAAGGAAAAGGTAAAGTCGTCCCAGTATCAGCCCGTCCGGTCTCTCACGTCACTTACTATCCAAACTAGATGTCCCTGACCTCTTGTGCTCATTCTAGTCAGACAAAGCCTGTTCATGTTCCCAAAATACAAGTCTCAAGTCCTTAGCAGCGCCGCAACTCTAGAGTACTCAGGCACGAGAATCCGAAATAAGATAATTCACATCTCGAGCTGCAGTCCCAAGAGTAAACTATCTACAATCGGAATTCCTACCTGACATACCTATCTATGGTCCTCAGATACCATGAGAAAGATTTAAGACCTATAACATTCGCAATTCATAGCTTCACTTAGTCCCTCATACTTATTCACCACTTAGTCCAGGGTCACTCCGTACAGAGACCATGCGAAGCAGCTATAGGTTTTATCCCTCAATCGCTTAACTTTCAAGTCAAATCGAATCCCACAGTCCGGCATCCTAAACTTCAAGCCTAGGATACACTACAGATATCTGAAGCCTAAGCTCTGATACCACCTGTGACGCCCCACCTCTCCCTAGGGCGTACCCCAGGGTTCGGCGGACCGTGATACGTTCCTCGATCAACACGTTTCGAGACACGTAGCACGTTTGCCCAAGGATCTAGCGAGGTTGTCCAACGCTTGGATTGCGGGACCTAGAATCAAACGGACGACACGATTTGATTTAGGCGGTAGACGACACTCCGATGAAGGTGAATACTCCAGGGGAATAGGTCGGTAGAACAATCTAGGACGAGACGCAAGACTGCTCAAAACCCTTGCCAAAGCAAGTAAAGGGGTCGAATCTCTCTCTCAAGAAGAATCGAAAATATGCAAAACTTTATTGATAAAACGTCTACCTAAAACCTTACAAAGCAAGCCTATTTATAGGCTAAAGTGACTGAAACCCTAAAGGGACTAGGAAAGGGAAAAGTCGGGCCATGGTCTTGGGACAAGATGGGCCGGCCCATGCTCTTACTTAAACACTAATCAATTGCTAAATAACTACTAAGGCCTAAGGCCCTATTCGGCCAACTCATTTGGAGGCCCACTTGACTCTTCATGGGCTTGGGTCATGGTGTAGATAACTCGATTAAAATCCTTCAAGCCTTCAATATCTCTATGGACTCCATGTTGGTTTTGGACAATTCGAACAAGGGCTTGGAGGGATTCTTTGAAGAGCTTGGCTCGTGCACGTGTGACTGGGCCCAATGGAACTCGGACTGGGTCGTTATTTGGGCTAAGGTCCGTGCACACATCAGTCCCCTCCACTTGAGCAGGATTTGTCCTCAAATCTGGATGGAAATGAATGACACGAACAAGGGTTGGTATCATGGCTCCAGTGGCTCCTCTTGTTCGTATCAGACCGCCTGCCCAACTCTCGCCGGGACTCACTCATTCACTACAGTCCTCACTTAAAATCTGAATAAATCACAAGAATAAATAGGGCAACGATCCAGAACTTAAAGCGAAACTTATAGACATTCCCATCCCCAAAAGGGAGTGTAAAGATCGAATATACAAAGGTTCTCAATCCTTCATACGTCCAGCCCGTGCCAAGCACTAGGCGAGAACCACTACAAAAGAAACAAAAGAAACAAAAGAACTAGACTGGCTAGTCTATGCTCTCATTCTGCTCGCCGTCCCCTGTTAAGGAAAACAAAACTAAAGAGGTGAGCTAAAAGCTCAGTGAGGTTCCGAACAGATAATCAAACAATCAATTCAATACATTAAACATGGAGTATCAATAATTCAAGAAACATTTACAATGGAAAGCGATAGTAACATTCATTAAAAGGATACGGGCTCACATGGAGCTATTCGTTCGTTCGTTCGTTCCCCAGACATTTCCCCTTATTCCTCCAATTATTTGAAAATTTCCTTTTTGAGAAGTAAACCCTCGTGCCTTCGTTCGTTCATTCATCCCCTTCCGGACGTTGGCCGGACTCCACCCATCCGGACGTAGCCGGACTACAAGGTAATACTCGAATATACCAAATTCACCCAGGGTCACCATATCGCCCGACCGAGTCCGCTTCTGGCTCGAGTCGATCGGTAACGAAGGGCAGGGCCCAGTTCAGCCAAACGGCTTACATTCATGCGCAACTAGCATTTAATCATTTAATCATTGAAAATTTTACATTTATTTAGGTCGAGTGCGATAAAGTACACACTCGCCTAGAAAACTCGTTTTAACAATCATTAAAAGCACTTAACACATTATCAATCAATAATAACAAGCCAATAAGTCAAGGAAATATAACAAACAAAGAACACTCACCTAGTTATGTAAAATAACGTGCAAAATATCCTTCCGGATATTACCCTTAGTCACCAATGAAACCTAAGATTGAACAAGAGAACATATTACAGTTTATCGAGCAAAACATTTAAGGGGAAACGAAGAAACCCGACTAATTAGGAGTAAAACGTGTAAAGATAACTTTCAAGTAAAAAGAGGGTTGTTTGGACCCAAGGATGAAAATAACTAGGGTTTCAAAATCAATCGCAAAACCAAGCTCAAAAGGCTTATAGAATTCCAACGGAAAACATTTGACTAACGACAAATCAAAAGACAAATAGATAGGCTAAGAAAATATTTTTCGGAATCGTAAAGAATCGTTTGTATGACTAAAAGTCACTATATATTCAAGTAGAGGTTATATAACAAGGGTTTTGATGAAAATCATATGGAAAAGGAAGACTCTTAAAACCGTACTTGAAAGTAGTTCACTTGTGGCCGATAAAACCCTAACTCATACTTCTATATTTTGGGTACAGAGTAAGTAAACATTTGGCGTTTCAAATTGAAGAGGTATCATGTTTTGGAATGGTAAAACGATCATAGTATTTGCCAAACGAAAATATACAAATTCAAATAGAAACTTAGTCCTTGAGCGAAAATTTGGGCAGCACGCCCTTTGTGTTTACCTAATTTTCCAGCCATTTTGGCTTCATTATTTTTCTCATTCAAGCCCAAGTTTATACACAACACAAATGCATTTCAATAGCCGTTCCATAGGCTCAAGACAATACAAGGACATAAATCAACTAATAACAAATGCGGAAATGAAGTTTACAAAAAAAAACAGATTTGATAGGGTTTTGCGGAATGGGCACATCCGAGGCTACGCTTATCGGATTGAGGTGAAACTTATACCATTTCGAAGCTAAGAGAAAGGGATACAAGATTGAAGAAGGTCACTCAGTCCAGTTTGTAGTGCAACTAGGTCAAAAGATCAGTATACCAAACCAGCACCGTCAAAACAGGTTTACAAACCGCATTCTCGCTCAAATATCACAAGTCAGGCTCCCTAAGTCCAAATCAAGTGATTCCAAAGCCATCCGAAAACTAAGATACAAGGATACAATTCTTAAGAAGACATCAACAACTAAATCAGAAGCATTCCGAATCAAATTAATCAATTACAAAGGCAATTATCAAGTTCGGGTAGAAACAGGGCAGCAGGGGTAAATCGGTCTTTTCACAGGCTACGTTGCTCTGATTGAGTTGAAATTTTGTTGGCACCTATAAAATATCATTCTATACAACTTCTATGTTTTATTCCAAGCCTAATTCGGCCTCTAACTATGAGTAACAGTACCGGGCAGAACTGAAACATGAAATTCCAGAAATCTGGAAATTTTGGTTTTCAATTGAATTTTCTTCCTTTCCTTGTTCCAATCACTACCAAAGCCCCTTATATAATCTTATATACAACATATACTAACCATACAACAAGTTTAGGCAGAAAATCATCAAACCCTAACTTGCATATATCATCCAAAATCATCACAACAACTTGTATAACTTGTTGTCTAATCAAAACATGAGCTAGATAACATCTTAAACCAGAAATTAAAAGAACAAGAACCATGATCAGATCTTATACCTCAAAACAAAGCTTGAAAGAGTGATACTTCACCACCTTTGGAAATTTTTAGTTCCCCTAGCTTCCCAAGCCCACAACTCACTCTTTAATCGGTTTAGAATTTTGATTCCTCACTTAGATGGTGCAAATCAAGAAGAAAATTGTTTTCTCTTGCTCCCCCTTTCTCTCTCTCTTGTCTCGGCCAAGCTCAAGGAAAAATGAAGAATAAAGGCTGCTCTATGGTGATTAAAAGGCAAGAAGATTAGGATTAGTCTAAGCCACAAGTTTTGCCAACACTTGGATCAACCACAATCACAAAATTTTCTCTTTCTTCTCCTTGCACTTTTGGCCACAAATTTCGGTCAAAGGCAGCTGGAAATGAGGGGATATTTTGCTCAAATATCAATGAGCTCATGTGGTAAGAAAGTGGTGGTCCAGCGGTGCGTTCAATAGGTAGTGCGCGGTACACGTCGGTTCGCACCGTTTTTCCTTAAATCGCACGTATTAGGGTTTTTACTTCCTATTCACTAACCTTATATCATTGCTTCTAATCACATATTATTTCTCACCTAAAAGTCACTTTTAATCACCAAATTTGATCCTTGCTTCGTACCGAAAAATCATCCGGTGAAAAATCGCGAAAACCCTAATTTGCTCCAGTCTTGAAACCGAAAAGTGAAACCCTACTTTCTAGGTTCATTTGCACTTATTATGGAATTACTGGGTAGTAGGCTATAATAAATGAATAATTTCCAAATAAAAGGCATTTTTGAGAAAAATATAAGAAATTTGCGAGTCCTCACACTCTCTCCCCCTTAAAAGAATTTCGACCTCGAAATTCATACCTTCCGTCGCCTCGGAGGACCCCAGAACTCGGTGCTGATCTACGGCATAAACTTGTGTTGATACCTTTGTTCGGTTTTCTCTTTCATGAATTTGTTTCAGTTTGGTTCCTTCCACTTGTTGAGTACTACCCTCTCGTGGCTGTTTCTTCGGGCAGTTGCTACGTTGATGATTGCTACTCCCACAAATCAAACATTTTCCCCCTTTTCGCCAGCAATCATTCTCAGTGTGATTTGCCTTTCCACAGTATCCACAGGCCAATCGAGGAACTACTGTTGGATCTTCTCGAGAAATGTCCTTTGATCCGATCTGACTTCCTTTCATGGACCTTTCATCGACTGCTCTTAATGTCCAAGGTGGGCGAGGTGAATGGTTCACTTTTTGCACTTTGGAGAGCAGTATCTTTTCTCCAGATTCCTCAGGTATACTGCTGGATGTATCTCTTTTCCGCGTTTGAAAGGCTTTTACTTGGGCTTTCACATCCTCAATTCTTTGGGCCTTCTCAAGAGCCTCTGTAAACGTATTAACTTGAACTGCCGCTAATGCCTCCTGGATTTCCAAATTTAGTCCTTGTATAAATCGTCTTATTCTCCGTCGCTCCGTTACCACCAATTCGGAAGCGAATTTAGACAGTCTAGTAAATTTGGTCTCATATTCAGCCACACTTAGGGTTCCCTGACGCAACCCAATAAATTCGTCCTCCCTCCTTTCTTGGACTAAAGGTGGGAGATACTTTTCATTAAATTCCCTTACAAAGTTCGCCCATGTCCATACCGTCTGTTCTCTTTCCCACTTGGCCTTAATTACATTCCACCACGCGCGGGCTGGTCCTTCGAATTGAAATACAGCAAAATTTACTTGTCTTTGCTCCGTGTAATTCAAAGCCGCGAAGATATTAATCATTGCCTCCAACCACTGCTCAGCTATATCTGGATCAGACCCTCCTTGAAATTTCGGAGGTAGAAACTTTTGGAACCTCTCAAGAGCCTTATCCTCTCCGATCTCAGGATTCCGGGGTTGATTCACTGGCATTTGACCTTGTTGATCTACCAGTCGTGCCAGGATATTTGTCATTTGTTGCATCGCCGTCGCCATTTGATCTCCAGCCTCAACCCTCGGTCCCTGTTCTTGCTCGGCCACTGTTTCTCTTTCTTCTCTCGGTTCTTGAGCTTGCCTAGCTCCACGGCCACGACTAGCTCCACGTCCACGACTACGTCTCCCGTCCATATATATGTTTTCCCCCTCTCTTTTCTTTTCTTTTCCCCCAAAAAGGTAATTTAGTGAATAAACACAGTAAATTGACTACAGTAACAAATTCTAGCATTCCAAATACACAAATCAATATATACGCACATAACACGCCATATCAAGAAGACGGATAAGCAAATACACAAATACATATCAAGTTGGACAGATAACCATGTACACACAGGTATACTAACGTCATGTAGCAACAATATACAGGTAAATCAAAAGGAAAAGGTAAAGTCGTCCCAGTATCAGCCCGTCCGGTCTCTCACGTCACTTACTATCCAAACTAGATGTCCCTGACCTCTTGTGCTCATTCTAGTCAGACAAAGCCTGTTCATGTTCCCAAAATACAAGTCTCAAGTCCTTAGCAGCGCCGCAACTCTAGAGTACTCAGGCACGAGAATCCGAAATAAGATAATTCACATCTCGAGCTGCAGTCCCAAGAGTAAACTATCTACAATCGGAATTCCTACCTGACATACCTATCTATGGTCCTCAGATACCATGAGAAAGATTTAAGACCTATAACATTCGCAATTCATAGCTTCACTTAGTCCCTCATACTTATTCACCACTTAGTCCAGGGTCACTCCGTACAGAGACCATGCGAAGCAGCTATAGGTTTTATCCCTCAATCGCTTAACTTTCAAGTCAAATCGAATCCCACAGTCCGGCATCCTAAACTTCAAGCCTAGGATACACTACAGATATCTGAAGCCTAAGCTCTGATACCACCTGTGACGCCCCACCTCTCCCTAGGGCGTACCCCAGGGTTCGGCGGACCGTGATACGTTCCTCGATCAACACGTTTCGAGACACGTAGCACGTTTGCCCAAGGATCTAGCGAGGTTGTCCAACGCTTGGATTGCGGGACCTAGAATCAAACGGACGACACGATTTGATTTAGGCGGTAGACGACACTCCGATGAAGGTGAATACTCCAGGGGAATAGGTCGGTAGAACAATCTAGGACGAGACGCAAGACTGCTCAAAACCCTTGCCAAAGCAAGTAAAGGGGTCGAATCTCTCTCTCAAGAAGAATCGAAAATATGCAAAACTTTATTGATAAAACGTCTACCTAAAACCTTACAAAGCAAGCCTATTTATAGGCTAAAGTGACTGAAACCCTAAAGGGACTAGGAAAGGGAAAAGTCGGGCCATGGTCTTGGGACAAGATGGGCCGGCCCATGCTCTTACTTAAACACTAATCAATTGCTAAATAACTACTAAGGCCTAAGGCCCTATTCGGCCAACTCATTTGGAGGCCCACTTGACTCTTCATGGGCTTGGGTCATGGTGTAGATAACTCGATTAAAATCCTTCAAGCCTTCAATATCTCTATGGACTCCATGTTGGTTTTGGACAATTCGAACAAGGGCTTGGAGGGATTCTTTGAAGAGCTTGGCTCGTGCACGTGTGACTGGGCCCAATGGAACTCGGACTGGGTCGTTATTTGGGCTAAGGTCCGTGCACACATCAGTCCCCTCCACTTGAGCAGGATTTGTCCTCAAATCTGGATGGAAATGAATGACACGAACAAGGGTTGGTATCATGGCTCCAGTGGCTCCTCTTGTTCGTATCAGACCGCCTGCCCAACTCTCGCCGGGACTCACTCATTCACTACAGTCCTCACTTAAAATCTGAATAAATCACAAGAATAAATAGGGCAACGATCCAGAACTTAAAGCGAAACTTATAGACATTCCCATCCCCAAAAGGGAGTGTAAAGATCGAATATACAAAGGTTCTCAATCCTTCATACGTCCAGCCCGTGCCAAGCACTAGGCGAGAACCACTACAAAAGAAACAAAAGAAACAAAAGAACTAGACTGGCTAGTCTATGCTCTCATTCTGCTCGCCGTCCCCTGTTAAGGAAAACAAAACTAAAGAGGTGAGCTAAAAGCTCAGTGAGGTTCCGAACAGATAATCAAACAATCAATTCAATACATTAAACATGGAGTATCAATAATTCAAGAAACATTTACAATGGAAAGCGATAGTAACATTCATTAAAAGGATACGGGCTCACATGGAGCTATTCGTTCGTTCGTTCGTTCCCCAGACATTTCCCCTTATTCCTCCAATTATTTGAAAATTTCCTTTTTGAGAAGTAAACCCTCGTGCCTTCGTTCGTTCATTCATCCCCTTCCGGACGTTGGCCGGACTCCACCCATCCGGACGTAGCCGGACTACAAGGTAATACTCGAATATACCAAATTCACCCAGGGTCACCATATCGCCCGACCGAGTCCGCTTCTGGCTCGAGTCGATCGGTAACGAAGGGCAGGGCCCAGTTCAGCCAAACGGCTTACATTCATGCGCAACTAGCATTTAATCATTTAATCATTGAAAATTTTACATTTATTTAGGTCGAGTGCGATAAAGTACACACTCGCCTAGAAAACTCGTTTTAACAATCATTAAAAGCACTTAACACATTATCAATCAATAATAACAAGCCAATAAGTCAAGGAAATATAACAAACAAAGAACACTCACCTAGTTATGTAAAATAACGTGCAAAATATCCTTCCGGATATTACCCTTAGTCACCAATGAAACCTAAGATTGAACAAGAGAACATATTACAGTTTATCGAGCAAAACATTTAAGGGGAAACGAAGAAACCCGACTAATTAGGAGTAAAACGTGTAAAGATAACTTTCAAGTAAAAAGAGGGTTGTTTGGACCCAAGGATGAAAATAACTAGGGTTTCAAAATCAATCGCAAAACCAAGCTCAAAAGGCTTATAGAATTCCAACGGAAAACATTTGACTAACGACAAATCAAAAGACAAATAGATAGGCTAAGAAAATATTTTTCGGAATCGTAAAGAATCGTTTGTATGACTAAAAGTCACTATATATTCAAGTAGAGGTTATATAACAAGGGTTTTGATGAAAATCATATGGAAAAGGAAGACTCTTAAAACCGTACTTGAAAGTAGTTCACTTGTGGCCGATAAAACCCTAACTCATACTTCTATATTTTGGGTACAGAGTAAGTAAACATTTGGCGTTTCAAATTGAAGAGGTATCATGTTTTGGAATGGTAAAACGATCATAGTATTTGCCAAACGAAAATATACAAATTCAAATAGAAACTTAGTCCTTGAGCGAAAATTTGGGCAGCACGCCCTTTGTGTTTACCTAATTTTCCAGCCATTTTGGCTTCATTATTTTTCTCATTCAAGCCCAAGTTTATACACAACACAAATGCATTTCAATAGCCGTTCCATAGGCTCAAGACAATACAAGGACATAAATCAACTAATAACAAATGCGGAAATGAAGTTTACAAAAAAAAACAGATTTGATAGGGTTTTGCGGAATGGGCACATCCGAGGCTACGCTTATCGGATTGAGGTGAAACTTATACCATTTCGAAGCTAAGAGAAAGGGATACAAGATTGAAGAAGGTCACTCAGTCCAGTTTGTAGTGCAACTAGGTCAAAAGATCAGTATACCAAACCAGCACCGTCAAAACAGGTTTACAAACCGCATTCTCGCTCAAATATCACAAGTCAGGCTCCCTAAGTCCAAATCAAGTGATTCCAAAGCCATCCGAAAACTAAGATACAAGGATACAATTCTTAAGAAGACATCAACAACTAAATCAGAAGCATTCCGAATCAAATTAATCAATTACAAAGGCAATTATCAAGTTCGGGTAGAAACAGGGCAGCAGGGGTAAATCGGTCTTTTCACAGGCTACGTTGCTCTGATTGAGTTGAAATTTTGTTGGCACCTATAAAATATCATTCTATACAACTTCTATGTTTTATGCCAAGCCTAATTCGGCCTCTAACTATGAGTAACAGTACCGGGCAGAACTGAAACATGAAATTCCAGAAATCTGGAAATTTTGGTTTTCAATTGAATTTTCTTCCTTTCCTTGTTCCAATCACTACCAAAGCCCCTTATATAATCTTATATACAACATATACTAACCATACAACAAGTTTAGGCAGAAAATCATCAAACCCTAACTTGCATATATCATCCAAAATCATCACAACAACTTGTATAACTTGTTGTCTAATCAAAACATGAGCTAGATAACATCTTAAACCAGAAATTAAAAGAACAAGAACCATGATCAGATCTTATACCTCAAAACAAAGCTTGAAAGAGTGATACTTCACCACCTTTGGAAATTTTTAGTTCCCCTAGCTTCCCAAGCCCACAACTCACTCTTTAATCGGTTTAGAATTTTGATTCCTCACTTAGATGGTGCAAATCAAGAAGAAAATTGTTTTCTCTTGCTCCCCCTTTCTCTCTCTCTTGTCTCGGCCAAGCTCAAGGAAAAATGAAGAATAAAGGCTGCTCTATGGTGATTAAAAGGCAAGAAGATTAGGATTAGTCTAAGCCACAAGTTTTGCCAACACTTGGATCAACCACAATCACAAAATTTTCTCTTTCTTCTCCTTGCACTTTTGGCCACAAATTTCGGTCAAAGGCAGCTGGAAATGAGGGGATATTTTGCTCAAATATCAATGAGCTCATGTGGTAAGAAAGTGGTGGTCCAGCGGTGCGTTCAATAGGTAGTGCGCGGTACACGTCGGTTCGCACCGTTTTTCCTTAAATCGCACGTATTAGGGTTTTTACTTCCTATTCACTAACCTTATATCATTGCTTCTAATCACATATTATTTCTCACCTAAAAGTCACTTTTAATCACCAAATTTGATCCTTGCTTCGTACCGAAAAATCATCCGGTGAAAAATCGCGAAAACCCTAATTTGCTCCAGTCTTGAAACCGAAAAGTGAAACCCTACTTTCTAGGTTCATTTGCACTTATTATGGAATTACTGGGTAGTAGGCTATAATAAATGAATAATTTCCAAATAAAAGGCATTTTTGAGAAAAATATAAGAAATTTGCGAGTCCTCACACTCTCTCCCCCTTAAAAGAATTTCGACCTCGAAATTCATACCTTCCGTCGCCTCGGAGGACCCCAGAACTCGGTGCTGATCTACGGCATAAACTTGTGTTGATACCTTTGTTCGGTTTTCTCTTTCATGAATTTGTTTCAGTTTGGTTCCTTCCACTTGTTGAGTACTACCCTCTCGTGGCTGTTTCTTCGGGCAGTTGCTACGTTGATGATTGCTACTCCCACAAATCAAACATTTTCCCCCTTTTCGCCAGCAATCATTCTCAGTGTGATTTGCCTTTCCACAGTATCCACAGGCCAATCGAGGAACTACTGTTGGATCTTCTCGAGAAATGTCCTTTGATCCGATCTGACTTCCTTTCATGGACCTTTCATCGACTGCTCTTAATGTCCAAGGTGGGCGAGGTGAATGGTTCACTTTTTGCACTTTGGAGAGCAGTATCTTTTCTCCAGATTCCTCAGGTATACTGCTGGATGTATCTCTTTTCCGCGTTTGAAAGGCTTTTACTTGGGCTTTCACATCCTCAATTCTTTGGGCCTTCTCAAGAGCCTCTGTAAACGTATTAACTTGAACTGCCGCTAATGCCTCCTGGATTTCCAAATTTAGTCCTTGTATAAATCGTCTTATTCTCCGTCGCTCCGTTACCACCAATTCGGAAGCGAATTTAGACAGTCTAGTAAATTTGGTCTCATATTCAGCCACACTTAGGGTTCCCTGACGCAACCCAATAAATTCGTCCTCCCTCCTTTCTTGGACTAAAGGTGGGAGATACTTTTCATTAAATTCCCTTACAAAGTTCGCCCATGTCCATACCGTCTGTTCTCTTTCCCACTTGGCCTTAATTACATTCCACCACGCGCGGGCTGGTCCTTCGAATTGAAATACAGCAAAATTTACTTGTCTTTGCTCCGTGTAATTCAAAGCCGCGAAGATATTAATCATTGCCTCCAACCACTGCTCAGCTATATCTGGATCAGACCCTCCTTGAAATTTCGGAGGTAGAAACTTTTGGAACCTCTCAAGAGCCTTATCCTCTCCGATCTCAGGATTCCGGGGTTGATTCACTGGCATTTGACCTTGTTGATCTACCAGTCGTGCCAGGATATTTGTCATTTGTTGCATCGCCGTCGCCATTTGATCTCCAGCCTCAACCCTCGGTCCCTGTTCTTGCTCGGCCACTGTTTCTCTTTCTTCTCTCGGTTCTTGAGCTTGCCTAGCTCCACGGCCACGACTAGCTCCACGTCCACGACTACGTCTCCCGTCCATATATATGTTTTCCCCCTCTCTTTTCTTTTCTTTTCCCCCAAAAAGGTAATTTAGTGAATAAACACAGTAAATTGACTACAGTAACAAATTCTAGCATTCCAAATACACAAATCAATATATACGCACATAACACGCCATATCAAGAAGACGGATAAGCAAATACACAAATACATATCAAGTTGGACAGATAACCATGTACACACAGGTATACTAACGTCATGTAGCAACAATATACAGGTAAATCAAAAGGAAAAGGTAAAGTCGTCCCAGTATCAGCCCGTCCGGTCTCTCACGTCACTTACTATCCAAACTAGATGTCCCTGACCTCTTGTGCTCATTCTAGTCAGACAAAGCCTGTTCATGTTCCCAAAATACAAGTCTCAAGTCCTTAGCAGCGCCGCAACTCTAGAGTACTCAGGCACGAGAATCCGAAATAAGATAATTCACATCTCGAGCTGCAGTCCCAAGAGTAAACTATCTACAATCGGAATTCCTACCTGACATACCTATCTATGGTCCTCAGATACCATGAGAAAGATTTAAGACCTATAACATTCGCAATTCATAGCTTCACTTAGTCCCTCATACTTATTCACCACTTAGTCCAGGGTCACTCCGTACAGAGACCATGCGAAGCAGCTATAGGTTTTATCCCTCAATCGCTTAACTTTCAAGTCAAATCGAATCCCACAGTCCGGCATCCTAAACTTCAAGCCTAGGATACACTACAGATATCTGAAGCCTAAGCTCTGATACCACCTGTGACGCCCCACCTCTCCCTAGGGCGTACCCCAGGGTTCGGCGGACCGTGATACGTTCCTCGATCAACACGTTTCGAGACACGTAGCACGTTTGCCCAAGGATCTAGCGAGGTTGTCCAACGCTTGGATTGCGGGACCTAGAATCAAACGGACGACACGATTTGATTTAGGCGGTAGACGACACTCCGATGAAGGTGAATACTCCAGGGGAATAGGTCGGTAGAACAATCTAGGACGAGACGCAAGACTGCTCAAAACCCTTGCCAAAGCAAGTAAAGGGGTCGAATCTCTCTCTCAAGAAGAATCGAAAATATGCAAAACTTTATTGATAAAACGTCTACCTAAAACCTTACAAAGCAAGCCTATTTATAGGCTAAAGTGACTGAAACCCTAAAGGGACTAGGAAAGGGAAAAGTCGGGCCATGGTCTTGGGACAAGATGGGCCGGCCCATGCTCTTACTTAAACACTAATCAATTGCTAAATAACTACTAAGGCCTAAGGCCCTATTCGGCCAACTCATTTGGAGGCCCACTTGACTCTTCATGGGCTTGGGTCATGGTGTAGATAACTCAATTAAAATCCTTCAAGCCTTCAATATCTCTATGGACTCCATGTTGGTTTTGGACAATTCGAACAAGGGCTTGGAGGGATTCTTTGAAGAGCTTGGCTCGTGCACGTGTGACTGGGCCCAATGGAACTCGGACTGGGTCGTTACTTGGGCTAAGGTCCGTGCACACATCAGTCCCCTCCACTTGAGCAGGATTTGTCCTCAAATCTGGATGGAAATGAATGACACGAACAAGGGTTGGTATCATGGCTCCAGTGGCTCCTCTTGTTCGTATCAGACCGCCTGCCCAACTCTCGCCGGGACTCACTCATTCACTACAGTCCTCACTTAAAATCTGAATAAATCACAAGAATAAATAGGGCAACGATCCAGAACTTAAAGCGAAACTTATAGACATTCCCATCCCCAAAAGGGAGTGTAAAGATCGAATATACAAAGGTTCTCAATCCTTCATACGTCCAGCCCGTGCCAAGCACTAGGCGAGAACCACTACAAAAGAAACAAAAGAAACAAAAGAACTAGACTGGCTAGTCTATGCTCTCATTCTGCTCGCCGTCCCCTGTTAAGGAAAACAAAACTAAAGAGGTGAGCTAAAAGCTCAGTGAGGTTCCGAACAGATAATCAAACAATCAATTCAATACATTAAACATGGAGTATCAATAATTCAAGAAACATTTACAATGGAAAGCGATAGTAACATTCATTAAAAGGATACGGGCTCACATGGAGCTATTCGTTCGTTCGTTCGTTCCCCAGACATTTCCCCTTATTCCTCCAATTATTTGAAAATTTCCTTTTTGAGAAGTAAACCCTCGTGCCTTCGTTCGTTCATTCATCCCCTTCCGGACGTTGGCCGGACTCCACCCATCCGGACGTAGCCGGACTACAAGGTAATACTCGAATATACCAAATTCACCCAGGGTCACCATATCGCCCGACCGAGTCCGCTTCTGGCTCGAGTCGATCGGTAACGAAGGGCAGGGCCCAGTTCAGCCAAACGGCTTACATTCATGCGCAACTAGCATTTAATCATTTAATCATTGAAAATTTTACATTTATTTAGGTCGAGTGCGATAAAGTACACACTCGCCTAGAAAACTCGTTTTAACAATCATTAAAAGCACTTAACACATTATCAATCAATAATAACAAGCCAATAAGTCAAGGAAATATAACAAACAAAGAACACTCACCTAGTTATGTAAAATAACGTGCAAAATATCCTTCCGGATATTACCCTTAGTCACCAATGAAACCTAAGATTGAACAAGAGAACATATTACAGTTTATCGAGCAAAACATTTAAGGGGAAACGAAGAAACCCGACTAATTAGGAGTAAAACGTGTAAAGATAACTTTCAAGTAAAAAGAGGGTTGTTTGGACCCAAGGATGAAAATAACTAGGGTTTCAAAATCAATCGCAAAACCAAGCTCAAAAGGCTTATAGAATTCCAACGGAAAACATTTGACTAACGACAAATCAAAAGACAAATAGATAGGCTAAGAAAATATTTTTCGGAATCGTAAAGAATCGTTTGTATGACTAAAAGTCACTATATATTCAAGTAGAGGTTATATAACAAGGGTTTTGATGAAAATCATATGGAAAAGGAAGACTCTTAAAACCGTACTTGAAAGTAGTTCACTTGTGGCCGATAAAACCCTAACTCATACTTCTATATTTTGGGTACAGAGTAAGTAAACATTTGGCGTTTCAAATTGAAGAGGTATCATGTTTTGGAATGGTAAAACGATCATAGTATTTGCCAAACGAAAATATACAAATTCAAATAGAAACTTAGTCCTTGAGCGAAAATTTGGGCAGCACGCCCTTTGTGTTTACCTAATTTTCCAGCCATTTTGGCTTCATTATTTTTCTCATTCAAGCCCAAGTTTATACACAACACAAATGCATTTCAATAGCCGTTCCATAGGCTCAAGACAATACAAGGACATAAATCAACTAATAACAAATGCGGAAATGAAGTTTACAAAAAAAAACAGATTTGATAGGGTTTTGCGGAATGGGCACATCCGAGGCTACGCTTATCGGATTGAGGTGAAACTTATACCATTTCGAAGCTAAGAGAAAGGGATACAAGATTGAAGAAGGTCACTCAGTCCAGTTTGTAGTGCAACTAGGTCAAAAGATCAGTATACCAAACCAGCACCGTCAAAACAGGTTTACAAACCGCATTCTCGCTCAAATATCACAAGTCAGGCTCCCTAAGTCCAAATCAAGTGATTCCAAAGCCATCCGAAAACTAAGATACAAGGATACAATTCTTAAGAAGACATCAACAACTAAATCAGAAGCATTCCGAATCAAATTAATCAATTACAAAGGCAATTATCAAGTTCGGGTAGAAACAGGGCAGCA
The DNA here is from genome assembly GCF_036785885.1 of Coffea arabica. Lineage (NCBI taxonomy): Eukaryota > Viridiplantae > Streptophyta > Magnoliopsida > Gentianales > Rubiaceae > Coffea > Coffea arabica. Next base: position 23,346,263 of record NC_092311.1, on the reverse strand, counting down.
GGGGTAAATCGGTCTTTTCACAGGCTACGTTGCTCTGATTGAGTTGAAATTTTGTTGGCACCTATAAAATATCATTCTATACAACTTCTATGTTTTATGCCAAGCCTAATTCGGCCTCTAACTATGAGTAACAGTACCGGGCAGAACTGAAACATGAAATTCCAGAAATCTGGAAATTTTGGTTTTCAATTGAATTTTCTTCCTTTCCTTGTTCCAATCACTACCAAAGCCCCTTATATAATCTTATATACAACATATACTAACCATACAACAAGTTTAGGCAGAAAATCATCAAACCCTAACTTGCATATATCATCCAAAATCATCACAACAACTTGTATAACTTGTTGTCTAATCAAAACATGAGCTAGATAACATCTTAAACCAGAAATTAAAAGAACAAGAACCATGATCAGATCTTATACCTCAAAACAAAGCTTGAAAGAGTGATACTTCACCACCTTTGGAAATTTTTAGTTCCCCTAGCTTCCCAAGCCCACAACTCACTCTTTAATCGGTTTAGAATTTTGATTCCTCACTTAGATGGTGCAAATCAAGAAGAAAATTGTTTTCTCTTGCTCCCCCTTTCTCTCTCTCTTGTCTCGGCCAAGCTCAAGGAAAAATGAAGAATAAAGGCTGCTCTATGGTGATTAAAAGGCAAGAAGATTAGGATTAGTCTAAGCCACAAGTTTTGCCAACACTTGGATCAACCACAATCACAAAATTTTCTCTTTCTTCTCCTTGCACTTTTGGCCACAAATTTCGGTCAAAGGCAGCTGGAAATGAGGGGATATTTTGCTCAAATATCAATGAGCTCATGTGGTAAGAAAGTGGTGGTCCAGCGGTGCGTTCAATAGGTAGTGCGCGGTACACGTCGGTTCGCACCGTTTTTCCTTAAATCGCACGTATTAGGGTTTTTACTTCCTATTCACTAACCTTATATCATTGCTTCTAATCACATATTATTTCTCACCTAAAAGTCACTTTTAATCACCAAATTTGATCCTTGCTTCGTACCGAAAAATCATCCGGTGAAAAATCGCGAAAACCCTAATTTGCTCCAGTCTTGAAACCGAAAAGTGAAACCCTACTTTCTAGGTTCATTTGCACTTATTATGGAATTACTGGGTAGTAGGCTATAATAAATGAATAATTTCCAAATAAAAGGCATTTTTGAGAAAAATATAAGAAATTTGCGAGTCCTCACACTCTCTCCCCCTTAAAAGAATTTCGACCTCGAAATTCATACCTTCCGTCGCCTCGGAGGACCCCAGAACTCGGTGCTGATCTACGGCATAAACTTGTGTTGATACCTTTGTTCGGTTTTCTCTTTCATGAATTTGTTTCAGTTTGGTTCCTTCCACTTGTTGAGTACTACCCTCTCGTGGCTGTTTCTTCGGGCAGTTGCTACGTTGATGATTGCTACTCCCACAAATCAAACATTTTCCCCCTTTTCGCCAGCAATCATTCTCAGTGTGATTTGCCTTTCCACAGTATCCACAGGCCAATCGAGGAACTACTGTTGGATCTTCTCGAGAAATGTCCTTTGATCCGATCTGACTTCCTTTCATGGACCTTTCATCGACTGCTCTTAATGTCCAAGGTGGGCGAGGTGAATGGTTCACTTTTTGCACTTTGGAGAGCAGTATCTTTTCTCCAGATTCCTCAGGTATACTGCTGGATGTATCTCTTTTCCGCGTTTGAAAGGCTTTTACTTGGGCTTTCACATCCTCAATTCTTTGGGCCTTCTCAAGAGCCTCTGTAAACGTATTAACTTGAACTGCCGCTAATGCCTCCTGGATTTCCAAATTTAGTCCTTGTATAAATCGTCTTATTCTCCGTCGCTCCGTTACCACCAATTCGGAAGCGAATTTAGACAGTCTAGTAAATTTGGTCTCATATTCAGCCACACTTAGGGTTCCCTGACGCAACCCAATAAATTCGTCCTCCCTCCTTTCTTGGACTAAAGGTGGGAGATACTTTTCATTAAATTCCCTTACAAAGTTCGCCCATGTCCATACCGTCTGTTCTCTTTCCCACTTGGCCTTAATTACATTCCACCACGCGCGGGCTGGTCCTTCGAATTGAAATACAGCAAAATTTACTTGTCTTTGCTCCGTGTAATTCAAAGCCGCGAAGATATTAATCATTGCCTCCAACCACTGCTCAGCTATATCTGGATCAGACCCTCCTTGAAATTTCGGAGGTAGAAACTTTTGGAACCTCTCAAGAGCCTTATCCTCTCCGATCTCAGGATTCCGGGGTTGATTCACTGGCATTTGACCTTGTTGATCTACCAGTCGTGCCAGGATATTTGTCATTTGTTGCATCGCCGTCGCCATTTGATCTCCAGCCTCAACCCTCGGTCCCTGTTCTTGCTCGGCCACTGTTTCTCTTTCTTCTCTCGGTTCTTGAGCTTGCCTAGCTCCACGGCCACGACTAGCTCCACGTCCACGACTACGTCTCCCGTCCATATATATGTTTTCCCCCTCTCTTTTCTTTTCTTTTCCCCCAAAAAGGTAATTTAGTGAATAAACACAGTAAATTGACTACAGTAACAAATTCTAGCATTCCAAATACACAAATCAATATATACGCACATAACACGCCATATCAAGAAGACGGATAAGCAAATACACAAATACATATCAAGTTGGACAGATAACCATGTACACACAGGTATACTAACGTCATGTAGCAACAATATACAGGTAAATCAAAAGGAAAAGGTAAAGTCGTCCCAGTATCAGCCCGTCCGGTCTCTCACGTCACTTACTATCCAAACTAGATGTCCCTGACCTCTTGTGCTCATTCTAGTCAGACAAAGCCTGTTCATGTTCCCAAAATACAAGTCTCAAGTCCTTAGCAGCGCCGCAACTCTAGAGTACTCAGGCACGAGAATCCGAAATAAGATAATTCACATCTCGAGCTGCAGTCCCAAGAGTAAACTATCTACAATCGGAATTCCTACCTGACATACCTATCTATGGTCCTCAGATACCATGAGAAAGATTTAAGACCTATAACATTCGCAATTCATAGCTTCACTTAGTCCCTCATACTTATTCACCACTTAGTCCAGGGTCACTCCGTACAGAGACCATGCGAAGCAGCTATAGGTTTTATCCCTCAATCGCTTAACTTTCAAGTCAAATCGAATCCCACAGTCCGGCATCCTAAACTTCAAGCCTAGGATACACTACAGATATCTGAAGCCTAAGCTCTGATACCACCTGTGACGCCCCACCTCTCCCTAGGGCGTACCCCAGGGTTCGGCGGACCGTGATACGTTCCTCGATCAACACGTTTCGAGACACGTAGCACGTTTGCCCAAGGATCTAGCGAGGTTGTCCAACGCTTGGATTGCGGGACCTAGAATCAAACGGACGACACGATTTGATTTAGGCGGTAGACGACACTCCGATGAAGGTGAATACTCCAGGGGAATAGGTCGGTAGAACAATCTAGGACGAGACGCAAGACTGCTCAAAACCCTTGCCAAAGCAAGTAAAGGGGTCGAATCTCTCTCTCAAGAAGAATCGAAAATATGCAAAACTTTATTGATAAAACGTCTACCTAAAACCTTACAAAGCAAGCCTATTTATAGGCTAAAGTGACTGAAACCCTAAAGGGACTAGGAAAGGGAAAAGTCGGGCCATGGTCTTGGGACAAGATGGGCCGGCCCATGCTCTTACTTAAACACTAATCAATTGCTAAATAACTACTAAGGCCTAAGGCCCTATTCGGCCAACTCATTTGGAGGCCCACTTGACTCTTCATGGGCTTGGGTCATGGTGTAGATAACTCAATTAAAATCCTTCAAGCCTTCAATATCTCTATGGACTCCATGTTGGTTTTGGACAATTCGAACAAGGGCTTGGAGGGATTCTTTGAAGAGCTTGGCTCGTGCACGTGTGACTGGGCCCAATGGAACTCGGACTGGGTCGTTACTTGGGCTAAGGTCCGTGCACACATCAGTCCCCTCCACTTGAGCAGGATTTGTCCTCAAATCTGGATGGAAATGAATGACACGAACAAGGGTTGGTATCATGGCTCCAGTGGCTCCTCTTGTTCGTATCAGACCGCCTGCCCAACTCTCGCCGGGACTCACTCATTCACTACAGTCCTCACTTAAAATCTGAATAAATCACAAGAATAAATAGGGCAACGATCCAGAACTTAAAGCGAAACTTATAGACATTCCCATCCCCAAAAGGGAGTGTAAAGATCGAATATACAAAGGTTCTCAATCCTTCATACGTCCAGCCCGTGCCAAGCACTAGGCGAGAACCACTACAAAAGAAACAAAAGAAACAAAAGAACTAGACTGGCTAGTCTATGCTCTCATTCTGCTCGCCGTCCCCTGTTAAGGAAAACAAAACTAAAGAGGTGAGCTAAAAGCTCAGTGAGGTTCCGAACAGATAATCAAACAATCAATTCAATACATTAAACATGGAGTATCAATAATTCAAGAAACATTTACAATGGAAAGCGATAGTAACATTCATTAAAAGGATACGGGCTCACATGGAGCTATTCGTTCGTTCGTTCGTTCCCCAGACATTTCCCCTTATTCCTCCAATTATTTGAAAATTTCCTTTTTGAGAAGTAAACCCTCGTGCCTTCGTTCGTTCATTCATCCCCTTCCGGACGTTGGCCGGACTCCACCCATCCGGACGTAGCCGGACTACAAGGTAATACTCGAATATACCAAATTCACCCAGGGTCACCATATCGCCCGACCGAGTCCGCTTCTGGCTCGAGTCGATCGGTAACGAAGGGCAGGGCCCAGTTCAGCCAAACGGCTTACATTCATGCGCAACTAGCATTTAATCATTTAATCATTGAAAATTTTACATTTATTTAGGTCGAGTGCGATAAAGTACACACTCGCCTAGAAAACTCGTTTTAACAATCATTAAAAGCACTTAACACATTATCAATCAATAATAACAAGCCAATAAGTCAAGGAAATATAACAAACAAAGAACACTCACCTAGTTATGTAAAATAACGTGCAAAATATCCTTCCGGATATTACCCTTAGTCACCAATGAAACCTAAGATTGAACAAGAGAACATATTACAGTTTATCGAGCAAAACATTTAAGGGGAAACGAAGAAACCCGACTAATTAGGAGTAAAACGTGTAAAGATAACTTTCAAGTAAAAAGAGGGTTGTTTGGACCCAAGGATGAAAATAACTAGGGTTTCAAAATCAATCGCAAAACCAAGCTCAAAAGGCTTATAGAATTCCAACGGAAAACATTTGACTAACGACAAATCAAAAGACAAATAGATAGGCTAAGAAAATATTTTTCGGAATCGTAAAGAATCGTTTGTATGACTAAAAGTCACTATATATTCAAGTAGAGGTTATATAACAAGGGTTTTGATGAAAATCATATGGAAAAGGAAGACTCTTAAAACCGTACTTGAAAGTAGTTCACTTGTGGCCGATAAAACCCTAACTCATACTTCTATATTTTGGGTACAGAGTAAGTAAACATTTGGCGTTTCAAATTGAAGAGGTATCATGTTTTGGAATGGTAAAACGATCATAGTATTTGCCAAACGAAAATATACAAATTCAAATAGAAACTTAGTCCTTGAGCGAAAATTTGGGCAGCACGCCCTTTGTGTTTACCTAATTTTCCAGCCATTTTGGCTTCATTATTTTTCTCATTCAAGACCAAGTTTATACACAACACAAATGCATTTCAATAGCCGTTCCATAGGCTCAAGACAATACAAGGACATAAATCAACTAATAACAAATGCGGAAATGAAGTTTACAAAAAAAAACAGATTTGATAGGGTTTTGCGGAATGGGCACATCCGAGGCTACGCTTATCGGATTGAGGTGAAACTTATACCATTTCGAAGCTAAGAGAAAGGGATACAAGATTGAAGAAGGTCACTCAGTCCAGTTTGTAGTGCAACTAGGTCAAAAGATCAGTATACCAAACCAGCACCGTCAAAACAGGTTTACAAACCGCATTCTCGCTCAAATATCACAAGTCAGGCTCCCTAAGTCCAAATCAAGTGATTCCAAAGCCATCCGAAAACTAAGATACAAGGATACAATTCTTAAGAAGACATCAACAACTAAATCAGAAGCATTCCGAATCAAATTAATCAATTACAAAGGCAATTATCAAGTTCGGGTAGAAACAGGGCAGCAGGGGTAAATCGGTCTTTTCACAGGCTACGTTGCTCTGATTGAGTTGAAATTTTGTTGGCACCTATAAAATATCATTCTATACAACTTCTATGTTTTATGCCAAGCCTAATTCGGCCTCTAACTATGAGTAACAGTACCGGGCAGAACTGAAACATGAAATTCCAGAAATCTGGAAATTTTGGTTTTCAATTGAATTTTCTTCCTTTCCTTGTTCCAATCACTACCAAAGCCCCTTATATAATCTTATATACAACATATACTAACCATACAACAAGTTTAGGCAGAAAATCATCAAACCCTAACTTGCATATATCATCCAAAATCATCACAACAACTTGTATAACTTGTTGTCTAATCAAAACATGAGCTAGATAACATCTTAAACCAGAAATTAAAAGAACAAGAACCATGATCAGATCTTATACCTCAAAACAAAGCTTGAAAGAGTGATACTTCACCACCTTTGGAAATTTTTAGTTCCCCTAGCTTCCCAAGCCCACAACTCACTCTTTAATCGGTTTAGAATTTTGATTCCTCACTTAGATGGTGCAAATCAAGAAGAAAATTGTTTTCTCTTGCTCCCCCTTTCTCTCTCTCTTGTCTCGGCCAAGCTCAAGGAAAAATGAAGAATAAAGGCTGCTCTATGGTGATTAAAAGGCAAGAAGATTAGGATTAGTCTAAGCCACAAGTTTTGCCAACACTTGGATCAACCACAATCACAAAATTTTCTCTTTCTTCTCCTTGCACTTTTGGCCACAAATTTCGGTCAAAGGCAGCTGGAAATGAGGGGATATTTTGCTCAAATATCAATGAGCTCATGTGGTAAGAAAGTGGTGGTCCAGCGGTGCGTTCAATAGGTAGTGCGCGGTACACGTCGGTTCGCACCGTTTTTCCTTAAATCGCACGTATTAGGGTTTTTACTTCCTATTCACTAACCTTATATCATTGCTTCTAATCACATATTATTTCTCACCTAAAAGTCACTTTTAATCACCAAATTTGATCCTTGCTTCGTACCGAAAAATCATCCGGTGAAAAATCGCGAAAACCCTAATTTGCTCCAGTCTTGAAACCGAAAAGTGAAACCCTACTTTCTAGGTTCATTTGCACTTATTATGGAATTACTGGGTAGTAGGCTATAATAAATGAATAATTTCCAAATAAAAGGCATTTTTGAGAAAAATATAAGAAATTTGCGAGTCCTCACACTCTCTCCCCCTTAAAAGAATTTCGACCTCGAAATTCATACCTTCCGTCGCCTCGGAGGACCCCAGAACTCGGTGCTGATCTACGGCATAAACTTGTGTTGATACCTTTGTTCGGTTTTCTCTTTCATGAATTTGTTTCAGTTTGGTTCCTTCCACTTGTTGAGTACTACCCTCTCGTGGCTGTTTCTTCGGGCAGTTGCTACGTTGATGATTGCTACTCCCACAAATCAAACATTTTCCCCCTTTTCGCCAGCAATCATTCTCAGTGTGATTTGCCTTTCCACAGTATCCACAGGCCAATCGAGGAACTACTGTTGGATCTTCTCGAGAAATGTCCTTTGATCCGATCTGACTTCCTTTCATGGACCTTTCATCGACTGCTCTTAATGTCCAAGGTGGGCGAGGTGAATGGTTCACTTTTTGCACTTTGGAGAGCAGTATCTTTTCTCCAGATTCCTCAGGTATACTGCTGGATGTATCTCTTTTCCGCGTTTGAAAGGCTTTTACTTGGGCTTTCACATCCTCAATTCTTTGGGCCTTCTCAAGAGCCTCTGTAAACGTATTAACTTGAACTGCCGCTAATGCCTCCTGGATTTCCAAATTTAGTCCTTGTATAAATCGTCTTATTCTCCGTCGCTCCGTTACCACCAATTCGGAAGCGAATTTAGACAGTCTAGTAAATTTGGTCTCATATTCAGCCACACTTAGGGTTCCCTGACGCAACCCAATAAATTCGTCCTCCCTCCTTTCTTGGACTAAAGGTGGGAGATACTTTTCATTAAATTCCCTTACAAAGTTCGCCCATGTCCATACCGTCTGTTCTCTTTCCCACTTGGCCTTAATTACATTCCACCACGCGCGGGCTGGTCCTTCGAATTGAAATACAGCAAAATTTACTTGTCTTTGCTCCGTGTAATTCAAAGCCGCGAAGATATTAATCATTGCCTCCAACCACTGCTCAGCTATATCTGGATCAGACCCTCCTTGAAATTTCGGAGGTAGAAACTTTTGGAACCTCTCAAGAGCCTTATCCTCTCCGATCTCAGGATTCCGGGGTTGATTCACTGGCATTTGACCTTGTTGATCTACCAGTCGTGCCAGGATATTTGTCATTTGTTGCATCGCCGTCGCCATTTGATCTCCAGCCTCAACCCTCGGTCCCTGTTCTTGCTCGGCCACTGTTTCTCTTTCTTCTCTCGGTTCTTGAGCTTGCCTAGCTCCACGGCCACGACTAGCTCCACGTCCACGACTACGTCTCCCGTCCATATATATGTTTTCCCCCTCTCTTTTCTTTTCTTTTCCCCCAAAAAGGTAATTTAGTGAATAAACACAGTAAATTGACTACAGTAACAAATTCTAGCATTCCAAATACACAAATCAATATATACGCACATAACACGCCATATCAAGAAGACGGATAAGCAAATACACAAATACATATCAAGTTGGACAGATAACCATGTACACACAGGTATACTAACGTCATGTAGCAACAATATACAGGTAAATCAAAAGGAAAAGGTAAAGTCGTCCCAGTATCAGCCCGTCCGGTCTCTCACGTCACTTACTATCCAAACTAGATGTCCCTGACCTCTTGTGCTCATTCTAGTCAGACAAAGCCTGTTCATGTTCCCAAAATACAAGTCTCAAGTCCTTAGCAGCGCCGCAACTCTAGAGTACTCAGGCACGAGAATCCGAAATAAGATAATTCACATCTCGAGCTGCAGTCCCAAGAGTAAACTATCTACAATCGGAATTCCTACCTGACATACCTATCTATGGTCCTCAGATACCATGAGAAAGATTTAAGACCTATAACATTCGCAATTCATAGCTTCACTTAGTCCCTCATACTTATTCACCACTTAGTCCAGGGTCACTCCGTACAGAGACCATGCGAAGCAGCTATAGGTTTTATCCCTCAATCGCTTAACTTTCAAGTCAAATCGAATCCCACAGTCCGGCATCCTAAACTTCAAGCCTAGGATACACTACAGATATCTGAAGCCTAAGCTCTGATACCACCTGTGACGCCCCACCTCTCCCTAGGGCGTACCCCAGGGTTCGGCGGACCGTGATACGTTCCTCGATCAACACGTTTCGAGACACGTAGCACGTTTGCCCAAGGATCTAGCGAGGTTGTCCAACGCTTGGATTGCGGGACCTAGAATCAAACGGACGACACGATTTGATTTAGGCGGTAGACGACACTCCGATGAAGGTGAATACTCCAGGGGAATAGGTCGGTAGAACAATCTAGGACGAGACGCAAGACTGCTCAAAACCCTTGCCAAAGCAAGTAAAGGGGTCGAATCTCTCTCTCAAGAAGAATCGAAAATATGCAAAACTTTATTGATAAAACGTCTACCTAAAACCTTACAAAGCAAGCCTATTTATAGGCTAAAGTGACTGAAACCCTAAAGGGACTAGGAAAGGGAAAAGTCGGGCCATGGTCTTGGGACAAGATGGGCCGGCCCATGCTCTTACTTAAACACTAATCAATTGCTAAATAACTACTAAGGCCTAAGGCCCTATTCGGCCAACTCATTTGGAGGCCCACTTGACTCTTCATGGGCTTGGGTCATGGTGTAGATAACTCAATTAAAATCCTTCAAGCCTTCAATATCTCTATGGACTCCATGTTGGTTTTGGACAATTCGAACAAGGGCTTGGAGGGATTCTTTGAAGAGCTTGGCTCGTGCACGTGTGACTGGGCCCAATGGAACTCGGACTGGGTCGTTACTTGGGCTAAGGTCCGTGCACACATCAGTCCCCTCCACTTGAGCAGGATTTGTCCTCAAATCTGGATGGAAATGAATGACACGAACAAGGGTTGGTATCATGGCTCCAGTGGCTCCTCTTGTTCGTATCAGACCGCCTGCCCAACTCTCGCCGGGACTCACTCATTCACTACAGTCCTCACTTAAAATCTGAATAAATCACAAGAATAAATAGGGCAACGATCCAGAACTTAAAGCGAAACTTATAGACATTCCCATCCCCAAAAGGGAGTGTAAAGATCGAATATACAAAGGTTCTCAATCCTTCATACGTCCAGCCCGTGCCAAGCACTAGGCGAGAACCACTACAAAAGAAACAAAAGAAACAAAAGAACTAGACTGGCTAGTCTATGCTCTCATTCTGCTCGCCGTCCCCTGTTAAGGAAAACAAAACTAAAGAGGTGAGCTAAAAGCTCAGTGAGGTTCCGAACAGATAATCAAACAATCAATTCAATACATTAAACATGGAGTATCAATAATTCAAGAAACATTTACAATGGAAAGCGATAGTAACATTCATTAAAAGGATACGGGCTCACATGGAGCTATTCGTTCGTTCGTTCGTTCCCCAGACATTTCCCCTTATTCCTCCAATTATTTGAAAATTTCCTTTTTGAGAAGTAAACCCTCGTGCCTTCGTTCGTTCATTCATCCCCTTCCGGACGTTGGCCGGACTCCACCCATCCGGACGTAGCCGGACTACAAGGTAATACTCGAATATACCAAATTCACCCAGGGTCACCATATCGCCCGACCGAGTCCGCTTCTGGCTCGAGTCGATCGGTAACGAAGGGCAGGGCCCAGTTCAGCCAAACGGCTTACATTCATGCGCAACTAGCATTTAATCATTTAATCATTGAAAATTTTACATTTATTTAGGTCGAGTGCGATAAAGTACACACTCGCCTAGAAAACTCGTTTTAACAATCATTAAAAGCACTTAACACATTATCAATCAATAATAACAAGCCAATAAGTCAAGGAAATATAACAAACAAAGAACACTCACCTAGTTATGTAAAATAACGTGCAAAATATCCTTCCGGATATTACCCTTAGTCACCAATGAAACCTAAGATTGAACAAGAGAACATATTACAGTTTATCGAGCAAAACATTTAAGGGGAAACGAAGAAACCCGACTAATTAGGAGTAAAACGTGTAAAGATAACTTTCAAGTAAAAAGAGGGTTGTTTGGACCCAAGGATGAAAATAACTAGGGTTTCAAAATCAATCGCAAAACCAAGCTCAAAAGGCTTATAGAATTCCAACGGAAAACATTTGACTAACGACAAATCAAAAGACAAATAGATAGGCTAAGAAAATATTTTTCGGAATCGTAAAGAATCGTTTGTATGACTAAAAGTCACTATATATTCAAGTAGAGGTTATATAACAAGGGTTTTGATGAAAATCATATGGAAAAGGAAGACTCTTAAAACCGTACTTGAAAGTAGTTCACTTGTGGCCGATAAAACCCTAACTCATACTTCTATATTTTGGGTACAGAGTAAGTAAACATTTGGCGTTTCAAATTGAAGAGGTATCATGTTTTGGAATGGTAAAACGATCATAGTATTTGCCAAACGAAAATATACAAATTCAAATAGAAACTTAGTCCTTGAGCGAAAATTTGGGCAGCACGCCCTTTGTGTTTACCTAATTTTCCAGCCATTTTGGCTTCATTATTTTTCTCATTCAAGACCAAGTTTATACACAACACAAATGCATTTCAATAGCCGTTCCATAGGCTCAAGACAATACAAGGACATAAATCAACTAATAACAAATGCGGAAATGAAGTTTACAAAAAAAAACAGATTTGATAGGGTTTTGCGGAATGGGCACATCCGAGGCTACGCTTATCGGATTGAGGTGAAACTTATACCATTTCGAAGCTAAGAGAAAGGGATACAAGATTGAAGAAGGTCACTCAGTCCAGTTTGTAGTGCAACTAGGTCAAAAGATCAGTATACCAAACCAGCACCGTCAAAACAGGTTTACAAACCGCATTCTCGCTCAAATATCACAAGTCAGGCTCCCTAAGTCCAAATCAAGTGATTCCAAAGCCATCCGAAAACTAAGATACAAGGATACAATTCTTAAGAAGACATCAACAACTAAATCAGAAGCATTCCGAATCAAATTAATCAATTACAAAGGCAATTATCAAGTTCGGGTAGAAACAGGGCAGCAGGGGTAAATCGGTCTTTTCACAGGCTACGTTGCTCTGATTGAGTTGAAATTTTGTTGGCACCTATAAAATATCATTCTATACAACTTCTATGTTTTATGCCAAGCCTAATTCGGCCTCTAACTATGAGTAACAGTACCGGGCAGAACTGAAACATGAAATTCCAGAAATCTGGAAATTTTGGTTTTCAATTGAATTTTCTTCCTTTCCTTGTTCCAATCACTACCAAAGCCCCTTATATAATCTTATATACAACATATACTAACCATACAACAAGTTTAGGCAGAAAATCATCAAACCCTAACTTGCATATATCATCCAAAATCATCACAACAACTTGTATAACTTGTTGTCTAATCAAAACATGAGCTAGATAACATCTTAAACCAGAAATTAAAAGAACAAGAACCATGATCAGATCTTATACCTCAAAACAAAGCTTGAAAGAGTGATACTTCACCACCTTTGGAAATTTTTAGTTCCCCTAGCTTCCCAAGCCCACAACTCACTCTTTAATCGGTTTAGAATTTTGATTCCTCACTTAGATGGTGCAAATCAAGAAGAAAATTGTTTTCTCTTGCTCCCCCTTTCTCTCTCTCTTGTCTCGGCCAAGCTCAAGGAAAAATGAAGAAGTAAAGGCTGCTCTATGGTGATTAAAAGGCAAGAAGATTAGGATTAGTCTAAGCCACAAGTTTTGCCAACACTTGGATCAACCACAATCACAAAATTTTCTCTTTCTTCTCCTTGCACTTTTGGCCACAAATTTCGGTCAAAGGCAGCTGGAAATGAGGGGATATTTTGCTCAAATATCAATGAGCTCATGTGGTAAGAAAGTGGTGGTCCAGCGGTGCGTTCAATAGGTAGTGCGCGGTACACGTCGGTTCGCACCGTTTTTCCTTAAATCGCACGTATTAGGGTTTTTACTTCCTATTCACTAACCTTATATCATTGCTTCTAATCACATATTATTTCTCACCTAAAAGTCACTTTTAATCACCAAATTTGATCCTTGCTTCGTACCGAAAAATCATCCGGTGAAAAATCGCGAAAACCCTAATTTGCTCCAGTCTTGAAACCGAAAAGTGAAACCCTACTTTCTAGGTTCATTTGCACTTATTATGGAATTACTGGGTAGTAGGCTATAATAAATGAATAATTTCCAAATAAAAGGCATTTTTGAGAAAAATATAAGAAATTTGCGAGTCCTCACACTCTCTCCCCCTTAAAAGAATTTCGACCTCGAAATTCATACCTTCCGTCGCCTCGGAGGACCCCAGAACTCGGTGCTGATCTACGGCATAAACTTGTGTTGATACCTTTGTTCGGTTTTCTCTTTCATGAATTTGTTTCAGTTTGGTTCCTTCCACTTGTTGAGTACTACCCTCTCGTGGCTGTTTCTTCGGGCAGTTGCTACGTTGATGATTGCTACTCCCACAAATCAAACATTTTCCCCCTTTTCGCCAGCAATCATTCTCAGTGTGATTTGCCTTTCCACAGTATCCACAGGCCAATCGAGGAACTACTGTTGGATCTTCTCGAGAAATGTCCTTTGATCCGATCTGACTTCCTTTCATGGACCTTTCATCGACTGCTCTTAATGTCCAAGGTGGGCGAGGTGAATGGTTCACTTTTTGCACTTTGGAGAGCAGTATCTTTTCTCCAGATTCCTCAGGTATACTGCTGGATGTATCTCTTTTCCGCGTTTGAAAGGCTTTTACTTGGGCTTTCACATCCTCAATTCTTTGGGCCTTCTCAAGAGCCTCTGTAAACGTATTAACTTGAACTGCCGCTAATGCCTCCTGGATTTCCAAATTTAGTCCTTGTATAAATCGTCTTATTCTCCGTCGCTCCGTTACCACCAATTCGGAAGCGAATTTAGACAGTCTAGTAAATTTGGTCTCATATTCAGCCACACTTAGGGTTCCCTGACGCAACCCAATAAATTCGTCCTCCCTCCTTTCTTGGACTAAAGGTGGGAGATACTTTTCATTAAATTCCCTTACAAAGTTCGCCCATGTCCATACCGTCTGTTCTCTTTCCCACTTGGCCTTAATTACATTCCACCACGCGCGGGCTGGTCCTTCGAATTGAAATACAGCAAAATTTACTTGTCTTTGCTCCGTGTAATTCAAAGCCGCGAAGATATTAATCATTGCCTCCAACCACTGCTCAGCTATATCTGGATCAGACCCTCCTTGAAATTTCGGAGGTAGAAACTTTTGGAACCTCTCAAGAGCCTTATCCTCTCCGATCTCAGGATTCCGGGGTTGATTCACTGGCATTTGACCTTGTTGATCTACCAGTCGTGCCAGGATATTTGTCATTTGTTGCATCGCCGTCGCCATTTGATCTCCAGCCTCAACCCTCGGTCCCTGTTCTTGCTCGGCCACTGTTTCTCTTTCTTCTCTCGGTTCTTGAGCTTGCCTAGCTCCACGGCCACGACTAGCTCCACGTCCACGACTACGTCTCCCGTCCATATATATGTTTTCCCCCTCTCTTTTCTTTTCTTTTCCCCCAAAAAGGTAATTTAGTGAATAAACACAGTAAATTGACTACAGTAACAAATTCTAGCATTCCAAATACACAAATCAATATATACGCACATAACACGCCATATCAAGAAGACGGATAAGCAAATACACAAATACATATCAAGTTGGACAGATAACCATGTACACACAGGTATACTAACGTCATGTAGCAACAATATACAGGTAAATCAAAAGGAAAAGGTAAAGTCGTCCCAGTATCAGCCCGTCCGGTCTCTCACGTCACTTACTATCCAAACTAGATGTCCCTGACCTCTTGTGCTCATTCTAGTCAGACAAAGCCTGTTCATGTTCCCAAAATACAAGTCTCAAGTCCTTAGCAGCGCCGCAACTCTAGAGTACTCAGGCACGAGAATCCGAAATAAGATAATTCACATCTCGAGCTGCAGTCCCAAGAGTAAACTATCTACAATCGGAATTCCTACCTGACATACCTATCTATGGTCCTCAGATACCATGAGAAAGATTTAAGACCTATAACATTCGCAATTCATAGCTTCACTTAGTCCCTCATACTTATTCACCACTTAGTCCAGGGTCACTCCGTACAGAGACCATGCGAAGCAGCTATAGGTTTTATCCCTCAATCGCTTAACTTTCAAGTCAAATCGAATCCCACAGTCCGGCATCCTAAACTTCAAGCCTAGGATACACTACAGATATCTGAAGCCTAAGCTCTGATACCACCTGTGACGCCCCACCTCTCCCTAGGGCGTACCCCAGGGTTCGGCGGACCGTGATACGTTCCTCGATCAACACGTTTCGAGACACGTAGCACGTTTGCCCAAGGATCTAGCGAGGTTGTCCAACGCTTGGATTGCGGGACCTAGAATCAAACGGACGACACGATTTGATTTAGGCGGTAGACGACACTCCGATGAAGGTGAATACTCCAGGGGAATAGGTCGGTAGAACAATCTAGGACGAGACGCAAGACTGCTCAAAACCCTTGCCAAAGCAAGTAAAGGGGTCGAATCTCTCTCTCAAGAAGAATCGAAAATATGCAAAACTTTATTGATAAAACGTCTACCTAAAACCTTACAAAGCAAGCCTATTTATAGGCTAAAGTGACTGAAACCCTAAAGGGACTAGGAAAGGGAAAAGTCGGGCCATGGTCTTGGGACAAGATGGGCCGGCCCATGCTCTTACTTAAACACTAATCAATTGCTAAATAACTACTAAGGCCTAAGGCCCTATTCGGCCAACTCATTTGGAGGCCCACTTGACTCTTCATGGGCTTGGGTCATGGTGTAGATAACTCAATTAAAATCCTTCAAGCCTTCAATATCTCTATGGACTCCATGTTGGTTTTGGACAATTCGAACAAGGGCTTGGAGGGATTCTTTGAAGAGCTTGGCTCGTGCACGTGTGACTGGGCCCAATGGAACTCGGACTGGGTCGTTACTTGGGCTAAGGTCCGTGCACACATCAGTCCCCTCCACTTGAGCAGGATTTGTCCTCAAATCTGGATGGAAATGAATGACACGAACAAGGGTTGGTATCATGGCTCCAGTGGCTCCTCTTGTTCGTATCAGACCGCCTGCCCAACTCTCGCCGGGACTCACTCATTCACTACAGTCCTCACTTAAAATCTGAATAAATCACAAGAATAAATAGGGCAACGATCCAGAACTTAAAGCGAAACTTATAGACATTCCCATCCCCAAAAGGGAGTGTAAAGATCGAATATACAAAGGTTCTCAATCCTTCATACGTCCAGCCCGTGCCAAGCACTAGGCGAGAACCACTACAAAAGAAACAAAAGAAACAAAAGAACTAGACTGGCTAGTCTATGCTCTCATTCTGCTCGCCGTCCCCTGTTAAGGAAAACAAAACTAAAGAGGTGAGCTAAAAGCTCAGTGAGGTTCCGAACAGATAATCAAACAATCAATTCAATACATTAAACATGGAGTATCAATAATTCAAGAAACATTTACAATGGAAAGCGATAGTAACATTCATTAAAAGGATACGGGCTCACATGGAGCTATTCGTTCGTTCGTTCGTTCCCCAGACATTTCCCCTTATTCCTCCAATTATTTGAAAATTTCCTTTTTGAGAAGTAAACCCTCGTGCCTTCGTTCGTTCATTCATCCCCTTCCGGACGTTGGCCGGACTCCACCCATCCGGACGTAGCCGGACTACAAGGTAATACTCGAATATACCAAATTCACCCAGGGTCACCATATCGCCCGACCGAGTCCGCTTCTGGCTCGAGTCGATCGGTAACGAAGGGCAGGGCCCAGTTCAGCCAAACGGCTTACATTCATGCGCAACTAGCATTTAATCATTTAATCATTGAAAATTTTACATTTATTTAGGTCGAGTGCGATAAAGTACACACTCGCCTAGAAAACTCGTTTTAACAATCATTAAAAGCACTTAACACATTATCAATCAATAATAACAAGCCAATAAGTCAAGGAAATATAACAAACAAAGAACACTCACCTAGTTATGTAAAATAACGTGCAAAATATCCTTCCGGATATTACCCTTAGTCACCAATGAAACCTAAGATTGAACAAGAGAACATATTACAGTTTATCGAGCAAAACATTTAAGGGGAAACGAAGAAACCCGACTAATTAGGAGTAAAACGTGTAAAGATAACTTTCAAGTAAAAAGAGGGTTGTTTGGACCCAAGGATGAAAATAACTAGGGTTTCAAAATCAATCGCAAAACCAAGCTCAAAAGGCTTATAGAATTCCAACGGAAAACATTTGACTAACGACAAATCAAAAGACAAATAGATAGGCTAAGAAAATATTTTTCGGAATCGTAAAGAATCGTTTGTATGACTAAAAGTCACTATATATTCAAGTAGAGGTTATATAACAAGGGTTTTGATGAAAATCATATGGAAAAGGAAGACTCTTAAAACCGTACTTGAAAGTAGTTCACTTGTGGCCGATAAAACCCTAACTCATACTTCTATATTTTGGGTACAGAGTAAGTAAACATTTGGCGTTTCAAATTGAAGAGGTATCATGTTTTGGAATGGTAAAACGATCATAGTATTTGCCAAACGAAAATATACAAATTCAAATAGAAACTTAGTCCTTGAGCGAAAATTTGGGCAGCACGCCCTTTGTGTTTACCTAATTTTCCAGCCATTTTGGCTTCATTATTTTTCTCATTCAAGACCAAGTTTATACACAACACAAATGCATTTCAATAGCCGTTCCATAGGCTCAAGACAATACAAGGACATAAATCAACTAATAACAAATGCGGAAATGAAGTTTACAAAAAAAAACAGATTTGATAGGGTTTTGCGGAATGGGCACATCCGAGGCTACGCTTATCGGATTGAGGTGAAACTTATACCATTTCGAAGCTAAGAGAAAGGGATACAAGATTGAAGAAGGTCACTCAGTCCAGTTTGTAGTGCAACTAGGTCAAAAGATCAGTATACCAAACCAGCACCGTCAAAACAGGTTTACAAACCGCATTCTCGCTCAAATATCACAAGTCAGGCTCCCTAAGTCCAAATCAAGTGATTCCAAAGCCATCCGAAAACTAAGATACAAGGATACAATTCTTAAGAAGACATCAACAACTAAATCAGAAGCATTCCGAATCAAATTAACCAATTACAGAGGCAATTATCAAGTTCGGGTAGAAACAGGGCTGCAGGGGTAAATCGGTCTTTTCACAGGCTACGTTGCTCTGATTGAGTTGAAATTTTGTTGGCACCTATAAAATATCATTCTATACAACTTCTATGTTTTATGCCAAGCCTAATTCGGCCTCTAACTATGAGTAACAGTACCGGGCAGAACTGAAACATGAAATTCCAGAAATCTGGAAATTTTGGTTTTCAATTGAATTTTCTTCCTTTCCTTGTTCCAATCACTACCAAAGCCCCTTATATAATCTTATATACAACATATACTAACCATACAACAAGTTTAGGCAGAAAATCATCAAACCCTAACTTGCATATATCATCCAAAATCATCACAACAACTTGTATAACTTGTTGTCTAATCAAAACATGAGCTAGATAACATCTTAAACCAGAAATTAAAAGAACAAGAACCATGATCAGATCTTATACCTCAAAACAAAGCTTGAAAGAGTGATACTTCACCACCTTTGGAAATTTTTAGTTCCCCTAGCTTCCCAAGCCCACAACTCACTCTTTAATCGGTTTAGAATTTTGATTCCTCACTTAGATGGTGCAAATCAAGAAGAAAATTGTTTTCTCTTGCTCCCCCTTTCTCTCTCTCTTGTCTCGGCCAAGCTCAAGGAAAAATGAAGAATAAAGGCTGCTCTATGGTGATTAAAAGGCAAGAAGATTAGGATTAGTCTAAGCCACAAGTTTTGCCAACACTTGGATCAACCACAATCACAAAATTTTCTCTTTCTTCTCCTTGCACTTTTGGCCACAAATTTCGGTCAAAGGCAGCTGGAAATGAGGGGATATTTTGCTCAAATATCAATGAGCTCATGTGGTAAGAAAGTGGTGGTCCAGCGGTGCGTTCAATAGGTAGTGCGCGGTACACGTCGGTTCGCACCGTTTTTCCTTAAATCGCACGTATTAGGGTTTTTACTTCCTATTCACTAACCTTATATCATTGCTTCTAATCACATATTATTTCTCACCTAAAAGTCACTTTTAATCACCAAATTTGATCCTTGCTTCGTACCGAAAAATCATCCGGTGAAAAATCGCGAAAACCCTAATTTGCTCCAGTCTTGAAACCGAAAAGTGAAACCCTACTTTCTAGGTTCATTTGCACTTATTATGGAATTACTGGGTAGTAGGCTATAATAAATGAATAATTTCCAAATAAAAGGCATTTTTGAGAAAAATATAAGAAATTTGCGAGTCCTCACACTCTCTCCCCCTTAAAAGAATTTCGACCTCGAAATTCATACCTTCCGTCGCCTCGGAGGACCCCAGAACTCGGTGCTGATCTACGGCATAAACTTGTGTTGATACCTTTGTTCGGTTTTCTCTTTCATGAATTTGTTTCAGTTTGGTTCCTTCCACTTGTTGAGTACTACCCTCTCGTGGCTGTTTCTTCGGGCAGTTGCTACGTTGATGATTGCTACTCCCACAAATCAAACATTTTCCCCCTTTTCGCCAGCAATCATTCTCAGTGTGATTTGCCTTTCCACAGTATCCACAGGCCAATCGAGGAACTACTGTTGGATCTTCTCGAGAAATGTCCTTTGATCCGATCTGACTTCCTTTCATGGACCTTTCATCGACTGCTCTTAATGTCCAAGGTGGGCGAGGTGAATGGTTCACTTTTTGCACTTTGGAGAGCAGTATCTTTTCTCCAGATTCCTCAGGTATACTGCTGGATGTATCTCTTTTCCGCGTTTGAAAGGCTTTTACTTGGGCTTTCACATCCTCAATTCTTTGGGCCTTCTCAAGAGCCTCTGTAAACGTATTAACTTGAACTGCCGCTAATGCCTCCTGGATTTCCAAATTTAGTCCTTGTATAAATCGTCTTATTCTCCGTCGCTCCGTTACCACCAATTCGGAAGCGAATTTAGACAGTCTAGTAAATTTGGTCTCATATTCAGCCACACTTAGGGTTCCCTGACGCAACCCAATAAATTCGTCCTCCCTCCTTTCTTGGACTAAAGGTGGGAGATACTTTTCATTAAATTCCCTTACAAAGTTCGCCCATGTCCATACCGTCTGTTCTCTTTCCCACTTGGCCTTAATTACATTCCACCACGCGCGGGCTGGTCCTTCGAATTGAAATACAGCAAAATTTACTTGTCTTTGCTCCGTGTAATTCAAAGCCGCGAAGATATTAATCATTGCCTCCAACCACTGCTCAGCTATATCTGGATCAGACCCTCCTTGAAATTTCGGAGGTAGAAACTTTTGGAACCTCTCAAGAGCCTTATCCTCTCCGATCTCAGGATTCCGGGGTTGATTCACTGGCATTTGACCTTGTTGATCTACCAGTCGTGCCAGGATATTTGTCATTTGTTGCATCGCCGTCGCCATTTGATCTCCAGCCTCAACCCTCGGTCCCTGTTCTTGCTCGGCCACTGTTTCTCTTTCTTCTCTCGGTTCTTGAGCTTGCCTAGCTCCACGGCCACGACTAGCTCCACGTCCACGACTACGTCTCCCGTCCATATATATGTTTTCCCCCTCTCTTTTCTTTTCTTTTCCCCCAAAAAGGTAATTTAGTGAATAAACACAGTAAATTGACTACAGTAACAAATTCTAGCATTCCAAATACACAAATCAATATATACGCACATAACACGCCATATCAAGAAGACGGATAAGCAAATACACAAATACATATCAAGTTGGACAGATAACCATGTACACACAGGTATACTAACGTCATGTAGTAACAATATACAGGTAAATCAAAAGGAAAAGGTAAAGTCGTCCCAGTATCAGCCCGTCCGGTCTCTCACGTCACTTACTATCCAAACTAGATGTCCCTGACCTCTTGTGCTCATTCTAGTCAGACAAAGCCTGTTCATGTTCCCAAAATACAAGTCTCAAGTCCTTAGCAGCGCCGCAACTCTAGAGTACTCAGGCACGAGAATCCGAAATAAGATAATTCACATCTCGAGCTGCAGTCCCAAGAGTAAACTATCTACAATCGGAATTCCTACCTGACATACCTATCTATGGTCCTCAGATACCATGAGAAAGATTTAAGACCTATAACATTCGCAATTCATAGCTTCACTTAGTCCCTCATACTTATTCACCACTTAGTCCAGGGTCACTCCGTACAGAGACCATGCGAAGCAGCTATAGGTTTTATCCCTCAATCGCTTAACTTTCAAGTCAAATCGAATCCCACAGTCCGGCATCCTAAACTTCAAGCCTAAGATACACTACAGATATCTGAAGCCTAAGCTCTGATACCACCTGTGACGGCCCCACCTCTCCCTAGGGCGTACCCCAGGGTTCGGCGGACCGTGATACGTTCCTCGATCAACACGTTTCGAGACACGTAGCACGTTTGCCCAAGGATCTAGCGAGGTTGTCCAACGCTTGGATTGCGGGACCTAGAATCAAACGGACGACACGATTTGATTTAGGCGGTAGACGACACTCCGATGAAGGTGAATACTCCAGGGGAATAGGTCGGTAGAACAATCTAGGACGAGACGCAAGACTGCTCAAAACCCTTGCCAAAGCAAGTAAAGGGCTCGAATCTCTCTCTCAAGAAGAATCGAAAATATGCAAAACTTTATTGATAAAACGTCTACCTAAAACCTTACAAAGCAAGCCTATTTATAGGCTAAAGTGACTGAAACCCTAAAGGGACTAGGAAAGGGAAAAGTCGGGCCATGGTCTTGGGACAAGATGGGCCGGCCCATGCTCTTACTTAAACACTAATCAATTGCTAAATAACTACTAAGGCCTAAGGCCCTATTCGGCCAACTCATTTGGAGGCCCACTTGACTCTTCATGGGCTTGGGTCATGGTGTAGATAACTCAATTAAAATCCTTCAAGCCTTCAATATCTCTATGGACTCCATGTTGGTTTTGGACAATTCGAACAAGGGCTTGGAGGGATTCTTTGAAGAGCTTGGCTCGTGCACGTGTGACTGGGCCCAATGGAACTCGGACTGGGTCGTTACTTGGGCTAAGGTCCGTGCACACATCAGTCCCCTCCACTTGAGCAGGATTTGTCCTCAAATCTGGATGGAAATGAATGACACGAACAAGGGTTGGTATCATGGCTCCAGTGGCTCCTCTTGTTCGTATCAGACCGCCTGCCCAACTCTCGCCGGGACTCACTCATTCACTACAGTCCTCACTTAAAATCTGAATAAATCACAAGAATAAATAGGGCAACGATCCAGAACTTAAAGCGAAACTTATAGACATTCCCATCCCCAAAAGGGAGTGTAAAGATCGAATATACAAAGGTTCTCAATCCTTCATACGTCCAGCCCGTGCCAAGCACTAGGCGAGAACCACTACAAAAGAAACAAAAGAAACAAAAGAACTAGACTGGCTAGTCTATGCTCTCATTCTGCTCGCCGTCCCCTGTTAAGGAAAACAAAACTAAAGAGGTGAGCTAAAAGCTCAGTGAGGTTCCGAACAGATAATCAAACAATCAATTCAATACATTAAACATGGAGTATCAATAATTCAAGAAACATTTACAATGGAAAGCGATAGTAACATTCATTAAAAGGATACGGGCTCACATGGAGCTATTCGTTCGTTCGTTCGTTCCCCAGACATTTCCCCTTATTCCTCCAATTATTTGAAAATTTCCTTTTTGAGAAGTAAACCCTCGTGCCTTCGTTCGTTCATTCATCCCCTTCCGGACGTTGGCCGGACTCCACCCATCCGGACGTAGCCGGACTACAAGGTAATACTCGAATATACCAAATTCACCCAGGGTCACCATATCGCCCGACCGAGTCCGCTTCTGGCTCGAGTCGATCGGTAACGAAGGGCAGGGCCCAGTTCAGCCAAACGGCTTACATTCATGCGCAACTAGCATTTAATCATTTAATCATTGAAAATTTTACATTTATTTAGGTCGAGTGCGATAAAGTACACACTCGCCTAGAAAACTCGTTTTAACAATCATTAAAAGCACTTAACACATTATCAATCAATAATAACAAGCCAATAAGTCAAGGAAATATAACAAACAAAGAACACTCACCTAGTTATGTAAAATAACGTGCAAAATATCCTTCCGGATATTACCCTTAGTCACCAATGAAACCTAAGATTGAACAAGAGAACATATTACAGTTTATCGAGCAAAACATTTAAGGGGAAACGAAGAAACCCGACTAATTAGGAGTAAAACGTGTAAAGATAACTTTCAAGTAAAAAGAGGGTTGTTTGGACCCAAGGATGAAAATAACTAGGGTTTCAAAATCAATCGCAAAACCAAGCTCAAAAGGCTTATAGAATTCCAACGGAAAACATTTGACTAACGACAAATCAAAAGACAAATAGATAGGCTAAGAAAATATTTTTCGGAATCGTAAAGAATCGTTTGTATGACTAAAAGTCACTATATATTCAAGTAGAGGTTATATAACAAGGGTTTTGATGAAAATCATATGGAAAAGGAAGACTCTTAAAACCGTACTTGAAAGTAGTTCACTTGTGGCCGATAAAACCCTAACTCATACTTCTATATTTTGGGTACAGAGTAAGTAAACATTTGGCGTTTCAAATTGAAGAGGTATCATGTTTTGGAATGGTAAAACGATCATAGTATTTGCCAAACGAAAATATACAAATTCAAATAGAAACTTAGTCCTTGAGCGAAAATTTGGGCAGCACGCCCTTTGTGTTTACCTAATTTTCCAGCCATTTTGGCTTCATTATTTTTCTCATTCAAGACCAAGTTTATACACAACACAAATGCATTTCAATAGCCGTTCCATAGGCTCAAGACAATACAAGGACATAAATCAACTAATAACAAATGCGGAAATGAAGTTTACAAAAAAAAACAGATTTGATAGGGTTTTGCGGAATGGGCACATCCGAGGCTACGCTTATCGGATTGAGGTGAAACTTATACCATTTCGAAGCTAAGAGAAAGGGATACAAGATTGAAGAAGGTCACTCAGTCCAGTTTGTAGTGCAACTAGGTCAAAAGATCAGTATACCAAACCAGCACCGTCAAAACAGGTTTACAAACCGCATTCTCGCTCAAATATCACAAGTCAGGCTCCCTAAGTCCAAATCAAGTGATTCCAAAGCCATCCGAAAACTAAGATACAAGGATACAATTCTTAAGAAGACATCAACAACTAAATCAGAAGCATTCCGAATCAAATTAACCAATTACAGAGGCAATTATCAAGTTCGGGTAGAAACATGGCTGCAGGGGTAAATCGGTCTTTTCACAGGCTACGTTGCTCTGATTGAGTTGAAATTTTGTAGGAACCTATAAAATATTATTCTATACAACTTCTATGTTTTATGCCAAGCCTAATTCGGCCTCTAACTATGAGTAACAGTACCGGGCAGAACTGAAACATGAAATTCCAGAAATCTGGAAATTTTGGTTTTCAATTGAATTTTCTTCCTTTCCTTGTTCCAATCACTACCAAAGCCCCTTATATAATCTTATATACAACATATACTAACCATACAACAAGTTTAGGCAGAAAATCATCAAACCCTAACTTGCATATATCATCCAAAATCATCACAACAACTTGTATAACTTGTAGTCTAATCAAAACATGAGCTAGATAACATCTTAAACCAGAAATTAAAAGAACAAGAACCATGATCAGATCTTATACCTCAAAACAAAGCTTGAAAGAGTGATACTTCACCACCTTTGGAAATTTTTAGTTCCCCTAGCTTCCCAAGCCCACAACTCACTCTTTAATCGGTTTAGAATTTTGATTCCTCACTTAGATGGTGCAAATCAAGAAGAAAATTGTTTTCTCTTGCTCCCCCTTTCTCTCTCTCTTGTCTCGGCCAAGCTCAAGGAAAAATGAAGAAGTAAGGCTGCTCTATGGTGATTAAAAGGCAAGAAGATTAGGATTAGTCTAAGCCACAAGTTTTGCCAACACTTGGATCAACCACAATCACAAAATTTTCTCTTTCTTCTCCTTGCACTTTTGGCCACAAATTTCGGTCGAAGGCAGCTGGAAATGAGGGGATATTTTGCTCAAATATCAATGAGCTCATGTGGTAAGAAAGTGGTGGTCCAGCGGTGCGTTCAATAGGTAGTGCGCGGTACACGTCGGTTCGCACCGTTTTTCCTTAAATCGCACGTATTAGGGTTTTTACTTCCTATTCACTAACCTTATATCATTGCTTCTAATCACATATTATTTCTCACCTAAAAGTCACTTTTAATCACCAAATTTGATCCTTGCTTCGTACCGAAAAATCATCCGGTGAAAAATCGCGAAAACCCTAATTTGCTCCAGTCTTGAAACCGAAAAGTGAAACCCTACTTTCTAGGTTCATTTGCACTTATTATGGAATTACTGGGTAGTAGGCTATAATAAATGAATAATTTCCAAATAAAAGGCATTTTTGAGAAAAATATAAGAAATTTGCGAGTCCTCACACTCTCTCCCCCTTAAAAGAATTTCGACCTCGAAATTCATACCTTCCGTCGCCTCGGAGGACCCCAGAACTCGGTGCTGATCTACGGCATAAACTTGTGTTGATACCTTTGTTCGGTTTTCTCTTTCATGAATTTGTTTCAGTTTGGTTCCTTCCACTTGTTGAGTACTACCCTCTCGTGGCTGTTTCTTCGGGCAGTTGCTGCGTTGATGATTGCTACTCCCACAAATCAAACATTTTCCCCCTTTTCGCCAGCAATCATTCTCAGTGTGATTTGCCTTTCCACAGTATCCACAGGCCAATCGAGGAACTACTGTTGGATCTTCTCGAGAAATGTCCTTTGATCCGATCTGACTTCCTTTCATGGACCTTTCATCGACTGCTCTTAATGTCCAAGGTGGGCGAGGTGAATGGTTCACTTTTTGCACTTTGGAGAGCAGTATCTTTTCTCCAGATTCCTCAGGTATACTGCTGGATGTATCTCTTTTCCGCGTTTGAAAGGCTTTTACTTGGGCTTTCACATCCTCAATTCTTTGGGCCTTCTCAAGAGCCTCTGTAAACGTATTAACTTGAACTGCCGCTAATGCCTCCTGGATTTCCAAATTTAGTCCTTGTATAAATCGTCTTATTCTCCGTCGCTCCGTTACCACCAATTCGGAAGCGAATTTAGACAGTCTAGTAAATTTGGTCTCATATTCAGCCACACTTAGGGTTCCCTGACGCAACCCAATAAATTCGTCCTCCCTCCTTTCTTGGACTAAAGGTGGGAGATACTTTTCATTAAATTCCCTTACAAAGTTCGCCCATGTCCATACCGTCTGTTCTCTTTCCCACTTGGCCTTAATTACATTCCACCACGCGCGGGCTGGTCCTTCGAATTGAAATACAGCAAAATTTACTTGTCTTTGCTCCGTGTAATTCAAAGCCGCGAAGATATTAATCATTGCCTCCAACCACTGCTCAGCTATATCTGGATCAGACCCTCCTTGAAATTTCGGAGGTAGAAACTTTTGGAACCTCTCAAGAGCCTTATCCTCTCCGATCTCAGGATTCCGGGGTTGATTCACTGGCATTTGACCTTGTTGATCTACCAGTCGTGCCAGGATATTTGTCATTTGTTGCATCGCCGTCGCCATTTGATCTCCAGCCTCAACCCTCGGTCCCTGTTCTTGCTCGGCCACTGTTTCTCTTTCTTCTCTCGGTTCTTGAGCTTGCCTAGCTCCACGGCCACGACTAGCTCCACGTCCACGACTACGTCTCCCGTCCATATATATGTTTTCCCCCTCTCTTTTCTTTTCTTTTCCCCCAAAAAGGTAATTTAGTGAATAAACACAGTAAATTGACTACAGTAACAAATTCTAGCATTCCAAATACACAAATCAATATATACGCACATAACACGCCATATCAAGAAGACGGATAAGCAAATACACAAATACATATCAAGTTGGACAGATAACCATGTACACACAGGTATACTAACGTCATGTAGTAACAATATACAGGTAAATCAAAAGGAAAAGGTAAAGTCGTCCCAGTATCAGCCCGTCCGGTCTCTCACGTCACTTACTATCCAAACTAGATGTCCCTGACCTCTTGTGCTCATTCTAGTCAGACAAAGCCTGTTCATGTTCCCAAAATACAAGTCTCAAGTCCTTAGCAGCGCCGCAACTCTAGAGTACTCAGGCACGAGAATCCGAAATAAGATAATTCACATCTCGAGCTGCAGTCCCAAGAGTAAACTATCTACAATCGGAATTCCTACATGACATACCTATCTATGGTCCTCAGATACCATGAGAAAGATTTAAGACCTATAACATTCGCAATTCATAGCTTCACTTAGTCCCTCATACTTATTCACCACTTAGTCCAGGGTCACTCCGCACAGAGACCACGCGAAGCAGCTATAGGTTTTATCCCTCAATCGCTTAACTTTCAAGTCAAATCGAATCCCACAGTCCGGCATCCTAAACTTCAAGCCTAGGATACACTACAGATATCTGAAGCCTAAGCTCTGATACCACCTGTGACGGCCCCACCTCTCCCTAGGGCGTACCCCAGGGTTCGGCGGACCGCCTGCCCAACTCTCGCCGGGACTCACTCATTCACTACAGTCCTCACTTAAAATCTGAATAAATAGGGCAACGATCCAGAACTTAAAGCGAAACTTATAGACATTCCCATCCCCAAAAGGGAGTGTAAAGATCAAATATACAAAGGTTCTCAATCCTTCATACGTCCAGCCCGTGCCAAGCACTAGGCGAGAACCACTACAAAAGAAACAAAAGAAACAAAAGAACTAGACTGGCTAGTCTATGCTCTCATTCTGCTCGCCGTCCCCTGTTAAGGAAAACAAAACTAAAGGGGTGAGCTAAAAGCTCAGTGAGGTTCCGAACAGATAATCAAACAATCAATTCAATACATTAAACATGGAGTATCAATAATTCAAGAAACATTTACAATGGAAAGCGATAGTAACATTCATTAAAAGGATACGGGCTCACATGGAGCTATTCGTTCGTTCGTTCGTTCCCCAGACATTTCCCCTTATTCCTCCAATTATTTGAAAATTTCCTTTTTGAGAAGTAAACCCTCGTGCCTTCGTTCGTTCATTCATCCCCTTCCGGACGTTGGCCGGACTCCACCCATCCGGACGTAGCCGGACTACAAGGTAATACTCGAATATACCAAATTCACCCAGGGTCACCATATCGCCCGACCGAGTCCGCTTCTGGCTCGAGTCGATCGGTAACGAAGGGCAGGGCCCAGTTCAGCCAAACGGCTTACATTCATGCGCAACTAGCATTTAATCATTTAATCATTGAAAATTTTACATTTATTTAGGTCGAGTGCGATAAAGTACACACTCGCCTAGAAAACTCGTTTTAACAATCATTAAAAGCACTTAACACATTATCAATCAATAATAACAAGCCAATAAGTCAAGGAAATATAACAAACAAAGAACACTCACCTAGTTATGTAAAATAACGTGCAAAATATCCTTCCGGATATTACCCTTAGTCACCAATGAAACCTAAGATTGAACAAGAGAACATATTACAGTTTATCGAGCAAAACATTTAAGGGGAAACGAAGAAACCCGACTAATTAGGAGTAAAACGTGTAAAGATAACTTTCAAGTAAAAAGAGGGTTGTTTGGACCCAAGGATGAAAATAACTAGGGTTTCAAAATCAATCGCAAAACCAAGCTCAAAAGGCTTATAGAATTCCAACGGAAAACATTTGACTAACGACAAATCAAAAGACAAATAGATAGGCTAAGAAAATATTTTTCGGAATCGTAAAGAATCGTTTGTATGACTAAAAGTCACTATATATTCAAGTAGAGGTTATATAACAAGGGTTTTGATGAAAATCATATGGAAAAGGAAGACTCTTAAAACCGTACTTGAAAGTAGTTCACTTGTGGCCGATAAAACCCTAACTCATACTTCTATATTTTGGGTACAGAGTAAGTAAACATTTGGCGTTTCAAATTGAAGAGGTATCATGTTTTGGAATGGTAAAACGATCATAGTATTTGCCAAACGAAAATATACAAATTCAAATAGAAACTTAGTCCTTGAGCGAAAATTTGGGCAGCACGCCCTTTGTGTTTACCTAATTTTCCAGCCATTTTGGCTTCATTATTTTTCTCATTCAAGACCAAGTTTATACACAACACAAATGCATTTCAATAGCCGTTCCATAGGCTCAAGACAATACAAGGACATAAATCAACTAATAACAAATGCGGAAATGAAGTTTACAAAAAAAAACAGATTTGATAGGGTTTTGCGGAATGGGCACATCCGAGGCTACGCTTATCGGATTGAGGTGAAACTTATACCATTTCGAAGCTAAGAGAAAGGGATACAAGATTGAAGAAGGTCACTCAGTCCAGTTTGTAGTGCAACTAGGTCAAAAGATCAGTATACCAATCCAGCACCGTCAAAACAGGTTTACAAACCGCATTCTCGCTCAAATATCACAAGTCAGGCTCCCTAAGTCCAAATCAAGTGATTCCAAAGCCATCCGAAAACTAAGATACAAGGCTACAATTCTTAAGAAGACATCAACAACTAAATCAGAAGCATTCCGAATCAAATTAACCAATTACAGAGGCAATTATCAAGTTCGGGTAGAAACATGGCTGCAGGGGTAAATCGGTCTTTTCACAGGCTACGTTGCTCTGATTGAGTTGAAATTTTGTAGGAACCTATAAAATATTATTCTATACAACTTCTATGTTTTATGCCAAGCCTAATTCGGCCTCTAACTATGAGTAACAGTACCGGGCAGAACTGAAACATGAAATTCCAGAAATCTGGAAATTTTGGTTTTCAATTGAATTTTCTTCCTTTCCTTGTTCCAATCACTACCAAAGCCCCTTATATAATCTTATATACAACATATACTAACCATACAACAAGTTTAGGCAGAAAATCATCAAACCCTAACTTGCATATATCATCCAAAATCATCACAACAACTTGTATAACTTGTAGTCTAATCAAAACATGAGCTAGATAACATCTTAAACCAGAAATTAAAAGAACAAGAACCATGATCAGATCTTATACCTCAAAACAAAGCTTGAAAGAGTGATACTTCACCACCTTTGGAAATTTTTAGTTCCCCTAGCTTCCCAAGCCCACAACTCACTCTTTAATCGGTTTAGAATTTTGATTCCTCACTTAGATGGTGCAAATCAAGAAGAAAATTGTTTTCTCTTGCTCCCCCTTTCTCTCTCTCTTGTCTCGGCCAAGCTCAAGGAAAAATGAAGAAGTAAGGCTGCTCTATGGTGATTAAAAGGCAAGAAGATTAGGATTAGTCTAAGCCACAAGTTTTGCCAACACTTGGATCAACCACAATCACAAAATTTTCTCTTTCTTCTCCTTGCACTTTTGGCCACAAATTTCGGTCGAAGGCAGCTGGAAATGAGGGGATATTTTGCTCAAATATCAATGAGCTCATGTGGTAAGAAAGTGGTGGTCCAGCGGTGCGTTCAATAGGTAGTGCGCGGTACACATCGGTTCGCACCGTTTTTCCTTAAATCGCACGTATTAGGGTTTTTACTTCCTATTCACTAACCTTATATCATTGCTTCTAATCACATATTATTTCTCACCTAAAAGTCACTTTTAATCACCAAATTTGATCCTTGCTTCGTACCGAAAAATCATCCGGTGAAAAATCGCGAAAACCCTAATTTGCTCCAGTCTTGAAACCGAAAAGTGAAACCCTACTTTCTAGGTTCATTTGCACTTATTATGGAATTACTGGGTAGTAGGCTATAATAAATGAATAATTTCCAAATAAAAGGCATTTTTGAGAAAAATATAAGAAATTTGCGAGTCCTCACACTCTCTCCCCCTTAAAAGAATTTCGACCTCGAAATTCATACCTTCCGTCGCCTCGGAGGACCCCAGAACTCGGTGCTGATCTACGGCATAAACTTGTGTTGATACCTTTGTTCGGTTTCCTCTTTCATGAATTTGTTTCAGTCTGGTTCCTTCCACTTGTTGAGTACTACCCTCTCGTGGCTGTTTTTTCGGGCAATTGCTACGTTGATGATTGCTACTCCCACAAATCAAACATTTTCCCCCTTTTCGCCAGCAATCATTCTCAGTGTGATTTGCCTTTCCACAGTATCCACAGGCCAATCGAGGAACTACTGTTGGATCTTCTCGAGAAATGTCCTTTGATCCGATCTGACTTCCTTTCATGGACCTTTCATCGACTGCTCTTAATGTCCAAGGTGGGCGAGGTGAATGGTTCACTTTTTGCACTTTGGAGAGCAGTATCTTTTCTCCAGATTCCTCAGGTATACTTGATACGAGTCAAGCTATGCCATCGGATAAGGTTCAAGTCCCACTAGGACTGGTAACTCGAGCACGAGCTAACAAGATGAGGGAGGAACTCCAAGGACTTGTTCATGAGATACAAGGCCAAGAAATTGTCCCCAAGGTCATTGAGAGTCTTGAGCATGAAGGAATGAAAGTCATCCATGTAGTGCACGTCAAAGAGAACCATGTGTGACCCTTCTCTAGTCACATTTGCTGTTTTAGTTAAGTCATTGTAATAAGGGCTTAATGGTCCATAGTCTTGCTTTAATTACCTAAGCGATGACCTCATAAGGTTATTTACCTAAGCAATGACCTCATAAGGTTGTTTACCTAAGGGATGACCTCATAAGGTGTGGTCAAACCCACAATTCTTAGTCTTATGGAAATAGTCAAGCCTACAATTGTTAGTCTTAGTCAAGACCACAACTCTAGACTAGTTCCACATTTAGTTGTTCATCTCTATGTAAGGCTATAAATAGCCCACACTTCCAATGGTTTTAGGCATTCAATCAATAAATCAGATTTTGAGAGTTTTCTTGGTTTCTCCAAGGCTTCTTGAATACCTTAGAATTTCTCTAGGTGTTCGTGACTTATCAATCTAGAATCGCACTAGGTTGTGGCGTCTTCTACCATTATACCAAGGTTCGTTAACCACGTGATTAACGGGTTGAGGTCATCCGCTCCAAACTTGGTGTCCTCTTGTCGATCCTGAATCTAATCTTTTACGGGTTTCGTCACAAGGTTGGCGACGTTCGTATCAGTTGGTAATCAGAGCTAGTTAAGAGGTATCACGTTATATCCCTTTATTTATTTCCTTTCGAGTCAAGTTGTCCAAAATTCTGTTTTCATGTTCTAAGTTTGCTGTCCGCAATTTCCAGATTTGTTGCATCGTGTTCTTGCGTTATTTTTCCAGATTTGTTGCATCGTAAACTTGCGTCTAGTTGTTGTTAATTGCTGTGGTTAGCCTTGTTTGGTCCAGCCTTTTTTTTTGTGTGTCTTATTCTTGATTCTTTGTTTGTGTTTGTGTCTTGTTTCTATCCTGTTATATCCATTTAATTCCAGTCTTTTGTTCTATTTGATCATCCGAGGTTACTGTTCATCCGAAAAAAAAAATATAGCTGGCTGACCTTACAAAATTCTTGAAAATCTGTCTTGATCAAAACTTGGGTTTCTTGAAGTTCTTGATTGTTTAAAACCACAATCTTGAAGTTCTTGGAACTTTAGTTGGGATTCTTGAAGCCAACCAAAATCTGTCTTGATCAAATCGAGAAATCTTGGATTGTTTTGGGAGGAAATCATCTTCAATTTTGTGTTTCTTGAATTCTGGAAATTAACATCTTGAATTCTTGAAAGAATCTTGAAGTTTCTGGGTTTTGGGAACCAAATCTTGGTAAACAACAAGGCTGCAAAATTCCAGCTGCCAAAATCCTTGTCGTTCTTTCTTTCTTGATCAATCTTCTTTATTGATCACCACAACAATCTTCTTTCTTGATCAAGAACATTTAAGCCACAAAATTTGACTCTTGAAAGCCTCCAGAATTGACCATTGATAAGAAGAAGAATGTTCAGCCATGAAATTTGACTCTTGAAAGCCAGCCTCCCTAAGCCACGAAATTTGACTCTTGAAAGCTTCCAAAATTGACCATTGATTGTGATAAATGCCTTCCTAAAAGCTGACCATCAAAAAAAAAAAGAAGAGCACCAAAACAACCAGCAACCCTACTCCAATTCCAAGTTGGATTTGATTAGTTTAGTCCAACTTGAATAAGGCTGTCCAGATTTACTTCAATTTCGTTTTTACAGCCTGTTAAATCCTTTTTGGGATAGGAAAAAGGGATTAGTTCCGGAATAATCCAAAAATTTCCACTATCCATTATTTCCTAAATTGCTGCAACAAGAGCAAGTGTTGGTGCACTCTTTAGGCAGTTGTTATTGAGTCAAATCTTTATAGCTTTCTTGAATCAGTTGTTCTGATTATTTTTTCCAGTAATTTCCAGCCAGAGTAGTGTCCAAATTTCCAGCTCTTGTATAGCTAGTTTTTGTGTTGCATAACTAGTAGTCCTTTTGTCGTGCATCTACGCATTTTTTTCCAACAAATTCCAGCAGATTATTTTTTTTTCCAGTTCTTTTGAGTCATTTTTGTCTTATACCTCCTCAAATTTCCAGCTTATAACGAGCCACATTTGAGTAGATTCTTGTGCGAAGCTAGTTGAACTTTTCAGGGAAATTTTCTACTTTCTTCAAGGGAAGCAAGCAGAACCTTGAGAACATTAGAGTGTTTTAAACACTTGAGTGATACACGAGTGACGAGTGTAAACATGTGAGCTTGTGTGGTAAGGAAAAATATCTTTTGTTTCACTAAATTTTTGCAGGTTTCCTCAATACATCATGGCGAATACGAGGCATTTAAAAGCTAGCTTACAACATCTTCTTCCTGATCCTAAGGGAGTCGAAGAAGTGGCATTACGTGGTGTAAATGAGCAGTTGGACATCGTCAAATCTCAGTTGCATTGTTGGTTTTATACTCGTTGTGGTGTCAAAGATAAAACATGCAGCTTGGCCATTGATAGGAGTTGTGAAGTCAATCTTGCAAGCGCTATCATGGTTCACAAATTAAATCTTCCAACCATTGATCATCTTCAACCGTATAAGTTGTCGAGTGCTCATGGTGATGTTTGGGTTACTAAACACACACTTGTACCTATTCAAATTGGCAAATATGTGGATGAGGTGTTGTGTGATGTAGTCCCAATTCAAGTGACACATGTGTTGCTAGGTAAAGCGTGGATGTTGAGGCGAGAAGTTAAATATGATAGACATACTAATAAGTATTCCTTCTTATTTAATGGTCGTCGTTCTGCACTTGTACCACTTATTTATGACCAACTTTGTATTGATCTAGCATACATGAGAAGTGAACATGAGCGTTATAGTATGAAGAAAGAGCTAGATGAGGGAATTGTGACTGATGAGGTAAAATCTGAGGGAGTTGAAAAGGAGAAAGAGGCTGAGAATAATGAGAGGAAAAAGACAGCTATTGAGCATGAGAAAGAGATTGAAAAATCCAAAGTGTTGACTGAGGAAGCGAAAGAAAGAAGGGATAATGCACTGATTTTAAGTTTCAACAAAAATGAGAGTGAGGGGACTTATTGCCATTCTAACAACCTTAACATTGCTCTGTCTAGTGTTCCTTGTTTTGTGCAGGTTAAGCAAAGTGCAATCGTTTTGATCTTACAATGTTCCATCCCAAAGACGCTTGTGCAATTTGCGAGTTTCCATGGAGTTTGTCTTCTAGGAGTTAGATCAATTTGGTTCCCATTCATGGAATCAGATAATTTCAATGCTGTTCACGTCTTTGGAGGATCAAACTATGTGTACCCTCAAGACCTTAGAACCGACCATGTTCCACGAGTTTACACAAGGAGCGAGGTCTTCAATGGTCACTATAATACCTATGCTCATCTTGCACCTAGTCCACTTGAAGCTCCAACTTCACCAAGTCAGCTTCCATACTTTGCAAGCTTATTCAAGTTTGAGGAGTATGATTTCATAGGATCTACATCGCATCACGTTGAGGATCCTTACCTCATGATCACAAGCGATCAAGTTGGGCATACATTGAAACTGGTTCGTGACATTCAAGGTTCAACAATGTTTACTTTCCAGCTTAGCAAGTGGTTTATGCATTGGATGAAAATTGTGGTAATCATAACAAAATTGACTCGACGGCATGTAACTCTTCTTATCATCATTCATGCTTCAATTTGTGGGCAAATTGCTTTCAAGAGAAGGGGAATGATACGAGTCAAGCTATGCCATCGGATAAGGTTCAAGTCCCACTAGGACTGGTAACTCGAGCACGAGCTAACAAGATGAGGGAGGAACTCCAAGGACTTGTTCATGAGATACAAGGCCAAGAAATTGTCCCCAAGGTCATTGAGAGTCTTGAGCATGAAGGAATGAAAGTCATCCATGTAGTGCACGTCAAAGAGAACCATGTGTGACCCTTCTCTAGTCACATTTGCTGTTTTAGTTAAGTCATTGTAATAAGGGCTTAATGGTCCATAGTCTAGCTTTAATTACCTAAGCGATGACCTCATAAGGTTATTTACCTAAGCAATGACCTCATAAGGTTGTTTACCTAAGGGATGACCTCATAAGGTGTGGTCAAGCCCACAATTCTTAGTCTTATGGAAATAGTCAAGCCTACAATTGTTAGTCTTAGTCAAGACCACAACTCTAGACTAGTTCCACATTTAGTTGTTCATCTCTATGTAAGGCTATAAATAGCCCACACTTCCAATGGTTTTAGGCATTCAATCAATAAATCAGATTTTGAGAGTTTTCTTGGTTTCTCCAAGGCTTCTTGAATACCTTAGAATTTCTCTAGGTGTTCGTGACTTATCAATCTAGAATCGCACTAGGTTGTGGCGTCTTCTACCATTATACCAAGGTTCGTTAACCACGTGATTAACGGGTTGAGGTCATCCGCTCCAAACTTGGTGTCCTCTTGTCGATCCTGAATCTAATCTTTTACGGGTTTCGTCACAAGGTTGGCGACGTTCGTATCAATACTGCTGGATGTATCTCTTTTCCGCGTTTGAAAGGCTTTTACTTGGGCTTTCACATCCTCAATTCTTTGGGCCTTCTCAAGAGCCTCTGTAAACGTATTAACTTGAACTGCCGCTAATGCCTCCTGGATTTCCAAATTTAGTCCTTGTATAAATCGTCTTATTCTCCGTCGCTCCGTTACCACCAATTCGGAAGTGAATTTAGACAGTCTAGTAAATTTGGTCTCATATTCAGCCACACTTAGGGTTCCCTGACGCAACCCAATAAATTCGTCCTCCCTCCTTTCTTGGACTAAAGGTGGGAGATACTTTTCATTAAATTCCCTTACAAAGTTCGCCCATGTCCATACCGTCTGTTCTCTTTCCCACTTGGCCTTAATTACATTCCACCACGCGCGGGCTGGTCCTTCGAATTGAAATACAGCAAAATTTACTTGTCTTTGCTCCGTGTAATTCAAAGCCGCGAAGATATTAATCATTGCCTCCAACCACTGCTCAGCTATATCTGGATCAGACCCTCCTTGAAATTTCGGAGGTAGAAAATTTTGGAACCTCTCAAGAGCCTTATCCTCTCCGATCTCAGGATTCCGGGGTTGATTCACTAGCATTTGACCTTGTTGATCTACCAGTCGTGCCAGGATATTTGTCATTTGTTGTATCGCCGTCGCCATTTGATCTCCAGCCTCAACCCTCGGTCCCTGTTCTTGCTCGGCCACTGTTTCTCTTTCTTCTCTCGGTTCTTGAGCTTGCCTAGCTCCACGGCCACGACTAGCTCCACGTCCACGACTACGTCTCCCGTCCATATATATGTTTTCCCCCTCTCTTTTCTTTTCTTTTCCCCCAAAAAGGTAATTTAGTGAATAAACACAGTAAATTGACTACAGTAACAAATTCTAGCATTCCAAATACACAAATCAATATATACGCACATAACACGCCATATCAAGAAGACGGATAAGCAAATACACAAATACATATCAAGTTGGACAGATAACCATGTACACACAGGTATACTAACGTCATGTAGTAACAATATACAGGTAAATCAAAAGGAAAAGGTAAAGTCGTCCCAGTATCAGCCCGTCCGGTCTCTCACGTCACTTACTATCCAAACTAGATGTCCCTGACCTCTTGTGCTCATTCTAGTCAGACAAAGCCTGTTCATGTTCCCAAAATACAAGTCTCAAGTCCTTAGCAGCGCCGCAACTCTAGAGTACTCAGGCACGAGAATCCGAAATAAGATAATTCACATCTCGAGCTGCAGTCCCAAGAGTAAACTATCTACAATCGGAATTCCTACATGACATACCTATCTATGGTCCTCAGATACCATGAGAAAGATTTAAGACCTATAACATTCGCAATTCATAGCTTCACTTAGTCCCTCATACTTATTCACCACTTAGTCCAGGGTCACTCCGCACAGAGACCACGCGAAGCAGCTATAGGTTTTATCCCTCAATCGCTTAACTTTCAAGTCAAATCGAATCCCACAGTCCGGCATCCTAAACTTCAAGCCTAGGATACACTACAGATATCTGAAGCCTAAGCTCTGATACCACCTGTGACGGCCCCACCTCTCCCTAGGGCGTACCCCAGGGTTCGGCGGACCGCCTGCCCAACTCTCGCCGGGACTCACTCATTCACTACAGTCCTCACTTAAAATCTGAATAAATAGGGCAACGATCCAGAACTTAAAGCGAAACTTATAGACATTCCCATCCCCAAAAGGGAGTGTAAAGATCAAATATACAAAGGTTCTCAATCCTTCATACGTCCAGCCCGTGCCAAGCACTAGGCGAGAACCACTACAAAAGAAACAAAAGAAACAAAAGAACTAGACTGGCTAGTCTATGCTCTCATTCTGCTCGCCGTCCCCTGTTAAGGAAAACAAAACTAAAGGGGTGAGCTAAAAGCTCAGTGAGGTTCCGAACAGATAATCAAACAATCAATTCAATACATTAAACATGGAGTATCAATAATTCAAGAAACATTTACAATGGAAAGCGATAGTAACATTCATTAAAAGGATACGGGCTCACATGGAGCTATTCGTTCGTTCGTTCGTTCCCCAGACATTTCCCCTTATTCCTCCAATTATTTGAAAATTTCCTTTTTGAGAAGTAAACCCTCGTGCCTTCGTTCGTTCATTCATCCCCTTCCGGACGTTGGCCGGACTCCACCCATCCGGACGTAGCCGGACTACAAGGTAATACTCGAATATACCAAATTCACCCAGGGTCACCATATCGCCCGACCGAGTCCGCTTCTGGCTCGAGTCGATCGGTAACGAAGGGCAGGGCCCAGTTCAGCCAAACGGCTTACATTCATGCGCAACTAGCATTTAATCATTTAATCATTGAAAATTTTACATTTATTTAGGTCGAGTGCGATAAAGTACACACTCGCCTAGAAAACTCGTTTTAACAATCATTAAAAGCACTTAACACATTATCAATCAATAATAACAAGCCAATAAGTCAAGGAAATATAACAAACAAAGAACACTCACCTAGTTATGTAAAATAACGTGCAAAATATCCTTCCGGATATTACCCTTAGTCACCAATGAAACCTAAGATTGAACAAGAGAACATATTACAGTTTATCGAGCAAAACATTTAAGGGGAAACGAAGAAACCCGACTAATTAGGAGTAAAACGTGTAAAGATAACTTTCAAGTAAAAAGAGGGTTGTTTGGACCCAAGGATGAAAATAACTAGGGTTTCAAAATCAATCGCAAAACCAAGCTCAAAAGGCTTATAGAATTCCAACGGAAAACATTTGACTAACGACAAATCAAAAGACAAATAGATAGGCTAAGAAAATATTTTTCGGAATCGTAAAGAATCGTTTGTATGACTAAAAGTCACTATATATTCAAGTAGAGGTTATATAACAAGGGTTTTGATGAAAATCATATGGAAAAGGAAGACTCTTAAAACCGTACTTGAAAGTAGTTCACTTGTGGCCGATAAAACCCTAACTCATACTTCTATATTTTGGGTACAGAGTAAGTAAACATTTGGCGTTTCAAATTGAAGAGGTATCATGTTTTGGAATGGTAAAACGATCATAGTATTTGCCAAACGAAAATATACAAATTCAAATAGAAACTTAGTCCTTGAGCGAAAATTTGG
Organism: Coffea arabica; assembly: GCF_036785885.1. Taxonomy (NCBI): domain Eukaryota; kingdom Viridiplantae; phylum Streptophyta; class Magnoliopsida; order Gentianales; family Rubiaceae; genus Coffea; species Coffea arabica. The sequence continues at coordinate 23,306,753 of NC_092311.1, read as the reverse complement.
GCAGCACGCCCTTTGTGTTTACCTAATTTTCCAGCCATTTTGGCTTCATTATTTTTCTCATTCAAGACCAAGTTTATACACAACACAAATGCATTTCAATAGCCGTTCCATAGGCTCAAGACAATACAAGGACATAAATCAACTAATAACAAATGCGGAAATGAAGTTTACAAAAAAAACAGATTTGATAGGGTTTTGCGGAATGGGCACATCCGAGGCTACGCTTATCGGATTGAGGTGAAACTTATACCATTTCGAAGCTAAGAGAAAGGGATACAAGATTGAAGAAGGTCACTCAGTCCAGTTTGTAGTGCAACTAGGTCAAAAGATCAGTATACCAATCCAGCACCGTCAAAACAGGTTTACAAACCGCATTCTCGCTCAAATATCACAAGTCAGGCTCCCTAAGTCCAAATCAAGTGATTCCAAAGCCATCCGAAAACTAAGATACAAGGATACAATTCTTAAGAAGACATCAACAACTAAATCAGAAGCATTCCGAATCAAATTAACCAATTACAGAGGCAATTATCAAGTTCGGGTAGAAACATGGCTGCAGGGGTAAATCGGTCTTTTCACACGCTACGTTGCTCTGATTGAGTTGAAATTTTGTAGGAACCTATAAAATATTATTCTATACAACTTCTATGTTTTATGCCAAGCCTAATTCGGCCTCTAACTATGAGTAACAGTACCGGGCAGAACTGAAACATGAAATTCCAGAAATCTGGAAATTTTGGTTTTCAATTGAATTTTCTTCCTTTCCTTGTTCCAATCACTACCAAAGCCCCTTATATAATCTTATATACAACATATACTAACCATACAACAAGTTTAGGCAGAAAATCATCAAACCCTAACTTGCATATATCATCCAAAATCATCACAACAACTTGTATAACTTGTAGTCTAATCAAAACATGAGCTAGATAACATCTTAAACCAGAAATTAAAAGAACAAGAACCATGATCAGATCTTATACCTCAAAACAAAGCTTGAAAGAGTGATACTTCACCACCTTTGGAAATTTTTAGTTCCCCTAGCTTCCCAAGCCCACAACTCACTCTTTAATCGGTTTAGAATTTTGATTCCTCACTTAGATGGTGCAAATCAAGAAGAAAATTGTTTTCTCTTGCTCCCCCTTTCTCTCTCTCTTGTCTCGGCCAAGCTCAAGGAAAAATGAAGAAGTAAGGCTGCTCTATGGTGATTAAAAGGCAAGAAGATTAGGATTAGTCTAAGCCACAAGTTTTGCCAACACTTGGATCAACCACAATCACAAAATTTTCTCTTTCTTCTCCTTGCACTTTTGGCCACAAATTTCGGTCGAAGGCAGCTGGAAATGAGGGGATATTTTGCTCAAATATCAATGAGCTCATGTGGTAAGAAAGTGGTGGTCCAGCGGTGCGTTCAATAGGTAGTGCGCGGTACACGTCGGTTCGCACCGTTTTTCCTTAAATCGCACGTATTAGGGTTTTTACTTCCTATTCACTAACCTTATATCATTGCTTCTAATCACATATTATTTCTCACCTAAAAGTCACTTTTAATCACCAAATTTGATCCTTGCTTCGTACCGAAAAATCATCCGGTGAAAAATCGCGAAAACCCTAATTTGCTCCAGTCTTGAAACCGAAAAGTGAAACCCTACTTTCTAGGTTCATTTGCACTTATTATGGAATTACTGGGTAGTAGGCTATAATAAATGAATAATTTCCAAATAAAAGGCATTTTTGAGAAAAATATAAGAAATTTGCGAGTCCTCACACTCTCTCCCCCTTAAAAGAATTTCGACCTCGAAATTCATACCTTCCGTCGCCTCGGAGGACCCCAGAACTCGGTGCTGATCTACGGCATAAACTTGTGTTGATACCTTTGTTCGGTTTCCTCTTTCATGAATTTGTTTCAGTTTGGTTCCTTCCACTTGTTGAGTACTACCCTCTCGTGGCTGTTTCTTCGGGCAATTGCTACGTTGATGATTGCTACTCCCACAAATCAAACATTTTCCCCCTTTTCGCCAGCAATCATTCTCAGTGTGATTTGCCTTTCCACAGTATCCACAGGCCAATCGAGGAACTACTGTTGGATCTTCTCGAGAAATGTCCTTTGATCCGATCTGACTTCCTTTCATGGACCTTTCATCGACTGCTCTTAATGTCCAAGGTGGGCGAGGTGAATGGTTCACTTTTTGCACTTTGGAGAGCAGTATCTTTTCTCCAGATTCCTCAGGTATACTGCTGGATGTATCTCTTTTCCGCGTTTGAAAGGCTTTTACTTGGGCTTTCACATCCTCAATTCTTTGGGCCTTCTCAAGAGCCTCTGTAAACGTATTAACTTGAACTGCCGCTAATGCCTCCTGGATTTCCAAATTTAGTCCTTGTATAAATCGTCTTATTCTCCGTCGCTCCGTTACCACCAATTCGGAAGCGAATTTAGACAGTCTAGTAAATTTGGTCTCATATTCAGCCACACTTAGGGTTCCCTGACGCAACCCAATAAATTCGTCCTCCCTCCTTTCTTGGACTAAAGGTGGGAGATACTTTTCATTAAATTCCCTTACAAAGTTCGCCCATGTCCATACCGTCTGTTCTCTTTCCCACTTGGCCTTAATTACATTCCACCACGCGCGGGCTGGTCCTTCGAATTGAAATACAGCAAAATTTACTTGTCTTTGCTCCGTGTAATTCAAAGCCGCGAAGATATTAATCATTGCCTCCAACCACTGCTCAGCTATATCTGGATCAGACCCTCCTTGAAATTTCGGAGGTAGAAACTTTTGGAACCTCTCAAGAGCCTTATCCTCTCCGATCTCAGGATTCCGGGGTTGATTCACTGGCATTTGACCTTGTTGATCTACCAGTCGTGCCAGGATATTTGTCATTTGTTGCATCGCCGTCGCCATTTGATCTCCAGCCTCAACCCTCGGTCCCTGTTCTTGCTCGGCCACTGTTTCTCTTTCTTCTCTCGGTTCTTGAGCTTGCCTAGCTCCACGGCCACGACTAGCTCCACGTCCACGACTACGTCTCCCGTCCATATATATGTTTTCCCCCTCTCTTTTCTTTTCTTTTCCCCCAAAAAGGTAATTTAGTGAATAAACACAGTAAATTGACTACAGTAACAAATTCTAGCATTCCAAATACACAAATCAATATATACGCACATAACACGCCATATCAAGAAGACGGATAAGCAAATACACAAATACATATCAAGTTGGACAGATAACCATGTACACACAGGTATACTAACGTCATGTAGTAACAATATACAGGTAAATCAAAAGGAAAAGGTAAAGTCGTCCCAGTATCAGCCCGTCCGGTCTCTCACGTCACTTACTATCCAAACTAGATGTCCCTGACCTCTTGTGCTCATTCTAGTCAGACAAAGCCTGTTCATGTTCCCAAAATACAAGTCTCAAGTCCTTAGCAGCGCCGCAACTCTAGAGTACTCAGGCACGAGAATCCGAAATAAGATAATTCACATCTCGAGCTGCAGTCCCAAGAGTAAACTATCTACAATCGGAATTCCTACATGACATACCTATCTATGGTCCTCAGATACCATGAGAAAGATTTAAGACCTATAACATTCGCAATTCATAGCTTCACTTAGTCCCTCATACTTATTCACCACTTAGTCCAGGGTCACTCCGCACAGAGACCACGCGAAGCAGCTATAGGTTTTATCCCTCAATCGCTTAACTTTCAAGTCAAATCGAATCCCACAGTCCGGCATCCTAAACTTCAAGCCTAGGATACACTACAGATATCTGAAGCCTAAGCTCTGATACCACCTGTGACGGCCCCACCTCTCCCTAGGGCGTACCCCAGGGTTCGGCGGACCGCCTGCCCAACTCTCGCCGGGACTCACTCATTCACTACAGTCCTCACTTAAAATCTGAATAAATAGGGCAACGATCCAGAACTTAAAGCGAAACTTATAGACATTCCCATCCCCAAAAGGGAGTGTAAAGATCGAATATACAAAGGTTCTCAATCCTTCATACGTCCAGCCCGTGCCAAGCACTAGGCGAGAACCACTACAAAAGAAACAAAAGAAACAAAAGAACTAGACTGGCTAGTCTATGCTCTCATTCTGCTCGCCGTCCCCTGTTAAGGAAAACAAAACTAAAGGGGTGAGCTAAAAGCTCAGTGAGGTTCCGAACAGATAATCAAACAATCAATTCAATACATTAAACATGGAGTATCAATAATTCAAGAAACATTTACAATGGAAAGCGATAGTAACATTCATTAAAAGGATACGGGCTCACATGGAGCTATTCGTTCGTTCGTTCGTTCCCCAGACATTTCCCCTTATTCCTCCAATTATTTGAAAATTTCCTTTTTGAGAAGTAAACCCTCGTGCCTTCGTTCGTTCATTCATCCCCTTCCGGACGTTGGCCGGACTCCACCCATCCGGACGTAGCCGGACTACAAGGTAATACTCGAATATACCAAATTCACCCAGGGTCACCATATCGCCCGACCGAGTCCGCTTCTGGCTCGAGTCGATCGGTAACGAAGGGCAGGGCCCAGTTCAGCCAAACGGCTTACATTCATGCGCAACTAGCATTTAATCATTTAATCATTGAAAATTTTACATTTATTTAGGTCGAGTGCGATAAAGTACACACTCGCCTAGAAAACTCGTTTTAACAATCATTAAAAGCACTTAACACATTATCAATCAATAATAACAAGCCAATAAGTCAAGGAAATATAACAAACAAAGAACACTCACCTAGTTATGTAAAATAACGTGCAAAATATCCTTCCGGATATTACCCTTAGTCACCAATGAAACCTAAGATTGAACAAGAGAACATATTACAGTTTATCGAGCAAAACATTTAAGGGGAAACGAAGAAACCCGACTAATTAGGAGTAAAACGTGTAAAGATAACTTTCAAGTAAAAAGAGGGTTGTTTGGACCCAAGGATGAAAATAACTAGGGTTTCAAAATCAATCGCAAAACCAAGCTCAAAAGGCTTATAGAATTCCAACGGAAAACATTTGACTAACGACAAATCAAAAGACAAATAGATAGGCTAAGAAAATATTTTTCGGAATCGTAAAGAATCGTTTGTATGACTAAAAGTCACTATATATTCAAGTAGAGGTTATATAACAAGGGTTTTGATGAAAATCATATGGAAAAGGAAGACTCTTAAAACCGTACTTGAAAGTAGTTCACTTGTGGCCGATAAAACCCTAACTCATACTTCTATATTTTGGGTACAGAGTAAGTAAACATTTGGCGTTTCAAATTGAAGAGGTATCATGTTTTGGAATGGTAAAACGATCATAGTATTTGCCAAACGAAAATATACAAATTCAAATAGAAACTTAGTCCTTGAGCGAAAATTTGGGCAGCACGCCCTTTGTGTTTACCTAATTTTCCAGCCATTTTGGCTTCATTATTTTTCTCATTCAAGACCAAGTTTATACACAACACAAATGCATTTCAATAGCCGTTCCATAGGCTCAAGACAATACAAGGACATAAATCAACTAATAACAAATGCGGAAATGAAGTTTACAAAAAAAACAGATTTGATAGGGTTTTGCGGAATGGGCACATCCGAGGCTACGCTTATCGGATTGAGGTGAAACTTATACCATTTCGAAGCTAAGAGAAAGGGATACAAGATTGAAGAAGGTCACTCAGTCCAGTTTGTAGTGCAACTAGGTCAAAAGATCAGTATACCAATCCAGCACCGTCAAAACAGGTTTACAAACCGCATTCTCGCTCAAATATCACAAGTCAGGCTCCCTAAGTCCAAATCAAGTGATTCCAAAGCCATCCGAAAACTAAGATACAAGGATACAATTCTTAAGAAGACATCAACAACTAAATCAGAAGCATTCCGAATCAAATTAACCAATTACAGAGGCAATTATCAAGTTCGGGTAGAAACATGGCTGCAGGGGTAAATCGGTCTTTTCACACGCTACGTTGCTCTGATTGAGTTGAAATTTTGTAGGAACCTATAAAATATTATTCTATACAACTTCTATGTTTTATGCCAAGCCTAATTCGGCCTCTAACTATGAGTAACAGTACCGGGCAGAACTGAAACATGAAATTCCAGAAATCTGGAAATTTTGGTTTTCAATTGAATTTTCTTCCTTTCCTTGTTCCAATCACTACCAAAGCCCCTTATATAATCTTATATACAACATATACTAACCATACAACAAGTTTAGGCAGAAAATCATCAAACCCTAACTTGCATATATCATCCAAAATCATCACAACAACTTGTATAACTTGTAGTCTAATCAAAACATGAGCTAGATAACATCTTAAACCAGAAATTAAAAGAACAAGAACCATGATCAGATCTTATACCTCAAAACAAAGCTTGAAAGAGTGATACTTCACCACCTTTGGAAATTTTTAGTTCCCCTAGCTTCCCAAGCCCACAACTCACTCTTTAATCGGTTTAGAATTTTGATTCCTCACTTAGATGGTGCAAATCAAGAAGAAAATTGTTTTCTCTTGCTCCCCCTTTCTCTCTCTCTTGTCTCGGCCAAGCTCAAGGAAAAATGAAGAAGAAAGGCTGCTCTATGGTGATTAAAAGGCAAGAAGATTAGGATTAGTCTAAGCCACAAGTTTTGCCAACACTTGGATCAACCACAATCACAAAATTTTCTCTTTCTTCTCCTTGCACTTTTGGCCACAAATTTCGGTCAAAGGCAGCTGGAAATGAGGGGATATTTTGCTCAAATATCAATGAGCTCATGTGGTAAGAAAGTGGTGGTCCAGCGGTGCGTTCAATAGGTAGTGCGCGGTACACGTCGGTTCGCACCGTTTTTCCTTAAATCGCACGTATTAGGGTTTTTACTTCCTATTCACTAACCTTATATCATTGCTTCTAATCACATATTATTTCTCACCTAAAAGTCACTTTTAATCACCAAATTTGATCCTTGCTTCGTACCGAAAAATCATCCGGTGAAAAATCGCGAAAACCCTAATTTGCTCCAGTCTTGAAACCGAAAAGTGAAACCCTACTTTCTAGGTTCATTTGCACTTATTATGGAATTACTGGGTAGTAGGCTATAATAAATGAATAATTTCCAAATAAAAGGCATTTTTGAGAAAAATATAAGAAATTTGCGAGTCCTCACACTCTCTCCCCCTTAAAAGAATTTCGACCTCGAAATTCATACCTTCCGTCGCCTCGGAGGACCCCAGAACTCGGTGCTGATCTACGGCATAAACTTGTGTTGATACCTTTGTTCGGTTTCCTCTTTCATGAATTTGTTTCAGTTTGGTTCCTTCCACTTGTTGAGTACTACCCTCTCGTGGCTGTTTCTTCGGGCAATTGCTACGTTGATGATTGCTACTCCCACAAATCAAACATTTTCCCCCTTTTCGCCAGCAATCATTCTCAGTGTGATTTGCCTTTCCACAGTATCCACAGGCCAATCGAGGAACTACTGTTGGATCTTCTCGAGAAATGTCCTTTGATCCGATCTGACTTCCTTTCATGGACCTTTCATCGACTGCTCTTAATGTCCAAGGTGGGCGAGGTGAATGGTTCACTTTTTGCACTTTGGAGAGCAGTATCTTTTCTCCAGATTCCTCAGGTATACTGCTGGATGTATCTCTTTTCCGCGTTTGAAAGGCTTTTACTTGGGCTTTCACATCCTCAATTCTTTGGGCCTTCTCAAGAGCCTCTGTAAACGTATTAACTTGAACTGCCGCTAATGCCTCCTGGATTTCCAAATTTAGTCCTTGTATAAATCGTCTTATTCTCCGTCGCTCCGTTACCACCAATTCGGAAGCGAATTTAGACAGTCTAGTAAATTTGGTCTCATATTCAGCCACACTTAGGGTTCCCTGACGCAACCCAATAAATTCGTCCTCCCTCCTTTCTTGGACTAAAGGTGGGAGATACTTTTCATTAAATTCCCTTACAAAGTTCGCCCATGTCCATACCGTCTGTTCTCTTTCCCACTTGGCCTTAATTACATTCCACCACGCGCGGGCTGGTCCTTCGAATTGAAATACAGCAAAATTTACTTGTCTTTGCTCCGTGTAATTCAAAGCCGCGAAGATATTAATCATTGCCTCCAACCACTGCTCAGCTATATCTGGATCAGACCCTCCTTGAAATTTCGGAGGTAGAAACTTTTGGAACCTCTCAAGAGCCTTATCCTCTCCGATCTCAGGATTCCGGGGTTGATTCACTGGCATTTGACCTTGTTGATCTACCAGTCGTGCCAGGATATTTGTCATTTGTTGCATCGCCGTCGCCATTTGATCTCCAGCCTCAACCCTCGGTCCCTGTTCTTGCTCGGCCACTGTTTCTCTTTCTTCTCTCGGTTCTTGAGCTTGCCTAGCTCCACGGCCACGACTAGCTCCACGTCCACGACTACGTCTCCCGTCCATATATATGTTTTCCCCCTCTCTTTTCTTTTCTTTTCCCCCAAAAAGGTAATTTAGTGAATAAACACAGTAAATTGACTACAGTAACAAATTCTAGCATTCCAAATACACAAATCAATATATACGCACATAACACGCCATATCAAGAAGACGGATAAGCAAATACACAAATACATATCAAGTTGGACAGATAACCATGTACACACAGGTATACTAACGTCATGTAGTAACAATATACAGGTAAATCAAAAGGAAAAGGTAAAGTCGTCCCAGTATCAGCCCGTCCGGTCTCTCACGTCACTTACTATCCAAACTAGATGTCCCTGACCTCTTGTGCTCATTCTAGTCGGACAAAGCCTGTTCATGTTCCCAAAATACAAGTCTCAAGTCCTTAGCAGCGCCGCAACTCTAGAGTACTCAGGCACGAGAATCCGAAATAAGATAATTCACATCTCGAGCTGCAGTCCCAAGAGTAAACTATCTACAATCGGAATTCCTACCTGACATACCTATCTATGGTCCTCAGATACCATGAGAAAGATTTAAGACCTATAACATTCGCAATTCATAGCTTCACTTAGTCCCTCATACTTATTCACCACTTAGTCCAGGGTCACTCCGCACAGAGACCACGCGAAGCAGCTATAGGTTTTATCCCTCAATCGCTTAACTTTCAAGTCAAATCGAATCCCACAGTCCGGCATCCTAAACTTCAAGCCTAGGATACACTACAGATATCTGAAGCCTAAGCTCTGATACCACCTGTGACGGCCCCACCTCTCCCTAGGGCGTACCCCAGGGTTCGGCGGACCGCCTGCCCAACTCTCGCCGGGACTCACTCATTCACTACAGTCCTCACTTAAAATCTGAATAAATCACAAGAATAAATAGGGCAACGATCCAGAACTTAAAGCGAAACTTATAGACATTGCCATCCCCAAAAGGGAGTGTAAGGATCGAATATACAAAGGTTCTCAATCCTTCATACGTCTAGCCCGTGCCAAGCACTAGGCGAGAACCACTACAAAAGAAACAAAAGAAACAAAAGAACTAGACTGGCTAGTCTATGCTCTCATTCTGCTCGCCGTCCCCTGTTAAGGAAAACAAAACTAAAGGGGTGAGCTAAAAGCTCAGTGAGGTTCCGAACAGATAATCAAACAATCAATTCAATACATTAAACATGGAGTATCAATAATTCAAGAAACATTTACAATGGAAAGCGATAGTAACATTCATTAAAAGGATACGGGCTCACATGGAGCTATTCGTTCGTTCGTTCGTTCCCCAGACATTTCCCCTTATTCCTCCAATTATTTGAAAATTTCCTTTTTGAGAAGTAAACCCTCGTGCCTTCGTTCGTTCATTCATCCCCTTCCGGACGTTGGCCGGACTCCACCCATCCGGACGTAGCCGGACTACAAGGTAATACTCGAATATACCAAATTCACCCAGGGTCACCATATCGCCCGACCGAGTCCGCTTCTGGCTCGAGTCGATCGGTAACGAAGGGCAGGGCCCAGTTCAGCCAAACGGCTTACATTCATGCGCAACTAGCATTTAATCATTTAATCATTGAAAATTTTACATTTATTTAGGTCGAGTGCGATAAAGTACACACTCGCCTAGAAAACTCGTTTTAACAATCATTAAAAGCACTTAACACATTATCAATCAATAATAACAAGCCAATAAGTCAAGGAAATATAACAAACAAAGAACACTCACCTAGTTATGTAAAATAACGTGCAAAATATCCTTCCGGATATTACCCTTAGTCACCAATGAAACCTAAGATTGAACAAGAGAACATATTACAGTTTATCGAGCAAAACATTTAAGGGGAAACGAAGAAACCCGACTAATTAGGAGTAAAACGTGTAAAAATAACTTTCAAGTAAAAAGAGGGTTGTTTGGACCCAAGGATGAAAATAACTAGGGTTTCAAAATCAATCGCAAAACCAAGCTCAAAAGGCTTATAGAATTCCAACGGAAAACATTTGACTAACGACAAATCAAAAGACAAATAGATAGGCTAAGAAAATATTTTTCGGAATCGTAAAGAATCGTTTGTATGACTAAAAGTCACTATATATTCAAGTAGAGGTTATATAACAAGGGTTTTGATGAAAATCATATGGAAAAGGAAGACTCTTAAAACCGTACTTGAAAGTAGTTCACTTGTGGCCGATAAAACCCTAACTCATACTTCTATATTTTGGGTACAGAGTAAGTAAACATTTGGCGTTTCAAATTGAAGAGGTATCATGTTTTGGAATGGTAAAACGATCATAGTATTTGCCAAACGAAAATATACAAATTCAAATAGAAACTTAGTCCTTGAGCGAAAATTTGGGCAGCACGCCCTTTGTGTTTACCTAATTTTCCAGCCATTTTGGCTTCATTATTTTTCTCATTCAAGCCCAAGTTTATACACAACACAAATGCATTTCAATAGCCGTTCCATAGGCTCAAGACAATACAAGGACATAAATCAACTAATAACAAATGCGGAAATGAAGTTTACAAAAAAAACAGATTTGATAGGGTTTTGCGGAATGGGCACATCCGAGGCTACGCTTATCGGATTGAGGTGAAACTTATACCATTTCGAAGCTAAGAGAAAGGGATACAATATTGAAGAAGGTCACTCAGTCCAGTTTGTAGTGCAACTAGGTCAAAAGATCAGTATACCAAACCAGCACCGTCAAAACAGGTTTACAAACCGCATTCTCGCTCAAATATCACAAGTCAGGCTCCCCAAGTCCAAATCAAGTGATTCCAAAGCCATCCGAAAACTAAGATACAAGGATACAATTCTTAGGAAGACATCAACAACTAAATCAGAAGCATTCCGAATCAAATTAACCAATTACAGAGGCAATTATCAAGTTCGGGTAGAAACAGGGCAGCAGGGGTAAATCGGTCTTTTCACAGGCTACGTTGCTCTGATTGAGTTGAAATTTTGTAGGCACCTATAAAATATCATTCTATACAACTTATATGTTTTATGCCAAGCCTAATTCGGCCTCTAACTATGAGTAACAGTACCGGGCAGAACTGAAACATGAAATTCCAGAAATCTGGAAATTTTGGTTTTCAATTGAATTTTCTTCCTTTCCTTGTTCCAATCACTACCAAAGCCCCTTATATAATCTTATATACAACATATACTAACCATACAACAAGTTTAGGCAGAAAATCATCAAACCCTAACTTGCATATATCATCCAAAATCATCACAACAACTTGTATAACTTGTAGTCTAATCAAAACATGAGCTAGATAACATCTTAAACCAGAAATTAAAAGAACAAGAACCATGATCAGATCTTATACCTCAAAACAAAGCTTGAAAGAGTGATACTTCACCACCTTTGGAAATTTTTAGTTCCCCTAGCTTCCCAAGCCCACAACTCACTCTTTAATCGGTTTAGAATTTTGATTCCTCACTTAGATGGTGCAAATCAAGAAGAAAATTGTTTTCTCTTGCTCCCCCTTTCTCTCTCTCTTGTCTCGGCCAAGCTCAAGGAAAAATGAAGAAGAAAGGCTGCTCTATGGTGATTAAAAGGCAAGAAGATTAGGATTAGTCTAAGCCACAAGTTTTGCCAACACTTGGATCAACCACAATCACAAAATTTTCTCTTTCTTCTCCTTGCACTTTTGGCCACAAATTTCGGTCAAAGGCAGCTGGAAATGAGGGGATATTTTGCTCAAATATCAATGAGCTCATGTGGTAAGAAAGTGGTGGTCCAGCGGTGCGTTCAATAGGTAGTGCGCGGTACACGTCGGTTCGCACCGTTTTTCCTTAAATCGCACGTATTAGGGTTTTTACTTCCTATTCACTAACCTTATATCATTGCTTCTAATCACATATTATTTCTCACCTAAAAGTCACTTTTAATCACCAAATTTGATCCTTGCTTCGTACCGAAAAGTCATCCGGTGAAAAATCGCGAAAACCCTAATTTGCTCCAGTCTTGAAACCGAAAAGTGAAACCCTACTTTCTAGGTTCATTTGCACTTATTATGGAATTACTGGGTAGTAGGCTATAATAAATGAATAATTTCCAAATAAAAGGCATTTTTGAGAAAAATATAAGAAATTTGCGAGTCCTCACACTCTCTCCCCCTTAAAAGAATTTCGACCTCGAAATTCATACCTTCCGTCGCCTCGGAGGACCCCAGAACTCGGTGCTGATCTACGGCATAAACTTGTGTTGGTACCTTTGTTCGGTTTTCTCTTTCATGAATTTGTTTCAGTTTGGTTCCTTCCACTTGTTGAGTACTACCCTCTCGTGGCTGTTTCTTCGGGCAATTGCTACGTTGATGATTGCTACTCCCACAAATCAAACATTTTCCCCCTTTTCGCCAGCAATCATTCTCAGTGTGATTTGCCTTTCCACAGTATCCACAGGCCAATCGAGGAACTACTGTTGGATCTTCTCGAGAAATGTCCTTTGATCCGATCTGACTTCCTTTCATGGACCTTTCATCGACTGCTCTTAATGTCCAAGGTGGGCGAGGTGAATGGTTCACTTTTTGCACTTTGGAGAGCAGTATCTTTTCTCCAGATTCCTCAGGTATACTGCTGGATGTATCTCTTTTCCGCGTTTGAAAGGCTTTTACTTGGGCTTTCACATCCTCAATTCTTTGGGCCTTCTCAAGAGCCTCTGTAAACGTATTAACTTGAACTGCCGCTAATGCCTCCTGGATTTCCAAATTTAGTCCTTGAATAAATCGTCTTATTCTCCGTCGCTCCGTTACCACCAATTCGGAAGCGAATTTAGACAGTCTAGTAAATTTGGTCTCATATTCAGCCACACTTAGGGTTCCCTGACGCAACCCAATAAATTCGTCCTCCCTCCTTTCTTGGACTAAAGGTGGGAGATACTTTTCATTAAATTCCCTTACAAAGTTCGCCCTTGTCCATACCGTCTGTTCTCTTTCCCACTTGGCCTTAATTACATTCCACCACGAGCGGGCTGGTCCTTCGAATTGAAATACAGCAAAATTCCGCGAAGATATTAATCATTGCCTCCAACCACTGCTCAGCTATATCTGGATCAGGCCCTCCTTGAAATTTCGGAGGTAGAAACTTTTGGAACCTCTCAAGAGCCTTATCCTCTCCGATCTCAGGATTCCGGGGTTGATTCACTGGCATTTGACCTTGTTGATCTACCAGTCGTGCCAGGATATTTGTCATTTGTTGCATCGCCGTCGCCATTTGATCTCCAGCCTCAACCCTCGGTCCCTGTTCTTGCTCGGCCACTGTTTCTCTTTCTTCTCTCGGTTCTTGAGCTTGCCTAGCTCCACGGCCACGACTAGCTCCACGTCCACGACTACGTCTCCCGTCCATATATATGTTTTCCCCCTCTCTTTTCTTTTCTTTTCCCCCAAAAAGGTAATTTAGTGAATAAACACAGTAAATTGACTACAGTAACAAATTCTAGCATTCCAAATACACAAATCAATATATACGCACATAACACGCCATATCAAGAAGACGGATAAGCAAATAAACAAATACATATCAAGTTGGACAGATAACCATGTACACACAGGTATACTAACGTCATGTAGTAACAATATACAGGTAAATCAAAAGGAAAAGGTAAAGTCGTCCCAGTATCAGCCCGTCCGGTCTCTCACGTCACTTACTATCCAAACTAGATGTCCCTGACCTCTTGTGCTCATTCTAGTCGGACAAAGCCTGTTCATGTTCCCAAAATACAAGTCTCAAGTCCTTAGCAGCGCCGCAACTCTAGAGTACTCAGGCACGAGAATCCGAAATAAGATAATTCACATCTCGAGCTGCAGTCCCAAGAGTAAACTATCTACAATCGGAATTCCTACCTGACATACCTATCTATGGTCCTCAGATACCATGAGAAAGATTTAAGACCTATAACATTCGCAATTCATAGCTTCACTTAGTCCCTCATACTTATTCACCACTTAGTCCAGGGTCACTCCGCACAGAGACCACGCGAAGCAGCTATAGGTTTTATCCCTCAATCGCTTAACTTTCAAGTCAAATCGAATCCCACAGTCCGGCATCCTAAACTTCAAGCCTAGGATACACTACAGATATCTGAAGCCTAAGCTCTGATACCACCTGTGACGGCCCCACCTCTCCCTAGGGCGTACCCCAGGGTTCGGCGGACCGCCTGCCCAACTCTCGCCGGGACTCACTCATTCACTACAGTCCTCACTTAAAATCTGAATAAATCACAAGAATAAATAGGGCAACGATCCAGAACTTAAAGCGAAACTTATAGACATTGCCATCCCCAAAAGGGAGTGTGAAGATCGAATATACAAAGGTTCTCAATCCTTCATACGTCCAGCCCGTGCCAAGCACTAGGCGAGAACCACTACAAAAGAAACAAAAGAAACAAAAGAACTAGACTGGCTAGTCTATGCTCTCATTCTGCTCGCCGTCCCCTGTTAAGGAAAACAAAACTAAAGGGGTGAGCTAAAAGCTCAGTGAGGTTCCGAACAGATAATCAAACAATCAATTCAATACATTAAACATGGAGTATCAATAATTCAAGAAACATTTACAATGGAAAGCGATAGTAACATTCATTAAAAGGATACGGGCTCACATGGAGCTATTCGTTCGTTCGTTCGTTCCCCAGACATTTCCCCTTATTCCTCCAATTATTTGAAAATTTCCTTTTTGAGAAGTAAACCCTCGTGCCTTCGTTCGTTCATTCATCCCCTTACGGACGTTGGCCGGACTCCACCCATCCGGACGTAGCCGGACTACAAGGTAATACTCGAATATACCAAATTCACCCAGGGTCACCATATCGCCCGACCGAGTCCGCTTCTGGCTCGAGTCGATCGGTAACGAAGGGCAGGGCCCAGTTCAGCCAAACGGCTTACATTCATGCGCAACTAGCATTTAATCATTTAATCATTGAAAATTTTACATTTATTTAGGTCGAGTGCGATAAAGTACACACTGGCCTAGAAAACTCGTTTTAACAATCATTAAAAGCACTTAACACATTATCAATCAATAATAACAAGCCAATAAGTCAAGGAAATATAACAAACAAAGAACACTCACCTAGTTATGTAAAATAACGTGCAAAATATCCTTCCGGATATTACCCTTAGTCACCAATGAAACCTAAGATTGAACAAGAGAACATATTACAGTTTATCGAGCAAAACATTTAAGGGGAAACGAAGAAACCCGACTAATTAGGAGTAAAACGTGTAAAGATAACTTTCAAGTAAAAAGAGGGTTGTTTGGACCCAAGGATGAAAATAACTAGGGTTTCAAAATCAATCGCAAAACCAAGCTCAAAAGGCTTATAGAATTCCAACGGAAAACATTTGACTAACGACAAATCAAAAGACAAATAGATAGGCTAAGAAAATATTTTTCGGAATCGTAAAGAATCGTTTGTATGACTAAAAGTCACTATATATTCAAGTAGAGGTTATATAACAAGGGTTTTGATGAAAATCATATGGAAAAGGAAGACTCTTAAAACCGTACTTGAAAGTAGTTCACTTGTGGCCGATAAAACCCTAACTCATACTTCTATATTTTGGGTACAGAGTAAGTAAACATTTGGCGTTTCAAATTGAAGAGGTATCATGTTTTGGAATGGTAAAACGATCATAGTATTTGCCAAACGAAAATATAAAAATTCAAATAGAAACTTAGTCCTTGAGCGAAAATTTGGGCAGCACGCCCTTTGTGTTTACCTAATTTTCCAGCCATTTTGGCTTCATTATTTTTCTCATTCAAGCCCAAGTTTATACACAACACAAATGCATTTCAATAGCCGTTCCATAGGCTCAAGACAATACAAGGACATAAATCAACTAATAACAAATGCGGAAATGAAGTTTACAAAAAAAACAGATTTGATAGGGTTTTGCGGAATGGGCACATCCGAGGCTACGCTTATCGGATTGAGGTGAAACTTATACCATTTCGAAGCTAAGAGAAAGGGATACAAGATTGAAGAAGGTCACTCAGTCCAGTTTGTAGTGCAACTAGGTCAAAAGATCAGTATACCAAACCAGCACCGTCAAAACAGGTTTACAAACCGCATTCTCGCTCAAATATCACAAGTCAGGCTCCCCAAGTCCAAATCAAGTGATTCCAAAGCCATCCGAAAACTAAGATACATGGATACAATTCTTAAGAAGACATCAACAACTAAATCAGAAGCATTCCGAATCAAATTAACCAATTACAGAGGCAATTATCAAGTTCGGGTAGAAACAGGGCAGCAGGGGTAAATCGGTCTTTTCGAAGGCTACGTTGCTCTGATTGAGTTGAAATTTTGTAGGCACCTATAAAATATCATTCTATACAACTTCTATGTTTTATGCCAAGCCTAATTCGGCCTCTAACTATGAGTAACAGTACCGGGCAGAACTGAAACATGAAATTCCAGAAATCTGGAAATTTTGGTTTTCAATTGAATTTTCTTCCTTTCCTTGTTCCAATCACTACCAAAGCCCCTTATATAATCTTATATACAACATATACTAACCATACAACAAGTTTAGGCAGAAAATCATCAAACCCTAACTTGCATATATCATCCAAAATCATCACAACAACTTGTATAACTTGTAGTCTAATCAAAACATGAGCTAGATAACATCTTAAACCAGAAATTAAAAGAACAAGAACTATGATCAGATCTTATACCTCAAAACAAAGCTTGAAAGAGTGATACTTCACCACCTTTGGAAATTTTTAGTTCCCCTAGCTTCCCAAGCCCACAACTCACTCTTTAATCGGTTTAGAATTTTGATTCCTCACTTAGATGGTGCAAATCAAGAAGAAAATTGTTTTCTCTTGCTCCCCCTTTCTCTCTCTCTTGTCTCGGCCAAGCTCAAGGAAAAATGAAGAAGAAAGGCTGCTCTATGGTGATTAAAAGGCAAGAAGATTAGGATTAGTCTAAGCCACAAGTTTTGCCAACACTTGGATCAACCACAATCACAAAATTTTCTCTTTCTTCTCCTTGCACTTTTGGCCACAAATTTCGGTCAAAGGCAGCTGGAAATGAGGGGATATTTTGCTCAAATATCAATGAGCTCATGTGGTAAGAAAGTGGTGGTCCAGCGGTGCGTTCAATAGGTAGTGCGCGGTACACGTCGGTTCGCACCGTTTTTCCTTAAATCGCACGTATTAGGGTTTTTACTTCCTATTCACTAACCTTATATCATTGCTTCTAATCACATATTATTTCTCACCTAAAAGTCACTTTTAATCACCAAATTTGATCCTTGCTTCGTACCGAAAAATCATCCGGTGAAAAATCGCGAAAACCCTAATTTGCTCCAGTCTTGAAACCGAAAAGTGAAACCCTACTTTCTAGGTTCATTTGCACTTATTATGGAATTACTGGGTAGTAGGCTATAATAAATGAATAATTTCCAAATAAAAGGCATTTTTGAGAAAAATATAAGAAATTTGCGAGTCCTCACACTCTCTCCCCCTTAAAAGAATTTCGACCTCGAAATTCATACCTTCCGTCGCCTCGGAGGACCCCAGAACTCGGTGCTGATCTACGGCATAAACTTGTGTTGATACCTTTGTTCGGTTTTCTCTTTCATGAATTTGTTTCAGTTTGGTTCCTTCCACTTGTTGAGTACTACCCTCTCGTGGCTATTTCTTCGGGCAATTGCTACGTTGATGATTGCTACTCCCACAAATCAAACATTTTCCCCCTTTTCGCCAGCAATCATTCTCAGTGTGATTTGCCTTTCCACAGTATCCACAGGCCAATCGAGGAACTACTGTTGGATCTTCTCGAGAAATGTCCTTTGATCCGATCTGACTTCCTTTCATGGACCTTTCATCGACTGCTCTTAATGTCCAAGGTGGGCGAGGTGAATGGTTCACTTTTTGCACTTTGGAGAGCAGTATCTTTTCTCCAGATTCCTCAGGTATACTGCTGGATGTATCTCTTTTCCGCGTTTGAAAGGCTTTTACTTGGGCTTTCACATCCTCAATTCTTTGGGCCTTCTCAAGAGCCTCTGTAAACGTATTAACTTGAACTGCCGCTAATGCCTCCTGGATTTCCAAATTTAGTCCTTGAATAAATCGTCTTATTCTCCGTCGCTCCGTCACCACCAATTCGGAAGCGAATTTAGACAGTCTAGTAAATTTGGTCTCATATTCAGCCACACTTAGGGTTCCCTGACGCAACCCAATAAATTCGTCCTCCCTCCTTTCTTGGACTAAAGGTGGGAGATACTTTTCATTAAATTCCCTTACAAAGTTCGCCCATGTCCATACCGTCTGTTCTCTTTCCCACTTGGCCTTAATTACATTCCACCACGCGCGGGCTGGTCCTTCGAATTGAAATACAGCAAAATTTACTTGTCTTTGCTCCGTGTAATTCAAAGCCGCGAAGATATTAATCATTGCCTCCAACCACTGCTCAGCTATATCTGGATCAGGCCCTCGTTGAAATTTCGGAGGTAGAAACTTTTGGAACCTCTCAAGAGCCTTATCCTCTCCGATCTCAGGATTCCGGGGTTGATTCTCGGGCATTTTACCTTGTTGATCTACCAGTCGTGCCAGGATATTTGTCATTTGTTGCATCGCCGTCGCCATTTGATCTCCAGCCTCAACCCTCGGTCCCTGTTCTTGCTCGGCCACTGTTTCTCTTTCTTCTCTCGGTTCTTGAGCTTGCCTAGCTCCACGTCCACGACTACGTCTCCCGTCCATATATATGTTTTCCCCCTCTCTTTTCTTTTCTTTTCCCCCAAAAAGGTAATTTAGTGAATAAACACAGTAAATTGACTACAGTAACAAATTCTAGCATTCCAAATACACAAATCAATATATACGCACATAACACGCCATATCAAGAAGACGGATAAGCAAATACACAAATACATATCAAGTTGGACAGATAACCATGTACACACAGGTATACTAACGTCATGTAGTAACAATATACAGGTAAATCAAAAGGAAAAGGTAAAGTCGTCCCAGTATCAGCCCGTCCGGTCTCTCACGTCACTTACTATCCAAACTAGATGTCCTTGACCTCTTGTGCTCATTCTAGTCAGACAAAGCCTGTTCATGTTCCCAAAATACAAGTCTCAAGTCCTTAGCAGCGCCGCAACTCTAGAGTACTCAGGCACGAGAATCCGGAATAAGATAATTCACATCTCGAGCTGCAGTCCCAAGAGTAAACTATCTACAATCGGAATTCCTACCTGACATACCTATCTATGGTCCTCAGATACCATGAGAAAGATTTAAGACCTATAACATTCGCAATTCATAGCTTCACTTAGTCCCTCATACTTATTCACCACTTAGTCCAGGGTCACTCCGCACAGAGACCACGCGAAGCAGCTATAGGTTTTATCCCTCAATCGCTTAACTTTCAAGTCAAATCGAATCCCACAGTCCGGCATCCTAAACTTCAAGCCTAGGATACACTACAGATATCTGAAGCCTAAGCTCTGATACCACCTGTGACGGCCCCACCTCTCCCTAGGGCGTACCCCAGGGTTCGGCGGACCGCCTGCCCAACTCTCGCCGGGACTCACTCATTCACTACAGTCCTCACTTAAAATCTGAATAAATCACAAGAATAAATAGGGCAACGATCCAGAACTTAAAGCGAAACTTATAGACATTGCCATCCCCAAAAGGGAGTGTAAAGATCGAATATACAAAGGTTCTCAATCCTTCATACGTCCAGCCCGTGCCAAGCACTAGGCGAGAACCACTACAAAAGAAACAAAAGAAACAAAAGAACTAGACTGGCTAGTCTATGCTCTCATTCTGCTCGCCGTCCCCTGTTAAGGAAAACAAAACTAAAGGGGTGAGCTAAAAGCTCAGTGAGGTTCCGAACAGATAATCAAACAATCAATTCAATACATTAAACATGGAGTATCAATAATTCAAGAAACATTTACAATGGAAAGCGATAGTAACATTCATTAAAAGGATACGGGCTCACATGGAGCTATTCGTTCGTTCGTTCGTTCCCCAGACATTTCCCCTTATTCCTCCAATTATTTGAAAATTTCCTTTTTGAGAAGTAAACCCTCGTGCCTTCGTTCGTTCATTCATCCCCTTCCGGACGTTGGCCAGACTCCACCCATCCGGACGTAGCCGGACTACAAGGTAATACTCGAATATACCAAATTCACCCAGGGTCACCATATCGCCCGACCGAGTCCGCTTCTGGCTCGAGTCGATCGGTAACGAAGGGCAGGGCCCAGTTCAGCCAAACGGCTTACATTCATGCGCAACTAGCATTTAATCATTTAATCATTGAAAATTTTACATTTATTTAGGTCGAGTGCGATAAAGTACACACTCGCCTAGAAAACTCGTTTTAACAATCATTAAAAGCACTTAACACATTATCAATCAATAATAACAAGCCAATAAGTCAAGGAAATATAACAAACAAAGAACACTCACCTAGTTATGTAAAATAACGTGCAAAATATCCTTCTGGATATTACCCTTAGTCACCAATGAAACCTAAGATTGAACAAGAGAACATATTACAGTTTATCGAGCAAAACATTTAAGGGGAAACGAAGAAACCCGACTAATTAGGAGTAAAACGTGTAAATATAACTTTCAAGTAAAAAGAGGGTTGTTTGGACCCAAGGATGAAAATAACTAGGGTTTCAAAATCAATCGCAAAACCAAGCTCAAAAGGCTTATAGAATTCCAACGGAAAACATTTGACTAACGACAAATCAAAAGACAAATAGATAGGCTAAGAAAATATTTTTCGGAATCGTAAAGAATCGTTTGTATGACTAAAAGTCACTATATATTCAAGTAGAGGTTATATAACAAGGGTTTTGATGAAAATCATATGGAAAAGGAAGACTCTTAAAACCGTACTTGAAAGTAGTTCACTTGTGGCCGATAAAACCCTAACTCATACTTCTATATTTTGGGTACAGAGTAAGTAAACATTTGGCGTTTCAAATTGAAGAGGTATCATGTTTTGGAATGGTAAAACGATCATAGTATTTGCCAAACGAAAATATACAAATTCAAATAGAAACTTAGTCCTTGAGCGAAAATTTGGGCAGCACGCCATTTGTGTTTACCTAATTTTCCAGCCATTTTGGCTTCATTATTTTTCTCATTCAAGCCCAAGTTTATACACAACACAAATGCATTTCAATAGCCGTTCCATAGGCTCAAGACAATACAAGGACATAAATCAACTAATAACAAATGCGGAAATGAAGTTTACAAAAAAAACAGATTTGATAGGGTTTTGCGGAATGGGCACATCCGAGGCTACGCTTATCGGATTGAGGTGAAACTTATACCATTTCGAAGCTAAGAGAAAGGGATACAAGATTGAAGAAGGTCACTCAGTCCAGTTTGTAGTGCAACTAGGTCAAAAGATCAGTATACCAAACCAGCACCGTCAAAACAGGTTTACAAACCGCATTCTCGCTCAAATATCACAAGTCAGGCTCCCCAAGTCCAAATCAAGTGATTCCAAAGCCATCCGAAAACTAAGATACAAGGATACAATTCTTAGGAAGACATCAACAACTAAATCAGAAGCATTCCGAATCAAATTAACCAATTACAGAGGCAATTATCAAGTTCGGGTAGAAACAGGGCAGCAGGGGTAAATCGGTCTTTTCACAGGCTACGTTGCTCTGATTGAGTTGAAATTTTGTAGGCACCTATAAAATATCATTCTATACAACTTATATGTTTTATGCCAAGCCTAATTCGGCCTCTAACTATGAGTAACAGTACCGGGCAGAACTGAAACATGAAATTCCAGAAATCTGGAAATTTTGGTTTTCAATTGAATTTTCTTCCTTTCCTTGTTCCAATCACTACCAAAGCCCCTTATATAATCTTATATACAACATATACTAACCATACAACAAGTTTAGGCAGAAAATCATCAAACCCTAACTTGCATATATCATCCAAAATCATCACAACAACTTGTATAACTTGTAGTCTAATCAAAACATGAGCTAGATAACATCTTAAACCAGAAATTAAAAGAACAAGAACTATGATCAGATCTTATACCTCAAAACAAAGCTTGAAAGAGTGATACTTCACCACCTTTGGAAATTTTTAGTTCCCCTAGCTTCCCAAGCCCACAACTCACTCTTTAATCGGTTTAGAATTTTGATTCCTCACTTAGATGGTGCAAATCAAGAAGAAAATTGTTTTCTCTTGCTCCCCCTTTCTCTCTCTCTTGTCTCGGCCAAGCTCAAGGAAAAATGAAGAAGAAAGGCTGCTCTATGGTGATTAAAAGGCAAGAAGATTAGGATTAGTCTAAGCCACAAGTTTTGCCAACACTTGGATCAACCACAATCACAAAATTTTCTCTTTCTTCTCCTTGCACTTTTGGCCACAAATTTCGGTCAAAGGCAGCTGGAAATGAGGGGATATTTTGCTCAAATATCAATGAGCTCATGTGGTAAGAAAGTGGTGGTCCAGCGGTGCGTTCAATAGGTAGTGCGCGGTACACGTCGGTTCGCACCGTTTTTCCTTAAATCGCACGTATTAGGGTTTTTACTTCCTATTCACTAACCTTATATCATTGCTTCTAATCACATATTATTTCTCACCTAAAAGTCACTTTTAATCACCAAATTTGATCCTTGCTTCGTACCGAAAAATCATCCGGTGAAAAATCGCGAAAACCCTAATTTGCTCCAGTCTTGAAACCGAAAAGTGAAACCCTACTTTCTAGGTTCATTTGCACTTATTATGGAATTACTGGGTAGTAGGCTATAATAAATGAATAATTTCCAAATAAAAGGCATTTTTGAGAAAAATATAAGAAATTTGCGAGTCCTCACACTCTCTCCCCCTTAAAAGAATTTCGACCTCGAAATTCATACCTTCCGTCGCCTCGGAGGACCCCAGAACTCGGTGCTGATCTACGGCATAAACTTGTGTTGATACCTTTGTTCGGTTTTCTCTTTCATGAATTTGTTTCAGTTTGGTTCCTTCCACTTGTTGAGTACTACCCTCTCGTGGCTATTTCTTCGGGCAATTGCTACGTTGATGATTGCTACTCCCACAAATCAAACATTTTCCCCCTTTTCGCCAGCAATCATTCTCAGTGTGATTTGCCTTTCCACAGTATCCACAGGCCAATCGAGGAACTACTGTTGGATCTTCTCGAGAAATGTCCTTTGATCCGATCTGACTTCCTTTCATGGACCTTTCATCGACTGCTCTTAATGTCCAAGGTGGGCGAGGTGAATGGTTCACTTTTTGCACTTTGGAGAGCAGTATCTTTTCTCCAGATTCCTCAGGTATACTGCTGGATGTATCTCTTTTCCGCGTTTGAAAGGCTTTTACTTGGGCTTTCACATCCTCAATTCTTTGGGCCTTCTCAAGAGCCTCTGTAAACGTATTAACTTGAACTGCCGCTAATGCCTCCTGGATTTCCAAATTTAGTCCTTGAATAAATCGTCTTATTCTCCGTCGCTCCGTCACCACCAATTCGGAAGCGAATTTAGACAGTCTAGTAAATTTGGTCTCATATTCAGCCACACTTAGGGTTCCCTGACGCAACCCAATAAATTCGTCCTCCCTCCTTTCTTGGACTAAAGGTGGGAGATACTTTTCATTAAATTCCCTTACAAAGTTCGCCCATGTCCATACCGTCTGTTCTCTTTCCCACTTGGCCTTAATTACATTCCACCACGCGCGGGCTGGTCCTTCGAATTGAAATACAGCAAAATTTACTTGTCTTTGCTCCGTGTAATTCAAAGCCGCGAAGATATTAATCATTGCCTCCAACCACTGCTCAGCTATATCTGGATCAGGCCCTCCTTGAAATTTCGGAGGTAGAAACTTTTGGAACCTCTCAAGAGCCTTATCCTCTCCGATCTCAGGATTCCGGGGTTGATTCACGGGCATTTTACCTTGTTGATCTACCAGTCGTGCCAGGATATTTGTCATTTGTTGCATCGCCGTCGCCATTTGATCTCCAGCCTCAACCCTCGGTCCCTGTTCTTGCTCGGCCACTGTTTCTCTTTCTTCTCTCGGTTCTTGAGCTTGCCTAGCTCCACGTCCACGACTACGTCTCCCGTCCATATATATGTTTTCCCCCTCTCTTTTCTTTTCTTTTCCCCCAAAAAGGTAATTTAGTGAATAAACACAGTAAATTGACTACAGTAACAAATTCTAGCATTCCAAATACACAAATCAATATATACGCACATAACACGCCATATCAAGAAGACGGATAAGCAAATACACAAATACATATCAAGTTGGACAGATAACCATGTACACACAGGTATACTAACGTCATGTAGTAACAATATACAGGTAAATCAAAAGGAAAAGGTAAAGTCGTCCCAGTATCAGCCCGTCCGGTCTCTCACGTCACTTACTATCCAAACTAGATGTCCCTGACCTCTTGTGCTCATTCTAGTCAGACAAAGCCTGTTCATGTTCCCAAAATACAAGTCTCAAGTCCTTAGCAGCGCCGCAACTCTAGAGTACTCAGGCACGAGAATCCGGAATAAGATAATTCACATCTCGAGCTGCAGTCCCAAGAGTAAACTATCTACAATCGGAATTCCTACCTGACATACCTATCTATGGTCCTCAGATACCATGAGAAAGATTTAAGACCTATAACATTCGCAATTCATAGCTTCACTTAGTCCCTCATACTTATTCACCACTTAGTCCAGGGTCACTCCGCACAGAGACCACGCGAAGCAGCTATAGGTTTTATCCCTCAATCGCTTAACTTTCAAGTCAAATCGAATCCCACAGTCCGGCATCCTAAACTTCAAGCCTAGGATACACTACAGATATCTGAAGCCTAAGCTCTGATACCACCTGTGACGGCCCCACCTCTCCCTAGGGCGTACCCCAGGGTTCGGCGGACCGCCTGCCCAACTCTCGCCGGGACTCACTCATTCACTACAGTCCTCACTTAAAATCTGAATAAATCACAAGAATAAATAGGGCAACGATCCAGAACTTAAAGCGAAACTTATAGACATTGCCATCCCCAAAAGGGAGTGTAAAGATCGAATATACAAAGGTTCTCAATCCTTCATACGTCCAGCCCGTGCCAAGCACTAGGCGAGAACCACTACAAAAGAAACAAAAGAAACAAAAGAACTAGACTGGCTAGTCTATGCTCTCATTCTGCTCGCCGTCCCCTGTTAAGGAAAACAAAACTAAAGGGGTGAGCTAAAAGCTCAGTGAGGTTCCGAACAGATAATCAAACAATCAATTCAATACATTAAACATGGAGTATCAATAATTCAAGAAACATTTACAATGGAAAGCGATAGTAACATTCATTAAAAGGATACGGGCTCACATGGAGCTATTCGTTCGTTCGTTCGTTCCCCAGACATTTCCCCTTATTCCTCCAATTATTTGAAAATTTCCTTTTTGAGAAGTAAACCCTCGTGCCTTCGTTCGTTCATTCATCCCCTTCCGGACGTTGGCCGGACTCCACCCATCCGGACGTAGCCGGACTACAAGGTAATACTCGAATATACCAAATTCACCCAGGGTCACCATATCGCCCGACCGAGTCCGCTTCTGGCTCGAGTCGATCGGTAACGAAGGGCAGGGCCCAGTTCAGCCAAACGGCTTACATTCATGCGCAACTAGCATTTAATCATTTAATCATTGAAAATTTTACATTTATTTAGGTCGAGTGCGATAAAGTACACACTCGCCTAGAAAACTCGTTTTAACAATCATTAAAAGCACTTAACACATTATCAATCAATAATAACAAGCCAATAAGTCAAGGAAATATAACAAACAAAGAACACTCACCTAGTTATGTAAAATAACGTGCAAAATATCCTTCTGGATATTACCCTTAGTCACCAATGAAACCTAAGATTGAACAAGAGAACATATTACAGTTTATCGAGCAAAACATTTAAGGGGAAACGAAGAAACCCGACTAATTAGGAGTAAAACGTGTAAATATAACTTTCAAGTAAAAAGAGGGTTGTTTGGACCCAAGGATGAAAATAACTAGGGTTTCAAAATCAATCGCAAAACCAAGCTCAAAAGGCTTATAGAATTCCAACGGAAAACATTTGACTAACGACAAATCAAAAGACAAATAGATAGGCTAAGAAAATATTTTTCGGAATCGTAAAGAATCGTTTGTATGACTAAAAGTCACTATATATTCAAGTAGAGGTTATATAACAAGGGTTTTGATGAAAATCATATGGAAAAGGAAGACTCTTAAAACCGTACTTGAAAGTAGTTCACTTGTGGCCGATAAAACCCTAACTCATACTTCTATATTTTGGGTACAGAGTAAGTAAACATTTGGCGTTTCAAATTGAAGAGGTATCATGTTTTGGAATGGTAAAACGATCATAGTATTTGCCAAACGAAAATATACAAATTCAAATAGAAACTTAGTCCTTGAGCGAAAATTTGGGCAGCACGCCCTTTGTGTTTACCTAATTTTCCAGCCATTTTGGCTTCATTATTTTTCTCATTCAAGCCCAAGTTTATACACAACACAAATGCATTTCAATAGCCGTTCCATAGGCTCAAGACAATACAAGGACATAAATCAACTAATAACAAATGCGGAAATGAAGTTTACAAAAAAAACAGATTTGATAGGGTTTTGCGGAATGGGCACATCCGAGGCTACGCTTATCGGATTGAGGTGAAACTTATACCATTTCGAAGCTAAGAGAAAGGGATACAAGATTGAAGAAGGTCACTCAGTCCAGTTTGTAGTGCAACTAGGTCAAAAGATCAGTATACCAAACCAGCACCGTCAAAACAGGTTTACAAACCGCATTCTCGCTCAAATATCACAAGTCAGGCTCCCCAAGTCCAAATCAAGTGATTCCAAAGCCATCCGAAAACTAAGATACAAGGATACAATTCTTAGGAAGACATCAACAACTAAATCAGAAGCATTCCGAATCAAATTAACCAATTACAGAGGCAATTATCAAGTTCGGGTAGAAACAGGGCAGCAGGGGTAAATCGGTCTTTTCACAGGCTACGTTGCTCTGATTGAGTTGAAATTTTGTAGGCACCTATAAAATATCATTCTATACAACTTATATGTTTTATGCCAAGCCTAATTCGGCCTCTAACTATGAGTAACAGTACCGGGCAGAACTGAAACATGAAATTCCAGAAATCTGGAAATTTTGGTTTTCAATTGAATTTTCTTCCTTTCCTTGTTCCAATCACTACCAAAGCCCCTTATATAATCTTATATACAACATATACTAACCATACAACAAGTTTAGGCAGAAAATCATCAAACCCTAACTTGCATATATCATCCAAAATCATCACAACAACTTGTATAACTTGTAGTCTAATCAAAACATGAGCTAGATAACATCTTAAACCAGAAATTAAAAGAACAAGAACTATGATCAGATCTTATACCTCAAAACAAAGCTTGAAAGAGTGATACTTCACCACCTTTGGAAATTTTTAGTTCCCCTAGCTTCCCAAGCCCACAACTCACTCTTTAATCGGTTTAGAATTTTGATTCCTCACTTAGATGGTGCAAATCAAGAAGAAAATTGTTTTCTCTTGCTCCCCCTTTCTCTCTCTCTTGTCTCGGCCAAGCTCAAGGAAAAATGAAGAAGAAAGGCTGCTCTATGGTGATTAAAAGGCAAGAAGATTAGGATTAGTCTAAGCCACAAGTTTTGCCAACACTTGGATCAACCACAATCACAAAATTTTCTCTTTCTTCTCCTTGCACTTTTGGCCACAAATTTCGGTCAAAGGCAGCTGGAAATGAGGGGATATTTTGCTCAAATATCAATGAGCTCATGTGGTAAGAAAGTGGTGGTCCAGCGGTGCGTTCAATAGGTAGTGCGCGGTACACGTCGGTTCGCACCGTTTTTCCTTAAATCGCACGTATTAGGGTTTTTACTTCCTATTCACTAACCTTATATCATTGCTTCTAATCACATATTATTTCTCACCTAAAAGTCACTTTTAATCACCAAATTTGATCCTTGCTTCGTACCGAAAAATCATCCGGTGAAAAATCGCGAAAACCCTAATTTGCTCCAGTCTTGAAACCGAAAAGTGAAACCCTACTTTCTAGGTTCATTTGCACTTATTATGGAATTACTGGGTAGTAGGCTATAATAAATGAATAATTTCCAAATAAAAGGCATTTTTGAGAAAAATATAAGAAATTTGCGAGTCCTCACACTCTCTCCCCCTTAAAAGAATTTCGACCTCGAAATTCATACCTTCCGTCGCCTCGGAGGACCCCAGAACTCGGTGCTGATCTACGGCATAAACTTGTGTTGATACCTTTGTTCGGTTTTCTCTTTCATGAATTTGTTTCAGTTTGGTTCCTTCCACTTGTTGAGTACTACCCTCTCGTGGCTATTTCTTCGGGCAATTGCTACGTTGATGATTGCTACTCCCACAAATCAAACATTTTCCCCCTTTTCGCCAGCAATCATTCTCAGTGTGATTTGCCTTTCCACAGTATCCACAGGCCAATCGAGGAACTACTGTTGGATCTTCTCGAGAAATGTCCTTTGATCCGATCTGACTTCCTTTCATGGACCTTTCATCGACTGCTCTTAATGTCCAAGGTGGGCGAGGTGAATGGTTCACTTTTTGCACTTTGGAGAGCAGTATCTTTTCTCCAGATTCCTCAGGTATACTGCTGGATGTATCTCTTTTCCGCGTTTGAAAGGCTTTTACTTGGGCTTTCACATCCTCAATTCTTTGGGCCTTCTCAAGAGCCTCTGTAAACGTATTAACTTGAACTGCCGCTAATGCCTCCTGGATTTCCAAATTTAGTCCTTGAATAAATCGTCTTATTCTCCGTCGCTCCGTCACCACCAATTCGGAAGCGAATTTAGACAGTCTAGTAAATTTGGTCTCATATTCAGCCACACTTAGGGTTCCCTGACGCAACCCAATAAATTCGTCCTCCCTCCTTTCTTGGACTAAAGGTGGGAGATACTTTTCATTAAATTCCCTTACAAAGTTCGCCCATGTCCATACCGTCTGTTCTCTTTCCCACTTGGCCTTAATTACATTCCACCACGCGCGGGCTGGTCCTTCGAATTGAAATACAGCAAAATTTACTTGTCTTTGCTCCGTGTAATTCAAAGCCGCGAAGATATTAATCATTGCCTCCAACCACTGCTCAGCTATATCTGGATCAGGCCCTCGTTGAAATTTCGGAGGTAGAAACTTTTGGAACCTCTCAAGAGCCTTATCCTCTCCGATCTCAGGATTCCGGGGTTGATTCTCGGGCATTTTACCTTGTTGATCTACCAGTCGTGCCAGGATATTTGTCATTTGTTGCATCGCCGTCGCCATTTGATCTCCAGCCTCAACCCTCGGTCCCTGTTCTTGCTCGGCCACTGTTTCTCTTTCTTCTCTCGGTTCTTGAGCTTGCCTAGCTCCACGTCCACGACTACGTCTCCCGTCCATATATATGTTTTCCCCCTCTCTTTTCTTTTCTTTTCCCCCAAAAAGGTAATTTAGTGAATAAACACAGTAAATTGACTACAGTAACAAATTCTAGCATTCCAAATACACAAATCAATATATACGCACATAACACGCCATATCAAGAAGACGGATAAGCAAATACACAAATACATATCAAGTTGGACAGATAACCATGTACACACAGGTATACTAACGTCATGTAGTAACAATATACAGGTAAATCAAAAGGAAAAGGTAAAGTCGTCCCAGTATCAGCCCGTCCGGTCTCTCACGTCACTTACTATCCAAACTAGATGTCCTTGACCTCTTGTGCTCATTCTAGTCAGACAAAGCCTGTTCATGTTCCCAAAATACAAGTCTCAAGTCCTTAGCAGCGCCGCAACTCTAGAGTACTCAGGCACGAGAATCCGGAATAAGATAATTCACATCTCGAGCTGCAGTCCCAAGAGTAAACTATCTACAATCGGAATTCCTACCTGACATACCTATCTATGGTCCTCAGATACCATGAGAAAGATTTAAGACCTATAACATTCGCAATTCATAGCTTCACTTAGTCCCTCATACTTATTCACCACTTAGTCCAGGGTCACTCCGCACAGAGACCACGCGAAGCAGCTATAGGTTTTATCCCTCAATCGCTTAACTTTCAAGTCAAATCGAATCCCACAGTCCGGCATCCTAAACTTCAAGCCTAGGATACACTACAGATATCTGAAGCCTAAGCTCTGATACCACCTGTGACGGCCCCACCTCTCCCTAGGGCGTACCCCAGGGTTCGGCGGACCGCCTGCCCAACTCTCGCCGGGACTCACTCATTCACTACAGTCCTCACTTAAAATCTGAATAAATCACAAGAATAAATAGGGCAACGATCCAGAACTTAAAGCGAAACTTATAGACATTGCCATCCCCAAAAGGGAGTGTAAAGATCGAATATACAAAGGTTCTCAATCCTTCATACGTCCAGCCCGTGCCAAGCACTAGGCGAGAACCACTACAAAAGAAACAAAAGAAACAAAAGAACTAGACTGGCTAGTCTATGCTCTCATTCTGCTCGCCGTCCCCTGTTAAGGAAAACAAAACTAAAGGGGTGAGCTAAAAGCTCAGTGAGGTTCCGAACAGATAATCAAACAATCAATTCAATACATTAAACATGGAGTATCAATAATTCAAGAAACATTTACAATGGAAAGCGATAGTAACATTCATTAAAAGGATACGGGCTCACATGGAGCTATTCGTTCGTTCGTTCGTTCCCCAGACATTTCCCCTTATTCCTCCAATTATTTGAAAATTTCCTTTTTGAGAAGTAAACCCTCGTGCCTTCGTTCGTTCATTCATCCCCTTCCGGACGTTGGCCAGACTCCACCCATCCGGACGTAGCCGGACTACAAGGTAATACTCGAATATACCAAATTCACCCAGGGTCACCATATCGCCCGACCGAGTCCGCTTCTGGCTCGAGTCGATCGGTAACGAAGGGCAGGGCCCAGTTCAGCCAAACGGCTTACATTCATGCGCAACTAGCATTTAATCATTTAATCATTGAAAATTTTACATTTATTTAGGTCGAGTGCGATAAAGTACACACTCGCCTAGAAAACTCGTTTTAACAATCATTAAAAGCACTTAACACATTATCAATCAATAATAACAAGCCAATAAGTCAAGGAAATATAACAAACAAAGAACACTCACCTAGTTATGTAAAATAACGTGCAAAATATCCTTCTGGATATTACCCTTAGTCACCAATGAAACCTAAGATTGAACAAGAGAACATATTACAGTTTATCGAGCAAAACATTTAAGGGGAAACGAAGAAACCCGACTAATTAGGAGTAAAACGTGTAAATATAACTTTCAAGTAAAAAGAGGGTTGTTTGGACCCAAGGATGAAAATAACTAGGGTTTCAAAATCAATCGCAAAACCAAGCTCAAAAGGCTTATAGAATTCCAACGGAAAACATTTGACTAACGACAAATCAAAAGACAAATAGATAGGCTAAGAAAATATTTTTCGGAATCGTAAAGAATCGTTTGTATGACTAAAAGTCACTATATATTCAAGTAGAGGTTATATAACAAGGGTTTTGATGAAAATCATATGGAAAAGGAAGACTCTTAAAACCGTACTTGAAAGTAGTTCACTTGTGGCCGATAAAACCCTAACTCATACTTCTATATTTTGGGTACAGAGTAAGTAAACATTTGGCGTTTCAAATTGAAGAGGTATCATGTTTTGGAATGGTAAAACGATCATAGTATTTGCCAAACGAAAATATACAAATTCAAATAGAAACTTAGTCCTTGAGCGAAAATTTGGGCAGCACGCCCTTTGTGTTTACCTAATTTTCCAGCCATTTTGGCTTCATTATTTTTCTCATTCAAGCCCAAGTTTATACACAACACAAATGCATTTCAATAGCCGTTCCATAGGCTCAAGACAATACAAGGACATAAATCAACTAATAACAAATGCGGAAATGAAGTTTACAAAAAAAACAGATTTGATAGGGTTTTGCGGAATGGGCACATCCGAGGCTACGCTTATCGGATTGAGGTGAAACTTATACCATTTCGAAGCTAAGAGAAAGGGATACAAGATTGAAGAAGGTCACTCAGTCCAGTTTGTAGTGCAACTAGGTCAAAAGATCAGTATACCAAACCAGCACCGTCAAAACAGGTTTACAAACCGCATTCTCGCTCAAATATCACAAGTCAGGCTCCCCAAGTCCAAATCAAGTGATTCCAAAGCCATCCGAAAACTAAGATACAAGGATACAATTCTTAGGAAGACATCAACAACTAAATCAGAAGCATTCCGAATCAAATTAACCAATTACAGAGGCAATTATCAAGTTCGGGTAGAAACAGGGCAGCAGGGGTAAATCGGTCTTTTCACAGGCTACGTTGCTCTGATTGAGTTGAAATTTTGTAGGCACCTATAAAATATCATTCTATACAACTTCTATGTTTTATGCCAAGCCTAATTCGGCCTCTAACTATGAGTAACAGTACCGGGCAGAACTGAAACATGAAATTCCAGAAATCTGGAAATTTTGGTTTTCAATTGAATTTTCTTCCTTTCCTTGTTCCAATCACTACCAAAGCCCCTTATATAATCTTATATACAACATATACTAACCATACAACAAGTTTAGGCAGAAAATCATCAAACCCTAACTTGCATATATCATCCAAAATCATCACAACAACTTGTATAACTTGTAGTCTAATCAAAACATGAGCTAGATAACATCTTAAACCAGAAATTAAAAGAACAAGAACTATGATCAGATCTTATACCTCAAAACAAAGCTTGAAAGAGTGATACTTCACCACCTTTGGAAATTTTTAGTTCCCCTAGCTTCCCAAGCCCACAACTCACTCTTTAATCGGTTTAGAATTTTGATTCCTCACTTAGATGGTGCAAATCAAGAAGAAAATTGTTTTCTCTTGCTCCCCCTTTCTCTCTCTCTTGTCTCGGCCAAGCTCAAGGAAAAATGAAGAAGAAAGGCTGCTCTATGGTGATTAAAAGGCAAGAAGATTAGGATTAGTCTAAGCCACAAGTTTTGCCAACACTTGGATCAACCACAATCACAAAATTTTCTCTTTCTTCTCCTTGCACTTTTGGCCACAAATTTCGGTCAAAGGCAGCTGGAAATGAGGGGATATTTTGCTCAAATATCAATGAGCTCATGTGGTAAGAAAGTGGTGGTCCAGCGGTGCGTTCAATAGGTAGTGCGCGGTACACGTCGGTTCGCACCGTTTTTCCTTAAATCGCACGTATTAGGGTTTTTACTTCCTATTCACTAACCTTATATCATTGCTTCTAATCACATATTATTTCTCACCTAAAAGTCACTTTTAATCACCAAATTTGATCCTTGCTTCGTACCGAAAAATCATCCGGTGAAAAATCGCGAAAACCCTAATTTGCTCCAGTCTTGAAACCGAAAAGTGAAACCCTACTTTCTAGGTTCATTTGCACTTATTATGGAATTACTGGGTAGTAGGCTATAATAAATGAATAATTTCCAAATAAAAGGCATTTTTGAGAAAAATATAAGAAATTTGCGAGTCCTCACACTCTCTCCCCCTTAAAAGAATTTCGACCTCGAAATTCATACCTTCCGTCGCCTCGGAGGACCCCAGAACTCGGTGCTGATCTACGGCATAAACTTGTGTTGATACCTTTGTTCGGTTTTCTCTTTCATGAATTTGTTTCAGTTTGGTTCCTTCCACTTGTTGAGTACTACCCTCTCGTGGCTATTTCTTCGGGCAATTGCTACGTTGATGATTGCTACTCCCACAAATCAAACATTTTCCCCCTTTTCGCCAGCAATCATTCTCAGTGTGATTTGCCTTTCCACAGTATCCACAGGCCAATCGAGGAACTACTGTTGGATCTTCTCGAGAAATGTCCTTTGATCCGATCTGACTTCCTTTCATGGACCTTTCATCGACTGCTCTTAATGTCCAAGGTGGGCGAGGTGAATGGTTCACTTTTTGCACTTTGGAGAGCAGTATCTTTTCTCCAGATTCCTCAGGTATACTGCTGGATGTATCTCTTTTCCGCGTTTGAAAGGCTTTTACTTGGGCTTTCACATCCTCAATTCTTTGGGCCTTCTCAAGAGCCTCTGTAAACGTATTAACTTGAACTGCCGCTAATGCCTCCTGGATTTCCAAATTTAGTCCTTGAATAAATCGTCTTATTCTCCGTCGCTCCGTCACCACCAATTCGGAAGCGAATTTAGACAGTCTAGTAAATTTGGTCTCATATTCAGCCACACTTAGGGTTCCCTGACGCAACCCAATAAATTCGTCCTCCCTCCTTTCTTGGACTAAAGGTGGGAGATACTTTTCATTAAATTCCCTTACAAAGTTCGCCCATGTCCATACCGTCTGTTCTCTTTCCCACTTGGCCTTAATTACATTCCACCACGCGCGGGCTGGTCCTTCGAATTGAAATACAGCAAAATTTACTTGTCTTTGCTCCGTGTAATTCAAAGCCGCGAAGATATTAATCATTGCCTCCAACCACTGCTCAGCTATATCTGGATCAGGCCCTCCTTGAAATTTCGGAGGTAGAAACTTTTGGAACCTCTCAAGAGCCTTATCCTCTCCGATCTCAGGATTCCGGGGTTGATTCACGGGCATTTTACCTTGTTGATCTACCAGTCGTGCCAGGATATTTGTCATTTGTTGCATCGCCGTCGCCATTTGATCTCCAGCCTCAACCCTCGGTCCCTGTTCTTGCTCGGCCACTGTTTCTCTTTCTTCTCTCGGTTCTTGAGCTTGCCTAGCTCCACGGCCACGACTAGCTCCACGTCCACGACTACGTCTCCCGTCCATATATATGTTTTCCCCCTCTCTTTTCTTTTCTTTTCCCCCAAAAAGGTAATTTAGTGAATAAACACAGTAAATTGACTACAGTAACAAATTCTAGCATTCCAAATACACAAATCAATATATACGCACATAACACGCCATATCAAGAAGACGGATAAGCAAATACACAAATACATATCAAGTTGGACAGATAACCATGTACACACAGGTATACTAACGTCATGTAGTAACAATATACAGGTAAATCAAAAGGAAAAGGTAAAGTCGTCCCAGTATCAGCCCGTCCGGTCTCTCACGTCACTTACTATCCAAACTAGATGTCCCTGACCTCTTGTGCTCATTCTAGTCAGACAAAGCCTGTTCATGTTCCCAAAATACAAGTCTCAAGTCCTTAGCAGCGCCGCAACTCTAGAGTACTCAGGCACGAGAATCCGAAATAAGATAATTCACATCTCGAGCTGCAGTCCCAAGAGTAAACTATCTACAATCGGAATTCCTACCTGACATACCTATCTATGGTCCTCAGATACCATGAGAAAGATTTAAGACCTATAACATTCGCAATTCATAGCTTCACTTAGTCCCTCATACTTATTCACCACTTAGTCCAGGGTCACTCCGCACAGAGACCACGCGAAGCAGCTATAGGTTTTATCCCTCAATCGCTTAACTTTCAAGTCAAATCGAATCCCACAGTCCGGCATCCTAAACTTCAAGCCTAGGATACACTACAGATATCTGAAGCCTAAGCTCTGATACCACCTGTGACGGCCCCACCTCTCCCTAGGGCGTACCCCAGGGTTCGGCGGACCGCCTGCCCAACTCTCGCCGGGACTCACTCATTCACTACAGTCCTCACTTAAAATCTGAATAAATCACAAGAATAAATAGGGCAACGATCCAGAACTTAAAGCGAAACTTATAGACATTGCCATCCCCAAAAGGGAGTGTAAAGATCGAATATACAAAGGTTCTCAATCCTTCATACGTCCAGCCCGTGCCAAGCACTAGGCGAGAACCACTACAAAAGAAACAAAAGAACTAGACTGGCTAGTCTATGCTCTCATTCTGCTCGCCGTCCCCTGTTAAGGAAAACAAAACTAAAGGGGTGAGCTAAAAGCTCAGTGAGGTTCCGAACAGATAATCAAACAATCAATTCAATACATTAAACATGGAGTATCAATAATTCAAGAAACATTTACAATGGAAAGCGATAGTAACATTCATTAAAAGGATACGGGCTCACATGGAGCTATTCGTTCGTTCGTTCGTTCCCCAGACATTTCCCCTTATTCCTCCAATTATTTGAAAATTTCCTTTTTGAGAAGTAAACCCTCGTGCCTTCGTTCGTTCATTCATCCCCTTCCGGACGTTGGCCGGACTCCACCCATCCGGACGTAGCCGGACTACAAGGTAATGCTCGAATATACCAAATTCACCCAGGGTCACCATATCGCCCGACCGAGTCCGCTTCTGGCTCGAGTCGATCGGTAACGAAGGGCAGGGCCCAGTTCAGCCAAACGGCTTACATTCATGCGCAACTAGCATTTAATCATTTAATCATTGAAAATTTTACATTTATTTAGGTCGAGTGCGATAAAGTACACACTCGCCTAGAAAACTCGTTTTAACAATCATTAAAAGCACTTAACACATTATCAATCAATAATAACAAGCCAATAAGTCAAGGAAATATAACAAACAAAGAACACTCACCTAGTTATGTAAAATAACGTGCAAAATATCCTTCCGGATATTACCCTTAGTCACCAATGAAACCTAAGATTGAACAAGAGAACATATTACAGTTTATCGAGCAAAACATTTAAGGGGAAACGAAGAAACCCGACTAATTAGGAGTAAAACGTGTAAATATAACTTTCAAGTAAAAAGAGGGTTGTTTGGACC
Source organism: Coffea arabica (assembly GCF_036785885.1). Lineage (NCBI taxonomy): Eukaryota > Viridiplantae > Streptophyta > Magnoliopsida > Gentianales > Rubiaceae > Coffea > Coffea arabica. The sequence goes on along the minus strand of NC_092311.1, from coordinate 23,269,620 downwards.
CAAGGATGAAAATAACTAGGGTTTCAAAATCAATCGCAAAACCAAGCTCAAAGGGCTTATAGAATTCCAACGGAAAACATTTGACTAACGACAAATCAAAAGACAAATAGATAGGCTAAGAAAATATTTTTCGGAATCGTAAAGAATCGTTTGTATGACTAAAAGTCACTATATATTCAAGTAGAGGTTATATAACAAGGGTTTTGATGAAAATCATATGGAAAAGGAAGACTCTTAAAACCGTACTTGAAAGTAGTTCACTTGTGGCCGATAAAACCCTAACTCATACTTCTATATTTTGGGTACAGAGTAAGTAAACATTTGGCGTTTCAAATTGAAGAGGTATCATGTTTTGGAATGGTAAAACGATCATAGTATTTGCCAAACGAAAATATACAAATTCAAATAGAAACTTAGTCCTTGAGCGAAAATTTGGGCAGCACGCCCTTTGTGTTTACCTAATTTTCCAGCCATTTTGGCTTCATTATTTTTCTCATTCAAGCCCAAGTTTATACACAACACAAATGCATTTCAATAGCCGTTCCATAGGCTCAAGACAATACAAGGACATAAATCAACTAATAACAAATGCGGAAATGAAGTTTACAAAAAAAACAGATTTGATAGGGTTTTGCGGAATGGGCACATCCGAGGCTACGCTTATCGGATTGAGGTGAAACTTATACCATTTCGAAGCTAAGAGAAAGGGATACAAGATTGAAGAAGGTCACTCAGTCCAGTTTGTAGTGCAACTAGGTCAAAAGATCAGTATACCAAACCAGCACCGTCAAAACAGGTTTACAAACCGCATTCTCGCTCAAATATCACAAGTCAGGCTCCCCAAGTCCAAATCAAGTGATTCCAAAGCCATCCGAAAACTAAGATACAAGGATACAATTCTTAGGAAGACATCAACAACTAAATCAGAAGCATTCCGAATCAAATTAACCAATTACAGAGGCAATTATCAAGTTCGGGTAGAAACAGGGCAGCAGGGGTAAATCGGTCTTTTCACAGGCTACGTTGCTCTGATTGAGTTGAAATTTTGTAGGCACCTATAAAATATCATTCTATACAACTTCTATGTTTTATGCCAAGCCTAATTCGGCCTCTAACTATGAGTAACAGTACCGGGCAGAACTGAAACATGAAATTCCAGAAATCTGGAAATTTTGGTTTTCAATTGAATTTTCTTCCTTTCCTTGTTCCAATCACTACCAAAGCCCCTTATATAATCTTATATACAACATATACTAACCATACAACAAGTTTAGGCAGAAAATCATCAAACCCTAACTTGCATATATCATCCAAAATCATCACAACAACTTGTATAACTTGTAGTCTAATCAAAACATGAGCTAGATAACATCTTAAACCAGAAATTAAAAGAACAAGAACTATGATCAGATCTTATACCTCAAAACAAAGCTTGAAAGAGTGATACTTCACCACCTTTGGAAATTTTTAGTTCCCCTAGCTTCCCAAGCCCACAACTCACTCTTTAATCGGTTTAGAATTTTGATTCCTCACTTAGATGGTGCAAATCAAGAAGAAAATTGTTTTCTCTTGCTCCCCCTTTCTCTCTCTCTTGTCTCGGCCAAGCTCAAGGAAAAATGAAGAAGAAAGGCTGCTCTATGGTGATTAAAAGGCAAGAAGATTAGGATTAGTCTAAGCCACAAGTTTTGCCAACACTTGGATCAACCACAATCACAAAATTTTCTCTTTCTTCTCCTTGCACTTTTGGCCACAAATTTCGGTCAAAGGCAGCTGGAAATGAGGGGATATTTTGCTCAAATATCAATGAGCTCATGTGGTAAGAAAGTGGTGGTCCAGCGGTGCGTTCAATAGGTAGTGCGCGGTACACGTCGGTTCGCACCGTTTTTCCTTAAATCGCACGTATTAGGGTTTTTACTTCCTATTCACTAACCTTATATCATTGCTTCTAATCACATATTATTTCTCACCTAAAAGTCACTTTTAATCACCAAATTTGATCCTTGCTTCGTACCGAAAAATCATCCCGTGAAAAATCGCGAAAAACCCTAATTTGCTCCAGTCTTGAAACCGAAAAGTGAAACCCTACTTTCTAGGTTCATTTGCACTTATTATGGAATTACTGGGTAGTAGGCTATAATAAATGAATAATTTCCAAATAAAAGGCATTTTTGAGAAAAATATAAGAAATTTGCGAGTCCTCACACTCTCTCCCCCTTAAAAGAATTTCGACCTCGAAATTCATACCTTCCGTCGCCTCGGAGGACCCCAGAACTCGGTGCTGATCTACGGCATAAACTTGTGTTGATACCTTTGTTCGGTTTTCTCTTTCATGAATTTGTTTCAGTTTGGTTCCTTCCACTTGTTGAGTACTACCCTCTCGTGGCTATTTCTTCGGGCAATTGCTACGTTGATGATTGCTACTCCCACAAATCAAACATTTTCCCCCTTTTCGCCAGCAATCATTCTCAGTGTGATTTGCCTTTCCACAGTATCCACAGGCCAATCGAGGAACTACTGTTGGATCTTCTCGAGAAATGTCCTTTGATCCGATCTGACTTCCTTTCATGGACCTTTCATCGACTGCTCTTAATGTCCAAGGTGGGCGAGGGGAATGGTTCACTTTTTGCACTTTGGAGAGCAGTATCTTTTCTCCAGATTCCTCAGGTATACTGCTGGATGTATCTCTTTTCCGCGTTTGAAAGGCTTTTACTTGGGCTTTCACATCCTCAATTCTTTGGGCCTTCTCAAGAGCCTCTGTAAACGTATTAACTTGAACTGCCGCTAATGCCTCCTGGATTTCCAAATTTAGTCCTTGAATAAATCGTCTTATTCTCCGTCGCTCCGTCACCACCAATTCGGAAGCGAATTTAGACAGTCTAGTAAATTTGGTCTCATATTCAGCCACACTTAGGGTTCCCTGACGCAACCCAATAAATTCGTCCTCCCTCCTTTCTTGGACTAAAGGTGGGAGATACTTTTCATTAAATTCCCTTACAAAGTTCGCCCATGTCCATACCGTCTGTTCTCTTTCCCACTTGGCCTTAATTACATTCCACCACGCGCGGGCTGGTCCTTCGAATTGAAATACAGCAAAATTTACTTGTCTTTGCTCCGTGTAATTCAAAGCCGCGAAGATATTAATCATTGCCTCCAACCACTGCTCAGCTATATCTGGATCAGGCCCTCCTTGAAATTTCGGAGGTAGAAACTTTTGGAACCTCTCAAGAGCCTTATCCTCTCCGATCTCAGGATTCCGGGGTTGATTCACGGGCATTTTACCTTGTTGATCTACCAGTCGTGCCAGGATATTTGTCATTTGTTGCATCGCCGTCGCCATTTGATCTCCAGCCTCAACCCTCGGTCCCTGTTCTTGCTCCGCCACTGTTTCTCTTTCTTCTCTCGGTTCTTGAGCTTGCCTAGCTCCACGGCCACGACTAGCTCCACGTCCACGACTACGTCTCCCGTCCATATATATGTTTTCCCCCTCTCTTTTCTTTTCTTTTCCCCCAAAAAGGTAATTTAGTGAATAAACACAGTAAATTGACTACAGTAACAAATTCTAGCATTCCAAATACACAAATCAATATATACGCACATAACACGCCATATCAAGAAGACGGATAAGCAAATACACAAATACATATCAAGTTGGACAGATAACCATGTACACACAGGTATACTAACGTCATGTAGTAACAATATACAGGTAAATCAAAAGGAAAAGGTAAAGTCGTCCCAGTATCAGCCCGTCCGGTCTCTCACGTCACTTACTATCCAAACTAGATGTCCCTGACCTCTTGTGCTCATTCTAGTCAGACAAAGCCTGTTCATGTTCCCAAAATACAAGTCTCAAGTCCTTAGCAGCGCCGCAACTCTAGAGTACTCAGGCACGAGAATCCGAAATAAGATAATTCACATCTCGAGCTGCAGTCCCAAGAGTAAACTATCTACAATCGGAATTCCTACCTGACATACCTATCTATGGTCCTCAGATACCATGAGAAAGATTTAAGACCTATAACATTCGCAATTCATAGCTTCACTTAGTCCCTCATACTTATTCACCACTTAGTCCAGGGTCACTCCGCACAGAGACCACGCGAAGCAGCTATAGGTTTTATCCCTCAATCGCTTAACTTTCAAGTCAAATCGAATCCCACAGTCCGGCATCCTAAACTTCAAGCCTAGGATACACTACAGATATCTGAAGCCTAAGCTCTGATACCACCTGTGACGGCCCCACCTCTCCCTAGGGCGTACCCCAGGGTTCGGCGGACCGCCTGCCCAACTCTCGCCGGGACTCACTCATTCACTACAGTCCTCACTTAAAATCTGAATAAATCACAAGAATAAATAGGGCAACGATCCAGAACTTAAAGCGAAACTTATAGACATTGCCATCCCCAAAAGGGAGTGTAAAGATCGAATATACAAAGGTTCTCAATCCTTCATACGTCCAGCCCGTGCCAAGCACTAGGCGAGAACCACTACAAAAGAAACAAAAGAACTAGACTGGCTAGTCTATGCTCTCATTCTGCTCGCCGTCCCCTGTTAAGGAAAACAAAACTAAAGGGGTGAGCTAAAAGCTCAGTGAGGTTCCGAACAGATAATCAAACAATCAATTCAATACATTAAACATGGAGTATCAATAATTCAAGAAACATTTACAATGGAAAGCGATAGTAACATTCATTAAAAGGATACGGGCTCACATGGAGCTATTCGTTCGTTCGTTCGTTCCCCAGACATTTCCCCTTATTCCTTCAATTATTTGAAAATTTCCTTTTTGAGAAGTAAACCCTCGTGCCTTCGTTCGTTCATTCATCCCCTTCCGGACGTTGGCCGGACTCCACCCATCCGGACGTAGCCGGACTACAAGGTAATGCTCGAATATACCAAATTCACCCAGGGTCACCATATCGCCCGACCGAGTCCGCTTCTGGCTCGAGTCGATCGGTAACGAAGGGCAGGGCCCAGTTCAGCCAAACGGCTTACATTCATGCGCAACTAGCATTTAATCATTTAATCATTGAAAATTTTACATTTATTTAGGTCGAGTGCGATAAAGTACACACTCGCCTAGAAAACTCGTTTTAACAATCATTAAAAGCACTTAACACATTATCAATCAATAATAACAAGCCAATAAGTCAAGGAAATATAACAAACAAAGAACACTCACCTAGTTATGTAAAATAACGTGCAAAATATCCTTCCGGATATTACCCTTAGTCACCAATGAAACCTAAGATTGAACAAGAGAACATATTACAGTTTATCGAGCAAAACATTTAAGGGGAAACGAAGAAACCCGACTAATTAGGAGTAAAACGTGTAAATATAACTTTCAAGTAAAAAGAGGGTTGTTTGGACCCAAGGATGAAAATAACTAGGGTTTCAAAATCAATCGCAAAACCAAGCTCAAAGGGCTTATAGAATTCCAACGGAAAACATTTGACTAACGACAAATCAAAAGACAAATAGATAGGCTAAGAAAATATTTTTCGGAATCGTAAAGAATCGTTTGTATGACTAAAAGTCACTATATATTCAAGTAGAGGTTATATAACAAGGGTTTTGATGAAAATCATATGGAAAAGGAAGACTCTTAAAACCGTACTTGAAAGTAGTTCACTTGTGGCCGATAAAACCCTAACTCATACTTCTATATTTTGGGTACAGAGTAAGTAAACATTTGGCGTTTCAAATTGAAGAGGTATCATGTTTTGGAATGGTAAAACGATCATAGTATTTGCCAAACGAAAATATACAAATTCAAATAGAAACTTAGTCCTTGAGCGAAAATTTGGGCAGCACGCCCTTTGTGTTTACCTAATTTTCCAGCCATTTTGGCTTCATTATTTTTCTCATTCAAGCCCAAGTTTATACACAACACAAATGCATTTCAATAGCCGTTCCATAGGCTCAAGACAATACAAGGGCATAAATCAACTAATAACAAATGCGGAAATGAAGTTTACAAAAAAAACAGATTTGATAGGGTTTTGCGGAATGGGCACATCCGAGGCTACGCTTATCGGATTGAGGTGAAACTTATACCATTTCGAAGCTAAGAGAAAGGGATACAAGATTGAAGAAGGTCACTCAGTCCAGTTTGTAGTGCAACTAGGTCAAAAGATCAGTATACCAAACCAGCACCGTCAAAACAGGTTTACAAACCGCATTCTCGCTCAAATATCACAAGTCAGGCTCCCCAAGTCCAAATCAAGTGATTCCAAAGCCATCCGAAAACTAAGATACAAGGATACAATTCTTAGGAAGACATCAACAACTAAATCAGAAGCATTCCGAATCAAATTAACCAATTACAGAGGCAATTATCAAGTTCGGGTAGAAACAGGGCAGCAGGGGTAAATCGGTCTTTTCACAGGCTACGTTGCTCTGATTGAGTTGAAATTTTGTAGGCACCTATAAAATATCATTCTATACAACTTCTATGTTTTATGCCAAGCCTAATTCGGCCTCTAACTATGAGTAACAGTACCGGGCAGAACTGAAACATGAAATTCCAGAAATCTGGAAATTTTGGTTTTCAATTGAATTTTCTTCCTTTCCTTGTTCCAATCACTACCAAAGCCCCTTATATAATCTTATATACAACATATACTAACCATACAACAAGTTTAGGCAGAAAATCATCAAACCCTAACTTGCATATATCATCCAAAATCATCACAACAACTTGTATAACTTGTAGTCTAATCAAAACATGAGCTAGATAACATCTTAAACCAGAAATTAAAAGAACAAGAACTATGATCAGATCTTATACCTCAAAACAAAGCTTGAAAGAGTGATACTTCACCACCTTTGGAAATTTTTAGTTCCCCTAGCTTCCCAAGCCCACAACTCACTCTTTAATCGGTTTAGAATTTTGATTCCTCACTTAGATGGTGCAAATCAAGAAGAAAATTGTTTTCTCTTGCTCCCCCTTTCTCTCTCTCTTGTCTCGGCCAAGCTCAAGGAAAAATGAAGAAGAAAGGCTGCTCTATGGTGATTAAAAGGCAAGAAGATTAGGATTAGTCTAAGCCACAAGTTTTGCCAACACTTGGATCAACCACAATCACAAAATTTTCTCTTTCTTCTCCTTGCACTTTTGGCCACAAATTTCGGTCAAAGGCAGCTGGAAATGAGGGGATATTTTGCTCAAATATCAATGAGCTCATGTGGTAAGAAAGTGGTGGTCCAGCGGTGCGTTCAATAGGTAGTGCGCGGTACACGTCGGTTCGCACCGTTTTTCCTTAAATCGCACGTATTAGGGTTTTTACTTCCTATTCACTAACCTTATATCATTGCTTCTAATCACATATTATTTCTCACCTAAAAGTCACTTTTAATCACCAAATTTGATCCTTGCTTCGTACCGAAAAATCATCCCGTGAAAAATCGCGAAAAACCCTAATTTGCTCCAGTCTTGAAACCGAAAAGTGAAACCCTACTTTCTAGGTTCATTTGCACTTATTATGGAATTACTGGGTAGTAGGCTATAATAAATGAATAATTTCCAAATAAAAGGCATTTTTGAGAAAAATATAAGAAATTTGCGAGTCCTCACACTCTCTCCCCCTTAAAAGAATTTCGACCTCGAAATTCATACCTTCCGTCGCCTCGGAGGACCCCAGAACTCGGTGCTGATCTACGGCATAAACTTGTGTTGATACCTTTGTTCGGTTTTCTCTTTCATGAATTTGTTTCAGTTTGGTTCCTTCCACTTGTTGAGTACTACCCTCTCGTGGCTATTTCTTCGGGCAATTGCTACGTTGATGATTGCTACTCCCACAAATCAAACATTTTCCCCCTTTTCGCCAGCAATCATTCTCAGTGTGATTTGCCTTTCCACAGTATCCACAGGCCAATCGAGGAACTACTGTTGGATCTTCTCGAGAAATGTCCTTTGATCCGATCTGACTTCCTTTCATGGACCTTTCATCGACTGCTCTTAATGTCCAAGGTGGGCGAGGGGAATGGTTCACTTTTTGCACTTTGGAGAGCAGTATCTTTTCTCCAGATTCCTCAGGTATACTGCTGGATGTATCTCTTTTCCGCGTTTGAAAGGCTTTTACTTGGGCTTTCACATCCTCAATTCTTTGGGCCTTCTCAAGAGCCTCTGTAAACGTATTAACTTGAACTGCCGCTAATGCCTCCTGGATTTCCAAATTTAGTCCTTGAATAAATCGTCTTATTCTCCGTCGCTCCGTCACCACCAATTCGGAAGCGAATTTAGACAGTCTAGTAAATTTGGTCTCATATTCAGCCACACTTAGGGTTCCCTGACGCAACCCAATAAATTCGTCCTCCCTCCTTTCTTGGACTAAAGGTGGGAGATACTTTTCATTAAATTCCCTTACAAAGTTCGCCCATGTCCATACCGTCTGTTCTCTTTCCCACTTGGCCTTAATTACATTCCACCACGCGCGGGCTGGTCCTTCGAATTGAAATACAGCAAAATTTACTTGTCTTTGCTCCGTGTAATTCAAAGCCGCGAAGATATTAATCATTGCCTCCAACCACTGCTCAGCTATATCTGGATCAGGCCCTCCTTGAAATTTCGGAGGTAGAAACTTTTGGAACCTCTCAAGAGCCTTATCCTCTCCGATCTCAGGATTCCGGGGTTGATTCACGGGCATTTTACCTTGTTGATCTACCAGTCGTGCCAGGATATTTGTCATTTGTTGCATCGCCGTCGCCATTTGATCTCCAGCCTCAACCCTCGGTCCCTGTTCTTGCTCCGCCACTGTTTCTCTTTCTTCTCTCGGTTCTTGAGCTTGCCTAGCTCCACGGCCACGACTAGCTCCACGTCCACGACTACGTCTCCCGTCCATATATATGTTTTCCCCCTCTCTTTTCTTTTCTTTTCCCCCAAAAAGGTAATTTAGTGAATAAACACAGTAAATTGACTACAGTAACAAATTCTAGCATTCCAAATACACAAATCAATATATACGCACATAACACGCCATATCAAGAAGACGGATAAGCAAATACACAAATACATATCAAGTTGGACAGATAACCATGTACACACAGGTATACTAACGTCATGTAGTAACAATATACAGGTAAATCAAAAGGAAAAGGTAAAGTCGTCCCAGTATCAGCCCGTCCGGTCTCTCACGTCACTTACTATCCAAACTAGATGTCCCTGACCTCTTGTGCTCATTCTAGTCAGACAAAGCCTGTTCATGTTCCCAAAATACAAGTCTCAAGTCCTTAGCAGCGCCGCAACTCTAGAGTACTCAGGCACGAGAATCCGAAATAAGATAATTCACATCTCGAGCTGCAGTCCCAAGAGTAAACTATCTACAATCGGAATTCCTACCTGACATACCTATCTATGGTCCTCAGATACCATGAGAAAGATTTAAGACCTATAACATTCGCAATTCATAGCTTCACTTAGTCCCTCATACTTATTCACCACTTAGTCCAGGGTCACTCCGCACAGAGACCACGCGAAGCAGCTATAGGTTTTATCCCTCAATCGCTTAACTTTCAAGTCAAATCGAATCCCACAGTCCGGCATCCTAAACTTCAAGCCTAGGATACACTACAGATATCTGAAGCCTAAGCTCTGATACCACCTGTGACGGCCCCACCTCTCCCTAGGGCGTACCCCAGGGTTCGGCGGACCGCCTGCCCAACTCTCGCCGGGACTCACTCATTCACTACAGTCCTCACTTAAAATCTGAATAAATCACAAGAATAAATAGGGCAACGATCCAGAACTTAAAGCGAAACTTATAGACATTGCCATCCCCAAAAGGGAGTGTAAAGATCGAATATACAAAGGTTCTCAATCCTTCATACGTCCAGCCCGTGCCAAGCACTAGGCGAGAACCACTACAAAAGAAACAAAAGAACTAGACTGGCTAGTCTATGCTCTCATTCTGCTCGCCGTCCCCTGTTAAGGAAAACAAAACTAAAGGGGTGAGCTAAAAGCTCAGTGAGGTTCCGAACAGATAATCAAACAATCAATTCAATACATTAAACATGGAGTATCAATAATTCAAGAAACATTTACAATGGAAAGCGATAGTAACATTCATTAAAAGGATACGGGCTCACATGGAGCTATTCGTTCGTTCGTTCGTTCCCCAGACATTTCCCCTTATTCCTCCAATTATTTGAAAATTTCCTTTTTGAGAAGTAAACCCTCGTGCCTTCGTTCGTTCATTCATCCCCTTCCGGACGTTGGCCGGACTCCACCCATCCGGACGTAGCCGGACTACAAGGTAATGCTCGAATATACCAAATTCACCCAGGGTCACCATATCGCCCGACCGAGTCCGCTTCTGGCTCGAGTCGATCGGTAACGAAGGGCAGGGCCCAGTTCAGCCAAACGGCTTACATTCATGCGCAACTAGCATTTAATCATTTAATCATTGAAAATTTTACATTTATTTAGGTCGAGTGCGATAAAGTACACACTCGCCTAGAAAACTCGTTTTAACAATCATTAAAAGCACTTAACACATTATCAATCAATAATAACAAGCCAATAAGTCAAGGAAATATAACAAACAAAGAACACTCACCTAGTTATGTAAAATAACGTGCAAAATATCCTTCCGGATATTACCCTTAGTCACCAATGAAACCTAAGATTGAACAAGAGAACATATTACAGTTTATCGAGCAAAACATTTAAGGGGAAACGAAGAAACCCGACTAATTAGGAGTAAAACGTGTAAATATAACTTTCAAGTAAAAAGAGGGTTGTTTGGACCCAAGGATGAAAATAACTAGGGTTTCAAAATCAATCGCAAAACCAAGCTCAAAGGGCTTATAGAATTCCAACGGAAAACATTTGACTAACGACAAATCAAAAGACAAATAGATAGGCTAAGAAAATATTTTTCGGAATCGTAAAGAATCGTTTGTATGACTAAAAGTCACTATATATTCAAGTAGAGGTTATATAACAAGGGTTTTGATGAAAATCATATGGAAAAGGAAGACTCTTAAAACCGTACTTGAAAGTAGTTCACTTGTGGCCGATAAAACCCTAACTCATACTTCTATATTTTGGGTACAGAGTAAGTAAACATTTGGCGTTTCAAATTGAAGAGGTATCATGTTTTGGAATGGTAAAACGATCATAGTATTTGCCAAACGAAAATATACAAATTCAAATAGAAACTTAGTCCTTGAGCGAAAATTTGGGCAGCACGCCCTTTGTGTTTACCTAATTTTCCAGCCATTTTGGCTTCATTATTTTTCTCATTCAAGCCCAAGTTTATACACAACACAAATGCATTTCAATAGCCGTTCCATAGGCTCAAGACAATACAAGGACATAAATCAACTAATAACAAATGCGGAAATGAAGTTTACAAAAAAAACAGATTTGATAGGGTTTTGCGGAATGGGCACATCCGAGGCTACGCTTATCGGATTGAGGTGAAACTTATACCATTTCGAAGCTAAGAGAAAGGGATACAAGATTGAAGAAGGTCACTCAGTCCAGTTTGTAGTGCAACTAGGTCAAAAGATCAGTATACCAAACCAGCACCGTCAAAACAGGTTTACAAACCGCATTCTCGCTCAAATATCACAAGTCAGGCTCCCCAAGTCCAAATCAAGTGATTCCAAAGCCATCCGAAAACTAAGATACAAGGATACAATTCTTAGGAAGACATCAACAACTAAATCAGAAGCATTCCGAATCAAATTAACCAATTACAGAGGCAATTATCAAGTTCGGGTAGAAACAGGGCAGCAGGGGTAAATCGGTCTTTTCACAGGCTACGTTGCTCTGATTGAGTTGAAATTTTGTAGGCACCTATAAAATATCATTCTATACAACTTCTATGTTTTATGCCAAGCCTAATTCGGCCTCTAACTATGAGTAACAGTACCGGGCAGAACTGAAACATGAAATTCCAGAAATCTGGAAATTTTGGTTTTCAATTGAATTTTCTTCCTTTCCTTGTTCCAATCACTACCAAAGCCCCTTATATAATCTTATATACAACATATACTAACCATACAACAAGTTTAGGCAGAAAATCATCAAACCCTAACTTGCATATATCATCCAAAATCATCACAACAACTTGTATAACTTGTAGTCTAATCAAAACATGAGCTAGATAACATCTTAAACCAGAAATTAAAAGAACAAGAACTATGATCAGATCTTATACCTCAAAACAAAGCTTGAAAGAGTGATACTTCACCACCTTTGGAAATTTTTAGTTCCCCTAGCTTCCCAAGCCCACAACTCACTCTTTAATCGGTTTAGAATTTTGATTCCTCACTTAGATGGTGCAAATCAAGAAGAAAATTGTTTTCTCTTGCTCCCCCTTTCTCTCTCTCTTGTCTCGGCCAAGCTCAAGGAAAAATGAAGAAGAAAGGCTGCTCTATGGTGATTAAAAGGCAAGAAGATTAGGATTAGTCTAAGCCACAAGTTTTGCCAACACTTGGATCAACCACAATCACAAAATTTTCTCTTTCTTCTCCTTGCACTTTTGGCCACAAATTTCGGTCAAAGGCAGCTGGAAATGAGGGGATATTTTGCTCAAATATCAATGAGCTCATGTGGTAAGAAAGTGGTGGTCCAGCGGTGCGTTCAATAGGTAGTGCGCGGTACACGTCGGTTCGCACCGTTTTTCCTTAAATCGCACGTATTAGGGTTTTTACTTCCTATTCACTAACCTTATATCATTGCTTCTAATCACATATTATTTCTCACCTAAAAGTCACTTTTAATCACCAAATTTGATCCTTGCTTCGTACCGAAAAATCATCCCGTGAAAAATCGCGAAAAACCCTAATTTGCTCCAGTCTTGAAACCGAAAAGTGAAACCCTACTTTCTAGGTTCATTTGCACTTATTATGGAATTACTGGGTAGTAGGCTATAATAAATGAATAATTTCCAAATAAAAGGCATTTTTGAGAAAAATATAAGAAATTTGCGAGTCCTCACACTCTCTCCCCCTTAAAAGAATTTCGACCTCGAAATTCATACCTTCCGTCGCCTCGGAGGACCCCAGAACTCGGTGCTGATCTACGGCATAAACTTGTGTTGATACCTTTGTTCGGTTTTCTCTTTCATGAATTTGTTTCAGTTTGGTTCCTTCCACTTGTTGAGTACTACCCTCTCGTGGCTATTTCTTCGGGCAATTGCTACGTTGATGATTGCTACTCCCACAAATCAAACATTTTCCCCCTTTTCGCCAGCAATCATTCTCAGTGTGATTTGCCTTTCCACAGTATCCACAGGCCAATCGAGGAACTACTGTTGGATCTTCTCGAGAAATGTCCTTTGATCCGATCTGACTTCCTTTCATGGACCTTTCATCGACTGCTCTTAATGTCCAAGGTGGGCGAGGGGAATGGTTCACTTTTTGCACTTTGGAGAGCAGTATCTTTTCTCCAGATTCCTCAGGTATACTGCTGGATGTATCTCTTTTCCGCGTTTGAAAGGCTTTTACTTGGGCTTTCACATCCTCAATTCTTTGGGCCTTCTCAAGAGCCTCTGTAAACGTATTAACTTGAACTGCCGCTAATGCCTCCTGGATTTCCAAATTTAGTCCTTGAATAAATCGTCTTATTCTCCGTCGCTCCGTCACCACCAATTCGGAAGCGAATTTAGACAGTCTAGTAAATTTGGTCTCATATTCAGCCACACTTAGGGTTCCCTGACGCAACCCAATAAATTCGTCCTCCCTCCTTTCTTGGACTAAAGGTGGGAGATACTTTTCATTAAATTCCCTTACAAAGTTCGCCCATGTCCATACCGTCTGTTCTCTTTCCCACTTGGCCTTAATTACATTCCACCACGCGCGGGCTGGTCCTTCGAATTGAAATACAGCAAAATTTACTTGTCTTTGCTCCGTGTAATTCAAAGCCGCGAAGATATTAATCATTGCCTCCAACCACTGCTCAGCTATATCTGGATCAGGCCCTCCTTGAAATTTCGGAGGTAGAAACTTTTGGAACCTCTCAAGAGCCTTATCCTCTCCGATCTCAGGATTCCGGGGTTGATTCACGGGCATTTTACCTTGTTGATCTACCAGTCGTGCCAGGATATTTGTCATTTGTTGCATCGCCGTCGCCATTTGATCTCCAGCCTCAACCCTCGGTCCCTGTTCTTGCTCCGCCACTGTTTCTCTTTCTTCTCTCGGTTCTTGAGCTTGCCTAGCTCCACGGCCACGACTAGCTCCACGTCCACGACTACGTCTCCCGTCCATATATATGTTTTCCCCCTCTCTTTTCTTTTCTTTTCCCCCAAAAAGGTAATTTAGTGAATAAACACAGTAAATTGACTACAGTAACAAATTCTAGCATTCCAAATACACAAATCAATATATACGCACATAACACGCCATATCAAGAAGACGGATAAGCAAATACACAAATACATATCAAGTTGGACAGATAACCATGTACACACAGGTATACTAACGTCATGTAGTAACAATATACAGGTAAATCAAAAGGAAAAGGTAAAGTCGTCCCAGTATCAGCCCGTCCGGTCTCTCACGTCACTTACTATCCAAACTAGATGTCCCTGACCTCTTGTGCTCATTCTAGTCAGACAAAGCCTGTTCATGTTCCCAAAATACAAGTCTCAAGTCCTTAGCAGCGCCGCAACTCTAGAGTACTCAGGCACGAGAATCCGAAATAAGATAATTCACATCTCGAGCTGCAGTCCCAAGAGTAAACTATCTACAATCGGAATTCCTACCTGACATACCTATCTATGGTCCTCAGATACCATGAGAAAGATTTAAGACCTATAACATTCGCAATTCATAGCTTCACTTAGTCCCTCATACTTATTCACCACTTAGTCCAGGGTCACTCCGCACAGAGACCACGCGAAGCAGCTATAGGTTTTATCCCTCAATCGCTTAACTTTCAAGTCAAATCGAATCCCACAGTCCGGCATCCTAAACTTCAAGCCTAGGATACACTACAGATATCTGAAGCCTAAGCTCTGATACCACCTGTGACGGCCCCACCTCTCCCTAGGGCGTACCCCAGGGTTCGGCGGACCGCCTGCCCAACTCTCGCCGGGACTCACTCATTCACTACAGTCCTCACTTAAAATCTGAATAAATCACAAGAATAAATAGGGCAACGATCCAGAACTTAAAGCGAAACTTATAGACATTGCCATCCCCAAAAGGGAGTGTAAAGATCGAATATACAAAGGTTCTCAATCCTTCATACGTCCAGCCCGTGCCAAGCACTAGGCGAGAACCACTACAAAAGAAACAAAAGAACTAGACTGGCTAGTCTATGCTCTCATTCTGCTCGCCGTCCCCTGTTAAGGAAAACAAAACTAAAGGGGTGAGCTAAAAGCTCAGTGAGGTTCCGAACAGATAATCAAACAATCAATTCAATACATTAAACATGGAGTATCAATAATTCAAGAAACATTTACAATGGAAAGCGATAGTAACATTCATTAAAAGGATACGGGCTCACATGGAGCTATTCGTTCGTTCGTTCGTTCCCCAGACATTTCCCCTTATTCCTTCAATTATTTGAAAATTTCCTTTTTGAGAAGTAAACCCTCGTGCCTTCGTTCGTTCATTCATCCCCTTCCGGACGTTGGCCGGACTCCACCCATCCGGACGTAGCCGGACTACAAGGTAATGCTCGAATATACCAAATTCACCCAGGGTCACCATATCGCCCGACCGAGTCCGCTTCTGGCTCGAGTCGATCGGTAACGAAGGGCAGGGCCCAGTTCAGCCAAACGGCTTACATTCATGCGCAACTAGCATTTAATCATTTAATCATTGAAAATTTTACATTTATTTAGGTCGAGTGCGATAAAGTACACACTCGCCTAGAAAACTCGTTTTAACAATCATTAAAAGCACTTAACACATTATCAATCAATAATAACAAGCCAATAAGTCAAGGAAATATAACAAACAAAGAACACTCACCTAGTTATGTAAAATAACGTGCAAAATATCCTTCCGGATATTACCCTTAGTCACCAATGAAACCTAAGATTGAACAAGAGAACATATTACAGTTTATCGAGCAAAACATTTAAGGGGAAACGAAGAAACCCGACTAATTAGGAGTAAAACGTGTAAATATAACTTTCAAGTAAAAAGAGGGTTGTTTGGACCCAAGGATGAAAATAACTAGGGTTTCAAAATCAATCGCAAAACCAAGCTCAAAGGGCTTATAGAATTCCAACGGAAAACATTTGACTAACGACAAATCAAAAGACAAATAGATAGGCTAAGAAAATATTTTTCGGAATCGTAAAGAATCGTTTGTATGACTAAAAGTCACTATATATTCAAGTAGAGGTTATATAACAAGGGTTTTGATGAAAATCATATGGAAAAGGAAGACTCTTAAAACCGTACTTGAAAGTAGTTCACTTGTGGCCGATAAAACCCTAACTCATACTTCTATATTTTGGGTACAGAGTAAGTAAACATTTGGCGTTTCAAATTGAAGAGGTATCATGTTTTGGAATGGTAAAACGATCATAGTATTTGCCAAACGAAAATATACAAATTCAAATAGAAACTTAGTCCTTGAGCGAAAATTTGGGCAGCACGCCCTTTGTGTTTACCTAATTTTCCAGCCATTTTGGCTTCATTATTTTTCTCATTCAAGCCCAAGTTTATACACAACACAAATGCATTTCAATAGCCGTTCCATAGGCTCAAGACAATACAAGGGCATAAATCAACTAATAACAAATGCGGAAATGAAGTTTACAAAAAAAACAGATTTGATAGGGTTTTGCGGAATGGGCACATCCGAGGCTACGCTTATCGGATTGAGGTGAAACTTATACCATTTCGAAGCTAAGAGAAAGGGATACAAGATTGAAGAAGGTCACTCAGTCCAGTTTGTAGTGCAACTAGGTCAAAAGATCAGTATACCAAACCAGCACCGTCAAAACAGGTTTACAAACCGCATTCTCGCTCAAATATCACAAGTCAGGCTCCCCAAGTCCAAATCAAGTGATTCCAAAGCCATCCGAAAACTAAGATACAAGGATACAATTCTTAGGAAGACATCAACAACTAAATCAGAAGCATTCCGAATCAAATTAACCAATTACAGAGGCAATTATCAAGTTCGGGTAGAAACAGGGCAGCAGGGGTAAATCGGTCTTTTCACAGGCTACGTTGCTCTGATTGAGTTGAAATTTTGTAGGCACCTATAAAATATCATTCTATACAACTTCTATGTTTTATGCCAAGCCTAATTCGGCCTCTAACTATGAGTAACAGTACCGGGCAGAACTGAAACATGAAATTCCAGAAATCTGGAAATTTTGGTTTTCAATTGAATTTTCTTCCTTTCCTTGTTCCAATCACTACCAAAGCCCCTTATATAATCTTATATACAACATATACTAACCATACAACAAGTTTAGGCAGAAAATCATCAAACCCTAACTTGCATATATCATCCAAAATCATCACAACAACTTGTATAACTTGTAGTCTAATCAAAACATGAGCTAGATAACATCTTAAACCAGAAATTAAAAGAACAAGAACTATGATCAGATCTTATACCTCAAAACAAAGCTTGAAAGAGTGATACTTCACCACCTTTGGAAATTTTTAGTTCCCCTAGCTTCCCAAGCCCACAACTCACTCTTTAATCGGTTTAGAATTTTGATTCCTCACTTAGATGGTGCAAATCAAGAAGAAAATTGTTTTCTCTTGCTCCCCCTTTCTCTCTCTCTTGTCTCGGCCAAGCTCAAGGAAAAATGAAGAAGAAAGGCTGCTCTATGGTGATTAAAAGGCAAGAAGATTAGGATTAGTCTAAGCCACAAGTTTTGCCAACACTTGGATCAACCACAATCACAAAATTTTCTCTTTCTTCTCCTTGCACTTTTGGCCACAAATTTCGGTCAAAGGCAGCTGGAAATGAGGGGATATTTTGCTCAAATATCAATGAGCTCATGTGGTAAGAAAGTGGTGGTCCAGCGGTGCGTTCAATAGGTAGTGCGCGGTACACGTCGGTTCGCACCGTTTTTCCTTAAATCGCACGTATTAGGGTTTTTACTTCCTATTCACTAACCTTATATCATTGCTTCTAATCACATATTATTTCTCACCTAAAAGTCACTTTTAATCACCAAATTTGATCCTTGCTTCGTACCGAAAAATCATCCCGTGAAAAATCGCGAAAAACCCTAATTTGCTCCAGTCTTGAAACCGAAAAGTGAAACCCTACTTTCTAGGTTCATTTGCACTTATTATGGAATTACTGGGTAGTAGGCTATAATAAATGAATAATTTCCAAATAAAAGGCATTTTTGAGAAAAATATAAGAAATTTGCGAGTCCTCACACTCTCTCCCCCTTAAAAGAATTTCGACCTCGAAATTCATACCTTCCGTCGCCTCGGAGGACCCCAGAACTCGGTGCTGATCTACGGCATAAACTTGTGTTGATACCTTTGTTCGGTTTTCTCTTTCATGAATTTGTTTCAGTTTGGTTCCTTCCACTTGTTGAGTACTACCCTCTCGTGGCTATTTCTTCGGGCAATTGCTACGTTGATGATTGCTACTCCCACAAATCAAACATTTTCCCCCTTTTCGCCAGCAATCATTCTCAGTGTGATTTGCCTTTCCACAGTATCCACAGGCCAATCGAGGAACTACTGTTGGATCTTCTCGAGAAATGTCCTTTGATCCGATCTGACTTCCTTTCATGGACCTTTCATCGACTGCTCTTAATGTCCAAGGTGGGCGAGGGGAATGGTTCACTTTTTGCACTTTGGAGAGCAGTATCTTTTCTCCAGATTCCTCAGGTATACTGCTGGATGTATCTCTTTTCCGCGTTTGAAAGGCTTTTACTTGGGCTTTCACATCCTCAATTCTTTGGGCCTTCTCAAGAGCCTCTGTAAACGTATTAACTTGAACTGCCGCTAATGCCTCCTGGATTTCCAAATTTAGTCCTTGAATAAATCGTCTTATTCTCCGTCGCTCCGTCACCACCAATTCGGAAGCGAATTTAGACAGTCTAGTAAATTTGGTCTCATATTCAGCCACACTTAGGGTTCCCTGACGCAACCCAATAAATTCGTCCTCCCTCCTTTCTTGGACTAAAGGTGGGAGATACTTTTCATTAAATTCCCTTACAAAGTTCGCCCATGTCCATACCGTCTGTTCTCTTTCCCACTTGGCCTTAATTACATTCCACCACGCGCGGGCTGGTCCTTCGAATTGAAATACAGCAAAATTTACTTGTCTTTGCTCCGTGTAATTCAAAGCCGCGAAGATATTAATCATTGCCTCCAACCACTGCTCAGCTATATCTGGATCAGGCCCTCCTTGAAATTTCGGAGGTAGAAACTTTTGGAACCTCTCAAGAGCCTTATCCTCTCCGATCTCAGGATTCCGGGGTTGATTCACGGGCATTTTACCTTGTTGATCTACCAGTCGTGCCAGGATATTTGTCATTTGTTGCATCGCCGTCGCCATTTGATCTCCAGCCTCAACCCTCGGTCCCTGTTCTTGCTCCGCCACTGTTTCTCTTTCTTCTCTCGGTTCTTGAGCTTGCCTAGCTCCACGGCCACGACTAGCTCCACGTCCACGACTACGTCTCCCGTCCATATATATGTTTTCCCCCTCTCTTTTCTTTTCTTTTCCCCCAAAAAGGTAATTTAGTGAATAAACACAGTAAATTGACTACAGTAACAAATTCTAGCATTCCAAATACACAAATCAATATATACGCACATAACACGCCATATCAAGAAGACGGATAAGCAAATACACAAATACATATCAAGTTGGACAGATAACCATGTACACACAGGTATACTAACGTCATGTAGTAACAATATACAGGTAAATCAAAAGGAAAAGGTAAAGTCGTCCCAGTATCAGCCCGTCCGGTCTCTCACGTCACTTACTATCCAAACTAGATGTCCCTGACCTCTTGTGCTCATTCTAGTCAGACAAAGCCTGTTCATGTTCCCAAAATACAAGTCTCAAGTCCTTAGCAGCGCCGCAACTCTAGAGTACTCAGGCACGAGAATCCGAAATAAGATAATTCACATCTCGAGCTGCAGTCCCAAGAGTAAACTATCTACAATCGGAATTCCTACCTGACATACCTATCTATGGTCCTCAGATACCATGAGAAAGATTTAAGACCTATAACATTCGCAATTCATAGCTTCACTTAGTCCCTCATACTTATTCACCACTTAGTCCAGGGTCACTCCGCACAGAGACCACGCGAAGCAGCTATAGGTTTTATCCCTCAATCGCTTAACTTTCAAGTCAAATCGAATCCCACAGTCCGGCATCCTAAACTTCAAGCCTAGGATACACTACAGATATCTGAAGCCTAAGCTCTGATACCACCTGTGACGGCCCCACCTCTCCCTAGGGCGTACCCCAGGGTTCGGCGGACCGCCTGCCCAACTCTCGCCGGGACTCACTCATTCACTACAGTCCTCACTTAAAATCTGAATAAATCACAAGAATAAATAGGGCAACGATCCAGAACTTAAAGCGAAACTTATAGACATTGCCATCCCCAAAAGGGAGTGTAAAGATCGAATATACAAAGGTTCTCAATCCTTCATACGTCCAGCCCGTGCCAAGCACTAGGCGAGAACCACTACAAAAGAAACAAAAGAACTAGACTGGCTAGTCTATGCTCTCATTCTGCTCGCCGTCCCCTGTTAAGGAAAACAAAACTAAAGGGGTGAGCTAAAAGCTCAGTGAGGTTCCGAACAGATAATCAAACAATCAATTCAATACATTAAACATGGAGTATCAATAATTCAAGAAACATTTACAATGGAAAGCGATAGTAACATTCATTAAAAGGATACGGGCTCACATGGAGCTATTCGTTCGTTCGTTCGTTCCCCAGACATTTCCCCTTATTCCTTCAATTATTTGAAAATTTCCTTTTTGAGAAGTAAACCCTCGTGCCTTCGTTCGTTCATTCATCCCCTTCCGGACGTTGGCCGGACTCCACCCATCCGGACGTAGCCGGACTACAAGGTAATGCTCGAATATACCAAATTCACCCAGGGTCACCATATCGCCCGACCGAGTCCGCTTCTGGCTCGAGTCGATCGGTAACGAAGGGCAGGGCCCAGTTCAGCCAAACGGCTTACATTCATGCGCAACTAGCATTTAATCATTTAATCATTGAAAATTTTACATTTATTTAGGTCGAGTGCGATAAAGTACACACTCGCCTAGAAAACTCGTTTTAACAATCATTAAAAGCACTTAACACATTATCAATCAATAATAACAAGCCAATAAGTCAAGGAAATATAACAAACAAAGAACACTCACCTAGTTATGTAAAATAACGTGCAAAATATCCTTCCGGATATTACCCTTAGTCACCAATGAAACCTAAGATTGAACAAGAGAACATATTACAGTTTATCGAGCAAAACATTTAAGGGGAAACGAAGAAACCCGACTAATTAGGAGTAAAACGTGTAAATATAACTTTCAAGTAAAAAGAGGGTTGTTTGGACCCAAGGATGAAAATAACTAGGGTTTCAAAATCAATCGCAAAACCAAGCTCAAAGGGCTTATAGAATTCCAACGGAAAACATTTGACTAACGACAAATCAAAAGACAAATAGATAGGCTAAGAAAATATTTTTCGGAATCGTAAAGAATCGTTTGTATGACTAAAAGTCACTATATATTCAAGTAGAGGTTATATAACAAGGGTTTTGATGAAAATCATATGGAAAAGGAAGACTCTTAAAACCGTACTTGAAAGTAGTTCACTTGTGGCCGATAAAACCCTAACTCATACTTCTATATTTTGGGTACAGAGTAAGTAAACATTTGGCGTTTCAAATTGAAGAGGTATCATGTTTTGGAATGGTAAAACGATCATAGTATTTGCCAAACGAAAATATACAAATTCAAATAGAAACTTAGTCCTTGAGCGAAAATTTGGGCAGCACGCCCTTTGTGTTTACCTAATTTTCCAGCCATTTTGGCTTCATTATTTTTCTCATTCAAGCCCAAGTTTATACACAACACAAATGCATTTCAATAGCCGTTCCATAGGCTCAAGACAATACAAGGGCATAAATCAACTAATAACAAATGCGGAAATGAAGTTTACAAAAAAAACAGATTTGATAGGGTTTTGCGGAATGGGCACATCCGAGGCTACGCTTATCGGATTGAGGTGAAACTTATACCATTTCGAAGCTAAGAGAAAGGGATACAAGATTGAAGAAGGTCACTCAGTCCAGTTTGTAGTGCAACTAGGTCAAAAGATCAGTATACCAAACCAGCACCGTCAAAACAGGTTTACAAACCGCATTCTCGCTCAAATATCACAAGTCAGGCTCCCCAAGTCCAAATCAAGTGATTCCAAAGCCATCCGAAAACTAAGATACAAGGATACAATTCTTAGGAAGACATCAACAACTAAATCAGAAGCATTCCGAATCAAATTAACCAATTACAGAGGCAATTATCAAGTTCGGGTAGAAACAGGGCAGCAGGGGTAAATCGGTCTTTTCACAGGCTACGTTGCTCTGATTGAGTTGAAATTTTGTAGGCACCTATAAAATATCATTCTATACAACTTCTATGTTTTATGCCAAGCCTAATTCGGCCTCTAACTATGAGTAACAGTACCGGGCAGAACTGAAACATGAAATTCCAGAAATCTGGAAATTTTGGTTTTCAATTGAATTTTCTTCCTTTCCTTGTTCCAATCACTACCAAAGCCCCTTATATAATCTTATATACAACATATACTAACCATACAACAAGTTTAGGCAGAAAATCATCAAACCCTAACTTGCATATATCATCCAAAATCATCACAACAACTTGTATAACTTGTAGTCTAATCAAAACATGAGCTAGATAACATCTTAAACCAGAAATTAAAAGAACAAGAACTATGATCAGATCTTATACCTCAAAACAAAGCTTGAAAGAGTGATACTTCACCACCTTTGGAAATTTTTAGTTCCCCTAGCTTCCCAAGCCCACAACTCACTCTTTAATCGGTTTAGAATTTTGATTCCTCACTTAGATGGTGCAAATCAAGAAGAAAATTGTTTTCTCTTGCTCCCCCTTTCTCTCTCTCTTGTCTCGGCCAAGCTCAAGGAAAAATGAAGAAGAAAGGCTGCTCTATGGTGATTAAAAGGCAAGAAGATTAGGATTAGTCTAAGCCACAAGTTTTGCCAACACTTGGATCAACCACAATCACAAAATTTTCTCTTTCTTCTCCTTGCACTTTTGGCCACAAATTTCGGTCAAAGGCAGCTGGAAATGAGGGGATATTTTGCTCAAATATCAATGAGCTCATGTGGTAAGAAAGTGGTGGTCCAGCGGTGCGTTCAATAGGTAGTGCGCGGTACACGTCGGTTCGCACCGTTTTTCCTTAAATCGCACGTATTAGGGTTTTTACTTCCTATTCACTAACCTTATATCATTGCTTCTAATCACATATTATTTCTCACCTAAAAGTCACTTTTAATCACCAAATTTGATCCTTGCTTCGTACCGAAAAATCATCCCGTGAAAAATCGCGAAAAACCCTAATTTGCTCCAGTCTTGAAACCGAAAAGTGAAACCCTACTTTCTAGGTTCATTTGCACTTATTATGGAATTACTGGGTAGTAGGCTATAATAAATGAATAATTTCCAAATAAAAGGCATTTTTGAGAAAAATATAAGAAATTTGCGAGTCCTCACACTCTCTCCCCCTTAAAAGAATTTCGACCTCGAAATTCATACCTTCCGTCGCCTCGGAGGACCCCAGAACTCGGTGCTGATCTACGGCATAAACTTGTGTTGATACCTTTGTTCGGTTTTCTCTTTCATGAATTTGTTTCAGTTTGGTTCCTTCCACTTGTTGAGTACTACCCTCTCGTGGCTATTTCTTCGGGCAATTGCTACGTTGATGATTGCTACTCCCACAAATCAAACATTTTCCCCCTTTTCGCCAGCAATCATTCTCAGTGTGATTTGCCTTTCCACAGTATCCACAGGCCAATCGAGGAACTACTGTTGGATCTTCTCGAGAAATGTCCTTTGATCCGATCTGACTTCCTTTCATGGACCTTTCATCGACTGCTCTTAATGTCCAAGGTGGGCGAGGGGAATGGTTCACTTTTTGCACTTTGGAGAGCAGTATCTTTTCTCCAGATTCCTCAGGTATACTGCTGGATGTATCTCTTTTCCGCGTTTGAAAGGCTTTTACTTGGGCTTTCACATCCTCAATTCTTTGGGCCTTCTCAAGAGCCTCTGTAAACGTATTAACTTGAACTGCCGCTAATGCCTCCTGGATTTCCAAATTTAGTCCTTGAATAAATCGTCTTATTCTCCGTCGCTCCGTCACCACCAATTCGGAAGCGAATTTAGACAGTCTAGTAAATTTGGTCTCATATTCAGCCACACTTAGGGTTCCCTGACGCAACCCAATAAATTCGTCCTCCCTCCTTTCTTGGACTAAAGGTGGGAGATACTTTTCATTAAATTCCCTTACAAAGTTCGCCCATGTCCATACCGTCTGTTCTCTTTCCCACTTGGCCTTAATTACATTCCACCACGCGCGGGCTGGTCCTTCGAATTGAAATACAGCAAAATTTACTTGTCTTTGCTCCGTGTAATTCAAAGCCGCGAAGATATTAATCATTGCCTCCAACCACTGCTCAGCTATATCTGGATCAGGCCCTCCTTGAAATTTCGGAGGTAGAAACTTTTGGAACCTCTCAAGAGCCTTATCCTCTCCGATCTCAGGATTCCGGGGTTGATTCACGGGCATTTTACCTTGTTGATCTACCAGTCGTGCCAGGATATTTGTCATTTGTTGCATCGCCGTCGCCATTTGATCTCCAGCCTCAACCCTCGGTCCCTGTTCTTGCTCCGCCACTGTTTCTCTTTCTTCTCTCGGTTCTTGAGCTTGCCTAGCTCCACGGCCACGACTAGCTCCACGTCCACGACTACGTCTCCCGTCCATATATATGTTTTCCCCCTCTCTTTTCTTTTCTTTTCCCCCAAAAAGGTAATTTAGTGAATAAACACAGTAAATTGACTACAGTAACAAATTCTAGCATTCCAAATACACAAATCAATATATACGCACATAACACGCCATATCAAGAAGACGGATAAGCAAATACACAAATACATATCAAGTTGGACAGATAACCATGTACACACAGGTATACTAACGTCATGTAGTAACAATATACAGGTAAATCAAAAGGAAAAGGTAAAGTCGTCCCAGTATCAGCCCGTCCGGTCTCTCACGTCACTTACTATCCAAACTAGATGTCCCTGACCTCTTGTGCTCATTCTAGTCAGACAAAGCCTGTTCATGTTCCCAAAATACAAGTCTCAAGTCCTTAGCAGCGCCGCAACTCTAGAGTACTCAGGCACGAGAATCCGAAATAAGATAATTCACATCTCGAGCTGCAGTCCCAAGAGTAAACTATCTACAATCGGAATTCCTACCTGACATACCTATCTATGGTCCTCAGATACCATGAGAAAGATTTAAGACCTATAACATTCGCAATTCATAGCTTCACTTAGTCCCTCATACTTATTCACCACTTAGTCCAGGGTCACTCCGCACAGAGACCACGCGAAGCAGCTATAGGTTTTATCCCTCAATCGCTTAACTTTCAAGTCAAATCGAATCCCACAGTCCGGCATCCTAAACTTCAAGCCTAGGATACACTACAGATATCTGAAGCCTAAGCTCTGATACCACCTGTGACGGCCCCACCTCTCCCTAGGGCGTACCCCAGGGTTCGGCGGACCGCCTGCCCAACTCTCGCCGGGACTCACTCATTCACTACAGTCCTCACTTAAAATCTGAATAAATCACAAGAATAAATAGGGCAACGATCCAGAACTTAAAGCGAAACTTATAGACATTGCCATCCCCAAAAGGGAGTGTAAAGATCGAATATACAAAGGTTCTCAATCCTTCATACGTCCAGCCCGTGCCAAGCACTAGGCGAGAACCACTACAAAAGAAACAAAAGAACTAGACTGGCTAGTCTATGCTCTCATTCTGCTCGCCGTCCCCTGTTAAGGAAAACAAAACTAAAGGGGTGAGCTAAAAGCTCAGTGAGGTTCCGAACAGATAATCAAACAATCAATTCAATACATTAAACATGGAGTATCAATAATTCAAGAAACATTTACAATGGAAAGCGATAGTAACATTCATTAAAAGGATACGGGCTCACATGGAGCTATTCGTTCGTTCGTTCGTTCCCCAGACATTTCCCCTTATTCCTTCAATTATTTGAAAATTTCCTTTTTGAGAAGTAAACCCTCGTGCCTTCGTTCGTTCATTCATCCCCTTCCGGACGTTGGCCGGACTCCACCCATCCGGACGTAGCCGGACTACAAGGTAATGCTCGAATATACCAAATTCACCCAGGGTCACCATATCGCCCGACCGAGTCCGCTTCTGGCTCGAGTCGATCGGTAACGAAGGGCAGGGCCCAGTTCAGCCAAACGGCTTACATTCATGCGCAACTAGCATTTAATCATTTAATCATTGAAAATTTTACATTTATTTAGGTCGAGTGCGATAAAGTACACACTCGCCTAGAAAACTCGTTTTAACAATCATTAAAAGCACTTAACACATTATCAATCAATAATAACAAGCCAATAAGTCAAGGAAATATAACAAACAAAGAACACTCACCTAGTTATGTAAAATAACGTGCAAAATATCCTTCTGGATATTACCCTTAGTCACCAATGAAACCTAAGATTGAACAAGAGAACATATTACAGTTTATCGAGCAAAACATTTAAGGGGAAACGAAGAAACCCGACTAATTAGGAGTAAAACGTGTAAATATAACTTTCAAGTAAAAAGAGGGTTGTTTGGACCCAAGGATGAAAATAACTAGGGTTTCAAAATCAATCGCAAAACCAAGCTCAAAGGGCTTATAGAATTCCAACGGAAAACATTTGACTAACGACAAATCAAAAGACAAATAGATAGGCTAAGAAAATATTTTTCGGAATCGTAAAGAATCGTTTGTATGACTAAAAGTCACTATATATTCAAGTAGAGGTTATATAACAAGGGTTTTGATGAAAATCATATGGAAAAGGAAGACTCTTAAAACCGTACTTGAAAGTAGTTCACTTGTGGCCGATAAAACCCTAACTCATACTTCTATATTTTGGGTACAGAGTAAGTAAACATTTGGCGTTTCAAATTGAAGAGGTATCATGTTTTGGAATGGTAAAACGATCATAGTATTTGCCAAACGAAAATATACAAATTCAAATAGAAACTTAGTCCTTGAGCGAAAATTTGGGCAGCACGCCCTTTGTGTTTACCTAATTTTCCAGCCATTTTGGCTTCATTATTTTTCTCATTCAAGCCCAAGTTTATACACAACACAAATGCATTTCAATAGCCGTTCCATAGGCTCAAGACAATACAAGGGCATAAATCAACTAATAACAAATGCGGAAATGAAGTTTACAAAAAAAACAGATTTGATAGGGTTTTGCGGAATGGGCACATCCGAGGCTACGCTTATCGGATTGAGGTGAAACTTATACCATTTCGAAGCTAAGAGAAAGGGATACAAGATTGAAGAAGGTCACTCAGTCCAGTTTGTAGTGCAACTAGGTCAAAAGATCAGTATACCAAACCAGCACCGTCAAAACAGGTTTACAAACCGCATTCTCGCTCAAATATCACAAGTCAGGCTCCCCAAGTCCAAATCAAGTGATTCCAAAGCCATCCGAAAACTAAGATACAAGGATACAATTCTTAGGAAGACATCAACAACTAAATCAGACACTCTCTCCCCCTTAAAAGAATTTCGACCTCGAAATTCATACCTTCCGTCGCCTCGGAGGACCCCAGAACTCGGTGCTGATCTACGGCATAAACTTGTGTTGATACCTTTGTTCGGTTTTCTCTTTCATGAATTTGTTTCAGTTTGGTTCCTTCCACTTGTTGAGTACTACCCTCTCGTGGCTATTTCTTCGGGCAATTGCTACGTTGATGATTGCTACTCCCACAAATCAAACATTTTCCCCCTTTTCGCCAGCAATCATTCTCAGTGTGATTTGCCTTTCCACAGTATCCACAGGCCAATCGAGGAACTACTGTTGGATCTTCTCGAGAAATGTCCTTTGATCCGATCTGACTTTCCTTTCATGGACCTTTCATCGACTGCTCTTAATGTCCAAGGTGGGCGAGGGGGAAATGGTTCACTTTTTTGCACTTTGGAGAGCAGTATCTTTTCTCCAGATTCCTCAGGTAATACTGCTGGATTGTATCTCTTTTCTCCGCGTTTGAAAGGCTTTTTACTTGGGCTTTCACATCCTCAATTCTTTGGGGCCTTCTCAAGAGCCTCTGTAAACGTATTAAACTTGAACTGCCGCTAATGCCTCCTGGATTTTCCAAATTTAGTCCTTGAAATAAAATCGTCTTATTCTCCGTCGCTCCGTCACCACCAATTCGGAAGCGAAATTTAGACAGTCTAGTAAATTTTGGTCTCATATTCAGCCACACTTAGGGTTTCCCCTGACGCAACCCAATAAATTCGTCCTCCCCTCCTTTCTTGGGACTAAAGGTGGGAGATACTTTTCATTAAATTCCCCTTACAAAGTTCGCCCATGGTCCATACCGTCTGTTCTCTTTCCCACTTGGCCTTAATTACATTCCCACCACGCGCGGGGCTGGTCCCTTCGAATTGAAATACAGCAAAAATTTACTTGTCCTTTGCTCCGTGTAATTCAAAGCCGCGAAGATATTAATCATTGCCTCCAACCACTGCTCAGCTATATCTGGATCAGGCCCTCCTTGAAATTTCGGAGGTAGAAAACTTTTTGGAAACCTCTCAAAGAGCCTTAATCCTCTCCGATCTCAGGATTCCGGGGTTGATTCACGGGGCATTTTTACCTTGTTGATCTACCAGTCGTGCCAGGGATATTTTGTCATTTGTTGCATCGCCGTCCGCCATTTGATCTCCAGCCTCAACCCTCGGTCCCTGTTCTTGCTCCGCCACTGTTTCTCTTTCTTCTCTCGGTTCTTGAGCTTGCCTAGCTCCACGGCCACGACTAGCTCCACGTCCACGACTACGTCTCCCGTCCATATATATGTTTTCCCCCTCTCTTTTCTTTTCTTTTCCCCCAAAAAGGTAATTTAGTGAATAAACACAGTAAATTGACTACAGTAACAAATTCTAGCATTCCAAATACACAAATCAATATATACGCACATAACACGCCATATCAAGAAGACGGATAAGCAAATACACAAATACATATCAAGTTGGACAGATAACCATGTACACACAGGTATACTAACGTCATGTAGTAACAATATACAGGTAAATCAAAAGGAAAAGGTAAAGTCGTCCCAGTATCAGCCCGTCCGGTCTCTCACGTCACTTACTATCCAAACTAGATGTCCCTGACCTCTTGTGCTCATTCTAGTCAGACAAAGCCTGTTCATGTTCCCAAAATACAAGTCTCAAGTCCTTAGCAGCGCCGCAACTCTAGAGTACTCAGGCACGAGAATCCGAAATAAGATAATTCACATCTCGAGCTGCAGTCCCAAGAGTAAACTATCTACAATCGGAATTCCTACCTGACATACCTATCTATGGTCCTCAGATACCATGAGAAAGATTTAAGACCTATAACATTCGCAATTCATAGCTTCACTTAGTCCCTCATACTTATTCACCACTTAGTCCAGGGTCACTCCGCACAGAGACCACGCGAAGCAGCTATAGGTTTTATCCCTCAATCGCTTAACTTTCAAGTCAAATCGAATCCCACAGTCCGGCATCCTAAACTTCAAGCCTAGGATACACTACAGATATCTGAAGCCTAAGCTCTGATACCACCTGTGACGGCCCCACCTCTCCCTAGGGCGTACCCCAGGGTTCGGCGGACCGCCTGCCCAACTCTCGCCGGGACTCACTCATTCACTACAGTCCTCACTTAAAATCTGAATAAATCACAAGAATAAATAGGGCAACGATCCAGAACTTAAAGCGAAACTTATAGACATTGCCATCCCCAAAAGGGAGTGTAAAGATCGAATATACAAAGGTTCTCAATCCTTCATACGTCCAGCCCGTGCCAAGCACTAGGCGAGAACCACTACAAAAGAAACAAAAGAACTAGACTGGCTAGTCTATGCTCTCATTCTGCTCGCCGTCCCCTGTTAAGGAAAACAAAACTAAAGGGGTGAGCTAAAAGCTCAGTGAGGTTCCGAACAGATAATCAAACAATCAATTCAATACATTAAACATGGAGTATCAATAATTCAAGAAACATTTACAATGGAAAGCGATAGTAACATTCATTAAAAGGATACGGGCTCACATGGAGCTATTCGTTCGTTCGTTCGTTCCCCAGACATTTCCCCTTATTCCTTCAATTATTTGAAAATTTCCTTTTTGAGAAGTAAACCCTCGTGCCTTCGTTCGTTCATTCATCCCCTTCCGGACGTTGGCCGGACTCCACCCATCCGGACGTAGCCGGACTACAAGGTAATGCTCGAATATACCAAATTCACCCAGGGTCACCATATCGCCCGACCGAGTCCGCTTCTGGCTCGAGTCGATCGGTAACGAAGGGCAGGGCCCAGTTCAGCCAAACGGCTTACATTCATGCGCAACTAGCATTTAATCATTTAATCATTGAAAATTTTACATTTATTTAGGTCGAGTGCGATAAAGTACACACTCGCCTAGAAAACTCGTTTTAACAATCATTAAAAGCACTTAACACATTATCAATCAATAATAACAAGCCAATAAGTCAAGGAAATATAACAAACAAAGAACACTCACCTAGTTATGTAAAATAACGTGGAGCTAGATAACATCTTAAACCAGAAATTAAAAGAACAAGAACTATGATCAGATCTTATACCTCAAAACAAAGCTTGAAAGAGTGATACTTCACCACCTTTGGAAATTTTTAGTTCCCCTAGCTTCCCAAGCCCACAACTCACTCTTTAATCGGTTTAGAATTTTGATTCCTCACTTAGATGGTGCAAATCAAGAAGAAAATTGTTTTCTCTTGCTCCCCCTTTCTCTCTCTCTTGTCTCGGCCAAGCTCAAGGAAAAATGAAGAAGAAAGGCTGCTCTATGGTGATTAAAAGGCAAGAAGATTAGGATTAGTCTAAGCCACAAGTTTTGCCAACACTTGGATCAACCACAATCACAAAATTTTCTCTTTCTTCTCCTTGCACTTTTGGCCACAAATTTCGGTCAAAGGCAGCTGGAAATGAGGGGATATTTTGCTCAAATATCAATGAGCTCATGTGGTAAGAAAGTGGTGGTCCAGCGGTGCGTTCAATAGGTAGTGCGCGGTACACGTCGGTTCGCACCGTTTTTCCTTAAATCGCACGTATTAGGGTTTTTACTTCCTATTCACTAACCTTATATCATTGCTTCTAATCACATATTATTTCTCACCTAAAAGTCACTTTTAATCACCAAATTTGATCCTTGCTTCGTACCGAAAAATCATCCCGTGAAAAATCGCGAAAAACCCTAATTTGCTCCAGTCTTGAAACCGAAAAGTGAAACCCTACTTTCTAGGTTCATTTGCACTTATTATGGAATTACTGGGTAGTAGGCTATAATAAATGAATAATTTCCAAATAAAAGGCATTTTTGAGAAAAATATAAGAAATTTGCGAGTCCTCACACTCTCTCCCCCTTAAAAGAATTTCGACCTCGAAATTCATACCTTCCGTCGCCTCGGAGGACCCCAGAACTCGGTGCTGATCTACGGCATAAACTTGTGTTGATACCTTTGTTCGGTTTTCTCTTTCATGAATTTGTTTCAGTTTGGTTCCTTCCACTTGTTGAGTACTACCCTCTCGTGGCTATTTCTTCGGGCAATTGCTACGTTGATGATTGCTACTCCCACAAATCAAACATTTTCCCCCTTTTCGCCAGCAATCATTCTCAGTGTGATTTGCCTTTCCACAGTATCCACAGGCCAATCGAGGAACTACTGTTGGATCTTCTCGAGAAATGTCCTTTGATCCGATCTGACTTCCTTTCATGGACCTTTCATCGACTGCTCTTAATGTCCAAGGTGGGCGAGGGGAATGGTTCACTTTTTGCACTTTGGAGAGCAGTATCTTTTCTCCAGATTCCTCAGGTATACTGCTGGATGTATCTCTTTTCCGCGTTTGAAAGGCTTTTACTTGGGCTTTCACATCCTCAATTCTTTGGGCCTTCTCAAGAGCCTCTGTAAACGTATTAACTTGAACTGCCGCTAATGCCTCCTGGATTTCCAAATTTAGTCCTTGAATAAATCGTCTTATTCTCCGTCGCTCCGTCACCACCAATTCGGAAGCGAATTTAGACAGTCTAGTAAATTTGGTCTCATATTCAGCCACACTTAGGGTTCCCTGACGCAACCCAATAAATTCGTCCTCCCTCCTTTCTTGGACTAAAGGTGGGAGATACTTTTCATTAAATTCCCTTACAAAGTTCGCCCATGTCCATACCGTCTGTTCTCTTTCCCACTTGGCCTTAATTACATTCCACCACGCGCGGGCTGGTCCTTCGAATTGAAATACAGCAAAATTTACTTGTCTTTGCTCCGTGTAATTCAAAGCCGCGAAGATATTAATCATTGCCTCCAACCACTGCTCAGCTATATCTGGATCAGGCCCTCCTTGAAATTTCGGAGGTAGAAACTTTTGGAACCTCTCAAGAGCCTTATCCTCTCCGATCTCAGGATTCCGGGGTTGATTCACGGGCATTTTACCTTGTTGATCTACCAGTCGTGCCAGGATATTTGTCATTTGTTGCATCGCCGTCGCCATTTGATCTCCAGCCTCAACCCTCGGTCCCTGTTCTTGCTCCGCCACTGTTTCTCTTTCTTCTCTCGGTTCTTGAGCTTGCCTAGCTCCACGGCCACGACTAGCTCCACGTCCACGACTACGTCTCCCGTCCATATATATGTTTTCCCCCTCTCTTTTCTTTTCTTTTCCCCCAAAAAGGTAATTTAGTGAATAAACACAGTAAATTGACTACAGTAACAAATTCTAGCATTCCAAATACACAAATCAATATATACGCACATAACACGCCATATCAAGAAGACGGATAAGCAAATACACAAATACATATCAAGTTGGACAGATAACCATGTACACACAGGTATACTAACGTCATGTAGTAACAATATACAGGTAAATCAAAAGGAAAAGGTAAAGTCGTCCCAGTATCAGCCCGTCCGGTCTCTCACGTCACTTACTATCCAAACTAGATGTCCCTGACCTCTTGTGCTCATTCTAGTCAGACAAAGCCTGTTCATGTTCCCAAAATACAAGTCTCAAGTCCTTAGCAGCGCCGCAACTCTAGAGTACTCAGGCACGAGAATCCGAAATAAGATAATTCACATCTCGAGCTGCAGTCCCAAGAGTAAACTATCTACAATCGGAATTCCTACCTGACATACCTATCTATGGTCCTCAGATACCATGAGAAAGATTTAAGACCTATAACATTCGCAATTCATAGCTTCACTTAGTCCCTCATACTTATTCACCACTTAGTCCAGGGTCACTCCGCACAGAGACCACGCGAAGCAGCTATAGGTTTTATCCCTCAATCGCTTAACTTTCAAGTCAAATCGAATCCCACAGTCCGGCATCCTAAACTTCAAGCCTAGGATACACTACAGATATCTGAAGCCTAAGCTCTGATACCACCTGTGACGGCCCCACCTCTCCCTAGGGCGTACCCCAGGGTTCGGCGGACCGCCTGCCCAACTCTCGCCGGGACTCACTCATTCACTACAGTCCTCACTTAAAATCTGAATAAATCACAAGAATAAATAGGGCAACGATCCAGAACTTAAAGCGAAACTTATAGACATTGCCATCCCCAAAAGGGAGTGTAAAGATCGAATATACAAAGGTTCTCAATCCTTCATACGTCCAGCCCGTGCCAAGCACTAGGCGAGAACCACTACAAAAGAAACAAAAGAACTAGACTGGCTAGTCTATGCTCTCATTCTGCTCGCCGTCCCCTGTTAAGGAAAACAAAACTAAAGGGGTGAGCTAAAAGCTCAGTGAGGTTCCGAACAGATAATCAAACAATCAATTCAATACATTAAACATGGAGTATCAATAATTCAAGAAACATTTACAATGGAAAGCGATAGTAACATTCATTAAAAGGATACGGGCTCACATGGAGCTATTCGTTCGTTCGTTCGTTCCCCAGACATTTCCCCTTATTCCTCCAATTATTTGAAAATTTCCTTTTTGAGAAGTAAACCCTCGTGCCTTCGTTCGTTCATTCATCCCCTTCCGGACGTTGGCCGGACTCCACCCATCCGGACGTAGCCGGACTACAAGGTAATGCTCGAATATACCAAATTCACCCAGGGTCACCATATCGCCCGACCGAGTCCGCTTCTGGCTCGAGTCGATCGGTAACGAAGGGCAGGGCCCAGTTCAGCCAAACGGCTTACATTCATGCGCAACTAGCATTTAATCATTTAATCATTGAAAATTTTACATTTATTTAGGTCGAGTGCGATAAAGTACACACTCGCCTAGAAAACTCGTTTTAACAATCATTAAAAGCACTTAACACATTATCAATCAATAATAACAAGCCAATAAGTCAAGGAAATATAACAAACAAAGAACACTCACCTAGTTATGTAAAATAACGTGCAAAATATCCTTCCGGATATTACCCTTAGTCACCAATGAAACCTAAGATTGAACAAGAGAACATATTACAGTTTATCGAGCAAAACATTTAAGGGGAAACGAAGAAACCCGACTAATTAGGAGTAAAACGTGTAAATATAACTTTCAAGTAAAAAGAGGGTTGTTTGGACCCAAGGATGAAAATAACTAGGGTTTCAAAATCAATCGCAAAACCAAGCTCAAAGGGCTTATAGAATTCCAACGGAAAACATTTGACTAACGACAAATCAAAAGACAAATAGATAGGCTAAGAAAATATTTTTCGGAATCGTAAAGAATCGTTTGTATGACTAAAAGTCACTATATA
Source organism: Coffea arabica (assembly GCF_036785885.1). Taxonomy (NCBI): domain Eukaryota; kingdom Viridiplantae; phylum Streptophyta; class Magnoliopsida; order Gentianales; family Rubiaceae; genus Coffea; species Coffea arabica. The sequence goes on along the minus strand of NC_092311.1, from coordinate 23,234,592 downwards.
TTCAAGTAGAGGTTATATAACAAGGGTTTTGATGAAAATCATATGGAAAAGGAAGACTCTTAAAACCGTACTTGAAAGTAGTTCACTTGTGGCCGATAAAACCCTAACTCATACTTCTATATTTTGGGTACAGAGTAAGTAAACATTTGGCGTTTCAAATTGAAGAGGTATCATGTTTTGGAATGGTAAAACGATCATAGTATTTGCCAAACGAAAATATACAAATTCAAATAGAAACTTAGTCCTTGAGCGAAAATTTGGGCAGCACGCCCTTTGTGTTTACCTAATTTTCCAGCCATTTTGGCTTCATTATTTTTCTCATTCAAGCCCAAGTTTATACACAACACAAATGCATTTCAATAGCCGTTCCATAGGCTCAAGACAATACAAGGGCATAAATCAACTAATAACAAATGCGGAAATGAAGTTTACAAAAAAAACAGATTTGATAGGGTTTTGCGGAATGGGCACATCCGAGGCTACGCTTATCGGATTGAGGTGAAACTTATACCATTTCGAAGCTAAGAGAAAGGGATACAAGATTGAAGAAGGTCACTCAGTCCAGTTTGTAGTGCAACTAGGTCAAAAGATCAGTATACCAAACCAGCACCGTCAAAACAGGTTTACAAACCGCATTCTCGCTCAAATATCACAAGTCAGGCTCCCCAAGTCCAAATCAAGTGATTCCAAAGCCATCCGAAAACTAAGATACAAGGATACAATTCTTAGGAAGACATCAACAACTAAATCAGAAGCATTCCGAATCAAATTAACCAATTACAGAGGCAATTATCAAGTTCGGGTAGAAACAGGGCAGCAGGGGTAAATCGGTCTTTTCACAGGCTACGTTGCTCTGATTGAGTTGAAATTTTGTAGGCACCTATAAAATATCATTCTATACAACTTCTATGTTTTATGCCAAGCCTAATTCGGCCTCTAACTATGAGTAACAGTACCGGGCAGAACTGAAACATGAAATTCCAGAAATCTGGAAATTTTGGTTTTCAATTGAATTTTCTTCCTTTCCTTGTTCCAATCACTACCAAAGCCCCTTATATAATCTTATATACAACATATACTAACCATACAACAAGTTTAGGCAGAAAATCATCAAACCCTAACTTGCATATATCATCCAAAATCATCACAACAACTTGTATAACTTGTAGTCTAATCAAAACATGAGCTAGATAACATCTTAAACCAGAAATTAAAAGAACAAGAACTATGATCAGATCTTATACCTCAAAACAAAGCTTGAAAGAGTGATACTTCACCACCTTTGGAAATTTTTAGTTCCCCTAGCTTCCCAAGCCCACAACTCACTCTTTAATCGGTTTAGAATTTTGATTCCTCACTTAGATGGTGCAAATCAAGAAGAAAATTGTTTTCTCTTGCTCCCCCTTTCTCTCTCTCTTGTCTCGGCCAAGCTCAAGGAAAAATGAAGAAGAAAGGCTGCTCTATGGTGATTAAAAGGCAAGAAGATTAGGATTAGTCTAAGCCACAAGTTTTGCCAACACTTGGATCAACCACAATCACAAAATTTTCTCTTTCTTCTCCTTGCACTTTTGGCCACAAATTTCGGTCAAAGGCAGCTGGAAATGAGGGGATATTTTGCTCAAATATCAATGAGCTCATGTGGTAAGAAAGTGGTGGTCCAGCGGTGCGTTCAATAGGTAGTGCGCGGTACACGTCGGTTCGCACCGTTTTTCCTTAAATCGCACGTATTAGGGTTTTTACTTCCTATTCACTAACCTTATATCATTGCTTCTAATCACATATTATTTCTCACCTAAAAGTCACTTTTAATCACCAAATTTGATCCTTGCTTCGTACCGAAAAATCATCCCGTGAAAAATCGCGAAAAACCCTAATTTGCTCCAGTCTTGAAACCGAAAAGTGAAACCCTACTTTCTAGGTTCATTTGCACTTATTATGGAATTACTGGGTAGTAGGCTATAATAAATGAATAATTTCCAAATAAAAGGCATTTTTGAGAAAAATATAAGAAATTTGCGAGTCCTCACACTCTCTCCCCCTTAAAAGAATTTCGACCTCGAAATTCATACCTTCCGTCGCCTCGGAGGACCCCAGAACTCGGTGCTGATCTACGGCATAAACTTGTGTTGATACCTTTGTTCGGTTTTCTCTTTCATGAATTTGTTTCAGTTTGGTTCCTTCCACTTGTTGAGTACTACCCTCTCGTGGCTATTTCTTCGGGCAATTGCTACGTTGATGATTGCTACTCCCACAAATCAAACATTTTCCCCCTTTTCGCCAGCAATCATTCTCAGTGTGATTTGCCTTTCCACAGTATCCACAGGCCAATCGAGGAACTACTGTTGGATCTTCTCGAGAAATGTCCTTTGATCCGATCTGACTTCCTTTCATGGACCTTTCATCGACTGCTCTTAATGTCCAAGGTGGGCGAGGGGAATGGTTCACTTTTTGCACTTTGGAGAGCAGTATCTTTTCTCCAGATTCCTCAGGTATACTGCTGGATGTATCTCTTTTCCGCGTTTGAAAGGCTTTTACTTGGGCTTTCACATCCTCAATTCTTTGGGCCTTCTCAAGAGCCTCTGTAAACGTATTAACTTGAACTGCCGCTAATGCCTCCTGGATTTCCAAATTTAGTCCTTGAATAAATCGTCTTATTCTCCGTCGCTCCGTCACCACCAATTCGGAAGCGAATTTAGACAGTCTAGTAAATTTGGTCTCATATTCAGCCACACTTAGGGTTCCCTGACGCAACCCAATAAATTCGTCCTCCCTCCTTTCTTGGACTAAAGGTGGGAGATACTTTTCATTAAATTCCCTTACAAAGTTCGCCCATGTCCATACCGTCTGTTCTCTTTCCCACTTGGCCTTAATTACATTCCACCACGCGCGGGCTGGTCCTTCGAATTGAAATACAGCAAAATTTACTTGTCTTTGCTCCGTGTAATTCAAAGCCGCGAAGATATTAATCATTGCCTCCAACCACTGCTCAGCTATATCTGGATCAGGCCCTCCTTGAAATTTCGGAGGTAGAAACTTTTGGAACCTCTCAAGAGCCTTATCCTCTCCGATCTCAGGATTCCGGGGTTGATTCACGGGCATTTTACCTTGTTGATCTACCAGTCGTGCCAGGATATTTGTCATTTGTTGCATCGCCGTCGCCATTTGATCTCCAGCCTCAACCCTCGGTCCCTGTTCTTGCTCCGCCACTGTTTCTCTTTCTTCTCTCGGTTCTTGAGCTTGCCTAGCTCCACGGCCACGACTAGCTCCACGTCCACGACTACGTCTCCCGTCCATATATATGTTTTCCCCCTCTCTTTTCTTTTCTTTTCCCCCAAAAAGGTAATTTAGTGAATAAACACAGTAAATTGACTACAGTAACAAATTCTAGCATTCCAAATACACAAATCAATATATACGCACATAACACGCCATATCAAGAAGACGGATAAGCAAATACACAAATACATATCAAGTTGGACAGATAACCATGTACACACAGGTATACTAACGTCATGTAGTAACAATATACAGGTAAATCAAAAGGAAAAGGTAAAGTCGTCCCAGTATCAGCCCGTCCGGTCTCTCACGTCACTTACTATCCAAACTAGATGTCCCTGACCTCTTGTGCTCATTCTAGTCAGACAAAGCCTGTTCATGTTCCCAAAATACAAGTCTCAAGTCCTTAGCAGCGCCGCAACTCTAGAGTACTCAGGCACGAGAATCCGAAATAAGATAATTCACATCTCGAGCTGCAGTCCCAAGAGTAAACTATCTACAATCGGAATTCCTACCTGACATACCTATCTATGGTCCTCAGATACCATGAGAAAGATTTAAGACCTATAACATTCGCAATTCATAGCTTCACTTAGTCCCTCATACTTATTCACCACTTAGTCCAGGGTCACTCCGCACAGAGACCACGCGAAGCAGCTATAGGTTTTATCCCTCAATCGCTTAACTTTCAAGTCAAATCGAATCCCACAGTCCGGCATCCTAAACTTCAAGCCTAGGATACACTACAGATATCTGAAGCCTAAGCTCTGATACCACCTGTGACGGCCCCACCTCTCCCTAGGGCGTACCCCAGGGTTCGGCGGACCGCCTGCCCAACTCTCGCCGGGACTCACTCATTCACTACAGTCCTCACTTAAAATCTGAATAAATCACAAGAATAAATAGGGCAACGATCCAGAACTTAAAGCGAAACTTATAGACATTGCCATCCCCAAAAGGGAGTGTAAAGATCGAATATACAAAGGTTCTCAATCCTTCATACGTCCAGCCCGTGCCAAGCACTAGGCGAGAACCACTACAAAAGAAACAAAAGAACTAGACTGGCTAGTCTATGCTCTCATTCTGCTCGCCGTCCCCTGTTAAGGAAAACAAAACTAAAGGGGTGAGCTAAAAGCTCAGTGAGGTTCCGAACAGATAATCAAACAATCAATTCAATACATTAAACATGGAGTATCAATAATTCAAGAAACATTTACAATGGAAAGCGATAGTAACATTCATTAAAAGGATACGGGCTCACATGGAGCTATTCGTTCGTTCGTTCGTTCCCCAGACATTTCCCCTTATTCCTCCAATTATTTGAAAATTTCCTTTTTGAGAAGTAAACCCTCGTGCCTTCGTTCGTTCATTCATCCCCTTCCGGACGTTGGCCGGACTCCACCCATCCGGACGTAGCCGGACTACAAGGTAATGCTCGAATATACCAAATTCACCCAGGGTCACCATATCGCCCGACCGAGTCCGCTTCTGGCTCGAGTCGATCGGTAACGAAGGGCAGGGCCCAGTTCAGCCAAACGGCTTACATTCATGCGCAACTAGCATTTAATCATTTAATCATTGAAAATTTTACATTTATTTAGGTCGAGTGCGATAAAGTACACACTCGCCTAGAAAACTCGTTTTAACAATCATTAAAAGCACTTAACACATTATCAATCAATAATAACAAGCCAATAAGTCAAGGAAATATAACAAACAAAGAACACTCACCTAGTTATGTAAAATAACGTGCAAAATATCCTTCTGGATATTACCCTTAGTCACCAATGAAACCTAAGATTGAACAAGAGAACATATTACAGTTTATCGAGCAAAACATTTAAGGGGAAACGAAGAAACCCGACTAATTAGGAGTAAAACGTGTAAATATAACTTTCAAGTAAAAAGAGGGTTGTTTGGACCCAAGGATGAAAATAACTAGGGTTTCAAAATCAATCGCAAAACCAAGCTCAAAGGGCTTATAGAATTCCAACGGAAAACATTTGACTAACGACAAATCAAAAGACAAATAGATAGGCTAAGAAAATATTTTTCGGAATCGTAAAGAATCGTTTGTATGACTAAAAGTCACTATATATTCAAGTAGAGGTTATATAACAAGGGTTTTGATGAAAATCATATGGAAAAGGAAGACTCTTAAAACCGTACTTGAAAGTAGTTCACTTGTGGCCGATAAAACCCTAACTCATACTTCTATATTTTGGGTACAGAGTAAGTAAACATTTGGCGTTTCAAATTGAAGAGGTATCATGTTTTGGAATGGTAAAACGATCATAGTATTTGCCAAACGAAAATATACAAATTCAAATAGAAACTTAGTCCTTGAGCGAAAATTTGGGCAGCACGCCCTTTGTGTTTACCTAATTTTCCAGCCATTTTGGCTTCATTATTTTTCTCATTCAAGCCCAAGTTTATACACAACACAAATGCATTTCAATAGCCGTTCCATAGGCTCAAGACAATACAAGGGCATAAATCAACTAATAACAAATGCGGAAATGAAGTTTACAAAAAAAACAGATTTGATAGGGTTTTGCGGAATGGGCACATCCGAGGCTACGCTTATCGGATTGAGGTGAAACTTATACCATTTCGAAGCTAAGAGAAAGGGATACAAGATTGAAGAAGGTCACTCAGTCCAGTTTGTAGTGCAACTAGGTCAAAAGATCAGTATACCAAACCAGCACCGTCAAAACAGGTTTACAAACCGCATTCTCGCTCAAATATCACAAGTCAGGCTCCCCAAGTCCAAATCAAGTGATTCCAAAGCCATCCGAAAACTAAGATACAAGGATACAATTCTTAGGAAGACATCAACAACTAAATCAGAAGCATTCCGAATCAAATTAACCAATTACAGAGGCAATTATCAAGTTCGGGTAGAAACAGGGCAGCAGGGGTAAATCGGTCTTTTCACAGGCTACGTTGCTCTGATTGAGTTGAAATTTTGTAGGCACCTATAAAATATCATTCTATACAACTTCTATGTTTTATGCCAAGCCTAATTCGGCCTCTAACTATGAGTAACAGTACCGGGCAGAACTGAAACATGAAATTCCAGAAATCTGGAAATTTTGGTTTTCAATTGAATTTTCTTCCTTTCCTTGTTCCAATCACTACCAAAGCCCCTTATATAATCTTATATACAACATATACTAACCATACAACAAGTTTAGGCAGAAAATCATCAAACCCTAACTTGCATATATCATCCAAAATCATCACAACAACTTGTATAACTTGTAGTCTAATCAAAACATGAGCTAGATAACATCTTAAACCAGAAATTAAAAGAACAAGAACTATGATCAGATCTTATACCTCAAAACAAAGCTTGAAAGAGTGATACTTCACCACCTTTGGAAATTTTTAGTTCCCCTAGCTTCCCAAGCCCACAACTCACTCTTTAATCGGTTTAGAATTTTGATTCCTCACTTAGATGGTGCAAATCAAGAAGAAAATTGTTTTCTCTTGCTCCCCCTTTCTCTCTCTCTTGTCTCGGCCAAGCTCAAGGAAAAATGAAGAAGAAAGGCTGCTCTATGGTGATTAAAAGGCAAGAAGATTAGGATTAGTCTAAGCCACAAGTTTTGCCAACACTTGGATCAACCACAATCACAAAATTTTCTCTTTCTTCTCCTTGCACTTTTGGCCACAAATTTCGGTCAAAGGCAGCTGGAAATGAGGGGATATTTTGCTCAAATATCAATGAGCTCATGTGGTAAGAAAGTGGTGGTCCAGCGGTGCGTTCAATAGGTAGTGCGCGGTACACGTCGGTTCGCACCGTTTTTCCTTAAATCGCACGTATTAGGGTTTTTACTTCCTATTCACTAACCTTATATCATTGCTTCTAATCACATATTATTTCTCACCTAAAAGTCACTTTTAATCACCAAATTTGATCCTTGCTTCGTACCGAAAAATCATCCGGTGAAAAATCGCGAAAAACCCTAATTTGCTCCAGTCTTGAAACCGAAAAGTGAAACCCTACTTTCTAGGTTCATTTGCACTTATTATGGAATTACTGGGTAGTAGGCTATAATAAATGAATAATTTCCAAATAAAAGGCATTTTTGAGAAAAATATAAGAAATTTGCGAGTCCTCACACTCTCTCCCCCTTAAAAGAATTTCGACCTCGAAATTCATACCTTCCGTCGCCTCGGAGGACCCCAGAACTCGGTGCTGATCTACGGCATAAACTTGTGTTGATACCTTTGTTCGGTTTTCTCTTTCATGAATTTGTTTCAGTTTGGTTCCTTCCACTTGTTGAGTACTACCCTCTCGTGGCTATTTCTTCGGGCAATTGCTACGTTGATGATTGCTACTCCCACAAATCAAACATTTTCCCCCTTTTCGCCAGCAATCATTCTCAGTGTGATTTGCCTTTCCACAGTATCCACAGGCCAATCGAGGAACTACTGTTGGATCTTCTCGAGAAATGTCCTTTGATCCGATCTGACTTCCTTTCATGGACCTTTCATCGACTGCTCTTAATGTCCAAGGTGGGCGAGGGGAATGGTTCACTTTTTGCACTTTGGAGAGCAGTATCTTTTCTCCAGATTCCTCAGGTATACTGCTGGATGTATCTCTTTTCCGCGTTTGAAAGGCTTTTACTTGGGCTTTCACATCCTCAATTCTTTGGGCCTTCTCAAGAGCCTCTGTAAACGTATTAACTTGAACTGCCGCTAATGCCTCCTGGATTTCCAAATTTAGTCCTTGAATAAATCGTCTTATTCTCCGTCGCTCCGTCACCACCAATTCGGAAGCGAATTTAGACAGTCTAGTAAATTTGGTCTCATATTCAGCCACACTTAGGGTTCCCTGACGCAACCCAATAAATTCGTCCTCCCTCCTTTCTTGGACTAAAGGTGGGAGATACTTTTCATTAAATTCCCTTACAAAGTTCGCCCATGTCCATACCGTCTGTTCTCTTTCCCACTTGGCCTTAATTACATTCCACCACGCGCGGGCTGGTCCTTCGAATTGAAATACAGCAAAATTTACTTGTCTTTGCTCCGTGTAATTCAAAGCCGCGAAGATATTAATCATTGCCTCCAACCACTGCTCAGCTATATCTGGATCAGGCCCTCCTTGAAATTTCGGAGGTAGAAACTTTTGGAACCTCTCAAGAGCCTTATCCTCTCCGATCTCAGGATTCCGGGGTTGATTCACGGGCATTTTACCTTGTTGATCTACCAGTCGTGCCAGGATATTTGTCATTTGTTGCATCGCCGTCGCCATTTGATCTCCAGCCTCAACCCTCGGTCCCTGTTCTTGCTCCGCCACTGTTTCTCTTTCTTCTCTCGGTTCTTGAGCTTGCCTAGCTCCACGGCCACGACTAGCTCCACGTCCACGACTACGTCTCCCGTCCATATATATGTTTTCCCCCTCTCTTTTCTTTTCTTTTCCCCCAAAAAGGTAATTTAGTGAATAAACACAGTAAATTGACTACAGTAACAAATTCTAGCATTCCAAATACACAAATCAATATATACGCACATAACACGCCATATCAAGAAGACGGATAAGCAAATACACAAATACATATCAAGTTGGACAGATAACCATGTACACACAGGTATACTAACGTCATGTAGTAACAATATACAGGTAAATCAAAAGGAAAAGGTAAAGTCGTCCCAGTATCAGCCCGTCCGGTCTCTCACGTCACTTACTATCCAAACTAGATGTCCCTGACCTCTTGTGCTCATTCTAGTCAGACAAAGCCTGTTCATGTTCCCAAAATACAAGTCTCAAGTCCTTAGCAGCGCCGCAACTCTAGAGTACTCAGGCACGAGAATCCGAAATAAGATAATTCACATCTCGAGCTGCAGTCCCAAGAGTAAACTATCTACAATCGGAATTCCTACCTGACATACCTATCTATGGTCCTCAGATACCATGAGAAAGATTTAAGACCTATAACATTCGCAATTCATAGCTTCACTTAGTCCCTCATACTTATTCACCACTTAGTCCAGGGTCACTCCGCACAGAGACCACGCGAAGCAGCTATAGGTTTTATCCCTCAATCGCTTAACTTTCAAGTCAAATCGAATCCCACAGTCCGGCATCCTAAACTTCAAGCCTAGGATACACTACAGATATCTGAAGCCTAAGCTCTGATACCACCTGTGACGGCCCCACCTCTCCCTAGGGCGTACCCCAGGGTTCGGCGGACCGCCTGCCCAACTCTCGCCGGGACTCACTCATTCACTACAGTCCTCACTTAAAATCTGAATAAATCACAAGAATAAATAGGGCAACGATCCAGAACTTAAAGCGAAACTTATAGACATTGCCATCCCCAAAAGGGAGTGTAAAGATCGAATATACAAAGGTTCTCAATCCTTCATACGTCCAGCCCGTGCCAAGCACTAGGCGAGAACCACTACAAAAGAAACAAAAGAACTAGACTGGCTAGTCTATGCTCTCATTCTGCTCGCCGTCCCCTGTTAAGGAAAACAAAACTAAAGGGGTGAGCTAAAAGCTCAGTGAGGTTCCGAACAGATAATCAAACAATCAATTCAATACATTAAACATGGAGTATCAATAATTCAAGAAACATTTACAATGGAAAGCGATAGTAACATTCATTAAAAGGATACGGGCTCACATGGAGCTATTCGTTCGTTCGTTCGTTCCCCAGACATTTCCCCTTATTCCTCCAATTATTTGAAAATTTCCTTTTTGAGAAGTAAACCCTCGTGCCTTCGTTCGTTCATTCATCCCCTTCCGGACGTTGGCCGGACTCCACCCATCCGGACGTAGCCGGACTACAAGGTAATGCTCGAATATACCAAATTCACCCAGGGTCACCATATCGCCCGACCGAGTCCGCTTCTGGCTCGAGTCGATCGGTAACGAAGGGCAGGGCCCAGTTCAGCCAAACGGCTTACATTCATGCGCAACTAGCATTTAATCATTTAATCATTGAAAATTTTACATTTATTTAGGTCGAGTGCGATAAAGTACACACTCGCCTAGAAAACTCGTTTTAACAATCATTAAAAGCACTTAACACATTATCAATCAATAATAACAAGCCAATAAGTCAAGGAAATATAACAAACAAAGAACACTCACCTAGTTATGTAAAATAACGTGCAAAATATCCTTCTGGATATTACCCTTAGTCACCAATGAAACCTAAGATTGAACAAGAGAACATATTACAGTTTATCGAGCAAAACATTTAAGGGGAAACGAAGAAACCCGACTAATTAGGAGTAAAACGTGTAAATATAACTTTCAAGTAAAAAGAGGGTTGTTTGGACCCAAGGATGAAAATAACTAGGGTTTCAAAATCAATCGCAAAACCAAGCTCAAAGGGCTTATAGAATTCCAACGGAAAACATTTGACTAACGACAAATCAAAAGACAAATAGATAGGCTAAGAAAATATTTTTCGGAATCGTAAAGAATCGTTTGTATGACTAAAAGTCACTATATATTCAAGTAGAGGTTATATAACAAGGGTTTTGATGAAAATCATATGGAAAAGGAAGACTCTTAAAACCGTACTTGAAAGTAGTTCACTTGTGGCCGATAAAACCCTAACTCATACTTCTATATTTTGGGTACAGAGTAAGTAAACATTTGGCGTTTCAAATTGAAGAGGTATCATGTTTTGGAATGGTAAAACGATCATAGTATTTGCCAAACGAAAATATACAAATTCAAATAGAAACTTAGTCCTTGAGCGAAAATTTGGGCAGCACGCCCTTTGTGTTTACCTAATTTTCCAGCCATTTTGGCTTCATTATTTTTCTCATTCAAGCCCAAGTTTATACACAACACAAATGCATTTCAATAGCCGTTCCATAGGCTCAAGACAATACAAGGGCATAAATCAACTAATAACAAATGCGGAAATGAAGTTTACAAAAAAAACAGATTTGATAGGGTTTTGCGGAATGGGCACATCCGAGGCTACGCTTATCGGATTGAGGTGAAACTTATACCATTTCGAAGCTAAGAGAAAGGGATACAAGATTGAAGAAGGTCACTCAGTCCAGTTTGTAGTGCAACTAGGTCAAAAGATCAGTATACCAAACCAGCACCGTCAAAACAGGTTTACAAACCGCATTCTCGCTCAAATATCACAAGTCAGGCTCCCCAAGTCCAAATCAAGTGATTCCAAAGCCATCCGAAAACTAAGATACAAGGATACAATTCTTAGGAAGACATCAACAACTAAATCAGAAGCATTCCGAATCAAATTAACCAATTACAGAGGCAATTATCAAGTTCGGGTAGAAACAGGGCAGCAGGGGTAAATCGGTCTTTTCACAGGCTACGTTGCTCTGATTGAGTTGAAATTTTGTAGGCACCTATAAAATATCATTCTATACAACTTCTATGTTTTATGCCAAGCCTAATTCGGCCTCTAACTATGAGTAACAGTACCGGGCAGAACTGAAACATGAAATTCCAGAAATCTGGAAATTTTGGTTTTCAATTGAATTTTCTTCCTTTCCTTGTTCCAATCACTACCAAAGCCCCTTATATAATCTTATATACAACATATACTAACCATACAACAAGTTTAGGCAGAAAATCATCAAACCCTAACTTGCATATATCATCCAAAATCATCACAACAACTTGTATAACTTGTAGTCTAATCAAAACATGAGCTAGATAACATCTTAAACCAGAAATTAAAAGAACAAGAACTATGATCAGATCTTATACCTCAAAACAAAGCTTGAAAGAGTGATACTTCACCACCTTTGGAAATTTTTAGTTCCCCTAGCTTCCCAAGCCCACAACTCACTCTTTAATCGGTTTAGAATTTTGATTCCTCACTTAGATGGTGCAAATCAAGAAGAAAATTGTTTTCTCTTGCTCCCCCTTTCTCTCTCTCTTGTCTCGGCCAAGCTCAAGGAAAAATGAAGAAGAAAGGCTGCTCTATGGTGATTAAAAGGCAAGAAGATTAGGATTAGTCTAAGCCACAAGTTTTGCCAACACTTGGATCAACCACAATCACAAAATTTTCTCTTTCTTCTCCTTGCACTTTTGGCCACAAATTTCGGTCAAAGGCAGCTGGAAATGAGGGGATATTTTGCTCAAATATCAATGAGCTCATGTGGTAAGAAAGTGGTGGTCCAGCGGTGCGTTCAATAGGTAGTGCGCGGTACACGTCGGTTCGCACCGTTTTTCCTTAAATCGCACGTATTAGGGTTTTTACTTCCTATTCACTAACCTTATATCATTGCTTCTAATCACATATTATTTCTCACCTAAAAGTCACTTTTAATCACCAAATTTGATCCTTGCTTCGTACCGAAAAATCATCCGGTGAAAAATCGCGAAAAACCCTAATTTGCTCCAGTCTTGAAACCGAAAAGTGAAACCCTACTTTCTAGGTTCATTTGCACTTATTATGGAATTACTGGGTAGTAGGCTATAATAAATGAATAATTTCCAAATAAAAGGCATTTTTGAGAAAAATATAAGAAATTTGCGAGTCCTCACACTCTCTCCCCCTTAAAAGAATTTCGACCTCGAAATTCATACCTTCCGTCGCCTCGGAGGACCCCAGAACTCGGTGCTGATCTACGGCATAAACTTGTGTTGATACCTTTGTTCGGTTTTCTCTTTCATGAATTTGTTTCAGTTTGGTTCCTTCCACTTGTTGAGTACTACCCTCTCGTGGCTATTTCTTCGGGCAATTGCTACGTTGATGATTGCTACTCCCACAAATCAAACATTTTCCCCCTTTTCGCCAGCAATCATTCTCAGTGTGATTTGCCTTTCCACAGTATCCACAGGCCAATCGAGGAACTACTGTTGGATCTTCTCGAGAAATGTCCTTTGATCCGATCTGACTTCCTTTCATGGACCTTTCATCGACTGCTCTTAATGTCCAAGGTGGGCGAGGGGAATGGTTCACTTTTTGCACTTTGGAGAGCAGTATCTTTTCTCCAGATTCCTCAGGTATACTGCTGGATGTATCTCTTTTCCGCGTTTGAAAGGCTTTTACTTGGGCTTTCACATCCTCAATTCTTTGGGCCTTCTCAAGAGCCTCTGTAAACGTATTAACTTGAACTGCCGCTAATGCCTCCTGGATTTCCAAATTTAGTCCTTGAATAAATCGTCTTATTCTCCGTCGCTCCGTCACCACCAATTCGGAAGCGAATTTAGACAGTCTAGTAAATTTGGTCTCATATTCAGCCACACTTAGGGTTCCCTGACGCAACCCAATAAATTCGTCCTCCCTCCTTTCTTGGACTAAAGGTGGGAGATACTTTTCATTAAATTCCCTTACAAAGTTCGCCCATGTCCATACCGTCTGTTCTCTTTCCCACTTGGCCTTAATTACATTCCACCACGCGCGGGCTGGTCCTTCGAATTGAAATACAGCAAAATTTACTTGTCTTTGCTCCGTGTAATTCAAAGCCGCGAAGATATTAATCATTGCCTCCAACCACTGCTCAGCTATATCTGGATCAGGCCCTCCTTGAAATTTCGGAGGTAGAAACTTTTGGAACCTCTCAAGAGCCTTATCCTCTCCGATCTCAGGATTCCGGGGTTGATTCACGGGCATTTTACCTTGTTGATCTACCAGTCGTGCCAGGATATTTGTCATTTGTTGCATCGCCGTCGCCATTTGATCTCCAGCCTCAACCCTCGGTCCCTGTTCTTGCTCCGCCACTGTTTCTCTTTCTTCTCTCGGTTCTTGAGCTTGCCTAGCTCCACGGCCACGACTAGCTCCACGTCCACGACTACGTCTCCCGTCCATATATATGTTTTCCCCCTCTCTTTTCTTTTCTTTTCCCCCAAAAAGGTAATTTAGTGAATAAACACAGTAAATTGACTACAGTAACAAATTCTAGCATTCCAAATACACAAATCAATATATACGCACATAACACGCCATATCAAGAAGACGGATAAGCAAATACACAAATACATATCAAGTTGGACAGATAACCATGTACACACAGGTATACTAACGTCATGTAGTAACAATATACAGGTAAATCAAAAGGAAAAGGTAAAGTCGTCCCAGTATCAGCCCGTCCGGTCTCTCACGTCACTTACTATCCAAACTAGATGTCCCTGACCTCTTGTGCTCATTCTAGTCAGACAAAGCCTGTTCATGTTCCCAAAATACAAGTCTCAAGTCCTTAGCAGCGCCGCAACTCTAGAGTACTCAGGCACGAGAATCCGAAATAAGATAATTCACATCTCGAGCTGCAGTCCCAAGAGTAAACTATCTACAATCGGAATTCCTACCTGACATACCTATCTATGGTCCTCAGATACCATGAGAAAGATTTAAGACCTATAACATTCGCAATTCATAGCTTCACTTAGTCCCTCATACTTATTCACCACTTAGTCCAGGGTCACTCCGCACAGAGACCACGCGAAGCAGCTATAGGTTTTATCCCTCAATCGCTTAACTTTCAAGTCAAATCGAATCCCACAGTCCGGCATCCTAAACTTCAAGCCTAGGATACACTACAGATATCTGAAGCCTAAGCTCTGATACCACCTGTGACGGCCCCACCTCTCCCTAGGGCGTACCCCAGGGTTCGGCGGACCGCCTGCCCAACTCTCGCCGGGACTCACTCATTCACTACAGTCCTCACTTAAAATCTGAATAAATCACAAGAATAAATAGGGCAACGATCCAGAACTTAAAGCGAAACTTATAGACATTGCCATCCCCAAAAGGGAGTGTAAAGATCGAATATACAAAGGTTCTCAATCCTTCATACGTCCAGCCCGTGCCAAGCACTAGGCGAGAACCACTACAAAAGAAACAAAAGAACTAGACTGGCTAGTCTATGCTCTCATTCTGCTCGCCGTCCCCTGTTAAGGAAAACAAAACTAAAGGGGTGAGCTAAAAGCTCAGTGAGGTTCCGAACAGATAATCAAACAATCAATTCAATACATTAAACATGGAGTATCAATAATTCAAGAAACATTTACAATGGAAAGCGATAGTAACATTCATTAAAAGGATACGGGCTCACATGGAGCTATTCGTTCGTTCGTTCGTTCCCCAGACATTTCCCCTTATTCCTCCAATTATTTGAAAATTTCCTTTTTGAGAAGTAAACCCTCGTGCCTTCGTTCGTTCATTCATCCCCTTCCGGACGTTGGCCGGACTCCACCCATCCGGACGTAGCCGGACTACAAGGTAATGCTCGAATATACCAAATTCACCCAGGGTCACCATATCGCCCGACCGAGTCCGCTTCTGGCTCGAGTCGATCGGTAACGAAGGGCAGGGCCCAGTTCAGCCAAACGGCTTACATTCATGCGCAACTAGCATTTAATCATTTAATCATTGAAAATTTTACATTTATTTAGGTCGAGTGCGATAAAGTACACACTCGCCTAGAAAACTCGTTTTAACAATCATTAAAAGCACTTAACACATTATCAATCAATAATAACAAGCCAATAAGTCAAGGAAATATAACAAACAAAGAACACTCACCTAGTTATGTAAAATAACGTGCAAAATATCCTTCTGGATATTACCCTTAGTCACCAATGAAACCTAAGATTGAACAAGAGAACATATTACAGTTTATCGAGCAAAACATTTAAGGGGAAACGAAGAAACCCGACTAATTAGGAGTAAAACGTGTAAATATAACTTTCAAGTAAAAAGAGGGTTGTTTGGACCCAAGGATGAAAATAACTAGGGTTTCAAAATCAATCGCAAAACCAAGCTCAAAGGGCTTATAGAATTCCAACGGAAAACATTTGACTAACGACAAATCAAAAGACAAATAGATAGGCTAAGAAAATATTTTTCGGAATCGTAAAGAATCGTTTGTATGACTAAAAGTCACTATATATTCAAGTAGAGGTTATATAACAAGGGTTTTGATGAAAATCATATGGAAAAGGAAGACTCTTAAAACCGTACTTGAAAGTAGTTCACTTGTGGCCGATAAAACCCTAACTCATACTTCTATATTTTGGGTACAGAGTAAGTAAACATTTGGCGTTTCAAATTGAAGAGGTATCATGTTTTGGAATGGTAAAACGATCATAGTATTTGCCAAACGAAAATATACAAATTCAAATAGAAACTTAGTCCTTGAGCGAAAATTTGGGCAGCACGCCCTTTGTGTTTACCTAATTTTCCAGCCATTTTGGCTTCATTATTTTTCTCATTCAAGCCCAAGTTTATACACAACACAAATGCATTTCAATAGCCGTTCCATAGGCTCAAGACAATACAAGGGCATAAATCAACTAATAACAAATGCGGAAATGAAGTTTACAAAGAAAACAGATTTGATAGGGTTTTGCGGAATGGGCACATCCGAGGCTACGCTTATCGGATTGAGGTGAAACTTATACCATTTCGAAGCTAAGAGAAAGGGATACAAGATTGAAGAAGGTCACTCAGTCCAGTTTGTAGTGCAACTAGGTCAAAAGATCAGTATACCAAACCAGCACCGTCAAAACAGGTTTACAAACCGCATTCTCGCTCAAATATCACAAGTCAGGCTCCCCAAGTCCAAATCAAGTGATTCCAAAGCCATCCGAAAACTAAGATACAAGGATACAATTCTTAGGAAGACATCAACAACTAAATCAGAAGCATTCCGAATCAAATTAACCAATTACAGAGGCAATTATCAAGTTCGGGTAGAAACAGGGCAGCAGGGGTAAATCGGTCTTTTCACAGGCTACGTTGCTCTGATTGAGTTGAAATTTTGTAGGCACCTATAAAATATCATTCTATACAACTTCTATGTTTTATGCCAAGCCTAATTCGGCCTCTAACTATGAGTAACAGTACCGGGCAGAACTGAAACATGAAATTCCAGAAATCTGGAAATTTTGGTTTTCAATTGAATTTTCTTCCTTTCCTTGTTCCAATCACTACCAAAGCCCCTTATATAATCTTATATACAACATATACTAACCATACAACAAGTTTAGGCAGAAAATCATCAAACCCTAACTTGCATATATCATCCAAAATCATCACAACAACTTGTATAACTTGTAGTCTAATCAAAACATGAGCTAGATAACATCTTAAACCAGAAATTAAAAGAACAAGAACTATGATCAGATCTTATACCTCAAAACAAAGCTTGAAAGAGTGATACTTCACCACCTTTGGAAATTTTTAGTTCCCCTAGCTTCCCAAGCCCACAACTCACTCTTTAATCGGTTTAGAATTTTGATTCCTCACTTAGATGGTGCAAATCAAGAAGAAAATTGTTTTCTCTTGCTCCCCCTTTCTCTCTCTCTTGTCTCGGCCAAGCTCAAGGAAAAATGAAGAAGAAAGGCTGCTCTATGGTGATTAAAAGGCAAGAAGATTAGGATTAGTCTAAGCCACAAGTTTTGCCAACACTTGGATCAACCACAATCACAAAATTTTCTCTTTCTTCTCCTTGCACTTTTGGCCACAAATTTCGGTCAAAGGCAGCTGGAAATGAGGGGATATTTTGCTCAAATATCAATGAGCTCATGTGGTAAGAAAGTGGTGGTCCAGCGGTGCGTTCAATAGGTAGTGCGCGGTACACGTCGGTTCGCACCGTTTTTCCTTAAATCGCACGTATTAGGGTTTTTACTTCCTATTCACTAACCTTATATCATTGCTTCTAATCACATATTATTTCTCACCTAAAAGTCACTTTTAATCACCAAATTTGATCCTTGCTTCGTACCGAAAAATCATCCGGTGAAAAATCGCGAAAAACCCTAATTTGCTCCAGTCTTGAAACCGAAAAGTGAAACCCTACTTTCTAGGTTCATTTGCACTTATTATGGAATTACTGGGTAGTAGGCTATAATAAATGAATAATTTCCAAATAAAAGGCATTTTTGAGAAAAATATAAGAAATTTGCGAGTCCTCACACTCTCTCCCCCTTAAAAGAATTTCGACCTCGAAATTCATACCTTCCGTCGCCTCGGAGGACCCCAGAACTCGGTGCTGATCTACGGCATAAACTTGTGTTGATACCTTTGTTCGGTTTTCTCTTTCATGAATTTGTTTCAGTTTGGTTCCTTCCACTTGTTGAGTACTACCCTCTCGTGGCTATTTCTTCGGGCAATTGCTACGTTGATGATTGCTACTCCCACAAATCAAACATTTTCCCCCTTTTCGCCAGCAATCATTCTCAGTGTGATTTGCCTTTCCACAGTATCCACAGGCCAATCGAGGAACTACTGTTGGATCTTCTCGAGAAATGTCCTTTGATCCGATCTGACTTCCTTTCATGGACCTTTCATCGACTGCTCTTAATGTCCAAGGTGGGCGAGGGGAATGGTTCACTTTTTGCACTTTGGAGAGCAGTATCTTTTCTCCAGATTCCTCAGGTATACTGCTGGATGTATCTCTTTTCCGCGTTTGAAAGGCTTTTACTTGGGCTTTCACATCCTCAATTCTTTGGGCCTTCTCAAGAGCCTCTGTAAACGTATTAACTTGAACTGCCGCTAATGCCTCCTGGATTTCCAAATTTAGTCCTTGAATAAATCGTCTTATTCTCCGTCGCTCCGTCACCACCAATTCGGAAGCGAATTTAGACAGTCTAGTAAATTTGGTCTCATATTCAGCCACACTTAGGGTTCCCTGACGCAACCCAATAAATTCGTCCTCCCTCCTTTCTTGGACTAAAGGTGGGAGATACTTTTCATTAAATTCCCTTACAAAGTTCGCCCATGTCCATACCGTCTGTTCTCTTTCCCACTTGGCCTTAATTACATTCCACCACGCGCGGGCTGGTCCTTCGAATTGAAATACAGCAAAATTTACTTGTCTTTGCTCCGTGTAATTCAAAGCCGCGAAGATATTAATCATTGCCTCCAACCACTGCTCAGCTATATCTGGATCAGGCCCTCCTTGAAATTTCGGAGGTAGAAACTTTTGGAACCTCTCAAGAGCCTTATCCTCTCCGATCTCAGGATTCCGGGGTTGATTCACGGGCATTTTACCTTGTTGATCTACCAGTCGTGCCAGGATATTTGTCATTTGTTGCATCGCCGTCGCCATTTGATCTCCAGCCTCAACCCTCGGTCCCTGTTCTTGCTCCGCCACTGTTTCTCTTTCTTCTCTCGGTTCTTGAGCTTGCCTAGCTCCACGGCCACGACTAGCTCCACGTCCACGACTACGTCTCCCGTCCATATATATGTTTTCCCCCTCTCTTTTCTTTTCTTTTCCCCCAAAAAGGTAATTTAGTGAATAAACACAGTAAATTGACTACAGTAACAAATTCTAGCATTCCAAATACACAAATCAATATATACGCACATAACACGCCATATCAAGAAGACGGATAAGCAAATACACAAATACATATCAAGTTGGACAGATAACCATGTACACACAGGTATACTAACGTCATGTAGTAACAATATACAGGTAAATCAAAAGGAAAAGGTAAAGTCGTCCCAGTATCAGCCCGTCCGGTCTCTCACGTCACTTACTATCCAAACTAGATGTCCCTGACCTCTTGTGCTCATTCTAGTCAGACAAAGCCTGTTCATGTTCCCAAAATACAAGTCTCAAGTCCTTAGCAGCGCCGCAACTCTAGAGTACTCAGGCACGAGAATCCGAAATAAGATAATTCACATCTCGAGCTGCAGTCCCAAGAGTAAACTATCTACAATCGGAATTCCTACCTGACATACCTATCTATGGTCCTCAGATACCATGAGAAAGATTTAAGACCTATAACATTCGCAATTCATAGCTTCACTTAGTCCCTCATACTTATTCACCACTTAGTCCAGGGTCACTCCGCACAGAGACCACGCGAAGCAGCTATAGGTTTTATCCCTCAATCGCTTAACTTTCAAGTCAAATCGAATCCCACAGTCCGGCATCCTAAACTTCAAGCCTAGGATACACTACAGATATCTGAAGCCTAAGCTCTGATACCACCTGTGACGGCCCCACCTCTCCCTAGGGCGTACCCCAGGGTTCGGCGGACCGCCTGCCCAACTCTCGCCGGGACTCACTCATTCACTACAGTCCTCACTTAAAATCTGAATAAATCACAAGAATAAATAGGGCAACGATCCAGAACTTAAAGCGAAACTTATAGACATTGCCATCCCCAAAAGGGAGTGTAAAGATCGAATATACAAAGGTTCTCAATCCTTCATACGTCCAGCCCGTGCCAAGCACTAGGCGAGAACCACTACAAAAGAAACAAAAGAACTAGACTGGCTAGTCTATGCTCTCATTCTGCTCGCCGTCCCCTGTTAAGGAAAACAAAACTAAAGGGGTGAGCTAAAAGCTCAGTGAGGTTCCGAACAGATAATCAAACAATCAATTCAATACATTAAACATGGAGTATCAATAATTCAAGAAACATTTACAATGGAAAGCGATAGTAACATTCATTAAAAGGATACGGGCTCACATGGAGCTATTCGTTCGTTCGTTCGTTCCCCAGACATTTCCCCTTATTCCTCCAATTATTTGAAAATTTCCTTTTTGAGAAGTAAACCCTCGTGCCTTCGTTCGTTCATTCATCCCCTTCCGGACGTTGGCCGGACTCCACCCATCCGGACGTAGCCGGACTACAAGGTAATGCTCGAATATACCAAATTCACCCAGGGTCACCATATCGCCCGACCGAGTCCGCTTCTGGCTCGAGTCGATCGGTAACGAAGGGCAGGGCCCAGTTCAGCCAAACGGCTTACATTCATGCGCAACTAGCATTTAATCATTTAATCATTGAAAATTTTACATTTATTTAGGTCGAGTGCGATAAAGTACACACTCGCCTAGAAAACTCGTTTTAACAATCATTAAAAGCACTTAACACATTATCAATCAATAATAACAAGCCAATAAGTCAAGGAAATATAACAAACAAAGAACACTCACCTAGTTATGTAAAATAACGTGCAAAATATCCTTCTGGATATTACCCTTAGTCACCAATGAAACCTAAGATTGAACAAGAGAACATATTACAGTTTATCGAGCAAAACATTTAAGGGGAAACGAAGAAACCCGACTAATTAGGAGTAAAACGTGTAAATATAACTTTCAAGTAAAAAGAGGGTTGTTTGGACCCAAGGATGAAAATAACTAGGGTTTCAAAATCAATCGCAAAACCAAGCTCAAAGGGCTTATAGAATTCCAACGGAAAACATTTGACTAACGACAAATCAAAAGACAAATAGATAGGCTAAGAAAATATTTTTCGGAATCGTAAAGAATCGTTTGTATGACTAAAAGTCACTATATATTCAAGTAGAGGTTATATAACAAGGGTTTTGATGAAAATCATATGGAAAAGGAAGACTCTTAAAACCGTACTTGAAAGTAGTTCACTTGTGGCCGATAAAACCCTAACTCATACTTCTATATTTTGGGTACAGAGTAAGTAAACATTTGGCGTTTCAAATTGAAGAGGTATCATGTTTTGGAATGGTAAAACGATCATAGTATTTGCCAAACGAAAATATACAAATTCAAATAGAAACTTAGTCCTTGAGCGAAAATTTGGGCAGCACGCCCTTTGTGTTTACCTAATTTTCCAGCCATTTTGGCTTCATTATTTTTCTCATTCAAGCCCAAGTTTATACACAACACAAATGCATTTCAATAGCCGTTCCATAGGCTCAAGACAATACAAGGGCATAAATCAACTAATAACAAATGCGGAAATGAAGTTTACAAAGAAAACAGATTTGATAGGGTTTTGCGGAATGGGCACATCCGAGGCTACGCTTATCGGATTGAGGTGAAACTTATACCATTTCGAAGCTAAGAGAAAGGGATACAAGATTGAAGAAGGTCACTCAGTCCAGTTTGTAGTGCAACTAGGTCAAAAGATCAGTATACCAAACCAGCACCGTCAAAACAGGTTTACAAACCGCATTCTCGCTCAAATATCACAAGTCAGGCTCCCCAAGTCCAAATCAAGTGATTCCAAAGCCATCCGAAAACTAAGATACAAGGATACAATTCTTAGGAAGACATCAACAACTAAATCAGAAGCATTCCGAATCAAATTAACCAATTACAGAGGCAATTATCAAGTTCGGGTAGAAACAGGGCAGCAGGGGTAAATCGGTCTTTTCACAGGCTACGTTGCTCTGATTGAGTTGAAATTTTGTAGGCACCTATAAAATATCATTCTATACAACTTCTATGTTTTATGCCAAGCCTAATTCGGCCTCTAACTATGAGTAACAGTACCGGGCAGAACTGAAACATGAAATTCCAGAAATCTGGAAATTTTGGTTTTCAATTGAATTTTCTTCCTTTCCTTGTTCCAATCACTACCAAAGCCCCTTATATAATCTTATATACAACATATACTAACCATACAACAAGTTTAGGCAGAAAATCATCAAACCCTAACTTGCATATATCATCCAAAATCATCACAACAACTTGTATAACTTGTAGTCTAATCAAAACATGAGCTAGATAACATCTTAAACCAGAAATTAAAAGAACAAGAACTATGATCAGATCTTATACCTCAAAACAAAGCTTGAAAGAGTGATACTTCACCACCTTTGGAAATTTTTAGTTCCCCTAGCTTCCCAAGCCCACAACTCACTCTTTAATCGGTTTAGAATTTTGATTCCTCACTTAGATGGTGCAAATCAAGAAGAAAATTGTTTTCTCTTGCTCCCCCTTTCTCTCTCTCTTGTCTCGGCCAAGCTCAAGGAAAAATGAAGAAGAAAGGCTGCTCTATGGTGATTAAAAGGCAAGAAGATTAGGATTAGTCTAAGCCACAAGTTTTGCCAACACTTGGATCAACCACAATCACAAAATTTTCTCTTTCTTCTCCTTGCACTTTTGGCCACAAATTTCGGTCAAAGGCAGCTGGAAATGAGGGGATATTTTGCTCAAATATCAATGAGCTCATGTGGTAAGAAAGTGGTGGTCCAGCGGTGCGTTCAATAGGTAGTGCGCGGTACACGTCGGTTCGCACCGTTTTTCCTTAAATCGCACGTATTAGGGTTTTTACTTCCTATTCACTAACCTTATATCATTGCTTCTAATCACATATTATTTCTCACCTAAAAGTCACTTTTAATCACCAAATTTGATCCTTGCTTCGTACCGAAAAATCATCCGGTGAAAAATCGCGAAAAACCCTAATTTGCTCCAGTCTTGAAACCGAAAAGTGAAACCCTACTTTCTAGGTTCATTTGCACTTATTATGGAATTACTGGGTAGTAGGCTATAATAAATGAATAATTTCCAAATAAAAGGCATTTTTGAGAAAAATATAAGAAATTTGCGAGTCCTCACACTCTCTCCCCCTTAAAAGAATTTCGACCTCGAAATTCATACCTTCCGTCGCCTCGGAGGACCCCAGAACTCGGTGCTGATCTACGGCATAAACTTGTGTTGATACCTTTGTTCGGTTTTCTCTTTCATGAATTTGTTTCAGTTTGGTTCCTTCCACTTGTTGAGTACTACCCTCTCGTGGCTATTTCTTCGGGCAATTGCTACGTTGATGATTGCTACTCCCACAAATCAAACATTTTCCCCCTTTTCGCCAGCAATCATTCTCAGTGTGATTTGCCTTTCCACAGTATCCACAGGCCAATCGAGGAACTACTGTTGGATCTTCTCGAGAAATGTCCTTTGATCCGATCTGACTTCCTTTCATGGACCTTTCATCGACTGCTCTTAATGTCCAAGGTGGGCGAGGGGAATGGTTCACTTTTTGCACTTTGGAGAGCAGTATCTTTTCTCCAGATTCCTCAGGTATACTGCTGGATGTATCTCTTTTCCGCGTTTGAAAGGCTTTTACTTGGGCTTTCACATCCTCAATTCTTTGGGCCTTCTCAAGAGCCTCTGTAAACGTATTAACTTGAACTGCCGCTAATGCCTCCTGGATTTCCAAATTTAGTCCTTGAATAAATCGTCTTATTCTCCGTCGCTCCGTCACCACCAATTCGGAAGCGAATTTAGACAGTCTAGTAAATTTGGTCTCATATTCAGCCACACTTAGGGTTCCCTGACGCAACCCAATAAATTCGTCCTCCCTCCTTTCTTGGACTAAAGGTGGGAGATACTTTTCATTAAATTCCCTTACAAAGTTCGCCCATGTCCATACCGTCTGTTCTCTTTCCCACTTGGCCTTAATTACATTCCACCACGCGCGGGCTGGTCCTTCGAATTGAAATACAGCAAAATTTACTTGTCTTTGCTCCGTGTAATTCAAAGCCGCGAAGATATTAATCATTGCCTCCAACCACTGCTCAGCTATATCTGGATCAGGCCCTCCTTGAAATTTCGGAGGTAGAAACTTTTGGAACCTCTCAAGAGCCTTATCCTCTCCGATCTCAGGATTCCGGGGTTGATTCACGGGCATTTTACCTTGTTGATCTACCAGTCGTGCCAGGATATTTGTCATTTGTTGCATCGCCGTCGCCATTTGATCTCCAGCCTCAACCCTCGGTCCCTGTTCTTGCTCCGCCACTGTTTCTCTTTCTTCTCTCGGTTCTTGAGCTTGCCTAGCTCCACGGCCACGACTAGCTCCACGTCCACGACTACGTCTCCCGTCCATATATATGTTTTCCCCCTCTCTTTTCTTTTCTTTTCCCCCAAAAAGGTAATTTAGTGAATAAACACAGTAAATTGACTACAGTAACAAATTCTAGCATTCCAAATACACAAATCAATATATACGCACATAACACGCCATATCAAGAAGACGGATAAGCAAATACACAAATACATATCAAGTTGGACAGATAACCATGTACACACAGGTATACTAACGTCATGTAGTAACAATATACAGGTAAATCAAAAGGAAAAGGTAAAGTCGTCCCAGTATCAGCCCGTCCGGTCTCTCACGTCACTTACTATCCAAACTAGATGTCCCTGACCTCTTGTGCTCATTCTAGTCAGACAAAGCCTGTTCATGTTCCCAAAATACAAGTCTCAAGTCCTTAGCAGCGCCGCAACTCTAGAGTACTCAGGCACGAGAATCCGAAATAAGATAATTCACATCTCGAGCTGCAGTCCCAAGAGTAAACTATCTACAATCGGAATTCCTACCTGACATACCTATCTATGGTCCTCAGATACCATGAGAAAGATTTAAGACCTATAACATTCGCAATTCATAGCTTCACTTAGTCCCTCATACTTATTCACCACTTAGTCCAGGGTCACTCCGCACAGAGACCACGCGAAGCAGCTATAGGTTTTATCCCTCAATCGCTTAACTTTCAAGTCAAATCGAATCCCACAGTCCGGCATCCTAAACTTCAAGCCTAGGATACACTACAGATATCTGAAGCCTAAGCTCTGATACCACCTGTGACGGCCCCACCTCTCCCTAGGGCGTACCCCAGGGTTCGGCGGACCGCCTGCCCAACTCTCGCCGGGACTCACTCATTCACTACAGTCCTCACTTAAAATCTGAATAAATCACAAGAATAAATAGGGCAACGATCCAGAACTTAAAGCGAAACTTATAGACATTGCCATCCCCAAAAGGGAGTGTAAAGATCGAATATACAAAGGTTCTCAATCCTTCATACGTCCAGCCCGTGCCAAGCACTAGGCGAGAACCACTACAAAAGAAACAAAAGAACTAGACTGGCTAGTCTATGCTCTCATTCTGCTCGCCGTCCCCTGTTAAGGAAAACAAAACTAAAGGGGTGAGCTAAAAGCTCAGTGAGGTTCCGAACAGATAATCAAACAATCAATTCAATACATTAAACATGGAGTATCAATAATTCAAGAAACATTTACAATGGAAAGCGATAGTAACATTCATTAAAAGGATACGGGCTCACATGGAGCTATTCGTTCGTTCGTTCGTTCCCCAGACATTTCCCCTTATTCCTCCAATTATTTGAAAATTTCCTTTTTGAGAAGTAAACCCTCGTGCCTTCGTTCGTTCATTCATCCCCTTCCGGACGTTGGCCGGACTCCACCCATCCGGACGTAGCCGGACTACAAGGTAATGCTCGAATATACCAAATTCACCCAGGGTCACCATATCGCCCGACCGAGTCCGCTTCTGGCTCGAGTCGATCGGTAACGAAGGGCAGGGCCCAGTTCAGCCAAACGGCTTACATTCATGCGCAACTAGCATTTAATCATTTAATCATTGAAAATTTTACATTTATTTAGGTCGAGTGCGATAAAGTACACACTCGCCTAGAAAACTCGTTTTAACAATCATTAAAAGCACTTAACACATTATCAATCAATAATAACAAGCCAATAAGTCAAGGAAATATAACAAACAAAGAACACTCACCTAGTTATGTAAAATAACGTGCAAAATATCCTTCTGGATATTACCCTTAGTCACCAATGAAACCTAAGATTGAACAAGAGAACATATTACAGTTTATCGAGCAAAACATTTAAGGGGAAACGAAGAAACCCGACTAATTAGGAGTAAAACGTGTAAATATAACTTTCAAGTAAAAAGAGGGTTGTTTGGACCCAAGGATGAAAATAACTAGGGTTTCAAAATCAATCGCAAAACCAAGCTCAAAGGGCTTATAGAATTCCAACGGAAAACATTTGACTAACGACAAATCAAAAGACAAATAGATAGGCTAAGAAAATATTTTTCGGAATCGTAAAGAATCGTTTGTATGACTAAAAGTCACTATATATTCAAGTAGAGGTTATATAACAAGGGTTTTGATGAAAATCATATGGAAAAGGAAGACTCTTAAAACCGTACTTGAAAGTAGTTCACTTGTGGCCGATAAAACCCTAACTCATACTTCTATATTTTGGGTACAGAGTAAGTAAACATTTGGCGTTTCAAATTGAAGAGGTATCATGTTTTGGAATGGTAAAACGATCATAGTATTTGCCAAACGAAAATATACAAATTCAAATAGAAACTTAGTCCTTGAGCGAAAATTTGGGCAGCACGCCCTTTGTGTTTACCTAATTTTCCAGCCATTTTGGCTTCATTATTTTTCTCATTCAAGCCCAAGTTTATACACAACACAAATGCATTTCAATAGCCGTTCCATAGGCTCAAGACAATACAAGGGCATAAATCAACTAATAACAAATGCGGAAATGAAGTTTACAAAGAAAACAGATTTGATAGGGTTTTGCGGAATGGGCACATCCGAGGCTACGCTTATCGGATTGAGGTGAAACTTATACCATTTCGAAGCTAAGAGAAAGGGATACAAGATTGAAGAAGGTCACTCAGTCCAGTTTGTAGTGCAACTAGGTCAAAAGATCAGTATACCAAACCAGCACCGTCAAAACAGGTTTACAAACCGCATTCTCGCTCAAATATCACAAGTCAGGCTCCCCAAGTCCAAATCAAGTGATTCCAAAGCCATCCGAAAACTAAGATACAAGGATACAATTCTTAGGAAGACATCAACAACTAAATCAGAAGCATTCCGAATCAAATTAACCAATTACAGAGGCAATTATCAAGTTCGGGTAGAAACAGGGCAGCAGGGGTAAATCGGTCTTTTCACAGGCTACGTTGCTCTGATTGAGTTGAAATTTTGTAGGCACCTATAAAATATCATTCTATACAACTTCTATGTTTTATGCCAAGCCTAATTCGGCCTCTAACTATGAGTAACAGTACCGGGCAGAACTGAAACATGAAATTCCAGAAATCTGGAAATTTTGGTTTTCAATTGAATTTTCTTCCTTTCCTTGTTCCAATCACTACCAAAGCCCCTTATATAATCTTATATACAACATATACTAACCATACAACAAGTTTAGGCAGAAAATCATCAAACCCTAACTTGCATATATCATCCAAAATCATCACAACAACTTGTATAACTTGTAGTCTAATCAAAACATGAGCTAGATAACATCTTAAACCAGAAATTAAAAGAACAAGAACTATGATCAGATCTTATACCTCAAAACAAAGCTTGAAAGAGTGATACTTCACCACCTTTGGAAATTTTTAGTTCCCCTAGCTTCCCAAGCCCACAACTCACTCTTTAATCGGTTTAGAATTTTGATTCCTCACTTAGATGGTGCAAATCAAGAAGAAAATTGTTTTCTCTTGCTCCCCCTTTCTCTCTCTCTTGTCTCGGCCAAGCTCAAGGAAAAATGAAGAAGAAAGGCTGCTCTATGGTGATTAAAAGGCAAGAAGATTAGGATTAGTCTAAGCCACAAGTTTTGCCAACACTTGGATCAACCACAATCACAAAATTTTCTCTTTCTTCTCCTTGCACTTTTGGCCACAAATTTCGGTCAAAGGCAGCTGGAAATGAGGGGATATTTTGCTCAAATATCAATGAGCTCATGTGGTAAGAAAGTGGTGGTCCAGCGGTGCGTTCAATAGGTAGTGCGCGGTACACGTCGGTTCGCACCGTTTTTCCTTAAATCGCACGTATTAGGGTTTTTACTTCCTATTCACTAACCTTATATCATTGCTTCTAATCACATATTATTTCTCACCTAAAAGTCACTTTTAATCACCAAATTTGATCCTTGCTTCGTACCGAAAAATCATCCGGTGAAAAATCGCGAAAAACCCTAATTTGCTCCAGTCTTGAAACCGAAAAGTGAAACCCTACTTTCTAGGTTCATTTGCACTTATTATGGAATTACTGGGTAGTAGGCTATAATAAATGAATAATTTCCAAATAAAAGGCATTTTTGAGAAAAATATAAGAAATTTGCGAGTCCTCACACTCTCTCCCCCTTAAAAGAATTTCGACCTCGAAATTCATACCTTCCGTCGCCTCGGAGGACCCCAGAACTCGGTGCTGATCTACGGCATAAACTTGTGTTGATACCTTTGTTCGGTTTTCTCTTTCATGAATTTGTTTCAGTTTGGTTCCTTCCACTTGTTGAGTACTACCCTCTCGTGGCTATTTCTTCGGGCAATTGCTACGTTGATGATTGCTACTCCCACAAATCAAACATTTTCCCCCTTTTCGCCAGCAATCATTCTCAGTGTGATTTGCCTTTCCACAGTATCCACAGGCCAATCGAGGAACTACTGTTGGATCTTCTCGAGAAATGTCCTTTGATCCGATCTGACTTCCTTTCATGGACCTTTCATCGACTGCTCTTAATGTCCAAGGTGGGCGAGGGGAATGGTTCACTTTTTGCACTTTGGAGAGCAGTATCTTTTCTCCAGATTCCTCAGGTATACTGCTGGATGTATCTCTTTTCCGCGTTTGAAAGGCTTTTACTTGGGCTTTCACATCCTCAATTCTTTGGGCCTTCTCAAGAGCCTCTGTAAACGTATTAACTTGAACTGCCGCTAATGCCTCCTGGATTTCCAAATTTAGTCCTTGAATAAATCGTCTTATTCTCCGTCGCTCCGTCACCACCAATTCGGAAGCGAATTTAGACAGTCTAGTAAATTTGGTCTCATATTCAGCCACACTTAGGGTTCCCTGACGCAACCCAATAAATTCGTCCTCCCTCCTTTCTTGGACTAAAGGTGGGAGATACTTTTCATTAAATTCCCTTACAAAGTTCGCCCATGTCCATACCGTCTGTTCTCTTTCCCACTTGGCCTTAATTACATTCCACCACGCGCGGGCTGGTCCTTCGAATTGAAATACAGCAAAATTTACTTGTCTTTGCTCCGTGTAATTCAAAGCCGCGAAGATATTAATCATTGCCTCCAACCACTGCTCAGCTATATCTGGATCAGGCCCTCCTTGAAATTTCGGAGGTAGAAACTTTTGGAACCTCTCAAGAGCCTTATCCTCTCCGATCTCAGGATTCCGGGGTTGATTCACGGGCATTTTACCTTGTTGATCTACCAGTCGTGCCAGGATATTTGTCATTTGTTGCATCGCCGTCGCCATTTGATCTCCAGCCTCAACCCTCGGTCCCTGTTCTTGCTCCGCCACTGTTTCTCTTTCTTCTCTCGGTTCTTGAGCTTGCCTAGCTCCACGGCCACGACTAGCTCCACGTCCACGACTACGTCTCCCGTCCATATATATGTTTTCCCCCTCTCTTTTCTTTTCTTTTCCCCCAAAAAGGTAATTTAGTGAATAAACACAGTAAATTGACTACAGTAACAAATTCTAGCATTCCAAATACACAAATCAATATATACGCACATAACACGCCATATCAAGAAGACGGATAAGCAAATACACAAATACATATCAAGTTGGACAGATAACCATGTACACACAGGTATACTAACGTCATGTAGTAACAATATACAGGTAAATCAAAAGGAAAAGGTAAAGTCGTCCCAGTATCAGCCCGTCCGGTCTCTCACGTCACTTACTATCCAAACTAGATGTCCCTGACCTCTTGTGCTCATTCTAGTCAGACAAAGCCTGTTCATGTTCCCAAAATACAAGTCTCAAGTCCTTAGCAGCGCCGCAACTCTAGAGTACTCAGGCACGAGAATCCGAAATAAGATAATTCACATCTCGAGCTGCAGTCCCAAGAGTAAACTATCTACAATCGGAATTCCTACCTGACATACCTATCTATGGTCCTCAGATACCATGAGAAAGATTTAAGACCTATAACATTCGCAATTCATAGCTTCACTTAGTCCCTCATACTTATTCACCACTTAGTCCAGGGTCACTCCGCACAGAGACCACGCGAAGCAGCTATAGGTTTTATCCCTCAATCGCTTAACTTTCAAGTCAAATCGAATCCCACAGTCCGGCATCCTAAACTTCAAGCCTAGGATACACTACAGATATCTGAAGCCTAAGCTCTGATACCACCTGTGACGGCCCCACCTCTCCCTAGGGCGTACCCCAGGGTTCGGCGGACCGCCTGCCCAACTCTCGCCGGGACTCACTCATTCACTACAGTCCTCACTTAAAATCTGAATAAATCACAAGAATAAATAGGGCAACGATCCAGAACTTAAAGCGAAACTTATAGACATTGCCATCCCCAAAAGGGAGTGTAAAGATCGAATATACAAAGGTTCTCAATCCTTCATACGTCCAGCCCGTGCCAAGCACTAGGCGAGAACCACTACAAAAGAAACAAAAGAACTAGACTGGCTAGTCTATGCTCTCATTCTGCTCGCCGTCCCCTGTTAAGGAAAACAAAACTAAAGGGGTGAGCTAAAAGCTCAGTGAGGTTCCGAACAGATAATCAAACAATCAATTCAATACATTAAACATGGAGTATCAATAATTCAAGAAACATTTACAATGGAAAGCGATAGTAACATTCATTAAAAGGATACGGGCTCACATGGAGCTATTCGTTCGTTCGTTCGTTCCCCAGACATTTCCCCTTATTCCTCCAATTATTTGAAAATTTCCTTTTTGAGAAGTAAACCCTCGTGCCTTCGTTCGTTCATTCATCCCCTTCCGGACGTTGGCCGGACTCCACCCATCCGGACGTAGCCGGACTACAAGGTAATGCTCGAATATACCAAATTCACCCAGGGTCACCATATCGCCCGACCGAGTCCGCTTCTGGCTCGAGTCGATCGGTAACGAAGGGCAGGGCCCAGTTCAGCCAAACGGCTTACATTCATGCGCAACTAGCATTTAATCATTTAATCATTGAAAATTTTACATTTATTTAGGTCGAGTGCGATAAAGTACACACTCGCCTAGAAAACTCGTTTTAACAATCATTAAAAGCACTTAACACATTATCAATCAATAATAACAAGCCAATAAGTCAAGGAAATATAACAAACAAAGAACACTCACCTAGTTATGTAAAATAACGTGCAAAATATCCTTCTGGATATTACCCTTAGTCACCAATGAAACCTAAGATTGAACAAGAGAACATATTACAGTTTATCGAGCAAAACATTTAAGGGGAAACGAAGAAACCCGACTAATTAGGAGTAAAACGTGTAAATATAACTTTCAAGTAAAAAGAGGGTTGTTTGGACCCAAGGATGAAAATAACTAGGGTTTCAAAATCAATCGCAAAACCAAGCTCAAAGGGCTTATAGAATTCCAACGGAAAACATTTGACTAACGACAAATCAAAAGACAAATAGATAGGCTAAGAAAATATTTTTCGGAATCGTAAAGAATCGTTTGTATGACTAAAAGTCACTATATATTCAAGTAGAGGTTATATAACAAGGGTTTTGATGAAAATCATATGGAAAAGGAAGACTCTTAAAACCGTACTTGAAAGTAGTTCACTTGTGGCCGATAAAACCCTAACTCATACTTCTATATTTTGGGTACAGAGTAAGTAAACATTTGGCGTTTCAAATTGAAGAGGTATCATGTTTTGGAATGGTAAAACGATCATAGTATTTGCCAAACGAAAATATACAAATTCAAATAGAAACTTAGTCCTTGAGCGAAAATTTGGGCAGCACGCCCTTTGTGTTTACCTAATTTTCCAGCCATTTTGGCTTCATTATTTTTCTCATTCAAGCCCAAGTTTATACACAACACAAATGCATTTCAATAGCCGTTCCATAGGCTCAAGACAATACAAGGGCATAAATCAACTAATAACAAATGCGGAAATGAAGTTTACAAAGAAAACAGATTTGATAGGGTTTTGCGGAATGGGCACATCCGAGGCTACGCTTATCGGATTGAGGTGAAACTTATACCATTTCGAAGCTAAGAGAAAGGGATACAAGATTGAAGAAGGTCACTCAGTCCAGTTTGTAGTGCAACTAGGTCAAAAGATCAGTATACCAAACCAGCACCGTCAAAACAGGTTTACAAACCGCATTCTCGCTCAAATATCACAAGTCAGGCTCCCCAAGTCCAAATCAAGTGATTCCAAAGCCATCCGAAAACTAAGATACAAGGATACAATTCTTAGGAAGACATCAAC
This sequence comes from Coffea arabica, assembly GCF_036785885.1. Classification (NCBI taxonomy): domain Eukaryota; kingdom Viridiplantae; phylum Streptophyta; class Magnoliopsida; order Gentianales; family Rubiaceae; genus Coffea; species Coffea arabica. Next base: position 23,201,607 of record NC_092311.1, on the reverse strand, counting down.
AACTAAATCAGAAGCATTCCGAATCAAATTAACCAATTACAGAGGCAATTATCAAGTTCGGGTAGAAACAGGGCAGCAGGGGTAAATCGGTCTTTTCACAGGCTACGTTGCTCTGATTGAGTTGAAATTTTGTAGGCACCTATAAAATATCATTCTATACAACTTCTATGTTTTATGCCAAGCCTAATTCGGCCTCTAACTATGAGTAACAGTACCGGGCAGAACTGAAACATGAAATTCCAGAAATCTGGAAATTTTGGTTTTCAATTGAATTTTCTTCCTTTCCTTGTTCCAATCACTACCAAAGCCCCTTATATAATCTTATATACAACATATACTAACCATACAACAAGTTTAGGCAGAAAATCATCAAACCCTAACTTGCATATATCATCCAAAATCATCACAACAACTTGTATAACTTGTAGTCTAATCAAAACATGAGCTAGATAACATCTTAAACCAGAAATTAAAAGAACAAGAACTATGATCAGATCTTATACCTCAAAACAAAGCTTGAAAGAGTGATACTTCACCACCTTTGGAAATTTTTAGTTCCCCTAGCTTCCCAAGCCCACAACTCACTCTTTAATCGGTTTAGAATTTTGATTCCTCACTTAGATGGTGCAAATCAAGAAGAAAATTGTTTTCTCTTGCTCCCCCTTTCTCTCTCTCTTGTCTCGGCCAAGCTCAAGGAAAAATGAAGAAGAAAGGCTGCTCTATGGTGATTAAAAGGCAAGAAGATTAGGATTAGTCTAAGCCACAAGTTTTGCCAACACTTGGATCAACCACAATCACAAAATTTTCTCTTTCTTCTCCTTGCACTTTTGGCCACAAATTTCGGTCAAAGGCAGCTGGAAATGAGGGGATATTTTGCTCAAATATCAATGAGCTCATGTGGTAAGAAAGTGGTGGTCCAGCGGTGCGTTCAATAGGTAGTGCGCGGTACACGTCGGTTCGCACCGTTTTTCCTTAAATCGCACGTATTAGGGTTTTTACTTCCTATTCACTAACCTTATATCATTGCTTCTAATCACATATTATTTCTCACCTAAAAGTCACTTTTAATCACCAAATTTGATCCTTGCTTCGTACCGAAAAATCATCCGGTGAAAAATCGCGAAAAACCCTAATTTGCTCCAGTCTTGAAACCGAAAAGTGAAACCCTACTTTCTAGGTTCATTTGCACTTATTATGGAATTACTGGGTAGTAGGCTATAATAAATGAATAATTTCCAAATAAAAGGCATTTTTGAGAAAAATATAAGAAATTTGCGAGTCCTCACACTCTCTCCCCCTTAAAAGAATTTCGACCTCGAAATTCATACCTTCCGTCGCCTCGGAGGACCCCAGAACTCGGTGCTGATCTACGGCATAAACTTGTGTTGATACCTTTGTTCGGTTTTCTCTTTCATGAATTTGTTTCAGTTTGGTTCCTTCCACTTGTTGAGTACTACCCTCTCGTGGCTATTTCTTCGGGCAATTGCTACGTTGATGATTGCTACTCCCACAAATCAAACATTTTCCCCCTTTTCGCCAGCAATCATTCTCAGTGTGATTTGCCTTTCCACAGTATCCACAGGCCAATCGAGGAACTACTGTTGGATCTTCTCGAGAAATGTCCTTTGATCCGATCTGACTTCCTTTCATGGACCTTTCATCGACTGCTCTTAATGTCCAAGGTGGGCGAGGGGAATGGTTCACTTTTTGCACTTTGGAGAGCAGTATCTTTTCTCCAGATTCCTCAGGTATACTGCTGGATGTATCTCTTTTCCGCGTTTGAAAGGCTTTTACTTGGGCTTTCACATCCTCAATTCTTTGGGCCTTCTCAAGAGCCTCTGTAAACGTATTAACTTGAACTGCCGCTAATGCCTCCTGGATTTCCAAATTTAGTCCTTGAATAAATCGTCTTATTCTCCGTCGCTCCGTCACCACCAATTCGGAAGCGAATTTAGACAGTCTAGTAAATTTGGTCTCATATTCAGCCACACTTAGGGTTCCCTGACGCAACCCAATAAATTCGTCCTCCCTCCTTTCTTGGACTAAAGGTGGGAGATACTTTTCATTAAATTCCCTTACAAAGTTCGCCCATGTCCATACCGTCTGTTCTCTTTCCCACTTGGCCTTAATTACATTCCACCACGCGCGGGCTGGTCCTTCGAATTGAAATACAGCAAAATTTACTTGTCTTTGCTCCGTGTAATTCAAAGCCGCGAAGATATTAATCATTGCCTCCAACCACTGCTCAGCTATATCTGGATCAGGCCCTCCTTGAAATTTCGGAGGTAGAAACTTTTGGAACCTCTCAAGAGCCTTATCCTCTCCGATCTCAGGATTCCGGGGTTGATTCACGGGCATTTTACCTTGTTGATCTACCAGTCGTGCCAGGATATTTGTCATTTGTTGCATCGCCGTCGCCATTTGATCTCCAGCCTCAACCCTCGGTCCCTGTTCTTGCTCCGCCACTGTTTCTCTTTCTTCTCTCGGTTCTTGAGCTTGCCTAGCTCCACGGCCACGACTAGCTCCACGTCCACGACTACGTCTCCCGTCCATATATATGTTTTCCCCCTCTCTTTTCTTTTCTTTTCCCCCAAAAAGGTAATTTAGTGAATAAACACAGTAAATTGACTACAGTAACAAATTCTAGCATTCCAAATACACAAATCAATATATACGCACATAACACGCCATATCAAGAAGACGGATAAGCAAATACACAAATACATATCAAGTTGGACAGATAACCATGTACACACAGGTATACTAACGTCATGTAGTAACAATATACAGGTAAATCAAAAGGAAAAGGTAAAGTCGTCCCAGTATCAGCCCGTCCGGTCTCTCACGTCACTTACTATCCAAACTAGATGTCCCTGACCTCTTGTGCTCATTCTAGTCAGACAAAGCCTGTTCATGTTCCCAAAATACAAGTCTCAAGTCCTTAGCAGCGCCGCAACTCTAGAGTACTCAGGCACGAGAATCCGAAATAAGATAATTCACATCTCGAGCTGCAGTCCCAAGAGTAAACTATCTACAATCGGAATTCCTACCTGACATACCTATCTATGGTCCTCAGATACCATGAGAAAGATTTAAGACCTATAACATTCGCAATTCATAGCTTCACTTAGTCCCTCATACTTATTCACCACTTAGTCCAGGGTCACTCCGCACAGAGACCACGCGAAGCAGCTATAGGTTTTATCCCTCAATCGCTTAACTTTCAAGTCAAATCGAATCCCACAGTCCGGCATCCTAAACTTCAAGCCTAGGATACACTACAGATATCTGAAGCCTAAGCTCTGATACCACCTGTGACGGCCCCACCTCTCCCTAGGGCGTACCCCAGGGTTCGGCGGACCGCCTGCCCAACTCTCGCCGGGACTCACTCATTCACTACAGTCCTCACTTAAAATCTGAATAAATCACAAGAATAAATAGGGCAACGATCCAGAACTTAAAGCGAAACTTATAGACATTGCCATCCCCAAAAGGGAGTGTAAAGATCGAATATACAAAGGTTCTCAATCCTTCATACGTCCAGCCCGTGCCAAGCACTAGGCGAGAACCACTACAAAAGAAACAAAAGAACTAGACTGGCTAGTCTATGCTCTCATTCTGCTCGCCGTCCCCTGTTAAGGAAAACAAAACTAAAGGGGTGAGCTAAAAGCTCAGTGAGGTTCCGAACAGATAATCAAACAATCAATTCAATACATTAAACATGGAGTATCAATAATTCAAGAAACATTTACAATGGAAAGCGATAGTAACATTCATTAAAAGGATACGGGCTCACATGGAGCTATTCGTTCGTTCGTTCGTTCCCCAGACATTTCCCCTTATTCCTCCAATTATTTGAAAATTTCCTTTTTGAGAAGTAAACCCTCGTGCCTTCGTTCGTTCATTCATCCCCTTCCGGACGTTGGCCGGACTCCACCCATCCGGACGTAGCCGGACTACAAGGTAATGCTCGAATATACCAAATTCACCCAGGGTCACCATATCGCCCGACCGAGTCCGCTTCTGGCTCGAGTCGATCGGTAACGAAGGGCAGGGCCCAGTTCAGCCAAACGGCTTACATTCATGCGCAACTAGCATTTAATCATTTAATCATTGAAAATTTTACATTTATTTAGGTCGAGTGCGATAAAGTACACACTCGCCTAGAAAACTCGTTTTAACAATCATTAAAAGCACTTAACACATTATCAATCAATAATAACAAGCCAATAAGTCAAGGAAATATAACAAACAAAGAACACTCACCTAGTTATGTAAAATAACGTGCAAAATATCCTTCTGGATATTACCCTTAGTCACCAATGAAACCTAAGATTGAACAAGAGAACATATTACAGTTTATCGAGCAAAACATTTAAGGGGAAACGAAGAAACCCGACTAATTAGGAGTAAAACGTGTAAATATAACTTTCAAGTAAAAAGAGGGTTGTTTGGACCCAAGGATGAAAATAACTAGGGTTTCAAAATCAATCGCAAAACCAAGCTCAAAGGGCTTATAGAATTCCAACGGAAAACATTTGACTAACGACAAATCAAAAGACAAATAGATAGGCTAAGAAAATATTTTTCGGAATCGTAAAGAATCGTTTGTATGACTAAAAGTCACTATATATTCAAGTAGAGGTTATATAACAAGGGTTTTGATGAAAATCATATGGAAAAGGAAGACTCTTAAAACCGTACTTGAAAGTAGTTCACTTGTGGCCGATAAAACCCTAACTCATACTTCTATATTTTGGGTACAGAGTAAGTAAACATTTGGCGTTTCAAATTGAAGAGGTATCATGTTTTGGAATGGTAAAACGATCATAGTATTTGCCAAACGAAAATATACAAATTCAAATAGAAACTTAGTCCTTGAGCGAAAATTTGGGCAGCACGCCCTTTGTGTTTACCTAATTTTCCAGCCATTTTGGCTTCATTATTTTTCTCATTCAAGCCCAAGTTTATACACAACACAAATGCATTTCAATAGCCGTTCCATAGGCTCAAGACAATACAAGGGCATAAATCAACTAATAACAAATGCGGAAATGAAGTTTACAAAGAAAACAGATTTGATAGGGTTTTGCGGAATGGGCACATCCGAGGCTACGCTTATCGGATTGAGGTGAAACTTATACCATTTCGAAGCTAAGAGAAAGGGATACAAGATTGAAGAAGGTCACTCAGTCCAGTTTGTAGTGCAACTAGGTCAAAAGATCAGTATACCAAACCAGCACCGTCAAAACAGGTTTACAAACCGCATTCTCGCTCAAATATCACAAGTCAGGCTCCCCAAGTCCAAATCAAGTGATTCCAAAGCCATCCGAAAACTAAGATACAAGGATACAATTCTTAGGAAGACATCAACAACTAAATCAGAAGCATTCCGAATCAAATTAACCAATTACAGAGGCAATTATCAAGTTCGGGTAGAAACAGGGCAGCAGGGGTAAATCGGTCTTTTCACAGGCTACGTTGCTCTGATTGAGTTGAAATTTTGTAGGCACCTATAAAATATCATTCTATACAACTTCTATGTTTTATGCCAAGCCTAATTCGGCCTCTAACTATGAGTAACAGTACCGGGCAGAACTGAAACATGAAATTCCAGAAATCTGGAAATTTTGGTTTTCAATTGAATTTTCTTCCTTTCCTTGTTCCAATCACTACCAAAGCCCCTTATATAATCTTATATACAACATATACTAACCATACAACAAGTTTAGGCAGAAAATCATCAAACCCTAACTTGCATATATCATCCAAAATCATCACAACAACTTGTATAACTTGTAGTCTAATCAAAACATGAGCTAGATAACATCTTAAACCAGAAATTAAAAGAACAAGAACTATGATCAGATCTTATACCTCAAAACAAAGCTTGAAAGAGTGATACTTCACCACCTTTGGAAATTTTTAGTTCCCCTAGCTTCCCAAGCCCACAACTCACTCTTTAATCGGTTTAGAATTTTGATTCCTCACTTAGATGGTGCAAATCAAGAAGAAAATTGTTTTCTCTTGCTCCCCCTTTCTCTCTCTCTTGTCTCGGCCAAGCTCAAGGAAAAATGAAGAAGAAAGGCTGCTCTATGGTGATTAAAAGGCAAGAAGATTAGGATTAGTCTAAGCCACAAGTTTTGCCAACACTTGGATCAACCACAATCACAAAATTTTCTCTTTCTTCTCCTTGCACTTTTGGCCACAAATTTCGGTCAAAGGCAGCTGGAAATGAGGGGATATTTTGCTCAAATATCAATGAGCTCATGTGGTAAGAAAGTGGTGGTCCAGCGGTGCGTTCAATAGGTAGTGCGCGGTACACGTCGGTTCGCACCGTTTTTCCTTAAATCGCACGTATTAGGGTTTTTACTTCCTATTCACTAACCTTATATCATTGCTTCTAATCACATATTATTTCTCACCTAAAAGTCACTTTTAATCACCAAATTTGATCCTTGCTTCGTACCGAAAAATCATCCGGTGAAAAATCGCGAAAAACCCTAATTTGCTCCAGTCTTGAAACCGAAAAGTGAAACCCTACTTTCTAGGTTCATTTGCACTTATTATGGAATTACTGGGTAGTAGGCTATAATAAATGAATAATTTCCAAATAAAAGGCATTTTTGAGAAAAATATAAGAAATTTGCGAGTCCTCACACTCTCTCCCCCTTAAAAGAATTTCGACCTCGAAATTCATACCTTCCGTCGCCTCGGAGGACCCCAGAACTCGGTGCTGATCTACGGCATAAACTTGTGTTGATACCTTTGTTCGGTTTTCTCTTTCATGAATTTGTTTCAGTTTGGTTCCTTCCACTTGTTGAGTACTACCCTCTCGTGGCTATTTCTTCGGGCAATTGCTACGTTGATGATTGCTACTCCCACAAATCAAACATTTTCCCCCTTTTCGCCAGCAATCATTCTCAGTGTGATTTGCCTTTCCACAGTATCCACAGGCCAATCGAGGAACTACTGTTGGATCTTCTCGAGAAATGTCCTTTGATCCGATCTGACTTCCTTTCATGGACCTTTCATCGACTGCTCTTAATGTCCAAGGTGGGCGAGGGGAATGGTTCACTTTTTGCACTTTGGAGAGCAGTATCTTTTCTCCAGATTCCTCAGGTATACTGCTGGATGTATCTCTTTTCCGCGTTTGAAAGGCTTTTACTTGGGCTTTCACATCCTCAATTCTTTGGGCCTTCTCAAGAGCCTCTGTAAACGTATTAACTTGAACTGCCGCTAATGCCTCCTGGATTTCCAAATTTAGTCCTTGAATAAATCGTCTTATTCTCCGTCGCTCCGTCACCACCAATTCGGAAGCGAATTTAGACAGTCTAGTAAATTTGGTCTCATATTCAGCCACACTTAGGGTTCCCTGACGCAACCCAATAAATTCGTCCTCCCTCCTTTCTTGGACTAAAGGTGGGAGATACTTTTCATTAAATTCCCTTACAAAGTTCGCCCATGTCCATACCGTCTGTTCTCTTTCCCACTTGGCCTTAATTACATTCCACCACGCGCGGGCTGGTCCTTCGAATTGAAATACAGCAAAATTTACTTGTCTTTGCTCCGTGTAATTCAAAGCCGCGAAGATATTAATCATTGCCTCCAACCACTGCTCAGCTATATCTGGATCAGGCCCTCCTTGAAATTTCGGAGGTAGAAACTTTTGGAACCTCTCAAGAGCCTTATCCTCTCCGATCTCAGGATTCCGGGGTTGATTCACGGGCATTTTACCTTGTTGATCTACCAGTCGTGCCAGGATATTTGTCATTTGTTGCATCGCCGTCGCCATTTGATCTCCAGCCTCAACCCTCGGTCCCTGTTCTTGCTCCGCCACTGTTTCTCTTTCTTCTCTCGGTTCTTGAGCTTGCCTAGCTCCACGGCCACGACTAGCTCCACGTCCACGACTACGTCTCCCGTCCATATATATGTTTTCCCCCTCTCTTTTCTTTTCTTTTCCCCCACAAAGGTAATTTAGTGAATAAACACAGTAAATTGACTACAGTAACAAATTCTAGCATTCCAAATACACAAATCAATATATACGCACATAACACGCCATATCAAGAAGACGGATAAGCAAATACACAAATACATATCAAGTTGGACAGATAACCATGTACACACAGGTATACTAACGTCATGTAGTAACAATATACAGGTAAATCAAAAGGAAAAGGTAAAGTCGTCCCAGTATCAGCCCGTCCGGTCTCTCACGTCACTTACTATCCAAACTAGATGTCCCTGACCTCTTGTGCTCATTCTAGTCAGACAAAGCCTGTTCATGTTCCCAAAATACAAGTCTCAAGTCCTTAGCAGCGCCGCAACTCTAGAGTACTCAGGCACGAGAATCCGAAATAAGATAATTCACATCTCGAGCTGCAGTCCCAAGAGTAAACTATCTACAATCGGAATTCCTACCTGACATACCTATCTATGGTCCTCAGATACCATGAGAAAGATTTAAGACCTATAACATTCGCAATTCATAGCTTCACTTAGTCCCTCATACTTATTCACCACTTAGTCCAGGGTCACTCCGCACAGAGACCACGCGAAGCAGCTATAGGTTTTATCCCTCAATCGCTTAACTTTCAAGTCAAATCGAATCCCACAGTCCGGCATCCTAAACTTCAAGCCTAGGATACACTACAGATATCTGAAGCCTAATCTCTGATACCACCTGTGACGGCCCCACCTCTCCCTAGGGCGTACCCCAGGGTTCGGCGGACCGCCTGCCCAACTCTCGCCGGGACTCACTCATTCACTACAGTCCTCACTTAAAATCTGAATAAATCACAAGAATAAATAGGGCAACGATCCAGAACTTAAAGCGAAACTTATAGACATTGCCATCCCCAAAAGGGAGTGTAAAGATCGAATATACAAAGGTTCTCAATCCTTCATACGTCCAGCCCGTGCCAAGCACTAGGCGAGAACCACTACAAAAGAAACAAAAGAACTAGACTGGCTAGTCTATGCTCTCATTCTGCTCGCCGTCCCCTGTTAAGGAAAACAAAACTAAAGGGGTGAGCTAAAAGCTCAGTGAGGTTCCGAACAGATAATCAAACAATCAATTCAATACATTAAACATGGAGTATCAATAATTCAAGAAACATTTACAATGGAAAGCGATAGTAACATTCATTAAAAGGATACGGGCTCACATGGAGCTATTCGTTCGTTCGTTCGTTCCCCAGACATTTCCCCTTATTCCTCCAATTATTTGAAAATTTCCTTTTTGAGAAGTAAACCCTCGTGCCTTCGTTCGTTCATTCATCCCCTTCCGGACGTTGGCCGGACTCCACCCATCCGGACGTAGCCGGACTACAAGGTAATGCTCGAATATACCAAATTCACCCAGGGTCACCATATCGCCCGACCGAGTCCGCTTCTGGCTCGAGTCGATCGGTAACGAAGGGCAGGGCCCAGTTCAGCCAAACGGCTTACATTCATGCGCAACTAGCATTTAATCATTTAATCATTGAAAATTTTACATTTATTTAGGTCGAGTGCGATAAAGTACACACTCGCCTAGAAAACTCGTTTTAACAATCATTAAAAGCACTTAACACATTATCAATCAATAATAACAAGCCAATAAGTCAAGGAAATATAACAAACAAAGAACACTCACCTAGTTATGTAAAATAACGTGCAAAATATCCTTCTGGATATTACCCTTAGTCACCAATGAAACCTAAGATTGAACAAGAGAACATATTACAGTTTATCGAGCAAAACATTTAAGGGGAAACGAAGAAACCCGACTAATTAGGAGTAAAACGTGTAAATATAACTTTCAAGTAAAAAGAGGGTTGTTTGGACCCAAGGATGAAAATAACTAGGGTTTCAAAATCAATCGCAAAACCAAGCTCAAAGGGCTTATAGAATTCCAACGGAAAACATTTGACTAACGACAAATCAAAAGACAAATAGATAGGCTAAGAAAATATTTTTCGGAATCGTAAAGAATCGTTTGTATGACTAAAAGTCACTATATATTCAAGTAGAGGTTATATAACAAGGGTTTTGATGAAAATCATATGGAAAAGGAAGACTCTTAAAACCGTACTTGAAAGTAGTTCACTTGTGGCCGATAAAACCCTAACTCATACTTCTATATTTTGGGTACAGAGTAAGTAAACATTTGGCGTTTCAAATTGAAGAGGTATCATGTTTTGGAATGGTAAAACGATCATAGTATTTGCCAAACGAAAATATACAAATTCAAATAGAAACTTAGTCCTTGAGCGAAAATTTGGGCAGCACGCCCTTTGTGTTTACCTAATTTTCCAGCCATTTTGGCTTCATTATTTTTCTCATTCAAGCCCAAGTTTATACACAACACAAATGCATTTCAATAGCCGTTCCATAGGCTCAAGACAATACAAGGGCATAAATCAACTAATAACAAATGCGGAAATGAAGTTTACAAAGAAAACAGATTTGATAGGGTTTTGCGGAATGGGCACATCCGAGGCTACGCTTATCGGATTGAGGTGAAACTTATACCATTTCGAAGCTAAGAGAAAGGGATACAAGATTGAAGAAGGTCACTCAGTCCAGTTTGTAGTGCAACTAGGTCAAAAGATCAGTATACCAAACCAGCACCGTCAAAACAGGTTTACAAACCGCATTCTCGCTCAAATATCACAAGTCAGGCTCCCCAAGTCCAAATCAAGTGATTCCAAAGCCATCCGAAAACTAAGATACAAGGATACAATTCTTAGGAAGACATCAACAACTAAATCAGAAGCATTCCGAATCAAATTAACCAATTACAGAGGCAATTATCAAGTTCGGGTAGAAACAGGGCAGCAGGGGTAAATCGGTCTTTTCACAGGCTACGTTGCTCTGATTGAGTTGAAATTTTGTAGGCACCTATAAAATATCATTCTATACAACTTCTATGTTTTATGCCAAGCCTAATTCGGCCTCTAACTATGAGTAACAGTACCGGGCAGAACTGAAACATGAAATTCCAGAAATCTGGAAATTTTGGTTTTCAATTGAATTTTCTTCCTTTCCTTGTTCCAATCACTACCAAAGCCCCTTATATAATCTTATATACAACATATACTAACCATACAACAAGTTTAGGCAGAAAATCATCAAACCCTAACTTGCATATATCATCCAAAATCATCACAACAACTTGTATAACTTGTAGTCTAATCAAAACATGAGCTAGATAACATCTTAAACCAGAAATTAAAAGAACAAGAACTATGATCAGATCTTATACCTCAAAACAAAGCTTGAAAGAGTGATACTTCACCACCTTTGGAAATTTTTAGTTCCCCTAGCTTCCCAAGCCCACAACTCACTCTTTAATCGGTTTAGAATTTTGATTCCTCACTTAGATGGTGCAAATCAAGAAGAAAATTGTTTTCTCTTGCTCCCCCTTTCTCTCTCTCTTGTCTCGGCCAAGCTCAAGGAAAAATGAAGAAGAAAGGCTGCTCTATGGTGATTAAAAGGCAAGAAGATTAGGATTAGTCTAAGCCACAAGTTTTGCCAACACTTGGATCAACCACAATCACAAAATTTTCTCTTTCTTCTCCTTGCACTTTTGGCCACAAATTTCGGTCAAAGGCAGCTGGAAATGAGGGGATATTTTGCTCAAATATCAATGAGCTCATGTGGTAAGAAAGTGGTGGTCCAGCGGTGCGTTCAATAGGTAGTGCGCGGTACACGTCGGTTCGCACCGTTTTTCCTTAAATCGCACGTATTAGGGTTTTTACTTCCTATTCACTAACCTTATATCATTGCTTCTAATCACATATTATTTCTCACCTAAAAGTCACTTTTAATCACCAAATTTGATCCTTGCTTCGTACCGAAAAATCATCCGGTGAAAAATCGCGAAAAACCCTAATTTGCTCCAGTCTTGAAACCGAAAAGTGAAACCCTACTTTCTAGGTTCATTTGCACTTATTATGGAATTACTGGGTAGTAGGCTATAATAAATGAATAATTTCCAAATAAAAGGCATTTTTGAGAAAAATATAAGAAATTTGCGAGTCCTCACACTCTCTCCCCCTTAAAAGAATTTCGACCTCGAAATTCATACCTTCCGTCGCCTCGGAGGACCCCAGAACTCGGTGCTGATCTACGGCATAAACTTGTGTTGATACCTTTGTTCGGTTTTCTCTTTCATGAATTTGTTTCAGTTTGGTTCCTTCCACTTGTTGAGTACTACCCTCTCGTGGCTATTTCTTCGGGCAATTGCTACGTTGATGATTGCTACTCCCACAAATCAAACATTTTCCCCCTTTTCGCCAGCAATCATTCTCAGTGTGATTTGCCTTTCCACAGTATCCACAGGCCAATCGAGGAACTACTGTTGGATCTTCTCGAGAAATGTCCTTTGATCCGATCTGACTTCCTTTCATGGACCTTTCATCGACTGCTCTTAATGTCCAAGGTGGGCGAGGGGAATGGTTCACTTTTTGCACTTTGGAGAGCAGTATCTTTTCTCCAGATTCCTCAGGTATACTGCTGGATGTATCTCTTTTCCGCGTTTGAAAGGCTTTTACTTGGGCTTTCACATCCTCAATTCTTTGGGCCTTCTCAAGAGCCTCTGTAAACGTATTAACTTGAACTGCCGCTAATGCCTCCTGGATTTCCAAATTTAGTCCTTGAATAAATCGTCTTATTCTCCGTCGCTCCGTCACCACCAATTCGGAAGCGAATTTAGACAGTCTAGTAAATTTGGTCTCATATTCAGCCACACTTAGGGTTCCCTGACGCAACCCAATAAATTCGTCCTCCCTCCTTTCTTGGACTAAAGGTGGGAGATACTTTTCATTAAATTCCCTTACAAAGTTCGCCCATGTCCATACCGTCTGTTCTCTTTCCCACTTGGCCTTAATTACATTCCACCACGCGCGGGCTGGTCCTTCGAATTGAAATACAGCAAAATTTACTTGTCTTTGCTCCGTGTAATTCAAAGCCGCGAAGATATTAATCATTGCCTCCAACCACTGCTCAGCTATATCTGGATCAGGCCCTCCTTGAAATTTCGGAGGTAGAAACTTTTGGAACCTCTCAAGAGCCTTATCCTCTCCGATCTCAGGATTCCGGGGTTGATTCACGGGCATTTTACCTTGTTGATCTACCAGTCGTGCCAGGATATTTGTCATTTGTTGCATCGCCGTCGCCATTTGATCTCCAGCCTCAACCCTCGGTCCCTGTTCTTGCTCCGCCACTGTTTCTCTTTCTTCTCTCGGTTCTTGAGCTTGCCTAGCTCCACGGCCACGACTAGCTCCACGTCCACGACTACGTCTCCCGTCCATATATATGTTTTCCCCCTCTCTTTTCTTTTCTTTTCCCCCACAAAGGTAATTTAGTGAATAAACACAGTAAATTGACTACAGTAACAAATTCTAGCATTCCAAATACACAAATCAATATATACGCACATAACACGCCATATCAAGAAGACGGATAAGCAAATACACAAATACATATCAAGTTGGACAGATAACCATGTACACACAGGTATACTAACGTCATGTAGTAACAATATACAGGTAAATCAAAAGGAAAAGGTAAAGTCGTCCCAGTATCAGCCCGTCCGGTCTCTCACGTCACTTACTATCCAAACTAGATGTCCCTGACCTCTTGTGCTCATTCTAGTCAGACAAAGCCTGTTCATGTTCCCAAAATACAAGTCTCAAGTCCTTAGCAGCGCCGCAACTCTAGAGTACTCAGGCACGAGAATCCGAAATAAGATAATTCACATCTCGAGCTGCAGTCCCAAGAGTAAACTATCTACAATCGGAATTCCTACCTGACATACCTATCTATGGTCCTCAGATACCATGAGAAAGATTTAAGACCTATAACATTCGCAATTCATAGCTTCACTTAGTCCCTCATACTTATTCACCACTTAGTCCAGGGTCACTCCGCACAGAGACCACGCGAAGCAGCTATAGGTTTTATCCCTCAATCGCTTAACTTTCAAGTCAAATCGAATCCCACAGTCCGGCATCCTAAACTTCAAGCCTAGGATACACTACAGATATCTGAAGCCTAATCTCTGATACCACCTGTGACGGCCCCACCTCTCCCTAGGGCGTACCCCAGGGTTCGGCGGACCGCCTGCCCAACTCTCGCCGGGACTCACTCATTCACTACAGTCCTCACTTAAAATCTGAATAAATCACAAGAATAAATAGGGCAACGATCCAGAACTTAAAGCGAAACTTATAGACATTGCCATCCCCAAAAGGGAGTGTAAAGATCGAATATACAAAGGTTCTCAATCCTTCATACGTCCAGCCCGTGCCAAGCACTAGGCGAGAACCACTACAAAAGAAACAAAAGAACTAGACTGGCTAGTCTATGCTCTCATTCTGCTCGCCGTCCCCTGTTAAGGAAAACAAAACTAAAGGGGTGAGCTAAAAGCTCAGTGAGGTTCCGAACAGATAATCAAACAATCAATTCAATACATTAAACATGGAGTATCAATAATTCAAGAAACATTTACAATGGAAAGCGATAGTAACATTCATTAAAAGGATACGGGCTCACATGGAGCTATTCGTTCGTTCGTTCGTTCCCCAGACATTTCCCCTTATTCCTCCAATTATTTGAAAATTTCCTTTTTGAGAAGTAAACCCTCGTGCCTTCGTTCGTTCATTCATCCCCTTCCGGACGTTGGCCGGACTCCACCCATCCGGACGTAGCCGGACTACAAGGTAATGCTCGAATATACCAAATTCACCCAGGGTCACCATATCGCCCGACCGAGTCCGCTTCTGGCTCGAGTCGATCGGTAACGAAGGGCAGGGCCCAGTTCAGCCAAACGGCTTACATTCATGCGCAACTAGCATTTAATCATTTAATCATTGAAAATTTTACATTTATTTAGGTCGAGTGCGATAAAGTACACACTCGCCTAGAAAACTCGTTTTAACAATCATTAAAAGCACTTAACACATTATCAATCAATAATAACAAGCCAATAAGTCAAGGAAATATAACAAACAAAGAACACTCACCTAGTTATGTAAAATAACGTGCAAAATATCCTTCTGGATATTACCCTTAGTCACCAATGAAACCTAAGATTGAACAAGAGAACATATTACAGTTTATCGAGCAAAACATTTAAGGGGAAACGAAGAAACCCGACTAATTAGGAGTAAAACGTGTAAATATAACTTTCAAGTAAAAAGAGGGTTGTTTGGACCCAAGGATGAAAATAACTAGGGTTTCAAAATCAATCGCAAAACCAAGCTCAAAGGGCTTATAGAATTCCAACGGAAAACATTTGACTAACGACAAATCAAAAGACAAATAGATAGGCTAAGAAAATATTTTTCGGAATCGTAAAGAATCGTTTGTATGACTAAAAGTCACTATATATTCAAGTAGAGGTTATATAACAAGGGTTTTGATGAAAATCATATGGAAAAGGAAGACTCTTAAAACCGTACTTGAAAGTAGTTCACTTGTGGCCGATAAAACCCTAACTCATACTTCTATATTTTGGGTACAGAGTAAGTAAACATTTGGCGTTTCAAATTGAAGAGGTATCATGTTTTGGAATGGTAAAACGATCATAGTATTTGCCAAACGAAAATATACAAATTCAAATAGAAACTTAGTCCTTGAGCGAAAATTTGGGCAGCACGCCCTTTGTGTTTACCTAATTTTCCAGCCATTTTGGCTTCATTATTTTTCTCATTCAAGCCCAAGTTTATACACAACACAAATGCATTTCAATAGCCGTTCCATAGGCTCAAGACAATACAAGGGCATAAATCAACTAATAACAAATGCGGAAATGAAGTTTACAAAAAAAACAGATTTGATAGGGTTTTGCGGAATGGGCACATCCGAGGCTACGCTTATCGGATTGAGGTGAAACTTATACCATTTCGAAGCTAAGAGAAAGGGATACAAGATTGAAGAAGGTCACTCAGTCCAGTTTGTAGTGCAACTAGGTCAAAAGATCAGTATACCAAACCAGCACCGTCAAAACAGGTTTACAAACCGCATTCTCGCTCAAATATCACAAGTCAGGCTCCCCAAGTCCAAATCAAGTGATTCCAAAGCCATCCGAAAACTAAGATACAAGGATACAATTCTTAGGAAGACATCAACAACTAAATCAGAAGCATTCCGAATCAAATTAACCAATTACAGAGGCAATTATCAAGTTCGGGTAGAAACAGGGCAGCAGGGGTAAATCGGTCTTTTCACAGGCTACGTTGCTCTGATTGAGTTGAAATTTTGTAGGCACCTATAAAATATCATTCTATACAACTTCTATGTTTTATGCCAAGCCTAATTCGGCCTCTAACTATGAGTAACAGTACCGGGCAGAACTGAAACATGAAATTCCAGAAATCTGGAAATTTTGGTTTTCAATTGAATTTTCTTCCTTTCCTTGTTCCAATCACTACCAAAGCCCCTTATATAATCTTATATACAACATATACTAACCATACAACAAGTTTAGGCAGAAAATCATCAAACCCTAACTTGCATATATCATCCAAAATCATCACAACAACTTGTATAACTTGTAGTCTAATCAAAACATGAGCTAGATAACATCTTAAACCAGAAATTAAAAGAACAAGAACCATGATCAGATCTTATACCTCAAAACAAAGCTTGAAAGAGTGATACTTCACCACCTTTGGAAATTTTTAGTTCCCCTAGCTTCCCAAGCCCACAACTCACTCTTTAATCGGTTTAGAATTTTGATTCCTCACTTAGATGGTGCAAATCAAGAAGAAAATTGTTTTCTCTTGCTCCCCCTTTCTCTCTCTCTTGTCTCGGCCAAGCTCAAGGAAAAATGAAGAAGAAAGGCTGCTCTATGGTGATTAAAAGGCAAGAAGATTAGGATTAGTCTAAGCCACAAGTTTTGCCAACACTTGGATCAACCACAATCACAAAATTTTCTCTTTCTTCTCCTTGCACTTTTGGCCACAAATTTCGGTCAAAGGCAGCTGGAAATGAGGGGATATTTTGCTCAAATATCAATGAGCTCATGTGGTAAGAAAGTGGTGGTCCAGCGGTGCGTTCAATAGGTAGTGCGCGGTACACGTCGGTTCGCACCGTTTTTCCTTAAATCGCACGTATTAGGGTTTTTACTTCCTATTCACTAACCTTATATCATTGCTTCTAATCACATATTATTTCTCACCTAAAAGTCACTTTTAATCACCAAATTTGATCCTTGCTTCGTACCGAAAAATCATCCGGTGAAAAATCGCGAAAAACCCTAATTTGCTCCAGTCTTGAAACCGAAAAGTGAAACCCTACTTTCTAGGTTCATTTGCACTTATTATGGAATTACTGGGTAGTAGGCTATAATAAATGAATAATTTCCAAATAAAAGGCATTTTTGAGAAAAATATAAGAAATTTGCGAGTCCTCACACTCTCTCCCCCTTAAAAGAATTTCGACCTCGAAATTCATACCTTCCGTCGCCTCGGAGGACCCCAGAACTCGGTGCTGATCTACGGCATAAACTTGTGTTGATACCTTTGTTCGGTTTTCTCTTTCATGAATTTGTTTCAGTTTGGTTCCTTCCACTTGTTGAGTACTACCCTCTCGTGGCTATTTCTTCGGGCAATTGCTACGTTGATGATTGCTACTCCCACAAATCAAACATTTTCCCCCTTTTCGCCAGCAATCATTCTCAGTGTGATTTGCCTTTCCACAGTATCCACAGGCCAATCGAGGAACTACTGTTGGATCTTCTCGAGAAATGTCCTTTGATCCGATCTGACTTCCTTTCATGGACCTTTCATCGACTGCTCTTAATGTCCAAGGTGGGCGAGGGGAATGGTTCACTTTTTGCACTTTGGAGAGCAGTATCTTTTCTCCAGATTCCTCAGGTATACTGCTGGATGTATCTCTTTTCCGCGTTTGAAAGGCTTTTACTTGGGCTTTCACATCCTCAATTCTTTGGGCCTTCTCAAGAGCCTCTGTAAACGTATTAACTTGAACTGCCGCTAATGCCTCCTGGATTTCCAAATTTAGTCCTTGAATAAATCGTCTTATTCTCCGTCGCTCCGTCACCACCAATTCGGAAGCGAATTTAGACAGTCTAGTAAATTTGGTCTCATATTCAGCCACACTTAGGGTTCCCTGACGCAACCCAATAAATTCGTCCTCCCTCCTTTCTTGGACTAAAGGTGGGAGATACTTTTCATTAAATTCCCTTACAAAGTTCGCCCATGTCCATACCGTCTGTTCTCTTTCCCACTTGGCCTTAATTACATTCCACCACGCGCGGGCTGGTCCTTCGAATTGAAATACAGCAAAATTTACTTGTCTTTGCTCCGTGTAATTCAAAGCCGCGAAGATATTAATCATTGCCTCCAACCACTGCTCAGCTATATCTGGATCAGGCCCTCCTTGAAATTTCGGAGGTAGAAACTTTTGGAACCTCTCAAGAGCCTTATCCTCTCCGATCTCAGGATTCCGGGGTTGATTCACGGGCATTTTACCTTGTTGATCTACCAGTCGTGCCAGGATATTTGTCATTTGTTGCATCGCCGTCGCCATTTGATCTCCAGCCTCAACCCTCGGTCCCTGTTCTTGCTCCGCCACTGTTTCTCTTTCTTCTCTCGGTTCTTGAGCTTGCCTAGCTCCACGGCCACGACTAGCTCCACGTCCACGACTACGTCTCCCGTCCATATATATGTTTTCCCCCTCTCTTTTCTTTTCTTTTCCCCCAAAAAGGTAATTTAGTGAATAAACACAGTAAATTGACTACAGTAACAAATTCTAGCATTCCAAATACACAAATCAATATATACGCACATAACACGCCATATCAAGAAGACGGATAAGCAAATACACAAATACATATCAAGTTGGACAGATAACCATGTACACACAGGTATACTAACGTCATGTAGTAACAATATACAGGTAAATCAAAAGGAAAAGGTAAAGTCGTCCCAGTATCAGCCCGTCCGGTCTCTCACGTCACTTACTATCCAAACTAGATGTCCCTGACCTCTTGTGCTCATTCTAGTCAGACAAAGCCTGTTCATGTTCCCAAAATACAAGTCTCAAGTCCTTAGCAGCGCCGCAACTCTAGAGTACTCAGGCACGAGAATCCGAAATAAGATAATTCACATCTCGAGCTGCAGTCCCAAGAGTAAACTATCTACAATCGGAATTCCTACCTGACATACCTATCTATGGTCCTCAGATACCATGAGAAAGATTTAAGACCTATAACATTCGCAATTCATAGCTTCACTTAGTCCCTCATACTTATTCACCACTTAGTCCAGGGTCACTCCGCACAGAGACCACGCGAAGCAGCTATAGGTTTTATCCCTCAATCGCTTAACTTTCAAGTCAAATCGAATCCCACAGTCCGGCATCCTAAACTTCAAGCCTAGGATACACTACAGATATCTGAAGCCTAAGCTCTGATACCACCTGTGACGGCCCCACCTCTCCCTAGGGCGTACCCCAGGGTTCGGCGGACCGCCTGCCCAACTCTCGCCGGGACTCACTCATTCACTACAGTCCTCACTTAAAATCTGAATAAATCACAAGAATAAATAGGGCAACGATCCAGAACTTAAAGCGAAACTTATAGACATTGCCATCCCCAAAAGGGAGTGTAAAGATCGAATATACAAAGGTTCTCAATCCTTCATACGTCCAGCCCGTGCCAAGCACTAGGCGAGAACCACTACAAAAGAAACAAAAGAACTAGACTGGCTAGTCTATGCTCTCATTCTGCTCGCCGTCCCCTGTTAAGGAAAACAAAACTAAAGGGGTGAGCTAAAAGCTCAGTGAGGTTCCGAACAGATAATCAAACAATCAATTCAATACATTAAACATGGAGTATCAATAATTCAAGAAACATTTACAATGGAAAGCGATAGTAACATTCATTAAAAGGATACGGGCTCACATGGAGCTATTCGTTCGTTCGTTCGTTCCCCAGACATTTCCCCTTATTCCTCCAATTATTTGAAAATTTCCTTTTTGAGAAGTAAACCCTCGTGCCTTCGTTCGTTCATTCATCCCCTTCCGGACGTTGGCCGGACTCCACCCATCCGGACGTAGCCGGACTACAAGGTAATGCTCGAATATACCAAATTCACCCAGGGTCACCATATCGCCCGACCGAGTCCGCTTCTGGCTCGAGTCGATCGGTAACGAAGGGCAGGGCCCAGTTCAGCCAAACGGCTTACATTCATGCGCAACTAGCATTTAATCATTTAATCATTGAAAATTTTACATTTATTTAGGTCGAGTGCGATAAAGTACACACTCGCCTAGAAAACTCGTTTTAACAATCATTAAAAGCACTTAACACATTATCAATCAATAATAACAAGCCAATAAGTCAAGGAAATATAACAAACAAAGAACACTCACCTAGTTATGTAAAATAACGTGCAAAATATCCTTCTGGATATTACCCTTAGTCACCAATGAAACCTAAGATTGAACAAGAGAACATATTACAGTTTATCGAGCAAAACATTTAAGGGGAAACGAAGAAACCCGACTAATTAGGAGTAAAACGTGTAAATATAACTTTCAAGTAAAAAGAGGGTTGTTTGGACCCAAGGATGAAAATAACTAGGGTTTCAAAATCAATCGCAAAACCAAGCTCAAAGGGCTTATAGAATTCCAACGGAAAACATTTGACTAACGACAAATCAAAAGACAAATAGATAGGCTAAGAAAATATTTTTCGGAATCGTAAAGAATCGTTTGTATGACTAAAAGTCACTATATATTCAAGTAGAGGTTATATAACAAGGGTTTTGATGAAAATCATATGGAAAAGGAAGACTCTTAAAACCGTACTTGAAAGTAGTTCACTTGTGGCCGATAAAACCCTAACTCATACTTCTATATTTTGGGTACAGAGTAAGTAAACATTTGGCGTTTCAAATTGAAGAGGTATCATGTTTTGGAATGGTAAAACGATCATAGTATTTGCCAAACGAAAATATACAAATTCAAATAGAAACTTAGTCCTTGAGCGAAAATTTGGGCAGCACGCCCTTTGTGTTTACCTAATTTTCCAGCCATTTTGGCTTCATTATTTTTCTCATTCAAGCCCAAGTTTATACACAACACAAATGCATTTCAATAGCCGTTCCATAGGCTCAAGACAATACAAGGGCATAAATCAACTAATAACAAATGCGGAAATGAAGTTTACAAAAAAAACAGATTTGATAGGGTTTTGCGGAATGGGCACATCCGAGGCTACGCTTATCGGATTGAGGTGAAACTTATACCATTTCGAAGCTAAGAGAAAGGGATACAAGATTGAAGAAGGTCACTCAGTCCAGTTTGTAGTGCAACTAGGTCAAAAGATCAGTATACCAAACCAGCACCGTCAAAACAGGTTTACAAACCGCATTCTCGCTCAAATATCACAAGTCAGGCTCCCCAAGTCCAAATCAAGTGATTCCAAAGCCATCCGAAAACTAAGATACAAGGATACAATTCTTAGGAAGACATCAACAACTAAATCAGAAGCATTCCGAATCAAATTAACCAATTACAGAGGCAATTATCAAGTTCGGGTAGAAACAGGGCAGCAGGGGTAAATCGGTCTTTTCACAGGCTACGTTGCTCTGATTGAGTTGAAATTTTGTAGGCACCTATAAAATATCATTCTATACAACTTCTATGTTTTATGCCAAGCCTAATTCGGCCTCTAACTATGAGTAACAGTACCGGGCAGAACTGAAACATGAAATTCCAGAAATCTGGAAATTTTGGTTTTCAATTGAATTTTCTTCCTTTCCTTGTTCCAATCACTACCAAAGCCCCTTATATAATCTTATATACAACATATACTAACCATACAACAAGTTTAGGCAGAAAATCATCAAACCCTAACTTGCATATATCATCCAAAATCATCACAACAACTTGTATAACTTGTAGTCTAATCAAAACATGAGCTAGATAACATCTTAAACCAGAAATTAAAAGAACAAGAACCATGATCAGATCTTATACCTCAAAACAAAGCTTGAAAGAGTGATACTTCACCACCTTTGGAAATTTTTAGTTCCCCTAGCTTCCCAAGCCCACAACTCACTCTTTAATCGGTTTAGAATTTTGATTCCTCACTTAGATGGTGCAAATCAAGAAGAAAATTGTTTTCTCTTGCTCCCCCTTTCTCTCTCTCTTGTCTCGGCCAAGCTCAAGGAAAAATGAAGAAGAAAGGCTGCTCTATGGTGATTAAAAGGCAAGAAGATTAGGATTAGTCTAAGCCACAAGTTTTGCCAACACTTGGATCAACCACAATCACAAAATTTTCTCTTTCTTCTCCTTGCACTTTTGGCCACAAATTTCGGTCAAAGGCAGCTGGAAATGAGGGGATATTTTGCTCAAATATCAATGAGCTCATGTGGTAAGAAAGTGGTGGTCCAGCGGTGCGTTCAATAGGTAGTGCGCGGTACACGTCGGTTCGCACCGTTTTTCCTTAAATCGCACGTATTAGGGTTTTTACTTCCTATTCACTAACCTTATATCATTGCTTCTAATCACATATTATTTCTCACCTAAAAGTCACTTTTAATCACCAAATTTGATCCTTGCTTCGTACCGAAAAATCATCCGGTGAAAAATCGCGAAAAACCCTAATTTGCTCCAGTCTTGAAACCGAAAAGTGAAACCCTACTTTCTAGGTTCATTTGCACTTATTATGGAATTACTGGGTAGTAGGCTATAATAAATGAATAATTTCCAAATAAAAGGCATTTTTGAGAAAAATATAAGAAATTTGCGAGTCCTCACACTCTCTCCCCCTTAAAAGAATTTCGACCTCGAAATTCATACCTTCCGTCGCCTCGGAGGACCCCAGAACTCGGTGCTGATCTACGGCATAAACTTGTGTTGATACCTTTGTTCGGTTTTCTCTTTCATGAATTTGTTTCAGTTTGGTTCCTTCCACTTGTTGAGTACTACCCTCTCGTGGCTATTTCTTCGGGCAATTGCTACGTTGATGATTGCTACTCCCACAAATCAAACATTTTCCCCCTTTTCGCCAGCAATCATTCTCAGTGTGATTTGCCTTTCCACAGTATCCACAGGCCAATCGAGGAACTACTGTTGGATCTTCTCGAGAAATGTCCTTTGATCCGATCTGACTTCCTTTCATGGACCTTTCATCGACTGCTCTTAATGTCCAAGGTGGGCGAGGGGAATGGTTCACTTTTTGCACTTTGGAGAGCAGTATCTTTTCTCCAGATTCCTCAGGTATACTGCTGGATGTATCTCTTTTCCGCGTTTGAAAGGCTTTTACTTGGGCTTTCACATCCTCAATTCTTTGGGCCTTCTCAAGAGCCTCTGTAAACGTATTAACTTGAACTGCCGCTAATGCCTCCTGGATTTCCAAATTTAGTCCTTGAATAAATCGTCTTATTCTCCGTCGCTCCGTCACCACCAATTCGGAAGCGAATTTAGACAGTCTAGTAAATTTGGTCTCATATTCAGCCACACTTAGGGTTCCCTGACGCAACCCAATAAATTCGTCCTCCCTCCTTTCTTGGACTAAAGGTGGGAGATACTTTTCATTAAATTCCCTTACAAAGTTCGCCCATGTCCATACCGTCTGTTCTCTTTCCCACTTGGCCTTAATTACATTCCACCACGCGCGGGCTGGTCCTTCGAATTGAAATACAGCAAAATTTACTTGTCTTTGCTCCGTGTAATTCAAAGCCGCGAAGATATTAATCATTGCCTCCAACCACTGCTCAGCTATATCTGGATCAGGCCCTCCTTGAAATTTCGGAGGTAGAAACTTTTGGAACCTCTCAAGAGCCTTATCCTCTCCGATCTCAGGATTCCGGGGTTGATTCACGGGCATTTTACCTTGTTGATCTACCAGTCGTGCCAGGATATTTGTCATTTGTTGCATCGCCGTCGCCATTTGATCTCCAGCCTCAACCCTCGGTCCCTGTTCTTGCTCCGCCACTGTTTCTCTTTCTTCTCTCGGTTCTTGAGCTTGCCTAGCTCCACGGCCACGACTAGCTCCACGTCCACGACTACGTCTCCCGTCCATATATATGTTTTCCCCCTCTCTTTTCTTTTCTTTTCCCCCAAAAAGGTAATTTAGTGAATAAACACAGTAAATTGACTACAGTAACAAATTCTAGCATTCCAAATACACAAATCAATATATACGCACATAACACGCCATATCAAGAAGACGGATAAGCAAATACACAAATACATATCAAGTTGGACAGATAACCATGTACACACAGGTATACTAACGTCATGTAGTAACAATATACAGGTAAATCAAAAGGAAAAGGTAAAGTCGTCCCAGTATCAGCCCGTCCGGTCTCTCACGTCACTTACTATCCAAACTAGATGTCCCTGACCTCTTGTGCTCATTCTAGTCAGACAAAGCCTGTTCATGTTCCCAAAATACAAGTCTCAAGTCCTTAGCAGCGCCGCAACTCTAGAGTACTCAG
This sequence comes from Coffea arabica, assembly GCF_036785885.1. Lineage (NCBI taxonomy): Eukaryota > Viridiplantae > Streptophyta > Magnoliopsida > Gentianales > Rubiaceae > Coffea > Coffea arabica. The sequence continues at coordinate 23,177,140 of NC_092311.1, read as the reverse complement.
GCACGAGAATCCGAAATAAGATAATTCACATCTCGAGCTGCAGTCCCAAGAGTAAACTATCTACAATCGGAATTCCTACCTGACATACCTATCTATGGTCCTCAGATACCATGAGAAAGATTTAAGACCTATAACATTCGCAATTCATAGCTTCACTTAGTCCCTCATACTTATTCACCACTTAGTCCAGGGTCACTCCGCACAGAGACCACGCGAAGCAGCTATAGGTTTTATCCCTCAATCGCTTAACTTTCAAGTCAAATCGAATCCCACAGTCCGGCATCCTAAACTTCAAGCCTAGGATACACTACAGATATCTGAAGCCTAAGCTCTGATACCACCTGTGACGGCCCCACCTCTCCCTAGGGCGTACCCCAGGGTTCGGCGGACCGCCTGCCCAACTCTCGCCGGGACTCACTCATTCACTACAGTCCTCACTTAAAATCTGAATAAATCACAAGAATAAATAGGGCAACGATCCAGAACTTAAAGCGAAACTTATAGACATTGCCATCCCCAAAAGGGAGTGTAAAGATCGAATATACAAAGGTTCTCAATCCTTCATACGTCCAGCCCGTGCCAAGCACTAGGCGAGAACCACTACAAAAGAAACAAAAGAACTAGACTGGCTAGTCTATGCTCTCATTCTGCTCGCCGTCCCCTGTTAAGGAAAACAAAACTAAAGGGGTGAGCTAAAAGCTCAGTGAGGTTCCGAACAGATAATCAAACAATCAATTCAATACATTAAACATGGAGTATCAATAATTCAAGAAACATTTACAATGGAAAGCGATAGTAACATTCATTAAAAGGATACGGGCTCACATGGAGCTATTCGTTCGTTCGTTCGTTCCCCAGACATTTCCCCTTATTCCTCCAATTATTTGAAAATTTCCTTTTTGAGAAGTAAACCCTCGTGCCTTCGTTCGTTCATTCATCCCCTTCCGGACGTTGGCCGGACTCCACCCATCCGGACGTAGCCGGACTACAAGGTAATGCTCGAATATACCAAATTCACCCAGGGTCACCATATCGCCCGACCGAGTCCGCTTCTGGCTCGAGTCGATCGGTAACGAAGGGCAGGGCCCAGTTCAGCCAAACGGCTTACATTCATGCGCAACTAGCATTTAATCATTTAATCATTGAAAATTTTACATTTATTTAGGTCGAGTGCGATAAAGTACACACTCGCCTAGAAAACTCGTTTTAACAATCATTAAAAGCACTTAACACATTATCAATCAATAATAACAAGCCAATAAGTCAAGGAAATATAACAAACAAAGAACACTCACCTAGTTATGTAAAATAACGTGCAAAATATCCTTCTGGATATTACCCTTAGTCACCAATGAAACCTAAGATTGAACAAGAGAACATATTACAGTTTATCGAGCAAAACATTTAAGGGGAAACGAAGAAACCCGACTAATTAGGAGTAAAACGTGTAAATATAACTTTCAAGTAAAAAGAGGGTTGTTTGGACCCAAGGATGAAAATAACTAGGGTTTCAAAATCAACCGCAAAACCAAGCTCAAAGGGCTTATAGAATTCCAACGGAAAACATTTGACTAACGACAAATCAAAAGACAAATAGATAGGCTAAGAAAATATTTTTCGGAATCGTAAAGAATCGTTTGTATGACTAAAAGTCACTATATATTCAAGTAGAGGTTATATAACAAGGGTTTTGATGAAAATCATATGGAAAAGGAAGACTCTTAAAACCGTACTTGAAAGTAGTTCACTTGTGGCCGATAAAACCCTAACTCATACTTCTATATTTTGGGTACAGAGTAAGTAAACATTTGGCGTTTCAAATTGAAGAGGTATCATGTTTTGGAATGGTAAAACGATCATAGTATTTGCCAAACGAAAATATACAAATTCAAATAGAAACTTAGTCCTTGAGCGAAAATTTGGGCAGCACGCCCTTTGTGTTTACCTAATTTTCCAGCCATTTTGGCTTCATTATTTTTCTCATTCAAGCCCAAGTTTATACACAACACAAATGCATTTCAATAGCCGTTCCATAGGCTCAAGACAATACAAGGGCATAAATCAACTAATAACAAATGCGGAAATGAAGTTTACAAAAAAAACAGATTTGATAGGGTTTTGCGGAATGGGCACATCCGAGGCTACGCTTATCGGATTGAGGTGAAACTTATACCATTTCGAAGCTAAGAGAAAGGGATACAAGATTGAAGAAGGTCACTCAGTCCAGTTTGTAGTGCAACTAGGTCAAAAGATCAGTATACCAAACCAGCACCGTCAAAACAGGTTTACAAACCGCATTCTCGCTCAAATATCACAAGTCAGGCTCCCCAAGTCCAAATCAAGTGATTCCAAAGCCATCCGAAAACTAAGATACAAGGATACAATTCTTAGGAAGACATCAACAACTAAATCAGAAGCATTCCGAATCAAATTAACCAATTACAGAGGCAATTATCAAGTTCGGGTAGAAACAGGGCAGCAGGGGTAAATCGGTCTTTTCACAGGCTACGTTGCTCTGATTGAGTTTAAATTTTGTAGGCACCTATAAAATATCATTCTATACAACTTCTATGTTTTATGCCAAGCCTAATTCGGCCTCTAACTACGAGTAACAGTACCGGGCAGAACTGAAACATGAAATTCCAGAAATCTGGAAATTTTGGTTTTCAATTGAATTTTCTTCCTTTCCTTGTTCCAATCACTACCAAAGCCCCTTATATAATCTTATATACAACATATACTAACCATACAACAAGTTTAGGCAGAAAATCATCAAACCCTAACTTGCATATATCATCCAAAATCATCACAACAACTTGTATAACTTGTAGTCTAATCAAAACATGAGCTAGATAACATCTTAAACCAGAAATTAAAAGAACAAGAACTATGATCAGATCTTATACCTCAAAACAAAGCTTGAAAGAGTGATACTTCACCACCTTTGGAAATTTTTAGTTCCCCTAGCTTCCCAAGCCCACAACTCACTCTTTAATCGGTTTAGAATTTTGATTCCTCACTTAGATGGTGCAAATCAAGAAGAAAATTGTTTTCTCTTGCTCCCCCTTTCTCTCTCTCTTGTCTCGGCCAAGCTCAAGGAAAAATGAAGAAGAAAGGCTGCTCTATGGTGATTAAAAGGCAAGAAGATTAGGATTAGTCTAAGCCACAAGTTTTGCCAACACTTGGATCAACCACAATCACAAAATTTTCTCTTTCTTCTCCTTGCACTTTTGGCCACAAATTTCGGTCAAAGGCAGCTGGAAATGAGGGGATATTTTGCTCAAATATCAATGAGCTCATGTGGTAAGAAAGTGGTGGTCCAGCGGTGCGTTCAATAGGTAGTGCGCGGTACACGTCGGTTCGCACCGTTTTTCCTTAAATCGCACGTATTAGGGTTTTTACTTCCTATTCACTAACCTTATATCATTGCTTCTAATCACATATTATTTCTCACCTAAAAGTCACTTTTAATCACCAAATTTGATCCTTGCTTCGTACCGAAAAATCATCCGGTGAAAAATCGCGAAAAACCCTAATTTGCTCCAGTCTTGAAACCGAAAAGTGAAACCCTACTTTCTAGGTTCATTTGCACTTATTATGGAATTACTGGGTAGTAGGCTATAATAAATGAATAATTTCCAAATAAAAGGCATTTTTGAGAAAAATATAAGAAATTTGCGAGTCCTCACACTCTCTCCCCCTTAAAAGAATTTCGACCTCGAAATTCATACCTTCCGTCGCCTCGGAGGACCCCAGAACTCGGTGCTGATCTACGGCATAAACTTGTGTTGATACCTTTGTTCGGTTTTCTCTTTCATGAATTTGTTTCAGTTTGGTTCCTTCCACTTGTTGAGTACTACCCTCTCGTGGCTATTTCTTCGGGCAATTGCTACGTTGATGATTGCTACTCCCACAAATCAAACATTTTCCCCCTTTTCGCCAGCAATCATTCTCAGTGTGATTTGCCTTTCCACAGTATCCACAGGCCAATCGAGGAACTACTGTTGGATCTTCTCGAGAAATGTCCTTTGATCCGATCTGACTTCCTTTCATGGACCTTTCATCGACTGCTCTTAATGTCCAAGGTGGGCGAGGGGAATGGTTCACTTTTTGCACTTTGGAGAGCAGTATCTTTTCTCCAGATTCCTCAGGTATACTGCTGGATGTATCTCTTTTCCGCGTTTGAAAGGCTTTTACTTGGGCTTTCACATCCTCAATTCTTTGGGCCTTCTCAAGAGCCTCTGTAAACGTATTAACTTGAACTGCCGCTAATGCCTCCTGGATTTCCAAATTTAGTCCTTGAATAAATCGTCTTATTCTCCGTCGCTCCGTCACCACCAATTCGGAAGCGAATTTAGACAGTCTAGTAAATTTGGTCTCATATTCAGCCACACTTAGGGTTCCCTGACGCAACCCAATAAATTCGTCCTCCCTCCTTTCTTGGACTAAAGGTGGGAGATACTTTTCATTAAATTCCCTTACAAAGTTCGCCCATGTCCATACCGTCTGTTCTCTTTCCCACTTGGCCTTAATTACATTCCACCACGCGCGGGCTGGTCCTTCGAATTGAAATACAGCAAAATTTACTTGTCTTTGCTCCGTGTAATTCAAAGCCGCGAAGATATTAATCATTGCCTCCAACCACTGCTCAGCTATATCTGGATCAGGCCCTCCTTGAAATTTCGGAGGTAGAAACTTTTGGAACCTCTCAAGAGCCTTATCCTCTCCGATCTCAGGATTCCGGGGTTGATTCACGGGCATTTTACCTTGTTGATCTACCAGTCGTGCCAGGATATTTGTCATTTGTTGCATCGCCGTCGCCATTTGATCTCCAGCCTCAACCCTCGGTCCCTGTTCTTGCTCCGCCACTGTTTCTCTTTCTTCTCTCGGTTCTTGAGCTTGCCTAGCTCCACGGCCACGACTAGCTCCACGTCCACGACTACGTCTCCCGTCCATATATATGTTTTCCCCCTCTCTTTTCTTTTCTTTTCCCCCAAAAAGGTAATTTAGTGAATAAACACAGTAAATTGACTACAGTAACAAATTCTAGCATTCCAAATACACAAATCAATATATACGCACATAACACGCCATATCAAGAAGACGGATAAGCAAATACACAAATACATATCAAGTTGGACAGATAACCATGTACACACAGGTATACTAACGTCATGTAGTAACAATATACAGGTAAATCAAAAGGAAAAGGTAAAGTCGTCCCAGTATCAGCCCGTCCGGTCTCTCACGTCACTTACTATCCAAACTAGATGTCCCTGACCTCTTGTGCTCATTCTAGTCAGACAAAGCCTGTTCATGTTCCCAAAATACAAGTCTCAAGTCCTTAGCAGCGCCGCAACTCTAGAGTACTCAGGCACGAGAATCCGAAATAAGATAATTCACATCTCGAGCTGCAGTCCCAAGAGTAAACTATCTACAATCGGAATTCCTACCTGACATACCTATCTATGGTCCTCAGATACCATGAGAAAGATTTAAGACCTATAACATTCGCAATTCATAGCTTCACTTAGTCCCTCATACTTATTCACCACTTAGTCCAGGGTCACTCCGCACAGAGACCACGCGAAGCAGCTATAGGTTTTATCCCTCAATCGCTTAACTTTCAAGTCAAATCGAATCCCACAGTCCGGCATCCTAAACTTCAAGCCTAGGATACACTACAGATATCTGAAGCCTAAGCTCTGATACCACCTGTGACGGCCCCACCTCTCCCTAGGGCGTACCCCAGGGTTCGGCGGACCGCCTGCCCAACTCTCGCCGGGACTCACTCATTCACTACAGTCCTCACTTAAAATCTGAATAAATCACAAGAATAAATAGGGCAACGATCCAGAACTTAAAGCGAAACTTATAGACATTGCCATCCCCAAAAGGGAGTGTAAAGATCGAATATACAAAGGTTCTCAATCCTTCATACGTCCAGCCCGTGCCAAGCACTAGGCGAGAACCACTACAAAAGAAACAAAAGAACTAGACTGGCTAGTCTATGCTCTCATTCTGCTCGCCGTCCCCTGTTAAGGAAAACAAAACTAAAGGGGTGAGCTAAAAGCTCAGTGAGGTTCCGAACAGATAATCAAACAATCAATTCAATACATTAAACATGGAGTATCAATAATTCAAGAAACATTTACAATGGAAAGCGATAGTAACATTCATTAAAAGGATACGGGCTCACATGGAGCTATTCGTTCGTTCGTTCGTTCCCCAGACATTTCCCCTTATTCCTCCAATTATTTGAAAATTTCCTTTTTGAGAAGTAAACCCTCGTGCCTTCGTTCGTTCATTCATCCCCTTCCGGACGTTGGCCGGACTCCACCCATCCGGACGTAGCCGGACTACAAGGTAATGCTCGAATATACCAAATTCACCCAGGGTCACCATATCGCCCGACCGAGTCCGCTTCTGGCTCGAGTCGATCGGTAACGAAGGGCAGGGCCCAGTTCAGCCAAACGGCTTACATTCATGCGCAACTAGCATTTAATCATTTAATCATTGAAAATTTTACATTTATTTAGGTCGAGTGCGATAAAGTACACACTCGCCTAGAAAACTCGTTTTAACAATCATTAAAAGCACTTAACACATTATCAATCAATAATAACAAGCCAATAAGTCAAGGAAATATAACAAACAAAGAACACTCACCTAGTTATGTAAAATAACGTGCAAAATATCCTTCTGGATATTACCCTTAGTCACCAATGAAACCTAAGATTGAACAAGAGAACATATTACAGTTTATCGAGCAAAACATTTAAGGGGAAACGAAGAAACCCGACTAATTAGGAGTAAAACGTGTAAATATAACTTTCAAGTAAAAAGAGGGTTGTTTGGACCCAAGGATGAAAATAACTAGGGTTTCAAAATCAACCGCAAAACCAAGCTCAAAGGGCTTATAGAATTCCAACGGAAAACATTTGACTAACGACAAATCAAAAGACAAATAGATAGGCTAAGAAAATATTTTTCGGAATCGTAAAGAATCGTTTGTATGACTAAAAGTCACTATATATTCAAGTAGAGGTTATATAACAAGGGTTTTGATGAAAATCATATGGAAAAGGAAGACTCTTAAAACCGTACTTGAAAGTAGTTCACTTGTGGCCGATAAAACCCTAACTCATACTTCTATATTTTGGGTACAGAGTAAGTAAACATTTGGCGTTTCAAATTGAAGAGGTATCATGTTTTGGAATGGTAAAACGATCATAGTATTTGCCAAACGAAAATATACAAATTCAAATAGAAACTTAGTCCTTGAGCGAAAATTTGGGCAGCACGCCCTTTGTGTTTACCTAATTTTCCAGCCATTTTGGCTTCATTATTTTTCTCATTCAAGCCCAAGTTTATACACAACACAAATGCATTTCAATAGCCGTTCCATAGGCTCAAGACAATACAAGGGCATAAATCAACTAATAACAAATGCGGAAATGAAGTTTACAAAAAAAACAGATTTGATAGGGTTTTGCGGAATGGGCACATCCGAGGCTACGCTTATCGGATTGAGGTGAAACTTATACCATTTCGAAGCTAAGAGAAAGGGATACAAGATTGAAGAAGGTCACTCAGTCCAGTTTGTAGTGCAACTAGGTCAAAAGATCAGTATACCAAACCAGCACCGTCAAAACAGGTTTACAAACCGCATTCTCGCTCAAATATCACAAGTCAGGCTCCCCAAGTCCAAATCAAGTGATTCCAAAGCCATCCGAAAACTAAGATACAAGGATACAATTCTTAGGAAGACATCAACAACTAAATCAGAAGCATTCCGAATCAAATTAACCAATTACAGAGGCAATTATCAAGTTCGGGTAGAAACAGGGCAGCAGGGGTAAATCGGTCTTTTCACAGGCTACGTTGCTCTGATTGAGTTTAAATTTTGTAGGCACCTATAAAATATCATTCTATACAACTTCTATGTTTTATGCCAAGCCTAATTCGGCCTCTAACTACGAGTAACAGTACCGGGCAGAACTGAAACATGAAATTCCAGAAATCTGGAAATTTTGGTTTTCAATTGAATTTTCTTCCTTTCCTTGTTCCAATCACTACCAAAGCCCCTTATATAATCTTATATACAACATATACTAACCATACAACAAGTTTAGGCAGAAAATCATCAAACCCTAACTTGCATATATCATCCAAAATCATCACAACAACTTGTATAACTTGTAGTCTAATCAAAACATGAGCTAGATAACATCTTAAACCAGAAATTAAAAGAACAAGAACTATGATCAGATCTTATACCTCAAAACAAAGCTTGAAAGAGTGATACTTCACCACCTTTGGAAATTTTTAGTTCCCCTAGCTTCCCAAGCCCACAACTCACTCTTTAATCGGTTTAGAATTTTGATTCCTCACTTAGATGGTGCAAATCAAGAAGAAAATTGTTTTCTCTTGCTCCCCCTTTCTCTCTCTCTTGTCTCGGCCAAGCTCAAGGAAAAATGAAGAAGAAAGGCTGCTCTATGGTGATTAAAAGGCAAGAAGATTAGGATTAGTCTAAGCCACAAGTTTTGCCAACACTTGGATCAACCACAATCACAAAATTTTCTCTTTCTTCTCCTTGCACTTTTGGCCACAAATTTCGGTCAAAGGCAGCTGGAAATGAGGGGATATTTTGCTCAAATATCAATGAGCTCATGTGGTAAGAAAGTGGTGGTCCAGCGGTGCGTTCAATAGGTAGTGCGCGGTACACGTCGGTTCGCACCGTTTTTCCTTAAATCGCACGTATTAGGGTTTTTACTTCCTATTCACTAACCTTATATCATTGCTTCTAATCACATATTATTTCTCACCTAAAAGTCACTTTTAATCACCAAATTTGATCCTTGCTTCGTACCGAAAAATCATCCGGTGAAAAATCGCGAAAAACCCTAATTTGCTCCAGTCTTGAAACCGAAAAGTGAAACCCTACTTTCTAGGTTCATTTGCACTTATTATGGAATTACTGGGTAGTAGGCTATAATAAATGAATAATTTCCAAATAAAAGGCATTTTTGAGAAAAATATAAGAAATTTGCGAGTCCTCACACTCTCTCCCCCTTAAAAGAATTTCGACCTCGAAATTCATACCTTCCGTCGCCTCGGAGGACCCCAGAACTCGGTGCTGATCTACGGCATAAACTTGTGTTGATACCTTTGTTCGGTTTTCTCTTTCATGAATTTGTTTCAGTTTGGTTCCTTCCACTTGTTGAGTACTACCCTCTCGTGGCTATTTCTTCGGGCAATTGCTACGTTGATGATTGCTACTCCCACAAATCAAACATTTTCCCCCTTTTCGCCAGCAATCATTCTCAGTGTGATTTGCCTTTCCACAGTATCCACAGGCCAATCGAGGAACTACTGTTGGATCTTCTCGAGAAATGTCCTTTGATCCGATCTGACTTCCTTTCATGGACCTTTCATCGACTGCTCTTAATGTCCAAGGTGGGCGAGGGGAATGGTTCACTTTTTGCACTTTGGAGAGCAGTATCTTTTCTCCAGATTCCTCAGGTATACTGCTGGATGTATCTCTTTTCCGCGTTTGAAAGGCTTTTACTTGGGCTTTCACATCCTCAATTCTTTGGGCCTTCTCAAGAGCCTCTGTAAACGTATTAACTTGAACTGCCGCTAATGCCTCCTGGATTTCCAAATTTAGTCCTTGAATAAATCGTCTTATTCTCCGTCGCTCCGTCACCACCAATTCGGAAGCGAATTTAGACAGTCTAGTAAATTTGGTCTCATATTCAGCCACACTTAGGGTTCCCTGACGCAACCCAATAAATTCGTCCTCCCTCCTTTCTTGGACTAAAGGTGGGAGATACTTTTCATTAAATTCCCTTACAAAGTTCGCCCATGTCCATACCGTCTGTTCTCTTTCCCACTTGGCCTTAATTACATTCCACCACGCGCGGGCTGGTCCTTCGAATTGAAATACAGCAAAATTTACTTGTCTTTGCTCCGTGTAATTCAAAGCCGCGAAGATATTAATCATTGCCTCCAACCACTGCTCAGCTATATCTGGATCAGGCCCTCCTTGAAATTTCGGAGGTAGAAACTTTTGGAACCTCTCAAGAGCCTTATCCTCTCCGATCTCAGGATTCCGGGGTTGATTCACGGGCATTTTACCTTGTTGATCTACCAGTCGTGCCAGGATATTTGTCATTTGTTGCATCGCCGTCGCCATTTGATCTCCAGCCTCAACCCTCGGTCCCTGTTCTTGCTCCGCCACTGTTTCTCTTTCTTCTCTCGGTTCTTGAGCTTGCCTAGCTCCACGGCCACGACTAGCTCCACGTCCACGACTACGTCTCCCGTCCATATATATGTTTTCCCCCTCTCTTTTCTTTTCTTTTCCCCCAAAAAGGTAATTTAGTGAATAAACACAGTAAATTGACTACAGTAACAAATTCTAGCATTCCAAATACACAAATCAATATATACGCACATAACACGCCATATCAAGAAGACGGATAAGCAAATACACAAATACATATCAAGTTGGACAGATAACCATGTACACACAGGTATACTAACGTCATGTAGTAACAATATACAGGTAAATCAAAAGGAAAAGGTAAAGTCGTCCCAGTATCAGCCCGTCCGGTCTCTCACGTCACTTACTATCCAAACTAGATGTCCCTGACCTCTTGTGCTCATTCTAGTCAGACAAAGCCTGTTCATGTTCCCAAAATACAAGTCTCAAGTCCTTAGCAGCGCCGCAACTCTAGAGTACTCAGGCACGAGAATCCGAAATAAGATAATTCACATCTCGAGCTGCAGTCCCAAGAGTAAACTATCTACAATCGGAATTCCTACCTGACATACCTATCTATGGTCCTCAGATACCATGAGAAAGATTTAAGACCTATAACATTCGCAATTCATAGCTTCACTTAGTCCCTCATACTTATTCACCACTTAGTCCAGGGTCACTCCGCACAGAGACCACGCGAAGCAGCTATAGGTTTTATCCCTCAATCGCTTAACTTTCAAGTCAAATCGAATCCCACAGTCCGGCATCCTAAACTTCAAGCCTAGGATACACTACAGATATCTGAAGCCTAAGCTCTGATACCACCTGTGACGGCCCCACCTCTCCCTAGGGCGTACCCCAGGGTTCGGCGGACCGCCTGCCCAACTCTCGCCGGGACTCACTCATTCACTACAGTCCTCACTTAAAATCTGAATAAATCACAAGAATAAATAGGGCAACGATCCAGAACTTAAAGCGAAACTTATAGACATTGCCATCCCCAAAAGGGAGTGTAAAGATCGAATATACAAAGGTTCTCAATCCTTCATACGTCCAGCCCGTGCCAAGCACTAGGCGAGAACCACTACAAAAGAAACAAAAGAACTAGACTGGCTAGTCTATGCTCTCATTCTGCTCGCCGTCCCCTGTTAAGGAAAACAAAACTAAAGGGGTGAGCTAAAAGCTCAGTGAGGTTCCGAACAGATAATCAAACAATCAATTCAATACATTAAACATGGAGTATCAATAATTCAAGAAACATTTACAATGGAAAGCGATAGTAACATTCATTAAAAGGATACGGGCTCACATGGAGCTATTCGTTCGTTCGTTCGTTCCCCAGACATTTCCCCTTATTCCTCCAATTATTTGAAAATTTCCTTTTTGAGAAGTAAACCCTCGTGCCTTCGTTCGTTCATTCATCCCCTTCCGGACGTTGGCCGGACTCCACCCATCCGGACGTAGCCGGACTACAAGGTAATGCTCGAATATACCAAATTCACCCAGGGTCACCATATCGCCCGACCGAGTCCGCTTCTGGCTCGAGTCGATCGGTAACGAAGGGCAGGGCCCAGTTCAGCCAAACGGCTTACATTCATGCGCAACTAGCATTTAATCATTTAATCATTGAAAATTTTACATTTATTTAGGTCGAGTGCGATAAAGTACACACTCGCCTAGAAAACTCGTTTTAACAATCATTAAAAGCACTTAACACATTATCAATCAATAATAACAAGCCAATAAGTCAAGGAAATATAACAAACAAAGAACACTCACCTAGTTATGTAAAATAACGTGCAAAATATCCTTCTGGATATTACCCTTAGTCACCAATGAAACCTAAGATTGAACAAGAGAACATATTACAGTTTATCGAGCAAAACATTTAAGGGGAAACGAAGAAACCCGACTAATTAGGAGTAAAACGTGTAAATATAACTTTCAAGTAAAAAGAGGGTTGTTTGGACCCAAGGATGAAAATAACTAGGGTTTCAAAATCAACCGCAAAACCAAGCTCAAAGGGCTTATAGAATTCCAACGGAAAACATTTGACTAACGACAAATCAAAAGACAAATAGATAGGCTAAGAAAATATTTTTCGGAATCGTAAAGAATCGTTTGTATGACTAAAAGTCACTATATATTCAAGTAGAGGTTATATAACAAGGGTTTTGATGAAAATCATATGGAAAAGGAAGACTCTTAAAACCGTACTTGAAAGTAGTTCACTTGTGGCCGATAAAACCCTAACTCATACTTCTATATTTTGGGTACAGAGTAAGTAAACATTTGGCGTTTCAAATTGAAGAGGTATCATGTTTTGGAATGGTAAAACGATCATAGTATTTGCCAAACGAAAATATACAAATTCAAATAGAAACTTAGTCCTTGAGCGAAAATTTGGGCAGCACGCCCTTTGTGTTTACCTAATTTTCCAGCCATTTTGGCTTCATTATTTTTCTCATTCAAGCCCAAGTTTATACACAACACAAATGCATTTCAATAGCCGTTCCATAGGCTCAAGACAATACAAGGGCATAAATCAACTAATAACAAATGCGGAAATGAAGTTTACAAAAAAAACAGATTTGATAGGGTTTTGCGGAATGGGCACATCCGAGGCTACGCTTATCGGATTGAGGTGAAACTTATACCATTTCGAAGCTAAGAGAAAGGGATACAAGATTGAAGAAGGTCACTCAGTCCAGTTTGTAGTGCAACTAGGTCAAAAGATCAGTATACCAAACCAGCACCGTCAAAACAGGTTTACAAACCGCATTCTCGCTCAAATATCACAAGTCAGGCTCCCCAAGTCCAAATCAAGTGATTCCAAAGCCATCCGAAAACTAAGATACAAGGATACAATTCTTAGGAAGACATCAACAACTAAATCAGAAGCATTCCGAATCAAATTAACCAATTACAGAGGCAATTATCAAGTTCGGGTAGAAACAGGGCAGCAGGGGTAAATCGGTCTTTTCACAGGCTACGTTGCTCTGATTGAGTTTAAATTTTGTAGGCACCTATAAAATATCATTCTATACAACTTCTATGTTTTATGCCAAGCCTAATTCGGCCTCTAACTACGAGTAACAGTACCGGGCAGAACTGAAACATGAAATTCCAGAAATCTGGAAATTTTGGTTTTCAATTGAATTTTCTTCCTTTCCTTGTTCCAATCACTACCAAAGCCCCTTATATAATCTTATATACAACATATACTAACCATACAACAAGTTTAGGCAGAAAATCATCAAACCCTAACTTGCATATATCATCCAAAATCATCACAACAACTTGTATAACTTGTAGTCTAATCAAAACATGAGCTAGATAACATCTTAAACCAGAAATTAAAAGAACAAGAACTATGATCAGATCTTATACCTCAAAACAAAGCTTGAAAGAGTGATACTTCACCACCTTTGGAAATTTTTAGTTCCCCTAGCTTCCCAAGCCCACAACTCACTCTTTAATCGGTTTAGAATTTTGATTCCTCACTTAGATGGTGCAAATCAAGAAGAAAATTGTTTTCTCTTGCTCCCCCTTTCTCTCTCTCTTGTCTCGGCCAAGCTCAAGGAAAAATGAAGAAGAAAGGCTGCTCTATGGTGATTAAAAGGCAAGAAGATTAGGATTAGTCTAAGCCACAAGTTTTGCCAACACTTGGATCAACCACAATCACAAAATTTTCTCTTTCTTCTCCTTGCACTTTTGGCCACAAATTTCGGTCAAAGGCAGCTGGAAATGAGGGGATATTTTGCTCAAATATCAATGAGCTCATGTGGTAAGAAAGTGGTGGTCCAGCGGTGCGTTCAATAGGTAGTGCGCGGTACACGTCGGTTCGCACCGTTTTTCCTTAAATCGCACGTATTAGGGTTTTTACTTCCTATTCACTAACCTTATATCATTGCTTCTAATCACATATTATTTCTCACCTAAAAGTCACTTTTAATCACCAAATTTGATCCTTGCTTCGTACCGAAAAATCATCCGGTGAAAAATCGCGAAAAACCCTAATTTGCTCCAGTCTTGAAACCGAAAAGTGAAACCCTACTTTCTAGGTTCATTTGCACTTATTATGGAATTACTGGGTAGTAGGCTATAATAAATGAATAATTTCCAAATAAAAGGCATTTTTGAGAAAAATATAAGAAATTTGCGAGTCCTCACACTCTCTCCCCCTTAAAAGAATTTCGACCTCGAAATTCATACCTTCCGTCGCCTCGGAGGACCCCAGAACTCGGTGCTGATCTACGGCATAAACTTGTGTTGATACCTTTGTTCGGTTTTCTCTTTCATGAATTTGTTTCAGTTTGGTTCCTTCCACTTGTTGAGTACTACCCTCTCGTGGCTATTTCTTCGGGCAATTGCTACGTTGATGATTGCTACTCCCACAAATCAAACATTTTCCCCCTTTTCGCCAGCAATCATTCTCAGTGTGATTTGCCTTTCCACAGTATCCACAGGCCAATCGAGGAACTACTGTTGGATCTTCTCGAGAAATGTCCTTTGATCCGATCTGACTTCCTTTCATGGACCTTTCATCGACTGCTCTTAATGTCCAAGGTGGGCGAGGGGAATGGTTCACTTTTTGCACTTTGGAGAGCAGTATCTTTTCTCCAGATTCCTCAGGTATACTGCTGGATGTATCTCTTTTCCGCGTTTGAAAGGCTTTTACTTGGGCTTTCACATCCTCAATTCTTTGGGCCTTCTCAAGAGCCTCTGTAAACGTATTAACTTGAACTGCCGCTAATGCCTCCTGGATTTCCAAATTTAGTCCTTGAATAAATCGTCTTATTCTCCGTCGCTCCGTCACCACCAATTCGGAAGCGAATTTAGACAGTCTAGTAAATTTGGTCTCATATTCAGCCACACTTAGGGTTCCCTGACGCAACCCAATAAATTCGTCCTCCCTCCTTTCTTGGACTAAAGGTGGGAGATACTTTTCATTAAATTCCCTTACAAAGTTCGCCCATGTCCATACCGTCTGTTCTCTTTCCCACTTGGCCTTAATTACATTCCACCACGCGCGGGCTGGTCCTTCGAATTGAAATACAGCAAAATTTACTTGTCTTTGCTCCGTGTAATTCAAAGCCGCGAAGATATTAATCATTGCCTCCAACCACTGCTCAGCTATATCTGGATCAGGCCCTCCTTGAAATTTCGGAGGTAGAAACTTTTGGAACCTCTCAAGAGCCTTATCCTCTCCGATCTCAGGATTCCGGGGTTGATTCACGGGCATTTTACCTTGTTGATCTACCAGTCGTGCCAGGATATTTGTCATTTGTTGCATCGCCGTCGCCATTTGATCTCCAGCCTCAACCCTCGGTCCCTGTTCTTGCTCCGCCACTGTTTCTCTTTCTTCTCTCGGTTCTTGAGCTTGCCTAGCTCCACGGCCACGACTAGCTCCACGTCCACGACTACGTCTCCCGTCCATATATATGTTTTCCCCCTCTCTTTTCTTTTCTTTTCCCCCAAAAAGGTAATTTAGTGAATAAACACAGTAAATTGACTACAGTAACAAATTCTAGCATTCCAAATACACAAATCAATATATACGCACATAACACGCCATATCAAGAAGACGGATAAGCAAATACACAAATACATATCAAGTTGGACAGATAACCATGTACACACAGGTATACTAACGTCATGTAGTAACAATATACAGGTAAATCAAAAGGAAAAGGTAAAGTCGTCCCAGTATCAGCCCGTCCGGTCTCTCACGTCACTTACTATCCAAACTAGATGTCCCTGACCTCTTGTGCTCATTCTAGTCAGACAAAGCCTGTTCATGTTCCCAAAATACAAGTCTCAAGTCCTTAGCAGCGCCGCAACTCTAGAGTACTCAGGCACGAGAATCCGAAATAAGATAATTCACATCTCGAGCTGCAGTCCCAAGAGTAAACTATCTACAATCGGAATTCCTACCTGACATACCTATCTATGGTCCTCAGATACCATGAGAAAGATTTAAGACCTATAACATTCGCAATTCATAGCTTCACTTAGTCCCTCATACTTATTCACCACTTAGTCCAGGGTCACTCCGCACAGAGACCACGCGAAGCAGCTATAGGTTTTATCCCTCAATCGCTTAACTTTCAAGTCAAATCGAATCCCACAGTCCGGCATCCTAAACTTCAAGCCTAGGATACACTACAGATATCTGAAGCCTAAGCTCTGATACCACCTGTGACGGCCCCACCTCTCCCTAGGGCGTACCCCAGGGTTCGGCGGACCGCCTGCCCAACTCTCGCCGGGACTCACTCATTCACTACAGTCCTCACTTAAAATCTGAATAAATCACAAGAATAAATAGGGCAACGATCCAGAACTTAAAGCGAAACTTATAGACATTGCCATCCCCAAAAGGGAGTGTAAAGATCGAATATACAAAGGTTCTCAATCCTTCATACGTCCAGCCCGTGCCAAGCACTAGGCGAGAACCACTACAAAAGAAACAAAAGAACTAGACTGGCTAGTCTATGCTCTCATTCTGCTCGCCGTCCCCTGTTAAGGAAAACAAAACTAAAGGGGTGAGCTAAAAGCTCAGTGAGGTTCCGAACAGATAATCAAACAATCAATTCAATACATTAAACATGGAGTATCAATAATTCAAGAAACATTTACAATGGAAAGCGATAGTAACATTCATTAAAAGGATACGGGCTCACATGGAGCTATTCGTTCGTTCGTTCGTTCCCCAGACATTTCCCCTTATTCCTCCAATTATTTGAAAATTTCCTTTTTGAGAAGTAAACCCTCGTGCCTTCGTTCGTTCATTCATCCCCTTCCGGACGTTGGCCGGACTCCACCCATCCGGACGTAGCCGGACTACAAGGTAATGCTCGAATATACCAAATTCACCCAGGGTCACCATATCGCCCGACCGAGTCCGCTTCTGGCTCGAGTCGATCGGTAACGAAGGGCAGGGCCCAGTTCAGCCAAACGGCTTACATTCATGCGCAACTAGCATTTAATCATTTAATCATTGAAAATTTTACATTTATTTAGGTCGAGTGCGATAAAGTACACACTCGCCTAGAAAACTCGTTTTAACAATCATTAAAAGCACTTAACACATTATCAATCAATAATAACAAGCCAATAAGTCAAGGAAATATAACAAACAAAGAACACTCACCTAGTTATGTAAAATAACGTGCAAAATATCCTTCTGGATATTACCCTTAGTCACCAATGAAACCTAAGATTGAACAAGAGAACATATTACAGTTTATCGAGCAAAACATTTAAGGGGAAACGAAGAAACCCGACTAATTAGGAGTAAAACGTGTAAATATAACTTTCAAGTAAAAAGAGGGTTGTTTGGACCCAAGGATGAAAATAACTAGGGTTTCAAAATCAACCGCAAAACCAAGCTCAAAGGGCTTATAGAATTCCAACGGAAAACATTTGACTAACGACAAATCAAAAGACAAATAGATAGGCTAAGAAAATATTTTTCGGAATCGTAAAGAA
Organism: Coffea arabica; assembly: GCF_036785885.1. Classification (NCBI taxonomy): domain Eukaryota; kingdom Viridiplantae; phylum Streptophyta; class Magnoliopsida; order Gentianales; family Rubiaceae; genus Coffea; species Coffea arabica. The sequence continues at coordinate 23,159,385 of NC_092311.1, read as the reverse complement.
TCGTTTGTATGACTAAAAGTCACTATATATTCAAGTAGAGGTTATATAACAAGGGTTTTGATGAAAATCATATGGAAAAGGAAGACTCTTAAAACCGTACTTGAAAGTAGTTCACTTGTGGCCGATAAAACCCTAACTCATACTTCTATATTTTGGGTACAGAGTAAGTAAACATTTGGCGTTTCAAATTGAAGAGGTATCATGTTTTGGAATGGTAAAACGATCATAGTATTTGCCAAACGAAAATATACAAATTCAAATAGAAACTTAGTCCTTGAGCGAAAATTTGGGCAGCACGCCCTTTGTGTTTACCTAATTTTCCAGCCATTTTGGCTTCATTATTTTTCTCATTCAAGCCCAAGTTTATACACAACACAAATGCATTTCAATAGCCGTTCCATAGGCTCAAGACAATACAAGGGCATAAATCAACTAATAACAAATGCGGAAATGAAGTTTACAAAAAAAACAGATTTGATAGGGTTTTGCGGAATGGGCACATCCGAGGCTACGCTTATCGGATTGAGGTGAAACTTATACCATTTCGAAGCTAAGAGAAAGGGATACAAGATTGAAGAAGGTCACTCAGTCCAGTTTGTAGTGCAACTAGGTCAAAAGATCAGTATACCAAACCAGCACCGTCAAAACAGGTTTACAAACCGCATTCTCGCTCAAATATCACAAGTCAGGCTCCCCAAGTCCAAATCAAGTGATTCCAAAGCCATCCGAAAACTAAGATACAAGGATACAATTCTTAGGAAGACATCAACAACTAAATCAGAAGCATTCCGAATCAAATTAACCAATTACAGAGGCAATTATCAAGTTCGGGTAGAAACAGGGCAGCAGGGGTAAATCGGTCTTTTCACAGGCTACGTTGCTCTGATTGAGTTTAAATTTTGTAGGCACCTATAAAATATCATTCTATACAACTTCTATGTTTTATGCCAAGCCTAATTCGGCCTCTAACTACGAGTAACAGTACCGGGCAGAACTGAAACATGAAATTCCAGAAATCTGGAAATTTTGGTTTTCAATTGAATTTTCTTCCTTTCCTTGTTCCAATCACTACCAAAGCCCCTTATATAATCTTATATACAACATATACTAACCATACAACAAGTTTAGGCAGAAAATCATCAAACCCTAACTTGCATATATCATCCAAAATCATCACAACAACTTGTATAACTTGTAGTCTAATCAAAACATGAGCTAGATAACATCTTAAACCAGAAATTAAAAGAACAAGAACTATGATCAGATCTTATACCTCAAAACAAAGCTTGAAAGAGTGATACTTCACCACCTTTGGAAATTTTTAGTTCCCCTAGCTTCCCAAGCCCACAACTCACTCTTTAATCGGTTTAGAATTTTGATTCCTCACTTAGATGGTGCAAATCAAGAAGAAAATTGTTTTCTCTTGCTCCCCCTTTCTCTCTCTCTTGTCTCGGCCAAGCTCAAGGAAAAATGAAGAAGAAAGGCTGCTCTATGGTGATTAAAAGGCAAGAAGATTAGGATTAGTCTAAGCCACAAGTTTTGCCAACACTTGGATCAACCACAATCACAAAATTTTCTCTTTCTTCTCCTTGCACTTTTGGCCACAAATTTCGGTCAAAGGCAGCTGGAAATGAGGGGATATTTTGCTCAAATATCAATGAGCTCATGTGGTAAGAAAGTGGTGGTCCAGCGGTGCGTTCAATAGGTAGTGCGCGGTACACGTCGGTTCGCACCGTTTTTCCTTAAATCGCACGTATTAGGGTTTTTACTTCCTATTCACTAACCTTATATCATTGCTTCTAATCACATATTATTTCTCACCTAAAAGTCACTTTTAATCACCAAATTTGATCCTTGCTTCGTACCGAAAAATCATCCGGTGAAAAATCGCGAAAAACCCTAATTTGCTCCAGTCTTGAAACCGAAAAGTGAAACCCTACTTTCTAGGTTCATTTGCACTTATTATGGAATTACTGGGTAGTAGGCTATAATAAATGAATAATTTCCAAATAAAAGGCATTTTTGAGAAAAATATAAGAAATTTGCGAGTCCTCACACTCTCTCCCCCTTAAAAGAATTTCGACCTCGAAATTCATACCTTCCGTCGCCTCGGAGGACCCCAGAACTCGGTGCTGATCTACGGCATAAACTTGTGTTGATACCTTTGTTCGGTTTTCTCTTTCATGAATTTGTTTCAGTTTGGTTCCTTCCACTTGTTGAGTACTACCCTCTCGTGGCTATTTCTTCGGGCAATTGCTACGTTGATGATTGCTACTCCCACAAATCAAACATTTTCCCCCTTTTCGCCAGCAATCATTCTCAGTGTGATTTGCCTTTCCACAGTATCCACAGGCCAATCGAGGAACTACTGTTGGATCTTCTCGAGAAATGTCCTTTGATCCGATCTGACTTCCTTTCATGGACCTTTCATCGACTGCTCTTAATGTCCAAGGTGGGCGAGGGGAATGGTTCACTTTTTGCACTTTGGAGAGCAGTATCTTTTCTCCAGATTCCTCAGGTATACTGCTGGATGTATCTCTTTTCCGCGTTTGAAAGGCTTTTACTTGGGCTTTCACATCCTCAATTCTTTGGGCCTTCTCAAGAGCCTCTGTAAACGTATTAACTTGAACTGCCGCTAATGCCTCCTGGATTTCCAAATTTAGTCCTTGAATAAATCGTCTTATTCTCCGTCGCTCCGTCACCACCAATTCGGAAGCGAATTTAGACAGTCTAGTAAATTTGGTCTCATATTCAGCCACACTTAGGGTTCCCTGACGCAACCCAATAAATTCGTCCTCCCTCCTTTCTTGGACTAAAGGTGGGAGATACTTTTCATTAAATTCCCTTACAAAGTTCGCCCATGTCCATACCGTCTGTTCTCTTTCCCACTTGGCCTTAATTACATTCCACCACGCGCGGGCTGGTCCTTCGAATTGAAATACAGCAAAATTTACTTGTCTTTGCTCCGTGTAATTCAAAGCCGCGAAGATATTAATCATTGCCTCCAACCACTGCTCAGCTATATCTGGATCAGGCCCTCCTTGAAATTTCGGAGGTAGAAACTTTTGGAACCTCTCAAGAGCCTTATCCTCTCCGATCTCAGGATTCCGGGGTTGATTCACGGGCATTTTACCTTGTTGATCTACCAGTCGTGCCAGGATATTTGTCATTTGTTGCATCGCCGTCGCCATTTGATCTCCAGCCTCAACCCTCGGTCCCTGTTCTTGCTCCGCCACTGTTTCTCTTTCTTCTCTCGGTTCTTGAGCTTGCCTAGCTCCACGGCCACGACTAGCTCCACGTCCACGACTACGTCTCCCGTCCATATATATGTTTTCCCCCTCTCTTTTCTTTTCTTTTCCCCCAAAAAGGTAATTTAGTGAATAAACACAGTAAATTGACTACAGTAACAAATTCTAGCATTCCAAATACACAAATCAATATATACGCACATAACACGCCATATCAAGAAGACGGATAAGCAAATACACAAATACATATCAAGTTGGACAGATAACCATGTACACACAGGTATACTAACGTCATGTAGTAACAATATACAGGTAAATCAAAAGGAAAAGGTAAAGTCGTCCCAGTATCAGCCCGTCCGGTCTCTCACGTCACTTACTATCCAAACTAGATGTCCCTGACCTCTTGTGCTCATTCTAGTCAGACAAAGCCTGTTCATGTTCCCAAAATACAAGTCTCAAGTCCTTAGCAGCGCCGCAACTCTAGAGTACTCAGGCACGAGAATCCGAAATAAGATAATTCACATCTCGAGCTGCAGTCCCAAGAGTAAACTATCTACAATCGGAATTCCTACCTGACATACCTATCTATGGTCCTCAGATACCATGAGAAAGATTTAAGACCTATAACATTCGCAATTCATAGCTTCACTTAGTCCCTCATACTTATTCACCACTTAGTCCAGGGTCACTCCGCACAGAGACCACGCGAAGCAGCTATAGGTTTTATCCCTCAATCGCTTAACTTTCAAGTCAAATCGAATCCCACAGTCCGGCATCCTAAACTTCAAGCCTAGGATACACTACAGATATCTGAAGCCTAAGCTCTGATACCACCTGTGACGGCCCCACCTCTCCCTAGGGCGTACCCCAGGGTTCGGCGGACCGCCTGCCCAACTCTCGCCGGGACTCACTCATTCACTACAGTCCTCACTTAAAATCTGAATAAATCACAAGAATAAATAGGGCAACGATCCAGAACTTAAAGCGAAACTTATAGACATTGCCATCCCCAAAAGGGAGTGTAAAGATCGAATATACAAAGGTTCTCAATCCTTCATACGTCCAGCCCGTGCCAAGCACTAGGCGAGAACCACTACAAAAGAAACAAAAGAACTAGACTGGCTAGTCTATGCTCTCATTCTGCTCGCCGTCCCCTGTTAAGGAAAACAAAACTAAAGGGGTGAGCTAAAAGCTCAGTGAGGTTCCGAACAGATAATCAAACAATCAATTCAATACATTAAACATGGAGTATCAATAATTCAAGAAACATTTACAATGGAAAGCGATAGTAACATTCATTAAAAGGATACGGGCTCACATGGAGCTATTCGTTCGTTCGTTCGTTCCCCAGACATTTCCCCTTATTCCTCCAATTATTTGAAAATTTCCTTTTTGAGAAGTAAACCCTCGTGCCTTCGTTCGTTCATTCATCCCCTTCCGGACGTTGGCCGGACTCCACCCATCCGGACGTAGCCGGACTACAAGGTAATGCTCGAATATACCAAATTCACCCAGGGTCACCATATCGCCCGACCGAGTCCGCTTCTGGCTCGAGTCGATCGGTAACGAAGGGCAGGGCCCAGTTCAGCCAAACGGCTTACATTCATGCGCAACTAGCATTTAATCATTTAATCATTGAAAATTTTACATTTATTTAGGTCGAGTGCGATAAAGTACACACTCGCCTAGAAAACTCGTTTTAACAATCATTAAAAGCACTTAACACATTATCAATCAATAATAACAAGCCAATAAGTCAAGGAAATATAACAAACAAAGAACACTCACCTAGTTATGTAAAATAACGTGCAAAATATCCTTCTGGATATTACCCTTAGTCACCAATGAAACCTAAGATTGAACAAGAGAACATATTACAGTTTATCGAGCAAAACATTTAAGGGGAAACGAAGAAACCCGACTAATTAGGAGTAAAACGTGTAAATATAACTTTCAAGTAAAAAGAGGGTTGTTTGGACCCAAGGATGAAAATAACTAGGGTTTCAAAATCAACCGCAAAACCAAGCTCAAAGGGCTTATAGAATTCCAACGGAAAACATTTGACTAACGACAAATCAAAAGACAAATAGATAGGCTAAGAAAATATTTTTCGGAATCGTAAAGAATCGTTTGTATGACTAAAAGTCACTATATATTCAAGTAGAGGTTATATAACAAGGGTTTTGATGAAAATCATATGGAAAAGGAAGACTCTTAAAACCGTACTTGAAAGTAGTTCACTTGTGGCCGATAAAACCCTAACTCATACTTCTATATTTTGGGTACAGAGTAAGTAAACATTTGGCGTTTCAAATTGAAGAGGTATCATGTTTTGGAATGGTAAAACGATCATAGTATTTGCCAAACGAAAATATACAAATTCAAATAGAAACTTAGTCCTTGAGCGAAAATTTGGGCAGCACGCCCTTTGTGTTTACCTAATTTTCCAGCCATTTTGGCTTCATTATTTTTCTCATTCAAGCCCAAGTTTATACACAACACAAATGCATTTCAATAGCCGTTCCATAGGCTCAAGACAATACAAGGGCATAAATCAACTAATAACAAATGCGGAAATGAAGTTTACAAAAAAAACAGATTTGATAGGGTTTTGCGGAATGGGCACATCCGAGGCTACGCTTATCGGATTGAGGTGAAACTTATACCATTTCGAAGCTAAGAGAAAGGGATACAAGATTGAAGAAGGTCACTCAGTCCAGTTTGTAGTGCAACTAGGTCAAAAGATCAGTATACCAAACCAGCACCGTCAAAACAGGTTTACAAACCGCATTCTCGCTCAAATATCACAAGTCAGGCTCCCCAAGTCCAAATCAAGTGATTCCAAAGCCATCCGAAAACTAAGATACAAGGATACAATTCTTAGGAAGACATCAACAACTAAATCAGAAGCATTCCGAATCAAATTAACCAATTACAGAGGCAATTATCAAGTTCGGGTAGAAACAGGGCAGCAGGGGTAAATCGGTCTTTTCACAGGCTACGTTGCTCTGATTGAGTTTAAATTTTGTAGGCACCTATAAAATATCATTCTATACAACTTCTATGTTTTATGCCAAGCCTAATTCGGCCTCTAACTATGAGTAACAGTACCGGGCAGAACTGAAACATGAAATTCCAGAAATCTGGAAATTTTGGTTTTCAATTGAATTTTCTTCCTTTCCTTGTTCCAATCACTACCAAAGCCCCTTATATAATCTTATATACAACATATACTAACCATACAACAAGTTTAGGCAGAAAATCATCAAACCCTAACTTGCATATATCATCCAAAATCATCACAACAACTTGTATAACTTGTAGTCTAATCAAAACATGAGCTAGATAACATCTTAAACCAGAAATTAAAAGAACAAGAACCATGATCAGATCTTATACCTCAAAACAAAGCTTGAAAGAGTGATACTTCACCACCTTTGGAAATTTTTAGTTCCCCTAGCTTCCCAAGCCCACAACTCACTCTTTAATCGGTTTAGAATTTTGATTCCTCACTTAGATGGTGCAAATCAAGAAGAAAATTGTTTTCTCTTGCTCCCCCTTTCTCTCTCTCTTGTCTCGGCCAAGCTCAAGGAAAAATGAAGAAGAAAGGCTGCTCTATGGTGATTAAAAGGCAAGAAGATTAGGATTAGTCTAAGCCACAAGTTTTGCCAACACTTGGATCAACCACAATCACAAAATTTTCTCTTTCTTCTCCTTGCACTTTTGGCCACAAATTTCGGTCAAAGGCAGCTGGAAATGAGGGGATATTTTGCTCAAATATCAATGAGCTCATGTGGTAAGAAAGTGGTGGTCCAGCGGTGCGTTCAATAGGTAGTGCGCGGTACACGTCGGTTCGCACCGTTTTTCCTTAAATCGCACGTATTAGGGTTTTTACTTCCTATTCACTAACCTTATATCATTGCTTCTAATCACATATTATTTCTCACCTAAAAGTCACTTTTAATCACCAAATTTGATCCTTGCTTCGTACCGAAAAATCATCCGGTGAAAAATCGCGAAAACCCTAATTTGCTCCAGTCTTGAAACCGAAAAGTGAAACCCTACTTTCTAGGTTCATTTGCACTTATTATGGAATTACTGGGTAGTAGGCTATAATAAATGAATAATTTCCAAATAAAAGGCATTTTTGAGAAAAATATAAGAAATTTGCGAGTCCTCACACTCTCTCCCCCTTAAAAGAATTTCGACCTCGAAATTCATACCTTCCGTCGCCTCGGAGGACCCCAGAACTCGGTGCTGATCTACGGCATAAACTTGTGTTGATACCTTTGTTCGGTTTCCTCTTTCATGAATTTGTTTCAGTTTGGTTCCTTCCACTTGTTGAGTACTACCCTCTCGTGGCTGTTTCTTCGGGCAATTGCTAAGTTGATGATTGCTACTCCCACAAATCAAACATTTTCCCCCTTTTCGCCAGCAATCATTCTCAGTGTGATTTGCCTTTCCACAGTATCCACAGGCCAATCGAGGAACTACTGTTGGATCTTCTCGAGAAATGTCCTTTGATCCGATCTGACTTCCTTTCATGGACCTTTCATCGACTGCTCTTAATGTCCAAGGTGGGCGAGGTGAATGGTTCACTTTTTGCACTTTGGAGAGCAGTATCTTTTCTCCAGATTCCTCAGGTATACTGCTGGATGTATCTCTTTTCCGCGTTTGAAAGGCTTTTACTTGGGCTTTCACATCCTCAATTCTTTGGGCCTTCTCAAGAGCCTCTGTAAACGTATTAACTTGAACTGCCGCTAATGCCTCCTGGATTTCCAAATTTAGTCCTTGTATAAATCGTCTTATTCTCCGTCGCTCCGTTACCACCAATTCGGAAGCGAATTTAGACAGTCTAGTAAATTTGGTCTCATATTCAGCCACACTTAGGGTTCCCTGACGCAACCCAATAAATTCGTCCTCCCTCCTTTCTTGGACTAAAGGTGGGAGATACTTTTCATTAAATTCCCTTACAAAGTTCGCCCATGTCCATACCGTCTGTTCTCTTTCTCACTTGGCCTTAATTACATTCCACCACGCGCGGGCTGGTCCTTCGAATTGAAATACAGCAAAATTTACTTGTCTTTGCTCCGTGTAATTCAAAGCCGCGAAGATATTAATCATTGCCTCCAACCACTGCTCAGCTATATCTGGATCAGGCCCTCCTTGAAATTTCGGAGGTAGAAACTTTTGGAACCTCTCAAGAGCCTTATCCTCTCCGATCTCAGGATTCCGGAGAGGATAAGGCTCTTGAGAGGTTCAAAAAGTTTCTACCTCCGAAATTTCAAGGAGGGCCTGATCCAGATATAGCTGAGCAGTGGTTGGAGGCAGTGATTAATATCTTCGCGGCTTTGAATTACACGGAGCAAAGACAAGTAAATTTTGCTGTATTTCAATTCGAAGGACCAGCCCGCGCGTGGTGGAATGTAATTAAGGCCAAGTGGGAAAGAGAACAGACGGTATGGACATGGGCGAACTTTGTAAGGGAATTTAATGAAAAGTATCTCCCACCTTTAGTCCAAGAATGGAGGGATGACGAATTTATTGGGTTGCGTCAGGGAACCCTAAGTGTGGCTGAATATGAGACCAAATTTACTAGACTGTCTAAATTCGCTTCCGAATTGGTGGTAACGGAGCGACGGAGAATAAGACGATTTATACAAGGACTAAATTTGGAAATCCAGGAGGCATTAGCGGCAGTTCAAGTTAATACGTTTACAGAGGCTCTTGAGAAGGCCCAAAGAATTGAGGATGTGAAAGCCCAAGTAAAAGCCTTTCAAACGCGGAAAAGAGATACATCCAGCAGTATACCTGAGGAATCTGGAGAAAAGATACTGCTCTCCAAAGTGCAAAAAGTGAACCATTCACCTCGCCCACCTTGGACATTAAGAGCAGTCGATGAAAGGTCCATGAAAGGAAGTCAGATCGGATCAAAGGACATTTCTCGAGAAGATCCAACAGTAGTTCCTCGATTGGCCTGTGGATACTGTGGAAAGGCAAATCACACTGAGAATGATTGCTGGCGAAAAGGGGGAAAATGTTTGATTTGTGGGAGTAGCAATCATCAACTTAGCAATTGCCCGAAGAAACAGCCACGAGAGGGTAGTACTCAACAAGTGGAAGGAACCAAACTGAAACAAATTCATGAAAGAGGAAACCGAACAAAGGTATCAACACAAGTTTATGCCGTAGATCAGCACCGAGTTCTGGGGTCCTCCGAGGCGACGGAAGGTATGAATTTCGAGGTCGAAATTCTTTTAAGGGGGAGAGAGTGTGAGGACTCGCAAATTTCTTATATTTTTCTCAAAAATGCCTTTTATTTGGAAATTATTCATTTATTATAGCCTACTACCCAGTAATTCCATAATAAGTGCAAATGAACCTAGAAAGTAGGGTTTCACTTTTCGGTTTCAAGACTGGAGCAAATTAGGGTTTTCGCGATTTTTCACCGGATGATTTTTCGGTACGAAGCAAGGATCAAATTTGGTGATTAAAAGTGACTTTTAGGTGAGAAATAATATGTGATTAGAAGCAATGATATAAGGTTAGTGAATAGGAAGTAAAAACCCTAATACGTGCGATTTAAGGAAAAACGGTGCGAACCGACGTGTACCGCGCACTACCTATTGAACGCACCGCTGGACCACCACTTTCTTACCACATGAGCTCATTGATATTTGAGCAAAATATCCCCTCATTTCCAGCTGCCTTTGACCGAAATTTGTGGCCAAAAGTGCAAGGAGAAGAAAGAGAAAATTTTGTGATTGTGGTTGATCCAAGTGTTGGCAAAACTTGTGGCTTAGACTAATCCTAATCTTCTTGCCTTTTAATCACCATAGAGCAGCCTTTCTTCTTCATTTTTCCTTGAGCTTGGCCGAGACAAGAGAGAGAGAAAGGGGGAGCAAGAGAAAACAATTTTCTTCTTGATTTGCACCATCTAAGTGAGGAATCAAAATTCTAAACCGATTAAAGAGTGAGTTGTGGGCTTGGGAAGCTAGGGGAACTAAAAATTTCCAAAGGTGGTGAAGTATCACTCTTTCAAGCTTTGTTTTGAGGTATAAGATCTGATCATGGTTCTTGTTCTTTTAATTTCTGGTTTAAGATGTTATCTAGCTCATGTTTTGATTAGACTACAAGTTATACAAGTTGTTGTGATGATTTTGGATGATATATGCAAGTTAGGGTTTGATGATTTTCTGCCTAAACTTCTTGTATGGTTAGTATATGTTGTATATAAGATTATATAAGGGGCTTTGGTAGTGATTGGAACAAGGAAAGGAAGAAAATTCAATTGAAAACCAAAATTTCCAGATTTCTGGAATTTCATGTTTCAGTTCTGCCCGGTACTGTTACTCATAGTTAGAGGCCGAATTAGGCTTGGCATAAAACATAAAAGTTGTATAGAATGATATTTTATAGGTGCCTACAAAATTTCAACTCAATCAGAGCAACGTAGCCTGTGAAAAGACCAATTTACCCCTGCTGCCCTGTTTCTACCCGAACTTGATAATTGCCTCTGTAATTGGTTAATTTGATTGGGAATGCTTCTGATTTAGTTGTTGATGTCTTCTTAAGAATTGTAGCCTTGTATCTTAGTTTTCGGATGGCTTTGGAATCACTTGATTTGGACTTAGGGAGCCTGACTTGTGATATTTGAGCGAGAATGCGGTTTGTAAACCTGTTTTGACGGTGATGGTTTGGTATACTGATCTTTTGACCTAGTTGCACTACAAACTGGACTGAGTGACCTTCTTCAATCTTGTATCCCTTTCTCTTAGCTTCGAAATGGTATAAGTTTCACCTCAATCCGATAAGCGTAGCCTCGGATGTGCCCATTCCGCAAAACCCTATCAAATCTGTTTTTTTTGTAAACTTCATTTCCGCATTTGTTATTAGTTGATTTATGTCCTTGTATTGTCTTGAGCCTATGGAACGGCTATTGAAATGCATTTGTGTTGTGTATAAACTTGGGCTTGAATGAGAAAAATAATGAAGCCAAAATGGCTGGAAAATTAGGTAAACACAAAGGGCGTGCTGCCCAAATTTTCGCTCAAGGACTAAGTTTCTATTTGAATTTGTATATTTTCGTTTGGCAAATACTATGATCGTTTTACCATTCCAAAACATGATACCTCTTCAATTTGAAACGCCAAATGTTTACTTACTCTGTACCCAAAATATAGAAGTATGAGTTAGGGTTTTATCGGCCACAAGTGAACTACTTTCAAGTACGGTTTTAAGAGTCTTCCTTTTCCATATGATTTTCATCAAAACCCTTGTTATATAACCTCTACTTGAATATATAGTGACTTTTAGTCATACAAACGATTCTTTACGATTCCGAAAGAATATTTTCTTAGCCTATCTATTTGTCTTTTGATTTGTCGTTAGTCAAATGTTCTCCGTTGGAATTCTATAAGCCTTTTGAGCTTGGTTTTGCGATTGATTTTGAAACCCTAGTTATTTTCATCCTTGGGTCCAAACAACCCTATTTTTACTTGAAAGTTATCTTTACACGTTTTACTCCTAATTAGTCGGGTTTCTTCGTTTCCCCTGAAATGTTTTGCTCGATAAACTGTAATATGTTCTCTTGTTCAATCTTAGGTTTCATTGGTGACTAAGGGTAATATCCGGAAGGATATTTTGCACGTTATTTTGCATAACTAGGTGAGTGTTCTTTGTTTGTTATATTTCCTTGACTTATTGGCTTGTTATTATTGATTGATAATGTGTTAAGTGCTTAACTAGGCGAGTGTGTACTTTATCGCACTCGACCTAAATAAATGTGAAATTTTCAATGATTAAATGATTAAATGCTAGTTGCGCATGAATGTAAGCCGTTTGGCTGAACTGGGCCCTGCCCTTCGTTACCGATCGACTCGAGCCAGAAGCGGACTCGGTCGGGCGATATGGTGACCCTGGGTGAATTTGGTATATTCGAGTATTACCTTGTAGTCCGGCTACGTCCGGATGGGTGGAGTCCGGCCAACGTCCGGATGGGTGGAGTCCGGTCAACGTCCGGAAGGGGATGAATGAACGAACGAAGGCACGAGGGTTTACTTCTCAAAAAGGAAATTTTCAAATAATTGGAGGAATAAGGGGAAATGTCTGGAGAACGAACGAACGAACGAATAGCTCCATGTGAGCCCGTATCCTTTTAATGAATGTTACTATCGCTTTCCATTGTAAATGTTTCTTGAATTATTGATACTCCATGTTTAATGTATTGAATTGATTGTTTGATTATCTGTTCGGAACCTCACTGAGCTTTTAGCTCACCCCTTTAGTTTTGTTTTCCTTAACAGGGGACGGCGAGCAGAATGAGAGCATAGACTAGCCAGTCTAGTTCTTTTGTTTCTTTTGTTTCTTTTGTAGTGGTTCTCGCCTAGTGCTTGGCACGGGCTGGACGTATGAAGGATTGAGAACCTTTGTATATTCGATCTTTACACTCCCTTTTGGGGATGGCAATGTATATAAGTTTCGCTTTAAGTTCTGGATCGTTGCCCTATTTATTCTTGTGATTTATTCAGATTTTAAGCGAGGACTGTAGTGAATGAGTGAGTCCCGGCGAGAGTTGGGCAGGCGGTCCGCCGAACCCTGGGGTACGCCCTAGGGAAAGGTGGGGCCGTCACAGGTGGTATCAGAGCTTAGGCTTCAGATATCTGTAGTGTATCCTAAGCTTGAAGTTTAGGATGCCGGACTGTGGGATTCGATTTGACTTGAAAGTTAAGCTATTGAGGGATAAAACCTATAGCTGCTTCGCGTGGTCTCTGTGCGGAGTGACCCTGGACTAAGCGGTGAATAAGTATGAAGGACTAAGTGAAGCTATGAATTGCGAATGTTATAGGTCTTAAATCTTTCTCATGGTATCTGAGGACCATAGATAGGTATGTCAGGTAGGAATTCCGATTGTAGATAGTTTACTCTTGGGACTGCAGCTCGAGATGTGAATTATCTTATTTCGGATTCTCGTGCCTGAGTACTCTAGAGTTACGGCGCTGCTAAGGACTTGAGACTTGTATTTTAGGAACATGAACAGGCTTTGTCTGACTAGAATGAGCACAAGAGGTCAGGGACATCTAGTTTGGATATTAAGTGACGTGAGAGACCGGACGGGCTGATACTGGGACGACTTTACCTTTTCCTTTTGATTTACCTGTATATTGTTACTACATGACGTTAGTATACCTGTGTGTACATGGTTATCTGTCCAACTTGATATGTATTTGTGTATTTGCTTATCCGTCTTCTTGATATGGCGTGTTATGTGCGTATATATTGATTTGTGTATTTGGAATGCTAGAATTTGTTACTGTCGTCAATTTACTGCGTTTATTCACTAAATTACCTTTTTGGGGGAAAAGAAAAGAAAAGAGAGGGGGAAAACATATATATGGACGGGAGACGTAGTCGTGGACGTGGAGCTAGTCGTGGCCGTGGAGCTAGGCAAGCTCAAGAACCGAGAGAAGAAAGAGAAACAGTGGCCGAGCAAGAACAGGGACCGAGGGTTGAGGCTGGAGATCAAATGGCGACGGCGATGCGACAAATGACAAATATCCTGGCACGACTGGTAGATCAACAAGGTCAAATGCCAGTGAATCAACCCCGGAATCCTGAGATCGGAGAGGATAAGGCTCTTGAGAGGTTCCAAAAGTTTCTACCTCCGAAATTTCAAGGAGGGCCTGATCCAGATATAGCTGAGCAGTGGTTGGAGGCAATGATTAATATCTTCGCGGCTTTGAATTACACGGAGCAAAGACAAGTAAATTTTGCTGTATTTCAATTCGAAGGACCAGCCCGCGCGTGGTGGAATGTAATTAAGGCCAAGTGGGAAAGAGAACAGACGGTATGGACATGGGCGAACTTTGTAAGGGAATTTAATGAAAAGTATCTCCCACCTTTAGTCCAAGAAAGGAGGGATGACGAATTTATTGGGTTGCGTCAGGGAACCCTAAGTGTGGCTGAATATGAGACCAAATTTACTAGACTGTCTAAATTCGCTTCCGAATTGGTGGTAACGGAGCGACGGAGAATAAGACGATTTATACAAGGACTAAATTTGGAAATCCAGGAGGCATTAGCGGCAGTTCAAGTTAATACGTTTACAGAGGCTCTTGAGAAGGCCCAAAGAATTGAGGATGTGAAAGCCCAAGTAAAAGCCTTTCAAACGCGGAAAAGAGATACATCCAGCAGTATACCTGAGGAATCTGGAGAACAGATACTGCTCTCCAAAGTGCAAAAAATGAACCATTCACCTCGCCCACCTTGGACATTAAGAGCAGTCGATGAAAGGTCCATGAAAGGAAGTCAGATCGGATCAAAGGACATTTCTCGAGAAGATCCAACAGTAGTTCCTCGATTGGCCTGTGGATACTGTGGAAAGGCAAATCACACTGAGAATGATTGCTGGCGAAAAGGGGGAAAATGTTTGATTTGTGGGAGTAGCAATCATCAACTTAGCAATTGCCCGAAGAAACAGCCACGAGAGGGTAGTACTCAACAAGTGGAAGGAACCAAACTGAAACAAATTCATGAAAGAGGAAACCGAACAAAGGTATCAACACAAGTTTATGCCGTAGATCAGCACCGAGTTCTGGGGTCCTCCGAGGCGACGGAAGGTATGAATTTCGAGGTCGAAATTCTTTTAAGGGGGAGAGAGTGTGAGGACTCGCAAATTTCTTATATTTTTCTCAAAAATGCCTTTTATTTGGAAATTATTCATTTATTATAGCCTACTACCCAGTAATTCCATAATAAGTGCAAATGAACCTAGAAAGTAGGGTTTCACTTTTCGGTTTCAAGACTGGAGCAAATTAGGGTTTTCGCGATTTTTCACCGGATGATTTTTCGGTACGAAGCAAGGATCAAATTTGGTGATTAAAAGTGACTTTTAGGTGAGAAATAATATGTGATTAGAAGCAATGATATAAGGTTAGTGAATAGGAAGTAAAAACCCTAATACGTGCGATTTAAGGAAAAACGGTGCGAACCGACGTGTACCGCGCACTACCTATTGAACGCACCGCTGGACCACCACTTTCTTACCACATGAGCTCATTGATATTTGAGCAAAATATCCCCTCATTTCCAGCTGCCTTTGACCGAAATTTGTGGCCAAAAGTGCAAGGAGAAGAAAGAGAAAATTTTGTGATTGTGGTTGATCCAAGTGTTGGCAAAACTTGTGGCTTAGACTAATCCTAATCTTCTTGCCTTTTAATCACCATAGAGCAGCCTTTCTTCTTCATTTTTCCTTGAGCTTGGCCGAGACAAGAGAGAGAGAAAGGGGGAGCAAGAGAAAACAATTTTCTTCTTGATTTGCACCATCTAAGTGAGGAATCAAAATTCTAAACCGATTAAAGAGTGAGTTGTGGGCTTGGGAAGCTAGGGGAACTAAAAATTTCCAAAGGTGGTGAAGTATCACTCTTTCAAGCTTTGTTTTGAGGTATAAGATCTGATCATGGTTCTTGTTCTTTTAATTTCTGGTTTAAGATGTTATCTAGCTCATGTTTTGATTAGACTACAAGTTATACAAGTTGTTGTGATGATTTTGGATGATATATGCAAGTTAGGGTTTGATGATTTTCTGCCTAAACTTGTTGTATGGTTAGTATATGTTGTATATAAGATTATATAAGGGGCTTTGGTAGTGATTGGAACAAGGAAAGGAAGAAAATTCAATTGAAAACCAAAATTTCCAGATTTCTGGAATTTCATGTTTCAGTTCTGCCCGGTACTGTTACTCATAGTTAGAGGCCGAATTAGGCTTGGCATAAAACATAGAAGTTGTATAGAATGATATTTTATAGGTGCCTACAAAATTTCAACTCAATCAGAGCAACGTAGCCTGTGAAAAGACCGATTTACCCCTGCTGCCCTGTTTCTACCCGAACTTGATAATTGCCTCTGTAATTGGTTAATTTGATTCGGAATGCTTCTGATTTAGTTGTTGATGTCTTCCTAAGAATTGTATCCTTGTATCTTAGTTTTCGGATGGCTTTGGAATCACTTGATTTGGACTTGGGGAGCCTGACTTGTGATATTTGAGCGAGAATGCGGTTTGTAAACCTGTTTTGACGGTGCTGGTTTGGTATACTGATCTTTTGACCTAGTTGCACTACAAACTGGACTGAGTGACCTTCTTCAATCTTGTATCCCTTTCTCTTAGCTTCGAAATGGTATAAGTTTCACCTCAATCCGATAAGCGTAGCCTCGGATGTGCCCATTCCGCAAAACCCTATCAAATCTGTTTTTTTTGTAAACTTCATTTCCGCATTTGTTATTAGTTGATTTATGCCCTTGTATTGTCTTGAGCCTATGGAACGGCTATTGAAATGCATTTGTGTTGTGTATAAACTTGGGCTTGAATGAGAAAAATAATGAAGCCAAAATGGCTGGAAAATTAGGTAAACACAAAGGGCGTGCTGCCCAAATTTTCGCTCAAGGACTAAGTTTCTATTTGAATTTGTATATTTTCGTTTGGCAAATACTATGATCGTTTTACCATTCCAAAACATGATACCTCTTCAATTTGAAACGCCAAATGTTTACTTACTCTGTACCCAAAATATAGAAGTATGAGTTAGGGTTTTATCGGCCACAAGTGAACTACTTTCAAGTACGGTTTTAAGAGTCTTCCTTTTCCATATGATTTTCATCAAAACCCTTGTTATATAACCTCTACTTGAATATATAGTGACTTTTAGTCATACAAACGATTCTTTACGATTCCGAAAGAATATTTTCTTAGCCTATCTATTTGTCTTTTGATTTGTCGTTAGTCAAATGTTTTCCGTTGGAATTCTATAAGCCTTTTGAGCTTGGTTTTGCGATTGATTTTGAAACCCTAGTTATTTTCATCCTTGGGTCCAAACAACCCTATTTTTACTTGAAAGTTATCTTTACACGTTTTACTCCTAATTAGTCGGGTTTCTTCGTTTCCCCTTAAATGTTTTGCTCGATAAACTGTAATATGTTCTCTTGTTCAATCTTAGGTTTCATTGGTGACTAAGGGTAATATCCGGAAGGATATTTTGCACGTTATTTTGCATAACTAGGTGAGTGTTCTTTGTTTGTTATATTTCCTTGACTTATTGGCTTGTTATTATTGATTGATAATGTGTTAAGTGCTTTTAATGATTGTTAAAACGAGTTTTCTAGGCGAGTGTGTACTTTATCGCACTCGACCTAAATAAATGTGAAATTTTCAATGATTAAATGATTAAATGCTAGTTGCGCATGAATGTAAGCCGTTTGGCTGAACTGGGCCCTGCCCTTCGTTACCGATCGACTCGAGCCAGAAGCGGACTCGGTCGGGCGATATGGTGACCCTGGGTGAATTTGGTATATTCGAGTATTACCTTGTAGTCCGGCTACGTCCGGATGGGTGGAGTCCGGCCAACGTCCGGATGGGTGGAGTCCGGTCAACGTCCGGAAGGGGATGAATGAACGAACGAAGGCACGAGGGTTTACTTCTCAAAAAGGAAATTTTCAAATAATTGGAGGAATAAGGGGAAATGTCTGGAGAACGAACGAACGAACGAATAGCTCCATGTGAGCCCGTATCCTTTTAATGAATGTTACTATCGCTTTCCATTGTAAATGTTTCTTGAATTATTGATACTCCATGTTTAATGTATTGAATTGATTGTTTGATTATCTGTTCGGAACCTCACTGAGCTTTTAGCTCACCCCTTTAGTTTTGTTTTCCTTAACAGGGGACGGCGAGCAGAATGAGAGCATAGACTAGCCAGTCTAGTTCTTTTGTTTCTTTTGTTTCTTTTGTAGTGGTTCTCGCCTAGTGCTTGGCACGGGCTGGACGTATGAAGGATTGAGAACCTTTGTATATTCGATCTTTACACTCCCTTTTGGGGATGGCAATGTATATAAGTTTCGCTTTAAGTTCTGGATCGTTGCCCTATTTATTCTTGTGATTTATTCAGATTTTAAGCGAGGACTGTAGTGAATGAGTGAGTCCCGGCGAGAGTTGGGCAGGCGGTCCGCCGAACCCTGGGGTACGCCCTAGGGAAAGGTGGGGCCGTCACAGGTGGTATCAGAGCTTAGGCTTCAGATATCTGTAGTGTATCCTAAGCTTGAAGTTTAGGATGCCGGACTGTGGGATTCGATTTGACTTGAAAGTTAAGCTATTGAGGGATAAAACCTATAGCTGCTTCGCGTGGTCTCTGTGCGGAGTGACCCTGGACTAAGCGGTGAATAAGTATGAAGGACTAAGTGAAGCTATGAATTGCGAATGTTATAGGTCTTAAATCTTTCTCATGGTATCTGAGGACCATAGATAGGTATGTCAGGTAGGAATTCCGATTGTAGATAGTTTACTCTTGGGACTGCAGCTCGAGATGTGAATTATCTTATTTCGGATTCTCGTGCCTGAGTACTCTAGAGTTACGGCGCTGCTAAGGACTTGAGACTTGTATTTTAGGAACATGAACAGGCTTTGTCTGACTAGAATGAGCACAAGAGGTCAGGGACATCTAGTTTGGATATTAAGTGACGTGAGAGACCGGACGGGCTGATACTGGGACGACTTTACCTTTTCCTTTTGATTTACCTGTATATTGTTACTACATGACGTTAGTATACCTGTGTGTACATGGTTATCTGTCCAACTTGATATGTATTTGTGTATTTGCTTATCCGTCTTCTTGATATGGCGTGTTATGTGCGTATATATTGATTTGTGTATTTGGAATGCTAGAATTTGTTACTGTCGTCAATTTACTGCGTTTATTCACTAAATTACCTTTTTGGGGGAAAAGAAAAGAAAAGAGAGGGGGAAAACATATATATGGACGGGAGACGTAGTCGTGGACGTGGAGCTAGTCGTGGCCGTGGAGCTAGGCAAGCTCAAGAACCGAGAGAAGAAAGAGAAACAGTGGCCGAGCAAGAACAGGGACCGAGGGTTGAGGCTGGAGATCAAATGGCGACGGCGATGCGACAAATGACAAATATCCTGGCACGACTGGTAGATCAACAAGGTCAAATGCCAGTGAATCAACCCCGGAATCCTGAGATCGGAGAGGATAAGGCTCTTGAGAGGTTCCAAAAGTTTCTACCTCCGAAATTTCAAGGAGGGCCTGATCCAGATATAGCTGAGCAGTGGTTGGAGGCAATGATTAATATCTTCGCGGCTTTGAATTACACGGAGCAAAGACAAGTAAATTTTGCTGTATTTCAATTCGAAGGACCAGCCCGCGCGTGGTGGAATGTAATTAAGGCCAAGTGGGAAAGAGAACAGACGGTATGGACATGGGCGAACTTTGTAAGGGAATTTAATGAAAAGTATCTCCCACCTTTAGTCCAAGAAAGGAGGGATGACGAATTTATTGGGTTGCGTCAGGGAACCCTAAGTGTGGCTGAATATGAGACCAAATTTACTAGACTGTCTAAATTCGCTTCCGAATTGGTGGTAACGGAGCGACGGAGAATAAGACGATTTATACAAGGACTAAATTTGGAAATCCAGGAGGCATTAGCGGCAGTTCAAGTTAATACGTTTACAGAGGCTCTTGAGAAGGCCCAAAGAATTGAGGATGTGAAAGCCCAAGTAAAAGCCTTTCAAACGCGGAAAAGAGATACATCCAGCAGTATACCTGAGGAATCTGGAGAACAGATACTGCTCTCCAAAGTGCAAAAAATGAACCATTCACCTCGCCCACCTTGGACATTAAGAGCAGTCGATGAAAGGTCCATGAAAGGAAGTCAGATCGGATCAAAGGACATTTCTCGAGAAGATCCAACAGTAGTTCCTCGATTGGCCTGTGGATACTGTGGAAAGGCAAATCACACTGAGAATGATTGCTGGCGAAAAGGGGGAAAATGTTTGATTTGTGGGAGTAGCAATCATCAACTTAGCAATTGCCCGAAGAAACAGCCACGAGAGGGTAGTACTCAACAAGTGGAAGGAACCAAACTGAAACAAATTCATGAAAGAGGAAACCGAACAAAGGTATCAACACAAGTTTATGCCGTAGATCAGCACCGAGTTCTGGGGTCCTCCGAGGCGACGGAAGGTATGAATTTCGAGGTCGAAATTCTTTTAAGGGGGAGAGAGTGTGAGGACTCGCAAATTTCTTATATTTTTCTCAAAAATGCCTTTTATTTGGAAATTATTCATTTATTATAGCCTACTACCCAGTAATTCCATAATAAGTGCAAATGAACCTAGAAAGTAGGGTTTCACTTTTCGGTTTCAAGACTGGAGCAAATTAGGGTTTTCGCGATTTTTCACCGGATGATTTTTCGGTACGAAGCAAGGATCAAATTTGGTGATTAAAAGTGACTTTTAGGTGAGAAATAATATGTGATTAGAAGCAATGATATAAGGTTAGTGAATAGGAAGTAAAAACCCTAATACGTGCGATTTAAGGAAAAACGGTGCGAACCGACGTGTACCGCGCACTACCTATTGAACGCACCGCTGGACCACCACTTTCTTACCACATGAGCTCATTGATATTTGAGCAAAATATCCCCTCATTTCCAGCTGCCTTTGACCGAAATTTGTGGCCAAAAGTGCAAGGAGAAGAAAGAGAAAATTTTGTGATTGTGGTTGATCCAAGTGTTGGCAAAACTTGTGGCTTAGACTAATCCTAATCTTCTTGCCTTTTAATCACCATAGAGCAGCCTTTCTTCTTCATTTTTCCTTGAGCTTGGCCGAGACAAGAGAGAGAGAAAGGGGGAGCAAGAGAAAACAATTTTCTTCTTGATTTGCACCATCTAAGTGAGGAATCAAAATTCTAAACCGATTAAAGAGTGAGTTGTGGGCTTGGGAAGCTAGGGGAACTAAAAATTTCCAAAGGTGGTGAAGTATCACTCTTTCAAGCTTTGTTTTGAGGTATAAGATCTGATCATGGTTCTTGTTCTTTTAATTTCTGGTTTAAGATGTTATCTAGCTCATGTTTTGATTAGACTACAAGTTATACAAGTTGTTGTGATGATTTTGGATGATATATGCAAGTTAGGGTTTGATGATTTTCTGCCTAAACTTGTTGTATGGTTAGTATATGTTGTATATAAGATTATATAAGGGGCTTTGGTAGTGATTGGAACAAGGAAAGGAAGAAAATTCAATTGAAAACCAAAATTTCCAGATTTCTGGAATTTCATGTTTCAGTTCTGCCCGGTACTGTTACTCATAGTTAGAGGCCGAATTAGGCTTGGCATAAAACATAAAAGTTGTATAGAATGATATTTTATAGGTGCCTACAAAATTTCAACTCAATCAGAGCAACGTAGCCTGTGAAAAGACCGATTTACCCCTGCTGCCCTGTTTCTACCCGAACTTGATAATTGCCTCTGTAATTGGTTAATTTGATTGGGAATGCTTCTGATTTAGTTGTTGATGTCTTCTTAAGAATTGTAGCCTTGTATCTTAGTTTTCGGATGGCTTTGGAATCACTTGATTTGGACTTAGGGAGCCTGACTTGTGATATTTGAGCGAGAATGCGGTTTGTAAACCTGTTTTGACGGTGCTGGTTTGGTATACTGATCTTTTGACCTAGTTGCACTACAAACTGGACTGAGTGACCTTCTTCAATCTTGTATCCCTTTCTCTTAGCTTCGAAATGGTATAAGTTTCACCTCAATCCGATAAGCGTAGCCTCGGATGTGCCCATTCCGCAAAACCCTATCAAATCTGTTTTTTTTGTAAACTTCATTTCCGCATTTGTTATTAGTTGATTTATGTCCTTGTATTGTCTTGAGCCTATGGAACGGCTATTGAAATGCATTTGTGTTGTGTATAAACTTGGGCTTGAATGAGAAAAATAATGAAGCCAAAATGGCTGGAAAATTAGGTAAACACAAAGGGCGTGCTGCCCAAATTTTCGCTCAAGGACTAAGTTTCTATTTGAATTTGTATATTTTCGTTTGGCAAATACTATGATCGTTTTACCATTCCAAAACATGATACCTCTTCAATTTGAAACGCCAAATGTTTACTTACTCTGTACCCAAAATATAGAAGTATGAGTTAGGGTTTTATCGGCCACAAGTGAACTACTTTCAAGTACGGTTTTAAGAGTCTTCCTTTTCCATATGATTTTCATCAAAACCCTTGTTATATAACCTCTACTTGAATATATAGTGACTTTTAGTCATACAAACGATTCTTTACGATTCCGAAAGAATATTTTCTTAGCCTATCTATTTGTCTTTTGATTTGTCGTTAGTCAAATGTTTTCCGTTGGAATTCTATAAGCCTTTTGAGCTTGGTTTTGCGATTGATTTTGAAACCCTAGTTATTTTCATCCTTGGGTCCAAACAACCCTATTTTTACTTGAAAGTTATCTTTACACGTTTTACTCCTAATTAGTCGGGTTTCTTCGTTTCCCCTGAAATGTTTTGCTCGATAAACTGTAATATGTTCTCTTGTTCAATCTTAGGTTTCATTGGTGACTAAGGGTAATATCCGGAAGGATATTTTGCACGTTATTTTGCATAACTAGGTGAGTGTTCTTTGTTTGTTATATTTCCTTGACTTATTGGCTTGTTATTATTGATTGATAATGTGTTAAGTGCTTAACTAGGCGAGTGTGTACTTTATCGCACTCGACCTAAATAAATGTGAAATTTTCAATGATTAAATGATTAAATGCTAGTTGCGCATGAATGTAAGCCGTTTGGCTGAACTGGGCCCTGCCCTTCGTTACCGATCGACTCGAGCCAGAAGCGGACTCGGTCGGGCGATATGGTGACCCTGGGTGAATTTGGTATATTCGAGTATTACCTTGTAGTCCGGCTACGTCCGGATGGGTGGAGTCCGGCCAACGTCCGGATGGGTGGAGTCCGGTCAACGTCCGGAAGGGGATGAATGAACGAACGAAGGCACGAGGGTTTACTTCTCAAAAAGGAAATTTTCAAATAATTGGAGGAATAAGGGGAAATGTCTGGAGAACGAACGAACGAACGAATAGCTCCATGTGAGCCCGTATCCTTTTAATGAATGTTACTATCGCTTTCCATTGTAAATGTTTCTTGAATTATTGATACTCCATGTTTAATGTATTGAATTGATTGTTTGATTATCTGTTCGGAACCTCACTGAGCTTTTAGCTCACCCCTTTAGTTTTGTTTTCCTTAACAGGGGACGGCGAGCAGAATGAGAGCATAGACTAGCCAGTCTAGTTCTTTTGTTTCTTTTGTTTCTTTTGTAGTGGTTCTCGCCTAGTGCTTGGCACGGGCTGGACGTATGAAGGATTGAGAACCTTTGTATATTCGATCTTTACACTCCCTTTTGGGGATGGCAATGTATATAAGTTTCGCTTTAAGTTCTGGATCGTTGCCCTATTTATTCTTGTGATTTATTCAGATTTTAAGTGAGGACTGTAGTGAATGAGTGAGTCCCGGCGAGAGTTGGGCAGGCGGTCCGCCGAACCCTGGGGTACGCCCTAGGGAAAGGTGGGGCCGTCACAGGTGGTATCAGAGCTTAGGCTTCAGATATCTGTAGTGTATCCTAGGCATGAAGTTTAGGATGCCGGACTGTGGGATTCGATTTGACTTGAAAGTTAAGCGATTGAGGGATAAAACCTATAGCTGCTTCGCGTGGTCTCTGTGCGGAGTGACCCTGGACTAAGCGGTGAATAAGTATGAAGGACTAAGTGAAGCTATGAATTGCGAATGTTATAGGTCTTAAATCTTTCTCATGGTATCTGAGGACCATAGATAGGTATGTCAGGTAGGAATTCCGATTGTAGATAGTTTACTCTTGGGACTGCAGCTCGAGATGTGAATTATCTTATTTCGGATTCTCGTGCCTGAGTACTCTAGAGTTACGGCGCTGCTAAGGACTTGAGACTTGTATTTTGGGAACATGAACAGGCTTTGTCTGACTAGAATGAGCACAAGAGGTCAGGGACATCTAGTTTGGATAGTAAGTGACGTGAGAGACCGGACGGGCTGATACTGGGACGACTTTACCTTTTCCTTTTGATTTACCTGTATATTGTTACTACATGACGTTAGTATACCTGTGTGTACATGGTTATCTGTCCAACTTGATATGTATTTGTGTATTTGCTTATCCGTCTTCTTGATATGGCGTGTTATGTGCGTATATATTGATTTGTGTATTTGGAATGCTAGAATTTGTTACTGTAGTCAATTTACTGTGTTTATTCACTAAATTACCTTTTTGGGGGAAAAGAAAAGAAAAGAGAGGGGGAAAACATATATATGGACGGGAGACGTAGTCGTGGACGTGGAGCTAGTCGTGGCCGTGGAGCTAGGCAAGCTCAAGAACCGAGAGAAGAAAGAGAAACAGTGGCCGAGCAAGAACAGGGACCGAGGGTTGAGGCTGGAGATCAAATGGCGACGGCGATGCGACAAATGACAAATATCCTGGCACGACTGGTAGATCAACAAGGTCAAATGCCAGTGAATCAACCCCGGAATCCTGAGATCGGAGAGGATAAGGCTCTTGAGAGGTTCCAAAAGTTTCTACCTCCGAAATTTCAAGGAGGGCCTGATCCAGATATAGCTGAGCAGTGGTTGGAGGCAATGATTAATATCTTCGCGGCTTTGAATTACACGGAGCAAAGACAAGTAAATTTTGCTGTATTTCAATTCGAAGGACCAGCCCGCGCGTGGTGGAATGTAATTAAGGCCAAGTGGGAA
This sequence comes from Coffea arabica, assembly GCF_036785885.1. Lineage (NCBI taxonomy): Eukaryota > Viridiplantae > Streptophyta > Magnoliopsida > Gentianales > Rubiaceae > Coffea > Coffea arabica. The sequence continues at coordinate 23,134,507 of NC_092311.1, read as the reverse complement.
AGAGAACAGACGGTATGGACATGGGCGAACTTTGTAAGGGAATTTAATGAAAAGTATCTCCCACCTTTAGTCCAAGAAAGGAGGGATGACGAATTTATTGGGTTGCGTCAGGGAACCCTAAGTGTGGCTGAATATGAGACCAAATTTACTAGACTGTCTAAATTCGCTTCCGAATTGGTGGTAACGGAGCGACGGAGAATAAGACGATTTATACAAGGACTAAATTTGGAAATCCAGGAGGCATTAGCGGCAGTTCAAGTTAATACGTTTACAGAGGCTCTTGAGAAGGCCCAAAGAATTGAGGATGTGAAAGCCCAAGTAAAAGCCTTTCAAACGCGGAAAAGAGATACATCCAGCAGTATACCTGAGGAATCTGGAGAACAGATACTGCTCTCCAAAGTGCAAAAAATGAACCATTCACCTCGCCCACCTTGGACATTAAGAGCAGTCGATGAAAGGTCCATGAAAGGAAGTCAGATCGGATCAAAGGACATTTCTCGAGAAGATCCAACAGTAGTTCCTCGATTGGCCTGTGGATACTGTGGAAAGGCAAATCACACTGAGAATGATTGCTGGCGAAAAGGGGGAAAATGTTTGATTTGTGGGAGTAGCAATCATCAACTTAGCAATTGCCCGAAGAAACAGCCACGAGAGGGTAGTACTCAACAAGTGGAAGGAACCAAACTGAAACAAATTCATGAAAGAGGAAACCGAACAAAGGTATCAACACAAGTTTATGCCGTAGATCAGCACCGAGTTCTGGGGTCCTCCGAGGCGACGGAAGGTATGAATTTCGAGGTCGAAATTCTTTTAAGGGGGAGAGAGTGTGAGGACTCGCAAATTTCTTATATTTTTCTCAAAAATGCCTTTTATTTGGAAATTATTCATTTATTATAGCCTACTACCCAGTAATTCCATAATAAGTGCAAATGAACCTAGAAAGTAGGGTTTCACTTTTCGGTTTCAAGACTGGAGCAAATTAGGGTTTTCGCGATTTTTCACCGGATGATTTTTCGGTACGAAGCAAGGATCAAATTTGGTGATTAAAAGTGACTTTTAGGTGAGAAATAATATGTGATTAGAAGCAATGATATAAGGTTAGTGAATAGGAAGTAAAAACCCTAATACGTGCGATTTAAGGAAAAACGGTGCGAACCGACGTGTACCGCGCACTACCTATTGAACGCACCGCTGGACCACCACTTTCTTACCACATGAGCTCATTGATATTTGAGCAAAATATCCCCTCATTTCCAGCTGCCTTTGACCGAAATTTGTGGCCAAAAGTGCAAGGAGAAGAAAGAGAAAATTTTGTGATTGTGGTTGATCCAAGTGTTGGCAAAACTTGTGGCTTAGACTAATCCTAATCTTCTTGCCTTTTAATCACCATAGAGCAGCCTTTCTTCTTCATTTTTCCTTGAGCTTGGCCGAGACAAGAGAGAGAGAAAGGGGGAGCAAGAGAAAACAATTTTCTTCTTGATTTGCACCATCTAAGTGAGGAATCAAAATTCTAAACCGATTAAAGAGTGAGTTGTGGGCTTGGGAAGCTAGGGGAACTAAAAATTTCCAAAGGTGGTGAAGTATCACTCTTTCAAGCTTTGTTTTGAGGTATAAGATCTGATCATGGTTCTTGTTCTTTTAATTTCTGGTTTAAGATGTTATCTAGCTCATGTTTTGATTAGACTACAAGTTATACAAGTTGTTGTGATGATTTTGGATGATATATGCAAGTTAGGGTTTGATGATTTTCTGCCTAAACTTGTTGTATGGTTAGTATATGTTGTATATAAGATTATATAAGGGGCTTTGGTAGTGATTGGAACAAGGAAAGGAAGAAAATTCAATTGAAAACCAAAATTTCCAGATTTCTGGAATTTCATGTTTCAGTTCTGCCCGGTACTGTTACTCATAGTTAGAGGCCGAATTAGGCTTGGCATAAAACATAAAAGTTGTATAGAATGATATTTTATAGGTGCCTACAAAATTTCAACTCAATCAGAGCAACGTAGCCTGTGAAAAGACCGATTTACCCCTGCTGCCCTGTTTCTACCCGAACTTGATAATTGCCTCTGTAATTGGTTAATTTGATTGGGAATGCTTCTGATTTAGTTGTTGATGTCTTCTTAAGAATTGTAGCCTTGTATCTTAGTTTTCGGATGGCTTTGGAATCACTTGATTTGGACTTAGGGAGCCTGACTTGTGATATTTGAGCGAGAATGCGGTTTGTAAACCTGTTTTGACGGTGCTGGTTTGGTATACTGATCTTTTGACCTAGTTGCACTACAAACTGGACTGAGTGACCTTCTTCAATCTTGTATCCCTTTCTCTTAGCTTCGAAATGGTATAAGTTTCACCTCAATCCGATAAGCGTAGCCTCGGATGTGCCCATTCCGCAAAACCCTATCAAATCTGTTTTTTTTGTAAACTTCATTTCCGCATTTGTTATTAGTTGATTTATGTCCTTGTATTGTCTTGAGCCTATGGAACGGCTATTGAAATGCATTTGTGTTGTGTATAAACTTGGGCTTGAATGAGAAAAATAATGAAGCCAAAATGGCTGGAAAATTAGGTAAACACAAAGGGCGTGCTGCCCAAATTTTCGCTCAAGGACTAAGTTTCTATTTGAATTTGTATATTTTCGTTTTGGCAAATACTATGATCGTTTTACCATTCCAAAACATGATACCTCTTCAATTTGAAACGCCAAATGTTTACTTACTCTGTACCCAAAATATAGAAGTATGAGTTAGGGTTTTATCGGCCACAAGTGAACTACTTTCAAGTACGGTTTTAAGAGTCTTCCTTTTCCATATGATTTTCATCAAAACCCTTGTTATATAACCTCTACTTGAATATATAGTGACTTTTAGTCATACAAACGATTCTTTACGATTCCGAAAGAATATTTTCTTAGCCTATCTATTTGTCTTTTGATTTGTCGTTAGTCAAATGTTTTCCGTTGGAATTCTATAAGCCTTTTGAGCTTGGTTTTGCGATTGATTTTGAAACCCTAGTTATTTTCATCCTTGGGTCCAAACAACCCTATTTTTACTTGAAAGTTATCTTTACACGTTTTACTCCTAATTAGTCGGGTTTCTTCGTTTCCCCTGAAATGTTTTGCTCGATAAACTGTAATATGTTCTCTTGTTCAATCTTAGGTTTCATTGGTGACTAAGGGTAATATCCGGAAGGATATTTTGCACGTTATTTTGCATAACTAGGTGAGTGTTCTTTGTTTGTTATATTTCCTTGACTTATTGGCTTGTTATTATTGATTGATAATGTGTTAAGTGCTTAACTAGGCGAGTGTGTACTTTATCGCACTCGACCTAAATAAATGTGAAATTTTCAATGATTAAATGATTAAATGCTAGTTGCGCATGAATGTAAGCCGTTTGGCTGAACTGGGCCCTGCCCTTCGTTACCGATCGACTCGAGCCAGAAGCGGACTCGGTCGGGCGATATGGTGACCCTGGGTGAATTTGGTATATTCGAGTATTACCTTGTAGTCCGGCTACGTCCGGATGGGTGGAGTCCGGCCAACGTCCGGATGGGTGGAGTCCGGTCAACGTCCGGAAGGGGATGAATGAACGAACGAAGGCACGAGGGTTTACTTCTCAAAAAGGAAATTTTCAAATAATTGGAGGAATAAGGGGAAATGTCTGGAGAACGAACGAACGAACGAATAGCTCCATGTGAGCCCGTATCCTTTTAATGAATGTTACTATCGCTTTCCATTGTAAATGTTTCTTGAATTATTGATACTCCATGTTTAATGTATTGAATTGATTGTTTGATTATCTGTTCGGAACCTCACTGAGCTTTTAGCTCACCCCTTTAGTTTTGTTTTCCTTAACAGGGGACGGCGAGCAGAATGAGAGCATAGACTAGCCAGTCTAGTTCTTTTGTTTCTTTTGTTTCTTTTGTAGTGGTTCTCGCCTAGTGCTTGGCACGGGCTGGACGTATGAAGGATTGAGAACCTTTGTATATTCGATCTTTACACTCCCTTTTGGGGATGGCAATGTATATAAGTTTCGCTTTAAGTTCTGGATCGTTGCCCTATTTATTCTTGTGATTTATTCAGATTTTAAGTGAGGACTGTAGTGAATGAGTGAGTCCCGGCGAGAGTTGGGCAGGCGGTCCGCCGAACCCTGGGGTACGCCCTAGGGAAAGGTGGGGCCGTCACAGGTGGTATCAGAGCTTAGGCTTCAGATATCTGTAGTGTATCCTAGGCATGAAGTTTAGGATGCCGGACTGTGGGATTCGATTTGACTTGAAAGTTAAGCGATTGAGGGATAAAACCTATAGCTGCTTCGCGTGGTCTCTGTGCGGAGTGACCCTGGACTAAGCGGTGAATAAGTATGAAGGACTAAGTGAAGCTATGAATTGCGAATGTTATAGGTCTTAAATCTTTCTCATGGTATCTGAGGACCATAGATAGGTATGTCAGGTAGGAATTCCGATTGTAGATAGTTTACTCTTGGGACTGCAGCTCGAGATGTGAATTATCTTATTTCGGATTCTCGTGCCTGAGTACTCTAGAGTTACGGCGCTGCTAAGGACTTGAGACTTGTATTTTGGGAACATGAACAGGCTTTGTCTGACTAGAATGAGCACAAGAGGTCAGGGACATCTAGTTTGGATAGTAAGTGACGTGAGAGACCGGACGGGCTGATACTGGGACGACTTTACCTTTTCCTTTTGATTTACCTGTATATTGTTACTACATGACGTTAGTATACCTGTGTGTACATGGTTATCTGTCCAACTTGATATGTATTTGTGTATTTGCTTATCCGTCTTCTTGATATGGCGTGTTATGTGCGTATATATTGATTTGTGTATTTGGAATGCTAGAATTTGTTACTGTAGTCAATTTACTGTGTTTATTCACTAAATTACCTTTTTGGGGGAAAAGAAAAGAAAAGAGAGGGGGAAAACATATATATGGACGGGAGACGTAGTCGTGGACGTGGAGCTAGTCGTGGCCGTGGAGCTAGGCAAGCTCAAGAACCGAGAGAAGAAAGAGAAACAGTGGCCGAGCAAGAACAGGGACCGAGGGTTGAGGCTGGAGATCAAATGGCGACGGCGATGCGACAAATGACAAATATCCTGGCACGACTGGTAGATCAACAAGGTCAAATGCCAGTGAATCAACCCCGGAATCCTGAGATCGGAGAGGATAAGGCTCTTGAGAGGTTCCAAAAGTTTCTACCTCCGAAATTTCAAGGAGGGCCTGATCCAGATATAGCTGAGCAGTGGTTGGAGGCAATGATTAATATCTTCGCGGCTTTGAATTACACGGAGCAAAGACAAGTAAATTTTGCTGTATTTCAATTCGAAGGACCAGCCCGCGCGTGGTGGAATGTAATTAAGGCCAAGTGGGAAAGAGAACAGACGGTATGGACATGGGCGAACTTTGTAAGGGAATTTAATGAAAAGTATCTCCCACCTTTAGTCCAAGAAAGGAGGGATGACGAATTTATTGGGTTGCGTCAGGGAACCCTAAGTGTGGCTGAATATGAGACCAAATTTACTAGACTGTCTAAATTCGCTTCCGAATTGGTGGTAACGGAGCGACGGAGAATAAGACGATTTATACAAGGACTAAATTTGGAAATCCAGGAGGCATTAGCGGCAGTTCAAGTTAATACGTTTACAGAGGCTCTTGAGAAGGCCCAAAGAATTGAGGATGTGAAAGCCCAAGTAAAAGCCTTTCAAACGCGGAAAAGAGATACATCCAGCAGTATACCTGAGGAATCTGGAGAACAGATACTGCTCTCCAAAGTGCAAAAAATGAACCATTCACCTCGCCCACCTTGGACATTAAGAGCAGTCGATGAAAGGTCCATGAAAGGAAGTCAGATCGGATCAAAGGACATTTCTCGAGAAGATCCAACAGTAGTTCCTCGATTGGCCTGTGGATACTGTGGAAAGGCAAATCACACTGAGAATGATTGCTGGCGAAAAGGGGGAAAATGTTTGATTTGTGGGAGTAGCAATCATCAACTTAGCAATTGCCCGAAGAAACAGCCACGAGAGGGTAGTACTCAACAAGTGGAAGGAACCAAACTGAAACAAATTCATGAAAGAGGAAACCGAACAAAGGTATCAACACAAGTTTATGCCGTAGATCAGCACCGAGTTCTGGGGTCCTCCGAGGCGACGGAAGGTATGAATTTCGAGGTCGAAATTCTTTTAAGGGGGAGAGAGTGTGAGGACTCGCAAATTTCTTATATTTTTCTCAAAAATGCCTTTTATTTGGAAATTATTCATTTATTATAGCCTACTACCCAGTAATTCCATAATAAGTGCAAATGAACCTAGAAAGTAGGGTTTCACTTTTCGGTTTCAAGACTGGAGCAAATTAGGGTTTTCGCGATTTTTCACCGGATGATTTTTCGGTACGAAGCAAGGATCAAATTTGGTGATTAAAAGTGACTTTTAGGTGAGAAATAATATGTGATTAGAAGCAATGATATAAGGTTAGTGAATAGGAAGTAAAAACCCTAATACGTGCGATTTAAGGAAAAACGGTGCGAACCGACGTGTACCGCGCACTACCTATTGAACGCACCGCTGGACCACCACTTTCTTACCACATGAGCTCATTGATATTTGAGCAAAATATCCCCTCATTTCCAGCTGCCTTTGACCGAAATTTGTGGCCAAAAGTGCAAGGAGAAGAAAGAGAAAATTTTGTGATTGTGGTTGATCCAAGTGTTGGCAAAACTTGTGGCTTAGACTAATCCTAATCTTCTTGCCTTTTAATCACCATAGAGCAGCCTTTCTTCTTCATTTTTCCTTGAGCTTGGCCGAGACAAGAGAGAGAGAAAGGGGGAGCAAGAGAAAACAATTTTCTTCTTGATTTGCACCATCTAAGTGAGGAATCAAAATTCTAAACCGATTAAAGAGTGAGTTGTGGGCTTGGGAAGCTAGGGGAACTAAAAATTTCCAAAGGTGGTGAAGTATCACTCTTTCAAGCTTTGTTTTGAGGTATAAGATCTGATCATGGTTCTTGTTCTTTTAATTTCTGGTTTAAGATGTTATCTAGCTCATGTTTTGATTAGACTACAAGTTATACAAGTTGTTGTGATGATTTTGGATGATATATGCAAGTTAGGGTTTGATGATTTTCTGCCTAAACTTGTTGTATGGTTAGTATATGTTGTATATAAGATTATATAAGGGGCTTTGGTAGTGATTGGAACAAGGAAAGGAAGAAAATTCAATTGAAAACCAAAATTTCCAGATTTCTGGAATTTCATGTTTCAGTTCTGCCCGGTACTGTTACTCATAGTTAGAGGCCGAATTAGGCTTGGCATAAAACATAAAAGTTGTATAGAATGATATTTTATAGGTGCCTACAAAATTTCAACTCAATCAGAGCAACGTAGCCTGTGAAAAGACCGATTTACCCCTGCTGCCCTGTTTCTACCCGAACTTGATAATTGCCTCTGTAATTGGTTAATTTGATTGGGAATGCTTCTGATTTAGTTGTTGATGTCTTCTTAAGAATTGTAGCCTTGTATCTTAGTTTTCGGATGGCTTTGGAATCACTTGATTTGGACTTAGGGAGCCTGACTTGTGATATTTGAGCGAGAATGCGGTTTGTAAACCTGTTTTGACGGTGCTGGTTTGGTATACTGATCTTTTGACCTAGTTGCACTACAAACTGGACTGAGTGACCTTCTTCAATCTTGTATCCCTTTCTCTTAGCTTCGAAATGGTATAAGTTTCACCTCAATCCGATAAGCGTAGCCTCGGATGTGCCCATTCCGCAAAACCCTATCAAATCTGTTTTTTTTGTAAACTTCATTTCCGCATTTGTTATTAGTTGATTTATGTCCTTGTATTGTCTTGAGCCTATGGAACGGCTATTGAAATGCATTTGTGTTGTGTATAAACTTGGGCTTGAATGAGAAAAATAATGAAGCCAAAATGGCTGGAAAATTAGGTAAACACAAAGGGCGTGCTGCCCAAATTTTCGCTCAAGGACTAAGTTTCTATTTGAATTTGTATATTTTCGTTTTGGCAAATACTATGATCGTTTTACCATTCCAAAACATGATACCTCTTCAATTTGAAACGCCAAATGTTTACTTACTCTGTACCCAAAATATAGAAGTATGAGTTAGGGTTTTATCGGCCACAAGTGAACTACTTTCAAGTACGGTTTTAAGAGTCTTCCTTTTCCATATGATTTTCATCAAAACCCTTGTTATATAACCTCTACTTGAATATATAGTGACTTTTAGTCATACAAACGATTCTTTACGATTCCGAAAGAATATTTTCTTAGCCTATCTATTTGTCTTTTGATTTGTCGTTAGTCAAATGTTTTCCGTTGGAATTCTATAAGCCTTTTGAGCTTGGTTTTGCGATTGATTTTGAAACCCTAGTTATTTTCATCCTTGGGTCCAAACAACCCTATTTTTACTTGAAAGTTATCTTTACACGTTTTACTCCTAATTAGTCGGGTTTCTTCGTTTCCCCTGAAATGTTTTGCTCGATAAACTGTAATATGTTCTCTTGTTCAATCTTAGGTTTCATTGGTGACTAAGGGTAATATCCGGAAGGATATTTTGCACGTTATTTTGCATAACTAGGTGAGTGTTCTTTGTTTGTTATATTTCCTTGACTTATTGGCTTGTTATTATTGATTGATAATGTGTTAAGTGCTTAACTAGGCGAGTGTGTACTTTATCGCACTCGACCTAAATAAATGTGAAATTTTCAATGATTAAATGATTAAATGCTAGTTGCGCATGAATGTAAGCCGTTTGGCTGAACTGGGCCCTGCCCTTCGTTACCGATCGACTCGAGCCAGAAGCGGACTCGGTCGGGCGATATGGTGACCCTGGGTGAATTTGGTATATTCGAGTATTACCTTGTAGTCCGGCTACGTCCGGATGGGTGGAGTCCGGCCAACGTCCGGATGGGTGGAGTCCGGTCAACGTCCGGAAGGGGATGAATGAACGAACGAAGGCACGAGGGTTTACTTCTCAAAAAGGAAATTTTCAAATAATTGGAGGAATAAGGGGAAATGTCTGGAGAACGAACGAACGAACGAATAGCTCCATGTGAGCCCGTATCCTTTTAATGAATGTTACTATCGCTTTCCATTGTAAATGTTTCTTGAATTATTGATACTCCATGTTTAATGTATTGAATTGATTGTTTGATTATCTGTTCGGAACCTCACTGAGCTTTTAGCTCACCCCTTTAGTTTTGTTTTCCTTAACAGGGGACGGCGAGCAGAATGAGAGCATAGACTAGCCAGTCTAGTTCTTTTGTTTCTTTTGTTTCTTTTGTAGTGGTTCTCGCCTAGTGCTTGGCACGGGCTGGACGTATGAAGGATTGAGAACCTTTGTATATTCGATCTTTACACTCCCTTTTGGGGATGGCAATGTATATAAGTTTCGCTTTAAGTTCTGGATCGTTGCCCTATTTATTCTTGTGATTTATTCAGATTTTAAGTGAGGACTGTAGTGAATGAGTGAGTCCCGGCGAGAGTTGGGCAGGCGGTCCGCCGAACCCTGGGGTACGCCCTAGGGAAAGGTGGGGCCGTCACAGGTGGTATCAGAGCTTAGGCTTCAGATATCTGTAGTGTATCCTAGGCATGAAGTTTAGGATGCCGGACTGTGGGATTCGATTTGACTTGAAAGTTAAGCGATTGAGGGATAAAACCTATAGCTGCTTCGCGTGGTCTCTGTGCGGAGTGACCCTGGACTAAGCGGTGAATAAGTATGAAGGACTAAGTGAAGCTATGAATTGCGAATGTTATAGGTCTTAAATCTTTCTCATGGTATCTGAGGACCATAGATAGGTATGTCAGGTAGGAATTCCGATTGTAGATAGTTTACTCTTGGGACTGCAGCTCGAGATGTGAATTATCTTATTTCGGATTCTCGTGCCTGAGTACTCTAGAGTTACGGCGCTGCTAAGGACTTGAGACTTGTATTTTGGGAACATGAACAGGCTTTGTCTGACTAGAATGAGCACAAGAGGTCAGGGACATCTAGTTTGGATAGTAAGTGACGTGAGAGACCGGACGGGCTGATACTGGGACGACTTTACCTTTTCCTTTTGATTTACCTGTATATTGTTACTACATGACGTTAGTATACCTGTGTGTACATGGTTATCTGTCCAACTTGATATGTATTTGTGTATTTGCTTATCCGTCTTCTTGATATGGCGTGTTATGTGCGTATATATTGATTTGTGTATTTGGAATGCTAGAATTTGTTACTGTAGTCAATTTACTGTGTTTATTCACTAAATTACCTTTTTGGGGGAAAAGAAAAGAAAAGAGAGGGGGAAAACATATATATGGACGGGAGACGTAGTCGTGGACGTGGAGCTAGTCGTGGCCGTGGAGCTAGGCAAGCTCAAGAACCGAGAGAAGAAAGAGAAACAGTGGCCGAGCAAGAACAGGGACCGAGGGTTGAGGCTGGAGATCAAATGGCGACGGCGATGCGACAAATGACAAATATCCTGGCACGACTGGTAGATCAACAAGGTCAAATGCCAGTGAATCAACCCCGGAATCCTGAGATCGGAGAGGATAAGGCTCTTGAGAGGTTCCAAAAGTTTCTACCTCCGAAATTTCAAGGAGGGCCTGATCCAGATATAGCTGAGCAGTGGTTGGAGGCAATGATTAATATCTTCGCGGCTTTGAATTACACGGAGCAAAGACAAGTAAATTTTGCTGTATTTCAATTCGAAGGACCAGCCCGCGCGTGGTGGAATGTAATTAAGGCCAAGTGGGAAAGAGAACAGACGGTATGGACATGGGCGAACTTTGTAAGGGAATTTAATGAAAAGTATCTCCCACCTTTAGTCCAAGAAAGGAGGGATGACGAATTTATTGGGTTGCGTCAGGGAACCCTAAGTGTGGCTGAATATGAGACCAAATTTACTAGACTGTCTAAATTCGCTTCCGAATTGGTGGTAACGGAGCGACGGAGAATAAGACGATTTATACAAGGACTAAATTTGGAAATCCAGGAGGCATTAGCGGCAGTTCAAGTTAATACGTTTACAGAGGCTCTTGAGAAGGCCCAAAGAATTGAGGATGTGAAAGCCCAAGTAAAAGCCTTTCAAACGCGGAAAAGAGATACATCCAGCAGTATACCTGAGGAATCTGGAGAACAGATACTGCTCTCCAAAGTGCAAAAAATGAACCATTCACCTCGCCCACCTTGGACATTAAGAGCAGTCGATGAAAGGTCCATGAAAGGAAGTCAGATCGGATCAAAGGACATTTCTCGAGAAGATCCAACAGTAGTTCCTCGATTGGCCTGTGGATACTGTGGAAAGGCAAATCACACTGAGAATGATTGCTGGCGAAAAGGGGGAAAATGTTTGATTTGTGGGAGTAGCAATCATCAACTTAGCAATTGCCCGAAGAAACAGCCACGAGAGGGTAGTACTCAACAAGTGGAAGGAACCAAACTGAAACAAATTCATGAAAGAGGAAACCGAACAAAGGTATCAACACAAGTTTATGCCGTAGATCAGCACCGAGTTCTGGGGTCCTCCGAGGCGACGGAAGGTATGAATTTCGAGGTCGAAATTCTTTTAAGGGGGAGAGAGTGTGAGGACTCGCAAATTTCTTATATTTTTCTCAAAAATGCCTTTTATTTGGAAATTATTCATTTATTATAGCCTACTACCCAGTAATTCCATAATAAGTGCAAATGAACCTAGAAAGTAGGGTTTCACTTTTCGGTTTCAAGACTGGAGCAAATTAGGGTTTTCGCGATTTTTCACCGGATGATTTTTCGGTACGAAGCAAGGATCAAATTTGGTGATTAAAAGTGACTTTTAGGTGAGAAATAATATGTGATTAGAAGCAATGATATAAGGTTAGTGAATAGGAAGTAAAAACCCTAATACGTGCGATTTAAGGAAAAACGGTGCGAACCGACGTGTACCGCGCACTACCTATTGAACGCACCGCTGGACCACCACTTTCTTACCACATGAGCTCATTGATATTTGAGCAAAATATCCCCTCATTTCCAGCTGCCTTTGACCGAAATTTGTGGCCAAAAGTGCAAGGAGAAGAAAGAGAAAATTTTGTGATTGTGGTTGATCCAAGTGTTGGCAAAACTTGTGGCTTAGACTAATCCTAATCTTCTTGCCTTTTAATCACCATAGAGCAGCCTTTCTTCTTCATTTTTCCTTGAGCTTGGCCGAGACAAGAGAGAGAGAAAGGGGGAGCAAGAGAAAACAATTTTCTTCTTGATTTGCACCATCTAAGTGAGGAATCAAAATTCTAAACCGATTAAAGAGTGAGTTGTGGGCTTGGGAAGCTAGGGGAACTAAAAATTTCCAAAGGTGGTGAAGTATCACTCTTTCAAGCTTTGTTTTGAGGTATAAGATCTGATCATGGTTCTTGTTCTTTTAATTTCTGGTTTAAGATGTTATCTAGCTCATGTTTTGATTAGACTACAAGTTATACAAGTTGTTGTGATGATTTTGGATGATATATGCAAGTTAGGGTTTGATGATTTTCTGCCTAAACTTGTTGTATGGTTAGTATATGTTGTATATAAGATTATATAAGGGGCTTTGGTAGTGATTGGAACAAGGAAAGGAAGAAAATTCAATTGAAAACCAAAATTTCCAGATTTCTGGAATTTCATGTTTCAGTTCTGCCCGGTACTGTTACTCATAGTTAGAGGCCGAATTAGGCTTGGCATAAAACATAAAAGTTGTATAGAATGATATTTTATAGGTGCCTACAAAATTTCAACTCAATCAGAGCAACGTAGCCTGTGAAAAGACCGATTTACCCCTGCTGCCCTGTTTCTACCCGAACTTGATAATTGCCTCTGTAATTGGTTAATTTGATTGGGAATGCTTCTGATTTAGTTGTTGATGTCTTCTTAAGAATTGTAGCCTTGTATCTTAGTTTTCGGATGGCTTTGGAATCACTTGATTTGGACTTAGGGAGCCTGACTTGTGATATTTGAGCGAGAATGCGGTTTGTAAACCTGTTTTGACGGTGCTGGTTTGGTATACTGATCTTTTGACCTAGTTGCACTACAAACTGGACTGAGTGACCTTCTTCAATCTTGTATCCCTTTCTCTTAGCTTCGAAATGGTATAAGTTTCACCTCAATCCGATAAGCGTAGCCTCGGATGTGCCCATTCCGCAAAACCCTATCAAATCTGTTTTTTTTGTAAACTTCATTTCCGCATTTGTTATTAGTTGATTTATGTCCTTGTATTGTCTTGAGCCTATGGAACGGCTATTGAAATGCATTTGTGTTGTGTATAAACTTGGGCTTGAATGAGAAAAATAATGAAGCCAAAATGGCTGGAAAATTAGGTAAACACAAAGGGCGTGCTGCCCAAATTTTCGCTCAAGGACTAAGTTTCTATTTGAATTTGTATATTTTCGTTTTGGCAAATACTATGATCGTTTTACCATTCCAAAACATGATACCTCTTCAATTTGAAACGCCAAATGTTTACTTACTCTGTACCCAAAATATAGAAGTATGAGTTAGGGTTTTATCGGCCACAAGTGAACTACTTTCAAGTACGGTTTTAAGAGTCTTCCTTTTCCATATGATTTTCATCAAAACCCTTGTTATATAACCTCTACTTGAATATATAGTGACTTTTAGTCATACAAACGATTCTTTACGATTCCGAAAGAATATTTTCTTAGCCTATCTATTTGTCTTTTGATTTGTCGTTAGTCAAATGTTTTCCGTTGGAATTCTATAAGCCTTTTGAGCTTGGTTTTGCGATTGATTTTGAAACCCTAGTTATTTTCATCCTTGGGTCCAAACAACCCTATTTTTACTTGAAAGTTATCTTTACACGTTTTACTCCTAATTAGTCGGGTTTCTTCGTTTCCCCTGAAATGTTTTGCTCGATAAACTGTAATATGTTCTCTTGTTCAATCTTAGGTTTCATTGGTGACTAAGGGTAATATCCGGAAGGATATTTTGCACGTTATTTTGCATAACTAGGTGAGTGTTCTTTGTTTGTTATATTTCCTTGACTTATTGGCTTGTTATTATTGATTGATAATGTGTTAAGTGCTTAACTAGGCGAGTGTGTACTTTATCGCACTCGACCTAAATAAATGTGAAATTTTCAATGATTAAATGATTAAATGCTAGTTGCGCATGAATGTAAGCCGTTTGGCTGAACTGGGCCCTGCCCTTCGTTACCGATCGACTCGAGCCAGAAGCGGACTCGGTCGGGCGATATGGTGACCCTGGGTGAATTTGGTATATTCGAGTATTACCTTGTAGTCCGGCTACGTCCGGATGGGTGGAGTCCGGCCAACGTCCGGATGGGTGGAGTCCGGTCAACGTCCGGAAGGGGATGAATGAACGAACGAAGGCACGAGGGTTTACTTCTCAAAAAGGAAATTTTCAAATAATTGGAGGAATAAGGGGAAATGTCTGGAGAACGAACGAACGAACGAATAGCTCCATGTGAGCCCGTATCCTTTTAATGAATGTTACTATCGCTTTCCATTGTAAATGTTTCTTGAATTATTGATACTCCATGTTTAATGTATTGAATTGATTGTTTGATTATCTGTTCGGAACCTCACTGAGCTTTTAGCTCACCCCTTTAGTTTTGTTTTCCTTAACAGGGGACGGCGAGCAGAATGAGAGCATAGACTAGCCAGTCTAGTTCTTTTGTTTCTTTTGTTTCTTTTGTAGTGGTTCTCGCCTAGTGCTTGGCACGGGCTGGACGTATGAAGGATTGAGAACCTTTGTATATTCGATCTTTACACTCCCTTTTGGGGATGGCAATGTATATAAGTTTCGCTTTAAGTTCTGGATCGTTGCCCTATTTATTCTTGTGATTTATTCAGATTTTAAGTGAGGACTGTAGTGAATGAGTGAGTCCCGGCGAGAGTTGGGCAGGCGGTCCGCCGAACCCTGGGGTACGCCCTAGGGAAAGGTGGGGCCGTCACAGGTGGTATCAGAGCTTAGGCTTCAGATATCTGTAGTGTATCCTAGGCATGAAGTTTAGGATGCCGGACTGTGGGATTCGATTTGACTTGAAAGTTAAGCGATTGAGGGATAAAACCTATAGCTGCTTCGCGTGGTCTCTGTGCGGAGTGACCCTGGACTAAGCGGTGAATAAGTATGAAGGACTAAGTGAAGCTATGAATTGCGAATGTTATAGGTCTTAAATCTTTCTCATGGTATCTGAGGACCATAGATAGGTATGTCAGGTAGGAATTCCGATTGTAGATAGTTTACTCTTGGGACTGCAGCTCGAGATGTGAATTATCTTATTTCGGATTCTCGTGCCTGAGTACTCTAGAGTTACGGCGCTGCTAAGGACTTGAGACTTGTATTTTGGGAACATGAACAGGCTTTGTCTGACTAGAATGAGCACAAGAGGTCAGGGACATCTAGTTTGGATAGTAAGTGACGTGAGAGACCGGACGGGCTGATACTGGGACGACTTTACCTTTTCCTTTTGATTTACCTGTATATTGTTACTACATGACGTTAGTATACCTGTGTGTACATGGTTATCTGTCCAACTTGATATGTATTTGTGTATTTGCTTATCCGTCTTCTTGATATGGCGTGTTATGTGCGTATATATTGATTTGTGTATTTGGAATGCTAGAATTTGTTACTGTAGTCAATTTACTGTGTTTATTCACTAAATTACCTTTTTGGGGGAAAAGAAAAGAAAAGAGAGGGGGAAAACATATATATGGACGGGAGACGTAGTCGTGGACGTGGAGCTAGTCGTGGCCGTGGAGCTAGGCAAGCTCAAGAACCGAGAGAAGAAAGAGAAACAGTGGCCGAGCAAGAACAGGGACCGAGGGTTGAGGCTGGAGATCAAATGGCGACGGCGATGCGACAAATGACAAATATCCTGGCACGACTGGTAGATCAACAAGGTCAAATGCCAGTGAATCAACCCCGGAATCCTGAGATCGGAGAGGATAAGGCTCTTGAGAGGTTCCAAAAGTTTCTACCTCCGAAATTTCAAGGAGGGCCTGATCCAGATATAGCTGAGCAGTGGTTGGAGGCAATGATTAATATCTTCGCGGCTTTGAATTACACGGAGCAAAGACAAGTAAATTTTGCTGTATTTCAATTCGAAGGACCAGCCCGCGCGTGGTGGAATGTAATTAAGGCCAAGTGGGAAAGAGAACAGACGGTATGGACATGGGCGAACTTTGTAAGGGAATTTAATGAAAAGTATCTCCCACCTTTAGTCCAAGAAAGGAGGGATGACGAATTTATTGGGTTGCGTCAGGGAACCCTAAGTGTGGCTGAATATGAGACCAAATTTACTAGACTGTCTAAATTCGCTTCCGAATTGGTGGTAACGGAGCGACGGAGAATAAGACGATTTATACAAGGACTAAATTTGGAAATCCAGGAGGCATTAGCGGCAGTTCAAGTTAATACGTTTACAGAGGCTCTTGAGAAGGCCCAAAGAATTGAGGATGTGAAAGCCCAAGTAAAAGCCTTTCAAACGCGGAAAAGAGATACATCCAGCAGTATACCTGAGGAATCTGGAGAACAGATACTGCTCTCCAAAGTGCAAAAAATGAACCATTCACCTCGCCCACCTTGGACATTAAGAGCAGTCGATGAAAGGTCCATGAAAGGAAGTCAGATCGGATCAAAGGACATTTCTCGAGAAGATCCAACAGTAGTTCCTCGATTGGCCTGTGGATACTGTGGAAAGGCAAATCACACTGAGAATGATTGCTGGCGAAAAGGGGGAAAATGTTTGATTTGTGGGAGTAGCAATCATCAACTTAGCAATTGCCCGAAGAAACAGCCACGAGAGGGTAGTACTCAACAAGTGGAAGGAACCAAACTGAAACAAATTCATGAAAGAGGAAACCGAACAAAGGTATCAACACAAGTTTATGCCGTAGATCAGCACCGAGTTCTGGGGTCCTCCGAGGCGACGGAAGGTATGAATTTCGAGGTCGAAATTCTTTTAAGGGGGAGAGAGTGTGAGGACTCGCAAATTTCTTATATTTTTCTCAAAAATGCCTTTTATTTGGAAATTATTCATTTATTATAGCCTACTACCCAGTAATTCCATAATAAGTGCAAATGAACCTAGAAAGTAGGGTTTCACTTTTCGGTTTCAAGACTGGAGCAAATTAGGGTTTTCGCGATTTTTCACCGGATGATTTTTCGGTACGAAGCAAGGATCAAATTTGGTGATTAAAAGTGACTTTTAGGTGAGAAATAATATGTGATTAGAAGCAATGATATAAGGTTAGTGAATAGGAAGTAAAAACCCTAATACGTGCGATTTAAGGAAAAACGGTGCGAACCGACGTGTACCGCGCACTACCTATTGAACGCACCGCTGGACCACCACTTTCTTACCACATGAGCTCATTGATATTTGAGCAAAATATCCCCTCATTTCCAGCTGCCTTTGACCGAAATTTGTGGCCAAAAGTGCAAGGAGAAGAAAGAGAAAATTTTGTGATTGTGGTTGATCCAAGTGTTGGCAAAACTTGTGGCTTAGACTAATCCTAATCTTCTTGCCTTTTAATCACCATAGAGCAGCCTTTCTTCTTCATTTTTCCTTGAGCTTGGCCGAGACAAGAGAGAGAGAAAGGGGGAGCAAGAGAAAACAATTTTCTTCTTGATTTGCACCATCTAAGTGAGGAATCAAAATTCTAAACCGATTAAAGAGTGAGTTGTGGGCTTGGGAAGCTAGGGGAACTAAAAATTTCCAAAGGTGGTGAAGTATCACTCTTTCAAGCTTTGTTTTGAGGTATAAGATCTGATCATGGTTCTTGTTCTTTTAATTTCTGGTTTAAGATGTTATCTAGCTCATGTTTTGATTAGACTACAAGTTATACAAGTTGTTGTGATGATTTTGGATGATATATGCAAGTTAGGGTTTGATGATTTTCTGCCTAAACTTGTTGTATGGTTAGTATATGTTGTATATAAGATTATATAAGGGGCTTTGGTAGTGATTGGAACAAGGAAAGGAAGAAAATTCAATTGAAAACCAAAATTTCCAGATTTCTGGAATTTCATGTTTCAGTTCTGCCCGGTACTGTTACTCATAGTTAGAGGCCGAATTAGGCTTGGCATAAAACATAAAAGTTGTATAGAATGATATTTTATAGGTGCCTACAAAATTTCAACTCAATCAGAGCAACGTAGCCTGTGAAAAGACCGATTTACCCCTGCTGCCCTGTTTCTACCCGAACTTGATAATTGCCTCTGTAATTGGTTAATTTGATTGGGAATGCTTCTGATTTAGTTGTTGATGTCTTCTTAAGAATTGTAGCCTTGTATCTTAGTTTTCGGATGGCTTTGGAATCACTTGATTTGGACTTAGGGAGCCTGACTTGTGATATTTGAGCGAGAATGCGGTTTGTAAACCTGTTTTGACGGTGCTGGTTTGGTATACTGATCTTTTGACCTAGTTGCACTACAAACTGGACTGAGTGACCTTCTTCAATCTTGTATCCCTTTCTCTTAGCTTCGAAATGGTATAAGTTTCACCTCAATCCGATAAGCGTAGCCTCGGATGTGCCCATTCCGCAAAACCCTATCAAATCTGTTTTTTTTGTAAACTTCATTTCCGCATTTGTTATTAGTTGATTTATGTCCTTGTATTGTCTTGAGCCTATGGAACGGCTATTGAAATGCATTTGTGTTGTGTATAAACTTGGGCTTGAATGAGAAAAATAATGAAGCCAAAATGGCTGGAAAATTAGGTAAACACAAAGGGCGTGCTGCCCAAATTTTCGCTCAAGGACTAAGTTTCTATTTGAATTTGTATATTTTCGTTTTGGCAAATACTATGATCGTTTTACCATTCCAAAACATGATACCTCTTCAATTTGAAACGCCAAATGTTTACTTACTCTGTACCCAAAATATAGAAGTATGAGTTAGGGTTTTATCGGCCACAAGTGAACTACTTTCAAGTACGGTTTTAAGAGTCTTCCTTTTCCATATGATTTTCATCAAAACCCTTGTTATATAACCTCTACTTGAATATATAGTGACTTTTAGTCATACAAACGATTCTTTACGATTCCGAAAGAATATTTTCTTAGCCTATCTATTTGTCTTTTGATTTGTCGTTAGTCAAATGTTTTCCGTTGGAATTCTATAAGCCTTTTGAGCTTGGTTTTGCGATTGATTTTGAAACCCTAGTTATTTTCATCCTTGGGTCCAAACAACCCTATTTTTACTTGAAAGTTATCTTTACACGTTTTACTCCTAATTAGTCGGGTTTCTTCGTTTCCCCTGAAATGTTTTGCTCGATAAACTGTAATATGTTCTCTTGTTCAATCTTAGGTTTCATTGGTGACTAAGGGTAATATCCGGAAGGATATTTTGCACGTTATTTTGCATAACTAGGTGAGTGTTCTTTGTTTGTTATATTTCCTTGACTTATTGGCTTGTTATTATTGATTGATAATGTGTTAAGTGCTTAACTAGGCGAGTGTGTACTTTATCGCACTCGACCTAAATAAATGTGAAATTTTCAATGATTAAATGATTAAATGCTAGTTGCGCATGAATGTAAGCCGTTTGGCTGAACTGGGCCCTGCCCTTCGTTACCGATCGACTCGAGCCAGAAGCGGACTCGGTCGGGCGATATGGTGACCCTGGGTGAATTTGGTATATTCGAGTATTACCTTGTAGTCCGGCTACGTCCGGATGGGTGGAGTCCGGCCAACGTCCGGATGGGTGGAGTCCGGTCAACGTCCGGAAGGGGATGAATGAACGAACGAAGGCACGAGGGTTTACTTCTCAAAAAGGAAATTTTCAAATAATTGGAGGAATAAGGGGAAATGTCTGGAGAACGAACGAACGAACGAATAGCTCCATGTGAGCCCGTATCCTTTTAATGAATGTTACTATCGCTTTCCATTGTAAATGTTTCTTGAATTATTGATACTCCATGTTTAATGTATTGAATTGATTGTTTGATTATCTGTTCGGAACCTCACTGAGCTTTTAGCTCACCCCTTTAGTTTTGTTTTCCTTAACAGGGGACGGCGAGCAGAATGAGAGCATAGACTAGCCAGTCTAGTTCTTTTGTTTCTTTTGTTTCTTTTGTAGTGGTTCTCGCCTAGTGCTTGGCACGGGCTGGACGTATGAAGGATTGAGAACCTTTGTATATTCGATCTTTACACTCCCTTTTGGGGATGGCAATGTATATAAGTTTCGCTTTAAGTTCTGGATCGTTGCCCTATTTATTCTTGTGATTTATTCAGATTTTAAGTGAGGACTGTAGTGAATGAGTGAGTCCCGGCGAGAGTTGGGCAGGCGGTCCGCCGAACCCTGGGGTACGCCCTAGGGAAAGGTGGGGCCGTCACAGGTGGTATCAGAGCTTAGGCTTCAGATATCTGTAGTGTATCCTAGGCATGAAGTTTAGGATGCCGGACTGTGGGATTCGATTTGACTTGAAAGTTAAGCGATTGAGGGATAAAACCTATAGCTGCTTCGCGTGGTCTCTGTGCGGAGTGACCCTGGACTAAGCGGTGAATAAGTATGAAGGACTAAGTGAAGCTATGAATTGCGAATGTTATAGGTCTTAAATCTTTCTCATGGTATCTGAGGACCATAGATAGGTATGTCAGGTAGGAATTCCGATTGTAGATAGTTTACTCTTGGGACTGCAGCTCGAGATGTGAATTATCTTATTTCGGATTCTCGTGCCTGAGTACTCTAGAGTTACGGCGCTGCTAAGGACTTGAGACTTGTATTTTGGGAACATGAACAGGCTTTGTCTGACTAGAATGAGCACAAGAGGTCAGGGACATCTAGTTTGGATAGTAAGTGACGTGAGAGACCGGACGGGCTGATACTGGGACGACTTTACCTTTTCCTTTTGATTTACCTGTATATTGTTACTACATGACGTTAGTATACCTGTGTGTACATGGTTATCTGTCCAACTTGATATGTATTTGTGTATTTGCTTATCCGTCTTCTTGATATGGCGTGTTATGTGCGTATATATTGATTTGTGTATTTGGAATGCTAGAATTTGTTACTGTAGTCAATTTACTGTGTTTATTCACTAAATTACCTTTTTGGGGGAAAAGAAAAGAAAAGAGAGGGGGAAAACATATATATGGACGGGAGACGTAGTCGTGGACGTGGAGCTAGTCGTGGCCGTGGAGCTAGGCAAGCTCAAGAACCGAGAGAAGAAAGAGAAACAGTGGCCGAGCAAGAACAGGGACCGAGGGTTGAGGCTGGAGATCAAATGGCGACGGCGATGCGACAAATGACAAATATCCTGGCACGACTGGTAGATCAACAAGGTCAAATGCCAGTGAATCAACCCCGGAATCCTGAGATCGGAGAGGATAAGGCTCTTGAGAGGTTCCAAAAGTTTCTACCTCCGAAATTTCAAGGAGGGCCTGATCCAGATATAGCTGAGCAGTGGTTGGAGGCAATGATTAATATCTTCGCGGCTTTGAATTACACGGAGCAAAGACAAGTAAATTTTGCTGTATTTCAATTCGAAGGACCAGCCCGCGCGTGGTGGAATGTAATTAAGGCCAAGTGGGAAAGAGAACAGACGGTATGGACATGGGCGAACTTTGTAAGGGAATTTAATGAAAAGTATCTCCCACCTTTAGTCCAAGAAAGGAGGGATGACGAATTTATTGGGTTGCGTCAGGGAACCCTAAGTGTGGCTGAATATGAGACCAAATTTACTAGACTGTCTAAATTCGCTTCCGAATTGGTGGTAACGGAGCGACGGAGAATAAGACGATTTATACAAGGACTAAATTTGGAAATCCAGGAGGCATTAGCGGCAGTTCAAGTTAATACGTTTACAGAGGCTCTTGAGAAGGCCCAAAGAATTGAGGATGTGAAAGCCCAAGTAAAAGCCTTTCAAACGCGGAAAAGAGATACATCCAGCAGTATACCTGAGGAATCTGGAGAACAGATACTGCTCTCCAAAGTGCAAAAAATGAACCATTCACCTCGCCCACCTTGGACATTAAGAGCAGTCGATGAAAGGTCCATGAAAGGAAGTCAGATCGGATCAAAGGACATTTCTCGAGAAGATCCAACAGTAGTTCCTCGATTGGCCTGTGGATACTGTGGAAAGGCAAATCACACTGAGAATGATTGCTGGCGAAAAGGGGGAAAATGTTTGATTTGTGGGAGTAGCAATCATCAACTTAGCAATTGCCCGAAGAAACAGCCACGAGAGGGTAGTACTCAACAAGTGGAAGGAACCAAACTGAAACAAATTCATGAAAGAGGAAACCGAACAAAGGTATCAACACAAGTTTATGCCGTAGATCAGCACCGAGTTCTGGGGTCCTCCGAGGCGACGGAAGGTATGAATTTCGAGGTCGAAATTCTTTTAAGGGGGAGAGAGTGTGAGGACTCGCAAATTTCTTATATTTTTCTCAAAAATGCCTTTTATTTGGAAATTATTCATTTATTATAGCCTACTACCCAGTAATTCCATAATAAGTGCAAATGAACCTAGAAAGTAGGGTTTCACTTTTCGGTTTCAAGACTGGAGCAAATTAGGGTTTTCGCGATTTTTCACCGGATGATTTTTCGGTACGAAGCAAGGATCAAATTTGGTGATTAAAAGTGACTTTTAGGTGAGAAATAATATGTGATTAGAAGCAATGATATAAGGTTAGTGAATAGGAAGTAAAAACCCTAATACGTGCGATTTAAGGAAAAACGGTGCGAACCGACGTGTACCGCGCACTACCTATTGAACGCACCGCTGGACCACCACTTTCTTACCACATGAGCTCATTGATATTTGAGCAAAATATCCCCTCATTTCCAGCTGCCTTTGACCGAAATTTGTGGCCAAAAGTGCAAGGAGAAGAAAGAGAAAATTTTGTGATTGTGGTTGATCCAAGTGTTGGCAAAACTTGTGGCTTAGACTAATCCTAATCTTCTTGCCTTTTAATCACCATAGAGCAGCCTTTCTTCTTCATTTTTCCTTGAGCTTGGCCGAGACAAGAGAGAGAGAAAGGGGGAGCAAGAGAAAACAATTTTCTTCTTGATTTGCACCATCTAAGTGAGGAATCAAAATTCTAAACCGATTAAAGAGTGAGTTGTGGGCTTGGGAAGCTAGGGGAACTAAAAATTTCCAAAGGTGGTGAAGTATCACTCTTTCAAGCTTTGTTTTGAGGTATAAGATCTGATCATGGTTCTTGTTCTTTTAATTTCTGGTTTAAGATGTTATCTAGCTCATGTTTTGATTAGACTACAAGTTATACAAGTTGTTGTGATGATTTTGGATGATATATGCAAGTTAGGGTTTGATGATTTTCTGCCTAAACTTGTTGTATGGTTAGTATATGTTGTATATAAGATTATATAAGGGGCTTTGGTAGTGATTGGAACAAGGAAAGGAAGAAAATTCAATTGAAAACCAAAATTTCCAGATTTCTGGAATTTCATGTTTCAGTTCTGCCCGGTACTGTTACTCATAGTTAGAGGCCGAATTAGGCTTGGCATAAAACATAAAAGTTGTATAGAATGATATTTTATAGGTGCCTACAAAATTTCAACTCAATCAGAGCAACGTAGCCTGTGAAAAGACCGATTTACCCCTGCTGCCCTGTTTCTACCCGAACTTGATAATTGCCTCTGTAATTGGTTAATTTGATTGGGAATGCTTCTGATTTAGTTGTTGATGTCTTCTTAAGAATTGTAGCCTTGTATCTTAGTTTTCGGATGGCTTTGGAATCACTTGATTTGGACTTAGGGAGCCTGACTTGTGATATTTGAGCGAGAATGCGGTTTGTAAACCTGTTTTGACGGTGCTGGTTTGGTATACTGATCTTTTGACCTAGTTGCACTACAAACTGGACTGAGTGACCTTCTTCAATCTTGTATCCCTTTCTCTTAGCTTCGAAATGGTATAAGTTTCACCTCAATCCGATAAGCGTAGCCTCGGATGTGCCCATTCCGCAAAACCCTATCAAATCTGTTTTTTTTGTAAACTTCATTTCCGCATTTGTTATTAGTTGATTTATGTCCTTGTATTGTCTTGAGCCTATGGAACGGCTATTGAAATGCATTTGTGTTGTGTATAAACTTGGGCTTGAATGAGAAAAATAATGAAGCCAAAATGGCTGGAAAATTAGGTAAACACAAAGGGCGTGCTGCCCAAATTTTCGCTCAAGGACTAAGTTTCTATTTGAATTTGTATATTTTCGTTTTGGCAAATACTATGATCGTTTTACCATTCCAAAACATGATACCTCTTCAATTTGAAACGCCAAATGTTTACTTACTCTGTACCCAAAATATAGAAGTATGAGTTAGGGTTTTATCGGCCACAAGTGAACTACTTTCAAGTACGGTTTTAAGAGTCTTCCTTTTCCATATGATTTTCATCAAAACCCTTGTTATATAACCTCTACTTGAATATATAGTGACTTTTAGTCATACAAACGATTCTTTACGATTCCGAAAGAATATTTTCTTAGCCTATCTATTTGTCTTTTGATTTGTCGTTAGTCAAATGTTTTCCGTTGGAATTCTATAAGCCTTTTGAGCTTGGTTTTGCGATTGATTTTGAAACCCTAGTTATTTTCATCCTTGGGTCCAAACAACCCTATTTTTACTTGAAAGTTATCTTTACACGTTTTACTCCTAATTAGTCGGGTTTCTTCGTTTCCCCTGAAATGTTTTGCTCGATAAACTGTAATATGTTCTCTTGTTCAATCTTAGGTTTCATTGGTGACTAAGGGTAATATCCGGAAGGATATTTTGCACGTTATTTTGCATAACTAGGTGAGTGTTCTTTGTTTGTTATATTTCCTTGACTTATTGGCTTGTTATTATTGATTGATAATGTGTTAAGTGCTTAACTAGGCGAGTGTGTACTTTATCGCACTCGACCTAAATAAATGTGAAATTTTCAATGATTAAATGATTAAATGCTAGTTGCGCATGAATGTAAGCCGTTTGGCTGAACTGGGCCCTGCCCTTCGTTACCGATCGACTCGAGCCAGAAGCGGACTCGGTCGGGCGATATGGTGACCCTGGGTGAATTTGGTATATTCGAGTATTACCTTGTAGTCCGGCTACGTCCGGATGGGTGGAGTCCGGCCAACGTCCGGATGGGTGGAGTCCGGTCAACGTCCGGAAGGGGATGAATGAACGAACGAAGGCACGAGGGTTTACTTCTCAAAAAGGAAATTTTCAAATAATTGGAGGAATAAGGGGAAATGTCTGGAGAACGAACGAACGAACGAATAGCTCCATGTGAGCCCGTATCCTTTTAATGAATGTTACTATCGCTTTCCATTGTAAATGTTTCTTGAATTATTGATACTCCATGTTTAATGTATTGAATTGATTGTTTGATTATCTGTTCGGAACCTCACTGAGCTTTTAGCTCACCCCTTTAGTTTTGTTTTCCTTAACAGGGGACGGCGAGCAGAATGAGAGCATAGACTAGCCAGTCTAGTTCTTTTGTTTCTTTTGTTTCTTTTGTAGTGGTTCTCGCCTAGTGCTTGGCACGGGCTGGACGTATGAAGGATTGAGAACCTTTGTATATTCGATCTTTACACTCCCTTTTGGGGATGGCAATGTATATAAGTTTCGCTTTAAGTTCTGGATCGTTGCCCTATTTATTCTTGTGATTTATTCAGATTTTAAGTGAGGACTGTAGTGAATGAGTGAGTCCCGGCGAGAGTTGGGCAGGCGGTCCGCCGAACCCTGGGGTACGCCCTAGGGAAAGGTGGGGCCGTCACAGGTGGTATCAGAGCTTAGGCTTCAGATATCTGTAGTGTATCCTAGGCATGAAGTTTAGGATGCCGGACTGTGGGATTCGATTTGACTTGAAAGTTAAGCGATTGAGGGATAAAACCTATAGCTGCTTCGCGTGGTCTCTGTGCGGAGTGACCCTGGACTAAGCGGTGAATAAGTATGAAGGACTAAGTGAAGCTATGAATTGCGAATGTTATAGGTCTTAAATCTTTCTCATGGTATCTGAGGACCATAGATAGGTATGTCAGGTAGGAATTCCGATTGTAGATAGTTTACTCTTGGGACTGCAGCTCGAGATGTGAATTATCTTATTTCGGATTCTCGTGCCTGAGTACTCTAGAGTTACGGCGCTGCTAAGGACTTGAGACTTGTATTTTGGGAACATGAACAGGCTTTGTCTGACTAGAATGAGCACAAGAGGTCAGGGACATCTAGTTTGGATAGTAAGTGACGTGAGAGACCGGACGGGCTGATACTGGGACGACTTTACCTTTTCCTTTTGATTTACCTGTATATTGTTACTACATGACGTTAGTATACCTGTGTGTACATGGTTATCTGTCCAACTTGATATGTATTTGTGTATTTGCTTATCCGTCTTCTTGATATGGCGTGTTATGTGCGTATATATTGATTTGTGTATTTGGAATGCTAGAATTTGTTACTGTAGTCAATTTACTGTGTTTATTCACTAAATTACCTTTTTGGGGGAAAAGAAAAGAAAAGAGAGGGGGAAAACATATATATGGACGGGAGACGTAGTCGTGGACGTGGAGCTAGTCGTGGCCGTGGAGCTAGGCAAGCTCAAGAACCGAGAGAAGAAAGAGAAACAGTGGCCGAGCAAGAACAGGGACCGAGGGTTGAGGCTGGAGATCAAATGGCGACGGCGATGCGACAAATGACAAATATCCTGGCACGACTGGTAGATCAACAAGGTCAAATGCCAGTGAATCAACCCCGGAATCCTGAGATCGGAGAGGATAAGGCTCTTGAGAGGTTCCAAAAGTTTCTACCTCCGAAATTTCAAGGAGGGCCTGATCCAGATATAGCTGAGCAGTGGTTGGAGGCAATGATTAATATCTTCGCGGCTTTGAATTACACGGAGCAAAGACAAGTAAATTTTGCTGTATTTCAATTCGAAGGACCAGCCCGCGCGTGGTGGAATGTAATTAAGGCCAAGTGGGAAAGAGAACAGACGGTATGGACATGGGCGAACTTTGTAAGGGAATTTAATGAAAAGTATCTCCCACCTTTAGTCCAAGAAAGGAGGGATGACGAATTTATTGGGTTGCGTCAGGGAACCCTAAGTGTGGCTGAATATGAGACCAAATTTACTAGACTGTCTAAATTCGCTTCCGAATTGGTGGTAACGGAGCGACGGAGAATAAGACGATTTATACAAGGACTAAATTTGGAAATCCAGGAGGCATTAGCGGCAGTTCAAGTTAATACGTTTACAGAGGCTCTTGAGAAGGCCCAAAGAATTGAGGATGTGAAAGCCCAAGTAAAAGCCTTTCAAACGCGGAAAAGAGATACATCCAGCAGTATACCTGAGGAATCTGGAGAACAGATACTGCTCTCCAAAGTGCAAAAAATGAACCATTCACCTCGCCCACCTTGGACATTAAGAGCAGTCGATGAAAGGTCCATGAAAGGAAGTCAGATCGGATCAAAGGACATTTCTCGAGAAGATCCAACAGTAGTTCCTCGATTGGCCTGTGGATACTGTGGAAAGGCAAATCACACTGAGAATGATTGCTGGCGAAAAGGGGGAAAATGTTTGATTTGTGGGAGTAGCAATCATCAACTTAGCAATTGCCCGAAGAAACAGCCACGAGAGGGTAGTACTCAACAAGTGGAAGGAACCAAACTGAAACAAATTCATGAAAGAGGAAACCGAACAAAGGTATCAACACAAGTTTATGCCGTAGATCAGCACCGAGTTCTGGGGTCCTCCGAGGCGACGGAAGGTATGAATTTCGAGGTCGAAATTCTTTTAAGGGGGAGAGAGTGTGAGGACTCGCAAATTTCTTATATTTTTCTCAAAAATGCCTTTTATTTGGAAATTATTCATTTATTATAGCCTACTACCCAGTAATTCCATAATAAGTGCAAATGAACCTAGAAAGTAGGGTTTCACTTTTCGGTTTCAAGACTGGAGCAAATTAGGGTTTTCGCGATTTTTCACCGGATGATTTTTCGGTACGAAGCAAGGATCAAATTTGGTGATTAAAAGTGACTTTTAGGTGAGAAATAATATGTGATTAGAAGCAATGATATAAGGTTAGTGAATAGGAAGTAAAAACCCTAATACGTGCGATTTAAGGAAAAACGGTGCGAACCGACGTGTACCGCGCACTACCTATTGAACGCACCGCTGGACCACCACTTTCTTACCACATGAGCTCATTGATATTTGAGCAAAATATCCCCTCATTTCCAGCTGCCTTTGACCGAAATTTGTGGCCAAAAGTGCAAGGAGAAGAAAGAGAAAATTTTGTGATTGTGGTTGATCCAAGTGTTGGCAAAACTTGTGGCTTAGACTAATCCTAATCTTCTTGCCTTTTAATCACCATAGAGCAGCCTTTCTTCTTCATTTTTCCTTGAGCTTGGCCGAGACAAGAGAGAGAGAAAGGGGGAGCAAGAGAAAACAATTTTCTTCTTGATTTGCACCATCTAAGTGAGGAATCAAAATTCTAAACCGATTAAAGAGTGAGTTGTGGGCTTGGGAAGCTAGGGGAACTAAAAATTTCCAAAGGTGGTGAAGTATCACTCTTTCAAGCTTTGTTTTGAGGTATAAGATCTGATCATGGTTCTTGTTCTTTTAATTTCTGGTTTAAGATGTTATCTAGCTCATGTTTTGATTAGACTACAAGTTATACAAGTTGTTGTGATGATTTTGGATGATATATGCAAGTTAGGGTTTGATGATTTTCTGCCTAAACTTGTTGTATGGTTAGTATATGTTGTATATAAGATTATATAAGGGGCTTTGGTAGTGATTGGAACAAGGAAAGGAAGAAAATTCAATTGAAAACCAAAATTTCCAGATTTCTGGAATTTCATGTTTCAGTTCTGCCCGGTACTGTTACTCATAGTTAGAGGCCGAATTAGGCTTGGCATAAAACATAAAAGTTGTATAGAATGATATTTTATAGGTGCCTACAAAATTTCAACTCAATCAGAGCAACGTAGCCTGTGAAAAGACCGATTTACCCCTGCTGCCCTGTTTCTACCCGAACTTGATAATTGCCTCTGTAATTGGTTAATTTGATTGGGAATGCTTCTGATTTAGTTGTTGATGTCTTCTTAAGAATTGTAGCCTTGTATCTTAGTTTTCGGATGGCTTTGGAATCACTTGATTTGGACTTAGGGAGCCTGACTTGTGATATTTGAGCGAGAATGCGGTTTGTAAACCTGTTTTGACGGTGCTGGTTTGGTATACTGATCTTTTGACCTAGTTGCACTACAAACTGGACTGAGTGACCTTCTTCAATCTTGTATCCCTTTCTCTTAGCTTCGAAATGGTATAAGTTTCACCTCAATCCGATAAGCGTAGCCTCGGATGTGCCCATTCCGCAAAACCCTATCAAATCTGTTTTTTTTGTAAACTTCATTTCCGCATTTGTTATTAGTTGATTTATGTCCTTGTATTGTCTTGAGCCTATGGAACGGCTATTGAAATGCATTTGTGTTGTGTATAAACTTGGGCTTGAATGAGAAAAATAATGAAGCCAAAATGGCTGGAAAATTAGGTAAACACAAAGGGCGTGCTGCCCAAATTTTCGCTCAAGGACTAAGTTTCTATTTGAATTTGTATATTTTCGTTTTGGCAAATACTATGATCGTTTTACCATTCCAAAACATGATACCTCTTCAATTTGAAACGCCAAATGTTTACTTACTCTGTACCCAAAATATAGAAGTATGAGTTAGGGTTTTATCGGCCACAAGTGAACTACTTTCAAGTACGGTTTTAAGAGTCTTCCTTTTCCATATGATTTTCATCAAAACCCTTGTTATATAACCTCTACTTGAATATATAGTGACTTTTAGTCATACAAACGATTCTTTACGATTCCGAAAGAATATTTTCTTAGCCTATCTATTTGTCTTTTGATTTGTCGTTAGTCAAATGTTTTCCGTTGGAATTCTATAAGCCTTTTGAGCTTGGTTTTGCGATTGATTTTG
This sequence comes from Coffea arabica, assembly GCF_036785885.1. Classification (NCBI taxonomy): domain Eukaryota; kingdom Viridiplantae; phylum Streptophyta; class Magnoliopsida; order Gentianales; family Rubiaceae; genus Coffea; species Coffea arabica. The sequence continues at coordinate 23,104,562 of NC_092311.1, read as the reverse complement.
AAACCCTAGTTATTTTCATCCTTGGGTCCAAACAACCCTATTTTTACTTGAAAGTTATCTTTACACGTTTTACTCCTAATTAGTCGGGTTTCTTCGTTTCCCCTTAAATGTTTTGCTCGATAAACTGTAATATGTTCTCTTGTTCAATCTTAGGTTTCATTGGTGACTAAGGGTAATATCCGGAAGGATATTTTGCACGTTATTTTGCATAACTAGGTGAGTGTTCTTTGTTTGTTATATTTCCTTGACTTATTGGCTTGTTATTATTGATTGATAATGTGTTAAGTGCTTTTAATGATTGTTAAAACGAGTTTTCTAGGCGAGTGTGTACTTTATCGCACTCGACCTAAATAAATGTGAAATTTTCAATGATTAAATGATTAAATGCTAGTTGCGCATGAATGTAAGCCGTTTGGCTGAACTGGGCCCTGCCCTTCGTTACCGATCGACTCGAGCCAGAAGCGGACTCGGTCGGGCGATATGGTGACCCTGGGTGAATTTGGTATATTCGAGTATTACCTTGTAGTCCGGCTACGTCCGGATGGGTGGAGTCCGGCCAACGTCCGGATGGGTGGAGTCCGGTCAACGTCCGGAAGGGGATGAATGAACGAACGAAGGCACGAGGGTTTACTTCTCAAAAAGGAAATTTTCAAATAATTGGAGGAATAAGGGGAAATGTCTGGAGAACGAACGAACGAACGAATAGCTCCATGTGAGCCCGTATCCTTTTAATGAATGTTACTATCGCTTTCCATTGTAAATGTTTCTTGAATTATTGATACTCCATGTTTAATGTATTGAATTGATTGTTTGATTATCTGTTCGGAACCTCACTGAGCTTTTAGCTCACCCCTTTAGTTTTGTTTTCCTTAACAGGGGACGGCGAGCAGAATGAGAGCATAGACTAGCCAGTCTAGTTCTTTTGTTTCTTTTGTTTCTTTTGTAGTGGTTCTCGCCTAGTGCTTGGCACGGGCTGGACGTATGAAGGATTGAGAACCTTTGTATATTCGATCTTTACACTCCCTTTTGGGGATGGCAATGTATATAAGTTTCGCTTTAAGTTCTGGATCGTTGCCCTATTTATTCTTGTGATTTATTCAGATTTTAAGTGAGGACTGTAGTGAATGAGTGAGTCCCGGCGAGAGTTGGGCAGGCGGTCCGCCGAACCCTGGGGTACGCCCTAGGGAAAGGTGGGGCCGTCACAGGTGGTATCAGAGCTTAGGCTTCAGATATCTGTAGTGTATCCTAGGCATGAAGTTTAGGATGCCGGACTGTGGGATTCGATTTGACTTGAAAGTTAAGCGATTGAGGGATAAAACCTATAGCTGCTTCGCGTGGTCTCTGTGCGGAGTGACCCTGGACTAAGCGGTGAATAAGTATGAAGGACTAAGTGAAGCTATGAATTGCGAATGTTATAGGTCTTAAATCTTTCTCATGGTATCTGAGGACCATAGATAGGTATGTCAGGTAGGAATTCCGATTGTAGATAGTTTACTCTTGGGACTGCAGCTCGAGATGTGAATTATCTTATTTCGGATTCTCGTGCCTGAGTACTCTAGAGTTACGGCGCTGCTAAGGACTTGAGACTTGTATTTTGGGAACATGAACAGGCTTTGTCTGACTAGAATGAGCACAAGAGGTCAGGGACATCTAGTTTGGATAGTAAGTGACGTGAGAGACCGGACGGGCTGATACTGGGACGACTTTACCTTTTCCTTTTGATTTACCTGTATATTGTTACTACATGACGTTAGTATACCTGTGTGTACATGGTTATCTGTCCAACTTGATATGTATTTGTGTATTTGCTTATCCGTCTTCTTGATATGGCGTGTTATGTGCGTATATATTGATTTGTGTATTTGGAATGCTAGAATTTGTTACTGTAGTCAATTTACTGTGTTTATTCACTAAATTACCTTTTTGGGGGAAAAGAAAAGAAAAGAGAGGGGGAAAACATATATATGGACGGGAGACGTAGTCGTGGACGTGGAGCTAGTCGTGGCCGTGGAGCTAGGCAAGCTCAAGAACCGAGAGAAGAAAGAGAAACAGTGGCCGAGCAAGAACAGGGACCGAGGGTTGAGGCTGGAGATCAAATGGCGACGGCGATGCGACAAATGACAAATATCCTGGCACGACTGGTAGATCAACAAGGTCAAATGCCAGTGAATCAACCCCGGAATCCTGAGATCGGAGAGGATAAGGCTCTTGAGAGGTTCCAAAAGTTTCTACCTCCGAAATTTCAAGGAGGGCCTAGACTGTCTAAATTCGCTTCCGAATTGGTGGTAACGGAGCGACGGAGAATAAGACGATTTATACAAGGACTAAATTTGGAAATCCAGGAGGCATTAGCGGCAGTTCAAGTTAATACGTTTACAGAGGCTCTTGAGAAGGCCCAAAGAATTGAGGATGTGAAAGCCCAAGTAAAAGCCTTTCAAACGCGGAAAAGAGATACATCCAGCAGTATACCTGAGGAATCTGGAGAACAGATACTGCTCTCCAAAGTGCAAAAAATGAACCATTCACCTCGCCCACCTTGGACATTAAGAGCAGTCGATGAAAGGTCCATGAAAGGAAGTCAGATCGGATCAAAGGACATTTCTCGAGAAGATCCAACAGTAGTTCCTCGATTGGCCTGTGGATACTGTGGAAAGGCAAATCACACTGAGAATGATTGCTGGCGAAAAGGGGGAAAATGTTTGATTTGTGGGAGTAGCAATCATCAACTTAGCAATTGCCCGAAGAAACAGCCACGAGAGGGTAGTACTCAACAAGTGGAAGGAACCAAACTGAAACAAATTCATGAAAGAGGAAACCGAACAAAGGTATCAACACAAGTTTATGCCGTAGATCAGCACCGAGTTCTGGGGTCCTCCGAGGCGACGGAAGGTATGAATTTCGAGGTCGAAATTCTTTTAAGGGGGAGAGAGTGTGAGGACTCGCAAATTTCTTATATTTTTCTCAAAAATGCCTTTTATTTGGAAATTATTCATTTATTATAGCCTACTACCCAGTAATTCCATAATAAGTGCAAATGAACCTAGAAAGTAGGGTTTCACTTTTCGGTTTCAAGACTGGAGCAAATTAGGGTTTTCGCGATTTTTCACCGGATGATTTTTCGGTACGAAGCAAGGATCAAATTTGGTGATTAAAAGTGACTTTTAGGTGAGAAATAATATGTGATTAGAAGCAATGATATAAGGTTAGTGAATAGGAAGTAAAAACCCTAATACGTGCGATTTAAGGAAAAACGGTGCGAACCGACGTGTACCGCGCACTACCTATTGAACGCACCGCTGGACCACCACTTTCTTACCACATGAGCTCATTGATATTTGAGCAAAATATCCCCTCATTTCCAGCTGCCTTTGACCGAAATTTGTGGCCAAAAGTGCAAGGAGAAGAAAGAGAAAATTTTGTGATTGTGGTTGATCCAAGTGTTGGCAAAACTTGTGGCTTAGACTAATCCTAATCTTCTTGCCTTTTAATCACCATAGAGCAGCCTTTCTTCTTCATTTTTCCTTGAGCTTGGCCGAGACAAGAGAGAGAGAAAGGGGGAGCAAGAGAAAACAATTTTCTTCTTGATTTGCACCATCTAAGTGAGGAATCAAAATTCTAAACCGATTAAAGAGTGAGTTGTGGGCTTGGGAAGCTAGGGGAACTAAAAATTTCCAAAGGTGGTGAAGTATCACTCTTTCAAGCTTTGTTTTGAGGTATAAGATCTGATCATGGTTCTTGTTCTTTTAATTTCTGGTTTAAGATGTTATCTAGCTCATGTTTTGATTAGACTACAAGTTATACAAGTTGTTGTGATGATTTTGGATGATATATGCAAGTTAGGGTTTGATGATTTTCTGCCTAAACTTGTTGTATGGTTAGTATATGTTGTATATAAGATTATATAAGGGGCTTTGGTAGTGATTGGAACAAGGAAAGGAAGAAAATTCAATTGAAAACCAAAATTTCCAGATTTCTGGAATTTCATGTTTCAGTTCTGCCCGGTACTGTTACTCATAGTTAGAGGCCGAATTAGGCTTGGCATAAAACATAAAAGTTGTATAGAATGATATTTTATAGGTGCCTACAAAATTTCAACTCAATCAGAGCAACGTAGCCTGTGAAAAGACCGATTTACCCCTGCTGCCCTGTTTCTACCCGAACTTGATAATTGCCTCTGTAATTGGTTAATTTGATTGGGAATGCTTCTGATTTAGTTGTTGATGTCTTCTTAAGAATTGTAGCCTTGTATCTTAGTTTTCGGATGGCTTTGGAATCACTTGATTTGGACTTAGGGAGCCTGACTTGTGATATTTGAGCGAGAATGCGGTTTGTAAACCTGTTTTGACGGTGCTGGTTTGGTATACTGATCTTTTGACCTAGTTGCACTACAAACTGGACTGAGTGACCTTCTTCAATCTTGTATCCCTTTCTCTTAGCTTCGAAATGGTATAAGTTTCACCTCAATCCGATAAGCGTAGCCTCGGATGTGCCCATTCCGCAAAACCCTATCAAATCTGTTTTTTTTGTAAACTTCATTTCCGCATTTGTTATTAGTTGATTTATGTCCTTGTATTGTCTTGAGCCTATGGAACGGCTATTGAAATGCATTTGTGTTGTGTATAAACTTGGGCTTGAATGAGAAAAATAATGAAGCCAAAATGGCTGGAAAATTAGGTAAACACAAAGGGCGTGCTGCCCAAATTTTCGCTCAAGGACTAAGTTTCTATTTGAATTTGTATATTTTCGTTTTGGCAAATACTATGATCGTTTTACCATTCCAAAACATGATACCTCTTCAATTTGAAACGCCAAATGTTTACTTACTCTGTACCCAAAATATAGAAGTATGAGTTAGGGTTTTATCGGCCACAAGTGAACTACTTTCAAGTACGGTTTTAAGAGTCTTCCTTTTCCATATGATTTTCATCAAAACCCTTGTTATATAACCTCTACTTGAATATATAGTGACTTTTAGTCATACAAACGATTCTTTACGATTCCGAAAGAATATTTTCTTAGCCTATCTATTTGTCTTTTGATTTGTCGTTAGTCAAATGTTTTCCGTTGGAATTCTATAAGCCTTTTGAGCTTGGTTTTGCGATTGATTTTGAAACCCTAGTTATTTTCATCCTTGGGTCCAAACAACCCTATTTTTACTTGAAAGTTATCTTTACACGTTTTACTCCTAATTAGTCGGGTTTCTTCGTTTCCCCTTAAATGTTTTGCTCGATAAACTGTAATATGTTCTCTTGTTCAATCTTAGGTTTCATTGGTGACTAAGGGTAATATCCGGAAGGATATTTTGCACGTTATTTTGCATAACTAGGTGAGTGTTCTTTGTTTGTTATATTTCCTTGACTTATTGGCTTGTTATTATTGATTGATAATGTGTTAAGTGCTTTTAATGATTGTTAAAACGAGTTTTCTAGGCGAGTGTGTACTTTATCGCACTCGACCTAAATAAATGTGAAATTTTCAATGATTAAATGATTAAATGCTAGTTGCGCATGAATGTAAGCCGTTTGGCTGAACTGGGCCCTGCCCTTCGTTACCGATCGACTCGAGCCAGAAGCGGACTCGGTCGGGCGATATGGTGACCCTGGGTGAATTTGGTATATTCGAGTATTACCTTGTAGTCCGGCTACGTCCGGATGGGTGGAGTCCGGCCAACGTCCGGATGGGTGGAGTCCGGTCAACGTCCGGAAGGGGATGAATGAACGAACGAAGGCACGAGGGTTTACTTCTCAAAAAGGAAATTTTCAAATAATTGGAGGAATAAGGGGAAATGTCTGGAGAACGAACGAACGAACGAATAGCTCCATGTGAGCCCGTATCCTTTTAATGAATGTTACTATCGCTTTCCATTGTAAATGTTTCTTGAATTATTGATACTCCATGTTTAATGTATTGAATTGATTGTTTGATTATCTGTTCGGAACCTCACTGAGCTTTTAGCTCACCCCTTTAGTTTTGTTTTCCTTAACAGGGGACGGCGAGCAGAATGAGAGCATAGACTAGCCAGTCTAGTTCTTTTGTTTCTTTTGTTTCTTTTGTAGTGGTTCTCGCCTAGTGCTTGGCACGGGCTGGACGTATGAAGGATTGAGAACCTTTGTATATTCGATCTTTACACTCCCTTTTGGGGATGGCAATGTATATAAGTTTCGCTTTAAGTTCTGGATCGTTGCCCTATTTATTCTTGTGATTTATTCAGATTTTAAGTGAGGACTGTAGTGAATGAGTGAGTCCCGGCGAGAGTTGGGCAGGCGGTCCGCCGAACCCTGGGGTACGCCCTAGGGAAAGGTGGGGCCGTCACAGGTGGTATCAGAGCTTAGGCTTCAGATATCTGTAGTGTATCCTAGGCTTGAAGTTTAGGATGCCGGACTGTGGGATTCGATTTGACTTGAAAGTTAAGCGATTGAGGGATAAAACCTATAGCTGCTTCGCGTGGTCTCTGTGCGGAGTGACCCTGGACTAAGCGGTGAATAAGTATGAAGGACTAAGTGAAGCTATGAATTGCGAATGTTATAGGTCTTAAATCTTTCTCATGGTATCTGAGGACCATAGATAGGTATGTCAGGTAGGAATTCCGATTGTAGATAGTTTACTCTTGGGACTGCAGCTCGAGATGTGAATTATCTTATTTCGGATTCTCGTGCCTGAGTACTCTAGAGTTACGGCGCTGCTAAGGACTTGAGACTTGTATTTTGGGAACATGAACAGGCTTTGTCTGACTAGAATGAGCACAAGAGGTCAGGGACATCTAGTTTGGATAGTAAGTGACGTGAGAGACCGGACGGGCTGATACTGGGACGACTTTACCTTTTCCTTTTGATTTACCTGTATATTGTTACTACATGACGTTAGTATACCTGTGTGTACATGGTTATCTGTCCAACTTGATATGTATTTGTGTATTTGCTTATCCGTCTTCTTGATATGGCGTGTTATGTGCGTATATATTGATTTGTGTATTTGGAATGCTAGAATTTGTTACTGTAGTCAATTTACTGTGTTTATTCACTAAATTACCTTTTTGGGGGAAAAGAAAAGAAAAGAGAGGGGGAAAACATATATATGGACGGGAGACGTAGTCGTGGACGTGGAGCTAGTCGTGGCCGTGGAGCTAGGCAAGCTCAAGAACCGAGAGAAGAAAGAGAAACAGTGGCCGAGCAAGAACAGGGACCGAGGGTTGAGGCTGGAGATCAAATGGCGACGGCGATGCGACAAATGACAAATATCCTGGCACGACTGGTAGATCAACAAGGTCAAATGCCAGTGAATCAACCCCGGAATCCTGAGATCGGAGAGGATAAGGCTCTTGAGAGGTTCCAAAAGTTTCTACCTCCGAAATTTCAAGGAGGGCCTGATCCAGATATAGCTGAGCAGTGGTTGGAGGCAATGATTAATATCTTCGCGGCTTTGAATTACACGGAGCAAAGACAAGTAAATTTTGCTGTATTTCAATTCGAAGGACCAGCCCGCGCGTGGTGGAATGTAATTAAGGCCAAGTGGGAAAGAGAACAGACGGTATGGACATGGGCGAACTTTGTAAGGGAATTTAATGAAAAGTATCTCCCACCTTTAGTCCAAGAAAGGAGGGATGACGAATTTATTGGGTTGCGTCAGGGAACCCTAAGTGTGGCTGAATATGAGACCAAATTTACTAGACTGTCTAAATTCGCTTCCGAATTGGTGGTAACGGAGCGACGGAGAATAAGACGATTTATACAAGGACTAAATTTGGAAATCCAGGAGGCATTAGCGGCAGTTCAAGTTAATACGTTTACAGAGGCTCTTGAGAAGGCCCAAAGAATTGAGGATGTGAAAGCCCAAGTAAAAGCCTTTCAAACGCGGAAAAGAGATACATCCAGCAGTATACCTGAGGAATCTGGAGAACAGATACTGCTCTCCAAAGTGCAAAAAATGAACCATTCACCTCGCCCACCTTGGACATTAAGAGCAGTCGATGAAAGGTCCATGAAAGGAAGTCAGATCGGATCAAAGGACATTTCTCGAGAAGATCCAACAGTAGTTCCTCGATTGGCCTGTGGATACTGTGGAAAGGCAAATCACACTGAGAATGATTGCTGGCGAAAAGGGGGAAAATGTTTGATTTGTGGGAGTAGCAATCATCAACTTAGCAATTGCCCGAAGAAACAGCCACGAGAGGGTAGTACTCAACAAGTGGAAGGAACCAAACTGAAACAAATTCATGAAAGAGGAAACCGAACAAAGGTATCAACACAAGTTTATGCCGTAGATCAGCACCGAGTTCTGGGGTCCTCCGAGGCGACGGAAGGTATGAATTTCGAGGTCGAAATTCTTTTAAGGGGGAGAGAGTGTGAGGACTCGCAAATTTCTTATATTTTTCTCAAAAATGCCTTTTATTTGGAAATTATTCATTTATTATAGCCTACTACCCAGTAATTCCATAATAAGTGCAAATGAACCTAGAAAGTAGGGTTTCACTTTTCGGTTTCAAGACTGGAGCAAATTAGGGTTTTCGCGATTTTTCACCGGATGATTTTTCGGTACGAAGCAAGGATCAAATTTGGTGATTAAAAGTGACTTTTAGGTGAGAAATAATATGTGATTAGAAGCAATGATATAAGGTTAGTGAATAGGAAGTAAAAACCCTAATACGTGCGATTTAAGGAAAAACGGTGCGAACCGACGTGTACCGCGCACTACCTATTGAACGCACCGCTGGACCACCACTTTCTTACCACATGAGCTCATTGATATTTGAGCAAAATATCCCCTCATTTCCAGCTGCCTTTGACCGAAATTTGTGGCCAAAAGTGCAAGGAGAAGAAAGAGAAAATTTTGTGATTGTGGTTGATCCAAGTGTTGGCAAAACTTGTGGCTTAGACTAATCCTAATCTTCTTGCCTTTTAATCACCATAGAGCAGCCTTTCTTCTTCATTTTTCCTTGAGCTTGGCCGAGACAAGAGAGAGAGAAAGGGGGAGCAAGAGAAAACAATTTTCTTCTTGATTTGCACCATCTAAGTGAGGAATCAAAATTCTAAACCGATTAAAGAGTGAGTTGTGGGCTTGGGAAGCTAGGGGAACTAAAAATTTCCAAAGGTGGTGAAGTATCACTCTTTCAAGCTTTGTTTTGAGGTATAAGATCTGATCATGGTTCTTGTTCTTTTAATTTCTGGTTTAAGATGTTATCTAGCTCATGTTTTGATTAGACTACAAGTTATACAAGTTGTTGTGATGATTTTGGATGATATATGCAAGTTAGGGTTTGATGATTTTCTGCCTAAACTTGTTGTATGGTTAGTATATGTTGTATATAAGATTATATAAGGGGCTTTGGTAGTGATTGGAACAAGGAAAGGAAGAAAATTCAATTGAAAACCAAAATTTCCAGATTTCTGGAATTTCATGTTTCAGTTCTGCCCGGTACTGTTACTCATAGTTAGAGGCCGAATTAGGCTTGGCATAAAACATAAAAGTTGTATAGAATGATATTTTATAGGTGCCTACAAAATTTCAACTCAATCAGAGCAACGTAGCCTGTGAAAAGACCGATTTACCCCTGCTGCCCTGTTTCTACCCGAACTTGATAATTGCCTCTGTAATTGGTTAATTTGATTGGGAATGCTTCTGATTTAGTTGTTGATGTCTTCTTAAGAATTGTAGCCTTGTATCTTAGTTTTCGGATGGCTTTGGAATCACTTGATTTGGACTTAGGGAGCCTGACTTGTGATATTTGAGCGAGAATGCGGTTTGTAAACCTGTTTTGACGGTGCTGGTTTGGTATACTGATCTTTTGACCTAGTTGCACTACAAACTGGACTGAGTGACCTTCTTCAATCTTGTATCCCTTTCTCTTAGCTTCGAAATGGTATAAGTTTCACCTCAATCCGATAAGCGTAGCCTCGGATGTGCCCATTCCGCAAAACCCTATCAAATCTGTTTTTTTTGTAAACTTCATTTCCGCATTTGTTATTAGTTGATTTATGTCCTTGTATTGTCTTGAGCCTATGGAACGGCTATTGAAATGCATTTGTGTTGTGTATAAACTTGGGCTTGAATGAGAAAAATAATGAAGCCAAAATGGCTGGAAAATTAGGTAAACACAAAGGGCGTGCTGCCCAAATTTTCGCTCAAGGACTAAGTTTCTATTTGAATTTGTATATTTTCGTTTGGCAAATACTATGATCGTTTTACCATTCCAAAACATGATACCTCTTCAATTTGAAACGCCAAATGTTTACTTACTCTGTACCCAAAATATAGAAGTATGAGTTAGGGTTTTATCGGCCACAAGTGAACTACTTTCAAGTACGGTTTTAAGAGTCTTCCTTTTCCATATGATTTTCATCAAAACCCTTGTTATATAACCTCTACTTGAATATATAGTGACTTTTAGTCATACAAACGATTCTTTACGATTCCGAAAGAATATTTTCTTAGCCTATCTATTTGTCTTTTGATTTGTCGTTAGTCAAATGTTTTCCGTTGGAATTCTATAAGCCTTTTGAGCTTGGTTTTGCGATTGATTTTGAAACCCTAGTTATTTTCATCCTTGGGTCCAAACAACCCTATTTTTACTTGAAAGTTATCTTTACACGTTTTACTCCTAATTAGTCGGGTTTCTTCGTTTCCCCTTAAATGTTTTGCTCGATAAACTGTAATATGTTCTCTTGTTCAATCTTAGGTTTCATTGGTGACTAAGGGTAATATCCGGAAGGATATTTTGCACGTTATTTTGCATAACTAGGTGAGTGTTCTTTGTTTGTTATATTTCCTTGACTTATTGGCTTGTTATTATTGATTGATAATGTGTTAAGTGCTTTTAATGATTGTTAAAACGAGTTTTCTAGGCGAGTGTGTACTTTATCGCACTCGACCTAAATAAATGTGAAATTTTCAATGATTAAATGATTAAATGCTAGTTGCGCATGAATGTAAGCCGTTTGGCTGAACTGGGCCCTGCCCTTCGTTACCGATCGACTCGAGCCAGAAGCGGACTCGGTCGGGCGATATGGTGACCCTGGGTGAATTTGGTATATTCGAGTATTACCTTGTAGTCCGGCTACGTCCGGATGGGTGGAGTCCGGCCAACGTCCGGATGGGTGGAGTCCGGTCAACGTCCGGAAGGGGATGAATGAACGAACGAAGGCACGAGGGTTTACTTCTCAAAAAGGAAATTTTCAAATAATTGGAGGAATAAGGGGAAATGTCTGGAGAACGAACGAACGAACGAATAGCTCCATGTGAGCCCGTATCCTTTTAATGAATGTTACTATCGCTTTCCATTGTAAATGTTTCTTGAATTATTGATACTCCATGTTTAATGTATTGAATTGATTGTTTGATTATCTGTTCGGAACCTCACTGAGCTTTTAGCTCACCCCTTTAGTTTTGTTTTCCTTAACAGGGGACGGCGAGCAGAATGAGAGCATAGACTAGCCAGTCTAGTTCTTTTGTTTCTTTTGTTTCTTTTGTAGTGGTTCTCGCCTAGTGCTTGGCACGGGCTGGACGTATGAAGGATTGAGAACCTTTGTATATTCGATCTTTACACTCCCTTTTGGGGATGGCAATGTATATAAGTTTCGCTTTAAGTTCTGGATCGTTGCCCTATTTATTCTTGTGATTTATTCAGATTTTAAGTGAGGACTGTAGTGAATGAGTGAGTCCCGGCGAGAGTTGGGCAGGCGGTCCGCCGAACCCTGGGGTACGCCCTAGGGAAAGGTGGGGCCGTCACAGGTGGTATCAGAGCTTAGGCTTCAGATATCTGTAGTGTATCCTAGGCTTGAAGTTTAGGATGCCGGACTGTGGGATTCGATTTGACTTGAAAGTTAAGCGATTGAGGGATAAAACCTATAGCTGCTTCGCGTGGTCTCTGTGCGGAGTGACCCTGGACTAAGCGGTGAATAAGTATGAAGGACTAAGTGAAGCTATGAATTGCGAATGTTATAGGTCTTAAATCTTTCTCATGGTATCTGAGGACCATAGATAGGTATGTCAGGTAGGAATTCCGATTGTAGATAGTTTACTCTTGGGACTGCAGCTCGAGATGTGAATTATCTTATTTCGGATTCTCGTGCCTGAGTACTCTAGAGTTACGGCGCTGCTAAGGACTTGAGACTTGTATTTTGGGAACATGAACAGGCTTTGTCTGACTAGAATGAGCACAAGAGGTCAGGGACATCTAGTTTGGATAGTAAGTGACGTGAGAGACCGGACGGGCTGATACTGGGACGACTTTACCTTTTCCTTTTGATTTACCTGTATATTGTTACTACATGACGTTAGTATACCTGTGTGTACATGGTTATCTGTCCAACTTGATATGTATTTGTGTATTTGCTTATCCGTCTTCTTGATATGGCGTGTTATGTGCGTATATATTGATTTGTGTATTTGGAATGCTAGAATTTGTTACTGTAGTCAATTTACTGTGTTTATTCACTAAATTACCTTTTTGGGGGAAAAGAAAAGAAAAGAGAGGGGGAAAACATATATATGGACGGGAGACGTAGTCGTGGACGTGGAGCTAGTCGTGGCCGTGGAGCTAGGCAAGCTCAAGAACCGAGAGAAGAAAGAGAAACAGTGGCCGAGCAAGAACAGGGACCGAGGGTTGAGGCTGGAGATCAAATGGCGACGGCGATGCGACAAATGACAAATATCCTGGCACGACTGGTAGATCAACAAGGTCAAATGCCAGTGAATCAACCCCGGAATCCTGAGATCGGAGAGGATAAGGCTCTTGAGAGGTTCCAAAAGTTTCTACCTCCGAAATTTCAAGGAGGGCCTGATCCAGATATAGCTGAGCAGTGGTTGGAGGCAATGATTAATATCTTCGCGGCTTTGAATTACACGGAGCAAAGACAAGTAAATTTTGCTGTATTTCAATTCGAAGGACCAGCCCGCGCGTGGTGGAATGTAATTAAGGCCAAGTGGGAAAGAGAACAGACGGTATGGACATGGGCGAACTTTGTAAGGGAATTTAATGAAAAGTATCTCCCACCTTTAGTCCAAGAAAGGAGGGATGACGAATTTATTGGGTTGCGTCAGGGAACCCTAAGTGTGGCTGAATATGAGACCAAATTTACTAGACTGTCTAAATTCGCTTCCGAATTGGTGGTAACGGAGCGACGGAGAATAAGACGATTTATACAAGGACTAAATTTGGAAATCCAGGAGGCATTAGCGGCAGTTCAAGTTAATACGTTTACAGAGGCTCTTGAGAAGGCCCAAAGAATTGAGGATGTGAAAGCCCAAGTAAAAGCCTTTCAAACGCGGAAAAGAGATACATCCAGCAGTATACCTGAGGAATCTGGAGAACAGATACTGCTCTCCAAAGTGCAAAAAATGAACCATTCACCTCGCCCACCTTGGACATTAAGAGCAGTCGATGAAAGGTCCATGAAAGGAAGTCAGATCGGATCAAAGGACATTTCTCGAGAAGATCCAACAGTAGTTCCTCGATTGGCCTGTGGATACTGTGGAAAGGCAAATCACACTGAGAATGATTGCTGGCGAAAAGGGGGAAAATGTTTGATTTGTGGGAGTAGCAATCATCAACTTAGCAATTGCCCGAAGAAACAGCCACGAGAGGGTAGTACTCAACAAGTGGAAGGAACCAAACTGAAACAAATTCATGAAAGAGGAAACCGAACAAAGGTATCAACACAAGTTTATGCCGTAGATCAGCACCGAGTTCTGGGGTCCTCCGAGGCGACGGAAGGTATGAATTTCGAGGTCGAAATTCTTTTAAGGGGGAGAGAGTGTGAGGACTCGCAAATTTCTTATATTTTTCTCAAAAATGCCTTTTATTTGGAAATTATTCATTTATTATAGCCTACTACCCAGTAATTCCATAATAAGTGCAAATGAACCTAGAAAGTAGGGTTTCACTTTTCGGTTTCAAGACTGGAGCAAATTAGGGTTTTCGCGATTTTTCACCGGATGATTTTTCGGTACGAAGCAAGGATCAAATTTGGTGATTAAAAGTGACTTTTAGGTGAGAAATAATATGTGATTAGAAGCAATGATATAAGGTTAGTGAATAGGAAGTAAAAACCCTAATACGTGCGATTTAAGGAAAAACGGTGCGAACCGACGTGTACCGCGCACTACCTATTGAACGCACCGCTGGACCACCACTTTCTTACCACATGAGCTCATTGATATTTGAGCAAAATATCCCCTCATTTCCAGCTGCCTTTGACCGAAATTTGTGGCCAAAAGTGCAAGGAGAAGAAAGAGAAAATTTTGTGATTGTGGTTGATCCAAGTGTTGGCAAAACTTGTGGCTTAGACTAATCCTAATCTTCTTGCCTTTTAATCACCATAGAGCAGCCTTTCTTCTTCATTTTTCCTTGAGCTTGGCCGAGACAAGAGAGAGAGAAAGGGGGAGCAAGAGAAAACAATTTTCTTCTTGATTTGCACCATCTAAGTGAGGAATCAAAATTCTAAACCGATTAAAGAGTGAGTTGTGGGCTTGGGAAGCTAGGGGAACTAAAAATTTCCAAAGGTGGTGAAGTATCACTCTTTCAAGCTTTGTTTTGAGGTATAAGATCTGATCATGGTTCTTGTTCTTTTAATTTCTGGTTTAAGATGTTATCTAGCTCATGTTTTGATTAGACTACAAGTTATACAAGTTGTTGTGATGATTTTGGATGATATATGCAAGTTAGGGTTTGATGATTTTCTGCCTAAACTTGTTGTATGGTTAGTATATGTTGTATATAAGATTATATAAGGGGCTTTGGTAGTGATTGGAACAAGGAAAGGAAGAAAATTCAATTGAAAACCAAAATTTCCAGATTTCTGGAATTTCATGTTTCAGTTCTGCCCGGTACTGTTACTCATAGTTAGAGGCCGAATTAGGCTTGGCATAAAACATAAAAGTTGTATAGAATGATATTTTATAGGTGCCTACAAAATTTCAACTCAATCAGAGCAACGTAGCCTGTGAAAAGACCGATTTACCCCTGCTGCCCTGTTTCTACCCGAACTTGATAATTGCCTCTGTAATTGGTTAATTTGATTGGGAATGCTTCTGATTTAGTTGTTGATGTCTTCTTAAGAATTGTAGCCTTGTATCTTAGTTTTCGGATGGCTTTGGAATCACTTGATTTGGACTTAGGGAGCCTGACTTGTGATATTTGAGCGAGAATGCGGTTTGTAAACCTGTTTTGACGGTGCTGGTTTGGTATACTGATCTTTTGACCTAGTTGCACTACAAACTGGACTGAGTGACCTTCTTCAATCTTGTATCCCTTTCTCTTAGCTTCGAAATGGTATAAGTTTCACCTCAATCCGATAAGCGTAGCCTCGGATGTGCCCATTCCGCAAAACCCTATCAAATCTGTTTTTTTTTGTAAACTTCATTTCCGCATTTGTTATTAGTTGATTTATGTCCTTGTATTGTCTTGAGCCTATGGAACGGCTATTGAAATGCATTTGTGTTGTGTATAAACTTGGGCTTGAATGAGAAAAATAATGAAGCCAAAATGGCTGGAAAATTAGGTAAACACAAAGGGCGTGCTGCCCAAATTTTCGCTCAAGGACTAAGTTTCTATTTGAATTTGTATATTTTCGTTTTGGCAAATACTATGATCGTTTTACCATTCCAAAACATGATACCTCTTCAATTTGAAACGCCAAATGTTTACTTACTCTGTACCCAAAATATAGAAGTATGAGTTAGGGTTTTATCGGCCACAAGTGAACTACTTTCAAGTACGGTTTTAAGAGTCTTCCTTTTCCATATGATTTTCATCAAAACCCTTGTTATATAACCTCTACTTGAATATATAGTGACTTTTAGTCATACAAACGATTCTTTACGATTCCGAAAGAATATTTTCTTAGCCTATCTATTTGTCTTTTGATTTGTCGTTAGTCAAATGTTTTCCGTTGGAATTCTATAAGCCTTTTGAGCTTGGTTTTGCGATTGATTTTGAAACCCTAGTTATTTTCATCCTTGGGTCCAAACAACCCTATTTTTACTTGAAAGTTATCTTTACACGTTTTACTCCTAATTAGTCGGGTTTCTTCGTTTCCCCTTAAATGTTTTGCTCGATAAACTGTAATATGTTCTCTTGTTCAATCTTAGGTTTCATTGGTGACTAAGGGTAATATCCGGAAGGATATTTTGCACGTTATTTTGCATAACTAGGTGAGTGTTCTTTGTTTGTTATATTTCCTTGACTTATTGGCTTGTTATTATTGATTGATAATGTGTTAAGTGCTTTTAATGATTGTTAAAACGAGTTTTCTAGGCGAGTGTGTACTTTATCGCACTCGACCTAAATAAATGTGAAATTTTCAATGATTAAATGATTAAATGCTAGTTGCGCATGAATGTAAGCCGTTTGGCTGAACTGGGCCCTGCCCTTCGTTACCGATCGACTCGAGCCAGAAGCGGACTCGGTCGGGCGATATGGTGACCCTGGGTGAATTTGGTATATTCGAGTATTACCTTGTAGTCCGGCTACGTCCGGATGGGTGGAGTCCGGCCAACGTCCGGATGGGTGGAGTCCGGTCAACGTCCGGAAGGGGATGAATGAACGAACGAAGGCACGAGGGTTTACTTCTCAAAAAGGAAATTTTCAAATAATTGGAGGAATAAGGGGAAATGTCTGGAGAACGAACGAACGAACGAATAGCTCCATGTGAGCCCGTATCCTTTTAATGAATGTTACTATCGCTTTCCATTGTAAATGTTTCTTGAATTATTGATACTCCATGTTTAATGTATTGAATTGATTGTTTGATTATCTGTTCGGAACCTCACTGAGCTTTTAGCTCACCCCTTTAGTTTTGTTTTCCTTAACAGGGGACGGCGAGCAGAATGAGAGCATAGACTAGCCAGTCTAGTTCTTTTGTTTCTTTTGTTTCTTTTGTAGTGGTTCTCGCCTAGTGCTTGGCACGGGCTGGACGTATGAAGGATTGAGAACCTTTGTATATTCGATCTTTACACTCCCTTTTGGGGATGGCAATGTATATAAGTTTCGCTTTAAGTTCTGGATCGTTGCCCTATTTATTCTTGTGATTTATTCAGATTTTAAGTGAGGACTGTAGTGAATGAGTGAGTCCCGGCGAGAGTTGGGCAGGCGGTCCGCCGAACCCTGGGGTACGCCCTAGGGAAAGGTGGGGCCGTCACAGGTGGTATCAGAGCTTAGGCTTCAGATATCTGTAGTGTATCCTAGGCTTGAAGTTTAGGATGCCGGACTGTGGGATTCGATTTGACTTGAAAGTTAAGCGATTGAGGGATAAAACCTATAGCTGCTTCGCGTGGTCTCTGTGCGGAGTGACCCTGGACTAAGCGGTGAATAAGTATGAAGGACTAAGTGAAGCTATGAATTGCGAATGTTATAGGTCTTAAATCTTTCTCATGGTATCTGAGGACCATAGATAGGTATGTCAGGTAGGAATTCCGATTGTAGATAGTTTACTCTTGGGACTGCAGCTCGAGATGTGAATTATCTTATTTCGGATTCTCGTGCCTGAGTACTCTAGAGTTACGGCGCTGCTAAGGACTTGAGACTTGTATTTTGGGAACATGAACAGGCTTTGTCTGACTAGAATGAGCACAAGAGGTCAGGGACATCTAGTTTGGATAGTAAGTGACGTGAGAGACCGGACGGGCTGATACTGGGACGACTTTACCTTTTCCTTTTGATTTACCTGTATATTGTTACTACATGACGTTAGTATACCTGTGTGTACATGGTTATCTGTCCAACTTGATATGTATTTGTGTATTTGCTTATCCGTCTTCTTGATATGGCGTGTTATGTGCGTATATATTGATTTGTGTATTTGGAATGCTAGAATTTGTTACTGTAGTCAATTTACTGTGTTTATTCACTAAATTACCTTTTTGGGGGAAAAGAAAAGAAAAGAGAGGGGGAAAACATATATATGGACGGGAGACGTAGTCGTGGACGTGGAGCTAGTCGTGGCCGTGGAGCTAGGCAAGCTCAAGAACCGAGAGAAGAAAGAGAAACAGTGGCCGAGCAAGAACAGGGACCGAGGGTTGAGGCTGGAGATCAAATGGCGACGGCGATGCGACAAATGACAAATATCCTGGCACGACTGGTAGATCAACAAGGTCAAATGCCAGTGAATCAACCCCGGAATCCTGAGATCGGAGAGGATAAGGCTCTTGAGAGGTTCCAAAAGTTTCTACCTCCGAAATTTCAAGGAGGGCCTGATCCAGATATAGCTGAGCAGTGGTTGGAGGCAATGATTAATATCTTCGCGGCTTTGAATTACACGGAGCAAAGACAAGTAAATTTTGCTGTATTTCAATTCGAAGGACCAGCCCGCGCGTGGTGGAATGTAATTAAGGCCAAGTGGGAAAGAGAACAGACGGTATGGACATGGGCGAACTTTGTAAGGGAATTTAATGAAAAGTATCTCCCACCTTTAGTCCAAGAAAGGAGGGATGACGAATTTATTGGGTTGCGTCAGGGAACCCTAAGTGTGGCTGAATATGAGACCAAATTTACTAGACTGTCTAAATTCGCTTCCGAATTGGTGGTAACGGAGCGACGGAGAATAAGACGATTTATACAAGGACTAAATTTGGAAATCCAGGAGGCATTAGCGGCAGTTCAAGTTAATACGTTTACAGAGGCTCTTGAGAAGGCCCAAAGAATTGAGGATGTGAAAGCCCAAGTAAAAGCCTTTCAAACGCGGAAAAGAGATACATCCAGCAGTATACCTGAGGAATCTGGAGAACAGATACTGCTCTCCAAAGTGCAAAAAATGAACCATTCACCTCGCCCACCTTGGACATTAAGAGCAGTCGATGAAAGGTCCATGAAAGGAAGTCAGATCGGATCAAAGGACATTTCTCGAGAAGATCCAACAGTAGTCCTCGATTGGCCTGTGGATACTGTGGAAAGGCAAATCACACTGAGAATGATTGCTGGCGAAAAGGGGGAAAATGTTTGATTTGTGGGAGTAGCAATCATCAACTTAGCAATTGCCCGAAGAAACAGCCACGAGAGGGTAGTACTCAACAAGTGGAAGGAACCAAACTGAAACAAATTCATGAAAGAGGAAACCGAACAAAGGTATCAACACAAGTTTATGCCGTAGATCAGCACCGAGTTCTGGGGTCCTCCGAGGCGACGGAAGGTATGAATTTCGAGGTCGAAATTCTTTTAAGGGGGAGAGAGTGTGAGGACTCGCAAATTTCTTATATTTTTCTCAAAAATGCCTTTTATTTGGAAATTATTCATTTATTATAGCCTACTACCCAGTAATTCCATAATAAGTGCAAATGAACCTAGAAAGTAGGGTTTCACTTTTCGGTTTCAAGACTGGAGCAAATTAGGGTTTTCGCGATTTTTCACCGGATGATTTTTCGGTACGAAGCAAGGATCAAATTTGGTGATTAAAAGTGACTTTTAGGTGAGAAATAATATGTGATTAGAAGCAATGATATAAGGTTAGTGAATAGGAAGTAAAAACCCTAATACGTGCGATTTAAGGAAAAACGGTGCGAACCGACGTGTACCGCGCACTACCTATTGAACGCACCGCTGGACCACCACTTTCTTACCACATGAGCTCATTGATATTTGAGCAAAATATCCCCTCATTTCCAGCTGCCTTTGACCGAAATTTGTGGCCAAAAGTGCAAGGAGAAGAAAGAGAAAATTTTGTGATTGTGGTTGATCCAAGTGTTGGCAAAACTTGTGGCTTAGACTAATCCTAATCTTCTTGCCTTTTAATCACCATAGAGCAGCCTTTCTTCTTCATTTTTCCTTGAGCTTGGCCGAGACAAGAGAGAGAGAAAGGGGGAGCAAGAGAAAACAATTTTCTTCTTGATTTGCACCATCTAAGTGAGGAATCAAAATTCTAAACCGATTAAAGAGTGAGTTGTGGGCTTGGGAAGCTAGGGGAACTAAAAATTTCCAAAGGTGGTGAAGTATCACTCTTTCAAGCTTTGTTTTGAGGTATAAGATCTGATCATGGTTCTTGTTCTTTTAATTTCTGGTTTAAGATGTTATCTAGCTCATGTTTTGATTAGACTACAAGTTATACAAGTTGTTGTGATGATTTTGGATGATATATGCAAGTTAGGGTTTGATGATTTTCTGCCTAAACTTGTTGTATGGTTAGTATATGTTGTATATAAGATTATATAAGGGGCTTTGGTAGTGATTGGAACAAGGAAAGGAAGAAAATTCAATTGAAAACCAAAATTTCCAGATTTCTGGAATTTCATGTTTCAGTTCTGCCCGGTACTGTTACTCATAGTTAGAGGCCGAATTAGGCTTGGCATAAAACATAAAAGTTGTATAGAATGATATTTTATAGGTGCCTACAAAATTTCAACTCAATCAGAGCAACGTAGCCTGTGAAAAGACCGATTTACCCCTGCTGCCCTGTTTCTACCCGAACTTGATAATTGCCTCTGTAATTGGTTAATTTGATTGGGAATGCTTCTGATTTAGTTGTTGATGTCTTCTTAAGAATTGTAGCCTTGTATCTTAGTTTTCGGATGGCTTTGGAATCACTTGATTTGGACTTAGGGAGCCTGACTTGTGATATTTGAGCGAGAATGCGGTTTGTAAACCTGTTTTGACGGTGCTGGTTTGGTATACTGATCTTTTGACCTAGTTGCACTACAAACTGGACTGAGTGACCTTCTTCAATCTTGTATCCCTTTCTCTTAGCTTCGAAATGGTATAAGTTTCACCTCAATCCGATAAGCGTAGCCTCGGATGTGCCCATTCCGCAAAACCCTATCAAATCTGTTTTTTTTTGTAAACTTCATTTCCGCATTTGTTATTAGTTGATTTATGTCCTTGTATTGTCTTGAGCCTATGGAACGGCTATTGAAATGCATTTGTGTTGTGTATAAACTTGGGCTTGAATGAGAAAAATAATGAAGCCAAAATGGCTGGAAAATTAGGTAAACACAAAGGGCGTGCTGCCCAAATTTTCGCTCAAGGACTAAGTTTCTATTTGAATTTGTATATTTTCGTTTTGGCAAATACTATGATCGTTTTACCATTCCAAAACATGATACCTCTTCAATTTGAAACGCCAAATGTTTACTTACTCTGTACCCAAAATATAGAAGTATGAGTTAGGGTTTTATCGGCCACAAGTGAACTACTTTCAAGTACGGTTTTAAGAGTCTTCCTTTTCCATATGATTTTCATCAAAACCCTTGTTATATAACCTCTACTTGAATATATAGTGACTTTTAGTCATACAAACGATTCTTTACGATTCCGAAAGAATATTTTCTTAGCCTATCTATTTGTCTTTTGATTTGTCGTTAGTCAAATGTTTTCCGTTGGAATTCTATAAGCCTTTTGAGCTTGGTTTTGCGATTGATTTTGAAACCCTAGTTATTTTCATCCTTGGGTCCAAACAACCCTATTTTTACTTGAAAGTTATCTTTACACGTTTTACTCCTAATTAGTCGGGTTTCTTCGTTTCCCCTTAAATGTTTTGCTCGATAAACTGTAATATGTTCTCTTGTTCAATCTTAGGTTTCATTGGTGACTAAGGGTAATATCCGGAAGGATATTTTGCACGTTATTTTGCATAACTAGGTGAGTGTTCTTTGTTTGTTATATTTCCTTGACTTATTGGCTTGTTATTATTGATTGATAATGTGTTAAGTGCTTTTAATGATTGTTAAAACGAGTTTTCTAGGCGAGTGTGTACTTTATCGCACTCGACCTAAATAAATGTGAAATTTTCAATGATTAAATGATTAAATGCTAGTTGCGCATGAATGTAAGCCGTTTGGCTGAACTGGGCCCTGCCCTTCGTTACCGATCGACTCGAGCCAGAAGCGGACTCGGTCGGGCGATATGGTGACCCTGGGTGAATTTGGTATATTCGAGTATTACCTTGTAGTCCGGCTACGTCCGGATGGGTGGAGTCCGGCCAACGTCCGGATGGGTGGAGTCCGGTCAACGTCCGGAAGGGGATGAATGAACGAACGAAGGCACGAGGGTTTACTTCTCAAAAAGGAAATTTTCAAATAATTGGAGGAATAAGGGGAAATGTCTGGAGAACGAACGAACGAACGAATAGCTCCATGTGAGCCCGTATCCTTTTAATGAATGTTACTATCGCTTTCCATTGTAAATGTTTCTTGAATTATTGATACTCCATGTTTAATGTATTGAATTGATTGTTTGATTATCTGTTCGGAACCTCACTGAGCTTTTAGCTCACCCCTTTAGTTTTGTTTTCCTTAACAGGGGACGGCGAGCAGAATGAGAGCATAGACTAGCCAGTCTAGTTCTTTTGTTTCTTTTGTTTCTTTTGTAGTGGTTCTCGCCTAGTGCTTGGCACGGGCTGGACGTATGAAGGATTGAGAACCTTTGTATATTCGATCTTTACACTCCCTTTTGGGGATGGCAATGTATATAAGTTTCGCTTTAAGTTCTGGATCGTTGCCCTATTTATTCTTGTGATTTATTCAGATTTTAAGTGAGGACTGTAGTGAATGAGTGAGTCCCGGCGAGAGTTGGGCAGGCGGTCCGCCGAACCCTGGGGTACGCCCTAGGGAAAGGTGGGGCCGTCACAGGTGGTATCAGAGCTTAGGCTTCAGATATCTGTAGTGTATCCTAGGCTTGAAGTTTAGGATGCCGGACTGTGGGATTCGATTTGACTTGAAAGTTAAGCGATTGAGGGATAAAACCTATAGCTGCTTCGCGTGGTCTCTGTGCGGAGTGACCCTGGACTAAGCGGTGAATAAGTATGAAGGACTAAGTGAAGCTATGAATTGCGAATGTTATAGGTCTTAAATCTTTCTCATGGTATCTGAGGACCATAGATAGGTATGTCAGGTAGGAATTCCGATTGTAGATAGTTTACTCTTGGGACTGCAGCTCGAGATGTGAATTATCTTATTTCGGATTCTCGTGCCTGAGTACTCTAGAGTTACGGCGCTGCTAAGGACTTGAGACTTGTATTTTGGGAACATGAACAGGCTTTGTCTGACTAGAATGAGCACAAGAGGTCAGGGACATCTAGTTTGGATAGTAAGTGACGTGAGAGACCGGACGGGCTGATACTGGGACGACTTTACCTTTTCCTTTTGATTTACCTGTATATTGTTACTACATGACGTTAGTATACCTGTGTGTACATGGTTATCTGTCCAACTTGATATGTATTTGTGTATTTGCTTATCCGTCTTCTTGATATGGCGTGTTATGTGCGTATATATTGATTTGTGTATTTGGAATGCTAGAATTTGTTACTGTAGTCAATTTACTGTGTTTATTCACTAAATTACCTTTTTGGGGGAAAAGAAAAGAAAAGAGAGGGGGAAAACATATATATGGACGGGAGACGTAGTCGTGGACGTGGAGCTAGTCGTGGCCGTGGAGCTAGGCAAGCTCAAGAACCGAGAGAAGAAAGAGAAACAGTGGCCGAGCAAGAACAGGGACCGAGGGTTGAGGCTGGAGATCAAATGGCGACGGCGATGCGACAAATGACAAATATCCTGGCACGACTGGTAGATCAACAAGGTCAAATGCCAGTGAATCAACCCCGGAATCCTGAGATCGGAGAGGATAAGGCTCTTGAGAGGTTCCAAAAGTTTCTACCTCCGAAATTTCAAGGAGGGCCTGATCCAGATATAGCTGAGCAGTGGTTGGAGGCAATGATTAATATCTTCGCGGCTTTGAATTACACGGAGCAAAGACAAGTAAATTTTGCTGTATTTCAATTCGAAGGACCAGCCCGCGCGTGGTGGAATGTAATTAAGGCCAAGTGGGAAAGAGAACAGACGGTATGGACATGGGCGAACTTTGTAAGGGAATTTAATGAAAAGTATCTCCCACCTTTAGTCCAAGAAAGGAGGGATGACGAATTTATTGGGTTGCGTCAGGGAACCCTAAGTGTGGCTGAATATGAGACCAAATTTACTAGACTGTCTAAATTCGCTTCCGAATTGGTGGTAACGGAGCGACGGAGAATAAGACGATTTATACAAGGACTAAATTTGGAAATCCAGGAGGCATTAGCGGCAGTTCAAGTTAATACGTTTACAGAGGCTCTTGAGAAGGCCCAAAGAATTGAGGATGTGAAAGCCCAAGTAAAAGCCTTTCAAACGCGGAAAAGAGATACATCCAGCAGTATACCTGAGGAATCTGGAGAACAGATACTGCTCTCCAAAGTGCAAAAAATGAACCATTCACCTCGCCCACCTTGGACATTAAGAGCAGTCGATGAAAGGTCCATGAAAGGAAGTCAGATCGGATCAAAGGACATTTCTCGAGAAGATCCAACAGTAGTCCTCGATTGGCCTGTGGATACTGTGGAAAGGCAAATCACACTGAGAATGATTGCTGGCGAAAAGGGGGAAAATGTTTGATTTGTGGGAGTAGCAATCATCAACTTAGCAATTGCCCGAAGAAACAGCCACGAGAGGGTAGTACTCAACAAGTGGAAGGAACCAAACTGAAACAAATTCATGAAAGAGGAAACCGAACAAAGGTATCAACACAAGTTTATGCCGTAGATCAGCACCGAGTTCTGGGGTCCTCCGAGGCGACGGAAGGTATGAATTTCGAGGTCGAAATTCTTTTAAGGGGGAGAGAGTGTGAGGACTCGCAAATTTCTTATATTTTTCTCAAAAATGCCTTTTATTTGGAAATTATTCATTTATTATAGCCTACTACCCAGTAATTCCATAATAAGTGCAAATGAACCTAGAAAGTAGGGTTTCACTTTTCGGTTTCAAGACTGGAGCAAATTAGGGTTTTCGCGATTTTTCACCGGATGATTTTTCGGTACGAAGCAAGGATCAAATTTGGTGATTAAAAGTGACTTTTAGGTGAGAAATAATATGTGATTAGAAGCAATGATATAAGGTTAGTGAATAGGAAGTAAAAACCCTAATACGTGCGATTTAAGGAAAAACGGTGCGAACCGACGTGTACCGCGCACTACCTATTGAACGCACCGCTGGACCACCACTTTCTTACCACATGAGCTCATTGATATTTGAGCAAAATATCCCCTCATTTCCAGCTGCCTTTGACCGAAATTTGTGGCCAAAAGTGCAAGGAGAAGAAAGAGAAAATTTTGTGATTGTGGTTGATCCAAGTGTTGGCAAAACTTGTGGCTTAGACTAATCCTAATCTTCTTGCCTTTTAATCACCATAGAGCAGCCTTTCTTCTTCATTTTTCCTTGAGCTTGGCCGAGACAAGAGAGAGAGAAAGGGGGAGCAAGAGAAAACAATTTTCTTCTTGATTTGCACCATCTAAGTGAGGAATCAAAATTCTAAACCGATTAAAGAGTGAGTTGTGGGCTTGGGAAGCTAGGGGAACTAAAAATTTCCAAAGGTGGTGAAGTATCACTCTTTCAAGCTTTGTTTTGAGGTATAAGATCTGATCATGGTTCTTGTTCTTTTAATTTCTGGTTTAAGATGTTATCTAGCTCATGTTTTGATTAGACTACAAGTTATACAAGTTGTTGTGATGATTTTGGATGATATATGCAAGTTAGGGTTTGATGATTTTCTGCCTAAACTTGTTGTATGGTTAGTATATGTTGTATATAAGATTATATAAGGGGCTTTGGTAGTGATTGGAACAAGGAAAGGAAGAAAATTCAATTGAAAACCAAAATTTCCAGATTTCTGGAATTTCATGTTTCAGTTCTGCCCGGTACTGTTACTCATAGTTAGAGGCCGAATTAGGCTTGGCATAAAACATAAAAGTTGTATATAATGATATTTTATAGGTGCCTACAAAATTTCAACTCAATCAGAGCAACGTAGCCTGTGAAAAGACCGATTTACCCCTGCTGCCCTGTTTCTACCCGAACTTGATAATTGCCTCTGTAATTGGTTAATTTGATTGGGAATGCTTCTGATTTAGTTGTTGATGTCTTCTTAAGAATTGTAGCCTTGTATCTTAGTTTTCGGATGGCTTTGGAATCACTTGATTTGGACTTAGGGAGCCTGACTTGTGATATTTGAGCGAGAATGCGGTTTGTAAACCTGTTTTGACGGTGCTGGTTTGGTATACTGATCTTTTGACCTAGTTGCACTACAAACTGGACTGAGTGACCTTCTTCAATCTTGTATCCCTTTCTCTTAGCTTCGAAATGGTATAAGTTTCACCTCAATCCGATAAGCGTAGCCTCGGATGTGCCCATTCCGCAAAACCCTATCAAATCTGTTTTTTTTGTAAACTTCATTTCCGCATTTGTTATTAGTTGATTTATGTCCTTGTATTGTCTTGAGCCTATGGAACGGCTATTGAAATGCATTTGTGTTGTGTATAAACTTGGGCTTGAATGAGAAAAATAATGAAGCCAAAATGGCTGGAAAATTAGGTAAACACAAAGGGCGTGCTGCCCAAATTTTCGCTCAAGGACTAAGTTTCTATTTGAATTTGTATATTTTCGTTTTGGCAAATACTATGATCGTTTTACCATTCCAAAACATGATACCTCTTCAATTTGAAACGCCAAATGTTTACTTACTCTGTACCCAAAATATAGAAGTATGAGTTAGGGTTTTATCGGCCACAAGTGAACTACTTTCAAGTACGGTTTTAAGAGTCTTCCTTTTCCATATGATTTTCATCAAAACCCTTGTTATATAACCTCTACTTGAATATATAGTGACTTTTAGTCATACAAACGATTCTTTACGATTCCGAAAGAATATTTTCTTAGCCTATCTATTTGTCTTTTGATTTGTCGTTAGTCAAATGTTTTCCGTTGGAATTCTATAAGCCTTTTGAGCTTGGTTTTGCGATTGATTTTGAAACCCTAGTTATTTTCATCCTTGGGTCCAAACAACCCTATTTTTACTTGAAAGTTATCTTTACACGTTTTACTCCTAATTAGTCGGGTTTCTTCGTTTCCCCTTAAATGTTTTGCTCGATAAACTGTAATATGTTCTCTTGTTCAATCTTAGGTTTCATTGGTGACTAAGGGTAATATCCGGAAGGATATTTTGCACGTTATTTTGCATAACTAGGTGAGTGTTCTTTGTTTGTTATATTTCCTTGACTTATTGGCTTGTTATTATTGATTGATAATGTGTTAAGTGCTTTTAATGATTGTTAAAACGAGTTTTCTAGGCGAGTGTGTACTTTATCGCACTCGACCTAAATAAATGTGAAATTTTCAATGATTAAATGATTAAATGCTAGTTGCGCATGAATGTAAGCCGTTTGGCTGAACTGGGCCCTGCCCTTCGTTACCGATCGACTCGAGCCAGAAGCGGACTCGGTCGGGCGATATGGTGACCCTGGGTGAATTTGGTATATTCGAGTATTACCTTGTAGTCCGGCTACGTCCGGATGGGTGGAGTCCGGCCAACGTCCGGATGGGTGGAGTCCGGTCAACGTCCGGAAGGGGATGAATGAACGAACGAAGGCACGAGGGTTTACTTCTCAAAAAGGAAATTTTCAAATAATTGGAGGAATAAGGGGAAATGTCTGGAGAACGAACGAACGAACGAATAGCTCCATGTGAGCCCGTATCCTTTTAATGAATGTTACTATCGCTTTCCATTGTAAATGTTTCTTGAATTATTGATACTCCATGTTTAATGTATTGAATTGATTGTTTGATTATCTGTTCGGAACCTCACTGAGCTTTTAGCTCACCCCTTTAGTTTTGTTTTCCTTAACAGGGGACGGCGAGCAGAATGAGAGCATAGACTAGCCAGTCTAGTTCTTTTGTTTCTTTTGTTTCTTTTGTAGTGGTTCTCGCCTAGTGCTTGGCACGGGCTGGACGTATGAAGGATTGAGAACCTTTGTATATTCGATCTTTACACTCCCTTTTGGGGATGGCAATGTATATAAGTTTCGCTTTAAGTTCTGGATCGTTGCCCTATTTATTCTTGTGATTTATTCAGATTTTAAGTGAGGACTGTAGTGAATGAGTGAGTCCCGGCGAGAGTTGGGCAGGCGGTCCGCCGAACCCTGGGGTACGCCCTAGGGAAAGGTGGGGCCGTCACAGGTGGTATCAGAGCTTAGGCTTCAGATATCTGTAGTGTATCCTAGGCTTGAAGTTTAGGATGCCGGACTGTGGGATTCGATTTGACTTGAAAGTTAAGCGATTGAGGGATAAAACCTATAGCTGCTTCGCGTGGTCTCTGTGCGGAGTGACCCTGGACTAAGCGGTGAATAAGTATGAAGGACTAAGTGAAGCTATGAATTGCGAATGTTATAGGTCTTAAATCTTTCTCATGGTATCTGAGGACCATAGATAGGTATGTCAGGTAGGAATTCCGATTGTAGATAGTTTACTCTTGGGACTGCAGCTCGAGATGTGAATTATCTTATTTCGGATTCTCGTGCCTGAGTACTCTAGAGTTACGGCGCTGCTAAGGACTTGAGACTTGTATTTTGGGAACATGAACAGGCTTTGTCTGACTAGAATGAGCACAAGAGGTCAGGGACATCTAGTTTGGATAGTAAGTGACGTGAGAGACCGGACGGGCTGATACTGGGACGACTTTACCTTTTCCTTTTGATTTACCTGTATATTGTTACTACATGACGTTAGTATACCTGTGTGTACATGGTTATCTGTCCAACTTGATATGTATTTGTGTATTTGCTTATCCGTCTTCTTGATATGGCGTGTTATGTGCGTATATATTGATTTGTGTATTTGGAATGCTAGAATTTGTTACTGTAGTCAATTTACTGTGTTTATTCACTAAATTACCTTTTTGGGGGAAAAGAAAAGAAAAGAGAGGGGGAAAACATATATATGGACGGGAGACGTAGTCGTGGACGTGGAGCTAGTCGTGGCCGTGGAGCTAGGCAAGCTCAAGAACCGAGAGAAGAAAGAGAAACAGTGGCCGAGCAAGAACAGGGACCGAGGGTTGAGGCTGGAGATCAAATGGCGACGGCGATGCGACAAATGACAAATATCCTGGCACGACTGGTAGATCAACAAGGTCAAATGCCAGTGAATCAACCCCGGAATCCTGAGATCGGAGAGGATAAGGCTCTTGAGAGGTTCCAAAAGTTTCTACCTCCGAAATTTCAAGGAGGGCCTGATCCAGATATAGCTGAGCAGTGGTTGGAGGCAATGATTAATATCTTCGCGGCTTTGAATTACACGGAGCAAAGACAAGTAAATTTTGCTGTATTTCAATTCGAAGGACCAGCCCGCGCGTGGTGGAATGTAATTAAGGCCAAGTGGGAAAGAGAACAGACGGTATGGACATGGGCGAACTTTGTAAGGGAATTTAATGAAAAGTATCTCCCACCTTTAGTCCAAGAAAGGAGGGATGACGAATTTATTGGGTTGCGTCAGGGAACCCTAAGTGTGGCTGAATATGAGACCAAATTTACTAGACTGTCTAAATTCGCTTCCGAATTGGTGGTAACGGAGCGACGGAGAATAAGACGATTTATACAAGGACTAAATTTGGAAATCCAGGAGGCATTAGCGGCAGTTCAAGTTAATACGTTTACAGAGGCTCTTGAGAAGGCCCAAAGAATTGAGGATGTGAAAGCCCAAGTAAAAGCCTTTCAAACGCGGAAAAGAGATACATCCAGCAGTATACCTGAGGAATCTGGAGAACAGATACTGCTCTCCAAAGTGCAAAAAATGAACCATTCACCTCGCCCACCTTGGACATTAAGAGCAGTCGATGAAAGGTCCATGAAAGGAAGTCAGATCGGATCAAAGGACATTTCTCGAGAAGATCCAACAGTAGTCCTCGATTGGCCTGTGGATACTGTGGAAAGGCAAATCACACTGAGAATGATTGCTGGCGAAAAGGGGGAAAATGTTTGATTTGTGGGAGTAGCAATCATCAACTTAGCAATTGCCCGAAGAAACAGCCACGAGAGGGTAGTACTCAACAAGTGGAAGGAACCAAACTGAAACAAATTCATGAAAGAGGAAACCGAACAAAGGTATCAACACAAGTTTATGCCGTAGATCAGCACCGAGTTCTGGGGTCCTCCGAGGCGACGGAAGGTATGAATTTCGAGGTCGAAATTCTTTTAAGGGGGAGAGAGTGTGAGGACTCGCAAATTTCTTATATTTTTCTCAAAAATGCCTTTTATTTGGAAATTATTCATTTATTATAGCCTACTACCCAGTAATTCCATAATAAGTGCAAATGAACCTAGAAAGTAGGGTTTCACTTTTCGGTTTCAAGACTGGAGCAAATTAGGGTTTTCGCGATTTTTCACCGGATGATTTTTCGGTACGAAGCAAGGATCAAATTTGGTGATTAAAAGTGACTTTTAGGTGAGAAATAATATGTGATTAGAAGCAATGATATAAGGTTAGTGAATAGGAAGTAAAAACCCTAATACGTGCGATTTAAGGAAAAACGGTGCGAACCGACGTGTACCGCGCACTACCTATTGAACGCACCGCTGGACCACCACTTTCTTACCACATGAGCTCATTGATATTTGAGCAAAATATCCCCTCATTTCCAGCTGCCTTTGACCGAAATTTGTGGCCAAAAGTGCAAGGAGAAGAAAGAGAAAATTTTGTGATTGTGGTTGATCCAAGTGTTGGCAAAACTTGTGGCTTAGACTAATCCTAATCTTCTTGCCTTTTAATCACCATAGAGCAGCCTTTCTTCTTCATTTTTCCTTGAGCTTGGCCGAGACAAGAGAGAGAGAAAGGGGGAGCAAGAGAAAACAATTTTCTTCTTGATTTGCACCATCTAAGTGAGGAATCAAAATTCTAAACCGATTAAAGAGTGAGTTGTGGGCTTGGGAAGCTAGGGGAACTAAAAATTTCCAAAGGTGGTGAAGTATCACTCTTTCAAGCTTTGTTTTGAGGTATAAGATCTGATCATGGTTCTTGTTCTTTTAATTTCTGGTTTAAGATGTTATCTAGCTCATGTTTTGATTAGACTACAAGTTATACAAGTTGTTGTGATGATTTTGGATGATATATGCAAGTTAGGGTTTGATGATTTTCTGCCTAAACTTGTTGTATGGTTAGTATATGTTGTATATAAGATTATATAAGGGGCTTTGGTAGTGATTGGAACAAGGAAAGGAAGAAAATTCAATTGAAAACCAAAATTTCCAGATTTCTGGAATTTCATGTTTCAGTTCTGCCCGGTACTGTTACTCATAGTTAGAGGCCGAATTAGGCTTGGCATAAAACATAAAAGTTGTATATAATGATATTTTATAGGTGCCTACAAAATTTCAACTCAATCAGAGCAACGTAGCCTGTGAAAAGACCGATTTACCCCTGCTGCCCTGTTTCTACCCGAACTTGATAATTGCCTCTGTAATTGGTTAATTTGATTGGGAATGCTTCTGATTTAGTTGTTGATGTCTTCTTAAGAATTGTAGCCTTGTATCTTAGTTTTCGGATGGCTTTGGAATCACTTGATTTGGACTTAGGGAGCCTGACTTGTGATATTTGAGCGAGAATGCGGTTTGTAAACCTGTTTTGACGGTGCTGGTTTGGTATACTGATCTTTTGACCTAGTTGCACTACAAACTGGACTGAGTGACCTTCTTCAATCTTGTATCCCTTTCTCTTAGCTTCGAAATGGTATAAGTTTCACCTCAATCCGATAAGCGTAGCCTCGGATGTGCCCATTCCGCAAAACCCTATCAAATCTGTTTTTTTTGTAAACTTCATTTCCGCATTTGTTATTAGTTGATTTATGTCCTTGTATTGTCTTGAGCCTATGGAACGGCTATTGAAATGCATTTGTGTTGTGTATAAACTTGGGCTTGAATGAGAAAAATAATGAAGCCAAAATGGCTGGAAAATTAGGTAAACACAAAGGGCGTGCTGCCCAAATTTTCGCTCAAGGACTAAGTTTCTATTTGAATTTGTATATTTTCGTTTTGGCAAATACTATGATCGTTTTACCATTCCAAAACATGATACCTCTTCAATTTGAAACGCCAAATGTTTACTTACTCTGTACCCAAAATATAGAAGTATGAGTTAGGGTTTTATCGGCCACAAGTGAACTACTTTCAAGTACGGTTTTAAGAGTCTTCCTTTTCCATATGATTTTCATCAAAACCCTTGTTATATAACCTCTACTTGAATATATAGTGACTTTTAGTCATACAAACGATTCTTTACGATTCCGAAAGAATATTTTCTTAGCCTATCTATTTGTCTTTTGATTTGTCGTTAGTCAAATGTTTTCCGTTGGAATTCTATAAGCCTTTTGAGCTTGGTTTTGCGATTGATTTTGAAACCCTAGTTATTTTCATCCTTGGGTCCAAACAACCCTATTTTTACTTGAAAGTTATCTTTACACGTTTTACTCCTAATTAGTCGGGTTTCTTCGTTTCCCCTTAAATGTTTTGCTCGATAAACTGTAATATGTTCTCTTGTTCAATCTTAGGTTTCATTGGTGACTAAGGGTAATATCCGGAAGGATATTTTGCACGTTATTTTGCATAACTAGGTGAGTGTTCTTTGTTTGTTATATTTCCTTGACTTATTGGCTTGTTATTATTGATTGATAATGTGTTAAGTGCTTTTAATGATTGTTAAAACGAGTTTTCTAGGCGAGTGTGTACTTTATCGCACTCGACCTAAATAAATGTGAAATTTTCAATGATTAAATGATTAAATGCTAGTTGCGCATGAATGTAAGCCGTTTGGCTGAACTGGGCCCTGCCCTTCGTTACCGATCGACTCGAGCCAGAAGCGGACTCGGTCGGGCGATATGGTGACCCTGGGTGAATTTGGTATATTCGAGTATTACCTTGTAGTCCGGCTACGTCCGGATGGGTGGAGTCCGGCCAACGTCCGGATGGGTGGAGTCCGGTCAACGTCCGGAAGGGGATGAATGAACGAACGAAGGCACGAGGGTTTACTTCTCAAAAAGGAAATTTTCAAATAATTGGAGGAATAAGGGGAAATGTCTGGAGAACGAACGAACGAACGAATAGCTCCATGTGAGCCCGTATCCTTTTAATGAATGTTACTATCGCTTTCCATTGTAAATGTTTCTTGAATTATTGATACTCCATGTTTAATGTATTGAATTGATTGTTTGATTATCTGTTCGGAACCTCACTGAGCTTTTAGCTCACCCCTTTAGTTTTGTTTTCCTTAACAGGGGACGGCGAGCAGAATGAGAGCATAGACTAGCCAGTCTAGTTCTTTTGTTTCTTTTGTTTCTTTTGTAGTGGTTCTCGCCTAGTGCTTGGCACGGGCTGGACGTATGAAGGATTGAGAACCTTTGTATATTCGATCTTTACACTCCCTTTTGGGGATGGCAATGTATATAAGTTTCGCTTTAAGTTCTGGATCGTTGCCCTATTTATTCTTGTGATTTATTCAGATTTTAAGTGAGGACTGTAGTGAATGAGTGAGTCCCGGCGAGAGTTGGGCAGGCGGTCCGCCGAACCCTGGGGTACGCCCTAGGGAAAGGTGGGGCCGTCACAGGTGGTATCAGAGCTTAGGCTTCAGATATCTGTAGTGTATCCTAGGCTTGAAGTTTAGGATGCCGGACTGTGGGATTCGATTTGACTTGAAAGTTAAGCGATTGAGGGATAAAACCTATAGCTGCTTCGCGTGGTCTCTGTGCGGAGTGACCCTGGACTAAGCGGTGAATAAGTATGAAGGACTAAGTGAAGCTATGAATTGCGAATGTTATAGGTCTTAAATCTTTCTCATGGTATCTGAGGACCATAGATAGGTATGTCAGGTAGGAATTCCGATTGTAGATAGTTTACTCTTGGGACTGCAGCTCGAGATGTGAATTATCTTATTTCGGATTCTCGTGCCTGAGTACTCTAGAGTTACGGCGCTGCTAAGGACTTGAGACTTGTATTTTGGGAACATGAACAGGCTTTGTCTGACTAGAATGAGCACAAGAGGTCAGGGACATCTAGTTTGGATAGTAAGTGACGTGAGAGACCGGACGGGCTGATACTGGGACGACTTTACCTTTTCCTTTTGATTTACCTGTATATTGTTACTACATGACGTTAGTATACCTGTGTGTACATGGTTATCTGTCCAACTTGATATGTATTTGTGTATTTGCTTATCCGTCTTCTTGATATGGCGTGTTATGTGCGTATATATTGATTTGTGTATTTGGAATGCTAGAATTTGTTACTGTAGTCAATTTACTGTGTTTATTCACTAAATTACCTTTTTGGGGGAAAAGAAAAGAAAAGAGAGGGGGAAAACATATATATGGACGGGAGACGTAGTCGTGGACGTGGAGCTAGTCGTGGCCGTGGAGCTAGGCAAGCTCAAGAACCGA
Organism: Coffea arabica; assembly: GCF_036785885.1. Taxonomy (NCBI): domain Eukaryota; kingdom Viridiplantae; phylum Streptophyta; class Magnoliopsida; order Gentianales; family Rubiaceae; genus Coffea; species Coffea arabica. The sequence continues at coordinate 23,070,370 of NC_092311.1, read as the reverse complement.
GAGAAGAAAGAGAAACAGTGGCCGAGCAAGAACAGGGACCGAGGGTTGAGGCTGGAGATCAAATGGCGACGGCGATGCGACAAATGACAAATATCCTGGCACGACTGGTAGATCAACAAGGTCAAATGCCAGTGAATCAACCCCGGAATCCTGAGATCGGAGAGGATAAGGCTCTTGAGAGGTTCCAAAAGTTTCTACCTCCGAAATTTCAAGGAGGGCCTGATCCAGATATAGCTGAGCAGTGGTTGGAGGCAATGATTAATATCTTCGCGGCTTTGAATTACACGGAGCAAAGACAAGTAAATTTTGCTGTATTTCAATTCGAAGGACCAGCCCGCGCGTGGTGGAATGTAATTAAGGCCAAGTGGGAAAGAGAACAGACGGTATGGACATGGGCGAACTTTGTAAGGGAATTTAATGAAAAGTATCTCCCACCTTTAGTCCAAGAAAGGAGGGATGACGAATTTATTGGGTTGCGTCAGGGAACCCTAAGTGTGGCTGAATATGAGACCAAATTTACTAGACTGTCTAAATTCGCTTCCGAATTGGTGGTAACGGAGCGACGGAGAATAAGACGATTTATACAAGGACTAAATTTGGAAATCCAGGAGGCATTAGCGGCAGTTCAAGTTAATACGTTTACAGAGGCTCTTGAGAAGGCCCAAAGAATTGAGGATGTGAAAGCCCAAGTAAAAGCCTTTCAAACGCGGAAAAGAGATACATCCAGCAGTATACCTGAGGAATCTGGAGAACAGATACTGCTCTCCAAAGTGCAAAAAATGAACCATTCACCTCGCCCACCTTGGACATTAAGAGCAGTCGATGAAAGGTCCATGAAAGGAAGTCAGATCGGATCAAAGGACATTTCTCGAGAAGATCCAACAGTAGTCCTCGATTGGCCTGTGGATACTGTGGAAAGGCAAATCACACTGAGAATGATTGCTGGCGAAAAGGGGGAAAATGTTTGATTTGTGGGAGTAGCAATCATCAACTTAGCAATTGCCCGAAGAAACAGCCACGAGAGGGTAGTACTCAACAAGTGGAAGGAACCAAACTGAAACAAATTCATGAAAGAGGAAACCGAACAAAGGTATCAACACAAGTTTATGCCGTAGATCAGCACCGAGTTCTGGGGTCCTCCGAGGCGACGGAAGGTATGAATTTCGAGGTCGAAATTCTTTTAAGGGGGAGAGAGTGTGAGGACTCGCAAATTTCTTATATTTTTCTCAAAAATGCCTTTTATTTGGAAATTATTCATTTATTATAGCCTACTACCCAGTAATTCCATAATAAGTGCAAATGAACCTAGAAAGTAGGGTTTCACTTTTCGGTTTCAAGACTGGAGCAAATTAGGGTTTTCGCGATTTTTCACCGGATGATTTTTCGGTACGAAGCAAGGATCAAATTTGGTGATTAAAAGTGACTTTTAGGTGAGAAATAATATGTGATTAGAAGCAATGATATAAGGTTAGTGAATAGGAAGTAAAAACCCTAATACGTGCGATTTAAGGAAAAACGGTGCGAACCGACGTGTACCGCGCACTACCTATTGAACGCACCGCTGGACCACCACTTTCTTACCACATGAGCTCATTGATATTTGAGCAAAATATCCCCTCATTTCCAGCTGCCTTTGACCGAAATTTGTGGCCAAAAGTGCAAGGAGAAGAAAGAGAAAATTTTGTGATTGTGGTTGATCCAAGTGTTGGCAAAACTTGTGGCTTAGACTAATCCTAATCTTCTTGCCTTTTAATCACCATAGAGCAGCCTTTCTTCTTCATTTTTCCTTGAGCTTGGCCGAGACAAGAGAGAGAGAAAGGGGGAGCAAGAGAAAACAATTTTCTTCTTGATTTGCACCATCTAAGTGAGGAATCAAAATTCTAAACCGATTAAAGAGTGAGTTGTGGGCTTGGGAAGCTAGGGGAACTAAAAATTTCCAAAGGTGGTGAAGTATCACTCTTTCAAGCTTTGTTTTGAGGTATAAGATCTGATCATGGTTCTTGTTCTTTTAATTTCTGGTTTAAGATGTTATCTAGCTCATGTTTTGATTAGACTACAAGTTATACAAGTTGTTGTGATGATTTTGGATGATATATGCAAGTTAGGGTTTGATGATTTTCTGCCTAAACTTGTTGTATGGTTAGTATATGTTGTATATAAGATTATATAAGGGGCTTTGGTAGTGATTGGAACAAGGAAAGGAAGAAAATTCAATTGAAAACCAAAATTTCCAGATTTCTGGAATTTCATGTTTCAGTTCTGCCCGGTACTGTTACTCATAGTTAGAGGCCGAATTAGGCTTGGCATAAAACATAAAAGTTGTATATAATGATATTTTATAGGTGCCTACAAAATTTCAACTCAATCAGAGCAACGTAGCCTGTGAAAAGACCGATTTACCCCTGCTGCCCTGTTTCTACCCGAACTTGATAATTGCCTCTGTAATTGGTTAATTTGATTGGGAATGCTTCTGATTTAGTTGTTGATGTCTTCTTAAGAATTGTAGCCTTGTATCTTAGTTTTCGGATGGCTTTGGAATCACTTGATTTGGACTTAGGGAGCCTGACTTGTGATATTTGAGCGAGAATGCGGTTTGTAAACCTGTTTTGACGGTGCTGGTTTGGTATACTGATCTTTTGACCTAGTTGCACTACAAACTGGACTGAGTGACCTTCTTCAATCTTGTATCCCTTTCTCTTAGCTTCGAAATGGTATAAGTTTCACCTCAATCCGATAAGCGTAGCCTCGGATGTGCCCATTCCGCAAAACCCTATCAAATCTGTTTTTTTTGTAAACTTCATTTCCGCATTTGTTATTAGTTGATTTATGTCCTTGTATTGTCTTGAGCCTATGGAACGGCTATTGAAATGCATTTGTGTTGTGTATAAACTTGGGCTTGAATGAGAAAAATAATGAAGCCAAAATGGCTGGAAAATTAGGTAAACACAAAGGGCGTGCTGCCCAAATTTTCGCTCAAGGACTAAGTTTCTATTTGAATTTGTATATTTTCGTTTTGGCAAATACTATGATCGTTTTACCATTCCAAAACATGATACCTCTTCAATTTGAAACGCCAAATGTTTACTTACTCTGTACCCAAAATATAGAAGTATGAGTTAGGGTTTTATCGGCCACAAGTGAACTACTTTCAAGTACGGTTTTAAGAGTCTTCCTTTTCCATATGATTTTCATCAAAACCCTTGTTATATAACCTCTACTTGAATATATAGTGACTTTTAGTCATACAAACGATTCTTTACGATTCCGAAAGAATATTTTCTTAGCCTATCTATTTGTCTTTTGATTTGTCGTTAGTCAAATGTTTTCCGTTGGAATTCTATAAGCCTTTTGAGCTTGGTTTTGCGATTGATTTTGAAACCCTAGTTATTTTCATCCTTGGGTCCAAACAACCCTATTTTTACTTGAAAGTTATCTTTACACGTTTTACTCCTAATTAGTCGGGTTTCTTCGTTTCCCCTTAAATGTTTTGCTCGATAAACTGTAATATGTTCTCTTGTTCAATCTTAGGTTTCATTGGTGACTAAGGGTAATATCCGGAAGGATATTTTGCACGTTATTTTGCATAACTAGGTGAGTGTTCTTTGTTTGTTATATTTCCTTGACTTATTGGCTTGTTATTATTGATTGATAATGTGTTAAGTGCTTTTAATGATTGTTAAAACGAGTTTTCTAGGCGAGTGTGTACTTTATCGCACTCGACCTAAATAAATGTGAAATTTTCAATGATTAAATGATTAAATGCTAGTTGCGCATGAATGTAAGCCGTTTGGCTGAACTGGGCCCTGCCCTTCGTTACCGATCGACTCGAGCCAGAAGCGGACTCGGTCGGGCGATATGGTGACCCTGGGTGAATTTGGTATATTCGAGTATTACCTTGTAGTCCGGCTACGTCCGGATGGGTGGAGTCCGGCCAACGTCCGGATGGGTGGAGTCCGGTCAACGTCCGGAAGGGGATGAATGAACGAACGAAGGCACGAGGGTTTACTTCTCAAAAAGGAAATTTTCAAATAATTGGAGGAATAAGGGGAAATGTCTGGAGAACGAACGAACGAACGAATAGCTCCATGTGAGCCCGTATCCTTTTAATGAATGTTACTATCGCTTTCCATTGTAAATGTTTCTTGAATTATTGATACTCCATGTTTAATGTATTGAATTGATTGTTTGATTATCTGTTCGGAACCTCACTGAGCTTTTAGCTCACCCCTTTAGTTTTGTTTTCCTTAACAGGGGACGGCGAGCAGAATGAGAGCATAGACTAGCCAGTCTAGTTCTTTTGTTTCTTTTGTTTCTTTTGTAGTGGTTCTCGCCTAGTGCTTGGCACGGGCTGGACGTATGAAGGATTGAGAACCTTTGTATATTCGATCTTTACACTCCCTTTTGGGGATGGCAATGTATATAAGTTTCGCTTTAAGTTCTGGATCGTTGCCCTATTTATTCTTGTGATTTATTCAGATTTTAAGTGAGGACTGTAGTGAATGAGTGAGTCCCGGCGAGAGTTGGGCAGGCGGTCCGCCGAACCCTGGGGTACGCCCTAGGGAAAGGTGGGGCCGTCACAGGTGGTATCAGAGCTTAGGCTTCAGATATCTGTAGTGTATCCTAGGCTTGAAGTTTAGGATGCCGGACTGTGGGATTCGATTTGACTTGAAAGTTAAGCGATTGAGGGATAAAACCTATAGCTGCTTCGCGTGGTCTCTGTGCGGAGTGACCCTGGACTAAGCGGTGAATAAGTATGAAGGACTAAGTGAAGCTATGAATTGCGAATGTTATAGGTCTTAAATCTTTCTCATGGTATCTGAGGACCATAGATAGGTATGTCAGGTAGGAATTCCGATTGTAGATAGTTTACTCTTGGGACTGCAGCTCGAGATGTGAATTATCTTATTTCGGATTCTCGTGCCTGAGTACTCTAGAGTTACGGCGCTGCTAAGGACTTGAGACTTGTATTTTGGGAACATGAACAGGCTTTGTCTGACTAGAATGAGCACAAGAGGTCAGGGACATCTAGTTTGGATAGTAAGTGACGTGAGAGACCGGACGGGCTGATACTGGGACGACTTTACCTTTTCCTTTTGATTTACCTGTATATTGTTACTACATGACGTTAGTATACCTGTGTGTACATGGTTATCTGTCCAACTTGATATGTATTTGTGTATTTGCTTATCCGTCTTCTTGATATGGCGTGTTATGTGCGTATATATTGATTTGTGTATTTGGAATGCTAGAATTTGTTACTGTAGTCAATTTACTGTGTTTATTCACTAAATTACCTTTTTGGGGGAAAAGAAAAGAAAAGAGAGGGGGAAAACATATATATGGACGGGAGACGTAGTCGTGGACGTGGAGCTAGTCGTGGCCGTGGAGCTAGGCAAGCTCAAGAACCGAGAGAAGAAAGAGAAACAGTGGCCGAGCAAGAACAGGGACCGAGGGTTGAGGCTGGAGATCAAATGGCGACGGCGATGCGACAAATGACAAATATCCTGGCACGACTGGTAGATCAACAAGGTCAAATGCCAGTGAATCAACCCCGGAATCCTGAGATCGGAGAGGATAAGGCTCTTGAGAGGTTCCAAAAGTTTCTACCTCCGAAATTTCAAGGAGGGCCTGATCCAGATATAGCTGAGCAGTGGTTGGAGGCAATGATTAATATCTTCGCGGCTTTGAATTACACGGAGCAAAGACAAGTAAATTTTGCTGTATTTCAATTCGAAGGACCAGCCCGCGCGTGGTGGAATGTAATTAAGGCCAAGTGGGAAAGAGAACAGACGGTATGGACATGGGCGAACTTTGTAAGGGAATTTAATGAAAAGTATCTCCCACCTTTAGTCCAAGAAAGGAGGGATGACGAATTTATTGGGTTGCGTCAGGGAACCCTAAGTGTGGCTGAATATGAGACCAAATTTACTAGACTGTCTAAATTCGCTTCCGAATTGGTGGTAACGGAGCGACGGAGAATAAGACGATTTATACAAGGACTAAATTTGGAAATCCAGGAGGCATTAGCGGCAGTTCAAGTTAATACGTTTACAGAGGCTCTTGAGAAGGCCCAAAGAATTGAGGATGTGAAAGCCCAAGTAAAAGCCTTTCAAACGCGGAAAAGAGATACATCCAGCAGTATACCTGAGGAATCTGGAGAACAGATACTGCTCTCCAAAGTGCAAAAAATGAACCATTCACCTCGCCCACCTTGGACATTAAGAGCAGTCGATGAAAGGTCCATGAAAGGAAGTCAGATCGGATCAAAGGACATTTCTCGAGAAGATCCAACAGTAGTCCTCGATTGGCCTGTGGATACTGTGGAAAGGCAAATCACACTGAGAATGATTGCTGGCGAAAAGGGGGAAAATGTTTGATTTGTGGGAGTAGCAATCATCAACTTAGCAATTGCCCGAAGAAACAGCCACGAGAGGGTAGTACTCAACAAGTGGAAGGAACCAAACTGAAACAAATTCATGAAAGAGGAAACCGAACAAAGGTATCAACACAAGTTTATGCCGTAGATCAGCACCGAGTTCTGGGGTCCTCCGAGGCGACGGAAGGTATGAATTTCGAGGTCGAAATTCTTTTAAGGGGGAGAGAGTGTGAGGACTCGCAAATTTCTTATATTTTTCTCAAAAATGCCTTTTATTTGGAAATTATTCATTTATTATAGCCTACTACCCAGTAATTCCATAATAAGTGCAAATGAACCTAGAAAGTAGGGTTTCACTTTTCGGTTTCAAGACTGGAGCAAATTATGGCCAAAAGTGCAAGGAGAAGAAAGAGAAAATTTTGTGATTGTGGTTGATCCAAGTGTTGGCAAAACTTGTGGCTTAGACTAATCCTAATCTTCTTGCCTTTTAATCACCATAGAGCAGCCTTTCTTCTTCATTTTTCCTTGAGCTTGGCCGAGACAAGAGAGAGAGAAAGGGGGAGCAAGAGAAAACAATTTTCTTCTTGATTTGCACCATCTAAGTGAGGAATCAAAATTCTAAACCGATTAAAGAGTGAGTTGTGGGCTTGGGAAGCTAGGGGAACTAAAAATTTCCAAAGGTGGTGAAGTATCACTCTTTCAAGCTTTGTTTTGAGGTATAAGATCTGATCATGGTTCTTGTTCTTTTAATTTCTGGTTTAAGATGTTATCTAGCTCATGTTTTGATTAGACTACAAGTTATACAAGTTGTTGTGATGATTTTGGATGATATATGCAAGTTAGGGTTTGATGATTTTCTGCCTAAACTTGTTGTATGGTTAGTATATGTTGTATATAAGATTATATAAGGGGCTTTGGTAGTGATTGGAACAAGGAAAGGAAGAAAATTCAATTGAAAACCAAAATTTCCAGATTTCTGGAATTTCATGTTTCAGTTCTGCCCGGTACTGTTACTCATAGTTAGAGGCCGAATTAGGCTTGGCATAAAACATAAAAGTTGTATAGAATGATATTTTATAGGTGCCTACAAAATTTCAACTCAATCAGAGCAACGTAGCCTGTGAAAAGACCGATTTACCCCTGCTGCCCTGTTTCTACCCGAACTTGATAATTGCCTCTGTAATTGGTTAATTTGATTGGGAATGCTTCTGATTTAGTTGTTGATGTCTTCTTAAGAATTGTAGCCTTGTATCTTAGTTTTCGGATGGCTTTGGAATCACTTGATTTGGACTTAGGGAGCCTGACTTGTGATATTTGAGCGAGAATGCGGTTTGTAAACCTGTTTTGACGGTGCTGGTTTGGTATACTGATCTTTTGACCTAGTTGCACTACAAACTGGACTGAGTGACCTTCTTCAATCTTGTATCCCTTTCTCTTAGCTTCGAAATGGTATAAGTTTCACCTCAATCCGATAAGCGTAGCCTCGGATGTGCCCATTCCGCAAAACCCTATCAAATCTGTTTTTTTTGTAAACTTCATTTCCGCATTTGTTATTAGTTGATTTATGTCCTTGTATTGTCTTGAGCCTATGGAACGGCTATTGAAATGCATTTGTGTTGTGTATAAACTTGGGCTTGAATGAGAAAAATAATGAAGCCAAAATGGCTGGAAAATTAGGTAAACACAAAGGGCGTGCTGCCCAAATTTTCGCTCAAGGACTAAGTTTCTATTTGAATTTGTATATTTTCGTTTTGGCAAATACTATGATCGTTTTACCATTCCAAAACATGATACCTCTTCAATTTGAAACGCCAAATGTTTACTTACTCTGTACCCAAAATATAGAAGTATGAGTTAGGGTTTTATCGGCCACAAGTGAACTACTTTCAAGTACGGTTTTAAGAGTCTTCCTTTTCCATATGATTTTCATCAAAACCCTTGTTATATAACCTCTACTTGAATATATAGTGACTTTTAGTCATACAAACGATTCTTTACGATTCCGAAAGAATATTTTCTTAGCCTATCTATTTGTCTTTTGATTTGTCGTTAGTCAAATGTTTTCCGTTGGAATTCTATAAGCCTTTTGAGCTTGGTTTTGCGATTGATTTTGAAACCCTAGTTATTTTCATCCTTGGGTCCAAACAACCCTATTTTTACTTGAAAGTTATCTTTACACGTTTTACTCCTAATTAGTCGGGTTTCTTCGTTTCCCCTTAAATGTTTTGCTCGATAAACTGTAATATGTTCTCTTGTTCAATCTTAGGTTTCATTGGTGACTAAGGGTAATATCCGGAAGGATATTTTGCACGTTATTTTGCATAACTAGGTGAGTGTTCTTTGTTTGTTATATTTCCTTGACTTATTGGCTTGTTATTATTGATTGATAATGTGTTAAGTGCTTTTAATGATTGTTAAAACGAGTTTTCTAGGCGAGTGTGTACTTTATCGCACTCGACCTAAATAAATGTGAAATTTTCAATGATTAAATGATTAAATGCTAGTTGCGCATGAATGTAAGCCGTTTGGCTGAACTGGGCCCTGCCCTTCGTTACCGATCGACTCGAGCCAGAAGCGGACTCGGTCGGGCGATATGGTGACCCTGGGTGAATTTGGTATATTCGAGTATTACCTTGTAGTCCGGCTACGTCCGGATGGGTGGAGTCCGGCCAACGTCCGGATGGGTGGAGTCCGGTCAACGTCCGGAAGGGGATGAATGAACGAACGAAGGCACGAGGGTTTACTTCTCAAAAAGGAAATTTTCAAATAATTGGAGGAATAAGGGGAAATGTCTGGAGAACGAACGAACGAACGAATAGCTCCATGTGAGCCCGTATCCTTTTAATGAATGTTACTATCGCTTTCCATTGTAAATGTTTCTTGAATTATTGATACTCCATGTTTAATGTATTGAATTGATTGTTTGATTATCTGTTCGGAACCTCACTGAGCTTTTAGCTCACCCCTTTAGTTTTGTTTTCCTTAACAGGGGACGGCGAGCAGAATGAGAGCATAGACTAGCCAGTCTAGTTCTTTTGTTTCTTTTGTTTCTTTTGTAGTGGTTCTCGCCTAGTGCTTGGCACGGGCTGGACGTATGAAGGATTGAGAACCTTTGTATATTCGATCTTTACACTCCCTTTTGGGGATGGCAATGTATATAAGTTTCGCTTTAAGTTCTGGATCGTTGCCCTATTTATTCTTGTGATTTATTCAGATTTTAAGTGAGGACTGTAGTGAATGAGTGAGTCCCGGCGAGAGTTGGGCAGGCGGTCCGCCGAACCCTGGGGTACGCCCTAGGGAAAGGTGGGGCCGTCACAGGTGGTATCAGAGCTTAGGCTTCAGATATCTGTAGTGTATCCTAGGCTTGAAGTTTAGGATGCCGGACTGTGGGATTCGATTTGACTTGAAAGTTAAGCGATTGAGGGATAAAACCTATAGCTGCTTCGCGTGGTCTCTGTGCGGAGTGACCCTGGACTAAGCGGTGAATAAGTATGAAGGACTAAGTGAAGCTATGAATTGCGAATGTTATAGGTCTTAAATCTTTCTCATGGTATCTGAGGACCATAGATAGGTATGTCAGGTAGGAATTCCGATTGTAGATAGTTTACTCTTGGGACTGCAGCTCGAGATGTGAATTATCTTATTTCGGATTCTCGTGCCTGAGTACTCTAGAGTTACGGCGCTGCTAAGGACTTGAGACTTGTATTTTGGGAACATGAACAGGCTTTGTCTGACTAGAATGAGCACAAGAGGTCAGGGACATCTAGTTTGGATAGTAAGTGACGTGAGAGACCGGACGGGCTGATACTGGGACGACTTTACCTTTTCCTTTTGATTTACCTGTATATTGTTACTACATGACGTTAGTATACCTGTGTGTACATGGTTATCTGTCCAACTTGATATGTATTTGTGTATTTGCTTATCCGTCTTCTTGATATGGCGTGTTATGTGCGTATATATTGATTTGTGTATTTGGAATGCTAGAATTTGTTACTGTAGTCAATTTACTGTGTTTATTCACTAAATTACCTTTTTGGGGGAAAAGAAAAGAAAAGAGAGGGGGAAAACATATATATGGACGGGAGACGTAGTCGTGGACGTGGAGCTAGTCGTGGCCGTGGAGCTAGGCAAGCTCAAGAACCGAGAGAAGAAAGAGAAACAGTGGCCGAGCAAGAACAGGGACCGAGGGTTGAGGCTGGAGATCAAATGGCGACGGCGATGCGACAAATGACAAATATCCTGGCACGACTGGTAGATCAACAAGGTCAAATGCCAGTGAATCAACCCCGGAATCCTGAGATCGGAGAGGATAAGGCTCTTGAGAGGTTCCAAAAGTTTCTACCTCCGAAATTTCAAGGAGGGCCTGATCCAGATATAGCTGAGCAGTGGTTGGAGGCAATGATTAATATCTTCGCGGCTTTGAATTACACGGAGCAAAGACAAGTAAATTTTGCTGTATTTCAATTCGAAGGACCAGCCCGCGCGTGGTGGAATGTAATTAAGGCCAAGTGGGAAAGAGAACAGACGGTATGGACATGGGCGAACTTTGTAAGGGAATTTAATGAAAAGTATCTCCCACCTTTAGTCCAAGAAAGGAGGGATGACGAATTTATTGGGTTGCGTCAGGGAACCCTAAGTGTGGCTGAATATGAGACCAAATTTACTAGACTGTCTAAATTCGCTTCCGAATTGGTGGTAACGGAGCGACGGAGAATAAGACGATTTATACAAGGACTAAATTTGGAAATCCAGGAGGCATTAGCGGCAGTTCAAGTTAATACGTTTACAGAGGCTCTTGAGAAGGCCCAAAGAATTGAGGATGTGAAAGCCCAAGTAAAAGCCTTTCAAACGCGGAAAAGAGATACATCCAGCAGTATACCTGAGGAATCTGGAGAACAGATACTGCTCTCCAAAGTGCAAAAAATGAACCATTCACCTCGCCCACCTTGGACATTAAGAGCAGTCGATGAAAGGTCCATGAAAGGAAGTCAGATCGGATCAAAGGACATTTCTCGAGAAGATCCAACAGTAGTTCCTCGATTGGCCTGTGGATACTGTGGAAAGGCAAATCACACTGAGAATGATTGCTGGCGAAAAGGGGGAAAATGTTTGATTTGTGGGAGTAGCAATCATCAACTTAGCAATTGCCCGAAGAAACAGCCACGAGAGGGTAGTACTCAACAAGTGGAAGGAACCAAACTGAAACAAATTCATGAAAGAGGAAACCGAACAAAGGTATCAACACAAGTTTATGCCGTAGATCAGCACCGAGTTCTGGGGTCCTCCGAGGCGACGGAAGGTATGAATTTCGAGGTCGAAATTCTTTTAAGGGGGAGAGAGTGTGAGGACTCGCAAATTTCTTATATTTTTCTCAAAAATGCCTTTTATTTGGAAATTATTCATTTATTATAGCCTACTACCCAGTAATTCCATAATAAGTGCAAATGAACCTAGAAAGTAGGGTTTCACTTTTCGGTTTCAAGACTGGAGCAAATTAGGGTTTTCGCGATTTTTCACCGGATGATTTTTCGGTACGAAGCAAGGATCAAATTTGGTGATTAAAAGTGACTTTTAGGTGAGAAATAATATGTGATTAGAAGCAATGATATAAGGTTAGTGAATAGGAAGTAAAAACCCTAATACGTGCGATTTAAGGAAAAACGGTGCGAACCGACGTGTACCGCGCACTACCTATTGAACGCACCGCTGGACCACCACTTTCTTACCACATGAGCTCATTGATATTTGAGCAAAATATCCCCTCATTTCCAGCTGCCTTTGACCGAAATTTGTGGCCAAAAGTGCAAGGAGAAGAAAGAGAAAATTTTGTGATTGTGGTTGATCCAAGTGTTGGCAAAACTTGTGGCTTAGACTAATCCTAATCTTCTTGCCTTTTAATCACCATAGAGCAGCCTTTCTTCTTCATTTTTCCTTGAGCTTGGCCGAGACAAGAGAGAGAGAAAGGGGGAGCAAGAGAAAACAATTTTCTTCTTGATTTGCACCATCTAAGTGAGGAATCAAAATTCTAAACCGATTAAAGAGTGAGTTGTGGGCTTGGGAAGCTAGGGGAACTAAAAATTTCCAAAGGTGGTGAAGTATCACTCTTTCAAGCTTTGTTTTGAGGTATAAGATCTGATCATGGTTCTTGTTCTTTTAATTTCTGGTTTAAGATGTTATCTAGCTCATGTTTTGATTAGACTACAAGTTATACAAGTTGTTGTGATGATTTTGGATGATATATGCAAGTTAGGGTTTGATGATTTTCTGCCTAAACTTGTTGTATGGTTAGTATATGTTGTATATAAGATTATATAAGGGGCTTTGGTAGTGATTGGAACAAGGAAAGGAAGAAAATTCAATTGAAAACCAAAATTTCCAGATTTCTGGAATTTCATGTTTCAGTTCTGCCCGGTACTGTTACTCATAGTTAGAGGCCGAATTAGGCTTGGCATAAAACATAAAAGTTGTATAGAATGATATTTTATAGGTGCCTACAAAATTTCAACTCAATCAGAGCAACGTAGCCTGTGAAAAGACCGATTTACCCCTGCTGCCCTGTTTCTACCCGAACTTGATAATTGCCTCTGTAATTGGTTAATTTGATTGGGAATGCTTCTGATTTAGTTGTTGATGTCTTCTTAAGAATTGTAGCCTTGTATCTTAGTTTTCGGATGGCTTTGGAATCACTTGATTTGGACTTAGGGAGCCTGACTTGTGATATTTGAGCGAGAATGCGGTTTGTAAACCTGTTTTGACGGTGCTGGTTTGGTATACTGATCTTTTGACCTAGTTGCACTACAAACTGGACTGAGTGACCTTCTTCAATCTTGTATCCCTTTCTCTTAGCTTCGAAATGGTATAAGTTTCACCTCAATCCGATAAGCGTAGCCTCGGATGTGCCCATTCCGCAAAACCCTATCAAATCTGTTTTTTTTGTAAACTTCATTTCCGCATTTGTTATTAGTTGATTTATGTCCTTGTATTGTCTTGAGCCTATGGAACGGCTATTGAAATGCATTTGTGTTGTGTATAAACTTGGGCTTGAATGAGAAAAATAATGAAGCCAAAATGGCTGGAAAATTAGGTAAACACAAAGGGCGTGCTGCCCAAATTTTCGCTCAAGGACTAAGTTTCTATTTGAATTTGTATATTTTCGTTTTGGCAAATACTATGATCGTTTTACCATTCCAAAACATGATACCTCTTCAATTTGAAACGCCAAATGTTTACTTACTCTGTACCCAAAATATAGAAGTATGAGTTAGGGTTTTATCGGCCACAAGTGAACTACTTTCAAGTACGGTTTTAAGAGTCTTCCTTTTCCATATGATTTTCATCAAAACCCTTGTTATATAACCTCTACTTGAATATATAGTGACTTTTAGTCATACAAACGATTCTTTACGATTCCGAAAGAATATTTTCTTAGCCTATCTATTTGTCTTTTGATTTGTCGTTAGTCAAATGTTTTCCGTTGGAATTCTATAAGCCTTTTGAGCTTGGTTTTGCGATTGATTTTGAAACCCTAGTTATTTTCATCCTTGGGTCCAAACAACCCTATTTTTACTTGAAAGTTATCTTTACACGTTTTACTCCTAATTAGTCGGGTTTCTTCGTTTCCCCTTAAATGTTTTGCTCGATAAACTGTAATATGTTCTCTTGTTCAATCTTAGGTTTCATTGGTGACTAAGGGTAATATCCGGAAGGATATTTTGCACGTTATTTTGCATAACTAGGTGAGTGTTCTTTGTTTGTTATATTTCCTTGACTTATTGGCTTGTTATTATTGATTGATAATGTGTTAAGTGCTTTTAATGATTGTTAAAACGAGTTTTCTAGGCGAGTGTGTACTTTATCGCACTCGACCTAAATAAATGTGAAATTTTCAATGATTAAATGATTAAATGCTAGTTGCGCATGAATGTAAGCCGTTTGGCTGAACTGGGCCCTGCCCTTCGTTACCGATCGACTCGAGCCAGAAGCGGACTCGGTCGGGCGATATGGTGACCCTGGGTGAATTTGGTATATTCGAGTATTACCTTGTAGTCCGGCTACGTCCGGATGGGTGGAGTCCGGCCAACGTCCGGATGGGTGGAGTCCGGTCAACGTCCGGAAGGGGATGAATGAACGAACGAAGGCACGAGGGTTTACTTCTCAAAAAGGAAATTTTCAAATAATTGGAGGAATAAGGGGAAATGTCTGGAGAACGAACGAACGAACGAATAGCTCCATGTGAGCCCGTATCCTTTTAATGAATGTTACTATCGCTTTCCATTGTAAATGTTTCTTGAATTATTGATACTCCATGTTTAATGTATTGAATTGATTGTTTGATTATCTGTTCGGAACCTCACTGAGCTTTTAGCTCACCCCTTTAGTTTTGTTTTCCTTAACAGGGGACGGCGAGCAGAATGAGAGCATAGACTAGCCAGTCTAGTTCTTTTGTTTCTTTTGTTTCTTTTGTAGTGGTTCTCGCCTAGTGCTTGGCACGGGCTGGACGTATGAAGGATTGAGAACCTTTGTATATTCGATCTTTACACTCCCTTTTGGGGATGGCAATGTATATAAGTTTCGCTTTAAGTTCTGGATCGTTGCCCTATTTATTCTTGTGATTTATTCAGATTTTAAGTGAGGACTGTAGTGAATGAGTGAGTCCCGGCGAGAGTTGGGCAGGCGGTCCGCCGAACCCTGGGGTACGCCCTAGGGAAAGGTGGGGCCGTCACAGGTGGTATCAGAGCTTAGGCTTCAGATATCTGTAGTGTATCCTAGGCTTGAAGTTTAGGATGCCGGACTGTGGGATTCGATTTGACTTGAAAGTTAAGCGATTGAGGGATAAAACCTATAGCTGCTTCGCGTGGTCTCTGTGCGGAGTGACCCTGGACTAAGCGGTGAATAAGTATGAAGGACTAAGTGAAGCTATGAATTGCGAATGTTATAGGTCTTAAATCTTTCTCATGGTATCTGAGGACCATAGATAGGTATGTCAGGTAGGAATTCCGATTGTAGATAGTTTACTCTTGGGACTGCAGCTCGAGATGTGAATTATCTTATTTCGGATTCTCGTGCCTGAGTACTCTAGAGTTACGGCGCTGCTAAGGACTTGAGACTTGTATTTTGGGAACATGAACAGGCTTTGTCTGACTAGAATGAGCACAAGAGGTCAGGGACATCTAGTTTGGATAGTAAGTGACGTGAGAGACCGGACGGGCTGATACTGGGACGACTTTACCTTTTCCTTTTGATTTACCTGTATATTGTTACTACATGACGTTAGTATACCTGTGTGTACATGGTTATCTGTCCAACTTGATATGTATTTGTGTATTTGCTTATCCGTCTTCTTGATATGGCGTGTTATGTGCGTATATATTGATTTGTGTATTTGGAATGCTAGAATTTGTTACTGTAGTCAATTTACTGTGTTTATTCACTAAATTACCTTTTTGGGGGAAAAGAAAAGAAAAGAGAGGGGGAAAACATATATATGGACGGGAGACGTAGTCGTGGACGTGGAGCTAGTCGTGGCCGTGGAGCTAGGCAAGCTCAAGAACCGAGAGAAGAAAGAGAAACAGTGGCCGAGCAAGAACAGGGACCGAGGGTTGAGGCTGGAGATCAAATGGCGACGGCGATGCGACAAATGACAAATATCCTGGCACGACTGGTAGATCAACAAGGTCAAATGCCAGTGAATCAACCCCGGAATCCTGAGATCGGAGAGGATAAGGCTCTTGAGAGGTTCCAAAAGTTTCTACCTCCGAAATTTCAAGGAGGGCCTGATCCAGATATAGCTGAGCAGTGGTTGGAGGCAATGATTAATATCTTCGCGGCTTTGAATTACACGGAGCAAAGACAAGTAAATTTTGCTGTATTTCAATTCGAAGGACCAGCCCGCGCGTGGTGGAATGTAATTAAGGCCAAGTGGGAAAGAGAACAGACGGTATGGACATGGGCGAACTTTGTAAGGGAATTTAATGAAAAGTATCTCCCACCTTTAGTCCAAGAAAGGAGGGATGACGAATTTATTGGGTTGCGTCAGGGAACCCTAAGTGTGGCTGAATATGAGACCAAATTTACTAGACTGTCTAAATTCGCTTCCGAATTGGTGGTAACGGAGCGACGGAGAATAAGACGATTTATACAAGGACTAAATTTGGAAATCCAGGAGGCATTAGCGGCAGTTCAAGTTAATACGTTTACAGAGGCTCTTGAGAAGGCCCAAAGAATTGAGGATGTGAAAGCCCAAGTAAAAGCCTTTCAAACGCGGAAAAGAGATACATCCAGCAGTATACCTGAGGAATCTGGAGAACAGATACTGCTCTCCAAAGTGCAAAAAATGAACCATTCACCTCGCCCACCTTGGACATTAAGAGCAGTCGATGAAAGGTCCATGAAAGGAAGTCAGATCGGATCAAAGGACATTTCTCGAGAAGATCCAACAGTAGTTCCTCGATTGGCCTGTGGATACTGTGGAAAGGCAAATCACACTGAGAATGATTGCTGGCGAAAAGGGGGAAAATGTTTGATTTGTGGGAGTAGCAATCATCAACTTAGCAATTGCCCGAAGAAACAGCCACGAGAGGGTAGTACTCAACAAGTGGAAGGAACCAAACTGAAACAAATTCATGAAAGAGGAAACCGAACAAAGGTATCAACACAAGTTTATGCCGTAGATCAGCACCGAGTTCTGGGGTCCTCCGAGGCGACGGAAGGTATGAATTTCGAGGTCGAAATTCTTTTAAGGGGGAGAGAGTGTGAGGACTCGCAAATTTCTTATATTTTTCTCAAAAATGCCTTTTATTTGGAAATTATTCATTTATTATAGCCTACTACCCAGTAATTCCATAATAAGTGCAAATGAACCTAGAAAGTAGGGTTTCACTTTTCGGTTTCAAGACTGGAGCAAATTAGGGTTTTCGCGATTTTTCACCGGATGATTTTTCGGTACGAAGCAAGGATCAAATTTGGTGATTAAAAGTGACTTTTAGGTGAGAAATAATATGTGATTAGAAGCAATGATATAAGGTTAGTGAATAGGAAGTAAAAACCCTAATACGTGCGATTTAAGGAAAAACGGTGCGAACCGACGTGTACCGCGCACTACCTATTGAACGCACCGCTGGACCACCACTTTCTTACCACATGAGCTCATTGATATTTGAGCAAAATATCCCCTCATTTCCAGCTGCCTTTGACCGAAATTTGTGGCCAAAAGTGCAAGGAGAAGAAAGAGAAAATTTTGTGATTGTGGTTGATCCAAGTGTTGGCAAAACTTGTGGCTTAGACTAATCCTAATCTTCTTGCCTTTTAATCACCATAGAGCAGCCTTTCTTCTTCATTTTTCCTTGAGCTTGGCCGAGACAAGAGAGAGAGAAAGGGGGAGCAAGAGAAAACAATTTTCTTCTTGATTTGCACCATCTAAGTGAGGAATCAAAATTCTAAACCGATTAAAGAGTGAGTTGTGGGCTTGGGAAGCTAGGGGAACTAAAAATTTCCAAAGGTGGTGAAGTATCACTCTTTCAAGCTTTGTTTTGAGGTATAAGATCTGATCATGGTTCTTGTTCTTTTAATTTCTGGTTTAAGATGTTATCTAGCTCATGTTTTGATTAGACTACAAGTTATACAAGTTGTTGTGATGATTTTGGATGATATATGCAAGTTAGGGTTTGATGATTTTCTGCCTAAACTTGTTGTATGGTTAGTATATGTTGTATATAAGATTATATAAGGGGCTTTGGTAGTGATTGGAACAAGGAAAGGAAGAAAATTCAATTGAAAACCAAAATTTCCAGATTTCTGGAATTTCATGTTTCAGTTCTGCCCGGTACTGTTACTCATAGTTAGAGGCCGAATTAGGCTTGGCATAAAACATAAAAGTTGTATAGAATGATATTTTATAGGTGCCTACAAAATTTCAACTCAATCAGAGCAACGTAGCCTGTGAAAAGACCGATTTACCCCTGCTGCCCTGTTTCTACCCGAACTTGATAATTGCCTCTGTAATTGGTTAATTTGATTGGGAATGCTTCTGATTTAGTTGTTGATGTCTTCTTAAGAATTGTAGCCTTGTATCTTAGTTTTCGGATGGCTTTGGAATCACTTGATTTGGACTTAGGGAGCCTGACTTGTGATATTTGAGCGAGAATGCGGTTTGTAAACCTGTTTTGACGGTGCTGGTTTGGTATACTGATCTTTTGACCTAGTTGCACTACAAACTGGACTGAGTGACCTTCTTCAATCTTGTATCCCTTTCTCTTAGCTTCGAAATGGTATAAGTTTCACCTCAATCCGATAAGCGTAGCCTCGGATGTGCCCATTCCGCAAAACCCTATCAAATCTGTTTTTTTTGTAAACTTCATTTCCGCATTTGTTATTAGTTGATTTATGTCCTTGTATTGTCTTGAGCCTATGGAACGGCTATTGAAATGCATTTGTGTTGTGTATAAACTTGGGCTTGAATGAGAAAAATAATGAAGCCAAAATGGCTGGAAAATTAGGTAAACACAAAGGGCGTGCTGCCCAAATTTTCGCTCAAGGACTAAGTTTCTATTTGAATTTGTATATTTTCGTTTTGGCAAATACTATGATCGTTTTACCATTCCAAAACATGATACCTCTTCAATTTGAAACGCCAAATGTTTACTTACTCTGTACCCAAAATATAGAAGTATGAGTTAGGGTTTTATCGGCCACAAGTGAACTACTTTCAAGTACGGTTTTAAGAGTCTTCCTTTTCCATATGATTTTCATCAAAACCCTTGTTATATAACCTCTACTTGAATATATAGTGACTTTTAGTCATACAAACGATTCTTTACGATTCCGAAAGAATATTTTCTTAGCCTATCTATTTGTCTTTTGATTTGTCGTTAGTCAAATGTTTTCCGTTGGAATTCTATAAGCCTTTTGAGCTTGGTTTTGCGATTGATTTTGAAACCCTAGTTATTTTCATCCTTGGGTCCAAACAACCCTATTTTTACTTGAAAGTTATCTTTACACGTTTTACTCCTAATTAGTCGGGTTTCTTCGTTTCCCCTTAAATGTTTTGCTCGATAAACTGTAATATGTTCTCTTGTTCAATCTTAGGTTTCATTGGTGACTAAGGGTAATATCCGGAAGGATATTTTGCACGTTATTTTGCATAACTAGGTGAGTGTTCTTTGTTTGTTATATTTCCTTGACTTATTGGCTTGTTATTATTGATTGATAATGTGTTAAGTGCTTTTAATGATTGTTAAAACGAGTTTTCTAGGCGAGTGTGTACTTTATCGCACTCGACCTAAATAAATGTGAAATTTTCAATGATTAAATGATTAAATGCTAGTTGCGCATGAATGTAAGCCGTTTGGCTGAACTGGGCCCTGCCCTTCGTTACCGATCGACTCGAGCCAGAAGCGGACTCGGTCGGGCGATATGGTGACCCTGGGTGAATTTGGTATATTCGAGTATTACCTTGTAGTCCGGCTACGTCCGGATGGGTGGAGTCCGGCCAACGTCCGGATGGGTGGAGTCCGGTCAACGTCCGGAAGGGGATGAATGAACGAACGAAGGCACGAGGGTTTACTTCTCAAAAAGGAAATTTTCAAATAATTGGAGGAATAAGGGGAAATGTCTGGAGAACGAACGAACGAACGAATAGCTCCATGTGAGCCCGTATCCTTTTAATGAATGTTACTATCGCTTTCCATTGTAAATGTTTCTTGAATTATTGATACTCCATGTTTAATGTATTGAATTGATTGTTTGATTATCTGTTCGGAACCTCACTGAGCTTTTAGCTCACCCCTTTAGTTTTGTTTTCCTTAACAGGGGACGGCGAGCAGAATGAGAGCATAGACTAGCCAGTCTAGTTCTTTTGTTTCTTTTGTTTCTTTTGTAGTGGTTCTCGCCTAGTGCTTGGCACGGGCTGGACGTATGAAGGATTGAGAACCTTTGTATATTCGATCTTTACACTCCCTTTTGGGGATGGCAATGTATATAAGTTTCGCTTTAAGTTCTGGATCGTTGCCCTATTTATTCTTGTGATTTATTCAGATTTTAAGTGAGGACTGTAGTGAATGAGTGAGTCCCGGCGAGAGTTGGGCAGGCGGTCCGCCGAACCCTGGGGTACGCCCTAGGGAAAGGTGGGGCCGTCACAGGTGGTATCAGAGCTTAGGCTTCAGATATCTGTAGTGTATCCTAGGCTTGAAGTTTAGGATGCCGGACTGTGGGATTCGATTTGACTTGAAAGTTAAGCGATTGAGGGATAAAACCTATAGCTGCTTCGCGTGGTCTCTGTGCGGAGTGACCCTGGACTAAGCGGTGAATAAGTATGAAGGACTAAGTGAAGCTATGAATTGCGAATGTTATAGGTCTTAAATCTTTCTCATGGTATCTGAGGACCATAGATAGGTATGTCAGGTAGGAATTCCGATTGTAGATAGTTTACTCTTGGGACTGCAGCTCGAGATGTGAATTATCTTATTTCGGATTCTCGTGCCTGAGTACTCTAGAGTTACGGCGCTGCTAAGGACTTGAGACTTGTATTTTGGGAACATGAACAGGCTTTGTCTGACTAGAATGAGCACAAGAGGTCAGGGACATCTAGTTTGGATAGTAAGTGACGTGAGAGACCGGACGGGCTGATACTGGGACGACTTTACCTTTTCCTTTTGATTTACCTGTATATTGTTACTACATGACGTTAGTATACCTGTGTGTACATGGTTATCTGTCCAACTTGATATGTATTTGTGTATTTGCTTATCCGTCTTCTTGATATGGCGTGTTATGTGCGTATATATTGATTTGTGTATTTGGAATGCTAGAATTTGTTACTGTAGTCAATTTACTGTGTTTATTCACTAAATTACCTTTTTGGGGGAAAAGAAAAGAAAAGAGAGGGGGAAAACATATATATGGACGGGAGACGTAGTCGTGGACGTGGAGCTAGTCGTGGCCGTGGAGCTAGGCAAGCTCAAGAACCGAGAGAAGAAAGAGAAACAGTGGCCGAGCAAGAACAGGGACCGAGGGTTGAGGCTGGAGATCAAATGGCGACGGCGATGCGACAAATGACAAATATCCTGGCACGACTGGTAGATCAACAAGGTCAAATGCCAGTGAATCAACCCCGGAATCCTGAGATCGGAGAGGATAAGGCTCTTGAGAGGTTCCAAAAGTTTCTACCTCCGAAATTTCAAGGAGGGCCTGATCCAGATATAGCTGAGCAGTGGTTGGAGGCAATGATTAATATCTTCGCGGCTTTGAATTACACGGAGCAAAGACAAGTAAATTTTGCTGTATTTCAATTCGAAGGACCAGCCCGCGCGTGGTGGAATGTAATTAAGGCCAAGTGGGAAAGAGAACAGACGGTATGGACATGGGCGAACTTTGTAAGGGAATTTAATGAAAAGTATCTCCCACCTTTAGTCCAAGAAAGGAGGGATGACGAATTTATTGGGTTGCGTCAGGGAACCCTAAGTGTGGCTGAATATGAGACCAAATTTACTAGACTGTCTAAATTCGCTTCCGAATTGGTGGTAACGGAGCGACGGAGAATAAGACGATTTATACAAGGACTAAATTTGGAAATCCAGGAGGCATTAGCGGCAGTTCAAGTTAATACGTTTACAGAGGCTCTTGAGAAGGCCCAAAGAATTGAGGATGTGAAAGCCCAAGTAAAAGCCTTTCAAACGCGGAAAAGAGATACATCCAGCAGTATACCTGAGGAATCTGGAGAACAGATACTGCTCTCCAAAGTGCAAGAAATGAACCATTCACCTCGCCCACCTTGGACATTAAGAGCAGTCGATGAAAGGTCCATGAAAGGAAGTCAGATCGGATCAAAGGACATTTCTCGAGAAGATCCAACAGTAGTTCCTCGATTGGCCTGTGGATACTGTGGAAAGGCAAATCACACTGAGAATGATTGCTGGCGAAAAGGGGGAAAATGTTTGATTTGTGGGAGTAGCAATCATCAACTTAGCAATTGCCCGAAGAAACAGCCACGAGAGGGTAGTACTCAACAAGTGGAAGGAACCAAACTGAAACAAATTCATGAAAGAGGAAACCGAACAAAGGTATCAACACAAGTTTATGCCGTAGATCAGCACCGAGTTCTGGGGTCCTCCGAGGCGACGGAAGGTATGAATTTCGAGGTCGAAATTCTTTTAAGGGGGAGAGAGTGTGAGGACTCGCAAATTTCTTATATTTTTCTCAAAAATGCCTTTTATTTGGAAATTATTCATTTATTATAGCCTACTACCCAGTAATTCCATAATAAGTGCAAATGAACCTAGAAAGTAGGGTTTCACTTTTCGGTTTCAAGACTGGAGCAAATTAGGGTTTTCGCGATTTTTCACCGGATGATTTTTCGGTACGAAGCAAGGATCAAATTTGGTGATTAAAAGTGACTTTTAGGTGAGAAATAATATGTGATTAGAAGCAATGATATAAGGTTAGTGAATAGGAAGTAAAAACCCTAATACGTGCGATTTAAGGAAAAACGGTGCGAACCGACGTGTACCGCGCACTACCTATTGAACGCACCGCTGGACCACCACTTTCTTACCACATGAGCTCATTGATATTTGAGCAAAATATCCCCTCATTTCCAGCTGCCTTTGACCGAAATTTGTGGCCAAAAGTGCAAGGAGAAGAAAGAGAAAATTTTGTGATTGTGGTTGATCCAAGTGTTGGCAAAACTTGTGGCTTAGACTAATCCTAATCTTCTTGCCTTTTAATCACCATAGAGCAGCCTTTCTTCTTCATTTTTCCTTGAGCTTGGCCGAGACAAGAGAGAGAGAAAGGGGGAGCAAGAGAAAACAATTTTCTTCTTGATTTGCACCATCTAAGTGAGGAATCAAAATTCTAAACCGATTAAAGAGTGAGTTGTGGGCTTGGGAAGCTAGGGGAACTAAAAATTTCCAAAGGTGGTGAAGTATCACTCTTTCAAGCTTTGTTTTGAGGTATAAGATCTGATCATGGTTCTTGTTCTTTTAATTTCTGGTTTAAGATGTTATCTAGCTCATGTTTTGATTAGACTACAAGTTATACAAGTTGTTGTGATGATTTTGGATGATATATGCAAGTTAGGGTTTGATGATTTTCTGCCTAAACTTGTTGTATGGTTAGTATATGTTGTATATAAGATTATATAAGGGGCTTTGGTAGTGATTGGAACAAGGAAAGGAAGAAAATTCAATTGAAAACCAAAATTTCCAGATTTCTGGAATTTCATGTTTCAGTTCTGCCCGGTACTGTTACTCATAGTTAGAGGCCGAATTAGGCTTGGCATAAAACATAAAAGTTGTATAGAATGATATTTTATAGGTGCCTACAAAATTTCAACTCAATCAGAGCAACGTAGCCTGTGAAAAGACCGATTTACCCCTGCTGCCCTGTTTCTACCCGAACTTGATAATTGCCTCTGTAATTGGTTAATTTGATTGGGAATGCTTCTGATTTAGTTGTTGATGTCTTCTTAAGAATTGTAGCCTTGTATCTTAGTTTTCGGATGGCTTTGGAATCACTTGATTTGGACTTAGGGAGCCTGACTTGTGATATTTGAGCGAGAATGCGGTTTGTAAACCTGTTTTGACGGTGCTGGTTTGGTATACTGATCTTTTGACCTAGTTGCACTACAAACTGGACTGAGTGACCTTCTTCAATCTTGTATCCCTTTCTCTTAGCTTCGAAATGGTATAAGTTTCACCTCAATCCGATAAGCGTAGCCTCGGATGTGCCCATTCCGCAAAACCCTATCAAATCTGTTTTTTTTGTAAACTTCATTTCCGCATTTGTTATTAGTTGATTTATGTCCTTGTATTGTCTTGAGCCTATGGAACGGCTATTGAAATGCATTTGTGTTGTGTATAAACTTGGGCTTGAATGAGAAAAATAATGAAGCCAAAATGGCTGGAAAATTAGGTAAACACAAAGGGCGTGCTGCCCAAATTTTCGCTCAAGGACTAAGTTTCTATTTGAATTTGTATATTTTCGTTTTGGCAAATACTATGATCGTTTTACCATTCCAAAACATGATACCTCTTCAATTTGAAACGCCAAATGTTTACTTACTCTGTACCCAAAATATAGAAGTATGAGTTAGGGTTTTATCGGCCACAAGTGAACTACTTTCAAGTACGGTTTTAAGAGTCTTCCTTTTCCATATGATTTTCATCAAAACCCTTGTTATATAACCTCTACTTGAATATATAGTGACTTTTAGTCATACAAACGATTCTTTACGATTCCGAAAGAATATTTTCTTAGCCTATCTATTTGTCTTTTGATTTGTCGTTAGTCAAATGTTTTCCGTTGGAATTCTATAAGCCTTTTGAGCTTGGTTTTGCGATTGATTTTGAAACCCTAGTTATTTTCATCCTTGGGTCCAAACAACCCTATTTTTACTTGAAAGTTATCTTTACACGTTTTACTCCTAATTAGTCGGGTTTCTTCGTTTCCCCTTAAATGTTTTGCTCGATAAACTGTAATATGTTCTCTTGTTCAATCTTAGGTTTCATTGGTGACTAAGGGTAATATCCGGAAGGATATTTTGCACGTTATTTTGCATAACTAGGTGAGTGTTCTTTGTTTGTTATATTTCCTTGACTTATTGGCTTGTTATTATTGATTGATAATGTGTTAAGTGCTTTTAATGATTGTTAAAACGAGTTTTCTAGGCGAGTGTGTACTTTATCGCACTCGACCTAAATAAATGTGAAATTTTCAATGATTAAATGATTAAATGCTAGTTGCGCATGAATGTAAGCCGTTTGGCTGAACTGGGCCCTGCCCTTCGTTACCGATCGACTCGAGCCAGAAGCGGACTCGGTCGGGCGATATGGTGACCCTGGGTGAATTTGGTATATTCGAGTATTACCTTGTAGTCCGGCTACGTCCGGATGGGTGGAGTCCGGCCAACGTCCGGATGGGTGGAGTCCGGTCAACGTCCGGAAGGGGATGAATGAACGAACGAAGGCACGAGGGTTTACTTCTCAAAAAGGAAATTTTCAAATAATTGGAGGAATAAGGGGAAATGTCTGGAGAACGAACGAACGAACGAATAGCTCCATGTGAGCCCGTATCCTTTTAATGAATGTTACTATCGCTTTCCATTGTAAATGTTTCTTGAATTATTGATACTCCATGTTTAATGTATTGAATTGATTGTTTGATTATCTGTTCGGAACCTCACTGAGCTTTTAGCTCACCCCTTTAGTTTTGTTTTCCTTAACAGGGGACGGCGAGCAGAATGAGAGCATAGACTAGCCAGTCTAGTTCTTTTGTTTCTTTTGTTTCTTTTGTAGTGGTTCTCGCCTAGTGCTTGGCACGGGCTGGACGTATGAAGGATTGAGAACCTTTGTATATTCGATCTTTACACTCCCTTTTGGGGATGGCAATGTATATAAGTTTCGCTTTAAGTTCTGGATCGTTGCCCTATTTATTCTTGTGATTTATTCAGATTTTAAGTGAGGACTGTAGTGAATGAGTGAGTCCCGGCGAGAGTTGGGCAGGCGGTCCGCCGAACCCTGGGGTACGCCCTAGGGAAAGGTGGGGCCGTCACAGGTGGTATCAGAGCTTAGGCTTCAGATATCTGTAGTGTATCCTAGGCTTGAAGTTTAGGATGCCGGACTGTGGGATTCGATTTGACTTGAAAGTTAAGCGATTGAGGGATAAAACCTATAGCTGCTTCGCGTGGTCTCTGTGCGGAGTGACCCTGGACTAAGCGGTGAATAAGTATGAAGGACTAAGTGAAGCTATGAATTGCGAATGTTATAGGTCTTAAATCTTTCTCATGGTATCTGAGGACCATAGATAGGTATGTCAGGTAGGAATTCCGATTGTAGATAGTTTACTCTTGGGACTGCAGCTCGAGATGTGAATTATCTTATTTCGGATTCTCGTGCCTGAGTACTCTAGAGTTACGGCGCTGCTAAGGACTTGAGACTTGTATTTTGGGAACATGAACAGGCTTTGTCTGACTAGAATGAGCACAAGAGGTCAGGGACATCTAGTTTGGATAGTAAGTGACGTGAGAGACCGGACGGGCTGATACTGGGACGACTTTACCTTTTCCTTTTGATTTACCTGTATATTGTTACTACATGACGTTAGTATACCTGTGTGTACATGGTTATCTGTCCAACTTGATATGTATTTGTGTATTTGCTTATCCGTCTTCTTGATATGGCGTGTTATGTGCGTATATATTGATTTGTGTATTTGGAATGCTAGAATTTGTTACTGTAGTCAATTTACTGTGTTTATTCACTAAATTACCTTTTTGGGGGAAAAGAAAAGAAAAGAGAGGGGGAAAACATATATATGGACGGGAGACGTAGTCGTGGACGTGGAGCTAGTCGTGGCCGTGGAGCTAGGCAAGCTCAAGAACCGAGAGAAGAAAGAGAAACAGTGGCCGAGCAAGAACAGGGACCGAGGGTTGAGGCTGGAGATCAAATGGCGACGGCGATGCGACAAATGACAAATATCCTGGCACGACTGGTAGATCAACAAGGTCAAATGCCAGTGAATCAACCCCGGAATCCTGAGATCGGAGAGGATAAGGCTCTTGAGAGGTTCCAAAAGTTTCTACCTCCGAAATTTCAAGGAGGGCCTGATCCAGATATAGCTGAGCAGTGGTTGGAGGCAATGATTAATATCTTCGCGGCTTTGAATTACACGGAGCAAAGACAAGTAAATTTTGCTGTATTTCAATTCGAAGGACCAGCCCGCGCGTGGTGGAATGTAATTAAGGCCAAGTGGGAAAGAGAACAGACGGTATGGACATGGGCGAACTTTGTAAGGGAATTTAATGAAAAGTATCTCCCACCTTTAGTCCAAGAAAGGAGGGATGACGAATTTATTGGGTTGCGTCAGGGAACCCTAAGTGTGGCTGAATATGAGACCAAATTTACTAGACTGTCTAAATTCGCTTCCGAATTGGTGGTAACGGAGCGACGGAGAATAAGACGATTTATACAAGGACTAAATTTGGAAATCCAGGAGGCATTAGCGGCAGTTCAAGTTAATACGTTTACAGAGGCTCTTGAGAAGGCCCAAAGAATTGAGGATGTGAAAGCCCAAGTAAAAGCCTTTCAAACGCGGAAAAGAGATACATCCAGCAGTATACCTGAGGAATCTGGAGAACAGATACTGCTCTCCAAAGTGCAAAAAATGAACCATTCACCTCGCCCACCTTGGACATTAAGAGCAGTCGATGAAAGGTCCATGAAAGGAAGTCAGATCGGATCAAAGGACATTTCTCGAGAAGATCCAACAGTAGTTCCTCGATTGGCCTGTGGATACTGTGGAAAGGCAAATCACACTGAGAATGATTGCTGGCGAAAAGGGGGAAAATGTTTGATTTGTGGGAGTAGCAATCATCAACTTAGCAATTGCCCGAAGAAACAGCCACGAGAGGGTAGTACTCAACAAGTGGAAGGAACCAAACTGAAACAAATTCATGAAAGAGGAAACCGAACAAAGGTATCAACACAAGTTTATGCCGTAGATCAGCACCGAGTTCTGGGGTCCTCCGAGGCGACGGAAGGTATGAATTTCGAGGTCGAAATTCTTTTAAGGGGGAGAGAGTGTGAGGACTCGCAAATTTCTTATATTTTTCTCAAAAATGCCTTTTATTTGGAAATTATTCATTTATTATAGCCTACTACCCAGTAATTCCATAATAAGTGCAAATGAACCTAGAAAGTAGGGTTTCACTTTTCGGTTTCAAGACTGGAGCAAATTAGGGTTTTCGCGATTTTTCACCGGATGATTTTTCGGTACGAAGCAAGGATCAAATTTGGTGATTAAAAGTGACTTTTAGGTGAGAAATAATATGTGATTAGAAGCAATGATATAAGGTTAGTGAATAGGAAGTAAAAACCCTAATACGTGCGATTTAAGGAAAAACGGTGCGAACCGACGTGTACCGCGCACTACCTATTGAACGCACCGCTGGACCACCACTTTCTTACCACATGAGCTCATTGATATTTGAGCAAAATATCCCCTCATTTCCAGCTGCCTTTGACCGAAATTTGTGGCCAAAAGTGCAAGGAGAAGAAAGAGAAAATTTTGTGATTGTGGTTGATCCAAGTGTTGGCAAAACTTGTGGCTTAGACTAATCCTAATCTTCTTGCCTTTTAATCACCATAGAGCAGCCTTTCTTCTTCATTTTTCCTTGAGCTTGGCCGAGACAAGAGAGAGAGAAAGGGGGAGCAAGAGAAAACAATTTTCTTCTTGATTTGCACCATCTAAGTGAGGAATCAAAATTCTAAACCGATTAAAGAGTGAGTTGTGGGCTTGGGAAGCTAGGGGAACTAAAAATTTCCAAAGGTGGTGAAGTATCACTCTTTCAAGCTTTGTTTTGAGGTATAAGATCTGATCATGGTTCTTGTTCTTTTAATTTCTGGTTTAAGATGTTATCTAGCTCATGTTTTGATTAGACTACAAGTTATACAAGTTGTTGTGATGATTTTGGATGATATATGCAAGTTAGGGTTTGATGATTTTCTGCCTAAACTTGTTGTATGGTTAGTATATGTTGTATATAAGATTATATAAGGGGCTTTGGTAGTGATTGGAACAAGGAAAGGAAGAAAATTCAATTGAAAACCAAAATTTCCAGATTTCTGGAATTTCATGTTTCAGTTCTGCCCGGTACTGTTACTCATAGTTAGAGGCCGAATTAGGCTTGGCATAAAACATAAAAGTTGTATAGAATGATATTTTATAGGTGCCTACAAAATTTCAACTCAATCAGAGCAACGTAGCCTGTGAAAAGACCGATTTACCCCTGCTGCCCTGTTTCTACCCGAACTTGATAATTGCCTCTGTAATTGGTTAATTTGATTGGGAATGCTTCTGATTTAGTTGTTGATGTCTTCTTAAGAATTGTAGCCTTGTATCTTAGTTTTCGGATGGCTTTGGAATCACTTGATTTGGACTTAGGGAGCCTGACTTGTGATATTTGAGCGAGAATGCGGTTTGTAAACCTGTTTTGACGGTGCTGGTTTGGTATACTGATCTTTTGACCTAGTTGCACTACAAACTGGACTGAGTGACCTTCTTCAATCTTGTATCCCTTTCTCTTAGCTTCGAAATGGTATAAGTTTCACCTCAATCCGATAAGCGTAGCCTCGGATGTGCCCATTCCGCAAAACCCTATCAAATCTGTTTTTTTTGTAAACTTCATTTCCGCATTTGTTATTAGTTGATTTATGTCCTTGTATTGTCTTGAGCCTATGGAACGGCTATTGAAATGCATTTGTGTTGTGTATAAACTTGGGCTTGAATGAGAAAAATAATGAAGCCAAAATGGCTGGAAAATTAGGTAAACACAAAGGGCGTGCTGCCCAAATTTTCGCTCAAGGACTAAGTTTCTATTTGAATTTGTATATTTTCGTTTGGCAAATACTATGATCGTTTTACCATTCCAAAACATGATACCTCTTCAATTTGAAACGCCAAATGTTTACTTACTCTGTACCCAAAATATAGAAGTATGAGTTAGGGTTTTATCGGCCACAAGTGAACTACTTTCAAGTACGGTTTTAAGAGTCTTCCTTTTCCATATGATTTTCATCAAAACCCTTGTTATATAACCTCTACTTGAATATATAGTGACTTTTAGTCATACAAACGATTCTTTACGATTCCGAAAGAATATTTTCTTAGCCTATCTATTTGTCTTTTGATTTGTCGTTAGTCAAATGTTTTCCGTTGGAATTCTATAAGCCTTTTGAGCTTGGTTTTGCGATTGATTTTGAAACCCTAGTTATTTTCATCCTTGGGTCCAAACAACCCTATTTTTACTTGAAAGTTATCTTTACACGTTTTACTCCTAATTAGTCGGGTTTCTTCGTTTCCCCTTAAATGTTTTGCTCGATAAACTGTAATATGTTCTCTTGTTCAATCTTAGGTTTCATTGGTGACTAAGGGTAATATCCGGAAGGATATTTTGCACGTTATTTTGCATAACTAGGTGAGTGTTCTTTGTTTGTTATATTTCCTTGACTTATTGGCTTGTTATTATTGATTGATAATGTGTTAAGTGCTTTTAATGATTGTTAAAACGAGTTTTCTAGGCGAGTGTGTACTTTATCGCACTCGACCTAAATAAATGTGAAATTTTCAATGATTAAATGATTAAATGCTAGTTGCG
The DNA here is from genome assembly GCF_036785885.1 of Coffea arabica. Lineage (NCBI taxonomy): Eukaryota > Viridiplantae > Streptophyta > Magnoliopsida > Gentianales > Rubiaceae > Coffea > Coffea arabica. Next base: position 23,039,846 of record NC_092311.1, on the reverse strand, counting down.
CATGAATGTAAGCCGTTTGGCTGAACTGGGCCCTGCCCTTCGTTACCGATCGACTCGAGCCAGAAGCGGACTCGGTCGGGCGATATGGTGACCCTGGGTGAATTTGGTATATTCGAGTATTACCTTGTAGTCCGGCTACGTCCGGATGGGTGGAGTCCGGCCAACGTCCGGATGGGTGGAGTCCGGTCAACGTCCGGAAGGGGATGAATGAACGAACGAAGGCACGAGGGTTTACTTCTCAAAAAGGAAATTTTCAAATAATTGGAGGAATAAGGGGAAATGTCTGGAGAACGAACGAACGAACGAATAGCTCCATGTGAGCCCGTATCCTTTTAATGAATGTTACTATCGCTTTCCATTGTAAATGTTTCTTGAATTATTGATACTCCATGTTTAATGTATTGAATTGATTGTTTGATTATCTGTTCGGAACCTCACTGAGCTTTTAGCTCACCCCTTTAGTTTTGTTTTCCTTAACAGGGGACGGCGAGCAGAATGAGAGCATAGACTAGCCAGTCTAGTTCTTTTGTTTCTTTTGTTTCTTTTGTAGTGGTTCTCGCCTAGTGCTTGGCACGGGCTGGACGTATGAAGGATTGAGAACCTTTGTATATTCGATCTTTACACTCCCTTTTGGGGATGGCAATGTATATAAGTTTCGCTTTAAGTTCTGGATCGTTGCCCTATTTATTCTTGTGATTTATTCAGATTTTAAGTGAGGACTGTAGTGAATGAGTGAGTCCCGGCGAGAGTTGGGCAGGCGGTCCGCCGAACCCTGGGGTACGCCCTAGGGAAAGGTGGGGCCGTCACAGGTGGTATCAGAGCTTAGGCTTCAGATATCTGTAGTGTATCCTAGGCTTGAAGTTTAGGATGCCGGACTGTGGGATTCGATTTGACTTGAAAGTTAAGCGATTGAGGGATAAAACCTATAGCTGCTTCGCGTGGTCTCTGTGCGGAGTGACCCTGGACTAAGCGGTGAATAAGTATGAAGGACTAAGTGAAGCTATGAATTGCGAATGTTATAGGTCTTAAATCTTTCTCATGGTATCTGAGGACCATAGATAGGTATGTCAGGTAGGAATTCCGATTGTAGATAGTTTACTCTTGGGACTGCAGCTCGAGATGTGAATTATCTTATTTCGGATTCTCGTGCCTGAGTACTCTAGAGTTACGGCGCTGCTAAGGACTTGAGACTTGTATTTTGGGAACATGAACAGGCTTTGTCTGACTAGAATGAGCACAAGAGGTCAGGGACATCTAGTTTGGATAGTAAGTGACGTGAGAGACCGGACGGGCTGATACTGGGACGACTTTACCTTTTCCTTTTGATTTACCTGTATATTGTTACTACATGACGTTAGTATACCTGTGTGTACATGGTTATCTGTCCAACTTGATATGTATTTGTGTATTTGCTTATCCGTCTTCTTGATATGGCGTGTTATGTGCGTATATATTGATTTGTGTATTTGGAATGCTAGAATTTGTTACTGTAGTCAATTTACTGTGTTTATTCACTAAATTACCTTTTTGGGGGAAAAGAAAAGAAAAGAGAGGGGGAAAACATATATATGGACGGGAGACGTAGTCGTGGACGTGGAGCTAGTCGTGGCCGTGGAGCTAGGCAAGCTCAAGAACCGAGAGAAGAAAGAGAAACAGTGGCCGAGCAAGAACAGGGACCGAGGGTTGAGGCTGGAGATCAAATGGCGACGGCGATGCGACAAATGACAAATATCCTGGCACGACTGGTAGATCAACAAGGTCAAATGCCAGTGAATCAACCCCGGAATCCTGAGATCGGAGAGGATAAGGCTCTTGAGAGGTTCCAAAAGTTTCTACCTCCGAAATTTCAAGGAGGGCCTGATCCAGATATAGCTGAGCAGTGGTTGGAGGCAATGATTAATATCTTCGCGGCTTTGAATTACACGGAGCAAAGACAAGTAAATTTTGCTGTATTTCAATTCGAAGGACCAGCCCGCGCGTGGTGGAATGTAATTAAGGCCAAGTGGGAAAGAGAACAGACGGTATGGACATGGGCGAACTTTGTAAGGGAATTTAATGAAAAGTATCTCCCACCTTTAGTCCAAGAAAGGAGGGATGACGAATTTATTGGGTTGCGTCAGGGAACCCTAAGTGTGGCTGAATATGAGACCAAATTTACTAGACTGTCTAAATTCGCTTCCGAATTGGTGGTAACGGAGCGACGGAGAATAAGACGATTTATACAAGGACTAAATTTGGAAATCCAGGAGGCATTAGCGGCAGTTCAAGTTAATACGTTTACAGAGGCTCTTGAGAAGGCCCAAAGAATTGAGGATGTGAAAGCCCAAGTAAAAGCCTTTCAAACGCGGAAAAGAGATACATCCAGCAGTATACCTGAGGAATCTGGAGAACAGATACTGCTCTCCAAAGTGCAAGAAATGAACCATTCACCTCGCCCACCTTGGACATTAAGAGCAGTCGATGAAAGGTCCATGAAAGGAAGTCAGATCGGATCAAAGGACATTTCTCGAGAAGATCCAACAGTAGTTCCTCGATTGGCCTGTGGATACTGTGGAAAGGCAAATCACACTGAGAATGATTGCTGGCGAAAAGGGGGAAAATGTTTGATTTGTGGGAGTAGCAATCATCAACTTAGCAATTGCCCGAAGAAACAGCCACGAGAGGGTAGTACTCAACAAGTGGAAGGAACCAAACTGAAACAAATTCATGAAAGAGGAAACCGAACAAAGGTATCAACACAAGTTTATGCCGTAGATCAGCACCGAGTTCTGGGGTCCTCCGAGGCGACGGAAGGTATGAATTTCGAGGTCGAAATTCTTTTAAGGGGGAGAGAGTGTGAGGACTCGCAAATTTCTTATATTTTTCTCAAAAATGCCTTTTATTTGGAAATTATTCATTTATTATAGCCTACTACCCAGTAATTCCATAATAAGTGCAAATGAACCTAGAAAGTAGGGTTTCACTTTTCGGTTTCAAGACTGGAGCAAATTAGGGTTTTCGCGATTTTTCACCGGATGATTTTTCGGTACGAAGCAAGGATCAAATTTGGTGATTAAAAGTGACTTTTAGGTGAGAAATAATATGTGATTAGAAGCAATGATATAAGGTTAGTGAATAGGAAGTAAAAACCCTAATACGTGCGATTTAAGGAAAAACGGTGCGAACCGACGTGTACCGCGCACTACCTATTGAACGCACCGCTGGACCACCACTTTCTTACCACATGAGCTCATTGATATTTGAGCAAAATATCCCCTCATTTCCAGCTGCCTTTGACCGAAATTTGTGGCCAAAAGTGCAAGGAGAAGAAAGAGAAAATTTTGTGATTGTGGTTGATCCAAGTGTTGGCAAAACTTGTGGCTTAGACTAATCCTAATCTTCTTGCCTTTTAATCACCATAGAGCAGCCTTTCTTCTTCATTTTTCCTTGAGCTTGGCCGAGACAAGAGAGAGAGAAAGGGGAGCAAGAGAAAACAATTTTCTTCTTGATTTGCACCATCTAAGTGAGGAATCAAAATTCTAAACCGATTAAAGAGTGAGTTGTGGGCTTGGGAAGCTAGGGGAACTAAAAATTTCCAAAGGTGGTGAAGTATCACTCTTTCAAGCTTTGTTTTGAGGTATAAGATCTGATCATGGTTCTTGTTCTTTTAATTTCTGGTTTAAGATGTTATCTAGCTCATGTTTTGATTAGACTACAAGTTATACAAGTTGTTGTGATGATTTTGGATGATATATGCAAGTTAGGGTTTGATGATTTTCTGCCTAAACTTGTTGTATGGTTAGTATATGTTGTATATAAGATTATATAAGGGGCTTTGGTAGTGATTGGAACAAGGAAAGGAAGAAAATTCAATTGAAAACCAAAATTTCCAGATTTCTGGAATTTCATGTTTCAGTTCTGCCCGGTACTGTTACTCATAGTTAGAGGCCGAATTAGGCTTGGCATAAAACATAAAAGTTGTATAGAATGATATTTTATAGGTGCCTACAAAATTTCAACTCAATCAGAGCAACGTAGCCTGTGAAAAGACCGATTTACCCCTGCTGCCCTGTTTCTACCCGAACTTGATAATTGCCTCTGTAATTGGTTAATTTGATTGGGAATGCTTCTGATTTAGTTGTTGATGTCTTCTTAAGAATTGTAGCCTTGTATCTTAGTTTTCGGATGGCTTTGGAATCACTTGATTTGGACTTAGGGAGCCTGACTTGTGATATTTGAGCGAGAATGCGGTTTGTAAACCTGTTTTGACGGTGCTGGTTTGGTATACTGATCTTTTGACCTAGTTGCACTACAAACTGGACTGAGTGACCTTCTTCAATCTTGTATCCCTTTCTCTTAGCTTCGAAATGGTATAAGTTTCACCTCAATCCGATAAGCGTAGCCTCGGATGTGCCCATTCCGCAAAACCCTATCAAATCTGTTTTTTTTGTAAACTTCATTTCCGCATTTGTTATTAGTTGATTTATGTCCTTGTATTGTCTTGAGCCTATGGAACGGCTATTGAAATGCATTTGTGTTGTGTATAAACTTGGGCTTGAATGAGAAAAATAATGAAGCCAAAATGGCTGGAAAATTAGGTAAACACAAAGGGCGTGCTGCCCAAATTTTCGCTCAAGGACTAAGTTTCTATTTGAATTTGTATATTTTCGTTTGGCAAATACTATGATCGTTTTACCATTCCAAAACATGATACCTCTTCAATTTGAAACGCCAAATGTTTACTTACTCTGTACCCAAAATATAGAAGTATGAGTTAGGGTTTTATCGGCCACAAGTGAACTACTTTCAAGTACGGTTTTAAGAGTCTTCCTTTTCCATATGATTTTCATCAAAACCCTTGTTATATAACCTCTACTTGAATATATAGTGACTTTTAGTCATACAAACGATTCTTTACGATTCCGAAAGAATATTTTCTTAGCCTATCTATTTGTCTTTTGATTTGTCGTTAGTCAAATGTTTTCCGTTGGAATTCTATAAGCCTTTTGAGCTTGGTTTTGCGATTGATTTTGAAACCCTAGTTATTTTCATCCTTGGGTCCAAACAACCCTATTTTTACTTGAAAGTTATCTTTACACGTTTTACTCCTAATTAGTCGGGTTTCTTCGTTTCCCCTTAAATGTTTTGCTCGATAAACTGTAATATGTTCTCTTGTTCAATCTTAGGTTTCATTGGTGACTAAGGGTAATATCCGGAAGGATATTTTGCACGTTATTTTGCATAACTAGGTGAGTGTTCTTTGTTTGTTATATTTCCTTGACTTATTGGCTTGTTATTATTGATTGATAATGTGTTAAGTGCTTTTAATGATTGTTAAAACGAGTTTTCTAGGCGAGTGTGTACTTTATCGCACTCGACCTAAATAAATGTGAAATTTTCAATGATTAAATGATTAAATGCTAGTTGCGCATGAATGTAAGCCGTTTGGCTGAACTGGGCCCTGCCCTTCGTTACCGATCGACTCGAGCCAGAAGCGGACTCGGTCGGGCGATATGGTGACCCTGGGTGAATTTGGTATATTCGAGTATTACCTTGTAGTCCGGCTACGTCCGGATGGGTGGAGTCCGGCCAACGTCCGGATGGGTGGAGTCCGGTCAACGTCCGGAAGGGGATGAATGAACGAACGAAGGCACGAGGGTTTACTTCTCAAAAAGGAAATTTTCAAATAATTGGAGGAATAAGGGGAAATGTCTGGAGAACGAACGAACGAACGAATAGCTCCATGTGAGCCCGTATCCTTTTAATGAATGTTACTATCGCTTTCCATTGTAAATGTTTCTTGAATTATTGATACTCCATGTTTAATGTATTGAATTGATTGTTTGATTATCTGTTCGGAACCTCACTGAGCTTTTAGCTCACCCCTTTAGTTTTGTTTTCCTTAACAGGGGACGGCGAGCAGAATGAGAGCATAGACTAGCCAGTCTAGTTCTTTTGTTTCTTTTGTTTCTTTTGTAGTGGTTCTCGCCTAGTGCTTGGCACGGGCTGGACGTATGAAGGATTGAGAACCTTTGTATATTCGATCTTTACACTCCCTTTTGGGGATGGCAATGTATATAAGTTTCGCTTTAAGTTCTGGATCGTTGCCCTATTTATTCTTGTGATTTATTCAGATTTTAAGTGAGGACTGTAGTGAATGAGTGAGTCCCGGCGAGAGTTGGGCAGGCGGTCCGCCGAACCCTGGGGTACGCCCTAGGGAAAGGTGGGGCCGTCACAGGTGGTATCAGAGCTTAGGCTTCAGATATCTGTAGTGTATCCTAGGCTTGAAGTTTAGGATGCCGGACTGTGGGATTCGATTTGACTTGAAAGTTAAGCGATTGAGGGATAAAACCTATAGCTGCTTCGCGTGGTCTCTGTGCGGAGTGACCCTGGACTAAGCGGTGAATAAGTATGAAGGACTAAGTGAAGCTATGAATTGCGAATGTTATAGGTCTTAAATCTTTCTCATGGTATCTGAGGACCATAGATAGGTATGTCAGGTAGGAATTCCGATTGTAGATAGTTTACTCTTGGGACTGCAGCTCGAGATGTGAATTATCTTATTTCGGATTCTCGTGCCTGAGTACTCTAGAGTTACGGCGCTGCTAAGGACTTGAGACTTGTATTTTGGGAACATGAACAGGCTTTGTCTGACTAGAATGAGCACAAGAGGTCAGGGACATCTAGTTTGGATAGTAAGTGACGTGAGAGACCGGACGGGCTGATACTGGGACGACTTTACCTTTTCCTTTTGATTTACCTGTATATTGTTACTACATGACGTTAGTATACCTGTGTGTACATGGTTATCTGTCCAACTTGATATGTATTTGTGTATTTGCTTATCCGTCTTCTTGATATGGCGTGTTATGTGCGTATATATTGATTTGTGTATTTGGAATGCTAGAATTTGTTACTGTAGTCAATTTACTGTGTTTATTCACTAAATTACCTTTTTGGGGGAAAAGAAAAGAAAAGAGAGGGGGAAAACATATATATGGACGGGAGACGTAGTCGTGGACGTGGAGCTAGTCGTGGCCGTGGAGCTAGGCAAGCTCAAGAACCGAGAGAAGAAAGAGAAACAGTGGCCGAGCAAGAACAGGGACCGAGGGTTGAGGCTGGAGATCAAATGGCGACGGCGATGCGACAAATGACAAATATCCTGGCACGACTGGTAGATCAACAAGGTCAAATGCCAGTGAATCAACCCCGGAATCCTGAGATCGGAGAGGATAAGGCTCTTGAGAGGTTCCAAAAGTTTCTACCTCCGAAATTTCAAGGAGGGCCTGATCCAGATATAGCTGAGCAGTGGTTGGAGGCAATGATTAATATCTTCGCGGCTTTGAATTACACGGAGCAAAGACAAGTAAATTTTGCTGTATTTCAATTCGAAGGACCAGCCCGCGCGTGGTGGAATGTAATTAAGGCCAAGTGGGAAAGAGAACAGACGGTATGGACATGGGCGAACTTTGTAAGGGAATTTAATGAAAAGTATCTCCCACCTTTAGTCCAAGAAAGGAGGGATGACGAATTTATTGGGTTGCGTCAGGGAACCCTAAGTGTGGCTGAATATGAGACCAAATTTACTAGACTGTCTAAATTCGCTTCCGAATTGGTGGTAACGGAGCGACGGAGAATAAGACGATTTATACAAGGACTAAATTTGGAAATCCAGGAGGCATTAGCGGCAGTTCAAGTTAATACGTTTACAGAGGCTCTTGAGAAGGCCCAAAGAATTGAGGATGTGAAAGCCCAAGTAAAAGCCTTTCAAACGCGGAAAAGAGATACATCCAGCAGTATACCTGAGGAATCTGGAGAACAGATACTGCTCTCCAAAGTGCAAAAAATGAACCATTCACCTCGCCCACCTTGGACATTAAGAGCAGTCGATGAAAGGTCCATGAAAGGAAGTCAGATCGGATCAAAGGACATTTCTCGAGAAGATCCAACAGTAGTTCCTCGATTGGCCTGTGGATACTGTGGAAAGGCAAATCACACTGAGAATGATTGCTGGCGAAAAGGGGGAAAATGTTTGATTTGTGGGAGTAGCAATCATCAACTTAGCAATTGCCCGAAGAAACAGCCACGAGAGGGTAGTACTCAACAAGTGGAAGGAACCAAACTGAAACAAATTCATGAAAGAGGAAACCGAACAAAGGTATCAACACAAGTTTATGCCGTAGATCAGCACCGAGTTCTGGGGTCCTCCGAGGCGACGGAAGGTATGAATTTCGAGGTCGAAATTCTTTTAAGGGGGAGAGAGTGTGAGGACTCGCAAATTTCTTATATTTTTCTCAAAAATGCCTTTTATTTGGAAATTATTCATTTATTATAGCCTACTACCCAGTAATTCCATAATAAGTGCAAATGAACCTAGAAAGTAGGGTTTCACTTTTCGGTTTCAAGACTGGAGCAAATTAGGGTTTTCGCGATTTTTCACCGGATGATTTTTCGGTACGAAGCAAGGATCAAATTTGGTGATTAAAAGTGACTTTTAGGTGAGAAATAATATGTGATTAGAAGCAATGATATAAGGTTAGTGAATAGGAAGTAAAAACCCTAATACGTGCGATTTAAGGAAAAACGGTGCGAACCGACGTGTACCGCGCACTACCTATTGAACGCACCGCTGGACCACCACTTTCTTACCACATGAGCTCATTGATATTTGAGCAAAATATCCCCTCATTTCCAGCTGCCTTTGACCGAAATTTGTGGCCAAAAGTGCAAGGAGAAGAAAGAGAAAATTTTGTGATTGTGGTTGATCCAAGTGTTGGCAAAACTTGTGGCTTAGACTAATCCTAATCTTCTTGCCTTTTAATCACCATAGAGCAGCCTTTCTTCTTCATTTTTCCTTGAGCTTGGCCGAGACAAGAGAGAGAGAAAGGGGGAGCAAGAGAAAACAATTTTCTTCTTGATTTGCACCATCTAAGTGAGGAATCAAAATTCTAAACCGATTAAAGAGTGAGTTGTGGGCTTGGGAAGCTAGGGGAACTAAAAATTTCCAAAGGTGGTGAAGTATCACTCTTTCAAGCTTTGTTTTGAGGTATAAGATCTGATCATGGTTCTTGTTCTTTTAATTTCTGGTTTAAGATGTTATCTAGCTCATGTTTTGATTAGACTACAAGTTATACAAGTTGTTGTGATGATTTTGGATGATATATGCAAGTTAGGGTTTGATGATTTTCTGCCTAAACTTGTTGTATGGTTAGTATATGTTGTATATAAGATTATATAAGGGGCTTTGGTAGTGATTGGAACAAGGAAAGGAAGAAAATTCAATTGAAAACCAAAATTTCCAGATTTCTGGAATTTCATGTTTCAGTTCTGCCCGGTACTGTTACTCATAGTTAGAGGCCGAATTAGGCTTGGCATAAAACATAAAAGTTGTATAGAATGATATTTTATAGGTGCCTACAAAATTTCAACTCAATCAGAGCAACGTAGCCTGTGAAAAGACCGATTTACCCCTGCTGCCCTGTTTCTACCCGAACTTGATAATTGCCTCTGTAATTGGTTAATTTGATTGGGAATGCTTCTGATTTAGTTGTTGATGTCTTCTTAAGAATTGTAGCCTTGTATCTTAGTTTTCGGATGGCTTTGGAATCACTTGATTTGGACTTAGGGAGCCTGACTTGTGATATTTGAGCGAGAATGCGGTTTGTAAACCTGTTTTGACGGTGCTGGTTTGGTATACTGATCTTTTGACCTAGTTGCACTACAAACTGGACTGAGTGACCTTCTTCAATCTTGTATCCCTTTCTCTTAGCTTCGAAATGGTATAAGTTTCACCTCAATCCGATAAGCGTAGCCTCGGATGTGCCCATTCCGCAAAACCCTATCAAATCTGTTTTTTTTGTAAACTTCATTTCCGCATTTGTTATTAGTTGATTTATGTCCTTGTATTGTCTTGAGCCTATGGAACGGCTATTGAAATGCATTTGTGTTGTGTATAAACTTGGGCTTGAATGAGAAAAATAATGAAGCCAAAATGGCTGGAAAATTAGGTAAACACAAAGGGCGTGCTGCCCAAATTTTCGCTCAAGGACTAAGTTTCTATTTGAATTTGTATATTTTCGTTTGGCAAATACTATGATCGTTTTACCATTCCAAAACATGATACCTCTTCAATTTGAAACGCCAAATGTTTACTTACTCTGTACCCAAAATATAGAAGTATGAGTTAGGGTTTTATCGGCCACAAGTGAACTACTTTCAAGTACGGTTTTAAGAGTCTTCCTTTTCCATATGATTTTCATCAAAACCCTTGTTATATAACCTCTACTTGAATATATAGTGACTTTTAGTCATACAAACGATTCTTTACGATTCCGAAAGAATATTTTCTTAGCCTATCTATTTGTCTTTTGATTTGTCGTTAGTCAAATGTTTTCCGTTGGAATTCTATAAGCCTTTTGAGCTTGGTTTTGCGATTGATTTTGAAACCCTAGTTATTTTCATCCTTGGGTCCAAACAACCCTATTTTTACTTGAAAGTTATCTTTACACGTTTTACTCCTAATTAGTCGGGTTTCTTCGTTTCCCCTTAAATGTTTTGCTCGATAAACTGTAATATGTTCTCTTGTTCAATCTTAGGTTTCATTGGTGACTAAGGGTAATATCCGGAAGGATATTTTGCACGTTATTTTGCATAACTAGGTGAGTGTTCTTTGTTTGTTATATTTCCTTGACTTATTGGCTTGTTATTATTGATTGATAATGTGTTAAGTGCTTTTAATGATTGTTAAAACGAGTTTTCTAGGCGAGTGTGTACTTTATCGCACTCGACCTAAATAAATGTGAAATTTTCAATGATTAAATGATTAAATGCTAGTTGCGCATGAATGTAAGCCGTTTGGCTGAACTGGGCCCTGCCCTTCGTTACCGATCGACTCGAGCCAGAAGCGGACTCGGTCGGGCGATATGGTGACCCTGGGTGAATTTGGTATATTCGAGTATTACCTTGTAGTCCGGCTACGTCCGGATGGGTGGAGTCCGGCCAACGTCCGGATGGGTGGAGTCCGGTCAACGTCCGGAAGGGGATGAATGAACGAACGAAGGCACGAGGGTTTACTTCTCAAAAAGGAAATTTTCAAATAATTGGAGGAATAAGGGGAAATGTCTGGAGAACGAACGAACGAACGAATAGCTCCATGTGAGCCCGTATCCTTTTAATGAATGTTACTATCGCTTTCCATTGTAAATGTTTCTTGAATTATTGATACTCCATGTTTAATGTATTGAATTGATTGTTTGATTATCTGTTCGGAACCTCACTGAGCTTTTAGCTCACCCCTTTAGTTTTGTTTTCCTTAACAGGGGACGGCGAGCAGAATGAGAGCATAGACTAGCCAGTCTAGTTCTTTTGTTTCTTTTGTTTCTTTTGTAGTGGTTCTCGCCTAGTGCTTGGCACGGGCTGGACGTATGAAGGATTGAGAACCTTTGTATATTCGATCTTTACACTCCCTTTTGGGGATGGCAATGTATATAAGTTTCGCTTTAAGTTCTGGATCGTTGCCCTATTTATTCTTGTGATTTATTCAGATTTTAAGTGAGGACTGTAGTGAATGAGTGAGTCCCGGCGAGAGTTGGGCAGGCGGTCCGCCGAACCCTGGGGTACGCCCTAGGGAAAGGTGGGGCCGTCACAGGTGGTATCAGAGCTTAGGCTTCAGATATCTGTAGTGTATCCTAGGCTTGAAGTTTAGGATGCCGGACTGTGGGATTCGATTTGACTTGAAAGTTAAGCGATTGAGGGATAAAACCTATAGCTGCTTCGCGTGGTCTCTGTGCGGAGTGACCCTGGACTAAGCGGTGAATAAGTATGAAGGACTAAGTGAAGCTATGAATTGCGAATGTTATAGGTCTTAAATCTTTCAATTATCTTATTTCGGATTCTCGTGCCTGAGTACTCTAGAGTTACGGCGCTGCTAAGGACTTGAGACTTGTATTTTGGGAACATGAACAGGCTTTGTCTGACTAGAATGAGCACAAGAGGTCAGGGACATCTAGTTTGGATAGTAAGTGACGTGAGAGACCGGACGGGCTGATACTGGGACGACTTTACCTTTTCCTTTTGATTTACCTGTATATTGTTACTACATGACGTTAGTATACCTGTGTGTACATGGTTATCTGTCCAACTTGATATGTATTTGTGTATTTGCTTATCCGTCTTCTTGATATGGCGTGTTATGTGCGTATATATTGATTTGTGTATTTGGAATGCTAGAATTTGTTACTGTAGTCAATTTACTGTGTTTATTCACTAAATTACCTTTTTGGGGGAAAAGAAAAGAAAAGAGAGGGGGAAAACATATATATGGACGGGAGACGTAGTCGTGGACGTGGAGCTAGTCGTGGCCGTGGAGCTAGGCAAGCTCAAGAACCGAGAGAAGAAAGAGAAACAGTGGCCGAGCAAGAACAGGGACCGAGGGTTGAGGCTGGAGATCAAATGGCGACGGCGATGCGACAAATGACAAATATCCTGGCACGACTGGTAGATCAACAAGGTCAAATGCCAGTGAATCAACCCCGGAATCCTGAGATCGGAGAGGATAAGGCTCTTGAGAGGTTCCAAAAGTTTCTACCTCCGAAATTTCAAGGAGGGCCTGATCCAGATATAGCTGAGCAGTGGTTGGAGGCAATGATTAATATCTTCGCGGCTTTGAATTACACGGAGCAAAGACAAGTAAATTTTGCTGTATTTCAATTCGAAGGACCAGCCCGCGCGTGGTGGAATGTAATTAAGGCCAAGTGGGAAAGAGAACAGACGGTATGGACATGGGCGAACTTTGTAAGGGAATTTAATGAAAAGTATCTCCCACCTTTAGTCCAAGAAAGGAGGGATGACGAATTTATTGGGTTGCGTCAGGGAACCCTAAGTGTGGCTGAATATGAGACCAAATTTACTAGACTGTCTAAATTCGCTTCCGAATTGGTGGTAACGGAGCGACGGAGAATAAGACGATTTATACAAGGACTAAATTTGGAAATCCAGGAGGCATTAGCGGCAGTTCAAGTTAATACGTTTACAGAGGCTCTTGAGAAGGCCCAAAGAATTGAGGATGTGAAAGCCCAAGTAAAAGCCTTTCAAACGCGGAAAAGAGATACATCCAGCAGTATACCTGAGGAATCTGGAGAACAGATACTGCTCTCCAAAGTGCAAGAAATGAACCATTCACCTCGCCCACCTTGGACATTAAGAGCAGTCGATGAAAGGTCCATGAAAGGAAGTCAGATCGGATCAAAGGACATTTCTCGAGAAGATCCAACAGTAGTTCCTCGATTGGCCTGTGGATACTGTGGAAAGGCAAATCACACTGAGAATGATTGCTGGCGAAAAGGGGGAAAATGTTTGATTTGTGGGAGTAGCAATCATCAACTTAGCAATTGCCCGAAGAAACAGCCACGAGAGGGTAGTACTCAACAAGTGGAAGGAACCAAACTGAAACAAATTCATGAAAGAGGAAACCGAACAAAGGTATCAACACAAGTTTATGCCGTAGATCAGCACCGAGTTCTGGGGTCCTCCGAGGCGACGGAAGGTATGAATTTCGAGGTCGAAATTCTTTTAAGGGGGAGAGAGTGTGAGGACTCGCAAATTTCTTATATTTTTCTCAAAAATGCCTTTTATTTGGAAATTATTCATTTATTATAGCCTACTACCCAGTAATTCCATAATAAGTGCAAATGAACCTAGAAAGTAGGGTTTCACTTTTCGGTTTCAAGACTGGAGCAAATTAGGGTTTTCGCGATTTTTCACCGGATGATTTTTCGGTACGAAGCAAGGATCAAATTTGGTGATTAAAAGTGACTTTTAGGTGAGAAATAATATGTGATTAGAAGCAATGATATAAGGTTAGTGAATAGGAAGTAAAAACCCTAATACGTGCGATTTAAGGAAAAACGGTGCGAACCGACGTGTACCGCGCACTACCTATTGAACGCACCGCTGGACCACCACTTTCTTACCACATGAGCTCATTGATATTTGAGCAAAATATCCCCTCATTTCCAGCTGCCTTTGACCGAAATTTGTGGCCAAAAGTGCAAGGAGAAGAAAGAGAAAATTTTGTGATTGTGGTTGATCCAAGTGTTGGCAAAACTTGTGGCTTAGACTAATCCTAATCTTCTTGCCTTTTAATCACCATAGAGCAGCCTTTCTTCTTCATTTTTCCTTGAGCTTGGCCGAGACAAGAGAGAGAGAAAGGGGGAGCAAGAGAAAACAATTTTCTTCTTGATTTGCACCATCTAAGTGAGGAATCAAAATTCTAAACCGATTAAAGAGTGAGTTGTGGGCTTGGGAAGCTAGGGGAACTAAAAATTTCCAAAGGTGGTGAAGTATCACTCTTTCAAGCTTTGTTTTGAGGTATAAGATCTGATCATGGTTCTTGTTCTTTTAATTTCTGGTTTAAGATGTTATCTAGCTCATGTTTTGATTAGACTACAAGTTATACAAGTTGTTGTGATGATTTTGGATGATATATGCAAGTTAGGGTTTGATGATTTTCTGCCTAAACTTGTTGTATGGTTAGTATATGTTGTATATAAGATTATATAAGGGGCTTTGGTAGTGATTGGAACAAGGAAAGGAAGAAAATTCAATTGAAAACCAAAATTTCCAGATTTCTGGAATTTCATGTTTCAGTTCTGCCCGGTACTGTTACTCATAGTTAGAGGCCGAATTAGGCTTGGCATAAAACATAAAAGTTGTATAGAATGATATTTTATAGGTGCCTACAAAATTTCAACTCAATCAGAGCAACGTAGCCTGTGAAAAGACCGATTTACCCCTGCTGCCCTGTTTCTACCCGAACTTGATAATTGCCTCTGTAATTGGTTAATTTGATTGGGAATGCTTCTGATTTAGTTGTTGATGTCTTCTTAAGAATTGTAGCCTTGTATCTTAGTTTTCGGATGGCTTTGGAATCACTTGATTTGGACTTAGGGAGCCTGACTTGTGATATTTGAGCGAGAATGCGGTTTGTAAACCTGTTTTGACGGTGCTGGTTTGGTATACTGATCTTTTGACCTAGTTGCACTACAAACTGGACTGAGTGACCTTCTTCAATCTTGTATCCCTTTCTCTTAGCTTCGAAATGGTATAAGTTTCACCTCAATCCGATAAGCGTAGCCTCGGATGTGCCCATTCCGCAAAACCCTATCAAATCTGTTTTTTTTGTAAACTTCATTTCCGCATTTGTTATTAGTTGATTTATGTCCTTGTATTGTCTTGAGCCTATGGAACGGCTATTGAAATGCATTTGTGTTGTGTATAAACTTGGGCTTGAATGAGAAAAATAATGAAGCCAAAATGGCTGGAAAATTAGGTAAACACAAAGGGCGTGCTGCCCAAATTTTCGCTCAAGGACTAAGTTTCTATTTGAATTTGTATATTTTCGTTTGGCAAATACTATGATCGTTTTACCATTCCAAAACATGATACCTCTTCAATTTGAAACGCCAAATGTTTACTTACTCTGTACCCAAAATATAGAAGTATGAGTTAGGGTTTTATCGGCCACAAGTGAACTACTTTCAAGTACGGTTTTAAGAGTCTTCCTTTTCCATATGATTTTCATCAAAACCCTTGTTATATAACCTCTACTTGAATATATAGTGACTTTTAGTCATACAAACGATTCTTTACGATTCCGAAAGAATATTTTCTTAGCCTATCTATTTGTCTTTTGATTTGTCGTTAGTCAAATGTTTTCCGTTGGAATTCTATAAGCCTTTTGAGCTTGGTTTTGCGATTGATTTTGAAACCCTAGTTATTTTCATCCTTGGGTCCAAACAACCCTATTTTTACTTGAAAGTTATCTTTACACGTTTTACTCCTAATTAGTCGGGTTTCTTCGTTTCCCCTTAAATGTTTTGCTCGATAAACTGTAATATGTTCTCTTGTTCAATCTTAGGTTTCATTGGTGACTAAGGGTAATATCCGGAAGGATATTTTGCACGTTATTTTGCATAACTAGGTGAGTGTTCTTTGTTTGTTATATTTCCTTGACTTATTGGCTTGTTATTATTGATTGATAATGTGTTAAGTGCTTTTAATGATTGTTAAAACGAGTTTTCTAGGCGAGTGTGTACTTTATCGCACTCGACCTAAATAAATGTGAAATTTTCAATGATTAAATGATTAAATGCTAGTTGCGCATGAATGTAAGCCGTTTGGCTGAACTGGGCCCTGCCCTTCGTTACCGATCGACTCGAGCCAGAAGCGGACTCGGTCGGGCGATATGGTGACCCTGGGTGAATTTGGTATATTCGAGTATTACCTTGTAGTCCGGCTACGTCCGGATGGGTGGAGTCCGGCCAACGTCCGGATGGGTGGAGTCCGGTCAACGTCCGGAAGGGGATGAATGAACGAACGAAGGCACGAGGGTTTACTTCTCAAAAAGGAAATTTTCAAATAATTGGAGGAATAAGGGGAAATGTCTGGAGAACGAACGAACGAACGAATAGCTCCATGTGAGCCCGTATCCTTTTAATGAATGTTACTATCGCTTTCCATTGTAAATGTTTCTTGAATTATTGATACTCCATGTTTAATGTATTGAATTGATTGTTTGATTATCTGTTCGGAACCTCACTGAGCTTTTAGCTCACCCCTTTAGTTTTGTTTTCCTTAACAGGGGACGGCGAGCAGAATGAGAGCATAGACTAGCCAGTCTAGTTCTTTTGTTTCTTTTGTTTCTTTTGTAGTGGTTCTCGCCTAGTGCTTGGCACGGGCTGGACGTATGAAGGATTGAGAACCTTTGTATATTCGATCTTTACACTCCCTTTTGGGGATGGCAATGTATATAAGTTTCGCTTTAAGTTCTGGATCGTTGCCCTATTTATTCTTGTGATTTATTCAGATTTTAAGTGAGGACTGTAGTGAATGAGTGAGTCCCGGCGAGAGTTGGGCAGGCGGTCCGCCGAACCCTGGGGTACGCCCTAGGGAAAGGTGGGGCCGTCACAGGTGGTATCAGAGCTTAGGCTTCAGATATCTGTAGTGTATCCTAGGCTTGAAGTTTAGGATGCCGGACTGTGGGATTCGATTTGACTTGAAAGTTAAGCGATTGAGGGATAAAACCTATAGCTGCTTCGCGTGGTCTCTGTGCGGAGTGACCCTGGACTAAGCGGTGAATAAGTATGAAGGACTAAGTGAAGCTATGAATTGCGAATGTTATAGGTCTTAAATCTTTCTCATGGTATCTGAGGACCATAGATAGGTATGTCAGGTAGGAATTCCGATTGTAGATAGTTTACTCTTGGGACTGCAGCTCGAGATGTGAATTATCTTATTTCGGATTCTCGTGCCTGAGTACTCTAGAGTTACGGCGCTGCTAAGGACTTGAGACTTGTATTTTGGGAACATGAACAGGCTTTGTCTGACTAGAATGAGCACAAGAGGTCAGGGACATCTAGTTTGGATAGTAAGTGACGTGAGAGACCGGACGGGCTGATACTGGGACGACTTTACCTTTTCCTTTTGATTTACCTGTATATTGTTACTACATGACGTTAGTATACCTGTGTGTACATGGTTATCTGTCCAACTTGATATGTATTTGTGTATTTGCTTATCCGTCTTCTTGATATGGCGTGTTATGTGCGTATATATTGATTTGTGTATTTGGAATGCTAGAATTTGTTACTGTAGTCAATTTACTGTGTTTATTCACTAAATTACCTTTTTGGGGGAAAAGAAAAGAAAAGAGAGGGGGAAAACATATATATGGACGGGAGACGTAGTCGTGGACGTGGAGCTAGTCGTGGCCGTGGAGCTAGGCAAGCTCAAGAACCGAGAGAAGAAAGAGAAACAGTGGCCGAGCAAGAACAGGGACCGAGGGTTGAGGCTGGAGATCAAATGGCGACGGCGATGCGACAAATGACAAATATCCTGGCACGACTGGTAGATCAACAAGGTCAAATGCCAGTGAATCAACCCCGGAATCCTGAGATCGGAGAGGATAAGGCTCTTGAGAGGTTCCAAAAGTTTCTACCTCCGAAATTTCAAGGAGGGCCTGATCCAGATATAGCTGAGCAGTGGTTGGAGGCAATGATTAATATCTTCGCGGCTTTGAATTACACGGAGCAAAGACAAGTAAATTTTGCTGTATTTCAATTCGAAGGACCAGCCCGCGCGTGGTGGAATGTAATTAAGGCCAAGTGGGAAAGAGAACAGACGGTATGGACATGGGCGAACTTTGTAAGGGAATTTAATGAAAAGTATCTCCCACCTTTAGTCCAAGAAAGGAGGGATGACGAATTTATTGGGTTGCGTCAGGGAACCCTAAGTGTGGCTGAATATGAGACCAAATTTACTAGACTGTCTAAATTCGCTTCCGAATTGGTGGTAACGGAGCGACGGAGAATAAGACGATTTATACAAGGACTAAATTTGGAAATCCAGGAGGCATTAGCGGCAGTTCAAGTTAATACGTTTACAGAGGCTCTTGAGAAGGCCCAAAGAATTGAGGATGTGAAAGCCCAAGTAAAAGCCTTTCAAACGCGGAAAAGAGATACATCCAGCAGTATACCTGAGGAATCTGGAGAACAGATACTGCTCTCCAAAGTGCAAGAAATGAACCATTCACCTCGCCCACCTTGGACATTAAGAGCAGTCGATGAAAGGTCCATGAAAGGAAGTCAGATCGGATCAAAGGACATTTCTCGAGAAGATCCAACAGTAGTTCCTCGATTGGCCTGTGGATACTGTGGAAAGGCAAATCACACTGAGAATGATTGCTGGCGAAAAGGGGGAAAATGTTTGATTTGTGGGAGTAGCAATCATCAACTTAGCAATTGCCCGAAGAAACAGCCACGAGAGGGTAGTACTCAACAAGTGGAAGGAACCAAACTGAAACAAATTCATGAAAGAGGAAACCGAACAAAGGTATCAACACAAGTTTATGCCGTAGATCAGCACCGAGTTCTGGGGTCCTCCGAGGCGACGGAAGGTATGAATTTCGAGGTCGAAATTCTTTTAAGGGGGAGAGAGTGTGAGGACTCGCAAATTTCTTATATTTTTCTCAAAAATGCCTTTTATTTGGAAATTATTCATTTATTATAGCCTACTACCCAGTAATTCCATAATAAGTGCAAATGAACCTAGAAAGTAGGGTTTCACTTTTCGGTTTCAAGACTGGAGCAAATTAGGGTTTTCGCGATTTTTCACCGGATGATTTTTCGGTACGAAGCAAGGATCAAATTTGGTGATTAAAAGTGACTTTTAGGTGAGAAATAATATGTGATTAGAAGCAATGATATAAGGTTAGTGAATAGGAAGTAAAAACCCTAATACGTGCGATTTAAGGAAAAACGGTGCGAACCGACGTGTACCGCGCACTACCTATTGAACGCACCGCTGGACCACCACTTTCTTACCACATGAGCTCATTGATATTTGAGCAAAATATCCCCTCATTTCCAGCTGCCTTTGACCGAAATTTGTGGCCAAAAGTGCAAGGAGAAGAAAGAGAAAATTTTGTGATTGTGGTTGATCCAAGTGTTGGCAAAACTTGTGGCTTAGACTAATCCTAATCTTCTTGCCTTTTAATCACCATAGAGCAGCCTTTCTTCTTCATTTTTCCTTGAGCTTGGCCGAGACAAGAGAGAGAGAAAGGGGAGCAAGAGAAAACAATTTTCTTCTTGATTTGCACCATCTAAGTGAGGAATCAAAATTCTAAACCGATTAAAGAGTGAGTTGTGGGCTTGGGAAGCTAGGGGAACTAAAAATTTCCAAAGGTGGTGAAGTATCACTCTTTCAAGCTTTGTTTTGAGGTATAAGATCTGATCATGGTTCTTGTTCTTTTAATTTCTGGTTTAAGATGTTATCTAGCTCATGTTTTGATTAGACTACAAGTTATACAAGTTGTTGTGATGATTTTGGATGATATATGCAAGTTAGGGTTTGATGATTTTCTGCCTAAACTTGTTGTATGGTTAGTATATGTTGTATATAAGATTATATAAGGGGCTTTGGTAGTGATTGGAACAAGGAAAGGAAGAAAATTCAATTGAAAACCAAAATTTCCAGATTTCTGGAATTTCATGTTTCAGTTCTGCCCGGTACTGTTACTCATAGTTAGAGGCCGAATTAGGCTTGGCATAAAACATAAAAGTTGTATAGAATGATATTTTATAGGTGCCTACAAAATTTCAACTCAATCAGAGCAACGTAGCCTGTGAAAAGACCGATTTACCCCTGCTGCCCTGTTTCTACCCGAACTTGATAATTGCCTCTGTAATTGGTTAATTTGATTGGGAATGCTTCTGATTTAGTTGTTGATGTCTTCTTAAGAATTGTAGCCTTGTATCTTAGTTTTCGGATGGCTTTGGAATCACTTGATTTGGACTTAGGGAGCCTGACTTGTGATATTTGAGCGAGAATGCGGTTTGTAAACCTGTTTTGACGGTGCTGGTTTGGTATACTGATCTTTTGACCTAGTTGCACTACAAACTGGACTGAGTGACCTTCTTCAATCTTGTATCCCTTTCTCTTAGCTTCGAAATGGTATAAGTTTCACCTCAATCCGATAAGCGTAGCCTCGGATGTGCCCATTCCGCAAAACCCTATCAAATCTGTTTTTTTTGTAAACTTCATTTCCGCATTTGTTATTAGTTGATTTATGTCCTTGTATTGTCTTGAGCCTATGGAACGGCTATTGAAATGCATTTGTGTTGTGTATAAACTTGGGCTTGAATGAGAAAAATAATGAAGCCAAAATGGCTGGAAAATTAGGTAAACACAAAGGGCGTGCTGCCCAAATTTTCGCTCAAGGACTAAGTTTCTATTTGAATTTGTATATTTTCGTTTGGCAAATACTATGATCGTTTTACCATTCCAAAACATGATACCTCTTCAATTTGAAACGCCAAATGTTTACTTACTCTGTACCCAAAATATAGAAGTATGAGTTAGGGTTTTATCGGCCACAAGTGAACTACTTTCAAGTACGGTTTTAAGAGTCTTCCTTTTCCATATGATTTTCATCAAAACCCTTGTTATATAACCTCTACTTGAATATATAGTGACTTTTAGTCATACAAACGATTCTTTACGATTCCGAAAGAATATTTTCTTAGCCTATCTATTTGTCTTTTGATTTGTCGTTAGTCAAATGTTTTCCGTTGGAATTCTATAAGCCTTTTGAGCTTGGTTTTGCGATTGATTTTGAAACCCTAGTTATTTTCATCCTTGGGTCCAAACAACCCTATTTTTACTTGAAAGTTATCTTTACACGTTTTACTCCTAATTAGTCGGGTTTCTTCGTTTCCCCTTAAATGTTTTGCTCGATAAACTGTAATATGTTCTCTTGTTCAATCTTAGGTTTCATTGGTGACTAAGGGTAATATCCGGAAGGATATTTTGCACGTTATTTTGCATAACTAGGTGAGTGTTCTTTGTTTGTTATATTTCCTTGACTTATTGGCTTGTTATTATTGATTGATAATGTGTTAAGTGCTTTTAATGATTGTTAAAACGAGTTTTCTAGGCGAGTGTGTACTTTATCGCACTCGACCTAAATAAATGTGAAATTTTCAATGATTAAATGATTAAATGCTAGTTGCGCATGAATGTAAGCCGTTTGGCTGAACTGGGCCCTGCCCTTCGTTACCGATCGACTCGAGCCAGAAGCGGACTCGGTCGGGCGATATGGTGACCCTGGGTGAATTTGGTATATTCGAGTATTACCTTGTAGTCCGGCTACGTCCGGATGGGTGGAGTCCGGCCAACGTCCGGATGGGTGGAGTCCGGTCAACGTCCGGAAGGGGATGAATGAACGAACGAAGGCACGAGGGTTTACTTCTCAAAAAGGAAATTTTCAAATAATTGGAGGAATAAGGGGAAATGTCTGGAGAACGAACGAACGAACGAATAGCTCCATGTGAGCCCGTATCCTTTTAATGAATGTTACTATCGCTTTCCATTGTAAATGTTTCTTGAATTATTGATACTCCATGTTTAATGTATTGAATTGATTGTTTGATTATCTGTTCGGAACCTCACTGAGCTTTTAGCTCACCCCTTTAGTTTTGTTTTCCTTAACAGGGGACGGCGAGCAGAATGAGAGCATAGACTAGCCAGTCTAGTTCTTTTGTTTCTTTTGTTTCTTTTGTAGTGGTTCTCGCCTAGTGCTTGGCACGGGCTGGACGTATGAAGGATTGAGAACCTTTGTATATTCGATCTTTACACTCCCTTTTGGGGATGGCAATGTATATAAGTTTCGCTTTAAGTTCTGGATCGTTGCCCTATTTATTCTTGTGATTTATTCAGATTTTAAGTGAGGACTGTAGTGAATGAGTGAGTCCCGGCGAGAGTTGGGCAGGCGGTCCGCCGAACCCTGGGGTACGCCCTAGGGAAAGGTGGGGCCGTCACAGGTGGTATCAGAGCTTAGGCTTCAGATATCTGTAGTGTATCCTAGGCTTGAAGTTTAGGATGCCGGACTGTGGGATTCGATTTGACTTGAAAGTTAAGCGATTGAGGGATAAAACCTATAGCTGCTTCGCGTGGTCTCTGTGCGGAGTGACCCTGGACTAAGCGGTGAATAAGTATGAAGGACTAAGTGAAGCTATGAATTGCGAATGTTATAGGTCTTAAATCTTTCTCATGGTATCTGAGGACCATAGATAGGTATGTCAGGTAGGAATTCCGATTGTAGATAGTTTACTCTTGGGACTGCAGCTCGAGATGTGAATTATCTTATTTCGGATTCTCGTGCCTGAGTACTCTAGAGTTACGGCGCTGCTAAGGACTTGAGACTTGTATTTTGGGAACATGAACAGGCTTTGTCTGACTAGAATGAGCACAAGAGGTCAGGGACATCTAGTTTGGATAGTAAGTGACGTGAGAGACCGGACGGGCTGATACTGGGACGACTTTACCTTTTCCTTTTGATTTACCTGTATATTGTTACTACATGACGTTAGTATACCTGTGTGTACATGGTTATCTGTCCAACTTGATATGTATTTGTGTATTTGCTTATCCGTCTTCTTGATATGGCGTGTTATGTGCGTATATATTGATTTGTGTATTTGGAATGCTAGAATTTGTTACTGTAGTCAATTTACTGTGTTTATTCACTAAATTACCTTTTTGGGGGAAAAGAAAAGAAAAGAGAGGGGGAAAACATATATATGGACGGGAGACGTAGTCGTGGACGTGGAGCTAGTCGTGGCCGTGGAGCTAGGCAAGCTCAAGAACCGAGAGAAGAAAGAGAAACAGTGGCCGAGCAAGAACAGGGACCGAGGGTTGAGGCTGGAGATCAAATGGCGACGGCGATGCGACAAATGACAAATATCCTGGCACGACTGGTAGATCAACAAGGTCAAATGCCAGTGAATCAACCCCGGAATCCTGAGATCGGAGAGGATAAGGCTCTTGAGAGGTTCCAAAAGTTTCTACCTCCGAAATTTCAAGGAGGGCCTGATCCAGATATAGCTGAGCAGTGGTTGGAGGCAATGATTAATATCTTCGCGGCTTTGAATTACACGGAGCAAAGACAAGTAAATTTTGCTGTATTTCAATTCGAAGGACCAGCCCGCGCGTGGTGGAATGTAATTAAGGCCAAGTGGGAAAGAGAACAGACGGTATGGACATGGGCGAACTTTGTAAGGGAATTTAATGAAAAGTATCTCCCACCTTTAGTCCAAGAAAGGAGGGATGACGAATTTATTGGGTTGCGTCAGGGAACCCTAAGTGTGGCTGAATATGAGACCAAATTTACTAGACTGTCTAAATTCGCTTCCGAATTGGTGGTAACGGAGCGACGGAGAATAAGACGATTTATACAAGGACTAAATTTGGAAATCCAGGAGGCATTAGCGGCAGTTCAAGTTAATACGTTTACAGAGGCTCTTGAGAAGGCCCAAAGAATTGAGGATGTGAAAGCCCAAGTAAAAGCCTTTCAAACGCGGAAAAGAGATACATCCAGCAGTATACCTGAGGAATCTGGAGAACAGATACTGCTCTCCAAAGTGCAAAAAATGAACCATTCACCTCGCCCACCTTGGACATTAAGAGCAGTCGATGAAAGGTCCATGAAAGGAAGTCAGATCGGATCAAAGGACATTTCTCGAGAAGATCCAACAGTAGTTCCTCGATTGGCCTGTGGATACTGTGGAAAGGCAAATCACACTGAGAATGATTGCTGGCGAAAAGGGGGAAAATGTTTGATTTGTGGGAGTAGCAATCATCAACTTAGCAATTGCCCGAAGAAACAGCCACGAGAGGGTAGTACTCAACAAGTGGAAGGAACCAAACTGAAACAAATTCATGAAAGAGGAAACCGAACAAAGGTATCAACACAAGTTTATGCCGTAGATCAGCACCGAGTTCTGGGGTCCTCCGAGGCGACGGAAGGTATGAATTTCGAGGTCGAAATTCTTTTAAGGGGGAGAGAGTGTGAGGACTCGCAAATTTCTTATATTTTTCTCAAAAATGCCTTTTATTTGGAAATTATTCATTTATTATAGCCTACTACCCAGTAATTCCATAATAAGTGCAAATGAACCTAGAAAGTAGGGTTTCACTTTTCGGTTTCAAGACTGGAGCAAATTAGGGTTTTCGCGATTTTTCACCGGATGATTTTTCGGTACGAAGCAAGGATCAAATTTGGTGATTAAAAGTGACTTTTAGGTGAGAAATAATATGTGATTAGAAGCAATGATATAAGGTTAGTGAATAGGAAGTAAAAACCCTAATACGTGCGATTTAAGGAAAAACGGTGCGAACCGACGTGTACCGCGCACTACCTATTGAACGCACCGCTGGACCACCACTTTCTTACCACATGAGCTCATTGATATTTGAGCAAAATATCCCCTCATTTCCAGCTGCCTTTGACCGAAATTTGTGGCCAAAAGTGCAAGGAGAAGAAAGAGAAAATTTTGTGATTGTGGTTGATCCAAGTGTTGGCAAAACTTGTGGCTTAGACTAATCCTAATCTTCTTGCCTTTTAATCACCATAGAGCAGCCTTTCTTCTTCATTTTTCCTTGAGCTTGGCCGAGACAAGAGAGAGAGAAAGGGGGAGCAAGAGAAAACAATTTTCTTCTTGATTTGCACCATCTAAGTGAGGAATCAAAATTCTAAACCGATTAAAGAGTGAGTTGTGGGCTTGGGAAGCTAGGGGAACTAAAAATTTCCAAAGGTGGTGAAGTATCACTCTTTCAAGCTTTGTTTTGAGGTATAAGATCTGATCATGGTTCTTGTTCTTTTAATTTCTGGTTTAAGATGTTATCTAGCTCATGTTTTGATTAGACTACAAGTTATACAAGTTGTTGTGATGATTTTGGATGATATATGCAAGTTAGGGTTTGATGATTTTCTGCCTAAACTTGTTGTATGGTTAGTATATGTTGTATATAAGATTATATAAGGGGCTTTGGTAGTGATTGGAACAAGGAAAGGAAGAAAATTCAATTGAAAACCAAAATTTCCAGATTTCTGGAATTTCATGTTTCAGTTCTGCCCGGTACTGTTACTCATAGTTAGAGGCCGAATTAGGCTTGGCATAAAACATAAAAGTTGTATAGAATGATATTTTATAGGTGCCTACAAAATTTCAACTCAATCAGAGCAACGTAGCCTGTGAAAAGACCGATTTACCCCTGCTGCCCTGTTTCTACCCGAACTTGATAATTGCCTCTGTAATTGGTTAATTTGATTGGGAATGCTTCTGATTTAGTTGTTGATGTCTTCTTAAGAATTGTAGCCTTGTATCTTAGTTTTCGGATGGCTTTGGAATCACTTGATTTGGACTTAGGGAGCCTGACTTGTGATATTTGAGCGAGAATGCGGTTTGTAAACCTGTTTTGACGGTGCTGGTTTGGTATACTGATCTTTTGACCTAGTTGCACTACAAACTGGACTGAGTGACCTTCTTCAATCTTGTATCCCTTTCTCTTAGCTTCGAAATGGTATAAGTTTCACCTCAATCCGATAAGCGTAGCCTCGGATGTGCCCATTCCGCAAAACCCTATCAAATCTGTTTTTTTTGTAAACTTCATTTCCGCATTTGTTATTAGTTGATTTATGTCCTTGTATTGTCTTGAGCCTATGGAACGGCTATTGAAATGCATTTGTGTTGTGTATAAACTTGGGCTTGAATGAGAAAAATAATGAAGCCAAAATGGCTGGAAAATTAGGTAAACACAAAGGGCGTGCTGCCCAAATTTTCGCTCAAGGACTAAGTTTCTATTTG
Source organism: Coffea arabica (assembly GCF_036785885.1). NCBI lineage: Eukaryota > Viridiplantae > Streptophyta > Magnoliopsida > Gentianales > Rubiaceae > Coffea > Coffea arabica. The sequence goes on along the minus strand of NC_092311.1, from coordinate 23,013,666 downwards.
AATTTGTATATTTTCGTTTGGCAAATACTATGATCGTTTTACCATTCCAAAACATGATACCTCTTCAATTTGAAACGCCAAATGTTTACTTACTCTGTACCCAAAATATAGAAGTATGAGTTAGGGTTTTATCGGCCACAAGTGAACTACTTTCAAGTACGGTTTTAAGAGTCTTCCTTTTCCATATGATTTTCATCAAAACCCTTGTTATATAACCTCTACTTGAATATATAGTGACTTTTAGTCATACAAACGATTCTTTACGATTCCGAAAGAATATTTTCTTAGCCTATCTATTTGTCTTTTGATTTGTCGTTAGTCAAATGTTTTCCGTTGGAATTCTATAAGCCTTTTGAGCTTGGTTTTGCGATTGATTTTGAAACCCTAGTTATTTTCATCCTTGGGTCCAAACAACCCTATTTTTACTTGAAAGTTATCTTTACACGTTTTACTCCTAATTAGTCGGGTTTCTTCGTTTCCCCTTAAATGTTTTGCTCGATAAACTGTAATATGTTCTCTTGTTCAATCTTAGGTTTCATTGGTGACTAAGGGTAATATCCGGAAGGATATTTTGCACGTTATTTTGCATAACTAGGTGAGTGTTCTTTGTTTGTTATATTTCCTTGACTTATTGGCTTGTTATTATTGATTGATAATGTGTTAAGTGCTTTTAATGATTGTTAAAACGAGTTTTCTAGGCGAGTGTGTACTTTATCGCACTCGACCTAAATAAATGTGAAATTTTCAATGATTAAATGATTAAATGCTAGTTGCGCATGAATGTAAGCCGTTTGGCTGAACTGGGCCCTGCCCTTCGTTACCGATCGACTCGAGCCAGAAGCGGACTCGGTCGGGCGATATGGTGACCCTGGGTGAATTTGGTATATTCGAGTATTACCTTGTAGTCCGGCTACGTCCGGATGGGTGGAGTCCGGCCAACGTCCGGATGGGTGGAGTCCGGTCAACGTCCGGAAGGGGATGAATGAACGAACGAAGGCACGAGGGTTTACTTCTCAAAAAGGAAATTTTCAAATAATTGGAGGAATAAGGGGAAATGTCTGGAGAACGAACGAACGAACGAATAGCTCCATGTGAGCCCGTATCCTTTTAATGAATGTTACTATCGCTTTCCATTGTAAATGTTTCTTGAATTATTGATACTCCATGTTTAATGTATTGAATTGATTGTTTGATTATCTGTTCGGAACCTCACTGAGCTTTTAGCTCACCCCTTTAGTTTTGTTTTCCTTAACAGGGGACGGCGAGCAGAATGAGAGCATAGACTAGCCAGTCTAGTTCTTTTGTTTCTTTTGTTTCTTTTGTAGTGGTTCTCGCCTAGTGCTTGGCACGGGCTGGACGTATGAAGGATTGAGAACCTTTGTATATTCGATCTTTACACTCCCTTTTGGGGATGGCAATGTATATAAGTTTCGCTTTAAGTTCTGGATCGTTGCCCTATTTATTCTTGTGATTTATTCAGATTTTAAGTGAGGACTGTAGTGAATGAGTGAGTCCCGGCGAGAGTTGGGCAGGCGGTCCGCCGAACCCTGGGGTACGCCCTAGGGAAAGGTGGGGCCGTCACAGGTGGTATCAGAGCTTAGGCTTCAGATATCTGTAGTGTATCCTAGGCTTGAAGTTTAGGATGCCGGACTGTGGGATTCGATTTGACTTGAAAGTTAAGCGATTGAGGGATAAAACCTATAGCTGCTTCGCGTGGTCTCTGTGCGGAGTGACCCTGGACTAAGCGGTGAATAAGTATGAAGGACTAAGTGAAGCTATGAATTGCGAATGTTATAGGTCTTAAATCTTTCTCATGGTATCTGAGGACCATAGATAGGTATGTCAGGTAGGAATTCCGATTGTAGATAGTTTACTCTTGGGACTGCAGCTCGAGATGTGAATTATCTTATTTCGGATTCTCGTGCCTGAGTACTCTAGAGTTACGGCGCTGCTAAGGACTTGAGACTTGTATTTTGGGAACATGAACAGGCTTTGTCTGACTAGAATGAGCACAAGAGGTCAGGGACATCTAGTTTGGATAGTAAGTGACGTGAGAGACCGGACGGGCTGATACTGGGACGACTTTACCTTTTCCTTTTGATTTACCTGTATATTGTTACTACATGACGTTAGTATACCTGTGTGTACATGGTTATCTGTCCAACTTGATATGTATTTGTGTATTTGCTTATCCGTCTTCTTGATATGGCGTGTTATGTGCGTATATATTGATTTGTGTATTTGGAATGCTAGAATTTGTTACTGTAGTCAATTTACTGTGTTTATTCACTAAATTACCTTTTTGGGGGAAAAGAAAAGAAAAGAGAGGGGGAAAACATATATATGGACGGGAGACGTAGTCGTGGACGTGGAGCTAGTCGTGGCCGTGGAGCTAGGCAAGCTCAAGAACCGAGAGAAGAAAGAGAAACAGTGGCCGAGCAAGAACAGGGACCGAGGGTTGAGGCTGGAGATCAAATGGCGACGGCGATGCGACAAATGACAAATATCCTGGCACGACTGGTAGATCAACAAGGTCAAATGCCAGTGAATCAACCCCGGAATCCTGAGATCGGAGAGGATAAGGCTCTTGAGAGGTTCCAAAAGTTTCTACCTCCGAAATTTCAAGGAGGGCCTGATCCAGATATAGCTGAGCAGTGGTTGGAGGCAATGATTAATATCTTCGCGGCTTTGAATTACACGGAGCAAAGACAAGTAAATTTTGCTGTATTTCAATTCGAAGGACCAGCCCGCGCGTGGTGGAATGTAATTAAGGCCAAGTGGGAAAGAGAACAGACGGTATGGACATGGGCGAACTTTGTAAGGGAATTTAATGAAAAGTATCTCCCACCTTTAGTCCAAGAAAGGAGGGATGACGAATTTATTGGGTTGCGTCAGGGAACCCTAAGTGTGGCTGAATATGAGACCAAATTTACTAGACTGTCTAAATTCGCTTCCGAATTGGTGGTAACGGAGCGACGGAGAATAAGACGATTTATACAAGGACTAAATTTGGAAATCCAGGAGGCATTAGCGGCAGTTCAAGTTAATACGTTTACAGAGGCTCTTGAGAAGGCCCAAAGAATTGAGGATGTGAAAGCCCAAGTAAAAGCCTTTCAAACGCGGAAAAGAGATACATCCAGCAGTATACCTGAGGAATCTGGAGAACAGATACTGCTCTCCAAAGTGCAAAAAATGAACCATTCACCTCGCCCACCTTGGACATTAAGAGCAGTCGATGAAAGGTCCATGAAAGGAAGTCAGATCGGATCAAAGGACATTTCTCGAGAAGATCCAACAGTAGTTCCTCGATTGGCCTGTGGATACTGTGGAAAGGCAAATCACACTGAGAATGATTGCTGGCGAAAAGGGGGAAAATGTTTGATTTGTGGGAGTAGCAATCATCAACTTAGCAATTGCCCGAAGAAACAGCCACGAGAGGGTAGTACTCAACAAGTGGAAGGAACCAAACTGAAACAAATTCATGAAAGAGGAAACCGAACAAAGGTATCAACACAAGTTTATGCCGTAGATCAGCACCGAGTTCTGGGGTCCTCCGAGGCGACGGAAGGTATGAATTTCGAGGTCGAAATTCTTTTAAGGGGGAGAGAGTGTGAGGACTCGCAAATTTCTTATATTTTTCTCAAAAATGCCTTTTATTTGGAAATTATTCATTTATTATAGCCTACTACCCAGTAATTCCATAATAAGTGCAAATGAACCTAGAAAGTAGGGTTTCACTTTTCGGTTTCAAGACTGGAGCAAATTAGGGTTTTCGCGATTTTTCACCGGATGATTTTTCGGTACGAAGCAAGGATCAAATTTGGTGATTAAAAGTGACTTTTAGGTGAGAAATAATATGTGATTAGAAGCAATGATATAAGGTTAGTGAATAGGAAGTAAAAACCCTAATACGTGCGATTTAAGGAAAAACGGTGCGAACCGACGTGTACCGCGCACTACCTATTGAACGCACCGCTGGACCACCACTTTCTTACCACATGAGCTCATTGATATTTGAGCAAAATATCCCCTCATTTCCAGCTGCCTTTGACCGAAATTTGTGGCCAAAAGTGCAAGGAGAAGAAAGAGAAAATTTTGTGATTGTGGTTGATCCAAGTGTTGGCAAAACTTGTGGCTTAGACTAATCCTAATCTTCTTGCCTTTTAATCACCATAGAGCAGCCTTTCTTCTTCATTTTTCCTTGAGCTTGGCCGAGACAAGAGAGAGAGAAAGGGGAGCAAGAGAAAACAATTTTCTTCTTGATTTGCACCATCTAAGTGAGGAATCAAAATTCTAAACCGATTAAAGAGTGAGTTGTGGGCTTGGGAAGCTAGGGGAACTAAAAATTTCCAAAGGTGGTGAAGTATCACTCTTTCAAGCTTTGTTTTGAGGTATAAGATCTGATCATGGTTCTTGTTCTTTTAATTTCTGGTTTAAGATGTTATCTAGCTCATGTTTTGATTAGACTACAAGTTATACAAGTTGTTGTGATGATTTTGGATGATATATGCAAGTTAGGGTTTGATGATTTTCTGCCTAAACTTGTTGTATGGTTAGTATATGTTGTATATAAGATTATATAAGGGGCTTTGGTAGTGATTGGAACAAGGAAAGGAAGAAAATTCAATTGAAAACCAAAATTTCCAGATTTCTGGAATTTCATGTTTCAGTTCTGCCCGGTACTGTTACTCATAGTTAGAGGCCGAATTAGGCTTGGCATAAAACATAAAAGTTGTATAGAATGATATTTTATAGGTGCCTACAAAATTTCAACTCAATCAGAGCAACGTAGCCTGTGAAAAGACCGATTTACCCCTGCTGCCCTGTTTCTACCCGAACTTGATAATTGCCTCTGTAATTGGTTAATTTGATTGGGAATGCTTCTGATTTAGTTGTTGATGTCTTCTTAAGAATTGTAGCCTTGTATCTTAGTTTTCGGATGGCTTTGGAATCACTTGATTTGGACTTAGGGAGCCTGACTTGTGATATTTGAGCGAGAATGCGGTTTGTAAACCTGTTTTGACGGTGCTGGTTTGGTATACTGATCTTTTGACCTAGTTGCACTACAAACTGGACTGAGTGACCTTCTTCAATCTTGTATCCCTTTCTCTTAGCTTCGAAATGGTATAAGTTTCACCTCAATCCGATAAGCGTAGCCTCGGATGTGCCCATTCCGCAAAACCCTATCAAATCTGTTTTTTTTGTAAACTTCATTTCCGCATTTGTTATTAGTTGATTTATGTCCTTGTATTGTCTTGAGCCTATGGAACGGCTATTGAAATGCATTTGTGTTGTGTATAAACTTGGGCTTGAATGAGAAAAATAATGAAGCCAAAATGGCTGGAAAATTAGGTAAACACAAAGGGCGTGCTGCCCAAATTTTCGCTCAAGGACTAAGTTTCTATTTGAATTTGTATATTTTCGTTTGGCAAATACTATGATCGTTTTACCATTCCAAAACATGATACCTCTTCAATTTGAAACGCCAAATGTTTACTTACTCTGTACCCAAAATATAGAAGTATGAGTTAGGGTTTTATCGGCCACAAGTGAACTACTTTCAAGTACGGTTTTAAGAGTCTTCCTTTTCCATATGATTTTCATCAAAACCCTTGTTATATAACCTCTACTTGAATATATAGTGACTTTTAGTCATACAAACGATTCTTTACGATTCCGAAAGAATATTTTCTTAGCCTATCTATTTGTCTTTTGATTTGTCGTTAGTCAAATGTTTTCCGTTGGAATTCTATAAGCCTTTTGAGCTTGGTTTTGCGATTGATTTTGAAACCCTAGTTATTTTCATCCTTGGGTCCAAACAACCCTATTTTTACTTGAAAGTTATCTTTACACGTTTTACTCCTAATTAGTCGGGTTTCTTCGTTTCCCCTTAAATGTTTTGCTCGATAAACTGTAATATGTTCTCTTGTTCAATCTTAGGTTTCATTGGTGACTAAGGGTAATATCCGGAAGGATATTTTGCACGTTATTTTGCATAACTAGGTGAGTGTTCTTTGTTTGTTATATTTCCTTGACTTATTGGCTTGTTATTATTGATTGATAATGTGTTAAGTGCTTTTAATGATTGTTAAAACGAGTTTTCTAGGCGAGTGTGTACTTTATCGCACTCGACCTAAATAAATGTGAAATTTTCAATGATTAAATGATTAAATGCTAGTTGCGCATGAATGTAAGCCGTTTGGCTGAACTGGGCCCTGCCCTTCGTTACCGATCGACTCGAGCCAGAAGCGGACTCGGTCGGGCGATATGGTGACCCTGGGTGAATTTGGTATATTCGAGTATTACCTTGTAGTCCGGCTACGTCCGGATGGGTGGAGTCCGGCCAACGTCCGGATGGGTGGAGTCCGGTCAACGTCCGGAAGGGGATGAATGAACGAACGAAGGCACGAGGGTTTACTTCTCAAAAAGGAAATTTTCAAATAATTGGAGGAATAAGGGGAAATGTCTGGAGAACGAACGAACGAACGAATAGCTCCATGTGAGCCCGTATCCTTTTAATGAATGTTACTATCGCTTTCCATTGTAAATGTTTCTTGAATTATTGATACTCCATGTTTAATGTATTGAATTGATTGTTTGATTATCTGTTCGGAACCTCACTGAGCTTTTAGCTCACCCCTTTAGTTTTGTTTTCCTTAACAGGGGACGGCGAGCAGAATGAGAGCATAGACTAGCCAGTCTAGTTCTTTTGTTTCTTTTGTTTCTTTTGTAGTGGTTCTCGCCTAGTGCTTGGCACGGGCTGGACGTATGAAGGATTGAGAACCTTTGTATATTCGATCTTTACACTCCCTTTTGGGGATGGCAATGTATATAAGTTTCGCTTTAAGTTCTGGATCGTTGCCCTATTTATTCTTGTGATTTATTCAGATTTTAAGTGAGGACTGTAGTGAATGAGTGAGTCCCGGCGAGAGTTGGGCAGGCGGTCCGCCGAACCCTGGGGTACGCCCTAGGGAAAGGTGGGGCCGTCACAGGTGGTATCAGAGCTTAGGCTTCAGATATCTGTAGTGTATCCTAGGCTTGAAGTTTAGGATGCCGGACTGTGGGATTCGATTTGACTTGAAAGTTAAGCGATTGAGGGATAAAACCTATAGCTGCTTCGCGTGGTCTCTGTGCGGAGTGACCCTGGACTAAGCGGTGAATAAGTATGAAGGACTAAGTGAAGCTATGAATTGCGAATGTTATAGGTCTTAAATCTTTCTCATGGTATCTGAGGACCATAGATAGGTATGTCAGGTAGGAATTCCGATTGTAGATAGTTTACTCTTGGGACTGCAGCTCGAGATGTGAATTATCTTATTTCGGATTCTCGTGCCTGAGTACTCTAGAGTTACGGCGCTGCTAAGGACTTGAGACTTGTATTTTGGGAACATGAACAGGCTTTGTCTGACTAGAATGAGCACAAGAGGTCAGGGACATCTAGTTTGGATAGTAAGTGACGTGAGAGACCGGACGGGCTGATACTGGGACGACTTTACCTTTTCCTTTTGATTTACCTGTATATTGTTACTACATGACGTTAGTATACCTGTGTGTACATGGTTATCTGTCCAACTTGATATGTATTTGTGTATTTGCTTATCCGTCTTCTTGATATGGCGTGTTATGTGCGTATATATTGATTTGTGTATTTGGAATGCTAGAATTTGTTACTGTAGTCAATTTACTGTGTTTATTCACTAAATTACCTTTTTGGGGGAAAAGAAAAGAAAAGAGAGGGGGAAAACATATATATGGACGGGAGACGTAGTCGTGGACGTGGAGCTAGTCGTGGCCGTGGAGCTAGGCAAGCTCAAGAACCGAGAGAAGAAAGAGAAACAGTGGCCGAGCAAGAACAGGGACCGAGGGTTGAGGCTGGAGATCAAATGGCGACGGCGATGCGACAAATGACAAATATCCTGGCACGACTGGTAGATCAACAAGGTCAAATGCCAGTGAATCAACCCCGGAATCCTGAGATCGGAGAGGATAAGGCTCTTGAGAGGTTCCAAAAGTTTCTACCTCCGAAATTTCAAGGAGGGCCTGATCCAGATATAGCTGAGCAGTGGTTGGAGGCAATGATTAATATCTTCGCGGCTTTGAATTACACGGAGCAAAGACAAGTAAATTTTGCTGTATTTCAATTCGAAGGACCAGCCCGCGCGTGGTGGAATGTAATTAAGGCCAAGTGGGAAAGAGAACAGACGGTATGGACATGGGCGAACTTTGTAAGGGAATTTAATGAAAAGTATCTCCCACCTTTAGTCCAAGAAAGGAGGGATGACGAATTTATTGGGTTGCGTCAGGGAACCCTAAGTGTGGCTGAATATGAGACCAAATTTACTAGACTGTCTAAATTCGCTTCCGAATTGGTGGTAACGGAGCGACGGAGAATAAGACGATTTATACAAGGACTAAATTTGGAAATCCAGGAGGCATTAGCGGCAGTTCAAGTTAATACGTTTACAGAGGCTCTTGAGAAGGCCCAAAGAATTGAGGATGTGAAAGCCCAAGTAAAAGCCTTTCAAACGCGGAAAAGAGATACATCCAGCAGTATACCTGAGGAATCTGGAGAACAGATACTGCTCTCCAAAGTGCAAAAAATGAACCATTCACCTCGCCCACCTTGGACATTAAGAGCAGTCGATGAAAGGTCCATGAAAGGAAGTCAGATCGGATCAAAGGACATTTCTCGAGAAGATCCAACAGTAGTTCCTCGATTGGCCTGTGGATACTGTGGAAAGGCAAATCACACTGAGAATGATTGCTGGCGAAAAGGGGGAAAATGTTTGATTTGTGGGAGTAGCAATCATCAACTTAGCAATTGCCCGAAGAAACAGCCACGAGAGGGTAGTACTCAACAAGTGGAAGGAACCAAACTGAAACAAATTCATGAAAGAGGAAACCGAACAAAGGTATCAACACAAGTTTATGCCGTAGATCAGCACCGAGTTCTGGGGTCCTCCGAGGCGACGGAAGGTATGAATTTCGAGGTCGAAATTCTTTTAAGGGGGAGAGAGTGTGAGGACTCGCAAATTTCTTATATTTTTCTCAAAAATGCCTTTTATTTGGAAATTATTCATTTATTATAGCCTACTACCCAGTAATTCCATAATAAGTGCAAATGAACCTAGAAAGTAGGGTTTCACTTTTCGGTTTCAAGACTGGAGCAAATTAGGGTTTTCGCGATTTTTCACCGGATGATTTTTCGGTACGAAGCAAGGATCAAATTTGGTGATTAAAAGTGACTTTTAGGTGAGAAATAATATGTGATTAGAAGCAATGATATAAGGTTAGTGAATAGGAAGTAAAAACCCTAATACGTGCGATTTAAGGAAAAACGGTGCGAACCGACGTGTACCGCGCACTACCTATTGAACGCACCGCTGGACCACCACTTTCTTACCACATGAGCTCATTGATATTTGAGCAAAATATCCCCTCATTTCCAGCTGCCTTTGACCGAAATTTGTGGCCAAAAGTGCAAGGAGAAGAAAGAGAAAATTTTGTGATTGTGGTTGATCCAAGTGTTGGCAAAACTTGTGGCTTAGACTAATCCTAATCTTCTTGCCTTTTAATCACCATAGAGCAGCCTTTCTTCTTCATTTTTCCTTGAGCTTGGCCGAGACAAGAGAGAGAGAAAGGGGGAGCAAGAGAAAACAATTTTCTTCTTGATTTGCACCATCTAAGTGAGGAATCAAAATTCTAAACCGATTAAAGAGTGAGTTGTGGGCTTGGGAAGCTAGGGGAACTAAAAATTTCCAAAGGTGGTGAAGTATCACTCTTTCAAGCTTTGTTTTGAGGTATAAGATCTGATCATGGTTCTTGTTCTTTTAATTTCTGGTTTAAGATGTTATCTAGCTCATGTTTTGATTAGACTACAAGTTATACAAGTTGTTGTGATGATTTTGGATGATATATGCAAGTTAGGGTTTGATGATTTTCTGCCTAAACTTGTTGTATGGTTAGTATATGTTGTATATAAGATTATATAAGGGGCTTTGGTAGTGATTGGAACAAGGAAAGGAAGAAAATTCAATTGAAAACCAAAATTTCCAGATTTCTGGAATTTCATGTTTCAGTTCTGCCCGGTACTGTTACTCATAGTTAGAGGCCGAATTAGGCTTGGCATAAAACATAAAAGTTGTATAGAATGATATTTTATAGGTGCCTACAAAATTTCAACTCAATCAGAGCAACGTAGCCTGTGAAAAGACCGATTTACCCCTGCTGCCCTGTTTCTACCCGAACTTGATAATTGCCTCTGTAATTGGTTAATTTGATTGGGAATGCTTCTGATTTAGTTGTTGATGTCTTCTTAAGAATTGTAGCCTTGTATCTTAGTTTTCGGATGGCTTTGGAATCACTTGATTTGGACTTAGGGAGCCTGACTTGTGATATTTGAGCGAGAATGCGGTTTGTAAACCTGTTTTGACGGTGCTGGTTTGGTATACTGATCTTTTGACCTAGTTGCACTACAAACTGGACTGAGTGACCTTCTTCAATCTTGTATCCCTTTCTCTTAGCTTCGAAATGGTATAAGTTTCACCTCAATCCGATAAGCGTAGCCTCGGATGTGCCCATTCCGCAAAACCCTATCAAATCTGTTTTTTTTTGTAAACTTCATTTCCGCATTTGTTATTAGTTGATTTATGTCCTTGTATTGTCTTGAGCCTATGGAACGGCTATTGAAATGCATTTGTGTTGTGTATAAACTTGGGCTTGAATGAGAAAAATAATGAAGCCAAAATGGCTGGAAAATTAGGTAAACACAAAGGGCGTGCTGCCCAAATTTTCGCTCAAGGACTAAGTTTCTATTTGAATTTGTATATTTTCGTTTGGCAAATACTATGATCGTTTTACCATTCCAAAACATGATACCTCTTCAATTTGAAACGCCAAATGTTTACTTACTCTGTACCCAAAATATAGAAGTATGAGTTAGGGTTTTATCGGCCACAAGTGAACTACTTTCAAGTACGGTTTTAAGAGTCTTCCTTTTCCATATGATTTTCATCAAAACCCTTGTTATATAACCTCTACTTGAATATATAGTGACTTTTAGTCATACAAACGATTCTTTACGATTCCGAAAGAATATTTTCTTAGCCTATCTATTTGTCTTTTGATTTGTCGTTAGTCAAATGTTTTCCGTTGGAATTCTATAAGCCTTTTGAGCTTGGTTTTGCGATTGATTTTGAAACCCTAGTTATTTTCATCCTTGGGTCCAAACAACCCTATTTTTACTTGAAAGTTATCTTTACACGTTTTACTCCTAATTAGTCGGGTTTCTTCGTTTCCCCTTAAATGTTTTGCTCGATAAACTGTAATATGTTCTCTTGTTCAATCTTAGGTTTCATTGGTGACTAAGGGTAATATCCGGAAGGATATTTTGCACGTTATTTTGCATAACTAGGTGAGTGTTCTTTGTTTGTTATATTTCCTTGACTTATTGGCTTGTTATTATTGATTGATAATGTGTTAAGTGCTTTTAATGATTGTTAAAACGAGTTTTCTAGGCGAGTGTGTACTTTATCGCACTCGACCTAAATAAATGTGAAATTTTCAATGATTAAATGATTAAATGCTAGTTGCGCATGAATGTAAGCCGTTTGGCTGAACTGGGCCCTGCCCTTCGTTACCGATCGACTCGAGCCAGAAGCGGACTCGGTCGGGCGATATGGTGACCCTGGGTGAATTTGGTATATTCGAGTATTACCTTGTAGTCCGGCTACGTCCGGATGGGTGGAGTCCGGCCAACGTCCGGATGGGTGGAGTCCGGTCAACGTCCGGAAGGGGATGAATGAACGAACGAAGGCACGAGGGTTTACTTCTCAAAAAGGAAATTTTCAAATAATTGGAGGAATAAGGGGAAATGTCTGGAGAACGAACGAACGAACGAATAGCTCCATGTGAGCCCGTATCCTTTTAATGAATGTTACTATCGCTTTCCATTGTAAATGTTTCTTGAATTATTGATACTCCATGTTTAATGTATTGAATTGATTGTTTGATTATCTGTTCGGAACCTCACTGAGCTTTTAGCTCACCCCTTTAGTTTTGTTTTCCTTAACAGGGGACGGCGAGCAGAATGAGAGCATAGACTAGCCAGTCTAGTTCTTTTGTTTCTTTTGTTTCTTTTGTAGTGGTTCTCGCCTAGTGCTTGGCACGGGCTGGACGTATGAAGGATTGAGAACCTTTGTATATTCGATCTTTACACTCCCTTTTGGGGATGGCAATGTATATAAGTTTCGCTTTAAGTTCTGGATCGTTGCCCTATTTATTCTTGTGATTTATTCAGATTTTAAGTGAGGACTGTAGTGAATGAGTGAGTCCCGGCGAGAGTTGGGCAGGCGGTCCGCCGAACCCTGGGGTACGCCCTAGGGAAAGGTGGGGCCGTCACAGGTGGTATCAGAGCTTAGGCTTCAGATATCTGTAGTGTATCCTAGGCTTGAAGTTTAGGATGCCGGACTGTGGGATTCGATTTGACTTGAAAGTTAAGCGATTGAGGGATAAAACCTATAGCTGCTTCGCGTGGTCTCTGTGCGGAGTGACCCTGGACTAAGCGGTGAATAAGTATGAAGGACTAAGTGAAGCTATGAATTGCGAATGTTATAGGTCTTAAATCTTTCTCATGGTATCTGAGGACCATAGATAGGTATGTCAGGTAGGAATTCCGATTGTAGATAGTTTACTCTTGGGACTGCAGCTCGAGATGTGAATTATCTTATTTCGGATTCTCGTGCCTGAGTACTCTAGACTTACGGCGCTGCTAAGGACTTGAGACTTGTATTTTGGGAACATGAACAGGCTTTGTCTGACTAGAATGAGCACAAGAGGTCAGGGACATCTAGTTTGGATAGTAAGTGACGTGAGAGACCGGACGGGCTGATACTGGGACGACTTTACCTTTTCCTTTTGATTTACCTGTATATTGTTACTACATGACGTTAGTATACCTGTGTGTACATGGTTATCTGTCCAACTTGATATGTATTTGTGTATTTGCTTATCCGTCTTCTTGATATGGCGTGTTATGTGCGTATATATTGATTTGTGTATTTGGAATGCTAGAATTTGTTACTGTAGTCAATTTACTGTGTTTATTCACTAAATTACCTTTTTGGGGGAAAAGAAAAGAAAAGAGAGGGGGAAAACATATATATGGACGGGAGACGTAGTCGTGGACGTGGAGCTAGTCGTGGCCGTGGAGCTAGGCAAGCTCAAGAACCGAGAGAAGAAAGAGAAACAGTGGCCGAGCAAGAACAGGGACCGAGGGTTGAGGCTGGAGATCAAATGGCGACGGCGATGCGACAAATGACAAATATCCTGGCACGACTGGTAGATCAACAAGGTCAAATGCCAGTGAATCAACCCCGGAATCCTGAGATCGGAGAGGATAAGGCTCTTGAGAGGTTCCAAAAGTTTCTACCTCCGAAATTTCAAGGAGGGCCTGATCCAGATATAGCTGAGCAGTGGTTGGAGGCAATGATTAATATCTTCGCGGCTTTGAATTACACGGAGCAAAGACAAGTAAATTTTGCTGTATTTCAATTCGAAGGACCAGCCCGCGCGTGGTGGAATGTAATTAAGGCCAAGTGGGAAAGAGAACAGACGGTATGGACATGGGCGAACTTTGTAAGGGAATTTAATGAAAAGTATCTCCCACCTTTAGTCCAAGAAAGGAGGGATGACGAATTTATTGGGTTGCGTCAGGGAACCCTAAGTGTGGCTGAATATGAGACCAAATTTACTAGACTGTCTAAATTCGCTTCCGAATTGGTGGTAACGGAGCGACGGAGAATAAGACGATTTATACAAGGACTAAATTTGGAAATCCAGGAGGCATTAGCGGCAGTTCAAGTTAATACGTTTACAGAGGCTCTTGAGAAGGCCCAAAGAATTGAGGATGTGAAAGCCCAAGTAAAAGCCTTTCAAACGCGGAAAAGAGATACATCCAGCAGTATACCTGAGGAATCTGGAGAACAGATACTGCTCTCCAAAGTGCAAAAAATGAACCATTCACCTCGCCCACCTTGGACATTAAGAGCAGTCGATGAAAGGTCCATGAAAGGAAGTCAGATCGGATCAAAGGACATTTCTCGAGAAGATCCAACAGTAGTTCCTCGATTGGCCTGTGGATACTGTGGAAAGGCAAATCACACTGAGAATGATTGCTGGCGAAAAGGGGGAAAATGTTTGATTTGTGGGAGTAGCAATCATCAACTTAGCAATTGCCCGAAGAAACAGCCACGAGAGGGTAGTACTCAACAAGTGGAAGGAACCAAACTGAAACAAATTCATGAAAGAGGAAACCGAACAAAGGTATCAACACAAGTTTATGCCGTAGATCAGCACCGAGTTCTGGGGTCCTCCGAGGCGACGGAAGGTATGAATTTCGAGGTCGAAATTCTTTTAAGGGGGAGAGAGTGTGAGGACTCGCAAATTTCTTATATTTTTCTCAAAAATGCCTTTTATTTGGAAATTATTCATTTATTATAGCCTACTACCCAGTAATTCCATAATAAGTGCAAATGAACCTAGAAAGTAGGGTTTCACTTTTCGGTTTCAAGACTGGAGCAAATTAGGGTTTTCGCGATTTTTCACCGGATGATTTTTCGGTACGAAGCAAGGATCAAATTTGGTGATTAAAAGTGACTTTTAGGTGAGAAATAATATGTGATTAGAAGCAATGATATAAGGTTAGTGAATAGGAAGTAAAAACCCTAATACGTGCGATTTAAGGAAAAACGGTGCGAACCGACGTGTACCGCGCACTACCTATTGAACGCACCGCTGGACCACCACTTTCTTACCACATGAGCTCATTGATATTTGAGCAAAATATCCCCTCATTTCCAGCTGCCTTTGACCGAAATTTGTGGCCAAAAGTGCAAGGAGAAGAAAGAGAAAATTTTGTGATTGTGGTTGATCCAAGTGTTGGCAAAACTTGTGGCTTAGACTAATCCTAATCTTCTTGCCTTTTAATCACCATAGAGCAGCCTTTCTTCTTCATTTTTCCTTGAGCTTGGCCGAGACAAGAGAGAGAGAAAGGGGGAGCAAGAGAAAACAATTTTCTTCTTGATTTGCACCATCTAAGTGAGGAATCAAAATTCTAAACCGATTAAAGAGTGAGTTGTGGGCTTGGGAAGCTAGGGGAACTAAAAATTTCCAAAGGTGGTGAAGTATCACTCTTTCAAGCTTTGTTTTGAGGTATAAGATCTGATCATGGTTCTTGTTCTTTTAATTTCTGGTTTAAGATGTTATCTAGCTCATGTTTTGATTAGACTACAAGTTATACAAGTTGTTGTGATGATTTTGGATGATATATGCAAGTTAGGGTTTGATGATTTTCTGCCTAAACTTGTTGTATGGTTAGTATATGTTGTATATAAGATTATATAAGGGGCTTTGGTAGTGATTGGAACAAGGAAAGGAAGAAAATTCAATTGAAAACCAAAATTTCCAGATTTCTGGAATTTCATGTTTCAGTTCTGCCCGGTACTGTTACTCATAGTTAGAGGCCGAATTAGGCTTGGCATAAAACATAAAAGTTGTATAGAATGATATTTTATAGGTGCCTACAAAATTTCAACTCAATCAGAGCAACGTAGCCTGTGAAAAGACCGATTTACCCCTGCTGCCCTGTTTCTACCCGAACTTGATAATTGCCTCTGTAATTGGTTAATTTGATTGGGAATGCTTCTGATTTAGTTGTTGATGTCTTCTTAAGAATTGTAGCCTTGTATCTTAGTTTTCGGATGGCTTTGGAATCACTTGATTTGGACTTAGGGAGCCTGACTTGTGATATTTGAGCGAGAATGCGGTTTGTAAACCTGTTTTGACGGTGCTGGTTTGGTATACTGATCTTTTGACCTAGTTGCACTACAAACTGGACTGAGTGACCTTCTTCAATCTTGTATCCCTTTCTCTTAGCTTCGAAATGGTATAAGTTTCACCTCAATCCGATAAGCGTAGCCTCGGATGTGCCCATTCCGCAAAACCCTATCAAATCTGTTTTTTTTGTAAACTTCATTTCCGCATTTGTTATTAGTTGATTTATGTCCTTGTATTGTCTTGAGCCTATGGAACGGCTATTGAAATGCATTTGTGTTGTGTATAAACTTGGGCTTGAATGAGAAAAATAATGAAGCCAAAATGGCTGGAAAATTAGGTAAACACAAAGGGCGTGCTGCCCAAATTTTCGCTCAAGGACTAAGTTTCTATTTGAATTTGTATATTTTCGTTTGGCAAATACTATGATCGTTTTACCATTCCAAAACATGATACCTCTTCAATTTGAAACGCCAAATGTTTACTTACTCTGTACCCAAAATATAGAAGTATGAGTTAGGGTTTTATCGGCCACAAGTGAACTACTTTCAAGTACGGTTTTAAGAGTCTTCCTTTTCCATATGATTTTCATCAAAACCCTTGTTATATAACCTCTACTTGAATATATAGTGACTTTTAGTCATACAAACGATTCTTTACGATTCCGAAAGAATATTTTCTTAGCCTATCTATTTGTCTTTTGATTTGTCGTTAGTCAAATGTTTTCCGTTGGAATTCTATAAGCCTTTTGAGCTTGGTTTTGCGATTGATTTTGAAACCCTAGTTATTTTCATCCTTGGGTCCAAACAACCCTATTTTTACTTGAAAGTTATCTTTACACGTTTTACTCCTAATTAGTCGGGTTTCTTCGTTTCCCCTTAAATGTTTTGCTCGATAAACTGTAATATGTTCTCTTGTTCAATCTTAGGTTTCATTGGTGACTAAGGGTAATATCCGGAAGGATATTTTGCACGTTATTTTGCATAACTAGGTGAGTGTTCTTTGTTTGTTATATTTCCTTGACTTATTGGCTTGTTATTATTGATTGATAATGTGTTAAGTGCTTTTAATGATTGTTAAAACGAGTTTTCTAGGCGAGTGTGTACTTTATCGCACTCGACCTAAATAAATGTGAAATTTTCAATGATTAAATGATTAAATGCTAGTTGCGCATGAATGTAAGCCGTTTGGCTGAACTGGGCCCTGCCCTTCGTTACCGATCGACTCGAGCCAGAAGCGGACTCGGTCGGGCGATATGGTGACCCTGGGTGAATTTGGTATATTCGAGTATTACCTTGTAGTCCGGCTACGTCCGGATGGGTGGAGTCCGGTCAACGTCCGGAAGGGGATGAATGAACGAACGAAGGCACGAGGGTTTACTTCTCAAAAAGGAAATTTTCAAATAATTGGAGGAATAAGGGGAAATGTCTGGAGAACGAACGAACGAACGAATAGCTCCATGTGAGCCCGTATCCTTTTAATGAATGTTACTATCGCTTTCCATTGTAAATGTTTCTTGAATTATTGATACTCCATGTTTAATGTATTGAATTGATTGTTTGATTATCTGTTCGGAACCTCACTGAGCTTTTAGCTCACCCCTTTAGTTTTGTTTTCCTTAACAGGGGACGGCGAGCAGAATGAGAGCATAGACTAGCCAGTCTAGTTCTTTTGTTTCTTTTGTTTCTTTTGTAGTGGTTCTCGCCTAGTGCTTGGCACGGGCTGGACGTATGAAGGATTGAGAACCTTTGTATATTCGATCTTTACACTCCCTTTTGGGGATGGCAATGTATATAAGTTTCGCTTTAAGTTCTGGATCGTTGCCCAATTTATTCTTGTGATTTATTCAGATTTTAAGTGAGGACTGTAGTGAATGAGTGAGTCCCGGCGAGAGTTGGGCAGGCGGTCCGCCGAACCCTGGGGTACGCCCTAGGGAAAGGTGGGGCCGTCACAGGTGGTATCAGAGCTTAGGCTTCAGATATCTGTAGTGTATCCTAGGCTTGAAGTTTAGGATGCCGGACTGTGGGATTCGATTTGACTTGAAAGTTAAGCGATTGAGGGATAAAACCTATAGCTGCTTCGCGTGGTCTCTGTGCGGAGTGACCCTGGACTAAGCGGTGAATAAGTATGAAGGACTAAGTGAAGCTATGAATTGCGAATGTTATAGGTCTTAAATCTTTCTCATGGTATCTGAGGACCATAGATAGGTATGTCAGGTAGGAATTCCGATTGTAGATAGTTTACTCTTGGGACTGCAGCTCGAGATGTGAATTATCTTATTTCGAATTCTCGTGCCTGAGTACTCTAGAGTTACGGCGCTGCTAAGGACTTGAGACTTGTATTTTGGGAACATGAACAGGCTTTGTCTGACTAGAATGAGCACAAGAGGTCAGGGACATCTAGTTTGGATAGTAAGTGACGTGAGAGACCGGACGGGCTGATACTGGGACGACTTTACCTTTTCCTTTTGATTTACCTGTATATTGTTACTACATGACGTTAGTATACCTGTGTGTACATGGTTATCTGTCCAACTTGATATGTATTTGTGTATTTGCTTATCCGTCTTCTTGATATGGCGTGTTATGTGCGTATATATTGATTTGTGTATTTGGAATGCTAGAATTTGTTACTGTAGTCAATTTACTGTGTTTATTCACTAAATTACCTTTTTGGGGGAAAAGAAAAGAAAAGAGAGGGGGAAAACATATATATGGACGGGAGACGTAGTCGTGGACGTGGAGCTAGTCGTGGCCGTGGAGCTAGGCAAGCTCAAGAACCGAGAGAAGAAAGAGAAACAGTGGCCGAGCAAGAACAGGGACCGAGGGTTGAGGCTGGAGATCAAATGGCGACGGCGATGCGACAAATGACAAATATCCTGACACGACTGGTAGATCAACAAGGTCAAATGCCAGTGAATCAACCCCGGAATCCTGAGATCGGAGAGGATAAGGCTCTTGAGAGGTTCCAAAAGTTTCTACCTCCGAAATTTCAAGGAGGGCCTGATCCAGATATAGCTGAGCAGTGGTTGGAGGCAATGATTAATATCTTCGCGGCTTTGAATTACACGGAGCAAAGACAAGTAAATTTTGCTGTATTTCAATTCAAAGGACCAGCCCGCGCGTGGTGGAATGTAATTAAGGCCAAGTGGGAAAGAGAACAGACGGTATGGACATGGGCGAACTTTGTAAGGGAATTTAATGAAAAGTATCTCCCACCTTTAGTCCAAGAAAGGAGGGATGACGAATTTATTGGGTTGCGTCAGGGAACCCTAAGTGTGGCTGAATATGAGACCAAATTTACTAGACTGTCTAAATTCGCTTCCGAATTGGTGGTAACGGAGCGACGGAGAATAAGACGATTTATACAAGGACTAAATTTGGAAATCCAGGAGGCATTAGCGGCAGTTCAAGTTAATACGTTTACAGAGGCTCTTGAGAAGGCCCAAAGAATTGAGGATGTGAAAGCCCAAGTAAAAGCCTTTCAAACGCGGAAAAGAGATACATCCAGCAGTATACCTGAGGAATCTGGAGAACAGATACTGCTCTCCAAAGTGCAAAAAATGAACCATTCACCTCGCCCACCTTGGACATTAAGAGCAGTCGATGAAAGGTCCATGAAAGGAAGTCAGATCGGATCAAAGGACATTTCTCGAGAAGATCCAACAGTAGTTCCTCGATTGGCCTGTGGATACTGTGGAAAGGCAAATCACACTGAGAATGATTGCTGGCGAAAAGGGGGAAAATGTTTGATTTGTGGGAGTAGCAATCATCAACTTAGCAATTGCCCGAAGAAACAGCCACGAGAGGGTAGTACTCAACAAGTGGAAGGAACCAAACTGAAACAAATTCATGAAAGAGGAAACCGAACAAAGGTATCAACACAAGTTTATGCCGTAGATCAGCACCGAGTTCTGGGGCCCTCCGAGGCGACGGAAGGTATGAATTTCGAGGTCGAAATTCTTTTAAGGGGGAGAGAGTGTGAGGACTCGCAAATTTCTTATATTTTTCTCAAAAATGCCTTTTATTTGGAAATTATTCATTTATTATAGCCTACTACCCAGTAATTCCATAATAAGTGCAAATGAACCTAGAAAGTAGGGTTTCACTTTTCGGTTTCAAGACTGGAGCAAATTAGGGTTTTCGCGATTTTTCACCGGATGATTTTTCGGTACGAAGCAAGGATCAAATTTGGTGATTAAAAGTGACTTTTAGGTGAGAAATAATATGTGATTAGAAGCAATGATATAAGGTTAGTGAATAGGAAGTAAAAACCCTAATACCTGGTGCGAACCGACGTGTACCGCGCACTACCTATTGAACGCACCGCTGGACCACCACTTTCTTACCACATGAGCTCATTGATATTTGAGCAAAATATCCCCTCATTTCCAGCTGCCTTTGACCGAAATTTGTGGCCAAAAGTGCAAGGAGAAGAAAGAGAAAATTTTGTGATTGTGGTTGATCCAAGTGTTGGCAAAACTTGTGGCTTAGACTAATCCTAATCTTCTTGCCTTTTAATCACCATAGAGCAGCCTTTCTTCTTCATTTTTCCTTGAGCTTGGCCGAGACAAGAGAGAGAGAAAGGGGGAGCAAGAGAAAACAATTTTCTTCTTGATTTGCACCATCTAAGTGAGGAATCAAAATTCTAAACCGATTAAAGAGTGAGTTGTGGGCTTGGGAAGCTAGGGGAACTAAAAATTTCCAAAGGTGGTGAAGTATCACTCTTTCAAGCTTTGTTTTGAGGTATAAGATCTGATCATGGTTCTTGTTCTTTTAATTTCTGGTTTAAGATGTTATCTAGCTCATGTTTTGATTAGACTACAAGTTATACAAGTTGTTGTGATGATTTTGGATGATATATGCAAGTTAGGGTTTGATGATTTTCTGCCTAAACTTGTTGTATGGTTAGTATATGTTGTATATAAGATTATATAAGGGGCTTTGGTAGTGATTGGAACAAGGAAAGGAAGAAAATTCAATTGAAAACCAAAATTTCCAGATTTCTGGAATTTCATGTTTCAGTTCTGCCCGGTACTGTTACTCATAGTTAGAGGCCGAATTAGGCTTGGCATAAAACATAAAAGTTGTATAGAATGATATTTTATAGGTGCCTACAAAATTTCAACTCAATCAGAGCAACGTAGCCTGTGAAAAGACCGATTTACCCCTGCTGCCCTGTTTCTACCCGAACTTGATAATTGCCTCTGTAATTGGTTAATTTGATTGGGAATGCTTCTGATTTAGTTGTTGATGTCTTCTTAAGAATTGTAGCCTTGTATCTTAGTTTTTGGATGGCTTTGGAATCACTTGATTTGGACTTAGGGAGCCTGACTTGTGATATTTGAGCGAGAATGCGGTTTGTAAACCTGTTTTGACGGTGCTGGTTTGGTATACTGATCTTTTGACCTAGTTGTACTACAAACTGGACTGAGTGACCTTCTTCAATCTTGTATCCCTTTCTCTTAGCTTCGAAATGGTATAAGTTTCACCTCAATCCGATAAGCGTAGCCTCGGATGTGCCCATTCCGCAAAACCCTATCAAATCTGTTTTTTTTGTAAACTTCATTTCCGCATTTGTTATTAGTTGATTTATGTCCTTGTATTGTCTTGAGCCTATGGAACGGCTATTGAAATGCATTTGTGTTGTGTATAAACTTGGGCTTGAATGAGAAAAATAATGAAGCCAAAATGGCTGGAAAATTAGGTAAACACAAAGGGCGTGCTGCCCAAATTTTCGCTCAAGGACTAAGTTTCTATTTGAATTTGTATATTTTCGTTTGGCAAATACTATGATCGTTTTACCATTCCAAAACATGATACCTCTTCAATTTGAAACGCCAAATGTTTACTTACTCTGTACCCAAAATATAGAAGTATGAGTTAGGGTTTTATCGGCCACAAGTGAACTACTTTCAAGTACGGTTTTAAGAGTCTTCCTTTTCCATATGATTTTCATCAAAACCCTTGTTATATAACCTCTACTTGAATATATAGTGACTTTTAGTCATACAAACGATTCTTTACGATTCCGAAAGAATATTTTCTTAGCCTATCTATTTGTCTTTTGATTTGTCGTTAGTCAAATGTTTTCCGTTGGAATTCTATAAGCCTTTTGAGCTTGGTTTTGCGATTGATTTTGAAACCCTAGTTATTTTCATCCTTGGGTCCAAACAACCCTATTTTTACTTGAAAGTTATCTTTACACGTTTTACTCCTAATTAGTCGGGTTTCTTCGTTTCCCCTTAAATGTTTTGCTCGATAAACTGTAATATGTTCTCTTGTTCAATCTTAGGTTTCATTGGTGACTAAGGGTAATATCCGGAAGGATATTTTGCACGTTATTTTGCATAACTAGGTGAGTGTTCTTTGTTTGTTATATTTCCTTGACTTATTGGCTTGTTATTATTGATTGATAATGTGTTAAGTGCTTTTAATGATTGTTAAAACGAGTTTTCTAGGCGAGTGTGTACTTTATCGCACTCGACCTAAATAAATGTGAAATTTTCAATGATTAAATGATTAAATGCTAGTTGCGCATGAATGTAAGCCGTTTGGCTGAACTGGGCCCTGCCCTTCGTTACCGATCGACTCGAGCCAGAAGCGGACTCGGTCGGGCGATATGGTGACCCTGGGTGAATTTGGTATATTCGAGTATTACCTTGTAGTCCGGCTACGTCCGGATGGGTGGAGTCCGGCCAACGTCCGGATGGGTGGAGTCCGGTCAACGTCCGGAAGGGGATGAATGAACGAACGAAGGCACGAGGGTTTACTTCTCAAAAAGGAAATTTTCAAATAATTGGAGGAATAAGGGGAAATGTCTGGAGAACGAACGAACGAACGAATAGCTCCATGTGAGCCCGTATCCTTTTAATGAATGTTACTATCGCTTTCCATTGTAAATGTTTCTTGAATTATTGATACTCCATGTTTAATGTATTGAATTGATTGTTTGATTATCTGTTCGGAACCTCACTGAGCTTTTAGCTCACCCCTTTAGTTTTGTTTTCCTTAACAGGGGACGGCGAGCAGAATGAGAGCATAGACTAGCCAGTCTAGTTCTTTTGTTTCTTTTGTTTCTTTTGTAGTGGTTCTCGCCTAGTGCTTGGCACGGGCTGGACGTATGAAGGATTGAGAACCTTTGTATATTCGATCTTTACACTCCCTTTTGGGGATGGCAATGTATATAAGTTTCGCTTTAAGTTCTGGATCGTTGCCCTATTTATTCTTGTGATTTATTCAGATTTTAAGTGAGAACTGTAGTGAATGAGTGAGTCCCGGCGAGAGTTGGGCAGGCGGTCCGCCGAACCCTGGGGTACGCCCTAGGGAAAGGTGGGGCCGTCACAGGTGGTATCAGAGCTTAGGCTTCAGATATCTGTAGTGTATCCTAGGCTTGAAGTTTAGGATGCCGGACTGTGGGATTCGATTTGACTTGAAAGTTAAGCGATTGAGGGATAAAACCTATAGCTGCTTCGCGTGGTCTCTGTGCGGAGTGACCCTGGACTAAGCGGTGAATAAGTATGAAGGACTAAGTGAAGCTATGAATTGCGAATGTTATAGGTCTTAAATCTTTCTCATGGTATCTGAGGACCATAGATAGGTATGTCAGGTAGGAATTCCGATTGTAGATAGTTTACTCTTGGGACTGCAGCTCGAGATGTGAATTATCTTATTTCGGATTCTCGTGCCTGAGTACTCTAGACTTACGGCGCTGCTAAGGACTTGAGACTTGTATTTTGGGAACATGAACAGGCTTTGTCTGACTAGAATGAGCACAAGAGGTCAGGGACATCTAGTTTGGATAGTAAGTGACGTGAGAGACCGGACGGGCTGATACTGGGACGACTTTACCTTTTCCTTTTGATTTACCTGTATATTGTTACTACATGACGTTAGTATACCTGTGTGTACATGGTTATCTGTCCAACTTGATATGTATTTGTGTATTTGCTTATCCGTCTTCTTGATATGGCGTGTTATGTGCGTATATATTGATTTGTGTATTTGGAATGCTAGAATTTGTTACTGTAGTCAATTTACTGTGTTTATTCACTAAATTACCTTTTTGGGGGAAAAGAAAAGAAAAGAGAGGGGGAAAACATATATATGGACGGGAGACGTAGTCGTGGACGTGGAGCTAGTCGTGGCCGTGGAGCTAGGCAAGCTCAAGAACCGAGAGAAGAAAGAGAAACAGT
The DNA here is from genome assembly GCF_036785885.1 of Coffea arabica. Taxonomy (NCBI): domain Eukaryota; kingdom Viridiplantae; phylum Streptophyta; class Magnoliopsida; order Gentianales; family Rubiaceae; genus Coffea; species Coffea arabica. The sequence continues at coordinate 22,989,641 of NC_092311.1, read as the reverse complement.
GGCCGAGCAAGAACAGGGACCGAGGGTTGAGGCTGGAGATCAAATGGCGACGGCGATGCGACAAATGACAAATATCCTGGCACGACTGGTAGATCAACAAGGTCAAATGCCAGTGAATCAACCCCGGAATCCTGAGATCGGAGAGGATAAGGCTCTTGAGAGGTTCCAAAAGTTTCTACCTCCGAAATTTCAAGGAGGGCCTGATCCAGATATAGCTGAGCAGTGGTTGGAGGCAATGATTAATATCTTCGCGGCTTTGAATTACACGGAGCAAAGACAAGTAAATTTTGCTGTATTTCAATTCGAAGGACCAGCCCGCGCGTGGTGGAATGTAATTAAGGCCAAGTGGGAAAGAGAACAGACGGTATGGACATGGGCGAACTTTGTAAGGGAATTTAATGAAAAGTATCTCCCACCTTTAGTCCAAGAAAGGAGGGATGACGAATTTATTGGGTTGCGTCAGGGAACCCTAAGTGTGGCTGAATATGAGACCAAATTTACTAGACTGTCTAAATTCGCTTTCGAATTGGTGGTAACGGAGCGACGGAGAATAAGACGATTTATACAAGGACTAAATTTGGAAATCCAGGAGGCATTAGCGGCAGTTCAAGTTAATACGTTTACAGAGGCTCTTGAGAAGGCCCAAAGAATTGAGGATGTGAAAGCCCAAGTAAAAGCCTTTCAAACGCGGAAAAGAGATACATCCAGCAGTATACCTGAGGAATCTGGAGAACAGATACTGCTCTCCAAAGTGCAAAAAATGAACCATTCACCTCGCCCACCTTGGACATTAAGAGCAGTCGATGAAAGGTCCATGAAAGGAAGTCAGATCGGATCAAAGGACATTTCTCGAGAAGATCCAACAGTAGTTCCTCGATTGGCCTGTGGATACTGTGGAAAGGCAAATCACACTGAGAATGATTGCTGGCGAAAAGGGGGAAAATGTTTGATTTGTGGGAGTAGCAATCATCAACTTAGCAATTGCCCGAAGAAACAGCCACGAGAGGGTAGTACTCAACAAGTGGAAGGAACCAAACTGAAACAAATTCATGAAAGAGGAAACCGAACAAAGGTATCAACACAAGTTTATGCCGTAGATCAGCACCGAGTTCTGGGGCCCTCCGAGGCGACGGAAGGTATGAATTTCGAGGTCGAAATTCTTTTAAGGGGGAGAGAGTGTGAGGACTCGCAAATTTCTTATATTTTTCTCAAAAATGCCTTTTATTTGGAAATTATTCATTTATTATAGCCTACTACCCAGTAATTCCATAATAAGTGCAAATGAACCTAGAAAGTAGGGTTTCACTTTTCGGTTTCAAGACTGGAGCAAATTAGGGTTTTCGCGATTTTTCACCGGATGATTTTTCGGTACGAAGCAAGGATCAAATTTGGTGATTAAAAGTGACTTTTAGGTGAGAAATAATATGTGATTAGAAGCAATGATATAAGGTTAGTGAATAGGAAGTAAAAACCCTAATACGTGCGATTTAAGGAAAAACGGTGCGAACCGACGTGTACCGCGCACTACCTATTGAACGCACCGCTGGACCACCACTTTCTTACCACATGAGCTCATTGATATTTGAGCAAAATATCCCCTCATTTCCAGCTGCCTTTGACCGAAATTTGTGGCCAAAAGTGCAAGGAGAAGAAAGAGAAAATTTTGTGATTGTGGTTGATCCAAGTGTTGGCAAAACTTGTGGCTTAGACTAATCCTAATCTTCTTGCCTTTTAATCACCATAGAGCAGCCTTTCTTCTTCATTTTTCCTTGAGCTTGGCCGAGACAAGAGAGAGAGAAAGGGGGAGCAAGAGAAAACAATTTTCTTCTTGATTTGCACCATCTAAGTGAGGAATCAAAATTCTAAACCGATTAAAGAGTGAGTTGTGGGCTTGGGAAGCTAGGGGAACTAAAAATTTCCAAAGGTGGTGAAGTATCACTCTTTCAAGCTTTGTTTTGAGGTATAAGATCTGATCATGGTTCTTGTTCTTTTAATTTCTGGTTTAAGATGTTATCTAGCTCATGTTTTGATTAGACTACAAGTTATACAAGTTGTTGTGATGATTTTGGATGATATATGCAAGTTAGGGTTTGATGATTTTCTGCCTAAACTTGTTGTATGGTTAGTATATGTTGTATATAAGATTATATAAGGGGCTTTGGTAGTGATTGGAACAAGGAAAGGAAGAAAATTCAATTGAAAACCAAAATTTCCAGATTTCTGGAATTTCATGTTTCAGTTCTGCCCGGTACTGTTACTCATAGTTAGAGGCCGAATTAGGCTTGGCATAAAACATAAAAGTTGTATAGAATGATATTTTATAGGTGCCTACAAAATTTCAACTCAATCAGAGCAACGTAGCCTGTGAAAAGACCGATTTACCCCTGCTGCCCTGTTTCTACCCGAACTTGATAATTGCCTCTGTAATTGGTTAATTTGATTGGGAATGCTTCTGATTTAGTTGTTGATGTCTTCTTAAGAATTGTAGCCTTGTATCTTAGTTTTCGGATGGCTTTGGAATCACTTGATTTGGACTTAGGGAGCCTGACTTGTGATATTTGAGCGAGAATGCGGTTTGTAAACCTGTTTTGACGGTGCTGGTTTGGTATACTGATCTTTTGACCTAGTTGCACTACAAACTGGACTGAGTGACCTTCTTCAATCTTGTATCCCTTTCTCTTAGCTTCGAAATGGTATAAGTTTCACCTCAATCCGATAAGCGTAGCCTCGGATGTGCCCATTCCGCAAAACCCTATCAAATCTGTTTTTTTTGTAAACTTCATTTCCGCATTTGTTATTAGTTGATTTATGTCCTTGTATTGTCTTGAGCCTATGGAACGGCTATTGAAATGCATTTGTGTTGTGTATAAACTTGGGCTTGAATGAGAAAAATAATGAAGCCAAAATGGCTGGAAAATTAGGTAAACACAAAGGGCGTGCTGCCCAAATTTTCGCTCAAGGACTAAGTTTCTATTTGAATTTGTATATTTTCGTTTGGCAAATACTATGATCGTTTTACCATTCCAAAACATGATACCTCTTCAATTTGAAACGCCAAATGTTTACTTACTCTGTACCCAAAATATAGAAGTATGAGTTAGGGTTTTATCGGCCACAAGTGAACTACTTTCAAGTACGGTTTTAAGAGTCTTCCTTTTCCATATGATTTTCATCAAAACCCTTGTTATATAACCTCTACTTGAATATATAGTGACTTTTAGTCATACAAACGATTCTTTACGATTCCGAAAGAATATTTTCTTAGCCTATCTATTTGTCTTTTGATTTGTCGTTAGTCAAATGTTTTCCGTTGGAATTCTATAAGCCTTTTGAGCTTGGTTTTGCGATTGATTTTGAAACCCTAGTTATTTTCATCCTTGGGTCCAAACAACCCTATTTTTACTTGAAAGTTATCTTTACACGTTTTACTCCTAATTAGTCGGGTTTCTTCGTTTCCCCTTAAATGTTTTGCTCGATAAACTGTAATATGTTCTCTTGTTCAATCTTAGGTTTCATTGGTGACTAAGGGTAATATCCGGAAGGATATTTTGCACGTTATTTTGCATAACTAGGTGAGTGTTCTTTGTTTGTTATATTTCCTTGACTTATTGGCTTGTTATTATTGATTGATAATGTGTTAAGTGCTTTTAATGATTGTTAAAACGAGTTTTCTAGGCGAGTGTGTACTTTATCGCACTCGACCTAAATAAATGTGAAATTTTCAATGATTAAATGATTAAATGCTAGTTGCGCATGAATGTAAGCCGTTTGGCTGAACTGGGCCCTGCCCTTCGTTACCGATCGACTCGAGCCAGAAGCGGACTCGGTCGGGCGATATGGTGACCCTGGGTGAATTTGGTATATTCGAGTATTACCTTGTAGTCCGGCTACGTCCGGATGGGTGGAGTCCGGTCAACGTCCGGAAGGGGATGAATGAACGAACGAAGGCACGAGGGTTTACTTCTCAAAAAGGAAATTTTCAAATAATTGGAGGAATAAGGGGAAATGTCTGGAGAACGAACGAACGAACGAATAGCTCCATGTGAGCCCGTATCCTTTTAATGAATGTTACTATCGCTTTCCATTGTAAATGTTTCTTGAATTATTGATACTCCATGTTTAATGTATTGAATTGATTGTTTGATTATCTGTTCGGAACCTCACTGAGCTTTTAGCTCACCCCTTTAGTTTTGTTTTCCTTAACAGGGGACGGCGAGCAGAATGAGAGCATAGACTAGCCAGTCTAGTTCTTTTGTTTCTTTTGTTTCTTTTGTAGTGGTTCTCGCCTAGTGCTTGGCACGGGCTGGACGTATGAAGGATTGAGAACCTTTGTATATTCGATCTTTACACTCCCTTTTGGGGATGGCAATGTATATAAGTTTCGCTTTAAGTTCTGGATCGTTGCCCAATTTATTCTTGTGATTTATTCAGATTTTAAGTGAGGACTGTAGTGAATGAGTGAGTCCCGGCGAGAGTTGGGCAGGCGGTCCGCCGAACCCTGGGGTACGCCCTAGGGAAAGGTGGGGCCGTCACAGGTGGTATCAGAGCTTAGGCTTCAGATATCTGTAGTGTATCCTAGGCTTGAAGTTTAGGATGCCGGACTGTGGGATTCGATTTGACTTGAAAGTTAAGCGATTGAGGGATAAAACCTATAGCTGCTTCGCGTGGTCTCTGTGCGGAGTGACCCTGGACTAAGCGGTGAATAAGTATGAAGGACTAAGTGAAGCTATGAATTGCGAATGTTATAGGTCTTAAATCTTTCTCATGGTATCTGAGGACCATAGATAGGTATGTCAGGTAGGAATTCCGATTGTAGATAGTTTACTCTTGGGACTGCAGCTCGAGATGTGAATTATCTTATTTCGAATTCTCGTGCCTGAGTACTCTAGAGTTACGGCGCTGCTAAGGACTTGAGACTTGTATTTTGGGAACATGAACAGGCTTTGTCTGACTAGAATGAGCACAAGAGGTCAGGGACATCTAGTTTGGATAGTAAGTGACGTGAGAGACCGGACGGGCTGATACTGGGACGACTTTACCTTTTCCTTTTGATTTACCTGTATATTGTTACTACATGACGTTAGTATACCTGTGTGTACATGGTTATCTGTCCAACTTGATATGTATTTGTGTATTTGCTTATCCGTCTTCTTGATATGGCGTGTTATGTGCGTATATATTGATTTGTGTATTTGGAATGCTAGAATTTGTTACTGTAGTCAATTTACTGTGTTTATTCACTAAATTACCTTTTTGGGGGAAAAGAAAAGAAAAGAGAGGGGGAAAACATATATATGGACGGGAGACGTAGTCGTGGACGTGGAGCTAGTCGTGGCCGTGGAGCTAGGCAAGCTCAAGAACCGAGAGAAGAAAGAGAAACAGTGGCCGAGCAAGAACAGGGACCGAGGGTTGAGGCTGGAGATCAAATGGCGACGGCGATGCGACAAATGACAAATATCCTGACACGACTGGTAGATCAACAAGGTCAAATGCCAGTGAATCAACCCCGGAATCCTGAGATCGGAGAGGATAAGGCTCTTGAGAGGTTCCAAAAGTTTCTACCTCCGAAATTTCAAGGAGGGCCTGATCCAGATATAGCTGAGCAGTGGTTGGAGGCAATGATTAATATCTTCGCGGCTTTGAATTACACGGAGCAAAGACAAGTAAATTTTGCTGTATTTCAATTCAAAGGACCAGCCCGCGCGTGGTGGAATGTAATTAAGGCCAAGTGGGAAAGAGAACAGACGGTATGGACATGGGCGAACTTTGTAAGGGAATTTAATGAAAAGTATCTCCCACCTTTAGTCCAAGAAAGGAGGGATGACGAATTTATTGGGTTGCGTCAGGGAACCCTAAGTGTGGCTGAATATGAGACCAAATTTACTAGACTGTCTAAATTCGCTTCCGAATTGGTGGTAACGGAGCGACGGAGAATAAGACGATTTATACAAGGACTAAATTTGGAAATCCAGGAGGCATTAGCGGCAGTTCAAGTTAATACGTTTACAGAGGCTCTTGAGAAGGCCCAAAGAATTGAGGATGTGAAAGCCCAAGTAAAAGCCTTTCAAACGCGGAAAAGAGATACATCCAGCAGTATACCTGAGGAATCTGGAGAACAGATACTGCTCTCCAAAGTGCAAAAAATGAACCATTCACCTCGCCCACCTTGGACATTAAGAGCAGTCGATGAAAGGTCCATGAAAGGAAGTCAGATCGGATCAAAGGACATTTCTCGAGAAGATCCAACAGTAGTTCCTCGATTGGCCTGTGGATACTGTGGAAAGGCAAATCACACTGAGAATGATTGCTGGCGAAAAGGGGGAAAATGTTTGATTTGTGGGAGTAGCAATCATCAACTTAGCAATTGCCCGAAGAAACAGCCACGAGAGGGTAGTACTCAACAAGTGGAAGGAACCAAACTGAAACAAATTCATGAAAGAGGAAACCGAACAAAGGTATCAACACAAGTTTATGCCGTAGATCAGCACCGAGTTCTGGGGCCCTCCGAGGCGACGGAAGGTATGAATTTCGAGGTCGAAATTCTTTTAAGGGGGAGAGAGTGTGAGGACTCGCAAATTTCTTATATTTTTCTCAAAAATGCCTTTTATTTGGAAATTATTCATTTATTATAGCCTACTACCCAGTAATTCCATAATAAGTGCAAATGAACCTAGAAAGTAGGGTTTCACTTTTCGGTTTCAAGACTGGAGCAAATTAGGGTTTTCGCGATTTTTCACCGGATGATTTTTCGGTACGAAGCAAGGATCAAATTTGGTGATTAAAAGTGACTTTTAGGTGAGAAATAATATGTGATTAGAAGCAATGATATAAGGTTAGTGAATAGGAAGTAAAAACCCTAATACCTGGTGCGAACCGACGTGTACCGCGCACTACCTATTGAACGCACCGCTGGACCACCACTTTCTTACCACATGAGCTCATTGATATTTGAGCAAAATATCCCCTCATTTCCAGCTGCCTTTGACCGAAATTTGTGGCCAAAAGTGCAAGGAGAAGAAAGAGAAAATTTTGTGATTGTGGTTGATCCAAGTGTTGGCAAAACTTGTGGCTTAGACTAATCCTAATCTTCTTGCCTTTTAATCACCATAGAGCAGCCTTTCTTCTTCATTTTTCCTTGAGCTTGGCCGAGACAAGAGAGAGAGAAAGGGGGAGCAAGAGAAAACAATTTTCTTCTTGATTTGCACCATCTAAGTGAGGAATCAAAATTCTAAACCGATTAAAGAGTGAGTTGTGGGCTTGGGAAGCTAGGGGAACTAAAAATTTCCAAAGGTGGTGAAGTATCACTCTTTCAAGCTTTGTTTTGAGGTATAAGATCTGATCATGGTTCTTGTTCTTTTAATTTCTGGTTTAAGATGTTATCTAGCTCATGTTTTGATTAGACTACAAGTTATACAAGTTGTTGTGATGATTTTGGATGATATATGCAAGTTAGGGTTTGATGATTTTCTGCCTAAACTTGTTGTATGGTTAGTATATGTTGTATATAAGATTATATAAGGGGCTTTGGTAGTGATTGGAACAAGGAAAGGAAGAAAATTCAATTGAAAACCAAAATTTCCAGATTTCTGGAATTTCATGTTTCAGTTCTGCCCGGTACTGTTACTCATAGTTAGAGGCCGAATTAGGCTTGGCATAAAACATAAAAGTTGTATAGAATGATATTTTATAGGTGCCTACAAAATTTCAACTCAATCAGAGCAACGTAGCCTGTGAAAAGACCGATTTACCCCTGCTGCCCTGTTTCTACCCGAACTTGATAATTGCCTCTGTAATTGGTTAATTTGATTGGGAATGCTTCTGATTTAGTTGTTGATGTCTTCTTAAGAATTGTAGCCTTGTATCTTAGTTTTTGGATGGCTTTGGAATCACTTGATTTGGACTTAGGGAGCCTGACTTGTGATATTTGAGCGAGAATGCGGTTTGTAAACCTGTTTTGACGGTGCTGGTTTGGTATACTGATCTTTTGACCTAGTTGTACTACAAACTGGACTGAGTGACCTTCTTCAATCTTGTATCCCTTTCTCTTAGCTTCGAAATGGTATAAGTTTCACCTCAATCCGATAAGCGTAGCCTCGGATGTGCCCATTCCGCAAAACCCTATCAAATCTGTTTTTTTTGTAAACTTCATTTCCGCATTTGTTATTAGTTGATTTATGTCCTTGTATTGTCTTGAGCCTATGGAACGGCTATTGAAATGCATTTGTGTTGTGTATAAACTTGGGCTTGAATGAGAAAAATAATGAAGCCAAAATGGCTGGAAAATTAGGTAAACACAAAGGGCGTGCTGCCCAAATTTTCGCTCAAGGACTAAGTTTCTATTTGAATTTGTATATTTTCGTTTGGCAAATACTATGATCGTTTTACCATTCCAAAACATGATACCTCTTCAATTTGAAACGCCAAATGTTTACTTACTCTGTACCCAAAATATAGAAGTATGAGTTAGGGTTTTATCGGCCACAAGTGAACTACTTTCAAGTACGGTTTTAAGAGTCTTCCTTTTCCATATGATTTTCATCAAAACCCTTGTTATATAACCTCTACTTGAATATATAGTGACTTTTAGTCATACAAACGATTCTTTACGATTCCGAAAGAATATTTTCTTAGCCTATCTATTTGTCTTTTGATTTGTCGTTAGTCAAATGTTTTCCGTTGGAATTCTATAAGCCTTTTGAGCTTGGTTTTGCGATTGATTTTGAAACCCTAGTTATTTTCATCCTTGGGTCCAAACAACCCTATTTTTACTTGAAAGTTATCTTTACACGTTTTACTCCTAATTAGTCGGGTTTCTTCGTTTCCCCTTAAATGTTTTGCTCGATAAACTGTAATATGTTCTCTTGTTCAATCTTAGGTTTCATTGGTGACTAAGGGTAATATCCGGAAGGATATTTTGCACGTTATTTTGCATAACTAGGTGAGTGTTCTTTGTTTGTTATATTTCCTTGACTTATTGGCTTGTTATTATTGATTGATAATGTGTTAAGTGCTTTTAATGATTGTTAAAACGAGTTTTCTAGGCGAGTGTGTACTTTATCGCACTCGACCTAAATAAATGTGAAATTTTCAATGATTAAATGATTAAATGCTAGTTGCGCATGAATGTAAGCCGTTTGGCTGAACTGGGCCCTGCCCTTCGTTACCGATCGACTCGAGCCAGAAGCGGACTCGGTCGGGCGATATGGTGACCCTGGGTGAATTTGGTATATTCGAGTATTACCTTGTAGTCCGGCTACGTCCGGATGGGTGGAGTCCGGCCAACGTCCGGATGGGTGGAGTCCGGTCAACGTCCGGAAGGGGATGAATGAACGAACGAAGGCACGAGGGTTTACTTCTCAAAAAGGAAATTTTCAAATAATTGGAGGAATAAGGGGAAATGTCTGGAGAACGAACGAACGAACGAATAGCTCCATGTGAGCCCGTATCCTTTTAATGAATGTTACTATCGCTTTCCATTGTAAATGTTTCTTGAATTATTGATACTCCATGTTTAATGTATTGAATTGATTGTTTGATTATCTGTTCGGAACCTCACTGAGCTTTTAGCTCACCCCTTTAGTTTTGTTTTCCTTAACAGGGGACGGCGAGCAGAATGAGAGCATAGACTAGCCAGTCTAGTTCTTTTGTTTCTTTTGTTTCTTTTGTAGTGGTTCTCGCCTAGTGCTTGGCACGGGCTGGACGTATGAAGGATTGAGAACCTTTGTATATTCGATCTTTACACTCCCTTTTGGGGATGGCAATGTATATAAGTTTCGCTTTAAGTTCTGGATCGTTGCCCTATTTATTCTTGTGATTTATTCAGATTTTAAGTGAGAACTGTAGTGAATGAGTGAGTCCCGGCGAGAGTTGGGCAGGCGGTCCGCCGAACCCTGGGGTACGCCCTAGGGAAAGGTGGGGCCGTCACAGGTGGTATCAGAGCTTAGGCTTCAGATATCTGTAGTGTATCCTAGGCTTGAAGTTTAGGATGCCGGACTGTGGGATTCGATTTGACTTGAAAGTTAAGCGATTGAGGGATAAAACCTATAGCTGCTTCGCGTGGTCTCTGTGCGGAGTGACCCTGGACTAAGCGGTGAATAAGTATGAAGGACTAAGTGAAGCTATGAATTGCGAATGTTATAGGTCTTAAATCTTTCTCATGGTATCTGAGGACCATAGATAGGTATGTCAGGTAGGAATTCCGATTGTAGATAGTTTACTCTTGGGACTGCAGCTCGAGATGTGAATTATCTTATTTCGGATTCTCGTGCCTGAGTACTCTAGACTTACGGCGCTGCTAAGGACTTGAGACTTGTATTTTGGGAACATGAACAGGCTTTGTCTGACTAGAATGAGCACAAGAGGTCAGGGACATCTAGTTTGGATAGTAAGTGACGTGAGAGACCGGACGGGCTGATACTGGGACGACTTTACCTTTTCCTTTTGATTTACCTGTATATTGTTACTACATGACGTTAGTATACCTGTGTGTACATGGTTATCTGTCCAACTTGATATGTATTTGTGTATTTGCTTATCCGTCTTCTTGATATGGCGTGTTATGTGCGTATATATTGATTTGTGTATTTGGAATGCTAGAATTTGTTACTGTAGTCAATTTACTGTGTTTATTCACTAAATTACCTTTTTGGGGGAAAAGAAAAGAAAAGAGAGGGGGAAAACATATATATGGACGGGAGACGTAGTCGTGGACGTGGAGCTAGTCGTGGCCGTGGAGCTAGGCAAGCTCAAGAACCGAGAGAAGAAAGAGAAACAGTGGCCGAGCAAGAACAGGGACCGAGGGTTGAGGCTGGAGATCAAATGGCGACGGCGATGCGACAAATGACAAATATCCTGGCACGACTGGTAGATCAACAAGGTCAAATGCCAGTGAATCAACCCCGGAATCCTGAGATCGGAGAGGATAAGGCTCTTGAGAGGTTCCAAAAGTTTCTACCTCCGAAATTTCAAGGAGGGCCTGATCCAGATATAGCTGAGCAGTGGTTGGAGGCAATGATTAATATCTTCGCGGCTTTGAATTACACGGAGCAAAGACAAGTAAATTTTGCTGTATTTCAATTCGAAGGACCAGCCCGCGCGTGGTGGAATGTAATTAAGGCCAAGTGGGAAAGAGAACAGACGGTATGGACATGGGCGAACTTTGTAAGGGAATTTAATGAAAAGTATCTCCCACCTTTAGTCCAAGAAAGGAGGGATGACGAATTTATTGGGTTGCGTCAGGGAACCCTAAGTGTGGCTGAATATGAGACCAAATTTACTAGACTGTCTAAATTCGCTTTCGAATTGGTGGTAACGGAGCGACGGAGAATAAGACGATTTATACAAGGACTAAATTTGGAAATCCAGGAGGCATTAGCGGCAGTTCAAGTTAATACGTTTACAGAGGCTCTTGAGAAGGCCCAAAGAATTGAGGATGTGAAAGCCCAAGTAAAAGCCTTTCAAACGCGGAAAAGAGATACATCCAGCAGTATACCTGAGGAATCTGGAGAACAGATACTGCTCTCCAAAGTGCAAAAAATGAACCATTCACCTCGCCCACCTTGGACATTAAGAGCAGTCGATGAAAGGTCCATGAAAGGAAGTCAGATCGGATCAAAGGACATTTCTCGAGAAGATCCAACAGTAGTTCCTCGATTGGCCTGTGGATACTGTGGAAAGGCAAATCACACTGAGAATGATTGCTGGCGAAAAGGGGGAAAATGTTTGATTTGTGGGAGTAGCAATCATCAACTTAGCAATTGCCCGAAGAAACAGCCACGAGAGGGTAGTACTCAACAAGTGGAAGGAACCAAACTGAAACAAATTCATGAAAGAGGAAACCGAACAAAGGTATCAACACAAGTTTATGCCGTAGATCAGCACCGAGTTCTGGGGCCCTCCGAGGCGACGGAAGGTATGAATTTCGAGGTCGAAATTCTTTTAAGGGGGAGAGAGTGTGAGGACTCGCAAATTTCTTATATTTTTCTCAAAAATGCCTTTTATTTGGAAATTATTCATTTATTATAGCCTACTACCCAGTAATTCCATAATAAGTGCAAATGAACCTAGAAAGTAGGGTTTCACTTTTCGGTTTCAAGACTGGAGCAAATTAGGGTTTTCGCGATTTTTCACCGGATGATTTTTCGGTACGAAGCAAGGATCAAATTTGGTGATTAAAAGTGACTTTTAGGTGAGAAATAATATGTGATTAGAAGCAATGATATAAGGTTAGTGAATAGGAAGTAAAAACCCTAATACGTGCGATTTAAGGAAAAACGGTGCGAACCGACGTGTACCGCGCACTACCTATTGAACGCACCGCTGGACCACCACTTTCTTACCACATGAGCTCATTGATATTTGAGCAAAATATCCCCTCATTTCCAGCTGCCTTTGACCGAAATTTGTGGCCAAAAGTGCAAGGAGAAGAAAGAGAAAATTTTGTGATTGTGGTTGATCCAAGTGTTGGCAAAACTTGTGGCTTAGACTAATCCTAATCTTCTTGCCTTTTAATCACCATAGAGCAGCCTTTCTTCTTCATTTTTCCTTGAGCTTGGCCGAGACAAGAGAGAGAGAAAGGGGGAGCAAGAGAAAACAATTTTCTTCTTGATTTGCACCATCTAAGTGAGGAATCAAAATTCTAAACCGATTAAAGAGTGAGTTGTGGGCTTGGGAAGCTAGGGGAACTAAAAATTTCCAAAGGTGGTGAAGTATCACTCTTTCAAGCTTTGTTTTGAGGTATAAGATCTGATCATGGTTCTTGTTCTTTTAATTTCTGGTTTAAGATGTTATCTAGCTCATGTTTTGATTAGACTACAAGTTATACAAGTTGTTGTGATGATTTTGGATGATATATGCAAGTTAGGGTTTGATGATTTTCTGCCTAAACTTGTTGTATGGTTAGTATATGTTGTATATAAGATTATATAAGGGGCTTTGGTAGTGATTGGAACAAGGAAAGGAAGAAAATTCAATTGAAAACCAAAATTTCCAGATTTCTGGAATTTCATGTTTCAGTTCTGCCCGGTACTGTTACTCATAGTTAGAGGCCGAATTAGGCTTGGCATAAAACATAAAAGTTGTATAGAATGATATTTTATAGGTGCCTACAAAATTTCAACTCAATCAGAGCAACGTAGCCTGTGAAAAGACCGATTTACCCCTGCTGCCCTGTTTCTACCCGAACTTGATAATTGCCTCTGTAATTGGTTAATTTGATTGGGAATGCTTCTGATTTAGTTGTTGATGTCTTCTTAAGAATTGTAGCCTTGTATCTTAGTTTTCGGATGGCTTTGGAATCACTTGATTTGGACTTAGGGAGCCTGACTTGTGATATTTGAGCGAGAATGCGGTTTGTAAACCTGTTTTGACGGTGCTGGTTTGGTATACTGATCTTTTGACCTAGTTGCACTACAAACTGGACTGAGTGACCTTCTTCAATCTTGTATCCCTTTCTCTTAGCTTCGAAATGGTATAAGTTTCACCTCAATCCGATAAGCGTAGCCTCGGATGTGCCCATTCCGCAAAACCCTATCAAATCTGTTTTTTTTGTAAACTTCATTTCCGCATTTGTTATTAGTTGATTTATGTCCTTGTATTGTCTTGAGCCTATGGAACGGCTATTGAAATGCATTTGTGTTGTGTATAAACTTGGGCTTGAATGAGAAAAATAATGAAGCCAAAATGGCTGGAAAATTAGGTAAACACAAAGGGCGTGCTGCCCAAATTTTCGCTCAAGGACTAAGTTTCTATTTGAATTTGTATATTTTCGTTTGGCAAATACTATGATCGTTTTACCATTCCAAAACATGATACCTCTTCAATTTGAAACGCCAAATGTTTACTTACTCTGTACCCAAAATATAGAAGTATGAGTTAGGGTTTTATCGGCCACAAGTGAACTACTTTCAAGTACGGTTTTAAGAGTCTTCCTTTTCCATATGATTTTCATCAAAACCCTTGTTATATAACCTCTACTTGAATATATAGTGACTTTTAGTCATACAAACGATTCTTTACGATTCCGAAAGAATATTTTCTTAGCCTATCTATTTGTCTTTTGATTTGTCGTTAGTCAAATGTTTTCCGTTGGAATTCTATAAGCCTTTTGAGCTTGGTTTTGCGATTGATTTTGAAACCCTAGTTATTTTCATCCTTGGGTCCAAACAACCCTATTTTTACTTGAAAGTTATCTTTACACGTTTTACTCCTAATTAGTCGGGTTTCTTCGTTTCCCCTTAAATGTTTTGCTCGATAAACTGTAATATGTTCTCTTGTTCAATCTTAGGTTTCATTGGTGACTAAGGGTAATATCCGGAAGGATATTTTGCACGTTATTTTGCATAACTAGGTGAGTGTTCTTTGTTTGTTATATTTCCTTGACTTATTGGCTTGTTATTATTGATTGATAATGTGTTAAGTGCTTTTAATGATTGTTAAAACGAGTTTTCTAGGCGAGTGTGTACTTTATCGCACTCGACCTAAATAAATGTGAAATTTTCAATGATTAAATGATTAAATGCTAGTTGCGCATGAATGTAAGCCGTTTGGCTGAACTGGGCCCTGCCCTTCGTTACCGATCGACTCGAGCCAGAAGCGGACTCGGTCGGGCGATATGGTGACCCTGGGTGAATTTGGTATATTCGAGTATTACCTTGTAGTCCGGCTACGTCCGGATGGGTGGAGTCCGGTCAACGTCCGGAAGGGGATGAATGAACGAACGAAGGCACGAGGGTTTACTTCTCAAAAAGGAAATTTTCAAATAATTGGAGGAATAAGGGGAAATGTCTGGAGAACGAACGAACGAACGAATAGCTCCATGTGAGCCCGTATCCTTTTAATGAATGTTACTATCGCTTTCCATTGTAAATGTTTCTTGAATTATTGATACTCCATGTTTAATGTATTGAATTGATTGTTTGATTATCTGTTCGGAACCTCACTGAGCTTTTAGCTCACCCCTTTAGTTTTGTTTTCCTTAACAGGGGACGGCGAGCAGAATGAGAGCATAGACTAGCCAGTCTAGTTCTTTTGTTTCTTTTGTTTCTTTTGTAGTGGTTCTCGCCTAGTGCTTGGCACGGGCTGGACGTATGAAGGATTGAGAACCTTTGTATATTCGATCTTTACACTCCCTTTTGGGGATGGCAATGTATATAAGTTTCGCTTTAAGTTCTGGATCGTTGCCCAATTTATTCTTGTGATTTATTCAGATTTTAAGTGAGGACTGTAGTGAATGAGTGAGTCCCGGCGAGAGTTGGGCAGGCGGTCCGCCGAACCCTGGGGTACGCCCTAGGGAAAGGTGGGGCCGTCACAGGTGGTATCAGAGCTTAGGCTTCAGATATCTGTAGTGTATCCTAGGCTTGAAGTTTAGGATGCCGGACTGTGGGATTCGATTTGACTTGAAAGTTAAGCGATTGAGGGATAAAACCTATAGCTGCTTCGCGTGGTCTCTGTGCGGAGTGACCCTGGACTAAGCGGTGAATAAGTATGAAGGACTAAGTGAAGCTATGAATTGCGAATGTTATAGGTCTTAAATCTTTCTCATGGTATCTGAGGACCATAGATAGGTATGTCAGGTAGGAATTCCGATTGTAGATAGTTTACTCTTGGGACTGCAGCTCGAGATGTGAATTATCTTATTTCGAATTCTCGTGCCTGAGTACTCTAGAGTTACGGCGCTGCTAAGGACTTGAGACTTGTATTTTGGGAACATGAACAGGCTTTGTCTGACTAGAATGAGCACAAGAGGTCAGGGACATCTAGTTTGGATAGTAAGTGACGTGAGAGACCGGACGGGCTGATACTGGGACGACTTTACCTTTTCCTTTTGATTTACCTGTATATTGTTACTACATGACGTTAGTATACCTGTGTGTACATGGTTATCTGTCCAACTTGATATGTATTTGTGTATTTGCTTATCCGTCTTCTTGATATGGCGTGTTATGTGCGTATATATTGATTTGTGTATTTGGAATGCTAGAATTTGTTACTGTAGTCAATTTACTGTGTTTATTCACTAAATTACCTTTTTGGGGGAAAAGAAAAGAAAAGAGAGGGGGAAAACATATATATGGACGGGAGACGTAGTCGTGGACGTGGAGCTAGTCGTGGCCGTGGAGCTAGGCAAGCTCAAGAACCGAGAGAAGAAAGAGAAACAGTGGCCGAGCAAGAACAGGGACCGAGGGTTGAGGCTGGAGATCAAATGGCGACGGCGATGCGACAAATGACAAATATCCTGACACGACTGGTAGATCAACAAGGTCAAATGCCAGTGAATCAACCCCGGAATCCTGAGATCGGAGAGGATAAGGCTCTTGAGAGGTTCCAAAAGTTTCTACCTCCGAAATTTCAAGGAGGGCCTGATCCAGATATAGCTGAGCAGTGGTTGGAGGCAATGATTAATATCTTCGCGGCTTTGAATTACACGGAGCAAAGACAAGTAAATTTTGCTGTATTTCAATTCAAAGGACCAGCCCGCGCGTGGTGGAATGTAATTAAGGCCAAGTGGGAAAGAGAACAGACGGTATGGACATGGGCGAACTTTGTAAGGGAATTTAATGAAAAGTATCTCCCACCTTTAGTCCAAGAAAGGAGGGATGACGAATTTATTGGGTTGCGTCAGGGAACCCTAAGTGTGGCTGAATATGAGACCAAATTTACTAGACTGTCTAAATTCGCTTCCGAATTGGTGGTAACGGAGCGACGGAGAATAAGACGATTTATACAAGGACTAAATTTGGAAATCCAGGAGGCATTAGCGGCAGTTCAAGTTAATACGTTTACAGAGGCTCTTGAGAAGGCCCAAAGAATTGAGGATGTGAAAGCCCAAGTAAAAGCCTTTCAAACGCGGAAAAGAGATACATCCAGCAGTATACCTGAGGAATCTGGAGAACAGATACTGCTCTCCAAAGTGCAAAAAATGAACCATTCACCTCGCCCACCTTGGACATTAAGAGCAGTCGATGAAAGGTCCATGAAAGGAAGTCAGATCGGATCAAAGGACATTTCTCGAGAAGATCCAACAGTAGTTCCTCGATTGGCCTGTGGATACTGTGGAAAGGCAAATCACACTGAGAATGATTGCTGGCGAAAAGGGGGAAAATGTTTGATTTGTGGGAGTAGCAATCATCAACTTAGCAATTGCCCGAAGAAACAGCCACGAGAGGGTAGTACTCAACAAGTGGAAGGAACCAAACTGAAACAAATTCATGAAAGAGGAAACCGAACAAAGGTATCAACACAAGTTTATGCCGTAGATCAGCACCGAGTTCTGGGGCCCTCCGAGGCGACGGAAGGTATGAATTTCGAGGTCGAAATTCTTTTAAGGGGGAGAGAGTGTGAGGACTCGCAAATTTCTTATATTTTTCTCAAAAATGCCTTTTATTTGGAAATTATTCATTTATTATAGCCTACTACCCAGTAATTCCATAATAAGTGCAAATGAACCTAGAAAGTAGGGTTTCACTTTTCGGTTTCAAGACTGGAGCAAATTAGGGTTTTCGCGATTTTTCACCGGATGATTTTTCGGTACGAAGCAAGGATCAAATTTGGTGATTAAAAGTGACTTTTAGGTGAGAAATAATATGTGATTAGAAGCAATGATATAAGGTTAGTGAATAGGAAGTAAAAACCCTAATACCTGGTGCGAACCGACGTGTACCGCGCACTACCTATTGAACGCACCGCTGGACCACCACTTTCTTACCACATGAGCTCATTGATATTTGAGCAAAATATCCCCTCATTTCCAGCTGCCTTTGACCGAAATTTGTGGCCAAAAGTGCAAGGAGAAGAAAGAGAAAATTTTGTGATTGTGGTTGATCCAAGTGTTGGCAAAACTTGTGGCTTAGACTAATCCTAATCTTCTTGCCTTTTAATCACCATAGAGCAGCCTTTCTTCTTCATTTTTCCTTGAGCTTGGCCGAGACAAGAGAGAGAGAAAGGGGGAGCAAGAGAAAACAATTTTCTTCTTGATTTGCACCATCTAAGTGAGGAATCAAAATTCTAAACCGATTAAAGAGTGAGTTGTGGGCTTGGGAAGCTAGGGGAACTAAAAATTTCCAAAGGTGGTGAAGTATCACTCTTTCAAGCTTTGTTTTGAGGTATAAGATCTGATCATGGTTCTTGTTCTTTTAATTTCTGGTTTAAGATGTTATCTAGCTCATGTTTTGATTAGACTACAAGTTATACAAGTTGTTGTGATGATTTTGGATGATATATGCAAGTTAGGGTTTGATGATTTTCTGCCTAAACTTGTTGTATGGTTAGTATATGTTGTATATAAGATTATATAAGGGGCTTTGGTAGTGATTGGAACAAGGAAAGGAAGAAAATTCAATTGAAAACCAAAATTTCCAGATTTCTGGAATTTCATGTTTCAGTTCTGCCCGGTACTGTTACTCATAGTTAGAGGCCGAATTAGGCTTGGCATAAAACATAAAAGTTGTATAGAATGATATTTTATAGGTGCCTACAAAATTTCAACTCAATCAGAGCAACGTAGCCTGTGAAAAGACCGATTTACCCCTGCTGCCCTGTTTCTACCCGAACTTGATAATTGCCTCTGTAATTGGTTAATTTGATTGGGAATGCTTCTGATTTAGTTGTTGATGTCTTCTTAAGAATTGTAGCCTTGTATCTTAGTTTTTGGATGGCTTTGGAATCACTTGATTTGGACTTAGGGAGCCTGACTTGTGATATTTGAGCGAGAATGCGGTTTGTAAACCTGTTTTGACGGTGCTGGTTTGGTATACTGATCTTTTGACCTAGTTGTACTACAAACTGGACTGAGTGACCTTCTTCAATCTTGTATCCCTTTCTCTTAGCTTCGAAATGGTATAAGTTTCACCTCAATCCGATAAGCGTAGCCTCGGATGTGCCCATTCCGCAAAACCCTATCAAATCTGTTTTTTTTGTAAACTTCATTTCCGCATTTGTTATTAGTTGATTTATGTCCTTGTATTGTCTTGAGCCTATGGAACGGCTATTGAAATGCATTTGTGTTGTGTATAAACTTGGGCTTGAATGAGAAAAATAATGAAGCCAAAATGGCTGGAAAATTAGGTAAACACAAAGGGCGTGCTGCCCAAATTTTCGCTCAAGGACTAAGTTTCTATTTGAATTTGTATATTTTCGTTTGGCAAATACTATGATCGTTTTACCATTCCAAAACATGATACCTCTTCAATTTGAAACGCCAAATGTTTACTTACTCTGTACCCAAAATATAGAAGTATGAGTTAGGGTTTTATCGGCCACAAGTGAACTACTTTCAAGTACGGTTTTAAGAGTCTTCCTTTTCCATATGATTTTCATCAAAACCCTTGTTATATAACCTCTACTTGAATATATAGTGACTTTTAGTCATACAAACGATTCTTTACGATTCCGAAAGAATATTTTCTTAGCCTATCTATTTGTCTTTTGATTTGTCGTTAGTCAAATGTTTTCCGTTGGAATTCTATAAGCCTTTTGAGCTTGGTTTTGCGATTGATTTTGAAACCCTAGTTATTTTCATCCTTGGGTCCAAACAACCCTATTTTTACTTGAAAGTTATCTTTACACGTTTTACTCCTAATTAGTCGGGTTTCTTCGTTTCCCCTTAAATGTTTTGCTCGATAAACTGTAATATGTTCTCTTGTTCAATCTTAGGTTTCATTGGTGACTAAGGGTAATATCCGGAAGGATATTTTGCACGTTATTTTGCATAACTAGGTGAGTGTTCTTTGTTTGTTATATTTCCTTGACTTATTGGCTTGTTATTATTGATTGATAATGTGTTAAGTGCTTTTAATGATTGTTAAAACGAGTTTTCTAGGCGAGTGTGTACTTTATCGCACTCGACCTAAATAAATGTGAAATTTTCAATGATTAAATGATTAAATGCTAGTTGCGCATGAATGTAAGCCGTTTGGCTGAACTGGGCCCTGCCCTTCGTTACCGATCGACTCGAGCCAGAAGCGGACTCGGTCGGGCGATATGGTGACCCTGGGTGAATTTGGTATATTCGAGTATTACCTTGTAGTCCGGCTACGTCCGGATGGGTGGAGTCCGGCCAACGTCCGGATGGGTGGAGTCCGGTCAACGTCCGGAAGGGGATGAATGAACGAACGAAGGCACGAGGGTTTACTTCTCAAAAAGGAAATTTTCAAATAATTGGAGGAATAAGGGGAAATGTCTGGAGAACGAACGAACGAACGAATAGCTCCATGTGAGCCCGTATCCTTTTAATGAATGTTACTATCGCTTTCCATTGTAAATGTTTCTTGAATTATTGATACTCCATGTTTAATGTATTGAATTGATTGTTTGATTATCTGTTCGGAACCTCACTGAGCTTTTAGCTCACCCCTTTAGTTTTGTTTTCCTTAACAGGGGACGGCGAGCAGAATGAGAGCATAGACTAGCCAGTCTAGTTCTTTTGTTTCTTTTGTTTCTTTTGTAGTGGTTCTCGCCTAGTGCTTGGCACGGGCTGGACGTATGAAGGATTGAGAACCTTTGTATATTCGATCTTTACACTCCCTTTTGGGGATGGCAATGTATATAAGTTTCGCTTTAAGTTCTGGATCGTTGCCCTATTTATTCTTGTGATTTATTCAGATTTTAAGTGAGAACTGTAGTGAATGAGTGAGTCCCGGCGAGAGTTGGGCAGGCGGTCCGCCGAACCCTGGGGTACGCCCTAGGGAAAGGTGGGGCCGTCACAGGTGGTATCAGAGCTTAGGCTTCAGATATCTGTAGTGTATCCTAGGCTTGAAGTTTAGGATGCCGGACTGTGGGATTCGATTTGACTTGAAAGTTAAGCGATTGAGGGATAAAACCTATAGCTGCTTCGCGTGGTCTCTGTGCGGAGTGACCCTGGACTAAGCGGTGAATAAGTATGAAGGACTAAGTGAAGCTATGAATTGCGAATGTTATAGGTCTTAAATCTTTCTCATGGTATCTGAGGACCATAGATAGGTATGTCAGGTAGGAATTCCGATTGTAGATAGTTTACTCTTGGGACTGCAGCTCGAGATGTGAATTATCTTATTTCGGATTCTCGTGCCTGAGTACTCTAGACTTACGGCGCTGCTAAGGACTTGAGACTTGTATTTTGGGAACATGAACAGGCTTTGTCTGACTAGAATGAGCACAAGAGGTCAGGGACATCTAGTTTGGATAGTAAGTGACGTGAGAGACCGGACGGGCTGATACTGGGACGACTTTACCTTTTCCTTTTGATTTACCTGTATATTGTTACTACATGACGTTAGTATACCTGTGTGTACATGGTTATCTGTCCAACTTGATATGTATTTGTGTATTTGCTTATCCGTCTTCTTGATATGGCGTGTTATGTGCGTATATATTGATTTGTGTATTTGGAATGCTAGAATTTGTTACTGTAGTCAATTTACTGTGTTTATTCACTAAATTACCTTTTTGGGGGAAAAGAAAAGAAAAGAGAGGGGGAAAACATATATATGGACGGGAGACGTAGTCGTGGACGTGGAGCTAGTCGTGGCCGTGGAGCTAGGCAAGCTCAAGAACCGAGAGAAGAAAGAGAAACAGTGGCCGAGCAAGAACAGGGACCGAGGGTTGAGGCTGGAGATCAAATGGCGACGGCGATGCGACAAATGACAAATATCCTGGCACGACTGGTAGATCAACAAGGTCAAATGCCAGTGAATCAACCCCGGAATCCTGAGATCGGAGAGGATAAGGCTCTTGAGAGGTTCCAAAAGTTTCTACCTCCGAAATTTCAAGGAGGGCCTGATCCAGATATAGCTGAGCAGTGGTTGGAGGCAATGATTAATATCTTCGCGGCTTTGAATTACACGGAGCAAAGACAAGTAAATTTTGCTGTATTTCAATTCGAAGGACCAGCCCGCGCGTGGTGGAATGTAATTAAGGCCAAGTGGGAAAGAGAACAGACGGTATGGACATGGGCGAACTTTGTAAGGGAATTTAATGAAAAGTATCTCCCACCTTTAGTCCAAGAAAGGAGGGATGACGAATTTATTGGGTTGCGTCAGGGAACCCTAAGTGTGGCTGAATATGAGACCAAATTTACTAGACTGTCTAAATTCGCTTTCGAATTGGTGGTAACGGAGCGACGGAGAATAAGACGATTTATACAAGGACTAAATTTGGAAATCCAGGAGGCATTAGCGGCAGTTCAAGTTAATACGTTTACAGAGGCTCTTGAGAAGGCCCAAAGAATTGAGGATGTGAAAGCCCAAGTAAAAGCCTTTCAAACGCGGAAAAGAGATACATCCAGCAGTATACCTGAGGAATCTGGAGAACAGATACTGCTCTCCAAAGTGCAAAAAATGAACCATTCACCTCGCCCACCTTGGACATTAAGAGCAGTCGATGAAAGGTCCATGAAAGGAAGTCAGATCGGATCAAAGGACATTTCTCGAGAAGATCCAACAGTAGTTCCTCGATTGGCCTGTGGATACTGTGGAAAGGCAAATCACACTGAGAATGATTGCTGGCGAAAAGGGGGAAAATGTTTGATTTGTGGGAGTAGCAATCATCAACTTAGCAATTGCCCGAAGAAACAGCCACGAGAGGGTAGTACTCAACAAGTGGAAGGAACCAAACTGAAACAAATTCATGAAAGAGGAAACCGAACAAAGGTATCAACACAAGTTTATGCCGTAGATCAGCACCGAGTTCTGGGGCCCTCCGAGGCGACGGAAGGTATGAATTTCGAGGTCGAAATTCTTTTAAGGGGGAGAGAGTGTGAGGACTCGCAAATTTCTTATATTTTTCTCAAAAATGCCTTTTATTTGGAAATTATTCATTTATTATAGCCTACTACCCAGTAATTCCATAATAAGTGCAAATGAACCTAGAAAGTAGGGTTTCACTTTTCGGTTTCAAGACTGGAGCAAATTAGGGTTTTCGCGATTTTTCACCGGATGATTTTTCGGTACGAAGCAAGGATCAAATTTGGTGATTAAAAGTGACTTTTAGGTGAGAAATAATATGTGATTAGAAGCAATGATATAAGGTTAGTGAATAGGAAGTAAAAACCCTAATACGTGCGATTTAAGGAAAAACGGTGCGAACCGACGTGTACCGCGCACTACCTATTGAACGCACCGCTGGACCACCACTTTCTTACCACATGAGCTCATTGATATTTGAGCAAAATATCCCCTCATTTCCAGCTGCCTTTGACCGAAATTTGTGGCCAAAAGTGCAAGGAGAAGAAAGAGAAAATTTTGTGATTGTGGTTGATCCAAGTGTTGGCAAAACTTGTGGCTTAGACTAATCCTAATCTTCTTGCCTTTTAATCACCATAGAGCAGCCTTTCTTCTTCATTTTTCCTTGAGCTTGGCCGAGACAAGAGAGAGAGAAAGGGGGAGCAAGAGAAAACAATTTTCTTCTTGATTTGCACCATCTAAGTGAGGAATCAAAATTCTAAACCGATTAAAGAGTGAGTTGTGGGCTTGGGAAGCTAGGGGAACTAAAAATTTCCAAAGGTGGTGAAGTATCACTCTTTCAAGCTTTGTTTTGAGGTATAAGATCTGATCATGGTTCTTGTTCTTTTAATTTCTGGTTTAAGATGTTATCTAGCTCATGTTTTGATTAGACTACAAGTTATACAAGTTGTTGTGATGATTTTGGATGATATATGCAAGTTAGGGTTTGATGATTTTCTGCCTAAACTTGTTGTATGGTTAGTATATGTTGTATATAAGATTATATAAGGGGCTTTGGTAGTGATTGGAACAAGGAAAGGAAGAAAATTCAATTGAAAACCAAAATTTCCAGATTTCTGGAATTTCATGTTTCAGTTCTGCCCGGTACTGTTACTCATAGTTAGAGGCCGAATTAGGCTTGGCATAAAACATAAAAGTTGTATAGAATGATATTTTATAGGTGCCTACAAAATTTCAACTCAATCAGAGCAACGTAGCCTGTGAAAAGACCGATTTACCCCTGCTGCCCTGTTTCTACCCGAACTTGATAATTGCCTCTGTAATTGGTTAATTTGATTGGGAATGCTTCTGATTTAGTTGTTGATGTCTTCTTAAGAATTGTAGCCTTGTATCTTAGTTTTCGGATGGCTTTGGAATCACTTGATTTGGACTTAGGGAGCCTGACTTGTGATATTTGAGCGAGAATGCGGTTTGTAAACCTGTTTTGACGGTGCTGGTTTGGTATACTGATCTTTTGACCTAGTTGCACTACAAACTGGACTGAGTGACCTTCTTCAATCTTGTATCCCTTTCTCTTAGCTTCGAAATGGTATAAGTTTCACCTCAATCCGATAAGCGTAGCCTCGGATGTGCCCATTCCGCAAAACCCTATCAAATCTGTTTTTTTTTGTAAACTTCATTTCCGCATTTGTTATTAGTTGATTTATGTCCTTGTATTGTCTTGAGCCTATGGAACGGCTATTGAAATGCATTTGTGTTGTGTATAAACTTGGGCTTGAATGAGAAAAATAATGAAGCCAAAATGGCTGGAAAATTAGGTAAACACAAAGGGCGTGCTGCCCAAATTTTCGCTCAAGGACTAAGTTTCTATTTGAATTTGTATATTTTCGTTTGGCAAATACTATGATCGTTTTACCATTCCAAAACATGATACCTCTTCAATTTGAAACGCCAAATGTTTACTTACTCTGTACCCAAAATATAGAAGTATGAGTTAGGGTTTTATCGGCCACAAGTGAACTACTTTCAAGTACGGTTTTAAGAGTCTTCCTTTTCCATATGATTTTCATCAAAACCCTTGTTATATAACCTCTACTTGAATATATAGTGACTTTTAGTCATACAAACGATTCTTTACGATTCCGAAAGAATATTTTCTTAGCCTATCTATTTGTCTTTTGATTTGTCGTTAGTCAAATGTTTTCCGTTGGAATTCTATAAGCCTTTTGAGCTTGGTTTTGCGATTGATTTTGAAACCCTAGTTATTTTCATCCTTGGGTCCAAACAACCCTATTTTTACTTGAAAGTTATCTTTACACGTTTTACTCCTAATTAGTCGGGTTTCTTCGTTTCCCCTTAAATGTTTTGCTCGATAAACTGTAATATGTTCTCTTGTTCAATCTTAGGTTTCATTGGTGACTAAGGGTAATATCCGGAAGGATATTTTGCACGTTATTTTGCATAACTAGGTGAGTGTTCTTTGTTTGTTATATTTCCTTGACTTATTGGCTTGTTATTATTGATTGATAATGTGTTAAGTGCTTTTAATGATTGTTAAAACGAGTTTTCTAGGCGAGTGTGTACTTTATCGCACTCGACCTAAATAAATGTGAAATTTTCAATGATTAAATGATTAAATGCTAGTTGCGCATGAATGTAAGCCGTTTGGCTGAACTGGGCCCTGCCCTTCGTTACCGATCGACTCGAGCCAGAAGCGGACTCGGTCGGGCGATATGGTGACCCTGGGTGAATTTGGTATATTCGAGTATTACCTTGTAGTCCGGCTACGTCCGGATGGGTGGAGTCCGGCCAACGTCCGGATGGGTGGAGTCCGGTCAACGTCCGGAAGGGGATGAATGAACGAACGAAGGCACGAGGGTTTACTTCTCAAAAAGGAAATTTTCAAATAATTGGAGGAATAAGGGGAAATGTCTGGAGAACGAACGAACGAACGAATAGCTCCATGTGAGCCCGTATCCTTTTAATGAATGTTACTATCGCTTTCCATTGTAAATGTTTCTTGAATTATTGATACTCCATGTTTAATGTATTGAATTGATTGTTTGATTATCTGTTCGGAACCTCACTGAGCTTTTAGCTCACCCCTTTAGTTTTGTTTTCCTTAACAGGGGACGGCGAGCAGAATGAGAGCATAGACTAGCCAGTCTAGTTCTTTTGTTTCTTTTGTTTCTTTTGTAGTGGTTCTCGCCTAGTGCTTGGCACGGGCTGGACGTATGAAGGATTGAGAACCTTTGTATATTCGATCTTTACACTCCCTTTTGGGGATGGCAATGTATATAAGTTTCGCTTTAAGTTCTGGATCGTTGCCCTATTTATTCTTGTGATTTATTCAGATTTTAAGTGAGGACTGTAGTGAATGAGTGAGTCCCGGCGAGAGTTGGGCAGGCGGTCCGCCGAACCCTGGGGTACGCCCTAGGGAAAGGTGGGGCCGTCACAGGTGGTATCAGAGCTTAGGCTTCAGATATCTGTAGTGTATCCTAGGCTTGAAGTTTAGGATGCCGGACTGTGGGATTCGATTTGACTTGAAAGTTAAGCGATTGAGGGATAAAACCTATAGCTGCTTCGCGTGGTCTCTGTGCGGAGTGACCCTGGACTAAGCGGTGAATAAGTATGAAGGACTAAGTGAAGCTATGAATTGCGAATGTTATAGGTCTTAAATCTTTCTCATGGTATCTGAGGACCATAGATAGGTATGTCAGGTAGGAATTCCGATTGTAGATAGTTTACTCTTGGGACTGCAGCTCGAGATGTGAATTATCTTATTTCGGATTCTCGTGCCTGAGTACTCTAGACTTACGGCGCTGCTAAGGACTTGAGACTTGTATTTTGGGAACATGAACAGGCTTTGTCTGACTAGAATGAGCACAAGAGGTCAGGGACATCTAGTTTGGATAGTAAGTGACGTGAGAGACCGGACGGGCTGATACTGGGACGACTTTACCTTTTCCTTTTGATTTACCTGTATATTGTTACTACATGACGTTAGTATACCTGTGTGTACATGGTTATCTGTCCAACTTGATATGTATTTGTGTATTTGCTTATCCGTCTTCTTGATATGGCGTGTTATGTGCGTATATATTGATTTGTGTATTTGGAATGCTAGAATTTGTTACTGTAGTCAATTTACTGTGTTTATTCACTAAATTACCTTTTTGGGGGAAAAGAAAAGAAAAGAGAGGGGGAAAACATATATATGGACGGGAGACGTAGTCGTGGACGTAGAGCTAGTCGTGGCCGTGGAGCTAGGCAAGCTCAAGAACCGAGAGAAGAAAGAGAAACAGTGGCCGAGCAAGAACAGGGACCGAGGGTTGAGGCTGGAGATCAAATGGCGACGGCGATGCGACAAATGACAAATATCCTGGCACGACTGGTAGATCAACAAGGTCAAATGTCAGTGAATCAACCTCGGAATCCTGAGATCGGAGAGGATAAGGCTCTTGAGAGGTTCCAAAAGTTTCTACCTCCGAAATTTCAAGGAGGGCCTGATCCAGATATAGCTGAGCAGTGGTTGGAGGCAATGATTAATATCTTCGCGGCTTTGAATTACACGGAGCAAAGACAAGTAAATTTTGCTGTATTTCAATTCGAAGGACCAGCCCGCGCGTGGTGGAATGTAATTAAGGCCAAGTGGGAAAGAGAACAGACGGTATGGACATGGGCGAACTTTGTAAGGGAATTTAATGAAAAGTATCTCCCACCTTTAGTCCAAGAAAGGAGGGATGACGAATTTATTGGGTTGCGTCAGGGAACCCTAAGTGTGGCTGAATATGAGACCAAATTTACTAGACTGTCTAAATTCGCTTTCGAATTGGTGGTAACGGAGCGACGGAGAATAAGACGATTTATACAAGGACTAAATTTGGAAATCCAGGAGGCATTAGCGGCAGTTCAAGTTAATACGTTTACAGAGGCTCTTGAGAAGGCCCAAAGAATTGAGGATGTGAAAGCCCAAGTAAAAGCCTTTCAAACGCGGAAAAGAGATACATCCAGCAGTATACCTGAGGAATCTGGAGAACAGATACTGCTCTCCAAAGTGCAAAAAATGAACCATTCACCTCGCCCACCTTGGACATTAAGAGCAGTCGATGAAAGGTCCATGAAAGGAAGTCAGATCGGATCAAAGGACATTTCTCGAGAAGATCCAACAGTAGTTCCTCGATTGGCCTGTGGATACTGTGGAAAGGCAAATCACACTGAGAATGATTGCTGGCGAAAAGGGGGAAAATGTTTGATTTGTGGGAGTAGCAATCATCAACTTAGCAATTGCCCGAAGAAACAGCCACGAGAGGGTAGTACTCAACAAGTGGAAGGAACCAAACTGAAACAAATTCATGAAAGAGGAAACCGAACAAAGGTATCAACACAAGTTTATGCCGTAGATCAGCACCGAGTTCTGGGGCCCTCCGAGGCGACGGAAGGTATGAATTTCGAGGTCGAAATTCTTTTAAGGGGGAGAGAGTGTGAGGACTCGCAAATTTCTTATATTTTTCTCAAAAATGCCTTTTATTTGGAAATTATTCATTTATTATAGCCTACTACCCAGTAATTCCATAATAAGTGCAAATGAACCTAGAAAGTAGGGTTTCACTTTTCGGTTTCAAGACTGGAGCAAATTAGGGTTTTCGCGATTTTTCACCGGATGATTTTTCGGTACGAAGCAAGGATCAAATTTGGTGATTAAAAGTGACTTTTAGGTGAGAAATAATATGTGATTAGAAGCAATGATATAAGGTTAGTGAATAGGAAGTAAAAACCCTAATACGTGCGATTTAAGGAAAAACGGTGCGAACCGACGTGTACCGCGCACTACCTATTGAACGCACCGCTGGACCACCACTTTCTTACCACATGAGCTCATTGATATTTGAGCAAAATATCCCCTCATTTCCAGCTGCCTTTGACCGAAATTTGTGGCCAAAAGTGCAAGGAGAAGAAAGAGAAAATTTTGTGATTGTGGTTGATCCAAGTGTTGGCAAAACTTGTGGCTTAGACTAATCCTAATCTTCTTGCCTTTTAATCACCATAGAGCAGCCTTTCTTCTTCATTTTTCCTTGAGCTTGGCCGAGACAAGAGAGAGAGAAAGGGGGAGCAAGAGAAAACAATTTTCTTCTTGATTTGCACCATCTAAGTGAGGAATCAAAATTCTAAACCGATTAAAGAGTGAGTTGTGGGCTTGGGAAGCTAGGGGAACTAAAAATTTCCAAAGGTGGTGAAGTATCACTCTTTCAAGCTTTGTTTTGAGGTATAAGATCTGATCATGGTTCTTGTTCTTTTAATTTCTGGTTTAAGATGTTATCTAGCTCATGTTTTGATTAGACTACAAGTTATACAAGTTGTTGTGATGATTTTGGATGATATATGCAAGTTAGGGTTTGATGATTTTCTGCCTAAACTTGTTGTATGGTTAGTATATGTTGTATATAAGATTATATAAGGGGCTTTGGTAGTGATTGGAACAAGGAAAGGAAGA
The DNA here is from genome assembly GCF_036785885.1 of Coffea arabica. Classification (NCBI taxonomy): domain Eukaryota; kingdom Viridiplantae; phylum Streptophyta; class Magnoliopsida; order Gentianales; family Rubiaceae; genus Coffea; species Coffea arabica. The sequence continues at coordinate 22,960,493 of NC_092311.1, read as the reverse complement.
AAATTCAATTGAAAACCAAAATTTCCAGATTTCTGGAATTTCATGTTTCAGTTCTGCCCGGTACTGTTACTCATAGTTAGAGGCCGAATTAGGCTTGGCATAAAACATAAAAGTTGTATAGAATGATATTTTATAGGTGCCTACAAAATTTCAACTCAATCAGAGCAACGTAGCCTGTGAAAAGACCGATTTACCCCTGCTGCCCTGTTTCTACCCGAACTTGATAATTGCCTCTGTAATTGGTTAATTTGATTGGGAATGCTTCTGATTTAGTTGTTGATGTCTTCTTAAGAATTGTAGCCTTGTATCTTAGTTTTCGGATGGCTTTGGAATCACTTGATTTGGACTTAGGGAGCCTGACTTGTGATATTTGAGCGAGAATGCGGTTTGTAAACCTGTTTTGACGGTGCTGGTTTGGTATACTGATCTTTTGACCTAGTTGCACTACAAACTGGACTGAGTGACCTTCTTCAATCTTGTATCCCTTTCTCTTAGCTTCGAAATGGTATAAGTTTCACCTCAATCCGATAAGCGTAGCCTCGGATGTGCCCATTCCGCAAAACCCTATCAAATCTGTTTTTTTTTGTAAACTTCATTTCCGCATTTGTTATTAGTTGATTTATGTCCTTGTATTGTCTTGAGCCTATGGAACGGCTATTGAAATGCATTTGTGTTGTGTATAAACTTGGGCTTGAATGAGAAAAATAATGAAGCCAAAATGGCTGGAAAATTAGGTAAACACAAAGGGCGTGCTGCCCAAATTTTCGCTCAAGGACTAAGTTTCTATTTGAATTTGTATATTTTCGTTTGGCAAATACTATGATCGTTTTACCATTCCAAAACATGATACCTCTTCAATTTGAAACGCCAAATGTTTACTTACTCTGTACCCAAAATATAGAAGTATGAGTTAGGGTTTTATCGGCCACAAGTGAACTACTTTCAAGTACGGTTTTAAGAGTCTTCCTTTTCCATATGATTTTCATCAAAACCCTTGTTATATAACCTCTACTTGAATATATAGTGACTTTTAGTCATACAAACGATTCTTTACGATTCCGAAAGAATATTTTCTTAGCCTATCTATTTGTCTTTTGATTTGTCGTTAGTCAAATGTTTTCCGTTGGAATTCTATAAGCCTTTTGAGCTTGGTTTTGCGATTGATTTTGAAACCCTAGTTATTTTCATCCTTGGGTCCAAACAACCCTATTTTTACTTGAAAGTTATCTTTACACGTTTTACTCCTAATTAGTCGGGTTTCTTCGTTTCCCCTTAAATGTTTTGCTCGATAAACTGTAATATGTTCTCTTGTTCAATCTTAGGTTTCATTGGTGACTAAGGGTAATATCCGGAAGGATATTTTGCACGTTATTTTGCATAACTAGGTGAGTGTTCTTTGTTTGTTATATTTCCTTGACTTATTGGCTTGTTATTATTGATTGATAATGTGTTAAGTGCTTTTAATGATTGTTAAAACGAGTTTTCTAGGCGAGTGTGTACTTTATCGCACTCGACCTAAATAAATGTGAAATTTTCAATGATTAAATGATTAAATGCTAGTTGCGCATGAATGTAAGCCGTTTGGCTGAACTGGGCCCTGCCCTTCGTTACCGATCGACTCGAGCCAGAAGCGGACTCGGTCGGGCGATATGGTGACCCTGGGTGAATTTGGTATATTCGAGTATTACCTTGTAGTCCGGCTACGTCCGGATGGGTGGAGTCCGGCCAACGTCCGGATGGGTGGAGTCCGGTCAACGTCCGGAAGGGGATGAATGAACGAACGAAGGCACGAGGGTTTACTTCTCAAAAAGGAAATTTTCAAATAATTGGAGGAATAAGGGGAAATGTCTGGAGAACGAACGAACGAACGAATAGCTCCATGTGAGCCCGTATCCTTTTAATGAATGTTACTATCGCTTTCCATTGTAAATGTTTCTTGAATTATTGATACTCCATGTTTAATGTATTGAATTGATTGTTTGATTATCTGTTCGGAACCTCACTGAGCTTTTAGCTCACCCCTTTAGTTTTGTTTTCCTTAACAGGGGACGGCGAGCAGAATGAGAGCATAGACTAGCCAGTCTAGTTCTTTTGTTTCTTTTGTTTCTTTTGTAGTGGTTCTCGCCTAGTGCTTGGCACGGGCTGGACGTATGAAGGATTGAGAACCTTTGTATATTCGATCTTTACACTCCCTTTTGGGGATGGCAATGTATATAAGTTTCGCTTTAAGTTCTGGATCGTTGCCCTATTTATTCTTGTGATTTATTCAGATTTTAAGTGAGGACTGTAGTGAATGAGTGAGTCCCGGCGAGAGTTGGGCAGGCGGTCCGCCGAACCCTGGGGTACGCCCTAGGGAAAGGTGGGGCCGTCACAGGTGGTATCAGAGCTTAGGCTTCAGATATCTGTAGTGTATCCTAGGCTTGAAGTTTAGGATGCCGGACTGTGGGATTCGATTTGACTTGAAAGTTAAGCGATTGAGGGATAAAACCTATAGCTGCTTCGCGTGGTCTCTGTGCGGAGTGACCCTGGACTAAGCGGTGAATAAGTATGAAGGACTAAGTGAAGCTATGAATTGCGAATGTTATAGGTCTTAAATCTTTCTCATGGTATCTGAGGACCATAGATAGGTATGTCAGGTAGGAATTCCGATTGTAGATAGTTTACTCTTGGGACTGCAGCTCGAGATGTGAATTATCTTATTTCGGATTCTCGTGCCTGAGTACTCTAGACTTACGGCGCTGCTAAGGACTTGAGACTTGTATTTTGGGAACATGAACAGGCTTTGTCTGACTAGAATGAGCACAAGAGGTCAGGGACATCTAGTTTGGATAGTAAGTGACGTGAGAGACCGGACGGGCTGATACTGGGACGACTTTACCTTTTCCTTTTGATTTACCTGTATATTGTTACTACATGACGTTAGTATACCTGTGTGTACATGGTTATCTGTCCAACTTGATATGTATTTGTGTATTTGCTTATCCGTCTTCTTGATATGGCGTGTTATGTGCGTATATATTGATTTGTGTATTTGGAATGCTAGAATTTGTTACTGTAGTCAATTTACTGTGTTTATTCACTAAATTACCTTTTTGGGGGAAAAGAAAAGAAAAGAGAGGGGGAAAACATATATATGGACGGGAGACGTAGTCGTGGACGTGGAGCTAGTCGTGGCCGTGGAGCTAGGCAAGCTCAAGAACCGAGAGAAGAAAGAGAAACAGTGGCCGAGCAAGAACAGGGACCGAGGGTTGAGGCTGGAGATCAAATGGCGACGGCGATGCGACAAATGACAAATATCCTGGCACGACTGGTAGATCAACAAGGTCAAATGCCAGTGAATCAACCCCGGAATCCTGAGATCGGAGAGGATAAGGCTCTTGAGAGGTTCCAAAAGTTTCTACCTCCGAAATTTCAAGGAGGGCCTGATCCAGATATAGCTGAGCAGTGGTTGGAGGCAATGATTAATATCTTCGCGGCTTTGAATTACACGGAGCAAAGACAAGTAAATTTTGCTGTATTTCAATTCGAAGGACCAGCCCGCGCGTGGTGGAATGTAATTAAGGCCAAGTGGGAAAGAGAACAGACGGTATGGACATGGGCGAACTTTGTAAGGGAATTTAATGAAAAGTATCTCCCACCTTTAGTCCAAGAAAGGAGGGATGACGAATTTATTGGGTTGCGTCAGGGAACCCTAAGTGTGGCTGAATATGAGACCAAATTTACTAGACTGTCTAAATTCGCTTCCGAATTGGTGGTAACGGAGCGACGGAGAATAAGACGATTTATACAAGGACTAAATTTGGAAATCCAGGAGGCATTAGCGGCAGTTCAAGTTAATACGTTTACAGAGGCTCTTGAGAAGGCCCAAAGAATTGAGGATGTGAAAGCCCAAGTAAAAGCCTTTCAAACGCGGAAAAGAGATACATCCAGCAGTATACCTGAGGAATCTGGAGAACAGATACTGCTCTCCAAAGTGCAAAAAGTGAACCATTCACCTCGCCCACCTTGGACATTAAGAGCAGTCGATGAAAGGTCCATGAAAGGAAGTCAGATCGGATCAAAGGACATTTCTCGAGAAGATCCAACAGTAGTTCCTCGATTGGCCTGTGGATACTGTGGAAAGGCAAATCACACTGAGAATGATTGCTGGCGAAAAGGGGGAAAATGTTTGATTTGTGGGAGTAGCAATCATCAACTTAGCAATTGCCCGAAGAAACAGCCACGAGAGGGTAGTACTCAACAAGTGGAAGGAACCAAACTGAAACAAATTCATGAAAGAGGAAACCGAACAAAGGTATCAACACAAGTTTATGCCGTAGATCAGCACCGAGTTCTGGGGTCCTCCGAGGCGACGGAAGGTATGAATTTCGAGGTCGAAATTCTTTTAAGGGGGAGAGAGTGTGAGGACTCGCAAATTTCTTATATTTTTCTCAAAAATGCCTTTTATTTGGAAATTATTCATTTATTATAGCCTACTACCCAGTAATTCCATAATAAGTGCAAATGAACCTAGAAAGTAGGGTTTCACTTTTCGGTTTCAAGACTGGAGCAAATTAGGGTTTTCGCGATTTTTCACCGGATGATTTTTCGGTACGAAGCAAGGATCAAATTTGGTGATTAAAAGTGACTTTTAGGTGAGAAATAATATGTGATTAGAAGCAATGATATAAGGTTAGTGAATAGGAAGTAAAAACCCTAATACGTGCGATTTAAGGAAAAACGGTGCGAACCGACGTGTACCGCGCACTACCTATTGAACGCACCGCTGGACCACCACTTTCTTACCACATGAGCTCATTGATATTTGAGCAAAATATCCCCTCATTTCCAGCTGCCTTTGACCGAAATTTGTGGCCAAAAGTGCAAGGAGAAGAAAGAGAAAATTTTGTGATTGTGGTTGATCCAAGTGTTGGCAAAACTTGTGGCTTAGACTAATCCTAATCTTCTTGCCTTTTAATCACCATAGAGCAGCCTTTCTTCTTCATTTTTCCTTGAGCTTGGCCGAGACAAGAGAGAGAGAAAGGGGGAGCAAGAGAAAACAATTTTCTTCTTGATTTGCACCATCTAAGTGAGGAATCAAAATTCTAAACCGATTAAAGAGTGAGTTGTGGGCTTGGGAAGCTAGGGGAACTAAAAATTTCCAAAGGTGGTGAAGTATCACTCTTTCAAGCTTTGTTTTGAGGTATAAGATCTGATCATGGTTCTTGTTCTTTTAATTTCTGGTTTAAGATGTTATCTAGCTCATGTTTTGATTAGACTACAAGTTATACAAGTTGTTGTGATGATTTTGGATGATATATGCAAGTTAGGGTTTGATGATTTTCTGCCTAAACTTGTTGTATGGTTAGTATATGTTGTATATAAGATTATATAAGGGGTTTTGGTAGTGATTGGAACAAGGAAAGGAAGAAAATTCAATTGAAAACCAAAATTTCCAGATTTCTGGAATTTCATGTTTCAGTTCTGCCCGGTACTGCTACTCATAGTTAGAGGCCGAATTAGGCTTGGCATAAAACATAAAAGTTGTATAGAATGATATTTTATAGGTGCCTACAAAATTTCAACTCAATCAGAGCAACGTAGCCTGTGAAAAGACCGATTTACCCCTGCTGCCCTGTTTCTACCCGAACTTGATAATTGCCTCTGTAATTGGTTAATTTGATTGGGAATGCTTCTGATTTAGTTGTTGATGTCTTCTTAAGAATTGTAGCCTTGTATATTAGTTTTCGGATGGCTTTGGAATCACTCGATTTGGACTTAGGGAGCCTGACTTGTGATATTTGAGCGAGAATGCGGTTTGTAAACCTGTTTTGACGGTGCTGGTTTGGTATACTGATCTTTTGACCTAGTTGCACTACAAACTGGACTGAGTGACCTTCTTCAATCTTGTATCCCTTTCTCTTAGCTTCGAAATGGTATAAGTTTCACCTCAATCCGATAAGCGTAGCCTCGGATGTGCCCATTCCGCAAAACCCTATCAAATCTGTTTTTTTTTGTAAACTTCATTTCCGCATTTGTTATTAGTTGATTTATGTCCTTGTATTGTCTTGAGCCTATGGAACGGCTATTGAAATGCATTTGTGTTGTGTATAAACTTGGGCTTGAATGAGAAAAATAATGAAGCCAAAATGGCTGGAAAATTAGGTAAACACAAAGGGCGTGCTGCCCAAATTTTCGCTCAAGGACTAAGTTTCTATTTGAATTTGTATATTTTCGTTTGGCAAATACTATGATCGTTTTACCATTCCAAAACATGATACCTCTTCAATTTGAAACGCCAAATGTTTACTTACTCTGTACCCAAAATATAGAAGTATGAGTTAGGGTTTTATCGGCCACAAGTGAACTACTTTCAAGTACGGTTTTAAGAGTCTTCCTTTTCCATATGATTTTCATCAAAACCCTTGTTATATAACCTCTACTTGAATATATAGTGACTTTTAGTCATACAAACGATTCTTTACGATTCCGAAAGAATATTTTCTTAGCCTATCTATTTGTCTTTTGATTTGTCGTTAGTCAAATGTTTTCCGTTGGAATTCTATAAGCCTTTTGAGCTTGGTTTTGCGATTGATTTTGAAACCCTAGTTATTTTCATCCTTGGGTCCAAACAACCCTATTTTTACTTGAAAGTTATCTTTACACGTTTTACTCCTAATTAGTCGGGTTTCTTCGTTTCCCCTTAAATGTTTTGCTCGATAAACTGTAATATGTTCTCTTGTTCAATCTTAGGTTTCATTGGTGACTAAGGGTAATATCCGGAAGGATATTTTGCACGTTATTTTGCATAACTAGGTGAGTGTTCTTTGTTTGTTATATTTCCTTGACTTATTGGCTTGTTATTATTGATTGATAATGTGTTAAGTGCTTTTAATGATTGTTAAAACGAGTTTTCTAGGCGAGTGTGTACTTTATCGCACTCGACCTAAATAAATGTGAAATTTTCAATGATTAAATGATTAAATGCTAGTTGCGCATGAATGTAAGCCGTTTGGCTGAACTGGGCCCTGCCCTTCGTTACCGATCGACTCGAGCCAGAAGCGGACTCGGTCGGGCGATATGGTGACCCTGGGTGAATTTGGTATATTCGAGTATTACCTTGTAGTCCGGCTACGTCCGGATGGGTGGAGTCCGGCCAACGTCCGGAAGGGGATGAATGAACGAACGAAGGCACGAGGGTTTACTTCTCAAAAAGGAAATTTTCAAATAATTGGAGGAATAAGGGGAAATGTCTGGAGAACGAACGAACGAACGAATAGCTCCATGTGAGCCCGTATCCTTTTAATGAATGTTACTATCGCTTTCCATTGTAAATGTTTCTTGAATTATTGATACTCCATGTTTAATGTATTGAATTGATTGTTTGATTATCTGTTCGGAACCTCACTGAGCTTTTAGCTCACCCCTTTAGTTTTGTTTTCCTTAACAGGGGACGGCGAGCAGAATGAGAGCATAGACTAGCCAGTCTAGTTCTTTTGTTTCTTTTGTTTCTTTTGTAGTGGTTCTCGCCTAGTGCTTGGCACGGGCTGGACGTATGAAGGATTGAGAACCTTTGTATATTCGATCTTTACACTCCCTTTTGGGGATGGCAATGTATATAAGTTTCGCTTTAAGTTCTGGATCGTTGCCCTATTTATTCTTGTGATTTATTCAGATTTTAAGTGAGGACTGTAGTGAATGAGTGAGTCCCGGCGAGAGTTGGGCAGGCGGTCCGCCGAACCCTGGGGTACGCCCTAGGGAAAGGTGGGGCCGTCACAGGTGGTATCAGAGCTTAGGCTTCAGATATCTGTAGTGTATCCTAGGCTTGAAGTTTAGGATGCCGGACTGTGGGATTCGATTTGACTTGAAAGTTAAGCGATTGAGGGATAAAACCTAAAGCTGCTTCGCGTGGTCTCTGTGCGGAGTGACCCTGGACTAAGTGGTGAATAAGTATGAAGGACTAAGTGAAGCTATGAATTGCGAATGTTATAGGTCTTAAATCTTTCTCATGGTATCTGAGGACCATAGATAGGTATGTCAGGTAGGAATTCCGATTGTAGATAGTTTACTCTTGGGACTGCAGCTCGAGATGTGAATTATCTTATTTCGGATTCTCGTGCCTGAGTACTCTAGAGTTACGGCGCTGCTAAGGACTTGAGACTTGTATTTTGGGAACATGAACAGGCTTTGTCTGACTAGAATGAGCACAAGAGGTCAGGGACATCTAGTTTGGATAGTAAGTGACGTGAGAGACCGGACGGGCTGATACTGGGACGACTTTACCTTTTCCTTTTGATTTACCTGTATATTGTTACTACATGACGTTAGTATACCTGTGTGTACATGGTTATCTGTCCAACTTGATATGTATTTGTGTATTTGCTTATCCGTCTTCTTGATATGGCGTGTTATGTGCGTATATATTAATTTGTGTATTTGGAATGCTAGAATTTGTTACTGTAGTCAATTTACTGTGTTTATTCACTAAATTACCTTTTTGGGGGAAAAGAAAAGAAAAGAGAGGGGGAAAACATATATATGGACGGGAGACGTAGTCGTGGACGTGGAGCTAGTCGTGGCCGTGGAGCTAGGCAAGCTCAAGAACCGAGAGAAGAAAGAGAAACAGTGGCCGAGCAAGAACAGGGACCGAGGGTTGAGGCTGGAGATCAAATGGCGACGGCGATGCGACAAATGACAAATATCCTGGCACGACTGGTAGATCAACAAGGTCAAATGCCAGTGAATCAACCCCGGAATCCTGAGATCGGAGAGGATAAGGCTCTTGAGAGGTTCCAAAAGTTTCTACCTCCGAAATTTCAAGGAGGGCCTGATCCAGATATAGCTGAGCAGTGGTTGGAGGCAATGATTAATATCTTCGCGGCTTTGAATTACACGGAGCAAAGACAAGTAAATTTTGCTGTATTTCAATTCGAAGGACCAGCCCGCGCGTGGTGGAATGTAATTAAGGCCAAGTGGGAAAGAGAACAGACGGTATGGACATGGGCGAACTTTGTAAGGGAATTTAATGAAAAGTATCTCCCACCTTTAGTCCAAGAAAGGAGGGATGACGAATTTATTGGGTTGCGTCAGGGAACCCTAAGTGTGGCTGAATATGAGACCAAATTTACTAGACTGTCTAAATTCGCTTCCGAATTGGTGGTAACGGAGCGACGGAGAATAAGACGATTTATACAAGGACTAAATTTGGAAATCCAGGAGGCATTAGCGGCAGTTCAAGTTAATACGTTTACAGAGGCTCTTGAGAAGGCCCAAAGAATTGAGGATGTGAAAGCCCAAGTAAAAGCCTTTCAAACGCGGAAAAGAGATACATCCAGCAGTATACCTGAGGAATCTGGAGAACAGATACTGCTCTCCAAAGTGCAAAAAGTGAACCATTCACCTCGCCCACCTTGGACATTAAGAGCAGTCGATGAAAGGTCCATGAAAGGAAGTCAGATCGGATCAAAGGACATTTCTCGAGAAGATCCAACAGTAGTTCCTCGATTGGCCTGTGGATACTGTGGAAAGGCAAATCACACTGAGAATGATTGCTGGCGAAAAGGGGGAAAATGTTTGATTTGTGGGAGTAGCAATCATCAACTTAGCAATTGCCCGAAGAAACAGCCACGAGAGGGTAGTACTCAACAAGTGGAAGGAACCAAACTGAAACAAATTCATGAAAGAGGAAACCGAACAAAGGTATCAACACAAGTTTATGCCGTAGATCAGCACCGAGTTCTGGGGTCCTCCGAGGCGACGGAAGGTATGAATTTCGAGGTCGAAATTCTTTTAAGGGGGAGAGAGTGTGAGGACTCGCAAATTTCTTATATTTTTCTCAAAAATGCCTTTTATTTGGAAATTATTCATTTATTATAGCCTACTACCCAGTAATTCCATAATAAGTGCAAATGAACCTAGAAAGTAGGGTTTCACTTTTCGGTTTCAAGACTGGAGCAAATTAGGGTTTTCGCGATTTTTCACCGGATGATTTTTCGGTACGAAGCAAGGATCAAATTTGGTGATTAAAAGTGACTTTTAGGTGAGAAATAATATGTGATTAGAAGCAATGATATAAGGTTAGTGAATAGGAAGTAAAAACCCTAATACGTGCGATTTAAGGAAAAACGGTGCGAACCGACGTGTACCGCGCACTACCTATTGAACGCACCGCTGGACCACCACTTTCTTACCACATGAGCTCATTGATATTTGAGCAAAATATCCCCTCATTTCCAGCTGCCTTTGACCGAAATTTGTGGCCAAAAGTGCAAGGAGAAGAAAGAGAAAATTTTGTGATTGTGGTTGATCCAAGTGTTGGCAAAACTTGTGGCTTAGACTAATCCTAATCTTCTTGCCTTTTAATCACCATAGAGCAGCCTTTCTTCTTCATTTTTCCTTGAGCTTGGCCGAGACAAGAGAGAGAGAAAGGGGGAGCAAGAGAAAACAATTTTCTTCTTGATTTGCACCATCTAAGTGAGGAATCAAAATTCTAAACCGATTAAAGAGTGAGTTGTGGGCTTGGGAAGCTAGGGGAACTAAAAATTTCCAAAGGTGGTGAAGTATCACTCTTTCAAGCTTTGTTTTGAGGTATAAGATCTGATCATGGTTCTTGTTCTTTTAATTTCTGGTTTAAGATGTTATCTAGCTCATGTTTTGATTAGACTACAAGTTATACAAGTTGTTGTGATGATTTTGGATGATATATGCAAGTTAGGGTTTGATGATTTTCTGCCTAAACTTGTTGTATGGTTAGTATATGTTGTATATAAGATTATATAAGGGGTTTTGGTAGTGATTGGAACAAGGAAAGGAAGAAAATTCAATTGAAAACCAAAATTTCCAGATTTCTGGAATTTCATGTTTCAGTTCTGCCCGGTACTGCTACTCATAGTTAGAGGCCGAATTAGGCTTGGCATAAAACATAAAAGTTGTATAGAATGATATTTTATAGGTGCCTACAAAATTTCAACTCAATCAGAGCAACGTAGCCTGTGAAAAGACCGATTTACCCCTGCTGCCCTGTTTCTACCCGAACTTGATAATTGCCTCTGTAATTGGTTAATTTGATTGGGAATGCTTCTGATTTAGTTGTTGATGTCTTCTTAAGAATTGTAGCCTTGTATATTAGTTTTCGGATGGCTTTGGAATCACTCGATTTGGACTTAGGGAGCCTGACTTGTGATATTTGAGCGAGAATGCGGTTTGTAAACCTGTTTTGACGGTGCTGGTTTGGTATACTGATCTTTTGACCTAGTTGCACTACAAACTGGACTGAGTGACCTTCTTCAATCTTGTATCCCTTTCTCTTAGCTTCGAAATGGTATAAGTTTCACCTCAATCCGATAAGCGTAGCCTCGGATGTGCCCATTCCGCAAAACCCTATCAAATCTGTTTTTTTTGTAAACTTCATTTCCGCATTTGTTATTAGTTGATTTATGTCCTTGTATTGTCTTGAGCCTATGGAACGGCTATTGAAATGCATTTGTGTTGTGTATAAACTTGGGCTTGAATGAGAAAAATAATGAAGCCAAAATGGCTGGAAAATTAGGTAAACACAAAGGGCGTGCTGCCCAAATTTTCGCTCAAGGACTAAGTTTCTATTTGAATTTGTATATTTTCGTTTGGCAAATACTATGATCGTTTTACCATTCCAAAACATGATACCTCTTCAATTTGAAACGCCAAATGTTTACTTACTCTGTACCCAAAATATAGAAGTATGAGTTAGGGTTTTATCGGCCACAAGTGAACTACTTTCAAGTACGGTTTTAAGAGTCTTCCTTTTCCATATGATTTTCATCAAAACCCTTGTTATATAACCTCTACTTGAATATATAGTGACTTTTAGTCATACAAACGATTCTTTACGATTCCGAAAGAATATTTTCTTAGCCTATCTATTTGTCTTTTGATTTGTCGTTAGTCAAATGTTTTCCGTTGGAATTCTATAAGCCTTTTGAGCTTGGTTTTGCGATTGATTTTGAAACCCTAGTTATTTTCATCCTTGGGTCCAAACAACCCTATTTTTACTTGAAAGTTATCTTTACACGTTTTACTCCTAATTAGTCGGGTTTCTTCGTTTCCCCTTAAATGTTTTGCTCGATAAACTGTAATATGTTCTCTTGTTCAATCTTAGGTTTCATTGGTGACTAAGGGTAATATCCGGAAGGATATTTTGCACGTTATTTTGCATAACTAGGTGAGTGTTCTTTGTTTGTTATATTTCCTTGACTTATTGGCTTGTTATTATTGATTGATAATGTGTTAAGTGCTTTTAATGATTGTTAAAACGAGTTTTCTAGGCGAGTGTGTACTTTATCGCACTCGACCTAAATAAATGTGAAATTTTCAATGATTAAATGATTAAATGCTAGTTGCGCATGAATGTAAGCCGTTTGGCTGAACTGGGCCCTGCCCTTCGTTACCGATCGACTCGAGCCAGAAGCGGACTCGGTCGGGCGATATGGTGACCCTGGGTGAATTTGGTATATTCGAGTATTACCTTGTAGTCCGGCTACGTCCGGATGGGTGGAGTCCGGCCAACGTCCGGAAGGGGATGAATGAACGAACGAAGGCACGAGGGTTTACTTCTCAAAAAGGAAATTTTCAAATAATTGGAGGAATAAGGGGAAATGTCTGGAGAACGAACGAACGAACGAATAGCTCCATGTGAGCCCGTATCCTTTTAATGAATGTTACTATCGCTTTCCATTGTAAATGTTTCTTGAATTATTGATACTCCATGTTTAATGTATTGAATTGATTGTTTGATTATCTGTTCGGAACCTCACTGAGCTTTTAGCTCACCCCTTTAGTTTTGTTTTCCTTAACAGGGGACGGCGAGCAGAATGAGAGCATAGACTAGCCAGTCTAGTTCTTTTGTTTCTTTTGTTTCTTTTGTAGTGGTTCTCGCCTAGTGCTTGGCACGGGCTGGACGTATGAAGGATTGAGAACCTTTGTATATTCGATCTTTACACTCCCTTTTGGGGATGGCAATGTATATAAGTTTCGCTTTAAGTTCTGGATCGTTGCCCTATTTATTCTTGTGATTTATTCAGATTTTAAGTGAGGACTGTAGTGAATGAGTGAGTCCCGGCGAGAGTTGGGCAGGCGGTCCGCCGAACCCTGGGGTACGCCCTAGGGAAAGGTGGGGCCGTCACAGGTGGTATCAGAGCTTAGGCTTCAGATATCTGTAGTGTATCCTAGGCTTGAAGTTTAGGATGCCGGACTGTGGGATTCGATTTGACTTGAAAGTTAAGCGATTGAGGGATAAAACCTATAGCTGCTTCGCGTGGTCTCTGTGCGGAGTGACCCTGGACTAAGCGGTGAATAAGTATGAAGGACTAAGTGAAGCTATGAATTGCGAATGTTATAGGTCTTAAATCTTTCTCATGGTATCTGAGGACCATAGATAGGTATGTCAGGTAGGAATTCCGATTGTAGATAGTTTACTCTTGGGACTGCAGCTCGAGATGTGAATTATCTTATTTCGGATTCTCGTGCCTGAGTACTCTAGAGTTACGGCGCTGCTAAGGACTTGAGACTTGTATTTTGGGAACATGAACAGGCTTTGTCTGACTAGAATGAGCACAAGAGGTCAGGGACATCTAGTTTGGATAGTAAGTGACGTGAGAGACCGGACGGGCTGATACTGGGACGACTTTACCTTTTCCTTTTGATTTACCTGTATATTGTTACTACATGACGTTAGTATACCTGTGTGTACATGGTTATCTGTCCAACTTGATATGTATTTGTGTATTTGCTTATCCGTCTTCTTGATATGGCGTGTTATGTGCGTATATATTGATTTGTGTATTTGGAATGCTAGAATTTGTTACTGTAGTCAATTTACTGTGTTTATTCACTAAATTACCTTTTTGGGGGAAAAGAAAAGAAAAGAGAGGGGGAAAACATATATATGGACGGGAGACGTAGTCGTGGACGTGGAGCTAGTCGTGGCCGTGGAGCTAGGCAAGCTCAAGAACCGAGAGAAGAAAGAGAAACAGTGGCCGAGCAAGAACAGGGACCGAGGGTTGAGGCTGGAGATCAAATGGCGACGGCGATGCGACAAATGACAAATATCCTGGCACGACTGGTAGATCAACAAGGTCAAATGCCAGTGAATCAACCCCGGAATCCTGAGATCGGAGAGGATAAGGCTCTTGAGAGGTTCCAAAAGTTTCTACCTCCGAAATTTCAAGGAGGGCCTGATCCAGATATAGCTGAGCAGTGGTTGGAGGCAATGATTAATATCTTCGCGGCTTTGAATTACACGGAGCAAAGACAAGTAAATTTTGCTGTATTTCAATTCGAAGGACCAGCCCGCGCGTGGTGGAATGTAATTAAGGCCAAGTGGGAAAGAGAACAGACGGTATGGACATGGGCGAACTTTGTAAGGGAATTTAATGAAAAGTATCTCCCACCTTTAGTCCAAGAAAGGAGGGATGACGAATTTATTGGGTTGCGTCAGGGAACCCTAAGTGTGGCTGAATATGAGACCAAATTTACTAGACTGTCTAAATTCGCTTCCGAATTGGTGGTAACGGAGCGACGGAGAATAAGACGATTTATACAAGGACTAAATTTGGAAATCCAGGAGGCATTAGCGGCAGTTCAAGTTAATACGTTTACAGAGGCTCTTGAGAAGGCCCAAAGAATTGAGGATGTGAAAGCCCAAGTAAAAGCCTTTCAAACGCGGAAAAGAGATACATCCAGCAGTATACCTGAGGAATCTGGAGAACAGATACTGCTCTCCAAAGTGCAAAAAGTGAACCATTCACCTCGCCCACCTTGGACATTAAGAGCAGTCGATGAAAGGTCCATGAAAGGAAGTCAGATCGGATCAAAGGACATTTCTCGAGAAGATCCAACAGTAGTTCCTCGATTGGCCTGTGGATACTGTGGAAAGGCAAATCACACTGAGAATGATTGCTGGCGAAAAGGGGGAAAATGTTTGATTTGTGGGAGTAGCAATCATCAACTTAGCAATTGCCCGAAGAAACAGCCACGAGAGGGTAGTACTCAACAAGTGGAAGGAACCAAACTGAAACAAATTCATGAAAGAGGAAACCGAACAAAGGTATCAACACAAGTTTATGCCGTAGATCAGCACCGAGTTCTGGGGTCCTCCGAGGCGACGGAAGGTATGAATTTCGAGGTCGAAATTCTTTTAAGGGGGAGAGAGTGTGAGGACTCGCAAATTTCTTATATTTTTCTCAAAAATGCCTTTTATTTGGAAATTATTCATTTATTATAGCCTACTACCCAGTAATTCCATAATAAGTGCAAATGAACCTAGAAAGTAGGGTTTCACTTTTCGGTTTCAAGACTGGAGCAAATTAGGGTTTTCGCGATTTTTCACCGGATGATTTTTCGGTACGAAGCAAGGATCAAATTTGGTGATTAAAAGTGACTTTTAGGTGAGAAATAATATGTGATTAGAAGCAATGATATAAGGTTAGTGAATAGGAAGTAAAAACCCTAATACGTGCGATTTAAGGAAAAACGGTGCGAACCGACGTGTACCGCGCACTACCTATTGAACGCACCGCTGGACCACCACTTTCTTACCACATGAGCTCATTGATATTTGAGCAAAATATCCCCTCATTTCCAGCTGCCTTTGACCGAAATTTGTGGCCAAAAGTGCAAGGAGAAGAAAGAGAAAATTTTGTGATTGTGGTTGATCCAAGTGTTGGCAAAACTTGTGGCTTAGACTAATCCTAATCTTCTTGCCTTTTAATCACCATAGAGCAGCCTTTCTTCTTCATTTTTCCTTGAGCTTGGCCGAGACAAGAGAGAGAGAAAGGGGGAGCAAGAGAAAACAATTTTCTTCTTGATTTGCACCATCTAAGTGAGGAATCAAAATTCTAAACCGATTAAAGAGTGAGTTGTGGGCTTGGGAAGCTAGGGGAACTAAAAATTTCCAAAGGTGGTGAAGTATCACTCTTTCAAGCTTTGTTTTGAGGTATAAGATCTGATCATGGTTCTTGTTCTTTTAATTTCTGGTTTAAGATGTTATCTAGCTCATGTTTTGATTAGACTACAAGTTATACAAGTTGTTGTGGTGATTTTGGATGATATATGCAAGTTAGGGTTTGATGATTTTCTGCCTAAAATTGTTGTATGGTTAGTATATGTTGTATATAAGATTATATAAGGGGCTTTGGTAGTGATTGGAACAAGGAAAGGAAGAAAATTCAATTGAAAACCAAAATTTCCAGATTTCTGGAATTTCATGTTTCAGTTCTGCCCGGTACTGTTACTCATAGTTAGAGGCCGAATTAGGCTTGGCATAAAACATAAAAGTTGTATAGAATGATATTTTATAGGTGCCTACAAAATTTCAACTCAATCAGAGCAACGTAGCCTGTGAAAAGACCGATTTACCCCTGCTGCCCTGTTTCTACCCGAACTTGATAATTGCCTCTGTAATTGGTTAATTTGATTGGGAATGCTTCTGATTTAGTTGTTGATGTCTTCTTAAGAATTGTAGCCTTGTATCTTAGTTTTCGGATGGCTTTGGAATCACTCGATTTGGACTTAGGGAGCCTGACTTGTGATATTTGAGCGAGAATGCGGTTTGTAAACCTGTTTTGACGGTGCTGGTTTGGTATACTGATCTTTTGACCTAGTTGCACTACAAACTGGACTGAGTGACCTTCTTCAATCTTGTATCCCTTTCTCTTAGCTTCGAAATGGTATAAGTTTCACCTCAATCCGATAAGCGTAGCCTCGGATGTGCCCATTCCGCAAAACCCTATCAAATCTGTTTTTTTTGTAAACTTCATTTCCGCATTTGTTATTAGTTGATTTATGTCCTTGTATTGTCTTGAGCCTATGGAACGGCTATTGAAATGCATTTGTGTTGTGTATAAACTTGGGCTTGAATGAGAAAAATAATGAAGCCAAAATGGCTGGAAAATTAGGTAAACACAAAGGGCGTGCTGCCCAAATTTTCGCTCAAGGACTAAGTTTCTATTTGAATTTGTATATTTTCGTTTGGCAAATACTATGATCGTTTTACCATTCCAAAACATGATACCTCTTCAATTTGAAACGCCAAATGTTTACTTACTCTGTACCCAAAATATAGAAGTATGAGTTAGGGTTTTATCGGCCACAAGTGAACTACTTTCAAGTACGGTTTTAAGAGTCTTCCTTTTCCATATGATTTTCATCAAAACCCTTGTTATATAACCTCTACTTGAATATATAGTGACTTTTAGTCATACAAACGATTCTTTACGATTCCGAAAGAATATTTTCTTAGCCTATCTATTTGTCTTTTGATTTGTCGTTAGTCAAATGTTTTCCGTTGGAATTCTATAAGCCTTTTGAGCTTGGTTTTGCGATTGATTTTGAAACCCTAGTTATTTTCATCCTTGGGTCCAAACAACCCTATTTTTACTTGAAAGTTATCTTTACACGTTTTACTCCTAATTAGTCGGGTTTCTTCGTTTCCCCTTAAATGTTTTGCTCGATAAACTGTAATATGTTCTCTTGTTCAATCTTAGGTTTCATTGGTGACTAAGGGTAATATCCGGAAGGATATTTTGCACGTTATTTTGCATAACTAGGTGAGTGTTCTTTGTTTGTTATATTTCCTTGACTTATTGGCTTGTTATTATTGATTGATAATGTGTTAAGTGCTTTTAATGATTGTTAAAACGAGTTTTCTAGGCGAGTGTGTACTTTATCGCACTCGACCTAAATAAATGTGAAATTTTCAATGATTAAATGATTAAATGCTAGTTGCGCATGAATGTAAGCCGTTTGGCTGAACTGGGCCCTGCCCTTCGTTACCGATCGACTCGAGCCAGAAGCGGACTCGGTCGGGCGATATGGTGACCCTGGGTGAATTTGGTATATTCGAGTATTACCTTGTAGTCCGGCTACGTCCGGATGGGTGGAGTCCGGCCAACGTCCGGAAGGGGATGAATGAACGAACGAAGGCACGAGGGTTTACTTCTCAAAAAGGAAATTTTCAAATAATTGGAGGAATAAGGGGAAATGTCTGGAGAACGAACGAATGAACGAATAGCTCCATGTGAGCCCGTATCCTTTTAATGAATGTTACTATCGCTTTCCATTGTAAATGTTTCTTGAATTATTGATACTCCATGTTTAATGTATTGAATTGATTGTTTGATTATCTGTTCGGAACCTCACTGAGCTTTTAGCTCACCCCTTTAGTTTTGTTTTCCTTAACAGGGGACGGCGAGCAGAATGAGAGCATAGACTAGCCAGTCTAGTTCTTTTGTTTCTTTTGTAGTGGTTCTCGCCTAGTGCTTGGCACGGGCTGGACGTATGAAGGATTGAGAACCTTTGTATATTCGATCTTTACACTCCCTTTTGGGGATGGCAATGTATATAAGTTTCGCTTTAAGTTCTGGATCGTTGCCCTATTTATTCTTGTGATTTATTCAGATTTTAAGTGAGGACTGTAGTGAATGAGTGAGTCCCGGCGAGAGTTGGGCAGGCGGTCCGCCGAACCCTGGGGTACGCCCTAGGGAAAGGTGGGGCCGTCACAGGTGGTATCAGAGCTTAGGCTTCAGATATCTGTAGTGTATCCTAGGCTTGAAGTTTAGGATGCCGGACTGTGGGATTCGATTTGACTTGAAAGTTAAGCGATTGAGGGATAAAACCTATAGCTGCTTCGCGTGGTCTCTGTGCGGAGTGACCCTGGACTAAGCGGTGAATAAGTATGAAGGACTAAGTGAAGCTATGAATTGCGAATGTTATAGGTCTTAAATCTTTCTCATGGTATCTGAGGACCATAGATAGGTATGTCAGGTAGGAATTCCGATTGTAGATAGTTTACTCTTGGGACTGCAGCTCGAGATGTGAATTATCTTATTTCGGATTCTCGTGCCTGAGTACTCTAGAGTTACGGCGCTGCTAAGGACTTGAGACTTGTATTTTGGGAACATGAACAGGCTTTGTCTGACTAGAATGAGCACAAGAGGTCAGGGACATCTAGTTTGGATAGTAAGTGACGTGAGAGACCGGACGGGCTGATACTGGGACGACTTTACCTTTTCCTTTTGATTTACCTGTATATTGTTACTACATGACGTTAGTATACCTGTGTGTACATGGTTATCTGTCCAACTTGATATGTATTTGTGTATTTGCTTATCCGTCTTCTTGATATGGCGTGTTATGTGCGTATATATTGATTTGTGTATTTGGAATGCTAGAATTTGTTACTGTAGTCAATTTACTGTGTTTATTCACTAAA
Source organism: Coffea arabica (assembly GCF_036785885.1). Taxonomy (NCBI): domain Eukaryota; kingdom Viridiplantae; phylum Streptophyta; class Magnoliopsida; order Gentianales; family Rubiaceae; genus Coffea; species Coffea arabica. The sequence goes on along the minus strand of NC_092311.1, from coordinate 22,941,268 downwards.
TTACCTTTTTGGGGGAAAAGAAAAGAAAAGAGAGGGGGAAAACATATATATGGACGGGAGACGTAGTCGTGGACGTGGAGCTAGTCGTGGCCGTGGAGCTAGGCAAGCTCAAGAACCGAGAGAAGAAAGAGAAACAGTGGCCGAGCAAGAACAGGGACCGAGGGTTGAGGCTGGAGATCAAATGGCGACGGCGATGCGACAAATGACAAATATCCTGGCACGACTGGTAGATCAACAAGGTCAAATGCCAGTGAATCAACCCCGGAATCCTGAGATCGGAGAGGATAAGGCTCTTGAGAGGTTCCAAAAGTTTCTACCTCCGAAATTTCAAGGAGGGCCTGATCCAGATATAGCTGAGCAGTGGTTGGAGGCAATGATTAATATCTTCGCGGCTTTGAATTACACGGAGCAAAGACAAGTAAATTTTGCTGTATTTCAATTCGAAGGACCAGCCCGCGCGTGGTTGAATGTAATTAAGGCCAAGTGGGAAAGAGAACAGACGGTATGGACATGGGCGAACTTTGTAAGGGAATTTAATGAAAAGTATCTCCCACCTTTAGTCCAAGAAAGGAGGGATGACGAATTTATTGGGTTGCGTCAGGGAACCCTAAGTGTGGCTGAATATGAGACCAAATTTACTAGACTGTCTAAATTCGCTTCCGAATTGGTGGTAACGGAGCGACGGAGAATAAGACGATTTATACAAGGACTAAATTTGGAAATCCAGGAGGCATTAGCGGCAGTTCAAGTTAATACGTTTACAGAGGCTCTTGAGAAGGCCCAAAGAATTGAGGATGTGAAAGCCCAAGTAAAAGCCTTTCAAACGCGGAAAAGAGATACATCCAGCAGTATACCTGAGGAATCTGGAGAACAGATACTGCTCTCCAAAGTGCAAAAAGTGAACCATTCACCTCGCCCACCTTGGACATTAAGAGCAGTCGATGAAAGGTCCATGAAAGGAAGTCAGATCGGATCAAAGGACATTTCTCGAGAAGATCCAACAGTAGTTCCTCGATTGGCCTGTGGATACTGTGGAAAGGCAAATCACACTGAGAATGATTGCTGGCGAAAAGGGGGAAAATGTTTGATTTGTGGGAGTAGCAATCATCAACTTAGCAATTGCCCGAAGAAACAGCCACGAGAGGGTAGTACTCAACAAGTGGAAGGAACCAAACTGAAACAAATTCATGAAAGAGGAAACCGAACAAAGGTATCAACACAAGTTTATGCCGTAGATCAGCACCGAGTTCTGGGGTCCTCCGAGGCGACGGAAGGTATGAAATTCGAGGTCGAAATTCTTTTAAGGGGGAGAGAGTGTGAGGACTCGCAAATTTCTTATATTTTTCTCAAAAATGCCTTTTATTTGGAAATTATTCATTTATTATAGCCTACTACCCAGTAATTCCATAATAAGTGCAAATGAACCTAGAAAGTAGGGTTTCACTTTTCGGTTTCAAGACTGGAGCAAATTAGGGTTTTCGCGATTTTTCACCGGATGATTTTTCGGTACGAAGCAAGGATCAAATTTGGTGATTAAAAGTGACTTTTAGGTGAGAAATAATATGTGATTAGAAGCAATGATATAAGGTTAGTGAATAGGAAGTAAAAACCCTAATACGTGCGATTTAAGGAAAAACGGTGCGAACCGACGTGTACCGCGCACTACCTATTGAACGCACCGCTGGACCACCACTTTCTTACCACATGAGCTCATTGATATTTGAGCAAAATATCCCCTCATTTCCAGCTGCCTTTGACCGAAATTTGTGGCCAAAAGTGCAAGGAGAAGAAAGAGAAAATTTTGTGATTGTGGTTGATCCAAGTGTTGGCAAAACTTGTGGCTTAGACTAATCCTAATCTTCTTGCCTTTTAATCACCATAGAGCAGCCTTTCTTCTTCATTTTTCCTTGAGCTTGGCCGAGACAAGAGAGAGAGAAAGGGGGAGCAAGAGAAAACAATTTTCTTCTTGATTTGCACCATCTAAGTGAGGAATCAAAATTCTAAACCGATTAAAGAGTGAGTTGTGGGCTTGGGAAGCTAGGGGAACTAAAAATTTCCAAAGGTGGTGAAGTATCACTCTTTCAAGCTTTGTTTTGAGGTATAAGATCTGATCATGGTTCTTGTTCTTTTAATTTCTGGTTTAAGATGTTATCTAGCTCATGTTTTGATTAGACTACAAGTTATACAAGTTGTTGTGGTGATTTTGGATGATATATGCAAGTTAGGGTTTGATGATTTTCTGCCTAAAATTGTTGTATGGTTAGTATATGTTGTATATAAGATTATATAAGGGGCTTTGGTAGTGATTGGAACAAGGAAAGGAAGAAAATTCAATTGAAAACCAAAATTTCCAGATTTCTGGAATTTCATGTTTCAGTTCTGCCCGGTACTGTTACTCATAGTTAGAGGCCGAATTAGGCTTGGCATAAAACATAAAAGTTGTATAGAATGATATTTTATAGGTGCCTACAAAATTTCAACTCAATCAGAGCAACGTAGCCTGTGAAAAGACCGATTTACCCCTGCTGCCCTGTTTCTACCCGAACTTGATAATTGCCTCTGTAATTGGTTAATTTGATTGGGAATGCTTCTGATTTAGTTGTTGATGTCTTGTTAAGAATTGTAGCCTTGTATCTTAGTTTTCGGATGGCTTTGGAATCACTCGATTTGGACTTAGGGAGCCTGACTTGTGATATTTGAGCGAGAATGCGGTTTGTAAACCTGTTTTGACGGTGCTGGTTTGGTATACTGATCTTTTGACCTAGTTGCACTACAAACTGGACTGAGTGACCTTCTTCAATCTTGTATCCCTTTCTCTTAGCTTCGAAATGGTATAAGTTTCACCTCAATCCGATAAGCGTAGCCTCGGATGTGCCCATTCCGCAAAACCCTATCAAATCTGTTTTTTTTGTAAACTTCATTTCCGCATTTGTTATTAGTTGATTTATGTCCTTGTATTGTCTTGAGCCTATGGAACGGCTATTGAAATGCATTTGTGTTGTGTATAAACTTGGGCTTGAATGAGAAAAATAATGAAGCCAAAATGGCTGGAAAATTAGGTAAACACAAAGGGCGTGCTGCCCAAATTTTCGCTCAAGGACTAAGTTTCTATTTGAATTTGTATATTTTCGTTTGGCAAATACTATGATCGTTTTACCATTCCAAAACATGATACCTCTTCAATTTGAAACGCCAAATGTTTACTTACTCTGTACCCAAAATATAGAAGTATGAGTTAGGGTTTTATCGGCCACAAGTGAACTACTTTCAAGTACGGTTTTAAGAGTCTTCCTTTTCCATATGATTTTCATCAAAACCCTTGTTATATAACCTCTACTTGAATATATAGTGACTTTTAGTCATACAAACGATTCTTTACGATTCCGAAAGAATATTTTCTTAGCCTATCTATTTGTCTTTTGATTTGTCGTTAGTCAAATGTTTTCCGTTGGAATTCTATAAGCCTTTTGAGCTTGGTTTTGCGATTGATTTTGAAACCCTAGTTATTTTCATCCTTGGGTCCAAACAACCCTATTTTTACTTGAAAGTTATCTTTACACGTTTTACTCCTAATTAGTCGGGTTTCTTCGTTTCCCCTTAAATGTTTTGCTCGATAAACTGTAATATGTTCTCTTGTTCAATCTTAGGTTTCATTGGTGACTAAGGGTAATATCCGGAAGGATATTTTGCACGTTATTTTGCATAACTAGGTGAGTGTTCTTTGTTTGTTATATTTCCTTGACTTATTGGCTTGTTATTATTGATTGATAATGTGTTAAGTGCTTTTAATGATTGTTAAAACGAGTTTTCTAGGCGAGTGTGTACTTTATCGCACTCGACCTAAATAAATGTGAAATTTTCAATGATTAAATGATTAAATGCTAGTTGCGCATGAATGTAAGCCGTTTGGCTGAACTGGGCCCTGCCCTTCGTTACCGATCGACTCGAGCCAGAAGCGGACTCGGTCGGGCGATATGGTGACCCTGGGTGAATTTGGTATATTCGAGTATTACCTTGTAGTCCGGCTACGTCCGGATGGGTGGAGTCCGGCCAACGTCCGGAAGGGGATGAATGAACGAACGAAGGCACGAGGGTTTACTTCTCAAAAAGGAAATTTTCAAATAATTGGAGGAATAAGGGGAAATGTCTGGAGAACGAACGAATGAACGAATAGCTCCATGTGAGCCCGTATCCTTTTAATGAATGTTACTATCGCTTTCCATTGTAAATGTTTCTTGAATTATTGATACTCCATGTTTAATGTATTGAATTGATTGTTTGATTATCTGTTCGGAACCTCACTGAGCTTTTAGCTCACCCCTTTAGTTTTGTTTTCCTTAACAGGGGACGGCGAGCAGAATGAGAGCATAGACTAGCCAGTCTAGTTCTTTTGTTTCTTTTGTAGTGGTTCTCGCCTAGTGCTTGGCACGGGCTGGACGTATGAAGGATTGAGAACCTTTGTATATTCGATCTTTACACTCCCTTTTGGGGATGGCAATGTATATAAGTTTCGCTTTAAGTTCTGGATCGTTGCCCTATTTATTCTTGTGATTTATTCAGATTTTAAGTGAGGACTGTAGTGAATGAGTGAGTCCCGGCGAGAGTTGGGCAGGCGGTCCGCCGAACCCTGGGGTACGCCCTAGGGAAAGGTGGGGCCGTCACAGGTGGTATCAGAGCTTAGGCTTCAGATATCTGTAGTGTATCCTAGGCTTGAAGTTTAGGATGCCGGACTGTGGGATTCGATTTGACTTGAAAGTTAAGCGATTGAGGGATAAAACCTATAGCTGCTTCGCGTGGTCTCTGTGCGGAGTGACCCTGGACTAAGCGGTGAATAAGTATGAAGGACTAAGTGAAGCTATGAATTGCGAATGTTATAGGTCTTAAATCTTTCTCATGGTATCTGAGGACCATAGATAGGTATGTCAGGTAGGAATTCCGATTGTAGATAGTTTACTCTTGGGACTGCAGCTCGAGATGTGAATTATCTTATTTCGGATTCTCGTGCCTGAGTACTCTAGAGTTACGGCGCTGCTAAGGACTTGAGACTTGTATTTTGGGAACATGAACAGGCTTTGTCTGACTAGAATGAGCACAAGAGGTCAGGGACATCTAGTTTGGATAGTAAGTGACGTGAGAGACCGGACGGGCTGATACTGGGACGACTTTACCTTTTCCTTTTGATTTACCTGTATATTGTTACTACATGACGTTAGTATACCTGTGTGTACATGGTTATCTGTCCAACTTGATATGTATTTGTGTATTTGCTTATCCGTCTTCTTGATATGGCGTGTTATGTGCGTATATATTGATTTGTGTATTTGGAATGCTAGAATTTGTTACTGTAGTCAATTTACTGTGTTTATTCACTAAATTACCTTTTTGGGGGAAAAGAAAAGAAAAGAGAGGGGGAAAACATATATATGGACGGGAGACGTAGTCGTGGACGTGGAGCTAGTCGTGGCCGTGGAGCTAGGCAAGCTCAAGAACCGAGAGAAGAAAGAGAAACAGTGGCCGAGCAAGAACAGGGACCGAGGGTTGAGGCTGGAGATCAAATGGCGACGGCGATGCGACAAATGACAAATATCCTGGCACGACTGGTAGATCAACAAGGTCAAATGCCAGTGAATCAACCCCGGAATCCTGAGATCGGAGAGGATAAGGCTCTTGAGAGGTTCCAAAAGTTTCTACCTCCGAAATTTCAAGGAGGGCCTGATCCAGATATAGCTGAGCAGTGGTTGGAGGCAATGATTAATATCTTCGCGGCTTTGAATTACACGGAGCAAAGACAAGTAAATTTTGCTGTATTTCAATTCGAAGGACCAGCCCGCGCGTGGTTGAATGTAATTAAGGCCAAGTGGGAAAGAGAACAGACGGTATGGACATGGGCGAACTTTGTAAGGGAATTTAATGAAAAGTATCTCCCACCTTTAGTCCAAGAAAGGAGGGATGACGAATTTATTGGGTTGCGTCAGGGAACCCTAAGTGTGGCTGAATATGAGACCAAATTTACTAGACTGTCTAAATTCGCTTCCGAATTGGTGGTAACGGAGCGACGGAGAATAAGACGATTTATACAAGGACTAAATTTGGAAATCCAGGAGGCATTAGCGGCAGTTCAAGTTAATACGTTTACAGAGGCTCTTGAGAAGGCCCAAAGAATTGAGGATGTGAAAGCCCAAGTAAAAGCCTTTCAAACGCGGAAAAGAGATACATCCAGCAGTATACCTGAGGAATCTGGAGAACAGATACTGCTCTCCAAAGTGCAAAAAGTGAACCATTCACCTCGCCCACCTTGGACATTAAGAGCAGTCGATGAAAGGTCCATGAAAGGAAGTCAGATCGGATCAAAGGACATTTCTCGAGAAGATCCAACAGTAGTTCCTCGATTGGCCTGTGGATACTGTGGAAAGGCAAATCACACTGAGAATGATTGCTGGCGAAAAGGGGGAAAATGTTTGATTTGTGGGAGTAGCAATCATCAACTTAGCAATTGCCCGAAGAAACAGCCACGAGAGGGTAGTACTCAACAAGTGGAAGGAACCAAACTGAAACAAATTCATGAAAGAGGAAACCGAACAAAGGTATCAACACAAGTTTATGCCGTAGATCAGCACCGAGTTCTGGGGTCCTCCGAGGCGACGGAAGGTATGAAATTCGAGGTCGAAATTCTTTTAAGGGGGAGAGAGTGTGAGGACTCGCAAATTTCTTATATTTTTCTCAAAAATGCCTTTTATTTGGAAATTATTCATTTATTATAGCCTACTACCCAGTAATTCCATAATAAGTGCAAATGAACCTAGAAAGTAGGGTTTCACTTTTCGGTTTCAAGACTGGAGCAAATTAGGGTTTTCGCGATTTTTCACCGGATGATTTTTCGGTACGAAGCAAGGATCAAATTTGGTGATTAAAAGTGACTTTTAGGTGAGAAATAATATGTGATTAGAAGCAATGATATAAGGTTAGTGAATAGGAAGTAAAAACCCTAATACGTGCGATTTAAGGAAAAACGGTGCGAACCGACGTGTACCGCGCACTACCTATTGAACGCACCGCTGGACCACCACTTTCTTACCACATGAGCTCATTGATATTTGAGCAAAATATCCCCTCATTTCCAGCTGCCTTTGACCGAAATTTGTGGCCAAAAGTGCAAGGAGAAGAAAGAGAAAATTTTGTGATTGTGGTTGATCCAAGTGTTGGCAAAACTTGTGGCTTAGACTAATCCTAATCTTCTTGCCTTTTAATCACCATAGAGCAGCCTTTCTTCTTCATTTTTCCTTGAGCTTGGCCGAGACAAGAGAGAGAGAAAGGGGGAGCAAGAGAAAACAATTTTCTTCTTGATTTGCACCATCTAAGTGAGGAATCAAAATTCTAAACCGATTAAAGAGTGAGTTGTGGGCTTGGGAAGCTAGGGGAACTAAAAATTTCCAAAGGTGGTGAAGTATCACTCTTTCAAGCTTTGTTTTGAGGTATAAGATCTGATCATGGTTCTTGTTCTTTTAATTTCTGGTTTAAGATGTTATCTAGCTCATGTTTTGATTAGACTACAAGTTATACAAGTTGTTGTGGTGATTTTGGATGATATATGCAAGTTAGGGTTTGATGATTTTCTGCCTAAAATTGTTGTATGGTTAGTATATGTTGTATATAAGATTATATAAGGGGCTTTGGTAGTGATTGGAACAAGGAAAGGAAGAAAATTCAATTGAAAACCAAAATTTCCAGATTTCTGGAATTTCATGTTTCAGTTCTGCCCGGTACTGTTACTCATAGTTAGAGGCCGAATTAGGCTTGGCATAAAACATAAAAGTTGTATAGAATGATATTTTATAGGTGCCTACAAAATTTCAACTCAATCAGAGCAACGTAGCCTGTGAAAAGACCGATTTACCCCTGCTGCCCTGTTTCTACCCGAACTTGATAATTGCCTCTGTAATTGGTTAATTTGATTGGGAATGCTTCTGATTTAGTTGTTGATGTCTTGTTAAGAATTGTAGCCTTGTATCTTAGTTTTCGGATGGCTTTGGAATCACTCGATTTGGACTTAGGGAGCCTGACTTGTGATATTTGAGCGAGAATGCGGTTTGTAAACCTGTTTTGACGGTGCTGGTTTGGTATACTGATCTTTTGACCTAGTTGCACTACAAACTGGACTGAGTGACCTTCTTCAATCTTGTATCCCTTTCTCTTAGCTTCGAAATGGTATAAGTTTCACCTCAATCCGATAAGCGTAGCCTCGGATGTGCCCATTCCGCAAAACCCTATCAAATCTGTTTTTTTTGTAAACTTCATTTCCGCATTTGTTATTAGTTGATTTATGTCCTTGTATTGTCTTGAGCCTATGGAACGGCTATTGAAATGCATTTGTGTTGTGTATAAACTTGGGCTTGAATGAGAAAAATAATGAAGCCAAAATGGCTGGAAAATTAGGTAAACACAAAGGGCGTGCTGCCCAAATTTTCGCTCAAGGACTAAGTTTCTATTTGAATTTGTATATTTTCGTTTGGCAAATACTATGATCGTTTTACCATTCCAAAACATGATACCTCTTCAATTTGAAACGCCAAATGTTTACTTACTCTGTACCCAAAATATAGAAGTATGAGTTAGGGTTTTATCGGCCACAAGTGAACTACTTTCAAGTACGGTTTTAAGAGTCTTCCTTTTCCATATGATTTTCATCAAAACCCTTGTTATATAACCTCTACTTGAATATATAGTGACTTTTAGTCATACAAACGATTCTTTACGATTCCGAAAGAATATTTTCTTAGTCTATCTATTTGTCTTTTGATTTGTCGTTAGTCAAATGTTTTCCGTTGGAATTCTATAAGCCTTTTGAGCTTGGTTTTGCGATTGATTTTGAAACCCTAGTTATTTTCATCCTTGGGTCCAAACAACCCTATTTTTACTTGAAAGTTATCTTTACACGTTTTACTCCTAATTAGTCGGGTTTCTTCGTTTCCCCTTAAATGTTTTGCTCGATAAACTGTAATATGTTCTCTTGTTCAATCTTAGGTTTCATTGGTGACTAAGGGTAATATCCGGAAGGATATTTTGCACGTTATTTTGCATAACTAGGTGAGTGTTCTTTGTTTGTTATATTTCCTTGACTTATTGGCTTGTTATTATTGATTGATAATGTGTTAAGTGCTTTTAATGATTGTTAAAACGAGTTTTCTAGGCGAGTGTGTACTTTATCGCACTCGACCTAAATAAATGTGAAATTTTCAATGATTAAATGATTAAATGCTAGTTGCGCATGAATGTAAGCCGTTTGGCTGAACTGGGCCCTGCCCTTCGTTACCGATCGACTCGAGCCAGAAGCGGACTCGGTCGGGCGATATGGTGACCCTGGGTGAATTTGGTATATTCGAGTATTACCTTGTAGTCCGGCTACGTCCGGATGGGTGGAGTCCGGCCAACGTCCGGAAGGGGATGAATGAACGAACGAAGGCACGAGGGTTTACTTCTCAAAAAGGAAATTTTCAAATAATTGGAGGAATAAGGGGAAATGTCTGGAGAACGAACGAACGAACGAATAGCTCCATGTGAGCCCGTATCCTTTTAATGAATGTTACTATCGCTTTCCATTGTAAATGTTTCTTGAATTATTGATACTCCATGTTTAATGTATTGAATTGATTGTTTGATTATCTGTTCGGAACCTCACTGAGCTTTTAGCTCACCCCTTTAGTTTTGTTTTCCTTAACAGGGGACGGCGAGCAGAATGAGAGCATAGACTAGCCAGTCTAGTTCTTTTGTTTCTTTTGTTTCTTTTGTAGTGGTTCTCGCCTAGTGCTTGGCACGGGCTGGACGTATGAAGGATTGAGAACCTTTGTATATTCGATCTTTACACTCCCTTTTGGGGATGGCAATGTATATAAGTTTCGCTTTAAGTTCTGGATCGTTGCCCTATTTATTCTTGTGATTTATTCAGATTTTAAGTGAGGACTGTAGTGAATGAGTGAGTCCCGGCGAGAGTTGGGCAGGCGGTCCGCCGAACCCTGGGGTACGCCCTAGGGAAAGGTGGGGCCGTCACAGGTGGTATCAGAGCTTAGGCTTCAGATATCTGTAGTGTATCCTAGGCTTGAAGTTTAGGATGCCGGACTGTGGGATTCGATTTGACTTGAAAGTTAAGCGATTGAGGGATAAAACCTATAGCTGCTTCGCGTGGTCTCTGTGCGGAGTGACCCTGGACTAAGCGGTGAATAAGTATGAAGGACTAAGTGAAGCTATGAATTGCGAATGTTATAGGTCTTAAATCTTTCTCATGGTATCTGAGGACCATAGATAGGTATGTCAGGTAGGAATTCCGATTGTAGATAGTTTACTCTTGGGACTGCAGCTCGAGATGTGAATTATCTTATTTCGGATTCTCGTGCCTGAGTACTCTAGAGTTACGGCGCTGCTAAGGACTTGAGACTTGTATTTTGGGAACATGAACAGGCTTTGTCTGACTAGAATGAGCACAAGAGGTCAGGGACATCTAGTTTGGATAGTAAGTGACGTGAGAGACCGGACGGGCTGATACTGGGACGACTTTACCTTTTCCTTTTGATTTACCTGTATATTGTTACTACATGACGTTAGTATACCTGTGTGTACATGGTTATCTGTCCAACTTGATATGTATTTGTGTATTTGCTTATCCGTCTTCTTGATATGGCGTGTTATGTGCGTATATATTGATTTGTGTATTTGGAATGCTAGAATTTGTTACTGTAGTCAATTTACTGTGTTTATTCACTAAATTACCTTTTTGGGGGAAAAGAAAAGAAAAGAGAGGGGGAAAACATATATATGGACGGGAGACGTAGTCGTGGACGTGGAGCTAGTCGTGGCCGTGGAGCTAGGCAAGCTCAAGAACCGAGAGAAGAAAGAGAAACAGTGGCCGAGCAAGAACAGGGACCGAGGGTTGAGGCTGGAGATCAAATGGCGACGGCGATGCGACAAATGACAAATATCCTGGCACGACTGGTAGATCAACAAGGTCAAATGCCAGTGAATCAACCTCGGAATCCTGAGATCGGAGAGGATAAGGCTCTTGAGAGGTTCCAAAAGTTTCTACCTCCGAAATTTCAAGGAGGGCCTGATCCAGATATAGCTGAGCAGTGGTTGGAGGCAATGATTAATATCTTCGCGGCTTTGAATTACACGGAGCAAAGACAAGTAAATTTTGCTGTATTTCAATTCGAAGGACCAGCCCGCGCGTGGTGGAATGTAATTAAGGCCAAGTGGGAAAGAGAACAGACGGTATGCACATGGGCGAACTTTGTAAGGGAATTTAATGAAAAGTATCTCCCACCTTTAGTCCAAGAAAGGAGGGATGACGAATTTATTGGGTTGCGTCAGGGAACCCTAAGTGTGGCTGAATATGAGACCAAATTTACTAGACTGTCTAAATTCGCTTCCGAATTGGTGGTAACGGAGCGACGGAGAATAAGACGATTTATACAAGGACTAAATTTGGAAATCCAGGAGGCATTAGCGGCAGTTCAAGTTAATACGTTTACAGAGGCTCTTGAGAAGGCCCAAAGAATTGAGGATGTGAAAGCCCAAGTAAAAGCCTTTCAAACGCGGAAAAGAGATACATCCAGCAGTATACCTGAGGAATCTGGAGAAAAGATACTGCTCTCCAAAGTGCAAAAAGTGAACCATTCACCTCGCCCACCTTGGACATTAAGAGCAGTCGATGAAAGGTCCATGAAAGGAAGTCAGATCGGATCAAATGACATTTCTCGAGAAGATCCAACAGTAGTTCCTCGATTGGCCTATGGATACTGTGGAAAGGCAAATCACACTGAGAATGATTGCTAGCGAAAAGGGGGAAAATGTTTGATTTGTAGGAGTAGCAATCATCAACTTAGCAATTGCCCGAAGAAACAGCCACGAGAGGGTAGTACTCAACAAGTGGAAGGAACCAAACTGAAACAAATTCATGAAAGAGGAAACCGAACAAAGGTATCAACACAAGTTTATGCCGTAGATCAGCACCGAGTTCTGGGGTCCTCCGAGGCGACGGAAGGTATGAATTTCGAGGTCGAAATTCTTTTAAGGGGGAGAGAGTGTGAGGACTCGCAAATTTCTTATATTTTTCTCAAAAATGCCTTTTATTTGGAAATTATTCATTTATTATAGCCTACTACCCAGTAATTCCATAATAAGTGCAAATGAACCTAGAAAGTAGGGTTTCACTTTTCGGTTTCAAGACTGGAGCAAATTAGGGTTTTCGCGATTTTTCACCGGATGATTTTTCGGTACGAAGCAAGGATCAAATTTGGTGATTAAAAGTGACTTTTAGGTGAGAAATAATATGTGATTAGAAGCAATGATATAAGGTTAGTGAATAGGAAGTAAAAACCCTAATACGTGCGATTTAAGGAAAAACGGTGCGAACCGACGTGTACCGCGCACTACCTATTGAACGCACCGCTGGACCACCACTTTCTTACCACATGAGCTCATTGATATTTGAGCAAAATATCCCCTCATTTCCAGCTGCCTTTGACCGAAATTTGTGGCCAAAAGTGCAAGGAGAAGAAAGAGAAAATTTTGTGATTGTGGTTGATCCAAGTGTTGGCAAAACTTGTGGCTTAGACTAATCCTAATCTTCTTGCCTTTTAATCACCATAGAGCAGCCTTTCTTCTTCATTTTTCCTTGAGCTTGGCCGAGACAAGAGAGAGAGAAAGGGGGAGCAAGAGAAAACAATTTTCTTCTTGATTTGCACCATCTAAGTGAGGAATCAAAATTCTAAACCGATTAAAGAGTGAGTTGTGGGCTTGGGAAGCTAGGGGAACTAAAAATTTCCAAAGGTGGTGAAGTATCACTCTTTCAAGCTTTGTTTTGAGGTATAAGATCTGATCATGGTTCTTGTTCTTTTAATTTCTGGTTTAAGATGTTATCTAGCTCATGTTTTGATTAGACTACAAGTTATACAAGTTGTTGTGGTGATTTTGGATGATATATGCAAGTTAGGGTTTGATGATTTTCTGCCTAAAATTGTTGTATGGTTAGTATATGTTGTATATAAGATTATATAAGGGGCTTTGGTAGTGATTGGAACAAGGAAAGGAAGAAAATTCAATTGAAAACCAAAATTTCCAGATTTCTGGAATTTCATGTTTCAGTTCTGCCCGGTACTGTTACTCATAGTTAGAGGCCGAATTAGGCTTGGCATAAAACATAAAAGTTGTATAGAATGATATTTTATAGGTGCCTACAAAATTTCAACTCAATCAGAGCAACGTAGCCTGTGAAAAGACCGATTTACCCCTGCTGCCCTGTTTCTACCCGAACTTGATAATTGCCTCTGTAATTGGTTAATTTGATTGGGAATGCTTCTGATTTAGTTGTTGATGTCTTGTTAAGAATTGTAGCCTTGTATCTTAGTTTTCGGATGGCTTTGGAATCACTCGATTTGGACTTAGGGAGCCTGACTTGTGATATTTGAGCGAGAATGCGGTTTGTAAACCTGTTTTGACGGTGCTGGTTTGGTATACTGATCTTTTGACCTAGTTGCACTACAAACTGGACTGAGTGACCTTCTTCAATCTTGTATCCCTTTCTCTTAGCTTCGAAATGGTATAAGTTTCACCTCAATCCGATAAGCGTAGCCTCGGATGTGCCCATTCCGCAAAACCCTATCAAATCTGTTTTTTTTGTAAACTTCATTTCCGCATTTGTTATTAGTTGATTTATGTCCTTGTATTGTCTTGAGCCTATGGAACGGCTATTGAAATGCATTTGTGTTGTGTATAAACTTGGGCTTGAATGAGAAAAATAATGAAGCCAAAATGGCTGGAAAATTAGGTAAACACAAAGGGCGTGCTGCCCAAATTTTCGCTCAAGGACTAAGTTTCTATTTGAATTTGTATATTTTCGTTTGGCAAATACTATGATCGTTTTACCATTCCAAAACATGATACCTCTTCAATTTGAAACGCCAAATGTTTACTTACTCTGTACCCAAAATATAGAAGTATGAGTTAGGGTTTTATCGGCCACAAGTGAACTACTTTCAAGTACGGTTTTAAGAGTCTTCCTTTTCCATATGATTTTCATCAAAACCCTTGTTATATAACCTCTACTTGAATATATAGTGACTTTTAGTCATACAAACGATTCTTTACGATTCCGAAAGAATATTTTCTTAGTCTATCTATTTGTCTTTTGATTTGTCGTTAGTCAAATGTTTTCCGTTGGAATTCTATAAGCCTTTTGAGCTTGGTTTTGCGATTGATTTTGAAACCCTAGTTATTTTCATCCTTGGGTCCAAACAACCCTATTTTTACTTGAAAGTTATCTTTACACGTTTTACTCCTAATTAGTCGGGTTTCTTCGTTTCCCCTTAAATGTTTTGCTCGATAAACTGTAATATGTTCTCTTGTTCAATCTTAGGTTTCATTGGTGACTAAGGGTAATATCCGGAAGGATATTTTGCACGTTATTTTGCATAACTAGGTGAGTGTTCTTTGTTTGTTATATTTCCTTGACTTATTGGCTTGTTATTATTGATTGATAATGTGTTAAGTGCTTTTAATGATTGTTAAAACGAGTTTTCTAGGCGAGTGTGTACTTTATCGCACTCGACCTAAATAAATGTGAAATTTTCAATGATTAAATGATTAAATGCTAGTTGCGCATGAATGTAAGCCGTTTGGCTGAACTGGGCCCTGCCCTTCGTTACCGATCGACTCGAGCCAGAAGCGGACTCGGTCGGGCGATATGGTGACCCTGGGTGAATTTGGTATATTCGAGTATTACCTTGTAGTCCGGCTACGTCCGGATGGGTGGAGTCCGGCCAACGTCCGGAAGGGGATGAATGAACGAACGAAGGCACGAGGGTTTACTTCTCAAAAAGGAAATTTTCAAATAATTGGAGGAATAAGGGGAAATGTCTGGAGAACGAACGAACGAACGAATAGCTCCATGTGAGCCCGTATCCTTTTAATGAATGTTACTATCGCTTTCCATTGTAAATGTTTCTTGAATTATTGATACTCCATGTTTAATGTATTGAATTGATTGTTTGATTATCTGTTCGGAACCTCACTGAGCTTTTAGCTCACCCCTTTAGTTTTGTTTTCCTTAACAGGGGACGGCGAGCAGAATGAGAGCATAGACTAGCCAGTCTAGTTCTTTTGTTTCTTTTGTTTCTTTTGTAGTGGTTCTCGCCTAGTGCTTGGCACGGGCTGGACGTATGAAGGATTGAGAACCTTTGTATATTCGATCTTTACACTCCCTTTTGGGGATGGCAATGTATATAAGTTTCGCTTTAAGTTCTGGATCGTTGCCCTATTTATTCTTGTGATTTATTCAGATTTTAAGTGAGGACTGTAGTGAATGAGTGAGTCCCGGCGAGAGTTGGGCAGGCGGTCCGCCGAACCCTGGGGTACGCCCTAGGGAAAGGTGGGGCCGTCACAGGTGGTATCAGAGCTTAGGCTTCAGATATCTGTAGTGTATCCTAGGCTTGAAGTTTAGGATGCCGGACTGTGGGATTCGATTTGACTTGAAAGTTAAGCGATTGAGGGATAAAACCTATAGCTGCTTCGCGTGGTCTCTGTGCGGAGTGACCCTGGACTAAGCGGTGAATAAGTATGAAGGACTAAGTGAAGCTATGAATTGCGAATGTTATAGGTCTTAAATCTTTCTCATGGTATCTGAGGACCATAGATAGGTATGTCAGGTAGGAATTCCGATTGTAGATAGTTTACTCTTGGGACTGCAGCTCGAGATGTGAATTATCTTATTTCGGATTCTCGTGCCTGAGTACTCTAGAGTTACGGCGCTGCTAAGGACTTGAGACTTGTATTTTGGGAACATGAACAGGCTTTGTCTGACTAGAATGAGCACAAGAGGTCAGGGACATCTAGTTTGGATAGTAAGTGACGTGAGAGACCGGACGGGCTGATACTGGGACGACTTTACCTTTTCCTTTTGATTTACCTGTATATTGTTACTACATGACGTTAGTATACCTGTGTGTACATGGTTATCTGTCCAACTTGATATGTATTTGTGTATTTGCTTATCCGTCTTCTTGATATGGCGTGTTATGTGCGTATATATTGATTTGTGTATTTGGAATGCTAGAATTTGTTACTGTAGTCAATTTACTGTGTTTATTCACTAAATTACCTTTTTGGGGGAAAAGAAAAGAAAAGAGAGGGGGAAAACATATATATGGACGGGAGACGTAGTCGTGGACGTGGAGCTAGTCGTGGCCGTGGAGCTAGGCAAGCTCAAGAACCGAGAGAAGAAAGAGAAACAGTGGCCGAGCAAGAACAGGGACCGAGGGTTGAGGCTGGAGATCAAATGGCGACGGCGATGCGACAAATGACAAATATCCTGGCACGACTGGTAGATCAACAAGGTCAAATGCCAGTGAATCAACCTCGGAATCCTGAGATCGGAGAGGATAAGGCTCTTGAGAGGTTCCAAAAGTTTCTACCTCCGAAATTTCAAGGAGGGCCTGATCCAGATATAGCTGAGCAGTGGTTGGAGGCAATGATTAATATTTTCGCGGCTTTGAATTACACGGAGCAAAGACAAGTAAATTTTGCTGTATTTCAATTCGAAGGACCAGCCCGCGCGTGGTGGAATGTAATTAAGGCCAAGTGGGAAAGAGAACAGACGGTATGCACATGGGCGAACTTTGTAAGGGAATTTAATGAAAAGTATCTCCCACCTTTAGTCCAAGAAAGGAGGGATGACGAATTTATTGGGTTGCGTCAGGGAACCCTAAGTGTGGCTGAATATGAGACCAAATTTACTAGACTGTCTAAATTCGCTTCCGAATTGGTGGTAACGGAGCGACGGAGAATAAGACGATTTATACAAGGACTAAATTTGGAAATCCAGGAGGCATTAGCGGCAGTTCAAGTTAATACGTTTACAGAGGCTCTTGAGAAGGCCCAAAGAATTGAGGATGTGAAAGCCCAAGTAAAAGCCTTTCAAACGCGGAAAAGAGATACATCCAGCAGTATACCTGAGGAATCTGGAGAAAAGATACTGCTCTCCAAAGTGCAAAAAGTGAACCATTCACCTCGCCCACCTTGGACATTAAGAGCAGTCGATGAAAGGTCCATGAAAGGAAGTCAGATCGGATCAAATGACATTTCTCGAGAAGATCCAACAGTAGTTCCTCGATTGGCCTATGGATACTGTGGAAAGGCAAATCACACTGAGAATGATTGCTAGCGAAAAGGGGGAAAATGTTTGATTTGTAGGAGTAGCAATCATCAACTTAGCAATTGCCCGAAGAAACAGCCACGAGAGGGTAGTACTCAACAAGTGGAAGGAACCAAACTGAAACAAATTCATGAAAGAGGAAACCGAACAAAGGTATCAACACAAGTTTATGCCGTAGATCAGCACCGAGTTCTGGGGTCCTCCGAGGCGACGGAAGGTATGAATTTCGAGGTCGAAATTCTTTTAAGGGGGAGAGAGTGTGAGGACTCGCAAATTTCTTATATTTTTCTCAAAAATGCCTTTTATTTGGAAATTATTCATTTATTATAGCCTACTACCCAGTAATTCCATAATAAGTGCAAATGAACCTAGAAAGTAGGGTTTCACTTTTCGGTTTCAAGACTGGAGCAAATTAGGGTTTTCGCGATTTTTCACCGGATGATTTTTCGGTACGAAGCAAGGATCAAATTTGGTGATTAAAAGTGACTTTTAGGTGAGAAATAATATGTGATTAGAAGCAATGATATAAGGTTAGTGAATAGGAAGTAAAAACCCTAATACGTGCGATTTAAGGAAAAACGGTGCGAACCGACGTGTACCGCGCACTACCTATTGAACGCACCGCTGGACCACCACTTTCTTACCACATGAGCTCATTGATATTTGAGCAAAATATCCCCTCATTTCCAGCTGCCTTTGACCGAAATTTGTGGCCAAAAGTGCAAGGAGAAGAAAGAGAAAATTTTGTGATTGTGGTTGATCCAAGTGTTGGCAAAACTTGTGGCTTAGACTAATCCTAATCTTCTTGCCTTTTAATCACCATAGAGCAGCCTTTCTTCTTCATTTTTCCTTGAGCTTGGCCGAGACAAGAGAGAGAGAAAGGGGGAGCAAGAGAAAACAATTTTCTTCTTGATTTGCACCATCTAAGTGAGGAATCAAAATTCTAAACCGATTAAAGAGTGAGTTGTGGGCTTGGGAAGCTAGGGGAACTAAAAATTTCCAAAGGTGGTGAAGTATCACTCTTTCAAGCTTTGTTTTGAGGTATAAGATCTGATCATGGTTCTTGTTCTTTTAATTTCTGGTTTAAGATGTTATCTAGCTCATGTTTTGATTAGACTACAAGTTATACAAGTTGTTGTGGTGATTTTGGATGATATATGCAAGTTAGGGTTTGATGATTTTCTGCCTAAAATTGTTGTATGGTTAGTATATGTTGTATATAAGATTATATAAGGGGCTTTGGTAGTGATTGGAACAAGGAAAGGAAGAAAATTCAATTGAAAACCAAAATTTCCAGATTTCTGGAATTTCATGTTTCAGTTCTGCCCGGTACTGTTACTCATAGTTAGAGGCCGAATTAGGCTTGGCATAAAACATAAAAGTTGTATAGAATGATATTTTATAGGTGCCTACAAAATTTCAACTCAATCAGAGCAACGTAGCCTGTGAAAAGACCGATTTACCCCTGCTGCCCTGTTTCTACCCGAACTTGATAATTGCCTCTGTAATTGGTTAATTTGATTGGGAATGCTTCTGATTTAGTTGTTGATGTCTTGTTAAGAATTGTAGCCTTGTATCTTAGTTTTCGGATGGCTTTGGAATCACTCGATTTGGACTTAGGGAGCCTGACTTGTGATATTTGAGCGAGAATGCGGTTTGTAAACCTGTTTTGACGGTGCTGGTTTGGTATACTGATCTTTTGACCTAGTTGCACTACAAACTGGACTGAGTGACCTTCTTCAATCTTGTATCCCTTTCTCTTAGCTTCGAAATGGTATAAGTTTCACCTCAATCCGATAAGCGTAGCCTCGGATGTGCCCATTCCGCAAAACCCTATCAAATCTGTTTTTTTTGTAAACTTCATTTCCGCATTTGTTATTAGTTGATTTATGTCCTTGTATTGTCTTGAGCCTATGGAACGGCTATTGAAATGCATTTGTGTTGTGTATAAACTTGGGCTTGAATGAGAAAAATAATGAAGCCAAAATGGCTGGAAAATTAGGTAAACACAAAGGGCGTGCTGCCCAAATTTTCGCTCAAGGACTAAGTTTCTATTTGAATTTGTATATTTTCGTTTGGCAAATACTATGATCGTTTTACCATTCCAAAACATGATACCTCTTCAATTTGAAACGCCAAATGTTTACTTACTCTGTACCCAAAATATAGAAGTATGAGTTAGGGTTTTATCGGCCACAAGTGAACTACTTTCAAGTACGGTTTTAAGAGTCTTCCTTTTCCATATGATTTTCATCAAAACCCTTGTTATATAACCTCTACTTGAATATATAGTGACTTTTAGTCATACAAACGATTCTTTACGATTCCGAAAGAATATTTTCTTAGTCTATCTATTTGTCTTTTGATTTGTCGTTAGTCAAATGTTTTCCGTTGGAATTCTATAAGCCTTTTGAGCTTGGTTTTGCGATTGATTTTGAAACCCTAGTTATTTTCATCCTTGGGTCCAAACAACCCTATTTTTACTTGAAAGTTATCTTTACACGTTTTACTCCTAATTAGTCGGGTTTCTTCGTTTCCCCTTAAATGTTTTGCTCGATAAACTGTAATATGTTCTCTTGTTCAATCTTAGGTTTCATTGGTGACTAAGGGTAATATCCGGAAGGATATTTTGCACGTTATTTTGCATAACTAGGTGAGTGTTCTTTGTTTGTTATATTTCCTTGACTTATTGGCTTGTTATTATTGATTGATAATGTGTTAAGTGCTTTTAATGATTGTTAAAACGAGTTTTCTAGGCGAGTGTGTACTTTATCGCACTCGACCTAAATAAATGTGAAATTTTCAATGATTAAATGATTAAATGCTAGTTGCGCATGAATGTAAGCCGTTTGGCTGAACTGGGCCCTGCCCTTCGTTACCGATCGACTCGAGCCAGAAGCGGACTCGGTCGGGCGATATGGTGACCCTGGGTGAATTTGGTATATTCGAGTATTACCTTGTAGTCCGGCTACGTCCGGATGGGTGGAGTCCGGCCAACGTCCGGAAGGGGATGAATGAACGAACGAAGGCACGAGGGTTTACTTCTCAAAAAGGAAATTTTCAAATAATTGGAGGAATAAGGGGAAATGTCTGGAGAACGAACGAACGAACGAATAGCTCCATGTGAGCCCGTATCCTTTTAATGAATGTTACTATCGCTTTCCATTGTAAATGTTTCTTGAATTATTGATACTCCATGTTTAATGTATTGAATTGATTGTTTGATTATCTGTTCGGAACCTCACTGAGCTTTTAGCTCACCCCTTTAGTTTTGTTTTCCTTAACAGGGGACGGCGAGCAGAATGAGAGCATAGACTAGCCAGTCTAGTTCTTTTGTTTCTTTTGTTTCTTTTGTAGTGGTTCTCGCCTAGTGCTTGGCACGGGCTGGACGTATGAAGGATTGAGAACCTTTGTATATTCGATCTTTACACTCCCTTTTGGGGATGGCAATGTATATAAGTTTCGCTTTAAGTTCTGGATCGTTGCCCTATTTATTCTTGTGATTTATTCAGATTTTAAGTGAGGACTGTAGTGAATGAGTGAGTCCCGGCGAGAGTTGGGCAGGCGGTCCGCCGAACCCTGGGGTACGCCCTAGGGAAAGGTGGGGCCGTCACAGGTGGTATCAGAGCTTAGGCTTCAGATATCTGTAGTGTATCCTAGGCTTGAAGTTTAGGATGCCGGACTGTGGGATTCGATTTGACTTGAAAGTTAAGCGATTGAGGGATAAAACCTATAGCTGCTTCGCGTGGTCTCTGTGCGGAGTGACCCTGGACTAAGCGGTGAATAAGTATGAAGGACTAAGTGAAGCTATGAATTGCGAATGTTATAGGTCTTAAATCTTTCTCATGGTATCTGAGGACCATAGATAGGTATGTCAGGTAGGAATTCCGATTGTAGATAGTTTACTCTTGGGACTGCAGCTCGAGATGTGAATTATCTTATTTCGGATTCTCGTGCCTGAGTACTCTAGAGTTACGGCGCTGCTAAGGACTTGAGACTTGTATTTTGGGAACATGAACAGGCTTTGTCTGACTAGAATGAGCACAAGAGGTCAGGGACATCTAGTTTGGATAGTAAGTGACGTGAGAGACCGGACGGGCTGATACTGGGACGACTTTACCTTTTCCTTTTGATTTACCTGTATATTGTTACTACATGACGTTAGTATACCTGTGTGTACATGGTTATCTGTCCAACTTGATATGTATTTGTGTATTTGCTTATCCGTCTTCTTGATATGGCGTGTTATGTGCGTATATATTGATTTGTGTATTTGGAATGCTAGAATTTGTTACTGTAGTCAATTTACTGTGTTTATTCACTAAATTACCTTTTTGGGGGAAAAGAAAAGAAAAGAGAGGGGGAAAACATATATATGGACGGGAGACGTAGTCGTGGACGTGGAGCTAGTCGTGGCCGTGGAGCTAGGCAAGCTCAAGAACCGAGAGAAGAAAGAGAAACAGTGGCCGAGCAAGAACAGGGACCGAGGGTTGAGGCTGGAGATCAAATGGCGACGGCGATGCGACAAATGACAAATATCCTGGCACGACTGGTAGATCAACAAGGTCAAATGCCAGTGAATCAACCTCGGAATCCTGAGATCGGAGAGGATAAGGCTCTTGAGAGGTTCCAAAAGTTTCTACCTCCGAAATTTCAAGGAGGGCCTGATCCAGATATAGCTGAGCAGTGGTTGGAGGCAATGATTAATATTTTCGCGGCTTTGAATTACACGGAGCAAAGACAAGTAAATTTTGCTGTATTTCAATTCGAAGGACCAGCCCGCGCGTGGTGGAATGTAATTAAGGCCAAGTGGGAAAGAGAACAGACGGTATGCACATGGGCGAACTTTGTAAGGGAATTTAATGAAAAGTATCTCCCACCTTTAGTCCAAGAAAGGAGGGATGACGAATTTATTGGGTTGCGTCAGGGAACCCTAAGTGTGGCTGAATATGAGACCAAATTTACTAGACTGTCTAAATTCGCTTCCGAATTGGTGGTAACGGAGCGACGGAGAATAAGACGATTTATACAAGGACTAAATTTGGAAATCCAGGAGGCATTAGCGGCAGTTCAAGTTAATACGTTTACAGAGGCTCTTGAGAAGGCCCAAAGAATTGAGGATGTGAAAGCCCAAGTAAAAGCCTTTCAAACGCGGAAAAGAGATACATCCAGCAGTATACCTGAGGAATCTGGAGAAAAGATACTGCTCTCCAAAGTGCAAAAAGTGAACCATTCACCTCGCCCACCTTGGACATTAAGAGCAGTCGATGAAAGGTCCATGAAAGGAAGTCAGATCGGATCAAATGACATTTCTCGAGAAGATCCAACAGTAGTTCCTCGATTGGCCTATGGATACTGTGGAAAGGCAAATCACACTGAGAATGATTGCTAGCGAAAAGGGGGAAAATGTTTGATTTGTAGGAGTAGCAATCATCAACTTAGCAATTGCCCGAAGAAACAGCCACGAGAGGGTAGTACTCAACAAGTGGAAGGAACCAAACTGAAACAAATTCATGAAAGAGGAAACCGAACAAAGGTATCAACACAAGTTTATGCCGTAGATCAGCACCGAGTTCTGGGGTCCTCCGAGGCGACGGAAGGTATGAATTTCGAGGTCGAAATTCTTTTAAGGGGGAGAGAGTGTGAGGACTCGCAAATTTCTTATATTTTTCTCAAAAATGCCTTTTATTTGGAAATTATTCATTTATTATAGCCTACTACCCAGTAATTCCATAATAAGTGCAAATGAACCTAGAAAGTAGGGTTTCACTTTTCGGTTTCAAGACTGGAGCAAATTAGGGTTTTCGCGATTTTTCACCGGATGATTTTTCGGTACGAAGCAAGGATCAAATTTGGTGATTAAAAGTGACTTTTAGGTGAGAAATAATATGTGATTAGAAGCAATGATATAAGGTTAGTGAATAGGAAGTAAAAACCCTAATACGTGCGATTTAAGGAAAAACGGTGCGAACCGACGTGTACCGCGCACTACCTATTGAACGCACCGCTGGACCACCACTTTCTTACCACATGAGCTCATTGATATTTGAGCAAAATATCCCCTCATTTCCAGCTGCCTTTGACCGAAATTTGTGGCCAAAAGTGCAAGGAGAAGAAAGAGAAAATTTTGTGATTGTGGTTGATCCAAGTGTTGGCAAAACTTGTGGCTTAGACTAATCCTAATCTTCTTGCCTTTTAATCACCATAGAGCAGCCTTTCTTCTTCATTTTTCCTTGAGCTTGGCCGAGACAAGAGAGAGAGAAAGGGGGAGCAAGAGAAAACAATTTTCTTCTTGATTTGCACCATCTAAGTGAGGAATCAAAATTCTAAACCGATTAAAGAGTGAGTTGTGGGCTTGGGAAGCTAGGGGAACTAAAAATTTCCAAAGGTGGTGAAGTATCACTCTTTCAAGCTTTGTTTTGAGGTATAAGATCTGATCATGGTTCTTGTTCTTTTAATTTCTGGTTTAAGATGTTATCTAGCTCATGTTTTGATTAGACTACAAGTTATACAAGTTGTTGTGGTGATTTTGGATGATATATGCAAGTTAGGGTTTGATGATTTTCTGCCTAAAATTGTTGTATGGTTAGTATATGTTGTATATAAGATTATATAAGGGGCTTTGGTAGTGATTGGAACAAGGAAAGGAAGAAAATTCAATTGAAAACCAAAATTTCCAGATTTCTGGAATTTCATGTTTCAGTTCTGCCCGGTACTGTTACTCATAGTTAGAGGCCGAATTAGGCTTGGCATAAAACATAAAAGTTGTATAGAATGATATTTTATAGGTGCCTACAAAATTTCAACTCAATCAGAGCAACGTAGCCTGTGAAAAGACCGATTTACCCCTGCTGCCCTGTTTCTACCCGAACTTGATAATTGCCTCTGTAATTGGTTAATTTGATTGGGAATGCTTCTGATTTAGTTGTTGATGTCTTGTTAAGAATTGTAGCCTTGTATCTTAGTTTTCGGATGGCTTTGGAATCACTCGATTTGGACTTAGGGAGCCTGACTTGTGATATTTGAGCGAGAATGCGGTTTGTAAACCTGTTTTGACGGTGCTGGTTTGGTATACTGATCTTTTGACCTAGTTGCACTACAAACTGGACTGAGTGACCTTCTTCAATCTTGTATCCCTTTCTCTTAGCTTCGAAATGGTATAAGTTTCACCTCAATCCGATAAGCGTAGCCTCGGATGTGCCCATTCCGCAAAACCCTATCAAATCTGTTTTTTTTGTAAACTTCATTTCCGCATTTGTTATTAGTTGATTTATGTCCTTGTATTGTCTTGAGCCTATGGAACGGCTATTGAAATGCATTTGTGTTGTGTATAAACTTGGGCTTGAATGAGAAAAATAATGAAGCCAAAATGGCTGGAAAATTAGGTAAACACAAAGGGCGTGCTGCCCAAATTTTCGCTCAAGGACTAAGTTTCTATTTGAATTTGTATATTTTCGTTTGGCAAATACTATGATCGTTTTACCATTCCAAAACATGATACCTCTTCAATTTGAAACGCCAAATGTTTACTTACTCTGTACCCAAAATATAGAAGTATGAGTTAGGGTTTTATCGGCCACAAGTGAACTACTTTCAAGTACGGTTTTAAGAGTCTTCCTTTTCCATATGATTTTCATCAAAACCCTTGTTATATAACCTCTACTTGAATATATAGTGACTTTTAGTCATACAAACGATTCTTTACGATTCCGAAAGAATATTTTCTTAGTCTATCTATTTGTCTTTTGATTTGTCGTTAGTCAAATGTTTTCCGTTGGAATTCTATAAGCCTTTTGAGCTTGGTTTTGCGATTGATTTTGAAACCCTAGTTATTTTCATCCTTGGGTCCAAACAACCCTATTTTTACTTGAAAGTTATCTTTACACGTTTTACTCCTAATTAGTCGGGTTTCTTCGTTTCCCCTTAAATGTTTTGCTCGATAAACTGTAATATGTTCTCTTGTTCAATCTTAGGTTTCATTGGTGACTAAGGGTAATATCCGGAAGGATATTTTGCACGTTATTTTGCATAACTAGGTGAGTGTTCTTTGTTTGTTATATTTCCTTGACTTATTGGCTTGTTATTATTGATTGATAATGTGTTAAGTGCTTTTAATGATTGTTAAAACGAGTTTTCTAGGCGAGTGTGTACTTTATCGCACTCGACCTAAATAAATGTGAAATTTTCAATGATTAAATGATTAAATGCTAGTTGCGCATGAATGTAAGCCGTTTGGCTGAACTGGGCCCTGCCCTTCGTTACCGATCGACTCGAGCCAGAAGCGGACTCGGTCGGGCGATATGGTGACCCTGGGTGAATTTGGTATATTCGAGTATTACCTTGTAGTCCGGCTACGTCCGGATGGGTGGAGTCCGGCCAACGTCCGGAAGGGGATGAATGAACGAACGAAGGCACGAGGGTTTACTTCTCAAAAAGGAAATTTTCAAATAATTGGAGGAATAAGGGGAAATGTCTGGAGAACGAACGAACGAACGAATAGCTCCATGTGAGCCCGTATCCTTTTAATGAATGTTACTATCGCTTTCCATTGTAAATGTTTCTTGAATTATTGATACTCCATGTTTAATGTATTGAATTGATTGTTTGATTATCTGTTCGGAACCTCACTGAGCTTTTAGCTCACCCCTTTAGTTTTGTTTTCCTTAACAGGGGACGGCGAGCAGAATGAGAGCATAGACTAGCCAGTCTAGTTCTTTTGTTTCTTTTGTTTCTTTTGTAGTGGTTCTCGCCTAGTGCTTGGCACGGGCTGGACGTATGAAGGATTGAGAACCTTTGTATATTCGATCTTTACACTCCCTTTTGGGGATGGCAATGTATATAAGTTTCGCTTTAAGTTCTGGATCGTTGCCCTATTTATTCTTGTGATTTATTCAGATTTTAAGTGAGGACTGTAGTGAATGAGTGAGTCCCGGCGAGAGTTGGGCAGGCGGTCCGCCGAACCCTGGGGTACGCCCTAGGGAAAGGTGGGGCCGTCACAGGTGGTATCAGAGCTTAGGCTTCAGATATCTGTAGTGTATCCTAGGCTTGAAGTTTAGGATGCCGGACTGTGGGATTCGATTTGACTTGAAAGTTAAGCGATTGAGGGATAAAACCTATAGCTGCTTCGCGTGGTCTCTGTGCGGAGTGACCCTGGACTAAGCGGTGAATAAGTATGAAGGACTAAGTGAAGCTATGAATTGCGAATGTTATAGGTCTTAAATCTTTCTCATGGTATCTGAGGACCATAGATAGGTATGTCAGGTAGGAATTCCGATTGTAGATAGTTTACTCTTGGGACTGCAGCTCGAGATGTGAATTATCTTATTTCGGATTCTCGTGCCTGAGTACTCTAGAGTTACGGCGCTGCTAAGGACTTGAGACTTGTATTTTGGGAACATGAACAGGCTTTGTCTGACTAGAATGAGCACAAGAGGTCAGGGACATCTAGTTTGGATAGTAAGTGACGTGAGAGACCGGACGGGCTGATACTGGGACGACTTTACCTTTTCCTTTTGATTTACCTGTATATTGTTACTACATGACGTTAGTATACCTGTGTGTACATGGTTATCTGTCCAACTTGATATGTATTTGTGTATTTGCTTATCCGTCTTCTTGATATGGCGTGTTATGTGCGTATATATTGATTTGTGTATTTGGAATGCTAGAATTTGTTACTGTAGTCAATTTACTGTGTTTATTCACTAAATTACCTTTTTGGGGGAAAAGAAAAGAAAAGAGAGGGGGAAAACATATATATGGACGGGAGACGTAGTCGTGGACGTGGAGCTAGTCGTGGCCGTGGAGCTAGGCAAGCTCAAGAACCGAGAGAAGAAAGAGAAACAGTGGCCGAGCAAGAACAGGGACCGAGGGTTGAGGCTGGAGATCAAATGGCGACGGCGATGCGACAAATGACAAATATCCTGGCACGACTGGTAGATCAACAAGGTCAAATGCCAGTGAATCAACCTCGGAATCCTGAGATCGGAGAGGATAAGGCTCTTGAGAGGTTCCAAAAGTTTCTACCTCCGAAATTTCAAGGAGGGCCTGATCCAGATATAGCTGAGCAGTGGTTGGAGGCAATGATTAATATTTTCGCGGCTTTGAATTACACGGAGCAAAGACAAGTAAATTTTGCTGTATTTCAATTCGAAGGACCAGCCCGCGCGTGGTGGAATGTAATTAAGGCCAAGTGGGAAAGAGAACAGACGGTATGCACATGGGCGAACTTTGTAAGGGAATTTAATGAAAAGTATCTCCCACCTTTAGTCCAAGAAAGGAGGGATGACGAATTTATTGGGTTGCGTCAGGGAACCCTAAGTGTGGCTGAATATGAGACCAAATTTACTAGACTGTCTAAATTCGCTTCCGAATTGGTGGTAACGGAGCGACGGAGAATAAGACGATTTATACAAGGACTAAATTTGGAAATCCAGGAGGCATTAGCGGCAGTTCAAGTTAATACGTTTACAGAGGCTCTTGAGAAGGCCCAAAGAATTGAGGATGTGAAAGCCCAAGTAAAAGCCTTTCAAACGCGGAAAAGAGATACATCCAGCAGTATACCTGAGGAATCTGGAGAAAAGATACTGCTCTCCAAAGTGCAAAAAGTGAACCATTCACCTCGCCCACCTTGGACATTAAGAGCAGTCGATGAAAGGTCCATGAAAGGAAGTCAGATCGGATCAAATGACATTTCTCGAGAAGATCCAACAGTAGTTCCTCGATTGGCCTATGGATACTGTGGAAAGGCAAATCACACTGAGAATGATTGCTAGCGAAAAGGGGGAAAATGTTTGATTTGTAGGAGTAGCAATCATCAACTTAGCAATTGCCCGAAGAAACAGCCACGAGAGGGTAGTACTCAACAAGTGGAAGGAACCAAACTGAAACAAATTCATGAAAGAGGAAACCGAACAAAGGTATCAACACAAGTTTATGCCGTAGATCAGCACCGAGTTCTGGGGTCCTCCGAGGCGACGGAAGGTATGAATTTCGAGGTCGAAATTCTTTTAAGGGGGAGAGAGTGTGAGGACTCGCAAATTTCTTATATTTTTCTCAAAAATGCCTTTTATTTGGAAATTATTCATTTATTATAGCCTACTACCCAGTAATTCCATAATAAGTGCAAATGAACCTAGAAAGTAGGGTTTCACTTTTCGGTTTCAAGACTGGAGCAAATTAGGGTTTTCGCGATTTTTCACCGGATGATTTTTCGGTACGAAGCAAGGATCAAATTTGGTGATTAAAAGTGACTTTTAGGTGAGAAATAATATGTGATTAGAAGCAATGATATAAGGTTAGTGAATAGGAAGTAAAAACCCTAATACGTGCGATTTAAGGAAAAACGGTGCGAACCGACGTGTACCGCGCACTACCTATTGAACGCACCGCTGGACCACCACTTTCTTACCACATGAGCTCATTGATATTTGAGCAAAATATCCCCTCATTTCCAGCTGCCTTTGACCGAAATTTGTGGCCAAAAGTGCAAGGAGAAGAAAGAGAAAATTTTGTGATTGTGGTTGATCCAAGTGTTGGCAAAACTTGTGGCTTAGACTAATCCTAATCTTCTTGCCTTTTAATCACCATAGAGCAGCCTTTCTTCTTCATTTTTCCTTGAGCTTGGCCGAGACAAGAGAGAGAGAAAGGGGGAGCAAGAGAAAACAATTTTCTTCTTGATTTGCACCATCTAAGTGAGGAATCAAAATTCTAAACCGATTAAAGAGTGAGTTGTGGGCTTGGGAAGCTAGGGGAACTAAAAATTTCCAAAGGTGGTGAAGTATCACTCTTTCAAGCTTTGTTTTGAGGTATAAGATCTGATCATGGTTCTTGTTCTTTTAATTTCTGGTTTAAGATGTTATCTAGCTCATGTTTTGATTAGACTACAAGTTATACAAGTTGTTGTGGTGATTTTGGATGATATATGCAAGTTAGGGTTTGATGATTTTCTGCCTAAAATTGTTGTATGGTTAGTATATGTTGTATATAAGATTATATAAGGGGCTTTGGTAGTGATTGGAACAAGGAAAGGAAGAAAATTCAATTGAAAACCAAAATTTCCAGATTTCTGGAATTTCATGTTTCAGTTCTGCCCGGTACTGTTACTCATAGTTAGAGGCCGAATTAGGCTTGGCATAAAACATAAAAGTTGTATAGAATGATATTTTATAGGTGCCTACAAAATTTCAACTCAATCAGAGCAACGTAGCCTGTGAAAAGACCGATTTACCCCTGCTGCCCTGTTTCTACCCGAACTTGATAATTGCCTCTGTAATTGGTTAATTTGATTGGGAATGCTTCTGATTTAGTTGTTGATGTCTTGTTAAGAATTGTAGCCTTGTATCTTAGTTTTCGGATGGCTTTGGAATCACTCGATTTGGACTTAGGGAGCCTGACTTGTGATATTTGAGCGAGAATGCGGTTTGTAAACCTGTTTTGACGGTGCTGGTTTGGTATACTGATCTTTTGACCTAGTTGCACTACAAACTGGACTGAGTGACCTTCTTCAATCTTGTATCCCTTTCTCTTAGCTTCGAAATGGTATAAGTTTCACCTCAATCCGATAAGCGTAGCCTCGGATGTGCCCATTCCGCAAAACCCTATCAAATCTGTTTTTTTTGTAAACTTCATTTCCGCATTTGTTATTAGTTGATTTATGTCCTTGTATTGTCTTGAGCCTATGGAACGGCTATTGAAATGCATTTGTGTTGTGTATAAACTTGGGCTTGAATGAGAAAAATAATGAAGCCAAAATGGCTGGAAAATTAGGTAAACACAAAGGGCGTGCTGCCCAAATTTTCGCTCAAGGACTAAGTTTCTATTTGAATTTGTATATTTTCGTTTGGCAAATACTATGATCGTTTTACCATTCCAAAACATGATACCTCTTCAATTTGAAACGCCAAATGTTTACTTACTCTGTACCCAAAATATAGAAGTATGAGTTAGGGTTTTATCGGCCACAAGTGAACTACTTTCAAGTACGGTTTTAAGAGTCTTCCTTTTCCATATGATTTTCATCAAAACCCTTGTTATATAACCTCTACTTGAATATATAGTGACTTTTAGTCATACAAACGATTCTTTACGATTCCGAAAGAATATTTTCTTAGTCTATCTATTTGTCTTTTGATTTGTCGTTAGTCAAATGTTTTCCGTTGGAATTCTATAAGCCTTTTGAGCTTGGTTTTGCGATTGATTTTGAAACCCTAGTTATTTTCATCCTTGGGTCCAAACAACCCTATTTTTACTTGAAAGTTATCTTTACACGTTTTACTCCTAATTAGTCGGGTTTCTTCGTTTCCCCTTAAATGTTTTGCTCGATAAACTGTAATATGTTCTCTTGTTCAATCTTAGGTTTCATTGGTGACTAAGGGTAATATCCGGAAGGATATTTTGCACGTTATTTTGCATAACTAGGTGAGTGTTCTTTGTTTGTTATATTTCCTTGACTTATTGGCTTGTTATTATTGATTGATAATGTGTTAAGTGCTTTTAATGATTGTTAAAACGAGTTTTCTAGGCGAGTGTGTACTTTATCGCACTCGACCTAAATAAATGTGAAATTTTCAATGATTAAATGATTAAATGCTAGTTGCGCATGAATGTAAGCCGTTTGGCTGAACTGGGCCCTGCCCTTCGTTACCGATCGACTCGAGCCAGAAGCGGACTCGGTCGGGCGATATGGTGACCCTGGGTGAATTTGGTATATTCGAGTATTACCTTGTAGTCCGGCTACGTCCGGATGGGTGGAGTCCGGCCAACGTCCGGAAGGGGATGAATGAACGAACGAAGGCACGAGGGTTTACTTCTCAAAAAGGAAATTTTCAAATAATTGGAGGAATAAGGGGAAATGTCTGGAGAACGAACGAACGAACGAATAGCTCCATGTGAGCCCGTATCCTTTTAATGAATGTTACTATCGCTTTCCATTGTAAATGTTTCTTGAATTATTGATACTCCATGTTTAATGTATTGAATTGATTGTTTGATTATCTGTTCGGAACCTCACTGAGCTTTTAGCTCACCCCTTTAGTTTTGTTTTCCTTAACAGGGGACGGCGAGCAGAATGAGAGCATAGACTAGCCAGTCTAGTTCTTTTGTTTCTTTTGTTTCTTTTGTAGTGGTTCTCGCCTAGTGCTTGGCACGGGCTGGACGTATGAAGGATTGAGAACCTTTGTATATTCGATCTTTACACTCCCTTTTGGGGATGGCAATGTATATAAGTTTCGCTTTAAGTTCTGGATCGTTGCCCTATTTATTCTTGTGATTTATTCAGATTTTAAGTGAGGACTGTAGTGAATGAGTGAGTCCCGGCGAGAGTTGGGCAGGCGGTCCGCCGAACCCTGGGGTACGCCCTAGGGAAAGGTGGGGCCGTCACAGGTGGTATCAGAGCTTAGGCTTCAGATATCTGTAGTGTATCCTAGGCTTGAAGTTTAGGATGCCGGACTGTGGGATTCGATTTGACTTGAAAGTTAAGCGATTGAGGGATAAAACCTATAGCTGCTTCGCGTGGTCTCTGTGCGGAGTGACCCTGGACTAAGCGGTGAATAAGTATGAAGGACTAAGTGAAGCTATGAATTGCGAATGTTATAGGTCTTAAATCTTTCTCATGGTATCTGAGGACCATAGATAGGTATGTCAGGTAGGAATTCCGATTGTAGATAGTTTACTCTTGGGACTGCAGCTCGAGATGTGAATTATCTTATTTCGGATTCTCGTGCCTGAGTACTCTAGAGTTACGGCGCTGCTAAGGACTTGAGACTTGTATTTTGGGAACATGAACAGGCTTTGTCTGACTAGAATGAGCACAAGAGGTCAGGGACATCTAGTTTGGATAGTAAGTGACGTGAGAGACCGGACGGGCTGATACTGGGACGACTTTACCTTTTCCTTTTGATTTACCTGTATATTGTTACTACATGACGTTAGTATACCTGTGTGTACATGGTTATCTGTCCAACTTGATATGTATTTGTGTATTTGCTTATCCGTCTTCTTGATATGGCGTGTTATGTGCGTATATATTGATTTGTGTATTTGGAATGCTAGAATTTGTTACTGTAGTCAATTTACTGTGTTTATTCACTAAATTACCTTTTTGGGGGAAAAGAAAAGAAAAGAGAGGGGGAAAACATATATATGGACGGGAGACGTAGTCGTGGACGTGGAGCTAGTCGTGGCCGTGGAGCTAGGCAAGCTCAAGAACCGAGAGAAGAAAGAGAAACAGTGGCCGAGCAAGAACAGGGACCGAGGGTTGAGGCTGGAGATCAAATGGCGACGGCGATGCGACAAATGACAAATATCCTGGCACGACTGGTAGATCAACAAGGTCAAATGCCAGTGAATCAACCTCGGAATCCTGAGATCGGAGAGGATAAGGCTCTTGAGAGGTTCCAAAAGTTTCTACCTCCGAAATTTCAAGGAGGGCCTGATCCAGATATAGCTGAGCAGTGGTTGGAGGCAATGATTAATATTTTCGCGGCTTTGAATTACACGGAGCAAAGACAAGTAAATTTTGCTGTATTTCAATTCGAAGGACCAGCCCGCGCGTGGTGGAATGTAATTAAGGCCAAGTGGGAAAGAGAACAGACGGTATGCACATGGGCGAACTTTGTAAGGGAATTTAATGAAAAGTATCTCCCACCTTTAGTCCAAGAAAGGAGGGATGACGAATTTATTGGGTTGCGTCAGGGAACCCTAAGTGTGGCTGAATATGAGACCAAATTTACTAGACTGTCTAAATTCGCTTCCGAATTGGTGGTAACGGAGCGACGGAGAATAAGACGATTTATACAAGGACTAAATTTGGAAATCCAGGAGGCATTAGCGGCAGTTCAAGTTAATACGTTTACA
Source organism: Coffea arabica (assembly GCF_036785885.1). NCBI lineage: Eukaryota > Viridiplantae > Streptophyta > Magnoliopsida > Gentianales > Rubiaceae > Coffea > Coffea arabica. Next base: position 22,908,216 of record NC_092311.1, on the reverse strand, counting down.
GAGGCTCTTGAGAAGGCCCAAAGAATTGAGGATGTGAAAGCCCAAGTAAAAGCCTTTCAAACGCGGAAAAGAGATACATCCAGCAGTATACCTGAGGAATCTGGAGAAAAGATACTGCTCTCCAAAGTGCAAAAAGTGAACCATTCACCTCGCCCACCTTGGACATTAAGAGCAGTCGATGAAAGGTCCATGAAAGGAAGTCAGATCGGATCAAATGACATTTCTCGAGAAGATCCAACAGTAGTTCCTCGATTGGCCTATGGATACTGTGGAAAGGCAAATCACACTGAGAATGATTGCTAGCGAAAAGGGGGAAAATGTTTGATTTGTAGGAGTAGCAATCATCAACTTAGCAATTGCCCGAAGAAACAGCCACGAGAGGGTAGTACTCAACAAGTGGAAGGAACCAAACTGAAACAAATTCATGAAAGAGGAAACCGAACAAAGGTATCAACACAAGTTTATGCCGTAGATCAGCACCGAGTTCTGGGGTCCTCCGAGGCGACGGAAGGTATGAATTTCGAGGTCGAAATTCTTTTAAGGGGGAGAGAGTGTGAGGACTCGCAAATTTCTTATATTTTTCTCAAAAATGCCTTTTATTTGGAAATTATTCATTTATTATAGCCTACTACCCAGTAATTCCATAATAAGTGCAAATGAACCTAGAAAGTAGGGTTTCACTTTTCGGTTTCAAGACTGGAGCAAATTAGGGTTTTCGCGATTTTTCACCGGATGATTTTTCGGTACGAAGCAAGGATCAAATTTGGTGATTAAAAGTGACTTTTAGGTGAGAAATAATATGTGATTAGAAGCAATGATATAAGGTTAGTGAATAGGAAGTAAAAACCCTAATACGTGCGATTTAAGGAAAAACGGTGCGAACCGACGTGTACCGCGCACTACCTATTGAACGCACCGCTGGACCACCACTTTCTTACCACATGAGCTCATTGATATTTGAGCAAAATATCCCCTCATTTCCAGCTGCCTTTGACCGAAATTTGTGGCCAAAAGTGCAAGGAGAAGAAAGAGAAAATTTTGTGATTGTGGTTGATCCAAGTGTTGGCAAAACTTGTGGCTTAGACTAATCCTAATCTTCTTGCCTTTTAATCACCATAGAGCAGCCTTTCTTCTTCATTTTTCCTTGAGCTTGGCCGAGACAAGAGAGAGAGAAAGGGGGAGCAAGAGAAAACAATTTTCTTCTTGATTTGCACCATCTAAGTGAGGAATCAAAATTCTAAACCGATTAAAGAGTGAGTTGTGGGCTTGGGAAGCTAGGGGAACTAAAAATTTCCAAAGGTGGTGAAGTATCACTCTTTCAAGCTTTGTTTTGAGGTATAAGATCTGATCATGGTTCTTGTTCTTTTAATTTCTGGTTTAAGATGTTATCTAGCTCATGTTTTGATTAGACTACAAGTTATACAAGTTGTTGTGGTGATTTTGGATGATATATGCAAGTTAGGGTTTGATGATTTTCTGCCTAAAATTGTTGTATGGTTAGTATATGTTGTATATAAGATTATATAAGGGGCTTTGGTAGTGATTGGAACAAGGAAAGGAAGAAAATTCAATTGAAAACCAAAATTTCCAGATTTCTGGAATTTCATGTTTCAGTTCTGCCCGGTACTGTTACTCATAGTTAGAGGCCGAATTAGGCTTGGCATAAAACATAAAAGTTGTATAGAATGATATTTTATAGGTGCCTACAAAATTTCAACTCAATCAGAGCAACGTAGCCTGTGAAAAGACCGATTTACCCCTGCTGCCCTGTTTCTACCCGAACTTGATAATTGCCTCTGTAATTGGTTAATTTGATTGGGAATGCTTCTGATTTAGTTGTTGATGTCTTGTTAAGAATTGTAGCCTTGTATCTTAGTTTTCGGATGGCTTTGGAATCACTCGATTTGGACTTAGGGAGCCTGACTTGTGATATTTGAGCGAGAATGCGGTTTGTAAACCTGTTTTGACGGTGCTGGTTTGGTATACTGATCTTTTGACCTAGTTGCACTACAAACTGGACTGAGTGACCTTCTTCAATCTTGTATCCCTTTCTCTTAGCTTCGAAATGGTATAAGTTTCACCTCAATCCGATAAGCGTAGCCTCGGATGTGCCCATTCCGCAAAACCCTATCAAATCTGTTTTTTTTGTAAACTTCATTTCCGCATTTGTTATTAGTTGATTTATGTCCTTGTATTGTCTTGAGCCTATGGAACGGCTATTGAAATGCATTTGTGTTGTGTATAAACTTGGGCTTGAATGAGAAAAATAATGAAGCCAAAATGGCTGGAAAATTAGGTAAACACAAAGGGCGTGCTGCCCAAATTTTCGCTCAAGGACTAAGTTTCTATTTGAATTTGTATATTTTCGTTTGGCAAATACTATGATCGTTTTACCATTCCAAAACATGATACCTCTTCAATTTGAAACGCCAAATGTTTACTTACTCTGTACCCAAAATATAGAAGTATGAGTTAGGGTTTTATCGGCCACAAGTGAACTACTTTCAAGTACGGTTTTAAGAGTCTTCCTTTTCCATATGATTTTCATCAAAACCCTTGTTATATAACCTCTACTTGAATATATAGTGACTTTTAGTCATACAAACGATTCTTTACGATTCCGAAAGAATATTTTCTTAGTCTATCTATTTGTCTTTTGATTTGTCGTTAGTCAAATGTTTTCCGTTGGAATTCTATAAGCCTTTTGAGCTTGGTTTTGCGATTGATTTTGAAACCCTAGTTATTTTCATCCTTGGGTCCAAACAACCCTATTTTTACTTGAAAGTTATCTTTACACGTTTTACTCCTAATTAGTCGGGTTTCTTCGTTTCCCCTTAAATGTTTTGCTCGATAAACTGTAATATGTTCTCTTGTTCAATCTTAGGTTTCATTGGTGACTAAGGGTAATATCCGGAAGGATATTTTGCACGTTATTTTGCATAACTAGGTGAGTGTTCTTTGTTTGTTATATTTCCTTGACTTATTGGCTTGTTATTATTGATTGATAATGTGTTAAGTGCTTTTAATGATTGTTAAAACGAGTTTTCTAGGCGAGTGTGTACTTTATCGCACTCGACCTAAATAAATGTGAAATTTTCAATGATTAAATGATTAAATGCTAGTTGCGCATGAATGTAAGCCGTTTGGCTGAACTGGGCCCTGCCCTTCGTTACCGATCGACTCGAGCCAGAAGCGGACTCGGTCGGGCGATATGGTGACCCTGGGTGAATTTGGTATATTCGAGTATTACCTTGTAGTCCGGCTACGTCCGGATGGGTGGAGTCCGGCCAACGTCCGGAAGGGGATGAATGAACGAACGAAGGCACGAGGGTTTACTTCTCAAAAAGGAAATTTTCAAATAATTGGAGGAATAAGGGGAAATGTCTGGAGAACGAACGAACGAACGAATAGCTCCATGTGAGCCCGTATCCTTTTAATGAATGTTACTATCGCTTTCCATTGTAAATGTTTCTTGAATTATTGATACTCCATGTTTAATGTATTGAATTGATTGTTTGATTATCTGTTCGGAACCTCACTGAGCTTTTAGCTCACCCCTTTAGTTTTGTTTTCCTTAACAGGGGACGGCGAGCAGAATGAGAGCATAGACTAGCCAGTCTAGTTCTTTTGTTTCTTTTGTTTCTTTTGTAGTGGTTCTCGCCTAGTGCTTGGCACGGGCTGGACGTATGAAGGATTGAGAACCTTTGTATATTCGATCTTTACACTCCCTTTTGGGGATGGCAATGTATATAAGTTTCGCTTTAAGTTCTGGATCGTTGCCCTATTTATTCTTGTGATTTATTCAGATTTTAAGTGAGGACTGTAGTGAATGAGTGAGTCCCGGCGAGAGTTGGGCAGGCGGTCCGCCGAACCCTGGGGTACGCCCTAGGGAAAGGTGGGGCCGTCACAGGTGGTATCAGAGCTTAGGCTTCAGATATCTGTAGTGTATCCTAGGCTTGAAGTTTAGGATGCCGGACTGTGGGATTCGATTTGACTTGAAAGTTAAGCGATTGAGGGATAAAACCTATAGCTGCTTCGCGTGGTCTCTGTGCGGAGTGACCCTGGACTAAGCGGTGAATAAGTATGAAGGACTAAGTGAAGCTATGAATTGCGAATGTTATAGGTCTTAAATCTTTCTCATGGTATCTGAGGACCATAGATAGGTATGTCAGGTAGGAATTCCGATTGTAGATAGTTTACTCTTGGGACTGCAGCTCGAGATGTGAATTATCTTATTTCGGATTCTCGTGCCTGAGTACTCTAGAGTTACGGCGCTGCTAAGGACTTGAGACTTGTATTTTGGGAACATGAACAGGCTTTGTCTGACTAGAATGAGCACAAGAGGTCAGGGACATCTAGTTTGGATAGTAAGTGACGTGAGAGACCGGACGGGCTGATACTGGGACGACTTTACCTTTTCCTTTTGATTTACCTGTATATTGTTACTACATGACGTTAGTATACCTGTGTGTACATGGTTATCTGTCCAACTTGATATGTATTTGTGTATTTGCTTATCCGTCTTCTTGATATGGCGTGTTATGTGCGTATATATTGATTTGTGTATTTGGAATGCTAGAATTTGTTACTGTAGTCAATTTACTGTGTTTATTCACTAAATTACCTTTTTGGGGGAAAAGAAAAGAAAAGAGAGGGGGAAAACATATATATGGACGGGAGACGTAGTCGTGGACGTGGAGCTAGTCGTGGCCGTGGAGCTAGGCAAGCTCAAGAACCGAGAGAAGAAAGAGAAACAGTGGCCGAGCAAGAACAGGGACCGAGGGTTGAGGCTGGAGATCAAATGGCGACGGCGATGCGACAAATGACAAATATCCTGGCACGACTGGTAGATCAACAAGGTCAAATGCCAGTGAATCAACCTCGGAATCCTGAGATCGGAGAGGATAAGGCTCTTGAGAGGTTCCAAAAGTTTCTACCTCCGAAATTTCAAGGAGGGCCTGATCCAGATATAGCTGAGCAGTGGTTGGAGGCAATGATTAATATTTTCGCGGCTTTGAATTACACGGAGCAAAGACAAGTAAATTTTGCTGTATTTCAATTCGAAGGACCAGCCCGCGCGTGGTGGAATGTAATTAAGGCCAAGTGGGAAAGAGAACAGACGGTATGCACATGGGCGAACTTTGTAAGGGAATTTAATGAAAAGTATCTCCCACCTTTAGTCCAAGAAAGGAGGGATGACGAATTTATTGGGTTGCGTCAGGGAACCCTAAGTGTGGCTGAATATGAGACCAAATTTACTAGACTGTCTAAATTCGCTTCCGAATTGGTGGTAACGGAGCGACGGAGAATAAGACGATTTATACAAGGACTAAATTTGGAAATCCAGGAGGCATTAGCGGCAGTTCAAGTTAATACGTTTACAGAGGCTCTTGAGAAGGCCCAAAGAATTGAGGATGTGAAAGCCCAAGTAAAAGCCTTTCAAACGCGGAAAAGAGATACATCCAGCAGTATACCTGAGGAATCTGGAGAAAAGATACTGCTCTCCAAAGTGCAAAAAGTGAACCATTCACCTCGCCCACCTTGGACATTAAGAGCAGTCGATGAAAGGTCCATGAAAGGAAGTCAGATCGGATCAAATGACATTTCTCGAGAAGATCCAACAGTAGTTCCTCGATTGGCCTATGGATACTGTGGAAAGGCAAATCACACTGAGAATGATTGCTAGCGAAAAGGGGGAAAATGTTTGATTTGTAGGAGTAGCAATCATCAACTTAGCAATTGCCCGAAGAAACAGCCACGAGAGGGTAGTACTCAACAAGTGGAAGGAACCAAACTGAAACAAATTCATGAAAGAGGAAACCGAACAAAGGTATCAACACAAGTTTATGCCGTAGATCAGCACCGAGTTCTGGGGTCCTCCGAGGCGACGGAAGGTATGAATTTCGAGGTCGAAATTCTTTTAAGGGGGAGAGAGTGTGAGGACTCGCAAATTTCTTATATTTTTCTCAAAAATGCCTTTTATTTGGAAATTATTCATTTATTATAGCCTACTACCCAGTAATTCCATAATAAGTGCAAATGAACCTAGAAAGTAGGGTTTCACTTTTCGGTTTCAAGACTGGAGCAAATTAGGGTTTTCGCGATTTTTCACCGGATGATTTTTCGGTACGAAGCAAGGATCAAATTTGGTGATTAAAAGTGACTTTTAGGTGAGAAATAATATGTGATTAGAAGCAATGATATAAGGTTAGTGAATAGGAAGTAAAAACCCTAATACGTGCGATTTAAGGAAAAACGGTGCGAACCGACGTGTACCGCGCACTACCTATTGAACGCACCGCTGGACCACCACTTTCTTACCACATGAGCTCATTGATATTTGAGCAAAATATCCCCTCATTTCCAGCTGCCTTTGACCGAAATTTGTGGCCAAAAGTGCAAGGAGAAGAAAGAGAAAATTTTGTGATTGTGGTTGATCCAAGTGTTGGCAAAACTTGTGGCTTAGACTAATCCTAATCTTCTTGCCTTTTAATCACCATAGAGCAGCCTTTCTTCTTCATTTTTCCTTGAGCTTGGCCGAGACAAGAGAGAGAGAGAAAGGGGGAGCAAGAGAAAACAATTTTCTTCTTGATTTGCACCATCTAAGTGAGGAATCAAAATTCTAAACCGATTAAAGAGTGAGTTGTGGGCTTGGGAAGCTAGGGGAACTAAAAATTTCCAAAGGTGGTGAAGTATCACTCTTTCAAGCTTTGTTTTGAGGTATAAGATCTGATCATGGTTCTTGTTCTTTTAATTTCTGGTTTAAGATGTTATCTAGCTCATGTTTTGATTAGACTACAAGTTATACAAGTTGTTGTGGTGATTTTGGATGATATATGCAAGTTAGGGTTTGATGATTTTCTGCCTAAAATTGTTGTATGGTTAGTATATGTTGTATATAAGATTATATAAGGGGCTTTGGTAGTGATTGGAACAAGGAAAGGAAGAAAATTCAATTGAAAACCAAAATTTCCAGATTTCTGGAATTTCATGTTTCAGTTCTGCCCGGTACTGTTACTCATAGTTAGAGGCCGAATTAGGCTTGGCATAAAACATAAAAGTTGTATAGAATGATATTTTATAGGTGCCTACAAAATTTCAACTCAATCAGAGCAACGTAGCCTGTGAAAAGACCGATTTACCCCTGCTGCCCTGTTTCTACCCGAACTTGATAATTGCCTCTGTAATTGGTTAATTTGATTGGGAATGCTTCTGATTTAGTTGTTGATGTCTTGTTAAGAATTGTAGCCTTGTATCTTAGTTTTCGGATGGCTTTGGAATCACTCGATTTGGACTTAGGGAGCCTGACTTGTGATATTTGAGCGAGAATGCGGTTTGTAAACCTGTTTTGACGGTGCTGGTTTGGTATACTGATCTTTTGACCTAGTTGCACTACAAACTGGACTGAGTGACCTTCTTCAATCTTGTATCCCTTTCTCTTAGCTTCGAAATGGTATAAGTTTCACCTCAATCCGATAAGCGTAGCCTCGGATGTGCCCATTCCGCAAAACCCTATCAAATCTGTTTTTTTTGTAAACTTCATTTCCGCATTTGTTATTAGTTGATTTATGTCCTTGTATTGTCTTGAGCCTATGGAACGGCTATTGAAATGCATTTGTGTTGTGTATAAACTTGGGCTTGAATGAGAAAAATAATGAAGCCAAAATGGCTGGAAAATTAGGTAAACACAAAGGGCGTGCTGCCCAAATTTTCGCTCAAGGACTAAGTTTCTATTTGAATTTGTATATTTTCGTTTGGCAAATACTATGATCGTTTTACCATTCCAAAACATGATACCTCTTCAATTTGAAACGCCAAATGTTTACTTACTCTGTACCCAAAATATAGAAGTATGAGTTAGGGTTTTATCGGCCACAAGTGAACTACTTTCAAGTACGGTTTTAAGAGTCTTCCTTTTCCATATGATTTTCATCAAAACCCTTGTTATATAACCTCTACTTGAATATATAGTGACTTTTAGTCATACAAACGATTCTTTACGATTCCGAAAGAATATTTTCTTAGTCTATCTATTTGTCTTTTGATTTGTCGTTAGTCAAATGTTTTCCGTTGGAATTCTATAAGCCTTTTGAGCTTGGTTTTGCGATTGATTTTGAAACCCTAGTTATTTTCATCCTTGGGTCCAAACAACCCTATTTTTACTTGAAAGTTATCTTTACACGTTTTACTCCTAATTAGTCGGGTTTCTTCGTTTCCCCTTAAATGTTTTGCTCGATAAACTGTAATATGTTCTCTTGTTCAATCTTAGGTTTCATTGGTGACTAAGGGTAATATCCGGAAGGATATTTTGCACGTTATTTTGCATAACTAGGTGAGTGTTCTTTGTTTGTTATATTTCCTTGACTTATTGGCTTGTTATTATTGATTGATAATGTGTTAAGTGCTTTTAATGATTGTTAAAACGAGTTTTCTAGGCGAGTGTGTACTTTATCGCACTCGACCTAAATAAATGTGAAATTTTCAATGATTAAATGATTAAATGCTAGTTGCGCATGAATGTAAGCCGTTTGGCTGAACTGGGCCCTGCCCTTCGTTACCGATCGACTCGAGCCAGAAGCGGACTCGGTCGGGCGATATGGTGACCCTGGGTGAATTTGGTATATTCGAGTATTACCTTGTAGTCCGGCTACGTCCGGATGGGTGGAGTCCGGCCAACGTCCGGAAGGGGATGAATGAACGAACGAAGGCACGAGGGTTTACTTCTCAAAAAGGAAATTTTCAAATAATTGGAGGAATAAGGGGAAATGTCTGGAGAACGAACGAACGAACGAATAGCTCCATGTGAGCCCGTATCCTTTTAATGAATGTTACTATCGCTTTCCATTGTAAATGTTTCTTGAATTATTGATACTCCATGTTTAATGTATTGAATTGATTGTTTGATTATCTGTTCGGAACCTCACTGAGCTTTTAGCTCACCCCTTTAGTTTTGTTTTCCTTAACAGGGGACGGCGAGCAGAATGAGAGCATAGACTAGCCAGTCTAGTTCTTTTGTTTCTTTTGTTTCTTTTGTAGTGGTTCTCGCCTAGTGCTTGGCACGGGCTGGACGTATGAAGGATTGAGAACCTTTGTATATTCGATCTTTACACTCCCTTTTGGGGATGGCAATGTATATAAGTTTCGCTTTAAGTTCTGGATCGTTGCCCTATTTATTCTTGTGATTTATTCAGATTTTAAGTGAGGACTGTAGTGAATGAGTGAGTCCCGGCGAGAGTTGGGCAGGCGGTCCGCCGAACCCTGGGGTACGCCCTAGGGAAAGGTGGGGCCGTCACAGGTGGTATCAGAGCTTAGGCTTCAGATATCTGTAGTGTATCCTAGGCTTGAAGTTTAGGATGCCGGACTGTGGGATTCGATTTGACTTGAAAGTTAAGCGATTGAGGGATAAAACCTATAGCTGCTTCGCGTGGTCTCTGTGCGGAGTGACCCTGGACTAAGCGGTGAATAAGTATGAAGGACTAAGTGAAGCTATGAATTGCGAATGTTATAGGTCTTAAATCTTTCTCATGGTATCTGAGGACCATAGATAGGTATGTCAGGTAGGAATTCCGATTGTAGATAGTTTACTCTTGGGACTGCAGCTCGAGATGTGAATTATCTTATTTCGGATTCTCGTGCCTGAGTACTCTAGAGTTACGGCGCTGCTAAGGACTTGAGACTTGTATTTTGGGAACATGAACAGGCTTTGTCTGACTAGAATGAGCACAAGAGGTCAGGGACATCTAGTTTGGATAGTAAGTGACGTGAGAGACCGGACGGGCTGATACTGGGACGACTTTACCTTTTCCTTTTGATTTACCTGTATATTGTTACTACATGACGTTAGTATACCTGTGTGTACATGGTTATCTGTCCAACTTGATATGTATTTGTGTATTTGCTTATCCGTCTTCTTGATATGGCGTGTTATGTGCGTATATATTGATTTGTGTATTTGGAATGCTAGAATTTGTTACTGTAGTCAATTTACTGTGTTTATTCACTAAATTACCTTTTTGGGGGAAAAGAAAAGAAAAGAGAGGGGGAAAACATATATATGGACGGGAGACGTAGTCGTGGACGTGGAGCTAGTCGTGGCCGTGGAGCTAGGCAAGCTCAAGAACCGAGAGAAGAAAGAGAAACAGTGGCCGAGCAAGAACAGGGACCGAGGGTTGAGGCTGGAGATCAAATGGCGACGGCGATGCGACAAATGACAAATATCCTGGCACGACTGGTAGATCAACAAGGTCAAATGCCAGTGAATCAACCTCGGAATCCTGAGATCGGAGAGGATAAGGCTCTTGAGAGGTTCCAAAAGTTTCTACCTCCGAAATTTCAAGGAGGGCCTGATCCAGATATAGCTGAGCAGTGGTTGGAGGCAATGATTAATATTTTCGCGGCTTTGAATTACACGGAGCAAAGACAAGTAAATTTTGCTGTATTTCAATTCGAAGGACCAGCCCGCGCGTGGTGGAATGTAATTAAGGCCAAGTGGGAAAGAGAACAGACGGTATGCACATGGGCGAACTTTGTAAGGGAATTTAATGAAAAGTATCTCCCACCTTTAGTCCAAGAAAGGAGGGATGACGAATTTATTGGGTTGCGTCAGGGAACCCTAAGTGTGGCTGAATATGAGACCAAATTTACTAGACTGTCTAAATTCGCTTCCGAATTGGTGGTAACGGAGCGACGGAGAATAAGACGATTTATACAAGGACTAAATTTGGAAATCCAGGAGGCATTAGCGGCAGTTCAAGTTAATACGTTTACAGAGGCTCTTGAGAAGGCCCAAAGAATTGAGGATGTGAAAGCCCAAGTAAAAGCCTTTCAAACGCGGAAAAGAGATACATCCAGCAGTATACCTGAGGAATCTGGAGAAAAGATACTGCTCTCCAAAGTGCAAAAAGTGAACCATTCACCTCGCCCACCTTGGACATTAAGAGCAGTCGATGAAAGGTCCATGAAAGGAAGTCAGATCGGATCAAATGACATTTCTCGAGAAGATCCAACAGTAGTTCCTCGATTGGCCTATGGATACTGTGGAAAGGCAAATCACACTGAGAATGATTGCTAGCGAAAAGGGGGAAAATGTTTGATTTGTAGGAGTAGCAATCATCAACTTAGCAATTGCCCGAAGAAACAGCCACGAGAGGGTAGTACTCAACAAGTGGAAGGAACCAAACTGAAACAAATTCATGAAAGAGGAAACCGAACAAAGGTATCAACACAAGTTTATGCCGTAGATCAGCACCGAGTTCTGGGGTCCTCCGAGGCGACGGAAGGTATGAATTTCGAGGTCGAAATTCTTTTAAGGGGGAGAGAGTGTGAGGACTCGCAAATTTCTTATATTTTTCTCAAAAATGCCTTTTATTTGGAAATTATTCATTTATTATAGCCTACTACCCAGTAATTCCATAATAAGTGCAAATGAACCTAGAAAGTAGGGTTTCACTTTTCGGTTTCAAGACTGGAGCAAATTAGGGTTTTCGCGATTTTTCACCGGATGATTTTTCGGTACGAAGCAAGGATCAAATTTGGTGATTAAAAGTGACTTTTAGGTGAGAAATAATATGTGATTAGAAGCAATGATATAAGGTTAGTGAATAGGAAGTAAAAACCCTAATACGTGCGATTTAAGGAAAAACGGTGCGAACCGACGTGTACCGCGCACTACCTATTGAACGCACCGCTGGACCACCACTTTCTTACCACATGAGCTCATTGATATTTGAGCAAAATATCCCCTCATTTCCAGCTGCCTTTGACCGAAATTTGTGGCCAAAAGTGCAAGGAGAAGAAAGAGAAAATTTTGTGATTGTGGTTGATCCAAGTGTTGGCAAAACTTGTGGCTTAGACTAATCCTAATCTTCTTGCCTTTTAATCACCATAGAGCAGCCTTTCTTCTTCATTTTTCCTTGAGCTTGGCCGAGACAAGAGAGAGAGAGAAAGGGGGAGCAAGAGAAAACAATTTTCTTCTTGATTTGCACCATCTAAGTGAGGAATCAAAATTCTAAACCGATTAAAGAGTGAGTTGTGGGCTTGGGAAGCTAGGGGAACTAAAAATTTCCAAAGGTGGTGAAGTATCACTCTTTCAAGCTTTGTTTTGAGGTATAAGATCTGATCATGGTTCTTGTTCTTTTAATTTCTGGTTTAAGATGTTATCTAGCTCATGTTTTGATTAGACTACAAGTTATACAAGTTGTTGTGGTGATTTTGGATGATATATGCAAGTTAGGGTTTGATGATTTTCTGCCTAAAATTGTTGTATGGTTAGTATATGTTGTATATAAGATTATATAAGGGGCTTTGGTAGTGATTGGAACAAGGAAAGGAAGAAAATTCAATTGAAAACCAAAATTTCCAGATTTCTGGAATTTCATGTTTCAGTTCTGCCCGGTACTGTTACTCATAGTTAGAGGCCGAATTAGGCTTGGCATAAAACATAAAAGTTGTATAGAATGATATTTTATAGGTGCCTACAAAATTTCAACTCAATCAGAGCAACGTAGCCTGTGAAAAGACCGATTTACCCCTGCTGCCCTGTTTCTACCCGAACTTGATAATTGCCTCTGTAATTGGTTAATTTGATTGGGAATGCTTCTGATTTAGTTGTTGATGTCTTCTTAAGAATTGTAGCCTTGTATCTTAGTTTTCGGATGGCTTTGGAATCACTCGATTTGGACTTAGGGAGCCTGACTTGTGATATTTGAGCGAGAATGCGGTTTGTAAACCTGTTTTGACGGTGCTGGTTTGGTATACTGATCTTTTGACCTAGTTGCACTACAAACTGGACTGAGTGACCTTCTTCAATCTTGTATCCCTTTCTCTTAGCTTCGAAATGGTATAAGTTTCACCTCAATCCGATAAGCGTAGCCTCGGATGTGCCCATTCCGCAAAACCCTATCAAATCTGTTTTTTTTGTAAACTTCATTTCCGCATTTGTTATTAGTTGATTTATGTCCTTGTATTGTCTTGAGCCTATGGAACGGCTATTGAAATGCATTTGTGTTGTGTATAAACTTGGGCTTGAATGAGAAAAATAATGAAGCCAAAATGGCTGGAAAATTAGGTAAACACAAAGGGCGTGCTGCCCAAATTTTCGCTCAAGGACTAAGTTTCTATTTGAATTTGTATATTTTCGTTTTGGCAAATACTATGATCGTTTTACCATTCCAAAACATGATACCTCTTCAATTTGAAACGCCAAATGTTTACTTACTCTGTACCCAAAATATAGAAGTATGAATTAGGGTTTTATCGGCCACAAGTGAACTACTTTCAAGTACGGTTTTAAGAGTCTTCCTTTTCCATATGATTTTCATCAAAACCCTTGTTATATAACCTCTACTTGAATATATAGTGACTTTTAGTCATACAAACGATTCTTTACGATTCCGAAAGAATATTTTCTTAGTCTATCTATTTGTCTTTTGATTTGTCGTTAGTCAAATGTTTTCCGTTGGAATTCTATAAGCCTTTTGAGCTTGGTTTTGCGATTGATTTTGAAACCCTAGTTATTTTCATCCTTGGGTCCAAACAACCCTATTTTTACTTGAAAGTTATCTTTACACGTTTTACTCCTAATTAGTCGGGTTTCTTCGTTTCCCCTTAAATGTTTTGCTCGATAAACTGTAATATGTTCTCTTGTTCAATCTTAGGTTTCATTGGTGACTAAGGGTAATATCCGGAAGGATATTTTGCACGTTATTTTGCATAACTAGGTGAGTGTTCTTTGTTTGTTATATTTCCTTGACTTATTGGCTTGTTATTATTGATTGATAATGTGTTAAGTGCTTTTAATGATTGTTAAAACGAGTTTTCTAGGCGAGTGTGTACTTTATCGCACTCGACCTAAATAAATGTGAAATTTTCAATGATTAAATGATTAAATGCTAGTTGCGCATGAATGTAAGCCGTTTGGCTGAACTGGGCCCTGCCCTTCGTTACCGATCGACTCGAGCCAGAAGCGGACTCGGTCGGGCGATATGGTGACCCTGGGTGAATTTGGTATATTCGAGTATTACCTTGTAGTCCGGCTACGTCCGGATGGGTGGAGTCCGGCCAACGTCCGGAAGGGGATGAATGAACGAACGAAGGCACGAGGGTTTACTTCTCAAAAAGGAAATTTTCAAATAATTGGAGGAATAAGGGGAAATGTCTGGAGAACGAACGAACGAACGAATAGCTCCATGTGAGCCCGTATCCTTTTAATGAATGTTACTATCGCTTTCCATTGTAAATGTTTCTTGAATTATTGATACTCCATGTTTAATGTATTGAATTGATTGTTTGATTATCTGTTCGGAACCTCACTGAGCTTTTAGCTCACCCCTTTAGTTTTGTTTTCCTTAACAGGGGACGGCGAGCAGAATGAGAGCATAGACTAGCCAGTCTAGTTCTTTTGTTTCTTTTGTTTCTTTTGTAGTGGTTCTCGCCTAGTGCTTGGCACGGGCTGGACGTATGAAGGATTGAGAACCTTTGTATATTCGATCTTTACACTCCCTTTTGGGGATGGCAATGTATATAAGTTTCGCTTTAAGTTCTGGATCGTTGCCCTATTTATTCTTGTGATTTATTCAGATTTTAAGTGAGGACTGTAGTGAATGAGTGAGTCCCGGCGAGAGTTGGGCAGGCGGTCCGCCGAACCCTGGGGTACGCCCTAGGGAAAGGTGGGGCCGTCACAGGTGGTATCAGAGCTTAGGCTTCAGATATCTGTAGTGTATCCTAGGCTTGAAGTTTAGGATGCCGGACTGTGGGATTCGATTTGACTTGAAAGTTAAGCGATTGAGGGATAAAACCTATAGCTGCTTCGCGTGGTCTCTGTGCGGAGTGACCCTGGACTAAGCGGTGAATAAGTATGAAGGACTAAGTGAAGCTATGAATTGCGAATGTTATAGGTCTTAAATCTTTCTCATGGTATCTGAGGACCATAGATAGGTATGTCAGGTAGGAATTCCGATTGTAGATAGTTTACTCTTGGGACTGCAGCTCGAGATGTGAATTATCTTATTTCGGATTCTCGTGCCTGAGTACTCTAGAGTTACGGCGCTGCTAAGGACTTGAGACTTGTATTTTGGGAACATGAACAGGCTTTGTCTGACTAGAATGAGCACAAGAGGTCAGGGACATCTAGTTTGGATAGTAAGTGACGTGAGAGACCGGACGGGCTGATACTGGGACGACTTTACCTTTTCCTTTTGATTTACCTGTATATTGTTACTACATGACGTTAGTATACCTGTGTGTACATGGTTATCTGTCCAACTTGATATGTATTTGTGTATTTGCTTATCCGTCTTCTTGATATGGCGTGTTATGTGCGTATATATTGATTTGTGTATTTGGAATGCTAGAATTTGTTACTGTAGTCAATTTACTGTGTTTATTCACTAAATTACCTTTTTGGGGGAAAAGAAAAGAAAAGAGAGGGGGAAAACATATATATGGACGGGAGACGTAGTCGTGGACGTGGAGCTAGTCGTGGCCGTGGAGCTAGGCAAGCTCAAGAACCGAGAGAAGAAAGAGAAACAGTGGCCGAGCAAGAACAGGGACCGAGGGTTGAGGCTGGAGATCAAATGGCGACGGCGATGCGACAAATGACAAATATCCTGGCACGACTGGTAGATCAACAAGGTCAAATGCCAGTGAATCAACCTCGGAATCCTGAGATCGGAGAGGATAAGGCTCTTGAGAGGTTCCAAAAGTTTCTACCTCCGAAATTTCAAGGAGGGCCTGATCCAGATATAGCTGAGCAGTGGTTGGAGGCAATGATTAATATTTTCGCGGCTTTGAATTACACGGAGCAAAGACAAGTAAATTTTGCTGTATTTCAATTCGAAGGACCAGCCCGCGCGTGGTGGAATGTAATTAAGGCCAAGTGGGAAAGAGAACAGACGGTATGCACATGGGCGAACTTTGTAAGGGAATTTAATGAAAAGTATCTCCCACCTTTAGTCCAAGAAAGGAGGGATGACGAATTTATTGGGTTGCGTCAGGGAACCCTAAGTGTGGCTGAATATGAGACCAAATTTACTAGACTGTCTAAATTCGCTTCCGAATTGGTGGTAACGGAGCGACGGAGAATAAGACGATTTATACAAGGACTAAATTTGGAAATCCAGGAGGCATTAGCGGCAGTTCAAGTTAATACGTTTACAGAGGCTCTTGAGAAGGCCCAAAGAATTGAGGATGTGAAAGCCCAAGTAAAAGCCTTTCAAACGCGGAAAAGAGATACATCCAGCAGTATACCTGAGGAATCTGGAGAAAAGATACTGCTCTCCAAAGTGCAAAAAGTGAACCATTCACCTCGCCCACCTTGGACATTAAGAGCAGTCGATGAAAGGTCCATGAAAGGAAGTCAGATCGGATCAAATGACATTTCTCGAGAAGATCCAACAGTAGTTCCTCGATTGGCCTATGGATACTGTGGAAAGGCAAATCACACTGAGAATGATTGCTAGCGAAAAGGGGGAAAATGTTTGATTTGTAGGAGTAGCAATCATCAACTTAGCAATTGCCCGAAGAAACAGCCACGAGAGGGTAGTACTCAACAAGTGGAAGGAACCAAACTGAAACAAATTCATGAAAGAGGAAACCGAACAAAGGTATCAACACAAGTTTATGCCGTAGATCAGCACCGAGTTCTGGGGTCCTCCGAGGCGACGGAAGGTATGAATTTCGAGGTCGAAATTCTTTTAAGGGGGAGAGAGTGTGAGGACTCGCAAATTTCTTATATTTTTCTCAAAAATGCCTTTTATTTGGAAATTATTCATTTATTATAGCCTACTACCCAGTAATTCCATAATAAGTGCAAATGAACCTAGAAAGTAGGGTTTCACTTTTCGGTTTCAAGACTGGAGCAAATTAGGGTTTTCGCGATTTTTCACCGGATGATTTTTCGGTACGAAGCAAGGATCAAATTTGGTGATTAAAAGTGACTTTTAGGTGAGAAATAATATGTGATTAGAAGCAATGATATAAGGTTAGTGAATAGGAAGTAAAAACCCTAATACGTGCGATTTAAGGAAAAACGGTGCGAACCGACGTGTACCGCGCACTACCTATTGAACGCACCGCTGGACCACCACTTTCTTACCACATGAGCTCATTGATATTTGAGCAAAATATCCCCTCATTTCCAGCTGCCTTTGACCGAAATTTGTGGCCAAAAGTGCAAGGAGAAGAAAGAGAAAATTTTGTGATTGTGGTTGATCCAAGTGTTGGCAAAACTTGTGGCTTAGACTAATCCTAATCTTCTTGCCTTTTAATCACCATAGAGCAGCCTTTCTTCTTCATTTTTCCTTGAGCTTGGCCGAGACAAGAGAGAGAGAGAAAGGGGGAGCAAGAGAAAACAATTTTCTTCTTGATTTGCACCATCTAAGTGAGGAATCAAAATTCTAAACCGATTAAAGAGTGAGTTGTGGGCTTGGGAAGCTAGGGGAACTAAAAATTTCCAAAGGTGGTGAAGTATCACTCTTTCAAGCTTTGTTTTGAGGTATAAGATCTGATCATGGTTCTTGTTCTTTTAATTTCTGGTTTAAGATGTTATCTAGCTCATGTTTTGATTAGACTACAAGTTATACAAGTTGTTGTGGTGATTTTGGATGATATATGCAAGTTAGGGTTTGATGATTTTCTGCCTAAAATTGTTGTATGGTTAGTATATGTTGTATATAAGATTATATAAGGGGCTTTGGTAGTGATTGGAACAAGGAAAGGAAGAAAATTCAATTGAAAACCAAAATTTCCAGATTTCTGGAATTTCATGTTTCAGTTCTGCCCGGTACTGTTACTCATAGTTAGAGGCCGAATTAGGCTTGGCATAAAACATAAAAGTTGTATAGAATGATATTTTATAGGTGCCTACAAAATTTCAACTCAATCAGAGCAACGTAGCCTGTGAAAAGACCGATTTACCCCTGCTGCCCTGTTTCTACCCGAACTTGATAATTGCCTCTGTAATTGGTTAATTTGATTGGGAATGCTTCTGATTTAGTTGTTGATGTCTTCTTAAGAATTGTAGCCTTGTATCTTAGTTTTCGGATGGCTTTGGAATCACTCGATTTGGACTTAGGGAGCCTGACTTGTGATATTTGAGCGAGAATGCGGTTTGTAAACCTGTTTTGACGGTGCTGGTTTGGTATACTGATCTTTTGACCTAGTTGCACTACAAACTGGACTGAGTGACCTTCTTCAATCTTGTATCCCTTTCTCTTAGCTTCGAAATGGTATAAGTTTCACCTCAATCCGATAAGCGTAGCCTCGGATGTGCCCATTCCGCAAAACCCTATCAAATCTGTTTTTTTTGTAAACTTCATTTCCGCATTTGTTATTAGTTGATTTATGTCCTTGTATTGTCTTGAGCCTATGGAACGGCTATTGAAATGCATTTGTGTTGTGTATAAACTTGGGCTTGAATGAGAAAAATAATGAAGCCAAAATGGCTGGAAAATTAGGTAAACACAAAGGGCGTGCTGCCCAAATTTTCGCTCAAGGACTAAGTTTCTATTTGAATTTGTATATTTTCGTTTTGGCAAATACTATGATCGTTTTACCATTCCAAAACATGATACCTCTTCAATTTGAAACGCCAAATGTTTACTTACTCTGTACCCAAAATATAGAAGTATGAATTAGGGTTTTATCGGCCACAAGTGAACTACTTTCAAGTACGGTTTTAAGAGTCTTCCTTTTCCATATGATTTTCATCAAAACCCTTGTTATATAACCTCTACTTGAATATATAGTGACTTTTAGTCATACAAACGATTCTTTACGATTCCGAAAGAATATTTTCTTAGTCTATCTATTTGTCTTTTGATTTGTCGTTAGTCAAATGTTTTCCGTTGGAATTCTATAAGCCTTTTGAGCTTGGTTTTGCGATTGATTTTGAAACCCTAGTTATTTTCATCCTTGGGTCCAAACAACCCTATTTTTACTTGAAAGTTATCTTTACACGTTTTACTCCTAATTAGTCGGGTTTCTTCGTTTCCCCTTAAATGTTTTGCTCGATAAACTGTAATATGTTCTCTTGTTCAATCTTAGGTTTCATTGGTGACTAAGGGTAATATCCGGAAGGATATTTTGCACGTTATTTTGCATAACTAGGTGAGTGTTCTTTGTTTGTTATATTTCCTTGACTTATTGGCTTGTTATTATTGATTGATAATGTGTTAAGTGCTTTTAATGATTGTTAAAACGAGTTTTCTAGGCGAGTGTGTACTTTATCGCACTCGACCTAAATAAATGTGAAATTTTCAATGATTAAATGATTAAATGCTAGTTGCGCATGAATGTAAGCCGTTTGGCTGAACTGGGCCCTGCCCTTCGTTACCGATCGACTCGAGCCAGAAGCGGACTCGGTCGGGCGATATGGTGACCCTGGGTGAATTTGGTATATTCGAGTATTACCTTGTAGTCCGGCTACGTCCGGATGGGTGGAGTCCGGCCAACGTCCGGAAGGGGATGAATGAACGAACGAAGGCACGAGGGTTTACTTCTCAAAAAGGAAATTTTCAAATAATTGGAGGAATAAGGGGAAATGTCTGGGGAACGAACGAACGAACGAATAGCTCCATGTGAGCCCGTATCCTTTTAATGAATGTTACTATCGCTTTCCATTGTAAATGTTTCTTGAATTATTGATACTCCATGTTTAATGTATTGAATTGATTGTTTGATTATCTGTTCGGAACCTCACTGAGCTTTTAGCTCACCCATTTAGTTTTGTTTTCCTTAACAGGGGACGGCGAGCAGAATGAGAGCATAGACTAGCCAGTCTAGTTCTTTTGTTTCTTTTGTTTCTTTTGTAGTGGTTCTCGCCTAGTGCTTGGCACGGGCTGGACGTATGAAGGATTGAGAACCTTTGTATATTCGATCTTTACACTCCCTTTTGGGGATGGCAATGTATATAAGTTTCGCTTTAAGTTCTGGATCGTTGCCCTATTTATTCTTGTGATTTATTCAGATTTTAAGTGAGGACTGTAGTGAATGAGTGAGTCCCGGCGAGAGTTGGGCAGGCGGTCCGCCGAACCCTGGGGTACGCCCTAGGGAAAGGTGGGGCCGTCACAGGTGGTATCAGAGCTTAGGCTTCAGATATCTGTAGTGTATCCTAGGCTTGAAGTTTAGGATGCCGGACTGTGGGATTCGATTTGACTTAAAAGTTAAGCGATTGAGGGATAAAACCTATAGCTGCTTCGCGTGGTCTCTGTGCGGAGTGACCCTGGACTAAGCGGTGAATAAGTATGAAGGACTAAGTGAAGCTATGAATTGCGAATGTTATAGGTCTTAAATCTTTCTCATGGTATCTGAGGACCATAGATAGGTATGTCAGGTAGGAATTCCGATTGTAGATAGTTTACTCTTGGGACTGCAGCTCGAGATGTGAATTATCTTATTTCGGATTCTCGTGCCTGAGTACTCTAGAGTTACGGCGCTGCTAAGGACTTGAGACTTGTATTTTGGGAACATGAACAGGCTTTGTCTGACTAGAATGAGCACAAGAGGTCAGGGACATCTAGTTTGGATAGTAAGTGACGTGAGAGACCGGACGGGCTGATACTGGGACGACTTTACCTTTTCCTTTTGATTTACCTGTATATTGTTACTACATGACGTTAGTATACCTGTGTGTACATGGTTATCTGTCCAACTTGATATGTATTTGTGTATTTGCTTATCCGTCTTCTTGATATGGCGTGTTATGTGCGTATATATTGATTTGTGTATTTGGAATGCTAGAATTTGTTACTGTAGTCAATTTACTGTGTTTATTCACTAAATTACCTTTTTGGGGGAAAAGAAAAGAAAAGAGAGGGGGAAAACATATATATGGACGGGAGACGTAGTCGTGGACGTGGAGCTAGTCGTGGCCGTGGAGCTAGGCAAGCTCAAGAACCGAGAGAAGAAAGAGAAACAGTGGCCGAGCAAGAACAGGGACCGAGGGTTGAGGCTGGAGATCAAATGGCGACGGCGATGCGACAAATGACAAATATCCTGGCACGACTGGTAGATCAACAAGGTCAAATGCCAGTGAATCAACCTCGGAATCCTGAGATCGGAGAGGATAAGGCTCTTGAGAGGTTCCAAAAGTTTCTACCTCCGAAATTTCAAGGAGGGCCTGATCCAGATATAGCTGAGCAGTGGTTGGAGGCAATGATTAATATTTTCGCGGCTTTGAATTACACGGAGCAAAGACAAGTAAATTTTGCTGTATTTCAATTCGAAGGACCAGCCCGCGCGTGGTGGAATGTAATTAAGGCCAAGTGGGAAAGAGAACAGACGGTATGCACATGGGCGAACTTTGTAAGGGAATTTAATGAAAAGTATCTCCCACCTTTAGTCCAAGAAAGGAGGGATGACGAATTTATTGGGTTGCGTCAGGGAACCCTAAGTGTGGCTGAATATGAGACCAAATTTACTAGACTGTCTAAATTCGCTTCCGAATTGGTGGTAACGGAGCGACGGAGAATAAGACGATTTATACAAGGACTAAATTTGGAAATCCAGGAGGCATTAGCGGCAGTTCAAGTTAATACGTTTACAGAGGCTCTTGAGAAGGCCCAAAGAATTGAGGATGTGAAAGCCCAAGTAAAAGCCTTTCAAACGCGGAAAAGAGATACATCCAGCAGTATACCTGAGGAATCTGGAGAAAAGATACTGCTCTCCAAAGTGCAAAAAGTGAACCATTCACCTCGCCCACCTTGGACATTAAGAGCAGTCGATGAAAGGTCCATGAAAGGAAGTCAGATCGGATCAAATGACATTTCTCGAGAAGATCCAACAGTAGTTCCTCGATTGGCCTATGGATACTGTGGAAAGGCAAATCACACTGAGAATGATTGCTAGCGAAAAGGGGGAAAATGTTTGATTTGTAGGAGTAGCAATCATCAACTTAGCAATTGCCCGAAGAAACAGCCACGAGAGGGTAGTACTCAACAAGTGGAAGGAACCAAACTGAAACAAATTCATGAAAGAGGAAACCGAACAAAGGTATCAACACAAGTTTATGCCGTAGATCAGCACCGAGTTCTGGGGTCCTCCGAGGCGACGGAAGGTATGAATTTCGAGGTCGAAATTCTTTTAAGGGGGAGAGAGTGTGAGGACTCGCAAATTTCTTATATTTTTCTCAAAAATGCCTTTTATTTGGAAATTATTCATTTATTATAGCCTACTACCCAGTAATTCCATAATAAGTGCAAATGAACCTAGAAAGTAGGGTTTCACTTTTCGGTTTCAAGACTGGAGCAAATTAGGGTTTTCGCGATTTTTCACCGGATGATTTTTCGGTACGAAGCAAGGATCAAATTTGGTGATTAAAAGTGACTTTTAGGTGAGAAATAATATGTGATTAGAAGCAATGATATAAGGTTAGTGAATAGGAAGTAAAAACCCTAATACGTGCGATTTAAGGAAAAACGGTGCGAACCGACGTGTACCGCGCACTACCTATTGAACGCACCGCTGGACCACCACTTTCTTACCACATGAGCTCATTGATATTTGAGCAAAATATCCCCTCATTTCCAGCTGCCTTTGACCGAAATTTGTGGCCAAAAGTGCAAGGAGAAGAAAGAGAAAATTTTGTGATTGTGGTTGATCCAAGTGTTGGCAAAACTTGTGGCTTAGACTAATCCTAATCTTCTTGCCTTTTAATCACCATAGAGCAGCCTTTCTTCTTCATTTTTCCTTGAGCTTGGCCGAGACAAGAGAGAGAGAGAAAGGGGGAGCAAGAGAAAACAATTTTCTTCTTGATTTGCACCATCTAAGTGAGGAATCAAAATTCTAAACCGATTAAAGAGTGAGTTGTGGGCTTGGGAAGCTAGGGGAACTAAAAATTTCCAAAGGTGGTGAAGTATCACTCTTTCAAGCTTTGTTTTGAGGTATAAGATCTGATCATGGTTCTTGTTCTTTTAATTTCTGGTTTAAGATGTTATCTAGCTCATGTTTTGATTAGACTACAAGTTATACAAGTTGTTGTGGTGATTTTGGATGATATATGCAAGTTAGGGTTTGATGATTTTCTGCCTAAAATTGTTGTATGGTTAGTATATGTTGTATATAAGATTATATAAGGGGCTTTGGTAGTGATTGGAACAAGGAAAGGAAGAAAATTCAATTGAAAACCAAAATTTCCAGATTTCTGGAATTTCATGTTTCAGTTCTGCCCGGTACTGTTACTCATAGTTAGAGGCCGAATTAGGCTTGGCATAAAACATAAAAGTTGTATAGAATGATATTTTATAGGTGCCTACAAAATTTCAACTCAATCAGAGCAACGTAGCCTGTGAAAAGACCGATTTACCCCTGCTGCCCTGTTTCTACCCGAACTTGATAATTGCCTCTGTAATTGGTTAATTTGATTGGGAATGCTTCTGATTTAGTTGTTGATGTCTTCTTAAGAATTGTAGCCTTGTATCTTAGTTTTCGGATGGCTTTGGAATCACTCGATTTGGACTTAGGGAGCCTGACTTGTGATATTTGAGCGAGAATGCGGTTTGTAAACCTGTTTTGACGGTGCTGGTTTGGTATACTGATCTTTTGACCTAGTTGCACTACAAACTGGACTGAGTGACCTTCTTCAATCTTGTATCCCTTTCTCTTAGCTTCGAAATGGTATAAGTTTCACCTCAATCCGATAAGCGTAGCCTCGGATGTGCCCATTCCGCAAAACCCTATCAAATCTGTTTTTTTTGTAAACTTCATTTCCGCATTTGTTATTAGTTGATTTATGTCCTTGTATTGTCTTGAGCCTATGGAACGGCTATTGAAATGCATTTGTGTTGTGTATAAACTTGGGCTTGAATGAGAAAAATAATGAAGCCAAAATGGCTGGAAAATTAGGTAAACACAAAGGGCGTGCTGCCCAAATTTTCGCTCAAGGACTAAGTTTCTATTTGAATTTGTATATTTTCGTTTTGGCAAATACTATGATCGTTTTACCATTCCAAAACATGATACCTCTTCAATTTGAAACGCCAAATGTTTACTTACTCTGTACCCAAAATATAGAAGTATGAATTAGGGTTTTATCGGCCACAAGTGAACTACTTTCAAGTACGGTTTTAAGAGTCTTCCTTTTCCATATGATTTTCATCAAAACCCTTGTTATATAACCTCTACTTGAATATATAGTGACTTTTAGTCATACAAACGATTCTTTACGATTCCGAAAGAATATTTTCTTAGTCTATCTATTTGTCTTTTGATTTGTCGTTAGTCAAATGTTTTCCGTTGGAATTCTATAAGCCTTTTGAGCTTGGTTTTGCGATTGATTTTGAAACCCTAGTTATTTTCATCCTTGGGTCCAAACAACCCTATTTTTACTTGAAAGTTATCTTTACACGTTTTACTCCTAATTAGTCGGGTTTCTTCGTTTCCCCTTAAATGTTTTGCTCGATAAACTGTAATATGTTCTCTTGTTCAATCTTAGGTTTCATTGGTGACTAAGGGTAATATCCGGAAGGATATTTTGCACGTTATTTTGCATAACTAGGTGAGTGTTCTTTGTTTGTTATATTTCCTTGACTTATTGGCTTGTTATTATTGATTGATAATGTGTTAAGTGCTTTTAATGATTGTTAAAACGAGTTTTCTAGGCGAGTGTGTACTTTATCGCACTCGACCTAAATAAATGTGAAATTTTCAATGATTAAATGATTAAATGCTAGTTGCGCATGAATGTAAGCCGTTTGGCTGAACTGGGCCCTGCCCTTCGTTACCGATCGACTCGAGCCAGAAGCGGACTCGGTCGGGCGATATGGTGACCCTGGGTGAATTTGGTATATTCGAGTATTACCTTGTAGTCCGGCTACGTCCGGATGGGTGGAGTCCGGCCAACGTCCGGAAGGGGATGAATGAACGAACGAAGGCACGAGGGTTTACTTCTCAAAAAGGAAATTTTCAAATAATTGGAGGAATAAGGGGAAATGTCTGGGGAACGAACGAACGAACGAATAGCTCCATGTGAGCCCGTATCCTTTTAATGAATGTTACTATCGCTTTCCATTGTAAATGTTTCTTGAATTATTGATACTCCATGTTTAATGTATTGAATTGATTGTTTGATTATCTGTTCGGAACCTCACTGAGCTTTTAGCTCACCCATTTAGTTTTGTTTTCCTTAACAGGGGACGGCGAGCAGAATGAGAGCATAGACTAGCCAGTCTAGTTCTTTTGTTTCTTTTGTTTCTTTTGTAGTGGTTCTCGCCTAGTGCTTGGCACGGGCTGGACGTATGAAGGATTGAGAACCTTTGTATATTCGATCTTTACACTCCCTTTTGGGGATGGCAATGTATATAAGTTTCGCTTTAAGTTCTGGATCGTTGCCCTATTTATTCTTGTGATTTATTCAGATTTTAAGTGAGGACTGTAGTGAATGAGTGAGTCCCGGCGAGAGTTGGGCAGGCGGTCCGCCGAACCCTGGGGTACGCCCTAGGGAAAGGTGGGGCCGTCACAGGTGGTATCAGAGCTTAGGCTTCAGATATCTGTAGTGTATCCTAGGCTTGAAGTTTAGGATGCCGGACTGTGGGATTCGATTTGACTTAAAAGTTAAGCGATTGAGGGATAAAACCTATAGCTGCTTCGCGTGGTCTCTGTGCGGAGTGACCCTGGACTAAGCGGTGAATAAGTATGAAGGACTAAGTGAAGCTATGAATTGCGAATGTTATAGGTCTTAAATCTTTCTCATGGTATCTGAGGACCATAGATAGGTATGTCAGGTAGGAATTCCGATTGTAGATAGTTTACTCTTGGGACTGCAGCTCGAGATGTGAATTATCTTATTTCGGATTCTCGTGCCTGAGTACTCTAGAGTTACGGCGCTGCTAAGGACTTGAGACTTGTATTTTGGGAACATGAACAGGCTTTGTCTGACTAGAATGAGCACAAGAGGTCAGGGACATCTAGTTTGGATAGTAAGTGACGTGAGAGACCGGACGGGCTGATACTGGGACGACTTTACCTTTTCCTTTTGATTTACCTGTATATTGTTACTACATGACGTTAGTATACCTGTGTGTACATGGTTATCTGTCCAACTTGATATGTATTTGTGTATTTGCTTATCCGTCTTCTTGATATGGCGTGTTATGTGCGTATATATTGATTTGTGTATTTGGAATGCTAGAATTTGTTACTGTAGTCAATTTACTGTGTTTATTCACTAAATTACCTTTTTGGGGGAAAAGAAAAGAAAAGAGAGGGGGAAAACATATATATGGACGGGAGACGTAGTCGTGGACGTGGAGCTAGTCGTGGCCGTGGAGCTAGGCAAGCTCAAGAACCGAGAGAAGAAAGAGAAACAGTGGCCGAGCAAGAACAGGGACCGAGGGTTGAGGCTGGAGATCAAATGGCGACGGCGATGCGACAAATGACAAATATCCTGGCACGACTGGTAGATCAACAAGGTCAAATGCCAGTGAATCAACCTCGGAATCCTGAGATCGGAGAGGATAAGGCTCTTGAGAGGTTCCAAAAGTTTCTACCTCCGAAATTTCAAGGAGGGCCTGATCCAGATATAGCTGAGCAGTGGTTGGAGGCAATGATTAATATTTTCGCGGCTTTGAATTACACGGAGCAAAGACAAGTAAATTTTGCTGTATTTCAATTCGAAGGACCAGCCCGCGCGTGGTGGAATGTAATTAAGGCCAAGTGGGAAAGAGAACAGACGGTATGCACATGGGCGAACTTTGTAAGGGAATTTAATGAAAAGTATCTCCCACCTTTAGTCCAAGAAAGGAGGGATGACGAATTTATTGGGTTGCGTCAGGGAACCCTAAGTGTGGCTGAATATGAGACCAAATTTACTAGACTGTCTAAATTCGCTTCCGAATTGGTGGTAACGGAGCGACGGAGAATAAGACGATTTATACAAGGACTAAATTTGGAAATCCAGGAGGCATTAGCGGCAGTTCAAGTTAATACGTTTACAGAGGCTCTTGAGAAGGCCCAAAGAATTGAGGATGTGAAAGCCCAAGTAAAAGCCTTTCAAACGCGGAAAAGAGATACATCCAGCAGTATACCTGAGGAATCTGGAGAAAAGATACTGCTCTCCAAAGTGCAAAAAGTGAACCATTCACCTCGCCCACCTTGGACATTAAGAGCAGTCGATGAAAGGTCCATGAAAGGAAGTCAGATCGGATCAAATGACATTTCTCGAGAAGATCCAACAGTAGTTCCTCGATTGGCCTATGGATACTGTGGAAAGGCAAATCACACTGAGAATGATTGCTAGCGAAAAGGGGGAAAATGTTTGATTTGTAGGAGTAGCAATCATCAACTTAGCAATTGCCCGAAGAAACAGCCACGAGAGGGTAGTACTCAACAAGTGGAAGGAACCAAACTGAAACAAATTCATGAAAGAGGAAACCGAACAAAGGTATCAACACAAGTTTATGCCGTAGATCAGCACCGAGTTCTGGGGTCCTCCGAGGCGACGGAAGGTATGAATTTCGAGGTCGAAATTCTTTTAAGGGGGAGAGAGTGTGAGGACTCGCAAATTTCTTATATTTTTCTCAAAAATGCCTTTTATTTGGAAATTATTCATTTATTATAGCCTACTACCCAGTAATTCCATAATAAGTGCAAATGAACCTAGAAAGTAGGGTTTCACTTTTCGGTTTCAAGACTGGAGCAAATTAGGGTTTTCGCGATTTTTCACCGGATGATTTTTCGGTACGAAGCAAGGATCAAATTTGGTGATTAAAAGTGACTTTTAGGTGAGAAATAATATGTGATTAGAAGCAATGATATAAGGTTAGTGAATAGGAAGTAAAAACCCTAATACGTGCGATTTAAGGAAAAACGGTGCGAACCGACGTGTACCGCGCACTACCTATTGAACGCACTGCTGGACCACCACTTTCTTACCACATGAGCTCATTGATATTTGAGCAAAATATCCCCTCATTTCCAGCTGCCTTTGACCGAAATTTGTGGCCAAAAGTGCAAGGAGAAGAAAGAGAAAATTTTGTGATTGTGGTTGATCCAAGTGTTGGCAAAACTTGTGGCTTAGACTAATCCTAATCTTCTTGCCTTTTAATCACCATAGAGCAGCCTTTCTTCTTCATTTTTCCTTGAGCTTGGCCGAGACAAGAGAGAGAGAGAAAGGGGGAGCAAGAGAAAACAATTTTCTTCTTGATTTGCACCATCTAAGTGAGGAATCAAAATTCTAAACCGATTAAAGAGTGAGTTGTGGGCTTGGGAAGCTAGGGGAACTAAAAATTTCCAAAGGTGGTGAAGTATCACTCTTTCAAGCTTTGTTTTGAGGTATAAGATCTGATCATGGTTCTTGTTCTTTTAATTTCTGGTTTAAGATGTTATCTAGCTCATGTTTTGATTAGACTACAAGTTATACAAGTTGTTGTGGTGATTTTGGATGATATATGCAAGTTAGGGTTTGATGATTTTCTGCCTAAAATTGTTGTATGGTTAGTATATGTTGTATATAAGATTATATAAGGGGCTTTGGTAGTGATTGGAACAAGGAAAGGAAGAAAATTCAATTGAAAACCAAAATTTCCAGATTTCTGGAATTTCATGTTTCAGTTCTGCCCGGTACTGTTACTCATAGTTAGAGGCCGAATTAGGCTTGGCATAAAACATAAAAGTTGTATAGAATGATATTTTATAGGTGCCTACAAAATTTCAACTCAATCAGAGCAACGTAGCCTGTGAAAAGACCGATTTACCCCTGCTGCCCTGTTTCTACCCGAACTTGATAATTGCCTCTGTAATTGGTTAATTTGATTGGGAATGCTTCTGATTTAGTTGTTGATGTCTTCTTAAGAATTGTAGCCTTGTATCTTAGTTTTCGGATGGCTTTGGAATCACTCGATTTGGACTTAGGGAGCCTGACTTGTGATATTTGAGCGAGAATGCGGTTTGTAAACCTGTTTTGACGGTGCTGGTTTGGTATACTGATCTTTTGACCTAGTTGCACTACAAACTGGACTGAGTGACCTTCTTCAATCTTGTATCCCTTTCTCTTAGCTTCGAAATGGTATAAGTTTCACCTCAATCCGATAAGCGTAGCCTCGGATGTGCCCATTCCGCAAAACCCTATCAAATCTGTTTTTTTTGTAAACTTCATTTCCGCATTTGTTATTAGTTGATTTATGTCCTTGTATTGTCTTGAGCCTATGGAACGGCTATTGAAATGCATTTGTGTTGTGTATAAACTTGGGCTTGAATGAGAAAAATAATGAAGCCAAAATGGCTGGAAAATTAGGTAAACACAAAGGGCGTGCTGCCCAAATTTTCGCTCAAGGACTAAGTTTCTATTTGAATTTGTATATTTTCGTTTTGGCAAATACTATGATCGTTTTACCATTCCAAAACATGATACCTCTTCAATTTGAAACGCCAAATGTTTACTTACTCTGTACCCAAAATATAGAAGTATGAATTAGGGTTTTATCGGCCACAAGTGAACTACTTTCAAGTACGGTTTTAAGAGTCTTCCTTTTCCATATGATTTTCATCAAAACCCTTGTTATATAACCTCTACTTGAATATATAGTGACTTTTAGTCATACAAACGATTCTTTACGATTCCGAAAGAATATTTTCTTAGTCTATCTATTTGTCTTTTGATTTGTCGTTAGTCAAATGTTTTCCGTTGGAATTCTATAAGCCTTTTGAGCTTGGTTTTGCGATTGATTTTGAAACCCTAGTTATTTTCATCCTTGGGTCCAAACAACCCTATTTTTACTTGAAAGTTATCTTTACACGTTTTACTCCTAATTAGTCGGGTTTCTTCGTTTCCCCTTAAATGTTTTGCTCGATAAACTGTAATATGTTCTCTTGTTCAATCTTAGGTTTCATTGGTGACTAAGGGTAATATCCGGAAGGATATTTTGCACGTTATTTTGCATAACTAGGTGAGTGTTCTTTGTTTGTTATATTTCCTTGACTTATTGGCTTGTTATTATTGATTGATAATGTGTTAAGTGCTTTTAATGATTGTTAAAACGAGTTTTCTAGGCGAGTGTGTACTTTATCGCACTCGACCTAAATAAATGTGAAATTTTCAATGATTAAATGATTAAATGCTAGTTGCGCATGAATGTAAGCCGTTTGGCTGAACTGGGCCCTGCCCTTCGTTACCGATCGACTCGAGCCAGAAGCGGACTCGGTCGGGCGATATGGTGACCCTGGGTGAATTTGGTATATTCGAGTATTACCTTGTAGTCCGGCTACGTCCGGATGGGTGGAGTCCGGCCAACGTCCGGAAGGGGATGAATGAACGAACGAAGGCACGAGGGTTTACTTCTCAAAAAGGAAATTTTCAAATAATTGGAGGAATAAGGGGAAATGTCTGGAGAACGAACGAACGAACGAATAGCTCCATGTGAGCCCGTATCCTTTTAATGAATGTTACTATCGCTTTCCATTGTAAATGTTTCTTGAATTATTGATACTCCATGTTTAATGTATTGAATTGATTGTTTGATTATCTGTTCGGAACCTCACTGAGCTTTTAGCTCACCCCTTTAGTTTTGTTTTCCTTAACAGGGGACGGCGAGCAGAATGAGAGCATAGACTAGCCAGTCTAGTTCTTTTGTTTCTTTTGTTTCTTTTGTAGTGGTTCTCGCCTAGTGCTTGGCACGGGCTGGACGTATGAAGGATTGAGAACCTTTGTATATTCGATCTTTACACTCCCTTTTGGGGATGGCAATGTATATAAGTTTCGCTTTAAGTTCTGGATCGTTGCCCTATTTATTCTTGTGATTTATTCAGATTTTAAGTGAGGACTGTAGTGAATGAGTGAGTCCCGGCGAGAGTTGGGCAGGCGGTCCGCCGAACCCTGGGGTACGCCCTAGGGAAAGGTGGGGCCGTCACAGGTGGTATCAGAGCTTAGGCTTCAGATATCTGTAGTGTATCCTAGGCTTGAAGTTTAGGATGCCGGACTGTGGGATTCGATTTGACTTGAAAGTTAAGCGATTGAGGGATAAAACCTATAGCTGCTTCGCGTGGTCTCTGTGCGGAGTGACCCTGGACTAAGCGGTGAATAAGTATGAAGGACTAAGTGAAGCTATGAATTGCGAATGTTATAGGTCTTAAATCTTTCTCATGGTATCTGAGGACCATAGATAGGTATGTCAGGTAGGAATTCCGATTGTAGATAGTTTACTCTTGGGACTGCAGCTCGAGATGTGAATTATCTTATTTCGGATTCTCGTGCCTGAGTACTCTAGAGTTACGGCGCTGCTAAGGACTTGAGACTTGTATTTTGGGAACATGAACAGGCTTTGTCTGACTAGAATGAGCACAAGAGGTCAGGGACATCTAGTTTGGATAGTAAGTGACGTGAGAGACCGGACGGGCTGATACTGGGACGACTTTACCTTTTCCTTTTGATTTACCTGTATATTGTTACTACATGACGTTAGTATACCTGTGTGTACATGGTTATCTGTCCAACTTGATATGTATTTGTGTATTTGCTTATCCGTCTTCTTGATATGGCGTGTTATGTGCGTATATATTGATTTGTGTATTTGGAATGCTAGAATTTGTTACTGTAGTCAATTTACTGTGTTTATTCACTAAATTACCTTTTTGGGGGAAAAGAAAAGAAAAGAGAGGGGGAAAACATATATATGGACGGGAGACGTAGTCGTGGACGTGGAGCTAGTCGTGGCCGTGGAGCTAGGCAAGCTCAAGAACCGAGAGAAGAAAGAGAAACAGTGGCCGAGCAAGAACAGGGACCGAGGGTTGAGGCTGGAGATCAAATGGCGACGGCGATGCGACAAATGACAAATATCCTGGCACGACTGGTAGATCAACAAGGTCAAATGCCAGTGAATCAACCTCGGAATCCTGAGATCGGAGAGGATAAGGCTCTTGAGAGGTTCCAAAAGTTTCTACCTCCGAAATTTCAAGGAGGGCCTGATCCAGATATAGCTGAGCAGTGGTTGGAGGCAATGATTAATATTTTCGCGGCTTTGAATTACACGGAGCAAAGACAAGTAAATTTTGCTGTATTTCAATTCGAAGGACCAGCCCGCGCGTGGTGGAATGTAATTAAGGCCAAGTGGGAAAGAGAACAGACGGTATGCACATGGGCGAACTTTGTAAGGGAATTTAATGAAAAGTATCTCCCACCTTTAGTCCAAGAAAGGAGGGATGACGAATTTATTGGGTTGCGTCAGGGAACCCTAAGTGTGGCTGAATATGAGACCAAATTTACTAGACTGTCTAAATTCGCTTCCGAATTGGTGGTAACGGAGCGACGGAGAATAAGACGATTTATACAAGGACTAAATTTGGAAATCCAGGAGGCATTAGCGGCAGTTCAAGTTAATACGTTTACAGAGGCTCTTGAGAAGGCCCAAAGAATTGAGGATGTGAAAGCCCAAGTAAAAGCCTTTCAAACGCGGAAAAGAGATACATCCAGCAGTATACCTGAGGAATCTGGAGAAAAGATACTGCTCTCCAAAGTGCAAAAAGTGAACCATTCACCTCGCCCACCTTGGACATTAAGAGCAGTCGATGAAAGGTCCATGAAAGGAAGTCAGATCGGATCAAATGACATTTCTCGAGAAGATCCAACAGTAGTTCCTCGATTGGCCTATGGATACTGTGGAAAGGCAAATCACACTGAGAATGATTGCTAGCGAAAAGGGGGAAAATGTTTGATTTGTAGGAGTAGCAATCATCAACTTAGCAATTGCCCGAAGAAACAGCCACGAGAGGGTAGTACTCAACAAGTGGAAGGAACCAAACTGAAACAAATTCATGAAAGAGGAAACCGAACAAAGGTATCAACACAAGTTTATGCCGTAGATCAGCACCGAGTTCTGGGGTCCTCCGAGGCGACGGAAGGTATGAATTTCGAGGTCGAAATTCTTTTAAGGGGGAGAGAGTGTGAGGACTCGCAAATTTCTTATATTTTTCTCAAAAATGCCTTTTATTTGGAAATTATTCATTTATTATAGCCTACTACCCAGTAATTCCATAATAAGTGCAAATGAACCTAGAAAGTAGGGTTTCACTTTTCGGTTTCAAGACTGGAGCAAATTAGGGTTTTCGCGATTTTTCACCGGATGATTTTTCGGTACGAAGCAAGGATCAAATTTGGTGATTAAAAGTGACTTTTAGGTGAGAAATAATATGTGATTAGAAGCAATGATATAAGGTTAGTGAATAGGAAGTAAAAACCCTAATACGTGCGATTTAAGGAAAAACGGTGCGAACCGACGTGTACCGCGCACTACCTATTGAACGCACCGCTGGACCACCACTTTCTTACCACATGAGCTCATTGATATTTGAGCAAAATATCCCCTCATTTCCAGCTGCCTTTGACCGAAATTTGTGGCCAAAAGTGCAAGGAGAAGAAAGAGAAAATTTTGTGATTGTGGTTGATCCAAGTGTTGGCAAAACTTGTGGCTTAGACTAATCCTAATCTTCTTGCCTTTTAATCACCATAGAGCAGCCTTTCTTCTTCATTTTTCCTTGAGCTTGGCCGAGACAAGAGAGAGAGAGAAAGGGGGAGCAAGAGAAAACAATTTTCTTCTTGATTTGCACCATCTAAGTGAGGAATCAAAATTCTAAACCGATTAAAGAGTGAGTTGTGGGCTTGGGAAGCTAGGGGAACTAAAAATTTCCAAAGGTGGTGAAGTATCACTCTTTCAAGCTTTGTTTTGAGGTATAAGATCTGATCATGGTTCTTGTTCTTTTAATTTCTGGTTTAAGATGTTATCTAGCTCATGTTTTGATTAGACTACAAGTTATACAAGTTGTTGTGGTGATTTTGGATGATATATGCAAGTTAGGGTTTGATGATTTTCTGCCTAAAATTGTTGTATGGTTAGTATATGTTGTATATAAGATTATATAAGGGGCTTTGGTAGTGATTGGAACAAGGAAAGGAAGAAAATTCAATTGAAAACCAAAATTTCCAGATTTCTGGAATTTCATGTTTCAGTTCTGCCCGGTACTGTTACTCATAGTTAGAGGCCGAATTAGGCTTGGCATAAAACATAAAAGTTGTATAGAATGATATTTTATAGGTGCCTACAAAATTTCAACTCAATCAGAGCAACGTAGCCTGTGAAAAGACCGATTTACCCCTGCTGCCCTGTTTCTACCCGAACTTGATAATTGCCTCTGTAATTGGTTAATTTGATTGGGAATGCTTCTGATTTAGTTGTTGATGTCTTCTTAAGAATTGTATCCTTGTATCTTAGTTTTCGGATGGCTTTGGAATCACTCGATTTGGACTTAGGGAGCCTGACTTGTGATATTTGAGCGAGAATGCGGTTTGTAAACCTGTTTTGACGGTGCTGGTTTGGTATACTGATCTTTTGACCTAGTTGCACTACAAACTGGACTGAGTGACCTTCTTCAATCTTGTATCCCTTTCTCTTAGCTTCGAAATGGTATAAGTTTCACCTCAATCCGATAAGCGTAGCCTCGGATGTGCCCATTCCGCAAAACCCTATCAAATCTGTTTTTTTTGTAAACTTCATTTCCGCATTTGTTATTAGTTGATTTATGTCCTTGTATTGTCTTGAGCCTATGGAACGGCTATTGAAATGCATTTGTGTTGTGTATAAACTTGGGCTTGAATGAGAAAAATAATGAAGCCAAAATGGCTGGAAAATTAGGTAAACACAAAGGGCGTGCTGCCCAAATTTTCGCTCAAGGACTAAGTTTCTATTTGAATTTGTATATTTTCGTTTTGGCAAATACTATGATCGTTTTACCATTCCAAAACATGATACCTCTTCAATTTGAAACGCCAAATGTTTACTTACTCTGTACCCAAAATATAGAAGTATGAATTAGGGTTTTATCGGCCACAAGTGAACTACTTTCAAGTACGGTTTTAAGAGTCTTCCTTTTCCATATGATTTTCATCAAAACCCTTGTTATATAACCTCTACTTGAATATATAGTGACTTTTAGTCATACAAACGATTCTTTACGATTCCGAAAGAATATTTTCTTAGCCTATCTATTTGTCTTTTGATTTGTCGTTAGTCAAATGTTTTCCGTTGGAATTCTATAAGCCTTTTGAGCTTGGTTTTGCGATTGATTTTGAAACCCTAGTTATTTTCATCCTTGGGTCCAAACAACCCTATTTTTACTTGAAAGTTATCTTTACACGTTTTACTCCTAATTAGTCGGGTTTCTTCGTTTCCCCTTAAATGTTTTGCTCGATAAACTGTAATATGTTCTCTTGTTCAATCTTAGGTTTCATTGGTGACTAAGGGTAATATCCGGAAGGATATTTTGCACGTTATTTTGCATAACTAGGTGAGTGTTCTTTGTTTGTTATATTTCCTTGACTTATTGGCTTGTTATTATTGATTGATAATGTGTTAAGTGCTTTTAATGATTGTTAAAACGAGTTTTCTAGGCGAGTGTGTACTTTATCGCACTCGACCTAAATAAATGTGAAATTTTCAATGATTAAATGATTAAATGCTAGTTGCGCATGAATGTAAGCCGTTTGGCTGAACTGGGCCCTGCCCTTCGTTACCGATCGACTCGAGCCAGAAGCGGACTCGGTCGGGCGATATGGTGACCCTGGGTGAATTTGGTATATTCGAGTATTACCTTGTAGTCCGGCTACGTCCGGATGGGTGGAGTCCGGCCAACGTCCGGAAGGGGATGAATGAACGAACGAAGGCACGAGGGTTTACTTCTCAAAAAGGAAATTTTCAAATAATTGGAGGAATAAGGGGAAATGTCTGGGGAACGAACGAACGAACGAATAGCTCCATGTGAGCCCGTATCCTTTTAATGAATGTTACTATCGCTTTCCATTATAAATGTTTCTTGAATTATTGATACTCCATGTTTAATGTATTGAATTGATTGTTTGATTATCTGTTCGGAACCTCACTGAGCTTTTAGCTCACCCATTTAGTTTTGTTTTCCTTAACAGGGGACGGCGAGCAGAATGAGAGCATAGACTAGCCAGTCTAGTTCTTTTGTTTCTTTTGTTTCTTTTGTAGTGGTTCTCGCCTAGTGCTTGGCACGGGCTGGACGTATGAAGGATTGAGAACCTTTGTATATTCGATCTTTACACTCCCTTTTGGGGATGGCAATGTATATAAGTTTCGCTTTAAGTTCTGGATCGTTGCCCTATTTATTCTTGTGATTTATTCAGATTTTAAGTGAGGACTGTAGTGAATGAGTGAGTCCCGGCGAGAGTTGGGCAGGCGGTCCGCCGAACCCTGGGGTACGCCCTAGGGAAAGGTGGGGCCGTCACAGGTGGTATCAGAGCTTAGGCTTCAGATATCTGTAGTGTATCCTAGGCTTGAAGTTTAGGATGCCGGACTGTGGGATTCGATTTGACTTAAAAGTTAAGCGATTGAGGGATAAAACCTATAGCTGCTTCGCGTGGTCTCTGTGCGGAGTGACCCTGGACTAAGCGGTGAATAAGTATGAAGGACTAAGTGAAGCTATGAATTGCGAATGTTATAGGTCTTAAATCTTTCTCATGGTATCTGAGGACCATAGATAGGTATGTCAGGTAGGAATTCCGATTGTAGATAGTTTACTCTTGGGACTGCAGCTCGAGATGTGAATTATCTTATTTCGGATTCTCGTGCCTGAGTACTCTAGAGTTACGGCGCTGCTAAGGAGTTGTGACTTGTATTTTGGGAACATGAACAGGCTTTGTCTGACTAGAATGAGCACAAGAGGTCAGGGACATCTAGTTTGGATAGTAAGTGACGTGAGAGACCGGACGGGCTGATACTGGGACGACTTTACCTTTTCCTTTTGATTTACCTGTATATTGTTACTACATGACGTTAGTATACCTGTGTGTACATGGTTATCTGTCCAACTTGATATGTATTTGTGTATTTGCTTATCCGTCTTCTTGATATGGCGTGTTATGTGCGTATATATTGATTTGTGTATTTGGAATGCTAGAATTTGTTACTGTAGTCAATTTACTGTGTTTATTCACTAAATTACCTTTTTGGGGGAAAAGAAAAGAAAAGAGAGGGGGAAAACATATATATGGACGGGAGACGTAGTCGTGGACGTGGAGCTAGTCGTGGCCGTGGAGCTAGGCAAGCTCAAGAACCGAGAGAAGAAAGAGAAACAGTGGCCGAGCAAGGACAGGGACCGAGGGTTGAGGCTGGAGATCAAATGGCGACGGCGATGCGACAAATGACAAATATCCTGGCACGACTGGTAGATCAACAAGGTCAAATGCCAGTGAATCAACCTCGGAATCCTGAGATCGGAGAGGATAAGGCTCTTGAGAGGTTCCAAAAGTTTCTACCTCCGAAATTTCAAGGAGGGCCTGATCCAGATATAGCTGAGCAGTGGTTGGAGGCAATGATTAATATCTTCGCGGCTTTGAATTACACGGAGCAAAGACAAGTAAATTTTGCTGTATTTCAATTCGAAGGACCAGCCCGCACGTGGTGGAATGTAATTAAGGCCAAGTGGGAAAGAGAACAGACGGTATGGACATGGGCGAACTTTGTAAGGGAATTTAATGAAAAGTATCTCCCACCTTTAGTCCAAGAAAGGAGGGATGACGAATTTATTGGGTTGCGTCAGGGAACCCTAAGTGTGGCTGAATATGAGACCAAATTTACTAGACTGTCTAAATTCGCTTCCGAATTGGTGGTAACGGAGCGACGGAGAATAAGACGATTTATACAAGGACTAAATTTGGAAATCCAGGAGGCATTAGCGGCAGTTCAAGTTAATACGTTTACA
Organism: Coffea arabica; assembly: GCF_036785885.1. Classification (NCBI taxonomy): domain Eukaryota; kingdom Viridiplantae; phylum Streptophyta; class Magnoliopsida; order Gentianales; family Rubiaceae; genus Coffea; species Coffea arabica. Next base: position 22,870,518 of record NC_092311.1, on the reverse strand, counting down.
GAGGCTCTTGAGAAGGCCCAAAGAATTGAGGATGTGAAAGCCCAAGTAAAAGCCTTTCAAACGCGGAAAAGAGATACATCCAGCAGTATACCTGAGGAATCTGGAGAAAAGATACTGCTCTCCAAAGTGCAAAAAGTGAACCATTCACCTCGCCCACCTTGGACATTAAGAGCAGTCGATGAAAGGTCCATGAAAGGAAGTCAGATCGGATCAAATGACATTTCTCGAGAAGATCCAACAGTAGTTCCTCGATTGGCCTGTGGATACTGTGGAAAGGCAAATCACACTGAGAATGATTGCTAGCGAAAAGGGGGAAAATGTTTGATTTGTGGGAGTAGCAATCATCAACTTAGCAATTGCCCGAAGAAACAGCCACGAGAGGGTAGTACTCAACAAGTGGAAGGAACCAAACTGAAACAAATTCATGAAAGAGGAAACCGAACAAAGGTATCAACACAAGTTTATGCCGTAGATCAGCACCGAGTTCTGGGGTCCTCCGAGGCGACGGAAGGTATGAATTTCGAGGTCGAAATTCTTTTAAGGGGGAGAGCGTGTGAGGACTCGCAAATTTCTTATATTTTTCTCAAAAATGCCTTTTATTTGGAAATTATTCATTTATTATAGCCTACTACCCAGTAATTCCATAATAAGTGCAAATGAACCTAGAAAGTAGGGTTTCACTTTTCGGTTTCAAGACTGGAGCAAATTAGGGTTTTCGCGATTTTTCACCGGATGATTTTTCGGTACGAAGCAAGGATCAAATTTGGTGATTAAAAGTGACTTTTAGGTGAGAAATAATATGTGATTAGAAGCAATGATATAAGGTTAGTGAATAGGAAGTAAAAACCCTAATACGTGCGATTTAAGGAAAAACGGTGCGAACCGACGTGTACCGCGCACTACCTATTGAACGCACCGCTGGACCACCACTTTCTTACCACATGAGCTCATTGATATTTGAGCAAAATATCCCCTCATTTCCAGCTGCCTTTGACCGAAATTTGTGGCCAAAAGTGCAAGGAGAAGAAAGAGAAAATTTTGTGATTGTGGTTGATCCAAGTGTTGGCAAAACTTGTGGCTTAGACTAATCCTAATCTTCTTGCCTTTTAATCACCATAGAGCAGCCTTTCTTCTTCATTTTTCCTTGAGCTTGGCCGAGACAAGAGAGAGAGAGAAAGGGGGAGCAAGAGAAAACAATTTTCTTCTTGATTTGCACCATCTAAGTGAGGAATCAAAATTCTAAACCGATTAAAGAGTGAGTTGTGGGCTTGGGAAGCTAGGGGAACTAAAAATTTCCAAAGGTGGTGAAGTATCACTCTTTCAAGCTTTGTTTTGAGGTATAAGATCTGATCATGGTTCTTGTTCTTTTAATTTCTGGTTTAAGATGTTATCTAGCTCATGTTTTGATTAGACTACAAGTTATACAAGTTGTTGTGGTGATTTTGGATGATATATGCAAGTTAGGGTTTGATGATTTTCTGCCTAAAATTGTTGTATGGTTAGTATATGTTGTATATAAGATTATATAAGGGGCTTTGGTAGTGATTGGAACAAGGAAAGGAAGAAAATTCAATTGAAAACCAAAATTTCCAGATTTCTGGAATTTCATGTTTCAGTTCTGCCCGGTACTGTTACTCATAGTTAGAGGCCGAATTAGGCTTGGCATAAAACATAAAAGTTGTATAGAATGATATTTTATAGGTGCCTACAAAATTTCAACTCAATCAGAGCAACGTAGCCTGTGAAAAGACCGATTTACCCCTGCTGCCCTGTTTCTACCCGAACTTGATAATTGCCTCTGTAATTGGTTAATTTGATTGGGAATGCTTCTGATTTAGTTGTTGATGTCTTCTTAAGAATTGTATCCTTGTATCTTAGTTTTCGGATGGCTTTGGAATCACTCGATTTGGACTTAGGGAGCCTGACTTGTGATATTTGAGCGAGAATGCGGTTTGTAAACCTGTTTTGACGGTGCTGGTTTGGTATACTGATCTTTTGACCTAGTTGCACTACAAACTGGACTGAGTGACCTTCTTCAATCTTGTATCCCTTTCTCTTAGCTTCGAAATGGTATAAGTTTCACCTCAATCCGATAAGCGTAGCCTCGGATGTGCCCATTCCGCAAAACCCTATCAAATCTGTTTTTTTTGTAAACTTCATTTCCGCATTTGTTATTAGTTGATTTATGTCCTTGTATTGTCTTGAGCCTATGGAACGGCTATTGAAATGCATTTGTGTTGTGTATAAACTTGGGCTTGAATGAGAAAAATAATGAAGCCAAAATGGCTGGAAAATTAGGTAAACACAAAGGGCGTGCTGCCCAAATTTTCGCTCAAGGACTAAGTTTCTATTTGAATTTGTATATTTTCGTTTTGGCAAATACTATGATCGTTTTACCATTCCAAAACATGATACCTCTTCAATTTGAAACGCCAAATGTTTACTTACTCTGTACCCAAAATATAGAAGTATGAATTAGGGTTTTATCGGCCACAAGTGAACTACTTTCAAGTACGGTTTTAAGAGTCTTCCTTTTCCATATGATTTTCATCAAAACCCTTGTTATATAACCTCTACTTGAATATATAGTGACTTTTAGTCATACAAACGATTCTTTACGATTCCGAAAGAATATTTTCTTAGCCTATCTATTTGTCTTTTGATTTGTCGTTAGTCAAATGTTTTCCGTTGGAATTCTATAAGCCTTTTGAGCTTGGTTTTGCGATTGATTTTGAAACCCTAGTTATTTTCATCCTTGGGTCCAAACAACCCTATTTTTACTTGAAAGTTATCTTTACACGTTTTACTCCTAATTAGTCGGGTTTCTTCGTTTCCCCTTAAATGTTTTGCTCGATAAACTGTAATATGTTCTCTTGTTCAATCTTAGGTTTCATTGGTGACTAAGGGTAATATCCGGAAGGATATTTTGCACGTTATTTTGCATAACTAGGTGAGTGTTCTTTGTTTGTTATATTTCCTTGACTTATTGGCTTGTTATTATTGATTGATAATGTGTTAAGTGCTTTTAATGATTGTTAAAACGAGTTTTCTAGGCGAGTGTGTACTTTATCGCACTCGACCTAAATAAATGTGAAATTTTCAATGATTAAATGATTAAATGCTAGTTGCGCATGAATGTAAGCCGTTTGGCTGAACTGGGCCCTGCCCTTCGTTACCGATCGACTCGAGCCAGAAGCGGACTCGGTCGGGCGATATGGTGACCCTGGGTGAATTTGGTATATTCGAGTATTACCTTGTAGTCCGGCTACGTCCGGATGGGTGGAGTCCGGCCAACGTCCGGAAGGGGATGAATGAACGAACGAAGGCACGAGGGTTTACTTCTCAAAAAGGAAATTTTCAAATAATTGGAGGAATAAGGGGAAATGTCTGGGGAACGAACGAACGAACGAATAGCTCCATGTGAGCCCGTATCCTTTTAATGAATGTTACTATCGCTTTCCATTATAAATGTTTCTTGAATTATTGATACTCCATGTTTAATGTATTGAATTGATTGTTTGATTATCTGTTCGGAACCTCACTGAGCTTTTAGCTCACCCATTTAGTTTTGTTTTCCTTAACAGGGGACGGCGAGCAGAATGAGAGCATAGACTAGCCAGTCTAGTTCTTTTGTTTCTTTTGTTTCTTTTGTAGTGGTTCTCGCCTAGTGCTTGGCACGGGCTGGACGTATGAAGGATTGAGAACCTTTGTATATTCGATCTTTACACTCCCTTTTGGGGATGGCAATGTATATAAGTTTCGCTTTAAGTTCTGGATCGTTGCCCTATTTATTCTTGTGATTTATTCAGATTTTAAGTGAGGACTGTAGTGAATGAGTGAGTCCCGGCGAGAGTTGGGCAGGCGGTCCGCCGAACCCTGGGGTACGCCCTAGGGAAAGGTGGGGCCGTCACAGGTGGTATCAGAGCTTAGGCTTCAGATATCTGTAGTGTATCCTAGGCTTGAAGTTTAGGATGCCGGACTGTGGGATTCGATTTGACTTAAAAGTTAAGCGATTGAGGGATAAAACCTATAGCTGCTTCGCGTGGTCTCTGTGCGGAGTGACCCTGGACTAAGCGGTGAATAAGTATGAAGGACTAAGTGAAGCTATGAATTGCGAATGTTATAGGTCTTAAATCTTTCTCATGGTATCTGAGGACCATAGATAGGTATGTCAGGTAGGAATTCCGATTGTAGATAGTTTACTCTTGGGACTGCAGCTCGAGATGTGAATTATCTTATTTCGGATTCTCGTGCCTGAGTACTCTAGAGTTACGGCGCTGCTAAGGAGTTGTGACTTGTATTTTGGGAACATGAACAGGCTTTGTCTGACTAGAATGAGCACAAGAGGTCAGGGACATCTAGTTTGGATAGTAAGTGACGTGAGAGACCGGACGGGCTGATACTGGGACGACTTTACCTTTTCCTTTTGATTTACCTGTATATTGTTACTACATGACGTTAGTATACCTGTGTGTACATGGTTATCTGTCCAACTTGATATGTATTTGTGTATTTGCTTATCCGTCTTCTTGATATGGCGTGTTATGTGCGTATATATTGATTTGTGTATTTGGAATGCTAGAATTTGTTACTGTAGTCAATTTACTGTGTTTATTCACTAAATTACCTTTTTGGGGGAAAAGAAAAGAAAAGAGAGGGGGAAAACATATATATGGACGGGAGACGTAGTCGTGGACGTGGAGCTAGTCGTGGCCGTGGAGCTAGGCAAGCTCAAGAACCGAGAGAAGAAAGAGAAACAGTGGCCGAGCAAGGACAGGGACCGAGGGTTGAGGCTGGAGATCAAATGGCGACGGCGATGCGACAAATGACAAATATCCTGGCACGACTGGTAGATCAACAAGGTCAAATGCCAGTGAATCAACCTCGGAATCCTGAGATCGGAGAGGATAAGGCTCTTGAGAGGTTCCAAAAGTTTCTACCTCCGAAATTTCAAGGAGGGCCTGATCCAGATATAGCTGAGCAGTGGTTGGAGGCAATGATTAATATCTTCGCGGCTTTGAATTACACGGAGCAAAGACAAGTAAATTTTGCTGTATTTCAATTCGAAGGACCAGCCCGCACGTGGTGGAATGTAATTAAGGCCAAGTGGGAAAGAGAACAGACGGTATGGACATGGGCGAACTTTGTAAGGGAATTTAATGAAAAGTATCTCCCACCTTTAGTCCAAGAAAGGAGGGATGACGAATTTATTGGGTTGCGTCAGGGAACCCTAAGTGTGGCTGAATATGAGACCAAATTTACTAGACTGTCTAAATTCGCTTCCGAATTGGTGGTAACGGAGCGACGGAGAATAAGACGATTTATACAAGGACTAAATTTGGAAATCCAGGAGGCATTAGCGGCAGTTCAAGTTAATACGTTTACAGAGGCTCTTGAGAAGGCCCAAAGAATTGAGGATGTGAAAGCCCAAGTAAAAGCCTTTCAAACGCGGAAAAGAGATACATCCAGCAGTATACCTGAGGAATCTGGAGAAAAGATACTGCTCTCCAAAGTGCAAAAAGTGAACCATTCACCTCGCCCACCTTGGACATTAAGAGCAGTCGATGAAAGGTCCATGAAAGGAAGTCAGATCGGATCAAATGACATTTCTCGAGAAGATCCAACAGTAGTTCCTCGATTGGCCTGTGGATACTGTGGAAAGGCAAATCACACTGAGAATGATTGCTAGCGAAAAGGGGGAAAATGTTTGATTTGTGGGAGTAGCAATCATCAACTTAGCAATTGCCCGAAGAAACAGCCACGAGAGGGTAGTACTCAACAAGTGGAAGGAACCAAACTGAAACAAATTCATGAAAGAGGAAACCGAACAAAGGTATCAACACAAGTTTATGCCGTAGATCAGCACCGAGTTCTGGGGTCCTCCGAGGCGACGGAAGGTATGAATTTCGAGGTCGAAATTCTTTTAAGGGGGAGAGCGTGTGAGGACTCGCAAATTTCTTATATTTTTCTCAAAAATGCCTTTTATTTGGAAATTATTCATTTATTATAGCCTACTACCCAGTAATTCCATAATAAGTGCAAATGAACCTAGAAAGTAGGGTTTCACTTTTCGGTTTCAAGACTGGAGCAAATTAGGGTTTTCGCGATTTTTCACCGGATGATTTTTCGGTACGAAGCAAGGATCAAATTTGGTGATTAAAAGTGACTTTTAGGTGAGAAATAATATGTGATTAGAAGCAATGATATAAGGTTAGTGAATAGGAAGTAAAAACCCTAATACGTGCGATTTAAGGAAAAACGGTGCGAACCGACGTGTACCGCGCACTACCTATTGAACGCACCGCTGGACCACCACTTTCTTACCACATGAGCTCATTGATATTTGAGCAAAATATCCCCTCATTTCCAGCTGCCTTTGACCGAAATTTGTGGCCAAAAGTGCAAGGAGAAGAAAGAGAAAATTTTGTGATTGTGGTTGATCCAAGTGTTGGCAAAACTTGTGGCTTAGACTAATCCTAATCTTCTTGCCTTTTAATCACCATAGAGCAGCCTTTCTTCTTCATTTTTCCTTGAGCTTGGCCGAGACAAGAGAGAGAGAAAGGGGGAGCAAGAGAAAACAATTTTCTTCTTGATTTGCACCATCTAAGTGAGGAATCAAAATTCTAAACCGATTAAAGAGTGAGTTGTGGGCTTGGGAAGCTAGGGGAACTAAAAATTTCCAAAGGTGGTGAAGTATCACTCTTTCAAGCTTTGTTTTGAGGTATAAGATCTGATCATGGTTCTTGTTCTTTTAATTTCTGGTTTAAGATGTTATCTAGCTCATGTTTTGATTAGACTACAAGTTATACAAGTTGTTGTGGTGATTTTGGATGATATATGCAAGTTAGGGTTTGATGATTTTCTGCCTAAAATTGTTGTATGGTTAGTATATGTTGTATATAAGATTATATAAGGGGCTTTGGTAGTGATTGGAACAAGGAAAGGAAGAAAATTCAATTGAAAACCAAAATTTCCAGATTTCTGGAATTTCATGTTTCAGTTCTGCCCGGTACTGTTACTCATAGTTAGAGGCCGAATTAGGCTTGGCATAAAACATAAAAGTTGTATAGAATGATATTTTATAGGTGCCTACAAAATTTCAACTCAATCAGAGCAACGTAGCCTGTGAAAAGACCGATTTACCCCTGCTGCCCTGTTTCTACCCGAACTTGATAATTGCCTCTGTAATTGGTTAATTTGATTGGGAATGCTTCTGATTTAGTTGTTGATGTCTTCTTAAGAATTGTAGCCTTGTATCTTAGTTTTCGGATGGCTTTGGAATCACTCGATTTGGACTTAGGGAGCCTGACTTGTGATATTTGAGCGAGAATGCGGTTTGTAAACCTGTTTTGACGGTGCTGGTTTGGTATACTGATCTTTTGACCTAGTTGCACTACAAACTGGACTGAGTGACCTTCTTCAATCTTGTATCCCTTTCTCTTAGCTTCGAAATGGTATAAGTTTCACCTCAATCCGATAAGCGTAGCCTCGGATGTGCCCATTCCGCAAAACCCTATCAAATCTGTTTTTTTTGTAAACTTCATTTCCGCATTTGTTATTAGTTGATTTATGTCCTTGTATTGTCTTGAGCCTATGGAACGGCTATTGAAATGCATTTGTGTTGTGTATAAACTTGGGCTTGAATGAGAAAAATAATGAAGCCAAAATGGCTGGAAAATTAGGTAAACACAAAGGGCGTGCTGCCCAAATTTTCGCTCAAGGACTAAGTTTCTATTTGAATTTGTATATTTTCGTTTTGGCAAATACTATGATCGTTTTACCATTCCAAAACATGATACCTCTTCAATTTGAAACGCCAAATGTTTACTTACTCTGTACCCAAAATATAGAAGTATGAATTAGGGTTTTATCGGCCACAAGTGAACTACTTTCAAGTACGGTTTTAAGAGTCTTCCTTTTCCATATGATTTTCATCAAAACCCTTGTTATATAACCTCTACTTGAATATATAGTGACTTTTAGTCATACAAACGATTCTTTACGATTCCGAAAGAATATTTTCTTAGCCTATCTATTTGTCTTTTGATTTGTCGTTAGTCAAATGTTTTCCGTTGGAATTCTATAAGCCTTTTGAGCTTGGTTTTGCGATTGATTTTGAAACCCTAGTTATTTTCATCCTTGGGTCCAAACAACCCTATTTTTACTTGAAAGTTATCTTTACACGTTTTACTCCTAATTAGTCGGGTTTCTTCGTTTCCCCTTAAATGTTTTGCTCGATAAACTGTAATATGTTCTCTTGTTCAATCTTAGGTTTCATTGGTGACTAAGGGTAATATCCGGAAGGATATTTTGCACGTTATTTTGCATAACTAGGTGAGTGTTCTTTGTTTGTTATATTTCCTTGACTTATTGGCTTGTTATTATTGATTGATAATGTGTTAAGTGCTTTTAATGATTGTTAAAACGAGTTTTCTAGGCGAGTGTGTACTTTATCGCACTCGACCTAAATAAATGTGAAATTTTCAATGATTAAATGATTAAATGCTAGTTGTGCATGAATGTAAGCCGTTTGGCTGAACTGGGCCCTGCCCTTCGTTACCGATCGACTCGAGCCAGAAGCGGACTCGGTCGGGCGATATGGTGACCCTGGGTGAATTTGGTATATTCGAGTATTACCTTGTAGTCCGGCTACGTCCGGATGGGTGGAGTCCGGCCAACGTCCGGATGGGTGGAGTCCGGTCAACGTCCGGAAGGGGATGAATGAACGAACGAAGGCACGAGGGTTTACTTCTCAAAAAGGAAATTTTCAAATAATTGGAGGAATAAGGGGAAATGTCTGGAGAACGAACGAACGAACGAATAGCTCCATGTGAGCCCGTATCCTTTTAATGAATGTTACTATCGCTTTCCATTGTAAATGTTTCTTGAATTATTGATACTCCATGTTTAATGTATTGAATTGATTGTTTGATTATCTGTTCGGAACCTCACTGAGCTTTTAGCTCACCCCTTTAGTTTTGTTTTCCTTAACAGGGGACGGCGAGCAGAATGAGAGCATAGACTAGCCAGTCTAGTTCTTTTGTTTCTTTTGTTTCTTTTGTAGTGGTTCTCACCTAGTGCTTGGCACGGGCTGGACGTATGAAGGATTGAGAACCTTTGTATATTCGATCTTTACACTCCCTTTTGGGGATGGCAATGTATATAAGTTTCGCTTTAAGTTCTGGATCGTTGCCCTATTTATTCTTGTGATTTATTCAGATTTTAAGTGAGGACTGTAGTGAATGAGTGAGTCCCGGCGAGAGTTGGGCAGGCGGTCCGCCGAACCCTGGGGTACGCCCTAGGGAAAGGTGGGGCCGTCACAGGTGGTATCAGAGCTTAGGCTTCAGATATCTGTAGTGTATCCTAGGCTTGAAGTTTAGGATGCCGGACTGTGGGATTCGATTTGACTTAAAAGTTAAGCGATTGAGGGATAAAACCTATAGCTGCTTCGCGTGGTCTCTGTGCGGAGTGACCCTGGACTAAGCGGTGAATAAGTATGAAGGACTAAGTGAAGCTATGAATTGCGAATGTTATAGGTCTTAAATCTTTCTCATGGTATCTGAGGACCATAGATAGGTATGTCAGGTAGGAATTCCGATTGTAGATAGTTTACTCTTGGGACTGCAGCTCGAGATGTGAATTATCTTATTTCGGATTCTCGTGCCTGAGTACTCTAGAGTTACGGCGCTGCTAAGGAGTTGAGACTTGTATTTTGGGAACATGAACAGGCTTTGTCTGACTAGAATGAGCACAAGAGGTCAGGGACATCTAGTTTGGATAGTAAGTGACGTGAGAGACCGGACGGGCTGATACTGGGACGACTTTACCTTTTCCTTTTGATTTACCTGTATATTGTTACTACATGACGTTAGTATACCTGTGTGTACATGGTTATCTGTCCAACTTGATATGTATTTGTGTATTTGCTTATCCGTCTTCTTGATATGGCGTGTTATGTGCGTATATATTGATTTGTGTATTTGGAATGCTAGAATTTGTTACTGTAGTCAATTTACTGTGTTTATTCACTAAATTACCTTTTTGGGGGAAAAGAAAAGAAAAGAGAGGGGGAAAACATATATATGGACGGGAGACGTAGTCGTGGACGTGGAGCTAGTCGTGGCCGTGGAGCTAGGCAAGCTCAAGAACCGAGAGAAGAAAGAGAAACAGTGGCCGAGCAAGAACAGGGACCGAGGGTTGAGGCTGGAGATCAAATGGCGACGGCGATGCGACAAATGACAAATATCCTGGCACGACTGGTAGATCAACAAGGTCAAATGCCAGTGAATCAACCTCGGAATCCTGAGATCGGAGAGGATAAGGCTCTTGAGAGGTTCCAAAAGTTTCTACCTCCGAAATTTCAAGGAGGGCCTGATCCAGATATAGCTGAGCAGTGGTTGGAGGCAATGATTAATATCTTCGCGGCTTTGAATTACACGGAGCAAAGACAAGTAAATTTTGCTGTATTTCAATTCGAAGGACCAGCCCGCGCGTGGTGGAATGTAATTAAGGCCAAGTGGGAAAGAGAACAGACGGTATGGACATGGGCGAACTTTGTAAGGGAATTTAATGAAAAGTATCTCCCACCTTTAGTCCAAGAAAGGAGGGATGACGAATTTATTGGGTTGCGTCAGGGAACCCTAAGTGTGGCTGAATATGAGACCAAATTTACTAGACTGTCTAAATTCGCTTCCGAATTGGTGGTAACGGAGCGACGGAGAATAAGACGATTTATACAAGGACTAAATTTGGAAATCCAGGAGGCATTAGCGGCAGTTCAAGTTAATACGTTTACAGAGGCTCTTGAGAAGGCCCAAAGAATTGAGGATGTGAAAGCCCAAGTAAAAGCCTTTCAAACGCGGAAAAGAGATACATCCAGCAGTATACCTGAGGAATCTGGAGAAAAGATACTGCTCTCCAAAGTGCAAAAAGTGAACCATTCACCTCGCCCACCTTGGACATTAAGAGCAGTCGATGAAAGGTCCATGAAAGGAAGTCAGATCGGATCAAATGACATTTCTCGAGAAGATCCAACAGTAGTTCCTCGATTGGCCTGTGGATACTGTGGAAAGGCAAATCACACTGAGAATGATTGCTAGCGAAAAGGGGGAAAATGTTTGATTTGTGGGAGTAGCAATCATCAACTTAGCAATTGCCCGAAGAAACAGCCACGAGAGGGTAGTACTCAACAAGTGGAAGGAACCAAACTGAAACAAATTCATGAAAGAGGAAACCGAACAAAGGTATCAACACAAGTTTATGCCGTAGATCAGCACCGAGTTCTGGGGTCCTCCGAGGCGACGGAAGGTATGAATTTCGAGGTCGAAATTCTTTTAAGGGGGAGAGAGTGTGAGGACTCGCAAATTTCTTATATTTTTCTCAAAAATGCCTTTTATTTGGAAATTATTCATTTATTATAGCCTACTACCCAGTAATTCCATAATAAGTGCAAATGAACCTAGAAAGTAGGGTTTCACTTTTCGGTTTCAAGACTGGAGCAAATTAGGGTTTTCGCGATTTTTCACCGGATGATTTTTCGGTACGAAGCAAGGATCAAATTTGGTGATTAAAAGTGACTTTTAGGTGAGAAATAATATGTGATTAGAAGCAATGATATAAGGTTAGTGAATAGGAAGTAAAAACCCTAATACGTGCGATTTAAGGAAAAACGGTGCGAACCGACGTGTACCGCGCACTACCTATTGAACGCACCGCTGGACCACCACTTTCTTACCACATGAGCTCATTGATATTTGAGCAAAATATCCCCTCATTTCCAGCTGCCTTTGACCGAAATTTGTGGCCAAAAGTGCAAGGAGAAGAAAGAGAAAATTTTGTGATTGTGGTTGATCCAAGTGTTGGCAAAACTTGTGGCTTAGACTAATCCTAATCTTCTTGCCTTTTAATCACCATAGAGCAGCCTTTCTTCTTCATTTTTCCTTGAGCTTGGCCGAGACAAGAGAGAGAGAAAGGGGGAGCAAGAGAAAACAATTTTCTTCTTGATTTGCACCATCTAAGTGAGGAATCAAAATTCTAAACCGATTAAAGAGTGAGTTGTGGGCTTGGGAAGCTAGGGGAACTAAAAATTTCCAAAGGTGGTGAAGTATCACTCTTTCAAGCTTTGTTTTGAGGTATAAGATCTGATCATGGTTCTTGTTCTTTTAATTTCTGGTTTAAGATGTTATCTAGCTCATGTTTTGATTAGACTACAAGTTATACAAGTTGTTGTGGTGATTTTGGATGATATATGCAAGTTAGGGTTTGATGATTTTCTGCCTAAAATTGTTGTATGGTTAGTATATGTTGTATATAAGATTATATAAGGGGCTTTGGTAGTGATTGGAACAAGGAAAGGAAGAAAATTCAATTGAAAACCAAAATTTCCAGATTTCTGGAATTTCATGTTTCAGTTCTGCCCGGTACTGTTACTCATAGTTAGAGGCCGAATTAGGCTTGGCATAAAACATAAAAGTTGTATAGAATGATATTTTATAGGTGCCTACAAAATTTCAACTCAATCAGAGCAACGTAGCCTGTGAAAAGACCGATTTACCCCTGCTGCCCTGTTTCTACCCGAACTTGATAATTGCCTCTGTAATTGGTTAATTTGATTGGGAATGCTTCTGATTTAGTTGTTGATGTCTTCTTAAGAATTGTAGCCTTGTATCTTAGTTTTCGGATGGCTTTGGAATCACTCGATTTGGACTTAGGGAGCCTGACTTGTGATATTTGAGCGAGAATGCGGTTTGTAAACCTGTTTTGACGGTGCTGGTTTGGTATACTGATCTTTTGACCTAGTTGCACTACAAACTGGACTGAGTGACCTTCTTCAATCTTGTATCCCTTTCTCTTAGCTTCGAAATGGTATAAGTTTCACCTCAATCCGATAAGCGTAGCCTCGGATGTGCCCATTCCGCAAAACCCTATCAAATCTGTTTTTTTTGTAAACTTCATTTCCGCATTTGTTATTAGTTGATTTATGTCCTTGTATTGTCTTGAGCCTATGGAACGGCTATTGAAATGCATTTGTGTTGTGTATAAACTTGGGCTTGAATGAGAAAAATAATGAAGCCAAAATGGCTGGAAAATTAGGTAAACACAAAGGGCGTGCTGCCCAAATTTTCGCTCAAGGACTAAGTTTCTATTTGAATTTGTATATTTTCGTTTTGGCAAATACTATGATCGTTTTACCATTCCAAAACATGATACCTCTTCAATTTGAAACGCCAAATGTTTACTTACTCTGTACCCAAAATATAGAAGTATGAATTAGGGTTTTATCGGCCACAAGTGAACTACTTTCAAGTACGGTTTTAAGAGTCTTCCTTTTCCATATGATTTTCATCAAAACCCTTGTTATATAACCTCTACTTGAATATATAGTGACTTTTAGTCATACAAACGATTCTTTACGATTCCGAAAGAATATTTTCTTAGCCTATCTATTTGTCTTTTGATTTGTCGTTAGTCAAATGTTTTCCGTTGGAATTCTATAAGCCTTTTGAGCTTGGTTTTGCGATTGATTTTGAAACCCTAGTTATTTTCATCCTTGGGTCCAAACAACCCTATTTTTACTTGAAAGTTATCTTTACACGTTTTACTCCTAATTAGTCGGGTTTCTTCGTTTCCCCTTAAATGTTTTGCTCGATAAACTGTAATATGTTCTCTTGTTCAATCTTAGGTTTCATTGGTGACTAAGGGTAATATCCGGAAGGATATTTTGCACGTTATTTTGCATAACTAGGTGAGTGTTCTTTGTTTGTTATATTTCCTTGACTTATTGGCTTGTTATTATTGATTGATAATGTGTTAAGTGCTTTTAATGATTGTTAAAACGAGTTTTCTAGGCGAGTGTGTACTTTATCGCACTCGACCTAAATAAATGTGAAATTTTCAATGATTAAATGATTAAATGCTAGTTGTGCATGAATGTAAGCCGTTTGGCTGAACTGGGCCCTGCCCTTCGTTACCGATCGACTCGAGCCAGAAGCGGACTCGGTCGGGCGATATGGTGACCCTGGGTGAATTTGGTATATTCGAGTATTACCTTGTAGTCCGGCTACGTCCGGATGGGTGGAGTCCGGCCAACGTCCGGATGGGTGGAGTCCGGTCAACGTCCGGAAGGGGATGAATGAACGAACGAAGGCACGAGGGTTTACTTCTCAAAAAGGAAATTTTCAAATAATTGGAGGAATAAGGGGAAATGTCTGGAGAACGAACGAACGAACGAATAGCTCCATGTGAGCCCGTATCCTTTTAATGAATGTTACTATCGCTTTCCATTGTAAATGTTTCTTGAATTATTGATACTCCATGTTTAATGTATTGAATTGATTGTTTGATTATCTGTTCGGAACCTCACTGAGCTTTTAGCTCACCCCTTTAGTTTTGTTTTCCTTAACAGGGGACGGCGAGCAGAATGAGAGCATAGACTAGCCAGTCTAGTTCTTTTGTTTCTTTTGTTTCTTTTGTAGTGGTTCTCGCCTAGTGCTTGGCACGGGCTGGACGTATGAAGGATTGAGAACCTTTGTATATTCGATCTTTACACTCCCTTTTGGGGATGGCAATGTATATAAGTTTCGCTTTAAGTTCTGGATCGTTGCCCTATTTATTCTTGTGATTTATTCAGATTTTAAGTGAGGACTGTAGTGAATGAGTGAGTCCCGGCGAGAGTTGGGCAGGCGGTCCGCCGAACCCTGGGGTACGCCCTAGGGAAAGGTGGGGCCGTCACAGGTGGTATCAGAGCTTAGGCTTCAGATATCTGTAGTGTATCCTAGGCTTGAAGTTTAGGATGCCGGACTGTGGGATTCGATTTGACTTGAAAGTTAAGCGATTGAGGGATAAAACCTATAGCTGCTTCGCGTGGTCTCTGTGCGGAGTGACCCTGGACTAAGCGGTGAATAAGTATGAAGGACTAAGTGAAGCTATGAATTGCGAATGTTATAGGTCTTAAATCTTTCTCATGGTATCTGAGGACCATAGATAGGTATGTCAGGTAGGAATTCCGATTGTAGATAGTTTACTCTTGGGACTGCAGCTCGAGATGTGAATTATCTTATTTCGGATTCTCGTGCCTGAGTACTCTAGAGTTACGGCGCTGCTAAGGAGTTGAGACTTGTATTTTGGGAACATGAACAGGCTTTGTCTGACTAGAATGAGCACAAGAGGTCAGGGACATCTAGTTTGGATAGTAAGTGACGTGAGAGACCGGACGGGCTGATACTGGGACGACTTTACCTTTTCCTTTTGATTTACCTGTATATTGTTACTACATGACGTTAGTATACCTGTGTGTACATGGTTATCTGTCCAACTTGATATGTATTTGTGTATTTGCTTATCCGTCTTCTTGATATGGCGTGTTATGTGCGTATATATTGATTTGTGTATTTGGAATGCTAGAATTTGTTACTGTAGTCAATTTACTGTGTTTATTCACTAAATTACCTTTTTGGGGGAAAAGAAAAGAAAAGAGAGGGGGAAAACATATATATGGACGGGAGACGTAGTCGTGGACGTGGAGCTAGTCGTGGCCGTGGAGCTAGGCAAGCTCAAGAACCGAGAGAAGAAAGAGAAACAGTGGCCGAGCAAGAACAGGGACCGAGGGTTGAGGCTGGAGATCAAATGGCGACGGCGATGCGACAAATGACAAATATCCTGGCACGACTGGTAGATCAACAAGGTCAAATGCCAGTGAATCAACCCCGGAATCCTGAGATCGGAGAGGATAAGGCTCTTGAGAGGTTCCAAAAGTTTCTACCTCCGAAATTTCAAGGAGGGCCTGATCCAGATATAGCTGAGCAGTGGTTGGAGGCAATGATTAATATCTTCGCGGCTTTGAATTACACGGAGCAAAGACAAGTAAATTTTGCTGTATTTCAATTCGAAGGACCAGCCCGCGCGTGGTGGAATGTAATTAAGGCCAAGTGGGAAAGAGAACAGACGGTATGGACATGGGCGAACTTTGTAAGGGAATTTAATGAAAAGTATCTCCCACCTTTAGTCCAAGAAAGGTGGGATGACGAATTTATTGGGTTGCGTCAGGGAACCCTAAGTGTGGCTGAATATGAGACCAAATTTACTAGACTGTCTAAATTCGCTTCCGAATTGGTGGTAACGGAGCGACGGAGAATAAGACGATTTATACAAGGACTAAATTTGGAAATCCAGGAGGCATTAGCGGCAGTTCAAGTTAATACGTTTACAGAGGCTCTTGAGAAGGCCCAAAGAATTGAGGATGTGAAAGCCCAAGTAAAAGCCTTTCAAACGCGGAAAAGAGATACATCCAGCAGTATACCTGAGGAATCTGGAGAAAAGATACTGCTCTCCAAAGTGCAAAAAGTGAACCATTCACCTCGCCCACCTTGGACATTAAGAGCAGTCGATGAAAGGTCCATGAAAGGAAGTCAGATCGGATCAAATGACATTTCTCGAGAAGATCCAACAGTAGTTCCTCGATTGGCCTGTGGATACTGTGGAAAGGCAAATCACACTGAGAATGATTGCTAGCGAAAAGGGGGAAAATGTTTGATTTGTGGGAGTAGCAATCATCAACTTAGCAATTGCCCGAAGAAACAGCCACGAGAGGGTAGTACTCAACAAGTGGAAGGAACCAAACTGAAACAAATTCATGAAAGAGGAAACCGAACAAAGGTATCAACACAAGTTTATGCCGTAGATCAGCACCGAGTTCTGGGGTCCTCCGAGGCGACGGAAGGTATGAATTTCGAGGTCGAAATTCTTTTAAGGGGGAGAGAGTGTGAGGACTCGCAAATTTCTTATATTTTTCTCAAAAATGCCTTTTATTTGGAAATTATTCATTTATTATAGCCTACTACCCAGTAATTCCATAATAAGTGCAAATGAACCTAGAAAGTAGGGTTTCACTTTTCGGTTTCAAGACTGGAGCAAATTAGGGTTTTCGCGATTTTTCACCGGATGATTTTTCGGTACGAAGCAAGGATCAAATTTGGTGATTAAAAGTGACTTTTAGGTGAGAAATAATATGTGATTAGAAGCAATGATATAAGGTTAGTGAACAGGAAGTAAAAACCCTAATACGTGCGATTTAAGGAAAAACGGTGCGAACCGACGTGTACCGCGCACTACCTATTGAACGCACCGCTGGACCACCACTTTCTTACCACATGAGCTCATTGATATTTGAGCAAAATATCCCCTCATTTCCAGCTGCCTTTGACCGAAATTTGTGGCCAAAAGTGCAAGGAGAAGAAAGAGAAAATTTTGTGATTGTGGTTGATCCAAGTGTTGGCAAAACTTGTGGCTTAGACTAATCCTAATCTTCTTGCCTTTTAATCACCATAGAGCAGCCTTTCTTTTTCATTTTTCCTTGAGCTTGGCCGAGACAAGAGAGAGAGAAAGGGGGAGCAAGAGAAAACAATTTTCTTCTTGATTTGCACCATCTAAGTGAGGAATCAAAATTCTAAACCGATTAAAGAGTGAGTTGTGGGCTTGGGAAGCTAGGGGAACTAAAAATTTCCAAAGGTGGTGAAGTATCACTCTTTCAAGCTTTGTTTTGAGGTATAAGATCTGATCATGGTTCTTGTTCTTTTAATTTCTGGTTTAAGATGTTATCTAGCTCATGTTTTGATTAGACTACAAGTTATACAAGTTGTTGTGGTGATTTTGGATGATATATGCAAGTTAGGGTTTGATGATTTTCTGCCTAAAATTGTTGTATGGTTAGTATATGTTGTATATAAGATTATATAAGGGGCTTTGGTAGTGATTGGAACAAGGAAAGGAAGAAAATTCAATTGAAAACCAAAATTTCCAGATTTCTGGAATTTCATGTTTCAGTTCTGCCCGGTACTGTTACTCATAGTTAGAGGCCGAATTAGGCTTGGCATAAAACATAAAAGTTGTATAGAATGATATTTTATAGGTGCCTACAAAATTTCAACTCAATCAGAGCAACGTAGCCTGTGAAAAGACCGATTTACCCCTGCTGCCCTGTTTCTACCCGAACTTGATAATTGCCTCTGTAATTGGTTAATTTGATTGGGAATGCTTCTGATTTAGTTGTTGATGTCTTCTTAAGAATTGTATCCTTGTATCTTAGTTTTCGGATGGCTTTGGAATCACTCGATTTGGACTTAGGGAGCCTGACTTGTGATATTTGAGCGAGAATGCGGTTTGTAAACCTGTTTTGACGGTGCTGGTTTGGTATACTGATCTTTTGACCTAGTTGCACTACAAACTGGACTGAGTGACCTTCTTCAATCTTGTATCCCTTTCTCTTAGCTTCGAAATGGTATAAGTTTCACCTCAATCCGATAAGCGTAGCCTCGGATGTGCCCATTCCGCAAAACCCTATCAAATCTGTTTTTTTTGTAAACTTCATTTCCGCATTTGTTATTAGTTGATTTATGTCCTTGTATTGTCTTGAGCCTATGGAATGGCTATTGAAATGCATTTGTGTTGTGTATAAACTTGGGCTTGAATGAGAAAAATAATGAAGCCAAAATGGCTGGAAAATTAGGTAAACACAAAGGGCGTGCTGCCCAAATTTTCGCTCAAGGACTAAGTTTCTATTTGAATTTGTATATTTTCGTTTGGCAAATACTATGATCGTTTTACCATTCCAAAACATGATACCTCTTCAATTTGAAACGCCAAATGTTTACTTACTCTGTACCCAAAATATAGAAGTATGAGTTAGGGTTTTATCGGCCACAAGTGAACTACTTTCAAGTACGGTTTTAAGAGTCTTCCTTTTCCATATGATTTTCATCAAAACCCTTGTTATATAACCTCTACTTGAATATATAGTGACTTTTAGTCATACAAACGATTCTTTACGATTCCGAAAGAATATTTTCTTAGCCTATCTATTTGTCTTTTGATTTGTCGTTAGTCAAATGTTTTCCGTTGGAATTCTATAAGCCTTTTGAGCTTGGTTTTGCGATTGATTTTGAAACCCTAGTTATTTTCATCCTTGGGTCCAAACAACCCTATTTTTACTTGAAAGTTATCTTTACACGTTTTACTCCTAATTAGTCGGGTTTCTTCGTTTCCCCTTAAATGTTTTGCTCGATAAACTGTAATATGTTCTCTTGTTCAATCTTAGGTTTCATTGGTGACTAAGGGTAATATCCGGAAGGATATTTTGCACGTTATTTTGCATAACTAGGTGAGTGTTCTTTGTTTGTTATATTTCCTTGACTTATTGGCTTGTTATTATTGATTGATAATGTGTTAAGTGCTTTTAATGATTGTTAAAACGAGTTTTCTAGGCGAGTGTGTACTTTATCGCACTCGACCTAAATAAATGTGAAATTTTCAATGATTAAATGATTAAATGCTAGTTGCGCATGAATGTAAGCCGTTTGGCTGAACTGGGCCCTGCCCTTCGTTACCGATCGACTCGAGCCAGAAGCGGACTCGGTCGGGCGATATGGTGACCCTGGGTGAATTTGGTATATTCGAGTATTACCTTGTAGTCCGGCTACGTCCGGATGGGTGGAGTCCGACCAACGTCCGGAAGGGGATGAATGAACGAACGAAGGCACGAGGGTTTACTTCTCAAAAAGGAAATTTTCAAATAATTAGAGGAATAAGGGGAAATGTCTGGGGAACGAACGAACGAACGAATAGCTCCATGTGAGCCCGTATCCTTTTAATGAATGTTACTATCGCTTTCCATTGTAAATGTTTCTTGAATTATTGATACTCCATGTTTAATGTATTGAATTGATTGTTTGATTATCTGTTCGGAACCTCACTGAGCTTTTAGCTCACCCCTTTAGTTTTGTTTTCCTTAACAGGGGACGGCGAGCAGAATGAGAGCATAGACTAGCCAGTCTAGTTCTTTTGTTTCTTTTGTTTCTTTTGTTTCTTTTGTAGTGGTTCTCGCCTAGTGCTTGGCACGGGCTGGACGTATGAAGGATTGAGAACCTTTGTATATTCGATCTTTACACTCCCTTTTGGGGATGGCAATGTATATAAGTTTCGCTTTAAGTTCTGGATCGTTGCCCTATTTATTCTTGTGATTTATTCAGATTTTAAGTGAGGACTGTAGTGAATGAGTGAGTCCCGGCGAGAGTTGGGCAGGCGGTCCGCCGAACCCTGGGGTACGCCCTAGGGAAAGGTGGGGCCGTCACAGGTGGTATCAGAGCTTAGGCTTCAGATATCTGTAGTGTATCCTAGGCTTGAAGTTTAGGATGCCGGACTGTGGGATTCGATTTGACTTGAAAGTTAAGCGATTGAGGGATAAAACCTATAGCTGCTTCGCGTGGTCTCTGTGCGGAGTGACCCTGGACTAAGCGGTGAATAAGTATGAAGGACTAAGTGAAGCTATGAATTGCGAATGTTATAGGTCTTAAATCTTTCTCATGGTATCTGAGGACCATAGATAGGTATGTCAGGTAGGAATTCCGATTGTAGATAGTTTACTCTTGGGACTGCAGCTCGAGATGTGAATTATCTTATTTCGGATTCTCGTGCCTGAGTACTCTAGAGTTACGGCGCTGCTAAGGAGTTGAGACTTGTATTTTGGGAACATGAACAGGCTTTGTCTGACTAGAATGAGCACAAGAGGTCAGGGACATCTAGTTTGGATAGTAAGTGACGTGAGAGACCGGACGGGCTGATACTGGGACGACTTTACCTTTTCCTTTTGATTTACCTGTATATTGTTACTACATGACGTTAGTATACCTGTGTGTACATGGTTATCTGTCCAACTTGATATGTATTTGTGTATTTGCTTATCCGTCTTCTTGATATGGCGTGTTATGTGCGTATATATTGATTTGTGTATTTGGAATGCTAGAATTTGTTACTGTAGTCAATTTACTGTGTTTATTCACTAAATTACCTTTTTGGGGGAAAAGAAAAGAAAAGAGAGGGGGAAAACATATATATGGACGGGAGACGTAGTCGTGGACGTGGAGCTAGTCGTGGCCGTGGAGCTAGGCAAGCTCAAGAACCGAGAGAAGAAAGAGAAACAGTGGCCGAGCAAGAACAGGGACCGAGGGTTGAGGCTGGAGATCAAATGGCGACGGCGATGCGACAAATGACAAATATCCTGGCACGACTGGTAGATCAACAAGGTCAAATGCCAGTGAATCAACCCCGGAATCCTGAGATCGGAGAGGATAAGGCTCTTGAGAGGTTCCAAAAGTTTCTACCTCCGAAATTTCAAGGAGGGCCTGATCCAGATATAGCTGAGCAGTGGTTGGAGGCAATGATTAATATCTTCGCGGCTTTGAATTACACGGAGCAAAGACAAGTAAATTTTGCTGTATTTCAATTCGAAGGACCAGCCCGCGCGTGGTGGAATGTAATTAAGGCCAAGTGGGAAAGAGAACAGACGGTATGGACATGGGCGAACTTTGTAAGGGAATTTAATGAAAAGTATCTCCCACCTTTAGTCCAAGAAAGGTGGGATGACGAATTTATTGGGTTGCGTCAGGGAACCCTAAGTGTGGCTGAATATGAGACCAAATTTACTAGACTGTCTAAATTCGCTTCCGAATTGGTGGTAACGGAGCGACGGAGAATAAGACGATTTATACAAGGACTAAATTTGGAAATCCAGGAGGCATTAGCGGCAGTTCAAGTTAATACGTTTACAGAGGCTCTTGAGAAGGCCCAAAGAATTGAGGATGTGAAAGCCCAAGTAAAAGCCTTTCAAACGCGGAAAAGAGATACATCCAGCAGTATACCTGAGGAATCTGGAGAAAAGATACTGCTCTCCAAAGTGCAAAAAGTGAACCATTCACCTCGCCCACCTTGGACATTAAGAGCAGTCGATGAAAGGTCCATGAAAGGAAGTCAGATCGGATCAAATGACATTTCTCGAGAAGATCCAACAGTAGTTCCTCGATTGGCCTGTGGATACTGTGGAAAGGCAAATCACACTGAGAATGATTGCTAGCGAAAAGGGGGAAAATGTTTGATTTGTGGGAGTAGCAATCATCAACTTAGCAATTGCCCGAAGAAACAGCCACGAGAGGGTAGTACTCAACAAGTGGAAGGAACCAAACTGAAACAAATTCATGAAAGAGGAAACCGAACAAAGGTATCAACACAAGTTTATGCCGTAGATCAGCACCGAGTTCTGGGGTCCTCCGAGGCGACGGAAGGTATGAATTTCGAGGTCGAAATTCTTTTAAGGGGGAGAGAGTGTGAGGACTCGCAAATTTCTTATATTTTTCTCAAAAATGCCTTTTATTTGGAAATTATTCATTTATTATAGCCTACTACCCAGTAATTCCATAATAAGTGCAAATGAACCTAGAAAGTAGGGTTTCACTTTTCGGTTTCAAGACTGGAGCAAATTAGGGTTTTCGCGATTTTTCACCGGATGATTTTTCGGTACGAAGCAAGGATCAAATTTGGTGATTAAAAGTGACTTTTAGGTGAGAAATAATATGTGATTAGAAGCAATGATATAAGGTTAGTGAACAGGAAGTAAAAACCCTAATACGTGCGATTTAAGGAAAAACGGTGCGAACCGACGTGTACCGCGCACTACCTATTGAACGCACCGCTGGACCACCACTTTCTTACCACATGAGCTCATTGATATTTGAGCAAAATATCCCCTCATTTCCAGCTGCCTTTGACCGAAATTTGTGGCCAAAAGTGCAAGGAGAAGAAAGAGAAAATTTTGTGATTGTGGTTGATCCAAGTGTTGGCAAAACTTGTGGCTTAGACTAATCCTAATCTTCTTGCCTTTTAATCACCATAGAGCAGCCTTTCTTCTTCATTTTTCCTTGAGCTTGGCCGAGACAAGAGAGAGAGAAAGGGGGAGCAAGAGAAAACAATTTTCTTCTTGATTTGCACCATCTAAGTGAGGAATCAAAATTCTAAACCGATTAAAGAGTGAGTTGTGGGCTTGGGAAGCTAGGGGAACTAAAAATTTCCAAAGGTGGTGAAGTATCACTCTTTCAAGCTTTGTTTTGAGGTATAAGATCTGATCATGGTTCTTGTTCTTTTAATTTCTGGTTTAAGATGTTATCTAGCTCATGTTTTGATTAGACTACAAGTTATACAAGTTGTTGTGGTGATTTTGGATGATATATGCAAGTTAGGGTTTGATGATTTTCTGCCTAAAATTGTTGTATGGTTAGTATATGTTGTATATAAGATTATATAAGGGGCTTTGGTAGTGATTGGAACAAGGAAAGGAAGAAAATTCAATTGAAAACCAAAATTTCCAGATTTCTGGAATTTCATGTTTCAGTTCTGCCCGGTACTGTTACTCATAGTTAGAGGCCGAATTAGGCTTGGCATAAAACATAAAAGTTGTATAGAATGATATTTTATAGGTGCCTACAAAATTTCAACTCAATCAGAGCAACGTAGCCTGTGAAAAGACCGATTTACCCCTGCTGCCCTGTTTCTACCCGAACTTGATAATTGCCTCTGTAATTGGTTAATTTGATTGGGAATGCTTCTGATTTAGTTGTTGATGTCTTCTTAAGAATTGTATCCTTGTATCTTAGTTTTCGGATGGCTTTGGAATCACTCGATTTGGACTTAGGGAGCCTGACTTGTGATATTTGAGCGAGAATGCGGTTTGTAAACCTGTTTTGACGGTGCTGGTTTGGTATACTGATCTTTTGACCTAGTTGCACTACAAACTGGACTGAGTGACCTTCTTCAATCTTGTATCCCTTTCTCTTAGCTTCGAAATGGTATAAGTTTCACCTCAATCCGATAAGCGTAGCCTCGGATGTGCCCATTCCGCAAAACCCTATCAAATCTGTTTTTTTTGTAAACTTCATTTCCGCATTTGTTATTAGTTGATTTATGTCCTTGTATTGTCTTGAGCCTATGGAATGGCTATTGAAATGCATTTGTGTTGTGTATAAACTTGGGCTTGAATGAGAAAAATAATGAAGCCAAAATGGCTGGAAAATTAGGTAAACACAAAGGGCGTGCTGCCCAAATTTTCGCTCAAGGACTAAGTTTCTATTTGAATTTGTATATTTTCGTTTGGCAAATACTATGATCGTTTTACCATTCCAAAACATGATACCTCTTCAATTTGAAACGCCAAATGTTTACTTACTCTGTACCCAAAATATAGAAGTATGAGTTAGGGTTTTATCGGCCACAAGTGAACTACTTTCAAGTACGGTTTTAAGAGTCTTCCTTTTCCATATGATTTTCATCAAAACCCTTGTTATATAACCTCTACTTGAATATATAGTGACTTTTAGTCATACAAACGATTCTTTACGATTCCGAAAGAATATTTTCTTAGCCTATCTATTTGTCTTTTGATTTGTCGTTAGTCAAATGTTTTCCGTTGGAATTCTATAAGCCTTTTGAGCTTGGTTTTGCGATTGATTTTGAAACCCTAGTTATTTTCATCCTTGGGTCCAAACAACCCTATTTTTACTTGAAAGTTATCTTTACACGTTTTACTCCTAATTAGTCGGGTTTCTTCGTTTCCCCTTAAATGTTTTGCTCGATAAACTGTAATATGTTCTCTTGTTCAATCTTAGGTTTCATTGGTGACTAAGGGTAATATCCGGAAGGATATTTTGCACGTTATTTTGCATAACTAGGTGAGTGTTCTTTGTTTGTTATATTTCCTTGACTTATTGGCTTGTTATTATTGATTGATAATGTGTTAAGTGCTTTTAATGATTGTTAAAACGAGTTTTCTAGGCGAGTGTGTACTTTATCGCACTCGACCTAAATAAATGTGAAATTTTCAATGATTAAATGATTAAATGCTAGTTGCGCATGAATGTAAGCCGTTTGGCTGAACTGGGCCCTGCCCTTCGTTACCGATCGACTCGAGCCAGAAGCGGACTCGGTCGGGCGATATGGTGACCCTGGGTGAATTTGGTATATTCGAGTATTACCTTGTAGTCCGGCTACGTCCGGATGGGTGGAGTCCGACCAACGTCCGGAAGGGGATGAATGAACGAACGAAGGCACGAGGGTTTACTTCTCAAAAAGGAAATTTTCAAATAATTAGAGGAATAAGGGGAAATGTCTGGGGAACGAACGAACGAACGAATAGCTCCATGTGAGCCCGTATCCTTTTAATGAATGTTACTATCGCTTTCCATTGTAAATGTTTCTTGAATTATTGATACTCCATGTTTAATGTATTGAATTGATTGTTTGATTATCTGTTCGGAACCTCACTGAGCTTTTAGCTCACCCCTTTAGTTTTGTTTTCCTTAACAGGGGACGGCGAGCAGAATGAGAGCATAGACTAGCCAGTCTAGTTCTTTTGTTTCTTTTGTTTCTTTTGTTTCTTTTGTAGTGGTTCTCGCCTAGTGCTTGGCACGGGCTGGACGTATGAAGGATTGAGAACCTTTGTATATTCGATCTTTACACTCCCTTTTGGGGATGGCAATGTATATAAGTTTCGCTTTAAGTTCTGGATCGTTGCCCTATTTATTCTTGTGATTTATTCAGATTTTAAGTGAGGACTGTAGTGAATGAGTGAGTCCCGGCGAGAGTTGGGCAGGCGGTCCGCCGAACCCTGGGGTACGCCCTAGGGAAAGGTGGGGCCGTCACAGGTGGTATCAGAGCTTAGGCTTCAGATATCTGTAGTGTATCCTAGGCTTGAAGTTTAGGATGCCGGACTGTGGGATTCGATTTGACTTGAAAGTTAAGCGATTGAGGGATAAAACCTATAGCTGCTTCGCGTGGTCTCTGTGCGGAGTGACCCTGGACTAAGCGGTGAATAAGTATGAAGGACTAAGTGAAGCTATGAATTGCGAATGTTATAGGTCTTAAATCTTTCTCATGGTATCTGAGGACCATAGATAGGTATGTCAGGTAGGAATTCCGATTGTAGATAGTTTACTCTTGGGACTGCAGCTCGAGATGTGAATTATCTTATTTCGGATTCTCGTGCCTGAGTACTCTAGAGTTACGGCGCTGCTAAGGAGTTGAGACTTGTATTTTGGGAACATGAACAGGCTTTGTCTGACTAGAATGAGCACAAGAGGTCAGGGACATCTAGTTTGGATAGTAAGTGACGTGAGAGACCGGACGGGCTGATACTGGGACGACTTTACCTTTTCCTTTTGATTTACCTGTATATTGTTACTACATGACGTTAGTATACCTGTGTGTACATGGTTATCTGTCCAACTTGATATGTATTTGTGTATTTGCTTATCCGTCTTCTTGATATGGCGTGTTATGTGCGTATATATTGATTTGTGTATTTGGAATGCTAGAATTTGTTACTGTAGTCAATTTACTGTGTTTATTCACTAAATTACCTTTTTGGGGGAAAAGAAAAGAAAAGAGAGGGGGAAAACATATATATGGACGGGAGACGTAGTCGTGGACGTGGAGCTAGTCGTGGCCGTGGAGCTAGGCAAGCTCAAGAACCGAGAGAAGAAAGAGAAACAGTGGCCGAGCAAGAACAGGGACCGAGGGTTGAGGCTGGAGATCAAATGGCGACGGCGATGCGACAAATGACAAATATCCTGGCACGACTGGTAGATCAACAAGGTCAAATGCCAGTGAATCAACCCCGGAATCCTGAGATCGGAGAGGATAAGGCTCTTGAGAGGTTCCAAAAGTTTCTACCTCCGAAATTTCAAGGAGGGCCTGATCCAGATATAGCTGAGCAGTGGTTGGAGGCAATGATTAATATCTTCGCGGCTTTGAATTACACGGAGCAAAGACAAGTAAATTTTGCTGTATTTCAATTCGAAGGACCAGCCCGCGCGTGGTGGAATGTAATTAAGGCCAAGTGGGAAAGAGAACAGACGGTATGGACATGGGCGAACTTTGTAAGGGAATTTAATGAAAAGTATCTCCCACCTTTAGTCCAAGAAAGGTGGGATGACGAATTTATTGGGTTGCGTCAGGGAACCCTAAGTGTGGCTGAATATGAGACCAAATTTACTAGACTGTCTAAATTCGCTTCCGAATTGGTGGTAACGGAGCGACGGAGAATAAGACGATTTATACAAGGACTAAATTTGGAAATCCAGGAGGCATTAGCGGCAGTTCAAGTTAATACGTTTACAGAGGCTCTTGAGAAGGCCCAAAGAATTGAGGATGTGAAAGCCCAAGTAAAAGCCTTTCAAACGCGGAAAAGAGATACATCCAGCAGTATACCTGAGGAATCTGGAGAAAAGATACTGCTCTCCAAAGTGCAAAAAGTGAACCATTCACCTCGCCCACCTTGGACATTAAGAGCAGTCGATGAAAGGTCCATGAAAGGAAGTCAGATCGGATCAAATGACATTTCTCGAGAAGATCCAACAGTAGTTCCTCGATTGGCCTGTGGATACTGTGGAAAGGCAAATCACACTGAGAATGATTGCTAGCGAAAAGGGGGAAAATGTTTGATTTGTGGGAGTAGCAATCATCAACTTAGCAATTGCCCGAAGAAACAGCCACGAGAGGGTAGTACTCAACAAGTGGAAGGAACCAAACTGAAACAAATTCATGAAAGAGGAAACCGAACAAAGGTATCAACACAAGTTTATGCCGTAGATCAGCACCGAGTTCTGGGGTCCTCCGAGGCGACGGAAGGTATGAATTTCGAGGTCGAAATTCTTTTAAGGGGGAGAGAGTGTGAGGACTCGCAAATTTCTTATATTTTTCTCAAAAATGCCTTTTATTTGGAAATTATTCATTTATTATAGCCTACTACCCAGTAATTCCATAATAAGTGCAAATGAACCTAGAAAGTAGGGTTTCACTTTTCGGTTTCAAGACTGGAGCAAATTAGGGTTTTCGCGATTTTTCACCGGATGATTTTTCGGTACGAAGCAAGGATCAAATTTGGTGATTAAAAGTGACTTTTAGGTGAGAAATAATATGTGATTAGAAGCAATGATATAAGGTTAGTGAATAGGAAGTAAAAACCCTAATACGTGCGATTTAAGGAAAAACGGTGCGAACCGACGTGTACCGCGCACTACCTATTGAACGCACCGCTGGACCACCACTTTCTTACCACATGAGCTCATTGATATTTGAGCAAAATATCCCCTCATTTCCAGCTGCCTTTGACCGAAATTTGTGGCCAAAAGTGCAAGGAGAAGAAAGAGAAAATTTTGTGATTGTGGTTGATCCAAGTGTTGGCAAAACTTGTGGCTTAGACTAATCCTAATCTTCTTGCCTTTTAATCACCATAGAGCAGCCTTTCTTCTTCATTTTTCCTTGAGCTTGGCCGAGACAAGAGAGAGAGAAAGGGGGAGCAAGAGAAAACAATTTTCTTCTTGATTTGCACCATCTAAGTGAGGAATCAAAATTCTAAACCGATTAAAGAGTGAGTTGTGGGCTTGGGAAGCTAGGGGAACTAAAAATTTCCAAAGGTGGTGAAGTATCACTCTTTCAAGCTTTGTTTTGAGGTATAAGATCTGATCATGGTTCTTGTTCTTTTAATTTCTGGTTTAAGATGTTATCTAGCTCATGTTTTGATTAGACTACAAGTTATACAAGTTGTTGTGGTGATTTTGGATGATATATGCAAGTTAGGGTTTGATGATTTTCTGCCTAAAATTGTTGTATGGTTAGTATATGTTGTATATAAGATTATATAAGGGGCTTTGGTAGTGATTGGAACAAGGAAAGGAAGAAAATTCAATTGAAAACCAAAATTTCCAGATTTCTGGAATTTCATGTTTCAGTTCTGCCCGGTACTGTTACTCATAGTTAGAGGCCGAATTAGGCTTGGCATAAAACATAAAAGTTGTATAGAATGATATTTTATAGGTGCCTACAAAATTTCAACTCAATCAGAGCAACGTAGCCTGTGAAAAGACCGATTTACCCCTGCTGCCCTGTTTCTACCCGAACTTGATAATTGCCTCTGTAATTGGTTAATTTGATTGGGAATGCTTCTGATTTAGTTGTTGATGTCTTCTTAAGAATTGTATCCTTGTATCTTAGTTTTCGGATGGCTTTGGAATCACTCGATTTGGACTTAGGGAGCCTGACTTGTGATATTTGAGCGAGAATGCGGTTTGTAAACCTGTTTTGACGGTGCTGGTTTGGTATACTGATCTTTTGACCTAGTTGCACTACAAACTGGACTGAGTGACCTTCTTCAATCTTGTATCCCTTTCTCTTAGCTTCGAAATGGTATAAGTTTCACCTCAATCCGATAAGCGTAGCCTCGGATGTGCCCATTCCGCAAAACCCTATCAAATCTGTTTTTTTTGTAAACTTCATTTCCGCATTTGTTATTAGTTGATTTATGTCCTTGTATTGTCTTGAGCCTATGGAATGGCTATTGAAATGCATTTGTGTTGTGTATAAACTTGGGCTTGAATGAGAAAAATAATGAAGCCAAAATGGCTGGAAAATTAGGTAAACACAAAGGGCGTGCTGCCCAAATTTTCGCTCAAGGACTAAGTTTCTATTTGAATTTGTATATTTTCGTTTGGCAAATACTATGATCGTTTTACCATTCCAAAACATGATACCTCTTCAATTTGAAACGCCAAATGTTTACTTACTCTGTACCCAAAATATAGAAGTATGAGTTAGGGTTTTATCGGCCACAAGTGAACTACTTTCAAGTACGGTTTTAAGAGTCTTCCTTTTCCATATGATTTTCATCAAAACCCTTGTTATATAACCTCTACTTGAATATATAGTGACTTTTAGTCATACAAACGATTCTTTACGATTCCGAAAGAATATTTTCTTAGCCTATCTATTTGTCTTTTGATTTGTCGTTAGTCAAATGTTTTCCGTTGGAATTCTATAAGCCTTTTGAGCTTGGTTTTGCGATTGATTTTGAAACCCTAGTTATTTTCATCCTTGGGTCCAAACAACCCTATTTTTACTTGAAAGTTATCTTTACACGTTTTACTCCTAATTAGTCGGGTTTCTTCGTTTCCCCTTAAATGTTTTGCTCGATAAACTGTAATATGTTCTCTTGTTCAATCTTAGGTTTCATTGGTGACTAAGGGTAATATCCGGAAGGATATTTTGCACGTTATTTTGCATAACTAGGTGAGTGTTCTTTGTTTGTTATATTTCCTTGACTTATTGGCTTGTTATTATTGATTGATAATGTGTTAAGTGCTTTTAATGATTGTTAAAACGAGTTTTCTAGGCGAGTGTGTACTTTATCGCACTCGACCTAAATAAATGTGAAATTTTCAATGATTAAATGATTAAATGCTAGTTGCGCATGAATGTAAGCCGTTTGGCTGAACTGGGCCCTGCCCTTCGTTACCGATCGACTCGAGCCAGAAGCGGACTCGGTCGGGCGATATGGTGACCCTGGGTGAATTTGGTATATTCGAGTATTACCTTGTAGTCCGGCTACGTCCGGATGGGTGGAGTCCGACCAACGTCCGGAAGGGGATGAATGAACGAACGAAGGCACGAGGGTTTACTTCTCAAAAAGGAAATTTTCAAATAATTAGAGGAATAAGGGGAAATGTCTGGGGAACGAACGAACGAACGAATAGCTCCATGTGAGCCCGTATCCTTTTAATGAATGTTACTATCGCTTTCCATTGTAAATGTTTCTTGAATTATTGATACTCCATGTTTAATGTATTGAATTGATTGTTTGATTATCTGTTCGGAACCTCACTGAGCTTTTAGCTCACCCCTTTAGTTTTGTTTTCCTTAACAGGGGACGGCGAGCAGAATGAGAGCATAGACTAGCCAGTCTAGTTCTTTTGTTTCTTTTGTTTCTTTTGTTTCTTTTGTAGTGGTTCTCGCCTAGTGCTTGGCACGGGCTGGACGTATGAAGGATTGAGAACCTTTGTATATTCGATCTTTACACTCCCTTTTGGGGATGGCAATGTATATAAGTTTCGCTTTAAGTTCTGGATCGTTGCCCTATTTATTCTTGTGATTTATTCAGATTTTAAGTGAGGACTGTAGTGAATGAGTGAGTCCCGGCGAGAGTTGGGCAGGCGGTCCGCCGAACCCTGGGGTACGCCCTAGGGAAAGGTGGGGCCGTCACAGGTGGTATCAGAGCTTAGGCTTCAGATATCTGTAGTGTATCCTAGGCTTGAAGTTTAGGATGCCGGACTGTGGGATTCGATTTGACTTGAAAGTTAAGCGATTGAGGGATAAAACCTATAGCTGCTTCGCGTGGTCTCTGTGCGGAGTGACCCTGGACTAAGCGGTGAATAAGTATGAAGGACTAAGTGAAGCTATGAATTGCGAATGTTATAGGTCTTAAATCTTTCTCATGGTATCTGAGGACCATAGATAGGTATGTCAGGTAGGAATTCCGATTGTAGATAGTTTACTCTTGGGACTGCAGCTCGAGATGTGAATTATCTTATTTCGGATTCTCGTGCCTGAGTACTCTAGAGTTACGGCGCTGCTAAGGAGTTGAGACTTGTATTTTGGGAACATGAACAGGCTTTGTCTGACTAGAATGAGCACAAGAGGTCAGGGACATCTAGTTTGGATAGTAAGTGACGTGAGAGACCGGACGGGCTGATACTGGGACGACTTTACCTTTTCCTTTTGATTTACCTGTATATTGTTACTACATGACGTTAGTATACCTGTGTGTACATGGTTATCTGTCCAACTTGATATGTATTTGTGTATTTGCTTATCCGTCTTCTTGATATGGCGTGTTATGTGCGTATATATTGATTTGTGTATTTGGAATGCTAGAATTTGTTACTGTAGTCAATTTACTGTGTTTATTCACTAAATTACCTTTTTGGGGGAAAAGAAAAGAAAAGAGAGGGGGAAAACATATATATGGACGGGAGACGTAGTCGTGGACGTGGAGCTAGTCGTGGCCGTGGAGCTAGGCAAGCTCAAGAACCGAGAGAAGAAAGAGAAACAGTGGCCGAGCAAGAACAGGGACCGAGGGTTGAGGCTGGAGATCAAATGGCGACGGCGATGCGACAAATGACAAATATCCTGGCACGACTGGTAGATCAACAAGGTCAAATGCCAGTGAATCAACCCCGGAATCCTGAGATCGGAGAGGATAAGGCTCTTGAGAGGTTCCAAAAGTTTCTACCTCCGAAATTTCAAGGAGGGCCTGATCCAGATATAGCTGAGCAGTGGTTGGAGGCAATGATTAATATCTTCGCGGCTTTGAATTACACGGAGCAAAGACAAGTAAATTTTGCTGTATTTCAATTCGAAGGACCAGCCCGCGCGTGGTGGAATGTAATTAAGGCCAAGTGGGAAAGAGAACAGACGGTATGGACATGGGCGAACTTTGTAAGGGAATTTAATGAAAAGTATCTCCCACCTTTAGTCCAAGAAAGGTGGGATGACGAATTTATTGGGTTGCGTCAGGGAACCCTAAGTGTGGCTGAATATGAGACCAAATTTACTAGACTGTCTAAATTCGCTTCCGAATTGGTGGTAACGGAGCGACGGAGAATAAGACGATTTATACAAGGACTAAATTTGGAAATCCAGGAGGCATTAGCGGCAGTTCAAGTTAATACGTTTACAGAGGCTCTTGAGAAGGCCCAAAGAATTGAGGATGTGAAAGCCCAAGTAAAAGCCTTTCAAACGCGGAAAAGAGATACATCCAGCAGTATACCTGAGGAATCTGGAGAAAAGATACTGCTCTCCAAAGTGCAAAAAGTGAACCATTCACCTCGCCCACCTTGGACATTAAGAGCAGTCGATGAAAGGTCCATGAAAGGAAGTCAGATCGGATCAAATGACATTTCTCGAGAAGATCCAACAGTAGTTCCTCGATTGGCCTGTGGATACTGTGGAAAGGCAAATCACACTGAGAATGATTGCTAGCGAAAAGGGGGAAAATGTTTGATTTGTGGGAGTAGCAATCATCAACTTAGCAATTGCCCGAAGAAACAGCCACGAGAGGGTAGTACTCAACAAGTGGAAGGAACCAAACTGAAACAAATTCATGAAAGAGGAAACCGAACAAAGGTATCAACACAAGTTTATGCCGTAGATCAGCACCGAGTTCTGGGGTCCTCCGAGGCGACGGAAGGTATGAATTTCGAGGTCGAAATTCTTTTAAGGGGGAGAGAGTGTGAGGACTCGCAAATTTCTTATATTTTTCTCAAAAATGCCTTTTATTTGGAAATTATTCATTTATTATAGCCTACTACCCAGTAATTCCATAATAAGTGCAAATGAACCTAGAAAGTAGGGTTTCACTTTTCGGTTTCAAGACTGGAGCAAATTAGGGTTTTCGCGATTTTTCACCGGATGATTTTTCGGTACGAAGCAAGGATCAAATTTGGTGATTAAAAGTGAGTTTTAGGTGAGAAATAATATGTGATTAGAAGCAATGATATAAGGTTAGTGAATAGGAAGTAAAAACCCTAATACGTGCGATTTAAGGAAAAACGGTGCGAACCGACGTGTACCGCGCACTACCTATTGAACGCACCGCTGGACCACCACTTTCTTACCACATGAGCTCATTGATATTTGAGCAAAATATCCCCTCATTTCCAGCTGCCTTTGACCGAAATTTGTGGCCAAAAGTGCAAGGAGAAGAAAGAGAAAATTTTGTGATTGTGGTTGATCCAAGTGTTGGCAAAACTTGTGGCTTAGACTAATCCTAATCTTCTTGCCTTTTAATCACCATAGAGCAGCCTTTCTTCTTCATTTTTCCTTGAGCTTGGCCGAGACAAGAGAGAGAGAAAGGGGGAGCAAGAGAAAACAATTTTCTTCTTGATTTGCACCATCTAAGTGAGGAATCAAAATTCTAAACCGATTAAAGAGTGAGTTGTGGGCTTGGGAAGCTAGGGGAACTAAAAATTTCCAAAGGTGGTGAAGTATCACTCTTTCAAGCTTTGTTTTGAGGTATAAGATCTGATCATGGTTCTTGTTCTTTTAATTTCTGGTTTAAGATGTTATCTAGCTCATGTTTTGATTAGACTACAAGTTATACAAGTTGTTGTGGTGATTTTGGATGATATATGCAAGTTAGGGTTTGATGATTTTCTGCCTAAAATTGTTGTATGGTTAGTATATGTTGTATATAAGATTATATAAGGGGCTTTGGTAGTGATTGGAACAAGGAAAGGAAGAAAATTCAATTGAAAACCAAAATTTCCAGATTTCTGGAATTTCATGTTTCAGTTCTGCCCGGTACTGTTACTCATAGTTAGAGGCCGAATTAGGCTTGGCATAAAACATAAAAGTTGTATAGAATGATATTTTATAGGTGCCTACAAAATTTCAACTCAATCAGAGCAACGTAGCCTGTGAAAAGACCGATTTACCCCTGCTGCCCTGTTTCTACCCGAACTTGATAATTGCCTCTGTAATTGGTTAATTTGATTGGGAATGCTTCTGATTTAGTTGTTGATGTCTTCTTAAGAATTGTATCCTTGTATCTTAGTTTTCGGATGGCTTTGGAATCACTCGATTTGGACTTAGGGAGCCTGACTTGTGATATTTGAGCGAGAATGCGGTTTGTAAACCTGTTTTGACGGTGCTGGTTTGGTACACTGATCTTTTGACCTAGTTGCACTACAAACTGGACTGAGTGACCTTCTTCAATCTTGTATCCCTTTCTCTTAGCTTCGAAATGGTATAAGTTTCACCTCAATCCGATAAGCGTAGCCTCGGATGTGCCCATTCCGCAAAACCCTATCAAATCTGTTTTTTTTGTAAACTTCATTTCCGCATTTGTTATTAGTTGATTTATGTCCTTGTATTGTCTTGAGCCTATGGAATGGCTATTGAAATGCATTTGTGTTGTGTATAAACTTGGGCTTGAATGAGAAAAATAATGAAGCCAAAATGGCTGGAAAATTAGGTAAACACAAAGGGCGTGCTGCCCAAATTTTCGCTCAAGGACTAAGTTTCTATTTGAATTTGTATATTTTCGTTTGGCAAATACTATGATCGTTTTACCATTCCAAAACATGATACCTCTTCAATTTGAAACGCCAAATGTTTACTTACTCTGTACCCAAAATATAGAAGTATGAGTTAGGGTTTTATCGGCCACAAGTGAACTACTTTCAAGTACGGTTTTAAGAGTCTTCCTTTTCCATATGATTTTCATCAAAACCCTTGTTATATAACCTCTACTTGAATATATAGTGACTTTTAGTCATACAAACGATTCTTTACGATTCCGAAAGAATATTTTCTTAGCCTATCTATTTGTCTTTTGATTTGTCGTTAGTCAAATGTTTTCCGTTGGAATTCTATAAGCCTTTTGAGCTTGGTTTTGCGATTGATTTTGAAACCCTAGTTATTTTCATCCTTGGGTCCAAACAACCCTATTTTTACTTGAAAGTTATCTTTACACGTTTTACTCCTAATTAGTCGGGTTTCTTCGTTTCCCCTTAAATGTTTTGCTCGATAAACTGTAATATGTTCTCTTGTTCAATCTTAGGTTTCATTGGTGACTAAGGGTAATATCCGGAAGGATATTTTGCACGTTATTTTGCATAACTAGGTGAGTGTTCTTTGTTTGTTATATTTCCTTGACTTATTGGCTTGTTATTATTGATTGATAATGTGTTAAGTGCTTTTAATGATTGTTAAAACGAGTTTTCTAGGCGAGTGTGTACTTTATCGCACTCGACCTAAATAAATGTGAAATTTTCAATGATTAAATGATTAAATGCTAGTTGCGCATGAATGTAAGCCGTTTGGCTGAACTGGGCCCTGCCCTTCGTTACCGATCGACTCGAGCCAGAAGCGGACTCGGTCGGGCGATATGGTGACCCTGGGTGAATTTGGTATATTCGAGTATTACCTTGTAGTCCGGCTACGTCCGGATGGGTGGAGTCCGACCAACGTCCGGAAGGGGATGAATGAACGAACGAAGGCACGAGGGTTTACTTCTCAAAAAGGAAATTTTCAAATAATTAGAGGAATAAGGGGAAATGTCTGGGGAACGAACGAACGAACGAATAGCTCCATGTGAGCCCGTATCCTTTTAATGAATGTTACTATCGCTTTCCATTGTAAATGTTTCTTGAATTATTGATACTCCATGTTTAATGTATTGAATTGATTGTTTGATTATCTGTTCGGAACCTCACTGAGCTTTTAGCTCACCCCTTTAGTTTTGTTTTCCTTAACAGGGGACGGCGAGCAGAATGAGAGCATAGACTAGCCAGTCTAGTTCTTTTGTTTCTTTTGTTTCTTTTGTTTCTTTTGTAGTGGTTCTCGCCTAGTGCTTGGCACGGGCTGGACGTATGAAGGATTGAGAACCTTTGTATATTCGATCTTTACACTCCCTTTTGGGGATGGCAATGTATATAAGTTTCGCTTTAAGTTCTGGATCGTTGCCCTATTTATTCTTGTGATTTATTCAGATTTTAAGTGAGGACTGTAGTGAATGAGTGAGTCCCGGCGAGAGTTGGGCAGGCGGTCCGCCGAACCCTGGGGTACGCCCTAGGGAAAGGTGGGGCCGTCACAGGTGGTATCAGAGCTTAGGCTTCAGATATCTGTAGTGTATCCTAGGCTTGAAGTTTAGGATGCCGGACTGTGGGATTCGATTTGACTTGAAAGTTAAGCGATTGAGGGATAAAACCTATAGCTGCTTCGCGTGGTCTCTGTGCGGAGTGACCCTGGACTAAGCGGTGAATAAGTATGAAGGACTAAGTGAAGCTATGAATTGCGAATGTTATAGGTCTTAAATCTTTCTCATGGTATCTGAGGACCATAGATAGGTATGTCAGGTAGGAATTCCGATTGTAGATAGTTTACTCTTGGGACTGCAGCTCGAGATGTGAATTATCTTATTTCGGATTCTCGTGCCTGAGTACTCTAGAGTTACGGCGCTGCTAAGGAGTTGAGACTTGTATTTTGGGAACATGAACAGGCTTTGTCTGACTAGAATGAGCACAAGAGGTCAGGGACATCTAGTTTGGATAGTAAGTGACGTGAGAGACCGGACGGGCTGATACTGGGACGACTTTACCTTTTCCTTTTGATTTACCTGTATATTGTTACTACATGACGTTAGTATACCTGTGTGTACATGGTTATCTGTCCAACTTGATATGTATTTGTGTATTTGCTTATCCGTCTTCTTGATATGGCGTGTTATGTGCGTATATATTGATTTGTGTATTTGGAATGCTAGAATTTGTTACTGTAGTCAATTTACTGTGTTTATTCACTAAATTACCTTTTTGGGGGAAAAGAAAAGAAAAGAGAGGGGGAAAACATATATATGGACGGGAGACGTAGTCGTGGACGTGGAGCTAGTCGTGGCCGTGGAGCTAGGCAAGCTCAAGAACCGAGAGAAGAAAGAGAAACAGTGGCCGAGCAAGAACAGGGACCGAGGGTTGAGGCTGGAGATCAAATGGCGACGGCGATGCGACAAATGACAAATATCCTGGCACGACTGGTAGATCAACAAGGTCAAATGCCAGTGAATCAACCCCGGAATCCTGAGATCGGAGAGGATAAGGCTCTTGAGAGGTTCCAAAAGTTTCTACCTCCGAAATTTCAAGGAGGGCCTGATCCAGATATAGCTGAGCAGTGGTTGGAGGCAATGATTAATATCTTCGCGGCTTTGAATTACACGGAGCAAAGACAAGTAAATTTTGCTGTATTTCAATTCGAAGGACCAGCCCGCGCGTGGTGGAATGTAATTAAGGCCAAGTGGGAAAGAGAACAGACGGTATGGACATGGGCGAACTTTGTAAGGGAATTTAATGAAAAGTATCTCCCACCTTTAGTCCAAGAAAGGTGGGATGACGAATTTATTGGGTTGCGTCAGGGAACCCTAAGTGTGGCTGAATATGAGACCAAATTTACTAGACTGTCTAAATTCGCTTCCGAATTGGTGGTAACGGAGCGACGGAGAATAAGACGATTTATACAAGGACTAAATTTGGAAATCCAGGAGGCATTAGCGGCAGTTCAAGTTAATACGTTTACAGAGGCTCTTGAGAAGGCCCAAAGAATTGAGGATGTGAAAGCCCAAGTAAAAGCCTTTCAAACGCGGAAAAGAGATACATCCAGCAGTATACCTGAGGAATCTGGAGAAAAGATACTGCTCTCCAAAGTGCAAAAAGTGAACCATTCACCTCGCCCACCTTGGACATTAAGAGCAGTCGATGAAAGGTCCATGAAAGGAAGTCAGATCGGATCAAATGACATTTCTCGAGAAGATCCAACAGTAGTTCCTCGATTGGCCTGTGGATACTGTGGAAAGGCAAATCACACTGAGAATGATTGCTAGCGAAAAGGGGGAAAATGTTTGATTTGTGGGAGTAGCAATCATCAACTTAGCAATTGCCCGAAGAAACAGCCACGAGAGGGTAGTACTCAACAAGTGGAAGGAACCAAACTGAAACAAATTCATGAAAGAGGAAACCGAACAAAGGTATCAACACAAGTTTATGCCGTAGATCAGCACCGAGTTCTGGGGTCCTCCGAGGCGACGGAAGGTATGAATTTCGAGGTCGAAATTCTTTTAAGGGGGAGAGAGTGTGAGGACTCGCAAATTTCTTATATTTTTCTCAAAAATGCCTTTTATTTGGAAATTATTCATTTATTATAGCCTACTACCCAGTAATTCCATAATAAGTGCAAATGAACCTAGAAAGTAGGGTTTCACTTTTCGGTTTCAAGACTGGAGCAAATTAGGGTTTTCGCGATTTTTCACCGGATGATTTTTCGGTACGAAGCAAGGATCAAATTTGGTGATTAAAAGTGAGTTTTAGGTGAGAAATAATATGTGATTAGAAGCAATGATATAAGGTTAGTGAATAGGAAGTAAAAACCCTAATACGTGCGATTTAAGGAAAAACGGTGCGAACCGACGTGTACCGCGCACTACCTATTGAACGCACCGCTGGACCACCACTTTCTTACCACATGAGCTCATTGATATTTGAGCAAAATATCCCCTCATTTCCAGCTGCCTTTGACCGAAATTTGTGGCCAAAAGTGCAAGGAGAAGAAAGAGAAAATTTTGTGATTGTGGTTGATCCAAGTGTTGGCAAAACTTGTGGCTTAGACTAATCCTAATCTTCTTGCCTTTTAATCACCATAGAGCAGCCTTTCTTCTTCATTTTTCCTTGAGCTTGGCCGAGACAAGAGAGAGAGAAAGGGGGAGCAAGAGAAAACAATTTTCTTCTTGATTTGCACCATCTAAGTGAGGAATCAAAATTCTAAACCGATTAAAGAGTGAGTTGTGGGCTTGGGAAGCTAGGGGAACTAAAAATTTCCAAAGGTGGTGAAGTATCACTCTTTCAAGCTTTGTTTTGAGGTATAAGATCTGATCATGGTTCTTGTTCTTTTAATTTCTGGTTTAAGATGTTATCTAGCTCATGTTTTGATTAGACTACAAGTTATACAAGTTGTTGTGGTGATTTTGGATGATATATGCAAGTTAGGGTTTGATGATTTTCTGCCTAAAATTGTTGTATGGTTAGTATATGTTGTATATAAGATTATATAAGGGGCTTTGGTAGTGATTGGAACAAGGAAAGGAAGAAAATTCAATTGAAAACCAAAATTTCCAGATTTCTGGAATTTCATGTTTCAGTTCTGCCCGGTACTGTTACTCATAGTTAGAGGCCGAATTAGGCTTGGCATAAAACATAAAAGTTGTATAGAATGATATTTTATAGGTGCCTACAAAATTTCAACTCAATCAGAGCAACGTAGCCTGTGAAAAGACCGATTTACCCCTGCTGCCCTGTTTCTACCCGAACTTGATAATTGCCTCTGTAATTGGTTAATTTGATTGGGAATGCTTCTGATTTAGTTGTTGATGTCTTCTTAAGAATTGTATCCTTGTATCTTAGTTTTCGGATGGCTTTGGAATCACTCGATTTGGACTTAGGGAGCCTGACTTGTGATATTTGAGCGAGAATGCGGTTTGTAAACCTGTTTTGACGGTGCTGGTTTGGTACACTGATCTTTTGACCTAGTTGCACTACAAACTGGACTGAGTGACCTTCTTCAATCTTGTATCCCTTTCTCTTAGCTTCGAAATGGTATAAGTTTCACCTCAATCCGATAAGCGTAGCCTCGGATGTGCCCATTCCGCAAAACCCTATCAAATCTGTTTTTTTTGTAAACTTCATTTCCGCATTTGTTATTAGTTGATTTATGTCCTTGTATTGTCTTGAGCCTATGGAATGGCTATTGAAATGCATTTGTGTTGTGTATAAACTTGGGCTTGAATGAGAAAAATAATGAAGCCAAAATGGCTGGAAAATTAGGTAAACACAAAGGGCGTGCTGCCCAAATTTTCGCTCAAGGACTAAGTTTCTATTTGAATTTGTATATTTTCGTTTGGCAAATACTATGATCGTTTTACCATTCCAAAACATGATACCTCTTCAATTTGAAACGCCAAATGTTTACTTACTCTGTACCCAAAATATAGAAGTATGAGTTAGGGTTTTATCGGCCACAAGTGAACTACTTTCAAGTACGGTTTTAAGAGTCTTCCTTTTCCATATGATTTTCATCAAAACCCTTGTTATATAACCTCTACTTGAATATATAGTGACTTTTAGTCATACAAACGATTCTTTACGATTCCGAAAGAATATTTTCTTAGCCTATCTATTTGTCTTTTGATTTGTCGTTAGTCAAATGTTTTCCGTTGGAATTCTATAAGCCTTTTGAGCTTGGTTTTGCGATTGATTTTGAAACCCTAGTTATTTTCATCCTTGGGTCCAAACAACCCTATTTTTACTTGAAAGTTATCTTTACACGTTTTACTCCTAATTAGTCGGGTTTCTTCGTTTCCCCTTAAATGTTTTGCTCGATAAACTGTAATATGTTCTCTTGTTCAATCTTAGGTTTCATTGGTGACTAAGGGTAATATCCGGAAGGATATTTTGCACGTTATTTTGCATAACTAGGTGAGTGTTCTTTGTTTGTTATATTTCCTTGACTTATTGGCTTGTTATTATTGATTGATAATGTGTTAAGTGCTTTTAATGATTGTTAAAACGAGTTTTCTAGGCGAGTGTGTACTTTATCGCACTCGACCTAAATAAATGTGAAATTTTCAATGATTAAATGATTAAATGCTAGTTGCGCATGAATGTAAGCCGTTTGGCTGAACTGGGCCCTGCCCTTCGTTACCGATCGACTCGAGCCAGAAGCGGACTCGGTCGGGCGATATGGTGACCCTGGGTGAATTTGGTATATTCGAGTATTACCTTGTAGTCCGGCTACGTCCGGATGGGTGGAGTCCGACCAACGTCCGGAAGGGGATGAATGAACGAACGAAGGCACGAGGGTTTACTTCTCAAAAAGGAAATTTTCAAATAATTAGAGGAATAAGGGGAAATGTCTGGGGAACGAACGAACGAACGAATAGCTCCATGTGAGCCCGTATCCTTTTAATGAATGTTACTATCGCTTTCCATTGTAAATGTTTCTTGAATTATTGATACTCCATGTTTAATGTATTGAATTGATTGTTTGATTATCTGTTCGGAACCTCACTGAGCTTTTAGCTCACCCCTTTAGTTTTGTTTTCCTTAACAGGGGACGGCGAGCAGAATGAGAGCATAGACTAGCCAGTCTAGTTCTTTTGTTTCTTTTGTTTCTTTTGTTTCTTTTGTAGTGGTTCTCGCCTAGTGCTTGGCACGGGCTGGACGTATGAAGGATTGAGAACCTTTGTATATTCGATCTTTACACTCCCTTTTGGGGATGGCAATGTATATAAGTTTCGCTTTAAGTTCTGGATCGTTGCCCTATTTATTCTTGTGATTTATTCAGATTTTAAGTGAGGACTGTAGTGAATGAGTGAGTCCCGGCGAGAGTTGGGCAGGCGGTCCGCCGAACCCTGGGGTACGCCCTAGGGAAAGGTGGGGCCGTCACAGGTGGTATCAGAGCTTAGGCTTCAGATATCTGTAGTGTATCCTAGGCTTGAAGTTTAGGATGCCGGACTGTGGGATTCGATTTGACTTGAAAGTTAAGCGATTGAGGGATAAAACCTATAGCTGCTTCGCGTGGTCTCTGTGCGGAGTGACCCTGGACTAAGCGGTGAATAAGTATGAAGGACTAAGTGAAGCTATGAATTGCGAATGTTATAGGTCTTAAATCTTTCTCATGGTATCTGAGGACCATAGATAGGTATGTCAGGTAGGAATTCCGATTGTAGATAGTTTACTCTTGGGACTGCAGCTCGAGATGTGAATTATCTTATTTCGGATTCTCGTGCCTGAGTACTCTAGAGTTACGGCGCTGCTAAGGAGTTGAGACTTGTATTTTGGGAACATGAACAGGCTTTGTCTGACTAGAATGAGCACAAGAGGTCAGGGACATCTAGTTTGGATAGTAAGTGACGTGAGAGACCGGACGGGCTGATACTGGGACGACTTTACCTTTTCCTTTTGATTTACCTGTATATTGTTACTACATGACGTTAGTATACCTGTGTGTACATGGTTATCTGTCCAACTTGATATGTATTTGTGTATTTGCTTATCCGTCTTCTTGATATGGCGTGTTATGTGCGTATATATTGATTTGTGTATTTGGAATGCTAGAATTTGTTACTGTAGTCAATTTACTGTGTTTATTCACTAAATTACCTTTTTGGGGGAAAAGAAAAGAAAAGAGAGGGGGAAAACATATATATGGACGGGAGACGTAGTCGTGGACGTGGAGCTAGTCGTGGCCGTGGAGCTAGGCAAGCTCAAGAACCGAGAGAAGAAAGAGAAACAGTGGCCGAGCAAGAACAGGGACCGAGGGTTGAGGCTGGAGATCAAATGGCGACGGCGATGCGACAAATGACAAATATCCTGGCACGACTGGTAGATCAACAAGGTCAAATGCCAGTGAATCAACCCCGGAATCCTGAGATCGGAGAGGATAAGGCTCTTGAGAGGTTCCAAAAGTTTCTACCTCCGAAATTTCAAGGAGGGCCTGATCCAGATATAGCTGAGCAGTGGTTGGAGGCAATGATTAATATCTTCGCGGCTTTGAATTACACGGAGCAAAGACAAGTAAATTTTGCTGTATTTCAATTCGAAGGACCAGCCCGCGCGTGGTGGAATGTAATTAAGGCCAAGTGGGAAAGAGAACAGACGGTATGGACATGGGCGAACTTTGTAAGGGAATTTAATGAAAAGTATCTCCCACCTTTAGTCCAAGAAAGGTGGGATGACGAATTTATTGGGTTGCGTCAGGGAACCCTAAGTGTGGCTGAATATGAGACCAAATTTACTAGACTGTCTAAATTCGCTTCCGAATTGGTGGTAACGGAGCGACGGAGAATAAGACGATTTATACAAGGACTAAATTTGGAAATCCAGGAGGCATTAGCGGCAGTTCAAGTTAATACGTTTACAGAGGCTCTTGAGAAGGCCCAAAGAATTGAGGATGTGAAAGCCCAAGTAAAAGCCTTTCAAACGCGGAAAAGAGATACATCCAGCAGTATACCTGAGGAATCTGGAGAAAAGATACTGCTCTCCAAAGTGCAAAAAGTGAACCATTCACCTCGCCCACCTTGGACATTAAGAGCAGTCGATGAAAGGTCCATGAAAGGAAGTCAGATCGGATCAAATGACATTTCTCGAGAAGATCCAACAGTAGTTCCTCGAT
This sequence comes from Coffea arabica, assembly GCF_036785885.1. Taxonomy (NCBI): domain Eukaryota; kingdom Viridiplantae; phylum Streptophyta; class Magnoliopsida; order Gentianales; family Rubiaceae; genus Coffea; species Coffea arabica. The sequence goes on along the minus strand of NC_092311.1, from coordinate 22,827,099 downwards.
TGGCCTGTGGATACTGTGGAAAGGCAAATCACACTGAGAATGATTGCTAGCGAAAAGGGGGAAAATGTTTGATTTGTGGGAGTAGCAATCATCAACTTAGCAATTGCCCGAAGAAACAGCCACGAGAGGGTAGTACTCAACAAGTGGAAGGAACCAAACTGAAACAAATTCATGAAAGAGGAAACCGAACAAAGGTATCAACACAAGTTTATGCCGTAGATCAGCACCGAGTTCTGGGGTCCTCCGAGGCGACGGAAGGTATGAATTTCGAGGTCGAAATTCTTTTAAGGGGGAGAGAGTGTGAGGACTCGCAAATTTCTTATATTTTTCTCAAAAATGCCTTTTATTTGGAAATTATTCATTTATTATAGCCTACTACCCAGTAATTCCATAATAAGTGCAAATGAACCTAGAAAGTAGGGTTTCACTTTTCGGTTTCAAGACTGGAGCAAATTAGGGTTTTCGCGATTTTTCACCGGATGATTTTTCGGTACGAAGCAAGGATCAAATTTGGTGATTAAAAGTGAGTTTTAGGTGAGAAATAATATGTGATTAGAAGCAATGATATAAGGTTAGTGAATAGGAAGTAAAAACCCTAATACGTGCGATTTAAGGAAAAACGGTGCGAACCGACGTGTACCGCGCACTACCTATTGAACGCACCGCTGGACCACCACTTTCTTACCACATGAGCTCATTGATATTTGAGCAAAATATCCCCTCATTTCCAGCTGCCTTTGACCGAAATTTGTGGCCAAAAGTGCAAGGAGAAGAAAGAGAAAATTTTGTGATTGTGGTTGATCCAAGTGTTGGCAAAACTTGTGGCTTAGACTAATCCTAATCTTCTTGCCTTTTAATCACCATAGAGCAGCCTTTCTTCTTCATTTTTCCTTGAGCTTGGCCGAGACAAGAGAGAGAGAAAGGGGGAGCAAGAGAAAACAATTTTCTTCTTGATTTGCACCATCTAAGTGAGGAATCAAAATTCTAAACCGATTAAAGAGTGAGTTGTGGGCTTGGGAAGCTAGGGGAACTAAAAATTTCCAAAGGTGGTGAAGTATCACTCTTTCAAGCTTTGTTTTGAGGTATAAGATCTGATCATGGTTCTTGTTCTTTTAATTTCTGGTTTAAGATGTTATCTAGCTCATGTTTTGATTAGACTACAAGTTATACAAGTTGTTGTGGTGATTTTGGATGATATATGCAAGTTAGGGTTTGATGATTTTCTGCCTAAAATTGTTGTATGGTTAGTATATGTTGTATATAAGATTATATAAGGGGCTTTGGTAGTGATTGGAACAAGGAAAGGAAGAAAATTCAATTGAAAACCAAAATTTCCAGATTTCTGGAATTTCATGTTTCAGTTCTGCCCGGTACTGTTACTCATAGTTAGAGGCCGAATTAGGCTTGGCATAAAACATAAAAGTTGTATAGAATGATATTTTATAGGTGCCTACAAAATTTCAACTCAATCAGAGCAACGTAGCCTGTGAAAAGACCGATTTACCCCTGCTGCCCTGTTTCTACCCGAACTTGATAATTGCCTCTGTAATTGGTTAATTTGATTGGGAATGCTTCTGATTTAGTTGTTGATGTCTTCTTAAGAATTGTATCCTTGTATCTTAGTTTTCGGATGGCTTTGGAATCACTCGATTTGGACTTAGGGAGCCTGACTTGTGATATTTGAGCGAGAATGCGGTTTGTAAACCTGTTTTGACGGTGCTGGTTTGGTACACTGATCTTTTGACCTAGTTGCACTACAAACTGGACTGAGTGACCTTCTTCAATCTTGTATCCCTTTCTCTTAGCTTCGAAATGGTATAAGTTTCACCTCAATCCGATAAGCGTAGCCTCGGATGTGCCCATTCCGCAAAACCCTATCAAATCTGTTTTTTTTGTAAACTTCATTTCCGCATTTGTTATTAGTTGATTTATGTCCTTGTATTGTCTTGAGCCTATGGAATGGCTATTGAAATGCATTTGTGTTGTGTATAAACTTGGGCTTGAATGAGAAAAATAATGAAGCCAAAATGGCTGGAAAATTAGGTAAACACAAAGGGCGTGCTGCCCAAATTTTCGCTCAAGGACTAAGTTTCTATTTGAATTTGTATATTTTCGTTTGGCAAATACTATGATCGTTTTACCATTCCAAAACATGATACCTCTTCAATTTGAAACGCCAAATGTTTACTTACTCTGTACCCAAAATATAGAAGTATGAGTTAGGGTTTTATCGGCCACAAGTGAACTACTTTCAAGTACGGTTTTAAGAGTCTTCCTTTTCCATATGATTTTCATCAAAACCCTTGTTATATAACCTCTACTTGAATATATAGTGACTTTTAGTCATACAAACGATTCTTTACGATTCCGAAAGAATATTTTCTTAGCCTATCTATTTGTCTTTTGATTTGTCGTTAGTCAAATGTTTTCCGTTGGAATTCTATAAGCCTTTTGAGCTTGGTTTTGCGATTGATTTTGAAACCCTAGTTATTTTCATCCTTGGGTCCAAACAACCCTATTTTTACTTGAAAGTTATCTTTACACGTTTTACTCCTAATTAGTCGGGTTTCTTCGTTTCCCCTTAAATGTTTTGCTCGATAAACTGTAATATGTTCTCTTGTTCAATCTTAGGTTTCATTGGTGACTAAGGGTAATATCCGGAAGGATATTTTGCACGTTATTTTGCATAACTAGGTGAGTGTTCTTTGTTTGTTATATTTCCTTGACTTATTGGCTTGTTATTATTGATTGATAATGTGTTAAGTGCTTTTAATGATTGTTAAAACGAGTTTTCTAGGCGAGTGTGTACTTTATCGCACTCGACCTAAATAAATGTGAAATTTTCAATGATTAAATGATTAAATGCTAGTTGCGCATGAATGTAAGCCGTTTGGCTGAACTGGGCCCTGCCCTTCGTTACCGATCGACTCGAGCCAGAAGCGGACTCGGTCGGGCGATATGGTGACCCTGGGTGAATTTGGTATATTCGAGTATTACCTTGTAGTCCGGCTACGTCCGGATGGGTGGAGTCCGACCAACGTCCGGAAGGGGATGAATGAACGAACGAAGGCACGAGGGTTTACTTCTCAAAAAGGAAATTTTCAAATAATTAGAGGAATAAGGGGAAATGTCTGGGGAACGAACGAACGAACGAATAGCTCCATGTGAGCCCGTATCCTTTTAATGAATGTTACTATCGCTTTCCATTGTAAATGTTTCTTGAATTATTGATACTCCATGTTTAATGTATTGAATTGATTGTTTGATTATCTGTTCGGAACCTCACTGAGCTTTTAGCTCACCCCTTTAGTTTTGTTTTCCTTAACAGGGGACGGCGAGCAGAATGAGAGCATAGACTAGCCAGTCTAGTTCTTTTGTTTCTTTTGTTTCTTTTGTTTCTTTTGTAGTGGTTCTCGCCTAGTGCTTGGCACGGGCTGGACGTATGAAGGATTGAGAACCTTTGTATATTCGATCTTTACACTCCCTTTTGGGGATGGCAATGTATATAAGTTTCGCTTTAAGTTCTGGATCGTTGCCCTATTTATTCTTGTGATTTATTCAGATTTTAAGTGAGGACTGTAGTGAATGAGTGAGTCCCGGCGAGAGTTGGGCAGGCGGTCCGCCGAACCCTGGGGTACGCCCTAGGGAAAGGTGGGGCCGTCACAGGTGGTATCAGAGCTTAGGCTTCAGATATCTGTAGTGTATCCTAGGCTTGAAGTTTAGGATGCCGGACTGTGGGATTCGATTTGACTTGAAAGTTAAGCGATTGAGGGATAAAACCTATAGCTGCTTCGCGTGGTCTCTGTGCGGAGTGACCCTGGACTAAGCGGTGAATAAGTATGAAGGACTAAGTGAAGCTATGAATTGCGAATGTTATAGGTCTTAAATCTTTCTCATGGTATCTGAGGACCATAGATAGGTATGTCAGGTAGGAATTCCGATTGTAGATAGTTTACTCTTGGGACTGCAGCTCGAGATGTGAATTATCTTATTTCGGATTCTCGTGCCTGAGTACTCTAGAGTTACGGCGCTGCTAAGGAGTTGAGACTTGTATTTTGGGAACATGAACAGGCTTTGTCTGACTAGAATGAGCACAAGAGGTCAGGGACATCTAGTTTGGATAGTAAGTGACGTGAGAGACCGGACGGGCTGATACTGGGACGACTTTACCTTTTCCTTTTGATTTACCTGTATATTGTTACTACATGACGTTAGTATACCTGTGTGTACATGGTTATCTGTCCAACTTGATATGTATTTGTGTATTTGCTTATCCGTCTTCTTGATATGGCGTGTTATGTGCGTATATATTGATTTGTGTATTTGGAATGCTAGAATTTGTTACTGTAGTCAATTTACTGTGTTTATTCACTAAATTACCTTTTTGGGGGAAAAGAAAAGAAAAGAGAGGGGGAAAACATATATATGGACGGGAGACGTAGTCGTGGACGTGGAGCTAGTCGTGGCCGTGGAGCTAGGCAAGCTCAAGAACCGAGAGAAGAAAGAGAAACAGTGGCCGAGCAAGAACAGGGACCGAGGGTTGAGGCTGGAGATCAAATGGCGACGGCGATGCGACAAATGACAAATATCCTGGCACGACTGGTAGATCAACAAGGTCAAATGCCAGTGAATCAACCCCGGAATCCTGAGATCGGAGAGGATAAGGCTCTTGAGAGGTTCCAAAAGTTTCTACCTCCGAAATTTCAAGGAGGGCCTGATCCAGATATAGCTGAGCAGTGGTTGGAGGCAATGATTAATATCTTCGCGGCTTTGAATTACACGGAGCAAAGACAAGTAAATTTTGCTGTATTTCAATTCGAAGGACCAGCCCGCGCGTGGTGGAATGTAATTAAGGCCAAGTGGGAAAGAGAACAGACGGTATGGACATGGGCGAACTTTGTAAGGGAATTTAATGAAAAGTATCTCCCACCTTTAGTCCAAGAAAGGTGGGATGACGAATTTATTGGGTTGCGTCAGGGAACCCTAAGTGTGGCTGAATATGAGACCAAATTTACTAGACTGTCTAAATTCGCTTCCGAATTGGTGGTAACGGAGCGACGGAGAATAAGACGATTTATACAAGGACTAAATTTGGAAATCCAGGAGGCATTAGCGGCAGTTCAAGTTAATACGTTTACAGAGGCTCTTGAGAAGGCCCAAAGAATTGAGGATGTGAAAGCCCAAGTAAAAGCCTTTCAAACGCGGAAAAGAGATACATCCAGCAGTATACCTGAGGAATCTGGAGAAAAGATACTGCTCTCCAAAGTGCAAAAAGTGAACCATTCACCTCGCCCACCTTGGACATTAAGAGCAGTCGATGAAAGGTCCATGAAAGGAAGTCAGATCGGATCAAATGACATTTCTCGAGAAGATCCAACAGTAGTTCCTCGATTGGCCTGTGGATACTGTGGAAAGGCAAATCACACTGAGAATGATTGCTAGCGAAAAGGGGGAAAATGTTTGATTTGTGGGAGTAGCAATCATCAACTTAGCAATTGCCCGAAGAAACAGCCACGAGAGGGTAGTACTCAACAAGTGGAAGGAACCAAACTGAAACAAATTCATGAAAGAGGAAACCGAACAAAGGTATCAACACAAGTTTATGCCGTAGATCAGCACCGAGTTCTGGGGTCCTCCGAGGCGACGGAAGGTATGAATTTCGAGGTCGAAATTCTTTTAAGGGGGAGAGAGTGTGAGGACTCGCAAATTTCTTATATTTTTCTCAAAAATGCCTTTTATTTGGAAATTATTCATTTATTATAGCCTACTACCCAGTAATTCCATAATAAGTGCAAATGAACCTAGAAAGTAGGGTTTCACTTTTCGGTTTCAAGACTGGAGCAAATTAGGGTTTTCGCGATTTTTCACCGGATGATTTTTCGGTACGAAGCAAGGATCAAATTTGGTGATTAAAAGTGAGTTTTAGGTGAGAAATAATATGTGATTAGAAGCAATGATATAAGGTTAGTGAATAGGAAGTAAAAACCCTAATACGTGCGATTTAAGGAAAAACGGTGCGAACCGACGTGTACCGCGCACTACCTATTGAACGCACCGCTGGACCACCACTTTCTTACCACATGAGCTCATTGATATTTGAGCAAAATATCCCCTCATTTCCAGCTGCCTTTGACCGAAATTTGTGGCCAAAAGTGCAAGGAGAAGAAAGAGAAAATTTTGTGATTGTGGTTGATCCAAGTGTTGGCAAAACTTGTGGCTTAGACTAATCCTAATCTTCTTGCCTTTTAATCACCATAGAGCAGCCTTTCTTCTTCATTTTTCCTTGAGCTTGGCCGAGACAAGAGAGAGAGAAAGGGGGAGCAAGAGAAAACAATTTTCTTCTTGATTTGCACCATCTAAGTGAGGAATCAAAATTCTAAACCGATTAAAGAGTGAGTTGTGGGCTTGGGAAGCTAGGGGAACTAAAAATTTCCAAAGGTGGTGAAGTATCACTCTTTCAAGCTTTGTTTTGAGGTATAAGATCTGATCATGGTTCTTGTTCTTTTAATTTCTGGTTTAAGATGTTATCTAGCTCATGTTTTGATTAGACTACAAGTTATACAAGTTGTTGTGGTGATTTTGGATGATATATGCAAGTTAGGGTTTGATGATTTTCTGCCTAAAATTGTTGTATGGTTAGTATATGTTGTATATAAGATTATATAAGGGGCTTTGGTAGTGATTGGAACAAGGAAAGGAAGAAAATTCAATTGAAAACCAAAATTTCCAGATTTCTGGAATTTCATGTTTCAGTTCTGCCCGGTACTGTTACTCATAGTTAGAGGCCGAATTAGGCTTGGCATAAAACATAAAAGTTGTATAGAATGATATTTTATAGGTGCCTACAAAATTTCAACTCAATCAGAGCAACGTAGCCTGTGAAAAGACCGATTTACCCCTGCTGCCCTGTTTCTACCCGAACTTGATAATTGCCTCTGTAATTGGTTAATTTGATTGGGAATGCTTCTGATTTAGTTGTTGATGTCTTCTTAAGAATTGTATCCTTGTATCTTAGTTTTCGGATGGCTTTGGAATCACTCGATTTGGACTTAGGGAGCCTGACTTGTGATATTTGAGCGAGAATGCGGTTTGTAAACCTGTTTTGACGGTGCTGGTTTGGTATACTGATCTTTTGACCTAGTTGCACTACAAACTGGACTGAGTGACCTTCTTCAATCTTGTATCCCTTTCTCTTAGCTTCGAAATGGTATAAGTTTCACCTCAATCCGATAAGCGTAGCCTCGGATGTGCCCATTCCGCAAAACCCTATCAAATCTGTTTTTTTTGTAAACTTCATTTCCGCATTTGTTATTAGTTGATTTATGTCCTTGTATTGTCTTGAGCCTATGGAACGGCTATTGAAATGCATTTGTGTTGTGTATAAACTTGGGCTTGAATGAGAAAAATAATGAAGCCAAAATGGCTGGAAAATTAGGTAAACACAAAGGGCGTGCTGCCCAAATTTTCGCTCAAGGACTAAGTTTCTATTTGAATTTGTATATTTTCGTTTGGCAAATACTATGATCGTTTTACCATTCCAAAACATGATACCTCTTCAATTTGAAACGCCAAATGTTTACTTACTCTGTACCCAAAATATAGAAGTATGAGTTAGGGTTTTATCGGCCACAAGTGAACTACTTTCAAGTACGGTTTTAAGAGTCTTCCTTTTCCATATGATTTTCATCAAAACCCTTGTTATATAACCTCTACTTGAATATATAGTGACTTTTAGTCATACAAACGATTCTTTACGATTCCGAAAGAATATTTTCTTAGCCTATCTATTTGTCTTTTGATTTGTCGTTAGTCAAATGTTTTCCGTTGGAATTCTATAAGCCTTTTGAGCTTGGTTTTGCGATTGATTTTGAAACCCTAGTTATTTTCATCCTTGGGTCCAAACAACCCTATTTTTACTTGAAAGTTATCTTTACACGTTTTACTCCTAATTAGTCGGGTTTCTTCGTTTCCCCTTAAATGTTTTGCTCGATAAACTGTAATATGTTCTCTTGTTCAATCTTAGGTTTCATTGGTGACTAAGGGTAATATCCGGAAGGATATTTTGCACGTTATTTTGCATAACTAGGTGAGTGTTCTTTGTTTGTTATATTTCCTTGACTTATTGGCTTGTTATTATTGATTGATAATGTGTTAAGTGCTTTTAATGATTGTTAAAACGAGTTTTCTAGGCGAGTGTGTACTTTATCGCACTCGACCTAAATAAATGTGAAATTTTCAATGATTAAATGATTAAATGCTAGTTGCGCATGAATGTAAGCCGTTTGGCTGAACTGGGCCCTGCCCTTCGTTACCGATCGACTCGAGCCAGAAGCGGACTCGGTCGGGCGATATGGTGACCCTGGGTGAATTTGGTATATTCGAGTATTACCTTGTAGTCCGGCTACGTCCGGATGGGTGGAGTCCGACCAACGTCCGGAAGGGGATGAATGAACGAACGAAGGCACGAGGGTTTACTTCTCAAAAAGGAAATTTTCAAATAATTAGAGGAATAAGGGGAAATGTCTGGGGAACGAACGAACGAACGAATAGCTCCATGTGAGCCCGTATCCTTTTAATGAATGTTACTATCGCTTTCCATTGTAAATGTTTCTTGAATTATTGATACTCCATGTTTAATGTATTGAATTGATTGTTTGATTATCTGTTCGGAACCTCACTGAGCTTTTAGCTCACCCCTTTAGTTTTGTTTTCCTTAACAGGGGACGGCGAGCAGAATGAGAGCATAGACTAGCCAGTCTAGTTCTTTTGTTTCTTTTGTTTCTTTTGTTTCTTTTGTAGTGGTTCTCGCCTAGTGCTTGGCACGGGCTGGACGTATGAAGGATTGAGAACCTTTGTATATTCGATCTTTACACTCCCTTTTGGGGATGGCAATGTATATAAGTTTCGCTTTAAGTTCTGGATCGTTGCCCTATTTATTCTTGTGATTTATTCAGATTTTAAGTGAGGACTGTAGTGAATGAGTGAGTCCCGGCGAGAGTTGGGCAGGCGGTCCGCCGAACCCTGGGGTACGCCCTAGGGAAAGGTGGGGCCGTCACAGGTGGTATCAGAGCTTAGGCTTCAGATATCTGTAGTGTATCCTAGGCTTGAAGTTTAGGATGCCGGACTGTGGGATTCGATTTGACTTGAAAGTTAAGCGATTGAGGGATAAAACCTATAGCTGCTTCGCGTGGTCTCTGTGCGGAGTGACCCTGGACTAAGCGGTGAATAAGTATGAAGGACTAAGTGAAGCTATGAATTGCGAATGTTATAGGTCTTAAATCTTTCTCATGGTATCTGAGGACCATAGATAGGTATGTCAGGTAGGAATTCCGATTGTAGATAGTTTACTCTTGGGACTGCAGCTCGAGATGTGAATTATCTTATTTCGGATTCTCGTGCCTGAGTACTCTAGAGTTACGGCGCTGCTAAGGAGTTGAGACTTGTATTTTGGGAACATGAACAGGCTTTGTCTGACTAGAATGAGCACAAGAGGTCAGGGACATCTAGTTTGGATAGTAAGTGACGTGAGAGACCGGACGGGCTGATACTGGGACGACTTTACCTTTTCCTTTTGATTTACCTGTATATTGTTACTACATGACGTTAGTATACCTGTGTGTACATGGTTATCTGTCCAACTTGATATGTATTTGTGTATTTGCTTATCCGCCTTCTTGATATGGCGTGTTATGTGCGTATATATTGATTTGTGTATTTGGAATGCTAGAATTTGTTACTGTAGTCAATTTACTGTGTTTATTCACTAAATTACCTTTTTGGGGGAAAAGAAAAGAAAAGAGAGGGGGAAAACATATATATGGACGGGAGACGTAGTCGTGGACGTGGAGCTAGTCGTGGCCGTGGAGCTAGGCAAGCTCAAGAACCGAGAGAAGAAAGAGAAACAGTGGCCGAGCAAGAACAGGGACCGAGGGTTGAGGCTGGAGATCAAATGGCGACGGCGATGCGACAAATGACAAATATCCTGGCACGACTGGTAGATCAACAAGGTCAAATGCCAGTGAATCAACCCCGGAATCCTGAGATCGGAGAGGATAAGGCTCTTGAGAGGTTCCAAAAGTTTCTACCTCCGAAATTTCAAGGAGGGCCTGATCCAGATATAGCTGAGCAGTGGTTGGAGGCAATGATTAATATCTTCGCGGCTTTGAATTACACGGAGCAAAGACAAGTAAATTTTGCTGTATTTCAATTCGAAGGACCAGCCCGCGCGTGGTGGAATGTAATTAAGGCCAAGTGGGAAAGAGAACAGACGGTATGGACATGGGCGAACTTTGTAAGGGAATTTAATGAAAAGTATCTCCCACCTTTAGTCCAAGAAAGGTGGGATGACGAATTTATTGGGTTGCGTCAGGGAACCCTAAGTGTGGCTGAATATGAGACCAAATTTACTAGACTGTCTAAATTCGCTTCCGAATTGGTGGTAACGGAGCGACGGAGAATAAGACGATTTATACAAGGACTAAATTTGGAAATCCAGGAGGCATTAGCGGCAGTTCAAGTTAATACGTTTACAGAGGCTCTTGAGAAGGCCCAAAGAATTGAGGATGTGAAAGCCCAAGTAAAAGCCTTTCAAACGCGGAAAAGAGATACATCCAGCAGTATACCTGAGGAATCTGGAGAAAAGATACTGCTCTCCAAAGTGCAAAAAGTGAACCATTCACCTCGCCCACCTTGGACATTAAGAGCAGTCGATGAAAGGTCCATGAAAGGAAGTCAGATCGGATCAAATGACATTTCTCGAGAAGATCCAACAGTAGTTCCTCGATTGGCCTGTGGATACTGTGGAAAGGCAAATCACACTGAGAATGATTGCTAGCGAAAAGGGGGAAAATGTTTGATTTGTGGGAGTAGCAATCATCAACTTAGCAATTGCCCGAAGAAACAGCCACGAGAGGGTAGTACTCAACAAGTGGAAGGAACCAAACTGAAACAAATTCATGAAAGAGGAAACCGAACAAAGGTATCAACACAAGTTTATGCCGTAGATCAGCACCGAGTTCTGGGGTCCTCCGAGGCGACGGAAGGTATGAATTTCGAGGTCGAAATTCTTTTAAGGGGGAGAGAGTGTGAGGACTCGCAAATTTCTTATATTTTTCTCAAAAATGCCTTTTATTTGGAAATTATTCATTTATTATAGCCTACTACCCAGTAATTCCATAATAAGTGCAAATGAACCTAGAAAGTAGGGTTTCACTTTTCGGTTTCAAGACTGGAGCAAATTAGGGTTTTCGCGATTTTTCACCGGATGATTTTTCGGTACGAAGCAAGGATCAAATTTGGTGATTAAAAGTGAGTTTTAGGTGAGAAATAATATGTGATTAGAAGCAATGATATAAGGTTAGTGAATAGGAAGTAAAAACCCTAATACGTGCGATTTAAGGAAAAACGGTGCGAACCGACGTGTACCGCGCACTACCTATTGAACGCACCGCTGGACCACCACTTTCTTACCACATGAGCTCATTGATATTTGAGCAAAATATCCCCTCATTTCCAGCTGCCTTTGACCGAAATTTGTGGCCAAAAGTGCAAGGAGAAGAAAGAGAAAATTTTGTGATTGTGGTTGATCCAAGTGTTGGCAAAACTTGTGGCTTAGACTAATCCTAATCTTCTTGCCTTTTAATCACCATAGAGCAGCCTTTCTTCTTCATTTTTCCTTGAGCTTGGCCGAGACAAGAGAGAGAGAAAGGGGGAGCAAGAGAAAACAATTTTCTTCTTGATTTGCACCATCTAAGTGAGGAATCAAAATTCTAAACCGATTAAAGAGTGAGTTGTGGGCTTGGGAAGCTAGGGGAACTAAAAATTTCCAAAGGTGGTGAAGTATCACTCTTTCAAGCTTTGTTTTGAGGTATAAGATCTGATCATGGTTCTTGTTCTTTTAATTTCTGGTTTAAGATGTTATCTAGCTCATGTTTTGATTAGACTACAAGTTATACAAGTTGTTGTGGTGATTTTGGATGATATATGCAAGTTAGGGTTTGATGATTTTCTGCCTAAAATTGTTGTATGGTTAGTATATGTTGTATATAAGATTATATAAGGGGCTTTGGTAGTGATTGGAACAAGGAAAGGAAGAAAATTCAATTGAAAACCAAAATTTCCAGATTTCTGGAATTTCATGTTTCAGTTCTGCCCGGTACTGTTACTCATAGTTAGAGGCCGAATTAGGCTTGGCATAAAACATAAAAGTTGTATAGAATGATATTTTATAGGTGCCTACAAAATTTCAACTCAATCAGAGCAACGTAGCCTGTGAAAAGACCGATTTACCCCTGCTGCCCTGTTTCTACCCGAACTTGATAATTGCCTCTGTAATTGGTTAATTTGATTGGGAATGCTTCTGATTTAGTTGTTGATGTCTTCTTAAGAATTGTATCCTTGTATCTTAGTTTTCGGATGGCTTTGGAATCACTCGATTTGGACTTAGGGAGCCTGACTTGTGATATTTGAGCGAGAATGCGGTTTGTAAACCTGTTTTGACGGTGCTGGTTTGGTATACTGATCTTTTGACCTAGTTGCACTACAAACTGGACTGAGTGACCTTCTTCAATCTTGTATCCCTTTCTCTTAGCTTCGAAATGGTATAAGTTTCACCTCAATCCGATAAGCGTAGCCTCGGATGTGCCCATTCCGCAAAACCCTATCAAATCTGTTTTTTTTGTAAACTTCATTTCCGCATTTGTTATTAGTTGATTTATGTCCTTGTATTGTCTTGAGCCTATGGAACGGCTATTGAAATGCATTTGTGTTGTGTATAAACTTGGGCTTGAATGAGAAAAATAATGAAGCCAAAATGGCTGGAAAATTAGGTAAACACAAAGGGCGTGCTGCCCAAATTTTCGCTCAAGGACTAAGTTTCTATTTGAATTTGTATATTTTCGTTTGGCAAATACTATGATCGTTTTACCATTCCAAAACATGATACCTCTTCAATTTGAAACGCCAAATGTTTACTTACTCTGTACCCAAAATATAGAAGTATGAGTTAGGGTTTTATCGGCCACAAGTGAACTTGATACGTTCCTCGATCAACACGTTTCGAGACACGTAGCACGTTTGCCCAAGGATCTAGCGAGGATGTCCAACGCTTGGAATTGCGGGATCTAGAACCAAACGGACGACACGATTTGATTCAAGACGGTAGACGACACTCCGATGAAGGTGAATACTCCAGGGGAATAGGTCGGTAGAACAATCTAGGACAGGACGCAAGACTGCTCAAAACCCTTGCCAAAGCAAGTAAAGGGGTCGAATCTCTCTCTCAAGAAGAATCGAAAATATGCAAAACTTTATTGATAAAACGTCTCCCTAAAACCTTACAAAGCAAGCCTATTTATAGGCTAAAGTGACTAAAACCCTAAAGGGGCTAGGTAAAGGAAAAAGTCGGCCCATGCTCTTGGAACAAGATGGGCCGGCCCATGCTCTTACTTAATCATTAACTAATTGCTAACTAATTGATGGGGCCTAAGGCCTTATTCTCTTGGTGGCCCGCTTGACTCTTCGTGGGCTTGGATCATGGTGTAAATGGCTCGATTGTCTCTCTCCAAGCCCTCAATATCTTTGTGAACTCCATGTTGGTCTTGAACGTTCCTTGAATTGCTTAGCCCGTGCACATGTGACTGGGCCCAATGGTACTTGAACTGGGTCATTGGTGGGCCAAGGTCCGTGCACACATCAGTCCCCTCCTCTTAAGAAGGATTTGTCCTCAAATCTAGATGGGGATGGAAGATACTAACAAGAGTTAGTAGTATGACAACTCAAATCGATAGTGCGTTTGGAAGTCAGCCACGTTGGGAACAAATGAAAGGTCACGAGCCAAGTTAAATGTCGTTTGGTCAGCTTCATTAGGCTCTCAAACAAGGACATGCGCCAAGATAGGAAAGAGCTTGTGTAAGGCTCGCGAAACTTCCAGGTAGCAATCCAAAGCGCTCTAATCATCCTTCGGCCATGCATTGTTATAGTGTCACCATTCTCGTGCACAAGATAAGGATCTTCAGAATGATGCTCATGGGAGCAAGAGAAATTCCAAATCGGGTTTGTCAAGGTGGTATGACTCGTCCTTGGTTGTTGCTGATTTGGCACAACTTGCCTATTTGGAGGTGAAACATTGAACCAATCGGGTTGCACTTCCCTAGAAGTACGAACCAGTGATGTAAGACCAACGTTCGGATCTTTATTGACACATTTGTGGGTATCACCCGACAAAAGTGGCAGCAATGAAGTGAGACGCACTCCATACGAATCATATGAATTTGTGCAAGTTGGAGTTGGTGAAGTAAGCTCGTGGTGACCAGCTTTTGGACTGGTGAAGAAGCACGAACATGCTCCACTTTCAGCAGGAATAAGCACGAAATCGGGTTGCAAGTCCTTAACCATAGTTGGAAAATTTTGGACAGCATTACAACCTACAAAAACAAAATAACCTTCAACTTGAAGCAATTCGGAAATCGGGTAAAGAACTAATGGTACATTATTAACTAGATGGTAAGAAGGTGTAGAGCAAGATGGAAATGAGAAAACTCCCTTTGACACTTCAATATTCCTTCTACCAATTGATTCAACTTGAGATGCCAGTGCTAGTCCTTTACACTTCTCTTTAACACCTACATGAGAGCGACAAGAGTTAGTGCTAGTATCATGCTCAAAATAAGGCAAAGGTGAGGAATAAACCATAGGTAGAGAACAAGCAGTAGAATCTGAAATTTCCCTTTTAAGACGAGCTCGAATCAATCCTCCAATGGTGTGGACGGGTTTGAGTTGACATGGTTCCATGAATTGAGACCAAAGAGATTTAGCTCCTAGAAGACAAACTCCATGGAAACTCGCAAAGTGTCCAAGTGACATGGGAATGGAACATGCCATGACCAACTCTACTTGACTTTGTTTAATCTGCACAAAAGAAGAGGTACTAAACAAAACACATGTTAGCTTGTTAGCAAACAACACGTCCAGACTTTCAACTTTTGCGAACATGGCCAACTCCTCCTCTTTACTCATCAATAAGGCCAAACTATTCTTGCCTTTTCCCACTCCATTTGTCTCGGACCATTGTCCATTCATTGCACTTGAGTTCGGATTATGTTCATGGCTTAGTTGCATCTCATTCATAGAGGGCTCTTCAATCGACGAGGGACTAGGATGAATATTTCCTTTGTTACCACCAGTCGACACATGATTAAGTTGCTCCAAGTGGGAATCCCATACTTGGCTAAGTCTTTCCATCATAGAATCAATCAATGCATTAGTCCGACTTCGGAATTTATCCTTTGATTCACGAAGCTTTGACTCAATTCGAGAATTCTCAAACTCCTCGTCTTGATTGTCAAGACACTTCTTAGATGCACCTCGTTTGCTTGAAGTTGACCTCGATTTAGATGCTCTACGCAGACTTCTTTGGTCCTTCTCACACTCATCACAATCTTGTTTATACCTTTCATATACACACAAAGCACGGTGGCGTTGCATCTCCTCCCGGAGTGAATGATACCCACGTTGTGAACTGGATGGCATGGTACTAGAGTACTTGAGAGTAGTCTGCTTGGAGCCCCTCCTCTTGAGAGGCTCATTGTCCAAGAATTCTTGGTTGTATGAGTAAGAGGCAACTCCCCTAGGCATGATTATGTGACCTGCAAAAATGGTTAGCAAAGAAAAGGAATTTTCCTCCCACACACAAGCTCACGTTTGTACACTCGACTCTCGTGTATCACTCAGGCTGATGACACTCTAATGGTCTTACCATTACACTTACGTTGCCGGATTGAGTAACTTGAGCAATGCCGCACAAGGTCCAAGAATTGTTCACCAAGTTTCGCACAAGAGTAACCAACGAGCAAAGATACTTTGGACACACTTGAGATACTGTTTTATGACCTAAATAATGTAGGTGAGCAGCCCAAGATGATCGACACTAGATAAGACACAAAACTCAAAAGCTGAAATTTTGGAATTCCGAGGAAGAACTCTACCCGCACCAATTTCTGGAATTTGTTGGGTTGCTGTTTTCATGCCCTTTTGGTCAGGGTTTTGGGGTATTGTTGGTGTTGTGGTTGGCTGGGTTGGCAAACTGAATTGGTGATTTATGGGCGGTGGGTGCGGCCGAATGTGAAACAGAATCTGAAAGACTGAATGGGTTATTGAATTGTGGGTGGTGAAGGTCGGTCAAGGCTTGGGAAATGAGTTGGTGTTTGGCCGAATGGAAGACTGAATTGGTGATTATATGGCAGTGGAGGTCGGTTGGAGGGAAGCTTGGGTGGTATATTAAGTGGGCTGTGGGGTCTGTTAAGAGCTTTTGGGGGAATGGTTTGGGATGGCCGAATAAGTTTCTTGGGTCCTATTAATCCTACCAGAATTAGAAGTAGTTGGGTCACGGTGGGACTTGGGTTTTCCAAGTAGGAGACTAGAGCCAATATCCTTGCTTTCCTTCCTTTTTTTTTTTTCCTCTTTCTTTTTTTTTTCGTTCCTTTTGTTTCTATTCTGTCTTCCTCTTTTTTTTTTTTTTTTTTTTCTGGCTCAATCAGATTTTGCACGACTCAATTCCAATCCCAAGAAAAGAATTCAGCACAATTCTGGTTTCAAGAACTTCCAAACCAGTCTTTGGTAGGCCAAGATTTTGAAGAAACTTGCTCAAGAAGCTCAAGAACTCACCCAAGGATGTTTTGGTATTCAAGTTTTGCAAGAAAAACAACACAAAAGTTCAAGAACAAGAGTAAACAGGCTCGGCAGCCCCAACAACTAAATTCCAGCAATGACTCCAAGGGCCACAACCAGGTATGCGGCTTTCTCTCCTTTTCTCTTTTTTTTTTTTTGTGACTTTTGCTGGGTTGTTTACACGGCCCCAACAACACAACAACCAACCAGAATGGACCCACTATCTGGACACATATGAATCAGCAATTAACGAAGGGGGAATCTGGACAGATTGCTACAACACAAGATGCGACAAGGAGGGACAGGAACCCTAGCTGCCGCAAAGGTTTTTTTTTTTTTTTTTCCACGGACAGTTTGGGGCTGCTATGACACGCACCACTTGAACAGAAATTTGGTGCAAGAAACGACACCAGACTTGGCCAGATTCGGTGATGGCAACAACGACCCAAGAACAAGACAAATTGTGGAGGTGCAACTATGGGATGCTACGGCACAAATTGACGCAACAAGACACAAAAAGGAATTGCGGACAGATTTCTTTTTTTTTTTTTTTTTCAGTTTCGGCTAGGACCAATTGCTGGGCAGAATGGTTGCAATTCGAGTACAAAATTTGGGCAGATTAGAACTAGCAACAATACATGCGACCGACCAGAAATTTGACGCGACCAAGAACAAGAACTAGCGGACAGAATTTTTAATTTTTTTTTTGTTTTTGGACAAGCGATGCAAACAGATTTTGTTTGTGTTTTTTTTTTGACTAACAACGGACAGATTTGACCACGGACTCAACAACAAGAACAACGACCAGAATTTCGTGACAACACAAAGAAAGGAAACGGCACAACAAGCAACAATGCTAATGAACAGATTTTTTTTGTAAAACAAGGCAGCGGAAAATAAGGAAAACTAGGACAAGACTACGGATATAACGAAAGATACCTCTACCAAAGCTCTGAAGCCAACTGATACGTTCCTCGATCAACACGTTTCGAGACACGTAGCACGTTTGCCCAAGGATCTAGCGAGGATGTCCAACGCTTGGAATTGCGGGATCTAGAACCAAACGGACGACACGATTTGATTCAAGACGGTAGACGACACTCCGATGAAGGTGAATACTCCAGGGGAATAGGTCGGTAGAACAATCTAGGACAGGACGCAAGACTGCTCAAAACCCTTGCCAAAGCAAGTAAAGGGGTCGAATCTCTCTCTCAAGAAGAATCGAAAATATGCAAAACTTTATTGATAAAACGTCTCCCTAAAACCTTACAAAGCAAGCCTATTTATAGGCTAAAGTGACTAAAACCCTAAAGGGGCTAGGTAAAGGAAAAAGTCGGCCCATGCTCTTGGAACAAGATGGGCCGGCCCATGCTCTTACTTAATCATTAACTAATTGCTAACTAATTGATGGGGCCTAAGGCCTTATTCTCTTGGTGGCCCGCTTGACTCTTCGTGGGCTTGGATCATGGTGTAAATGGCTCGATTGTCTCTCTCCAAGCCCTCAATATCTTTGTGAACTCCGTGTTGGTCTTGAACGTTCCTTGAATTGCTTAGCCCGTGCACATGTGACTGGGCCCAATGGTACTTGAACTGGGTCATTGGTGGGCCAAGGTCCGTGCACACATCAGAACTACTTTCAAGTACGGTTTTAAGAGTCTTCCTTTTCCATATGATTTTCATCAAAACCCTTGTTATATAACCTCTACTTGAATATATAGTGACTTTTAGTCATACAAACGATTCTTTACGATTCCGAAAGAATATTTTCTTAGCCTATCTATGTCTTTTGATTTGTCGTTAGTCAAATGTTTTCCGTTGGAATTCTATAAGCCTTTTGAGCTTGGTTTTGCGATTGATTTTGAAACCCTAGTTATTTTCATCCTTGGGTCCAAACAACCCTATTTTTACTTGAAAGTTATCTTTACACGTTTTACTCCTAATTAGTCGGGTTTCTTCGTTTCCCCTTAAATGTTTTGCTCGATAAACTGTAATATGTTCTCTTGTTCAATCTTAGGTTTCATTGGTGACTAAGGGTAATATCCGGAAGGATATTTTGCACGTTATTTTGCATAACTAGGTGAGTGTTCTTTGTTTGTTATATTTCCTTGACTTATTGGCTTGTTATTATTGATTGATAATGTGTTAAGTGCTTTTAATGATTGTTAAAACGAGTTTTCTAGGCGAGTGTGTACTTTATCGCACTCGACCTAAATAAATGTGAAATTTTCAATGATTAAATGCTAGTTGCGCATGAATGTAAGCCGTTTGGCTGAACTGGGCCCTGCCCTTCGTTACCGATCGACTCGAGCCAGAAGCGGACTCGGTCGGGCGATATGGTGACCCTGGGTGAATTTGGTATATTCGAGTATTACCTTGTAGTCCGGCTACGTCCGGATGGGTGGAGTCCGGCCAACGTCCGGAAGGGGATGAATGAACGAACGAAGGCACGAGGGTTTACTTCTCAAAAAGGAAATTTTCAAATAATTGGAGGAATAAGGGGAAATGTCTGGGGAACGAACGAACGAACGAATAGCTCCATGTGAGCCCGTATCCTTTTAATGAATGTTACTATCGCTTTCCTTTGTAAATGTTTCTTGAATTATTGATACTCCATGTTTAATGTATTGAATTGATTGTTTGATTATCTGTTCGGAACCTCACTGAGCTTTTAGCTCACCCCTTTAGTTTTGTTTTCCTTAACAGGGGACGGCGAGCAGAATGAGAGCATAGACTAGCCAGTCTAGTTCTTTTGTTTCTTTTGTTTCTTTTGTTTCTTTTGTAGTGGTTCTCGCCTAGTGCTTGGCACGGGCTGGACGTATGAAGGATTGAGAACCTTTGTATATTCGATCTTTACACTCCCTTTTGGGGATGGCAATGTATATAAGTTTCGCTTTAAGTTCTGGATCGTTGCCCTATTTATTCTTGTGATTTATTCAGATTTTAAGTGAGGACTGTAGTGAATGAGTGAGTCCCGGCGAGAGTTGGGCAGGCGGTCCGCCGAACCCTGGGGTACGCCCTAGGGAAAGGTGGGGCCGTCACAGGTGGTATCAGAGCTTACGCTTCAGATATCTGTAGTGTATCCTAGGCTTGAAGTTTAGGATGCCGGACTGTGGGATTCGATTTGACTTGAAAGTTAAGCGATTGAGGGATAAAACCTATAGCTGCTTCGCGTGGTCTCTGTGCGGAGTGACCTTGGGACTAAGCGGTGAATAAGTATGAAGGACTAAGTGAAGCTATGAATTGCGAATGTTATAGGTCTTAAATCTTTCTCATGGTATCTGAGGACCATAGATAGGTATGTCAGGTAGGAATTCCGATTGTAGATAGTTTACTCTTGGGACTGCAGCTCGAGATGTGAATTATCTTATTTCGGATTCTCGTGCCTGAGTACTCTAGAGTTACGGCGCTGCTAAGGAGTTGAGACTTGTATTTTGGGAACATGAACAGGCTTTGTCTGACTAGAATGAGCACAAGAGGTCAGGGACATCTAGTTTGGATAGTAAGTGACGTGAGAGACCGGACGGGCTGATACTGGGACGACTTTACCTTTTCCTTTTGATTTACCTGTATATTGTTACTACATGACGTTAGTATACCTGTGTGTACATGGTTATCTGTCCAACTTGATATGTATTTGTGTATTTGCTTATCCGTCTTCTTGATATGGCATGTTATGTGCGTATATATTGATTTGTGTATTTGGAATGCTAGAATTTGTTACTGTAGTCAATTTACTGTGTTTATTCACTAAATTACCTTTTTGGGGGAAAAGAAAAGAAAAGAGAGGGGGAAAACATATATATGGACGGGAGACGTAGTCGTGGACGTGGAGCTAGTCGTGGCCGTGGAGCTAGGCAAGCTCAAGAACCGAGAGAAGAAAGAGAAACAGTGGCCGAGCAAGAACAGGGACCGAGGGTTGAGGCTGGAGATCAAATGGCGACGGCGATGCGACAAATGACAAATATCCTGGCACGACTGGTAGATCAACAAGGTCAAATGCCAGTGAATCAACCCCGGAATCCTGAGATCGGAGAGGATAAGGCTCTTGAGAGGTTCCAAAAGTTTCTACCTCCGAAATTTCAAGGAGGGCCTGATCCAGATATAGCTGAGCAGTGGTTGGAGGCAATGATTAATATCTTCGCGGCTTTGAATTACACGAAGCAAAGACAAGTAAATTTTGCTGTATTTCAATTCGAAGGACCAGCCCGCGCGTGGTGGAATGTAATTAAGGCCAAGTGGGAAAGAGAACAGACGGTATGGACATGGGCGAACTTTGTAAGGGAATTTAATGAAAAGTATCTCCCACCTTTAGTCCAATAAAGGAGGGATGACGAATTTATTGGGTTGCGTCAGGGAACCCTAAGTGTGGCTGAATATGAGACCAAATTTACTAGACTGTCTAAATTCGCTTCCGAATTGGTGGTAACGGAGCGACGGAGAATAAGACGATTTATACAAGGACTAAATTTGGAAATACAGGAGGCATTAGCGGCAGTTCAAGTTAATACGTTTACAGAGGCTCTTGAGAAGGCCCAAAGAATTGAGGATGTGAAAGCCCAAGTAAAAGCCTTTCAAACGCGGAAAAGAGATACATCCAGCAGTATACCTGAGGAATCTGGAGAAAAGATACTGCTCTCCAAAGTGCAAAAAGTGAACCATTCACCTCGTCCACCTTGGACATTAAGAGCAGTCGATGAAAGGTCCATGAAAGGAAGTCAGATCGGATCAAAGGACATTTCTCGAGAAGATCCAACAGTAGTTCCTCGATTGGCCTGTGGATACTGTGGAAAGGCAAATCACACTGAGAATGATTGCTAGCGAAAAGGGGGAAAATGTTTGATTTGTGGGAGTAGCAATCATCAACTTAGCAATTGCCCGAAGAAACAGCCACGAGAGGGTAGTACTCAACAAGTGGAAGGAACCAAACTGAAACAAATTCATGAAAGAGGAAATCGAACAAAGGTATCAACACAAATTTATGCCGTAGATCAGCACCGAGTTCTGGGGTCCTCCGAGGCGACGGAAGGTATGAATTTCGAGGTCGAAATTCTTTTAAGGGGGAGAGAGTGTGAGGACTCGCAAATTTCTTATATTTTTCTCAAAAATGCCTTTTATTTGGAAATTATTCATTTATTATAGCCTACTACCCAGTAATTCCATAATAAGTGCAAATGAACCTAGAAAGTAGGGTTTCACTTTTCGATTTCAAGACTGTAGCAAATTAGGGTTTTCGCGATTTTTCACCGGATGATTTTTCGGTACGAAGCAAGGATCAAATTTGGTGATTAAAAGTGACTTTTAGGTGAGAAATAATATGTGATTAGAAGCAATGATATAAGGTTAGTGAATAGGAAGTAAAAACCCTAATACGTGCGATTTAAGGAAAAACGGTGCGAACCGACGTGTACCGCGCACTACCTATTGAACGCACCGCTGGACCACCACTTTCTTACCACATGAGCTCATTGATATTTGAGCAAAATATCCCCTCATTTCCAGCTGCCTTTGACCGAAATTTGTGGCCAAAAGTGCAAGGAGAAGAAAGAGAAAATTTGATACGAACGTCGCCAACCTTGTGACGAAACCCGTAAAAGATTAGTTTCAGGATCGACAAGAGGACACCAAGTTTGGAGCGGATGACCTCAACCCGTTAATCACGTGGTTAACGAACCTTGGTATAATGGTAGAAGACGCCACAACCTAGTGTGATTCTAGATTGATAAGTCACGAACACCTAGAGAAATTCTAAGGTATTCAAGAAGCCTTGGAGAAACCAAGAAAACTCTCAAAATCTGATTTATTGATTGAATGCCTAAAACCATTGGAAGTGTGGGCTATTTATAGCCTTACATAGAGATGAACAACTAAATGTGGAACTAGTCTAGAGTTGTGGTCTTGACTAAGACTAACAATTGTAGGCTTGACTATTTCCATTAGACTAAGAATTGTGGGCTTGACCAAACCTTATGAGGTCATCCCTTAGGTAAACAACCTTATGAGGTCATCGCTTAGGTAATTAAAGCAAGACTATGGACCATTAAGCCCTTATTACAATGACTTAACTAAAACAGCAAATGTGACTAGAGAAGGGTCACACATGGTTCTCTTTGACGTGCACTACATGGATGACTTTCATTCCTTCATGCTCAAGACTCTCAATGACCTTGGGGACAATTTCTTGGCCTTGTATCTCATGAACAAGTCCTTGGAGTTCCTCCCTCATCTTGTTAGCTCGTGCTCGAGTTACGGGTCCTAGGGAAACTCGAATGGTTCGCAATGGTGTCTCTTGGTTCGTATCAAAATTTTGTGATTGTGGTTGATCCAAGTGTTGGCAAAACTTGTGGCTTAGACTAATCCTAATCTTCTTGCCTTTTAATCACCATAGAGCAGCCTTTATTCTTCATTTTTCCTTGAGCTTGGCCGAGACAAGAGAGAGAGAAAGGGGGAGCAAGAGAAAACAATTTTCTTCTTGATTTGCACCATCTAAGTGAGGAATCAAAATTCTAAACCGATTAAAGAGTGAGTTGTGGGCTTGGGAAGCTAGGGGAACTAAAAATTTCCAAAGGTGGTGAAGTATCACTCTTTCAAGCTTTGTTTTGAGGTATAAGATCTGATCATGGTTCTTGTTCTTTTAATTTCTGGTTTAAGATGTTATCTAGCTCATGTTTTGATTAGACTACAAGTTATACAAGTTGTTGTGGTGATTTTGGATGATATATGCAAGTTAGGGTTTGATGATTTTCTGCCTAAACTTGTTGTATGGTTAGTATATGTTGTATATAAGATTATATAAGGGGCTTTGGTAGTGATTGGAACAAGGAAAGGAAGAAAATTCAATTGAAAACCAAAATTTCCAGATTTCTGGAATTTCATGTTTCAGTTCTGCCCGGTACTGTTACTCATAGTTAGAGGCCGAATTAGGCTTGGCATAAAACATAAAAGTTGTATAGAATGATATTTTATAGGTACCTACAAAATTTCAACTCAATCAGAGCAACGTAGCCTGTGAAAAGACCGATTTACCCCTGCTGCCCTGTTTCTACCCGAACTTGATAATTGCCTCTGTAATTGGTTAATTTGATTGGGAATGCTTCTGATTTAGTTGTTGATGTCTTCTTAAGAATTGTATCCTTGTATCTTAGTTTTCGGATGGCTTTGGAATCACTCGATTTGGACTTAGGGAGCCTGACTTGTGATATTTGAGCGAGAATGCGGTTTGTAAACCTGTTTTGACGGTGCTGGTTTGGTATACTGATCTTTTGACCTAGTTGCACTACAAACTGGACTGAGTGACCTTCTTCAATCTTGTATCCCTTTCTCTTAGCTTCGAAATGGTATAAGTTTCACCTCAATCCGATAAGCGTAGCCTCGGATGTGCCCATTCCGCAAAACCCTATCAAATCTGTTTTTTTTGTAAACTTCATTTCCGCATTTGTTATTAGTTGATTTATGTCCTTGTATTGTCTTGAGCCTATGGAACGGCTATTGAAATGCATTTGTGTTGTGTATAAACTTGGGCTTGAATGAGAAAAATAATGAAGCCAAAATGGCTGGAAAATTAGGTAAACACAAAGGGCGTGCTGCCCAAATTTTCGCTCAAGGACTAAGTTTCTATTTGAATTTGTATATTTTCGTTTGGCAAATACTATGATCGTTTTACCATTCCAAAACATGATACCTCTTCAATTTGAAACGCCAAATGTTTACTTACTCTGTACCCAAAATATAGAAGTATGAGTTAGGGTTTTATCGGCCACAAGTGAACTACTTTCAAGTACGGTTTTAAGAGTCTTCCTTTTCCATATGATTTTCATCAAAACCCTTGTTATATAACCTCTACTTGAATATATAGTGACTTTTAGTCATACAAACGATTCTTTACGATTCCGAAAGAATATTTTCTTAGCCTATCTATTTGTCTTTTGATTTGTCGTTAGTCAAATGTTTTCCGTTGGAATTCTATAAGCCTTTTGAGCTTGGTTTTGCGATTGATTTTGAAACCCTAGTTATTTTCATCCTTGGGTCCAAACAACCCTATTTTTACTTGAAAGTTATCTTTACACGTTTTACTCCTAATTAGTCGGGTTTCTTCGTTTCCCCTTAAATGTTTTGCTCGATAAACTGTAATATGTTCTCTTGTTCAATCTTAGGTTTCATTGGTGACTAAGGGTAATATCCGGAAGGATATTTTGCACGTTATTTTGCATAACTAGGTGAGTGTTCTTTGTTTGTTATATTTCCTTGACTTATTGGCTTGTTATTATTGATTGATAATGTGTTAAGTGCTTTTAATGATTGTTAAAACGAGTTTTCTAGGCGAGTGTGTACTTTATCGCACTCGACCTAAATAAATGTGAAATTTTCAATGATTAAATGATTAAATGCTAGTTGCGCATGAATGTAAGCCGTTTGGCTGAACTGGGCCCTGCCCTTCGTTACCGATCGACTCGAGCCAGAAGCGGACTCGGTCGGGCGATATGGTGACCCTGGGTGAATTTGGTATATTCGAGTATTACCTTGTAGTCCGGCTACGTCCGGATGGGTGGAGTCCGGCCAACGTCCGGATGGGTGGAGTCCGGTCAACGTCCGGAAGAGGATGAATGAACGAACGAAGGCACGAGGGTTTACTTCTCAAAAAGGAAATTTTCAAATAATTGGAGGAATAAGGGGAAATGTCTGGAGAACGAACGAACGAACGAATAGCTCCATGTGAGCCCGTATCCTTTTAATGAATGTTACTATCGCTTTCCATTGTAAATGTTTCTTGAATTATTGATACTCCATGTTTAATGTATTGAATTGATTGTTTGATTATCTGTTCGGAACCTCACTGAGCTTTTAGCTCACCCCTTTAGTTTTGTTTTCCTTAACAGGGGACGGCGAGCAGAATGAGAGCATAGACTAGCCAGTCTAGTTCTTTTGTTTCTTTTGTTTCTTTTGTAGTGGTTCTCGCCTAGTGCTTGGCACGGGCTGGACGTATGAAGGATTGAGAACCTTTGTATATTCGATCTTTACACTCCCTTTTGGGGATGGCAATGTATATAAGTTTCGCTTTAAGTTCTGGATCGTTGCCCTATTTATTCTTGTGATTTATTCAGATTTTAAGTGAGGACTGTAGTGAATGAGTGAGTCCCGGCGAGAGTTGGGCAGGCGGTCCGCCGAACCCTGGGGTACGCCCTAGGGAAAGGTGGGGCCGTCACAGGTGGTATCAGAGCTTAGGCTTCAGATATCTGTAGTGTATCCTAGGCTTGAAGTTTAGGATGCCGGACTGTGGGATTCGATTTGACTTGAAAGTTAAGCGATTGAGGGATAAAACCTATAGCTGCTTCGCGTGGTCTCTGTGCGGAGTGACCCTGGACTAAGTGGTGAATAAGTATGAAGGACTAAGTGAAGCTATGAATTGCGAATGTTATAGGTCTTAAATCTTTCTCATGGTATCTGAGGACCATAGATAGGTATGTCAGGTAGGAATTCCGATTGTAGATAGTTTACTCTTGGGACTGCAGCTCGAGATGTGAATTATCTTATTTCGGATTCTCGTGCCTGAGTACTCTAGAGTTACGGCGCTGCTAAGGACTTGAGACTTATATTTTGGGAACATGAACAGGCTTTGTCTGACTAGAATGAGCACAAGAGGTCAGGGACATCTAGTTTGGATAGTAAGTGACGTGAGAGACCGGACGGGCTGATACTGGGACGACTTTACCTTTTCCTTTTGATTTACCTGTATATTGTTACTACATGACGTTAGTATACCTGTGTGTACATGGTTATCTGTCCAACTTGATATGTATTTGTGTATTTGCTTATCCGTCTTCTTGATATGGCGTGTTATGTGCGTATATATTGATTTGTGTATTTGGAATGCTAGAATTTGTTACTGTAGTCAATTTACTGTGTTTATTCACTAAATTACCTTTTTGGGGGAAAAGAAAAGAAAAGAGAGGGGGAAAACATATATATGGACGGGAAACGTAGTCGTGGACGTGGAGCTAGTCGTGGCCGTGGAGCTAGGCAAGCTCAAGAACCGAGAGAAGAAAGAGAAACAGTGGCCGAGCAAGAACAGGGACCGAGGGTTGAGGCTGGAGATCAAATGGCGACGGCGATGCGACAAATGACAAATATCCTGGCACGACTGGTAGATCAACAAGGTCAAATGCCAGTGAATCAACCCCGGAATCCTGAGATCGGAGAGGATAAGGCTCTTGAGAGGTTCCAAAAGTTTCTACCTCCGAAATTTCAAGGAGGGCCTGATCCAGATATAGCTGAGCAGTGGTTGGAGGCAATGATTAATATCTTCGCGGCTTTGAATTACACGGAGCAAAGACAAGTAAATTTTGCTGTATTTCAATTCGAAGGACCAGCCCGCGCGTGGTGGAATGTAATTAAGGCCAAGTGGGAAAGAGAACAGACGGTATGGACATGGGCGAACTTTGTAAGGGAATTTAATGAAAAGTATCTCCCACCTTTAGTCCAAGAAAGGAGGGATGACGAATTTATTGGGTTGCGTCAGGGAACCCTAAGTGTGGCTGAATATGAGACCAAATTTACTAGACTGTCTAAATTCGCTTCCGAATTGGTGGTAACGGAGCGACGGAGAATAAGACGATTTATACAAGGACTGAATTTGGAAATCCAGGAGGCATTAGCGGCAGTTCAAGTTAATACGTTTATAGAGGCTCTTGAGAAGGCCCAAAGAATTGAGGATGTGAAAGCCCAAGTAAAAGCCTTTCAAACGCGGAAAAGAGATACATCCAGCAGTATACCTGAGGAATCTGGAGAAAAGATACTGCTCTCCAAAGTGCAAAAAGTGAACCATTCACCTCGCCCACCTTGGACATTAAGAGCAGTCGATGAAAGGTCCATGAAAGGAAGTCAGATCGGATCAAAGGACATTTCTCGAGAAGATCCAACAGTAGTTCCTCGATTGGCCTGTGGATACTGTGGAAAGGCAAATCACACTGAGAATGATTGCTGGCGAAAAGGGGGAAAATGTTTGATTTGTGGGAGTAGCAATCATCAACTTAGCAATTGCCCGAAGAAACAGCCACGAGAGGGTAGTACTCAACAAGTGGAAGGAACCAAACTGAAACAAATTCATGAAAGAGGAAACCGAACAAAGGTATCAACACAAGTTTATGCCGTTGATCAGCACCGAGTTCTGGGGTCCTCCGAGGCGACGGAAGGTATGAATTTCGAGGTCGAAATTCTTTTAAGGGGGAGAGAGTGTGAGGACTCGCAAATTTCTTATATTTTTCTCAAAAATGCCTTTTATTTGGAAATTATTCATTTATTATAGCCTACTACCCAGTAATTCCATAATAAGTGCAAATGAACCTAGAAAGTAGGGTTTCACTTTTCGGTTTCAAGACTGGAGCAAATTAGGGTTTTCGCGATTTTTCACCGGATGATTTTTCGGTACGAAGCAAGGATCAAATTTGGTGATTAAAAGTGACTTTTAGGTGAGAAATAATATGTGATTAGAAGCAATGATATAAGGTTAGTGAATAGGAAGTAAAAACCCTAATACGTGCGATTTAAGGAAAAACGGTGCGAACCGACGTGTACCGCGCACTACCTATTGAACGCACCGCTGGACCACCACTTTCTTACCACATGAGCTCATTGACATTTGAGCAAAATATCCCCTCATTTCCAGCTGCCTTTGACCGAAATTTGTGGCCAAAAGTGCAAGGAGAAGAAAGAGAAAATTTTGTGATTGTGGTTGATCCAAGTGTTGGCAAAACTTGTGGCTTAGACTAATCCTAATCTTCTTGCCTTTTAATCACCATAGAGCAGCCTTTCTTCTTCATTTTTCCTTGAGCTTGGCCGAGACAAGAGAGAGAGAAAGGGGGAGCAAGAGAAAACAATTTTCTTCTTGATTTGCACCATCTAAGTGAGGAATCAAAATTCTAAACCGATTAAAGAGTGAGTTGTGGGCTTGGGAAGCTAGGGGAACTAAAAATTTCCAAAGGTGGTGAAGTATCACTCTTTCAAGCTTTGTTTTGAGGTATAAGATCTGATCATGGTTCTTGTTCTTTTAATTTCTGGTTTAAGATGTTATCTAGCTCATGTTTTGATTAGACTACAAGTTATACAAGTTGTTGTGGTGATTTTGGATGATATATGCAAGTTAGGGTTTGATGATTTTCTGCCTAAACTTGTTGTATGGTTAGTATATGTTGTATATAAGATTATATAAGGGGCTTTGGTAGTGATTGGAACAAGGAAAGGAAGAAAATTCAATTGAAAACCAAAATTTCCAGATTTCTGGAATTTCATGTTTCAGTTCTGCCTGGTACTGTTACTCATAGTTAGAGGCCGAATTAGGCTTGGCATAAAACATAAAAGTTGTATAGAATGATATTTTATAGGTGCCTACAAAATTTCAACTCAATCAGAGCAACGTAGCCTGTGAAAAGACCGATTTACCCCTGCTGCCCTGTTTCTACCCGAACTTGATAATTGCCTCTGTAATTGGTTAATTTGATTGGGAATGCTTCTGATTTAGTTGTTGATGTCTTCTTAAGAATTGTATCCTTGTATCTTAGTTTTCGGATGGCTTTGGAATCACTCGATTTGGACTTAGGGAGCCTGACTTGTGATATTTGAGCGAGAATGCGGTTTGTAAACCTGTTTTGACGGTGCTGGTTTGGTATACTGATCTTTTGACCTAGTTGAACTACAAACTGGACTGAGTGACCTTCTTCAATCTTGTATCCCTTTCTCTTAGCTTCGAAATGGTATAAGTTTCACCTCAATCCGATAAGTGTCGCGCCCCACTTTTTGATATGATGTGTATGGTGTGTGTAGTGTGATGTGAGATGTGAGTGTGTAGTGTGTGTGTGAACGTGTGCAAAATGAAAATAAAGGCCATGGGACTTGATAATGCGACGGTTTGGCCATATAAAGTTCAAAAAGGGTTTTTTGTATCAAAAATGGAGTCGCCACTTGGTATAGGGTTAGGGTGTACCAAGTCACCCAAAAATGATTTTTGTTTTTTGAATAAAAAAAGTAAATAAACCCTTTTAGAGAACTTTTGGGTCTACGTAACCAAAAGAGGGATCGGGGGTCACATTTGACGAAGGGGAAAGCAAGGATAAAAATCCAAGGCACCCCTTCGACCTAGCCAAGGCTAGTTGCGTGACTTAAACCAATTTTTCCTAATTTTTCTACCCAAGGTATGTATCGCGTATTGGATATGTCTATATGAATGCAAAACCCTAGACCTAGGGGTATTGGGGGAAATTTCTCTTCAAAGGTTGAGTGGTGCCAATCACATTAATTGTGAAGCCCAACAATGATCCTTTTGGAGAGGTCACACCTAAACCTAAATGACGTAAAAAATGAGTGGAATGCATGCCATGTGAAAGTGTGAGTTTGTGTGAAGTGAGAAAAATGATAAAAGTAATAAGATATAAGTGAAGGTGTGCAAATGTAGATGAAAGTACTCGTGTGCGAGTGAAGATAAAAATGTTCGTGTGCAAGTGAAGATAAAAGGGTTCGTGTGCAAGTGGAGATAAAAAAGTGTTCGTGTGCAAGTGGAGATAAAAAAGTGTTCGTGTGCAAGTGAAAGTGATAAAAAGGTGCATGTGTGCAAATGAGACAAAAGTGAGAGCGTAATGATAGAGTGGATTGAGAATGCATGAGCCTAGGGAATTCATGCATATTGGGTACGGGGAGACCTAAATCGTGACTTGATTTTTCCTTTGATAGAGGGAATATAAGCGTGCTAAGGCTTAGAAAAAGCCACACTTGTCTATATCCCATATTTAAGGGGACTCTCACGCAAATGTACCCTATGACTAGTATGAGATGCAAAAATCCTAAAATGAGGGGAAAAGGGGCTCGAGGAGCATGCCAGATGATAAAACTAAGGAAAAATGCATGATATGTAGTGAACAAGCAAATGATGTGCTAACGAGGGGAAATCCCTAAGGGTCTAGCGTTGGACTAGCCCATTCTATGAATTCCGACTAGCGTTGGACTAGCGGAAACGTACATTCATCCATTCCATTCATTCATGGTTATGAAAGCAAGTAGACATGCCAAAACGCTCATAAACACATAGCACATAACATTTAGCATGCTCGACTAGATGCAAGAGCCTAATAAAGCAATTAAACATGTAGCAACAAAAGCAAGCAACCAGGGGGAAGGGGAAGTGGACCAGATGCTCTCCGAGCCCTATCTATTACAAGCCAAGAGGTGTACACATACCCCATAAAAACTTAAATAAAAGCAACCAAGGGGAAGGGGAAATGGACCAAATGCTCTCCGAGCCCTATCTATTACAAGCCAAGAGGTGTACACATACCCCATAATGAATAACTTAAACAAAAGCGAAAAGTAAACGAACTAATTGGAAGAAATTTAGACAAGGCAAGGAAAGCGAAGTAGACATGCATATCCACATAGCACATAGGAGCACATAAGGTCAAATGAGGTGCAAATAAAAGGGTAGAGTGTACCTCCCTTGAAATTGGGGCCCAATGAAGTGAAATCACTTATTTATCCTCCAAAATAAAAGAAATGGTCAAGGTACCAATTTATTTAAGAAAAATTAAAAGAAATGTGCAAAGTAAAGCTCACTTGATCATAAAGTCCCCAAAGTCATGATTTAAGTGAAATTGAAACAAAGTATAGTAATTAATCAAAACAAACAAGCAATGAAGTTGCAAAAGTTAAAGCTACCAAGGACCAAATTGAGAAATTATTCAAATGGTTGGGCCATAGTGAAACAAAAGGGAACTTGGGGGGTTAAGGGGTAATTTTTAGAAAATACTTTCATGCAGAACATGCAATCTTACGAAGGAAAATCTGCTTCTGCAACTCAAAGCAAACATTTCTGCAGCCAAGAAACCATCGCAATTTGCATTTCATTTCATTACCTCAAGTAACAACGCTTCTATCTCAAACAACTAAACACATCACTAAGCATTCATCTCACTTTCCATCATAAGACACTTATGTTTAAACATCAGAAATTCGGACAGGAGATCATGCAAAGCATCAAAATAACATTCTGCAATTTTTCCAGCCAACAGCTTTTCATTCCTTTTCATGGTGAAAGTGAATTTTGATGAATATCCAAATTTTTAAAAGCAAAACGGGCAAACACGGAAAGTTCTAAATCATCCACTCAGCCAAGCATCACATTTTTGTTTTGCCGCAAAATCAGAGCTGGGAGTCTGAGTTGCTTAGCAGCAAAAGGAACGGCAAGAGACGCAAGCTCTTATGGGCTTGTTGGTTCAGACACTTGAAATGCAGCAAGGATGGAAAGCAAGAAACTTAGGATAGACATGCATAACTGAACCCCAGATTACAGACCTTAATCAAACTAAAACTTAAGCAACAAAAACCAGAGAACTTTGACATCTGAACCAGCAACGAGCACTTCCAAATCAGGAAAGGAACATGCCATTTCCTTCAATGATTTCGCCTACAATTTTCTGGTGTTTACTGCAAGTTTTCCTTTGTTAACATGTCAAAACTCCGGGGTTATGATTTTAAACAACAAGCATCATAGAAAAATCCAATCAACAATCCAATAAATCTTCACAAAAACAAACCATGCCCAAAATATACAAAACAGGAAAAAGGAAAGCAATGGCAAGAGAAACATCAAAGAGCAAACATGATGGAACTATGGAACGAACCATCAAACCAGCGGCAAAGAGGGTGACGATTCATGTATCTACTTGGCAGAATCATGGTTTTCTAGACTACAAATTCTGGGTTTGCTTGTAACAATCAGCCATAAACTTCAAGCAAGACTCATAGATTCACCGGATGAAATCATATAGAAAGCCTAAATCCCTACCTCAGAACCCAGTCCAAACCCACGAAATATTTCACCAAACAGAAACGTAAAACAGTGGCATCAACCTGAGCACATTCATAGCAAAGATTCACTCCTCAGAAAGTGTAGAAACGATATACTTACAGAGATAAAAACCTGAGAAATCGATGGAAGTTGCACAGATCTATGGAGGGAAAGTCCTCTCTTCAACAATTTCCAGGAGTGACGTGTTTGTCACTTCGAGCGTCGATTCCACATGCCTGGAGTTGTTTCCGCCCAGCTGAAACCCTCTTGTCCCTTTTCTCGTTCCTTTTCTTGTTCGTTTGTCTCCTTCCTCACTTCCTAACCTAGCCGCTGCACCCCACTATCTCCTCTAGCGTTTTCTGTTTCCCTCAGCCATCACCTCCCTAGTTTCAAAAACCTTTGCTCTCTCTTCTTTCCTTACTCCGCCGCAACTCTTATCTGCTGCTTCCCCTTCAAGCTCACCGAACGCTCAGCCCTCAATCTCTCCTTGCGTTCCCCTGTCCGCTGCCCCCTCTAGTGTTTTTCCCTTTTTTGTTCACCGAACCTCCCCCAGTTTTCCTCTTAGCCCGTCAACTCTCCCTAGCTCTTCTCTTTCCAAAACTCTCTCCCCCTTTGCGGCTGCTAACCTCTCTACCTATTTATATCAGACGTCCAACCCTAAATCCTCAACCACTCTTCTGAAATTTGCAGCTAAGGAGCTCCCCAAAGTTCACTTGCAAGCTGCGGCAAAAACGCAGCCTTCATGCTGCGCGTTTTTTTTTTTTTTTAATTAAGTAAATACATAATATAAATAAAAACAAAAATAACAAAATGACAAAACCATGTAATAATAATAATAATAATGAGAACAAATAAATAAAATAAAAAAACAAACTAAACAAATAAAAACAACAAAAATGTCCATTTTTCGAATTTTCTTCATTTTTCCTTTTTTTCTTTTTTTTTCTTTTCTCAAAATAACTTGATAAAAATAACTAAAATGCCAAAAGAAAGAAATAACATATTTTTGTGAACAAATTTTCCTTTTTCCTTTCTTTTTCCATCTTTTCAAGAAAACTCTACGCTAAACTTTTAAAAAAGCTAAAAACTAAAAACTAAAACTAAAAAGTGAATAAAATTAAACTGACAAATAGCAAATGAAACAAACTAACAAGGCAAAAATGAATAAAACTAAAATAACATAACAACTAAAAGTGCAAAACACACAATAACGAACTAAAATGCAAGCAATCTAAAATGAAAATCATGAAATAGATGCCACATACAAATTATTCAAAATTTGGTGTCTACAGTTTGCCCCTCTTTGTCTGAGTTTTGGAAAAACTTGAGACAAAGAAGTAGACACCAAATACTTACCTGTGTTATTGGGCTGCAAAAGATTCCAACGAACAGGAATTCTAACACGGGACTGACCCGAACATGAAAATTAAAACGGGACTGACCCGAACAGGAATTGAAGATTGGGATAGACCCACGGGATAGACCCGAACAGAAATTTAAATTTGGGATAGACCCACGGGATAGACCCGAACAGAAATTTAAAATTGGGATAGACCCGGACAGAATTTAAAATTGGGATAGACCCACGGGATAGACCCGGACAGAAATTTAAAATTGGGATAGACCCGGACAGAAATGTAAAATTGGGATAGACCCACGGGATAGACCCGAACAGAAATTTAAAATTTGGGATAGACCCACGGGATAGACCCGGACTGAAATTTAAGTTGGGATAGACCCGGACTGAAATTTAAATCAGATGAATTGAAGTGAGATGGAGTGTTGGTGGGATGGAAACACGCACATTAGTGAGATAGGCTCGATGCTAACGGCGGTAGGATGAAAACGCGCACGTTAGTGAGATAGACTCGATGCTAACGGCGGTAGAAATGAAAACACGCACGTTAGTGAGATAGACTCGATGCTAACGGCGGTAGAAATGAAACACGCACGTTAGTGAGATAGACTCGATGCTAACTGCGGTTGAAGTAAAACACGCACGTTAGTGAGATAGACTCGATGCTAACTGCGGTAGGAGTAAAACACGCACGTTAGTGAGATAGACTCGATGCTAACTGCGGTTGAAGTAAAACACGCACGTTAGTGAGATAGACTCGATGCTAACGGCGGTAGGATGAAAACACGCACGTTAGTGAGATAGACTCGATGCTAACGGCGGTAGAAATGAGAACACGCACATTAGTGAGATAGACTCGATGCTAACGGCGGTAGAATGCAAACGCGCACATTAGTGAGATAGACTCGATGCTAACGGCGGTAGAAATGAGAACACGCACGTTAGTGAGATAGACTCGATGCTAACGGCGGTGAGGTCAGTGACTATGGTTGTCAAGAAAGGAAGTAAAAGGGTGCGCGGCGGACGCTGAGACTTGTCAAATAAAAAAAAAATTAAAAGTTGAGATTTGAAATTGATTTCTTCAAGAAATAAGAAGTTAAACCTAATTTTTGATTGATTGATTTTTGATGATTTTTTTTGTTTTTTTTTTGTTGTTTTTTTTTTTTTTTTGAGAGAGAGAATTTTCCAAAAATAATTTGCCCCAAGTGTAGGGCCCTTTTCCTTTCTTTCTTCTCTTTCTTCGGCATCGGCCTCCCACATCACCAGATGCTTTTCTGTCATTTTGAACCATGAATTCCTGTACAAGGGGTTCATCAAAGTATGACATGCATTCAAATTTCTTATTTGGAAAGAACAGCGTGATTGGTTTGATATCCTCAAACGTATTAAAAAACTTTTGCCCCAATATGGATTTATTTCATGAAATCTTACAAATAAAATTTTGCCCCAGTGTGGATTTATTTCATGAAATCTTACAAATAAAATTTTGCCCCAGTGTGGGTTCCCTTATTTGCAAAAATTCGTTCAGATGATTTCCCATTTATTTGAACAAAGAAAAGCCGCACTTTTGCCCATTTAGAAAAGAATGCACATATACAACAATGTGAAGAAACTTTAAGCGTCAAGTTTGAACTCATGCAGAAATTTCATGATGAATTCCTCGAAGTAACACCAAATTCAAGAAGATTTCTTCCTCACTTTTTAGCATTGGTGTTAG
Organism: Coffea arabica; assembly: GCF_036785885.1. Lineage (NCBI taxonomy): Eukaryota > Viridiplantae > Streptophyta > Magnoliopsida > Gentianales > Rubiaceae > Coffea > Coffea arabica. The sequence goes on along the minus strand of NC_092311.1, from coordinate 22,791,534 downwards.
GGTAACGGGTCACCACTTTTGGTTGGCTCATCTTTTCAGAATCAATCAAGTGACTTTATTTTTGAAATGGCTAAGGAAATGGGAGATAAGAATCTGTCTCATTTTTGTGCCCCAGTTGTATGTAATCCATTCAATGTCACATCTTAGTGAAAGCAAAGAGTTTGTTACCCTTATTTTCAAGAAAACTTAGTCAACATACAAGCTTGATAGGCTTGCAATAAAATGGGTAGAAACGATAGCTAAACCTGTGAAAACTGGTTATACTCCCATGATCACAAATGATTGATGGCTTACGAGCATAATCGCCACTTTGGATTGTCATGAAGGAATAAGTCAACGATGGACTTTATCAGCTTGTAATTTGGCTTGAAAACGATAGCTAAAGAAAGAAATAATTTTCAAGGACATTGCACCGAAGATCGCGTTTTTCTCAAAATTACCCTCAATTTGGACTCCAAGATCTTGGACTTTGTTTGACTTTTTGTCATCACTCAACAGGGTCTTTCGGCATCAAATCTCTTTTTTTTTTTTTTTTTTTTTTTTGCACCTTTCTTTTGCATTCATTTCGCTCGTTTTTCTCTTCTTTTTCCCCCTTTTCAAAAATACCCTCGCGGGGTTTCACATGAAGAGCAGTGTCAACCTCACACCTAATCAATTCAGAAATACAGCTAAAATTTTCGACATCAGAGATTTCCTTGACAAAGCCAGTGCAAAGAACAGAAGTCAGGACTTTCGGCTTTGTAATGGGGTCAGGTGGGGTGCTTAGAAAAGTTAAGGCTTGAAAACGGATTTCAGAACTGGTTTGAAGAATCTGAGATCGCATTGTTGCGCCAACCCTATTTTAGGGTAAAATCAGAATTTGCCTCAGTTTTTGCTCAATTGAGGCTTTTTCTCTTTCATTTTCTTTCTTTTTGAATTTTTTTTTTTTTTTGCCTTCGGCCATTTTTGAAATTTGCCCCAGTTTATTTGTGGACTGAGGTTCTCTTTTCTTCTTTTGTTTTTGATTTTGTGGCTTTTCACCTTTCACCTTTTGAAATTTTCTTTTCAACTCAAACTCGCCCCCAGTGTGGGGTTTGCGATTCTCAGGGGTTGCCAAACGAAATATTTTATTCTGAAGGCTCAAAAAGGATAACTAGGGATAGAATGCTTGATCGGAAAAGAAGAGGGCCTGACTTGTATTCCGTTCCTTACAATAACTCTGAAAGGAAACTTTCATTAATGGGAAAATTTTTTTGCATGTATCTGAATTAATTGACTGAGGAAGACCCTTGCTCATCCATATTTGTGAAACATAGGCGATTCACATGGACAAAACCCTTCCTTTTCTTTTTTCAAACTTGGAACCCAAGTGGAATCAAATTTCCCCAATTTGCAGTTCCCTCCTTATTCTAGCATTTTTGCTTTTTCCCTTTTTTCCTTTGTCTCTTTTTTTTTTTTTTTTTTTTTTGAAAATTCTCCAATCTCCCTCCCCAATGTGGGGTATGACCATGAGTGCATTAGAAAAGAACCACCAATTTTAGCTCAAAATGGGGATGCAAGGGGTGATCAGTGTTTAGGTTGTAGAAACGACGGCCAAAGTATCATTCTTACACTTCATGACAACCAGAGTAACGAAATAGTTATTGAAAATCCATTCCCCTTTTTGATATTTGAAAATTTTCCAATATAGGGTAGTGATCGTCAAGGCACTTATTTGAAACGAAATCATTCTTTCAAAGGCTCAAAAGGGGAAGCAAATGATAAAATGTGTATAGGTAGAGAAACGAATGCTCGAAGTATCATTCTAAATTTTCAAACCAAACAAGAATAATGCACATTTTTGCTTTCACTTAGATGTGAGTTGGATCGATTAAACACAATGGCCCCGATTTATCAATCAATGTGACAGATTTTATTCTGGGATTAAGTGAAGGAGAAAAGGTATCTCATCGGGCTTTTGGAGTGGCCATTCACCCTTTTGTTGTCTGAGCACTCTTATTGTATAGCTTGGATCACCGATCAAATGTAAGGAATTAGGAAGCATACACTTGTGAATTTTCAGGCTAGAGGTTGAAAAAATCTCAATTTGTTTTATTTCTCAAAATTCATCATGAAATCTCCACTGAATAAGAATAAAGAATGAAATGTACATCAATATACACAAGACAATGATTGTCCCAAAAAATTTATTGCTAAAAAAAGTTTGAAACAAAAATTCTCATTCAATTATGATACAAATAAGAAGAGAGAAACTTGTAAAGAGCTCCACATGTACATTTTTTGTCTCCTTTTCTTTTTGGAACAAAATGTATTAACAAATCAAATATAGAAAATTTCCCTTTGGAAAACAATTACAACATCTCTCAGAGGCTTTAGCGTAGAGCTTCCAGATAGATCATTTATGTTTTCATCGTAGGATCTGCCCAAGAATCAAATAACACTTGTACTCTTCAAACTTTATTGGACTAAAATTATCATCAGATATAGAAGAATATTTTCATCTTATTGAAACATTTTTATGAATGCAGGGGAGGGGAAAACAAAAGAAAAATACCCCGAGTTAGTAGGCAAAACTGCAAAATCGGTATGCATGTCCTATGGGGGGAACCCTTTTATGCCAAGGGTAGGCCTAGCATGAAAATGCAATCCTCCAGAGCAGGCACTATACAATACCTGACGGATCTGATCACTTCATTGAGTGAAAAATAATTTGAAAAAATTTGGCCATTGGAATGAGAAGAGACGTTTGTCAAAATGAGGACCTCGTCCGAAGAGATTGATCACTTTTGATCGGTACAAGATTTTTGCAAAAACGCACGGGTTTGACCTTGACGAACTTCCTATCAAAGAGATTGGAATTCGTTGATAAAATTTCTCAGTGAATTACGGGTCAAAACCCTAATTGATCAAGTGATTGGATGCAATGGACGGTTTTTTCAAAATTGACTAGATTTCTCAATTTGGAATTTGACAATGAAACCCTAATAGGACAAATGGGTTGAATGAAATTGTCAATTTATTTAAAATCGACCAAATTACCCTAAAAAGGGAAACAGGTCAAATGAATTGAATGAAATTTATCCAAAATTAATCAGATCACCCTAAAAAGGGTAAATTGATCAAACAGATTGAACGAAACTTGATTTATTCAAAATCGGCTCGGTTGCCCTAAAAATGGGTAAATTGGTCAAAAGACCCTAAAAAGGGTAATTTGGTCAATTGAATTGATAATTTATTCAAAAGCGACCGAATGACCCTAAAAAGGGTAAATTGGTCAAAAGACCCTAAAAAGGGTAAAATGGTCAAATGAATTGACGATTTATTCAAAATCGACCGAATGACCCTAAAAAGGGTAAATTGGTCAAATGAATTGACGATTTATTGAAGGAATTGGCAAAATGGATTGGTTGAAATGTCCAGCCATTGGTTATTTCAAAATTATTGAGGTGCATTAGTCTATGACCTTCTAAAAATCAAATTTTGGCCTCAATTTATTTATTGTCTCGATAGGAGGAATCATTTGTGAATTTCTTCAAATTACTGTCCTTCACACAAGGGATTTTTACCAATTTTTGATAAAATGGCCAAAAAGTGATTATTAGATGCTCATATTCTAAAGATCACTCTATGAAAACGATCGGATCCTACCTTACCTTGTGCACTACCCCTTCGGATGGTACAAAATGTAAACGTGCAAGTCTCACTGGATTAAGTATCCGAGACACAAGGTGGCTTATTCCTAAACACGGGATTCCCTATGTGGCATTCCCTTTCTATGGTTTATGCATGATGCCATTTATTAAAGCGATGTAAATATGTGACAAATATGGCCTAAATGACATAAATAATACATCGGGGGGAAAAAGGTCTAAACATGAAATGTATTTACTGAAAAGTAAGTGCAAAGACTGAAATTTAGACATGTGAGCTATCTAGTGGGGTAAGTCACTAAAAGAGTGCCAAAAGGCCTCTTATTGCTAAGGCATATGAATGCAAGCCAAGAAAACAAAAGAATGGTTAGTGCAATTGATAATACACATAACACATTGGGAGCAATTAAGAAAAGAAATACAATAAAGCAGGTAGAAGGGGTGGAACCCCTTCCCTCGTGCCTAATGTGCTTAAAATAGGGTGAGGCTGACTCTAGCCTAGGAAAATGCTAATATGGATGCATGAGGCTGGGGTTCACTAATGCCTAGACTCGATAAAGCTTCGGCTCCCAAGCCTTCAGACCTAAAGGCGAAGGGTCATCACTCCCAGGGCCTTCGATCGGTGGCTCGAGTGATCCCTTAGGTAGCGCTATGGGCGCAGAGCACACCAGCCGCCTACCCAAGGCAATCGATCCTAATCCTACAAGGTGGTGTGGGAAACGCCCACGAAAATAAAAATAAAATGGGATAAAGCAAGTAAACATGCACGTATGAAGTGTTCCCCTATTTTGAGGGAAGGGGTTGAGAACCACGCGAGGCTCTAAAGGTGACATACACCCCCAAATGCAATGCAAGCACGAGATAATCAAGTAAACAACATCCAATCAACCAATCACATATACGTGAGTGAGGGGATAGGTGGATACGCGCGCGAGGCAAAAGGCCTTAAAAATGGAAAATGCAACCCTAATATCCAAATGCAATGCATAAAAAGGGTAGAAAGAGGAAACGAATGGCTAAGTCAAATGCTTGGACCCACTTAGGAAGTCCCCAGTGGAGTCGCCAACTGTCGCGCCCCACTTTTTGATATGATGTGTATGGTGTGTGTAGTGTGATGTGAGATGTGAGTGTGTAGTGTGTGTGTGAACGTGTGCAAAATGAAAATAAAGGCCATGGGACTTGATAATGCGACGGTTTGGCCATATAAAGTTCAAAAAGGGTTTTTTGTATCAAAAATGGAGTCGCCACTTGGTATAGGGTTAGGGTGTACCAAGTCACCCAAAAATGATTTTTGTTTTTTGAATAAAAAAAGTAAATAAACCCTTTTAGAGAACTTTTGGGTCTACGTAACCAAAAGAGGGATCGGGGGTCACATTTGACGAAGGGGAAAGCAAGGATAAAAATCCAAGGCACCCCTTCGACCTAGCCAAGGCTAGTTGCGTGACTTAAACCAATTTTTCCTAATTTTTCTACCCAAGGTATGTATCGCGTATTGGATATGTCTATATGAATGCAAAACCCTAGACCTAGGGGTATTGGGGGAAATTTCTCTTCAAAGGTTGAGTGGTGCCAATCACATTAATTGTGAAGCCCAACAATGATCCTTTTGGAGAGGTCACACCTAAACCTAAATGACGTAAAAAATGAGTGGAATGCATGCCATGTGAAAGTGTGAGTTTGTGTGAAGTGAGAAAAATGATAAAAGTAATAAGATATAAGTGAAGGTGTGCAAATGTAGATGAAAGTACTCGTGTGCGAGTGAAGATAAAAATGTTCGTGTGCAAGTGAAGATAAAAGGGTTCGTGTGCAAGTGGAGATAAAAAAGTGTTCGTGTGCAAGTGGAGATAAAAAAGTGTTCGTGTGCAAGTGAAAGTGATAAAAAGGTGCATGTGTGCAAATGAGACAAAAGTGAGAGCGTAATGATAGAGTGGATTGAGAATGCATGAGCCTAGGGAATTCATGCATATTGGGTACGGGGAGACCTAAATCGTGACTTGATTTTTCCTTTGATAGAGGGAATATAAGCGTGCTAAGGCTTAGAAAAAGCCACACTCGTCTATATCCCATATTTAAGGGGACTCTCACGCAAATGTACCCTATGACTAGTATGAGATGCAAAAATCCTAAAATGAGGGGAAAAGGGGCTCGAGGAGCATGCCAGATGATAAAACTAAGGAAAAATGCATGATATGTAGTGAACAAGCAAATGATGTGCTAACGAGGGGAAATCCCTAAGGGTCTAGCGTTGGACTAGCCCATTCTATGAATTCCGACTAGCGTTGGACTAGCGGAAACGTACATTCATCCATTCCATTCATTCATGGTTATGAAAGCAAGTAGACATGCCAAAACGCTCATAAACACATAGCACATAACATTTAGCATGCTCGACTAGATGCAAGAGCCTAATAAAGCAATTAAACATGTAGCAACAAAAGCAAGCAACCAGGGGGAAGGGGAAGTGGACCAGATGCTCTCCGAGCCCTATCTATTACAAGCCAAGAGGTGTACACATACCCCATAAAAACTTAAATAAAAGCAACCAAGGGGAAGGGGAAATGGACCAAATGCTCTCCGAGCCCTATCTATTACAAGCCAAGAGGTGTACACATACCCCATAATGAATAACTTAAACAAAAGCGAAAAGTAAACGAACTAATTGGAAGAAATTTAGACAAGGCAAGGAAAGCGAAGTAGACATGCATATCCACATAGCACATAGGAGCACATAAGGTCAAATGAGGTGCAAATAAAAGGGTAGAGTGTACCTCCCTTGAAATTGGGGCCCAATGAAGTGAAATCACTTATTTATCCTCCAAAATAAAAGAAATGGTCAAGGTACCAATTTATTTAAGAAAAATTAAAAGAAATGTGCAAAGTAAAGCTCACTTGATCATAAAGTCCCCAAAGTCATGATTTAAGTGAAATTGAAACAAAGTATAGTAATTAATCAAAACAAACAAGCAATGAAGTTGCAAAAGTTAAAGCTACCAAGGACCAAATTGAGAAATTATTCAAATGGTTGGGCCATAGTGAAACAAAAGGGAACTTGGGGGGTTAAGGGGTAATTTTTAGAAAATACTTTCATGCAGAACATGCAATCTTACGAAGGAAAATCTGCTTCTGCAACTCAAAGCAAACATTTCTGCAGCCAAGAAACCATCGCAATTTGCATTTCATTTCATTACCTCAAGTAACAACGCTTCTATCTCAAACAACTAAACACATCACTAAGCATTCATCTCACTTTCCATCATAAGACACTTATGTTTAAACATCAGAAATTCGGACAGGAGATCATGCAAAGCATCAAAATAACATTCTGCAATTTTTCCAGCCAACAGCTTTTCATTCCTTTTCATGGTGAAAGTGAATTTTGATGAATATCCAAATTTTTAAAAGCAAAACGGGCAAACACGGAAAGTTCTAAATCATCCACTCAGCCAAGCATCACATTTTTGTTTTGCCGCAAAATCAGAGCTGGGAGTCTGAGTTGCTTAGCAGCAAAAGGAACGGCAAGAGACGCAAGCTCTTATGGGCTTGTTGGTTCAGACACTTGAAATGCAGCAAGGATGGAAAGCAAGAAACTTAGGATAGACATGCATAACTGAACCCCAGATTACAGACCTTAATCAAACTAAAACTTAAGCAACAAAAACCAGAGAACTTTGACATCTGAACCAGCAACGAGCACTTCCAAATCAGGAAAGGAACATGCCATTTCCTTCAATGATTTCGCCTACAATTTTCTGGTGTTTACTGCAAGTTTTCCTTTGTTAACATGTCAAAACTCCGGGGTTATGATTTTAAACAACAAGCATCATAGAAAAATCCAATCAACAATCCAATAAATCTTCACAAAAACAAACCATGCCCAAAATATACAAAACAGGAAAAAGGAAAGCAATGGCAAGAGAAACATCAAAGAGCAAACATGATGGAACTATGGAACGAACCATCAAACCAGCGGCAAAGAGGGTGACGATTCATGTATCTACTTGGCAGAATCATGGTTTTCTAGACTACAAATTCTGGGTTTGCTTGTAACAATCAGCCATAAACTTCAAGCAAGACTCATAGATTCACCGGATGAAATCATATAGAAAGCCTAAATCCCTACCTCAGAACCCAGTCCAAACCCACGAAATATTTCACCAAACAGAAACGTAAAACAGTGGCATCAACCTGAGCACATTCATAGCAAAGATTCACTCCTCAGAAAGTGTAGAAACGATATACTTACAGAGATAAAAACCTGAGAAATCGATGGAAGTTGCACAGATCTATGGAGGGAAAGTCCTCTCTTCAACAATTTCCAGGAGTGACGTGTTTGTCACTTCGAGCGTCGATTCCACATGCCTGGAGTTGTTTCCGCCCAGCTGAAACCCTCTTGTCCCTTTTCTCGTTCCTTTTCTTGTTCGTTTGTCTCCTTCCTCACTTCCTAACCTAGCCGCTGCACCCCACTATCTCCTCTAGCGTTTTCTGTTTCCCTCAGCCATCACCTCCCTAGTTTCAAAAACCTTTGCTCTCTCTTCTTTCCTTACTCCGCCGCAACTCTTATCTGCTGCTTCCCCTTCAAGCTCACCGAACGCTCAGCCCTCAATCTCTCCTTGCGTTCCCCTGTCCGCTGCCCCCTCTAGTGTTTTTCCCTTTTTTGTTCACCGAACCTCCCCCAGTTTTCCTCTTAGCCCGTCAACTCTCCCTAGCTCTTCTCTTTCCAAAACTCTCTCCCCCTTTGCGGCTGCTAACCTCTCTACCTATTTATATCAGACGTCCAACCCTAAATCCTCAACCACTCTTCTGAAATTTGCAGCTAAGGAGCTCCCCAAAGTTCACTTGCAAGCTGCGGCAAAAACGCAGCCTTCATGCTGCGCGTTTTTTTTTTTTTTTTAATTAAGTAAATACATAATATAAATAAAAACAAAAATAACAAAATGACAAAACCATGTAATAATAATAATAATAATGAGAACAAATAAATAAAATAAAAAAACAAACTAAACAAATAAAAACAACAAAAATGTCCATTTTTCGAATTTTCTTCATTTTTCCTTTTTTTCTTTTTTTTTCTTTTCTCAAAATAACTTGATAAAAATAACTAAAATGCCAAAAGAAAGAAATAACATATTTTTGTGAACAAATTTTCCTTTTTCCTTTCTTTTTCCATCTTTTCAAGAAAACTCTACGCTAAACTTTTAAAAAAGCTAAAAACTAAAAACTAAAACTAAAAAGTGAATAAAATTAAACTGACAAATAGCAAATGAAACAAACTAACAAGGCAAAAATGAATAAAACTAAAATAACATAACAACTAAAAGTGCAAAACACACAATAACGAACTAAAATGCAAGCAATCTAAAATGAAAATCATGAAATAGATGCCACATACAAATTATTCAAAATTTGGTGTCTACAATAAGCGTAGCCTCGGATGTGCCCATTCCGCAAAACCCTATCAAATCTGTTTTTTTTGTAAACTTCATTTCCGCATTTGTTATTAGTTGATTTATGTCCTTGTATTGTCTTGAGCCTATGGAACGGCTATTGAAATGCATTTGTGTTGTGTATAAACTTGGGCTTGAATGAGAAAAATAATGAAGCCAAAATGGCTGGAAAATTAGGTAAACACAAAGGGCGTGCTGCCCAAATTTTCGCTCAAGGACTAAGTTTCTATTTGAATTTGTATATTTTCGTTTGGCAAATACTATGATCGTTTTACCATTCCAAAACATGATACCTCTTCAATTTGAAACGCCAAATGTTTACTTACTCTGTACCCAAAATATAGAAGTATGAGTTAGGGTTTTATCGGCCACAAGTGAACTACTTTCAAGTACGGTTTTAAGAGTCTTCCTTTTCCATATGATTTTCATCAAAACCCTTGTTATATAACCTCTACTTGAATATATAGTGACTTTTAGTCATGATTTGACTTGAAAGTTAAGCGATTGAGGGATAAAACCTATAGCTGCTTCGCGTGGTCTCTGTGCGGAGTGACCCTGGACTAAGTGGTGAATAAGTATGAAGGACTAAGTGAAGCTATGAATTGCGAATGTTATAGGTCTTAAATCTTTCTCATGGTATCTGAGGACCATAGATAGGTATGTCAGGTAGGAATTCCGATTGTAGATAGTTTACTCTTGGGACTGCAGCTCGAGATGTGAATTATCTTATTTCGGATTCTCGTGCCTGAGTACTCTAGAGTTACGGCGCTGCTAAGGACTTGAGACTTGTATTTTGGGAACATGAACAGGCTTTGTCTGACTAGAATGAGCACAAGAGGTCAGGGACATCTAGTTTGGATAGTAAGTGACGTGAGAGACCGGACGGGCTGATACTGGGACGACTTTACCTTTTCCTTTTGATTTACCTGTATATTGTTACTACATGACGTTAGTATACCTGTGTGTACATGGTTATCTGTCCAACTTGATATGTATTTGTGTATTTGCTTATCCGTCTTCTTGATATGGCGTGTTATGTGCGTATATATTGATTTGTGTATTTGGAATGCTAGAATTTGTTACTGTAGTCAATTTACTGTGTTTATTCACTAAATTACCTTTTTGGGGGAAAAGAAAAGAAAAGAGAGGGGGAAAACATATATATGGACGGGAGACGTAGTCGTGGACGTGGAGCTAGTCGTGGCCGTGGAGCTAGGCAAGCTCAAGAACCGAGAGAAGAAAGAGAAACAGTGGCCGAGCAAGAACAGGGACCGAGGGTTGAGGCTGGAGATCAAATGGCGACGGCGATGCGACAAATGACAAATATCCTGGCACGACTGGTAGATCAACAAGGTCAAATGCCAGTGAATCAACCCCGGAATCCTGAGATCGGAGAGGATAAGGCTCTTGAGAGGTTCCAAAAGTTTCTACCTCCGAAATTTCAAGGAGGGCCTGATCCAGATATAGCTGAGCAGTGGTTGGAGGCAATGATTAATATCTTCGCGGCTTTGAATTACACGGAGCAAAGACAAGTAAATTTTGCTGTATTTCAATTCGAAGGACCAGCCCGCGCGTGGTGGAATGTAATTAAGGCCAAGTGGGAAAGAGAACAGACGGTATGGACATGGGCGAACTTTGTAAGGGAATTTAATGAAAAGTATCTCCCACCTTTAGTCCAAGAAAGGAGGGATGACGAATTTATTGGGTTGCGTCAGGGAACCCTAAGTGTGGCTGAATATGAGACCAAATTTACTAGACTGTCTAAATTCGCTTCCGAATTGGTGGTAACGGAGCGACGGAGAATAAGACGATTTATACAAGGACTGAATTTGGAAATCCAGGAGGCATTAGCGGCAGTTCAAGTTAATACGTTTACAGAGGCTCTTGAGAAGGCCCAAAGAATTGAGGATGTGAAAGCCCAAGTAAAAGCCTTTCAAACGCGGAAAAGAGATACATCCAGCAGTATACCTGAGGAATCTGGAGAAAAGATACTGCTCTCCAAAGTGCAAAAAGTGAACCATTCACCTCGCCCACCTTGGACATTAAGAGCAGTCGATGAAAGGTCCATGAAAGGAAGTCAGATCGGATCAAAGGACATTTCTCGAGAAGATCCAACAGTAGTTCCTCGATTGGCCTGTGGATACTGTGGAAAGGCAAATCACACTGAGAATGATTGCTGGCGAAAAGGGGGAAAATGTTTGATTTGTGGGAGTAGCAATCATCAACTTAGCAATTGCCCGAAGAAACAGCCACGAGAGGGTAGTACTCAACAAGTGGAAGGAACCAAACTGAAACAAATTCATGAAAGAGGAAACCGAACAAAGGTATCAACACAAGTTTATGCCGTTGATCAGCACCGAGTTCTGGGGTCCTCCGAGGCGACGGAAGGTATGAATTTCGAGGTCGAAATTCTTTTAAGGGGGAGAGAGTGTGAGGACTCGCAAATTTCTTATATTTTTCTCAAAAATGCCTTTTATTTGGAAATTATTCATTTATTATAGCCTACTACCCAGTAATTCCATAATAAGTGCAAATGAACCTAGAAAGTAGGGTTTCACTTTTCGGTTTCAAGACTGGAGCAAATTAGGGTTTTCGCGATTTTTCACCGGATGATTTTTCGGTACGAAGCAAGGATCAAATTTGGTGATTAAAAGTGACTTTTAGGTGAGAAATAATATGTGATTAGAAGCAATGATATAAGGTTAGTGAATAGGAAGTAAAAACCCTAATACGTGCGATTTAAGGAAAAACGGTGCGAACCGACGTGTACCGCGCACTACCTATTGAACGCACCGCTGGACCACCACTTTCTTACCACATGAGCTCATTGATATTTGAGCAAAATATCCCCTCATTTCCAGCTGCCTTTGACCGAAATTTGTGGCCAAAAGTGCAAGGAGAAGAAAGAGAAAATTTTGTGATTGTGGTTGATCCAAGTGTTGGCAAAACTTGTGGCTTAGACTAATCCTAATCTTCTTGCCTTTTAATCACCATAGAGCAGCCTTTCTTCTTCATTTTTCCTTGAGCTTGGCCGAGACAAGAGAGAGAGAAAGGGGGAGCAAGAGAAAACAATTTTCTTCTTGATTTGCACCATCTAAGTGAGGAATCAAAATTCTAAACCGATTAAAGAGTGAGTTGTGGGCTTGGGAAGCTAGGGGAACTAAAAATTTCCAAAGGTGGTGAAGTATCACTCTTTCAAGCTTTGTTTTGAGGTATAAGATCTGATCATGGTTCTTGTTCTTTTAATTTCTGGTTTAAGATGTTATCTAGCTCATGTTTTGATTAGACTACAAGTTATACAAGTTGTTGTGGTGATTTTGGATGATATATGCAAGTTAGGGTTTGATGATTTTCTGCCTAAACTTGTTGTATGGTTAGTATATGTTGTATATAAGATTATATAAGGGGCTTTGGTAGTGATTGGAACAAGGAAAGGAAGAAAATTCAATTGAAAACCAAAATTTCCAGATTTCTGGAATTTCATGTTTCAGTTCTGCCCGGTACTGTTACTCATAGTTAGAGGCCGAATTAGGCTTGGAATAAAACATAAAAGTTGTATAGAATGATATTTTATAGGTGCCTACAAAATTTCAACTCAATCAGAGCAACGTAGCCTGTGAAAAGACCGATTTACCCCTGCTGCCCTGTTTCTACCCGAACTTGATAATTGCCTCTGTAATTGGTTAATTTGATTGGGAATGCTTCTGATTTAGTTGTTGATGTCTTCTTAAGAATTGTAGCCTTGTATCTTAGTTTTCGGATGGCTTTGGAATCACTTGATTTGGACTTAGGGAGCCTGACTTGTGATATTTGAGCGAGAATGCGGTTTGTAAACCTGTTTTGACGGTGCTGGTTTGGTATACTGATCTTTTGACCTAGTTGCACTACAAACTGGACTGAGTGACCTTCTTCAATCTTGTATCCCTTTCTCTTAGCTTCGAAATGGTATAAGTTTCACCTCAATCCGATAAGCGTAGCCTCGGATGTGCCCATTCCGCAAAACCCTATCAAATCTGTTTTTTTTGTAAACTTCATTTCCGCATTTGTTATTAGTTGATTTATGTCCTTGTATTGTCTTGAGCCTATGGAACGGCTATTGAAATGCATTTGTGTTGTGTATAAACTTGGGCTTGAATGAGAAAAATAATGAAGCCAAAATGGCTGGAAAATTAGGTAAACACAAAGGGCGTGCTGCCCAAATTTTCGCTCAAGGACTAAGTTTCTATTTGAATTTGTATATTTTCGTTTGGCAAATACTATGATCGTTTTACCATTCCAAAACATGATACCTCTTCAATTTGAAACGCCAAATGTTTACTTACTCTGTACCCAAAATATAGAAGTATGAGTTAGGGTTTTATCGGCCACAAGTGAACTACTTTCAAGTACGGTTTTAAGAGTCTTCCTTTTCCATATGATTTTCATCAAAACCCTTGTTATATAACCTCTACTTGAATATATAGTGACTTTTAGTCATACAAACGATTCTTTACGATTCCGAAAGAATATTTTCTTAGCCTATCTATTTGTCTTTTGATTTGTCGTTAGTCAAATGTTTTCCGTTGGAATTCTATAAGCCTTTTGAGCTTGGTTTTGCGATTGATTTTGAAACCCTAGTTATTTTCATCCTTGGGTCCAAACAACCCTATTTTTACTTGAAAGTTATCTTTACACGTTTTACTCCTAATTAGTCGGGTTTCTTCGTTTCCCCTTAAATGTTTTGCTCGATAAACTGTAATATGTTCTCTTGTTCAATCTTAGGTTTCATTGGTGACTAAGGGTAATATCCGGAAGGATATTTTGCACGTTATTTTGCATAACTAGGTGAGTGTTCTTTGTTTGTTATATTTCCTTGACTTATTGGCTTGTTATTATTGATTGATAATGTGTTAAGTGCTTTTAATGATTGTTAAAACGAGTTTTCTAGGCGAGTGTGTACTTTATCGCACTCGACCTAAATAAATGTGAAATTTTCAATGATTAAATGATTAAATGCTAGTTGCGCATGAATGTAAGCCGTTTGGCTGAACTGGGCCCTGCCCTTCGTTACCGATCGACTCGAGCCAGAAGCGGACTCGGTCGGGCGATATGGTGACCCTGGGTGAATTTGGTATATTCGAGTATTACCTTGTAGTCCGGCTACGTCCGGATGGGTGGAGTCCGGCCAACGTCCGGATGGGTGGAGTCCGGTCAACGTCCGGAAGGGGATGAATGAACGAACGAAGGCACGAGGGTTTACTTCTCAAAAAGGAAATTTTCAAATAATTGGAGGAATAAGGGGAAATGTCTGGAGAACGAACGAACGAACGAATAGCTCCATGTGAGCCCGTATCCTTTTAATGAATGTTACTATCGCTTTCCATTGTAAATGTTTCTTGAATTATTGATACTCCATGTTTAATGTATTGAATTGATTGTTTGATTATCTGTTCGGAACCTCACTGAGCTTTTAGCTCACCCCTTTAGTTTTGTTTTCCTTAACAGGGGACGGCGAGCAGAATGAGAGCATAGACTAGCCAGTCTAGTTCTTTTGTTTCTTTTGTTTCTTTTGTAGTGGTTCTCGCCTAGTGCTTGGCACGGGCTGGACGTATGAAGGATTGAGAACCTTTGTATATTCGATCTTTACACTCCCTTTTGGGGATGGCAATGTATATAAGTTTCGCTTTAAGTTCTGGATCGTTGCCCTATTTATTCTTGTGATTTATTCAGATTTTAAGTGAGGACTGTAGTGAATGAGTGAGTCCCGGCGAGAGTTGGGCAGGCGGTCCGCCGAACCCTGGGGTACGCCCTAGGGAAAGGTGGGGCCGTCACAGGTGGTATCAGAGCTTAGGCTTCAGATATCTGTAGTGTATCCTAGGCTTGAAGTTTAGGATGCCGGACTGTGGGATTCGATTTGACTTGAAAGTTAAGCGATTGAGGGATAAAACCTATAGCTGCTTCGCGTGGTCTCTGTGCGGAGTGACCCTGGACTAAGCGGTGAATAAGTATGAAGGACTAAGTGAAGCTATGAATTGCGAATGTTATAGGTCTTAAATCTTTCTCATGGTATCTGAGGACCATAGATAGGTATGTCAGGTAGGAATTCCGATTGTAGATAGTTTACTCTTGGGACTGCAGCTCGAGATGTGAATTATCTTATTTCGGATTCTCGTGCCTGAGTACTCTAGAGTTACGGCGCTGCTAAGGACTTGAGACTTGTATTTTGGGAACATGAACAGGCTTTGTCTGACTAGAATGAGCACAAGAGGTCAGGGACATCTAGTTTGGATAGTAAGTGACGTGAGAGACCGGACGGGCTGATACTGGGACGACTTTACCTTTTCCTTTTGATTTACCTGTATATTGTTACTACATGACGTTAGTATACCTGTGTGTACATGGTTATCTGTCCAACTTGATATGTATTTGTGTATTTGCTTATCCGTCTTCTTGATATGGCGTGTTATGTGCGTATATATTGATTTGTGTATTTGGAATGCTAGAATTTGTTACTGTAGTCAATTTACTGTGTTTATTCACTAAATTACCTTTTTGGGGGAAAAGAAAAGAAAAGAGAGGGGGAAAACATATATATGGACGGGAGACGTAGTCGTGGACGTGGAGCTAGTCGTGGCCGTGGAGCTAGGCAAGCTCAAGAACCGAGAGAAGAAAGAGAAACAGTGGCCGAGCAAGAACAGGGACCGAGGGTTGAGGCTGGAGATCAAATGGCGACGGCGATGCGACAAATGACAAATATCCTGGCACGACTGGTAGATCAACAAGGTCAAATGCCAGTGAATCAACCCCGGAATCCTGAGATCGGAGAGGATAAGGCTCTTGAGAGGTTCCAAAAGTTTCTACCTCCGAAATTTCAAGGAGGGCCTGATCCAGATATAGCTGAGCAGTGGTTGGAGGCAATGATTAATATCTTCGCGGCTTTGAATTACACGGAGCAAAGACAAGTAAATTTTGCTGTATTTCAATTCGAAGGACCAGCCCGCGCGTGGTGGAATGTAATTAAGGCCAAGTGGGAAAGAGAACAGACGGTATGGACATGGGCGAACTTTGTAAGGGAATTTAATGAAAAGTATCTCCCACCTTTAGTCCAAGAAAGGAGGGATGACGAATTTATTGGGTTGCGTCAGGGAACCCTAAGTGTGGCTGAATATGAGACCAAATTTACTAGACTGTCTAAATTCGCTTCCGAATTGGTGGTAACGGAGCGACGGAGAATAAGACGATTTATACAAGGACTAAATTTGGAAATCCAGGAGGCATTAGCGGCAGTTCAAGTTAATACGTTTACAGAGGCTCTTGAGAAGGCCCAAAGAATTGAGGATGTGAAAGCCCAAGTAAAAGCCTTTCAAACGCGGAAAAGAGATACATCCAGCAGTATACCTGAGGAATCTGGAGAAAAGATACTGCTCTCCAAAGTGCAAAAAGTGAACCATTCACCTCGCCCACCTTGGACATTAAGAGCAGTCGATGAAAGGTCCATGAAAGGAAGTCAGATCGGATCAAAGGACATTTCTCGAGAAGATCCAACAGTAGTTCCTCGATTGGCCTGTGGATACTGTGGAAAGGCAAATCACACTGAGAATGATTGCTGGCGAAAAGGGGGAAAATGTTTGATTTGTGGGAGTAGCAATCATCAACTTAGCAATTGCCCGAAGAAACAGCCACGAGAGGGTAGTACTCAACAAGTGGAAGGAACCAAACTGAAACAAATTCATGAAAGAGGAAACCGAACAAAGGTATCAACACAAGTTTATGCCGTTGATCAGCACCGAGTTCTGGGGTCCTCCGAGGCGACGGAAGGTATGAATTTCGAGGTCGAAATTCTTTTAAGGGGGAGAGAGTGTGAGGACTCGCAAATTTCTTATATTTTTCTCAAAAATGCCTTTTATTTGGAAATTATTCATTTATTATAGCCTACTACCCAGTAATTCCATAATAAGTGCAAATGAACCTAGAAAGTAGGGTTTCACTTTTCGGTTTCAAGACTGGAGCAAATTAGGGTTTTCGCGATTTTTCACCGGATGATTTTTCGGTACGAAGCAAGGATCAAATTTGGTGATTAAAAGTGACTTTTAGGTGAGAAATAATATGTGATTAGAAGCAATGATATAAGGTTAGTGAATAGGAAGTAAAAACCCTAATACGTGCGATTTAAGGAAAAACGGTGCGAACCGACGTGTACCGCGCACTACCTATTGAACGCACCGCTGGACCACCACTTTCTTACCACATGAGCTCATTGATATTTGAGCAAAATATCCCCTCATTTCCAGCTGCCTTTGACCGAAATTTGTGGCCAAAAGTGCAAGGAGAAGAAAGAGAAAATTTTGTGATTGTGGTTGATCCAAGTGTTGGCAAAACTTGTGGCTTAGACTAATCCTAATCTTCTTGCCTTTTAATCACCATAGAGCAGCCTTTCTTCTTCATTTTTCCTTGAGCTTGGCCGAGACAAGAGAGAGAGAAAGGGGGAGCAAGAGAAAACAATTTTCTTCTTGATTTGCACCATCTAAGTGAGGAATCAAAATTCTAAACCGATTAAAGAGTGAGTTGTGGGCTTGGGAAGCTAGGGGAACTAAAAATTTCCAAAGGTGGTGAAGTATCACTCTTTCAAGCTTTGTTTTGAGGTATAAGATCTGATCATGGTTCTTGTTCTTTTAATTTCTGGTTTAAGATGTTATCTAGCTCATGTTTTGATTAGACTACAAGTTATACAAGTTGTTGTGGTGATTTTGGATGATATATGCAAGTTAGGGTTTGATGATTTTCTGCCTAAACTTGTTGTATGGTTAGTATATGTTGTATATAAGATTATATAAGGGGCTTTGGTAGTGATTGGAACAAGGAAAGGAAGAAAATTCAATTGAAAACCAAAATTTCCAGATTTCTGGAATTTCATGTTTCAGTTCTGCCCGGTACTGTTACTCATAGTTAGAGGCCGAATTAGGCTTGGAATAAAACATAAAAGTTGTATAGAATGATATTTTATAGGTGCCTACAAAATTTCAACTCAATCAGAGCAACGTAGCCTGTGAAAAGACCGATTTACCCCTGCTGCCCTGTTTCTACCCGAACTTGATAATTGCCTCTGTAATTGGTTAATTTGATTGGGAATGCTTCTGATTTAGTTGTTGATGTCTTCTTAAGAATTGTAGCCTTGTATCTTAGTTTTCGGATGGCTTTGGAATCACTTGATTTGGACTTAGGGAGCCTGACTTGTGATATTTGAGCGAGAATGCGGTTTGTAAACCTGTTTTGACGGTGCTGGTTTGGTATACTGATCTTTTGACCTAGTTGCACTACAAACTGGACTGAGTGACCTTCTTCAATCTTGTATCCCTTTCTCTTAGCTTCGAAATGGTATAAGTTTCACCTCAATCCGATAAGCGTAGCCTCGGATGTGCCCATTCCGCAAAACCCTATCAAATCTGTTTTTTTTGTAAACTTCATTTCCGCATTTGTTATTAGTTGATTTATGTCCTTGTATTGTCTTGAGCCTATGGAACGGCTATTGAAATGCATTTGTGTTGTGTATAAACTTGGGCTTGAATGAGAAAAATAATGAAGCCAAAATGGCTGGAAAATTAGGTAAACACAAAGGGCGTGCTGCCCAAATTTTCGCTCAAGGACTAAGTTTCTATTTGAATTTGTATATTTTCGTTTGGCAAATACTATGATCGTTTTACCATTCCAAAACATGATACCTCTTCAATTTGAAACGCCAAATGTTTACTTACTCTGTACCCAAAATATAGAAGTATGAGTTAGGGTTTTATCGGCCACAAGTGAACTACTTTCAAGTACGGTTTTAAGAGTCTTCCTTTTCCATATGATTTTCATCAAAACCCTTGTTATATAACCTCTACTTGAATATATAGTGACTTTTAGTCATACAAACGATTCTTTACGATTCCGAAAGAATATTTTCTTAGCCTATCTATTTGTCTTTTGATTTGTCGTTAGTCAAATGTTTTCCGTTGGAATTCTATAAGCCTTTTGAGCTTGGTTTTGCGATTGATTTTGAAACCCTAGTTATTTTCATCCTTGGGTCCAAACAACCCTATTTTTACTTGAAAGTTATCTTTACACGTTTTACTCCTAATTAGTCGGGTTTCTTCGTTTCCCCTTAAATGTTTTGCTCGATAAACTGTAATATGTTCTCTTGTTCAATCTTAGGTTTCATTGGTGACTAAGGGTAATATCCGGAAGGATATTTTGCACGTTATTTTGCATAACTAGGTGAGTGTTCTTTGTTTGTTATATTTCCTTGACTTATTGGCTTGTTATTATTGATTGATAATGTGTTAAGTGCTTTTAATGATTGTTAAAACGAGTTTTCTAGGCGAGTGTGTACTTTATCGCACTCGACCTAAATAAATGTGAAATTTTCAATGATTAAATGATTAAATGCTAGTTGCGCATGAATGTAAGCCGTTTGGCTGAACTGGGCCCTGCCCTTCGTTACCGATCGACTCGAGCCAGAAGCGGACTCGGTCGGGCGATATGGTGACCCTGGGTGAATTTGGTATATTCGAGTATTACCTTGTAGTCCGGCTACGTCCGGATGGGTGGAGTCCGGCCAACGTCCGGATGGGTGGAGTCCGGTCAACGTCCGGAAGGGGATGAATGAACGAACGAAGGCACGAGGGTTTACTTCTCAAAAAGGAAATTTTCAAATAATTGGAGGAATAAGGGGAAATGTCTGGAGAACGAACGAACGAACGAATAGCTCCATGTGAGCCCGTATCCTTTTAATGAATGTTACTATCGCTTTCCATTGTAAATGTTTCTTGAATTATTGATACTCCATGTTTAATGTATTGAATTGATTGTTTGATTATCTGTTCGGAACCTCACTGAGCTTTTAGCTCACCCCTTTAGTTTTGTTTTCCTTAACAGGGGACGGCGAGCAGAATGAGAGCATAGACTAGCCAGTCTAGTTCTTTTGTTTCTTTTGTTTCTTTTGTAGTGGTTCTCGCCTAGTGCTTGGCACGGGCTGGACGTATGAAGGATTGAGAACCTTTGTATATTCGATCTTTACACTCCCTTTTGGGGATGGCAATGTATATAAGTTTCGCTTTAAGTTCTGGATCGTTGCCCTATTTATTCTTGTGATTTATTCAGATTTTAAGTGAGGACTGTAGTGAATGAGTGAGTCCCGGCGAGAGTTGGGCAGGCGGTCCGCCGAACCCTGGGGTACGCCCTAGGGAAAGGTGGGGCCGTCACAGGTGGTATCAGAGCTTAGGCTTCAGATATCTGTAGTGTATCCTAGGCTTGAAGTTTAGGATGCCGGACTGTGGGATTCGATTTGACTTGAAAGTTAAGCGATTGAGGGATAAAACCTATAGCTGCTTCGCGTGGTCTCTGTGCGGAGTGACCCTGGACTAAGCGGTGAATAAGTATGAAGGACTAAGTGAAGCTATGAATTGCGAATGTTATAGGTCTTAAATCTTTCTCATGGTATCTGAGGACCATAGATAGGTATGTCAGGTAGGAATTCCGATTGTAGATAGTTTACTCTTGGGACTGCAGCTCGAGATGTGAATTATCTTATTTCGGATTCTCGTGCCTGAGTACTCTAGAGTTACGGCGCTGCTAAGGACTTGAGACTTGTATTTTGGGAACATGAACAGGCTTTGTCTGACTAGAATGAGCACAAGAGGTCAGGGACATCTAGTTTGGATAGTAAGTGACGTGAGAGACCGGACGGGCTGATACTGGGACGACTTTACCTTTTCCTTTTGATTTACCTGTATATTGTTACTACATGACGTTAGTATACCTGTGTGTACATGGTTATCTGTCCAACTTGATATGTATTTGTGTATTTGCTTATCCGTCTTCTTGATATGGCGTGTTATGTGCGTATATATTGATTTGTGTATTTGGAATGCTAGAATTTGTTACTGTAGTCAATTTACTGTGTTTATTCACTAAATTACCTTTTTGGGGGAAAAGAAAAGAAAAGAGAGGGGGAAAACATATATATGGACGGGAGACGTAGTCGTGGACGTGGAGCTAGTCGTGGCCGTGGAGCTAGGCAAGCTCAAGAACCGAGAGAAGAAAGAGAAACAGTGGCCGAGCAAGAACAGGGACCGAGGGTTGAGGCTGGAGATCAAATGGCGACGGCGATGCGACAAATGACAAATATCCTGGCACGACTGGTAGATCAACAAGGTCAAATGCCAGTGAATCAACCCCGGAATCCTGAGATCGGAGAGGATAAGGCTCTTGAGAGGTTCCAAAAGTTTCTACCTCCGAAATTTCAAGGAGGGCCTGATCCAGATATAGCTGAGCAGTGGTTGGAGGCAATGATTAATATCTTCGCGGCTTTGAATTACACGGAGCAAAGACAAGTAAATTTTGCTGTATTTCAATTCGAAGGACCAGCCCGCGCGTGGTGGAATGTAATTAAGGCCAAGTGGGAAAGAGAACAGACGGTATGGACATGGGCGAACTTTGTAAGGGAATTTAATGAAAAGTATCTCCCACCTTTAGTCCAAGAAAGGAGGGATGACGAATTTATTGGGTTGCGTCAGGGAACCCTAAGTGTGGCTGAATATGAGACCAAATTTACTAGACTGTCTAAATTCGCTTCCGAATTGGTGGTAACGGAGCGACGGAGAATAAGACGATTTATACAAGGACTAAATTTGGAAATCCAGGAGGCATTAGCGGCAGTTCAAGTTAATACGTTTACAGAGGCTCTTGAGAAGGCCCAAAGAATTGAGGATGTGAAAGCCCAAGTAAAAGCCTTTCAAACGCGGAAAAGAGATACATCCAGCAGTATACCTGAGGAATCTGGAGAAAAGATACTGCTCTCCAAAGTGCAAAAAGTGAACCATTCACCTCGCCCACCTTGGACATTAAGAGCAGTCGATGAAAGGTCCATGAAAGGAAGTCAGATCGGATCAAAGGACATTTCTCGAGAAGATCCAACAGTAGTTCCTCGATTGGCCTGTGGATACTGTGGAAAGGCAAATCACACTGAGAATGATTGCTGGCGAAAAGGGGGAAAATGTTTGATTTGTGGGAGTAGCAATCATCAACTTAGCAATTGCCCGAAGAAACAGCCACGAGAGGGTAGTACTCAACAAGTGGAAGGAACCAAACTGAAACAAATTCATGAAAGAGGAAACCGAACAAAGGTATCAACACAAGTTTATGCCGTTGATCAGCACCGAGTTCTGGGGTCCTCCGAGGCGACGGAAGGTATGAATTTCGAGGTCGAAATTCTTTTAAGGGGGAGAGAGTGTGAGGACTCGCAAATTTCTTATATTTTTCTCAAAAATGCCTTTTATTTGGAAATTATTCATTTATTATAGCCTACTACCCAGTAATTCCATAATAAGTGCAAATGAACCTAGAAAGTAGGGTTTCACTTTTCGGTTTCAAGACTGGAGCAAATTAGGGTTTTCGCGATTTTTCACCGGATGATTTTTCGGTACGAAGCAAGGATCAAATTTGGTGATTAAAAGTGACTTTTAGGTGAGAAATAATATGTGATTAGAAGCAATGATATAAGGTTAGTGAATAGGAAGTAAAAACCCTAATACGTGCGATTTAAGGAAAAACGGTGCGAACCGACGTGTACCGCGCACTACCTATTGAACGCACCGCTGGACCACCACTTTCTTACCACATGAGCTCATTGATATTTGAGCAAAATATCCCCTCATTTCCAGCTGCCTTTGACCGAAATTTGTGGCCAAAAGTGCAAGGAGAAGAAAGAGAAAATTTTGTGATTGTGGTTGATCCAAGTGTTGGCAAAACTTGTGGCTTAGACTAATCCTAATCTTCTTGCCTTTTAATCACCATAGAGCAGCCTTTCTTCTTCATTTTTCCTTGAGCTTGGCCGAGACAAGAGAGAGAGAAAGGGGGAGCAAGAGAAAACAATTTTCTTCTTGATTTGCACCATCTAAGTGAGGAATCAAAATTCTAAACCGATTAAAGAGTGAGTTGTGGGCTTGGGAAGCTAGGGGAACTAAAAATTTCCAAAGGTGGTGAAGTATCACTCTTTCAAGCTTTGTTTTGAGGTATAAGATCTGATCATGGTTCTTGTTCTTTTAATTTCTGGTTTAAGATGTTATCTAGCTCATGTTTTGATTAGACTACAAGTTATACAAGTTGTTGTGGTGATTTTGGATGATATATGCAAGTTAGGGTTTGATGATTTTCTGCCTAAACTTGTTGTATGGTTAGTATATGTTGTATATAAGATTATATAAGGGGCTTTGGTAGTGATTGGAACAAGGAAAGGAAGAAAATTCAATTGAAAACCAAAATTTCCAGATTTCTGGAATTTCATGTTTCAGTTCTGCCCGGTACTGTTACTCATAGTTAGAGGCCGAATTAGGCTTGGAATAAAACATAAAAGTTGTATAGAATGATATTTTATAGGTGCCTACAAAATTTCAACTCAATCAGAGCAACGTAGCCTGTGAAAAGACCGATTTACCCCTGCTGCCCTGTTTCTACCCGAACTTGATAATTGCCTCTGTAATTGGTTAATTTGATTGGGAATGCTTCTGATTTAGTTGTTGATGTCTTCTTAAGAATTGTAGCCTTGTATCTTAGTTTTCGGATGGCTTTGGAATCACTTGATTTGGACTTAGGGAGCCTGACTTGTGATATTTGAGCGAGAATGCGGTTTGTAAACCTGTTTTGACGGTGCTGGTTTGGTATACTGATCTTTTGACCTAGTTGCACTACAAACTGGACTGAGTGACCTTCTTCAATCTTGTATCCCTTTCTCTTAGCTTCGAAATGGTATAAGTTTCACCTCAATCCGATAAGCGTAGCCTCGGATGTGCCCATTCCGCAAAACCCTATCAAATCTGTTTTTTTTGTAAACTTCATTTCCGCATTTGTTATTAGTTGATTTATGTCCTTGTATTGTCTTGAGCCTATGGAACGGCTATTGAAATGCATTTGTGTTGTGTATAAACTTGGGCTTGAATGAGAAAAATAATGAAGCCAAAATGGCTGGAAAATTAGGTAAACACAAAGGGCGTGCTGCCCAAATTTTCGCTCAAGGACTAAGTTTCTATTTGAATTTGTATATTTTCGTTTGGCAAATACTATGATCGTTTTACCATTCCAAAACATGATACCTCTTCAATTTGAAACGCCAAATGTTTACTTACTCTGTACCCAAAATATAGAAGTATGAGTTAGGGTTTTATCGGCCACAAGTGAACTACTTTCAAGTACGGTTTTAAGAGTCTTCCTTTTCCATATGATTTTCATCAAAACCCTTGTTATATAACCTCTACTTGAATATATAGTGACTTTTAGTCATACAAACGATTCTTTACGATTCCGAAAGAATATTTTCTTAGCCTATCTATTTGTCTTTTGATTTGTCGTTAGTCAAATGTTTTCCGTTGGAATTCTATAAGCCTTTTGAGCTTGGTTTTGCGATTGATTTTGAAACCCTAGTTATTTTCATCCTTGGGTCCAAACAACCCTATTTTTACTTGAAAGTTATCTTTACACGTTTTACTCCTAATTAGTCGGGTTTCTTCGTTTCCCCTTAAATGTTTTGCTCGATAAACTGTAATATGTTCTCTTGTTCAATCTTAGGTTTCATTGGTGACTAAGGGTAATATCCGGAAGGATATTTTGCACGTTATTTTGCATAACTAGGTGAGTGTTCTTTGTTTGTTATATTTCCTTGACTTATTGGCTTGTTATTATTGATTGATAATGTGTTAAGTGCTTTTAATGATTGTTAAAACGAGTTTTCTAGGCGAGTGTGTACTTTATCGCACTCGACCTAAATAAATGTGAAATTTTCAATGATTAAATGATTAAATGCTAGTTGCGCATGAATGTAAGCCGTTTGGCTGAACTGGGCCCTGCCCTTCGTTACCGATCGACTCGAGCCAGAAGCGGACTCGGTCGGGCGATATGGTGACCCTGGGTGAATTTGGTATATTCGAGTATTACCTTGTAGTCCGGCTACGTCCGGATGGGTGGAGTCCGGCCAACGTCCGGATGGGTGGAGTCCGGTCAACGTCCGGAAGGGGATGAATGAACGAACGAAGGCACGAGGGTTTACTTCTCAAAAAGGAAATTTTCAAATAATTGGAGGAATAAGGGGAAATGTCTGGAGAACGAACGAACGAACGAATAGCTCCATGTGAGCCCGTATCCTTTTAATGAATGTTACTATCGCTTTCCATTGTAAATGTTTCTTGAATTATTGATACTCCATGTTTAATGTATTGAATTGATTGTTTGATTATCTGTTCGGAACCTCACTGAGCTTTTAGCTCACCCCTTTAGTTTTGTTTTCCTTAACAGGGGACGGCGAGCAGAATGAGAGCATAGACTAGCCAGTCTAGTTCTTTTGTTTCTTTTGTTTCTTTTGTAGTGGTTCTCGCCTAGTGCTTGGCACGGGCTGGACGTATGAAGGATTGAGAACCTTTGTATATTCGATCTTTACACTCCCTTTTGGGGATGGCAATGTATATAAGTTTCGCTTTAAGTTCTGGATCGTTGCCCTATTTATTCTTGTGATTTATTCAGATTTTAAGTGAGGACTGTAGTGAATGAGTGAGTCCCGGCGAGAGTTGGGCAGGCGGTCCGCCGAACCCTGGGGTACGCCCTAGGGAAAGGTGGGGCCGTCACAGGTGGTATCAGAGCTTAGGCTTCAGATATCTGTAGTGTATCCTAGGCTTGAAGTTTAGGATGCCGGACTGTGGGATTCGATTTGACTTGAAAGTTAAGCGATTGAGGGATAAAACCTATAGCTGCTTCGCGTGGTCTCTGTGCGGAGTGACCCTGGACTAAGCGGTGAATAAGTATGAAGGACTAAGTGAAGCTATGAATTGCGAATGTTATAGGTCTTAAATCTTTCTCATGGTATCTGAGGACCATAGATAGGTATGTCAGGTAGGAATTCCGATTGTAGATAGTTTACTCTTGGGACTGCAGCTCGAGATGTGAATTATCTTATTTCGGATTCTCGTGCCTGAGTACTCTAGAGTTACGGCGCTGCTAAGGACTTGAGACTTGTATTTTGGGAACATGAACAGGCTTTGTCTGACTAGAATGAGCACAAGAGGTCAGGGACATCTAGTTTGGATAGTAAGTGACGTGAGAGACCGGACGGGCTGATACTGGGACGACTTTACCTTTTCCTTTTGATTTACCTGTATATTGTTACTACATGACGTTAGTATACCTGTGTGTACATGGTTATCTGTCCAACTTGATATGTATTTGTGTATTTGCTTATCCGTCTTCTTGATATGGCGTGTTATGTGCGTATATATTGATTTGTGTATTTGGAATGCTAGAATTTGTTACTGTAGTCAATTTACTGTGTTTATTCACTAAATTACCTTTTTGGGGGAAAAGAAAAGAAAAGAGAGGGGGAAAACATATATATGGACGGGAGACGTAGTCGTGGACGTGGAGCTAGTCGTGGCCGTGGAGCTAGGCAAGCTCAAGAACCGAGAGAAGAAAGAGAAACAGTGGCCGAGCAAGAACAGGGACCGAGGGTTGAGGCTGGAGATCAAATGGCGACGGCGATGCGACAAATGACAAATATCCTGGCACGACTGGTAGATCAACAAGGTCAAATGCCAGTGAATCAACCCCGGAATCCTGAGATCGGAGAGGATAAGGCTCTTGAGAGGTTCCAAAAGTTTCTACCTCCGAAATTTCAAGGAGGGCCTGATCCAGATATAGCTGAGCAGTGGTTGGAGGCAATGATTAATATCTTCGCGGCTTTGAATTACACGGAGCAAAGACAAGTAAATTTTGCTGTATTTCAATTCGAAGGACCAGCCCGCGCGTGGTGGAATGTAATTAAGGCCAAGTGGGAAAGAGAACAGACGGTATGGACATGGGCGAACTTTGTAAGGGAATTTAATGAAAAGTATCTCCCACCTTTAGTCCAAGAAAGGAGGGATGACGAATTTATTGGGTTGCGTCAGGGAACCCTAAGTGTGGCTGAATATGAGACCAAATTTACTAGACTGTCTAAATTCGCTTCCGAATTGGTGGTAACGGAGCGACGGAGAATAAGACGATTTATACAAGGACTAAATTTGGAAATCCAGGAGGCATTAGCGGCAGTTCAAGTTAATACGTTTACAGAGGCTCTTGAGAAGGCCCAAAGAATTGAGGATGTGAAAGCCCAAGTAAAAGCCTTTCAAACGCGGAAAAGAGATACATCCAGCAGTATACCTGAGGAATCTGGAGAAAAGATACTGCTCTCCAAAGTGCAAAAAGTGAACCATTCACCTCGCCCACCTTGGACATTAAGAGCAGTCGATGAAAGGTCCATGAAAGGAAGTCAGATCGGATCAAAGGACATTTCTCGAGAAGATCCAACAGTAGTTCCTCGATTGGCCTGTGGATACTGTGGAAAGGCAAATCACACTGAGAATGATTGCTGGCGAAAAGGGGGAAAATGTTTGATTTGTGGGAGTAGCAATCATCAACTTAGCAATTGCCCGAAGAAACAGCCACGAGAGGGTAGTACTCAACAAGTGGAAGGAACCAAACTGAAACAAATTCATGAAAGAGGAAACCGAACAAAGGTATCAACACAAGTTTATGCCGTTGATCAGCACCGAGTTCTGGGGTCCTCCGAGGCGACGGAAGGTATGAATTTCGAGGTCGAAATTCTTTTAAGGGGGAGAGAGTGTGAGGACTCGCAAATTTCTTATATTTTTCTCAAAAATGCCTTTTATTTGGAAATTATTCATTTATTATAGCCTACTACCCAGTAATTCCATAATAAGTGCAAATGAACCTAGAAAGTAGGGTTTCACTTTTCGGTTTCAAGACTGGAGCAAATTAGGGTTTTCGCGATTTTTCACCGGATGATTTTTCGGTACGAAGCAAGGATCAAATTTGGTGATTAAAAGTGACTTTTAGGTGAGAAATAATATGTGATTAGAAGCAATGATATAAGGTTAGTGAATAGGAAGTAAAAACCCTAATACGTGCGATTTAAGGAAAAACGGTGCGAACCGACGTGTACCGCGCACTACCTATTGAACGCACCGCTGGACCACCACTTTCTTACCACATGAGCTCATTGATATTTGAGCAAAATATCCCCTCATTTCCAGCTGCCTTTGACCGAAATTTGTGGCCAAAAGTGCAAGGAGAAGAAAGAGAAAATTTTGTGATTGTGGTTGATCCAAGTGTTGGCAAAACTTGTGGCTTAGACTAATCCTAATCTTCTTGCCTTTTAATCACCATAGAGCAGCCTTTCTTCTTCATTTTTCCTTGAGCTTGGCCGAGACAAGAGAGAGAGAAAGGGGGAGCAAGAGAAAACAATTTTCTTCTTGATTTGCACCATCTAAGTGAGGAATCAAAATTCTAAACCGATTAAAGAGTGAGTTGTGGGCTTGGGAAGCTAGGGGAACTAAAAATTTCCAAAGGTGGTGAAGTATCACTCTTTCAAGCTTTGTTTTGAGGTATAAGATCTGATCATGGTTCTTGTTCTTTTAATTTCTGGTTTAAGATGTTATCTAGCTCATGTTTTGATTAGACTACAAGTTATACAAGTTGTTGTGGTGATTTTGGATGATATATGCAAGTTAGGGTTTGATGATTTTCTGCCTAAACTTGTTGTATGGTTAGTATATGTTGTATATAAGATTATATAAGGGGCTTTGGTAGTGATTGGAACAAGGAAAGGAAGAAAATTCAATTGAAAACCAAAATTTCCAGATTTCTGGAATTTCATGTTTCAGTTCTGCCCGGTACTGTTACTCATAGTTAGAGGCCGAATTAGGCTTGGAATAAAACATAAAAGTTGTATAGAATGATATTTTATAGGTGCCTACAAAATTTCAACTCAATCAGAGCAACGTAGCCTGTGAAAAGACCGATTTACCCCTGCTGCCCTGTTTCTACCCGAACTTGATAATTGCCTCTGTAATTGGTTAATTTGATTGGGAATGCTTCTGATTTAGTTGTTGATGTCTTCTTAAGAATTGTAGCCTTGTATCTTAGTTTTCGGATGGCTTTGGAATCACTTGATTTGGACTTAGGGAGCCTGACTTGTGATATTTGAGCGAGAATGCGGTTTGTAAACCTGTTTTGACGGTGCTGGTTTGGTATACTGATCTTTTGACCTAGTTGCACTACAAACTGGACTGAGTGACCTTCTTCAATCTTGTATCCCTTTCTCTTAGCTTCGAAATGGTATAAGTTTCACCTCAATCCGATAAGCGTAGCCTCGGATGTGCCCATTCCGCAAAACCCTATCAAATCTGTTTTTTTTGTAAACTTCATTTCCGCATTTGTTATTAGTTGATTTATGTCCTTGTATTGTCTTGAGCCTATGGAACGGCTATTGAAATGCATTTGTGTTGTGTATAAACTTGGGCTTGAATGAGAAAAATAATGAAGCCAAAATGGCTGGAAAATTAGGTAAACACAAAGGGCGTGCTGCCCAAATTTTCGCTCAAGGACTAAGTTTCTATTTGAATTTGTATATTTTCGTTTGGCAAATACTATGATCGTTTTACCATTCCAAAACATGATACCTCTTCAATTTGAAACGCCAAATGTTTACTTACTCTGTACCCAAAATATAGAAGTATGAGTTAGGGTTTTATCGGCCACAAGTGAACTACTTTCAAGTACGGTTTTAAGAGTCTTCCTTTTCCATATGATTTTCATCAAAACCCTTGTTATATAACCTCTACTTGAATATATAGTGACTTTTAGTCATACAAACGATTCTTTACGATTCCGAAAGAATATTTTCTTAGCCTATCTATTTGTCTTTTGATTTGTCGTTAGTCAAATGTTTTCCGTTGGAATTCTATAAGCCTTTTGAGCTTGGTTTTGCGATTGATTTTGAAACCCTAGTTATTTTCATCCTTGGGTCCAAACAACCCTATTTTTACTTGAAAGTTATCTTTACACGTTTTACTCCTAATTAGTCGGGTTTCTTCGTTTCCCCTTAAATGTTTTGCTCGATAAACTGTAATATGTTCTCTTGTTCAATCTTAGGTTTCATTGGTGACTAAGGGTAATATCCGGAAGGATATTTTGCACGTTATTTTGCATAACTAGGTGAGTGTTCTTTGTTTGTTATATTTCCTTGACTTATTGGCTTGTTATTATTGATTGATAATGTGTTAAGTGCTTTTAATGATTGTTAAAACGAGTTTTCTAGGCGAGTGTGTACTTTATCGCACTCGACCTAAATAAATGTGAAATTTTCAATGATTAAATGATTAAATGCTAGTTGCGCATGAATGTAAGCCGTTTGGCTGAACTGGGCCCTGCCCTTCGTTACCGATCGACTCGAGCCAGAAGCGGACTCGGTCGGGCGATATGGTGACCCTGGGTGAATTTGGTATATTCGAGTATTGCCTTGTAGTCCGGCTACGTCCGGATGGGTGGAGTCCGGCCAACGTCCGGATGGGTGGAGTCCGGTCAACGTCCGGAAGGGGATGAATGAACGAACGAAGGCACGAGGGTTTACTTCTCAAAAAGGAAATTTTCAAATAATTGGAGGAATAAGGGGAAATGTCTGGAGAACGAACGAACGAACGAATAGCTCCATGTGAGCCCGTATCCTTTTAATGAATGTTACTATCGCTTTCCATTGTAAATGTTTCTTGAATTATTGATACTCCATGTTTAATGTATTGAATTGATTGTTTGATTATCTGTTCGGAACCTCACTGAGCTTTTAGCTCACCCCTTTAGTTTTGTTTTCCTTAACAGGGGACGGCGAGCAGAATGAGAGCATAGACTAGCCAGTCTAGTTCTTTTGTTTCTTTTGTTTCTTTTGTAGTGGTTCTCGCCTAGTGCTTGGCACGGGCTGGACGTATGAAGGATTGAGAACCTTTGTATATTCGATCTTTACACTCCCTTTTGGGGATGGCAATGTATATAAGTTTCGCTTTAAGTTCTGGATCGTTGCCCTATTTATTCTTGTGATTTATTCAGATTTTAAGTGAGGACTGTAGTGAATGAGTGAGTCCCGGCGAGAGTTGGGCAGGCGGTCCGCCGAACCCTGGGGTACGCCCTAGGGAAAGGTGGGGCCGTCACAGGTGGTATCAGAGCTTAGGCTTCAGATATCTGTAGTGTATCCTAGGCTTGAAGTTTAGGATGCCGGACTGTGGGATTCGATTTGACTTGAAAGTTAAGCGATTGAGGGATAAAACCTATAGCTGCTTCGCGTGGTCTCTGTGCGGAGTGACCCTGGACTAAGCGGTGAATAAGTATGAAGGACTAAGTGAAGCTATGAATTGCGAATGTTATAGGTCTTAAATCTTTCTCATGGTATCTGAGGACCATAGATAGGTATGTCAGGTAGGAATTCCGATTGTAGATAGTTTACTCTTGGGACTGCAGCTCGAGATGTGAATTATCTTATTTCGGATTCTCGTGCCTGAGTACTCTAGAGTTACGGCGCTGCTAAGGACTTGAGACTTGTATTTTGGGAACATGAACAGGCTTTGTCTGACTAGAATGAGCACAAGAGGTCAGGGACATCTAGTTTGGATAGTAAGTGACGTGAGAGACCGGACGGGCTGATACTGGGACGACTTTACCTTTTCCTTTTGATTTACCTGTATATTGTTACTACATGACGTTAGTATACCTGTGTGTACATGGTTATCTGTCCAACTTGATATGTATTTGTGTATTTGCTTATCCGTCTTCTTCATATGGCGTGTTATGTGCGTATATATTGATTTGTGTATTTGGAATGCTAGAATTTGTTACTGTAGTCAATTTACTGTGTTTATTCACTAAATTACCTTTTTGGGGGAAAAGAAAAGAAAAGAGAGGGGGAAAACATATATATGGACGGGAGACGTAGTCGTGGACGTGGAGCTAGTCGTGGCCGTGGAGCTAGGCAAGCTCAAGAACCGAGAGAAGAAAGAGAAACAGTGGCCGAGCAAGAACAGGGACCGAGGGTTGAGGCTGGAGATCAAATGGCGACGGCGATGCGACAAATGACAAATATCCTGGCACGACTGGTAGATCAACAAGGTCAAATGCCAGTGAATCAACCCCGGAATCCTGAGATCGGAGAGGATAAGGCTCTTGAGAGGTTCCAAAAGTTTCTACCTCCGAAATTTCAAGGAGGGCCTGATCCAGATATAGCTGAGCAGTGGTTGGAGGCAATGATTAATATCTTCGCGGCTTTGAATTACACGGAGCAAAGACAAGTAAATTTTGCTGTATTTCAATTCGAAGGACCAGCCCGCGCGTGGTGGAATGTAATTAAGGCCAAGTGGGAAAGAGAACAGACGGTATGGACATGGGCGAACTTTGTAAGGGAATTTAATGAAAAGTATCTCCCACCTTTAGTCCAAGAAAGGTGGGATGACGAATTTATTGGGTTGCGTCAGGGAACCCTAAGTGTGGCTGAATATGAGACCAAATTTACTAGACTGTCTAAATTCGCTTCCGAATTGGTGGTAACGGAGCGACGGAGAATAAGACGATTTATACAAGGACTAAATTTGGAAATCCAGGAGGCATTAGCGGCAGTTCAAGTTAATACGTTTACAGAGGCTCTTGAGAAGGCCCAAAGAATTGAGGATGTGAAAGCCCAAGTAAAAGCCTTTCAAACGCGGAAAAGAGATACATCCAGCAGTATACCTGAGGAATCTGGAGAAAAGATACTGCTCTCCAAAGTGCAAAAAGTGAACCATTCACCTCGCCCACCTTGGACATTAAGAGCAGTCGATGAAAGGTCCATGAAAGGAAGTCAGATCGGATCAAAGGACATTTCTCGAGAAGATCCAACAGTAGTTCCTCGATTGGCCTGTGGATACTGTGGAAAGGCAAATCACACTGAGAATGATTGCTGGCGAAAAGGGGGAAAATGTTTGATTTGTGGGAGTAGCAATCATCAACTTAGCAATTGCCCGAAGAAACAGCCACGAGAGGGTAGTACTCAACAAGTGGAAGGAACCAAACTGAAACAAATTCATGAAAGAGGAAACCGAACAAAGGTATCAACACAAGTTTATGCCGTTGATCAGCACCGAGTTCTGGGGTCCTCCGAGGCGACGGAAGGTATGAATTTCGAGGTCGAAATTCTTTTAAGGGGGAGAGAGTGTGAGGACTCGCAAATTTCTTATATTTTTCTCAAAAATGCCTTTTATTTGGAAATTATTCATTTATTATAGCCTACTACCCAGTAATTCCATAATAAGTGCAAATGAACCTAGAAAGTAGGGTTTCACTTTTCGGTTTCAAGACTGGAGCAAATTAGGGTTTTCGCGATTTTTCACCGGATGATTTTTCGGTACGAAGCAAGGATCAAATTTGGTGATTAAAAGTGACTTTTAGGTGAGAAATAATATGTGATTAGAAGCAATGATATAAGGTTAGTGAATAGGAAGTAAAAACCCTAATACGTGCGATTTAAGGAAAAACGGTGCGAACCGACGTGTACCGCGCACTACCTATTGAACGCACCGCTGGACCACCACTTTCTTACCACATGAGCTCATTGATATTTGAGCAAAATATCCCCTCATTTCCAGCTGCCTTTGACCGAAATTTGTGGCCAAAAGTGCAAGGAGAAGAAAGAGAAAATTTTGTGATTGTGGTTGATCCAAGTGTTGGCAAAACTTGTGGCTTAGACTAATCCTAATCTTCTTGCCTTTTAATCACCATAGAGCAGCCTTTCTTCTTCATTTTTCCTTGAGCTTGGCCGAGACAAGAGAGAGAGAAAGGGGGAGCAAGAGAAAACAATTTTCTTCTTGATTTGCACCATCTAAGTGAGGAATCAAAATTCTAAACCGATTAAAGAGTGAGTTGTGGGCTTGGGAAGCTAGGGGAACTAAAAATTTCCAAAGGTGGTGAAGTATCACTCTTTCAAGCTTTGTTTTGAGGTATAAGATCTGATCATGGTTCTTGTTCTTTTAATTTCTGGTTTAAGATGTTATCTAGCTCATGTTTTGATTAGACTACAAGTTATACAAGTTGTTGTGGTGATTTTGGATGATATATGCAAGTTAGGGTTTGATGATTTTCTGCCTAAACTTGTTGTATGGTTAGTATATGTTGTATATAAGATTATATAAGGGGCTTTGGTAGTGATTGGAACAAGGAAAGGAAGAAAATTCAATTGAAAACCAAAATTTCCAGATTTCTGGAATTTCATGTTTCAGTTCTGCCCGGTACTGTTACTCATAGTTAGAGGCCGAATTAGGCTTGGAATAAAACATAAAAGTTGTATAGAATGATATTTTATAGGTGCCTACAAAATTTCAACTCAATCAGAGCAACGTAGCCTGTGAAAAGACCGATTTACCCCTGCTGCCCTGTTTCTACCCGAACTTGATAATTGCCTCTGTAATTGGTTAATTTGATTGGGAATGCTTCTGATTTAGTTGTTGATGTCTTCTTAAGAATTGTAGCCTTGTATCTTAGTTTTCGGATGGCTTTGGAATCACTTGATTTGGACTTAGGGAGCCTGACTTGTGATATTTGAGCGAGAATGCGGTTTGTAAACCTGTTTTGACGGTGCTGGTTTGGTATACTGATCTTTTGACCTAGTTGCACTACAAACTGGACTGAGTGACCTTCTTCAATCTTGTATCCCTTTCTCTTAGCTTCGAAATGGTATAAGTTTCACCTCAATCCGATAAGCGTAGCCTCGGATGTGCCCATTCCGCAAAACCCTATCAAATCTGTTTTTTTTGTAAACTTCATTTCCGCATTTGTTATTAGTTGATTTATGTCCTTGTATTGTCTTGAGCCTATGGAACGGCTATTGAAATGCATTTGTGTTGTGTATAAACTTGGGCTTGAATGAGAAAAATAATGAAGCCAAAATGGCTGGAAAATTAGGTAAACACAAAGGGCGTGCTGCCCAAATTTTCGCTCAAGGACTAAGTTTCTATTTGAATTTGTATATTTTCGTTTGGCAAATACTATGATCGTTTTACCATTCCAAAACATGATACCTCTTCAATTTGAAACGCCAAATGTTTACTTACTCTGTACCCAAAATATAGAAGTATGAGTTAGGGTTTTATCGGCCACAAGTGAACTACTTTCAAGTACGGTTTTAAGAGTCTTCCTTTTCCATATGATTTTCATCAAAACCCTTGTTATATAACCTCTACTTGAATATATAGTGACTTTTAGTCATACAAACGATTCTTTACGATTCCGAAAGAATATTTTCTTAGCCTATCTATTTGTCTTTTGATTTGTCGTTAGTCAAATGTTTTCCGTTGGAATTCTATAAGCCTTTTGAGCTTAGTTTTGCGATTGATTTTGAAACCCTAGTTATTTTCATCCTTGGGTCCAAACAACCCTATTTTTACTTGAAAGTTATCTTTACACGTTTTACTCCTAATTAGTCGGGTTTCTTCGTTTCCCCTTAAATGTTTTGCTCGATAAACTGTAATATGTTCTCTTGTTCAATCTTAGGTTTCATTGGTGACTAAGGGTAATATCCGGAAGGATATTTTGCACGTTATTTTGCATAACTAGGTGAGTGTTCTTTGTTTGTTATATTTCCTTGACTTATTGGCTTGTTATTATTGATTGACAATGTGTTAAGTGCTTTTAATGATTGTTAAAACGAGTTTTCTAGGCGAGTGTGTACTTTATCGCACTCGACCTAAATAAATGTGAAATTTTCAATGATTAAATGATTAAATGCTAGTTGCGCATGAATGTAAGCCGTTTGGCTGAACTGGGCCCTGCCCTTCGTTACCGATCGACTCGAGCCAGAAGCGGACTCGGTCGGGCGATATGGTGACCCTGGGTGAATTTGGTATATTCGAGTATTACCTTGTAGTCCGGCTACGTCCGGATGGGTGGAGTCCGGCCAACGTCCGGATGGGTGGAGTCCGGTCAACGTCCGGAAGGGGATGAATGAACGAACGAAGGCACGAGGGTTTACTTCTCAAAAAGGAAATTTTCAAATAATTGGAGGAATAAGGGGAAATGTCTGGAGAACGAACGAACGAACGAATAGCTCCATGTGAGCCCGTATCCTTTTAATGAATGTTACTATCGCTTTCCATTGTAAATGTTTCTTGAATTATTGATACTCCATGTTTAATGTATTGAATTGATTGTTTGATTATCTGTTCGGAACCTCACTGAGCTTTTAGCTCACCCCTTTAGTTTTGTTTTCCTTAACAGGGGACGGCGAGCAGAATGAGAGCATAGACTAGCCAGTCTAGTTCTTTTGTTTCTTTTGTTTCTTTTGTAGTGGTTCTCGCCTAGTGCTTGGCACGGGCTGGACGTATGAAGGATTGAGAACCTTTGTATATTCGATCTTTACACTCCCTTTTGGGGATGGCAATGTATATAAGTTTCGCTTTAAGTTCTGGATCGTTGCCCTATTTATTCTTGTGATTTATTCAGATTTTAAGTGAGGACTGTAGTGAATGAGTGAGTCCCGGCGAGAGTTGGGCAGGCGGTCCGACGAACCCTGGGGTACGCCCTAGGGAAAGGTGGGGCCGTCACAGGTGGTATCAGAGCTTAGGCTTCAGATATCTGTAGTGTATCCTAGGCTTGAAGTTTAGGATGCCGGACTGTGGGATTCGATTTGACTTGAAAGTTAAGCGATTGAGGGATAAAACCTATAGCTGCTTCGCGTGGTCTCTGTGCGGAGTGACCCTGGACTAAGTGGTGAATAAGTATGAAGGACTAAGTGTGATACGAACCAAGAGACACCATTGCGAACTATTCGAGTTCCCCTAGGACCCGTAACTCGAGCACGAGCTAAGAAGATGAGGGAGGAACTCCAAGGACTTGTTCATGAGATACAAGGCCAAGAAATTGTCCCCAAGGTCATTGAGGGACTTGAGCATGAAGGAATGAAAGCCATCCATGTAGTGCACGTCAAAGAGAACCATGTGTGACCCTTCTCTAGTCACATTTGCTGTTTTAATTAAGTCATTGTAATAAGGGCTTAATGGTCCATAGCATTGCTTATTTACCTAAGCGATGACCTCATAAGGTTATTTACCTAAGCGATGACCTCATAAGGTTGTTTACCTAAGGGATGACCTCATAAGGTTTGGTCAAGCCCACAATTCTTAGTCTTATGGAAATAGTCAAGCCTACAATTGTTAGTCTTAGTCAAGACCACAACTCTAGACTAGTTCCACATTTAGTTGTTCATCTCTATGTAAGGCTATAAATAGCCCACACTTCCAATGGATTTAGGCATTCAATCAATAAATCAGATTTTGAGAGTTTTCTTGGTTTCTCCAAGGCTTCTTGAATACCTTAGTATTTCTCTAGGTGTTCGTGACTTATCAATCTAGAATCACACTAGGTTGTGGCGTCTTCTACCATTATACCAAGGTTCGTTAACCACGTGATTAACGGGTTGAGGTCATCCGCTCCAAACTTGGTGTCCTCTTGTCGATCCTGAAACTAATCTTTTACGGGTTTCGTCACAAGGTTGGCGACGTTCGTATCAGTTGGTATCAGAGCTAGTTAAGAGGTATCACGTTATATCCCTTTATTTATTTCCTTTCGAGTCAAGTTGTCCAAAATTCTGTTTTCGTGTTCTAAGTTTGCTATCCGCAATTTCCAGATTTGTTGCATCATAAACTTGCGTCTAGTTGTTGTTAATTGCTGTGGTTAGCCTTGTTTAGTCCAGCCTTTTTTTTTGTGTCTTATTCTTGATTCTTTGTTTGTGTTTGTGTCTTGTTTCTATCCTGTTATATCCATTCAATTCCAGTCTTTTGTTCTATTTGATCATTCGAGGTTACTGTTCATCCGAAAAAAATCAGTTTGTAGCAAGGGTTTTAGAAGTCCTATCTAGTTATTACCTTGTGTTCTTGTTTACATACAAAAAAAAAAAAAATAGCTGGCTAACCTTACAAAAATTCCTGGAAATCTGTCTTGATCAAAACTTGGGTTTCTTGAAGTTCCTAATTGTTTAAAACCACAATCTTGAAGTTCTTGGAACTTTAGTTGGGATTCTTGAAGACAACCAAAATCTGTCTTGATCAAATCGTGAAATCTTGGATTGTTTGGGGAGGAAATCATCTTCAATTTCGTGTTTCTTGAATTCTGGAAATTAACATCTTGAATTCTTGAAAGAATCTTGAAGTTTCTGGGTTTTGGGAACCAAATCTTGGTAAACAACAAGGCTGCAAAATTCCAGCTGCCAAAATCCTTGTCTTCACCACAACAATCTTCTTTCTTGACTAAGAACATTTTAGCCACGAAATTTGACTCTTCTTGGCTGATTATAAAACAAAAACAAAGGAAGAAAAGTCAGCCTTGGGTTTCCAAAACAGTCCTACCGCAACACAAATTCATCTTCCATTCGAATTCCATCTTTGCAACCATTGGGGAATTTCTGTCCAATCATTAATTCTGGAAATTTTTATGCATCATTAGGTCAGTTTTAAGTGTCATTCTGAATCCTCTAAGTGTCCATTTATCTACCAAAACACTGCCCAGAAATGCAGCAACCAGCAGCTCAAAATTCCAGTTTTGGGTAGAGTTTTGTCTAGGATCCTTAAAATTCAACTTTGAGTCATTCATTGAGTCGTGGTCAGTCCCTTTATCTTTTGTTCTTTTTTCGTTCAAAGCGTTACAATCTTGTGACCCTGGTTGGTAAGTCGATCCACACTAGAATGAGTTCTAACGTCTTCGAGGAGTTGACCGAGGAGCCTTGAAAATACCTTGGTGAGTTCATTAGAGTGTTCAAACACGAGAGCGAGAGTAAACACGTGAGGAAGTGTGCGAGATAAACTTTGCTTCTTTCCATTATTATTTTTTTTACCCTACCATGGCTAACGAGGGGGGAGCAAGCTCCCAAGCTTTTGATCTTAAACTTTTCACAGAAGCAATCAAAGGCGAATTGGGACGCATGATGGACCAAAAACTTGAACTAATGCACCAACGCATTGACAGCTTAGAGTTGTCTCATGGAAGCTCCAAAGGCAGCCGTGGAAAGGCTTATGCACATGAGTCTACCGACTCTAACTCAGACAACAACTATGAGCATAAGCAAAGTAGGTCCAAGCGTGAAGCTAGGCCTTCAAATGACCACATTCCGGGCATAAAGATGAAAATTCCGCCTTTCCAAGGACGATCAGACCCCGATGCCTACTTAGAGTGGGAGAAGCGGATTGAACTTGTCTTCGATTGCAATACTTACTCGGAGGAGCAAAAGGTCAAGTTGGTCGTGGTCGAATTCACCGACTACGCCGTTGTGTGGTGGGATCAACTCTCCACTAGTCGAAGGAGGAGTCTTGAACCTACCATACAAACTTGGACGGAGCTAAGACGACTAATGAGGAAGCGTTTCGTACCAAGTCACTACTACCGTGACTTGTACCAAAAGCTTCAAACCCTCAACCAAGGAGCACGAAGTGTCGAGGACTATCACAAGGAAATGGAAATACTCATGCTACGGGCAGACATCATGGAGGATCGAGAAGCAACAATGGCACGCTTCTTGAACGGATTAAGGCCCGAAATCGCTGATCAAGTGGAGTTACACCACTATGTGGAACTTGGGGATCTGGTGGAAAAGGCCATCAAGATTGAAAGGAGGATTAAGAGGAGGGGTTCGACTCGGAGTTACTCCAACTTTTCACCCTCTTATCTCCGAACTACACCACCAAAGAAAGAGGATAAAGGGCCGAGTAATTCCATCCCTTCAAGACCGAGGCCGGATACGACTAAGTGGGAGTCTAAGGCAACACCAAAGACTGCCATTGAGTCGAGCATGGGGCGAAATCGAGATACTAGATGCTTCAAATGCCAAGGCCGAGGGCATATTGCTAGCCAATGCCCGAACCAACGCACTATGATCATCTTACCCAATGGTGAGTTTCTCACTGATGATGAAGATGAGAAGGAGGAGTTGCCATCCCTTGAGGAAGAAGAGGAAGAAGAGGAAGCATTGCCCATCGATGAACGAGTTGGACTCGTTGTCAGACGAGCCTTAGCAACCCAAGTGAAAGCCGCTGACCATGCACAAAGGGAGAACATTTTCTACACCCGTTGCTATATCAAAGGCAAGGTATGTAGTTTGATCATAGATGGAGGTAGTTGTGCTAATGTTGCTAGTGCCTTGATGGTGGAGAAACTAGCACTACCCACTCTACGACATCCAACACCGTATCGTTTGCAATGGTTGAACGATAGCGGGGATGTTCGTGTGACCAAGCAAGTCCAAGTACCTTTCCGAATTGGAAAGTATGAGGACGTGGTGTTATGCGACGTGGTCCCTATGCAAGCATGTCACATACTATTGGGGAGACCATGGCAATTCGACAAGGGAGTTACATTCGATGGCATTACTAATAAATACTCTTTCAAGCAAGGCGAGAAGAGGATTGTGCTTGTGCCACTCACTCCTATTCAAGTTCGTGAAGATCAAGAAAGCTTGATCAAGGAAAGTGAGCTCGAGAATGAGAAGAAAAAAATAGAAAAAGCCGAGAGCTCAACAGAAAATGATAAGGCCGAGAAAATTGAGAGGAAAAAAACATATGGTGAGCCGGCCAAAATTGAAAAGAGAGAGAAAAGGCAAAATCTATTGATAAAAGCCAATGCAGTAAGAAAAGTTTTGAGTGTTAATACACCCATCTTTGTACTTTTGTGCAAAGAGGTGTTGGTTGTTACAAGTGATCTTACTAACACTCTACCATCTAGTATTGTCTCTCTTTTGCAGGATTATGAGGATGTCTTTCCCGATGAGATTCCAAATGGACTACCACCAATAAGGGGAATTGAGCATCAAATTGACTTGGTTCCAGGTGCCCCACTTCCTAACAGACCAGCCTACAAAATGGGTCCAGATGAGACAAAGGAGCTCCAACGCCAAATCGAAGAGCTTCTAACAAAGGGATGGGCACGAGAAAGCTTGAGCCCATGTGCGGTTCCCGTCATCTTGGTGCCTAAAAAGGATGGAAGTTGGCGAATGTGCACTGACTGTAGGGTCGTTAATGCAATAACGGTAAAATATCGTCACCCTATTCCTAGACTTGATGATATGTTAGATGAGCTATATGGTGCTGTGATTTTCACTAAAATTGATCTAAAAAGCGGTTATCATCAAATTAGGATGAAAGAGGGGGATGAATGGAAAACAGCCTTTAAAACCAAACATGGCTTGTACGAGTGGTTAGTTATGCCATTTGGACTAACTAATGCACCTAGTACGTTCATGAGATTGATGAACCATGTACTTCGTCCATTCCTTGGAAAATTTGTAGTTGTATATTTTGACGATATCCTGATTTATAGTAGGAGCTTAGATGAGCATGTTGAACATGTGAAGCTTGTTCTTGATGTACTTCGAAGGGAAAAGCTCTATGCTAACCTTAAGAAGTGCTCCTTTTGTACTGATCAACTTGTCTTCCTAGGCTTTGTTGTGAGTAAACAGGGAATCAAAGTGGACGAGGAGAAGGTTAAAGCAATTCGAGAATGGCCTACTCCAAGCACGGTGGGTGAGGTACGTAGCTTCCACGGTCTTGCTAGTTTTTATAGACGATTTGTTAAAGATTTTAGTACCATTGCTGCACCTCTAACT
The DNA here is from genome assembly GCF_036785885.1 of Coffea arabica. Lineage (NCBI taxonomy): Eukaryota > Viridiplantae > Streptophyta > Magnoliopsida > Gentianales > Rubiaceae > Coffea > Coffea arabica. The sequence goes on along the minus strand of NC_092311.1, from coordinate 22,749,970 downwards.
GCTGTAATTAAGAAAAATGAGCCATTTGTGTGGAGAGATGCTCAAGTACGTGCTTTCCAAATGCTTAAACATCAACTCACACATGCACCACTACTTGCATTACCATGCTTTGACAAGATGTTTGAAATAGAGTGTGATGCATCTGGGGTTGGTATTGGAGCTGTCCTAATGCAAGAGGGCAAACCAATTGCATACTTTAGTGAAAAACTCAATGGGGCAGTTTTGAACTATTCCACTTATGATAAGGAGTTGTACTCCTTAATCCGTGCTTTAGAAACTTGGCAACATTACTTGAGACCAAGGGAATTTGTCATACACACTGACCATGAGTCGCTTAAGCACATTAAGTCACAATACAAGTTGAATAAGCGTCATGTTAGGTGGATTGCATTTATTGAAACCTTCCCTTATGTGATTAAGTACAAAGTGGGGAAAACTAATGTTGTTGCTGATGCATTATCACGTCGGTACTCTTTGCTTACTCAACTTGATGCAAGGTTGTTAGGATTTGAATTAGTTAAAGAGTTATACACCAATGACCCAGATTTCTCAGGTATTTATGACTCTTGTGGTTCAGCAACTCAAGGTAAATTCTACATCCTTGATGGATTTCTTTTCTACCTCAATCGACTATGTATACCTAACTGCTCTATTCGCTCTTTACTTGTTAGGGAAGCACATGGAGGTGGCTTGATGGGACACTTTGGCGTGGCTAAAACCTTAGCTATCCTTCAAGAGCACTTCCATTGGCCAAGGATGAAACGAGATGTGGAGCGAATGGTGGCTAAATGCATTACTTGCCACAAAGCTAAGTCTAAACTTCAACCCTATGGCCTTTATAGTCCTTTACCTGTACCTAAGGAACCTTGGACCGACATTTCCATGGATTTTGTTTTAGGGTTGCCTAGGTCAAAGAGGGGAAATGATAGCATCTTTGTTATTGTTGACAGATTTTCAAAAATGGCACATTTTATACCATGTCACAAAACAGATGATGCATCGCACATTGCTGATTTATTTTTCAAAGAAATCATTAGATTGCATGGCATGCCTAGGACAATTGTCTCTGATAGGGATGTCAAATTTTTGAGTTACTTTTGGAAAACTTTGTGGGGAAAATTGGGTACCAAATTGCTATTTTCTACTACTAGTCACCCACAAACTGATGGCCAAACTGAGGTTGTCAATCGTACACTATCTACACTCTTGCGTGCCATCATTAGAAAAAACATTAGAACCTGGGAAGAGTGTTTACCCCATGTTGAGTTTGCATACAATCGTACGGTGCATAGTTCTACTCATTTTTCACCATTTGAAATAGTCTATGGTTTTAACCCTTTAACACCACTAGACTTATCACCTTTACCTTCTTCTGAGCACATTAACATGGATGGTGCTAAACGAGCAGATTTTGTCAAGAAATTACACCAGCAGGTACGCCTAAACATTGAGCGAAGGATGGACCAAGTTGCTCAACGGGTTAACAAGGGACGCCAACGCGTTGTGTTTGAACCTGGTGACTGGGTGTGGTTACATCTACGCAAGGAAAGGTTCCCAGTCCAAAGGCGCAATAAATTACTTCCCCGAGGAGATGGGCCGTTCCAAGTCATCAAGCGCATCAATGACAATGCTTACAAACTGGACCTACCCGGTGAGTACAATGTGAGCGCTACATTCAATGTCTCTGATCTATCTCCTTTTCTTGCAGACGATGAAGCTGATTTGAGGACAAATCCTTTTGAAGAGGAGGGGGATGATACGAACCAAGAGACACCATTGCGAACTATTCGAGTTCCCCTAGGACCCGTAACTCGAGCACGAGCTAAGAAGATGAGGGAGGAACTCCAAGGACTTGTTCATGAGATACAAGGCCAAGAAATTGTCCCCAAGGTCATTGAGGGACTTGAGCATGAAGGAATGAAAGCCATCCATGTAGTGCACGTCAAAGAGAACCATGTGTGACCCTTCTCTAGTCACATTTGCTGTTTTAATTAAGTCATTGTAATAAGGGCTTAATGGTCCATAGCATTGCTTATTTACCTAAGCGATGACCTCATAAGGTTATTTACCTAAGCGATGACCTCATAAGGTTGTTTACCTAAGGGATGACCTCATAAGGTTTGGTCAAGCCCACAATTCTTAGTCTTATGGAAATAGTCAAGCCTACAATTGTTAGTCTTAGTCAAGACCACAACTCTAGACTAGTTCCACATTTAGTTGTTCATCTCTATGTAAGGCTATAAATAGCCCACACTTCCAATGGATTTAGGCATTCAATCAATAAATCAGATTTTGAGAGTTTTCTTGGTTTCTCCAAGGCTTCTTGAATACCTTAGTATTTCTCTAGGTGTTCGTGACTTATCAATCTAGAATCACACTAGGTTGTGGCGTCTTCTACCATTATACCAAGGTTCGTTAACCACGTGATTAACGGGTTGAGGTCATCCGCTCCAAACTTGGTGTCCTCTTGTCGATCCTGAAACTAATCTTTTACGGGTTTCGTCACAAGGTTGGCGACGTTCGTATCAAAATCTGAGGACCATAGATAGGTATGTCAGGTAGGAATTCCGATTGTAGATAGTTTACTCTTGGGACTGCAGCTCGAGATGTGAATTATCTTATTTCGGATTCTCGTGCCTGAGTACTCTAGAGTTACGGCGCTGCTAAGGACTTGAGACTTGTATTTTGGGAACATGAACAGGTTTTGTCTGACTAGAATGAGCACAAGAGGTCAGGGACATCTAGTTTGGATAGTAAGTGACGTGAGAGACCGGACGGGCTGATACTGGGACGACTTTACCTTTTCCTTTTGATTTACCTGTATATTGTTACTACATGACGTTAGTATACCTGTGTGTACATGGTTATCTGTCCAACTTGATATGTATTTGTGTATTTGCTTATCCGTCTTCTTGATATGGCGTGTTATGTGCGTATATATTGATTTGTGTATTTGGAATGCTAGAATTTGTTACTGTAGTCAATTTACTGTGTTTATTCACTAAATTACCTTTTTGGGGGAAAAGAAAAGAAAAGAGAGGGGGAAAACATATATATGGACGGGAGACGTAGTCGTGGACGTGGAGCTAGTCGTGGCCGTGGAGCTAGGCAAGCTCAAGAACCGAGAGAAGAAAGAGAAACAGTGGCCGAGCAAGAACAGGGACCGAGGGTTGAGGCTGGAGATCAAATGGCGACGGCGATGCGACAAATGACAAATATCCTGGCACGACTGGTAGATCAACAAGGTCAAATGCCAGTGAATCAACCCCGGAATCCTGAGATCGGAGAGGATAAGGCTCTTGAGAGGTTCCAAAAGTTTCTACCTCCGAAATTTCAAGGAGGGCCTGATCCAGATATAGCTGAGCAGTGGTTGGAGGCAATGATTAATATCTTCGCGGCTTTGAATTACACGGAGCAAAGACAAGTAAATTTTGCTGTATTTCAATTCGAAGGACCAGCCCGCGCGTGGTGGAATGTAATTAAGGCCAAGTGGGAAAGAGAACAGACGGTATGGACATGGGCGAACTTTGTAAGGGAATTTAATGAAAAGTATCTCCCACCTTTAGTCCAAGAAAGGAGGGATGACGAATTTATTGGGTTGCGTCAGGGAACCCTAAGTGTGGCTGAATATGAGACCAAATTTACTAGACTGTCTAAATTCGCTTCCGAATTGGTGGTAACGGAGCGACGGAGAATAAGACGATTTATACAAGGACTGAATTTGGAAATCCAGGAGGCATTAGCGGCAGTTCAAGTTAATACGTTTACAGAGGCTCTTGAGAAGGCCCAAAGAATTGAGGATGTGAAAGCCCAAGTAAAAGCCTTTCAAACGCGGAAAAGAGATACATCCAGCAGTATACCTGAGGAATCTGGAGAAAAGATACTGCTCTCCAAAGTGCAAAAAGTGAACCATTCACCTCGCCCACCTTGGACATTAAGAGCAGTCGATGAAAGGTCCATGAAAGGAAGTCAGATCGGATCAAAGGACATTTCTCGAGAAGATCCAACAGTAGTTCCTCGATTGGCCTGTGGATACTGTGGAAAGGCAAATCACACTGAGAATGATTGCTGGCGAAAAGGGGGAAAATGTTTGATTTGTGGGAGTAGCAATCATCAACTTAGCAATTGCCCGAAGAAACAGCCACGAGAGGGTAGTACTCAACAAGTGGAAGGAACCAAACTGAAACAAATTCATGAAAGAGGAAACCGAACAAAGGTATCAACACAAGTTTATGCCGTTGATCAGCACCGAGTTCTGGGGTCCTCCGAGGCGACGGAAGGTATGAATTTCGAGGTCGAAATTCTTTTAAGGGGGAGAGAGTGTGAGGACTCGCAAATTTCTTATATTTTTCTCAAAAATGCCTTTTATTTGGAAATTATTCATTTATTATAGCCTACTACCCAGTAATTCCATAATAAGTGCAAATGAACCTAGAAAGTAGGGTTTCACTTTTCGGTTTCAAGACTGGAGCAAATTAGGGTTTTCGCGATTTTTCACCGGATGATTTTTCGGTACGAAGCAAGGATCAAATTTGGTGATTAAAAGTGACTTTTAGGTGAGAAATAATATGTGATTAGAAGCAATGATATAAGGTTAGTGAATAGGAAGTAAAAACCCTAATACGTGCGATTTAAGGAAAAACGGTGCGAACCGACGTGTACCGCGCACTACCTATTGAACGCACCGCTGGACCACCACTTTCTTACCACATGAGCTCATTGATATTTGAGCAAAATATCCCCTCATTTCCAGCTGCCTTTGACCGAAATTTGTGGCCAAAAGTGCAAGGAGAAGAAAGAGAAAATTTTGTGATTGTGGTTGATCCAAGTGTTGGCAAAACTTGTGGCTTAGACTAATCCTAATCTTCTTGCCTTTTAATCACCATAGAGCAGCCTTTCTTCTTCATTTTTCCTTGAGCTTGGCCGAGACAAGAGAGAGAGAAAGGGGGAGCAAGAGAAAACAATTTTCTTCTTGATTTGCACCATCTAAGTGAGGAATCAAAATTCTAAACCGATTAAAGAGTGAGTTGTGGGCTTGGGAAGCTAGGGGAACTAAAAATTTCCAAAGGTGGTGAAGTATCACTCTTTCAAGCTTTGTTTTGAGGTATAAGATCTGATCATGGTTCTTGTTCTTTTAATTTCTGGTTTAAGATGTTATCTAGCTCATGTTTTGATTAGACTACAAGTTATACAAGTTGTTGTGGTGATTTTGGATGATATATGCAAGTTAGGGTTTGATGATTTTCTGCCTAAACTTGTTGTATGGTTAGTATATGTTGTATATAAGATTATATAAGGGGCTTTGGTAGTGATTGGAACAAGGAAAGTGATACGAGTCAAGCTATGCCATCAGATAAGGTTCAAGTCCCACTAGGACTGGTTACACGAGATCGAGCAGTTCATTCAGCTTCACCACAGCAAAGACATTATAAGGCACAGACACGCTTTATAAGGATACGTCTTCTGCCATTTAATCGATTCACCATAGCAAAGTCATTATAAGGTGTGGGCACGCTTTATAAGCTCAAGTCGTCTGCCCATCTAGTCACATTTGCTATTTTAGTTAAGTCGTTTGTAATAAGGGCTTAATGGTCCATAGTCTTGCTTTAATTACCTAAGCGATGACCTCATAAGGTTATTTACCTAAGCGATGACCTCATAAGGTTGTTTACCTAAGGGATGACCTCATAAGGTTTGGTCAAGCCCACAATTCTTAGTCTTATGGAAATAGTCAAGCCTACAATTGTTAGTCTTAGTCAAGACCACAACTCTAGACTAGTTCCACATTTAGTTGTTCATCTCTATGTAAGGCTATAAATAGCCCACACTTCCAATGGTTTTAGGCATTCAATCAATAAATCAGATTTTGAGAGTTTTCTTGGTTTCTCCAAGGCTTCTTGAATACCTTAGAATTTCTCTAGGTGTTCGTGACTTATCAATCTAGAATCGCACTAGGTTGTGGCGTCTTCTACCATTATACCAAGGTTCGTTAACCACGTGATTAACGGGTTGAGGTCATCCGCTCCAAACTTGGTGTCCTCTTGTCGATCCTGAAACTAATCTTTTACGGGTTTCGTCACAAGGTTGGCGACGTTCGTATCAGTTGGTAATCAGAGCTAGTTAAGAGGTATCACGTTATATCCCTTTATTTATTTCCTTTCGAGTCAAGTTGTCCAAAATTCTGTTTTCGTGTTCTAAGTTTGCTGTCCGCAATTTCCAGATTTGTTGCATCGTGTTCTTGCGTTATTTTTCCAGATTTGTTGCATCGTAAACTTGCGTCTAGTTGTTGTTAATTGCTGTGGTTAGCCTTGTTTAGTCCAGCCTTTTTTTTTGTGTCTTATTCTTGATTCTTTGTTTGTGTTTGTGTCTTGTTTCTATCCTGTTATATCCATTCAATTCCAGTCTTTTGTTCTATTTGATCATTCGAGGTTACTGTTCATCCGAAAAAAATCAGTTTGTAGCAAGGGTTTTAGAAGTCCTATCTAGTTATTACCTTGTGTTCTTGTTTACATACAAAAAAAAAAAATAGCTAGCTAACCTTACAAAAATTCCTGGAAATCTGTCTTGATCAAAACTTGGGTTTCTTGAAGTTCCTGATTGTTTAAAACCACAATCTTGAAGTTCTTGGAACTTTAGTTGGGATTCTTGAAGCCAACCAAAATCTGTCTTGATCAAATCGTGAAATCTTGGATTGTTTGGGGAGGAAATCATTTTCAATTTTGTGTTTCTTGAATTCTGGAAATTAACATCTTGAATTCTTGAAAGAATCTTGAAGTTTCTGGGTTTTGGGAACCAAATCTTGGTAAACAACAAGGCTGCAAAATTTCAGCTGCCAAAATCCTTGTCTTCACTACAACAATCTTCTTTCTTGACTAAGAACATTTTAGCCACGAAATTTGACTCTTCTTGGCTGATTAGAAAACAAAAACAAAGGAAGAAGAAGAATATTCAGCCTATTCAAGTCAAATTTCCCAACCTATTCAAGTCAAATTTTCCAACCTGTTCAAAGTCAAATTTTCCACCCTTGTTCCCAAAAACAACCAAATCAGTTCCAATCTTGAACTTGACCTTAGAATTTATGGGAACCAGCAAATAGGAAGACTAATCCTTGTTTCCAAAGGATTAAGAAAGAAAAGTCAGCCTTGGGTTTCCAAAACAGTCCTACCGCAACACAAATTCATCTTCCATTCGGATTCCATCTTTGCAACCATTGGGGAATTTCTGTCCAATCATTAATTCTGGAAATTTTTGTGCATCATTAGGTCAGTTTTAAGTGTCATTCTGAATCCTCTAAGTGTCCATTTACCTACCAAAACACTGACCAGAAATGCAGCAACCAGCAGCTCAAAATTCCAGTTTTGGGTAGAGTTTTGTCTAGGATCCTTAAAATTCAACTCTGAGTCATTCATTGAGTCGTGGTCAGTCTCTTCATCTTTTGTTTTTTTTTTCGTTCAAAGAGCTACAATCTTGTGACCCTGGTTGGTAAGTCGATCCACACTAGAAGGAGTTCTAACTTCTTCGAGGAGTTGACCGAGGAGCCTTGAAAATACCTTGGTGAGTTCATTAGAGTGTTCAAACACGAGAGCAAGTGTTGGTGCACTCTTTAGGCAGTTGTTATTGAGTCAAATCTTTATAGCTTTCTTGAATCAGTTGTTCTGATTATTTTTTCCAGTAATTTCCAGCCAGAGTAGTGTCCAAATTTCCAGCTCTTGTATAGCTAGTTTTTGTGTTGCATAACTAGTAGTCCTTTTGTCGTGCATCTGCGCATTTTTTTCCAACAAATTCCAGCAGATTATTTTTTCCAGTTCTTTTGAGTCATTTTTGTCTTATACCTCCTCAAATTTCCAGCTTATAACGAGCCACATTTGAGTAGATTCTTGTGCGAAGCTAGTTGAACTTTTCAGGGAAATTTTCTACTTTCTTCAAGGAAGCAAGCAGAACCTTGAGAACATTAGAGTGTTTTAAACACTTGAGTGATACACGAGTGACGAGTGTAAACATGTGAGCTTGTGTGGTAAGGAAAAATATCTTTTGTTTCACTAAATTTTTGCAGGTTTCCTCAATACATCATGGCGAATACGAGGCATTTAAAAGCTAGCTTACAACATCTTCTTCCTGATCCTAAGGGAGTCGAAGAAGTGGCATTAAGTGGTGTAAATGAGCAGTTGGACATCGTCAAATCTCAGTTGCATTGTTGGTTTTATACTCGTTGTGGTGTCAAAGATAAAACATGCAGCTTGACCATTGATAGGAGTTGTGAAGTCAATCTTGCAAGCGCTATCATGGTTCACAAATTAAATCTTCCAACCATTGATCATCTTCAACCGTATAAGTTGTCGAGTGCTCATGGTGATGTTTGGGTTACTAAACACACACTTGTACCTATTCAAATTGGCAAATATGTGGATGAGGTGTTGTGTGATGTAGTCCCAATTCAAGTGACACATGTGTTGCTAGGTAAAGCGTGGATGTTGAGGCGAGAAGTTAAATATGATAGACATACTAATAAGTATTCCTTCTTATTTAATGGTCGTCGTTCTGCACTTGTACCACTTATTTATGACCAACTTTGTATTGATCTAGCATACATGAGAAGTGAACATGAGCGTTATAGTATGAAGAAAGAGCTAGATGAGGGAATTGTGACTGATGAGGTAAAATCTGAGGGAGTTGAAAAGGAGAAAGAGGCTGAGAATAATGAGAGGAAAAAGACAGCTATTGAGCATGAGAAAGAGATTGAAAAATCCAAAGTGTTGACTGAGGAAGCGAAAGAAAGAAGGGATAATGCACTGATTTTAAGTTTCAACAAAAATGAGAGTGAGGGGACTTATTGCCATTCTAACAACCTTAACATTGCTCTGTCTAGTGTTCCTTGTTTTGTGCAGGTTAAGCAAAGTGCAATCGTTTTGATCTTACAATGTTCCATCCCAAAGACGCTTGTGCAATTTGCGAGTTTCCATGGAGTTTGTCTTCTAGGAGTTAGATCAATTTGGTTCCCATTCATGGAATCAGATAATTTCAATGCTGTTCACGTCTTTGGAGGATCAAACTATGTGTACCCTCAAGACCTTAGAACCGACCATGTTCCACGAGTTTACACAAGGAGCGAGGTCTTCAATGGTCACTACAATACCTATGCTCATCTTGCACCTAGTCCACTTGAAGCTCCAACTTCACCAAGTCAGCTTCCATACTTTGCAAGCTTATTCAAGTTTGAGGAGTATGATTTCATAGGATCTACATCGCATCACTTTGAGGATCCTTACCTCATGATCACAAGCGATCAAGTTGGGCATACATTGAAACTGGTTCGTGAGATTCAAGGTTCAACAATGTTTACTTTCCAGCTTAGCAAGTGGTTTATGCATTGGATGAAAATTGTGGTAATCATAACAAAATTGACTCGACGGCATGTAACTCTTCTTATCATCATTCATGCTTCAATTTGTGGGCAAATTGCTTTCAAGAGAAGGGGAATGATACGAGTCAAGCTATGCCATCAGATAAGGTTCAAGTCCCACTAGGACTGGTTACACGAGATCGAGCAGTTCATTCAGCTTCACCACAGCAAAGACATTATAAGGCACAGACACGCTTTATAAGGATACGTCTTCTGCCATTTAATCGATTCACCATAGCAAAGTCATTATAAGGTGTGGGCACGCTTTATAAGCTCAAGTCGTATGCCCATCTAGTCACATTTGCTATTTTAGTTAAGTCGTTTGTAATAAGGGCTTAATGGTCCATAGTCTTGCTTTAATTACCTAAGCGATGACCTCATAAGGTTATTTACCTAAGCGATGACCTCATAAGGTTGTTTACCTAAGGGATGACCTCATAAGGTTTGGTCAAGCCCACAATTCTTAGTCTTATGGAAATAGTCAAGCCTACAATTGTTAGTCTTAGTCAAGACCACAACTCTAGACTAGTTCCACATTTAGTTGTTCATCTCTATGTAAGGCTATAAATAGCCCACACTTCCAATGGTTTTAGGCATTCAATCAATAAATCAGATTTTGAGAGTTTTCTTGGTTTCTCCAAGACTTCTTGAATACCTTAGAATTTCTCTAGGTGTTCGTGACTTATCAATCTAGAATCGCACTAGGTTGTGGCGTCTTCTACCATTATACCAAGGTTCGTTAACCACGTGATTAACGGGTTGAGGTCATCCGCTCCAAACTTGGTGTCCTCTTGTCGATCCTGAAACTAATCTTTTACGGGTTTCGTCACAAGGTTGGCGACGTTCATATCAGAAAGGAAGAAAATTCAATTGAAAACCAAATTTTCCAGATTTCTGGAATTTCATGTTTCAGTTCTGCCCGGTACTTTTACTCATAGTTAGAGGCCGAATTAGGCTTGGAATAAAACATAAAAGTTGTATAGAATGATATTTTATAGGTGCCTACAAAATTTCAACTCAATCAGAGCAACGTAGCCTGTGAAAAGACCGATTTACCCCTGCTGCCCTGTTTCTACCCGAACTTGATAATTGCCTCTGTAATTGGTTAATTTGAATGGGAATGCTTCTGATTTAGTTGTTGATGTCTTCTTAAGAATTGTAGCCTTGTATCTTAGTTTTCGGATGGCTTTGGAATCACTTGATTTGGACTTAGGGAGCCTGACTTGTGATATTTGAGCGAGAATGCGGTTTGTAAACCTGTTTTGACGGTGCTGGTTTGGTATACTGATCTTTTGACCTAGTTACACTACAAACTGGACTGAGTGACCTTCTTCAATCTTGTATCCCTTTCTCTTAGCTTCGAAATGGTATAAGTTTCACCTCAATCCGATAAGCGTAGCCTCGGATGTGCCCATTCCGCAAAACCCTATCAAATCTGTTTTTTTTGTAAACTTCATTTCCGCATTTGTTATTAGTTGATTTATGTCCTTGTATTGTCTTGAGCCTATGGAACGGCTATTGAAATGCATTTGTGTTGTGTATAAACTTGGGCTTGAATGAGAAAAATAATGAAGCCAAAATGGCTGGAAAATTAGGTAAACACAAAGGGCGTGCTGCCCAAATTTTCGCTCAAGGACTAAGTTTCTATTTGAATTTGTATATTTTCGTTTGGCAAATACTATGATCGTTTTACCATTCCAAAACATGATACCTCTTCAATTTGAAACGCCAAATGTTTACTTACTCTGTACCCAAAATATAGAAGTATGAGTTAGGGTTTTATCGGCCACAAGTGAACTACTTTCAAGTACGGTTTTAAGAGTCTTCCTTTTCCATATGATTTTCATCAAAACCCTTGTTATATAACCTCTACTTGAATATATAGTGACTTTTAGTCATACAAACGATTCTTTACGATTCCGAAAGAATATTTTCTTAGCCTATCTATTTGTCTTTTGATTTGTCGTTAGTCAAATGTTTTCCGTTGGAATTCTATAAGCCTTTTGAGCTTGGTTTTGCGATTGATTTTGAAACCCTAGTTATTTTCATCCTTGGGTCCAAACAACCCTATTTTTACTTGAAAGTTATCTTTACACGTTTTACTCCTAATTAGTCGGGTTTCTTCGTTTCCCCTTAAATGTTTTGCTCGATAAACTGTAATATGTTCTCTTGTTCAATCTTAGGTTTCATTGGTGACTAAGGGTAATATCCGGAAGGATATTTTGACGTTATTTTGCATAACTAGGTGAGTGTTCTTTGTTTGTTATATTTCCTTGACTTATTGGCTTGTTATTATTGATTGATAATGTGTTAAGTGCTTTTAATGATTGTTAAAACGAGTTTTCTAGGCGAGTGTGTACTTTATCGCACTCGACCTAAATAAATGTGAAATTTTCAATGATTAAATGATTAAATGCTAGTTGCGCAAGAATGTAAGCCGTTTGGCTGAACTGGGCCCTGCCCTTCGTTACCGATCGACTCGAGCCAGAAGCGGACTCGGTCGGGCGATATGGTGACCCTGGGTGAATTTGGTATATTCGAGTATTACCTTGTAGTCCGGCTACGTCCGGATGGGTGGAGTCCGGCCAACGTCCGGATGGGTGTAGTCCGGTCAACGTCCGGAAGGGGATGAATGAACGAACGAAGGCACGAGGGTTTACTTCTCAAAAAGGAAATTTTCAAATAATTGGAGGAATAAGGGGAAATGTCTGGAGAACGAACGAACGAACGAATAGCTCCATGTGAGCCCGTATCCTTTTAATGAATGTTACTATCGCTTTCCATTGTAAATGTTTCTTGAATTATTGATACTCCATGTTTAATGTATTGAATTGATTGTTTGATTATCTGTTCGGAACCTCACTGAGCTTTTAGCTCACCCCTTTAGTTTTGTTTTCCTTAACAGGGGACGGCGAGCAGAATGAGAGCATAGACTAGCCAGTCTAGTTCTTTTGTTTCTTTTGTTTCTTTTGTAGTGGTTCTCGCCTAGTGCTTGGCACGGGCTGGACGTATGAAGGATTGAGAACCTTTGTATATTCGATCTTTACACTCCCTTTTGGGGATGGCAATGTATATAAGTTTCGCTTTAAGTTCTGGATCGTTGCCCTATTTATTCTTGTGATTTATTCAGATTTTAAGTGAGGACTGTAGTGAATGAGTGAGTCCCGGCGAGAGTTGGGCAGGCGGTCCGCCGAACCCTGGGGTACGCCCTAGGGAAAGGTGGGGCCGTCACAGGTGGTATCAGAGCTTAGGCTTCAGATATCTGTAGTGTATCCTAGGCTTGAAGTTTAGGATGCCGGACTGTGGGATTCGATTTGACTTGAAAGTTAAGCGATTGAGGGATAAAACCTATAGCTGCTTCGCGTGGTCTCTGTGCGGAGTGACCCTGGACTAAGCGGTGAATAAGTATGAAGGACTAAGTGAAGCTATGAATTGCGAATGTTATAGGTCTTAAATCTTTCTCATGGTATCTGAGGACCATAGATAGGTATGTCAGGTAGGAATTCCGATTGTAGATAGTTTACTCTTGGGACTGCAGCTCGAGATGTGAATTATCTTATTTCGGATTCTCGTGCCTGAGTACTCTAGAGTTACGGCGCTGCTAAGGACTTGAGACTTGTATTTTGGGAACATGAACAGGCTTTGTCTGACTAGAATGAGCACAAGAGGTCAGGAACATCTAGTTTGGATAGTAAGTGACGTGAGAGACCGGACGGGCTGATACTGGGACGACTTTACCTTTTCCTTTTGATTTACCTGTATATTGTTACTACATGACGTTAGTATACCTGTGTGTACATGGTTATCTGTCCAACTTGATATGTATTTGTGTATTTGCTTATCCGTCTTCTTGATATGGCGTGTTATGTGCGTATATATTGATTTGTGTATTTGGAATGCTAGAATTTGTTACTGTAGTCAATTTACTGTGTTTATTCACTAAATTACCTTTTTGGGGGAAAAGAAAAGAAAAGAGAGGGGGAAAACATATATATGGACGGGAGACGTAGTCGTGGACGTGGAGCTAGGCAAGCTCAAGAACCGAGAAAAGAAAGAGAAACAGTGGCCGAGCAAGAACAGGGACCGAGGGTTGAGGCTGGAGATCAAATGGCGACGGCGATGCAACAAATGACAAATATCCCGGCACGACTGGTAGATCAACAAGGTCAAATGCCAGTGAATCAACCCCGGAATCCTGAGATCGGAGAGGATAAGGCTCTTGAGAGGTTCCAAAAGTTTCTACCTCCGAAATTTCAAGGAGGGCCTGATCCAGATATAGCTGAGCAGTGGTTGGAGGCAATGATTAATATCTTCGCGGCTTTGAATTACACGGAGCAAAGACAAGTAAATTTTGCTGTATTTCAATTCGAAGGACCAGCCCGCGCGTGGTGGAATGTAATTAAGGCCAAGTGGGAAAGAGAACAGACGGTATGGACATGGGCGAACTTTGTAAGGGAATTTAATGAAAAGTATCTCCCACCTTTAGTCCAAGAAAGGAGGGATGACGAATTTATTGGGTTGCGTCAGGGAACCCTAAGTGTGGCTGAATATGAGACCAAATTTACTAGACTGTCTAAATTCGCTTCCGAATTGGTGGTAACGGAGCGACGGAGAATAAGACGATTTATACAAGGACTAAATTTGGAAATCCAGGAGGCATTAGCGGCAGTTCAAGTTAATACGTTTACAGAGGCTCTTGAGAAGGCCCAAAGAATTGAGGATGTGAAAGCCCAAGTAAAAGCCTTTCAAACGCGGAAAAGAGATACATCCAGCAGTATACCTGAGGAATCTGGAGAAAAGATACTGCTCTCCAAAGTGCAAAAAGTGAACCATTCACCTCGCCCACCTTGGACATTAAGAGCAGTCGATGAAAGGTCCATGAAAGGAAGTCAGATCGGATCAAAGGACATTTCTCGAGAAGATCCAACAGTAGTTCCTCGATTGGCCTGTGGATACTGTGGAAAGGCAAATCACACTGAGAATGATTGCTGGCGAAAAGGGGGAAAATGTTTGATTTGTGGGAGTAGCAATCATCAACTTAGCAATTGCCCGAAGAAACAGCCACGAGAGGGTAGTACTCAACAAGTGGAAGGAACCAAACTGAAACAAATTCATGAAAGAGGAAACCGAACAAAGGTATCAACACAAGTTTATGCCGTAGATCAGCACCGAGTTCTGGGGTCCTCCGAGGCGACGGAAGGTATGAATTTCGAGGTCGAAATTCTTTTAAGGGGGAGAGAGTGTGAGGACTCGCAAATTTCTTATATTTTTCTCAAAAATGCCTTTTATTTGGAAATTATTCATTTATTATAGCCTACTACCCAGTAATTCCATAATAAGTGCAAATGAACCTAGAAAGTAGGGTTTCACTTTTCGGTTTCAAGACTGGAGCAAATTAGGGTTTTCGCGATTTTTCACCGGATGATTTTTCGGTACGAAGCAAGGATCAAATTTGGTGATTAAAAGTGACTTTTAGGTGAGAAATAATATGTGATTAGAAGCAATGATATAAGGTTAGTGAATAGGAAGTAAAAACCCTAATACGTGCGATTTAAGGAAAAACGGTGCGAACCGACGTGTACCGCGCACTACCTATTGAACGCACCGCTGGACCACCACTTTCTTACCACATGAGCTCATTGATATTTGAGCAAAATATCCCCTCATTTCCAGCTGCCTTTGACCGAAATTTGTGGCCAAAAGTGCAAGGAGAAGAAAGAGAAAATTTTGTGATTGTGGTTGATCCAAGTGTTGGCAAAACTTGTGGCTTAGACTAATCCTAATCTTCTTGCCTTTTAATCACCATAGAGCAGCCTTTCTTCTTCATTTTTCCTTGAGCTTGGCCGAGACAAGAGAGAGAGAAAGGGGGAGCAAGAGAAAACAATTTTCTTCTTGATTTGCACCATCTAAGTGAGGAATCAAAATTCTAAACCGATTAAAGAGTGAGTTGTGGGCTTGGGAAGCTAGGGGAACTAAAAATTTCCAAAGGTGGTGAAGTATCACTCTTTCAAGCTTTGTTTTGAGGTATAAGATCTGATCATGGTTCTTGTTCTTTTAATTTCTGGTTTAAGATGTTATCTAGCTCATGTTTTGATTAGACTACAAGTTATACAAGTTGTTGTGGTGATTTTGGATGATATATGCAAGTTAGGGTTTGATGATTTTCTGCCTAAACTTGTTGTATGGTTAGTATATGTTGTATATAAGATTATATAAGGGGCTTTGGTAGTGATTGGAACAAGGAAAGGAAGAAAATTCAATTGAAAACCAAAATTTCCAGATTTCTGGAATTTCATGTTTCAGTTCTGCCCGGTACTGTTACTCATAGTTAGAGGCCGAATTAGGCTTGGAATAAAACATAAAAGTTGTATAGAATGATATTTTATAGGTGCCTACAAAATTTCAACTCAATCAGAGCAACGTAGCCTGTGAAAAGACCGATTTACCCCTGCTGCCCTGTTTCTACCCGAACTTGATAATTGCCTCTGTAATTGGTTAATTTGATTGGGAATGCTTCTGATTTAGTTGTTGATGTCTTCTTAAGAATTGTAGCCTTGTATCTTAGTTTTCGGATGGCTTTGGAATCACTTGATTTGGACTTAGGGAGCCTGACTTGTGATATTTGAGCGAGAATGCGGTTTGTAAACCTGTTTTGACGGTGCTGGTTTGGTATACTGATCTTTTGACCTAGTTGCACTACAAACTGGACTGAGTGACCTTCTTCAATCTTGTATCCCTTTCTCTTAGCTTCGAAATGGTATAAGTTTCACCTCAATCCGATAAGCGTAGCCTCGGATGTGCCCATTCCGCAAAACCCTATCAAATCTGTTTTTTTTGTAAACTTCATTTCCGCATTTGTTATTAGTTGATTTATGTCCTTGTATTGTCTTGAGCCTATGGAACGGCTATTGAAATGCATTTGTGTTGTGTATAAACTTGGGCTTGAATGAGAAAAATAATGAAGCCAAAATGGCTGGAAAATTAGGTAAACACAAAGGGCGTGCTGCCCAAATTTTCGCTCAAGGACTAAGTTTCTATTTGAATTTGTATATTTTCGTTTGGCAAATACTATGATCGTTTTACCATTCCAAAACATGATACCTCTTCAATTTGAAACGCCAAATGTTTACTTACTCTGTACCCAAAATATAGAAGTATGAGTTAGGGTTTTATCGGCCACAAGTGAACTACTTTCAAGTACGTTTTAAGAGTCTTCCTTTTCCATATGATTTTCATCAAAACCCTTGTTATATAACCTCTACTTGAATATATAGTGACTTTTAGTCATACAAACGATTCTTTACGATTCCGAAAGAATATTTTCTTAGCCTATCTATTTGTCTTTTGATTTGTCGTTAGTCAAATGTTTTCCGTTGGAATTCTATAAGCCTTTTGAGCTTGGTTTTGCGATTGATTTTGAAACCCTAGTTATTTTCATCCTTGGGTCCAAACAACCCTATTTTTACTTGAAAGTTATCTTTACACGTTTTACTCCTAATTAGTCGGGTTTCTTCGTTTCCCCTTAAATGTTTTGCTCGATAAACTGTAATATGTTCTCTTGTTCAATCTTAGGTTTCATTGGTGACTAAGGGTAATATCCGGAAGGATATTTTGACGTTATTTTGCATAACTAGGTGAGTGTTCTTTGTTTGTTATATTTCCTTGACTTATTGGCTTGTTATTATTGATTGATAATGTGTTAAGTGCTTTTAATGATTGTTAAAACGAGTTTTCTAGGCGAGTGTGTACTTTATCGCACTCGACCTAAATAAATGTGAAATTTTCAATGATTAAATGATTAAATGCTAGTTGCGCATGAATGTAAGCCGTTTGGCTGAACTGGGCCCTGCCCTTCGTTACCGATCGACTCGAGCCAGAAGCGGACTCGGTCGGGCGATATGGTGACCCTGGGTGAATTTGGTATATTCGAGTATTGCCTTGTAGTCCGGCTACGTCCGGATGGGTGGAGTCCGGCCAACGTCCGGATGGGTGGAGTCCGGTCAACGTCCGGAAGGGGATGAATGAACGAACGAAGGCACGAGGGTTTACTTCTCAAAAAGGAAATTTTCAAATAATTGGAGGAATAAGGGGAAATGTCTGGAGAACGAACGAACGAACGAATAGCTCCATGTGAGCCCGTATCCTTTTAATGAATGTTACTATCGCTTTCCATTGTAAATGTTTCTTGAATTATTGATACTCCATGTTTAATGTATTGAATTGATTGTTTGATTATCTGTTCGGAACCTCACTGAGCTTTTAGCTCACCCCTTTAGTTTTGTTTTCCTTAACAGGGGACGGCGAGCAGAATGAGAGCATAGACTAGCCAGTCTAGTTCTTTTGTTTCTTTTGTTTCTTTTGTAGTGGTTCTCGCCTAGTGCTTGGCACGGGCTGGACGTATGAAGGATTGAGAACCTTTGTATATTCGATCTTTACACTCCCTTTTGGGGATGGCAATGTATATAAGTTTCGCTTTAAGTTCTGGATCGTTGCCCTATTTATTCTTGTGATTTATTCAGATTTTAAGTGAGGACTGTAGTGAATGAGTGAGTCCCGGCGAGAGTTGGGCAGGCGGTCCGCCGAACCCTGGGGTACGCCCTAGGGAAAGGTGGGGCCGTCACAGGTGGTATCAGAGCTTAGGCTTCAGATATCTGTAGTGTATCCTAGGCTTGAAGTTTAGGATGCCGGACTGTGGGATTCGATTTGACTTGAAAGTTAAGCGATTGAGGGATAAAACCTATAGCTGCTTCGCGTGGTCTCTGTGCGGAGTGACCCTGGACTAAGCGGTGAATAAGTATGAAGGACTAAGTGAAGCTATGAATTGCGAATGTTATAGGTCTTAAATCTTTCTCATGGTATCTGAGGACCATAGATAGGTATGTCAGGTAGGAATTCCGATTGTAGATAGTTTACTCTTGGGACTGCAGCTCGAGATGTGAATTATCTTATTTCGGATTCTCGTGCCTGAGTACTCTAGAGTTACGGCGCTGCTAAGGACTTGAGACTTGTATTTTGGGAACATGAACAGGCTTTGTCTGACTAGAATGAGCACAAGAGGTCAGGGACATCTAGTTTGGATAGTAAGTGACGTGAGAGACCGGACGGGCTGATACTGGGACGACTTTACCTTTTCCTTTTGATTTACCTGTATATTGTTACTACATGACGTTAGTATACCTGTGTGTACATGGTTATCTGTCCAACTTGATATGTATTTGTGTATTTGCTTATCCGTCTTCTTCATATGGCGTGTTATGTGCGTATATATTGATTTGTGTATTTGGAATGCTAGAATTTGTTACTGTAGTCAATTTACTGTGTTTATTCACTAAATTACCTTTTTGGGGGAAAAGAAAAGAAAAGAGAGGGGGAAAACATATATATGGACGGGAGACGTAGTCGTGGACGTGGAGCTAGTCGTGGCCGTGGAGCTAGGCAAGCTCAAGAACCGAGAGAAGAAAGAGAAACAGTGGCCGAGCAAGAACAGGGACCGAGGGTTGAGGCTGGAGATCAAATGGCGACGGCGATGCGACAAATGACAAATATCCTGGCACGACTGGTAGATCAACAAGGTCAAATGCCAGTGAATCAACCCCGGAATCCTGAGATCGGAGAGGATAAGGCTCTTGAGAGGTTCCAAAAGTTTCTACCTCCGAAATTTCAAGGAGGGCCTGATCCAGATATAGCTGAGCAGTGGTTGGAGGCAATGATTAATATCTTCGCGGCTTTGAATTACACGGAGCAAAGACAAGTAAATTTTGCTGTATTTCAATTCGAAGGACCAGCCCGCGCGTGGTGGAATGTAATTAAGGCCAAGTGGGAAAGAGAACAGACGGTATGGACATGGGCGAACTTTGTAAGGGAATTTAATGAAAAGTATCTCCCACCTTTAGTCCAAGAAAGGTGGGATGACGAATTTATTGGGTTGCGTCAGGGAACCCTAAGTGTGGCTGAATATGAGACCAAATTTACTAGACTGTCTAAATTCGCTTCCGAATTGGTGGTAACGGAGCGACGGAGAATAAGACGATTTATACAAGGACTAAATTTGGAAATCCAGGAGGCATTAGCGGCAGTTCAAGTTAATACGTTTACAGAGGCTCTTGAGAAGGCCCAAAGAATTGAGGATGTGAAAGCCCAAGTAAAAGCCTTTCAAACGCGGAAAAGAGATACATCCAGCAGTATACCTGAGGAATCTGGAGAAAAGATACTGCTCTCCAAAGTGCAAAAAGTGAACCATTCACCTCGCCCACCTTGGACATTAAGAGCAGTCGATGAAAGGTCCATGAAAGGAAGTCAGATCGGATCAAAGGACATTTCTCGAGAAGATCCAACAGTAGTTCCTCGATTGGCCTGTGGATACTGTGGAAAGGCAAATCACACTGAGAATGATTGCTGGCGAAAAGGGGGAAAATGTTTGATTTGTGGGAGTAGCAATCATCAACTTAGCAATTGCCCGAAGAAACAGCCACGAGAGGGTAGTACTCAACAAGTGGAAGGAACCAAACTGAAACAAATTCATGAAAGAGGAAACCGAACAAAGGTATCAACACAAGTTTATGCCGTTGATCAGCACCGAGTTCTGGGGTCCTCCGAGGCGACGGAAGGTATGAATTTCGAGGTCGAAATTCTTTTAAGGGGGAGAGAGTGTGAGGACTCGCAAATTTCTTATATTTTTCTCAAAAATGCCTTTTATTTGGAAATTATTCATTTATTATAGCCTACTACCCAGTAATTCCATAATAAGTGCAAATGAACCTAGAAAGTAGGGTTTCACTTTTCGGTTTCAAGACTGGAGCAAATTAGGGTTTTCGCGATTTTTCACCGGATGATTTTTCGGTACGAAGCAAGGATCAAATTTGGTGATTAAAAGTGACTTTTAGGTGAGAAATAATATGTGATTAGAAGCAATGATATAAGGTTAGTGAATAGGAAGTAAAAACCCTAATACGTGCGATTTAAGGAAAAACGGTGCGAACCGACGTGTACCGCGCACTACCTATTGAACGCACCGCTGGACCACCACTTTCTTACCACATGAGCTCATTGATATTTGAGCTAAATATCCCCTCATTTCCAGCTGCCTTTGACCGAAATTTGTGGCCAAAAGTGCAAGGAGAAGAAAGAGAAAATTTTGTGATTGTGGTTGATCCAAGTGTTGGCAAAACTTGTGGCTTAGACTAATCCTAATCTTCTTGCCTTTTAATCACCATAGAGCAGCCTTTCTTCTTCATTTTTCCTTGAGCTTGGCCGAGACAAGAGAGAGAGAAAGGGGGAGCAAGAGAAAACAATTTTCTTCTTGATTTGCACCATCTAAGTGAGGAATCAAAATTCTAAACCGATTAAAGAGTGAGTTGTGGGCTTGGGAAGCTAGGGGAACTAAAAATTTCCAAAGGTGGTGAAGTATCACTCTTTCAAGCTTTGTTTTGAGGTATAAGATCTGATCATGGTTCTTGTTCTTTTAATTTCTGGTTTAAGATGTTATCTAGCTCATGTTTTGATTAGACTACAAGTTATACAAGTTGTTGTGGTGATTTTGGATGATATATGCAAGTTAGGGTTTGATGATTTTCTGCCTAAACTTGTTGTATGGTTAGTATATGTTGTATATAAGATTATATAAGGGGCTTTGGTAGTGATTGGAACAAGGAAAGGAAGAAAATTCAATTGAAAACCAAAATTTCCAGATTTCTGGAATTTCATGTTTCAGTTCTGCCCGGTACTGTTACTCATAGTTAGAGGCCGAATTAGGCTTGGAATAAAACATAAAAGTTGTATAGAATGATATTTTATAGGTGCCTACAAAATTTCAACTCAATCAGAGCAACGTAGCCTGTGAAAAGACCGATTTACCCCTGCTGCCCTGTTTCTACCCGAACTTGATAATTGCCTCTGTAATTGGTTAATTTGATTGGGAATGCTTCTGATTTAGTTGTTGATGTCTTCTTAAGAATTGTAGCCTTGTATCTTAGTTTTCGGATGGCTTTGGAATCACTTGATTTGGACTTAGGGAGCCTGACTTGTGATATTTGAGCGAGAATGCGGTTTGTAAACCTGTTTTGACGGTGCTGGTTTGGTATACTGATCTTTTGACCTAGTTGCACTACAAACTGGACTGAGTGACCTTCTTCAATCTTGTATCCCTTTCTCTTAGCTTCGAAATGGTATAAGTTTCACCTCAATCCGATAAGCGTAGCCTCGGATGTGCCCATTCCGCAAAACCCTATCAAATCTGTTTTTTTTGTAAACTTCATTTCCGCATTTGTTATTAGTTG
Organism: Coffea arabica; assembly: GCF_036785885.1. Taxonomy (NCBI): domain Eukaryota; kingdom Viridiplantae; phylum Streptophyta; class Magnoliopsida; order Gentianales; family Rubiaceae; genus Coffea; species Coffea arabica. Next base: position 22,728,295 of record NC_092311.1, on the reverse strand, counting down.
ATTTATGTCCTTGTATTGTCTTGAGCCTATGGAACGGCTATTGAAATGCATTTGTGTTGTGTATAAACTTGGGCTTGAATGAGAAAAATAATGAAGCCAAAATGGCTGGAAAATTAGGTAAACACAAAGGGCGTGCTGCCCAAATTTTCGCTCAAGGACTAAGTTTCTATTTGAATTTGTATATTTTCGTTTGGCAAATACTATGATCGTTTTACCATTCCAAAACATGATACCTCTTCAATTTGAAACGCCAAATGTTTACTTACTCTGTACCCAAAATATAGAAGTATGAGTTAGGGTTTTATCGGCCACAAGTGAACTACTTTCAAGTACGGTTTTAAGAGTCTTCCTTTTCCATATGATTTTCATCAAAACCCTTGTTATATAACCTCTACTTGAATATATAGTGACTTTTAGTCATACAAACGATTCTTTACGATTCCGAAAGAATATTTTCTTAGCCTATCTATTTGTCTTTTGATTTGTCGTTAGTCAAATGTTTTCCGTTGGAATTCTATAAGCCTTTTGAGCTTAGTTTTGCGATTGATTTTGAAACCCTAGTTATTTTCATCCTTGGGTCCAAACAACCCTATTTTTACTTGAAAGTTATCTTTACACGTTTTACTCCTAATTAGTCGGGTTTCTTCGTTTCCCCTTAAATGTTTTGCTCGATAAACTGTAATATGTTCTCTTGTTCAATCTTAGGTTTCATTGGTGACTAAGGGTAATATCCGGAAGGATATTTTGCACGTTATTTTGCATAACTAGGTGAGTGTTCTTTGTTTGTTATATTTCCTTGACTTATTGGCTTGTTATTATTGATTGACAATGTGTTAAGTGCTTTTAATGATTGTTAAAACGAGTTTTCTAGGCGAGTGTGTACTTTATCGCACTCGACCTAAATAAATGTGAAATTTTCAATGATTAAATGATTAAATGCTAGTTGCGCATGAATGTAAGCCGTTTGGCTGAACTGGGCCCTGCCCTTCGTTACCGATCGACTCGAGCCAGAAGCGGACTCGGTCGGGCGATATGGTGACCCTGGGTGAATTTGGTATATTCGAGTATTACCTTGTAGTCCGGCTACGTCCGGATGGGTGGAGTCCGGCCAACGTCCGGATGGGTGGAGTCCGGTCAACGTCCGGAAGGGGATGAATGAACGAACGAAGGCACGAGGGTTTACTTCTCAAAAAGGAAATTTTCAAATAATTGGAGGAATAAGGGGAAATGTCTGGAGAACGAACGAACGAACGAATAGCTCCATGTGAGCCCGTATCCTTTTAATGAATGTTACTATCGCTTTCCATTGTAAATGTTTCTTGAATTATTGATACTCCATGTTTAATGTATTGAATTGATTGTTTGATTATCTGTTCGGAACCTCACTGAGCTTTTAGCTCACCCCTTTAGTTTTGTTTTCCTTAACAGGGGACGGCGAGCAGAATGAGAGCATAGACTAGCCAGTCTAGTTCTTTTGTTTCTTTTGTTTCTTTTGTAGTGGTTCTCGCCTAGTGCTTGGCACGGGCTGGACGTATGAAGGATTGAGAACCTTTGTATATTCGATCTTTACACTCCCTTTTGGGGATGGCAATGTATATAAGTTTCGCTTTAAGTTCTGGATCGTTGCCCTATTTATTCTTGTGATTTATTCAGATTTTAAGTGAGGACTGTAGTGAATGAGTGAGTCCCGGCGAGAGTTGGGCAGGCGGTCCGACGAACCCTGGGGTACGCCCTAGGGAAAGGTGGGGCCGTCACAGGTGGTATCAGAGCTTAGGCTTCAGATATCTGTAGTGTATCCTAGGCTTGAAGTTTAGGATGCCGGACTGTGGGATTCGATTTGACTTGAAAGTTAAGCGATTGAGGGATAAAACCTATAGCTGCTTCGCGTGGTCTCTGTGCGGAGTGACCCTGGACTAAGTGGTGAATAAGTATGAAGGACTAAGTGTGATACGAACCAAGAGACACCATTGCGAACTATTCGAGTTCCCCTAGGACCCGTAACTCGAGCACGAGCTAAGAAGATGAGGGAGGAACTCCAAGGACTTGTTCATGAGATACAAGGCCAAGAAATTGTCCCCAAGGTCATTGAGGGACTTGAGCATGAAGGAATGAAAGCCATCCATGTAGTGCACGTCAAAGAGAACCATGTGTGACCCTTCTCTAGTCACATTTGCTGTTTTAATTAAGTCATTGTAATAAGGGCTTAATGGTCCATAGCATTGCTTATTTACCTAAGCGATGACCTCATAAGGTTATTTACCTAAGCGATGACCTCATAAGGTTGTTTACCTAAGGGATGACCTCATAAGGTTTGGTCAAGCCCACAATTCTTAGTCTTATGGAAATAGTCAAGCCTACAATTGTTAGTCTTAGTCAAGACCACAACTCTAGACTAGTTCCACATTTAGTTGTTCATCTCTATGTAAGGCTATAAATAGCCCACACTTCCAATGGATTTAGGCATTCAATCAATAAATCAGATTTTGAGAGTTTTCTTGGTTTCTCCAAGGCTTCTTGAATACCTTAGTATTTCTCTAGGTGTTCGTGACTTATCAATCTAGAATCACACTAGGTTGTGGCGTCTTCTACCATTATACCAAGGTTCGTTAACCACGTGATTAACGGGTTGAGGTCATCCGCTCCAAACTTGGTGTCCTCTTGTCGATCCTGAAACTAATCTTTTACGGGTTTCGTCACAAGGTTGGCGACGTTCGTATCAGTTGGTATCAGAGCTAGTTAAGAGGTATCACGTTATATCCCTTTATTTATTTCCTTTCGAGTCAAGTTGTCCAAAATTCTGTTTTCGTGTTCTAAGTTTGCTATCCGCAATTTCCAGATTTGTTGCATCATAAACTTGCGTCTAGTTGTTGTTAATTGCTGTGGTTAGCCTTGTTTAGTCCAGCCTTTTTTTTTGTGTCTTATTCTTGATTCTTTGTTTGTGTTTGTGTCTTGTTTCTATCCTGTTATATCCATTCAATTCCAGTCTTTTGTTCTATTTGATCATTCGAGGTTACTGTTCATCCGAAAAAAATCAGTTTGTAGCAAGGGTTTTAGAAGTCCTATCTAGTTATTACCTTGTGTTCTTGTTTACATACAAAAAAAAAAAAAATAGCTGGCTAACCTTACAAAAATTCCTGGAAATCTGTCTTGATCAAAACTTGGGTTTCTTGAAGTTCCTAATTGTTTAAAACCACAATCTTGAAGTTCTTGGAACTTTAGTTGGGATTCTTGAAGACAACCAAAATCTGTCTTGATCAAATCGTGAAATCTTGGATTGTTTGGGGAGGAAATCATCTTCAATTTCGTGTTTCTTGAATTCTGGAAATTAACATCTTGAATTCTTGAAAGAATCTTGAAGTTTCTGGGTTTTGGGAACCAAATCTTGGTAAACAACAAGGCTGCAAAATTCCAGCTGCCAAAATCCTTGTCTTCACCACAACAATCTTCTTTCTTGACTAAGAACATTTTAGCCACGAAATTTGACTCTTCTTGGCTGATTATAAAACAAAAACAAAGGAAGAAAAGTCAGCCTTGGGTTTCCAAAACAGTCCTACCGCAACACAAATTCATCTTCCATTCGAATTCCATCTTTGCAACCATTGGGGAATTTCTGTCCAATCATTAATTCTGGAAATTTTTATGCATCATTAGGTCAGTTTTAAGTGTCATTCTGAATCCTCTAAGTGTCCATTTATCTACCAAAACACTGCCCAGAAATGCAGCAACCAGCAGCTCAAAATTCCAGTTTTGGGTAGAGTTTTGTCTAGGATCCTTAAAATTCAACTTTGAGTCATTCATTGAGTCGTGGTCAGTCCCTTTATCTTTTGTTCTTTTTTCGTTCAAAGCGTTACAATCTTGTGACCCTGGTTGGTAAGTCGATCCACACTAGAATGAGTTCTAACGTCTTCGAGGAGTTGACCGAGGAGCCTTGAAAATACCTTGGTGAGTTCATTAGAGTGTTCAAACACGAGAGCGAGAGTAAACACGTGAGGAAGTGTGCGAGATAAACTTTGCTTCTTTCCATTATTATTTTTTTTACCCTACCATGGCTAACGAGGGGGGAGCAAGCTCCCAAGCTTTTGATCTTAAACTTTTCACAGAAGCAATCAAAGGCGAATTGGGACGCATGATGGACCAAAAACTTGAACTAATGCACCAACGCATTGACAGCTTAGAGTTGTCTCATGGAAGCTCCAAAGGCAGCCGTGGAAAGGCTTATGCACATGAGTCTACCGACTCTAACTCAGACAACAACTATGAGCATAAGCAAAGTAGGTCCAAGCGTGAAGCTAGGCCTTCAAATGACCACATTCCGGGCATAAAGATGAAAATTCCGCCTTTCCAAGGACGATCAGACCCCGATGCCTACTTAGAGTGGGAGAAGCGGATTGAACTTGTCTTCGATTGCAATACTTACTCGGAGGAGCAAAAGGTCAAGTTGGTCGTGGTCGAATTCACCGACTACGCCGTTGTGTGGTGGGATCAACTCTCCACTAGTCGAAGGAGGAGTCTTGAACCTACCATACAAACTTGGACGGAGCTAAGACGACTAATGAGGAAGCGTTTCGTACCAAGTCACTACTACCGTGACTTGTACCAAAAGCTTCAAACCCTCAACCAAGGAGCACGAAGTGTCGAGGACTATCACAAGGAAATGGAAATACTCATGCTACGGGCAGACATCATGGAGGATCGAGAAGCAACAATGGCACGCTTCTTGAACGGATTAAGGCCCGAAATCGCTGATCAAGTGGAGTTACACCACTATGTGGAACTTGGGGATCTGGTGGAAAAGGCCATCAAGATTGAAAGGAGGATTAAGAGGAGGGGTTCGACTCGGAGTTACTCCAACTTTTCACCCTCTTATCTCCGAACTACACCACCAAAGAAAGAGGATAAAGGGCCGAGTAATTCCATCCCTTCAAGACCGAGGCCGGATACGACTAAGTGGGAGTCTAAGGCAACACCAAAGACTGCCATTGAGTCGAGCATGGGGCGAAATCGAGATACTAGATGCTTCAAATGCCAAGGCCGAGGGCATATTGCTAGCCAATGCCCGAACCAACGCACTATGATCATCTTACCCAATGGTGAGTTTCTCACTGATGATGAAGATGAGAAGGAGGAGTTGCCATCCCTTGAGGAAGAAGAGGAAGAAGAGGAAGCATTGCCCATCGATGAACGAGTTGGACTCGTTGTCAGACGAGCCTTAGCAACCCAAGTGAAAGCCGCTGACCATGCACAAAGGGAGAACATTTTCTACACCCGTTGCTATATCAAAGGCAAGGTATGTAGTTTGATCATAGATGGAGGTAGTTGTGCTAATGTTGCTAGTGCCTTGATGGTGGAGAAACTAGCACTACCCACTCTACGACATCCAACACCGTATCGTTTGCAATGGTTGAACGATAGCGGGGATGTTCGTGTGACCAAGCAAGTCCAAGTACCTTTCCGAATTGGAAAGTATGAGGACGTGGTGTTATGCGACGTGGTCCCTATGCAAGCATGTCACATACTATTGGGGAGACCATGGCAATTCGACAAGGGAGTTACATTCGATGGCATTACTAATAAATACTCTTTCAAGCAAGGCGAGAAGAGGATTGTGCTTGTGCCACTCACTCCTATTCAAGTTCGTGAAGATCAAGAAAGCTTGATCAAGGAAAGTGAGCTCGAGAATGAGAAGAAAAAAATAGAAAAAGCCGAGAGCTCAACAGAAAATGATAAGGCCGAGAAAATTGAGAGGAAAAAAACATATGGTGAGCCGGCCAAAATTGAAAAGAGAGAGAAAAGGCAAAATCTATTGATAAAAGCCAATGCAGTAAGAAAAGTTTTGAGTGTTAATACACCCATCTTTGTACTTTTGTGCAAAGAGGTGTTGGTTGTTACAAGTGATCTTACTAACACTCTACCATCTAGTATTGTCTCTCTTTTGCAGGATTATGAGGATGTCTTTCCCGATGAGATTCCAAATGGACTACCACCAATAAGGGGAATTGAGCATCAAATTGACTTGGTTCCAGGTGCCCCACTTCCTAACAGACCAGCCTACAAAATGGGTCCAGATGAGACAAAGGAGCTCCAACGCCAAATCGAAGAGCTTCTAACAAAGGGATGGGCACGAGAAAGCTTGAGCCCATGTGCGGTTCCCGTCATCTTGGTGCCTAAAAAGGATGGAAGTTGGCGAATGTGCACTGACTGTAGGGTCGTTAATGCAATAACGGTAAAATATCGTCACCCTATTCCTAGACTTGATGATATGTTAGATGAGCTATATGGTGCTGTGATTTTCACTAAAATTGATCTAAAAAGCGGTTATCATCAAATTAGGATGAAAGAGGGGGATGAATGGAAAACAGCCTTTAAAACCAAACATGGCTTGTACGAGTGGTTAGTTATGCCATTTGGACTAACTAATGCACCTAGTACGTTCATGAGATTGATGAACCATGTACTTCGTCCATTCCTTGGAAAATTTGTAGTTGTATATTTTGACGATATCCTGATTTATAGTAGGAGCTTAGATGAGCATGTTGAACATGTGAAGCTTGTTCTTGATGTACTTCGAAGGGAAAAGCTCTATGCTAACCTTAAGAAGTGCTCCTTTTGTACTGATCAACTTGTCTTCCTAGGCTTTGTTGTGAGTAAACAGGGAATCAAAGTGGACGAGGAGAAGGTTAAAGCAATTCGAGAATGGCCTACTCCAAGCACGGTGGGTGAGGTACGTAGCTTCCACGGTCTTGCTAGTTTTTATAGACGATTTGTTAAAGATTTTAGTACCATTGCTGCACCTCTAACTGCTGTAATTAAGAAAAATGAGCCATTTGTGTGGAGAGATGCTCAAGTACGTGCTTTCCAAATGCTTAAACATCAACTCACACATGCACCACTACTTGCATTACCATGCTTTGACAAGATGTTTGAAATAGAGTGTGATGCATCTGGGGTTGGTATTGGAGCTGTCCTAATGCAAGAGGGCAAACCAATTGCATACTTTAGTGAAAAACTCAATGGGGCAGTTTTGAACTATTCCACTTATGATAAGGAGTTGTACTCCTTAATCCGTGCTTTAGAAACTTGGCAACATTACTTGAGACCAAGGGAATTTGTCATACACACTGACCATGAGTCGCTTAAGCACATTAAGTCACAATACAAGTTGAATAAGCGTCATGTTAGGTGGATTGCATTTATTGAAACCTTCCCTTATGTGATTAAGTACAAAGTGGGGAAAACTAATGTTGTTGCTGATGCATTATCACGTCGGTACTCTTTGCTTACTCAACTTGATGCAAGGTTGTTAGGATTTGAATTAGTTAAAGAGTTATACACCAATGACCCAGATTTCTCAGGTATTTATGACTCTTGTGGTTCAGCAACTCAAGGTAAATTCTACATCCTTGATGGATTTCTTTTCTACCTCAATCGACTATGTATACCTAACTGCTCTATTCGCTCTTTACTTGTTAGGGAAGCACATGGAGGTGGCTTGATGGGACACTTTGGCGTGGCTAAAACCTTAGCTATCCTTCAAGAGCACTTCCATTGGCCAAGGATGAAACGAGATGTGGAGCGAATGGTGGCTAAATGCATTACTTGCCACAAAGCTAAGTCTAAACTTCAACCCTATGGCCTTTATAGTCCTTTACCTGTACCTAAGGAACCTTGGACCGACATTTCCATGGATTTTGTTTTAGGGTTGCCTAGGTCAAAGAGGGGAAATGATAGCATCTTTGTTATTGTTGACAGATTTTCAAAAATGGCACATTTTATACCATGTCACAAAACAGATGATGCATCGCACATTGCTGATTTATTTTTCAAAGAAATCATTAGATTGCATGGCATGCCTAGGACAATTGTCTCTGATAGGGATGTCAAATTTTTGAGTTACTTTTGGAAAACTTTGTGGGGAAAATTGGGTACCAAATTGCTATTTTCTACTACTAGTCACCCACAAACTGATGGCCAAACTGAGGTTGTCAATCGTACACTATCTACACTCTTGCGTGCCATCATTAGAAAAAACATTAGAACCTGGGAAGAGTGTTTACCCCATGTTGAGTTTGCATACAATCGTACGGTGCATAGTTCTACTCATTTTTCACCATTTGAAATAGTCTATGGTTTTAACCCTTTAACACCACTAGACTTATCACCTTTACCTTCTTCTGAGCACATTAACATGGATGGTGCTAAACGAGCAGATTTTGTCAAGAAATTACACCAGCAGGTACGCCTAAACATTGAGCGAAGGATGGACCAAGTTGCTCAACGGGTTAACAAGGGACGCCAACGCGTTGTGTTTGAACCTGGTGACTGGGTGTGGTTACATCTACGCAAGGAAAGGTTCCCAGTCCAAAGGCGCAATAAATTACTTCCCCGAGGAGATGGGCCGTTCCAAGTCATCAAGCGCATCAATGACAATGCTTACAAACTGGACCTACCCGGTGAGTACAATGTGAGCGCTACATTCAATGTCTCTGATCTATCTCCTTTTCTTGCAGACGATGAAGCTGATTTGAGGACAAATCCTTTTGAAGAGGAGGGGGATGATACGAACCAAGAGACACCATTGCGAACTATTCGAGTTCCCCTAGGACCCGTAACTCGAGCACGAGCTAAGAAGATGAGGGAGGAACTCCAAGGACTTGTTCATGAGATACAAGGCCAAGAAATTGTCCCCAAGGTCATTGAGGGACTTGAGCATGAAGGAATGAAAGCCATCCATGTAGTGCACGTCAAAGAGAACCATGTGTGACCCTTCTCTAGTCACATTTGCTGTTTTAATTAAGTCATTGTAATAAGGGCTTAATGGTCCATAGCATTGCTTATTTACCTAAGCGATGACCTCATAAGGTTATTTACCTAAGCGATGACCTCATAAGGTTGTTTACCTAAGGGATGACCTCATAAGGTTTGGTCAAGCCCACAATTCTTAGTCTTATGGAAATAGTCAAGCCTACAATTGTTAGTCTTAGTCAAGACCACAACTCTAGACTAGTTCCACATTTAGTTGTTCATCTCTATGTAAGGCTATAAATAGCCCACACTTCCAATGGATTTAGGCATTCAATCAATAAATCAGATTTTGAGAGTTTTCTTGGTTTCTCCAAGGCTTCTTGAATACCTTAGTATTTCTCTAGGTGTTCGTGACTTATCAATCTAGAATCACACTAGGTTGTGGCGTCTTCTACCATTATACCAAGGTTCGTTAACCACGTGATTAACGGGTTGAGGTCATCCGCTCCAAACTTGGTGTCCTCTTGTCGATCCTGAAACTAATCTTTTACGGGTTTCGTCACAAGGTTGGCGACGTTCGTATCAAAGTGAAGCTATGAATTGCGAATGTTATAGGTCTTAAATCTTTCTCATGGTATCTGAGGACCATAGATAGGTATGTCAGGTAGGAATTCCGATTGTAGATAGTTTACTCTTGGGACTGCAGCTCGAGATGTGAATTATCTTATTTCGGATTCTCGTGCCTGAGTACTCTAGAGTTACGGCGCTGCTAAGGACTTGAGACTTGTATTTTGGGAACATGAACAGGTTTTGTCTGACTAGAATGAGCACAAGAGGTCAGGGACATCTAGTTTGGATAGTAAGTGACGTGAGAGACCGGACGGGCTGATACTGGGACGACTTTACCTTTTCCTTTTGATTTACCTGTATATTGTTACTACATGACGTTAGTATACCTGTGTGTACATGGTTATCTGTCCAACTTGATATGTATTTGTGTATTTGCTTATCCGTCTTCTTGATATGGCGTGTTATGTGCGTATATATTGATTTGTGTATTTGGAATGCTAGAATTTGTTACTGTAGTCAATTTACTGTGTTTATTCACTAAATTACCTTTTTGGGGGAAAAGAAAAGAAAAGAGAGGGGGAAAACATATATATGGACGGGAGACGTAGTCGTGGACGTGGAGCTAGTCGTGGCCGTGGAGCTAGGCAAGCTCAAGAACCGAGAGAAGAAAGAGAAACAGTGGCCGAGCAAGAACAGGGACCGAGGGTTGAGGCTGGAGATCAAATGGCGACGGCGATGCGACAAATGACAAATATCCTGGCACGACTGGTAGATCAACAAGGTCAAATGCCAGTGAATCAACCCCGGAATCCTGAGATCGGAGAGGATAAGGCTCTTGAGAGGTTCCAAAAGTTTCTACCTCCGAAATTTCAAGGAGGGCCTGATCCAGATATAGCTGAGCAGTGGTTGGAGGCAATGATTAATATCTTCGCGGCTTTGAATTACACGGAGCAAAGACAAGTAAATTTTGCTGTATTTCAATTCGAAGGACCAGCCCGCGCGTGGTGGAATGTAATTAAGGCCAAGTGGGAAAGAGAACAGACGGTATGGACATGGGCGAACTTTGTAAGGGAATTTAATGAAAAGTATCTCCCACCTTTAGTCCAAGAAAGGAGGGATGACGAATTTATTGGGTTGCGTCAGGGAACCCTAAGTGTGGCTGAATATGAGACCAAATTTACTAGACTGTCTAAATTCGCTTCCGAATTGGTGGTAACGGAGCGACGGAGAATAAGACGATTTATACAAGGACTGAATTTGGAAATCCAGGAGGCATTAGCGGCAGTTCAAGTTAATACGTTTACAGAGGCTCTTGAGAAGGCCCAAAGAATTGAGGATGTGAAAGCCCAAGTAAAAGCCTTTCAAACGCGGAAAAGAGATACATCCAGCAGTATACCTGAGGAATCTGGAGAAAAGATACTGCTCTCCAAAGTGCAAAAAGTGAACCATTCACCTCGCCCACCTTGGACATTAAGAGCAGTCGATGAAAGGTCCATGAAAGGAAGTCAGATCGGATCAAAGGACATTTCTCGAGAAGATCCAACAGTAGTTCCTCGATTGGCCTGTGGATACTGTGGAAAGGCAAATCACACTGAGAATGATTGCTGGCGAAAAGGGGGAAAATGTTTGATTTGTGGGAGTAGCAATCATCAACTTAGCAATTGCCCGAAGAAACAGCCACGAGAGGGTAGTACTCAACAAGTGGAAGGAACCAAACTGAAACAAATTCATGAAAGAGGAAACCGAACAAAGGTATCAACACAAGTTTATGCCGTTGATCAGCACCGAGTTCTGGGGTCCTCCGAGGCGACGGAAGGTATGAATTTCGAGGTCGAAATTCTTTTAAGGGGGAGAGAGTGTGAGGACTCGCAAATTTCTTATATTTTTCTCAAAAATGCCTTTTATTTGGAAATTATTCATTTATTATAGCCTACTACCCAGTAATTCCATAATAAGTGCAAATGAACCTAGAAAGTAGGGTTTCACTTTTCGGTTTCAAGACTGGAGCAAATTAGGGTTTTCGCGATTTTTCACCGGATGATTTTTCGGTACGAAGCAAGGATCAAATTTGGTGATTAAAAGTGACTTTTAGGTGAGAAATAATATGTGATTAGAAGCAATGATATAAGGTTAGTGAATAGGAAGTAAAAACCCTAATACGTGCGATTTAAGGAAAAACGGTGCGAACCGACGTGTACCGCGCACTACCTATTGAACGCACCGCTGGACCACCACTTTCTTACCACATGAGCTCATTGATATTTGAGCAAAATATCCCCTCATTTCCAGCTGCCTTTGACCGAAATTTGTGGCCAAAAGTGCAAGGAGAAGAAAGAGAAAATTTTGTGATTGTGGTTGATCCAAGTGTTGGCAAAACTTGTGGCTTAGACTAATCCTAATCTTCTTGCCTTTTAATCACCATAGAGCAGCCTTTCTTCTTCATTTTTCCTTGAGCTTGGCCGAGACAAGAGAGAGAGAAAGGGGGAGCAAGAGAAAACAATTTTCTTCTTGATTTGCACCATCTAAGTGAGGAATCAAAATTCTAAACCGATTAAAGAGTGAGTTGTGGGCTTGGGAAGCTAGGGGAACTAAAAATTTCCAAAGGTGGTGAAGTATCACTCTTTCAAGCTTTGTTTTGAGGTATAAGATCTGATCATGGTTCTTGTTCTTTTAATTTCTGGTTTAAGATGTTATCTAGCTCATGTTTTGATTAGACTACAAGTTATACAAGTTGTTGTGGTGATTTTGGATGATATATGCAAGTTAGGGTTTGATGATTTTCTGCCTAAACTTGTTGTATGGTTAGTATATGTTGTATATAAGATTATATAAGGGGCTTTGGTAGTGATTGGAACAAGGAAAGTGATACGAGTCAAGCTATGCCATCAGATAAGGTTCAAGTCCCACTAGGACTGGTTACACGAGATCGAGCAGTTCATTCAGCTTCACCACAGCAAAGACATTATAAGGCACAGACACGCTTTATAAGGATACGTCTTCTGCCATTTAATCGATTCACCATAGCAAAGTCATTATAAGGTGTGGGCACGCTTTATAAGCTCAAGTCGTCTGCCCATCTAGTCACATTTGCTATTTTAGTTAAGTCGTTTGTAATAAGGGCTTAATGGTCCATAGTCTTGCTTTAATTACCTAAGCGATGACCTCATAAGGTTATTTACCTAAGCGATGACCTCATAAGGTTGTTTACCTAAGGGATGACCTCATAAGGTTTGGTCAAGCCCACAATTCTTAGTCTTATGGAAATAGTCAAGCCTACAATTGTTAGTCTTAGTCAAGACCACAACTCTAGACTAGTTCCACATTTAGTTGTTCATCTCTATGTAAGGCTATAAATAGCCCACACTTCCAATGGTTTTAGGCATTCAATCAATAAATCAGATTTTGAGAGTTTTCTTGGTTTCTCCAAGGCTTCTTGAATACCTTAGAATTTCTCTAGGTGTTCGTGACTTATCAATCTAGAATCGCACTAGGTTGTGGCGTCTTCTACCATTATACCAAGGTTCGTTAACCACGTGATTAACGGGTTGAGGTCATCCGCTCCAAACTTGGTGTCCTCTTGTCGATCCTGAAACTAATCTTTTACGGGTTTCGTCACAAGGTTGGCGACGTTCGTATCAGTTGGTAATCAGAGCTAGTTAAGAGGTATCACGTTATATCCCTTTATTTATTTCCTTTCGAGTCAAGTTGTCCAAAATTCTGTTTTCGTGTTCTAAGTTTGCTGTCCGCAATTTCCAGATTTGTTGCATCGTGTTCTTGCGTTATTTTTCCAGATTTGTTGCATCGTAAACTTGCGTCTAGTTGTTGTTAATTGCTGTGGTTAGCCTTGTTTAGTCCAGCCTTTTTTTTTGTGTCTTATTCTTGATTCTTTGTTTGTGTTTGTGTCTTGTTTCTATCCTGTTATATCCATTCAATTCCAGTCTTTTGTTCTATTTGATCATTCGAGGTTACTGTTCATCCGAAAAAAATCAGTTTGTAGCAAGGGTTTTAGAAGTCCTATCTAGTTATTACCTTGTGTTCTTGTTTACATACAAAAAAAAAAAATAGCTAGCTAACCTTACAAAAATTCCTGGAAATCTGTCTTGATCAAAACTTGGGTTTCTTGAAGTTCCTGATTGTTTAAAACCACAATCTTGAAGTTCTTGGAACTTTAGTTGGGATTCTTGAAGCCAACCAAAATCTGTCTTGATCAAATCGTGAAATCTTGGATTGTTTGGGGAGGAAATCATTTTCAATTTTGTGTTTCTTGAATTCTGGAAATTAACATCTTGAATTCTTGAAAGAATCTTGAAGTTTCTGGGTTTTGGGAACCAAATCTTGGTAAACAACAAGGCTGCAAAATTTCAGCTGCCAAAATCCTTGTCTTCACTACAACAATCTTCTTTCTTGACTAAGAACATTTTAGCCACGAAATTTGACTCTTCTTGGCTGATTAGAAAACAAAAACAAAGGAAGAAGAAGAATATTCAGCCTATTCAAGTCAAATTTCCCAACCTATTCAAGTCAAATTTTCCAACCTGTTCAAAGTCAAATTTTCCACCCTTGTTCCCAAAAACAACCAAATCAGTTCCAATCTTGAACTTGACCTTAGAATTTATGGGAACCAGCAAATAGGAAGACTAATCCTTGTTTCCAAAGGATTAAGAAAGAAAAGTCAGCCTTGGGTTTCCAAAACAGTCCTACCGCAACACAAATTCATCTTCCATTCGGATTCCATCTTTGCAACCATTGGGGAATTTCTGTCCAATCATTAATTCTGGAAATTTTTGTGCATCATTAGGTCAGTTTTAAGTGTCATTCTGAATCCTCTAAGTGTCCATTTACCTACCAAAACACTGACCAGAAATGCAGCAACCAGCAGCTCAAAATTCCAGTTTTGGGTAGAGTTTTGTCTAGGATCCTTAAAATTCAACTCTGAGTCATTCATTGAGTCGTGGTCAGTCTCTTCATCTTTTGTTTTTTTTTTCGTTCAAAGAGCTACAATCTTGTGACCCTGGTTGGTAAGTCGATCCACACTAGAAGGAGTTCTAACTTCTTCGAGGAGTTGACCGAGGAGCCTTGAAAATACCTTGGTGAGTTCATTAGAGTGTTCAAACACGAGAGCAAGTGTTGGTGCACTCTTTAGGCAGTTGTTATTGAGTCAAATCTTTATAGCTTTCTTGAATCAGTTGTTCTGATTATTTTTTCCAGTAATTTCCAGCCAGAGTAGTGTCCAAATTTCCAGCTCTTGTATAGCTAGTTTTTGTGTTGCATAACTAGTAGTCCTTTTGTCGTGCATCTGCGCATTTTTTTCCAACAAATTCCAGCAGATTATTTTTTCCAGTTCTTTTGAGTCATTTTTGTCTTATACCTCCTCAAATTTCCAGCTTATAACGAGCCACATTTGAGTAGATTCTTGTGCGAAGCTAGTTGAACTTTTCAGGGAAATTTTCTACTTTCTTCAAGGAAGCAAGCAGAACCTTGAGAACATTAGAGTGTTTTAAACACTTGAGTGATACACGAGTGACGAGTGTAAACATGTGAGCTTGTGTGGTAAGGAAAAATATCTTTTGTTTCACTAAATTTTTGCAGGTTTCCTCAATACATCATGGCGAATACGAGGCATTTAAAAGCTAGCTTACAACATCTTCTTCCTGATCCTAAGGGAGTCGAAGAAGTGGCATTAAGTGGTGTAAATGAGCAGTTGGACATCGTCAAATCTCAGTTGCATTGTTGGTTTTATACTCGTTGTGGTGTCAAAGATAAAACATGCAGCTTGACCATTGATAGGAGTTGTGAAGTCAATCTTGCAAGCGCTATCATGGTTCACAAATTAAATCTTCCAACCATTGATCATCTTCAACCGTATAAGTTGTCGAGTGCTCATGGTGATGTTTGGGTTACTAAACACACACTTGTACCTATTCAAATTGGCAAATATGTGGATGAGGTGTTGTGTGATGTAGTCCCAATTCAAGTGACACATGTGTTGCTAGGTAAAGCGTGGATGTTGAGGCGAGAAGTTAAATATGATAGACATACTAATAAGTATTCCTTCTTATTTAATGGTCGTCGTTCTGCACTTGTACCACTTATTTATGACCAACTTTGTATTGATCTAGCATACATGAGAAGTGAACATGAGCGTTATAGTATGAAGAAAGAGCTAGATGAGGGAATTGTGACTGATGAGGTAAAATCTGAGGGAGTTGAAAAGGAGAAAGAGGCTGAGAATAATGAGAGGAAAAAGACAGCTATTGAGCATGAGAAAGAGATTGAAAAATCCAAAGTGTTGACTGAGGAAGCGAAAGAAAGAAGGGATAATGCACTGATTTTAAGTTTCAACAAAAATGAGAGTGAGGGGACTTATTGCCATTCTAACAACCTTAACATTGCTCTGTCTAGTGTTCCTTGTTTTGTGCAGGTTAAGCAAAGTGCAATCGTTTTGATCTTACAATGTTCCATCCCAAAGACGCTTGTGCAATTTGCGAGTTTCCATGGAGTTTGTCTTCTAGGAGTTAGATCAATTTGGTTCCCATTCATGGAATCAGATAATTTCAATGCTGTTCACGTCTTTGGAGGATCAAACTATGTGTACCCTCAAGACCTTAGAACCGACCATGTTCCACGAGTTTACACAAGGAGCGAGGTCTTCAATGGTCACTACAATACCTATGCTCATCTTGCACCTAGTCCACTTGAAGCTCCAACTTCACCAAGTCAGCTTCCATACTTTGCAAGCTTATTCAAGTTTGAGGAGTATGATTTCATAGGATCTACATCGCATCACTTTGAGGATCCTTACCTCATGATCACAAGCGATCAAGTTGGGCATACATTGAAACTGGTTCGTGAGATTCAAGGTTCAACAATGTTTACTTTCCAGCTTAGCAAGTGGTTTATGCATTGGATGAAAATTGTGGTAATCATAACAAAATTGACTCGACGGCATGTAACTCTTCTTATCATCATTCATGCTTCAATTTGTGGGCAAATTGCTTTCAAGAGAAGGGGAATGATACGAGTCAAGCTATGCCATCAGATAAGGTTCAAGTCCCACTAGGACTGGTTACACGAGATCGAGCAGTTCATTCAGCTTCACCACAGCAAAGACATTATAAGGCACAGACACGCTTTATAAGGATACGTCTTCTGCCATTTAATCGATTCACCATAGCAAAGTCATTATAAGGTGTGGGCACGCTTTATAAGCTCAAGTCGTATGCCCATCTAGTCACATTTGCTATTTTAGTTAAGTCGTTTGTAATAAGGGCTTAATGGTCCATAGTCTTGCTTTAATTACCTAAGCGATGACCTCATAAGGTTATTTACCTAAGCGATGACCTCATAAGGTTGTTTACCTAAGGGATGACCTCATAAGGTTTGGTCAAGCCCACAATTCTTAGTCTTATGGAAATAGTCAAGCCTACAATTGTTAGTCTTAGTCAAGACCACAACTCTAGACTAGTTCCACATTTAGTTGTTCATCTCTATGTAAGGCTATAAATAGCCCACACTTCCAATGGTTTTAGGCATTCAATCAATAAATCAGATTTTGAGAGTTTTCTTGGTTTCTCCAAGACTTCTTGAATACCTTAGAATTTCTCTAGGTGTTCGTGACTTATCAATCTAGAATCGCACTAGGTTGTGGCGTCTTCTACCATTATACCAAGGTTCGTTAACCACGTGATTAACGGGTTGAGGTCATCCGCTCCAAACTTGGTGTCCTCTTGTCGATCCTGAAACTAATCTTTTACGGGTTTCGTCACAAGGTTGGCGACGTTCATATCAGAAAGGAAGAAAATTCAATTGAAAACCAAATTTTCCAGATTTCTGGAATTTCATGTTTCAGTTCTGCCCGGTACTTTTACTCATAGTTAGAGGCCGAATTAGGCTTGGAATAAAACATAAAAGTTGTATAGAATGATATTTTATAGGTGCCTACAAAATTTCAACTCAATCAGAGCAACGTAGCCTGTGAAAAGACCGATTTACCCCTGCTGCCCTGTTTCTACCCGAACTTGATAATTGCCTCTGTAATTGGTTAATTTGAATGGGAATGCTTCTGATTTAGTTGTTGATGTCTTCTTAAGAATTGTAGCCTTGTATCTTAGTTTTCGGATGGCTTTGGAATCACTTGATTTGGACTTAGGGAGCCTGACTTGTGATATTTGAGCGAGAATGCGGTTTGTAAACCTGTTTTGACGGTGCTGGTTTGGTATACTGATCTTTTGACCTAGTTACACTACAAACTGGACTGAGTGACCTTCTTCAATCTTGTATCCCTTTCTCTTAGCTTCGAAATGGTATAAGTTTCACCTCAATCCGATAAGCGTAGCCTCGGATGTGCCCATTCCGCAAAACCCTATCAAATCTGTTTTTTTTGTAAACTTCATTTCCGCATTTGTTATTAGTTGATTTATGTCCTTGTATTGTCTTGAGCCTATGGAACGGCTATTGAAATGCATTTGTGTTGTGTATAAACTTGGGCTTGAATGAGAAAAATAATGAAGCCAAAATGGCTGGAAAATTAGGTAAACACAAAGGGCGTGCTGCCCAAATTTTCGCTCAAGGACTAAGTTTCTATTTGAATTTGTATATTTTCGTTTGGCAAATACTATGATCGTTTTACCATTCCAAAACATGATACCTCTTCAATTTGAAACGCCAAATGTTTACTTACTCTGTACCCAAAATATAGAAGTATGAGTTAGGGTTTTATCGGCCACAAGTGAACTACTTTCAAGTACGGTTTTAAGAGTCTTCCTTTTCCATATGATTTTCATCAAAACCCTTGTTATATAACCTCTACTTGAATATATAGTGACTTTTAGTCATACAAACGATTCTTTACGATTCCGAAAGAATATTTTCTTAGCCTATCTATTTGTCTTTTGATTTGTCGTTAGTCAAATGTTTTCCGTTGGAATTCTATAAGCCTTTTGAGCTTGGTTTTGCGATTGATTTTGAAACCCTAGTTATTTTCATCCTTGGGTCCAAACAACCCTATTTTTACTTGAAAGTTATCTTTACACGTTTTACTCCTAATTAGTCGGGTTTCTTCGTTTCCCCTTAAATGTTTTGCTCGATAAACTGTAATATGTTCTCTTGTTCAATCTTAGGTTTCATTGGTGACTAAGGGTAATATCCGGAAGGATATTTTGACGTTATTTTGCATAACTAGGTGAGTGTTCTTTGTTTGTTATATTTCCTTGACTTATTGGCTTGTTATTATTGATTGATAATGTGTTAAGTGCTTTTAATGATTGTTAAAACGAGTTTTCTAGGCGAGTGTGTACTTTATCGCACTCGACCTAAATAAATGTGAAATTTTCAATGATTAAATGATTAAATGCTAGTTGCGCAAGAATGTAAGCCGTTTGGCTGAACTGGGCCCTGCCCTTCGTTACCGATCGACTCGAGCCAGAAGCGGACTCGGTCGGGCGATATGGTGACCCTGGGTGAATTTGGTATATTCGAGTATTACCTTGTAGTCCGGCTACGTCCGGATGGGTGGAGTCCGGCCAACGTCCGGATGGGTGTAGTCCGGTCAACGTCCGGAAGGGGATGAATGAACGAACGAAGGCACGAGGGTTTACTTCTCAAAAAGGAAATTTTCAAATAATTGGAGGAATAAGGGGAAATGTCTGGAGAACGAACGAACGAACGAATAGCTCCATGTGAGCCCGTATCCTTTTAATGAATGTTACTATCGCTTTCCATTGTAAATGTTTCTTGAATTATTGATACTCCATGTTTAATGTATTGAATTGATTGTTTGATTATCTGTTCGGAACCTCACTGAGCTTTTAGCTCACCCCTTTAGTTTTGTTTTCCTTAACAGGGGACGGCGAGCAGAATGAGAGCATAGACTAGCCAGTCTAGTTCTTTTGTTTCTTTTGTTTCTTTTGTAGTGGTTCTCGCCTAGTGCTTGGCACGGGCTGGACGTATGAAGGATTGAGAACCTTTGTATATTCGATCTTTACACTCCCTTTTGGGGATGGCAATGTATATAAGTTTCGCTTTAAGTTCTGGATCGTTGCCCTATTTATTCTTGTGATTTATTCAGATTTTAAGTGAGGACTGTAGTGAATGAGTGAGTCCCGGCGAGAGTTGGGCAGGCGGTCCGCCGAACCCTGGGGTACGCCCTAGGGAAAGGTGGGGCCGTCACAGGTGGTATCAGAGCTTAGGCTTCAGATATCTGTAGTGTATCCTAGGCTTGAAGTTTAGGATGCCGGACTGTGGGATTCGATTTGACTTGAAAGTTAAGCGATTGAGGGATAAAACCTATAGCTGCTTCGCGTGGTCTCTGTGCGGAGTGACCCTGGACTAAGCGGTGAATAAGTATGAAGGACTAAGTGAAGCTATGAATTGCGAATGTTATAGGTCTTAAATCTTTCTCATGGTATCTGAGGACCATAGATAGGTATGTCAGGTAGGAATTCCGATTGTAGATAGTTTACTCTTGGGACTGCAGCTCGAGATGTGAATTATCTTATTTCGGATTCTCGTGCCTGAGTACTCTAGAGTTACGGCGCTGCTAAGGACTTGAGACTTGTATTTTGGGAACATGAACAGGCTTTGTCTGACTAGAATGAGCACAAGAGGTCAGGAACATCTAGTTTGGATAGTAAGTGACGTGAGAGACCGGACGGGCTGATACTGGGACGACTTTACCTTTTCCTTTTGATTTACCTGTATATTGTTACTACATGACGTTAGTATACCTGTGTGTACATGGTTATCTGTCCAACTTGATATGTATTTGTGTATTTGCTTATCCGTCTTCTTGATATGGCGTGTTATGTGCGTATATATTGATTTGTGTATTTGGAATGCTAGAATTTGTTACTGTAGTCAATTTACTGTGTTTATTCACTAAATTACCTTTTTGGGGGAAAAGAAAAGAAAAGAGAGGGGGAAAACATATATATGGACGGGAGACGTAGTCGTGGACGTGGAGCTAGGCAAGCTCAAGAACCGAGAAAAGAAAGAGAAACAGTGGCCGAGCAAGAACAGGGACCGAGGGTTGAGGCTGGAGATCAAATGGCGACGGCGATGCAACAAATGACAAATATCCCGGCACGACTGGTAGATCAACAAGGTCAAATGCCAGTGAATCAACCCCGGAATCCTGAGATCGGAGAGGATAAGGCTCTTGAGAGGTTCCAAAAGTTTCTACCTCCGAAATTTCAAGGAGGGCCTGATCCAGATATAGCTGAGCAGTGGTTGGAGGCAATGATTAATATCTTCGCGGCTTTGAATTACACGGAGCAAAGACAAGTAAATTTTGCTGTATTTCAATTCGAAGGACCAGCCCGCGCGTGGTGGAATGTAATTAAGGCCAAGTGGGAAAGAGAACAGACGGTATGGACATGGGCGAACTTTGTAAGGGAATTTAATGAAAAGTATCTCCCACCTTTAGTCCAAGAAAGGAGGGATGACGAATTTATTGGGTTGCGTCAGGGAACCCTAAGTGTGGCTGAATATGAGACCAAATTTACTAGACTGTCTAAATTCGCTTCCGAATTGGTGGTAACGGAGCGACGGAGAATAAGACGATTTATACAAGGACTAAATTTGGAAATCCAGGAGGCATTAGCGGCAGTTCAAGTTAATACGTTTACAGAGGCTCTTGAGAAGGCCCAAAGAATTGAGGATGTGAAAGCCCAAGTAAAAGCCTTTCAAACGCGGAAAAGAGATACATCCAGCAGTATACCTGAGGAATCTGGAGAAAAGATACTGCTCTCCAAAGTGCAAAAAGTGAACCATTCACCTCGCCCACCTTGGACATTAAGAGCAGTCGATGAAAGGTCCATGAAAGGAAGTCAGATCGGATCAAAGGACATTTCTCGAGAAGATCCAACAGTAGTTCCTCGATTGGCCTGTGGATACTGTGGAAAGGCAAATCACACTGAGAATGATTGCTGGCGAAAAGGGGGAAAATGTTTGATTTGTGGGAGTAGCAATCATCAACTTAGCAATTGCCCGAAGAAACAGCCACGAGGGGGTAGTACTCAACAAGTGGAAGGAACCAAACTGAAACAAATTCATGAAAGAGGAAACCGAACAAAGGTATCAACACAAGTTTATGCCGTAGATCAGCACCGAGTTCTGGGGTCCTCCGAGGCGACGGAAGGTATGAATTTCGAGGTCGAAATTCTTTTAAGGGGGAGAGAGTGTGAGGACTCGCAAATTTCTTATATTTTTCTCAAAAATGCCTTTTATTTGGAAATTATTCATTTATTATAGCCTACTACCCAGTAATTCCATAATAAGTGCAAATGAACCTAGAAAGTAGGGTTTCACTTTTCGGTTTCAAGACTGGAGCAAATTAGGGTTTTCGCGATTTTTCACCGGATGATTTTTCGGTACGAAGCAAGGATCAAATTTGGTGATTAAAAGTGACTTTTAGGTGAGAAATAATATGTGATTAGAAGCAATGATATAAGGTTAGTGAATAGGAAGTAAAAACCCTAATACGTGCGATTTAAGGAAAAACGGTGCGAACCGACGTGTACCGCGCACTACCTATTGAACGCACCGCTGGACCACCACTTTCTTACCACATGAGCTCATTGATATTTGAGCAAAATATCCCCTCATTTCCAGCTGCCTTTGACCGAAATTTGTGGCCAAAAGTGCAAGGAGAAGAAAGAGAAAATTTTGTGATTGTGGTTGATCCAAGTGTTGGCAAAACTTGTGGCTTAGACTAATCCTAATCTTCTTGCCTTTTAATCACCATAGAGCAGCCTTTCTTCTTCATTTTTCCTTGAGCTTGGCCGAGACAAGAGAGAGAGAAAGGGGGAGCAAGAGAAAACAATTTTCTTCTTGATTTGCACCATCTAAGTGAGGAATCAAAATTCTAAACCGATTAAAGAGTGAGTTGTGGGCTTGGGAAGCTAGGGGAACTAAAAATTTCCAAAGGTGGTGAAGTATCACTCTTTCAAGCTTTGTTTTGAGGTATAAGATCTGATCATGGTTCTTGTTCTTTTAATTTCTGGTTTAAGATGTTATCTAGCTCATGTTTTGATTAGACTACAAGTTATACAAGTTGTTGTGGTGATTTTGGATGATATATGCAAGTTAGGGTTTGATGATTTTCTGCCTAAACTTGTTGTATGGTTAGTATATGTTGTATATAAGATTATATAAGGGGCTTTGGTAGTGATTGGAACAAGGAAAGGAAGAAAATTCAATTGAAAACCAAAATTTCCAGATTTCTGGAATTTCATGTTTCAGTTCTGCCCGGTACTGTTACTCATAGTTAGAGGCCGAATTAGGCTTGGAATAAAACATAAAAGTTGTATAGAATGATATTTTATAGGTGCCTACAAAATTTCAACTCAATCAGAGCAACGTAGCCTGTGAAAAGACCGATTTACCCCTGCTGCCCTGTTTCTACCCGAACTTGATAATTGCCTCTGTAATTGGTTAATTTGATTGGGAATGCTTCTGATTTAGTTGTTGATGTCTTCTTAAGAATTGTAGCCTTGTATCTTAGTTTTCGGATGGCTTTGGAATCACTTGATTTGGACTTAGGGAGCCTGACTTGTGATATTTGAGCGAGAATGCGGTTTGTAAACCTGTTTTGACGGTGCTGGTTTGGTATACTGATCTTTTGACCTAGTTGCACTACAAACTGGACTGAGTGACCTTCTTCAATCTTGTATCCCTTTCTCTTAGCTTCGAAATGGTATAAGTTTCACCTCAATCCGATAAGCGTAGCCTCGGATGTGCCCATTCCGCAAAACCCTATCAAATCTGTTTTTTTTGTAAACTTCATTTCCGCATTTGTTATTAGTTGATTTATGTCCTTGTATTGTCTTGAGCCTATGGAACGGCTATTGAAATGCATTTGTGTTGTGTATAAACTTGGGCTTGAATGAGAAAAATAATGAAGCCAAAATGGCTGGAAAATTAGGTAAACACAAAGGGCGTGCTGCCCAAATTTTCGCTCAAGGACTAAGTTTCTATTTGAATTTGTATATTTTCGTTTGGCAAATACTATGATCGTTTTACCATTCCAAAACATGATACCTCTTCAATTTGAAACGCCAAATGTTTACTTACTCTGTACCCAAAATATAGAAGTATGAGTTAGGGTTTTATCGGCCACAAGTGAACTACTTTCAAGTACGGTTTTAAGAGTCTTCCTTTTCCATATGATTTTCATCAAAACCCTTGTTATATAACCTCTACTTGAATATATAGTGACTTTTAGTCATACAAACGATTCTTTACGATTCCGAAAGAATATTTTCTTAGCCTATCTATTTGTCTTTTGATTTGTCGTTAGTCAAATGTTTTCCGTTGGAATTCTATAAGCCTTTTGAGCTTGGTTTTGCGATTGATTTTGAAACCCTAGTTATTTTCATCCTTGGGTCCAAACAACCCTATTTTTACTTGAAAGTTATCTTTACACGTTTTACTCCTAATTAGTCGGGTTTCTTCGTTTCCCCTTAAATGTTTTGCTCGATAAACTGTAATATGTTCTCTTGTTCAATCTTAGGTTTCATTGGTGACTAAGGGTAATATCCGGAAGGATATTTTGCACGTTATTTTGCATAACTAGGTGAGTGTTCTTTGTTTGTTATATTTCCTTGACTTATTGGCTTGTTATTATTGATTGATAATGTGTTAAGTGCTTTTAATGATTGTTAAAACGAGTTTTCTAGGCGAGTGTGTACTTTATCGCACTCGACCTAAATAAATGTGAAATTTTCAATGATTAAATGATTAAATGCTAGTTGCGCATGAATGTAAGCCGTTTGGCTGAACTGGGCCCTGCCCTTCGTTACCGATCGACTCGAGCCAGAAGCGGACTCGGTCGGGCGATATGGTGACCCTGGGTGAATTTGGTATATTCGAGTATTGCCTTGTAGTCCGGCTACGTCCGGATGGGTGGAGTCCGGCCAACGTCCGGATGGGTGGAGTCCGGTCAACGTCCGGAAGGGGATGAATGAACGAACGAAGGCACGAGGGTTTACTTCTCAAAAAGGAAATTTTCAAATAATTGGAGGAATAAGGGGAAATGTCTGGAGAACGAACGAACGAACGAATAGCTCCATGTGAGCCCGTATCCTTTTAATGAATGTTACTATCGCTTTCCATTGTAAATGTTTCTTGAATTATTGATACTCCATGTTTAATGTATTGAATTGATTGTTTGATTATCTGTTCGGAACCTCACTGAGCTTTTAGCTCACCCCTTTAGTTTTGTTTTCCTTAACAGGGGACGGCGAGCAGAATGAGAGCATAGACTAGCCAGTCTAGTTCTTTTGTTTCTTTTGTTTCTTTTGTAGTGGTTCTCGCCTAGTGCTTGGCACGGGCTGGACGTATGAAGGATTGAGAACCTTTGTATATTCGATCTTTACACTCCCTTTTGGGGATGGCAATGTATATAAGTTTCGCTTTAAGTTCTGGATCGTTGCCCTATTTATTCTTGTGATTTATTCAGATTTTAAGTGAGGACTGTAGTGAATGAGTGAGTCCCGGCGAGAGTTGGGCAGGCGGTCCGCCGAACCCTGGGGTACGCCCTAGGGAAAGGTGGGGCCGTCACAGGTGGTATCAGAGCTTAGGCTTCAGATATCTGTAGTGTATCCTAGGCTTGAAGTTTAGGATGCCGGACTGTGGGATTCGATTTGACTTGAAAGTTAAGCGATTGAGGGATAAAACCTATAGCTGCTTCGCGTGGTCTCTGTGCGGAGTGACCCTGGACTAAGCGGTGAATAAGTATGAAGGACTAAGTGAAGCTATGAATTGCGAATGTTATAGGTCTTAAATCTTTCTCATGGTATCTGAGGACCATAGATAGGTATGTCAGGTAGGAATTCCGATTGTAGATAGTTTACTCTTGGGACTGCAGCTCGAGATGTGAATTATCTTATTTCGGATTCTCGTGCCTGAGTACTCTAGAGTTACGGCGCTGCTAAGGACTTGAGACTTGTATTTTGGGAACATGAACAGGCTTTGTCTGACTAGAATGAGCACAAGAGGTCAGGGACATCTAGTTTGGATAGTAAGTGACGTGAGAGACCGGACGGGCTGATACTGGGACGACTTTACCTTTTCCTTTTGATTTACCTGTATATTGTTACTACATGACGTTAGTATACCTGTGTGTACATGGTTATCTGTCCAACTTGATATGTATTTGTGTATTTGCTTATCCGTCTTCTTCATATGGCGTGTTATGTGCGTATATATTGATTTGTGTATTTGGAATGCTAGAATTTGTTACTGTAGTCAATTTACTGTGTTTATTCACTAAATTACCTTTTTGGGGGAAAAGAAAAGAAAAGAGAGGGGGAAAACATATATATGGACGGGAGACGTAGTCGTGGACGTGGAGCTAGTCGTGGCCGTGGAGCTAGGCAAGCTCAAGAACCGAGAGAAGAAAGAGAAACAGTGGCCGAGCAAGAACAGGGACCGAGGGTTGAGGCTGGAGATCAAATGGCGACGGCGATGCGACAAATGACAAATATCCTGGCACGACTGGTAGATCAACAAGGTCAAATGCCAGTGAATCAACCCCGGAATCCTGAGATCGGAGAGGATAAGGCTCTTGAGAGGTTCCAAAAGTTTCTACCTCCGAAATTTCAAGGAGGGCCTGATCCAGATATAGCTGAGCAGTGGTTGGAGGCAATGATTAATATCTTCGCGGCTTTGAATTACACGGAGCAAAGACAAGTAAATTTTGCTGTATTTCAATTCGAAGGACCAGCCCGCGCGTGGTGGAATGTAATTAAGGCCAAGTGGGAAAGAGAACAGACGGTATGGACATGGGCGAACTTTGTAAGGGAATTTAATGAAAAGTATCTCCCACCTTTAGTCCAAGAAAGGAGGGATGACGAATTTATTGGGTTGCGTCAGGGAACCCTAAGTGTGGCTGAATATGAGACCAAATTTACTAGACTGTCTAAATTCGCTTCCGAATTGGTGGTAACGGAGCGACGGAGAATAAGACGATTTATACAAGGACTGAATTTGGAAATCCAGGAGGCATTAGCGGCAGTTCAAGTTAATACGTTTACAGAGGCTCTTGAGAAGGCCCAAAGAATTGAGGATGTGAAAGCCCAAGTAAAAGCCTTTCAAACGCGGAAAAGAGATACATCCAGCAGTATACCTGAGGAATCTGGAGAAAAGATACTGCTCTCCAAAGTGCAAAAAGTGAACCATTCACCTCGCCCACCTTGGACATTAAGAGCAGTCGATGAAAGGTCCATGAAAGGAAGTCAGATCGGATCAAAGGACATTTCTCGAGAAGATCCAACAGTAGTTCCTCGATTGGCCTGTGGATACTGTGGAAAGGCAAATCACACTGAGAATGATTGCTGGCGAAAAGGGGGAAAATGTTTGATTTGTGGGAGTAGCAATCATCAACTTAGCAATTGCCCGAAGAAACAGCCACGAGAGGGTAGTACTCAACAAGTGGAAGGAACCAAACTGAAACAAATTCATGAAAGAGGAAACCGAACAAAGGTATCAACACAAGTTTATGCCGTTGATCAGCACCGAGTTCTGGGGTCCTCCGAGGCGACGGAAGGTATGAATTTCGAGGTCGAAATTCTTTTAAGGGGGAGAGAGTGTGAGGACTCGCAAATTTCTTATATTTTTCTCAAAAATGCCTTTTATTTGGAAATTATTCATTTATTATAGCCTACTACCCAGTAATTCCATAATAAGTGCAAATGAACCTAGAAAGTAGGGTTTCACTTTTCGGTTTCAAGACTGGAGCAAATTAGGGTTTTCGCGATTTTTCACCGGATGATTTTTCGGTACGAAGCAAGGATCAAATTTGGTGATTAAAAGTGACTTTTAGGTGAGAAATAATATGTGATTAGAAGCAATGATATAAGGTTAGTGAATAGGAAGTAAAAACCCTAATACGTGCGATTTAAGGAAAAACGGTGCGAACCGACGTGTACCGCGCACTACCTATTGAACGCACCGCTGGACCACCACTTTCTTACCACATGAGCTCATTGATATTTGAGCAAAATATCCCCTCATTTCCAGCTGCCTTTGACCGAAATTTGTGGCCAAAAGTGCAAGGAGAAGAAAGAGAAAATTTTGTGATTGTGGTTGATCCAAGTGTTGGCAAAACTTGTGGCTTAGACTAATCCTAATCTTCTTGCCTTTTAATCACCATAGAGCAGCCTTTCTTCTTCATTTTTCCTTGAGCTTGGCCGAGACAAGAGAGAGAGAAAGGGGGAGCAAGAGAAAACAATTTTCTTCTTGATTTGCACCATCTAAGTGAGGAATCAAAATTCTAAACCGATTAAAGAGTGAGTTGTGGGCTTGGGAAGCTAGGGGAACTAAAAATTTCCAAAGGTGGTGAAGTATCACTCTTTCAAGCTTTGTTTTGAGGTATAAGATCTGATCATGGTTCTTGTTCTTTTAATTTCTGGTTTAAGATGTTATCTAGCTCATGTTTTGATTAGACTACAAGTTATACAAGTTGTTGTGGTGATTTTGGATGATATATGCAAGTTAGGGTTTGATGATTTTCTGCCTAAACTTGTTGTATGGTTAGTATATGTTGTATATAAGATTATATAAGGGGCTTTGGTAGTGATTGGAACAAGGAAAGTGATACGAGTCAAGCTATGCCATCAGATAAGGTTCAAGTCCCACTAGGACTGGTTACACGAGATCGAGCAGTTCATTCAGCTTCACCACAGCAAAGACATTATAAGGCACAGACACGCTTTATAAGGATACGTCTTCTGCCATTTAATCGATTCACCATAGCAAAGTCATTATAAGGTGTGGGCACGCTTTATAAGCTCAAGTCGTCTGCCCATCTAGTCACATTTGCTATTTTAGTTAAGTCGTTTGTAATAAGGGCTTAATGGTCCATAGTCTTGCTTTAATTACCTAAGCGATGACCTCATAAGGTTATTTACCTAAGCGATGACCTCATAAGGTTGTTTACCTAAGGGATGACCTCATAAGGTTTGGTCAAGCCCACAATTCTTAGTCTTATGGAAATAGTCAAGCCTACAATTGTTAGTCTTAGTCAAGACCACAACTCTAGACTAGTTCCACATTTAGTTGTTCATCTCTATGTAAGGCTATAAATAGCCCACACTTCCAATGGTTTTAGGCATTCAATCAATAAATCAGATTTTGAGAGTTTTCTTGGTTTCTCCAAGGCTTCTTGAATACCTTAGAATTTCTCTAGGTGTTCGTGACTTATCAATCTAGAATCGCACTAGGTTGTGGCGTCTTCTACCATTATACCAAGGTTCGTTAACCACGTGATTAACGGGTTGAGGTCATCCGCTCCAAACTTGGTGTCCTCTTGTCGATCCTGAAACTAATCTTTTACGGGTTTCGTCACAAGGTTGGCGACGTTCGTATCAGTTGGTAATCAGAGCTAGTTAAGAGGTATCACGTTATATCCCTTTATTTATTTCCTTTCGAGTCAAGTTGTCCAAAATTCTGTTTTCGTGTTCTAAGTTTGCTGTCCGCAATTTCCAGATTTGTTGCATCGTGTTCTTGCGTTATTTTTCCAGATTTGTTGCATCGTAAACTTGCGTCTAGTTGTTGTTAATTGCTGTGGTTAGCCTTGTTTAGTCCAGCCTTTTTTTTTGTGTCTTATTCTTGATTCTTTGTTTGTGTTTGTGTCTTGTTTCTATCCTGTTATATCCATTCAATTCCAGTCTTTTGTTCTATTTGATCATTCGAGGTTACTGTTCATCCGAAAAAAATCAGTTTGTAGCAAGGGTTTTAGAAGTCCTATCTAGTTATTACCTTGTGTTCTTGTTTACATACAAAAAAAAAAAATAGCTAGCTAACCTTACAAAAATTCCTGGAAATCTGTCTTGATCAAAACTTGGGTTTCTTGAAGTTCCTGATTGTTTAAAACCACAATCTTGAAGTTCTTGGAACTTTAGTTGGGATTCTTGAAGCCAACCAAAATCTGTCTTGATCAAATCGTGAAATCTTGGATTGTTTGGGGAGGAAATCATTTTCAATTTTGTGTTTCTTGAATTCTGGAAATTAACATCTTGAATTCTTGAAAGAATCTTGAAGTTTCTGGGTTTTGGGAACCAAATCTTGGTAAACAACAAGGCTGCAAAATTTCAGCTGCCAAAATCCTTGTCTTCACTACAACAATCTTCTTTCTTGACTAAGAACATTTTAGCCACGAAATTTGACTCTTCTTGGCTGATTAGAAAACAAAAACAAAGGAAGAAGAAGAATATTCAGCCTATTCAAGTCAAATTTCCCAACCTATTCAAGTCAAATTTTCCAACCTGTTCAAAGTCAAATTTTCCACCCTTGTTCCCAAAAACAACCAAATCAGTTCCAATCTTGAACTTGACCTTAGAATTTATGGGAACCAGCAAATAGGAAGACTAATCCTTGTTTCCAAAGGATTAAGAAAGAAAAGTCAGCCTTGGGTTTCCAAAACAGTCCTACCGCAACACAAATTCATCTTCCATTCGGATTCCATCTTTGCAACCATTGGGGAATTTCTGTCCAATCATTAATTCTGGAAATTTTTGTGCATCATTAGGTCAGTTTTAAGTGTCATTCTGAATCCTCTAAGTGTCCATTTACCTACCAAAACACTGACCAGAAATGCAGCAACCAGCAGCTCAAAATTCCAGTTTTGGGTAGAGTTTTGTCTAGGATCCTTAAAATTCAACTCTGAGTCATTCATTGAGTCGTGGTCAGTCTCTTCATCTTTTGTTTTTTTTTTCGTTCAAAGAGCTACAATCTTGTGACCCTGGTTGGTAAGTCGATCCACACTAGAAGGAGTTCTAACTTCTTCGAGGAGTTGACCGAGGAGCCTTGAAAATACCTTGGTGAGTTCATTAGAGTGTTCAAACACGAGAGCAAGTGTTGGTGCACTCTTTAGGCAGTTGTTATTGAGTCAAATCTTTATAGCTTTCTTGAATCAGTTGTTCTGATTATTTTTTCCAGTAATTTCCAGCCAGAGTAGTGTCCAAATTTCCAGCTCTTGTATAGCTAGTTTTTGTGTTGCATAACTAGTAGTCCTTTTGTCGTGCATCTGCGCATTTTTTTCCAACAAATTCCAGCAGATTATTTTTTCCAGTTCTTTTGAGTCATTTTTGTCTTATACCTCCTCAAATTTCCAGCTTATAACGAGCCACATTTGAGTAGATTCTTGTGCGAAGCTAGTTGAACTTTTCAGGGAAATTTTCTACTTTCTTCAAGGAAGCAAGCAGAACCTTGAGAACATTAGAGTGTTTTAAACACTTGAGTGATACACGAGTGACGAGTGTAAACATGTGAGCTTGTGTGGTAAGGAAAAATATCTTTTGTTTCACTAAATTTTTGCAGGTTTCCTCAATACATCATGGCGAATACGAGGCATTTAAAAGCTAGCTTACAACATCTTCTTCCTGATCCTAAGGGAGTCGAAGAAGTGGCATTAAGTGGTGTAAATGAGCAGTTGGACATCGTCAAATCTCAGTTGCATTGTTGGTTTTATACTCGTTGTGGTGTCAAAGATAAAACATGCAGCTTGACCATTGATAGGAGTTGTGAAGTCAATCTTGCAAGCGCTATCATGGTTCACAAATTAAATCTTCCAACCATTGATCATCTTCAACCGTATAAGTTGTCGAGTGCTCATGGTGATGTTTGGGTTACTAAACACACACTTGTACCTATTCAAATTGGCAAATATGTGGATGAGGTGTTGTGTGATGTAGTCCCAATTCAAGTGACACATGTGTTGCTAGGTAAAGCGTGGATGTTGAGGCGAGAAGTTAAATATGATAGACATACTAATAAGTATTCCTTCTTATTTAATGGTCGTCGTTCTGCACTTGTACCACTTATTTATGACCAACTTTGTATTGATCTAGCATACATGAGAAGTGAACATGAGCGTTATAGTATGAAGAAAGAGCTAGATGAGGGAATTGTGACTGATGAGGTAAAATCTGAGGGAGTTGAAAAGGAGAAAGAGGCTGAGAATAATGAGAGGAAAAAGACAGCTATTGAGCATGAGAAAGAGATTGAAAAATCCAAAGTGTTGACTGAGGAAGCGAAAGAAAGAAGGGATAATGCACTGATTTTAAGTTTCAACAAAAATGAGAGTGAGGGGACTTATTGCCATTCTAACAACCTTAACATTGCTCTGTCTAGTGTTCCTTGTTTTGTGCAGGTTAAGCAAAGTGCAATCGTTTTGATCTTACAATGTTCCATCCCAAAGACGCTTGTGCAATTTGCGAGTTTCCATGGAGTTTGTCTTCTAGGAGTTAGATCAATTTGGTTCCCATTCATGGAATCAGATAATTTCAATGCTGTTCACGTCTTTGGAGGATCAAACTATGTGTACCCTCAAGACCTTAGAACCGACCATGTTCCACGAGTTTACACAAGGAGCGAGGTCTTCAATGGTCACTACAATACCTATGCTCATCTTGCACCTAGTCCACTTGAAGCTCCAACTTCACCAAGTCAGCTTCCATACTTTGCAAGCTTATTCAAGTTTGAGGAGTATGATTTCATAGGATCTACATCGCATCACTTTGAGGATCCTTACCTCATGATCACAAGCGATCAAGTTGGGCATACATTGAAACTGGTTCGTGAGATTCAAGGTTCAACAATGTTTACTTTCCAGCTTAGCAAGTGGTTTATGCATTGGATGAAAATTGTGGTAATCATAACAAAATTGACTCGACGGCATGTAACTCTTCTTATCATCATTCATGCTTCAATTTGTGGGCAAATTGCTTTCAAGAGAAGGGGAATGATACGAGTCAAGCTATGCCATCAGATAAGGTTCAAGTCCCACTAGGACTGGTTACACGAGATCGAGCAGTTCATTCAGCTTCACCACAGCAAAGACATTATAAGGCACAGACACGCTTTATAAGGATACGTCTTCTGCCATTTAATCGATTCACCATAGCAAAGTCATTATAAGGTGTGGGCACGCTTTATAAGCTCAAGTCGTATGCCCATCTAGTCACATTTGCTATTTTAGTTAAGTCGTTTGTAATAAGGGCTTAATGGTCCATAGTCTTGCTTTAATTACCTAAGCGATGACCTCATAAGGTTATTTACCTAAGCGATGACCTCATAAGGTTGTTTACCTAAGGGATGACCTCATAAGGTTTGGTCAAGCCCACAATTCTTAGTCTTATGGAAATAGTCAAGCCTACAATTGTTAGTCTTAGTCAAGACCACAACTCTAGACTAGTTCCACATTTAGTTGTTCATCTCTATGTAAGGCTATAAATAGCCCACACTTCCAATGGTTTTAGGCATTCAATCAATAAATCAGATTTTGAGAGTTTTCTTGGTTTCTCCAAGACTTCTTGAATACCTTAGAATTTCTCTAGGTGTTCGTGACTTATCAATCTAGAATCGCACTAGGTTGTGGCGTCTTCTACCATTATACCAAGGTTCGTTAACCACGTGATTAACGGGTTGAGGTCATCCGCTCCAAACTTGGTGTCCTCTTGTCGATCCTGAAACTAATCTTTTACGGGTTTCGTCACAAGGTTGGCGACGTTCATATCAGAAAGGAAGAAAATTCAATTGAAAACCAAATTTTCCAGATTTCTGGAATTTCATGTTTCAGTTCTGCCCGGTACTTTTACTCATAGTTAGAGGCCGAATTAGGCTTGGAATAAAACATAAAAGTTGTATAGAATGATATTTTATAGGTGCCTACAAAATTTCAACTCAATCAGAGCAACGTAGCCTGTGAAAAGACCGATTTACCCCTGCTGCCCTGTTTCTACCCGAACTTGATAATTGCCTCTGTAATTGGTTAATTTGAATGGGAATGCTTCTGATTTAGTTGTTGATGTCTTCTTAAGAATTGTAGCCTTGTATCTTAGTTTTCGGATGGCTTTGGAATCACTTGATTTGGACTTAGGGAGCCTGACTTGTGATATTTGAGCGAGAATGCGGTTTGTAAACCTGTTTTGACGGTGCTGGTTTGGTATACTGATCTTTTGACCTAGTTACACTACAAACTGGACTGAGTGACCTTCTTCAATCTTGTATCCCTTTCTCTTAGCTTCGAAATGGTATAAGTTTCACCTCAATCCGATAAGCGTAGCCTCGGATGTGCCCATTCCGCAAAACCCTATCAAATCTGTTTTTTTTGTAAACTTCATTTCCGCATTTGTTATTAGTTGATTTATGTCCTTGTATTGTCTTGAGCCTATGGAACGGCTATTGAAATGCATTTGTGTTGTGTATAAACTTGGGCTTGAATGAGAAAAATAATGAAGCCAAAATGGCTGGAAAATTAGGTAAACACAAAGGGCGTGCTGCCCAAATTTTCGCTCAAGGACTAAGTTTCTATTTGAATTTGTATATTTTCGTTTGGCAAATACTATGATCGTTTTACCATTCCAAAACATGATACCTCTTCAATTTGAAACGCCAAATGTTTACTTACTCTGTACCCAAAATATAGAAGTATGAGTTAGGGTTTTATCGGCCACAAGTGAACTACTTTCAAGTACGGTTTTAAGAGTCTTCCTTTTCCATATGATTTTCATCAAAACCCTTGTTATATAACCTCTACTTGAATATATAGTGACTTTTAGTCATACAAACGATTCTTTACGATTCCGAAAGAATATTTTCTTAGCCTATCTATTTGTCTTTTGATTTGTCGTTAGTCAAATGTTTTCCGTTGGAATTCTATAAGCCTTTTGAGCTTGGTTTTGCGATTGATTTTGAAACCCTAGTTATTTTCATCCTTGGGTCCAAACAACCCTATTTTTACTTGAAAGTTATCTTTACACGTTTTACTCCTAATTAGTCGGGTTTCTTCGTTTCCCCTTAAATGTTTTGCTCGATAAACTGTAATATGTTCTCTTGTTCAATCTTAGGTTTCATTGGTGACTAAGGGTAATATCCGGAAGGATATTTTGACGTTATTTTGCATAACTAGGTGAGTGTTCTTTGTTTGTTATATTTCCTTGACTTATTGGCTTGTTATTATTGATTGATAATGTGTTAAGTGCTTTTAATGATTGTTAAAACGAGTTTTCTAGGCGAGTGTGTACTTTATCGCACTCGACCTAAATAAATGTGAAATTTTCAATGATTAAATGATTAAATGCTAGTTGCGCAAGAATGTAAGCCGTTTGGCTGAACTGGGCCCTGCCCTTCGTTACCGATCGACTCGAGCCAGAAGCGGACTCGGTCGGGCGATATGGTGACCCTGGGTGAATTTGGTATATTCGAGTATTACCTTGTAGTCCGGCTACGTCCGGATGGGTGGAGTCCGGCCAACGTCCGGATGGGTGTAGTCCGGTCAACGTCCGGAAGGGGATGAATGAACGAACGAAGGCACGAGGGTTTACTTCTCAAAAAGGAAATTTTCAAATAATTGGAGGAATAAGGGGAAATGTCTGGAGAACGAACGAACGAACGAATAGCTCCATGTGAGCCCGTATCCTTTTAATGAATGTTACTATCGCTTTCCATTGTAAATGTTTCTTGAATTATTGATACTCCATGTTTAATGTATTGAATTGATTGTTTGATTATCTGTTCGGAACCTCACTGAGCTTTTAGCTCACCCCTTTAGTTTTGTTTTCCTTAACAGGGGACGGCGAGCAGAATGAGAGCATAGACTAGCCAGTCTAGTTCTTTTGTTTCTTTTGTTTCTTTTGTAGTGGTTCTCGCCTAGTGCTTGGCACGGGCTGGACGTATGAAGGATTGAGAACCTTTGTATATTCGATCTTTACACTCCCTTTTGGGGATGGCAATGTATATAAGTTTCGCTTTAAGTTCTGGATCGTTGCCCTATTTATTCTTGTGATTTATTCAGATTTTAAGTGAGGACTGTAGTGAATGAGTGAGTCCCGGCGAGAGTTGGGCAGGCGGTCCGCCGAACCCTGGGGTACGCCCTAGGGAAAGGTGGGGCCGTCACAGGTGGTATCAGAGCTTAGGCTTCAGATATCTGTAGTGTATCCTAGGCTTGAAGTTTAGGATGCCGGACTGTGGGATTCGATTTGACTTGAAAGTTAAGCGATTGAGGGATAAAACCTATAGCTGCTTCGCGTGGTCTCTGTGCGGAGTGACCCTGGACTAAGCGGTGAATAAGTATGAAGGACTAAGTGAAGCTATGAATTGCGAATGTTATAGGTCTTAAATCTTTCTCATGGTATCTGAGGACCATAGATAGGTATGTCAGGTAGGAATTCCGATTGTAGATAGTTTACTCTTGGGACTGCAGCTCGAGATGTGAATTATCTTATTTCGGATTCTCGTGCCTGAGTACTCTAGAGTTACGGCGCTGCTAAGGACTTGAGACTTGTATTTTGGGAACATGAACAGGCTTTGTCTGACTAGAATGAGCACAAGAGGTCAGGAACATCTAGTTTGGATAGTAAGTGACGTGAGAGACCGGACGGGCTGATACTGGGACGACTTTACCTTTTCCTTTTGATTTACCTGTATATTGTTACTACATGACGTTAGTATACCTGTGTGTACATGGTTATCTGTCCAACTTGATATGTATTTGTGTATTTGCTTATCCGTCTTCTTGATATGGCGTGTTATGTGCGTATATATTGATTTGTGTATTTGGAATGCTAGAATTTGTTACTGTAGTCAATTTACTGTGTTTATTCACTAAATTACCTTTTTGGGGGAA
Organism: Coffea arabica; assembly: GCF_036785885.1. Taxonomy (NCBI): domain Eukaryota; kingdom Viridiplantae; phylum Streptophyta; class Magnoliopsida; order Gentianales; family Rubiaceae; genus Coffea; species Coffea arabica. Next base: position 22,692,357 of record NC_092311.1, on the reverse strand, counting down.
AAGAAAAGAAAAGAGAGGGGGAAAACATATATATGGACGGGAGACGTAGTCGTGGACGTGGAGCTAGGCAAGCTCAAGAACCGAGAAAAGAAAGAGAAACAGTGGCCGAGCAAGAACAGGGACCGAGGGTTGAGGCTGGAGATCAAATGGCGACGGCGATGCAACAAATGACAAATATCCCGGCACGACTGGTAGATCAACAAGGTCAAATGCCAGTGAATCAACCCCGGAATCCTGAGATCGGAGAGGATAAGGCTCTTGAGAGGTTCCAAAAGTTTCTACCTCCGAAATTTCAAGGAGGGCCTGATCCAGATATAGCTGAGCAGTGGTTGGAGGCAATGATTAATATCTTCGCGGCTTTGAATTACACGGAGCAAAGACAAGTAAATTTTGCTGTATTTCAATTCGAAGGACCAGCCCGCGCGTGGTGGAATGTAATTAAGGCCAAGTGGGAAAGAGAACAGACGGTATGGACATGGGCGAACTTTGTAAGGGAATTTAATGAAAAGTATCTCCCACCTTTAGTCCAAGAAAGGTGGGATGACGAATTTATTGGGTTGCGTCAGGGAACCCTAAGTGTGGCTGAATATGAGACCAAATTTACTAGACTGTCTAAATTCGCTTCCGAATTGGTGGTAACGGAGCGACGGAGAATAAGACGATTTATACAAGGACTAAATTTGGAAATCCAGGAGGCATTAGCGGCAGTTCAAGTTAATACGTTTACAGAGGCTCTTGAGAAGGCCCAAAGAATTGAGGATGTGAAAGCCCAAGTAAAAGCCTTTCAAACGCGGAAAAGAGATACATCCAGCAGTATACCTGAGGAATCTGGAGAAAAGATACTGCTCTCCAAAGTGCAAAAAGTGAACCATTCACCTCGCCCACCTTGGACATTAAGAGCAGTCGATGAAAGGTCCATGAAAGGAAGTCAGATCGGATCAAAGGACATTTCTCGAGAAGATCCAACAGTAGTTCCTCGATTGGCCTGTGGATACTGTGGAAAGGCAAATCACACTGAGAATGATTGCTGGCGAAAAGGGGGAAAATGTTTGATTTGTGGGAGTAGCAATCATCAACTTAGCAATTGCCCGAAGAAACAGCCACGAGAGGGTAGTACTCAACAAGTGGAAGGAACCAAACTGAAACAAATTCATGAAAGAGGAAACCGAACAAAGGTATCAACACAAGTTTATGCCGTAGATCAGCACCGAGTTCTGGGGTCCTCCGAGGCGACGGAAGGTATGAATTTCGAGGTCGAAATTCTTTTAAGGGGGAGAGAGTGTGAGGACTCGCAAATTTCTTATATTTTTCTCAAAAATGCCTTTTATTTGGAAATTATTCATTTATTATAGCCTACTACCCAGTAATTCCATAATAAGTGCAAATGAACCTAGAAAGTAGGGTTTCACTTTTCGGTTTCAAGACTGGAGCAAATTAGGGTTTTCGCGATTTTTCACCGGATGATTTTTCGGTACGAAGCAAGGATCAAATTTGGTGATTAAAAGTGACTTTTAGGTGAGAAATAATATGTGATTAGAAGCAATGATATAAGGTTAGTGAATAGGAAGTAAAAACCCTAATACGTGCGATTTAAGGAAAAACGGTGCGAACCGACGTGTACCGCGCACTACCTATTGAACGCACCGCTGGACCACCACTTTCTTACCACATGAGCTCATTGATATTTGAGCAAAATATCCCCTCATTTCCAGCTGCCTTTGACCGAAATTTGTGGCCAAAAGTGCAAGGAGAAGAAAGAGAAAATTTTGTGATTGTGGTTGATCCAAGTGTTGGCAAAACTTGTGGCTTAGACTAATCCTAATCTTCTTGCCTTTTAATCACCATAGAGCAGCCTTTCTTCTTCATTTTTCCTTGAGCTTGGCCGAGACAAGAGAGAGAGAAAGGGGGAGCAAGAGAAAACAATTTTCTTCTTGATTTGCACCATCTAAGTGAGGAATCAAAATTCTAAACCGATTAAAGAGTGAGTTGTGGGCTTGGGAAGCTAGGGGAACTAAAAATTTCCAAAGGTGGTGAAGTATCACTCTTTCAAGCTTTGTTTTGAGGTATAAGATCTGATCATGGTTCTTGTTCTTTTAATTTCTGGTTTAAGATGTTATCTAGCTCATGTTTTGATTAGACTACAAGTTATACAAGTTGTTGTGGTGATTTTGGATGATATATGCAAGTTAGGGTTTGATGATTTTCTGCCTAAACTTGTTGTATGGTTAGTATATGTTGTATATAAGATTATATAAGGGGCTTTGGTAGTGATTGGAACAAGGAAAGGAAGAAAATTCAATTGAAAACCAAAATTTCCAGATTTCTGGAATTTCATGTTTCAGTTCTGCCCGGTACTGTTACTCATAGTTAGAGGCCGAATTAGGCTTGGAATAAAACATAAAAGTTGTATAGAATGATATTTTATAGGTGCCTACAAAATTTCAACTCAATCAGAGCAACGTAGCCTGTGAAAAGACCGATTTACCCCTGCTGCCCTGTTTCTACCCGAACTTGATAATTGCCTCTGTAATTGGTTAATTTGATTGGGAATGCTTCTGATTTAGTTGTTGATGTCTTCTTAAGAATTGTAGCCTTGTATCTTAGTTTTCGGATGGCTTTGGAATCACTTGATTTGGACTTAGGGAGCCTGACTTGTGATATTTGAGCGAGAATGCGGTTTGTAAACCTGTTTTGACGGTGCTGGTTTGGTATACTGATCTTTTGACCTAGTTGCACTACAAACTGGACTGAGTGACCTTCTTCAATCTTGTATCCCTTTCTCTTAGCTTCGAAATGGTATAAGTTTCACCTCAATCCGATAAGCGTAGCCTCGGATGTGCCCATTCCGCAAAACCCTATCAAATCTGTTTTTTTTGTAAACTTCATTTCCGCATTTGTTATTAGTTGATTTATGTCCTTGTATTGTCTTGAGCCTATGGAACGGCTATTGAAATGCATTTGTGTTGTGTATAAACTTGGGCTTGAATGAGAAAAATAATGAAGCCAAAATGGCTGGAAAATTAGGTAAACACAAAGGGCGTGCTGCCCAAATTTTCGCTCAAGGACTAAGTTTCTATTTGAATTTGTATATTTTCGTTTGGCAAATACTATGATCGTTTTACCATTCCAAAACATGATACCTCTTCAATTTGAAACGCCAAATGTTTACTTACTCTGTACCCAAAATATAGAAGTATGAGTTAGGGTTTTATCGGCCACAAGTGAACTACTTTCAAGTACGGTTTTAAGAGTCTTCCTTTTCCATATGATTTTCATCAAAACCCTTGTTATATAACCTCTACTTGAATATATAGTGACTTTTAGTCATACAAACGATTCTTTACGATTCCGAAAGAATATTTTCTTAGCCTATCTATTTGTCTTTTGATTTGTCGTTAGTCAAATGTTTTCCGTTGGAATTCTATAAGCCTTTTGAGCTTGGTTTTGCGATTGATTTTGAAACCCTAGTTATTTTCATCCTTGGGTCCAAACAACCCTATTTTTACTTGAAAGTTATCTTTACACGTTTTACTCCTAATTAGTCGGGTTTCTTCGTTTCCCCTTAAATGTTTTGCTCGATAAACTGTAATATGTTCTCTTGTTCAATCTTAGGTTTCATTGGTGACTAAGGGTAATATCCGGAAGGATATTTTGCACGTTATTTTGCATAACTAGGTGAGTGTTCTTTGTTTGTTATATTTCCTTGACTTATTGGCTTGTTATTATTGATTGATAATGTGTTAAGTGCTTTTAATGATTGTTAAAACGAGTTTTCTAGGCGAGTGTGTACTTTATCGCACTCGACCTAAATAAATGTGAAATTTTCAATGATTAAATGATTAAATGCTAGTTGCGCATGAATGTAAGCCGTTTGGCTGAACTGGGCCCTGCCCTTCGTTACCGATCGACTCGAGCCAGAAGCGGACTCGGTCGGGCGATATGGTGACCCTGGGTGAATTTGGTATATTCGAGTATTGCCTTGTAGTCCGGCTACGTCCGGATGGGTGGAGTCCGGCCAACGTCCGGATGGGTGGAGTCCGGTCAACGTCCGGAAGGGGATGAATGAACGAACGAAGGCACGAGGGTTTACTTCTCAAAAAGGAAATTTTCAAATAATTGGAGGAATAAGGGGAAATGTCTGGAGAACGAACGAACGAACGAATAGCTCCATGTGAGCCCGTATCCTTTTAATGAATGTTACTATCGCTTTCCATTGTAAATGTTTCTTGAATTATTGATACTCCATGTTTAATGTATTGAATTGATTGTTTGATTATCTGTTCGGAACCTCACTGAGCTTTTAGCTCACCCCTTTAGTTTTGTTTTCCTTAACAGGGGACGGCGAGCAGAATGAGAGCATAGACTAGCCAGTCTAGTTCTTTTGTTTCTTTTGTTTCTTTTGTAGTGGTTCTCGCCTAGTGCTTGGCACGGGCTGGACGTATGAAGGATTGAGAACCTTTGTATATTCGATCTTTACACTCCCTTTTGGGGATGGCAATGTATATAAGTTTCGCTTTAAGTTCTGGATCGTTGCCCTATTTATTCTTGTGATTTATTCAGATTTTAAGTGAGGACTGTAGTGAATGAGTGAGTCCCGGCGAGAGTTGGGCAGGCGGTCCGCCGAACCCTGGGGTACGCCCTAGGGAAAGGTGGGGCCGTCACAGGTGGTATCAGAGCTTAGGCTTCAGATATCTGTAGTGTATCCTAGGCTTGAAGTTTAGGATGCCGGACTGTGGGATTCGATTTGACTTGAAAGTTAAGCGATTGAGGGATAAAACCTATAGCTGCTTCGCGTGGTCTCTGTGCGGAGTGACCCTGGACTAAGCGGTGAATAAGTATGAAGGACTAAGTGAAGCTATGAATTGCGAATGTTATAGGTCTTAAATCTTTCTCATGGTATCTGAGGACCATAGATAGGTATGTCAGGTAGGAATTCCGATTGTAGATAGTTTACTCTTGGGACTGCAGCTCGAGATGTGAATTATCTTATTTCGGATTCTCGTGCCTGAGTACTCTAGAGTTACGGCGCTGCTAAGGACTTGAGACTTGTATTTTGGGAACATGAACAGGCTTTGTCTGACTAGAATGAGCACAAGAGGTCAGGGACATCTAGTTTGGATAGTAAGTGACGTGAGAGACCGGACGGGCTGATACTGGGACGACTTTACCTTTTCCTTTTGATTTACCTGTATATTGTTACTACATGACGTTAGTATACCTGTGTGTACATGGTTATCTGTCCAACTTGATATGTATTTGTGTATTTGCTTATCCGTCTTCTTCATATGGCGTGTTATGTGCGTATATATTGATTTGTGTATTTGGAATGCTAGAATTTGTTACTGTAGTCAATTTACTGTGTTTATTCACTAAATTACCTTTTTGGGGGAAAAGAAAAGAAAAGAGAGGGGGAAAACATATATATGGACGGGAGACGTAGTCGTGGACGTGGAGCTAGTCGTGGCCGTGGAGCTAGGCAAGCTCAAGAACCGAGAGAAGAAAGAGAAACAGTGGCCGAGCAAGAACAGGGACCGAGGGTTGAGGCTGGAGATCAAATGGCGACGGCGATGCGACAAATGACAAATATCCTGGCACGACTGGTAGATCAACAAGGTCAAATGCCAGTGAATCAACCCCGGAATCCTGAGATCGGAGAGGATAAGGCTCTTGAGAGGTTCCAAAAGTTTCTACCTCCGAAATTTCAAGGAGGGCCTGATCCAGATATAGCTGAGCAGTGGTTGGAGGCAATGATTAATATCTTCGCGGCTTTGAATTACACGGAGCAAAGACAAGTAAATTTTGCTGTATTTCAATTCGAAGGACCAGCCCGCGCGTGGTGGAATGTAATTAAGGCCAAGTGGGAAAGAGAACAGACGGTATGGACATGGGCGAACTTTGTAAGGGAATTTAATGAAAAGTATCTCCCACCTTTAGTCCAAGAAAGGAGGGATGACGAATTTATTGGGTTGCGTCAGGGAACCCTAAGTGTGGCTGAATATGAGACCAAATTTACTAGACTGTCTAAATTCGCTTCCGAATTGGTGGTAACGGAGCGACGGAGAATAAGACGATTTATACAAGGACTGAATTTGGAAATCCAGGAGGCATTAGCGGCAGTTCAAGTTAATACGTTTACAGAGGCTCTTGAGAAGGCCCAAAGAATTGAGGATGTGAAAGCCCAAGTAAAAGCCTTTCAAACGCGGAAAAGAGATACATCCAGCAGTATACCTGAGGAATCTGGAGAAAAGATACTGCTCTCCAAAGTGCAAAAAGTGAACCATTCACCTCGCCCACCTTGGACATTAAGAGCAGTCGATGAAAGGTCCATGAAAGGAAGTCAGATCGGATCAAAGGACATTTCTCGAGAAGATCCAACAGTAGTTCCTCGATTGGCCTGTGGATACTGTGGAAAGGCAAATCACACTGAGAATGATTGCTGGCGAAAAGGGGGAAAATGTTTGATTTGTGGGAGTAGCAATCATCAACTTAGCAATTGCCCGAAGAAACAGCCACGAGAGGGTAGTACTCAACAAGTGGAAGGAACCAAACTGAAACAAATTCATGAAAGAGGAAACCGAACAAAGGTATCAACACAAGTTTATGCCGTTGATCAGCACCGAGTTCTGGGGTCCTCCGAGGCGACGGAAGGTATGAATTTCGAGGTCGAAATTCTTTTAAGGGGGAGAGAGTGTGAGGACTCGCAAATTTCTTATATTTTTCTCAAAAATGCCTTTTATTTGGAAATTATTCATTTATTATAGCCTACTACCCAGTAATTCCATAATAAGTGCAAATGAACCTAGAAAGTAGGGTTTCACTTTTCGGTTTCAAGACTGGAGCAAATTAGGGTTTTCGCGATTTTTCACCGGATGATTTTTCGGTACGAAGCAAGGATCAAATTTGGTGATTAAAAGTGACTTTTAGGTGAGAAATAATATGTGATTAGAAGCAATGATATAAGGTTAGTGAATAGGAAGTAAAAACCCTAATACGTGCGATTTAAGGAAAAACGGTGCGAACCGACGTGTACCGCGCACTACCTATTGAACGCACCGCTGGACCACCACTTTCTTACCACATGAGCTCATTGATATTTGAGCAAAATATCCCCTCATTTCCAGCTGCCTTTGACCGAAATTTGTGGCCAAAAGTGCAAGGAGAAGAAAGAGAAAATTTTGTGATTGTGGTTGATCCAAGTGTTGGCAAAACTTGTGGCTTAGACTAATCCTAATCTTCTTGCCTTTTAATCACCATAGAGCAGCCTTTCTTCTTCATTTTTCCTTGAGCTTGGCCGAGACAAGAGAGAGAGAAAGGGGGAGCAAGAGAAAACAATTTTCTTCTTGATTTGCACCATCTAAGTGAGGAATCAAAATTCTAAACCGATTAAAGAGTGAGTTGTGGGCTTGGGAAGCTAGGGGAACTAAAAATTTCCAAAGGTGGTGAAGTATCACTCTTTCAAGCTTTGTTTTGAGGTATAAGATCTGATCATGGTTCTTGTTCTTTTAATTTCTGGTTTAAGATGTTATCTAGCTCATGTTTTGATTAGACTACAAGTTATACAAGTTGTTGTGGTGATTTTGGATGATATATGCAAGTTAGGGTTTGATGATTTTCTGCCTAAACTTGTTGTATGGTTAGTATATGTTGTATATAAGATTATATAAGGGGCTTTGGTAGTGATTGGAACAAGGAAAGTGATACGAGTCAAGCTATGCCATCAGATAAGGTTCAAGTCCCACTAGGACTGGTTACACGAGATCGAGCAGTTCATTCAGCTTCACCACAGCAAAGACATTATAAGGCACAGACACGCTTTATAAGGATACGTCTTCTGCCATTTAATCGATTCACCATAGCAAAGTCATTATAAGGTGTGGGCACGCTTTATAAGCTCAAGTCGTCTGCCCATCTAGTCACATTTGCTATTTTAGTTAAGTCGTTTGTAATAAGGGCTTAATGGTCCATAGTCTTGCTTTAATTACCTAAGCGATGACCTCATAAGGTTATTTACCTAAGCGATGACCTCATAAGGTTGTTTACCTAAGGGATGACCTCATAAGGTTTGGTCAAGCCCACAATTCTTAGTCTTATGGAAATAGTCAAGCCTACAATTGTTAGTCTTAGTCAAGACCACAACTCTAGACTAGTTCCACATTTAGTTGTTCATCTCTATGTAAGGCTATAAATAGCCCACACTTCCAATGGTTTTAGGCATTCAATCAATAAATCAGATTTTGAGAGTTTTCTTGGTTTCTCCAAGGCTTCTTGAATACCTTAGAATTTCTCTAGGTGTTCGTGACTTATCAATCTAGAATCGCACTAGGTTGTGGCGTCTTCTACCATTATACCAAGGTTCGTTAACCACGTGATTAACGGGTTGAGGTCATCCGCTCCAAACTTGGTGTCCTCTTGTCGATCCTGAAACTAATCTTTTACGGGTTTCGTCACAAGGTTGGCGACGTTCGTATCAGTTGGTAATCAGAGCTAGTTAAGAGGTATCACGTTATATCCCTTTATTTATTTCCTTTCGAGTCAAGTTGTCCAAAATTCTGTTTTCGTGTTCTAAGTTTGCTGTCCGCAATTTCCAGATTTGTTGCATCGTGTTCTTGCGTTATTTTTCCAGATTTGTTGCATCGTAAACTTGCGTCTAGTTGTTGTTAATTGCTGTGGTTAGCCTTGTTTAGTCCAGCCTTTTTTTTTGTGTCTTATTCTTGATTCTTTGTTTGTGTTTGTGTCTTGTTTCTATCCTGTTATATCCATTCAATTCCAGTCTTTTGTTCTATTTGATCATTCGAGGTTACTGTTCATCCGAAAAAAATCAGTTTGTAGCAAGGGTTTTAGAAGTCCTATCTAGTTATTACCTTGTGTTCTTGTTTACATACAAAAAAAAAAAATAGCTAGCTAACCTTACAAAAATTCCTGGAAATCTGTCTTGATCAAAACTTGGGTTTCTTGAAGTTCCTGATTGTTTAAAACCACAATCTTGAAGTTCTTGGAACTTTAGTTGGGATTCTTGAAGCCAACCAAAATCTGTCTTGATCAAATCGTGAAATCTTGGATTGTTTGGGGAGGAAATCATTTTCAATTTTGTGTTTCTTGAATTCTGGAAATTAACATCTTGAATTCTTGAAAGAATCTTGAAGTTTCTGGGTTTTGGGAACCAAATCTTGGTAAACAACAAGGCTGCAAAATTTCAGCTGCCAAAATCCTTGTCTTCACTACAACAATCTTCTTTCTTGACTAAGAACATTTTAGCCACGAAATTTGACTCTTCTTGGCTGATTAGAAAACAAAAACAAAGGAAGAAGAAGAATATTCAGCCTATTCAAGTCAAATTTCCCAACCTATTCAAGTCAAATTTTCCAACCTGTTCAAAGTCAAATTTTCCACCCTTGTTCCCAAAAACAACCAAATCAGTTCCAATCTTGAACTTGACCTTAGAATTTATGGGAACCAGCAAATAGGAAGACTAATCCTTGTTTCCAAAGGATTAAGAAAGAAAAGTCAGCCTTGGGTTTCCAAAACAGTCCTACCGCAACACAAATTCATCTTCCATTCGGATTCCATCTTTGCAACCATTGGGGAATTTCTGTCCAATCATTAATTCTGGAAATTTTTGTGCATCATTAGGTCAGTTTTAAGTGTCATTCTGAATCCTCTAAGTGTCCATTTACCTACCAAAACACTGACCAGAAATGCAGCAACCAGCAGCTCAAAATTCCAGTTTTGGGTAGAGTTTTGTCTAGGATCCTTAAAATTCAACTCTGAGTCATTCATTGAGTCGTGGTCAGTCTCTTCATCTTTTGTTTTTTTTTTCGTTCAAAGAGCTACAATCTTGTGACCCTGGTTGGTAAGTCGATCCACACTAGAAGGAGTTCTAACTTCTTCGAGGAGTTGACCGAGGAGCCTTGAAAATACCTTGGTGAGTTCATTAGAGTGTTCAAACACGAGAGCAAGTGTTGGTGCACTCTTTAGGCAGTTGTTATTGAGTCAAATCTTTATAGCTTTCTTGAATCAGTTGTTCTGATTATTTTTTCCAGTAATTTCCAGCCAGAGTAGTGTCCAAATTTCCAGCTCTTGTATAGCTAGTTTTTGTGTTGCATAACTAGTAGTCCTTTTGTCGTGCATCTGCGCATTTTTTTCCAACAAATTCCAGCAGATTATTTTTTCCAGTTCTTTTGAGTCATTTTTGTCTTATACCTCCTCAAATTTCCAGCTTATAACGAGCCACATTTGAGTAGATTCTTGTGCGAAGCTAGTTGAACTTTTCAGGGAAATTTTCTACTTTCTTCAAGGAAGCAAGCAGAACCTTGAGAACATTAGAGTGTTTTAAACACTTGAGTGATACACGAGTGACGAGTGTAAACATGTGAGCTTGTGTGGTAAGGAAAAATATCTTTTGTTTCACTAAATTTTTGCAGGTTTCCTCAATACATCATGGCGAATACGAGGCATTTAAAAGCTAGCTTACAACATCTTCTTCCTGATCCTAAGGGAGTCGAAGAAGTGGCATTAAGTGGTGTAAATGAGCAGTTGGACATCGTCAAATCTCAGTTGCATTGTTGGTTTTATACTCGTTGTGGTGTCAAAGATAAAACATGCAGCTTGACCATTGATAGGAGTTGTGAAGTCAATCTTGCAAGCGCTATCATGGTTCACAAATTAAATCTTCCAACCATTGATCATCTTCAACCGTATAAGTTGTCGAGTGCTCATGGTGATGTTTGGGTTACTAAACACACACTTGTACCTATTCAAATTGGCAAATATGTGGATGAGGTGTTGTGTGATGTAGTCCCAATTCAAGTGACACATGTGTTGCTAGGTAAAGCGTGGATGTTGAGGCGAGAAGTTAAATATGATAGACATACTAATAAGTATTCCTTCTTATTTAATGGTCGTCGTTCTGCACTTGTACCACTTATTTATGACCAACTTTGTATTGATCTAGCATACATGAGAAGTGAACATGAGCGTTATAGTATGAAGAAAGAGCTAGATGAGGGAATTGTGACTGATGAGGTAAAATCTGAGGGAGTTGAAAAGGAGAAAGAGGCTGAGAATAATGAGAGGAAAAAGACAGCTATTGAGCATGAGAAAGAGATTGAAAAATCCAAAGTGTTGACTGAGGAAGCGAAAGAAAGAAGGGATAATGCACTGATTTTAAGTTTCAACAAAAATGAGAGTGAGGGGACTTATTGCCATTCTAACAACCTTAACATTGCTCTGTCTAGTGTTCCTTGTTTTGTGCAGGTTAAGCAAAGTGCAATCGTTTTGATCTTACAATGTTCCATCCCAAAGACGCTTGTGCAATTTGCGAGTTTCCATGGAGTTTGTCTTCTAGGAGTTAGATCAATTTGGTTCCCATTCATGGAATCAGATAATTTCAATGCTGTTCACGTCTTTGGAGGATCAAACTATGTGTACCCTCAAGACCTTAGAACCGACCATGTTCCACGAGTTTACACAAGGAGCGAGGTCTTCAATGGTCACTACAATACCTATGCTCATCTTGCACCTAGTCCACTTGAAGCTCCAACTTCACCAAGTCAGCTTCCATACTTTGCAAGCTTATTCAAGTTTGAGGAGTATGATTTCATAGGATCTACATCGCATCACTTTGAGGATCCTTACCTCATGATCACAAGCGATCAAGTTGGGCATACATTGAAACTGGTTCGTGAGATTCAAGGTTCAACAATGTTTACTTTCCAGCTTAGCAAGTGGTTTATGCATTGGATGAAAATTGTGGTAATCATAACAAAATTGACTCGACGGCATGTAACTCTTCTTATCATCATTCATGCTTCAATTTGTGGGCAAATTGCTTTCAAGAGAAGGGGAATGATACGAGTCAAGCTATGCCATCAGATAAGGTTCAAGTCCCACTAGGACTGGTTACACGAGATCGAGCAGTTCATTCAGCTTCACCACAGCAAAGACATTATAAGGCACAGACACGCTTTATAAGGATACGTCTTCTGCCATTTAATCGATTCACCATAGCAAAGTCATTATAAGGTGTGGGCACGCTTTATAAGCTCAAGTCGTATGCCCATCTAGTCACATTTGCTATTTTAGTTAAGTCGTTTGTAATAAGGGCTTAATGGTCCATAGTCTTGCTTTAATTACCTAAGCGATGACCTCATAAGGTTATTTACCTAAGCGATGACCTCATAAGGTTGTTTACCTAAGGGATGACCTCATAAGGTTTGGTCAAGCCCACAATTCTTAGTCTTATGGAAATAGTCAAGCCTACAATTGTTAGTCTTAGTCAAGACCACAACTCTAGACTAGTTCCACATTTAGTTGTTCATCTCTATGTAAGGCTATAAATAGCCCACACTTCCAATGGTTTTAGGCATTCAATCAATAAATCAGATTTTGAGAGTTTTCTTGGTTTCTCCAAGACTTCTTGAATACCTTAGAATTTCTCTAGGTGTTCGTGACTTATCAATCTAGAATCGCACTAGGTTGTGGCGTCTTCTACCATTATACCAAGGTTCGTTAACCACGTGATTAACGGGTTGAGGTCATCCGCTCCAAACTTGGTGTCCTCTTGTCGATCCTGAAACTAATCTTTTACGGGTTTCGTCACAAGGTTGGCGACGTTCATATCAGAAAGGAAGAAAATTCAATTGAAAACCAAATTTTCCAGATTTCTGGAATTTCATGTTTCAGTTCTGCCCGGTACTTTTACTCATAGTTAGAGGCCGAATTAGGCTTGGAATAAAACATAAAAGTTGTATAGAATGATATTTTATAGGTGCCTACAAAATTTCAACTCAATCAGAGCAACGTAGCCTGTGAAAAGACCGATTTACCCCTGCTGCCCTGTTTCTACCCGAACTTGATAATTGCCTCTGTAATTGGTTAATTTGAATGGGAATGCTTCTGATTTAGTTGTTGATGTCTTCTTAAGAATTGTAGCCTTGTATCTTAGTTTTCGGATGGCTTTGGAATCACTTGATTTGGACTTAGGGAGCCTGACTTGTGATATTTGAGCGAGAATGCGGTTTGTAAACCTGTTTTGACGGTGCTGGTTTGGTATACTGATCTTTTGACCTAGTTACACTACAAACTGGACTGAGTGACCTTCTTCAATCTTGTATCCCTTTCTCTTAGCTTCGAAATGGTATAAGTTTCACCTCAATCCGATAAGCGTAGCCTCGGATGTGCCCATTCCGCAAAACCCTATCAAATCTGTTTTTTTTGTAAACTTCATTTCCGCATTTGTTATTAGTTGATTTATGTCCTTGTATTGTCTTGAGCCTATGGAACGGCTATTGAAATGCATTTGTGTTGTGTATAAACTTGGGCTTGAATGAGAAAAATAATGAAGCCAAAATGGCTGGAAAATTAGGTAAACACAAAGGGCGTGCTGCCCAAATTTTCGCTCAAGGACTAAGTTTCTATTTGAATTTGTATATTTTCGTTTGGCAAATACTATGATCGTTTTACCATTCCAAAACATGATACCTCTTCAATTTGAAACGCCAAATGTTTACTTACTCTGTACCCAAAATATAGAAGTATGAGTTAGGGTTTTATCGGCCACAAGTGAACTACTTTCAAGTACGGTTTTAAGAGTCTTCCTTTTCCATATGATTTTCATCAAAACCCTTGTTATATAACCTCTACTTGAATATATAGTGACTTTTAGTCATACAAACGATTCTTTACGATTCCGAAAGAATATTTTCTTAGCCTATCTATTTGTCTTTTGATTTGTCGTTAGTCAAATGTTTTCCGTTGGAATTCTATAAGCCTTTTGAGCTTGGTTTTGCGATTGATTTTGAAACCCTAGTTATTTTCATCCTTGGGTCCAAACAACCCTATTTTTACTTGAAAGTTATCTTTACACGTTTTACTCCTAATTAGTCGGGTTTCTTCGTTTCCCCTTAAATGTTTTGCTCGATAAACTGTAATATGTTCTCTTGTTCAATCTTAGGTTTCATTGGTGACTAAGGGTAATATCCGGAAGGATATTTTGACGTTATTTTGCATAACTAGGTGAGTGTTCTTTGTTTGTTATATTTCCTTGACTTATTGGCTTGTTATTATTGATTGATAATGTGTTAAGTGCTTTTAATGATTGTTAAAACGAGTTTTCTAGGCGAGTGTGTACTTTATCGCACTCGACCTAAATAAATGTGAAATTTTCAATGATTAAATGATTAAATGCTAGTTGCGCAAGAATGTAAGCCGTTTGGCTGAACTGGGCCCTGCCCTTCGTTACCGATCGACTCGAGCCAGAAGCGGACTCGGTCGGGCGATATGGTGACCCTGGGTGAATTTGGTATATTCGAGTATTACCTTGTAGTCCGGCTACGTCCGGATGGGTGGAGTCCGGCCAACGTCCGGATGGGTGTAGTCCGGTCAACGTCCGGAAGGGGATGAATGAACGAACGAAGGCACGAGGGTTTACTTCTCAAAAAGGAAATTTTCAAATAATTGGAGGAATAAGGGGAAATGTCTGGAGAACGAACGAACGAACGAATAGCTCCATGTGAGCCCGTATCCTTTTAATGAATGTTACTATCGCTTTCCATTGTAAATGTTTCTTGAATTATTGATACTCCATGTTTAATGTATTGAATTGATTGTTTGATTATCTGTTCGGAACCTCACTGAGCTTTTAGCTCACCCCTTTAGTTTTGTTTTCCTTAACAGGGGACGGCGAGCAGAATGAGAGCATAGACTAGCCAGTCTAGTTCTTTTGTTTCTTTTGTTTCTTTTGTAGTGGTTCTCGCCTAGTGCTTGGCACGGGCTGGACGTATGAAGGATTGAGAACCTTTGTATATTCGATCTTTACACTCCCTTTTGGGGATGGCAATGTATATAAGTTTCGCTTTAAGTTCTGGATCGTTGCCCTATTTATTCTTGTGATTTATTCAGATTTTAAGTGAGGACTGTAGTGAATGAGTGAGTCCCGGCGAGAGTTGGGCAGGCGGTCCGCCGAACCCTGGGGTACGCCCTAGGGAAAGGTGGGGCCGTCACAGGTGGTATCAGAGCTTAGGCTTCAGATATCTGTAGTGTATCCTAGGCTTGAAGTTTAGGATGCCGGACTGTGGGATTCGATTTGACTTGAAAGTTAAGCGATTGAGGGATAAAACCTATAGCTGCTTCGCGTGGTCTCTGTGCGGAGTGACCCTGGACTAAGCGGTGAATAAGTATGAAGGACTAAGTGAAGCTATGAATTGCGAATGTTATAGGTCTTAAATCTTTCTCATGGTATCTGAGGACCATAGATAGGTATGTCAGGTAGGAATTCCGATTGTAGATAGTTTACTCTTGGGACTGCAGCTCGAGATGTGAATTATCTTATTTCGGATTCTCGTGCCTGAGTACTCTAGAGTTACGGCGCTGCTAAGGACTTGAGACTTGTATTTTGGGAACATGAACAGGCTTTGTCTGACTAGAATGAGCACAAGAGGTCAGGAACATCTAGTTTGGATAGTAAGTGACGTGAGAGACCGGACGGGCTGATACTGGGACGACTTTACCTTTTCCTTTTGATTTACCTGTATATTGTTACTACATGACGTTAGTATACCTGTGTGTACATGGTTATCTGTCCAACTTGATATGTATTTGTGTATTTGCTTATCCGTCTTCTTGATATGGCGTGTTATGTGCGTATATATTGATTTGTGTATTTGGAATGCTAGAATTTGTTACTGTAGTCAATTTACTGTGTTTATTCACTAAATTACCTTTTTGGGGGAAAAGAAAAGAAAAGAGAGGGGGAAAACATATATATGGACGGGAGACGTAGTCGTGGACGTGGAGCTAGGCAAGCTCAAGAACCGAGAAAAGAAAGAGAAACAGTGGCCGAGCAAGAACAGGGACCGAGGGTTGAGGCTGGAGATCAAATGGCGACGGCGATGCAACAAATGACAAATATCCCGGCACGACTGGTAGATCAACAAGGTCAAATGCCAGTGAATCAACCCCGGAATCCTGAGATCGGAGAGGATAAGGCTCTTGAGAGGTTCCAAAAGTTTCTACCTCCGAAATTTCAAGGAGGGCCTGATCCAGATATAGCTGAGCAGTGGTTGGAGGCAATGATTAATATCTTCGCGGCTTTGAATTACACGGAGCAAAGACAAGTAAATTTTGCTGTATTTCAATTCGAAGGACCAGCCCGCGCGTGGTGGAATGTAATTAAGGCCAAGTGGGAAAGAGAACAGACGGTATGGACATGGGCGAACTTTGTAAGGGAATTTAATGAAAAGTATCTCCCACCTTTAGTCCAAGAAAGGTGGGATGACGAATTTATTGGGTTGCGTCAGGGAACCCTAAGTGTGGCTGAATATGAGACCAAATTTACTAGACTGTCTAAATTCGCTTCCGAATTGGTGGTAACGGAGCGACGGAGAATAAGACGATTTATACAAGGACTAAATTTGGAAATCCAGGAGGCATTAGCGGCAGTTCAAGTTAATACGTTTACAGAGGCTCTTGAGAAGGCCCAAAGAATTGAGGATGTGAAAGCCCAAGTAAAAGCCTTTCAAACGCGGAAAAGAGATACATCCAGCAGTATACCTGAGGAATCTGGAGAAAAGATACTGCTCTCCAAAGTGCAAAAAGTGAACCATTCACCTCGCCCACCTTGGACATTAAGAGCAGTCGATGAAAGGTCCATGAAAGGAAGTCAGATCGGATCAAAGGACATTTCTCGAGAAGATCCAACAGTAGTTCCTCGATTGGCCTGTGGATACTGTGGAAAGGCAAATCACACTGAGAATGATTGCTGGCGAAAAGGGGGAAAATGTTTGATTTGTGGGAGTAGCAATCATCAACTTAGCAATTGCCCGAAGAAACAGCCACGAGAGGGTAGTACTCAACAAGTGGAAGGAACCAAACTGAAACAAATTCATGAAAGAGGAAACCGAACAAAGGTATCAACACAAGTTTATGCCGTAGATCAGCACCGAGTTCTGGGGTCCTCCGAGGCGACGGAAGGTATGAATTTCGAGGTCGAAATTCTTTTAAGGGGGAGAGAGTGTGAGGACTCGCAAATTTCTTATATTTTTCTCAAAAATGCCTTTTATTTGGAAATTATTCATTTATTATAGCCTACTACCCAGTAATTCCATAATAAGTGCAAATGAACCTAGAAAGTAGGGTTTCACTTTTCGGTTTCAAGACTGGAGCAAATTAGGGTTTTCGCGATTTTTCACCGGATGATTTTTCGGTACGAAGCAAGGATCAAATTTGGTGATTAAAAGTGACTTTTAGGTGAGAAATAATATGTGATTAGAAGCAATGATATAAGGTTAGTGAATAGGAAGTAAAAACCCTAATACGTGCGATTTAAGGAAAAACGGTGCGAACCGACGTGTACCGCGCACTACCTATTGAACGCACCGCTGGACCACCACTTTCTTACCACATGAGCTCATTGATATTTGAGCAAAATATCCCCTCATTTCCAGCTGCCTTTGACCGAAATTTGTGGCCAAAAGTGCAAGGAGAAGAAAGAGAAAATTTTGTGATTGTGGTTGATCCAAGTGTTGGCAAAACTTGTGGCTTAGACTAATCCTAATCTTCTTGCCTTTTAATCACCATAGAGCAGCCTTTCTTCTTCATTTTTCCTTGAGCTTGGCCGAGACAAGAGAGAGAGAAAGGGGGAGCAAGAGAAAACAATTTTCTTCTTGATTTGCACCATCTAAGTGAGGAATCAAAATTCTAAACCGATTAAAGAGTGAGTTGTGGGCTTGGGAAGCTAGGGGAACTAAAAATTTCCAAAGGTGGTGAAGTATCACTCTTTCAAGCTTTGTTTTGAGGTATAAGATCTGATCATGGTTCTTGTTCTTTTAATTTCTGGTTTAAGATGTTATCTAGCTCATGTTTTGATTAGACTACAAGTTATACAAGTTGTTGTGGTGATTTTGGATGATATATGCAAGTTAGGGTTTGATGATTTTCTGCCTAAACTTGTTGTATGGTTAGTATATGTTGTATATAAGATTATATAAGGGGCTTTGGTAGTGATTGGAACAAGGAAAGGAAGAAAATTCAATTGAAAACCAAAATTTCCAGATTTCTGGAATTTCATGTTTCAGTTCTGCCCGGTACTGTTACTCATAGTTAGAGGCCGAATTAGGCTTGGAATAAAACATAAAAGTTGTATAGAATGATATTTTATAGGTGCCTACAAAATTTCAACTCAATCAGAGCAACGTAGCCTGTGAAAAGACCGATTTACCCCTGCTGCCCTGTTTCTACCCGAACTTGATAATTGCCTCTGTAATTGGTTAATTTGATTGGGAATGCTTCTGATTTAGTTGTTGATGTCTTCTTAAGAATTGTAGCCTTGTATCTTAGTTTTCGGATGGCTTTGGAATCACTTGATTTGGACTTAGGGAGCCTGACTTGTGATATTTGAGCGAGAATGCGGTTTGTAAACCTGTTTTGACGGTGCTGGTTTGGTATACTGATCTTTTGACCTAGTTGCACTACAAACTGGACTGAGTGACCTTCTTCAATCTTGTATCCCTTTCTCTTAGCTTCGAAATGGTATAAGTTTCACCTCAATCCGATAAGCGTAGCCTCGGATGTGCCCATTCCGCAAAACCCTATCAAATCTGTTTTTTTTGTAAACTTCATTTCCGCATTTGTTATTAGTTGATTTATGTCCTTGTATTGTCTTGAGCCTATGGAACGGCTATTGAAATGCATTTGTGTTGTGTATAAACTTGGGCTTGAATGAGAAAAATAATGAAGCCAAAATGGCTGGAAAATTAGGTAAACACAAAGGGCGTGCTGCCCAAATTTTCGCTCAAGGACTAAGTTTCTATTTGAATTTGTATATTTTCGTTTGGCAAATACTATGATCGTTTTACCATTCCAAAACATGATACCTCTTCAATTTGAAACGCCAAATGTTTACTTACTCTGTACCCAAAATATAGAAGTATGAGTTAGGGTTTTATCGGCCACAAGTGAACTACTTTCAAGTACGGTTTTAAGAGTCTTCCTTTTCCATATGATTTTCATCAAAACCCTTGTTATATAACCTCTACTTGAATATATAGTGACTTTTAGTCATACAAACGATTCTTTACGATTCCGAAAGAATATTTTCTTAGCCTATCTATTTGTCTTTTGATTTGTCGTTAGTCAAATGTTTTCCGTTGGAATTCTATAAGCCTTTTGAGCTTGGTTTTGCGATTGATTTTGAAACCCTAGTTATTTTCATCCTTGGGTCCAAACAACCCTATTTTTACTTGAAAGTTATCTTTACACGTTTTACTCCTAATTAGTCGGGTTTCTTCGTTTCCCCTTAAATGTTTTGCTCGATAAACTGTAATATGTTCTCTTGTTCAATCTTAGGTTTCATTGGTGACTAAGGGTAATATCCGGAAGGATATTTTGCACGTTATTTTGCATAACTAGGTGAGTGTTCTTTGTTTGTTATATTTCCTTGACTTATTGGCTTGTTATTATTGATTGATAATGTGTTAAGTGCTTTTAATGATTGTTAAAACGAGTTTTCTAGGCGAGTGTGTACTTTATCGCACTCGACCTAAATAAATGTGAAATTTTCAATGATTAAATGATTAAATGCTAGTTGCGCATGAATGTAAGCCGTTTGGCTGAACTGGGCCCTGCCCTTCGTTACCGATCGACTCGAGCCAGAAGCGGACTCGGTCGGGCGATATGGTGACCCTGGGTGAATTTGGTATATTCGAGTATTGCCTTGTAGTCCGGCTACGTCCGGATGGGTGGAGTCCGGCCAACGTCCGGATGGGTGGAGTCCGGTCAACGTCCGGAAGGGGATGAATGAACGAACGAAGGCACGAGGGTTTACTTCTCAAAAAGGAAATTTTCAAATAATTGGAGGAATAAGGGGAAATGTCTGGAGAACGAACGAACGAACGAATAGCTCCATGTGAGCCCGTATCCTTTTAATGAATGTTACTATCGCTTTCCATTGTAAATGTTTCTTGAATTATTGATACTCCATGTTTAATGTATTGAATTGATTGTTTGATTATCTGTTCGGAACCTCACTGAGCTTTTAGCTCACCCCTTTAGTTTTGTTTTCCTTAACAGGGGACGGCGAGCAGAATGAGAGCATAGACTAGCCAGTCTAGTTCTTTTGTTTCTTTTGTTTCTTTTGTAGTGGTTCTCGCCTAGTGCTTGGCACGGGCTGGACGTATGAAGGATTGAGAACCTTTGTATATTCGATCTTTACACTCCCTTTTGGGGATGGCAATGTATATAAGTTTCGCTTTAAGTTCTGGATCGTTGCCCTATTTATTCTTGTGATTTATTCAGATTTTAAGTGAGGACTGTAGTGAATGAGTGAGTCCCGGCGAGAGTTGGGCAGGCGGTCCGCCGAACCCTGGGGTACGCCCTAGGGAAAGGTGGGGCCGTCACAGGTGGTATCAGAGCTTAGGCTTCAGATATCTGTAGTGTATCCTAGGCTTGAAGTTTAGGATGCCGGACTGTGGGATTCGATTTGACTTGAAAGTTAAGCGATTGAGGGATAAAACCTATAGCTGCTTCGCGTGGTCTCTGTGCGGAGTGACCCTGGACTAAGCGGTGAATAAGTATGAAGGACTAAGTGAAGCTATGAATTGCGAATGTTATAGGTCTTAAATCTTTCTCATGGTATCTGAGGACCATAGATAGGTATGTCAGGTAGGAATTCCGATTGTAGATAGTTTACTCTTGGGACTGCAGCTCGAGATGTGAATTATCTTATTTCGGATTCTCGTGCCTGAGTACTCTAGAGTTACGGCGCTGCTAAGGACTTGAGACTTGTATTTTGGGAACATGAACAGGCTTTGTCTGACTAGAATGAGCACAAGAGGTCAGGGACATCTAGTTTGGATAGTAAGTGACGTGAGAGACCGGACGGGCTGATACTGGGACGACTTTACCTTTTCCTTTTGATTTACCTGTATATTGTTACTACATGACGTTAGTATACCTGTGTGTACATGGTTATCTGTCCAACTTGATATGTATTTGTGTATTTGCTTATCCGTCTTCTTCATATGGCGTGTTATGTGCGTATATATTGATTTGTGTATTTGGAATGCTAGAATTTGTTACTGTAGTCAATTTACTGTGTTTATTCACTAAATTACCTTTTTGGGGGAAAAGAAAAGAAAAGAGAGGGGGAAAACATATATATGGACGGGAGACGTAGTCGTGGACGTGGAGCTAGTCGTGGCCGTGGAGCTAGGCAAGCTCAAGAACCGAGAGAAGAAAGAGAAACAGTGGCCGAGCAAGAACAGGGACCGAGGGTTGAGGCTGGAGATCAAATGGCGACGGCGATGCGACAAATGACAAATATCCTGGCACGACTGGTAGATCAACAAGGTCAAATGCCAGTGAATCAACCCCGGAATCCTGAGATCGGAGAGGATAAGGCTCTTGAGAGGTTCCAAAAGTTTCTACCTCCGAAATTTCAAGGAGGGCCTGATCCAGATATAGCTGAGCAGTGGTTGGAGGCAATGATTAATATCTTCGCGGCTTTGAATTACACGGAGCAAAGACAAGTAAATTTTGCTGTATTTCAATTCGAAGGACCAGCCCGCGCGTGGTGGAATGTAATTAAGGCCAAGTGGGAAAGAGAACAGACGGTATGGACATGGGCGAACTTTGTAAGGGAATTTAATGAAAAGTATCTCCCACCTTTAGTCCAAGAAAGGAGGGATGACGAATTTATTGGGTTGCGTCAGGGAACCCTAAGTGTGGCTGAATATGAGACCAAATTTACTAGACTGTCTAAATTCGCTTCCGAATTGGTGGTAACGGAGCGACGGAGAATAAGACGATTTATACAAGGACTGAATTTGGAAATCCAGGAGGCATTAGCGGCAGTTCAAGTTAATACGTTTACAGAGGCTCTTGAGAAGGCCCAAAGAATTGAGGATGTGAAAGCCCAAGTAAAAGCCTTTCAAACGCGGAAAAGAGATACATCCAGCAGTATACCTGAGGAATCTGGAGAAAAGATACTGCTCTCCAAAGTGCAAAAAGTGAACCATTCACCTCGCCCACCTTGGACATTAAGAGCAGTCGATGAAAGGTCCATGAAAGGAAGTCAGATCGGATCAAAGGACATTTCTCGAGAAGATCCAACAGTAGTTCCTCGATTGGCCTGTGGATACTGTGGAAAGGCAAATCACACTGAGAATGATTGCTGGCGAAAAGGGGGAAAATGTTTGATTTGTGGGAGTAGCAATCATCAACTTAGCAATTGCCCGAAGAAACAGCCACGAGAGGGTAGTACTCAACAAGTGGAAGGAACCAAACTGAAACAAATTCATGAAAGAGGAAACCGAACAAAGGTATCAACACAAGTTTATGCCGTTGATCAGCACCGAGTTCTGGGGTCCTCCGAGGCGACGGAAGGTATGAATTTCGAGGTCGAAATTCTTTTAAGGGGGAGAGAGTGTGAGGACTCGCAAATTTCTTATATTTTTCTCAAAAATGCCTTTTATTTGGAAATTATTCATTTATTATAGCCTACTACCCAGTAATTCCATAATAAGTGCAAATGAACCTAGAAAGTAGGGTTTCACTTTTCGGTTTCAAGACTGGAGCAAATTAGGGTTTTCGCGATTTTTCACCGGATGATTTTTCGGTACGAAGCAAGGATCAAATTTGGTGATTAAAAGTGACTTTTAGGTGAGAAATAATATGTGATTAGAAGCAATGATATAAGGTTAGTGAATAGGAAGTAAAAACCCTAATACGTGCGATTTAAGGAAAAACGGTGCGAACCGACGTGTACCGCGCACTACCTATTGAACGCACCGCTGGACCACCACTTTCTTACCACATGAGCTCATTGATATTTGAGCAAAATATCCCCTCATTTCCAGCTGCCTTTGACCGAAATTTGTGGCCAAAAGTGCAAGGAGAAGAAAGAGAAAATTTTGTGATTGTGGTTGATCCAAGTGTTGGCAAAACTTGTGGCTTAGACTAATCCTAATCTTCTTGCCTTTTAATCACCATAGAGCAGCCTTTCTTCTTCATTTTTCCTTGAGCTTGGCCGAGACAAGAGAGAGAGAAAGGGGGAGCAAGAGAAAACAATTTTCTTCTTGATTTGCACCATCTAAGTGAGGAATCAAAATTCTAAACCGATTAAAGAGTGAGTTGTGGGCTTGGGAAGCTAGGGGAACTAAAAATTTCCAAAGGTGGTGAAGTATCACTCTTTCAAGCTTTGTTTTGAGGTATAAGATCTGATCATGGTTCTTGTTCTTTTAATTTCTGGTTTAAGATGTTATCTAGCTCATGTTTTGATTAGACTACAAGTTATACAAGTTGTTGTGGTGATTTTGGATGATATATGCAAGTTAGGGTTTGATGATTTTCTGCCTAAACTTGTTGTATGGTTAGTATATGTTGTATATAAGATTATATAAGGGGCTTTGGTAGTGATTGGAACAAGGAAAGTGATACGAGTCAAGCTATGCCATCAGATAAGGTTCAAGTCCCACTAGGACTGGTTACACGAGATCGAGCAGTTCATTCAGCTTCACCACAGCAAAGACATTATAAGGCACAGACACGCTTTATAAGGATACGTCTTCTGCCATTTAATCGATTCACCATAGCAAAGTCATTATAAGGTGTGGGCACGCTTTATAAGCTCAAGTCGTCTGCCCATCTAGTCACATTTGCTATTTTAGTTAAGTCGTTTGTAATAAGGGCTTAATGGTCCATAGTCTTGCTTTAATTACCTAAGCGATGACCTCATAAGGTTATTTACCTAAGCGATGACCTCATAAGGTTGTTTACCTAAGGGATGACCTCATAAGGTTTGGTCAAGCCCACAATTCTTAGTCTTATGGAAATAGTCAAGCCTACAATTGTTAGTCTTAGTCAAGACCACAACTCTAGACTAGTTCCACATTTAGTTGTTCATCTCTATGTAAGGCTATAAATAGCCCACACTTCCAATGGTTTTAGGCATTCAATCAATAAATCAGATTTTGAGAGTTTTCTTGGTTTCTCCAAGGCTTCTTGAATACCTTAGAATTTCTCTAGGTGTTCGTGACTTATCAATCTAGAATCGCACTAGGTTGTGGCGTCTTCTACCATTATACCAAGGTTCGTTAACCACGTGATTAACGGGTTGAGGTCATCCGCTCCAAACTTGGTGTCCTCTTGTCGATCCTGAAACTAATCTTTTACGGGTTTCGTCACAAGGTTGGCGACGTTCGTATCAGTTGGTAATCAGAGCTAGTTAAGAGGTATCACGTTATATCCCTTTATTTATTTCCTTTCGAGTCAAGTTGTCCAAAATTCTGTTTTCGTGTTCTAAGTTTGCTGTCCGCAATTTCCAGATTTGTTGCATCGTGTTCTTGCGTTATTTTTCCAGATTTGTTGCATCGTAAACTTGCGTCTAGTTGTTGTTAATTGCTGTGGTTAGCCTTGTTTAGTCCAGCCTTTTTTTTTGTGTCTTATTCTTGATTCTTTGTTTGTGTTTGTGTCTTGTTTCTATCCTGTTATATCCATTCAATTCCAGTCTTTTGTTCTATTTGATCATTCGAGGTTACTGTTCATCCGAAAAAAATCAGTTTGTAGCAAGGGTTTTAGAAGTCCTATCTAGTTATTACCTTGTGTTCTTGTTTACATACAAAAAAAAAAAATAGCTAGCTAACCTTACAAAAATTCCTGGAAATCTGTCTTGATCAAAACTTGGGTTTCTTGAAGTTCCTGATTGTTTAAAACCACAATCTTGAAGTTCTTGGAACTTTAGTTGGGATTCTTGAAGCCAACCAAAATCTGTCTTGATCAAATCGTGAAATCTTGGATTGTTTGGGGAGGAAATCATTTTCAATTTTGTGTTTCTTGAATTCTGGAAATTAACATCTTGAATTCTTGAAAGAATCTTGAAGTTTCTGGGTTTTGGGAACCAAATCTTGGTAAACAACAAGGCTGCAAAATTTCAGCTGCCAAAATCCTTGTCTTCACTACAACAATCTTCTTTCTTGACTAAGAACATTTTAGCCACGAAATTTGACTCTTCTTGGCTGATTAGAAAACAAAAACAAAGGAAGAAGAAGAATATTCAGCCTATTCAAGTCAAATTTCCCAACCTATTCAAGTCAAATTTTCCAACCTGTTCAAAGTCAAATTTTCCACCCTTGTTCCCAAAAACAACCAAATCAGTTCCAATCTTGAACTTGACCTTAGAATTTATGGGAACCAGCAAATAGGAAGACTAATCCTTGTTTCCAAAGGATTAAGAAAGAAAAGTCAGCCTTGGGTTTCCAAAACAGTCCTACCGCAACACAAATTCATCTTCCATTCGGATTCCATCTTTGCAACCATTGGGGAATTTCTGTCCAATCATTAATTCTGGAAATTTTTGTGCATCATTAGGTCAGTTTTAAGTGTCATTCTGAATCCTCTAAGTGTCCATTTACCTACCAAAACACTGACCAGAAATGCAGCAACCAGCAGCTCAAAATTCCAGTTTTGGGTAGAGTTTTGTCTAGGATCCTTAAAATTCAACTCTGAGTCATTCATTGAGTCGTGGTCAGTCTCTTCATCTTTTGTTTTTTTTTTCGTTCAAAGAGCTACAATCTTGTGACCCTGGTTGGTAAGTCGATCCACACTAGAAGGAGTTCTAACTTCTTCGAGGAGTTGACCGAGGAGCCTTGAAAATACCTTGGTGAGTTCATTAGAGTGTTCAAACACGAGAGCAAGTGTTGGTGCACTCTTTAGGCAGTTGTTATTGAGTCAAATCTTTATAGCTTTCTTGAATCAGTTGTTCTGATTATTTTTTCCAGTAATTTCCAGCCAGAGTAGTGTCCAAATTTCCAGCTCTTGTATAGCTAGTTTTTGTGTTGCATAACTAGTAGTCCTTTTGTCGTGCATCTGCGCATTTTTTTCCAACAAATTCCAGCAGATTATTTTTTCCAGTTCTTTTGAGTCATTTTTGTCTTATACCTCCTCAAATTTCCAGCTTATAACGAGCCACATTTGAGTAGATTCTTGTGCGAAGCTAGTTGAACTTTTCAGGGAAATTTTCTACTTTCTTCAAGGAAGCAAGCAGAACCTTGAGAACATTAGAGTGTTTTAAACACTTGAGTGATACACGAGTGACGAGTGTAAACATGTGAGCTTGTGTGGTAAGGAAAAATATCTTTTGTTTCACTAAATTTTTGCAGGTTTCCTCAATACATCATGGCGAATACGAGGCATTTAAAAGCTAGCTTACAACATCTTCTTCCTGATCCTAAGGGAGTCGAAGAAGTGGCATTAAGTGGTGTAAATGAGCAGTTGGACATCGTCAAATCTCAGTTGCATTGTTGGTTTTATACTCGTTGTGGTGTCAAAGATAAAACATGCAGCTTGACCATTGATAGGAGTTGTGAAGTCAATCTTGCAAGCGCTATCATGGTTCACAAATTAAATCTTCCAACCATTGATCATCTTCAACCGTATAAGTTGTCGAGTGCTCATGGTGATGTTTGGGTTACTAAACACACACTTGTACCTATTCAAATTGGCAAATATGTGGATGAGGTGTTGTGTGATGTAGTCCCAATTCAAGTGACACATGTGTTGCTAGGTAAAGCGTGGATGTTGAGGCGAGAAGTTAAATATGATAGACATACTAATAAGTATTCCTTCTTATTTAATGGTCGTCGTTCTGCACTTGTACCACTTATTTATGACCAACTTTGTATTGATCTAGCATACATGAGAAGTGAACATGAGCGTTATAGTATGAAGAAAGAGCTAGATGAGGGAATTGTGACTGATGAGGTAAAATCTGAGGGAGTTGAAAAGGAGAAAGAGGCTGAGAATAATGAGAGGAAAAAGACAGCTATTGAGCATGAGAAAGAGATTGAAAAATCCAAAGTGTTGACTGAGGAAGCGAAAGAAAGAAGGGATAATGCACTGATTTTAAGTTTCAACAAAAATGAGAGTGAGGGGACTTATTGCCATTCTAACAACCTTAACATTGCTCTGTCTAGTGTTCCTTGTTTTGTGCAGGTTAAGCAAAGTGCAATCGTTTTGATCTTACAATGTTCCATCCCAAAGACGCTTGTGCAATTTGCGAGTTTCCATGGAGTTTGTCTTCTAGGAGTTAGATCAATTTGGTTCCCATTCATGGAATCAGATAATTTCAATGCTGTTCACGTCTTTGGAGGATCAAACTATGTGTACCCTCAAGACCTTAGAACCGACCATGTTCCACGAGTTTACACAAGGAGCGAGGTCTTCAATGGTCACTACAATACCTATGCTCATCTTGCACCTAGTCCACTTGAAGCTCCAACTTCACCAAGTCAGCTTCCATACTTTGCAAGCTTATTCAAGTTTGAGGAGTATGATTTCATAGGATCTACATCGCATCACTTTGAGGATCCTTACCTCATGATCACAAGCGATCAAGTTGGGCATACATTGAAACTGGTTCGTGAGATTCAAGGTTCAACAATGTTTACTTTCCAGCTTAGCAAGTGGTTTATGCATTGGATGAAAATTGTGGTAATCATAACAAAATTGACTCGACGGCATGTAACTCTTCTTATCATCATTCATGCTTCAATTTGTGGGCAAATTGCTTTCAAGAGAAGGGGAATGATACGAGTCAAGCTATGCCATCAGATAAGGTTCAAGTCCCACTAGGACTGGTTACACGAGATCGAGCAGTTCATTCAGCTTCACCACAGCAAAGACATTATAAGGCACAGACACGCTTTATAAGGATACGTCTTCTGCCATTTAATCGATTCACCATAGCAAAGTCATTATAAGGTGTGGGCACGCTTTATAAGCTCAAGTCGTATGCCCATCTAGTCACATTTGCTATTTTAGTTAAGTCGTTTGTAATAAGGGCTTAATGGTCCATAGTCTTGCTTTAATTACCTAAGCGATGACCTCATAAGGTTATTTACCTAAGCGATGACCTCATAAGGTTGTTTACCTAAGGGATGACCTCATAAGGTTTGGTCAAGCCCACAATTCTTAGTCTTATGGAAATAGTCAAGCCTACAATTGTTAGTCTTAGTCAAGACCACAACTCTAGACTAGTTCCACATTTAGTTGTTCATCTCTATGTAAGGCTATAAATAGCCCACACTTCCAATGGTTTTAGGCATTCAATCAATAAATCAGATTTTGAGAGTTTTCTTGGTTTCTCCAAGACTTCTTGAATACCTTAGAATTTCTCTAGGTGTTCGTGACTTATCAATCTAGAATCGCACTAGGTTGTGGCGTCTTCTACCATTATACCAAGGTTCGTTAACCACGTGATTAACGGGTTGAGGTCATCCGCTCCAAACTTGGTGTCCTCTTGTCGATCCTGAAACTAATCTTTTACGGGTTTCGTCACAAGGTTGGCGACGTTCATATCAGAAAGGAAGAAAATTCAATTGAAAACCAAATTTTCCAGATTTCTGGAATTTCATGTTTCAGTTCTGCCCGGTACTTTTACTCATAGTTAGAGGCCGAATTAGGCTTGGAATAAAACATAAAAGTTGTATAGAATGATATTTTATAGGTGCCTACAAAATTTCAACTCAATCAGAGCAACGTAGCCTGTGAAAAGACCGATTTACCCCTGCTGCCCTGTTTCTACCCGAACTTGATAATTGCCTCTGTAATTGGTTAATTTGAATGGGAATGCTTCTGATTTAGTTGTTGATGTCTTCTTAAGAATTGTAGCCTTGTATCTTAGTTTTCGGATGGCTTTGGAATCACTTGATTTGGACTTAGGGAGCCTGACTTGTGATATTTGAGCGAGAATGCGGTTTGTAAACCTGTTTTGACGGTGCTGGTTTGGTATACTGATCTTTTGACCTAGTTACACTACAAACTGGACTGAGTGACCTTCTTCAATCTTGTATCCCTTTCTCTTAGCTTCGAAATGGTATAAGTTTCACCTCAATCCGATAAGCGTAGCCTCGGATGTGCCCATTCCGCAAAACCCTATCAAATCTGTTTTTTTTGTAAACTTCATTTCCGCATTTGTTATTAGTTGATTTATGTCCTTGTATTGTCTTGAGCCTATGGAACGGCTATTGAAATGCATTTGTGTTGTGTATAAACTTGGGCTTGAATGAGAAAAATAATGAAGCCAAAATGGCTGGAAAATTAGGTAAACACAAAGGGCGTGCTGCCCAAATTTTCGCTCAAGGACTAAGTTTCTATTTGAATTTGTATATTTTCGTTTGGCAAATACTATGATCGTTTTACCATTCCAAAACATGATACCTCTTCAATTTGAAACGCCAAATGTTTACTTACTCTGTACCCAAAATATAGAAGTATGAGTTAGGGTTTTATCGGCCACAAGTGAACTACTTTCAAGTACGGTTTTAAGAGTCTTCCTTTTCCATATGATTTTCATCAAAACCCTTGTTATATAACCTCTACTTGAATATATAGTGACTTTTAGTCATACAAACGATTCTTTACGATTCCGAAAGAATATTTTCTTAGCCTATCTATTTGTCTTTTGATTTGTCGTTAGTCAAATGTTTTCCGTTGGAATTCTATAAGCCTTTTGAGCTTGGTTTTGCGATTGATTTTGAAACCCTAGTTATTTTCATCCTTGGGTCCAAACAACCCTATTTTTACTTGAAAGTTATCTTTACACGTTTTACTCCTAATTAGTCGGGTTTCTTCGTTTCCCCTTAAATGTTTTGCTCGATAAACTGTAATATGTTCTCTTGTTCAATCTTAGGTTTCATTGGTGACTAAGGGTAATATCCGGAAGGATATTTTGACGTTATTTTGCATAACTAGGTGAGTGTTCTTTGTTTGTTATATTTCCTTGACTTATTGGCTTGTTATTATTGATTGATAATGTGTTAAGTGCTTTTAATGATTGTTAAAACGAGTTTTCTAGGCGAGTGTGTACTTTATCGCACTCGACCTAAATAAATGTGAAATTTTCAATGATTAAATGATTAAATGCTAGTTGCGCAAGAATGTAAGCCGTTTGGCTGAACTGGGCCCTGCCCTTCGTTACCGATCGACTCGAGCCAGAAGCGGACTCGGTCGGGCGATATGGTGACCCTGGGTGAATTTGGTATATTCGAGTATTACCTTGTAGTCCGGCTACGTCCGGATGGGTGGAGTCCGGCCAACGTCCGGATGGGTGTAGTCCGGTCAACGTCCGGAAGGGGATGAATGAACGAACGAAGGCACGAGGGTTTACTTCTCAAAAAGGAAATTTTCAAATAATTGGAGGAATAAGGGGAAATGTCTGGAGAACGAACGAACGAACGAATAGCTCCATGTGAGCCCGTATCCTTTTAATGAATGTTACTATCGCTTTCCATTGTAAATGTTTCTTGAATTATTGATACTCCATGTTTAATGTATTGAATTGATTGTTTGATTATCTGTTCGGAACCTCACTGAGCTTTTAGCTCACCCCTTTAGTTTTGTTTTCCTTAACAGGGGACGGCGAGCAGAATGAGAGCATAGACTAGCCAGTCTAGTTCTTTTGTTTCTTTTGTTTCTTTTGTAGTGGTTCTCGCCTAGTGCTTGGCACGGGCTGGACGTATGAAGGATTGAGAACCTTTGTATATTCGATCTTTACACTCCCTTTTGGGGATGGCAATGTATATAAGTTTCGCTTTAAGTTCTGGATCGTTGCCCTATTTATTCTTGTGATTTATTCAGATTTTAAGTGAGGACTGTAGTGAATGAGTGAGTCCCGGCGAGAGTTGGGCAGGCGGTCCGCCGAACCCTGGGGTACGCCCTAGGGAAAGGTGGGGCCGTCACAGGTGGTATCAGAGCTTAGGCTTCAGATATCTGTAGTGTATCCTAGGCTTGAAGTTTAGGATGCCGGACTGTGGGATTCGATTTGACTTGAAAGTTAAGCGATTGAGGGATAAAACCTATAGCTGCTTCGCGTGGTCTCTGTGCGGAGTGACCCTGGACTAAGCGGTGAATAAGTATGAAGGACTAAGTGAAGCTATGAATTGCGAATGTTATAGGTCTTAAATCTTTCTCATGGTATCTGAGGACCATAGATAGGTATGTCAGGTAGGAATTCCGATTGTAGATAGTTTACTCTTGGGACTGCAGCTCGAGATGTGAATTATCTTATTTCGGATTCTCGTGCCTGAGTACTCTAGAGTTACGGCGCTGCTAAGGACTTGAGACTTGTATTTTGGGAACATGAACAGGCTTTGTCTGACTAGAATGAGCACAAGAGGTCAGGAACATCTAGTTTGGATAGTAAGTGACGTGAGAGACCGGACGGGCTGATACTGGGACGACTTTACCTTTTCCTTTTGATTTACCTGTATATTGTTACTACATGACGTTAGTATACCTGTGTGTACATGGTTATCTGTCCAACTTGATATGTATTTGTGTATTTGCTTATCCGTCTTCTTGATATGGCGTGTTATGTGCGTATATATTGATTTGTGTATTTGGAATGCTAGAATTTGTTACTGTAGTCAATTTACTGTGTTTATTCACTAAATTACCTTTTTGGGGGAAAAGAAAAGAAAAGAGAGGGGGAAAACATATATATGGACGGGAGACGTAGTCGTGGACGTGGAGCTAGGCAAGCTCAAGAACCGAGAAAAGAAAGAGAAACAGTGGCCGAGCAAGAACAGGGACCGAGGGTTGAGGCTGGAGATCAAATGGCGACGGCGATGCAACAAATGACAAATATCCCGGCACGACTGGTAGATCAACAAGGTCAAATGCCAGTGAATCAACCCCGGAATCCTGAGATCGGAGAGGATAAGGCTCTTGAGAGGTTCCAAAAGTTTCTACCTCCGAAATTTCAAGGAGGGCCTGATCCAGATATAGCTGAGCAGTGGTTGGAGGCAATGATTAATATCTTCGCGGCTTTGAATTACACGGAGCAAAGACAAGTAAATTTTGCTGTATTTCAATTCGAAGGACCAGCCCGCGCGTGGTGGAATGTAATTAAGGCCAAGTGGGAAAGAGAACAGACGGTATGGACATGGGCGAACTTTGTAAGGGAATTTAATGAAAAGTATCTCCCACCTTTAGTCCAAGAAAGGTGGGATGACGAATTTATTGGGTTGCGTCAGGGAACCCTAAGTGTGGCTGAATATGAGACCAAATTTACTAGACTGTCTAAATTCGCTTCCGAATTGGTGGTAACGGAGCGACGGAGAATAAGACGATTTATACAAGGACTAAATTTGGAAATCCAGGAGGCATTAGCGGCAGTTCAAGTTAATACGTTTACAGAGGCTCTTGAGAAGGCCCAAAGAATTGAGGATGTGAAAGCCCAAGTAAAAGCCTTTCAAACGCGGAAAAGAGATACATCCAGCAGTATACCTGAGGAATCTGGAGAAAAGATACTGCTCTCCAAAGTGCAAAAAGTGAACCATTCACCTCGCCCACCTTGGACATTAAGAGCAGTCGATGAAAGGTCCATGAAAGGAAGTCAGATCGGATCAAAGGACATTTCTCGAGAAGATCCAACAGTAGTTCCTCGATTGGCCTGTGGATACTGTGGAAAGGCAAATCACACTGAGAATGATTGCTGGCGAAAAGGGGGAAAATGTTTGATTTGTGGGAGTAGCAATCATCAACTTAGCAATTGCCCGAAGAAACAGCCACGAGAGGGTAGTACTCAACAAGTGGAAGGAACCAAACTGAAACAAATTCATGAAAGAGGAAACCGAACAAAGGTATCAACACAAGTTTATGCCGTAGATCAGCACCGAGTTCTGGGGTCCTCCGAGGCGACGGAAGGTATGAATTTCGAGGTCGAAATTCTTTTAAGGGGGAGAGAGTGTGAGGACTCGCAAATTTCTTATATTTTTCTCAAAAATGCCTTTTATTTGGAAATTATTCATTTATTATAGCCTACTACCCAGTAATTCCATAATAAGTGCAAATGAACCTAGAAAGTAGGGTTTCACTTTTCGGTTTCAAGACTGGAGCAAATTAGGGTTTTCGCGATTTTTCACCGGATGATTTTTCGGTACGAAGCAAGGATCAAATTTGGTGATTAAAAGTGAATTTTAGGTGAGAAATAATATGTGATTAGAAGCAATGATATAAGGTTAGTGAATAGGAAGTAAAAACCCTAATACGTGCGATTTAAGGAAAAACGGTGCGAACCGACGTGTACCGCGCACTACCTATTGAACGCACCGCTGGACCACCACTTTCTTACCACATGAGCTCATTGATATTTGAGCAAAATATCCCCTCATTTCCAGCTGCCTTTGACCGAAATTTGTGGCCAAAAGTGCAAGGAGAAGAAAGAGAAAATTTTGTGATTGTGGTTGATCCAAGTGTTGGCAAAACTTGTGGCTTAGACTAATCCTAATCTTCTTGCCTTTTAATCACCATAGAGCAGCCTTTCTTCTTCATTTTTCCTTGAGCTTGGCCGAGACAAGAGAGAGAGAAAGGGGGAGCAAGAGAAAACAATTTTCTTCTTGATTTGCACCATCTAAGTGAGGAATCAAAATTCTAAACCGATTAAAGAGTGAGTTGTGGGCTTGGGAAGCTAGGGGAACTAAAAATTTCCAAAGGTGGTGAAGTATCACTCTTTCAAGCTTTGTTTTGAGGTATAAGATCTGATCATGGTTCTTGTTCTTTTAATTTCTGGTTTAAGATGTTATCTAGCTCATGTTTTGATTAGACTACAAGTTATACAAGTTGTTGTGGTGATTTTGGATGATATATGCAAGTTAGGGTTTGATGATTTTCTGCCTAAACTTGTTGTATGGTTAGTATATGTTGTATATAAGATTATATAAGGGGCTTTGGTAGTGATTGGAACAAGGAAAGGAAGAAAATTCAATTGAAAACCAAAATTTCCAGATTTCTGGAATTTCATGTTTCAGTTCTGCCCGGTACTGTTACTCATAGTTAGAGGCCGAATTAGGCTTGGAATAAAACATAAAAGTTGTATAGAATGATATTTTATAGGTGCCTACAAAATTTCAACTCAATCAGAGCAACGTAGCCTGTGAAAAGACCGATTTACCCCTGCTGCCCTGTTTCTACCCGAACTTGATAATTGCCTCTGTAATTGGTTAATTTGATTGGGAATGCTTCTGATTTAGTTGTTGATGTCTTCTTAAGAATTGTAGCCTTGTATCTTAGTTTTCGGATGGCTTTGGAATCACTTGATTTGGACTTAGGGAGCCTGACTTGTGATATTTGAGCGAGAATGCGGTTTGTAAACCTGTTTTGACGGTGCTGGTTTGGTATACTGATCTTTTGACCTAGTTGCACTACAAACTGGACTGAGTGACCTTCTTCAATCTTGTATCCCTTTCTCTTAGCTTCGAAATGGTATAAGTTTCACCTCAATCCGATAAGCGTAGCCTCGGATGTGCCCATTCCGCAAAACCCTATCAAATCTGTTTTTTTTGTAAACTTCATTTCCGCATTTGTTATTAGTTGATTTATGTCCTTGTATTGTCTTGAGCCTATGGAACGGCTATTGAAATGCATTTGTGTTGTGTATAAACTTGGGCTTGAATGAGAAAAATAATGAAGCCAAAATGGCTGGAAAATTAGGTAAACACAAAGGGCGTGCTGCCCAAATTTTCGCTCAAGGACTAAGTTTCTATTTGAATTTGTATATTTTCGTTTGGCAAATACTATGATCGTTTTACCATTCCAAAACATGATACCTCTTCAATTTGAAACGCCAAATGTTTACTTACTCTGTACCCAAAATATAGAAGTATGAGTTAGGGTTTTATCGGCCACAAGTGAACTACTTTCAAGTACGGTTTTAAGAGTCTTCCTTTTCCATATGATTTTCATCAAAACCCTTGTTATATAACCTCTACTTGAATATATAGTGACTTTTAGTCATACAAACGATTCTTTACGATTCCGAAAGAATATTTTCTTAGCCTATCTATTTGTCTTTTGATTTGTCGTTAGTCAAATGTTTTCCGTTGGAATTCTATAAGCCTTTTGAGCTTGGTTTTGCGATTGATTTTGAAACCCTAGTTATTTTCATCCTTGGGTCCAAACAACCCTATTTTTACTTGAAAGTTATCTTTACACGTTTTACTCCTAATTAGTCGGGTTTCTTCGTTTCCCCTTAAATGTTTTGCTCGATAAACTGTAATATGTTCTCTTGTTCAATCTTAGGTTTCATTGGTGACTAAGGGTAATATCCGGAAGGATATTTTGCACGTTATTTTGCATAACTAGGTGAGTGTTCTTTGTTTGTTATATTTCCTTGACTTATTGGCTTGTTATTATTGATTGATAATGTGTTAAGTGCTTTTAATGATTGTTAAAACGAGTTTTCTAGGCGAGTGTGTACTTTATCGCACTCGACCTAAATAAATGTGAAATTTTCAATGATTAAATGATTAAATGCTAGTTGCGCATGAATGTAAGCCGTTTGGCTGAACTGGGCCCTGCCCTTCGTTACCGATCGACTCGAGCCAGAAGCGGACTCGGTCGGGCGATATGGTGACCCTGGGTGAATTTGGTATATTCGAGTATTGCCTTGTAGTCCGGCTACGTCCGGATGGGTGGAGTCCGGCCAACGTCCGGATGGGTGGAGTCCGGTCAACGTCCGGAAGGGGATGAATGAACGAACGAAGGCACGAGGGTTTACTTCTCAAAAAGGAAATTTTCAAATAATTGGAGGAATAAGGGGAAATGTCTGGAGAACGAACGAACGAACGAATAGCTCCATGTGAGCCCGTATCCTTTTAATGAATGTTACTATCGCTTTCCATTGTAAATGTTTCTTGAATTATTGATACTCCATGTTTAATGTATTGAATTGATTGTTTGATTATCTGTTCGGAACCTCACTGAGCTTTTAGCTCACCCCTTTAGTTTTGTTTTCCTTAACAGGGGACGGCGAGCAGAATGAGAGCATAGACTAGCCAGTCTAGTTCTTTTGTTTCTTTTGTTTCTTTTGTAGTGGTTCTCGCCTAGTGCTTGGCACGGGCTGGACGTATGAAGGATTGAGAACCTTTGTATATTCGATCTTTACACTCCCTTTTGGGGATGGCAATGTATATAAGTTTCGCTTTAAGTTCTGGATCGTTGCCCTATTTATTCTTGTGATTTATTCAGATTTTAAGTGAGGACTGTAGTGAATGAGTGAGTCCCGGCGAGAGTTGGGCAGGCGGTCCGCCGAACCCTGGGGTACGCCCTAGGGAAAGGTGGGGCCGTCACAGGTGGTATCAGAGCTTAGGCTTCAGATATCTGTAGTGTATCCTAGGCTTGAAGTTTAGGATGCCGGACTGTGGGATTCGATTTGACTTGAAAGTTAAGCGATTGAGGGATAAAACCTATAGCTGCTTCGCGTGGTCTCTGTGCGGAGTGACCCTGGACTAAGCGGTGAATAAGTATGAAGGACTAAGTGAAGCTATGAATTGCGAATGTTATAGGTCTTAAATCTTTCTCATGGTATCTGAGGACCATAGATAGGTATGTCAGGTAGGAATTCCGATTGTAGATAGTTTACTCTTGGGACTGCAGCTCGAGATGTGAATTATCTTATTTCGGATTCTCGTGCCTGAGTACTCTAGAGTTACGGCGCTGCTAAGGACTTGAGACTTGTATTTTGGGAACATGAACAGGCTTTGTCTGACTAGAATGAGCACAAGAGGTCAGGGACATCTAGTTTGGATAGTAAGTGACGTGAGAGACCGGACGGGCTGATACTGGGACGACTTTACCTTTTCCTTTTGATTTACCTGTATATTGTTACTACATGACGTTAGTATACCTGTGTGTACATGGTTATCTGTCCAACTTGATATGTATTTGTGTATTTGCTTATCCGTCTTCTTCATATGGCGTGTTATGTGCGTATATATTGATTTGTGTATTTGGAATGCTAGAATTTGTTACTGTAGTCAATTTACTGTGTTTATTCACTAAATTACCTTTTTGGGGGAAAAGAAAAGAAAAGAGAGGGGGAAAACATATATATGGACGGGAGACGTAGTCGTGGACGTGGAGCTAGTCGTGGCCGTGGAGCTAGGCAAGCTCAAGAACCGAGAGAAGAAAGAGAAACAGTGGCCGAGCAAGAACAGGGACCGAGGGTTGAGGCTGGAGATCAAATGGCGACGGCGATGCGACAAATGACAAATATCCTGGCACGACTGGTAGATCAACAAGGTCAAATGCCAGTGAATCAACCCCGGAATCCTGAGATCGGAGAGGATAAGGCTCTTGAGAGGTTCCAAAAGTTTCTACCTCCGAAATTTCAAGGAGGGCCTGATCCAGATATAGCTGAGCAGTGGTTGGAGGCAATGATTAATATCTTCGCGGCTTTGAATTACACGGAGCAAAGACAAGTAAATTTTGCTGTATTTCAATTCGAAGGACCAGCCCGCGCGTGGTGGAATGTAATTAAGGCCAAGTGGGAAAGAGAACAGACGGTATGGACATGGGCGAACTTTGTAAGGGAATTTAATGAAAAGTATCTCCCACCTTTAGTCCAAGAAAGGTGGGATGACGAATTTATTGGGTTGCGTCAGGGAACCCTAAGTGTGGCTGAATATGAGACCAAATTTACTAGACTGTCTAAATTCGCTTCCGAATTGGTGGTAACGGAGCGACGGAGAATAAGACGATTTATACAAGGACTAAATTTGGAAATCCAGGAGGCATTAGCGGCAGTTCAAGTTAATACGTTTACAGAGGCTCTTGAGAAGGCCCAAAGAATTGAGGATGTGAAAGCCCAAGTAAAAGCCTTTCAAACGCGGAAAAGAGATACATCCAGCAGTATACCTGAGGAATCTGGAGAAAAGATACTGCTCTCCAAAGTGCAAAAAGTGAACCATTCACCTCGCCCACCTTGGACATTAAGAGCAGTCGATGAAAGGTCCATGAAAGGAAGTCAGATCGGATCAAAGGACATTTCTCGAGAAGATCCAACAGTAGTTCCTCGATTGGCCTGTGGATACTGTGGAAAGGCAAATCACACTGAGAATGATTGCTGGCGAAAAGGGGGAAAATGTTTGATTTGTGGGAGTAGCAATCATCAACTTAGCAATTGCCCGAAGAAACAGCCACGAGAGGGTAGTACTCAACAAGTGGAAGGAACCAAACTGAAACAAATTCATGAAAGAGGAAACCGAACAAAGGTATCAACACAAGTTTATGCCGTAGATCAGCACCGAGTTCTGGGGTCCTCCGAGGCGACGGAAGGTATGAATTTCGAGGTCGAAATTCTTTTAAGGGGGAGAGAGTGTGAGGACTCGCAAATTTCTTATATTTTTCTCAAAAATGCCTTTTATTTGGAAATTATTCATTTATTATAGCCTACTACCCAGTAATTCCATAATAAGTGCAAATGAACCTAGAAAGTAGGGTTTCACTTTTCGGTTTCAAGACTGGAGCAAATTAGGGTTTTCGCGATTTTTCACCGGATGATTTTTCGGTACGAAGCAAGGATCAAATTTGGTGATTAAAAGTGACTTTTAGGTGAGAAATAATATGTGATTAGAAGCAATGATATAAGGTTAGTGAATAGGAAGTAAAAACCCTAATACGTGCGATTTAAGGAAAAACGGTGCGAACCGACGTGTACCGCGCACTACCTATTGAACGCACCGCTGGACCACCACTTTCTTACCACATGAGCTCATTGATATTTGAGCAAAATATCCCCTCATTTCCAGCTGCCTTTGACCGAAATTTGTGGCCAAAAGTGCAAGGAGAAGAAAGAGAAAATTTTGTGATTGTGGTTGATCCAAGTGTTGGCAAAACTTGTGGCTTAGACTAATCCTAATCTTCTTGCCTTTTAATCACCATAGAGCAGCCTTTCTTCTTCATTTTTCCTTGAGCTTGGCCGAGACAAGAGAGAGAGAAAGGGGGAGCAAGAGAAAACAATTTTCTTCTTGATTTGCACCATCTAAGTGAGGAATCAAAATTCTAAACCGATTAAAGAGTGAGTTGTGGGCTTGGGAAGCTAGGGGAACTAAAAATTTCCAAAGGTGGTGAAGTATCACTCTTTCAAGCTTTGTTTTGAGGTATAAGATCTGATCATGGTTCTTGTTCTTTTAATTTCTGGTTTAAGATGTTATCTAGCTCATGTTTTGATTAGACTACAAGTTATACAAGTTGTTGTGGTGATTTTGGATGATATATGCAAGTTAGGGTTTGATGATTTTCTGCCTAAACTTGTTGTATGGTTAGTATATGTTGTATATAAGATTATATAAGGGGCTTTGGTAGTGATTGGAACAAGGAAAGGAAGAAAATTCAATTGAAAACCAAAATTTCCAGATTTCTGGAATTTCATGTTTCAGTTCTGCCCGGTACTGTTACTCATAGTTAGAGGCCGAATTAGGCTTGGAATAAAACATAAAAGTTGTATAGAATGATATTTTATAGGTGCCTACAAAATTTCAACTCAATCAGAGCAACGTAGCCTGTGAAAAGACCGATTTACCCCTGCTGCCCTGTTTCTACCCGAACTTGATAATTGCCTCTGTAATTGGTTAATTTGATTGGGAATGCTTCTGATTTAGTTGTTGATGTCTTCTTAAGAATTGTAGCCTTGTATCTTAGTTTTCGGATGGCTTTGGAATCACTTGATTTGGACTTAGGGAGCCTGACTTGTGATATTTGAGCGAGAATGCGGTTTGTAAACCTGTTTTGACGGTGCTGGTTTGGTATACTGATCTTTTGACCTAGTTGCACTACAAACTGGACTGAGTGACCTTCTTCAATCTTGTATCCCTTTCTCTTAGCTTCGAAATGGTATAAGTTTCACCTCAATCCGATAAGCGTAGCCTCGGATGTGCCCATTCCGCAAAACCCTATCAAATCTGTTTTTTTTGTAAACTTCATTTCCGCATTTGTTATTAGTTGATTTATGTCCTTGTATTGTCTTGAGCCTATGGAACGGCTATTGAAATGCATTTGTGTTGTGTATAAACTTGGGCTTGAATGAGAAAAATAATGAAGCCAAAATGGCTGGAAAATTAGGTAAACACAAAGGGCGTGCTGCCCAAATTTTCGCTCAAGGACTAAGTTTCTATTTGAATTTGTATATTTTCGTTTGGCAAATACTATGATCGTTTTACCATTCCAAAACATGATACCTCTTCAATTTGAAACGCCAAATGTTTACTTACTCTGTACCCAAAATATAGAAGTATGAGTTAGGGTTTTATCGGCCACAAGTGAACTACTTTCAAGTACGGTTTTAAGAGTCTTCCTTTTCCATATGATTTTCATCAAAACCCTTGTTATATAACCTCTACTTGAATATATAGTGACTTTTAGTCATACAAACGATTCTTTACGATTCCGAAAGAATATTTTCTTAGCCTATCTATTTGTCTTTTGATTTGTCGTTAGTCAAATGTTTTCCGTTGGAATTCTATAAGCCTTTTGAGCTTGGTTTTGCGATTGATTTTGAAACCCTAGTTATTTTCATCCTTGGGTCCAAACAACCCTATTTTTACTTGAAAGTTATCTTTACACGTTTTACTCCTAATTAGTCGGGTTTCTTCGTTTCCCCTTAAATGTTTTGCTCGATAAACTGTAATATGTTCTCTTGTTCAATCTTAGGTTTCATTGGTGACTAAGGGTAATATCCGGAAGGATATTTTGCACGTTATTTTGCATAACTAGGTGAGTGTTCTTTGTTTGTTATATTTCCTTGACTTATTGGCTTGTTATTATTGATTGATAATGTGTTAAGTGCTTTTAATGATTGTTAAAACGAGTTTTCTAGGCGAGTGTGTACTTTATCGCACTCGACCTAAATAAATGTGAAATTTTCAATGATTAAATGATTAAATGCTAGTTGCGCATGAATGTAAGCCGTTTGGCTGAACTGGGCCCTGCCCTTCGTTACCGATCGACTCGAGCCAGAAGCGGACTCGGTCGGGCGATATGGTGACCCTGGGTGAATTTGGTATATTCGAGTATTACCTTGTAGTCCGGCTACGTCCGGATGGGTGGAGTCCGGCCAACGTCCGGATGGGTGGAGTCCGGTCAACGTCCGGAAGGGGATGAATGAACGAACGAAGGCACGAGGGTTTACTTCTCAAAAAGGAAATTTTCAAATAATTGGAGGAATAAGGGGAAATGTCTGGAGAACGAACGAACGAACGAATAGCTCCATGTGAGCCCGTATCCTTTTAATGAATGTTACTATCGCTTTCCATTGTAAATGTTTCTTGAATTATTGATACTCCATGTTTAATGTATTGAATTGATTGTTTGATTATCTGTTCGGAACCTCACTGAGCTTTTAGCTCACCCCTTTAGTTTTGTTTTCCTTAACAGGGGACGGCGAGCAGAATGAGAGCATAGACTAGCCAGTCTAGTTCTTTTGTTTCTTTTGTTTCTTTTGTAGTGGTTCTCGCCTAGTGCTTGGCACGGGCTGGACGTATGAAGGATTGAGAACCTTTGTATATTCGATCTTTACACTCCCTTTTGGGGATGGCAATGTATATAAGTTTCGCTTTAAGTTCTGGATCGTTGCCCTATTTATTCTTGTGATTTATTCAGATTTTAAGTGAGGACTGTAGTGAATGAGTGAGTCCCGGCGAGAGTTGGGCAGGCGGTCCGCCGAACCCTGGGGTACGCCCTAGGGAAAGGTGGGGCCGTCACAGGTGGTATCAGAGCTTAGGCTTCAGATATCTGTAGTGTATCCTAGGCTTGAAGTTTAGGATGCCGGACTGTGGGATTCGATTTGACTTGAAAGTTAAGCGATTGAGGGATAAAACCTATAGCTGCTTCGCGTGGTCTCTGTGCGGAGTGACCCTGGACTAAGCGGTGAATAAGTATGAAGGACTAAGTGAAGCTATGAATTGCGAATGTTATAGGTCTTAAATCTTTCTCATGGTATCTGAGGACCATAGATAGGTATGTCAGGTAGGAATTCCGATTGTAGATAGTTTACTCTTGGGACTGCAGCTCGAGATGTGAATTATCTTATTTCGGATTCTCGTGCCTGAGTACTCTAGAGTTACGGCGCTGCTAAGGACTTGAGACTTGTATTTTGGGAACATGAACAGGCTTTGTCTGACTAGAATGAGCACAAGAGGTCAGGGACATCTAGTTTGGATAGTAAGTGACGTGAGAGACCGGACGGGCTGATACTGGGACGACTTTACCTTTTCCTTTTGATTTACCTGTATATTGTTACTACATGACGTTAGTATACCTGTGTGTACATGGTTATCTGTCCAACTTGATATGTATTTGTGTATTTGCTTAT
Source organism: Coffea arabica (assembly GCF_036785885.1). NCBI lineage: Eukaryota > Viridiplantae > Streptophyta > Magnoliopsida > Gentianales > Rubiaceae > Coffea > Coffea arabica. The sequence continues at coordinate 22,650,218 of NC_092311.1, read as the reverse complement.
CCGTCTTCTTCATATGGCGTGTTATGTGCGTATATATTGATTTGTGTATTTGGAATGCTAGAATTTGTTACTGTAGTCAATTTACTGTGTTTATTCACTAAATTACCTTTTTGGGGGAAAAGAAAAGAAAAGAGAGGGGGAAAACATATATATGGACGGGAGACGTAGTCGTGGACGTGGAGCTAGTCGTGGCCGTGGAGCTAGGCAAGCTCAAGAACCGAGAGAAGAAAGAGAAACAGTGGCCGAGCAAGAACAGGGACCGAGGGTTGAGGCTGGAGATCAAATGGCGACGGCGATGCGACAAATGACAAATATCCTGGCACGACTGGTAGATCAACAAGGTCAAATGCCAGTGAATCAACCCCGGAATCCTGAGATCGGAGAGGATAAGGCTCTTGAGAGGTTCCAAAAGTTTCTACCTCCGAAATTTCAAGGAGGGCCTGATCCAGATATAGCTGAGCAGTGGTTGGAGGCAATGATTAATATCTTCGCGGCTTTGAATTACACGGAGCAAAGACAAGTAAATTTTGCTGTATTTCAATTCGAAGGACCAGCCCGCGCGTGGTGGAATGTAATTAAGGCCAAGTGGGAAAGAGAACAGACGGTATGGACATGGGCGAACTTTGTAAGGGAATTTAATGAAAAGTATCTCCCACCTTTAGTCCAAGAAAGGTGGGATGACGAATTTATTGGGTTGCGTCAGGGAACCCTAAGTGTGGCTGAATATGAGACCAAATTTACTAGACTGTCTAAATTCGCTTCCGAATTGGTGGTAACGGAGCGACGGAGAATAAGACGATTTATACAAGGACTAAATTTGGAAATCCAGGAGGCATTAGCGGCAGTTCAAGTTAATACGTTTACAGAGGCTCTTGAGAAGGCCCAAAGAATTGAGGATGTGAAAGCCCAAGTAAAAGCCTTTCAAACGCGGAAAAGAGATACATCCAGCAGTATACCTGAGGAATCTGGAGAAAAGATACTGCTCTCCAAAGTGCAAAAAGTGAACCATTCACCTCGCCCACCTTGGACATTAAGAGCAGTCGATGAAAGGTCCATGAAAGGAAGTCAGATCGGATCAAAGGACATTTCTCGAGAAGATCCAACAGTAGTTCCTCGATTGGCCTGTGGATACTGTGGAAAGGCAAATCACACTGAGAATGATTGCTGGCGAAAAGGGGGAAAATGTTTGATTTGTGGGAGTAGCAATCATCAACTTAGCAATTGCCCGAAGAAACAGCCACGAGAGGGTAGTACTCAACAAGTGGAAGGAACCAAACTGAAACAAATTCATGAAAGAGGAAACCGAACAAAGGTATCAACACAAGTTTATGCCGTAGATCAGCACCGAGTTCTGGGGTCCTCCGAGGCGACGGAAGGTATGAATTTCGAGGTCGAAATTCTTTTAAGGGGGAGAGAGTGTGAGGACTCGCAAATTTCTTATATTTTTCTCAAAAATGCCTTTTATTTGGAAATTATTCATTTATTATAGCCTACTACCCAGTAATTCCATAATAAGTGCAAATGAACCTAGAAAGTAGGGTTTCACTTTTCGGTTTCAAGACTGGAGCAAATTAGGGTTTTCGCGATTTTTCACCGGATGATTTTTCGGTACGAAGCAAGGATCAAATTTGGTGATTAAAAGTGACTTTTAGGTGAGAAATAATATGTGATTAGAAGCAATGATATAAGGTTAGTGAATAGGAAGTAAAAACCCTAATACGTGCGATTTAAGGAAAAACGGTGCGAACCGACGTGTACCGCGCACTACCTATTGAACGCACCGCTGGACCACCACTTTCTTACCACATGAGCTCATTGATATTTGAGCAAAATATCCCCTCATTTCCAGCTGCCTTTGACCGAAATTTGTGGCCAAAAGTGCAAGGAGAAGAAAGAGAAAATTTTGTGATTGTGGTTGATCCAAGTGTTGGCAAAACTTGTGGCTTAGACTAATCCTAATCTTCTTGCCTTTTAATCACCATAGAGCAGCCTTTCTTCTTCATTTTTCCTTGAGCTTGGCCGAGACAAGAGAGAGAGAAAGGGGGAGCAAGAGAAAACAATTTTCTTCTTGATTTGCACCATCTAAGTGAGGAATCAAAATTCTAAACCGATTAAAGAGTGAGTTGTGGGCTTGGGAAGCTAGGGGAACTAAAAATTTCCAAAGGTGGTGAAGTATCACTCTTTCAAGCTTTGTTTTGAGGTATAAGATCTGATCATGGTTCTTGTTCTTTTAATTTCTGGTTTAAGATGTTATCTAGCTCATGTTTTGATTAGACTACAAGTTATACAAGTTGTTGTGGTGATTTTGGATGATATATGCAAGTTAGGGTTTGATGATTTTCTGCCTAAACTTGTTGTATGGTTAGTATATGTTGTATATAAGATTATATAAGGGGCTTTGGTAGTGATTGGAACAAGGAAAGGAAGAAAATTCAATTGAAAACCAAAATTTCCAGATTTCTGGAATTTCATGTTTCAGTTCTGCCCGGTACTGTTACTCATAGTTAGAGGCCGAATTAGGCTTGGAATAAAACATAAAAGTTGTATAGAATGATATTTTATAGGTGCCTACAAAATTTCAACTCAATCAGAGCAACGTAGCCTGTGAAAAGACCGATTTACCCCTGCTGCCCTGTTTCTACCCGAACTTGATAATTGCCTCTGTAATTGGTTAATTTGATTGGGAATGCTTCTGATTTAGTTGTTGATGTCTTCTTAAGAATTGTAGCCTTGTATCTTAGTTTTCGGATGGCTTTGGAATCACTTGATTTGGACTTAGGGAGCCTGACTTGTGATATTTGAGCGAGAATGCGGTTTGTAAACCTGTTTTGACGGTGCTGGTTTGGTATACTGATCTTTTGACCTAGTTGCACTACAAACTGGACTGAGTGACCTTCTTCAATCTTGTATCCCTTTCTCTTAGCTTCGAAATGGTATAAGTTTCACCTCAATCCGATAAGCGTAGCCTCGGATGTGCCCATTCCGCAAAACCCTATCAAATCTGTTTTTTTTGTAAACTTCATTTCCGCATTTGTTATTAGTTGATTTATGTCCTTGTATTGTCTTGAGCCTATGGAACGGCTATTGAAATGCATTTGTGTTGTGTATAAACTTGGGCTTGAATGAGAAAAATAATGAAGCCAAAATGGCTGGAAAATTAGGTAAACACAAAGGGCGTGCTGCCCAAATTTTCGCTCAAGGACTAAGTTTCTATTTGAATTTGTATATTTTCGTTTGGCAAATACTATGATCGTTTTACCATTCCAAAACATGATACCTCTTCAATTTGAAACGCCAAATGTTTACTTACTCTGTACCCAAAATATAGAAGTATGAGTTAGGGTTTTATCGGCCACAAGTGAACTACTTTCAAGTACGGTTTTAAGAGTCTTCCTTTTCCATATGATTTTCATCAAAACCCTTGTTATATAACCTCTACTTGAATATATAGTGACTTTTAGTCATACAAACGATTCTTTACGATTCCGAAAGAATATTTTCTTAGCCTATCTATTTGTCTTTTGATTTGTCGTTAGTCAAATGTTTTCCGTTGGAATTCTATAAGCCTTTTGAGCTTGGTTTTGCGATTGATTTTGAAACCCTAGTTATTTTCATCCTTGGGTCCAAACAACCCTATTTTTACTTGAAAGTTATCTTTACACGTTTTACTCCTAATTAGTCGGGTTTCTTCGTTTCCCCTTAAATGTTTTGCTCGATAAACTGTAATATGTTCTCTTGTTCAATCTTAGGTTTCATTGGTGACTAAGGGTAATATCCGGAAGGATATTTTGCACGTTATTTTGCATAACTAGGTGAGTGTTCTTTGTTTGTTATATTTCCTTGACTTATTGGCTTGTTATTATTGATTGATAATGTGTTAAGTGCTTTTAATGATTGTTAAAACGAGTTTTCTAGGCGAGTGTGTACTTTATCGCACTCGACCTAAATAAATGTGAAATTTTCAATGATTAAATGATTAAATGCTAGTTGCGCATGAATGTAAGCCGTTTGGCTGAACTGGGCCCTGCCCTTCGTTACCGATCGACTCGAGCCAGAAGCGGACTCGGTCGGGCGATATGGTGACCCTGGGTGAATTTGGTATATTCGAGTATTACCTTGTAGTCCGGCTACGTCCGGATGGGTGGAGTCCGGCCAACGTCCGGATGGGTGGAGTCCGGTCAACGTCCGGAAGGGGATGAATGAACGAACGAAGGCACGAGGGTTTACTTCTCAAAAAGGAAATTTTCAAATAATTGGAGGAATAAGGGGAAATGTCTGGAGAACGAACGAACGAACGAATAGCTCCATGTGAGCCCGTATCCTTTTAATGAATGTTACTATCGCTTTCCATTGTAAATGTTTCTTGAATTATTGATACTCCATGTTTAATGTATTGAATTGATTGTTTGATTATCTGTTCGGAACCTCACTGAGCTTTTAGCTCACCCCTTTAGTTTTGTTTTCCTTAACAGGGGACGGCGAGCAGAATGAGAGCATAGACTAGCCAGTCTAGTTCTTTTGTTTCTTTTGTTTCTTTTGTAGTGGTTCTCGCCTAGTGCTTGGCACGGGCTGGACGTATGAAGGATTGAGAACCTTTGTATATTCGATCTTTACACTCCCTTTTGGGGATGGCAATGTATATAAGTTTCGCTTTAAGTTCTGGATCGTTGCCCTATTTATTCTTGTGATTTATTCAGATTTTAAGTGAGGACTGTAGTGAATGAGTGAGTCCCGGCGAGAGTTGGGCAGGCGGTCCGCCGAACCCTGGGGTACGCCCTAGGGAAAGGTGGGGCCGTCACAGGTGGTATCAGAGCTTAGGCTTCAGATATCTGTAGTGTATCCTAGGCTTGAAGTTTAGGATGCCGGACTGTGGGATTCGATTTGACTTGAAAGTTAAGCGATTGAGGGATAAAACCTATAGCTGCTTCGCGTGGTCTCTGTGCGGAGTGACCCTGGACTAAGCGGTGAATAAGTATGAAGGACTAAGTGAAGCTATGAATTGCGAATGTTATAGGTCTTAAATCTTTCTCATGGTATCTGAGGACCATAGATAGGTATGTCAGGTAGGAATTCCGATTGTAGATAGTTTACTCTTGGGACTGCAGCTCGAGATGTGAATTATCTTATTTCGGATTCTCGTGCCTGAGTACTCTAGAGTTACGGCGCTGCTAAGGACTTGAGACTTGTATTTTGGGAACATGAACAGGCTTTGTCTGACTAGAATGAGCACAAGAGGTCAGGGACATCTAGTTTGGATAGTAAGTGACGTGAGAGACCGGACGGGCTGATACTGGGACGACTTTACCTTTTCCTTTTGATTTACCTGTATATTGTTACTACATGACGTTAGTATACCTGTGTGTACATGGTTATCTGTCCAACTTGATATGTATTTGTGTATTTGCTTATCCGTCTTCTTGATATGGCGTGTTATGTGCGTATATATTGATTTGTGTATTTGGAATGCTAGAATTTGTTACTGTAGTCAATTTACTGTGTTTATTCACTAAATTACCTTTTTGGGGGAAAAGAAAAGAAAAGAGAGGGGGAAAACATATATATGGACGGGAGACGTAGTCGTGGACGTGGAGCTAGTCGTGGCCGTGGAGCTAGGCAAGCTCAAGAACCGAGAGAAGAAAGAGAAACAGTGGCCGAGCAAGAACAGGGACCGAGGGTTGAGGCTGGAGATCAAATGGCGACGGCGATGCGACAAATGACAAATATCCTGGCACGACTGGTAGATCAACAAGGTCAAATGCCAGTGAATCAACCCCGGAATCCTGAGATCGGAGAGGATAAGGCTCTTGAGAGGTTCCAAAAGTTTCTACCTCCGAAATTTCAAGGAGGGCCTGATCCAGATATAGCTGAGCAGTGGTTGGAGGCAATGATTAATATCTTCGCGGCTTTGAATTACACGGAGCAAAGACAAGTAAATTTTGCTGTATTTCAATTCGAAGGACCAGCCCGCGCGTGGTGGAATGTAATTAAGGCCAAGTGGGAAAGAGAACAGACGGTATGGACATGGGCGAACTTTGTAAGGGAATTTAATGAAAAGTATCTCCCACCTTTAGTCCAAGAAAGGTGGGATGACGAATTTATTGGGTTGCGTCAGGGAACCCTAAGTGTGGCTGAATATGAGACCAAATTTACTAGACTGTCTAAATTCGCTTCCGAATTGGTGGTAACGGAGCGACGGAGAATAAGACGATTTATACAAGGACTAAATTTGGAAATCCAGGAGGCATTAGCGGCAGTTCAAGTTAATACGTTTACAGAGGCTCTTGAGAAGGCCCAAAGAATTGAGGATGTGAAAGCCCAAGTAAAAGCCTTTCAAACGCGGAAAAGAGATACATCCAGCAGTATACCTGAGGAATCTGGAGAAAAGATACTGCTCTCCAAAGTGCAAAAAGTGAACCATTCACCTCGCCCACCTTGGACATTAAGAGCAGTCGATGAAAGGTCCATGAAAGGAAGTCAGATCGGATCAAAGGACATTTCTCGAGAAGATCCAACAGTAGTTCCTCGATTGGCCTGTGGATACTGTGGAAAGGCAAATCACACTGAGAATGATTGCTGGCGAAAAGGGGGAAAATGTTTGATTTGTGGGAGTAGCAATCATCAACTTAGCAATTGCCCGAAGAAACAGCCACGAGAGGGTAGTACTCAACAAGTGGAAGGAACCAAACTGAAACAAATTCATGAAAGAGGAAACCGAACAAAGGTATCAACACAAGTTTATGCCGTTGATCAGCACCGAGTTCTGGGGTCCTCCGAGGCGACGGAAGGTATGAATTTCGAGGTCGAAATTCTTTTAAGGGGGAGAGAGTGTGAGGACTCGCAAATTTCTTATATTTTTCTCAAAAATGCCTTTTATTTGGAAATTATTCATTTATTATAGCCTACTACCCAGTAATTCCATAATAAGTGCAAATGAACCTAGAAAGTAGGGTTTCACTTTTCGGTTTCAAGACTGGAGCAAATTAGGGTTTTCGCGATTTTTCACCGGATGATTTTTCGGTACGAAGCAAGGATCAAATTTGGTGATTAAAAGTGACTTTTAGGTGAGAAATAATATGTGATTAGAAGCAATGATATAAGGTTAGTGAATAGGAAGTAAAAACCCTAATACGTGCGATTTAAGGAAAAACGGTGCGAACCGACGTGTACCGCGCACTACCTATTGAACGCACCGCTGGACCACCACTTTCTTACCACATGAGCTCATTGATATTTGAGCAAAATATCCCCTCATTTCCAGCTGCCTTTGACCGAAATTTGTGGCCAAAAGTGCAAGGAGAAGAAAGAGAAAATTTTGTGATTGTGGTTGATCCAAGTGTTGGCAAAACTTGTGGCTTAGACTAATCCTAATCTTCTTGCCTTTTAATCACCATAGAGCAGCCTTTCTTCTTCATTTTTCCTTGAGCTTGGCCGAGACAAGAGAGAGAGAAAGGGGGAGCAAGAGAAAACAATTTTCTTCTTGATTTGCACCATCTAAGTGAGGAATCAAAATTCTAAACCGATTAAAGAGTGAGTTGTGGGCTTGGGAAGCTAGGGGAACTAAAAATTTCCAAAGGTGGTGAAGTATCACTCTTTCAAGCTTTGTTTTGAGGTATAAGATCTGATCATGGTTCTTGTTCTTTTAATTTCTGGTTTAAGATGTTATCTAGCTCATGTTTTGATTAGACTACAAGTTATACAAGTTGTTGTGGTGATTTTGGATGATATATGCAAGTTAGGGTTTGATGATTTTCTGCCTAAACTTGTTGTATGGTTAGTATATGTTGTATATAAGATTATATAAGGGGCTTTGGTAGTGATTGGAACAAGGAAAGGAAGAAAATTCAATTGAAAACCAAAATTTCCAGATTTCTGGAATTTCATGTTTCAGTTCTGCCCGGTACTGTTACTCATAGTTAGAGGCCGAATTAGGCTTGGAATAAAACATAAAAGTTGTATAGAATGATATTTTATAGGTGCCTACAAAATTTCAACTCAATCAGAGCAACGTAGCCTGTGAAAAGACCGATTTACCCCTGCTGCCCTGTTTCTACCCGAACTTGATAATTGCCTCTGTAATTGGTTAATTTGATTGGGAATGCTTCTGATTTAGTTGTTGATGTCTTCTTAAGAATTGTAGCCTTGTATCTTAGTTTTCGGATGGCTTTGGAATCACTTGATTTGGACTTAGGGAGCCTGACTTGTGATATTTGAGCGAGAATGCGGTTTGTAAACCTGTTTTGACGGTGCTGGTTTGGTATACTGATCTTTTGACCTAGTTGCACTACAAACTGGACTGAGTGACCTTCTTCAATCTTGTATCCCTTTCTCTTAGCTTCGAAATGGTATAAGTTTCACCTCAATCCGATAAGCGTAGCCTCGGATGTGCCCATTCCGCAAAACCCTATCAAATCTGTTTTTTTTGTAAACTTCATTTCCGCATTTGTTATTAGTTGATTTATGTCCTTGTATTGTCTTGAGCCTATGGAACGGCTATTGAAATGCATTTGTGTTGTGTATAAACTTGGGCTTGAATGAGAAAAATAATGAAGCCAAAATGGCTGGAAAATTAGGTAAACACAAAGGGCGTGCTGCCCAAATTTTCGCTCAAGGACTAAGTTTCTATTTGAATTTGTATATTTTCGTTTGGCAAATACTATGATCGTTTTACCATTCCAAAACATGATACCTCTTCAATTTGAAACGCCAAATGTTTACTTACTCTGTACCCAAAATATAGAAGTATGAGTTAGGGTTTTATCGGCCACAAGTGAACTACTTTCAAGTACGGTTTTAAGAGTCTTCCTTTTCCATATGATTTTCATCAAAACCCTTGTTATATAACCTCTACTTGAATATATAGTGACTTTTAGTCATACAAACGATTCTTTACGATTCCGAAAGAATATTTTCTTAGCCTATCTATTTGTCTTTTGATTTGTCGTTAGTCAAATGTTTTCCGTTGGAATTCTATAAGCCTTTTGAGCTTGGTTTTGCGATTGATTTTGAAACCCTAGTTATTTTCATCCTTGGGTCCAAACAACCCTATTTTTACTTGAAAGTTATCTTTACACGTTTTACTCCTAATTAGTCGGGTTTCTTCGTTTCCCCTTAAATGTTTTGCTCGATAAACTGTAATATGTTCTCTTGTTCAATCTTAGGTTTCATTGGTGACTAAGGGTAATATCCGGAAGGATATTTTGCACGTTATTTTGCATAACTAGGTGAGTGTTCTTTGTTTGTTATATTTCCTTGACTTATTGGCTTGTTATTATTGATTGATAATGTGTTAAGTGCTTTTAATGATTGTTAAAACGAGTTTTCTAGGCGAGTGTGTACTTTATCGCACTCGACCTAAATAAATGTGAAATTTTCAATGATTAAATGATTAAATGCTAGTTGCGCATGAATGTAAGCCGTTTGGCTGAACTGGGCCCTGCCCTTCGTTACCGATCGACTCGAGCCAGAAGCGGACTCGGTCGGGCGATATGGTGACCCTGGGTGAATTTGGTATATTCGAGTATTGCCTTGTAGTCCGGCTACGTCCGGATGGGTGGAGTCCGGCCAACGTCCGGATGGGTGGAGTCCGGTCAACGTCCGGAAGGGGATGAATGAACGAACGAAGGCACGAGGGTTTACTTCTCAAAAAGGAAATTTTCAAATAATTGGAGGAATAAGGGGAAATGTCTGGAGAACGAACGAACGAACGAATAGCTCCATGTGAGCCCGTATCCTTTTAATGAATGTTACTATCGCTTTCCATTGTAAATGTTTCTTGAATTATTGATACTCCATGTTTAATGTATTGAATTGATTGTTTGATTATCTGTTCGGAACCTCACTGAGCTTTTAGCTCACCCCTTTAGTTTTGTTTTCCTTAACAGGGGACGGCGAGCAGAATGAGAGCATAGACTAGCCAGTCTAGTTCTTTTGTTTCTTTTGTTTCTTTTGTAGTGGTTCTCGCCTAGTGCTTGGCACGGGCTGGACGTATGAAGGATTGAGAACCTTTGTATATTCGATCTTTACACTCCCTTTTGGGGATGGCAATGTATATAAGTTTCGCTTTAAGTTCTGGATCGTTGCCCTATTTATTCTTGTGATTTATTCAGATTTTAAGTGAGGACTGTAGTGAATGAGTGAGTCCCGGCGAGAGTTGGGCAGGCGGTCCGCCGAACCCTGGGGTACGCCCTAGGGAAAGGTGGGGCCGTCACAGGTGGTATCAGAGCTTAGGCTTCAGATATCTGTAGTGTATCCTAGGCTTGAAGTTTAGGATGCCGGACTGTGGGATTCGATTTGACTTGAAAGTTAAGCGATTGAGGGATAAAACCTATAGCTGCTTCGCGTGGTCTCTGTGCGGAGTGACCCTGGACTAAGCGGTGAATAAGTATGAAGGACTAAGTGAAGCTATGAATTGCGAATGTTATAGGTCTTAAATCTTTCTCATGGTATCTGAGGACCATAGATAGGTATGTCAGGTAGGAATTCCGATTGTAGATAGTTTACTCTTGGGACTGCAGCTCGAGATGTGAATTATCTTATTTCGGATTCTCGTGCCTGAGTACTCTAGAGTTACGGCGCTGCTAAGGACTTGAGACTTGTATTTTGGGAACATGAACAGGCTTTGTCTGACTAGAATGAGCACAAGAGGTCAGGGACATCTAGTTTGGATAGTAAGTGACGTGAGAGACCGGACGGGCTGATACTGGGACGACTTTACCTTTTCCTTTTGATTTACCTGTATATTGTTACTACATGACGTTAGTATACCTGTGTGTACATGGTTATCTGTCCAACTTGATATGTATTTGTGTATTTGCTTATCCGTCTTCTTGATATGGCGTGTTATGTGCGTATATATTGATTTGTGTATTTGGAATGCTAGAATTTGTTACTGTAGTCAATTTACTGTGTTTATTCACTAAATTACCTTTTTGGGGGAAAAGAAAAGAAAAGAGAGGGGGAAAACATATATATGGACGGGAGACGTAGTCGTGGACGTGGAGCTAGTCGTGGCCGTGGAGCTAGGCAAGCTCAAGAACCGAGAGAAGAAAGAGAAACAGTGGCCGAGCAAGAACAGGGACCGAGGGTTGAGGCTGGAGATCAAATGGCGACGGCGATGCGACAAATGACAAATATCCTGGCACGACTGGTAGATCAACAAGGTCAAATGCCAGTGAATCAACCCCGGAATCCTGAGATCGGAGAGGATAAGGCTCTTGAGAGGTTCCAAAAGTTTCTACCTCCGAAATTTCAAGGAGGGCCTGATCCAGATATAGCTGAGCAGTGGTTGGAGGCAATGATTAATATCTTCGCGGCTTTGAATTACACGGAGCAAAGACAAGTAAATTTTGCTGTATTTCAATTCGAAGGACCAGCCCGCGCGTGGTGGAATGTAATTAAGGCCAAGTGGGAAAGAGAACAGACGGTATGGACATGGGCGAACTTTGTAAGGGAATTTAATGAAAAGTATCTCCCACCTTTAGTCCAAGAAAGGTGGGATGACGAATTTATTGGGTTGCGTCAGGGAACCCTAAGTGTGGCTGAATATGAGACCAAATTTACTAGACTGTCTAAATTCGCTTCCGAATTGGTGGTAACGGAGCGACGGAGAATAAGACGATTTATACAAGGACTAAATTTGGAAATCCAGGAGGCATTAGCGGCAGTTCAAGTTAATACGTTTACAGAGGCTCTTGAGAAGGCCCAAAGAATTGAGGATGTGAAAGCCCAAGTAAAAGCCTTTCAAACGCGGAAAAGAGATACATCCAGCAGTATACCTGAGGAATCTGGAGAAAAGATACTGCTCTCCAAAGTGCAAAAAGTGAACCATTCACCTCGCCCACCTTGGACATTAAGAGCAGTCGATGAAAGGTCCATGAAAGGAAGTCAGATCGGATCAAAGGACATTTCTCGAGAAGATCCAACAGTAGTTCCTCGATTGGCCTGTGGATACTGTGGAAAGGCAAATCACACTGAGAATGATTGCTGGCGAAAAGGGGGAAAATGTTTGATTTGTGGGAGTAGCAATCATCAACTTAGCAATTGCCCGAAGAAACAGCCACGAGAGGGTAGTACTCAACAAGTGGAAGGAACCAAACTGAAACAAATTCATGAAAGAGGAAACCGAACAAAGGTATCAACACAAGTTTATGCCGTTGATCAGCACCGAGTTCTGGGGTCCTCCGAGGCGACGGAAGGTATGAATTTCGAGGTCGAAATTCTTTTAAGGGGGAGAGAGTGTGAGGACTCGCAAATTTCTTATATTTTTCTCAAAAATGCCTTTTATTTGGAAATTATTCATTTATTATAGCCTACTACCCAGTAATTCCATAATAAGTGCAAATGAACCTAGAAAGTAGGGTTTCACTTTTCGGTTTCAAGACTGGAGCAAATTAGGGTTTTCGCGATTTTTCACCGGATGATTTTTCGGTACGAAGCAAGGATCAAATTTGGTGATTAAAAGTGACTTTTAGGTGAGAAATAATATGTGATTAGAAGCAATGATATAAGGTTAGTGAATAGGAAGTAAAAACCCTAATACGTGCGATTTAAGGAAAAACGGTGCGAACCGACGTGTACCGCGCACTACCTATTGAACGCACCGCTGGACCACCACTTTCTTACCACATGAGCTCATTGATATTTGAGCAAAATATCCCCTCATTTCCAGCTGCCTTTGACCGAAATTTGTGGCCAAAAGTGCAAGGAGAAGAAAGAGAAAATTTTGTGATTGTGGTTGATCCAAGTGTTGGCAAAACTTGTGGCTTAGACTAATCCTAATCTTCTTGCCTTTTAATCACCATAGAGCAGCCTTTCTTCTTCATTTTTCCTTGAGCTTGGCCGAGACAAGAGAGAGAGAAAGGGGGAGCAAGAGAAAACAATTTTCTTCTTGATTTGCACCATCTAAGTGAGGAATCAAAATTCTAAACCGATTAAAGAGTGAGTTGTGGGCTTGGGAAGCTAGGGGAACTAAAAATTTCCAAAGGTGGTGAAGTATCACTCTTTCAAGCTTTGTTTTGAGGTATAAGATCTGATCATGGTTCTTGTTCTTTTAATTTCTGGTTTAAGATGTTATCTAGCTCATGTTTTGATTGGACTACAAGTTATACAAGTTGTTGTGGTGATTTTGGATGATATATGCAAGTTAGGGTTTGATGATTTTCTGCCTAAACTTGTTGTATGGTTAGTATATGTTGTATATAAGATTATATAAGGGGCTTTGGTAGTGATTGGAACAAGGAAAGGAAGAAAATTCAATTGAAAACCAAAATTTCCAGATTTCTGGAATTTCATGTTTCAGTTCTGCCCGGTACTGTTACTCATAGTTAGAGGCCGAATTAGGCTTGGAATAAAACATAAAAGTTGTATAGAATGATATTTTATAGGTGCCTACAAAATTTCAACTCAATCAGAGCAACGTAGCCTGTGAAAAGACCGGTTTACCCCTGCTGCCCTGTTTCTACCCGAACTTGATAATTGCCTCTGTAATTGGTTAATTTGATTGGGAATGCTTCTGATTTAGTTGTTGATGTCTTCTTAAGAATTGTAGCCTTGTATCTTAGTTTTCGGATGGCTTTGGAATCACTTGATTTGGACTTAGGGAGCCTGACTTGTGATATTTGAGCGAGAATGCGGTTTGTAAACCTGTTTTGACGGTGCTGGTTTGGTATACTGATCTTTTGACCTAGTTTCACTACAAACTGGACTGAGTGACCTTCTTCAATCTTGTATCCCTTTCTCTTAGCTTCGAAATGGTATAAGTTTCACCTCAATCCGATAAGCGTAGCCTCGGATGTGCCCATTCCGCAAAACCCTATCAAATCTGTTTTTTTTGTAAACTTCATTTCCGCATTTGTTATTAGTTGATTTATGTCCTTGTATTGTCTTGAGCCTATGGAACGGCTATTGAAATGCATTTGTGTTGTGTATAAACTTGGGCTTGAATGAGAAAAATAATGAAGCCAAAATGGCTGGAAAATTAGGTAAACACAAAGGGCGTGCTGCCCAAATTTTCGCTCAAGGACTAAGTTTCTATTTGAATTTGTATATTTTCGTTTGGCAAATACTATGATCGTTTTACCATTCCAAAACATGATACCTCTTCAATTTGAAACGCCAAATGTTTACTTACTCTGTACCCAAAATATAGAAGTATGAGTTAGGGTTTTATCGGCCACAAGTGAACTACTTTCAAGTACGGTTTTAAGAGTCTTCCTTTTCCATATGATTTTCATCAAAACCCTTGTTATATAACCTCTACTTGAATATATAGTGACTTTTAGTCATACAAACGATTCTTTACGATTCCGAAAGAATATTTTCTTAGCCTATCTATTTGTCTTTTGATTTGTCGTTAGTCAAATGTTTTCCGTTGGAATTCTATAAGCCTTTTGAGCTTGGTTTTGCGATTGATTTTGAAACCCTAGTTATTTTCATCCTTGGGTCCAAACAACCCTATTTTTACTTGAAAGTTATCTTTACACGTTTTACTCCTAATTAGTCGGGTTTCTTCGTTTCCCCTTAAATGTTTTGCTCGATAAACTGTAATATGTTCTCTTGTTCAATATTAGGTTTCATTGGTGACTAAGGGTAATATCCGGAAGGATATTTTGCACGTTATTTTGCATAACTAGGTGAGTGTTCTTTGTTTGTTATATTTCCTTGACTTATTGGCTTGTTATTATTGATTGATAATGTGTTAAGTGCTTTTAATGATTGTTAAAACGAGTTTTCTAGGCGAGTGTGTACTTTATCGCACTCGACCTAAATAAATGTGAAATTTTCAATGATTAAATGATTAAATGCTAGTTGCGCATGAATGTAAGCCGTTTGGCTGAAATGGGCCCTGCCCTTCGTTACCGATCGACTCGAGCCAGAAGCGGACTCGGTCGGGCGATATGGTGACCCTGGGTGAATTTGGTATATTCGAGTATTGCCTTGTAGTCCGGCTACGTCCGGATGGGTGGAGTCCGGCCAACGTCCGGATGGGTGGAGTCCGGTCAACGTCCGGAAGGGGATGAATGAACGAACGAAGGCACGAGGGTTTACTTCTCAAAAAGGAAATTTTCAAATAATTGGAGGAATAAGGGGAAATGTCTGGAGAACGAACGAACGAACGAATAGCTCCATGTGAGCCCGTATCCTTTTAATGAATGTTACTATCGCTTTCCATTGTAAATGTTTCTTGAATTATTGATACTCCATGTTTAATGTATTGAATTGATTGTTTGATTATCTGTTCGGAACCTCACTGAGCTTTTAGCTCACCCCTTTAGTTTTGTTTTCCTTAACAGGGGACGGCGAGCAGAATGAGAGCATAGACTAGCCAGTCTAGTTCTTTTGTTTCTTTTGTAGTGGTTCTCGCCTAGTGCTTGGCACGGGCTGGACGTATGAAGGATTGAGAACCTTTGTATATTCGATCTTTACACTCCCTTTTGGGGATGGCAATGTATATAAGTTTCGCTTTAAGTTCTGGATCGTTGCCCTATTTATTCTTGTGATTTATTCAGATTTTAAGTGAGGACTGTAGTGAATGAGTGAGTCCCGGCGAGAGTTGGGCAGGCGGTCCGCCGAACCCTGGGGTACGCCCTAGGGAAAGGTGGGGCCGTCACAGGTGGTATCAGAGCTTAGGCTTCAGATATCTGTAGTGTATCCTAGGCTTGAAGTTTAGGATGCCGGACTGTGGGATTCGATTTGACTTGAAAGTTAAGCGATTGAGGGATAAAACCTATAGCTGCTTCGCGTGGTCTCTGTGCGGAGTGACCCTGGACTAAGCGGTGAATAAGTATGAAGGACTAAGTGAAGCTATGAATTGCGAATGTTATAGGTCTTAAATCTTTCTCATGGTATCTGAGGACCATAGATAGGTATGTCAGGTAGGAATTCCGATTGTAGATAGTTTACTCTTGGGACTGCAGCTCGAGATGTGAATTATCTTATTTCGGATTCTCGTGCCTGAGTACTCTAGAGTTACGGCGCTGCTAAGGACTTGAGACTTGTATTTTGGGAACATGAACAGGCTTTGTCTGACTAGAATGAGCACAAGAGGTCAGGGACATCTAGTTTGGATAGTAAGTGACGTGAGAGACCGGACGGGCTGATACTGGGACGACTTTACCTTTTTCCTTTTGATTTACCTGTATATTGTTACTACATGACGTTAGTATACCTGTGTGTACATGGTTATCTGTCCAACTTGATATGTATTTGTGTATTTGCTTATCCGTCTTCTTCATATGGCGTGTTATGTGCGTATATATTGATTTGTGTATTTGGAATGCGAGAATTTGTTACTGTAGTCAATTTACTGTGTTTATTCACTAAATTACCTTTTTGGGGGAAAAGAAAAGAAAAGAGAGGGGGAAAACATATATATGGACGGGAGACGTAGTCGTGGACGTGGAGCTAGTCGTGGCCGTGGAGCTAGGCAAGCTCAAGAACCGAGAGAAGAAAGAGAAACAGTGGCCGAGCAAGAACAGGGACCGAGGGTTGAGGCTGGAGATCAAATGGCGACGGCGATGCGACAAATGACAAATATCCTGGCACGACTGGTAGATCAACAAGGTCAAATGCCAGTGAATCAACCCCGGAATCCTGAGATCGGAGAGGATAAGGCTCTTGAGAGGTTCCAAAAGTTTCTACCTCCGAAATTTCAAGGAGGGCCTGATCCAGATATAGCTGAGCAGTGGTTGGAGGCAATGATTAATATCTTCGCGGCTTTGAATTACACGGAGCAAAGACAAGTAAATTTTGCTGTATTTCAATTCGAAGGACCAGCCCGCGCGTGGTGGAATGTAATTAAGGCCAAGTGGGAAAGAGAACAGACGGTATGGACATGGGCGAACTTTGTAAGGGAATTTAATGAAAAGTATCTCCCACCTTTAGTCCAAGAAAGGAGGGATGACGAATTTATTGGGTTGCGTCAGGGAACCCTAAGTGTGGCTGAATATGAGACCAAATTTACTAGACTGTCTAAATTCGCTTCCGAATTGGTGGTAACGGAGCGACGGAGAATAAGACGATTTATACAAGGACTAAATTTGGAAATCCAGGAGGCATTAGCGGCAGTTCAAGTTAATACGTTTACAGAGGCTCTTGAGAAGGCCCAAAGAATTGAGGATGTGAAAGCCCAAGTAAAAGCCTTTCAAACGCGGAAAAGAGATACATCCAGCAGTATACCTGAGGAATCTGGAGAAAAGATACTGCTCTCCAAAGTGCAAAAAGTGAACCATTCACCTCGCCCGCCTTGGACATTAAGAGCAGTCGATGAAAGGTCCATGAAAGGAAGTCAGATCGGATCAAAGGACATTTCTCGAGAAGATCCAACAGTAGTTCCTCGATTGGCCTGTGGATACTGTGGAAAGGCAAATCACACTGAGAATGATTGCTGGCGAAAAGGGGGAAAATGTTTGATTTGTGGGAGTAGCAATCATCAACTTAGCAATTGCCCGAAGAAACAGCCACGAGAGGGTAGTACTCAACAAGTGGAAGGAACCAAACTGAAACAAATTCATGAAAGAGGAAACCGAACAAAGGTATCAACACAAGTTTATGCCGTTGATCAGCACCGAGTTCTGGGGTCCTCCGAGGCGACGGAAGGTATGAATTTCGAGGTCGAAATTCTTTTAAGGGGGAGAGAGTGTGAGGACTCGCAAATTTCTTATATTTTTCTCAAAAATGCCTTTTATTTGGAAATTATTCATTTATTATAGCCTACTACCCAGTAATTCCATAATAAGTGCAAATGAACCTAGAAAATAGGGTTTCACTTTTCGGTTTCAAGACTGGAGCAAATTAGGGTTTTCGCGATTTTTCACCGGATGATTTTTCGGTACGAAGCAAGGATCAAATTTGGTGATTAAAAGTGACTTTTAGGTGAGAAATAATATGTGATTAGAAGCAATGATATAAGGTTAGTGAATAGGAAGTAAAAACCCTAATACGTGCGATTTAAGGAAAAACGGTGCGAACCGACGTGTACCGCGCACTACCTATTGAACGCACCGCTGGACCACCACTTTCTTACCACATGAGCTCATTGATATTTGAGCAAAATATCCCCTCATTTCCAGCTGCCTTTGACCGAAATTTGTGGCCAAAAGTGCAAGGAGAAGAAAGAGAAAATTTTGTGATTGTGGTTGATCCAAGTGTTGGCAAAACTTGTGGCTTAGACTAATCCTAATCTTCTTGCCTTTTAATCACCATAGAGCAGCCTTTCTTCTTCATTTTTCCTTGAGCTTGGCCGAGACAAGAGAGAGAGAAAGGGGGAGCAAGAGAAAACAATTTTCTTCTTGATTTGCACCATCTAAGTGAGGAATCAAAATTCTAAACCGATTAAAGAGTGAGTTGTGGGCTTGGGAAGCTAGGGGAACTAAAAATTTCCAAAGGTGGTGAAGTATCACTCTTTCAAGCTTTGTTTTGAGGTATAAGATCTGATCATGGTTCTTGTTCTTTTAATTTCTGGTTTAAGATGTTATCTAGCTCATGTTTTGATTGGACTACAAGTTATACAAGTTGTTGTGGTGATTTTGGATGATATATGCAAGTTAGGGTTTGATGATTTTCTGCCTAAACTTGTTGTATGGTTAGTATATGTTGTATATAAGATTATATAAGGGGCTTTGGTAGTGATTGGAACAAGGAAAGGAAGAAAATTCAATTGAAAACCAAAATTTCCAGATTTCTGGAATTTCATGTTTCAGTTCTGCCCGGTACTGTTACTCATAGTTAGAGGCCGAATTAGGCTTGGAATAAAACATAAAAGTTGTATAGAATGATATTTTATAGGTGCCTACAAAATTTCAACTCAATCAGAGCAACGTAGCCTGTGAAAAGACCGGTTTACCCCTGCTGCCCTGTTTCTACCCGAACTTGATAATTGCCTCTGTAATTGGTTAATTTGATTGGGAATGCTTCTGATTTAGTTGTTGATGTCTTCTTAAGAATTGTAGCCTTGTATCTTAGTTTTCGGATGGCTTTGGAATCACTTGATTTGGACTTAGGGAGCCTGACTTGTGATATTTGAGCGAGAATGCGGTTTGTAAACCTGTTTTGACGGTGCTGGTTTGGTATACTGATCTTTTGACCTAGTTTCACTACAAACTGGACTGAGTGACCTTCTTCAATCTTGTATCCCTTTCTCTTAGCTTCGAAATGGTATAAGTTTCACCTCAATCCGATAAGCGTAGCCTCGGATGTGCCCATTCCGCAAAACCCTATCAAATCTGTTTTTTTTGTAAACTTCATTTCCGCATTTGTTATTAGTTGATTTATGTCCTTGTATTGTCTTGAGCCTATGGAACGGCTATTGAAATGCATTTGTGTTGTGTATAAACTTGGGCTTGAATGAGAAAAATAATGAAGCCAAAATGGCTGGAAAATTAGGTAAACACAAAGGGCGTGCTGCCCAAATTTTCGCTCAAGGACTAAGTTTCTATTTGAATTTGTATATTTTCGTTTGGCAAATACTATGATCGTTTTACCATTCCAAAACATGATACCTCTTCAATTTGAAACGCCAAATGTTTACTTACTCTGTACCCAAAATATAGAAGTATGAGTTAGGGTTTTATCGGCCACAAGTGAACTACTTTCAAGTACGGTTTTAAGAGTCTTCCTTTTCCATATGATTTTCATCAAAACCCTTGTTATATAACCTCTACTTGAATATATAGTGACTTTTAGTCATACAAACGATTCTTTACGATTCCGAAAGAATATTTTCTTAGCCTATCTATTTGTCTTTTGATTTGTCGTTAGTCAAATGTTTTCCGTTGGAATTCTATAAGCCTTTTGAGCTTGGTTTTGCGATTGATTTTGAAACCCTAGTTATTTTCATCCTTGGGTCCAAACAACCCTATTTTTACTTGAAAGTTATCTTTACACGTTTTACTCCTAATTAGTCGGGTTTCTTCGTTTCCCCTTAAATGTTTTGCTCGATAAACTGTAATATGTTCTCTTGTTCAATATTAGGTTTCATTGGTGACTAAGGGTAATATCCGGAAGGATATTTTGCACGTTATTTTGCATAACTAGGTGAGTGTTCTTTGTTTGTTATATTTCCTTGACTTATTGGCTTGTTATTATTGATTGATAATGTGTTAAGTGCTTTTAATGATTGTTAAAACGAGTTTTCTAGGCGAGTGTGTACTTTATCGCACTCGACCTAAATAAATGTGAAATTTTCAATGATTAAATGATTAAATGCTAGTTGCGCATGAATGTAAGCCGTTTGGCTGAAATGGGCCCTGCCCTTCGTTACCGATCGACTCGAGCCAGAAGCGGACTCGGTCGGGCGATATGGTGACCCTGGGTGAATTTGGTATATTCGAGTATTGCCTTGTAGTCCGGCTACGTCCGGATGGGTGGAGTCCGGCCAACGTCCGGATGGGTGGAGTCCGGTCAACGTCCGGAAGGGGATGAATGAACGAACGAAGGCACGAGGGTTTACTTCTCAAAAAGGAAATTTTCAAATAATTGGAGGAATAAGGGGAAATGTCTGGAGAACGAACGAACGAACGAATAGCTCCATGTGAGCCCGTATCCTTTTAATGAATGTTACTATCGCTTTCCATTGTAAATGTTTCTTGAATTATTGATACTCCATGTTTAATGTATTGAATTGATTGTTTGATTATCTGTTCGGAACCTCACTGAGCTTTTAGCTCACCCCTTTAGTTTTGTTTTCCTTAACAGGGGACGGCGAGCAGAATGAGAGCATAGACTAGCCAGTCTAGTTCTTTTGTTTCTTTTGTAGTGGTTCTCGCCTAGTGCTTGGCACGGGCTGGACGTATGAAGGATTGAGAACCTTTGTATATTCGATCTTTACACTCCCTTTTGGGGATGGCAATGTATATAAGTTTCGCTTTAAGTTCTGGATCGTTGCCCTATTTATTCTTGTGATTTATTCAGATTTTAAGTGAGGACTGTAGTGAATGAGTGAGTCCCGGCGAGAGTTGGGCAGGCGGTCCGCCGAACCCTGGGGTACGCCCTAGGGAAAGGTGGGGCCGTCACAGGTGGTATCAGAGCTTAGGCTTCAGATATCTGTAGTGTATCCTAGGCTTGAAGTTTAGGATGCCGGACTGTGGGATTCGATTTGACTTGAAAGTTAAGCGATTGAGGGATAAAACCTATAGCTGCTTCGCGTGGTCTCTGTGCGGAGTGACCCTGGACTAAGCGGTGAATAAGTATGAAGGACTAAGTGAAGCTATGAATTGCGAATGTTATAGGTCTTAAATCTTTCTCATGGTATCTGAGGACCATAGATAGGTATGTCAGGTAGGAATTCCGATTGTAGATAGTTTACTCTTGGGACTGCAGCTCGAGATGTGAATTATCTTATTTCGGATTCTCGTGCCTGAGTACTCTAGAGTTACGGCGCTGCTAAGGACTTGAGACTTGTATTTTGGGAACATGAACAGGCTTTGTCTGACTAGAATGAGCACAAGAGGTCAGGGACATCTAGTTTGGATAGTAAGTGACGTGAGAGACCGGACGGGCTGATACTGGGACGACTTTACCTTTTTCCTTTTGATTTACCTGTATATTGTTACTACATGACGTTAGTATACCTGTGTGTACATGGTTATCTGTCCAACTTGATATGTATTTGTGTATTTGCTTATCCGTCTTCTTCATATGGCGTGTTATGTGCGTATATATTGATTTGTGTATTTGGAATGCGAGAATTTGTTACTGTAGTCAATTTACTGTGTTTATTCACTAAATTACCTTTTTGGGGGAAAAGAAAAGAAAAGAGAGGGGGAAAACATATATATGGACGGGAGACGTAGTCGTGGACGTGGAGCTAGTCGTGGCCGTGGAGCTAGGCAAGCTCAAGAACCGAGAGAAGAAAGAGAAACAGTGGCCGAGCAAGAACAGGGACCGAGGGTTGAGGCTGGAGATCAAATGGCGACGGCGATGCGACAAATGACAAATATCCTGGCACGACTGGTAGATCAACAAGGTCAAATGCCAGTGAATCAACCCCGGAATCCTGAGATCGGAGAGGATAAGGCTCTTGAGAGGTTCCAAAAGTTTCTACCTCCGAAATTTCAAGGAGGGCCTGATCCAGATATAGCTGAGCAGTGGTTGGAGGCAATGATTAATATCTTCGCGGCTTTGAATTACACGGAGCAAAGACAAGTAAATTTTGCTGTATTTCAATTCGAAGGACCAGCCCGCGCGTGGTGGAATGTAATTAAGGCCAAGTGGGAAAGAGAACAGACGGTATGGACATGGGCGAACTTTGTAAGGGAATTTAATGAAAAGTATCTCCCACCTTTAGTCCAAGAAAGGAGGGATGACGAATTTATTGGGTTGCGTCAGGGAACCCTAAGTGTGGCTGAATATGAGACCAAATTTACTAGACTGTCTAAATTCGCTTCCGAATTGGTGGTAACGGAGCGACGGAGAATAAGACGATTTATACAAGGACTAAATTTGGAAATCCAGGAGGCATTAGCGGCAGTTCAAGTTAATACGTTTACAGAGGCTCTTGAGAAGGCCCAAAGAATTGAGGATGTGAAAGCCCAAGTAAAAGCCTTTCAAACGCGGAAAAGAGATACATCCAGCAGTATACCTGAGGAATCTGGAGAAAAGATACTGCTCTCCAAAGTGCAAAAAGTGAACCATTCACCTCGCCCGCCTTGGACATTAAGAGCAGTCGATGAAAGGTCCATGAAAGGAAGTCAGATCGGATCAAAGGACATTTCTCGAGAAGATCCAACAGTAGTTCCTCGATTGGCCTGTGGATACTGTGGAAAGGCAAATCACACTGAGAATGATTGCTGGCGAAAAGGGGGAAAATGTTTGATTTGTGGGAGTAGCAATCATCAACTTAGCAATTGCCCGAAGAAACAGCCACGAGAGGGTAGTACTCAACAAGTGGAAGGAACCAAACTGAAACAAATTCATGAAAGAGGAAACCGAACAAAGGTATCAACACAAGTTTATGCCGTTGATCAGCACCGAGTTCTGGGGTCCTCCGAGGCGACGGAAGGTATGAATTTCGAGGTCGAAATTCTTTTAAGGGGGAGAGAGTGTGAGGACTCGCAAATTTCTTATATTTTTCTCAAAAATGCCTTTTATTTGGAAATTATTCATTTATTATAGCCTACTACCCAGTAATTCCATAATAAGTGCAAATGAACCTAGAAAATAGGGTTTCACTTTTCGGTTTCAAGACTGGAGCAAATTAGGGTTTTCGCGATTTTTCACCGGATGATTTTTCGGTACGAAGCAAGGATCAAATTTGGTGATTAAAAGTGACTTTTAGGTGAGAAATAATATGTGATTAGAAGCAATGATATAAGGTTAGTGAATAGGAAGTAAAAACCCTAATACGTGCGATTTAAGGAAAAACGGTGCGAACCGACGTGTACCGCGCACTACCTATTGAACGCACCGCTGGACCACCACTTTCTTACCACATGAGCTCATTGATATTTGAGCAAAATATCCCCTCATTTCCAGCTGCCTTTGACCGAAATTTGTGGCCAAAAGTGCAAGGAGAAGAAAGAGAAAATTTTGTGATTGTGGTTGATCCAAGTGTTGGCAAAACTTGTGGCTTAGACTAATCCTAATCTTCTTGCCTTTTAATCACCATAGAGCAGCCTTTCTTCTTCATTTTTCCTTGAGCTTGGCCGAGACAAGAGAGAGAGAAAGGGGGAGCAAGAGAAAACAATTTTCTTCTTGATTTGCACCATCTAAGTGAGGAATCAAAATTCTAAACCGATTAAAGAGTGAGTTGTGGGCTTGGGAAGCTAGGGGAACTAAAAATTTCCAAAGGTGGTGAAGTATCACTCTTTCAAGCTTTGTTTTGAGGTATAAGATCTGATCATGGTTCTTGTTCTTTTAATTTCTGGTTTAAGATGTTATCTAGCTCATGTTTTGATTAGACTACAAGTTATACAAGTTGTTGTGGTGATTTTGGATGATATATGCAAGTTAGGGTTTGATGATTTTCTGCCTAAACTTGTTGTATGGTTAGTATATGTTGTATATAAGATTATATAAGGGGCTTTGGTAGTGATTGGAACAAGGAAAGGAAGAAAATTCAATTGAAAACCAAAATTTCCAGATTTCTGGAATTTCATGTTTCAGTTCTGCCCGGTACTGTTACTCATAGTTAGAGGCTGAATTAGGCTTGGAATAAAACATAAAAGTTGTATAGAATGATATTTTATAGGTGCCTACAAAATTTCAACTCAATCAGAGCAACGTAGCCTGTGAAAAGACCGATTTACCCCTGCTGCCCTGTTTCTACCCGAACTTGATAATTGCCTCTGTAATTGGTTAATTTGATTGGGAATGCTTCTGATTTAGTTGTTGATGTCTTCTTAAGAATTTTAGCCTTGTATCTTAGTTTTCGGATGGCTTTGGAATCACTTGATTTGGACTTAGGGAGCCTGACTTGTGATATTTGAGCGAGAATGCGGTTTGTAAACCTGTTTTGACGGTGCTGGTTTGGTATACTGATCTTTTGACCTAGTTGCACTACAAACTGGACTGAGTGACCTTCTTCAATCTTGTATCCCTTTCTCTTAGCTTCGAAATGGTATAAGTTTCACCTCAATCCGATAAGCGTAGCCTCGGATGTGCCCATTCCGCAAAACCCTATCAAATCTGTTTTTTTTGTAAACTTCATTTCCGCATTTGTTATTAGTTGATTTATGTCCTTGTATTGTCTTGAGCCTATGGAACGGCTATTGAAATGCATTTGTGTTGTGTATAAACTTGGGCTTGAATGAGAAAAATAATGAAGCCAAAATGGCTGGAAAATTAGGTAAACACAAAGGGCGTGCTGCCCAAATTTTCGCTCAAGGACTAAGTTTCTATTTGAATTTGTATATTTTCGTTTGGCAAATACTATGATCGTTTTACCATTCCAAAACATGATACCTCTTCAATTTGAAACGCCAAATGTTTACTTACTCTGTACCCAAAATATAGAAGTATGAGTTAGGGTTTTATCGGCCACAAGTGAACTACTTTCAAGTACGGTTTTAAGAGTCTTCCTTTTCCATATGATTTTCATCAAAACCCTTGTTATATAACCTCTACTTGAATATATAGTGACTTTTAGTCATACAAACGATTCTTTACGATTCCGAAAGAATATTTTCTTAGCCTATCTATTTGTCTTTTGATTTGTCGTTAGTCAAATGTTTTCCGTTGGAATTCTATAAGCCTTTTGAGCTTGGTTTTGCGATTGATTTTGAAACCCTAGTTATTTTCATCCTTGGGTCCAAACAACCCTATTTTTACTTGAAAGTTATCTTTACACGTTTTACTCCTAATTAGTCGGGTTTCTTCGTTTCCCCTTAAATGTTTTGCTCGATAAACTGTAATATGTTCTCTTGTTCAATCTTAGGTTTCATTGGTGACTAAGGGTAATATCCGGAAGGATATTTTGCACGTTATTTTGCATAACTAGGTGAGTGTTCTTTGTTTGTTATATTTCCTTGACTTATTGGCTTGTTATTATTGATTGATAATGTGTTAAGTGCTTTTAGTGATTGTTAAAACGAGTTTTCTAGGCGAGTGTGTACTTTATCGCACTCGAACTAAATAAATGTGAAATTTTCAATGATTAAATGATTAAATGCTAGTTGCGCATGAATGTAAGCCGTTTGGCTGAACTGGGCCCTGCCCTTCGTTACCGATCGACTCGAGCCAGAAGCGGACTCGGTCGGGCGATATGGTGACCCTGGGTGAATTTGGTATATTCGAGTATTACCTTGTAGTCCGGCTACGTCCGGATGGGTGGAGTCCGGCCAACGTCCGGATGGGTGGAGTCCGGTCAACGTCCGGAAGGGGATGAATGAACGAACGAAGGCACGAGGGTTTACTTCTCAAAAAGGAAATTTTCAAATAATTGGAGGAATAAGGGGAAATGTCTGGAGAACGAACGAACGAACGAATAGCTCCATGTGAGCCCGTATCCTTTTAATGAATGTTACTATCGCTTTCCATTGTAAATGTTTCTTGAATTATTGATACTCCATGTTTAATGTATTGAATTGATTGTTTGATTATCTGTTCGGAACCTCACTGAGCTTTTAGCTCACCCCTTTAGTTTTGTTTTCCTTAACAGGGGACGGCGAGCAGAATGAGAGCATAGACTAGCCAGTCTAGTTCTTTTGTTTCTTTTGTTTCTTTTGTAGTGGTTCTCGCCTAGTGCTTGGCACGGGCTGGACGTATGAAGGATTGAGAACCTTTGTATATTCGATCTTTACACTCCCTTTTGGGGATGGCAATGTATATAAGTTTCACTTTAAGTTCTGGATCGTTGCCCTATTTATTCTTGTGATTTATTCAGATTTTAAGTGAGAACTGTAGTGAATGAGTGAGTCCCGGCGAGAGTTGGGCAGGCGGTCCGCCGAACCCTGGGGTACGCCCTAGGGAAAGGTGGGGCCGTCACAGGTGGTATCAGAGTTTAGGCTTCAGATATCTGTAGTGTATCCTAGGCTTGAAGTTTAGGATGCCGGACTGTGGGATTCGATTTGACTTGAAAGTTAAGCGATTGAGGGATAAAACCTATAGCTGCTTCGCGTGGTCTCTGTGCGGAGTGACCCTGGACTAAGTGGTGAATAAGTATGAAGGACTAAGTGAAGCTATCAATTGCGAATGTTATAGGTCTTAAATCTTTCTCATGGTATCTGAGGACCATAGATAGGTATGTCAGGTAGGAATTCCGATTGTAGATAGTTTACTCTTGGGACTGCAGCTCGAGATGTGAATTATCTTATTTCGGATTCTCGTGCCTGAGTACTCTTGATACGAACGTCGCCAACCTTGTGACGAAACCCGTAAAAGATTAGATTCAGGATCGACAAGAGGACACCAAGTTTGGAGCGGATGACCTCAACCCGTTAATCACGTGGTTAACGAACCTTGGTATAATGGTAGAAGACGCCACAACCTAGTGCGATTCTAGATTGATAAGTCACAAACACCTAGAGAAATTCTAAGGTATTCAAGAAGCCTTGGAGAAACCAAGAAAACTCTCAAAATCTGATTTATTGATTGAATGCCTAAAACCATTGGAAGTGTGGGCTATTTATAGCCTTACATAGAGATGAACAACTAAATGTGGAACTAGTCTAGAGTTGTGGTCTTGACTAAGACTAACAATTGTAGGCTTGACTATTTCCATAAGACTAAGAATTGTGGGCTTGACCACACCTTATGAGGTCATCCCTTAGGTAAACAACCTTATGAGGTCATCGCTTAGGTAAATAACCTTATGAGGTCATCGCTTAGGTAATTAAAGCAAGACTATGGACCATTAAGCCCTTATTACAATGACTTAACTAAAACAGCAAATGTGACTAGAGAAGGGTCACACATGGTTCTCTTTGACGTGCACTACATGGATGACTTTCATTCCTTCATGCTCAAGACTCTCAATGACCTTGGGGACAATTTCTTGGCCTTGTATCTCATGAACAAGTCCTTGGAGTTCCTCCCTCATCTTGTTAGCTCGTGCTCGAGTTACCAGTCCTAGTGGGACTTGAACCTTATCCGATGGCATAGCTTGACTCGTATCATTCCCCTTCTTTTGAAAGCAATTTGCCCACAAATTGAAGCATGAATGATGATAAGAAGAGTTACATGCCGTCGAGTCAATTTTGTTATGATTACCACAATTTTCATCCAATGCATAAACCACTTGCTAAGCTGGAAAGTAAACATTGTTGAACCTTGAATCTCACGAACCAGTTTCAATGTATGCCCAACTTGATCGCTTGTGATCATGAGGTAAGGATCCTCAACGTGATGCGATGTAGATCCTATGAAATCATACTCCTCAAACTTGAATAAGCTTGCAAAGTATGGAAGCTAACTTGGTGAAGTTGGAGCTTCAAGTGGACTAGGTGCAAGATGAGCATAGGTATTGTAGTGACCATTGAAGACCTCGCTCCTTGTGTAAACTCGTGGAACATGGTCGGTTCTAAGGTCTTGAGGGTACACATAGTTTGATCCTCCAAAGACGTGAACAGCATTGAAATTATCTGATTCCATGAATGGGAACCAAATTGATCTAACTCCTAGAAGACAAACTCCATGGAAACTCGCAAATTGCACAAGCGTCTTTGGGATGGAACATTGTAAGATCAAAACGATTGCACTTTGCTTAACCTGCACAAAACAAGGAACACTAGACAGAGCAATGTTAAGGTTGTTAGAATGGCAATAAGTCCCCTCACTCTCATTTTTGTTGAAACTTAAAATCAGTGCATTATCCCTTCTTTCTTTCGCTTCCTCAGTCAACACTTTGGATTTTTCAATCTCTTTCTCATGCTCAATAGCTGTCTTTTTCCTCTCATTATTCTCAGCCTCTTTCTCCTTTTCAACTCCCTCAGATTTTACCTCATCAGTCACAATTCCCTCATCTAGCTCTTTCTTCATACTATAACGCTCATGTTCACTTCTCATGTATGCTAGATCAATACAAAGTTGGTCATAAATAAGTGGTACAAGTGCAGAACGACGACCATTAAATAAGAAGGAATACTTATTAGTATGTCTATCATATTTAACTTCTCGCCTCAACATCCACGCTTTACCTAGCAACACATGTGTCACTTGAATTGGGACTACATCACACAACACCTCATCCACATATTTGCCAATTTGAATAGGTACAAGTGTGTGTTTAGTAACCCAAACATCACCATGAGCACTCGACAACTTATACGGTTGAAGATGATCAATGGTTGGAAGATTTAATTTGTGAACCATGATAGCGCTTGCAAGATTGACTTCACAACTCCTATCAATGGCCAAGCTGCATGTTTTATCTTTGACACCACAACGAGTATAAAACCAACAATGCAACTGAGATTTGACGATGTCCAACTGCTCATTTACACCACGTAATGCCACTTCTTCGACTCCCTTAGGATCAGGAAGAAGATGTTGTAAGCTAGCTTTTAAATGCCTCGTATTCGCCATGATGTATTGAGGAAACCTGCAAAAATTTAGTGAAACAAAAGATATTTTTCCTTACCACACAAGCTCACATGTTTACACTCGTCACTCGTGTATCACTCAAGTGTTTAAAACACTCTAATGTTCTCAAGGTTCTGCTTGCTTCCCTTGAAGAAAGTAGAAAATTTCCCTGAAAAGTTCAACTAGCTTCGCACAAGAATCTACTCAAATGTGGCTCGTTATAAGCTGGAAATTTGAGGAGGTATAAGACAAAAATGACTCAAAAGAACTGGAAAAAATAATCTGCTGGAATTTGTTGGAAAAAATGCGTAGATGCACGACAAAAGGACTACTAGTTATGCAACACAAAAACTTGGCAAATGACTCTATACAAGAGCTGGAAATTTGGACACTACTCTGGCTGGAAATTACTGGAAAAAATAAGCAGAACAACTGATTCAAGAAAGCTATAAAGATTTGACTCAATAACAACTGCCTAAAGAGTGCACCAACACTTGCTCTTGTTGCAGCAATTTAGGAAATAATGGATAGTGGAAATTTTTGGATTATTCCGGAACTAATCCCCTTTTCCTATCCCAAAAAGGATTTAACAGGCTGTAAAAACGAAATTGAAGTAAATCTGGACAGCCTTATTCAAGTTGGACTAAACTAATCAAATCCAACTTGGAATTGGAGTAGGGTTGGTGGTTGTTTTGGTGCTCTTTTTTTTTTTTTTTGATGGTCAGCTTTTAGGAAGGCATTTATCACAATCAATGGTCAAATTTGGAAGCTTTCAAGAGTCAAATTTCGTGGCTTAGGAAGGCTGGCTTTCAAGAATCAAATTTCATGGCTGAATGTTCTTCTTCTTATCAATGGTTAATTCTGGAGGCTTTCAAAAATCCCAACTAAAGTTTCAAGAACTTCAAGATTGTGGTTTTAAACAATCAAGAACTTCAAAAAACCCAAGTTTTGATCAAGACAGATTTTCAAGAATTTTGTAAGGTCAGCCAGCTATATATTTTTTTTTTCGGATGAACAGTAACCTCGGATGATCAAATAGAACAAAAGACTGGAATTAAATGGATATAACAGGATAGAAACAAGACACAAACACAAACAAAGAATCAAGAATAAGACACAAAAAAAAAAGGCTGGACTAAACAAGGCTAACCACAGCAATTAACAACAACTAGACGCAAGTTTATGATGCAACAAATCTGGAAAAATAACGCAAGAACACGATGCAACAAATCTGGAAATTGCGGACAGCAAACTTAGAACACGAAAACAGAATTTTGGACAACTTGACTCGAAAGGAAATAAATAAAGGGATATAACGTGATACCTCTTAACTAGCTCTGATACCAACTGATACGAACGTCGCCAACCTTGTGACGAAACCCGTAAAAGATTAGATTCAGGATCGACAAGAGGACACCAAGTTTGGAGCGGATGACCTCAACCCGTTAATCACGTGGTTAACGAACCTTGGTATAATGGTAGAAGACGCCACAACCTAGTGCGATTCTAGATTGATAAGTCACGAACACCTAGAGAAATTCTAAGGTATTCAAGAAGCCTTGGAGAAACCAAGAAAACTCTCAAAATCTGATTTATTGATTGAATGCCTAAAACCATTGGAAGTGTGGGCTATTTATAGCCTTACATAGAGATGAACAACTAAATGTGGAACTAGTCTAGAGTTGTGGTCTTGACTAAGACTAACAATTGTAGGCTTGACTATTTCCATAAGACTAAGAATTGTGGGCTTGACCACACCTTATGAGGTCATCCCTTAGGTAAACAACCTTATGAGGTCATCGCTTAGGTAAATAACCTTATGAGGTCATCGCTTAGGTAATTAAAGCAAGACTATGGACCATTAAGCCCTTATTACAATGACTTAACTAAAACAGCAAATGTGACTAGAGAAGGGTCACACATGGTTCTCTTTGACGTGCACTACATGGATGACTTTCATTCCTTCATGCTCAAGACTCTCAATGACCTTGGGGACAATTTCTTGGCCTTGTATCTCATGAACAAGTCCTTGGAGTTCCTCCCTCATCTTGTTAGCTCGTGCTCGAGTTACCAGTCCTAGTGGGACTTGAACCTTATCCGATGGCATAGCTTGACTCGTATCAACTCTAGAGTTACGGCGCTGCTAAGGACTTGAGACTTGTATTTTGGGAACATGAACAGGCTTTGTCTGACTAGAATGAGCACAAGAGGTCAGGGACATCTAGTTTGGATAGTAAGTGGCGTGAGAGACCGGACGGGCTGATACTGGGACGACTTTACCTTTTCCTTTTCATTTACCTGTATATTGTTACTACATGACGTTAGTATACCTGTGTGTACATGGTTATCTGTCCAACTTGATATGTATTTGTGTATTTGCTTATCCGTCTTCTTGATATGGCGTGTTATGTGCGTATATATTGATTTGTGTATTTGGAATGCTAGAATTTGTTACTGTAGTCAATTTACTGTGTTTATTCACTAAATTACCTTTTTGGGGGAAAAGAAAAGAAAAGAGAGGGGGAAAACATATATATGGACGGGAGACGTAGTCGTGGACGTGGAGCTAGTCGTGGCCGTGGAGCTAGGCAAGCTCAAGAACCGAGAGAAGAAAGAGAAACAGTGGCCGAGCAAGAACAGGGACCGAGGGTTGAGGCTGGAGATCAAATGGCGACGGCGATGCAACAAATGACAAATATCCTGGCACGACTGATAGATCAACAAGGTCAAATGCCAGTGAATCAACCCCGGAATCCTGAGATCGGAGAGGATAAGGCTCTTGAGAGGTTCCAAAAGTTTCTACCTCCGAAATTTCAAGGAGGGCCTGATCCAGATATAGCTGAGCAGTGGTTGGAGGCAATGATTAATATCTTCGCGGCTTTGAATTACACGGAGCAAAGACAAGTAAATTTTGCTGTATTTCAATTCGAAGGACCAGCCCGCGCGTGGTGGAATGTAATTAAGGCCAAGTGGGAAAGAGAACAGACGGTATGGACATGGGCGAACTTTGTAAGGGAATTTAATGAAAAGTATCTCCCACCTTTAGTCCAAGAAAGGAGGGATGACGAATTTATTGGGTTGCGTCAGGGAACCCTAAGTGTGGCTGAATATGAGACCAAATTTACTAGACTGTCTAAATTCGCTTCCGAATTGGTGGTAACGGAGCGACGGAGAATAAGACGATCTATACAAGGACTAAATTTGGAAATCCAGGAGGCATTAGCGGCAGTTCAAGTTAATACGTTTACAGAGGCTCTTGAGAAGGCCCAAAGAATTGAGGATGTGAAAGCCCAAGTAAAAGCCTTTCAAACGCGGAAAAGAGATACATCCAGCAGTATACCTGAGGAATCTGGAGAAAAGATACTGCTCTCCAAAGTGCAAAAAGTGAACCATTCACCTCGCCCACCTTGGACATTAAGAGCAGTCGATGAAAGGTCCATGAAAGGAAGTCAGATCGGATCAAAGGACATTTCTCGAGAAGATCCAACAGTAGTTCCTCGATTGGCCTGTGGATACTGTGGAAAGGCAAATCACACTGAGAATGATTGCTGGCGAAAAGGGGGAAAATGTTTGATTTGTGGGAGTAGCAATCATCAACTTAGCAATTGCCCGAAGAAACAGCCACGAGGGGGTAGTACTCAACAAGTGGAAGGAACCAAACTGAAACAAATTCATGAAAGAGGAAACCGAACAAAGGTATCAACACAAGTTTATGCCGTAGATCAGCACCGAGTTCTGGGGTCCTCCGAGGCGACGGAAGGTATGAATTTCGAGGTCGAAATTCTTTTAAGGGGGAGAGAGTGTGAGGACTCGCAAATTTCTTATATTTTTCTCAAAAATGCCTTTTATTTGGAAATTATTCATTTATTATAGCCTACTACCCAGTAATTCCATAATAAGTGCAAATGAACCTAGAAAGTAGGGTTTCACTTTTCGGTTTCAAGACTGGAGCAAATTAGGGTTTTCGCGATTTTTCACCGGATGATTTTTCGGTACGAAGCAAGGATCAAATTTGGTGATTAAAAGTGACTTTTAGGTGAGAAATAATATGTGATTAGAAGCAATGATATAAGGTTAGTGAATAGGAAGTAAAAACCCTAATACGTGCGATTTAAGGAAAAACGGTGCGAACCGACGTGTACCGCGCACTACCTATTGAACGCACCGCTGGACCACCACTTTCTTACCACATGAGCTCATTGATATTTGAGCAAAATATCCCCTCATTTCCAGCTGCCTTTGACCGAAATTTGTGGCCAAAAGTGCAAGGAGAAGAAAGAGAAAATTTTGTGATTGTGGTTGATCCAAGTGTTGGCAAAACTTGTGGCTTAGACTAATCCTAATCTTCTTGCCTTTTAATCACCATAGAGCAGCCTTTCTTCTTCATTTTTCCTTGAGCTTGGCCGAGACAAGAGAGAGAGAAAGGGGGAGCAAGAGAAAACAATTTTCTTCTTGATTTGCACCATCTAAGTGAGGAATCAAAATTCTAAACCGATTAAAGAGTGAGTTGTGGGCTTGGGAAGCTAGGGGAACTAAAAATTTCCAAAGGTGGTGAAGTATCACTCTTTCAAGCTTTGTTTTGAGGTATAAGATCTGATCATGGTTCTTGTTCTTTTAATTTCTGGTTTAAGATGTTATCTAGCTCATGTTTTGATTAGACTACAAGTTATACAAGTTGTTGTGGTGATTTTGGATGATATATGCAAGTTAGGGTTTGATGATTTTCTGCCTAAACTTGTTGTATGGTTAGTATATGTTGTATATAAGATTATATAAGGGGCTTTGGTAGTGATTGGAACAAGGAAAGGAAGAAAATTCAATTGAAAACCAAAATTTCCAGATTTCTGGAATTTCATGTTTCAGTTCTGCCCGGTACTGTTACTCATAGTTAGAGGCCGAATTAGGCTTGGAATAAAACATAAAAGTTGTATAGAATGATATTTTATAGGTGCCTACAAAATTTCAACTCAATCAGAGCAACGTAGCCTGTGAAAAGACCGATTTACCCCTGCTGCCCTGTTTCTACCCGAACTTGATAATTGCCTCTGTAATTGGTTAATTTGATTGGGAATGCTTCTGATTTAGTTGTTGATGTCTTCTTAAGAATTGTAGCCTTGTACCTTAGTTTTCGGATGGCTTTGGAATCACTTGATTTGGACTTAGGGAGCCTGACTTGTGATATTTGAGCGAGAATGCGGTTTGTAAACCTGTTTTGACGGTGCTGGTTTGGTATACTGATCTTTTGACCTAGTTGCACTACAAACTGGACTGAGTGACCTTCTTCAATCTTGTATCCCTTTCTCTTAGCTTCGAAATGGTATAAGTTTCACCTCAATCCGATAAGCGTAGCCTCGGATGTGCCCATTCCGCAAAACCCTATCAAATCTGTTTTTTTTGTAAACTTCATTTCCGCATTTGTTATTAGTTGATTTATGTCCTTGTATTGTCTTGAGCCTATGGAACGGCTATTGAAATGCATTTGTGTTGTGTATAAACTTGGGCTTGAATGAGAAAAATAATGAAGCCAAAATGGCTGGAAAATTAGGTAAACACAAAGGGCGTGCTGCCCAAATTTTCGCTCAAGGACTAAGTTTCTATTTGAATTTGTATATTTTCGTTTGGCAAATACTATGATCGTTTTACCATTCCAAAACATGATACCTCTTCAATTTGAAACGCCAAATGTTTACTTACTCTGTACCCAAAATATAGAAGTATGAGTTAGGGTTTTATCGGCCACAAGTGAACTACTTTCAAGTACGGTTTTAAGAGTCTTCCTTTTCCATATGATTTTCATCAAAACCCTTGTTATATAACCTCTACTTGAATATATAGTGACTTTTAGTCATACAAACGATTCTTTACGATTCCGAAAGAATATTTTCTTAGCCTATCTATTTGTCTTTTGATTTGTCGTTAGTCAAATGTTTTCCGTTGGAATTCTATAAGCCTTTTGAGCTTGGTTTTGCGATTGATTTTGAAACCCTAGTTATTTTCATCCTTGGGTCCAAACAACCCTATTTTTACTTGAAAGTTATCTTTACACGTTTTACTCCTAATTAGTCGGGTTTCTTCGTTTCCCCTTAAATGTTTTGCTCGATAAACTGTAATATGTTCTCTTGTTCAATCTTAGGTTTCATTGGTGACTAAGGGTAATATCCGGAAGGATATTTTGCACGTTATTTTGCATAACTAGGTGAGTGTTCTTTGTTTGTTATATTTCCTTGACTTATTGGCTTGTTATTATTGATTGATAATGTGTTAAGTGCTTTTAGTGATTGTTAAAACGAGTTTTCTAGGCGAGTGTGTACTTTATCGCACTCGACCTAAATAAATGTGAAATTTTCAATGATTAAATGATTAAATGCTAGTTGCGCATGAATGTAAGCCGTTTGGCTGAACTGGGCCCTGCCCTTCGTTACCGATCGACTCGAGCCAGAAGCGGACTCGGTCGGGCGATATGGTGACCCTGGGTGAATTTGGTATATTCGAGTATTACCTTGTAGTCCGGCTACGTCCGGATGGGTGGAGTCCGGCCAACGTCCGGATGGGTGGAGTCCGGTCAACGTCCGGAAGGGGATGAATGAACGAACGAAGGCACGAGGGTTTACTTCTCAAAAAGGAAATTTTCAAATAATTGGAGGAATAAGGGGAAATGTCTGGAGAACGAACGAACGAACGAATAGCTCCATGTGAGCCCGTATCCTTTTAATGAATGTTACTATCGCTTTCCATTGTAAATGTTTCTTGAATTATTGATACTCCATGTTTAATGTATTGAATTGATTGTTTGATTATCTGTTCGGAACCTCACTGAGCTTTTAGCTCACCCCTTTAGTTTTGTTTTCCTTAACAGGGGACGGCGAGCAGAATGAGAGCATAGACTAGCCAGTCTAGTTCTTTTGTTTCTTTTGTTTCTTTTGTAGTGGTTCTCGCCTAGTGCTTGGCACGGGCTGGACGTATGAAGGATTGAGAACCTTTGTATATTCGATCTTTACACTCCCTTTTGGGGATGACAATGTATATAAGTTTCGCTTTAAGTTCTGGATCGTTGCCCTATTTATTCTTGTGATTTATTCAGATTTTAAGTGAGGACTGTAGTGAATGAGTGAGTCCCGGCGAGAGTTGGGCAGGCGGTCCGCCGAACCTTGGGGTACGCCCTAGGGAAAGGTGGGGCCGTCACAGGTGGTATCAGAGCTTAGGCTTCAGATATCTGTAGTGTATCCTAGGCTTGAAGTTTAGGATGCCAGACTGTGGGATTCGATTTGACTTGAAAGTTAAGCGATTGAGGGATAAAACCTATAGCTGCTTCGCGTGGTCTCTGTGCGGAGTGACCCTGGACTAAGCGGTGAATAAGTATGAAGGACTAAGTGAAGCTATGAATTGCGAATGTTATAGGTCTTAAATCTTTCTCATGGTATCTGAGGACCATAGATAGGTATGTCAGGTAGGAATTCCGATTGTAGATAGTTTACTCTTGGGACTGCAGCTCGAGATGTGAATTATCTTATTTCGGATTCTCGTGCCTGAGTACTCTAGAGTTACGGCGCTGCTAAGGACTTGAGACTTGTATTTTGGGAACATGAACAGGCTTTGTCTGACTAGAATGAGCACAAGAGGTCAGGAACATCTAGTTTGGATAGTAAGTGACGTGAGAGACCGGACGGGCTGATACTGGGACGACTTTACCTTTTCCTTTTGATTTACCTGTATATTGTTACTACATGACGTTAGTATACCTGTGTGTACATGGTTATCTGTCCAACTTGATATGTATTTGTGTATTTGCTTATCCGTCTTCTTGATATGGCGTGTTATGTGCGTATATATTGATTTGTGTATTTGGAATGCTAGAATTTGTTACTGTAGTCAATTTACTGTGTTTATTCACTAAATTACCTTTTTGGGGGAAAAGAAAAGAAAAGAGAGGGGGAAAACATATATATGGACGGGAGACGTAGTCGTGGACGTGGAGCTAGTCGTGGCCGTGGAGCTAGGCAAGCTCAAGAACCGAGAGAAGAAAGAGAAACAGTGGCCGAGCAAGAACAGGGACCGAGGGTTGAGGCTGGAGATCAAATGGCGACGGCGATGCAACAAATGACAAATATCCTGGCACGACTGATAGATCAACAAGGTCAAATGCCAGTGAATCAACCCCGGAATCCTGAGATCGGAGAGGATAAGGCTCTTGAGAGGTTCCAAAAGTTTCTACCTCCGAAATTTCAAGGAGGGCCTGATCCAGATATAGCTGAGCAGTGGTTGGAGGCAATGATTAATATCTTCGCGGCTTTGAATTACACGGAGCAAAGACAAGTAAATTTTGCTGTATTTCAATTCGAAGGACCAGCCCGCGCGTGGTGGAATGTAATTAAGGCCAAGTGGGAAAGAGAACAGACGGTATGGACATGGGCGAACTTTGTAAGGGAATTTAATGAAAAGTATCTCCCACCTTTAGTCCAAGAAAGGAGGGATGACGAATTTATTGGGTTGCGTCAGGGAACCCTAAGTGTGGCTGAATATGAGACCAAATTTACTAGACTGTCTAAATTCGCTTCCGAATTGGTGGTAACGGAGCGACGGAGAATAAGACGATTTATACAAGGACTAAATTTGGAAATCCAGGAGGCATTAGCGGCAGTTCAAGTTAATACGTTTACAGAGGCTCTTGAGAAGGCCCAAAGAATTGAGGATGTGAAAGCCCAAGTAAAAGCCTTTCAAACGCGGAAAAGAGATACATCCAGCAGTATACCTGAGGAATCTGGAGAAAAGATACTGCTCTCCAAAGTGCAAAAAGTGAACCATTCACCTCGCCCACCTTGGACATTAAGAGCAGTCGATGAAAGGTCCATGAAAGGAAGTCAGATCGGATCAAAGGACATTTCTCGAGAAGATCCAACAGTAGTTCCTCGATTGGCCTGTGGATACTGTGGAAAGGCAAATCACACTGAGAATGATTGCTGGCGAAAAGGGGGAAAATGTTTGATTTGTGGGAGTAGCAATCATCAACTTAGCAATTGCCCGAAGAAACAGCCACGAGAGGGTAGTACTCAACAAGTGGAAGGAACCAAACTGAAACAAATTCATGAAAGAGGAAACCGAACAAAGGTATCAACACAAGTTTATGCCGTAGATCAGCACCGAGTTCTGGGGTCCTCCGAGGCGACGGAAGGTATGAATTTCGAGGTCGAAATTCTTTTAAGGGGGAGAGAGTGTGAGGACTCGCAAATTTCTTATATTTTTCTCAAAAATGCCTTTTATTTGGAAATTATTCATTTATTATAGCCTACTACCCAGTAATTCCATAATAAGTGCAAATGAACCTAGAAAGTAGGGTTTCACTTTTCGGTTTCAAGACTGGAGCAAATTAGGGTTTTCGCGATTTTTCACCGGATGATTTTTCGGTACGAAGCAAGGATCAAATTTGGTGATTAAAAGTGACTTTTAGGTGAGAAATAATATGTGATTAGAAGCAATGATATAAGGTTAGTGAATAGGAAGTAAAAACCCTAATACGTGCGATTTAAGGAAAAACGGTGCGAACCGACGTGTACCGCGCACTACCTATTGAACGCACCGCTGGACCACCACTTTCTTACCACATGAGCTCATTGATATTTGAGCAAAATATCCCCTCATTTCCAGCTGCCTTTGACCGAAATTTGTGGCCAAAAGTGCAAGGAGAAGAAAGAGAAAATTTTGTGATTGTGGTTGATCCAAGTGTTGGCAAAACTTGTGGCTTAGACTAATCCTAATCTTCTTGCCTTTTAATCACCATAGAGCAGCCTTTCTTCTTCATTTTTCCTTGAGCTTGGCCGAGACAAGAGAGAGAGAAAGGGGGAGCAAGAGAAAACAATTTTCTTCTTGATTTGCACCATCTAAGTGAGGAATCAAAATTCTAAACCGATTAAAGAGTGAGTTGTGGGCTTGGGAAGCTAGGGGAACTAAAAATTTCCAAAGGTGGTGAAGTATCACTCTTTCAAGCTTTGTTTTGAGGTATAAGATCTGATCATGGTTCTTGTTCTTTTAATTTCTGGTTTAAGATGTTATCTAGCTCATGTTTTGATTAGACTACAAGTTATACAAGTTGTTGTGGTGATTTTGGATGATATATGCAAGTTAGGGTTTGATGATTTTCTGCCTAAACTTGTTGTATGGTTAGTATATGTTGTATATAAGATTATATAAGGGGCTTTGGTAGTGATTGGAACAAGGAAAGGAAGAAAATTCAATTGAAAACCAAAATTTCCAGATTTCTGGAATTTCATGTTTCAGTTCTGCCCGGTACTGTTACTCATAGTTAGAGGCCGAATTAGGCTTGGAATAAAACATAAAAGTTGTATAGAATGATATTTTATAGGTGCCTACAAAATTTCAACTCAATCAGAGCAACGTAGCCTGTGAAAAGACCGATTTACCCCTGCTGCCCTGTTTCTACCCGAACTTGATAATTGCCTCTGTAATTGGTTAATTTGATTGGGAATGCTTCTGATTTAGTTGTTGATGTCTTCTTAAGAATTGTAGCCTTGTACCTTAGTTTTCGGATGGCTTTGGAATCACTTGATTTGGACTTAGGGAGCCTGACTTGTGATATTTGAGCGAGAATGCGGTTTGTAAACCTGTTTTGACGGTGCTGGTTTGGTATACTGATCTTTTGACCTAGTTGCACTACAAACTGGACTGAGTGACCTTCTTCAATCTTGTATCCCTTTCTCTTAGCTTCGAAATGGTATAAGTTTCACCTCAATCCGATAAGCGTAGCCTCGGATGTGCCCATTCCGCAAAACCCTATCAAATCTGTTTTTTTTGTAAACTTCATTTCCGCATTTGTTATTAGTTGATTTATGTCCTTGTATTGTCTTGAGCCTATGGAACGGCTATTGAAATGCATTTGTGTTGTGTATAAACTTGGGCTTGAATGAGAAAAATAATGAAGCCAAAATGGCTGGAAAATTAGGTAAACACAAAGGGCGTGCTGCCCAAATTTTCGCTCAAGGACTAAGTTTCTATTTGAATTTGTATATTTTCGTTTGGCAAATACTATGATCGTTTTACCATTCCAAAACATGATACCTCTTCAATTTGAAACGCCAAATGTTTACTTACTCTGTACCCAAAATATAGAAGTATGAGTTAGGGTTTTATCGGCCACAAGTGAACTACTTTCAAGTACGGTTTTAAGAGTCTTCCTTTTCCATATGATTTTCATCAAAACCCTTGTTATATAACCTCTACTTGAATATATAGTGACTTTTAGTCATACAAACGATTCTTTACGATTCCGAAAGAATATTTTCTTAGCCTATCTATTTGTCTTTTGATTTGTCGTTAGTCAAATGTTTTCCGTTGGAATTCTATAAGCCTTTTGAGCTTGGTTTTGCGATTGATTTTGAAACCCTAGTTATTTTCATCCTTGGGTCCAAACAACCCTATTTTTACTTGAAAGTTATCTTTACACGTTTTACTCCTAATTAGTCGGGTTTCTTCGTTTCCCCTTAAATGTTTTGCTCGATAAACTGTAATATGTTCTCTTGTTCAATCTTAGGTTTCATTGGTGACTAAGGGTAATATCCGGAAGGATATTTTGCACGTTATTTTGCATAACTAGGTGAGTGTTCTTTGTTTGTTATATTTCCTTGACTTATTGGCTTGTTATTATTGATTGATAATGTGTTAAGTGCTTTTAGTGATTGTTAAAACGAGTTTTCTAGGCGAGTGTGTACTTTATCGCACTCGACCTAAATAAATGTGAAATTTTCAATGATTAAATGATTAAATGCTAGTTGCGCATGAATGTAAGCCGTTTGGCTGAACTGGGCCCTGCCCTTCGTTACCGATCGACTCGAGCCAGAAGCGGACTCGGTCGGGCGATATGGTGACCCTGGGTGAATTTGGTATATTCGAGTATTACCTTGTAGTCCGGCTACGTCCGGATGGGTGGAGTCCGGCCAACGTCCGGATGGGTGGAGTCCGGTCAACGTCCGGAAGGGGATGAATGAACGAACGAAGGCACGAGGGTTTACTTCTCAAAAAGGAAATTTTCAAATAATTGGAGGAATAAGGGGAAATGTCTGGAGAACGAACGAACGAACGAATAGCTCCATGTGAGCCCGTATCCTTTTAATGAATGTTACTATCGCTTTCCATTGTAAATGTTTCTTGAATTATTGATACTCCATGTTTAATGTATTGAATTGATTGTTTGATTATCTGTTCGGAACCTCACTGAGCTTTTAGCTCACCCCTTTAGTTTTGTTTTCCTTAACAGGGGACGGCGAGCAGAATGAGAGCATAGACTAGCCAGTCTAGTTCTTTTGTTTCTTTTGTTTCTTTTGTAGTGGTTCTCGCCTAGTGCTTGGCACGGGCTGGACGTATGAAGGATTGAGAACCTTTGTATATTCGATCTTTACACTCCCTTTTGGGGATGACAATGTATATAAGTTTCGCTTTAAGTTCTGGATCGTTGCCCTATTTATTCTTGTGATTTATTCAGATTTTAAGTGAGGACTGTAGTGAATGAGTGAGTTCCGGCGAGAGTTGGGCAGGCGGTCCGCCGAACCTTGGGGTACGCCCTAGGGAAAGGTGGGGCCGTCACAGGTGGTATCAGAGCTTAGGCTTCAGATATGTGTAGTGTATCCTAGGCTTGAAGTTTAGGATGCCAGACTGTGGGATTCGATTTGACTTGAAAGTTAAGCGATTGAGGGATAAAACCTATAGCTGCTTCGCGTGGTCTCTGTGCGGAGTGACCCTGGACTAAGCGGTGAATAAGTATGAAGGACTAAGTGAAGCTATGAATTGCGAATGTTATAGGTCTTAAATCTTTCTCATGGTATCTGAGGACCATAGATAGGTATGTCAGGTAGGAATTCCGATTGTAGATAGTTTACTCTTGGGACTGCAGCTCGAGATGTGAATTATCTTATTTCGGATTCTCGTGCCTGAGTACTCTAGAGTTACGGCGCTGCTAAGGACTTGAGACTTGTATTTTGGGAACATGAACAGGCTTTGTCTGACTAGAATGAGCACAAGAGGTCAGGAACATCTAGTTTGGATAGTAAGTGACGTGAGAGACCGGACGGGCTGATACTGGGACGACTTTACCTTTTCCTTTTGATTTACCTGTATATTGTTACTACATGACGTTAGTATACCTGTGTGTACATGGTTATCTGTCCAACTTGATATGTATTTGTGTATTTGCTTATCCGTCTTCTTGATATGGCGTGTTATGTGCGTATATATTGATTTGTGTATTTGGAATGCTAGAATTTGTTACTGTAGTCAATTTACTGTGTTTATTCACTAAATTACCTTTTTGGGGGAAAAGAAAAGAAAAGAGAGGGGGAAAACATATATATGGACGGGAGACGTAGTCGTGGACGTGGAGCTAGGCAAGCTCAAGAACCGAGAAAAGAAAGAGAAACAGTGGCCGAGCAAGAACAGGGACCGAGGGTTGAGGCTGGAGATCAAATGGCGACGGCGATGCAACAAATGACAAATATCCCGGCACGACTGGTAGATCAACAAGGTCAAATGCCAGTGAATCAACCCCGGAATCCTGAGATCGGAGAGGATAAGGCTCTTGAGAGGTTCCAAAAGTTTCTACCTCCGAAATTTCAAGGAGGGCCTGATCCAGATATAGCTGAGCAGTGGTTGGAGGCAATGATTAATATCTTCGCGGCTTTGAATTACACGGAGCAAAGACAAGTAAATTTTTGCTGTATTTCAATTCGAAGGACCAGCCCGCGCGTGGTGGAATGTAATTAAGGCCAAGTGGGAAAGAGAACAGACGGTATGGACATGGGCGAACTTTGTAAGGGAATTTAATGAAAAGTATCTCCCACCTTTAGTCCAAGAAAGGAGGGATGACGAATTTATTGGGTTGCGTCAGGGAACCCTAAGTGTGGCTGAATATGAGACCAAATTTACTAGAC
This sequence comes from Coffea arabica, assembly GCF_036785885.1. NCBI lineage: Eukaryota > Viridiplantae > Streptophyta > Magnoliopsida > Gentianales > Rubiaceae > Coffea > Coffea arabica. The sequence continues at coordinate 22,607,334 of NC_092311.1, read as the reverse complement.
TGTCTAAATTCGCTTCCGAATTGGTGGTAACGGAGCGACGGAGAATAAGACGATTTATACAAGGACTAAATTTGGAAATCCAGGAGGCATTAGCGGCAGTTCAAGTTAATACGTTTACAGAGGCTCTTGAGAAGGCCCAAAGAATTGAGGATGTGAAAGCCCAAGTAAAAGCCTTTCAAACGCGGAAAAGAGATACATCCAGCAGTATACCTGAGGAATCTGGAGAAAAGATACTGCTCTCCAAAGTGCAAAAAGTGAACCATTCACCTCGCCCACCTTGGACATTAAGAGCAGTCGATGAAAGGTCCATGAAAGGAAGTCAGATCGGATCAAAGGACATTTCTCGAGAAGATCCAACAGTAGTTCCTCGATTGGCCTGTGGATACTGTGGAAAGGCAAATCACACTGAGAATGATTGCTGGCGAAAAGGGGGAAAATGTTTGATTTGTGGGAGTAGCAATCATCAACTTAGCAATTGCCCGAAGAAACAGCCACGAGGGGGTAGTACTCAACAAGTGGAAGGAACCAAACTGAAACAAATTCATGAAAGAGGAAACCGAACAAAGGTATCAACACAAGTTTATGCCGTAGATCAGCACCGAGTTCTGGGGTCCTCCGAGGCGACGGAAGGTATGAATTTCGAGGTCGAAATTCTTTTAAGGGGGAGAGAGTGTGAGGACTCGCAAATTTCTTATATTTTTCTCAAAAATGCCTTTTATTTGGAAATTATTCATTTATTATAGCCTACTACCCAGTAATTCCATAATAAGTGCAAATGAACCTAGAAAGTAGGGTTTCACTTTTCGGTTTCAAGACTGGAGCAAATTAGGGTTTTCGCGATTTTTCACCGGATGATTTTTCGGTACGAAGCAAGGATCAAATTTGGTGATTAAAAGTGACTTTTAGGTGAGAAATAATATGTGATTAGAAGCAATGATATAAGGTTAGTGAATAGGAAGTAAAAACCCTAATACGTGCGATTTAAGGAAAAACGGTGCGAACCGACGTGTACCGCGCACTACCTATTGAACGCACCGCTGGACCACCACTTTCTTACCACATGAGCTCATTGATATTTGAGCAAAATATCCCCTCATTTCCAGCTGCATTTGACCTAAATTTGTGGCCAAAAGTGCAAGGAGAAGAAAGAGAAAATTTTGTGATTGTGGTTGATCCAAGTGTTGGCAAAACTTGTGGCTTAGACTAATCCTAATCTTCTTGCCTTTTAATCACCATAGAGCAGCCTTTCTTCTTCATTTTTCCTTGAGCTTGGCCGAGACAAGAGAGAGAGAAAGGGGGAGCAAGAGAAAACAATTTTCTTCTTGATTTGCACCATCTAAGTGAGGAATCAAAATTCTAAACCGATTAAAGAGTGAGTTGTGGGCTTGGGAAGCTAGGGGAACTAAAAATTTCCAAAGGTGGTGAAGTATCACTCTTTCAAGCTTTGTTTTGAGGTATAAGATCTGATCATGGTTCTTGTTCTTTTAATTTCTGGTTTAAGATGTTATCTAGCTCATGTTTTGATTAGACTACAAGTTATACAAGTTGTTGTGATGATTTTGGATGATATATGCAAGTTAGGGTTTGATGATTTTCTGCCTAAACTTGTTGTATGGTTAGTATATGTTGTATATAAGATTATATAAGGGGCTTTGGTAGTGATTGGAACAAGGAAAGGAAGAAAATTCAATTGAAAACCAAAATTTCCAGATTTCTGGAATTTCATGTTTCAGTTCTGCCCGGTACTGTTACTCATAGTTAGAGGCCGAATTAGGCTTGGCATAAAACATAAAAGTTGTATAGAATGATATTTTATAGGTTCCTACAAAATTTCAACTCAATCAGAGCAACGTAGCCTGTGAAAAGACCGATTTACCCCTGCTGTCCTGTTTCTACCCGAACTTGATAATTGCCTCTGTAATTGGTTAATTTGATTCGGAATGCTTCTGATTTAGTTGTTGATGTCTTCTGAAGAATTGTATCCTTGTATCTTAGTTTTCGGATGGCTTTGGAATCACCTGATTTGGACTTAGGGAGCCTGACTTGTGATATTTGAGCGAGAATGCGGTTTGTAAACCTGTTTTGACGGTGCTGGTTTGGTATACTGATCTTTTGACCTAGTTGCACTACAAACTGGACTGAGTGACCTTCTTCAATCTTGTATCCCTTTCTCTTAGCTTCGAAATGGTATAAGTTTCACCTCAATCCGATAAGCGTAGCCTCGGATGTGCCCATTCCGCAAAACCCTATCAAATCTGTTTTTTTTGTAAACTTCATTTCCGCATTTGTTATTAGTTGATTTATGTCCTTGTATTGTCTTGAGCCTATGGAACGGCTATTGAAATGCATTTGTGTTGTGTATAAACTTGGGCTTGAATGAGAAAAATAATGAAGCCAAAATGGCTGGAAAATTAGGTAAACACAAAGGGCGTGCTGCCCAAATTTTCGCTCAAGGACTAAGTTTCTATTTGAATTTGTATATTTTCGTTTGGCAAATACTATGATCGTTTTACCATTCCAAAACATGATACCTCTTCAATTTGAAACGCCAAATGTTTACTTACTCTGTACCCAAAATATAGAAGTATGAGTTAGGGTTTTATCGGCCACAAGTGAACTACTTTCAAGTACGGTTTTAAGAGTCTTCCTTTTCCATATGATTTTCATCAAAACCCTTGTTATATAACCTCTACTTGAATATATAGTGACTTTTAGTCATACAAACGATTCTTTACGATTCCGAAAGAATATATTCTTAGCCTATCTATTTGTCTTTTGATTTGTCGTTAGTCAAATGTTTTCCGTTGGAATTCTATAAGCCTTTTGAGCTTGGTTTTGCGTTTGATTTTGAAACCCTAGTTATTTTCATCCTTGGGTCCAAACAACCCTATTTTTACTTGAAAGTTATCTTTACACGTTTTACTCCTAATTAGTCGGGTTTCTTCGTTTCCCCTTAAATGTTTTGCTCGATAAACTGTAATATGTTCTCTTGTTCAATCTTAGGTTTCATTGGTGACTAAGGGTAATATCCGGAAGGATATTTTGCACGTTATTTTGCATAACTAGGTGAGTGTTCTTTGTTTGTTATATTTCCTTGACTTATTGGCTTGTTATTATTGATTGATAATGTGTTAAGTGCTTTTAATGATTGTTAAAACGAGTTTTCTAGGCGAGTGTGTACTTTATCGCACTCGACCTAAATAAATGTAAAATTTTCAATGATTAAATGATTAAATGCTAGTTGCGCATGAATGTAAGCCGTTTGGCTGAACTGGGCCCTGCCCTTCGTTACCGATCGACTCGAGCCAGAAGCGGATTCGGTCGGGCGATATGGTGACCCTGGGTGAATTTGGTATATTCGAGTATTACCTTGTAGTCCGGCTACGTCCGGATGGGTGGAGTCCGGCCAACGTCCGGATGGGTGGAGTCCGGTCAACGTCCGGAAGGGGATGAATGAACGAACGAAGGCACGAGGGTTTACTTCTCAAAAAGGAAATTTTCAAATAATTGGAGGAATAAGGAGAAATGTCTGGGGAACGAACGAACGAACGAATAGGTCCATGTGAGCCCGTATCCTTTTAATGAATGTTACTATCGCTTTCCATTGTAAATGTTTCTTGAATTATTGATACTCCATGTTTAATGTATTGAATTGATTGTTTGATTATCTGTTCGGAACCTCACTGAGCTTTTAGCTCACCCCTTTAGTTTTGTTTTCCTTAACAGGGGACGGCGAGCAGAATGAGAGCATAGACTAGCCAGTCTAGTTCTTTTGTTTCTTTTGTTTCTTTTGTAGTGGTTCTCGCCTAGTGCTTGGCACGGGCTGGACGTATGAAGGATTGAGAACCTTTGTATATTCGATCTTTACACTCCCTTTTGGGGATGGCAATGTCTATAAGTTTCGCTTTAAGTTTTGGATCGTTGCCCTATTTATTCTTGTGATTTATTCAGATTTTAAGTGAGGACTGTAGTGAATGAGTGAGTCCCGGCGAGAGTTGGGCAGGCGGTCCGCCCAACCCTGGGGTACGCCCTAGGGAGAGGTGGGGCCGTCACAGGTGGTATCAGAGCTTAGGCTTCAGATATCTGTAGTGTTCCCTAGGCTTGAAGTTTAGGATGCCGGACTGTGGGATTCGATTTGACTTGAAAGTTAAGCGATTGAGGGATAAAACCTATAGCTGCTTCGCATGGTCTCTGTGCGGAGTGACCCTGGACTAAGTGGTGAATAAGTATGAGGGACTAAGTGAAGCTATGAATTGCGAATGTTATAGGTCTTAAATCTTTCTCATGGTATCTGAGGACCATAGATAGGTATGTCAGGTAGGAATTCCGATTGTAGATAGTTTACTCTTGGGACTGCAGCTCGAGATGTGAATTATCTTATTTCGGATTCTCGTGCCTGAGTACTCTAGAGTTGCGGCGCTGCTAAGGACTTGAGACTTGTATTTTGGGAACATGAATAGGCTTTGTCTGACTAGAATGAGCACAAGAGGTCAGGGACATCTAGTTTGGATAGTAAGTGACGTGAGAGACCGGACGGGCTGATACTGGGACGACTTTACCTTTTCCTTTTGATTTACCTGTATATTGTTACTACATGACGTTAGTATACCTGTGTGTACATGGTTATCTGTCCAACTTGATATGTATTTGTGTATTTGCTTATCCGTCTTCTTGATATGGCGTGTTATGTGCGTATATATTGATTTGTGTATTTGGAATGCTAGAATTTGTTACTGTAGTCAATTTACTGTGTTTATTCACTAAATTACCTTTTTGGGGGAAAAGAAAAGAAAAGAGAGGGGGAAAACATATATATGGACGGGAGACGTAGTCGTGGACATGGAGCTAGGCAAGCTCAAGAACCGAGAGAACAAAGAGAAACAGTGGCCGAGCAAGAACAGGGACCGAGGGTTGAGGCTGGAGATCAAATGGCGACGGCGATGCAACAAATGACAAATATCCTGGCACGACTGGTAGATCAACAAGGTCAAATGCCAGTGAATCAACCCCGGAATCCTGAGATCGGAGAGGATAAGGCTCTTGAGAGGTTCCAAAAGTTTCTACCTCCGAAATTTCAAGGAGGGCCTGATCCAGATATAGCTGAGCAGTGGTTGGAGGCAATGATTAATATCTTCGCGGCTTTGAATTACACGGAGCAAAGACAAGTAAATTTTGCTGTATTTCAATTCGAAGGACCAGCCCGCGCGTGGTGGAATGTAATTAAGGCCAAGTGGGAAAGAGAACAGACGGTATGGACATGGGCGAACTTTGTAAGGGAATTTAATGAAAAGTATCTCCCACCTTTAGTCCAAGAAAGGAGGGAGGACGAATTTATTGGGTTGCGTCAGGGAACCCTAAGTGTGGCTGAATATGAGACCAAATTTACTAGACTGTCTAAATTCGCTTCCGAATTGGTGGTAACGGAGCGACGGAGAATAAGACGATTTATACAAGGACTAAATTTGGAAATCCAGGAGGCATTAGCGGCAGTTCAAGTTAATACGTTTACAGAGGCTCTTGAGAAGGCCCAAAGAATTGAGGATGTGAAAGTCCAAGTAAAAGCCTTTCAAACGCGGAAAAGAGATACATCCAGCAGTATACCTGAGGAATCTGGAGAAAAGATACTGCTCTCCAAAGTGCAAAAAGTGAACCATTCACCTCGCCCACCTTGGACATTAAGAGCAGTCGATGAAAGGTCCATGAAAGGAAGTCAGATCGGATCAAAGGACATTTCTCGAGAAGATCCAACAGTAGTTCCTCGATTGGCCTGTGGATACTGTGGAAAGGCAAATCACACTGAGAATGATTGCTGGCGAAAAGGGGGAAAATGTTTGATTTGTGGGAGTAGCAATCATCAACTTAGCAATTGCCCGAAGAAACAGCCACGAGGGGGTAGTACTCAACAAGTGGAAGGAACCAAACTGAAACAAATTCATGAAAGAGGAAACCGAACAAAGGTATCAACACAAGTTTATGTCGTAGATCAGCACCGAGTTCTGGGGTCCTCCGAGGCGACGGAAGGTATGAATTTCGAGGTCGAAATTCTTTTAAGGGGGAGAGAGTGTGAGGACTCGCAAATTTCTTATATTTTTCTCAAAAATGCCTTTTATTTGGAAATTATTCATTTATTATAGCCTACTACCCAGTAATTCCATAATAAGTGCAAATGAACCTAGAAAGTAGGGTTTCACTTTTCGGTTTCAAGACTGGAGCAAATTAGGGTTTTCGCGATTTTTCACCGGATGATTTTTCGGTACGAAGCAAGGAACAAATTTGGTGATTAAAAGTGACTTTTAGGTGAGAAATAATATGTGATTAGAAGCAATGATATAAGGTTATTGAATAGGAAGTAAAAACCCTAATACGTGCGATTTAAGGAAAAACGGTGCGAACCGACGTGTACCGCGCACTACCTATTGAACGCACCGCTGGACCACCACTTTCTTACCACATGAGCTCATTGATATTTGAGCAAAATATCCCCTCATTTCCAGCTGCCTTTGACCGAAATTTGTGGCCAAAAGTGCAAGGAGAAGAAAGAGAAAATTTTGTGATTGTGGTTGATCCAAGTGTTGGCAAAACTTGTGGCTTAGACTAATCCTAATCTTCTTGCCTTTTAATCACCATAGAGCAGCCTTTCTTCTTCATTTTTCCTTGAGCTTGGCCGAGACAAGAGAGAGAGAAAGGGGGAGCAAGAGAAAACAATTTTCTTCTTGATTTGCACCATCTAAGTGAGGAATCAAAATTCTAAACCGATTAAAGAGTGAGTTGTGGGCTTGGGAAGCTAGGGGAACTAAAAATTTCCAAAGGTGGTGAAGTATCACTCTTTCAAGCTTTGTTTTGAGGTATAAGATCTGATCATGGTTCTTGTTCTTTTAATTTCTGGTTTAAGATGTTATCTAGCTCATGTTTTGATTAGACTACAAGTTATACAAGTTGTTGTGGTGATTTTGGATGATATATGCAAGTTAGGGTTTGATGATTTTCTGCCTAAACTTGTTGTATGGTTAGTATATGTTGTATATAAGATTATATAAGGGGCTTTGGTAGTGATTGGAACAAGGAAAGGAAGAAAATTCAATTGAAAACCAAAATTTCCAGATTTCTGGAATTTCATGTTTCAGTTCTGCCCGGTACTGTTACTCATAGTTAGAGGCCGAATTAGGCTTGGCATAAAACATAAAAGTTGTATAGAATGATATTTTATAGGTTCCTACAAAATTTCAACTCAATCAGAGCAACGTAGCCTGTGAAAAGACCGATTTACCCCTGCTGTCCTGTTTCTACCCGAACTTGATAATTGCCTCTGTAATTGGTTAATTTGATTCGGAATGCTTCTGATTTAGTTGTTGATGTCTTCTGAAGAATTGTATCCTTGTATCTTAGTTTTCGGATGGCTTTGGAATCACCTGATTTGGACTTAGGGAGCCTGACTTGTGATATTTGAGCGAGAATGCGGTTTGTAAACCTGTTTTGACGGTGCTGGTTTGGTATACTGATCTTTTGACCTAGTTGCACTACAAACTGGACTGAGTGACCTTCTTCAATCTTGTATCCCTTTCTCTTAGCTTCGAAATGGTATAAGTTTCACCTCAATCCGATAAGCGTAGCCTCGGATGTGCCCATTCCGCAAAACCCTATCAAATCTGTTTTTTTTGTAAACTTCATTTCCGCATTTGTTATTAGTTGATTTATGTCCTTGTATTGTCTTGAGCCTATGGAACGGCTATTGAAATGCATTTGTGTTGTGTATAAACTTGGGCTTGAATGAGAAAAATAATGAAGCCAAAATGGCTGGAAAATTAGGTAAACACAAAGGGCGTGCTGCCCAAATTTTCGCTCAAGGACTAAGTTTCTATTTGAATTTGTATATTTTCGTTTGGCAAATACTATGATCGTTTTACCATTCCAAAACATGATACCTCTTCAATTTGAAACGCCAAATGTTTACTTACTCTGTACCCAAAATATAGAAGTATGAGTTAGGGTTTTATCGGCCACAAGTGAACTACTTTCAAGTACGGTTTTAAGAGTCTTCCTTTTCCATATGATTTTCATCAAAACCCTTGTTATATAACCTCTACTTGAATATATAGTGACTTTTAGTCATACAAACGATTCTTTACGATTCCGAAAGAATATTTTCTTAGCCTATCTATTTGTCTTTTGATTTGTCGTTAGTCAAATGTTTTCCGTTGGAATTCTATAAGCCTTTTGAGCTTGGTTTTGCGATTGATTTTGAAACCCTAGTTATTTTCATCCTTGGGTCCAAACAACCCTATTTTTACTTGAAAGTTATCTTTACACGTTTTACTCCTAATTAGTCGGGTTTCTTCGTTTCCCCTTAAATGTTTTGCTCGATAAACTGTAATATGTTCTCTTGTTCAATCTTAGGTTTCATTGGTGACTAAGGGTAATATCCGGAAGGATATTTTGCACGTTATTTTGCATAACTAGGTGAGTGTTCTTTGTTTGTTATATTTCCTTGACTTATTGGCTTGTTATTATTGATTGATAATGTGTTAAGTGCTTTTAATGATTGTTAAAACGAGTTTTCTAGGCGAGTGTGTACTTTATCGCACTCGACCTAAATAAATGTAAAATTTTCAATGATTAAATGATTAAATGCTAGTTGCGCATGAATGTAAGCCGTTTGGCTGAACTGGGCCCTGCCCTTCGTTACCGATCGACTCGAGCCAGAAGCGGACTCGGTCGGGCGATATGGTGACCCTGGGTGAATTTGGTATATTCGAGTATTACCTTGTAGTCCGGCTACGTCCGGATGGGTGGAGTCCGGCCAACGTCCGGATGGGTGGAGTCCGGTCAACGTCCGGAAGGGGATGAATGAACGAACGAAGGCACGAGGGTTTACTTCTCAAAAAGGAAATTTTCAAATAATTGGAGGAATAAGGAGAAATGTCTGGGGAACGAACGAACGAACGAATAGCTCCATGTGAGCCCGTATCCTTTTAATGAATGTTACTATCGCTTTCCATTGTAAATGTTTCTTGAATTATTGATACTCCATGTTTAATGTATTGAATTGATTGTTTGATTATCTGTTCGGAACCTCACTGAGCTTTTAGCTCACCCCTTTAGTTTTGTTTTCCTTAACAGGGGACGGCGAGCAGAATGAGAGCATAGACTAGCCAGTCTAGTTCTTTTGTTTCTTTTGTTTCTTTTGTAGTGGTTCTCGCCTAGTGCTTGGCACGGGCTGGACGTATGAAGGATTGAGAACCTTTGTATATTCGATCTTTACACTCCCTTTTGGGGATGGCAATGTCTATAAGTTTCGCTTTAAGTTTTGGATCGTTGCCCTATTTATTCTTGTGATTTATTCAGATTTTAAGTGAGGACTGTAGTGAATGAGTGAGTCCCGGCGAGAGTTGGGCAGGCGGTCCGCCCAACCCTGGGGTACGCCCTAGGGAGAGGTGGGGCCGTCACAGGTGGTATCAGAGCTTAGGCTTCAGATATCTGTAGTGTACCCTAGGCTTGAAGTTTAGGATGCCGGATTGTGGGATTCGATTTGACTTGAAAGTTAAGCGATTGAGGGATAAAACCTATAGCTGCTTCGCATGGTCTCTGTGCGGAGTGACCCTGGACTAAGTGGTGAATAAGTATGAGGGACTAAGTGAAGCTATGAATTGCGAATGTTATAGGTCTTAAATCTTTCTCATGGTATCTGAGGACCATAGATAGGTATGTCAGGTAGGAATTCCGATTGTAGATAGTTTACTCTTGGGACTGCAGCTCGAGATGTGAATTATCTTATTTCGGATTCTCGTGCCTGAGTACTCTAGAGTTGCGGCGCTGCTAAGGACTTGAGACTTGTATTTTGGGAACATGAATAGGCTTTGTCTGACTAGAATGAGCACAAGAGGTCAGGGACATCTATGATGCGGTTGAGCACGAGGCCCAAAGTGTACAAGTAGACCCTGTGAAGGTGCCCCAAGGCCCAGTGACACGAGCACGAGCCAAGAGATTCAAGGAGTCCCTTCAAGCCTTGGTACGTGCCGTCCAAACCCAAGAGAAACCGGTCATTGAAGGAATTGAGTTGGAATATCCTTGCACAACTACTAAAATGCTGCTTACAATTGAAGATGCAAATGTTCAAGCTCCAAACGGCGGGCTGAGCCGCAGTTAAGTACCCTCGCTGAGCCGTACTATAGTTAGTTGGGGGGTCAAGTGAAGGCCCAAGGGGCTGGCCGAACTTTCCTTGTTATTTTTCCAGTTTATTAGGTCTTAGTCACGGCTATTAATAGCCTCAAGCCGCATGTTACATGCAGTTTTTGAGAGTATTGAATAAAATTTCCAGAATTTCGTCCATTCCTTGTGGCAAATTCCCTTAGCTTGTGAAAGCTAAGTTGAACATCCTAGAGTCGATCCTAGGCTGTTCTTGACTTATCAATCAAGCACACATACTTGATTGTGGCGTCCTCTACCGTTAAATCTGTTCTTGAGTGGTCCAAGTTCGGGTTCAACTCCATCAAATCTTCATCGTGTTCCTCTAGATCCGAAGTAGCTTCCGCGTCTCGTATCAGCTGGCATCAGAGCTAGTTAGAGGTATCACGAATATCCTTTTTTTATCGTTTTTAGATCTATTTTAGTCTTCTAAATTCGTAGCTCAAGTGCTCGGGTTTGTCAAGTCCGAAATCTGTCTTTGTTGTTTCCTTGTCAGAAATCTGTCTTGGTTGTTTCCTTGTCAGAAATCTGTCTTTGTTGTTTAGTTGTTGTCCGAAATTTTCTGTCCAGTTTTGTCTTGTGTTTATGTTCTGTTTAAATCCAGAAAAAAAAAATCTCTTGTGTTGCATACCTTATTGTCATTCCCTTGAGTCGTTGATGGAATTAATTGCTGGGTTGCCGAATCTGTTTGCACTTGTTTCTTGAACCTTTGTGCTGTTGCTTTGCAAAACTCGAACATCAAAACCTTATTGGGGAAGTCTTGAGCTTCTTGGATCAAAGAGGTTAATCTTGGCAGTCTTGAAACCTGAAATAAACCTTCAACCGTGTTCTTGTTTTCATGGAACTTTGATCTTGAAACCAAATCTGTCCAAGTTGTTTACGTTAATTGCTGTGAAATTGTGGTCTAAGCTAGCTGGCTATTGTGTGAAAACACCCCAACAGAAGTCAAAAAAAAATTTCAAGAAAGACGGCTCTAGTTTCCAATTCTTGACCAGCCTTCAAGTTTTACCAAATCTGATTCAAAGGTCAAAAAAAAAAATTTTCAAGAAAGACGGCTCTAGTTTCCAATTCTTGACCAGCCTTCAAGTTTTACCAAATCTGATTCAAACTTGGACTTTCAAATCTGAACAGCCCTAGTCTTGGTCAGCATTCAAGCCACCAAATCTGATTCAAACTTGGACTTTCAAATCTGAACAGCCCTAGTCTTGGTCAGCATTCAAGCCACCAAATCTGATTCAAACTTGGACTTCCAAATCTGAACAACATCCAATTCTTGACAGCCTACAAGTTTACCAAATTTTGTGCAAAATCTGACTTCCAAATCTGACCAGCCCCAAAATTTCGAATTTGGACCACTTGGGACTCCCAAATCTGACCAAACTCCAAGGTTTCCAATCTTGGCAACCCCAAGTGTCCAAATCATATCACGGACCAAAAAGACCACGGACCAGCAGCTCAACACATTCCAGAAATTTGGGTTTCGGGTAGAGTTTTCTAGGATTTTCAAAATTTCAGCATTCAAGTTAATTGTCTTACTTTCTTTTGAGTCGTTAGTTATTGTCCAGCTATATTTTGAGTCTTGAGTCGTGTCTAGGTCTTCAGTCATTCACCTCCATTTATTGCTACTAGCTTGTGTGTCACTTGTTGACTAGTCAAGAACGTACACTGCGGTGACGCCTAGTTTGTTCAACTCGAGCAACTAGCAAGCCAAGGAATTGCTTGGTAAGATTATTAGAGAGTGATACACTTGAGTGAAATACGAGTGTGAGTGACCTATACATCGTATTTAAAAAAAAAAAAAAAAAAAAAGAGAGCAAGGAACTCGTTTTTGTTTATTTGTTTTGCAGGTGAACTAAATATGTCTAGTGGAGTGGGTAGCCAAACCATGGACATCAAACTACAGTTGGAAGCCATGATGGGGGAGTTCAAGCGATTGCTTAAGAATGAAATTGAACCATTGCATGATCGAATTGATCAGTTGGAGAACTCGAGACCTCCACCTACCCCGAGTAAGGGCAAAGAATCTGCATACTCAAACGATGAAGAGGAAGCGTTTGAGGGAAGGTACCAAAATGATCAAAGGTTCCAACGTCGAGGAGATGACACCATTAAAGGTGTCAAACTCAAGATTCCCTCATTCCAAGGCAAGTCGGACCCCGAGGCGTACTTGGAGTGGGAACGGAAAATTGAGTTAGTCTATGAATGCCACACCTATACGGAGGAGCAAAAGGTGAAACTAGCAGCCGTAGAATTCACTGACTACGCCTCCATTTGGTGGGACCAACTTAGGCTAAGCCGAAGGAGAAATCGTGAGAGACCTGTGGAAACTTGGGAGGAAATGAGGAGTCTGATGAGAAAAAGGTTCGTTCCGAGCTACTATAGTCGAGATCTACACCGTCGGCTGCAAGCTCTCAACCAAGGGTCCATGTCAGTTGAGGATTATTATAAGGAGATGGAAATGGCCATCATGAAGGCGGATTTGCGTGAAGATGGAGAGGCCACTATGGCTCGTTTTCTACATGGATTGAGGCCCGAGATTGCCGAAGTAGTGGAACTCCAACACTACCTCGACATGAATGAAATGCTCGAGAAGGCGGTTACAATTGAACGGCGCCTCAAGAGGAGGGGTACTGTGCGACAAAGCACTACTTATCAAGCTGGAAATTGGCGTACTTCTCAACCAAAAAGGGAGGAGAAAGCCGCAGCTCCTTCTTACCCTCCAAGGCCGAATAACCTCCCTTCCAAGGCAGCGCCCAAGCCTGACTTTAAGGCTAATAATGCAGCTACCAAACCGCGTGGTCGAGACACCAAGTGTTTTAAGTGTCAAGGATTTGGCCATATCGCTTCTCAATGCCCCAGCCAAAGGACCATGCTGATGTTGCCAAATGGGGAAATTGTATCAGATGAGGAAGAGGAGTACGAGGGGATACCGCCTCTAGAAGAGGAAGAGAATGAATCAAGTGAGGAGATACCTACGCATGAGGAGATTGGATGCCTAGTGGTTCGAAAGGTCCTCACTACCCGCGCCAAAGAGGAGGAAATGGAGGTACAACGGGACAACCTTTTCTACACAAGGTGTCATATCAAGGATAAGGTGTGTAGTGTTGTTATTGATAGTGGGAGCTGTGCCAATGTCGCTAGTCTGCTTATGGTAGAAATGCTAGGGCTCCAAGTTATCAAACATCCAAGACCTTATCGCCTTCAATGGCTGAACAATGAAGGAGAAGTCCGTGTGTTTAGACAAGTAAAAGTGTCATTCCGAATTGGCAAGTATGAAGACGAGGTTACTTGTGATGTCGTGCCAATGCAAGCAAGTCACCTAATTCTTGGCCGGCCTTGGCAATATGATCGCGATGTCGAATTCAAGGGAAGAGCTAATAAATATGTCTTTACTCATTGCAATAGAAAGGTGACACTTGTACCTCTCACCCCAAAACAAGTGTATGAAGATCAAATGAGGCTCCAAAAGGAGTATGAGCTAGAACTTGAGAGGAAAAAGCGAGAGAAAAGTGAGGAAGAAAAAGGAGAGAGTAGGGCCGAACCCCTAGGGAAGAAAAAGGCAACAAGTGGGTCGGCTATGAGAGAAGAAAATAAGGGGAAGCTAAGCTTGCTAGCAAAAGCCAAAGATGTAAGGCGAGCTTTGTCTTCCAACCAACTCTTACTTATGCTTGTGTGCAAAGAAGAGTTGGTCAATTCATCCATACCTACTGACTCCTTGCCTTCTACTATGTTACATCTCTTGCAGGAATTTGAGGACATATTTCCTGAGGATGTACCTGATGGACTACCACCGCTAAGGGGAATCGAGCACCAAATCGATCTCATTCCTGGAGCACCATTGCCTAACAAACCAGCCTATAGAATGGGTCCTGAGGAAACAAAGGAATTGCAAAGGCAAGTGGAGGAATTGCTAAGGAAAGGTTGGGCTAGAGAAAGTCTAAGTCCATGCGCTGTACCAGTGATTCTCGTGCCAAAGAAAGATGGAGCGTGGAGAATGTGCACCGACTGTCGAGCAGTCAATGCAATCACGGTAAAATATCGTCACCCTATCCCTAGGTTAGATGATATGTTAGATGAATTGCATGGTGCCATTATATTCACTAAAATTGATTTGAAAAGTGGTTACCACCAAATAAGAATGAAAGAGGGAGATGAGTGGAAAACCGCTTTCAAAACTAAACATGGTCTATATGAGTGGTTAGTAATGCCATTTGGCTTAACTAATGCACCTAGTACCTTCATGCGTTTGATGAACCATGTTTTGAGACCTTTTCTTGGGAAATTTGTAGTGGTTTACTTTGATGATATTCTGATTTATAGTAGAAGCTTAGAGGAACACTTTGAGCACCTCAAAGCCATCTTTGCAGTACTTCGAAGGGAAAGGCTATATGCCAACCTTAAGAAGTGCACATTTTGCACTGATCGTGTTGTGTTTCTAGGATATGTTGTAAGTGCGCAGGGCATTCATGTAGATGAAGAGAAGATTAAGTCCATCCAAGAGTGGCCAACACCTACCTCTGTAAGTGATGTGCGCAGCTTTCATGGACTAGCAAGCTTCTACCGTCGCTTTGTGAAGGATTTTAGCACCATTGCTGCACCTCTTACCGCGGTCATAAAGAAGAACGAGAAGTTCTTTTGGGGGGAAGCCCAAGATAAGGCTTTCCAATTGCTGAAACACAAACTCACACATGCACCACTCCTTGCAATACCTAACTTTGATCTCACTTTTGAAGTGGAATGTGATGCATCAGGTGTAGGAGTAGGAGCCGTACTCATGCAAGGAGGGAGACCGATTGCCTACTTTAGTGAGAAATTAAATGGCGCGGTCCTCAACTATTCAACTTATGACAAGGAGATGTTTGCCCTCGTACGTGCTTTGGAGACATGGCAACACTACCTACGTGCCCGGGAATTCGTCATCAAAACTGACCATGAGTCTCTCAAGCACCTAAAAGGACAACAAAAGCTGAGCAAACGGCATGCCCGATGGGTAGCCTTCATCGAGTCTTTTCCATACGTCATCAAATACAAAACAGGTAAGTCTAATGTAGTAGCTGACGCTTTATCTCGGAGACACATTTTGCTCACTGCCTTAGATGCTAAACTCCTAGGCTTTGAACTCATGAAGGAGTTGTATAAGGATGACTTGGATTTTGCCAACGCTTATGCGAATTGGGGAAAATCTGACTTTGAAAAGTTCTTTGTACATGATGGGTTCTTATTTTATCTTACCAAGCTGTGCATTCCTCGAGGGTCCATACGTGACTTACTTATTCAGGAGTCACATAGTGGTGGACTAATGGGACACTTTGGTGTCACCAAGACATTAGCTGTATTGCAGGAACACTTCCATTGGCCTCGCATGCGCAAGGACGTGGAGAGGATTGTTGAAAGATGTGGTGTGTGCCACAAAGCTAAGTCTCGGGTCAACCCAAACGGTTTGTATACTCCTTTACCCATACCTCACCAACCTTGGGTTGACATCTCCATGGATTTCGTGCTTGGTTTACCTCGTTCAAAGCGTGGCCATGACTCTATATTTGTTGTGGTAGATAGGTTCTCCAAAATGGCTCACTTTATTGCATGTCATAAGACGGATGATGCTTTACACATTGCTGATTTATTCTTTAAAGAGGTTGTTCGTTTGCATGGCATACCTAGGACAATAGTATCCGATAGAGATGTCAAGTTTTTGAGCTATTTCTGGAAATCTTTATGGGGTCGGTTGGGAACCAAACTGTTGTTCTCTACCTCTAGTCATCCTCAAACGGACGGACAAACTGAGGTAGTCAATAGGACTTTATCCACACTCCTACGTGCAATCATAAAGAAAAATATCAAGTCATGGGAGGAGTGTCTACCTCATGTTGAGTTTGCATACAATAGGGTTGTGCATAGTGCTACACAATTCTCGCCTTTTGAAGTTGTGTATGGTTTGAACCCCTTAACTCCCTTAGATTTGTTGCCATTACCTTCTTCTGAGCATATGAACTTAGATGGCAAGAAGAAAGCTGAGTTCGTGAGATCATTACACGACAAGGTTCGTACCAACATCGAGAGGAGGACGGCCCAATATGTCCAACAAGCTAATAAGCACAGGCGCAAGCTTGTCTTTGAACCAGGTGATTGGGTCTGGTTACATTTGCGCAAGGAGAGGTTTCCAAAACAACGGCAAAGCAAGCTGTCACCAAGAGGAGATGGGCCTTTTCAAGTTATTGAGCGCATCAACGACAATGCATACCGCTTAGATCTGCCTGGTGAGTATACTGTTAGTGCTACATTCAATGTTGCTGATCTAAGTCCATTTATTGCAGGGGACGAGTACGATTTGAGGGCAAATCCTTTTCAAGAGGAGGGGAATGATGCGGTTGAGCACGAGGCCCAAAGTGTACAAGTAGACCCTGTGAAGGTGCCCCAAGGCCCAGTGACACGAGCACGAGCCAAGAGATTCAAGGAGTCCCTTCAAGCCTTGGTACGTGCCGTCCAAACCCAAGAGAAACCGGTCATTGAAGGAATTGAGTTGGAATATCCTTGCACAACTACTAAAATGCTGCTTACAATTGAAGATGCAAATGTTCAAGCTCCAAACGGCGGGCTGAGCCGCAGTTAAGTACCCTCGCTGAGCCGTACGGGGGTCAAGTGAAGGCCCAAGGGGCTGGCCGAACTTTCCTTGTTATTTTTCCAGTTTATTAGGTCTTAGTCACGGCTATTAATAGCCTCAAGCCGCATGTTACATTCAGTTTTTGAGAGTATTGAATAAAATTTCCAGAATTTCGTCCATTCCTTGTGGCAAATTCCCTTAGCTTGTGAAAGCTAAGTTGAACATCCTAGAGTCGATCCTAGGCTGTTCTTGACTTATCAATCAAGCACACATACTTGATTGTGGCGTCCTCTACCGTTAAATCTGTTCTTGAGTGGTCCAAGTTCGGGTTCAACTCCATCAAATCTTCATCGTGTTCCTCTAGATCCGAAGTAACTTCCGCGTCTCGCATTCTTCCCAGGTTCTAATGTTTTTTCTAATGATGGCACGCAAGAGTGTAGATAGTGTACGATTGACAACCTCAGTTTGGCCATCAGTTTGTGGGTGACTAGTAGTAGAAAATAGCAATTTGGTACCCAATTTTCCCCACAAAGTTTTCCAAAAGTAACTCAAAAATTTGACATCCCTATCAGAGACAATTGTCCTAGGCATGCCATGCAATCTAATGATTTCTTTGAAAAATAAATCAGCAATGTGCGATGCATCATCTGTTTTGTGACATGGTATAAAATGTGCCATTTTTGAAAATCTGTCAACAATAACAAAGATGCTATCATTTCCCCTCTTTGACCTAGGCAACCCTAAAACAAAATCCATGGAAATGTCGGTCCAAGGTTCCTTAGGTACAGGTAAAGGACTATAAAGGCCATAGGGTTGAAGTTTAGACTTAGCTTTGTGGCAAGTAATGCATTTAGCCACCATTCGCTCCACATCTCGTTTCATCCTTGGCCAATGGAAGTGCTCTTGAAGGATAGCTAAGGTTTTAGCTACGCCAAAGTGTCCCATCAAGCCACCTCCGTGTGCTTCCCTAACAAGTAAAGAGCGAATAGAGCAGTTAGGTATACATAGTCGATTGAGGTAGAAAAGAAATCCATCAAGGATGTAGAATTTACCTTGAGTTGCTGAACCACAAGAGTCATAAATACCTGAGAAATCTGGGTCATTGGTGTATAACTCTTTGACTAATTCAAATCCTAACAACCTTGCATCAAGTTGAGTGAGCAAAGAGTACCGACGTGATAATGCATCAGCAACAACATTAGTTTTCCCCACTTTGTACTTAATCACATAAGGGAAGGTTTCAATAAATGCAATCCACTTAACATGACGCTTATTCAACTTGTGTTGTGACTTAATGTGCTTAAGCGACTCATGGTCAGTGTGTATGACAAATTCCCTTGGTCTCAAGTAATGTTGCCAAGTTTCTAAAGCACGGATTAAGGAGTACAACTCCTTATCATAAGTGGAATAGTTCAAAGCTGCCCCATTGAGTTTTTCACTAAAGTATGCAATTGGTTTGCCCTCTTGCATTAGGACAGCTCCAATACCCACCCCAGATGCATCACACTCTATTTCAAACATCTTGTCAAAGCATGGTAATGCAAGTAGTGGTGCATGTGTGAGTTGATGTTTAAGCATTTGGAAAGCACGTACTTGAGCATCTCTCCACACAAATGGCTCATTTTTCTTAATTACAGCAGTTAGAGGTGCAGCAATGGTACTAAAATCTTTAACAAATCGTCTATAAAAACTAGCAAGACCATGGAAGCTACGTACCTCACCCACCGTGCTTGGAGTAGGCCATTCTCGAATTGCTTTAACCTTCTCCTCGTCCACTTTGATTCCCTGTTTACTCACAACAAAGCCTAGGAAGACAAGTTGATCAGTACAAAAGGAGCACTTCTTAAGGTTAGCATAGAGCTTTTCCCTTCGAAGTACATCAAGAACAAGCTTCACATGTTCAACATGCTCATCTAAGCTCCTACTATAAATCAGGATATCGTCAAAATATACAACTACAAATTTTCCAAGGAATGGACGAAGTACGTGGTTCATCAACCTCATGAACGTACTAGGTGCATTAGTTAGTCCAAATGGCATAACTAACCACTCGTACAAGCCATGTTTGGTTTTAAAGGCCATTTTCCATTCATCCCCCTCTTTCATCCTAATTTGATGATAACCGCTTTTTAGATCAATTTTAGTGAAAATCACAGCACCATATAGCTCATCTAACATATCATCAAGTCTAGGAATAGGGTGACGATATTTTACCGTTATTGCATTAACGGCCCTACAGTCAGTGCACATTCGCCAACTTCCATCCTTTTTAGGCACCAAGATGACGGGAACCGCACATGGGCTCAAGCTTTCTCGTGCCCATCCCTTTGTTAGAAGCTCTTCGATTTGGCGTTGGAGCTCCTTTGTCTCATCTGGACCCATTTTGTAGGCTGGTCTGTTAGGAAGTGGGGCACCTGGAACCAAGTCAATTTGATGCTCAATTCCCCTTATTGGTGGTAGTCCATTTGGAATCTCATCGGGGAAGACATCCTCATATTCCTGCAAAAGAGAGACAATACTAGATGGTAGAGTGTTAGTAAGATCACTTGTGACAACCAACACCTCTTTGCACAAAAGTACAAAGATGGGTGTATTAACACTCAAAGCTTTTCTTACTATATTGGCTTTTATCAATAGATTTTGCCTTTTTTCTCTCTTTTCAATTTTGGCCGGCTCACCATATGTCTTTTTCCTCTCAATTTTCTCGGCCTTATCATTTTCTGTTGAGCTCTCGGCTTTTTCTATTTTTTTCTTCTCATTCTCAAGCTCATTCTCCTTGATCAGGCTTTTTTTGATCTTCATGAACTTGGATAGGAGTGAGTGGCACAAGCACAATCCTCTTCTCGCCTTGCTTGAAGGAGTATTTATTGGTAATGCCATCGAATGTAACTCCCTTGTCGAATTGCCATGGCCTCCCCAATAGTATGTGACATGCTTGCATAGGGACCACGTCGCATAACACCATGTCCTCATACTTTCCAATTCGGAAAGGTACTTGGACTTGCTTGGTCACACGAACATCCCCACTATCGTTCAACCATTGCAAATGATAAGGTGTTGGATGTCGTAGAGTGGGTAGTGCTAGTTTCTCCACCATCAAGGCACTAGCGACGTTAGCACAACTACCTCCATCTATGATCAAACTACATACCTTGCCTTTGATATAGCAACGGGTGTAGAAAATGTTCTCTCTTTGTGCATGGTCGGCGGCTTTCACTTGGGTTGCTAAGGCTCGTCTGACAACGAGTCCAACTCGTTCATTGACGGGCAATGCTTCCTCTTCTTCCTCAAGGGATGGCAACTCCTCCTTCTCATCTTCATCATCGGTGAGAAACTCACCATTGGGTAAGATGATCATAGCGCGTTGGTTCGGGCATTGGCTAGCAATATGCCCTCGGCCTTGGCATTTGAAGCATCTAGTATCTCGATTTCGCCCCATGATCGACTCAATGGCAGTCTTTGGTGTTGCCTTAGACTCCCACTTAGTCATATCCGGCCTCGGTCTTGAAGGGATGGAATTACTCGGCCCTTTATCCTCTTTCTTTGGTGGTGTAGTTCGGAGATAAGAGGGTGAAAAGTTGGAGTAACTCCGAGTCGAACCCCTCCTCTTAATCCTCCTTTCAATCTTGATGGCCTTTTCCACCAGATCCCCAAGTTCCACATAGTGGTGTAACTCCACTTGATCAGCGATTTCGGGCCTTAATCCGTTCAAGAAGCGTGCCATTGTTGCTTCTCGATCCTCCATGATGTCTGCCCGTAGCATGAGTATTTCCATTTCCTTGTGATAGTCCTCAACACTTCGTGCTCCTTGGTTGAGGGTTTGAAGCTTTTGATACAAGTCACGGTAGTAGTGACTTGGCACGAAACGCTTCCTCATTAGTCGTCTTAACTCCATCCAAGTTTGTATGGTAGGTTCACGACTCCTCCTTCGACTAGTGGAGAGTTGATCCCACCACACAACGGCGTAGTCGGTGAATTCGACCACGGCCAACTTGACCTTTTGCTCCTCCGAGTAAGTATTGCAATCGAAGACAAGTTCAATCCGCTTCTCCCACTCTAAGTAGGCATCGGGGTCTGATCGTCCTTGGAAGGGTGGAATTTTCATCTTTATGCCCGGAATGTGGTCATTTGAAGGCCTAGCGTCACGCTTAGACCTACTTTGCTTATGCTCATAGTTGTTGTCTGAGTTAGAGTCGCTAGACTCATGTGCATAAGCCTTTCCACGGTTGCCTTTGGAGCTTCCATGAGACAACTCTAAGCTGTCAATGCGTTGGTGCATCAGTTCAAGTTTTTGGTCCATCATGCGTCCCAATTCGCCTTTGATTGCTTCTGTGAAAAGTTTAAGATCAAAAGCTTGGGAGCTTGCTCCCCCCTCGTTAGCCATGGTGAAGGGTGAAAAATAACAATGGAAAGAAGTAAAGTTTATCTCGCACACTTCCTCACGTGTTTACTCTCGCTCTCGTGTTTGAACACTCAAGGCTCCTCGGTCAACTCCTCGAAGAAGTTAGAACTCATTCTAGTGTGGATCGACTTACCAACCAGGGTCACAAGATTGTAGCACTTTGAACGAAAAAAGAACAAAAGATGAAGGGACTGACCACGACTCAATGAATGACTCAAAGTTGAATTTTAAGGATCCTAGACAAAACTCTACTCAAAACTGGAATTTTGAGCTGCTGGTTGCTGCATTTCTGGGCAGTGTTTTGGTAGATAAATGGACACTTAGAGGATTCAGAATGACACTTAAAACTGACCTAATGATGCATAAAAATTTCCAGAATTAATGATTGGACAGAAATTCCCCAATGGTTGCAAAGATGGAATCCGAATGGAAGATGAATTTGTGTTGCGGTAGGACTGTTTTGGAAACCCAAGACTGACTTTTCTTCCTTAATCCTTTGGAAACAAGGATTAGTCTTCCTATTTACTGGTTCCCACAAATTCTAAGGTCAAGTTCAAGATTGGAACTGATTTGGTTGTTTTTGGGAACAAGGGTGGAAAATTTAACTTGAACAGGTTGGAAAATTTGACTTGAATAGATTGGGAAATTTGACTTGAATAGGCTGAATGTTCTTCTTCTTCCTTTGTTTTTGTTTTATAATCAGCCAAGAAGAGTCAAATTTCGTGGCTAAAATGTTCTTAGTCAAGAAAGAAGATTGTTGTGGTGAAGACAAGGATTTTGGCAGCTGGAATTTTGCAGCCTTGTTGTTTACCAAGATTTGGTTCCCAAAACCCAGAAACTTCAAGATTCTTTCAAGAATTCAAGATGTTAATTTCCAGAATTCAAGAAACACGAAATTGAAGATGATTTCCTCCCCAAACAATCCAAGATTTCACGATTTGATCAAGACAGATTTTGGTTGGCTTCAAGAATCCCAACTAAAGTTCCAAGAACTTCAAGATTGTGGTTTTAAACAATCAAGAACTTCAAGAAACCCAAGTTTTGATCAAGACAGATTTTCAAGAATTTTGTAAGGTCAGCCAGCTATATTTTTTTTTTCGGATGAACAGTAACCTCGGATGATCAAATAGAACAAAAGACTGGAATTAAATGGATATAACAGGATAGAAACAAGACACAAACACAAACAAAGAATCAAGAATAAGACACAAAAAAAAAAGGCTGGACTAAACAAGGCTAACCACAGCAATTAACAACAACTAGACGCAAGTTTATGATGCAACAAATCTGGAAAAATAACGCAAGAACACGATGCAACAAATCTGGAAATTGCGGATAGCAAACTTAGAACACGAAAACAGAATTTTGGACAACTTGACTCGAAAGGAAATAAATAAAGGGATATAACGTGATACCTCTTAACTAGCTCTGATTACCAACTGATACGAACGTCGCCAACCTTGTGACGAAACCCGTAAAAGATTAGATTCAGGATCGACAAGAGGACACCAAGTTTGGAGCGGATGACCTCAACCCGTTAATCACGTGGTTAACGAACCTTGGTATAATGGTAGAAGACGCCACAACCTAGTGCGATTCTAGATTGATAAGTCACGAACACCTAGAGAAATTCTAAGGTATTCAAGAAGCCTTGGAGAAACCAAGAAAACTCTCAAAATCTGATTTATTGATTGAATTCCTAAAACCATTGGAAGTGTGGGCTATTTATAGCCTTACATAGAGATGAACAACTAAATGTGGAACTAGTCTAGAGTTGTGGTCTTGACTAAGACTAACAATTGTAGGCTTGACTATTTCCATAAGACTAAGAATTGTGGGCTTGACCAAACCTTATGAGGTCATCCCTTAGGTAAACAACCTTATGAGGTCATCCCTTAGGTAAACAACCTTATGAGGTCATCGCTTAGGTAAATAACCGTATGAGGTCATCGCTTAGGTAATTAAAGCAAGACTATGGACCATTAAGCCCTTATTACAATGACTTAACTAAAACAGCAAATGTGACTAGAGAAGGGTCACACATGGTTCTCTTTGACGTGCACTACATGGATGACTTTCATTCCTTCATGCTCAAGACTCTCAATGACCTTGGGGACAATTTCTTGGCCTTGTATCTCATGAACAAGTCCTTGGAGTTCCTCCCTCATCTTGTTAGCTCGTGCTCGAGTTACGGGTCCTAGGGAAACTCGAATGGTTCGCAATGGTGTCTCTTGGTTCGTATCACTGGAGATCAAATGGCGACGGCGATGCAACAAATGACAAATATCCTGGCACGACTGGTAGATCAACAAGGTCAAATGCCAGTGAATCAACCCCGGAATCCTGAGATCGGAGAGGATAAGGCTCTTGAGAGGTTCCAAAAGTTTCTACCTCCGAAATTTCAAGGAGGGCCTGATCCAGATATAGCTGAGCAGTGGTTGGAGGCAATGATTAATATCTTCGCGGCTTTGAATTACACGGAGCAAAGACAAGTAAATTTTGCTGTATTTCAATTCGAAGGACCAGCCCGCGCGTGGTGGAATGTAATTAAGGCCAAGTGGGAAAGAGAACAGACGGTATGGACATGGGCGAACTTTGTAAGGGAATTTAATGAAAAGTATCTCCCACCTTTAGTCCAAGAAAGGAGGGAGGACGAATTTATTGGGTTGCGTCAGGGAACCCTAAGTGTGGCTGAATATGAGACCAAATTTACTAGACTGTCTAAATTCGCTTCCGAATTGGTGGTAACGGAGCGACGGAGAATAAGACGATTTATACAAGGACTAAATTTGGAAATCCAGGAGGCATTAGCGGCAGTTCAAGTTAATACGTTTACAGAGGCTCTTGAGAAGGCCCAAAGAATTGAGGATGTGAAAGTCCAAGTAAAAGCCTTTCAAACGCGGAAAAGAGATACATCCAGCAGTATACCTGAGGAATCTGGAGAAAAGATACTGCTCTCCAAAGTGCAAAAAGTGAACCATTCACCTCGCCCACCTTGGACATTAAGAGCAGTCGATGAAAGGTCCATGAAAGAAAGTCAGATCGGATCAAAGGACATTTCTCGAGAAGATCCAACAGTAGTTCCTCGATTGGCCTGTGGATACTGTGGAAAGGCAAATCACACTGAGAATGATTGCTGGCGAAAAGGGGGAAAATGTTTGATTTGTGGGAGTAGCAATCATCAACTTAGCAATTGCCCGAAGAAACAGCCACGAGGGGGTAGTACTCAACAAGTGGAAGGAACCAAACTGAAACAAATTCATGAAAGAGGAAACCGAACAAAGGTATCAACACAAGTTTATGTCGTAGATCAGCACCGAGTTCTGGGGTCCTCCGAGGCGACGAAAGGTATGAATTTCGAGGTCGAAATTCTTTTAAGGGGGAGAGAGTGTGAGGACTCGCAAATTTCTTATATTTTTCTCAAAAATGCCTTTTATTTGGAAATTATTCATTTATTATAGCCTACTACCCAGTAATTCCATAATAAGTGCAAATGAACCTAGAAAGTAGGGTTTCACTTTTCGGTTTCAAGACTGGAGCAAATTAGGGTTTTCGCGATTTTTCACCGGATGATTTTTCGGTACGAAGCAAGGAACAAATTTGGTGATTAAAAGTGACTTTTAGGTGAGAAATAATATGTGATTAGAAGCAATGATATAAGGTTAGTGAATAGGAAGTAAAAACCCTAATACGTGCGATTTAAGGAAAAACGGTGCGAACCGACGTGTACCGCGCACTACCTATTGAACGCACCGCTGGACCACCACTTTCTTACCACATGAGCTCATTGATATTTGAGCAAAATATCCCCTCATTTCCAGCTGCCTTTGACCTAAATTTGTGGCCAAAAGTGCAAGGAGAAGAAAGAGAAAATTTTGTGATTGTGGTTGATCCAAGTGTTGGCAAAACTTGTGGCTTAGACTAATCCTAATCTTCTTGCCTTTTAATCACCATAGAGCAGCCTTTCTTCTTCATTTTTCCTTGAGCTTGGCCGAGACAAGAGAGAGAGAAAGGGGGAGCAAGAGAAAACAATTTTCTTCTTGATTTGCACCATCTAAGTGAGGAATCAAAATTCTAAACCGATTAAAGAGTGAGTTGTGGGCTTGGGAAGCTAGGGGAACTAAAAATTTCCAAAGGTGGTGAAGTATCACTCTTTCAAGCTTTGTTTTGAGGTATAAGATCTGATCATGGTTCTTGTTCTTTTAATTTCTGGTTTAAGATGTTATCTAGCTCATGTTTTGATTAGACTACAAGTTATACAAGTTGTTGTGATGATTTTGGATGATATATGCAAGTTAGGGTTTGATGATTTTCTGCCTAAACTTATTGTATGGTTAGTATATGTTGTATATAAGATTATATAAGGGGCTTTGGTAGTGATTGGAACAAGGAAAGGAAGAAAATTCAATTGAAAACCAAAATTTCCAGATTTCTGGAATTTCATGTTTCAGTTCTGCCCGGTACTGTTACTCATAGTTAGAGGCCGAATTAGGCTTGGCATAAAACATAAAAGTTGTATAGAATGATATTTTATAGGTGCCTACAAAATTTCAACTCAATCAGAGCAACGTAGCCTATGAAAAGACCGATTTACCCCTGCTGCCCTGTTTCTACCCGAACTTGATAATTGCCTCTGTAATTGGTTAATTTGATTCGGAATGCTTCTGATTTAGTTGTTTATGTCTTCTTAAGAATTGTATCCTTGTATCTTAGTTTTCGGATGGCTTTGGAATCACTTGATTTGGACTTAGGGAGCCTGACTTGTGATATTTGAGCGAGAATGCGGTTTGTAAACCTGTTTTGACGGTGCTGGTTTGGTATACTGATCTTTTGACCTAGTTGCACTACAAATTGGACTGAGTGACCTTCTTCAATATTGTATCCCTTTCTCTTAGATTCGAAATGGTATAAGTTTCACCTCAATCCGATAAGCGTAGCCTCGGATGTGCCCATTCCGCAAAACCCTATCAAATCTGTTTTTTTTGTAAACTTCATTTCCGCATTTGTTATTAGTTGATTTATGTCCTTGTATTGTCTTGAGCCTATGGAACGGCTATTGAAATGCATTTGTGTTGTGTATAAACTTGGGCTTGAATGAGAAAAATAATGAAGCCAAAATGGCTGGAAAATTAGGTAAACACAAAGGGCGTGCTGCCCAAATTTTCGCTCAAGGACTAAGTTTCTATTTGAATTTGTATATTTTCGTTTGGCAAATACTATGATCGTTTTACCATTCCAAAACATGATACCTCTTCAATTTGAAACGCCAAATGTTTACTTACTCTGTACCCAAAATATAGAAGTATGAGTTAGGGTTTTATCGGCCACAAGTGAACTACTTTCAAGTACGGTTTTAAGAGTCTTCCTTTTCCATATGATTTTCATCAAAACCCTTGTTATATAACCTCTACTTGAATATATAGTGACTTTTAGTCATACAAACGATTCTTTACGATTCCGAAAGAATATTTTCTTAGCCTATCTATTTGTCTTTTGATTTGTCGTTAGTCAAATGTTTTCCGTTGGAATTCTATAAGCCTTTTGAGCTTGGTTTTCCGATTGATTTTGAAACCCTAGTTATTTTCATCCTTGGGTCCAAACAACCCTATTTTTACTTGAAAGTTATCTTTACACGTTTTACTCCTAATTAGTCGGGTTTCTTCGTTTCCCCTTAAATGTTTTGCTCGATAAACTGTAATATGTTCTCTTGTTCAATCTTAGGTTTCATTGGTGACTAAGGGTAATATCCGGAAGGATATTTTGCACGTTATTTTGCATAACTAGGTGAGTGTTCTTTGTTTGTTATATTTCCTTGACTTATTGGCTTGTTATTATTGATTGATAATGTGTTAAGTGCTTTTAATGATTGTTAAAACGAGTTTTCTAGGTGAGTGTGTACTTTATCGCACTCGACCTAAATAAATGTAAAATTTTCAATGATTAAATGATTAAATGCTAGTTGCGCATGAATGTAAGCCGTTTGGCTGAACTGGGCCCTGCCCTTCGTTACCGATCGACTCGAGCCAGAAGCGGACTCGGTCGGGCGATATGGTGACCCTGGGTGAATTTGGTATATTCGAGTATTACCTTGTAGTCCGGCTACGTCCGGATGGGTGGAGTCCGGCCAACGTCCGGATGGGTGGAGTCCGGTCAACGTCCGGAAGGGGATGAATGAACGAACGAAGGCACGAGGGTTTACTTCTCAAAAAGGAAATTTTCAAATAATTGGAGGAATAAGGGGAAATGTCTGGGGAACGAACGAACGAACGAATAGCTCCATGTGAGCCCGTATCCTTTTAATGAATGTTACTATCGCTTTCCATTGTAAATGTTTCTTGAATTATTGATACTCCATGTTTAATGTATTGAATTGATTGTTTGATTATCTGTTCGGAACCTCACTGAGCTTTTAGCTCACCCCTTTAGTTTTGTTTTCCTTAACAGGGGACGGCGAGCAGAATGAGAGCATAGACTAGCCAGTCTAGTTCTTTTGTTTCTTTTGTTTCTTTTGTTTCTTTTGTAGTGGTTCTCGCCTAGTGCTTGGCACGGGCTGGACGTATGAAGGATTGAGAACCTTTGTATATTCGATCTTTACACTCCCTTTTGGGGATGGCAATGTCTATAAGTTTCGCTTTAAGTTTTGGATCGTTGCCCTATTTATTCTTGTGATTTATTCAGATTTTAAGTGAGGACTGTAGTGAATGAGTGAGTCCCGGCGAGAGTTGGGCAGGCGGTCCGCCCAACCCTGGGGTACGCCCTAGGGAGAGGTGGGGCCGTCACAGGTGGTATCAGAGCTTAGGCTTCAGATATCTGTAGTGTATCCTAGGCTTGAAGTTTAGGATGCCGGACTGTGGGATTCGATTTGACTTGAAAGTTAAGCGATTGAGGGATAAAACCTATAGCTGCTTCGCGTGGTCTCTGTGCGGAGTGACCCTGGACTAAGTGGTGAATAAGTATGAGGGACTAAGTGAAGCTATGAATTGCGAATGTTATAGGTCTTAAATCTTTCTCATGGTA
The DNA here is from genome assembly GCF_036785885.1 of Coffea arabica. Taxonomy (NCBI): domain Eukaryota; kingdom Viridiplantae; phylum Streptophyta; class Magnoliopsida; order Gentianales; family Rubiaceae; genus Coffea; species Coffea arabica. The sequence goes on along the minus strand of NC_092311.1, from coordinate 22,579,132 downwards.
TCTGAGGACCATAGATAGGTATGTCAGGTAGGAATTCCGATTGTAGATAGTTTACTCTTGGGACTGCAGCTCGAGATGTGAATTATCTTATTTCGGATTCTCGTGCCTGAGTACTCTAGAGTTGCGGCGCTGCTAAGGACTTGAGACTTGTATTTTGGGAACATGAACAGGCTTTGTCTGACTAGAATGAGCACAAGAGGTCAGGGACATCTAGTTTGGATAGTAAGTGACGTGAGAGACCGGACGGGCTGATACTGGGACGACTTTACCTTTTCCTTTTGATTTACCTGTATATTGTTACTACATGACGTTAGTATACCTGTGTGTACATGGTTATCTGTCCAACTTGATATGTATTTGTGTATTTGCTTATCCGTCTTCTTGATATGGCGTGTTATGTGCGTATATATTGATTTGTGTATTTGGAATGCTAGAATTTGTTACTGTAGTCAATTTACTGTGTTTATTCACTAAATTACCTTTTTGGGGGAAAAGAAAAGAAAAGAGAGGGGGAAAACATATATATGGACGGGAGACGTAGTCGTGGACGTGGAGCTAGGCAAGCTCAAGAACCGAGAGAACAAAGAGAAACAGTGGCCGAGCAAGAACAGGGACCGAGGGTTGAGGCTGGAGATCAAATGGCGACGGCGATGCAACAAATGACAAATATCCTGGCACGACTGGTAGATCAACAAGGTCAAATGCCAGTGAATCAACCCCGGAATCCTGAGATCGGAGAGGATAAGGCTCTTGAGAGGTTCCAAAAGTTTCTACCTCCGAAATTTCATGGAGGGCCTGATCCAGATATAGCTGAGCAGTGGTTGGAGGCAATGATTAATATCTTCGCGGCTTTGAATTACACGGAGCAAAGACAAGTAAATTTTGCTGTATTTCAATTCGAAGGACCAGCCCGCGCGTGGTGGAATGTAATTAAGGCCAAGTGGGAAAGAGAACAGACGGTATGGACATGGGCGAACTTTGTAAGGGAATTTAATGAAAAGTATCTCCCACCTTTAGTCCAAGAAAGGAGGGAGGACGAATTTATTGGGTTGCGTCAGGGAACCCTAAGTGTGGCTGAATATGAGACCAAATTTACTAGACTGTCTAAATTCGCTTCCGAATTGGTGGTAACGGAGCGACGGAGAATAAGACGATTTATACAAGGACTAAATTTGGAAATCCAGGAGGCATTAGCGGCAGTTCAAGTTAATACGTTTACAGAGGCTCTTGAGAAGGCCCAAAGAATTGAGGATGTGAAAGTCCAAGTAAAAGCCTTTCAAACGCGGAAAAGAGATACATCCAGCAGTATACCTGAGGAATCTGGAGAAAAGATACTGCTCTCCAAAGTGCAAAAAGTGAACCATTCACCTCGCCCACCTTGGACATTAAGAGCAGTCGATGAAAGGTCCATGAAAGAAAGTCAGATCGGATCAAAGGACATTTCTCGAGAAGATCCAACAGTAGTTCCTCGATTGGCCTGTGGATACTGTGCAAAAAGGCAAATCACACTGAGAATGATTGCTGGCGAAAAGGGGGAAAATGTTTGATTTGTGGGAGTAGCAATCATCAACTTAGCAATTGCCCGAAGAAACAGCCACGAGGGGGTAGTACTCAACAAGTGGAAGGAACCAAACTGAAACAAATTCATGAAAGAGGAAACCGAACAAAGGTATCAACACAAGTTTATGCCGTAGATCAGCACCGAGTTCTGGGGTCCTCCGAGGCGACGGAAGGTATGAATTTCGAGGTCGAAATTCTTTTAAGGGGGAGAGAGTGTGAGGACTCGCAAATTTCTTATATTTTTCTCAAAAATGCCTTTTATTTGGAAATTATTCATTTATTATAGCCTACTACCCAGTAATTCCATAATAAGTGCAAATGAACCTAGAAAGTAGGGTTTCACTTTTCGGTTTCAAGACTGGAGCAAATTAGGGTTTTCGCGATTTTTCACCGGATGATTTTTCGGTACGAAGCAAGGATCAAATTTGGTGATTAAAAGTGACTTTTAGGTGAGAAATAATATGTGATTAGAAGCAATGATATAAGGTTAGTGAATAGGAAGTAAAAACCCTAATACGTGCGATTTAAGGAAAAACGGTGCGAACCGACGTGTACCGCGCACTACCTATTGAACGCACCGCTGGACCACCACTTTCTTACCACATGAGCTCATTGATATTTGAGCAAAATATCCCCTCATTTCCAGCTGCCTTTGACCGAAATTTGTGGCCAAAAGTGCATGGAGAAGAAAGAGAAAATTTTGTGATTGTGGTTGATCCAAGTGTTGGCAAAACTTGTGTCTTAGACTAATCCTAATCTTCTTGCCTTTTAATCACCATAGAGCAGCCTTTCTTCTTCATTTTTCCTTGAGCTTGGCCGAGACAAGAGAGAGAGAAAGGGGGAGCAAGAGAAAACAATTTTCTTCTTGATTTGCACCATCTAAGTGAGGAATCAAAATTCTAAACCGATTAAAGAGTGAGTTGTGGGCTTGGGAAGCTAGGGGAACTAAAAATTTCCAAAGGTGGTGAAGTATCACTCTTTCAAGCTTTGTTTTGAGGTATAAGATCTGATCATGGTTCTTGTTCTTTTAATTTCTGGTTTAAGATGTTATCTAGCTCATGTTTTGATTAGACTACAAGTTATACAAGTTGTTGTGATGATTTTGGATGATATATGCAAGTTAGGGTTTGATGATTTTCTGCCTAAACTTGTTGTATGGTTAGTATATGTTGTATATAAGATTATATAAGGGGCTTTGGTAGTGATTGGAACAAGGAAAGGAAGAAAATTCAATTGAAAACCAAAATTTCCAGATTTCTGGAATTTCATGTTTCAGTTCTGCCCGGTACTGTTACTCATAGTTAGAGGCCGAATTAGGCTTGGCATAAAACATAAAAGTTGTATAGAATGATATTTTATAGGTGCCTACAAAATTTCAACTCAATCAGAGCAACGTAGCCTATGAAAAGACCGATTTACCCCTGCTGCCCTGTTTCTACCCGAACTTGATAATTGCCTCTGTAATTGGTTAATTTGATTCGGAATGCTTCTGATTTAGTTGTTTATGTCTTCTTAAGAATTGTATCCTTGTATCTTAGTTTTCGGATGGCTTTGGAATCACTTGATTTGGACTTAGGGAGCCTGACTTGTGATATTTGAGCGAGAATGCGGTTTGTAAACCTGTTTTGACGGTGCTGGTTTGGTATACTGATCTTTTGACCTAGTTGCACTACAAATTGGACTGAGTGACCTTCTTCAATATTGTATCCCTTTCTCTTAGATTCGAAATGGTATAAGTTTCACCTCAATCCGATAAGCGTAGCCTCGGATGTGCCCATTCCGCAAAACCCTATCAAATCTGTTTTTTTTGTAAACTTCATTTCCGCATTTGTTATTAGTTGATTTATGTCCTTGTATTGTCTTGAGCCTATGGAACGGCTATTGAAATGCATTTGTGTTGTGTATAAACTTGGGCTTGAATGAGAAAAATAATGAAGCCAAAATGGCTGGAAAATTAGGTAAACACAAAGGGCGTGCTGCCCAAATTTTCGCTCAAGGACTAAGTTTCTATTTGAATTTGTATATTTTCGTTTGGCAAATACTATGATCGTTTTACCATTCCAAAACATGATACCTCTTCAATTTGAAACGCCAAATGTTTACTTACTCTGTACCCAAAATATAGAAGTATGAGTTAGGGTTTTATCGGCCACAAGTGAACTACTTTCAAGTACGGTTTTAAGAGTCTTCCTTTTCCATATGATTTTCATCAAAACCCTTGTTATATAACCTCTACTTGAATATATAGTGACTTTTAGTCATACAAACGATTCTTTACGATTCCGAAAGAATATTTTCTTAGCCTATCTATTTGTCTTTTGATTTGTCGTTAGTCAAATGTTTTCCGTTGGAATTCTATAAGCCTTTTGAGCTTGGTTTTGCCATTGATTTTGAAACCCTAGTTATTTTCATCCTTGGGTCCAAACAACCTTCTTTTTACTTGAAAGTTATCTTTACACGTTTTACTCCTAATTAGTCGGGTTTCTTCGTTTCCCCTTAAATGTTTTGCTCGATAAACTGTAATATGTTCTCTTGTTCAATCTTAGGTTTCATTGGTGACTAAGGGTAATATCCGGAAGGATATTTTGCACGTTATTTTGCATAACTAGGTGAGTGTTCTTTGTTTGTTATATTTCCTTGACTTATTGGCTTGTTATTATTGATTGATAATGTGTTAAGTGCTTTTAATGATTGTTAAAACGAGTTTTCTAGGCGAGTGTGTACTTTATCGCACTCGACCTAAATAAATGTAAAATTTTCAATGATTAAATGATTAAATGCTAGTTGCGCATGAATGTAAGCCGTTTGGCTGAACTGGGCCCTGCCCTTCGTTACCGATCGACTCGAGCCAGAAGCGGACTCGGTCGGGCGATATGGTGACCCTGGGTGAATTTGGTATATTCGAGTATTACCTTGGAGTCCGGCCAACGTCCGGATGGGTGGAGTCCGGTCAACGTCCGGAAGGGGATGAATGAACGAACGAAGGCACGAGGGTTTACTTCTCAAAAAGGAAATTTTCAAATAATTGGAGGAATAAGGGGAAATGTCTGGGGAACGAACGAACGAACGAATAGCTCCATGTGAGCCCGTATCCTTTTAATGAATGTTACTATCGCTTTCCATTGTAAATGTTTCTTGAATTATTGATACTCCATGTTTAATGCATTGAATTGATTGTTTGATTATCTGTTCGGAACCTCACTGAGCTTTTAGCTCACCCCTTTGGTTTTGTTTTCCTTAACAGGGGACGGCGAGCAGAATGAGAGCATAGACTAGCCAGTCTAGTTCTTTTGTTTCTTTTGTTTCTTTTGTAGTGGTTCTCGCCTAGTGCTTGGCACGGGCTGGACGTATGAAGGATTGAGAACCTTTGTGATGCGGTTGAGCACGAGGCCCAAAGTGCACAAGTAGACCCTGTGAAAGTGCCCCAAGGCCCAGTGACACGAGCACGAGCTAAGAGATTCAAGGAGTCCCTCCAAGCCTTGGTACGTGCCATCCAAACCCAAGAGAAACCGGCCATTGAAGGAATTGAGTTGGAATATCCTTGCACGACTACTAAAATGCTGGTTACAATTGAAGATGCAAGTGTTCAAGCTCCAAACGGCGGGTTGAGCTGAAGTTAAGTACCGTCGCTGAGCCGTACGGGGATCTATAGTTAGTTGGGCTAGCTTTCGGTCAAGTGAAGGCCCAAGGCGCTGGCCGAACTTTCCTTGTTATTTTTCCAGTTTATTAGGTCTTAGTCACGGCTATTAATAGCCTCAAGCCGCATGTTACATTCAGTTTTTGAGAGTATTGAATAAAATTTCCAGAATTTCGTCCATTCCTTGTGGCAAATTCCCTTAGCTTGTGAAAGCTAAGTTGAACATCCTAGAGTTGATCCTAGGCTGTTCTTGACTTATCAATCAAACACACACACTTGATTGTGGCGTCCTCTACCGTTAAATCTGTTCTTGAGTGGTCCAAGTTCGGGTTCAACTCCATCAAATCTTCATCGTGTTCCTCTAGATCCGAAGTAGCTTCCGCGTCTCGCATCAGCTGGCATCAGAGCTAGTTAGAGGTATCACGAATATCCCTTTTTATCGTTTTTAGATCTATTTTAGTCTTCTAAATTCGTAGCTCAAGTGCTCGGGTTTGTCAAGTCCGAAATCTGTCTTTGTTGTTTCCTTGTCAGAAATCTGTCTTTGTTGTTTCCTTGTCAGAAATCTGTCTTTGTTGTTTCCTTGTCAGAAATCTGTCTTTGTTGTTTAGTTGTTGTCCGAAATTTTCTGTCCAGTTTTGTCTTGTGTTTATGTTCTGTTTAAATCCAGAAAAAAAAAATCTCTTGTGTTGCATACCTTATTGTCATTCCCTTGAGTCGTTGATGGAATTAATTGCTGGGTTGCCGAATCTGTTTGCACTTGTTTCTTGAACCTTTGTGCTGTTGCTTTGCAAAACTCGAACATCAAAACCTTATTGGGGAAGTCTTGAGCTTCTTGGATCAAAGAGGTTAATCTTGGCAGTCTTGAAACCTGAAATAAACCTTCAACCGTGTTCTTGTTTTCATGGAACTTTGATCTTGAAACCAAATCTGTCCAAGTTGTTTACGTTAATTGCTGTGAAATTGTGGTCTAAGCTAGCTGGCTATTGTGTGAAAACACCCCAACAGAAGTCAAAAAAAAATTTCAAGAAAGACGGCTCTAGTTTCCAATTCTTGACCAGCCTTCAAGTTTTACCAAATCTGATTCAAAGGTCAAAAAAAAATTTTCAAGAAAGACGGCTCTAGTTTCCAATTCTTGACCAGCCTTCAAGTTTGACCAAATCTGATTCAAACTTGGACTTTCAAATCTGAACAGCCCTAGTCTTGGTCAGCATTCAAGCCACCAAATCTGATTCAAACTTGGACTTTCAAATCTGAACAGCCCTAGTCTTGGTCAGCATTCAAGCCACCAAATCTGATTCAAACTTGGACTTCCAAATCTGAACAACATCCAATTCTTGACAGCCTACAAGTTTACCAAATTTTGTGCAAAATCTGACTTCCAAATCTGACCAGCCCCAAAATTTCGAATTTGGACCACTTGGGACTCCCAAATCTGACCAAACTCCAAGGTTTCTAATCTTGGCAACCCCAAGTGTCCAAATCAGATCACGGACCAAAAAGACCACGGACCAGCAGCTCAACACATTCCAGAAATTTGGGTTTCGGGTAGAGTTTTCTAGGATTTTCAAAATTTCAGCATTCAAGTTAATTGTCTTACTTTCTTTTGAGTCGTTAGTTATTGTCCAGCTATATTCTGAGTCTTGAGTCGTGTCTAGGTCTTCAGTCATTCACCTCCATTTATTGCTACTAGCTTGTGTGTCACTTGTTGACTAGTCAAGAACGTACACTGCGGTGACGCCTAGTTTGTTCAACTCGAGCAACTAGCAAGCCAAGGAATTGCTTGGTAAGATTATTAGAGAGTGATACACTTGAGTGAAACACGAGTGTGAGTGACCTATAAATCGTATTTAAAAAAAAAAAAAAGAGAGAGAGAGAGGAACTCGTTTTTGTTTATTTGTTTTGCAGGTGAACTAAATATGTCTAGTGGAGTGGGTAGCCAAACCATGGACATCAAACTACAGTTGGAAGCCATGATGGGGGAGTTCAAGCGATTGCTTAAGAATGAAATTGAACCATTGCATGATCGAATTGATCAGTTGGAGAACTCGAGACCTCCACCTACCCCGAGTAAGGGCAAAGAATCTGCATACTCAAACGATGAAGAGGAAGCGTTTGAGGGAAGGTACCAAAATGATCAAAGGTTCCAACGTCGAGGAGATGACACCATTAAAGGTGTCAAACTCAAGATTCCCTCATTCCAAGGCAAGTCGGACCCCGAGGCGTACTTGGAGTGGGAACGGAAAATTGAGTTAGTCTATGAATGCCACACCTATACGGAGGAGCAAAAGGTGAAACTAGCAGCCGTAGAATTCACTGACTACGCCTCCATTTGGTGGGACCAACTTAGGCTAAGCCGAAGGAGAAATCGTGAGAGACCTGTGGAAACTTGGGAGGAAATGAGGAGTCTGATGAGAAAAAGGTTCGTTCCGAGCTACTATAGTCGAGATCTACACCGTCGGCTGCAAGCTCTCAACCAAGGGTCCATGTCAGTTGAGGATTATTATAAGGAGATGGAAATGGCCATCATGAAGGCGGATTTGCGTGAAGATGGAGAGGCCACTATGGCTCGTTTTCTACATGGATTGAGGCCCGAGATTGCCGAAGTAGTAGAACTCCAACACTACCTCGACATGAATGAAATGCTCGAGAAGGCGGTTACAATTGAACGGCGCCTCAAGAGGAGGGGTACTGTGCGACAAAGCACTACTTATCAAGCTGGAAATTGGCGTACTTCTCAACCAAAAAGGGAGGAGAAAGCCGCAGCTCCTTCTTACCCTCCAAGGCCGAATAACCTCCCTTCCAAGGCAGCGCCCAAGCCTGACTTTAAGGCTAATAATGCAGCTACCAAACCGCGTGGTCGAGACACCAAGTGTTTTAAGTGTCAAGGATTTGGCCATATCGCTTCTCAATGCCCCAGCCACAGGACCATGCTGATGTTGCCAAATGGGGAAATTGTATCAGATGAGGAAGAGGAGTACGAGGGGATACCACCTCTAGAAGAGGAAGAGAATGAATCGAGTGAGGAGATACCTACGCATGAGGAGATTGGATGCCTAGTGGTTCGAAAGGTCCTCACTACCCGCGCCAAAGAGGAGGAACTGGAGGTACAACGGGACAACCTTTTCTACACAAGGTGTCATATCAAGGATAAGGTGTGTAGTGTTGTTATTGATAGTGGGAGTTGTGCCAATGTCGCTAGTCTACTCATGGTAGAAATGCTAGGGCTCCAAGTTATCAAACATCCAAGACCTTATCGCCTTCAATGGCTGAACAATGAAGGAGAAGTCCGTGTGTTTAGACAAGTAAAAGTGTCATTTCGAATTGGCAAGTATGAAGACGAGGTTACTTGTGATGTCGTGCCAATGCAAGCAAGTCACCTAATTCTTGGCCGGCCTTGGCAATATGATCGCGATGTCGAATTCAAGGGAAGAGCTAATAAATATGTCTTTACTCATTGCAATAGAAAGGTGACACTTGTACCTCTCACCCCAAAACAAGTGTATGAAGATCAAATGAGGCTCCAAAAGGAGTATGAGCTAGAACTTGAGAGGAAAAAGCGAGAGAAAAGTGAGGAAGAAAAAGGAGAGAGTAGGGCCGAAACCCTAGGGAAGAAAAAGGCAACAAGTGGGTCGGCTATGAGAGAAGAAAATAAGGGGAAGCTAAGCTTGCTAGCAAAAGCCAAAGATGAATTTGAGGACATATTTCCTGAGGATGTACCTGATGGACTACCACCGCTAAGGGGAATCGAGCACCAAATCGATCTCATTCCTGGAGCACCATTGCCTAACAAACCAGCCTATGTCCAACAAGCTAATAAGCACAGGCGCAAGCTTGTCTTTGAACCAGGTGATTGGGTGATACGAGACGCGGAAGCTACTTCGGATCTAGAGGAACACGATGAAGATTTGACGGAGTTGAACCCGAACTTGGACCACTCAAGAACAGATTTAACGGTAGAGGACGCCACAATCAAGTATGTGTGCTTGATTGATAAGTCAAGAACAGTCTAGGATCAACTCTAGGATGTTCAACTTAGCTTTTACAAGCTAAGGGAATTTCCCACAAGGAATGGACGAAATTCTGAAAATTTTATTCAATACTCTCAAAAAACTGAATGTAACATGCGGCTTGAGCCTATTAATAGCCGTGACTAAGACCTAATAAACTGGAAAAATAATAAGGAAAGTTCGGCCAGCCCCTTGGGCCTTCACTTGACCGAAAGCTAGCCCAACTAACTATAGATCCCCGTACGGCTCAGCGAGGGTACTTAACTGCGGCTCAGCCCGCCGTTTGGAGCTTGAACATTTGCATCTTCAATTGTAAGCAGCATTTTAGTAGTCGTGCAAGGATATTCCAACTCAATTCCTTCAATGACCGGTTTCTCTTGGGTTTGGACGGCACGTACCAAGGCTTGAAGGGACTCCTTGAATCTCTTGGCTCGTGCTCGTGTCACTGGGCCTTGGGGCACCTTCACAGGGTCTACTTGTACACTTTGGGCCTCGTGCTCAACCGCATCATTCCCCTCCTCTTGAAAAGGATTTGCCCTCAAATCGTACTCGTCCCCTGCAATAAATGGACTTAGATCAGCAACATTGAATGTAGCACTAACAGTATACTCACCAGGCAGATCTAAGCGGTATGCATTGTCGTTGATGCGCTCAATAACTTGAAAAGGCCCATCTCCTCTTGGTGACAGCTTGCTTTGCCGTTGTTTTGGAAACCTCTCCTTGCGCAAATGTAACCAGACCCAATCACCTGGTTCAAAGACAAGCTTGCGCCTGTGCTTATTAGCTTGTTGGACATATTGGGCCGTCCTCCTCTCGATGTTGGTACGAACCTTGTCGTGTAATGATCTCACGAACTCAGCTTTCTTCTTGCCATCTAAGTTCATATGCTCAGAAGAAGGTAATGGCAACAAATCTAAGGGAGTTAAGGGGTTCAAACCATACACAACTTCAAAAGGCGAGAATTGTGTAGCACTATGCACAACCCTATTGTATGCAAACTCAACATGAGGTAGACACTCCTCCCATGACTTGATATTTTTCTTTATGATTGCACGTAGGAGTGTGGATAAAGTCCTATTGACTACCTCAGTTTGTCCGTCCGTTTGAGGATGACTAGAGGTAGAGAACAACAGTTTGGTTCCCAACCGACCCCATAAAGATTTCCAGAAATAGCTCAAAAACTTGACATCTCTATCGGATACTATTGTCCTAGGTATGCCATGCAAACGAACAACCTCTTTAAAGAATAAATCAGCAATGTGTAAAGCATCATCCGTCTTATGACATGCAATAAAGTGAGCCATTTTGGAGAACCTATCTACCACAACAAATATAGAGTCATGGCCACGCTTTGAACGAGGTAAACCAAGCACGAAATCCATGGAGATGTCAACCCAAGGTTGGTGAGGTATGGGTAAAGGAGTATACAAACCGTTTGGGTTGACCCGAGACTTAGCTTTGTGGCACACACCACATCTTTCAACAATCCTCTCCACGTCCTTGCGCATGCGAGGCCAATGGAAGTGTTCCTGCAATACAGCTAATGTCTTGGTGACACCAAAGTGTCCCATTAGTCCACCACTATGTGACTCCTGAATAAGTAAGTCACGTATGGACCCTCGAGGAATGCACAGCTTGGTAAGATAAAATAAGAACCCATCATGTACAAAGAACTTTTCAAAGTCAGATTTTCCCCAATTCGCATAAGCGTTGGCAAAATCCAAGTCATCCTTATACAACTCCTTCATGAGTTCAAAGCCTAGGAGTTTAGCATCTAAGGCAGTGAGCAAAATGTGTCTCCGAGATAAAGCGTCAGCTACTACATTAGACTTACCTGTTTTGTATTTGATGACGTATGGAAAAGACTCGATGAAGGCTACCCATCGGGCATGCCGTTTGCTCAGCTTTTGTTGTCCTTTTAGGTGCTTGAGAGACTCATGGTCAGTTTTGATGACGAATTCCCGGGCACGTAGGTAGTGTTGCCATGTCTCCAAAGCACGTACGAGGGCAAACATCTCCTTGTCATAAGTTGAATAGTTGAGGACCGCGCCATTTAATTTCTCACTAAAGTAGGCAATCGGTCTCCCTCCTTGCATGAGTACGGCTCCTACTCCTACACCTGATGCATCACATTCCACTTCAAAAGTGAGATCAAAGTTAGGTATTCCAAGGAGTGGTGCATGTGTGAGTTTGTGTTTCAGCAATTGGAAAGCCTTATCTTGGGCTTCCCCCCAAAAGAACTTCTCGTTCTTCTTTATGACCGCGGTAAGAGGTGCAGCAATGGTGCTAAAATCCTTCACAAAGCGACGGTAGAAGCTTGCTAATCCATGAAAGCTGCGCACATCACTTACAGAGGTAGGTGTTGGCCACTCTTGGATGGACTTAATCTTCTCTTCATCTACATGAATGCCCTGCGCACTTACAACATATCCTAGAAACACAACACGATCAGTGCAAAATGTGCACTTCTTAAGGTTGGCATATAGCCTTTCCCTTCGAAGTACTGCAAAGATGGCTTTGAGGTGCTCAAAGTGTTCCTCTAAGCTTCTACTATAAATCAGAATATCATCAAAGTAAACCACTACAAATTTCCCAAGAAAAGGTCTCAAAACATGGTTCATCAAACGCATGAAGGTACTAGGTGCATTAGTTAAGCCAAATGGCATTACTAACCACTCATATAGACCATGTTTAGTTTTGAAAGCGGTTTTCCACTCATCTCCCTCTTTCATTCTTATTTGGTGGTAACCACTTTTCAAATCAATTTTAGTGAATATAATGGCACCATGCAATTCATCTAACATATCATCTAACCTAGGGATAGGGTGACGATATTTTACCGTGATTGCATTGACTGCTCGACAGTCGGTGCACATTCTCCACGCTCCATCTTTCTTTGGCACGAGAATCACTGGTACAGCGCATGAACTTAGACTTTCTCTAGCCCAACCTTTCCTTAGCAATTCCTCCACTTGCCTTTGCAATTCCTTTGTTTCCTCAGGACCCATTCTATAGGCTGGTTTGTTAGGCAATGGTGCTCCAGGAATGAGATCGATTTGGTGCTCGATTCCCCTTAGCGGTGGTAGTCCATCAGGTACATCCTCAGGAAACATGTCCTCAAATTCCTGCAAGAGAGGTAAAATAGTATAAGGCAAGGAGTCAGTGGGTATGGATGAAGTGACCAACTCTTCTTTGCACACAAGCACAAGTAAGAGTTGGTTGGAAGACAAAGCTCGCCTTACATCTTTGGCTTTTGCTAGCAAGCTTAGCTTCCCCTTATTTTCTTCTCTCATAGCCGACCCACTTGTTGCCTTTTTCTTCCCTAGGGTTTCGGCCCTACTCTCTCCTTTTTCTTCCTCACTTTTCTCTCGCTTTTTCCTCTCAAGTTCTAGCTCATACTCCCTTTGGAGCCTCATTTGATGTTCATACACTTGTTTTGGGGTGAGAGGTACAAGTGTCACCTTTCTATTGCAATGAGTAAAGACATATTTATTAGCTCTTCCCTTGAATTCGACATCGCGATCATATTGCCAAGGCCGTCCAAGAATGAGGTGACTTGCTTGCATTGGCACGACATCACAAGTAACCTCGTCTTCATACTTGCCAATTCGGAATGGCACTTTTACTTGTCTAAACACACGGACTTCCCCTTCATTGTTCAACCATTGAAGACGATAAGGTCTTGGATGTTTGATAACTTGGAGCCCTAGCATTTCTACCATGAGTAGACTAGCGACATTGGCACAACTCCCACTATCAATAACAACACTACACACCTTATCCTTGATATGACACCTTGTGTAGAAAAGGTTGTCCCGTTGTACCTCCAGTTCCTCCTCTTTGGCGCGGGTAGTGAGGACCTTTCGAACCACTAGGCATCCAATCTCCTCATGCGTAGGTATCTCCTCACTCGATTCATTCTCTTCCTCTTCTAGAGGCGGTATCCCCTCGTACTCCTCTTCCTCATCTGATACAATTTCCCCATTTGGCAACATCAGCATGGTCCTTTGGCTGGGGCATTGAGAAGCGATATGGCCAAATCCTTGACACTTAAAGCACTTGGTGTCTCGACCACGCGGTTTGGTAGCTGCATTATTAGCCTCAAAGTCAGGCTTGGGCGTTGCCTTGGAAGGGAGGCCATTCGGCCTTGGAGGGTAAGAAGGAGCTGCGGCTTTCTCCTCCCTTTTTGGTTGAGAAGTGCGCCAATTTCCAGCTTGATAAGTAGTGCGTTGTCGCGCAGTACCCCTCCTCTTGAGGCGCCGTTCAATTGTAACCGCCTTCTCGAGCATTTCATTCATGTCGAGGTAGTGTTGGAGTTCCACTACTTCGGCAATCTCGGGCCTCAATCCATGTAGAAAACGAGCCATAGTGGCCTCTCCATCTTCACGTAAATCCGCCTTCATGATGGCCATTTCCATCTCCTTGTAATAATCCTCAACTGACATGGACCCTTGGTTGAGAGCTTGTAGCCGACGGTGTAGATCTCGACTATAGTAGCTCGGAACGAACCTTTTTCTCATCAGACTCCTCATTTCCTCCCAAGTTTCCAAAGGTCTCTCACGATTTCTCCTTCGGCTTAGTCTAAGTTGGTCCCACCAAATGGAGGCGTAGTCAGTGAATTCTACGGTTGCTAGTTTCACCTTTTGCTCCTCCGTATAGGTGTGGCATTCATAGACTAACTCAATTTTCCGTTCCCATTCCAAGTACGCCTCGGGGTCCGACTTGCCTTGGAATGAGGGAATCTTGAGTTTGACACCTTTAATGGTGTCGTCTCCTCGACGTTGGAACCTTTGATCATTTTGGTACCTTCCCTCAAATGCTTCCTCTTCATCGTTTGAGTATGCCGATTCTTTGCCCTTACTCGGGGTAGGTGGAGGTCTCGAGTTCTCCAACTGATCAATTCGATCATGCAATGGCTCAATTTCATTCTTGAGCAATCGCTTGAACTCCCCCATCATGGCTTCCAACTGTAGTTTGATGTCCATGGTTTGGCTACCCACTCCACTAGACATATTTAGTTCACCTGCAAAACAAATAAACAAAAACGAGTTCCTCTCTCTTTTTTTTTTTTTTTTTAATACGATGTATAGGTCACTCACACTCGTGTTTCACTCAAGTGTATCACTCTCTAAGAATCTTACCAAGCAATTCCTTGGCTTGCTAGTCGCTCGAGTTGAACAAACCAGGGGTCACCGCAGTGTACGTTCTTGACTAGTCAACAAGTGACACACAAGCTAGTAGCAATAAATGGAGGTGAATGACTGAAGACCTAGACACGACTCAAGACTCAGAATATAGCTGGACAACAACTAACGACTCAAAAGAAAGTAAGACAATTAACTTGAATGCTGAAATTTTGAAAATCCTAGAAAACTCTACCCGAAACCCAAATTTCTGGAATGTGTTGAGCTGCTGGTCCGTGGTCTTTTTGGTCCGTGATCTGATTTGGACACTTGGGGTTGCCAAGATTAGAAACCTTGGAGTTTGGTCAGATTTGGGAGTCCCAAGTGGTCCAAATTCGAAATTTTGGGGCTGGTCAGATTTGGAAGTCAGATTTTGCACCAAATTTGGTAAACTTGTAGGCTGTCAAGAATTGGATGTTGTTCAGATTTGGAAGTCCAAGTTTGAATCAGATTTGGTGGCTTGAAGGCTGACCAAGACTAGGGCTGTTCAGATTTGAAAGTCCAAGTTTGAATCAGATTTGGTAAAACTTGAAGGCTGGTCAAGAATTGGAAACTAGAGCCGTCTTTCTTGAAAATTTTTTTTTTTTTTGACCTTTGAATCAGATTTGGTAAAACTTGAAGGCTGGTCAAGAATTGGAAACTAGAGCCGTCTTTCTTGAAATTTTTTTTTGACTTCTGTTGGGGTGTTTTCACACAATAGCCAGCTAGCTTAGACCACAATTTCACAGCAATTAACGTAAACAACTTGGACAGATTTGGTTTCAAGATCAAAGTTCCATGAAAACAAGAACACGGTTGAAGGTTTATTTCAGGTTTCAAGACTGCCAAGATTAACCTCTTTGATCCAAGAAGCTCAAGACTTCCCCAATAAGGTTTTGATGTTCGAGTTTTGCAAAGCAACAACACAAAGGTTCAAGAAACAAGTGCAAACAGATTCGGCAACCCAGCAATTAATTCCAGCAACGACTCAAGGGAATGACAATAAGGTATGCAACACAAGAGATTTTTTTTTTTCTGGATTTAAACAGAACATAAACACAAGACAAAACTGGACAGAAAATTTCGGACAACAAGTAAACAACAAAGACAGATTTCTAACAAGGAAACAACAAAGACAGATTTCGGACTTGACAAACCCGAGCACTTGAGCTACGAATTTAGAAGACTAAAATAGATCTAAAAACGATAAAAAGGGATATTCGTGATACCTCTAACTAGCTCTGATGCCAGCTGATACGAGACGCGGAAGCTACTTCGGATCTAGAGGAACACGATGAAGATTTGACGGAGTTGAACCCGAACTTGGACCACTCAAGAACAGATTTAACGGTAGAGGACGCCACAATCAAGTATGTGTGCTTGATTGATAAGTCAAGAACAGCCTAGGATCAACTCTAGGATGTTCAACTTAGCTTTTACAAGCTAAGGGAATTTCCCACAAGGAATGGACGAAATTCTGGAAATTTTATTCAATACTCTCAAAAAACTGAATGTAACATGCGGCTTGAGGCTATTAATAGCCGTGACTAAGACCTAATAAACTGGAAAAATAATAAGGAAAGTTCGGCCAGCCCCTTGGGCCTTCACTTGACCGAAAGCTAGCCCAACTAACTATAGATCCCCGTACGGCTCAGCGAGGGTACTTAACTGCGGCTCAGCCCGCCGTTTGGAGCTTGAACATTTGCATCTTCAATTGTAAGCAGCATTTTAGTAGTCGTGCAAGGATATTCCAACTCAATTCCTTCAATGACCGGTTTCTCTTGGGTTTGGACGGCACGTACCAAGGCTTGAAGGGACTCCTTGAATCTCTTGGCTCGTGCTCGTGTCACTGGGCCTTGGGGCACCTTCACAGGGTCTACTTGTACACTTTGGGCCTCGTGCTCAACCGCATCATTGGGTCTGGTTACATTTGCGCAAGGAGAGATTTCCAAAACAACGGCAAAGCAAGCTGTCACCAAGAGGAGATGGGCCTTTTCAAGTTATTGAGCGCATCAACGACAATGCATACCGCTTAGATCTGCCTGGTGAGTATACTGTTAGTGCTACATTCAATGTTGCTGATCTAAGTCCATTTATTGCAGGGGACGAGTACGATTTGAGGGCAAATCCTTTTCAAGAGGAGGGGAATGATGCGGTTGAGCACGAGGCCCAAAGTGCACAAGTAGACCCTGTGAAAGTGCCCCAAGGCCCAGTGACACGAGCACGAGCTAAGAGATTCAAGGAGTCCCTCCAAGCCTTGGTACGTGCCATCCAAACCCAAGAGAAACCGGCCATTGAAGGAATTGAGTTGGAATATCCTTGCACGACTACTAAAATGCTGCTTACAATTGAAGATGCAAGTGTTCAAGCTCCAAACGGCGGGTTGAGCTGAAGTTAAGTACCGTCGCTGAGCCGTACGGGGATCTATAGTTAGTTGGGCTAGCTTTCGGTCAAGTGAAGGCCCAAGGGGCTGGCCGAACTTTCCTTGTTATTTTTCCAGTTTATTAGGTCTTAGTCACGGCTATTAATAGCCTCAAGCCGCATGTTACATTCAGTTTTTGAGAGTATTGAATAAAATTTCCAGAATTTCGTCCATTCCTTGTGGCAAATTCCCTTAGCTTGTGAAAGCTAAGTTGAACATCCTAGAGTTGATCCTAGGCTGTTCTTGACTTATCAATCAAACACACACACTTGATTGTGGCGTCCTCTACCGTTAAATCTGTTCTTGAGTGGTCCAAGTTCGGGTTCAACTCCATCAAATCTTCATCGTGTTCCTATAGATCCGAAGTAGCTTCCGCGTCTCGCATCACTTTGTATATTCGATCTTTACACTCCCTTTTGGGGATGGCAATGTCTATAAGTTTCGCTTTAAGTTTTGGATCGTTGCCCTATTTATTCTTGTGATTTATTCAGATTTTAAGTGAGGACTGTAGTGAATGAGTGAGTCCCGGCGAGAGTTGGGCAGGCGGTCCGCCCAACCCTGGGGTACGCCCTAGGGAGAGGTGGGGCCGTCACAGGTGGTATCAGAGCTTAGGCTTCAGATATCTGTAGTGTACCCTAGGCTTGAAGTTTAGGATGCCGGACTGTGGGATTCGATTTGACTTGAATGTTAAGCGATTGAGAGATAAAACCTATAGCTGCTTCGCGTGGTCTCTGTGCGGAGTGACCCTGGACTAAGTGGTGAATAAGTATGAGGGATTAAGTGAAGCTATGAATTGCGAATGTTATAGGTCTTAAATCTTTCTCATGGTATCTGAGGACCATAGATAGGTATGTCAGGTAGGAATTCCGATTGTAGATAGTTTACTCTTGGGACTGCAGCTCGAGATGTGAATTATCTTATTTCGGATTCTCGTGCCTGAGTACTCTAGAGTTGCGGCGCTGCTAAGGACTTGAGACTTGTATTTTGGGAACATGAACAGGCTTTGTCTGACTAGAATGAGCACAAGAGGTCAGGGACATCTAGTTTGGATAGTAAGTGACGTGAGAGACCGGACGGGCTGATACTGGGACGACTTTACCTTTTCCTTTTGATTTACCTGTATATTGTTACTACATGACGTTAGTATACCTGTGTGTACATGGTTATCTGTCCAACTTGATATGTATTTGTGTATTTGCTTATCCGTCTTCTTGATATGGCGTGTTATGTGCGTATATATTGATTTGTGTATTTGGAATGCTAGAATTTGTTACTGTAGTCAATTTACTGTGTTTATTCACTAAATTACCTTTTTGGGGGAAAAGAAAAGAAAAGAGAGGGGGAAAACATATATATGGACGGGAGACGTAGTCGTGGACGTGGAGCTAGGCAAGCTCAAGAACCGAGAGAAGAAAGAGAAACAGTGGCCGAGCAAGAACAGGGACCGAGGGTTGAGGCTGGAGATCAAATGGCGACGGCGATGCAACAAATGACAAATATCCCGGCACGACTGGTAGATCAACAAGGTCAAATGCCAGTGAATCAACCCCGGAATCCTGAGATCGGAGAGGATAAGGCTCTTGAGAGGTTCCAAAAGTTTCTACCTCCGAAATTTCAAGGAGGGCCTGATCCAGATATAGCTGAGCAGTGGTTGGAGGCAATGATTAATATCTTCGCGGCTTTGAATTACACGGAGCAAAGACAAGTAAATTTTGCTGTATTTCAATTCGAAGGACCAGCCCGCGCGTGGTGGAATGTAATTAAGGCCAAGTGGGAAAGAGAACAGACGGTATGGACATGGGCGAACTTTGTAAGGGAATTTAATGAAAAGTATCTCCCACCTTTAGTCCAAGAAAGGAGGGAGGACGAATTTATTGGGTTGCGTCAGGGAACCCTAAGTGTGGCTGAATATGAGACCAAATTTACTAGACTGTCTAAATTCGCTTCCGAATTGGTGGTAACAGAGCGACGGAGAATAAGACGATTTATACAAGGACTAAATTTGGAAATCCAGGAGGCATTAGCGGCAGTTCAAGTTAATACGTTTACAGAGGCTCTTGAGAAGGCCCAAAGAATTGAGGATGTGAAAGCCCAAGTAAAAGCCTTTCAAACGCGGAAAAGAGATACATCCAGCAGTATACCTGAGGAATCTGGAGAAAAGATACTGCTCTCCAAAGTGCAAAAAGTGAACCATTCACCTCGCCCACCTTGGACATTAAGAGCAGTCGATGAAAGGTCCATGAAAGGAAGTCAGATCGGATCAAAGGACATTTCTCGAGAAGATCCAACAGTAGTTCCTCGATTGGCCTGTGGATACTGTGGAAAGGCAAATCACACTGAGAATGATTGCTGGCGAAAAGGGGGAAAATGTTTGATTTGTGGGAGTAGCAATCATCAACTTAGCAATTACCCGAAGAAACAGCCACGAGAGGGTAGTACTCAACAAGTGGAAGGAACCAAACTGAAACAAATTCATGAAAGAGGAAACCGAACAAAGGTATCAACACAAGTTTATGCCGTAGATCAGCACCGAGTTCTGGGGTCCTCCGAGGCGACGGAAGGTATGAATTTCGAGGTCGAAATTCTTTTAAGGGGGAGAGAGTGTGAGGACTCGCAAATTTCTTATATTTTTCTCAAAAATGCCTTTTATTTGGAAATTATTCATTTATTATAGCCTACTACCCAGTAATTCCATAATAAGTGCAAATGAACCTAGAAAGTAGGGTTTCACTTTTCGGTTTCAAGACTGGAGCAAATTAGGGTTTTCGCGATTTTTCACCGGATGATTTTTCGGTACGAAGCAAGGATCAAATTTGGTGATTAAAAGTGACTTTTAGGTGAGAAATAATATGTGATTAGAAGCAATGATATAAGGTTAGTGAATAGGAAGTAAAAACCCTAATACGTGCGATTTAAGGAAAAACGGTGCGAACCGACGTGTACCGCGCACTACCTATTGAACGCACCGCTGGACCACCACTTTCTTACCACATGAGCTCATTGATATTTGAGCAAAATATCCCCTCATTTCCAGCTGCCTTTGACCGAAATTTGTGGCCAAAAGTGCAAGGAGAAGAAAGAGAAAATTTTGTGATTGTGGTTGATCCAAGTGTTGGCAAAACTTGTGGCTTAGACTAATCCTAATCTTCTTGCCTTTTAATCACCATAGAGCAGCCTTTCTTCTTCATTTTTCCTTGAGCTTGGCCGAGACAAGAGAGAGAGAAAGGGGGAGCAAGAGAAAACAATTTTCTTCTTGATTTGCACCATCTAAGTGAGGAATCAAAATTCTAAACCGATTAAAGAGTGAGTTGTGGGCTTGGGAAGCTAGGGGAACTAAAAATTTCCAAAGGTGGTGAAGTATCACTCTTTCAAGCTTTGTTTTGAGGTATAAGATCTGATCATGGTTCTTGTTCTTTTAATTTCTGGTTTAAGATGTTATCTAGCTCATGTTTTGATTAGACTACAAGTTATACAAGTTGTTGTGATGATTTTGGATGATATATGCAAGTTAGGGTTTGATGATTTTCTGCCTAAACTTGTTGTATGGTTAGTATATGTTGTATATAAGATTATATAAGGGGCTTTGGTAGTGATTGGAACAAGGAAAGGAAGAAAATTCAATTGAAAACCAAAATTTCCAGATTTCTGGAATTTCATGTTTCAGTTCTGCCCGGTACTGTTACTCATAGTTAGAGGCCGAATTAGGCTTGGCATAAAACATAAAAGTTGTATATAATGATATTTTATAGGTGCCTACAAAATTTCAACTCAATCAGAGCAACGTAGCCTGTGAAAAGACCGATTTACCCCTGCTGCCCTGTTTCTACCCGAACTTGATAATTGCCTCTGTAATTGGTTAATTTGATTGGGAATGCTTCTGATTTAGTTGTTGATGTCTTCTTAAGAATTGTAGCCTTGTATCTTAGTTTTCGGATGGCTTTGGAATCACTTGATTTGGACTTAGGGAGCCTGACTTGTGATATTTGAGCGAGAATGCGGTTTGTAAACTTGTTTTGACGGTGCTGGTTTGGTATACTGATCTTTTGACCTAGTTGCACTACAAATTGGACTGAGTGACCTTCTTCAATATTGTATCCCTTTCTCTTAGCTTCGAAATGGTATAAGTTTCACCTCAATCCGATAAGCGTAGCCTCGGATGTGCCCATTCCGCAAAACCCTATCAAATCTGTTTTTTTTGTAAACTTCATTTCCGCATTTGTTATTAGTTGATTTATGTCCTTGTATTGTCTTGAGCCTATGGAACGGCTATTGAAATGCATTTGTGTTGTGTATAAACTTGGGCTTGAATGAGAAAAATAATGAAGCCAAAATGGCTGGAAAATTAGGTAAACACAAAGGGCGTGCTGCCCAAATTTTCGCTCAAGGACTAAGTTTCTATTTGAATTTGTATATTTTCGTTTGGCAAATACTATGATCGTTTTACCATTCCAAAACATGATACCTCTTCAATTTGAAACGCCAAATGTTTACTTACTCTGTACCCAAAATATAGAAGTATGAGTTAGGGTTTTATCGGCCACAAGTGAACTACTTTCAAGTACGGTTTTAAGAGTCTTCCTTTTCCATATGATTTTCATCAAAACCCTTGTTATATAACCTCTACTTGAATATATAGTGACTTTTAGTCATACAAACGATTCTTTACGATTCCGAAAGAATATTTTCTTAGCCTATCTATTTGTCTTTTGATTTGTCGTTAGTCAAATGTTTTCCGTTGGAATTCTATAAGCCTTTTGAGCTTGGTTTTGCCATTGATTTTGAAACCCTAGTTATTTTCATCCTTGGGTCCAAACAACCCTCTTTTTACTTGAAAGTTATCTTTACACGTTTTACTCCTAATTAGTCGGGTTTCTTCGTTTCCCCTTAAATGTTTTGCTCGATAAACTGTAATATGTTCTCTTGTTCAATCTTAGGTTTCATTGGTGACTAAGGGTAATATCCGGAAGGATATTTTGCACGTTATTTTGCATAACTAGGTGAGTGTTCTTTGTTTGTTATATTTCCTTGACTTATTGGCTTGTTATTATTGATTGATAATGTGTTAAGTGCTTTTAATGATTGTTAAAACGAGTTTTCTAGGCGAGTGTGTACTTTATCGCACTCGACCTAAATAAATGTAAAATTTTCAATGATTAAATGATTAAATGCTAGTTGCGCATGAATGTAAGCCGTTTGGCTGAACTGGGCCCTGCCCTTCGTTACCGATCGACTCGAGCCAGAAGCGGACTCGGTCGGGCGATATGGTGACCCTGGGTGAATTTGGTATATTCGAGTATTACCTTGTAGTCCGGCTACGTCCGGATGGGTGGAGTCCGGCCAACGTCCGGATGGGTGGAGTCCGGTCAACGTCCGGAAGGGGATGAATGAACGAACGAAGGCACGAGGGTTTACTTCTCAAAAAGGAAATTTTCCAATAATTGGAGGAATAAGGGGAAATGTCTGGGGAACGAACGAATAGCTCCATGTGAGCCCGTATCCTTTTAATGAATGTTACTATCGCTTTCCATTGTAAATGTTTCTTGAATTATTGATACTCCATGTTTAATGTATTGAATTGATTGTTTGATTATCTGTTCGGAACCTCACTGAGCTTTTAGCTCACCCCTTTAGTTTTGTTTTCCTTAACAGGGGACGGCGAGCAGAATGAGAGCATAGACTAGCCAGTCTAGTTCTTTTGTTTCTTTTGTTTCTTTTGTAGTGGTTCTCGCCTAGTGCTTGGCACGGGCTGGACGTATGAAGGATTGAGAACCTTTGTGATGCGGTTGAGCACGAGGCCCAAAGTGCACAAGTAGACCCTGTGAAAGTGCCCCAAGGCCCAGTGACACGAGCACGAGCTAAGAGATTCAAGGAGTCCCTCCAAGCCTTGGTACGTGCCATCCAAACCCAAGAGAAACCGGCCATTGAAGGAATTGAGTTGGAATATCCTTGCACGACTACTAAAATGCTGCTTACAATTGAAGATGCAAGTGTTCAAGCTCCAAACGGCGGGTTGAGCTGAAGTTAAGTACCGTCGCTGAGCCGTACGGGGATCTATAGTTAGTTGGGCTAGCTTTCGGTCAAGTGAAGGCCCAAGGGGCTGGCCGAACTTTCCTTGTTATTTTTCCAGTTTATTAGGTCTTAGTCACGGCTATTAATAGCCTCAAGCCGCATGTTACATTCAGTTTTTGAGAGTATTGAATAAAATTTCCAGAATTTCGTCCATTCCTTGTGGCAAATTCCCTTAGCTTGTGAAAGCTAAGTTGAACATCCTAGAGTTGATCCTAGGCTGTTCTTGACTTATCAATCAAACACACACACTTGATTGTGGCGTCCTCTACCGTTAAATCTGTTCTTGAGTGGTCCAAGTTCGGGTTCAACTCCATCAAATCTTCATCGTGTTCCTCTAGATCCGAAGTAGCTTCCGCGTCTCGCATCAGCTGGCATCAGAGCTAGTTAGAGGTATCACGAATATCCCTTTTTATCGTTTTTAGATCTATTTTAGTCTTCTAAATTCGTAGCTCAAGTGCTCGGGTTTGTCAAGTCCGAAATCTGTCTTTGTTGTTTCCTTGTCAGAAATCTGTCTTTGTTGTTTAGTTGTTGTCCGAAATTTTCTGTCCAGTTTTGTCTTGTGTTTATGTTCTGTTTAAATCCAGAAAAAAAAAAATCTCTTGTGTTGCATACCTTATTGTCATTCCCTTGAGTCGTTGATGGAATTAATTGCTGGGTTGCCGAATCTGTTTGCACTTGTTTCTTGAACCTTTGTGCTGTTGCTTTGCAAAACTCGAACATCAAAACCTTATTGGGGAAGTCTTGAGCTTCTTGGATCAAAGAGGTTAATCTTGGCAGTCTTGAAACCTGAAATAAACCTTCAACCGTGTTCTTGTTTTCATGGAACTTTGATCTTGAAACCAAATCTGTCCAAGTTGTTTACGTTAATTGCTGTGAAATTGTGGTCTAAGCTAGCTGGCTATTGTGTGAAAACACCCCAACAGAAGTCAAAAAAAAATTTCAAGAAAGACGGCTCTAGTTTCCAATTCTTGACCAGCCTTCAAGTTTTACCAAATCTGATTCAAAGGTCAAAAAAAAATTTTCAAGAAAGACGGCTCTAGTTTCCAATTCTTGACCAGCCTTCAAGTTTTACCAAATCTGATTCAAACTTGGACTTCCAAATCTGAACAACATCCAATTCTTGACAGCCTACAAGTTTACCAAATTTTGTGCAAAATCTGACTTCCAAATCTGACCAACCCCAAAATTTCGAATTTGGACCACTTGGGACTCCCAAATCTGACCAAACTCCAAGGTTTCTAATCTTGGCAACCCCAAGTGTCCAAATCAGATCACGGACCAAAAAGACCACGGACCAGCAGCTCAACACATTCCAGAAATTTGGGTTTCGGGTAGAGTTTTCTAGGATTTTCAAAATTTCAGCATTCAAGTTAATTGTCTTACTTTCTTTTGAGTCGTTAGTTATTGTCCAGCTATATTCTGAGTCTTGAGTCGTGTCTAGGTCTTCAGTCATTCACCTCCATTTATTGCTACTAGCTTGTGTGTCACTTGTTGACTAGTCAAGAACGTACACTGCGGTGACGCCTAGTTTGTTCAACTCGAGCAACTAGCAAGCCAAGGAATTGCTTGGTAAGATTATTAGAGAGTGATACACTTGAGTGAAACACGAGTGTGAGTGACCTATACATCGTATTTAAAAAAAAAAAAAAAAAAGAGAGAGAGGAACTCGTTTTTGTTTATTTGTTTTGCAGGTGAACTAAATATGTCTAGTGGAGTGGGTAGCCAAACCATGGACATCAAACTACAGTTGGAAGCCATGATGGGGGAGTTCAAGCGATTGCTTAAGAATGAAATTGAACCATTGCATGATCGAATTGATCAGTTGGAGAACTCGAGACCTCCACCTACCCCGAGTAAGGGCAAAGAATCTGCATACTCAAACGATGAAGAGGAAGCGTTTGAGGGAAGGTACCAAAATGATCAAAGGTTCCAACGTCGAGGAGATGACACCATTAAAGGTGTCAAACTCAAGATTCCCTCATTCCAAGGCAAGTCGGACCCCGAGGCGTACTTGGAGTGGGAACGGAAAATTGAGTTAGTCTATGAATGCCACACCTATACGGAGGAGCAAAAGGTGAAACTAGCAGCCGTAGAATTCACTGACTACGCCTCCATTTGGTGGGACCAACTTAGGCTAAGCCGAAGGAGAAATCGTGAGAGACCTGTGGAAACTTGGGAGGAAATGAGGAGTCTGATGAGAAAAAGGTTCGTTCCGAGCTACTATAGTCGAGATCTACACCGTCGGCTGCAAGCTCTCAACCAAGGGTCCATGTCAGTTGAGGATTATTATAAGGAGATGGAAATGGCCATCATGAAGGCGGATTTGCGTGAAGATGGAGAGGCCACTATGGCTCGTTTTCTACATGGATTGAGGCCCGAGATTGCCGAAGTAGTAGAACTCCAACACTACCTCGACATGAATGAAATGCTCGAGAAGGCGGTTACAATTGAACGGCGCCTCAAGAGGAGGGGTACTGTGCGACAAAGCACTACTTATCAAGCTGGAAATTGGCGTACTTCTCAACCAAAAAGGGAGGAGAAAGCCGCAGCTCCTTCTTACCCTCCAAGGCTGAATAACCTCCCTTCCAAGGCAGCGCCCAAGCCTGACTTTAAGGCTAATAATGCAGCTACCAAACCGCGTGGTCGAGACACCAAGTGTTTTAAGTGTCAAGGATTTGGCCATATCGCTTCTCAATGCCCCAGCCACAGGACCATGCTGATGTTGCCAAATGGGGAAATTGTATCAGATGAGGAAGAGGAGTACGAGGGGATACCACCTCTAGAAGAGGAAGAGAATGAATCGAGTGAGGAGATACCTACGCATGAGGAGATTGGATGCCTAGTGGTTCGAAAGGTCCTCACTACCCGCGCCAAAGAGGAGGAACTGGAGGTACAACGGGACAACCTTTTCTACACAAGGTGTCATATCAAGGATAAGGTGTGTAGTGTTGTTATTGATAGTGGGAGTTGTGCCAATGTCGCTAGTCTACTCATGGTAGAAATGCTAGGGCTCCAAGTTATCAAACATCCAAGACCTTATCGCCTTCAATGGCTGAACAATGAAGGAGAAGTCCGTGTGTTTAGACAAGTAAAAGTGTCATTCCGAATTGGCAAGTATGAAGACGAGGTTACTTGTGATGTCGTGCCAATGCAAGCAAGTCACCTAATTCTTGGCCGGCCTTGGCAATATGATCGCGATGTCGAATTCAAGGGAAGAGCTAATAAATATGTATTTACTCATTGCAATAGAAAGGTGACACTTGTACCTCTCACCCCAAAACAAGTGTATGAAGATCAAATGAGGCTCCAAAAGGAGTATGAGCTAGAACTTGAGAGGAAAAAGCGAGAGAAAAGTGAGGAAGAAAAAGGAGAGAGTAGGGCCGAAACCCTAGGGAAGAAAAAGGCAACAAGTGGGTCGGCTATGAGAGAAGAAAATAAGGGGAAGCTAAGCTTGCTAGCAAAAGCCAAAGATGAATTTGAGGACATATTTCCTGAGGATGTACCTGATGGACTACCACCGCTAAGGGGAATCGAGCACCAAATCGATCTCATTCCTGGAGCACCATTGCCTAACAAACCAGCCTATGTCCAACAAGCTAATAAGCACAGGCGCAAGCTTGTCTTTGAACCAGGTGATTGGGTCTGGTTACATTTGCGCAAGGAGAGATTTCCAAAACAACGGCAAAGCAAGCTGTCACCAAGAGGAGATGGGCCTTTTCAAGTTATTGAGCGCATCAACGACAATGCATACCGCTTAGATCTGCCTGGTGAGTATACTGTTAGTGCTACATTCAATGTTGCTGATCTAAGTCCATTTATTGCAGGGGACGAGTACGATTTGAGGGCAAATCCTTTTCAAGAGGAGGGGAATAATGCGGTTGAGCACGAGGCCCAAAGTGCACAAGTAGACCCTGTGAAAGTGCCCCAAGGCCCAGTGACACGAGCACGAGCTAAGAGATTCAAGGAGTCCCTCCAAGCCTTGGTACGTGCCATCCAAACCCAAGAGAAACCGGCCATTGAAGGAATTGAGTTGGAATATCCTTGCACGACTACTAAAATGCTGCTTACAATTGAAGATGCAAGTGTTCAAGCTCCAAACGGCGGGTTGAGCTGAAGTTAAGTACCGTCGCTGAGCCGTACGGGGATCTATAGTTAGTTGGGCTAGCTTTCGGTCAAGTGAAGGCCCAAGGGGCTGGCCGAACTTTCCTTGTTATTTTTCCAGTTTATTAGGTCTTAGTCACGGCTATTAATAGCCTCAAGCCGCATGTTACATTCAGTTTTTGAGAGTATTGAATAAAATTTCCAGAATTTCGTCCATTCCTTGTGGCAAATTCCCTTAGCTTGTGAAAGCTAAGTTGAACATCCTAGAGTTGATCCTAGGCTGTTCTTGACTTATCAATCAAACACACACACTTGATTGTGGCGTCCTCTACCGTTAAATCTGTTCTTGAGTGGTCCAAGTTCGGGTTCAACTCCATCAAATCTTCATCGTGTTCCTATAGATCCGAAGTAGCTTCCGCGTCTCGCATCACTTTGTATATTCGATCTTTACACTCCCTTTTGGGGATGGCAATGTCTATAAGTTTCGCTTTAAGTTTTGGATCGTTGCCCTATTTATTCTTGTGATTTATTCAGATTTTAAGTGAGGACTGTAGTGAATGAGTGAGTCCCGGCGAGAGTTGGGCAGGCGGTCCGCCCAACCCTGGGGTACGCCCTAGGGAGAGGTGGGGCCGTCACAGGTGGTATCAGAGCTTAGGCTTCAGATATCTGTAGTGTACCCTAGGCTTGAAGTTTAGGATGCCGGACTGTGGGATTCGATTTGACTTGAATGTTAAGCGATTGAGGGATAAAACCTATAGCTGCTTCGCGTGGTCTCTGTGCGGAGTGACCCTGGACTAAGTGGTGAATAAGTATGAGGGACTAAGTGAAGCTATGAATTGCGAATGTTATAGGTCTTAAATCTTTCTCATGGTATCTGAGGACCATAGATAGGTATGTCAGGTAGGAATTCCGATTGTAGATAGTTTACTCTTGGGACTGCAGCTCGAGATGTGAATTATCTTATTTCGGATTCTCGTGCCTGAGTACTCTAGAGTTGCGGCGCTGCTAAGGACTTAAGACTTGTATTTTGGGAACATGAACAGGCTTTGTCTGACTAGAATGAGCACAAGAGGTCAGGGACATCTAGTTTGGATAGTAAGTGACGTGAGAGACCGGACGGGCTGATACTGGGACGACTTTACCTTTTCCTTTTGATTTACCTGTATATTGTTACTACATGACGTTAGTATACCTGTGTGTACATGGTTATCTGTCCAACTTGATATGTATTTGTGTATTTGCTTATCCGTCTTCTTGATATGGCGTGTTATGTGCGTATATATTGATTTGTGTATTTGGAATGCTAGAATTTGTTACTGTAGTCAATTTACTGTGTTTATTCACTAAATTACCTTTTTGGGGGAAAAGAAAAGAAAAGAGAGGGGGAAAACATATATATGGACGGGAGACGTAGTCGTGGACGTGGAGCTAGGCAAGCTCAAGAACCGAGAGAAGAAAGAGAAACAGTGGCCGAGCAAGAACAGGGACCGAGGGTTGAGGCTGGAGATCAAATGGCGACGGCGATGCAACAAATGACAAATATCCCGGCACGACTGGTAGATCAACAAGGTCAAATGCCAGTGAATCAACCCCGGAATCCTGAGATCGGAGAGGATAAGGCTCTTGAGAGGTTCCAAAAGTTTCTACCTCCGAAATTTCAAGGAGGGCCTGATCCAGATATAGCTGAGCAGTGGTTGGAGGCAATGATTAATATCTTCGCGGCTTTGAATTACACGGAGCAAAGACAAGTAAATTTTGCTGTATTTCAATTCGAAGGACCAGCCCGCGCGTGGTGGAATGTAATTAAGGCCAAGTGGGAAAGAGAACAGACGGTATGGACATGGGCGAACTTTGTAAGGGAATTTAATGAAAAGTATCTCCCACCTTTAGTCCAAGAAAGGAGGGAGGACGAATTTATTGGGTTGCGTCAGGGAACCCTAAGTGTGGCTGAATATGAGACCAAATTTACTAGACTGTCTAAATTCGCTTCCGAATTGGTGGTAACGGAGCGACGGAGAATAAGACGATTTATACAAGGACTAAATTTGGAAATCCAGGAGGCATTAGCGGCAGTTCAAGTTAATACGTTTACAGAGGCTCTTGAGAAGGCCCAAAGAATTGAGGATGTGAAAGCCCAAGTAAAAGCCTTTCAAACGCGGAAAAGAGATACATCCAGCAGTATACCTGAGGAATCTGGAGAAAAGATACTGCTCTCCAAAGTGCAAAAAGTGAACCATTCACCTCGCCCACCTTGGACATTAAGAGCAGTCGATGAAAGGTCCATGAAAGGAAGTCAGATCGGATCAAAGGACATTTCTCGAGAAGATCCAACAGTAGTTCCTCGATTGGCCTGTGGATACTGTGGAAAGGCAAATCACACTGAGAATGATTGCTGGCGAAAAGGGGGAAAATGTTTGATTTGTGGGAGTAGCAATCATCAACTTAGCAATTGCCCGAAGAAACAGCCACGAGAGGGTAGTACTCAACAAGTGGAAGGAACCAAACTGAAACAAATTCATGAAAGAGGAAACCGAACAAAGGTATCAACACAAGTTTATGCCGTAGATCAGCACCGAGTTCTGGGGTCCTCCGAGGCGACGGAAGGTATGAATTTCGAGGTCGAAATTCTTTTAAGGGGGAGAGAGTGTGAGGACTCGCAAATTTCTTATATTTTTCTCAAAAATGCCTTTTATTTGGAAATTATTCATTTATTATAGCCTACTACCCAGTAATTCCATAATAAGTGCAAATGAACCTAGAAAGTAGGGTTTCACTTTTCGGTTTCAAGACTGGAGCAAATTAGGGTTTTCGCGATTTTTCACCGGATGATTTTTCGGTACGAAGCAAGGATCAAATTTGGTGATTAAAAGTGACTTTTAGGTGAGAAATAATATGTGATTAGAAGCAATGATATAAGGTTAGTGAATAGGAAGTAAAAACCCTAATACGTGCGATTTAAGGAAAAACGGTGCGAACCGACGTGTACCGCGCACTACCTATTGAACGCACCGCTGGACCACCACTTTCTTACCACATGAGCTCATTGATATTTGAGCAAAATATCCCCTCATTTCCAGCTGCCTTTGACCGAAATTTGTGGCCAAAAGTGCAAGGAGAAGAAAGAGAAAATTTTGTGATTGTGGTTGATCCAAGTGTTGGCAAAACTTGTGGCTTAGACTAATCCTAATCTTCTTGCCTTTTAATCACCAAAGAGCAGCCTTTCTTCTTCATTTTTCCTTGAGCTTGGCCGAGACAAGAGAGAGAGAAAGGGGGAGCAAGAGAAAACAATTTTCTTCTTGATTTGCACCATCTAAGTGAGGAATCAAAATTCTAAACCGATTAAAGAGTGAGTTGTGGGCTTGGGAAGCTAGGGGAACTAAAAATTTCCAAAGGTGGTGAAGTATCACTCTTTCAAGCTTTGTTTTGAGGTATAAGATCTGATCATGGTTCTTGTTCTTTTAATTTCTGGTTTAAGATGTTATCTAGCTCATGTTTTGATTAGACTACAAGTTATACAAGTTGTTGTGATGATTTTGGATGATATATGCAAGTTAGGGTTTGATGATTTTCTGCCTAAACTTGTTGTATGGTTAGTATATGTTGTATATAAGATTATATAAGAGGCTTTGGTAGTGATTGGAACAAGGAAAGGAAGAAAATTCAATTGAAAACCAAAATTTCCAGATTTCTGGAATTTCATGTTTCAGTTCTTCCCGGTACTGTTACTCATAGTTAGAGGCCGAATTAGGCTTGGCATAAAACATAAAAGTTGTATAGAATGATATTTTATAGGTTCCTACAAAATTTCAACTCAATCAGAGCAACGTAGCCTGTGAAAAGACCGATTTACCCCTGCTGCCCTGTTTCTACCCGAACTTGATAATTGCCTCTGTAATTGGTTAATTTGATTCGGAATGCTTCTGATTTAGTTGTTTATGTCTTCTTAAGAATTGTATCCTTGTATCTTAGTTTTCGGATGGCTTTGGAATCACTTGATTTGGACTTAGGGAGCCTGACTTGTGATATTTGAGCGAGAATGCGGTTTGTAAACTTGTTTTGACGGTGCTGGTTTGGTATACTGATCTTTTGACCTAGTTGCACTACAAATTGGACTGAGTGACCTTCTTCAATATTGTATCCCTTTCTCTTAGCTTCGAAATGGTATAAGTTTCACCTCAATCCGATAAGCGTAGCCTCGGATGTGCCCATTCCGCAAAACCCTATCAAATCTGTTTTTTTTGTAAACTTCATTTCCGCATTTGTTATTAGTTGATTTATGTCCTTGTATTGTCTTGAGCCTATGGAACGGCTATTGAAATGCATTTGTGTTGTGTATAAACTTGGGCTTGAATGAGAAAAATAATGAAGCCAAAATGGCTGGAAAATTAGGTAAACACAAAGGGCGTGCTGCCCAAATTTTCGCTCAAGGACTAAGTTTCTATTTGAATTTGTATATTTTCGTTTGGCAAATACTATGATCGTTTTACCATTCCAAAACATGATACCTCTTCAATTTGAAACGCCAAATGTTTACTTACTCTGTACCCAAAATATAGAAGTATGAGTTAGGGTTTTATCGGCCACAAGTGAACTACTTTCAAGTACGGTTTTAAGAGTCTTCCTTTTCCATATGATTTTCATCAAAACCCTTGTTATATAACCTCTACTTGAATATATAGTGACTTTTAGTCATACAAACGATTCTTTACGATTCCGAAAGAATATTTTCTTAGCCTATCTATTTGTGTTTTGATTTGTCGTTAGTCAAATGTTTTCCGTTGGAATTCTATAAGCCTTTTGAGCTTGGTTTTGCCATTGATTTTGAAACCCTAGTTATTTTCATCCTTGGGTCCAAACAACCCTCTTTTTACTTGAAAGTTATCTTTACACGTTTTACTCCTAATTAGTCGGGTTTCTTCGTTTCCCCTTAAATGTTTTGCTCGATAAACTGTAATATGTTCTCTTGTTCAATCTTAGGTTTCATTGGTGAGTAAGGGTAATATCCGGAAGGATATTTTGCACGTTATTTTGCATAACTAGGTGAGTGTTCTTTGTTTGTTATATTTCCTTGACTTATTGGCTTGTTATTATTGATTGATAATGTGTTAAGTGCTTTTAATGATTGTTAAAACGAGTTTTCTAGGCGAGTGTGTACTTTATCGCACTCGACCTAAATAAATGTAAAATTTTCAATGATTAAATGATTAAATGCTAGTTGCGCATGAATGTAAGCCGTTTGGCTGAACTGGGCCCTGCCCTTCGTTACCGATCGACTCGAGCCAGAAGCGGACTCGGTCGGGCGATATGGTGACCCTGGGTGAATTTGGTATATTCGAGTATTACCTTGTAGTCCGGCTACGTCCGGATGGGTGGAGTCCGGCCAACGTCCGGATGGGTGGAGTCCGGTCAACGTCCGGAAGGGGATGAATGAACGAACGAAGGCACGAGGGTTTACTTCTCAAAAAGGAAATTTTCCAATAATTGGAGGAATAAGGGGAAATGTCTGGGGAACGAACGAACGAACGAATAGCTCCATGTGAGCCCGTATCCTTTTAATGAATGTTACTATCGCTTTCCATTGTAAATGTTTCTTGAATTATTGATGCTCCATGTTTAATGTATTGAATTGATTGTTTGATTATCTGTTCGGAACCTCACTGAGCTTTTAGCTCACCCCTTTAGTTTTGTTTTCCTTAACAGGGGACGGCGAGCAGAATGAGAGCATAGACTAGCCAGTCTAGTTCTTTTGTTTCTTTTGTTTCTTTTGTAGTGGTTCTCGCCTAGTGCTTGGCACGGGCTGGACGTATGAAGGATTGAGAACCTTTGTGATGCGGTTGAGCACGAGGCCCAAAGTGCACAAGTAGACCCTGTGAAAGTGCCCCAAGGCCCAGTGACACGAGCACGAGCTAAGAGATTCAAGGAGTCCCTCCAAGCCTTGGTACGTGCCATCCAAACCCAAGAGAAACCGGCCATTGAAGGAATTGAGTTGGAATATCCTTGCACGACTACTAAAATGCTGCTTACAATTGAAGATGCAAGTGTTCATCAAAACCCTTGTTATATAACCTCTACTTGAATATATAGTGACTTTTAGTCATACAAACGATTCTTTACGATTCCGAAAGAATATTTTCTTAGCCTATCTATTTGTGTTTTGATTTGTCGTTAGTCAAATGTTTTCCGTTGGAATTCTATAAGCCTTTTGAGCTTGGTTTTGCGATTGATTTTGAAACCCTAGTTATTTTCATCCTTGGGTCCAAACAACCCTCTTTTTACTTGAAAGTTATCTTTACACGTTTTACTCCTAATTAGTCGGGTTTCTTCGTTTCCCCTTAAATGTTTTGCTCGATAAACTGTAATATGTTCTCTTGTTCAATCTTAGGTTTCATTGGTGAGTAAGGGTAATATCCGGAAGGATATTTTGCACGTTATTTTGCATAACTAGGTGAGTGTTCTTTGTTTGTTATATTTCCTTGACTTATTGGCTTGTTATTATTGATTGATAATGTGTTAAGTGCTTTTAATGATTGTTAAAACGAGTTTTCTAGGCGAGTGTGTACTTTATCGCACTCGACCTAAATAAATGTAAAATTTTCAATGATTAAATGATTAAATGCTAGTTGCGCATGAATGTAAGCCGTTTGGCTGAACTGGGCCCTGCCCTTCGTTACCGATCGACTCGAGCCAGAAGCGGACTCGGTCGGGCGATATGGTGACCCTGGGTGAATTTGGTATATTCGAGTATTACCTTGTAGTCCGGCTACGTCCGGATGGGTGGAGTCCGGCCAACGTCCGGATGGGTGGAGTCCGGTCAACGTCCGGAAGGGGATGAATGAACGAACGAAGGCACGAGGGTTTACTTCTCAAAAAGGAAATTTTCCAATAATTGGAGGAATAAGGGGAAATGTCTGGGGAACGAACGAATAGCTCCATGTGAGCCCGTATCCTTTTAATGAATGTTACTATCGCTTTCCATTGTAAATGTTTCTTGAATTATTGATACTCCATGTTTAATGTATTGAATTGATTGTTTGATTATCTGTTCGGAACCTCACTGAGCTTTTAGCTCACCCCTTTAGTTTTGTTTTCCTTAACAGGGGACGGCGAGCAGAATGAGAGCATAGACTAGCCAGTCTGGTTCTTTTGTTTCTTTTGTTTCTTTTGTTTCTTTTGTAGTGGTTCTCGCCTAGTGCTTGGCACGGGCTGGACGTATGAAGGATTGAGAACCTTTGTATATTCGATCTTTACACTCCCTTTTGGGGATGGCAATGTCTATAAGTTTCGCTTTAAGTTTTGGATCGTTGCCCTATTTATTCTTGTGATTTATTCAGATTTTAAGTGAGGACTGTAGTGAATGAGTGAGTCCCGGCGAGAGTTGGGCAGGCGGTCCGCCCAACCATGGGGTACGCCCTAGGGAGAGGTGGGGCCGTCACAGGTGGTATCAGAGCTTAGGCTTCAGATATCTGTAGTGTACCCTAGGCTTGAAGTTTAGGATGCCGGACTGTGGGATTCGATTTGACTTGAAAGTTAAGCGATTGAGGGATAAAATCTATAGCTGCTTCGCGTGGTCTCTGTGCGGAGTGACCATGGACTAAGTGGTGAATAAGTATGAGGGACTAAGTGAAGCTATGAATTGCGAATGTTATAGGTCTTAAATCTTTCTCATGGTATCTGAGGACCATAGATAGGTATGTCAGGTAGGAATTCCGATTGTAGATAGTTTACTCTTGGGACTGCAGCTCGAGATGTGAATTATCTTATTTCGGATTCTCGTGCCTGAGTACTCTAGAGTTGCGGCGCTGCTAAGGACTTGAGACTTGTATTTTGGGAACATGAACAGGCTTTGTCTGACTAGAATGAGCACAAGAGGTCAGGGACATCTAGTTTGGATAGTAAGTGACGTGAGAGACCGGACGGGCTGATACTGGGACGACTTTACCTTTTCCTTTTGATTTACCTGTATATTGTTACTACATGACGTTAGTATACCTGTGTGTACATGGTTATCTGTCCAACTTGATATGTATTTGTGTATTTGCTTATCCGTCTTCTTGATATGGCGTGTTATGTGCGTATATATTGATTTGTGTATTTGGAATGCTAGAATTTGTTACTGTAGTCAATTTACTGTGTTTATTCACTAAATTACCTTTTTGGGGGAAAAGAAAAGAAAAGAGAGGGGGAAAACATTTATATGGACGGGAGACGTAGTCGTGGACGTGGAGCTAGGCAAGCTCAAGAACCGAGAGAAGAAAGAGAAACAGTGGCCGAGCAAGAACAGGGACCGAGGGTTGAGGCTGGAGATCAAATGGCGACGGCGATGCAACAAATGACAAATATCCCGGCACGACTGGTAGATCAACAAGGTCAAATGCCAGTGAATCAACCCCGGAATCCTGAGATCGGAGAGGATAAGGCTCTTGAGAGGTTCCAAAAGTTTCTACCTCCGAAATTTCAAGGAGGGCCTGATCCAGATATAGCTGAGCAGTGGTTGGAGGCAATGATTAATATCTTCGCGGCTTTGAATTACACGGAGCAAAGACAAGTAAATTTTGCTGTATTTCAATTCGAAGGACCAGCCCGCGCGTGGTGGAATGTAATTAAGGCCAAGTGGGAAAGAGAACAGACGGTATGGACATGGGCGAACTTTGTAAGGGAATTTAATGAAAAGTATCTCCCACCTTTAGTCCAAGAAAGGAGGGAGGACGAATTTATTGGGTTGCGTCAGGGAACCCTAAGTGTGGCTGAATATGAGACCAAATTTACTAGACTGTCTAAATTCGCTTCCGAATTGGTGGTAACGGAGCGACGGAGAATAAGACGATTTATACAAGGACTAAATTTGGAAATCCAGGAGGCATTAGCGGCAGTTCAAGTTAATACGTTTACAGAGGCTCTTGAGAAGGCCCAAAGAATTGAGGATGTGAAAGCCCAAGTAAAAGCCTTTCAAACGCGGAAAAGAGATACATCCAGCAGTATACCTGAGGAATCTGGAGAAAAGATACTGCTCTCCAAAGTGCAAAAAGTGAACCATTCACCTCGCCCACCTTGGACATTAAGAGCAGTCGATGAAAGGTCCATGAAAGGAAGTCAGATCGGATCAAAGGACATTTCTCGAGAAGATCCAACAGTAGTTCCTCGATTGGCCTGTGGATACTGTGGAAAGGCAAATCACACTGAGAATGATTGCTGGCGAAAAGGGGGAAAATGTTTGATTTGTGGGAGTAGCAATCATCAACTTAGCAATTGCCCGAAGAAACAGCCACGAGAGGGTAGTACTCAACAAGTGGAAGGAACCAAACTGAAACAAATTCATGAAAGAGGAAACCGAACAAAGGTATCAACACAAGTTTATGCCGTAGATCAGCACCGAGTTCTGGGGTCCTCCGAGGCGACGGAAGGTATGAATTTCGAGGTCAAAATTCTTTTAAGGGGGAGAGAGTGTGAGGACTCGCAAATTTCTTATATTTTTCTCAAAAATGCCTTTTATTTTGAAATTATTCATTTATTATAGCCTACTGCCCAGTAATTCCATAATAAGTGCAAATGAACCTAGATAGTAGGGTTTCACTTTTCGGTTTCAAGACTGGAGCAAATTAGGGTTTTCGCGATTTTTCACCGGATGATTTTTCGGTACGAAGCAAGGATCAAATTTGGTGATTAAAAGTGACTTTTAGGTGAGAAATAATATGTGATTAGAAGCAATGATATAAGGTTAGTGAATAGGAAGTAAAAACCCTAATACGTGCGATTTAAGGAAAAACGGTGCGAACCGACGTGTACCGCGCACTACCTATTGAACGCACCGCTGGACCACCACTTTCTTACCACATGAGCTCATTGATATTTGAGCAAAATATCCCCTCATTTCCAGCTGCCTTTGACCGAAATTTGTGGCCAAAAGTGCAAGGAGAAGAAAGAGAAAATTTTGTGATTGTGGTTGATCCAAGTGTTGGCAAAACTTGTGGCTTAGACTAATCCTAATCTTCTTGCCTTTTAATCACCATAGAGCAGCCTTTCTTCTTCATTTTTCCTTGAGCTTGGCCGAGACAAGAGAGAGAGAAAGGGGGAGCAAGAGAAAACAATTTTCTTCTTGATTTGCACCATCTAAGTGAGGAATCAAAATTCTAAACCGATTAAAGAGTGAGTTGTGGGCTTGGGAAGCTAGGGGAACTAAAAATTTCCAAAGGTGGTGAAGTATCACTCTTTCAAGCTTTGTTTTGAGGTATAAGATCTGATCATGGTTCTTGTTCTTTTAATTTCTGGTTTAAGATGTTATCTTGCTCATGTTTTGATTAGACTACAAGTTATACAAGTTGTTGTGATGATTTTGGATGATATATGCAAGTTAGGGTTTGATGATTTTCTGCCTAAACTTGTTGTATGGTTAGTATATGTTGTATATAAGATTATATAAGGGGCTTTGGTAGTGATTGGAACAAGGAAAGGAAGAAAATTCAATTGAAAACCAAAATTTCCAGATTTCTGGAATTTCATGTTTCAGTTCTGCCCGGTACTGTTACTCATAGTTAGAGGCCGAATTAGGCTTGGTATAAAACATAAAAGTTGTATAGAATGATATTTTATAGGTGCCTACAAAATTTCAACTCAATCAGAGCAACGTAGCCTTTGAAAAGACCGATTTACCCCTGCTGCCCTGTTTCTACTCGAACTTGATAATTGCCTCTGTAATTGGTTAATTTGATTCGGAATGCTTCTGATTTAGTTGTTGATGTCTTCTTATGAATTTTATCCTTGTATCTTAGTTTTCGGATGGCTTTGGAATCACTTGATTTGGACTTAGGGAGCCTGACTTGTGAAATTTGAGCGAGAATGCGGTTTGTAAACCTGTTTTGACGGTGCTGGTTTGGTATACTGATCTTTTGACCTAGTTGCACTACAAACTGGACTGAGTGACCTTTTTCAATCTTGTATCCCTTTCTCTTAGCTTCGAAATGGTATAAGTTTCACCTCAATCCGATAAGCGTAGCCTAGGATGTGCCCATTCCGCAAAACCCTATCAAATCTGTTTTTTTTGTAAACTTCATTTCCGCATTTGTTATTAGTTGATTTATGTCCTTGTATTGTCTTGAGCCTATGGAACGGCTATTGAAATGAATTTGTGTTGTGTATAAACTTGGGCTTGAATGAGAAAAATAATGAAGCCAAAATGGCTGGAAAATTAGGTAAACACAAAGGGCGTGCTGCCCAAATTTTCGCTCAAGGACTAAGTTTCTATTTGAATTTGTATATTTTCGTTTGGCAAATACTATGATCGTTTTACCATTCCAAAACATGATACCTCTTCAATTTGAAACGCCAAATGTTTACTTACTCTGTACCCAAAATATATAAGTATGAGTTAGGGTTTTATCGGCCACAAGTGAACTACTTTCAAGTACGGTTTTAAGAGTCTTCCTTTTCCATATGATTTTCATCAAAACCCTTGTTATATAACCTCTACTTGAATATATAGTGACTTTTAGTCATACAAACGATTCTTTACGATAGGCAACAAATGTTTTATCTGTGGAAAGCCTGGACATTTTGCAAAAAATTGTCCGTTGGAATTCTATAAGCCTTTTGAGCTTGGTTTTGCGATTGATTTTGAAACCCTAGTTATTTTCATCCTTGGGTTCAAACAACCCTCTTTTTACTTGAAAGTTATCTTTACACGTTTTACTCCTAATTAGTCGGGTTTCTTCGTTTCCCCTTAAATGTTTTGCTCGATAAACTGTAATATGTTCTCTTGTTCAATCTTAGGTTTCATTGGTGACTAAGGGTAATATCCGGAAGGATATTTTGCACGTTATTTTACATAACTAGGTGAGTGTTCTTTGTTTGTTATATTTCCTTGACTTATTGGCTTGTTATTATTGATTGATAATGTGTTAAGTGCTTTTAATGATTGTTAAAACGAGTTTTCTAGGCGAGTGTGTACTTTATCGCACTCGACCTAAATAAATGTAAAATTTTCAATGATTAAATGATTAAATGCTAGTTGAGCATGAATGTAAGCCGTTTGGCTGAACTGGGCCCTGCCCTTCGTTACCGATCGACTCGAGCCAGAAGCGGACTCTTTTGTAGTGGTTCTCGCCTAGTGCTTGGCACGGGCTGGACGTATGAAGGATTGAGAACCTTTGTATATTCGATCTTTACACTCCCTTTTGGGGATGGCAATGTCTATAAGTTTCGCTTTAAGTTTTGGATCGTTGCCCTATTTATTCTTGTGATTTATTCAGATTTTAAGTGAGGACTGTAGTGAATGAGTGAGTCCCGGCAAGAGTTGGGCAGGCGGTCCGCCGAAACCTGGGGTACGCCCTAGGGAGAGGTGGGGCCGTCACAGGTGGTATCAGAGCTTAGGGTTCAGATATCTGTAGTGTATCGTAGGCTTGAAGTTTAGGATGCCGAACTGTGGGATTCGATTTGACTTGAAAGTTAAGCGATTGAGGGATAAAACCTATAGCTGCTTTGCGTGGTCTCTGTGCGGAGTGACCCTGGACTAAGTGGTGAATAAGTATGAGGGACTAAGTGAAGCTATGAATTGCGAATGTTATAGGTCTTAAATCTTTCTCATGGTATCTGAGGACCATAGATAGGTATGTCAGGTAGGAATTCCGATTGTAGATAGTTTACTCTTGGGACTGCTGCTCGAGATGTGAATTATCTTATTTCGGATTCTCGTGCCTGAGTACTCTAGAGTTGCGGCGCTGCTAAGGACTTGAGACTTGTATTTTGGGAACATGAACAGGCTTTGTCTGACTAGAATGAGCACAAGAGGTCAGGAACATCTAGTTTGGATAGTAAGTGACGTGAGAGACCGGACGGGCTGATACTGGGACGACTTTACCTTTTCCTTTTGATTTACCTGTATATTGTTACTACATGACGTTAGTATACCTGTGTGTACATGGTTATCTGTCCAACTTGATATGTATTTGTGTATTTGCTTATCCGTCTTCTTGATATGGCGTGTTATGTGCGTATATATTGATTTGTGTATTTGGAATGCTAGAATTTGTTACTGTAGTCAATTTACTGTGTTTATTCACTAAATTACCTTTTTGGGGGAAAAGAAAAGAAAAGAGAGGGGGAAAACATATATATGGACGGGAGACGTAGTCGTGGACGTGGAGCTAGTCGTGGCCGTGGAGCTAGGCAAGCTCAAGAACCGAGAGAAGAAAGAGAAACAGTGGCCGAGCAAGAACAGGGACCGAGGGTTGAGGCTGGAGATCAAATGGCGACGGCGATGCAACAAATGACAAATATCCTGGCACGACTGGTAGATCAACAAGGTCAAATGCCAGTGAATCAACCCCGGAATCCTGAGATCGGAGAGGATAAGGCTCTTGAGAGGTTCCAAAAGTTTCTACCTCCGAAATTTCAAGGAGGGCCTGATCCAGATATAGCTGAGCAATGGTTGGAGGCAATGATTAATATCTTCGCGGCTTTGAATTACACGGAGCAAAGACAAGTAAATTTTGCTGTATTTCAATTCGAAGGACCAGCCCGCGCGTGGTGGAATGTAATTAAGGCCAAGTGGGAAAGAGAACAGACGGTATGGACATGGGCGAACTTTGTAAGGGAATTTAATGAAAAGTATCTCCCACCTTTAGTCCAAGAAAGGAGGGAGGACGAATTTATTGGGTTGCGTCAAGGAACCCTAAGTGTGGCTGAATATGAGACCAAATTTACTAGACTGTCTAAATTCGCTTCCGAATTGGTGGTAACGGAGCGACGGAGAATAAGACGATTTATACAAGGACTAAATTTGGAAATCCAGGAGGCATTAGC
The DNA here is from genome assembly GCF_036785885.1 of Coffea arabica. Classification (NCBI taxonomy): domain Eukaryota; kingdom Viridiplantae; phylum Streptophyta; class Magnoliopsida; order Gentianales; family Rubiaceae; genus Coffea; species Coffea arabica. The sequence continues at coordinate 22,538,380 of NC_092311.1, read as the reverse complement.
GGCAGTTCAAGTTAATACGTTTACAGAGGCTCTTGAGAAGGCCTAAAGAATTGAGGATGTGAAAGCCCAAGTAAAAGCCTTTCAAACGCGGAAAAGAGATACATCCAGCAGTATACCTGAGGAATCTGGAGAAAAGATACTGCTCTCCAAAGTGCAAAAAGTGAACCATTCACCTCGCCCACCTTGGACATTAAGAGCAGTCGATGAAAGGTCCATGAAAGGAAGTCAGATCGGATCAAAGGGCATTTCTCGAGAAGATCCAACAGTAGTTCCTCGATTGGCCTGTGGATACTGTGGAAAGGCAAATCACACTGAGAATGATTGCTGGCGAAAAGGGGGAAAATGTTTGATTTGTGGGAGTAGCAATCATCAACTTAGCAATTGCCCGAAGAAACAGCCACGAGAGGGTAGTACTCAACAAGTGGAAGGAATGTGATGCCCCGAAAAAAAATGAGTTTGAGAACCCGGAAATTTTCTAATTTTCTAGGGTTTATTTTATTTAATCGCTCGCCTTTTCTTCATTTTCTTTATTAGAAAAATTCCCCAAATAAAGTTTATGAGCAAAAATAGTTTTAAAATGATTTTTCTAGTATCGGTTAGTTTTTGAGAAATTAAAAGCGTATTTTGGACGTGGGACCCGCAAGTGCGATAAATGCATTATATTTTTGACAACTTGTTAGAAATTTGTATTAAGTGATATTATTTTACAAAGTGTTAAGATATTTGTATTGGAGAGACAAAAAGATAAGTTTTAAACCTAAAGGTGACAAGTGTCACAATTTGATTGGGCTTACCTTAAGACCTTTCTTACCATTGACTTAAATAACCAAAAATGACCCAAAATATCTTCATTTCTAAGCTTCATATGGCCGACCACCTTCAAGCAATAAGGGAAGAAAAGCTCTCCAATTTCTTTGCTCCAAGCTTGCTTAATCTTCACTTTTAACCGTTTAATTTTAGTTTTACTCCATAAAACCTCTTCACTTAGTGTTTGTGAGTTGTTTGGTGGAGTTGTTTGGTGGAGTTGTTTGGAAAGTTAAGGTGACCAATAGCTCTCTCTCTCTTGTGTTCAAGGTAAGTTGTGAAGAACCACCCTCCTCCCTTAATTGATGCTTAAATCATGCTTAGAGGTTGTATGAGATGCAATTTTATGGATTAAATCTTGAGTTTTGGTTGAATGATGAAGTTTTATTATTTTTGGGAATTTTTCTGTTTTAATATAAGCATGATTGTGTGGCTATCTATGATGATTGGAAATGGTATATAATGATTCTAGAAGGTGGAAAAAGTGGAAGATTGCAAGTAAATTCTGTTTTGGAAGAAATCTGGAAAATTAGGGTTCTTGGTTCTTCATTCTGTCCGAATTTTTAGTTCCAAGTTAGAGGCCGAATTGGCCTTATCTTAAAACATGAAAGTTGTAGGGAATACTATTTTAGAGGTGCCTACAAAATTTCAGGTCAATCGGAGTAGTGTAGAATGAGATAAGTCAAAATTACTATTGCTATTCTGGTTTTACCCGAAATTGAGAACTGCGCCTGTAATTGGTTGTTTTGGCTGGAATTTCTTCCGAATTGGTTGTTGAGGCCTTCTGATGAAATTTATCCCTGTTTCTTATCTTTCAGATGGTTTTGGAATTTCTGGATTTGGACTTGGAGAGCCTGAGTTATGATGTTTCCGCTAGAATACGTTTTGTGAATCTGTTTTTGTGATTCTGGTATGGTATCTTGCATTTTTGACCTGGTTACACTCGGAACTGGGTTGAGTGACCTTCTGCAATATTGTAACCCTGTCTCTTAGCTTCGAAACGGTGGGTCTTGTACCTTCATCCGACAATCGTAGTGCCTTTGGTACCCTTACCGTAAAATGACGTCAAAAACTGTTTTTCTGGTTTTGAGCTTAACTTTCGTTTCCGGACTTTTCCCTAGCTTGACTTGTACTTGTCTTACTTGGAGCTTGCTGAATGGCTGCTGAATGGCTATTGGATGAACTTGTTGTTGTGGGTGTACCTTTGGGTTGGAATGAGGAAATAATGAAGCCATGATGGCTGGAAAAATAAGCAAATTCAGGGGAAGTGCTGTCCGAACTTTGAAAGGACTTGATTGCATTGAGTTTGTGATCTAAGACTTGGATTTGAGCAAGGCAATGTTATATGATGGATGATTTCTGAGCCATGGAGGTGAGTGACCTCAAACTATTTCTAAAGTTATTCATGAATCGTTTCCTGCATTATTTACTTTTGAATTGTTTCCAAAGTTACTTTCGAACCGCTTTCCCGCATTATTTACCTTTAAACTGTTTCCAAAGTTACTTTTGAACTGTTTTCTTACATATCATGCGTGCTTGCATATCAGTGTCTTGTTATTATTGATTTTGCTTACAATGATTGTTAAAACGAGTTTTTTAGGCGAGTGTGTACTTTATCGCACTCGACCTAAATAAATATGAAATTTTCAATGATTAATGATTAAATGCTACTTGCGCATGAATGTAAGCCTTTTGGGCTGAACTGGCCATTGCCCCTTGTTACCGGTCGTCTCGAGCCAGAAGCGGACTCGGTCGGGCGACTAGGAACTTGGGTGAACGTTTCGGTATACTCGAGTATTACCTTGTAGGTTGGTGGAGCCTGGCCAAAAGCCAGGGACGGGGTGAATGAATGCACGAATGAAACCAAATGCAATGAAATGACAGGAGAACGAACGTATCCTTTTCATGAATGTTACTATCGCTTTCCATTGTAAATGTTTCGTGAATTATTGATACTCCATATTGAAATGACATCATTGAAATGAACGATTGTGAAACCGATTTGATAACTGATTTTACTGGTTACTCGCTGAGCTTCTAGCTCACCCCAAAATGTTTTATTCCCCTCCACAGGGCTCAAGGCGAAGGAGTGGCTTGTAGTGTTTATTCATGGATTATCTCATGTATGGATTGAACTTGGATTCCTTTTGTGTAATCTTTCATATCGGGATTGTATTGAACGTTTAGAATTGATTGGATGTGTAATAGTCAAGATTTGGACTTCCTCCTGTATAATAATTGTGATCAAGGATCAGAGTGGCAGTGGAAGCGTGGACGCTTCGCTTTTGATATGTAAATGTTGGAATATTTGATTTTTATTTGAGACTTTATCTTGTATTTGTTTGAGGACTGTAGTGATCGACTGAGTCCCGGCGAGAGTTGGGCAGGCGGCCCGCCGAACCCTCTGGTTCGCCTTAGGGGGAGGTGGGGTCGTGACAAGGAACCAAACTGAAACAAATTCATGAAAGAGGAAACCGAACAAAGGTATCAACACAAGTTTATGCCGTAGATCAGCACCGAGTTCTGGGGTCCTCCGAGGCGACGGAAGGTATGAATTTCGAGGTCGAAATTCTTTTAAGGGGGAGAGAGTGTGAGGACTCGCAAATTTCTTATATTTTTCTCAAAAATGCCTTTTATTTGGAAATTATTCATTTATTATAGCCTACTACCCAGTAATTCCATAATAAGTGCAAATGAACCTAGAAAGTAGGGTTTCACTTTTCGGTTTCAAGACTGGAGCAAATTAGGGTTTTCGCGATTTTTCACCGGATGATTTTTCGGTACGAAGCAAGGATCAAATTTGGTGATTAAAAGTGACTTTTAGGTGAGAAATAATATGTGATTAGAAGCAATGATACAAGGTTAGTGAATAGGAAGTAAAAACCCTAATACGTGCGATTTAAGGAAAAACGGTGCGAACCGACGTGTACCGCGCACTACCTATTGAACGCACCGCTGGACCACCACTTTCTTACCACATGAGCTCATTGATATTTGAGCAAAATATCCCCACATTTCCAGCTGCCTTTGACCGAAATTTGTGGCCAAAAGTGCAAGGAGAAGAAAGAGAAAATTTTGTGATTGTGGTTGATCCAAGTGTTGGCAAAACTTGTGGCTTAGACTAATCCTAATCTTCTTGCCTTTTAATCACCATAGAGCAGCCTTTCTTCTTCATTTTTCCTTGAGCTTGGCCGAGACAAGAGAGAGAGAAAGGGGGAGCAAGAGAAAACAATTTTCTTCTTGATTTGCACCATCTAAGTGAGGAATCAAAATTCTAAACCGATTAAAGAATGAGTTGTGGGCTTGGGAAGCTAGGGGAACTAAAAATTTCCAAAGGTGGTGAAGTATCACTCTTTCAAGCTTTGTTTTGAGGTATAAGATCTGATCATGGTTCTTGTTCTTTTAATTTCTGGTTTAAGATGTTATCTAGCTCATGTTTTGATTGGACTACAAGTTATACAAGTTGTTGTGATGATTTTGGATGATATATGCAAGTTAGGGTTTGATGATTTTCTGCCTAAACTTGTTGTATGGTTAGTATATGTTGTATATAAGATTATATAAGGGGCTTTGGTAGTGATTGGAACAAGGAAAGGAAGAAAATTCAATTGAAAACCAAAATTTCCAGATTTCTGGAATTTCATGTTTCAGTTCTGCCCGGTACTGTTACTCATAGTTAGAGGCCGAATTAGGCTTGGCATAAAACATAAAAGTTGTATAGAATGATATTTTATAGGTGCCTACAAAATTTCAACTCTATCAGAGCAACGTAGCCTGTGAAAAGACCGATTTACCCCTGCTGCCCTGTTTCTACCCGAACTTGATAATTGCCTCTGTAATTGGTTAATTTGATCCGGAATGCTTCTAATTTAGTTGTTGATGTCTTCTTAAGAATTGTATCCTTGTATCTTAGTTTTCGGATGGCTTTGGAATCACTTGATTTGGACTTAGGGAGCCTGACTTGTGATATTTGAGCGAGAATGCGGTTTGTAAACCTGTTTTGACGGTGCTGGTTTGGTATACTGATCTGATACGTTCCTCGATCAACACGTTTCGAGACACGTAGCACGTTTGCCCAAGGATCTAGCGAGGATGTCCAACGCTTGGAATTGCGGGGTCTAGAACCAAACGGACGACACGATATGATTCAAGACGGTGGACGACACTCCGATGAAGGTGAATACTCCAGGGGAATAGGTCGGTAGAACAATCTAGGACAGAACGCAAGACTGCTCAAAACCCTTGCCAAAGCAAGTAAAGGGGTCGAATCTCTCTCTCAAGAAGAATCGAAAATATGCAAAACTTTATTGATAAAACGTCTCCCCTAAAACCTTACAAAGCAAGCCTATTTATAGGCTAAAGTGACTGAAACCCTAAAGGGACTAGGAAAGGGAAAAGTCGGCCCATGGTCTTGGGACAAGATGGGCCGGCCCATGCTCTTACTTAAACACTAATCAATTGCTAAATAACTACTAAGGCCTAAGGCCCTATTCGGCCAACTCCTTTGGAGGCCCACTTGACTCTTCATGGGCTTGGGTCATGGTGTAGACAACCCGATTAAAATCCTTCAAGCCTTCGAGGTCTCTATGAGAGTCTTGAGTTAAAGCCGCTATCCATCTCGCCATCCGTGTACACATCAGTCCCCTCTTCTTAAGAAGGATTTGTCCTCAAATCCAGATGGGGATGGAAGATACTAACAAGAGTTAGTAGTATGACAACTCAAATCGATAGTGCGTTTGGAAGTCAGCCACGTTGGGAACAAATGAAAGGTCACGAGCCAAGTTAAATGTCGTTTGGTCAGCTTCATTAGGCTCTCAAACAAGGACATGCGCCAAGATAGGAAAGAGCTTGTGTAAGGCTCGCGAAACTTCCAGGTAGCAATCCAAAGCGCTCTAATCATCCTTCGGCCATGCATTGTTATAGTGTCACCATTCTCATGCACAAGATAAGGATCTTCAGAATGATGCTCATGGGAGCAAGAGAAATTCCAAATCGGGTTTTTCAAGGTGGTATGACTCGTCCCTAGTTGTTGCTGATTTGGCACAACTTGCCTATTTGGAGGTGAAACATTGAACCAATCAGGTTGCACTTCCCTAGAAGTACGAACCAGTGATGTAAGACCAACGTTCGGATCTTTATTGACACATTTGTGGGTATCACCCGACAAAAGTGGCAGCAATGAAGTGAGACGCACTCCATACGAATCATATGAATTTGTGCAAGTTGGAGTTGGTGAAGTAAGCTCGTGGTGACCAGCTTTTGGACATGTGAAGAAGCCCGAACGTGCTCCACTTTCAGCAGGAATAAGCACGAAATCGGGTTGCAAGTTCTTAACCATAGTTGGAAAATTTTGGACAGCGTTACAACCTACAAAAACAAAATAACCTTCAACTTGAAGCAATTCGGAAATCGGGTAAAGAACTAATGGTACATTATCAACTAGATGGTAAGAAGGTGTAGAACAAGATGGAAATGAGAAAACTCCCTTTGACACTTCAATATTCCTTCTACCAATTGATTCAACTTGAGATGCCAGTGCTAGTCCTTTACACTTCTCTTTAACACCTACATGAGAGCAACAAGAGTTAGTGCTAGTATCATGCTCAAAATAAGGCAAATGTGAGGAATGAACCATAGGTAGAGAACAAGCAGTAGAATCTGAAATTTCCCTTTTAAGACGAGCTCGAATCAATCCTCCAATGGTGTGGACAGGTTTGAGTTGACATGGTTCCATGAATTGAGACCAAAGAGATTTAGCTCCTAGAAGACAAACTCCATGGAAACTCGCAAAGTGTCCAAGTGACGTGGGAATGGAACATGCCATGACCAACTCTACTTGACTTTGTTTAATCTGCACAAAAGAAGAGGTACTAAACAAAACACATGTTAGCTTGTTAGCAAACAAAACGTCCACACTTTCAACTTTTGCGAACATGGCCAACTCCTCCTCTTTACTCATCAATAAGGCCAAACTATTCTTGCCTTTTCCCACTCCATTTGTCTCGGACCATTGTCCATTCATTGCACTTGAGTTCGGATTATGTTCATGGCTTAGCTGCATCTCATTCATAGAGGGCTCTTCAATCGACGAGGGACTAGGATGAATATTCCTTTGTTACCACCGGTCGACACATGATTAAGTTGCTCAAAGTGGGAATCCCATACTTGGCTAAGTCTTTCCATCATAGAATCAACCCATGCTTTAGTTTGACTTCGGAATTCATCCTTTGCTTCACGAAGCTTTGACTCAATTCGAAAATTCTCGAGCTCCTCGTCTTGATTGTCAAGACGCTTCTTAGATGAACCTTGTTTGCTTGAAGTTGACCTTGATTTAGATGCTCTACGCAAGCTGCTTTGCTCCTTCTCATACTCATCACAATCTTGTTCATACCTTTCGTATACACACAAAGCACGGTGGCGTTGCATCTCCTTCCGGAGTGAATGATACCCACATTGTGAACTGGATTGCATGGAACTAGAGTACTTGGAGGTACTTCGCTTGGGACCTCTCCTCTTGAAAGGTTCGGTCTCTACGAATTCTTGATTGTATGAGTAAGATGCAACTCTAGTGGGCATGACTATGTGACCTGCAAAACGGTTAGTAGAGCAAAGGAATTTTCCTCCCACACACAAGCTCACGCATGTACACTCTACTCTCGTGTATCACTCACAATTACTCACTCTAATGGACTTACCAAATACCTTTACCTGTTGGGTTAGGTAGTTGAGAAAGGTTGCTCGAGTCCAGTGATTGTCACCAACTTATCCCCACAAGAGTACGCAAGAATTCTTTGCTTTTTTTGGTAAAGGGAAAGACGGTTTTGGAGAGCTTAAGGGTGGCGGACAGATTTGAAAAAAATATTTCCAAGAAAGGAAACTCTAAGAATTCCTAAGATGTAGGAGTGGTTTCCTTAAAAAGGATGAGAGAATGTAGTATGATATCCTAAAATGGAGGAGAAAACATAGGAGTGTCCAAGAGTTATCCAAGTATATTACTTAGTCTCCTAAACGAAATTGGAAAACAAGTTGGAGTTGGAAACTTCCTAATTCTTCTCAAGACAGATTCGGTTCCTCCTCTCTCCTACCCGCAAGCTTCCAGAAATTTCCCTCTCAAACCCACCCCAAGGTCGGTTCAAATCCCACTTAGCAGCCGCACACTTTACTCTCACAACACCAACCAGATTTGGAACTCTGAAATTTCCAGATTTCCTCCTCTTGAAGGCCTTCCCAAAGTCGGCTATACTCCCTATAAGACTCCCTCTTCACAGCCGCAACTTACCCAAATAATTCGGCTCTCCCTCTACTCCAAGAACAAGAAGTTCGGCTCTCTCTCCTTCAAGGCAGATTCGGTTCTTTGTGACTCCAGAAATTAGCTCTTGTGATTCCAGAAATTCGGCTCTAATGGACTCCCAAGAACATGCGAGTGATGTTACTCAAGAATCTCCCAAGAAATTCACTCCTCAACCAAGAAAGCCACGTATGGATGCAAGATCATACAAGAGACTTTTTATTCGAAGAGAGGTGCAAGTGTTTAAAGTTCAAGATGGTCAAGAACCACAAACAAAGGTTGTTCAAGTGATCAAGGCTCAAGGTAACCAAGAATTTCAAGAAGAGGTTGGTCAAAACTTTTGAATTCTTTTCTTTGCTTGATGTAATTTTCTGGTTTGAAAACAAGAAATAACAAGACAGATTTGGCAATAAAGGGTCACGGCTTCCTTCTTGGATTTGTGTTGGCCGAATGTTTCTTTTCTTTCCCTCTTGTCTTTTGCGTTTCTGTTTGTTTATTTATTTATTTTTTTTTGACTTAACAAATGCAACTAAGCCTGGACGGAGAGAGGTTCACACACCATATTTCTGGTCAGCCCTACGTCCCACAACTAATCAGCCAAGAACTCCAAGATTTCCCAAGAACTCCCAAGAACTTCAAGATTTAATTCCAAGAACTCAAGAAACCCTAGATGGTTGTAGTTTCCTTCAAGATTCTCAACTCCAACAAGTTTTAACCCCAAATCAGTTTAGACAAGATAAGTAAACAACTTGAATAAGCTACTAAGATTTGGACAGATTTGGCCACAAGGCAAAGCCCTAGCCGCAACTTGGAACCCTAGCCGCAACTTGCTTCTTCTTTTTTTTTTTATTTTTTTGCAGATTCGGCAAGGCTAATTGCTGGGCAGAATGGATGTCACTAGAGTATGAAATCTGGGCAGATTGGGACTATCGACAATAACACACAACTGTCCAGAAATTGACGTGACAAACAACGAGAACTAGCGGACAGAATTTTTTTTCTCTTTGACAAGCGATGCAAACAGATTTTGTTTGTTTTGTTTTTTTGTTTTTTTGACTAACAAAGCAGCAACGGACAGACTTGAAGACACAAACGGACGGACTCAATTAATAAAAGCAATGACCAGAATTTCTAGACATCAAACGAAAGGAAACGGCACAACAAAATACCAAAGCTAGGGAACAGAAATTTTTTTTTTTTTTTTTTTTTTTTTTTTTGTAAAACAAGGCAGCGGAAACAAGGAAAACTAAGACAAAAACTACGGATATAATGGAAGATACCTCCACCAAAGCTCTGAAGCCAACTGAGACGTTCCTCGATCAACACGTTTCGAGACACGTAGCACGTTTGCCCAAGGATCTAGCGAGGATGTCCAACGCTTGGAATTGCGGGGTCTAGAACCAAACGGACGACACGATATGATTCAAGACGGTGGACGACACTCCGATGAAGGTGAATACTCCAGGGGAATAGGTCGGTAGAACAATCTAGGACAGAACGCAAGACTGCTCAAAACCCTTGCCAAAGCAAGTAAAGGGGTCGAATCTCTCTCTCAAGAAGAATCGAAAATATGCAAAACTTTATTGATAAAACGTCTCCCCTAAAACCTTACAAAGCAAGCCTATTTATAGGCTAAAGTGACTGAAACCCTAAAGGGACTAGGAAAGGGAAAAGTCGGCCCATGGTATTGGGACAAGATGGGCCGGCCCATGCTCTTACTTAAACACTAATCAATTGCTAAATAACTACTAAGGCCTAAGGCCCTATTCGGCCAACTCCTTTGGAGGCCCACTTGACTCTTCATGGGCTTGGGTCATGGTGTAGATAACCCGATTAAAATCCTTCAAGCCTTCGAGGTCTCTATGAGAGTCTTGAGTTAAAGCCGCTATCCATCTCGCCATCCGTGTACACATCATGATCTTTTGACCTAGTTGCACTACAAACTGGACTGAGTGACCTTCTTCAATCTTGTATCCCTTTCTCTTAGCTTCGAAATGGTATAAGTTTCACCTCAATCCGATAAGCGTAGCCTCGGATGTGCCCATTCCGCAAAACCCTATCAAATCTGTTTTTTTTGTAAACTTCATTTCCACATTTGTTATTAGTTGATTTATGTCCTTGTATTGTCTTGAGCCTATGGAACGGCTATTGAAATGCATTTGTGTTGTGTATAAACTTGGGCTTGAATGAGAAAAATAATGAAACCAAAATGGCTGGAAAATTAGGTAAACACAAAGGGCGTGCTGCCCAAATTTTCGCTCAAGGACTAAGTTTCTATTTGAATTTGTATATTTTCGTTTGGCAAATACTATGATCGTTTTACCATTCCAAAACATGATACCTCTTCAATTTGAAACGCCAAATGTTTACTTACTCTGTACCCAAAATATAGAAGTATGAGTTAGGGTTTTATCGGCCACAAGTGAACTACTTTCAAGTACGGTTTTAAGAGTCTTCCTTTTCCATATGATTTTCATCAAAACCCTTGTTATATAACCTCTACTTGAATATATAGAGACTTTTAGTCATACAAACGATTCTTTACGATTTCGAAAAATATTTTCTTAGCCTATCTATTTGTCTTTTGATTTGTCGTTAGTCAAATGTTTTCCATTGGAATTCTATAAGCCTTTTGAGCTTGGTTTTGCGATTGATTTTGAAACCCTAGTTATTTTCATCCTTGGGTCCAAACAACCCTCTTTTTACTTGAAAGTTATCTTTACACGTTTTACTCCTAATTAGTCGGGTTTCTTCGTTTCCCCTTAAATGTTTTGCTCGATAAACTGTAATATGTTCTCTTGTTCAATCTTAGGTTTCATTGGTGACTAAGGGTAATATCCGGAAGGATATTTTGCACGTTATTTTACATAACTAGGTGAGTGTTCTTTGTTTGTTATATTTCCTTGACTTATTGGCTTGTTATTATTGATTGATAATGTGTTAACTGCTTTTAATGATTGTTAAAACGAGTTTTCTAGGCGAGTGTGTACTTTATCGCACTCGACCTAAATAAATGTAAAATTTTCAATGATTAAATGCTAGTTGAGCATGAATGTAAGCCGTTTGGCTGAACTGGGCCCTGCCCTTCGTTACCGATCGACTCGAGCCAGAAGCGGACTCGGTCGGGCGATATGGTGACCCTGGGTGAATTTGGTATATTCGAGTATTACCTTGTAGTCCGGCTACGTCCGGATGGGTGGAGTCCGGCCAACGTCCGGAAGGGGATGAATGAACGAACGAAGGCACGAGGGTTTACTTCTCAAAAAGGAAATTTTCAAATAATTGGAGGAATAAGGGGAAATGTCTGGGGAACGAACGAACGAACGAATAGCTCCATGTGAGCCCGTATCCTTTTAATGAATGTTACTATCGCTTTCCATTGTAAATGTTTCTTGAATTATTGATACTCCATGTTTAATGTATTGAATTGATTGTTTGATTATCTGTTCGGAACCTCACTGAGCTTTTAGCTCACCCCTTTAGTTTTGTTTTCCTTAACAGGGGACGGCGAGCAGAATGAGAGCATAGACTAGCCAGTCTAGTTCTTTTGTTTCTTTTGTAGTGGTTCTCGCCTAGTGCTTGGCACGGGCTGGACGTATGAAGGATTGAGAACCTTTGTATATTCGATCTTTACACTCCCTTTTGGGGATGGCAATGTCTATAAGTTTCGCTTTAAGTTTTGGATCGTTGCCCTATTTATTCTTGTGATTTATTCAGATTTTAAGTGAGGACTGTAGTGAATGAGTGAGTCCCGGCAAGAGTTGGGCAGACGGTCCGCCGAACCCTGGGGTACGCCCTAGGGAGAGGTGGGGCCGTCACAGGTGGTATCAGAGCTTAGGGTTCAGATATCTGTAGTGTATCGTAGGCTTGAAGTTTAGGATGCCGAACTGTGGGATTCGATTTGACTTGAAAGTTAAGCGATTGAGGGATAAAACCTATAGCTGCTTCGCGTGGTCTCTGTGCGGAGTGACCCTGGACTAAGTGGTGAATAAGTATGAGGGACTAAGTGAAGCTATGAATTGCGAATGTTATAGGTCTTAAATCTTTCTCATGGTATCTGAGGACCATAGATAGGTATGTCAGGTAGGAATTCCGATTGTAGATAGTTTACTCTTGGGACTGCTGCTCGAGATGTGAATTATCTTATTTCGGATTCTCGTGCCTGAGTACTCTAGAGTTGCGGCGCTGCTAAGGACTTGAGACTTGTATTTTGGGAACATGAACAGGCTTTGTCTGACTAGAATGAGCACAAGAGGTCAGGAACATCTAGTTTGGATAGTAAGTGACGTGAGAGACCGGACGGGCTGATACTGGGACGACTTTACCTTTTCCTTTTGATTTACCTGTATATTGTTACTACATGACGTTAGTATACCTGTGTGTACATGGTTATCTGTCCAACTTGATATGTATTTGTGTATTTGCTTATCCGTCTTCTTGATATGGCGTGTTATGTGCGTATATATTGATTTGTGTATTTGGAATGCTAGAATTTGTTACTGTAGTCAATTTACTGTGTTTATTCACTAAATTACCTTTTTGGGGGAAAAGAAAAGAAAAGAGAGGGGGAAAACATATATATGGACGGGAGACGTAGTCGTGGACGTGGAGCTAGTCGTGGCCGTGGAGCTAGGCAAGCTCAAGAACCGAGAGAAGAAAGAGAAACAGTGGCCGAGCAAGAACAGGGACCGAGGGTTGAGGCTGGAGATCAAATGGCGACGGCGATGCAACAAATGACAAATATCCTGGCACGACTGGTAGATCAACAAGGTCAAATGCCAGTGAATCAACCCCGGAATCCTGAGATCGGAGAGGATAAGGCTCTTGAGAGGTTCCAAAAGTTTCTACCTCCGAAATTTCAAGGAGGGCCTGATCCAGATATAGCTGAGCAGTGGTTGGAGGCAATGATTAATATCTTCGCGGCTTTGAATTACACGGAGCAAAGACAAGTAAATTTTGCTGTATTTCAATTCGAAGGACCAGCCCGCGCGTGGTGGAATGTAATTAAGGCCAAGTGGGAAAGAGAACAGACGGTATGGACATGGGCGAACTTTGTAAGGGAATTTATTGAAAAGTATCTCCCACCTTTAGTCCAAGAAAGGAGGGAGGACGAATTTATTGGGTTGCGTCAGGGAACCCTAAGTGTGGCTGAATATGAGACCAAATTTACTAGACTGTCTAAATTCGCTTCCGAATTGGTGGTAACGGAGCGACGGAGAATAAGACGATTTATACAAGGACTAAATTTGGAAATCCATGAGGCATTAGCGGCAGTTCAAGTTAATACGTTTACAGAGGCTCTTGAGAAGGCCCAAAGAATTGAGGATGTGAAAGCCCAAGTAAAAGCCTTTCAAACGCGGAAAAGAGATACATCCAGCAGTATACCTGAGGAATCTGGAGAAAAGATACTGCTCTCCAAAGTGCAAAAAGTGAACCATTCACTTCGCCCACCTTGGACATTAAGAGCAGTCGATGAAAGGTCCATGAAAGGAAGTCAGATCGGATCAAAGGACATTTCTCGAGAAGATCCAACAGTAGTTCCTCGATTGGCCTGTGGATACTGTGGAAAGGCAAATCACACTGAGAATGATTGCTGGCGAAAAGGGGGAAAATGTTTGATTTGTGGGAGTAGCAATCATCAACTTAGCAATTGCCCGAAGAAACAGCCACGAGAGGGTAGTACTCAACAAGTGGAAGGAATGTGATGCCCCGAAAAAAAATGAGTTTGAGAACCTGGAAATTTTCTAATTTTCTAGGGTTTATTTTATTTAATCGCCCGCCTTTTCTTCATTTTCTTTATTAGAAAAATTCCCCAGATAAAGTTTATGAGCAAAAATAGTTTTAAAATGATTTTTCTAGTATCGGTTAGTTTTTGAGAAATTAAAAGCGTATTTTGGACGTGGGACCCGCAAGTGCGGTAAATGCATTATATTTTTGACAACTTGTTGGAAATTTGTATTAAGTGATATTATTTTACAAAGTGTTAAGATATTTGTATTAGAGAGACAAAAAGATAAGTTTTAAACCAAAAGGTGACAAGTGTCACCATTTGATTGGGCTTACCTTAAGACCTTTCTTACCATTGACTTAAATAACCAAAAATGACCCAAAATATCTTCATTTCTAAGCTTCATATGGCCGACCACCTTCAAGCAATAAGGGAAGAAAAGCTCTCCAATTTCTTTGCTCCAAGCTTGCTTAATCTTCACTTTTAACCGTTTAATTTTAGTTTTACTCCATAAAACCTCTTCACTTAGTGTTTGTGAGTTGTTTGGTGGAGTTGTTTGGAAAGTTAAGGTGACCAATAGCTCTCTCTCTCTTGTGTTCAAGGTAAGTTGTGAAGAACCACCCTCCTCCCTTAATTGATGCTTAAATCATGCTTAGAGGTTGTATGAGATGCAATTTTATGGATTAAATCTTGAGTTTTGGTTGAATGATGAAGTTTTATTATTTTTGGGAATTTTTCTGTTTTAATATAAGCATGATTGTGTGGCTATCTATGATGATTGGAAATGGTATATAATGATTCTAGAAGGTGGAAAAAGTGGAAGATTGCAAGTAAATTCTGTTTTGGAAGAAATATGGAAAATTAGGGTTCTTGGTTCTTCATTCTGTCCGAATTTTTAGTTCCAAGTTAGAGGCCGAATTGGCCTTGGCTTAAAACATGAAAGTTGTAGGGAATGACATTTTAGAGGTGCCTACAAAATTTTAGATCAATCAAAGTAGTGTAGAATGAGATAAGTCGAAATTACTATTGCTGTTCTGGTTTTACCCGAAATTGAGAACTGCGCCTGTAATTGGTTGTTTTGGCTGGAATTTCTTCCGAATTGGTTGTTGAGGCCTTCTGATGAAATTTATCCCTGTTTCTTATCTTTCAGGTGGTTTTGGAATTTCTGGATTTGGACTTGGAGAGCCTGAGTTATGATGTTTCCGCTAGAATGCGTTTTGTGAATCTGTTTTTGTGATTCTGGTATGGTATCTTGCATTTTTGACCTGGTTACACTCGGAACTGGGTTGAGTGACCTTCTGTAATATTGTAACCCTGTCTCTTAGCTTCGAAACGGTGGGTCTTGTACCTTCATCCGACAATCGTAGTGCCTTTGGTACCCTTACCACAAAATGACGTCAAAAACTGTTTTTCTGGTTTTGAGCTTAACTTTCGTTTCCGGACTTTTCCCTAGCTTGACTTGTACTTGTCTTACTTGGAGCTTGCTGAATGGCTGCTGAATGACTATTGGATGAACTTGTTGTTGTGGGTGTACCTTTGGGTTGGAATGAGGAAATAATGAAGCCATGATGGCTGGAAAAATAAGCAAATTCAGGGGAAGTGCTGTCCGAACTTTGAAAGGACTTGATTGCATTGAGTTTGTGATCTAAGACTTGGATTTGAGCAAGACAATGTTATATGATGGATGATTTCTGAGCCATGGAGGTGAGTGACCTCAAACTATTTCTAAAGTTATTCATGAATCGTTTCCTGCATTATTTACTTTTGAATTGTTTCCAAAGTTACTTTCGAACCGCTTTCCCGCATTATTTACCTTTAAACTGTTTCCAAAGTTACTTTTGAACTGTTTTCTTACATATCATGCGTGCTTGCATATCAGTGTCTTGTTATTATTGATTTTGCTTACAATGATTGTTAAAACGAGTTTTTTAGGCGAGTGTGTACTTTCTCGCACTCGACCTAAATAAATATGAAATTTTCAATGATTAATGATTAAATGCTACTTGCGCATGAATGTAAGCCTTTTGGGCTGAACTGGCCATTGCACCTTGTTACCGGTCGTCTCGAGCCAGAAGCGGACTCGGTCGGGCGACTAGGAACTTGGGTGAACGTTTCGGTATACTCGAGTATTACCTTGTAGGTTGGTGGAGCCTGGCCAAAAGCCAGGGGACGGGGTGAATGAATGCACGAATGAAACCAAATGCAATGAAATGACAGGAGAACGAACGTATCCTTTTCATGAATGTTACTATCGCTTTCGAATTGGCCTTGACTTAAAACATGAAAGTTGTAGGGAATGACATTTTAGAGGTGTCTACAAAATTTCAGGTCAATCGGAGTAGTGTAGAATGAGATAAGTCGAAATTACTATTGCTGTTCTGGTTTTACCCGAAATTGAGAACTGCGCCTGTAATTGGTTGTTTTGGCTGGAATTTCTTCCGAATTGGTTGTTGAGGCCTTCTGATGAAATTTATCCCTGTTTCTTATCTTTCAGGTGGTTTTGGAATTTCTGGATTTGGACTTGGAGAGCCTGAGTTATGATGTTTCCGCTAGAATGCGTTTTGTGAATCTGTTTTTGTGATTCTGGTATGGTATCTTGCATTTTTGACCTGGTTACACTCGGAACTGGGTTGAGTGACCTTCTGTAATATTGTAACCCTGTCTCTTAGCTTCGAAACGGTGGGTCTTGTACCTTCATCCGACAATCGTAGTGCCTTTGGTACCCTTACCACAAAATGACGTCAAAAACTATTTTTCTGGTTTTGAGCTTAACTTTCGTTTCCGGACTTTTCCCTAGCTTGACTTGTACTTGTCTTACTTGGAGCTTGCTGAATGGCTGCTGAATGGCTATTGGATGAACTTGTTGTTGTTGGTGTACCTTTGGGTTGGAATGAGGAAATAATGAAGCCATGATGGCTGGAAAAATAAGCAAATTCAGGGGAAGTGCTGTCCGAACTTTGAAAGGACTTGATTGCATTGAGTTTGTGATCTAAGACTTGGATTTGAGCAAGGCAATGTTATATGATGGATGATTTCTGAGCCATGGAGGTGAGTGACCTCAAACTATTTCTAAAGTTATTCATGAATCGTTTCCTGCATTATTTACTTTTGAATTGTTTCCAAAGTTACTTTCGAACCGCTTTCCCGCATTATTTACCTTTAAACTGTTTCCAAAGTTACTTTTGAACTGTTTTCTTACATATCATGCGTGCTTGCATATCAGTGTCTTGTTATTATTGATTTTGCTTACAATGATTGTTAAAACGAGTTTTTTAGGCGAGTGTGTACTTTATCGCACTCGACCTAAATAAATATGAAATTTTCAATGATTAATGATTAAATGCTACTTGCGCATGAATGTAAGCCTTTTGGGCTGAACTGGCCATTGCCCCTTGTTACCGGTCGTCTCGAGCCAGAAGCGGACTCGGTCGGGCGACTAGGAACTTGGGTGAACGTTTCGGTATACTCGAGTATTACCTTGTAGGTTGGTGGAGCCTGGCCAAAAGCCAGGGACGGGGTGAATGAATGCACGAATGAAACCAAATGCAATGAAATGACAGGAGAACGAACGTATCCTTTTCATGAATGTTACTATCGCTTTCCATTGTAAATGTTTCGTGAATTATTGATACTCCATATTGAAATGACATCATTGAAATGAACGATTGTGAAACTGATTTGATAACTGATTTTACTGGTTACTCGCTGAGCTTCTAGCTCACCCCAAAATGTTTTATTCCCCTCCACAGGGCTCAAGGCGAAGGAGTGGCTTGTAGTGTTTATTCATGGATTATCTCATGTATGGATTGAACTTGGATTCCTTTTGTGTAATCATTCATATCGGGATTGTATTGAACGTTTAGAATTGATTGGATGTGTAATAGTCAAGATTTGGACTTCCTCCTGTATAATAATTGTGATCAAGGATCAGAGTGGCAGTGGAAGCGTGGACGCTTCGCTTTTGATATGTAAATGTTGGAATATTTGATTTTTATTTGAGACTTTATCTTGTATTTGTTTGAGGACTGTAGTGATCGACTGAGTCCCGGCGAGAGCTGGGCAGGCGGCCCGTCGAACCCTCTGGTTCGCCTTAGGGGGAGGTGGGGTCGTGACAAGGAACCAAACTGAAACAAATTCATGAAAGAGGAAACCGAACAAAGGTATCAACACAAGTTTATGCCGTAGATCAGCACCGAGTTCTGGGGTCCTCCGAGGCGACGGAAGGTATGAATTTCGAGGTCGAAATTCTTTTAAGGGGGAGAGAGTGTGAGGACTCGCAAATTTCTTATATTTTTCTCAAAAATGCCTTTTATTTGGAAATTATTCATTTATTATAGCCTACTACCCAGTAATTCCATAATAAGTGCAAATGAACCTAGAAAGTAGGGTTTCACTTTTCGGTTTCAAGACTGGAGCAAATTAGGGTTTTCGCGATTTTTCACCGGATGATTTTTCGGTACGAAGCAAGGATCAAATTTGGTGATTAAAAGTGACTTTTAGGTGAGAAATAATATGTGATTAGAAGCAATGATACAAGGTTAGTGAATAGGAAGTAAAAACCCTAATACGTGCGATTTAAGGAAAAACGGTGCGAACCGACGTGTACCGCGCACTACCTATTGAACGCACCGCTGGACCACCACTTTCTTACCACATGAGCTCATTGATATTTGAGCAAAATATCCCCACATTTCCAGCTGCCTTTGACCGAAATTTGTGGCCAAAAGTGCAAGGAGAAGAAAGAGAAAATTTTGTGATTGTGGTTGATCCAAGTGTTGGCAAAACTTGTGGCTTAGACTAATCCTAATCTTCTTGCCTTTTAATCACCATAGAGCAGCCTTTCTTCTTCATTTTTCCTTGAGCTTGGCCGAGACAAGAGAGAGAGAAAGGGGGAGCAAGAGAAAACAATTTTCTTCTTGATTTGCACCATCTAAGTGAGGAATCAAAATTCTAAACCGATTAAAGAGTGAGTTGTGGGCTTGGGAAGCTAGGGGAACTAAAAATTTCCAAAGGTGGTGAAGTATCACTCTTTCAAGCTTTGTTTTGAGGTATAAGATCTGATCATGGTTCTTGTTCTTTTAATTTCTGGTTTAAGATGTTATCTAGCTCATGTTTTGATTAGACTACAAGTTATACAAGTTGTTGTGATGATTTTGGATGATATATGCAAGTTAGGGTTTGATGATTTTCTGCCTAAACTTGTTGTATGGTTAGTATATGTTGTATATAAGATTATATAAGGGGCTTTGGTAGTGATTGGAACAAGGAAAGGAAGAAAATTCAATTGAAAACCAAAATTTCCAGATTTCTGGAATTTCATGTTTCAGTTCTGCCCGGTACTGTTACTCATAGTTAGAGGCCGAATTAGGCTTGGCATAAAACATAAAAGTTGTATAGAATGATATTTTATAGGTGCATACAAAATTTCAACTCAATCAGAGCAACGTAGCCTGTGAAAAGACCGATTTACCCCTGCTGCCCTGTTTCTACCCGAACTTGATAATTGCCTCTGTAATTGGTTAATTTGATTCGGAATGCTTCTGATTTAGTTGTTGATGTCTTCTTAAGAATTGTATCCTTGTATCTTAGTTTTCGGATGGCTTTGGAATCACTTGATTTGGACTTAGGGAGCCTGACTTGTGATATTTGAGCGAGAATGCGGTTTGTAAACCTGTTTTGACGGTGCTGGTTTGGTATACTGATCTTTTGACATAGTTGCACTACAAACTGGACTGAGTGACCTTCTTCAATCTTGTATCCCTTTCTCTTAGCTTCGAAATGGTATAAGTTTCACCTCAATCCGATAAGCGTAGCCTCGGATGTGCCCATTCCGCAAAACCCTATCAAATCTGTTTTTTTTGTAAACTTCATTTCCGCATTTGTTATTAGTTGATTTATGTCCTTGTATTGTCTTGAGCTTATGGAACGGCTATTGAAATGCATTTGTGTTGTGTATAAACTTGGGCTTGAATGAGAAAAATAATGAAGCCAAAATGGCTGGAAAATTAGGTAAACACAAAGGGCGTGCTGCCCAAATTTTCGCTCAAGGACTAAGTTTCTATTTGAATTTGTATATTTTCGTTTGGCAAATACTATGATCGTTTTACCATTCCAAAACATGATACCTCTTCAATTTGAAACGCCAAATGTTTACTTACTCTGTACCCAAAATATAGAAGTATGAGTTAGGGTTTTATCGGCCACAAGTGAACTACTTTCAAGTACGGTTTTAAGAGTCTTCCTTTTCCATATGATTTTCATCAAAACCCTTGTTATATAACCTCTACTTGAATATATAGTGACTTTTAGTCATACAAACGATTCTTTACGATTCCGAAAAATATTTTCTTAGCCTATCTATTTGTCTTTTGATTTGTCGTTAGTCAAATGTTTTCCATTGGAATTCTATAAGCCTTTTGAGCTTGGTTTTGCGATTGATTTTGAAACCCTAGTTATTTTCATCCTTGGGTCCAAACAACCCTCTTTTTACTTGAAAGTTATCTTTACACGTTTTACTCCTAATTAGTCGGGTTTCTTCGTTTCCCCTTAAATGTTTTGCTCGATAAACTGTAATATGTTCTCTTGTTCAATCTTAGGTTTCATTGGTGACTAAGGGTAATATCCGGAAGGATATTTTGCACGTTATTTTACATAACTAGGTGAGTGTTCTTTGTTTGTTATATTTCCTTGACTTATTGGCTTGTTATTATTGATTGATAATGTGTTAAGTGCTTTTAATGATTGTTAAAACGAGTTTTCTAGGCGAGTGTGTACTTTATCGCACTCGACCTAAATAAATGTAAAATTTTCAATGATTAAATGATTAAATGCTAGTTGAGCATGAATGTAAGCCGTTTGGCTGAACTGGGCCCTGCCCTTCGTTACCGATCGACTCGAGCCAGAAGCGGACTCGGTCGGGCAATATGGTGACCCTGGGTGAATTTGGTATATTCGAGTATTACCTTGTAGTCCGGCTACGTCCGGATGGGTGGAGTCCGGCCAACGTCCGGAAGGGGATGAATGAACGAACGAAGGCACGAGGGTTTACTTCTCAAAAAGGAATTTTCAAATAATTGGAGGAATAAGGGGAAATGTCTGGGGAACGAACGAACGAACGAATAGCTCCATGTGAGCCCGTATCCTTTTAATGAATGTTACTATCGCTTTCCATTGTAAATGTTTCTTGAATTATTGATACTCCATGTTTAATGTATTGAATTGATTGTTTGATTATCTGTTCGGAACCTCACTGAGCTTTTAGCTCACCCCTTTAGTTTTGTTTTCCTTAACAGGGGACGGCGAGCAGAATGAGAGCATAGACTAGCCAGTCTAGTTCTTTTGTTTCTTTTGTTTCTTTTGTAGTGGTTCTCGCCTAGTGCTTGGCACGGGCTGGACGTATGAAGGATTGAGAACCTTTGTATATTCGATCTTTACACTCCCTTTTGGGGATGGCAATGTCTATAAGTTTCGCTTTAAGTTCTGGATCGTTGCCCTATTTATTCTTGTGATTTATTCAGATTTTAAGTGAGGACTGTAGTGAATGAGTGAGTCTCGGCGAGAGTTGGGCAGGCGGTCCGCCGAACCCTGGGGTACGCCCTAGGGAGAGGTGGGGCCGTCACAGGTGGTATCAGAGCTTAGGCTTCAGATATCTGTAGTGTATCCTAGGCTTGATGTTTAGGATGCCGGACTGTGGGATTCGATTTGACTTGAAAGTTAAGCGATTGAGGGATAAAACCTATAGCTGCTTCGCGTGGTCTCTGTGCGGAGTGACCCTGGACTAAGTGGTGAATAAGTATGAGGGACTAAGTGAAGCTATGAATTGCGAATGTTATAGGTCTTAAATCTTTCTCATGGTATCTGAGGACCATAGATAGGTATGTCAGGTAGGAATTCCGATTGTAGATAGTTTACTCTTGGGACTGCAACTCGAGATGTGAATTATCTTATTTCGGATTCTCGTGCCTGAGTACTCTAGAGTTGCGGCGCTGCTAAGGACTTGAGACTTGTATTTTGGGAACATGAACAGGCTTTGTCTGACTAGAATGAGCACAAGAGGTCAGGGACATCTAGTTTGGATAGTAAGTGACGTGAGAGACCGGACGGGCTGATACTGGGACGACTTTACCTTTTCCTTTTGATTTACCTGTATATTGTTACTACATGACGTTAGTATACCTGTGTGTACATGGTTATCTGTCCAACTTGATATGTATTTGTGTATTTGCTTATCCGTCTTCTTGATATGGCGTGTTATGTGCGTATATATTGATTTGTGTATTTGGAATGCTAGAATTTGTTACTGTAGTCAATTTACTGTGTTTATTCACTAAATTACCTTTTTGGGGGAAAAGAAAAGAAAAGAGAGGGGGAAAACATATATATGGAGACGTAGTCGTGGACGTGGAGCTAGTCGTGGCCATGGAGCTAGGCAAGCTCAAGAACCGAGAGAAGAAAGAGAAACAGTGGCCGAGCAAGAACAGGGACCGAGGGTTGAGGCTGGAGATCAAATGGCGACGGCGATGCAACAAATGACAAATATCCTGGCACGACTGGTAGATCAACAAGGTCAAATGCCAGTGAATCAACCCCGGAATCCTAAGATCGGAGAGGATAAGGCTCTTGAGAGGTTCCAAAAGTTTCTACCTCCGAAATTTCAAGGAGGGCCTGATCCAGATATAGCTGAGCAGTGGTTGGAGGCAATGATTAATATCTTCGCGGCTTTGAATTACACGGAGCAAAGATGATGTGTGCACGGACCTTGGCCCACCAATGACCCAGTTCAAGTACCATTGGGCCCAGTCACATGTGCACGGGCTAAGCAATTCAAGGAACGTTCAAGACCAACATGGAGTTCACAAAGATATTGAGGGCTTGGAGAGAGACAATCGAGCCATTTACACCATGATCCAAGCCCACGAAGAGTCAAGCGGGCCACCAAGAGAATAAGGCCTTAGGCCCCATCAATTAGTTAGCAATTAGTTAATGATTAAGTAAGAGCATGGGCCGGCCCATCTTGTTCCAAGAGCATGGGCCGACTTTTTCCTTTACCTAGCCCCTTTAGGGTTTTAGTCACTTTAACCTATAAATAGGCTTGCTTTGTAAGGTTTTAGGGAGACGTTTTATCAATAAAGTTTTGCATATTTTCGATTCTTCTTGAGAGAGAGATTCGACCCCTTTACTTCCTTTGGCAAGGGTTTTGAGCAGTCTTGCGTCCTGTCCTAGATTGTTCTACCGACCTATTCCCCTGGAGTATTCACCTTCATCGGAGTGTCGTCTACCGTCTTGAATCAAATCGTGTCGTCCGTTTGGTTCTAGATCCCGCAATTCCAAGCGTTGGACGTCCTCGCTAGATCCTTGGGCAAACGTGCTACGTGTCTCGAAACGTGTTGATCGAGGAACGTATCAAAAGACAAGTAAATTTTGCTGTATTTCAATTCGAAGGACCAGCCCGCGCGTGGTGGAATGTAATTAAGGCCAAGTGGGAAAGAGAACAGACGGTATGGACATGGGCGAACTTTGTAAGGGAATTTAATGAAAAGTATCTCCCACCTTTAGTCCAAGAAAGGAGGGAGGACGAATTTATTGGGTTGCGTCAGGGAACCCTAAGTGTGGCTGAATATGAGACCAAATTTACTAGACTGTCTAAATTCGCTTCCGAATTGGTGGTAACGGAGCGACGGAGAATAAGACGATTTATACAAGGACTAAATTTGGAAATCCAGGAGGCATTAGCGGCAGTTCAAGTTAATACGTTTACAGAGGCTCTTGAGAAGGCCCAAAGAATTGAGGATGTGAAAGCCCAAGTAAAAGCCTTTCAAACGCGGAAAAGAGATACATCCAGCAGTATACCTGAGGAATCTGGAGAAAAGATACTGCTCTCCAAAGTGCAAAAAGTGAACCATTCACTTCGCCCACCTTGGACATTAAGAGCAGTCGATGAAAGGTCCATGAAAGGAAGTCAGATCGGATCAAAGGACATTTCTCGAGAAGATCCAACAGTAGTTCCTCGATTGGCCTGTGGATACTGTGGAAAGGCAAATCACACTGAGAATGATTGCTGGCGAAAAGGGGGAAAATGTTTGATTTGTGGGAGTAGCAATCATCAACTTAGCAATTGCCCGAAGAAACAGCCACGAGAGGGTAGTACTCAACAAGTGGAAGGAATGTGATGCCCCGAAAAAAAATGAGTTTGAGAACCTGGAAATTTTCTAATTTTCTAGGGTTTATTTTATTTAATCGCCCGCCTTTTCTTCATTTTCTTTATTAGAAAAATTCCCAGATAAAGTTTATGAGCAAAAATAGTTTTAAAATGATTTTTCTAGTATCGGTTAGTTTTTGAGAAATTAAAAGCGTATTTTGGACGTGGGACCCGCAAGTGCGGTAAATGCATTATATTTTTGACAACTTGTTGGAAATTTGTATTAAGTGATATTATTTTACAAAGTGTTAAGATATTTGTATTAGAGAGACAAAAAGATAAGTTTTAAACCAAAAGGTGACAAGTGTCACCATTTGATTGGGCTTACCTTAAGACCTTTCTTACCATTGACTTAAATAACCAAAAATGACCCAAAATATCTTCATTTCTAAGCTTCATATGGCCGACCACCTTCAAGCAATAAGGGAAGAAAAGCTCTCCAATTTCTTTGCTCCAAGCTTGCTTAATCTTCACTTTTAACCGTTTAATTTTAGTTTTACTCCATAAAACCTCTTCACTTAGTGTTTGTGAGTTGTTTGGTGGAGTTGTTTGGAAAGTTAAGGTGACCAATAGCTCTCTCTCTCTTGTGTTCAAGGTAAGTTGTGAAGAACCACCCTCCTCCCTTAATTGATGCTTAAATCATGCTTAGAGGTTGTATGAGATGCAATTTTATGGATTAAATCTTGAGTTTTGGTTGAATGATGAAGTTTTATTATTTTTGGGAATTTTTCTGTTTTAATATAAGCATGATTGTGTGGCTATCTATGATGATTGGAAATGGTATATAATGATTCTAGAAGGTGGAAAAAGTGGAAGATTGCAAGTAAATTCTGTTTTGGAAGAAATATGGAAAATTAGGGTTCTTGGTTCTTCATTCTGTCCGAATTTTTAGTTCCAAGTTAGAGGCCGAATTGGCCTTGGCTTAAAACATGAAAGTTGTAGGGAATGACATTTTAGAGGTGCCTACAAAATTTTAGATCAATCAAAGTAGTGTAGAATGAGATAAGTCGAAATTACTATTGCTGTTCTGGTTTTACCCGAAATTGAGAACTGCGCCTGTAATTGGTTGTTTTGGCTGGAATTTCTTCCGAATTGGTTGTTGAGGCCTTCTGATGAAATTTATCCCTGTTTCTTATCTTTCAGGTGGTTTTGGAATTTCTGGATTTGGACTTGGAGAGCCTGAGTTATGATGTTTCCGCTAGAATGCGTTTTGTGAATCTGTTTTTGTGATTCTGGTATGGTATCTTGCATTTTTGACCTGGTTACACTCGGAACTGGGTTGAGTGACCTTCTGTAATATTGTAACCCTGTCTCTTAGCTTCGAAACGGTGGGTCTTGTACCTTCATCCGACAATCGTAGTGCCTTTGGTACCCTTACCACAAAATGACGTCAAAAACTGTTTTTCTGGTTTTGAGCTTAACTTTCGTTTCCGGACTTTTCCCTAGCTTGACTTGTACTTGTCTTACTTGGAGCTTGCTGAATGGCTGCTGAATGACTATTGGATGAACTTGTTGTTGTGGGTGTACCTTTGGGTTGGAATGAGGAAATAATGAAGCCATGATGGCTGGAAAAATAAGCAAATTCAGGGGAAGTGCTGTCCGAACTTTGAAAGGACTTGATTGCATTGAGTTTGTGATCTAAGACTTGGATTTGAGCAAGGCAATGTTATATGATGGATGATTTCTGAGCCATGGAGGTGAGTGACCTCAAACTATTTCTAAAGTTATTCATGAATCGTTTCCTGCATTATTTACTTTTGAATTGTTTCCAAAGTTACTTTCGAACCGCTTTCCCGCATTATTTACCTTTAAACTGTTTCCAAAGTTACTTTTGAACTGTTTTCTTACATATCATGCGTGCTTGCATATCAGTGTCTTGTTATTATTGATTTTGCTTACAATGATTGTTAAAACGAGTTTTTTAGGCGAGTGTGTACTTTCTCGCACTCGACCTAAATAAATATGAAATTTTCAATGATTAATGATTAAATGCTACTTGCGCATGAATGTAAGCCTTTTGGGCTGAACTGGCCATTGCACCTTGTTACCGGTCGTCTCGAGCCAGAAGCGGACTCGGTCGGGCGACTAGGAACTTGGGTGAACGTTTCGGTATACTCGAGTATTACCTTGTAGGTTGGTGGAGCCTGGCCAAAAGCCAGGGGACGGGGTGAATGAATGCACGAATGAAACCAAATGCAATGAAATGACAGGAGAACGAACGTATCCTTTTCATGAATGTTACTATCGCTTTCGAATTGGCCTTGACTTAAAACATGAAAGTTGTAGGGAATGACATTTTAGAGGTGTCTACAAAATTTCAGGTCAATCGGAGTAGTGTAGAATGAGATAAGTCGAAATTACTATTGCTGTTCTGGTTTTACCCGAAATTGAGAACTGCGCCTGTAATTGGTTGTTTTGGCTGGAATTTCTTCCGAATTGGTTGTTGAGACCTTCTGATGAAATTTATCCCTGTTTCTTATCTTTCAGATGGTTTTGGAATTTCTGGATTTGGACTTGGAGAGCCTGAGTTATGATGTTTCCGCTAGAATGCGTTTTGTGAATCTGTTTTTGTGATTCTGGTATGGTATCTTGCATTTTTGACCTGGTTACACTCGGAACTGGGTTGAGTGACCTTCTGTAATATTGTAACCCTGTCTCTTAGCTTCGAAACGGTGGGTCTTGTACCTTCATCCGACAATCGTAGTGCCTTTGGTACCCTTACCACAAAATGACGTCAAAAACTATTTTTCTGGTTTTGAGCTTAACTTTCGTTTCCGGACTTTTCCCTAGCTTGACTTGTACTTGTCTTACTTGGAGCTTGCTGAATGGCTGCTGAATGGCTATTGGATGAACTTGTTGTTGTTGGTGTACCTTTGGGTTGGAATGAGGAAATAATGAAGCCATGATGGCTGGAAAAATAAGCAAATTCAGGGGAAGTGCTGTCCGAACTTTGAAAGGACTTGATTGCATTGAGTTTGTGATCTAAGACTTGGATTTGAGCAAGGCAATGTTATATGATGGATGATTTCTGAGCCATGGAGGTGAGTGACCTCAAACTATTTCTAAAGTTATTCATGAATCGTTTCCTGCATTATTTACTTTTGAATTGTTTCCAAAGTTACTTTCGAACCGCTTTCCCGCATTATTTACCTTTAAACTGTTTCCAAAGTTACTTTTGAACTGTTTTCTTACATATCATGCGTGCTTGCATATCAGTGTCTTGTTATTATTGATTTTGCTTACAATGATTGTTAAAACGAGTTTTTTAGGCGAGTGTGTACTTTATCGCACTCGACCTAAATAAATATGAAATTTTCAATGATTAATGATTAAATGCTACTTGCGCATGAATGTAAGCCTTTTGGGCTGAACTGGCCATTGCCCCTTGTTACCGGTCGTCTCGAGCCAGAAGCGGACTCGGTCGGGCGACTAGGAACTTGGGTGAACGTTTCGGTATACTCGAGTATTACCTTGTAGGTTGGTGGAGCCTGGCCAAAAGCCAGGGACGGGGTGAATGAATGCACGAATGAAACCAAATGCAATGAAATGACAGGAGAACGAACGTATCCTTTTCATGAATGTTACTATCGCTTTCCATTGTAAATGTTTCGTGAATTATTGATACTCCATATTGAAATGACATCATTGAAATGAACGATTGTGAAACTGATTTGATAACTGATTTTACTGGTTACTCGCTGAGCTTCTAGCTCACCCCAAAATGTTTTATTCCCCTCCACAGGGCTCAAGGCGAAGGAGTGGCTTGTAGTGTTTATTCATGGATTATCTCATGTATGGATTGAACTTGGATTCCTTTTGTGTAATCATTCATATCGGGATTGTATTGAACGTTTAGAATTGATTGGATGTGTAATAGTCAAGATTTGGACTTCCTCCTGTATAATAATTGTGATCAAGGATCAGAGTGGCAGTGGAAGCGTGGACGCTTCGCTTTTGATATGTAAAAGTTGGAATATTTGATTTTTATTTGAGACTTTATCTTGTATTTGTTTGAGGACTGTAGTGATCGACTGAGTCCCGGCGAGAGCTGGGCAGGCGGCCCGCCGAACCCTCTGGTTCGCCTTAGGGGGAGGTGGGGTCGTGACAAGGAACCAAACTGAAACAAATTCATGAAAGAGGAAACCGAACAAAGGTATCAACACAAGTTTATGCCGTAGATCAACACCGAGTTCTGGGGTCATCCGAGGCGACGGAAGGTATGAATTTCGAGGTCGAAATTCTTTTAAGGGGGAGAGAGTGTGAGGACTCGCAAATTTCTTATATATTTCTCAAAAATGCCTTTTATTTGGAAATTATTCATTTATTATAGCCTACTACCCAGTAATTCCATAATAAGTGCAAATGAACCTAGAAAGTAGGGTTTCACTTTTCGGTTTCAAGACTGGAGCAAATTAGGGTTTTCGCGATTTTTCACCGGATGATTTTTCGGTACGAAGCAAGGATCAAATTTGGTGATTAAAAGTGACTTTTAGGTGAGAAATAATATGTGATTAGAAGCAATGATACAAGGTTAGTGAATAGGAAGTAAAAACCCTAATACGTGCGATTTAAGGAAAAACGGTGCGAACCGACGTGTACCGCGCACTACCTATTGAACGCACCGCTGGACCACCACTTTCTTACCACATGAGCTCATTGATATTTGAGCAAAATATCCCCACATTTCCAGCTGCCTTTGACCGAAATTTGTGGCCAAAAGTGCAAGGAGAAGAAAGAGAAAATTTTGTGATTGTGGTTGATCCAAGTGTTGGCAAAACTTGTGGCTTAGACTAATCCTAATCTTCTTGCCTTTTAATCACCATAGAGCAGCCTTTCTTCTTCATTTTTCCTTGAGCTTGGCCGAGACAAGAGAGAGAGAAAGGGGGAGCAAGAGAAAACAATTTTCTTCTTGATTTGCACCATCTAAGTGAGGAATCAAAATTCTAAACCGATTAAAGAGTGAGTTGTGGGCTTGGGAAGCTAGGGGAACTAAAAATTTCCAAAGGTGGTGAAGTATCACTCTTTCAAGCTTTGTTTTGAGGTATAAGATCTGATCATGGTTCTTGTTCTTTTAATTTCTGGTTTAAGATGTTATCTAGCTCATGTTTTGATTAGACTACAAGTTATACAAGTTGTTGTGATGATTTTGGATGATATATGCAAGTTAGGGTTTGATGATTTTCTGCCTAAACTTTTTGTATGGTTAGTATATGTTGTATATAAGATTATATAAGGGGCTTTGGTAGTGATTGGAACAAGGAAAGGAAGAAAATTCAATTGAAAACCAAAATTTCCAGATTTCTGGAATTTCATGTTTCAGTTCTGCCCGGTACTGTTACTCATAGTTAGAGGCCGAATTAGGCTTATCATAAAACATAAAAGTTGTATAGAATGATATTTTATAGGTGCCTACAAAATTTCAACTCAATCAGAGCAACGTAGCCTGTGAAAAGACCGATTTACCCCTGCTGCCCTGTTTCTACCCGAACTTGATAATTGCCTCTGTAATTGGTTAATTTGATTGGGAATGCTTCTGATTTAGTTGTTGATGTCTTCTTAATAATTGTAGCCTTGTATCTTAGTTTTCGGATGGCTTTGGAATCACTTGATTTGGACTTAGGGAGCCTGACTTGTGATATTTGAGCGAGAATGCGGTTTGTAAACCTGTTTTGACGGTGCTGGTTTGATATACTGATCTTTTGACCTAGTTGCACTGCAAACTGGACTGAGTGACCTTCTTCAATCTTGTATCCCTTTCTCTTAGCTTCGAAATGGTATAAGTTTCACCTCAATCCGATAAGCGTAGCCTCGGATGTGCCCATTCCGCAAAACCCTATCAAATCTGTTTTTTTTGTAAACTTCATTTCCGCATTTGTTATTAGTTGATTTATGTCCTTGTATTGTCTTGAGCCTATGGAACGGCTATTGAAATGCATTTGTGTTGTGTATAAACTTGGGCTTGAATGAGAAAAATAATGAAGCCAAAATGGCTGGAAAATTAGGTAAACACAAAGGGCGTGCTGCCCAAATTTTCGCTCAAGGACTAAGTTTCTATTTGAATTTGTATATTTTCGTTTGGCAAATACTATGATCGTTTTACCATTCCAAAACATGATACCTCTTCAATTTGAAACGCCAAATGTTTACTTACTCTGTACCCAAAATATAGAAGTATGAGTTAGGGTTTTATCGGCCACAAGTGAACTACTTTCAAGTACGGTTTTAAGAGTCTTCCTTTTCCATATGATTTTCATCAAAACCCTTGTTATATAACCTCTACTTGAATATATAGTGACTTTTAGTCATACAAACGATTCTTTACGATTCCGAAAAATATTTTCTTAGCCTATCTATTTGTCTTTTGATTTGTCGTTAGTCAAATGTTTTCCGTTGGAATTCTATAAGCCTTTTGAGCTTGGTTTTGCGATTGATTTTGAAACCCTAGTTATTTTCATCCTTGGGTCCAAACAACCCTCTTTTTACTTGAAAGTTATCTTTACACGTTTTACTCCTAATTAGTCGGGTTTCTTCGTTTCCCCTTAAATGTTTTGCTCGATAAACTGTAATATGTTCTCTTGTTCAATCTTAGGTTTCATTGGTGACTAAGGGTAATATCCGGAAGGATATTTTGCACGTTATTTTACATAACTAGGTGAGTGTTCTTTGTTTGTTATATTTTCTTGACTTATTGGCTTGTTATTATTGATTGATAATGTGTTAAGTGCTTTTAATGATTGTTAAAACGAGTTTTCTAGGCGAGTGTGTACTTTATCGCACTCGACCTAAATAAATGTAAAATTTTCAATGATCAAATGATTAAATGCTAGTTGCGCATGAATGTAAGCCGTTTGGCTGAACTGGGCCCTGCCCTTCGTTACCGATCGACTCGAGCCAGAAGCGGACTCGGTCGGGCGATATGGTGACCCTGGGTGAATTTGGTATATTCGAGTATTACCTTGTAGTCCGGCTACGTCCGGATGGGTGGAGTCCGGCCAACGTCCGGAAGGGGATGAATGAACGAACGAAGGCACGAGGGTTTACTTCTCAAAAAGGAAATTTTCAAATAATTGGAGGAATAAGGGGAAATGTCTGGGGAACGAACGAACGAACGAATAGCTCCATGTGAGCCCGTATCCTTTTAATGAATGTTACTATCGCTTTCCATTGTAAATGTTTCTTGAATTATTGATACTCCATGTTTAATGTATTGAATTGATTGTTTGATTATCTGTTCGGAACCTCACTGAGCTTTTAGCTCACCCCTTTAGTTTTGTTTTCCTTAACAGGGGACGGCGAGCAGAATGAGAGCATAGACTAGCCAGTCTAGTTCTTTTGTTTCTTTTGTTTCTTTTGTAGTGGTTCTCGCCTAGTGCTTGGCACGGGCTGGACGTATGAAGGATTGAGAACCTTTGTATATTCGATCTTTACACTCCCTTTTGGGGATGGGAATGTCTATAAGTTTCGCTTTAAGTTCTGGATCGTTGCCCTATTTATTCTTGTGATTTATTCAGATTTTAAGTGAGAACTGTAGTGAATGAGTGAGTCCCGGCGAGAGTTGGGCAGGCGGTCCGCCGAACCCTGGGGTACGCCCTAGGGAGAGGTGGGGCCGTCACAGGTGGTATCAGAGCTTAGGCTTCAGATATCTGTAGTGTATCCTAGGCTTGAAGTTTAGGATGCCGGACTGTGGGATTCGATTTGACTTGAAAGTTAAGCGATTGAGGGATAAAACCTATAGCTGCTTCGCGTGGTCTCTGTGCGGAGTGACCCTGGACTAAGTGGTGAATAAGTATGAGGGACTAAGTGAAGCTATGAATTGCGAATGTTATAGGTCTTAAATCTTTCTCATGGTATCTGAGGACCATAGATAGGTATGTCAGGTAGGAATTCCGATTGTAGATAGTTTACTCTTGGGACTGCAGCTCGAGATGTGAATTATCTTATTTCGGATTCTCGTGCCTGAGTACTCTAGAGTTGCGGCGCTGCTAAGGACTTGAGACTTGTATTTTGGGAACATGAACAGGCTTTGTCTGACTAGAATGAGCACAAGAGGTCAGGGACATCTAGTTTGGATAGTAAGTGACGTGAGAGACCGGACGGGCTGATACTGGGACGACTTTACCTTTTCCTTTTGATTTACCTGTATATTGTTACTACATGACGTTAGTATACCTGTGTTGATACGAACCAAGAGACACCATTGCGAACTATTCGAGTTCCCCTAGGACCCGTAACTCGAGCACGAGCTAAGAAGATGAGGGAGGAACTCCAAGGACTTGTTCATGAGATACAAGGCCAAGAAATTGTCCCCAAGGTCATTG
This sequence comes from Coffea arabica, assembly GCF_036785885.1. Taxonomy (NCBI): domain Eukaryota; kingdom Viridiplantae; phylum Streptophyta; class Magnoliopsida; order Gentianales; family Rubiaceae; genus Coffea; species Coffea arabica. The sequence continues at coordinate 22,506,044 of NC_092311.1, read as the reverse complement.
AGGGACTTGAGCATGAAGGAATGAAAGCCATCCATGTAGTGCACGTCAAAGAGAACCATGTGTGACCCTTCTCTAGTCACATTTGCTGTTTTAATTAAGTCATTGTAATAAGGGCTTAATGGTCCATAGCATTGCTTATTTACCTAAGCGATGACCTCATAAGGTTATTTACCTAAGCGATGACCTCATAAGGTTGTTTACCTAAGGGATGACCTCATAAGGTTTGGTCAAGCCCACAATTCTTAGTCTTATGGAAATAGTCAAGCCTACAATTGTTAGTCTTAGTCAAGACCACAACTCTAGACTAGTTCCACATTTAGTTGTTCATCTCTATGTAAGGCTATAAATAGCCCACACTTCCAATGGATTTAGGCATTCAATCAATAAATCAGATTTTGAGAGTTTTCTTGGTTTCTCCAAGGCTTCTTGAATACCTTAGAATTTCTCTAGGTGTTCGTGACTTATCAATCTAGAATCGCACTAGGTTGTGGCGTCTTCTACCATTATACCAAGGTTCGTTAACCACGTGATTAACGGGTTGAGGTCATCCGCTCCAAACTTGGTGTCCTCTTGTCGATCCTGAATCTAATCTTTTACGGGTTTCGTCACAAGGTTGGCGACGTTCGTATCAGTTGGTATCAGAGCTAGTTAAGAGGTATCACGTTATATCCCTTTATTTATTTCCTTTCGAGTCAAGTTGTCCAAAATTCTGTTTTCGTGTTCTAAGTTTGCTGTTCGCAATTTCCAGATTTGTTGCATCGTGTTCTTGCGTTATTTTTCCAGATTTGTTGCATCGTAAACTTGCGTCTAGTTGTTGTTAATTGCTGTGGTTAGCCTTGTTTGGTCCAGCCTTTTTTTTTGTGTCTTATTCTTGATTCTTTGTTTGTGTTTGTGTCTTGTTTCTATCCTGTTATATCCATTTAATTCCAGTCTTTTGTTCTATTTGATCATTCGAGGTTACTGTTCATCCGAAAAAAAAAAAAATCAATTTGTAGCAAGGGTTTTAGAGTCCTATCTAGTTATTACCTTGTGTTCTTGTTTACATACAAAAAAAAAAATAGCTAGCTAACCTTACAAAAATTCCTGGAAATCTGTCTTGATCAAAACTTGGGTTTCTTGAAGTTCCTGATTGTTTAAAACCACAATCTTGAAGTTCTTGGAACTTTAGTTGGGATTCTTGAAGCCAACCAAAATCTGTCTTGATCAAATCGTGAAATCTTGGATTGTTTGGGGAGGAAATCATCTTCAATTTTGTGTTTCTTGAATTCTGGAAATTAACATCTTGAATTCTTGAAAGAATCTTGAAGTTTCTGGGTTTTGGGAACCAAATCTTGGTAAACAACAAGGCTGCAAAATTTCAGCTGCCAAAATCCTTGTGTTCACTACAACAATCTTCTTTCTTGACTAAGAACATTTTAGCCACGAAATTTGACTCTTCTTGGCTGATTAGAAAACAAAAACAAAGGAAGAAGAAGAATATTCAGCCTATTCAAGTCAAATTTCCCAACCTATTCAAGTCAAATTTTCCAACCTGTTCAAAGTCAAATTTTCCACCCTTGTTCCCAAAAACAACCAAATCAGTTCCAATCTTGAACTTGACCTTAGAATTTATGGGAACCAGCAAATAGGAAGACTAATCCTTGTTTCCAAAGGATTAAGGAAGAAAAGTCAGCCTTGGGTTTCCAAAACAGTCCTACCGCAACACAAATTCATCTTCCATTCGGATTCCATCTTTGCAACCATTGGGGAATTTCTGTCCAATCATTAATTCTGGAAATTTTTGTGCATCATTAGGTCAGTTTTAAGTGTCATTCTGAATCCTCTAAGTGTCCATTTACCTACCAAAACACTGACCAGAAATGCAGCAACCAGCAGCTCAAAATTCCAGTTTTGGGTAGAGTTTTGTCTAGGATCCTTAAAATTCAACTCTGAGTCATTCATTGAGTCGTGGTCAGTCTCTTCATCTTTTGTTTTTTTTTCGTTCAAAGTGCTACAATCTTGTGACCCTGGTTGGTAAGTCGATCCACACTAGAAGGAGTTCTAACTTCTTCGAGGAGTTGACCGAGGAGCCTTGAAAATACCTTGGTGAGTTCATTAGAGTGTTCAAACACGAGAGCGAGAGTAAACACGTGAGGAAGTGTGCGAGATAAACTTTGCTTCTTTCCATTATTATTTTTTTTACCCTACCATGGCTAACGAGGGGGGAGCAAGCTCCCAAGCTTTTGATCTTAAACTTTTCACAGAAGCAATCAAAGGCGAATTGGGACGCATGATGGACCAAAAACTTGAACTAATGCACCAACGCATTGACAGCTTAGAGTTGTCTCATGGAAGCTCCAAAGGCAGCCGTGGAAAGGCTTATGCACATGAGTCTACCGACTCTAACTCAGACAACAACTATGAGCATAAGCAAAGTAGGTCCAAGCGTGAAGCTAGGCCTTCAAATGACCACATTCCGGGCATAAAGATGAAAATTCCGCCTTTCCAAGGACGATCAGACCCCGATGCCTACTTAGAGTGGGAGAAGCGGATTGAACTTGTCTTCGATTGCAATACTTACTCGGAGGAGCAAAAGGTCAAGTTGGCCGTGGTCGAATTCACCGACTACGCCGTTGTGTGGTGGGATCAACTCTCTACTAGTCGAAGGAGGAGTCGTGAACCTACCATACAAACTTGGACGGAGCTAAGACGACTAATGAGGAAGCGTTTCGTACCAAGTCACTACTACCGTGACTTGTACCAAAAGCTTCAAACCCTCAACCAAGGAGCACGAAGTGTCGAGGACTATCACAAGGAAATGGAAATACTCATGCTACGGGCAGACATCATGGAGGATCGAGAAGCAACAATGGCACGCTTCTTGAACGGATTAAGGCCCGAAATTGCTGATCAAGTGGAGTTACACCACTATGTGGAACTTGGGGACTTGGTGGAGAAGGCCATCAAGATTGAAAGGAGGATTAAGAGGAAGGGTTCAACTCGGAGTTACTCCAACTTTTCACCCTCTTATCCCCGAACTACACCACCAAAGAAAGAGGATAAAGGGCCGAGTAATTCCATCCCTTCAAGACCGAGGCCGGATACGACTAAGTGGGAGTCTAAAGCAACACCAAAGACTGCCATTGAGTTGAGCTTGGGGCGAAATCGAGATACTAGATGCTTCAAATGCCAAGGCCGAGGGCATATTGCTAGCCAATGCCCGAACCAACGCACTATGATCATCTTACCCAATGGTGAGTTTCTCACTGATGATGAAGATGAGAAGGAGGAGTTGCCATCCCTTGAGGAAGAAGAGGAAGAAGAGGAAGCATTGCCCATCGATGAACGAGTTGGACTCGTTGTCAGACGAGCCTTAGCAACCCAAGTGAAAGCCGCTGACCATGCACAAAGGGAGAACATTTTCTACACCCGTTGCTATATCAAAGGCAAGGTATGTAGTTTGATCATAGATGGAGGTAGTTGTGCTAATGTTGCTAGTGCCTTGATGGTGGAGAAACTAGCACTACCCACTCTACGACATCCAACACCGTATCGTTTGCAATGGTTGAACGATAGCGGGGATGTTCGTGTGACCAAGCAAGTCCAAGTACCTTTCCGAATTGGAAAGTATGAGGACGTGGTGTTATGCGACGTGGTCCCTATGCAAGCATGTCACATACTATTGGGGAGACCATGGCAATTCGACAAGGGAGTTACATTCGATGGCATTACTAATAAATACTCTTTCAAGCAAGGCGAGAAGAGGATTGTGCTTGTGCCACTCACTCCTATTCAAGTTCGTGAAGATCAAGAAAGCTTGATCAAGGAAAGTGAGCTCGAGAATGAGAAGAAAAAAATAGAAAAAGCCGAGAGCTCAACAGAAAATGATAAGGCCGAGAAAATTGAGAGGAAAAAAACATATGGTGAGCCGGCCAAAATTGAAAAGAGAGAGAAAAGGCAAAATCTATTGATAAAAGCCAATGCAGTAAGAAAAGTTTTGAGTGTTAATACACCCATCTTTGTACTTTTGTGCAAAGAGGTGTTGGTTGTTACAAGTGATCTTACTAACACTCTACCATCTAGTATTGTCTCTCTTTTGCAGGATTATGAGGATGTCTTTCCCGATGAGATTCCAAATGGACTACCACCAATAAGGGGAATTGAGCATCAAATTGACTTGGTTCCAGGTGCCCCACTTCCTAACAGACCAGCCTACAAAATGGGTCCAGATGAGACAAAGGAGCTCCAACGCCAAATCGAAGAGCTTCTAACAAAGGGATGGGCACGAGAAAGCTTGAGCCCATGTGCGGTTCCCGTCATCTTGGTGCCTAAAAAGGATGGAAGTTGGCGAATGTGCACTGACTGTAGGGCCGTTAATGCAATAACGGTAAAATATCGTCACCCTATTCCTAGACTTGATGATATGTTAGATGAGCTATATGGTGCTGTGATTTTCACTAAAATTGATCTAAAAAGCGGTTATCATCAAATTAGGATGAAAGAGGGGGATGAATGGAAAACAGCCTTTAAAACCAAACATGGCTTGTACGAGTGGTTAGTTATGCCATTTGGACTAACTAATGCACCTAGTACGTTCATGAGATTGATGAACCATGTACTTCGTCCATTCCTTGGAAAATTTGTAGTTGTATATTTTGACGATATCCTGATTTATAGTAGGAGCTTAGATGAGCATGTTGAACATGTGAAGCTTGTTCTTGATGTACTTCGAAGGGAAAAGCTCTATGCTAACCTTAAGAAGTGCTCCTTTTGTACTGATCAACTTGTCTTCCTAGGCTTTGTTGTGAGTAAACAGGGAATCAAAGTGGACGAGGAGAAGGTTAAAGCAATTCGAGAATGGCCTACTCCAAGCACGGTGGGTGAGGTACGTAGCTTCCACGGTCTTGCTAGTTTTTATAGACGATTTGTTAAAGATTTTAGTACCATTGCTGCACCTCTAACTGCTGTAATTAAGAAAAATGAGCCATTTGTGTGGAGAGATGCTCAAGTACGTGCTTTCCAAATGCTTAAACATCAACTCACACATGCACCACTACTTGCATTACCATGCTTTGACAAGATGTTTGAAATAGAGTGTGATGCATCTGGGGTGGGTATTGGAGCTGTCCTAATGCAAGAGGGCAAACCAATTGCATACTTTAGTGAAAAACTCAATGGGGCAGTTTTGAACTATTCCACTTATGATAAGGAGTTGTACTCCTTAATCCGTGCTTTAGAAACTTGGCAACATTACTTGAGACCAAGGGAATTTGTCATACACACTGACCATGAGTCGCTTAAGCACATTAAGTCACAATACAAGTTGAATAAGCGTCATGTTAGGTGGATTGCATTTATTGAAACCTTCCCTTATGTGATTAAGTACAAAGTGGGGAAAACTAATGTTGTTGCTGATGCATTATCACGTCGGTACTCTTTGCTTACTCAACTTGATGCAAGGTTGTTAGGATTTGAATTAGTTAAAGAGTTATACACCAATGACCCAGATTTCTCAGGTATTTATGACTCTTGTGGTTCAGCAACTCAAGGTAAATTCTACATCCTTGATGGATTTCTTTTCTACCTCAATCGACTATGTATACCTAACTGCTCTATTCGCTCTTTACTTGTTAGGGAAGCACATGGAGGTGGCTTGATGGGACACTTTGGCGTGGCTAAAACCTTAGCTATCCTTCAAGAGCACTTCCATTGGCCAAGGATGAAACGAGATGTGGAGCGAATGGTGGCTAAATGCATTACTTGCCACAAAGCTAAGTCTAAACTTCAACCCTATGGCCTTTATAGTCCTTTACCTGTACCTAAGGAACCTTGGACCGACATTTCCATGGATTTTGTTTTAGGGTTGCCTAGGTCAAAGAGGGGAAATGATAGCATCTTTGTTATTGTTGACAGATTTTCAAAAATGGCACATTTTATACCATGTCACAAAACAGATGATGCATCGCACATTGCTGATTTATTTTTCAAAGAAATCATTAGATTGCATGGCATGCCTAGGACAATTGTCTCTGATAGGGATGTCAAATTTTTGAGTTACTTTTGGAAAACTTTGTGGGGAAAATTGGGTACCAAATTGCTATTTTCTACTACTAGTCACCCACAAACTGATGGCCAAACTGAGGTTGTCAATCGTACACTATCTACACTCTTGCGTGCCATCATTAGAAAAAACATTAGAACCTGGGAAGAGTGTTTACCCCATGTTGAGTTTGCATACAATCGTACGGTGCATAGTTCTACTCATTTTTCACCATTTGAAATAGTCTATGGTTTTAACCCTTTAACACCACTAGACTTATCACCTTTACCTTCTTCTGAGCACATTAACATGGATGGTGCTAAACGAGCAGATTTTGTCAAGAAATTACACCAGCAGGTACGCCTAAACATTGAGCGAAGGATGGACCAAGTTGCTCAACGGGTTAACAAGGGACGCCAACGCGTTGTGTTTGAACCTGGTGACTGGGTGTGGTTACATCTACGCAAGGAAAGGTTCCCAGTCCAAAGGCGCAATAAATTACTTCCCCGAGGAGATGGGCCGTTCCAAGTCATCAAGCGCATCAATGACAATGCTTACAAACTGGACCTACCCGGTGAGTACAATGTGAGCGCTACATTCAATGTCTCTGATCTATCTCCTTTTCTTGCAGACGATGAAGCTGATTTGAGGACAAATCCTTTTGAAGAGGAGGGGGATGATACGAACCAAGAGACACCATTGCGAACTATTCGAGTTCCCCTAGGACCCGTAACTCGAGCACGAGCTAAGAAGATGAGGGAGGAACTCCAAGGACTTGTTCATGAGATACAAGGCCAAGAAATTGTCCCCAAGGTCATTGAGGGACTTGAGCATGAAGGAATGAAAGCCATCCATGTAGTGCACGTCAAAGAGAACCATGTGTGACCCTTCTCTAGTCACATTTGCTGTTTTAATTAAGTCATTGTAATAAGGGCTTAATGGTCCATAGCATTGCTTATTTACCTAAGCGATGACCTCATAAGGTTATTTACCTAAGCGATGACCTCATAAGGTTGTTTACCTAAGGGATGACCTCATAAGGTTTGGTCAAGCCCACAATTCTTAGTCTTATGGAAATAGTCAAGCCTACAATTGTTAGTCTTAGTCAAGACCACAACTCTAGACTAGTTCCACATTTAGTTGTTCATCTCTATGTAAGGCTATAAATAGCCCACACTTCCAATGGATTTAGGCATTCAATCAATAAATCAGATTTTGAGAGTTTTCTTGGTTTCTCCAAGGCTTCTTGAATACCTTAGAATTTCTCTAGGTGTTCGTGACTTATCAATCTAGAATCGCACTAGGTTGTGGCGTCTTCTACCATTATACCAAGGTTCGTTAACCACGTGATTAACGGGTTGAGGTCATCCGCTCCAAACTTGGTGTCCTCTTGTCGATCCTGAATCTAATCTTTTACGGGTTTCGTCACAAGGTTGGCGACGTTCGTATCACGTAGTTACTGTTCATTCGAATACAAATCTGTCCAGCCTTGTTGTTTTTGTTATCCAACTTGTTTACTTGGTTTTCAAATCTGGATTTTTGGCAAAACTTGTTGGAATTTTGTGAATCTTGAAGAGAACTTACAATAGTCTTGAGCTTCTTGAATTCTTGACCACAATCTTGAAATTTCTGAAGTTCCTGACAACTTCCTTGGAAGTTCTTGAAAGATCTTGGAGTTCTTGGTAGTTATTATTTGTGGACTTCCTTGTTTTGTGTCGTGGTTGATAGTTGTAGTCAAGAAAAAAAAAACAGAAAACAAAAACGAAAAAAAAAGAAAGAAAAAAGGAATCGGTTGGCAAGAAAAAAAAAAGGGAAAGGAAAGAAAGGGGCAACCGAATTGTTTTGAATAGGGAACCAAATCTGATTTGTGCAATCTTTCTTGGAATAGAATTTGGAAGTTACCAAACGTTGTTTCAAGAAGATTACCAAAGGTTGTTTCAAGAAGGTTACCAAAAGTTGTTTCAAGAAGATTACCAAAAGTTGTTTCAAGAAGGTTACCAAAAGTTGCTCAAGAGGAAAAGGATTTTCAAAAGATTTCCAAAAACTAACTTGTTTCCAAAATCAATTAGGAAACTAAGTAAAGCACTTGGATAACTCTTTGTACTCACTTGGACACTCTCTCTCCTACCTTTTTAGGAAACTTTCCCAAACTCTCTCATCCTTTTTTTTTTTTTTTTGGAAACTTTCCTAAATTCTCTCATCCATTTTTTGGAAACTTTCCTAAATTCTCTCATCCATTTTTTTTGGAAATTTTCCTAAAACTCTCTCATCCATTTTTTTTGGAAACTTTCCTAAATTCTCTCATCCATTCATCCATTTTTAGGAAATTTTCCTAAAACTCTCTCATCTATTTTTTGGAAACTTTCCTAAATTCTCTCATCCATTTTTTAGGAAACTCTCCTCAAATTCTCTCATCCATTTTTAGGACCTTTCCTATATTCTCTCATCCACTTTAGGAAACTCTCCTATATTCTCTCATCCACTTTTGGAAAATCTCCTATATTCTCTTCCTAGATTTTAGGAAACTTTCCTACATTTTCTCCTACATTTTTGCTCCTATATTTTCTCCTAGATTTTAGGAACACTTTCCTACTTTTTCTCCTACATTCTTGTGGTTACACTTGTGGAAAGGTTGGTAACGGTTGTTGGACTTGAGCAGCATTTCTCAACTACCTAATCCAACAGGTAAAGGTATTTGGTAAGTCCATTAGAACGCTTCGAGAGATACACGAGGGATGAGCACATACACGTGAGCTTGTGTGACGTGAGGAATCTCCTTTTCTTTGCTTACCATTTTGGCAGGTCACGCACTCATGCCTAGAGAAGTTGCATCTTACCGATACAACCAAGAATTCTTGGAAAATGAGCCTTTCAAGAGGAGGGGTCTCAAGATGCCTACTCACAAGTACTCTAGTTCCATGCAATCCAGTTCACAACATGGGTATCATTCACTCCGGGAGGAGATGCAACGCCACCGTGCTTTGTGTGTATATGAAAGGTATAAACAAGATTGTGATGAGTGTGAGAAGGACCAAAGAAGTCTGCGTAGAGCATCTAAATCGAGGTCAACTTCAAGCAAACGAGGTGCATCTAAGAAGTGTCTTGACAATCAAGACGAGGAGTTTGAGAATTCTCGAATTGAGTCAAAGCTTCGTGAATCAAAGGATAAATTCCGAAGTCGGACTAATGCATTGATTGATTCTATGATGGAAAGACTTAGCCAAGTATGGGATTCCCACTTGGAGCAACTTAATCATGTGTCGACTGGTGGTAACAAAGGAAATATTCATCCTAGTCCCTCGTCGATTGAAGAGCCCTCTATGAATGAGATGCAACTAAGCCATGAACATAATCCGAACTCAAGTGCAATGAATGGACAATGGTCCGAGACAAATGGAGTGGGAAAAGGCAAGAATAGTTTGGCCTTATTGATGAGTAAAGAGGAGGAGTTGGCCATGTTCGCAAAAGTTGAAAGTCTGGACGTGTTGTTTGCTAACAAGCTAACATGTGTTTTGTTTAGTACCTCTTCTTTTGTGCAGATTAAACAAAGTCAAGTAGAGTTGGTCATGGCATGTTCCATTCCCATGTCACTTGGACACTTTGCGAGTTTCCATGGAGTTTGTCTTCTAGGAGCTAAATCTCTTTGGTCTCAATTCATGGAACCATGTCAACTCAAACCCGTCCACACCATTGGAGGATTGATTCGAGCTCGTCTTAAAAGGGAAATTTCAGATTCTACTGCTTGTTCTCTACCTATGGTTTATTCCTCACCTTTGCCTTATTTTGAGCATGATACTAGCACTAACTCTTGTCGCTCTCATGTAGGTGTTAAAGAGAAGTGTAAAGGACTAGCACTGGCATCTCAAGTTGAATCAATTGGTAGAAGGAATATTGAAGTGTCAAAGGGAGTTTTCTCATTTCCATCTTGCTCTACACCTTCTTACCATCTAGTTAATAATGTACCATTAGTTCTTTACCCGATTTCCGAATTGCTTCAAGTTGAAGGTTATTTTGTTTTTGTAGGTTGTAATGCTGTCCAAAATTTTCCAACTATGGTTAAGGACTTGCAACCCGATTTCGTGCTTATTCCTGCTGAAAGTGGAGCATGTTCGTGCTTCTTCACATGTCCAAAAGCTGGTCACCACGAGCTTACTTCACCAACTCCAACTTGCACAAATTCATATGATTCGTATGGAGTGCGTCTCACTTCATTGCTGCCACTTTTGTCGGGTGATACCCACAAATGTGTCAATAAAGATCCGAACGTTGGTCTTACATCACTGGTTCGTACTTCTAGGGAAGTGCAACCCGATTGGTTCAATGTTTCACCTCCAAATAGGCAAGTTGTGCCAAATCAGCAACAACCAGGGACGAGTCATACCACCTTGACAAACCCGATTTGGAATTTCTCTTGCTCCCATGAGCATCATTCTGAAGATCCTTATCTTGTGCATGAGAATGGTGACACTATAACAATGCATGGCCGAAGGATGATTAGAGCGCTTTGGATTGCTACCTGGAAGTTTCGCGAGCCTTACACAAGCTCTTTCCTATCTTGGCGCATGTCCTTGTTTGAGAGCCTAATGAAGCTGACCAAACGACATTTAACTTGGCTCGTGACCTTTCATTTGTTCCCAACGTGGCTGACTTCCAAACGCACTATCGATTTGAGTTGTCATACTACTAACTCTTGTTAGTATCTTCCATCCCCATCTAGATTTGAGGACAAATCCTTCTTAAGAGGAGGGGACTGATGTGTGCACGGACCTTGGCCCACCAATGACCCAGTTCAAGTACCATTGGGCCCAGTCACATGTGCACGGGCTAAGCAATTCAAGGAACGTTCAAGACCAACATGGAGTTCACAAAGATATTGAGGGCTTGGAGAGAGACAATCGAGCCATTTACACCATGATCCAAGCCCACGAAGAGTCAAGCGGGCCACCAAGAGAATAAGGCCTTAGGCCCCATCAATTAGTTAGCAATTAGTTAATGATTAAGTAAGAGCATGGGCCGGCCCATCTTGTTCCAAGAGCATGGGCCGACTTTTTCCTTTACCTAGCCCCTTTAGGGTTTTAGTCACTTTAGCCTATAAATAGGCTTGCTTTGTAAGGTTTTAGGGAGACGTTTTATCAATAAAGTTTTGCATATTTTCGATTCTTCTTGAGAGAGAGATTCGACCCCTTTACTTGCTTTGGCAAGGGTTTTGAGCAGTCTTGCGTCCTGTCCTAGATTGTTCTACCGACCTATTCCCCTGGAGTATTCACCTTCATCGGAGTGTCGTCTACCGTCTTGAATCAAATCGTGTCGTCCGTTTGGTTCTAGATCCCGCAATTCCAAGCGTTGGACGTCCTCGCTAGATCTTTGGGCAAACGTGCTACGTGTCTCGAAACGTGTTGATCGAGGAACGTATCAAAAGACAAGTAAATTTTGCTGTATTTCAATTCGAAGGACCAGCCCGCGCGTGGTGGAATGTAATTAAGGCCAAGTGGGAAAGAGAACAGACGGTATGGACATGGGCGAACTTTGTAAGGGAATTTAATGAAAAGTATCTCCCACCTTTAGTCCAAGAAAGGAGGGAGGACGAATTTATTGGGTTGCGTCAAGGAACCCTAAGTGTGGCTGAATATGAGACCAAATTTACTAGACTGTCTAAATTCGCTTCCGAATTGGTGGTAACGGAGCGACGGAGAATAAGACGATTTATACAAGGACTAAATTTGGAAATCCAGGAGGCATTAGCGGCAGTTCAAGTTAATACGTTTACAGAGGCTCTTGAGAAGGCCCAAAGAATTGAGGATGTGAAAGCCCAAGTAAAAGCCTTTCAAACGCGGAAAAGAGATACATCCAGCAGTATACCTGAGGAATCTGGAGAAAAGATACTGCTCTCCAAAGTGCAAAAAGTGAACCATTCACCTCGCCCACCTTGGACATTAAGAGCAGTCGATGAAAGGTCCATGAAAGGAAGTCAGATCGGATCAAAGGACATTTCTCGAGAAGATCCAACAGTAGTTCCTCGATTGGCCTGTGGATACTGTGGAAAGGCAAATCACACTGAGAATGATTGCTGGCGAAAAGGGGGAAAATGTTTGATTTGTGGGAGTAGCAATCATCAACTTAGCAATTGCCCGAAGAAACAGCCACGAGAGGGTAGTACTCAACAAGTGGAAGGAATGTGATGCCCCGAAAAAAAATGAGTTTGAGAACCTGGAAATTTTCTAATTTTCTAGGGTTTATTTTATTTAATCGCCCGCCTTTTCTTCATTTTCTTTATTAGAAAAATTCCCCAGATAAAGTTTATGAGCAAAAATAGTTTTAAAATGATTTTTCTAGTATCGGTTAGTTTTTGAGAAATTAAAAGCGTATTTTGGACGTGGGACCCGCAAGTGCGGTAAATGCATTATATTTTTGACAACTTGTTGGAAATTTGTATTAAGTGATATTATTTTACAAAGTGTTAAGATATTTGTATTAGAGAGACAAAAAGATAAGTTTTAAACCAAAAGGTGACAAGTGTCACCATTTGATTGGGCTTACCTTAAGACCTTTCTTACCATTGACTTAAATAACCAAAAATGACCCAAAATATCTTCATTTCTAAGCTTCATATGGCCGACCACCTTCAAGCAATAAGGGAAGAAAAGCTCTCCAATTTCTTTGCTCCAAGCTTGCTTAATCTTCACTTTTAACCGTTTAATTTTAGTTTTACTCCATAAAACCTCTTCACTTAGTGTTTGTGAGTTGTTTGGTGGAGTTGTTTGGAAAGTTAAGGTGACCAATAGCTCTCTCTCTCTTGTGTTCAAGGTAAGTTGTGAAGAACCACCCTCCTCCCTTAATTGATGCTTAAATCATGCTTAGAGGTTGTATGAGATGCAATTTTATGGATTAAATCTTGAGTTTTGGTTGAATGATGAAGTTTTATTATTTTTGGGAATTTTTCTGTTTTAATATAAGCATGATTGTGTGGCTATCTATGATGATTGGAAATGGTATATAATGATTCTAGAAGGTGGAAAAAGTGGAAGATTGCAAGTAAATTCTGTTTTGGAAGAAATATGGAAAATTAGGGTTCTTGGTTCTTCATTCTGTCCGAATTTTTAGTTCCAAGTTAGAGGCCGAATTGGCCTTGGCTTAAAACATGAAAGTTGTAGGGAATGACATTTTAGAGGTGCCTACAAAATTTCAGATCAATCAAAGTAGTGCAGAATGAGATAAGTCGAAATTACTATTGCTGTTCTGGTTTTACCCGAAATTGAGAACTGCGCCTGTAATTGGTTGTTTTGGCTGGAATTTCTTCCGAATTGGTTGTTGAGGCCTTCTGATGAAATTTATCCCTGTTTCTTATCTTTCAGGTGGTTTTGGAATTTCTGGATTTGGACTTGGAGAGCCTGAGTTATGATGTTTCCGCTAGAATGCGTTTTGTGAATCTGTTTTTGTGATTCTGGTATGGTATCTTGCATTTTTGACCTGGTTACACTCGGAACTGGGTTGAGTGACCTTCTGTAATATTGTAACCCTGTCTCTTAGCTTCGAAACGGTAGGTCTTGTACCTTCATCCGACAATCGTAGTGCCTTTGGTACCCTTACCACAAAATGACGTCAAAAACTGTTTTTCTGGTTTTGAGCTTAACTTTCGTTTCCGGACTTTTCCCTAGCTTGACTTGTACTTGTCTTACTTGGAGCTTGCTGAATGGCTGCTGAATGACTATTGGATGAACTTGTTGTTGTGGGTGTACCTTTGGGTTGGAATGAGGAAATAATGAAGCCATGATGGCTGGAAAAATAAGCAAATTCAGGGGAAGTGCTGTCCGAACTTTGAAAGGACTTGATTGCATTGAGTTTGTGATCTAAGACTTGGATTTGAGCAAGGCAATGTTATATGATGGATGATTTCTGAGCCATGGAGGTGAGTGACCTCAAACTATTTCTAAAGTTATTCATGAATCGTTTCCTGCATTATTTACTTTTGAATTGTTTCCAAAGTTACTTTCGAACCGCTTTCCCGCATTATTTACCTTTAAACTGTTTCCAAAGTTACTTTTGAACTGTTTTCTTACATATCATGCGTGCTTGCATATCAGTGTCTTGTTATTATTGATTTTGCTTACAATGATTGTTAAAACGAGTTTTTTAGGCGAGTGTGTACTTTCTCGCACTCGACCTAAATAAATATGAAATTTTCAATGATTAATGATTAAATGCTACTTGCGCATGAATGTAAGCCTTTTGGGCTGAACTGGCCATTGCACCTTGTTACCGGTCGTCTCGAGCCAGAAGCGGACTCGGTCGGGCGACTAGGAACTTGGGTGAACGTTTCGGTATACTCGAGTATTACCTTGTAGGTTGGTGGAGCCTGGCCAAAAGCCAGGGGACGGGGTGAATGAATGCACGAATGAAACCAAATGCAATGAAATGACAGGAGAACGAACGTATCCTTTTCATGAATGTTACTATCGCTTTCGAATTGGCCTTGACTTAAAACATGAAAGTTGTAGGGAATGACATTTTAGAGGTGTCTACAAAATTTCAGGTCAATCGGAGTAGTGTAGAATGAGATAAGTCGAAATTACTATTGCTGTTCTGGTTTTACCCGAAATTGAGAACTGCGCCTGTAATTGGTTGTTTTGGCTGGAATTTCTTCCGAATTGGTTGTTGAGACCTTCTGATGAAATTTATCCCTGTTTCTTATCTTTCAGATGGTTTTGGAATTTCTGGATTTGGACTTGGAGAGCCTGAGTTATGATGTTTCCGCTAGAATGCGTTTTGTGAATCTGTTTTTGTGATTCTGGTATGGTATCTTGCATTTTTGACCTGGTTACACTCGGAACTGGGTTGAGTGACCTTCTGTAATATTGTAACCCTGTCTCTTAGCTTCGAAACGGTGGGTCTTGTACCTTCATCCGACAATCGTAGTGCCTTTGGTACCCTTACCACAAAATGACGTCAAAAACTATTTTTCTGGTTTTGAGCTTAACTTTCGTTTCCGGACTTTTCCCTAGCTTGACTTGTACTTGTCTTACTTGGAGCTTGCTGAATGGCTGCTGAATGACTATTGGATGAACTTGTTGTTGTGGGTGTACCTTTGGGTTGGAATGAGGAAATAATGAAGCCATGATGGCTGGAAAAATAAGCAAATTCAGGGGAAGTGCTGTCCGAACTTTGAAAGGACTTGATTGCATTGAGTTTGTGATCTAAGACTTGGATTTGAGCAAGGCAATGTTATATGATGGATGATTTCTGAGCCATGGAGGTGAGTGACCTCAAACTATTTCTAAAGTTATTCATGAATCGTTTCCTGCATTATTTACTTTTGAATTGTTTCCAAAGTTACTTTCGAACCGCTTTCCCGCATTATTTACCTTTAAACTGTTTCCAAAGTTACTTTTGAACTGTTTTCTTACATATCATGCGTGCTTGCATATCAGTGTCTTGTTATTATTGATTTTGCTTACAATGATTGTTAAAACGAGTTTTTTAGGCGAGTGTGTACTTTATCGCACTCGACCTAAATAAATATGAAATTTTCAATGATTAATGATTAAATGCTACTTGCGCATGAATGTAAGCCTTTTGGGCTGAACTGGCCATTGCCCCTTGTTACCGGTCGTCTCGAGCCAGAAGCGGACTCGGTCGGGCGACTAGGAACTTGGGTGAACGTTTCGGTATACTCGAGTATTACCTTGTAGGTTGGTGGAGCCTGGCCAAAAGCCAGGGACGGGGTGAATGAATGCACGAATGAAACCAAATGCAATGAAATGACAGGAGAACGAACGTATCCTTTTCATGAATGTTACTATCGCTTTCCATTGTAAATGTTTCGTGAATTATTGATACTCCATATTGAAATGACATCATTGAAATGAACGATTGTGAAACTGATTTGATAACTGATTTTACTGGTTACTCGCTGAGCTTCTAGCTCACCCCAAAATGTTTTATTCCCCTCCACAGGGCTCAAGGCGAAGGAGTGGCTTGTAGTGTTTATTCATGGATTATCTCATGTATGGATTGAACTTGGATTCCTTTTGTGTAATCATTCATATCGGGATTGTATTGAACGTTTAGAATTGATTGGATGTGTAATAGTCAAGATTTGGACTTCCTCCTGTATAATAATTGTGATCAAGGATCAGAGTGGCAGTGGAAGCGTGGACGCTTCGCTTTTGATATGTAAATGTTGGAATATTTGATTTTTATTTGAGACTTTATCTTGTATTTGTTTGAGGACTGTAGTGATCGACTGAGTCCTGGCGAGAGCTGGGCAGGCGGCCCGCCGAACCCTCTGGTTCGCCTTAGGGGGAGGTGGGGTCGTGACAAGGAACCAAACTGAAACAAATTCATGAAAGAGGAAACCGAACAAAGGTATCAACACAAGTTTATGCCGTAGATCAGCACCGAGTTCTGGGGTCCTCCGAGGCGACGGAAGGTATGAATTTCGAGGTCGAAATTCTTTTAAGGGGGAGAGAGTGTGAGGACTCGCAAATTTCTTATATTTTTCTCAAAAATGCCTTTTATTTGGAAATTATTCATTTATTATAGCCTACTACCCAGTAATTCCATAATAAGTGCAAATGAACCTAGAAAGTAGGGTTTCACTTTTCGGTTTCAAGACTGGAGCAAATTAGGGTTTTCGCGATTTTTCACCGGATGATTTTTCGGTACGAAGCAAGGATCAAATTTGGTGATTAAAAGTGACTTTTAGGTGAGAAATAATATGTGATTAGAAGCAATGATACAAGGTTAGTGAATAGGAAGTAAAAACCCTAATACGTGCGATTTAAGGAAAAACGGTGCGAACCGACGTGTACCGCGCACTACCTATTGAACGCACCGCTGGACCACCACTTTCTTACCACATGAGCTCATTGATATTTGAGCAAAATATCCCCACATTTCCAGCTGCCTTTGACCGAAATTTGTGGCCAAAAGTGCAAGGAGAAGAAAGAGAAAATTTTGTGATTGTGGTTGATCCAAGTGTTGGCAAAACTTGTGGCTTAGACTAATCCTAATCTTCTTGCCTTTTAATCACCATAGAGCAGCCTTTCTTCTTCATTTTTCCTTGAGCTTGGCCGAGACAAGAGAGAGAGAAAGGGGGAGCAAGAGAAAACAATTTTCTTCTTGATTTGCACCATCTAAGTGAGGAATCAAAATTCTAAACCGATTAAAGAGTGAGTTGTGGGCTTGGGAAGCTAGGGGAACTAAAAATTTCCAAAGGTGGTGAAGTATCACTCTTTCAAGCTTTGTTTTGAGGTATAAGATCTGATCATGGTTCTTGTTCTTTTAATTTCTGGTTTAAGATGTTATCTAGCTCATGTTTTGATTAGACTACAAGTTATACAAGTTGTTGTGATGATTTTGGATGATATATGCAAGTTAGGGTTTGATGATTTTCTGCCTAAACTTGTTGTATGGTTAGTATATGTTGTATATAAGATTATATAAGGGGCTTTGGTAGTGATTGGAACAAGGAAAGGAAGAAAATTCAATTGAAAACCAAAATTTCCAGATTTCTGGAATTTCATGTTTCAGTTCTGCCCGGTACTGTTACTCATAGTTAGAGGCCGAATTAGGCTTGGCATAAAACATAAAAGTTGTATAGAATGATATTTTATAGGTGCATACAAAATTTCAACTCAATCAGAGCAACGTAGCCTGTGAAAAGACCAATTTACCCCTGCTGCCCTGTTTCTACCCGAACTTGATAATTGCCTCTGTAATTGGTTAATTTGATTCGGAATGCTTCTGATTTAGTTGTTGATGTCTTCTTAAGAATTGTATCCTTGTATCTTAGTTTTCGGATGGCTTTGGAATCACTTGATTTGGACTTAGGGAGCCTGACTTGTGATATTTGAGCGAGAATGCGGTTTGTAAACCTGTTTTGACGGTGCTGGTTTGGTATACTGATCTTTTGACCTAGTTGCACTACAAACTGGACTGAGTGACCTTCTTCAATCTTGTATCCCTTTCTCTTAGCTTCGAAATGGTATAAGTTTCACCTCAATCCGATAAGCGTAGCCTCGGATGTACCCATTCCGCAAAACCCTATCAAATCTGTTTTTTTTGTAAACTTCATTTCCGCATTTGTTATTAGTTGATTTATGTCCTTGTATTGTCTTGAGCCTATGGAACGGCTATTGAAATGCATTTGTGTTGTGTATAAACTTGGGCTTGAATGAGAAAAATAATGAAGCCAAAATGGCTGGAAAATTAGGTAAACACAAAGGGCGTGCTGCCCAAATTTTCGCTCAAGGACTAAGTTTCTATTTGAATTTGTATATTTTCGTTTGGCAAATACTATGATCGTTTTACCATTCCAAAACATGATACCTCTTCAATTTGAAACGCCAAATGTTTACTTACTCTGTACCCAAAATATAGAAGTATGAGTTAGGGTTTTATCGGCCACAAGTGAACTACTTTCAAGTACGGTTTTAAGAGTCTTCCTTTTCCATATGATTTTCATCAAAACCCTTGTTATATAACCTCTACTTGAATATATAGTGACTTTTAGTCATACAAACGATTCTTTACGATTCCGAAAAATATTTTCTTAGCCTATCTATTTGTCTTTTGATTTGTCGTTAGTCAAATGTTTTCCGTTGGAATTCTATAAGCCTTTTGAGCTTGGTTTTGCGATTGATTTTGAAACCCTAGTTATTTTCATCCTTGGGTCCAAACAACCCTCTTTTTACTTGAAAGTTATCTTTACACGTTTTACTCCTAATTAGTCGGGTTTCTTCGTTTCCCCTTAAATGTTTTGCTCGATAAACTGTAATATGTTCTCTTGTTCAATCTTAGGTTTCATTGGTGACTAAGGGTAATATCCGGAAGGATATTTTGCACGTTATTTTACATAACTAGGTGAGTGTTCTTTGTTTGTTATATTTTTTTGACTTATTGGCTTGTTATTATTGATTGATAATGTGTTAAGTGCTTTTAATGATTGTTAAAACGAGTTTTCTAGGCGAGTGTGTACTTTATCGCACTCGACCTAAATAAATGTAAAATTTTCAATGATCAAATGATTAAATGCTAGTTGCGCATGAATGTAAGCCGTTTGGCTGAACTGGGCCCTGCCCTTCGTTACCGATCGACTCGAGCCAGAAGCGGACTCGGTCGGGCGATATGGTGACCCTGGGTGAATTTGGTATATTCGAGTATTACCTTGTAGTCCGGCTACGTCCGGATGGGTGGAGTCCGGCCAACGTCCGGAAGGGGATGAATGAACGAACGAAGGCACGAGGGTTTACTTCTCAAAAAGGAAATTTTCAAATAATTGGAGGAATAAGGGGAAATGTCTGGGGAACGAACGAACGAACGAATAGCTCCATGTGAGCCCGTATCCTTTTAATGAATGTTACTATCGCTTTCCATTGTAAATGTTTCTTGAATTATTGGTACTCCATGTTTAATGTATTGAATTGATTGTTTGATTATCTGTTCGGAACCTCTGATACGAACCAAGAGACACCATTGCGAACTATTCGAGTTCCCCTAGGACCCGTAACTCGAGCACGAGCTAAGAAGATGAGGGAGGAACTCCAAGGACTTGTTCATGAGATACAAGGCCAAGAAATTGTCCCCAAGGTCATTGAGGGACTTGAGCATGAAGGAATGAAAGCCATCCATGTAGTGCACGTCAAAGAGAACCATGTGTGACCCTTCTCTAGTCACATTTGCTGTTTTAATTAAGTCATTGTAATAAGGGCTTAATGGTCCATAGCATTGCTTATTTACCTAAGCGATGACCTCATAAGGTTATTTACCTAAGCGATGACCTCATAAGGTTGTTTACCTAAGGGATGACCTTATAAGGTTTGGTCAAGCCCACAATTCTTAGTCTTATGGAAATAGTCAAGCCTACAATTGTTAGTCTTAGTCAAGACCACAACTCTAGACTAGTTCCACATTTAGTTGTTCATCTCTATGTAAGGCTATAAATAGCCTACACTTCCAATGGTTTTGGCATTCAATCAATAAATCAGATTTTGAGAGTTTTCTTGGTTTCTCCAAGGCTTCTTGAATACCTTAGAATTTCTCTAGGTGTTCGTGACTTATCAATCTAGAATCGCACTAGGTTGTGGCGTCTTCTACCATTATACCAAGGTTCGTTAACCACGTGATTAACGGGTTGAGGTCATCCGCTCCAAACTTGGTGTCCTCTTGTCGATCCTGAAACTAATCTTTTACGGGTTTCGTCACAAGGTTGGCGACGTTCGTATCAGTTGGTAATCAGAGCTAGTTAAGAGGTATCACGTTATATCCCTTTATTTATTTCCTTTCGAGTCAAGTTGTCCAAAATTCTGTTTTCGTGTTCTAAGTTTGCTATCCGCAATTTCCAGATTTGTTGCATCGTGTTCTTGCGTTATTTTTCCAGATTTGTTGCATCATAAACTTGCGTCTAGTTGTTGTTAATTGCTGTGGTTAGCCTTGTTTAGTCCAGCATTTTTTTTTGTGTCTTATTCTTGATTCTTTGTTTGTGTTTGTGTCTTGTTTCTATCCTGTTATATCCATTCAATTCCAGTCTTTTGTTCTATTTGATCATTCGAGGTTACTGTTCATCCGAAAAAAATCAGTTTGTAGCAAGGGTTTTAGAAGTCCTATCTAGTTATTACCTTGTGTTCTTGTTTACATACAAAAAAAAAAAAAAATAGCTGGCTAACCTTACAAAAATTCCTGGAAATCTGTCTTGATCAAAACTTGGGTTTCTTGAAATTCCTAATTGTTTAAAACCACAATCTTGAAGTTCTTGGAACTTTAGTTGGGATTCTTGAAGCCAACCAAAATCTGTCTTGATCAAATCGTGAAATCTTGGATTGTTTGGGGAGGAAATCATCTTCAATTTTGTGTTTCTTGAATTCTGGAGATTAACATCTTGAATTCTTGAAAGAATCTTGAAGTTTCTGGGTTTTGGGAACCAAATCTTGGTAAACAACAAGGCTGCAAAATTTTAGCTGCCAAAATCCTTGTCTTCACCACAACAATCTTCTTTCTTGACTAAGAACATTTTAGCCACGAAATTTGACTCTTCTTGGCTGATTAGAAAACAAAAAAAAAAAAAAAAAGGAAGAAGAAGAATATTCAGCCTATTCAAGTCAAATTTTCCAACCTGTTCAAGTCAAAATTTTCCACCCTTGTTCCCAAAAACAACCAAATCAGTTCCAATCTTGAACTTGACCTTAGAATTCATAGGAACTAGCAAATAGGAAGACTAATCCTTGTTTCCAAAGAATTAAGGAAGAAAAGTCAGCCTTGGGTTTCCAAAAAAAAAAATCCCACCGCAACACAAATTCCTTTTCCATTCGGATTCCATCTTTGTAACCGTTGGGGAATTTCTAATTCTGGAAATTTTCGTGCATCATTAGGTCAGTTTTAAGTGTCATTCTGAATCCTCTAAGTGTCCATTTACCTACCAAAACACTGACCAGAAATGTAGCAACCAGTAGCTCAAAATTCCAGTTTTGGGTAGAGTTTTGTCTAGGATTCTTAAAATTCAACTTTGAGTCATTCATTGAGTCGTGGTCAGTCTCTTCATCTTTTGTTTTTTTTTTCGTTCAAAGTGCTACAATCTTGTGACCCTGGTTGGTAAGTCGATCCACACTAGAAGGAGTTCTAACTTCTTCGAGGAGTTGACCGAGGAGCCTTGAAAATACCTTGGTGAGTTCATTAGAGTGTTCAAACACGAGAGCGAGAGTAAACACGTGAGGAAGTGTGCGAGATAAACTTTGCTTCTTTCCATTATTATTTTTTTTACCCTACCATGGCTAACGAGGGGGGAGCAAGCTCCCAAGCTTTTGATCTTAAACTTTTCACAGAAGCAATCAAAGGCGAATTGGGACGCATGATGGACCAAAAACTTGAACTAATGCACCAACGCATTGACAGCTTAGAGTTGTCTCATGGAAGCTCCAAAGGCAGCCGTGGAAAGGCTTATGCACATGAGTCTACCGACTCTAACTCAGACAACAACTATGAGCATAAGCAAAGTAGGTCCAAGCGTGAAGCTAGGCCTTCAAATGACCACATTCCGGGCATAAAGATGAAAATTCCGCCTTTCCAAGGACGATCAGACCCCGATGCCTACTTAGAGTGGGAGAAGCGGATTGAACTTGTCTTCGATTGCAATACTTACTCGGAGGAGCAAAAGGTCAAGTTGGCCGTGGTCGAATTCACCGACTACGCCGTTGTGTGGTGGGATCAACTCTCTACTAGTCGAAGGAGGAGTCGTGAACCTACCATACAAACTTGGACGGAGCTAAGACGACTAATGAGGAAGCGTTTCGTACCAAGTCACTACTACCGTGACTTGTACCAAAAGCTTCAAACCCTCAACCAAGGAGCACGAAGTGTCGAGGACTATCACAAGGAAATAGAAATACTCATGCTACGGGCAGACATCATGGGGGATCGAGAAGCAACAATGGCACGCTTCTTGAACGGATTAAGGCCCGAAATTGCTGATCAAGTGGAGTTACACCACTATGTGGAACTTGGGGACTTGGTGGAAAAGGCCATCAAGATTGAAAGGAGGATTAAGAGGAGGGGTTCGACTCGGAGTTACTCCAACTTTTCACCCTCTTATCTCCGAACTACACCACCAAAGAAAGAGGATAAAGGGCCGAGTAATTCCATCCCTTCAAGACCGAGGCCGGATATGACTAAGTGGGAGTCTAAGGCAACACCAAAGACTGCCATTGAGTCGAGCATGGGGCGAAATCGAGATACTAGATGCTTCAAATGCCAAGGCCGAGGGCATATTGCTAGCCAATGCCCGAACCAACGCACTATGATCATCTTACCCAATGGTGAGTTTCTCACTGATGATGAAGATGAGAAGGAGGAGTTGCCATCCCTTGAGGAAGAAGAGGAAGCATTGCCCATCGATGAACGAGTTGGACTCGTTGTCAGACGAGCCTTAGCAACCCAAGTGAAAGCCGCTGACCATGCACAAAGGGAGAACATTTTCTACACCCGTTGCTATATCAAAGGCAAGGTATGTAGTTTGATCATAGATGGAGGTAGTTGTGCTAATGTTGCTAGTGCCTTGATGGTGGAGAAACTAGCACTACCCACTCTACGACATCCAACACCGTATCGTTTGCAATGGTTGAACGATAGCGGGGATGTTCGTGTGACCAAGCAAGTCCAAGTACCTTTCCGAATTGGAAAGTATGAGGACGTGGTGTTATGCGACGTGGTCCCTATGCAAGCATGTCACATACTATTGGGGAGACCATGGCAATTCGACAAGGGAGTTACATTCGATGGCATTACTAATAAATACTCTTTCAAGCAAGGCGAGAAGAGGATTGTGCTTGTGCCACTCACTCCTATTCAAGTTCGTGAAGATCAAGAAAGCTTGATCAAGGAAAGTGAGCTCGAGAATGAGAAGAAAAAAATAGAAAAAGCCGAGAGCTCAACAGAAAATGATAAGGCCGAGAAAATTGAGAGGAAAAAAACATATGGTGAGCCGGCCAAAATTGAAAAGAGAGAGAAAAGGCAAAATCTATTGATAAAAGCCAATGCAGTAAGAAAAGTTTTGAGTGTTAATACACCCATCTTTGTACTTTTGTGCAAAGAGGTGTTGGTTGTTACAAGTGATCTTACTAACACTCTACCATCTAGTATTGTCTCTCTTTTGCAGGATTATGAGGATGTCTTTCCCGATGAGATTCCAAATGGACTACCACCAATAAGGGGAATTGAGCATCAAATTGACTTGGTTCCAGGTGCCCCACTTCCTAACAGACCAGCCTACAAAATGGGTCCAGATGAGACAAAGGAGCTCCAACGCCAAATCGAAGAGCTTCTAACAAAGGGATGGGCACGAGAAAGCTTGAGCCCATGTGCGGTTCCCGTCATCTTGGTGCCTAAAAAGGATGGAAGTTGGCGAATGTGCACTGACTGTAGGGCCGTTAATGCAATAACGGTAAAATATCGTCACCCTATTCCTAGACTTGATGATATGTTAGATGAGCTATATGGTGCTGTGATTTTCACTAAAATTGATCTAAAAAGCGGTTATCATCAAATTAGGATGAAAGAGGGGGATGAATGGAAAACGGCCTTTAAAACCAAACATGGCTTGTACGAGTGGTTAGTTATGCCATTTGGACTAACTAATGCACCTAGTACGTTCATGAGATTGATGAACCATGTACTTCGTCCATTCCTTGGAAAATTTGTAGTTGTATATTTTGACGATATCCTGATTTATAGTAGGAGCTTAGATGAGCATGTTGAACATGTGAAGCTTGTTCTTGATGTACTTCGAAGGGAAAAGCTCTATGCTAACCTTAAGAAGTGCTCCTTTTGTACTGATCAACTTGTCTTCCTAGGCTTTGTTGTGAGTAAACAGGGAATCAAAGTGGACGAGGAGAAGGTTAAAGCAATTCGAGAATGGCCTACTCCAAGCACGGTGGGTGAGGTACGTAGCTTCCATGGTCTTGCTAGTTTTTATAGACGATTTGTTAAAGATTTTAGTACCATTGCTGCACCTCTAACTGCTGTAATTAAGAAAAATGAGCCATTTGTGTGGAGAGATGCTCAAGTACGTGCTTTCCAAATGCTTAAACATCAACTCACACATGCACCACTACTTGCATTACCATGCTTTGACAAGATGTTTGAAATAGAGTGTGATGCATCTGGGGTGGGTATTGGAGCTGTCCTAATGCAAGAGGGCAAACCAATTGCATACTTTAGTGAAAAACTCAATGGGGCAGTTTTGAACTATTCCACTTATGATAAGGAGTTGTACTCCTTAATCCGTGCTTTAGAAACTTGGCAACATTACTTGAGACCAAGGGAATTTGTCATACACACTGACCATGAGTCGCTTAAGCACATTAAGTCACAATACAAGTTGAATAAGCGTCATGTTAGGTGGATTGCATTTATTGAAACCTTCCCTTATGTGATTAAGTACAAAGTGGGGAAAACTAATGTTGTTGCTGATGCATTATCACGTCGGTACTCTTTGCTTACTCAACTTGATGCAAGGTTGTTAGGATTTGAATTAGTTAAAGAGTTATACACCAATGACCCAGATTTCTCAGGTATTTATGACTCTTGTGGTTCAGCAACTCAAGGTAAATTCTACATCCTTGATGGATTTCTTTTCTACCTCAATCGACTATGTATACCTAACTGCTCTATTCGCTCTTTACTTGTTAGGGAAGCACACGGAGGTGGCTTGATGGGACACTTTGGCGTGGCTAAAACCTTAGCTATCCTTCAAGAGCACTTCCATTGGCCAAGGATGAAACGAGATGTGGAGCGAATGGTGGCTAAATGCATTACTTGCCACAAAGCTAAGTCTAAACTTCAACCCTATGGCCTTTATAGTCCTTTACCTGTACCTAAGGAACCTTGGACCGACATTTCCATGGATTTTGTTTTAGGGTTGCCTAGGTCAAAGAGGGGAAATGATAGCATCTTTGTTATTGTTGACAGATTTTCAAAAATGGCACATTTTATACCATGTCACAAAACAGATGATGCATCGCACATTGCTGATTTATTTTTCAAAGAAATCATTAGATTGCATGGCATGCCTAGGACAATTGTCTCTGATAGGGATGTCAAATTTTTGAGTTACTTTTGGAAAACTTTGTGGGGAAAATTGGGTACCAAATTGCTATTTTCTACTACTAGTCACCCACAAACTGATGGCCAAACTGAGGTTGTCAATCGTACACTATCTACACTCTTGCGTGCCATCATTAGAAAAAACATTAGAACCTGGGAAGAGTGTTTACCCCATGTTGAGTTTGCATACAATCGTACGGTGCATAGTTCTACTCATTTTTCACCATTTGAAATAGTCTATGGTTTTAACCCTTTAACACCACTAGACTTATCACCTTTACCTTCTTCTGAGCACATTAACATGGATGGTGCTAAACGAGCAGATTTTGTCAAGAAATTACACCAGCAGGTACGCCTAAACATTGAGCGAAGGATGGACCAAGTTGCTCAACGGGTTAACAAGGGACGCCAACGCGTTGTGTTTGAACCTGGTGACTGGGTGTGGTTACATCTACGCAAGGAAAGGTTCCCAGTCCAAAGGCGCAATAAATTACTTCCCCGAGGAGATGGGCCGTTCCAAGTCATCAAGCGCATCAATGACAATGCTTACAAACTGGACCTACCCGGTGAGTACAATGTGAGCGCTACATTCAATGTCTCTGATCTATCTCCTTTTCTTGCAGACGATGAAGCTGATTTGAGGACAAATCCTTTTGAAGAGGAGGGGGATGATACGAACCAAGAGACACCATTGCGAACTATTCGAGTTCCCCTAGGACCCGTAACTCGAGCACGAGCTAAGAAGATGAGGGAGGAACTCCAAGGACTTGTTCATGAGATACAAGGCCAAGAAATTGTCCCCAAGGTCATTGAGGGACTTGAGCATGAAGGAATGAAAGCCATCCATGTAGTGCACGTCAAAGAGAACCATGTGTGACCCTTCTCTAGTCACATTTGCTGTTTTAATTAAGTCATTGTAATAAGGGCTTAATGGTCCATAGCATTGCTTATTTACCTAAGCGATGACCTCATAAGGTTATTTACCTAAGCGATGACCTCATAAGGTTGTTTACCTAAGGGATGACCTCATAAGGTTTGGTCAAGCCCACAATTCTTAGTCTTATGGAAATAGTCAAGCCTACAATTGTTAGTCTTAGTCAAGACCACAACTCTAGACTAGTTCCACATTTAGTTGTTCATCTCTATGTAAGGCTATAAATAGCCTACACTTCCAATGGTTTTGGCATTCAATCAATAAATCAGATTTTGAGAGTTTTCTTGGTTTCTCCAAGGCTTCTTGAATACCTTAGAATTTCTCTAGGTGTTCGTGACTTATCAATCTAGAATCGCACTAGGTTGTGGCGTCTTCTACCATTATACCAAGGTTCGTTAACCACGTGATTAACGGGTTGAGGTCATCCGCTCCAAACTTGGTGTCCTCTTGTCGATCCTGAAACTAATCTTTTACGGGTTTCGTCACAAGGTTGGCGACGTTCGTATCATCGATGCTAAGAGAAAGGGATACAAGATTGAAGAAGGTCACTCAGTCCAGTTTGCAGTGCAACTAGGTCAAAAGATCAGTATACCAAACCAGCACCGTCAAAACAGGTTTACAAACCGCATTCTCGCTCAAATATCACAAGTCAGGCTCCCTAAGTCCAAATCAAGTGATTCCAAAGCCATCCGAAAACTAAGATACAAGGCTACAATTCTTAAGAAGACATCAACAACTAAATCAGAAGCATTCCCAATCAAATTAACCAATTACAGAGGCAATTATCAAGTTCGGGTAGAAACAGGGCAGCAGGGGTAAATCGGTCTTTTCACAGGCTACGTTGCTCTGATTGAGTTGAAATTTTGTAGGCACCTATAAAATATCATTCTATACAACTTTTATGTTTTATGCCAAGCCTAATTCGGCCTCTAACTATGAGTAACAGTACCGGGCAGAACTGAAACATGAAATTCCAGAAATCTGGAAATTTTGGTTTTCAATTGAATTTTCTTCCTTTCCTTGTTCCAATCACTACCAAAGCCCCTTATATAATCTTATATACAACATATACTAACCATACAACAAGTTTAGGCAGAAAATCATCAAACCCTAACTTGCATATATCATCCAAAATCATCACAACAACTTGTATAACTTGTAGTCTAATCAAAACATGAGCTAGATAACATCTTAAACCAGAAATTAAAAGAACAAGAACCATGATCAGATCTTATACCTCAAAACAAAGCTTGAAAGAGTGATACTTCACCACCTTTGGAAATTTTTAGTTCCCCTAGCTTCCCAAGCCCACAACTCACTCTTTAATCGGTTTAGAATTTTGATTCCTCACTTAGATGGTGCAAATCAAGAAGAAAATTGTTTTCTCTTGCTCCCCCTTTCTCTCTCTCTTGTCTCGGCCAAGCTCAAGGAAAAATGAAGAAGAAAGGCTGCTCTATGGTGATTAAAAGGCAAGAAGTTTAGGATTAGTCTAAGCCACAAGTTTTGCCAACACTTGGATCAACCACAATCACAAAATTTTCTCTTTCTTCTCCTTGCACTTTTGGCCACAAATTTCGGTCAAAGGCAGCTGGAAATGAGGGGATATTTTGCTCAAATATCAATGAGCTCATGTGGTAAGAAAGTGGTGGTCCAGCGGTGCGTTCAATAGGTAGTGCGCGGTACACGTCGGTTCGCACCGTTTTTCCTTAAATCGCACGTATTAGGGTTTTTACTTCCTATTCACCAACCTTATATCATTGCTTCTAATCACATATTATTTCTCACCTAAAAGTCACTTTTAATCACCAAATTTGATCCTTGCTTCGTACCGAAAAATCATCCGGTGAAAAATCGCGAAAACCCTAATTTGCTCCAGTCTTGAAACCGAAAAGTGAAACCCTACTTTCTAGGTTCATTTGCACTTATTATGGAATTACTGGGTAGTAGGCTATAATAAATGAATAATTTCCAAATAAAAGGCATTTTTGAGAAAAATATAAGAAATTTGCGAGTCCTCACACTCTCTCCCCCTTAAAAGAATTTCGACCTCGAAATTCGTACCTTCCGTCGCCTCGGAGGACCCCAGAACTCGGTGCTGATCTACGGCATAAACTTGTGTTGATACCTTTGTTCGGTTTCCTCTTTCATGAATTTGTTTCAGTTTGGTTCCTTCCACTTGTTGAGTACTACCCTCTCGTGGCTGTTTCTTCGGGCAATTGCTAAGTTGATGATTGCTACTCCCACAAATCAAACATTTTCCCCCTTTTCGCCAGCAATCATTCTCAGTGTGATTTGCCTTTCCACAGTATCCACAGGCCAATCGAGGAACTACTGTTGGATCTTCTCGAGAAATGTCCTTTGATCCGATCTGACTTCCTTTCATGGACCTTTCATCGACTGCTCTTAATGTCCAAGGTGGGCGAGGTGAATGGTTCACTTTTTGCACTTTGGAGAGCAGTATCTTTTCTCCAGATTCCTCAGGTATACTGCTGGATGTATCTCTTTTCCGCGTTTGAAAGGCTTTTACTTGGGCTTTCACATCCTCAATTCTTTGGGCCTTCTCAAGAGCCTCTGTAAACGTATTAACTTGAACTGCCGCTAATGCCTCCTGGATTTCCAAATTTAGTCCTTGTATAAATCGTCTTATTCTCCGTCGCTCCGTTACCACCAATTCGGAAGCGAATTTAGACAGTCTAGTAAATTTGGTCTCATATTCAGCCACACTTAGGGTTCCCTGACGCAACCCAATAAATTCGTCATCCCTCCTTTCTTGGACTAAAGGTGGGAGATACTTTTCATTAAATTCCCTTACAAAGTTCGCCCATGTCCATACCGTCTGTTCTCTTTCCCACTTGGCCTTAATTACATTCCACCACGCGCGGGCTGGTCCTTCGAATTGAAATACAGCAAAATTTACTTGTCTTTGCTCCGTGTAATTCAAAGCCGCGAAGATATTAATCATTGCCTCCAACCACTGCTCAGCTATATCTGGATCAGGCCCTCCTTGAAATTTCGGAGGTAGAAACTTTTGGAACCTCTCAAGAGCCTTATCCTCTCCGATCTCAGGATTCCGGGGTTGATTCACTGGCATTTGACCTTGTTGATCTACCAGTCGTGCCAGGATATTTGTCATTTGTTGCATCGCCGTCGCCATTTGATCTCCAGCCTCAACCCTCGGTCCCTGTTCTTGCTCGGCCACTGTTTCTCTTTCTTCTCTCGGTTCTTGAGCTTGCCTAGCTCCACGGCCACGACTAGCTCCACGTCCACGACTACGTCTCCCGTCCATATATATGTTTTCCCCCTCTCTTTTCTTTTCTTTTCCCCCAAAAAGGTAATTTAGTGAATAAACACAGTAAATTGACTACAGTAACAAATTCTAGCATTCCAAATACACAAATCAATATATACGCACATACACAAATACATATCAAGTTGGACAGATAACCATGTACACACAGGTATACTAACGTCATGTAGTAACAATATACAGGTAAATCAAAAGGAAAAGGTAAAGTCGTCCCAGTATCAGCCCGTCCGGTCTCTCACGTCACTTACTATCCAAACTAGATGTCCCTGACCTCTTGTGCTCATTCTAGTCAGACAAAGCCTGTTCATGTTCCCAAAATACAAGTCTCAAGTCCTTAGCAGCGCCGTAACTCTAGAGTACTCAGGCACGAGAATCCGAAATAAGATAATTCACATCTCGAGCTGCAGTCCCAAGAGTAAACTATCTACAATCGGAATTCCTACCTGACATACCTATCTATGGTCCTCAGATACCATGAGAAAGATTTAAGACCTATAACATTCGCAATTCATAGCTTCACTTAGTCCTTCATACTTATTCACCACTTAGTCCAGGGTCACTCCGCACAGAGACCACGCGAAGCAGCTATAGGTTTTATCCCTCAATCGCTTAACTTTCAAGTCAAATCGAATCCCACAGTCCGGCATCCTAAACTTCAAGCCCAGGATACACTACAGATATCTGAAGCCTAAGCTCTGATACCACCTGTGACGGCCCCACCTTTCCCTAGGGCGTACCCCAGGGTTCGGCGGACCGCCTGCCCAACTCTCGCCGGGACTCACTCATTCACTACAGTCCTCACTTAAAATCTGAATAAATCACAAGAATAAATAGGGCAACGATCCAGAACTTAAAGCGAAACTTATATACATTGCCATCCCCAAAAGGGAGTGTAAAGATCGAATATACAAAGGTTCTCAATCCTTCATACGTCCAGCCCGTGCCAAGCACTAGGCGAGAACCACTACAAAAGAAACAAAAGAAACAAAAGAACTAGACTGGCTAGTCTATGCTCTCATTCTGCTCGCCGTCCCCTGTTAAGGAAAACAAAACTAAAGGGGTGAGCTAAAAGCTCAGTGAGGTTCCGAACAGATAATCAAACAATCAATTCAATACATTAAACATGGAGTATCAATAATTCAAGAAACATTTACAATGGAAAGCGATAGTAACATTCATTAAAAGGATACGGGCTCACATGGAGCTATTCGTTCGTTCGTTCGTTCTCCAGACATTTCCCCTTATTCCTCCAATTATTTGAAAATTTCCTTTTTGAGAAGTAAACCCTCGTGCCTTCGTTCGTTCATTCATCCCCTTCCGGACGTTGACCGGACTCCACCCATCCGGACGTTGGCCGGACTCCACCCATCCGGACGTAGCCGGACTACAAGGTAATACTCGAATATACCAAATTCACCCAGGGTCACCATATCGCCCGACCGAGTCCGCTTCTGGCTCGAGTCGATCGGTAACGAAGGGCAGGGCCCAGTTCAGCCAAACGGCTTACATTCATGCGCAACTAGCATTTAATCATTTAATCATTGAAAATTTCACATTTATTTAGGTCGAGTGCGATAAAGTACACACTCGCCTAGAAAACTCGTTTTAACAATCATTAAAAGCACTTAACACATTATCAATCAATAATAACAAGCCAATAAGTCAAGGAAATATAACAAACAAAGAACACTCACCTAGTTATGCAAAATAACGTGCAAAATATCCTTCCGGATATTACCCTTAGTCACCAATGAAACCTAAGATTGAACAAGAGAACATATTACAGTTTATCGAGCAAAACATTTAAGGGGAAACGAAGAAACCCGACTAATTAGGAGTAAAACGTGTAAAGATAACTTTCAAGTAAAAATAGGGTTGTTTGGACCCAAGGATGAAAATAACTAGGGTTTCAAAATCAATCGCAAAACCAAGCTCAAAAGGCTTATAGAATTCCAACGGAAAACATTTGACTAACGACAAATCAAAAGACAAATAGATAGGCTAAGAAAATATTCTTTCGGAATCGTAAAGAATCGTTTGTATGACTAAAAGTCACTATATATTCAAGTAGAGGTTATATAACAAGGGTTTTGATGAAAATCATATGGAAAAGGAAGACTCTTAAAACCGTACTTGAAAGTAGTTCACTTGTGGCCGATAAAACCCTAACTCATACTTCTATATTTTGGGTACAGAGTAAGTAAACATTTGGCGTTTCAAATTGAAGAGGTATCATGTTTTGGAATGGTAAAACGATCATAGTATTTGCCAAACGAAAATATACAAATTCAAATAGAAACTTAGTCCTTGAGCGAAAATTTGGGCAGCACGCCCTTTGTGTTTACCTAATTTTCCAGCCATTTTGGCTTCATTATTTTTCTCATTCAAGCCCAAGTTTATACACAACACAAATGCATTTCAATAGCCGTTCCATAGGCTCAAGACAATACAAGGACATAAATCAACTAATAACAAATGCGGAAATGAAGTTTACAAAAAAAACAGATTTGATAGGGTTTTGCGGAATGGGCACATCCGAGGCTACGCTTATCGGATTGAGGTGAAACTTATACCATTTCGATGCTAAGAGAAAGGGATACAAGATTGAAGAAGGTCACTCAGTCCAGTTTGCAGTGCAACTAGGTCAAAAGATCAGTATACCAAACCAGCACCGTCAAAACAGGTTTACAAACCGCATTCTCGCTCAAATATCACAAGTCAGGCTCCCTAAGTCCAAATCAAGTGATTCCAAAGCCATCCGAAAACTAAGATACAAGGCTACAATTCTTAAGAAGACATCAACAACTAAATCAGAAGCATTCCCAATCAAATTAACCAATTACAGAGGCAATTATCAAGTTCGGGTAGAAACAGGGCAGCAGGGGTAAATCGGTCTTTTCACAGGCTACGTTGCTCTGATTGAGTTGAAATTTTGTAGGCACCTATAAAATATCATTCTATACAACTTTTATGTTTTATGCCAAGCCTAATTCGGCCTCTAACTATGAGTAACAGTACCGGGCAGAACTGAAACATGAAATTCCAGAAATCTGGAAATTTTGGTTTTCAATTGAATTTTCTTCCTTTCCTTGTTCCAATCACTACCAAAGCCCCTTATATAATCTTATATACAACATATACTAACCATACAACAAGTTTAGGCAGAAAATCATCAAACCCTAACTTGCATATATCATCCAAAATCATCACAACAACTTGTATAACTTGTAGTCTAATCAAAACATGAGCTAGATAACATCTTAAACCAGAAATTAAAAGAACAAGAACCATGATCAGATCTTATACCTCAAAACAAAGCTTGAAAGAGTGATACTTCACCACCTTTGGAAATTTTTAGTTCCCCTAGCTTCCCAAGCCCACAACTCACTCTTTAATCGGTTTAGAATTTTGATTCCTCACTTAGATGGTGCAAATCAAGAAGAAAATTGTTTTCTCTTGCTCCCCCTTTCTCTCTCTCTTGTCTCGGCCAAGCTCAAGGAAAAATGAAGAAGAAAGGCTGCTCTATGGTGATTAAAAGGCAAGAAGTTTAGGATTAGTCTAAGCCACAAGTTTTGCCAACACTTGGATCAACCACAATCACAAAATTTTCTCTTTCTTCTCCTTGCACTTTTGGCCACAAATTTCGGTCAAAGGCAGCTGGAAATGAGGGGATATTTTGCTCAAATATCAATGAGCTCATGTGGTAAGAAAGTGGTGGTCCAGCGGTGCGTTCAATAGGTAGTGCGCGGTACACGTCGGTTCGCACCGTTTTTCCTTAAATCGCACGTATTAGGGTTTTTACTTCCTATTCACCAACCTTATATCATTGCTTCTAATCACATATTATTTCTCACCTAAAAGTCACTTTTAATCACCAAATTTGATCCTTGCTTCGTACCGAAAAATCATCCGGTGAAAAATCGCGAAAACCCTAATTTGCTCCAGTCTTGAAACCGAAAAGTGAAACCCTACTTTCTAGGTTCATTTGCACTTATTATGGAATTACTGGGTAGTAGGCTATAATAAATGAATAATTTCCAAATAAAAGGCATTTTTGAGAAAAATATAAGAAATTTGCGAGTCCTCACACTCTCTCCCCCTTAAAAGAATTTCGACCTCGAAATTCGTACCTTCCGTCGCCTCGGAGGACCCCAGAACTCGGTGCTGATCTACGGCATAAACTTGTGTTGATACCTTTGTTCGGTTTCCTCTTTCATGAATTTGTTTCAGTTTGGTTCCGTCCACTTGTTGAGTACTACCCTCTCGTGGCTGTTTCTTCGGGCAATTGCTAAGTTGATGATTGCTACTCCCACAAATCAAACATTTTCCCCCTTTTCGCCAGCAATCATTCTCAGTGTGATTTGCCTTTCCACAGTATCCACAGGCCAATCGAGGAACTACTGTTGGATCTTCTCGAGAAATGTCCTTTGATCCGATCCGACTTCCTTTCATGGACCTTTCATCGACTGCTCTTAATGTCCAAGGTGGGCGAGGTGAATGGTTCACTTTTTGCACTTTGGAGAGCAGTATCTTTTCTCCAGATTCCTCAGGTATACTGCTGGATGTATCTCTTTTCCGCGTTTGAAAGGCTTTTACTTGGGCTTTCACATCCTCAATTCTTTGGGCCTTCTCAAGAGCCTCTGTAAACGTATTAACTTGAACTGCCGCTAATGCCTCCTGGATTTCCAAATTTAGTCCTTGTATAAATCGTCTTATTCTCCGTCGCTCCGTTACCACCAATTCGGAAGCGAATTTAGACAGTCTAGTAAATTTGGTCTCATATTCAGCCACACTTAGGGTTCCCTGACGCAACCCAATAAATTCGTCATCCCTCCTTTCTTGGACTAAAGGTGGGAGATACTTTTCATTAAATTCCCTTACAAAGTTCGCCCATGTCCATACCGTCTGTTCTCTTTCCCACTTGGCCTTAATTACATTCCACCACGCGCGGGCTGGTCCTTCGAATTGAAATACAGCAAAATTTACTTGTCTTTGCTCCGTGTAATTCAAAGCCGCGAAGATATTAATCATTGCCTCCAACCACTGCTCAGCTATATCTGGATCAGGCCCTCCTTGAAATTTCGGAGGTAGAAACTTTTGGAACCTCTCAAGAGCCTTATCCTCTCCGATCTCAGGATTCCGGGGTTGATTCACTGGCATTTGACCTTGTTGATCTACCAGTCGTGCCAGGATATTTGTCATTTGTTGCATCGCCGTCGCCATTTGATCTCCAGCCTCAACCCTCGGTCCCTGTTCTTGCTCGGCCACTGTTTCTCTTTCTTCTCTCGGTTCTTGAGCTTGCCTAGCTCCACGGCCACGACTAGCTCCACGTCCACGACTACGTCTCCCGTCCATATATATGTTTTCCCCCTCTCTTTTCTTTTCTTTTCCCCCAAAAAGGTAATTTAGTGAATAAACACAGTAAATTGACTACAGTAACAAATTCTAGCATTCCAAATACACAAATCAATATATACGCACATACACAAATACATATCAAGTTGGACAGATAACCATGTACACACAGGTATACTAACGTCATGTAGTAACAATATACAGGTAAATCAAAAGGAAAAGGTAAAGTCGTCCCAGTATCAGCCCGTCCGGTCTCTCACGTCACTTACTATCCAAACTAGATGTCCCTGACCTCTTGTGCTCATTCTAGTCAGACAAAGCCTGTTCATGTTCCCAAAATACAAGTCTCAAGTCCTTAGCAGCGCCGTAACTCTAGAGTACTCAGGCACGAGAATCCGAAATAAGATAATTCACATCTCGAGCTGCAGTCCCAAGAGTAAACTATCTACAATCGGAATTCCTACCTGACATACCTATCTATGGTCCTCAGATACCATGAGAAAGATTTAAGACCTATAACATTCGCAATTCATAGCTTCACTTAGTCCTTCATACTTATTCACCACTTAGTCCAGGGTCACTCCGCACAGAGACCACGCGAAGCAGCTATAGGTTTTATCCCTCAATCGCTTAACTTTCAAGTCAAATCGAATCCCACAGTCCGGCATCCTAAACTTCAAGCCCAGGATACACTACAGATATCTGAAGCCTAAGCTCTGATACCACCTGTGACGGCCCCACCTTTCCCTAGGGCGTACCCCAGGGTTCGGCGGACCGCCTGCCCAACTCTCGCCGGGACTCACTCATTCACTACAGTCCTCACTTAAAATCTGAATAAATCACAAGAATAAATAGGGCAACGATCCAGAACTTAAAGCGAAACTTATATACATTGCCATCCCCAAAAGGGAGTGTAAAGATCGAATATACAAAGGTTCTCAATCCTTCATACGTCCAGCCCGTGCCAAGCACTAGGCGAGAACCACTACAAAAGAAACAAAAGAAACAAAAGAACTAGACTGGCTAGTCTATGCTCTCATTCTGCTCGCCGTCCCCTGTTAAGGAAAACAAAACTAAAGGGGTGAGCTAAAAGCTCAGTGAGGTTCCGAACAGATAATCAAACAATCAATTCAATACATTAAACATGGAGTATCAATAATTCAAGAAACATTTACAATGGAAAGCGATAGTAACATTCATTAAAAGGATACGGGCTCACATGGAGCTATTCATTCGTTCGTTCGTTCTCCAGACATTTCCCCTTATTCCTCCAATTATTTGAAAATTTCCTTTTTGAGAAGTAAACCCTCGTGCCTTCGTTCGTTCATTCATCCCCTTCCGGACGTTGACCGGACTCCACCCATCCGGACGTTGGCCGGACTCCACCCATCCGGACGTAGCCGGACTACAAGGTAATACTCGAATATACCAAATTCACCCAGGGTCACCATATCGCCCGACCGAGTCCGCTTCTGGCTCGAGTCGATCGGTAACGAAGGGCAGGGCCCAGTTCAGCCAAACGGCTTACATTCATGCGCAACTAGCATTTAATCATTTAATCATTGAAAATTTCACATTTATTTAGGTCGAGTGCGATAAAGTACACACTCGCCTAGAAAACTCGTTTTAACAATCATTAAAAGCACTTAACACATTATCAATCAATAATAACAAGCCAATAAGTCAAGGAAATATAACAAACAAAGAACACTCACCTAGTTATGCAAAATAACGTGCAAAATATCCTTCCGGATATTACCCTTAGTCACCAATGAAACCTAAGATTGAACAAGAGAACATATTACAGTTTATCGAGCAAAACATTTAAGGGGAAACGAAGAAACCCGACTAATTAGGAGTAAAACGTGTAAAGATAACTTTCAAGTAAAAATAGGGTTGTTTGGACCCAAGGATGAAAATAACTAGGGTTTCAAAATCAATCGCAAAACCAAGCTCAAAAGGCTTATAGAATTCCAACGGAAAACATTTGACTAACGACAAATCAAAAGACAAATAGATAGGCTAAGAAAATATTCTTTCGGAATCGTAAAGAATCGTTTGTATGACTAAAAGTCACTATATATTCAAGTAGAGGTTATATAACAAGGGTTTTGATGAAAATCATATGGAAAAGGAAGACTCTTAAAACCGTACTTGAAAGTAGTTCACTTGTGGCCGATAAAACCCTAACTCATACTTCTATATTTTGGGTACAGAGTAAGTAAACATTTGGCGTTTCAAATTGAAGAGGTATCATGTTTTGGAATGGTAAAACGATCATAGTATTTGCCAAACGAAAATATACAAATTCAAATAGAAACTTAGTCCTTGAGCGAAAATTTGGGCAGCACGCCCTTTGTGTTTACCTAATTTTCCAGCCATTTTGGCTTCATTATTTTTCTCATTCAAGCCCAAGTTTATACACAACACAAATGCATTTCAATAGCCGTTCCATAGGCTCAAGACAATACAAGGACATAAATCAACTAATAACAAATGCGGAAATGAAGTTTACAAAAAAAACAGATTTGATAGGGTTTTGCGGAATGGGCACATCCGAGGCTACGCTTATCGGATTGAGGTGAAACTTATACCATTTCGATGCTAAGAGAAAGGGATACAAGATTGAAGAAGGTCACTCAGTCCAGTTTGCAGTGCAACTAGGTCAAAAGATCAGTATACCAAACCAGCACCGTCAAAACAGGTTTACAAACCGCATTCTCGCTCAAATATCACAAGTCAGGCTCCCTAAGTCCAAATCAAGTGATTCCAAAGCCATCCGAAAACTAAGATACAAGGCTACAATTCTTAAGAAGACATCAACAACTAAATCAGAAGCATTCCCAATCAAATTAACCAATTACAGAGGCAATTATCAAGTTCGGGTAGAAACAGGGCAGCAGGGGTAAATCGGTCTTTTCACAGGCTACGTTGCTCTGATTGAGTTGAAATTTTGTAGGCACCTATAAAATATCATTCTATACAACTTTTATGTTTTATGCCAAGCCTAATTCGGCCTCTAACTATGAGTAACAGTACCGGGCAGAACTGAAACATGAAATTCCAGAAATCTGGAAATTTTGGTTTTCAATTGAATTTTCTTCCTTTCCTTGTTCCAATCACTACCAAAGCCCCTTATATAATCTTATATACAACATATACTAACCATACAACAAGTTTAGGCAGAAAATCATCAAACCCTAACTTGCATATATCATCCAAAATCATCACAACAACTTGTATAACTTGTAGTCTAATCAAAACATGAGCTAGATAACATCTTAAACCAGAAATTAAAAGAACAAGAACCATGATCAGATCTTATACCTCAAAACAAAGCTTGAAAGAGTGATACTTCACCACCTTTGGAAATTTTTAGTTCCCCTAGCTTCCCAAGCCCACAACTCACTCTTTAATCGGTTTAGAATTTTGATTCCTCACTTAGATGGTGCAAATCAAGAAGAAAATTGTTTTCTCTTGCTCCCCCTTTCTCTCTCTCTTGTCTCGGCCAAGCTCAAGGAAAAATGAAGAAGAAAGGCTGCTCTATGGTGATTAAAAGGCAAGAAGTTTAGGATTAGTCTAAGCCACAAGTTTTGCCAACACTTGGATCAACCACAATCACAAAATTTTCTCTTTCTTCTCCTTGCACTTTTGGCCACAAATTTCGGTCAAAGGCAGCTGGAAATGAGGGGATATTTTGCTCAAATATCAATGAGCTCATGTGGTAAGAAAGTGGTGGTCCAGCGGTGCGTTCAATAGGTAGTGCGCGGTACACGTCGGTTCGCACCGTTTTTCCTTAAATCGCACGTATTAGGGTTTTTACTTCCTATTCACCAACCTTATATCATTGCTTCTAATCACATATTATTTCTCACCTAAAAGTCACTTTTAATCACCAAATTTGATCCTTGCTTCGTACCGAAAAATCATCCGGTGAAAAATCGCGAAAACCCTAATTTGCTCCAGTCTTGAAACCGAAAAGTGAAACCCTACTTTCTAGGTTCATTTGCACTTATTATGGAATTACTGGGTAGTAGGCTATAATAAATGAATAATTTCCAAATAAAAGGCATTTTTGAGAAAAATATAAGAAATTTGCGAGTCCTCACACTCTCTCCCCCTTAAAAGAATTTCGACCTCGAAATTCGTACCTTCCGTCGCCTCGGAGGACCCCAGAACTCGGTGCTGATCTACGGCATAAACTTGTGTTGATACCTTTGTTCGGTTTCCTCTTTCATGAATTTGTTTCAGTTTGGTTCCGTCCACTTGTTGAGTACTACCCTCTCGTGGCTGTTTCTTCGGGCAATTGCTAAGTTGATGATTGCTACTCCCACAAATCAAACATTTTCCCCCTTTTCGCCAGCAATCATTCTCAGTGTGATTTGCCTTTCCACAGTATCCACAGGCCAATCGAGGAACTACTGTTGGATCTTCTCGAGAAATGTCCTTTGATCCGATCCGACTTCCTTTCATGGACCTTTCATCGACTGCTCTTAATGTCCAAGGTGGGCGAGGTGAATGGTTCACTTTTTGCACTTTGGAGAGCAGTATCTTTTCTCCAGATTCCTCAGGTATACTGCTGGATGTATCTCTTTTCCGCGTTTGAAAGGCTTTTACTTGGGCTTTCACATCCTCAATTCTTTGGGCCTTCTCAAGAGCCTCTGTAAACGTATTAACTTGAACTGCCGCTA
The DNA here is from genome assembly GCF_036785885.1 of Coffea arabica. NCBI lineage: Eukaryota > Viridiplantae > Streptophyta > Magnoliopsida > Gentianales > Rubiaceae > Coffea > Coffea arabica. The sequence continues at coordinate 22,466,148 of NC_092311.1, read as the reverse complement.
ATGCCTCCTGGATTTCCAAATTTAGTCCTTGTATAAATCGTCTTATTCTCCGTCGCTCCGTTACCACCAATTCGGAAGCGAATTTAGACAGTCTAGTAAATTTGGTCTCATATTCAGCCACACTTAGGGTTCCCTGACGCAACCCAATAAATTCGTCATCCCTCCTTTCTTGGACTAAAGGTGGGAGATACTTTTCATTAAATTCCCTTACAAAGTTCGCCCATGTCCATACCGTCTGTTCTCTTTCCCACTTGGCCTTAATTACATTCCACCACGCGCGGGCTGGTCCTTCGAATTGAAATACAGCAAAATTTACTTGTCTTTGCTCCGTGTAATTCAAAGCCGCGAAGATATTAATCATTGCCTCCAACCACTGCTCAGCTATATCTGGATCAGGCCCTCCTTGAAATTTCGGAGGTAGAAACTTTTGGAACCTCTCAAGAGCCTTATCCTCTCCGATCTCAGGATTCCGGGGTTGATTCACTGGCATTTGACCTTGTTGATCTACCAGTCGTGCCAGGATATTTGTCATTTGTTGCATCGCCGTCGCCATTTGATCTCCAGCCTCAACCCTCGGTCCCTGTTCTTGCTCGGCCACTGTTTCTCTTTCTTCTCTCGGTTCTTGAGCTTGCCTAGCTCCACGGCCACGACTAGCTCCACGTCCACGACTACGTCTCCCGTCCATATATATGTTTTCCCCCTCTCTTTTCTTTTCTTTTCCCCCAAAAAGGTAATTTAGTGAATAAACACAGTAAATTGACTACAGTAACAAATTCTAGCATTCCAAATACACAAATCAATATATACGCACATACACAAATACATATCAAGTTGGACAGATAACCATGTACACACAGGTATACTAACGTCATGTAGTAACAATATACAGGTAAATCAAAAGGAAAAGGTAAAGTCGTCCCAGTATCAGCCCGTCCGGTCTCTCACGTCACTTACTATCCAAACTAGATGTCCCTGACCTCTTGTGCTCATTCTAGTCAGACAAAGCCTGTTCATGTTCCCAAAATACAAGTCTCAAGTCCTTAGCAGCGCCGTAACTCTAGAGTACTCAGGCACGAGAATCCGAAATAAGATAATTCACATCTCGAGCTGCAGTCCCAAGAGTAAACTATCTACAATCGGAATTCCTACCTGACATACCTATCTATGGTCCTCAGATACCATGAGAAAGATTTAAGACCTATAACATTCGCAATTCATAGCTTCACTTAGTCCTTCATACTTATTCACCACTTAGTCCAGGGTCACTCCGCACAGAGACCACGCGAAGCAGCTATAGGTTTTATCCCTCAATCGCTTAACTTTCAAGTCAAATCGAATCCCACAGTCCGGCATCCTAAACTTCAAGCCCAGGATACACTACAGATATCTGAAGCCTAAGCTCTGATACCACCTGTGACGGCCCCACCTTTCCCTAGGGCGTACCCCAGGGTTCGGCGGACCGCCTGCCCAACTCTCGCCGGGACTCACTCATTCACTACAGTCCTCACTTAAAATCTGAATAAATCACAAGAATAAATAGGGCAACGATCCAGAACTTAAAGCGAAACTTATATACATTGCCATCCCCAAAAGGGAGTGTAAAGATCGAATATACAAAGGTTCTCAATCCTTCATACGTCCAGCCCGTGCCAAGCACTAGGCGAGAACCACTACAAAAGAAACAAAAGAAACAAAAGAACTAGACTGGCTAGTCTATGCTCTCATTCTGCTCGCCGTCCCCTGTTAAGGAAAACAAAACTAAAGGGGTGAGCTAAAAGCTCAGTGAGGTTCCGAACAGATAATCAAACAATCAATTCAATACATTAAACATGGAGTATCAATAATTCAAGAAACATTTACAATGGAAAGCGATAGTAACATTCATTAAAAGGATACGGGCTCACATGGAGCTATTCATTCGTTCGTTCGTTCTCCAGACATTTCCCCTTATTCCTCCAATTATTTGAAAATTTCCTTTTTGAGAAGTAAACCCTCGTGCCTTCGTTCGTTCATTCATCCCCTTCCGGACGTTGACCGGACTCCACCCATCCGGACGTTGGCCGGACTCCACCCATCCGGACGTAGCCGGACTACAAGGTAATACTCGAATATACCAAATTCACCCAGGGTCACCATATCGCCCGACCGAGTCCGCTTCTGGCTCGAGTCGATCGGTAACGAAGGGCAGGGCCCAGTTCAGCCAAACGGCTTACATTCATGCGCAACTAGCATTTAATCATTTAATCATTGAAAATTTCACATTTATTTAGGTCGAGTGCGATAAAGTACACACTCGCCTAGAAAACTCGTTTTAACAATCATTAAAAGCACTTAACACATTATCAATCAATAATAACAAGCCAATAAGTCAAGGAAATATAACAAACAAAGAACACTCACCTAGTTATGCAAAATAACGTGCAAAATATCCTTCCGGATATTACCCTTAGTCACCAATGAAACCTAAGATTGAACAAGAGAACATATTACAGTTTATCGAGCAAAACATTTAAGGGGAAACGAAGAAACCCGACTAATTAGGAGTAAAACGTGTAAAGATAACTTTCAAGTAAAAATAGGGTTGTTTGGACCCAAGGATGAAAATAACTAGGGTTTCAAAATCAATCGCAAAACCAAGCTCAAAAGGCTTATAGAATTCCAACGGAAAACATTTGACTAACGACAAATCAAAAGACAAATAGATAGGCTAAGAAAATATTCTTTCGGAATCGTAAAGAATCGTTTGTATGACTAAAAGTCACTATATATTCAAGTAGAGGTTATATAACAAGGGTTTTGATGAAAATCATATGGAAAAGGAAGACTCTTAAAACCGTACTTGAAAGTAGTTCACTTGTGGCCGATAAAACCCTAACTCATACTTCTATATTTTGGGTACAGAGTAAGTAAACATTTGGCGTTTCAAATTGAAGAGGTATCATGTTTTGGAATGGTAAAACGATCATAGTATTTGCCAAACGAAAATATACAAATTCAAATAGAAACTTAGTCCTTGAGCGAAAATTTGGGCAGCACGCCCTTTGTGTTTACCTAATTTTCCAGCCATTTTGGCTTCATTATTTTTCTCATTCAAGCCCAAGTTTATACACAACACAAATGCATTTCAATAGCCGTTCCATAGGCTCAAGACAATACAAGGACATAAATCAACTAATAACAAATGCGGAAATGAAGTTTACAAAAAAAACAGATTTGATAGGGTTTTGCGGAATGGGCACATCCGAGGCTACGCTTATCGGATTGAGGTGAAACTTATACCATTTCGATGCTAAGAGAAAGGGATACAAGATTGAAGAAGGTCACTCAGTCCAGTTTGCAGTGCAACTAGGTCAAAAGATCAGTATACCAAACCAGCACCGTCAAAACAGGTTTACAAACCGCATTCTCGCTCAAATATCACAAGTCAGGCTCCCTAAGTCCAAATCAAGTGATTCCAAAGCCATCCGAAAACTAAGATACAAGGCTACAATTCTTAAGAAGACATCAACAACTAAATCAGAAGCATTCCCAATCAAATTAACCAATTACAGAGGCAATTATCAAGTTCGGGTAGAAACAGGGCAGCAGGGGTAAATCGGTCTTTTCACAGGCTACGTTGCTCTGATTGAGTTGAAATTTTGTAGGCACCTATAAAATATCATTCTATACAACTTTTATGTTTTATGCCAAGCCTAATTCGGCCTCTAACTATGAGTAACAGTACCGGGCAGAACTGAAACATGAAATTCCAGAAATCTGGAAATTTTGGTTTTCAATTGAATTTTCTTCCTTTCCTTGTTCCAATCACTACCAAAGCCCCTTATATAATCTTATATACAACATATACTAACCATACAACAAGTTTAGGCAGAAAATCATCAAACCCTAACTTGCATATATCATCCAAAATCATCACAACAACTTGTATAACTTGTAGTCTAATCAAAACATGAGCTAGATAACATCTTAAACCAGAAATTAAAAGAACAAGAACCATGATCAGATCTTATACCTCAAAACAAAGCTTGAAAGAGTGATACTTCACCACCTTTGGAAATTTTTAGTTCCCCTAGCTTCCCAAGCCCACAACTCACTCTTTAATCGGTTTAGAATTTTGATTCCTCACTTAGATGGTGCAAATCAAGAAGAAAATTGTTTTCTCTTGCTCCCCCTTTCTCTCTCTCTTGTCTCGGCCAAGCTCAAGGAAAAATGAAGAAGAAAGGCTGCTCTATGGTGATTAAAAGGCAAGAAGTTTAGGATTAGTCTAAGCCACAAGTTTTGCCAACACTTGGATCAACCACAATCACAAAATTTTCTCTTTCTTCTCCTTGCACTTTTGGCCACAAATTTCGGTCAAAGGCAGCTGGAAATGAGGGGATATTTTGCTCAAATATCAATGAGCTCATGTGGTAAGAAAGTGGTGGTCCAGCGGTGCGTTCAATAGGTAGTGCGCGGTACACGTCGGTTCGCACCGTTTTTCCTTAAATCGCACGTATTAGGGTTTTTACTTCCTATTCACCAACCTTATATCATTGCTTCTAATCACATATTATTTCTCACCTAAAAGTCACTTTTAATCACCAAATTTGATCCTTGCTTCGTACCGAAAAATCATCCGGTGAAAAATCGCGAAAACCCTAATTTGCTCCAGTCTTGAAACCGAAAAGTGAAACCCTACTTTCTAGGTTCATTTGCACTTATTATGGAATTACTGGGTAGTAGGCTATAATAAATGAATAATTTCCAAATAAAAGGCATTTTTGAGAAAAATATAAGAAATTTGCGAGTCCTCACACTCTCTCCCCCTTAAAAGAATTTCGACCTCGAAATTCGTACCTTCCGTCGCCTCGGAGGACCCCAGAACTCGGTGCTGATCTACGGCATAAACTTGTGTTGATACCTTTGTTCGGTTTCCTCTTTCATGAATTTGTTTCAGTTTGGTTCCGTCCACTTGTTGAGTACTACCCTCTCGTGGCTGTTTCTTCGGGCAATTGCTAAGTTGATGATTGCTACTCCCACAAATCAAACATTTTCCCCCTTTTCGCCAGCAATCATTCTCAGTGTGATTTGCCTTTCCACAGTATCCACAGGCCAATCGAGGAACTACTGTTGGATCTTCTCGAGAAATGTCCTTTGATCCGATCCGACTTCCTTTCATGGACCTTTCATCGACTGCTCTTAATGTCCAAGGTGGGCGAGGTGAATGGTTCACTTTTTGCACTTTGGAGAGCAGTATCTTTTCTCCAGATTCCTCAGGTATACTGCTGGATGTATCTCTTTTCCGCGTTTGAAAGGCTTTTACTTGGGCTTTCACATCCTCAATTCTTTGGGCCTTCTCAAGAGCCTCTGTAAACGTATTAACTTGAACTGCCGCTAATGCCTCCTGGATTTCCAAATTTAGTCCTTGTATAAATCGTCTTATTCTCCGTCGCTCCGTTACCACCAATTCGGAAGCGAATTTAGACAGTCTAGTAAATTTGGTCTCATATTCAGCCACACTTAGGGTTCCCTGACGCAACCCAATAAATTCGTCATCCCTCCTTTCTTGGACTAAAGGTGGGAGATACTTTTCATTAAATTCCCTTACAAAGTTCGCCCATGTCCATACCGTCTGTTCTCTTTCCCACTTGGCCTTAATTACATTCCACCACGCGCGGGCTGGTCCTTCGAATTGAAATACAGCAAAATTTACTTGTCTTTGCTCCGTGTAATTCAAAGCCGCGAAGATATTAATCATTGCCTCCAACCACTGCTCAGCTATATCTGGATCAGGCCCTCCTTGAAATTTCGGAGGTAGAAACTTTTGGAACCTCTCAAGAGCCTTATCCTCTCCGATCTCAGGATTCCGGGGTTGATTCACTGGCATTTGACCTTGTTGATCTACCAGTCGTGCCAGGATATTTGTCATTTGTTGCATCGCCGTCGCCATTTGATCTCCAGCCTCAACCCTCGGTCCCTGTTCTTGCTCGGCCACTGTTTCTCTTTCTTCTCTCGGTTCTTGAGCTTGCCTAGCTCCACGGCCACGACTAGCTCCACGTCCACGACTACGTCTCCCGTCCATATATATGTTTTCCCCCTCTCTTTTCTTTTCTTTTCCCCCAAAAAGGTAATTTAGTGAATAAACACAGTAAATTGACTACAGTAACAAATTCTAGCATTCCAAATACACAAATCAATATATACGCACATACACAAATACATATCAAGTTGGACAGATAACCATGTACACACAGGTATACTAACGTCATGTAGTAACAATATACAGGTAAATCAAAAGGAAAAGGTAAAGTCGTCCCAGTATCAGCCCGTCCGGTCTCTCACGTCACTTACTATCCAAACTAGATGTCCCTGACCTCTTGTGCTCATTCTAGTCAGACAAAGCCTGTTCATGTTCCCAAAATACAAGTCTCAAGTCCTTAGCAGCGCCGTAACTCTAGAGTACTCAGGCACGAGAATCCGAAATAAGATAATTCACATCTCGAGCTGCAGTCCCAAGAGTAAACTATCTACAATCGGAATTCCTACCTGACATACCTATCTATGGTCCTCAGATACCATGAGAAAGATTTAAGACCTATAACATTCGCAATTCATAGCTTCACTTAGTCCTTCATACTTATTCACCACTTAGTCCAGGGTCACTCCGCACAGAGACCACGCGAAGCAGCTATAGGTTTTATCCCTCAATCGCTTAACTTTCAAGTCAAATCGAATCCCACAGTCCGGCATCCTAAACTTCAAGCCCAGGATACACTACAGATATCTGAAGCCTAAGCTCTGATACCACCTGTGACGGCCCCACCTTTCCCTAGGGCGTACCCCAGGGTTCGGCGGACCGCCTGCCCAACTCTCGCCGGGACTCACTCATTCACTACAGTCCTCACTTAAAATCTGAATAAATCACAAGAATAAATAGGGCAACGATCCAGAACTTAAAGCGAAACTTATATACATTGCCATCCCCAAAAGGGAGTGTAAAGATCGAATATACAAAGGTTCTCAATCCTTCATACGTCCAGCCCGTGCCAAGCACTAGGCGAGAACCACTACAAAAGAAACAAAAGAAACAAAAGAACTAGACTGGCTAGTCTATGCTCTCATTCTGCTCGCCGTCCCCTGTTAAGGAAAACAAAACTAAAGGGGTGAGCTAAAAGCTCAGTGAGGTTCCGAACAGATAATCAAACAATCAATTCAATACATTAAACATGGAGTATCAATAATTCAAGAAACATTTACAATGGAAAGCGATAGTAACATTCATTAAAAGGATACGGGCTCACATGGAGCTATTCATTCGTTCGTTCGTTCTCCAGACATTTCCCCTTATTCCTCCAATTATTTGAAAATTTCCTTTTTGAGAAGTAAACCCTCGTGCCTTCGTTCGTTCATTCATCCCCTTCCGGACGTTGACCGGACTCCACCCATCCGGACGTTGGCCGGACTCCACCCATCCGGACGTAGCCGGACTACAAGGTAATACTCGAATATACCAAATTCACCCAGGGTCACCATATCGCCCGACCGAGTCCGCTTCTGGCTCGAGTCGATCGGTAACGAAGGGCAGGGCCCAGTTCAGCCAAACGGCTTACATTCATGCGCAACTAGCATTTAATCATTTAATCATTGAAAATTTCACATTTATTTAGGTCGAGTGCGATAAAGTACACACTCGCCTAGAAAACTCGTTTTAACAATCATTAAAAGCACTTAACACATTATCAATCAATAATAACAAGCCAATAAGTCAAGGAAATATAACAAACAAAGAACACTCACCTAGTTATGCAAAATAACGTGCAAAATATCCTTCCGGATATTACCCTTAGTCACCAATGAAACCTAAGATTGAACAAGAGAACATATTACAGTTTATCGAGCAAAACATTTAAGGGGAAACGAAGAAACCCGACTAATTAGGAGTAAAACGTGTAAAGATAACTTTCAAGTAAAAATAGGGTTGTTTGGACCCAAGGATGAAAATAACTAGGGTTTCAAAATCAATCGCAAAACCAAGCTCAAAAGGCTTATAGAATTCCAACGGAAAACATTTGACTAACGACAAATCAAAAGACAAATAGATAGGCTAAGAAAATATTCTTTCGGAATCGTAAAGAATCGTTTGTATGACTAAAAGTCACTATATATTCAAGTAGAGGTTATATAACAAGGGTTTTGATGAAAATCATATGGAAAAGGAAGACTCTTAAAACCGTACTTGAAAGTAGTTCACTTGTGGCCGATAAAACCCTAACTCATACTTCTATATTTTGGGTACAGAGTAAGTAAACATTTGGCGTTTCAAATTGAAGAGGTATCATGTTTTGGAATGGTAAAACGATCATAGTATTTGCCAAACGAAAATATACAAATTCAAATAGAAACTTAGTCCTTGAGCGAAAATTTGGGCAGCACGCCCTTTGTGTTTACCTAATTTTCCAGCCATTTTGGCTTCATTATTTTTCTCATTCAAGCCCAAGTTTATACACAACACAAATGCATTTCAATAGCCGTTCCATAGGCTCAAGACAATACAAGGACATAAATCAACTAATAACAAATGCGGAAATGAAGTTTACAAAAAAAACAGATTTGATAGGGTTTTGCGGAATGGGCACATCCGAGGCTACGCTTATCGGATTGAGGTGAAACTTATACCATTTCGATGCTAAGAGAAAGGGATACAAGATTGAAGAAGGTCACTCAGTCCAGTTTGCAGTGCAACTAGGTCAAAAGATCAGTATACCAAACCAGCACCGTCAAAACAGGTTTACAAACCGCATTCTCGCTCAAATATCACAAGTCAGGCTCCCTAAGTCCAAATCAAGTGATTCCAAAGCCATCCGAAAACTAAGATACAAGGCTACAATTCTTAAGAAGACATCAACAACTAAATCAGAAGCATTCCCAATCAAATTAACCAATTACAGAGGCAATTATCAAGTTCGGGTAGAAACAGGGCAGCAGGGGTAAATCGGTCTTTTCACAGGCTACGTTGCTCTGATTGAGTTGAAATTTTGTAGGCACCTATAAAATATCATTCTATACAACTTTTATGTTTTATGCCAAGCCTAATTCGGCCTCTAACTATGAGTAACAGTACCGGGCAGAACTGAAACATGAAATTCCAGAAATCTGGAAATTTTGGTTTTCAATTGAATTTTCTTCCTTTCCTTGTTCCAATCACTACCAAAGCCCCTTATATAATCTTATATACAACATATACTAACCATACAACAAGTTTAGGCAGAAAATCATCAAACCCTAACTTGCATATATCATCCAAAATCATCACAACAACTTGTATAACTTGTAGTCTAATCAAAACATGAGCTAGATAACATCTTAAACCAGAAATTAAAAGAACAAGAACCATGATCAGATCTTATACCTCAAAACAAAGCTTGAAAGAGTGATACTTCACCACCTTTGGAAATTTTTAGTTCCCCTAGCTTCCCAAGCCCACAACTCACTCTTTAATCGGTTTAGAATTTTGATTCCTCACTTAGATGGTGCAAATCAAGAAGAAAATTGTTTTCTCTTGCTCCCCCTTTCTCTCTCTCTTGTCTCGGCCAAGCTCAAGGAAAAATGAAGAAGAAAGGCTGCTCTATGGTGATTAAAAGGCAAGAAGTTTAGGATTAGTCTAAGCCACAAGTTTTGCCAACACTTGGATCAACCACAATCACAAAATTTTCTCTTTCTTCTCCTTGCACTTTTGGCCACAAATTTCGGTCAAAGGCAGCTGGAAATGAGGGGATATTTTGCTCAAATATCAATGAGCTCATGTGGTAAGAAAGTGGTGGTCCAGCGGTGCGTTCAATAGGTAGTGCGCGGTACACGTCGGTTCGCACCGTTTTTCCTTAAATCGCACGTATTAGGGTTTTTACTTCCTATTCACCAACCTTATATCATTGCTTCTAATCACATATTATTTCTCACCTAAAAGTCACTTTTAATCACCAAATTTGATCCTTGCTTCGTACCGAAAAATCATCCGGTGAAAAATCGCGAAAACCCTAATTTGCTCCAGTCTTGAAACCGAAAAGTGAAACCCTACTTTCTAGGTTCATTTGCACTTATTATGGAATTACTGGGTAGTAGGCTATAATAAATGAATAATTTCCAAATAAAAGGCATTTTTGAGAAAAATATAAGAAATTTGCGAGTCCTCACACTCTCTCCCCCTTAAAAGAATTTCGACCTCGAAATTCGTACCTTCCGTCGCCTCGGAGGACCCCAGAACTCGGTGCTGATCTACGGCATAAACTTGTGTTGATACCTTTGTTCGGTTTCCTCTTTCATGAATTTGTTTCAGTTTGGTTCCGTCCACTTGTTGAGTACTACCCTCTCGTGGCTGTTTCTTCGGGCAATTGCTAAGTTGATGATTGCTACTCCCACAAATCAAACATTTTCCCCCTTTTCGCCAGCAATCATTCTCAGTGTGATTTGCCTTTCCACAGTATCCACAGGCCAATCGAGGAACTACTGTTGGATCTTCTCGAGAAATGTCCTTTGATCCGATCCGACTTCCTTTCATGGACCTTTCATCGACTGCTCTTAATGTCCAAGGTGGGCGAGGTGAATGGTTCACTTTTTGCACTTTGGAGAGCAGTATCTTTTCTCCAGATTCCTCAGGTATACTGCTGGATGTATCTCTTTTCCGCGTTTGAAAGGCTTTTACTTGGGCTTTCACATCCTCAATTCTTTGGGCCTTCTCAAGAGCCTCTGTAAACGTATTAACTTGAACTGCCGCTAATGCCTCCTGGATTTCCAAATTTAGTCCTTGTATAAATCGTCTTATTCTCCGTCGCTCCGTTACCACCAATTCGGAAGCGAATTTAGACAGTCTAGTAAATTTGGTCTCATATTCAGCCACACTTAGGGTTCCCTGACGCAACCCAATAAATTCGTCATCCCTCCTTTCTTGGACTAAAGGTGGGAGATACTTTTCATTAAATTCCCTTACAAAGTTCGCCCATGTCCATACCGTCTGTTCTCTTTCCCACTTGGCCTTAATTACATTCCACCACGCGCGGGCTGGTCCTTCGAATTGAAATACAGCAAAATTTACTTGTCTTTGCTCCGTGTAATTCAAAGCCGCGAAGATATTAATCATTGCCTCCAACCACTGCTCAGCTATATCTGGATCAGGCCCTCCTTGAAATTTCGGAGGTAGAAACTTTTGGAACCTCTCAAGAGCCTTATCCTCTCCGATCTCAGGATTCCGGGGTTGATTCACTGGCATTTGACCTTGTTGATCTACCAGTCGTGCCAGGATATTTGTCATTTGTTGCATCGCCGTCGCCATTTGATCTCCAGCCTCAACCCTCGGTCCCTGTTCTTGCTCGGCCACTGTTTCTCTTTCTTCTCTCGGTTCTTGAGCTTGCCTAGCTCCACGGCCACGACTAGCTCCACGTCCACGACTACGTCTCCCGTCCATATATATGTTTTCCCCCTCTCTTTTCTTTTCTTTTCCCCCAAAAAGGTAATTTAGTGAATAAACACAGTAAATTGACTACAGTAACAAATTCTAGCATTCCAAATACACAAATCAATATATACGCACATACACAAATACATATCAAGTTGGACAGATAACCATGTACACACAGGTATACTAACGTCATGTAGTAACAATATACAGGTAAATCAAAAGGAAAAGGTAAAGTCGTCCCAGTATCAGCCCGTCCGGTCTCTCACGTCACTTACTATCCAAACTAGATGTCCCTGACCTCTTGTGCTCATTCTAGTCAGACAAAGCCTGTTCATGTTCCCAAAATACAAGTCTCAAGTCCTTAGCAGCGCCGTAACTCTAGAGTACTCAGGCACGAGAATCCGAAATAAGATAATTCACATCTCGAGCTGCAGTCCCAAGAGTAAACTATCTACAATCGGAATTCCTACCTGACATACCTATCTATGGTCCTCAGATACCATGAGAAAGATTTAAGACCTATAACATTCGCAATTCATAGCTTCACTTAGTCCTTCATACTTATTCACCACTTAGTCCAGGGTCACTCCGCACAGAGACCACGCGAAGCAGCTATAGGTTTTATCCCTCAATCGCTTAACTTTCAAGTCAAATCGAATCCCACAGTCCGGCATCCTAAACTTCAAGCCCAGGATACACTACAGATATCTGAAGCCTAAGCTCTGATACCACCTGTGACGGCCCCACCTTTCCCTAGGGCGTACCCCAGGGTTCGGCGGACCGCCTGCCCAACTCTCGCCGGGACTCACTCATTCACTACAGTCCTCACTTAAAATCTGAATAAATCACAAGAATAAATAGGGCAACGATCCAGAACTTAAAGCGAAACTTATATACATTGCCATCCCCAAAAGGGAGTGTAAAGATCGAATATACAAAGGTTCTCAATCCTTCATACGTCCAGCCCGTGCCAAGCACTAGGCGAGAACCACTACAAAAGAAACAAAAGAAACAAAAGAACTAGACTGGCTAGTCTATGCTCTCATTCTGCTCGCCGTCCCCTGTTAAGGAAAACAAAACTAAAGGGGTGAGCTAAAAGCTCAGTGAGGTTCCGAACAGATAATCAAACAATCAATTCAATACATTAAACATGGAGTATCAATAATTCAAGAAACATTTACAATGGAAAGCGATAGTAACATTCATTAAAAGGATACGGGCTCACATGGAGCTATTCATTCGTTCGTTCGTTCTCCAGACATTTCCCCTTATTCCTCCAATTATTTGAAAATTTCCTTTTTGAGAAGTAAACCCTCGTGCCTTCGTTCGTTCATTCATCCCCTTCCGGACGTTGACCGGACTCCACCCATCCGGACGTTGGCCGGACTCCACCCATCCGGACGTAGCCGGACTACAAGGTAATACTCGAATATACCAAATTCACCCAGGGTCACCATATCGCCCGACCGAGTCCGCTTCTGGCTCGAGTCGATCGGTAACGAAGGGCAGGGCCCAGTTCAGCCAAACGGCTTACATTCATGCGCAACTAGCATTTAATCATTTAATCATTGAAAATTTCACATTTATTTAGGTCGAGTGCGATAAAGTACACACTCGCCTAGAAAACTCGTTTTAACAATCATTAAAAGCACTTAACACATTATCAATCAATAATAACAAGCCAATAAGTCAAGGAAATATAACAAACAAAGAACACTCACCTAGTTATGCAAAATAACGTGCAAAATATCCTTCCGGATATTACCCTTAGTCACCAATGAAACCTAAGATTGAACAAGAGAACATATTACAGTTTATCGAGCAAAACATTTAAGGGGAAACGAAGAAACCCGACTAATTAGGAGTAAAACGTGTAAAGATAACTTTCAAGTAAAAATAGGGTTGTTTGGACCCAAGGATGAAAATAACTAGGGTTTCAAAATCAATCGCAAAACCAAGCTCAAAAGGCTTATAGAATTCCAACGGAAAACATTTGACTAACGACAAATCAAAAGACAAATAGATAGGCTAAGAAAATATTCTTTCGGAATCGTAAAGAATCGTTTGTATGACTAAAAGTCACTATATATTCAAGTAGAGGTTATATAACAAGGGTTTTGATGAAAATCATATGGAAAAGGAAGACTCTTAAAACCGTACTTGAAAGTAGTTCACTTGTGGCCGATAAAACCCTAACTCATACTTCTATATTTTGGGTACAGAGTAAGTAAACATTTGGCGTTTCAAATTGAAGAGGTATCATGTTTTGGAATGGTAAAACGATCATAGTATTTGCCAAACGAAAATATACAAATTCAAATAGAAACTTAGTCCTTGAGCGAAAATTTGGGCAGCACGCCCTTTGTGTTTACCTAATTTTCCAGCCATTTTGGCTTCATTATTTTTCTCATTCAAGCCCAAGTTTATACACAACACAAATGCATTTCAATAGCCGTTCCATAGGCTCAAGACAATACAAGGACATAAATCAACTAATAACAAATGCGGAAATGAAGTTTACAAAAAAAACAGATTTGATAGGGTTTTGCGGAATGGGCACATCCGAGGCTACGCTTATCGGATTGAGGTGAAACTTATACCATTTCGATGCTAAGAGAAAGGGATACAAGATTGAAGAAGGTCACTCAGTCCAGTTTGCAGTGCAACTAGGTCAAAAGATCAGTATACCAAACCAGCACCGTCAAAACAGGTTTACAAACCGCATTCTCGCTCAAATATCACAAGTCAGGCTCCCTAAGTCCAAATCAAGTGATTCCAAAGCCATCCGAAAACTAAGATACAAGGCTACAATTCTTAAGAAGACATCAACAACTAAATCAGAAGCATTCCCAATCAAATTAACCAATTACAGAGGCAATTATCAAGTTCGGGTAGAAACAGGGCAGCAGGGGTAAATCGGTCTTTTCACAGGCTACGTTGCTCTGATTGAGTTGAAATTTTGTAGGCACCTATAAAATATCATTCTATACAACTTTTATGTTTTATGCCAAGCCTAATTCGGCCTCTAACTATGAGTAACAGTACCGGGCAGAACTGAAACATGAAATTCCAGAAATCTGGAAATTTTGGTTTTCAATTGAATTTTCTTCCTTTCCTTGTTCCAATCACTACCAAAGCCCCTTATATAATCTTATATACAACATATACTAACCATACAACAAGTTTAGGCAGAAAATCATCAAACCCTAACTTGCATATATCATCCAAAATCATCACAACAACTTGTATAACTTGTAGTCTAATCAAAACATGAGCTAGATAACATCTTAAACCAGAAATTAAAAGAACAAGAACCATGATCAGATCTTATACCTCAAAACAAAGCTTGAAAGAGTGATACTTCACCACCTTTGGAAATTTTTAGTTCCCCTAGCTTCCCAAGCCCACAACTCACTCTTTAATCGGTTTAGAATTTTGATTCCTCACTTAGATGGTGCAAATCAAGAAGAAAATTGTTTTCTCTTGCTCCCCCTTTCTCTCTCTCTTGTCTCGGCCAAGCTCAAGGAAAAATGAAGAAGAAAGGCTGCTCTATGGTGATTAAAAGGCAAGAAGTTTAGGATTAGTCTAAGCCACAAGTTTTGCCAACACTTGGATCAACCACAATCACAAAATTTTCTCTTTCTTCTCCTTGCACTTTTGGCCACAAATTTCGGTCAAAGGCAGCTGGAAATGAGGGGATATTTTGCTCAAATATCAATGAGCTCATGTGGTAAGAAAGTGGTGGTCCAGCGGTGCGTTCAATAGGTAGTGCGCGGTACACGTCGGTTCGCACCGTTTTTCCTTAAATCGCACGTATTAGGGTTTTTACTTCCTATTCACCAACCTTATATCATTGCTTCTAATCACATATTATTTCTCACCTAAAAGTCACTTTTAATCACCAAATTTGATCCTTGCTTCGTACCGAAAAATCATCCGGTGAAAAATCGCGAAAACCCTAATTTGCTCCAGTCTTGAAACCGAAAAGTGAAACCCTACTTTCTAGGTTCATTTGCACTTATTATGGAATTACTGGGTAGTAGGCTATAATAAATGAATAATTTCCAAATAAAAGGCATTTTTGAGAAAAATATAAGAAATTTGCGAGTCCTCACACTCTCTCCCCCTTAAAAGAATTTCGACCTCGAAATTCGTACCTTCCGTCGCCTCGGAGGACCCCAGAACTCGGTGCTGATCTACGGCATAAACTTGTGTTGATACCTTTGTTCGGTTTCCTCTTTCATGAATTTGTTTCAGTTTGGTTCCGTCCACTTGTTGAGTACTACCCTCTCGTGGCTGTTTCTTCGGGCAATTGCTAAGTTGATGATTGCTACTCCCACAAATCAAACATTTTCCCCCTTTTCGCCAGCAATCATTCTCAGTGTGATTTGCCTTTCCACAGTATCCACAGGCCAATCGAGGAACTACTGTTGGATCTTCTCGAGAAATGTCCTTTGATCCGATCCGACTTCCTTTCATGGACCTTTCATCGACTGCTCTTAATGTCCAAGGTGGGCGAGGTGAATGGTTCACTTTTTGCACTTTGGAGAGCAGTATCTTTTCTCCAGATTCCTCAGGTATACTGCTGGATGTATCTCTTTTCCGCGTTTGAAAGGCTTTTACTTGGGCTTTCACATCCTCAATTCTTTGGGCCTTCTCAAGAGCCTCTGTAAACGTATTAACTTGAACTGCCGCTAATGCCTCCTGGATTTCCAAATTTAGTCCTTGTATAAATCGTCTTATTCTCCGTCGCTCCGTTACCACCAATTCGGAAGCGAATTTAGACAGTCTAGTAAATTTGGTCTCATATTCAGCCACACTTAGGGTTCCCTGACGCAACCCAATAAATTCGTCATCCCTCCTTTCTTGGACTAAAGGTGGGAGATACTTTTCATTAAATTCCCTTACAAAGTTCGCCCATGTCCATACCGTCTGTTCTCTTTCCCACTTGGCCTTAATTACATTCCACCACGCGCGGGCTGGTCCTTCGAATTGAAATACAGCAAAATTTACTTGTCTTTGCTCCGTGTAATTCAAAGCCGCGAAGATATTAATCATTGCCTCCAACCACTGCTCAGCTATATCTGGATCAGGCCCTCCTTGAAATTTCGGAGGTAGAAACTTTTGGAACCTCTCAAGAGCCTTATCCTCTCCGATCTCAGGATTCCGGGGTTGATTCACTGGCATTTGACCTTGTTGATCTACCAGTCGTGCCAGGATATTTGTCATTTGTTGCATCGCCGTCGCCATTTGATCTCCAGCCTCAACCCTCGGTCCCTGTTCTTGCTCGGCCACTGTTTCTCTTTCTTCTCTCGGTTCTTGAGCTTGCCTAGCTCCACGGCCACGACTAGCTCCACGTCCACGACTACGTCTCCCGTCCATATATATGTTTTCCCCCTCTCTTTTCTTTTCTTTTCCCCCAAAAAGGTAATTTAGTGAATAAACACAGTAAATTGACTACAGTAACAAATTCTAGCATTCCAAATACACAAATCAATATATACGCACATACACAAATACATATCAAGTTGGACAGATAACCATGTACACACAGGTATACTAACGTCATGTAGTAACAATATACAGGTAAATCAAAAGGAAAAGGTAAAGTCGTCCCAGTATCAGCCCGTCCGGTCTCTCACGTCACTTACTATCCAAACTAGATGTCCCTGACCTCTTGTGCTCATTCTAGTCAGACAAAGCCTGTTCATGTTCCCAAAATACAAGTCTCAAGTCCTTAGCAGCGCCGTAACTCTAGAGTACTCAGGCACGAGAATCCGAAATAAGATAATTCACATCTCGAGCTGCAGTCCCAAGAGTAAACTATCTACAATCGGAATTCCTACCTGACATACCTATCTATGGTCCTCAGATACCATGAGAAAGATTTAAGACCTATAACATTCGCAATTCATAGCTTCACTTAGTCCTTCATACTTATTCACCACTTAGTCCAGGGTCACTCCGCACAGAGACCACGCGAAGCAGCTATAGGTTTTATCCCTCAATCGCTTAACTTTCAAGTCAAATCGAATCCCACAGTCCGGCATCCTAAACTTCAAGCCCAGGATACACTACAGATATCTGAAGCCTAAGCTCTGATACCACCTGTGACGGCCCCACCTTTCCCTAGGGCGTACCCCAGGGTTCGGCGGACCGCCTGCCCAACTCTCGCCGGGACTCACTCATTCACTACAGTCCTCACTTAAAATCTGAATAAATCACAAGAATAAATAGGGCAACGATCCAGAACTTAAAGCGAAACTTATATACATTGCCATCCCCAAAAGGGAGTGTAAAGATCGAATATACAAAGGTTCTCAATCCTTCATACGTCCAGCCCGTGCCAAGCACTAGGCGAGAACCACTACAAAAGAAACAAAAGAAACAAAAGAACTAGACTGGCTAGTCTATGCTCTCATTCTGCTCGCCGTCCCCTGTTAAGGAAAACAAAACTAAAGGGGTGAGCTAAAAGCTCAGTGAGGTTCCGAACAGATAATCAAACAATCAATTCAATACATTAAACATGGAGTATCAATAATTCAAGAAACATTTACAATGGAAAGCGATAGTAACATTCATTAAAAGGATACGGGCTCACATGGAGCTATTCATTCGTTCGTTCGTTCTCCAGACATTTCCCCTTATTCCTCCAATTATTTGAAAATTTCCTTTTTGAGAAGTAAACCCTCGTGCCTTCGTTCGTTCATTCATCCCCTTCCGGACGTTGACCGGACTCCACCCATCCGGACGTTGGCCGGACTCCACCCATCCGGACGTAGCCGGACTACAAGGTAATACTCGAATATACCAAATTCACCCAGGGTCACCATATCGCCCGACCGAGTCCGCTTCTGGCTCGAGTCGATCGGTAACGAAGGGCAGGGCCCAGTTCAGCCAAACGGCTTACATTCATGCGCAACTAGCATTTAATCATTTAATCATTGAAAATTTCACATTTATTTAGGTCGAGTGCGATAAAGTACACACTCGCCTAGAAAACTCGTTTTAACAATCATTAAAAGCACTTAACACATTATCAATCAATAATAACAAGCCAATAAGTCAAGGAAATATAACAAACAAAGAACACTCACCTAGTTATGCAAAATAACGTGCAAAATATCCTTCCGGATATTACCCTTAGTCACCAATGAAACCTAAGATTGAACAAGAGAACATATTACAGTTTATCGAGCAAAACATTTAAGGGGAAACGAAGAAACCCGACTAATTAGGAGTAAAACGTGTAAAGATAACTTTCAAGTAAAAATAGGGTTGTTTGGACCCAAGGATGAAAATAACTAGGGTTTCAAAATCAATCGCAAAACCAAGCTCAAAAGGCTTATAGAATTCCAACGGAAAACATTTGACTAACGACAAATCAAAAGACAAATAGATAGGCTAAGAAAATATTCTTTCGGAATCGTAAAGAATCGTTTGTATGACTAAAAGTCACTATATATTCAAGTAGAGGTTATATAACAAGGGTTTTGATGAAAATCATATGGAAAAGGAAGACTCTTAAAACCGTACTTGAAAGTAGTTCACTTGTGGCCGATAAAACCCTAACTCATACTTCTATATTTTGGGTACAGAGTAAGTAAACATTTGGCGTTTCAAATTGAAGAGGTATCATGTTTTGGAATGGTAAAACGATCATAGTATTTGCCAAACGAAAATATACAAATTCAAATAGAAACTTAGTCCTTGAGCGAAAATTTGGGCAGCACGCCCTTTGTGTTTACCTAATTTTCCAGCCATTTTGGCTTCATTATTTTTCTCATTCAAGCCCAAGTTTATACACAACACAAATGCATTTCAATAGCCGTTCCATAGGCTCAAGACAATACAAGGACATAAATCAACTAATAACAAATGCGGAAATGAAGTTTACAAAAAAAACAGATTTGATAGGGTTTTGCGGAATGGGCACATCCGAGGCTACGCTTATCGGATTGAGGTGAAACTTATACCATTTCGATGCTAAGAGAAAGGGATACAAGATTGAAGAAGGTCACTCAGTCCAGTTTGCAGTGCAACTAGGTCAAAAGATCAGTATACCAAACCAGCACCGTCAAAACAGGTTTACAAACCGCATTCTCGCTCAAATATCACAAGTCAGGCTCCCTAAGTCCAAATCAAGTGATTCCAAAGCCATCCGAAAACTAAGATACAAGGCTACAATTCTTAAGAAGACATCAACAACTAAATCAGAAGCATTCCCAATCAAATTAACCAATTACAGAGGCAATTATCAAGTTCGGGTAGAAACAGGGCAGCAGGGGTAAATCGGTCTTTTCACAGGCTACGTTGCTCTGATTGAGTTGAAATTTTGTAGGCACCTATAAAATATCATTCTATACAACTTTTATGTTTTATGCCAAGCCTAATTCGGCCTCTAACTATGAGTAACAGTACCGGGCAGAACTGAAACATGAAATTCCAGAAATCTGGAAATTTTGGTTTTCAATTGAATTTTCTTCCTTTCCTTGTTCCAATCACTACCAAAGCCCCTTATATAATCTTATATACAACATATACTAACCATACAACAAGTTTAGGCAGAAAATCATCAAACCCTAACTTGCATATATCATCCAAAATCATCACAACAACTTGTATAACTTGTAGTCTAATCAAAACATGAGCTAGATAACATCTTAAACCAGAAATTAAAAGAACAAGAACCATGATCAGATCTTATACCTCAAAACAAAGCTTGAAAGAGTGATACTTCACCACCTTTGGAAATTTTTAGTTCCCCTAGCTTCCCAAGCCCACAACTCACTCTTTAATCGGTTTAGAATTTTGATTCCTCACTTAGATGGTGCAAATCAAGAAGAAAATTGTTTTCTCTTGCTCCCCCTTTCTCTCTCTCTTGTCTCGGCCAAGCTCAAGGAAAAATGAAGAAGAAAGGCTGCTCTATGGTGATTAAAAGGCAAGAAGTTTAGGATTAGTCTAAGCCACAAGTTTTGCCAACACTTGGATCAACCACAATCACAAAATTTTCTCTTTCTTCTCCTTGCACTTTTGGCCACAAATTTCGGTCAAAGGCAGCTGGAAATGAGGGGATATTTTGCTCAAATATCAATGAGCTCATGTGGTAAGAAAGTGGTGGTCCAGCGGTGCGTTCAATAGGTAGTGCGCGGTACACGTCGGTTCGCACCGTTTTTCCTTAAATCGCACGTATTAGGGTTTTTACTTCCTATTCACCAACCTTATATCATTGCTTCTAATCACATATTATTTCTCACCTAAAAGTCACTTTTAATCACCAAATTTGATCCTTGCTTCGTACCGAAAAATCATCCGGTGAAAAATCGCGAAAACCCTAATTTGCTCCAGTCTTGAAACCGAAAAGTGAAACCCTACTTTCTAGGTTCATTTGCACTTATTATGGAATTACTGGGTAGTAGGCTATAATAAATGAATAATTTCCAAATAAAAGGCATTTTTGAGAAAAATATAAGAAATTTGCGAGTCCTCACACTCTCTCCCCCTTAAAAGAATTTCGACCTCGAAATTCGTACCTTCCGTCGCCTCGGAGGACCCCAGAACTCGGTGCTGATCTACGGCATAAACTTGTGTTGATACCTTTGTTCGGTTTCCTCTTTCATGAATTTGTTTCAGTTTGGTTCCGTCCACTTGTTGAGTACTACCCTCTCGTGGCTGTTTCTTCGGGCAATTGCTAAGTTGATGATTGCTACTCCCACAAATCAAACATTTTCCCCCTTTTCGCCAGCAATCATTCTCAGTGTGATTTGCCTTTCCACAGTATCCACAGGCCAATCGAGGAACTACTGTTGGATCTTCTCGAGAAATGTCCTTTGATCCGATCTGACTTCCTTTCATGGACCTTTCATCGACTGCTCTTAATGTCCAAGGTGGGCGAGGTGAATGGTTCACTTTTTGCACTTTGGAGAGCAGTATCTTTTCTCCAGATTCCTCAGGTATACTGCTGGATGTATCTCTTTTCCGCGTTTGAAAGGCTTTTACTTGGGCTTTCACATCCTCAATTCTTTGGGCCTTCTCAAGAGCCTCTGTAAACGTATTAACTTGAACTGCCGCTAATGCCTCCTGGATTTCCAAATTTAGTCCTTGTATAAATCGTCTTATTCTCCGTCGCTCCGTTACCACCAATTCGGAAGCGAATTTAGACAGTCTAGTAAATTTGGTCTCATATTCAGCCACACTTAGGGTTCCCTGACGCAACCCAATAAATTCGTCATCCCTCCTTTCTTGGACTAAAGGTGGGAGATACTTTTCATTAAATTCCCTTACAAAGTTCGCCCATGTCCATACCGTCTGTTCTCTTTCCCACTTGGCCTTAATTACATTCCACCACGCGCGGGCTGGTCCTTCGAATTGAAATACAGCAAAATTTACTTGTCTTTGCTCCGTGTAATTCAAAGCCGCGAAGATATTAATCATTGCCTCCAACCACTGCTCAGCTATATCTGGATCAGGCCCTCCTTGAAATTTCGGAGGTAGAAACTTTTGGAACCTCTCAAGAGCCTTATCCTCTCCGATCTCAGGATTCCGGGGTTGATTCACTGGCATTTGACCTTGTTGATCTACCAGTCGTGCCAGGATATTTGTCATTTGTTGCATCGCCGTCGCCATTTGATCTCCAGCCTCAACCCTCGGTCCCTGTTCTTGCTCGGCCACTGTTTCTCTTTCTTCTCTCGGTTCTTGAGCTTGCCTAGCTCCACGGCCACGACTAGCTCCACGTCCACGACTACGTCTCCCGTCCATATATATGTTTTCCCCCTCTCTTTTCTTTTCTTTTCCCCCAAAAAGGTAATTTAGTGAATAAACACAGTAAATTGACTACAGTAACAAATTCTAGCATTCCAAATACACAAATCAATATATACGCACATACACAAATACATATCAAGTTGGACAGATAACCATGTACACACAGGTATACTAACGTCATGTAGTAACAATATACAGGTAAATCAAAAGGAAAAGGTAAAGTCGTCCCAGTATCAGCCCGTCCGGTCTCTCACGTCACTTACTATCCAAACTAGATGTCCCTGACCTCTTGTGCTCATTCTAGTCAGACAAAGCCTGTTCATGTTCCCAAAATACAAGTCTCAAGTCCTTAGCAGCGCCGTAACTCTAGAGTACTCAGGCACGAGAATCCGAAATAAGATAATTCACATCTCGAGCTGCAGTCCCAAGAGTAAACTATCTACAATCGGAATTCCTACCTGACATACCTATCTATGGTCCTCAGATACCATGAGAAAGATTTAAGACCTATAACATTCGCAATTCATAGCTTCACTTAGTCCTTCATACTTATTCACCACTTAGTCCAGGGTCACTCCGCACAGAGACCACGCGAAGCAGCTATAGGTTTTATCCCTCAATCGCTTAACTTTCAAGTCAAATCGAATCCCACAGTCCGGCATCCTAAACTTCAAGCCCAGGATACACTACAGATATCTGAAGCCTAAGCTCTGATACCACCTGTGACGGCCCCACCTTTCCCTAGGGCGTACCCCAGGGTTCGGCGGACCGCCTGCCCAACTCTCGCCGGGACTCACTCATTCACTACAGTCCTCACTTAAAATCTGAATAAATCACAAGAATAAATAGGGCAACGATCCAGAACTTAAAGCGAAACTTATATACATTGCCATCCCCAAAAGGGAGTGTAAAGATCGAATATACAAAGGTTCTCAATCCTTCATACGTCCAGCCCGTGCCAAGCACTAGGCGAGAACCACTACAAAAGAAACAAAAGAAACAAAAGAACTAGACTGGCTAGTCTATGCTCTCATTCTGCTCGCCGTCCCCTGTTAAGGAAAACAAAACTAAAGGGGTGAGCTAAAAGCTCAGTGAGGTTCCGAACAGATAATCAAACAATCAATTCAATACATTAAACATGGAGTATCAATAATTCAAGAAACATTTACAATGGAAAGCGATAGTAACATTCATTAAAAGGATACGGGCTCACATGGAGCTATTCGTTCGTTCGTTCGTTCTCCAGACATTTCCCCTTATTCCTCCAATTATTTGAAAATTTCCTTTTTGAGAAGTAAACCCTCGTGCCTTCGTTCGTTCATTCATCCCCTTCCGGACGTTGACCGGACTCCACCCATCCGGACGTTGGCCGGACTCCACCCATCCGGACGTAGCCGGACTACAAGGTAATACTCGAATATACCAAATTCACCCAGGGTCACCATATCGCCCGACCGAGTCCGCTTCTGGCTCGAGTCGATCGGTAACGAAGGGCAGGGCCCAGTTCAGCCAAACGGCTTACATTCATGCGCAACTAGCATTTAATCATTTAATCATTGAAAATTTCACATTTATTTAGGTCGAGTGCGATAAAGTACACACTCGCCTAGAAAACTCGTTTTAACAATCATTAAAAGCACTTAACACATTATCAATCAATAATAACAAGCCAATAAGTCAAGGAAATATAACAAACAAAGAACACTCACCTAGTTATGCAAAATAACGTGCAAAATATCCTTCCGGATATTACCCTTAGTCACCAATGAAACCTAAGATTGAACAAGAGAACATATTACAGTTTATCGAGCAAAACATTTAAGGGGAAACGAAGAAACCCGACTAATTAGGAGTAAAACGTGTAAAGATAACTTTCAAGTAAAAATAGGGTTGTTTGGACCCAAGGATGAAAATAACTAGGGTTTCAAAATCAATCGCAAAACCAAGCTCAAAAGGCTTATAGAATTCCAACGGAAAACATTTGACTAACGACAAATCAAAAGACAAATAGATAGGCTAAGAAAATATTCTTTCGGAATCGTAAAGAATCGTTTGTATGACTAAAAGTCACTATATATTCAAGTAGAGGTTATATAACAAGGGTTTTGATGAAAATCATATGGAAAAGGAAGACTCTTAAAACCGTACTTGAAAGTAGTTCACTTGTGGCCGATAAAACCCTAACTCATACTTCTATATTTTGGGTACAGAGTAAGTAAACATTTGGCGTTTCAAATTGAAGAGGTATCATGTTTTGGAATGGTAAAACGATCATAGTATTTGCCAAACGAAAATATACAAATTCAAATAGAAACTTAGTCCTTGAGCGAAAATTTGGGCAGCACGCCCTTTGTGTTTACCTAATTTTCCAGCCATTTTGGCTTCATTATTTTTCTCATTCAAGCCCAAGTTTATACACAACACAAATGCATTTCAATAGCCGTTCCATAGGCTCAAGACAATACAAGGACATAAATCAACTAATAACAAATGCGGAAATGAAGTTTACAAAAAAAACAGATTTGATAGGGTTTTGCGGAATGGGCACATCCGAGGCTACGCTTATCGGATTGAGGTGAAACTTATACCATTTCGATGCTAAGAGAAAGGGATACAAGATTGAAGAAGGTCACTCAGTCCAGTTTGCAGTGCAACTAGGTCAAAAGATCAGTATACCAAACCAGCACCGTCAAAACAGGTTTACAAACCGCATTCTCGCTCAAATATCACAAGTCAGGCTCCCTAAGTCCAAATCAAGTGATTCCAAAGCCATCCGAAAACTAAGATACAAGGCTACAATTCTTAAGAAGACATCAACAACTAAATCAGAAGCATTCCCAATCAAATTAACCAATTACAGAGGCAATTATCAAGTTCGGGTAGAAACAGGGCAGCAGGGGTAAATCGGTCTTTTCACAGGCTACGTTGCTCTGATTGAGTTGAAATTTTGTAGGCACCTATAAAATATCATTCTATACAACTTTTATGTTTTATGCCAAGCCTAATTCGGCCTCTAACTATGAGTAACAGTACCGGGCAGAACTGAAACATGAAATTCCAGAAATCTGGAAATTTTGGTTTTCAATTGAATTTTCTTCCTTTCCTTGTTCCAATCACTACCAAAGCCCCTTATATAATCTTATATACAACATATGCTAACCATACAAAAAGTTTAGGCAGAAAATCATCAAACCCTAACTTGCATATATCATCCAAAATCATCACAACAACTTGTATAACTTGTAGTCTAATCAAAACATGAGCTAGATAACATCTTAAACCAGAAATTAAAAGAACAAGAACCATGATCAGATCTTATACCTCAAAACAAAGCTTGAAAGAGTGATACTTCACCACCTTTGGAAATTTTTAGTTCCCCTAGCTTCCCAAGCCCACAACTCACTCTTTAATCGGTTTAGAATTTTGATTCCTCACTTAGATGGTGCAAATCAAGAAGAAAATTGTTTTCTCTTGCTCCCCCTTTCTCTCTCTCTTGTCTCGGCCAAGCTCAAGGAAAAATGAAGAAGAAAGGCTGCTCTATGGTGATTAGAAGGCAAGAAGTTTAGGATTAGTCTAAGCCACAAGTTTTGCCAACACTTGGATCAACCACAATCACAAAATTTTCTCTTTCTTCTCCTTGCACTTTTGGCCACAAATTTCGGTCAAAGGCAGCTGGAAATGAGGGGATATTTTGCTCAAATATCAATGAGCTCATGTGGTAAGAAAGTGGTGGTCCAGCGGTGCGCGTTCAATAGGTAGTGCGCGGTACACGTCGGTTCGCACCGTTTTTCCTTAAATCGCACGTATTAGGGTTTTTACTTCCTATTCACTAACCTTATATCATTGCTTCTAATCACATATTATTTCTCACCTAAAAGTCACTTTTAATCACCAAATTTGATCCTTGCTTCGTACCGAAAAATCATCCGGTGAAAAATCGCGAAAACCCTAATTTGCTCCAGTCTTGAAACCGAAAAGTGAAACCCTACTTTCTAGGTTCATTTGCACTTATTATGGAATTACTGGGTAGTAGGCTATAATAAATGAATAATTTCCAAATAAAAGGCATTTTTGAGAAAAATATAAGAAATTTGCGAGTCCTCACACTCTCTCCCCCTTAAAAGAATTTCGACCTCGAAATTCATACCTTCCGTCGCCTCGGAGGACCCCAGAACTCGGTGCTGATCTACGGCATAAACTTGTGTTGATACCTTTGTTCGGTTTCCTCTTTCATGAATTTGTTTCAGTTTGGTTCCTTCCACTTGTTGAGTACTACCCTCTCGTGGCTGTTTCTTCGGGCAATTGCTAAGTTGATGATTGCTACTCCCACAAATCAAACATTTTCCCCCTTTTCGCCAGCAATCATTCTCAGTGTGATTTGCCTTTCCACAGTATCCACAGGCCAATCGAGGAACTACTGTTGGATCTTCTCGAGAAATGTCCTTTGATCCGATCTGACTTCCTTTCATGGACCTTTCATCGACTGCTCTTAATGTCCAAGGTGGGCGAGGTGAATGGTTCACTTTTTGCACTTTGGAGAGCAGTATCTTTTCTCCAGATTCCTCAGGTATACTGCTGGATGTATCTCTTTTCCGCGTTTGAAAGGCTTTTACTTGGGCTTTCACATCCTCAATTCTTTGGGCCTTCTCAAGAGCCTCTGTAAACGTATTAACTTGAACTGCCGCTAATGCCTCCTGGATTTCCAAATTTAGTCCTTGTATAAATCGTCTTATTCTCCGTCGCTCCGTTACCACCAATTCGGAAGCGAATTTAGACAGTCTAGTAAATTTGGTCTCATATTCAGCCACACTTAGGGTTCCCTGACGCAACCCAATAAATTCGTCATCCCTCCTTTCTTGGACTAAAGGTGGGAGATACTTTTCATTAAATTCCCTTACAAAGTTCGCCCATGTCCATACCGTCTGTTCTCTTTCCCACTTGGCCTTAATTACATTCCACCACGCGCGGGCTGGTCCTTCGAATTGAAATACAGCAAAATTTACTTGTCTTTGCTCCGTGTAATTCAAAGCCGCGAAGATATTAATCATTGCCTCCAACCACTGCTCAGCTATATCTGGATCAGACCCTCCTTGAAATTTCGGAGGTAGAAACTTTTGGAACCTCTCAAGAGCCTTATCCTCTCCGATCTCAGGATTCCGGGGTTGATTCACTGGCATTTGACCTTGTTGATCTACCAGTCGTGCCAGGATATTTGTCATTTGTTGCATCGCCGTCGCCATTTGATCTCCAGCCTCAACCCTCGGTCCCTGTTCTTGCTCGGCCACTGTTTCTCTTTCTTCTCTCGGTTCTTGAGCTTGCCTAGCTCCACGGCCACGACTAGCTCCACGTCCACGACTACGTCTCCCGTCCATATATATGTTTTCCCCCTCTCTTTTCTTTTCTTTTCCCCCAAAAAGGTAATTTAGTGAATAAACACAGTAAATTGACTACAGTAACAAATTCTAGCATTCCAAATACACAAATCAATATATACGCACATAACACGCCATATCAAGAAGACGGATAAGCAAATACACAAATACATATCAAGTTGGACAGATAACCATGTACACACAGGTATACTAACGTCATGTAGTAACAATATACAGGTAAATCAAAAGGAAAAGGTAAAGTCGTCCCAGTATCAGCCCGTCCGGTCTCTCACGTCACTTACTATCCAAACTAGATGTCCCTGACCTCTTGTGCTCATTCTAGTCAGACAAAGCCTGTTCATGTTCCCAAAATACAAGTCTCAAGTCCTTAGCAGCGCCGTAACTCTAGAGTACTCAGGCACGAGAATCCGAAATAAGATAATTCACATCTCGAGCTGCAGTCCCAAGAGTAAACTATCTACAATCGGAATTCCTACCTGACATACCTATCTATGGTCCTCAGATACCATGAGAAAGATTTAAGACCTATAACATTCGCAATTCATAGCTTCACTTAGTCCTTCATACTTATTCACCACTTAGTCCAGGGTCACTCCGCACAGAGACCACGCGAAGCAGCTATAGGTTTTATCCCTCAATCGCTTAACTTTCAAGTCAAATCGAATCCCACAGTCCGGCATCCTAAACTTCAAGCACAGGATACACTACAGATATCTGAAGCCTAAGCTCTGATACCACCTGTGACGGCTCCACCTTTCCCTAGGGCGTACCCCAGGGTTCGGCGGACCGCCTGCCCAACTCTCGCCGGGACTCACTCATTCACTACAGTCCTCACTTAAAATCTGAATAAATCACAAGAATAAATAGGGCAACGATCCAGAACTTAAAGCGAAACTTATATACATTGCCATCCCCAAAAGGGAGTGTAAAGATCGAATATACAAAGGTTCTCAATCCTTCATACGTCCAGCCCGTGCCAAGCACTGGGCGAGAACCACTACAAAAGAAACAAAAGAAACAAAAGAACTAGACTGGCTAGTCTATGCTCTCATTCTGCTCGCCGTCCCCTGTTAAGGAAAACAAAACTAAAGGGGTGAGCTAAAAGCTCAGTGAGGTTCCGAACAGATAATCAAACAATCAATTCAATACATTAAACATGGAGTATCAATAATTCAAGAAACATTTACAATGGAAAGCGATAGTAACATTCATTAAAAGGATACGGGCTCACATGGAGCTATTCGTTCGTTCGTTCGTTCTCCAGACATTTCCCCTTATTCCTCCAATTATTTGAAAATTTCCTTTTTGAGAAGTAAACCCTCGTGCCTTCGTTCGTTCATTCATCCCCTTCCGGACGTTGACCGGACTCCACCCATCCGGACGTTGGCCGGACTCCACCCATCCGGACGTAGCCGGACTACAAGGTAATACTCGAATACACCAAATTCACCCAGGGTCACCATATCGCCCGACCGAGTCCGCTTCTGGCTCGAGTCGATCGGTAACGAAGGGCAGGGCCCAGTTCAGCCAAACGGCTTACATTCATGCGCAACTAGCATTTAATCATTTAATCATTGAAAATTTCACATTTATTTAGGTCGAGTGCGATAAAGTACACACTCGCCTAGAAAACTCGTTTTAACAATCATTAAAAGCACTTAACACATTATCAATCAATAATAACAAGCCAATAAGTCAAGGAAATATAACAAACAAAGAACACTCACCTAGTTATGCAAAATAACGTGCAAAATATCCTTCCGGATATTACCCTTAGCCACCAATGAAACCTAAGATTGAACAAGAGAACATATTACAGTTTATCGAGCAAAACATTTAAGGGGAAACGAAGAAACCCGACTAATTAGGAGTAAAACGTGTAAAGATAACTTTCAAGTAAAAATAGGGTTGTTTGGACCCAAGGATGAAAATAACTAGGGTTTCAAAATCAATCGCAAAACCAAGCTCAAAAGGCTTATAGAATTCCAACGGAAAACATTTGACTAACGACAAATCAAAAGACAAATAGATAGGCTAAGAAAATATTCTTTCGGAATCGTAAAGAATCGTTTGTATGACTAAAAGTCACTATATATTCAAGTAGAGGTTATATAACAAGGGTTTTGATGAAAATCATATGGAAAAGGAAGACTCTTAAAACCGTACTTGAAAGTAGTTCACTTGTGGCCGATAAAACCCTAACTCATACTTCTATATTTTGGGTACAGAGTAAGTAAACATTTGGCGTTTCAAATTGAAGAGGTATCATGTTTTGGAATGGTAAAACGATCATAGTATTTGCCAAACGAAAATATACAAATTCAAATAGAAACTTAGTCCTTGAGCGAAAATTTGGGCAGCACGCCCTTTGTGTTTACCTAATTTTCCAGCCATTTTGGCTTCATTATTTTTCTCATTCAAGCCCAAGTTTATACACAACACAAATGCATTTCAATAGCCGTTCCATAGGCTCAAGACAATACAAGGACATAAATCAACTAATAACAAATGCGGAAATGAAGTTTACAAAAAAAATAGATTTGATAGGGTTTTCCGGAATGGGCACATCCGAGGCTACGCTTATCGGATTGAGGTGAAACTTATACCATTTCGAAGCTAAGAGAAAGGGATACAAGATTGAAGAAGGTCACTCAGTCCAGTTTGCAGTGCAACTAGGTCAAAAGATCAGTATACCAAACCAGCACCGTCAAAACAGGTTTACAAACCGCATTCTCGCTCAAATATCACAAGTCAGGCTCCCTAAGTCCAAATCAAGTGATTCCAAAGCCATCCGAAAACTAAGATACAAGGCTACAATTATTAAGAAGACATCAACAACTAAATCAGAAGCATTCCCAATCAAATTAACCAATTACAGAGGCAATTATCAAGTTCGGGTAGAAACAGGGCAGCAGGGGTAAATCGGTCTTTTCACAGGCTACGTTGCTCTGATTGAGTTGAAATTTTGTAGGCACCTATAAAATATCATTCTATACAACTTTTATGTTTTATGCCAAGCCTAATTCGGCCTCTAACTATGAGTAACAGTACCGGGCAGAACTGAAACATGAAATTCCAGAAATCTGGAAATTTTGGTTTTCAATTGAATTTTCTTCCTTTCCTTGTTCCAATCACTACCAAAGCCCCTTATATAATCTTATATACAACATATGCTAACCATACAAAAAGTTTAGGCAGAAAATCATCAAACCCTAACTTGCATATATCATCCAAAATCATCACAACAACTTGTATAACTTGTAGTCTAATCAAAACATGAGCTAGATAACATCTTAAACCAGAAATTAAAAGAACAAGAACCATGATCAGATCTTATACCTCAAAACAAAGCTTGAAAGAGTGATACTTCACCACCTTTGGAAATTTTTAGTTCCCCTAGCTTCCCAAGCCCACAACTCACTCTTTAATCGGTTTAGAATTTTGATTCCTCACTTAGATGGTGCAAATCAAGAAGAAAATTGTTTTCTCTTGCTCCCCCTTTCTCTCTCTCTTGTCTCGGCCAAGCTCAAGGAAAAATGAAGAAGAAAGGCTGCTCTATGGTGATTAGAAGGCAAGAAGTTTAGGATTAGTCTAAGCCACAAGTTTTGCCAACACTTGGATCAACCACAATCACAAAATTTTCTCTTTCTTCTCCTTGCACTTTTGGCCACAAATTTCGGTCAAAGGCAGCTGGAAATGAGGGGATATTTTGCTCAAATATCAATGAGCTCATGTGGTAAGAAAGTGGTGGTCCAGCGGTGCGCGTTCAATAGGTAGTGCGCGGTACACGTCGGTTCGCACCGTTTTTCCTTAAATCGCACGTATTAGGGTTTTTACTTCCTATTCACTAACCTTATATCATTGCTTCTAATCACATATTATTTCTCACCTAAAAGTCACTTTTAATCACCAAATTTGATCCTTGCTTCGTACCGAAAAATCATCCGGTGAAAAATCGCGAAAACCCTAATTTGCTCCAGTCTTGAAACCGAAAAGTGAAACCCTACTTTCTAGGTTCATTTGCACTTATTATGGAATTACTGGGTAGTAGGCTATAATAAATGAATAATTTCCAAATAAAAGGCATTTTTGAGAAAAATATAAGAAATTTGCGAGTCCTCACACTCTCTCCCCCTTAAAAGAATTTCGACCTCGAAATTCATACCTTCCGTCGCCTCGGAGGACCCCAGAACTCGGTGCTGATCTACGGCATAAACTTGTGTTGATACCTTTGTTCGGTTTCCTCTTTCATGAATTTGTTTCAGTTTGGTTCCTTCCACTTGTTGAGTACTACCCTCTCGTGGCTGTTTCTTCGGGCAATTGCTAAGTTGATGATTGCTACTCCCACAAATCAAACATTTTCCCCCTTTTCGCCAGCAATCATTCTCAGTGTGATTTGCCTTTCCACAGTATCCACAGGCCAATCGAGGAACTACTGTTGGATCTTCTCGAGAAATGTCCTTTGATCCGATCTGACTTCCTTTCATGGACCTTTCATCGACTGCTCTTAATGTCCAAGGTGGGCGAGGTGAATGGTTCACTTTTTGCACTTTGGAGAGCAGTATCTTTTCTCCAGATTCCTCAGGTATACTGCTGGATGTATCTCTTTTCCGCGTTTGAAAGGCTTTTACTTGGGCTTTCACATCCTCAATTCTTTGGGCCTTCTCAAGAGCCTCTGTAAACGTATTAACTTGAACTGCCGCTAATGCCTCCTGGATTTCCAAATTTAGTCCTTGTATAAATCGTCTTATTCTCCGTCGCTCCGTTACCACCAATTCGGAAGCGAATTTAGACAGTCTAGTAAATTTGGTCTCATATTCAGCCACACTTAGGGTTCCCTGACGCAACCCAATAAATTCGTCATCCCTCCTTTCTTGGACTAAAGGTGGGAGATACTTTTCATTAAATTCCCTTACAAAGTTCGCCCATGTCCATACCGTCTGTTCTCTTTCCCACTTGGCCTTAATTACATTCCACCACGCGCGGGCTGGTCCTTCGAATTGAAATACAGCAAAATTTACTTGTCTTTGCTCCGTGTAATTCAAAGCCGCGAAGATATTAATCATTGCCTCCAACCACTGCTCAGCTATATCTGGATCAGACCCTCCTTGAAATTTCGGAGGTAGAAACTTTTGGAACCTCTCAAGAGCCTTATCCTCTCCGATCTCAGGATTCCGGGGTTGATTCACTGGCATTTGACCTTGTTGATCTACCAGTCGTGCCAGGATATTTGTCATTTGTTGCATCGCCGTCGCCATTTGATCTCCAGCCTCAACCCTCGGTCCCTGTTCTTGCTCGGCCACTGTTTCTCTTTCTTCTCTCGGTTCTTGAGCTTGCCTAGCTCCACGGCCACGACTAGCTCCACGTCCACGACTACGTCTCCCGTCCATATATATGTTTTCCCCCTCTCTTTTCTTTTCTTTTCCCCCAAAAAGGTAATTTAGTGAATAAACACAGTAAATTGACTACAGTAACAAATTCTAGCATTCCAAATACACAAATCAATATATACGCACATAACACGCCATATCAAGAAGACGGATAAGCAAATACACAAATACATATCAAGTTGGACAGATAACCATGTACACACAGGTATACTAACGTCATGTAGTAACAATATACAGGTAAATCAAAAGGAAAAGGTAAAGTCGTCCCAGTATCAGCCCGTCCGGTCTCTCACGTCACTTACTATCCAAACTAGATGTCCCTGACCTCTTGTGCTCATTCTAGTCAGACAAAGCCTGTTCATGTTCCCAAAATACAAGTCTCAAGTCCTTAGCAGCGCCGTAACTCTAGAGTACTCAGGCACGAGAATCCGAAATAAGATAATTCACATCTCGAGCTGCAGTCCCAAGAGTAAACTATCTACAATCGGAATTCCTACCTGACATACCTATCTATGGTCCTCAGATACCATGAGAAAGATTTAAGACCTATAACATTCGCAATTCATAGCTTCACTTAGTCCTTCATACTTATTCACCACTTAGTCCAGGGTCACTCCGCACAGAGACCACGCGAAGCAGCTTTAGGTTTTATCCCTCAATCGCTTAACTTTCAAGTCAAATCGAATCCCACAGTCCGGCATCCTAAACTTCAAGCACAGGATACACTACAGATATCTGAAGCCTAAGCTCTGATACCACCTGTGACGGCTCCACCTTTCCCTAGGGCGTACCCCAGGGTTCGGCGGACCGCCTGCCCAACTCTCGCCGGGACTCACTCATTCACTACAGTCCTCACTTAAAATCTGAATAAATCACAAGAATAAATAGGGCAACGATCCAGAACTTAAAGCGAAACTTATATACATTGCCATCCCCAAAAGGGAGTGTAAAGATCGAATATACAAAGGTTCTCAATCCTTCATACGTCCAGCCCGTGCCAAGCACTGGGCGAGAACCACTACAAAAGAAACAAAAGAACTAGACTGGCTAGTCTATGCTCTCATTCTGCTCGCCGTCCCCTGTTAAGGAAAACAAAACTAAAGGGGTGAGCTAAAAGCTCAGTGAGGTTCCGAACAGATAATCAAACAATCAATTCAATACATTAAACATGGAGTATCAATAATTCAAGAAACATTTACAATGGAAAGCGATAGTAACATTCATTAAAAGGATACGGGCTCACATGGAGCTATTCGTTCGTTCGTTCGTTCTCCAGACATTTCCCCTTATTCCTCCAATTATTTGAAAATTTCCTTTTTGAGAAGTAAACCCTCGTGCCTTCGTTCGTTCATTCATCCCCTTCCGGACGTTGACCGGACTCCACCCATCCGGACGTTGGCCGGACTCCACCCATCCGGACGTAGCCGGACTACAAGGTAATACTCGAATACACCAAATTCACCCAGGGTCACCATATCGCCCGACCGAGTCCGCTTCTGGCTCGAGTCGATCGGTAACGAAGGGCAGGGCCCAGTTCAGCCAAACGGCTTACATTCATGCGCAACTAGCATTTAATCATTTAATCATTGAAAATTTCACATTTATTTAGGTCGAGTGCGATAAAGTACACACTCGCCTAGAAAACTCGTTTTAACAATCATTAAAAGCACTTAACACATTATCAATCAATAATAACAAGCCAATAAGTCAAGGAAATATAACAAACAAAGAACACTCACCTAGTTATGCAAAATAACGTGCAAAATATCCTTCCGGATATTACCCTTAGCCACCAATGAAACCTAAGATTGAACAAGAGAACATATTACAGTTTATCGAGCAAAACATTTAAGGGGAAACGAAGAAACCCGACTAATTAGGAGTAAAACGTGTAAAGATAACTTTCAAGTAAAAATAGGGTTGTTTGGACCCAAGGATGAAAATAACTAGGGTTTCAAAATCAATCGCAAAACCAAGCTCAAAAGGCTTATAGAATTCCAACGGAAAACATTTGACTAACGACAAATCAAAAGACAAATAGATAGGCTAAGAAAATATTCTTTCGGAATCGTAAAGAATCGTTTGTATGACTAAAAGTCACTATATATTCAAGTAGAGGTTATATAACAAGGGTTTTGATGAAAATCATATGGAAAAGGAAGACTCTTAAAACCGTACTTGAAAGTAGTTCACTTGTGGCCGATAAAACCCTAACTCATACTTCTATATTTTGGGTACAGAGTAAGTAAACATTTGGCGTTTCAAATTGAAGAGGTATCATGTTTTGGAATGGTAAAACGATCATAGTATTTGCCAAACGAAAATATACAAATTCAAATAGAAACTTAGTCCTTGAGCGAAAATTTGGGCAGCACGCCCTTTGTGTTTACCTAATTTTCCAGCCATTTTGGCTTCATTATTTTTCTCATTCAAGCCCAAGTTTATACACAACACAAATGCATTTCAATAGCCGTTCCATAGGCTCAAGACAATACAAGGACATAAATCAACTAATAACAAATGCGGAAATGAAGTTTACAAAAAAAACAGATTTGATAGGGTTTTCCGGAATGGGCACATCTGAGGCTACGCTTATCGGATTGAGGTGAAACTTATACCATTTCGAAGCTAAGAGAAAGGGATACAAGATTGAAGAAGGTCACTCAGTCCAGTTTGCAGTGCAACTAGGTCAAAAGATCAGTATACCAAACCAGCACCGTCAAAATAGGTTTACAAACCGCATTCTCGCTCAAATATCACAAGTCAGGCTCCCTAAGTCCAAATCAAGTGATTCCAAAGCCATCCGAAAACTAAGATACAAGGCTACAATTCTTAAGAAGACATCAACAACTAAATCAGAAGCATTCCCAATCAAATTAACCAATTACAGAGGCAATTATCAAGTTCGGGTAGAAACAGGGCAGCAGGGGTAAATCGGTCTTTTCACAGGCTACGTTGCTCTGATTGAGTTGAAATTTTGTAGGCACCTATAAAATATCATTCTATACAACTTTTATGTTTTATGCCAAGCCTAATTCGGCCTCTAACTATGAGTAACAGTACCGGGCAGAACTGAAACATGAAATTCCAGAAATCTGGAAATTTTGGTTTTCAATTGAATTTTCTTCCTTTCCTTGTTCCAATCACTACCAAAGCCCCTTATATAATCTTATATACAACATATACTAACCATACAACAAGTTTAGGCAGAAAATCATCAAACCCTAACTTGCATATATCATCCAAAATCATCACAACAACTTGTATAACTTGTAGTCTAATCAAAACATGAGCTAGATAACATCTTAAACCAGAAATTAAAAGAACAAGAACCATGATCAGATCTTATACCTCAAAACAAAGCTTGAAAGAGTGATACTTCACCACCTTTGGAAATTTTTAGTTCCCCTAGCTTCCCAAGCCCACAACTCACTCTTTAATCGGTTTAGAATTTTGATTCCTCACTTAGATGGTGCAAATCAAGAAGAAAATTGTTTTCTCTTGCTCCCCCTTTCTCTCTCTCTTGTCTCGGCCAAGCTCAAGGAAAAATGAAGAAGAAAGGCTGCTCTATGGTGATTAAAAGGCAAGAAGATTAGGATTAGTCTAAGCCACAAGTTTTGCCAACACTTGGATCAACCACAATCACAAAATTTTCTCTTTCTTCTCCTTGCACTTTTGGCCACAAATTTCGGTCAAAGGCAGCTGGAAATGAGGGGATATTTTGCTCAAATATCAATGAGCTCATGTGGTAAGAAAGTGGTGGTCCAGCGGTGCGTTCAATAGGTAGTGCGCGGTACACGTCGGTTCGCACCGTTTTTCCTTAAATCGCACGTATTAGGGTTTTTACTTCCTATTCACTAACCTTATATCATTGCTTCTAATCACATATTATTTCTCACCTAAAAGTCACTTTTAATCACCAAATTTGATCCTTGCTTCGTACCGAAAAATCATCCGGTGAAAAATCACGAAAACCCTAATTTGCTCCAGTCTTGAAACCGAAAAGTGAAACCCTACTTTCTAGGTTCATTTGCACTTATTATGGAATTACTGGGTAGTAGGCTATAATAAATGAATAATTTCCAAATAAAAGGCATTTTTGAGAAAAATATAAGAAATTTGCGAGTCCTCACACTCTCTCCCCCTTAAAAGAATTTCGACCTCGAAATTCATACCTTCCGTCGCCTCGGAGGACCCCAGAACTCGGTGCTGATCTACGGCATAAACTTGTGTTGATACCTTTGTTCGGTTTCCTCTTTCATGAATTTGTTTCAGTTTGGTTCCTTCCACTTGTTGAGTACTACCCTCTCGTGGCTGTTTCTTCGGGCAATTGCTAAGTTGATGATTGCTACTCCCACAAATCAAACATTTTCCCCCTTTTCGCCAGCAATCATTCTCAGTGTGATTTGCCTTTCCACAGTATCCACAGGCCAATCGAGGAACTACTGTTGGATCTTCTCGAGAAATGTCCTTTGATCCGATCTGACTTCCTTTCATGGACCTTTCATCGACTGCTCTTAATGTCCAAGGTGGGCGAGGTGAATGGTTCACTTTTTGCACTTTGGAGAGCAGTATCTTTTCTCCAGATTCCTCAGGTATACTGCTGGATGTATCTCTTTTCCGCGTTTGAAAGGCTTTTACTTGGGCTTTCACATCCTCAATTCTTTGGGCCTTCTCAAGAGCCTCTGTAAACGTATTAACTTGAACTGCCGCTAATGCCTCCTGGATTTCCAAATTTAGTCCTTGTATAAATCGTCTTATTCTCCGTCGCTCCGTTACCACCAATTCGGAAGCGAATTTAGACAGTCTAGTAAATTTGGTCTCATATTCAGCCACACTTAGGGTTCCCTGACGCAACCCAATAAATTCGTCATCCCTCCTTTCTTGGACTAAAGGTGGGAGATACTTTTCATTAAATTCCCTTACAAAGTTCGCCCATGTCCATACCGTCTGTTCTCTTTCCCACTTGGCCTTAATTACATTCCACCACGCGCGGGCTGGTCCTTCGAATTGAAATACAGCAAAATTTACTTGTCTTTGCTCCGTGTAATTCAAAGCCGCGAAGATATTAATCATTGCCTCCAACCACTGCTCAGCTATATCTGGATCAGGCCCTCCTTGAAATTTCGGAGGTAGAAACTTTTGGAACCTCTCAAGAGCCTTATCCTCTCCGATCTCAGGATTCCGGGGTTGATTCACTGGCATTTGACCTTGTTGATCTACCAGTCGTGCCAGGATATTTGTCATTTGTTGCATCGCCGTCGCCATTTGATCTCCAGCCTCAACCCTCGGTCCCTGTTCTTGCTCGGCCACTGTTTCTCTTTCTTCTCTCGGTTCTTGAGCTTGCCTAGCTCCACGGCCACGACTAGCTCCACGTCCACGACTACGTCTCCCGTCCATATATATGTTTTCCCCCTCTCTTTTCTTTTCTTTTCCCCCAAAAAGGTAATTTAGTGAATAAACACAGTAAATTGACTACAGTAACAAATTCTAGCATTCCAAATACACAAATCAATATATACGCACATAACACGCCATATCAAGAAGACGGATAAGCAAATACACAAATACATATCAAGTTGGACAGATAACCATGTACACACAGGTATACTAACGTCATGTAGTAACAATATACAGGTAAATCAAAAGGAAAAGGTAAAGTCGTCCCAGTATCAGCCCGTCCGGTCTCTCACGTCACTTACTATCCAAACTAGATGTCCCTGACCTCTTGTGCTCATTCTAGTCAGACAAAGCCTGTTCATGTTCCCAAAATACAAGTCTCAAGTCCTTAGCAGCGCCGTAACTCTAGAGTACTCAGGCACGAGAATCCGAAATAAGATAATTCACATCTCGAGCTGCAGTCCCAAGAGTAAACTATCTACAATCGGAATTCCTACCTGACATACCTATCTATGGTCCTCAGATACCATGAGAAAGATTTAAGACCTATAACATTCGCAATTCATAGCTTCACTTAGTCCTTCATACTTATTCACCACTTAGTCCAGGGTCACTCCGCACAGAGACCACGCGAAGCAGCTTTAGGTTTTATCCCTCAATCGCTTAACTTTCAAGTCAAATCGAATCCCACAGTCCGGCATCCTAAACTTCAAGCCCAGGATACACTACAGATATCTGAAGCCTAAGCTCTGATACCACCTGTGACGGCTCCACCTTTCCCTAGGGCGTACCCCAGGGTTCGGCGGACCGCCTGCCCAACTCTCGCCGGGACTCACTCATTCACTACAGTCCTCACTTAAAATCTGAATAAATCACAAGAATAAATAGGGCAACGATCCAGAACTTAAAGCGAAACTTATATACATTGCCATCCCCAAAAGGGAGTGTAAAGATCGAATATACAAAGGTTCTCAATCCTTCATACGTCCAGCCCGTGCCAAGCACTGGGCGAGAACCACTACAAAAGAAACAAAATAACTAGACTGGCTAGTCTATGCTCTCATTCTGCTCGCCGTCCCCTGTTAAGGAAAACAAAACTAAAGGGGTGAGCTAAAAGCTCAGTGAGGTTCCGAACAGATAATCAAACAATCAATTCAATACATTAAACATGGAGTATCAATAATTCAAGAAACATTTACAATGGAAAGCGATAGTAACATTCATTAAAAGGATACGGGCTCACATGGAGCTATTCGTTCGTTCGTTCGTTCTCCAGACATTTCCCCTTATTCCTCCAATTATTTGAAAATTTCCTTTTTGAGAAGTAAACCCTCGTGCCTTCGTTCGTTCATTCATCCCCTTCCGGACGTTGACCGGACTCCACCCATCCGGACGTTGGCCGGACTCCACCCATCCGGACGTAGCCGGACTACAAGGTAATACTCGAATACACCAAATTCACCCAGGGTCACCATATCGCCCGACCGAGTCCGCTTCTGGCTCGAGTCGATCGGTAACGAAGGGCAGGGCCCAGTTCAGCCAAACGGCTTACATTCATGCGCAACTAGCATTTAATCATTTAATCATTGAAAATTTCACATTTATTTAGGTCGAGTGCGATAAAGTACACACTCGCCTAGAAAACTCGTTTTAACAATCATTAAAAGCACTTAACACATTATCAATCAATAATAACAAGCCAATAAGTCAAGGAAATATAACAAACAAAGAACACTCACCTAGTTATGCAAAATAACGTGCAAAATATCCTTCCGGATATTACCCTTAGCCACCAATGAAACCTAAGATTGAACAAGAGAACATATTACAGTTTATCGAGCAAAACATTTAAGGGGAAACGAAGAAACCCGACTAATTAGGAGTAAAACGTGTAAAGATAACTTTCAAGTAAAAATAGGGTTGTTTGGACCCAAGGATGAAAATAACTAGGGTTTCAAAATCAATCGCAAAACCAAGCTCAAAAGGCTTATAGAATTCCAACGGAAAACATTTGACTAACGACAAATCAAAAGACAAATAGATAGGCTAAGAATATTTATCCAACAAGATATGAATAAGAGTTTGTGGATAAACTTCCTCTTCTTTTTGGTCTTTATTTGCCATAGCAATAGGCCCAATACTTAGGATTTCTTCGGGGACCTGTAAAGCCAATAGAGTAGTGTCAGTAGGCTCCTCTTGTTCAGAAAATTCAGATTCTAAATCAAATATGGAAAAATGAAGTTCATTTTGAATTTCTGAAATTAATTTTACTCCCTTCTGATTCTGAGGACAATTTTTTGCAAAATGTCCAGGCTTTCCACAGATAAAACATTTGTTGCCTATCGTAAAGAATCGTTTGTATGACTAAAAGTCACTATATATTCAAGTAGAGGTTATATAACAAGGGTTTTGATGAAAATCATATGGAAAAGGAAGACTCTTAAAACCGTACTTGAAAGTAGTTCACTTGTGGCCGATAAAACCCTAACTCATACTTCTATATTTTGGGTACAGAGTAAGAAGACATCAACAACTAATTCAGAAGCATTCCCAATCAAATTAACCAATTACAGAGGCAATTATCAAGTTCGGGTAGAAACAGGGCAGCAGGGGTAAATCGGTCTTTTCACAGGCTACGTTGCTCTGATTGAGTTGAAATTTTGTAGGCACCTATAAAATATCATTCTATACAACTTTTATGTTTTATGCCAAGCCTAATTCGGCCTCTAACTATGAGTAACAGTACCGGGCAGAACTGAAACATGAAATTCCAGAAATCTGGAAATTTTGGTTTTCAATTGAATTTTCTTCCTTTCCTTGTTCCAATCACTACCAAAGCCCCTTATATAATCTTATATACAACATATACTAACCATACAACAAGTTTAGGCAGAAAATCATCAAACCCTAACTTGCATATATCATCCAAAATCATCACAACAACTTGTATAACTTGTAGTCTAATCAAAACATGAGCTAGATAACATCTTAAACCAGAAATTAAAAGAACAAGAACCATGATCAGATCTTATACCTCAAAACAAAGCTTGAAAGAGTGATACTTCACCACCTTTGGAAATTTTTAGTTCCCCTAGCTTCCCAAGCCCACAACTCACTCTTTAATCGGTTTAGAATTTTGATTCCTCACTTAGATGGTGCAAATCAAGAAGAAAATTGTTTTCTCTTGCTCCCCCTTTCTCTCTCTCTTGTCTCGGCCAAGCTCAAGGAAAAATGAAGAAGAAAGGCTGCTCTATGGTGATTAAAAGGCAAGAAGATTAGGATTAGTCTAAGCCACAAGTTTTGCCAACACTTGGATCAACCACAATCACAAAATTTTCTCTTTCTTCTCCTTGCACTTTTGGCCACAAATTTCGGTCAAAGGCAGCTGGAAATGAGGGGATATTTTGCTCAAATATCAATGAGCTCATGTGGTAAGAAAGTGGTGGTCCAGCGGTGCGTTCAATAGGTAGTGCGCGGTACACGTCGGTTCGCACCGTTTTTCCTTAAATCGCACGTATTAGGGTTTTTACTTCCTATTCACTAACCTTATATCATTGCTTCTAATCACATATTATTTCTCACCTAAAAGTCACTTTTAATCACCAAATTTGATCCTTGCTTCGTACCGAAAAATCATCCGGTGAAAAATCGCGAAAACCCTAATTTGCTCCAGTCTTGAAACCGAAAAGTGAAACCCTACTTTCTAGGTTCATTTGCACTTATTATGGAATTACTGGGTAGTAGGCTATAATAAACGAATAATTTCCAAATAAAAGGCATTTTTGAGAAAAATATAAGAAATTTGCGAGTCCTCACACTCTCTCCCCCTTAAAAGAATTTCGACCTCGAAATTCATACCTTCCGTCGCCTCGGAGGACCCCAGAACTCGGTGCTGATCTACGGCATAAACTTGTGTTGATACCTTTGTTCGGTTTCCTCTTTCATGAATTTGTTTCAGTTTGGTTCCTTCCACTTGTTGAGTACTGCCCTCTCGTGGCTGTTTCTTCGGGCAATTGCTAAGTTGATGATTGCTACTCCCACAAATCAAACATTTTCCCCCTTTTCGCCAGCAATCATTCTCAGTGTGATTTGCCTTTCCACAGTATCCACAGGCCAATCGAGGAACTACTGTTGGATCTTCTCGAGAAATGTCCTTTGATCCGATCTGACTTCCTTTCATGGACCTTTCATCGACTGCTCTTAATGTCCAAGGTGGGCGAGGTGAATGGTTCACTTTTTGCACTTTGGAGAGCAGTATCTTTTCTCCAGATTCCTCAGGTATACTGCTGGATGTATCTCTTTTCCGCGTTTGAAAGGCTTTTACTTGGGCTTTCACATCCTCAATTCTTTGGGCCTTCTCAAGAGCCTCTGTAAACGTATTAACTTGAACTGCCGCTAATGCCTCCAGGATTTCCAAATTTAGTCCTTGTATAAATCGTCTTATTCTCCGTCGCTCCGTTACCACCAATTCGGAAGCGAATTTAGACAGTCTAGTAAATTTGGTCTCATATTCAGCCACACTTAGGGTTCCCTGACGCAACCCAATAAATTCGTCATCCCTCCTTTCTTGGACTAAAGGTGGGAGATACTTTTCATTAAATTCCCTTACAAAGTTCGCCCATGTCCATACCGTCTGTTCTCTTTCCCACTTGGCCTTAATTACATTCCACCACGCGCGGGCTGGTCCTTCGAATTGAAATACAGCAAAATTTACTTGTCTTTGCTCCGTGTAATTCAAAGCCGCGAAGATATTAATCATTGCCTCCAACCACTGCTCAGCTATATCTGGATCAGGCCCTCCTTGAAATTTCGGAGGTAGAAACTTTTGGAACCTCTCAAGAGCCTTATCCTCTCCGATCTCAGGATTCCGGGGTTGATTCACTGGCATTTGACCTTGTTGATCTACCAGTCGTGCCAGGATATTTGTCATTTGTTGCATCGCCGTCGCCATTTGATCTCCAGCCTCAACCCTCGGTCCCTGTTCTTGCTCGGCCACTGTTTCTCTTTCTTCTCTCGGTTCTTGAGCTTGCCTAGCTCCACGGCCACGACTAGCTCCACGTCCACGACTACGTCTCCCGTCCATATATATGTTTTCCCCCTCTCTTTTCTTTTCTTTTCCCCCAAAAAGGTAATTTAGTGAATAAACACAGTAAATTGACTACAGTAACAAATTCTAGCATTCCAAATACACAAATCAATATATACGCACATAACACGCCATATCAAGAAGACGGATAAGCAAATACACAAATACATATCAAGTTGGACAGATAACCATGTACACACAGGTATACTAACGTCATGTAGTAACAATATACAGGTAAATCAAAAGGAAAAGGTAAAGTCGTCCCAGTATCAGCCCGTCCGGTC
This sequence comes from Coffea arabica, assembly GCF_036785885.1. NCBI lineage: Eukaryota > Viridiplantae > Streptophyta > Magnoliopsida > Gentianales > Rubiaceae > Coffea > Coffea arabica. The sequence goes on along the minus strand of NC_092311.1, from coordinate 22,422,400 downwards.
TCTCACGTCACTTACTATCCAAACTAGATGTCCCTGACCTCTTGTGCTCATTCTAGTCAGACAAAGCCTGTTCATGTTCCCAAAATACAAGTCTCAAGTCCTTAGCAGCGCCGTAACTCTAGAGTACTCAGGCACGAGAATCCGAAATAAGATAATTCACATCTCGAGCTGCAGTCCCAAGAGTAAACTATCTACAATCGGAATTCCTACCTGACATACCTATCTATGGTCCTCAGATACCATGAGAAAGATTTAAGACCTATAACATTCGCAATTCATAGCTTCACTTAGTCCTTCATACTTATTCACCACTTAGTCCAGGGTCACTCCGCACAGAGACCACGCGAAGCAGCTATAGGTTTTATCCCTCAATCGCTTAACTTTCAAGTCAAATCGAATCCCACAGTATGGCATCCTAAACTTCAAGCCCAGGATACACTACAGATATCTGAAGCCTAAGCTCTGATACCACCTGTGACGGCCCCACCTTTCCCTAGGGCGTACCCCAGGGTTCGGCGGACCGCCTGCCCAACTCTCGCCGGGACTCACTCATTCACTACAGTCCTCACTTAAAATCTGAATAAATCACAAGAATAAATAGGGCAACGATCCAGAACTTAAAGTGAAACTTATATACATTGCCATCCCCAAAAGGGAGTGTAAAGATCGAATATACAAAGGTTCTCAATCCTTCATACGTCCAGCCCGTGCCAAGCACTAGGCGAGAACCACTACAAAAGAAACAAAAGAACTAGACTGGCTAGTCTATGCTCTCATTCTGCTCGCCGTCCCCTGTTAAGGAAAACAAAACTAAAGGGGTGAGCTAAAAGCTCAGTGAGGTTCCGAACAGATAATCAAACAATCAATTCAATACATTAAACATGGAGTATCAATAATTCAAGAAACATTTACAATGGAAAGCGATAGTAACATTCATTAAAAGGATACGGGCTCACATGGAGCTATTCGTTCGTTCGTTCGTTCTCCAGACATTTCCCCTTATTCCTCCAATTATTTGAAAATTTCCTTTTTGAGAAGTAAACCCTCGTGCCTTCGTTCGTTCATTCATCCCCTTCCGGACGTTGACCGGACTCCACCCATCCGGACGTTGGCCGGACTCCACCCATCCGGACGTAGCCGGACTACAAGGTAATACTCGAATATACCAAATTCACCCAGGGTCACCATATCGCCCGACCGAGTCCGCTTCTGGCTCGAGTCGATCGGTAACGAAGGGCAGGGCCCAGTTCAGCCAAACGGCTTACATTCATGCGCAACTAGCATTTAATCATTTAATCATTGAAAATTTCACATTTATTTAGGTCGAGTGCGATAAAGTACACACTCGCCTAGAAAACTCGTTTTAACAATCATTAAAAGCACTTAACACATTATCAATCAATAATAACAAGCCAATAAGTCAAGGAAATATAACAAACAAAGAACACTCACCTAGTTATGCAAAATAACGTGCAAAATATCCTTCCGGATATTACCCTTAGTCACCAATGAAACCTAAGATTGAACAAGAGAACATATTACAGTTTATCGAGCAAAACATTTAAGGGGAAACGAAGAAACCCGACTAATTAGGAGTAAAACGTGTAAAGATAACTTTCAAGTAAAAATAGGGTTGTTTGGACCCAAGGATGAAAATAACTAGGGTTTCAAAATCAATCGCAAAACCAAGCTCAAAAGGCTTATAGAATTCCAACGGAAAACATTTGACTAACGACAAATCAAAAGACAAATAGATAGGCTAAGAAAATATTCTTTCGGAATCGTAAAGAATCGTTTGTATGACTAAAAGTCACTATATATTCAAGTAGAGGTTATATAACAAGGGTTTTGATGAAAATCATATGGAAAAGGAAGACTCTTAAAACCGTACTTGAAAGTAGTTCACTTGTGGCCGATAAAACCCTAACTCATACTTCTATATTTTGGGTACAGAGTAAGTAAACATTTGGCGTTTCAAATTGAAGAGGTATCATGTTTTGGAATGGTAAAACGATCATAGTATTTGCCAAACGAAAATATACAAATTCAAATAGAAACTTAGTCCTTGAGCGAAAATTTGGGCAGCACGCCCTTTGTGTTTACCTAATTTTCCAGCCATTTTGGCTTCATTATTTTTCTCATTCAAGCCCAAGTTTATACACAACACAAATGCATTTCAATAGCCGTTCCATAGGCTCAAGACAATACAAGGACATAAATCAACTAATAACAAATGCGGAAATGAAGTTTACAAAAAAAACAGATTTGATAGGGTTTTGCGGAATGGGCACATCCGAGGCTACGCTTATCGGATTGAGGTGAAACTTATACCATTTCGAAGCTAAGAGAAAGGGATACAAGATTGAAGAAGGTCACTCAGTCCAGTTTGCAGTGCAACTAGGTCAAAAGATCAGTATACCAAACCAGCACCGTCAAAACAGGTTTACGAACCGCATTCTCGCTCAAATATCACAAGTCAGGCTCCCTAAGTCCAAATCAAGTGATTCCAAAGCCATAAGAAAACTAAGATACAAGGCTACAATTCTTAAGAAGACATCAACAACTAAATCAAAAGCATTCCCAATCAAATTAACCAATTACAGAGGCAATTATCAAGTTCGGGTAGAAACAGGGCAGCAGGGGTAAATCGGTCTTTTCACAGGCTACGTTGCTCTGATTGAGTTGAAATTTTGTAGGCACCTATAAAATATCATTATATACAACTTTTATGTTTTATGCCAAGCCTAATTCGGCCTCTAACTATGAGTAACAGTACCGGGCAGAACTGAAACATGAAATTCCAGAAATCTGGAAATTTTGGTTTTCAATTGAATTTTCTTCCTTTCCTTGTTCCAATCACTACCAAAGCCCCTTATATAATCTTATATACAACATATACTAACCATACAACAAGTTTAGGCAGAAAATCATCAAACCCTAACTTGCATATATCATCCAAAATCATCACAACAACTTGTATAACTTGTAGTCTAATCAAAACATGAGCTAGATAACATCTTAAACCAGAAATTAAAAGAACAAGAACCATGATCAGATCTTATACCTCAAAACAAAGCTTGAAAGAGTGATACTTCACCACCTTTGGAAATTTTTAGTTCCCCTAGCTTCCCAAGCCCACAACTCACTCTTTAATCGGTTTAGAATTTTGATTCCTCACTTAGATGGTGAAAATCAAGAAGAAAATTGTTTTCTCTTGCTCCCCCTTTCTCTCTCTCTTGTCTCGGCCAAGCTCAAGGAAAAATGAAGAAGAAAGGCTGCTCTATGGTGATTAAAAGGCAAGAAGATTAGGATTAGTCTAAGCCACAAGTTTTGCCAACACTTGGATCAACCACAATCACAAAATTTTCTCTTTCTTCTCCTTGCACTTTTGGCCACAAATTTCGGTCAAAGGCAGCTGGAAATGAGGGGATATTTTGCTCAAATATCAATGAGCTCATGTGGTAAGAAAGTGGTGGTCCAGCGGTGCGTTCAATAGGTAGTGCGCGGTACACGTCGGTTCGCACCGTTTTTCCTTAAATCGCACGTATTAGGGTTTTTACTTCCTATTCACTAACCTTATATCATTGCTTCTAATCACATATTATTTCTCACCTAAAAGTCACTTTTAATCACCAAATTTGATCCTTGCTTCGTACCGAAAAATCATCCGGTGAAAAATCGTGAAAACCCTAATTTGCTCCAGTCTTGAAACCGAAAAGTGAAACCCTACTTTCTAGGTTCATTTGCACTTATTATGGAATTACTGGGTAGTAGGCTATAATAAACGAATAATTTCCAAATAAAAGGCATTTTTGAGAAAAATATAAGAAATTTGCGAGTCCTCACACTCTCTCCCCCTTAAAAGAATTTCGACCTCGAAATTCATACCTTCCGTCGCCTCGGAGGACCCCAGAACTCGGTGCTGATCTACGGCATAAACTTGTGTTGATACCTTTGTTCGGTTTCCTCTTTCATGAATTTGTTTCAGTTTGGTTCCTTCCACTTGTTGAGTACTGCCCTCTCGTGGCTGTTTCTTCGGGCAATTGCTAAGTTGATGATTGCTACTCCCACAAATCAAACATTTTCCCCCTTTTCGCCAGCAATCATTCTCAGTGTGATTTGCCTTTCCACAGTATCCACAGGCCAATCGAGGAACTACTGTTGGATCTTCTCGAGAAATGTCCTTTGATCCGATCTGACTTCCTTTCATGGACCTTTCATCGACTGCTCTTAATGTCCAAGGTGGGCGAGGTGAATGGTTCACTTTTTGCACTTTGGAGAGCAGTATCTTTTCTCCAGATTCCTCAGGTATACTGCTGGATGTATCTCTTTTCCGCGTTTGAAAGGCTTTTACTTGGGCTTTCACATCCTCAATTCTTTGGGCCTTCTCAAGAGCCTCTGTAAACGTATTAACTTGAACTGCCGCTAATGCCTCCAGGATTTCCAAATTTAGTCCTTGTATAAATCGTCTTATTCTCCGTCGCTCCGTTACCACCAATTCGGAAGCGAATTTAGACAGTCTAGTAAATTTGGTCTCATATTCAGCCACACTTAGGGTTCCCTGACGCAACCCAATAAATTCGTCATCCCTCCTTTCTTGGACTAAAGGTGGGAGATACTTTTCATTAAATTCCCTTACAAAGTTCGCCCATGTCCATACCGTCTGTTCTCTTTCCCACTTGGCCTTAATTACATTCCACCACGCGCGGGCTGGTCCTTCGAATTGAAATACAGCAAAATTTACTTGTCTTTGCTCCGTGTAATTCAAAGCCGCGAAGATATTAATCATTGCCTCCAACCACTGCTCAGCTATATCTGGATCAGGCCCTCCTTGAAATTTCGGAGGTAGAAACTTTTGGAACCTCTCAAGAGCCTTATCCTCTCCGATCTCAGGATTCCGGGGTTGATTCACTGGCATTTGACCTTGTTGATCTACCAGTCGTGCCAGGATATTTGTCATTTGTTGCATCGCCGTCGCCATTTGATCTCCAGCCTCAACCCTCGGTCCCTGTTCTTGCTCGGCCACTGTTTCTCTTTCTTCTCTCGGTTCTTGAGCTTGCCTAGCTCCACGGCCACGACTAGCTCCACGTCCACGACTACGTCTCCCGTCCATATATATGTTTTCCCCCTCTCTTTTCTTTTCTTTTCCCCCAAAAAGGTAATTTAGTGAATAAACACAGTAAATTGACTACAGTAACAAATTCTAGCATTCCAAATACACAAATCAATATATACGCACATAACACGCCATATCAAGAAGACGGATAAGCAAATACACAAATACATATCAAGTTGGACAGATAACCATGTACACACAGGTATACTAACGTCATGTAGTAACAATATACAGGTAAATCAAAAGGAAAAGGTAAAGTCGTCCCAGTATCAGCCCGTCCGGTCTCTCACGTCACTTACTATCCAAACTAGATGTCCCTGACCTCTTGTGCTCATTCTAGTCAGACAAAGCCTGTTCATGTTCCCAAAATACAAGTCTCAAGTCCTTAGCAGCGCCGTAACTCTAGAGTACTCAGGCACGAGAATCCGAAATAAGATAATTCACATCTCGAGCTGCAGTCCCAAGAGTAAACTATCTACAATCGGAATTCCTACCTGACATACCTATCTATGGTCCTCAGATACCATGAGAAAGATTTAAGACCTATAACATTCGCAATTCATAGCTTCACTTAGTCCTTCATACTTATTCACCACTTAGTCCAGGGTCACTCCGCACAGAGACCACGCGAAGCAGCTATAGGTTTTATCCCTCAATCGCTTAACTTTCAAGTCAAATCGAATCCCACAGTATCGGCATCCTAAACTTCAAGCCCAGGATACACTACAGATATCTGAAGCCTAAGCTCTGATACCACCTGTGACGGCCCCACCTTTCCCTAGGGCGTACCCCAGGGTTCGGCGGACCGCCTGCCCAACTCTCGCCGGGACTCACTCATTCACTACAGTCCTCACTTAAAATCTGAATAAATCACAAGAATAAATAGGGCAACGATCCAGAACTTAAAGCGAAACTTATATACATTGCCATCCCCAAAAGGGAGTGTAAAGATCGAATATACAAAGGTTCTCAATCCTTCATACGTCCAGCCCGTGCCAAGCACTAGGCGAGAACCACTACAAAAGAAACAAAAGAACTAGACTGGCTAGTCTATGCTCTCATTCTGCTCGCCGTCCCCTGTTAAGGAAAACAAAACTAAAGGGGTGAGCTAAAAGCTCAGTGAGGTTCCGAACAGATAATCAAACAATCAATTCAATACATTAAACATGGAGTATCAATAATTCAAGAAACATTTACAATGGAAAGCGATAGTAACATTCATTAAAAGGATACGGGCTCACATGGAGCTATTCGTTCGTTCGTTCGTTCTCCAGACATTTCCCCTTATTCCTCCAATTATTTGAAAATTTCCTTTTTGAGAAGTAAACCCTCGTGCCTTCGTTCGTTCATTCATCCCCTTCCGGACGTTGACCGGACTCCACCCATCCGGACGTTGGCCGGACTCCACCCATCCGGACGTAGCCGGACTACAAGGTAATACTCGAATATACCAAATTCACCCAGGGTCACCATATCGCCCGACCGAGTCCGCTTCTGGCTCGAGTCGATCGGTAACGAAGGGCAGGGCCCAGTTCAGCCAAACGGCTTACATTCATGCGCAACTAGCATTTAATCATTTAATCATTGAAAATTTCACATTTATTTAGGTCGAGTGCGATAAAGTACACACTCGCCTAGAAAACTCGTTTTAACAATCATTAAAAGCACTTAACACATTATCAATCAATAATAACAAGCCAATAAGTCAAGGAAATATAACAAACAAAGAACACTCACCTAGTTATGCAAAATAACGTGCAAAATATCCTTCCGGATATTACCCTTAGTCACCAATGAAACCTAAGATTGAACAAGAGAACATATTACAGTTTATCGAGCAAAACATTTAAGGGGAAACGAAGAAACCCGACTAATTAGGAGTAAAACGTGTAAAGATAACTTTCAAGTAAAAATAGGGTTGTTTGGACCCAAGGATGAAAATAACTAGGGTTTCAAAATCAATCGCAAAACCAAGCTCAAAAGGCTTATAGAATTCCAACGGAAAACATTTGACTAACGACAAATCAAAAGACAAATAGATAGGCTAAGAAAATATTCTTTCGGAATCGTAAAGAATCGTTTGTATGACTAAAAGTCACTATATATTCAAGTAGAGGTTATATAACAAGGGTTTTGATGAAAATCATATGGAAAAGGAAGACTCTTAAAACCGTACTTGAAAGTAGTTCACTTGTGGCCGATAAAACCCTAACTCATACTTCTATATTTTGGGTACAGAGTAAGTAAACATTTGGCGTTTCAAATTGAAGAGGTATCATGTTTTGGAATGGTAAAACGATCATAGTATTTGCCAAACGAAAATATACAAATTCAAATAGAAACTTAGTCCTTGAGCGAAAATTTGGGCAGCACGCCCTTTGTGTTTACCTAATTTTCCAGCCATTTTGGCTTCATTATTTTTCTCATTCAAGCCCAAGTTTATACACAACACAAATGCATTTCAATAGCCGTTCCATAGGCTCAAGACAATACAAGGACATAAATCAACTAATAACAAATGCGGAAATGAAGTTTACAAAAAAAACAGATTTGATAGGGTTTTCCGGAATGGGCACATCTGAGGCTACGCTTATCGGATTGAGGTGAAACTTATACCATTTCGAAGCTAAGAGAAAGGGATACAAGATTGAAGAAGGTCACTCAGTCCAGTTTGCAGTGCAACTAGGTCAAAAGATCAGTATACCAAACCAGCACCGTCAAAACAGGTTTACAAACCGCATTCTCGCTCAAATATCACAAGTCAGGCTCCCTAAGTCCAAATCAAGTGATTCCAAAGCCATCCGAAAACTAAGATACAAGGCTACAATTCTTAAGAAGACATAAACAACTAAATCAGAAGCATTCCCAATCAAATTAACCAATTACAGAGGCAATTATCAAGTTCGGGTAGAAACAGGGCAGCAGGGGTAAATCGGTCTTTTCACAGGTTACTTTGCTCTGATTGAGTTGAAATTTTGTAGACACCTATAAAATATCATTCTATACAACTTTTATGTTTTATGCCAAGCCTAATTCGGCCTCTAACTATGAGTAACAGTACCGGGCAGAACTGAAACATGAAATTCCAGAAATCTGGAAATTTTGGTTTTCAATTGAATTTTCTTCCTTTCCTTGTTCCAATCACTACCAAAGCCCCTTATATAATCTTATAAACAACATATACTAACCATACAACAAGTTTAGGCAGAAAATCATCAAACCCTAACTTGCATATATCATCCAAAATCATCACAACAACTTGTATAACTTGTAGTCTAATCAAAACATGAGCTAGATAACATCTTAAACCAGAAATTAAAAGAACAAGAACCATGATCAGATCTTATACCTCAAAACAAAGCTTGAAAGAGTGATACTTCACCACCTTTGGAAATTTTTAGTTCCCCTAGCTTCCCAAGCCCACAACTCACTCTTTAATCGGTTTAGAATTTTGATTCCTCACTTAGATGGTGCAAATCAAGAAGAAAATTGTTTTCTCTTGCTCCCCCTTTCTCTCTCTCTTGTCTCGGCCAAGCTCAAGGAAAAATGAAGAAGAAAGGCTGCTCTATGGTGATTAAAAGGCAAGAAGATTAGGATTAGTCTAAGCCACAAGTTTTGCCAACACTTGGATCAACCACAATCACAAAATTTTCTCTTTCTTCTCCTTGCACTTTTGGCCACAAATTTCTGTCAAAGGCAGCTGGAAATGAGGGGATATTTTGCTCAAATATCAATGAGCTCATGTGGTAAGAAAGTGGTGGTCCAGCGGTGCGTTCAATAGGTAGTGCGCGGTACACGTCGGTTCGCACCGTTTTTCCTTAAATCGCACGTATTAGGGTTTTTACTTCCTATTCACTAACCTTATATCATTGCTTCTAATCACATATTATTTCTCACCTAAAAGTCACTTTTAATCACCAAATTTGATCCTTGCTTCGTACCGAAAAATCATCCGGTGAAAAATCGCGAAAACCCTAATTTGCTCCAGTCTTGAAACCGAAAAGTGAAACCCTACTTTCTAGGTTCATTTGCACTTATTATGGAATTACTGGGTAGTAGGCTATAATAAATGAATAATTTCCAAATAAAAGGCATTTTTGAGAAAAATATAAGAAATTTGCGAGTCCTCACACTCTCTCCCCCTTAAAAGAATTTCGACCTCGAAATTCATACCTTCCGTCGCCTCGGAGGACCCCAGAACTCGGTGCTGATCTACGGCATAAACTTGTGTTGATACCTTTGTTCGGTTTCCTCTTTCATGAATTTGTTTCAGTTTGGTTCCTTCCACTTGTTGAGTACTGCCCTCTCGTGGCTGTTTCTTCGGGCAATTGCTAAGTTGATGATTGCTACTCCCACAAATCAAACATTTTCCCCCTTTTCGCCAGCAATCATTCTCAGTGTGATTTGCCTTTCCACAGTATCCACAGGCCAATCGAGGAACTACTGTTGGATCTTCTCGAGAAATGTCCTTTGATCCGATCTGACTTCCTTTCATGGACCTTTCATCGACTGCTCTTAATGTCCAAGGTGGGCGAGGTGAATGGTTCACTTTTTGCACTTTGGAGAGCAGTATCTTTTCTCCAGATTCCTCAGGTATACTGCTGGATGTATCTCTTTTCCGCGTTTGAAAGGCTTTTACTTGGGCTTTCACATCCTCAATTCTTTGGGCCTTCTCAAGAGCCTCTGTAAACGTATTAACTTGAACTGCCGCTAATGCCTCCAGGATTTCCAAATTTAGTCCTTGTATAAATCGTCTTATTCTCCGTCGCTCCGTTACCACCAATTCGGAAGCGAATTTAGACAGTCTAGTAAATTTGGTCTCATATTCAGCCACACTTAGGGTTCCCTGACGCAACCCAATAAATTCGTCATCCCTCCTTTCTTGGACTAAAGGTGGGAGATACTTTTCATTAAATTCCCTTACAAAGTTCGCCCATGTCCATACCGTCTGTTCTCTTTCCCACTTGGCCTTAATTACATTCCACCACGCGCGGGCTGGTCCTTCGAATTGAAATACAGCAAAATTTACTTGTCTTTGCTCCGTGTAATTCAAAGCCGCGAAGATATTAATCATTGCCTCCAACCACTGCTCAGCTATATCTGGATCAGGCCCTCCTTGAAATTTCGGAGGTAGAAACTTTTGGAACCTCTCAAGAGCCTTATCCTCTCCGATCTCAGGATTCCGGGGTTGATTCACTGGCATTTGACCTTGTTGATCTACCAGTCGTGCCAGGATATTTGTCATTTGTTGCATCGCCGTCGCCATTTGATCTCCAGCCTCAACCCTCGGTCCCTGTTCTTGCTCGGCCACTGTTTCTCTTTCTTCTCTCGGTTCTTGAGCTTGCCTAGCTCCACGGCCACGACTAGCTCCACGTCCACGACTACGTCTCCCGTCCATATATATGTTTTCCCCCTCTCTTTTCTTTTCTTTTCCCCCAAAAAGGTAATTTAGTGAATAAACACAGTAAATTGACTACAGTAACAAATTCTAGCATTCCAAATACACAAATCAATATATACGCACATAACACGCCATATCAAGAAGACGGATAAGCAAATACACAAATACATATCAAGTTGGACAGATAACCATGTACACACAGGTATACTAACGTCATGTAGTAACAATATACAGGTAAATCAAAAGGAAAAGGTAAAGTCGTCCCAGTATCAGCCCGTCCGGTCTCTCACGTCACTTACTATCCAAACTAGATGTCCCTGACCTCTTGTGCTCATTCTAGTCAGACAAAGCCTGTTCATGTTCCCAAAATACAAGTCTCAAGTCCTTAGCAGCGCCGTAACTCTAGAGTACTCAGGCACGAGAATCCGAAATAAGATAATTCACATCTCGAGCTGCAGTCCCAAGAGTAAACTATCTACAATCGGAATTCCTACCTGACATACCTATCTATGGTCCTCAGATACCATGAGAAAGATTTAAGACCTATAACATTCGCAATTCATAGCTTCACTTAGTCCTTCATACTTATTCACCACTTAGTCCAGGGTCACTCCGCACAGAGACCACGCGAAGCAGCTATAGGTTTTATCCCTCAATCGCTTAACTTTCAAGTCAAATCGAATCCCACAGTCCGGCATCCTAAACTTCAAGCCCAGGATACACTACAGATATCTGAAGCCTAAGCTCTGATACCACCTGTGACGGCCCCACCTTTCCCTAGGGCGTACCCCAGGGTTCGGCGGACCGCCTGCCCAACTCTCGCCGGGACTCACTCATTCACTACAGTCCTCACTTAAAATCTGAATAAATCACAAGAATAAATAGGGCAACGATCCAGAACTTAAAGCGAAACTTATATACATTGCCATCCCCAAAAGGGAGTGTAAAGATCGAATATACAAAGGTTCTCAATCCTTCATACGTCCAGCCCGTGCCAAGCACTAGGCGAGAACCACTACAAAAGAAACAAAAGAACTAGACTGGCTAGTCTATGCTCTCATTCTGCTCGCCGTCCCCTGTTAAGGAAAACAAAACTAAAGGGGTGAGCTAAAAGCTCAGTGAGGTTCCGAACAGATAATCAAACAATCAATTCAATACATTAAACATGGAGTATCAATAATTCAAGAAACATTTACAATGGAAAGCGATAGTAACATTCATTAAAAGGATACGGGCTCACATGGAGCTATTCGTTCGTTCGTTCGTTCTCCAGACATTTCCCCTTATTCCTCCAATTATTTGAAAATTTCCTTTTTGAGAAGTAAACCCTCGTGCCTTCGTTCGTTCATTCATCCCCTTCCGGACGTTGACCGGACTCCACCCATCCGGACGTTGGCCGGACTCCACCCATCCGGACGTAGCCGGACTACAAGGTAATACTCGAATATACCAAATTCACCCAGGGTCACCATATCGCCCGACCGAGTCCGCTTCTGGCTCGAGTCGATCGGTAACGAAGGGCAGGGCCCAGTTCAGCCAAACGGCTTACATTCATGCGCAACTAGCATTTAATCATTTAATCATTGAAAATTTCACATTTATTTAGGTCGAGTGCGATAAAGTACACACTCGCCTAGAAAACTCGTTTTAACAATCATTAAAAGCACTTAACACATTATCAATCAATAATAACAAGCCAATAAGTCAAGGAAATATAACAAACAAAGAACACTCACCTAGTTATGCAAAATAACGTGCAAAATATCCTTCCGGATATTACCCTTAGTCACCAATGAAACCTAAGATTGAACAAGAGAACATATTACAGTTTATCGAGCAAAACATTTAAGGGGAAACGAAGAAACCCGACTAATTAGGAGTAAAACGTGTAAAGATAACTTTCAAGTAAAAATAGGGTTGTTTGGACCCAAGGATGAAAATAACTAGGGTTTCAAAATCAATCGCAAAACCAAGCTCAAAAGGCTTATAGAATTCCAACGGAAAACATTTGACTAACGACAAATCAAAAGACAAATAGATAGGCTAAGAAAATATTCTTTCGGAATCGTAAAGAATCGTTTGTATGACTAAAAGTCACTATATATTCAAGTAGAGGTTATATAACAAGGGTTTTGATGAAAATCATATGGAAAAGGAAGACTCTTAAAACCGTACTTGAAAGTAGTTCACTTGTGGCCGATAAAACCCTAACTCATACTTCTATATTTTGGGTACAGAGTAAGTAAACATTTGGCGTTTCAAATTGAAGAGGTATCATGTTTTGGAATGGTAAAACGATCATAGTATTTGCCAAACGAAAATATACAAATTCAAATAGAAACTTAGTCCTTGAGCGAAAATTTGGGCAGCACGCCCTTTGTGTTTACCTAATTTTCCAGCCATTTTGGCTTCATTATTTTTCTCATTCAAGCCCAAGTTTATACACAACACAAATGCATTTCAATAGCCGTTCCATAGGCTCAAGACAATACAAGGACATAAATCAACTAATAACAAATGCGGAAATGAAGTTTACAAAAAAAACAGATTTGATAGGGTTTTGCGGAATGGGCACATCCGAGGCTACGCTTATCGGATTGAGGTGAAACTTATACCATTTCGAAGCTAAGAGAAAGGGATACAAGATTGAAGAAGGTCACTCAGTCCAGTTTGCAGTGCAACTAGGTCAAAAGATCAGTATACCAAACCAGCACCGTCAAAACAGGTTTACAAACCGCATTCTCGCTCAAATATCACAAGTCAGGCTCCCTAAGTCCAAATCAAGTGATTCCAAAGCCATCCGAAAACTAAGATACAAGGCTACAATTCTTAAGAAGACATCAACAACTAAATCAGAAGCATTCCCAATCAAATTAACCAATTACAGAGGCAATTATCAAGTTCGGGTAGAAACAGGGCAGCAGGGGTAAATCGGTCTTTTCACAGGCTACGTTGCTCTGATTGAGTTGAAATTTTGTAGGCACCTATAAAATATCATTCTATACAACTTTTATGTTTTATGCCAAGCCTAATTCGGCCTCTAACTATGAGTAACAGTACCGGGCAGAACTGAAACATGAAATTCCAGAAATCTGGAAATTTTGGTTTTCAATTGAATTTTCTTCCTTTCCTTGTTCCAATCACTACCAAAGCCCCTTATATAATCTTATATACAACATATACTAACCATACAACAAGTTTAGGCAGAAAATCATCAAACCCTAACTTGCATATATCATCCAAAATCATCACAACAACTTGTATAACTTGTAGTCTAATCAAAACATGAGCTAGATAACATCTTAAACCAGAAATTAAAAGAACAAGAACCATGATCAGATCTTATACCTCAAAACAAAGCTTGAAAGAGTGATACTTCACCACCTTTGGAAATTTTTAGTTCCCCTAGCTTCCCAAGCCCACAACTCACTCTTTAATCGGTTTAGAATTTTGATTCCTCACTTAGATGGTGCAAATCAAGAAGAAAATTGTTTTCTCTTGCTCCCCCTTTCTCTCTCTCTTGTCTCGGCCAAGCTCAAGGAAAAATGAAGAAGAAAGGCTGCTCTATGGTGATTAAAAGGCAAGAAGATTAGGATTAGTCTAAGCCACAAGTTTTGCCAACACTTGGATCAACCACAATCACAAAATTTTCTCTTTCTTCTCCTTGCACTTTTGGCCACAAATTTCGGTCAAAGGCAGCTGGAAATGAGGGGATATTTTGCTCAAATATCAATGAGCTCATGTGGTAAGAAAGTGGTGGTCCAGCGGTGCGTTCAATAGGTAGTGCGCGGTACACGTCGGTTCGCACCGTTTTTCCTTAAATCGCACGTATTAGGGTTTTTACTTCCTATTCACTAACCTTATATCATTGCTTCTAATCACATATTATTTCTCACCTAAAAGTCACTTTTAATCACCAAATTTGATCCTTGCTTCGTACCGAAAAATCATCCGGTGAAAAATCGCGAAAACCCTAATTTGCTCCAGTCTTGAAACCGAAAAGTGAAACCCTACTTTCTAGGTTCATTTGCACTTATTATGGAATTACTGGGTAGTAGGCTATAATAAATGAATAATTTCCAAATAAAAGGCATTTTTGAGAAAAATATAAGAAATTTGCGAGTCCTCACACTCTCTCCCCCTTAAAAGAATTTCGACCTCGAAATTCATACCTTCCGTCGCCTCGGAGGACCCCAGAACTCGGTGCTGATCTACGGCATAAACTTGTGTTGATACCTTTGTTCGGTTTCCTCTTTCATGAATTTGTTTCAGTTTGGTTCCTTCCACTTGTTGAGTACTGCCCTCTCGTGGCTGTTTCTTCGGGCAATTGCTAAGTTGATGATTGCTACTCCCACAAATCAAACATTTTCCCCCTTTTCGCCAGCAATCATTCTCAGTGTGATTTGCCTTTCCACAGTATCCACAGGCCAATCGAGGAACTACTGTTGGATCTTCTCGAGAAATGTCCTTTGATCCGATCTGACTTCCTTTCATGGACCTTTCATCGACTGCTCTTAATGTCCAAGGTGGGCGAGGTGAATGGTTCACTTTTTGCACTTTGGAGAGCAGTATCTTTTCTCCAGATTCCTCAGGTATACTGCTGGATGTATCTCTTTTCCGCGTTTGAAAGGCTTTTACTTGGGCTTTCACATCCTCAATTCTTTGGGCCTTCTCAAGAGCCTCTGTAAACGTATTAACTTGAACTGCCGCTAATGCCTCCAGGATTTCCAAATTTAGTCCTTGTATAAATCGTCTTATTCTCCGTCGCTCCGTTACCACCAATTCGGAAGCGAATTTAGACAGTCTAGTAAATTTGGTCTCATATTCAGCCACACTTAGGGTTCCCTGACGCAACCCAATAAATTCGTCATCCCTCCTTTCTTGGACTAAAGGTGGGAGATACTTTTCATTAAATTCCCTTACAAAGTTCGCCCATGTCCATACCGTCTGTTCTCTTTCCCACTTGGCCTTAATTACATTCCACCACGCGCGGGCTGGTCCTTCGAATTGAAATACAGCAAAATTTACTTGTCTTTGCTCCGTGTAATTCAAAGCCGCGAAGATATTAATCATTGCCTCCAACCACTGCTCAGCTATATCTGGATCAGGCCCTCCTTGAAATTTCGGAGGTAGAAACTTTTGGAACCTCTCAAGAGCCTTATCCTCTCCGATCTCAGGATTCCGGGGTTGATTCACTGGCATTTGACCTTGTTGATCTACCAGTCGTGCCAGGATATTTGTCATTTGTTGCATCGCCGTCGCCATTTGATCTCCAGCCTCAACCCTCGGTCCCTGTTCTTGCTCGGCCACTGTTTCTCTTTCTTCTCTCGGTTCTTGAGCTTGCCTAGCTCCACGGCCACGACTAGCTCCACGTCCACGACTACGTCTCCCGTCCATATATATGTTTTCCCCCTCTCTTTTCTTTTCTTTTCCCCCAAAAAGGTAATTTAGTGAATAAACACAGTAAATTGACTACAGTAACAAATTCTAGCATTCCAAATACACAAATCAATATATACGCACATAACACGCCATATCAAGAAGACGGATAAGCAAATACACAAATACATATCAAGTTGGACAGATAACCATGTACACACAGGTATACTAACGTCATGTAGTAACAATATACAGGTAAATCAAAAGGAAAAGGTAAAGTCGTCCCAGTATCAGCCCGTCCGGTCTCTCACGTCACTTACTATCCAAACTAGATGTCCCTGACCTCTTGTGCTCATTCTAGTCAGACAAAGCCTGTTCATGTTCCCAAAATACAAGTCTCAAGTCCTTAGCAGCGCCGTAACTCTAGAGTACTCAGGCACGAGAATCCGAAATAAGATAATTCACATCTCGAGCTGCAGTCCCAAGAGTAAACTATCTACAATCGGAATTCCTACCTGACATACCTATCTATGGTCCTCAGATACCATGAGAAAGATTTAAGACCTATAACATTCGCAATTCATAGCTTCACTTAGTCCTTCATACTTATTCACCACTTAGTCCAGGGTCACTCCGCACAGAGACCACGCGAAGCAGCTATAGGTTTTATCCCTCAATCGCTTAACTTTCAAGTCAAATCGAATCCCACAGTATCGGCATCCTAAACTTCAAGCCCAGGATACACTACAGATATCTGAAGCCTAAGCTCTGATACCACCTGTGACGGCCCCACCTTTCCCTAGGGCGTACCCCAGGGTTCGGCGGACCGCCTGCCCAACTCTCGCCGGGACTCACTCATTCACTACAGTCCTCACTTAAAATCTGAATAAATCACAAGAATAAATAGGGCAACGATCCAGAACTTAAAGCGAAACTTATATACATTGCCATCCCCAAAAGGGAGTGTAAAGATCGAATATACAAAGGTTCTCAATCCTTCATACGTCCAGCCCGTGCCAAGCACTAGGCGAGAACCACTACAAAAGAAACAAAAGAACTAGACTGGCTAGTCTATGCTCTCATTCTGCTCGCCGTCCCCTGTTAAGGAAAACAAAACTAAAGGGGTGAGCTAAAAGCTCAGTGAGGTTCCGAACAGATAATCAAACAATCAATTCAATACATTAAACATGGAGTATCAATAATTCAAGAAACATTTACAATGGAAAGCGATAGTAACATTCATTAAAAGGATACGGGCTCACATGGAGCTATTCGTTCGTTCGTTCGTTCTCCAGACATTTCCCCTTATTCCTCCAATTATTTGAAAATTTCCTTTTTGAGAAGTAAACCCTCGTGCCTTCGTTCGTTCATTCATCCCCTTCCGGACGTTGACCGGACTCCACCCATCCGGACGTTGGCCGGACTCCACCCATCCGGACGTAGCCGGACTACAAGGTAATACTCGAATATACCAAATTCACCCAGGGTCACCATATCGCCCGACCGAGTCCGCTTCTGGCTCGAGTCGATCGGTAACGAAGGGCAGGGCCCAGTTCAGCCAAACGGCTTACATTCATGCGCAACTAGCATTTAATCATTTAATCATTGAAAATTTCACATTTATTTAGGTCGAGTGCGATAAAGTACACACTCGCCTAGAAAACTCGTTTTAACAATCATTAAAAGCACTTAACACATTATCAATCAATAATAACAAGCCAATAAGTCAAGGAAATATAACAAACAAAGAACACTCACCTAGTTATGCAAAATAACGTGCAAAATATCCTTCCGGATATTACCCTTAGTCACCAATGAAACCTAAGATTGAACAAGAGAACATATTACAGTTTATCGAGCAAAACATTTAAGGGGAAACGAAGAAACCCGACTAATTAGGAGTAAAACGTGTAAAGATAACTTTCAAGTAAAAATAGGGTTGTTTGGACCCAAGGATGAAAATAACTAGGGTTTCAAAATCAATCGCAAAACCAAGCTCAAAAGGCTTATAGAATTCCAACGGAAAACATTTGACTAACGACAAATCAAAAGACAAATAGATAGGCTAAGAAAATATTCTTTCGGAATCGTAAAGAATCGTTTGTATGACTAAAAGTCACTATATATTCAAGTAGAGGTTATATAACAAGGGTTTTGATGAAAATCATATGGAAAAGGAAGACTCTTAAAACCGTACTTGAAAGTAGTTCACTTGTGGCCGATAAAACCCTAACTCATACTTCTATATTTTGGGTACAGAGTAAGTAAACATTTGGCGTTTCAAATTGAAGAGGTATCATGTTTTGGAATGGTAAAACGATCATAGTATTTGCCAAACGAAAATATACAAATTCAAATAGAAACTTAGTCCTTGAGCGAAAATTTGGGCAGCACGCCCTTTGTGTTTACCTAATTTTCCAGCCATTTTGGCTTCATTATTTTTCTCATTCAAGCCCAAGTTTATACACAACACAAATGCATTTCAATAGCCGTTCCATAGGCTCAAGACAATACAAGGACATAAATCAACTAATAACAAATGCGGAAATGAAGTTTACAAAAAAAACAGATTTGATAGGGTTTTCCGGAATGGGCACATCTGAGGCTACGCTTATCGGATTGAGGTGAAACTTATACCATTTCGAAGCTAAGAGAAAGGGATACAAGATTGAAGAAGGTCACTCAGTCCAGTTTGCAGTGCAACTAGGTCAAAAGATCAGTATACCAAACCAGCACCGTCAAAACAGGTTTACAAACCGCATTCTCGCTCAAATATCACAAGTCAGGCTCCCTAAGTCCAAATCAAGTGATTCCAAAGCCATCCGAAAACTAAGATACAAGGCTACAATTCTTAAGAAGACATAAACAACTAAATCAGAAGCATTCCCAATCAAATTAACCAATTACAGAGGCAATTATCAAGTTCGGGTAGAAACAGGGCAGCAGGGGTAAATCGGTCTTTTCACAGGTTACTTTGCTCTGATTGAGTTGAAATTTTGTAGACACCTATAAAATATCATTCTATACAACTTTTATGTTTTATGCCAAGCCTAATTCGGCCTCTAACTATGAGTAACAGTACCGGGCAGAACTGAAACATGAAATTCCAGAAATCTGGAAATTTTGGTTTTCAATTGAATTTTCTTCCTTTCCTTGTTCCAATCACTACCAAAGCCCCTTATATAATCTTATAAACAACATATACTAACCATACAACAAGTTTAGGCAGAAAATCATCAAACCCTAACTTGCATATATCATCCAAAATCATCACAACAACTTGTATAACTTGTAGTCTAATCAAAACATGAGCTAGATAACATCTTAAACCAGAAATTAAAAGAACAAGAACCATGATCAGATCTTATACCTCAAAACAAAGCTTGAAAGAGTGATACTTCACCACCTTTGGAAATTTTTAGTTCCCCTAGCTTCCCAAGCCCACAACTCACTCTTTAATCGGTTTAGAATTTTGATTCCTCACTTAGATGGTGCAAATCAAGAAGAAAATTGTTTTCTCTTGCTCCCCCTTTCTCTCTCTCTTGTCTCGGCCAAGCTCAAGGAAAAATGAAGAAGAAAGGCTGCTCTATGGTGATTAAAAGGCAAGAAGATTAGGATTAGTCTAAGCCACAAGTTTTGCCAACACTTGGATCAACCACAATCACAAAATTTTCTCTTTCTTCTCCTTGCACTTTTGGCCACAAATTTCTGTCAAAGGCAGCTGGAAATGAGGGGATATTTTGCTCAAATATCAATGAGCTCATGTGGTAAGAAAGTGGTGGTCCAGCGGTGCGTTCAATAGGTAGTGCGCGGTACACGTCGGTTCGCACCGTTTTTCCTTAAATCGCACGTATTAGGGTTTTTACTTCCTATTCACTAACCTTATATCATTGCTTCTAATCACATATTATTTCTCACCTAAAAGTCACTTTTAATCACCAAATTTGATCCTTGCTTCGTACCGAAAAATCATCCGGTGAAAAATCGCGAAAACCCTAATTTGCTCCAGTCTTGAAACCGAAAAGTGAAACCCTACTTTCTAGGTTCATTTGCACTTATTATGGAATTACTGGGTAGTAGGCTATAATAAATGAATAATTTCCAAATAAAAGGCATTTTTGAGAAAAATATAAGAAATTTGCGAGTCCTCACACTCTCTCCCCCTTAAAAGAATTTCGACCTCGAAATTCATACCTTCCGTCGCCTCGGAGGACCCCAGAACTCGGTGCTGATCTACGGCATAAACTTGTGTTGATACCTTTGTTCGGTTTCCTCTTTCATGAATTTGTTTCAGTTTGGTTCCTTCCACTTGTTGAGTACTGCCCTCTCGTGGCTGTTTCTTCGGGCAATTGCTAAGTTGATGATTGCTACTCCCACAAATCAAACATTTTCCCCCTTTTCGCCAGCAATCATTCTCAGTGTGATTTGCCTTTCCACAGTATCCACAGGCCAATCGAGGAACTACTGTTGGATCTTCTCGAGAAATGTCCTTTGATCCGATCTGACTTCCTTTCATGGACCTTTCATCGACTGCTCTTAATGTCCAAGGTGGGCGAGGTGAATGGTTCACTTTTTGCACTTTGGAGAGCAGTATCTTTTCTCCAGATTCCTCAGGTATACTGCTGGATGTATCTCTTTTCCGCGTTTGAAAGGCTTTTACTTGGGCTTTCACATCCTCAATTCTTTGGGCCTTCTCAAGAGCCTCTGTAAACGTATTAACTTGAACTGCCGCTAATGCCTCCAGGATTTCCAAATTTAGTCCTTGTATAAATCGTCTTATTCTCCGTCGCTCCGTTACCACCAATTCGGAAGCGAATTTAGACAGTCTAGTAAATTTGGTCTCATATTCAGCCACACTTAGGGTTCCCTGACGCAACCCAATAAATTCGTCATCCCTCCTTTCTTGGACTAAAGGTGGGAGATACTTTTCATTAAATTCCCTTACAAAGTTCGCCCATGTCCATACCGTCTGTTCTCTTTCCCACTTGGCCTTAATTACATTCCACCACGCGCGGGCTGGTCCTTCGAATTGAAATACAGCAAAATTTACTTGTCTTTGCTCCGTGTAATTCAAAGCCGCGAAGATATTAATCATTGCCTCCAACCACTGCTCAGCTATATCTGGATCAGGCCCTCCTTGAAATTTCGGAGGTAGAAACTTTTGGAACCTCTCAAGAGCCTTATCCTCTCCGATCTCAGGATTCCGGGGTTGATTCACTGGCATTTGACCTTGTTGATCTACCAGTCGTGCCAGGATATTTGTCATTTGTTGCATCGCCGTCGCCATTTGATCTCCAGCCTCAACCCTCGGTCCCTGTTCTTGCTCGGCCACTGTTTCTCTTTCTTCTCTCGGTTCTTGAGCTTGCCTAGCTCCACGGCCACGACTAGCTCCACGTCCACGACTACGTCTCCCGTCCATATATATGTTTTCCCCCTCTCTTTTCTTTTCTTTTCCCCCAAAAAGGTAATTTAGTGAATAAACACAGTAAATTGACTACAGTAACAAATTCTAGCATTCCAAATACACAAATCAATATATACGCACATAACACGCCATATCAAGAAGACGGATAAGCAAATACACAAATACATATCAAGTTGGACAGATAACCATGTACACACAGGTATACTAACGTCATGTAGTAACAATATACAGGTAAATCAAAAGGAAAAGGTAAAGTCGTCCCAGTATCAGCCCGTCCGGTCTCTCACGTCACTTACTATCCAAACTAGATGTCCCTGACCTCTTGTGCTCATTCTAGTCAGACAAAGCCTGTTCATGTTCCCAAAATACAAGTCTCAAGTCCTTAGCAGCGCCGTAACTCTAGAGTACTCAGGCACGAGAATCCGAAATAAGATAATTCACATCTCGAGCTGCAGTCCCAAGAGTAAACTATCTACAATCGGAATTCCTACCTGACATACCTATCTATGGTCCTCAGATACCATGAGAAAGATTTAAGACCTATAACATTCGCAATTCATAGCTTCACTTAGTCCTTCATACTTATTCACCACTTAGTCCAGGGTCACTCCGCACAGAGACCACGCGAAGCAGCTATAGGTTTTATCCCTCAATCGCTTAACTTTCAAGTCAAATCGAATCCCACAGTCCGGCATCCTAAACTTCAAGCCCAGGATACACTACAGATATCTGAAGCCTAAGCTCTGATACCACCTGTGACGGCCCCACCTTTCCCTAGGGCGTACCCCAGGGTTCGGCGGACCGCCTGCCCAACTCTCGCCGGGACTCACTCATTCACTACAGTCCTCACTTAAAATCTGAATAAATCACAAGAATAAATAGGGCAACGATCCAGAACTTAAAGCGAAACTTATATACATTGCCATCCCCAAAAGGGAGTGTAAAGATCGAATATACAAAGGTTCTCAATCCTTCATACGTCCAGCCCGTGCCAAGCACTAGGCGAGAACCACTACAAAAGAAACAAAAGAACTAGACTGGCTAGTCTATGCTCTCATTCTGCTCGCCGTCCCCTGTTAAGGAAAACAAAACTAAAGGGGTGAGCTAAAAGCTCAGTGAGGTTCCGAACAGATAATCAAACAATCAATTCAATACATTAAACATGGAGTATCAATAATTCAAGAAACATTTACAATGGAAAGCGATAGTAACATTCATTAAAAGGATACGGGCTCACATGGAGCTATTCGTTCGTTCGTTCGTTCTCCAGACATTTCCCCTTATTCCTCCAATTATTTGAAAATTTCCTTTTTGAGAAGTAAACCCTCGTGCCTTCGTTCGTTCATTCATCCCCTTCCGGACGTTGACCGGACTCCACCCATCCGGACGTTGGCCGGACTCCACCCATCCGGACGTAGCCGGACTACAAGGTAATACTCGAATATACCAAATTCACCCAGGGTCACCATATCGCCCGACCGAGTCCGCTTCTGGCTCGAGTCGATCGGTAACGAAGGGCAGGGCCCAGTTCAGCCAAACGGCTTACATTCATGCGCAACTAGCATTTAATCATTTAATCATTGAAAATTTCACATTTATTTAGGTCGAGTGCGATAAAGTACACACTCGCCTAGAAAACTCGTTTTAACAATCATTAAAAGCACTTAACACATTATCAATCAATAATAACAAGCCAATAAGTCAAGGAAATATAACAAACAAAGAACACTCACCTAGTTATGCAAAATAACGTGCAAAATATCCTTCCGGATATTACCCTTAGTCACCAATGAAACCTAAGATTGAACAAGAGAACATATTACAGTTTATCGAGCAAAACATTTAAGGGGAAACGAAGAAACCCGACTAATTAGGAGTAAAACGTGTAAAGATAACTTTCAAGTAAAAATAGGGTTGTTTGGACCCAAGGATGAAAATAACTAGGGTTTCAAAATCAATCGCAAAACCAAGCTCAAAAGGCTTATAGAATTCCAACGGAAAACATTTGACTAACGACAAATCAAAAGACAAATAGATAGGCTAAGAAAATATTCTTTCGGAATCGTAAAGAATCGTTTGTATGACTAAAAGTCACTATATATTCAAGTAGAGGTTATATAACAAGGGTTTTGATGAAAATCATATGGAAAAGGAAGACTCTTAAAACCGTACTTGAAAGTAGTTCACTTGTGGCCGATAAAACCCTAACTCATACTTCTATATTTTGGGTACAGAGTAAGTAAACATTTGGCGTTTCAAATTGAAGAGGTATCATGTTTTGGAATGGTAAAACGATCATAGTATTTGCCAAACGAAAATATACAAATTCAAATAGAAACTTAGTCCTTGAGCGAAAATTTGGGCAGCACGCCCTTTGTGTTTACCTAATTTTCCAGCCATTTTGGCTTCATTATTTTTCTCATTCAAGCCCAAGTTTATACACAACACAAATGCATTTCAATAGCCGTTCCATAGGCTCAAGACAATACAAGGACATAAATCAACTAATAACAAATGCGGAAATGAAGTTTACAAAAAAAACAGATTTGATAGGGTTTTGCGGAATGGGCACATCCGAGGCTACGCTTATCGGATTGAGGTGAAACTTATACCATTTCGAAGCTAAGAGAAAGGGATACAAGATTGAAGAAGGTCACTCAGTCCAGTTTGCAGTGCAACTAGGTCAAAAGATCAGTATACCAAACCAGCACCGTCAAAACAGGTTTACAAACCGCATTCTCGCTCAAATATCACAAGTCAGGCTCCCTAAGTCCAAATCAAGTGATTCCAAAGCCATCCGAAAACTAAGATACAAGGCTACAATTCTTAAGAAGACATCAACAACTAAATCAGAAGCATTCCCAATCAAATTAACCAATTACAGAGGCAATTATCAAGTTCGGGTAGAAACAGGGCAGCAGGGGTAAATCGGTCTTTTCACAGGCTACGTTGCTCTGATTGAGTTGAAATTTTGTAGGCACCTATAAAATATCATTCTATACAACTTTTATGTTTTATGCCAAGCCTAATTCGGCCTCTAACTATGAGTAACAGTACCGGGCAGAACTGAAACATGAAATTCCAGAAATCTGGAAATTTTGGTTTTCAATTGAATTTTCTTCCTTTCCTTGTTCCAATCACTACCAAAGCCCCTTATATAATCTTATATACAACATATACTAACCATACAACAAGTTTAGGCAGAAAATCATCAAACCCTAACTTGCATATATCATCCAAAATCATCACAACAACTTGTATAACTTGTAGTCTAATCAAAACATGAGCTAGATAACATCTTAAACCAGAAATTAAAAGAACAAGAACCATGATCAGATCTTATACCTCAAAACAAAGCTTGAAAGAGTGATACTTCACCACCTTTGGAAATTTTTAGTTCCCCTAGCTTCCCAAGCCCACAACTCACTCTTTAATCGGTTTAGAATTTTGATTCCTCACTTAGATGGTGCAAATCAAGAAGAAAATTGTTTTCTCTTGCTCCCCCTTTCTCTCTCTCTTGTCTCGGCCAAGCTCAAGGAAAAATGAAGAAGAAAGGCTGCTCTATGGTGATTAAAAGGCAAGAAGATTAGGATTAGTCTAAGCCACAAGTTTTGCCAACACTTGGATCAACCACAATCACAAAATTTTCTCTTTCTTCTCCTTGCACTTTTGGCCACAAATTTCGGTCAAAGGCAGCTGGAAATGAGGGGATATTTTGCTCAAATATCAATGAGCTCATGTGGTAAGAAAGTGGTGGTCCAGCGGTGCGTTCAATAGGTAGTGCGCGGTACACGTCGGTTCGCACCGTTTTTCCTTAAATCGCACGTATTAGGGTTTTTACTTCCTATTCACTAACCTTATATCATTGCTTCTAATCACATATTATTTCTCACCTAAAAGTCACTTTTAATCACCAAATTTGATCCTTGCTTCGTACCGAAAAATCATCCGGTGAAAAATCGCGAAAACCCTAATTTGCTCCAGTCTTGAAACCGAAAAGTGAAACCCTACTTTCTAGGTTCATTTGCACTTATTATGGAATTACTGGGTAGTAGGCTATAATAAATGAATAATTTCCAAATAAAAGGCATTTTTGAGAAAAATATAAGAAATTTGCGAGTCCTCACACTCTCTCCCCCTTAAAAGAATTTCGACCTCGAAATTCATACCTTCCGTCGCCTCGGAGGACCCCAGAACTCGGTGCTGATCTACGGCATAAACTTGTGTTGATACCTTTGTTCGGTTTCCTCTTTCATGAATTTGTTTCAGTTTGGTTCCTTCCACTTGTTGAGTACTACCCTCTCGTGGCTGTTTCTTCGGGCAATTGCTAAGTTGATGATTGCTACTCCCACAAATCAAACATTTTCCCCCTTTTCGCCAGCAATCATTCTCAGTGTGATTTGCCTTTCCACAGTATCCACAGGCCAATCGAGGAACTACTGTTGGATCTTCTCGAGAAATGTCCTTTGATCCGATCCGACTTCCTTTCATGGACCTTTCATCGACTGCTCTTAATGTCCAAGGTGGGCGAGGTGAATGGTTCACTTTTTGCACTTTGGAGAGCAGTATCTTTTCTCCAGATTCCTCAGGTATACTGCTGGATGTATCTCTTTTCCGCGTTTGAAAGGCTTTTACTTGGGCTTTCACATCCTCAATTCTTTGGGCCTTCTCAAGAGCCTCTGTAAACGTATTAACTTGAACTGCCGCTAATGCCTCCTGGATTTCCAAATTTAGTCCTTGTATAAATCGTCTTATTCTCCGTCGCTCCGTTACCACCAATTCGGAAGCGAATTTAGACAGTCTAGTAAATTTGGTCTCATATTCAGCCACACTTAGGGTTCCCTGACGCAACCCAATAAATTCGTCATCCCTCCTTTCTTGGACTAAAGGTGGGAGATACTTTTCATTAAATTCCCTTACAAAGTTCGCCCATGTCCATACCGTCTGTTCTCTTTCCCACTTGGCCTTAATTACATTCCACCACGCGCGGGCTGGTCCTTCGAATTGAAATACAGCAAAATTTACTTGTCTTTGCTCCGTGTAATTCAAAGCCGCGAAGATATTAATCATTGCCTCCAACCACTGCACAGCTATATCTGGATCAGGCCCTCCTTGAAATTTCGGAGGTAGAAACTTTTGGAACCTCTCAAGAGCCTTATCCTCTCCGATCTCAGGATTCCGGGGTTGATTCACTGGCATTTGACCTTGTTGATCTACCAGTCGTGCCAGGATATTTGTCATTTGTTGCATCGCCGTCGCCATTTGATCTCCAGCCTCAACCCTCGGTCCCTGTTCTTGCTCGGCCACTGTTTCTCTTTCTTCTCTCGGTTCTTGAGCTTGCCTAGCTCCACGGCCACGACTAGCTCCACGTCCACGACTACGTCTCCCGTCCATATATATGTTTTCCCCCTCTCTTTTCTTTTCTTTTCCCCCAAAAAGGTAATTTAGTGAATAAACACAGTAAATTGACTACAGTAACAAATTCTAGCATTCCAAATACACAAATCAATATATACGCACATAACACGCCATATCAAGAAGACGGATAAGCAAATACACAAATACATATCAAGTTGGACAGATAACCATGTACACACAGGTATACTAACGTCATGTAGTAACAATATACAGGTAAATCAAAAGGAAAAGGTAAAGTCGTCCCAGTATCAGCCCGTCCGGTCTCTCACGTCACTTACTATCCAAACTAGATGTCCCTGACCTCTTGTGCTCATTCTAGTCAGACAAAGCCTGTTCATGTTCCCAAAATACAAGTCTCAAGTCCTTAGCAGCGCCGTAACTCTAGAGTACTCAGGCACGAGAATCCGAAATAAGATAATTCACATCTCGAGCTGCAGTCCCAAGAGTAAACTATCTACAATCGGAATTCCTACCTGACATACCTATCTATGGTCCTCAGATACCATGAGAAAGATTTAAGACCTATAACATTCGCAATTCATAGCTTCACTTAGTCCTTCATACTTATTCACCACTTAGTCCAGGGTCACTCCGCACAGAGACCACGCGAAGCAGCTATAGGTTTTATCCCTCAATCGCTTAACTTTCAAGTCAAATCGAATCCCACAGTCCGGCATCCTAAACTTCAAGCCCAGGATACACTACAGATATCTGAAGCCTAAGCTCTGATACCACCTGTGACGGCCCCACCTTTCCCTAGGGCGTACCCCAGGGTTCGGCGGACCGCCTGCCCAACTCTCGCCGGGACTCACTCATTCACTACAGTCCTCACTTAAAATCTGAATAAATCACAAGAATAAATAGGGCAACGATCCAGAACTTAAAGCGAAACTTATATACATTGCCATCCCCAAAAGGGAGTGTAAAGATCGAATATACAAAGGTTCTCAATCCTTCATACGTCCAGCCCGTGCCAAGCACTAGGCGAGAACCACTACAAAAGAAACAAAAGAAACAAAAGAACTAGACTGGCTAGTCTATGCTCTCATTCTGCTCGCCGTCCCCTGTTAAGGAAAACAAAACTAAAGGGGTGAGCTAAAAGCTCAGTGAGGTTCCGAACAGATAATCAAACAATCAATTCAATACATTAAACATGGAGTATCAATAATTCAAGAAACATTTACAATGGAAAGCGATAGTAACATTCATTAAAAGGATACGGGCTCACATGGAGCTATTCGTTCGTTCGTTCGTTCTCCAGACATTTCCCCTTATTCCTCCAATTATTTGAAAATTTCCTTTTTGAGAAGTAAACCCTCGTGCCTTCGTTCGTTCATTCATCCCCTTCCGGACGTTGACCGGACTCCACCCATCCGGACGTTGGCCGGACTCCACCCATCCGGACGTAGCCGGACTACAAGGTAATACTCGAATATACCAAATTCACCCAGGGTCACCATATCGCCCGACCGAGTCCGCTTCTGGCTCGAGTCGATCGGTAACGAAGGGCAGGGCCCAGTTCAGCCAAACGGCTTACATTCATGCGCAACTAGCATTTAATCATTTAATCATTGAAACTTTCACATTTATTTAGGTCGAGTGCGATAAAGTACACACTCGCCTAGAAAACTCGTTTTAACAATCATTAAAAGCACTTAACACATTATCAATCAATAATAACAAGCCAATAAGTCAAGGAAATATAACAAACAAAGAACACTCACCTAGTTATGCAAAATAACGTGCAAAATATCCTTCCGGATATTACCCTTAGTCACCAATGAAACCTAAGATTGAACAAGAGAACATATTACAGTTTATCGAGCAAAACATTTAAGGGGAAACGAAGAAACCCGACTAATTAGGAGTAAAACGTGTAAAGATAACTTTCAAGTAAAAATAGGGTTGTTTGGACCCAAGGATGAAAATAACTAGGGTTTCAAAATCAATCGCAAAACCAAGCTCAAAAGGCTTATAGAATTCCAACGGAAAACATTTGACTAACGACAAATCAAAAGACAAATAGATAGGCTAAGAAAATATTCTTTCGGAATCGTAAAGAATCGTTTGTATGACTAAAAGTCACTATATATTCAAGTAGAGGTTATATAACAAGGGTTTTGATGAAAATCATATGGAAAAGGAAGACTCTTAAAACCGTACTTGAAAGTAGTTCACTTGTGGCCGATAAAACCCTAACTCATACTTCTATATTTTGGGTACAGAGTAAGTAAACATTTGGCGTTTCAAATTGAAGAGGTATCATGTTTTGGAATGGTAAAACGATCATAGTATTTGCCAAACGAAAATATACAAATTCAAATAGAAACTTAGTCCTTGAGCGAAAATTTGGGCAGCACGCCCTTTGTGTTTACCTAATTTTCCAGCCATTTTGGCTTCATTATTTTTCTCATTCAAGCCCAAGTTTATACACAACACAAATGCATTTCAATAGCCGTTCCACAGGCTCAAGACAATACAAGGACATAAATCAACTAATAACAAATGCGGAAATGAAGTTTACAAAAAAAACAGATTTGATAGGGTTTTGCGGAATGGGCACATCCGAGGCTACGCTTATCGGATTGAGGTGAAACTTATACCATTTCGAAGCTAAGAGAAAGGGATACAAGATTGAAGAAGGTCACTCAGTCCAGTTTGCAGTACAACTAGGTCAAAAGATCAGTATACCAAACCAGCACCGTCAAAACAGGTTTACAAACCGCATTCTCGCTCAAATATCACAAGTCAGGCTCCCTAAGTCCAAATCAAGTGATTCCAAAGCCATCCGAAAACTAAGATACAAGGCTACAATTCTTAAGAAGACATCAACAACTAAATCAGAAGCATTCCCAATCAAATTAACCAATTACAGAGGCAATTATCAAGTTCGGGTAGAAACAGGGCAGCAGGGGTAAATCGGTCTTTTCACAGGCTACGTTGCTCTGATTGAGTTGAAATTTTGTAGGCACCTATAAAATATCATCCTATACAACTTTTATGTTTTATGCCAAGCCTAATTCGGCCTCTAACTATGAGTAACAGTACCGGGCAGAACTGAAACATGAAATTCCAGAAATCTGGAAATTTTGGTTTTCAATTGAATTTTCTTCCTTTCCTTGTTCCAATCACTACCAAAGCCCCTTATATAATCTTATATACAACATATACTAACCATACAACAAGTTTAGGCAGAAAATCATCAAACCCTAACTTGCATATATCATCCAAAATCATCACAACAACTTGTATAACTTGTAGTCTAATCAAAACATGAGCTAGATAACATCTTAAACCAGAAATTAAAAGAACAAGAACCATGATCAGATCTTATACCTCAAAACAAAGCTTGAAAGAGTGATACTTCACCACCTTTGGAAATTTTTAGTTCCCCTAGCTTCCCAAGCCCACAACTCACTCTTTAATCGGTTTAGAATTTTGATTCCTCACTTAGATGGTGCAAATCAAGAAGAAAATTGTTTTCTCTTGCTCCCCCTTTCTCTCTCTCTTGTCTCGGCCAAGCTCAAGGAAAAATGAAGAAGAAAGGCTGCTCTATGGTGATTAAAAGGCAAGAAGATTAGGATTAGTCTAAGCCACAAGTTTTGCCAACACTTGGATCAACCACAATCACAAAATTTTCTCTTTCTTCTCCTTGCACTTTTGGCCACAAATTTCGGTCAAAGGCAGCTGGAAATGAGGGGATATTTTGCTCAAATATCAATGAGCTCATGTGGTAAGAAAGTGGTGGTCCAGCGGTGCGTTCAATAGGTAGTGCGCGGTACACGTCGGTTCGCACCGTTTTTCCTTAAATCGCACGTATTAGGGTTTTTACTTCCTATTCACTAACCTTATATCATTGCTTCTAATCACATATTATTTCTCACCTAAAAGTCACTTTTAATCACCAAATTTGATCCTTGCTTCGTACCGAAAAATCATCCGGTGAAAAATCGCGAAAACCCTAATTTGCTCCAGTCTTGAAACCGAAAAGTGAAACCC
The DNA here is from genome assembly GCF_036785885.1 of Coffea arabica. Classification (NCBI taxonomy): domain Eukaryota; kingdom Viridiplantae; phylum Streptophyta; class Magnoliopsida; order Gentianales; family Rubiaceae; genus Coffea; species Coffea arabica. The sequence goes on along the minus strand of NC_092311.1, from coordinate 22,391,662 downwards.
TACTTTCTAGGTTCATTTGCACTTATTATGGAATTACTGGGTAGTAGGCTATAATAAATGAATAATTTCCAAATAAAAGGCATTTTTGAGAAAAATATAAGAAATTTGCGAGTCCTCACACTCTCTCCCCCTTAAAAGAATTTCGACCTCGAAATTCATACCTTCCGTCGCCTCGGAGGACCCCAGAACTCGGTGCTGATCTACGGCATAAACTTGTGTTGATACCTTTGTTCGGTTTCCTCTTTCATGAATTTGTTTCAGTTTGGTTCCTTCCACTTGTTGAGTACTACCCTCTCGTGGCTGTTTCTTCGGGCAATTGCTAAGTTGATGATTGCTACTCCCACAAATCAAACATTTTCCCCCTTTTCGCCAGCAATCATTCTCAGTGTGATTTGCCTTTCCACAGTATCCACAGGCCAATCGAGGAACTACTGTTGGATCTTCTCGAGAAATGTCCTTTGATCCGATCCGACTTCCTTTCATGGACCTTTCATCGACTGCTCTTAATGTCCAAGGTGGGCGAGGTGAATGGTTCACTTTTTGCACTTTGGAGAGCAGTATCTTTTCTCCAGATTCCTCAGGTATACTGCTGGATGTATCTCTTTTCCGCGTTTGAAAGGCTTTTACTTGGGCTTTCACATCCTCAATTCTTTGGGCCTTCTCAAGAGCCTCTGTAAACGTATTAACTTGAACTGCCGCTAATGCCTCCTGGATTTCCAAATTTAGTCCTTGTATAAATCGTCTTATTCTCCGTCGCTCCGTTACCACCAATTCGGAAGCGAATTTAGACAGTCTAGTAAATTTGGTCTCATATTCAGCCACACTTAGGGTTCCCTGACGCAACCCAATAAATTCGTCATCCCTCCTTTCTTGGACTAAAGGTGGGAGATACTTTTCATTAAATTCCCTTACAAAGTTCGCCCATGTCCATACCGTCTGTTCTCTTTCCCACTTGGCCTTAATTACATTCCACCACGCGCGGGCTGGTCCTTCGAATTGAAATACAGCAAAATTTACTTGTCTTTGCTCCGTGTAATTCAAAGCCGCGAAGATATTAATCATTGCCTCCAACCACTGCACAGCTATATCTGGATCAGGCCCTCCTTGAAATTTCGGAGGTAGAAACTTTTGGAACCTCTCAAGAGCCTTATCCTCTCCGATCTCAGGATTCCGGGGTTGATTCACTGGCATTTGACCTTGTTGATCTACCAGTCGTGCCAGGATATTTGTCATTTGTTGCATCGCCGTCGCCATTTGATCTCCAGCCTCAACCCTCGGTCCCTGTTCTTGCTCGGCCACTGTTTCTCTTTCTTCTCTCGGTTCTTGAGCTTGCCTAGCTCCACGGCCACGACTAGCTCCACGTCCACGACTACGTCTCCCGTCCATATATATGTTTTCCCCCTCTCTTTTCTTTTCTTTTCCCCCAAAAAGGTAATTTAGTGAATAAACACAGTAAATTGACTACAGTAACAAATTCTAGCATTCCAAATACACAAATCAATATATACGCACATAACACGCCATATCAAGAAGACGGATAAGCAAATACACAAATACATATCAAGTTGGACAGATAACCATGTACACACAGGTATACTAACGTCATGTAGTAACAATATACAGGTAAATCAAAAGGAAAAGGTAAAGTCGTCCCAGTATCAGCCCGTCCGGTCTCTCACGTCACTTACTATCCAAACTAGATGTCCCTGACCTCTTGTGCTCATTCTAGTCAGACAAAGCCTGTTCATGTTCCCAAAATACAAGTCTCAAGTCCTTAGCAGCGCCGTAACTCTAGAGTACTCAGGCACGAGAATCCGAAATAAGATAATTCACATCTCGAGCTGCAGTCCCAAGAGTAAACTATCTACAATCGGAATTCCTACCTGACATACCTATCTATGGTCCTCAGATACCATGAGAAAGATTTAAGACCTATAACATTCGCAATTCATAGCTTCACTTAGTCCTTCATACTTATTCACCACTTAGTCCAGGGTCACTCCGCACAGAGACCACGCGAAGCAGCTATAGGTTTTATCCCTCAATCGCTTAACTTTCAAGTCAAATCGAATCCCACAGTCCGGCATCCTAAACTTCAAGCCCAGGATACACTACAGATATCTGAAGCCTAAGCTCTGATACCACCTGTGACGGCCCCACCTTTCCCTAGGGCGTACCCCAGGGTTCGGCGGACCGCCTGCCCAACTCTCGCCGGGACTCACTCATTCACTACAGTCCTCACTTAAAATCTGAATAAATCACAAGAATAAATAGGGCAACGATCCAGAACTTAAAGCGAAACTTATATACATTGCCATCCCCAAAAGGGAGTGTAAAGATCGAATATACAAAGGTTCTCAATCCTTCATACGTCCAGCCCGTGCCAAGCACTAGGCGAGAACCACTACAAAAGAAACAAAAGAAACAAAAGAACTAGACTGGCTAGTCTATGCTCTCATTCTGCTCGCCGTCCCCTGTTAAGGAAAACAAAACTAAAGGGGTGAGCTAAAAGCTCAGTGAGGTTCCGAACAGATAATCAAACAATCAATTCAATACATTAAACATGGAGTATCAATAATTCAAGAAACATTTACAATGGAAAGCGATAGTAACATTCATTAAAAGGATACGGGCTCACATAGAGCTATTCGTTCGTTCGTTCGTTCTCCAGACATTTCCCCTTATTCCTCCAATTATTTGAAAATTTCCTTTTTGAGAAGTAAACCCTCGTGCCTTCGTTCGTTCATTCATCCCCTTCCGGACGTTGACCGGACTCCACCCATCCGGACGTTGGCCGGACTCCACCCATCCGGACGTAGCCGGACTACAAGGTAATACTCGAATATACCAAATTCACCCAGGGTCACCATATCGCCCGACCGAGTCCGCTTCTGGCTCGAGTCGATCGGTAACGAAGGGCAGGGCCCAGTTCAGCCAAACGGCTTACATTCATGCGCAACTAGCATTTAATCATTTAATCATTGAAACTTTCACATTTATTTAGGTCGAGTGCGATAAAGTACACACTCGCCTAGAAAACTCGTTTTAACAATCATTAAAAGCACTTAACACATTATCAATCAATAATAACAAGCCAATAAGTCAAGGAAATATAACAAACAAAGAACACTCACCTAGTTATGCAAAATAACGTGCAAAATATCCTTCCGGATATTACCCTTAGTCACCAATGAAACCTAAGATTGAACAAGAGAACATATTACAGTTTATCGAGCAAAACATTTAAGGGGAAACGAAGAAACCCGACTAATTAGGAGTAAAACGTGTAAAGATAACTTTCAAGTAAAAATAGGGTTGTTTGGACCCAAGGATGAAAATAACTAGGGTTTCAAAATCAATCGCAAAACCAAGCTCAAAAGGCTTATAGAATTCCAACGGAAAACATTTGACTAACGACAAATCAAAAGACAAATAGATAGGCTAAGAAAATATTCTTTCGGAATCGTAAAGAATCGTTTGTATGACTAAAAGTCACTATATATTCAAGTAGAGGTTATATAACAAGGGTTTTGATGAAAATCATATGGAAAAGGAAGACTCTTAAAACCGTACTTGAAAGTAGTTCACTTGTGGCCGATAAAACCCTAACTCATACTTCTATATTTTGGGTACAGAGTAAGTAAACATTTGGCGTTTCAAATTGAAGAGGTATCATGTTTTGGAATGGTAAAACGATCATAGTATTTGCCAAACGAAAATATACAAATTCAAATAGAAACTTAGTCCTTGAGCGAAAATTTGGGCAGCACGCCCTTTGTGTTTACCTAATTTTCCAGCCATTTTGGCTTCATTATTTTTCTCATTCAAGCCCAAGTTTATACACAACACAAATGCATTTCAATAGCCGTTCCACAGGCTCAAGACAATACAAGGACATAAATCAACTAATAACAAATGCGGAAATGAAGTTTACAAAAAAAACAGATTTGATAGGGTTTTGCGGAATGGGCACATCCGAGGCTACGCTTATCGGATTGAGGTGAAACTTATACCATTTCGAAGCTAAGAGAAAGGGATACAAGATTGAAGAAGGTCACTCAGTCCAGTTTGCAGTGCAACTAGGTCAAAAGATCAGTATACCAAACCAGCACCGTCAAAACAGGTTTACAAACCGCATTCTCGCTCAAATATCACAAGTCAGGCTCCCCAAGTCCAAATCAAGTGATTCCAAAGCCATCCGAAAACTAAGATACAAGGCTACAATTCTTAAGAAGACATCAACAACTAAATCAGAAGCATTCCCAATCAAATTAACCAATTACAGAGGCAATTATCAAGTTCGGGTAGAAACAGGGCAGCAGGGGTAAATCGGTCTTTTCACAGGCTACGTTGCTCTGATTGAGTTGAAATTTTGTAGGCACCTATAAAATATCATTCTATACAACTTCTATGTTTTATGCCAAGCCTAATTCGGCCTCTAACTATGAGTAACAGTACCGGGCAGAACTGAAACATGAAATTCCAGAAATCTGGAAATTTTGGTTTTCAATTGAATTTTCTTCCTTTCCTTGTTCCAATCACTACCAAAGCCCCTTATATAATCTTATATACAACATATACTAACCATACAACAAGTTTAGGCAGAAAATCATCAAACCCTAACTTGCATATATCATCCAAAATCATCACAACAACTTGTATAACTTGTAGTCTAATCAAAACATGAGCTAGATAACATCTTAAACCAGAAATTAAAAGAACAAGAACTATGATCAGATCTTATACCTCAAAACAAAGCTTGAAAGAGTGATACTTCACCACCTTTGGAAATTTTTAGTTCCCCTAGCTTCCCAAGCCCACAACTCACTCTTTAATCGGTTTAGAATTTTGATTCCTCACTTAGATGGTGCAAATCAAGAAGAAAATTGTTTTCTCTTGCTCCCCCTTTCTCTCTCTCTTGTCTCGGCCAAGCTCAAGGAAAAATGAAGAAGAAAGGCTGCTCTATGGTGATTAAAAGGCAAGAAGATTAGGATTAGTCTAAGCCACAAGTTTTGCCAACACTTGGATCAACCACAATCACAAAATTTTCTCTTTCTTCTCCTTGCACTTTTGGCCACAAATTTCGGTCAAAGGCAGCTGGAAATGAGGGGATATTTTGCTCAAATATCAATGAGCTCATGTGGTAAGAAAGTGGTGGTCCAGCGGTGCGTTCAATAGGTAGTGCGCGGTACACGTCGGTTCGCACCGTTTTTCCTTAAATCGCACGTATTAGGGTTTTTACTTCCTATTCACTAACCTTATATCATTGCTTCTAATCACATATTATTTCTCACCTAAAAGTCACTTTTAATCACCAAATTTGATCCTTGCTTCGTACCGAAAAATCATCCGGTGAAAAATCGCGAAAAACCCTAATTTGCTCCAGTCTTGAAACCGAAAAGTGAAACCCTACTTTCTAGGTTCATTTGCACTTATTATGGAATTACTGGGTAGTAGGCTATAATAAATGAATAATTTCCAAATAAAAGGCATTTTTGAGAAAAATATAAGAAATTTGCGAGTCCTCACACTCTCTCCCCCTTAAAAGAATTTCGACCTCGAAATTCATACCTTCCGTCGCCTCGGAGGACCCCAGAACTCGGTGCTGATCTACGGCATAAACTTGTGTTGATACCTTTGTTCGGTTTTCTCTTTCATGAATTTGTTTCAGTTTGGTTCCTTCCACTTGTTGAGTACTACCCTCTCGTGGCTATTTCTTCGGGCAATTGCTACGTTGATGATTGCTACTCCCACAAATCAAACATTTTCCCCCTTTTCGCCAGCAATCATTCTCAGTGTGATTTGCCTTTCCACAGTATCCACAGGCCAATCGAGGAACTACTGTTGGATCTTCTCGAGAAATGTCCTTTGATCCGATCTGACTTCCTTTCATGGACCTTTCATCGACTGCTCTTAATGTCCAAGGTGGGCGAGGGGAATGGTTCACTTTTTGCACTTTGGAGAGCAGTATCTTTTCTCCAGATTCCTCAGGTATACTGCTGGATGTATCTCTTTTCCGCGTTTGAAAGGCTTTTACTTGGGCTTTCACATCCTCAATTCTTTGGGCCTTCTCAAGAGCCTCTGTAAACGTATTAACTTGAACTGCCGCTAATGCCTCCTGGATTTCCAAATTTAGTCCTTGAATAAATCGTCTTATTCTCCGTCGCTCCGTCACCACCAATTCGGAAGCGAATTTAGACAGTCTAGTAAATTTGGTCTCATATTCAGCCACACTTAGGGTTCCCTGACGCAACCCAATAAATTCGTCCTCCCTCCTTTCTTGGACTAAAGGTGGGAGATACTTTTCATTAAATTCCCTTACAAAGTTCGCCCATGTCCATACCGTCTGTTCTCTTTCCCACTTGGCCTTAATTACATTCCACCACGCGCGGGCTGGTCCTTCGAATTGAAATACAGCAAAATTTACTTGTCTTTGCTCCGTGTAATTCAAAGCCGCGAAGATATTAATCATTGCCTCCAACCACTGCTCAGCTATATCTGGATCAGGCCCTCCTTGAAATTTCGGAGGTAGAAACTTTTGGAACCTCTCAAGAGCCTTATCCTCTCCGATCTCAGGATTCCGGGGTTGATTCACGGGCATTTTACCTTGTTGATCTACCAGTCGTGCCAGGATATTTGTCATTTGTTGCATCGCCGTCGCCATTTGATCTCCAGCCTCAACCCTCGGTCCCTGTTCTTGCTCCGCCACTGTTTCTCTTTCTTCTCTCGGTTCTTGAGCTTGCCTAGCTCCACGGCCACGACTAGCTCCACGTCCACGACTACGTCTCCCGTCCATATATATGTTTTCCCCCTCTCTTTTCTTTTCTTTTCCCCCAAAAAGGTAATTTAGTGAATAAACACAGTAAATTGACTACAGTAACAAATTCTAGCATTCCAAATACACAAATCAATATATACGCACATAACACGCCATATCAAGAAGACGGATAAGCAAATACACAAATACATATCAAGTTGGACAGATAACCATGTACACACAGGTATACTAACGTCATGTAGTAACAATATACAGGTAAATCAAAAGGAAAAGGTAAAGTCGTCCCAGTATCAGCCCGTCCGGTCTCTCACGTCACTTACTATCCAAACTAGATGTCCCTGACCTCTTGTGCTCATTCTAGTCAGACAAAGCCTGTTCATGTTCCCAAAATACAAGTCTCAAGTCCTTAGCAGCGCCGCAACTCTAGAGTACTCAGGCACGAGAATCCGAAATAAGATAATTCACATCTCGAGCTGCAGTCCCAAGAGTAAACTATCTACAATCGGAATTCCTACCTGACATACCTATCTATGGTCCTCAGATACCATGAGAAAGATTTAAGACCTATAACATTCGCAATTCATAGCTTCACTTAGTCCCTCATACTTATTCACCACTTAGTCCAGGGTCACTCCGCACAGAGACCACGCGAAGCAGCTATAGGTTTTATCCCTCAATCGCTTAACTTTCAAGTCAAATCGAATCCCACAGTCCGGCATCCTAAACTTCAAGCCTAGGATACACTACAGATATCTGAATCCTAAGCTCTGATACCACCTGTGACGGCCCCACCTCTCCCTAGGGCGTACCCCAGGGTTCGGCGGACCGCCTGCCCAACTCTCGCCGGGACTCACTCATTCACTACAGTTCTCACTTAAAATCTGAATAAATCACAAGAATAAATAGGGCAACGATCCAGAACTTAAAGCGAAACTTATAGACATTGCCATCCCCAAAAGGGAGTGTAAAGATCGAATATACAAAGGTTCTCAATCCTTCATACGTCCAGCCCGTGCCAAGCACTAGGCGAGAACCACTACAAAAGAAACAAAAGAACTAGACCACCCATCCGGACGTAGCCGGACTACAAGGTAATGCTCGAATATACCAAATTCACCCAGGGTCACCATATCGCCCGACCGAGTCCGCTTCTGGCTCGAGTCGATCGGTAACGAAGGGCAGGGCCCAGTTCAGCCAAACGGCTTACATTCATGCGCAACTAGCATTTAATCATTTAATCATTGAAAATTTTACATTTATTTAGGTCGAGTGCGATAAAGTACACACTCGCCTAGAAAACTCGTTTTAACAATCATTAAAAGCACTTAACACATTATCAATCAATAATAACAAGCCAATAAGTCAAGGAAATATAACAAACAAAGAACACTCACCTAGTTATGTAAAATAACGTGCAAAATATCCTTCTGGATATTACCCTTAGTCACCAATGAAACCTAAGATTGAACAAGAGAACATATTACAGTTTATCGAGCAAAACATTTAAGGGGAAACGAAGAAACCCGACTAATTAGGAGTAAAACGTGTAAATATAACTTTCAAGTAAAAAGAGGGTTGTTTGGACCCAAGGATGAAAATAACTAGGGTTTCAAAATCAATCGCAAAACCAAGCTCAAAGGGCTTATAGAATTCCAACGGAAAACATTTGACTAACGACAAATCAAAAGACAAATAGATAGGCTAAGAAAATATTTTTCGGAATCGTAAAGAATCGTTTGTATGACTAAAAGTCACTATATATTCAAGTAGAGGTTATATAACAAGGGTTTTGATGAAAATCATATGGAAAAGGAAGACTCTTAAAACCGTACTTGAAAGTAGTTCACTTGTGGCCGATAAAACCCTAACTCATACTTCTATATTTTGGGTACAGAGTAAGTAAACATTTGGCGTTTCAAATTGAAGAGGTATCATGTTTTGGAATGGTAAAACGATCATAGTATTTGCCAAACGAAAATATACAAATTCAAATAGAAACTTAGTCCTTGAGCGAAAATTTGGGCAGCACGCCCTTTGTGTTTACCTAATTTTCCAGCCATTTTGGCTTCATTATTTTTCTCATTCAAGCCCAAGTTTATACACAACACAAATGCATTTCAATAGCCGTTCCATAGGCTCAAGACAATACAAGGGCATAAATCAACTAATAACAAATGCGGAAATGAAGTTTACAAAGAAAACAGATTTGATAGGGTTTTGCGGAATGGGCACATCCGAGGCTACGCTTATCGGATTGAGGTGAAACTTATACCATTTCGAAGCTAAGAGAAAGGGATACAAGATTGAAGAAGGTCACTCAGTCCAGTTTGTAGTGCAACTAGGTCAAAAGATCAGTATACCAAACCAGCACCGTCAAAACAGGTTTACAAACCGCATTCTCGCTCAAATATCACAAGTCAGGCTCCCCAAGTCCAAATCAAGTGATTCCAAAGCCATCCGAAAACTAAGATACAAGGATACAATTCTTAGGAAGACATCAACAACTAAATCAGAAGCATTCCGAATCAAATTAACCAATTACAGAGGCAATTATCAAGTTCGGGTAGAAACAGGGCAGCAGGGGTAAATCGGTCTTTTCACAGGCTACGTTGCTCTGATTGAGTTGAAATTTTGTAGGCACCTATAAAATATCATTCTATACAACTTCTATGTTTTATGCCAAGCCTAATTCGGCCTCTAACTATGAGTAACAGTACCGGGCAGAACTGAAACATGAAATTCCAGAAATCTGGAAATTTTGGTTTTCAATTGAATTTTCTTCCTTTCCTTGTTCCAATCACTACCAAAGCCCCTTATATAATCTTATATACAACATATACTAACCATACAACAAGTTTAGGCAGAAAATCATCAAACCCTAACTTGCATATATCATCCAAAATCATCACAACAACTTGTATAACTTGTAGTCTAATCAAAACATGAGCTAGATAACATCTTAAACCAGAAATTAAAAGAACAAGAACCATGATCAGATCTTATACCTCAAAACAAAGCTTGAAAGAGTGATACTTCACCACCTTTGGAAATTTTTAGTTCCCCTAGCTTCCCAAGCCCACAACTCACTCTTTAATCGGTTTAGAATTTTGATTCCTCACTTAGATGGTGCAAATCAAGAAGAAAATTGTTTTCTCTTGCTCCCCCTTTCTCTCTCTCTTGTCTCGGCCAAGCTCAAGGAAAAATGAAGAAGAAAGGCTGCTCTATGGTGATTAAAAGGCAAGAAGATTAGGATTAGTCTAAGCCACAAGTTTTGCCAACACTTGGATCAACCACAATCACAAAATTTTCTCTTTCTTCTCCTTGCACTTTTGGCCACAAATTTCGGTCAAAGGCAGCTGGAAATGAGGGGATATTTTGCTCAAATATCAATGAGCTCATGTGGTAAGAAAGTGGTGGTCCAGCGGTGCGTTCAATAGGTAGTGCGCGGTACACGTCGGTTCGCACCGTTTTTCCTTAAATCGCACGTATTAGGGTTTTTACTTCCTATTCACTAACCTTATATCATTGCTTCTAATCACATATTATTTCTCACCTAAAAGTCACTTTTAATCACCAAATTTGATCCTTGCTTCGTACCGAAAAATCATCCGGTGAAAAATCGCGAAAACCCTAATTTGCTCCAGTCTTGAAACCGAAAAGTGAAACCCTACTTTCTAGGTTCATTTGCACTTATTATGGAATTACTGGGTAGTAGGCTATAATTCGCCTCGGAGGACCCCAGAACTCGGTGCTGATCTACGGCATAAACTTGTGTTGATACCTTTGTTCGGTTTCCTCTTTCATGAATTTGTTTCAGTTTGGTTCCTTCCACTTGTTGAGTACTACCCTCTCGTGGCTGTTTCTTCGGGCAATTGCTAAGTTGATGATTGCTACTCCCACAAATCAAACATTTTCCCCCTTTTCGCCAGCAATCATTCTCAGTGTGATTTGCCTTTCCACAGTATCCACAGGCCAATCGAGGAACTAGTGTTGGATCTTCTCGAGAAATGTCCTTTGATCCGATCCGACTTCCTTTCATGGACCTTTCATCGACTGCTCTTAATGTCCAAGGTGGGCGAGGTGAATGGTTCACTTTTTGCACTTTGGAGAGCAGTATCTTTTCTCCAGATTCCTCAGGTATACTGCTGGATGTATCTCTTTTCCGCGTTTGAAAGGCTTTTACTTGGGCTTTCACATCCTCAATTCTTTGGGCCTTCTCAAGAGCCTCTGTAAACGTATTAACTTGAACTGCCGCTAATGCCTCCTGGATTTCCAAATTTAGTCCTTGTATAAATCGTCTTATTCTCCGTCGCTCCGTTACCACCAATTCGGAAGCGAATTTAGACAGTCTAGTAAATTTGGTCTCATATTCAGCCACACTTAGGGTTCCCTGACGCAACCCAATAAATTCGTCATCCCTCCTTTCTTGGACTAAAGGTGGGAGATACTTTTCATTAAATTCCCTTACAAAGTTCGCCCATGTCCATACCGTCTGTTCTCTTTCCCACTTGGCCTTAATTACATTCCACCACGCGCGGGCTGGTCCTTCGAATTGAAATACAGCAAAATTTACTTGTCTTTGCTCCGTGTAATTCAAAGCCGCGAAGATATTAATCATTGCCTCCAACCACTGCACAGCTATATCTGGATCAGGCCCTCCTTGAAATTTCGGAGGTAGAAACTTTTGGAACCTCTCAAGAGCCTTATCCTCTCCGATCTCAGGATTCCGGGGTTGATTCACTGGCATTTGACCTTGTTGATCTACCAGTCGTGCCAGGATATTTGTCATTTGTTGCATCGCCGTCGCCATTTGATCTCCAGCCTCAACCCTCGGTCCCTGTTCTTGCTCGGCCACTGTTTCTCTTTCTTCTCTCGGTTCTTGAGCTTGCCTAGCTCCACGGCCACGACTAGCTCCACGTCCACGGCTACGTCTCCCGTCCATATATATGTTTTCCCCCTCTCTTTTCTTTTCTTTTCCCCCAAAAAGGTAATTTAGTGAATAAACACAGTAAATTGACTACAGTAACAAATTCTAGCATTCCAAATACACAAATCAATATATACGCACATAACACGCCATATCAAGAAGACGGATAAGCAAATACACAAATACATATCAAGTTGGACAGATAACCATGTACACACAGGTATACTAACGTCATGTAGTAACAATATACAGGTAAATCAAAAGGAAAAGGTAAAGTCGTCCCAGTATCAGCCCGTCCGGTCTCTCACGTCACTTACTATCCAAACTAGATGTCCCTGACCTCTTGTGCTCATTCTAGTCAGACAAAGCCTGTTCATGTTCCCAAAATACAAGTCTCAAGTCCTTAGCAGCGCCGTAACTCTAGAGTACTCAGGCACGAGAATCCGAAATAAGATAATTCACATCTCGAGCTGCAGTCCCAAGAGTAAACTATCTACAATCGGAATTCCTACCTGACATACCTATCTATGGTCCTCAGATACCATGAGAAAGATTTAAGACCTATAACATTCGCAATTCATAGCTTCACTTAGTCCTTCATACTTATTCACCACTTAGTCCAGGGTCACTCCGCACAGAGACCACGCGAAGCAGCTATAGGTTTTATCCCTCAATCGCTTAACTTTCAAGTCAAATCGAATCCCACAGTCCGGCATCCTAAACTTCAAGCCCAGGATACACTACAGATATCTGAAGCCTAAGCTCTGATACCACCTGTGACGGCCCCACCTTTCCCTAGGGCGTACCCCAGGGTTCGGCGGACCGCCTGCCCAACTCTCGCCGGGACTCACTCATTCACTACAGTCCTCACTTAAAATCTGAATAAATCACAAGAATAAATAGGGCAACGATCCAGAACTTAAAGCGAAACTTATATACATTGCCATCCCCAAAAGGGAGTGTAAAGATCGAATATACAAAGGTTCTCAATCCTTCATACGTCCAGCCCGTGCCAAGCACTAGGCGAGAACCACTACAAAAGAAACAAAAGAAACAAAAGAACTAGACTGGCTAGTCTATGCTCTCATTCTGCTCGCCGTCCCCTGTTAAGGAAAACAAAACTAAAGGGGTGAGCTAAAAGCTCAGTGAGGTTCCGAACAGATAATCAAACAATCAATTCAATACATTAAACATGGAGTATCAATAATTCAAGAAACATTTACAATGGAAAGCGATAGTAACATTCATTAAAAGGATACGGGCTCACATGGAGCTATTCGTTCGTTCGTTCGTTCTCCAGACATTTCCCCTTATTCCTCCAATTATTTGAAAATTTCCTTTTTGAGAAGTAAACCCTCGTGCCTTCGTTCGTTCATTCATCCCCTTCCGGACGTTGACCGGACTCCACCCATCCGGACGTTGGCCGGACTCCACCCATCCGGACGTAGCCGGACTACAAGGTAATACTCGAATATACCAAATTCACCCAGGGTCACCATATCGCCCGACCGAGTCCGCTTCTGGCTCGAGTCGATCGGTAACGAAGGGCAGGGCCCAGTTCAGCCAAACGGCTTACATTCATGCGCAACTAGCATTTAATCATTTAATCATTGAAACTTTCACATTTATTTAGGTCGAGTGCGATAAAGTACACACTCGCCTAGAAAACTCGTTTTAACAATCATTAAAAGCACTTAACACATTATCAATCAATAATAACAAGCCAATAAGTCAAGGAAATATAACAAACAAAGAACACTCACCTAGTTATGCAAAATAACGTGCAAAATATCCTTCCGGATATTACCCTTAGTCACCAATGAAACCTAAGATTGAACAAGAGAACATATTACAGTTTATCGAGCAAAACATTTAAGGGGAAACGAAGAAACCCGACTAATTAGGAGTAAAACGTGTAAAGATAACTTTCAAGTAAAAATAGGGTTGTTTGGACCCAAGGATGAAAATAACTAGGGTTTCAAAATCAATCGCAAAACCAAGCTCAAAAGGCTTATAGAATTCCAACGGAAAACATTTGACTAACGACAAATCAAAAGACAAATAGATAGGCTAAGAAAATATTCTTTCGGAATCGTAAAGAATCGTTTGTATGACTAAAAGTCACTATATATTCAAGTAGAGGTTATATAACAAGGGTTTTGATGAAAATCATATGGAAAAGGAAGACTCTTAAAACCGTACTTGAAAGTAGTTCACTTGTGGCCGATAAAACCCTAACTCATACTTCTATATTTTGGGTACAGAGTAAGTAAACATTTGGCGTTTCAAATTGAAGAGGTATCATGTTTTGGAATGGTAAAACGATCATAGTATTTGCCAAACGAAAATATACAAATTCAAATAGAAACTTAGTCCTTGAGCGAAAATTTGGGCAGCACGCCCTTTGTGTTTACCTAATTTTCCAGCCATTTTGGCTTCATTATTTTTCTCATTCAAGCCCAAGTTTATACACAACACAAATGCATTTCAATAGCCGTTCCACAGGCTCAAGACAATACAAGGACATAAATCAACTAATAACAAATGCGGAAATGAAGTTTACAAAAAAAACAGATTTGATAGGGTTTTGCGGAATGGGCACATCCGAGGCTACGCTTATCGGATTGAGGTGAAACTTATACCATTTCGAAGCTAAGAGAAAGGGATACAAGATTGAAGAAGGTCACTCAGTCCAGTTTGCAGTGCAACTAGGTCAAAAGATCAGTATACCAAACCAGCACCGTCAAAACAGGTTTACAAACCGCATTCTCGCTCAAATATCACAAGTCAGGCTCCCTAAGTCCAAATCAAGTGATTCCAAAGCCATCCGAAAACTAAGATACAAGGCTACAATTCTTAAGAAGACATCAACAACTAAATCAGAAGCATTCCCAATCAAATTAACCAATTACAGAGGCAATTATCAAGTTCGGGTAGAAACAGGGCAGCAGGGGTAAATCGGTCTTTTCACAGGCTACGTTGCTCTGATTGAGTTGAAATTTTGTAGGCACCTATAAAATATCATCCTATACAACTTTTATGTTTTATGCCAAGCCTAATTCGGCCTCTAACTATGAGTAACAGTACCGGGCAGAACTGAAACATGAAATTCCAGAAATCTGGAAATTTTGGTTTTCAATTGAATTTTCTTCCTTTCCTTGTTCCAATCACTACCAAAGCCCCTTATATAATCTTATATACAACATATACTAACCATACAACAAGTTTAGGCAGAAAATCATCAAACCCTAACTTGCATATATCATCCAAAATCATCACAACAACTTGTATAACTTGTAGTCTAATCAAAACATGAGCTAGATAACATCTTAAACCAGAAATTAAAAGAACAAGAACCATGATCAGATCTTATACCTCAAAACAAAGCTTGAAAGAGTGATACTTCACCACCTTTGGAAATTTTTAGTTCCCCTAGCTTCCCAAGCCCACAACTCACTCTTTAATCGGTTTAGAATTTTGATTCCTCACTTAGATGGTGCAAATCAAGAAGAAAATTGTTTTCTCTTGCTCCCCCTTTCTCTCTCTCTTGTCTCGGCCAAGCTCAAGGAAAAATGAAGAAGAAAGGCTGCTCTATGGTGATTAAAAGGCAAGAAGATTAGGATTAGTCTAAGCCACAAGTTTTGCCAACACTTGGATCAACCACAATCACAAAATTTTCTCTTTCTTCTCCTTGCACTTTTGGCCACAAATTTCGGTCAAAGGCAGCTGGAAATGAGGGGATATTTTGCTCAAATATCAATGAGCTCATGTGGTAAGAAAGTGGTGGTCCAGCGGTGCGTTCAATAGGTAGTGCGCGGTACACGTCGGTTCGCACCGTTTTTCCTTAAATCGCACGTATTAGGGTTTTTACTTCCTATTCACTAACCTTATATCATTGCTTCTAATCACATATTATTTCTCACCTAAAAGTCACTTTTAATCACCAAATTTGATCCTTGCTTCGTACCGAAAAATCATCCGGTGAAAAATCGCGAAAACCCTAATTTGCTCCAGTCTTGAAACCGAAAAGTGAAACCCTACTTTCTAGGTTCATTTGCACTTATTATGGAATTACTGGGTAGTAGGCTATAATAAATGAATAATTTCCAAATAAAAGGCATTTTTGAGAAAAATATAAGAAATTTGCGAGTCCTCACACTCTCTCCCCCTTAAAAGAATTTCGACCTCGAAATTCATACCTTCCGTCGCCTCGGAGGACCCCAGAACTCGGTGCTGATCTACGGCATAAACTTGTGTTGATACCTTTGTTCGGTTTCCTCTTTCATGAATTTGTTTCAGTTTGGTTCCTTCCACTTGTTGAGTACTACCCTCTCGTGGCTGTTTCTTCGGGCAATTGCTAAGTTGATGATTGCTACTCCCACAAATCAAACATTTTCCCCCTTTTCGCCAGCAATCATTCTCAGTGTGATTTGCCTTTCCACAGTATCCACAGGCCAATCGAGGAACTACTGTTGGATCTTCTCGAGAAATGTCCTTTGATCCGATCCGACTTCCTTTCATGGACCTTTCATCGACTGCTCTTAATGTCCAAGGTGGGCGAGGTGAATGGTTCACTTTTTGCACTTTGGAGAGCAGTATCTTTTCTCCAGATTCCTCAGGTATACTGCTGGATGTATCTCTTTTCCGCGTTTGAAAGGCTTTTACTTGGGCTTTCACATCCTCAATTCTTTGGGCCTTCTCAAGAGCCTCTGTAAACGTATTAACTTGAACTGCCGCTAATGCCTCCTGGATTTCCAAATTTAGTCCTTGTATAAATCGTCTTATTCTCCGTCGCTCCGTTACCACCAATTCGGAAGCGAATTTAGACAGTCTAGTAAATTTGGTCTCATATTCAGCCACACTTAGGGTTCCCTGACGCAACCCAATAAATTCGTCATCCCTCCTTTCTTGGACTAAAGGTGGGAGATACTTTTCATTAAATTCCCTTACAAAGTTCGCCCATGTCCATACCGTCTGTTCTCTTTCCCACTTGGCCTTAATTACATTCCACCACGCGCGGGCTGGTCCTTCGAATTGAAATACAGCAAAATTTACTTGTCTTTGCTCCGTGTAATTCAAAGCCGCGAAGATATTAATCATTGCCTCCAACCACTGCACAGCTATATCTGGATCAGGCCCTCCTTGAAATTTCGGAGGTAGAAACTTTTGGAACCTCTCAAGAGCCTTATCCTCTCCGATCTCAGGATTCCGGGGTTGATTCACTGGCATTTGACCTTGTTGATCTACCAGTCGTGCCAGGATATTTGTCATTTGTTGCATCGCCGTCGCCATTTGATCTCCAGCCTCAACCCTCGGTCCCTGTTCTTGCTCGGCCACTGTTTCTCTTTCTTCTCTCGGTTCTTGAGCTTGCCTAGCTCCACGGCCACGACTAGCTCCACGTCCACGGCTACGTCTCCCGTCCATATATATGTTTTCCCCCTCTCTTTTCTTTTCTTTTCCCCCAAAAAGGTAATTTAGTGAATAAACACAGTAAATTGACTACAGTAACAAATTCTAGCATTCCAAATACACAAATCAATATATACGCACATAACACGCCATATCAAGAAGACGGATAAGCAAATACACAAATACATATCAAGTTGGACAGATAACCATGTACACACAGGTATACTAACGTCATGTAGTAACAATATACAGGTAAATCAAAAGGAAAAGGTAAAGTCGTCCCAGTATCAGCCCGTCCGGTCTCTCACGTCACTTACTATCCAAACTAGATGTCCCTGACCTCTTGTGCTCATTCTAGTCAGACAAAGCCTGTTCATGTTCCCAAAATACAAGTCTCAAGTCCTTAGCAGCGCCGTAACTCTAGAGTACTCAGGCACGAGAATCCGAAATAAGATAATTCACATCTCGAGCTGCAGTCCCAAGAGTAAACTATCTACAATCGGAATTCCTACCTGACATACCTATCTATGGTCCTCAGATACCATGAGAAAGATTTAAGACCTATAACATTCGCAATTCATAGCTTCACTTAGTCCTTCATACTTATTCACCACTTAGTCCAGGGTCACTCCGCACAGAGACCACGCGAAGCAGCTATAGGTTTTATCCCTCAATCGCTTAACTTTCAAGTCAAATCGAATCCCACAGTCCGGCATCCTAAACTTCAAGCCCAGGATACACTACAGATATCTGAAGCCTAAGCTCTGATACCACCTGTGACGGCCCCACCTTTCCCTAGGGCGTACCCCAGGGTTCGGCGGACCGCCTGCCCAACTCTCGCCGGGACTCACTCATTCACTACAGTCCTCACTTAAAATCTGAATAAATCACAAGAATAAATAGGGCAACGATCCAGAACTTAAAGCGAAACTTATATACATTGCCATCCCCAAAAGGGAGTGTAAAGATCGAATATACAAAGGTTCTCAATCCTTCATACGTCCAGCCCGTGCCAAGCACTAGGCGAGAACCACTACAAAAGAAACAAAAGAAACAAAAGAACTAGACTGGCTAGTCTATGCTCTCATTCTGCTCGCCGTCCCCTGTTAAGGAAAACAAAACTAAAGGGGTGAGCTAAAAGCTCAGTGAGGTTCCGAACAGATAATCAAACAATCAATTCAATACATTAAACATGGAGTATCAATAATTCAAGAAACATTTACAATGGAAAGCGATAGTAACATTCATTAAAAGGATACGGGCTCACATGGAGCTATTCGTTCGTTCGTTCGTTCTCCAGACATTTCCCCTTATTCCTCCAATTATTTGAAAATTTCCTTTTTGAGAAGTAAACCCTCGTGCCTTCGTTCGTTCATTCATCCCCTTCCGGACGTTGACCGGACTCCACCCATCCGGACGTTGGCCGGACTCCACCCATCCGGACGTAGCCGGACTACAAGGTAATACTCGAATATACCAAATTCACCCAGGGTCACCATATCGCCCGACCGAGTCCGCTTCTGGCTCGAGTCGATCGGTAACGAAGGGCAGGGCCCAGTTCAGCCAAACGGCTTACATTCATGCGCAACTAGCATTTAATCATTTAATCATTGAAACTTTCACATTTATTTAGGTCGAGTGCGATAAAGTACACACTCGCCTAGAAAACTCGTTTTAACAATCATTAAAAGCACTTAACACATTATCAATCAATAATAACAAGCCAATAAGTCAAGGAAATATAACAAACAAAGAACACTCACCTAGTTATGCAAAATAACGTGCAAAATATCCTTCCGGATATTACCCTTAGTCACCAATGAAACCTAAGATTGAACAAGAGAACATATTACAGTTTATCGAGCAAAACATTTAAGGGGAAACGAAGAAACCCGACTAATTAGGAGTAAAACGTGTAAAGATAACTTTCAAGTAAAAATAGGGTTGTTTGGACCCAAGGATGAAAATAACTAGGGTTTCAAAATCAATCGCAAAACCAAGCTCAAAAGGCTTATAGAATTCCAACGGAAAACATTTGACTAACGACAAATCAAAAGACAAATAGATAGGCTAAGAAAATATTCTTTCGGAATCGTAAAGAATCGTTTGTATGACTAAAAGTCACTATATATTCAAGTAGAGGTTATATAACAAGGGTTTTGATGAAAATCATATGGAAAAGGAAGACTCTTAAAACCGTACTTGAAAGTAGTTCACTTGTGGCCGATAAAACCCTAACTCATACTTCTATATTTTGGGTACAGAGTAAGTAAACATTTGGCGTTTCAAATTGAAGAGGTATCATGTTTTGGAATGGTAAAACGATCATAGTATTTGCCAAACGAAAATATACAAATTCAAATAGAAACTTAGTCCTTGAGCGAAAATTTGGGCAGCACGCCCTTTGTGTTTACCTAATTTTCCAGCCATTTTGGCTTCATTATTTTTCTCATTCAAGCCCAAGTTTATACACAACACAAATGCATTTCAATAGCCGTTCCACAGGCTCAAGACAATACAAGGACATAAATCAACTAATAACAAATGCGGAAATGAAGTTTACAAAAAAAACAGATTTGATAGGGTTTTGCGGAATGGGCACATCCGAGGCTACGCTTATCGGATTGAGGTGAAACTTATACCATTTCGAAGCTAAGAGAAAGGGATACAAGATTGAAGAAGGTCACTCAGTCCAGTTTGCAGTGCAACTAGGTCAAAAGATCAGTATACCAAACCAGCACCGTCAAAACAGGTTTACAAACCGCATTCTCGCTCAAATATCACAAGTCAGGCTCCCTAAGTCCAAATCAAGTGATTCCAAAGCCATCCGAAAACTAAGATACAAGGCTACAATTCTTAAGAAGACATCAACAACTAAATCAGAAGCATTCCCAATCAAATTAACCAATTACAGAGGCAATTATCAAGTTCGGGTAGAAACAGGGCAGCAGGGGTAAATCGGTCTTTTCACAGGCTACGTTGCTCTGATTGAGTTGAAATTTTGTAGGCACCTATAAAATATCATTCTATACAACTTTTATGTTTTATGCCAAGCCTAATTCGGCCTCTAACTATGAGTAACAGTACCGGGCAGAACTGAAACATGAAATTCCAGAAATCTGGAAATTTTGGTTTTCAATTGAATTTTCTTCCTTTCCTTGTTCCAATCACTACCAAAGCCCCTTATATAATCTTATATACAACATATACTAACCATACAACAAGTTTAGGCAGAAAATCATCAAACCCTAACTTGCATATATCATCCAAAATCATCACAACAACTTGTATAACTTGTAGTCTAATCAAAACATGAGCTAGATAACATCTTAAACCAGAAATTAAAAGAACAAGAACCATGATCAGATCTTATACCTCAAAACAAAGCTTGAAAGAGTGATACTTCACCACCTTTGGAAATTTTTAGTTCCCCTAGCTTCCCAAGCCCACAACTCACTCTTTAATCGGTTTAGAATTTTGATTCCTCACTTAGATGGTGCAAATCAAGAAGAAAATTGTTTTCTCTTGCTCCCCCTTTCTCTCTCTCTTGTCTCGGCCAAGCTCAAGGAAAAATGAAGAAGAAAGGCTGCTCTATGGTGATTAAAAGGCAAGAAGATTAGGATTAGTCTAAGCCACAAGTTTTGCCAACACTTGGATCAACCACAATCACAAAATTTTCTCTTTCTTCTCCTTGCACTTTTGGCCACAAATTTCGGTCAAAGGCAGCTGGAAATGAGGGGATATTTTGCTCAAATATCAATGAGCTCATGTGGTAAGAAAGTGGTGGTCCAGCGGTGCGTTCAATAGGTAGTGCGCGGTACACGTCGGTTCGCACCGTTTTTCCTTAAATCGCACGTATTAGGGTTTTTACTTCCTATTCACTAACCTTATATCATTGCTTCTAATCACATATTATTTCTCACCTAAAAGTCACTTTTAATCACCAAATTTGATCCTTGCTTCGTACCGAAAAATCATCCGGTGAAAAATCGCGAAAACCCTAATTTGCTCCAGTCTTGAAACCGAAAAGTGAAACCCTACTTTCTAGGTTCATTTGCACTTATTATGGAATTACTGGGTAGTAGGCTATAATAAATGAATAATTTCCAAATAAAAGGCATTTTTGAGAAAAATATAAGAAATTTGCGAGTCCTCACACTCTCTCCCCCTTAAAAGAATTTCGACCTCGAAATTCATACCTTCCGTCGCCTCGGAGGACCCCAGAACTCGGTGCTGATCTACGGCATAAACTTGTGTTGATACCTTTGTTCGGTTTCCTCTTTCATGAATTTGTTTCAGTTTGGTTCCTTCCACTTGTTGAGTACTACCCTCTCGTGGCTGTTTCTTCGGGCAATTGCTAAGTTGATGATTGCTACTCCCACAAATCAAACATTTTCCCCCTTTTCGCCAGCAATCATTCTCAGTGTGATTTGCCTTTCCACAGTATCCACAGGCCAATCGAGGAACTACTGTTGGATCTTCTCGAGAAATGTCCTTTGATCCGATCCGACTTCCTTTCATGGACCTTTCATCGACTGCTCTTAATGTCCAAGGTGGGCGAGGTGAATGGTTCACTTTTTGCACTTTGGAGAGCAGTATCTTTTCTCCAGATTCCTCAGGTATACTGCTGGATGTATCTCTTTTCCGCGTTTGAAAGGCTTTTACTTGGGCTTTCACATCCTCAATTCTTTGGGCCTTCTCAAGAGCCTCTGTAAACGTATTAACTTGAACTGCCGCTAATGCCTCCTGGATTTCCAAATTTAGTCCTTGTATAAATCGTCTTATTCTCCGTCGCTCCGTTACCACCAATTCGGAAGCGAATTTAGACAGTCTAGTAAATTTGGTCTCATATTCAGCCACACTTAGGGTTCCCTGACGCAACCCAATAAATTCGTCATCCCTCCTTTCTTGGACTAAAGGTGGGAGATACTTTTCATTAAATTCCCTTACAAAGTTCGCCCATGTCCATACCGTCTGTTCTCTTTCCCACTTGGCCTTAATTACATTCCACCACGCGCGGGCTGGTCCTTCGAATTGAAATACAGCAAAATTTACTTGTCTTTGCTCCGTGTAATTCAAAGCCGCGAAGATATTAATCATTGCCTCCAACCACTGCACAGCTATATCTGGATCAGGCCCTCCTTGAAATTTCGGAGGTAGAAACTTTTGGAACCTCTCAAGAGCCTTATCCTCTCCGATCTCAGGATTCCGGGGTTGATTCACTGGCATTTGACCTTGTTGATCTACCAGTCGTGCCAGGATATTTGTCATTTGTTGCATCGCCGTCGCCATTTGATCTCCAGCCTCAACCCTCGGTCCCTGTTCTTGCTCGGCCACTGTTTCTCTTTCTTCTCTCGGTTCTTGAGCTTGCCTAGCTCCACGGCCACGACTAGCTCCACGTCCACGGCTACGTCTCCCGTCCATATATATGTTTTCCCCCTCTCTTTTCTTTTCTTTTCCCCCAAAAAGGTAATTTAGTGAATAAACACAGTAAATTGACTACAGTAACAAATTCTAGCATTCCAAATACACAAATCAATATATACGCACATAACACGCCATATCAAGAAGACGGATAAGCAAATACACAAATACATATCAAGTTGGACAGATAACCATGTACACACAGGTATACTAACGTCATGTAGTAACAATATACAGGTAAATCAAAAGGAAAAGGTAAAGTCGTCCCAGTATCAGCCCGTCCGGTCTCTCACGTCACTTACTATCCAAACTAGATGTCCCTGACCTCTTGTGCTCATTCTAGTCAGACAAAGCCTGTTCATGTTCCCAAAATACAAGTCTCAAGTCCTTAGCAGCGCCGTAACTCTAGAGTACTCAGGCACGAGAATCCGAAATAAGATAATTCACATCTCGAGCTGCAGTCCCAAGAGTAAACTATCTACAATCGGAATTCCTACCTGACATACCTATCTATGGTCCTCAGATACCATGAGAAAGATTTAAGACCTATAACATTCGCAATTCATAGCTTCACTTAGTCCTTCATACTTATTCACCACTTAGTCCAGGGTCACTCCGCACAGAGACCACGCGAAGCAGCTATAGGTTTTATCCCTCAATCGCTTAACTTTCAAGTCAAATCGAATCCCACAGTCCGGCATCCTAAACTTCAAGCCCAGGATACACTACAGATATCTGAAGCCTAAGCTCTGATACCACCTGTGACGGCCCCACCTTTCCCTAGGGCGTACCCCAGGGTTCGGCGGACCGCCTGCCCAACTCTCGCCGGGACTCACTCATTCACTACAGTCCTCACTTAAAATCTGAATAAATCACAAGAATAAATAGGGCAACGATCCAGAACTTAAAGCGAAACTTATATACATTGCCATCCCCAAAAGGGAGTGTAAAGATCGAATATACAAAGGTTCTCAATCCTTCATACGTCCAGCCCGTGCCAAGCACTAGGCGAGAACCACTACAAAAGAAACAAAAGAAACAAAAGAACTAGACTGGCTAGTCTATGCTCTCATTCTGCTCGCCGTCCCCTGTTAAGGAAAACAAAACTAAAGGGGTGAGCTAAAAGCTCAGTGAGGTTCCGAACAGATAATCAAACAATCAATTCAATACATTAAACATGGAGTATCAATAATTCAAGAAACATTTACAATGGAAAGCGATAGTAACATTCATTAAAAGGATACGGGCTCACATGGAGCTATTCGTTCGTTCGTTCGTTCTCCAGACATTTCCCCTTATTCCTCCAATTATTTGAAAATTTCCTTTTTGAGAAGTAAACCCTCGTGCCTTCGTTCGTTCATTCATCCCCTTCCGGACGTTGACCGGACTCCACCCATCCGGACGTTGGCCGGACTCCACCCATCCGGACGTAGCCGGACTACAAGGTAATACTCGAATATACCAAATTCACCCAGGGTCACCATATCGCCCGACCGAGTCCGCTTCTGGCTCGAGTCGATCGGTAACGAAGGGCAGGGCCCAGTTCAGCCAAACGGCTTACATTCATGCGCAACTAGCATTTAATCATTTAATCATTGAAACTTTCACATTTATTTAGGTCGAGTGCGATAAAGTACACACTCGCCTAGAAAACTCGTTTTAACAATCATTAAAAGCACTTAACACATTATCAATCAATAATAACAAGCCAATAAGTCAAGGAAATATAACAAACAAAGAACACTCACCTAGTTATGCAAAATAACGTGCAAAATATCCTTCCGGATATTACCCTTAGTCACCAATGAAACCTAAGATTGAACAAGAGAACATATTACAGTTTATCGAGCAAAACATTTAAGGGGAAACGAAGAAACCCGACTAATTAGGAGTAAAACGTGTAAAGATAACTTTCAAGTAAAAATAGGGTTGTTTGGACCCAAGGATGAAAATAACTAGGGTTTCAAAATCAATCGCAAAACCAAGCTCAAAAGGCTTATAGAATTCCAACGGAAAACATTTGACTAACGACAAATCAAAAGACAAATAGATAGGCTAAGAAAATATTCTTTCGGAATCGTAAAGAATCGTTTGTATGACTAAAAGTCACTATATATTCAAGTAGAGGTTATATAACAAGGGTTTTGATGAAAATCATATGGAAAAGGAAGACTCTTAAAACCGTACTTGAAAGTAGTTCACTTGTGGCCGATAAAACCCTAACTCATACTTCTATATTTTGGGTACAGAGTAAGTAAACATTTGGCGTTTCAAATTGAAGAGGTATCATGTTTTGGAATGGTAAAACGATCATAGTATTTGCCAAACGAAAATATACAAATTCAAATAGAAACTTAGTCCTTGAGCGAAAATTTGGGCAGCACGCCCTTTGTGTTTACCTAATTTTCCAGCCATTTTGGCTTCATTATTTTTCTCATTCAAGCCCAAGTTTATACACAACACAAATGCATTTCAATAGCCGTTCCACAGGCTCAAGACAATACAAGGACATAAATCAACTAATAACAAATGCGGAAATGAAGTTTACAAAAAAAACAGATTTGATAGGGTTTTGCGGAATGGGCACATCCGAGGCTACGCTTATCGGATTGAGGTGAAACTTATACCATTTCGAAGCTAAGAGAAAGGGATACAAGATTGAAGAAGGTCACTCAGTCCAGTTTGCAGTACAACTAGGTCAAAAGATCAGTATACCAAACCAGCACCGTCAAAACAGGTTTACAAACCGCATTCTCGCTCAAATATCACAAGTCAGGCTCCCTAAGTCCAAATCAAGTGATTCCAAAGCCATCCGAAAACTAAGATACAAGGCTACAATTCTTAAGAAGACATCAACAACTAAATCAGAAGCATTCCCAATCAAATTAACCAATTACAGAGGCAATTATCAAGTTCGGGTAGAAACAGGGCAGCAGGGGTAAATCGGTCTTTTCACAGGCTACGTTGCTCTGATTGAGTTGAAATTTTGTAGGCACCTATAAAATATCATCCTATACAACTTTTATGTTTTATGCCAAGCCTAATTCGGCCTCTAACTATGAGTAACAGTACCGGGCAGAACTGAAACATGAAATTCCAGAAATCTGGAAATTTTGGTTTTCAATTGAATTTTCTTCCTTTCCTTGTTCCAATCACTACCAAAGCCCCTTATATAATCTTATATACAACATATACTAACCATACAACAAGTTTAGGCAGAAAATCATCAAACCCTAACTTGCATATATCATCCAAAATCATCACAACAACTTGTATAACTTGTAGTCTAATCAAAACATGAGCTAGATAACATCTTAAACCAGAAATTAAAAGAACAAGAACCATGATCAGATCTTATACCTCAAAACAAAGCTTGAAAGAGTGATACTTCACCACCTTTGGAAATTTTTAGTTCCCCTAGCTTCCCAAGCCCACAACTCACTCTTTAATCGGTTTAGAATTTTGATTCCTCACTTAGATGGTGCAAATCAAGAAGAAAATTGTTTTCTCTTGCTCCCCCTTTCTCTCTCTCTTGTCTCGGCCAAGCTCAAGGAAAAATGAAGAAGAAAGGCTGCTCTATGGTGATTAAAAGGCAAGAAGATTAGGATTAGTCTAAGCCACAAGTTTTGCCAACACTTGGATCAACCACAATCACAAAATTTTCTCTTTCTTCTCCTTGCACTTTTGGCCACAAATTTCGGTCAAAGGCAGCTGGAAATGAGGGGATATTTTGCTCAAATATCAATGAGCTCATGTGGTAAGAAAGTGGTGGTCCAGCGGTGCGTTCAATAGGTAGTGCGCGGTACACGTCGGTTCGCACCGTTTTTCCTTAAATCGCACGTATTAGGGTTTTTACTTCCTATTCACTAACCTTATATCATTGCTTCTAATCACATATTATTTCTCACCTAAAAGTCACTTTTAATCACCAAATTTGATCCTTGCTTCGTACCGAAAAATCATCCGGTGAAAAATCGCGAAAACCCTAATTTGCTCCAGTCTTGAAACCGAAAAGTGAAACCCTACTTTCTAGGTTCATTTGCACTTATTATGGAATTACTGGGTAGTAGGCTATAATAAATGAATAATTTCCAAATAAAAGGCATTTTTGAGAAAAATATAAGAAATTTGCGAGTCCTCACACTCTCTCCCCCTTAAAAGAATTTCGACCTCGAAATTCATACCTTCCGTCGCCTCGGAGGACCCCAGAACTCGGTGCTGATCTACGGCATAAACTTGTGTTGATACCTTTGTTCGGTTTCCTCTTTCATGAATTTGTTTCAGTTTGGTTCCTTCCACTTGTTGAGTACTACCCTCTCGTGGCTGTTTCTTCGGGCAATTGCTAAGTTGATGATTGCTACTCCCACAAATCAAACATTTTCCCCCTTTTCGCCAGCAATCATTCTCAGTGTGATTTGCCTTTCCACAGTATCCACAGGCCAATCGAGGAACTACTGTTGGATCTTCTCGAGAAATGTCCTTTGATCCGATCCGACTTCCTTTCATGGACCTTTCATCGACTGCTCTTAATGTCCAAGGTGGGCGAGGTGAATGGTTCACTTTTTGCACTTTGGAGAGCAGTATCTTTTCTCCAGATTCCTCAGGTATACTGCTGGATGTATCTCTTTTCCGCGTTTGAAAGGCTTTTACTTGGGCTTTCACATCCTCAATTCTTTGGGCCTTCTCAAGAGCCTCTGTAAACGTATTAACTTGAACTGCCGCTAATGCCTCCTGGATTTCCAAATTTAGTCCTTGTATAAATCGTCTTATTCTCCGTCGCTCCGTTACCACCAATTCGGAAGCGAATTTAGACAGTCTAGTAAATTTGGTCTCATATTCAGCCACACTTAGGGTTCCCTGACGCAACCCAATAAATTCGTCATCCCTCCTTTCTTGGACTAAAGGTGGGAGATACTTTTCATTAAATTCCCTTACAAAGTTCGCCCATGTCCATACCGTCTGTTCTCTTTCCCACTTGGCCTTAATTACATTCCACCACGCGCGGGCTGGTCCTTCGAATTGAAATACAGCAAAATTTACTTGTCTTTGCTCCGTGTAATTCAAAGCCGCGAAGATATTAATCATTGCCTCCAACCACTGCACAGCTATATCTGGATCAGGCCCTCCTTGAAATTTCGGAGGTAGAAACTTTTGGAACCTCTCAAGAGCCTTATCCTCTCCGATCTCAGGATTCCGGGGTTGATTCACTGGCATTTGACCTTGTTGATCTACCAGTCGTGCCAGGATATTTGTCATTTGTTGCATCGCCGTCGCCATTTGATCTCCAGCCTCAACCCTCGGTCCCTGTTCTTGCTCGGCCACTGTTTCTCTTTCTTCTCTCGGTTCTTGAGCTTGCCTAGCTCCACGGCCACGACTAGCTCCACGTCCACGGCTACGTCTCCCGTCCATATATATGTTTTCCCCCTCTCTTTTCTTTTCTTTTCCCCCAAAAAGGTAATTTAGTGAATAAACACAGTAAATTGACTACAGTAACAAATTCTAGCATTCCAAATACACAAATCAATATATACGCACATAACACGCCATATCAAGAAGACGGATAAGCAAATACACAAATACATATCAAGTTGGACAGATAACCATGTACACACAGGTATACTAACGTCATGTAGTAACAATATACAGGTAAATCAAAAGGAAAAGGTAAAGTCGTCCCAGTATCAGCCCGTCCGGTCTCTCACGTCACTTACTATCCAAACTAGATGTCCCTGACCTCTTGTGCTCATTCTAGTCAGACAAAGCCTGTTCATGTTCCCAAAATACAAGTCTCAAGTCCTTAGCAGCGCCGTAACTCTAGAGTACTCAGGCACGAGAATCCGAAATAAGATAATTCACATCTCGAGCTGCAGTCCCAAGAGTAAACTATCTACAATCGGAATTCCTACCTGACATACCTATCTATGGTCCTCAGATACCATGAGAAAGATTTAAGACCTATAACATTCGCAATTCATAGCTTCACTTAGTCCTTCATACTTATTCACCACTTAGTCCAGGGTCACTCCGCACAGAGACCACGCGAAGCAGCTATAGGTTTTATCCCTCAATCGCTTAACTTTCAAGTCAAATCGAATCCCACAGTCCGGCATCCTAAACTTCAAGCCCAGGATACACTACAGATATCTGAAGCCTAAGCTCTGATACCACCTGTGACGGCCCCACCTTTCCCTAGGGCGTACCCCAGGGTTCGGCGGACCGCCTGCCCAACTCTCGCCGGGACTCACTCATTCACTACAGTCCTCACTTAAAATCTGAATAAATCACAAGAATAAATAGGGCAACGATCCAGAACTTAAAGCGAAACTTATATACATTGCCATCCCCAAAAGGGAGTGTAAAGATCGAATATACAAAGGTTCTCAATCCTTCATACGTCCAGCCCGTGCCAAGCACTAGGCGAGAACCACTACAAAAGAAACAAAAGAAACAAAAGAACTAGACTGGCTAGTCTATGCTCTCATTCTGCTCGCCGTCCCCTGTTAAGGAAAACAAAACTAAAGGGGTGAGCTAAAAGCTCAGTGAGGTTCCGAACAGATAATCAAACAATCAATTCAATACATTAAACATGGAGTATCAATAATTCAAGAAACATTTACAATGGAAAGCGATAGTAACATTCATTAAAAGGATACGGGCTCACATGGAGCTATTCGTTCGTTCGTTCGTTCTCCAGACATTTCCCCTTATTCCTCCAATTATTTGAAAATTTCCTTTTTGAGAAGTAAACCCTCGTGCTTTCGTTCGTTCATTCATCCCCTTCCGGACGTTGACCGGACTCCACCCATCCGGACGTTGGCCGGACTCCACCCATCCGGACGTAGCCGGACTACAAGGTAATACTCGAATATACCAAATTCACCCAGGGTCACCATATCGCCCGACCGAGTCCGCTTCTGGCTCGAGTCGATCGGTAACGAAGGGCAGGGCCCAGTTCAGCCAAACGGCTTACATTCATGCGCAACTAGCATTTAATCATTTAATCATTGAAAATTTCACATTTATTTAGGTCGAGTGCGATAAAGTACACACTCGCCTAGAAAACTCGTTTTAACAATCATTAAAAGCACTTAACACATTATCAATCAATAATAACAAGCCAATAAGTCAAGGAAATATAACAAACAAAGAACACTCACCTAGTTATGCAAAATAACGTGCAAAATATCCTTCCGGATATTACCCTTAGTCACCAATGAAACCTAAGATTGAACAAGAGAACATATTACAGTTTATCGAGCAAAACATTTAAGGGGAAACGAAGAAACCCGACTAATTAGGAGTAAAACGTGTAAAGATAACTTTCAAGTAAAAATAGGGTTGTTTGGACCCAAGGATGAAAATAACTAGGGTTTCAAAATCAATCGCAAAACCAAGCTCAAAAGGCTTATAGAATTCCAACGGAAAACATTTGACTAACGACAAATCAAAAGACAAATAGATAGGCTAAGAAAATATTCTTTCGGAATCGTAAAGAATCGTTTGTATGACTAAAAGTCACTATATATTCAAGTAGAGGTTATATAACAAGGGTTTTGATGAAAATCATATGGAAAAGGAAGACTCTTAAAACCGTACTTGAAAGTAGTTCACTTGTGGCCGATAAAACCCTAACTCATACTTCTATATTTTGGGTACAGAGTAAGTAAACATTTGGCGTTTCAAATTGAAGAGGTATCATGTTTTGGAATGGTAAAACGATCATAGTATTTGCCAAACGAAAATATACAAATTCAAATAGAAACTTAGTCCTTGAGCGAAAATTTGGGCAGCACGCCCTTTGTGTTTACCTAATTTTCCAGCCATTTTGGCTTCATTATTTTTCTCATTCAAGCCCAAGTTTATACACAACACAAATGCATTTCAATAGCCGTTCCATAGGCTCAAGACAATACAAGGACATAAATCAACTAATAACAAATGCGGAAATGAAGTTTACAAAAAAAACAGATTTGATAGGGTTTTGCGGAATGGGCACATCCGAGGCTACGCTTATCGGATTGAGGTGAAACTTATACCATTTCGAAGCTAAGAGAAAGGGATACAAGATTGAAGAAGGTCACTCAGTCCAGTTTGTAGTGCAACTAGGTCAAAAGATCAGTATACCAAACCAGCACCGTCAAAACAGGTTTACAAACCGCATTCTCGCTCAAATATCACAAGTCAGGCTCCCT
Source organism: Coffea arabica (assembly GCF_036785885.1). Classification (NCBI taxonomy): domain Eukaryota; kingdom Viridiplantae; phylum Streptophyta; class Magnoliopsida; order Gentianales; family Rubiaceae; genus Coffea; species Coffea arabica. The sequence goes on along the minus strand of NC_092311.1, from coordinate 22,360,932 downwards.
AAGTCCAAATCAAGTGATTCCAAAGCCATCCGAAAACTAAGATACAAGGCTACAATTCTTAAGAAGACATCAACAACTAAATCAGAAGCATTCCCAATCAAATTAACCAATTACAGAGGCAATTATCAAGTTCGGGTAGAAACAGGGCAGCAGGGGTAAATCGGTCTTTTCACAGGCTACGTTGCTCTGATTGAGTTGAAATTTTGTAGGCACCTATAAAATATCATTCTATACAACTTTTATGTTTTATGCCAAGCCTAATTCGGCCTCTAACTATGAGTAACAGTACCGGGCAGAACTGAAACATGAAATTCCAGAAATCTGGAAATTTTGGTTTTCAATTGAATTTTCTTCCTTTCCTTGTTCCAATCACTACCAAAGCCCCTTATATAATCTTATATACAACATATACTAACCATACAACAAGTTTAGGCAGAAAATCATCAAACCCTAACTTGCATATATCATCCAAAATCATCACAACAACTTGTATAACTTGTAGTCTAATCAAAACATGAGCTAGATAACATCTTAAACCAGAAATTAAAAGAACAAGAACCATGATCAGATCTTATACCTCAAAACAAAGCTTGAAAGAGTGATACTTCACCACCTTTGGAAATTTTTAGTTCCCCTAGCTTCCCAAGCCCACAACTCACTCTTTAATCGGTTTAGAATTTTGATTCCTCACTTAGATGGTGCAAATCAAGAAGAAAATTATTTTCTCTTGCTCCCCCTTTCTCTCTCTCTTGTCTCGGCCAAGCTCAAGGAAAAATGAAGAAGAAAGGCTGCACTATGGTGATTAAAAGGCAAGAAGATTAGGATTAGTCTAAGCCACAAGTTTTGCCAACACTTGGATCAACCACAATCACAAAATTTTCTCTTTCTTCTCCTTGCACTTTTGGCCACAAATTTCGGTCAAAGGCAGCTGGAAATGAGGGGATATTTTGCTCAAATATCAATGAGCTCATGTGGTAAGAAAGTGGTGGTCCAGCGGTGCGTTCAATAGGTAGTGCGCGGTACACGTCGGTTCGCACCGTTTTTCCTTAAATCGCACGTATTAGGGTTTTTACTTCCTATTCACTAACCTTATATCATTGCTTCTAATCACATATTATTTCTCACCTAAAAGTCACTTTTAATCACCAAATTTGATCCTTGCTTCGTACCGAAAAATCATCCGGTGAAAAATCGCGAAAACCCTAATTTGCTCCAGTCTTGAAACCGAAAAGTGAAACCCTACTTTCTAGGTTCATTTGCACTTATTATGGAATTACTGGGTAGTAGGCTATAATAAATGAATAATTTCCAAATAAAAGGCATTTTTGAGAAAAATATAAGAAATTTGCGAGTCCTCACACTCTCTCCCCCTTAAAAGAATTTCGACCTCGAAATTCATACCTTCCGTCGCCTCGGAGGACCCCAGAACTCGGTGCTGATCTACGGCATAAACTTGTGTTGATACCTTTGTTCGGTTTCCTCTTTCATGAATTTGTTTCAGTTTGGTTCCTTCCACTTGTTGAGTACTACCCTCTCGTGGCTGTTTCTTCGGGCAATTGCTAAGTTGATGATTGCTACTCCCACAAATCAAACATTTTCCCCCTTTTCGCCAGCAATCATTCTCAGTGTGATTTGCCTTTCCACAGTATCCACAGGCCAATCGAGGAACTACTGTTGGATCTTCTCGAGAAATGTCCTTTGATCCGATCCGACTTCCTTTCATGGACCTTTCATCGACTGCTCTTAATGTCCAAGGTGGGCGAGGTGAATGGTTCACTTTTTGCACTTTGGAGAGCAGTATCTTTTCTCCAGATTCCTCAGGTATACTGCTGGATGTATCTCTTTTCCGCGTTTGAAAGGCTTTTACTTGGGCTTTCACATCCTCAATTCTTTGGGCCTTCTCAAGAGCCTCTGTAAACGTATTAACTTGAACTGCCGCTAATGCCTCCTGGATTTCCAAATTTAGTCCTTGTATAAATCGTCTTATTCTCCGTCGCTCCGTTACCACCAATTCGGAAGCGAATTTAGACAGTCTAGTAAATTTGGTCTCATATTCAGCCACACTTAGGGTTCCCTGACGCAACCCAATAAATTCGTCATCCCTCCTTTCTTGGACTAAAGGTGGGAGATACTTTTCATTAAATTCCCTTACAAAGTTCGCCCATGTCCATACCGTCTGTTCTCTTTCCCACTTGGCCTTAATTACATTCCACCACGCGCGGGCTGGTCCTTCGAATTGAAATACAGCAAAATTTACTTGTCTTTGCTCCGTGTAATTCAAAGCCGCGAAGATATTAATCATTGCCTCCAACCACTGCACAGCTATATCTGGATCAGGCCCTCCTTGAAATTTCGGAGGTAGAAACTTTTGGAACCTCTCAAGAGCCTTATCCTCTCCGATCTCAGGATTCCGGGGTTGATTCACTGGCATTTGACCTTGTTGATCTACCAGTCGTGCCAGGATATTTGTCATTTGTTGCATCGCCGTCGCCATTTGATCTCCAGCCTCAACCCTCGGTCCCTGTTCTTGCTCGGCCACTGTTTCTCTTTCTTCTCTCGGTTCTTGAGCTTGCCTAGCTCCACGGCCACGACTAGCTCCACGTCCACGGCTACGTCTCCCGTCCATATATATGTTTTCCCCCTCTCTTTTCTTTTCTTTTCCCCCAAAAAGGTAATTTAGTGAATAAACACAGTAAATTGACTACAGTAACAAATTCTAGCATTCCAAATACACAAATCAATATATACGCACATAACACGCCATATCAAGAAGACGGATAAGCAAATACACAAATACATATCAAGTTGGACAGATAACCATGTACACACAGGTATACTAACGTCATGTAGTAACAATATACAGGTAAATCAAAAGGAAAAGGTAAAGTCGTCCCAGTATCAGCCCGTCCGGTCTCTCACGTCACTTACTATCCAAACTAGATGTCCCTGACCTCTTGTGCTCATTCTAGTCAGACAAAGCCTGTTCATGTTCCCAAAATACAAGTCTCAAGTCCTTAGCAGCGCCGTAACTCTAGAGTACTCAGTCACGAGAATTCGAAATAAGATAATTCACATCTCGAGCTGCAGTCCCAAGAGTAAACTATCTACAATCGGAATTCCTACCTGACATACCTATCTATGGTCCTCAGATACCATGAGAAAGATTTAAGACCTATAACATTCGCAATTCATAGCTTCACTTAGTCCTTCATACTTATTCACCACTTAGTCCAGGGTCACTCCGCACAGAGACCACGCGAAGCAGCTATAGGTTTTATCCCTCAATCGCTTAACTTTCAAGTCAAATCGAATCCCACAGTCCGGCATCCTAAACTTCAAGCCCAGGATACACTACAGATATCTGAAGCCTAAGCTCTGATACCACCTGTGACGGCCCCACCTTTCCCTAGGGCGTACCCCAGGGTTCGGCGGTCCGCCTGCCCAACTCTCGCCGAGACTCACTCATTCACTACAGTCCTCACTTAAAATCTGAATAAATCACAAGAATAAATAGGGCAACGATCCAGAACTTAAAGCGAAACTTATATACATTGCCATCCCCAAAAGGGAGTGTAAAGATCGAATATACAAAGGTTCTCAATCCTTCATACGTCCAGCCCGTGCCAAGCACTAGGCGAGAACCACTACAAAAGAAACAAAAGAAATGATACGAACGTCGCCAACCTTGTGACGAAACCCGTAAAAGATTAGTTTCAGGATCGACAAGAGGACACCAAGTTTGGAGCGGATGACCTCAACCCGTTAATCACGTGGTTAACGAACCTTGGTATAATGGTAGAAGACGCCACAACCTAGTGTGATTCTAGATTGATAAGTCACGAACACCTAGAGAAATACTAAGGTATTCAAGAAGCCTTGGAGAAACCAAGAAAACTCTCAAAATCTGATTTATTGATTGAATGCCTAAAACCATTGGAAGTGTGGGCTATTTATAGCCTTACATAGAGATGAACAACTAAATGTGGAACTAGTCTAGAGTTGTGGTCTTGACTAAGACTAACAATTGTAGGCTTGACTATTTCCATAAGACTAAGAATTGTGGGCTTGACCAAACCTTATGAGGTCATCCCTTAGGTAAACAACCTTATGAGGTCATCCCTTAGGTAAACAACCTTATGAGGTCATCGCTTAGGTAAATAACCTTATGAGGTCATCGCTTAGGTAATTAAAGCAAGACTATGGACCATTAAGCCCTTATTACAATGACTTAACTAAAACAGCAAATGTGACTAGAAAAGGGTCACACATGGTTCTCTTTGACGTGAACTACATGGATGACTTTCATTCCTTCATGCTCAAGACTCTCAATGACCTTGGGGACAATTTCTTGGCCTTGTATCTCATGAACAAGTCCTTGGAGTTCCTCCCTCATCTTGTTAGCTCGTGCTCGAGTTACGGGTCCTAGGGGAACTCGAATAGTTCGCAATGGTGTCTCTTGGTTCGTATCATCCCCCTCCTCTTCAAAAGGATTTGTCCTCAAATCAGCTTCATCGTCTGCAAGAAAAGGAGATAGATCAGAGACATTGAATGTAGCGCTCACATTGTACTCACCGGGTAGGTCCAGTTTGTAAGTATTGTCATTGATGCGCTTGATGACTTGGAACGGCCCATCTCCTCGGGGAAGTAATTTATTGCGCCTTTGGACTGGGAACCTTTCCTTGCGTAGATGTAACCACACCCAGTCACCAGGTTCAAACACAACGCGTTGGCGTCCCTTGTTAACCCGTTGAGCAACTTGGTCCATCCTTCGCTCAATGTTTAGGCGTACCTGCTCGTGTAATTTCTTGACAAAATCTGCTCGTTTAGCACCATCCATGTTAATGTGCTCAGAAGAAGGTAAAGGTGATAAGTCTAGTGGTGTTAAAGGGTTAAAACCATAGACTATTTCAAATGGTGAAAAATGAGTAGAACTATGCACCGTGCGATTGTATGCAAACTCAACATGGGGTAAACATTCTTCCCAGGTTCTAATGTTTTTTCTAATGATGGCACGCAAGAGTGTAGATAGTGTACGATTGACAACCTCAGTTTGGCCATCAGTTTGTGGGTGACTAGTAGTAGAAAATAGCAATTTGGTACCCAATTTTCCCCACAAAGTTTTCCAAAAGTAACTCAAAAATTTGACATCCCTATCAGAGACAATTGTCCTAGGCATGCCATGCAATCTAATGATTTCTTTGAAAAACAAATCAGCAATGTGCGATGCATCATCTGTTTTGTGACATGGTATAAAATGTGCCATTTTTGAAAATCTGTCAACAATAACAAAGATGCTATCATTTCCCCTCTTTGACCTAGGCAACGCTAAAACAAAATCCATGGAAATGTCGGTCCAAGGTTCCTTAGGTACAGGTAAAGGACTATAAAGGCCATAGGGTTGAAGTTTAGACTTAGCTTTGTGGCAAGTAATGCATTTAGCCACCATTCGCTCCACATCTCGTTTCATCCTTGGCCAATGGAAGTGCTCTTGAAGGATAGCTAAGGTTTTAGCTACGCCAAAGTGTCCCATCAAGCCACCTCCGTGTGCTTCCCTTGAGTTGCTTGCATCAAGTTGAGTGAGCAAAGAGTACCGACGTGATAATGCATCAGCAACAACATTAGTTTTCCCCACTTTGTACTCACCCACCGTGCTTGGAGTAGGCCATTCTCGAATTGCTTTAACCTTCTCCTCGTCCACTTTGATTCCCTGTTTACTCACAACAAAGCCTAGGAAGACAAGTTGATCAGTACAAAAGGAGCACTTCTTAAGGTTAGCATAGAGCTTTTCCCTTCGAAGTACATCAAGAACAAGCTTCACATGTTCAACATGCTCATCTAAGCTCCTACTATAAATCAGGATATCGTCAAAATATACAACTACAAATTTTCCAAGGAATGGACGAAGTACGTGGTTCATCAACCTCATGAACGTACTAGGTGCATTAGTTAGTCCAAATGGCATAACTAACCACTCGTACAAGCCATGTTTGGTTTTAAAGGCCGTTTTCCATTCATCCCCCTCTTTCATCCTAATTTGATGATAACCGCTTTTTAGATCAATTTTAGTGAAAATCACAGCACCATATAGCTCATCTAACATATCATCAAGTCTAGGAATAGGGTGACGATATTTTACCGTTATTGCATTAACGGCCCTACAGTCAGTGCACATTCGCCAACTTCCATCCTTTTTAGGCACCAAGATGACGGGAACCGCACATGGGCTCAAGCTTTCTCGTGCCCATCCCTTTGTTAGAAGCTCTTCGATTTGGCGTTGGAGCTCCTTTGTCTCATCTGGACCCATTTTGTAGGCTGGTCTGTTAGGAAGTGGGGCACCTGGAACCAAGTCAATTTGATGCTCAATTCCCCTTATTGGTGGTAGTCCATTTGGAATCTCATCGGGGAAGACATCCTCATATTCCTGCAAAAGAGAGACAATACTAGATGGTAGAGTGTTAGTAAGATCACTTGTGACAACCAACACCTCTTTGCACAAAAGTACAAAGATGGGTGTATTAACACTCAAAGCTTTTCTTACTATATTGGCTTTTATCAATAGATTTTGCCTTTTTTCTCTCTTTTCAATTTTGGCCGGCTCACCATATGTCTTTTTCCTCTCAATTTTCTCGGCCTTATCATTTTCTGTTGAGCTCTCGGCTTTTTCTATTTTTTTCTTCTCATTCTCAAGCTCATTCTCCTTGATCAGGCTTTTTTGATCTTCATGAACTTGGATAGGAGTGAGTGGCACAAGCACAATCCTCTTCTCGCCTTGCTTGAAGGAGTATTTATTGGTAATGCCATCGAATGTAACTCCCTTGTCGAATTGCCATGGCCTCCCCAATAGTATGTGACATGCTTGCATAGGGACCACGTCGCATAACACCACGTCCTCATACTTTCCAATTCGGAAAGGTACTTGGACTTGCTTGGTCACACGAACATCCCCACTATCGTTCAACCATTGCAAACGATAAGGTGTTGGATGTCGTAGAGTGGGTAGTGCTAGTTTCTCCACCATCAAGGCACTAGCGACGTTAGCACAACTACCTCCATCTATGATCAAACTACATACCTTGCCTTTGATATAACAACGGGTGTAGAAAATGTTCTCTCTTTGTGCATGGTCGGCGGCTTTCACTTGGGTTGCTAAGGCTCGTCTGACAACGAGTCCAACTCGTTCATTGACGGGCAATGCTTCCTCTTCTTCCTCAAGGGATGGCAACTCCTCCTTCTCATCTTCATCATCGGTGAGAAACTCACCATTGGGTAAGATGATCATAGCGCGTTGGTTCGGGCATTGGCTAGCAATATGCCCTCGGCCTTGGCATTTGAAGCATCTAGTATCTCGATTTCGCCCCATGCTCGACTCAATGGCAGTCTTTGGTGTTGCCTTAGACTCCCACTTAGTCATATCCGGCCTCGGTCTTGAAGGGATGGAATTACTCGGCCCTTTATCCTCTTTCTTTGGTGGTGTAGTTCGGAGATAAGAGGGTGAAAAGTTGGAGTAACTCCGAGTCGAACCCCTCCTCTTAATCCTCCTTTCAATCTTGATGGCCTTTTCCACCAGATCCCCAAGTTCCACATAGTGGTGTAACTCCACTTGATCAGCGATTTCGGGCCTTAATCCGTTCAAGAAGCGTGCCATTGTTGCTTCTCGATCCTCCATGATGTCTGCCCGTAGCATGAGTATTTCCATTTCCTTGTGATAGTCCTCGACACTTCGTGCTCCTTGGTTGAGGGTTTGAAGCTTTTGATACAAGTCACGGTAGTAGTGACTTGGCACGAAACGCTTCCTCATTAGTCGTCTTAGCTCCGTCCAAGTTTGTATGGTAGGTTCAAGACTCCTCCTTCGACTAGTGGAGAGTTGATCCCACCACACAACGGCGTAGTCGGTGAATTCGACCACGACCAACTTGACCTTTTGCTCCTCCGAGTAAGTATTGCAATCGAAGACAAGTTCAATCCGCTTCTCCCACTCTAAGTAGGCATCGGGGTCTGATCGTCCTTGGAAGGGTGGAATTTTCATCTTTATGCCCGGAATGTGGTCATTTGAAGGCCTAGCGTCACGCTTAGACCTACTTTGCTTATGCTCATAGTTGTTGTCTGAGTTAGAGTCGCTAGACTCATGTGCATAAGCCTTTCCACGGTTGCCTTTGGAGCTTCCATGAGACAACTCTAAGCTGTCAATGCGTTGGTGCATCAGTTCAAGTTTTTGGTCCATCATGCGTCCCAATTCGCCTTTGATTGCTTCTGTGAAAAGTTTAAGATCAAAAGCTTGGGAGCTTGCTCCCCCCTCGTTAGCCATGATGAAGTATAGGGTAAAAAATAACAATGGAAAGAAGTAAAGTTTATCTCGCACACTTCCTCACGTGTTTACTCTCGCTCTCGTGTTTGAACACTCTAATGAACTCACCAAGGTATTTTCAAGGCTCCTCGGTCAACTCCTCGAAGAAGTTAGAACTCATTCTAGTGTGGATCGACTTACCAACCAGGGTCACAAGATTGTAGCACTTTGAACGAAAAAAGAACAAAAGATAAAGGGACTGACCACGACTCAATGAATGACTCAAAGTTGAATTTTAAGGATCCTAGACAAAACTCTACCCAAAACTGGAATTTTGAGCTGCTGGTTGCTGCATTTCTGGGCAGTGTTTTGGTAGATAAATGGACACTTAGAGGATTCAGAATGACACTTAAAACTGACCTAATGATGCATAAAAATTTCCAGAATTAATGATTGGACAGAAATTCCCCAATGGTTGCAAAGATGGAATTCGAATGGAAGATGAATTTGTGTTGCGGTAGGACTGTTTTGGAAACCCAAGGCTGACTTTTCTTCCTTTGTTTTTGTTTTATAATCAGCCAAGAAGAGTCAAATTTCGTGGCTAAAATGTTCTTAGTCAAGAAAGAAGATTGTTGTGGTGAAGACAAGGATTTTGGCAGCTGGAATTTTGCAGCCTTGTTGTTTACCAAGATTTGGTTCCCAAAACCCAGAAACTTCAAGATTCTTTCAAGAATTCAAGATGTTAATTTCCAGAATTCAAGAAACACGAAATTGAAGATGATTTCCTCCCCAAACAATCCAAGATTTCACGATTTGATCAAGACAGATTTTGGTTGTCTTCAAGAATCCCAACTAAAGTTCCAAGAACTTCAAGATTGTGGTTTTAAACAATTAGGAACTTCAAGAAACCCAAGTTTTGATCAAGACAGATTTCCAGGAATTTTTGTAAGGTTAGCCAGCTATTTTTTTTTTTTTTTTGTATGTAAACAAGAACACAAGGTAATAACTAGATAGGACTTCTAAAACCCTTGCTACAAACTGATTTTTTTCGGATGAACAGTAACCTCGAATGATCAAATAGAACAAAAGACTGGAATTGAATGGATATAACAGGATAGAAACAAGACACAAACACAAACAAAGAATCAAGAATAAGACACAAAAAAAAAGGCTGGACTAAACAAGGCTAACCACAGCAATTAACAACAACTAGACGCAAGTTTATGATGCAACAAATCTGGAAATTGCGGATAGCAAACTTAGAACACGAAAACAGAATTTTGGACAACTTGACTCGAAAGGAAATAAATAAAGGGATATAACGTGATACCTCTTAACTGGCTCTGATTACCAACTGATACGAACGTCGCCAACCTTGTGACGAAACCCGTAAAAGATTAGTTTCAGGATCGACAAGAGGACACCAAGTTTGGAGCGGATGACCTCAACCCGTTAATCACGTGGTTAACGAACCTTGGTATAATGGTAGAAGACGCCACAACCTAGTGTGATTCTAGATTGATAAGTCACGAACACCTAGAGAAATACTAAGGTATTCAAGAAGCCTTGGAGAAACCAAGAAAACTCTCAAAATCTGATTTATTGATTGAATGCCTAAAACCATTGGAAGTGTGGGCTATTTATAGCCTTACATAGAGATGAACAACTAAATGTGGAACTAGTCTAGAGTTGTGGTCTTGACTAAGACTAACAATTGTAGGCTTGACTATTTCCATAAGACTAAGAATTGTGGGCTTGACCAAACCTTATGAGGTCATCCCTTAGGTAAACAACCTTATGAGGTCATCCCTTAGGTAAACAACCTTATGAGGTCATCGCTTAGGTAAATAACCTTATGAGGTCATCGCTTAGGTAATTAAAGCAAGACTATGGACCATTAAGCCCTTATTACAATGACTTAACTAAAACAGCAAATGTGACTAGAAAAGGGTCACACATGGTTCTCTTTGACGTGAACTACATGGATGACTTTCATTCCTTCATGCTCAAGACTCTCAATGACCTTGGGGACAATTTCTTGGCCTTGTATCTCATGAACAAGTCCTTGGAGTTCCTCCCTCATCTTGTTAGCTCGTGCTCGAGTTACGGGTCCTAGGGGAACTCGAATAGTTCGCAATGGTGTCTCTTGGTTCGTATCAGGAAAGCGATAGTAACATTCATTAAAAGGATACGGGCTCACATGGAGCTATTCGTTCGTTCGTTCGTTCTCCAGACATTTCCCCTTATTCCTCCAATTATTTGAAAATTTCCTTTTTGAGAAGTAAACCCTCGTGCCTTCGTTCGTTCATTCATCCCCTTCCGGACGTTGACCGGACTCCACCCATCCGGACGTTGGCCGGACTCCACCCATCCGGACGTAGCCGGACTACAAGGTAATACTCGAATATACCAAATTCACCCAGGGTCACCATATCGCCCGACCGAGTCCGCTTCTGGCTCGAGTCGATCGGTAACGAAGGGCAGGGCCCAGTTCAGCCAAACGGCTTACATTCATGCGCAACTAGCATTTAATCATTTAATCATTGAAAATTTCACATTTATTTAGGTCGAGTGCGATAAAGTACACACTCGCCTAGAAAACTCGTTTTAACAATCATTAAAAGCACTTAACACATTATCAATCAATAATAACAAGCCAATAAGTCAAGGAAATATAACAAACAAAGAACACTCACCTAGTTATGCAAAATAACGTGCAAAATATCCTTCCGGATATTACCCTTAGTCACCAATGAAACCTAAGATTGAACAAGAGAACATATTACAGTTTATCGAGCAAAACATTTAAGGGGAAACGAAGAAACCCGACTAATTAGGAGTAAAACGTGTAAAGATAACTTTCAAGTAAAAATAGGGTTATTTGGACCCAAGGATGAAAATAACTAGGGTTTCAAAATCAATCGCAAAACCAAGCTCAAAAGGCTTATAGAATTCCAACGGAAAACATTTGACTAACGACAAATCAAAAGACAAATAGATAGGCTAAGAAAATATTCTTTCGGAATCGTAAAGAATCGTTTGTATGACTAAAAGTCACTATATATTCAAGTAGAGGTTATATAACATGGGTTTTGATGAAAATCATATGGAAAAGGAAGACTCTTAAAACCGTACTTGAAAGTAGTTCACTTGTGGCCGATAAAACCCTAACTCATACTTCTATATTTTGGGTACAGAGTAAGTAAACATTTGGCATTTCAAATTGAAGAGGTATCATGTTTTGGAATGGTAAAACGATCATAGTATTTGCCAAACGAAAATATACAAATTCAAATAGAAACTTAGTCCTTGAGCGAAAATTTGGGCAGCACGCCCTTTGTGTTTACCTAATTTTCCAGCCATTTTGGCTTCATTATTTTTCTCATTCAAGCCCAAGTTTATACACAACACAAATGCATTTCAATAGCCGTTCCATAGGCTCAAGACAATACAAGGACATAAATCAACTAATAACAAATGCGGAAATGAAGTTTACAAAAAAAACAGATTTGATAGGGTTTTGCGGAATGGGTACATCCGAGGCTACGCTTATCGGATTGAGGTGAAACTTATACCATTTCGAAGCTAAGAGAAAGGGATACAAGATTGAAGAAGGTCACTCAGTCCAGTTTGTAGTGCAACTAGGTCAAAAGATCAGTATACCAAACCAGCACCGTCAAAACAGGTTTACAAACCGCATTCTCGCTCAAATATCACAAGTCAGGCTCCCTAAGTCCAAATCAAGTGATTCCAAAGCCATCCGAAAACTAAGATACAAGGCTACAATTCTTAAGAAGACATCAACAACTAAATCAGAAGCATTCCCAATCAAATTAACCAATTACAGAGGCAATTATCAAGTTCGGGTAGAAACAGGGCAGCAGGGGTAAATCGGTCTTTTCACAGGCTACGTTGCTCTGATTGAGTTGAAATTTTGTAGGCACCTATAAAATATCATTCTATACAACTTTTATGTTTTATGCCAAGCCTAATTCGGCCTCTAACTATGAGTAACAGTACCGGGCAGAACTGAAACATGAAATTCCAGAAATCTGGAAATTTTGGTTTTCAATTGAATTTTCTTCCTTTCCTTGTTCCAATCACTACCAAAGCCCCTTATATAATCTTATATACAACATATACTAACCATACAACAAGTTTAGGCAGAAAATCATCAAACCCTAACTTGCATATATCATCCAAAATCATCACAACAACTTGTATAACTTGTAGTCTAATCAAAACATGAGCTAGATAACATCTTAAACCAGAAATTAAAAGAACAAGAACCATGATCAGATCTTATACCTCAAAACAAAGCTTGAAAGAGTGATACTTCACCACCTTTGGAAATTTTTAGTTCCCCTAGCTTCCCAAGCCCACAACTCACTCTTTAATCGGTTTAGAATTTTGATTCCTCACTTAGATGGTGCAAATCAAGAAGAAAATTGTTTTCTCTTGCTCCCCCTTTCTCTCTCTCTTGTCTCGGCCAAGCTCAAGGAAAAATGAAGAAGAAAGGCTGCTCTATGGTGATTAAAAGGCAAGAAGATTAGGATTAGTCTAAGCCACAAGTTTTGCCAACACTTGGATCAACCACAATCACAAAATTTTCTCTTTCTTCTCCTTGCACTTTTGGCCACAAATTTCGGTCAAAGGCAGCTGGAAATGAGGGGATATTTTGCTCAAATATCAATGAGCTCATGTGGTAAGAAAGTGGTGGTCCAGCGGTGCGTTCAATAGGTAGTGCGCGGTACACGTCGGTTCGCACCGTTTTTCCTTAAATCGCACGTATTAGGGTTTTTACTTCCTATTCACTAACCTTATATCATTGCTTCTAATCACATATTATTTCTCACCTAAAAGTCACTTTTAATCACCAAATTTGATCCTTGCTTCGTACCGAAAAATCATCCGGTGAAAAATCGCGAAAACCCTAATTTGCTCCAGTCTTGAAACCGAAAAGTGAAACCCTACTTTCTAGGTTCATTTGCACTTATTATGGAATTACTGGGTAGTAGGCTATAATAAATGAATAATTTCCAAATAAAAGGCATTTTTGAGAAAAATATAAGAAATTTGCGAGTCCTCACACTCTCTCCCCCTTAAAAGAATTTCGACCTCGAAATTCATACCTTCCGTCGCCTCGGAGGACCCCAGAACTCGGTGCTGATCTACGGCATAAACTTGTGTTGATACCTTTGTTCGGTTTCCTCTTTCATGAATTTGTTTCAGTTTGGTTCCTTCCACTTGTTGAGTACTACCCTCTCGTGGCTGTTTCTTCGGGCAATTGCTAAGTTGATGATTGCTACTCCCACAAATCAAACATTTTCCCCCTTTTCGCCAGCAATCATTCTCAGTGTGATTTGCCTTTCCACAGTATCCACAGGCCAATCGAGGAACTACTGTTGGATCTTCTCGAGAAATGTCCTTTGATCCGATCTGACTTCCTTTCATGGACCTTTCATCGACTGCTCTTAATGTCCAAGGTGGGCGAGGTGAATGGTTCACTTTTTGCACTTTGGAGAGCAGTATCTTTTCTCCAGATTCCTCAGGTATACTGCTGGATGTATCTCTTTTCCGCGTTTGAAAGGCTTTTACTTGGGCTTTCACATCCTCAATTCTTTGGGCCTTCTCAAGAGCCTCTGTAAACGTATTAACTTGAACTGCCGCTAATGCCTCCTGGATTTCCAAATTTAGTCCTTGTATAAATCGTCTTATTCTCCGTCGCTCCGTTACCACCAATTCGGAAGCGAATTTAGACAGTCTAGTAAATTTGGTCTCATATTCAGCCACACTTAGGGTTCCCTGACGCAACCCAATAAATTCGTCATCCCTCCTTTCTTGGACTAAAGGTGGGAGATACTTTTCATTAAATTCCCTTACAAAGTTCGCCCATGTCCATACCGTCTGTTCTCTTTCCCACTTGGCCTTAATTACATTCCACCACGCGCGGGCTGGTCCTTCGAATTGAAATACAGCAAAAATTTACTTGTCTTTGCTCCGTGTAATTCAAAGCCGCGAAGATATTAATCATTGCCTCCAACCACTGCTCAGCTATATCTGGATCAGGGCCTCCTTGAAATTTCGGAGGTAGAAACTTTTGGAACCTCTCAAGAGCCTTATCCTCTCCGATCTCAGGATTCCGGGGTTGATTCACTGGCATTTGACCTTGTTGATCTACCAGTCGTGCCAGGATATTTGTCATTTGTTGCATCGCCGTCGCCATTTGATCTCCAGCCTCAACCCTCGGTCCCTGTTCTTGCTCGGCCACTGTTTCTCTTTCTTCTCTCGGTTCTTGAGCTTGCCTATCTCCACGGCCACGACTAGCTCCACGTCCACGGCTACGTCTCCCGTCCATATATATGTTTTCCCCCTCTCTTTTCTTTTCTTTTCCCCCAAAAAGGTAATTTAGTGAATAAACACAGTAAATTGACTACAGTAACAAATTCTAGCATTCCAAATACACAAATCAATATATACGCACATAACACGCCATATCAAGAAGACGGATAAGCAAATACACAAATACATATCAAGTTGGACAGATAACCATGTACACACAGGTATACTAACGTCATGTAGTAACAATATACAGGTAAATCAAAAGGAAAAGGTAAAGTCGTCCCAGTATCAGCCCGTCCGGTCTCTCACGTCACTTACTATCCAAACTAGATGTCCCTGACCTCTTGTGCTCATTCTAGTCAGACAAAGCCTGTTCATGTTCCCAAAATACAAGTCTCAAGTCCTTAGCAGCGCCGTAACTCTAGAGTACTCAGGCACGAGAATCCGAAATAAGATAATTCACATCTCGAGCTGCAGTCCCAAGAGTAAACTATCTACAATCGGAATTCCTACCTGACATACCTATCTATGGTCCTCAGATACCATGAGAAAGATTTAAGACCTATAACATTCGCAATTCATAGCTTCACTTAGTCCTTCATACTTATTCACCACTTAGTCCAGGGTCACTCCGCACAGAGACCACGCGAAGCAGCTATAGGTTTTATCCCTCAATCGCTTAACTTTCAAGTCAAATCGAATCCCACAGTCCGGCATCCTAAACTTCAAGCCCAGGATACACTACAGATATCTGAAGCCTAAGCTCTGATACCACCTGTGACGGCCCCACCTTTCCCTAGGGCGTACCCCAGGGTTCGGCGGACCGCCTGCCCAACTCTCGCCGGGACTCACTCATTCACTACAGTCCTCACTTAAAATCTGAATAAATCACAAGAATAAATAGGGCAACGATCCAGAACTTAAAGCGAAACTTATATACATTGCCATCCCCAAAAGGGAGTGTAAAGATCGAATATACAAAGGTTCTCAATCCTTCATACGTCCAGCCCGTGCCAAGCACTAGGCGAGAACCACTACAAAAGAAACAAAAGAAACAAAAGAACTAGACTGGCTAGTCTATGCTCTCATTCTGCTCGCCGTCCCCTGTTAAGGAAAACAAAACTAAAGGGGTGAGCTAAAAGCTCAGTGAGGTTCCGAACAGATAATCAAACAATCAATTCAATACATTAAACATGGAGTATCAATAATTCAAGAAACATTTACAATGGAAAGCGATAGTAACATTCATTAAAAGGATACGGGCTCACATGGAGCTATTCGTTCGTTCGTTCGTTCTCCAGACATTTCCCCTTATTCCTCCAATTATTTGAAAATTTCCTTTTTGAGAAGTAAACCCTCGTGCCTTCGTTCGTTCATTCATCCCCTTCCGGACGTTGACCGGACTCCACCCATCCGGACGTTGGCCGGACTCCACCCATCCGGACGTAGCCGGACTACAAGGTAATACTCGAATATACCAAATTCACCCAGGGTCACCATATCGCCCGACCGAGTCCGCTTCTGGCTCGAGTCGATCGGTAACGAAGGGCAGGGCCCAGTTCAGCCAAACGGCTTACATTCATGCGCAACTAGCATTTAATCATTTAATCATTGAAAATTTCACATTTATTTAGGTCGAGTGCGATAAAGTACACACTCGCCTAGAAAACTCGTTTTAACAATCATTAAAAGCACTTAACACATTATCAATCAATAATAACAAGCCAATAAGTCAAGGAAATATAACAAACAAAGAACACTCACCTAGTTATGCAAAATAACGTGCAAAATATCCTTCCGGATATTACCCTTAGTCACCAATGAAACCTAAGATTGAACAAGAGAACATATTACAGTTTATCGAGCAAAACATTTAAGGGGAAACGAAGAAACCCGACTAATTAGGAGTAAAACGTGTAAAGATAACTTTCAAGTAAAAATAGGGTTATTTGGACCCAAGGATGAAAATAACTAGGGTTTCAAAATCAATCGCAAAACCAAGCTCAAAAGGCTTATAGAATTCCAACGGAAAACATTTGACTAACGACAAATCAAAAGACAAATAGATAGGCTAAGAAAATATTCTTTCGGAATCGTAAAGAATCGTTTGTATGACTAAAAGTCACTATATATTCAAGTAGAGGTTATATAACATGGGTTTTGATGAAAATCATATGGAAAAGGAAGACTCTTAAAACCGTACTTGAAAGTAGTTCACTTGTGGCCGATAAAACCCTAACTCATACTTCTATATTTTGGGTACAGAGTAAGTAAACATTTGGCGTTTCAAATTGAAGAGGTATCATGTTTTGGAATGGTAAAACGATCATAGTATTTGCCAAACGAAAATATACAAATTCAAATAGAAACTTAGTCCTTGAGCGAAAATTTGGGCAGCACGCCCTTTGTGTTTACCTAATTTTCCAGCCATTTTGGCTTCATTATTTTTCTCATTCAAGCCCAAGTTTATACACAACACAAATGCATTTCAATAGCCGTTCCATAGGCTCAAGACAATACAAGGACATAAATCAACTAATAACAAATGCGGAAATGAAGTTTACAAAAAAAACAGATTTGATAGGGTTTTGCGGAATGGGCACATCCGAGGCTACGCTTATCGGATTGAGGTGAAACTTATACCATTTCGAAGCTAAGAGAAAGGGATACAAGATTGAAGAAGGTCACTCAGTCCAGTTTGCAGTGCAACTAGGTCAAAAGATCAGTATACCAAACCAGCACCGTCAAAACAGGTTTACAAACCGCATTCTCGCTCAAATATCACAAGTCAGGCTCCCTAAGTCCAAATCAAGTGATTCCAAAGCCATCCGAAAACTAAGATACAAGGCTACAATTCTTAAGAAGACATCAACAACTAAATCAGAAGCATTCCCAATCAAATTAACCAATTACAGAGGCAATTATCAAGTTCGGGTAGAAACAGGGCAGCAGGGGTAAATCGGTCTTTTCACAGGCTACGTTGCTCTGATTGAGTTGAAATTTTGTAGGCACCTATAAAATATCATTCTATACAACTTTTATGTTTTATGCCAAGCCTAATTCGGCCTCTAACTATGAGTAACAGTACCGGGCAGAACTGAAACATGAAATTCCAGAAATCTGGAAATTTTGGTTTTCAATTGAATTTTCTTCCTTTCCTTGTTCCAATCACTACCAAAGCCCCTTATATAATCTTATATACAACATATACTAACCATACAACAAGTTTAGGCAGAAAATCATCAAACCCTAACTTGCATATATCATCCAAAATCATCACAACAACTTGTATAACTTGTAGTCTAATCAAAACATGAGCTAGATAACATCTTAAACCAGAAATTAAAAGAACAAGAACCATGATCAGATCTTATACCTCAAAACAAAGCTTGAAAGAGTGATACTTCACCACCTTTGGAAATTTTTAGTTCCCCTAGCTTCCCAAGCCCACAACTCACTCTTTAATCGGTTTAGAATTTTGATTCCTCACTTAGATGGTGCAAATCAAGAAGAAAATTGTTTTCTCTTGCTCCCCCTTTCTCTCTCTCTTGTCTCGGCCAAGCTCAAGGAAAAATGAAGAAGAAAGGCTGCTCTATGGTGATTAAAAGGCAAGAAGATTAGGATTAGTCTAAGCCACAAGTTTTGCCAACACTTGGATCAACCACAATCACAAAATTTTCTCTTTCTTCTCCTTGCACTTTTGGCCACAAATTTCGGTCAAAGGCAGCTGGAAATGAGGGGATATTTTGCTCAAATATCAATGAGCTCATGTGGTAAGAAAGTGGTGGTCCAGCGGTGCGTTCAATAGGTAGTGCGCGGTACACGTCGGTTCGCACCGTTTTTCCTTAAATCGCACGTATTAGGGTTTTTACTTCCTATTCACTAACCTTATATCATTGCTTCTAATCACATATTATTTCTCACCTAAAAGTCACTTTTAATCACCAAATTTGATCCTTGCTTCGTACCGAAAAATCATCCGGTGAAAAATCGCGAAAACCCTAATTTGCTCCAGTCTTGAAACCGAAAAGTGAAACCCTACTTTCTAGGTTCATTTGCACTTATTATGGAATTACTGGGTAGTAGGCTATAATAAATGAATAATTTCCAAATAAAAGGCATTTTTGAGAAAAATATAAGAAATTTGCGAGTCCTCACACTCTCTCCCCCTTAAAAGAATTTCGACCTCGAAATTCATACCTTCCGTCGCCTCGGAGGACCCCAGAACTCGGTGCTGATCTACGGCATAAACTTGTGTTGATACCTTTGTTCGGTTTCCTCTTTCATGAATTTGTTTCAGTTTGGTTCCTTCCACTTGTTGAGTACTACCCTCTCGTGGCTGTTTCTTCGGGCAATTGCTAAGTTGATGATTGCTACTCCCACAAATCAAACATTTTCCCCCTTTTCGCCAGCAATCATTCTCAGTGTGATTTGCCTTTCCACAGTATCCACAGGCCAATCGAGGAACTAGTGTTGGATCTTCTCGAGAAATGTCCTTTGATCCGATCTGACTTCCTTTCATGGACCTTTCATCGACTGCTCTTAATGTCCAAGGTGGGCGAGGTGAATGGTTCACTTTTTGCACTTTGGAGAGCAGTATCTTTTCTCCAGATTCCTCAGGTATACTGCTGGATGTATCTCTTTTCCGCGTTTGAAAGGCTTTTACTTGGGCTTTCACATCCTCAATTCTTTGGGCCTTCTCAAGAGCCTCTGTAAACGTATTAACTTGAACTGCCGCTAATGCCTCCTGGATTTCCAAATTTAGTCCTTGTATAAATCGTCTTATTCTCCGTCGCTCCGTTACCACCAATTCGGAAGCGAATTTAGACAGTCTAGTAAATTTGGTCTCATATTCAGCCACACTTAGGGTTCCCTGACGCAACCCAATAAATTCGTCATCCCTCCTTTCTTGGACTAAAGGTGGGAGATACTTTTCATTAAATTCCCTTACAAAGTTCGCCCATGTCCATACCGTCTGTTCTCTTTCCCACTTGGCCTTAATTACATTCCACCACGCGCGGGCTGGTCCTTCGAATTGAAATACAGCAAAAATTTACTTGTCTTTGCTCCGTGTAATTCAAAGCCGCGAAGATATTAATCATTGCCTCCAACCACTGCTCAGCTATATCTGGATCAGGCCCTCCTTGAAATTTCGGAGGTAGAAACTTTTGGAACCTCTCAAGAGCCTTATCCTCTCCGATCTCAGGATTCCGGGGTTGATTCACTGGCATTTGACCTTGTTGATCTACCAGTCGTGCCAGGATATTTGTCATTTGTTGCATCGCCGTCGCCATTTGATCTCCAGCCTCAACCCTCGGTCCCTGTTCTTGCTCGGCCACTGTTTCTCTTTCTTCTCTCGGTTCTTGAGCTTGCCTAGCTCCACGGCCACGACTAGCTCCACGTCCACGGCTACGTCTCCCGTCCATATATATGTTTTCCCCCTCTCTTTTCTTTTCTTTTCCCCCAAAAAGGTAATTTAGTGAATAAACACAGTAAATTGACTACAGTAACAAATTCTAGCATTCCAAATACACAAATCAATATATACGCACATAACACGCCATATCAAGAAGACGGATAAGCAAATACACAAATACATATCAAGTTGGACAGATAACCATGTACACACAGGTATACTAACGTCATGTAGTAACAATATACAGGTAAATCAAAAGGAAAAGGTAAAGTCGTCCCAGTATCAGCCCGTCCGGTCTCTCACGTCACTTACTATCCAAACTAGATGTCCCTGACCTCTTGTGCTCATTCTAGTCAGACAAAGCCTGTTCATGTTCCCAAAATACAAGTCTCAAGTCCTTAGCAGCGCCGTAACTCTAGAGTACTCAGGCACGAGAATCCGAAATAAGATAATTCACATCTCGAGCTGCAGTCCCAAGAGTAAACTATCTACAATCGGAATTCCTACCTGACATACCTATCTATGGTCCTCAGATACCATGAGAAAGATTTAAGACCTATAACATTCGCAATTCATAGCTTCACTTAGTCCTTCATACTTATTCACCACTTAGTCCAGGGTCACTCCGCACAGAGACCACGCGAAGCAGCTATAGGTTTTATCCCTCAATCGCTTAACTTTCAAGTCAAATCGAATCCCACAGTCCGGCATCCTAAACTTCAAGCCCAGGATACACTACAGATATCTGAAGCCTAAGCTCTGATACCACCTGTGACGGCCCCACCTTTCCCTAGGGCGTACCCCAGGGTTCGGCGGACCGCCTGCCCAACTCTCGCCGGGACTCACTCATTCACTACAGTCCTCACTTAAAATCTGAATAAATCACAAGAATAAATAGGGCAACGATCCAGAACTTAAAGCGAAACTTATATACATTGCCATCCCCAAAAGGGAGTGTAAAGATCGAATATACAAAGGTTCTCAATCCTTCATACGTCCAGCCCGTGCCAAGCACTAGGCGAGAACCACTACAAAAGAAACAAAAGAAACAAAAGAACTAGACTGGCTAGTCTATGCTCTCATTCTGCTCGCCGTCCCCTGTTAAGGAAAACAAAACTAAAGGGGTGAGCTAAAAGCTCAGTGAGGTTCCGAACAGATAATCAAACAATCAATTCAATACATTAAACATGGAGTATCAATAATTCAAGAAACATTTACAATGGAAAGCGATAGTAACATTCATTAAAAGGATACGGGCTCACATGGAGCTATTCGTTCGTTCGTTCGTTCTCCAGACATTTCCCCTTATTCCTCCAATTATTTGAAAATTTCCTTTTTGAGAAGTAAACCCTCGTGCCTTCGTTCGTTCATTCATCCCCTTCCGGACGTTGACCGGACTCCACCCATCCGGACGTTGGCCGGACTCCACCCATCCGGACGTAGCCGGACTACAAGGTAATACTCGAATATACCAAATTCACCCAGGGTCACCATATCGCCCGACCGAGTCCGCTTCTGGCTCGAGTCGATCGGTAACGAAGGGCAGGGCCCAGTTCAGCCAAACGGCTTACATTCATGCGCAACTAGCATTTAATCATTTAATCATTGAAAATTTCACATTTATTTAGGTCGAGTGCGATAAAGTACACACTCGCCTAGAAAACTCGTTTTAACAATCATTAAAAGCACTTAACACATTATCAATCAATAATAACAAGCCAATAAGTCAAGGAAATATAACAAACAAAGAACACTCACCTAGTTATGCAAAATAACGTGCAAAATATCCTTCCGGATATTACCCTTAGTCACCAATGAAACCTAAGATTGAACAAGAGAACATATTACAGTTTATCGAGCAAAACATTTAAGGGGAAACGAAGAAACCCGACTAATTAGGAGTAAAACGTGTAAAGATAACTTTCAAGTAAAAATAGGGTTGTTTGGACCCAAGGATGAAAATAACTAGGGTTTCAAAATCAATCGCAAAACCAAGCTCAAAAGGCTTATAGAATTCCAACGGAAAACATTTGACTAACGACAAATCAAAAGACAAATAGATAGGCTAAGAAAATATTCTTTCGGAATCGTAAAGAATCGTTTGTATGACTAAAAGTCACTATATATTCAAGTAGAGGTTATATAACATGGGTTTTGATGAAAATCATATGGAAAAGGAAGACTCTTAAAACCGTACTTGAAAGTAGTTCACTTGTGGCCGATAAAACCCTAACTCATACTTCTATATTTTGGGTACAGAGTAAGTAAACATTTGGCGTTTCAAATTGAAGAGGTATCATGTTTTGGAATGGTAAAACGATCATAGTATTTGCCAAACGAAAATATACAAATTCAAATAGAAACTTAGTCCTTGAGCGAAAATTTGGGCAGCACGCCCTTTGTGTTTACCTAATTTTCCAGCCATTTTGGCTTCATTATTTTTCTCATTCAAGCCCAAGTTTATACACAACACAAATGCATTTCAATAGCCGTTCCATAGGCTCAAGACAATACAAGGACATAAATCAACTAATAACAAATGCGGAAATGAAGTTTACAAAAAAAACAGATTTGATAGGGTTTTGCGGAATGGGCACATCCGAGGCTACGCTTATCGGATTGAGGTGAAACTTATACCATTTCGAAGCTAAGAGAAAGGGATACAAGATTGAAGAAGGTCACTCAGTCCAGTTTGCAGTGCAACTAGGTCAAAAGATCAGTATACCAAACCAGCACCGTCAAAACAGGTTTACAAACCGCATTCTCGCTCAAATATCACAAGTCAGGCTCCCTAAGTCCAAATCAAGTGATTCCAAAGCCATCCGAAAACTAAGATACAAGGCTACAATTCTTAAGAAGACATCAACAACTAAATCAGAAGCATTCCCAATCAAATTAACCAATTACAGAGGCAATTATCAAGTTCGGGTAGAAACAGGGCAGCAGGGGTAAATCGGTCTTTTCACAGGCTACGTTGCTCTGATTGAGTTGAAATTTTGTAGGCACCTATAAAATATCATTCTATACAACTTTTATGTTTTATGCCAAGCCTAATTCGGCCTCTAACTATGAGTAACAGTACCGGGCAGAACTGAAACATGAAATTCCAGAAATCTGGAAATTTTGGTTTTCAATTGAATTTTCTTCCTTTCCTTGTTCCAATCACTACCAAAGCCCCTTATATAATCTTATATACAACATATACTAACCATACAACAAGTTTAGGCAGAAAATCATCAAACCCTAACTTGCATATATCATCCAAAATCATCACAACAACTTGTATAACTTGTAGTCTAATCAAAACATGAGCTAGATAACATCTTAAACCAGAAATTAAAAGAACAAGAACCATGATCAGATCTTATACCTCAAAACAAAGCTTGAAAGAGTGATACTTCACCACCTTTGGAAATTTTTAGTTCCCCTAGCTTCCCAAGCCCACAACTCACTCTTTAATCGGTTTAGAATTTTGATTCCTCACTTAGATGGTGCAAATCAAGAAGAAAATTGTTTTCTCTTGCTCCCCCTTTCTCTCTCTCTTGTCTCGGCCAAGCTCAAGGAAAAATGAAGAAGAAAGGCTGCTCTATGGTGATTAAAAGGCAAGAAGATTAGGATTAGTCTAAGCCACAAGTTTTGCCAACACTTGGATCAACCACAATCACAAAATTTTCTCTTTCTTCTCCTTGCACTTTTGGCCACAAATTTCGGTCAAAGGCAGCTGGAAATGAGGGGATATTTTGCTCAAATATCAATGAGCTCATGTGGTAAGAAAGTGGTGGTCCAGCGGTGCGTTCAATAGGTAGTGCGCGGTACACGTCGGTTCGCACCGTTTTTCCTTAAATCGCACGTATTAGGGTTTTTACTTCCTATTCACTAACCTTATATCATTGCTTCTAATCACATATTATTTCTCACCTAAAAGTCACTTTTAATCACCAAATTTGATCCTTGCTTCGTACCGAAAAATCATCCGGTGAAAAATCGCGAAAACCCTAATTTGCTCCAGTCTTGAAACCGAAAAGTGAAACCCTACTTTCTAGGTTCATTTGCACTTATTATGGAATTACTGGGTAGTAGGCTATAATAAATGAATAATTTCCAAATAAAAGGCATTTTTGAGAAAAATATAAGAAATTTGCGAGTCCTCACACTCTCTCCCCCTTAAAAGAATTTCGACCTCGAAATTCATACCTTCCGTCGCCTCGGAGGACCCCAGAACTCGGTGCTGATCTACGGCATAAACTTGTGTTGATACCTTTGTTCGGTTTCCTCTTTCATGAATTTGTTTCAGTTTGGTTCCTTCCACTTGTTGAGTACTACCCTCTCGTGGCTGTTTCTTCGGGCAATTGCTAAGTTGATGATTGCTACTCCCACAAATCAAACATTTTCCCCCTTTTCGCCAGCAATCATTCTCAGTGTGATTTGCCTTTCCACAGTATCCACAGGCCAATCGAGGAACTAGTGTTGGATCTTCTCGAGAAATGTCCTTTGATCCGATCTGACTTCCTTTCATGGACCTTTCATCGACTGCTCTTAATGTCCAAGGTGGGCGAGGTGAATGGTTCACTTTTTGCACTTTGGAGAGCAGTATCTTTTCTCCAGATTCCTCAGGTATACTGCTGGATGTATCTCTTTTCCGCGTTTGAAAGGCTTTTACTTGGGCTTTCACATCCTCAATTCTTTGGGCCTTCTCAAGAGCCTCTGTAAACGTATTAACTTGAACTGCCGCTAATGCCTCCTGGATTTCCAAATTTAGTCCTTGTATAAATCGTCTTATTCTCCGTCGCTCCGTTACCACCAATTCGGAAGCGAATTTAGACAGTCTAGTAAATTTGGTCTCATATTCAGCCACACTTAGGGTTCCCTGACGCAACCCAATAAATTCGTCATCCCTCCTTTCTTGGACTAAAGGTGGGAGATACTTTTCATTAAATTCCCTTACAAAGTTCGCCCATGTCCATACCGTCTGTTCTCTTTCCCACTTGGCCTTAATTACATTCCACCACGCGCGGGCTGGTCCTTCGAATTGAAATACAGCAAAAATTTACTTGTCTTTGCTCCGTGTAATTCAAAGCCGCGAAGATATTAATCATTGCCTCCAACCACTGCTCAGCTATATCTGGATCAGGCCCTCCTTGAAATTTCGGAGGTAGAAACTTTTGGAACCTCTCAAGAGCCTTATCCTCTCCGATCTCAGGATTCCGGGGTTGATTCACTGGCATTTGACCTTGTTGATCTACCAGTCGTGCCAGGATATTTGTCATTTGTTGCATCGCCGTCGCCATTTGATCTCCAGCCTCAACCCTCGGTCCCTGTTCTTGCTCGGCCACTGTTTCTCTTTCTTCTCTCGGTTCTTGAGCTTGCCTAGCTCCACGGCCACGACTAGCTCCACGTCCACGGCTACGTCTCCCGTCCATATATATGTTTTCCCCCTCTCTTTTCTTTTCTTTTCCCCCAAAAAGGTAATTTAGTGAATAAACACAGTAAATTGACTACAGTAACAAATTCTAGCATTCCAAATACACAAATCAATATATACGCACATAACACGCCATATCAAGAAGACGGATAAGCAAATACACAAATACATATCAAGTTGGACAGATAACCATGTACACACAGGTATACTAACGTCATGTAGTAACAATATACAGGTAAATCAAAAGGAAAAGGTAAAGTCGTCCCAGTATCAGCCCGTCCGGTCTCTCACGTCACTTACTATCCAAACTAGATGTCCCTGACCTCTTGTGCTCATTCTAGTCAGACAAAGCCTGTTCATGTTCCCAAAATACAAGTCTCAAGTCCTTAGCAGCGCCGTAACTCTAGAGTACTCAGGCACGAGAATCCGAAATAAGATAATTCACATCTCGAGCTGCAGTCCCAAGAGTAAACTATCTACAATCGGAATTCCTACCTGACATACCTATCTATGGTCCTCAGATACCATGAGAAAGATTTAAGACCTATAACATTCGCAATTCATAGCTTCACTTAGTCCTTCATACTTATTCACCACTTAGTCCAGGGTCACTCCGCACAGAGACCACGCGAAGCAGCTATAGGTTTTATCCCTCAATCGCTTAACTTTCAAGTCAAATCGAATCCCACAGTCCGGCATCCTAAACTTCAAGCCCAGGATACACTACAGATATCTGAAGCCTAAGCTCTGATACCACCTGTGACGGCCCCACCTTTCCCTAGGGCGTACCCCAGGGTTCGGCGGACCGCCTGCCCAACTCTCGCCGGGACTCACTCATTCACTACAGTCCTCACTTAAAATCTGAATAAATCACAAGAATAAATAGGGCAACGATCCAGAACTTAAAGCGAAACTTATATACATTGCCATCCCCAAAAGGGAGTGTAAAGATCGAATATACAAAGGTTCTCAATCCTTCATACGTCCAGCCCGTGCCAAGCACTAGGCGAGAACCACTACAAAAGAAACAAAAGAAACAAAAGAACTAGACTGGCTAGTCTATGCTCTCATTCTGCTCGCCGTCCCCTGTTAAGGAAAACAAAACTAAAGGGGTGAGCTAAAAGCTCAGTGAGGTTCCGAACAGATAATCAAACAATCAATTCAATACATTAAACATGGAGTATCAATAATTCAAGAAACATTTACAATGGAAAGCGATAGTAACATTCATTAAAAGGATACGGGCTCACATGGAGCTATTCGTTCGTTCGTTCGTTCTCCAGACATTTCCCCTTATTCCTCCAATTATTTGAAAATTTCCTTTTTGAGAAGTAAACCCTCGTGCCTTCGTTCGTTCATTCATCCCCTTCCGGACGTTGACCGGACTCCACCCATCCGGACGTTGGCCGGACTCCACCCATCCGGACGTAGCCGGACTACAAGGTAATACTCGAATATACCAAATTCACCCAGGGTCACCATATCGCCCGACCGAGTCCGCTTCTGGCTCGAGTCGATCGGTAACGAAGGGCAGGGCCCAGTTCAGCCAAACGGCTTACATTCATGCGCAACTAGCATTTAATCATTTAATCATTGAAAATTTCACATTTATTTAGGTCGAGTGCGATAAAGTACACACTCGCCTAGAAAACTCGTTTTAACAATCATTAAAAGCACTTAACACATTATCAATCAATAATAACAAGCCAATAAGTCAAGGAAATATAACAAACAAAGAACACTCACCTAGTTATGCAAAATAACGTGCAAAATATCCTTCCGGATATTACCCTTAGTCACCAATGAAACCTAAGATTGAACAAGAGAACATATTACAGTTTATCGAGCAAAACATTTAAGGGGAAACGAAGAAACCCGACTAATTAGGAGTAAAACGTGTAAAGATAACTTTCAAGTAAAAATAGGGTTGTTTGGACCCAAGGATGAAAATAACTAGGGTTTCAAAATCAATCGCAAAACCAAGCTCAAAAGGCTTATAGAATTCCAACGGAAAACATTTGACTAACGACAAATCAAAAGACAAATAGATAGGCTAAGAAAATATTCTTTCGGAATCGTAAAGAATCGTTTGTATGACTAAAAGTCACTATATATTCAAGTAGAGGTTATATAACAAGGGTTTTGATGAAAATCATATGGAAAAGGAAGACTCTTAAAACCGTACTTGAAAGTAGTTCACTTGTGGCCGATAAAACCCTAACTCATACTTCTATATTTTGGGTACAGAGTAAGTAAACATTTGGCGTTTCAAATTGAAGAGGTATCATGTTTTGGAATGGTAAAACGATCATAGTATTTGCCAAACGAAAATATACAAATTCAAATAGAAACTTAGTCCTTGAGCGAAAATTTGGGCAGCACGCCCTTTGTGTTTACCTAATTTTCCAGCCATTTTGGCTTCATTATTTTTCTCATTCAAGCCCAAGTTTATACACAACACAAATGCATTTCAATAGCCGTTCCATAGGCTCAAGACAATACAAGGACATAAATCAACTAATAACAAATGCGGAAATGAAGTTTACAAAAAAAACAGATTTGATAGGGTTTTGCGGAATGGGCACATCCGAGGCTACGCTTATCGGATTGAGGTGAAACTTATACCATTTCGAAGCTAAGAGAAAGGGATACAAGATTGAAGAAGGTCACTCAGTCCAGTTTGCAGTGCAACTAGGTCAAAAGATCAGTATACCAAACCAGCACCGTCAAAACAGGTTTACAAACCGCATTCTCGCTCAAATATCACAAGTCAGGCTCCCTAAGTCCAAATCAAGTGATTCCAAAGCCATCCGAAAACTAAGATACAAGGCTACAATTCTTAAGAAGACATCAACAACTAAATCAGAAGCATTCCCAATCAAATTAACCAATTACAGAGGCAATTATCAAGTTCGGGTAGAAACAGGGCAGCAGGGGTAAATCGGTCTTTTCACAGGCTACGTTGCTCTGATTGAGTTGAAATTTTGTAGGCACCTATAAAATATCATTCTATACAACTTTTATGTTTTATGCCAAGCCTAATTCGGCCTCTAACTATGAGTAACAGTACCGGGCAGAACTGAAACATGAAATTCCAGAAATCTGGAAATTTTGGTTTTCAATTGAATTTTCTTCCTTTCCTTGTTCCAATCACTACCAAAGCCCCTTATATAATCTTATATACAACATATACTAACCATACAACAAGTTTAGGCAGAAAATCATCAAACCCTAACTTGCATATATCATCCAAAATCATCACAACAACTTGTATAACTTGTAGTCTAATCAAAACATGAGCTAGATAACATCTTAAACCAGAAATTAAAAGAACAAGAACCATGATCAGATCTTATACCTCAAAACAAAGCTTGAAAGAGTGATACTTCACCACCTTTGGAAATTTTTAGTTCCCCTAGCTTCCCAAGCCCACAACTCACTCTTTAATCGGTTTAGAATTTTGATTCCTCACTTAGATGGTGCAAATCAAGAAGAAAATTGTTTTCTCTTGCTCCCCCTTTCTCTCTCTCTTGTCTCGGCCAAGCTCAAGGAAAAATGAAGAAGAAAGGCTGCTCAATGGTGATTAAAAGGCAAGAAGATTAGGATTAGTCTAAGCCACAAGTTTTGCCAACACTTGGATCAACAACAATCACAAAATTTTCTCTTTCTTCTCCTTGCACTTTTGGCCACAAATTTCGGTCAAAGGCAGCTGGAAATGAGGGGATATTTTGCTCAAATATCAATGAGCTCATGTGGTAAGAAAGTGGTGGTCCAGCGGTGCGTTCAATAGGTAGTGCGCGGTACACGTCGGTTCGCACCGTTTTTCCTTAAATCGCACGTATTAGGGTTTTTACTTCCTATTCACTAACCTTATATCATTGCTTCTAATCACATATTATTTCTCACCTAAAAGTCACTTTTAATCACCAAATTTGATCCTTGCTTCGTACCGAAAAATCATCCGGTGAAAAATCGCGAAAACCCTAATTTGCTCCAGTCTTGAAACCGAAAAGTGAAACCCTACTTTCTAGGTTCATTTGCACTTATTATGGAATTACTGGGTAGTAGGCTATAATAAATGAATAATTTCCAAATAAAAGGCATTTTTGAGAAAAATATAAGAAATTTGCGAGTCCTCCTCACACTCTCTCCCCCTTAAAAGAATTTCGACCTCGAAATTCATACCTTCCGTCGCCTCGGAGGACCCCAGAACTCGGTGCTGATCTACGGCATAAACTTGTGTTGATACCTTTGTTCGGTTTCCTCTTTCATGAATTTGTTTCAGTTTGGTTCCTTCCACTTGTTGAGTACTACCCTCTCGTGGCTGTTTCTTCGGGCAATTGCTAAGTTGATGATTGCTACTCCCACAAATCAAACATTTTCCCCCTTTTCGCCAGCAATCATTCTCAGTGTGATTTGCCTTTCCACAGTATCCACAGGCCAATCGAGGAACTACTGTTGGATCTTCTCGAGAAATGTCCTTTGATCCGATCTGACTTCCTTTCATGGACCTTTCATCGACTGCTCTTAATTTCCAAGGTGGGCGAGGTGAATGGTTCACTTTTTGCACTTTGGAGAGCAGTATCTTTTCTCCAGATTCCTCAGGTATACTGCTGGATGTATCTCTTTTCCGCGTTTGAAAGGCTTTTACTTGGGCTTTCACATCCTCAATTCTTTGGGCCTTCTCAAGAGCCTCTGTAAACGTATTAACTTGAACTGCCGCTAATGCCTCCTGGATTTCCAAATTTAGTCCTTGTATAAATCGTCTTATTCTCCGTCGCTCCGTTACCACCAATTCGGAAGCGAATTTAGACAGTCTAGTAAATTTGGTCTCATATTCAGCCACACTTAGGGTTCCCTGACGCAACCCAATAAATTTGTCATCCCTCCTTTCTTGGACTAAAGGTGGGAGATACTTTTCATTAAATTCCCTTACAAAGTTCGCCCATGTCCATACCGTCTGTTCTCTTTCCCACTTGGCCTTAATTACATTCCACCACGCGCGGGCTGGTCCTTCGAATTGAAATACAGCAAAAATTTACTTGTCTTTGCTCCGTGTAATTCAAAGCCGCGAAGATATTAATCATTGCCTCCAACCACTGCTCAGCTATATCTGGATCAGGCCCTCCTTGAAATTTCGGAGGTAGAAACTTTTGGAACCTCTCAAGAGCCTTATCCTCTCCGATCTCAGGATTCCGGGGTTGATTCACTGGCATTTGACCTTGTTGATCTACCAGTCGTGCCAGGATATTTGTCATTTGTTGCATCGCCGTCGCCATTTGATCTCCAGCCTCAACCCTCGGTCCCTGTTCTTGCTCGGCCACTGTTTCTCTTTCTTCTCTCGGTTCTTGAGCTTGCCTAGCTCCACGGCCACGACTAGCTCCACGTCCACGGCTACGTCTCCCGTCCATATATATGTTTTCCCCCTCTCTTTTCTTTTCTTTTCCCCCAAAAAGGTAATTTAGTGAATAAACACAGTAAACTGACTACAGTAACAAATTCTAGCATTCCAAATACACAAATCAATATATACGCACATAACACGCCATATCAAGAAGACGGATAAGCAAATACACAAATACATATCAAGTTGGACAGATAACCATGTACACACAGGTATACTAACGTCATGTAGTAACAATATACAGGTAAATCAAAAGGAAAAGGTAAAGTCGTCCCAGTATCAGCCCGTCCGGTCTCTCACGTCACTTACTATCCAAACTAGATGTCCCTGACCTCTTGTGCTCATTCTAGTCAGACAAAGCCTGTTCATGTTCCCAAAATACAAGTCTCAAGTCCTTAGCAGCGCCGTAACTCTAGAGTACTCAGGCACGAGAATCCGAAATAAGATAATTCACATCTCGAGCTGCAGTCCCAAGAGTAAACTATCTACAATCGGAATTCCTACCTGACATACCTATCTATGGTCCTCAGATACCATGAGAAAGATTTAAGACCTATAACATTCGCAATTCATAGCTTCACTTAGTCCTTCATACTTATTCACCACTTAGTCCAGGGTCACTCCGCACAGAGACCACGCGAAGCAGCTATAGGTTTTATCCCTCAATCGCTTAACTTTCAAGTCAAATCGAATCCCACAGTCCGGCATCCTAAACTTCAAGCCCAGGATACACTACAGATATCTGAAGCCTAAGCTCTGATACCACCTGTGACGGCCCCACCTTTCCCTAGGGCGTACCCCAGGGTTCGGCGGACCGCCTGCCCAACTCTCGCCGGGACTCACTCATTCACTACAGTCCTCACTTAAAATCTGAATAAATCACAAGAATAAATAGGGCAACGATCCAGAACTTAAAGCGAAACTTATATACATTGCCATCCCCAAAAGGGAGTGTAAAGATCGAATATACAAAGGTTCTCAATCCTTCATACGTCCAGCCCGTGCCAAGCACTAGGCGAGAACCACTACAAAAGAAACAAAAGAAACAAAAGAACTAGACTGGCTAGTCTATGCTCTCATTCTGCTCGCCGTCCCCTGTTAAGGAAAACAAAACTAAAGGGGTGAGCTAAAAGCTCAGTGAGGTTCCGAACAGATAATCAAACAATCAATTCAATACATTAAACATGGAGTATCAATAATTCAAGAAACATTTACAATGGAAAGCGATAGTAACATTCATTAAAAGGATACGGGCTCACATGGAGCTATTCGTTCGTTCGTTCGTTCTCCAGACATTTCCCCTTATTCCTCCAATTATTTGAAAATTTCCTTTTTGAGAAGTAAACCCTCGTGCCTTCGTTCGTTCATTCATCCCCTTCCGGACGTTGACCGGACTCCACCCATCCGGACGTTGGCCGGACTCCACCCATCCGGACGTAGCCGGACTACAAGGTAATACTCGAATATACCAAATTCACCCAGGGTCACCATATCGCCCGACCGAGTCCGCTTCTGGCTCGAGTCGATCGGTAACGAAGGGCAGGGCCCAGTTCAGCCAAACGGCTTACATTCATGCGCAACTAGCATTTAATCATTTAATCATTGAAAATTTCACATTTATTTAGGTCGAGTGCGATAAAGTACACACTCGCCTAGAAAACTCGTTTTAACAATCATTAAAAGCACTTAACACATTATCAATCAATAATAACAAGCCAATAAGTCAAGGAAATATAACAAACAAAGAACACTCACCTAGTTATGCAAAATAACGTGCAAAATATCCTTCCGGATATTACCCTTAGTCACCAATGAAACCTAAGATTGAACAAGAGAACATATTACAGTTTATCGAGCAAAACATTTAAGGGGAAACGAAGAAACCCGACTAATTAGGAGTAAAACGTGTAAAGATAACTTTCAAGTAAAAATAGGGTTGTTTGGACCCAAGGATGAAAATAACTAGGGTTTCAAAATCAATCGCAAAACCAAGCTCAAAAGGCTTATAGAATTCCAACGGAAAACATTTGACTAACGACAAATCAAAAGACAAATAGATAGGCTAAGAAAATATTCTTTCGGAATCGTAAAGAATCGTTTGTATGACTAAAAGTCACTATATATTCAAGTAGAGGTTATATAACAAGGGTTTTGATGAAAATCATATGGAAAAGGAAGACTCTTAAAACCGTACTTGAAAGTAGTTCACTTGTGGCCGATAAAACCCTAACTCATACTTCTATATTTTGGGTACAGAGTAAGTAAACATTTGGCGTTTCAAATTGAAGAGGTATCATGTTTTGGAATGGTAAAACGATCATAGTATTTGCCAAACGAAAATATACAAATTCAAATAGAAACTTAGTCCTTGAGCGAAAATTTGGGCAGCACGCCCTTTGTGTTTACCTAATTTTCCAGCCATTTTGGCTTCATTATTTTTCTCATTCAAGCCCAAGTTTATACACAACACAAATGCATTTCAATAGCCGTTCCATAGGCTCAAGACAATACAAGGACATAAATCAACTAATAACAAATGCGGAAATGAAGTTTACAAAAAAAACAGATTTGATAGGGTTTTGCGGAATGGGCACATCCGAGGCTACGCTTATCGGATTGAGGTGAAACTTATACCATTTCGAAGCTAAGAGAAAGGGATACAAGATTGAAGAAGGTCACTCAGTCCAGTTTGCAGTGCAACTAGGTCAAAAGATCAGTATACCAAACCAGCACCGTCAAAACAGGTTTACAAACCGCATTCTCGCTCAAATATCACAAGTCAGGCTCCCTAAGTCCAAATCAAGTGATTCCAAAGCCATCCGAAAACTAAGATACAAGGCTACAATTCTTAAGAAGACATCAACAACTAAATCAGAAGCATTCCCAATCAAATTAACCAATTACAGAGGCAATTATCAAGTTCGGGTAGAAACAGGGCAGCAGGGGTAAATCGGTCTTTTCACAGGCTACGTTGCTCTGATTGAGTTGAAATTTTGTAGGCACCTATAAAATATCATTCTATACAACTTTTATGTTTTATGCCAAGCCTAATTCGGCCTCTAACTATGAGTAACAGTACCGGGCAGAACTGAAACATGAAATTCCAGAAATCTGGAAATTTTGGTTTTCAATTGAATTTTCTTCCTTTCCTTGTTCCAATCACTACCAAAGCCCCTTATATAATCTTATATACAACATATACTAACCATACAACAAGTTTAGGCAGAAAATCATCAAACCCTAACTTGCATATATCATCCAAAATCATCACAACAACTTGTATAACTTGTAGTCTAATCAAAACATGAGCTAGATAACATCTTAAACCAGAAATTAAAAGAACAAGAACCATGATCAGATCTTATACCTCAAAACAAAGCTTGAAAGAGTGATACTTCACCACCTTTGGAAATTTTTAGTTCCCCTAGCTTCCCAAGCCCACAACTCACTCTTTAATCGGTTTAGAATTTTGATTCCTCACTTAGATGGTGCAAATCAAGAAGAAAATTGTTTTCTCTTGCTCCCCCTTTCTCTCTCTCTTGTCTCGGCCAAGCTCAAGGAAAAATGAAGAAGAAAGGCTGCTCAATGGTGATTAAAAGGCAAGAAGATTAGGATTAGTCTAAGCCACAAGTTTTGCCAACACTTGGATCAACAACAATCACAAAATTTTCTCTTTCTTCTCCTTGCACTTTTGGCCACAAATTTCGGTCAAAGGCAGCTGGAAATGAGGGGATATTTTGCTCAAATATCAATGAGCTCATGTGGTAAGAAAGTGGTGGTCCAGCGGTGCGTTCAATAGGTAGTGCGCGGTACACGTCGGTTCGCACCGTTTTTCCTTAAATCGCACGTATTAGGGTTTTTACTTCCTATTCACTAACCTTATATCATTGCTTCTAATCACATATTATTTCTCACCTAAAAGTCACTTTTAATCACCAAATTTGATCCTTGCTTCGTACCGAAAAATCATCCGGTGAAAAATCGCGAAAACCCTAATTTGCTCCAGTCTTGAAACCGAAAAGTGAAACCCTACTTTCTAGGTTCATTTGCACTTATTATGGAATTACTGGGTAGTAGGCTATAATAAATGAATAATTTCCAAATAAAAGGCATTTTTGAGAAAAATATAAGAAATTTGCGAGTCCTCCTCACACTCTCTCCCCCTTAAAAGAATTTCGACCTCGAAATTCATACCTTCCGTCGCCTCGGAGGACCCCAGAACTCGGTGCGGATCTACGGCATAAACTTGTGTTGATACCTTTGTTCGGTTTCCTCTTTCATGAATTTGTTTCAGTTTGGTTCCTTCCACTTGTTGAGTACTACCCTCTCGTGGCTGTTTCTTCGGGCAATTGCTAAGTTGATGATTGCTACTCCCACAAATCAAACATTTTCCCCCTTTTCGCCAGCAATCATTCTCAGTGTGATTTGCCTTTCCACAGTATCCACAGGCCAATCGAGGAACTACTGTTGGATCTTCTCGAGAAATGTCCTTTGATCCGATCTGACTTCCTTTCATGGACCTTTCATCGACTGCTCTTAATGTCCAAGGTGGGCGAGGTGAATGGTTCACTTTTTGCACTTTAGAGAGCAGTATCTTTTCTCCAGATTCCTCAGGTATACTGCTGGATGTATCTCTTTTCCGCGTTTGAAAGGCTTTTACTTGGGCTTTCACATCCTCAATTCTTTGGGCCTTCTCAAGAGCCTCTGTAAACGTATTAACTTGAACTGCCGCTAATGCCTCCTGGATTTCCAAATTTAGTCCTTGTATAAATCGTCTTATTCTCCGTCGCTCCGTTACCACCAATTCGGAAGCGAATTTAGACAGTCTAGTAAATTTGGTCTCATATTCAGCCACACTTAGGGTTCCCTGACGCAACCCAATAAATTCGTCATCCCTCCTTTCTTGGACTAAAGGTGGGAGATACTTTTCATTAAATTCCCTTACAAAGTTCGCCCATGTCCATACCGTCTGTTCTCTTTCCCACTTGGCCTTAATTACATTCCACCACGCGCGGGCTGGTCCTTCGAATTGAAATACAGCAAAAATTTACTTGTCTTTGCTCCGTGTAATTCAAAGCCGCGAAGATATTAATCATTGCCTCCAACTACTGCTCAGCTATATCTGGATCAGGCCCTCTTTGAAATTTCGGAGGTAGAAACTTTTGGAACCTCTCAAGAGCCTTATCCTCTCCGATCTCAGGATTCCGGGGTTGATTCACTGGCATTTGACCTTGTTGATCTACCAGTCGTGCCAGGATATTTGTCATTTGTTGCATCGCCGTCGCCATTTGATCTCCAGCCTCAACCCTCGGTCCCTGTTCTTGCTCGGACACTGTTTCTCTTTCTTCTCTCGGTTCTTGAGCTTGCCTAGCTCCACGGCCACGACTAGCTCCACGTCCACGACTACGTCTCCCGTCCATATATATGTTTTCCCCCTCTCTTTTCTTTTCTTTTCCCCCAAAAAGGTAATTTAGTGAATAAACACAGTAAACTGACTACAGTAACAAATTCTAGCATTCCAAATACACAAATCAATATATACGCACATAACACGCCATATCAAGAAGACGGATAAGCAAATACACAAATACATATCAAGTTGGACAGATAACCATGTACACACAGGTATACTAACGTCATGTAGTAACAATATACAGGTAAATCAAAAGGAAAAGGTAAAGTCGTCCCAGTATCAGCCCGTCCGGTCTCTCACGTCACTTACTATCCAAACTAGATGTCCCTGACCTCTTGTGCTCATTCTAGTCAGACAAAGCCTGTTCATGTTCCCAAAATACAAGTCTCAAGTCCTTAGCAGCGCCGTAACTCTAGAGTACTCAGGCACGAGAATCCGAAATAAGATAATTCACATCTCGAGCTGCAGTCCCAAGAGTAAACTATCTACAATCGGAATTCCTACCTGACATACCTATCTATGGTCCTCAGATACCATGAGAAAGATTTAAGACCTATAACATTCGCAATTCATAGCTTCACTTAGTCCTTCATACTTATTCACCACTTAGTCCAGGGTCACTCCGCACATAGACCACGCGAAGCAGCTATAGGTTTTATCCCTCAATCGCTTAACTTTCAAGTCAAATCGAATCCCACAGTCCGGCATCCTAAACTTCAAGCCCAGGATACACTACAGATATCTGAAGCCTAAGCTCTGATACCACCTGTGACGGCCCCACCTTTCCCTAGGGCGTACCCCAGGGTTCGGCGGACCGCCTGCCCAACTCTCGCCGGGACTCACTCATTCACTACAGTCCTCACTTAAAATCTGAATAAATCACAAGAATAAATAGGGCAACGATCCAGAACTTAAAGCGAAACTTATATACATTGCCATCCCCAAAAGGGAGTGTAAAGATCGAATATACAAAGGTTCTCAATCCTTCATACGTCCAGCCCGTGCCAAACACTAGGCGAGAACCACTACAAAAGAAACAAAAGAAACAAAAGAACTAGACTGGCTAGTCTATGCTCTCATTCTGCTCGCCGTCCCCTGTTAAGGAAAACAAAACTAAAGGGGTGAGCTAAAAGCTCAGTGAGGTTCCGAACAGATAATCAAACAATCAATTCAATACATTAAACATGGAGTATCAATAATTCAAGAAACATTTACAATGGAAAGCGATAGTAACATTCATTAAAAGGATACGGGCTCACATGGAGCTATTCGTTCGTTCGTTCGTTCTCCAGACATTTCCCCTTATTCCTCCAATTATTTGAAAATTTCCTTTTTGAGAAGTAAACCCTCGTGCCTTCGTTCGTTCATTCATCCCCTTCCGGACGTTGACCGGACTCCACCCATCCGGACGTAGCCGGACTACAAGGTAATACTCGAATATACCAAATTCACCCAGGGTCACCATATCGCCCGACCGAGTCCGCTTCTGGCTCGAGTCGATCGGTAACGAAGGGCAGGGCCCAGTTCAGCCAAACGGCTTACATTCATGCGCAACTAGCATTTAATCATTTAATCATTGAAAATTTCACATTTATTTAGGTCGAGTGCGATAAAGTACACACTCGCCTAGAAAACTCGTTTTAACAATCATTAAAAGCACTTAACACATTATCAATCAATAATAACAAGCCAATAAGTCAAGGAAATATAACAAACAAAGAACACTCACCTAGTTATGCAAAATAACGTGCAAAATATCCTTCCGGATATTACCCTTAGTCACCAATGAAACCTAAGATTGAACAAGAGAACATATTACAGTTTATCGAGCAAAACATTTAAGGGGAAACGAAGAAACCCGACTAATTAGGAGTAAAACGTGTAAAGATAACTTTCAAGTAAAAATAGGGTTGTTTGGACCCAAGGATGAAAATAACTAGGGTTTCAAAATCAATCGCACAACCAAGCTCAAAAGGCTTATAGAATTCCAACGGAAAACATTTGACTAACGACAAATCAAAAGACAAATAGATAGGCTAAGAAAATATTCTTTCAGAATCGTAAAGAATCGTTTGTATGACTAAAAGTCACTATATATTCAAGTAGAGGTTATATAACAAGGGTTTTGATGAAAATCATATGGAAAAGGAAGACTCTTAAAACCGTACTTGAAAGTAGTTCACTTGTGGCCGATAAAACCCTAACTCATACTTCTATATTTTGGGTACAGAGTAAGTAAACATTTGGCGTTTCAAATTGAAGAGGTATCATGTTTTGGAATGGTAAAACGATCATAGTATTTGCCAAACGAAAATATACAAATTCAAATAGAAACTTAGTCCTTGAGCGAAAATTTGGGCAGCACGCCCTTTGTGTTTACCTAATTTTCCAGCCATTTTGGCTTCATTATTTTTCTCATTCAAGCCCAAGTTTATACACAACACAAATGCATTTCAATAGCCGTTCCATAGGCTCAAGACAATACAAGGACATAAATCAACTAATAACAAATGCGGAAATGAAGTTTACAAAAAAAACAGATTTGATAGGGTTTTGCGGAATGGGCACATCCGAGGCTACGCTTATCGGATTGAGGTGAAACTTATACCATTTCGAAGCTAAGAGAAAGGGATACAAGATTGAAGAAGGTCACTCAGTCCAGTTTGCAGTGCAACTAGGTCAAAAGATCAGTATACCAAACCAGCACCGTCAAAACAGGTTTACAAACCGCATTCTCGCTCAAATATCACAAGTCAGGCTCCCTAAGTCCAAATCAAGTGATTCCAAAGCCATCCGAAAACTAAGATACAAGGCTAAAATTCTTAAGAAGACATCAACAACTAAATCAGAAGCATTCCCAATCAAATTAACCAATTACAGAGGCAATTATCAAGTTCGGGTAGAAACAGGGCAGCAGGGGTAAATCGGTCTTTTCACAGGTTACGTTGCTCTGATTGAGTTGAAATTTTGTAGGCACCTATAAAATATCATTCTATACAACTTTTATGTTTTATGCCAAGCCTAATTCGGCCTCTAACTATGAGTAACAGTACCGGGCAGAACTGAAACATGAAATTCCAGAAATCTGGAAATTTTGGTTTTCAATTGAATTTTCTTCCTTTCCTTGTTCCAATCACTACCAAAGCCCCTTATATAATCTTATATACAACATATACTAACCATACAACAAGTTTAGGCAGAAAATCATCAAACCCTAACTTGCATATATCATCCAAAATCATCACAACAACTTGTATAACTTGTAGTCTAATCAAAACATGAGCTAGATAACATCTTAAACCAGAAATTAAAAGAACAAGAACCATGATCAGATCTTATACCTCAAAACAAAGCTTGAAAGAGTGATACTTCACCACCTTTGGAAATTTTTAGTTCCCCTAGCTTCCCAAGCCCACAACTCACTCTTTAATCGGTTTAGAATTTTGATTCCTCACTTAGATGGTGCAAATCAAGAAGAAAATTGTTTTCTCTTGCTCCCCCTTTCTCTCTCTCTTGTCTCGGCCAAGCTCAAGGAAAAATGAAGAAGAAAGGCTGCTCTATGGTGATTAAAAGGCAAGAAGATTAGGATTAGTCTAAGCCACAAGTTTTGCCAACACTTGGATCAACCACAATCACAAAATTTTCTCTTTCTTCTCCTTGCACTTTTGGCCACAAATTTCGGTCAAAGGCAGCTGGAAATGAGGGGATATTTTGCTCAAATATCAATGAGCTCATGTGGTAAGAAAGTGGTGGTCCAGCGGTGCGTTCAATAGGTAGTGCGCGGTACACGTCGGTTCGCACCGTTTTTCCTTAAATCGCACGTATTAGGGTTTTTACTTCCTATTCACTAACCTTATATCATTGCTTCTAATCACATATTATTTCTCACCTAAAAGTCACTTTTAATCACCAAATTTGATCCTTGCTTCGTACCGAAAAATCATCCGGTGAAAAATCGCGAAAACCCTAATTTGCTCCAGTCTTGAAACCGAAAAGTGAAACCCTACTTTCTAGGTTCATTTGCACTTATTATGGAATTACTGGGTAGTAGGCTATAATAAATGAATAATTTCCAAATAAAAGGCATTTTTGAGAAAAATATAAGAAATTTGCGAGTCCTCACACTCTCTCCCCCTTAAAAGAATTTCGACCTCGAAATTCATACCTTCCGTCGCCTCGGAGGACCCCAGAACTCGGTGCGGATCTACGGCATAAACTTGTGTTGATACCTTTGTTCGGTTTCCTCTTTCATGAATTTGTTTCAGTTTGGTTCCTTCCACTTGTTGAGTACTACCCTCTCGTGGCTGTTTCTTCGGGCAATTGCTAAGTTGATGATTGCTACTCCCACAAATCAAACATTTTCCCCCTTTTCGCCAGCAATCATTCTCAGTGTGATTTGCCTTTCCACAGTATCCACAGGCCAATCGAGGAACTACTGTTGGATCTTCTCGAGAAATGTCCTTTGATCCGATCTGACTTCCTTTCATGGACCTTTCATCGACTGCTCTTAATGTCCAAGGTGGGCGAGGTGAATGGTTCACTTTTTGCACTTTAGAGAGCAGTATCTTTTCTCCAGATTCCTCAGGTATACTGCTGGATGTATCTCTTTTCCGCGTTTGAAAGGCTTTTACTTGGGCTTTCACATCCTCAATTCTTTGGGCCTTCTCAAGAGCCTCTGTAAACGTATTAACTTGAACTGCCGCTAATGCCTCCTGGATTTCCAAATTTAGTCCTTGTATAAATCGTCTTATTCTCCGTCGCTCCGTTACCACCAATTCGGAAGCGAATTTAGACAGTCTAGTAAATTTGGTCTCATATTCAGCCACACTTAGGGTTCCCTGACGCAACCCAATAAATTCGTCATCCCTCCTTTCTTGGACTAAAGGTGGGAGATACTTTTCATTAAATTCCCTTACAAAGTTCGCCCATGTCCATACCGTCTGTTCTCTTTCCCACTTGGCCTTAATTACATTCCACCACGCGCGGGCTGGTCCTTCGAATTGAAATACAGCAAAAATTTACTTGTCTTTGCTCCGTGTAATTCAAAGCCGCGAAGATATTAATCATTGCCTCCAACTACTGCTCAGCTATATCTGGATCAGGCCCTCTTTGAAATTTCGGAGGTAGAAACTTTTGGAACCTCTCAAGAGCCTTATCCTCTCCGATCTCAGGATTCCGGGGTTGATTCACTGGCATTTGACCTTGTTGATCTACCAGTCGTGCCAGGATATTTGTCATTTGTTGCATCGCCGTCGCCATTTGATCTCCAGCCTCAACCCTCGGTCCCTGTTCTTGCTCGGACACTGTTTCTCTTTCTTCTCTCGGTTCTTGAGCTTGCCTAGCTCCACGGCCACGACTAGCTCCACGTCCACGACTACGTCTCCCGTCCATATATATGTTTTCCCCCTCTCTTTTCTTTTCTTTTCCCCCAAAAAGGTAATTTAGTGAATAAACACAGTAAACTGACTACAGTAACAAATTCTAGCATTCCAAATACACAAATCAATATATACGCACATAACACGCCATATCAAGAAGACGGATAAGCAAATACACAAATACATATCAAGTTGGACAGATAACCATGTACACACAGGTATACTAACGTCATGTAGTAACAATATACAGGTAAATCAAAAGGAAAAGGTAAAGTCGTCCCAGTATCAGCCCGTCCGGTCTCTCACGTCACTTACTATCCAAACTAGATGTCCCTGACCTCTTGTGCTCATTCTAGTCAGACAAAGCCTGTTCATGTTCCCAAAATACAAGTCTCAAGTCCTTAGCAGCGCCGTAACTCTAGAGTACTCAGGCACGAGAATCCGAAATAAGATAATTCACATCTCGAGCTGCAGTCCCAAGAGTAAACTATCTACAATCGGAATTCCTACCTGACATACCTATCTATGGTCCTCAGATACCATGAGAAAGATTTAAGACCTATAACATTCGCAATTCATAGCTTCACTTAGTCCTTCATACTTATTCACCACTTAGTCCAGGGTCACTCCGCACATAGACCACGCGAAGCAGCTATAGGTTTTATCCCTCAATCGCTTAACTTTCAAGTCAAATCGAATCCCACAGTCCGGCATCCTAAACTTCAAGCCCAGGATACACTACAGATATCTGAAGCCTAAGCTCTGATACCACCTGTGACGGCCCCACCTTTCCCTAGGGCGTACCCCAGGGTTCGGCGGACCGCCTGCCCAACTCTCGCCGGGACTCACTCATTCACTACAGTCCTCACTTAAAATCTGAATAAATCACAAGAATAAATAGGGCAACGATCCAGAACTTAAAGCGAAACTTATATACATTGCCATCCCCAAAAGGGAGTGTAAAGATCGAATATACAAAGGTTCTCAATCCTTCATACGTCCAGCCCGTGCCAAACACTAGGCGAGAACCACTACAAAAGAAACAAAAGAAACAAAAGAACTAGACTGGCTAGTCTATGCTCTCATTCTGCTCGCCGTCCCCTGTTAAGGAAAACAAAACTAAAGGGGTGAGCTAAAAGCTCAGTGAGGTTCCGAACAGATAATCAAACAATCAATTCAATACATTAAACATGGAGTATCAATAATTCAAGAAACATTTACAATGGAAAGCGATAGTAACATTCATTAAAAGGATACGGGCTCACATGGAGCTATTCGTTCGTTCGTTCGTTCTCCAGACATTTCCCCTTATTCCTCCAATTATTTGAAAATTTCCTTTTTGAGAAGTAAACCCTCGTGCCTTCGTTCGTTCATTCATCCCCTTCCGGACGTTGACCGGACTCCACCCATCCGGACGTAGCCGGACTACAAGGTAATACTCGAATATACCAAATTCACCCAGGGTCACCATATCGCCCGACCGAGTCCGCTTCTGGCTCGAGTCGATCGGTAACGAAGGGCAGGGCCCAGTTCAGCCAAACGGCTTACATTCATGCGCAACTAGCATTTAATCATTTAATCATTGAAAATTTCACATTTATTTAGGTCGAGTGCGATAAAGTACACACTCGCCTAGAAAACTCGTTTTAACAATCATTAAAAGCACTTAACACATTATCAATCAATAATAACAAGCCAATAAGTCAAGGAAATATAACAAACAAAGAACACTCACCTAGTTATGCAAAATAACGTGCAAAATATCCTTCCGGATATTACCCTTAGTCACCAATGAAACCTAAGATTGAACAAGAGAACATATTACAGTTTATCGAGCAAAACATTTAAGGGGAAACGAAGAAACCCGACTAATTAGGAGTAAAACGTGTAAAGATAACTTTCAAGTAAAAATAGGGTTGTTTGGACCCAAGGATGAAAATAACTAGGGTTTCAAAATCAATCGCACAACCAAGCTCAAAAGGCTTATAGAATTCCAACGGAAAACATTTGACTAACGACAAATCAAAAGACAAATAGATAGGCTAAGAAAATATTCTTTCAGAATCGTAAAGAATCGTTTGTATGACTAAAAGTCACTATATATTCAAGTAGAGGTTATATAACAAGGGTTTTGATGAAAATCATATGGAAAAGGAAGACTCTTAAAACCGTACTTGAAAGTAGTTCACTTGTGGCCGATAAAACCCTAACTCATACTTCTATATTTTGGGTACAGAGTAAGTAAACATTTGGCGTTTCAAATTGAAGAGGTATCATGTTTTGGAATGGTAAAACGATCATAGTATTTGCCAAACGAAAATATACAAATTCAAATAGAAACTTAGTCCTTGAGCGAAAATTTGGGCAGCACGCCCTTTGTGTTTACCTAATTTTCCAGCCATTTTGGCTTCATTATTTTTCTCATTCAAGCCCAAGTTTATACACAACACAAATGCATTTCAATAGCCGTTCCATAGGCTCAAGACAATACAAGGACATAAATCAACTAATAACAAATGCGGAAATGAAGTTTACAAAAAAAACAGATTTGATAGGGTTTTGCGGAATGGGCACATCCGAGGCTACGCTTATCGGATTGAGGTGAAACTTATACCATTTCGAAGCTAAGAGAAAGGGATACAAGATTGAAGAAGGTCAC
Organism: Coffea arabica; assembly: GCF_036785885.1. Lineage (NCBI taxonomy): Eukaryota > Viridiplantae > Streptophyta > Magnoliopsida > Gentianales > Rubiaceae > Coffea > Coffea arabica. The sequence goes on along the minus strand of NC_092311.1, from coordinate 22,316,614 downwards.
TCAGTCCAGTTTGCAGTGCAACTAGGTCAAAAGATCAGTATACCAAACCAGCACCGTCAAAACAGGTTTACAAACCGCATTCTCGCTCAAATATCACAAGTCAGGCTCCCTAAGTCCAAATCAAGTGATTCCAAAGCCATCCGAAAACTAAGATACAAGGCTAAAATTCTTAAGAAGACATCAACAACTAAATCAGAAGCATTCCCAATCAAATTAACCAATTACAGAGGCAATTATCAAGTTCGGGTAGAAACAGGGCAGCAGGGGTAAATCGGTCTTTTCACAGGTTACGTTGCTCTGATTGAGTTGAAATTTTGTAGGCACCTATAAAATATCATTCTATACAACTTTTATGTTTTATGCCAAGCCTAATTCGGCCTCTAACTATGAGTAACAGTACCGGGCAGAACTGAAACATGAAATTCCAGAAATCTGGAAATTTTGGTTTTCAATTGAATTTTCTTCCTTTCCTTGTTCCAATCACTACCAAAGCCCCTTATATAATCTTATATACAACATATACTAACCATACAACAAGTTTAGGCAGAAAATCATCAAACCCTAACTTGCATATATCATCCAAAATCATCACAACAACTTGTATAACTTGTAGTCTAATCAAAACATGAGCTAGATAACATCTTAAACCAGAAATTAAAAGAACAAGAACCATGATCAGATCTTATACCTCAAAACAAAGCTTGAAAGAGTGATACTTCACCACCTTTGGAAATTTTTAGTTCCCCTAGCTTCCCAAGCCCACAACTCACTCTTTAATCGGTTTAGAATTTTGATTCCTCACTTAGATGGTGCAAATCAAGAAGAAAATTGTTTTCTCTTGCTCCCCCTTTCTCTCTCTCTTGTCTCGGCCAAGCTCAAGGAAAAATGAAGAAGAAAGGCTGCTCTATGGTGATTAAAAGGCAAGAAGATTAGGATTAGTCTAAGCCACAAGTTTTGCCAACACTTGGATCAACCACAATCACAAAATTTTCTCTTTCTTCTCCTTGCACTTTTGGCCACAAATTTCGGTCAAAGGCAGCTGGAAATGAGGGGATATTTTGCTCAAATATCAATGAGCTCATGTGGTAAGAAAGTGGTGGTCCAGCGGTGCGTTCAATAGGTAGTGCGCGGTACACGTCGGTTCGCACCGTTTTTCCTTAAATCGCACGTATTAGGGTTTTTACTTCCTATTCACTAACCTTATATCATTGCTTCTAATCACATATTATTTCTCACCTAAAAGTCACTTTTAATCACCAAATTTGATCCTTGCTTCGTACCGAAAAATCATCCGGTGAAAAATCGCGAAAACCCTAATTTGCTCCAGTCTTGAAACCGAAAAGTGAAACCCTACTTTCTAGGTTCATTTGCACTTATTATGGAATTACTGGGTAGTAGGCTATAATAAATGAATAATTTCCAAATAAAAGGCATTTTTGAGAAAAATATAAGAAATTTGCGAGTCCTCACACTCTCTCCCCCTTAAAAGAATTTCGACCTCGAAATTCATACCTTCCGTCGCCTCGGAGGACCCCAGAACTCGGTGCGGATCTACGGCATAAACTTGTGTTGATACCTTTGTTCGGTTTCCTCTTTCATGAATTTGTTTCAGTTTGGTTCCTTCCACTTGTTGAGTACTACCCTCTCGTGGCTGTTTCTTCGGGCAATTGCTAAGTTGATGATTGCTACTCCCACAAATCAAACATTTTCCCCCTTTTCGCCAGCAATCATTCTCAGTGTGATTTGCCTTTCCACAGTATCCACAGGCCAATCGAGGAACTACTGTTGGATCTTCTCGAGAAATGTCCTTTGATCCGATCTGACTTCCTTTCATGGACCTTTCATCGACTGCTCTTAATGTCCAAGGTGGGCGAGGTGAATGGTTCACTTTTTGCACTTTAGAGAGCAGTATCTTTTCTCCAGATTCCTCAGGTATACTGCTGGATGTATCTCTTTTCCGCGTTTGAAAGGCTTTTACTTGGGCTTTCACATCCTCAATTCTTTGGGCCTTCTCAAGAGCCTCTGTAAACGTATTAACTTGAACTGCCGCTAATGCCTCCTGGATTTCCAAATTTAGTCCTTGTATAAATCGTCTTATTCTCCGTCGCTCCGTTACCACCAATTCGGAAGCGAATTTAGACAGTCTAGTAAATTTGGTCTCATATTCAGCCACACTTAGGGTTCCCTGACGCAACCCAATAAATTCGTCATCCCTCCTTTCTTGGACTAAAGGTGGGAGATACTTTTCATTAAATTCCCTTACAAAGTTCGCCCATGTCCATACCGTCTGTTCTCTTTCCCACTTGGCCTTAATTACATTCCACCACGCGCGGGCTGGTCCTTCGAATTGAAATACAGCAAAAATTTACTTGTCTTTGCTCCGTGTAATTCAAAGCCGCGAAGATATTAATCATTGCCTCCAACTACTGCTCAGCTATATCTGGATCAGGCCCTCTTTGAAATTTCGGAGGTAGAAACTTTTGGAACCTCTCAAGAGCCTTATCCTCTCCGATCTCAGGATTCCGGGGTTGATTCACTGGCATTTGACCTTGTTGATCTACCAGTCGTGCCAGGATATTTGTCATTTGTTGCATCGCCGTCGCCATTTGATCTCCAGCCTCAACCCTCGGTCCCTGTTCTTGCTCGGACACTGTTTCTCTTTCTTCTCTCGGTTCTTGAGCTTGCCTAGCTCCACGGCCACGACTAGCTCCACGTCCACGACTACGTCTCCCGTCCATATATATGTTTTCCCCCTCTCTTTTCTTTTCTTTTCCCCCAAAAAGGTAATTTAGTGAATAAACACAGTAAACTGACTACAGTAACAAATTCTAGCATTCCAAATACACAAATCAATATATACGCACATAACACGCCATATCAAGAAGACGGATAAGCAAATACACAAATACATATCAAGTTGGACAGATAACCATGTACACACAGGTATACTAACGTCATGTAGTAACAATATACAGGTAAATCAAAAGGAAAAGGTAAAGTCGTCCCAGTATCAGCCCGTCCGGTCTCTCACGTCACTTACTATCCAAACTAGATGTCCCTGACCTCTTGTGCTCATTCTAGTCAGACAAAGCCTGTTCATGTTCCCAAAATACAAGTCTCAAGTCCTTAGCAGCGCCGTAACTCTAGAGTACTCAGGCACGAGAATCCGAAATAAGATAATTCACATCTCGAGCTGCAGTCCCAAGAGTAAACTATCTACAATCGGAATTCCTACCTGACATACCTATCTATGGTCCTCAGATACCATGAGAAAGATTTAAGACCTATAACATTCGCAATTCATAGCTTCACTTAGTCCTTCATACTTATTCACCACTTAGTCCAGGGTCACTCCGCACATAGACCACGCGAAGCAGCTATAGGTTTTATCCCTCAATCGCTTAACTTTCAAGTCAAATCGAATCCCACAGTCCGGCATCCTAAACTTCAAGCCCAGGATACACTACAGATATCTGAAGCCTAAGCTCTGATACCACCTGTGACGGCCCCACCTTTCCCTAGGGCGTACCCCAGGGTTCGGCGGACCGCCTGCCCAACTCTCGCCGGGACTCACTCATTCACTACAGTCCTCACTTAAAATCTGAATAAATCACAAGAATAAATAGGGCAACGATCCAGAACTTAAAGCGAAACTTATATACATTGCCATCCCCAAAAGGGAGTGTAAAGATCGAATATACAAAGGTTCTCAATCCTTCATACGTCCAGCCCGTGCCAAACACTAGGCGAGAACCACTACAAAAGAAACAAAAGAAACAAAAGAACTAGACTGGCTAGTCTATGCTCTCATTCTGCTCGCCGTCCCCTGTTAAGGAAAACAAAACTAAAGGGGTGAGCTAAAAGCTCAGTGAGGTTCCGAACAGATAATCAAACAATCAATTCAATACATTAAACATGGAGTATCAATAATTCAAGAAACATTTACAATGGAAAGCGATAGTAACATTCATTAAAAGGATACGGGCTCACATGGAGCTATTCGTTCGTTCGTTCGTTCTCCAGACATTTCCCCTTATTCCTCCAATTATTTGAAAATTTCCTTTTTGAGAAGTAAACCCTCGTGCCTTCGTTCGTTCATTCATCCCCTTCCGGACGTTGACCGGACTCCACCCATCCGGACGTAGCCGGACTACAAGGTAATACTCGAATATACCAAATTCACCCAGGGTCACCATATCGCCCGACCGAGTCCGCTTCTGGCTCGAGTCGATCGGTAACGAAGGGCAGGGCCCAGTTCAGCCAAACGGCTTACATTCATGCGCAACTAGCATTTAATCATTTAATCATTGAAAATTTCACATTTATTTAGGTCGAGTGCGATAAAGTACACACTCGCCTAGAAAACTCGTTTTAACAATCATTAAAAGCACTTAACACATTATCAATCAATAATAACAAGCCAATAAGTCAAGGAAATATAACAAACAAAGAACACTCACCTAGTTATGCAAAATAACGTGCAAAATATCCTTCCGGATATTACCCTTAGTCACCAATGAAACCTAAGATTGAACAAGAGAACATATTACAGTTTATCGAGCAAAACATTTAAGGGGAAACGAAGAAACCCGACTAATTAGGAGTAAAACGTGTAAAGATAACTTTCAAGTAAAAATAGGGTTGTTTGGACCCAAGGATGAAAATAACTAGGGTTTCAAAATCAATCGCACAACCAAGCTCAAAAGGCTTATAGAATTCCAACGGAAAACATTTGACTAACGACAAATCAAAAGACAAATAGATAGGCTAAGAAAATATTCTTTCAGAATCGTAAAGAATCGTTTGTATGACTAAAAGTCACTATATATTCAAGTAGAGGTTATATAACAAGGGTTTTGATGAAAATCATATGGAAAAGGAAGACTCTTAAAACCGTACTTGAAAGTAGTTCACTTGTGGCCGATAAAACCCTAACTCATACTTCTATATTTTGGGTACAGAGTAAGTAAACATTTGGCGTTTCAAATTGAAGAGGTATCATGTTTTGGAATGGTAAAACGATCATAGTATTTGCCAAACGAAAATATACAAATTCAAATAGAAACTTAGTCCTTGAGCGAAAATTTGGGCAGCACGCCCTTTGTGTTTACCTAATTTTCCAGCCATTTTGGCTTCATTATTTTTCTCATTCAAGCCCAAGTTTATACACAACACAAATGCATTTCAATAGCCGTTCCATAGGCTCAAGACAATACAAGGACATAAATCAACTAATAACAAATGCGGAAATGAAGTTTACAAAAAAAACAGATTTGATAGGGTTTTGCGGAATGGGCACATCCGAGGCTACGCTTATCGGATTGAGGTGAAACTTATACCATTTCGAAGCTAAGAGAAAGGGATACAAGATTGAAGAAGGTCACTCAGTCCAGTTTGCAGTGCAACTAGGTCAAAAGATCAGTATACCAAACCAGCACCGTCAAAACAGGTTTACAAACCGCATTCTCGCTCAAATATCACAAGTCAGGCTCCCTAAGTCCAAATCAAGTGATTCCAAAGCCATCCGAAAACTAAGATACAAGGCTAAAATTCTTAAGAAGACATCAACAACTAAATCAGAAGCATTCCCAATCAAATTAACCAATTACAGAGGCAATTATCAAGTTCGGGTAGAAACAGGGCAGCAGGGGTAAATCGGTCTTTTCACAGGTTACGTTGCTCTGATTGAGTTGAAATTTTGTAGGCACCTATAAAATATCATTCTATACAACTTTTATGTTTTATGCCAAGCCTAATTCGGCCTCTAACTATGAGTAACAGTACCGGGCAGAACTGAAACATGAAATTCCAGAAATCTGGAAATTTTGGTTTTCAATTGAATTTTCTTCCTTTCCTTGTTCCAATCACTACCAAAGCCCCTTATATAATCTTATATACAACATATACTAACCATACAACAAGTTTAGGCAGAAAATCATCAAACCCTAACTTGCATATATCATCCAAAATCATCACAACAACTTGTATAACTTGTAGTCTAATCAAAACATGAGCTAGATAACATCTTAAACCAGAAATTAAAAGAACAAGAACCATGATCAGATCTTATACCTCAAAACAAAGCTTGAAAGAGTGATACTTCACCACCTTTGGAAATTTTTAGTTCCCCTAGCTTCCCAAGCCCACAACTCACTCTTTAATCGGTTTAGAATTTTGATTCCTCACTTAGATGGTGCAAATCAAGAAGAAAATTGTTTTCTCTTGCTCCCCCTTTCTCTCTCTCTTGTCTCGGCCAAGCTCAAGGAAAAATGAAGAAGAAAGGCTGCTCTATGGTGATTAAAAGGCAAGAAGATTAGGATTAGTCTAAGCCACAAGTTTTGCCAACACTTGGATCAACCACAATCACAAAATTTTCTCTTTCTTCTCCTTGCACTTTTGGCCACAAATTTCGGTCAAAGGCAGCTGGAAATGAGGGGATATTTTGCTCAAATATCAATGAGCTCATGTGGTAAGAAAGTGGTGGTCCAGCGGTGCGTTCAATAGGTAGTGCGCGGTACACGTCGGTTCGCACCGTTTTTCCTTAAATCGCACGTATTAGGGTTTTTACTTCCTATTCACTAACCTTATATCATTGCTTCTAATCACATATTATTTCTCACCTAAAAGTCACTTTTAATCACCAAATTTGATCCTTGCTTCGTACCGAAAAATCATCCGGTGAAAAATCGCGAAAACCCTAATTTGCTCCAGTCTTGAAACCGAAAAGTGAAACCCTACTTTCTAGGTTCATTTGCACTTATTATGGAATTACTGGGTAGTAGGCTATAATAAATGAATAATTTCCAAATAAAAGGCATTTTTGAGAAAAATATAAGAAATTTGCGAGTCCTCACACTCTCTCCCCCTTAAAAGAATTTCGACCTCGAAATTCATACCTTCCGTCGCCTCGGAGGACCCCAGAACTCGGTGCGGATCTACGGCATAAACTTGTGTTGATACCTTTGTTCGGTTTCCTCTTTCATGAATTTGTTTCAGTTTGGTTCCTTCCACTTGTTGAGTACTACCCTCTCGTGGCTGTTTCTTCGGGCAATTGCTAAGTTGATGATTGCTACTCCCACAAATCAAACATTTTCCCCCTTTTCGCCAGCAATCATTCTCAGTGTGATTTGCCTTTCCACAGTATCCACAGGCCAATCGAGGAACTACTGTTGGATCTTCTCGAGAAATGTCCTTTGATCCGATCTGACTTCCTTTCATGGACCTTTCATCGACTGCTCTTAATGTCCAAGGTGGGCGAGGTGAATGGTTCACTTTTTGCACTTTAGAGAGCAGTATCTTTTCTCCAGATTCCTCAGGTATACTGCTGGATGTATCTCTTTTCCGCGTTTGAAAGGCTTTTACTTGGGCTTTCACATCCTCAATTCTTTGGGCCTTCTCAAGAGCCTCTGTAAACGTATTAACTTGAACTGCCGCTAATGCCTCCTGGATTTCCAAATTTAGTCCTTGTATAAATCGTCTTATTCTCCGTCGCTCCGTTACCACCAATTCGGAAGCGAATTTAGACAGTCTAGTAAATTTGGTCTCATATTCAGCCACACTTAGGGTTCCCTGACGCAACCCAATAAATTCGTCATCCCTCCTTTCTTGGACTAAAGGTGGGAGATACTTTTCATTAAATTCCCTTACAAAGTTCGCCCATGTCCATACCGTCTGTTCTCTTTCCCACTTGGCCTTAATTACATTCCACCACGCGCGGGCTGGTCCTTCGAATTGAAATACAGCAAAAATTTACTTGTCTTTGCTCCGTGTAATTCAAAGCCGCGAAGATATTAATCATTGCCTCCAACTACTGCTCAGCTATATCTGGATCAGGCCCTCTTTGAAATTTCGGAGGTAGAAACTTTTGGAACCTCTCAAGAGCCTTATCCTCTCCGATCTCAGGATTCCGGGGTTGATTCACTGGCATTTGACCTTGTTGATCTACCAGTCGTGCCAGGATATTTGTCATTTGTTGCATCGCCGTCGCCATTTGATCTCCAGCCTCAACCCTCGGTCCCTGTTCTTGCTCGGACACTGTTTCTCTTTCTTCTCTCGGTTCTTGAGCTTGCCTAGCTCCACGGCCACGACTAGCTCCACGTCCACGACTACGTCTCCCGTCCATATATATGTTTTCCCCCTCTCTTTTCTTTTCTTTTCCCCCAAAAAGGTAATTTAGTGAATAAACACAGTAAACTGACTACAGTAACAAATTCTAGCATTCCAAATACACAAATCAATATATACGCACATAACACGCCATATCAAGAAGACGGATAAGCAAATACACAAATACATATCAAGTTGGACAGATAACCATGTACACACAGGTATACTAACGTCATGTAGTAACAATATACAGGTAAATCAAAAGGAAAAGGTAAAGTCGTCCCAGTATCAGCCCGTCCGGTCTCTCACGTCACTTACTATCCAAACTAGATGTCCCTGACCTCTTGTGCTCATTCTAGTCAGACAAAGCCTGTTCATGTTCCCAAAATACAAGTCTCAAGTCCTTAGCAGCGCCGTAACTCTAGAGTACTCAGGCACGAGAATCCGAAATAAGATAATTCACATCTCGAGCTGCAGTCCCAAGAGTAAACTATCTACAATCGGAATTCCTACCTGACATACCTATCTATGGTCCTCAGATACCATGAGAAAGATTTAAGACCTATAACATTCGCAATTCATAGCTTCACTTAGTCCTTCATACTTATTCACCACTTAGTCCAGGGTCACTCCGCACATAGACCACGCGAAGCAGCTATAGGTTTTATCCCTCAATCGCTTAACTTTCAAGTCAAATCGAATCCCACAGTCCGGCATCCTAAACTTCAAGCCCAGGATACACTACAGATATCTGAAGCCTAAGCTCTGATACCACCTGTGACGGCCCCACCTTTCCCTAGGGCGTACCCCAGGGTTCGGCGGACCGCCTGCCCAACTCTCGCCGGGACTCACTCATTCACTACAGTCCTCACTTAAAATCTGAATAAATCACAAGAATAAATAGGGCAACGATCCAGAACTTAAAGCGAAACTTATATACATTGCCATCCCCAAAAGGGAGTGTAAAGATCGAATATACAAAGGTTCTCAATCCTTCATACGTCCAGCCCGTGCCAAACACTAGGCGAGAACCACTACAAAAGAAACAAAAGAAACAAAAGAACTAGACTGGCTAGTCTATGCTCTCATTCTGCTCGCCGTCCCCTGTTAAGGAAAACAAAACTAAAGGGGTGAGCTAAAAGCTCAGTGAGGTTCCGAACAGATAATCAAACAATCAATTCAATACATTAAACATGGAGTATCAATAATTCAAGAAACATTTACAATGGAAAGCGATAGTAACATTCATTAAAAGGATACGGGCTCACATGGAGCTATTCGTTCGTTCGTTCGTTCTCCAGACATTTCCCCTTATTCCTCCAATTATTTGAAAATTTCCTTTTTGAGAAGTAAACCCTCGTGCCTTCGTTCGTTCATTCATCCCCTTCCGGACGTTGACCGGACTCCACCCATCCGGACGTAGCCGGACTACAAGGTAATACTCGAATATACCAAATTCACCCAGGGTCACCATATCGCCCGACCGAGTCCGCTTCTGGCTCGAGTCGATCGGTAACGAAGGGCAGGGCCCAGTTCAGCCAAACGGCTTACATTCATGCGCAACTAGCATTTAATCATTTAATCATTGAAAATTTCACATTTATTTAGGTCGAGTGCGATAAAGTACACACTCGCCTAGAAAACTCGTTTTAACAATCATTAAAAGCACTTAACACATTATCAATCAATAATAACAAGCCAATAAGTCAAGGAAATATAACAAACAAAGAACACTCACCTAGTTATGCAAAATAACGTGCAAAATATCCTTCCGGATATTACCCTTAGTCACCAATGAAACCTAAGATTGAACAAGAGAACATATTACAGTTTATCGAGCAAAACATTTAAGGGGAAACGAAGAAACCCGACTAATTAGGAGTAAAACGTGTAAAGATAACTTTCAAGTAAAAATAGGGTTGTTTGGACCCAAGGATGAAAATAACTAGGGTTTCAAAATCAATCGCACAACCAAGCTCAAAAGGCTTATAGAATTCCAACGGAAAACATTTGACTAACGACAAATCAAAAGACAAATAGATAGGCTAAGAAAATATTCTTTCAGAATCGTAAAGAATCGTTTGTATGACTAAAAGTCACTATATATTCAAGTAGAGGTTATATAACAAGGGTTTTGATGAAAATCATATGGAAAAGGAAGACTCTTAAAACCGTACTTGAAAGTAGTTCACTTGTGGCCGATAAAACCCTAACTCATACTTCTATATTTTGGGTACAGAGTAAGTAAACATTTGGCGTTTCAAATTGAAGAGGTATCATGTTTTGGAATGGTAAAACGATCATAGTATTTGCCAAACGAAAATATACAAATTCAAATAGAAACTTAGTCCTTGAGCGAAAATTTGGGCAGCACGCCCTTTGTGTTTACCTAATTTTCCAGCCATTTTGGCTTCATTATTTTTCTCATTCAAGCCCAAGTTTATACACAACACAAATGCATTTCAATAGCCGTTCCATAGGCTCAAGACAATACAAGGACATAAATCAACTAATAACAAATGCGGAAATGAAGTTTACAAAAAAAACAGATTTGATAGGGTTTTGCGGAATGGGCACATCCGAGGCTACGCTTATCGGATTGAGGTGAAACTTATACCATTTCGAAGCTAAGAGAAAGGGATACAAGATTGAAGAAGGTCACTCAGTCCAGTTTGCAGTGCAACTAGGTCAAAAGATCAGTATACCAAACCAGCACCGTCAAAACAGGTTTACAAACCGCATTCTCGCTCAAATATCACAAGTCAGGCTCCCTAAGTCCAAATCAAGTGATTCCAAAGCCATCCGAAAACTAAGATACAAGGCTAAAATTCTTAAGAAGACATCAACAACTAAATCAGAAGCATTCCCAATCAAATTAACCAATTACAGAGGCAATTATCAAGTTCGGGTAGAAACAGGGCAGCAGGGGTAAATCGGTCTTTTCACAGGTTACGTTGCTCTGATTGAGTTGAAATTTTGTAGGCACCTATAAAATATCATTCTATACAACTTTTATGTTTTATGCCAAGCCTAATTCGGCCTCTAACTATGAGTAACAGTACCGGGCAGAACTGAAACATGAAATTCCAGAAATCTGGAAATTTTGGTTTTCAATTGAATTTTCTTCCTTTCCTTGTTCCAATCACTACCAAAGCCCCTTATATAATCTTATATACAACATATACTAACCATACAACAAGTTTAGGCAGAAAATCATCAAACCCTAACTTGCATATATCATCCAAAATCATCACAACAACTTGTATAACTTGTAGTCTAATCAAAACATGAGCTAGATAACATCTTAAACCAGAAATTAAAAGAACAAGAACCATGATCAGATCTTATACCTCAAAACAAAGCTTGAAAGAGTGATACTTCACCACCTTTGGAAATTTTTAGTTCCCCTAGCTTCCCAAGCCCACAACTCACTCTTTAATCGGTTTAGAATTTTGATTCCTCACTTAGATGGTGCAAATCAAGAAGAAAATTGTTTTCTCTTGCTCCCCCTTTCTCTCTCTCTTGTCTCGGCCAAGCTCAAGGAAAAATGAAGAAGAAAGGCTGCTCTATGGTGATTAAAAGGCAAGAAGATTAGGATTAGTCTAAGCCACAAGTTTTGCCAACACTTGGATCAACCACAATCACAAAATTTTCTCTTTCTTCTCCTTGCACTTTTGGCCACAAATTTCGGTCAAAGGCAGCTGGAAATGAGGGGATATTTTGCTCAAATATCAATGAGCTCATGTGGTAAGAAAGTGGTGGTCCAGCGGTGCGTTCAATAGGTAGTGCGCGGTACACGTCGGTTCGCACCGTTTTTCCTTAAATCGCACGTATTAGGGTTTTTACTTCCTATTCACTAACCTTATATCATTGCTTCTAATCACATATTATTTCTCACCTAAAAGTCACTTTTAATCACCAAATTTGATCCTTGCTTCGTACCGAAAAATCATCCGGTGAAAAATCGCGAAAACCCTAATTTGCTCCAGTCTTGAAACCGAAAAGTGAAACCCTACTTTCTAGGTTCATTTGCACTTATTATGGAATTACTGGGTAGTAGGCTATAATAAATGAATAATTTCCAAATAAAAGGCATTTTTGAGAAAAATATAAGAAATTTGCGAGTCCTCACACTCTCTCCCCCTTAAAAGAATTTCGACCTCGAAATTCATACCTTCCGTCGCCTCGGAGGACCCCAGAACTCGGTGCGGATCTACGGCATAAACTTGTGTTGATACCTTTGTTCGGTTTCCTCTTTCATGAATTTGTTTCAGTTTGGTTCCTTCCACTTGTTGAGTACTACCCTCTCGTGGCTGTTTCTTCGGGCAATTGCTAAGTTGATGATTGCTACTCCCACAAATCAAACATTTTCCCCCTTTTCGCCAGCAATCATTCTCAGTGTGATTTGCCTTTCCACAGTATCCACAGGCCAATCGAGGAACTACTGTTGGATCTTCTCGAGAAATGTCCTTTGATCCGATCTGACTTCCTTTCATGGACCTTTCATCGACTGCTCTTAATGTCCAAGGTGGGCGAGGTGAATGGTTCACTTTTTGCACTTTAGAGAGCAGTATCTTTTCTCCAGATTCCTCAGGTATACTGCTGGATGTATCTCTTTTCCGCGTTTGAAAGGCTTTTACTTGGGCTTTCACATCCTCAATTCTTTGGGCCTTCTCAAGAGCCTCTGTAAACGTATTAACTTGAACTGCCGCTAATGCCTCCTGGATTTCCAAATTTAGTCCTTGTATAAATCGTCTTATTCTCCGTCGCTCCGTTACCACCAATTCGGAAGCGAATTTAGACAGTCTAGTAAATTTGGTCTCATATTCAGCCACACTTAGGGTTCCCTGACGCAACCCAATAAATTCGTCATCCCTCCTTTCTTGGACTAAAGGTGGGAGATACTTTTCATTAAATTCCCTTACAAAGTTCGCCCATGTCCATACCGTCTGTTCTCTTTCCCACTTGGCCTTAATTACATTCCACCACGCGCGGGCTGGTCCTTCGAATTGAAATACAGCAAAAATTTACTTGTCTTTGCTCCGTGTAATTCAAAGCCGCGAAGATATTAATCATTGCCTCCAACTACTGCTCAGCTATATCTGGATCAGGCCCTCTTTGAAATTTCGGAGGTAGAAACTTTTGGAACCTCTCAAGAGCCTTATCCTCTCCGATCTCAGGATTCCGGGGTTGATTCACTGGCATTTGACCTTGTTGATCTACCAGTCGTGCCAGGATATTTGTCATTTGTTGCATCGCCGTCGCCATTTGATCTCCAGCCTCAACCCTCGGTCCCTGTTCTTGCTCGGACACTGTTTCTCTTTCTTCTCTCGGTTCTTGAGCTTGCCTAGCTCCACGGCCACGACTAGCTCCACGTCCACGACTACGTCTCCCGTCCATATATATGTTTTCCCCCTCTCTTTTCTTTTCTTTTCCCCCAAAAAGGTAATTTAGTGAATAAACACAGTAAACTGACTACAGTAACAAATTCTAGCATTCCAAATACACAAATCAATATATACGCACATAACACGCCATATCAAGAAGACGGATAAGCAAATACACAAATACATATCAAGTTGGACAGATAACCATGTACACACAGGTATACTAACGTCATGTAGTAACAATATACAGGTAAATCAAAAGGAAAAGGTAAAGTCGTCCCAGTATCAGCCCGTCCGGTCTCTCACGTCACTTACTATCCAAACTAGATGTCCCTGACCTCTTGTGCTCATTCTAGTCAGACAAAGCCTGTTCATGTTCCCAAAATACAAGTCTCAAGTCCTTAGCAGCGCCGTAACTCTAGAGTACTCAGGCACGAGAATCCGAAATAAGATAATTCACATCTCGAGCTGCAGTCCCAAGAGTAAACTATCTACAATCGGAATTCCTACCTGACATACCTATCTATGGTCCTCAGATACCATGAGAAAGATTTAAGACCTATAACATTCGCAATTCATAGCTTCACTTAGTCCTTCATACTTATTCACCACTTAGTCCAGGGTCACTCCGCACATAGACCACGCGAAGCAGCTATAGGTTTTATCCCTCAATCGCTTAACTTTCAAGTCAAATCGAATCCCACAGTCCGGCATCCTAAACTTCAAGCCCAGGATACACTACAGATATCTGAAGCCTAAGCTCTGATACCACCTGTGACGGCCCCACCTTTCCCTAGGGCGTACCCCAGGGTTCGGCGGACCGCCTGCCCAACTCTCGCCGGGACTCACTCATTCACTACAGTCCTCACTTAAAATCTGAATAAATCACAAGAATAAATAGGGCAACGATCCAGAACTTAAAGCGAAACTTATATACATTGCCATCCCCAAAAGGGAGTGTAAAGATCGAATATACAAAGGTTCTCAATCCTTCATACGTCCAGCCCGTGCCAAACACTAGGCGAGAACCACTACAAAAGAAACAAAAGAAACAAAAGAACTAGACTGGCTAGTCTATGCTCTCATTCTGCTCGCCGTCCCCTGTTAAGGAAAACAAAACTAAAGGGGTGAGCTAAAAGCTCAGTGAGGTTCCGAACAGATAATCAAACAATCAATTCAATACATTAAACATGGAGTATCAATAATTCAAGAAACATTTACAATGGAAAGCGATAGTAACATTCATTAAAAGGATACGGGCTCACATGGAGCTATTCGTTCGTTCGTTCGTTCTCCAGACATTTCCCCTTATTCCTCCAATTATTTGAAAATTTCCTTTTTGAGAAGTAAACCCTCGTGCCTTCGTTCGTTCATTCATCCCCTTCCGGACGTTGACCGGACTCCACCCATCCGGACGTAGCCGGACTACAAGGTAATACTCGAATATACCAAATTCACCCAGGGTCACCATATCGCCCGACCGAGTCCGCTTCTGGCTCGAGTCGATCGGTAACGAAGGGCAGGGCCCAGTTCAGCCAAACGGCTTACATTCATGCGCAACTAGCATTTAATCATTTAATCATTGAAAATTTCACATTTATTTAGGTCGAGTGCGATAAAGTACACACTCGCCTAGAAAACTCGTTTTAACAATCATTAAAAGCACTTAACACATTATCAATCAATAATAACAAGCCAATAAGTCAAGGAAATATAACAAACAAAGAACACTCACCTAGTTATGCAAAATAACGTGCAAAATATCCTTCCGGATATTACCCTTAGTCACCAATGAAACCTAAGATTGAACAAGAGAACATATTACAGTTTATCGAGCAAAACATTTAAGGGGAAACGAAGAAACCCGACTAATTAGGAGTAAAACGTGTAAAGATAACTTTCAAGTAAAAATAGGGTTGTTTGGACCCAAGGATGAAAATAACTAGGGTTTCAAAATCAATCGCACAACCAAGCTCAAAAGGCTTATAGAATTCCAACGGAAAACATTTGACTAACGACAAATCAAAAGACAAATAGATAGGCTAAGAAAATATTCTTTCAGAATCGTAAAGAATCGTTTGTATGACTAAAAGTCACTATATATTCAAGTAGAGGTTATATAACAAGGGTTTTGATGAAAATCATATGGAAAAGGAAGACTCTTAAAACCGTACTTGAAAGTAGTTCACTTGTGGCCGATAAAACCCTAACTCATACTTCTATATTTTGGGTACAGAGTAAGTAAACATTTGGCGTTTCAAATTGAAGAGGTATCATGTTTTGGAATGGTAAAACGATCATAGTATTTGCCAAACGAAAATATACAAATTCAAATAGAAACTTAGTCCTTGAGCGAAAATTTGGGCAGCACGCCCTTTGTGTTTACCTAATTTTCCAGCCATTTTGGCTTCATTATTTTTCTCATTCAAGCCCAAGTTTATACACAACACAAATGCATTTCAATAGCCGTTCCATAGGCTCAAGACAATACAAGGACATAAATCAACTAATAACAAATGCGGAAATGAAGTTTACAAAAAAAACAGATTTGATAGGGTTTTGCGGAATGGGCACATCCGAGGCTACGCTTATCGGATTGAGGTGAAACTTATACCATTTCGAAGCTAAGAGAAAGGGATACAAGATTGAAGAAGGTCACTCAGTCCAGTTTGCAGTGCAACTAGGTCAAAAGATCAGTATACCAAAC
Organism: Coffea arabica; assembly: GCF_036785885.1. Classification (NCBI taxonomy): domain Eukaryota; kingdom Viridiplantae; phylum Streptophyta; class Magnoliopsida; order Gentianales; family Rubiaceae; genus Coffea; species Coffea arabica. The sequence continues at coordinate 22,300,414 of NC_092311.1, read as the reverse complement.
CAGCACCGTCAAAACAGGTTTACAAACCGCATTCTCGCTCAAATATCACAAGTCAGGCTCCCTAAGTCCAAATCAAGTGATTCCAAAGCCATCCGAAAACTAAGATACAAGGCTAAAATTCTTAAGAAGACATCAACAACTAAATCAGAAGCATTCCCAATCAAATTAACCAATTACAGAGGCAATTATCAAGTTCGGGTAGAAACAGGGCAGCAGGGGTAAATCGGTCTTTTCACAGGTTACGTTGCTCTGATTGAGTTGAAATTTTGTAGGCACCTATAAAATATCATTCTATACAACTTTTATGTTTTATGCCAAGCCTAATTCGGCCTCTAACTATGAGTAACAGTACCGGGCAGAACTGAAACATGAAATTCCAGAAATCTGGAAATTTTGGTTTTCAATTGAATTTTCTTCCTTTCCTTGTTCCAATCACTACCAAAGCCCCTTATATAATCTTATATACAACATATACTAACCATACAACAAGTTTAGGCAGAAAATCATCAAACCCTAACTTGCATATATCATCCAAAATCATCACAACAACTTGTATAACTTGTAGTCTAATCAAAACATGAGCTAGATAACATCTTAAACCAGAAATTAAAAGAACAAGAACCATGATCAGATCTTATACCTCAAAACAAAGCTTGAAAGAGTGATACTTCACCACCTTTGGAAATTTTTAGTTCCCCTAGCTTCCCAAGCCCACAACTCACTCTTTAATCGGTTTAGAATTTTGATTCCTCACTTAGATGGTGCAAATCAAGAAGAAAATTGTTTTCTCTTGCTCCCCCTTTCTCTCTCTCTTGTCTCGGCCAAGCTCAAGGAAAAATGAAGAAGAAAGGCTGCTCTATGGTGATTAAAAGGCAAGAAGATTAGGATTAGTCTAAGCCACAAGTTTTGCCAACACTTGGATCAACCACAATCACAAAATTTTCTCTTTCTTCTCCTTGCACTTTTGGCCACAAATTTCGGTCAAAGGCAGCTGGAAATGAGGGGATATTTTGCTCAAATATCAATGAGCTCATGTGGTAAGAAAGTGGTGGTCCAGCGGTGCGTTCAATAGGTAGTGCGCGGTACACGTCGGTTCGCACCGTTTTTCCTTAAATCGCACGTATTAGGGTTTTTACTTCCTATTCACTAACCTTATATCATTGCTTCTAATCACATATTATTTCTCACCTAAAAGTCACTTTTAATCACCAAATTTGATCCTTGCTTCGTACCGAAAAATCATCCGGTGAAAAATCGCGAAAACCCTAATTTGCTCCAGTCTTGAAACCGAAAAGTGAAACCCTACTTTCTAGGTTCATTTGCACTTATTATGGAATTACTGGGTAGTAGGCTATAATAAATGAATAATTTCCAAATAAAAGGCATTTTTGAGAAAAATATAAGAAATTTGCGAGTCCTCACACTCTCTCCCCCTTAAAAGAATTTCGACCTCGAAATTCATACCTTCCGTCGCCTCGGAGGACCCCAGAACTCGGTGCGGATCTACGGCATAAACTTGTGTTGATACCTTTGTTCGGTTTCCTCTTTCATGAATTTGTTTCAGTTTGGTTCCTTCCACTTGTTGAGTACTACCCTCTCGTGGCTGTTTCTTCGGGCAATTGCTAAGTTGATGATTCCTACTCCCACAAATCAAACATTTTCCCCCTTTTCGCCAGCAATCATTCTCAGTGTGATTTGCCTTTCCACAGTATCCACAGGCCAATCGAGGAACTACTGTTGGATCTTCTCGAGAAATGTCCTTTGATCCGATCTGACTTCCTTTCATGGACCTTTCATCGACTGCTCTTAATGTCCAAGGTGGGCGAGGTGAATGGTTCACTTTTTGCACTTTGGAGAGCAGTATCTTTTCTCCAGATTCCTCAGGTATACTGCTGGATGTATCTCTTTTCCGCGTTTGAAAGGCTTTTACTTGGGCTTTCACATCCTCAATTCTTTGGGCCTTCTCAAGAGCCTCTGTAAACGTATTAACTTGAACTGCCGCTAATGCCTCCTGGATTTCCAAATTTAGTCCTTGTATAAATCGTCTTATTCTCCGTCGCTCCGTTACCACCAATTCGGAAGCGAATTTAGACAGTCTAGTAAATTTGGTCTCATATTCAGCCACACTTAGGGTTCCCTGACGCAACCCAATAAATTCGTCATCCCTCCTTTCTTGGACTAAAGGTGGGAGATACTTTTCATTAAATTCCCTTACAAAGTTCGCCCATGTCCATACCGTCTGTTCTCTTTCCCACTTGGCCTTAATTACATTCCACCACGCGCGGGCTGGTCCTTCGAATTGAAATACAGCAAAATTTACTTGTCTTTGCTCCGTGTAATTCAAAGCCGCGAAGATATTAATCATTGCCTCCAACCACTGCTCAGCTATATCTGGATCAGGCCCTCCTTGAAATTTCGGAGGTAGAAACTTTTGGAACCTCTCAAGAGCCTTATCCTCTCCGATCTCAGGATTCCGGGGTTGATTCACTGGCATTTGACCTTGTTGATCTACCAGTCGTGCCAGGATATTTGTCATTTGTTGCATCGCCGTCGCCATTTGATCTCCAGCCTCAACCCTCGGTCCCTGTTCTTGCTCGGCCACTGTTTCTCTTTCTTCTCTCGGTTCTTGAGCTTGCCTAGCTCCACGGCCACGACTAGCTCCACGTCCACGACTACGTCTCCCGTCCATATATATGTTTTCCCCCTCTCTTTTCTTTTCTTTTCCCCCAAAAAGGTAATTTAGTGAATAAACACAGTAAATTGACTACAGTAACAAATTCTAGCATTCCAAATACACAAATCAATATATACGCACATAACACGCCATATCAAGAAGACGGATAAGCAAATACACAAATACATATCAAGTTGGACAGATAACCATGTACACACAGGTATACTAACGTCATGTAGTAACAATATACAGGTAAATCAAAAGGAAAAGGTAAAGTCGTCCCAGTATCAGCCCGTCCGGTCTCTCACGTCACTTACTATCCAAACTAGATGTCCCTGACCTCTTGTGCTCATTCTAGTCAGACAAAGCCTGTTCATGTTCCCAAAATACAAGTCTCAAGTCCTTAGCAGCGCCGTAACTCTAGAGTACTCAGGCACGAGAATCCGAAATAAGATAATTCACATCTCGAGCTGCAGTCCCAAGAGTAAACTATCTACAATCGGAATTCCTACCTGACATACCTATCTATGGTCCTCAGATACCATGAGAAAGATTTAAGACCTATAACATTCGCAATTCATAGCTTCACTTAGTCCTTCATACTTATTCACCACTTAGTCCAGGGTCACTCCGCACAGAGACCACGCGAAGCAGCTATAGGTTTTATCCCTCAATCGCTTAACTTTCAAGTCAAATCGAATCCCACAGTCCGGCATCCTAAACTTCAAGCCCAGGATACACTACAGATATCTGAAGCCTAAGCTCTGATACCACCTGTGACGGCCCCACCTTTCCCTAGGGCGTACCCCAGGGTTCGGCGGACCGCCTGCCCAACTCTCGCCGGGACTCACTCATTCACTACAGTCCTCACTTAAAATCTGAATAAATCACAAGAATAAATAGGGCAACGATCCAGAACTTAAAGCGAAACTTATATACATTGCCATCCCCAAAAGGGAGTGTAAAGATCGAATATACAAAGGTTCTCAATCCTTCATACGTCCAGCCCGTGCCAAGCACTAGGCGAGAACCACTACAAAAGAAACAAAAGAAACAAAAGAACTAGACTGGCTAGTCTATGCTCTCATTCTGCTCGCCGTCCCCTGTTAAGGAAAACAAAACTAAAGGGGTGAGCTAAAAGCTCAGTGAGGTTCCGAACAGATAATCAAACAATCAATTCAATACATTAAACATGGAGTATCAATAATTCAAGAAACATTTACAATGGAAAGCGATAGTAACATTCATTAAAAGGATACGGGCTCACATGGAGCTATTCGTTCGTTCGTTCGTTCTCCAGACATTTCCCCTTATTCCTCCAATTATTTGAAAATTTCCTTTTTGAGAAGTAAACCCTCGTGCCTTCGTTCGTTCATTCATCCCCTTCCGGACGTTGACCGGACTCCACCCATCCGGACGTAGCCGGACTACAAGGTAATACTCGAATATACCAAATTCACCCAGGGTCACCATATCGCCCGACCGAGTCCGCTTCTGGCTCGAGTCGATCGGTAACGAAGGGCAGGGCCCAGTTCAGCCAAACGGCTTACATTCATGCGCAACTAGCATTTAATCATTTAATCATTGAAAATTTCACATTTATTTAGGTCGAGTGCGATAAAGTACACACTCGCCTAGAAAACTCGTTTTAACAATCATTAAAAGCACTTAACACATTATCAATCAATAATAACAAGCCAATAAGTCAAGGAAATATAACAAACAAAGAACACTCACCTAGTTATGCAAAATAACGTGCAAAATATCCTTCCGGATATTACCCTTAGTCACCAATGAAACCTAAGATTGAACAAGAGAACATATTACAGTTTATCGAGCAAAACATTTAAGGGGAAACGAAGAAACCCGACTAATTAGGAGTAAAACGTGTAAAGATAACTTTCAAGTAAAAATAGGGTTGTTTGGACCCAAGGATGAAAATAACTAGGGTTTCAAAATCAATCGCACAACCAAGCTCAAAAGGCTTATAGAATTCCAACGGAAAACATTTGACTAACGACAAATCAAAAGACAAATAGATAGGCTAAGAAAATATTCTTTCAGAATCGTAAAGAATCGTTTGTATGACTAAAAGTCACTATATATTCAAGTAGAGGTTATATAACAAGGGTTTTGATGAAAATCATATGGAAAAGGAAGACTCTTAAAACCGTACTTGAAAGTAGTTCACTTGTGGCCGATAAAACCCTAACTCATACTTCTATATTTTGGGTACAGAGTAAGTAAACATTTGGCGTTTCAAATTGAAGAGGTATCATGTTTTGGAATGGTAAAACGATCATAGTATTTGCCAAACGAAAATATACAAATTCAAATAGAAACTTAGTCCTTGAGCGAAAATTTGGGCAGCACGCCCTTTGTGTTTACCTAATTTTCCAGCCATTTTGGCTTCATTATTTTTCTCATTCAAGCCCAAGTTTATACACAACACAAATGCATTTCAATAGCCGTTCCATAGGCTCAAGACAATACAAGGACATAAATCAACTAATAACAAATGCGGAAATGAAGTTTACAAAAAAAACAGATTTGATAGGGTTTTGCGGAATGGGCACATCCGAGGCTACGCTTATCGGATTGAGGTGAAACTTATACCATTTCGAAGCTAAGAGAAAGGGATACAAGATTGAAGAAGGTCACTCAGTCCAGTTTGCAGTGCAACTAGGTCAAAAGATCAGTATACCAAACCAGCACCGTCAAAACAGGTTTACAAACCGCATTCTCGCTCAAATATCACAAGTCAGGCTCCCTAAGTCCAAATCAAGTGATTCCAAAGCCATCCGAAAACTAAGATACAAGGCTAAAATTCTTAAGAAGACATCAACAACTAAATCAGAAGCATTCCCAATCAAATTAACCAATTACAGAGGCAATTATCAAGTTCGGGTAGAAACAGGGCAGCAGGGGTAAATCGGTCTTTTCACAGGTTACGTTGCTCTGATTGAGTTGAAATTTTGTAGGCACCTATAAAATATCATTCTATACAACTTTTATGTTTTATGCCAAGCCTAATTCGGCCTCTAACTATGAGTAACAGTACCGGGCAGAACTGAAACATGAAATTCCAGAAATCTGGAAATTTTGGTTTTCAATTGAATTTTCTTCCTTTCCTTGTTCCAATCACTACCAAAGCCCCTTATATAATCTTATATACAACATATACTAACCATACAACAAGTTTAGGCAGAAAATCATCAAACCCTAACTTGCATATATCATCCAAAATCATCACAACAACTTGTATAACTTGTAGTCTAATCAAAACATGAGCTAGATAACATCTTAAACCAGAAATTAAAAGAACAAGAACCATGATCAGATCTTATACCTCAAAACAAAGCTTGAAAGAGTGATACTTCACCACCTTTGGAAATTTTTAGTTCCCCTAGCTTCCCAAGCCCACAACTCACTCTTTAATCGGTTTAGAATTTTGATTCCTCACTTAGATGGTGCAAATCAAGAAGAAAATTGTTTTCTCTTGCTCCCCCTTTCTCTCTCTCTTGTCTCGGCCAAGCTCAAGGAAAAATGAAGAAGAAAGGCTGCTCTATGGTGATTAAAAGGCAAGAAGATTAGGATTAGTCTAAGCCACAAGTTTTGCCAACACTTGGATCAACCACAATCACAAAATTTTCTCTTTCTTCTCCTTGCACTTTTGGCCACAAATTTCGGTCAAAGGCAGCTGGAAATGAGGGGATATTTTGCTCAAATATCAATGAGCTCATGTGGTAAGAAAGTGGTGGTCCAGCGGTGCGTTCAATAGGTAGTGCGCGGTACACGTCGGTTCGCACCGTTTTTCCTTAAATCGCACGTATTAGGGTTTTTACTTCCTATTCACTAACCTTATATCATTGCTTCTAATCACATATTATTTCTCACCTAAAAGTCACTTTTAATCACCAAATTTGATCCTTGCTTCGTACCGAAAAATCATCCGGTGAAAAATCGCGAAAACCCTAATTTGCTCCAGTCTTGAAACCGAAAAGTGAAACCCTACTTTCTAGGTTCATTTGCACTTATTATGGAATTACTGGGTAGTAGGCTATAATAAATGAATAATTTCCAAATAAAAGGCATTTTTGAGAAAAATATAAGAAATTTGCGAGTCCTCACACTCTCTCCCCCTTAAAAGAATTTCGACCTCGAAATTCATACCTTCCGTCGCCTCGGAGGACCCCAGAACTCGGTGCTGATCTACGGCATAAACTTGTGTTGATACCTTTGTTCGGTTTCCTCTTTCATGAATTTGTTTCAGTTTGGTTCCTTCCACTTGTTGAGTACTACCCTCTCGTGGCTGTTTCTTCGGGCAATTGCTAAGTTGATGATTCCTACTCCCACAAATCAAACATTTTCCCCCTTTTCGCCAGCAATCATTCTCAGTGTGATTTGCCTTTCCACAGTATCCACAGGCCAATCGAGGAACTACTGTTGGATCTTCTCGAGAAATGTCCTTTGATCCGATCTGACTTCCTTTCATGGACCTTTCATCGACTGCTCTTAATGTCCAAGGTGGGCGAGGTGAATGGTTCACTTTTTGCACTTTGGAGAGCAGTATCTTTTCTCCAGATTCCTCAGGTATACTGCTGGATGTATCTCTTTTCCGCGTTTGAAAGGCTTTTACTTGGGCTTTCACATCCTCAATTCTTTGGGCCTTCTCAAGAGCCTCTGTAAACGTATTAACTTGAACTGCCGCTAATGCCTCCTGGATTTCCAAATTTAGTCCTTGTATAAATCGTCTTATTCTCCGTCGCTCCGTTACCACCAATTCGGAAGCGAATTTAGACAGTCTAGTAAATTTGGTCTCATATTCAGCCACACTTAGGGTTCCCTGACGCAACCCAATAAATTCGTCATCCCTCCTTTCTTGGACTAAAGGTGGGAGATACTTTTCATTAAATTCCCTTACAAAGTTCGCCCATGTCCATACCGTCTGTTCTCTTTCCCACTTGGCCTTAATTACATTCCACCACGCGCGGGCTGGTCCTTCGAATTGAAATACAGCAAAATTTACTTGTCTTTGCTCCGTGTAATTCAAAGCCGCGAAGATATTAATCATTGCCTCCAACCACTGCTCAGCTATATCTGGATCAGGCCCTCCTTGAAATTTCGGAGGTAGAAACTTTTGGAACCTCTCAAGAGCCTTATCCTCTCCGATCTCAGGATTCCGGGGTTGATTCACTGGCATTTGACCTTGTTGATCTACCAGTCGTGCCAGGATATTTGTCATTTGTTGCATCGCCGTCGCCATTTGATCTCCAGCCTCAACCCTCGGTCCCTGTTCTTGCTCGGCCACTGTTTCTCTTTCTTCTCTCGGTTCTTGAGCTTGCCTAGCTCCACGGCCACGACTAGCTCCACGTCCACGACTACGTCTCCCGTCCATATATATGTTTTCCCCCTCTCTTTTCTTTTCTTTTCCCCCAAAAAGGTAATTTAGTGAATAAACACAGTAAATTGACTACAGTAACAAATTCTAGCATTCCAAATACACAAATCAATATATACGCACATAACACGCCATATCAAGAAGACGGATAAGCAAATACACAAATACATATCAAGTTGGACAGATAACCATGTACACACAGGTATACTAACGTCATGTAGTAACAATATACAGGTAAATCAAAAGGAAAAGGTAAAGTCGTCCCAGTATCAGCCCGTCCGGTCTCTCACGTCACTTACTATCCAAACTAGATGTCCCTGACCTCTTGTGCTCATTCTAGTCAGACAAAGCCTGTTCATGTTCCCAAAATACAAGTCTCAAGTCCTTAGCAGCGCCGTAACTCTAGAGTACTCAGGCACGAGAATCCGAAATAAGATAATTCACATCTCGAGCTGCAGTCCCAAGAGTAAACTATCTACAATCGGAATTCCTACCTGACATACCTATCTATGGTCCTCAGATACCATGAGAAAGATTTAAGACCTATAACATTCGCAATTCATAGCTTCACTTAGTCCTTCATACTTATTCACCACTTAGTCCAGGGTCACTCCGCACAGAGACCACGCGAAGCAGCTATAGGTTTTATCCCTCAATCGCTTAACTTTCAAGTCAAATCGAATCCCACAGTCCGGCATCCTAAACTTCAAGCCCAGGATACACTACAGATATCTGAAGCCTAAGCTCTGATACCACCTGTGACGGCTCCACCTTTCCCTAGGGCGTACCCCAGGGTTCGGCGGACCGCCTGCCCAACTCTCGCCGGGACTCACTCATTCACTACAGTCCTCACTTAAAATCTGAATAAATCACAAGAATAAATAGGGCAACGATCCAGAACTTAAAGCGAAACTTATATACATTGCCATCCCCAAAAGGGAGTGTAAAGATCGAATATACAAAGGTTCTCAATCCTTCATACGTCCAGCCCGTGCCAAGCACTAGGCGAGAACCACTACAAAAGAAACAAAAGAAACAAAAGAACTAGACTGGCTAGTCTATGCTCTCATTCTGCTCGCCGTCCCCTGTTAAGGAAAACAAAACTAAAGGGGTGAGCTAAAAGCTCAGTGAGGTTCCGAACAGATAATCAAACAATCAATTCAATACATTAAACATGGAGTATCAATAATTCAAGAAACATTTACAATGGAAAGCGATAGTAACATTCATTAAAAGGATACGGGCTCACATGGAGCTATTCGTTCGTTCGTTCGTTCTCCAGACATTTCCCCTTATTCCTCCAATTATTTGAAAATTTCCTTTTTGAGAAGTAAACCCTCGTGCCTTCGTTCGTTCATTCATCCCCTTCCGGACGTTGACCGGACTCCACCCATCCGGACGTAGCCGGACTACAAGGTAATACTCGAATATACCAAATTCACCCAGGGTCACCATATCGCCCGACCGAGTCCGCTTCTGGCTCGAGTCGATCGGTAACGAAGGGCAGGGCCCAGTTCAGCCAAACGGCTTACATTCATGCGCAACTAGCATTTAATCATTTAATCATTGAAAATTTCACATTTATTTAGGTCGAGTGCGATAAAGTACACACTCGCCTAGAAAACTCGTTTTAACAATCATTAAAAGCACTTAACACATTATCAATCAATAATAACAAGCCAATAAGTCAAGGAAATATAACAAACAAAGAACACTCACCTAGTTATGCAAAATAACGTGCAAAATATCCTTCCGGATATTACCCTTAGTCACCAATGAAACCTAAGATTGAACAAGAGAACATATTACAGTTTATCGAGCAAAACATTTAAGGGGAAACGAAGAAACCCGACTAATTAGGAGTAAAACGTGTAAAGATAACTTTCAAGTAAAAATAGGGTTGTTTGGACCCAAGGATGAAAATAACTAGGGTTTCAAAATCAATCGCACAACCAAGCTCAAAAGGCTTATAGAATTCCAACGGAAAACATTTGACTAACGACAAATCAAAAGACAAATAGATAGGCTAAGAAAATATTCTTTCAGAATCGTAAAGAATCGTTTGTATGACTAAAAGTCACTATATATTCAAGTAGAGGTTATATAACAAGGGTTTTGATGAAAATCATATGGAAAAGGAAGACTCTTAAAACCGTACTTGAAAGTAGTTCACTTGTGGCCGATAAAACCCTAACTCATACTTCTATATTTTGGGTACAGAGTAAGTAAACATTTGGCGTTTCAAATTGAAGAGGTATCATGTTTTGGAATGGTAAAACGATCATAGTATTTGCCAAACGAAAATATACAAATTCAAATAGAAACTTAGTCCTTGAGCGAAAATTTGGGCAGCACGCCCTTTGTGTTTACCTAATTTTCCAGCCATTTTGGCTTCATTATTTTTCTCATTCAAGCCCAAGTTTATACACAACACAAATGCATTTCAATAGCCGTTCCATAGGCTCAAGACAATACAAGGACATAAATCAACTAATAACAAATGCGGAAATGAAGTTTACAAAAAAAACAGATTTGATAGGGTTTTGCGGAATGGGCACATCCGAGGCTACGCTTATCGGATTGAGGTGAAACTTATACCATTTCGAAGCTAAGAGAAAGGGATACAAGATTGAAGAAGGTCACTCAGTCCAGTTTGCAGTGCAACTAGGTCAAAAGATCAGTATACCAAACCAGCACCGTCAAAACAGGTTTACAAACCGCATTCTCGCTCAAATATCACAAGTCAGGCTCCCTAAGTCCAAATCAAGTGATTCCAAAGCCATCCGAAAACTAAGATACAAGGCTAAAATTCTTAAGAAGACATCAACAACTAAATCAGAAGCATTCCCAATCAAATTAACCAATTACAGAGGCAATTATCAAGTTCGGGTAGAAACAGGGCAGCAGGGGTAAATCGGTCTTTTCACAGGTTACGTTGCTCTGATTGAGTTGAAATTTTGTAGGCACCTATAAAATATCATTCTATACAACTTTTATGTTTTATGCCAAGCCTAATTCGGCCTCTAACTATGAGTAACAGTACCGGGCAGAACTGAAACATGAAATTCCAGAAATCTGGAAATTTTGGTTTTCAATTGAATTTTCTTCCTTTCCTTGTTCCAATCACTACCAAAGCCCCTTATATAATCTTATATACAACATATACTAACCATACAACAAGTTTAGGCAGAAAATCATGAAACCCTAACTTGCATATATCATCCAAAATCATCACAACAACTTGTATAACTTGTAGTCTAATCAAAACATGAGCTAGATAACATCTTAAACCAGAAATTAAAAGAACAAGAACCATGATCAGATCTTATACCTCAAAACAAAGCTTGAAAGAGTGATACTTCACCACCTTTGGAAATTTTTAGTTCCCCTAGCTTCCCAAGCCCACAACTCACTCTTTAATCGGTTTAGAATTTTGATTCCTCACTTAGATGGTGCAAATCAAGAAGAAAATTGTTTTCTCTTGCTCCCCCTTTCTCTCTCTCTTGTCTCGGCCAAGCTCAAGGAAAAATGAAGAAGAAAGGCTGCTCTATGGTGATTAAAAGGCAAGAAGATTAGGATTAGTCTAAGCCACAAGTTTTGCCAACACTTGGATCAACCACAATCACAAAATTTTCTCTTTCTTCTCCTTGCACTTTTGGCCACAAATTTCGGTCAAAGGCAGCTGGAAATGAGGGGATATTTTGCTCAAATATCAATGAGCTCATGTGGTAAGAAAGTGGTGGTCCAGCGGTGCGTTCAATAGGTAGTGCGCGGTACACGTCGGTTCGCACCGTTTTTCCTTAAATCGCACGTATTAGGGTTTTTACTTCCTATTCACTAACCTTATATCATTGCTTCTAATCACATATTATTTCTCACCTAAAAGTCACTTTTAATCACCAAATTTGATCCTTGCTTCGTACCGAAAAATCATCCGGTGAAAAATCGCGAAAACCCTAATTTGCTCCAGTCTTGAAACCGAAAAGTGAAACCCTACTTTCTAGGTTCATTTGCACTTATTATGGAATTACTGGGTAGTAGGCTATAATAAATGAATAATTTCCAAATAAAAGGCATTTTTGAGAAAAATATAAGAAATTTGCGAGTCCTCACACTCTCTCCCCCTTAAAAGAATTTCGACCTCGAAATTCATACCTTCCGTCGCCTCGGAGGACCCCAGAACTCGGTGCTGATCTACGGCATAAACTTGTGTTGATACCTTTGTTCGGTTTCCTCTTTCATGAATTTGTTTCAGTTTGGTTCCTTCCACTTGTTGAGTACTACCCTCTCGTGGCTGTTTCTTCGGGCAATTGCTAAGTTGATGATTCCTACTCCCACAAATCAAACATTTTCCCCCTTTTCGCCAGCAATCATTCTCAGTGTGATTTGCCTTTCCACAGTATCCACAGGCCAATCGAGGAACTACTGTTGGATCTTCTCGAGAAATGTCCTTTGATCCGATCTGACTTCCTTTCATGGACCTTTCATCGACTGCTCTTAATGTCCAAGGTGGGCGAGGTGAATGGTTCACTTTTTGCACTTTGGAGAGCAGTATCTTTTCTCCAGATTCCTCAGGTATACTGCTGGATGTATCTCTTTTCCGCGTTTGAAAGGCTTTTACTTGGGCTTTCACATCCTCAATTCTTTGGGCCTTCTCAAGAGCCTCTGTAAACGTATTAACTTGAACTGCCGCTAATGCCTCCTGGATTTCCAAATTTAGTCCTTGTATAAATCGTCTTATTCTCCGTCGCTCCGTTACCACCAATTCGGAAGCGAATTTAGACAGTCTAGTAAATTTGGTCTCATATTCAGCCACACTTAGGGTTCCCTGACGCAACCCAATAAATTCGTCATCCCTCCTTTCTTGGACTAAAGGTGGGAGATACTTTTCATTAAATTCCCTTACAAAGTTCGCCCATGTCCATACCGTCTGTTCTCTTTCCCACTTGGCCTTAATTACATTCCACCACGCGCGGGCTGGTCCTTCGAATTGAAATACAGCAAAATTTACTTGTCTTTGCTCCGTGTAATTCAAAGCCGCGAAGATATTAATCATTGCCTCCAACCACTGCTCAGCTATATCTGGATCAGGCCCTCCTTGAAATTTCGGAGGTAGAAACTTTTGGAACCTCTCAAGAGCCTTATCCTCTCCGATCTCAGGATTCCGGGGTTGATTCACTGGCATTTGACCTTGTTGATCTACCAGTCGTGCCAGGATATTTGTCATTTGTTGCATCGCCGTCGCCATTTGATCTCCAGCCTCAACCCTCGGTCCCTGTTCTTGCTCGGCCACTGTTTCTCTTTCTTCTCTCGGTTCTTGAGCTTGCCTAGCTCCACGGCCACGACTAGCTCCACGTCCACGACTACGTCTCCCGTCCATATATATGTTTTCCCCCTCTCTTTTCTTTTCTTTTCCCCCAAAAAGGTAATTTAGTGAATAAACACAGTAAATTGACTACAGTAACAAATTCTAGCATTCCAAATACACAAATCAATATATACGCACATAACACGCCATATCAAGAAGACGGATAAGCAAATACACAAATACATATCAAGTTGGACAGATAACCATGTACACACAGGTATACTAACGTCATGTAGTAACAATATACAGGTAAATCAAAAGGAAAAGGTAAAGTCGTCCCAGTATCAGCCCGTCCGGTCTCTCACGTCACTTACTATCCAAACTAGATGTCCCTGACCTCTTGTGCTCATTCTAGTCAGACAAAGCCTGTTCATGTTCCCAAAATACAAGTCTCAAGTCCTTAGCAGCGCCGTAACTCTAGAGTACTCAGGCACGAGAATCCGAAATAAGATAATTCACATCTCGAGCTGCAGTCCCAAGAGTAAACTATCTACAATCGGAATTCCTACCTGACATACCTATCTATGGTCCTCAGATACCATGAGAAAGATTTAAGACCTATAACATTCGCAATTCATAGCTTCACTTAGTCCTTCATACTTATTCACCACTTAGTCCAGGGTCACTCCGCACAGAGACCACGCGAAGCAGCTATAGGTTTTATCCCTCAATCGCTTAACTTTCAAGTCAAATCGAATCCCACAGTCCGGCATCCTAAACTTCAAGCCCAGGATACACTACAGATATCTGAAGCCTAAGCTCTGATACCACCTGTGACGGCTCCACCTTTCCCTAGGGCGTACCCCAGGGTTCGGCGGACCGCCTGCCCAACTCTCGCCGGGACTCACTCATTCACTACAGTCCTCACTTAAAATCTGAATAAATCACAAGAATAAATAGGGCAACGATCCAGAACTTAAAGCGAAACTTATATACATTGCCATCCCCAAAAGGGAGTGTAAAGATCGAATATACAAAGGTTCTCAATCCTTCATACGTCCAGCCCGTGCCAAGCACTAGGCGAGAACCACTACAAAAGAAACAAAAGAAACAAAAGAACTAGACTGGCTAGTCTATGCTCTCATTCTGCTCGCCGTCCCCTGTTAAGGAAAACAAAACTAAAGGGGTGAGCTAAAAGCTCAGTGAGGTTCCGAACAGATAATCAAACAATCAATTCAATACATTAAACATGGAGTATCAATAATTCAAGAAACATTTACAATGGAAAGCGATAGTAACATTCATTAAAAGGATACGGGCTCACATGGAGCTATTCGTTCGTTCGTTCGTTCTCCAGACATTTCCCCTTATTCCTCCAATTATTTGAAAATTTCCTTTTTGAGAAGTAAACCCTCGTGCCTTCGTTCGTTCATTCATCCCCTTCCGGACGTTGACCGGACTCCACCCATCCGGACGTAGCCGGACTACAAGGTAATACTCGAATATACCAAATTCACCCAGGGTCACCATATCGCCCGACCGAGTCCGCTTCTGGCTCGAGTCGATCGGTAACGAAGGGCAGGGCCCAGTTCAGCCAAACGGCTTACATTCATGCGCAACTAGCATTTAATCATTTAATCATTGAAAATTTCACATTTATTTAGGTCGAGTGCGATAAAGTACACACTCGCCTAGAAAACTCGTTTTAACAATCATTAAAAGCACTTAACACATTATCAATCAATAATAACAAGCCAATAAGTCAAGGAAATATAACAAACAAAGAACACTCACCTAGTTATGCAAAATAACGTGCAAAATATCCTTCCGGATATTACCCTTAGTCACCAATGAAACCTAAGATTGAACAAGAGAACATATTACAGTTTATCGAGCAAAACATTTAAGGGGAAACGAAGAAACCCGACTAATTAGGAGTAAAACGTGTAAAGATAACTTTCAAGTAAAAATAGGGTTGTTTGGACCCAAGGATGAAAATAACTAGGGTTTCAAAATCAATCGCACAACCAAGCTCAAAAGGCTTATAGAATTCCAACGGAAAACATTTGACTAACGACAAATCAAAAGACAAATAGATAGGCTAAGAAAATATTCTTTCAGAATCGTAAAGAATCGTTTGTATGACTAAAAGTCACTATATATTCAAGTAGAGGTTATATAACAAGGGTTTTGATGAAAATCATATGGAAAAGGAAGACTCTTAAAACCGTACTTGAAAGTAGTTCACTTGTGGCCGATAAAACCCTAACTCATACTTCTATATTTTGGGTACAGAGTAAGTAAACATTTGGCGTTTCAAATTGAAGAGGTATCATGTTTTGGAATGGTAAAACGATCATAGTATTTGCCAAACGAAAATATACAAATTCAAATAGAAACTTAGTCCTTGAGCGAAAATTTGGGCAGCACGCCCTTTGTGTTTACCTAATTTTCCAGCCATTTTGGCTTCATTATTTTTCTCATTCAAGCCCAAGTTTATACACAACACAAATGCATTTCAATAGCCGTTCCATAGGCTCAAGACAATACAAGGACATAAATCAACTAATAACAAATGCGGAAATGAAGTTTACAAAAAAAACAGATTTGATAGGGTTTTGCGGAATGGGCACATCCGAGGCTACGCTTATCGGATTGAGGTGAAACTTATACCATTTCGAAGCTAAGAGAAAGGGATACAAGATTGAAGAAGGTCACTCAGTCCAGTTTGCAGTGCAACTAGGTCAAAAGATCAGTATACCAAACCAGCACCGTCAAAACAGGTTTACAAACCGCATTCTCGCTCAAATATCACAAGTCAGGCTCCCTAAGTCCAAATCAAGTGATTCCAAAGCCATCCGAAAACTAAGATACAAGGCTAAAATTCTTAAGAAGACATCAACAACTAAATCAGAAGCATTCCCAATCAAATTAACCAATTACAGAGGCAATTATCAAGTTCGGGTAGAAACAGGGCAGCAGGGGTAAATCGGTCTTTTCACAGGTTACGTTGCTCTGATTGAGTTGAAATTTTGTAGGCACCTATAAAATATCATTCTATACAACTTTTATGTTTTATGCCAAGCCTAATTCGGCCTCTAACTATGAGTAACAGTACCGGGCAGAACTGAAACATGAAATTCCAGAAATCTGGAAATTTTGGTTTTCAATTGAATTTTCTTCCTTTCCTTGTTCCAATCACTACCAAAGCCCCTTATATAATCTTATATACAACATATACTAACCATACAACAAGTTTAGGCAGAAAATCATGAAACCCTAACTTGCATATATCATCCAAAATCATCACAACAACTTGTATAACTTGTAGTCTAATCAAAACATGAGCTAGATAACATCTTAAACCAGAAATTAAAAGAACAAGAACCATGATCAGATCTTATACCTCAAAACAAAGCTTGAAAGAGTGATACTTCACCACCTTTGGAAATTTTTAGTTCCCCTAGCTTCCCAAGCCCACAACTCACTCTTTAATCGGTTTAGAATTTTGATTCCTCACTTAGATGGTGCAAATCAAGAAGAAAATTGTTTTCTCTTGCTCCCCCTTTCTCTCTCTCTTGTCTCGGCCAAGCTCAAGGAAAAATGAAGAAGAAAGGCTGCTCTATGGTGATTAAAAGGCAAGAAGATTAGGATTAGTCTAAGCCACAAGTTTTGCCAACACTTGGATCAACCACAATCACAAAATTTTCTCTTTCTTCTCCTTGCACTTTTGGCCACAAATTTCGGTCAAAGGCAGCTGGAAATGAGGGGATATTTTGCTCAAATATCAATGAGCTCATGTGGTAAGAAAGTGGTGGTCCAGCGGTGCGTTCAATAGGTAGTGCGCGGTACACGTCGGTTCGCACCGTTTTTCCTTAAATCGCACGTATTAGGGTTTTTACTTCCTATTCACTAACCTTATATCATTGCTTCTAATCACATATTATTTCTCACCTAAAAGTCACTTTTAATCACCAAATTTGATCCTTGCTTCGTACCGAAAAATCATCCGGTGAAAAATCGCGAAAACCCTAATTTGCTCCAGTCTTGAAACCGAAAAGTGAAACCCTACTTTCTAGGTTCATTTGCACTTATTATGGAATTACTGGGTAGTAGGCTATAATAAATGAATAATTTCCAAATAAAAGGCATTTTTGAGAAAAATATAAGAAATTTGCGAGTCCTCACACTCTCTCCCCCTTAAAAGAATTTCGACCTCGAAATTCATACCTTCCGTCGCCTCGGAGGACCCCAGAACTCGGTGCTGATCTACGGCATAAACTTGTGTTGATACCTTTGTTCGGTTTCCTCTTTCATGAATTTGTTTCAGTTTGGTTCCTTCCACTTGTTGAGTACTACCCTCTCGTGGCTGTTTCTTCGGGCAATTGCTAAGTTGATGATTCCTACTCCCACAAATCAAACATTTTCCCCCTTTTCGCCAGCAATCATTCTCAGTGTGATTTGCCTTTCCACAGTATCCACAGGCCAATCGAGGAACTACTGTTGGATCTTCTCGAGAAATGTCCTTTGATCCGATCTGACTTCCTTTCATGGACCTTTCATCGACTGCTCTTAATGTCCAAGGTGGGCGAGGTGAATGGTTCACTTTTTGCACTTTGGAGAGCAGTATCTTTTCTCCAGATTCCTCAGGTATACTGCTGGATGTATCTCTTTTCCGCGTTTGAAAGGCTTTTACTTGGGCTTTCACATCCTCAATTCTTTGGGCCTTCTCAAGAGCCTCTGTAAACGTATTAACTTGAACTGCCGCTAATGCCTCCTGGATTTCCAAATTTAGTCCTTGTATAAATCGTCTTATTCTCCGTCGCTCCGTTACCACCAATTCGGAAGCGAATTTAGACAGTCTAGTAAATTTGGTCTCATATTCAGCCACACTTAGGGTTCCCTGACGCAACCCAATAAATTCGTCATCCCTCCTTTCTTGGACTAAAGGTGGGAGATACTTTTCATTAAATTCCCTTACAAAGTTCGCCCATGTCCATACCGTCTGTTCTCTTTCCCACTTGGCCTTAATTACATTCCACCACGCGCGGGCTGGTCCTTCGAATTGAAATACAGCAAAATTTACTTGTCTTTGCTCCGTGTAATTCAAAGCCGCGAAGATATTAATCATTGCCTCCAACCACTGCTCAGCTATATCTGGATCAGGCCCTCCTTGAAATTTCGGAGGTAGAAACTTTTGGAACCTCTCAAGAGCCTTATCCTCTCCGATCTCAGGATTCCGGGGTTGATTCACTGGCATTTGACCTTGTTGATCTACCAGTCGTGCCAGGATATTTGTCATTTGTTGCATCGCCGTCGCCATTTGATCTCCAGCCTCAACCCTCGGTCCCTGTTCTTGCTCGGCCACTGTTTCTCTTTCTTCTCTCGGTTCTTGAGCTTGCCTAGCTCCACGGCCACGACTAGCTCCACGTCCACGACTACGTCTCCCGTCCATATATATGTTTTCCCCCTCTCTTTTCTTTTCTTTTCCCCCAAAAAGGTAATTTAGTGAATAAACACAGTAAATTGACTACAGTAACAAATTCTAGCATTCCAAATACACAAATCAATATATACGCACATAACACGCCATATCAAGAAGACGGATAAGCAAATACACAAATACATATCAAGTTGGACAGATAACCATGTACACACAGGTATACTAACGTCATGTAGTAACAATATACAGGTAAATCAAAAGGAAAAGGTAAAGTCGTCCCAGTATCAGCCCGTCCGGTCTCTCACGTCACTTACTATCCAAACTAGATGTCCCTGACCTCTTGTGCTCATTCTAGTCAGACAAAGCCTGTTCATGTTCCCAAAATACAAGTCTCAAGTCCTTAGCAGCGCCGTAACTCTAGAGTACTCAGGCACGAGAATCCGAAATAAGATAATTCACATCTCGAGCTGCAGTCCCAAGAGTAAACTATCTACAATCGGAATTCCTACCTGACATACCTATCTATGGTCCTCAGATACCATGAGAAAGATTTAAGACCTATAACATTCGCAATTCATAGCTTCACTTAGTCCTTCATACTTATTCACCACTTAGTCCAGGGTCACTCCGCACAGAGACCACGCGAAGCAGCTATAGGTTTTATCCCTCAATCGCTTAACTTTCAAGTCAAATCGAATCCCACAGTCCGGCATCCTAAACTTCAAGCCCAGGATACACTACAGATATCTGAAGCCTAAGCTCTGATACCACCTGTGACGGCCCCACCTTTCCCTAGGGCGTACCCCAGGGTTCGGCGGACCGCCTGCCCAACTCTCGCCGGGACTCACTCATTCACTACAGTCCTCACTTAAAATCTGAATAAATCACAAGAATAAATAGGGCAACGATCCAGAACTTAAAGCGAAACTTATATACATTGCCATCCCCAAAAGGGAGTGTAAAGATCGAATATACAAAGGTTCTCAATCCTTCATACGTCCAGCCCGTGCCAAGCACTAGGCGAGAACCACTACAAAAGAAACAAAAGAAACAAAAGAACTAGACTGGCTAGTCTATGCTCTCATTCTGCTCGCCGTCCCCTGTTAAGGAAAACAAAACTAAAGGGGTGAGCTAAAAGCTCAGTGAGGTTCCGAACAGATAATCAAACAATCAATTCAATACATTAAACATGGAGTATCAATAATTCAAGAAACATTTACAATGGAAAGCGATAGTAACATTCATTAAAAGGATACGGGCTCACATGGAGCTATTCGTTCGTTCGTTCGTTCTCCAGACATTTCCCCTTATTCCTCCAATTATTTGAAAATTTCCTTTTTGAGAAGTAAACCCTCGTGCCTTCGTTCGTTCATTCATCCCCTTCCGGACGTTGACCGGACTCCACCCATCCGGACGTTGGGACTCCACCCATCCGGACGTAGCCGGACTACAAGGTAATACTCGAATATACCAAATTCACCCAGGGTCACCATATCGCCCGACCGAGTCCGCTTCTGGCTCGAGTCGATCGGTAACGAAGGGCAGGGCCCAGTTCAGCCAAACGGCTTACATTCATGCGCAACTAGCATTTAATCATTTAATCATTGAAAATTTCACATTTATTTAGGTCGAGTGCGATAAAGTACACACTCGCCTAGAAAACTCGTTTTAACAATCATTAAAAGCACTTAACACATTATCAATCAATAATAACAAGCCAATAAGTCAAGGAAATATAACAAACAAAGAACACTCACCTAGTTATGCAAAATAACGTGCAAAATATCCTTCCGGATATTACCCTTAGTCACCAATGAAACCTAAGATTGAACAAGAGAACATATTACAGTTTATCGAGCAAAACATTTAAGGGGAAACGAAGAAACCCGACTAATTAGGAGTAAAACGTGTAAAGATAACTTTCAAGTAAAAATAGGGTTGTTTGGACCCAAGGATGAAAATAACTAGGGTTTCAAAATCAATCGCACAACCAAGCTCAAAAGGCTTATAGAATTCCAACGGAAAACATTTGACTAACGACAAATCAAAAGACAAATAGATAGGCTAAGAAAATATTCTTTCAGAATCGTAAAGAATCGTTTGTATGACTAAAAGTCACTATATATTCAAGTAGAGGTTATATAACAAGGGTTTTGATGAAAATCATATGGAAAAGGAAGACTCTTAAAACCGTACTTGAAAGTAGTTCACTTGTGGCCGATAAAACCCTAACTCATACTTCTATATTTTGGGTACAGAGTAAGTAAACATTTGGCGTTTCAAATTGAAGAGGTATCATGTTTTGGAATGGTAAAACGATCATAGTATTTGCCAAACGAAAATATACAAATTCAAATAGAAACTTAGTCCTTGAGCGAAAATTTGGGCAGCACGCCCTTTGTGTTTACCTAATTTTCCAGCCATTTTGGCTTCATTATTTTTCTCATTCAAGCCCAAGTTTATACACAACACAAATGCATTTCAATAGCCGTTCCATAGGCTCAAGACAATACAAGGACATAAATCAACTAATAACAAATGCGGAAATGAAGTTTACAAAAAAAACAGATTTGATAGGGTTTTGCGGAATGGGCACATCCGAGGCTACGCTTATCGGATTGAGGTGAAACTTATACCATTTCGAAGCTAAGAGAAAGGGATACAAGATTGAAGAAGGTCACTCAGTCCAGTTTGCAGTGCAACTAGGTCAAAAGATCAGTATACCAAACCAGCACCGTCAAAACAGGTTTACAAACCGCATTCTCGCTCAAATATCACAAGTCAGGCTCCCTAAGTCCAAATCAAGTGATTCCAAAGCCATCCGAAAACTAAGATACAAGGCTAAAATTCTTAAGAAGACATCAACAACTAAATCAGAAGCATTCCCAATCAAATTAACCAATTACAGAGGCAATTATCAAGTTCGGGTAGAAACAGGGCAGCAGGGGTAAATCGGTCTTTTCACAGGTTACGTTGCTCTGATTGAGTTGAAATTTTGTAGGCACCTATAAAATATCATTCTATACAACTTTTATGTTTTATGCCAAGCCTAATTCGGCCTCTAACTATGAGTAACAGTACCGGGCAGAACTGAAACATGAAATTCCAGAAATCTGGAAATTTTGGTTTTCAATTGAATTTTCTTCCTTTCCTTGTTCCAATCACTACCAAAGCCCCTTATATAATCTTATATACAACATATACTAACCATACAACAAGTTTAGGCAGAAAATCATGAAACCCTAACTTGCATATATCATCCAAAATCATCACAACAACTTGTATAACTTGTAGTCTAATCAAAACATGAGCTAGATAACATCTTAAACCAGAAATTAAAAGAACAAGAACCATGATCAGATCTTATACCTCAAAACAAAGCTTGAAAGAGTGATACTTCACCACCTTTGGAAATTTTTAGTTCCCCTAGCTTCCCAAGCCCACAACTCACTCTTTAATCGGTTTAGAATTTTGATTCCTCACTTAGATGGTGCAAATCAAGAAGAAAATTGTTTTCTCTTGCTCCCCCTTTCTCTCTCTCTTGTCTCGGCCAAGCTCAAGGAAAAATGAAGAAGAAAGGCTGCTCTATGGTGATTAAAAGGCAAGAAGATTAGGATTAGTCTAAGCCACAAGTTTTGCCAACACTTGGATCAACCACAATCACAAAATTTTCTCTTTCTTCTCCTTGCACTTTTGGCCACAAATTTCGGTCAAAGGCAGCTGGAAATGAGGGGATATTTTGCTCAAATATCAATGAGCTCATGTGGTAAGAAAGTGGTGGTCCAGCGGTGCGTTCAATAGGTAGTGCGCGGTACACGTCGGTTCGCACCGTTTTTCCTTAAATCGCACGTATTAGGGTTTTTACTTCCTATTCACTAACCTTATATCATTGCTTCTAATCACATATTATTTCTCACCTAAAAGTCACTTTTAATCACCAAATTTGATCCTTGCTTCGTACCGAAAAATCATCCGGTGAAAAATCGCGAAAACCCTAATTTGCTCCAGTCTTGAAACCGAAAAGTGAAACCCTACTTTCTAGGTTCATTTGCACTTATTATGGAATTACTGGGTAGTAGGCTATAATAAATGAATAATTTCCAAATAAAAGGCATTTTTGAGAAAAATATAAGAAATTTGCGAGTCCTCACACTCTCTCCCCCTTAAAAGAATTTCGACCTCGAAATTCATACCTTCCGTCGCCTCGGAGGACCCCAGAACTCGGTGCTGATCTACGGCATAAACTTGTGTTGATACCTTTGTTCGGTTTCCTCTTTCATGAATTTGTTTCAGTTTGGTTCCTTCCACTTGTTGAGTACTACCCTCTCGTGGCTGTTTCTTCGGGCAATTGCTAAGTTGATGATTGCTACTCCCACAAATCAAACATTTTCCCCCTTTTCGCCAGCAATCATTCTCAGTGTGATTTGCCTTTCCACAGTATCCTCAGGCCAATCGAGGAACTACTGTTGGATCTTCTCGAGAAATGTCCTTTGATCCGATCTGACTTCCTTTCATGGACCTTTCATCGACTGCTCTTAATGTCCAAGGTGGGCGAGGTGAATGGTTCACTTTTTGCACTTTGGAGAGCAGTATCTTTTCTCCAGATTCCTCAGGTATACTGCTGGATGTATCTCTTTTCCGCGTTTGAAAGGCTTTTACTTGGGCTTTCACATCCTCAATTCTTTGGGCCTTCTCAAGAGCCTCTGTAAACGTATTAACTTGAACTGCCGCTAATGCCTCCTGGATTTCCAAATTTAGTCCTTGTATAAATCGTCTTATTCTCCGTCGCTCCGTTACCACCAATTCGGAAGCGAATTTAGACAGTCTAGTAAATTTGGTCTCATATTCAGCCACACTTAGGGTTCCCTGACGCAACCCAATAAATTCGTCATCCCTCCTTTCTTGGACTAAAGGAGGGATTTGACCTTGTTGATCTACCAGTCGTGCCAGGATATTTGTCATTTGTTGCATCGCCGTCGCCATTTGATCTCCAGCCTCAACCCTCGGTCCCTGTTCTTGCTCGGCCACTGTTTCTCTTTCTTCTCTCGGTTCTTGAGCTTGCCTAGCTCTACGGCCACGACTAGCTCCACGTCCACGACTACGTCTCCCGTCCATATATATGTTTTCCCCCTCTCTTTTCTTTTCTTTTCCCCCAAAAAGGTAATTTAGTGAATAAACACAGTAAATTGACTACAGTAACAAATTCTAGCATTCCAAATACACAAATCAATATATACGCACATAACACGCCATATCAAGAAGATGGATAAGCAAATACACAAATACATATCAAGTTGGACAGATAACCATGTACACACAGGTATACTAACGTCATGTAGTAACAGTATACAGGTAAATCAAAAGGAAAAGGTAAAGTCGTCCCAGTATCAGCCCGTCCGGTCTCTCACGTCACTTACTATCCAAACTAGATGTCCCTGACCTCTTGTGCTCATTCTAGTCAGACAAAGCCTGTTCATGTTCCCAAAATACAAGTCTCAAGTCCTTAGCAGCGCCGTAACTCTAGAGTACTCAGGCACGAGAATCCGAAATAAGATAATTCACATCTCGAGCTGCAGTCCCAAGAGTAAACTATCTACAATCGGAATTCCTACCTGACATACCTATCTATGGTCCTCAGATACCATGAGAAAGATTTAAGACCTATAACATTCGCAATTCATAGCTTCACTTAGTCCTTCATACTTATTCACCACTTAGTCCAGGGTCACTCCGCACAGAGACCACGCGAAGCAGCTATAGGTTTTATCCCTCAATCGCTTAACTTTCAAGTCAAATCGAATCCCACAGTCCGGCATCCTAAACTTCAAGCCCAGGATACACTACAGATATCTGAAGCCTAAGCTCTGATACCACCTGTGACGGCCCCACCTTTCCCTAGGGCGTACCCCAGGGTTCGGCGGACCGCCTGCCCAACTCTCGCCGGGACTCACTCATTCACTACAGTCCTCACTTAAAATCTGAATAAATCACAAGAATAAATAGGGCAACGATCCAGAACTTAAAGCGAAACTTATATACATTGCCATCCCCAAAAGGGAGTGTAAAGATCGAATATACAAAGGTTCTCAATCCTTCATACGTCCAGCCCGTGCCAAGCACTAGGCGAGAACCACTACAAAAGAAACAAAAGAAACAAAAGAACTAGACTGGCTAGTCTATGCTCTCATTCTGCTCGCCGTCCCCTGTTAAGGAAAACAAAACTAAAGGGGTGAGCTAAAAGCTCAGTGAGGTTCCGAACAGATAATCAAACAATCAATTCAATACATTAAACATGGAGTATCAATAATTCAAGAAACATTTACAATGGAAAGCGATAGTAACATTCATTAAAAGGATACGGGCTCACATGGAGCTATTCGTTCGTTCGTTCGTTCTCCAGACATTTCCCCTTAATCCTCCAATTATTTGAAAATTTCCTTTTTGAGAAGTAAACCCTCGTGCCTTCGTTCGTTCATTCATCCCCTTCCGGACGTTGACCGGACTCCACCCATCCGGACGTTGGCCGGACTCCACCCATCCGGACGTAGCCGGACTACAAGGTAATACTCGAATATACCAAATTCACCCAGGGTCACCATATCGTCCGACCGAGTCCGCTTCTGGCTCGAGTCGATCGGTAACGAAGGGCAGGGCCCAGTTCAGCCAAACGGCTTACATTCATGCGCAACTAGCATTTAATCATTTAATCATTGAAAATTTCACATTTATTTAGGTCGAGTGCGATAAAGTACACACTCGCCTAGAAAACTCGTTTTAACAATCATTAAAAGCACTTAACACATTATCAATCAATAATAACAAGCCAATAAGTCAAGGAAATATAACAAACAAAGAACACTCACCTAGTTATGCAAAACAACGTGCAAAATAACCTTCCGGATATTACCCTTAGTCACCAATGAAACCTAAGATTGAACAAGAGAACATATTACAGTTTATCGAGCAAAACATTTAAGGGGAAACGAAGAAACCCGACTAATTAGGAGTAAAACGTGTAAAGATAACTTTCAAGTAAAAATAGGGTTGTTTGGACCCAAGGATGAAAATAACTAGGGTTTCAAAATCAATCGCAAAACCAAGCTCAAAAGGCTTATAGAATTCCAACGGAAAACATTTGACTAACGACAAATCAAAAGACAAATAGATAGGCTAAGAAAATATTCTTTCGGAATCGTAAAGAATCGTTTGTATGACTAAAAGTCACTATATATTCAAGTAGAGGTTATATAACAAGGGTTTTGATGAAAATCATATGGAAAAGGAAGACTCTTAAAACCGTACTTGAAAGTAGTTCACTTGTGGCCGATAAAACCCTAACTCATACTTCTATATTTTGGGTACAGAGTAAGTAAACATTTGGCGTTTCAAATTGAAGAGGTATCATGTTTTGGAATGGTAAAACGATCATAGTATTTGCCAAACGAAAATATACAAATTCAAATAGAAACTTAGTCCTTGAGCGAAAATTTGGGCAGCACGCCCTTTGTGTTTACCTAATTTTCCAGCCATTTTGGCTTCATTATTTTTCTCATTCAAGCCCAAGTTTATACACAACACAAATGCATTTCAATAGCCGTTCCATAGGCTCAAGACAATACAAGGACATAAATCAACTAATAACAAATGCGGAAATGAAGTTTACAAAAAAAACAGATTTGATAGGGTTTTGCGGAATGGGCACATCCGAGGCTACGCTTATCGGATTGAGGTGAAACTTATACCATTTCGAAGCTAAGAGAAAGGGATACAAGATTGAAGAAGGTCACTCAGTCCAGTTTGCAGTGCAACTAGGTCAAAAGATCAGTATACCAAACCAGCACCGTCAAAACAGGTTTACAAACCGCATTCTCGCTCAAATATCACAAGTCAGGCTCCCTAAGTCCAAATCAAGTGATTCCAAAGCCATCCGAAAACTAAGATACAAGGTTAAAATTCTTAAGAAGACATCAACAACTAAATCAGAAGCATTCCCAATCAAATTAACCAATTACAGAGGCAATTATCAAGTTCGGGTAGAAACAGGGCAGCAGGGGTAAATCGGTCTTTACACAGGCTACGTTGCTCTGATTGAGTTGAAATTTTGTAGGCACCTATAAAATATCATTCTATACAACTTTTATGTTTTATGCCAAGCCTAATTCGGCCTCTAACTATGAGTAACAGTACCGGGCAGAACTGAAACATGAAATTCCAGAAATCTGGAAATTTTGGTTTTCAATTGAATTTTCTTCCTTTCCTTGTTCCAATCACTACCAAAGCCCCTTATATAATCTTATATACAACATATACTAACCATACAACAAGTTTAGGCAGAAAATCATGAAACCCTAACTTGCATATATCATCCAAAATCATCACAACAACTTGTATAACTTGTAGTCTAATCAAAACATGAGCTAGATAACATCTTAAACCAGAAATTAAAAGAACAAGAACCATGATCAGATCTTATACCTCAAAACAAAGCTTGAAAGAGTGATACTTCACCACCTTTGGAAATTTTTAGTTCCCCTAGCTTCCCAAGCCCACAACTCACTCTTTAATCGGTTTAGAATTTTGATTCCTCACTTAGATGGTGCAAATCAAGAAGAAAATTGTTTTCTCTTGCTCCCCCTTTCTCTCTCTCTTGTCTCGGCCAAGCTCAAGGAAAAATGAAGAAGAAAGGCTGCTCTATGGTGATTAAAAGGCAAGAAGATTAGGATTAGTCTAAGCCACAAGTTTTGCCAACACTTGGATCAACCACAATCACAAAATTTTCTCTTTCTTCTCCTTGCACTTTTGGCCACAAATTTCGGTCAAAGGCAGCTGGAAATGAGGGGATATTTTGCTCAAATATCAATGAGCTCATGTGGTAAGAAAGTGGTGGTCCAGCGGTGCGTTCAATAGGTAGTGCGCGGTACACGTCGGTTCGCACCGTTTTTCCTTAAATCGCACGTATTAGGGTTTTTACTTCCTATTCACTAACCTTATATCATTGCTTCTAATCACATATTATTTCTCACCTAAAAGTCACTTTTAATCACCAAATTTGATCCTTGCTTCGTACCGAAAAATCATCCGGTGAAAAATCGCGAAAACCCTAATTTGCTCCAGTCTTGAAACCGAAAAGTGAAACCCTACTTTCTAGGTTCATTTGCACTTATTATGGAATTACTGGGTAGTAGGCTATAATAAATGAATAATTTCCAAATAAAAGGCATTTTTGAGAAAAATATAAGAAATTTGCGAGTCCTCACACTCTCTCCCCCTTAAAAGAATTTCGACCTCGAAATTCATACCTTCCGTCGCCTCGGAGGACCCCAGAACTCGGTGCTGATCTACGGCATAAACTTGTGTTGATACCTTTGTTCGGTTTCCTCTTTCATGAATTTGTTTCAGTTTGGTTCCTTCCACTTGTTGAGTACTACCCTCTCGTGGCTGTTTCTTCGGGCAATTGCTAAGTTGATGATTGCTACTCCCACAAATCAAACATTTTCCCCCTTTTCGCCAGCAATCATTCTCAGTGTGATTTGCCTTTCCACAGTATCCTCAGGCCAATCGAGGAACTACTGTTGGATCTTCTCGAGAAATGTCCTTTGATCCGATCTGACTTCCTTTCATGGACCTTTCATCGACTGCTCTTAATGTCCAAGGTGGGCGAGGTGAATGGTTCACTTTTTGCACTTTGGAGAGCAGTATCTTTTCTCCAGATTCCTCAGGTATACTGCTGGATGTATCTCTTTTCCGCGTTTGAAAGGCTTTTACTTGGGCTTTCACATCCTCAATTCTTTGGGCCTTCTCAAGAGCCTCTGTAAACGTATTAACTTGAACTGCCGCTAATGCCTCCTGGATTTCCAAATTTAGTCCTTGTATAAATCGTCTTATTCTCCGTCGCTCCGTTACCACCAATTCGGAAGCGAATTTAGACAGTCTAGTAAATTTGGTCTCATATTCAGCCACACTTAGGGTTCCCTGACGCAACCCAATAAATTCGTCATCCCTCCTTTCTTGGACTAAAGGAGGGATTTGACCTTGTTGATCTACCAGTCGTGCCAGGATATTTGTCATTTGTTGCATCGCCGTCGCCATTTGATCTCCAGCCTCAACCCTCGGTCCCTGTTCTTGCTCGGCCACTGTTTCTCTTTCTTCTCTCGGTTCTTGAGCTTGCCTAGCTCTACGGCCACGACTAGCTCCACGTCCACGACTACGTCTCCCGTCCATATATATGTTTTCCCCCTCTCTTTTCTTTTCTTTTCCCCCAAAAAGGTAATTTAGTGAATAAACACAGTAAATTGACTACAGTAACAAATTCTAGCATTCCAAATACACAAATCAATATATACGCACATAACACGCCATATCAAGAAGATGGATAAGCAAATACACAAATACATATCAAGTTGGACAGATAACCATGTACACACAGGTATACTAACGTCATGTAGTAACAGTATACAGGTAAATCAAAAGGAAAAGGTAAAGTCGTCCCAGTATCAGCCCGTCCGGTCTCTCACGTCACTTACTATCCAAACTAGATGTCCCTGACCTCTTGTGCTCATTCTAGTCAGACAAAGCCTGTTCATGTTCCCAAAATACAAGTCTCAAGTCCTTAGCAGCGCCGTAACTCTAGAGTACTCAGGCACGAGAATCCGAAATAAGATAATTCACATCTCGAGCTGCAGTCCCAAGAGTAAACTATCTACAATCGGAATTCCTACCTGACATACCTATCTATGGTCCTCAGATACCATGAGAAAGATTTAAGACCTATAACATTCGCAATTCATAGCTTCACTTAGTCCTTCATACTTATTCACCACTTAGTCCAGGGTCACTCCGCACAGAGACCACGCGAAGCAGCTATAGGTTTTATCCCTCAATCGCTTAACTTTCAAGTCAAATCGAATCCCACAGTCCGGCATCCTAAACTTCAAGCCCAGGATACACTACAGATATCTGAAGCCTAAGCTCTGATACCACCTGTGACGGCCCCACCTTTCCCTAGGGCGTACCCCAGGGTTCGGCGGACCGCCTGCCCAACTCTCGCCGGGACTCACTCATTCACTACAGTCCTCACTTAAAATCTGAATAAATCACAAGAATAAATAGGGCAACGATCCAGAACTTAAAGCGAAACTTATATACATTGCCATCCCCAAAAGGGAGTGTAAAGATCGAATATACAAAGGTTCTCAATCCTTCATACGTCCAGCCCGTGCCAAGCACTAGGCGAGAACCACTACAAAAGAAACAAAAGAAACAAAAGAACTAGACTGGCTAGTCTATGCTCTCATTCTGCTCGCCGTCCCCTGTTAAGGAAAACAAAACTAAAGGGGTGAGCTAAAAGCTCAGTGAGGTTCCGAACAGATAATCAAACAATCAATTCAATACATTAAACATGGAGTATCAATAATTCAAGAAACATTTACAATGGAAAGCGATAGTAACATTCATT
The DNA here is from genome assembly GCF_036785885.1 of Coffea arabica. Lineage (NCBI taxonomy): Eukaryota > Viridiplantae > Streptophyta > Magnoliopsida > Gentianales > Rubiaceae > Coffea > Coffea arabica. The sequence continues at coordinate 22,270,133 of NC_092311.1, read as the reverse complement.
AAAAGGATACGGGCTCACATGGAGCTATTCGTTCGTTCGTTCGTTCTCCAGACATTTCCCCTTAATCCTCCAATTATTTGAAAATTTCCTTTTTGAGAAGTAAACCCTCGTGCCTTCGTTCGTTCATTCATCCCCTTCCGGACGTTGACCGGACTCCACCCATCCGGACGTTGGCCGGACTCCACCCATCCGGACGTAGCCGGACTACAAGGTAATACTCGAATATACCAAATTCACCCAGGGTCACCATATCGTCCGACCGAGTCCGCTTCTGGCTCGAGTCGATCGGTAACGAAGGGCAGGGCCCAGTTCAGCCAAACGGCTTACATTCATGCGCAACTAGCATTTAATCATTTAATCATTGAAAATTTCACATTTATTTAGGTCGAGTGCGATAAAGTACACACTCGCCTAGAAAACTCGTTTTAACAATCATTAAAAGCACTTAACACATTATCAATCAATAATAACAAGCCAATAAGTCAAGGAAATATAACAAACAAAGAACACTCACCTAGTTATGCAAAACAACGTGCAAAATAACCTTCCGGATATTACCCTTAGTCACCAATGAAACCTAAGATTGAACAAGAGAACATATTACAGTTTATCGAGCAAAACATTTAAGGGGAAACGAAGAAACCCGACTAATTAGGAGTAAAACGTGTAAAGATAACTTTCAAGTAAAAATAGGGTTGTTTGGACCCAAGGATGAAAATAACTAGGGTTTCAAAATCAATCGCAAAACCAAGCTCAAAAGGCTTATAGAATTCCAACGGAAAACATTTGACTAACGACAAATCAAAAGACAAATAGATAGGCTAAGAAAATATTCTTTCGGAATCGTAAAGAATCGTTTGTATGACTAAAAGTCACTATATATTCAAGTAGAGGTTATATAACAAGGGTTTTGATGAAAATCATATGGAAAAGGAAGACTCTTAAAACCGTACTTGAAAGTAGTTCACTTGTGGCCGATAAAACCCTAACTCATACTTCTATATTTTGGGTACAGAGTAAGTAAACATTTGGCGTTTCAAATTGAAGAGGTATCATGTTTTGGAATGGTAAAACGATCATAGTATTTGCCAAACGAAAATATACAAATTCAAATAGAAACTTAGTCCTTGAGCGAAAATTTGGGCAGCACGCCCTTTGTGTTTACCTAATTTTCCAGCCATTTTGGCTTCATTATTTTTCTCATTCAAGCCCAAGTTTATACACAACACAAATGCATTTCAATAGCCGTTCCATAGGCTCAAGACAATACAAGGACATAAATCAACTAATAACAAATGCGGAAATGAAGTTTACAAAAAAAACAGATTTGATAGGGTTTTGCGGAATGGGCACATCCGAGGCTACGCTTATCGGATTGAGGTGAAACTTATACCATTTCGAAGCTAAGAGAAAGGGATACAAGATTGAAGAAGGTCACTCAGTCCAGTTTGCAGTGCAACTAGGTCAAAAGATCAGTATACCAAACCAGCACCGTCAAAACAGGTTTACAAACCGCATTCTCGCTCAAATATCACAAGTCAGGCTCCCTAAGTCCAAATCAAGTGATTCCAAAGCCATCCGAAAACTAAGATACAAGGTTAAAATTCTTAAGAAGACATCAACAACTAAATCAGAAGCATTCCCAATCAAATTAACCAATTACAGAGGCAATTATCAAGTTCGGGTAGAAACAGGGCAGCAGGGGTAAATCGGTCTTTACACAGGCTACGTTGCTCTGATTGAGTTGAAATTTTGTAGGCACCTATAAAATATCATTCTATACAACTTTTATGTTTTATGCCAAGCCTAATTCGGCCTCTAACTATGAGTAACAGTACCGGGCAGAACTGAAACATGAAATTCCAGAAATCTGGAAATTTTGGTTTTCAATTGAATTTTCTTCCTTTCCTTGTTCCAATCACTACCAAAGCCCCTTATATAATCTTATATACAACATATACTAACCATACAACAAGTTTAGGCAGAAAATCATGAAACCCTAACTTGCATATATCATCCAAAATCATCACAACAACTTGTATAACTTGTAGTCTAATCAAAACATGAGCTAGATAACATCTTAAACCAGAAATTAAAAGAACAAGAACCATGATCAGATCTTATACCTCAAAACAAAGCTTGAAAGAGTGATACTTCACCACCTTTGGAAATTTTTAGTTCCCCTAGCTTCCCAAGCCCACAACTCACTCTTTAATCGGTTTAGAATTTTGATTCCTCACTTAGATGGTGCAAATCAAGAAGAAAATTGTTTTCTCTTGCTCCCCCTTTCTCTCTCTCTTGTCTCGGCCAAGCTCAAGGAAAAATGAAGAAGAAAGGCTGCTCTATGGTGATTAAAAGGCAAGAAGATTAGGATTAGTCTAAGCCACAAGTTTTGCCAACACTTGGATCAACCACAATCACAAAATTTTCTCTTTCTTCTCCTTGCACTTTTGGCCACAAATTTCGGTCAAAGGCAGCTGGAAATGAGGGGATATTTTGCTCAAATATCAATGAGCTCATGTGGTAAGAAAGTGGTGGTCCAGCGGTGCGTTCAATAGGTAGTGCGCGGTACACGTCGGTTCGCACCGTTTTTCCTTAAATCGCACGTATTAGGGTTTTTACTTCCTATTCACTAACCTTATATCATTGCTTCTAATCACATATTATTTCTCACCTAAAAGTCACTTTTAATCACCAAATTTGATCCTTGCTTCGTACCGAAAAATCATCCGGTGAAAAATCGCGAAAACCCTAATTTGCTCCAGTCTTGAAACCGAAAAGTGAAACCCTACTTTCTAGGTTCATTTGCACTTATTATGGAATTACTGGGTAGTAGGCTATAATAAATGAATAATTTCCAAATAAAAGGCATTTTTGAGAAAAATATAAGAAATTTGCGAGTCCTCACACTCTCTCCCCCTTAAAAGAATTTCGACCTCGAAATTCATACCTTCCGTCGCCTCGGAGGACCCCAGAACTCGGTGCTGATCTACGGCATAAACTTGTGTTGATACCTTTGTTCGGTTTCCTCTTTCATGAATTTGTTTCAGTTTGGTTCCTTCCACTTGTTGAGTACTACCCTCTCGTGGCTGTTTCTTCGGGCAATTGCTAAGTTGATGATTGCTACTCCCACAAATCAAACATTTTCCCCCTTTTCGCCAGCAATCATTCTCAGTGTGATTTGCCTTTCCACAGTATCCACAGGCCAATCGAGGAACTACTGTTGGATCTTCTCGAGAAATGTCCTTTGATCCGATCTGACTTCCTTTCATGGACCTTTCATCGACTGCTCTTAATGTCCAAGGTGGGCGAGGTGAATGGTTCACTTTTTGCACTTTGGAGAGCAGTATCTTTTCTCCAGATTCCTCAGGTATACTGCTGGATGTATCTCTTTTCCGCGTTTGAAAGGCTTTTACTTGGGCTTTCACATCCTCAATTCTTTGGGCCTTCTCAAGAGCCTCTGTAAACGTATTAACTTGAACTGCCGCTAATGCCTCCTGGATTTCCAAATTTAGTCCTTGTATAAATCGTCTTATTCTCCGTCGCTCCGTTACCACCAATTCGGAAGCGAATTTAGACAGTCTAGTAAATTTGGTCTCATATTCAGCCACACTTAGGGTTCCCTGACGCAACCCAATAAATTCGTCATCCCTCCTTTCTTGGACTAAAGGTGGGAGATACTTTTCATTAAATTCCCTTACAAAGTTCGCCCATGTCCATACCGTCTGTTCTCTTTCCCACTTGGCCTTAATTACATTCCACCACGCGCGGGCTGGTCCTTCGAATTGAAATACAGCAAAATTTACTTGTCTTTGCTCCGTGTAATTCAAAGCCGCGAAGATATTAATCATTGCCTCCAACCACTGCTCAGCTATATCTGGATCAGGCCCTCCTTGAAATTTCGGAGGTAGAAACTTTTGGAACCTCTCAAGAGCCTTATCCTCTCCGATCTCAGGATTCCGGGGTTGATTCACTGGCATTTGACCTTGTTGATCTACCAGTCGTGCCAGGATATTTGTCATTTGTTGCATCGCCGTCGCCATTTGATCTCCAGCCTCAACCCTCGATCCCTGTTCTTGCTCGGCCACTGTTTCTCTTTCTTCTCTCGGTTCTTGAGCTTGCCTAGCTCCACGGCCACGACTAGCTCCACGTCCACGACTACGTCTCCCGTCCATATATATGTTTTCCCCCTCTCTTTTCTTTTCTTTTCCCCCAAAAAGGTAATTTAGTGAATAAACACAGTAAATTGACTACAGTAACAAATTCTAGCATTCCAAATACACAAATCAATATATACGCACATAACACGCCATATCAAGAAGACGGATAAGCAAATACACAAATACATATCAAGTTGGACAGATAACCATGTACACACAGGTATACTAACGTCATGTAGTAACAATATACAGGTAAATCAAAAGGAAAAGGTAAAGTCGTCCCAGTATCAGCCCGTCCGGTCTCTCACGTCACTTACTATCCAAACTAGATGTCCCTGACCTCTTGTGCTCATTCTAGTCAGACAAAGCCTGTTCATGTTCCCAAAATACAAGTCTCAAGTCCTTAGCAGCGCCGTAACTCTAGAGTACTCAGGCACGAGAATCCGAAATAAGATAATTCACATCTCGAGCTGCAGTCCCAAGAGTAAACTATCTACAATCGGAATTCCTACCTGACATACCTATCTATGGTCCTCAGATACCATGAGAAAGATTTAAGACCTATAACATTCGCAATTCATAGCTTCACTTAGTCCTTCATACTTATTCACCACTTAGTCCAGGGTCACTCCGCACAGAGACCACGCGAAGCAGCTATAGGTTTTATCCCTCAATCGCTTAACTTTCAAGTCAAATCGAATCCCACAGTCCGGCATCCTAAACTTCAAGCCCAGGATACACTACAGATATCTGAAGCCTAAGCTCTGATACCACCTGTGACGGCCCCACCTTTCCCTAGGGCGTACCCCAGGGTTCGGCGGACCGCCTGCCCAACTCTCGCCGGGACTCACTCATTCACTACAGTCCTCACTTAAAATCTGAATAAATCACAAGAATAAATAGGGCAACGATCCAGAACTTAAAGCGAAACTTATATACATTGCCATCCCCAAAAGGGAGTGTAAAGATCGAATATACAAAGGTTCTCAATCCTTCATACGTCCAGCCCGTGCCAAGCACTAGGCGAGAACCACTACAAAAGAAACAAAAGAAACAAAAGAACTAGACTGGCTAGTCTATGCTCTCATTCTGCTCGCCGTCCCCTGTTAAGGAAAACAAAACTAAAGGGGTGAGCTAAAAGCTCAGTGAGGTTCCGAACAGATAATCAAACAATCAATTCAATACATTAAACATGGAGTATCAATAATTCAAGAAACATTTACAATGGAAAGCGATAGTAACATTCATTAAAAGGATACGGGCTCACATGGAGCTATTCGTTCGTTCGTTCGTTCTCCAGACATTTCCCCTTATTCCTCCAATTATTTGAAAATTTCCTTTTTGAGAAGTAAACCCTCGTGCCTTCGTTCGTTCATTCATCCCCTTCCGGACGTTGACCGGACTCCACCCATCCGGACGTTGGCCGGACTCCACCCATCCGGACGTAGCCGGACTACAAGGTAATACTCGAATATACCAAATTCACCCAGGGTCACCATATCGCCCGACCGAGTCCGCTTCTGGCTCGAGTCGATCGGTAACGAAGGGCAGGGCCCAGTTCAGCCAAACGGCTTACATTCATGCGCAACTAGCATTTAATCATTTAATCATTGAAAATTTCACATTTATTTAGGTCGAGTGCGATAAAGTACACACTCGCCTAGAAAACTCGTTTTAACAATCATTAAAAGCACTTAACACATTATCAATCAATAATAACAAGCCAATAAGTCAAGGAAATATAACAAACAAAGAACACTCACCTAGTTATGCAAAATAACGTGCAAAATATCCTTCCGGATATTACCCTTAGTCACCAATGAAACCTAAGATTGAACAAGAGAACATATTACAGTTTATCGAGCAAAACATTTAAGGGGAAACGAAGAAACCCGACTAATTAGGAGTAAAACGTGTAAAGATAACTTTCAAGTAAAAATAGGGTTGTTTGGACCCAAGGATGAAAATAACTAGGGTTTCAAAATCAATCGCACAACCAAGCTCAAAAGGCTTATAGAATTCCAACGGAAAACATTTGACTAACGACAAATCAAAAGACAAATAGATAGGCTAAGAAAATATTCTTTCAGAATCGTAAAGAATCGTTTGTATGACTAAAAGTCACTATATATTCAAGTAGAGGTTATATAACAAGGGTTTTGATGAAAATCATATGGAAAAGGAAGACTCTTAAAACCGTACTTGAAAGTAGTTCACTTGTGGCCGATAAAACCCTAACTCATACTTCTATATTTTGGGTACAGAGTAAGTAAACATTTGGCGTTTCAAATTGAAGAGGTATCATGTTTTGGAATGGTAAAACGATCATAGTATTTGCCAAACGAAAATATACAAATTCAAATAGAAACTTAGTCCTTGAGCGAAAATTTGGGCAGCACGCCCTTTGTGTTTACCTAATTTTCCAGCCATTTTGGCTTCATTATTTTTCTCATTCAAGCCCAAGTTTATACACAACACAAATGCATTTCAATAGCCGTTCCATAGGCTCAAGACAATACAAGGACATAAATCAACTAATAACAAATGCGGAAATGAAGTTTACAAAAAAAACAGATTTGATAGGGTTTTGCGGAATGGGCACATCCGAGGCTACGCTTATCGGATTGAGGTGAAACTTATACCATTTCGAAGCTAAGAGAAAGGGATACAAGATTGAAGAAGGTCACTCAGTCCAGTTTGCAGTGCAACTAGGTCAAAAGATCAGTATACCAAACCAGCACCGTCAAAACAGGTTTACAAACCGCATTCTCGCTCAAATATCACAAGTCAGGCTCCCTAAGTCCAAATCAAGTGATTCCAAAGCCATCCGAAAACTAAGATACAAGGCTAAAATTCTTAAGAAGACATCAACAACTAAATCAGAAGCATTCCCAATCAAATTAACCAATTACAGAGGCAATTATCAAGTTCGGGTAGAAACAGGGCAGCAGGGGTAAATCGGTCTTTTCACAGGTTACGTTGCTCTGATTGAGTTGAAATTTTGTAGGCACCTATAAAATATCATTCTATACAACTTTTATGTTTTATGCCAAGCCTAATTCGGCCTCTAACTATGAGTAACAGTACCGGGCAGAACTGAAACATGAAATTCCAGAAATCTGGAAATTTTGGTTTTCAATTGAATTTTCTTCCTTTCCTTGTTCCAATCACTACCAAAGCCCCTTATATAATCTTATATACAACATATACTAACCATACAACAAGTTTAGGCAGAAAATCATGAAACCCTAACTTGCATATATCATCCAAAATCATCACAACAACTTGTATAACTTGTAGTCTAATCAAAACATGAGCTAGATAACATCTTAAACCAGAAATTAAAAGAACAAGAACCATGATCAGATCTTATACCTCAAAACAAAGCTTGAAAGAGTGATACTTCACCACCTTTGGAAATTTTTAGTTCCCCTAGCTTCCCAAGCCCACAACTCACTCTTTAATCGGTTTAGAATTTTGATTCCTCACTTAGATGGTGCAAATCAAGAAGAAAATTGTTTTCTCTTGCTCCCCCTTTCTCTCTCTCTTGTCTCGGCCAAGCTCAAGGAAAAATGAAGAAGAAAGGCTGCTCTATGGTGATTAAAAGGCAAGAAGATTAGGATTAGTCTAAGCCACAAGTTTTGCCAACACTTGGATCAACCACAATCACAAAATTTTCTCTTTCTTCTCCTTGCACTTTTGGCCACAAATTTCGGTCAAAGGCAGCTGGAAATGAGGGGATATTTTGCTCAAATATCAATGAGCTCATGTGGTAAGAAAGTGGTGGTCCAGCGGTGCGTTCAATAGGTAGTGCGCGGTACACGTCGGTTCGCACCGTTTTTCCTTAAATCGCACGTATTAGGGTTTTTACTTCCTATTCACTAACCTTATATCATTGCTTCTAATCACATATTATTTCTCACCTAAAAGTCACTTTTAATCACCAAATTTGATCCTTGCTTCGTACCGAAAAATCATCCGGTGAAAAATCGCGAAAACCCTAATTTGCTCCAGTCTTGAAACCGAAAAGTGAAACCCTACTTTCTAGGTTCATTTGCACTTATTATGGAATTACTGGGTAGTAGGCTATAATAAATGAATAATTTCCAAATAAAAGGCATTTTTGAGAAAAATATAAGAAATTTGCGAGTCCTCACACTCTCTCCCCCTTAAAAGAATTTCGACCTCGAAATTCATACCTTCCGTCGCCTCGGAGGACCCCAGAACTCGGTGCTGATCTACGGCATAAACTTGTGTTGATACCTTTGTTCGGTTTCCTCTTTCATGAATTTGTTTCAGTTTGGTTCCTTCCACTTGTTGAGTACTACCCTCTCGTGGCTGTTTCTTCGGGCAATTGCTAAGTTGATGATTGCTACTCCCACAAATCAAACATTTTCCCCCTTTTCGCCAGCAATCATTCTCAGTGTGATTTGCCTTTCCACAGTATCCTCAGGCCAATCGAGGAACTACTGTTGGATCTTCTCGAGAAATGTCCTTTGATCCGATCTGACTTCCTTTCATGGACCTTTCATCGACTGCTCTTAATGTCCAAGGTGGGCGAGGTGAATGGTTCACTTTTTGCACTTTGGAGAGCAGTATCTTTTCTCCAGATTCCTCAGGTATACTGCTGGATGTATCTCTTTTCCGCGTTTGAAAGGCTTTTACTTGGGCTTTCACATCCTCAATTCTTTGGGCCTTCTCAAGAGCCTCTGTAAACGTATTAACTTGAACTGCCGCTAATGCCTCCTGGATTTCCAAATTTAGTCCTTGTATAAATCGTCTTATTCTCCGTCGCTCCGTTACCACCAATTCGGAAGCGAATTTAGACAGTCTAGTAAATTTGGTCTCATATTCAGCCACACTTAGGGTTCCCTGACGCAACCCAATAAATTCGTCATCCCTCCTTTCTTGGACTAAAGGAGGGATTTGACCTTGTTGATCTACCAGTCGTGCCAGGATATTTGTCATTTGTTGCATCGCCGTCGCCATTTGATCTCCAGCCTCAACCCTCGGTCCCTGTTCTTGCTCGGCCACTGTTTCTCTTTCTTCTCTCGGTTCTTGAGCTTGCCTAGCTCTACGGCCACGACTAGCTCCACGTCCACGACTACGTCTCCCGTCCATATATATGTTTTCCCCCTCTCTTTTCTTTTCTTTTCCCCCAAAAAGGTAATTTAGTGAATAAACACAGTAAATTGACTACAGTAACAAATTCTAGCATTCCAAATACACAAATCAATATATACGCACATAACACGCCATATCAAGAAGATGGATAAGCAAATACACAAATACATATCAAGTTGGACAGATAACCATGTACACACAGGTATACTAACGTCATGTAGTAACAGTATACAGGTAAATCAAAAGGAAAAGGTAAAGTCGTCCCAGTATCAGCCCGTCCGGTCTCTCACGTCACTTACTATCCAAACTAGATGTCCCTGACCTCTTGTGCTCATTCTAGTCAGACAAAGCCTGTTCATGTTCCCAAAATACAAGTCTCAAGTCCTTAGCAGCGCCGTAACTCTAGAGTACTCAGGCACGAGAATCCGAAATAAGATAATTCACATCTCGAGCTGCAGTCCCAAGAGTAAACTATCTACAATCGGAATTCCTACCTGACATACCTATCTATGGTCCTCAGATACCATGAGAAAGATTTAAGACCTATAACATTCGCAATTCATAGCTTCACTTAGTCCTTCATACTTATTCACCACTTAGTCCAGGGTCACTCCGCACAGAGACCACGCGAAGCAGCTATAGGTTTTATCCCTCAATCGCTTAACTTTCAAGTCAAATCGAATCCCACAGTCCGGCATCCTAAACTTCAAGCCCAGGATACACTACAGATATCTGAAGCCTAAGCTCTGATACCACCTGTGACGGCCCCACCTTTCCCTAGGGCGTACCCCAGGGTTCGGCGGACCGCCTGCCCAACTCTCGCCGGGACTCACTCATTCACTACAGTCCTCACTTAAAATCTGAATAAATCACAAGAATAAATAGGGCAACGATCCAGAACTTAAAGCGAAACTTATATACATTGCCATCCCCAAAAGGGAGTGTAAAGATCGAATATACAAAGGTTCTCAATCCTTCATACGTCCAGCCCGTGCCAAGCACTAGGCGAGAACCACTACAAAAGAAACAAAAGAAACAAAAGAACTAGACTGGCTAGTCTATGCTCTCATTCTGCTCGCCGTCCCCTGTTAAGGAAAACAAAACTAAAGGGGTGAGCTAAAAGCTCAGTGAGGTTCCGAACAGATAATCAAACAATCAATTCAATACATTAAACATGGAGTATCAATAATTCAAGAAACATTTACAATGGAAAGCGATAGTAACATTCATTAAAAGGATACGGGCTCACATGGAGCTATTCGTTCGTTCGTTCGTTCTCCAGACATTTCCCCTTAATCCTCCAATTATTTGAAAATTTCCTTTTTGAGAAGTAAACCCTCGTGCCTTCGTTCGTTCATTCATCCCCTTCCGGACGTTGACCGGACTCCACCCATCCGGACGTTGGCCGGACTCCACCCATCCGGACGTAGCCGGACTACAAGGTAATACTCGAATATACCAAATTCACCCAGGGTCACCATATCGTCCGACCGAGTCCGCTTCTGGCTCGAGTCGATCGGTAACGAAGGGCAGGGCCCAGTTCAGCCAAACGGCTTACATTCATGCGCAACTAGCATTTAATCATTTAATCATTGAAAATTTCACATTTATTTAGGTCGAGTGCGATAAAGTACACACTCGCCTAGAAAACTCGTTTTAACAATCATTAAAAGCACTTAACACATTATCAATCAATAATAACAAGCCAATAAGTCAAGGAAATATAACAAACAAAGAACACTCACCTAGTTATGCAAAACAACGTGCAAAATAACCTTCCGGATATTACCCTTAGTCACCAATGAAACCTAAGATTGAACAAGAGAACATATTACAGTTTATCGAGCAAAACATTTAAGGGGAAACGAAGAAACCCGACTAATTAGGAGTAAAACGTGTAAAGATAACTTTCAAGTAAAAATAGGGTTGTTTGGACCCAAGGATGAAAATAACTAGGGTTTCAAAATCAATCGCAAAACCAAGCTCAAAAGGCTTATAGAATTCCAACGGAAAACATTTGACTAACGACAAATCAAAAGACAAATAGATAGGCTAAGAAAATATTCTTTCGGAATCGTAAAGAATCGTTTGTATGACTAAAAGTCACTATATATTCAAGTAGAGGTTATATAACAAGGGTTTTGATGAAAATCATATGGAAAAGGAAGACTCTTAAAACCGTACTTGAAAGTAGTTCACTTGTGGCCGATAAAACCCTAACTCATACTTCTATATTTTGGGTACAGAGTAAGTAAACATTTGGCGTTTCAAATTGAAGAGGTATCATGTTTTGGAATGGTAAAACGATCATAGTATTTGCCAAACGAAAATATACAAATTCAAATAGAAACTTAGTCCTTGAGCGAAAATTTGGGCAGCACGCCCTTTGTGTTTACCTAATTTTCCAGCCATTTTGGCTTCATTATTTTTCTCATTCAAGCCCAAGTTTATACACAACACAAATGCATTTCAATAGCCGTTCCATAGGCTCAAGACAATACAAGGACATAAATCAACTAATAACAAATGCGGAAATGAAGTTTACAAAAAAAACAGATTTGATAGGGTTTTGCGGAATGGGCACATCCGAGGCTACGCTTATCGGATTGAGGTGAAACTTATACCATTTCGAAGCTAAGAGAAAGGGATACAAGATTGAAGAAGGTCACTCAGTCCAGTTTGCAGTGCAACTAGGTCAAAAGATCAGTATACCAAACCAGCACCGTCAAAACAGGTTTACAAACCGCATTCTCGCTCAAATATCACAAGTCAGGCTCCCTAAGTCCAAATCAAGTGATTCCAAAGCCATCCGAAAACTAAGATACAAGGTTAAAATTCTTAAGAAGACATCAACAACTAAATCAGAAGCATTCCCAATCAAATTAACCAATTACAGAGGCAATTATCAAGTTCGGGTAGAAACAGGGCAGCAGGGGTAAATCGGTCTTTACACAGGCTACGTTGCTCTGATTGAGTTGAAATTTTGTAGGCACCTATAAAATATCATTCTATACAACTTTTATGTTTTATGCCAAGCCTAATTCGGCCTCTAACTATGAGTAACAGTACCGGGCAGAACTGAAACATGAAATTCCAGAAATCTGGAAATTTTGGTTTTCAATTGAATTTTCTTCCTTTCCTTGTTCCAATCACTACCAAAGCCCCTTATATAATCTTATATACAACATATACTAACCATACAACAAGTTTAGGCAGAAAATCATGAAACCCTAACTTGCATATATCATCCAAAATCATCACAACAACTTGTATAACTTGTAGTCTAATCAAAACATGAGCTAGATAACATCTTAAACCAGAAATTAAAAGAACAAGAACCATGATCAGATCTTATACCTCAAAACAAAGCTTGAAAGAGTGATACTTCACCACCTTTGGAAATTTTTAGTTCCCCTAGCTTCCCAAGCCCACAACTCACTCTTTAATCGGTTTAGAATTTTGATTCCTCACTTAGATGGTGCAAATCAAGAAGAAAATTGTTTTCTCTTGCTCCCCCTTTCTCTCTCTCTTGTCTCGGCCAAGCTCAAGGAAAAATGAAGAAGAAAGGCTGCTCTATGGTGATTAAAAGGCAAGAAGATTAGGATTAGTCTAAGCCACAAGTTTTGCCAACACTTGGATCAACCACAATCACAAAATTTTCTCTTTCTTCTCCTTGCACTTTTGGCCACAAATTTCGGTCAAAGGCAGCTGGAAATGAGGGGATATTTTGCTCAAATATCAATGAGCTCATGTGGTAAGAAAGTGGTGGTCCAGCGGTGCGTTCAATAGGTAGTGCGCGGTACACGTCGGTTCGCACCGTTTTTCCTTAAATCGCACGTATTAGGGTTTTTACTTCCTATTCACTAACCTTATATCATTGCTTCTAATCACATATTATTTCTCACCTAAAAGTCACTTTTAATCACCAAATTTGATCCTTGCTTCGTACCGAAAAATCATCCGGTGAAAAATCGCGAAAACCCTAATTTGCTCCAGTCTTGAAACCGAAAAGTGAAACCCTACTTTCTAGGTTCATTTGCACTTATTATGGAATTACTGGGTAGTAGGCTATAATAAATGAATAATTTCCAAATAAAAGGCATTTTTGAGAAAAATATAAGAAATTTGCGAGTCCTCACACTCTCTCCCCCTTAAAAGAATTTCGACCTCGAAATTCATACCTTCCGTCGCCTCGGAGGACCCCAGAACTCGGTGCTGATCTACGGCATAAACTTGTGTTGATACCTTTGTTCGGTTTCCTCTTTCATGAATTTGTTTCAGTTTGGTTCCTTCCACTTGTTGAGTACTACCCTCTCGTGGCTGTTTCTTCGGGCAATTGCTAAGTTGATGATTCCTACTCCCACAAATCAAACATTTTCCCCCTTTTCGCCAGCAATCATTCTCAGTGTGATTTGCCTTTCCACAGTATCCACAGGCCAATCGAGGAACTACTGTTGGATCTTCTCGAGAAATGTCCTTTGATCCGATCTGACTTCCTTTCATGGACCTTTCATCGACTGCTCTTAATGTCCAAGGTGGGCGAGGTGAATGGTTCACTTTTTGCACTTTGGAGAGCAGTATCTTTTCTCCAGATTCCTCAGGTATACTGCTGGATGTATCTCTTTTCCGCGTTTGAAAGGCTTTTACTTGGGCTTTCACATCCTCAATTCTTTGGGCCTTCTCAAGAGCCTCTGTAAACGTATTAACTTGAACTGCCGCTAATGCCTCCTGGATTTCCAAATTTAGTCCTTGTATAAATCGTCTTATTCTCCGTCGCTCCGTTACCACCAATTCGGAAGCGAATTTAGACAGTCTAGTAAATTTGGTCTCATATTCAGCCACACTTAGGGTTCCCTGACGCAACCCAATAAATTCGTCATCCCTCCTTTCTTGGACTAAAGGTGGGAGATACTTTTCATTAAATTCCCTTACAAAGTTCGCCCATGTCCATACCGTCTGTTCTCTTTCCCACTTGGCCTTAATTACATTCCACCACGCGCGGGCTGGTCCTTCGAATTGAAATACAGCAAAATTTACTTGTCTTTGCTCCGTGTAATTCAAAGCCGCGAAGATATTAATCATTGCCTCCAACCACTGCTCAGCTATATCTGGATCAGGCCCTCCTTGAAATTTCGGAGGTAGAAACTTTTGGAACCTCTCAAGAGCCTTATCCTCTCCGATCTCAGGATTCCGGGGTTGATTCACTGGCATTTGACCTTGTTGATCTACCAGTCGTGCCAGGATATTTGTCATTTGTTGCATCGCCGTCGCCATTTGATCTCCAGCCTCAACCCTCGTCCCTGTTCTTGCTCGGCCACTGTTTCTCTTTCTTCTCTCGGTTCTTGAGCTTGCCTAGCTCCACGGCCACGACTAGCTCCACGTCCACGACTACGTCTCCCGTCCATATATATGTTTTCCCCCTCTCTTTTCTTTTCTTTTCCCCCAAAAAGGTAATTTAGTGAATAAACACAGTAAATTGACTACAGTAACAAATTCTAGCATTCCAAATACACAAATCAATATATACGCACATAACACGCCATATCAAGAAGACGGATAAGCAAATACACAAATACATATCAAGTTGGACAGATAACCATGTACACACAGGTATACTAACGTCATGTAGTAACAATATACAGGTAAATCAAAAGGAAAAGGTAAAGTCGTCCCAGTATCAGCCCGTCCGGTCTCTCACGTCACTTACTATCCAAACTAGATGTCCCTGACCTCTTGTGCTCATTCTAGTCAGACAAAGCCTGTTCATGTTCCCAAAATACAAGTCTCAAGTCCTTAGCAGCGCCGTAACTCTAGAGTACTCAGGCACGAGAATCCGAAATAAGATAATTCACATCTCGAGCTGCAGTCCCAAGAGTAAACTATCTACAATCGGAATTCCTACCTGACATACCTATCTATGGTCCTCAGATACCATGAGAAAGATTTAAGACCTATAACATTCGCAATTCATAGCTTCACTTAGTCCTTCATACTTATTCACCACTTAGTCCAGGGTCACTCCGCACAGAGACCACGCGAAGCAGCTATAGGTTTTATCCCTCAATCGCTTAACTTTCAAGTCAAATCGAATCCCACAGTCCGGCATCCTAAACTTCAAGCCCAGGATACACTACAGATATCTGAAGCCTAAGCTCTGATACCACCTGTGACGGCCCCACCTTTCCCTAGGGCGTACCCCAGGGTTCGGCGGACCGCCTGCCCAACTCTCGCCGGGACTCACTCATTCACTACAGTCCTCACTTAAAATCTGAATAAATCACAAGAATAAATAGGGCAACGATCCAGAACTTAAAGCGAAACTTATATACATTGCCATCCCCAAAAGGGAGTGTAAAGATCGAATATACAAAGGTTCTCAATCCTTCATACGTCCAGCCCGTGCCAAGCACTAGGCGAGAACCACTACAAAAGAAACAAAAGAAACAAAAGAACTAGACTGGCTAGTCTATGCTCTCATTCTGCTCGCCGTCCCCTGTTAAGGAAAACAAAACTAAAGGGGTGAGCTAAAAGCTCAGTGAGGTTCCGAACAGATAATCAAACAATCAATTCAATACATTAAACATGGAGTATCAATAATTCAAGAAACATTTACAATGGAAAGCGATAGTAACATTCATTAAAAGGATACGGGCTCACATGGAGCTATTCGTTCGTTCGTTCGTTCTCCAGACATTTCCCCTTAATCCTCCAATTATTTGAAAATTTCCTTTTTGAGAAGTAAACCCTCGTGCCTTCGTTCGTTCATTCATCCCCTTCCGGACGTTGACCGGACTCCACCCATCCGGACGTTGGCCGGACTCCACCCATCCGGACGTAGCCGGACTACAAGGTAATACTCGAATATACCAAATTCACCCAGGGTCACCATATCGCCCGACCGAGTCCGCTTCTGGCTCGAGTCGATCGGTAACGAAGGGCAGGGCCCAGTTCAGCCAAACGGCTTACATTCATGCGCAACTAGCATTTAATCATTTAATCATTGAAAATTTCACATTTATTTAGGTCGAGTGCGATAAAGTACACACTCGCCTAGAAAACTCGTTTTAACAATCATTAAAAGCACTTAACACATTATCAATCAATAATAACAAGCCAATAAGTCAAGGAAATATAACAAACAAAGAACACTCACCTAGTTATGCAAAATAACGTGCAAAATATCCTTCCGGATATTACCCTTAGTCACCAATGAAACCTAAGATTGAACAAGAGAACATATTACAGTTTATCGAGCAAAACATTTAAGGGGAAACGAAGAAACCCGACTAATTAGGAGTAAAACGTGTAAAGATAACTTTCAAGTAAAAATAGGGTTGTTTGGACCCAAGGATGAAAATAACTAGGGTTTCAAAATCAATCGCAAAACCAAGCTCAAAAGGCTTATAGAATTCCAACGGAAAACATTTGACTAACGACAAATCAAAAGACAAATAGATAGGCTAAGAAAATATTCTTTCGGAATCGTAAAGAATCGTTTGTATGACTAAAAGTCACTATATATTCAAGTAGAGGTTATATAACAAGGGTTTTGATGAAAATCATATGGAAAAGGAAGACTCTTAAAACCGTACTTGAAAGTAGTTCACTTGTGGCCGATAAAACCCTAACTCATACTTCTATATTTTGGGTACAGAGTAAGTAAACATTTGGCGTTTCAAATTGAAGAGGTATCATGTTTTGGAATGGTAAAACGATCATAGTATTTGCCAAACGAAAATATACAAATTCAAATAGAAACTTAGTCCTTGAGCGAAAATTTGGGCAGCACGCCCTTTGTGTTTACCTAATTTTCCAGCCATTTTGGCTTCATTATTTTTCTCATTCAAGCCCAAGTTTATACACAACACAAATGCATTTCAATAGCCGTTCCATAGGCTCAAGACAATACAAGGACATAAATCAACTAATAACAAATGCGGAAATGAAGTTTACAAAAAAAACAGATTTGATAGGGTTTTGCGGAATGGGCACATCCGAGGCTACGCTTATCGGATTGAGGTGAAACTTATACCATTTCGAAGCTAAGAGAAAGGGATACAAGATTGAAGAAGGTCACTCAGTCCAGTTTGCAGTGCAACTAGGTCAAAAGATCAGTATACCAAACCAGCACCGTCAAAACAGGTTTACAAACCGCATTCTCGCTCAAATATCACAAGTCAGGCTCCCTAAGTCCAAATCAAGTGATTCCAAAGCCATCCGAAAACTAAGATACAAGGCTAAAATTCTTAAGAAGACATCAACAACTAAATCAGAAGCATTCCCAATCAAATTAACCAATTACAGAGGCAATTATCAAGTTCGGGTAGAAACAGGGCAGCAGGGGTAAATCGGTCTTTTCACAGGCTACGTTGCTCTGATTGAGTTGAAATTTTGTAGGCACCTATAAAATATCATTCTATACAACTTTTATGTTTTATGCCAAGCCTAATTCGGCCTCTAACTATGAGTAACAGTACCGGGCAGAACTGAAACATGAAATTCCAGAAATCTGGAAATTTTGGTTTTCAATTGAATTTTCTTCCTTTCCTTGTTCCAATCACTACCAAAGCCCCTTATATAATCTTATATACAACATATACTAACCATACAACAAGTTTAGGCAGAAAATCATGAAACCCTAACTTGCATATATCATCCAAAATCATCACAACAACTTGTATAACTTGTAGTCTAATCAAAACATGAGCTAGATAACATCTTAAACCAGAAATTAAAAGAACAAGAACCATGATCAGATCTTATACCTCAAAACAAAGCTTGAAAGAGTGATACTTCACCACCTTTGGAAATTTTTAGTTCCCCTAGCTTCCCAAGCCCACAACTCACTCTTTAATCGGTTTAGAATTTTGATTCCTCACTTAGATGGTGCAAATCAAGAAGAAAATTGTTTTCTCTTGCTCCCCCTTTCTCTCTCTCTTGTCTCGGCCAAGCTCAAGGAAAAATGAAGAAGAAAGGCTGCTCTATGGTGATTAAAAGGCAAGAAGATTAGGATTAGTCTAAGCCACAAGTTTTGCCAACACTTGGATCAACCACAATCACAAAATTTTCTCTTTCTTCTCCTTGCACTTTTGGCCACAAATTTCGGTCAAAGGCAGCTGGAAATGAGGGGATATTTTGCTCAAATATCAATGAGCTCATGTGGTAAGAAAGTGGTGGTCCAGCGGTGCGTTCAATAGGTAGTGCGCGGTACACGTCGGTTCGCACCGTTTTTCCTTAAATCGCACGTATTAGGGTTTTTACTTCCTATTCACTAACCTTATATCATTGCTTCTAATCACATATTATTTCTCACCTAAAAGTCACTTTTAATCACCAAATTTGATCCTTGCTTCGTACCGAAAAATCATCCGGTGAAAAATCGCGAAAACCCTAATTTGCTCCAGTCTTGAAACCGAAAAGTGAAACCCTACTTTCTAGGTTCATTTGCACTTATTATGGAATTACTGGGTAGTAGGCTATAATAAATGAATAATTTCCAAATAAAAGGCATTTTTGAGAAAAATATAAGAAATTTGCGAGTCCTCACACTCTCTCCCCCTTAAAAGAATTTCGACCTCGAAATTCATACCTTCCGTCGCCTCGGAGGACCCCAGAACTCGGTGCTGATCTACGGCATAAACTTGTGTTGATACCTTTGTTCGGTTTCCTCTTTCATGAATTTGTTTCAGTTTGGTTCCTTCCACTTGTTGAGTACTACCCTCTCGTGGCTGTTTCTTCGGGCAATTGCTAAGTTGATGATTCCTACTCCCACAAATCAAACATTTTCCCCCTTTTCGCCAGCAATCATTCTCAGTGTGATTTGCCTTTCCACAGTATCCACAGGCCAATCGAGGAACTACTGTTGGATCTTCTCGAGAAATGTCCTTTGATCCGATCTGACTTCCTTTCATGGACCTTTCATCGACTGCTCTTAATGTCCAAGGTGGGCGAGGTGAATGGTTCACTTTTTGCACTTTGGAGAGCAGTATCTTTTCTCCAGATTCCTCAGGTATACTGCTGGATGTATCTCTTTTCCGCGTTTGAAAGGCTTTTACTTGGGCTTTCACATCCTCAATTCTTTGGGCCTTCTCAAGAGCCTCTGTAAACGTATTAACTTGAACTGCCGCTAATGCCTCCTGGATTTCCAAATTTAGTCCTTGTATAAATCGTCTTATTCTCCGTCGCTCCGTTACCACCAATTCGGAAGCGAATTTAGACAGTCTAGTAAATTTGGTCTCATATTCAGCCACACTTAGGGTTCCCTGACGCAACCCAATAAATTCGTCATCCCTCCTTTCTTGGACTAAAGGTGGGAGATACTTTTCATTAAATTCCCTTACAAAGTTCGCCCATGTCCATACCGTCTGTTCTCTTTCCCACTTGGCCTTAATTACATTCCACCACGCGCGGGCTGGTCCTTCGAATTGAAATACAGCAAAATTTACTTGTCTTTGCTCCGTGTAATTCAAAGCCGCGAAGATATTAATCATTGCCTCCAACCACTGCTCAGCTATATCTGGATCAGGCCCTCCTTGAAATTTCGGAGGTAGAAACTTTTGGAACCTCTCAAGAGCCTTATCCTCTCCGATCTCAGGATTCCGGGGTTGATTCACTGGCATTTGACCTTGTTGATCTACCAGTCGTGCCAGGATATTTGTCATTTGTTGCATCGCCGTCGCCATTTGATCTCCAGCCTCAACCCTCGGTCCCTGTTCTTGCTCGGCCACTGTTTCTCTTTCTTCTCTCGGTTCTTGAGCTTGCCTAGCTCCACGGCCACGACTAGCTCCACGTCCACGACTACGTCTCCCGTCCATATATATGTTTTCCCCCTCTCTTTTCTTTTCTTTTCCCCCAAAAAGGTAATTTAGTGAATAAACACAGTAAATTGACTACAGTAACAAATTCTAGCATTCCAAATACACAAATCAATATATACGCACATAACACGCCATATCAAGAAGACGGATAAGCAAATACACAAATACATATCAAGTTGGACAGATAACCATGTACACACAGGTATACTAACGTCATGTAGTAACAATATACAGGTAAATCAAAAGGAAAAGGTAAAGTCGTCCCAGTATCAGCCCGTCCGGTCTCTCACGTCACTTACTATCCAAACTAGATGTCCCTGACCTCTTGTGCTCATTCTAGTCAGACAAAGCCTGTTCATGTTCCCAAAATACAAGTCTCAAGTCCTTAGCAGCGCCGTAACTCTAGAGTACTCAGGCACGAGAATCCGAAATAAGATAATTCACATCTCGAGCTGCAGTCCCAAGAGTAAACTATCTACAATCGGAATTCCTACCTGACATACCTATCTATGGTCCTCAGATACCATGAGAAAGATTTAAGACCTATAACATTCGCAATTCATAGCTTCACTTAGTCCTTCATACTTATTCACCACTTAGTCCAGGGTCACTCCGCACAGAGACCACGCGAAGCAGCTATAGGTTTTATCCCTCAATCGCTTAACTTTCAAGTCAAATCGAATCCCACAGTCCGGCATCCTAAACTTCAAGCCCAGGATACACTACAGATATCTGAAGCCTAAGCTCTGATACCACCTGTGACGGCCCCACCTTTCCCTAGGGCGTACCCCAGGGTTCGGCGGACCGCCTGCCCAACTCTCGCCGGGACTCACTCATTCACTACAGTCCTCACTTAAAATCTGAATAAATCACAAGAATAAATAGGGCAACGATCCAGAACTTAAAGCGAAACTTATATACATTGCCATCCCCAAAAGGGAGTGTAAAGATCGAATATACAAAGGTTCTCAATCCTTCATACGTCCAGCCCGTGCCAAGCACTAGGCGAGAACCACTACAAAAGAAACAAAAGAAACAAAAGAACTAGACTGGCTAGTCTATGCTCTCATTCTGCTCGCCGTCCCCTGTTAAGGAAAACAAAACTAAAGGGGTGAGCTAAAAGCTCAGTGAGGTTCCGAACAGATAATCAAACAATCAATTCAATACATTAAACATGGAGTATCAATAATTCAAGAAACATTTACAATGGAAAGCGATAGTAACATTCATTAAAAGGATACGGGCTCACATGGAGCTATTCGTTCGTTCGTTCGTTCTCCAGACATTTCCCCTTATTCCTCCAATTATTTGAAAATTTCCTTTTTGAGAAGTAAACCCTCGTGCCTTCGTTCGTTCATTCATCCCCTTCCGGACGTTGACCGGACTCCACCCATCCGGACGTAGCCGGACTACAAGGTAATACTCGAATATACCAAATTCACCCAGGGTCACCATATCGCCCGACCGAGTCCGCTTCTGGCTCGAGTCGATCGGTAACGAAGGGCAGGGCCCAGTTCAGCCAAACGGCTTACATTCATGCGCAACTAGCATTTAATCATTTAATCATTGAAAATTTCACATTTATTTAGGTCGAGTGCGATAAAGTACACACTCGCCTAGAAAACTCGTTTTAACAATCATTAAAAGCACTTAACACATTATCAATCAATAATAACAAGCCAATAAGTCAAGGAAATATAACAAACAAAGAACACTCACCTAGTTATGCAAAATAACGTGCAAAATATCCTTCCGGATATTACCCTTAGTCACCAATGAAACCTAAGATTGAACAAGAGAACATATTACAGTTTATCGAGCAAAACATTTAAGGGGAAACGAAGAAACCCGACTAATTAGGAGTAAAACGTGTAAAGATAACTTTCAAGTAAAAATAGGGTTGTTTGGACCCAAGGATGAAAATAACTAGGGTTTCAAAATCAATCGCACAACCAAGCTCAAAAGGCTTATAGAATTCCAACGGAAAACATTTGACTAACGACAAATCAAAAGACAAATAGATAGGCTAAGAAAATATTCTTTCAGAATCGTAAAGAATCGTTTGTATGACTAAAAGTCACTATATATTCAAGTAGAGGTTATATAACAAGGGTTTTGATGAAAATCATATGGAAAAGGAAGACTCTTAAAACCGTACTTGAAAGTAGTTCACTTGTGGCCGATAAAACCCTAACTCATACTTCTATATTTTGGGTACAGAGTAAGTAAACATTTGGCGTTTCAAATTGAAGAGGTATCATGTTTTGGAATGGTAAAACGATCATAGTATTTGCCAAACGAAAATATACAAATTCAAATAGAAACTTAGTCCTTGAGCGAAAATTTGGGCAGCACGCCCTTTGTGTTTACCTAATTTTCCAGCCATTTTGGCTTCATTATTTTTCTCATTCAAGCCCAAGTTTATACACAACACAAATGCATTTCAATAGCCGTTCCATAGGCTCAAGACAATACAAGGACATAAATCAACTAATAACAAATGCGGAAATGAAGTTTACAAAAAAAACAGATTTGATAGGGTTTTGCGGAATGGGCACATCCGAGGCTACGCTTATCGGATTGAGGTGAAACTTATACCATTTCGAAGCTAAGAGAAAGGGATACAAGATTGAAGAAGGTCACTCAGTCCAGTTTGCAGTGCAACTAGGTCAAAAGATCAGTATACCAAACCAGCACCGTCAAAACAGGTTTACAAACCGCATTCTCGCTCAAATATCACAAGTCAGGCTCCCTAAGTCCAAATCAAGTGATTCCAAAGCCATCCGAAAACTAAGATACAAGGCTAAAATTCTTAAGAAGACATCAACAACTAAATCAGAAGCATTCCCAATCAAATTAACCAATTACAGAGGCAATTATCAAGTTCGGGTAGAAACAGGGCAGCAGGGGTAAATCGGTCTTTTCACAGGTTACGTTGCTCTGATTGAGTTGAAATTTTGTAGGCACCTATAAAATATCATTCTATACAACTTTTATGTTTTATGCCAAGCCTAATTCGGCCTCTAACTATGAGTAACAGTACCGGGCAGAACTGAAACATGAAATTCCAGAAATCTGGAAATTTTGGTTTTCAATTGAATTTTCTTCCTTTCCTTGTTCCAATCACTACCAAAGCCCCTTATATAATCTTATATACAACATATACTAACCATACAACAAGTTTAGGCAGAAAATCATGAAACCCTAACTTGCATATATCATCCAAAATCATCACAACAACTTGTATAACTTGTAGTCTAATCAAAACATGAGCTAGATAACATCTTAAACCAGAAATTAAAAGAACAAGAACCATGATCAGATCTTATACCTCAAAACAAAGCTTGAAAGAGTGATACTTCACCACCTTTGGAAATTTTTAGTTCCCCTAGCTTCCCAAGCCCACAACTCACTCTTTAATCGGTTTAGAATTTTGATTCCTCACTTAGATGGTGCAAATCAAGAAGAAAATTGTTTTCTCTTGCTCCCCCTTTCTCTCTCTCTTGTCTCGGCCAAGCTCAAGGAAAAATGAAGAAGAAAGGCTGCTCTATGGTGATTAAAAGGCAAGAAGATTAGGATTAGTCTAAGCCACAAGTTTTGCCAACACTTGGATCAACCACAATCACAAAATTTTCTCTTTCTTCTCCTTGCACTTTTGGCCACAAATTTCGGTCAAAGGCAGCTGGAAATGAGGGGATATTTTGCTCAAATATCAATGAGCTCATGTGGTAAGAAAGTGGTGGTCCAGCGGTGCGTTCAATAGGTAGTGCGCGGTACACGTCGGTTCGCACCGTTTTTCCTTAAATCGCACGTATTAGGGTTTTTACTTCCTATTCACTAACCTTATATCATTGCTTCTAATCACATATTATTTCTCACCTAAAAGTCACTTTTAATCACCAAATTTGATCCTTGCTTCGTACCGAAAAATCATCCGGTGAAAAATCGCGAAAACCCTAATTTGCTCCAGTCTTGAAACCGAAAAGTGAAACCCTACTTTCTAGGTTCATTTGCACTTATTATGGAATTACTGGGTAGTAGGCTATAATAAATGAATAATTTCCAAATAAAAGGCATTTTTGAGAAAAATATAAGAAATTTGCGAGTCCTCACACTCTCTCCCCCTTAAAAGAATTTCGACCTCGAAATTCATACCTTCCGTCGCCTCGGAGGACCCCAGAACTCGGTGCTGATCTACGGCATAAACTTGTGTTGATACCTTTGTTCGGTTTCCTCTTTCATGAATTTGTTTCAGTTTGGTTCCTTCCACTTGTTGAGTACTACCCTCTCGTGGCTGTTTCTTCGGGCAATTGCTAAGTTGATGATTCCTACTCCCACAAATCAAACATTTTCCCCCTTTTCGCCAGCAATCATTCTCAGTGTGATTTGCCTTTCCACAGTATCCACAGGCCAATCGAGGAACTACTGTTGGATCTTCTCGAGAAATGTCCTTTGATCCGATCTGACTTCCTTTCATGGACCTTTCATCGACTGCTCTTAATGTCCAAGGTGGGCGAGGTGAATGGTTCACTTTTTGCACTTTGGAGAGCAGTATCTTTTCTCCAGATTCCTCAGGTATACTGCTGGATGTATCTCTTTTCCGCGTTTGAAAGGCTTTTACTTGGGCTTTCACATCCTCAATTCTTTGGGCCTTCTCAAGAGCCTCTGTAAACGTATTAACTTGAACTGCCGCTAATGCCTCCTGGATTTCCAAATTTAGTCCTTGTATAAATCGTCTTATTCTCCGTCGCTCCGTTACCACCAATTCGGAAGCGAATTTAGACAGTCTAGTAAATTTGGTCTCATATTCAGCCACACTTAGGGTTCCCTGACGCAACCCAATAAATTCGTCATCCCTCCTTTCTTGGACTAAAGGTGGGAGATACTTTTCATTAAATTCCCTTACAAAGTTCGCCCATGTCCATACCGTCTGTTCTCTTTCCCACTTGGCCTTAATTACATTCCACCACGCGCGGGCTGGTCCTTCGAATTGAAATACAGCAAAATTTACTTGTCTTTGCTCCGTGTAATTCAAAGCCGCGAAGATATTAATCATTGCCTCCAACCACTGCTCAGCTATATCTGGATCAGGCCCTCCTTGAAATTTCGGAGGTAGAAACTTTTGGAACCTCTCAAGAGCCTTATCCTCTCCGATCTCAGGATTCCGGGGTTGATTCACTGGCATTTGACCTTGTTGATCTACCAGTCGTGCCAGGATATTTGTCATTTGTTGCATCGCCGTCGCCATTTGATCTCCAGCCTCAACCCTCGGTCCCTGTTCTTGCTCGGCCACTGTTTCTCTTTCTTCTCTCGGTTCTTGAGCTTGCCTAGCTCCACGGCCACGACTAGCTCCACGTCCACGACTACGTCTCCCGTCCATATATATGTTTTCCCCCTCTCTTTTCTTTTCTTTTCCCCCAAAAAGGTAATTTAGTGAATAAACACAGTAAATTGACTACAGTAACAAATTCTAGCATTCCAAATACACAAATCAATATATACGCACATAACACGCCATATCAAGAAGACGGATAAGCAAATACACAAATACATATCAAGTTGGACAGATAACCATGTACACACAGGTATACTAACGTCATGTAGTAACAATATACAGGTAAATCAAAAGGAAAAGGTAAAGTCGTCCCAGTATCAGCCCGTCCGGTCTCTCACGTCACTTACTATCCAAACTAGATGTCCCTGACCTCTTGTGCTCATTCTAGTCAGACAAAGCCTGTTCATGTTCCCAAAATACAAGTCTCAAGTCCTTAGCAGCGCCGTAACTCTAGAGTACTCAGGCACGAGAATCCGAAATAAGATAATTCACATCTCGAGCTGCAGTCCCAAGAGTAAACTATCTACAATCGGAATTCCTACCTGACATACCTATCTATGGTCCTCAGATACCATGAGAAAGATTTAAGACCTATAACATTCGCAATTCATAGCTTCACTTAGTCCTTCATACTTATTCACCACTTAGTCCAGGGTCACTCCGCACAGAGACCACGCGAAGCAGCTATAGGTTTTATCCCTCAATCGCTTAACTTTCAAGTCAAATCGAATCCCACAGTCCGGCATCCTAAACTTCAAGCCCAGGATACACTACAGATATCTGAAGCCTAAGCTCTGATACCACCTGTGACGGCCCCACCTTTCCCTAGGGCGTACCCCAGGGTTCGGCGGACCGCCTGCCCAACTCTCGCCGGGACTCACTCATTCACTACAGTCCTCACTTAAAATCTGAATAAATCACAAGAATAAATAGGGCAACGATCCAGAACTTAAAGCGAAACTTATATACATTGCCATCCCCAAAAGGGAGTGTAAAGATCGAATATACAAAGGTTCTCAATCCTTCATACGTCCAGCCCGTGCCAAGCACTAGGCGAGAACCACTACAAAAGAAACAAAAGAAACAAAAGAACTAGACTGGCTAGTCTATGCTCTCATTCTGCTCGCCGTCCCCTGTTAAGGAAAACAAAACTAAAGGGGTGAGCTAAAAGCTCAGTGAGGTTCCG
This sequence comes from Coffea arabica, assembly GCF_036785885.1. Taxonomy (NCBI): domain Eukaryota; kingdom Viridiplantae; phylum Streptophyta; class Magnoliopsida; order Gentianales; family Rubiaceae; genus Coffea; species Coffea arabica. The sequence continues at coordinate 22,243,511 of NC_092311.1, read as the reverse complement.
AACAGATAATCAAACAATCAATTCAATACATTAAACATGGAGTATCAATAATTCAAGAAACATTTACAATGGAAAGCGATAGTAACATTCATTAAAAGGATACGGGCTCACATGGAGCTATTCGTTCGTTCGTTCGTTCTCCAGACATTTCCCCTTATTCCTCCAATTATTTGAAAATTTCCTTTTTGAGAAGTAAACCCTCGTGCCTTCGTTCGTTCATTCATCCCCTTCCGGACGTTGACCGGACTCCACCCATCCGGACGTAGCCGGACTACAAGGTAATACTCGAATATACCAAATTCACCCAGGGTCACCATATCGCCCGACCGAGTCCGCTTCTGGCTCGAGTCGATCGGTAACGAAGGGCAGGGCCCAGTTCAGCCAAACGGCTTACATTCATGCGCAACTAGCATTTAATCATTTAATCATTGAAAATTTCACATTTATTTAGGTCGAGTGCGATAAAGTACACACTCGCCTAGAAAACTCGTTTTAACAATCATTAAAAGCACTTAACACATTATCAATCAATAATAACAAGCCAATAAGTCAAGGAAATATAACAAACAAAGAACACTCACCTAGTTATGCAAAATAACGTGCAAAATATCCTTCCGGATATTACCCTTAGTCACCAATGAAACCTAAGATTGAACAAGAGAACATATTACAGTTTATCGAGCAAAACATTTAAGGGGAAACGAAGAAACCCGACTAATTAGGAGTAAAACGTGTAAAGATAACTTTCAAGTAAAAATAGGGTTGTTTGGACCCAAGGATGAAAATAACTAGGGTTTCAAAATCAATCGCACAACCAAGCTCAAAAGGCTTATAGAATTCCAACGGAAAACATTTGACTAACGACAAATCAAAAGACAAATAGATAGGCTAAGAAAATATTCTTTCAGAATCGTAAAGAATCGTTTGTATGACTAAAAGTCACTATATATTCAAGTAGAGGTTATATAACAAGGGTTTTGATGAAAATCATATGGAAAAGGAAGACTCTTAAAACCGTACTTGAAAGTAGTTCACTTGTGGCCGATAAAACCCTAACTCATACTTCTATATTTTGGGTACAGAGTAAGTAAACATTTGGCGTTTCAAATTGAAGAGGTATCATGTTTTGGAATGGTAAAACGATCATAGTATTTGCCAAACGAAAATATACAAATTCAAATAGAAACTTAGTCCTTGAGCGAAAATTTGGGCAGCACGCCCTTTGTGTTTACCTAATTTTCCAGCCATTTTGGCTTCATTATTTTTCTCATTCAAGCCCAAGTTTATACACAACACAAATGCATTTCAATAGCCGTTCCATAGGCTCAAGACAATACAAGGACATAAATCAACTAATAACAAATGCGGAAATGAAGTTTACAAAAAAAACAGATTTGATAGGGTTTTGCGGAATGGGCACATCCGAGGCTACGCTTATCGGATTGAGGTGAAACTTATACCATTTCGAAGCTAAGAGAAAGGGATACAAGATTGAAGAAGGTCACTCAGTCCAGTTTGCAGTGCAACTAGGTCAAAAGATCAGTATACCAAACCAGCACCGTCAAAACAGGTTTACAAACCGCATTCTCGCTCAAATATCACAAGTCAGGCTCCCTAAGTCCAAATCAAGTGATTCCAAAGCCATCCGAAAACTAAGATACAAGGCTAAAATTCTTAAGAAGACATCAACAACTAAATCAGAAGCATTCCCAATCAAATTAACCAATTACAGAGGCAATTATCAAGTTCGGGTAGAAACAGGGCAGCAGGGGTAAATCGGTCTTTTCACAGGTTACGTTGCTCTGATTGAGTTGAAATTTTGTAGGCACCTATAAAATATCATTCTATACAACTTTTATGTTTTATGCCAAGCCTAATTCGGCCTCTAACTATGAGTAACAGTACCGGGCAGAACTGAAACATGAAATTCCAGAAATCTGGAAATTTTGGTTTTCAATTGAATTTTCTTCCTTTCCTTGTTCCAATCACTACCAAAGCCCCTTATATAATCTTATATACAACATATACTAACCATACAACAAGTTTAGGCAGAAAATCATGAAACCCTAACTTGCATATATCATCCAAAATCATCACAACAACTTGTATAACTTGTAGTCTAATCAAAACATGAGCTAGATAACATCTTAAACCAGAAATTAAAAGAACAAGAACCATGATCAGATCTTATACCTCAAAACAAAGCTTGAAAGAGTGATACTTCACCACCTTTGGAAATTTTTAGTTCCCCTAGCTTCCCAAGCCCACAACTCACTCTTTAATCGGTTTAGAATTTTGATTCCTCACTTAGATGGTGCAAATCAAGAAGAAAATTGTTTTCTCTTGCTCCCCCTTTCTCTCTCTCTTGTCTCGGCCAAGCTCAAGGAAAAATGAAGAAGAAAGGCTGCTCTATGGTGATTAAAAGGCAAGAAGATTAGGATTAGTCTAAGCCACAAGTTTTGCCAACACTTGGATCAACCACAATCACAAAATTTTCTCTTTCTTCTCCTTGCACTTTTGGCCACAAATTTCGGTCAAAGGCAGCTGGAAATGAGGGGATATTTTGCTCAAATATCAATGAGCTCATGTGGTAAGAAAGTGGTGGTCCAGCGGTGCGTTCAATAGGTAGTGCGCGGTACACGTCGGTTCGCACCGTTTTTCCTTAAATCGCACGTATTAGGGTTTTTACTTCCTATTCACTAACCTTATATCATTGCTTCTAATCACATATTATTTCTCACCTAAAAGTCACTTTTAATCACCAAATTTGATCCTTGCTTCGTACCGAAAAATCATCCGGTGAAAAATCGCGAAAACCCTAATTTGCTCCAGTCTTGAAACCGAAAAGTGAAACCCTACTTTCTAGGTTCATTTGCACTTATTATGGAATTACTGGGTAGTAGGCTATAATAAATGAATAATTTCCAAATAAAAGGCATTTTTGAGAAAAATATAAGAAATTTGCGAGTCCTCACACTCTCTCCCCCTTAAAAGAATTTCGACCTCGAAATTCATACCTTCCGTCGCCTCGGAGGACCCCAGAACTCGGTGCTGATCTACGGCATAAACTTGTGTTGATACCTTTGTTCGGTTTCCTCTTTCATGAATTTGTTTCAGTTTGGTTCCTTCCACTTGTTGAGTACTACCCTCTCGTGGCTGTTTCTTCGGGCAATTGCTAAGTTGATGATTCCTACTCCCACAAATCAAACATTTTCCCCCTTTTCGCCAGCAATCATTCTCAGTGTGATTTGCCTTTCCACAGTATCCACAGGCCAATCGAGGAACTACTGTTGGATCTTCTCGAGAAATGTCCTTTGATCCGATCTGACTTCCTTTCATGGACCTTTCATCGACTGCTCTTAATGTCCAAGGTGGGCGAGGTGAATGGTTCACTTTTTGCACTTTGGAGAGCAGTATCTTTTCTCCAGATTCCTCAGGTATACTGCTGGATGTATCTCTTTTCCGCGTTTGAAAGGCTTTTACTTGGGCTTTCACATCCTCAATTCTTTGGGCCTTCTCAAGAGCCTCTGTAAACGTATTAACTTGAACTGCCGCTAATGCCTCCTGGATTTCCAAATTTAGTCCTTGTATAAATCGTCTTATTCTCCGTCGCTCCGTTACCACCAATTCGGAAGCGAATTTAGACAGTCTAGTAAATTTGGTCTCATATTCAGCCACACTTAGGGTTCCCTGACGCAACCCAATAAATTCGTCATCCCTCCTTTCTTGGACTAAAGGTGGGAGATACTTTTCATTAAATTCCCTTACAAAGTTCGCCCATGTCCATACCGTCTGTTCTCTTTCCCACTTGGCCTTAATTACATTCCACCACGCGCGGGCTGGTCCTTCGAATTGAAATACAGCAAAATTTACTTGTCTTTGCTCCGTGTAATTCAAAGCCGCGAAGATATTAATCATTGCCTCCAACCACTGCTCAGCTATATCTGGATCAGGCCCTCCTTGAAATTTCGGAGGTAGAAACTTTTGGAACCTCTCAAGAGCCTTATCCTCTCCGATCTCAGGATTCCGGGGTTGATTCACTGGCATTTGACCTTGTTGATCTACCAGTCGTGCCAGGATATTTGTCATTTGTTGCATCGCCGTCGCCATTTGATCTCCAGCCTCAACCCTCGGTCCCTGTTCTTGCTCGGCCACTGTTTCTCTTTCTTCTCTCGGTTCTTGAGCTTGCCTAGCTCCACGGCCACGACTAGCTCCACGTCCACGACTACGTCTCCCGTCCATATATATGTTTTCCCCCTCTCTTTTCTTTTCTTTTCCCCCAAAAAGGTAATTTAGTGAATAAACACAGTAAATTGACTACAGTAACAAATTCTAGCATTCCAAATACACAAATCAATATATACGCACATAACACGCCATATCAAGAAGACGGATAAGCAAATACACAAATACATATCAAGTTGGACAGATAACCATGTACACACAGGTATACTAACGTCATGTAGTAACAATATACAGGTAAATCAAAAGGAAAAGGTAAAGTCGTCCCAGTATCAGCCCGTCCGGTCTCTCACGTCACTTACTATCCAAACTAGATGTCCCTGACCTCTTGTGCTCATTCTAGTCAGACAAAGCCTGTTCATGTTCCCAAAATACAAGTCTCAAGTCCTTAGCAGCGCCGTAACTCTAGAGTACTCAGGCACGAGAATCCGAAATAAGATAATTCACATCTCGAGCTGCAGTCCCAAGAGTAAACTATCTACAATCGGAATTCCTACCTGACATACCTATCTATGGTCCTCAGATACCATGAGAAAGATTTAAGACCTATAACATTCGCAATTCATAGCTTCACTTAGTCCTTCATACTTATTCACCACTTAGTCCAGGGTCACTCCGCACAGAGACCACGCGAAGCAGCTATAGGTTTTATCCCTCAATCGCTTAACTTTCAAGTCAAATCGAATCCCACAGTCCGGCATCCTAAACTTCAAGCCCAGGATACACTACAGATATCTGAAGCCTAAGCTCTGATACCACCTGTGACGGCCCCACCTTTCCCTAGGGCGTACCCCAGGGTTCGGCGGACCGCCTGCCCAACTCTCGCCGGGACTCACTCATTCACTACAGTCCTCACTTAAAATCTGAATAAATCACAAGAATAAATAGGGCAACGATCCAGAACTTAAAGCGAAACTTATATACATTGCCATCCCCAAAAGGGAGTGTAAAGATCGAATATACAAAGGTTCTCAATCCTTCATACGTCCAGCCCGTGCCAAGCACTAGGCGAGAACCACTACAAAAGAAACAAAAGAAACAAAAGAACTAGACTGGCTAGTCTATGCTCTCATTCTGCTCGCCGTCCCCTGTTAAGGAAAACAAAACTAAAGGGGTGAGCTAAAAGCTCAGTGAGGTTCCGAACAGATAATCAAACAATCAATTCAATACATTAAACATGGAGTATCAATAATTCAAGAAACATTTACAATGGAAAGCGATAGTAACATTCATTAAAAGGATACGGGCTCACATGGAGCTATTCGTTCGTTCGTTCGTTCTCCAGACATTTCCCCTTATTCCTCCAATTATTTGAAAATTTCCTTTTTGAGAAGTAAACCCTCGTGCCTTCGTTCGTTCATTCATCCCCTTCCGGACGTTGACCGGACTCCACCCATCCGGACGTAGCCGGACTACAAGGTAATACTCGAATATACCAAATTCACCCAGGGTCACCATATCGCCCGACCGAGTCCGCTTCTGGCTCGAGTCGATCGGTAACGAAGGGCAGGGCCCAGTTCAGCCAAACGGCTTACATTCATGCGCAACTAGCATTTAATCATTTAATCATTGAAAATTTCACATTTATTTAGGTCGAGTGCGATAAAGTACACACTCGCCTAGAAAACTCGTTTTAACAATCATTAAAAGCACTTAACACATTATCAATCAATAATAACAAGCCAATAAGTCAAGGAAATATAACAAACAAAGAACACTCACCTAGTTATGCAAAATAACGTGCAAAATATCCTTCCGGATATTACCCTTAGTCACCAATGAAACCTAAGATTGAACAAGAGAACATATTACAGTTTATCGAGCAAAACATTTAAGGGGAAACGAAGAAACCCGACTAATTAGGAGTAAAACGTGTAAAGATAACTTTCAAGTAAAAATAGGGTTGTTTGGACCCAAGGATGAAAATAACTAGGGTTTCAAAATCAATCGCACAACCAAGCTCAAAAGGCTTATAGAATTCCAACGGAAAACATTTGACTAACGACAAATCAAAAGACAAATAGATAGGCTAAGAAAATATTCTTTCAGAATCGTAAAGAATCGTTTGTATGACTAAAAGTCACTATATATTCAAGTAGAGGTTATATAACAAGGGTTTTGATGAAAATCATATGGAAAAGGAAGACTCTTAAAACCGTACTTGAAAGTAGTTCACTTGTGGCCGATAAAACCCTAACTCATACTTCTATATTTTGGGTACAGAGTAAGTAAACATTTGGCGTTTCAAATTGAAGAGGTATCATGTTTTGGAATGGTAAAACGATCATAGTATTTGCCAAACGAAAATATACAAATTCAAATAGAAACTTAGTCCTTGAGCGAAAATTTGGGCAGCACGCCCTTTGTGTTTACCTAATTTTCCAGCCATTTTGGCTTCATTATTTTTCTCATTCAAGCCCAAGTTTATACACAACACAAATGCATTTCAATAGCCGTTCCATAGGCTCAAGACAATACAAGGACATAAATCAACTAATAACAAATGCGGAAATGAAGTTTACAAAAAAAACAGATTTGATAGGGTTTTGCGGAATGGGCACATCCGAGGCTACGCTTATCGGATTGAGGTGAAACTTATACCATTTCGAAGCTAAGAGAAAGGGATACAAGATTGAAGAAGGTCACTCAGTCCAGTTTGCAGTGCAACTAGGTCAAAAGATCAGTATACCAAACCAGCACCGTCAAAACAGGTTTACAAACCGCATTCTCGCTCAAATATCACAAGTCAGGCTCCCTAAGTCCAAATCAAGTGATTCCAAAGCCATCCGAAAACTAAGATACAAGGCTAAAATTCTTAAGAAGACATCAACAACTAAATCAGAAGCATTCCCAATCAAATTAACCAATTACAGAGGCAATTATCAAGTTCGGGTAGAAACAGGGCAGCAGGGGTAAATCGGTCTTTTCACAGGCTACGTTGCTCTGATTGAGTTGAAATTTTGTAGGCACCTATAAAATATCATTCTATACAACTTTTATGTTTTATGCCAAGCCTAATTCGGCCTCTAACTATGAGTAACAGTACCGGGCAGAACTGAAACATGAAATTCCAGAAATCTGGAAATTTTGGTTTTCAATTGAATTTTCTTCCTTTCCTTGTTCCAATCACTACCAAAGCCCCTTATATAATCTTATATACAACATATACTAACCATACAACAAGTTTAGGCAGAAAATCATGAAACCCTAACTTGCATATATCATCCAAAATCATCACAACAACTTGTATAACTTGTAGTCTAATCAAAACATGAGCTAGATAACATCTTAAACCAGAAATTAAAAGAACAAGAACCATGATCAGATCTTATACCTCAAAACAAAGCTTGAAAGAGTGATACTTCACCACCTTTGGAAATTTTTAGTTCCCCTAGCTTCCCAAGCCCACAACTCACTCTTTAATCGGTTTAGAATTTTGATTCCTCACTTAGATGGTGCAAATCAAGAAGAAAATTGTTTTCTCTTGCTCCCCCTTTCTCTCTCTCTTGTCTCGGCCAAGCTCAAGGAAAAATGAAGAAGAAAGGCTGCTCTATGGTGATTAAAAGGCAAGAAGATTAGGATTAGTCTAAGCCACAAGTTTTGCCAACACTTGGATCAACCACAATCACAAAATTTTCTCTTTCTTCTCCTTGCACTTTTGGCCACAAATTTCGGTCAAAGGCAGCTGGAAATGAGGGGATATTTTGCTCAAATATCAATGAGCTCATGTGGTAAGAAAGTGGTGGTCCAGCGGTGCGTTCAATAGGTAGTGCGCGGTACACGTCGGTTCGCACCGTTTTTCCTTAAATCGCACGTATTAGGGTTTTTACTTCCTATTCACTAACCTTATATCATTGCTTCTAATCACATATTATTTCTCACCTAAAAGTCACTTTTAATCACCAAATTTGATCCTTGCTTCGTACCGAAAAATCATCCGGTGAAAAATCGCGAAAACCCTAATTTGCTCCAGTCTTGAAACCGAAAAGTGAAACCCTACTTTCTAGGTTCATTTGCACTTATTATGGAATTACTGGGTAGTAGGCTATAATAAATGAATAATTTCCAAATAAAAGGCATTTTTGAGAAAAATATAAGAAATTTGCGAGTCCTCACACTCTCTCCCCCTTAAAAGAATTTCGACCTCGAAATTCATACCTTCCGTCGCCTCGGAGGACCCCAGAACTCGGTGCTGATCTACGGCATAAACTTGTGTTGATACCTTTGTTCGGTTTCCTCTTTCATGAATTTGTTTCAGTTTGGTTCCTTCCACTTGTTGAGTACTACCCTCTCGTGGCTGTTTCTTCGGGCAATTGCTAAGTTGATGATTCCTACTCCCACAAATCAAACATTTTCCCCCTTTTCGCCAGCAATCATTCTCAGTGTGATTTGCCTTTCCACAGTATCCACAGGCCAATCGAGGAACTACTGTTGGATCTTCTCGAGAAATGTCCTTTGATCCGATCTGACTTCCTTTCATGGACCTTTCATCGACTGCTCTTAATGTCCAAGGTGGGCGAGGTGAATGGTTCACTTTTTGCACTTTGGAGAGCAGTATCTTTTCTCCAGATTCCTCAGGTATACTGCTGGATGTATCTCTTTTCCGCGTTTGAAAGGCTTTTACTTGGGCTTTCACATCCTCAATTCTTTGGGCCTTCTCAAGAGCCTCTGTAAACGTATTAACTTGAACTGCCGCTAATGCCTCCTGGATTTCCAAATTTAGTCCTTGTATAAATCGTCTTATTCTCCGTCGCTCCGTTACCACCAATTCGGAAGCGAATTTAGACAGTCTAGTAAATTTGGTCTCATATTCAGCCACACTTAGGGTTCCCTGACGCAACCCAATAAATTCGTCATCCCTCCTTTCTTGGACTAAAGGTGGGAGATACTTTTCATTAAATTCCCTTACAAAGTTCGCCCATGTCCATACCGTCTGTTCTCTTTCCCACTTGGCCTTAATTACATTCCACCACGCGCGGGCTGGTCCTTCGAATTGAAATACAGCAAAATTTACTTGTCTTTGCTCCGTGTAATTCAAAGCCGCGAAGATATTAATCATTGCCTCCAACCACTGCTCAGCTATATCTGGATCAGGCCCTCCTTGAAATTTCGGAGGTAGAAACTTTTGGAACCTCTCAAGAGCCTTATCCTCTCCGATCTCAGGATTCCGGGGTTGATTCACTGGCATTTGACCTTGTTGATCTACCAGTCGTGCCAGGATATTTGTCATTTGTTGCATCGCCGTCGCCATTTGATCTCCAGCCTCAACCCTCGGTCCCTGTTCTTGCTCGGCCACTGTTTCTCTTTCTTCTCTCGGTTCTTGAGCTTGCCTAGCTCCACGGCCACGACTAGCTCCACGTCCACGACTACGTCTCCCGTCCATATATATGTTTTCCCCCTCTCTTTTCTTTTCTTTTCCCCCAAAAAGGTAATTTAGTGAATAAACACAGTAAATTGACTACAGTAACAAATTCTAGCATTCCAAATACACAAATCAATATATACGCACATAACACGCCATATCAAGAAGACGGATAAGCAAATACACAAATACATATCAAGTTGGACAGATAACCATGTACACACAGGTATACTAACGTCATGTAGTAACAATATACAGGTAAATCAAAAGGAAAAGGTAAAGTCGTCCCAGTATCAGCCCGTCCGGTCTCTCACGTCACTTACTATCCAAACTAGATGTCCCTGACCTCTTGTGCTCATTCTAGTCAGACAAAGCCTGTTCATGTTCCCAAAATACAAGTCTCAAGTCCTTAGCAGCGCCGTAACTCTAGAGTACTCAGGCACGAGAATCCGAAATAAGATAATTCACATCTCGAGCTGCAGTCCCAAGAGTAAACTATCTACAATCGGAATTCCTACCTGACATACCTATCTATGGTCCTCAGATACCATGAGAAAGATTTAAGACCTATAACATTCGCAATTCATAGCTTCACTTAGTCCTTCATACTTATTCACCACTTAGTCCAGGGTCACTCCGCACAGAGACCACGCGAAGCAGCTATAGGTTTTATCCCTCAATCGCTTAACTTTCAAGTCAAATCGAATCCCACAGTCCGGCATCCTAAACTTCAAGCCCAGGATACACTACAGATATCTGAAGCCTAAGCTCTGATACCACCTGTGACGGCCCCACCTTTCCCTAGGGCGTACCCCAGGGTTCGGCGGACCGCCTGCCCAACTCTCGCCGGGACTCACTCATTCACTACAGTCCTCACTTAAAATCTGAATAAATCACAAGAATAAATAGGGCAACGATCCAGAACTTAAAGCGAAACTTATATACATTGCCATCCCCAAAAGGGAGTGTAAAGATCGAATATACAAAGGTTCTCAATCCTTCATACGTCCAGCCCGTGCCAAGCACTAGGCGAGAACCACTACAAAAGAAACAAAAGAACTAGACTGGCTAGTCTATGCTCTCATTCTGCTCGCCGTCCCCTGTTAAGGAAAACAAAACTAAAGGGGTGAGCTAAAAGCTCAGTGAGGTTCCGAACAGATAATCAAACAATCAATTCAATACATTAAACATGGAGTATCAATAATTCAAGAAACATTTACAATGGAAAGCGATAGTAACATTCATTAAAAGGATACGGGCTCACATGGAGCTATTCGTTCGTTCGTTCGTTCTCCAGACATTTCCCCTTATTCCTCCAATTATTTGAAAATTTCCTTTTTGAGAAGTAAACCCTCGTGCCTTCGTTCGTTCATTCATCCCCTTCCGGACGTTGACCGGACTCCACCCATCCGGACGTAGCCGGACTACAAGGTAATACTCGAATATACCAAATTCACCCAGGGTCACCATATCGCCCGACCGAGTCCGCTTCTGGCTCGAGTCGATCGGTAACGAAGGGCAGGGCCCAGTTCAGCCAAACGGCTTACATTCATGCGCAACTAGCATTTAATCATTTAATCATTGAAAATTTCACATTTATTTAGGTCGAGTGCGATAAAGTACACACTCGCCTAGAAAACTCGTTTTAACAATCATTAAAAGCACTTAACACATTATCAATCAATAATAACAAGCCAATAAGTCAAGGAAATATAACAAACAAAGAACACTCACCTAGTTATGCAAAATAACGTGCAAAATATCCTTCCGGATATTACCCTTAGTCACCAATGAAACCTAAGATTGAACAAGAGAACATATTACAGTTTATCGAGCAAAACATTTAAGGGGAAACGAAGAAACCCGACTAATTAGGAGTAAAACGTGTAAAGATAACTTTCAAGTAAAAATAGGGTTGTTTGGACCCAAGGATGAAAATAACTAGGGTTTCAAAATCAATCGCACAACCAAGCTCAAAAGGCTTATAGAATTCCAACGGAAAACATTTGACTAACGACAAATCAAAAGACAAATAGATAGGCTAAGAAAATATTCTTTCAGAATCGTAAAGAATCGTTTGTATGACTAAAAGTCACTATATATTCAAGTAGAGGTTATATAACAAGGGTTTTGATGAAAATCATATGGAAAAGGAAGACTCTTAAAACCGTACTTGAAAGTAGTTCACTTGTGGCCGATAAAACCCTAACTCATACTTCTATATTTTGGGTACAGAGTAAGTAAACATTTGGCGTTTCAAATTGAAGAGGTATCATGTTTTGGAATGGTAAAACGATCATAGTATTTGCCAAACGAAAATATACAAATTCAAATAGAAACTTAGTCCTTGAGCGAAAATTTGGGCAGCACGCCCTTTGTGTTTACCTAATTTTCCAGCCATTTTGGCTTCATTATTTTTCTCATTCAAGCCCAAGTTTATACACAACACAAATGCATTTCAATAGCCGTTCCATAGGCTCAAGACAATACAAGGACATAAATCAACTAATAACAAATGCGGAAATGAAGTTTACAAAAAAAACAGATTTGATAGGGTTTTGCGGAATGGGCACATCCGAGGCTACGCTTATCGGATTGAGGTGAAACTTATACCATTTCGAAGCTAAGAGAAAGGGATACAAGATTGAAGAAGGTCACTCAGTCCAGTTTGCAGTGCAACTAGGTCAAAAGATCAGTATACCAAACCAGCACCGTCAAAACAGGTTTACAAACCGCATTCTCGCTCAAATATCACAAGTCAGGCTCCCTAAGTCCAAATCAAGTGATTCCAAAGCCATCCGAAAACTAAGATACAAGGCTAAAATTCTTAAGAAGACATCAACAACTAAATCAGAAGCATTCCCAATCAAATTAACCAATTACAGAGGCAATTATCAAGTTCGGGTAGAAACAGGGCAGCAGGGGTAAATCGGTCTTTTCACAGGCTACGTTGCTCTGATTGAGTTGAAATTTTGTAGGCACCTATAAAATATCATTCTATACAACTTTTATGTTTTATGCCAAGCCTAATTCGGCCTCTAACTATGAGTAACAGTACCGGGCAGAACTGAAACATGAAATTCCAGAAATCTGGAAATTTTGGTTTTCAATTGAATTTTCTTCCTTTCCTTGTTCCAATCACTACCAAAGCCCCTTATATAATCTTATATACAACATATACTAACCATACAACAAGTTTAGGCAGAAAATCATGAAACCCTAACTTGCATATATCATCCAAAATCATCACAACAACTTGTATAACTTGTAGTCTAATCAAAACATGAGCTAGATAACATCTTAAACCAGAAATTAAAAGAACAAGAACCATGATCAGATCTTATACCTCAAAACAAAGCTTGAAAGAGTGATACTTCACCACCTTTGGAAATTTTTAGTTCCCCTAGCTTCCCAAGCCCACAACTCACTCTTTAATCGGTTTAGAATTTTGATTCCTCACTTAGATGGTGCAAATCAAGAAGAAAATTGTTTTCTCTTGCTCCCCCTTTCTCTCTCTCTTGTCTCGGCCAAGCTCAAGGAAAAATGAAGAAGAAAGGCTGCTCTATGGTGATTAAAAGGCAAGAAGATTAGGATTAGTCTAAGCCACAAGTTTTGCCAACACTTGGATCAACCACAATCACAAAATTTTCTCTTTCTTCTCCTTGCACTTTTGGCCACAAATTTCGGTCAAAGGCAGCTGGAAATGAGGGGATATTTTGCTCAAATATCAATGAGCTCATGTGGTAAGAAAGTGGTGGTCCAGCGGTGCGTTCAATAGGTAGTGCGCGGTACACGTCGGTTCGCACCGTTTTTCCTTAAATCGCACGTATTAGGGTTTTTACTTCCTATTCACTAACCTTATATCATTGCTTCTAATCACATATTATTTCTCACCTAAAAGTCACTTTTAATCACCAAATTTGATCCTTGCTTCGTACCGAAAAATCATCCGGTGAAAAATCGCGAAAACCCTAATTTGCTCCAGTCTTGAAACCGAAAAGTGAAACCCTACTTTCTAGGTTCATTTGCACTTATTATGGAATTACTGGGTAGTAGGCTATAATAAATGAATAATTTCCAAATAAAAGGCATTTTTGAGAAAAATATAAGAAATTTGCGAGTCCTCACACTCTCTCCCCCTTAAAAGAATTTCGACCTCGAAATTCATACCTTCCGTCGCCTCGGAGGACCCCAGAACTCGGTGCTGATCTACGGCATAAACTTGTGTTGATACCTTTGTTCGGTTTCCTCTTTCATGAATTTGTTTCAGTTTGGTTCCTTCCACTTGTTGAGTACTACCCTCTCGTGGCTGTTTCTTCGGGCAATTGCTAAGTTGATGATTCCTACTCCCACAAATCAAACATTTTCCCCCTTTTCGCCAGCAATCATTCTCAGTGTGATTTGCCTTTCCACAGTATCCACAGGCCAATCGAGGAACTACTGTTGGATCTTCTCGAGAAATGTCCTTTGATCCGATCTGACTTCCTTTCATGGACCTTTCATCGACTGCTCTTAATGTCCAAGGTGGGCGAGGTGAATGGTTCACTTTTTGCACTTTGGAGAGCAGTATCTTTTCTCCAGATTCCTCAGGTATACTGCTGGATGTATCTCTTTTCCGCGTTTGAAAGGCTTTTACTTGGGCTTTCACATCCTCAATTCTTTGGGCCTTCTCAAGAGCCTCTGTAAACGTATTAACTTGAACTGCCGCTAATGCCTCCTGGATTTCCAAATTTAGTCCTTGTATAAATCGTCTTATTCTCCGTCGCTCCGTTACCACCAATTCGGAAGCGAATTTAGACAGTCTAGTAAATTTGGTCTCATATTCAGCCACACTTAGGGTTCCCTGACGCAACCCAATAAATTCGTCATCCCTCCTTTCTTGGACTAAAGGTGGGAGATACTTTTCATTAAATTCCCTTACAAAGTTCGCCCATGTCCATACCGTCTGTTCTCTTTCCCACTTGGCCTTAATTACATTCCACCACGCGCGGGCTGGTCCTTCGAATTGAAATACAGCAAAATTTACTTGTCTTTGCTCCGTGTAATTCAAAGCCGCGAAGATATTAATCATTGCCTCCAACCACTGCTCAGCTATATCTGGATCAGGCCCTCCTTGAAATTTCGGAGGTAGAAACTTTTGGAACCTCTCAAGAGCCTTATCCTCTCCGATCTCAGGATTCCGGGGTTGATTCACTGGCATTTGACCTTGTTGATCTACCAGTCGTGCCAGGATATTTGTCATTTGTTGCATCGCCGTCGCCATTTGATCTCCAGCCTCAACCCTCGGTCCCTGTTCTTGCTCGGCCACTGTTTCTCTTTCTTCTCTCGGTTCTTGAGCTTGCCTAGCTCCACGGCCACGACTAGCTCCACGTCCACGACTACGTCTCCCGTCCATATATATGTTTTCCCCCTCTCTTTTCTTTTCTTTTCCCCCAAAAAGGTAATTTAGTGAATAAACACAGTAAATTGACTACAGTAACAAATTCTAGCATTCCAAATACACAAATCAATATATACGCACATAACACGCCATATCAAGAAGACGGATAAGCAAATACACAAATACATATCAAGTTGGACAGATAACCATGTACACACAGGTATACTAACGTCATGTAGTAACAATATACAGGTAAATCAAAAGGAAAAGGTAAAGTCGTCCCAGTATCAGCCCGTCCGGTCTCTCACGTCACTTACTATCCAAACTAGATGTCCCTGACCTCTTGTGCTCATTCTAGTCAGACAAAGCCTGTTCATGTTCCCAAAATACAAGTCTCAAGTCCTTAGCAGCGCCGTAACTCTAGAGTACTCAGGCACGAGAATCCGAAATAAGATAATTCACATCTCGAGCTGCAGTCCCAAGAGTAAACTATCTACAATCGGAATTCCTACCTGACATACCTATCTATGGTCCTCAGATACCATGAGAAAGATTTAAGACCTATAACATTCGCAATTCATAGCTTCACTTAGTCCTTCATACTTATTCACCACTTAGTCCAGGGTCACTCCGCACAGAGACCACGCGAAGCAGCTATAGGTTTTATCCCTCAATCGCTTAACTTTCAAGTCAAATCGAATCCCACAGTCCGGCATCCTAAACTTCAAGCCCAGGATACACTACAGATATCTGAAGCCTAAGCTCTGATACCACCTGTGACGGCCCCACCTTTCCCTAGGGCGTACCCCAGGGTTCGGCGGACCGCCTGCCCAACTCTCGCCGGGACTCACTCATTCACTACAGTCCTCACTTAAAATCTGAATAAATCACAAGAATAAATAGGGCAACGATCCAGAACTTAAAGCGAAACTTATATACATTGCCATCCCCAAAAGGGAGTGTAAAGATCGAATATACAAAGGTTCTCAATCCTTCATACGTCCAGCCCGTGCCAAGCACTAGGCGAGAACCACTACAAAAGAAACAAAAGAACTAGACTGGCTAGTCTATGCTCTCATTCTGCTCGCCGTCCCCTGTTAAGGAAAACAAAACTAAAGGGGTGAGCTAAAAGCTCAGTGAGGTTCCGAACAGATAATCAAACAATCAATTCAATACATTAAACATGGAGTATCAATAATTCAAGAAACATTTACAATGGAAAGCGATAGTAACATTCATTAAAAGGATACGGGCTCACATGGAGCTATTCGTTCGTTCGTTCGTTCTCCAGACATTTCCCCTTATTCCTCCAATTATTTGAAAATTTCCTTTTTGAGAAGTAAACCCTCGTGCCTTCGTTCGTTCATTCATCCCCTTCCGGACGTTGACCGGACTCCACCCATCCGGACGTAGCCGGACTACAAGGTAATACTCGAATATACCAAATTCACCCAGGGTCACCATATCGCCCGACCGAGTCCGCTTCTGGCTCGAGTCGATCGGTAACGAAGGGCAGGGCCCAGTTCAGCCAAACGGCTTACATTCATGCGCAACTAGCATTTAATCATTTAATCATTGAAAATTTCACATTTATTTAGGTCGAGTGCGATAAAGTACACACTCGCCTAGAAAACTCGTTTTAACAATCATTAAAAGCACTTAACACATTATCAATCAATAATAACAAGCCAATAAGTCAAGGAAATATAACAAACAAAGAACACTCACCTAGTTATGCAAAATAACGTGCAAAATATCCTTCCGGATATTACCCTTAGTCACCAATGAAACCTAAGATTGAACAAGAGAACATATTACAGTTTATCGAGCAAAACATTTAAGGGGAAACGAAGAAACCCGACTAATTAGGAGTAAAACGTGTAAAGATAACTTTCAAGTAAAAATAGGGTTGTTTGGACCCAAGGATGAAAATAACTAGGGTTTCAAAATCAATCGCACAACCAAGCTCAAAAGGCTTATAGAATTCCAACGGAAAACATTTGACTAACGACAAATCAAAAGACAAATAGATAGGCTAAGAAAATATTCTTTCAGAATCGTAAAGAATCGTTTGTATGACTAAAAGTCACTATATATTCAAGTAGAGGTTATATAACAAGGGTTTTGATGAAAATCATATGGAAAAGGAAGACTCTTAAAACCGTACTTGAAAGTAGTTCACTTGTGGCCGATAAAACCCTAACTCATACTTCTATATTTTGGGTACAGAGTAAGTAAACATTTGGCGTTTCAAATTGAAGAGGTATCATGTTTTGGAATGGTAAAACGATCATAGTATTTGCCAAACGAAAATATACAAATTCAAATAGAAACTTAGTCCTTGAGCGAAAATTTGGGCAGCACGCCCTTTGTGTTTACCTAATTTTCCAGCCATTTTGGCTTCATTATTTTTCTCATTCAAGCCCAAGTTTATACACAACACAAATGCATTTCAATAGCCGTTCCATAGGCTCAAGACAATACAAGGACATAAATCAACTAATAACAAATGCGGAAATGAAGTTTACAAAAAAAACAGATTTGATAGGGTTTTGCGGAATGGGCACATCCGAGGCTACGCTTATCGGATTGAGGTGAAACTTATACCATTTCGAAGCTAAGAGAAAGGGATACAAGATTGAAGAAGGTCACTCAGTCCAGTTTGCAGTGCAACTAGGTCAAAAGATCAGTATACCAAACCAGCACCGTCAAAACAGGTTTACAAACCGCATTCTCGCTCAAATATCACAAGTCAGGCTCCCTAAGTCCAAATCAAGTGATTCCAAAGCCATCCAAAAACTAAGATACAAGGCTAAAATTCTTAAGAAGACATCAACAACTAAATCAGAAGCATTCCCAATAAAATTAACCAATTACAGAGGCAATTATCAAGTTCGGGTAGAAACAGGGCAGCAGGGGTAAATCGGTCTTTTCACAGGCTACGTTGTTCTGATTGAGTTGAAATTTTGTAGGCACCTATAAAATATCATTCTATACAACTTTTATGTTTTATGCCAAGCCTAATTCGGCCTCTAACTATGAGTAACAGTACCGGGCAGAACTGAAACATGAAATTCCAGAAATCTGGAAATTTTGGTTTTCAATTGAATTTTCTTCCTTTCCTTGTTCCAATCACTACCAAAGCCCCTTATATAATCTTATATACAACATATACTAACCATACAACAAGTTTAGGCAGAAAATCATGAAACCCTAACTTGCATATATCATCCAAAATCATCACAACAACTTGTATAACTTGTAGTCTAATCAAAACATGAGCTAGATAACATCTTAAACCAGAAATTAAAAGAACAAGAACCATGATCAGATCTTATACCTCAAAACAAAGCTTGAAAGAGTGATACTTCACCACCTTTGGAAATTTTTAGTTCCCCTAGCTTCCCAAGCCCACAACTCACTCTTTAATCGGTTTAGAATTTTGATTCCTCACTTAGATGGTGCAAATCAAGAAGAAAATTGTTTTCTCTTGCTCCCCCTTTCTCTCTCTCTTGTCTCGGCCAAGCTCAAGGAAAAATGAAGAAGAAAGGCTGCTCTATGGTGATTAAAAGGCAAGAAGATTAGGATTAGTCTAAGCCACAAGTTTTGCCAACACTTGGATCAACCACAATCACAAAATTTTCTCTTTCTTCTCCTTGCACTTTTGGCCACAAATTTCGGTCAAAGGCAGCTGGAAATGAGGGGATATTTTGCTCAAATATCAATGAGCTCATGTGGTAAGAAAGTGGTGGTCCAGCGGTGCGTTCAATAGGTAGTGCGCGGTACACGTCGGTTCGCACCGTTTTTCCTTAAATCGCACGTATTAGGGTTTTTACTTCCTATTCACTAACCTTATATCATTGCTTCTAATCACATATTATTTCTCACCTAAAAGTCACTTTTAATCACCAAATTTGATCCTTGCTTCGTACCGAAAAATCATCCGGTGAAAAATCGCGAAAACCCTAATTTGCTCCAGTCTTGAAACCGAAAAGTGAAACCCTACTTTCTAGGTTCATTTGCACTTATTATGGAATTACTGGGTAGTAGGCTATAATAAATGAATAATTTCCAAATAAAAGGCATTTTTGAGAAAAATATAAGAAATTTGCGAGTCCTCACACTCTCTCCCCCTTAAAAGAATTTCGACCTCGAAATTCATACCTTCCGTCGCCTCGGAGGACCCCAGAACTCGGTGCTGATCTACGGCATAAACTTGTGTTGATACCTTTGTTCGGTTTCCTCTTTCATGAATTTGTTTCAGTTTGGTTCCTTCCACTTGTTGAGTACTACCCTCTCGTGGCTGTTTCTTCGGGCAATTGCTAAGTTGATGATTCCTACTCCCACAAATCAAACATTTTCCCCCTTTTCGCCAGCAATCATTCTCAGTGTGATTTGCCTTTCCACAGTATCCACAGGCCAATCGAGGAACTACTGTTGGATCTTCTCGAGAAATGTCCTTTGATCCGATCTGACTTCCTTTCATGGACCTTTCATCGACTGCTCTTAATGTCCAAGGTGGGCGAGGTGAATGGTTCACTTTTTGCACTTTGGAGAGCAGTATCTTTTCTCCAGATTCCTCAGGTATACTGCTGGATGTATCTCTTTTCCGCGTTTGAAAGGCTTTTACTTGGGCTTTCACATCCTCAATTCTTTGGGCCTTCTCAAGAGCCTCTGTAAACGTATTAACTTGAACTGCCGCTAATGCCTCCTGGATTTCCAAATTTAGTCCTTGTATAAATCGTCTTATTCTCCGTCGCTCCGTTACCACCAATTCGGAAGCGAATTTAGACAGTCTAGTAAATTTGGTCTCATATTCAGCCACACTTAGGGTTCCCTGACGCAACCCAATAAATTCGTCATCCCTCCTTTCTTGGACTAAAGGTGGGAGATACTTTTCATTAAATTCCCTTACAAAGTTCGCCCATGTCCATACCGTCTGTTCTCTTTCCCACTTGGCCTTAATTACATTCCACCACGCGCGGGCTGGTCCTTCGAATTGAAATACAGCAAAATTTACTTGTCTTTGCTCCGTGTAATTCAAAGCCGCGAAGATATTAATCATTGCCTCCAACCACTGCTCAGCTATATCTGGATCAGGCCCTCCTTGAAATTTCGGAGGTAGAAACTTTTGGAACCTCTCAAGAGCCTTATCCTCTCCGATCTCAGGATTCCGGGGTTGATTCACTGGCATTTGACCTTGTTGATCTACCAGTCGTGCCAGGATATTTGTCATTTGTTGCATCGCCGTCGCCATTTGATCTCCAGCCTCAACCCTCGGTCCCTGTTCTTGCTCGGCCACTGTTTCTCTTTCTTCTCTCGGTTCTTGAGCTTGCCTAGCTCCACGGCCACGACTAGCTCCACGTCCACGACTACGTCTCCCGTCCATATATATGTTTTCCCCCTCTCTTTTCTTTTCTTTTCCCCCAAAAAGGTAATTTAGTGAATAAACACAGTAAATTGACTACAGTAACAAATTCTAGCATTCCAAATACACAAATCAATATATACGCACATAACACGCCATATCAAGAAGACGGATAAGCAAATACACAAATACATATCAAGTTGGACAGATAACCATGTACACACAGGTATACTAACGTAATGTAGTAACAATATACAAAAAAATCAAAAGGAAAAGGTAAAGTCGTCCCAGTATCAGCCCGTCCGATCTCTCACGTCACTTACTATCCAAACTAGATGTCCCTGACCTCTTGTGCTCATTCTAGTCAGACAAAGCCTGTTCATGTTCCCAAAATACAAGTCTCAAGTCCTTAGCAGCGCCGTAACTCTAGAGTACTCAGGCACGAGAATCCGAAATAAGATAATTCACATCTCGAGCTGCAGTCCCAAGAGTAAACTATCTACAATCGGAATTCCTACCTGACATACCTATCTATGGTCCTCAGATACCATGAGAAAGATTTAAGACCTATAACATTCGCAATTCATAGCTTCACTTAGTCCTTCATACTTATTCACCACTTAGTCCAGGGTCACTCCGCACAGAGACCACGCGAAGCAGCTATAGGTTTTATCCCTCAATCGCTTAACTTTCAAGTCAAATCGAATCCCACAGTCCGGCATCCTAAACTTCAAGCCCAGGATACACTACAGATATCTGAAGCCTAAGCTCTGATACCACCTGTGACGGCCCCACCTTTCCCTAGGGCGTACCCCAGGGTTCGGCGGACCGCCTGCCCAACTCTCGCCGGGACTCACTCATTCACTACAGTCCTCACTTAAAATCTGAATAAATCACAAGAATAAATAGGGCAACGATCCAGAACTTAAAGCGAAACTTATATACATTGCCATCCCCAAAAGGGAGTGTAAAGATCGAATATACAAAGGTTCTCAATCCTTCATACGTCCAGCCCGTGCCAAGCACTAGGCGAGAACCACTACAAAAGAAACAAAAGAACTAGACTGGCTAGTCTATGCTCTCATTCTGCTCGCCGTCCCCTGTTAAGGAAAACAAAACTAAAGGGGTGAGCTAAAAGCTCAGTGAGGTTCCGAACAGATAATCAAACAATCAATTCAATACATTAAACATGGAGTATCAATAATTCAAGAAACATTTACAATGGAAAGCGATAGTAACATTCATTAAAAGGATACGGGCTCACATGGAGCTATTCGTTCGTTCGTTCGTTCTCCAGACATTTCCCCTTATTCCTCCAATTATTTGAAAATTTCCTTTTTGAGAAGTAAACCCTCGTGCCTTCGTTCGTTCATTCATCCCCTTCCGGACGTTGACCGGACTCCACCCATCCGGACGTTGGCCGGACTCCACCCATCCGGACGTAGCCGGACTACAAGGTAATACTCGAATACTCCAAATTCACCCAGGGTCACCATATCGCCCGACCGAGTCCGCTTCTGGCTCGAGTCGATCGGTAACGAAGGGCAGGGCCCAGTTCAGCCAAACGGCTTACATTCATGCGCAACTAGCATTTAATCATTTAATCATTGAAAATTTCACATTTATTTAGGTCGAGTGCGATAAAGTACACACTCGCCTAGAAAACTCGTTTTAACAATCATTAAAAGCACTTAACACATTATCAATCAATAATAACAAGCCAATAAGTCAAGGAAATATAACAAACAAAGAACACTCACCTAGTTATGCAAAATAATGTGCAAAATATCCTTCCGAATATTACCCTTAGCCACCAATGAAACCTAAGATTGAACAAGAGAACATATTACAGTTTATCGAGCAAAACATTTAAGGGGAAACGAAGAAACCCGACTAATTAGGAGTAAAACGTGTAAAGATAACTTTCAAGTAAAAATAGGGTTGTTTGGACCCAAGGATGAAAATAACTAGGGTTTCAAAATCAATCGCAAAACCAAGCTCAAAAGGCTTATAGAATTCCAACGGAAAACATTTGACTAACGACAAATCAAAAGACAAATAGATAGGCTAAGAAAATATTCTTTCGGAATCGTAAAGAATCGTTTGTATGACTAAAAGTCACTATATATTCAAGTAGAGGTTATATAACAAGGGTTTTGATGAAAATCATATGGAAAAGGAAGACTCTTAAAACCGTACTTGAAAGTAGTTCACTTGTGGCCGATAAAACCCTAACTCATACTTCTATATTTTGGGTACAGAGTAAGTAAACATTTGGCGTTTCAAATTGAAGAGGTATCATGTTTTGGAATGGTAAAACGATCATAGTATTTGCCAAACGAAAATATACAAATTCAAATAGAAACTTAGTCCTTGAGCGAAAATTTGGGCAGCACGCCCTTTGTGTTTACCTAATTTTCCAGCCATTTTGGCTTCATTATTTTTCTCATTCAAGCCCAAGTTTATACATAACACAAATGCATTTCAATAGCCGTTCCATAGGCTCAAGACAATACAAGGACATAAATCAACTAATAACAAATGCGGAAATGAAGTTTACAAAAAAAAACAGATTTGATAGGGTTTTGCGGAATGGGCACATCCGAGGCTACGCTTATCGGATTGAGGTGAAACTTATACCATTTCGAAGCTAAGAGAAAGGGATACAAGATTGAAGAAGGTCACTCAGTCCAGTTTGTAGTGCAACTAGGTCAAAAGATCAGTATACCAAACCAGCACAGTCAAAACAGGTTTACAAACCGCATTCTCGCTCAAATATCACAAGTCAGGCTCCCTAAGTCCAAATCAAGTGATTCCAAAGCCATCCGAAAACTAAGATACAAGGCTACAATTCTTAAGAAGACATCAACAACTAAATCAGAAGCATTCCCAATCAAATTAACCAATTACAGAGGCAATTATCAAGTTCGGGTAGAAACAGGGCAGCAGGGGTAAATCGGTCTTTTCACAGGCTACGTTGCTCTGATTGAGTTGAAATTTTGTAGGCACCTATAAAATATCATTCTATACAACTTTTATGTTTTATGCCAAGCCTAATTCGGCATACTCCAGGGGAATAGGTCGGTAGAACAATCTAGGACGAGACGCAAGACTGCTCAAAACCCTTGCCAAAGCAAGTAAAGGGGTCGAATCTCTCTCTCAAGAAGAATCGAAAATATGCAAAACTTTATTGATAAAACGTCTACCTAAAACCTTACAAAGCAAGCCTATTTATAGGCTAAAGTGACTGAAACCCTAAAGGGACTAGGAAAGGGAAAAGTCGGCCCATGGTCTTGGGACAAGATGGGCCGGCCCATGCTCTTACTTAAACACTAATCAATTGCTAAATAACTACTAAGGCCTAAGGCCCTATTCGGCCAACTCATTTGGAGGCCCACTTGACTCTTCATGGGCTTGGGTCATGGTGTAGATAACTCAATTAAAATCCTTCAAGCCTTCAATATCTCTATGGACTCCATGTTGGTTTTGGACAATTCGAACAAGGGCTTGGAGGGATTCTTTGAAGAGCTTGGCTCGTGCACGTGTGACTGGGCCCAATGGAACTCGGACTGGGTCGTTACTTGGGCTAAGGTCCGTGCACACATCAGTCCCCTCCACTTGAGCAGGATTTGTCCTCAAATCTGGATGGAAATGAATGACACGAACAAGGGTTGGTATCATGGCTCCAGTGGCTCCTCTTGTTCGTATCATTCCCCCCCTCTTGAAAGCAATTTGCCCACAAATTGAAGCACGAATGGTGACAAGACGAGTTACATGCCTTCGACTCAATCTTGTTATGATGGCTACAGATGGCATCCAATGCAAAGCCCATGGGCTAAGTTGGAACATAACCCTTGTCGAACCTTGAATCTCACAAACCATCTTCAATGTATGCTCAACTTGATCGTTTGTGGTCATGAGGTAAGGGTCCTCAAAGTGGTATGAAGTGTATCCCATGAAATCGAACTCCGGCTCGAACACACTTGCAAGGCACCAAGGCGGATTTGGTGATGTTGGAGCTTCATGTGGACTAAGAGCAAGACGAAAATCATAATGGTCATTGAGGTACTTGTTCTTTAAACGAACCCTTGGTACACAACGATCCCCAAAATGTGGAGTGTTCCCTTCAAGACGAGCTCAAATCAACTCCCCTTTGGTGTGGACTGATTTGAGTTGATATTGTTCCATGAATGGATACCAACGGGGTTTAACTATTGGAGTGCCAACTTCATGGAGGCTTGCAAAGTCTACAATTGATTTTGGAATGGAACACACCAAGATCAACTCAACTTGCCTTTGCTTGATCTGTATAAAAGTAGAAACATTAAACAAAGCGAAGGTAAGTTCGTTAGGAAAATAATAGGCCTTCACCGGGTTGCTCAAGATCAGCCCACTTTCTCTCCTTTCTTCCTTTTTACCACCCATCTCATTAGATTTTTCCATCTCTTTTTCTAGTTCAACAGCTGACCCTTTCATCTCATTACTTCCAACTCCCTCGGGTTTTACCTCTTCAGGCACAATTCCCTTATCTAGCTTTTTCTCCATTCTATAACGCTCAAGCTCACTTTTCATGCATGCTAGATCAATACAAAGTTGGTCATAAGTAAGTGATACAAGTGCAAGACGACGACTATTAAATAAGATGGAATACTTATTAGTATGTCCGTCATATTTAATTTCTCGCCTCGACATCCATGCTTTGCCCAACAACACATGTGTCACTTGAATTGGGACTACATCACACAACACCTCATCCACATATTTGCCGATTTGAATAGGTACAGGTGTGTACTTAGTAACCCAAACATTACCATGAGTGCTCGTCAACTTGTATGGTTGAAGATGATCAATGGTTGGAAGATTTAATTTCTCAACCATGATAGCACTTGCAAGGTTGACTTCACAACTCCCATCAATGGCCAAGCTACAGATTTTATCTTTGACACCACAACGAGTATAAAACCAACCAAGCAACTGAGATTTGACGATGTCCAATTGCTCATCTACACCACGTAATGCCACTTCTTTGACTCCCTTAGGATCAGGAAGCCAATGTGGTGAGCAAACTTTTATGCGTCTTGTACTCGCCATGAATGTATGAGGGAACCTGCAAAAGTTAGTAACAAAACCGAAGATATTGTTTTTCACGCTCCCTTACGTGTTTTCTCTCGACGCTCGTGTATCACTCACAATTACTCACTCTAATGGACTTACCAAATACCTTTACCTGTTGGGTTAGGTAGTTGAGAAAGGCCGCTCAAGTCCAATAAATGTCACCAACTTCTTCCTCAAGAGTAATCACGGAGATGTAGGAGAAAGTGTAGGGAAGTGTTCCTAAAAACTAGGAGAAAATATAGGAGAAAGTGTAGGAGAGTGTTCCTAAAATCTAGGAAGAGAATATAGGAGAGTTTCCTAAAGTGGATGAGAGAATATAGGAGAGTTTCCTAAAGTGGATGAGAGAATATAGGAAAGGTCCTAAAAATGGATGAGAGAATTTAGGAAAGTTTCCAAAAAAAATGGATGAGAGAGTTTAGGAAAATTTCCTAAAAATGGATGAGAGAATTTAGGAAAGTTTCCAAAAAAATGGATGAGAGAATTTAGGAAAGTTTCCTAAAAATAGATTAGAGACTTTAAGAAAGTTTCCAAAAAAAAATGGATGAGAGAGTTTAGGAAAGTTTCCTAAAAAATGGATAAGAGAATTTAGGAAAGTTTCCAAAAAAAAAATGGATGAGAGAGTTTGGGAAAGTTTCCTAAAAAGGTAGGAGAGAGAGTGTCCAAGTGAGTACAAAGAAACCCTAGCCGCAAGTAGACATCCTAGCCGCAAGTAGAAAACCCTAGCCGCAAGGATAACCCTAGCAAGATAAGGAAACCCTAGCAGCCGTCACGTTATTGTTCTTGCTGCCCAAGCGACAACCAACTAACGAGACAGATTTGGGAGCAACGTTGAAACACCAACAACCAGAATTTTTGATGCAACAAACGACTCAAACGCAAGAAACAAGTTGTGGACAGAAATTATCAACAAACTAGACACAACACAAAGGAGATAACACACCAACAGATTTTTGTGTTCGGATGAACAGTAACGTGAACAGTAGCTGTGAACAGTGACGTTTTTTTTTTTTTTTTTAAAACAAGGCAGCGGAAACAAGGAAAACTAAGACAAAACTACGGATATAACGGAAGATACCTCCACCAAAACTCTGAAGCCAACTGATACGTTCCTCGATCAACACGTTTCGAGACACGTAGCACGTTTGCCCAAGGATCTAGCGAGGTTGTCCAACGCTTGGATTGTGGGACCTAGAATCAAACGGACGACACGATTTGATTTAGGCGGTAGACGACACTCCGATGAAGGTGAATACTCCAGGGGAATAGGTCGGTAGAACAATCTAGGACGAGACGCAAGACTGCTCAAAACCCTTGCCAAAGCAAGTAAAGGGGTCGAATCTCTCTCTCAAGAAGAATCGAAAATATGCAAAACTTTATTGATAAAACGTCTACCTAAAACCTTACAAAGCAAGCCTATTTATAGGCTAAAGTGACTGAAACCCTAAAGGGACTAGGAAAGGGAAAAGTCGGCCCATGGTCTTGGGACAAGATGGGCCGGCCCATGCTCTTACTTAAACACTAATCAATTGCTAAATAACTACTAAGGCCTAAGGCCCTATTCGGCCAACTCATTTGGAGGCCCACTTGACTCTTCATGGGCTTGGGTCATGGTGTAGATAACTTAATTAAAATCCTTCAAGCCTTCAATATCTCTATGGACTCCATGTTGGTTTTGGACAATTCGAACAAGGGCATGGAGGGATTCTTTGAAGAGCTTGGCTCGTGCACGTGTGACTGGGCCCAATGGAACTCGGACTGGGTCATTACTTGGGCTAAGGTCCGTGCACACATCAAAATTGTTTTCTCTTGCTCCCCCTTTCTCTCTCTCTTGTCTCGGCCAAGCTCAAGGAAAAATGAAGAAGAAAGGCTGCTCTATGGTGATTAAAAGGCAAGAAGATTAGGATTAGTCTAAGCCACAAGTTTTGCCAACACTTGGATCAACCACAATCACAAAATTTTCTCTTTCTTCTCCTTGCACTTTTGGCCACAAATTTCGGTCAAAGGCAGCTGGAAATGAGGGGATATTTTGCTCAAATATCAATGAGCTCATGTGGTAAGAAAGTGGTGGTCCAGCGGTGCGTTCAATAGGTAGTGCGCGGTACACGTCGGTTCGCACCGTTTTTCCTTAAATCGCACGTATTAGGGTTTTTACTTCCTATTCACTAACCTTATATCATTGCTTCTAATCACATATTATTTCTCACCTAAAAGTCACTTTTAATCACCAAATTTGATCCTTGCTTCGTACCGAAAAATCATCCGGTGAAAAATCGCGAAAACCCTAATTTGCTCCAGTCTTGAAACCGAAAAGTGAAACCCTACTTTCTAGGTTCATTTGCACTTATTATGGAATTACTGGGTAGTAGGCTATAATAAATGAATAATTTCCAAATAAAAGGCATTTTTGAGAAAAATATAAGAAATTTGCGAGTCCTCACACTCTCTCCCCCTTAAAAGAATTTCGACCTCGAAATTCATACCTTCCGTCGCCTCGGAGGACCCCAGAACTCGGTGCTGATCTACGGCATAAACTTGTGTTGATACCTTTGTTCGGTTTCCTCTTTCATGAATTTGTTTCAGTTTGGTTCCTTCCACTTGTTGAGTACTACCCTCTCGTGGCTGTTTCTTCGGGCAATTGCTAAGTTGATGATTGCTACTCCCACAAATCAAACATTTTCCCCCTTTTCGCCAGCAATCATTCTCAGTGTGATTTGCCTTTCCACAGTATCCACAGGCCAATCGAGGAACTACTGTTGGATCTTCTCGAGAAATGTCCTTTGATCCGATCTGACTTCCTTTCATGGACCTTTCATCGACTGCTCTTAATGTCCAAGGTGGGCGAGGTGAATGGTTCACTTTTTGCACTTTGGAGAGCAGTATCTTTTCTCCAGATTCCTCAGGTATACTGCTGGATGTATCTCTTTTCCGCGTTTGAAAGGCTTTTACTTGGGCTTTCACATCCTCAATTCTTTGGGCCTTCTCAAGAGCCTCTGTAAACGTATTAACTTGAACTGCCGCTAATGCCTCCTGGATTTCCAAATTTAGTCCTTGTATAAATCGTCTTATTCTCCGTCGCTCCGTTACCACCAATTCGGAAGCGAATTTAGACAGTCTAGTAAATTTGGTCTCATATTCAGCCACACTTAGGGTTCCCTGACGCAACCCAATAAATTCGTCATCCCTCCTTTCTTGGACTAAAGGTGGGAGATACTTTTCATTAAATTCCCTTACAAAGTTCGCCCATGTCCATACCGTCTGTTCTCTTTCCCACTTGGCCTTAATTACATTCCACCACGCGCGGGCTGGTCCTTCGAATTGAAATACAGCAAAATTTACTTGTCTTTGCTCCGTGTAATTCAAAGCCGCGAAGATATTAATCATTGCCTCCAACCACTGCTCAGCTATATCTGGATCAGGCCCTCCTTGAAATTTCGGAGGTAGAAACTTTTGGAACCTCTCAAGAGCCTTATCCTCTCCGATCTCAGGATTCCGGGGTTGATTCACTGGCATTTGACCTTGTTGATCTACCAGTCGTGCCAGGATATTTGTCATTTGTTGCATCGCCGTCGCCATTTGATCTCCAGCCTCAACCCTCGGTCCCTGTTCTTGCTCGGCCACTGTTTCTCTTTCTTCTCTCGGTTCTTGAGCTTGCCTAGCTCCACGGCCACGACTAGCTCCACGTCCACGACTACGTCTCCCGTCCATATATATGTTTTCCCCCTCTCTTTTCTTTTCTTTTCCCCCAAAAAGGTAATTTAGTGAATAAACACAGTAAATTGACTACAGTAACAAATTCTAGCATTCCAAATACACAAATCAATATATACGCACATAACACGCCATATCAAGAAGACGGATAAGCAAATACACAAATACATATCAAGTTGGACAGATAACCATGTACACACAGGTATACTAACGTCATGTAGTAACAATATACAGGTAAATCAAAAGGAAAAGGTAAAGTCGTCCCAGTATCAGCCCGTCCGGTCTCTCACGTCACTTACTATCCAAACTAGATGTCCCTGACCTCTTGTGCTCATTCTAGTCAGACAAAGCCTGTTCATGTTCCCAAAATACAAGTCTCAAGTCCTTAGCAGCGCCGTAACTCTAGAGTACTCAGGCACGAGAATCCGAAATAAGATAATTCACATCTCGAGCTGCAGTCCCAAGAGTAAACTATCTACAATCGGAATTCCTACCTGACATACCTATCTATGGTCCTCAGATACCATGAGAAAGATTTAAGACCTATAACATTCGCAATTCATAGCTTCACTTAGTCCTTCATACTTATTCACCACTTAGTCCAGGGTCACTCCGCACAGAGACCAAGCGAAGCAGCTATAGGTTTTATCCCTCAATCGCTTAACTTTCAAGTCAAATCGAATCCCACAGTCCGGCATCCTAAACTTCAAGCCCAGGATACACTACAGATATCTGAAGCCTAAGCTCTGATACCACCTGTGACGGCCCCACCTTTCCCTAGGGCGTACCCCAGGGTTCGGCGGACCGCCTGCCCAACTCTCGCCGGGACTCACTCATTCACTACAGTCCTCACTTAAAATCTGAATAAATCACAAGAATAAATAGGGCAACGATCCAGAACTTAAAGCGAAACTTATATACATTGCCATCCCCAAAAGGGAGTGTAAAGATCGAATATACAAAGGTTCTCAATCCTTCATACGTCCAGCCCGTGCCAAGCACTAGGCGAGAACCACTACAAAAGAAACAAAAGAACTAGACTGGCTAGTCTATGCTCTCATTCTGCTCGCCGTCCCCTGTTAAGGAAAACAAAACTAAAGGGGTGAGCTAAAAGCTCAGTGAGGTTCCGAACAGATAATCAAACAATCAATTCAATACATTAAACATGGAGTATCAATAATTCAAGAAACATTTACAATGGAAAGCGATAGTAACATTCATTAAAAGGATACGGGCTCACATGGAGCTATTCGTTCGTTCGTTCGTTCTCCAGACATTTCCCCTTATTCCTCCAATTATTTGAAAATTTCCTTTTTGAGAAGTAAACCCTCGTGCCTTCGTTCGTTCATTCATCCCCTTCCGGACGTTGACCGGACTCCACCCATCCGGACGTTGGCCGGACTCCACCCATCCGGACGTAGCCGGACTACAAGGTAATACTCGAATATACCAAATTCACCCAGGGTCACCATATCGCCCGACCGAGTCCGCTTCTGGCTCGAGTCGATCGGTAACGAAGGGCAGGGCCCAGTTCAGCCAAACGGCTTACATTCATGCGCAACTAGCATTTAATCATTTAATCATTGAAAATTTCACATTTATTTAGGTCGAGTGCGATAAAGTACACACTCGCCTAGAAAACTCGTTTTAACAATCATTAAAAGCACTTAACACATTATCAATCAATAATAACAAGCCAATAAGTCAAGGAAATATAACAAACAAAGAACACTCACCTAGTTATGCAAAATAACGTGCAAAATATCCTTCCGGATATTACCCTTAGTCACCAATGAAACCAAAGATTGAACAAGAGAACATATTACAGTTTATCGAGCAAAACATTTAAGGGGAAACGAAGAAACCCGACTAATTAGGAGTAAAACGTGTAAAGATAACTTTCAAGTAAAAATAGGGTTGTTTGGACCCAAGGATGAAAATAACTAGGGTTTCAAAATCAATCGCAAAACCAAGCTCAAAAGGCTTATAGAATTCCAACGGAAAACATTTGACTAACGACAAATCAAAAGACAAATAGATAGGCTAAGAAAATATTCTTTCGGAATCGTAAAGAATCGTTTGTATGACTAAAAGTCACTATATATTCAAGTAGAGTTTATATAACAAGGGTTTTGATGAAAATCATATGGAAAAGGAAGACTCTTAAAACCGTACTTGAAAGTAGTTCACTTGTGGCCGATAAAACCCTAACTCATACTTCTATATTTTGGGTACAGAGTAAGTAAACATTTGGCGTTTCAAATTGAAGAGGTATCATGTTTTGGAATGGTAAAACGATCATAGTATTTGCCAAACGAAAATATACAAATTCAAATAGAAACTTAGTCCTTGAGCGAAAATTTGGGCAGCACGCCCTTTGTGTTTACCTAATTTTCCAGCCATTTTGGCTTCATTATTTTTCTCATTCAAGCCCAAGTTTATACACAACACAAATGCATTTCAATAGCCGTTCCATAGGCTCAAGACAATACAAGGACATAAATCAACTAATAACAAATGCGGAAATGAAGTTTACAAAAAAAACAGATTTGATAGGGTTTTGCGGAATGGGCACATCCGAGGCTACGCTTATCGGATTGAGGTGAAACTTATACCATTTCGAAGCTAAGAGAAAGGGATACAAGATTGAAGAAGGTCACTCAGTCCAGTTTGTAGTGCAACTAGGTCAAAAGATCAGTATACCAAACCAGCACCGTCAAAACAGGTTTACAAACCGCATTCTCGCTCAAATATCACAAGTCAGGCTCCCTAAGTCCAAATCAAGTGATTCCAAAGCCATCCGAAAACTAAGATACAAGGCTACAATTCTTAAGAAGACATCAACAACTAAATCAGAAGCATTCCCAATCAAATTAACCAATTACAGAGGCAATTATCAAGTTCGGGTAGAAACAGGGCAGCAGGGGTAAATCGGTCTTTTCACAGGTTACGTTGCTCTGATTGAGTTGAAATTTTGTAGGCACCTATAAAATATCATTCTATACAACTTTTATGTTTTATGCCAAGCCTAATTCGGCCTCTAACTATGAGTAACAGTACCGGGCAGAACTGAAACATGAAATTCCAGAAATCTGGAAATTTTGGTTTTCAATTGAATTTTCTTCCTTTCCTTGTTCCAATCACTACCAAAGCCCCTTATATAATCTTATATACAACATATACTAACCATACAACAATTTTAGGCAGAAAATCATCAAACCCTAACTTGCATATATCATCCAAAATCATCACAACAACTTGTATAACTTGTAGTCTAATCAAAACATGAGCTAGATAACATCTTAAACCAGAAATTAAAAGAA
The DNA here is from genome assembly GCF_036785885.1 of Coffea arabica. NCBI lineage: Eukaryota > Viridiplantae > Streptophyta > Magnoliopsida > Gentianales > Rubiaceae > Coffea > Coffea arabica. The sequence continues at coordinate 22,211,013 of NC_092311.1, read as the reverse complement.
CAAGAACCATGATCAGATCTTATACCTCAAAACAAAGCTTGAAAGAGTGATACTTCACCACCTTTGGAAATTTTTAGTTCCCCTAGCTTCCCAAGCCCACAACTCACTCTTTAATCGGTTTAAAATTTTGATTCCTCACTTAGATGGTGCAAATCAAGAAGAAAATTGTTTTCTCTTGCTCCCCCTTTCTCTCTATCTTGTCTCGGCCAAGCTCAAGGAAAAATGAAGAAGAAAGGCTGCTCTATGGTGATTAAAAGGCAAGAAGATTAGGATTAGTCTAAGCCACAAGTTTTGCCAACACTTGGATCAACCACAATCACAAAATTTTCTTTTTCTTCTCCTTGCACTTTTGGCCACAAATTTCGGTCAAAGGCAGCTGGAAATGAGGGGATATTTTGCTCAAATATCAATGAGCTCATGTGGTAAGAAAGTGGTGGTCCAGCGGTGCGTTCAATAGGTAGTGCGCGGTACACGTCGGTTCGCACCGTTTTTCCTTAAATCGCACGTATTAGGGTTTTTACTTCCTATTCACTAACCTTATATCATTGCTTCTAATCACATATTATTTCTCACCTAAAAGTCACTTTTAATCACCAAATTTGATCCTTGCTTCGTACCGAAAAATCATCCGGTGAAAAATCGCGAAAACCCTAATTTGCTCCAGTCTTGAAACCGAAAAGTGAAACCCTACTTTCTAGGTTCATTTGCACTTATTATGGAATTACTGGGTAGTAGGCTATAATAAATGAATAATTTCCAAATAAAAGGCATTTTTGAGAAAAATATAAGAAATTTGCGAGTCCTCACACTCTCTCCCCCTTAAAAGAATTTCGACCTCGAAATTCATACCTTCCGTCGCCTCGGAGGACCCCAGAACTCGGTGCTGATCTACGGCATAAACTTGTGTTGATACCTTTGTTCGGTTTCCTCTTTCATGAATTTGTTTCAGTTTGGTTCCTTCCACTTGTTGAGTACTACCCTCTCGTGGCTGTTTCTTCGGGCAATTGCTAAGTTGATGATTGCTACTCCCACAAATCAAACATTTTCCCCCTTTTCGCCAGCAATCATTCTCAGTGTGATTTGCCTTTCCACAGTATCCACAGGCCAATCGAGGAACTACTGTTGGATCTTCTCGAGAAATGTCCTTTGATCCGATCTGACTTCCTTTCATGGACCTTTCATCGACTGCTCTTAATGTCCAAGGTGGGCGAGGTGAATGGTTCACTTTTTGCACTTTGGAGAGCAGTATCTTTTCTCCAGATTCCTCAGGTATACTGCTGGATGTATCTCTTTTCCGCGTTTGAAAGGCTTTTACTTGGGCTTTCACATCCTCAATTCTTTGGGCCTTCTCAAGAGCCTCTGTAAACGTATTAACTTGAACTGCCGCTAATGCCTCCTGGATTTCCAAATTTAGTCCTTGTATAAATCGTCTTATTCTCCGTCGCTCCGTTACCACCAATTCGGAAGCGAATTTAGACAGTCTAGTAAATTTGGTCTCATATTCAGCCACACTTAGGGTTCCCTGACGCAACCCAATAAATTCGTCATCCCTCCTTTCTTGGACTAAAGGTGGGAGATACTTTTCATTAAATTCCCTTACAAAGTTCGCCCATGTCCATACCGTCTGTTCTCTTTCCCACTTGGCCTTAATTACATTCCACCACGCGCGGGCTGGTCCTTCGAATTGAAATACAGCAAAATTTACTTGTCTTTGCTCCGTGTAATTCAAAGCCGCGAAGATATTAATCATTGCCTCCAACCACTGCTCAGCTATATCTGGATCAGGCCCTCCTTGAAATTTCGGAGGTAGAAACTTTTGGAACCTCTCAAGAGCCTTATCCTCTCCGATCTCAGGATTCCGGGGTTGATTCACTGGCATTTGACCTTGTTGATCTACCAGTCGTGCCAGGATATCTGTCATTTGTTGCATCGCCGTCGCCATTTGATCTCCAGCCTCAACCCTCGGTCCCTGTTCTTGCTCGGCCACTGTTTCTCTTTCTTCTCTCGGTTCTTGAGCTTGCCTAGCTCCACGGCCACGACTAGCTCCACGTCCACGACTACGTCTCCCGTCCATATATATGTTTTCCCCCTCTCTTTTCTTTTCTTTTCCCCCAAAAAGGTAATTTAGTGAATAAACACAGTAAATTGACTACAGTAACAAATTCTAGCATTCCAAATACACAAATCAATATATACGCACATAGCACGCCATATCAAGAAGACGGATAAGCAAATACACAAATACATATCAAGTTGGACAGATAACCATGTACACACAGGTATACTAACGTCATGTAGTAACAATATACAGGTAAATCAAAAGGAAAAGGTAAAGTCGTCCCAGTATCAGCCCGTCCGGTCTCTCACGTCACTTACTATCCAAACTAGATGTCCCTGACCTCTTGTGCTCATTCTAGTCAGACAAAGCCTGTTCATGTTCCCAAAATACAAGTCTCAAGTCCTTAGCAGCGCCGTAACTCTAGAGTACTCAGGCACGAGAATCCGAAATAAGATAATTCACATCTCGAGCTGCAGTCCCAAGAGTAAACTATCTACAATCGGAATTCCTACCTGACATACCTATCTATGGTCCTCAGATACCATGAGAAAGATTTAAGACCTATAACATTCGCAATTCATAGCTTCACTTAGTCCTTCATACTTATTCACCACTTAGTCCAGGGTCACTCCGCACAGAGACCAAGCGAAGCAGCTATAGGTTTTATCCCTCAATCGCTTAACTTTCAAGTCAAATCGAATCCCACAGTCCGGCATCCTAAACTTCAAGCCCAGGATACACTACAGATATCTGAAGCCTAAGCTCTGATACCACCTGTGACGGCCCCACCTTTCCCTAGGGCGTACCCCAGGGTTCGGCGGACCGCCTGCCCAACTCTCGCCGGGACTCACTCATTCACTACAGTCCTCACTTAAAATCTGAATAAATCACAAGAATAAATAGGGCAACGATCCAGAACTTAAAGCGAAACTTATATACATTGCCATCCCCAAAAGGGAGTGTAAAGATCGAATATACAAAGGTTCTCAATCCTTCATACGTCCAGCCCGTGCCAAGCACTAGGCGAGAACCACTACAAAAGAAACAAAAGAACTAGACTGGCTAGTCTATGCTCTCATTCTGCTCGCCGTCCCCTGTTAAGGAAAACAAAACTAAAGGGGTGAGCTAAAAGCTCAGTGAGGTTCCGAACAGATAATCAAACAATCAATTCAATACATTAAACATGGAGTATCAATAATTCAAGAAACATTTACAATGGAAAGCGATAGTAACATTCATTAAAAGGATACGGGCTCACATGGAGCTATTCGTTCGTTCGTTCGTTCTCCAGACATTTCCCCTTATTCCTCCAATTATTTGAAAATTTCCTTTTTGAGAAGTAAACCCTCGTGCCTTCGTTCGTTCATTCATCCCCTTCCGGACGTTGACCGGACTCCACCCATCCGGACGTTGGCCGGACTCCACCCATCCGGACGTAGCCGGACTACAAGGTAATACTTGAATATACCAAATTCACCCAGGGTCACCATATCGCCCGACCGAGTCCGCTTCTGGCTCGAGTCGATCGGTAACGAAGGGCAGGGCCCAGTTCAGCCAAACGGCTTACATTCATGCGCAACTAGCATTTAATCATTTAATTATTGAAAATTTCACATTTATTTAGGTCGAGTGCGATAAAGTACACACTCGCCTAGAAAACTCGTTTTAACAATCATTAAAAGCACTTAACACATTATCAATCAATAATAACAAGCCAATAAGTCAAGGAAATATAACAAACAAAGAACACTCACCTAGTTATGCAAAATAACGTGCAAAATATCCTTCCGGATATTACCCTTAGTCACCAATGAAACCTAAGATTGAACAAGAGAACATATTACAGTTTATCGAGCAAAACATTTAAGGGGAAACGAAGAAACCCGACTAATTAGGAGTAAAACGTGTAAAGATAACTTTCAAGTAAAAATAGGGTTGTTTGGACCCAAGGATGAAAATAACTAGGGTTTCAAAATCAATCGCAAAACCAAGCTCAAAAGGCTTATAGAATTCCAACGGAAAACATTTGACTAACGACAAATCAAAAGACAAATAGATAGGCTAAGAAAATATTCTTTCGGAATCGTAAAGAATCGTTTGTATGACTAAAAGTCACTATATATTCAAGTAGAGTTTATATAACAAGGGTTTTGATGAAAATCATATGGAAAAGGAAGACTCTTAAAACCGTACTTGAAAGTAGTTCACTTGTGGCCGATAAAACCCTAACTCATACTTCTATATTTTGGGTACAGAGTAAGTAAACATTTGGCGTTTCAAATTGAAGAGGTATCATGTTTTGGAATGGTAAAACGATCATAGTATTTGCCAAACGAAAATATACAAATTCAAATAGAAACTTAGTCCTTGAGCGAAAATTTGGGCAGCACGCCCTTTGTGTTTACCTAATTTTCCAGCCATTTTGGCTTCATTATTTTTCTCATTCAAGCCCAAGTTTATACACAACACAAATGCATTTCAATAGTGTGACAGCCCCACCTTCCCCTAAGGCGAACCAAAGGGGTTAGCGGACTGCCTGCCCAGCTCTCGCCAGGACTACGGTACAGTTAACGTCGTTCTATAACGTTCCGGAACATACCATTGCGCGCAAACAAGTCAGAAAACACAAAATAAAAAAAAAACGAAAAATTGAAAACCGAAATGAATAGTGCTGGACACGCCAGAATCCGGCCGGAATCTGGCCGGATTAGCGGCCGGATTCTTGGCCGGATACTGTCCAGTAAGCATCTCGAATTTTTTCAAAAGTTCCACCCAATCCGGCCGGCAATCCGGCCAATATTCCGGCCGGATTGTCTGGCCGGATACCGGCCAGTGAGCAACTGGCCGGATTTTCAAATTTTCACAGGCAATCCGGCCTTCAATCCGGCCAGATTCTGGCCGGATTCCTGGCCGGATTCAGGCCAGTGACCTTCGGTCAAATTTTTTTTCTTTTCCGTTTGAAAGCCGATTCGCTCCGAAGTTCATCCAAACATCAATTCAACATATAAACATATATATACAATGGAAATCATCATTTACATCCATAATGGCATGCCAACCATTCATTAAGGAGTACACATTCGATTTGCCTATCAAAAGGAAATGAACCCGTTACATTAGGGTTTCACTTCGAGAGCGATACAAAAGACATGTACAAGCTCAGTATGGCAATTGACTATCCAGTCCATTTTCAAAAGCATTTATATTCCTGTAAGGAAAACAAATAACACGGAATGAGCCAAGGCCCAGTGGTATACCACCCAATAAGCAATCAAAGTCATATAAGAATGAACCTTCATTTAAAGTGCACAACTAAGCAATGAAGCAAAATGGTAAAAGGATACGGTCGGCTCTCAAGAGCCCATTTCCACGCTTGCAATCTTGAACCAATCTCATTGACTCTCCGTCAATGTTAAAATACCAAACCGTAGACAACTCTTTACTTCCATTCCTTCCACCCAACATACCCCAACCGGGCCCGCACTCCATTTCAGTAGCTTTTGGTAATACTCGAGTTTACCGGAACCAAGGGTCTCATTACCACAAGGTTCCCCAATACAGTCCCCGTGGCGATTCAATCTTCACGACCAAGCCCTCGCCGGCTCGATCCAATTGACTACCAAACGGGGTTGAGCTCAGTAATGCAGTAAGGCCGTTGGACATCGTCCAAACGACATCAATTCAGTTCCATGAAATGGAATTCACCAACCAATATATCAAGTTCAGTAATGCAATAAAACGGTAGCCATTCAGTGACAATATCAAAAGAGGTGAGGGCGGTCAAGTACACCCTCACCTTAATCAATTTCAATATTCGAATAAGCCATCAAGGCATCACATAACATTTAACAAAGCCACATAGTAACAATTTAGTGAGTGGTATACTCACCAAGCAAGTAAGTGGTATTTCATGTACCACGATCACCAAGCCGTCGTGCACTACCTTCACGCCCTAGAATCATGCAACACATACAATAAGACTCCATGCCGAGCCATAAACAACACCAATTCACAACCCTAATAGGGTTTCATATGCATAAATGGGCATAATAGCAAACCAGAAATTAGAAAATGGCCTTAGTCTTGGCCCCAAATAGAAAACTGTTTTACACTCATTATGCGGTAATGGTACAACTCTCACTACAAATATCGGTTGGGGGTGTAAGACCCACCGTTTCGAAGCTATGAAACAGGGCTACAATAATGTAGAAGACCACTCAATCCAGTTCGTAACACAACTAGGTCAAATATGCCAAATACTAGCCCAGAATTCCTAAAACAGGTTCGCAAAACACAAAAAACTGTAATCGGTATATCTCAGTCCTTACAAGTCCAAATGCCGAAATTCCAAAGGCATATGTTAGCTAAGACACTCAGCTACATTTCATCAGAAGACACCAACTGCAAAATCCAAACCAAAACCAGTCAAAATGGCCAATTACTAACGCAGTTTTCGCATTCTGTCCAAAGCAGAACAGCTACAGTAATTTCGTCATAACTCATTCTACACTAATCCAAATGACCTGAAATTTTACAGGCATCTCCATCACATCAATACCTACAACTTTCATGTTTTGAGCAAAGTCTAATTCGGCCTCTAACCTAGTAATCTAAAACCGGACAGAATTGGGGACTTTCAAACCCTAACTTGCCAATTTTCCATCCAAATCCAAAATTAGTTGCATTTAACCACATTTGACATCCACTAGAGCCATAATAGTCCATTACCAATCATCACAAACAACCACACCATCATAATCCAATTAAACCAGAAAAATTCCCAATAAAATAAAAACTTCACCATAACAAGCCAAACCAAGAGATAAACCACATTTTCAACCACTTAAGCCACTTCTAAGCATCATGTAACCATTATTGAAGGTAGTAGGGTGTTCAAGCAACACTTACCAAGAGATCAAGAGAGAGAGGGATGTAGGACACCTTTGCTCTTCAAACAAAGTTCACCAAACAACTTGCTAGCACTAGAAGGAAGAAATTTATGGAGTAAAAACTAAGTTAAGCAAGTGGTTTAGTTGATTTGAGCTTGGAGTTGGCTAGAATATTGAAGAGTTTTGTCTTTCTTCTTGCTTAGGGAGGGCCGGCCATGGAGGAAGAAAATGAGAGAATTTTTGGTGAATTTTTTTGAAGATATTTACTTATTTGGGTCAAAAGTCAAAAAATGTCAAAAGGTGAATAGTAACTCTTAAAGTAAGACTAATGACATGGTGACAAGTGGCACTACATTAAATGCAATCTTATCATTTCTTTTCTCTCTCACATCAATCACTTCACACACACTACTTATCTCTTAACACCCGATAAATTTTAAACAGTATCCGAAACTTAACCTTATTGGCCGAATTTTTCCGAACTTTTCGCACTAGTGGGTCCCACGTCCATTATTTATCCTTAATTTTCTAAAAACTCGCCAATGCTAGAAAAATCATCTTAAAACTATAATTGCTCATAAAATCCTCTCAGAAAATATTTCTAAGCCAGAAAATGCAAAATTATGCAATTAAAGGGGAATAAACCCTAGGAAAATAATTAGGGTTTTACGGGCTCTCACACTCTCCCCCCCTTAAAAGAATTTCGTCCTCGAAATTTCTCACCTTAATTCCCGAAAAGGTTTGGGTATTTCTTTCGCATTTCCTCTTCCATCTCCCAAGTAGCTTCCTCCACTCCGTGGTTTCTCCATAGCACTTTCACTAGCGGAATCTTCTTGTTTCTGAGCTCTTTGACTTTTCGATCGAGTACTTGAACCGGTTTCTCTTCGTAGGCCAGTGATTCATCTACTTCGATATCCTCCGGTTGTAAAACATGAGATGGGTCAGGATGGTACTTCTTTAGCATCGAGACGTGAAATACATCGTGGATTCGAGATAGACTGGATGGCAGTTCCAATCGATACGCGACCGCTCCAACCCTCTGCAGGATCTTGTAAGGTCCGACGTACCGCGGTTGAAGTTTCTTTCCTTTGCCCGTTGTAAGACTTCGTAAAGGTGTGATTTTTAGAAACACATGGTCTCCAACTTCAAATTCCAAATCTTTTCTTCGATTATCCGCGTAGCTCTTTTGGCGACTTTGAGCGGTTTGGATCCGTTGCCTTATCAACTTGACCTTCTCTTGAGCCTCTTCCATCCATGGAATGGTTGCCGGATCTAGTGCCTTCTTTTCACCAACTTCATCCCAGTAAATCGGTGAGCGGCATTTGCGTCCGTAGAGAGCTTCATACGGAGCCATTTGAATTGACGAATGGAAGCTATTGTTATATGCAAATTCGACTAAGGTCATGTGCTGACCCCAATTGCCTCCAAAGTCCAGAATGCACGTTCGTAGCATGTCCTCGAGCGTCTGAATTGTTCGTTCCGACTGGCCATCCGTCTGAGGGTGGTAGGTCGTGCTCAAATTAAGTTTAGTCCCCAGGGTTTCTTGAAATTTCTGCCAAAACCGTGATACAAATCGTGGATCCCGATCGGAAACAATACTCACAGGTACACCGTGTAGTCTTACAACCTCATCCATGTATAGTCGAGCCAACTTGTCCATTGAATACTTCATGTTCACCGGCAAGAAATGGGCTGACTTGGTTAATCGATCAACGATCACCCAAACGGCATCGTGTCCTCTTTGCGTCCTTGGTAAACCTGAAACGAAGTCCATGGTAATGTTTTCCCACTTCCACTCGGGTATCTCCAAGGGTTGTAACAGACCCGATGGTTTTTGATGCTCTGCCTTCACTTGCTGGCAAATGAGACATTTTTGTACATATTGCGCGATTTCCTTTTTCATATTGTCCCACCAATAGGTTCCTTTCAGGTCTTGATACATCTTGCTGCTACCCGGATGAATTGTGTACTTAGATCTATGAGCTTCCTCCAGAATTTCTGCTTTCAATGCCTCATCCTTTGGTACCACCACTCGGTTTCGGTACTTTAAAATACCCTCAGGACTCAAATTGAAGTCCGTAGTTTCTCCCTTATCCACTTTCTCTTTCCATTTCTGTACCATCAAATCTTCTTTTTGTGCCTCTTTAATACGTTCCAGTAGAGTGGAGGTAACCCTAACATTGCCAAATATCACCTTATGGCTCCCTAGACAGGGTTTCCACTCGCACACGGATTCTAGCAAACCCCACTCCTTAATCATTAGCCCTGCTACTTGCACCTTACGACTCAAGGCATCTGCTACCACATTTGCCTTTCCCGGATGGTAATTGATCGTACAGTCGTAATCTTCCAGGAACTCCATCCACCTTCGTTGCCTCATGTTTAATTCCTTCTGGGAGAAAAGATATCTAAGACTTTTGTGATCCGAAAACACTTCGAAGGTCACCCCGTATAGGTAATGCCTCCACTTTTTCAGAGCAAACACCACTGCAGCTAGTTCCAGGTCATGAGTCGGATAGTTCTGCTCGTGAAGCTTCAATTTCCTAGAGGCAAAAGCAATCACATTCCGGTTCTGCATCAAAACACATCCCAATCCCTCTCGCGACGCGTCCGCATACACCGCAAACCCGTCCACTCCATTTGGCAACACTAGGACCGGAGCCATGGTCAATCTTTTCTTTAACTCCTGAAAACTTGTTTCGCATCGGCCGTTCCAGATAAACTGGCCATGCTTCTTTGTCAAGTTAGTTAAAGGTCCTGCCAGTTTGGAAAAATCTTTAATAAACCGTCGGTAGTACCCAGCTAGCCCTAGAAAGCTGCGAATCTCCGTGGGAGTTTCTGGCCTCTTCCAATTTGTCACGGCCTCAACCTTCGCCGGGTCCACCGAAATACCTTCATGAGAGATCACGTGCCCTAGAAATGCCACTTTCTCCAACCAGAACTCGCATTTGCTAAACTTGGCGTATAGCTGATGTTCCCTCAAGGTCTGCAACACCACTCTCAAATGTTTCTCATGCTCCTCACGTGACTTAGAGTAGACCAAAATGTCGTCAATGAACACCACGACAAACCGGTCTAGATAGGGTTTAAAAACCCTATGCATTAGGTCCATGAAGGCGGCGGGAGCATTAGTCAATCCAAAGGGCATAACGGCGAACTCGTAATGCCCGTATCTCGAGTTGAAGGCAGTTTTCGGAATGTCCTCCTTCTTTATCAATAACTGATAGTATCCCTGTCGGAGGTCCAACTTCGAGAAGACCACTGCTCCTTGCAGCTGGTCAAACAACTCGTCGATGTGGGGCAGTGGATACTTATTCTTGATCGTCACGTTGTTCAGCCCCCTATAGTCAATACACATCCTCAAAGTTCCATCCTTTTTCTTCACGAATAGGACCGGAGCTCCCCAAGGAGACTCACTCTCGTGGATGAATCCCCGCTCCAAAAGGTCTTGTAATTGCAACTTAAGCTCTTTAAGTTCTGCAGGCGCCATTCGGTAAGGGGTTTTGGAGATAGGTGCGGTTCCAGGTAAAAGATCTATTCAGAATTCTATCTCTCTTTCCGGAGGTAGGGCTACTAACTCGTCAGGAAATACATCCGGAAATTCCCTCACTATCGCCACGTCTTCCACTTTTAACTTATCCGTAGGGGTATTAATTAGAAAGGCCAAATATCCTTGCGCCCCTTTACTTATCAGTTTCCTAGCTCGAATGCCTGAAAGGAGAGCAGATGAGGCTAACCTACCCCTTATATCTAACCTTAAGGTTGCCTCGCCAGGAATGCGAAATTCAACTATTTTCGTTTTACAGTCCAGTTGGGCGTTATATTTAGCTAACCAGTCCATACCCAAAATCACGTCGTACCCCTTAATGGATAAACTAATCAAGTCCCCTGAAAACCTCCTTTCACCTATCCATACGTCGCAATCCCTATAAACCATACTAGTCACCAAACGTTGGTTCCCCGTAGGTGTACTAACCTCTAAGTCATATGGTAAACTAGCAGGTTTTATATCGATGCCACACATGAAATCAGGGTTAACAAACGAATGAGTGGCACCAGGATCAATTAAAACTTTGGCAAAGCGGTGGAAAATAGGGATCGTACCTTCCACCACCTCGGAAGAATCTGGGACCTGATGGGGCTCTAAGGAATAAACCCTAGCTGGCACCTTAGGTTTGGACCCGTCTCCCTTGGCTGGTCCAGTGTTAGTCCTCGGCGGTAGCTGACTCCCCTTTCCATCTTGTTTCAGGACCGGACATGTAGCCAGCTGATGGTCCGCACTTCCACACCGCAGACATTTCCCCAGTTTCCTCCAGCAATTGTCCTCGGTGTGGTTTGTCTTTCCACAGTGCCCACAGGGACCACGAGGTGCCGAAGCCGAGCCACTCTGGGTGTTCCCCCTTTGTCCTCGCCCAGCTTGGCCGCCCCTGAACGGAGTCCCTCTGCCGGATCCAGATTGTCGTCCACCCCCAGTTTCTCGTCCAAACTTCGAGGGAGTACTCTTCTCACTTTGTCCAGATGTACTCCCAGGAAAACCACGCTTCTTGGCCTGGAAGTTTCGGACCTGTACCCGTGCACTTTCCACTCGTTGGGCTTTTTCCATTGCCTCGCTAAAAGTAGTGATTTGAGCCGCCGCGAGGTCCTTCTGGATCTCAACGTTCAAGCCCTGAATAAAGCGCCTCACCCTTCGTTGCTCGGTCATGATTAGTTCAGGCGCGAATTTGGACAGGCGGGTAAACTGGCTCTCGTACTCCGCCACCGTCTGAGCCCCTTGCCGGAGCCGGATAAATTCGTCCTCCTTCCTCTCCTGGACTAGAGGAGGGAAAAACTTGGCATTAAATTCCCGGATGAAATTCACCCAAGTCCTCTGTGTCTGCTCCCGCTCCCATTTCTGTCTAATTACGTTCCACCAGGAACGGGCAGCCCCCTCGAGTTGGAACACGGCAAAAGTCACCTGCCGTTCGTCCGGATAGTGTAAGGCCGCGAATATGTCTACCATCTTCTCCAGCCATTTCTCGGCCACGTCAGGGTCGGGTCCCCCAACAAACTTCGGCGGGGAAAACTTTTGAAAACGTTCTAGAGCTCTATCTTCGCTCTCATTATGATGGCCAGGGTTTCCGGGGTTTCCAGGGTTAGGGTTTGGGTTCTGGCCCTGTTGTTGCACTACTTGTGCAAGTAGGTTTGTCATTTGCTGCATAGCGGCAGCTATTTGAGCATTGGGGTTTATTTGGGGTTCAGGAATTGGGCCAGTAGAAGCTTCCCCAGTTTCTCTAACCGGTGTGGGTTGTCTACTACCGCGCCCACGCCCCCGACCACTTCGTGTTCCTTCCATAAGGTATACTTGTTCTAGGCAAGAGTACTAAACCAAAGCAGTAACAAAGCATGTAAGTAACAAATAAACTTTCACTTAGCACATAGCGATGCATTTCAAACAAGATCAAAAGCACACATATATACAAGCCAAACATATATACAAGCAGTCAGTCAAGTACGGCCAAAGCACGTACGTACACAAAGATCCACCTGAGGATAGGCCTATCAAAAGAGATTTACACGTAGCCAACTCTACATCCAAAACGGTTAGCTAAGGCTCTATCCCTATCCCTATGTACATTCAAAACCACCACTATCCAAAAGGTGCCCTAAGATCAAGGCCTAATCAGTCGCTGGGGTCTGGGACCCAGGCGATGGGGTAGACTCCTCCCTAGGCTCGGCCCCAGCACACGAGGCCTCATCACTAGACTCCTCGAGTCCGTCGTCGCATAGGTTAAGGATCGCCTCAGCACGACCCCTGACCTTACGAGCTCGCTTAGTCTCGCGCTCGCGTGCATCTCTCAACTGATCACATAGATCATCAACTCTTTCCTCGACCTCTTGCACGTCATATTCTAGCTCTTTAATACGCGAGGCTTGCTTCTCATTGGTCGCCTTAGCCTGAGTCACCTCAGCTTCCAACGCAGCAACCACAGCTTCAAGCTTAGTATTTTCCTTAGCAAACTCCTCACGTTCCTTTGCCACCGACAAAACTAGTGTATTTGGGTAGGCAAAGTTGCTACGACACCCACACTGTCGAACGCGGCTGGCCGGGCTCCAACGGACCACGGCCCCCTTCTGCCTAAGTTGATACTTAATTGTCGGCAGCGTGCTACGAGGACGATCGCCTACCGGACGGTCACTCGGGTCACCACTGGCATCCATCCTATAGCAAAGGAAGAAATAACATGAATACACTTAATAGGCATAAACAATAAAATCCTCAAATCGAGCACTTCTATTATACCACCCAGGCTAATTCAAACCTAGGCTCTGATACCACCTGTGACAGCCCCACCTTCCCCTAAGGCGAACCAAAGGGGTTAGCGGACTGCCTGCCCAGCTCTCGCCAGGACTACGGTACAGTTAACGTCGTTCTATAACGTTCCGGAACATACCATTGCGCGCAAACAAGTCAGAAAACACAAAATAAAAAAAAAATGAAAAATTGAAAACCGAAATGAATAGTGCTGGACACGCCAGAATCCGGCCGGAATCTGGCCGGATTAGCGGCCGGATTCTTGGCCGGATACTGTCCAGTAAGCATCTCGAATTTTTTCAAAAGTTCCACCCAATCCGGCCGGCAATCCGGCCAATATTCCGGCCAGTGAGCAACTGGCCGGATTTTCAAATTTTCACAGGCAATCCGGCCTTCAATCCGGCCAGATTCTGGCCGGATTCCTGGCCGGATTCAGGCCAGTGACCTTCGGTCAAATTTTTTTTCTTTTCCGTTTGAAAGCCGATTCGCTCCGAAGTTCATCCAAACATCAATTCAACATATAAACATATATATACAATGGAAATCATCATTTACATCCATAATGGCATGCCAACCATTCATTAAGGAGTACACATTCGATTTGCCTATCAAAAGGAAATGAACCCGTTACATTAGGGTTTCACTTCGAGAGCGATACAAAAGACATGTACAAGCTCAGTATGGCAATTGACTATCCAGTCCATTTTCAAAAGCATTTATATTCCTGTAAGGAAAACAAATAACACGGAATGAGCCAAGGCCCAGTGGTATACCACCCAATAAGCAATCAAAGTCATATAAGAATGAACCTTCATTTAAAGTGCACAACTAAGCAATGAAGCAAAATGGTAAAAGGATACGGTCGGCTCTCAAGAGCCCATTTCCACGCTTGCAATCTTGAACCAATCTCATTGACTCTCCGTCAATGTTAAAATACCAAACCGTAGACAACTCTTTACTTCCATTCCTTCCACCCAACATACCCCAACCGGGCCCGCACTCCATTTCAGTAGCTTTTGGTAATACTCGAGTTTACCGGAACCAAGGGTCTCATTACCACAAGGTTCCCCAATACAGTCCCCGTGGCGATTCAATCTTCACGACCAAGCCCTCGCCGGCTCGATCCAATTGACTACCAAACGGGGTTGAGCTCAGTAATGCAGTAAGGCCGTTGGACATCGTCCAAACGACATCAATTCAGTTCCATGAAATGGAATTCACCAACCAATATATCAAGTTCAGTAATGCAATAAAACGGTAGCCATTCAGTGACAATATCAAAAGAGGTGAGGGCGGTCAAGTACACCCTCACCTTAATCAATTTCAATATTCGAATAAGCCATCAAGGCATCACATAACATTTAACAAAGCCACATAGTAACAATTTAGTGAGTGGTATACTCACCAAGCAAGTAAGTGGTATTTCATGTACCACGATCACCAAGCCGTCGTGCACTACCTTCACGCCCTAGAATCATGCAACACATACAATAAGACTCCATGCCGAGCCATAAACAACACCAATTCACAACCCTAATAGGGTTTCATATGCATAAATGGGCATAATAGCAAACCAGAAATTAGAAAATGGCCTTAGTCTTGGCCCCAAATAGAAAACTGTTTTACACTCATTATGCGGTAATGGTACAACTCTCACTACAAATATCGGTTGGGGGTGTAAGACCCACCGTTTCGAAGCTATGAAACAGGGCTACAATAATGTAGAAGACCACTCAATCCAGTTCGTAACACAACTAGGTCAAATATGCCAAATACTAGCCCAGAATTCCTAAAACAGGTTCGCAAAACACAAAAAACTGTAATCGGTATATCTCAGTCCTTACAAGTCCAAATGCCGAAATTCCAAAGGCATATGTTAGCTAAGACACTCAGCTACATTTCATCAGAAGACACCAACTGCAAAATCCAAACCAAAACCAGTCAAAATGGCCAATTACTAACGCAGTTTTCGCATTCTGTCCAAAGCAGAACAGCTACAGTAATTTCGTCATAACTCATTCTACACTAATCCAAATGACCTGAAATTTTACAGGCATCTCCATCACATCAATACCTACAACTTTCATGTTTTGAGCAAAGTCTAATTCGGCCTCTAACCTAGTAATCTAAAACCGGACAGAATTGGGGACTTTCAAACCCTAACTTGCCAATTTTCCATCCAAATCCAAAATTAGTTGCATTTAACCACATTTGACATCCACTAGAGCCATAATAGTCCATTACCAATCATCACAAACAACCACACCATCATAATCCAATTAAACCAGAAAAATTCCCAATAAAATAAAAACTTCACCATAACAAGCCAAACCAAGAGATAAACCACATTTTCAACCACTTAAGCCACTTCTAAGCATCATGTAACCATTATTGAAGGTAGTAGGGTGTTCAAGCAACACTTACCAAGAGATCAAGAGAGAGAGGGATGTAGGACACCTTTGCTCTTCAAACAAAGTTCACCAAACAACTTGCTAGCACTAGAAGGAAGAAATTTATGGAGTAAAAACTAAGTTAAGCAAGTGGTTTAGTTGATTTGAGCTTGGAGTTGGCTAGAATATTGAAGAGTTTTGTCTTTCTTCTTGCTTAGGGAGGGCCGGCCATGGAGGAAGAAAATGAGAGAATTTTTGGTGAATTTTTTTGAAGATATTTACTTATTTGGGTCAAAAGTCAAAAAATGTCAAAAGGTGAATAGTAACTCTTAAAGTAAGACTAATGACATGGTGACAAGTGGCACTACATTAAATGCAATCTTATCATTTCTTTTCTCTCTCACATCAATCACTTCACACACACTACTTATCTCTTAACACCCGATAAATTTTAAACAGTATCCGAAACTTAACCTTATTGGCCGAATTTTTCCGAACTTTTCGCACTAGTGGGTCCCACGTCCATTATTTATCCTTAATTTTCTAAAAACTCGCCAATGCTAGAAAAATCATCTTAAAACTATAATTGCTCATAAAATCCTCTCAGAAAATATTTCTAAGCCAGAAAATGCAAAATTATGCAATTAAAGGGGAATAAACCCTAGGAAAATAATTAGGGTTTTACGGGCTCTCACACTCTCCCCCCCTTAAAAGAATTTCGTCCTCGAAATTTCTCACCTTAATTCCCGAAAAGGTTTGGGTATTTCTTTCGCATTTCCTCTTCCATCTCCCAAGTAGCTTCCTCCACTCCGTGGTTTCTCCATAGCACTTTCACTAGCGGAATCTTCTTGTTTCTGAGCTCTTTGACTTTTCGATCGAGTACTTGAACCGGTTTCTCTTCGTAGGCCAGTGATTCATCTACTTCGATATCCTCCGGTTGTAAAACATGAGATGGGTCAGGATGGTACTTCTTTAGCATCGAGACGTGAAATACATCGTGGATTCGAGATAGACTGGATGGCAGTTCCAATCGATACGCGACCGCTCCAACCCTCTGCAGGATCTTGTAAGGTCCGACGTACCGCGGTTGAAGTTTCTTTCCTTTGCCCGTTGTAAGACTTCGTAAAGGTGTGATTTTTAGAAACACATGGTCTCCAACTTCAAATTCCAAATCTTTTCTTCGATTATCCGCGTAGCTCTTTTGGCGACTTTGAGCGGTTTGGATCCGTTGCCTTATCAACTTGACCTTCTCTTGAGCCTCTTCCATCCATGGAATGGTTGCCGGATCTAGTGCCTTCTTTTCACCAACTTCATCCCAGTAAATCGGTGAGCGGCATTTGCGTCCGTAGAGAGCTTCATACGGAGCCATTTGAATTGACGAATGGAAGCTATTGTTATATGCAAATTCGACTAAGGTCATGTGCTGACCCCAATTGCCTCCAAAGTCCAGAATGCACGTTCGTAGCATGTCCTCGAGCGTCTGAATTGTTCGTTCCGACTGGCCATCCGTCTGAGGGTGGTAGGTCGTGCTCAAATTAAGTTTAGTCCCCAGGGTTTCTTGAAATTTCTGCCAAAACCGTGATACAAATCGTGGATCCCGATCGGAAACAATACTCACAGGTACACCGTGTAGTCTTACAACCTCATCCATGTATAGTCGAGCCAACTTGTCCATTGAATACTTCATGTTCACCGGCAAGAAATGGGCTGACTTGGTTAATCGATCAACGATCACCCAAACGGCATCGTGTCCTCTTTGCGTCCTTGGTAAACCTGAAACGAAGTCCATGGTAATGTTTTCCCACTTCCACTCGGGTATCTCCAAGGGTTGTAACAGACCCGATGGTTTTTGATGCTCTGCCTTCACTTGCTGGCAAATGAGACATTTTTGTACATATTGCGCGATTTCCTTTTTCATATTGTCCCACCAATAGGTTCCTTTCAGGTCTTGATACATCTTGCTGCTACCCGGATGAATTGTGTACTTAGATCTATGAGCTTCCTCCAGAATTTCTGCTTTCAATGCCTCATCCTTTGGTACCACCACTCGGTTTCGGTACTTTAAAATACCCTCAGGACTCAAATTGAAGTCCGTAGTTTCTCCCTTATCCACTTTCTCTTTCCATTTCTGTACCATCAAATCTTCTTTTTGTGCCTCTTTAATACGTTCCAGTAGAGTGGAGGTAACCCTAACATTGCCAAATATCACCTTATGGCTCCCTAGACAGGGTTTCCACTCGCACACGGATTCTAGCAAACCCCACTCCTTAATCATTAGCCCTGCTACTTGCACCTTACGACTCAAGGCATCTGCTACCACATTTGCCTTTCCCGGATGGTAATTGATCGTACAGTCGTAATCTTCCAGGAACTCCATCCACCTTCGTTGCCTCATGTTTAATTCCTTCTGGGAGAAAAGATATCTAAGACTTTTGTGATCCGAAAACACTTCGAAGGTCACCCCGTATAGGTAATGCCTCCACTTTTTCAGAGCAAACACCACTGCAGCTAGTTCCAGGTCATGAGTCGGATAGTTCTGCTCGTGAAGCTTCAATTTCCTAGAGGCAAAAGCAATCACATTCCGGTTCTGCATCAAAACACATCCCAATCCCTCTCGCGACGCGTCCGCATACACCGCAAACCCGTCCACTCCATTTGGCAACACTAGGACCGGAGCCATGGTCAATCTTTTCTTTAACTCCTGAAAACTTGTTTCGCATCGGCCGTTCCAGATAAACTGGCCATGCTTCTTTGTCAAGTCAGTTAAAGGTCCTGCCAGTTTGGAAAAATCTTTAATAAACCGTCGGTAGTACCCAACTAGCCCTAGAAAGCTGCGAATCTCCGTGGGAGTTTCTGGCCTCTTCCAATTTGTCACGGCCTCAACCTTCGCCGGGTCCACCGAAATACCTTCATGAGAGATCACGTGCCCTAGAAATGCCACTTTCTCCAACCAGAACTCGCATTTGCTAAACTTGGCGTATAGCTGATGTTCCCTCAAGGTCTGCAACACCACTCTCAAATGTTTCTCATGCTCCTCACGTGACTTAGAGTAGACCAAAATGTCGTCAATGAACACCACGACAAACCGGTCTAGATAGGGTTTAAAAACCCTATGCATTAGGTCCATGAAGGCGGCGGGAGCATTAGTCAATCCAAAGGGCATAACGGCGAACTCGTAATGCCCGTATCTCGAGTTGAAGGCAGTTTTCGGAATGTCCTCCTTCTTTATCAATAACTGATAGTATCCCTGTCGGAGGTCCAACTTCGAGAAGACCACTGCTCCTTGCAGCTGGTCAAACAACTCGTCGATGTGGGGCAGTGGATACTTATTCTTGATCGTCACGTTGTTCAGCCCCCTATAGTCAATACACATCCTCAAAGTTCCATCCTTTTTCTTCACGAATAGGACCGGAGCTCCCCAAGGAGACTCACTCTCGTGGATGAATCCCCGCTCCAAAAGGTCTTGTAATTGCAACTTAAGCTCTTTAAGTTCTGCAGGCGCCATTCGGTAAGGGGTTTTGGAGATAGGTGCGGTTCCAGGTAAAAGATCTATTCAGAATTCTATCTCTCTTTCCGGAGGTAGGGCTACTAACTCGTCAGGAAATACATCCGGAAATTCCCTCACTATCGCCACGTCTTCCACTTTTAACTTATCCGTAGGGGTATTAATTAGAAAGGCCAAATATCCTTGCGCCCCTTTACTTATCAGTTTCCTAGCTCGAATGCCTGAAAGGAGAGCAGATGAGGCTAACCTACCCCTTATATCTAACCTTAAGGTTGCCTCGCCAGGAATGCGAAATTCAACTATTTTCGTTTTACAGTCCAGTTGGGCGTTATATTTAGCTAACCAGTCCATACCCAAAATCACGTCGTACCCCTTAATGGATAAACTAATCAAGTCCCCTGAAAACCTCCTTTCACCTATCCATACGTCGCAATCCCTATAAACCATACTAGTCACCAAACGTTGGTTCCCCGTAGGTGTACTAACCTCTAAGTCATATGGTAAACTAGCAGGTTTTATATCGATGCCACACATGAAATCAGGGTTAACAAACGAATGAGTGGCACCAGGATCAATTAAAACTTTGGCAAAGCGGTGGAAAATAGGGATCGTACCTTCCACCACCTCGGAAGAATCTGGGACCTGATGGGGCTCTAAGGAATAAACCCTAGCTGGCACCTTAGGTTTGGACCCGTCTCCCTTGGCTGGTCCAGTGTTAGTCCTCGGCGGTAGCTGACTCCCCTTTCCATCTTGTTTCAGGACCGGACATGTAGCCAGCTGATGGTCCGCACTTCCACACCGCAGACATTTCCCCAGTTTCCTCCAGCAATTGTCCTCGGTGTGGTTTGTCTTTCCACAGTGCCCACAGGGACCACGAGGTGCCGAAGCCGAGCCACTCTGGGTGTTCCCCCTTTGTCCTCGCCCAGCTTGGCCGCCCCTGAACGGAGTCCCTCTGCCGGATCCAGATTGTCGTCCACCCCCAGTTCCTCGTCCAAACTTCGAGGGAGTACTCTTCTCACTTTGTCCAGATGTACTCCCAGGAAAACCACGCTTCTTGGCCTGGAAGTTTCGGACCTGTACCCGTGCACTTTCCACTCGTTGGGCTTTTTCCATTGCCTCGCTAAAAGTAGTGATTTGAGCCGCCGCGAGGTCCTTCTGGATCTCAACGTTCAAGCCCTGAATAAAGCGCCTCACCCTTCGTTGCTCGGTCATGATTAGTTCAGGCGCGAATTTGGACAGGCGGGTAAACTGGCTCTCGTACTCCGCCACCGTCTGAGCCCCTTGCCGGAGCCGGATAAATTCGTCCTCCTTCCTCTCCTGGACTAGAGGAGGGAAAAACTTGGCATTAAATTCCCGGATGAAATTCACCCAAGTCCTCTGTGTCTGCTCCCGCTCCCATTTCTGCCTAATTACGTTCCACCAGGAACGGGCAGCCCCCTCGAGTTGGAACACGGCAAAAGTCACCTGCCGTTCGTCCGGATAGTGTAAGGCCGCGAATATGTCTACCATCTTCTCCAGCCATTTCTCGGCCACGTCAGGGTCGGGTCCCCCAACAAACTTCGGCGGGGAAAACTTTTGAAAACGTTCTAGAGCTCTATCTTCGCTCTCATTATGATGGCCAGGGTTTCCGGGGTTTCCAGGGTTAGGGTTTGGGTTCTGGCCCTGTTGTTGCACTACTTGTGCAAGTAGGTTTGTCATTTGCTGCATAGCGGCAGCTATTTGAGCATTGGGGTTTATTTGGGGTTCAGGAATTGGGCCAGTAGAAGCTTCCCCAGTTTCTCTAACCGGTGTGGGTTGTCTACTACCGCGCCCACGCCCCCGACCACTTCGTGTTCCTTCCATAAGGTATACTTGTTCTAGGCAAGAGTACTAAACCAAAGCAGTAACAAAGCATGTAAGTAACAAATAAACTTTCACTTAGCACATAGCGATGCATTTCAAACAAGATCAAAAGCACACATATATACAAGCCAAACATATATACAAGCAGTCAGTCAAGTACGGCCAAAGCACGTACGTACACAAAGATCCACCTGAGGATAGGCCTATCAAAAGAGATTTACACGTAGCCAACTCTACATCCAAAACGGTTAGCTAAGGCTCTATCCCTATCCCTATGTACATTCAAAACCACCACTATCCAAAAGGTGCCCTAAGATCAAGGCCTAATCAGTCGCTGGGGTCTGGGACCCAGGCGATGGGGTAGACTCCTCCCTAGGCTCGGCCCCAGCACACGAGGCCTCATCACTAGACTCCTCGAGTCCGTCGTCGCATAGGTTAAGGATCGCCTCAGCACGACCCCTGACCTTACGAGCTCGCTTAGTCTCGCGCTCGCGTGCATCTCTCAACTGATCACATAGATCATCAACTCTTTCCTCGACCTCTTGCACGTCATATTCTAGCTCTTTAATACGCGAGGCTTGCTTCTCATTGGTCGCCTTAGCCTGAGTCACCTCAGCTTCCAACGCAGCAACCACAGCTTCAAGCTTAGTATTTTCCTTAGCAAACTCCTCACGTTCCTTTGCCACCGACAAAACTAGTGTATTTGGGTAGGCAAAGTTGCTACGACACCCACACTGTCGAACGCGGCTGGCCGGGCTCCAACGGACCACGGCCCCCTTCTGCCTAAGTTGATACTTAATTGTCGGCAGCGTGCTACGAGGACGATCGCCTACCGGACGGTCACTCGGGTCACCACTGGCATCCATCCTATAGCAAAGGAAGAAATAACATGAATACACTTAATAGGCATAAACAATAAAATCCTCAAATCGAGCACTTCTATTATACCACCCAGGCTAATTCAAACCTAGGCTCTGATACCACCTGTGACAGCCCCACCTTCCCCTAAGGCGAACCAAAGGGGTTAGCGGACTGCCTGCCCAGCTCTCGCCAGGACTACGGTACAGTTAACGTCGTTCTATAACGTTCCGGAACATACCATTGCGCGCAAACAAGTCAGAAAACACAAAATAAAAAAAAACGAAAAATTGAAAACCGAAATGAATAGTGCTGGACACGCCAGAATCCGGCCGGAATCTGGCCGGATTAGCGGCCGGATTCTTGGCCGGATACTGTCCAGTAAGCATCTCGAATTTTTTCAAAAGTTCCACCCAATCCGGCCGGCAATCCGGCCAATATTCCGGCCAGTGAGCAACTGGCCGGATTTTCAAATTTTCACAGGCAATCCGGCCTTCAATCCGGCCAGATTCTGGCCGGATTCCTGGCCGGATTCAGGCCAGTGACCTTCGGTCAAATTTTTTTTCTTTTCCGTTTGAAAGCCGATTCGCTCCGAAGTTCATCCAAACATCAATTCAACATATAAACATATATATACAATGGAAATCATCATTTACATCCATAATGGCATGCCAACCATTCATTAAGGAGTACACATTCGATTTGCCTATCAAAAGGAAATGAACCCGTTACATTAGGGTTTCACTTCGAGAGCGATACAAAAGACATGTACAAGCTCAGTATGGCAATTGACTATCCAGTCCATTTTCAAAAGCATTTATATTCCTGTAAGGAAAACAAATAACACGGAATGAGCCAAGGCCCAGTGGTATACCACCCAATAAGCAATCAAAGTCATATAAGAATGAACCTTCATTTAAAGTGCACAACTAAGCAATGAAGCAAAATGGTAAAAGGATACGGTCGGCTCTCAAGAGCCCATTTCCACGCTTGCAATCTTGAACCAATCTCATTGACTCTCCGTCAATGTTAAAATACCAAACCGTAGACAACTCTTTACTTCCATTCCTTCCACCCAACATACCCCAACCGGGCCCGCACTCCATTTCAGTAGCTTTTGGTAATACTCGAGTTTACCGGAACCAAGGGTCTCATTACCACAAGGTTCCCCAATACAGTCCCCGTGGCGATTCAATCTTCACGACCAAGCCCTCGCCGGCTCGATCCAATTGACTACCAAACGGGGTTGAGCTCAGTAATGCAGTAAGGCCGTTGGACATCGTCCAAACGACATCAATTCAGTTCCATGAAATGGAATTCACCAACCAATATATCAAGTTCAGTAATGCAATAAAACGGTAGCCATTCAGTGACAATATCAAAAGAGGTGAGGGCGGTCAAGTACACCCTCACCTTAATCAATTTCAATATTCGAATAAGCCATCAAGGCATCACATAACATTTAACAAAGCCACATAGTAACAATTTAGTGAGTGGTATACTCACCAAGCAAGTAAGTGGTATTTCATGTACCACGATCACCAAGCCGTCGTGCACTACCTTCACGCCCTAGAATCATGCAACACATACAATAAGACTCCATGCCGAGCCATAAACAACACCAATTCACAACCCTAATAGGGTTTCATATGCATAAATGGGCATAATAGCAAACCAGAAATTAGAAAATGGCCTTAGTCTTGGCCCCAAATAGAAAACTGTTTTACACTCATTATGCGGTAATGGTACAACTCTCACTACAAATATCGGTTGGGGGTGTAAGACCCACCGTTTCGAAGCTATGAAACAGGGCTACAATAATGTAGAAGACCACTCAATCCAGTTCGTAACACAACTAGGTCAAATATGCCAAATACTAGCCCAGAATTCCTAAAACAGGTTCGCAAAACACAAAAAACTGTAATCGGTATATCTCAGTCCTTACAAGTCCAAATGCCGAAATTCCAAAGGCATATGTTAGCTAAGACACTCAGCTACATTTCATCAGAAGACACCAACTGCAAAATCCAAACCAAAACCAGTCAAAATGGCCAATTACTAACGCAGTTTTCGCATTCTGTCCAAAGCAGAACAGCTACAGTAATTTCGTCATAACTCATTCTACACTAATCCAAATGACCTGAAATTTTACAGGCATCTCCATCACATCAATACCTACAACTTTCATGTTTTGAGCAAAGTCTAATTCGGCCTCTAACCTAGTAATCTAAAACCGGACAGAATTGGGGACTTTCAAACCCTAACTTGCCAATTTTCCATCCAAATCCAAAATTAGTTGCATTTAACCACATTTGACATCCACTAGAGCCATAATAGTCCATTACCAATCATCACAAACAACCACACCATCATAATCCAATTAAACCAGAAAAATTCCCAATAAAATAAAAACTTCACCATAACAAGCCAAACCAAGAGATAAACCACATTTTCAACCACTTAAGCCACTTCTAAGCATCATGTAACCATTATTGAAGGTAGTAGGGTGTTCAAGCAACACTTACCAAGAGATCAAGAGAGAGAGGGATGTAGGACACCTTTGCTCTTCAAACAAAGTTCACCAAACAACTTGCTAGCACTAGAAGGAAGAAATTTATGGAGTAAAAACTAAGTTAAGCAAGTGGTTTAGTTGATTTGAGCTTGGAGTTGGCTAGAATATTGAAGAGTTTTGTCTTTCTTCTTGCTTAGGGAGGGCCGGCCATGGAGGAAGAAAATGAGAGAATTTTTGGTGAATTTTTTTGAAGATATTTACTTATTTGGGTCAAAAGTCAAAAAATGTCAAAAGGTGAATAGTAACTCTTAAAGTAAGACTAATGACATGGTGACAAGTGGCACTACATTAAATGCAATCTTATCATTTCTTTTCTCTCTCACATCAATCACTTCACACACACTACTTATCTCTTAACACCCGATAAATTTTAAACAGTATCCGAAACTTAACCTTATTGGCCGAATTTTTCCGAACTTTTCGCACTAGTGGGTCCCACGTCCATTATTTATCCTTAATTTTCTAAAAACTCGCCAATGCTAGAAAAATCATCTTAAAACTATAATTGCTCATAAAATCCTCTCAGAAAATATTTCTAAGCCAGAAAATGCAAAATTATGCAATTAAAGGGGAATAAACCCTAGGAAAATAATTAGGGTTTTACGGGCTCTCACAAATAGCCGTTCCATAGGCTCAAGACAATACAAGGACATAAATCAACTAATAACAAATGCGGAAATGAAGTTTACAAAAAAAACAGATTTGATAGGGTTTTGCGGAATGGGCACATCCGAGGCTACGCTTATCGGATTGAGGTGAAACTTATACCATTTCGAAGCTAAGAGAAAGGGATACAAGATTGAAGAAGGTCACTCAGTCCAGTTTGTAGTGCAACTAGGTCAAAAGATCAGTATACCAAACCAGCACCGTCAAAACAGGTTTACAAACCGCATTCTCGCTCAAATATCACAAGTCAGGCTCCCTAAGTCCAAATCAAGTGATTCCAAAGCCATCCGAAAACTAAGATACAAGGCTACAATTCTTAAGAAGACATCAACAACTAAATCAGAAGCATTCCCAATCAAATTAACCAATTACAGAGGCAATTATCAAGTTCGGGTAGAAACAGGGCAGCAGGGGTAAATCGGTCTTTTCACAGGCTACGTTGCTCTGATTGAGTTGAAATTTTGTAGACACCTATAAAATATCATTCTATACAACTTTTATGTTTTATGCCAAGCCTAATTCGGCCTCTAACTATGAGTAACAGTACCGGGCAGAACTGAAACATGAAATTCCAGAAATCTGGAAATTTTGGTTTTCAATTGAATTTTCTTCCTTTCCTTGTTCCAATCACTACCAAAGCCCCTTATATAATCTTATATACAACATATACTAACCATACAACAAGTTTAGGCAGAAAATCATCAAACCCTAACTTGCATATATCATCCAAAATCATCACAACAACTTGTATAACTTGTAGTCTAATCAAAACATGAGCTAGATAACATCTTAAACCAGAAATTAAAAGAACAAGAACCATGATCAGATCTTATACCTCAAAACAAAGCTTGAAAGAGTGATACTTCACCACCTTTGGAAATTTTTAGTTCCCCTAGCTTCCCAAGCCCACAACTCACTCTTTAATCGGTTTAGAATTTTGATTCCTCACTTAGATGGTGCAAATCAAGAAGAAAATTGTTTTCTCTTGCTCCCCCTTTCTCTCTCTCTTGTCTCGGCCAAGCTCAAGGAAAAATGAAGAAGAAAGGCTGCTCTATGGTGATTAAAAGGCAAGAAGATTAGGATTAGTCTAAGCCACAAGTTTTGCCAACACTTGGATCAACCACAATCACAAAATTTTCTCTTTCTTCTCCTTGCACTTTTGGCCACAAATTTTGGTCAAAGGCAGCTGGAAATGAGGGGATATTTTGCTCAAATATCAATGAGCTCATGTGGTAAGAAAGTGGTGGTCCAGCGGTGCGTTCAATAGGTAGTGCGCGGTACACGTCGGTTCGCACCGTTTTTCCTTAAATCGCACGTATTAGGGTTTTTACTTCCTATTCACTAACCTTATATCATTGCTTCTAATCACATATTATTTCTCACCTAAAAGTCACTTTTAATCACCAAATTTGATCCTTGCTTCGTACCGAAAAATCATCCGGTGAAAAATCGCGAAAACCCTAATTTGCTCCAGTCTTGAAACCGAAAAGTGAAACCCTACTTTCTAGGTTCATTTGCACTTATTATGGAATTACTGGGTAGTAGGCTATAATAAATGAATAATTTCCAAATAAAAGGCATTTTTGAGAAAAATATAAGAAATTTGCGAGTCCTCACACTCTCTCCCCCTTAAAAGAATTTCGACCTCGAAATTCATACCTTCCGTCGCCTCGGAGGACCCCAGAACTCGGTGCTGATCTACGGCATAAACTTGTGTTGATACCTTTGTTCGGTTTCCTCTTTCATGAATTTGTTTCAGTTTGGTTCCTTCCACTTGTTGAGTACTACCCTCTCGTGGCTGTTTCTTCGGGCAATTGCTAAGTTGATGATTGTTACTCCCACAAAAGTCGTCCCAGTATCAGCCCGTCCGGTCTCTCACGTCACTTACTATCCAAACTAGATGTCCCTGACCTCTTGTGCTCATTCTAGTCAGACAAAGCCTGTTCATGTTCCCAAAATACAAGTCTCAAGTCCTTAGCAGCGCCGTAACTCTAGAGTACTCAGACACGAGAATCCGAAATAAGATAATTCACATCTCGAGCTGCAGTCCCAAGAGTAAACTATCTACAATCGGAATTCCTACCTGACATACCTATCTATGGTCCTCAGATACCATGAGAAAGATTTAAGACCTATAACATTCGCAATTCATAGCTTCACTTAGTCCTTCATACTTATTCACCACTTAGTCCAGGGTCACTCCGCACAGAGACCACGCGAAGCAGCTATAGGTTTTATCCCTCAATCGCTTAACTTTCAAGTCAAATCGAATCCCACAGTCCGGCATCCTAAACTTCAAGCCCAGGATACACTACAGATATCTGAAGCCTAAGCTCTGATACCACCTGTGACGGCTCCACCTTTCCCTAGGGCGTACCCCAGGGTTCGGCGGACCGCCTGCCCAACTTTCGCCGGGACTCACTCATTCACTACAGTCCTCACTTAAAATCTGAATAAATCACAAGAATAAATAGGGCAACGATCCAGAACTTAAAGCGAAACTTATATACATTGCCATCCCCAAAAGGGAGTGTAAAGATCGAATATACAAAGGTTCTCAATCCTTCATACGTCCAGCCCGTGCCAAGCACTGGGCGAGAACCACTACAAAAGAAACAAAAGAAACAAAAGAACTAGACTGGCTAGTCTATGCTCTCATTCTGCTCGCCGTCCCCTGTTAAGGAAAACAAAACTAAAGGGGTGAGCTAAAAGCTCAGTGAGGTTCCGAACAGATAATCAAACAATCAATTCAATACATTAAACATGGAGTATCAATAATTCAAGAAACATTTACAATGGAAAGCGATAGTAACATTCATTAAAAGGATACGGGCTCACATGGAGCTATTCGTTCGTTCGTTCGTTCTCCAGACATTTCCCCTTATTCCTCCAATTATTTGAAAATTTCCTTTTTGAGAAGTAAACCCTCGTGCCTTCGTTCGTTCATTCATCCCCTTCCGGACGTTGACCGGACTCCACCCATCCGGACGTTGGCCGGACTCCACCCATCCGGACGTAGCCGGACTACAAGGTAATACTCGAATACACCAAATTCACCCAGGGTCACCATATCGCCCGACCGAGTCCGCTTCTGGCTCGAGTCGATCGGTAACGAAGGGCAGGGCCCAGTTCAGCCAAACGGCTTACATTCATGCGCAACTAGCATTTAATCATTTAATCATTGAAAATTTCACATTTATTTAGGTCGAGTGCGATAAAGTACACACTCGCCTAGAAAACTCGTTTTAACAATCATTAAAAGCACTTAACACATTATCAATCAATAATAACAAGCCAATAAGTCAAGGAAATATAACAAACAAAGAACACTCACCTAGTTATGCAAAATAACGTGCAAAATATCCTTCCGGATATTACCCTTAGCCACCAATGAAACCTAAGATTGAACAAGAGAACATATTACAGTTTATCGAGCAAAACATTTAAGGGGAAACGAAGAAACCCGACTAATTAGGAGTAAAACGTGTAAAGATAACTTTCAAGTAAAAATAGGGTTGTTTGGACCCAAGGATGAAAATAACTAGGGTTTCAAAATCAATCGCAAAACCAAGCTCAAAAGGCTTATAGAATTCCAACGGAAAACATTTGACTAACGACAAATCAAAAGACAAATAGATAGGCTAAGAAAATATTCTTTCGGAATCGTAAAGAATCGTTTGTATGACTAAAAGTCACTATATATTCAAGTAGAGGTTATATAACAAGGGTTTTGATGAAAATCATATGGAAAAGGAAGACTCTTAAAACCGTACTTGAAAGTAGTTCACTTGTGGCCGATAAAACCCTAACTCATACTTCTATATTTTGGGTACAGAGTAAGTAAACATTTGGCGTTTCAAATTGAAGAGGTATCATGTTTTGGAATGGTAAAACGATCATAGTATTTGCCAAACGAAAATATACAAATTCAAATAGAAACTTAGTCCTTGAGCGAAAATTTGGGCAGCACGCCCTTTGTGTTTACCTAATTTTCCAGCCATTTTGGCTTCATTATTTTTCTCATTCAAGCCCAAGTTTATACACAACACAAATGCATTTCAATAGCCGTTCCATAGGCTCAAGACAATACAAGGACATAAATCAACTAATAACAAATGCGGAAATGAAGTTTACAAAAAAAACAGATTTGATAGGGTTTTGCGGAATGGGCACATCCGAGGCTACGCTTATCGGATTGAGGTGAAACTTATACCATTTCGAAGCTAAGAGAAAGGGATACAAGATTGAAGAAGGTCACTCAGTCCAGTTTGTAGTGCAACTAGGTCAAAAGATCAGTATACCAAACCAGCACCGTCAAAACAGGTTTACAAACCGCATTCTCGCTCAAATATCACAAGTCAGGCTCCCTAAGTCCAAATCAAGTGATTCCAAAGCCATCCGAAAACTAAGATACAAGGCTACAATTCTTAAGAAGACATCAACAACTAAATCAGAAGCATTCCCAATCAAATTAACCAATTACAGAGGCAATTATCAAGTTCGGGTAGAAACAGGGCAGCAGGGGTAAATCGGTCTTTTCACAGGCTACGTTGCTCTGATTGAGTTGAAATTTTGTAGGCACCTATAAAATATCATTCTATACAACTTTTATGTTTTATGCCAAGCCTGATTCGGCCTCTAACTATGAGTAACAGTACCGGGCAGAACTGAAACATGAAATTCCAGAAATCTGGAAATTTTGGTTTTCAATTGAATTTTCTTCCTTTCCTTGTTCCAATCACTACCAAAGCCCCTTATATAATCTTATATACAACATATACTAACCATACAACAAGTTTAGGCAGAAAATCATCAAACCCTAACTTGCATATATCATCCAAAATCATCACAACAACTTGTATAACTTGTAGTCTAATCAAAACATGAGCTAGATAACATCTTAAACCAGAAATTAAAAGAACAAGAACCATGATCAGATCTTATACCTCAAAACAAAGCTTGAAAGAGTGATACTTCACCACCTTTGGAAATTTTTAGTTCCCCTAGCTTCCCAAGCCCACAACTCACTCTTTAATCGGTTTAGAATTTTGATTCCTCACTTAGATGGTGCAAATCAAGAAGAAAATTGTTTTCTCTTGCTCCCCCTTTCTCTCTCTCTTGTCTCGGCCAAGCTCAAGGAAAAATGAAGAAGAAAGGCTGCTCTATGGTGATTAAAAGGCAAGAAGATTAGGATTAGTCTAAGCCACAAGTTTTGCCAACACTTGGATCAACCACAATCACAAAATTTTCTCTTTCTTCTCCTTGCACTTTTGGCCACAAATTTCGGTCAAAGGCAGCTGGAAATGAGGGGATATTTTGCTCAAATATCAATGAGCTCATGTGGTAAGAAAGTGGTGGTCCAGCGGTGCGTTCAATAGGTAGTGCGCGGTACACGTCGGTTCGCACCGTTTTTCCTTAAATCGCACGTATTAGGGTTTTTACTTCCTATTCACTAACCTTATATCATTGCTTCTAATCACATATTATTTCTCACCTAAAAGTCACTTTTAATCACCAAATTTGATCCTTGCTTCGTACCGAAAAATCATCCGGTGAAAAATCGCGAAAACCCTAATTTGCTCCAGTCTTGAAACCGAAAAGTGAAACCCTACTTTCTAGGTTCATTTGCACTTATTATGGAATTACTGGGTAGTAGGCTATAATAAATGAATAATTTCCAAATAAAAGGCATTTTTGAGAAAAATATAAGAAATTTGCGAGTCCTCACACTCTCTCCCCCTTAAAAGAATTTCGACCTCGAAATTCATACCTTCCGTCGCCTCGGAGGACCCCAGAACTCGGTGCTGATCTACGGCATAAACTTGTGTTGATACCTTTGTTCGGTTTCCTCTTTCATGAATTTGTTTCAGTTTGGTTCCTTCCACTTGTTGAGTACTACCCTCTCGTGGCTGTTCCTTCGGGCAATTGCTAAGTTGATGATTGCTACTCCCACAAATCAAACATTTTCCCCCTTTTCGCCAGCAATCATTCTCAGTGTGATTTGCCTTTCCACAGTATCCACAGGCCAATCGAGGAACTACTGTTGGATCTTCTCGAGAAATGTCCTTTGATCCGATCTGACTTCCTTTCATGGACCTTTCATCGACTGCTCTTAATGTCCAAGGTGGGCGAGGTGAATGGTTCACTTTTTGCACTTTGGAGAGCAGTATCTTTTCTCCAGATTCCTCAGGTATACTGCTGGATGTATCTCTTTTCCGCGTTTGAAAGGCTTTTACTTGGGCTTTCACATCCTCAATTCTTTGGGCCTTCTCAAGAGCCTCTGTAAACGTATTAACTTGAACTGCCGCTAATGCCTCCTGGATTTCCAAATTTAGTCCTTGTATAAATCGTCTTATTCTCCGTCGCTCCGTTACCACCAATTCGGAAGCGAATTTAGACAGTCTAGTAAATTTGGTCTCATATTCAGCCACACTTAGGGTTCCCTGACGCAACCCAATAAATTCGTCATCCCTCCTTTCTTGGACTAAAGGTGGGAGATACTTTTCATTAAATTCCCTTACAAAGTTCGCCCATGTCCATACCGTCTGTTCTCTTTCCCACTTGGCCTTAATTACATTCCACCACGCGCGGGCTGGTCCTTCGAATTGAAATACAGCAAAATTTACTTGTCTTTGCTCCGTGTAATTCAAAGCCGCGAAGATATTAATCATTGCCTCCAACCACTGCTCAGCTATATCTGGATCAGGCCCTCCTTGAAATTTCGGAGGTAGAAACTTTTGGAACCTCTCAAGAGCCTTATCCTCTCCGATCTCAGGATTCCGGGGTTGATTCACTGGCATTTGACCTTGTTGATCTACCAGTCGTGCCAGGATATTTGTCATTTGTTGCATCGCCGTCGCCATTTGATCTCCAGCCTCAACCCTCGGTCCCTGTTCTTGCTCGGCCACTGTTTCTCTTTCTTCTCTCGGTTCTTGAGCTTGCCTAGCTCCACGGCCACGACTAGCTCCACGTCCACGACTACGTCTCCCGTCCATATATATGTTTTCCCCCTCTCTTTTCTTTTCTTTTCCCCCAAAAAGGTAATTTAGTGAATAAACACAGTAAATTGACTACAGTAACAAATTCTAGCATTCCAAATACACAAATCAATATATACGCACATAACACGCCATATCAAGAAGACGGATAAGCAAATACACAAATACATATCAAGTTGGACAGATAACCATGTACACACAGGTATACTAACGTCATGTAGTAACAATATACAGGTAAATCAAAAGGAAAAGGTAAAGTCGTCCCAGTATCAGCCCGTCCGGTCTCTCACGTCACTTACTATCCAAACTAGATGTCCCTGACCTCTTGTGCTCATTCTAGTCAGACAAAGCCTGTTCATGTTCCCAAAATACAAGTCTCAAGTCCTTAGCAGCGCCGTAACTCTAGAGTACTCAGGCACGAGAATCCGAAATAAGATAATTCACATCTCGAGCTGCAGTCCCAAGAGTAAACTATCTACAATCGGAATTCCTACCTGACATACCTATCTATGGTCCTCAGATACCATGAGAAAGATTTAAGACCTATAACATTCGCAATTCATAGCTTCACTTAGTCCTTCATACTTATTCACCACTTAGTCCAGGGTCACTCCGCACAGAGACCACGCGAAGCAGCTATAGGTTTTATCCCTCAATCGCTTAACTTTCAAGTCAAATCGAATCCCACAGTCCGGCATCCTAAACTTCAAGCCCAGGATACACTACAGATATCTGAAGCCTAAGCTCTGATACCACCTGTGACGGCTCCACCTTTCCCTAGGGCGTACCCCAGGGTTCGGCGGACCGCCTGCCCAACTCTCGCCGGGACTCACTCATTCACTACAGTCCTCACTTAAAATCTGAATAAATCACAAGAATAAATAGGGCAACGATCCAGAACTTAAAGCGAAACTTATATACATTGCCATCCCCAAAAGGGAGTGTAAAGATCGAATATACAAAGGTTCTCAATCCTTCATACGTCCAGCCCGTGCCAAGCACTGGGCGAGAACCACTACAAAAGAAACAAAAGAAACAAAAGAACTAGACTGGCTAGTCTATGCTCTCATTCTGCTCGCCGTCCCCTGTTAAGGAAAACAAAACTAAAGGGGTGAGCTAAAAGCTCAGTGAGGTTCCGAACAGATAATCAAACAATCAATTCAATACATTAAACATGGAGTATCAATAATTCAAGAAACATTTACAATGGAAAGCGATAGTAACATTCATTAAAAGGATACGGGCTCACATGGAGCTATTCGTTCGTTCGTTCGTTCTCCAGACATTTCCCCTTATTCCTCCAATTATTTGAAAATTTCCTTTTTGAGAAGTAAACCCTCGTGCCTTCGTTCGTTCATTCATCCCCTTCCGGACGTTGACCGGACTCCACCCATCCGGACGTTGGCCGGACTCCACCCATCCGGACGTAGCCGGACTACAAGGTAATACTCGAATACACCAAATTCACCCAGGGTCACCATATCGCCCGACCGAGTCCGCTTCTGGCTCGAGTCGATCGGTAACGAAGGGCAGGGCCCAGTTCAGCCAAACGGCTTACATTCATGCGCAACTAGCATTTAATCATTTAATCATTGAAAATTTCACATTTATTTAGGTCGAGTGCGATAAAGTACACACTCGCCTAGAAAACTCGTTTTAACAATCATTAAAAGCACTTAACACATTATCAATCAATAATAACAAGCCAATAAGTCAAGGAAATATAACAAACAAAGAACACTCACCTAGTTATGCAAAATAACGTGCAAAATATCCTTCCGGATATTACCCTTAGCCACCAATGAAACCTAAGATTGAACAAGAGAACATATTACAGTTTATCGAGCAAAACATTTAAGGGGAAACGAAGAAACCCGACTAATTAGGAGTAAAACGTGTAAAGATAACTTTCAAGTAAAAATAGGGTTGTTTGGACCCAAGGATGAAAATAACTAGGGTTTCAAAATCAATCGCAAAACCAAGCTCAAAAGGCTTATAGAATTCCAACGGAAAACATTTGACTAACGACAAATCAAAAGACAAATAGATAGGCTAAGAAAATATTCTTTCGGAATCGTAAAGAATCGTTTGTATGACTAAAAGTCACTATATATTCAAGTAGAGGTTATATAACAAGGGTTTTGATGAAAATCATATGGAAAAGGAAGACTCTTAAAACCGTACTTGAAAGTAGTTCACTTGTGGCCGATAAAACCCTAACTCATACTTCTATATTTTGGGTACAGAGTAAGTAAACATTTGGCGTTTCAAATTGAAGAGGTATCATGTTTTGGAATGGTAAAACGATCATAGTATTTGCCAAACGAAAATATACAAATTCAAATAGAAACTTAGTCCTTGAGCGAAAATTTGGGCAGCACGCCCTTTGTGTTTACCTAATTTTCCAGCCATTTTGGCTTCATTATTTTTCTCATTCAAGCCCAAGTTTATACACAACACAAATGCATTTCAATAGCCGTTCCATAGGCTCAAGACAATACAAGGACATAAATCAACTAATAACAAATGCGGAAATGAAGTTTACAAAAAAAACAGATTTGATAGGGTTTTGCGGAATGGGCACATCCGAGGCTACGCTTATCGGATTGAGGTGAAACTTATACCATTTCGAAGCTAAGAGAAAGGGATACAAGATTGAAGAAGGTCACTCAGTCCAGTTTGTAGTGCAACTAGGTCAAAAGATCAGTATACCAAACCAGCACCGTCAAAACAGGTTTACAAACCGCATTCTCGCTCAAATATCACAAGTCAGGCTCCCTAAGTCCAAATCAAGTGATTCCAAAGCCATCCGAAAACTAAGATACAAGGCTACAATTCTTAAGAAGACATCAACAACTAAATCAGAAGCATTCCCAATCAAATTAACCAATTACAGAGGCAATTATCAAGTTCGGGTAGAAACAGGGCAGCAGGGGTAAATCGGTCTTTTCACAGGCTACGTTGCTCTGATTGAGTTGAAATTTTGTAGGCACCTATAAAATATCATTCTATACAACTTTTATGTTTTATGCCAAGCCTGATTCGGCCTCTAACTATGAGTAACAGTACCGGGCAGAACTGAAACATGAAATTCCAGAAATCTGGAAATTTTGGTTTTCAATTGAATTTTCTTCCTTTCCTTGTTCCAATCACTACCAAAGCCCCTTATATAATCTTATATACAACATATACTAACCATACAACAAGTTTAGGCAGAAAATCATCAAACCCTAACTTGCATATATCATCCAAAATCATCACAACAACTTGTATAACTTGTAGTCTAATCAAAACATGAGCTAGATAACATCTTAAACCAGAAATTAAAAGAACAAGAACCATGATCAGATCTTATACCTCAAAACAAAGCTTGAAAGAGTGATACTTCACCACCTTTGGAAATTTTTAGTTCCCCTAGCTTCCCAAGCCCACAACTCACTCTTTAATCGGTTTAGAATTTTGATTCCTCACTTAGATGGTGCAAATCAAGAAGAAAATTGTTTTCTCTTGCTCCCCCTTTCTCTCTCTCTTGTCTCGGCCAAGCTCAAGGAAAAATGAAGAAGAAAGGCTGCTCTATGGTGATTAAAAGGCAAGAAGATTAGGATTAGTCTAAGCCACAAGTTTTGCCAACACTTGGATCAACCACAATCACAAAATTTTCTCTTTCTTCTCCTTGCACTTTTGGCCACAAATTTCGGTCAAAGGCAGCTGGAAATGAGGGGATATTTTGCTCAAATATCAATGAGCTCATGTGGTAAGAAAGTGGTGGTCCAGCGGTGCGTTCAATAGGTAGTGCGCGGTACACGTCGGTTCGCACCGTTTTTCCTTAAATCGCACGTATTAGGGTTTTTACTTCCTATTCACTAACCTTATATCATTGCTTCTAATCACATATTATTTCTCACCTAAAAGTCACTTTTAATCACCAAATTTGATCCTTGCTTCGTACCGAAAAATCATCCGGTGAAAAATCGCGAAAACCCTAATTTGCTCCAGTCTTGAAACCGAAAAGTGAAACCCTACTTTCTAGGTTCATTTGCACTTATTATGGAATTACTGGGTAGTAGGCTATAATAAATGAATAATTTCCAAATAAAAGGCATTTTTGAGAAAAATATAAGAAATTTGCGAGTCCTCACACTCTCTCCCCCTTAAAAGAATTTCGACCTCGAAATTCATACCTTCCGTCGCCTCGGAGGACCCCAGAACTCGGTGCTGATCTACGGCATAAACTTGTGTTGATACCTTTGTTCGGTTTCCTCTTTCATGAATTTGTTTCAGTTTGGTTCCTTCCACTTGTTGAGTACTACCCTCTCGTGGCTGTTCCTTCGGGCAATTGCTAAGTTGATGATTGCTACTCCCACAAATCAAACATTTTCCCCCTTTTCGCCAGCAATCATTCTCAGTGTGATTTGCCTTTCCACAGTATCCACAGGCCAATCGAGGAACTACTGTTGGATCTTCTCGAGAAATGTCCTTTGATCCGATCTGACTTCCTTTCATGGACCTTTCATCGACTGCTCTTAATGTCCAAGGTGGGCGAGGTGAATGGTTCACTTTTTGCACTTTGGAGAGCAGTATCTTTTCTCCAGATTCCTCAGGTATACTGCTGGATGTATCTCTTTTCCGCGTTTGAAAGGCTTTTACTTGGGCTTTCACATCCTCAATTCTTTGGGCCTTCTCAAGAGCCTCTGTAAACGTATTAACTTGAACTGCCGCTAATGCCTCCTGGATTTCCAAATTTAGTCCTTGTATAAATCGTCTTATTCTCCGTCGCTCCGTTACCACCAATTCGGAAGCGAATTTAGACAGTCTAGTAAATTTGGTCTCATATTCAGCCACACTTAGGGTTCCCTGACGCAACCCAATAAATTCGTCATCCCTCCTTTCTTGGACTAAAGGTGGGAGATACTTTTCATTAAATTCCCTTACAAAGTTCGCCCATGTCCATACCGTCTGTTCTCTTTCCCACTTGGCCTTAATTACATTCCACCACGCGCGGGCTGGTCCTTCGAATTGAAATACAGCAAAATTTACTTGTCTTTGCTCCGTGTAATTCAAAGCCGCGAAGATATTAATCATTGCCTCCAACCACTGCTCAGCTATAT
This sequence comes from Coffea arabica, assembly GCF_036785885.1. Lineage (NCBI taxonomy): Eukaryota > Viridiplantae > Streptophyta > Magnoliopsida > Gentianales > Rubiaceae > Coffea > Coffea arabica. The sequence goes on along the minus strand of NC_092311.1, from coordinate 22,173,834 downwards.
CTGGATCAGGCCCTCCTTGAAATTTCGGAGGTAGAAACTTTTGGAACCTCTCAAGAGCCTTATCCTCTCCGATCTCAGGATTCCGGGGTTGATTCACTGGCATTTGACCTTGTTGATCTACCAGTCGTGCCAGGATATTTGTCATTTGTTGCATCGCCGTCGCCATTTGATCTCCAGCCTCAACCCTCGGTCCCTGTTCTTGCTCGGCCACTGTTTCTCTTTCTTCTCTCGGTTCTTGAGCTTGCCTAGCTCCACGGCCACGACTAGCTCCACGTCCACGACTACGTCTCCCGTCCATATATATGTTTTCCCCCTCTCTTTTCTTTTCTTTTCCCCCAAAAAGGTAATTTAGTGAATAAACACAGTAAATTGACTACAGTAACAAATTCTAGCATTCCAAATACACAAATCAATATATACGCACATAACACGCCATATCAAGAAGACGGATAAGCAAATACACAAATACATATCAAGTTGGACAGATAACCATGTACACACAGGTATACTAACGTCATGTAGTAACAATATACAGGTAAATCAAAAGGAAAAGGTAAAGTCGTCCCAGTATCAGCCCGTCCGGTCTCTCACGTCACTTACTATCCAAACTAGATGTCCCTGACCTCTTGTGCTCATTCTAGTCAGACAAAGCCTGTTCATGTTCCCAAAATACAAGTCTCAAGTCCTTAGCAGCGCCGTAACTCTAGAGTACTCAGGCACGAGAATCCGAAATAAGATAATTCACATCTCGAGCTGCAGTCCCAAGAGTAAACTATCTACAATCGGAATTCCTACCTGACATACCTATCTATGGTCCTCAGATACCATGAGAAAGATTTAAGACCTATAACATTCGCAATTCATAGCTTCACTTAGTCCTTCATACTTATTCACCACTTAGTCCAGGGTCACTCCGCACAGAGACCACGCGAAGCAGCTATAGGTTTTATCCCTCAATCGCTTAACTTTCAAGTCAAATCGAATCCCACAGTCCGGCATCCTAAACTTCAAGCCCAGGATACACTACAGATATCTGAAGCCTAAGCTCTGATACCACCTGTGACGGCTCCACCTTTCCCTAGGGCGTACCCCAGGGTTCGGCGGACCGCCTGCCCAACTCTCGCCGGGACTCACTCATTCACTACAGTCCTCACTTAAAATCTGAATAAATCACAAGAATAAATAGGGCAACGATCCAGAACTTAAAGCGAAACTTATATACATTGCCATCCCCAAAAGGGAGTGTAAAGATCGAATATACAAAGGTTCTCAATCCTTCATACGTCCAGCCCGTGCCAAGCACTGGGCGAGAACCACTACAAAAGAAACAAAAGAAACAAAAGAACTAGACTGGCTAGTCTATGCTCTCATTCTGCTCGCCGTCCCCTGTTAAGGAAAACAAAACTAAAGGGGTGAGCTAAAAGCTCAGTGAGGTTCCGAACAGATAATCAAACAATCAATTCAATACATTAAACATGGAGTATCAATAATTCAAGAAACATTTACAATGGAAAGCGATAGTAACATTCATTAAAAGGATACGGGCTCACATGGAGCTATTCGTTCGTTCGTTCGTTCTCCAGACATTTCCCCTTATTCCTCCAATTATTTGAAAATTTCCTTTTTGAGAAGTAAACCCTCGTGCCTTCGTTCGTTCATTCATCCCCTTCCGGACGTTGACCGGACTCCACCCATCCGGACGTTGGCCGGACTCCACCCATCCGGACGTAGCCGGACTACAAGGTAATACTCGAATACACCAAATTCACCCAGGGTCACCATATCGCCCGACCGAGTCCGCTTCTGGCTCGAGTCGATCGGTAACGAAGGGCAGGGCCCAGTTCAGCCAAACGGCTTACATTCATGCGCAACTAGCATTTAATCATTTAATCATTGAAAATTTCACATTTATTTAGGTCGAGTGCGATAAAGTACACACTCGCCTAGAAAACTCGTTTTAACAATCATTAAAAGCACTTAACACATTATCAATCAATAATAACAAGCCAATAAGTCAAGGAAATATAACAAACAAAGAACACTCACCTAGTTATGCAAAATAACGTGCAAAATATCCTTCCGGATATTACCCTTAGCCACCAATGAAACCTAAGATTGAACAAGAGAACATATTACAGTTTATCGAGCAAAACATTTAAGGGGAAACGAAGAAACCCGACTAATTAGGAGTAAAACGTGTAAAGATAACTTTCAAGTAAAAATAGGGTTGTTTGGACCCAAGGATGAAAATAACTAGGGTTTCAAAATCAATCGCAAAACCAAGCTCAAAAGGCTTATAGAATTCCAACGGAAAACATTTGACTAACGACAAATCAAAAGACAAATAGATAGGCTAAGAAAATATTCTTTCGGAATCGTAAAGAATCGTTTGTATGACTAAAAGTCACTATATATTCAAGTAGAGGTTATATAACAAGGGTTTTGATGAAAATCATATGGAAAAGGAAGACTCTTAAAACCGTACTTGAAAGTAGTTCACTTGTGGCCGATAAAACCCTAACTCATACTTCTATATTTTGGGTACAGAGTAAGTAAACATTTGGCGTTTCAAATTGAAGAGGTATCATGTTTTGGAATGGTAAAACGATCATAGTATTTGCCAAACGAAAATATACAAATTCAAATAGAAACTTAGTCCTTGAGCGAAAATTTGGGCAGCACGCCCTTTGTGTTTACCTAATTTTCCAGCCATTTTGGCTTCATTATTTTTCTCATTCAAGCCCAAGTTTATACACAACACAAATGCATTTCAATAGCCGTTCCATAGGCTCAAGACAATACAAGGACATAAATCAACTAATAACAAATGCGGAAATGAAGTTTACAAAAAAAACAGATTTGATAGGGTTTTGCGGAATGGGCACATCCGAGGCTACGCTTATCGGATTGAGGTGAAACTTATACCATTTCGAAGCTAAGAGAAAGGGATACAAGATTGAAGAAGGTCACTCAGTCCAGTTTGTAGTGCAACTAGGTCAAAAGATCAGTATACCAAACCAGCACCGTCAAAACAGGTTTACAAACCGCATTCTCGCTCAAATATCACAAGTCAGGCTCCCTAAGTCCAAATCAAGTGATTCCAAAGCCATCCGAAAACTAAGATACAAGGCTACAATTCTTAAGAAGACATCAACAACTAAATCAGAAGCATTCCCAATCAAATTAACCAATTACAGAGGCAATTATCAAGTTCGGGTAGAAACAGGGCAGCAGGGGTAAATCGGTCTTTTCACAGGCTACGTTGCTCTGATTGAGTTGAAATTTTGTAGGCACCTATAAAATATCATTCTATACAACTTTTATGTTTTATGCCAAGCCTAATTCGGCCTCTAACTATGAGTAACAGTACCGGGCAGAACTGAAACATGAAATTCCAGAAATCTGGAAATTTTGGTTTTCAATTGAATTTTCTTCCTTTCCTTGTTCCAATCACTACCAAAGCCCCTTATATAATCTTATATACAACATATACTAACCATACAACAAGTTTAGGCAGAAAATCATCAAACCCTAACTTGCATATATCATCCAAAATCATCACAACAACTTGTATAACTTGTAGTCTAATCAAAACATGAGCTAGATAACATCTTAAACCAGAAATTAAAAGAACAAGAACCATGATCAGATCTTATACCTCAAAACAAAGCTTGAAAGAGTGATACTTCACCACCTTTGGAAATTTTTAGTTCCCCTAGCTTCCCAAGCCCACAACTCACTCTTTAATCGGTTTAGAATTTTGATTCCTCACTTAGATGGTGCAAATCAAGAAGAAAATTGTTTTCTCTTGCTCCCCCTTTCTCTCTCTCTTGTCTCGGCCAAGCTCAAGGAAAAATGAAGAAGAAAGGCTGCTCTATGGTGATTAAAAGGCAAGAAGATTAGGATTAGTCTAAGCCACAAGTTTTGCCAACACTTGGATCAACCACAATCACAAAATTTTCTCTTTCTTCTCCTTGCACTTTTGGCCACAAATTTCGGTCAAAGGCAGCTGGAAATGAGGGGATATTTTGCTCAAATATCAATGAGCTCATGTGGTAAGAAAGTGGTGGTCCAGCGGTGCGTTCAATAGGTAGTGCGCGGTACACGTCGGTTCGCACCGTTTTTCCTTAAATCGCACGTATTAGGGTTTTTACTTCCTATTCACTAACCTTATATCATTGCTTCTAATCACATATTATTTCTCACCTAAAAGTCACTTTTAATCACCAAATTTGATCCTTGCTTCGTACCGAAAAATCATCCGGTGAAAAATCGCGAAAACCCTAATTTGCTCCAGTCTTGAAACCGAAAAGTGAAACCCTACTTTCTAGGTTCATTTGCACTTATTATGGAATTACTGGGTAGTAGGCTATAATAAATGAATAATTTCCAAATAAAAGGCATTTTTGAGAAAAATATAAGAAATTTGCGAGTCCTCACACTCTCTCCCCCTTAAAAGAATTTCGACCTCGAAATTCATACCTTCCGTCGCCTCGGAGGACCCCAGAACTCGGTGCTGATCTACGGCATAAACTTGTGTTGATACCTTTGTTCGGTTTCCTCTTTCATGAATTTGTTTCAGTTTGGTTCCTTCCACTTGTTGAGTACTACCCTCTCGTGGCTGTTCCTTCGGGCAATTGCTAAGTTGATGATTGCTACTCCCACAAATCAAACATTTTCCCCCTTTTCGCCAGCAATCATTCTCAGTGTGATTTGCCTTTCCACAGTATCCACAGGCCAATCGAGGAACTACTGTTGGATCTTCTCGAGAAATGTCCTTTGATCCGATCTGACTTCCTTTCATGGACCTTTCATCGACTGCTCTTAATGTCCAAGGTGGGCGAGGTGAATGGTTCACTTTTTGCACTTTGGAGAGCAGTATCTTTTCTCCAGATTCCTCAGGTATACTGCTGGATGTATCTCTTTTCCGCGTTTGAAAGGCTTTTACTTGGGCTTTCACATCCTCAATTCTTTGGGCCTTCTCAAGAGCCTCTGTAAACGTATTAACTTGAACTGCCGCTAATGCCTCCTGGATTTCCAAATTTAGTCCTTGTATAAATCGTCTTATTCTCCGTCGCTCCGTTACCACCAATTCGGAAGCGAATTTAGACAGTCTAGTAAATTTGGTCTCATATTCAGCCACACTTAGGGTTCCCTGACGCAACCCAATAAATTCGTCATCCCTCCTTTCTTGGACTAAAGGTGGGAGATACTTTTCATTAAATTCCCTTACAAAGTTCGCCCATGTCCATACCGTCTGTTCTCTTTCCCACTTGGCCTTAATTACATTCCACCACGCGCGGGCTGGTCCTTCGAATTGAAATACAGCAAAATTTACTTGTCTTTGCTCCGTGTAATTCAAAGCCGCGAAGATATTAATCATTGCCTCCAACCACTGCTCAGCTATATCTGGATCAGGCCCTCCTTGAAATTTCGGAGGTAGAAACTTTTGGAACCTCTCAAGAGCCTTATCCTCTCCGATCTCAGGATTCCGGGGTTGATTCACTGGCATTTGACCTTGTTGATCTACCAGTCGTGCCAGGATATTTGTCATTTGTTGCATCGCCGTCGCCATTTGATCTCCAGCCTCAACCCTCGGTCCCTGTTCTTGCTCGGCCACTGTTTCTCTTTCTTCTCTCGGTTCTTGAGCTTGCCTAGCTCCACGGCCACGACTAGCTCCACGTCCACGACTACGTCTCCCGTCCATATATATGTTTTCCCCCTCTCTTTTCTTTTCTTTTCCCCCAAAAAGGTAATTTAGTGAATAAACACAGTAAATTGACTACAGTAACAAATTCTAGCATTCCAAATACACAAATCAATATATACGCACATAACACGCCATATCAAGAAGACGGATAAGCAAATACACAAATACATATCAAGTTGGACAGATAACCATGTACACACAGGTATACTAACGTCATGTAGTAACAATATACAGGTAAATCAAAAGGAAAAGGTAAAGTCGTCCCAGTATCAGCCCGTCCGGTCTCTCACGTCACTTACTATCCAAACTAGATGTCCCTGACCTCTTGTGCTCATTCTAGTCAGACAAAGCCTGTTCATGTTCCCAAAATACAAGTCTCAAGTCCTTAGCAGCGCCGTAACTCTAGAGTACTCAGGCACGAGAATCCGAAATAAGATAATTCACATCTCGAGCTGCAGTCCCAAGAGTAAACTATCTACAATCGGAATTCCTACCTGACATACCTATCTATGGTCCTCAGATACCATGAGAAAGATTTAAGACCTATAACATTCGCAATTCATAGCTTCACTTAGTCCTTCATACTTATTCACCACTTAGTCCAGGGTCACTCCGCACAGAGACCACGCGAAGCAGCTATAGGTTTTATCCCTCAATCGCTTAACTTTCAAGTCAAATCGAATCCCACAGTCCGGCATCCTAAACTTCAAGCCCAGGATACACTACAGATATCTGAAGCCTAAGCTCTGATACCACCTGTGACGGCTCCACCTTTCCCTAGGGCGTACCCCAGGGTTCGGCGGACCGCCTGCCCAACTCTCGCCGGGACTCACTCATTCACTACAGTCCTCACTTAAAATCTGAATAAATCACAAGAATAAATAGGGCAACGATCCAGAACTTAAAGCGAAACTTATATACATTGCCATCCCCAAAAGGGAGTGTAAAGATCGAATATACAAAGGTTCTCAATCCTTCATACGTCCAGCCCGTGCCAAGCACTGGGCGAGAACCACTACAAAAGAAACAAAAGAAACAAAAGAACTAGACTGGCTAGTCTATGCTCTCATTCTGCTCGCCGTCCCCTGTTAAGGAAAACAAAACTAAAGGGGTGAGCTAAAAGCTCAGTGAGGTTCCGAACAGATAATCAAACAATCAATTCAATACATTAAACATGGAGTATCAATAATTCAAGAAACATTTACAATGGAAAGCGATAGTAACATTCATTAAAAGGATACGGGCTCACATGGAGCTATTCGTTCGTTCGTTCGTTCTCCAGACATTTCCCCTTATTCCTCCAATTATTTGAAAATTTCCTTTTTGAGAAGTAAACCCTCGTGCCTTCGTTCGTTCATTCATCCCCTTCCGGACGTTGACCGGACTCCACCCATCCGGACGTTGGCCGGACTCCACCCATCCGGACGTAGCCGGACTACAAGGTAATACTCGAATACACCAAATTCACCCAGGGTCACCATATCGCCCGACCGAGTCCGCTTCTGGCTCGAGTCGATCGGTAACGAAGGGCAGGGCCCAGTTCAGCCAAACGGCTTACATTCATGCGCAACTAGCATTTAATCATTTAATCATTGAAAATTTCACATTTATTTAGGTCGAGTGCGATAAAGTACACACTCGCCTAGAAAACTCGTTTTAACAATCATTAAAAGCACTTAACACATTATCAATCAATAATAACAAGCCAATAAGTCAAGGAAATATAACAAACAAAGAACACTCACCTAGTTATGCAAAATAACGTGCAAAATATCCTTCCGGATATTACCCTTAGCCACCAATGAAACCTAAGATTGAACAAGAGAACATATTACAGTTTATCGAGCAAAACATTTAAGGGGAAACGAAGAAACCCGACTAATTAGGAGTAAAACGTGTAAAGATAACTTTCAAGTAAAAATAGGGTTGTTTGGACCCAAGGATGAAAATAACTAGGGTTTCAAAATCAATCGCAAAACCAAGCTCAAAAGGCTTATAGAATTCCAACGGAAAACATTTGACTAACGACAAATCAAAAGACAAATAGATAGGCTAAGAAAATATTCTTTCGGAATCGTAAAGAATCGTTTGTATGACTAAAAGTCACTATATATTCAAGTAGAGGTTATATAACAAGGGTTTTGATGAAAATCATATGGAAAAGGAAGACTCTTAAAACCGTACTTGAAAGTAGTTCACTTGTGGCCGATAAAACCCTAACTCATACTTCTATATTTTGGGTACAGAGTAAGTAAACATTTGGCGTTTCAAATTGAAGAGGTATCATGTTTTGGAATGGTAAAACGATCATAGTATTTGCCAAACGAAAATATACAAATTCAAATAGAAACTTAGTCCTTGAGCGAAAATTTGGGCAGCACGCCCTTTGTGTTTACCTAATTTTCCAGCCATTTTGGCTTCATTATTTTTCTCATTCAAGCCCAAGTTTATACACAACACAAATGCATTTCAATAGCCGTTCCATAGGCTCAAGACAATACAAGGACATAAATCAACTAATAACAAATGCGGAAATGAAGTTTACAAAAAAAACAGATTTGATAGGGTTTTGCGGAATGGGCACATCCGAGGCTACGCTTATCGGATTGAGGTGAAACTTATACCATTTCGAAGCTAAGAGAAAGGGATACAAGATTGAAGAAGGTCACTCAGTCCAGTTTGTAGTGCAACTAGGTCAAAAGATCAGTATACCAAACCAGCACCGTCAAAACAGGTTTACAAACCGCATTCTCGCTCAAATATCACAAGTCAGGCTCCCTAAGTCCAAATCAAGTGATTCCAAAGCCATCCGAAAACTAAGATACAAGGCTACAATTCTTAAGAAGACATCAACAACTAAATCAGAAGCATTCCCAATCAAATTAACCAATTACAGAGGCAATTATCAAGTTCGGGTAGAAACAGGGCAGCAGGGGTAAATCGGTCTTTTCACAGGCTACGTTGCTCTGATTGAGTTGAAATTTTGTAGGCACCTATAAAATATCATTCTATACAACTTTTATGTTTTATGCCAAGCCTAATTCGGCCTCTAACTATGAGTAACAGTACCGGGCAGAACTGAAACATGAAATTCCAGAAATCTGGAAATTTTGGTTTTCAATTGAATTTTCTTCCTTTCCTTGTTCCAATCACTACCAAAGCCCCTTATATAATCTTATATACAACATATACTAACCATACAACAAGTTTAGGCAGAAAATCATCAAACCCTAACTTGCATATATCATCCAAAATCATCACAACAACTTGTATAACTTGTAGTCTAATCAAAACATGAGCTAGATAACATCTTAAACCAGAAATTAAAAGAACAAGAACCATGATCAGATCTTATACCTCAAAACAAAGCTTGAAAGAGTGATACTTCACCACCTTTGGAAATTTTTAGTTCCCCTAGCTTCCCAAGCCCACAACTCACTCTTTAATCGGTTTAGAATTTTGATTCCTCACTTAGATGGTGCAAATCAAGAAGAAAATTGTTTTCTCTTGCTCCCCCTTTCTCTCTCTCTTGTCTCGGCCAAGCTCAAGGAAAAATGAAGAAGAAAGGCTGCTCTATGGTGATTAAAAGGCAAGAAGATTAGGATTAGTCTAAGCCACAAGTTTTGCCAACACTTGGATCAACCACAATCACAAAATTTTCTCTTTCTTCTCCTTGCACTTTTGGCCACAAATTTCGGTCAAAGGCAGCTGGAAATGAGGGGATATTTTGCTCAAATATCAATGAGCTCATGTGGTAAGAAAGTGGTGGTCCAGCGGTGCGTTCAATAGGTAGTGCGCGGTACACGTCGGTTCGCACCGTTTTTCCTTAAATCGCACGTATTAGGGTTTTTACTTCCTATTCACTAACCTTATATCATTGCTTCTAATCACATATTATTTCTCACCTAAAAGTCACTTTTAATCACCAAATTTGATCCTTGCTTCGTACCGAAAAATCATCCGGTGAAAAATCGCGAAAACCCTAATTTGCTCCAGTCTTGAAACCGAAAAGTGAAACCCTACTTTCTAGGTTCATTTGCACTTATTATGGAATTACTGGGTAGTAGGCTATAATAAATGAATAATTTCCAAATAAAAGGCATTTTTGAGAAAAATATAAGAAATTTGCGAGTCCTCACACTCTCTCCCCCTTAAAAGAATTTCGACCTCGAAATTCATACCTTCCGTCGCCTCGGAGGACCCCAGAACTCGGTGCTGATCTACGGCATAAACTTGTGTTGATACCTTTGTTCGGTTTCCTCTTTCATGAATTTGTTTCAGTTTGGTTCCTTCCACTTGTTGAGTACTACCCTCTCGTGGCTGTTTCTTCGGGCAATTGCTAAGTTGATGATTGCTACTCCCACAAATCAAACATTTTCCCCCTTTTCGCCAGCAATCATTCTCAGTGTGATTTGCCTTTCCACAGTATCCACAGGCCAATCGAGGAACTACTGTTGGATCTTCTCGAGAAATGTCCTTTGATCCGATCTGACTTCCTTTCATGGACCTTTCATCGACTGCTCTTAATGTCCAAGGTGGGCGAGGTGAATGGTTCACTTTTTGCACTTTGGAGAGCAGTATCTTTTCTCCAGATTCCTCAGGTATACTGCTGGATGTATCTCTTTTCCGCGTTTGAAAGGCTTTTACTTGGGCTTTCACATCCTCAATTCTTTGGGCCTTCTCAAGAGCCTCTGTAAACGTATTAACTTGAACTGCCGCTAATGCCTCCTGGATTTCCAAATTTAGTCCTTGTATAAATCGTCTTATTCTCCGTCGCTCCGTTACCACCAATTCGGAAGCGAATTTAGACAGTCTAGTAAATTTGGTCTCATATTCAGCCACACTTAGGGTTCCCTGACGCAACCCAATAAATTCGTCATCCCTCCTTTCTTGGACTAAAGGTGGGAGATACTTTTCATTAAATTCCCTTACAAAGTTCGCCCATGTCCATACCGTCTGTTCTCTTTCCCACTTGGCCTTAATTACATTCCACCACGCGCGGGCTGGTCCTTCGAATTGAAATACAGCAAAATTTACTTGTCTTTGCTCCGTGTAATTCAAAGCCGCGAAGATATTAATCATTGCCTCCAACCACTGCTCAGCTATATCTGGATCAGGCCCTCCTTGAAATTTCGGAGGTAGAAACTTTTGGAACCTCTCAAGAGCCTTATCCTCTCCGATCTCAGGATTCCGGGGTTGATTCACTGGCATTTGACCTTGTTGATCTACCAGTCGTGCCAGGATATTTGTCATTTGTTGCATCGCCGTCGCCATTTGATCTCCAGCCTCAACCCTCGGTCCCTGTTCTTGCTCGGCCACTGTTTCTCTTTCTTCTCTCGGTTCTTGAGCTTGCCTAGCTCCACGGCCACGACTAGCTCCACGTCCACGACTACGTCTCCCGTCCATATATATGTTTTCCCCCTCTCTTTTCTTTTCTTTTCCCCCAAAAAGGTAATTTAGTGAATAAACACAGTAAATTGACTACAGTAACAAATTCTAGCATTCCAAATACACAAATCAATATATACGCACATAACACGCCATATCAAGAAGACGGATAAGCAAATACACAAATACATATCAAGTTGGACAGATAACCATGTACACACAGGTATACTAACGTCATGTAGTAACAATATACAGGTAAATCAAAAGGAAAAGGTAAAGTCGTCCCAGTATCAGCCCGTCCGGTCTCTCACGTCACTTACTATCCAAACTAGATGTCCCTGACCTCTTGTGCTCATTCTAGTCAGACAAAGCCTGTTCATGTTCCCAAAATACAAGTCTCAAGTCCTTAGCAGCGCCGTAACTCTAGAGTACTCAGGCACGAGAATCCGAAATAAGATAATTCACATCTCGAGCTGCAGTCCCAAGAGTAAACTATCTACAATCGGAATTCCTACCTGACATACCTATCTATGGTCCTCAGATACCATGAGAAAGATTTAAGACCTATAACATTCGCAATTCATAGCTTCACTTAGTCCTTCATACTTATTCACCACTTAGTCCAGGGTCACTCCGCACAGAGACCACGCGAAGCAGCTATAGGTTTTATCCCTCAATCGCTTAACTTTCAAGTCAAATCGAATCCCACAGTCCGGCATCCTAAACTTCAAGCCCAGGATACACTACAGATATCTGAAGCCTAAGCTCTGATACCACCTGTGACGGCTCCACCTTTCCCTAGGGCGTACCCCAGGGTTCGGCGGACCGCCTGCCCAACTCTCGCCGGGACTCACTCATTCACTACAGTCCTCACTTAAAATCTGAATAAATCACAAGAATAAATAGGGCAACGATCCAGAACTTAAAGCGAAACTTATATACATTGCCATCCCCAAAAGGGAGTGTAAAGATCGAATATACAAAGGTTCTCAATCCTTCATACGTCCAGCCCGTGCCAAGCACTGGGCGAGAACCACTACAAAAGAAACAAAAGAAACAAAAGAACTAGACTGGCTAGTCTATGCTCTCATTCTGCTCGCCGTCCCCTGTTAAGGAAAACAAAACTAAAGGGGTGAGCTAAAAGCTCAGTGAGGTTCCGAACAGATAATCAAACAATCAATTCAATACATTAAACATGGAGTATCAATAATTCAAGAAACATTTACAATGGAAAGCGATAGTAACATTCATTAAAAGGATACGGGCTCACATGGAGCTATTCGTTCGTTCGTTCGTTCTCCAGACATTTCCCCTTATTCCTCCAATTATTTGAAAATTTCCTTTTTGAGAAGTAAACCCTCGTGCCTTCGTTCGTTCATTCATCCCCTTCCGGACGTTGACCGGACTCCACCCATCCGGACGTTGGCCGGACTCCACCCATCCGGACGTAGCCGGACTACAAGGTAATACTCGAATACACCAAATTCACCCAGGGTCACCATATCGCCCGACCGAGTCCGCTTCTGGCTCGAGTCGATCGGTAACGAAGGGCAGGGCCCAGTTCAGCCAAACGGCTTACATTCATGCGCAACTAGCATTTAATCATTTAATCATTGAAAATTTCACATTTATTTAGGTCGAGTGCGATAAAGTACACACTCGCCTAGAAAACTCGTTTTAACAATCATTAAAAGCACTTAACACATTATCAATCAATAATAACAAGCCAATAAGTCAAGGAAATATAACAAACAAAGAACACTCACCTAGTTATGCAAAATAACGTGCAAAATATCCTTCCGGATATTACCCTTAGCCACCAATGAAACCTAAGATTGAACAAGAGAACATATTACAGTTTATCGAGCAAAACATTTAAGGGGAAACGAAGAAACCCGACTAATTAGGAGTAAAACGTGTAAAGATAACTTTCAAGTAAAAATAGGGTTGTTTGGACCCAAGGATGAAAATAACTAGGGTTTCAAAATCAATCGCAAAACCAAGCTCAAAAGGCTTATAGAATTCCAACGGAAAACATTTGACTAACGACAAATCAAAAGACAAATAGATAGGCTAAGAAAATATTCTTTCGGAATCGTAAAGAATCGTTTGTATGACTAAAAGTCACTATATATTCAAGTAGAGGTTATATAACAAGGGTTTTGATGAAAATCATATGGAAAAGGAAGACTCTTAAAACCGTACTTGAAAGTAGTTCACTTGTGGCCGATAAAACCCTAACTCATACTTCTATATTTTGGGTACAGAGTAAGTAAACATTTGGCGTTTCAAATTGAAGAGGTATCATGTTTTGGAATGGTAAAACGATCATAGTATTTGCCAAACGAAAATATACAAATTCAAATAGAAACTTAGTCCTTGAGCGAAAATTTGGGCAGCACGCCCTTTGTGTTTACCTAATTTTCCAGCCATTTTGGCTTCATTATTTTTCTCATTCAAGCCCAAGTTTATACACAACACAAATGCATTTCAATAGCCGTTCCATAGGCTCAAGACAATACAAGGACATAAATCAACTAATAACAAATGCGGAAATGAAGTTTACAAAAAAAACAGATTTGATAGGGTTTTGCGGAATGGGCACATCCGAGGCTACGCTTATCGGATTGAGGTGAAACTTATACCATTTCGAAGCTAAGAGAAAGGGATACAAGATTGAAGAAGGTCACTCAGTCCAGTTTGTAGTGCAACTAGGTCAAAAGATCAGTATACCAAACCAGCACCGTCAAAACAGGTTTACAAACCGCATTCTCGCTCAAATATCACAAGTCAGGCTCCCTAAGTCCAAATCAAGTGATTCCAAAGCCATCCGAAAACTAAGATACAAGGCTACAATTCTTAAGAAGACATCAACAACTAAATCAGAAGCATTCCCAATCAAATTAACCAATTACAGAGGCAATTATCAAGTTCGGGTAGAAACAGGGCAGCAGGGGTAAATCGGTCTTTTCACAGGCTACGTTGCTCTGATTGAGTTGAAATTTTGTAGGCACCTATAAAATATCATTCTATACAACTTTTATGTTTTATGCCAAGCCTAATTCGGCCTCTAACTATGAGTAACAGTACCGGGCAGAACTGAAACATGAAATTCCAGAAATCTGGAAATTTTGGTTTTCAATTGAATTTTCTTCCTTTCCTTGTTCCAATCACTACCAAAGCCCCTTATATAATCTTATATACAACATATACTAACCATACAACAAGTTTAGGCAGAAAATCATCAAACCCTAACTTGCATATATCATCCAAAATCATCACAACAACTTGTATAACTTGTAGTCTAATCAAAACATGAGCTAGATAACATCTTAAACCAGAAATTAAAAGAACAAGAACCATGATCAGATCTTATACCTCAAAACAAAGCTTGAAAGAGTGATACTTCACCACCTTTGGAAATTTTTAGTTCCCCTAGCTTCCCAAGCCCACAACTCACTCTTTAATCGGTTTAGAATTTTGATTCCTCACTTAGATGGTGCAAATCAAGAAGAAAATTGTTTTCTCTTGCTCCCCCTTTCTCTCTCTCTTGTCTCGGCCAAGCTCAAGGAAAAATGAAGAAGAAAGGCTGCTCTATGGTGATTAAAAGGCAAGAAGATTAGGATTAGTCTAAGCCACAAGTTTTGCCAACACTTGGATCAACCACAATCACAAAATTTTCTCTTTCTTCTCCTTGCACTTTTGGCCACAAATTTCGGTCAAAGGCAGCTGGAAATGAGGGGATATTTTGCTCAAATATCAATGAGCTCATGTGGTAAGAAAGTGGTGGTCCAGCGGTGCGTTCAATAGGTAGTGCGCGGTACACGTCGGTTCGCACCGTTTTTCCTTAAATCGCACGTATTAGGGTTTTTACTTCCTATTCACTAACCTTATATCATTGCTTCTAATCACATATTATTTCTCACCTAAAAGTCACTTTTAATCACCAAATTTGATCCTTGCTTCGTACCGAAAAATCATCCGGTGAAAAATCGCGAAAACCCTAATTTGCTCCAGTCTTGAAACCGAAAAGTGAAACCCTACTTTCTAGGTTCATTTGCACTTATTATGGAATTACTGGGTAGTAGGCTATAATAAATGAATAATTTCCAAATAAAAGGCATTTTTGAGAAAAATATAAGAAATTTGCGAGTCCTCACACTCTCTCCCCCTTAAAAGAATTTCGACCTCGAAATTCATACCTTCCGTCGCCTCGGAGGACCCCAGAACTCGGTGCTGATCTACGGCATAAACTTGTGTTGATACCTTTGTTCGGTTTCCTCTTTCATGAATTTGTTTCAGTTTGGTTCCTTCCACTTGTTGAGTACTACCCTCTCGTGGCTGTTTCTTCGGGCAATTGCTAAGTTGATGATTGCTACTCCCACAAATCAAACATTTTCCCCCTTTTCGCCAGCAATCATTCTCAGTGTGATTTGCCTTTCCACAGTATCCACAGGCCAATCGAGGAACTACTGTTGGATCTTCTCGAGAAATGTCCTTTGATCCGATCTGACTTCCTTTCATGGACCTTTCATCGACTGCTCTTAATGTCCAAGGTGGGCGAGGTGAATGGTTCACTTTTTGCACTTTGGAGAGCAGTATCTTTTCTCCAGATTCCTCAGGTATACTGCTGGATGTATCTCTTTTCCGCGTTTGAAAGGCTTTTACTTGGGCTTTCACATCCTCAATTCTTTGGGCCTTCTCAAGAGCCTCTGTAAACGTATTAACTTGAACTGCCGCTAATGCCTCCTGGATTTCCAAATTTAGTCCTTGTATAAATCGTCTTATTCTCCGTCGCTCCGTTACCACCAATTCGGAAGCGAATTTAGACAGTCTAGTAAATTTGGTCTCATATTCAGCCACACTTAGGGTTCCCTGACGCAACCCAATAAATTCGTCATCCCTCCTTTCTTGGACTAAAGGTGGGAGATACTTTTCATTAAATTCCCTTACAAAGTTCGCCCATGTCCATACCGTCTGTTCTCTTTCCCACTTGGCCTTAATTACATTCCACCACGCGCGGGCTGGTCCTTCGAATTGAAATACAGCAAAATTTACTTGTCTTTGCTCCGTGTAATTCAAAGCCGCGAAGATATTAATCATTGCCTCCAACCACTGCTCAGCTATATCTGGATCAGGCCCTCCTTGAAATTTCGGAGGTAGAAACTTTTGGAACCTCTCAAGAGCCTTATCCTCTCCGATCTCAGGATTCCGGGGTTGATTCACTGGCATTTGACCTTGTTGATCTACCAGTCGTGCCAGGATATTTGTCATTTGTTGCATCGCCGTCGCCATTTGATCTCCAGCCTCAACCCTCGGTCCCTGTTCTTGCTCGGCCACTGTTTCTCTTTCTTCTCTCGGTTCTTGAGCTTGCCTAGCTCCACGGCCACGACTAGCTCCACGTCCACGACTACGTCTCCCGTCCATATATATGTTTTCCCCCTCTCTTTTCTTTTCTTTTCCCCCAAAAAGGTAATTTAGTGAATAAACACAGTAAATTGACTACAGTAACAAATTCTAGCATTCCAAATACACAAATCAATATATACGCACATAACACGCCATATCAAGAAGACGGATAAGCAAATACACAAATACATATCAAGTTGGACAGATAACCATGTACACACAGGTATACTAACGTCATGTAGTAACAATATACAGGTAAATCAAAAGGAAAAGGTAAAGTCGTCCCAGTATCAGCCCGTCCGGTCTCTCACGTCACTTACTATCCAAACTAGATGTCCCTGACCTCTTGTGCTCATTCTAGTCAGACAAAGCCTGTTCATGTTCCCAAAATACAAGTCTCAAGTCCTTAGCAGCGCCGTAACTCTAGAGTACTCAGGCACGAGAATCCGAAATAAGATAATTCACATCTCGAGCTGCAGTCCCAAGAGTAAACTATCTACAATCGGAATTCCTACCTGACATACCTATCTATGGTCCTCAGATACCATGAGAAAGATTTAAGACCTATAACATTCGCAATTCATAGCTTCACTTAGTCCTTCATACTTATTCACCACTTAGTCCAGGGTCACTCCGCACAGAGACCACGCGAAGCAGCTATAGGTTTTATCCCTCAATCGCTTAACTTTCAAGTCAAATCGAATCCCACAGTCCGGCATCCTAAACTTCAAGCCCAGGATACACTACAGATATCTGAAGCCTAAGCTCTGATACCACCTGTGACGGCCCCACCTTTCCCTAGGGCGTACCCCAGGGTTCGGCGGACCGCCTGCCCAACTCTCGCCGGGACTCACTCATTCACTACAGTCCTCACTTAAAATCTGAATAAATCACAAGAATAAATAGGGCAACGATCCAGAACTTAAAGCGAAACTTATATACATTGCCATCCCCAAAAGGGAGTGTAAAGATCGAATATACAAAGGTTCTCAATCCTTCATACGTCCAGCCCGTGCCAAGCACTAGGCGAGAACCACTACAAAAGAAACAAAAGAAACAAAAGAACTAGACTGGCTAGTCTATGCTCTCATTCTGCTCGCCGTCCCCTGTTAAGGAAAACAAAACTAAAGGGGTGAGCTAAAAGCTCAGTGAGGTTCCGAACAGATAATCAAACAATCAATTCAATACATTAAACATGGAGTATCAATAATTCAAGAAACATTTACAATGGAAAGCGATAGTAACATTCATTAAAAGGATACGGGCTCACATGGAGCTATTCGTTCGTTCGTTCGTTCTCCAGACATTTCCCCTTATTCCTCCAATTATTTGAAAATTTCCTTTTTGAGAAGTAAACCCTCGTGCCTTCGTTCGTTCATTCATCCCCTTCCGGACGTTGACCGGACTCCACCCATCCGGACGTTGGCCGGACTCCACCCATCCGGACGTAGCCGGACTACAAGGTAATACTCGAATATACCAAATTCACCCAGGGTCACCATATCGCCCGACCGAGTCCGCTTCTGGCTCGAGTCGATCGGTAACGAAGGGCAGGGCCCAGTTCAGCCAAACGGCTTACATTCATGCGCAACTAGCATTTAATCATTTAATCATTGAAAATTTCACATTTATTTAGGTCGAGTGCGATAAAGTACACACTCGCCTAGAAAACTCGTTTTAACAATCATTAAAAGCACTTAACACATTATCAATCAATAATAACAAGCCAATAAGTCAAGGAAATATAACAAACAAAGAACACTCACCTAGTTATGCAAAATAACGTGCAAAATATCCTTCCGGATATTACCCTTAGTCACCAATGAAACCTAAGATTGAACAAGAGAACATATTACAGTTTATCGAGCAAAACATTTAAGGGGAAACGAAGAAACCCGACTAATTAGGAGTAAAACGTGTAAAGATAACTTTCAAGTAAAAATAGGGTTGTTTGGACCCAAGGATGAAAATAACTAGGGTTTCAAAATCAATCGCAAAACCAAGCTCAAAAGGCTTATAGAATTCCAACGGAAAACATTTGACTAACGACAAATCAAAAGACAAATAGATAGGCTAAGAAAATATTCTTTCGGAATCGTAAAGAATCGTTTGTATGACTAAAAGTCACTATATATTCAAGTAGAGGTTATATAACAAGGGTTTTGATGAAAATCATATGGAAAAGGAAGACTCTTAAAACCGTACTTGAAAGTAGTTCACTTGTGGCCGATAAAACCCTAACTCATACTTCTATATTTTGGGTACAGAGTAAGTAAACATTTGGCGTTTCAAATTGAAGAGGTATCATGTTTTGGAATGGTAAAACGATCATAGTATTTGCCAAACGAAAATATACAAATTCAAATAGAAACTTAGTCCTTGAGCGAAAATTTGGGCAGCACGCCCTTTGTGTTTACCTAATTTTCCAGCCATTTTGGCTTCATTATTTTTCTCATTCAAGCCCAAGTTTATACACAACACAAATGCATTTCAATAGCCGTTCCATAGGCTCAAGACAATACAAGGACATAAATCAACTAATAACAAATGCGGAAATGAAGTTTACAAAAAAAACAGATTTGATAGGGTTTTGCGGAATGGGCACATCCGAGGCTACGCTTATCGGATTGAGGTGAAACTTATACCATTTCGAAGCTAAGAGAAAGGGATACAAGATTGAAGAAGGTCACTCAGTCCAGTTTGTAGTGCAACTAGGTCAAAAGATCAGTATACCAAACCAGCACCGTCAAAACAGGTTTACAAACCGCATTCTCGCTCAAATATCACAAGTCAGGCTCCCTAAGTCCAAATCAAGTGATTCCAAAGCCATCCGAAAACTAAGATACAAGGCTACAATTCTTAAGAAGACATCAACAACTAAATCAGAAGCATTCCCAATCAAATTAACCAATTACAGAGGCAATTATCAAGTTCGGGTAGAAACAGGGCAGCAGGGGTAAATCGGTCTTTTCACAGGCTACGTTGCTCTGATTGAGTTGAAATTTTGTAGGCACCTATAAAATATCATTCTATACAACTTTTATGTTTTATGCCAAGCCTAATTCGGCCTCTAACTATGAGTAACAGTACCGGGCAGAACTGAAACATGAAATTCCAGAAATCTGGAAATTTTGGTTTTCAATTGAATTTTCTTCCTTTCCTTGTTCCAATCACTACCAAAGCCCCTTATATAATCTTATATACAACATATACTAACCATACAACAAGTTTAGGCAGAAAATCATCAAACCCTAACTTGCATATATCATCCAAAATCATCACAACAACTTGTATAACTTGTAGTCTAATCAAAACATGAGCTAGATAACATCTTAAACCAGAAATTAAAAGAACAAGAACCATGATCAGATCTTATACCTCAAAACAAAGCTTGAAAGAGTGATACTTCACCACCTTTGGAAATTTTTAGTTCCCCTAGCTTCCCAAGCCCACAACTCACTCTTTAATCGGTTTAGAATTTTGATTCCTCACTTAGATGGTGCAAATCAAGAAGAAAATTGTTTTCTCTTGCTCCCCCTTTCTCTCTCTCTTGTCTCGGCCAAGCTCAAGGAAAAATGAAGAAGAAAGGCTGCTCTATGGTGATTAAAAGGCAAGAAGATTAGGATTAGTCTAAGCCACAAGTTTTGCCAACACTTGGATCAACCACAATCACAAAATTTTCTCTTTCTTCTCCTTGCACTTTTGGCCACAAATTTCGGTCAAAGGCAGCTGGAAATGAGGGGATATTTTGCTCAAATATCAATGAGCTCATGTGGTAAGAAAGTGGTGGTCCAGCGGTGCGTTCAATAGGTAGTGCGCGGTACACGTCGGTTCGCACCGTTTTTCCTTAAATCGCACGTATTAGGGTTTTTACTTCCTATTCACTAACCTTATATCATTGCTTCTAATCACATATTATTTCTCACCTAAAAGTCACTTTTAATCACCAAATTTGATCCTTGCTTCGTACCGAAAAATCATCCGGTGAAAAATCGCGAAAACCCTAATTTGCTCCAGTCTTGAAACCGAAAAGTGAAACCCTACTTTCTAGGTTCATTTGCACTTATTATGGAATTACTGGGTAGTAGGCTATAATAAATGAATAATTTCCAAATAAAAGGCATTTTTGAGAAAAATATAAGAAATTTGCGAGTCCTCACACTCTCTCCCCCTTAAAAGAATTTCGACCTCGAAATTCATACCTTCCGTCGCCTCGGAGGACCCCAGAACTCGGTGCTGATCTACGGCATAAACTTGTGTTGATACCTTTGTTCGGTTTCCTCTTTCATGAATTTGTTTCAGTTTGGTTCCTTCCACTTGTTGAGTACTACCCTCTCGTGGCTGTTTCTTCGGGCAATTGCTAAGTTGATGATTGCTACTCCCACAAATCAAACATTTTCCCCCTTTTCGCCAGCAATCATTCTCAGTGTGATTTGCCTTTCCACAGTATCCACAGGCCAATCGAGGAACTACTGTTGGATCTTCTCGAGAAATGTCCTTTGATCCGATCTGACTTCCTTTCATGGACCTTTCATCGACTGCTCTTAATGTCCAAGGTGGGCGAGGTGAATGGTTCACTTTTTGCACTTTGGAGAGCAGTATCTTTTCTCCAGATTCCTCAGGTATACTGCTGGATGTATCTCTTTTCCGCGTTTGAAAGGCTTTTACTTGGGCTTTCACATCCTCAATTCTTTGGGCCTTCTCAAGAGCCTCTGTAAACGTATTAACTTGAACTGCCGCTAATGCCTCCTGGATTTCCAAATTTAGTCCTTGTATAAATCGTCTTATTCTCCGTCGCTCCGTTACCACCAATTCGGAAGCGAATTTAGACAGTCTAGTAAATTTGGTCTCATATTCAGCCACACTTAGGGTTCCCTGACGCAACCCAATAAATTCGTCATCCCTCCTTTCTTGGACTAAAGGTGGGAGATACTTTTCATTAAATTCCCTTACAAAGTTCGCCCATGTCCATACCGTCTGTTCTCTTTCCCACTTGGCCTTAATTACATTCCACCACGCGCGGGCTGGTCCTTCGAATTGAAATACAGCAAAATTTACTTGTCTTTGCTCCGTGTAATTCAAAGCCGCGAAGATATTAATCATTGCCTCCAACCACTGCTCAGCTATATCTGGATCAGGCCCTCCTTGAAATTTCGGAGGTAGAAACTTTTGGAACCTCTCAAGAGCCTTATCCTCTCCGATCTCAGGATTCCGGGGTTGATTCACTGGCATTTGACCTTGTTGATCTACCAGTCGTGCCAGGATATTTGTCATTTGTTGCATCGCCGTCGCCATTTGATCTCCAGCCTCAACCCTCGGTCCCTGTTCTTGCTCGGCCACTGTTTCTCTTTCTTCTCTCGGTTCTTGAGCTTGCCTAGCTCCACGGCCACGACTAGCTCCACGTCCACGACTACGTCTCCCGTCCATATATATGTTTTCCCCCTCTCTTTTCTTTTCTTTTCCCCCAAAAAGGTAATTTAGTGAATAAACACAGTAAATTGACTACAGTAACAAATTCTAGCATTCCAAATACACAAATCAATATATACGCACATAACACGCCATATCAAGAAGACGGATAAGCAAATACACAAATACATATCAAGTTGGACAGATAACCATGTACACACAGGTATACTAACGTCATGTAGTAACAATATACAGGTAAATCAAAAGGAAAAGGTAAAGTCGTCCCAGTATCAGCCCGTCCGGTCTCTCACGTCACTTACTATCCAAACTAGATGTCCCTGACCTCTTGTGCTCATTCTAGTCAGACAAAGCCTGTTCATGTTCCCAAAATACAAGTCTCAAGTCCTTAGCAGCGCCGTAACTCTAGAGTACTCAGGCACGAGAATCCGAAATAAGATAATTCACATCTCGAGCTGCAGTCCCAAGAGTAAACTATCTACAATCGGAATTCCTACCTGACATACCTATCTATGGTCCTCAGATACCATGAGAAAGATTTAAGACCTATAACATTCGCAATTCATAGCTTCACTTAGTCCTTCATACTTATTCACCACTTAGTCCAGGGTCACTCCGCACAGAGACCACGCGAAGCAGCTATAGGTTTTATCCCTCAATCGCTTAACTTTCAAGTCAAATCGAATCCCACAGTCCGGCATCCTAAACTTCAAGCCCAGGATACACTACAGATATCTGAAGCCTAAGCTCTGATACCACCTGTGACGGCTCCACCTTTCCCTAGGGCGTACCCCAGGGTTCGGCGGACCGCCTGCCCAACTCTCGCCGGGACTCACTCATTCACTACAGTCCTCACTTAAAATCTGAATAAATCACAAGAATAAATAGGGCAACGATCCAGAACTTAAAGCGAAACTTATATACATTGCCATCCCCAAAAGGGAGTGTAAAGATCGAATATACAAAGGTTCTCAATCCTTCATACGTCCAGCCCGTGCCAAGCACTGGGCGAGAACCACTACAAAAGAAACAAAAGAACTAGACTGGCTAGTCTATGCTCTCATTCTGCTCGCCGTCCCCTGTTAAGGAAAACAAAACTAAAGGGGTGAGCTAAAAGCTCAGTGAGGTTCCGAACAGATAATCAAACAATCAATTCAATACATTAAACATGGAGTATCAATAATTCAAGAAACATTTACAATGGAAAGCGATAGTAACATTCATTAAAAGGATACGGGCTCACATGGAGCTATTCGTTCGTTCGTTCGTTCTCCAGACATTTCCCCTTATTCCTCCAATTATTTGAAAATTTCCTTTTTGAGAAGTAAACCCTCGTGCCTTCGTTCGTTCATTCATCCCCTTCCGGACGTTGACCGGACTCCACCCATCCGGACGTTGGCCGGACTCCACCCATCCGGACGTAGCCGGACTACAAGGTAATACTCGAATACACCAAATTCACCCAGGGTCACCATATCGCCCGACCGAGTCCGCTTCTGGCTCGAGTCGATCGGTAACGAAGGGCAGGGCCCAGTTCAGCCAAACGGCTTACATTCATGCGCAACTAGCATTTAATCATTTAATCATTGAAAATTTCACATTTATTTAGGTCGAGTGCGATAAAGTACACACTCGCCTAGAAAACTCGTTTTAACAATCATTAAAAGCACTTAACACATTATCAATCAATAATAACAAGCCAATAAGTCAAGGAAATATAACAAACAAAGAACACTCACCTAGTTATGCAAAATAACGTGCAAAATATCCTTCCGGATATTACCCTTAGCCACCAATGAAACCTAAGATTGAACAAGAGAACATATTACAGTTTATCGAGCAAAACATTTAAGGGGAAACGAAGAAACCCGACTAATTAGGAGTAAAACGTGTAAAGATAACTTTCAAGTAAAAATAGGGTTGTTTGGACCCAAGGATGAAAATAACTAGGGTTTCAAAATCAATCGCAAAACCAAGCTCAAAAGGCTTATAGAATTCCAACGGAAAACATTTGACTAACGACAAATCAAAAGACAAATAGATAGGCTAAGAAAATATTCTTTCGGAATCGTAAAGAATCGTTTGTATGACTAAAAGTCACTATATATTCAAGTAGAGGTTATATAACAAGGGTTTTGATGAAAATCATATGGAAAAGGAAGACTCTTAAAACCGTACTTGAAAGTAGTTCACTTGTGGCCGATAAAACCCTAACTCATACTTCTATATTTTGGGTACAGAGTAAGTAAACATTTGGCGTTTCAAATTGAAGAGGTATCATGTTTTGGAATGGTAAAACGATCATAGTATTTGCCAAACGAAAATATACAAATTCAAATAGAAACTTAGTCCTTGAGCGAAAATTTGGGCAGCACGCCCTTTGTGTTTACCTAATTTTCCAGCCATTTTGGCTTCATTATTTTTCTCATTCAAGCCCAAGTTTATACACAACACAAATGCATTTCAATAGCCGTTCCATAGGCTCAAGACAATACAAGGACATAAATCAACTAATAACAAATGCGGAAATGAAGTTTACAAAAAAAACAGATTTGATAGGGTTTTGCGGAATGGGCACATCCGAGGCTACGCTTATCGGATTGAGGTGAAACTTATACCATTTCGAAGCTAAGAGAAAGGGATACAAGATTGAAGAAGGTCACTCAGTCCAGTTTGTAGTGCAACTAGGTCAAAAGATCAGTATACCAAACCAGCACCGTCAAAACAGGTTTACAAACCGCATTCTCGCTCAAATATCACAAGTCAGGCTCCCTAAGTCCAAATCAAGTGATTCCAAAGCCATCCGAAAACTAAGATACAAGGCTACAATTCTTAAGAAGACATCAACAACTAAATCAGAAGCATTCCCAATCAAATTAACCAATTACAGAGGCAATTATCAAGTTCGGGTAGAAACAGGGCAGCAGGGGTAAATCGGTCTTTTCACAGGCTACGTTGCTCTGATTGAGTTGAAATTTTGTAGGCACCTATAAAATATCATTCTATACAACTTTTATGTTTTATGCCAAGCCTAATTCGGCCTCTAACTATGAGTAACAGTACCGGGCAGAACTGAAACATGAAATTCCAGAAATCTGGAAATTTTGGTTTTCAATTGAATTTTCTTCCTTTCCTTGTTCCAATCACTACCAAAGCCCCTTATATAATCTTATATACAACATATACTAACCATACAACAAGTTTAGGCAGAAAATCATCAAACCCTAACTTGCATATATCATCCAAAATCATCACAACAACTTGTATAACTTGTAGTCTAATCAAAACATGAGCTAGATAACATCTTAAACCAGAAATTAAAAGAACAAGAACCATGATCAGATCTTATACCTCAAAACAAAGCTTGAAAGAGTGATACTTCACCACCTTTGGAAATTTTTAGTTCCCCTAGCTTCCCAAGCCCACAACTCACTCTTTAATCGGTTTAGAATTTTGATTCCTCACTTAGATGGTGCAAATCAAGAAGAAAATTGTTTTCTCTTGCTCCCCCTTTCTCTCTCTCTTGTCTCGGCCAAGCTCAAGGAAAAATGAAGAAGAAAGGCTGCTCTATGGTGATTAAAAGGCAAGAAGATTAGGATTAGTCTAAGCCACAAGTTTTGCCAACACTTGGATCAACCACAATCACAAAATTTTCTCTTTCTTCTCCTTGCACTTTTGGCCACAAATTTCGGTCAAAGGCAGCTGGAAATGAGGGGATATTTTGCTCAAATATCAATGAGCTCATGTGGTAAGAAAGTGGTGGTCCAGCGGTGCGTTCAATAGGTAGTGCGCGGTACACGTCGGTTCGCACCGTTTTTCCTTAAATCGCACGTATTAGGGTTTTTACTTCCTATTCACTAACCTTATATCATTGCTTCTAATCACATATTATTTCTCACCTAAAAGTCACTTTTAATCACCAAATTTGATCCTTGCTTCGTACCGAAAAATCATCCGGTGAAAAATCGCGAAAACCCTAATTTGCTCCAGTCTTGAAACCGAAAAGTGAAACCCTACTTTCTAGGTTCATTTGCACTTATTATGGAATTACTGGGTAGTAGGCTATAATAAATGAATAATTTCCAAATAAAAGGCATTTTTGAGAAAAATATAAGAAATTTGCGAGTCCTCACACTCTCTCCCCCTTAAAAGAATTTCGACCTCGAAATTCATACCTTCCGTCGCCTCGGAGGACCCCAGAACTCGGTGCTGATCTACGGCATAAACTTGTGTTGATACCTTTGTTCGGTTTCCTCTTTCATGAATTTGTTTCAGTTTGGTTCCTTCCACTTGTTGAGTACTACCCTCTCGTGGCTGTTTCTTCGGGCAATTGCTAAGTTGATGATTGCTACTCCCACAAATCAAACATTTTCCCCCTTTTCGCCAGCAATCATTCTCAGTGTGATTTGCCTTTCCACAGTATCCACAGGCCAATCGAGGAACTACTGTTGGATCTTCTCGAGAAATGTCCTTTGATCCGATCTGACTTCCTTTCATGGACCTTTCATCGACTGCTCTTAATGTCCAAGGTGGGCGAGGTGAATGGTTCACTTTTTGCACTTTGGAGAGCAGTATCTTTTCTCCAGATTCCTCAGGTATACTGCTGGATGTATCTCTTTTCCGCGTTTGAAAGGCTTTTACTTGGGCTTTCACATCCTCAATTCTTTGGGCCTTCTCAAGAGCCTCTGTAAACGTATTAACTTGAACTGCCGCTAATGCCTCCTGGATTTCCAAATTTAGTCCTTGTATAAATCGTCTTATTCTCCGTCGCTCCGTTACCACCAATTCGGAAGCGAATTTAGACAGTCTAGTAAATTTGGTCTCATATTCAGCCACACTTAGGGTTCCCTGACGCAACCCAATAAATTCGTCATCCCTCCTTTCTTGGACTAAAGGTGGGAGATACTTTTCATTAAATTCCCTTACAAAGTTCGCCCATGTCCATACCGTCTGTTCTCTTTCCCACTTGGCCTTAATTACATTCCACCACGCGCGGGCTGGTCCTTCGAATTGAAATACAGCAAAATTTACTTGTCTTTGCTCCGTGTAATTCAAAGCCGCGAAGATATTAATCATTGCCTCCAACCACTGCTCAGCTATATCTGGATCAGGCCCTCCTTGAAATTTCGGAGGTAGAAACTTTTGGAACCTCTCAAGAGCCTTATCCTCTCCGATCTCAGGATTCCGGGGTTGATTCACTGGCATTTGACCTTGTTGATCTACCAGTCGTGCCAGGATATTTGTCATTTGTTGCATCGCCGTCGCCATTTGATCTCCAGCCTCAACCCTCGGTCCCTGTTCTTGCTCGGCCACTGTTTCTCTTTCTTCTCTCGGTTCTTGAGCTTGCCTAGCTCCACGGCCACGACTAGCTCCACGTCCACGACTACGTCTCCCGTCCATATATATGTTTTCCCCCTCTCTTTTCTTTTCTTTTCCCCCAAAAAGGTAATTTAGTGAATAAACACAGTAAATTGACTACAGTAACAAATTCTAGCATTCCAAATACACAAATCAATATATACGCACATAACACGCCATATCAAGAAGACGGATAAGCAAATACACAAATACATATCAAGTTGGACAGATAACCATGTACACACAGGTATACTAACGTCATGTAGTAACAATATACAGGTAAATCAAAAGGAAAAGGTAAAGTCGTCCCAGTATCAGCCCGTCCGGTCTCTCACGTCACTTACTATCCAAACTAGATGTCCCTGACCTCTTGTGCTCATTCTAGTCAGACAAAGCCTGTTCATGTTCCCAAAATACAAGTCTCAAGTCCTTAGCAGCGCCGTAACTCTAGAGTACTCAGGCACGAGAATCCGAAATAAGATAATTCACATCTCGAGCTGCAGTCCCAAGAGTAAACTATCTACAATCGGAATTCCTACCTGACATACCTATCTATGGTCCTCAGATACCATGAGAAAGATTTAAGACCTATAACATTCGCAATTCATAGCTTCACTTAGTCCTTCATACTTATTCACCACTTAGTCCAGGGTCACTCCGCACAGAGACCACGCGAAGCAGCTTTAGGTTTTATCCCTCAATCGCTTAACTTTCAAGTCAAATCGAATCCCACAGTCCGGCATCCTAAACTTCAAGCCCAGGATACACTACAGATATCTGAAGCCTAAGCTCTGATACCACCTGTGACGGCTCCACCTTTCCCTAGGGCGTACCCCAGGGTTCGGCGGACCGCCTGCCCAACTCTCGCCGGGACTCACTCATTCACTACAGTCCTCACTTAAAATCTGAATAAATCACAAGAATAAATAGGGCAACGATCCAGAACTTAAAGCGAAACTTATATACATTGCCATCCCCAAAAGGGAGTGTAAAGATCGAATATACAAAGGTTCTCAATCCTTCATACGTCCAGCCCGTGCCAAGCACTGGGCGAGAACCACTACAAAAGAAACAAAAGAACTAGACTGGCTAGTCTATGCTCTCATTCTGCTCGCCGTCCCCTGTTAAGGAAAACAAAACTAAAGGGGTGAGCTAAAAGCTCAGTGAGGTTCCGAACAGATAATCAAACAATCAATTCAATACATTAAACATGGAGTATCAATAATTCAAGAAACATTTACAATGGAAAGCGATAGTAACATTCATTAAAAGGATACGGGCTCACATGGAGCTATTCGTTCGTTCGTTCGTTCTCCAGACATTTCCCCTTATTCCTCCAATTATTTGAAAATTTCCTTTTTGAGAAGTAAACCCTCGTGCCTTCGTTCGTTCATTCATCCCCTTCCGGACGTTGACCGGACTCCACCCATCCGGACGTTGGCCGGACTCCACCCATCCGGACGTAGCCGGACTACAAGGTAATACTCGAATACACCAAATTCACCCAGGGTCACCATATCGCCCGACCGAGTCCGCTTCTGGCTCGAGTCGATCGGTAACGAAGGGCAGGGCCCAGTTCAGCCAAACGGCTTACATTCATGCGCAACTAGCATTTAATCATTTAATCATTGAAAATTTCACATTTATTTAGGTCGAGTGCGATAAAGTACACACTCGCCTAGAAAACTCGTTTTAACAATCATTAAAAGCACTTAACACATTATCAATCAATAATAACAAGCCAATAAGTCAAGGAAATATAACAAACAAAGAACACTCACCTAGTTATGCAAAATAACGTGCAAAATATCCTTCCGGATATTACCCTTAGCCACCAATGAAACCTAAGATTGAACAAGAGAACATATTACAGTTTATCGAGCAAAACATTTAAGGGGAAACGAAGAAACCCGACTAATTAGGAGTAAAACGTGTAAAGATAACTTTCAAGTAAAAATAGGGTTGTTTGGACCCAAGGATGAAAATAACTAGGGTTTCAAAATCAATCGCAAAACCAAGCTCAAAAGGCTTATAGAATTCCAACGGAAAACATTTGACTAACGACAAATCAAAAGACAAATAGATAGGCTAAGAAAATATTCTTTCGGAATCGTAAAGAATCGTTTGTATGACTAAAAGTCACTATATATTCAAGTAGAGGTTATATAACAAGGGTTTTGATGAAAATCATATGGAAAAGGAAGACTCTTAAAACCGTACTTGAAAGTAGTTCACTTGTGGCCGATAAAACCCTAACTCATACTTCTATATTTTGGGTACAGAGTAAGTAAACATTTGGCGTTTCAAATTGAAGAGGTATCATGTTTTGGAATGGTAAAACGATCATAGTATTTGCCAAACGAAAATATACAAATTCAAATAGAAACTTAGTCCTTGAGCGAAAATTTGGGCAGCACGCCCTTTGTGTTTACCTAATTTTCCAGCCATTTTGGCTTCATTATTTTTCTCATTCAAGCCCAAGTTTATACACAACACAAATGCATTTCAATAGCCGTTCCATAGGCTCAAGACAATACAAGGACATAAATCAACTAATAACAAATGCGGAAATGAAGTTTACAAAAAAAACAGATTTGATAGGGTTTTGCGGAATGGGCACATCCGAGGCTACGCTTATCGGATTGAGGTGAAACTTATACCATTTCGAAGCTAAGAGAAAGGGATACAAGATTGAAGAAGGTCACTCAGTCCAGTTTGTAGTGCAACTAGGTCAAAAGATCAGTATACCAAACCAGCACCGTCAAAACAGGTTTACAAACCGCATTCTCGCTCAAATATCACAAGTCAGGCTCCCTAAGTCCAAATCAAGTGATTCCAAAGCCATCCGAAAACTAAGATACAAGGCTACAATTCTTAAGAAGACATCAACAACTAAATCAGAAGCATTCCCAATCAAATTAACCAATTACAGAGGCAATTATCAAGTTCGGGTAGAAACAGGGCAGCAGGGGTAAATCGGTCTTTT
The DNA here is from genome assembly GCF_036785885.1 of Coffea arabica. NCBI lineage: Eukaryota > Viridiplantae > Streptophyta > Magnoliopsida > Gentianales > Rubiaceae > Coffea > Coffea arabica. Next base: position 22,143,556 of record NC_092311.1, on the reverse strand, counting down.
CACAGGCTACGTTGCTCTGATTGAGTTGAAATTTTGTAGGCACCTATAAAATATCATTCTATACAACTTTTATGTTTTATGCCAAGCCTAATTCGGCCTCTAACTATGAGTAACAGTACCGGGCAGAACTGAAACATGAAATTCCAGAAATCTGGAAATTTTGGTTTTCAATTGAATTTTCTTCCTTTCCTTGTTCCAATCACTACCAAAGCCCCTTATATAATCTTATATACAACATATACTAACCATACAACAAGTTTAGGCAGAAAATCATCAAACCCTAACTTGCATATATCATCCAAAATCATCACAACAACTTGTATAACTTGTAGTCTAATCAAAACATGAGCTAGATAACATCTTAAACCAGAAATTAAAAGAACAAGAACCATGATCAGATCTTATACCTCAAAACAAAGCTTGAAAGAGTGATACTTCACCACCTTTGGAAATTTTTAGTTCCCCTAGCTTCCCAAGCCCACAACTCACTCTTTAATCGGTTTAGAATTTTGATTCCTCACTTAGATGGTGCAAATCAAGAAGAAAATTGTTTTCTCTTGCTCCCCCTTTCTCTCTCTCTTGTCTCGGCCAAGCTCAAGGAAAAATGAAGAAGAAAGGCTGCTCTATGGTGATTAAAAGGCAAGAAGATTAGGATTAGTCTAAGCCACAAGTTTTGCCAACACTTGGATCAACCACAATCACAAAATTTTCTCTTTCTTCTCCTTGCACTTTTGGCCACAAATTTCGGTCAAAGGCAGCTGGAAATGAGGGGATATTTTGCTCAAATATCAATGAGCTCATGTGGTAAGAAAGTGGTGGTCCAGCGGTGCGTTCAATAGGTAGTGCGCGGTACACGTCGGTTCGCACCGTTTTTCCTTAAATCGCACGTATTAGGGTTTTTACTTCCTATTCACTAACCTTATATCATTGCTTCTAATCACATATTATTTCTCACCTAAAAGTCACTTTTAATCACCAAATTTGATCCTTGCTTCGTACCGAAAAATCATCCGGTGAAAAATCGCGAAAACCCTAATTTGCTCCAGTCTTGAAACCGAAAAGTGAAACCCTACTTTCTAGGTTCATTTGCACTTATTATGGAATTACTGGGTAGTAGGCTATAATAAATGAATAATTTCCAAATAAAAGGCATTTTTGAGAAAAATATAAGAAATTTGCGAGTCCTCACACTCTCTCCCCCTTAAAAGAATTTCGACCTCGAAATTCATACCTTCCGTCGCCTCGGAGGACCCCAGAACTCGGTGCTGATCTACGGCATAAACTTGTGTTGATACCTTTGTTCGGTTTCCTCTTTCATGAATTTGTTTCAGTTTGGTTCCTTCCACTTGTTGAGTACTACCCTCTCGTGGCTGTTTCTTCGGGCAATTGCTAAGTTGATGATTGCTACTCCCACAAATCAAACATTTTCCCCCTTTTCGCCAGCAATCATTCTCAGTGTGATTTGCCTTTCCACAGTATCCACAGGCCAATCGAGGAACTACTGTTGGATCTTCTCGAGAAATGTCCTTTGATCCGATCTGACTTCCTTTCATGGACCTTTCATCGACTGCTCTTAATGTCCAAGGTGGGCGAGGTGAATGGTTCACTTTTTGCACTTTGGAGAGCAGTATCTTTTCTCCAGATTCCTCAGGTATACTGCTGGATGTATCTCTTTTCCGCGTTTGAAAGGCTTTTACTTGGGCTTTCACATCCTCAATTCTTTGGGCCTTCTCAAGAGCCTCTGTAAACGTATTAACTTGAACTGCCGCTAATGCCTCCTGGATTTCCAAATTTAGTCCTTGTATAAATCGTCTTATTCTCCGTCGCTCCGTTACCACCAATTCGGAAGCGAATTTAGACAGTCTAGTAAATTTGGTCTCATATTCAGCCACACTTAGGGTTCCCTGACGCAACCCAATAAATTCGTCATCCCTCCTTTCTTGGACTAAAGGTGGGAGATACTTTTCATTAAATTCCCTTACAAAGTTCGCCCATGTCCATACCGTCTGTTCTCTTTCCCACTTGGCCTTAATTACATTCCACCACGCGCGGGCTGGTCCTTCGAATTGAAATACAGCAAAATTTACTTGTCTTTGCTCCGTGTAATTCAAAGCCGCGAAGATATTAATCATTGCCTCCAACCACTGCTCAGCTATATCTGGATCAGGCCCTCCTTGAAATTTCGGAGGTAGAAACTTTTGGAACCTCTCAAGAGCCTTATCCTCTCCGATCTCAGGATTCCGGGGTTGATTCACTGGCATTTGACCTTGTTGATCTACCAGTCGTGCCAGGATATTTGTCATTTGTTGCATCGCCGTCGCCATTTGATCTCCAGCCTCAACCCTCGGTCCCTGTTCTTGCTCGGCCACTGTTTCTCTTTCTTCTCTCGGTTCTTGAGCTTGCCTAGCTCCACGGCCACGACTAGCTCCACGTCCACGACTACGTCTCCCGTCCATATATATGTTTTCCCCCTCTCTTTTCTTTTCTTTTCCCCCAAAAAGGTAATTTAGTGAATAAACACAGTAAATTGACTACAGTAACAAATTCTAGCATTCCAAATACACAAATCAATATATACGCACATAACACGCCATATCAAGAAGACGGATAAGCAAATACACAAATACATATCAAGTTGGACAGATAACCATGTACACACAGGTATACTAACGTCATGTAGTAACAATATACAGGTAAATCAAAAGGAAAAGGTAAAGTCGTCCCAGTATCAGCCCGTCCGGTCTCTCACGTCACTTACTATCCAAACTAGATGTCCCTGACCTCTTGTGCTCATTCTAGTCAGACAAAGCCTGTTCATGTTCCCAAAATACAAGTCTCAAGTCCTTAGCAGCGCCGTAACTCTAGAGTACTCAGGCACGAGAATCCGAAATAAGATAATTCACATCTCGAGCTGCAGTCCCAAGAGTAAACTATCTACAATCGGAATTCCTACCTGACATACCTATCTATGGTCCTCAGATACCATGAGAAAGATTTAAGACCTATAACATTCGCAATTCATAGCTTCACTTAGTCCTTCATACTTATTCACCACTTAGTCCAGGGTCACTCCGCACAGAGACCACGCGAAGCAGCTTTAGGTTTTATCCCTCAATCGCTTAACTTTCAAGTCAAATCGAATCCCACAGTCCGGCATCCTAAACTTCAAGCCCAGGATACACTACAGATATCTGAAGCCTAAGCTCTGATACCACCTGTGACGGCTCCACCTTTCCCTAGGGCGTACCCCAGGGTTCGGCGGACCGCCTGCCCAACTCTCGCCGGGACTCACTCATTCACTACAGTCCTCACTTAAAATCTGAATAAATCACAAGAATAAATAGGGCAACGATCCAGAACTTAAAGCGAAACTTATATACATTGCCATCCCCAAAAGGGAGTGTAAAGATCGAATATACAAAGGTTCTCAATCCTTCATACGTCCAGCCCGTGCCAAGCACTGGGCGAGAACCACTACAAAAGAAACAAAAGAACTAGACTGGCTAGTCTATGCTCTCATTCTGCTCGCCGTCCCCTGTTAAGGAAAACAAAACTAAAGGGGTGAGCTAAAAGCTCAGTGAGGTTCCGAACAGATAATCAAACAATCAATTCAATACATTAAACATGGAGTATCAATAATTCAAGAAACATTTACAATGGAAAGCGATAGTAACATTCATTAAAAGGATACGGGCTCACATGGAGCTATTCGTTCGTTCGTTCGTTCTCCAGACATTTCCCCTTATTCCTCCAATTATTTGAAAATTTCCTTTTTGAGAAGTAAACCCTCGTGCCTTCGTTCGTTCATTCATCCCCTTCCGGACGTTGACCGGACTCCACCCATCCGGACGTTGGCCGGACTCCACCCATCCGGACGTAGCCGGACTACAAGGTAATACTCGAATACACCAAATTCACCCAGGGTCACCATATCGCCCGACCGAGTCCGCTTCTGGCTCGAGTCGATCGGTAACGAAGGGCAGGGCCCAGTTCAGCCAAACGGCTTACATTCATGCGCAACTAGCATTTAATCATTTAATCATTGAAAATTTCACATTTATTTAGGTCGAGTGCGATAAAGTACACACTCGCCTAGAAAACTCGTTTTAACAATCATTAAAAGCACTTAACACATTATCAATCAATAATAACAAGCCAATAAGTCAAGGAAATATAACAAACAAAGAACACTCACCTAGTTATGCAAAATAACGTGCAAAATATCCTTCCGGATATTACCCTTAGCCACCAATGAAACCTAAGATTGAACAAGAGAACATATTACAGTTTATCGAGCAAAACATTTAAGGGGAAACGAAGAAACCCGACTAATTAGGAGTAAAACGTGTAAAGATAACTTTCAAGTAAAAATAGGGTTGTTTGGACCCAAGGATGAAAATAACTAGGGTTTCAAAATCAATCGCAAAACCAAGCTCAAAAGGCTTATAGAATTCCAACGGAAAACATTTGACTAACGACAAATCAAAAGACAAATAGATAGGCTAAGAAAATATTCTTTCGGAATCGTAAAGAATCGTTTGTATGACTAAAAGTCACTATATATTCAAGTAGAGGTTATGATGCGGTGGAGCACGAGGCCCAAAGTGTACAAGTAGACCCTGTGAAGGTGCCCCAAGGCACAGTGACACGAGCACGAGCTAAGAGATTCAAGGAGTCCCTCCAAGCCTTGGTACGTGCTATCCAAAACCAAGAGAAACCGAGCATTGAAGGGATTGAGTTGGAATATCCTTGCACGACTACTAAAATGCTGCTTACAATTGAAGATGCGAGTGTTCAAGCTCCAAACGGCGGGCTGAGCCCCGAAGCTTATGATCTATAGTTAGTTGGGCTAGCTTTCGGTCAAGTATAGGCCCAAGGGGCTGGCCGAACTTTCCTTGTTATTTTTCCAGTTTATTAGGTCTTAGTTACGGCTATTAATAGCCTCAAACCGCATGTTACATTCAGTTTTTGGAGAGTATTGAATAAAATTTCCAGAATTTCGTCCATTCCTTGTGGCAAATTCCCTTAGCTTGTAAAAGCTAAGTTGAACATCCTAGAGTTGATCCTAGGCTGTTCTTGACTTATCAATCAAGCACACATACTTGATTGTGGCGTCCTCTACCGTTAAATCTGTTCTTGAGTGGTCCAAGTTCGGGTTCAATTCCATCAAATCTTCATCGTGTTCCTCTAGATCCGAAGTAGCTTCCGCGTCTCGTATCAGCTGGCATCAGAGCTAGTTAGAGGTATCACGAATATCCTTTTTTATCGTTTTTAGATCTATTTTAGTCTTCTAATTCGTAGCTCAAGTGCTCGGGTTTGTCAAGTCCGAAATCTGTCTTTGTTGTTTCCTTGTCAGAAATCTGTCTTGGTTGTTTCCTTGTCAGAAATCTGTCTTTGTTGTTTAGTTGTTGTCCGAAATTTTCTGTCCAGTTTTGTCTTGTGTTTATGTTCTGTTTAAATCCAGAAAAAAAAAATCTCTTGTGTTGCATACCTTATTGTCATTCCCTTGAGTCGTTGCTGGAATTAATTGCTGGGTTGCCGAATCTGTTTGCACTTGTTTCTTGAACCTTTGTGTTGTTGCTTTGCAAAACTCGAACATCAAAACCTTATTGGGGAAGTCTTGAGCTTCTTGGATCAAAGAGGTTAATCTTCGCAGTCTTGAAACCTGAAATAAACCTTCAACCGTGTTCTTGTTTTCATGGAACTTTGATCCTGAAACCAAATCTGATTCAAAGGTCAAAAAAAATTTTTTCAAGAAAGTCGGCTCTAGTTTCCAATTCTTGACCAGCCTTCAAGTTTTACCAAATCTGATTCAAACTTGGACTTTCAAATCTGAACAGCCCTAGTCTTGGTCAGCCTTCAAGCCACCAAATCTGATTCAAACTTGGACTTCCAAATCTGAACAACATCCAATTCTTGACAGCCTACAAGTTTACCAAATTTGGTGCAAAATCTGACTTCCAAATCTGACCAGCCCCAAAATTTCGAATTTGGACCACTTGGGACTCCCAAATCTGACCAAACTCCAAGGTTTCCAATCTTGGCAACCCCAAGTGTCCAAATCATATCACGGACCAAAAAGACCACGAACCAGCAGCTCAACACATTCCAGAAATTTGGGTTTCGGGTAGAGTTTTCTAGGATTTTCAAAATTTCAGCATTCAAGTTAATTGTCTTACTTTCTTTTGAGTCGTTAGTTATTGTCCAGCTATATTTTGAGTCTTGAGTCGTGTCTAGGTCTTCAGTCATTCACCTCCATTTGTTGCTACTAGCTTGTGTGTCACTTGTTGACTAGTCAAGAACGTACACTGCGGTGACGCCTAGTTTGTTCAACTCGAGCAACTAGCAAGCCAAGGAATTGCTTGGTAAGATTATTAGAGAGTGATACACTTGAGTGAAACACGAGTGTGAGTGACCTATACATCGTATTTAAAAAAAAAAAAAAAAAAAAAAGAGAGCAAGGAACTCGTTTTTGTTTATTTATTTTGCAGGTGGACTAAATATGTCTAGTGAAGTTGGTGAACAAACCATGGACATCAAACTACAATTGGAAGCCATGTGTGGGAGGAAAATTCCTTTGCACTACTAACCGTTTTGCAGGTCACATAGTCATGCCCACTAGAGTTGCATCTTGCTCATACAATCAAGAATTCATGGAGACCGAACCTTTCAAGAGGAGAGGTCCCAAGCGAAGTACCTCCAAGTACTTTAGCCCCATGCAATCCAGTTCACAATGTGGGTATCATTCACTCCGGGAGGAGATGCAACGCCACCGTGCTTTGTGTGTGTATGAAAGGTATAAACAAGATTGTGATGAGTATGAGAAGGAGCAAAGCAGTTTGCGTAGAGCATCTAAATCAAGGTCAACTTCAAGCAAACAAGGTTCATCTAAGAAGTGTCTTGACAATCAAGACGAAGGGCTCGAGAATTTTCGAATTGAGTCAAAGCTTCGTGAATCAATGGATAAATTCGAACGTCGGACTGAAGCATTGATTGATGATATGATGGAAAGACTTAGCCAAGTGCTGGATTCACACCTGGAGCAACTTAACCATGTGCCAACCGGTGGTAATAAAGGGAAAATTCATCCTAGTCCCTCGTTGATTGAAGAGCCAAATATGAATGAGTTACAACTGAGCCATGAACATGAGCTAGACAATGAAAATCAAACCTCATGTACAATGCGTGAGCAATGGTCCGAGAAGAATGGAGTGGAAAAAGACAAGAATAATTTGGCCTTAGTGAAGAGTAAAAAGGAGGAGTTGGCCATGTTTACAAAGGCTGAAAGTGTGACCATTTTGTTTGCTAACCGGCTAACATGTGTTTTGTTTAGCACCTCTTCTTTTGTTCAAGTTACACAAAGTCAAGTAGAGTTGATCATGGCATGTTCCATCCCGAAGTCACTTGGACACTTTGCGAGTTTCCATGGAATTGGTCTTCTAGGAACTAAATCTCTTTGGTATCAATTCATGGAACAATGTCCATTCAAATCTGTCCGCACCATTGGAGGATTCATTCGAGCTCATCTTAAAAGGGAAATTCCAGAATCTACTTCTTGTTCTTTACCTATGTGTCAAGGACTAGCACTGGAATCTCAAGTTGAATCAATTGGTGGAAGGAATATCGAAGTGTCAAAGGGAGTTTTCTCATTTAAATCTCGTTCTACACCTTCTTACCATCTAGCTAATAATGTCCCATTAGTCCTTTACCCGATTTCTGAATTGCTCCAAGTTGAAGGTTATTTTGTTTTCATAGGTTGTAACGCTGTCCACAATTTTCCAACTACGGCTAAAGACTTGCAACCCGATTTCGTGCTTATCCCTGCTGCAAGTGGTGCACGTTCGTGCTTCTTCACATGTCCAAAAGCTAGTCACCACGAGCTTACTTCACCAACCCCAACTTGTGCAAATTCATGCGATTCGTATGGAGTGCATTTCACTTCATTGCTGCCACTTATGTCACGTGACAATAAGACAATCCATGGCCGAAGGTTGATTAGAGAGCTTTGGATTGCTACCTGGAAGTTTCGTGAGCCTTACACAAGCTTTTTCCTATCTTGGCGCATGTCCTTGTTTGAGGGCCTCATGAAACTGACCAAACGGCATTTAACTTGGCTCGTGACCTTTCATTTGTTCCCAACGTGGTTGACCTCCAAACGCACTGTCGACATCCCCATCTAGATTTGAGGACAAATCCTTTTCAAGAGGAGGGGAATGATGCGGTGGAGCACGAGGCCCAAAGTGTACAAGTAGACCCTGTGAAGGTGCCCCAAGGCACAGTGACACGAGCACGAGCTAAGAGATTCAAGGAGTCCCTCCAAGCCTTGGTACGTGCTATCCAAAACCAAGAGAAACCGAGCATTGAAGGGATTGAGTTGGAATATCCTTGCACGACTACTAAAATGCTGCTTACAATTGAAGATGCGAGTGTTCAAGCTCCAAACGGCGGGCTGAGCCCCGAAGCTTATGATCTATAGTTAGTTGGGCTAGCTTTCGGTCAAGTATAGGCCCAAGGGGCTGGCCGAACTTTCCTTGTTATTTTTCCAGTTTATTAGGTCTTAGTTACGGCTATTAATAGCCTCAAACCGCATGTTACATTCAGTTTTTGGAGAGTATTGAATAAAATTTCCAGAATTTCGTCCATTCCTTGTGGCAAATTCCCTTAGCTTGTAAAAGCTAAGTTGAACATCCTAGAGTTGATCCTAGGCTGTTCTTGACTTATCAATCAAGCACACATACTTGATTGTGGCGTCCTCTACCGTTAAATCTGTTCTTGAGTGGTCCAAGTTCGGGTTCAATTCCATCAAATCTTCATCGTGTTCCTCTAGATCCGAAGTAGCTTCCGCGTCTCGTATCAGGTTATATAACAAGGGTTTTGATGAAAATCATATGGAAAAGGAAGACTCTTAAAACCGTACTTGAAAGTAGTTCACTTGTGGCCGATAAAACCCTAACTCATACTTCTATATTTTGGGTACAGAGTAAGTAAACATTTGGCGTTTCAAATTGAAGAGGTATCATGTTTTGGAATGGTAAAACGATCATAGTATTTGCCAAACGAAAATATACAAATTCAAATAGAAACTTAGTCCTTGAGCGAAAATTTGGGCAGCACGCCCTTTGTGTTTACCTAATTTTCCAGCCATTTTGGCTTCATTATTTTTCTCATTCAAGCCCAAGTTTATACACAACACAAATGCATTTCAATAGCCGTTCCATAGGCTCAAGACAATACAAGGACATAAATCAACTAATAACAAATGCGGAAATGAAGTTTACAAAAAAAACAGATTTGATAGGGTTTTGCGGAATGGGCACATCCGAGGCTACGCTTATCGGATTGAGGTGAAACTTATACCATTTCGAAGCTAAGAGAAAGGGATACAAGATTGAAGAAGGTCACTCAGTCCAGTTTGTAGTGCAACTAGGTCAAAAGATCAGTATACCAAACCAGCACCGTCAAAACAGGTTTACAAACCGCATTCTCGCTCAAATATCACAAGTCAGGCTCCCTAAGTCCAAATCAAGTGATTCCAAAGCCATCCGAAAACTAAGATACAAGGCTACAATTCTTAAGAAGACATCAACAACTAAATCAGAAGCATTCCCAATCAAATTAACCAATTACAGAGGCAATTATCAAGTTCGGGTAGAAACAGGGCAGCAGGGGTAAATCGGTCTTTTCACAGGCTACGTTGCTCTGATTGAGTTGAAATTTTGTAGGCACCTATAAAATATCATTCTATACAACTTTTATGTTTTATGCCAAGCCTAATTCGGCCTCTAACTATGAGTAACAGTACCGGGCAGAACTGAAACATGAAATTCCAGAAATCTGGAAATTTTGGTTTTCAATTGAATTTTCTTCCTTTCCTTGTTCCAATCACTACCAAAGCCCCTTATATAATCTTATATACAACATATACTAACCATACAACAAGTTTAGGCAGAAAATCATCAAACCCTAACTTGCATATATCATCCAAAATCATCACAACAACTTGTATAACTTGTAGTCTAATCAAAACATGAGCTAGATAACATCTTAAACCAGAAATTAAAAGAACAAGAACCATGATCAGATCTTATACCTCAAAACAAAGCTTGAAAGAGTGATACTTCACCACCTTTGGAAATTTTTAGTTCCCCTAGCTTCCCAAGCCCACAACTCACTCTTTAATCGGTTTAGAATTTTGATTCCTCACTTAGATGGTGCAAATCAAGAAGAAAATTGTTTTCTCTTGCTCCCCCTTTCTCTCTCTCTTGTCTCGGCCAAGCTCAAGGAAAAATGAAGAAGAAAGGCTGCTCTATGGTGATTAAAAGGCAAGAAGATTAGGATTAGTCTAAGCCACAAGTTTTGCCAACACTTGGATCAACCACAATCACAAAATTTTCTCTTTCTTCTCCTTGCACTTTTGGCCACAAATTTCGGTCAAAGGCAGCTGGAAATGAGGGGATATTTTGCTCAAATATCAATGAGCTCATGTGGTAAGAAAGTGGTGGTCCAGCGGTGCGTTCAATAGGTAGTGCGCGGTACACGTCGGTTCGCACCGTTTTTCCTTAAATCGCACGTATTAGGGTTTTTACTTCCTATTCACTAACCTTATATCATTGCTTCTAATCACATATTATTTCTCACCTAAAAGTCACTTTTAATCACCAAATTTGATCCTTGCTTCGTACCGAAAAATCATCCGGTGAAAAATCGCGAAAACCCTAATTTGCTCCAGTCTTGAAACCGAAAAGTGAAACCCTACTTTCTAGGTTCATTTGCACTTATTATGGAATTACTGGGTAGTAGGCTATAATAAATGAATAATTTCCAAATAAAAGGCATTTTTGAGAAAAATATAAGAAATTTGCGAGTCCTCACACTCTCTCCCCCTTAAAAGAATTTCGACCTCGAAATTCATACCTTCCGTCGCCTCGGAGGACCCCAGAACTCGGTGCTGATCTACGGCATAAACTTGTGTTGATACCTTTGTTCGGTTTCCTCTTTCATGAATTTGTTTCAGTTTGGTTCCTTCCACTTGTTGAGTACTACCCTCTCGTGGCTGTTTCTTCGGGCAATTGCTAAGTTGATGATTGCTACTCCCACAAATCAAACATTTTCCCCCTTTTCGCCAGCAATCATTCTCAGTGTGATTTGCCTTTCCACAGTATCCACAGGCCAATCGAGGAACTACTGTTGGATCTTCTCGAGAAATGTCCTTTGATCCGATCTGACTTCCTTTCATGGACCTTTCATCGACTGCTCTTAATGTCCAAGGTGGGCGAGGTGAATGGTTCACTTTTTGCACTTTGGAGAGCAGTATCTTTTCTCCAGATTCCTCAGGTATACTGCTGGATGTATCTCTTTTCCGCGTTTGAAAGGCTTTTACTTGGGCTTTCACATCCTCAATTCTTTGGGCCTTCTCAAGAGCCTCTGTAAACGTATTAACTTGAACTGCCGCTAATGCCTCCTGGATTTCCAAATTTAGTCCTTGTATAAATCGTCTTATTCTCCGTCGCTCCGTTACCACCAATTCGGAAGCGAATTTAGACAGTCTAGTAAATTTGGTCTCATATTCAGCCACACTTAGGGTTCCCTGACGCAACCCAATAAATTCGTCATCCCTCCTTTCTTGGACTAAAGGTGGGAGATACTTTTCATTAAATTCCCTTACAAAGTTCGCCCATGTCCATACCGTCTGTTCTCTTTCCCACTTGGCCTTAATTACATTCCACCACGCGCGGGCTGGTCCTTCGAATTGAAATACAGCAAAATTTACTTGTCTTTGCTCCGTGTAATTCAAAGCCGCGAAGATATTAATCATTGCCTCCAACCACTGCTCAGCTATATCTGGATCAGGCCCTCCTTGAAATTTCGGAGGTAGAAACTTTTGGAACCTCTCAAGAGCCTTATCCTCTCCGATCTCAGGATTCCGGGGTTGATTCACTGGCATTTGACCTTGTTGATCTACCAGTCGTGCCAGGATATTTGTCATTTGTTGCATCGCCGTCGCCATTTGATCTCCAGCCTCAACCCTCGGTCCCTGTTCTTGCTCGGCCACTGTTTCTCTTTCTTCTCTCGGTTCTTGAGCTTGCCTAGCTCCACGGCCACGACTAGCTCCACGTCCACGACTACGTCTCCCGTCCATATATATGTTTTCCCCCTCTCTTTTCTTTTCTTTTCCCCCAAAAAGGTAATTTAGTGAATAAACACAGTAAATTGACTACAGTAACAAATTCTAGCATTCCAAATACACAAATCAATATATACGCACATAACACGCCATATCAAGAAGACGGATAAGCAAATACACAAATACATATCAAGTTGGACAGATAACCATGTACACACAGGTATACTAACGTCATGTAGTAACAATATACAGGTAAATCAAAAGGAAAAGGTAAAGTCGTCCCAGTATCAGCCCGTCCGGTCTCTCACGTCACTTACTATCCAAACTAGATGTCCCTGACCTCTTGTGCTCATTCTAGTCAGACAAAGCCTGTTCATGTTCCCAAAATACAAGTCTCAAGTCCTTAGCAGCGCCGTAACTCTAGAGTACTCAGGCACGAGAATCCGAAATAAGATAATTCACATCTCGAGCTGCAGTCCCAAGAGTAAACTATCTACAATCGGAATTCCTACCTGACATACCTATCTATGGTCCTCAGATACCATGAGAAAGATTTAAGACCTATAACATTCGCAATTCATAGCTTCACTTAGTCCTTCATACTTATTCACCACTTAGTCCAGGGTCACTCCGCACAGAGACCACGCGAAGCAGCTTTAGGTTTTATCCCTCAATCGCTTAACTTTCAAGTCAAATCGAATCCCACAGTCCGGCATCCTAAACTTCAAGCCCAGGATACACTACAGATATCTGAAGCCTAAGCTCTGATACCACCTGTGACGGCTCCACCTTTCCCTAGGGCGTACCCCAGGGTTCGGCGGACCGCCTGCCCAACTCTCGCCGGGACTCACTCATTCACTACAGTCCTCACTTAAAATCTGAATAAATCACAAGAATAAATAGGGCAACGATCCAGAACTTAAAGCGAAACTTATATACATTGCCATCCCCAAAAGGGAGTGTAAAGATCGAATATACAAAGGTTCTCAATCCTTCATACGTCCAGCCCGTGCCAAGCACTGGGCGAGAACCACTACAAAAGAAACAAAAGAACTAGACTGGCTAGTCTATGCTCTCATTCTGCTCGCCGTCCCCTGTTAAGGAAAACAAAACTAAAGGGGTGAGCTAAAAGCTCAGTGAGGTTCCGAACAGATAATCAAACAATCAATTCAATACATTAAACATGGAGTATCAATAATTCAAGAAACATTTACAATGGAAAGCGATAGTAACATTCATTAAAAGGATACGGGCTCACATGGAGCTATTCGTTCGTTCGTTCGTTCTCCAGACATTTCCCCTTATTCCTCCAATTATTTGAAAATTTCCTTTTTGAGAAGTAAACCCTCGTGCCTTCGTTCGTTCATTCATCCCCTTCCGGACGTTGACCGGACTCCACCCATCCGGACGTTGGCCGGACTCCACCCATCCGGACGTAGCCGGACTACAAGGTAATACTCGAATACACCAAATTCACCCAGGGTCACCATATCGCCCGACCGAGTCCGCTTCTGGCTCGAGTCGATCGGTAACGAAGGGCAGGGCCCAGTTCAGCCAAACGGCTTACATTCATGCGCAACTAGCATTTAATCATTTAATCATTGAAAATTTCACATTTATTTAGGTCGAGTGCGATAAAGTACACACTCGCCTAGAAAACTCGTTTTAACAATCATTAAAAGCACTTAACACATTATCAATCAATAATAACAAGCCAATAAGTCAAGGAAATATAACAAACAAAGAAAACTCACCTAGTTATGCAAAATAACGTGCAAAATATCCTTCCGGATATTACCCTTAGCCACCAATGAAACCTAAGATTGAACAAGAGAACATATTACAGTTTATCGAGCAAAACATTTAAGGGGAAACGAAGAAACCCGACTAATTAGGAGTAAAACGTGTAAAGATAACTTTCAAGTAAAAATAGGGTTGTTTGGACCCAAGGATGAAAATAACTAGGGTTTCAAAATCAATCGCAAAACCAAGCTCAAAAGGCTTATAGAATTCCAACGGAAAACATTTGACTAACGACAAATCAAAAGACAAATAGATAGGCTAAGAAAATATTCTTTCGGAATCGTAAAGAATCGTTTGTATGACTAAAAGTCACTATATATTCAAGTAGAGGTTATATAACAAGGGTTTTGATGAAAATCATATGGAAAAGGAAGACTCTTAAAACCGTACTTGAAAGTAGTTCACTTGTGGCCGATAAAACCCTAACTCATACTTCTATATTTTGGGTACAGAGTAAGTAAACATTTGGCGTTTCAAATTGAAGAGGTATCATGTTTTGGAATGGTAAAACGATCATAGTATTTGCCAAACGAAAATATACAAATTCAAATAGAAACTTAGTCCTTGAGCGAAAATTTGGGCAGCACGCCCTTTGTGTTTACCTAATTTTCCAGCCATTTTGGCTTCATTATTTTTCTCATTCAAGCCCAAGTTTATACACAACACAAATGCATTTCAATAGCCGTTCCATAGGCTCAAGACAATACAAGGACATAAATCAACTAATAACAAATGCGGAAATGAAGTTTACAAAAAAAACAGATTTGATAGGGTTTTGCGGAATGGGCACATCCGAGGCTACGCTTATCGGATTGAGGTGAAACTTATACCATTTCGAAGCTAAGAGAAAGGGATACAAGATTGAAGAAGGTCACTCAGTCCAGTTTGTAGTGCAACTAGGTCAAAAGATCAGTATACCAAACCAGCACCGTCAAAACAGGTTTACAAACCGCATTCTCGCTCAAATATCACAAGTCAGGCTCCCTAAGTCCAAATCAAGTGATTCCAAAGCCATCCGAAAACTAAGATACAAGGCTACAATTCTTAAGAAGACATCAACAACTAAATCAGAAGCATTCCCAATCAAATTAACCAATTACAGAGGCAATTATCAAGTTCGGGTAGAAACAGGGCAGCAGGGGTAAATCGGTCTTTTCACAGGCTACGTTGCTCTGATTGAGTTGAAATTTTGTAGGCACCTATAAAATATCATTCTATACAACTTTTATGTTTTATGCCAAGCCTGATTCGGCCTCTAACTATGAGTAACAGTACCGGGCAGAACTGAAACATGAAATTCCAGAAATCTGGAAATTTTGGTTTTCAATTGAATTTTCTTCCTTTCCTTGTTCCAATCACTACCAAAGCCCCTTATATAATCTTATATACAACATATACTAACCATACAACAAGTTTAGGCAGAAAATCATCAAACCCTAACTTGCATATATCATCCAAAATCATCACAACAACTTGTATAACTTGTAGTCTAATCAAAACATGAGCTAGATAACATCTTAAACCAGAAATTAAAAGAACAAGAACCATGATCAGATCTTATACCTCAAAACAAAGCTTGAAAGAGTGATACTTCACCACCTTTGGAAATTTTTAGTTCCCCTAGCTTCCCAAGCCCACAACTCACTCTTTAATCGGTTTAGAATTTTG
Organism: Coffea arabica; assembly: GCF_036785885.1. NCBI lineage: Eukaryota > Viridiplantae > Streptophyta > Magnoliopsida > Gentianales > Rubiaceae > Coffea > Coffea arabica. Next base: position 22,127,961 of record NC_092311.1, on the reverse strand, counting down.
ATTCCTCACTTAGATGGTGCAAATCAAGAAGAAAATTGTTTTCTCTTGCTCCCCCTTTCTCTCTCTCTTGTCTCGGCCAAGCTCAAGGAAAAATGAAGAAGAAAGGCTGCTCTATGGTGATTAAAAGGCAAGAAGATTAGGATTAGTCTAAGCCACAAGTTTTGCCAACACTTGGATCAACCACAATCACAAAATTTTCTCTTTCTTCTCCTTGCACTTTTGGCCACAAATTTCGGTCAAAGGCAGCTGGAAATGAGGGGATATTTTGCTCAAATATCAATGAGCTCATGTGGTAAGAAAGTGGTGGTCCAGCGGTGCGTTCAATAGGTAGTGCGCGGTACACGTCGGTTCGCACCGTTTTTCCTTAAATCGCACGTATTAGGGTTTTTACTTCCTATTCACTAACCTTATATCATTGCTTCTAATCACATATTATTTCTCACCTAAAAGTCACTTTTAATCACCAAATTTGATCCTTGCTTCGTACCGAAAAATCATCCGGTGAAAAATCGCGAAAACCCTAATTTGCTCCAGTCTTGAAACCGAAAAGTGAAACCCTACTTTCTAGGTTCATTTGCACTTATTATGGAATTACTGGGTAGTAGGCTATAATAAATGAATAATTTCCAAATAAAAGGCATTTTTGAGAAAAATATAAGAAATTTGCGAGTCCTCACACTCTCTCCCCCTTAAAAGAATTTCGACCTCGAAATTCATACCTTCCGTCGCCTCGGAGGACCCCAGAACTCGGTGCTGATCTACGGCATAAACTTGTGTTGATACCTTTGTTCGGTTTCCTCTTTCATGAATTTGTTTCAGTTTGGTTCCTTCCACTTGTTGAGTACTACCCTCTCGTGGCTGTTCCTTCGGGCAATTGCTAAGTTGATGATTGCTACTCCCACAAATCAAACATTTTCCCCCTTTTCGCCAGCAATCATTCTCAGTGTGATTTGCCTTTCCACAGTATCCACAGGCCAATCGAGGAACTACTGTTGGATCTTCTCGAGAAATGTCCTTTGATCCGATCTGACTTCCTTTCATGGACCTTTCATCGACTGCTCTTAATGTCCAAGGTGGGCGAGGTGAATGGTTCACTTTTTGCACTTTGGAGAGCAGTATCTTTTCTCCAGATTCCTCAGGTATACTGCTGGATGTATCTCTTTTCCGCGTTTGAAAGGCTTTTACTTGGGCTTTCACATCCTCAATTCTTTGGGCCTTCTCAAGAGCCTCTGTAAACGTATTAACTTGAACTGCCGCTAATGCCTCCTGGATTTCCAAATTTAGTCCTTGTATAAATCGTCTTATTCTCCGTCGCTCCGTTACCACCAATTCGGAAGCGAATTTAGACAGTCTAGTAAATTTGGTCTCATATTCAGCCACACTTAGGGTTCCCTGACGCAACCCAATAAATTCGTCATCCCTCCTTTCTTGGACTAAAGGTGGGAGATACTTTTCATTAAATTCCCTTACAAAGTTCGCCCATGTCCATACCGTCTGTTCTCTTTCCCACTTGGCCTTAATTACATTCCACCACGCGCGGGCTGGTCCTTCGAATTGAAATACAGCAAAATTTACTTGTCTTTGCTCCGTGTAATTCAAAGCCGCGAAGATATTAATCATTGCCTCCAACCACTGCTCAGCTATATCTGGATCAGGCCCTCCTTGAAATTTCGGAGGTAGAAACTTTTGGAACCTCTCAAGAGCCTTATCCTCTCCGATCTCAGGATTCCGGGGTTGATTCACTGGCATTTGACCTTGTTGATCTACCAGTCGTGCCAGGATATTTGTCATTTGTTGCATCGCCGTCGCCATTTGATCTCCAGCCTCAACCCTCGGTCCCTGTTCTTGCTCGGCCACTGTTTCTCTTTCTTCTCTCGGTTCTTGAGCTTGCCTAGCTCCACGGCCACGACTAGCTCCACGTCCACGACTACGTCTCCCGTCCATATATATGTTTTCCCCCTCTCTTTTCTTTTCTTTTCCCCCAAAAAGGTAATTTAGTGAATAAACACAGTAAATTGACTACAGTAACAAATTCTAGCATTCCAAATACACAAATCAATATATACGCACATAACACGCCATATCAAGAAGACGGATAAGCAAATACACAAATACATATCAAGTTGGACAGATAACCATGTACACACAGGTATACTAACGTCATGTAGTAACAATATACAGGTAAATCAAAAGGAAAAGGTAAAGTCGTCCCAGTATCAGCCCGTCCGGTCTCTCACGTCACTTACTATCCAAACTAGATGTCCCTGACCTCTTGTGCTCATTCTAGTCAGACAAAGCCTGTTCATGTTCCCAAAATACAAGTCTCAAGTCCTTAGCAGCGCCGTAACTCTAGAGTACTCAGGCACGAGAATCCGAAATAAGATAATTCACATCTCGAGCTGCAGTCCCAAGAGTAAACTATCTACAATCGGAATTCCTACCTGACATACCTATCTATGGTCCTCAGATACCATGAGAAAGATTTAAGACCTATAACATTCGCAATTCATAGCTTCACTTAGTCCTTCATACTTATTCACCACTTAGTCCAGGGTCACTCCGCACAGAGACCACGCGAAGCAGCTTTAGGTTTTATCCCTCAATCGCTTAACTTTCAAGTCAAATCGAATCCCACAGTCCGGCATCCTAAACTTCAAGCCCAGGATACACTACAGATATCTGAAGCCTAAGCTCTGATACCACCTGTGACGGCTCCACCTTTCCCTAGGGCGTACCCCAGGGTTCGGCGGACCGCCTGCCCAACTCTCGCCGGGACTCACTCATTCACTACAGTCCTCACTTAAAATCTGAATAAATCACAAGAATAAATAGGGCAACGATCCAGAACTTAAAGCGAAACTTATATACATTGCCATCCCCAAAAGGGAGTGTAAAGATCGAATATACAAAGGTTCTCAATCCTTCATACGTCCAGCCCGTGCCAAGCACTGGGCGAGAACCACTACAAAAGAAACAAAAGAACTAGACTGGCTAGTCTATGCTCTCATTCTGCTCGCCGTCCCCTGTTAAGGAAAACAAAACTAAAGGGGTGAGCTAAAAGCTCAGTGAGGTTCCGAACAGATAATCAAACAATCAATTCAATACATTAAACATGGAGTATCAATAATTCAAGAAACATTTACAATGGAAAGCGATAGTAACATTCATTAAAAGGATACGGGCTCACATGGAGCTATTCGTTCGTTCGTTCGTTCTCCAGACATTTCCCCTTATTCCTCCAATTATTTGAAAATTTCCTTTTTGAGAAGTAAACCCTCGTGCCTTCGTTCGTTCATTCATCCCCTTCCGGACGTTGACCGGACTCCACCCATCCGGACGTTGGCCGGACTCCACCCATCCGGACGTAGCCGGACTACAAGGTAATACTCGAATACACCAAATTCACCCAGGGTCACCATATCGCCCGACCGAGTCCGCTTCTGGCTCGAGTCGATCGGTAACGAAGGGCAGGGCCCAGTTCAGCCAAACGGCTTACATTCATGCGCAACTAGCATTTAATCATTTAATCATTGAAAATTTCACATTTATTTAGGTCGAGTGCGATAAAGTACACACTCGCCTAGAAAACTCGTTTTAACAATCATTAAAAGCACTTAACACATTATCAATCAATAATAACAAGCCAATAAGTCAAGGAAATATAACAAACAAAGAAAACTCACCTAGTTATGCAAAATAACGTGCAAAATATCCTTCCGGATATTACCCTTAGCCACCAATGAAACCTAAGATTGAACAAGAGAACATATTACAGTTTATCGAGCAAAACATTTAAGGGGAAACGAAGAAACCCGACTAATTAGGAGTAAAACGTGTAAAGATAACTTTCAAGTAAAAATAGGGTTGTTTGGACCCAAGGATGAAAATAACTAGGGTTTCAAAATCAATCGCAAAACCAAGCTCAAAAGGCTTATAGAATTCCAACGGAAAACATTTGACTAACGACAAATCAAAAGACAAATAGATAGGCTAAGAAAATATTCTTTCGGAATCGTAAAGAATCGTTTGTATGACTAAAAGTCACTATATATTCAAGTAGAGGTTATATAACAAGGGTTTTGATGAAAATCATATGGAAAAGGAAGACTCTTAAAACCGTACTTGAAAGTAGTTCACTTGTGGCCGATAAAACCCTAACTCATACTTCTATATTTTGGGTACAGAGTAAGTAAACATTTGGCGTTTCAAATTGAAGAGGTATCATGTTTTGGAATGGTAAAACGATCATAGTATTTGCCAAACGAAAATATACAAATTCAAATAGAAACTTAGTCCTTGAGCGAAAATTTGGGCAGCACGCCCTTTGTGTTTACCTAATTTTCCAGCCATTTTGGCTTCATTATTTTTCTCATTCAAGCCCAAGTTTATACACAACACAAATGCATTTCAATAGCCGTTCCATAGGCTCAAGACAATACAAGGACATAAATCAACTAATAACAAATGCGGAAATGAAGTTTACAAAAAAAACAGATTTGATAGGGTTTTGCGGAATGGGCACATCCGAGGCTACGCTTATCGGATTGAGGTGAAACTTATACCATTTCGAAGCTAAGAGAAAGGGATACAAGATTGAAGAAGGTCACTCAGTCCAGTTTGTAGTGCAACTAGGTCAAAAGATCAGTATACCAAACCAGCACCGTCAAAACAGGTTTACAAACCGCATTCTCGCTCAAATATCACAAGTCAGGCTCCCTAAGTCCAAATCAAGTGATTCCAAAGCCATCCGAAAACTAAGATACAAGGCTACAATTCTTAAGAAGACATCAACAACTAAATCAGAAGCATTCCCAATCAAATTAACCAATTACAGAGGCAATTATCAAGTTCGGGTAGAAACAGGGCAGCAGGGGTAAATCGGTCTTTTCACAGGCTACGTTGCTCTGATTGAGTTGAAATTTTGTAGGCACCTATAAAATATCATTCTATACAACTTTTATGTTTTATGCCAAGCCTGATTCGGCCTCTAACTATGAGTAACAGTACCGGGCAGAACTGAAACATGAAATTCCAGAAATCTGGAAATTTTGGTTTTCAATTGAATTTTCTTCCTTTCCTTGTTCCAATCACTACCAAAGCCCCTTATATAATCTTATATACAACATATACTAACCATACAACAAGTTTAGGCAGAAAATCATCAAACCCTAACTTGCATATATCATCCAAAATCATCACAACAACTTGTATAACTTGTAGTCTAATCAAAACATGAGCTAGATAACATCTTAAACCAGAAATTAAAAGAACAAGAACCATGATCAGATCTTATACCTCAAAACAAAGCTTGAAAGAGTGATACTTCACCACCTTTGGAAATTTTTAGTTCCCCTAGCTTCCCAAGCCCACAACTCACTCTTTAATCGGTTTAGAATTTTGATTCCTCACTTAGATGGTGCAAATCAAGAAGAAAATTGTTTTCTCTTGCTCCCCCTTTCTCTCTCTCTTGTCTCGGCCAAGCTCAAGGAAAAATGAAGAAGAAAGGCTGCTCTATGGTGATTAAAAGGCAAGAAGATTAGGATTAGTCTAAGCCACAAGTTTTGCCAACACTTGGATCAACCACAATCACAAAATTTTCTCTTTCTTCTCCTTGCACTTTTGGCCACAAATTTCGGTCAAAGGCAGCTGGAAATGAGGGGATATTTTGCTCAAATATCAATGAGCTCATGTGGTAAGAAAGTGGTGGTCCAGCGGTGCGTTCAATAGGTAGTGCGCGGTACACGTCGGTTCGCACCGTTTTTCCTTAAATCGCACGTATTAGGGTTTTTACTTCCTATTCACTAACCTTATATCATTGCTTCTAATCACATATTATTTCTCACCTAAAAGTCACTTTTAATCACCAAATTTGATCCTTGCTTCGTACCGAAAAATCATCCGGTGAAAAATCGCGAAAACCCTAATTTGCTCCAGTCTTGAAACCGAAAAGTGAAACCCTACTTTCTAGGTTCATTTGCACTTATTATGGAATTACTGGGTAGTAGGCTATAATAAATGAATAATTTCCAAATAAAAGGCATTTTTGAGAAAAATATAAGAAATTTGCGAGTCCTCACACTCTCTCCCCCTTAAAAGAATTTCGACCTCGAAATTCATACCTTCCGTCGCCTCGGAGGACCCCAGAACTCGGTGCTGATCTACGGCATAAACTTGTGTTGATACCTTTGTTCGGTTTCCTCTTTCATGAATTTGTTTCAGTTTGGTTCCTTCCACTTGTTGAGTACTACCCTCTCGTGGCTGTTCCTTCGGGCAATTGCTAAGTTGATGATTGCTACTCCCACAAATCAAACATTTTCCCCCTTTTCGCCAGCAATCATTCTCAGTGTGATTTGCCTTTCCACAGTATCCACAGGCCAATCGAGGAACTACTGTTGGATCTTCTCGAGAAATGTCCTTTGATCCGATCTGACTTCCTTTCATGGACCTTTCATCGACTGCTCTTAATGTCCAAGGTGGGCGAGGTGAATGGTTCACTTTTTGCACTTTGGAGAGCAGTATCTTTTCTCCAGATTCCTCAGGTATACTGCTGGATGTATCTCTTTTCCGCGTTTGAAAGGCTTTTACTTGGGCTTTCACATCCTCAATTCTTTGGGCCTTCTCAAGAGCCTCTGTAAACGTATTAACTTGAACTGCCGCTAATGCCTCCTGGATTTCCAAATTTAGTCCTTGTATAAATCGTCTTATTCTCCGTCGCTCCGTTACCACCAATTCGGAAGCGAATTTAGACAGTCTAGTAAATTTGGTCTCATATTCAGCCACACTTAGGGTTCCCTGACGCAACCCAATAAATTCGTCATCCCTCCTTTCTTGGACTAAAGGTGGGAGATACTTTTCATTAAATTCCCTTACAAAGTTCGCCCATGTCCATACCGTCTGTTCTCTTTCCCACTTGGCCTTAATTACATTCCACCACGCGCGGGCTGGTCCTTCGAATTGAAATACAGCAAAATTTACTTGTCTTTGCTCCGTGTAATTCAAAGCCGCGAAGATATTAATCATTGCCTCCAACCACTGCTCAGCTATATCTGGATCAGGCCCTCCTTGAAATTTCGGAGGTAGAAACTTTTGGAACCTCTCAAGAGCCTTATCCTCTCCGATCTCAGGATTCCGGGGTTGATTCACTGGCATTTGACCTTGTTGATCTACCAGTCGTGCCAGGATATTTGTCATTTGTTGCATCGCCGTCGCCATTTGATCTCCAGCCTCAACCCTCGGTCCCTGTTCTTGCTCGGCCACTGTTTCTCTTTCTTCTCTCGGTTCTTGAGCTTGCCTAGCTCCACGGCCACGACTAGCTCCACGTCCACGACTACGTCTCCCGTCCATATATATGTTTTCCCCCTCTCTTTTCTTTTCTTTTCCCCCAAAAAGGTAATTTAGTGAATAAACACAGTAAATTGACTACAGTAACAAATTCTAGCATTCCAAATACACAAATCAATATATACGCACATAACACGCCATATCAAGAAGACGGATAAGCAAATACACAAATACATATCAAGTTGGACAGATAACCATGTACACACAGGTATACTAACGTCATGTAGTAACAATATACAGGTAAATCAAAAGGAAAAGGTAAAGTCGTCCCAGTATCAGCCCGTCCGGTCTCTCACGTCACTTACTATCCAAACTAGATGTCCCTGACCTCTTGTGCTCATTCTAGTCAGACAAAGCCTGTTCATGTTCCCAAAATACAAGTCTCAAGTCCTTAGCAGCGCCGTAACTCTAGAGTACTCAGGCACGAGAATCCGAAATAAGATAATTCACATCTCGAGCTGCAGTCCCAAGAGTAAACTATCTACAATCGGAATTCCTACCTGACATACCTATCTATGGTCCTCAGATACCATGAGAAAGATTTAAGACCTATAACATTCGCAATTCATAGCTTCACTTAGTCCTTCATACTTATTCACCACTTAGTCCAGGGTCACTCCGCACAGAGACCACGCGAAGCAGCTTTAGGTTTTATCCCTCAATCGCTTAACTTTCAAGTCAAATCGAATCCCACAGTCCGGCATCCTAAACTTCAAGCCCAGGATACACTACAGATATCTGAAGCCTAAGCTCTGATACCACCTGTGACGGCTCCACCTTTCCCTAGGGCGTACCCCAGGGTTCGGCGGACCGCCTGCCCAACTCTCGCCGGGACTCACTCATTCACTACAGTCCTCACTTAAAATCTGAATAAATCACAAGAATAAATAGGGCAACGATCCAGAACTTAAAGCGAAACTTATATACATTGCCATCCCCAAAAGGGAGTGTAAAGATCGAATATACAAAGGTTCTCAATCCTTCATACGTCCAGCCCGTGCCAAGCACTGGGCGAGAACCACTACAAAAGAAACAAAAGAACTAGACTGGCTAGTCTATGCTCTCATTCTGCTCGCCGTCCCCTGTTAAGGAAAACAAAACTAAAGGGGTGAGCTAAAAGCTCAGTGAGGTTCCGAACAGATAATCAAACAATCAATTCAATACATTAAACATGGAGTATCAATAATTCAAGAAACATTTACAATGGAAAGCGATAGTAACATTCATTAAAAGGATACGGGCTCACATGGAGCTATTCGTTCGTTCGTTCGTTCTCCAGACATTTCCCCTTATTCCTCCAATTATTTGAAAATTTCCTTTTTGAGAAGTAAACCCTCGTGCCTTCGTTCGTTCATTCATCCCCTTCCGGACGTTGACCGGACTCCACCCATCCGGACGTTGGCCGGACTCCACCCATCCGGACGTAGCCGGACTACAAGGTAATACTCGAATACACCAAATTCACCCAGGGTCACCATATCGCCCGACCGAGTCCGCTTCTGGCTCGAGTCGATCGGTAACGAAGGGCAGGGCCCAGTTCAGCCAAACGGCTTACATTCATGCGCAACTAGCATTTAATCATTTAATCATTGAAAATTTCACATTTATTTAGGTCGAGTGCGATAAAGTACACACTCGCCTAGAAAACTCGTTTTAACAATCATTAAAAGCACTTAACACATTATCAATCAATAATAACAAGCCAATAAGTCAAGGAAATATAACAAACAAAGAACACTCACCTAGTTATGCAAAATAACGTGCAAAATATCCTTCCGGATATTACCCTTAGCCACCAATGAAACCTAAGATTGAACAAGAGAACATATTACAGTTTATCGAGCAAAACATTTAAGGGGAAACGAAGAAACCCGACTAATTAGGAGTAAAACGTGTAAAGATAACTTTCAAGTAAAAATAGGGTTGTTTGGACCCAAGGATGAAAATAACTAGGGTTTCAAAATCAATCGCAAAACCAAGCTCAAAAGGCTTATAGAATTCCAACGGAAAACATTTGACTAACGACAAATCAAAAGACAAATAGATAGGCTAAGAAAATATTCTTTCGGAATCGTAAAGAATCGTTTGTATGACTAAAAGTCACTATATATTCAAGTAGAGGTTATATAACAAGGGTTTTGATGAAAATCATATGGAAAAGGAAGACTCTTAAAACCGTACTTGAAAGTAGTTCACTTGTGGCCGATAAAACCCTAACTCATACTTCTATATTTTGGGTACAGAGTAAGTAAACATTTGGCGTTTCAAATTGAAGAGGTATCATGTTTTGGAATGGTAAAACGATCATAGTATTTGCCAAACGAAAATATACAAATTCAAATAGAAACTTAGTCCTTGAGCGAAAATTTGGGCAGCACGCCCTTTGTGTTTACCTAATTTTCCAGCCATTTTGGCTTCATTATTTTTCTCATTCAAGCCCAAGTTTATACACAACACAAATGCATTTCAATAGCCGTTCCATAGGCTCAAGACAATACAAGGACATAAATCAACTAATAACAAATGCGGAAATGAAGTTTACAAAAAAAACAGATTTGATAGGGTTTTGCGGAATGGGCACATCCGAGGCTACGCTTATCGGATTGAGGTGAAACTTATACCATTTCGAAGCTAAGAGAAAGGGATACAAGATTGAAGAAGGTCACTCAGTCCAGTTTGTAGTGCAACTAGGTCAAAAGATCAGTATACCAAACCAGCACCGTCAAAACAGGTTTACAAACCGCATTCTCGCTCAAATATCACAAGTCAGGCTCCCTAAGTCCAAATCAAGTGATTCCAAAGCCATCCGAAAACTAAGATACAAGGCTACAATTCTTAAGAAGACATCAACAACTAAATCAGAAGCATTCCCAATCAAATTAACCAATTACAGAGGCAATTATCAAGTTCGGGTAGAAACAGGGCAGCAGGGGTAAATCGGTCTTTTCACAGGCTACGTTGCTCTGATTGAGTTGAAATTTTGTAGGCACCTATAAAATATCATTCTATACAACTTTTATGTTTTATGCCAAGCCTGATTCGGCCTCTAACTATGAGTAACAGTACCGGGCAGAACTGAAACATGAAATTCCAGAAATCTGGAAATTTTGGTTTTCAATTGAATTTTCTTCCTTTCCTTGTTCCAATCACTACCAAAGCCCCTTATATAATCTTATATACAACATATACTAACCATACAACAAGTTTAGGCAGAAAATCATCAAACCCTAACTTGCATATATCATCCAAAATCATCACAACAACTTGTATAACTTGTAGTCTAATCAAAACATGAGCTAGATAACATCTTAAACCAGAAATTAAAAGAACAAGAACCATGATCAGATCTTATACCTCAAAACAAAGCTTGAAAGAGTGATACTTCACCACCTTTGGAAATTTTTAGTTCCCCTAGCTTCCCAAGCCCACAACTCACTCTTTAATCGGTTTAGAATTTTGATTCCTCACTTAGATGGTGCAAATCAAGAAGAAAATTGTTTTCTCTTGCTCCCCCTTTCTCTCTCTCTTGTCTCGGCCAAGCTCAAGGAAAAATGAAGAAGAAAGGCTGCTCTATGGTGATTAAAAGGCAAGAAGATTAGGATTAGTCTAAGCCACAAGTTTTGCCAACACTTGGATCAACCACAATCACAAAATTTTCTCTTTCTTCTCCTTGCACTTTTGGCCACAAATTTCGGTCAAAGGCAGCTGGAAATGAGGGGATATTTTGCTCAAATATCAATGAGCTCATGTGGTAAGAAAGTGGTGGTCCAGCGGTGCGTTCAATAGGTAGTGCGCGGTACACGTCGGTTCGCACCGTTTTTCCTTAAATCGCACGTATTAGGGTTTTTACTTCCTATTCACTAACCTTATATCATTGCTTCTAATCACATATTATTTCTCACCTAAAAGTCACTTTTAATCACCAAATTTGATCCTTGCTTCGTACCGAAAAATCATCCGGTGAAAAATCGCGAAAACCCTAATTTGCTCCAGTCTTGAAACCGAAAAGTGAAACCCTACTTTCTAGGTTCATTTGCACTTATTATGGAATTACTGGGTAGTAGGCTATAATAAATGAATAATTTCCAAATAAAAGGCATTTTTGAGAAAAATATAAGAAATTTGCGAGTCCTCACACTCTCTCCCCCTTAAAAGAATTTCGACCTCGAAATTCATACCTTCCGTCGCCTCGGAGGACCCCAGAACTCGGTGCTGATCTACGGCATAAACTTGTGTTGATACCTTTGTTCGGTTTCCTCTTTCATGAATTTGTTTCAGTTTGGTTCCTTCCACTTGTTGAGTACTACCCTCTCGTGGCTGTTTCTTCGGGCAATTGCTAAGTTGATGATTGCTACTCCCACAAATCAAACATTTTCCCCCTTTTCGCCAGCAATCATTCTCAGTGTGATTTGCCTTTCCACAGTATCCACAGGCCAATCGAGGAACTACTGTTGGATCTTCTCGAGAAATGTCCTTTGATCCGATCTGACTTCCTTTCATGGACCTTTCATCGACTGCTCTTAATGTCCAAGGTGGGCGAGGTGAATGGTTCACTTTTTGCACTTTGGAGAGCAGTATCTTTTCTCCAGATTCCTCAGGTATACTGCTGGATGTATCTCTTTTCCGCGTTTGAAAGGCTTTTACTTGGGCTTTCACATCCTCAATTCTTTGGGCCTTCTCAAGAGCCTCTGTAAACGTATTAACTTGAACTGCCGCTAATGCCTCCTGGATTTCCAAATTTAGTCCTTGTATAAATCGTCTTATTCTCCGTCGCTCCGTTACCACCAATTCGGAAGCGAATTTAGACAGTCTAGTAAATTTGGTCTCATATTCAGCCACACTTAGGGTTCCCTGACGCAACCCAATAAATTCGTCATCCCTCCTTTCTTGGACTAAAGGTGGGAGATACTTTTCATTAAATTCCCTTACAAAGTTCGCCCATGTCCATACCGTCTGTTCTCTTTCCCACTTGGCCTTAATTACATTCCACCACGCGCGGGCTGGTCCTTCGAATTGAAATACAGCAAAATTTACTTGTCTTTGCTCCGTGTAATTCAAAGCCGCGAAGATATTAATCATTGCCTCCAACCACTGCTCAGCTATATCTGGATCAGGCCCTCCTTGAAATTTCGGAGGTAGAAACTTTTGGAACCTCTCAAGAGCCTTATCCTCTCCGATCTCAGGATTCCGGGGTTGATTCACTGGCATTTGACCTTGTTGATCTACCAGTCGTGCCAGGATATTTGTCATTTGTTGCATCGCCGTCGCCATTTGATCTCCAGCCTCAACCCTCGGTCCCTGTTCTTGCTCGGCCACTGTTTCTCTTTCTTCTCTCGGTTCTTGAGCTTGCCTAGCTCCACGGCCACGACTAGCTCCACGTCCACGACTACGTCTCCCGTCCATATATATGTTTTCCCCCTCTCTTTTCTTTTCTTTTCCCCCAAAAAGGTAATTTAGTGAATAAACACAGTAAATTGACTACAGTAACAAATTCTAGCATTCCAAATACACAAATCAATATATACGCACATAACACGCCATATCAAGAAGACGGATAAGCAAATACACAAATACATATCAAGTTGGACAGATAACCATGTACACACAGGTATACTAACGTCATGTAGTAACAATATACAGGTAAATCAAAAGGAAAAGGTAAAGTCGTCCCAGTATCAGCCCGTCCGGTCTCTCACGTCACTTACTATCCAAACTAGATGTCCCTGACCTCTTGTGCTCATTCTAGTCAGACAAAGCCTGTTCATGTTCCCAAAATACAAGTCTCAAGTCCTTAGCAGCGCCGTAACTCTAGAGTACTCAGGCACGAGAATCCGAAATAAGATAATTCACATCTCGAGCTGCAGTCCCAAGAGTAAACTATCTACAATCGGAATTCCTACCTGACATACCTATCTATGGTCCTCAGATACCATGAGAAAGATTTAAGACCTATAACATTCGCAATTCATAGCTTCACTTAGTCCTTCATACTTATTCACCACTTAGTCCAGGGTCACTCCGCACAGAGACCACGCGAAGCAGCTTTAGGTTTTATCCCTCAATCGCTTAACTTTCAAGTCAAATCGAATCCCACAGTCCGGCATCCTAAACTTCAAGCCCAGGATACACTACAGATATCTGAAGCCTAAGCTCTGATACCACCTGTGACGGCTCCACCTTTCCCTAGGGCGTACCCCAGGGTTCGGCGGACCGCCTGCCCAACTCTCGCCGGGACTCACTCATTCACTACAGTCCTCACTTAAAATCTGAATAAATCACAAGAATAAATAGGGCAACGATCCAGAACTTAAAGCGAAACTTATATACATTGCCATCCCCAAAAGGGAGTGTAAAGATCGAATATACAAAGGTTCTCAATCCTTCATACGTCCAGCCCGTGCCAAGCACTGGGCGAGAACCACTACAAAAGAAACAAAAGAACTAGACTGGCTAGTCTATGCTCTCATTCTGCTCGCCGTCCCCTGTTAAGGAAAACAAAACTAAAGGGGTGAGCTAAAAGCTCAGTGAGGTTCCGAACAGATAATCAAACAATCAATTCAATACATTAAACATGGAGTATCAATAATTCAAGAAACATTTACAATGGAAAGCGATAGTAACATTCATTAAAAGGATACGGGCTCACATGGAGCTATTCGTTCGTTCGTTCGTTCTCCAGACATTTCCCCTTATTCCTCCAATTATTTGAAAATTTCCTTTTTGAGAAGTAAACCCTCGTGCCTTCGTTCGTTCATTCATCCCCTTCCGGACGTTGACCGGACTCCACCCATCCGGACGTTGGCCGGACTCCACCCATCCGGACGTAGCCGGACTACAAGGTAATACTCGAATACACCAAATTCACCCAGGGTCACCATATCGCCCGACCGAGTCCGCTTCTGGCTCGAGTCGATCGGTAACGAAGGGCAGGGCCCAGTTCAGCCAAACGGCTTACATTCATGCGCAACTAGCATTTAATCATTTAATCATTGAAAATTTCACATTTATTTAGGTCGAGTGCGATAAAGTACACACTCGCCTAGAAAACTCGTTTTAACAATCATTAAAAGCACTTAACACATTATCAATCAATAATAACAAGCCAATAAGTCAAGGAAATATAACAAACAAAGAACACTCACCTAGTTATGCAAAATAACGTGCAAAATATCCTTCCGGATATTACCCTTAGCCACCAATGAAACCTAAGATTGAACAAGAGAACATATTACAGTTTATCGAGCAAAACATTTAAGGGGAAACGAAGAAACCCGACTAATTAGGAGTAAAACGTGTAAAGATAACTTTCAAGTAAAAATAGGGTTGTTTGGACCCAAGGATGAAAATAACTAGGGTTTCAAAATCAATCGCAAAACCAAGCTCAAAAGGCTTATAGAATTCCAACGGAAAACATTTGACTAACGACAAATCAAAAGACAAATAGATAGGCTAAGAAAATATTCTTTCGGAATCGTAAAGAATCGTTTGTATGACTAAAAGTCACTATATATTCAAGTAGAGGTTATGATGCGGTGGAGCACGAGGCCCAAAGTGTACAAGTAGACCCTGTGAAGGTGCCCCAAGGCACAGTGACACGAGCACGAGCTAAGAGATTCAAGGAGTCCCTCCAAGCCTTGGTACGTGCTATCCAAAACCAAGAGAAACCGAGCATTGAAGGGATTGAGTTGGAATATCCTTGCACGACTACTAAAATGCTGCTTACAATTGAAGATGCGAGTGTTCAAGCTCCAAACGGCGGGCTGAGCCCCGAAGCTTATGATCTATAGTTAGTTGGGCTAGCTTTCGGTCAAGTATAGGCCCAAGGGGCTGGCCGAACTTTCCTTGTTATTTTTCCAGTTTATTAGGTCTTAGTTACGGCTATTAATAGCCTCAAACCGCATGTTACATTCAGTTTTTGGAGAGTATTGAATAAAATTTCCAGAATTTCGTCCATTCCTTGTGGCAAATTCCCTTAGCTTGTAAAAGCTAAGTTGAACATCCTAGAGTTGATCCTAGGCTGTTCTTGACTTATCAATCAAGCACACATACTTGATTGTGGCGTCCTCTACCGTTAAATCTGTTCTTGAGTGGTCCAAGTTCGGGTTCAATTCCATCAAATCTTCATCGTGTTCCTCTAGATCCGAAGTAGCTTCCGCGTCTCGTATCAGCTGGCATCAGAGCTAGTTAGAGGTATCACGAATATCCTTTTTTATCGTTTTTAGATCTATTTTAGTCTTCTAATTCGTAGCTCAAGTGCTCGGGTTTGTCAAGTCCGAAATCTGTCTTTGTTGTTTCCTTGTCAGAAATCTGTCTTGGTTGTTTCCTTGTCAGAAATCTGTCTTTGTTGTTTAGTTGTTGTCCGAAATTTTCTGTCCAGTTTTGTCTTGTGTTTATGTTCTGTTTAAATCCAGAAAAAAAAAATCTCTTGTGTTGCATACCTTATTGTCATTCCCTTGAGTCGTTGCTGGAATTAATTGCTGGGTTGCCGAATCTGTTTGCACTTGTTTCTTGAACCTTTGTGTTGTTGCTTTGCAAAACTCGAACATCAAAACCTTATTGGGGAAGTCTTGAGCTTCTTGGATCAAAGAGGTTAATCTTCGCAGTCTTGAAACCTGAAATAAACCTTCAACCGTGTTCTTGTTTTCATGGAACTTTGATCCTGAAACCAAATCTGATTCAAAGGTCAAAAAAAATTTTTTCAAGAAAGTCGGCTCTAGTTTCCAATTCTTGACCAGCCTTCAAGTTTTACCAAATCTGATTCAAACTTGGACTTTCAAATCTGAACAGCCCTAGTCTTGGTCAGCCTTCAAGCCACCAAATCTGATTCAAACTTGGACTTCCAAATCTGAACAACATCCAATTCTTGACAGCCTACAAGTTTACCAAATTTGGTGCAAAATCTGACTTCCAAATCTGACCAGCCCCAAAATTTCGAATTTGGACCACTTGGGACTCCCAAATCTGACCAAACTCCAAGGTTTCCAATCTTGGCAACCCCAAGTGTCCAAATCATATCACGGACCAAAAAGACCACGAACCAGCAGCTCAACACATTCCAGAAATTTGGGTTTCGGGTAGAGTTTTCTAGGATTTTCAAAATTTCAGCATTCAAGTTAATTGTCTTACTTTCTTTTGAGTCGTTAGTTATTGTCCAGCTATATTTTGAGTCTTGAGTCGTGTCTAGGTCTTCAGTCATTCACCTCCATTTGTTGCTACTAGCTTGTGTGTCACTTGTTGACTAGTCAAGAACGTACACTGCGGTGACGCCTAGTTTGTTCAACTCGAGCAACTAGCAAGCCAAGGAATTGCTTGGTAAGATTATTAGAGAGTGATACACTTGAGTGAAACACGAGTGTGAGTGACCTATACATCGTATTTAAAAAAAAAAAAAAAAAAAAAAGAGAGCAAGGAACTCGTTTTTGTTTATTTATTTTGCAGGTGGACTAAATATGTCTAGTGAAGTTGGTGAACAAACCATGGACATCAAACTACAATTGGAAGCCATGTGTGGGAGGAAAATTCCTTTGCACTACTAACCGTTTTGCAGGTCACATAGTCATGCCCACTAGAGTTGCATCTTGCTCATACAATCAAGAATTCATGGAGACCGAACCTTTCAAGAGGAGAGGTCCCAAGCGAAGTACCTCCAAGTACTTTAGCCCCATGCAATCCAGTTCACAATGTGGGTATCATTCACTCCGGGAGGAGATGCAACGCCACCGTGCTTTGTGTGTGTATGAAAGGTATAAACAAGATTGTGATGAGTATGAGAAGGAGCAAAGCAGTTTGCGTAGAGCATCTAAATCAAGGTCAACTTCAAGCAAACAAGGTTCATCTAAGAAGTGTCTTGACAATCAAGACGAAGGGCTCGAGAATTTTCGAATTGAGTCAAAGCTTCGTGAATCAATGGATAAATTCGAACGTCGGACTGAAGCATTGATTGATGATATGATGGAAAGACTTAGCCAAGTGCTGGATTCACACCTGGAGCAACTTAACCATGTGCCAACCGGTGGTAATAAAGGGAAAATTCATCCTAGTCCCTCGTTGATTGAAGAGCCAAATATGAATGAGTTACAACTGAGCCATGAACATGAGCTAGACAATGAAAATCAAACCTCATGTACAATGCGTGAGCAATGGTCCGAGAAGAATGGAGTGGAAAAAGACAAGAATAATTTGGCCTTAGTGAAGAGTAAAAAGGAGGAGTTGGCCATGTTTACAAAGGCTGAAAGTGTGACCATTTTGTTTGCTAACCGGCTAACATGTGTTTTGTTTAGCACCTCTTCTTTTGTTCAAGTTACACAAAGTCAAGTAGAGTTGATCATGGCATGTTCCATCCCGAAGTCACTTGGACACTTTGCGAGTTTCCATGGAATTGGTCTTCTAGGAACTAAATCTCTTTGGTATCAATTCATGGAACAATGTCCATTCAAATCTGTCCGCACCATTGGAGGATTCATTCGAGCTCATCTTAAAAGGGAAATTCCAGAATCTACTTCTTGTTCTTTACCTATGTGTCAAGGACTAGCACTGGAATCTCAAGTTGAATCAATTGGTGGAAGGAATATCGAAGTGTCAAAGGGAGTTTTCTCATTTAAATCTCGTTCTACACCTTCTTACCATCTAGCTAATAATGTCCCATTAGTCCTTTACCCGATTTCTGAATTGCTCCAAGTTGAAGGTTATTTTGTTTTCATAGGTTGTAACGCTGTCCACAATTTTCCAACTACGGCTAAAGACTTGCAACCCGATTTCGTGCTTATCCCTGCTGCAAGTGGTGCACGTTCGTGCTTCTTCACATGTCCAAAAGCTAGTCACCACGAGCTTACTTCACCAACCCCAACTTGTGCAAATTCATGCGATTCGTATGGAGTGCATTTCACTTCATTGCTGCCACTTATGTCACGTGACAATAAGACAATCCATGGCCGAAGGTTGATTAGAGAGCTTTGGATTGCTACCTGGAAGTTTCGTGAGCCTTACACAAGCTTTTTCCTATCTTGGCGCATGTCCTTGTTTGAGGGCCTCATGAAACTGACCAAACGGCATTTAACTTGGCTCGTGACCTTTCATTTGTTCCCAACGTGGTTGACCTCCAAACGCACTGTCGACATCCCCATCTAGATTTGAGGACAAATCCTTTTCAAGAGGAGGGGAATGATGCGGTGGAGCACGAGGCCCAAAGTGTACAAGTAGACCCTGTGAAGGTGCCCCAAGGCACAGTGACACGAGCACGAGCTAAGAGATTCAAGGAGTCCCTCCAAGCCTTGGTACGTGCTATCCAAAACCAAGAGAAACCGAGCATTGAAGGGATTGAGTTGGAATATCCTTGCACGACTACTAAAATGCTGCTTACAATTGAAGATGCGAGTGTTCAAGCTCCAAACGGCGGGCTGAGCCCCGAAGCTTATGATCTATAGTTAGTTGGGCTAGCTTTCGGTCAAGTATAGGCCCAAGGGGCTGGCCGAACTTTCCTTGTTATTTTTCCAGTTTATTAGGTCTTAGTTACGGCTATTAATAGCCTCAAACCGCATGTTACATTCAGTTTTTGGAGAGTATTGAATAAAATTTCCAGAATTTCGTCCATTCCTTGTGGCAAATTCCCTTAGCTTGTAAAAGCTAAGTTGAACATCCTAGAGTTGATCCTAGGCTGTTCTTGACTTATCAATCAAGCACACATACTTGATTGTGGCGTCCTCTACCGTTAAATCTGTTCTTGAGTGGTCCAAGTTCGGGTTCAATTCCATCAAATCTTCATCGTGTTCCTCTAGATCCGAAGTAGCTTCCGCGTCTCGTATCAGGTTATATAACAAGGGTTTTGATGAAAATCATATGGAAAAGGAAGACTCTTAAAACCGTACTTGAAAGTAGTTCACTTGTGGCCGATAAAACCCTAACTCATACTTCTATATTTTGGGTACAGAGTAAGTAAACATTTGGCGTTTCAAATTGAAGAGGTATCATGTTTTGGAATGGTAAAACGATCATAGTATTTGCCAAACGAAAATATACAAATTCAAATAGAAACTTAGTCCTTGAGCGAAAATTTGGGCAGCACGCCCTTTGTGTTTACCTAATTTTCCAGCCATTTTGGCTTCATTATTTTTCTCATTCAAGCCCAAGTTTATACACAACACAAATGCATTTCAATAGCCGTTCCATAGGCTCAAGACAATACAAGGACATAAATCAACTAATAACAAATGCGGAAATGAAGTTTACAAAAAAAACAGATTTGATAGGGTTTTGCGGAATGGGCACATCCGAGGCTACGCTTATCGGATTGAGGTGAAACTTATACCATTTCGAAGCTAAGAGAAAGGGATACAAGATTGAAGAAGGTCACTCAGTCCAGTTTGTAGTGCAACTAGGTCAAAAGATCAGTATACCAAACCAGCACCGTCAAAACAGGTTTACAAACCGCATTCTCGCTCAAATATCACAAGTCAGGCTCCCTAAGTCCAAATCAAGTGATTCCAAAGCCATCCGAAAACTAAGATACAAGGCTACAATTCTTAAGAAGACATCAACAACTAAATCAGAAGCATTCCCAATCAAATTAACCAATTACAGAGGCAATTATCAAGTTCGGGTAGAAACAGGGCAGCAGGGGTAAATCGGTCTTTTCACAGGCTACGTTGCTCTGATTGAGTTGAAATTTTGTAGGCACCTATAAAATATCATTCTATACAACTTTTATGTTTTATGCCAAGCCTGATTCGGCCTCTAACTATGAGTAACAGTACCGGGCAGAACTGAAACATGAAATTCCAGAAATCTGGAAATTTTGGTTTTCAATTGAATTTTCTTCCTTTCCTTGTTCCAATCACTACCAAAGCCCCTTATATAATCTTATATACAACATATACTAACCATACAACAAGTTTAGGCAGAAAATCATCAAACCCTAACTTGCATATATCATCCAAAATCATCACAACAACTTGTATAACTTGTAGTCTAATCAAAACATGAGCTAGATAACATCTTAAACCAGAAATTAAAAGAACAAGAACCATGATCAGATCTTATACCTCAAAACAAAGCTTGAAAGAGTGATACTTCACCACCTTTGGAAATTTTTAGTTCCCCTAGCTTCCCAAGCCCACAACTCACTCTTTAATCGGTTTAGAATTTTGATTCCTCACTTAGATGGTGCAAATCAAGAAGAAAATTGTTTTCTCTTGCTCCCCCTTTCTCTCTCTCTTGTCTCGGCCAAGCTCAAGGAAAAATGAAGAAGAAAGGCTGCTCTATGGTGATTAAAAGGCAAGAAGATTAGGATTAGTCTAAGCCACAAGTTTTGCCAACACTTGGATCAACCACAATCACAAAATTTTCTCTTTCTTCTCCTTGCACTTTTGGCCACAAATTTCGGTCAAAGGCAGCTGGAAATGAGGGGATATTTTGCTCAAATATCAATGAGCTCATGTGGTAAGAAAGTGGTGGTCCAGCGGTGCGTTCAATAGGTAGTGCGCGGTACACGTCGGTTCGCACCGTTTTTCCTTAAATCGCACGTATTAGGGTTTTTACTTCCTATTCACTAACCTTATATCATTGCTTCTAATCACATATTATTTCTCACCTAAAAGTCACTTTTAATCACCAAATTTGATCCTTGCTTCGTACCGAAAAATCATCCGGTGAAAAATCGCGAAAACCCTAATTTGCTCCAGTCTTGAAACCGAAAAGTGAAACCCTACTTTCTAGGTTCATTTGCACTTATTATGGAATTACTGGGTAGTAGGCTATAATAAATGAATAATTTCCAAATAAAAGGCATTTTTGAGAAAAATATAAGAAATTTGCGAGTCCTCACACTCTCTCCCCCTTAAAAGAATTTCGACCTCGAAATTCATACCTTCCGTCGCCTCGGAGGACCCCAGAACTCGGTGCTGATCTACGGCATAAACTTGTGTTGATACCTTTGTTCGGTTTCCTCTTTCATGAATTTGTTTCAGTTTGGTTCCTTCCACTTGTTGAGTACTACCCTCTCGTGGCTGTTTCTTCGGGCAATTGCTAAGTTGATGATTGCTACTCCCACAAATCAAACATTTTCCCCCTTTTCGCCAGCAATCATTCTCAGTGTGATTTGCCTTTCCACAGTATCCACAGGCCAATCGAGGAACTACTGTTGGATCTTCTCGAGAAATGTCCTTTGATCCGATCTGACTTCCTTTCATGGACCTTTCATCGACTGCTCTTAATGTCCAAGGTGGGCGAGGTGAATGGTTCACTTTTTGCACTTTGGAGAGCAGTATCTTTTCTCCAGATTCCTCAGGTATACTGCTGGATGTATCTCTTTTCCGCGTTTGAAAGGCTTTTACTTGGGCTTTCACATCCTCAATTCTTTGGGCCTTCTCAAGAGCCTCTGTAAACGTATTAACTTGAACTGCCGCTAATGCCTCCTGGATTTCCAAATTTAGTCCTTGTATAAATCGTCTTATTCTCCGTCGCTCCGTTACCACCAATTCGGAAGCGAATTTAGACAGTCTAGTAAATTTGGTCTCATATTCAGCCACACTTAGGGTTCCCTGACGCAACCCAATAAATTCGTCATCCCTCCTTTCTTGGACTAAAGGTGGGAGATACTTTTCATTAAATTCCCTTACAAAGTTCGCCCATGTCCATACCGTCTGTTCTCTTTCCCACTTGGCCTTAATTACATTCCACCACGCGCGGGCTGGTCCTTCGAATTGAAATACAGCAAAATTTACTTGTCTTTGCTCCGTGTAATTCAAAGCCGCGAAGATATTAATCATTGCCTCCAACCACTGCTCAGCTATATCTGGATCAGGCCCTCCTTGAAATTTCGGAGGTAGAAACTTTTGGAACCTCTCAAGAGCCTTATCCTCTCCGATCTCAGGATTCCGGGGTTGATTCACTGGCATTTGACCTTGTTGATCTACCAGTCGTGCCAGGATATTTGTCATTTGTTGCATCGCCGTCGCCATTTGATCTCCAGCCTCAACCCTCGGTCCCTGTTCTTGCTCGGCCACTGTTTCTCTTTCTTCTCTCGGTTCTTGAGCTTGCCTAGCTCCACGGCCACGACTAGCTCCACGTCCACGACTACGTCTCCCGTCCATATATATGTTTTCCCCCTCTCTTTTCTTTTCTTTTCCCCCAAAAAGGTAATTTAGTGAATAAACACAGTAAATTGACTACAGTAACAAATTCTAGCATTCCAAATACACAAATCAATATATACGCACATAACACGCCATATCAAGAAGACGGATAAGCAAATACACAAATACATATCAAGTTGGACAGATAACCATGTACACACAGGTATACTAACGTCATGTAGTAACAATATACAGGTAAATCAAAAGGAAAAGGTAAAGTCGTCCCAGTATCAGCCCGTCCGGTCTCTCACGTCACTTACTATCCAAACTAGATGTCCCTGACCTCTTGTGCTCATTCTAGTCAGACAAAGCCTGTTCATGTTCCCAAAATACAAGTCTCAAGTCCTTAGCAGCGCCGTAACTCTAGAGTACTCAGGCACGAGAATCCGAAATAAGATAATTCACATCTCGAGCTGCAGTCCCAAGAGTAAACTATCTACAATCGGAATTCCTACCTGACATACCTATCTATGGTCCTCAGATACCATGAGAAAGATTTAAGACCTATAACATTCGCAATTCATAGCTTCACTTAGTCCTTCATACTTATTCACCACTTAGTCCAGGGTCACTCCGCACAGAGACCACGCGAAGCAGCTTTAGGTTTTATCCCTCAATCGCTTAACTTTCAAGTCAAATCGAATCCCACAGTCCGGCATCCTAAACTTCAAGCCCAGGATACACTACAGATATCTGAAGCCTAAGCTCTGATACCACCTGTGACGGCTCCACCTTTCCCTAGGGCGTACCCCAGGGTTCGGCGGACCGCCTGCCCAACTCTCGCCGGGACTCACTCATTCACTACAGTCCTCACTTAAAATCTGAATAAATCACAAGAATAAATAGGGCAACGATCCAGAACTTAAAGCGAAACTTATATACATTGCCATCCCCAAAAGGGAGTGTAAAGATCGAATATACAAAGGTTCTCAATCCTTCATACGTCCAGCCCGTGCCAAGCACTGGGCGAGAACCACTACAAAAGAAACAAAAGAACTAGACTGGCTAGTCTATGCTCTCATTCTGCTCGCCGTCCCCTGTTAAGGAAAACAAAACTAAAGGGGTGAGCTAAAAGCTCAGTGAGGTTCCGAACAGATAATCAAACAATCAATTCAATACATTAAACATGGAGTATCAATAATTCAAGAAACATTTACAATGGAAAGCGATAGTAACATTCATTAAAAGGATACGGGCTCACATGGAGCTATTCGTTCGTTCGTTCGTTCTCCAGACATTTCCCCTTATTCCTCCAATTATTTGAAAATTTCCTTTTTGAGAAGTAAACCCTCGTGCCTTCGTTCGTTCATTCATCCCCTTCCGGACGTTGACCGGACTCCACCCATCCGGACGTTGGCCGGACTCCACCCATCCGGACGTAGCCGGACTACAAGGTAATACTCGAATACACCAAATTCACCCAGGGTCACCATATCGCCCGACCGAGTCCGCTTCTGGCTCGAGTCGATCGGTAACGAAGGGCAGGGCCCAGTTCAGCCAAACGGCTTACATTCATGCGCAACTAGCATTTAATCATTTAATCATTGAAAATTTCACATTTATTTAGGTCGAGTGCGATAAAGTACACACTCGCCTAGAAAACTCGTTTTAACAATCATTAAAAGCACTTAACACATTATCAATCAATAATAACAAGCCAATAAGTCAAGGAAATATAACAAACAAAGAAAACTCACCTAGTTATGCAAAATAACGTGCAAAATATCCTTCCGGATATTACCCTTAGCCACCAATGAAACCTAAGATTGAACAAGAGAACATATTACAGTTTATCGAGCAAAACATTTAAGGGGAAACGAAGAAACCCGACTAATTAGGAGTAAAACGTGTAAAGATAACTTTCAAGTAAAAATAGGGTTGTTTGGACCCAAGGATGAAAATAACTAGGGTTTCAAAATCAATCGCAAAACCAAGCTCAAAAGGCTTATAGAATTCCAACGGAAAACATTTGACTAACGACAAATCAAAAGACAAATAGATAGGCTAAGAAAATATTCTTTCGGAATCGTAAAGAATCGTTTGTATGACTAAAAGTCACTATATATTCAAGTAGAGGTTATATAACAAGGGTTTTGATGAAAATCATATGGAAAAGGAAGACTCTTAAAACCGTACTTGAAAGTAGTTCACTTGTGGCCGATAAAACCCTAACTCATACTTCTATATTTTGGGTACAGAGTAAGTAAACATTTGGCGTTTCAAATTGAAGAGGTATCATGTTTTGGAATGGTAAAACGATCATAGTATTTGCCAAACGAAAATATACAAATTCAAATAGAAACTTAGTCCTTGAGCGAAAATTTGGGCAGCACGCCCTTTGTGTTTACCTAATTTTCCAGCCATTTTGGCTTCATTATTTTTCTCATTCAAGCCCAAGTTTATACACAACACAAATGCATTTCAATAGCCGTTCCATAGGCTCAAGACAATACAAGGACATAAATCAACTAATAACAAATGCGGAAATGAAGTTTACAAAAAAAACAGATTTGATAGGGTTTTGCGGAATGGGCACATCCGAGGCTACGCTTATCGGATTGAGGTGAAACTTATACCATTTCGAAGCTAAGAGAAAGGGATACAAGATTGAAGAAGGTCACTCAGTCCAGTTTGTAGTGCAACTAGGTCAAAAGATCAGTATACCAAACCAGCACCGTCAAAACAGGTTTACAAACCGCATTCTCGCTCAAATATCACAAGTCAGGCTCCCTAAGTCCAAATCAAGTGATTCCAAAGCCATCCGAAAACTAAGATACAAGGCTACAATTCTTAAGAAGACATCAACAACTAAATCAGAAGCATTCCCAATCAAATTAACCAATTACAGAGGCAATTATCAAGTTCGGGTAGAAACAGGGCAGCAGGGGTAAATCGGTCTTTTCACAGGCTACGTTGCTCTGATTGAGTTGAAATTTTGTAGGCACCTATAAAATATCATTCTATACAACTTTTATGTTTTATGCCAAGCCTGATTCGGCCTCTAACTATGAGTAACAGTACCGGGCAGAACTGAAACATGAAATTCCAGAAATCTGGAAATTTTGGTTTTCAATTGAATTTTCTTCCTTTCCTTGTTCCAATCACTACCAAAGCCCCTTATATAATCTTATATACAACATATACTAACCATACAACAAGTTTAGGCAGAAAATCATCAAACCCTAACTTGCATATATCATCCAAAATCATCACAACAACTTGTATAACTTGTAGTCTAATCAAAACATGAGCTAGATAACATCTTAAACCAGAAATTAAAAGAACAAGAACCATGATCAGATCTTATACCTCAAAACAAAGCTTGAAAGAGTGATACTTCACCACCTTTGGAAATTTTTAGTTCCCCTAGCTTCCCAAGCCCACAACTCACTCTTTAATCGGTTTAGAATTTTGATTCCTCACTTAGATGGTGCAAATCAAGAAGAAAATTGTTTTCTCTTGCTCCCCCTTTCTCTCTCTCTTGTCTCGGCCAAGCTCAAGGAAAAATGAAGAAGAAAGGCTGCTCTATGGTGATTAAAAGGCAAGAAGATTAGGATTAGTCAAAGCCACAAGTTTTGCCAACACTTGGATCAACCACAATCACAAAATTTTCTCTTTCTTCTCCTTGCACTTTTGGCCACAAATTTCGGTCAAAGGCAGCTGGAAATGAGGGGATATTTTGCTCAAATATCAATGAGCTCATGTGGTAAGAAAGTGGTGGTCCAGCGGTGCGTTCAATAGGTAGTGCGCGGTACACGTCGGTTCGCACCGTTTTTCCTTAAATCGCACGTATTAGGGTTTTTACTTCCTATTCACTAACCTTATATCATTGCTTCTAATCACATATTATTTCTCACCTAAAAGTCACTTTTAATCACCAAATTTGATCCTTGCTTCGTACCGAAAAATCATCCGGTGAAAAATCGCGAAAACCCTAATTTGCTCCAGTCTTGAAACCGAAAAGTGAAACCCTACTTTCTAGGTTCATTTGCACTTATTATGGAATTACTGGGTAGTAGGCTATAATAAATGAATAATTTCCAAATAAAAGGCATTTTTGAGAAAAATATAAGAAATTTGCGAGTCCTCACACTCTCTCCCCCTTAAAAGAATTTCGACCTCGAAATTCATACCTTCCGTCGCCTCGGAGGACCCCAGAACTCGGTGCTGATCTACGGCATAAACTTGTGTTGATACCTTTGTTCGGTTTCCTCTTTCATGAATTTGTTTCAGTTTGGTTCCTTCCACTTGTTGAGTACTACCCTCTCGTGGCTGTTCCTTCGGGCAATTGCTAAGTTGATGATTGCTACTCCCACAAATCAAACATTTTCCCCCTTTTCGCCAGCAATCATTCTCAGTGTGATTTGCCTTTCCACAGTATCCACAGGCCAATCGAGGAACTACTGTTGGATCTTCTCGAGAAATGTCCTTTGATCCGATCTGACTTCCTTTCATGGACCTTTCATCGACTGCTCTTAATGTCCAAGGTGGGCGAGGTGAATGGTTCACTTTTTGCACTTTGGAGAGCAGTATCTTTTCTCCAGATTCCTCAGGTATACTGCTGGATGTATCTCTTTTCCGCGTTTGAAAGGCTTTTACTTGGGCTTTCACATCCTCAATTCTTTGGGCCTTCTCAAGAGCCTCTGTAAACGTATTAACTTGAACTGCCGCTAATGCCTCCTGGATTTCCAAATTTAGTCCTTGTATAAATCGTCTTATTCTCCGTCGCTCCGTTACCACCAATTCGGAAGCGAATTTAGACAGTCTAGTAAATTTGGTCTCATATTCAGCCACACTTAGGGTTCCCTGACGCAACCCAATAAATTCGTCATCCCTCCTTTCTTGGACTAAAGGTGGGAGATACTTTTCATTAAATTCCCTTACAAAGTTCGCCCATGTCCATACCGTCTGTTCTCTTTCCCACTTGGCCTTAATTACATTCCACCACGCGCGGGCTGGTCCTTCGAATTGAAATACAGCAAAATTTACTTGTCTTTGCTCCGTGTAATTCAAAGCCGCGAAGATATTAATCATTGCCTCCAACCACTGCTCAGCTATATCTGGATCAGGCCCTCCTTGAAATTTCGGAGGTAGAAACTTTTGGAACCTCTCAAGAGCCTTATCCTCTCCGATCTCAGGATTCCGGGGTTGATTCACTGGCATTTGACCTTGTTGATCTACCAGTCGTGCCAGGATATTTGTCATTTGTTGCATCGCCGTCGCCATTTGATCTCCAGCCTCAACCCTCGGTCCCTGTTCTTGCTCGGCCACTGTTTCTCTTTCTTCTCTCGGTTCTTGAGCTTGCCTAGCTCCACGGCCACGACTAGCTCCACGTCCACGACTACGTCTCCCGTCCATATATATGTTTTCCCCCTCTCTTTTCTTTTCTTTTCCCCCAAAAAGGTAATTTAGTGAATAAACACAGTAAATTGACTACAGTAACAAATTCTAGCATTCCAAATACACAAATCAATATATACGCACATAACACGCCATATCAAGAAGACGGATAAGCAAATACACAAATACATATCAAGTTGGACAGATAACCATGTACACACAGGTATACTAACGTCATGTAGTAACAATATACAGGTAAATCAAAAGGAAAAGGTAAAGTCGTCCCAGTATCAGCCCGTCCGGTCTCTCACGTCACTTACTATCCAAACTAGATGTCCCTGACCTCTTGTGCTCATTCTAGTCAGACAAAGCCTGTTCATGTTCCCAAAATACAAGTCTCAAGTCCTTAGCAGCGCCGTAACTCTAGAGTACTCAGGCACGAGAATCCGAAATAAGATAATTCACATCTCGAGCTGCAGTCCCAAGAGTAAACTATCTACAATCGGAATTCCTACCTGACATACCTATCTATGGTCCTCAGATACCATGAGAAAGATTTAAGACCTATAACATTCGCAATTCATAGCTTCACTTAGTCCTTCATACTTATTCACCACTTAGTCCAGGGTCACTCCGCACAGAGACCACGCGAAGCAGCTTTAGGTTTTATCCCTCAATCGCTTAACTTTCAAGTCAAATCGAATCCCACAGTCCGGCATCCTAAACTTCAAGCCCAGGATACACTACAGATATCTGAAGCCTAAGCTCTGATACCACCTGTGACGGCTCCACCTTTCCCTAGGGCGTACCCCAGGGTTCGGCGGACCGCCTGCCCAACTCTCGCCGGGACTCACTCATTCACTACAGTCCTCACTTAAAATCTGAATAAATCACAAGAATAAATAGGGCAACGATCCAGAACTTAAAGCGAAACTTATATACATTGCCATCCCCAAAAGGGAGTGTAAAGATCGAATATACAAAGGTTCTCAATCCTTCATACGTCCAGCCCGTGCCAAGCACTGGGCGAGAACCACTACAAAAGAAACAAAAGAACTAGACTGGCTAGTCTATGCTCTCATTCTGCTCGCCGTCCCCTGTTAAGGAAAACAAAACTAAAGGGGTGAGCTAAAAGCTCAGTGAGGTTCCGAACAGATAATCAAACAATCAATTCAATACATTAAACATGGAGTATCAATAATTCAAGAAACATTTACAATGGAAAGCGATAGTAACATTCATTAAAAGGATACGGGCTCACATGGAGCTATTCGTTCGTTCGTTCGTTCTCCAGACATTTCCCCTTATTCCTCCAATTATTTGAAAATTTCCTTTTTGAGAAGTAAACCCTCGTGCCTTCGTTCGTTCATTCATCCCCTTCCGGACGTTGACCGGACTCCACCCATCCGGACGTTGGCCGGACTCCACCCATCCGGACGTAGCCGGACTACAAGGTAATACTCGAATACACCAAATTCACCCAGGGTCACCATATCGCCCGACCGAGTCCGCTTCTGGCTCGAGTCGATCGGTAACGAAGGGCAGGGCCCAGTTCAGCCAAACGGCTTACATTCATGCGCAACTAGCATTTAATCATTTAATCATTGAAAATTTCACATTTATTTAGGTCGAGTGCGATAAAGTACACACTCGCCTAGAAAACTCGTTTTAACAATCATTAAAAGCACTTAACACATTATCAATCAATAATAACAAGCCAATAAGTCAAGGAAATATAACAAACAAAGAAAACTCACCTAGTTATGCAAAATAACGTGCAAAATATCCTTCCGGATATTACCCTTAGCCACCAATGAAACCTAAGATTGAACAAGAGAACATATTACAGTTTATCGAGCAAAACATTTAAGGGGAAACGAAGAAACCCGACTAATTAGGAGTAAAACGTGTAAAGATAACTTTCAAGTAAAAATAGGGTTGTTTGGACCCAAGGATGAAAATAACTAGGGTTTCAAAATCAATCGCAAAACCAAGCTCAAAAGGCTTATAGAATTCCAACGGAAAACATTTGACTAACGACAAATCAAAAGACAAATAGATAGGCTAAGAAAATATTCTTTCGGAATCGTAAAGAATCGTTTGTATGACTAAAAGTCACTATATATTCAAGTAGAGGTTATATAACAAGGGTTTTGATGAAAATCATATGGAAAAGGAAGACTCTTAAAACCGTACTTGAAAGTAGTTCACTTGTGGCCGATAAAACCCTAACTCATACTTCTATATTTTGGGTACAGAGTAAGTAAACATTTGGCGTTTCAAATTGAAGAGGTATCATGTTTTGGAATGGTAAAACGATCATAGTATTTGCCAAACGAAAATATACAAATTCAAATAGAAACTTAGTCCTTGAGCGAAAATTTGGGCAGCACGCCCTTTGTGTTTACCTAATTTTCCAGCCATTTTGGCTTCATTATTTTTCTCATTCAAGCCCAAGTTTATACACAACACAAATGCATTTCAATAGCCGTTCCATAGGCTCAAGACAATACAAGGACATAAATCAACTAATAACAAATGCGGAAATGAAGTTTACAAAAAAAACAGATTTGATAGGGTTTTGCGGAATGGGCACATCCGAGGCTACGCTTATCGGATTGAGGTGAAACTTATACCATTTCGAAGCTAAGAGAAAGGGATACAAGATTGAAGAAGGTCACTCAGTCCAGTTTGTAGTGCAACTAGGTCAAAAGATCAGTATACCAAACCAGCACCGTCAAAACAGGTTTACAAACCGCATTCTCGCTCAAATATCACAAGTCAGGCTCCCTAAGTCCAAATCAAGTGATTCCAAAGCCATCCGAAAACTAAGATACAAGGCTACAATTCTTAAGAAGACATCAACAACTAAATCAGAAGCATTCCCAATCAAATTAACCAATTACAGAGGCAATTATCAAGTTCGGGTAGAAACAGGGCAGCAGGGGTAAATCGGTCTTTTCACAGGCTACGTTGCTCTGATTGAGTTGAAATTTTGTAGGCACCTATAAAATATCATTCTATACAACTTTTATGTTTTATGCCAAGCCTGATTCGGCCTCTAACTATGAGTAACAGTACCGGGCAGAACTGAAACATGAAATTCCAGAAATCTGGAAATTTTGGTTTTCAATTGAATTTTCTTCCTTTCCTTGTTCCAATCACTACCAAAGCCCCTTATATAATCTTATATACAACATATACTAACCATACAACAAGTTTAGGCAGAAAATCATCAAACCCTAACTTGCATATATCATCCAAAATCATCACAACAACTTGTATAACTTGTAGTCTAATCAAAACATGAGCTAGATAACATCTTAAACCAGAAATTAAAAGAACAAGAACCATGATCAGATCTTATACCTCAAAACAAAGCTTGAAAGAGTGATACTTCACCACCTTTGGAAATTTTTAGTTCCCCTAGCTTCCCAAGCCCACAACTCACTCTTTAATCGGTTTAGAATTTTGATTCCTCACTTAGATGGTGCAAATCAAGAAGAAAATTGTTTTCTCTTGCTCCCCCTTTCTCTCTCTCTTGTCTCGGCCAAGCTCAAGGAAAAATGAAGAAGAAAGGCTGCTCTATGGTGATTAAAAGGCAAGAAGATTAGGATTAGTCTAAGCCACAAGTTTTGCCAACACTTGGATCAACCACAATCACAAAATTTTCTCTTTCTTCTCCTTGCACTTTTGGCCACAAATTTCGGTCAAAGGCAGCTGGAAATGAGGGGATATTTTGCTCAAATATCAATGAGCTCATGTGGTAAGAAAGTGGTGGTCCAGCGGTGCGTTCAATAGGTAGTGCGCGGTACACGTCGGTTCGCACCGTTTTTCCTTAAATCGCACGTATTAGGGTTTTTACTTCCTATTCACTAACCTTATATCATTGCTTCTAATCACATATTATTTCTCACCTAAAAGTCACTTTTAATCACCAAATTTGATCCTTGCTTCGTACCGAAAAATCATCCGGTGAAAAATCGCGAAAACCCTAATTTGCTCCAGTCTTGAAACCGAAAAGTGAAACCCTACTTTCTAGGTTCATTTGCACTTATTATGGAATTACTGGGTAGTAGGCTATAATAAATGAATAATTTCCAAATAAAAGGCATTTTTGAGAAAAATATAAGAAATTTGCGAGTCCTCACACTCTCTCCCCCTTAAAAGAATTTCGACCTCGAAATTCATACCTTCCGTCGCCTCGGAGGACCCCAGAACTCGGTGCTGATCTACGGCATAAACTTGTGTTGATACCTTTGTTCGGTTTCCTCTTTCATGAATTTGTTTCAGTTTGGTTCCTTCCACTTGTTGAGTACTACCCTCTCGTGGCTGTTCCTTCGGGCAATTGCTAAGTTGATGATTGCTACTCCCACAAATCAAACATTTTCCCCCTTTTCGCCAGCAATCATTCTCAGTGTGATTTGCCTTTCCACAGTATCCACAGGCCAATCGAGGAACTACTGTTGGATCTTCTCGAGAAATGTCCTTTGATCCGATCTGACTTCCTTTCATGGACCTTTCATCGACTGCTCTTAATGTCCAAGGTGGGCGAGGTGAATGGTTCACTTTTTGCACTTTGGAGAGCAGTATCTTTTCTCCAGATTCCTCAGGTATACTGCTGGATGTATCTCTTTTCCGCGTTTGAAAGGCTTTTACTTGGGCTTTCACATCCTCAATTCTTTGGGCCTTCTCAAGAGCCTCTGTAAACGTATTAACTTGAACTGCCGCTAATGCCTCCTGGATTTCCAAATTTAGTCCTTGTATAAATCGTCTTATTCTCCGTCGCTCCGTTACCACCAATTCGGAAGCGAATTTAGACAGTCTAGTAAATTTGGTCTCATATTCAGCCACACTTAGGGTTCCCTGACGCAACCCAATAAATTCGTCATCCCTCCTTTCTTGGACTAAAGGTGGGAGATACTTTTCATTAAATTCCCTTACAAAGTTCGCCCATGTCCATACCGTCTGTTCTCTTTCCCACTTGGCCTTAATTACATTCCACCACGCGCGGGCTGGTCCTTCGAATTGAAATACAGCAAAATTTACTTGTCTTTGCTCCGTGTAATTCAAAGCCGCGAAGATATTAATCATTGCCTCCAACCACTGCTCAGCTATATCTGGATCAGGCCCTCCTTGAAATTTCGGAGGTAGAAACTTTTGGAACCTCTCAAGAGCCTTATCCTCTCCGATCTCAGGATTCCGGGGTTGATTCACTGGCATTTGACCTTGTTGATCTACCAGTCGTGCCAGGATATTTGTCATTTGTTGCATCGCCGTCGCCATTTGATCTCCAGCCTCAACCCTCGGTCCCTGTTCTTGCTCGGCCACTGTTTCTCTTTCTTCTCTCGGTTCTTGAGCTTGCCTAGCTCCACGGCCACGACTAGCTCCACGTCCACGACTACGTCTCCCGTCCATATATATGTTTTCCCCCTCTCTTTTCTTTTCTTTTCCCCCAAAAAGGTAATTTAGTGAATAAACACAGTAAATTGACTACAGTAACAAATTCTAGCATTCCAAATACACAAATCAATATATACGCACATAACACGCCATATCAAGAAGACGGATAAGCAAATACACAAATACATATCAAGTTGGACAGATAACCATGTACACACAGGTATACTAACGTCATGTAGTAACAATATACAGGTAAATCAAAAGGAAAAGGTAAAGTCGTCCCAGTATCAGCCCGTCCGGTCTCTCACGTCACTTACTATCCAAACTAGATGTCCCTGACCTCTTGTGCTCATTCTAGTCAGACAAAGCCTGTTCATGTTCCCAAAATACAAGTCTCAAGTCCTTAGCAGCGCCGTAACTCTAGAGTACTCAGGCACGAGAATCCGAAATAAGATAATTCACATCTCGAGCTGCAGTCCCAAGAGTAAACTATCTACAATCGGAATTCCTACCTGACATACCTATCTATGGTCCTCAGATACCATGAGAAAGATTTAAGACCTATAACATTCGCAATTCATAGCTTCACTTAGTCCTTCATACTTATTCACCACTTAGTCCAGGGTCACTCCGCACAGAGACCACGCGAAGCAGCTTTAGGTTTTATCCCTCAATCGCTTAACTTTCAAGTCAAATCGAATCCCACAGTCCGGCATCCTAAACTTCAAGCCCAGGATACACTACAGATATCTGAAGCCTAAGCTCTGATACCACCTGTGACGGCTCCACCTTTCCCTAGGGCGTACCCCAGGGTTCGGCGGACCGCCTGCCCAACTCTCGCCGGGACTCACTCATTCACTACAGTCCTCACTTAAAATCTGAATAAATCACAAGAATAAATAGGGCAACGATCCAGAACTTAAAGCGAAACTTATATACATTGCCATCCCCAAAAGGGAGTGTAAAGATCGAATATACAAAGGTTCTCAATCCTTCATACGTCCAGCCCGTGCCAAGCACTGGGCGAGAACCACTACAAAAGAAACAAAAGAACTAGACTGGCTAGTCTATGCTCTCATTCTGCTCGCCGTCCCCTGTTAAGGAAAACAAAACTAAAGGGGTGAGCTAAAAGCTCAGTGAGGTTCCGAACAGATAATCAAACAATCAATTCAATACATTAAACATGGAGTATCAATAATTCAAGAAACATTTACAATGGAAAGCGATAGTAACATTCATTAAAAGGATACGGGCTCACATGGAGCTATTCGTTCGTTCGTTCGTTCTCCAGACATTTCCCCTTATTCCTCCAATTATTTGAAAATTTCCTTTTTGAGAAGTAAACCCTCGTGCCTTCGTTCGTTCATTCATCCCCTTCCGGACGTTGACCGGACTCCACCCATCCGGACGTTGGCCGGACTCCACCCATCCGGACGTAGCCGGACTACAAGGTAATACTCGAATACACCAAATTCACCCAGGGTCACCATATCGCCCGACCGAGTCCGCTTCTGGCTCGAGTCGATCGGTAACGAAGGGCAGGGCCCAGTTCAGCCAAACGGCTTACATTCATGCGCAACTAGCATTTAATCATTTAATCATTGAAAATTTCACATTTATTTAGGTCGAGTGCGATAAAGTACACACTCGCCTAGAAAACTCGTTTTAACAATCATTAAAAGCACTTAACACATTATCAATCAATAATAACAAGCCAATAAGTCAAGGAAATATAACAAACAAAGAAAACTCACCTAGTTATGCAAAATAACGTGCAAAATATCCTTCCGGATATTACCCTTAGCCACCAATGAAACCTAAGATTGAACAAGAGAACATATTACAGTTTATCGAGCAAAACATTTAAGGGGAAACGAAGAAACCCGACTAATTAGGAGTAAAACGTGTAAAGATAACTTTCAAGTAAAAATAGGGTTGTTTGGACCCAAGGATGAAAATAACTAGGGTTTCAAAATCAATCGCAAAACCAAGCTCAAAAGGCTTATAGAATTCCAACGGAAAACATTTGACTAACGACAAATCAAAAGACAAATAGATAGGCTAAGAAAATATTCTTTCGGAATCGTAAAGAATCGTTTGTATGACTAAAAGTCACTATATATTCAAGTAGAGGTTATATAACAAGGGTTTTGATGAAAATCATATGGAAAAGGAAGACTCTTAAAACCGTACTTGAAAGTAGTTCACTTGTGGCCGATAAAACCCTAACTCATACTTCTATATTTTGGGTACAGAGTAAGTAAACATTTGGCGTTTCAAATTGAAGAGGTATCATGTTTTGGAATGGTAAAACGATCATAGTATTTGCCAAACGAAAATATACAAATTCAAATAGAAACTTAGTCCTTGAGCGAAAATTTGGGCAGCACGCCCTTTGTGTTTACCTAATTTTCCAGCCATTTTGGCTTCATTATTTTTCTCATTCAAGCCCAAGTTTATACACAACACAAATGCATTTCAATAGCCGTTCCATAGGCTCAAGACAATACAAGGACATAAATCAACTAATAACAAATGCGGAAATGAAGTTTACAAAAAAAACAGATTTGATAGGGTTTTGCGGAATGGGCACATCCGAGGCTACGCTTATCGGATTGAGGTGAAACTTATACCATTTCGAAGCTAAGAGAAAGGGATACAAGATTGAAGAAGGTCACTCAGTCCAGTTTGTAGTGCAACTAGGTCAAAAGATCAGTATACCAAACCAGCACCGTCAAAACAGGTTTACAAACCGCATTCTCGCTCAAATATCACAAGTCAGGCTCCCTAAGTCCAAATCAAGTGATTCCAAAGCCATCCGAAAACTAAGATACAAGGCTACAATTCTTAAGAAGACATCAACAACTAAATCAGAAGCATTCCCAATCAAATTAACCAATTACAGAGGCAATTATCAAGTTCGGGTAGAAACAGGGCAGCAGGGGTAAATCGGTCTTTTCACAGGCTACGTTGCTCTGATTGAGTTGAAATTTTGTAGGCACCTATAAAATATCATTCTATACAACTTTTATGTTTTATGCCAAGCCTGATTCGGCCTCTAACTATGAGTAACAGTACCGGGCAGAACTGAAACATGAAATTCCAGAAATCTGGAAATTTTGGTTTTCAATTGAATTTTCTTCCTTTCCTTGTTCCAATCACTACCAAAGCCCCTTATATAATCTTATATACAACATATACTAACCATACAACAAGTTTAGGCAGAAAATCATCAAACCCTAACTTGCATATATCATCCAAAATCATCACAACAACTTGTATAACTTGTAGTCTAATCAAAACATGAGCTAGATAACATCTTAAACCAGAAATTAAAAGAACAAGAACCATGATCAGATCTTATACCTCAAAACAAAGCTTGAAAGAGTGATACTTCACCACCTTTGGAAATTTTTAGTTCCCCTAGCTTCCCAAGCCCACAACTCACTCTTTAATCGGTTTAGAATTTTGATTCCTCACTTAGATGGTGCAAATCAAGAAGAAAATTGTTTTCTCTTGCTCCCCCTTTCTCTCTCTCTTGTCTCGGCCAAGCTCAAGGAAAAATGAAGAAGAAAGGCTGCTCTATGGTGATTAAAAGGCAAGAAGATTAGGATTAGTCTAAGCCACAAGTTTTGCCAACACTTGGATCAACCACAATCACAAAATTTTCTCTTTCTTCTCCTTGCACTTTTGGCCACAAATTTCGGTCAAAGGCAGCTGGAAATGAGGGGATATTTTGCTCAAATATCAATGAGCTCATGTGGTAAGAAAGTGGTGGTCCAGCGGTGCGTTCAATAGGTAGTGCGCGGTACACGTCGGTTCGCACCGTTTTTCCTTAAATCGCACGTATTAGGGTTTTTACTTCCTATTCACTAACCTTATATCATTGCTTCTAATCACATATTATTTCTCACCTAAAAGTCACTTTTAATCACCAAATTTGATCCTTGCTTCGTACCGAAAAATCATCCGGTGAAAAATCGCGAAAACCCTAATTTGCTCCAGTCTTGAAACCGAAAAGTGAAACCCTACTTTCTAGGTTCATTTGCACTTATTATGGAATTACTGGGTAGTAGGCTATAATAAATGAATAATTTCCAAATAAAAGGCATTTTTGAGAAAAATATAAGAAATTTGCGAGTCCTCACACTCTCTCCCCCTTAAAAGAATTTCGACCTCGAAATTCATACCTTCCGTCGCCTCGGAGGACCCCAGAACTCGGTGCTGATCTACGGCATAAACTTGTGTTGATACCTTTGTTCGGTTTCCTCTTTCATGAATTTGTTTCAGTTTGGTTCCTTCCACTTGTTGAGTACTACCCTCTCGTGGCTGTTCCTTCGGGCAATTGCTAAGTTGATGATTGCTACTCCCACAAATCAAACATTTTCCCCCTTTTCGCCAGCAATCATTCTCAGTGTGATTTGCCTTTCCACAGTATCCACAGGCCAATCGAGGAACTACTGTTGGATCTTCTCGAGAAATGTCCTTTGATCCGATCTGACTTCCTTTCATGGACCTTTCATCGACTGCTCTTAATGTCCAAGGTGGGCGAGGTGAATGGTTCACTTTTTGCACTTTGGAGAGCAGTATCTTTTCTCCAGATTCCTCAGGTATACTGCTGGATGTATCTCTTTTCCGCGTTTGAAAGGCTTTTACTTGGGCTTTCACATCCTCAATTCTTTGGGCCTTCTCAAGAGCCTCTGTAAACGTATTAACTTGAACTGCCGCTAATGCCTCCTGGATTTCCAAATTTAGTCCTTGTATAAATCGTCTTATTCTCCGTCGCTCCGTTACCACCAATTCGGAAGCGAATTTAGACAGTCTAGTAAATTTGGTCTCATATTCAGCCACACTTAGGGTTCCCTGACGCAACCCAATAAATTCGTCATCCCTCCTTTCTTGGACTAAAGGTGGGAGATACTTTTCATTAAATTCCCTTACAAAGTTCGCCCATGTCCATACCGTCTGTTCTCTTTCCCACTTGGCCTTAATTACATTCCACCACGCGCGGGCTGGTCCTTCGAATTGAAATACAGCAAAATTTACTTGTCTTTGCTCCGTGTAATTCAAAGCCGCGAAGATATTAATCATTGCCTCCAACCACTGCTCAGCTATATCTGGATCAGGCCCTCCTTGAAATTTCGGAGGTAGAAACTTTTGGAACCTCTCAAGAGCCTTATCCTCTCCGATCTCAGGATTCCGGGGTTGATTCACTGGCATTTGACCTTGTTGATCTACCAGTCGTGCCAGGATATTTGTCATTTGTTGCATCGCCGTCGCCATTTGATCTCCAGCCTCAACCCTCGGTCCCTGTTCTTGCTCGGCCACTGTTTCTCTTTCTTCTCTCGGTTCTTGAGCTTGCCTAGCTCCACGGCCACGACTAGCTCCACGTCCACGACTACGTCTCCCGTCCATATATATGTTTTCCCCCTCTCTTTTCTTTTCTTTTCCCCCAAAAAGGTAATTTAGTGAATAAACACAGTAAATTGACTACAGTAACAAATTCTAGCATTCCAAATACACAAATCAATATATACGCACATAACACGCCATATCAAGAAGACGGATAAGCAAATACACAAATACATATCAAGTTGGACAGATAACCATGTACACACAGGTATACTAACGTCATGTAGTAACAATATACAGGTAAATCAAAAGGAAAAGGTAAAGTCGTCCCAGTATCAGCCCGTCCGGTCTCTCACGTCACTTACTATCCAAACTAGATGTCCCTGACCTCTTGTGCTCATTCTAGTCAGACAAAGCCTGTTCATGTTCCCAAAATACAAGTCTCAAGTCCTTAGCAGCGCCGTAACTCTAGAGTACTCAGGCACGAGAATCCGAAATAAGATAATTCACATCTCGAGCTGCAGTCCCAAGAGTAAACTATCTACAATCGGAATTCCTACCTGACATACCTATCTATGGTCCTCAGATACCATGAGAAAGATTTAAGACCTATAACATTCGCAATTCATAGCTTCACTTAGTCCTTCATACTTATTCACCACTTAGTCCAGGGTCACTCCGCACAGAGACCACGCGAAGCAGCTTTAGGTTTTATCCCTCAATCGCTTAACTTTCAAGTCAAATCGAATCCCACAGTCCGGCATCCTAAACTTCAAGCCCAGGATACACTACAGATATCTGAAGCCTAAGCTCTGATACCACCTGTGACGGCTCCACCTTTCCCTAGGGCGTACCCCAGGGTTCGGCGGACCGCCTGCCCAACTCTCGCCGGGACTCACTCATTCACTACAGTCCTCACTTAAAATCTGAATAAATCACAAGAATAAATAGGGCAACGATCCAGAACTTAAAGCGAAACTTATATACATTGCCATCCCCAAAAGGGAGTGTAAAGATCGAATATACAAAGGTTCTCAATCCTTCATACGTCCAGCCCGTGCCAAGCACTGGGCGAGAACCACTACAAAAGAAACAAAAGAACTAGACTGGCTAGTCTATGCTCTCATTCTGCTCGCCGTCCCCTGTTAAGGAAAACAAAACTAAAGGGGTGAGCTAAAAGCTCAGTGAGGTTCCGAACAGATAATCAAACAATCAATTCAATACATTAAACATGGAGTATCAATAATTCAAGAAACATTTACAATGGAAAGCGATAGTAACATTCATTAAAAGGATACGGGCTCACATGGAGCTATTCGTTCGTTCGTTCGTTCTCCAGACATTTCCCCTTATTCCTCCAATTATTTGAAAATTTCCTTTTTGAGAAGTAAACCCTCGTGCCTTCGTTCGTTCATTCATCCCCTTCCGGACGTTGACCGGACTCCACCCATCCGGACGTTGGCCGGACTCCACCCATCCGGACGTAGCCGGACTACAAGGTAATACTCGAATACACCAAATTCACCCAGGGTCACCATATCGCCCGACCGAGTCCGCTTCTGGCTCGAGTCGATCGGTAACGAAGGGCAGGGCCCAGTTCAGCCAAACGGCTTACATTCATGCGCAACTAGCATTTAATCATTTAATCATTGAAAATTTCACATTTATTTAGGTCGAGTGCGATAAAGTACACACTCGCCTAGAAAACTCGTTTTAACAATCATTAAAAGCACTTAACACATTATCAATCAATAATAACAAGCCAATAAGTCAAGGAAATATAACAAACAAAGAACACTCACCTAGTTATGCAAAATAACGTGCAAAATATCCTTCCGGATATTACCCTTAGCCACCAATGAAACCTAAGATTGAACAAGAGAACATATTACAGTTTATCGAGCAAAACATTTAAGGGGAAACGAAGAAACCCGACTAATTAGGAGTAAAACGTGTAAAGATAACTTTCAAGTAAAAATAGGGTTGTTTGGACCCAAGGATGAAAATAACTAGGGTTTCAAAATCAATCGCAAAACCAAGCTCAAAAGGCTTATAGAATTCCAACGGAAAACATTTGACTAACGACAAATCAAAAGACAAATAGATAGGCTAAGAAAATATTCTTTCGGAATCGTAAAGAATCGTTTGTATGACTAAAAGTCACTATATATTCAAGTAGAGGTTATGATGCGGTGGAGCACGAGGCCCAAAGTGTACAAGTAGACCCTGTGAAGGTGCCCCAAGGCACAGTGACACGAGCACGAGCTAAGAGATTCAAGGAGTCCCTCCAAGCCTTGGTACGTGCTATCCAAAACCAAGAGAAACCGAGCATTGAAGGGATTGAGTTGGAATATCCTTGCACGACTACTAAAATGCTGCTTACAATTGAAGATGCGAGTGTTCAAGCTCCAAACGGCGGGCTGAGCCCCGAAGCTTATGATCTATAGTTAGTTGGGCTAGCTTTCGGTCAAGTATAGGCCCAAGGGGCTGGCCGAACTTTCCTTGTTATTTTTCCAGTTTATTAGGTCTTAGTTACGGCTATTAATAGCCTCAAACCGCATGTTACATTCAGTTTTTGGAGAGTATTGAATAAAATTTCCAGAATTTCGTCCATTCCTTGTGGCAAATTCCCTTAGCTTGTAAAAGCTAAGTTGAACATCCTAGAGTTGATCCTAGGCTGTTCTTGACTTATCAATCAAGCACACATACTTGATTGTGGCGTCCTCTACCGTTAAATCTGTTCTTGAGTGGTCCAAGTTCGGGTTCAATTCCATCAAATCTTCATCGTGTTCCTCTAGATCCGAAGTAGCTTCCGCGTCTCGTATCAGCTGGCATCAGAGCTAGTTAGAGGTATCACGAATATCCTTTTTTATCGTTTTTAGATCTATTTTAGTCTTCTAATTCGTAGCTCAAGTGCTCGGGTTTGTCAAGTCCGAAATCTGTCTTTGTTGTTTCCTTGTCAGAAATCTGTCTTGGTTGTTTCCTTGTCAGAAATCTGTCTTTGTTGTTTAGTTGTTGTCCGAAATTTTCTGTCCAGTTTTGTCTTGTGTTTATGTTCTGTTTAAATCCAGAAAAAAAAAATCTCTTGTGTTGCATACCTTATTGTCATTCCCTTGAGTCGTTGCTGGAATTAATTGCTGGGTTGCCGAATCTGTTTGCACTTGTTTCTTGAACCTTTGTGTTGTTGCTTTGCAAAACTCGAACATCAAAACCTTATTGGGGAAGTCTTGAGCTTCTTGGATCAAAGAGGTTAATCTTCGCAGTCTTGAAACCTGAAATAAACCTTCAACCGTGTTCTTGTTTTCATGGAACTTTGATCCTGAAACCAAATCTGATTCAAAGGTCAAAAAAAATTTTTTCAAGAAAGTCGGCTCTAGTTTCCAATTCTTGACCAGCCTTCAAGTTTTACCAAATCTGATTCAAACTTGGACTTTCAAATCTGAACAGCCCTAGTCTTGGTCAGCCTTCAAGCCACCAAATCTGATTCAAACTTGGACTTCCAAATCTGAACAACATCCAATTCTTGACAGCCTACAAGTTTACCAAATTTGGTGCAAAATCTGACTTCCAAATCTGACCAGCCCCAAAATTTCGAATTTGGACCACTTGGGACTCCCAAATCTGACCAAACTCCAAGGTTTCCAATCTTGGCAACCCCAAGTGTCCAAATCATATCACGGACCAAAAAGACCACGAACCAGCAGCTCAACACATTCCAGAAATTTGGGTTTCGGGTAGAGTTTTCTAGGATTTTCAAAATTTCAGCATTCAAGTTAATTGTCTTACTTTCTTTTGAGTCGTTAGTTATTGTCCAGCTATATTTTGAGTCTTGAGTCGTGTCTAGGTCTTCAGTCATTCACCTCCATTTGTTGCTACTAGCTTGTGTGTCACTTGTTGACTAGTCAAGAACGTACACTGCGGTGACGCCTAGTTTGTTCAACTCGAGCAACTAGCAAGCCAAGGAATTGCTTGGTAAGATTATTAGAGAGTGATACACTTGAGTGAAACACGAGTGTGAGTGACCTATACATCGTATTTAAAAAAAAAAAAAAAAAAAAAAGAGAGCAAGGAACTCGTTTTTGTTTATTTATTTTGCAGGTGGACTAAATATGTCTAGTGAAGTTGGTGAACAAACCATGGACATCAAACTACAATTGGAAGCCATGTGTGGGAGGAAAATTCCTTTGCACTACTAACCGTTTTGCAGGTCACATAGTCATGCCCACTAGAGTTGCATCTTGCTCATACAATCAAGAATTCATGGAGACCGAACCTTTCAAGAGGAGAGGTCCCAAGCGAAGTACCTCCAAGTACTTTAGCCCCATGCAATCCAGTTCACAATGTGGGTATCATTCACTCCGGGAGGAGATGCAACGCCACCGTGCTTTGTGTGTGTATGAAAGGTATAAACAAGATTGTGATGAGTATGAGAAGGAGCAAAGCAGTTTGCGTAGAGCATCTAAATCAAGGTCAACTTCAAGCAAACAAGGTTCATCTAAGAAGTGTCTTGACAATCAAGACGAAGGGCTCGAGAATTTTCGAATTGAGTCAAAGCTTCGTGAATCAATGGATAAATTCGAACGTCGGACTGAAGCATTGATTGATGATATGATGGAAAGACTTAGCCAAGTGCTGGATTCACACCTGGAGCAACTTAACCATGTGCCAACCGGTGGTAATAAAGGGAAAATTCATCCTAGTCCCTCGTTGATTGAAGAGCCAAATATGAATGAGTTACAACTGAGCCATGAACATGAGCTAGACAATGAAAATCAAACCTCATGTACAATGCGTGAGCAATGGTCCGAGAAGAATGGAGTGGAAAAAGACAAGAATAATTTGGCCTTAGTGAAGAGTAAAAAGGAGGAGTTG
This sequence comes from Coffea arabica, assembly GCF_036785885.1. NCBI lineage: Eukaryota > Viridiplantae > Streptophyta > Magnoliopsida > Gentianales > Rubiaceae > Coffea > Coffea arabica. Next base: position 22,084,525 of record NC_092311.1, on the reverse strand, counting down.
GCCATGTTTACAAAGGCTGAAAGTGTGACCATTTTGTTTGCTAACCGGCTAACATGTGTTTTGTTTAGCACCTCTTCTTTTGTTCAAGTTACACAAAGTCAAGTAGAGTTGATCATGGCATGTTCCATCCCGAAGTCACTTGGACACTTTGCGAGTTTCCATGGAATTGGTCTTCTAGGAACTAAATCTCTTTGGTATCAATTCATGGAACAATGTCCATTCAAATCTGTCCGCACCATTGGAGGATTCATTCGAGCTCATCTTAAAAGGGAAATTCCAGAATCTACTTCTTGTTCTTTACCTATGTGTCAAGGACTAGCACTGGAATCTCAAGTTGAATCAATTGGTGGAAGGAATATCGAAGTGTCAAAGGGAGTTTTCTCATTTAAATCTCGTTCTACACCTTCTTACCATCTAGCTAATAATGTCCCATTAGTCCTTTACCCGATTTCTGAATTGCTCCAAGTTGAAGGTTATTTTGTTTTCATAGGTTGTAACGCTGTCCACAATTTTCCAACTACGGCTAAAGACTTGCAACCCGATTTCGTGCTTATCCCTGCTGCAAGTGGTGCACGTTCGTGCTTCTTCACATGTCCAAAAGCTAGTCACCACGAGCTTACTTCACCAACCCCAACTTGTGCAAATTCATGCGATTCGTATGGAGTGCATTTCACTTCATTGCTGCCACTTATGTCACGTGACAATAAGACAATCCATGGCCGAAGGTTGATTAGAGAGCTTTGGATTGCTACCTGGAAGTTTCGTGAGCCTTACACAAGCTTTTTCCTATCTTGGCGCATGTCCTTGTTTGAGGGCCTCATGAAACTGACCAAACGGCATTTAACTTGGCTCGTGACCTTTCATTTGTTCCCAACGTGGTTGACCTCCAAACGCACTGTCGACATCCCCATCTAGATTTGAGGACAAATCCTTTTCAAGAGGAGGGGAATGATGCGGTGGAGCACGAGGCCCAAAGTGTACAAGTAGACCCTGTGAAGGTGCCCCAAGGCACAGTGACACGAGCACGAGCTAAGAGATTCAAGGAGTCCCTCCAAGCCTTGGTACGTGCTATCCAAAACCAAGAGAAACCGAGCATTGAAGGGATTGAGTTGGAATATCCTTGCACGACTACTAAAATGCTGCTTACAATTGAAGATGCGAGTGTTCAAGCTCCAAACGGCGGGCTGAGCCCCGAAGCTTATGATCTATAGTTAGTTGGGCTAGCTTTCGGTCAAGTATAGGCCCAAGGGGCTGGCCGAACTTTCCTTGTTATTTTTCCAGTTTATTAGGTCTTAGTTACGGCTATTAATAGCCTCAAACCGCATGTTACATTCAGTTTTTGGAGAGTATTGAATAAAATTTCCAGAATTTCGTCCATTCCTTGTGGCAAATTCCCTTAGCTTGTAAAAGCTAAGTTGAACATCCTAGAGTTGATCCTAGGCTGTTCTTGACTTATCAATCAAGCACACATACTTGATTGTGGCGTCCTCTACCGTTAAATCTGTTCTTGAGTGGTCCAAGTTCGGGTTCAATTCCATCAAATCTTCATCGTGTTCCTCTAGATCCGAAGTAGCTTCCGCGTCTCGTATCAGGTTATATAACAAGGGTTTTGATGAAAATCATATGGAAAAGGAAGACTCTTAAAACCGTACTTGAAAGTAGTTCACTTGTGGCCGATAAAACCCTAACTCATACTTCTATATTTTGGGTACAGAGTAAGTAAACATTTGGCGTTTCAAATTGAAGAGGTATCATGTTTTGGAATGGTAAAACGATCATAGTATTTGCCAAACGAAAATATACAAATTCAAATAGAAACTTAGTCCTTGAGCGAAAATTTGGGCAGCACGCCCTTTGTGTTTACCTAATTTTCCAGCCATTTTGGCTTCATTATTTTTCTCATTCAAGCCCAAGTTTATACACAACACAAATGCATTTCAATAGCCGTTCCATAGGCTCAAGACAATACAAGGACATAAATCAACTAATAACAAATGCGGAAATGAAGTTTACAAAAAAAACAGATTTGATAGGGTTTTGCGGAATGGGCACATCCGAGGCTACGCTTATCGGATTGAGGTGAAACTTATACCATTTCGAAGCTAAGAGAAAGGGATACAAGATTGAAGAAGGTCACTCAGTCCAGTTTGTAGTGCAACTAGGTCAAAAGATCAGTATACCAAACCAGCACCGTCAAAACAGGTTTACAAACCGCATTCTCGCTCAAATATCACAAGTCAGGCTCCCTAAGTCCAAATCAAGTGATTCCAAAGCCATCCGAAAACTAAGATACAAGGCTACAATTCTTAAGAAGACATCAACAACTAAATCAGAAGCATTCCCAATCAAATTAACCAATTACAGAGGCAATTATCAAGTTCGGGTAGAAACAGGGCAGCAGGGGTAAATCGGTCTTTTCACAGGCTACGTTGCTCTGATTGAGTTGAAATTTTGTAGGCACCTATAAAATATCATTCTATACAACTTTTATGTTTTATGCCAAGCCTGATTCGGCCTCTAACTATGAGTAACAGTACCGGGCAGAACTGAAACATGAAATTCCAGAAATCTGGAAATTTTGGTTTTCAATTGAATTTTCTTCCTTTCCTTGTTCCAATCACTACCAAAGCCCCTTATATAATCTTATATACAACATATACTAACCATACAACAAGTTTAGGCAGAAAATCATCAAACCCTAACTTGCATATATCATCCAAAATCATCACAACAACTTGTATAACTTGTAGTCTAATCAAAACATGAGCTAGATAACATCTTAAACCAGAAATTAAAAGAACAAGAACCATGATCAGATCTTATACCTCAAAACAAAGCTTGAAAGAGTGATACTTCACCACCTTTGGAAATTTTTAGTTCCCCTAGCTTCCCAAGCCCACAACTCACTCTTTAATCGGTTTAGAATTTTGATTCCTCACTTAGATGGTGCAAATCAAGAAGAAAATTGTTTTCTCTTGCTCCCCCTTTCTCTCTCTCTTGTCTCGGCCAAGCTCAAGGAAAAATGAAGAAGAAAGGCTGCTCTATGGTGATTAAAAGGCAAGAAGATTAGGATTAGTCTAAGCCACAAGTTTTGCCAACACTTGGATCAACCACAATCACAAAATTTTCTCTTTCTTCTCCTTGCACTTTTGGCCACAAATTTCGGTCAAAGGCAGCTGGAAATGAGGGGATATTTTGCTCAAATATCAATGAGCTCATGTGGTAAGAAAGTGGTGGTCCAGCGGTGCGTTCAATAGGTAGTGCGCGGTACACGTCGGTTCGCACCGTTTTTCCTTAAATCGCACGTATTAGGGTTTTTACTTCCTATTCACTAACCTTATATCATTGCTTCTAATCACATATTATTTCTCACCTAAAAGTCACTTTTAATCACCAAATTTGATCCTTGCTTCGTACCGAAAAATCATCCGGTGAAAAATCGCGAAAACCCTAATTTGCTCCAGTCTTGAAACCGAAAAGTGAAACCCTACTTTCTAGGTTCATTTGCACTTATTATGGAATTACTGGGTAGTAGGCTATAATAAATGAATAATTTCCAAATAAAAGGCATTTTTGAGAAAAATATAAGAAATTTGCGAGTCCTCACACTCTCTCCCCCTTAAAAGAATTTCGACCTCGAAATTCATACCTTCCGTCGCCTCGGAGGACCCCAGAACTCGGTGCTGATCTACGGCATAAACTTGTGTTGATACCTTTGTTCGGTTTCCTCTTTCATGAATTTGTTTCAGTTTGGTTCCTTCCACTTGTTGAGTACTACCCTCTCGTGGCTGTTTCTTCGGGCAATTGCTAAGTTGATGATTGCTACTCCCACAAATCAAACATTTTCCCCCTTTTCGCCAGCAATCATTCTCAGTGTGATTTGCCTTTCCACAGTATCCACAGGCCAATCGAGGAACTACTGTTGGATCTTCTCGAGAAATGTCCTTTGATCCGATCTGACTTCCTTTCATGGACCTTTCATCGACTGCTCTTAATGTCCAAGGTGGGCGAGGTGAATGGTTCACTTTTTGCACTTTGGAGAGCAGTATCTTTTCTCCAGATTCCTCAGGTATACTGCTGGATGTATCTCTTTTCCGCGTTTGAAAGGCTTTTACTTGGGCTTTCACATCCTCAATTCTTTGGGCCTTCTCAAGAGCCTCTGTAAACGTATTAACTTGAACTGCCGCTAATGCCTCCTGGATTTCCAAATTTAGTCCTTGTATAAATCGTCTTATTCTCCGTCGCTCCGTTACCACCAATTCGGAAGCGAATTTAGACAGTCTAGTAAATTTGGTCTCATATTCAGCCACACTTAGGGTTCCCTGACGCAACCCAATAAATTCGTCATCCCTCCTTTCTTGGACTAAAGGTGGGAGATACTTTTCATTAAATTCCCTTACAAAGTTCGCCCATGTCCATACCGTCTGTTCTCTTTCCCACTTGGCCTTAATTACATTCCACCACGCGCGGGCTGGTCCTTCGAATTGAAATACAGCAAAATTTACTTGTCTTTGCTCCGTGTAATTCAAAGCCGCGAAGATATTAATCATTGCCTCCAACCACTGCTCAGCTATATCTGGATCAGGCCCTCCTTGAAATTTCGGAGGTAGAAACTTTTGGAACCTCTCAAGAGCCTTATCCTCTCCGATCTCAGGATTCCGGGGTTGATTCACTGGCATTTGACCTTGTTGATCTACCAGTCGTGCCAGGATATTTGTCATTTGTTGCATCGCCGTCGCCATTTGATCTCCAGCCTCAACCCTCGGTCCCTGTTCTTGCTCGGCCACTGTTTCTCTTTCTTCTCTCGGTTCTTGAGCTTGCCTAGCTCCACGGCCACGACTAGCTCCACGTCCACGACTACGTCTCCCGTCCATATATATGTTTTCCCCCTCTCTTTTCTTTTCTTTTCCCCCAAAAAGGTAATTTAGTGAATAAACACAGTAAATTGACTACAGTAACAAATTCTAGCATTCCAAATACACAAATCAATATATACGCACATAACACGCCATATCAAGAAGACGGATAAGCAAATACACAAATACATATCAAGTTGGACAGATAACCATGTACACACAGGTATACTAACGTCATGTAGTAACAATATACAGGTAAATCAAAAGGAAAAGGTAAAGTCGTCCCAGTATCAGCCCGTCCGGTCTCTCACGTCACTTACTATCCAAACTAGATGTCCCTGACCTCTTGTGCTCATTCTAGTCAGACAAAGCCTGTTCATGTTCCCAAAATACAAGTCTCAAGTCCTTAGCAGCGCCGTAACTCTAGAGTACTCAGGCACGAGAATCCGAAATAAGATAATTCACATCTCGAGCTGCAGTCCCAAGAGTAAACTATCTACAATCGGAATTCCTACCTGACATACCTATCTATGGTCCTCAGATACCATGAGAAAGATTTAAGACCTATAACATTCGCAATTCATAGCTTCACTTAGTCCTTCATACTTATTCACCACTTAGTCCAGGGTCACTCCGCACAGAGACCACGCGAAGCAGCTTTAGGTTTTATCCCTCAATCGCTTAACTTTCAAGTCAAATCGAATCCCACAGTCCGGCATCCTAAACTTCAAGCCCAGGATACACTACAGATATCTGAAGCCTAAGCTCTGATACCACCTGTGACGGCTCCACCTTTCCCTAGGGCGTACCCCAGGGTTCGGCGGACCGCCTGCCCAACTCTCGCCGGGACTCACTCATTCACTACAGTCCTCACTTAAAATCTGAATAAATCACAAGAATAAATAGGGCAACGATCCAGAACTTAAAGCGAAACTTATATACATTGCCATCCCCAAAAGGGAGTGTAAAGATCGAATATACAAAGGTTCTCAATCCTTCATACGTCCAGCCCGTGCCAAGCACTGGGCGAGAACCACTACAAAAGAAACAAAAGAACTAGACTGGCTAGTCTATGCTCTCATTCTGCTCGCCGTCCCCTGTTAAGGAAAACAAAACTAAAGGGGTGAGCTAAAAGCTCAGTGAGGTTCCGAACAGATAATCAAACAATCAATTCAATACATTAAACATGGAGTATCAATAATTCAAGAAACATTTACAATGGAAAGCGATAGTAACATTCATTAAAAGGATACGGGCTCACATGGAGCTATTCGTTCGTTCGTTCGTTCTCCAGACATTTCCCCTTATTCCTCCAATTATTTGAAAATTTCCTTTTTGAGAAGTAAACCCTCGTGCCTTCGTTCGTTCATTCATCCCCTTCCGGACGTTGACCGGACTCCACCCATCCGGACGTTGGCCGGACTCCACCCATCCGGACGTAGCCGGACTACAAGGTAATACTCGAATACACCAAATTCACCCAGGGTCACCATATCGCCCGACCGAGTCCGCTTCTGGCTCGAGTCGATCGGTAACGAAGGGCAGGGCCCAGTTCAGCCAAACGGCTTACATTCATGCGCAACTAGCATTTAATCATTTAATCATTGAAAATTTCACATTTATTTAGGTCGAGTGCGATAAAGTACACACTCGCCTAGAAAACTCGTTTTAACAATCATTAAAAGCACTTAACACATTATCAATCAATAATAACAAGCCAATAAGTCAAGGAAATATAACAAACAAAGAACACTCACCTAGTTATGCAAAATAACGTGCAAAATATCCTTCCGGATATTACCCTTAGCCACCAATGAAACCTAAGATTGAACAAGAGAACATATTACAGTTTATCGAGCAAAACATTTAAGGGGAAACGAAGAAACCCGACTAATTAGGAGTAAAACGTGTAAAGATAACTTTCAAGTAAAAATAGGGTTGTTTGGACCCAAGGATGAAAATAACTAGGGTTTCAAAATCAATCGCAAAACCAAGCTCAAAAGGCTTATAGAATTCCAACGGAAAACATTTGACTAACGACAAATCAAAAGACAAATAGATAGGCTAAGAAAATATTCTTTCGGAATCGTAAAGAATCGTTTGTATGACTAAAAGTCACTATATATTCAAGTAGAGGTTATGATGCGGTGGAGCACGAGGCCCAAAGTGTACAAGTAGACCCTGTGAAGGTGCCCCAAGGCACAGTGACACGAGCACGAGCTAAGAGATTCAAGGAGTCCCTCCAAGCCTTGGTACGTGCTATCCAAAACCAAGAGAAACCGAGCATTGAAGGGATTGAGTTGGAATATCCTTGCACGACTACTAAAATGCTGCTTACAATTGAAGATGCGAGTGTTCAAGCTCCAAACGGCGGGCTGAGCCCCGAAGCTTATGATCTATAGTTAGTTGGGCTAGCTTTCGGTCAAGTATAGGCCCAAGGGGCTGGCCGAACTTTCCTTGTTATTTTTCCAGTTTATTAGGTCTTAGTTACGGCTATTAATAGCCTCAAACCGCATGTTACATTCAGTTTTTGGAGAGTATTGAATAAAATTTCCAGAATTTCGTCCATTCCTTGTGGCAAATTCCCTTAGCTTGTAAAAGCTAAGTTGAACATCCTAGAGTTGATCCTAGGCTGTTCTTGACTTATCAATCAAGCACACATACTTGATTGTGGCGTCCTCTACCGTTAAATCTGTTCTTGAGTGGTCCAAGTTCGGGTTCAATTCCATCAAATCTTCATCGTGTTCCTCTAGATCCGAAGTAGCTTCCGCGTCTCGTATCAGCTGGCATCAGAGCTAGTTAGAGGTATCACGAATATCCTTTTTTATCGTTTTTAGATCTATTTTAGTCTTCTAATTCGTAGCTCAAGTGCTCGGGTTTGTCAAGTCCGAAATCTGTCTTTGTTGTTTCCTTGTCAGAAATCTGTCTTGGTTGTTTCCTTGTCAGAAATCTGTCTTTGTTGTTTAGTTGTTGTCCGAAATTTTCTGTCCAGTTTTGTCTTGTGTTTATGTTCTGTTTAAATCCAGAAAAAAAAAATCTCTTGTGTTGCATACCTTATTGTCATTCCCTTGAGTCGTTGCTGGAATTAATTGCTGGGTTGCCGAATCTGTTTGCACTTGTTTCTTGAACCTTTGTGTTGTTGCTTTGCAAAACTCGAACATCAAAACCTTATTGGGGAAGTCTTGAGCTTCTTGGATCAAAGAGGTTAATCTTCGCAGTCTTGAAACCTGAAATAAACCTTCAACCGTGTTCTTGTTTTCATGGAACTTTGATCCTGAAACCAAATCTGATTCAAAGGTCAAAAAAAATTTTTTCAAGAAAGTCGGCTCTAGTTTCCAATTCTTGACCAGCCTTCAAGTTTTACCAAATCTGATTCAAACTTGGACTTTCAAATCTGAACAGCCCTAGTCTTGGTCAGCCTTCAAGCCACCAAATCTGATTCAAACTTGGACTTCCAAATCTGAACAACATCCAATTCTTGACAGCCTACAAGTTTACCAAATTTGGTGCAAAATCTGACTTCCAAATCTGACCAGCCCCAAAATTTCGAATTTGGACCACTTGGGACTCCCAAATCTGACCAAACTCCAAGGTTTCCAATCTTGGCAACCCCAAGTGTCCAAATCATATCACGGACCAAAAAGACCACGAACCAGCAGCTCAACACATTCCAGAAATTTGGGTTTCGGGTAGAGTTTTCTAGGATTTTCAAAATTTCAGCATTCAAGTTAATTGTCTTACTTTCTTTTGAGTCGTTAGTTATTGTCCAGCTATATTTTGAGTCTTGAGTCGTGTCTAGGTCTTCAGTCATTCACCTCCATTTGTTGCTACTAGCTTGTGTGTCACTTGTTGACTAGTCAAGAACGTACACTGCGGTGACGCCTAGTTTGTTCAACTCGAGCAACTAGCAAGCCAAGGAATTGCTTGGTAAGATTATTAGAGAGTGATACACTTGAGTGAAACACGAGTGTGAGTGACCTATACATCGTATTTAAAAAAAAAAAAAAAAAAAAAAGAGAGCAAGGAACTCGTTTTTGTTTATTTATTTTGCAGGTGGACTAAATATGTCTAGTGAAGTTGGTGAACAAACCATGGACATCAAACTACAATTGGAAGCCATGTGTGGGAGGAAAATTCCTTTGCACTACTAACCGTTTTGCAGGTCACATAGTCATGCCCACTAGAGTTGCATCTTGCTCATACAATCAAGAATTCATGGAGACCGAACCTTTCAAGAGGAGAGGTCCCAAGCGAAGTACCTCCAAGTACTTTAGCCCCATGCAATCCAGTTCACAATGTGGGTATCATTCACTCCGGGAGGAGATGCAACGCCACCGTGCTTTGTGTGTGTATGAAAGGTATAAACAAGATTGTGATGAGTATGAGAAGGAGCAAAGCAGTTTGCGTAGAGCATCTAAATCAAGGTCAACTTCAAGCAAACAAGGTTCATCTAAGAAGTGTCTTGACAATCAAGACGAAGGGCTCGAGAATTTTCGAATTGAGTCAAAGCTTCGTGAATCAATGGATAAATTCGAACGTCGGACTGAAGCATTGATTGATGATATGATGGAAAGACTTAGCCAAGTGCTGGATTCACACCTGGAGCAACTTAACCATGTGCCAACCGGTGGTAATAAAGGGAAAATTCATCCTAGTCCCTCGTTGATTGAAGAGCCAAATATGAATGAGTTACAACTGAGCCATGAACATGAGCTAGACAATGAAAATCAAACCTCATGTACAATGCGTGAGCAATGGTCCGAGAAGAATGGAGTGGAAAAAGACAAGAATAATTTGGCCTTAGTGAAGAGTAAAAAGGAGGAGTTGGCCATGTTTACAAAGGCTGAAAGTGTGACCATTTTGTTTGCTAACCGGCTAACATGTGTTTTGTTTAGCACCTCTTCTTTTGTTCAAGTTACACAAAGTCAAGTAGAGTTGATCATGGCATGTTCCATCCCGAAGTCACTTGGACACTTTGCGAGTTTCCATGGAATTGGTCTTCTAGGAACTAAATCTCTTTGGTATCAATTCATGGAACAATGTCCATTCAAATCTGTCCGCACCATTGGAGGATTCATTCGAGCTCATCTTAAAAGGGAAATTCCAGAATCTACTTCTTGTTCTTTACCTATGTGTCAAGGACTAGCACTGGAATCTCAAGTTGAATCAATTGGTGGAAGGAATATCGAAGTGTCAAAGGGAGTTTTCTCATTTAAATCTCGTTCTACACCTTCTTACCATCTAGCTAATAATGTCCCATTAGTCCTTTACCCGATTTCTGAATTGCTCCAAGTTGAAGGTTATTTTGTTTTCATAGGTTGTAACGCTGTCCACAATTTTCCAACTACGGCTAAAGACTTGCAACCCGATTTCGTGCTTATCCCTGCTGCAAGTGGTGCACGTTCGTGCTTCTTCACATGTCCAAAAGCTAGTCACCACGAGCTTACTTCACCAACCCCAACTTGTGCAAATTCATGCGATTCGTATGGAGTGCATTTCACTTCATTGCTGCCACTTATGTCACGTGACAATAAGACAATCCATGGCCGAAGGTTGATTAGAGAGCTTTGGATTGCTACCTGGAAGTTTCGTGAGCCTTACACAAGCTTTTTCCTATCTTGGCGCATGTCCTTGTTTGAGGGCCTCATGAAACTGACCAAACGGCATTTAACTTGGCTCGTGACCTTTCATTTGTTCCCAACGTGGTTGACCTCCAAACGCACTGTCGACATCCCCATCTAGATTTGAGGACAAATCCTTTTCAAGAGGAGGGGAATGATGCGGTGGAGCACGAGGCCCAAAGTGTACAAGTAGACCCTGTGAAGGTGCCCCAAGGCACAGTGACACGAGCACGAGCTAAGAGATTCAAGGAGTCCCTCCAAGCCTTGGTACGTGCTATCCAAAACCAAGAGAAACCGAGCATTGAAGGGATTGAGTTGGAATATCCTTGCACGACTACTAAAATGCTGCTTACAATTGAAGATGCGAGTGTTCAAGCTCCAAACGGCGGGCTGAGCCCCGAAGCTTATGATCTATAGTTAGTTGGGCTAGCTTTCGGTCAAGTATAGGCCCAAGGGGCTGGCCGAACTTTCCTTGTTATTTTTCCAGTTTATTAGGTCTTAGTTACGGCTATTAATAGCCTCAAACCGCATGTTACATTCAGTTTTTGGAGAGTATTGAATAAAATTTCCAGAATTTCGTCCATTCCTTGTGGCAAATTCCCTTAGCTTGTAAAAGCTAAGTTGAACATCCTAGAGTTGATCCTAGGCTGTTCTTGACTTATCAATCAAGCACACATACTTGATTGTGGCGTCCTCTACCGTTAAATCTGTTCTTGAGTGGTCCAAGTTCGGGTTCAATTCCATCAAATCTTCATCGTGTTCCTCTAGATCCGAAGTAGCTTCCGCGTCTCGTATCAGGTTATATAACAAGGGTTTTGATGAAAATCATATGGAAAAGGAAGACTCTTAAAACCGTACTTGAAAGTAGTTCACTTGTGGCCGATAAAACCCTAACTCATACTTCTATATTTTGGGTACAGAGTAAGTAAACATTTGGCGTTTCAAATTGAAGAGGTATCATGTTTTGGAATGGTAAAACGATCATAGTATTTGCCAAACGAAAATATACAAATTCAAATAGAAACTTAGTCCTTGAGCGAAAATTTGGGCAGCACGCCCTTTGTGTTTACCTAATTTTCCAGCCATTTTGGCTTCATTATTTTTCTCATTCAAGCCCAAGTTTATACACAACACAAATGCATTTCAATAGCCGTTCCATAGGCTCAAGACAATACAAGGACATAAATCAACTAATAACAAATGCGGAAATGAAGTTTACAAAAAAAACAGATTTGATAGGGTTTTGCGGAATGGGCACATCCGAGGCTACGCTTATCGGATTGAGGTGAAACTTATACCATTTCGAAGCTAAGAGAAAGGGATACAAGATTGAAGAAGGTCACTCAGTCCAGTTTGTAGTGCAACTAGGTCAAAAGATCAGTATACCAAACCAGCACCGTCAAAACAGGTTTACAAACCGCATTCTCGCTCAAATATCACAAGTCAGGCTCCCTAAGTCCAAATCAAGTGATTCCAAAGCCATCCGAAAACTAAGATACAAGGCTACAATTCTTAAGAAGACATCAACAACTAAATCAGAAGCATTCCCAATCAAATTAACCAATTACAGAGGCAATTATCAAGTTCGGGTAGAAACAGGGCAGCAGGGGTAAATCGGTCTTTTCACAGGCTACGTTGCTCTGATTGAGTTGAAATTTTGTAGGCACCTATAAAATATCATTCTATACAACTTTTATGTTTTATGCCAAGCCTAATTCGGCCTCTAACTATGAGTAACAGTACCGGGCAGAACTGAAACATGAAATTCCAGAAATCTGGAAATTTTGGTTTTCAATTGAATTTTCTTCCTTTCCTTGTTCCAATCACTACCAAAGCCCCTTATATAATCTTATATACAACATATACTAACCATACAACAAGTTTAGGCAGAAAATCATCAAACCCTAACTTGCATATATCATCCAAAATCATCACAACAACTTGTATAACTTGTAGTCTAATCAAAACATGAGCTAGATAACATCTTAAACCAGAAATTAAAAGAACAAGAACCATGATCAGATCTTATACCTCAAAACAAAGCTTGAAAGAGTGATACTTCACCACCTTTGGAAATTTTTAGTTCCCCTAGCTTCCCAAGCCCACAACTCACTCTTTAATCGGTTTAGAATTTTGATTCCTCACTTAGATGGTGCAAATCAAGAAGAAAATTGTTTTCTCTTGCTCCCCCTTTCTCTCTCTCTTGTCTCGGCCAAGCTCAAGGAAAAATGAAGAAGAAAGGCTGCTCTATGGTGATTAAAAGGCAAGAAGATTAGGATTAGTCTAAGCCACAAGTTTTGCCAACACTTGGATCAACCACAATCACAAAATTTTCTCTTTCTTCTCCTTGCACTTTTGGCCACAAATTTCGGTCAAAGGCAGCTGGAAATGAGGGGATATTTTGCTCAAATATCAATGAGCTCATGTGGTAAGAAAGTGGTGGTCCAGCGGTGCGTTCAATAGGTAGTGCGCGGTACACGTCGGTTCGCACCGTTTTTCCTTAAATCGCACGTATTAGGGTTTTTACTTCCTATTCACTAACCTTATATCATTGCTTCTAATCACATATTATTTCTCACCTAAAAGTCACTTTTAATCACCAAATTTGATCCTTGCTTCGTACCGAAAAATCATCCGGTGAAAAATCGCGAAAACCCTAATTTGCTCCAGTCTTGAAACCGAAAAGTGAAACCCTACTTTCTAGGTTCATTTGCACTTATTATGGAATTACTGGGTAGTAGGCTATAATAAATGAATAATTTCCAAATAAAAGGCATTTTTGAGAAAAATATAAGAAATTTGCGAGTCCTCACACTCTCTCCCCCTTAAAAGAATTTCGACCTCGAAATTCATACCTTCCGTCGCCTCGGAGGACCCCAGAACTCGGTGCTGATCTACGGCATAAACTTGTGTTGATACCTTTGTTCGGTTTCCTCTTTCATGAATTTGTTTCAGTTTGGTTCCTTCCACTTGTTGAGTACTACCCTCTCGTGGCTGTTTCTTCGGGCAATTGCTAAGTTGATGATTGCTACTCCCACAAATCAAACATTTTCCCCCTTTTCGCCAGCAATCATTCTCAGTGTGATTTGCCTTTCCACAGTATCCACAGGCCAATCGAGGAACTACTGTTGGATCTTCTCGAGAAATGTCCTTTGATCCGATCTGACTTCCTTTCATGGACCTTTCATCGACTGCTCTTAATGTCCAAGGTGGGCGAGGTGAATGGTTCACTTTTTGCACTTTGGAGAGCAGTATCTTTTCTCCAGATTCCTCAGGTATACTGCTGGATGTATCTCTTTTCCGCGTTTGAAAGGCTTTTACTTGGGCTTTCACATCCTCAATTCTTTGGGCCTTCTCAAGAGCCTCTGTAAACGTATTAACTTGAACTGCCGCTAATGCCTCCTGGATTTCCAAATTTAGTCCTTGTATAAATCGTCTTATTCTCCGTCGCTCCGTTACCACCAATTCGGAAGCGAATTTAGACAGTCTAGTAAATTTGGTCTCATATTCAGCCACACTTAGGGTTCCCTGACGCAACCCAATAAATTCGTCATCCCTCCTTTCTTGGACTAAAGGTGGGAGATACTTTTCATTAAATTCCCTTACAAAGTTCGCCCATGTCCATACCGTCTGTTCTCTTTCCCACTTGGCCTTAATTACATTCCACCACGCGCGGGCTGGTCCTTCGAATTGAAATACAGCAAAATTTACTTGTCTTTGCTCCGTGTAATTCAAAGCCGCGAAGATATTAATCATTGCCTCCAACCACTGCTCAGCTATATCTGGATCAGGCCCTCCTTGAAATTTCGGAGGTAGAAACTTTTGGAACCTCTCAAGAGCCTTATCCTCTCCGATCTCAGGATTCCGGGGTTGATTCACTGGCATTTGACCTTGTTGATCTACCAGTCGTGCCAGGATATTTGTCATTTGTTGCATCGCCGTCGCCATTTGATCTCCAGCCTCAACCCTCGGTCCCTGTTCTTGCTCGGCCACTGTTTCTCTTTCTTCTCTCGGTTCTTGAGCTTGCCTAGCTCCACGGCCACGACTAGCTCCACGTCCACGACTACGTCTCCCGTCCATATATATGTTTTCCCCCTCTCTTTTCTTTTCTTTTCCCCCAAAAAGGTAATTTAGTGAATAAACACAGTAAATTGACTACAGTAACAAATTCTAGCATTCCAAATACACAAATCAATATATACGCACATAACACGCCATATCAAGAAGACGGATAAGCAAATACACAAATACATATCAAGTTGGACAGATAACCATGTACACACAGGTATACTAACGTCATGTAGTAACAATATACAGGTAAATCAAAAGGAAAAGGTAAAGTCGTCCCAGTATCAGCCCGTCCGGTCTCTCACGTCACTTACTATCCAAACTAGATGTCCCTGACCTCTTGTGCTCATTCTAGTCAGACAAAGCCTGTTCATGTTCCCAAAATACAAGTCTCAAGTCCTTAGCAGCGCCGTAACTCTAGAGTACTCAGGCACGAGAATCCGAAATAAGATAATTCACATCTCGAGCTGCAGTCCCAAGAGTAAACTATCTACAATCGGAATTCCTACCTGACATACCTATCTATGGTCCTCAGATACCATGAGAAAGATTTAAGACCTATAACATTCGCAATTCATAGCTTCACTTAGTCCTTCATACTTATTCACCACTTAGTCCAGGGTCACTCCGCACAGAGACCACGCGAAGCAGCTTTAGGTTTTATCCCTCAATCGCTTAACTTTCAAGTCAAATCGAATCCCACAGTCCGGCATCCTAAACTTCAAGCCCAGGATACACTACAGATATCTGAAGCCTAAGCTCTGATACCACCTGTGACGGCTCCACCTTTCCCTAGGGCGTACCCCAGGGTTCGGCGGACCGCCTGCCCAACTCTCGCCGGGACTCACTCATTCACTACAGTCCTCACTTAAAATCTGAATAAATCACAAGAATAAATAGGGCAACGATCCAGAACTTAAAGCGAAACTTATATACATTGCCATCCCCAAAAGGGAGTGTAAAGATCGAATATACAAAGGTTCTCAATCCTTCATACGTCCAGCCCGTGCCAAGCACTGGGCGAGAACCACTACAAAAGAAACAAAAGAACTAGACTGGCTAGTCTATGCTCTCATTCTGCTCGCCGTCCCCTGTTAAGGAAAACAAAACTAAAGGGGTGAGCTAAAAGCTCAGTGAGGTTCCGAACAGATAATCAAACAATCAATTCAATACATTAAACATGGAGTATCAATAATTCAAGAAACATTTACAATGGAAAGCGATAGTAACATTCATTAAAAGGATACGGGCTCACATGGAGCTATTCGTTCGTTCGTTCGTTCTCCAGACATTTCCCCTTATTCCTCCAATTATTTGAAAATTTCCTTTTTGAGAAGTAAACCCTCGTGCCTTCGTTCGTTCATTCATCCCCTTCCGGACGTTGACCGGACTCCACCCATCCGGACGTTGGCCGGACTCCACCCATCCGGACGTAGCCGGACTACAAGGTAATACTCGAATACACCAAATTCACCCAGGGTCACCATATCGCCCGACCGAGTCCGCTTCTGGCTCGAGTCGATCGGTAACGAAGGGCAGGGCCCAGTTCAGCCAAACGGCTTACATTCATGCGCAACTAGCATTTAATCATTTAATCATTGAAAATTTCACATTTATTTAGGTCGAGTGCGATAAAGTACACACTCGCCTAGAAAACTCGTTTTAACAATCATTAAAAGCACTTAACACATTATCAATCAATAATAACAAGCCAATAAGTCAAGGAAATATAACAAACAAAGAAAACTCACCTAGTTATGCAAAATAACGTGCAAAATATCCTTCCGGATATTACCCTTAGCCACCAATGAAACCTAAGATTGAACAAGAGAACATATTACAGTTTATCGAGCAAAACATTTAAGGGGAAACGAAGAAACCCGACTAATTAGGAGTAAAACGTGTAAAGATAACTTTCAAGTAAAAATAGGGTTGTTTGGACCCAAGGATGAAAATAACTAGGGTTTCAAAATCAATCGCAAAACCAAGCTCAAAAGGCTTATAGAATTCCAACGGAAAACATTTGACTAACGACAAATCAAAAGACAAATAGATAGGCTAAGAAAATATTCTTTCGGAATCGTAAAGAATCGTTTGTATGACTAAAAGTCACTATATATTCAAGTAGAGGTTATATAACAAGGGTTTTGATGAAAATCATATGGAAAAGGAAGACTCTTAAAACCGTACTTGAAAGTAGTTCACTTGTGGCCGATAAAACCCTAACTCATACTTCTATATTTTGGGTACAGAGTAAGTAAACATTTGGCGTTTCAAATTGAAGAGGTATCATGTTTTGGAATGGTAAAACGATCATAGTATTTGCCAAACGAAAATATACAAATTCAAATAGAAACTTAGTCCTTGAGCGAAAATTTGGGCAGCACGCCCTTTGTGTTTACCTAATTTTCCAGCCATTTTGGCTTCATTATTTTTCTCATTCAAGCCCAAGTTTATACACAACACAAATGCATTTCAATAGCCGTTCCATAGGCTCAAGACAATACAAGGACATAAATCAACTAATAACAAATGCGGAAATGAAGTTTACAAAAAAAACAGATTTGATAGGGTTTTGCGGAATGGGCACATCCGAGGCTACGCTTATCGGATTGAGGTGAAACTTATACCATTTCGAAGCTAAGAGAAAGGGATACAAGATTGAAGAAGGTCACTCAGTCCAGTTTGTAGTGCAACTAGGTCAAAAGATCAGTATACCAAACCAGCACCGTCAAAACAGGTTTACAAACCGCATTCTCGCTCAAATATCACAAGTCAGGCTCCCTAAGTCCAAATCAAGTGATTCCAAAGCCATCCGAAAACTAAGATACAAGGCTACAATTCTTAAGAAGACATCAACAACTAAATCAGAAGCATTCCCAATCAAATTAACCAATTACAGAGGCAATTATCAAGTTCGGGTAGAAACAGGGCAGCAGGGGTAAATCGGTCTTTTCACAGGCTACGTTGCTCTGATTGAGTTGAAATTTTGTAGGCACCTATAAAATATCATTCTATACAACTTTTATGTTTTATGCCAAGCCTAATTCGGCCTCTAACTATGAGTAACAGTACCGGGCAGAACTGAAACATGAAATTCCAGAAATCTGGAAATTTTGGTTTTCAATTGAATTTTCTTCCTTTCCTTGTTCCAATCACTACCAAAGCCCCTTATATAATCTTATATACAACATATACTAACCATACAACAAGTTTAGGCAGAAAATCATCAAACCCTAACTTGCATATATCATCCAAAATCATCACAACAACTTGTATAACTTGTAGTCTAATCAAAACATGAGCTAGATAACATCTTAAACCAGAAATTAAAAGAACAAGAACCATGATCAGATCTTATACCTCAAAACAAAGCTTGAAAGAGTGATACTTCACCACCTTTGGAAATTTTTAGTTCCCCTAGCTTCCCAAGCCCACAACTCACTCTTTAATCGGTTTAGAATTTTGATTCCTCACTTAGATGGTGCAAATCAAGAAGAAAATTGTTTTCTCTTGCTCCCCCTTTCTCTCTCTCTTGTCTCGGCCAAGCTCAAGGAAAAATGAAGAAGAAAGGCTGCTCTATGGTGATTAAAAGGCAAGAAGATTAGGATTAGTCTAAGCCACAAGTTTTGCCAACACTTGGATCAACCACAATCACAAAATTTTCTCTTTCTTCTCCTTGCACTTTTGGCCACAAATTTCGGTCAAAGGCAGCTGGAAATGAGGGGATATTTTGCTCAAATATCAATGAGCTCATGTGGTAAGAAAGTGGTGGTCCAGCGGTGCGTTCAATAGGTAGTGCGCGGTACACGTCGGTTCGCACCGTTTTTCCTTAAATCGCACGTATTAGGGTTTTTACTTCCTATTCACTAACCTTATATCATTGCTTCTAATCACATATTATTTCTCACCTAAAAGTCACTTTTAATCACCAAATTTGATCCTTGCTTCGTACCGAAAAATCATCCGGTGAAA
The DNA here is from genome assembly GCF_036785885.1 of Coffea arabica. Lineage (NCBI taxonomy): Eukaryota > Viridiplantae > Streptophyta > Magnoliopsida > Gentianales > Rubiaceae > Coffea > Coffea arabica. Next base: position 22,066,005 of record NC_092311.1, on the reverse strand, counting down.
AATCGCGAAAACCCTAATTTGCTCCAGTCTTGAAACCGAAAAGTGAAACCCTACTTTCTAGGTTCATTTGCACTTATTATGGAATTACTGGGTAGTAGGCTATAATAAATGAATAATTTCCAAATAAAAGGCATTTTTGAGAAAAATATAAGAAATTTGCGAGTCCTCACACTCTCTCCCCCTTAAAAGAATTTCGACCTCGAAATTCATACCTTCCGTCGCCTCGGAGGACCCCAGAACTCGGTGCTGATCTACGGCATAAACTTGTGTTGATACCTTTGTTCGGTTTCCTCTTTCATGAATTTGTTTCAGTTTGGTTCCTTCCACTTGTTGAGTACTACCCTCTCGTGGCTGTTTCTTCGGGCAATTGCTAAGTTGATGATTGCTACTCCCACAAATCAAACATTTTCCCCCTTTTCGCCAGCAATCATTCTCAGTGTGATTTGCCTTTCCACAGTATCCACAGGCCAATCGAGGAACTACTGTTGGATCTTCTCGAGAAATGTCCTTTGATCCGATCTGACTTCCTTTCATGGACCTTTCATCGACTGCTCTTAATGTCCAAGGTGGGCGAGGTGAATGGTTCACTTTTTGCACTTTGGAGAGCAGTATCTTTTCTCCAGATTCCTCAGGTATACTGCTGGATGTATCTCTTTTCCGCGTTTGAAAGGCTTTTACTTGGGCTTTCACATCCTCAATTCTTTGGGCCTTCTCAAGAGCCTCTGTAAACGTATTAACTTGAACTGCCGCTAATGCCTCCTGGATTTCCAAATTTAGTCCTTGTATAAATCGTCTTATTCTCCGTCGCTCCGTTACCACCAATTCGGAAGCGAATTTAGACAGTCTAGTAAATTTGGTCTCATATTCAGCCACACTTAGGGTTCCCTGACGCAACCCAATAAATTCGTCATCCCTCCTTTCTTGGACTAAAGGTGGGAGATACTTTTCATTAAATTCCCTTACAAAGTTCGCCCATGTCCATACCGTCTGTTCTCTTTCCCACTTGGCCTTAATTACATTCCACCACGCGCGGGCTGGTCCTTCGAATTGAAATACAGCAAAATTTACTTGTCTTTGCTCCGTGTAATTCAAAGCCGCGAAGATATTAATCATTGCCTCCAACCACTGCTCAGCTATATCTGGATCAGGCCCTCCTTGAAATTTCGGAGGTAGAAACTTTTGGAACCTCTCAAGAGCCTTATCCTCTCCGATCTCAGGATTCCGGGGTTGATTCACTGGCATTTGACCTTGTTGATCTACCAGTCGTGCCAGGATATTTGTCATTTGTTGCATCGCCGTCGCCATTTGATCTCCAGCCTCAACCCTCGGTCCCTGTTCTTGCTCGGCCACTGTTTCTCTTTCTTCTCTCGGTTCTTGAGCTTGCCTAGCTCCACGGCCACGACTAGCTCCACGTCCACGACTACGTCTCCCGTCCATATATATGTTTTCCCCCTCTCTTTTCTTTTCTTTTCCCCCAAAAAGGTAATTTAGTGAATAAACACAGTAAATTGACTACAGTAACAAATTCTAGCATTCCAAATACACAAATCAATATATACGCACATAACACGCCATATCAAGAAGACGGATAAGCAAATACACAAATACATATCAAGTTGGACAGATAACCATGTACACACAGGTATACTAACGTCATGTAGTAACAATATACAGGTAAATCAAAAGGAAAAGGTAAAGTCGTCCCAGTATCAGCCCGTCCGGTCTCTCACGTCACTTACTATCCAAACTAGATGTCCCTGACCTCTTGTGCTCATTCTAGTCAGACAAAGCCTGTTCATGTTCCCAAAATACAAGTCTCAAGTCCTTAGCAGCGCCGTAACTCTAGAGTACTCAGGCACGAGAATCCGAAATAAGATAATTCACATCTCGAGCTGCAGTCCCAAGAGTAAACTATCTACAATCGGAATTCCTACCTGACATACCTATCTATGGTCCTCAGATACCATGAGAAAGATTTAAGACCTATAACATTCGCAATTCATAGCTTCACTTAGTCCTTCATACTTATTCACCACTTAGTCCAGGGTCACTCCGCACAGAGACCACGCGAAGCAGCTTTAGGTTTTATCCCTCAATCGCTTAACTTTCAAGTCAAATCGAATCCCACAGTCCGGCATCCTAAACTTCAAGCCCAGGATACACTACAGATATCTGAAGCCTAAGCTCTGATACCACCTGTGACGGCTCCACCTTTCCCTAGGGCGTACCCCAGGGTTCGGCGGACCGCCTGCCCAACTCTCGCCGGGACTCACTCATTCACTACAGTCCTCACTTAAAATCTGAATAAATCACAAGAATAAATAGGGCAACGATCCAGAACTTAAAGCGAAACTTATATACATTGCCATCCCCAAAAGGGAGTGTAAAGATCGAATATACAAAGGTTCTCAATCCTTCATACGTCCAGCCCGTGCCAAGCACTGGGCGAGAACCACTACAAAAGAAACAAAAGAACTAGACTGGCTAGTCTATGCTCTCATTCTGCTCGCCGTCCCCTGTTAAGGAAAACAAAACTAAAGGGGTGAGCTAAAAGCTCAGTGAGGTTCCGAACAGATAATCAAACAATCAATTCAATACATTAAACATGGAGTATCAATAATTCAAGAAACATTTACAATGGAAAGCGATAGTAACATTCATTAAAAGGATACGGGCTCACATGGAGCTATTCGTTCGTTCGTTCGTTCTCCAGACATTTCCCCTTATTCCTCCAATTATTTGAAAATTTCCTTTTTGAGAAGTAAACCCTCGTGCCTTCGTTCGTTCATTCATCCCCTTCCGGACGTTGACCGGACTCCACCCATCCGGACGTTGGCCGGACTCCACCCATCCGGACGTAGCCGGACTACAAGGTAATACTCGAATACACCAAATTCACCCAGGGTCACCATATCGCCCGACCGAGTCCGCTTCTGGCTCGAGTCGATCGGTAACGAAGGGCAGGGCCCAGTTCAGCCAAACGGCTTACATTCATGCGCAACTAGCATTTAATCATTTAATCATTGAAAATTTCACATTTATTTAGGTCGAGTGCGATAAAGTACACACTCGCCTAGAAAACTCGTTTTAACAATCATTAAAAGCACTTAACACATTATCAATCAATAATAACAAGCCAATAAGTCAAGGAAATATAACAAACAAAGAAAACTCACCTAGTTATGCAAAATAACGTGCAAAATATCCTTCCGGATATTACCCTTAGCCACCAATGAAACCTAAGATTGAACAAGAGAACATATTACAGTTTATCGAGCAAAACATTTAAGGGGAAACGAAGAAACCCGACTAATTAGGAGTAAAACGTGTAAAGATAACTTTCAAGTAAAAATAGGGTTGTTTGGACCCAAGGATGAAAATAACTAGGGTTTCAAAATCAATCGCAAAACCAAGCTCAAAAGGCTTATAGAATTCCAACGGAAAACATTTGACTAACGACAAATCAAAAGACAAATAGATAGGCTAAGAAAATATTCTTTCGGAATCGTAAAGAATCGTTTGTATGACTAAAAGTCACTATATATTCAAGTAGAGGTTATATAACAAGGGTTTTGATGAAAATCATATGGAAAAGGAAGACTCTTAAAACCGTACTTGAAAGTAGTTCACTTGTGGCCGATAAAACCCTAACTCATACTTCTATATTTTGGGTACAGAGTAAGTAAACATTTGGCGTTTCAAATTGAAGAGGTATCATGTTTTGGAATGGTAAAACGATCATAGTATTTGCCAAACGAAAATATACAAATTCAAATAGAAACTTAGTCCTTGAGCGAAAATTTGGGCAGCACGCCCTTTGTGTTTACCTAATTTTCCAGCCATTTTGGCTTCATTATTTTTCTCATTCAAGCCCAAGTTTATACACAACACAAATGCATTTCAATAGCCGTTCCATAGGCTCAAGACAATACAAGGACATAAATCAACTAATAACAAATGCGGAAATGAAGTTTACAAAAAAAACAGATTTGATAGGGTTTTGCGGAATGGGCACATCCGAGGCTACGCTTATCGGATTGAGGTGAAACTTATACCATTTCGAAGCTAAGAGAAAGGGATACAAGATTGAAGAAGGTCACTCAGTCCAGTTTGTAGTGCAACTAGGTCAAAAGATCAGTATACCAAACCAGCACCGTCAAAACAGGTTTACAAACCGCATTCTCGCTCAAATATCACAAGTCAGGCTCCCTAAGTCCAAATCAAGTGATTCCAAAGCCATCCGAAAACTAAGATACAAGGCTACAATTCTTAAGAAGACATCAACAACTAAATCAGAAGCATTCCCAATCAAATTAACCAATTACAGAGGCAATTATCAAGTTCGGGTAGAAACAGGGCAGCAGGGGTAAATCGGTCTTTTCACAGGCTACGTTGCTCTGATTGAGTTGAAATTTTGTAGGCACCTATAAAATATCATTCTATACAACTTTTATGTTTTATGCCAAGCCTGATTCGGCCTCTAACTATGAGTAACAGTACCGGGCAGAACTGAAACATGAAATTCCAGAAATCTGGAAATTTTGGTTTTCAATTGAATTTTCTTCCTTTCCTTGTTCCAATCACTACCAAAGCCCCTTATATAATCTTATATACAACATATACTAACCATACAACAAGTTTAGGCAGAAAATCATCAAACCCTAACTTGCATATATCATCCAAAATCATCACAACAACTTGTATAACTTGTAGTCTAATCAAAACATGAGCTAGATAACATCTTAAACCAGAAATTAAAAGAACAAGAACCATGATCAGATCTTATACCTCAAAACAAAGCTTGAAAGAGTGATACTTCACCACCTTTGGAAATTTTTAGTTCCCCTAGCTTCCCAAGCCCACAACTCACTCTTTAATCGGTTTAGAATTTTGATTCCTCACTTAGATGGTGCAAATCAAGAAGAAAATTGTTTTCTCTTGCTCCCCCTTTCTCTCTCTCTTGTCTCGGCCAAGCTCAAGGAAAAATGAAGAAGAAAGGCTGCTCTATGGTGATTAAAAGGCAAGAAGATTAGGATTAGTCTAAGCCACAAGTTTTGCCAACACTTGGATCAACCACAATCACAAAATTTTCTCTTTCTTCTCCTTGCACTTTTGGCCACAAATTTCGGTCAAAGGCAGCTGGAAATGAGGGGATATTTTGCTCAAATATCAATGAGCTCATGTGGTAAGAAAGTGGTGGTCCAGCGGTGCGTTCAATAGGTAGTGCGCGGTACACGTCGGTTCGCACCGTTTTTCCTTAAATCGCACGTATTAGGGTTTTTACTTCCTATTCACTAACCTTATATCATTGCTTCTAATCACATATTATTTCTCACCTAAAAGTCACTTTTAATCACCAAATTTGATCCTTGCTTCGTACCGAAAAATCATCCGGTGAAAAATCGCGAAAACCCTAATTTGCTCCAGTCTTGAAACCGAAAAGTGAAACCCTACTTTCTAGGTTCATTTGCACTTATTATGGAATTACTGGGTAGTAGGCTATAATAAATGAATAATTTCCAAATAAAAGGCATTTTTGAGAAAAATATAAGAAATTTGCGAGTCCTCACACTCTCTCCCCCTTAAAAGAATTTCGACCTCGAAATTCATACCTTCCGTCGCCTCGGAGGACCCCAGAACTCGGTGCTGATCTACGGCATAAACTTGTGTTGATACCTTTGTTCGGTTTCCTCTTTCATGAATTTGTTTCAGTTTGGTTCCTTCCACTTGTTGAGTACTACCCTCTCGTGGCTGTTTCTTCGGGCAATTGCTAAGTTGATGATTGCTACTCCCACAAATCAAACATTTTCCCCCTTTTCGCCAGCAATCATTCTCAGTGTGATTTGCCTTTCCACAGTATCCACAGGCCAATCGAGGAACTACTGTTGGATCTTCTCGAGAAATGTCCTTTGATCCGATCTGACTTCCTTTCATGGACCTTTCATCGACTGCTCTTAATGTCCAAGGTGGGCGAGGTGAATGGTTCACTTTTTGCACTTTGGAGAGCAGTATCTTTTCTCCAGATTCCTCAGGTATACTGCTGGATGTATCTCTTTTCCGCGTTTGAAAGGCTTTTACTTGGGCTTTCACATCCTCAATTCTTTGGGCCTTCTCAAGAGCCTCTGTAAACGTATTAACTTGAACTGCCGCTAATGCCTCCTGGATTTCCAAATTTAGTCCTTGTATAAATCGTCTTATTCTCCGTCGCTCCGTTACCACCAATTCGGAAGCGAATTTAGACAGTCTAGTAAATTTGGTCTCATATTCAGCCACACTTAGGGTTCCCTGACGCAACCCAATAAATTCGTCATCCCTCCTTTCTTGGACTAAAGGTGGGAGATACTTTTCATTAAATTCCCTTACAAAGTTCGCCCATGTCCATACCGTCTGTTCTCTTTCCCACTTGGCCTTAATTACATTCCACCACGCGCGGGCTGGTCCTTCGAATTGAAATACAGCAAAATTTACTTGTCTTTGCTCCGTGTAATTCAAAGCCGCGAAGATATTAATCATTGCCTCCAACCACTGCTCAGCTATATCTGGATCAGGCCCTCCTTGAAATTTCGGAGGTAGAAACTTTTGGAACCTCTCAAGAGCCTTATCCTCTCCGATCTCAGGATTCCGGGGTTGATTCACTGGCATTTGACCTTGTTGATCTACCAGTCGTGCCAGGATATTTGTCATTTGTTGCATCGCCGTCGCCATTTGATCTCCAGCCTCAACCCTCGGTCCCTGTTCTTGCTCGGCCACTGTTTCTCTTTCTTCTCTCGGTTCTTGAGCTTGCCTAGCTCCACGGCCACGACTAGCTCCACGTCCACGACTACGTCTCCCGTCCATATATATGTTTTCCCCCTCTCTTTTCTTTTCTTTTCCCCCAAAAAGGTAATTTAGTGAATAAACACAGTAAATTGACTACAGTAACAAATTCTAGCATTCCAAATACACAAATCAATATATACGCACATAACACGCCATATCAAGAAGACGGATAAGCAAATACACAAATACATATCAAGTTGGACAGATAACCATGTACACACAGGTATACTAACGTCATGTAGTAACAATATACAGGTAAATCAAAAGGAAAAGGTAAAGTCGTCCCAGTATCAGCCCGTCCGGTCTCTCACGTCACTTACTATCCAAACTAGATGTCCCTGACCTCTTGTGCTCATTCTAGTCAGACAAAGCCTGTTCATGTTCCCAAAATACAAGTCTCAAGTCCTTAGCAGCGCCGTAACTCTAGAGTACTCAGGCACGAGAATCCGAAATAAGATAATTCACATCTCGAGCTGCAGTCCCAAGAGTAAACTATCTACAATCGGAATTCCTACCTGACATACCTATCTATGGTCCTCAGATACCATGAGAAAGATTTAAGACCTATAACATTCGCAATTCATAGCTTCACTTAGTCCTTCATACTTATTCACCACTTAGTCCAGGGTCACTCCGCACAGAGACCACGCGAAGCAGCTTTAGGTTTTATCCCTCAATCGCTTAACTTTCAAGTCAAATCGAATCCCACAGTCCGGCATCCTAAACTTCAAGCCCAGGATACACTACAGATATCTGAAGCCTAAGCTCTGATACCACCTGTGACGGCTCCACCTTTCCCTAGGGCGTACCCCAGGGTTCGGCGGACCGCCTGCCCAACTCTCGCCGGGACTCACTCATTCACTACAGTCCTCACTTAAAATCTGAATAAATCACAAGAATAAATAGGGCAACGATCCAGAACTTAAAGCGAAACTTATATACATTGCCATCCCCAAAAGGGAGTGTAAAGATCGAATATACAAAGGTTCTCAATCCTTCATACGTCCAGCCCGTGCCAAGCACTGGGCGAGAACCACTACAAAAGAAACAAAAGAACTAGACTGGCTAGTCTATGCTCTCATTCTGCTCGCCGTCCCCTGTTAAGGAAAACAAAACTAAAGGGGTGAGCTAAAAGCTCAGTGAGGTTCCGAACAGATAATCAAACAATCAATTCAATACATTAAACATGGAGTATCAATAATTCAAGAAACATTTACAATGGAAAGCGATAGTAACATTCATTAAAAGGATACGGGCTCACATGGAGCTATTCGTTCGTTCGTTCGTTCTCCAGACATTTCCCCTTATTCCTCCAATTATTTGAAAATTTCCTTTTTGAGAAGTAAACCCTCGTGCCTTCGTTCGTTCATTCATCCCCTTCCGGACGTTGACCGGACTCCACCCATCCGGACGTTGGCCGGACTCCACCCATCCGGACGTAGCCGGACTACAAGGTAATACTCGAATACACCAAATTCACCCAGGGTCACCATATCGCCCGACCGAGTCCGCTTCTGGCTCGAGTCGATCGGTAACGAAGGGCAGGGCCCAGTTCAGCCAAACGGCTTACATTCATGCGCAACTAGCATTTAATCATTTAATCATTGAAAATTTCACATTTATTTAGGTCGAGTGCGATAAAGTACACACTCGCCTAGAAAACTCGTTTTAACAATCATTAAAAGCACTTAACACATTATCAATCAATAATAACAAGCCAATAAGTCAAGGAAATATAACAAACAAAGAACACTCACCTAGTTATGCAAAATAACGTGCAAAATATCCTTCCGGATATTACCCTTAGCCACCAATGAAACCTAAGATTGAACAAGAGAACATATTACAGTTTATCGAGCAAAACATTTAAGGGGAAACGAAGAAACCCGACTAATTAGGAGTAAAACGTGTAAAGATAACTTTCAAGTAAAAATAGGGTTGTTTGGACCCAAGGATGAAAATAACTAGGGTTTCAAAATCAATCGCAAAACCAAGCTCAAAAGGCTTATAGAATTCCAACGGAAAACATTTGACTAACGACAAATCAAAAGACAAATAGATAGGCTAAGAAAATATTCTTTCGGAATCGTAAAGAATCGTTTGTATGACTAAAAGTCACTATATATTCAAGTAGAGGTTATGATGCGGTGGAGCACGAGGCCCAAAGTGTACAAGTAGACCCTGTGAAGGTGCCCCAAGGCACAGTGACACGAGCACGAGCTAAGAGATTCAAGGAGTCCCTCCAAGCCTTGGTACGTGCTATCCAAAACCAAGAGAAACCGAGCATTGAAGGGATTGAGTTGGAATATCCTTGCACGACTACTAAAATGCTGCTTACAATTGAAGATGCGAGTGTTCAAGCTCCAAACGGCGGGCTGAGCCCCGAAGCTTATGATCTATAGTTAGTTGGGCTAGCTTTCGGTCAAGTATAGGCCCAAGGGGCTGGCCGAACTTTCCTTGTTATTTTTCCAGTTTATTAGGTCTTAGTTACGGCTATTAATAGCCTCAAACCGCATGTTACATTCAGTTTTTGGAGAGTATTGAATAAAATTTCCAGAATTTCGTCCATTCCTTGTGGCAAATTCCCTTAGCTTGTAAAAGCTAAGTTGAACATCCTAGAGTTGATCCTAGGCTGTTCTTGACTTATCAATCAAGCACACATACTTGATTGTGGCGTCCTCTACCGTTAAATCTGTTCTTGAGTGGTCCAAGTTCGGGTTCAATTCCATCAAATCTTCATCGTGTTCCTCTAGATCCGAAGTAGCTTCCGCGTCTCGTATCAGCTGGCATCAGAGCTAGTTAGAGGTATCACGAATATCCTTTTTTATCGTTTTTAGATCTATTTTAGTCTTCTAATTCGTAGCTCAAGTGCTCGGGTTTGTCAAGTCCGAAATCTGTCTTTGTTGTTTCCTTGTCAGAAATCTGTCTTGGTTGTTTCCTTGTCAGAAATCTGTCTTTGTTGTTTAGTTGTTGTCCGAAATTTTCTGTCCAGTTTTGTCTTGTGTTTATGTTCTGTTTAAATCCAGAAAAAAAAAATCTCTTGTGTTGCATACCTTATTGTCATTCCCTTGAGTCGTTGCTGGAATTAATTGCTGGGTTGCCGAATCTGTTTGCACTTGTTTCTTGAACCTTTGTGTTGTTGCTTTGCAAAACTCGAACATCAAAACCTTATTGGGGAAGTCTTGAGCTTCTTGGATCAAAGAGGTTAATCTTCGCAGTCTTGAAACCTGAAATAAACCTTCAACCGTGTTCTTGTTTTCATGGAACTTTGATCCTGAAACCAAATCTGATTCAAAGGTCAAAAAAAATTTTTTCAAGAAAGTCGGCTCTAGTTTCCAATTCTTGACCAGCCTTCAAGTTTTACCAAATCTGATTCAAACTTGGACTTTCAAATCTGAACAGCCCTAGTCTTGGTCAGCCTTCAAGCCACCAAATCTGATTCAAACTTGGACTTCCAAATCTGAACAACATCCAATTCTTGACAGCCTACAAGTTTACCAAATTTGGTGCAAAATCTGACTTCCAAATCTGACCAGCCCCAAAATTTCGAATTTGGACCACTTGGGACTCCCAAATCTGACCAAACTCCAAGGTTTCCAATCTTGGCAACCCCAAGTGTCCAAATCATATCACGGACCAAAAAGACCACGAACCAGCAGCTCAACACATTCCAGAAATTTGGGTTTCGGGTAGAGTTTTCTAGGATTTTCAAAATTTCAGCATTCAAGTTAATTGTCTTACTTTCTTTTGAGTCGTTAGTTATTGTCCAGCTATATTTTGAGTCTTGAGTCGTGTCTAGGTCTTCAGTCATTCACCTCCATTTGTTGCTACTAGCTTGTGTGTCACTTGTTGACTAGTCAAGAACGTACACTGCGGTGACGCCTAGTTTGTTCAACTCGAGCAACTAGCAAGCCAAGGAATTGCTTGGTAAGATTATTAGAGAGTGATACACTTGAGTGAAACACGAGTGTGAGTGACCTATACATCGTATTTAAAAAAAAAAAAAAAAAAAAAAGAGAGCAAGGAACTCGTTTTTGTTTATTTATTTTGCAGGTGGACTAAATATGTCTAGTGAAGTTGGTGAACAAACCATGGACATCAAACTACAATTGGAAGCCATGTGTGGGAGGAAAATTCCTTTGCACTACTAACCGTTTTGCAGGTCACATAGTCATGCCCACTAGAGTTGCATCTTGCTCATACAATCAAGAATTCATGGAGACCGAACCTTTCAAGAGGAGAGGTCCCAAGCGAAGTACCTCCAAGTACTTTAGCCCCATGCAATCCAGTTCACAATGTGGGTATCATTCACTCCGGGAGGAGATGCAACGCCACCGTGCTTTGTGTGTGTATGAAAGGTATAAACAAGATTGTGATGAGTATGAGAAGGAGCAAAGCAGTTTGCGTAGAGCATCTAAATCAAGGTCAACTTCAAGCAAACAAGGTTCATCTAAGAAGTGTCTTGACAATCAAGACGAAGGGCTCGAGAATTTTCGAATTGAGTCAAAGCTTCGTGAATCAATGGATAAATTCGAACGTCGGACTGAAGCATTGATTGATGATATGATGGAAAGACTTAGCCAAGTGCTGGATTCACACCTGGAGCAACTTAACCATGTGCCAACCGGTGGTAATAAAGGGAAAATTCATCCTAGTCCCTCGTTGATTGAAGAGCCAAATATGAATGAGTTACAACTGAGCCATGAACATGAGCTAGACAATGAAAATCAAACCTCATGTACAATGCGTGAGCAATGGTCCGAGAAGAATGGAGTGGAAAAAGACAAGAATAATTTGGCCTTAGTGAAGAGTAAAAAGGAGGAGTTGGCCATGTTTACAAAGGCTGAAAGTGTGACCATTTTGTTTGCTAACCGGCTAACATGTGTTTTGTTTAGCACCTCTTCTTTTGTTCAAGTTACACAAAGTCAAGTAGAGTTGATCATGGCATGTTCCATCCCGAAGTCACTTGGACACTTTGCGAGTTTCCATGGAATTGGTCTTCTAGGAACTAAATCTCTTTGGTATCAATTCATGGAACAATGTCCATTCAAATCTGTCCGCACCATTGGAGGATTCATTCGAGCTCATCTTAAAAGGGAAATTCCAGAATCTACTTCTTGTTCTTTACCTATGTGTCAAGGACTAGCACTGGAATCTCAAGTTGAATCAATTGGTGGAAGGAATATCGAAGTGTCAAAGGGAGTTTTCTCATTTAAATCTCGTTCTACACCTTCTTACCATCTAGCTAATAATGTCCCATTAGTCCTTTACCCGATTTCTGAATTGCTCCAAGTTGAAGGTTATTTTGTTTTCATAGGTTGTAACGCTGTCCACAATTTTCCAACTACGGCTAAAGACTTGCAACCCGATTTCGTGCTTATCCCTGCTGCAAGTGGTGCACGTTCGTGCTTCTTCACATGTCCAAAAGCTAGTCACCACGAGCTTACTTCACCAACCCCAACTTGTGCAAATTCATGCGATTCGTATGGAGTGCATTTCACTTCATTGCTGCCACTTATGTCACGTGACAATAAGACAATCCATGGCCGAAGGTTGATTAGAGAGCTTTGGATTGCTACCTGGAAGTTTCGTGAGCCTTACACAAGCTTTTTCCTATCTTGGCGCATGTCCTTGTTTGAGGGCCTCATGAAACTGACCAAACGGCATTTAACTTGGCTCGTGACCTTTCATTTGTTCCCAACGTGGTTGACCTCCAAACGCACTGTCGACATCCCCATCTAGATTTGAGGACAAATCCTTTTCAAGAGGAGGGGAATGATGCGGTGGAGCACGAGGCCCAAAGTGTACAAGTAGACCCTGTGAAGGTGCCCCAAGGCACAGTGACACGAGCACGAGCTAAGAGATTCAAGGAGTCCCTCCAAGCCTTGGTACGTGCTATCCAAAACCAAGAGAAACCGAGCATTGAAGGGATTGAGTTGGAATATCCTTGCACGACTACTAAAATGCTGCTTACAATTGAAGATGCGAGTGTTCAAGCTCCAAACGGCGGGCTGAGCCCCGAAGCTTATGATCTATAGTTAGTTGGGCTAGCTTTCGGTCAAGTATAGGCCCAAGGGGCTGGCCGAACTTTCCTTGTTATTTTTCCAGTTTATTAGGTCTTAGTTACGGCTATTAATAGCCTCAAACCGCATGTTACATTCAGTTTTTGGAGAGTATTGAATAAAATTTCCAGAATTTCGTCCATTCCTTGTGGCAAATTCCCTTAGCTTGTAAAAGCTAAGTTGAACATCCTAGAGTTGATCCTAGGCTGTTCTTGACTTATCAATCAAGCACACATACTTGATTGTGGCGTCCTCTACCGTTAAATCTGTTCTTGAGTGGTCCAAGTTCGGGTTCAATTCCATCAAATCTTCATCGTGTTCCTCTAGATCCGAAGTAGCTTCCGCGTCTCGTATCAGGTTATATAACAAGGGTTTTGATGAAAATCATATGGAAAAGGAAGACTCTTAAAACCGTACTTGAAAGTAGTTCACTTGTGGCCGATAAAACCCTAACTCATACTTCTATATTTTGGGTACAGAGTAAGTAAACATTTGGCGTTTCAAATTGAAGAGGTATCATGTTTTGGAATGGTAAAACGATCATAGTATTTGCCAAACGAAAATATACAAATTCAAATAGAAACTTAGTCCTTGAGCGAAAATTTGGGCAGCACGCCCTTTGTGTTTACCTAATTTTCCAGCCATTTTGGCTTCATTATTTTTCTCATTCAAGCCCAAGTTTATACACAACACAAATGCATTTCAATAGCCGTTCCATAGGCTCAAGACAATACAAGGACATAAATCAACTAATAACAAATGCGGAAATGAAGTTTACAAAAAAAACAGATTTGATAGGGTTTTGCGGAATGGGCACATCCGAGGCTACGCTTATCGGATTGAGGTGAAACTTATACCATTTCGAAGCTAAGAGAAAGGGATACAAGATTGAAGAAGGTCACTCAGTCCAGTTTGTAGTGCAACTAGGTCAAAAGATCAGTATACCAAACCAGCACCGTCAAAACAGGTTTACAAACCGCATTCTCGCTCAAATATCACAAGTCAGGCTCCCTAAGTCCAAATCAAGTGATTCCAAAGCCATCCGAAAACTAAGATACAAGGCTACAATTCTTAAGAAGACATCAACAACTAAATCAGAAGCATTCCCAATCAAATTAACCAATTACAGAGGCAATTATCAAGTTCGGGTAGAAACAGGGCAGCAGGGGTAAATCGGTCTTTTCACAGGCTACGTTGCTCTGATTGAGTTGAAATTTTGTAGGCACCTATAAAATATCATTCTATACAACTTTTATGTTTTATGCCAAGCCTAATTCGGCCTCTAACTATGAGTAACAGTACCGGGCAGAACTGAAACATGAAATTCCAGAAATCTGGAAATTTTGGTTTTCAATTGAATTTTCTTCCTTTCCTTGTTCCAATCACTACCAAAGCCCCTTATATAATCTTATATACAACATATACTAACCATACAACAAGTTTAGGCAGAAAATCATCAAACCCTAACTTGCATATATCATCCAAAATCATCACAACAACTTGTATAACTTGTAGTCTAATCAAAACATGAGCTAGATAACATCTTAAACCAGAAATTAAAAGAACAAGAACCATGATCAGATCTTATACCTCAAAACAAAGCTTGAAAGAGTGATACTTCACCACCTTTGGAAATTTTTAGTTCCCCTAGCTTCCCAAGCCCACAACTCACTCTTTAATCGGTTTAGAATTTTGATTCCTCACTTAGATGGTGCAAATCAAGAAGAAAATTGTTTTCTCTTGCTCCCCCTTTCTCTCTCTCTTGTCTCGGCCAAGCTCAAGGAAAAATGAAGAAGAAAGGCTGCTCTATGGTGATTAAAAGGCAAGAAGATTAGGATTAGTCTAAGCCACAAGTTTTGCCAACACTTGGATCAACCACAATCACAAAATTTTCTCTTTCTTCTCCTTGCACTTTTGGCCACAAATTTCGGTCAAAGGCAGCTGGAAATGAGGGGATATTTTGCTCAAATATCAATGAGCTCATGTGGTAAGAAAGTGGTGGTCCAGCGGTGCGTTCAATAGGTAGTGCGCGGTACACGTCGGTTCGCACCGTTTTTCCTTAAATCGCACGTATTAGGGTTTTTACTTCCTATTCACTAACCTTATATCATTGCTTCTAATCACATATTATTTCTCACCTAAAAGTCACTTTTAATCACCAAATTTGATCCTTGCTTCGTACCGAAAAATCATCCGGTGAAAAATCGCGAAAACCCTAATTTGCTCCAGTCTTGAAACCGAAAAGTGAAACCCTACTTTCTAGGTTCATTTGCACTTATTATGGAATTACTGGGTAGTAGGCTATAATAAATGAATAATTTCCAAATAAAAGGCATTTTTGAGAAAAATATAAGAAATTTGCGAGTCCTCACACTCTCTCCCCCTTAAAAGAATTTCGACCTCGAAATTCATACCTTCCGTCGCCTCGGAGGACCCCAGAACTCGGTGCTGATCTACGGCATAAACTTGTGTTGATACCTTTGTTCGGTTTCCTCTTTCATGAATTTGTTTCAGTTTGGTTCCTTCCACTTGTTGAGTACTACCCTCTCGTGGCTGTTTCTTCGGGCAATTGCTAAGTTGATGATTGCTACTCCCACAAATCAAACATTTTCCCCCTTTTCGCCAGCAATCATTCTCAGTGTGATTTGCCTTTCCACAGTATCCACAGGCCAATCGAGGAACTACTGTTGGATCTTCTCGAGAAATGTCCTTTGATCCGATCTGACTTCCTTTCATGGACCTTTCATCGACTGCTCTTAATGTCCAAGGTGGGCGAGGTGAATGGTTCACTTTTTGCACTTTGGAGAGCAGTATCTTTTCTCCAGATTCCTCAGGTATACTGCTGGATGTATCTCTTTTCCGCGTTTGAAAGGCTTTTACTTGGGCTTTCACATCCTCAATTCTTTGGGCCTTCTCAAGAGCCTCTGTAAACGTATTAACTTGAACTGCCGCTAATGCCTCCTGGATTTCCAAATTTAGTCCTTGTATAAATCGTCTTATTCTCCGTCGCTCCGTTACCACCAATTCGGAAGCGAATTTAGACAGTCTAGTAAATTTGGTCTCATATTCAGCCACACTTAGGGTTCCCTGACGCAACCCAATAAATTCGTCATCCCTCCTTTCTTGGACTAAAGGTGGGAGATACTTTTCATTAAATTCCCTTACAAAGTTCGCCCATGTCCATACCGTCTGTTCTCTTTCCCACTTGGCCTTAATTACATTCCACCACGCGCGGGCTGGTCCTTCGAATTGAAATACAGCAAAATTTACTTGTCTTTGCTCCGTGTAATTCAAAGCCGCGAAGATATTAATCATTGCCTCCAACCACTGCTCAGCTATATCTGGATCAGGCCCTCCTTGAAATTTCGGAGGTAGAAACTTTTGGAACCTCTCAAGAGCCTTATCCTCTCCGATCTCAGGATTCCGGGGTTGATTCACTGGCATTTGACCTTGTTGATCTACCAGTCGTGCCAGGATATTTGTCATTTGTTGCATCGCCGTCGCCATTTGATCTCCAGCCTCAACCCTCGGTCCCTGTTCTTGCTCGGCCACTGTTTCTCTTTCTTCTCTCGGTTCTTGAGCTTGCCTAGCTCCACGGCCACGACTAGCTCCACGTCCACGACTACGTCTCCCGTCCATATATATGTTTTCCCCCTCTCTTTTCTTTTCTTTTCCCCCAAAAAGGTAATTTAGTGAATAAACACAGTAAATTGACTACAGTAACAAATTCTAGCATTCCAAATACACAAATCAATATATACGCACATAACACGCCATATCAAGAAGACGGATAAGCAAATACACAAATACATATCAAGTTGGACAGATAACCATGTACACACAGGTATACTAACGTCATGTAGTAACAATATACAGGTAAATCAAAAGGAAAAGGTAAAGTCGTCCCAGTATCAGCCCGTCCGGTCTCTCACGTCACTTACTATCCAAACTAGATGTCCCTGACCTCTTGTGCTCATTCTAGTCAGACAAAGCCTGTTCATGTTCCCAAAATACAAGTCTCAAGTCCTTAGCAGCGCCGTAACTCTAGAGTACTCAGGCACGAGAATCCGAAATAAGATAATTCACATCTCGAGCTGCAGTCCCAAGAGTAAACTATCTACAATCGGAATTCCTACCTGACATACCTATCTATGGTCCTCAGATACCATGAGAAAGATTTAAGACCTATAACATTCGCAATTCATAGCTTCACTTAGTCCTTCATACTTATTCACCACTTAGTCCAGGGTCACTCCGCACAGAGACCACGCGAAGCAGCTTTAGGTTTTATCCCTCAATCGCTTAACTTTCAAGTCAAATCGAATCCCACAGTCCGGCATCCTAAACTTCAAGCCCAGGATACACTACAGATATCTGAAGCCTAAGCTCTGATACCACCTGTGACGGCTCCACCTTTCCCTAGGGCGTACCCCAGGGTTCGGCGGACCGCCTGCCCAACTCTCGCCGGGACTCACTCATTCACTACAGTCCTCACTTAAAATCTGAATAAATCACAAGAATAAATAGGGCAACGATCCAGAACTTAAAGCGAAACTTATATACATTGCCATCCCCAAAAGGGAGTGTAAAGATCGAATATACAAAGGTTCTCAATCCTTCATACGTCCAGCCCGTGCCAAGCACTGGGCGAGAACCACTACAAAAGAAACAAAAGAAACAAAAGAACTAGACTGGCTAGTCTATGCTCTCATTCTGCTCGCCGTCCCCTGTTAAGGAAAACAAAACTAAAGGGGTGAGCTAAAAGCTCAGTGAGGTTCCGAACAGATAATCAAACAATCAATTCAATACATTAAACATGGAGTATCAATAATTCAAGAAACATTTACAATGGAAAGCGATAGTAACATTCATTAAAAGGATACGGGCTCACATGGAGCTATTCGTTCGTTCGTTCGTTCTCCAGACATTTCCCCTTATTCCTCCAATTATTTGAAAATTTCCTTTTTGAGAAGTAAACCCTCGTGCCTTCGTTCGTTCATTCATCCCCTTCCGGACGTTGACCGGACTCCACCCATCCGGACGTTGGCCGGACTCCACCCATCCGGACGTAGCCGGACTACAAGGTAATACTCGAATACACCAAATTCACCCAGGGTCACCATATCGCCCGACCGAGTCCGCTTCTGGCTCGAGTCGATCGGTAACGAAGGGCAGGGCCCAGTTCAGCCAAACGGCTTACATTCATGCGCAACTAGCATTTAATCATTTAATCATTGAAAATTTCACATTTATTTAGGTCGAGTGCGATAAAGTACACACTCGCCTAGAAAACTCGTTTTAACAATCATTAAAAGCACTTAACACATTATCAATCAATAATAACAAGCCAATAAGTCAAGGAAATATAACAAACAAAGAACACTCACCTAGTTATGCAAAATAACGTGCAAAATATCCTTCCGGATATTACCCTTAGCCACCAATGAAACCTAAGATTGAACAAGAGAACATATTACAGTTTATCGAGCAAAACATTTAAGGGGAAACGAAGAAACCCGACTAATTAGGAGTAAAACGTGTAAAGATAACTTTCAAGTAAAAATAGGGTTGTTTGGACCCAAGGATGAAAATAACTAGGGTTTCAAAATCAATCGCAAAACCAAGCTCAAAAGGCTTATAGAATTCCAACGGAAAACATTTGACTAACGACAAATCAAAAGACAAATAGATAGGCTAAGAAAATATTCTTTCGGAATCGTAAAGAATCGTTTGTATGACTAAAAGTCACTATATATTCAAGTAGAGGTTATATAACAAGGGTTTTGATGAAAATCATATGGAAAAGGAAGACTCTTAAAACCGTACTTGAAAGTAGTTCACTTGTGGCCGATAAAACCCTAACTCATACTTCTATATTTTGGGTACAGAGTAAGTAAACATTTGGCGTTTCAAATTGAAGAGGTATCATGTTTTGGAATGGTAAAACGATCATAGTATTTGCCAAACGAAAATATACAAATTCAAATAGAAACTTAGTCCTTGAGCGAAAATTTGGGCAGCACGCCCTTTGTGTTTACCTAATTTTCCAGCCATTTTGGCTTCATTATTTTTCTCATTCAAGCCCAAGTTTATACACAACACAAATGCATTTCAATAGCCGTTCCATAGGCTCAAGACAATACAAGGACATAAATCAACTAATAACAAATGCGGAAATGAAGTTTACAAAAAAAACAGATTTGATAGGGTTTTGCGGAATGGGCACATCCGAGGCTACGCTTATCGGATTGAGGTGAAACTTATACCATTTCGAAGCTAAGAGAAAGGGATACAAGATTGAAGAAGGTCACTCAGTCCAGTTTGTAGTGCAACTAGGTCAAAAGATCAGTATACCAAACCAGCACCGTCAAAACAGGTTTACAAACCGCATTCTCGCTCAAATATCACAAGTCAGGCTCCCTAAGTCCAAATCAAGTGATTCCAAAGCCATCCGAAAACTAAGATACAAGGCTACAATTCTTAAGAAGACATCAACAACTAAATCAGAAGCATTCCCAATCAAATTAACCAATTACAGAGGCAATTATCAAGTTCGGGTAGAAACAGGGCAGCAGGGGTAAATCGGTCTTTTCACAGGCTACGTTGCTCTGATTGAGTTGAAATTTTGTAGGCACCTATAAAATATCATTCTATACAACTTTTATGTTTTATGCCAAGCCTAATTCGGCCTCTAACTATGAGTAACAGTACCGGGCAGAACTGAAACATGAAATTCCAGAAATCTGGAAATTTTGGTTTTCAATTGAATTTTCTTCCTTTCCTTGTTCCAATCACTACCAAAGCCCCTTATATAATCTTATATACAACATATACTAACCATACAACAAGTTTAGGCAGAAAATCATCAAACCCTAACTTGCATATATCATCCAAAATCATCACAACAACTTGTATAACTTGTAGTCTAATCAAAACATGAGCTAGATAACATCTTAAACCAGAAATTAAAAGAACAAGAACCATGATCAGATCTTATACCTCAAAACAAAGCTTGAAAGAGTGATACTTCACCACCTTTGGAAATTTTTAGTTCCCCTAGCTTCCCAAGCCCACAACTCACTCTTTAATCGGTTTAGAATTTTGATTCCTCACTTAGATGGTGCAAATCAAGAAGAAAATTGTTTTCTCTTGCTCCCCCTTTCTCTCTCTCTTGTCTCGGCCAAGCTCAAGGAAAAATGAAGAAGAAAGGCTGCTCTATGGTGATTAAAAGGCAAGAAGATTAGGATTAGTCTAAGCCACAAGTTTTGCCAACACTTGGATCAACCACAATCACAAAATTTTCTCTTTCTTCTCCTTGCACTTTTGGCCACAAATTTCGGTCAAAGGCAGCTGGAAATGAGGGGATATTTTGCTCAAATATCAATGAGCTCATGTGGTAAGAAAGTGGTGGTCCAGCGGTGCGTTCAATAGGTAGTGCGCGGTACACGTCGGTTCGCACCGTTTTTCCTTAAATCGCACGTATTAGGGTTTTTACTTCCTATTCACTAACCTTATATCATTGCTTCTAATCACATATTATTTCTCACCTAAAAGTCACTTTTAATCACCAAATTTGATCCTTGCTTCGTACCGAAAAATCATCCGGTGAAAAATCGCGAAAACCCTAATTTGCTCCAGTCTTGAAACCGAAAAGTGAAACCCTACTTTCTAGGTTCATTTGCACTTATTATGGAATTACTGGGTAGTAGGCTATAATAAATGAATAATTTCCAAATAAAAGGCATTTTTGAGAAAAATATAAGAAATTTGCGAGTCCTCACACTCTCTCCCCCTTAAAAGAATTTCGACCTCGAAATTCATACCTTCCGTCGCCTCGGAGGAACCCAGAACTCGGTGCTGATCTACGGCATAAACTTGTGTTGATACCTTTGTTCGGTTTCCTCTTTCATGAATTTGTTTCAGTTTGGTTCCTTCCACTTGTTGAGTACTACCCTCTCGTGGCTGTTTCTTCAGGCAATTGCTAAGTTGATGATTGCTACTCCCACAAATCAAACATTTTCCCCCTTTTCGCCAGCAATCATTCTCAGTGTGATTTGCCTTTCCACAGTATCCACAGGCCAATCGAGGAACTACTGTTGGATCTTCTCGAGAAATGTCCTTTGATCCGATCTGACTTCCTTTCATGGACCTTTCATCGACTGCTCTTAATGTCCAAGGTGGGCGAGGTGAATGGTTCACTTTTTGCACTTTGGAGAGCAGTATCTTTTCTCCAGATTCCTCAGGTATACTGCTGGATGTATCTCTTTTCCGCGTTTGAAAGGCTTTTACTTGGGCTTTCACATCCTCAATTCTTTGGGCCTTCTCAAGAGCCTCTGTAAACGTATTAACTTGAACTGCCGCTAATGCCTCCTGGATTTCCAAATTTAGTCCTTGTATAAATCGTCTTATTCTCCGTCGCTCCGTTACCACCAATTCGGAAGCGAATTTAGACAGTCTAGTAAATTTGGTCTCATATTCAGCCACACTTAGGGTTCCCTGACGCAACCCAATAAATTCGTCATCCCTCCTTTCTTGGACTAAAGGTGGGAGATACTTTTCATTAAATTCCCTTACAAAGTTCGCCCATGTCCATACCGTCTGTTCTCTTTCCCACTTGGCCTTAATTACATTCCACCACGCGCGGGCTGGTCCTTCGAATTGAAATACAGCAAAATTTACTTGTCTTTGCTCCGTGTAATTCAAAGCCGCGAAGATATTAATCATTGCCTCCAACCACTGCTCAGCTATATCTGGATCAGGCCCTCCTTGAAATTTCGGAGGTAGAAACTTTTGGAACCTCTCAAGAGCCTTATCCTCTCCGATCTCAGGATTCCGGGGTTGATTCACTGGCATTTGACCTTGTTGATCTACCAGTCGTGCCAGGATATTTGTCATTTGTTGCATCGCCGTCGCCATTTGATCTCCAGCCTCAACCCTCGGTCCCTGTTCTTGCTCGGCCACTGTTTCTCTTTCTTCTCTCGGTTCTTGAGCTTGCCTAGCTCCACGGCCACGACTAGCTCCACGTCCACGACTACGTCTCCCGTCCATATATATGTTTTCCCCCTCTCTTTTCTTTTCTTTTCCCCCAAAAAGGTAATTTAGTGAATAAACACAGTAAATTGACTACAGTAACAAATTCTAGCATTCCAAATACACAAATCAATATATACGCACATAACACGCCATATCAAGAAGACGGATAAGCAAATACACAAATACATATCAAGTTGGACAGATAACCATGTACACACAGGTATACTAACGTCATGTAGTAACAATATACAGGTAAATCAAAAGGAAAAGGTAAAGTCGTCCCAGTATCAGCCCGTCCGGTCTCTCACGTCACTTACTATCCAAACTAGATGTCCCTGACCTCTTGTGCTCATTCTAGTCAGACAAAGCCTGTTCATGTTCCCAAAATACAAGTCTCAAGTCCTTAGCAGCGCCGTAACTCTAGAGTACTCAGGCACGAGAATCCGAAATAAGATAATTCACATCTCGAGCTGCAGTCCCAAGAGTAAACTATCTACAATCGGAATTCCTACCTGACATACCTATCTATGGTCCTCAGATACCATGAGAAAGATTTAAGACCTATAACATTCGCAATTCATAGCTTCACTTAGTCCTTCATACTTATTCACCACTTAGTCCAGGGTCACTCCGCACAGAGACCACGCGAAGCAGCTTTAGGTTTTATCCCTCAATCGCTTAACTTTCAAGTCAAATCGAATCCCACAGTCCGGCATCCTAAACTTCAAGCCCAGGATACACTACAGATATCTGAAGCCTAAGCTCTGATACCACCTGTGACGGCTCCACCTTTCCCTAGGGCGTACCCCAGGGTTCGGCGGACCGCCTGCCCAACTCTCGCCGGGACTCACTCATTCACTACAGTCCTCACTTAAAATCTGAATAAATCACAAGAATAAATAGGGCAACGATCCAGAACTTAAAGCGAAACTTATATACATTGCCATCCCCAAAAGGGAGTGTAAAGATCGAATATACAAAGGTTCTCAATCCTTCATACGTCCAGCCCGTGCCAAGCACTGGGCGAGAACCACTACAAAAGAAACAAAAGAAACAAAAGAACTAGACTGGCTAGTCTATGCTCTCATTCTGCTCGCCGTCCCCTGTTAAGGAAAACAAAACTAAAGGGGTGAGCTAAAAGCTCAGTGAGGTTCCGAACAGATAATCAAACAATCAATTCAATACATTAAACATGGAGTATCAATAATTCAAGAAACATTTACAATGGAAAGCGATAGTAACATTCATTAAAAGGATACGGGCTCACATGGAGCTATTCGTTCGTTCGTTCGTTCTCCAGACATTTCCCCTTATTCCTCCAATTATTTGAAAATTTCCTTTTTGAGAAGTAAACCCTCGTGCCTTCGTTCGTTCATTCATCCCCTTCCGGACGTTGACCGGACTCCACCCATCCGGACGTTGGCCGGACTCCACCCATCCGGACGTAGCCGGACTACAAGGTAATACTCGAATACACCAAATTCACCCAGGGTCACCATATCGCCCGACCGAGTCCGCTTCTGGCTCGAGTCGATCGGTAACGAAGGGCAGGGCCCAGTTCAGCCAAACGGCTTACATTCATGCGCAACTAGCATTTAATCATTTAATCATTGAAAATTTCACATTTATTTAGGTCGAGTGCGATAAAGTACACACTCGCCTAGAAAACTCGTTTTAACAATCATTAAAAGCACTTAACACATTATCAATCAATAATAACAAGCCAATAAGTCAAGGAAATATAACAAACAAAGAACACTCACCTAGTTATGCAAAATAACGTGCAAAATATCCTTCCGGATATTACCCTTAGCCACCAATGAAACCTAAGATTGAACAAGAGAACATATTACAGTTTATCGAGCAAAACATTTAAGGGGAAACGAAGAAACCCGACTAATTAGGAGTAAAACGTGTAAAGATAACTTTCAAGTAAAAATAGGGTTGTTTGGACCCAAGGATGAAAATAACTAGGGTTTCAAAATCAATCGCAAAACCAAGCTCAAAAGGCTTATAGAATTCCAACGGAAAACATTTGACTAACGACAAATCAAAAGACAAATAGATAGGCTAAGAAAATATTCTTTCGGAATCGTAAAGAATCGTTTGTATGACTAAAAGTCACTATATATTCAAGTAGAGGTTATATAACAAGGGTTTTGATGAAAATCATATGGAAAAGGAAGACTCTTAAAACCGTACTTGAAAGTAGTTCACTTGTGGCCGATAAAACCCTAACTCATACTTCTATATTTTGGGTACAGAGTAAGTAAACATTTGGCGTTTCAAATTGAAGAGGTATCATGTTTTGGAATGGTAAAACGATCATAGTATTTGCCAAACGAAAATATACAAATTCAAATAGAAACTTAGTCCTTGAGCGAAAATTTGGGCAGCACGCCCTTTGTGTTTACCTAATTTTCCAGCCATTTTGGCTTCATTATTTTTCTCATTCAAGCCCAAGTTTATACACAACACAAATGCATTTCAATAGCCGTTCCATAGGCTCAAGACAATACAAGGACATAAATCAACTAATAACAAATGCGGAAATGAAGTTTACAAAAAAAACAGATTTGATAGGGTTTTGCGGAATGGGCACATCCGAGGCTACGCTTATCGGATTGAGGTGAAACTTATACCATTTCGAAGCTAAGAGAAAGGGATACAAGATTGAAGAAGGTCACTCAGTCCAGTTTGTAGTGCAACTAGGTCAAAAGATCAGTATACCAAACCAGCACCGTCAAAACAGGTTTACAAACCGCATTCTCGCTCAAATATCACAAGTCAGGCTCCCTAAGTCCAAATCAAGTGATTCCAAAGCCATCCGAAAACTAAGATACAAGGCTACAATTCTTAAGAAGACATCAACAACTAAATCAGAAGCATTCCCAATCAAATTAACCAATTACAGAGGCAATTATCAAGTTCGGGTAGAAACAGGGCAGCAGGGGTAAATCGGTCTTTTCACAGGCTACGTTGCTCTGATTGAGTTGAAATTTTGTAGGCACCTATAAAATATCATTCTATACAACTTTTATGTTTTATGCCAAGCCTAATTCGGCCTCTAACTATGAGTAACAGTACCGGGCAGAACTGAAACATGAAATTCCAGAAATCTGGAAATTTTGGTTTTCAATTGAATTTTCTTCCTTTCCTTGTTCCAATCACTACCAAAGCCCCTTATATAATCTTATATACAACATATACTAACCATACAACAAGTTTAGGCAGAAAATCATCAAACCCTAACTTGCATATATCATCCAAAATCATCACAACAACTTGTATAACTTGTAGTCTAATCAAAACATGAGCTAGATAACATCTTAAACCAGAAATTAAAAGAACAAGAACCATGATCAGATCTTATACCTCAAAACAAAGCTTGAAAGAGTGATACTTCACCACCTTTGGAAATTTTTAGTTCCCCTAGCTTCCCAAGCCCACAACTCACTCTTTAATCGGTTTAGAATTTTGATTCCTCACTTAGATGGTGCAAATCAAGAAGAAAATTGTTTTCTCTTGCTCCCCCTTTCTCTCTCTCTTGTCTCGGCCAAGCTCAAGGAAAAATGAAGAAGAAAGGCTGCTCTATGGTGATTAAAAGGCAAGAAGATTAGGATTAGTCTAAGCCACAAGTTTTGCCAACACTTGGATCAACCACAATCACAAAATTTTCTCTTTCTTCTCCTTGCACTTTTGGCCACAAATTTCGGTCAAAGGCAGCTGGAAATGAGGGGATATTTTGCTCAAATATCAATGAGCTCATGTGGTAAGAAAGTGGTGGTCCAGCGGTGCGTTCAATAGGTAGTGCGCGGTACACGTCGGTTCGCACCGTTTTTCCTTAAATCGCACGTATTAGGGTTTTTACTTCCTATTCACTAACCTTATATCATTGCTTCTAATCACATATTATTTCTCACCTAAAAGTCACTTTTAATCACCAAATTTGATCCTTGCTTCGTACCGAAAAATCATCCGGTGAAAAATCGCGAAAACCCTAATTTGCTCCAGTCTTGAAACCGAAAAGTGAAACCCTACTTTCTAGGTTCATTTGCACTTATTATGGAATTACTGGGTAGTAGGCTATAATAAATGAATAATTTCCAAATAAAAGGCATTTTTGAGAAAAATATAAGAAATTTGCGAGTCCTCACACTCTCTCCCCCTTAAAAGAATTTCGACCTCGAAATTCATACCTTCCGTCGCCTCGGAGGAACCCAGAACTCGGTGCTGATCTACGGCATAAACTTGTGTTGATACCTTTGTTCGGTTTCCTCTTTCATGAATTTGTTTCAGTTTGGTTCCTTCCACTTGTTGAGTACTACCCTCTCGTGGCTGTTTCTTCAGGCAATTGCTAAGTTGATGATTGCTACTCCCACAAATCAAACATTTTCCCCCTTTTCGCCAGCAATCATTCTCAGTGTGATTTGCCTTTCCACAGTATCCACAGGCCAATCGAGGAACTACTGTTGGATCTTCTCGAGAAATGTCCTTTGATCCGATCTGACTTCCTTTCATGGACCTTTCATCGACTGCTCTTAATGTCCAAGGTGGGCGAGGTGAATGGTTCACTTTTTGCACTTTGGAGAGCAGTATCTTTTCTCCAGATTCCTCAGGTATACTGCTGGATGTATCTCTTTTCCGCGTTTGAAAGGCTTTTACTTGGGCTTTCACATCCTCAATTCTTTGGGCCTTCTCAAGAGCCTCTGTAAACGTATTAACTTGAACTGCCGCTAATGCCTCCTGGATTTCCAAATTTAGTCCTTGTATAAATCGTCTTATTCTCCGTCGCTCCGTTACCACCAATTCGGAAGCGAATTTAGACAGTCTAGTAAATTTGGTCTCATATTCAGCCACACTTAGGGTTCCCTGACGCAACCCAATAAATTCGTCATCCCTCCTTTCTTGGACTAAAGGTGGGAGATACTTTTCATTAAATTCCCTTACAAAGTTCGCCCATGTCCATACCGTCTGTTCTCTTTCCCACTTGGCCTTAATTACATTCCACCACGCGCGGGCTGGTCCTTCGAATTGAAATACAGCAAAATTTACTTGTCTTTGCTCCGTGTAATTCAAAGCCGCGAAGATATTAATCATTGCCTCCAACCACTGCTCAGCTATATCTGGATCAGGCCCTCCTTGAAATTTCGGAGGTAGAAACTTTTGGAACCTCTCAAGAGCCTTATCCTCTCCGATCTCAGGATTCCGGGGTTGATTCACTGGCATTTGACCTTGTTGATCTACCAGTCGTGCCAGGATATTTGTCATTTGTTGCATCGCCGTCGCCATTTGATCTCCAGCCTCAACCCTCGGTCCCTGTTCTTGCTCGGCCACTGTTTCTCTTTCTTCTCTCGGTTCTTGAGCTTGCCTAGCTCCACGGCCACGACTAGCTCCACGTCCACGACTACGTCTCCCGTCCATATATATGTTTTCCCCCTCTCTTTTCTTTTCTTTTCCCCCAAAAAGGTAATTTAGTGAATAAACACAGTAAATTGACTACAGTAACAAATTCTAGCATTCCAAATACACAAATCAATATATACGCACATAACACGCCATATCAAGAAGACGGATAAGCAAATACACAAATACATATCAAGTTGGACAGATAACCATGTACACACAGGTATACTAACGTCATGTAGTAACAATATACAGGTAAATCAAAAGGAAAAGGTAAAGTCGTCCCAGTATCAGCCCGTCCGGTCTCTCACGTCACTTACTATCCAAACTAGATGTCCCTGACCTCTTGTGCTCATTCTAGTCAGACAAAGCCTGTTCATGTTCCCAAAATACAAGTCTCAAGTCCTTAGCAGCGCCGTAACTCTAGAGTACTCAGGCACGAGAATCCGAAATAAGATAATTCACATCTCGAGCTGCAGTCCCAAGAGTAAACTATCTACAATCGGAATTCCTACCTGACATACCTATCTATGGTCCTCAGATACCATGAGAAAGATTTAAGACCTATAACATTCGCAATTCATAGCTTCACTTAGTCCTTCATACTTATTCACCACTTAGTCCAGGGTCACTCCGCACAGAGACCACGCGAAGCAGCTTTAGGTTTTATCCCTCAATCGCTTAACTTTCAAGTCAAATCGAATCCCACAGTCCGGCATCCTAAACTTCAAGCCCAGGATACACTACAGATATCTGAAGCCTAAGCTCTGATACCACCTGTGACGGCTCCACCTTTCCCTAGGGCGTACCCCAGGGTTCGGCGGACCGCCTGCCCAACTCTCGCCGGGACTCACTCATTCACTACAGTCCTCACTTAAAATCTGAATAAATCACAAGAATAAATAGGGCAACGATCCAGAACTTAAAGCGAAACTTATATACATTGCCATCCCCAAAAGGGAGTGTAAAGATCGAATATACAAAGGTTCTCAATCCTTCATACGTCCAGCCCGTGCCAAGCACTGGGCGAGAACCACTACAAAAGAAACAAAAGAAACAAAAGAACTAGACTGGCTAGTCTATGCTCTCATTCTGCTCGCCGTCCCCTGTTAAGGAAAACAAAACTAAAGGGGTGAGCTAAAAGCTCAGTGAGGTTCCGAACAGATAATCAAACAATCAATTCAATACATTAAACATGGAGTATCAATAATTCAAGAAACATTTACAATGGAAAGCGATAGTAACATTCATTAAAAGGATACGGGCTCACATGGAGCTATTCGTTCGTTCGTTCGTTCTCCAGACATTTCCCCTTATTCCTCCAATTATTTGAAAATTTCCTTTTTGAGAAGTAAACCCTCGTGCCTTCGTTCGTTCATTCATCCCCTTCCGGACGTTGACCGGACTCCACCCATCCGGACGTTGGCCGGACTCCACCCATCCGGACGTAGCCGGACTACAAGGTAATACTCGAATACACCAAATTCACCCAGGGTCACCATATCGCCCGACCGAGTCCGCTTCTGGCTCGAGTCGATCGGTAACGAAGGGCAGGGCCCAGTTCAGCCAAACGGCTTACATTCATGCGCAACTAGCATTTAATCATTTAATCATTGAAAATTTCACATTTATTTAGGTCGAGTGCGATAAAGTACACACTCGCCTAGAAAACTCGTTTTAACAATCATTAAAAGCACTTAACACATTATCAATCAATAATAACAAGCCAATAAGTCAAGGAAATATAACAAACAAAGAACACTCACCTAGTTATGCAAAATAACGTGCAAAATATCCTTCCGGATATTACCCTTAGCCACCAATGAAACCTAAGATTGAACAAGAGAACATATTACAGTTTATCGAGCAAAACATTTAAGGGGAAACGAAGAAACCCGACTAATTAGGAGTAAAACGTGTAAAGATAACTTTCAAGTAAAAATAGGGTTGTTTGGACCCAAGGATGAAAATAACTAGGGTTTCAAAATCAATCGCAAAACCAAGCTCAAAAGGCTTATAGAATTCCAACGGAAAACATTTGACTAACGACAAATCAAAAGACAAATAGATAGGCTAAGAAAATATTCTTTCGGAATCGTAAAGAATCGTTTGTATGACTAAAAGTCACTATATATTCAAGTAGAGGTTATATAACAAGGGTTTTGATGAAAATCATATGGAAAAGGAAGACTCTTAAAACCGTACTTGAAAGTAGTTCACTTGTGGCCGATAAAACCCTAACTCATACTTCTATATTTTGGGTACAGAGTAAGTAAACATTTGGCGTTTCAAATTGAAGAGGTATCATGTTTTGGAATGGTAAAACGATCATAGTATTTGCCAAACGAAAATATACAAATTCAAATAGAAACTTAGTCCTTGAGCGAAAATTTGGGCAGCACGCCCTTTGTGTTTACCTAATTTTCCAGCCATTTTGGCTTCATTATTTTTCTCATTCAAGCCCAAGTTTATACACAACACAAATGCATTTCAATAGCCGTTCCATAGGCTCAAGACAATACAAGGACATAAATCAACTAATAACAAATGCGGAAATGAAGTTTACAAAAAAAACAGATTTGATAGGGTTTTGCGGAATGGGCACATCCGAGGCTACGCTTATCGGATTGAGGTGAAACTTATACCATTTCGAAGCTAAGAGAAAGGGATACAAGATTGAAGAAGGTCACTCAGTCCAGTTTGTAGTGCAACTAGGTCAAAAGATCAGTATACCAAACCAGCACCGTCAAAACAGGTTTACAAACCGCATTCTCGCTCAAATATCACAAGTCAGGCTCCCTAAGTCCAAATCAAGTGATTCCAAAGCCATCCGAAAACTAAGATACAAGGCTACAATTCTTAAGAAGACATCAACAACTAAATCAGAAGCATTCCCAATCAAATTAACCAATTACAGAGGCAATTATCAAGTTCGGGTAGAAACAGGGCAGCAGGGGTAAATCGGTCTTTTCACAGGCTACGTTGCTCTGATTGAGTTGAAATTTTGTAGGCACCTATAAAATATCATTCTATACAACTTTTATGTTTTATGCCAAGCCTAATTCGGCCTCTAACTATGAGTAACAGTACCGGGCAGAACTGAAACATGAAATTCCAGAAATCTGGAAATTTTGGTTTTCAATTGAATTTTCTTCCTTTCCTTGTTCCAATCACTACCAAAGCCCCTTATATAATCTTATATACAACATATACTAACCATACAACAAGTTTAGGCAGAAAATCATCAAACCCTAACTTGCATATATCATCCAAAATCATCACAACAACTTGTATAACTTGTAGTCTAATCAAAACATGAGCTAGATAACATCTTAAACCAGAAATTAAAAGAACAAGAACCATGATCAGATCTTATACCTCAAAACAAAGCTTGAAAGAGTGATACTTCACCACCTTTGGAAATTTTTAGTTCCCCTAGCTTCCCAAGCCCACAACTCACTCTTTAATCGGTTTAGAATTTTGATTCCTCACTTAGATGGTGCAAATCAAGAAGAAAATTGTTTTCTCTTGCTCCCCCTTTCTCTCTCTCTTGTCTCGGCCAAGCTCAAGGAAAAATGAAGAAGAAAGGCTGCTCTATGGTGATTAAAAGGCAAGAAGATTAGGATTAGTCTAAGCCACAAGTTTTGCCAACACTTGGATCAACCACAATCACAAAATTTTCTCTTTCTTCTCCTTGCACTTTTGGCCACAAATTTCGGTCAAAGGCAGCTGGAAATGAGGGGATATTTTGCTCAAATATCAATGAGCTCATGTGGTAAGAAAGTGGTGGTCCAGCGGTGCGTTCAATAGGTAGTGCGCGGTACACGTCGGTTCGCACCGTTTTTCCTTAAATCGCACGTATTAGGGTTTTTACTTCCTATTCACTAACCTTATATCATTGCTTCTAATCACATATTATTTCTCACCTAAAAGTCACTTTTAATCACCAAATTTGATCCTTGCTTCGTACCGAAAAATCATCCGGTGAAAAATCGCGAAAACCCTAATTTGCTCCAGTCTTGAAACCGAAAAGTGAAACCCTACTTTCTAGGTTCATTTGCACTTATTATGGAATTACTGGGTAGTAGGCTATAATAAATGAATAATTTCCAAATAAAAGGCATTTTTGAGAAAAATATAAGAAATTTGCGAGTCCTCACACTCTCTCCCCCTTAAAAGAATTTCGACCTCGAAATTCATACCTTCCGTCGCCTCGGAGGAACCCAGAACTCGGTGCTGATCTACGGCATAAACTTGTGTTGATACCTTTGTTCGGTTTCCTCTTTCATGAATTTGTTTCAGTTTGGTTCCTTCCACTTGTTGAGTACTACCCTCTCGTGGCTGTTTCTTCAGGCAATTGCTAAGTTGATGATTGCTACTCCCACAAATCAAACATTTTCCCCCTTTTCGCCAGCAATCATTCTCAGTGTGATTTGCCTTTCCACAGTATCCACAGGCCAATCGAGGAACTACTGTTGGATCTTCTCGAGAAATGTCCTTTGATCCGATCTGACTTCCTTTCATGGACCTTTCATCGACTGCTCTTAATGTCCAAGGTGGGCGAGGTGAATGGTTCACTTTTTGCACTTTGGAGAGCAGTATCTTTTCTCCAGATTCCTCAGGTATACTGCTGGATGTATCTCTTTTCCGCGTTTGAAAGGCTTTTACTTGGGCTTTCACATCCTCAATTCTTTGGGCCTTCTCAAGAGCCTCTGTAAACGTATTAACTTGAACTGCCGCTAATGCCTCCTGGATTTCCAAATTTAGTCCTTGTATAAATCGTCTTATTCTCCGTCGCTCCGTTACCACCAATTCGGAAGCGAATTTAGACAGTCTAGTAAATTTGGTCTCATATTCAGCCACACTTAGGGTTCCCTGACGCAACCCAATAAATTCGTCATCCCTCCTTTCTTGGACTAAAGGTGGGAGATACTTTTCATTAAATTCCCTTACAAAGTTCGCCCATGTCCATACCGTCTGTTCTCTTTCCCACTTGGCCTTAATTACATTCCACCACGCGCGGGCTGGTCCTTCGAATTGAAATACAGCAAAATTTACTTGTCTTTGCTCCGTGTAATTCAAAGCCGCGAAGATATTAATCATTGCCTCCAACCACTGCTCAGCTATATCTGGATCAGGCCCTCCTTGAAATTTCGGAGGTAGAAACTTTTGGAACCTCTCAAGAGCCTTATCCTCTCCGATCTCAGGATTCCGGGGTTGATTCACTGGCATTTGACCTTGTTGATCTACCAGTCGTGCCAGGATATTTGTCATTTGTTGCATCGCCGTCGCCATTTGATCTCCAGCCTCAACCCTCGGTCCCTGTTCTTGCTCGGCCACTGTTTCTCTTTCTTCTCTCGGTTCTTGAGCTTGCCTAGCTCCACGGCCACGACTAGCTCCACGTCCACGACTACGTCTCCCGTCCATATATATGTTTTCCCCCTCTCTTTTCTTTTCTTTTCCCCCAAAAAGGTAATTTAGTGAATAAACACAGTAAATTGACTACAGTAACAAATTCTAGCATTCCAAATACACAAATCAATATATACGCACATAACACGCCATATCAAGAAGACGGATAAGCAAATACACAAATACATATCAAGTTGGACAGATAACCATGTACACACAGGTATACTAACGTCATGTAGTAACAATATACAGGTAAATCAAAAGGAAAAGGTAAAGTCGTCCCAGTATCAGCCCGTCCGGTCTCTCACGTCACTTACTATCCAAACTAGATGTCCCTGACCTCTTGTGCTCATTCTAGTCAGACAAAGCCTGTTCATGTTCCCAAAATACAAGTCTCAAGTCCTTAGCAGCGCCGTAACTCTAGAGTACTCAGGCACGAGAATCCGAAATAAGATAATTCACATCTCGAGCTGCAGTCCCAAGAGTAAACTATCTACAATCGGAATTCCTACCTGACATACCTATCTATGGTCCTCAGATACCATGAGAAAGATTTAAGACCTATAACATTCGCAATTCATAGCTTCACTTAGTCCTTCATACTTATTCACCACTTAGTCCAGGGTCACTCCGCACAGAGACCACGCGAAGCAGCTTTAGGTTTTATCCCTCAATCGCTTAACTTTCAAGTCAAATCGAATCCCACAGTCCGGCATCCTAAACTTCAAGCCCAGGATACACTACAGATATCTGAAGCCTAAGCTCTGATACCACCTGTGACGGCTCCACCTTTCCCTAGGGCGTACCCCAGGGTTCGGCGGACCGCCTGCCCAACTCTCGCCGGGACTCACTCATTCACTACAGTCCTCACTTAAAATCTGAATAAATCACAAGAATAAATAGGGCAACGATCCAGAACTTAAAGCGAAACTTATATACATTGCCATCCCCAAAAGGGAGTGTAAAGATCGAATATACAAAGGTTCTCAATCCTTCATACGTCCAGCCCGTGCCAAGCACTGGGCGAGAACCACTACAAAAGAAACAAAAGAAACAAAAGAACTAGACTGGCTAGTCTATGCTCTCATTCTGCTCGCCGTCCCCTGTTAAGGAAAACAAAACTAAAGGGGTGAGCTAAAAGCTCAGTGAGGTTCCGAACAGATAATCAAACAATCAATTCAATACATTAAACATGGAGTATCAATAATTCAAGAAACATTTACAATGGAAAGCGATAGTAACATTCATTAAAAGGATACGGGCTCACATGGAGCTATTCGTTCGTTCGTTCGTTCTCCAGACATTTCCCCTTATTCCTCCAATTATTTGAAAATTTCCTTTTTGAGAAGTAAACCCTCGTGCCTTCGTTCGTTCATTCATCCCCTTCCGGACGTTGACCGGACTCCACCCATCCGGACGTTGGCCGGACTCCACCCATCCGGACGTAGCCGGACTACAAGGTAATACTCGAATACACCAAATTCACCCAGGGTCACCATATCGCCCGACCGAGTCCGCTTCTGGCTCGAGTCGATCGGTAACGAAGGGCAGGGCCCAGTTCAGCCAAACGGCTTACATTCATGCGCAACTAGCATTTAATCATTTAATCATTGAAAATTTCACATTTATTTAGGTCGAGTGCGATAAAGTACACACTCGCCTAGAAAACTCGTTTTAACAATCATTAAAAGCACTTAACACATTATCAATCAATAATAACAAGCCAATAAGTCAAGGAAATATAACAAACAAAGAACACTCACCTAGTTATGCAAAATAACGTGCAAAATATCCTTCCGGATATTACCCTTAGCCACCAATGAAACCTAAGATTGAACAAGAGAACATATTACAGTTTATCGAGCAAAACATTTAAGGGGAAACGAAGAAACCCGACTAATTAGGAGTAAAACGTGTAAAGATAACTTTCAAGTAAAAATAGGGTTGTTTGGACCCAAGGATGAAAATAACTAGGGTTTCAAAATCAATCGCAAAACCAAGCTCAAAAGGCTTATAGAATTCCAACGGAAAACATTTGACTAACGACAAATCAAAAGACAAATAGATAGGCTAAGAAAATATTCTTTCGGAATCGTAAAGAATCGTTTGTATGACTAAAAGTCACTATATATTCAAGTAGAGGTTATATAACAAGGGTTTTGATGAAAATCATATGGAAAAGGAAGACTCTTAAAACCGTACTTGAAAGTAGTTCACTTGTGGCCGATAAAACCCTAACTCATACTTCTATATTTTGGGTACAGAGTAAGTAAACATTTGGCGTTTCAAATTGAAGAGGTATCATGTTTTGGAATGGTAAAACGATCATAGTATTTGCCAAACGAAAATATACAAATTCAAATAGAAACTTAGTCCTTGAGCGAAAATTTGGGCAGCACGCCCTTTGTGTTTACCTAATTTTCCAGCCATTTTGGCTTCATTATTTTTCTCATTCAAGCCCAAGTTTATACACAACACAAATGCATTTCAATAGCCGTTCCATAGGCTCAAGACAATACAAGGACATAAATCAACTAATAACAAATGCGGAAATGAAGTTTACAAAAAAAACAGATTTGATAGGGTTTTGCGGAATGGGCACATCCGAGGCTACGCTTATCGGATTGAGGTGAAACTTATACCATTTCGAAGCTAAGAGAAAGGGATACAAGATTGAAGAAGGTCACTCAGTCCAGTTTGTAGTGCAACTAGGTCAAAAGATCAGTATACCAAACCAGCACCGTCAAAACAGGTTTACAAACCGCATTCTCGCTCAAATATCACAAGTCAGGCTCCCTAAGTCCAAATCAAGTGATTCCAAAGCCATCCGAAAACTAAGATACAAGGCTACAATTCTTAAGAAGACATCAACAACTAAATCAGAAGCATTCCCAATCAAATTAACCAATTACAGAGGCAATTATCAAGTTCGGGTAGAAACAGGGCAGCAGGGGTAAATCGGTCTTTTCACAGGCTACGTTGCTCTGATTGAGTTGAAATTTTGTAGGCACCTATAAAATATCATTCTATACAACTTTTATGTTTTATGCCAAGCCTAATTCGGCCTCTAACTATGAGTAACAGTACCGGGCAGAACTGAAACATGAAATTCCAGAAATCTGGAAATTTTGGTTTTCAATTGAATTTTCTTCCTTTCCTTGTTCCAATCACTACCAAAGCCCCTTATATAATCTTATATACAACATATACTAACCATACAACAAGTTTAGGCAGAAAATCATCAAACCCTAACTTGCATATATCATCCAAAATCATCACAACAACTTGTATAACTTGTAGTCTAATCAAAACATGAGCTAGATAACATCTTAAACCAGAAATTAAAAGAACAAGAACCATGATCAGATCTTATACCTCAAAACAAAGCTTGAAAGAGTGATACTTCACCACCTTTGGAAATTTTTAGTTCCCCTAGCTTCCCAAGCCCACAACTCACTCTTTAATCGGTTTAGAATTTTGATTCCTCACTTAGATGGTGCAAATCAAGAAGAAAATTGTTTTCTCTTGCTCCCCCTTTCTCTCTCTCTTGTCTCGGCCAAGCTCAAGGAAAAATGAAGAAGAAAGGCTGCTCTATGGTGATTAAAAGGCAAGAAGATTAGGATTAGTCTAAGCCACAAGTTTTGCCAACACTTGGATCAACCACAATCACAAAATTTTCTCTTTCTTCTCCTTGCACTTTTGGCCACAAATTTCGGTCAAAGGCAGCTGGAAATGAGGGGATATTTTGCTCAAATATCAATGAGCTCATGTGGTAAGAAAGTGGTGGTCCAGCGGTGCGTTCAATAGGTAGTGCGCGGTACACGTCGGTTCGCACCGTTTTTCCTTAAATCGCACGTATTAGGGTTTTTACTTCCTATTCACTAACCTTATATCATTGCTTCTAATCACATATTATTTCTCACCTAAAAGTCACTTTTAATCACCAAATTTGATCCTTGCTTCGTACCGAAAAATCATCCGGTGAAAAATCGCGAAAACCCTAATTTGCTCCAGTCTTGAAACCGAAAAGTGAAACCCTACTTTCTAGGTTCATTTGCACTTATTATGGAATTACTGGGTAGTAGGCTATAATAAATGAATAATTTCCAAATAAAAGGCATTTTTGAGAAAAATATAAGAAATTTGCGAGTCCTCACACTCTCTCCCCCTTAAAAGAATTTCGACCTCGAAATTCATACCTTCCGTCGCCTCGGAGGACCCCAGAACTCGGTGCTGATCTACGGCATAAACTTGTGTTGATACCTTTGTTCGGTTTCCTCTTTCATGAATTTGTTTCAGTTTGGTTCCTTCCACTTGTTGAGTACTACCCTCTCGTGGCTGTTTCTTCGGGCAATTGCTAAGTTGATGATTGCTACTCCCACAAATCAAACATTTTCCCCCTTTTCGCCAGCAATCATTCTCAGTGTGATTTGCCTTTCCACAGTATCCACAGGCCAATCGAGGAACTACTGTTGGATCTTCTCGAGAAATGTCCTTTGATCCGATCTGACTTCCTTTCATGGACCTTTCATCGACTGCTCTTAATGTCCAAGGTGGGCGAGGTGAATGGTTCACTTTTTGCACTTTGGAGAGCAGTATCTTTTCTCCAGATTCCTCAGGTATACTGCTGGATGTATCTCTTTTCCGCGTTTGAAAGGCTTTTACTTGGGCTTTCACATCCTCAATTCTTTGGGCCTTCTCAAGAGCCTCTGTAAACGTATTAACTTGAACTGCCGCTAATGCCTCCTGGATTTCCAAATTTAGTCCTTGTATAAATCGTCTTATTCTCCGTCGCTCCGTTACCACCAATTCGGAAGCGAATTTAGACAGTCTAGTAAATTTGGTCTCATATTCAGCCACACTTAGGGTTCCCTGACGCAACCCAATAAATTCGTCATCCCTCCTTTCTTGGACTAAAGGTGGGAGATACTTTTCATTAAATTCCCTTACAAAGTTCGCCCATGTCCATACCGTCTGTTCTCTTTCCCACTTGGCCTTAATTACATTCCACCACGCGCGGGCTGGTCCTTCGAATTGAAATACAGCAAAATTTACTTGTCTTTGCTCCGTGTAATTCAAAGCCGCGAAGATATTAATCATTGCCTCCAACCACTGCTCAGCTATATCTGGATCAGGCCCTCCTTGAAATTTCGGAGGTAGAAACTTTTGGAACCTCTCAAGAGCCTTATCCTCTCCGATCTCAGGATTCCGGGGTTGATTCACTGGCATTTGACCTTGTTGATCTACCAGTCGTGCCAGGATATTTGTCATTTGTTGCATCGCCGTCGCCATTTGATCTCCAGCCTCAACCCTCGGTCCCTGTTCTTGCTCGGCCACTGTTTCTCTTTCTTCTCTCGGTTCTTGAGCTTGCCTAGCTCCACGGCCACGACTAGCTCCACGTCCACGACTACGTCTCCCGTCCATATATATGTTTTCCCCCTCTCTTTTCTTTTCTTTTCCCCCAAAAAGGTAATTTAGTGAATAAACACAGTAAATTGACTACAGTAACAAATTCTAGCATTCCAAATACACAAATCAATATATACGCACATAACACGCCATATCAAGAAGACGGATAAGCAAATACACAAATACATATCAAGTTGGACAGATAACCATGTACACACAGGTATACTAACGTCATGTAGTAACAATATACAGGTAAATCAAAAGGAAAAGGTAAAGTCGTCCCAGTATCAGCCCGTCCGGTCTCTCACGTCACTTACTATCCAAACTAGATGTCCCTGACCTCTTGTGCTCATTCTAGTCAGACAAAGCCTGTTCATGTTCCCAAAATACAAGTCTCAAGTCCTTAGCAGCGCCGTAACTCTAGAGTACTCAGGCACGAGAATCCGAAATAAGATAATTCACATCTCGAGCTGCAGTCCCAAGAGTAAACTATCTACAATCGGAATTCCTACCTGACATACCTATCTATGGTCCTCAGATACCATGAGAAAGATTTAAGACCTATAACATTCGCAATTCATAGCTTCACTTAGTCCTTCATACTTATTCACCACTTAGTCCAGGGTCACTCCGCACAGAGACCACGCGAAGCAGCTTTAGGTTTTATCCCTCAATCGCTTAACTTTCAAGTCAAATCGAATCCCACAGTCCGGCATCCTAAACTTCAAGCCCAGGATACACTACAGATATCTGAAGCCTAAGCTCTGATACCACCTGTGACGGCTCCACCTTTCCCTAGGGCGTACCCCAGGGTTCGGCGGACCGCCTGCCCAACTCTCGCCGGGACTCACTCATTCACTACAGTCCTCACTTAAAATCTGAATAAATCACAAGAATAAATAGGGCAACGATCCAGAACTTAAAGCGAAACTTATATACATTGCCATCCCCAAAAGGGAGTGTAAAGATCGAATATACAAAGGTTCTCAATCCTTCATACGTCCAGCCCGTGCCAAGCACTGGGCGAGAACCACTACAAAAGAAACAAAAGAACTAGACTGGCTAGTCTATGCTCTCATTCTGCTCGCCGTCCCCTGTTAAGGAAAACAAAACTAAAGGGGTGAGCTAAAAGCTCAGTGAGGTTCCGAACAGATAATCAAACAATCAATTCAATACATTAAACATGGAGTATCAATAATTCAAGAAACATTTACAATGGAAAGCGATAGTAACATTCATTAAAAGGATACGGGCTCACATGGAGCTATTCGTTCGTTCGTTCGTTCTCCAGACATTTCCCCTTATTCCTCCAATTATTTGAAAATTTCCTTTTTGAGAAGTAAACCCTCGTGCCTTCGTTCGTTCATTCATCCCCTTCCGGACGTTGACCGGACTCCACCCATCCGGACGTTGGCCGGACTCCACCCATCCGGACGTAGCCGGACTACAAGGTAATACTCGAATACACCAAATTCACCCAGGGTCACCATATCGCCCGACCGAGTCCGCTTCTGGCTCGAGTCGATCGGTAACGAAGGGCAGGGCCCAGTTCAGCCAAACGGCTTACATTCATGCGCAACTAGCATTTAATCATTTAATCATTGAAAATTTCACATTTATTTAGGTCGAGTGCGATAAAGTACACACTCGCCTAGAAAACTCGTTTTAACAATCATTAAAAGCACTTAACACATTATCAATCAATAATAACAAGCCAATAAGTCAAGGAAATATAACAAACAAAGAACACTCACCTAGTTATGCAAAATAACGTGTAAAATATCCTTCCGGATATTACCCTTAGCCACCAATGAAACCTAAGATTGAACAAGAGAACATATTACAGTTTATCGAGCAAAACATTTAAGGGGAAACGAAGAAACCCGACTAATTAGGAGTAAAACGTGTAAAGATAACTTTCAAGTAAAAATAGGGTTGTTTGGACCCAAGGATGAAAATAACTAGGGTTTCAAAATCAATCGCAAAACCAAGCTCAAAAGGCTTATAGAATTCCAACGGAAAACATTTGACTAACGACAAATCAAAAGACAAATAGATAGGCTAAGAAAATATTCTTTCGGAATCGTAAAGAATCGTTTGTATGACTAAAAGTCACTATATATTCAAGTAGAGGTTATGATGCGGTGGAGCACGAGGCCCAAAGTGTACAAGTAGACCCTGTGAAGGTGCCCCAAGGCACAGTGACACGAGCACGAGCTAAGAGATTCAAGGAGTCCCTCCAAGCCTTGGTACGTGCTATCCAAAACCAAGAGAAACCGAGCATTGAAGGGATTGAGTTGGAATATCCTTGCACGACTACTAAAATGCTGCTTACAATTGAAGATGCGAGTGTTCAAGCTCCAAACGGCGGGCTGAGCCCCGAAGCTTATGATCTATAGTTAGTTGGGCTAGCTTTCGGTCAAGTATAGGCCCAAGGGGCTGGCCGAACTTTCCTTGTTATTTTTCCAGTTTATTAGGTCTTAGTTACGGCTATTAATAGCCTCAAACCGCATGTTACATTCAGTTTTTGGAGAGTATTGAATAAAATTTCCAGAATTTCGTCCATTCCTTGTGGCAAATTCCCTTAGCTTGTAAAAGCTAAGTTGAACATCCTAGAGTTGATCCTAGGCTGTTCTTGACTTATCAATCAAGCACACATACTTGATTGTGGCGTCCTCTACCGTTAAATCTGTTCTTGAGTGGTCCAAGTTCGGGTTCAATTCCATCAAATCTTCATCGTGTTCCTCTAGATCCGAAGTAGCTTCCGCGTCTCGTATCAGCTGGCATCAGAGCTAGTTAGAGGTATCACGAATATCCTTTTTTATCGTTTTTAGATCTATTTTAGTCTTCTAATTCGTAGCTCAAGTGCTCGGGTTTGTCAAGTCCGAAATCTGTCTTTGTTGTTTCCTTGTCAGAAATCTGTCTTGGTTGTTTCCTTGTCAGAAATCTGTCTTTGTTGTTTAGTTGTTGTCCGAAATTTTCTGTCCAGTTTTGTCTTGTGTTTATGTTCTGTTTAAATCCAGAAAAAAAAAATCTCTTGTGTTGCATACCTTATTGTCATTCCCTTGAGTCGTTGCTGGAATTAATTGCTGGGTTGCCGAATCTGTTTGCACTTGTTTCTTGAACCTTTGTGTTGTTGCTTTGCAAAACTCGAACATCAAAACCTTATTGGGGAAGTCTTGAGCTTCTTGGATCAAAGAGGTTAATCTTCGCAGTCTTGAAACCTGAAATAAACCTTCAACCGTGTTCTTGTTTTCATGGAACTTTGATCCTGAAACCAAATCTGATTCAAAGGTCAAAAAAAATTTTTTCAAGAAAGTCGGCTCTAGTTTCCAATTCTTGACCAGCCTTCAAGTTTTACCAAATCTGATTCAAACTTGGACTTTCAAATCTGAACAGCCCTAGTCTTGGTCAGCCTTCAAGCCACCAAATCTGATTCAAACTTGGACTTCCAAATCTGAACAACATCCAATTCTTGACAGCCTACAAGTTTACCAAATTTGGTGCAAAATCTGACTTCCAAATCTGACCAGCCCCAAAATTTCGAATTTGGACCACTTGGGACTCCCAAATCTGACCAAACTCCAAGGTTTCCAATCTTGGCAACCCCAAGTGTCCAAATCATATCACGGACCAAAAAGACCACGAACCAGCAGCTCAACACATTCCAGAAATTTGGGTTTCGGGTAGAGTTTTCTAGGATTTTCAAAATTTCAGCATTCAAGTTAATTGTCTTACTTTCTTTTGAGTCGTTAGTTATTGTCCAGCTATATTTTGAGTCTTGAGTCGTGTCTAGGTCTTCAGTCATTCACCTCCATTTGTTGCTACTAGCTTGTGTGTCACTTGTTGACTAGTCAAGAACGTACACTGCGGTGACGCCTAGTTTGTTCAACTCGAGCAACTAGCAAGCCAAGGAATTGCTTGGTAAGATTATTAGAGAGTGATACACTTGAGTGAAACACGAGTGTGAGTGACCTATACATCGTATTTAAAAAAAAAAAAAAAAAAAAAAGAGAGCAAGGAACTCGTTTTTGTTTATTTATTTTGCAGGTGGACTAAATATGTCTAGTGAAGTTGGTGAACAAACCATGGACATCAAACTACAATTGGAAGCCATGTGTGGGAGGAAAATTCCTTTGCACTACTAACCGTTTTGCAGGTCACATAGTCATGCCCACTAGAGTTGCATCTTGCTCATACAATCAAGAATTCATGGAGACCGAACCTTTCAAGAGGAGAGGTCCCAAGCGAAGTACCTCCAAGTACTTTAGCCCCATGCAATCCAGTTCACAATGTGGGTATCATTCACTCCGGGAGGAGATGCAACGCCACCGTGCTTTGTGTGTGTATGAAAGGTATAAACAAGATTGTGATGAGTATGAGAAGGAGCAAAGCAGTTTGCGTAGAGCATCTAAATCAAGGTCAACTTCAAGCAAACAAGGTTCATCTAAGAAGTGTCTTGACAATCAAGACGAAGGGCTCGAGAATTTTCGAATTGAGTCAAAGCTTCGTGAATCAATGGATAAATTCGAACGTCGGACTGAAGCATTGATTGATGATATGATGGAAAGACTTAGCCAAGTGCTGGATTCACACCTGGAGCAACTTAACCATGTGCCAACCGGTGGTAATAAAGGGAAAATTCATCCTAGTCCCTCGTTGATTGAAGAGCCAAATATGAATGAGTTACAACTGAGCCATGAACATGA
This sequence comes from Coffea arabica, assembly GCF_036785885.1. NCBI lineage: Eukaryota > Viridiplantae > Streptophyta > Magnoliopsida > Gentianales > Rubiaceae > Coffea > Coffea arabica. The sequence goes on along the minus strand of NC_092311.1, from coordinate 22,023,155 downwards.
GCTAGACAATGAAAATCAAACCTCATGTACAATGCGTGAGCAATGGTCCGAGAAGAATGGAGTGGAAAAAGACAAGAATAATTTGGCCTTAGTGAAGAGTAAAAAGGAGGAGTTGGCCATGTTTACAAAGGCTGAAAGTGTGACCATTTTGTTTGCTAACCGGCTAACATGTGTTTTGTTTAGCACCTCTTCTTTTGTTCAAGTTACACAAAGTCAAGTAGAGTTGATCATGGCATGTTCCATCCCGAAGTCACTTGGACACTTTGCGAGTTTCCATGGAATTGGTCTTCTAGGAACTAAATCTCTTTGGTATCAATTCATGGAACAATGTCCATTCAAATCTGTCCGCACCATTGGAGGATTCATTCGAGCTCATCTTAAAAGGGAAATTCCAGAATCTACTTCTTGTTCTTTACCTATGTGTCAAGGACTAGCACTGGAATCTCAAGTTGAATCAATTGGTGGAAGGAATATCGAAGTGTCAAAGGGAGTTTTCTCATTTAAATCTCGTTCTACACCTTCTTACCATCTAGCTAATAATGTCCCATTAGTCCTTTACCCGATTTCTGAATTGCTCCAAGTTGAAGGTTATTTTGTTTTCATAGGTTGTAACGCTGTCCACAATTTTCCAACTACGGCTAAAGACTTGCAACCCGATTTCGTGCTTATCCCTGCTGCAAGTGGTGCACGTTCGTGCTTCTTCACATGTCCAAAAGCTAGTCACCACGAGCTTACTTCACCAACCCCAACTTGTGCAAATTCATGCGATTCGTATGGAGTGCATTTCACTTCATTGCTGCCACTTATGTCACGTGACAATAAGACAATCCATGGCCGAAGGTTGATTAGAGAGCTTTGGATTGCTACCTGGAAGTTTCGTGAGCCTTACACAAGCTTTTTCCTATCTTGGCGCATGTCCTTGTTTGAGGGCCTCATGAAACTGACCAAACGGCATTTAACTTGGCTCGTGACCTTTCATTTGTTCCCAACGTGGTTGACCTCCAAACGCACTGTCGACATCCCCATCTAGATTTGAGGACAAATCCTTTTCAAGAGGAGGGGAATGATGCGGTGGAGCACGAGGCCCAAAGTGTACAAGTAGACCCTGTGAAGGTGCCCCAAGGCACAGTGACACGAGCACGAGCTAAGAGATTCAAGGAGTCCCTCCAAGCCTTGGTACGTGCTATCCAAAACCAAGAGAAACCGAGCATTGAAGGGATTGAGTTGGAATATCCTTGCACGACTACTAAAATGCTGCTTACAATTGAAGATGCGAGTGTTCAAGCTCCAAACGGCGGGCTGAGCCCCGAAGCTTATGATCTATAGTTAGTTGGGCTAGCTTTCGGTCAAGTATAGGCCCAAGGGGCTGGCCGAACTTTCCTTGTTATTTTTCCAGTTTATTAGGTCTTAGTTACGGCTATTAATAGCCTCAAACCGCATGTTACATTCAGTTTTTGGAGAGTATTGAATAAAATTTCCAGAATTTCGTCCATTCCTTGTGGCAAATTCCCTTAGCTTGTAAAAGCTAAGTTGAACATCCTAGAGTTGATCCTAGGCTGTTCTTGACTTATCAATCAAGCACACATACTTGATTGTGGCGTCCTCTACCGTTAAATCTGTTCTTGAGTGGTCCAAGTTCGGGTTCAATTCCATCAAATCTTCATCGTGTTCCTCTAGATCCGAAGTAGCTTCCGCGTCTCGTATCAGGTTATATAACAAGGGTTTTGATGAAAATCATATGGAAAAGGAAGACTCTTAAAACCGTACTTGAAAGTAGTTCACTTGTGGCCGATAAAACCCTAACTCATACTTCTATATTTTGGGTACAGAGTAAGTAAACATTTGGCGTTTCAAATTGAAGAGGTATCATGTTTTGGAATGGTAAAACGATCATAGTATTTGCCAAACGAAAATATACAAATTCAAATAGAAACTTAGTCCTTGAGCGAAAATTTGGGCAGCACGCCCTTTGTGTTTACCTAATTTTCCAGCCATTTTGGCTTCATTATTTTTCTCATTCAAGCCCAAGTTTATACACAACACAAATGCATTTCAATAGCCGTTCCATAGGCTCAAGACAATACAAGGACATAAATCAACTAATAACAAATGCGGAAATGAAGTTTACAAAAAAAACAGATTTGATAGGGTTTTGCGGAATGGGCACATCCGAGGCTACGCTTATCGGATTGAGGTGAAACTTATACCATTTCGAAGCTAAGAGAAAGGGATACAAGATTGAAGAAGGTCACTCAGTCCAGTTTGTAGTGCAACTAGGTCAAAAGATCAGTATACCAAACCAGCACCGTCAAAACAGGTTTACAAACCGCATTCTCGCTCAAATATCACAAGTCAGGCTCCCTAAGTCCAAATCAAGTGATTCCAAAGCCATCCGAAAACTAAGATACAAGGCTACAATTCTTAAGAAGACATCAACAACTAAATCAGAAGCATTCCCAATCAAATTAACCAATTACAGAGGCAATTATCAAGTTCGGGTAGAAACAGGGCAGCAGGGGTAAATCGGTCTTTTCACAGGCTACGTTGCTCTGATTGAGTTGAAATTTTGTAGGCACCTATAAAATATCATTCTATACAACTTTTATGTTTTATGCCAAGCCTAATTCGGCCTCTAACTATGAGTAACAGTACCGGGCAGAACTGAAACATGAAATTCCAGAAATCTGGAAATTTTGGTTTTCAATTGAATTTTCTTCCTTTCCTTGTTCCAATCACTACCAAAGCCCCTTATATAATCTTATATACAACATATACTAACCATACAACAAGTTTAGGCAGAAAATCATCAAACCCTAACTTGCATATATCATCCAAAATCATCACAACAACTTGTATAACTTGTAGTCTAATCAAAACATGAGCTAGATAACATCTTAAACCAGAAATTAAAAGAACAAGAACCATGATCAGATCTTATACCTCAAAACAAAGCTTGAAAGAGTGATACTTCACCACCTTTGGAAATTTTTAGTTCCCCTAGCTTCCCAAGCCCACAACTCACTCTTTAATCGGTTTAGAATTTTGATTCCTCACTTAGATGGTGCAAATCAAGAAGAAAATTGTTTTCTCTTGCTCCCCCTTTCTCTCTCTCTTGTCTCGGCCAAGCTCAAGGAAAAATGAAGAAGAAAGGCTGCTCTATGGTGATTAAAAGGCAAGAAGATTAGGATTAGTCTAAGCCACAAGTTTTGCCAACACTTGGATCAACCACAATCACAAAATTTTCTCTTTCTTCTCCTTGCACTTTTGGCCACAAATTTCGGTCAAAGGCAGCTGGAAATGAGGGGATATTTTGCTCAAATATCAATGAGCTCATGTGGTAAGAAAGTGGTGGTCCAGCGGTGCGTTCAATAGGTAGTGCGCGGTACACGTCGGTTCGCACCGTTTTTCCTTAAATCGCACGTATTAGGGTTTTTACTTCCTATTCACTAACCTTATATCATTGCTTCTAATCACATATTATTTCTCACCTAAAAGTCACTTTTAATCACCAAATTTGATCCTTGCTTCGTACCGAAAAATCATCCGGTGAAAAATCGCGAAAACCCTAATTTGCTCCAGTCTTGAAACCGAAAAGTGAAACCCTACTTTCTAGGTTCATTTGCACTTATTATGGAATTACTGGGTAGTAGGCTATAATAAATGAATAATTTCCAAATAAAAGGCATTTTTGAGAAAAATATAAGAAATTTGCGAGTCCTCACACTCTCTCCCCCTTAAAAGAATTTCGACCTCGAAATTCATACCTTCCGTCGCCTCGGAGGACCCCAGAACTCGGTGCTGATCTACGGCATAAACTTGTGTTGATACCTTTGTTCGGTTTCCTCTTTCATGAATTTGTTTCAGTTTGGTTCCTTCCACTTGTTGAGTACTACCCTCTCGTGGCTGTTTCTTCGGGCAATTGCTAAGTTGATGATTGCTACTCCCACAAATCAAACATTTTCCCCCTTTTCGCCAGCAATCATTCTCAGTGTGATTTGCCTTTCCACAGTATCCACAGGCCAATCGAGGAACTACTGTTGGATCTTCTCGAGAAATGTCCTTTGATCCGATCTGACTTCCTTTCATGGACCTTTCATCGACTGCTCTTAATGTCCAAGGTGGGCGAGGTGAATGGTTCACTTTTTGCACTTTGGAGAGCAGTATCTTTTCTCCAGATTCCTCAGGTATACTGCTGGATGTATCTCTTTTCCGCGTTTGAAAGGCTTTTACTTGGGCTTTCACATCCTCAATTCTTTGGGCCTTCTCAAGAGCCTCTGTAAACGTATTAACTTGAACTGCCGCTAATGCCTCCTGGATTTCCAAATTTAGTCCTTGTATAAATCGTCTTATTCTCCGTCGCTCCGTTACCACCAATTCGGAAGCGAATTTAGACAGTCTAGTAAATTTGGTCTCATATTCAGCCACACTTAGGGTTCCCTGACGCAACCCAATAAATTCGTCATCCCTCCTTTCTTGGACTAAAGGTGGGAGATACTTTTCATTAAATTCCCTTACAAAGTTCGCCCATGTCCATACCGTCTGTTCTCTTTCCCACTTGGCCTTAATTACATTCCACCACGCGCGGGCTGGTCCTTCGAATTGAAATACAGCAAAATTTACTTGTCTTTGCTCCGTGTAATTCAAAGCCGCGAAGATATTAATCATTGCCTCCAACCACTGCTCAGCTATATCTGGATCAGGCCCTCCTTGAAATTTCGGAGGTAGAAACTTTTGGAACCTCTCAAGAGCCTTATCCTCTCCGATCTCAGGATTCCGGGGTTGATTCACTGGCATTTGACCTTGTTGATCTACCAGTCGTGCCAGGATATTTGTCATTTGTTGCATCGCCGTCGCCATTTGATCTCCAGCCTCAACCCTCGGTCCCTGTTCTTGCTCGGCCACTGTTTCTCTTTCTTCTCTCGGTTCTTGAGCTTGCCTAGCTCCACGGCCACGACTAGCTCCACGTCCACGACTACGTCTCCCGTCCATATATATGTTTTCCCCCTCTCTTTTCTTTTCTTTTCCCCCAAAAAGGTAATTTAGTGAATAAACACAGTAAATTGACTACAGTAACAAATTCTAGCATTCCAAATACACAAATCAATATATACGCACATAACACGCCATATCAAGAAGACGGATAAGCAAATACACAAATACATATCAAGTTGGACAGATAACCATGTACACACAGGTATACTAACGTCATGTAGTAACAATATACAGGTAAATCAAAAGGAAAAGGTAAAGTCGTCCCAGTATCAGCCCGTCCGGTCTCTCACGTCACTTACTATCCAAACTAGATGTCCCTGACCTCTTGTGCTCATTCTAGTCAGACAAAGCCTGTTCATGTTCCCAAAATACAAGTCTCAAGTCCTTAGCAGCGCCGTAACTCTAGAGTACTCAGGCACGAGAATCCGAAATAAGATAATTCACATCTCGAGCTGCAGTCCCAAGAGTAAACTATCTACAATCGGAATTCCTACCTGACATACCTATCTATGGTCCTCAGATACCATGAGAAAGATTTAAGACCTATAACATTCGCAATTCATAGCTTCACTTAGTCCTTCATACTTATTCACCACTTAGTCCAGGGTCACTCCGCACAGAGACCACGCGAAGCAGCTTTAGGTTTTATCCCTCAATCGCTTAACTTTCAAGTCAAATCGAATCCCACAGTCCGGCATCCTAAACTTCAAGCCCAGGATACACTACAGATATCTGAAGCCTAAGCTCTGATACCACCTGTGACGGCTCCACCTTTCCCTAGGGCGTACCCCAGGGTTCGGCGGACCGCCTGCCCAACTCTCGCCGGGACTCACTCATTCACTACAGTCCTCACTTAAAATCTGAATAAATCACAAGAATAAATAGGGCAACGATCCAGAACTTAAAGCGAAACTTATATACATTGCCATCCCCAAAAGGGAGTGTAAAGATCGAATATACAAAGGTTCTCAATCCTTCATACGTCCAGCCCGTGCCAAGCACTGGGCGAGAACCACTACAAAAGAAACAAAAGAAACAAAAGAACTAGACTGGCTAGTCTATGCTCTCATTCTGCTCGCCGTCCCCTGTTAAGGAAAACAAAACTAAAGGGGTGAGCTAAAAGCTCAGTGAGGTTCCGAACAGATAATCAAACAATCAATTCAATACATTAAACATGGAGTATCAATAATTCAAGAAACATTTACAATGGAAAGCGATAGTAACATTCATTAAAAGGATACGGGCTCACATGGAGCTATTCGTTCGTTCGTTCGTTCTCCAGACATTTCCCCTTATTCCTCCAATTATTTGAAAATTTCCTTTTTGAGAAGTAAACCCTCGTGCCTTCGTTCGTTCATTCATCCCCTTCCGGACGTTGACCGGACTCCACCCATCCGGACGTTGGCCGGACTCCACCCATCCGGACGTAGCCGGACTACAAGGTAATACTCGAATACACCAAATTCACCCAGGGTCACCATATCGCCCGACCGAGTCCGCTTCTGGCTCGAGTCGATCGGTAACGAAGGGCAGGGCCCAGTTCAGCCAAACGGCTTACATTCATGCGCAACTAGCATTTAATCATTTAATCATTGAAAATTTCACATTTATTTAGGTCGAGTGCGATAAAGTACACACTCGCCTAGAAAACTCGTTTTAACAATCATTAAAAGCACTTAACACATTATCAATCAATAATAACAAGCCAATAAGTCAAGGAAATATAACAAACAAAGAACACTCACCTAGTTATGCAAAATAACGTGCAAAATATCCTTCCGGATATTACCCTTAGCCACCAATGAAACCTAAGATTGAACAAGAGAACATATTACAGTTTATCGAGCAAAACATTTAAGGGGAAACGAAGAAACCCGACTAATTAGGAGTAAAACGTGTAAAGATAACTTTCAAGTAAAAATAGGGTTGTTTGGACCCAAGGATGAAAATAACTAGGGTTTCAAAATCAATCGCAAAACCAAGCTCAAAAGGCTTATAGAATTCCAACGGAAAACATTTGACTAACGACAAATCAAAAGACAAATAGATAGGCTAAGAAAATATTCTTTCGGAATCGTAAAGAATCGTTTGTATGACTAAAAGTCACTATATATTCAAGTAGAGGTTATATAACAAGGGTTTTGATGAAAATCATATGGAAAAGGAAGACTCTTAAAACCGTACTTGAAAGTAGTTCACTTGTGGCCGATAAAACCCTAACTCATACTTCTATATTTTGGGTACAGAGTAAGTAAACATTTGGCGTTTCAAATTGAAGAGGTATCATGTTTTGGAATGGTAAAACGATCATAGTATTTGCCAAACGAAAATATACAAATTCAAATAGAAACTTAGTCCTTGAGCGAAAATTTGGGCAGCACGCCCTTTGTGTTTACCTAATTTTCCAGCCATTTTGGCTTCATTATTTTTCTCATTCAAGCCCAAGTTTATACACAACACAAATGCATTTCAATAGCCGTTCCATAGGCTCAAGACAATACAAGGACATAAATCAACTAATAACAAATGCGGAAATGAAGTTTACAAAAAAAACAGATTTGATAGGGTTTTGCGGAATGGGCACATCCGAGGCTACGCTTATCGGATTGAGGTGAAACTTATACCATTTCGAAGCTAAGAGAAAGGGATACAAGATTGAAGAAGGTCACTCAGTCCAGTTTGTAGTGCAACTAGGTCAAAAGATCAGTATACCAAACCAGCACCGTCAAAACAGGTTTACAAACCGCATTCTCGCTCAAATATCACAAGTCAGGCTCCCTAAGTCCAAATCAAGTGATTCCAAAGCCATCCGAAAACTAAGATACAAGGCTACAATTCTTAAGAAGACATCAACAACTAAATCAGAAGCATTCCCAATCAAATTAACCAATTACAGAGGCAATTATCAAGTTCGGGTAGAAACAGGGCAGCAGGGGTAAATCGGTCTTTTCACAGGCTACGTTGCTCTGATTGAGTTGAAATTTTGTAGGCACCTATAAAATATCATTCTATACAACTTTTATGTTTTATGCCAAGCCTAATTCGGCCTCTAACTATGAGTAACAGTACCGGGCAGAACTGAAACATGAAATTCCAGAAATCTGGAAATTTTGGTTTTCAATTGAATTTTCTTCCTTTCCTTGTTCCAATCACTACCAAAGCCCCTTATATAATCTTATATACAACATATACTAACCATACAACAAGTTTAGGCAGAAAATCATCAAACCCTAACTTGCATATATCATCCAAAATCATCACAACAACTTGTATAACTTGTAGTCTAATCAAAACATGAGCTAGATAACATCTTAAACCAGAAATTAAAAGAACAAGAACCATGATCAGATCTTATACCTCAAAACAAAGCTTGAAAGAGTGATACTTCACCACCTTTGGAAATTTTTAGTTCCCCTAGCTTCCCAAGCCCACAACTCACTCTTTAATCGGTTTAGAATTTTGATTCCTCACTTAGATGGTGCAAATCAAGAAGAAAATTGTTTTCTCTTGCTCCCCCTTTCTCTCTCTCTTGTCTCGGCCAAGCTCAAGGAAAAATGAAGAAGAAAGGCTGCTCTATGGTGATTAAAAGGCAAGAAGATTAGGATTAGTCTAAGCCACAAGTTTTGCCAACACTTGGATCAACCACAATCACAAAATTTTCTCTTTCTTCTCCTTGCACTTTTGGCCACAAATTTCGGTCAAAGGCAGCTGGAAATGAGGGGATATTTTGCTCAAATATCAATGAGCTCATGTGGTAAGAAAGTGGTGGTCCAGCGGTGCGTTCAATAGGTAGTGCGCGGTACACGTCGGTTCGCACCGTTTTTCCTTAAATCGCACGTATTAGGGTTTTTACTTCCTATTCACTAACCTTATATCATTGCTTCTAATCACATATTATTTCTCACCTAAAAGTCACTTTTAATCACCAAATTTGATCCTTGCTTCGTACCGAAAAATCATCCGGTGAAAAATCGCGAAAACCCTAATTTGCTCCAGTCTTGAAACCGAAAAGTGAAACCCTACTTTCTAGGTTCATTTGCACTTATTATGGAATTACTGGGTAGTAGGCTATAATAAATGAATAATTTCCAAATAAAAGGCATTTTTGAGAAAAATATAAGAAATTTGCGAGTCCTCACACTCTCTCCCCCTTAAAAGAATTTCGACCTCGAAATTCATACCTTCCGTCGCCTCGGAGGACCCCAGAACTCGGTGCTGATCTACGGCATAAACTTGTGTTGATACCTTTGTTCGGTTTCCTCTTTCATGAATTTGTTTCAGTTTGGTTCCTTCCACTTGTTGAGTACTACCCTCTCGTGGCTGTTTCTTCGGGCAATTGCTAAGTTGATGATTGCTACTCCCACAAATCAAACATTTTCCCCCTTTTCGCCAGCAATCATTCTCAGTGTGATTTGCCTTTCCACAGTATCCACAGGCCAATCGAGGAACTACTGTTGGATCTTCTCGAGAAATGTCCTTTGATCCGATCTGACTTCCTTTCATGGACCTTTCATCGACTGCTCTTAATGTCCAAGGTGGGCGAGGTGAATGGTTCACTTTTTGCACTTTGGAGAGCAGTATCTTTTCTCCAGATTCCTCAGGTATACTGCTGGATGTATCTCTTTTCCGCGTTTGAAAGGCTTTTACTTGGGCTTTCACATCCTCAATTCTTTGGGCCTTCTCAAGAGCCTCTGTAAACGTATTAACTTGAACTGCCGCTAATGCCTCCTGGATTTCCAAATTTAGTCCTTGTATAAATCGTCTTATTCTCCGTCGCTCCGTTACCACCAATTCGGAAGCGAATTTAGACAGTCTAGTAAATTTGGTCTCATATTCAGCCACACTTAGGGTTCCCTGACGCAACCCAATAAATTCGTCATCCCTCCTTTCTTGGACTAAAGGTGGGAGATACTTTTCATTAAATTCCCTTACAAAGTTCGCCCATGTCCATACCGTCTGTTCTCTTTCCCACTTGGCCTTAATTACATTCCACCACGCGCGGGCTGGTCCTTCGAATTGAAATACAGCAAAATTTACTTGTCTTTGCTCCGTGTAATTCAAAGCCGCGAAGATATTAATCATTGCCTCCAACCACTGCTCAGCTATATCTGGATCAGGCCCTCCTTGAAATTTCGGAGGTAGAAACTTTTGGAACCTCTCAAGAGCCTTATCCTCTCCGATCTCAGGATTCCGGGGTTGATTCACTGGCATTTGACCTTGTTGATCTACCAGTCGTGCCAGGATATTTGTCATTTGTTGCATCGCCGTCGCCATTTGATCTCCAGCCTCAACCCTCGGTCCCTGTTCTTGCTCGGCCACTGTTTCTCTTTCTTCTCTCGGTTCTTGAGCTTGCCTAGCTCCACGGCCACGACTAGCTCCACGTCCACGACTACGTCTCCCGTCCATATATATGTTTTCCCCCTCTCTTTTCTTTTCTTTTCCCCCAAAAAGGTAATTTAGTGAATAAACACAGTAAATTGACTACAGTAACAAATTCTAGCATTCCAAATACACAAATCAATATATACGCACATAACACGCCATATCAAGAAGACGGATAAGCAAATACACAAATACATATCAAGTTGGACAGATAACCATGTACACACAGGTATACTAACGTCATGTAGTAACAATATACAGGTAAATCAAAAGGAAAAGGTAAAGTCGTCCCAGTATCAGCCCGTCCGGTCTCTCACGTCACTTACTATCCAAACTAGATGTCCCTGACCTCTTGTGCTCATTCTAGTCAGACAAAGCCTGTTCATGTTCCCAAAATACAAGTCTCAAGTCCTTAGCAGCGCCGTAACTCTAGAGTACTCAGGCACGAGAATCCGAAATAAGATAATTCACATCTCGAGCTGCAGTCCCAAGAGTAAACTATCTACAATCGGAATTCCTACCTGACATACCTATCTATGGTCCTCAGATACCATGAGAAAGATTTAAGACCTATAACATTCGCAATTCATAGCTTCACTTAGTCCTTCATACTTATTCACCACTTAGTCCAGGGTCACTCCGCACAGAGACCACGCGAAGCAGCTTTAGGTTTTATCCCTCAATCGCTTAACTTTCAAGTCAAATCGAATCCCACAGTCCGGCATCCTAAACTTCAAGCCCAGGATACACTACAGATATCTGAAGCCTAAGCTCTGATACCACCTGTGACGGCTCCACCTTTCCCTAGGGCGTACCCCAGGGTTCGGCGGACCGCCTGCCCAACTCTCGCCGGGACTCACTCATTCACTACAGTCCTCACTTAAAATCTGAATAAATCACAAGAATAAATAGGGCAACGATCCAGAACTTAAAGCGAAACTTATATACATTGCCATCCCCAAAAGGGAGTGTAAAGATCGAATATACAAAGGTTCTCAATCCTTCATACGTCCAGCCCGTGCCAAGCACTGGGCGAGAACCACTACAAAAGAAACAAAAGAACTAGACTGGCTAGTCTATGCTCTCATTCTGCTCGCCGTCCCCTGTTAAGGAAAACAAAACTAAAGGGGTGAGCTAAAAGCTCAGTGAGGTTCCGAACAGATAATCAAACAATCAATTCAATACATTAAACATGGAGTATCAATAATTCAAGAAACATTTACAATGGAAAGCGATAGTAACATTCATTAAAAGGATACGGGCTCACATGGAGCTATTCGTTCGTTCGTTCGTTCTCCAGACATTTCCCCTTATTCCTCCAATTATTTGAAAATTTCCTTTTTGAGAAGTAAACCCTCGTGCCTTCGTTCGTTCATTCATCCCCTTCCGGACGTTGACCGGACTCCACCCATCCGGACGTTGGCCGGACTCCACCCATCCGGACGTAGCCGGACTACAAGGTAATACTCGAATACACCAAATTCACCCAGGGTCACCATATCGCCCGACCGAGTCCGCTTCTGGCTCGAGTCGATCGGTAACGAAGGGCAGGGCCCAGTTCAGCCAAACGGCTTACATTCATGCGCAACTAGCATTTAATCATTTAATCATTGAAAATTTCACATTTATTTAGGTCGAGTGCGATAAAGTACACACTCGCCTAGAAAACTCGTTTTAACAATCATTAAAAGCACTTAACACATTATCAATCAATAATAACAAGCCAATAAGTCAAGGAAATATAACAAACAAAGAACACTCACCTAGTTATGCAAAATAACGTGCAAAATATCCTTCCGGATATTACCCTTAGCCACCAATGAAACCTAAGATTGAACAAGAGAACATATTACAGTTTATCGAGCAAAACATTTAAGGGGAAACGAAGAAACCCGACTAATTAGGAGTAAAACGTGTAAAGATAACTTTCAAGTAAAAATAGGGTTGTTTGGACCCAAGGATGAAAATAACTAGGGTTTCAAAATCAATCGCAAAACCAAGCTCAAAAGGCTTATAGAATTCCAACGGAAAACATTTGACTAACGACAAATCAAAAGACAAATAGATAGGCTAAGAAAATATTCTTTCGGAATCGTAAAGAATCGTTTGTATGACTAAAAGTCACTATATATTCAAGTAGAGGTTATATAACAAGGGTTTTGATGAAAATCATATGGAAAAGGAAGACTCTTAAAACCGTACTTGAAAGTAGTTCACTTGTGGCCGATAAAACCCTAACTCATACTTCTATATTTTGGGTACAGAGTAAGTAAACATTTGGCGTTTCAAATTGAAGAGGTATCATGTTTTGGAATGGTAAAACGATCATAGTATTTGCCAAACGAAAATATACAAATTCAAATAGAAACTTAGTCATTGAGCGAAAATTTGGGCAGCACGCCCTTTGTGTTTACCTAATTTTCCAGCCATTTTGGCTTCATTATTTTTCTCATTCAAGCCCAAGTTTATACACAACACAAATGCATTTCAATAGCCGTTCCATAGGCTCAAGACAATACAAGGACATAAATCAACTAATAACAAATGCGGAAATGAAGTTTACAAAAAAAACAGATTTGATAGGGTTTTGCGGAATGGGCACATCCGAGGCTACGCTTATCGGATTGAGGTGAAACTTATACCATTTCGAAGCTAAGAGAAAGGGATACAAGATTGAAGAAGGTCACTCAGTCCAGTTTGTAGTGCAACTAGGTCAAAAGATCAGTATACCAAACCAGCACCGTCAAAACAGGTTTACAAACCGCATTCTCGCTCAAATATCACAAGTCAGGCTCCCTAAGTCCAAATCAAGTGATTCCAAAGCCATCCGAAAACTAAGATACAAGGCTACAATTCTTAAGAAGACATCAACAACTAAATCAGAAGCATTCCCAATCAAATTAACCAATTACAGAGGCAATTATCAAGTTCGGGTAGAAACAGGGCAGCAGGGGTAAATCGGTCTTTTCACAGGCTACGTTGCTCTGATTGAGTTGAAATTTTGTAGGCACCTATAAAATATCATTCTATACAACTTTTATGTTTTATGCCAAGCCTAATTCGGCCTCTAACTATGAGTAACAGTACCGGGCAGAACTGAAACATGAAATTCCAGAAATCTGGAAATTTTGGTTTTCAATTGAATTTTCTTCCTTTCCTTGTTCCAATCACTACCAAAGCCCCTTATATAATCTTATATACAACATATACTAACCATACAACAAGTTTAGGCAGAAAATCATCAAACCCTAACTTGCATATATCATCCAAAATCATCACAACAACTTGTATAACTTGTAGTCTAATCAAAACATGAGCTAGATAACATCTTAAACCAGAAATTAAAAGAACAAGAACCATGATCAGATCTTATACCTCAAAACAAAGCTTGAAAGAGTGATACTTCACCACCTTTGGAAATTTTTAGTTCCCCTAGCTTCCCAAGCCCACAACTCACTCTTTAATCGGTTTAGAATTTTGATTCCTCACTTAGATGGTGCAAATCAAGAAGAAAATTGTTTTCTCTTGCTCCCCCTTTCTCTCTCTCTTGTCTCGGCCAAGCTCAAGGAAAAATGAAGAAGAAAGGCTGCTCTATGGTGATTAAAAGGCAAGAAGATTAGGATTAGTCTAAGCCACAAGTTTTGCCAACACTTGGATCAACCACAATCACAAAATTTTCTCTTTCTTCTCCTTGCACTTTTGGCCACAAATTTCGGTCAAAGGCAGCTGGAAATGAGGGGATATTTTGCTCAAATATCAATGAGCTCATGTGGTAAGAAAGTGGTGGTCCAGCGGTGCGTTCAATAGGTAGTGCGCGGTACACGTCGGTTCGCACCGTTTTTCCTTAAATCGCACGTATTAGGGTTTTTACTTCCTATTCACTAACCTTATATCATTGCTTCTAATCACATATTATTTCTCACCTAAAAGTCACTTTTAATCACCAAATTTGATCCTTGCTTCGTACCGAAAAATCATCCGGTGAAAAATCGCGAAAACCCTAATTTGCTCCAGTCTTGAAACCGAAAAGTGAAACCCTACTTTCTAGGTTCATTTGCACTTATTATGGAATTACTGGGTAGTAGGCTATAATAAATGAATAATTTCCAAATAAAAGGCATTTTTGAGAAAAATATAAGAAATTTGCGAGTCCTCACACTCTCTCCCCCTTAAAAGAATTTCGACCTCGAAATTCATACCTTCCGTCGCCTCGGAGGACCCCAGAACTCGGTGCTGATCTACGGCATAAACTTGTGTTGATACCTTTGTTCGGTTTTCTCTTTCATGAATTTGTTTCAGTTTGGTTCCTTCCACTTGTTGAGTACTACCCTCTCGTGGCTGTTTTTTCGGGCAATTGCTAAGTTGATGATTGCTACTCCCACAAATCAAACATTTTCCCCCTTTTCGCCAGCAATCATTCTCAGTGTGATTTGCCTTTCCACAGTATCCACAGGCCAATCGAGGAACTACTGTTGGATCTTCTCGAGAAATGTCCTTTGATCCGATCTGACTTCCTTTCATGGACCTTTCATCGACTGCTCTTAATGTCCAAGGTGGGCGAGGTGAATGGTTCACTTTTTGCACTTTGGAGAGCAGTATCTTTTCTCCAGATTCCTCAGGTATACTGCTGGATGTATCTCTTTTCCGCGTTTGAAAGGCTTTTACTTGGGCTTTCACATCCTCAATTCTTTGGGCCTTCTCAAGAGCCTCTGTAAACGTATTAACTTGAACTGCCGCTAATGCCTCCTGGATTTCCAAATTTAGTCCTTGTATAAATCGTCTTATTCTCCGTCGCTCCGTTACCACCAATTCGGAAGCGAATTTAGACAGTCTAGTAAATTTGGTCTCATATTCAGCCACACTTAGGGTTCCCTGACGCAACCCAATAAATTCGTCATCCCTCCTTTCTTGGACTAAAGGTGGGAGATACTTTTCATTAAATTCCCTTACAAAGTTCGCCCATGTCCATACCGTCTGTTCTCTTTCCCACTTGGCCTTAATTACATTCCACCACGCGCGGGCTGGTCCTTCGAATTGAAATACAGCAAAATTTACTTGTCTTTGCTCCGTGTAATTCAAAGCCGCGAAGATATTAATCATTGCCTCCAACCACTGCTCAGCTATATCTGGATCAGGCCCTCCTTGAAATTTCGGAGGTAGAAACTTTTGGAACCTCTCAAGAGCCTTATCCTCTCCGATCTCAGGATTCCGGGGTTGATTCACTGGCATTTGACCTTGTTGATCTACCAGTCGTGCCAGGATATTTGTCATTTGTTGCATCGCCGTCGCCATTTGATCTCCAGCCTCAACCCTCGGTCCCTGTTCTTGCTCGGCCACTGTTTCTCTTTCTTCTCTCGGTTCTTGAGCTTGCCTAGCTCCACGGCCACGACTAGCTCCACGTCCACGACTACGTCTCCCGTCCATATATATGTTTTCCCCCTCTCTTTTCTTTTCTTTTCCCCCAAAAAGGTAATTTAGTGAATAAACACAGTAAATTGACTACAGTAACAAATTCTAGCATTCCAAATACACAAATCAATATATACGCACATAACACGCCATATCAAGAAGACGGATAAGCAAATACACAAATACATATCAAGTTGGACAGATAACCATGTACACACAGGTATACTAACGTCATGTAGTAACAATATACAGGTAAATCAAAAGGAAAAGGTAAAGTCGTCCCAGTATCAGCCCGTCCGGTCTCTCACGTCACTTACTATCCAAACTAGATGTCCCTGACCTCTTGTGCTCATTCTAGTCAGACAAAGCCTGTTCATGTTCCCAAAATACAAGTCTCAAGTCCTTAGCAGCGCCGTAACTCTAGAGTACTCAGGCACGAGAATCCGAAATAAGATAATTCACATCTCGAGCTGCAGTCCCAAGAGTAAACTATCTACAATCGAAATTCCTACCTGACATACCTATCTATGGTCCTCAGATACCATGAGAAAGATTTAAGACCTATAACATTCGCAATTCATAGCTTCACTTAGTCCTTCAAACTTATTCACCACTTAGTCCAGGGTCACTCCGCACAGAGACCACGCGAAGCAGCTATAGGTTTTATCCCTCAATCGCTTAACTTTCAAGTCAAATCGAATCCCACAGTCCGGCATCCTAAACTTCAAGCCCAGGATACACTACAGATATCTGAAGCCTAAGCTCTGATACCACCTGTGACGGCCCCACCTTTCCCTAGGGCGTACCCCAGGGTTCGGCGGACCGCCTGCCCAACTCTCGCCGGGACTCACTCATTCACTACAGTCCTCACTTAAAATCTGAATAAATCACAAGAATAAATAGGGCAACGATCCAGAACTTAAAGCGAAACTTATATACATTGCCATCCCCAAAAGGGAGTGTAAAGATCGAATATACAAAGGTTCTCAATCCTTCATACGTCCAGCCCGTGCCAAGCACTAGGCGAGAACCACTACAAAAGAAACAAAAGAACTAGACTAGCTAGTCTATGCTCTCATTCTGCTCGCCGTCCCCTGTTAAGGAAAACAAAACTAAAGGGGTGAGCTAAAAGCTCAGTGAGGTTCCGAACAGATAATCAAACAATCAATTCAATACATTAAACATGGAGTATCAATAATTCAAGAAACATTTACAATGGAAAGCGATAGTAACATTCATTAAAAGGATACGGGCTCACATGGAGCTATTCGTTCGTTCGTTCGTTCTCCAGACATTTCCCCTTATTCCTCCAATTATTTGAAAATTTCCTTTTTGAGAAGTAAACCCTCGTGCCTTCGTTCGTTCATTCATCCCCTTCCGGACGTTGACCGGACTCCACCCATCCGGATGTTGGCCGGACTCCACCCATCCGGACGTAGCCGGACTACAAGGTAATACTCGAATACACCAAATTCACCCAGGGTCACCATATCGCCCGACCGAGTCCGCTTCTGGCTCGAGTCGATCGGTAACGAAGGGCAGGGCCCAGTTCAGCCAAACGGCTTACATTCATGCGCAACTAGCATTTAATCATTTAATCATTGAAAATTTCACATTTATTTAGGTCGAGTGCGATAAAGTACACACTCGCCTAGAAAACTCGTTTTAACAATCATTAAAAGCACTTAACACATTATCAATCAATAATAACAAGCCAATAAGTTAAGGAAATATAACAAACAAAGAACACTCACCTAGTTATGCAAAATAACGTGCAAAATGTCCTTCCGGATATTACCCTTAGCCACCAATGAAACCTAAGATTGAACAAGAGAACATATTACAGTTTATCGAGCAAAACATTTAAGGGGAAACGAAGAAACCCGACTAATTAGGAGTACAACGTGTAAAGATAACTTTCAAGTAAAAATAGGGTTGTTTGGACCCAAGGATGAAAATAACTAGGGTTTCAAAATCAATCGCAAAACCAAGCTCAAAAGGCTTATAGAATTCCAACGGAAAACATTTGACTAACGACAAATCAAAAGACAAATAGATAGGCTAAGAAAATATTCTTTCGGAATCGTAAAGAATCGTTTGTATGACTAAAAGTCACTATATATTCAAGTAGAGGTTATATAACAAGGGTTTTGATGAAAATCATATGGAAAAGGAAGACTCTTAAAACCGTACTTGAAAGTAGTTCACTTGTGGCCGATAAAACCCTAACTCATACTTCTATATTTTGGGTACAGAGTAAGTAAACATTTGGCGTTTCAAATTGAAGAGGTATCATGTTTTGGAATGGTAAAACGATCATAGTATTTGCCAAACGAAAATATACAAATTCAAATAGAAACTTAGTCATTGAGCGAAAATTTGGGCAGCACGCCCTTTGTGTTTACCTAATTTTCCAGCCATTTTGGCTTCATTATTTTTCTCATTCAAGCCCAAGTTTATACACAACACAAATGCATTTCAATAGCCGTTCCATAGGCTCAAGACAATACAAGGACATAAATCAACTAATAACAAATGCGGAAATGAAGTTTACAAAAAAAACAGATTTGATAGGGTTTTGCGGAATGGGCACATCCGAGGCTACGCTTATCGGATTGAGGTGAAACTTATACCATTTCGAAGCTAAGAGAAAGGGATACAAGATTGAAGAAGGTCACTCAGTCCAGTTTGTAGTGCAACTAGGTCAAAAGATCAGTATACCAAACCAGCACCGTCAAAACAGGTTTACAAACCGCATTCTCGCTCAAATATCACAAGTCAGGCTCCCTAAGTCCAAATCAAGTGATTCCAAAGCCATCCGAAAACTAAGATACAAGGCTACAATTCTTAAGAAGACATCAACAACTAAATCAGAAGCATTCCCAATCAAATTAACCAATTACAGAGGCAATTATCAAGTTCGGGTAGAAACAGGGCAGCAGGGGTAAATCGGTCTTTTCACAGGCTACGTTGCTCTGATTGAGTTGAAATTTTGTAGGCACCTATAAAATATCATTCTATACAACTTTTATGTTTTATGCCAAGCCTAATTCGGCCTCTAACTATGAGTAACAGTACCGGGCAGAACTGAAACATGAAATTCCAGAAATCTGGAAATTTTGGTTTTCAATTGAATTTTCTTCCTTTCCTTGTTCCAATCACTACCAAAGCCCCTTATATAATCTTATATACAACATATACTAACCATACAACAAGTTTAGGCAGAAAATCATCAAACCCTAACTTGCATATATCATCCAAAATCATCACAACAACTTGTATAACTTGTAGTCTAATCAAAACATGAGCTAGATAACATCTTAAACCAGAAATTAAAAGAACAAGAACCATGATCAGATCTTATACCTCAAAACAAAGCTTGAAAGAGTGATACTTCACCACCTTTGGAAATTTTTAGTTCCCCTAGCTTCCCAAGCCCACAACTCACTCTTTAATCGGTTTAGAATTTTGATTCCTCACTTAGATGGTGCAAATCAAGAAGAAAATTGTTTTCTCTTGCTCCCCCTTTCTCTCTCTCTTGTCTCGGCCAAGCTCAAGGAAAAATGAAGAAGAAAGGCTGCTCTATGGTGATTAAAAGGCAAGAAGATTAGGATTAGTCTAAGCCACAAGTTTTGCCAACACTTGGATCAACCACAATCACAAAATTTTCTCTTTCTTCTCCTTGCACTTTTGGCCACAAATTTCGGTCAAAGGCAGCTGGAAATGAGGGGATATTTTGCTCAAATATCAATGAGCTCATGTGGTAAGAAAGTGGTGGTCCAGCGGTGCGTTCAATAGGTAGTGCGCGGTACACGTCGGTTCGCACCGTTTTTCCTTAAATCGCACGTATTAGGGTTTTTACTTCCTATTCACTAACCTTATATCATTGCTTCTAATCACATATTATTTCTCACCTAAAAGTCACTTTTAATCACCAAATTTGATCCTTGCTTCGTACCGAAAAATCATCCGGTGAAAAATCGCGAAAACCCTAATTTGCTCCAGTCTTGAAACCGAAAAGTGAAACCCTACTTTCTAGGTTCATTTGCACTTATTATGGAATTACTGGGTAGTAGGCTATAATAAATGAATAATTTCCAAATAAAAGGCATTTTTGAGAAAAATATAAGAAATTTGCGAGTCCTCACACTCTCTCCCCCTTAAAAGAATTTCGACCTCGAAATTCATACCTTCCGTCGCCTCGGAGGACCCCAGAACTCGGTGCTGATCTACGGCATAAACTTGTGTTGATACCTTTGTTCGGTTTTCTCTTTCATGAATTTGTTTCAGTTTGGTTCCTTCCACTTGTTGAGTACTACCCTCTCGTGGCTGTTTTTTCGGGCAATTGCTAAGTTGATGATTGCTACTCCCACAAATCAAACATTTTCCCCCTTTTCGCCAGCAATCATTCTCAGTGTGATTTGCCTTTCCACAGTATCCACAGGCCAATCGAGGAACTACTGTTGGATCTTCTCGAGAAATGTCCTTTGATCCGATCTGACTTCCTTTCATGGACCTTTCATCGACTGCTCTTAATGTCCAAGGTGGGCGAGGTGAATGGTTCACTTTTTGCACTTTGGAGAGCAGTATCTTTTCTCCAGATTCCTCAGGTATACTGCTGGATGTATCTCTTTTCCGCGTTTGAAAGGCTTTTACTTGGGCTTTCACATCCTCAATTCTTTGGGCCTTCTCAAGAGCCTCTGTAAACGTATTAACTTGAACTGCCGCTAATGCCTCCTGGATTTCCAAATTTAGTCCTTGTATAAATCGTCTTATTCTCCGTCGCTCCGTTACCACCAATTCGGAAGCGAATTTAGACAGTCTAGTAAATTTGGTCTCATATTCAGCCACACTTAGGGTTCCCTGACGCAACCCAATAAATTCGTCATCCCTCCTTTCTTGGACTAAAGGTGGGAGATACTTTTCATTAAATTCCCTTACAAAGTTCGCCCATGTCCATACCGTCTGTTCTCTTTCCCACTTGGCCTTAATTACATTCCACCACGCGCGGGCTGGTCCTTCGAATTGAAATACAGCAAAATTTACTTGTCTTTGCTCCGTGTAATTCAAAGCCGCGAAGATATTAATCATTGCCTCCAACCACTGCTCAGCTATATCTGGATCAGGCCCTCCTTGAAATTTCGGAGGTAGAAACTTTTGGAACCTCTCAAGAGCCTTATCCTCTCCGATCTCAGGATTCCGGGGTTGATTCACTGGCATTTGACCTTGTTGATCTACCAGTCGTGCCAGGATATTTGTCATTTGTTGCATCGCCGTCGCCATTTGATCTCCAGCCTCAACCCTCGGTCCCTGTTCTTGCTCGGCCACTGTTTCTCTTTCTTCTCTCGGTTCTTGAGCTTGCCTAGCTCCACGGCCACGACTAGCTCCACGTCCACGACTACGTCTCCCGTCCATATATATGTTTTCCCCCTCTCTTTTCTTTTCTTTTCCCCCAAAAAGGTAATTTAGTGAATAAACACAGTAAATTGACTACAGTAACAAATTCTAGCATTCCAAATACACAAATCAATATATACGCACATAACACGCCATATCAAGAAGACGGATAAGCAAATACACAAATACATATCAAGTTGGACAGATAACCATGTACACACAGGTATACTAACGTCATGTAGTAACAATATACAGGTAAATCAAAAGGAAAAGGTAAAGTCGTCCCAGTATCAGCCCGTCCGGTCTCTCACGTCACTTACTATCCAAACTAGATGTCCCTGACCTCTTGTGCTCATTCTAGTCAGACAAAGCCTGTTCATGTTCCCAAAATACAAGTCTCAAGTCCTTAGCAGCGCCGTAACTCTAGAGTACTCAGGCACGAGAATCCGAAATAAGATAATTCACATCTCGAGCTGCAGTCCCAAGAGTAAACTATCTACAATCGAAATTCCTACCTGACATACCTATCTATGGTCCTCAGATACCATGAGAAAGATTTAAGACCTATAACATTCGCAATTCATAGCTTCACTTAGTCCTTCAAACTTATTCACCACTTAGTCCAGGGTCACTCCGCACAGAGACCACGCGAAGCAGCTATAGGTTTTATCCCTCAATCGCTTAACTTTCAAGTCAAATCGAATCCCACAGTCCGGCATCCTAAACTTCAAGCCCAGGATACACTACAGATATCTGAAGCCTAAGCTCTGATACCACCTGTGACGGCCCCACCTTTCCCTAGGGCGTACCCCAGGGTTCGGCGGACCGCCTGCCCAACTCTCGCCGGGACTCACTCATTCACTACAGTCCTCACTTAAAATCTGAATAAATCACAAGAATAAATAGGGCAACGATCCAGAACTTAAAGCGAAACTTATATACATTGCCATCCCCAAAAGGGAGTGTAAAGATCGAATATACAAAGGTTCTCAATCCTTCATACGTCCAGCCCGTGCCAAGCACTAGGCGAGAACCACTACAAAAGAAACAAAAGAACTAGACTAGCTAGTCTATGCTCTCATTCTGCTCGCCGTCCCCTGTTAAGGAAAACAAAACTAAAGGGGTGAGCTAAAAGCTCAGTGAGGTTCCGAACAGATAATCAAACAATCAATTCAATACATTAAACATGGAGTATCAATAATTCAAGAAACATTTACAATGGAAAGCGATAGTAACATTCATTAAAAGGATACGGGCTCACATGGAGCTATTCGTTCGTTCGTTCGTTCTCCAGACATTTCCCCTTATTCCTCCAATTATTTGAAAATTTCCTTTTTGAGAAGTAAACCCTCGTGCCTTCGTTCGTTCATTCATCCCCTTCCGGACGTTGACCGGACTCCACCCATCCGGATGTTGGCCGGACTCCACCCATCCGGACGTAGCCGGACTACAAGGTAATACTCGAATACACCAAATTCACCCAGGGTCACCATATCGCCCGACCGAGTCCGCTTCTGGCTCGAGTCGATCGGTAACGAAGGGCAGGGCCCAGTTCAGCCAAACGGCTTACATTCATGCGCAACTAGCATTTAATCATTTAATCATTGAAAATTTCACATTTATTTAGGTCGAGTGCGATAAAGTACACACTCGCCTAGAAAACTCGTTTTAACAATCATTAAAAGCACTTAACACATTATCAATCAATAATAACAAGCCAATAAGTTAAGGAAATATAACAAACAAAGAACACTCACCTAGTTATGCAAAATAACGTGCAAAATGTCCTTCCGGATATTACCCTTAGCCACCAATGAAACCTAAGATTGAACAAGAGAACATATTACAGTTTATCGAGCAAAACATTTAAGGGGAAACGAAGAAACCCGACTAATTAGGAGTACAACGTGTAAAGATAACTTTCAAGTAAAAATAGGGTTGTTTGGACCCAAGGATGAAAATAACTAGGGTTTCAAAATCAATCGCAAAACCAAGCTCAAAAGGCTTATAGAATTCCAACGGAAAACATTTGACTAACGACAAATCAAAAGACAAATAGATAGGCTAAGAAAATATTCTTTCGGAATCGTAAAGAATCGTTTGTATGACTAAAAGTCACTATATATTCAAGTAGAGGTTATATAACAAGGGTTTTGATGAAAATCATATGGAAAAGGAAGACTCTTAAAACCGTACTTGAAAGTAGTTCACTTGTGGCCGATAAAACCCTAACTCATACTTCTATATTTTGGGTACAGAGTAAGTAAACATTTGGCGTTTCAAATTGAAGAGGTATCATGTTTTGGAATGGTAAAACGATCATAGTATTTGCCAAACGAAAATATACAAATTCAAATAGAAACTTAGTCATTGAGCGAAAATTTGGGCAGCACGCCCTTTGTGTTTACCTAATTTTCCAGCCATTTTGGCTTCATTATTTTTCTCATTCAAGCCCAAGTTTATACACAACACAAATGCATTTCAATAGCCGTTCCATAGGCTCAAGACAATACAAGGACATAAATCAACTAATAACAAATGCGGAAATGAAGTTTACAAAAAAAACAGATTTGATAGGGTTTTGCGGAATGGGCACATCCGAGGCTACGCTTATCGGATTGAGGTGAAACTTATACCATTTCGAAGCTAAGAGAAAGGGATACAAGATTGAAGAAGGTCACTCAGTCCAGTTTGTAGTGCAACTAGGTCAAAAGATCAGTATACCAAACCAGCACCGTCAAAACAGGTTTACAAACCGCATTCTCGCTCAAATATCACAAGTCAGGCTCCCTAAGTCCAAATCAAGTGATTCCAAAGCCATCCGAAAACTAAGATACAAGGCTACAATTCTTAAGAAGACATCAACAACTAAATCAGAAGCATTCCCAATCAAATTAACCAATTACAGAGGCAATTATCAAGTTCGGGTAGAAACAGGGCAGCAGGGGTAAATCGGTCTTTTCACAGGCTACGTTGCTCTGATTGAGTTGAAATTTTGTAGGCACCTATAAAATATCATTCTATACAACTTTTATGTTTTATGCCAAGCCTAATTCGGCCTCTAACTATGAGTAACAGTACCGGGCAGAACTGAAACATGAAATTCCAGAAATCTGGAAATTTTGGTTTTCAATTGAATTTTCTTCCTTTCCTTGTTCCAATCACTACCAAAGCCCCTTATATAATCTTATATACAACATATACTAACCATACAACAAGTTTAGGCAGAAAATCATCAAACCCTAACTTGCATATATCATCCAAAATCATCACAACAACTTGTATAACTTGTAGTCTAATCAAAACATGAGCTAGATAACATCTTAAACCAGAAATTAAAAGAACAAGAACCATGATCAGATCTTATACCTCAAAACAAAGCTTGAAAGAGTGATACTTCACCACCTTTGGAAATTTTTAGTTCCCCTAGCTTCCCAAGCCCACAACTCACTCTTTAATCGGTTTAGAATTTTGATTCCTCACTTAGATGGTGCAAATCAAGAAGAAAATTGTTTTCTCTTGCTCCCCCTTTCTCTCTCTCTTGTCTCGGCCAAGCTCAAGGAAAAATGAAGAAGAAAGGCTGCTCTATGGTGATTAAAAGGCAAGAAGATTAGGATTAGTCTAAGCCACAAGTTTTGCCAACACTTGGATCAACCACAATCACAAAATTTTCTCTTTCTTCTCCTTGCACTTTTGGCCACAAATTTCGGTCAAAGGCAGCTGGAAATGAGGGGATATTTTGCTCAAATATCAATGAGCTCATGTGGTAAGAAAGTGGTGGTCCAGCGGTGCGTTCAATAGGTAGTGCGCGGTACACGTCGGTTCGCACCGTTTTTCCTTAAATCGCACGTATTAGGGTTTTTACTTCCTATTCACTAACCTTATATCATTGCTTCTAATCACATATTATTTCTCACCTAAAAGTCACTTTTAATCACCAAATTTGATCCTTGCTTCGTACCGAAAAATCATCCGGTGAAAAATCGCGAAAACCCTAATTTGCTCCAGTCTTGAAACCGAAAAGTGAAACCCTACTTTCTAGGTTCATTTGCACTTATTATGGAATTACTGGGTAGTAGGCTATAATAAATGAATAATTTCCAAATAAAAGGCATTTTTGAGAAAAATATAAGAAATTTGCGAGTCCTCACACTCTCTCCCCCTTAAAAGAATTTCGACCTCGAAATTCATACCTTCCGTCGCCTCGGAGGACCCCAGAACTCGGTGCTGATCTACGGCATAAACTTGTGTTGATACCTTTGTTCGGTTTCCTCTTTCATGAATTTGTTTCAGTTTGGTTCCTTCCACTTGTTGAGTACTACCCTCTCGTGGCTGTTTCTTCGGGCAATTGCTAAGTTGATGATTGCTACTCCCACAAATCAAACATTTTCCCCCTTTTCGCCAGCAATCATTCTCAGTGTGATTTGCCTTTCCACAGTATCCACAGGCCAATCGAGGAACTACTGTTGGATCTTCTCGAGAAATGTCCTTTGATCCGATCTGACTTCCTTTCATGGACCTTTCATCGACTGCTCTTAATGTCCAAGGTGGGCGAGGTGAATGGTTCACTTTTTGCACTTTGGAGAGCAGTATCTTTTCTCCAGATTCCTCAGGTATACTGCTGGATGTATCTCTTTTCCGCGTTTGAAAGGCTTTTACTTGGGCTTTCACATCCTCAATTCTTTGGGCCTTCTCAAGAGCCTCTGTAAACGTATTAACTTGAACTGCCGCTAATGCCTCCTGGATTTCCAAATTTAGTCCTTGTATAAATCGTCTTATTCTCCGTCGCTCCGTTACCACCAATTCGGAAGCGAATTTAGACAGTCTAGTAAATTTGGTCTCATATTCAGCCACACTTAGGGTTCCCTGACGCAACCCAATAAATTCGTCATCCCTCCTTTCTTGGACTAAAGGTGGGAGATACTTTTCATTAAATTCCCTTACAAAGTTCGCCCATGTCCATACCGTCTGTTCTCTTTCCCACTTGGCCTTAATTACATTCCACCACGCGCGGGCTGGTCCTTCGAATTGAAATACAGCAAAATTTACTTGTCTTTGCTCCGTGTAATTCAAAGCCGCGAAGATATTAATCATTGCCTCCAACCACTGCTCAGCTATATCTGGATCAGGCCCTCCTTGAAATTTCGGAGGTAGAAACTTTTGGAACCTCTCAAGAGCCTTATCCTCTCCGATCTCAGGATTCCGGGGTTGATTCACTGGCATTTGACCTTGTTGATCTACCAGTCGTGCCAGGATATTTGTCATTTGTTGCATCGCCGTCGCCATTTGATCTCCAGCCTCAACCCTCGGTCCCTGTTCTTGCTCGGCCACTGTTTCTCTTTCTTCTCTCGGTTCTTGAGCTTGCCTAGCTCCACGGCCACGACTAGCTCCACGTCCACGACTACGTCTCCCGTCCATATATATGTTTTCCCCCTCTCTTTTCTTTTCTTTTCCCCCAAAAAGGTAATTTAGTGAATAAACACAGTAAATTGACTACAGTAACAAATTCTAGCATTCCAAATACACAAATCAATATATACGCACATAACACGCCATATCAAGAAGACGGATAAGCAAATACACAAATACATATCAAGTTGGACAGATAACCATGTACACACAGGTATACTAACGTCATGCAGTAACAATATACAGGTAAATCAAAAGGAAAAGGTAAAGTCGTCCCAGTATCAGCCCGTCCGGTCTCTCACGTCACTTACTATCCAAACTAGATGTCCCTGACCTCTTGTGCTCATTCTAGTCAGACAAAGCCTGTTCATGTTCCCAAAATACAAGTCTCAAGTCCTTAGCAGCGCCGTAACTCTAGAGTACTCAGGCACGAGAATCCGAAATAAGATAATTCACATCTCGAGCTGCAGTCCCAAGAGTAAACTATCTACAATCGGAATTCCTACCTGACATACCTATCTATGGTCCTCAGATACCATGAGAAAGATTTAAGACCTATAACATTCGCAATTCATAGCTTCACTTAGTCCTTCATACTTATTCACCACTTAGTCCAGGGTCACTCCGCACAGAGACCACGCGAAGCAGCTATAGGTTTTATCCCTCAATCGCTTAACTTTCAAGTCAAATCGAATCCCACAGTCCGGCATCCTAAACTTCAAGCCCAGGATACACTACAGATATCTGAAGCCTAAGCTCTGATACCACCTGTGACGGCTCCACCTTTCCCTAGGGCGTACCCCAGGGTTCGGCGGACCGCCTGCCCAACTCTCGCCGGGACTCACTCATTCACTACAGTCCTCACTTAAAATCTGAATAAATCACAAGAATAAATAGGGCAACGATCCAGAACTTAAAGCGAAACTTATATACATTGCCATCCCCAAAAGGGAGTGTAAAGATCGAATATACAAAGGTTCTCAATCCTTCATACGTCCAGCCCGTGCCAAGCACTAGGCGAGAACCACTACAAAAGAAACAAAAGAAACAAAAGAACTAGACTGGCTAGTCTATGCTCTCATTCTGCTCGCCGTCCCCTGTTAAGGAAAACAAAACTAAAGGGGTGAGCTAAAAGCTCAGTGAGGTTCCGAACAGATAATCAAACAATCAATTCAATACATTAAACATGGAGTATCAATAATTCAAGAAACATTTACAATGGAAAGCGATAGTAACATTCATTAAAAGGATACGGGCTCACATGGAGCTATTCGTTCGTTCGTTCGTTCTCCAGACATTTCCCCTTATTCCTCCAATTATTTGAAAATTTCCTTTTTGAGAAGTAAACCCTCGTGCCTTCGTTCGTTCATTCATCCCCTTCCGGACGTTGACCGGACTCCACCCATCCGGACGTTGGCCGGACTCCACCCATCCGGACGTAGCCGGACTACAAGGTAATACTCGAATATACCAAATTCACCCAGGGTCACCATATCGCCCGACCGAGTCCGCTTCTGGCTCGAGTCGATCGGTAACGAAGGGCAGGGCCCAGTTCAGCCAAACGGCTTACATTCATGCGCAACTAGCATTTAATCATTTAATCATTGAAAATTTCACATTTATTTAGGTCGAGTGCGATAAAGTACACACTCGCCTAGAAAACTCGTTTTAACAATCATTAAAAGCACTTAACACATTATCAATCAATAATAACAAGCCAATAAGTCAAGGAAATATAACAAACAAAGAACACTCACCTAGTTATGCAAAATAACGTGCAAAATATCCTTCCGGATATTACCCTTAGTCACCAATGAAACCTAAGATTGAACAAGAGAACATATTACAGTTTATCGAGCAAAACATTTAAGGGGAAACGAAGAAACCCGACTAATTAGGAGTAAAACGTGTAAAGATAACTTTCAAGTAAAAATAGGGTTGTTTGGACCCAAGGATGAAAATAACTAGGGTTTCAAAATCAATCGCAAAACCAAGCTCAAAAGGCTTATAGAATTCCAACGGAAAACATTTGACTAACGACAAATCAAAAGACAAATAGATAGGCTAAGAAAATATTCTTTCGGAATCGTAAAGAATCGTTTGTATGACTAAAAGTCACTATATATTCAAGTAGAGGTTATATAACAAGGGTTTTGATGAAAATCATATGATACGTTCCTCGATCAACACGTTTCGAGACACGTAGCACGTTTGCCCAAGGATCTAGCGAGGATGTCCAACGCTTGGAATTGCGGGGTCTAGAACCAAACGGACGACACGATATGATTCAAGACGGTGGACGACACTCCGATGAAGGTGAATACTCCAGGGGAATAGGTCGGTAGAACAATCTAGGACAGAACGCAAGACTGCTCAAAACCCTTGCCAAAGCAAGTAAAGGGGTCGAATCTCTCTCTCAAGAAGAATCGAAAATATGCAAAACTTTATTGATAAAACGTCTCCCTAAAACCTTACAAAGCAAGCCTATTTATAGGCTAAAGTGACTAAAACCCTAAAGGGGCTAGGTAAAGGAAAAAGTCGGCCCATGCTCTTGGAACAAGATGGGCCGGCCCATGCTCTTACTTAATCATTAACTAATTGCTAACTAATTGATGGGGCCTAAGGCCTTATTCTCTTGGTGGCCCGCTTGACTCTTCGTGGGCTTGGATCATGGTGTAAATGGCTCGATTGTCTCTCTCCAAGCCCTCAATATCTTTGTGAACTCCATGTTGGTCTTGAACGTTCCTTGAATTGCTTAGCCCGTGCACATGTGACTGGGCCCAATGGTACTTGAACTGGGTCATTGGTGGGCCAAGGTCCGTGCACACATCAGTCCCCTCCTCTTAAGAAGGATTTGTCCTCAAATCTAGATGGGGATGGAAGATACTAACAAGAGTTAGTAGTATGACAACTCAAATCGATAGTGCGTTTGGAAGTCAGCCACGTTGGGAACAAATGAAAGGTCACGAGCCAAGTTAAATGTCGTTTGGTCAGCTTCATTAGGCTCTCAAACAAGGACATGCGCCAAGATAGGAAAGAGCTTGTGTAAGGCTCGCGAAACTTCCAGGTAGCAATCCAAAGCGCTCTAATCATCCTTCGGCCATGCATTGTTATAGTGTCACCATTCTCATGCACAAGATAAGGATCTTCAGAATGATGCTCATGGGAGCAAGAGAAATTCCAAATCGGGTTTGTCAAGGTGGTATGACTCGTCCCTGGTTGTTGCTGATTTGGCACAACTTGCCTATTTGGAGGTGAAACATTGAACCAATCGGGTTGCACTTCCCTAGAAGTACGAACCAGTGATGTAAGACCAACGTTCGGATCTTTATTGACACATTTGTGGGTATCACCCGACAAAAGTGGCAGCAATGAAGTGAGACGCACTCCATACGAATCATATGAATTTGTGCAAGTTGGAGTTGGTGAAGTAAGCTCGTGGTGACCAGCTTTTGGACTGGTGAAGAAGCACGAACATGCTCCACTTTCAGCAGGAATAAGCACGAAATCGGGTTGCAAGTCCTTAACCATAGTTGAAAAATTTTGGACAGCATTACAACCTACAAAAACAAAATAACCTTCAACTTGAAGCAATTCGGAAATCGGGTAAAGAACTAATGGTACATTATTAACTAGATGGTAAGAAGGTGTAGAGCAAGATGGAAATGAGAAAACTCCCTTTGACACTTCAATATTCCTTCTACCAATTGATTCAACTTGAGATGCCAGTGCTAGTCCTTTACACTTCTCTTTAACACCTACATGAGAGCGACAAGAGTTAGTGCTAGTATCATGCTCAAAATAAGGCAAAGGTGAGGAATAAACCATAGGTAGAGAACAAGCAGTAGAATCTGAAATTTCCCTTTTAAGACGAGCTCGAATCAATCCTCCAATGGTGTGGACGGGTTTGAGTTGACATGGTTCCATGAATTGAGACCAAAGAGATTTAGCTCCTAGAAGACAAACTCCATGGAAACTCGCAAAGTGTCCAAGTGACATGGGAATGGAACATGCCATGACCAACTCTACTTGACTTTGTTTAATCTGCACAAAAGAAGAGGTACTAAACAAAACACATGTTAGCTTGTTAGCAAACAACACGTCCAGACTTTCAACTTTTGCGAACATGGCCAACTCCTCCTCTTTACTCATCAATAAGGCCAAACTATTCTTGCCTTTTCCCACTCCATTTGTCTCGGACCATTGTCCATTCATTGCACTTGAGTTCGGATTATGTTCATGGCTTAGTTGCATCTCATTCATAGAGGGCTCTTCAATCGACGAGGGACTAGGATGAATATTTCCTTTGTTACCACCAGTCGACACATGATTAAGTTGCTCCAAGTGGGAATCCCATACTTGGCTAAGTCTTTCCATCATAGAATCAATCAATGCATTAGTCCGACTTCGGAATTTATCCTTTGATTCACGAAGCTTTGACTCAATTCGAGAATTCTCAAACTCCTCATCTTGATTGTCAAGACACTTCTTAGATGCACCTCGTTTGCTTGAAGTTGACCTCGATTTAGATGCTCTACGCAGACTTCTTTGGTCCTTCTCACACTCATCACAATCTTGTTTATACCTTTCATATACACACAAAGCACGGTGGCGTTGCATCTCCTCCCGGAGTGAATGATACCCACGTTGTGAACTGGATGGCATGGTACTAGAGTACTTGAGAGTAGTCTGCTTGGAGCCCCTCCTCTTGAGAGGCTCATTCTCCAAGAATTCTTGGTTGTATGAGTAAGAGGCAACTCCCCTAGGCATGATTATGTGACCTGCAAAAATGGTTAGCAAAGAAAAGGAATTTTCCTCCCACACACAAGCTCACGTTTGTACACTCGACTCTCGTGTATCACTCAGGCTGATGACACTCTAATGGTCTTACCATTACACTTACGTTGCCGCACAAGGTCCAAGAATTGTTCACCAAGTTTCGCACAAGAGTAACCAACGAGCAAAGATACTTTGGACACACTTGAGATACTGTTTTATGACCTAAATAATGTAGGTGAGCAGCCCAAGATGATCGACACTAGATAAGACACAAAACTCAAAAGCTGAAATTTTGGAATTCCGAGGAAGAACTCTACCCGCACCAATTTCTGGAATTTGTTGGGTTGCTGTTTTCATGCCCTTTTGGTCAGGGTTTTGGGGTATTGTTGGTGTTGTGGTTGGTTGGGTTGGCAAACTGAATTGGTGATTTATGGGCGGTGGGTGCGGCCGAATGTGAAACAGAATCTGAAAGACTGAATGGGTTATTGAATTGTGGGTGGTGAAGGTCGGTCAAGGCTTGGGAAATGAGTTGGTGTTTGGCCGAATGGAAGACTGAATTGGTGATTATATGGCAGTGGAGGTCGGTTGGAGGGAAGCTTGGGTGGTATATTAAGTGGGCTGTGGGGTCTGTTAAGAGCTTTTGGGGGAATGGTTTGGGATGGCCGAATAAGTTTCTTGGGTCCTATTAATCCTACCAGAATTAGAAGTAGTTGGGTCACGGTGGGACTTGGGTTTTCCAAGTAGGAGACTAGAGCCAATATCCTTGCTTTCCTTCCTTTTTTTTTTTTCCTCTTTCTTTTTTTTTTCGTTCCTTTTGTTTCTATTCTGTCTTCCTCTTTTTTTTTTTTTTTTCTGGCTCAATCAGATTTTGCACGACTCAATTCCAGTCCCAAGAAAAGAATTCAGCACAATTCTGGTTTCAAGAACTTCCAAACCAGTCTTTGGTAGGCCAAGATTTTGAAGAAACTTGCTCAAGAAGCTCAAGAACTCACCCAAGGATGTTTTGGTATTCAAGTTTTGCAAGAAAAACAACACAAAAGTTCAAGAACAAGAGTAAACAGGCTCGGCAGCCCCAACAACTAAATTCCAGCAATGACTCCAAGGGCCACAACCAGGTATGCGGCTTTCTCTCCTTTTCTCTTTTTTTTTTTTTGTGACTTTTGCTGGGTTGTTTACACGGCCCCAACAACACAACAACCAACCAGAATGGACCCACTATCTGGACACATATGAATCAGCAATTAACGAAGGGGGAATCTGGACAGATTGCTACAACACAAGATGCGACAAGGAGGGACAGGAACCCTAGCTGCCGCAAAGGTTTTTTTTTTTTTTTTTCCACGGACAGTTTGGGGCTGCTATGACACGCACCACTTGAACAGAAATTTGGTGCAAGAAACGACACCAGACTTGGCCAGATTCGGTGATGGCAACAACGACCCAAGAACAAGACAAATTGTGGAGGTGCAACTATGGGATGCTACGGCACAAATTGACGCAACAAGACACAAAAAGGAATTGCGGACAGATTTCTTTTTTTTTTTTTTTTTTTCAGTTTCGGCTAGGACCAATTGCTGGGCAGAATGGTTGCAATTCGAGTACAAAATTTGGGCAGATTAGAACTAGCAACAATACATGCGACCGACCAGAAATTTGACGCGACCAAGAACAAGAACTAGCGGACAGAATTTTTTTTTTTTTTTTGTTTTTGGACAAGCGATGCAAACAGATTTTGTTTGTGTTTTTTTTTTTTGACTAACAACGGACAGATTTGACCACGGACTCAACAACAAGAACAACGACCAGAATTTCGTGACAACACAAAGAAAGGAAACGGCACAACAAGCAACAATGCTAATGAACAGATTTTTTTTGTAAAACAAGGCAGCGGAAAATAAGGAAAACTAGGACAAGACTACGGATATAACGAAAGATACCTCTACCAAAGCTCTGAAGCCAACTGATACGTTCCTCGATCAACACGTTTCGAGACACGTAGCACGTTTGCCCAAGGATCTAGCGAGGATGTCCAACGCTTGGAATTGCGGGGTCTAGAACCAAACGGACGACACGATATGATTCAAGACGGTGGACGACACTCCGATGAAGGTGAATACTCCAGGGGAATAGGTCGGTAGAACAATCTAGGACAGAACGCAAGACTGCTCAAAACCCTTGCCAAAGCAAGTAAAGGGGTCGAATCTCTCTCTCAAGAAGAATCGAAAATATGCAAAACTTTATTGATAAAACGTCTCCCTAAAACCTTACAAAGCAAGCCTATTTATAGGCTAAAGTGACTAAAACCCTAAAGGGGCTAGGTAAAGGAAAAAGTCGGCCCATGCTCTTGGAACAAGATGGGCCGGCCCATGCTCTTACTTAATCATTAACTAATTGCTAACTAATTGATGGGGCCTAAGGCCTTATTCTCTTGGTGGCCCGCTTGACTCTTCGTGGGCTTGGATCATGGTGTAAATGGCTCGATTGTCTCTCTCCAAGCCCTCAATATCTTTGTGAACTCCATGTTGGTCTTGAACGTTCCTTGAATTGCTTAGCCCGTGCACATGTGACTGGGCCCAATGGTACTTGAACTGGGTCATTGGTGGGCCAAGGTCCGTGCACACATCATCATATGGAAAAGGAAGACTCTTAAAACCGTACTTGAAAGTAGTTCACTTGTGGCCGATAAAACCCTAACTCATACTTCTATATTTTGGGTACAGAGTAAGTAAACATTTGGCGTTTCAAATTGAAGAGGTATCATGTTTTGGAATGGTAAAACGATCATAGTATTTGCCAAACGAAAATATACAAATTCAAATAGAAACTTAGTCCTTGAGCGAAAATTTGGGCAGCACGCCCTTTGTGTTTACCTAATTTTCCAGCCATTTTGGCTTCATTATTTTTCTCATTCAAGCCCAAGTTTATACACAACACAAATGCATTTCAATAGCCGTTCCATAGGCTCAAGACAATACAAGGACATAAATCAACTAATAACAAATGCGGAAATGAAGTTTACAAAAAAAACAGATTTGATAGGGTTTTGCGGAATGGGCACATCCGAGGCTACGCTTATCGGATTGAGGTGAAACTTATACCATTTCGAAGCTAAGAGAAAGGGATACAAGATTGAAGAAGGTCACTCAGTCCAGTTTGTAGTGCAACTAGGTCAAAAGATCAGTATACCAAACCAGCACCGTCAAAACAGGTTTACAAACCGCATTCTCGCTCAAATATCACAAGTCAGGCTCCCTAAGTCCAAATCAAGTGATTCCAAAGCCATCCGAAAACTAAGATACAAGGCTACAATTCTTAAGAAGACATCAACAACTAAATCAGAAG
Organism: Coffea arabica; assembly: GCF_036785885.1. Classification (NCBI taxonomy): domain Eukaryota; kingdom Viridiplantae; phylum Streptophyta; class Magnoliopsida; order Gentianales; family Rubiaceae; genus Coffea; species Coffea arabica. The sequence continues at coordinate 21,988,445 of NC_092311.1, read as the reverse complement.
CATTCCCAATCAAATTAACCAATTACAGAGGCAATTATCAAGTTCGGGTAGAAACAGGGCAGCAGGGGTAAATCGGTCTTTTCACAGGCTACGTTGCTCTGATTGAGTTGAAATTTTGTAGGCACCTATAAAATATCATTCTATACAACTTTTATGTTTTATGCCAAGCCTAATTCGGCCTCTAACTATGAGTAACAGTACCGGGCAGAACTGAAACATGAAATTCCAGAAATCTGGAAATTTTGGTTTTCAATTGAATTTTCTTCCTTTCCTTGTTCCAATCACTACCAAAGCCCCTTATATAATCTTATATACAACATATACTAACCATACAACAAGTTTAGGCAGAAAATCATCAAACCCTAACTTGCATATATCATCCAAAATCATCACAACAACTTGTATAACTTGTAGTCTAATCAAAACATGAGCTAGATAACATCTTAAACCAGAAATTAAAAGAACAAGAACCATGATCAGATCTTATACCTCAAAACAAAGCTTGAAAGAGTGATACTTCACCACCTTTGGAAATTTTTAGTTCCCCTAGCTTCCCAAGCCCACAACTCACTCTTTAATCGGTTTAGAATTTTGATTCCTCACTTAGATGGTGCAAATCAAGAAGAAAATTGTTTTCTCTTGCTCCCCCTTTCTCTCTCTCTTGTCTCGGCCAAGCTCAAGGAAAAATGAAGAAGAAAGGCTGCTCTATGGTGATTAAAAGGCAAGAAGATTAGGATTAGTCTAAGCCACAAGTTTTGCCAACACTTGGATCAACCACAATCACAAAATTTTCTCTTTCTTCTCCTTGCACTTTTGGCCACAAATTTCGGTCAAAGGCAGCTGGAAATGAGGGGATATTTTGCTCAAATATCAATGAGCTCATGTGGTAAGAAAGTGGTGGTCCAGCGGTGCGTTCAATAGGTAGTGCGCGGTACACGTCGGTTCGCACCGTTTTTCCTTAAATCGCACGTATTAGGGTTTTTACTTCCTATTCACTAACCTTATATCATTGCTTCTAATCACATATTATTTCTCACCTAAAAGTCACTTTTAATCACCAAATTTGATCCTTGCTTCGTACCGAAAAATCATCCGGTGAAAAATCGCGAAAACCCTAATTTGCTCCAGTCTTGAAACCGAAAAGTGAAACCCTACTTTCTAGGTTCATTTGCACTTATTATGGAATTACTGGGTAGTAGGCTATAATAAATGAATAATTTCCAAATAAAAGGCATTTTTGAGAAAAATATAAGAAATTTGCGAGTCCTCACACTCTCTCCCCCTTAAAAGAATTTCGACCTCGAAATTCATACCTTCCGTCGCCTCGGAGGACCCCAGAACTCGGTGCTGATCTACGGCATAAACTTGTGTTGATACCTTTGTTCGGTTTCCTCTTTCATGAATTTGTTTCAGTTTGGTTCCTTCCACTTGTTGAGTACTACCCTCTCGTGGCTGTTTCTTCGGGCAATTGCTAAGTTGATGATTGCTACTCCCACAAATCAAACATTTTCCCCCTTTTCGCCAGCAATCATTCTCAGTGTGATTTGCCTTTCCACAGTATCCACAGGCCAATCGAGGAACTACTGTTGGATCTTCTCGAGAAATGTCCTTTGATCCGATCTGACTTCCTTTCATGGACCTTTCATCGACTGCTCTTAATGTCCAAGGTGGGCGAGGTGAATGGTTCACTTTTTGCACTTTGGAGAGCAGTATCTTTTCTCCAGATTCCTCAGGTATACTGCTGGATGTATCTCTTTTCCGCGTTTGAAAGGCTTTTACTTGGGCTTTCACATCCTCAATTCTTTGGGCCTTCTCAAGAGCCTCTGTAAACGTATTAACTTGAACTGCCGCTAATGCCTCCTGGATTTCCAAATTTAGTCCTTGTATAAATCGTCTTATTCTCCGTCGCTCCGTTACCACCAATTCGGAAGCGAATTTAGACAGTCTAGTAAATTTGGTCTCATATTCAGCCACACTTAGGGTTCCCTGACGCAACCCAATAAATTCGTCATCCCTCCTTTCTTGGACTAAAGGTGGGAGATACTTTTCATTAAATTCCCTTACAAAGTTCGCCCATGTCCATACCGTCTGTTCTCTTTCCCACTTGGCCTTAATTACATTCCACCACGCGCGGGCTGGTCCTTCGAATTGAAATACAGCAAAATTTACTTGTCTTTGCTCCGTGTAATTCAAAGCCGCGAAGATATTAATCATTGCCTCCAACCACTGCTCAGCTATATCTGGATCAGGCCCTCCTTGAAATTTCGGAGGTAGAAACTTTTGGAACCTCTCAAGAGCCTTATCCTCTCCGATCTCAGGATTCCGGGGTTGATTCACTGGCATTTGACCTTGTTGATCTACCAGTCGTGCCAGGATATTTGTCATTTGTTGCATCGCCGTCGCCATTTGATCTCCAGCCTCAACCCTCGGTCCCTGTTCTTGCTCGGCCACTGTTTCTCTTTCTTCTCTCGGTTCTTGAGCTTGCCTAGCTCCACGGCCACGACTAGCTCCACGTCCACGACTACGTCTCCCGTCCATATATATGTTTTCCCCCTCTCTTTTCTTTTCTTTTCCCCCAAAAAGGTAATTTAGTGAATAAACACAGTAAATTGACTACAGTAACAAATTCTAGCATTCCAAATACACAAATCAATATATACGCACATAACACGCCATATCAAGAAGACGGATAAGCAAATACACAAATACATATCAAGTTGGACAGATAACCATGTACACACAGGTATACTAACGTCATGCAGTAACAATATACAGGTAAATCAAAAGGAAAAGGTAAAGTCGTCCCAGTATCAGCCCGTCCGGTCTCTCACGTCACTTACTATCCAAACTAGATGTCCCTGACCTCTTGTGCTCATTCTAGTCAGACAAAGCCTGTTCATGTTCCCAAAATACAAGTCTCAAGTCCTTAGCAGCGCCGTAACTCTAGAGTACTCAGGCACGAGAATCCGAAATAAGATAATTCACATCTCGAGCTGCAGTCCCAAGAGTAAACTATCTACAATCGGAATTCCTACCTGACATACCTATCTATGGTCCTCAGATACCATGAGAAAGATTTAAGACCTATAACATTCGCAATTCATAGCTTCACTTAGTCCTTCATACTTATTCACCACTTAGTCCAGGGTCACTCCGCACAGAGACCACGCGAAGCAGCTATAGGTTTTATCCCTCAATCGCTTAACTTTCAAGTCAAATCGAATCCCACAGTCCGGCATCCTAAACTTCAAGCCCAGGATACACTACAGATATCTGAAGCCTAAGCTCTGATACCACCTGTGACGGCTCCACCTTTCCCTAGGGCGTACCCCAGGGTTCGGCGGACCGCCTGCCCAACTCTCGCCGGGACTCACTCATTCACTACAGTCCTCACTTAAAATCTGAATAAATCACAAGAATAAATAGGGCAACGATCCAGAACTTAAAGCGAAACTTATATACATTGCCATCCCCAAAAGGGAGTGTAAAGATCGAATATACAAAGGTTCTCAATCCTTCATACGTCCAGCCCGTGCCAAGCACTAGGCGAGAACCACTACAAAAGAAACAAAAGAAACAAAAGAACTAGACTGGCTAGTCTATGCTCTCATTCTGCTCGCCGTCCCCTGTTAAGGAAAACAAAACTAAAGGGGTGAGCTAAAAGCTCAGTGAGGTTCCGAACAGATAATCAAACAATCAATTCAATACATTAAACATGGAGTATCAATAATTCAAGAAACATTTACAATGGAAAGCGATAGTAACATTCATTAAAAGGATACGGGCTCACATGGAGCTATTCGTTCGTTCGTTCGTTCTCCAGACATTTCCCCTTATTCCTCCAATTATTTGAAAATTTCCTTTTTGAGAAGTAAACCCTCGTGCCTTCGTTCGTTCATTCATCCCCTTCCGGACGTTGACCGGACTCCACCCATCCGGACGTTGGCCGGACTCCACCCATCCGGACGTAGCCGGACTACAAGGTAATACTCGAATATACCAAATTCACCCAGGGTCACCATATCGCCCGACCGAGTCCGCTTCTGGCTCGAGTCGATCGGTAACGAAGGGCAGGGCCCAGTTCAGCCAAACGGCTTACATTCATGCGCAACTAGCATTTAATCATTTAATCATTGAAAATTTCACATTTATTTAGGTCGAGTGCGATAAAGTACACACTCGCCTAGAAAACTCGTTTTAACAATCATTAAAAGCACTTAACACATTATCAATCAATAATAACAAGCCAATAAGTCAAGGAAATATAACAAACAAAGAACACTCACCTAGTTATGCAAAATAACGTGCAAAATATCCTTCCGGATATTACCCTTAGTCACCAATGAAACCTAAGATTGAACAAGAGAACATATTACAGTTTATCGAGCAAAACATTTAAGGGGAAACGAAGAAACCCGACTAATTAGGAGTAAAACGTGTAAAGATAACTTTCAAGTAAAAATAGGGTTGTTTGGACCCAAGGATGAAAATAACTAGGGTTTCAAAATCAATCGCAAAACCAAGCTCAAAAGGCTTATAGAATTCCAACGGAAAACATTTGACTAACGACAAATCAAAAGACAAATAGATAGGCTAAGAAAATATTCTTTCGGAATCGTAAAGAATCGTTTGTATGACTAAAAGTCACTATATATTCAAGTAGAGGTTATATAACAAGGGTTTTGATGAAAATCATATGATACGTTCCTCGATCAACACGTTTCGAGACACGTAGCACGTTTGCCCAAGGATCTAGCGAGGATGTCCAACGCTTGGAATTGCGGGGTCTAGAACCAAACGGACGACACGATATGATTCAAGACGGTGGACGACACTCCGATGAAGGTGAATACTCCAGGGGAATAGGTCGGTAGAACAATCTAGGACAGAACGCAAGACTGCTCAAAACCCTTGCCAAAGCAAGTAAAGGGGTCGAATCTCTCTCTCAAGAAGAATCGAAAATATGCAAAACTTTATTGATAAAACGTCTCCCTAAAACCTTACAAAGCAAGCCTATTTATAGGCTAAAGTGACTAAAACCCTAAAGGGGCTAGGTAAAGGAAAAAGTCGGCCCATGCTCTTGGAACAAGATGGGCCGGCCCATGCTCTTACTTAATCATTAACTAATTGCTAACTAATTGATGGGGCCTAAGGCCTTATTCTCTTGGTGGCCCGCTTGACTCTTCGTGGGCTTGGATCATGGTGTAAATGGCTCGATTGTCTCTCTCCAAGCCCTCAATATCTTTGTGAACTCCATGTTGGTCTTGAACGTTCCTTGAATTGCTTAGCCCGTGCACATGTGACTGGGCCCAATGGTACTTGAACTGGGTCATTGGTGGGCCAAGGTCCGTGCACACATCAGTCCCCTCCTCTTAAGAAGGATTTGTCCTCAAATCTAGATGGGGATGGAAGATACTAACAAGAGTTAGTAGTATGACAACTCAAATCGATAGTGCGTTTGGAAGTCAGCCACGTTGGGAACAAATGAAAGGTCACGAGCCAAGTTAAATGTCGTTTGGTCAGCTTCATTAGGCTCTCAAACAAGGACATGCGCCAAGATAGGAAAGAGCTTGTGTAAGGCTCGCGAAACTTCCAGGTAGCAATCCAAAGCGCTCTAATCATCCTTCGGCCATGCATTGTTATAGTGTCACCATTCTCATGCACAAGATAAGGATCTTCAGAATGATGCTCATGGGAGCAAGAGAAATTCCAAATCGGGTTTGTCAAGGTGGTATGACTCGTCCCTGGTTGTTGCTGATTTGGCACAACTTGCCTATTTGGAGGTGAAACATTGAACCAATCGGGTTGCACTTCCCTAGAAGTACGAACCAGTGATGTAAGACCAACGTTCGGATCTTTATTGACACATTTGTGGGTATCACCCGACAAAAGTGGCAGCAATGAAGTGAGACGCACTCCATACGAATCATATGAATTTGTGCAAGTTGGAGTTGGTGAAGTAAGCTCGTGGTGACCAGCTTTTGGACTGGTGAAGAAGCACGAACATGCTCCACTTTCAGCAGGAATAAGCACGAAATCGGGTTGCAAGTCCTTAACCATAGTTGAAAAATTTTGGACAGCATTACAACCTACAAAAACAAAATAACCTTCAACTTGAAGCAATTCGGAAATCGGGTAAAGAACTAATGGTACATTATTAACTAGATGGTAAGAAGGTGTAGAGCAAGATGGAAATGAGAAAACTCCCTTTGACACTTCAATATTCCTTCTACCAATTGATTCAACTTGAGATGCCAGTGCTAGTCCTTTACACTTCTCTTTAACACCTACATGAGAGCGACAAGAGTTAGTGCTAGTATCATGCTCAAAATAAGGCAAAGGTGAGGAATAAACCATAGGTAGAGAACAAGCAGTAGAATCTGAAATTTCCCTTTTAAGACGAGCTCGAATCAATCCTCCAATGGTGTGGACGGGTTTGAGTTGACATGGTTCCATGAATTGAGACCAAAGAGATTTAGCTCCTAGAAGACAAACTCCATGGAAACTCGCAAAGTGTCCAAGTGACATGGGAATGGAACATGCCATGACCAACTCTACTTGACTTTGTTTAATCTGCACAAAAGAAGAGGTACTAAACAAAACACATGTTAGCTTGTTAGCAAACAACACGTCCAGACTTTCAACTTTTGCGAACATGGCCAACTCCTCCTCTTTACTCATCAATAAGGCCAAACTATTCTTGCCTTTTCCCACTCCATTTGTCTCGGACCATTGTCCATTCATTGCACTTGAGTTCGGATTATGTTCATGGCTTAGTTGCATCTCATTCATAGAGGGCTCTTCAATCGACGAGGGACTAGGATGAATATTTCCTTTGTTACCACCAGTCGACACATGATTAAGTTGCTCCAAGTGGGAATCCCATACTTGGCTAAGTCTTTCCATCATAGAATCAATCAATGCATTAGTCCGACTTCGGAATTTATCCTTTGATTCACGAAGCTTTGACTCAATTCGAGAATTCTCAAACTCCTCATCTTGATTGTCAAGACACTTCTTAGATGCACCTCGTTTGCTTGAAGTTGACCTCGATTTAGATGCTCTACGCAGACTTCTTTGGTCCTTCTCACACTCATCACAATCTTGTTTATACCTTTCATATACACACAAAGCACGGTGGCGTTGCATCTCCTCCCGGAGTGAATGATACCCACGTTGTGAACTGGATGGCATGGTACTAGAGTACTTGAGAGTAGTCTGCTTGGAGCCCCTCCTCTTGAGAGGCTCATTCTCCAAGAATTCTTGGTTGTATGAGTAAGAGGCAACTCCCCTAGGCATGATTATGTGACCTGCAAAAATGGTTAGCAAAGAAAAGGAATTTTCCTCCCACACACAAGCTCACGTTTGTACACTCGACTCTCGTGTATCACTCAGGCTGATGACACTCTAATGGTCTTACCATTACACTTACGTTGCCGCACAAGGTCCAAGAATTGTTCACCAAGTTTCGCACAAGAGTAACCAACGAGCAAAGATACTTTGGACACACTTGAGATACTGTTTTATGACCTAAATAATGTAGGTGAGCAGCCCAAGATGATCGACACTAGATAAGACACAAAACTCAAAAGCTGAAATTTTGGAATTCCGAGGAAGAACTCTACCCGCACCAATTTCTGGAATTTGTTGGGTTGCTGTTTTCATGCCCTTTTGGTCAGGGTTTTGGGGTATTGTTGGTGTTGTGGTTGGTTGGGTTGGCAAACTGAATTGGTGATTTATGGGCGGTGGGTGCGGCCGAATGTGAAACAGAATCTGAAAGACTGAATGGGTTATTGAATTGTGGGTGGTGAAGGTCGGTCAAGGCTTGGGAAATGAGTTGGTGTTTGGCCGAATGGAAGACTGAATTGGTGATTATATGGCAGTGGAGGTCGGTTGGAGGGAAGCTTGGGTGGTATATTAAGTGGGCTGTGGGGTCTGTTAAGAGCTTTTGGGGGAATGGTTTGGGATGGCCGAATAAGTTTCTTGGGTCCTATTAATCCTACCAGAATTAGAAGTAGTTGGGTCACGGTGGGACTTGGGTTTTCCAAGTAGGAGACTAGAGCCAATATCCTTGCTTTCCTTCCTTTTTTTTTTTTCCTCTTTCTTTTTTTTTTCGTTCCTTTTGTTTCTATTCTGTCTTCCTCTTTTTTTTTTTTTTTCTGGCTCAATCAGATTTTGCACGACTCAATTCCAGTCCCAAGAAAAGAATTCAGCACAATTCTGGTTTCAAGAACTTCCAAACCAGTCTTTGGTAGGCCAAGATTTTGAAGAAACTTGCTCAAGAAGCTCAAGAACTCACCCAAGGATGTTTTGGTATTCAAGTTTTGCAAGAAAAACAACACAAAAGTTCAAGAACAAGAGTAAACAGGCTCGGCAGCCCCAACAACTAAATTCCAGCAATGACTCCAAGGGCCACAACCAGGTATGCGGCTTTCTCTCCTTTTCTCTTTTTTTTTTTTTGTGACTTTTGCTGGGTTGTTTACACGGCCCCAACAACACAACAACCAACCAGAATGGACCCACTATCTGGACACATATGAATCAGCAATTAACGAAGGGGGAATCTGGACAGATTGCTACAACACAAGATGCGACAAGGAGGGACAGGAACCCTAGCTGCCGCAAAGGTTTTTTTTTTTTTTTTTCCACGGACAGTTTGGGGCTGCTATGACACGCACCACTTGAACAGAAATTTGGTGCAAGAAACGACACCAGACTTGGCCAGATTCGGTGATGGCAACAACGACCCAAGAACAAGACAAATTGTGGAGGTGCAACTATGGGATGCTACGGCACAAATTGACGCAACAAGACACAAAAAGGAATTGCGGACAGATTTCTTTTTTTTTTTTTTTTTTTCAGTTTCGGCTAGGACCAATTGCTGGGCAGAATGGTTGCAATTCGAGTACAAAATTTGGGCAGATTAGAACTAGCAACAATACATGCGACCGACCAGAAATTTGACGCGACCAAGAACAAGAACTAGCGGACAGAATTTTTTTTTTTTTTTTGTTTTTGGACAAGCGATGCAAACAGATTTTGTTTGTGTTTTTTTTTTTTGACTAACAACGGACAGATTTGACCACGGACTCAACAACAAGAACAACGACCAGAATTTCGTGACAACACAAAGAAAGGAAACGGCACAACAAGCAACAATGCTAATGAACAGATTTTTTTTGTAAAACAAGGCAGCGGAAAATAAGGAAAACTAGGACAAGACTACGGATATAACGAAAGATACCTCTACCAAAGCTCTGAAGCCAACTGATACGTTCCTCGATCAACACGTTTCGAGACACGTAGCACGTTTGCCCAAGGATCTAGCGAGGATGTCCAACGCTTGGAATTGCGGGGTCTAGAACCAAACGGACGACACGATATGATTCAAGACGGTGGACGACACTCCGATGAAGGTGAATACTCCAGGGGAATAGGTCGGTAGAACAATCTAGGACAGAACGCAAGACTGCTCAAAACCCTTGCCAAAGCAAGTAAAGGGGTCGAATCTCTCTCTCAAGAAGAATCGAAAATATGCAAAACTTTATTGATAAAACGTCTCCCTAAAACCTTACAAAGCAAGCCTATTTATAGGCTAAAGTGACTAAAACCCTAAAGGGGCTAGGTAAAGGAAAAAGTCGGCCCATGCTCTTGGAACAAGATGGGCCGGCCCATGCTCTTACTTAATCATTAACTAATTGCTAACTAATTGATGGGGCCTAAGGCCTTATTCTCTTGGTGGCCCGCTTGACTCTTCGTGGGCTTGGATCATGGTGTAAATGGCTCGATTGTCTCTCTCCAAGCCCTCAATATCTTTGTGAACTCCATGTTGGTCTTGAACGTTCCTTGAATTGCTTAGCCCGTGCACATGTGACTGGGCCCAATGGTACTTGAACTGGGTCATTGGTGGGCCAAGGTCCGTGCACACATCATCATATGGAAAAGGAAGACTCTTAAAACCGTACTTGAAAGTAGTTCACTTGTGGCCGATAAAACCCTAACTCATACTTCTATATTTTGGGTACAGAGTAAGTAAACATTTGGCGTTTCAAATTGAAGAGGTATCATGTTTTGGAATGGTAAAACGATCATAGTATTTGCCAAACGAAAATATACAAATTCAAATAGAAACTTAGTCCTTGAGCGAAAATTTGGGCAGCACGCCCTTTGTGTTTACCTAATTTTCCAGCCATTTTGGCTTCATTATTTTTCTCATTCAAGCCCAAGTTTATACACAACACAAATGCATTTCAATAGCCGTTCCATAGGCTCAAGACAATACAAGGACATAAATCAACTAATAACAAATGCGGAAATGAAGTTTACAAAAAAAACAGATTTGATAGGGTTTTGCGGAATGGGCACATCCGAGGCTACGCTTATCGGATTGAGGTGAAACTTATACCATTTCGAAGCTAAGAGAAAGGGATACAAGATTGAAGAAGGTCACTCAGTCCAGTTTGTAGTGCAACTAGGTCAAAAGATCAGTATACCAAACCAGCACCGTCAAAACAGGTTTACAAACCGCATTCTCGCTCAAATATCACAAGTCAGGCTCCCTAAGTCCAAATCAAGTGATTCCAAAGCCATCCGAAAACTAAGATACAAGGCTACAATTATTAAGAAGACATCAACAACTAAATCAGAAGCATTCCCAATCAAATTAACCAATTACAGAGGCAATTATCAAGTTCGGGTAGAAACAGGGCAGCAGGGGTAAATCGGTCTTTTCACAGGCTACGTTGCTCTGATTGAGTTGAAATTTTGTAGGCACCTATAAAATATCATTCTATACAACTTTTATGTTTTATGCCAAGCCTAATTCGGCCTCTAACTATGAGTAACAGTACCGGGCAGAACTGAAACATGAAATTCCAGAAATCTGGAAATTTTGGTTTTCAATTGAATTTTCTTCCTTTCCTTGTTCCAATCACTACCAAAGCCCCTTATATAATCTTATATACAACATATACTAACCATACAACAAGTTTAGGCAGAAAATCATCAAACCCTAACTTGCATATATCATCCAAAATCATCACAACAACTTGTATAACTTGTAGTCTAATCAAAACATGAGCTAGATAACATCTTAAACCAGAAATTAAAAGAACAAGAACCATGATCAGATCTTATACCTCAAAACAAAGCTTGAAAGAGTGATACTTCACCACCTTTGGAAATTTTTAGTTCCCCTAGCTTCCCAAGCCCACAACTCACTCTTTAATCGGTTTAGAATTTTGATTCCTCACTTAGATGGTGCAAATCAAGAAGAAAATTGTTTTCTCTTGCTCCCCCTTTCTCTCTCTCTTGTCTCGGCCAAGCTCAAGGAAAAATGAAGAAGAAAGGCTGCTCTATGGTGATTAAAAGGCAAGAAGATTAGGATTAGTCTAAGCCACAAGTTTTGCCAACACTTGGATCAACCACAATCACAAAATTTTCTCTTTCTTCTCCTTGCACTTTTGGCCACAAATTTCGGTCAAAGGCAGCTGGAAATGAGGGGATATTTTGCTCAAATATCAATGAGCTCATGTGGTAAGAAAGTGGTGGTCCAGCGGTGCGTTCAATAGGTAGTGCGCGGTACACGTCGGTTCGCACCGTTTTTCCTTAAATCGCACGTATTAGGGTTTTTACTTCCTATTCACTAACCTTATATCATTGCTTCTAATCACATATTATTTCTCACCTAAAAGTCACTTTTAATCACCAAATTTGATCCTTGCTTCGTACCGAAAAATCATCCGGTGAAAAATCGCGAAAACCCTAATTTGCTCCAGTCTTGAAACCGAAAAGTGAAACCCTACTTTCTAGGTTCATTTGCACTTATTATGGAATTACTGGGTAGTAGGCTATAATAAATGAATAATTTCCAAATAAAAGGCATTTTTGAGAAAAATATAAGAAATTTGCGAGTCCTCACACTCTCTCCCCCTTAAAAGAATTTCGACCTCGAAATTCATACCTTCCGTCGCCTCGGAGGACCCCAGAACTCGGTGCTGATCTACGGCATAAACTTGTGTTGATACCTTTGTTCGGTTTCCTCTTTCATGAATTTGTTTCAGTTTGGTTCCTTCCACTTGTTGAGTACTACCCTCTCGTGGCTGTTTCTTCGGGCAATTGCTAAGTTGATGATTGCTACTCCCACAAATCAAACATTTTCCCCCTTTTCGCCAGCAATCATTCTCAGTGTGATTTGCCTTTCCACAGTATCCACAGGCCAATCGAGGAACTACTGTTGGATCTTCTCGAGAAATGTCCTTTGATCCGATCTGACTTCCTTTCATGGACCTTTCATCGACTGCTCTTAATGTCCAAGGTGGGCGAGGTGAATGGTTCACTTTTTGCACTTTGGAGAGCAGTATCTTTTCTCCAGATTCCTCAGGTATACTGCTGGATGTATCTCTTTTCCGCGTTTGAAAGGCTTTTACTTGGGCTTTCACATCCTCAATTCTTTGGGCCTTCTCAAGAGCCTCTGTAAACGTATTAACTTGAACTGCCGCTAATGCCTCCTGGATTTCCAAATTTAGTCCTTGTATAAATCGTCTTATTCTCCGTCGCTCCGTTACCACCAATTCGGAAGCGAATTTAGACAGTCTAGTAAATTTGGTCTCATATTCAGCCACACTTAGGGTTCCCTGACGCAACCCAATAAATTCGTCATCCCTCCTTTCTTGGACTAAAGGTGGGAGATACTTTTCATTAAATTCCCTTACAAAGTTCGCCCATGTCCATACCGTCTGTTCTCTTTCCCACTTGGCCTTAATTACATTCCACCACGCGCGGGCTGGTCCTTCGAATTGAAATACAGCAAAATTTACTTGTCTTTGCTCCGTGTAATTCAAAGCCGCGAAGATATTAATCATTGCCTCCAACCACTGCTCAGCTATATCTGGATCAGGCCCTCCTTGAAATTTCGGAGGTAGAAACTTTTGGAACCTCTCAAGAGCCTTATCCTCTCCGATCTCAGGATTCCGGGGTTGATTCACTGGCATTTGACCTTGTTGATCTACCAGTCGTGCCAGGATATTTGTCATTTGTTGCATCGCCGTCGCCATTTGATCTCCAGCCTCAACCCTCGGTCCCTGTTCTTGCTCGGCCACTGTTTCTCTTTCTTCTCTCGGTTCTTGAGCTTGCCTAGCTCCACGGCCACGACTAGCTCCACGTCCACGACTACGTCTCCCGTCCATATATATGTTTTCCCCCTCTCTTTTCTTTTCTTTTCCCCCAAAAAGGTAATTTAGTGAATAAACACAGTAAATTGACTACAGTAACAAATTCTAGCATTCCAAATACACAAATCAATATATACGCACATAACACGCCATATCAAGAAGACGGATAAGCAAATACACAAATACATATCAAGTTGGACAGATAACCATGTACACACAGGTATACTAACGTCATGCAGTAACAATATACAGGTAAATCAAAAGGAAAAGGTAAAGTCGTCCCAGTATCAGCCCGTCCGGTCTCTCACGTCACTTACTATCCAAACTAGATGTCCCTGACCTCTTGTGCTCATTCTAGTCAGACAAAGCCTGTTCATGTTCCCAAAATACAAGTCTCAAGTCCTTAGCAGCGCCGTAACTCTAGAGTACTCAGGCACGAGAATCCGAAATAAGATAATTCACATCTCGAGCTGCAGTCCCAAGAGTAAACTATCTACAATCGGAATTCCTACCTGACATACCTATCTATGGTCCTCAGATACCATGAGAAAGATTTAAGACCTATAACATTCGCAATTCATAGCTTCACTTAGTCCTTCATACTTATTCACCACTTAGTCCAGGGTCACTCCGCACAGAGACCACGCGAAGCAGCTATAGGTTTTATCCCTCAATCGCTTAACTTTCAAGTCAAATCGAATCCCACAGTCCGGCATCCTAAACTTCAAGCCCAGGATACACTACAGATATCTGAAGCCTAAGCTCTGATACCACCTGTGACGGCTCCACCTTTCCCTAGGGCGTACCCCAGGGTTCGGCGGACCGCCTGCCCAACTCTCGCCGGGACTCACTCATTCACTACAGTCCTCACTTAAAATCTGAATAAATCACAAGAATAAATAGGGCAACGATCCAGAACTTAAAGCGAAACTTATATACATTGCCATCCCCAAAAGGGAGTGTAAAGATCGAATATACAAAGGTTCTCAATCCTTCATACGTCCAGCCCGTGCCAAGCACTAGGCGAGAACCACTACAAAAGAAACAAAAGAAACAAAAGAACTAGACTGGCTAGTCTATGCTCTCATTCTGCTCGCCGTCCCCTGTTAAGGAAAACAAAACTAAAGGGGTGAGCTAAAAGCTCAGTGAGGTTCCGAACAGATAATCAAACAATCAATTCAATACATTAAACATGGAGTATCAATAATTCAAGAAACATTTACAATGGAAAGCGATAGTAACATTCATTAAAAGGATACGGGCTCACATGGAGCTATTCGTTCGTTCGTTCGTTCTCCAGACATTTCCCCTTATTCCTCCAATTATTTGAAAATTTCCTTTTTGAGAAGTAAACCCTCGTGCCTTCGTTCGTTCATTCATCCCCTTCCGGACGTTGACCGGACTCCACCCATCCGGACGTTGGCCGGACTCCACCCATCCGGACGTAGCCGGACTACAAGGTAATACTCGAATATACCAAATTCACCCAGGGTCACCATATCGCCCGACCGAGTCCGCTTCTGGCTCGAGTCGATCGGTAACGAAGGGCAGGGCCCAGTTCAGCCAAACGGCTTACATTCATGCGCAACTAGCATTTAATCATTTAATCATTGAAAATTTCACATTTATTTAGGTCGAGTGCGATAAAGTACACACTCGCCTAGAAAACTCGTTTTAACAATCATTAAAAGCACTTAACACATTATCAATCAATAATAACAAGCCAATAAGTCAAGGAAATATAACAAACAAAGAACACTCACCTAGTTATGCAAAATAACGTGCAAAATATCCTTCCGGATATTACCCTTAGTCACCAATGAAACCTAAGATTGAACAAGAGAACATATTACAGTTTATCGAGCAAAACATTTAAGGGGAAACGAAGAAACCCGACTAATTAGGAGTAAAACGTGTAAAGATAACTTTCAAGTAAAAATAGGGTTGTTTGGACCCAAGGATGAAAATAACTAGGGTTTCAAAATCAATCGCAAAACCAAGCTCAAAAGGCTTATAGAATTCCAACGGAAAACATTTGACTAACGACAAATCAAAAGACAAATAGATAGGCTAAGAAAATATTCTTTCGGAATCGTAAAGAATCGTTTGTATGACTAAAAGTCACTATATATTCAAGTAGAGGTTATATAACAAGGGTTTTGATGAAAATCATATGATACGTTCCTCGATCAACACGTTTCGAGACACGTAGCACGTTTGCCCAAGGATCTAGCGAGGATGTCCAACGCTTGGAATTGCGGGGTCTAGAACCAAACGGACGACACGATATGATTCAAGACGGTGGACGACACTCCGATGAAGGTGAATACTCCAGGGGAATAGGTCGGTAGAACAATCTAGGACAGAACGCAAGACTGCTCAAAACCCTTGCCAAAGCAAGTAAAGGGGTCGAATCTCTCTCTCAAGAAGAATCGAAAATATGCAAAACTTTATTGATAAAACGTCTCCCTAAAACCTTACAAAGCAAGCCTATTTATAGGCTAAAGTGACTAAAACCCTAAAGGGGCTAGGTAAAGGAAAAAGTCGGCCCATGCTCTTGGAACAAGATGGGCCGGCCCATGCTCTTACTTAATCATTAACTAATTGCTAACTAATTGATGGGGCCTAAGGCCTTATTCTCTTGGTGGCCCGCTTGACTCTTCGTGGGCTTGGATCATGGTGTAAATGGCTCGATTGTCTCTCTCCAAGCCCTCAATATCTTTGTGAACTCCATGTTGGTCTTGAACGTTCCTTGAATTGCTTAGCCCGTGCACATGTGACTGGGCCCAATGGTACTTGAACTGGGTCATTGGTGGGCCAAGGTCCGTGCACACATCAGTCCCCTCCTCTTAAGAAGGATTTGTCCTCAAATCTAGATGGGGATGGAAGATACTAACAAGAGTTAGTAGTATGACAACTCAAATCGATAGTGCGTTTGGAAGTCAGCCACGTTGGGAACAAATGAAAGGTCACGAGCCAAGTTAAATGTCGTTTGGTCAGCTTCATTAGGCTCTCAAACAAGGACATGCGCCAAGATAGGAAAGAGCTTGTGTAAGGCTCGCGAAACTTCCAGGTAGCAATCCAAAGCGCTCTAATCATCCTTCGGCCATGCATTGTTATAGTGTCACCATTCTCATGCACAAGATAAGGATCTTCAGAATGATGCTCATGGGAGCAAGAGAAATTCCAAATCGGGTTTGTCAAGGTGGTATGACTCGTCCCTGGTTGTTGCTGATTTGGCACAACTTGCCTATTTGGAGGTGAAACATTGAACCAATCGGGTTGCACTTCCCTAGAAGTACGAACCAGTGATGTAAGACCAACGTTCGGATCTTTATTGACACATTTGTGGGTATCACCCGACAAAAGTGGCAGCAATGAAGTGAGACGCACTCCATACGAATCATATGAATTTGTGCAAGTTGGAGTTGGTGAAGTAAGCTCGTGGTGACCAGCTTTTGGACTGGTGAAGAAGCACGAACATGCTCCACTTTCAGCAGGAATAAGCACGAAATCGGGTTGCAAGTCCTTAACCATAGTTGAAAAATTTTGGACAGCATTACAACCTACAAAAACAAAATAACCTTCAACTTGAAGCAATTCGGAAATCGGGTAAAGAACTAATGGTACATTATTAACTAGATGGTAAGAAGGTGTAGAGCAAGATGGAAATGAGAAAACTCCCTTTGACACTTCAATATTCCTTCTACCAATTGATTCAACTTGAGATGCCAGTGCTAGTCCTTTACACTTCTCTTTAACACCTACATGAGAGCGACAAGAGTTAGTGCTAGTATCATGCTCAAAATAAGGCAAAGGTGAGGAATAAACCATAGGTAGAGAACAAGCAGTAGAATCTGAAATTTCCCTTTTAAGACGAGCTCGAATCAATCCTCCAATGGTGTGGACGGGTTTGAGTTGACATGGTTCCATGAATTGAGACCAAAGAGATTTAGCTCCTAGAAGACAAACTCCATGGAAACTCGCAAAGTGTCCAAGTGACATGGGAATGGAACATGCCATGACCAACTCTACTTGACTTTGTTTAATCTGCACAAAAGAAGAGGTACTAAACAAAACACATGTTAGCTTGTTAGCAAACAACACGTCCAGACTTTCAACTTTTGCGAACATGGCCAACTCCTCCTCTTTACTCATCAATAAGGCCAAACTATTCTTGCCTTTTCCCACTCCATTTGTCTCGGACCATTGTCCATTCATTGCACTTGAGTTCGGATTATGTTCATGGCTTAGTTGCATCTCATTCATAGAGGGCTCTTCAATCGACGAGGGACTAGGATGAATATTTCCTTTGTTACCACCAGTCGACACATGATTAAGTTGCTCCAAGTGGGAATCCCATACTTGGCTAAGTCTTTCCATCATAGAATCAATCAATGCATTAGTCCGACTTCGGAATTTATCCTTTGATTCACGAAGCTTTGACTCAATTCGAGAATTCTCAAACTCCTCATCTTGATTGTCAAGACACTTCTTAGATGCACCTCGTTTGCTTGAAGTTGACCTCGATTTAGATGCTCTACGCAGACTTCTTTGGTCCTTCTCACACTCATCACAATCTTGTTTATACCTTTCATATACACACAAAGCACGGTGGCGTTGCATCTCCTCCCGGAGTGAATGATACCCACGTTGTGAACTGGATGGCATGGTACTAGAGTACTTGAGAGTAGTCTGCTTGGAGCCCCTCCTCTTGAGAGGCTCATTCTCCAAGAATTCTTGGTTGTATGAGTAAGAGGCAACTCCCCTAGGCATGATTATGTGACCTGCAAAAATGGTTAGCAAAGAAAAGGAATTTTCCTCCCACACACAAGCTCACGTTTGTACACTCGACTCTCGTGTATCACTCAGGCTGATGACACTCTAATGGTCTTACCATTACACTTACGTTGCCGCACAAGGTCCAAGAATTGTTCACCAAGTTTCGCACAAGAGTAACCAACGAGCAAAGATACTTTGGACACACTTGAGATACTGTTTTATGACCTAAATAATGTAGGTGAGCAGCCCAAGATGATCGACACTAGATAAGACACAAAACTCAAAAGCTGAAATTTTGGAATTCCGAGGAAGAACTCTACCCGCACCAATTTCTGGAATTTGTTGGGTTGCTGTTTTCATGCCCTTTTGGTCAGGGTTTTGGGGTATTGTTGGTGTTGTGGTTGGTTGGGTTGGCAAACTGAATTGGTGATTTATGGGCGGTGGGTGCGGCCGAATGTGAAACAGAATCTGAAAGACTGAATGGGTTATTGAATTGTGGGTGGTGAAGGTCGGTCAAGGCTTGGGAAATGAGTTGGTGTTTGGCCGAATGGAAGACTGAATTGGTGATTATATGGCAGTGGAGGTCGGTTGGAGGGAAGCTTGGGTGGTATATTAAGTGGGCTGTGGGGTCTGTTAAGAGCTTTTGGGGGAATGGTTTGGGATGGCCGAATAAGTTTCTTGGGTCCTATTAATCCTACCAGAATTAGAAGTAGTTGGGTCACGGTGGGACTTGGGTTTTCCAAGTAGGAGACTAGAGCCAATATCCTTGCTTTCCTTCCTTTTTTTTTTTTCCTCTTTCTTTTTTTTTTCGTTCCTTTTGTTTCTATTCTGTCTTCCTCTTTTTTTTTTTTTTTCTAGCTCAATCAGATTTTGCACGACTCAATTCCAGTCCCAAGAAAAGAATTCAGCACAATTCTGGTTTCAAGAACTTCCAAACCAGTCTTTGGTAGGCCAAGATTTTGAAGAAACTTGCTCAAGAAGCTCAAGAACTCACCCAAGGATGTTTTGGTATTCAAGTTTTGCAAGAAAAACAACACAAAAGTTCAAGAACAAGAGTAAACAGGCTCGGCAGCCCCAACAACTAAATTCCAGCAATGACTCCAAGGGCCACAACCAGGTATGCGGCTTTCTCTCCTTTTCTCTTTTTTTTTTTTTGTGACTTTTGCTGGGTTGTTTACACGGCCCCAACAACACAACAACCAACCAGAATGGACCCACTATCTGGACACATATGAATCAGCAATTAACGAAGGGGGAATCTGGACAGATTGCTACAACACAAGATGCGACAAGGAGGGACAGGAACCCTAGCTGCCGCAAAGGTTTTTTTTTTTTTTTTTCCACGGACAGTTTGGGGCTGCTATGACACGCACCACTTGAACAGAAATTTGGTGCAAGAAACGACACCAGACTTGGCCAGATTCGGTGATGGCAACAACGACCCAAGAACAAGACAAATTGTGGAGGTGCAACTATGGGATGCTACGGCACAAATTGACGCAACAAGACACAAAAAGGAATTGCGGACAGATTTCTTTTTTTTTTTTTTTTTTTCAGTTTCGGCTAGGACCAATTGCTGGGCAGAATGGTTGCAATTCGAGTACAAAATTTGGGCAGATTAGAACTAGCAACAATACATGCGACCGACCAGAAATTTGACGCGACCAAGAACAAGAACTAGCGGACAGAATTTTTTTTTTTTTTTTGTTTTTGGACAAGCGATGCAAACAGATTTTGTTTGTGTTTTTTTTTTTTGACTAACAACGGACAGATTTGACCACGGACTCAACAACAAGAACAACGACCAGAATTTCGTGACAACACAAAGAAAGGAAACGGCACAACAAGCAACAATGCTAATGAACAGATTTTTTTTGTAAAACAAGGCAGCGGAAAATAAGGAAAACTAGGACAAGACTACGGATATAACGAAAGATACCTCTACCAAAGCTCTGAAGCCAACTGATACGTTCCTCGATCAACACGTTTCGAGACACGTAGCACGTTTGCCCAAGGATCTAGCGAGGATGTCCAACGCTTGGAATTGCGGGGTCTAGAACCAAACGGACGACACGATATGATTCAAGACGGTGGACGACACTCCGATGAAGGTGAATACTCCAGGGGAATAGGTCGGTAGAACAATCTAGGACAGAACGCAAGACTGCTCAAAACCCTTGCCAAAGCAAGTAAAGGGGTCGAATCTCTCTCTCAAGAAGAATCGAAAATATGCAAAACTTTATTGATAAAACGTCTCCCTAAAACCTTACAAAGCAAGCCTATTTATAGGCTAAAGTGACTAAAACCCTAAAGGGGCTAGGTAAAGGAAAAAGTCGGCCCATGCTCTTGGAACAAGATGGGCCGGCCCATGCTCTTACTTAATCATTAACTAATTGCTAACTAATTGATGGGGCCTAAGGCCTTATTCTCTTGGTGGCCCGCTTGACTCTTCGTGGGCTTGGATCATGGTGTAAATGGCTCGATTGTCTCTCTCCAAGCCCTCAATATCTTTGTGAACTCCATGTTGGTCTTGAACGTTCCTTGAATTGCTTAGCCCGTGCACATGTGACTGGGCCCAATGGTACTTGAACTGGGTCATTGGTGGGCCAAGGTCCGTGCACACATCATCATATGGAAAAGGAAGACTCTTAAAACCGTACTTGAAAGTAGTTCACTTGTGGCCGATAAAACCCTAACTCATACTTCTATATTTTGGGTACAGAGTAAGTAAACATTTGGCGTTTCAAATTGAAGAGGTATCATGTTTTGGAATGGTAAAACGATCATAGTATTTGCCAAACGAAAATATACAAATTCAAATAGAAACTTAGTCCTTGAGCGAAAATTTGGGCAGCACGCCCTTTGTGTTTACCTAATTTTCCAGCCATTTTGGCTTCATTATTTTTCTCATTCAAGCCCAAGTTTATACACAACACAAATGCATTTCAATAGCCGTTCCATAGGCTCAAGACAATACAAGGACATAAATCAACTAATAACAAATGCGGAAATGAAGTTTACAAAAAAAACAGATTTGATAGGGTTTTGCGGAATGGGCACATCCGAGGCTACGCTTATCGGATTGAGGTGAAACTTATACCATTTCGAAGCTAAGAGAAAGGGATACAAGATTGAAGAAGGTCACTCAGTCCAGTTTGTAGTGCAACTAGGTCAAAAGATCAGTATACCAAACCAGCACCGTCAAAACAGGTTTACAAACCGCATTCTCGCTCAAATATCACAAGTCAGGCTCCCTAAGTCCAAATCAAGTGATTCCAAAGCCATCCGAAAACTAAGATACAAGGCTACAATTATTAAGAAGACATCAACAACTAAATCAGAAGCATTCCCAATCAAATTAACCAATTACAGAGGCAATTATCAAGTTCGGGTAGAAACAGGGCAGCAGGGGTAAATCGGTCTTTTCACAGGCTACGTTGCTCTGATTGAGTTGAAATTTTGTAGGCACCTATAAAATATCATTCTATACAACTTTTATGTTTTATGCCAAGCCTAATTCGGCCTCTAACTATGAGTAACAGTACCGGGCAGAACTGAAACATGAAATTCCAGAAATCTGGAAATTTTGGTTTTCAATTGAATTTTCTTCCTTTCCTTGTTCCAATCACTACCAAAGCCCCTTATATAATCTTATATACAACATATACAACAAGTTTAGGCAGAAAATCATCAAACCCTAACTTGCATATATCATCCAAAATCATCACAACAACTTGTATAACTTGTAGTCTAATCAAAACATGAGCTAGATAACATCTTAAACCAGAAATTAAAAGAACAAGAACCATGATCAGATCTTATACCTCAAAACAAAGCTTGAAAGAGTGATACTTCACCACCTTTGGAAATTTTTAGTTCCCCTAGCTTCCCAAGCCCACAACTCACTCTTTAATCGGTTTAGAATTTTGATTCCTCACTTAGATGGTGCAAATCAAGAAGAAAATTGTTTTCTCTTGCTCCCCCTTTCTCTCTCTCTTGTCTCGGCCAAGCTCAAGGAAAAATGAAGAAGAAAGGCTGCTCTATGGTGATTAAAAGGCAAGAAGATTAGGATTAGTCTAAGCCACAAGTTTTGCCAACACTTGGATCAACCACAATCACAAAATTTTCTCTTTCTTCTCCTTGCACTTTTGGCCACAAATTTCGGTCAAAGGCAGCTGGAAATGAGGGGATATTTTGCTCAAATATCAATGAGCTCATGTGGTAAGAAAGTGGTGGTCCAGCGGTGCGTTCAATAGGTAGTGCGCGGTACACGTCGGTTCGCACCGTTTTTCCTTAAATCGCACGTATTAGGGTTTTTACTTCCTATTCACTAACCTTATATCATTGCTTCTAATCACATATTATTTCTCACCTAAAAGTCACTTTTAATCACCAAATTTGATCCTTGCTTCGTACCGAAAAATCATCCGGTGAAAAATCGCGAAAACCCTAATTTGCTCCAGTCTTGAAACCGAAAAGTGAAACCCTACTTTCTAGGTTCATTTGCACTTATTATGGAATTACTGGGTAGTAGGCTATAATAAATGAATAATTTCCAAATAAAAGGCATTTTTGAGAAAAATATAAGAAATTTGCGAGTCCTCACACTCTCTCCCCCTTAAAAGAATTTCGACCTCGAAATTCATACCTTCCGTCGCCTCGGAGGACCCCAGAACTCGGTGCTGATCTACGGCATAAACTTGTGTTGATACCTTTGTTCGGTTTCCTCTTTCATGAATTTGTTTCAGTTTGGTTCCTTCCACTTGTTGAGTACTACCCTCTCGTGGCTGTTTCTTCGGGCAATTGCTAAGTTGATGATTGCTACTCCCACAAATCAAACATTTTCCCCCTTTTCGCCAGCAATCATTCTCAGTGTGATTTGCCTTTCCACAGTATCCACAGGCCAATCGAGGAACTACTGTTGGATCTTCTCGAGAAATGTCCTTTGATCCGATCTGACTTCCTTTCATGGACCTTTCATCGACTGCTCTTAATGTCCAAGGTGGGCGAGGTGAATGGTTCACTTTTTGCACTTTGGAGAGCAGTATCTTTTCTCCAGATTCCTCAGGTATACTGCTGGATGTATCTCTTTTCCGCGTTTGAAAGGCTTTTACTTGGGCTTTCACATCCTCAATTCTTTGGGCCTTCTCAAGAGCCTCTGTAAACGTATTAACTTGAACTGCCGCTAATGCCTCCTGGATTTCCAAATTTAGTCCTTGTATAAATCGTCTTATTCTCCGTCGCTCCGTTACCACCAATTCGGAAGCGAATTTAGACAGTCTAGTAAATTTGGTCTCATATTCAGCCACACTTAGGGTTCCCTGACGCAACCCAATAAATTCGTCATCCCTCCTTTCTTGGACTAAAGGTGGGAGATACTTTTCATTAAATTCCCTTACAAAGTTCGCCCATGTCCATACCGTCTGTTCTCTTTCCCACTTGGCCTTAATTACATTCCACCACGCGCGGGCTGGTCCTTCGAATTGAAATACAGCAAAATTTACTTGTCTTTGCTCCGTGTAATTCAAAGCCGCGAAGATATTAATCATTGCCTCCAACCACTGCTCAGCTATATCTGGATCAGGCCCTCCTTGAAATTTCGGAGGTAGAAACTTTTGGAACCTCTCAAGAGCCTTATCCTCTCCGATCTCAGGATTCCGGGGTTGATTCACTGGCATTTGACCTTGTTGATCTACCAGTCGTGCCAGGATATTTGTCATTTGTTGCATCGCCGTCGCCATTTGATCTCCAGCCTCAACCCTCGGTCCCTGTTCTTGCTCGGCCACTGTTTCTCTTTCTTCTCTCGGTTCTTGAGCTTGCCTAGCTCCACGGCCACGACTAGCTCCACGTCCACGACTACGTCTCCCGTCCATATATATGTTTTCCCCCTCTCTTTTCTTTTCTTTTCCCCCAAAAAGGTAATTTAGTGAATAAACACAGTAAATTGACTACAGTAACAAATTCTAGCATTCCAAATACACAAATCAATATATACGCACATAACACGCCATATCAAGAAGACGGATAAGCAAATACACAAATACATATCAAGTTGGACAGATAACCATGTACACACAGGTATACTAACGTCATGCAGTAACAATATACAGGTAAATCAAAAGGAAAAGGTAAAGTCGTCCCAGTATCAGCCCGTCCGGTCTCTCACGTCGCTTACTATCCAAACTAGATGTCCCTGACCTCTTGTGCTCATTCTAGTCAGACAAAGCCTGTTCATGTTCCCAAAATACAAGTCTCAAGTCCTTAGCAGCGCCGTAACTCTAGAGTACTCAGGCACGAGAATCCGAAATAAGATAATTCACATCTCGAGCTGCAGTCCCAAGAGTAAACTATCTACAATCGGAATTCCTACCTGACATACCTATCTATGGTCCTCAGATACCATGAGAAAGATTTAAGACCTATAACATTCGCAATTCATAGCTTCACTTAGTCCTTCATACTTATTCACCACTTAGTCCAGGGTCACTCCGCACAGAGACCACGCGAAGCAGCTATAGGTTTTATCCCTCAATCGCTTAACTTTCAAGTCAAATCGAATCCCACAGTCCGGCATCCTAAACTTCAAGCCCAGGATACACTACAGATATCTGAAGCCTAAGCTCTGATACCACCTGTGACGGCTCCACCTTTCCCTAGGGCGTACCCCAGGGTTCGGCGGACCGCCTGCCCAACTCTCGCCGGGACTCACTCATTCACTACAGTCCTCACTTAAAATCTGAATAAATCACAAGAATAAATAGGGCAACGATCCAGAACTTAAAGCGAAACTTATATACATTGCCATCCCCAAAAGGGAGTGTAAAGATCGAATATACAAAGGTTCTCAATCCTTCATACGTCCAGCCCGTGCCAAGCACTAGGCGAGAACCACTACAAAAGAAACAAAAGAAACAAAAGAACTAGACTGGCTAGTCTATGCTCTCATTCTGCTCGCCGTCCCCTGTTAAGGAAAACAAAACTAAAGGGGTGAGCTAAAAGCTCAGTGAGGTTCCGAACAGATAATCAAACAATCAATTCAATACATTAAACATGGAGTATCAATAATTCAAGAAACATTTACAATGGAAAGCGATAGTAACATTCATTAAAAGGATACGGGCTCACATGGAGCTATTCGTTCGTTCGTTCGTTCTCCAGACATTTCCCCTTATTCCTCCAATTATTTGAAAATTTCCTTTTTGAGAAGTAAACCCTCGTGCCTTCGTTCGTTCATTCATCCCCTTCCGGACGTTGACCGGACTCCACCCATCCGGACGTTGGCCGGACTCCACCCATCCGGACGTAGCCGGACTACAAGGTAATACTCGAATATACCAAATTCACCCAGGGTCACCATATCGCCCGACCGAGTCCGCTTCTGGCTCGAGTCGATCGGTAACGAAGGGCAGGGCCCAGTTCAGCCAAACGGCTTACATTCATGCGCAACTAGCATTTAATCATTTAATCATTGAAAATTTCACATTTATTTAGGTCGAGTGCGATAAAGTACACACTCGCCTAGAAAACTCGTTTTAACAATCATTAAAAGCACTTAACACATTATCAATCAATAATAACAAGCCAATAAGTCAAGGAAATATAACAAACAAAGAACACTCACCTAGTTATGCAAAATAACGTGCAAAATATCCTTCCGGATATTACCCTTAGTCACCAATGAAACCTAAGATTGAACAAGAGAACATATTACAGTTTATCGAGCAAAACATTTAAGGGGAAACGAAGAAACCCGACTAATTAGGAGTAAAACGTGTAAAGATAACTTTCAAGTAAAAATAGGGTTGTTTGGACCCAAGGATGAAAATAACTAGGGTTTCAAAATCAATCGCAAAACCAAGCTCAAAAGGCTTATAGAATTCCAACGGAAAACATTTGACTAACGACAAATCAAAAGACAAATAGATAGGCTAAGAAAATATTCTTTCGGAATCGTAAAGAATCGTTTGTATGACTAAAAGTCACTATATATTCAAGTAGAGGTTATATAACAAGGGTTTTGATGAAAATCATATGGAAAAGGAAGACTCTTAAAACCGTACTTGAAAGTAGTTCACTTGTGGCCGATAAAACCCTAACTCATACTTCTATATTTTGGGTACAGAGTAAGTAAACATTTGGCGTTTCAAATTGAAGAGGTATCATGTTTTGGAATGGTAAAACGATCATAGTATTTGCCAAACGAAAATATACAAATTCAAATAGAAACTTAGTCCTTGAGCGAAAATTTGGGCAGCACGCCCTTTGTGTTTACCTAATTTTCCAGCCATTTTGGCTTCATTATTTTTCTCATTCAAGCCCAAGTTTATACACAACACAAATGCATTTCAATAGCCGTTCCATAGGCTCAAGACAATACAAGGACATAAATCAACTAATAACAAATGCGGAAATGAAGTTTACAAAAAAAACAGATTTGATAGGGTTTTGCGGAATGGGCACATCCGAGGCTACGCTTATCGGATTGAGGTGAAACTTATACCATTTCGAAGCTAAGAGAAAGGGATACAAGATTGAAGAAGGTCACTCAGTCCAGTTTGTAGTGCAACTAGGTCAAAAGATCAGTATACCAAACCAGCACCGTCAAAACAGGTTTACAAACCGCATTCTCGCTCAAATATCACAAGTCAGGCTCCCTAAGTCCAAATCAAGTGATTCCAAAGCCATCCGAAAACTAAGATACAAGGCTACAATTATTAAGAAGACATCAACAACTAAATCAGAAGCATTCCCAATCAAATTAACCAATTACAGAGGCAATTATCAAGTTCGGGTAGAAACAGGGCAGCAGGGGTAAATCGGTCTTTTCACAGGCTACGTTGCTCTGATTGAGTTGAAATTTTGTAGGCACCTATAAAACATCATTCTATACAACTTTTATGTTTTATGCCAAGCCTAATTCGGCCTCTAACTATGAGTAACAGTACCGGGCAGAACTGAAACATGAAATTCCAGAAATCTGGAAATTTTGGTTTTCAATTGAATTTTCTTCCTTTCCTTGTTCCAATCACTACCAAAGCCCCTTATATAATCTTATATACAACATATACTAACCATACAACAAGTTTAGGCAGAAAATCATCAAACCCTAACTTGCATATATCATCCAAAATCATCACAACAACTTGTATAACTTGTAGTCTAATCAAAACATGAGCTAGATAACATCTTAAACCAGAAATTAAAAGAACAAGAACCATGATCAGATCTTATACCTCAAAACAAAGCTTGAAAGAGTGATACTTCACCACCTTTGGAAATTTTTAGTTCCCCTAGCTTCCCAAGCCCACAACTCACTCTTTAATCGGTTTAGAATTTTGATTCCTCACTTAGATGGTGCAAATCAAGAAGAAAATTGTTTTCTCTTGCTCCCCCTTTCTCTCTCTCTTGTCTCGGCCAAGCTCAAGGAAAAATGAAGAAGAAAGGCTGCTCTATGGTGATTAAAAGGCAAGAAGATTAGGATTAGTCTAAGCCACAAGTTTTGCCAACACTTGGATCAACCACAATCACAAAATTTTCTCTTTCTTCTCCTTGCACTTTTGGCCACAAATTTCGGTCAAAGGCAGCTGGAAATGAGGGGATATTTTGCTCAAATATCAATGAGCTCATGTGGTAAGAAAGTGGTGGTCCAGCGGTGCGTTCAATAGGTAGTGCGCGGTACACGTCGGTTCGCACCGTTTTTCCTTAAATCGCACGTATTAGGGTTTTTACTTCCTATTCACTAACCTTATATCATTGCTTCTAATCACATATTATTTCTCACCTAAAAGTCACTTTTAATCACCAAATTTGATCCTTGCTTCGTACCGAAAAATCATCCGGTGAAAAATCGCGAAAACCCTAATTTGCTCCAGTCTTGAAACCGAAAAGTGAAACCCTACTTTCTAGGTTCATTTGCACTTATTATGGAATTACTGGGTAGTAGGCTATAATAAATGAATAATTTCCAAATAAAAGGCATTTTTGAGAAAAATATAAGAAATTTGCGAGTCCTCACACTCTCTCCCCCTTAAAAGAATTTCGACCTCGAAATTCATACCTTCCGTCGCCTCGGAGGACCCCAGAACTCGGTGCTGATCTACGGCATAAACTTGTGTTGATACCTTTGTTCGGTTTCCTCTTTCATGAATTTGTTTCAGTTTGGTTCCTTCCACTTGTTGAGTACTACCCTCTCGTGGCTGTTTCTTCGGGCAATTGCTAAGTTGATGATTGCTACTCCCACAAATCAAACATTTTCCCCCTTTTCGCCAGCAATCATTCTCAGTGTGATTTGCCTTTCCACAGTATCCACAGGCCAATCGAGGAACTACTGTTGGATCTTCTCGAGAAATGTCCTTTGATCCGATCTGACTTCCTTTCATGGACCTTTCATCGACTGCTCTTAATGTCCAAGGTGGGCGAGGTGAATGGTTCACTTTTTGCACTTTGGAGAGCAGTATCTTTTCTCCAGATTCCTCAGGTATACTGCTGGATGTATCTCTTTTCCGCGTTTGAAAGGCTTTTACTTGGGCTTTCACATCCTCAATTCTTTGGGCCTTCTCAAGAGCCTCTGTAAACGTATTAACTTGAACTGCCGCTAATGCCTCCTGGATTTCCAAATTTAGTCCTTGTATAAATCGTCTTATTCTCCGTCGCTCCGTTACCACCAATTCGGAAGCGAATTTAGACAGTCTAGTAAATTTGGTCTCATATTCAGCCACACTTAGGGTTCCCTGACGCAACCCAATAAATTCGTCATCCCTCCTTTCTTGGACTAAAGGTGGGAGATACTTTTCATTAAATTCCCTTACAAAGTTCGCCCATGTCCATACCGTCTGTTCTCTTTCCCACTTGGCCTTAATTACATTCCACCACGCGCGGGCTGGTCCTTCGAATTGAAATACAGCAAAATTTACTTGTCTTTGCTCCGTGTAATTCAAAGCCGCGAAGATATTAATCATTGCCTCCAACCACTGCTCAGCTATATCTGGATCAGGCCCTCCTTGAAATTTCGGAGGTAGAAACTTTTGGAACCTCTCAAGAGCCTTATCCTCTCCGATCTCAGGATTCCGGGGTTGATTCACTGGCATTTGACCTTGTTGATCTACCAGTCGTGCCAGGATATTTGTCATTTGTTGCATCGCCGTCGCCATTTGATCTCCAGCCTCAACCCTCGGTCCCTGTTCTTGCTCGGCCACTGTTTCTCTTTCTTCTCTCGGTTCTTGAGCTTGCCTAGCTCCACGGCCACGACTAGCTCCACGTCCACGACTACGTCTCCCGTCCATATATATGTTTTCCCCCTCTCTTTTCTTTTCTTTTCCCCCAAAAAGGTAATTTAGTGAATAAACACAGTAAATTGACTACAGTAACAAATTCTAGCATTCCAAATACACAAATCAATATATACGCACATAACACGCCATATCAAGAAGACGGATAAGCAAATACACAAATACATATCAAGTTGGACAGATAACCATGTACACACAGGTATACTAACGTCATGCAGTAACAATATACAGGTAAATCAAAAGGAAAAGGTAAAGTCGTCCCAGTATCAGCCCGTCCGGTCTCTCACGTCACTTACTATCCAAACTAGATGTCCCTGACCTCTTGTGCTCATTCTAGTCAGACAAAGCCTGTTCATGTTCCCAAAATACAAGTCTCAAGTCCTTAGCAGCGCCGTAACTCTAGAGTACTCAGGCACGAGAATCCGAAATAAGATAATTCACATCTCGAGCTGCAGTCCCAAGAGTAAACTATCTACAATCGGAATTCCTACCTGACATACCTATCTATGGTCCTCAGATACCATGAGAAAGATTTAAGACCTATAACATTCGCAATTCATAGCTTCACTTAGTCCTTCATACTTATTCACCACTTAGTCCAGGGTCACTCCGCACAGAGACCACGCGAAGCAGCTATAGGTTTTATCCCTCAATCGCTTAACTTTCAAGTCAAATCGAATCCCACAGTCCGGCATCCTAAACTTCAAGCCCAGGATACACTACAGATATCTGAAGCCTAAGCTCTGATACCACCTGTGACGGCTCCACCTTTCCCTAGGGCGTACCCCAGGGTTCGGCGGACCGCCTGCCCAACTCTCGCCGGGACTCACTCATTCACTACAGTCCTCACTTAAAATCTGAATAAATCACAAGAATAAATAGGGCAACGATCCAGAACTTAAAGCGAAACTTATATACATTGCCATCCCCAAAAGGGAGTGTAAAGATCGAATATACAAAGGTTCTCAATCCTTCATACGTCCAGCCCGTGCCAAGCACTAGGCGAGAACCACTACAAAAGAAACAAAAGAAACAAAAGAACTAGACTGGCTAGTCTATGCTCTCATTCTGCTCGCCGTCCCCTGTTAAGGAAAACAAAACTAAAGGGGTGAGCTAAAAGCTCAGTGAGGTTCCGAACAGATAATCAAACAATCAATTCAATACATTAAACATGGAGTATCAATAATTCAAGAAACATTTACAATGGAAAGCGATAGTAACATTCATTAAAAGGATACGGGCTCACATGGAGCTATTCGTTCGTTCGTTCGTTCTCCAGACATTTCCCCTTATTCCTCCAATTATTTGAAAATTTCCTTTTTGAGAAGTAAACCCTCGTGCCTTCGTTCGTTCATTCATCCCCTTCCGGACGTTGACCGGACTCCACCCATCCGGACGTTGGCCGGACTCCACCCATCCGGACGTAGCCGGACTACAAGGTAATACTCGAATATACCAAATTCACCCAGGGTCACCATATCGCCCGACCGAGTCCGCTTCTGGCTCGAGTCGATCGGTAACGAAGGGCAGGGCCCAGTTCAGCCAAACGGCTTACATTCATGCGCAACTAGCATTTAATCATTTAATCATTGAAAATTTCACATTTATTTAGGTCGAGTGCGATAAAGTACACACTCGCCTAGAAAACTCGTTTTAACAATCATTAAAAGCACTTAACACATTATCAATCAATAATAACAAGCCAATAAGTCAAGGAAATATAACAAACAAAGAACACTCACCTAGTTATGCAAAATAACGTGCAAAATATCCTTCCGGATATTACCCTTAGTCACCAATGAAACCTAAGATTGAACAAGAGAACATATTACAGTTTATCGAGCAAAACATTTAAGGGGAAACGAAGAAACCCGACTAATTAGGAGTAAAACGTGTAAAGATAACTTTCAAGTAAAAATAGGGTTGTTTGGACCCAAGGATGAAAATAACTAGGGTTTCAAAATCAATCGCAAAACCAAGCTCAAAAGGCTTATAGAATTCCAACGGAAAACATTTGACTAACGACAAATCAAAAGACAAATAGATAGGCTAAGAAAATATTCTTTCGGAATCGTAAAGAATCGTTTGTATGACTAAAAGTCACTATATATTCAAGTAGAGGTTATATAACAAGGGTTTTGATGAAAATCATATGATACGTTCCTCGATCAACACGTTTCGAGACACGTAGCACGTTTGCCCAAGGATCTAGCGAGGATGTCCAACGCTTGGAATTGCGGGGTCTAGAACCAAACGGACGACACGATATGATTCAAGACGGTGGACGACACTCCGATGAAGGTGAATACTCCAGGGGAATAGGTCGGTAGAACAATCTAGGACAGAACGCAAGACTGCTCAAAACCCTTGCCAAAGCAAGTAAAGGGGTCGAATCTCTCTCTCAAGAAGAATCGAAAATATGCAAAACTTTATTGATAAAACGTCTCCCTAAAACCTTACAAAGCAAGCCTATTTATAGGCTAAAGTGACTAAAACCCTAAAGGGGCTAGGTAAAGGAAAAAGTCGGCCCATGCTCTTGGAACAAGATGGGCCGGCCCATGCTCTTACTTAATCATTAACTAATTGCTAACTAATTGATGGGGCCTAAGGCCTTATTCTCTTGGTGGCCCGCTTGACTCTTCGTGGGCTTGGATCATGGTGTAAATGGCTCGATTGTCTCTCTCCAAGCCCTCAATATCTTTGTGAACTCCATGTTGGTCTTGAACGTTCCTTGAATTGCTTAGCCCGTGCACATGTGACTGGGCCCAATGGTACTTGAACTGGGTCATTGGTGGGCCAAGGTCCGTGCACACATCAGTCCCCTCCTCTTAAGAAGGATTTGTCCTCAAATCTAGATGGGGATGGAAGATACTAACAAGAGTTAGTAGTATGACAACTCAAATCGATAGTGCGTTTGGAAGTCAGCCACGTTGGGAACAAATGAAAGGTCACGAGCCAAGTTAAATGTCGTTTGGTCAGCTTCATTAGGCTCTCAAACAAGGACATGCGCCAAGATAGGAAAGAGCTTGTGTAAGGCTCGCGAAACTTCCAGGTAGCAATCCAAAGCGCTCTAATCATCCTTCGGCCATGCATTGTTATAGTGTCACCATTCTCATGCACAAGATAAGGATCTTCAGAATGATGCTCATGGGAGCAAGAGAAATTCCAAATCGGGTTTGTCAAGGTGGTATGACTCGTCCCTGGTTGTTGCTGATTTGGCACAACTTGCCTATTTGGAGGTGAAACATTGAACCAATCGGGTTGCACTTCCCTAGAAGTACGAACCAGTGATGTAAGACCAACGTTCGGATCTTTATTGACACATTTGTGGGTATCACCCGACAAAAGTGGCAGCAATGAAGTGAGACGCACTCCATACGAATCATATGAATTTGTGCAAGTTGGAGTTGGTGAAGTAAGCTCGTGGTGACCAGCTTTTGGACTGGTGAAGAAGCACGAACATGCTCCACTTTCAGCAGGAATAAGCACGAAATCGGGTTGCAAGTCCTTAACCATAGTTGAAAAATTTTGGACAGCATTACAACCTACAAAAACAAAATAACCTTCAACTTGAAGCAATTCGGAAATCGGGTAAAGAACTAATGGTACATTATTAACTAGATGGTAAGAAGGTGTAGAGCAAGATGGAAATGAGAAAACTCCCTTTGACACTTCAATATTCCTTCTACCAATTGATTCAACTTGAGATGCCAGTGCTAGTCCTTTACACTTCTCTTTAACACCTACATGAGAGCGACAAGAGTTAGTGCTAGTATCATGCTCAAAATAAGGCAAAGGTGAGGAATAAACCATAGGTAGAGAACAAGCAGTAGAATCTGAAATTTCCCTTTTAAGACGAGCTCGAATCAATCCTCCAATGGTGTGGACGGGTTTGAGTTGACATGGTTCCATGAATTGAGACCAAAGAGATTTAGCTCCTAGAAGACAAACTCCATGGAAACTCGCAAAGTGTCCAAGTGACATGGGAATGGAACATGCCATGACCAACTCTACTTGACTTTGTTTAATCTGCACAAAAGAAGAGGTACTAAACAAAACACATGTTAGCTTGTTAGCAAACAACACGTCCAGACTTTCAACTTTTGCGAACATGGCCAACTCCTCCTCTTTACTCATCAATAAGGCCAAACTATTCTTGCCTTTTCCCACTCCATTTGTCTCGGACCATTGTCCATTCATTGCACTTGAGTTCGGATTATGTTCATGGCTTAGTTGCATCTCATTCATAGAGGGCTCTTCAATCGACGAGGGACTAGGATGAATATTTCCTTTGTTACCACCAGTCGACACATGATTAAGTTGCTCCAAGTGGGAATCCCATACTTGGCTAAGTCTTTCCATCATAGAATCAATCAATGCATTAGTCCGACTTCGGAATTTATCCTTTGATTCACGAAGCTTTGACTCAATTCGAGAATTCTCAAACTCCTCATCTTGATTGTCAAGACACTTCTTAGATGCACCTCGTTTGCTTGAAGTTGACCTCGATTTAGATGCTCTACGCAGACTTCTTTGGTCCTTCTCACACTCATCACAATCTTGTTTATACCTTTCATATACACACAAAGCACGGTGGCGTTGCATCTCCTCCCGGAGTGAATGATACCCACGTTGTGAACTGGATGGCATGGTACTAGAGTACTTGAGAGTAGTCTGCTTGGAGCCCCTCCTCTTGAGAGGCTCATTCTCCAAGAATTCTTGGTTGTATGAGTAAGAGGCAACTCCCCTAGGCATGATTATGTGACCTGCAAAAATGGTTAGCAAAGAAAAGGAATTTTCCTCCCACACACAAGCTCACGTTTGTACACTCGACTCTCGTGTATCACTCAGGCTGATGACACTCTAATGGTCTTACCATTACACTTACGTTGCCGCACAAGGTCCAAGAATTGTTCACCAAGTTTCGCACAAGAGTAACCAACGAGCAAAGATACTTTGGACACACTTGAGATACTGTTTTATGACCTAAATAATGTAGGTGAGCAGCCCAAGATGATCGACACTAGATAAGACACAAAACTCAAAAGCTGAAATTTTGGAATTCCGAGGAAGAACTCTACCCGCACCAATTTCTGGAATTTGTTGGGTTGCTGTTTTCATGCCCTTTTGGTCAGGGTTTTGGGGTATTGTTGGTGTTGTGGTTGGTTGGGTTGGCAAACTGAATTGGTGATTTATGGGCGGTGGGTGCGGCCGAATGTGAAACAGAATCTGAAAGACTGAATGGGTTATTGAATTGTGGGTGGTGAAGGTCGGTCAAGGCTTGGGAAATGAGTTGGTGTTTGGCCGAATGGAAGACTGAATTGGTGATTATATGGCAGTGGAGGTCGGTTGGAGGGAAGCTTGGGTGGTATATTAAGTGGGCTGTGGGGTCTGTTAAGAGCTTTTGGGGGAATGGTTTGGGATGGCCGAATAAGTTTCTTGGGTCCTATTAATCCTACCAGAATTAGAAGTAGTTGGGTCACGGTGGGACTTGGGTTTTCCAAGTAGGAGACTAGAGCCAATATCCTTGCTTTCCTTCCTTTTTTTTTTTTCCTCTTTCTTTTTTTTTTCGTTCCTTTTGTTTCTATTCTGTCTTCCTCTTTTTTTTTTTTTTCTAGCTCAATCAGATTTTGCACGACTCAATTCCAGTCCCAAGAAAAGAATTCAGCACAATTCTGGTTTCAAGAACTTCCAAACCAGTCTTTGGTAGGCCAAGATTTTGAAGAAACTTGCTCAAGAAGCTCAAGAACTCACCCAAGGATGTTTTGGTATTCAAGTTTTGCAAGAAAAACAACACAAAAGTTCAAGAACAAGAGTAAACAGGCTCGGCAGCCCCAACAACTAAATTCCAGCAATGACTCCAAGGGCCACAACCAGGTATGCGGCTTTCTCTCCTTTTCTCTTTTTTTTTTTTTGTGACTTTTGCTGGGTTGTTTACACGGCCCCAACAACACAACAACCAACCAGAATGGACCCACTATCTGGACACATATGAATCAGCAATTAACGAAGGGGGAATCTGGACAGATTGCTACAACACAAGATGCGACAAGGAGGGACAGGAACCCTAGCTGCCGCAAAGGTTTTTTTTTTTTTTTTTCCACGGACAGTTTGGGGCTGCTATGACACGCACCACTTGAACAGAAATTTGGTGCAAGAAACGACACCAGACTTGGCCAGATTCGGTGATGGCAACAACGACCCAAGAACAAGACAAATTGTGGAGGTGCAACTATGGGATGCTACGGCACAAATTGACGCAACAAGACACAAAAAGGAATTGCGGACAGATTTCTTTTTTTTTTTTTTTTTTTCAGTTTCGGCTAGGACCAATTGCTGGGCAGAATGGTTGCAATTCGAGTACAAAATTTGGGCAGATTAGAACTAGCAACAATACATGCGACCGACCAGAAATTTGACGCGACCAAGAACAAGAACTAGCGGACAGAATTTTTTTTTTTTTTTTGTTTTTGGACAAGCGATGCAAACAGATTTTGTTTGTGTTTTTTTTTTTTGACTAACAACGGACAGATTTGACCACGGACTCAACAACAAGAACAACGACCAGAATTTCGTGACAACACAAAGAAAGGAAACGGCACAACAAGCAACAATGCTAATGAACAGATTTTTTTTGTAAAACAAGGCAGCGGAAAATAAGGAAAACTAGGACAAGACTACGGATATAACGAAAGATACCTCTACCAAAGCTCTGAAGCCAACTGATACGTTCCTCGATCAACACGTTTCGAGACACGTAGCACGTTTGCCCAAGGATCTAGCGAGGATGTCCAACGCTTGGAATTGCGGGGTCTAGAACCAAACGGACGACACGATATGATTCAAGACGGTGGACGACACTCCGATGAAGGTGAATACTCCAGGGGAATAGGTCGGTAGAACAATCTAGGACAGAACGCAAGACTGCTCAAAACCCTTGCCAAAGCAAGTAAAGGGGTCGAATCTCTCTCTCAAGAAGAATCGAAAATATGCAAAACTTTATTGATAAAACGTCTCCCTAAAACCTTACAAAGCAAGCCTATTTATAGGCTAAAGTGACTAAAACCCTAAAGGGGCTAGGTAAAGGAAAAAGTCGGCCCATGCTCTTGGAACAAGATGGGCCGGCCCATGCTCTTACTTAATCATTAACTAATTGCTAACTAATTGATGGGGCCTAAGGCCTTATTCTCTTGGTGGCCCGCTTGACTCTTCGTGGGCTTGGATCATGGTGTAAATGGCTCGATTGTCTCTCTCCAAGCCCTCAATATCTTTGTGAACTCCATGTTGGTCTTGAACGTTCCTTGAATTGCTTAGCCCGTGCACATGTGACTGGGCCCAATGGTACTTGAACTGGGTCATTGGTGGGCCAAGGTCCGTGCACACATCATCATATGGAAAAGGAAGACTCTTAAAACCGTACTTGAAAGTAGTTCACTTGTGGCCGATAAAACCCTAACTCATACTTCTATATTTTGGGTACAGAGTAAGTAAACATTTGGCGTTTCAAATTGAAGAGGTATCATGTTTTGGAATGGTAAAACGATCATAGTATTTGCCAAACGAAAATATACAAATTCAAATAGAAACTTAGTCCTTGAGCGAAAATTTGGGCAGCACGCCCTTTGTGTTTACCTAATTTTCCAGCCATTTTGGCTTCATTATTTTTCTCATTCAAGCCCAAGTTTATACACAACACAAATGCATTTCAATAGCCGTTCCATAGGCTCAAGACAATACAAGGACATAAATCAACTAATAACAAATGCGGAAATGAAGTTTACAAAAAAAACAGATTTGATAGGGTTTTGCGGAATGGGCACATCCGAGGCTACGCTTATCGGATTGAGGTGAAACTTATACCATTTCGAAGCTAAGAGAAAGGGATACAAGATTGAAGAAGGTCACTCAGTCCAGTTTGTAGTGCAACTAGGTCAAAAGATCAGTATACCAAACCAGCACCGTCAAAACAGGTTTACAAACCGCATTCTCGCTCAAATATCACAAGTCAGGCTCCCTAAGTCCAAATCAAGTGATTCCAAAGCCATCCGAAAACTAAGATACAAGGCTACAATTATTAAGAAGACATCAACAACTAAATCAGAAGCATTCCCAATCAAATTAACCAATTACAGAGGCAATTATCAAGTTCGGGTAGAAACAGGGCAGCAGGGGTAAATCGGTCTTTTCACAGGCTACGTTGCTCTGATTGAGTTGAAATTTTGTAGGCACCTATAAAATATCATTCTATACAACTTTTATGTTTTATGCCAAGCCTAATTCGGCCTCTAACTATGAGTAACAGTACCGGGCAGAACTGAAACATGAAATTCCAGAAATCTGGAAATTTTGGTTTTCAATTGAATTTTCTTCCTTTCCTTGTTCCAATCACTACCAAAGCCCCTTATATAATCTTATATACAACATATACTAACCATACAACAAGTTTAGGCAGAAAATCATCAAACCCTAACTTGCATATATCATCCAAAATCATCACAACAACTTGTATAACTTGTAGTCTAATCAAAACATGAGCTAGATAACATCTTAAACCAGAAATTAAAAGAACAAGAACCATGATCAGATCTTATACCTCAAAACAAAGCTTGAAAGAGTGATACTTCACCACCTTTGGAAATTTTTAGTTCCCCTAGCTTCCCAAGCCCACAACTCACTCTTTAATCGGTTTAGAATTTTGATTCCTCACTTAGATGGTGCAAATCAAGAAGAAAATTGTTTTCTCTTGCTCCCCCTTTCTCTCTCTCTTGTCTCGGCCAAGCTCAAGGAAAAATGAAGAAGAAAGGCTGCTCTATGGTGATTAAAAGGCAAGAAGATTAGGATTAGTCTAAGCCACAAGTTTTGCCAACACTTGGATCAACCACAATCACAAAATTTTCTCTTTCTTCTCCTTGCACTTTTGGCCACAAATTTCGGTCAAAGGCAGCTGGAAATGAGGGGATATTTTGCTCAAATATCAATGAGCTCATGTGGTAAGAAAGTGGTGGTCCAGCGGTGCGTTCAATAGGTAGTGCGCGGTACACGTCGGTTCGCACCGTTTTTCCTTAAATCGCACGTATTAGGGTTTTTACTTCCTATTCACTAACCTTATATCATTGCTTCTAATCACATATTATTTCTCACCTAAAAGTCACTTTTAATCACCAAATTTGATCCTTGCTTCGTACCGAAAAATCATCCGGTGAAAAATCGCGAAAACCCTAATTTGCTCCAGTCTTGAAACCGAAAAGTGAAACCCTACTTTCTAGGTTCATTTGCACTTATTATGGAATTACTGGGTAGTAGGCTATAATAAATGAATAATTTCCAAATAAAAGGCATTTTTGAGAAAAATATAAGAAATTTGCGAGTCCTCACACTCTCTCCCCCTTAAAAGAATTTCGACCTCGAAATTCATACCTTCCGTCGCCTCGGAGGACCCCAGAACTCGGTGCTGATCTACGGCATAAACTTGTGTTGATACCTTTGTTCGGTTTCCTCTTTCATGAATTTGTTTCAGTTTGGTTCCTTCCACTTGTTGAGTACTACCCTCTCGTGGCTGTTTCTTCGGGCAATTGCTAAGTTGATGATTGCTACTCCCACAAATCAAACATTTTCCCCCTTTTCGCCAGCAATCATTCTCAGTGTGATTTGCCTTTCCACAGTATCCACAGGCCAATCGAGGAACTACTGTTGGATCTTCTCGAGAAATGTCCTTTGATCCGATCTGACTTCCTTTCATGGACCTTTCATCGACTGCTCTTAATGTCCAAGGTGGGCGAGGTGAATGGTTCACTTTTTGCACTTTGGAGAGCAGTATCTTTTCTCCAGATTCCTCAGGTATACTGCTGGATGTATCTCTTTTCCGCGTTTGAAAGGCTTTTACTTGGGCTTTCACATCCTCAATTCTTTGGGCCTTCTCAAGAGCCTCTGTAAACGTATTAACTTGAACTGCCGCTAATGCCTCCTGGATTTCCAAATTTAGTCCTTGTATAAATCGTCTTATTCTCCGTCGCTCCGTTACCACCAATTCGGAAGCGAATTTAGACAGTCTAGTAAATTTGGTCTCATATTCAGCCACACTTAGGGTTCCCTGACGCAACCCAATAAATTCGTCATCCCTCCTTTCTTGGACTAAAGGTGGGAGATACTTTTCATTAAATTCCCTTACAAAGTTCGCCCATGTCCATACCGTCTGTTCTCTTTCCCACTTGGCCTTAATTACATTCGACCACGCGCGGGCTGGTCCTTCGAATTGAAATACAGCAAAATTTACTTGTCTTTGCTCCGTGTAATTCAAAGCCGCGAAGATATTAATCATTGCCTCCAACCACTGCTCAGCTATATCTGGATCAGGCCCTCCTTGAAATTTCGGAGGTAGAAACTTTTGGAACCTCTCAAGAGCCTTATCCTCTCCGATCTCAGGATTCCGGGGTTGATTCACTGGCATTTGACCTTGTTGATCTACCAGTCGTGCCAGGATATTTGTCATTTGTTGCATCGCCGTCGCCATTTGATCTCCAGCCTCAACCCTCGGTCCCTGTTCTTGCTCGGCCACTGTTTCTCTTTCTTCTCTCGGTTCTTGAGCTTGCCTAGCTCCACGGCCACGACTAGCTCCACGTCCACGACTACGTCTCCCGTCCATATATATGTTTTCCCCCTCTCTTTTCTTTTCTTTTCCCCCAAAAAGGTAATTTAGTGAATAAACACAGTAAATTGACTACAGTAACAAATTCTAGCATTCCAAATACACAAATCAATATATACGCACATAACACGCCATATCAAGAAGACGGATAAGCAAATACACAAATACATATCAAGTTGGACAGATAACCATGTACACACAGGTATACTAACGTCATGCAGTAACAATATACAGGTAAATCAAAAGGAAAAGGTAAAGTCGTCCCAGTATCAGCCCGTCCGGTCTCTCACGTCGCTTACTATCCAAACTAGATGTCCCTGACCTCTTGTGCTCATTCTAGTCAGACAAAGCCTGTTCATGTTCCCAAAATACAAGTCTCAAGTCCTTAGCAGCGCCGTAACTCTAGAGTACTCAGGCACGAGAATCCGAAATAAGATAATTCACATCTCGAGCTGCAGTCCCAAGAGTAAACTATCTACAATCGGAATTCCTACCTGACATACCTATCTATGGTCCTCAGATACCATGAGAAAGATTTAAGACCTATAACATTCGCAATTCATAGCTTCACTTAGTCCTTCATACTTATTCACCACTTAGTCCAGGGTCACTCCGCACAGAGACCACGCGAAGCAGCTATAGGTTTTATCCCTCAATCGCTTAACTTTCAAGTCAAATCGAATCCCACAGTCCGGCATCCTAAACTTCAAGCCCAGGATACACTACAGATATCTGAAGCCTAAGCTCTGATACCACCTGTGACGGCTCCACCTTTCCCTAGGGCGTACCCCAGGGTTCGGCGGACCGCCTGCCCAACTCTCGCCGGGACTCACTCATTCACTACAGTCCTCACTTAAAATCTGAATAAATCACAAGAATAAATAGGGCAACGATCCAGAACTTAAAGCGAAACTTATATACATTGCCATCCCCAAAAAGGAGTGTAAAGATCGAATATACAAAGGTTCTCAATCCTTCATACGTCCAGCCCGTGCCAAGCACTAGGCGAGAACCACTACAAAAGAAACAAAAGAAACAAAAGAACTAGACTGGCTAGTCTATGCTCTCATTCTGCTCGCCGTCCCCTGTTAAGGAAAACAAAACTAAAGGGGTGAGCTAAAAGCTCAGTGAGGTTCCGAACAGATAATCAAACAATCAATTCAATACATTAAACATGGAGTATCAATAATTCAAGAAACATTTACAATGGAAAGCGATAGTAACATTCATTAAAAGGATACGGGCTCACATGGAGCTATTCGTTCGTTCGTTCGTTCGTTCTCCAGACATTTCCCCTTATTCCTCCAATTATTTGAAAATTTCCTTTTTGAGAAGTAAACCCTCGTGCCTTCGTTCGTTCATTCATCCCCTTCCGGACGTTGACCGGACTCCACCCATCCGGACGTTGGCCGGACTCCACCCATCCGGACGTAGCCGGACTACAAGGTAATACTCGAATATACCAAATTCACCCAGGGTCACCATATCGCCCGACCGAGTCCGCTTCTGGCTCGAGTCGATCGGTAACGAAGGGCAGGGCCCAGTTCAGCCAAACGGCTTACATTCATGCGCAACTAGCATTTAATCATTTAATCATTGAAAATTTCACATTTATTTAGGTCGAGTGCGATAAAGTACACACTCGCCTAGAAAACTCGTTTTAACAATCATTAAAAGCACTTAACACATTATCAATCAATAATAACAAGCCAATAAGTCAAGGAAATATAACAAACAAAGAACACTCACCTAGTTATGCAAAATAACGTGCAAAATATCCTTCCGGATATTACCCTTAGTCACCAATGAAACCTAAGATTGAACAAGAGAACATATTACAGTTTATCGAGCAAAACATTTAAGGGGAAACGAAGAAACCCGACTAATTAGGAGTAAAACGTGTAAAGATAACTTTCAAGTAAAAATAGGGTTGTTTGGACCCAAGGATGAAAATAACTAGGGTTTCAAAATCAATCGCAAAACCAAGCTCAAAAGGCTTATAGAATTCCAACGGAAAACATTTGACTAACGACAAATCAAAAGACAAATAGATAGGCTAAGAAAATATTCTTTCGGAATCGTAAAGAATCGTTTGTATGACTAAAAGTCACTATATATTCAAGTAGAGGTTATATAACAAGGGTTTTGATGAAAATCATATGGAAAAGGAAGACTCTTAAAACCGTACTTGAAAGTAGTTCACTTGTGGCCGATAAAACCCTAACTCATACTTCTATATTTTGGGTACAGAGTAAGTAAACATTTGGCGTTTCAAATTGAAGAGGTATCATGTTTTGGAATGGTAAAACGATCATAGTATTTGCCAAACGAAAATATACAAATTCAAATAGAAACTTAGTCCTTGAGCGAAAATTTGGGCAGCACGCCCTTTGTGTTTACCTAATTTTCCAGCCATTTTGGCTTCATTATTTTTCTCATTCAAGCCCAAGTTTATACACAACACAAATGCATTTCAATAGCCGTTCCATAGGCT
This sequence comes from Coffea arabica, assembly GCF_036785885.1. Lineage (NCBI taxonomy): Eukaryota > Viridiplantae > Streptophyta > Magnoliopsida > Gentianales > Rubiaceae > Coffea > Coffea arabica. The sequence goes on along the minus strand of NC_092311.1, from coordinate 21,946,064 downwards.
CAAGACAATACAAGGACATAAATCAACTAATAACAAATGCGGAAATGAAGTTTACAAAAAAAACAGATTTGATAGGGTTTTGCGGAATGGGCACATCCGAGGCTACGCTTATCGGATTGAGGTGAAACTTATACCATTTCGAAGCTAAGAGAAAGGGATACAAGATTGAAGAAGGTCACTCAGTCCAGTTTGTAGTGAAACTAGGTCAAAAGATCAGTATACCAAACCAGCACCGTCAAAACAGGTTTACAAACCGCATTCTCGCTCAAATATCACAAGTCAGGCTCCCTAAGTCCAAATCAAGTGATTCCAAAGCCATCCGAAAACTAAGATACAAGGCTACAATTATTAAGAAGACATCAACAACTAAATCAGAAGCATTCCCAATCAAATTAACCAATTACAGAGGCAATTATCAAGTTCGGGTAGAAACAGGGCAGCAGGGGTAAATCGGTCTTTTCACAGGCTACGTTGCTCTGATTGAGTTGAAATTTTGTAGGCACCTATAAAACATCATTCTATACAACTTTTATGTTTTATGCCAAGCCTAATTCGGCCTCTAACTATGAGTAACAGTACCGGGCAGAACTGAAACATGAAATTCCAGAAATCTGGAAATTTTGGTTTTCAATTGAATTTTCTTCCTTTCCTTGTTCCAATCACTACCAAAGCCCCTTATATAATCTTATATACAACATATACTAACCATACAACAAGTTTAGGCAGAAAATCATCAAACCCTAACTTGCATATATCATCCAAAATCATCACAACAACTTGTATAACTTGTAGTCTAATCAAAACATGAGCTAGATAACATCTTAAACCAGAAATTAAAAGAACAAGAACCATGATCAGATCTTATACCTCAAAACAAAGCTTGAAAGAGTGATACTTCACCACCTTTGGAAATTTTTAGTTCCCCTAGCTTCCCAAGCCCACAACTCACTCTTTAATCGGTTTAGAATTTTGATTCCTCACTTAGATGGTGCAAATCAAGAAGAAAATTGTTTTCTCTTGCTCCCCCTTTCTCTCTCTCTTGTCTCGGCCAAGCTCAAGGAAAAATGAAGAAGAAAGGCTGCTCTATGGTGATTAAAAGGCAAGAAGATTAGGATTAGTCTAAGCCACAAGTTTTGCCAACACTTGGATCAACCACAATCACAAAATTTTCTCTTTCTTCTCCTTGCACTTTTGGCCACAAATTTCGGTCAAAGGCAGCTGGAAATGAGGGGATATTTTGCTCAAATATCAATGAGCTCATGTGGTAAGAAAGTGGTGGTCCAGCGGTGCGTTCAATAGGTAGTGCGCGGTACACGTCGGTTCGCACCGTTTTTCCTTAAATCGCACGTATTAGGGTTTTTACTTCCTATTCACTAACCTTATATCATTGCTTCTAATCACATATTATTTCTCACCTAAAAGTCACTTTTAATCACCAAATTTGATCCTTGCTTCGTACCGAAAAATCATCCGGTGAAAAATCGCGAAAACCCTAATTTGCTCCAGTCTTGAAACCGAAAAGTGAAACCCTACTTTCTAGGTTCATTTGCACTTATTATGGAATTACTGGGTAGTAGGCTATAATAAATGAATAATTTCCAAATAAAAGGCATTTTTGAGAAAAATATAAGAAATTTGCGAGTCCTCACACTCTCTCCCCCTTAAAAGAATTTCGACCTCGAAATTCATACCTTCCGTCGCCTCGGAGGACCCCAGAACTCGGTGCTGATCTACGGCATAAACTTGTGTTGATACCTTTGTTCGGTTTCCTCTTTCATGAATTTGTTTCAGTTTGGTTCCTTCCACTTGTTGAGTACTACCCTCTCGTGGCTGTTTCTTCGGGCAATTGCTAAGTTGATGATTGCTACTCCCACAAATCAAACATTTTCCCCCTTTTCGCCAGCAATCATTCTCAGTGTGATTTGCCTTTCCACAGTATCCACAGGCCAATCGAGGAACTACTGTTGGATCTTCTCGAGAAATGTCCTTTGATCCGATCTGACTTCCTTTCATGGACCTTTCATCGACTGCTCTTAATGTCCAAGGTGGGCGAGGTGAATGGTTCACTTTTTGCACTTTGGAGAGCAGTATCTTTTCTCCAGATTCCTCAGGTATACTGCTGGATGTATCTCTTTTCCGCGTTTGAAAGGCTTTTACTTGGGCTTTCACATCCTCAATTCTTTGGGCCTTCTCAAGAGCCTCTGTAAACGTATTAACTTGAACTGCCGCTAATGCCTCCTGGATTTCCAAATTTAGTCCTTGTATAAATCGTCTTATTCTCCGTCGCTCCGTTACCACCAATTCGGAAGCGAATTTAGACAGTCTAGTAAATTTGGTCTCATATTCAGCCACACTTAGGGTTCCCTGACGCAACCCAATAAATTCGTCATCCCTCCTTTCTTGGACTAAAGGTGGGAGATACTTTTCATTAAATTCCCTTACAAAGTTCGCCCATGTCCATACCGTCTGTTCTCTTTCCCACTTGGCCTTAATTACATTCGACCACGCGCGGGCTGGTCCTTCGAATTGAAATACAGCAAAATTTACTTGTCTTTGCTCCGTGTAATTCAAAGCCGCGAAGATATTAATCATTGCCTCCAACCACTGCTCAGCTATATCTGGATCAGGCCCTCCTTGAAATTTCGGAGGTAGAAACTTTTGGAACCTCTCAAGAGCCTTATCCTCTCCGATCTCAGGATTCCGGGGTTGATTCACTGGCATTTGACCTTGTTGATCTACCAGTCGTGCCAGGATATTTGTCATTTGTTGCATCGCCGTCGCCATTTGATCTCCAGCCTCAACCCTCGGTCCCTGTTCTTGCTCGGCCACTGTTTCTCTTTCTTCTCTCGGTTCTTGAGCTTGCCTAGCTCCACGGCCACGACTAGCTCCACGTCCACGACTACGTCTCCCGTCCATATATATGTTTTCCCCCTCTCTTTTCTTTTCTTTTCCCCCAAAAAGGTAATTTAGTGAATAAACACAGTAAATTGACTACAGTAACAAATTCTAGCATTCCAAATACACAAATCAATATATACGCACATAACACGCCATATCAAGAAGACGGATAAGCAAATACACAAATACATATCAAGTTGGACAGATAACCATGTACACACAGGTATACTAACGTCATGCAGTAACAATATACAGGTAAATCAAAAGGAAAAGGTAAAGTCGTCCCAGTATCAGCCCGTCCGGTCTCTCACGTCGCTTACTATCCAAACTAGATGTCCCTGACCTCTTGTGCTCATTCTAGTCAGACAAAGCCTGTTCATGTTCCCAAAATACAAGTCTCAAGTCCTTAGCAGCGCCGTAACTCTAGAGTACTCAGGCACGAGAATCCGAAATAAGATAATTCACATCTCGAGCTGCAGTCCCAAGAGTAAACTATCTACAATCGGAATTCCTACCTGACATACCTATCTATGGTCCTCAGATACCATGAGAAAGATTTAAGACCTATAACATTCGCAATTCATAGCTTCACTTAGTCCTTCATACTTATTCACCACTTAGTCCAGGGTCACTCCGCACAGAGACCACGCGAAGCAGCTATAGGTTTTATCCCTCAATCGCTTAACTTTCAAGTCAAATCGAATCCCACAGTCCGGCATCCTAAACTTCAAGCCCAGGATACACTACAGATATCTGAAGCCTAAGCTCTGATACCACCTGTGACGGCTCCACCTTTCCCTAGGGCGTACCCCAGGGTTCGGCGGACCGCCTGCCCAACTCTCGCCGGGACTCACTCATTCACTACAGTCCTCACTTAAAATCTGAATAAATCACAAGAATAAATAGGGCAACGATCCAGAACTTAAAGCGAAACTTATATACATTGCCATCCCCAAAAAGGAGTGTAAAGATCGAATATACAAAGGTTCTCAATCCTTCATACGTCCAGCCCGTGCCAAGCACTAGGCGAGAACCACTACAAAAGAAACAAAAGAAACAAAAGAACTAGACTGGCTAGTCTATGCTCTCATTCTGCTCGCCGTCCCCTGTTAAGGAAAACAAAACTAAAGGGGTGAGCTAAAAGCTCAGTGAGGTTCCGAACAGATAATCAAACAATCAATTCAATACATTAAACATGGAGTATCAATAATTCAAGAAACATTTACAATGGAAAGCGATAGTAACATTCATTAAAAGGATACGGGCTCACATGGAGCTATTCGTTCGTTCGTTCGTTCGTTCTCCAGACATTTCCCCTTATTCCTCCAATTATTTGAAAATTTCCTTTTTGAGAAGTAAACCCTCGTGCCTTCGTTCGTTCATTCATCCCCTTCCGGACGTTGACCGGACTCCACCCATCCGGACGTTGGCCGGACTCCACCCATCCGGACGTAGCCGGACTACAAGGTAATACTCGAATATACCAAATTCACCCAGGGTCACCATATCGCCCGACCGAGTCCGCTTCTGGCTCGAGTCGATCGGTAACGAAGGGCAGGGCCCAGTTCAGCCAAACGGCTTACATTCATGCGCAACTAGCATTTAATCATTTAATCATTGAAAATTTCACATTTATTTAGGTCGAGTGCGATAAAGTACACACTCGCCTAGAAAACTCGTTTTAACAATCATTAAAAGCACTTAACACATTATCAATCAATAATAACAAGCCAATAAGTCAAGGAAATATAACAAACAAAGAACACTCACCTAGTTATGCAAAATAACGTGCAAAATATCCTTCCGGATATTACCCTTAGTCACCAATGAAACCTAAGATTGAACAAGAGAACATATTACAGTTTATCGAGCAAAACATTTAAGGGGAAACGAAGAAACCCGACTAATTAGGAGTAAAACGTGTAAAGATAACTTTCAAGTAAAAATAGGGTTGTTTGGACCCAAGGATGAAAATAACTAGGGTTTCAAAATCAATCGCAAAACCAAGCTCAAAAGGCTTATAGAATTCCAACGGAAAACATTTGACTAACGACAAATCAAAAGACAAATAGATAGGCTAAGAAAATATTCTTTCGGAATCGTAAAGAATCGTTTGTATGACTAAAAGTCACTATATATTCAAGTAGAGGTTATATAACAAGGGTTTTGATGAAAATCATATGGAAAAGGAAGACTCTTAAAACCGTACTTGAAAGTAGTTCACTTGTGGCCGATAAAACCCTAACTCATACTTCTATATTTTGGGTACAGAGTAAGTAAACATTTGGCGTTTCAAATTGAAGAGGTATCATGTTTTGGAATGGTAAAACGATCATAGTATTTGCCAAACGAAAATATACAAATTCAAATAGAAACTTAGTCCTTGAGCGAAAATTTGGGCAGCACGCCCTTTGTGTTTACCTAATTTTCCAGCCATTTTGGCTTCATTATTTTTCTCATTCAAGCCCAAGTTTATACACAACACAAATGCATTTCAATAGCCGTTCCATAGGCTCAAGACAATACAAGGACATAAATCAACTAATAACAAATGCGGAAATGAAGTTTACAAAAAAAACAGATTTGATAGGGTTTTGCGGAATGGGCACATCCGAGGCTACGCTTATCGGATTGAGGTGAAACTTATACCATTTCGAAGCTAAGAGAAAGGGATACAAGATTGAAGAAGGTCACTCAGTCCAGTTTGTAGTGAAACTAGGTCAAAAGATCAGTATACCAAACCAGCACCGTCAAAACAGGTTTACAAACCGCATTCTCGCTCAAATATCACAAGTCAGGCTCCCTAAGTCCAAATCAAGTGATTCCAAAGCCATCCGAAAACTAAGATACAAGGCTACAATTATTAAGAAGACATCAACAACTAAATCAGAAGCATTCCCAATCAAATTAACCAATTACAGAGGCAATTATCAAGTTCGGGTAGAAACAGGGCAGCAGGGGTAAATCGGTCTTTTCACAGGCTACGTTGCTCTGATTGAGTTGAAATTTTGTAGGCACCTATAAAACATCATTCTATACAACTTTTATGTTTTATGCCAAGCCTAATTCGGCCTCTAACTATGAGTAACAGTACCGGGCAGAACTGAAACATGAAATTCCAGAAATCTGGAAATTTTGGTTTTCAATTGAATTTTCTTCCTTTCCTTGTTCCAATCACTACCAAAGCCCCTTATATAATCTTATATACAACATATACTAACCATACAACAAGTTTAGGCAGAAAATCATCAAACCCTAACTTGCATATATCATCCAAAATCATCACAACAACTTGTATAACTTGTAGTCTAATCAAAACATGAGCTAGATAACATCTTAAACCAGAAATTAAAAGAACAAGAACCATGATCAGATCTTATACCTCAAAACAAAGCTTGAAAGAGTGATACTTCACCACCTTTGGAAATTTTTAGTTCCCCTAGCTTCCCAAGCCCACAACTCACTCTTTAATCGGTTTAGAATTTTGATTCCTCACTTAGATGGTGCAAATCAAGAAGAAAATTGTTTTCTCTTGCTCCCCCTTTCTCTCTCTCTTGTCTCGGCCAAGCTCAAGGAAAAATGAAGAAGAAAGGCTGCTCTATGGTGATTAAAAGGCAAGAAGATTAGGATTAGTCTAAGCCACAAGTTTTGCCAACACTTGGATCAACCACAATCACAAAATTTTCTCTTTCTTCTCCTTGCACTTTTGGCCACAAATTTCGGTCAAAGGCAGCTGGAAATGAGGGGATATTTTGCTCAAATATCAATGAGCTCATGTGGTAAGAAAGTGGTGGTCCAGCGGTGCGTTCAATAGGTAGTGCGCGGTACACGTCGGTTCGCACCGTTTTTCCTTAAATCGCACGTATTAGGGTTTTTACTTCCTATTCACTAACCTTATATCATTGCTTCTAATCACATATTATTTCTCACCTAAAAGTCACTTTTAATCACCAAATTTGATCCTTGCTTCGTACCGAAAAATCATCCGGTGAAAAATCGCGAAAACCCTAATTTGCTCCAGTCTTGAAACCGAAAAGTGAAACCCTACTTTCTAGGTTCATTTGCACTTATTATGGAATTACTGGGTAGTAGGCTATAATAAATGAATAATTTCCAAATAAAAGGCATTTTTGAGAAAAATATAAGAAATTTGCGAGTCCTCACACTCTCTCCCCCTTAAAAGAATTTCGACCTCGAAATTCATACCTTCCGTCGCCTCGGAGGACCCCAGAACTCGGTGCTGATCTACGGCATAAACTTGTGTTGATACCTTTGTTCGGTTTCCTCTTTCATGAATTTGTTTCAGTTTGGTTCCTTCCACTTGTTGAGTACTACCCTCTCGTGGCTGTTTCTTCGGGCAATTGCTAAGTTGATGATTGCTACTCCCACAAATCAAACATTTTCCCCCTTTTCGCCAGCAATCATTCTCAGTGTGATTTGCCTTTCCACAGTATCCACAGGCCAATCGAGGAACTACTGTTGGATCTTCTCGAGAAATGTCCTTTGATCCGATCTGACTTCCTTTCATGGACCTTTCATCGACTGCTCTTAATGTCCAAGGTGGGCGAGGTGAATGGTTCACTTTTTGCACTTTGGAGAGCAGTATCTTTTCTCCAGATTCCTCAGGTATACTGCTGGATGTATCTCTTTTCCGCGTTTGAAAGGCTTTTACTTGGGCTTTCACATCCTCAATTCTTTGGGCCTTCTCAAGAGCCTCTGTAAACGTATTAACTTGAACTGCCGCTAATGCCTCCTGGATTTCCAAATTTAGTCCTTGTATAAATCGTCTTATTCTCCGTCGCTCCGTTACCACCAATTCGGAAGCGAATTTAGACAGTCTAGTAAATTTGGTCTCATATTCAGCCACACTTAGGGTTCCCTGACGCAACCCAATAAATTCGTCATCCCTCCTTTCTTGGACTAAAGGTGGGAGATACTTTTCATTAAATTCCCTTACAAAGTTCGCCCATGTCCATACCGTCTGTTCTCTTTCCCACTTGGCCTTAATTACATTCGACCACGCGCGGGCTGGTCCTTCGAATTGAAATACAGCAAAATTTACTTGTCTTTGCTCCGTGTAATTCAAAGCCGCGAAGATATTAATCATTGCCTCCAACCACTGCTCAGCTATATCTGGATCAGGCCCTCCTTGAAATTTCGGAGGTAGAAACTTTTGGAACCTCTCAAGAGCCTTATCCTCTCCGATCTCAGGATTCCGGGGTTGATTCACTGGCATTTGACCTTGTTGATCTACCAGTCGTGCCAGGATATTTGTCATTTGTTGCATCGCCGTCGCCATTTGATCTCCAGCCTCAACCCTCGGTCCCTGTTCTTGCTCGGCCACTGTTTCTCTTTCTTCTCTCGGTTCTTGAGCTTGCCTAGCTCCACGGCCACGACTAGCTCCACGTCCACGACTACGTCTCCCGTCCATATATATGTTTTCCCCCTCTCTTTTCTTTTCTTTTCCCCCAAAAAGGTAATTTAGTGAATAAACACAGTAAATTGACTACAGTAACAAATTCTAGCATTCCAAATACACAAATCAATATATACGCACATAACACGCCATATCAAGAAGACGGATAAGCAAATACACAAATACATATCAAGTTGGACAGATAACCATGTACACACAGGTATACTAACGTCATGCAGTAACAATATACAGGTAAATCAAAAGGAAAAGGTAAAGTCGTCCCAGTATCAGCCCGTCCGGTCTCTCACGTCGCTTACTATCCAAACTAGATGTCCCTGACCTCTTGTGCTCATTCTAGTCAGACAAAGCCTGTTCATGTTCCCAAAATACAAGTCTCAAGTCCTTAGCAGCGCCGTAACTCTAGAGTACTCAGGCACGAGAATCCGAAATAAGATAATTCACATCTCGAGCTGCAGTCCCAAGAGTAAACTATCTACAATCGGAATTCCTACCTGACATACCTATCTATGGTCCTCAGATACCATGAGAAAGATTTAAGACCTATAACATTCGCAATTCATAGCTTCACTTAGTCCTTCATACTTATTCACCACTTAGTCCAGGGTCACTCCGCACAGAGACCACGCGAAGCAGCTATAGGTTTTATCCCTCAATCGCTTAACTTTCAAGTCAAATCGAATCCCACAGTCCGGCATCCTAAACTTCAAGCCCAGGATACACTACAGATATCTGAAGCCTAAGCTCTGATACCACCTGTGACGGCTCCACCTTTCCCTAGGGCGTACCCCAGGGTTCGGCGGACCGCCTGCCCAACTCTCGCCGGGACTCACTCATTCACTACAGTCCTCACTTAAAATCTGAATAAATCACAAGAATAAATAGGGCAACGATCCAGAACTTAAAGCGAAACTTATATACATTGCCATCCCCAAAAAGGAGTGTAAAGATCGAATATACAAAGGTTCTCAATCCTTCATACGTCCAGCCCGTGCCAAGCACTAGGCGAGAACCACTACAAAAGAAACAAAAGAAACAAAAGAACTAGACTGGCTAGTCTATGCTCTCATTCTGCTCGCCGTCCCCTGTTAAGGAAAACAAAACTAAAGGGGTGAGCTAAAAGCTCAGTGAGGTTCCGAACAGATAATCAAACAATCAATTCAATACATTAAACATGGAGTATCAATAATTCAAGAAACATTTACAATGGAAAGCGATAGTAACATTCATTAAAAGGATACGGGCTCACATGGAGCTATTCGTTCGTTCGTTCGTTCGTTCTCCAGACATTTCCCCTTATTCCTCCAATTATTTGAAAATTTCCTTTTTGAGAAGTAAACCCTCGTGCCTTCGTTCGTTCATTCATCCCCTTCCGGACGTTGACCGGACTCCACCCATCCGGACGTTGGCCGGACTCCACCCATCCGGACGTAGCCGGACTACAAGGTAATACTCGAATATACCAAATTCACCCAGGGTCACCATATCGCCCGACCGAGTCCGCTTCTGGCTCGAGTCGATCGGTAACGAAGGGCAGGGCCCAGTTCAGCCAAACGGCTTACATTCATGCGCAACTAGCATTTAATCATTTAATCATTGAAAATTTCACATTTATTTAGGTCGAGTGCGATAAAGTACACACTCGCCTAGAAAACTCGTTTTAACAATCATTAAAAGCACTTAACACATTATCAATCAATAATAACAAGCCAATAAGTCAAGGAAATATAACAAACAAAGAACACTCACCTAGTTATGCAAAATAACGTGCAAAATATCCTTCCGGATATTACCCTTAGTCACCAATGAAACCTAAGATTGAACAAGAGAACATATTACAGTTTATCGAGCAAAACATTTAAGGGGAAACGAAGAAACCCGACTAATTAGGAGTAAAACGTGTAAAGATAACTTTCAAGTAAAAATAGGGTTGTTTGGACCCAAGGATGAAAATAACTAGGGTTTCAAAATCAATCGCAAAACCAAGCTCAAAAGGCTTATAGAATTCCAACGGAAAACATTTGACTAACGACAAATCAAAAGACAAATAGATAGGCTAAGAAAATATTCTTTCGGAATCGTAAAGAATCGTTTGTATGACTAAAAGTCACTATATATTCAAGTAGAGGTTATATAACAAGGGTTTTGATGAAAATCATATGGAAAAGGAAGACTCTTAAAACCGTACTTGAAAGTAGTTCACTTGTGGCCGATAAAACCCTAACTCATACTTCTATATTTTGGGTACAGAGTAAGTAAACATTTGGCGTTTCAAATTGAAGAGGTATCATGTTTTGGAATGGTAAAACGATCATAGTATTTGCCAAACGAAAATATACAAATTCAAATAGAAACTTAGTCCTTGAGCGAAAATTTGGGCAGCACGCCCTTTGTGTTTACCTAATTTTCCAGCCATTTTGGCTTCATTATTTTTCTCATTCAAGCCCAAGTTTATACACAACACAAATGCATTTCAATAGCCGTTCCATAGGCTCAAGACAATACAAGGACATAAATCAACTAATAACAAATGCGGAAATGAAGTTTACAAAAAAAACAGATTTGATAGGGTTTTGCGGAATGGGCACATCCGAGGCTACGCTTATCGGATTGAGGTGAAACTTATACCATTTCGAAGCTAAGAGAAAGGGATACAAGATTGAAGAAGGTCACTCAGTCCAGTTTGTAGTGAAACTAGGTCAAAAGATCAGTATACCAAACCAGCACCGTCAAAACAGGTTTACAAACCGCATTCTCGCTCAAATATCACAAGTCAGGCTCCCTAAGTCCAAATCAAGTGATTCCAAAGCCATCCGAAAACTAAGATACAAGGCTACAATTATTAAGAAGACATCAACAACTAAATCAGAAGCATTCCCAATCAAATTAACCAATTACAGAGGCAATTATCAAGTTCGGGTAGAAACAGGGCAGCAGGGGTAAATCGGTCTTTTCACAGGCTACGTTGCTCTGATTGAGTTGAAATTTTGTAGGCACCTATAAAACATCATTCTATACAACTTTTATGTTTTATGCCAAGCCTAATTCGGCCTCTAACTATGAGTAACAGTACCGGGCAGAACTGAAACATGAAATTCCAGAAATCTGGAAATTTTGGTTTTCAATTGAATTTTCTTCCTTTCCTTGTTCCAATCACTACCAAAGCCCCTTATATAATCTTATATACAACATATACTAACCATACAACAAGTTTAGGCAGAAAATCATCAAACCCTAACTTGCATATATCATCCAAAATCATCACAACAACTTGTATAACTTGTAGTCTAATCAAAACATGAGCTAGATAACATCTTAAACCAGAAATTAAAAGAACAAGAACCATGATCAGATCTTATACCTCAAAACAAAGCTTGAAAGAGTGATACTTCACCACCTTTGGAAATTTTTAGTTCCCCTAGCTTCCCAAGCCCACAACTCACTCTTTAATCGGTTTAGAATTTTGATTCCTCACTTAGATGGTGCAAATCAAGAAGAAAATTGTTTTCTCTTGCTCCCCCTTTCTCTCTCTCTTGTCTCGGCCAAGCTCAAGGAAAAATGAAGAAGAAAGGCTGCTCTATGGTGATTAAAAGGCAAGAAGATTAGGATTAGTCTAAGCCACAAGTTTTGCCAACACTTGGATCAACCACAATCACAAAATTTTCTCTTTCTTCTCCTTGCACTTTTGGCCACAAATTTCGGTCAAAGGCAGCTGGAAATGAGGGGATATTTTGCTCAAATATCAATGAGCTCATGTGGTAAGAAAGTGGTGGTCCAGCGGTGCGTTCAATAGGTAGTGCGCGGTACACGTCGGTTCGCACCGTTTTTCCTTAAATCGCACGTATTAGGGTTTTTACTTCCTATTCACTAACCTTATATCATTGCTTCTAATCACATATTATTTCTCACCTAAAAGTCACTTTTAATCACCAAATTTGATCCTTGCTTCGTACCGAAAAATCATCCGGTGAAAAATCGCGAAAACCCTAATTTGCTCCAGTCTTGAAACCGAAAAGTGAAACCCTACTTTCTAGGTTCATTTGCACTTATTATGGAATTACTGGGTAGTAGGCTATAATAAATGAATAATTTCCAAATAAAAGGCATTTTTGAGAAAAATATAAGAAATTTGCGAGTCCTCACACTCTCTCCCCCTTAAAAGAATTTCGACCTCGAAATTCATACCTTCCGTCGCCTCGGAGGACCCCAGAACTCGGTGCTGATCTACGGCATAAACTTGTGTTGATACCTTTGTTCGGTTTCCTCTTTCATGAATTTGTTTCAGTTTGGTTCCTTCCACTTGTTGAGTACTACCCTCTCGTGGCTGTTTCTTCGGGCAATTGCTAAGTTGATGATTGCTACTCCCACAAATCAAACATTTTCCCCCTTTTCGCCAGCAATCATTCTCAGTGTGATTTGCCTTTCCACAGTATCCACAGGCCAATCGAGGAACTACTGTTGGATCTTCTCGAGAAATGTCCTTTGATCCGATCTGACTTCCTTTCATGGACCTTTCATCGACTGCTCTTAATGTCCAAGGTGGGCGAGGTGAATGGTTCACTTTTTGCACTTTGGAGAGCAGTATCTTTTCTCCAGATTCCTCAGGTATACTGCTGGATGTATCTCTTTTCCGCGTTTGAAAGGCTTTTACTTGGGCTTTCACATCCTCAATTCTTTGGGCCTTCTCAAGAGCCTCTGTAAACGTATTAACTTGAACTGCCGCTAATGCCTCCTGGATTTCCAAATTTAGTCCTTGTATAAATCGTCTTATTCTCCGTCGCTCCGTTACCACCAATTCGGAAGCGAATTTAGACAGTCTAGTAAATTTGGTCTCATATTCAGCCACACTTAGGGTTCCCTGACGCAACCCAATAAATTCGTCATCCCTCCTTTCTTGGACTAAAGGTGGGAGATACTTTTCATTAAATTCCCTTACAAAGTTCGCCCATGTCCATACCGTCTGTTCTCTTTCCCACTTGGCCTTAATTACATTCCACCACGCGCGGGCTGGTCCTTCGAATTGAAATACAGCAAAATTTACTTGTCTTTGCTCCGTGTAATTCAAAGCCGCGAAGATATTAATCATTGCCTCCAACCACTGCTCAGCTATATCTGGATCAGGCCCTCCTTGAAATTTCGGAGGTAGAAACTTTTGGAACCTCTCAAGAGCCTTATCCTCTCCGATCTCAGGATTCCGGGGTTGATTCACTGGCATTTGACCTTGTTGATCTACCAGTCGTGCCAGGATATTTGTCATTTGTTGCATCGCCGTCGCCATTTGATCTCCAGCCTCAACCCTCGGTCCCTGTTCTTGCTCGGCCACTGTTTCTCTTTCTTCTCTCGGTTCTTGAGCTTGCCTAGCTCCACGGCCACGACTAGCTCCACGTCCACGACTACGTCTCCCGTCCATATATATGTTTTCCCCCTCTCTTTTCTTTTCTTTTCCCCCAAAAAGGTAATTTAGTGAATAAACACAGTAAATTGACTACAGTAACAAATTCTAGCATTCCAAATACACAAATCAATATATACGCACATAACACGCCATATCAAGAAGACGGATAAGCAAATACACAAATACATATCAAGTTGGACAGATAACCATGTACACACAGGTATACTAACGTCATGCAGTAACAATATACAGGTAAATCAAAAGGAAAAGGTAAAGTCGTCCCAGTATCAGCCCGTCCGGTCTCTCACGTCGCTTACTATCCAAACTAGATGTCCCTGACCTCTTGTGCTCATTCTAGTCAGACAAAGCCTGTTCATGTTCCCAAAATACAAGTCTCAAGTCCTTAGCAGCGCCGTAACTCTAGAGTACTCAGGCACGAGAATCCGAAATAAGATAATTCACATCTCGAGCTGCAGTCCCAAGAGTAAACTATCTACAATCGGAATTCCTACCTGACATACCTATCTATGGTCCTCAGATACCATGAGAAAGATTTAAGACCTATAACATTCGCAATTCATAGCTTCACTTAGTCCTTCATACTTATTCACCACTTAGTCCAGGGTCACTCCGCACAGAGACCACGCGAAGCAGCTATAGGTTTTATCCCTCAATCGCTTAACTTTCAAGTCAAATCGAATCCCACAGTCCGGCATCCTAAACTTCAAGCCCAGGATACACTACAGATATCTGAAGCCTAAGCTCTGATACCACCTGTGACGGCTCCACCTTTCCCTAGGGCGTACCCCAGGGTTCGGCGGACCGCCTGCCCAACTCTCGCCGGGACTCACTCATTCACTACAGTCCTCACTTAAAATCTGAATAAATCACAAGAATAAATAGGGCAACGATCCAGAACTTAAAGCGAAACTTATATACATTGCCATCCCCAAAAAGGAGTGTAAAGATCGAATATACAAAGGTTCTCAATCCTTCATACGTCCAGCCCGTGCCAAGCACTAGGCGAGAACCACTACAAAAGAAACAAAAGAAACAAAAGAACTAGACTGGCTAGTCTATGCTCTCATTCTGCTCGCCGTCCCCTGTTAAGGAAAACAAAACTAAAGGGGTGAGCTAAAAGCTCAGTGAGGTTCCGAACAGATAATCAAACAATCAATTCAATACATTAAACATGGAGTATCAATAATTCAAGAAACATTTACAATGGAAAGCGATAGTAACATTCATTAAAAGGATACGGGCTCACATGGAGCTATTCGTTCGTTCGTTCGTTCGTTCTCCAGACATTTCCCCTTATTCCTCCAATTATTTGAAAATTTCCTTTTTGAGAAGTAAACCCTCGTGCCTTCGTTCGTTCATTCATCCCCTTCCGGACGTTGACCGGACTCCACCCATCCGGACGTTGGCCGGACTCCACCCATCCGGACGTAGCCGGACTACAAGGTAATACTCGAATATACCAAATTCACCCAGGGTCACCATATCGCCCGACCGAGTCCGCTTCTGGCTCGAGTCGATCGGTAACGAAGGGCAGGGCCCAGTTCAGCCAAACGGCTTACATTCATGCGCAACTAGCATTTAATCATTTAATCATTGAAAATTTCACATTTATTTAGGTCGAGTGCGATAAAGTACACACTCGCCTAGAAAACTCGTTTTAACAATCATTAAAAGCACTTAACACATTATCAATCAATAATAACAAGCCAATAAGTCAAGGAAATATAACAAACAAAGAACACTCACCTAGTTATGCAAAATAACGTGCAAAATATCCTTCCGGATATTACCCTTAGTCACCAATGAAACCTAAGATTGAACAAGAGAACATATTACAGTTTATCGAGCAAAACATTTAAGGGGAAACGAAGAAACCCGACTAATTAGGAGTAAAACGTGTAAAGATAACTTTCAAGTAAAAATAGGGTTGTTTGGACCCAAGGATGAAAATAACTAGGGTTTCAAAATCAATCGCAAAACCAAGCTCAAAAGGCTTATAGAATTCCAACGGAAAACATTTGACTAACGACAAATCAAAAGACAAATAGATAGGCTAAGAAAATATTCTTTCGGAATCGTAAAGAATCGTTTGTATGACTAAAAGTCACTATATATTCAAGTAGAGGTTATATAACAAGGGTTTTGATGAAAATCATATGGAAAAGGAAGACTCTTAAAACCGTACTTGAAAGTAGTTCACTTGTGGCCGATAAAACCCTAACTCATACTTCTATATTTTGGGTACAGAGTAAGTAAACATTTGGCGTTTCAAATTGAAGAGGTATCATGTTTTGGAATGGTAAAACGATCATAGTATTTGCCAAACGAAAATATACAAATTCAAATAGAAACTTAGTCCTTGAGCGAAAATTTGGGCAGCACGCCCTTTGTGTTTACCTAATTTTCCAGCCATTTTGGCTTCATTATTTTTCTCATTCAAGCCCAAGTTTATACACAACACAAATGCATTTCAATAGCCGTTCCATAGGCTCAAGACAATACAAGGACATAAATCAACTAATAACAAATGCGGAAATGAAGTTTACAAAAAAAACAGATTTGATAGGGTTTTGCGGAATGGGCACATCCGAGGCTACGCTTATCGGATTGAGGTGAAACTTATACCATTTCGAAGCTAAGAGAAAGGGATACAAGATTGAAGAAGGTCACTCAGTCCAGTTTGTAGTGAAACTAGGTCAAAAGATCAGTATACCAAACCAGCACCGTCAAAACAGGTTTACAAACCGCATTCTCGCTCAAATATCACAAGTCAGGCTCCCTAAGTCCAAATCAAGTGATTCCAAAGCCATCCGAAAACTAAGATACAAGGCTACAATTATTAAGAAGACATCAACAACTAAATCAGAAGCATTCCCAATCAAATTAACCAATTACAGAGGCAATTATCAAGTTCGGGTAGAAACAGGGCAGCAGGGGTAAATCGGTCTTTTCACAGGCTACGTTGCTCTGATTGAGTTGAAATTTTGTAGGCACCTATAAAACATCATTCTATACAACTTTTATGTTTTATGCCAAGCCTAATTCGGCCTCTAACTATGAGTAACAGTACCGGGCAG
The DNA here is from genome assembly GCF_036785885.1 of Coffea arabica. Lineage (NCBI taxonomy): Eukaryota > Viridiplantae > Streptophyta > Magnoliopsida > Gentianales > Rubiaceae > Coffea > Coffea arabica. The sequence goes on along the minus strand of NC_092311.1, from coordinate 21,929,239 downwards.
AACTGAAACATGAAATTCCAGAAATCTGGAAATTTTGGTTTTCAATTGAATTTTCTTCCTTTCCTTGTTCCAATCACTACCAAAGCCCCTTATATAATCTTATATACAACATATACTAACCATACAACAAGTTTAGGCAGAAAATCATCAAACCCTAACTTGCATATATCATCCAAAATCATCACAACAACTTGTATAACTTGTAGTCTAATCAAAACATGAGCTAGATAACATCTTAAACCAGAAATTAAAAGAACAAGAACCATGATCAGATCTTATACCTCAAAACAAAGCTTGAAAGAGTGATACTTCACCACCTTTGGAAATTTTTAGTTCCCCTAGCTTCCCAAGCCCACAACTCACTCTTTAATCGGTTTAGAATTTTGATTCCTCACTTAGATGGTGCAAATCAAGAAGAAAATTGTTTTCTCTTGCTCCCCCTTTCTCTCTCTCTTGTCTCGGCCAAGCTCAAGGAAAAATGAAGAAGAAAGGCTGCTCTATGGTGATTAAAAGGCAAGAAGATTAGGATTAGTCTAAGCCACAAGTTTTGCCAACACTTGGATCAACCACAATCACAAAATTTTCTCTTTCTTCTCCTTGCACTTTTGGCCACAAATTTCGGTCAAAGGCAGCTGGAAATGAGGGGATATTTTGCTCAAATATCAATGAGCTCATGTGGTAAGAAAGTGGTGGTCCAGCGGTGCGTTCAATAGGTAGTGCGCGGTACACGTCGGTTCGCACCGTTTTTCCTTAAATCGCACGTATTAGGGTTTTTACTTCCTATTCACTAACCTTATATCATTGCTTCTAATCACATATTATTTCTCACCTAAAAGTCACTTTTAATCACCAAATTTGATCCTTGCTTCGTACCGAAAAATCATCCGGTGAAAAATCGCGAAAACCCTAATTTGCTCCAGTCTTGAAACCGAAAAGTGAAACCCTACTTTCTAGGTTCATTTGCACTTATTATGGAATTACTGGGTAGTAGGCTATAATAAATGAATAATTTCCAAATAAAAGGCATTTTTGAGAAAAATATAAGAAATTTGCGAGTCCTCACACTCTCTCCCCCTTAAAAGAATTTCGACCTCGAAATTCATACCTTCCGTCGCCTCGGAGGACCCCAGAACTCGGTGCTGATCTACGGCATAAACTTGTGTTGATACCTTTGTTCGGTTTCCTCTTTCATGAATTTGTTTCAGTTTGGTTCCTTCCACTTGTTGAGTACTACCCTCTCGTGGCTGTTTCTTCGGGCAATTGCTAAGTTGATGATTGCTACTCCCACAAATCAAACATTTTCCCCCTTTTCGCCAGCAATCATTCTCAGTGTGATTTGCCTTTCCACAGTATCCACAGGCCAATCGAGGAACTACTGTTGGATCTTCTCGAGAAATGTCCTTTGATCCGATCTGACTTCCTTTCATGGACCTTTCATCGACTGCTCTTAATGTCCAAGGTGGGCGAGGTGAATGGTTCACTTTTTGCACTTTGGAGAGCAGTATCTTTTCTCCAGATTCCTCAGGTATACTGCTGGATGTATCTCTTTTCCGCGTTTGAAAGGCTTTTACTTGGGCTTTCACATCCTCAATTCTTTGGGCCTTCTCAAGAGCCTCTGTAAACGTATTAACTTGAACTGCCGCTAATGCCTCCTGGATTTCCAAATTTAGTCCTTGTATAAATCGTCTTATTCTCCGTCGCTCCGTTACCACCAATTCGGAAGCGAATTTAGACAGTCTAGTAAATTTGGTCTCATATTCAGCCACACTTAGGGTTCCCTGACGCAACCCAATAAATTCGTCATCCCTCCTTTCTTGGACTAAAGGTGGGAGATACTTTTCATTAAATTCCCTTACAAAGTTCGCCCATGTCCATACCGTCTGTTCTCTTTCCCACTTGGCCTTAATTACATTCCACCACGCGCGGGCTGGTCCTTCGAATTGAAATACAGCAAAATTTACTTGTCTTTGCTCCGTGTAATTCAAAGCCGCGAAGATATTAATCATTGCCTCCAACCACTGCTCAGCTATATCTGGATCAGGCCCTCCTTGAAATTTCGGAGGTAGAAACTTTTGGAACCTCTCAAGAGCCTTATCCTCTCCGATCTCAGGATTCCGGGGTTGATTCACTGGCATTTGACCTTGTTGATCTACCAGTCGTGCCAGGATATTTGTCATTTGTTGCATCGCCGTCGCCATTTGATCTCCAGCCTCAACCCTCGGTCCCTGTTCTTGCTCGGCCACTGTTTCTCTTTCTTCTCTCGGTTCTTGAGCTTGCCTAGCTCCACGGCCACGACTAGCTCCACGTCCACGACTACGTCTCCCGTCCATATATATGTTTTCCCCCTCTCTTTTCTTTTCTTTTCCCCCAAAAAGGTAATTTAGTGAATAAACACAGTAAATTGACTACAGTAACAAATTCTAGCATTCCAAATACACAAATCAATATATACGCACATAACACGCCATATCAAGAAGACGGATAAGCAAATACACAAATACATATCAAGTTGGACAGATAACCATGTACACACAGGTATACTAACGTCATGCAGTAACAATATACAGGTAAATCAAAAGGAAAAGGTAAAGTCGTCCCAGTATCAGCCCGTCCGGTCTCTCACGTCACTTACTATCCAAACTAGATGTCCCTGACCTCTTGTGCTCATTCTAGTCAGACAAAGCCTGTTCATGTTCCCAAAATACAAGTCTCAAGTCCTTAGCAGCGCCGTAACTCTAGAGTACTCAGGCACGAGAATCCGAAATAAGATAATTCACATCTCGAGCTGCAGTCCCAAGAGTAAACTATCTACAATCGGAATTCCTACCTGACATACCTATCTATGGTCCTCAGATACCATGAGAAAGATTTAAGACCTATAACATTCGCAATTCATAGCTTCACTTAGTCCTTCATACTTATTCACCACTTAGTCCAGGGTCACTCCGCACAGAGACCACGCGAAGCAGCTATAGGTTTTATCCCTCAATCGCTTAACTTTCAAGTCAAATCGAATCCCACAGTCCGGCATCCTAAACTTCAAGCCCAGGATACACTACAGATATCTGAAGCCTAAGCTCTGATACCACCTGTGACGGCTCCACCTTTCCCTAGGGCGTACCCCAGGGTTCGGCGGACCGCCTGCCCAACTCTCGCCGGGACTCACTCATTCACTACAGTCCTCACTTAAAATCTGAATAAATCACAAGAATAAATAGGGCAACGATCCAGAACTTAAAGCGAAACTTATATACATTGCCATCCCCAAAAAGGAGTGTAAAGATCGAATATACAAAGGTTCTCAATCCTTCATACGTCCAGCCCGTGCCAAGCACTAGGCGAGAACCACTACAAAAGAAACAAAAGAAACAAAAGAACTAGACTGGCTAGTCTATGCTCTCATTCTGCTCGCCGTCCCCTGTTAAGGAAAACAAAACTAAAGGGGTGAGCTAAAAGCTCAGTGAGGTTCCGAACAGATAATCAAACAATCAATTCAATACATTAAACATGGAGTATCAATAATTCAAGAAACATTTACAATGGAAAGCGATAGTAACATTCATTAAAAGGATACGGGCTCACATGGAGCTATTCGTTCGTTCGTTCGTTCGTTCTCCAGACATTTCCCCTTATTCCTCCAATTATTTGAAAATTTCCTTTTTGAGAAGTAAACCCTCGTGCCTTCGTTCGTTCATTCATCCCCTTCCGGACGTTGACCGGACTCCACCCATCCGGACGTTGGCCGGACTCCACCCATCCGGACGTAGCCGGACTACAAGGTAATACTCGAATATACCAAATTCACCCAGGGTCACCATATCGCCCGACCGAGTCCGCTTCTGGCTCGAGTCGATCGGTAACGAAGGGCAGGGCCCAGTTCAGCCAAACGGCTTACATTCATGCGCAACTAGCATTTAATCATTTAATCATTGAAAATTTCACATTTATTTAGGTCGAGTGCGATAAAGTACACACTCGCCTAGAAAACTCGTTTTAACAATCATTAAAAGCACTTAACACATTATCAATCAATAATAACAAGCCAATAAGTCAAGGAAATATAACAAACAAAGAACACTCACCTAGTTATGCAAAATAACGTGCAAAATATCCTTCCGGATATTACCCTTAGTCACCAATGAAACCTAAGATTGAACAAGAGAACATATTACAGTTTATCGAGCAAAACATTTAAGGGGAAACGAAGAAACCCGACTAATTAGGAGTAAAACGTGTAAAGATAACTTTCAAGTAAAAATAGGGTTGTTTGGACCCAAGGATGAAAATAACTAGGGTTTCAAAATCAATCGCAAAACCAAGCTCAAAAGGCTTATAGAATTCCAACGGAAAACATTTGACTAACGACAAATCAAAAGACAAATAGATAGGCTAAGAAAATATTCTTTCGGAATCGTAAAGAATCGTTTGTATGACTAAAAGTCACTATATATTCAAGTAGAGGTTATATAACAAGGGTTTTGATGAAAATCATATGGAAAAGGAAGACTCTTAAAACCGTACTTGAAAGTAGTTCACTTGTGGCCGATAAAACCCTAACTCATACTTCTATATTTTGGGTACAGAGTAAGTAAACATTTGGCGTTTCAAATTGAAGAGGTATCATGTTTTGGAATGGTAAAACGATCATAGTATTTGCCAAACGAAAATATACAAATTCAAATAGAAACTTAGTCCTTGAGCGAAAATTTGGGCAGCACGCCCTTTGTGTTTACCTAATTTTCCAGCCATTTTGGCTTCATTATTTTTCTCATTCAAGCCCAAGTTTATACACAACACAAATGCATTTCAATAGCCGTTCCATAGGCTCAAGACAATACAAGGACATAAATCAACTAATAACAAATGCGGAAATGAAGTTTACAAAAAAAACAGATTTGATAGGGTTTTGCGGAATGGGCACATCCGAGGCTACGCTTATCGGATTGAGGTGAAACTTATACCATTTCGAAGCTAAGAGAAAGGGATACAAGATTGAAGAAGGTCACTCAGTCCAGTTTGTAGTGAAACTAGGTCAAAAGATCAGTATACCAAACCAGCACCGTCAAAACAGGTTTACAAACCGCATTCTCGCTCAAATATCACAAGTCAGGCTCCCTAAGTCCAAATCAAGTGATTCCAAAGCCATCCGAAAACTAAGATACAAGGCTACAATTATTAAGAAGACATCAACAACTAAATCAGAAGCATTCCCAATCAAATTAACCAATTACAGAGGCAATTATCAAGTTCGGGTAGAAACAGGGCAGCAGGGGTAAATCGGTCTTTTCACAGGCTACGTTGCTCTGATTGAGTTGAAATTTTGTAGGCACCTATAAAACATCATTCTATACAACTTTTATGTTTTATGCCAAGCCTAATTCGGCCTCTAACTATGAGTAACAGTACCGGGCAGAACTGAAACATGAAATTCCAGAAATCTGGAAATTTTGGTTTTCAATTGAATTTTCTTCCTTTCCTTGTTCCAATCACTACCAAAGCCCCTTATATAATCTTATATACAACATATACTAACCATACAACAAGTTTAGGCAGAAAATCATCAAACCCTAACTTGCATATATCATCCAAAATCATCACAACAACTTGTATAACTTGTAGTCTAATCAAAACATGAGCTAGATAACATCTTAAACCAGAAATTAAAAGAACAAGAACCATGATCAGATCTTATACCTCAAAACAAAGCTTGAAAGAGTGATACTTCACCACCTTTGGAAATTTTTAGTTCCCCTAGCTTCCCAAGCCCACAACTCACTCTTTAATCGGTTTAGAATTTTGATTCCTCACTTAGATGGTGCAAATCAAGAAGAAAATTGTTTTCTCTTGCTCCCCCTTTCTCTCTCTCTTGTCTCGGCCAAGCTCAAGGAAAAATGAAGAAGAAAGGCTGCTCTATGGTGATTAAAAGGCAAGAAGATTAGGATTAGTCTAAGCCACAAGTTTTGCCAACACTTGGATCAACCACAATCACAAAATTTTCTCTTTCTTCTCCTTGCACTTTTGGCCACAAATTTCGGTCAAAGGCAGCTGGAAATGAGGGGATATTTTGCTCAAATATCAATGAGCTCATGTGGTAAGAAAGTGGTGGTCCAGCGGTGCGTTCAATAGGTAGTGCGCGGTACACGTCGGTTCGCACCGTTTTTCCTTAAATCGCACGTATTAGGGTTTTTACTTCCTATTCACTAACCTTATATCATTGCTTCTAATCACATATTATTTCTCACCTAAAAGTCACTTTTAATCACCAAATTTGATCCTTGCTTCGTACCGAAAAATCATCCGGTGAAAAATCGCGAAAACCCTAATTTGCTCCAGTCTTGAAACCGAAAAGTGAAACCCTACTTTCTAGGTTCATTTGCACTTATTATGGAATTACTGGGTAGTAGGCTATAATAAATGAATAATTTCCAAATAAAAGGCATTTTTGAGAAAAATATAAGAAATTTGCGAGTCCTCACACTCTCTCCCCCTTAAAAGAATTTCGACCTCGAAATTCATACCTTCCGTCGCCTCGGAGGACCCCAGAACTCGGTGCTGATCTACGGCATAAACTTGTGTTGATACCTTTGTTCGGTTTCCTCTTTCATGAATTTGTTTCAGTTTGGTTCCTTCCACTTGTTGAGTACTACCCTCTCGTGGCTGTTTCTTCGGGCAATTGCTAAGTTGATGATTGCTACTCCCACAAATCAAACATTTTCCCCCTTTTCGCCAGCAATCATTCTCAGTGTGATTTGCCTTTCCACAGTATCCACAGGCCAATCGAGGAACTACTGTTGGATCTTCTCGAGAAATGTCCTTTGATCCGATCTGACTTCCTTTCATGGACCTTTCATCGACTGCTCTTAATGTCCAAGGTGGGCGAGGTGAATGGTTCACTTTTTGCACTTTGGAGAGCAGTATCTTTTCTCCAGATTCCTCAGGTATACTGCTGGATGTATCTCTTTTCCGCGTTTGAAAGGCTTTTACTTGGGCTTTCACATCCTCAATTCTTTGGGCCTTCTCAAGAGCCTCTGTAAACGTATTAACTTGAACTGCCGCTAATGCCTCCTGGATTTCCAAATTTAGTCCTTGTATAAATCGTCTTATTCTCCGTCGCTCCGTTACCACCAATTCGGAAGCGAATTTAGACAGTCTAGTAAATTTGGTCTCATATTCAGCCACACTTAGGGTTCCCTGACGCAACCCAATAAATTCGTCATCCCTCCTTTCTTGGACTAAAGGTGGGAGATACTTTTCATTAAATTCCCTTACAAAGTTCGCCCATGTCCATACCGTCTGTTCTCTTTCCCACTTGGCCTTAATTACATTCGACCACGCGCGGGCTGGTCCTTCGAATTGAAATACAGCAAAATTTACTTGTCTTTGCTCCGTGTAATTCAAAGCCGCGAAGATATTAATCATTGCCTCCAACCACTGCTCAGCTATATCTGGATCAGGCCCTCCTTGAAATTTCGGAGGTAGAAACTTTTGGAACCTCTCAAGAGCCTTATCCTCTCCGATCTCAGGATTCCGGGGTTGATTCACTGGCATTTGACCTTGTTGATCTACCAGTCGTGCCAGGATATTTGTCATTTGTTGCATCGCCGTCGCCATTTGATCTCCAGCCTCAACCCTCGGTCCCTGTTCTTGCTCGGCCACTGTTTCTCTTTCTTCTCTCGGTTCTTGAGCTTGCCTAGCTCCACGGCCACGACTAGCTCCACGTCCACGACTACGTCTCCCGTCCATATATATGTTTTCCCCCTCTCTTTTCTTTTCTTTTCCCCCAAAAAGGTAATTTAGTGAATAAACACAGTAAATTGACTACAGTAACAAATTCTAGCATTCCAAATACACAAATCAATATATACGCACATAACACGCCATATCAAGAAGACGGATAAGCAAATACACAAATACATATCAAGTTGGACAGATAACCATGTACACACAGGTATACTAACGTCATGCAGTAACAATATACAGGTAAATCAAAAGGAAAAGGTAAAGTCGTCCCAGTATCAGCCCGTCCGGTCTCTCACGTCGCTTACTATCCAAACTAGATGTCCCTGACCTCTTGTGCTCATTCTAGTCAGACAAAGCCTGTTCATGTTCCCAAAATACAAGTCTCAAGTCCTTAGCAGCGCCGTAACTCTAGAGTACTCAGGCACGAGAATCCGAAATAAGATAATTCACATCTCGAGCTGCAGTCCCAAGAGTAAACTATCTACAATCGGAATTCCTACCTGACATACCTATCTATGGTCCTCAGATACCATGAGAAAGATTTAAGACCTATAACATTCGCAATTCATAGCTTCACTTAGTCCTTCATACTTATTCACCACTTAGTCCAGGGTCACTCCGCACAGAGACCACGCGAAGCAGCTATAGGTTTTATCCCTCAATCGCTTAACTTTCAAGTCAAATCGAATCCCACAGTCCGGCATCCTAAACTTCAAGCCCAGGATACACTACAGATATCTGAAGCCTAAGCTCTGATACCACCTGTGACGGCTCCACCTTTCCCTAGGGCGTACCCCAGGGTTCGGCGGACCGCCTGCCCAACTCTCGCCGGGACTCACTCATTCACTACAGTCCTCACTTAAAATCTGAATAAATCACAAGAATAAATAGGGCAACGATCCAGAACTTAAAGCGAAACTTATATACATTGCCATCCCCAAAAAGGAGTGTAAAGATCGAATATACAAAGGTTCTCAATCCTTCATACGTCCAGCCCGTGCCAAGCACTAGGCGAGAACCACTACAAAAGAAACAAAAGAAACAAAAGAACTAGACTGGCTAGTCTATGCTCTCATTCTGCTCGCCGTCCCCTGTTAAGGAAAACAAAACTAAAGGGGTGAGCTAAAAGCTCAGTGAGGTTCCGAACAGATAATCAAACAATCAATTCAATACATTAAACATGGAGTATCAATAATTCAAGAAACATTTACAATGGAAAGCGATAGTAACATTCATTAAAAGGATACGGGCTCACATGGAGCTATTCGTTCGTTCGTTCGTTCGTTCTCCAGACATTTCCCCTTATTCCTCCAATTATTTGAAAATTTCCTTTTTGAGAAGTAAACCCTCGTGCCTTCGTTCGTTCATTCATCCCCTTCCGGACGTTGACCGGACTCCACCCATCCGGACGTTGGCCGGACTCCACCCATCCGGACGTAGCCGGACTACAAGGTAATACTCGAATATACCAAATTCACCCAGGGTCACCATATCGCCCGACCGAGTCCGCTTCTGGCTCGAGTCGATCGGTAACGAAGGGCAGGGCCCAGTTCAGCCAAACGGCTTACATTCATGCGCAACTAGCATTTAATCATTTAATCATTGAAAATTTCACATTTATTTAGGTCGAGTGCGATAAAGTACACACTCGCCTAGAAAACTCGTTTTAACAATCATTAAAAGCACTTAACACATTATCAATCAATAATAACAAGCCAATAAGTCAAGGAAATATAACAAACAAAGAACACTCACCTAGTTATGCAAAATAACGTGCAAAATATCCTTCCGGATATTACCCTTAGTCACCAATGAAACCTAAGATTGAACAAGAGAACATATTACAGTTTATCGAGCAAAACATTTAAGGGGAAACGAAGAAACCCGACTAATTAGGAGTAAAACGTGTAAAGATAACTTTCAAGTAAAAATAGGGTTGTTTGGACCCAAGGATGAAAATAACTAGGGTTTCAAAATCAATCGCAAAACCAAGCTCAAAAGGCTTATAGAATTCCAACGGAAAACATTTGACTAACGACAAATCAAAAGACAAATAGATAGGCTAAGAAAATATTCTTTCGGAATCGTAAAGAATCGTTTGTATGACTAAAAGTCACTATATATTCAAGTAGAGGTTATATAACAAGGGTTTTGATGAAAATCATATGGAAAAGGAAGACTCTTAAAACCGTACTTGAAAGTAGTTCACTTGTGGCCGATAAAACCCTAACTCATACTTCTATATTTTGGGTACAGAGTAAGTAAACATTTGGCGTTTCAAATTGAAGAGGTATCATGTTTTGGAATGGTAAAACGATCATAGTATTTGCCAAACGAAAATATACAAATTCAAATAGAAACTTAGTCCTTGAGCGAAAATTTGGGCAGCACGCCCTTTGTGTTTACCTAATTTTCCAGCCATTTTGGCTTCATTATTTTTCTCATTCAAGCCCAAGTTTATACACAACACAAATGCATTTCAATAGCCGTTCCATAGGCTCAAGACAATACAAGGACATAAATCAACTAATAACAAATGCGGAAATGAAGTTTACAAAAAAAACAGATTTGATAGGGTTTTGCGGAATGGGCACATCCGAGGCTACGCTTATCGGATTGAGGTGAAACTTATACCATTTCGAAGCTAAGAGAAAGGGATACAAGATTGAAGAAGGTCACTCAGTCCAGTTTGTAGTGAAACTAGGTCAAAAGATCAGTATACCAAACCAGCACCGTCAAAACAGGTTTACAAACCGCATTCTCGCTCAAATATCACAAGTCAGGCTCCCTAAGTCCAAATCAAGTGATTCCAAAGCCATCCGAAAACTAAGATACAAGGCTACAATTATTAAGAAGACATCAACAACTAAATCAGAAGCATTCCCAATCAAATTAACCAATTACAGAGGCAATTATCAAGTTCGGGTAGAAACAGGGCAGCAGGGGTAAATCGGTCTTTTCACAGGCTACGTTGCTCTGATTGAGTTGAAATTTTGTAGGCACCTATAAAACATCATTCTATACAACTTTTATGTTTTATGCCAAGCCTAATTCGGCCTCTAACTATGAGTAACAGTACCGGGCAGAACTGAAACATGAAATTCCAGAAATCTGGAAATTTTGGTTTTCAATTGAATTTTCTTCCTTTCCTTGTTCCAATCACTACCAAAGCCCCTTATATAATCTTATATACAACATATACTAACCATACAACAAGTTTAGGCAGAAAATCATCAAACCCTAACTTGCATATATCATCCAAAATCATCACAACAACTTGTATAACTTGTAGTCTAATCAAAACATGAGCTAGATAACATCTTAAACCAGAAATTAAAAGAACAAGAACCATGATCAGATCTTATACCTCAAAACAAAGCTTGAAAGAGTGATACTTCACCACCTTTGGAAATTTTTAGTTCCCCTAGCTTCCCAAGCCCACAACTCACTCTTTAATCGGTTTAGAATTTTGATTCCTCACTTAGATGGTGCAAATCAAGAAGAAAATTGTTTTCTCTTGCTCCCCCTTTCTCTCTCTCTTGTCTCGGCCAAGCTCAAGGAAAAATGAAGAAGAAAGGCTGCTCTATGGTGATTAAAAGGCAAGAAGATTAGGATTAGTCTAAGCCACAAGTTTTGCCAACACTTGGATCAACCACAATCACAAAATTTTCTCTTTCTTCTCCTTGCACTTTTGGCCACAAATTTCGGTCAAAGGCAGCTGGAAATGAGGGGATATTTTGCTCAAATATCAATGAGCTCATGTGGTAAGAAAGTGGTGGTCCAGCGGTGCGTTCAATAGGTAGTGCGCGGTACACGTCGGTTCGCACCGTTTTTCCTTAAATCGCACGTATTAGGGTTTTTACTTCCTATTCACTAACCTTATATCATTGCTTCTAATCACATATTATTTCTCACCTAAAAGTCACTTTTAATCACCAAATTTGATCCTTGCTTCGTACCGAAAAATCATCCGGTGAAAAATCGCGAAAACCCTAATTTGCTCCAGTCTTGAAACCGAAAAGTGAAACCCTACTTTCTAGGTTCATTTGCACTTATTATGGAATTACTGGGTAGTAGGCTATAATAAATGAATAATTTCCAAATAAAAGGCATTTTTGAGAAAAATATAAGAAATTTGCGAGTCCTCACACTCTCTCCCCCTTAAAAGAATTTCGACCTCGAAATTCATACCTTCCGTCGCCTCGGAGGACCCCAGAACTCGGTGCTGATCTACGGCATAAACTTGTGTTGATACCTTTGTTCGGTTTCCTCTTTCATGAATTTGTTTCAGTTTGGTTCCTTCCACTTGTTGAGTACTACCCTCTCGTGGCTGTTTCTTCGGGCAATTGCTAAGTTGATGATTGCTACTCCCACAAATCAAACATTTTCCCCCTTTTCGCCAGCAATCATTCTCAGTGTGATTTGCCTTTCCACAGTATCCACAGGCCAATCGAGGAACTACTGTTGGATCTTCTCGAGAAATGTCCTTTGATCCGATCTGACTTCCTTTCATGGACCTTTCATCGACTGCTCTTAATGTCCAAGGTGGGCGAGGTGAATGGTTCACTTTTTGCACTTTGGAGAGCAGTATCTTTTCTCCAGATTCCTCAGGTATACTGCTGGATGTATCTCTTTTCCGCGTTTGAAAGGCTTTTACTTGGGCTTTCACATCCTCAATTCTTTGGGCCTTCTCAAGAGCCTCTGTAAACGTATTAACTTGAACTGCCGCTAATGCCTCCTGGATTTCCAAATTTAGTCCTTGTATAAATCGTCTTATTCTCCGTCGCTCCGTTACCACCAATTCGGAAGCGAATTTAGACAGTCTAGTAAATTTGGTCTCATATTCAGCCACACTTAGGGTTCCCTGACGCAACCCAATAAATTCGTCATCCCTCCTTTCTTGGACTAAAGGTGGGAGATACTTTTCATTAAATTCCCTTACAAAGTTCGCCCATGTCCATACCGTCTGTTCTCTTTCCCACTTGGCCTTAATTACATTCCACCACGCGCGGGCTGGTCCTTCGAATTGAAATACAGCAAAATTTACTTGTCTTTGCTCCGTGTAATTCAAAGCCGCGAAGATATTAATCATTGCCTCCAACCACTGCTCAGCTATATCTGGATCAGGCCCTCCTTGAAATTTCGGAGGTAGAAACTTTTGGAACCTCTCAAGAGCCTTATCCTCTCCGATCTCAGGATTCCGGGGTTGATTCACTGGCATTTGACCTTGTTGATCTACCAGTCGTGCCAGGATATTTGTCATTTGTTGCATCGCCGTCGCCATTTGATCTCCAGCCTCAACCCTCGGTCCCTGTTCTTGCTCGGCCACTGTTTCTCTTTCTTCTCTCGGTTCTTGAGCTTGCCTAGCTCCACGGCCACGACTAGCTCCACGTCCACGACTACGTCTCCCGTCCATATATATGTTTTCCCCCTCTCTTTTCTTTTCTTTTCCCCCAAAAAGGTAATTTAGTGAATAAACACAGTAAATTGACTACAGTAACAAATTCTAGCATTCCAAATACACAAATCAATATATACGCACATAACACGCCATATCAAGAAGACGGATAAGCAAATACACAAATACATATCAAGTTGGACAGATAACCATGTACACACAGGTATACTAACGTCATGCAGTAACAATATACAGGTAAATCAAAAGGAAAAGGTAAAGTCGTCCCAGTATCAGCCCGTCCGGTCTCTCACGTCACTTACTATCCAAACTAGATGTCCCTGACCTCTTGTGCTCATTCTAGTCAGACAAAGCCTGTTCATGTTCCCAAAATACAAGTCTCAAGTCCTTAGCAGCGCCGTAACTCTAGAGTACTCAGGCACGAGAATCCGAAATAAGATAATTCACATCTCGAGCTGCAGTCCCAAGAGTAAACTATCTACAATCGGAATTCCTACCTGACATATCTATCTATGGTCCTCAGATACCATGAGAAAGATTTAAGACCTATAACATTCGCAATTCATAGCTTCACTTAGTCCTTCATACTTATTCACCACTTAGTCCAGGGTCACTCCGCACAGAGACCACGCGAAGCAGCTATAGGTTTTATCCCTCAATCGCTTAACTTTCAAGTCAAATCGAATCCCACAGTCCGGCATCCTAAACTTCAAGCCCAGGATACACTACAGATATCTGAAGCCTAAGCTCTGATACCACCTGTGACGGCTCCACCTTTCCCTAGGGCGTACCCCAGGGTTCGGCGGACCGCCTGCCCAACTCTCGCCGGGACTCACTCATTCACTACAGTCCTCACTTAAAATCTGAATAAATCACAAGAATAAATAGGGCAACGATCCAGAACTTAAAGCGAAACTTATATACATTGCCATCCCCAAAAAGGAGTGTAAAGATCGAATATACAAAGGTTCTCAATCCTTCATACGTCCAGCCCGTGCCAAGCACTAGGCGAGAACCACTACAAAAGAAACAAAAGAAACAAAAGAACTAGACTGGCTAGTCTATGCTCTCATTCTGCTCGCCGTCCCCTGTTAAGGAAAACAAAACTAAAGGGGTGAGCTAAAAGCTCAGTGAGGTTCCGAACAGATAATCAAACAATCAATTCAATACATTAAACATGGAGTATCAATAATTCAAGAAACATTTACAATGGAAAGCGATAGTAACATTCATTAAAAGGATACGGGCTCACATGGAGCTATTCGTTCGTTCGTTCGTTCGTTCTCCAGACATTTCCCCTTATTCCTCCAATTATTTGAAAATTTCCTTTTTGAGAAGTAAACCCTCGTGCCTTCGTTCGTTCATTCATCCCCTTCCGGACGTTGACCGGACTCCACCCATCCGGACGTTGGCCGGACTCCACCCATCCGGACGTAGCCGGACTACAAGGTAATACTCGAATATACCAAATTCACCCAGGGTCACCATATCGCCCGACCGAGTCCGCTTCTGGCTCGAGTCGATCGGTAACGAAGGGCAGGGCCCAGTTCAGCCAAACGGCTTACATTCATGCGCAACTAGCATTTAATCATTTAATCATTGAAAATTTCACATTTATTTAGGTCGAGTGCGATAAAGTACACACTCGCCTAGAAAACTCGTTTTAACAATCATTAAAAGCACTTAACACATTATCAATCAATAATAACAAGCCAATAAGTCAAGGAAATATAACAAACAAAGAACACTCACCTAGTTATGCAAAATAACGTGCAAAATATCCTTCCGGATATTACCCTTAGTCACCAATGAAACCTAAGATTGAACAAGAGAACATATTACAGTTTATCGAGCAAAACATTTAAGGGGAAACGAAGAAACCCGACTAATTAGGAGTAAAACGTGTAAAGATAACTTTCAAGTAAAAATAGGGTTGTTTGGACCCAAGGATGAAAATAACTAGGGTTTCAAAATCAATCGCAAAACCAAGCTCAAAAGGCTTATAGAATTCCAACGGAAAACATTTGACTAACGACAAATCAAAAGACAAATAGATAGGCTAAGAAAATATTCTTTCGGAATCGTAAAGAATCGTTTGTATGACTAAAAGTCACTATATATTCAAGTAGAGGTTATATAACAAGGGTTTTGATGAAAATCATATGGAAAAGGAAGACTCTTAAAACCGTACTTGAAAGTAGTTCACTTGTGGCCGATAAAACCCTAACTCATACTTCTATATTTTGGGTACAGAGTAAGTAAACATTTGGCGTTTCAAATTGAAGAGGTATCATGTTTTGGAATGGTAAAACGATCATAGTATTTGCCAAACGAAAATATACAAATTCAAATAGAAACTTAGTCCTTGAGCGAAAATTTGGGCAGCACGCCCTTTGTGTTTACCTAATTTTCCAGCCATTTTGGCTTCATTATTTTTCTCATTCAAGCCCAAGTTTATACACAACACAAATGCATTTCAATAGCCGTTCCATAGGCTCAAGACAATACAAGGACATAAATCAACTAATAACAAATGCGGAAATGAAGTTTACAAAAAAAACAGATTTGATAGGGTTTTGCGGAATGGGCACATCCGAGGCTACGCTTATCGGATTGAGGTGAAACTTATACCATTTCGAAGCTAAGAGAAAGGGATACAAGATTGAAGAAGGTCACTCAGTCCAGTTTGTAGTGAAACTAGGTCAAAAGATCAGTATACCAAACCAGCACCGTCAAAACAGGTTTACAAACCGCATTCTCGCTCAAATATCACAAGTCAGGCTCCCTAAGTCCAAATCAAGTGATTCCAAAGCCATCCGAAAACTAAGATACAAGGCTACAATTATTAAGAAGACATCAACAACTAAATCAGAAGCATTCCCAATCAAATTAACCAATTACAGAGGCAATTATCAAGTTCGGGTAGAAACAGGGCAGCAGGGGTAAATCGGTCTTTTCACAGGCTACGTTGCTCTGATTGAGTTGAAATTTTGTAGGCACCTATAAAACATCATTCTATACAACTTTTATGTTTTATGCCAAGCCTAATTCGGCCTCTAACTATGAGTAACAGTACCGGGCAGAACTGAAACATGAAATTCCAGAAATCTGGAAATTTTGGTTTTCAATTGAATTTTCTTCCTTTCCTTGTTCCAATCACTACCAAAGCCCCTTATATAATCTTATATACAACATATACTAACCATACAACAAGTTTAGGCAGAAAATCATCAAACCCTAACTTGCATATATCATCCAAAATCATCACAACAACTTGTATAACTTGTAGTCTAATCAAAACATGAGCTAGATAACATCTTAAACCAGAAATTAAAAGAACAAGAACCATGATCAGATCTTATACCTCAAAACAAAGCTTGAAAGAGTGATACTTCACCACCTTTGGAAATTTTTAGTTCCCCTAGCTTCCCAAGCCCACAACTCACTCTTTAATCGGTTTAGAATTTTGATTCCTCACTTAGATGGTGCAAATCAAGAAGAAAATTGTTTTCTCTTGCTCCCCCTTTCTCTCTCTCTTGTCTCGGCCAAGCTCAAGGAAAAATGAAGAAGAAAGGCTGCTCTATGGTGATTAAAAGGCAAGAAGATTAGGATTAGTCTAAGCCACAAGTTTTGCCAACACTTGGATCAACCACAATCACAAAATTTTCTCTTTCTTCTCCTTGCACTTTTGGCCACAAATTTCGGTCAAAGGCAGCTGGAAATGAGGGGATATTTTGCTCAAATATCAATGAGCTCATGTGGTAAGAAAGTGGTGGTCCAGCGGTGCGTTCAATAGGTAGTGCGCGGTACACGTCGGTTCGCACCGTTTTTCCTTAAATCGCACGTATTAGGGTTTTTACTTCCTATTCACTAACCTTATATCATTGCTTCTAATCACATATTATTTCTCACCTAAAAGTCACTTTTAATCACCAAATTTGATCCTTGCTTCGTACCGAAAAATCATCCGGTGAAAAATCGCGAAAACCCTAATTTGCTCCAGTCTTGAAACCGAAAAGTGAAACCCTACTTTCTAGGTTCATTTGCACTTATTATGGAATTACTGGGTAGTAGGCTATAATAAATGAATAATTTCCAAATAAAAGGCATTTTTGAGAAAAATATAAGAAATTTGCGAGTCCTCACACTCTCTCCCCCTTAAAAGAATTTCGACCTCGAAATTCATACCTTCCGTCGCCTCGGAGGACCCCAGAACTCGGTGCTGATCTACGGCATAAACTTGTGTTGATACCTTTGTTCGGTTTCCTCTTTCATGAATTTGTTTCAGTTTGGTTCCTTCCACTTGTTGAGTACTACCCTCTCGTGGCTGTTTCTTCGGGCAATTGCTAAGTTGATGATTGCTACTCCCACAAATCAAACATTTTCCCCCTTTTCGCCAGCAATCATTCTCAGTGTGATTTGCCTTTCCACAGTATCCACAGGCCAATCGAGGAACTACTGTTGGATCTTCTCGAGAAATGTCCTTTGATCCGATCTGACTTCCTTTCATGGACCTTTCATCGACTGCTCTTAATGTCCAAGGTGGGCGAGGTGAATGGTTCACTTTTTGCACTTTGGAGAGCAGTATCTTTTCTCCAGATTCCTCAGGTATACTGCTGGATGTATCTCTTTTCCGCGTTTGAAAGGCTTTTACTTGGGCTTTCACATCCTCAATTCTTTGGGCCTTCTCAAGAGCCTCTGTAAACGTATTAACTTGAACTGCCGCTAATGCCTCCTGGATTTCCAAATTTAGTCCTTGTATAAATCGTCTTATTCTCCGTCGCTCCGTTACCACCAATTCGGAAGCGAATTTAGACAGTCTAGTAAATTTGGTCTCATATTCAGCCACACTTAGGGTTCCCTGACGCAACCCAATAAATTCGTCATCCCTCCTTTCTTGGACTAAAGGTGGGAGATACTTTTCATTAAATTCCCTTACAAAGTTCGCCCATGTCCATACCGTCTGTTCTCTTTCCCACTTGGCCTTAATTACATTCGACCACGCGCGGGCTGGTCCTTCGAATTGAAATACAGCAAAATTTACTTGTCTTTGCTCCGTGTAATTCAAAGCCGCGAAGATATTAATCATTGCCTCCAACCACTGCTCAGCTATATCTGGATCAGGCCCTCCTTGAAATTTCGGAGGTAGAAACTTTTGGAACCTCTCAAGAGCCTTATCCTCTCCGATCTCAGGATTCCGGGGTTGATTCACTGGCATTTGACCTTGTTGATCTACCAGTCGTGCCAGGATATTTGTCATTTGTTGCATCGCCGTCGCCATTTGATCTCCAGCCTCAACCCTCGGTCCCTGTTCTTGCTCGGCCACTGTTTCTCTTTCTTCTCTCGGTTCTTGAGCTTGCCTAGCTCCACGGCCACGACTAGCTCCACGTCCACGACTACGTCTCCCGTCCATATATATGTTTTCCCCCTCTCTTTTCTTTTCTTTTCCCCCAAAAAGGTAATTTAGTGAATAAACACAGTAAATTGACTACAGTAACAAATTCTAGCATTCCAAATACACAAATCAATATATACGCACATAACACGCCATATCAAGAAGACGGATAAGCAAATACACAAATACATATCAAGTTGGACAGATAACCATGTACACACAGGTATACTAACGTCATGCAGTAACAATATACAGGTAAATCAAAAGGAAAAGGTAAAGTCGTCCCAGTATCAGCCCGTCCGGTCTCTCACGTCGCTTACTATCCAAACTAGATGTCCCTGACCTCTTGTGCTCATTCTAGTCAGACAAAGCCTGTTCATGTTCCCAAAATACAAGTCTCAAGTCCTTAGCAGCGCCGTAACTCTAGAGTACTCAGGCACGAGAATCCGAAATAAGATAATTCACATCTCGAGCTGCAGTCCCAAGAGTAAACTATCTACAATCGGAATTCCTACCTGACATACCTATCTATGGTCCTCAGATACCATGAGAAAGATTTAAGACCTATAACATTCGCAATTCATAGCTTCACTTAGTCCTTCATACTTATTCACCACTTAGTCCAGGGTCACTCCGCACAGAGACCACGCGAAGCAGCTATAGGTTTTATCCCTCAATCGCTTAACTTTCAAGTCAAATCGAATCCCACAGTCCGGCATCCTAAACTTCAAGCCCAGGATACACTACAGATATCTGAAGCCTAAGCTCTGATACCACCTGTGACGGCTCCACCTTTCCCTAGGGCGTACCCCAGGGTTCGGCGGACCGCCTGCCCAACTCTCGCCGGGACTCACTCATTCACTACAGTCCTCACTTAAAATCTGAATAAATCACAAGAATAAATAGGGCAACGATCCAGAACTTAAAGCGAAACTTATATACATTGCCATCCCCAAAAAGGAGTGTAAAGATCGAATATACAAAGGTTCTCAATCCTTCATACGTCCAGCCCGTGCCAAGCACTAGGCGAGAACCACTACAAAAGAAACAAAAGAAACAAAAGAACTAGACTGGCTAGTCTATGCTCTCATTCTGCTCGCCGTCCCCTGTTAAGGAAAACAAAACTAAAGGGGTGAGCTAAAAGCTCAGTGAGGTTCCGAACAGATAATCAAACAATCAATTCAATACATTAAACATGGAGTATCAATAATTCAAGAAACATTTACAATGGAAAGCGATAGTAACATTCATTAAAAGGATACGGGCTCACATGGAGCTATTCGTTCGTTCGTTCGTTCGTTCTCCAGACATTTCCCCTTATTCCTCCAATTATTTGAAAATTTCCTTTTTGAGAAGTAAACCCTCGTGCCTTCGTTCGTTCATTCATCCCCTTCCGGACGTTGACCGGACTCCACCCATCCGGACGTTGGCCGGACTCCACCCATCCGGACGTAGCCGGACTACAAGGTAATACTCGAATATACCAAATTCACCCAGGGTCACCATATCGCCCGACCGAGTCCGCTTCTGGCTCGAGTCGATCGGTAACGAAGGGCAGGGCCCAGTTCAGCCAAACGGCTTACATTCATGCGCAACTAGCATTTAATCATTTAATCATTGAAAATTTCACATTTATTTAGGTCGAGTGCGATAAAGTACACACTCGCCTAGAAAACTCGTTTTAACAATCATTAAAAGCACTTAACACATTATCAATCAATAATAACAAGCCAATAAGTCAAGGAAATATAACAAACAAAGAACACTCACCTAGTTATGCAAAATAACGTGCAAAATATCCTTCCGGATATTACCCTTAGTCACCAATGAAACCTAAGATTGAACAAGAGAACATATTACAGTTTATCGAGCAAAACATTTAAGGGGAAACGAAGAAACCCGACTAATTAGGAGTAAAACGTGTAAAGATAACTTTCAAGTAAAAATAGGGTTGTTTGGACCCAAGGATGAAAATAACTAGGGTTTCAAAATCAATCGCAAAACCAAGCTCAAAAGGCTTATAGAATTCCAACGGAAAACATTTGACTAACGACAAATCAAAAGACAAATAGATAGGCTAAGAAAATATTCTTTCGGAATCGTAAAGAATCGTTTGTATGACTAAAAGTCACTATATATTCAAGTAGAGGTTATATAACAAGGGTTTTGATGAAAATCATATGGAAAAGGAAGACTCTTAAAACCGTACTTGAAAGTAGTTCACTTGTGGCCGATAAAACCCTAACTCATACTTCTATATTTTGGGTACAGAGTAAGTAAACATTTGGCGTTTCAAATTGAAGAGGTATCATGTTTTGGAATGGTAAAACGATCATAGTATTTGCCAAACGAAAATATACAAATTCAAATAGAAACTTAGTCCTTGAGCGAAAATTTGGGCAGCACGCCCTTTGTGTTTACCTAATTTTCCAGCCATTTTGGCTTCATTATTTTTCTCATTCAAGCCCAAGTTTATACACAACACAAATGCATTTCAATAGCCGTTCCATAGGCTCAAGACAATACAAGGACATAAATCAACTAATAACAAATGCGGAAATGAAGTTTACAAAAAAAACAGATTTGATAGGGTTTTGCGGAATGGGCACATCCGAGGCTACGCTTATCGGATCGAGGTGAAACTTATACCATTTCGAAGCTAAGAGAAAGGGATACAAGATTGAAGAAGGTCACTCAGTCCAGTTTGTAGTGCAACTAGGTCAAAAGATCAGTATACCAAACCAGCACCGTCAAAACAGGTTTACAAACCGCATTCTCGCTCAAATATCACAAGTCAGGCTCCCTAAGTCCAAATCAAGTGATTCCAAAGCCATCCGAAAACTAAGATACAAGGCTACAATTATTAAGAAGACATCAACAACTAAATCAGAAGCATTCCCAATCAAATTAACCAATTACAGAGGCAATTATCAAGTTCGGGTAGAAACAGGGCAGCAGGGGTAAATCGGTCTTTTCACAGGCTACGTTGCTCTGATTGAGTTGAAATTTTGTAGGCACCTATAAAACATCATTCTATACAACTTTTATGTTTTATGCCAAGCCTAATTCGGCCTCTAACTATGAGTAACAGTACCGGGCAGAACTGAAACATGAAATTCCAGAAATCTGGAAATTTTGGTTTTCAATTGAATTTTCTTCCTTTCCTTGTTCCAATCACTACCAAAGCCCCTTATATAATCTTATATACAACATATACTAACCATACAACAAGTTTAGGCAGAAAATCATCAAACCCTAACTTGCATATATCATCCAAAATCATCACAACAACTTGTATAACTTGTAGTCTAATCAAAACATGAGCTAGATAACATCTTAAACCAGAAATTAAAAGAACAAGAACCATGATCAGATCTTATACCTCAAAACAAAGCTTGAAAGAGTGATACTTCACCACCTTTGGAAATTTTTAGTTCCCCTAGCTTCCCAAGCCCACAACTCACTCTTTAATCGGTTTAGAATTTTGATTCCTCACTTAGATGGTGCAAATCAAGAAGAAAATTGTTTTCTCTTGCTCCCCCTTTCTCTCTCTCTTGTCTCGGCCAAGCTCAAGGAAAAATGAAGAAGAAAGGCTGCTCTATGGTGATTAAAAGGCAAGAAGATTAGGATTAGTCTAAGCCACAAGTTTTGCCAACACTTGGATCAACCACAATCACAAAATTTTCTCTTTCTTCTCCTTGCACTTTTGGCCACAAATTTCGGTCAAAGGCAGCTGGAAATGAGGGGATATTTTGCTCAAATATCAATGAGCTCATGTGGTAAGAAAGTGGTGGTCCAGCGGTGCGTTCAATAGGTAGTGCGCGGTACACGTCGGTTCGCACCGTTTTTCCTTAAATCGCACGTATTAGGGTTTTTACTTCCTATTCACTAACCTTATATCATTGCTTCTAATCACATATTATTTCTCACCTAAAAGTCACTTTTAATCACCAAATTTGATCCTTGCTTCGTACCGAAAAATCATCCGGTGAAAAATCGCGAAAACCCTAATTTGCTCCAGTCTTGAAACCGAAAAGTGAAACCCTACTTTCTAGGTTCATTTGCACTTATTATGGAATTACTGGGTAGTAGGCTATAATAAATGAATAATTTCCAAATAAAAGGCATTTTTGAGAAAAATATAAGAAATTTGCGAGTCCTCACACTCTCTCCCCCTTAAAAGAATTTCGACCTCGAAATTCATACCTTCCGTCGCCTCGGAGGACCCCAGAACTCGGTGCTGATCTACGGCATAAACTTGTGTTGATACCTTTGTTCGGTTTCCTCTTTCATGAATTTGTTTCAGTTTGGTTCCTTCCACTTGTTGAGTACTACCCTCTCGTGGCTGTTTCTTCGGGCAATTGCTAAGTTGATGATTGCTACTCCCACAAATCAAACATTTTCCCCCTTTTCGCCAGCAATCATTCTCAGTGTGATTTGCCTTTCCACAGTATCCACAGGCCAATCGAGGAACTACTGTTGGATCTTCTCGAGAAATGTCCTTTGATCCGATCTGACTTCCTTTCATGGACCTTTCATCGACTGCTCTTAATGTCCAAGGTGGGCGAGGTGAATGGTTCACTTTTTGCACTTTGGAGAGCAGTATCTTTTCTCCAGATTCCTCAGGTATACTGCTGGATGTATCTCTTTTCCGCGTTTGAAAGGCTTTTACTTGGGCTTTCACATCCTCAATTCTTTGGGCCTTCTCAAGAGCCTCTGTAAACGTATTAACTTGAACTGCCGCTAATGCCTCCTGGATTTCCAAATTTAGTCCTTGTATAAATCGTCTTATTCTCCGTCGCTCCGTTACCACCAATTCGGAAGCGAATTTAGACAGTCTAGTAAATTTGGTCTCATATTCAGCCACACTTAGGGTTCCCTGACGCAACCCAATAAATTCGTCATCCCTCCTTTCTTGGACTAAAGGTGGGAGATACTTTTCATTAAATTCCCTTACAAAGTTCGCCCATGTCCATACCGTCTGTTCTCTTTCCCACTTGGCCTTAATTACATTCCACCACGCGCGGGCTGGTCCTTCGAATTGAAATACAGCAAAATTTACTTGTCTTTGCTCCGTGTAATTCAAAGCCGCGAAGATATTAATCATTGCCTCCAACCACTGCTCAGCTATATCTGGATCAGGCCCTCCTTGAAATTTCGGAGGTAGAAACTTTTGGAACCTCTCAAGAGCCTTATCCTCTCCGATCTCAGGATTCCGGGGTTGATTCACTGGCATTTGACCTTGTTGATCTACCAGTCGTGCCAGGATATTTGTCATTTGTTGCATCGCCGTCGCCATTTGATCTCCAGCCTCAACCCTCGGTCCCTGTTCTTGCTCGGCCACTGTTTCTCTTTCTTCTCTCGGTTCTTGAGCTTGCCTAGCTCCACGGCCACGACTAGCTCCACGTCCACGACTACGTCTCCCGTCCATATATATGTTTTCCCCCTCTCTTTTCTTTTCTTTTCCCCCAAAAAGGTAATTTAGTGAATAAACACAGTAAATTGACTACAGTAACAAATTCTAGCATTCCAAATACACAAATCAATATATACGCACATAACACGCCATATCAAGAAGACGGATAAGCAAATACACAAATACATATCAAGTTGGACAGATAACCATGTACACACAGGTATACTAACGTCATGCAGTAACAATATACAGGTAAATCAAAAGGAAAAGGTAAAGTCGTCCCAGTATCAGCCCGTCCGGTCTCTCACGTCACTTACTATCCAAACTAGATGTCCCTGACCTCTTGTGCTCATTCTAGTCAGACAAAGCCTGTTCATGTTCCCAAAATACAAGTCTCAAGTCCTTAGCAGCGCCGTAACTCTAGAGTACTCAGGCACGAGAATCCGAAATAAGATAATTCACATCTCGAGCTGCAGTCCCAAGAGTAAACTATCTACAATCGGAATTCCTACCTGACATACCTATCTATGGTCCTCAGATACCATGAGAAAGATTTAAGACCTATAACATTCGCAATTCATAGCTTCACTTAGTCCTTCATACTTATTCACCACTTAGTCCAGGGTCACTCCGCACAGAGACCACGCGAAGCAGCTATAGGTTTTATCCCTCAATCGCTTAACTTTCAAGTCAAATCGAATCCCACAGTCCGGCATCCTAAACTTCAAGCCCAGGATACACTACAGATATCTGAAGCCTAAGCTCTGATACCACCTGTGACGGCTCCACCTTTCCCTAGGGCGTACCCCAGGGTTCGGCGGACCGCCTGCCCAACTCTCGCCGGGACTCACTCATTCACTACAGTCCTCACTTAAAATCTGAATAAATCACAAGAATAAATAGGGCAACGATCCAGAACTTAAAGCGAAACTTATATACATTGCCATCCCCAAAAGGGAGTGTAAAGATCGAATATACAAAGGTTCTCAATCCTTCATACGTCCAGCCCGTGCCAAGCACTAGGCGAGAACCACTACAAAAGAAACAAAAGAAACAAAAGAACTAGACTGGCTAGTCTATGCTCTCATTCTGCTCGCCGTCCCCTGTTAAGGAAAACAAAACTAAAGGGGTGAGCTAAAAGCTCAGTGAGGTTCCGAACAGATAATCAAACAATCAATTCAATACATTAAACATGGAGTATCAATAATTCAAGAAACATTTACAATGGAAAGCGATAGTAACATTCATTAAAAGGATACGGGCTCACATGGAGCTATTCGTTCGTTCGTTCGTTCTCCAGACATTTCCCCTTATTCCTCCAATTATTTGAAAATTTCCTTTTTGAGAAGTAAACCCTCGTGCCTTCGTTCGTTCATTCATCCCCTTCCGGACGTTGACCGGACTCCACCCATCCGGACGTTGGCCGGACTCCACCCATCCGGACGTAGCCGGACTACAAGGTAATACTCGAATATACCAAATTCACCCAGGGTCACCATATCGCCCGACCGAGTCCGCTTCTGGCTCGAGTCGATCGGTAACGAAGGGCAGGGCCCAGTTCAGCCAAACGGCTTACATTCATGCGCAACTAGCATTTAATCATTTAATCATTGAAAATTTCACATTTATTTAGGTCGAGTGCGATAAAGTACACACTCGCCTAGAAAACTCGTTTTAACAATCATTAAAAGCACTTAACACATTATCAATCAATAATAACAAGCCAATAAGTCAAGGAAATATAACAAACAAAGAACACTCACCTAGTTATGCAAAATAACGTGCAAAATATCCTTCCGGATATTACCCTTAGTCACCAATGAAACCTAAGATTGAACAAGAGAACATATTACAGTTTATCGAGCAAAACATTTAAGGGGAAACGAAGAAACCCGACTAATTAGGAGTAAAACGTGTAAAGATAACTTTCAAGTAAAAATAGGGTTGTTTGGACCCAAGGATGAAAATAACTAGGGTTTCAAAATCAATCGCAAAACCAAGCTCAAAAGGCTTATAGAATTCCAACGGAAAACATTTGACTAACGACAAATCAAAAGACAAATAGATAGGCTAAGAAAATATTCTTTCGGAATCGTAAAGAATCGTTTGTATGACTAAAAGTCACTATATATTCAAGTAGAGGTTATATAACAAGGGTTTTGATGAAAATCATATGGAAAAGGAAGACTCTTAAAACCGTACTTGAAAGTAGTTCACTTGTGGCCGATAAAACCCTAA
The DNA here is from genome assembly GCF_036785885.1 of Coffea arabica. Taxonomy (NCBI): domain Eukaryota; kingdom Viridiplantae; phylum Streptophyta; class Magnoliopsida; order Gentianales; family Rubiaceae; genus Coffea; species Coffea arabica. The sequence goes on along the minus strand of NC_092311.1, from coordinate 21,903,034 downwards.
CTCATACTTCTATATTTTGGGTACAGAGTAAGTAAACATTTGGCGTTTCAAATTGAAGAGGTATCATGTTTTGGAATGGTAAAACGATCATAGTATTTGCCAAACGAAAATATACAAATTCAAATAGAAACTTAGTCCTTGAGCGAAAATTTGGGCAGCACGCCCTTTGTGTTTACCTAATTTTCCAGCCATTTTGGCTTCATTATTTTTCTCATTCAAGCCCAAGTTTATACACAACACAAATGCATTTCAATAGCCGTTCCATAGGCTCAAGACAATACAAGGACATAAATCAACTAATAACAAATGCGGAAATGAAGTTTACAAAAAAAACAGATTTGATAGGGTTTTGCGGAATGGGCACATCCGAGGCTACGCTTATCGGATCGAGGTGAAACTTATACCATTTCGAAGCTAAGAGAAAGGGATACAAGATTGAAGAAGGTCACTCAGTCCAGTTTGTAGTGCAACTAGGTCAAAAGATCAGTATACCAAACCAGCACCGTCAAAACAGGTTTACAAACCGCATTCTCGCTCAAATATCACAAGTCAGGCTCCCTAAGTCCAAATCAAGTGATTCCAAAGCCATCCGAAAACTAAGATACAAGGCTACAATTATTAAGAAGACATCAACAACTAAATCAGAAGCATTCCCAATCAAATTAACCAATTACAGAGGCAATTATCAAGTTCGGGTAGAAACAGGGCAGCAGGGGTAAATCGGTCTTTTCACAGGCTACGTTGCTCTGATTGAGTTGAAATTTTGTAGGCACCTATAAAACATCATTCTATACAACTTTTATGTTTTATGCCAAGCCTAATTCGGCCTCTAACTATGAGTAACAGTACCGGGCAGAACTGAAACATGAAATTCCAGAAATCTGGAAATTTTGGTTTTCAATTGAATTTTCTTCCTTTCCTTGTTCCAATCACTACCAAAGCCCCTTATATAATCTTATATACAACATATACTAACCATACAACAAGTTTAGGCAGAAAATCATCAAACCCTAACTTGCATATATCATCCAAAATCATCACAACAACTTGTATAACTTGTAGTCTAATCAAAACATGAGCTAGATAACATCTTAAACCAGAAATTAAAAGAACAAGAACCATGATCAGATCTTATACCTCAAAACAAAGCTTGAAAGAGTGATACTTCACCACCTTTGGAAATTTTTAGTTCCCCTAGCTTCCCAAGCCCACAACTCACTCTTTAATCGGTTTAGAATTTTGATTCCTCACTTAGATGGTGCAAATCAAGAAGAAAATTGTTTTCTCTTGCTCCCCCTTTCTCTCTCTCTTGTCTCGGCCAAGCTCAAGGAAAAATGAAGAAGAAAGGCTGCTCTATGGTGATTAAAAGGCAAGAAGATTAGGATTAGTCTAAGCCACAAGTTTTGCCAACACTTGGATCAACCACAATCACAAAATTTTCTCTTTCTTCTCCTTGCACTTTTGGCCACAAATTTCGGTCAAAGGCAGCTGGAAATGAGGGGATATTTTGCTCAAATATCAATGAGCTCATGTGGTAAGAAAGTGGTGGTCCAGCGGTGCGTTCAATAGGTAGTGCGCGGTACACGTCGGTTCGCACCGTTTTTCCTTAAATCGCACGTATTAGGGTTTTTACTTCCTATTCACTAACCTTATATCATTGCTTCTAATCACATATTATTTCTCACCTAAAAGTCACTTTTAATCACCAAATTTGATCCTTGCTTCGTACCGAAAAATCATCCGGTGAAAAATCGCGAAAACCCTAATTTGCTCCAGTCTTGAAACCGAAAAGTGAAACCCTACTTTCTAGGTTCATTTGCACTTATTATGGAATTACTGGGTAGTAGGCTATAATAAATGAATAATTTCCAAATAAAAGGCATTTTTGAGAAAAATATAAGAAATTTGCGAGTCCTCACACTCTCTCCCCCTTAAAAGAATTTCGACCTCGAAATTCATACCTTCCGTCGCCTCGGAGGACCCCAGAACTCGGTGCTGATCTACGGCATAAACTTGTGTTGATACCTTTGTTCGGTTTCCTCTTTCATGAATTTGTTTCAGTTTGGTTCCTTCCACTTGTTGAGTACTACCCTCTCGTGGCTGTTTCTTCGGGCAATTGCTAAGTTGATGATTGCTACTCCCACAAATCAAACATTTTCTCCCTTTTCGCCAGCAATCATTCTCAGTGTGATTTGCCTTTCCACAGTATCCACAGGCCAATCGAGGAACTACTGTTGGATCTTCTCGAGAAATGTCCTTTGATCCGATCTGACTTCCTTTCATGGACCTTTCATCGACTGCTCTTAATGTCCAAGGTGGGCGAGGTGAATGGTTCACTTTTTGCACTTTGGAGAGCAGTATCTTTTCTCCAGATTCCTCAGGTATACTGCTGGATGTATCTCTTTTCCGCGTTTGAAAGGCTTTTACTTGGGCTTTCACATCCTCAATTCTTTGGGCCTTCTCAAGAGCCTCTGTAAACGTATTAACTTGAACTGCCGCTAATGCCTCCTGGATTTCCAAATTTAGTCCTTGTATAAATCGTCTTATTCTCCGTCGCTCCGTTACCACCAATTCGGAAGCGAATTTAGACAGTCTAGTAAATTTGGTCTCATATTCAGCCACACTTAGGGTTCCCTGACGCAACCCAATAAATTCGTCATCCCTCCTTTCTTGGACTAAAGGTGGGAGATACTTTTCATTAAATTCCCTTACAAAGTTCGCCCATGTCCATACCGTCTGTTCTCTTTCCCACTTGGCCTTAATTACATTCCACCACGCGCGGGCTGGTCCTTCGAATTGAAATACAGCAAAATTTACTTGTCTTTGCTCCGTGTAATTCAAAGCCGCGAAGATATTAATCATTGCCTCCAACCACTGCTCAGCTATATCTGGATCAGGCCCTCCTTGAAATTTCGGAGGTAGAAACTTTTGGAACCTCTCAAGAGCCTTATCCTCTCCGATCTCAGGATTCCGGGGTTGATTCACTGGCATTTGACCTTGTTGATCTACCAGTCGTGCCAGGATATTTGTCATTTGTTGCATCGCCGTCGCCATTTGATCTCCAGCCTCAACCCTCGGTCCCTGTTCTTGCTCGGCCACTGTTTCTCTTTCTTCTCTCGGTTCTTGAGCTTGCCTAGCTCCACGGCCACGACTAGCTCCACGTCCACGACTACGTCTCCCGTCCATATATATGTTTTCCCCCTCTCTTTTCTTTTCTTTTCCCCCAAAAAGGTAATTTAGTGAATAAACACAGTAAATTGACTACAGTAACAAATTCTAGCATTCCAAATACACAAATCAATATATACGCACATAACACGCCATATCAAGAAGACGGATAAGCAAATACACAAATACATATCAAGTTGGACAGATAACCATGTACACACAGGTATACTAACGTCATGTAGTAACAATATACAGGTAAATCAAAAGGAAAAGGTAAAGTCGTCCCAGTATCAGCCCGTCCGGTCTCTCACGTCACTTACTATCCAAACTAGATGTCCCTGACCTCTTGTGCTCATTCTAGTCAGACAAAGCCTGTTCATGTTCCCAAAATACAAGTCTCAAGTCCTTAGCAGCGCCGTAACTCTAGAGTACTCAGGCACGAGAATCCGAAATAAGATAATTCACATCTCGAGCTGCAGTCCCAAGAGTAAACTATCTACAATCGGAATTCCTACCTGACATACCTATCTATGGTCCTCAGATACCATGAGAAAGATTTAAGACCTATAACATTCGCAATTCATAGCTTCACTTAGTCCTTCATACTTATTCACCACTTAGTCCAGGGTCACTCCGCACAGAGACCACGCGAAGCAGCTATAGGTTTTATCCCTCAATCGCTTAACTTTCAAGTCAAATCGAATCCCACAGTCCGGCATCCTAAACTTCAAGCCCAGGATACACTACAGATATCTGAAGCCTAAGCTCTGATACCACCTGTGACGGCCCCACCTTTCCCTAGGGCGTACCCCAGGGTTCGGCGGACCGCCTGCCCAACTCTCGCCGGGACTCACTCATTCACTACAGTCCTCACTTAAAATCTGAATAAATCACAAGAATAAATAGGGCAACGATCCAGAACTTAAAGCAAAACTTATATACATTGCCATCCCCAAAAGGGAGTGTAAAGATCGAATATACAAAGGTTCTCAATCCTTCATACGTCCAGCCCGTGCCAAGCACTAGGCGAGAACCACTACAAAAGAAACAAAAGAAACAAAAGAACTAGACTGGCTAGTCTATGCTCTCATTCTGCTCGCCGTCCCCTGTTAAGGAAAACAAAACTAAAGGGGTGAGCTAAAAGCTCAGTGAGGTTCCGAACAGATAATCAAACAATCAATTCAATACATTAAACATGGAGTATCAATAATTCAAGAAACATTTACAATGGAAAGCGATAGTAACATTCATTAAAAGGATACGGGCTCACATGGAGCTATTCGTTCGTTCGTTCGTTCTCCAGACATTTCCCCTTATTCCTCCAATTATTTGAAAATTTCCTTTTTGAGAAGTAAACCCTCGTGCCTTCGTTCGTTCATTCATCCCCTTCCGGACGTTGACCGGACTCCACCCATCCGGACGTTGGCCGGACTCCACCCATCCGGACGTAGCCGGACTACAAGGTAATACTCGAATATACCAAATTCACCCAGGGTCACCATATCGCCCGACCGAGTCCGCTTCTGGCTCGAGTCGATCGGTAACGAAGGGCAGGGCCCAGTTCAGCCAAACGGCTTACATTCATGCGCAACTAGCATTTAATCATTTAATCATTGAAAATTTCACATTTATTTAGGTCGAGTGCGATAAAGTACACACTCGCCTAGAAAACTCGTTTTAACAATCATTAAAAGCACTTAACACATTATCAATCAATAATAACAAGCCAATAAGTCAAGGAAATATAACAAACAAAGAACACTCACCTAGTTATGCAAAATAACGTGCAAAATATCCTTCCGGATATTACCCTTAGTCACCAATGAAACCTAAGATTGAACAAGAGAACATATTACAGTTTATCGAGCAAAACATTTAAGGGGAAACGAAGAAACCCGACTAATTAGGAGTAAAACGTGTAAAGATAACTTTCAAGTAAAAATAGGGTTGTTTGGACCCAAGGATGAAAATAACTAGGGTTTCAAAATCAATCGCAAAACCAAGCTCAAAAGGCTTATAGAATTCCAACGGAAAACATTTGACTAACGACAAATCAAAAGACAAATAGATAGGCTAAGAAAATATTCTTTCGGAATCGTAAAGAATCGTTTGTATGACTAAAAGTCACTATATATTCAAGTAGAGGTTATATAACAAGGGTTTTGATGAAAATCATATGGAAAAGGAAGACTCTTAAAACCGTACTTGAAAGTAGTTCACTTGTGGCCGATAAAACCCTAACTCATACTTCTATATTTTGGGTACAGAGTAAGTAAACATTTGGCGTTTCAAATTGAAGAGGTATCATGTTTTGGAATGGTAAAACGATCATAGTATTTGCCAAACGAAAATATACAAATTCAAATAGAAACTTAGTCCTTGAGCGAAAATTTGGGCAGCACGCCCTTTGTGTTTACCTAATTTTCCAGCCATTTTGGCTTCATTATTTTTCTCATTCAAGCCCAAGTTTATACACAACACAAATGCATTTCAATAGCCGTTCCATAGGCTCAAGACAATACAAGGACATAAATCAACTAATAACAAATGCGGAAATGAAGTTTACAAAAAAAACAGATTTGATAGGGTTTTGCGGAATGGGCACATCCGAGGCTACGCTTATCGGATCGAGGTGAAACTTATACCATTTCGAAGCTAAGAGAAAGGGATACAAGATTGAAGAAGGTCACTCAGTCCAGTTTGTAGTGCAACTAGGTCAAAAGATCAGTATACCAAACCAGCACCGTCAAAACAGGTTTACAAACCGCATTCTCGCTCAAATATCACAAGTCAGGCTCCCTAAGTCCAAATCAAGTGATTCCAAAGCCATCCGAAAACTAAGATACAAGGCTACAATTATTAAGAAGACATCAACAACTAAATCAGAAGCATTCCCAATCAAATTAACCAATTACAGAGGCAATTATCAAGTTCGGGTAGAAACAGGGCAGCAGGGGTAAATCGGTCTTTTCACAGGCTACGTTGCTCTGATTGAGTTGAAATTTTGTAGGCACCTATAAAATATCATTCTATACAACTTTTATGTTTTATGCCAAGCCTAATTCGGCCTCTAACTATGAGTAACAGTACCGGGCAGAACTGAAACATGAAATTCCAGAAATCTGGAAATTTTGGTTTTCAATTGAATTTTCTTCCTTTCCTTGTTCCAATCACTACCAAAGCCCCTTATATAATCTTATATACAACATATACTAACCATACAACAAGTTTAGGCAGAAAATCATCAAACCCTAACTTGCATATATCATCCAAAATCATCACAACAACTTGTATAACTTGTAGTCTAATCAAAACATGAGCTAGATAACATCTTAAACCAGAAATTAAAAGAACAAGAACCATGATCAGATCTTATACCTCAAAACAAAGCTTGAAAGAGTGATACTTCACCACCTTTGGAAATTTTTAGTTCCCCTAGCTTCCCAAGCCCACAACTCACTCTTTAATCGGTTTAGAATTTTGATTCCTCACTTAGATGGTGCAAATCAAGAAGAAAATTGTTTTCTCTTGCTCCCCCTTTCTCTCTCTCTTGTCTCGGCCAAGCTCAAGGAAAAATGAAGAAGAAAGGCTGCTCTATGGTGATTAAAAGGCAAGAAGATTAGGATTAGTCTAAGCCACAAGTTTTGCCAACACTTGGATCAACCACAATCACAAAATTTTCTCTTTCTTCTCCTTGCACTTTTGGCCACAAATTTCGGTCAAAGGCAGCTGGAAATGAGGGGATATTTTGCTCAAATATCAATGAGCTCATGTGGTAAGAAAGTGGTGGTCCAGCGGTGCGTTCAATAGGTAGTGCGCGGTACACGTCGGTTCGCACCGTTTTTCCTTAAATCGCACGTATTAGGGTTTTTACTTCCTATTCACTAACCTTATATCATTGCTTCTAATCACATATTATTTCTCACCTAAAAGTCACTTTTAATCACCAAATTTGATCCTTGCTTCGTACCGAAAAATCATCCGGTGAAAAATCGCGAAAACCCTAATTTGCTCCAGTCTTGAAACCGAAAAGTGAAACCCTACTTTCTAGGTTCATTTGCACTTATTATGGAATTACTGGGTAGTAGGCTATAATAAATGAATAATTTCCAAATAAAAGGCATTTTTGAGAAAAATATAAGAAATTTGCGAGTCCTCACACTCTCTCCCCCTTAAAAGAATTTCGACCTCGAAATTCATACCTTCCGTCGCCTCGGAGGACCCCAGAACTCGGTGCTGATCTACGGCATAAACTTGTGTTGATACCTTTGTTCGGTTTCCTCTTTCATGAATTTGTTTCAGTTTGGTTCCTTCCACTTGTTGAGTACTACCCTCTCGTGGCTGTTTCTTCGGGCAATTGCTAAGTTGATGATTGCTACTCCCACAAATCAAACATTTTCCCCCTTTTCGCCAGCAATCATTCTCAGTGTGATTTGCCTTTCCACAGTATCCACAGGCCAATCGAGGAACTACTGTTGGATCTTCTCGAGAAATGTCCTTTGATCCGATCTGACTTCCTTTCATGGACCTTTCATCGACTGCTCTTAATGTCCAAGGTGGGCGAGGTGAATGGTTCACTTTTTGCACTTTGGAGAGCAGTATCTTTTCTCCAGATTCCTCAGGTATACTGCTGGATGTATCTCTTTTCCGCGTTTGAAAGGCTTTTACTTGGGCTTTCACATCCTCAATTCTTTGGGCCTTCTCAAGAGCCTCTGTAAACGTATTAACTTGAACTGCCGCTAATGCCTCCTGGATTTCCAAATTTAGTCCTTGTATAAATCGTCTTATTCTCCGTCGCTCCGTTACCACCAATTCGGAAGCGAATTTAGACAGTCTAGTAAATTTGGTCTCATATTCAGCCACACTTAGGGTTCCCTGACGCAACCCAATAAATTCGTCATCCCTCCTTTCTTGGACTAAAGGTGGGAGATACTTTTCATTAAATTCCCTTACAAAGTTCGCCCATGTCCATACCGTCTGTTCTCTTTCCCACTTGGCCTTAATTACATTCCACCACGCGCGGGCTGGTCCTTCGAATTGAAATACAGCAAAATTTACTTGTCTTTGCTCCGTGTAATTCAAAGCCGCGAAGATATTAATCATTGCCTCCAACCACTGCTCAGCTATATCTGGATCAGGCCCTCCTTGAAATTTCGGAGGTAGAAACTTTTGGAACCTCTCAAGAGCCTTATCCTCTCCGATCTCAGGATTCCGGGGTTGATTCACTGGCATTTGACCTTGTTGATCTACCAGTCGTGCCAGGATATTTGTCATTTGTTGCATCGCCGTCGCCATTTGATCTCCAGCCTCAACCCTCGGTCCCTGTTCTTGCTCGGCCACTGTTTCTCTTTCTTCTCTCGGTTCTTGAGCTTGCCTAGCTCCACGGCCACGACTAGCTCCACGTCCACGACTACGTCTCCCGTCCATATATATGTTTTCCCCCTCTCTTTTCTTTTCTTTTCCCCCAAAAAGGTAATTTAGTGAATAAACACAGTAAATTGACTACAGTAACAAATTCTAGCATTCCAAATACACAAATCAATATATACGCACATAACACGCCATATCAAGAAGACGGATAAGCAAATACACAAATACATATCAAGTTGGACAGATAACCATGTACACACAGGTATACTAACGTCATGTAGTAACAATATACAGGTAAATCAAAAGGAAAAGGTAAAGTCGTCCCAGTATCAGCCCGTCCGGTCTCTCACGTCACTTACTATCCAAACTAGATGTCCCTGACCTCTTGTGCTCATTCTAGTCAGACAAAGCCTGTTCATGTTCCCAAAATACAAGTCTCAAGTCCTTAGCAGCGCCGTAACTCTAGAGTACTCAGGCACGAGAATCCGAAATAAGATAATTCACATCTCGAGCTGCAGTCCCAAGAGTAAACTATCTACAATCGGAATTCCTACCTGACATACCTATCTATGGTCCTCAGATACCATGAGAAAGATTTAAGACCTATAACATTCGCAATTCATAGCTTCACTTAGTCCTTCATACTTATTCACCACTTAGTCCAGGGTCACTCCGCACAGAGACCACGCGAAGCAGCTATAGGTTTTATCCCTCAATCGCTTAACTTTCAAGTCAAATCGAATCCCACAGTCCGGCATCCTAAACTTCAAGCCCAGGATACACTACAGATATCTGAAGCCTAAGCTCTGATACCACCTGTGACGGCCCCACCTTTCCCTAGGGCGTACCCCAGGGTTCGGCGGACCGCCTGCCCAACTCTCGCCGGGACTCACTCATTCACTACAGTCCTCACTTAAAATCTGAATAAATCACAAGAATAAATAGGGCAACGATCCAGAACTTAAAGCGAAACTTATATACATTGCCATCCCCAAAAGGGAGTGTAAAGATCGAATATACAAAGGTTCTCAATCCTTCATACGTCCAGCCCGTGCCAAGCACTAGGCGAGAACCACTACAAAAGAAACAAAAGAAACAAAAGAACTAGACTGGCTAGTCTATGCTCTCATTCTGCTCGCCGTCCCCTGTTAAGGAAAACAAAACTAAAGGGGTGAGCTAAAAGCTCAGTGAGGTTCCGAACAGATAATCAAACAATCAATTCAATACATTAAACATGGAGTATCAATAATTCAAGAAACATTTACAATGGAAAGCGATAGTAACATTCATTAAAAGGATACGGGCTCACATGGAGCTATTCGTTCGTTCGTTCGTTCTCCAGACATTTCCCCTTATTCCTCCAATTATTTGAAAATTTCCTTTTTGAGAAGTAAACCCTCGTGCCTTCGTTCGTTCATTCATCCCCTTCCGGACGTTGACCGGACTCCACCCATCCGGACGTTGGCCGGACTCCACCCATCCGGACGTAGCCGGACTACAAGGTAATACTCGAATATACCAAATTCACCCAGGGTCACCATATCGCCCGACCGAGTCCGCTTCTGGCTCGAGTCGATCGGTAACGAAGGGCAGGGCCCAGTTCAGCCAAACGGCTTACATTCATGCGCAACTAGCATTTAATCATTTAATCATTGAAAATTTCACATTTATTTAGGTCGAGTGCGATAAAGTACACACTCGCCTAGAAAACTCGTTTTAACAATCATTAAAAGCACTTAACACATTATCAATCAATAATAACAAGCCAATAAGTCAAGGAAATATAACAAACAAAGAACACTCACCTAGTTATGCAAAATAACGTGCAAAATATCCTTCCGGATATTACCCTTAGTCACCAATGAAACCTAAGATTGAACAAGAGAACATATTACAGTTTATCGAGCAAAACATTTAAGGGGAAACGAAGAAACCCGACTAATTAGGAGTAAAACGTGTAAAGATAACTTTCAAGTAAAAATAGGGTTGTTTGGACCCAAGGATGAAAATAACTAGGGTTTCAAAATCAATCGCAAAACCAAGCTCAAAAGGCTTATAGAATTCCAACGGAAAACATTTGACTAACGACAAATCAAAAGACAAATAGATAGGCTAAGAAAATATTCTTTCGGAATCGTAAAGAATCGTTTGTATGACTAAAAGTCACTATATATTCAAGTAGAGGTTATATAACAAGGGTTTTGATGAAAATCATATGGAAAAGGAAGACTCTTAAAACCGTACTTGAAAGTAGTTCACTTGTGGCCGATAAAACCCTAACTCATACTTCTATATTTTGGGTACAGAGTAAGTAAACATTTGGCGTTTCAAATTGAAGAGGTATCATGTTTTGGAATGGTAAAACGATCATAGTATTTGCCAAACGAAAATATACAAATTCAAATAGAAACTTAGTCCTTGAGCGAAAATTTGGGCAGCACGCCCTTTGTGTTTACCTAATTTTCCAGCCATTTTGGCTTCATTATTTTTCTCATTCAAGCCCAAGTTTATACACAACACAAATGCATTTCAATAGCCGTTCCATAGGCTCAAGACAATACAAGGACATAAATCAACTAATAACAAATGCGGAAATGAAGTTTACAAAAAAAACAGATTTGATAGGGTTTTGCGGAATGGGCACATCCGAGGCTACGCTTATCGGATCGAGGTGAAACTTATACCATTTCGAAGCTAAGAGAAAGGGATACAAGATTGAAGAAGGTCACTCAGTCCAGTTTGTAGTGCAACTAGGTCAAAAGATCAGTATACCAAACCAGCACCGTCAAAACAGGTTTACAAACCGCATTCTCGCTCAAATATCACAAGTCAGGCTCCCTAAGTCCAAATCAAGTGATTCCAAAGCCATCCGAAAACTAAGATACAAGGCTACAATTATTAAGAAGACATCAACAACTAAATCAGAAGCATTCCCAATCAAATTAACCAATTACAGAGGCAATTATCAAGTTCGGGTAGAAACAGGGCAGCAGGGGTAAATCGGTCTTTTCACAGGCTACGTTGCTCTGATTGAGTTGAAATTTTGTAGGCACCTATAAAATATCATTCTATACAACTTTTATGTTTTATGCCAAGCCTAATTCGGCCTCTAACTATGAGTAACAGTACCGGGCAGAACTGAAACATGAAATTCCAGAAATCTGGAAATTTTGGTTTTCAATTGAATTTTCTTCCTTTCCTTGTTCCAATCACTACCAAAGCCCCTTATATAATCTTATATACAACATATACTAACCATACAACAAGTTTAGGCAGAAAATCATCAAACCCTAACTTGCATATATCATCCAAAATCATCACAACAACTTGTATAACTTGTAGTCTAATCAAAACATGAGCTAGATAACATCTTAAACCAGAAATTAAAAGAACAAGAACCATGATCAGATCTTATACCTCAAAACAAAGCTTGAAAGAGTGATACTTCACCACCTTTGGAAATTTTTAGTTCCCCTAGCTTCCCAAGCCCACAACTCACTCTTTAATCGGTTTAGAATTTTGATTCCTCACTTAGATGGTGCAAATCAAGAAGAAAATTGTTTTCTCTTGCTCCCCCTTTCTCTCTCTCTTGTCTCGGCCAAGCTCAAGGAAAAATGAAGAAGAAAGGCTGCTCTATGGTGATTAAAAGGCAAGAAGATTAGGATTAGTCTAAGCCACAAGTTTTGCCAACACTTGGATCAACCACAATCACAAAATTTTCTCTTTCTTCTCCTTGCACTTTTGGCCACAAATTTCGGTCAAAGGCAGCTGGAAATGAGGGGATATTTTGCTCAAATATCAATGAGCTCATGTGGTAAGAAAGTGGTGGTCCAGCGGTGCGTTCAATAGGTAGTGCGCGGTACACGTCGGTTCGCACCGTTTTTCCTTAAATCGCACGTATTAGGGTTTTTACTTCCTATTCACTAACCTTATATCATTGCTTCTAATCACATATTATTTCTCACCTAAAAGTCACTTTTAATCACCAAATTTGATCCTTGCTTCGTACCGAAAAATCATCCGGTGAAAAATCGCGAAAACCCTAATTTGCTCCAGTCTTGAAACCGAAAAGTGAAACCCTACTTTCTAGGTTCATTTGCACTTATTATGGAATTACTGGGTAGTAGGCTATAATAAATGAATAATTTCCAAATAAAAGGCATTTTTGAGAAAAATATAAGAAATTTGCGAGTCCTCACACTCTCTCCCCCTTAAAAGAATTTCGACCTCGAAATTCATACCTTCCGTCGCCTCGGAGGACCCCAGAACTCGGTGCTGATCTACGGCATAAACTTGTGTTGATACCTTTGTTCGGTTTCCTCTTTCATGAATTTGTTTCAGTTTGGTTCCTTCCACTTGTTGAGTACTACCCTCTCGTGGCTGTTTCTTCGGGCAATTGCTAAGTTGATGATTGCTACTCCCACAAATCAAACATTTTCCCCCTTTTCGCCAGCAATCATTCTCAGTGTGATTTGCCTTTCCACAGTATCCACAGGCCAATCGAGGAACTACTGTTGGATCTTCTCGAGAAATGTCCTTTGATCCGATCTGACTTCCTTTCATGGACCTTTCATCGACTGCTCTTAATGTCCAAGGTGGGCGAGGTGAATGGTTCACTTTTTGCACTTTGGAGAGCAGTATCTTTTCTCCAGATTCCTCAGGTATACTGCTGGATGTATCTCTTTTCCGCGTTTGAAAGGCTTTTACTTGGGCTTTCACATCCTCAATTCTTTGGGCCTTCTCAAGAGCCTCTGTAAACGTATTAACTTGAACTGCCGCTAATGCCTCCTGGATTTCCAAATTTAGTCCTTGTATAAATCGTCTTATTCTCCGTCGCTCCGTTACCACCAATTCGGAAGCGAATTTAGACAGTCTAGTAAATTTGGTCTCATATTCAGCCACACTTAGGGTTCCCTGACGCAACCCAATAAATTCGTCATCCCTCCTTTCTTGGACTAAAGGTGGGAGATACTTTTCATTAAATTCCCTTACAAAGTTCGCCCATGTCCATACCGTCTGTTCTCTTTCCCACTTGGCCTTAATTACATTCCACCACGCGCGGGCTGGTCCTTCGAATTGAAATACAGCAAAATTTACTTGTCTTTGCTCCGTGTAATTCAAAGCCGCGAAGATATTAATCATTGCCTCCAACCACTGCTCAGCTATATCTGGATCAGGCCCTCCTTGAAATTTCGGAGGTAGAAACTTTTGGAACCTCTCAAGAGCCTTATCCTCTCCGATCTCAGGATTCCGGGGTTGATTCACTGGCATTTGACCTTGTTGATCTACCAGTCGTGCCAGGATATTTGTCATTTGTTGCATCGCCGTCGCCATTTGATCTCCAGCCTCAACCCTCGGTCCCTGTTCTTGCTCGGCCACTGTTTCTCTTTCTTCTCTCGGTTCTTGAGCTTGCCTAGCTCCACGGCCACGACTAGCTCCACGTCCACGACTACGTCTCCCGTCCATATATATGTTTTCCCCCTCTCTTTTCTTTTCTTTTCCCCCAAAAAGGTAATTTAGTGAATAAACACAGTAAATTGACTACAGTAACAAATTCTAGCATTCCAAATACACAAATCAATATATACGCACATAACACGCCATATCAAGAAGACGGATAAGCAAATACACAAATACATATCAAGTTGGACAGATAACCATGTACACACAGGTATACTAACGTCATGTAGTAACAATATACAGGTAAATCAAAAGGAAAAGGTAAAGTCGTCCCAGTATCAGCCCGTCCGGTCTCTCACGTCACTTACTATCCAAACTAGATGTCCCTGACCTCTTGTGCTCATTCTAGTCAGACAAAGCCTGTTCATGTTCCCAAAATACAAGTCTCAAGTCCTTAGCAGCGCCGTAACTCTAGAGTACTCAGGCACGAGAATCCGAAATAAGATAATTCACATCTCGAGCTGCAGTCCCAAGAGTAAACTATCTACAATCGGAATTCCTACCTGACATACCTATCTATGGTCCTCAGATACCATGAGAAAGATTTAAGACCTATAACATTCGCAATTCATAGCTTCACTTAGTCCTTCATACTTATTCACCACTTAGTCCAGGGTCACTCCGCACAGAGACCACGCGAAGCAGCTATAGGTTTTATCCCTCAATCGCTTAACTTTCAAGTCAAATCGAATCCCACAGTCCGGCATCCTAAACTTCAAGCCCAGGATACACTACAGATATCTGAAGCCTAAGCTCTGATACCACCTGTGACGGCCCCACCTTTCCCTAGGGCGTACCCCAGGGTTCGGCGGACCGCCTGCCCAACTCTCGCCGGGACTCACTCATTCACTACAGTCCTCACTTAAAATCTGAATAAATCACAAGAATAAATAGGGCAACGATCCAGAACTTAAAGCAAAACTTATATACATTGCCATCCCCAAAAGGGAGTGTAAAGATCGAATATACAAAGGTTCTCAATCCTTCATACGTCCAGCCCGTGCCAAGCACTAGGCGAGAACCACTACAAAAGAAACAAAAGAAACAAAAGAACTAGACTGGCTAGTCTATGCTCTCATTCTGCTCGCCGTCCCCTGTTAAGGAAAACAAAACTAAAGGGGTGAGCTAAAAGCTCAGTGAGGTTCCGAACAGATAATCAAACAATCAATTCAATACATTAAACATGGAGTATCAATAATTCAAGAAACATTTACAATGGAAAGCGATAGTAACATTCATTAAAAGGATACGGGCTCACATGGAGCTATTCGTTCGTTCGTTCGTTCTCCAGACATTTCCCCTTATTCCTCCAATTATTTGAAAATTTCCTTTTTGAGAAGTAAACCCTCGTGCCTTCGTTCGTTCATTCATCCCCTTCCGGACGTTGACCGGACTCCACCCATCCGGACGTTGGCCGGACTCCACCCATCCGGACGTAGCCGGACTACAAGGTAATACTCGAATATACCAAATTCACCCAGGGTCACCATATCGCCCGACCGAGTCCGCTTCTGGCTCGAGTCGATCGGTAACGAAGGGCAGGGCCCAGTTCAGCCAAACGGCTTACATTCATGCGCAACTAGCATTTAATCATTTAATCATTGAAAATTTCACATTTATTTAGGTCGAGTGCGATAAAGTACACACTCGCCTAGAAAACTCGTTTTAACAATCATTAAAAGCACTTAACACATTATCAATCAATAATAACAAGCCAATAAGTCAAGGAAATATAACAAACAAAGAACACTCACCTAGTTATGCAAAATAACGTGCAAAATATCCTTCCGGATATTACCCTTAGTCACCAATGAAACCTAAGATTGAACAAGAGAACATATTACAGTTTATCGAGCAAAACATTTAAGGGGAAACGAAGAAACCCGACTAATTAGGAGTAAAACGTGTAAAGATAACTTTCAAGTAAAAATAGGGTTGTTTGGACCCAAGGATGAAAATAACTAGGGTTTCAAAATCAATCGCAAAACCAAGCTCAAAAGGCTTATAGAATTCCAACGGAAAACATTTGACTAACGACAAATCAAAAGACAAATAGATAGGCTAAGAAAATATTCTTTCGGAATCGTAAAGAATCGTTTGTATGACTAAAAGTCACTATATATTCAAGTAGAGGTTATATAACAAGGGTTTTGATGAAAATCATATGGAAAAGGAAGACTCTTAAAACCGTACTTGAAAGTAGTTCACTTGTGGCCGATAAAACCCTAACTCATACTTCTATATTTTGGGTACAGAGTAAGTAAACATTTGGCGTTTCAAATTGAAGAGGTATCATGTTTTGGAATGGTAAAACGATCATAGTATTTGCCAAACGAAAATATACAAATTCAAATAGAAACTTAGTCCTTGAGCGAAAATTTGGGCAGCACGCCCTTTGTGTTTACCTAATTTTCCAGCCATTTTGGCTTCATTATTTTTCTCATTCAAGCCCAAGTTTATACACAACACAAATGCATTTCAATAGCCGTTCCATAGGCTCAAGACAATACAAGGACATAAATCAACTAATAACAAATGCGGAAATGAAGTTTACAAAAAAAACAGATTTGATAGGGTTTTGCGGAATGGGCACATCCGAGGCTACGCTTATCGGATCGAGGTGAAACTTATACCATTTCGAAGCTAAGAGAAAGGGATACAAGATTGAAGAAGGTCACTCAGTCCAGTTTGTAGTGCAACTAGGTCAAAAGATCAGTATACCAAACCAGCACCGTCAAAACAGGTTTACAAACCGCATTCTCGCTCAAATATCACAAGTCAGGCTCCCTAAGTCCAAATCAAGTGATTCCAAAGCCATCCGAAAACTAAGATACAAGGCTACAATTATTAAGAAGACATCAACAACTAAATCAGAAGCATTCCCAATCAAATTAACCAATTACAGAGGCAATTATCAAGTTCGGGTAGAAACAGGGCAGCAGGGGTAAATCGGTCTTTTCACAGGCTACGTTGCTCTGATTGAGTTGAAATTTTGTAGGCACCTATAAAATATCATTCTATACAACTTTTATGTTTTATGCCAAGCCTAATTCGGCCTCTAACTATGAGTAACAGTACCGGGCAGAACTGAAACATGAAATTCCAGAAATCTGGAAATTTTGGTTTTCAATTGAATTTTCTTCCTTTCCTTGTTCCAATCACTACCAAAGCCCCTTATATAATCTTATATACAACATATACTAACCATACAACAAGTTTAGGCAGAAAATCATCAAACCCTAACTTGCATATATCATCCAAAATCATCACAACAACTTGTATAACTTGTAGTCTAATCAAAACATGAGCTAGATAACATCTTAAACCAGAAATTAAAAGAACAAGAACCATGATCAGATCTTATACCTCAAAACAAAGCTTGAAAGAGTGATACTTCACCACCTTTGGAAATTTTTAGTTCCCCTAGCTTCCCAAGCCCACAACTCACTCTTTAATCGGTTTAGAATTTTGATTCCTCACTTAGATGGTGCAAATCAAGAAGAAAATTGTTTTCTCTTGCTCCCCCTTTCTCTCTCTCTTGTCTCGGCCAAGCTCAAGGAAAAATGAAGAAGAAAGGCTGCTCTATGGTGATTAAAAGGCAAGAAGATTAGGATTAGTCTAAGCCACAAGTTTTGCCAACACTTGGATCAACCACAATCACAAAATTTTCTCTTTCTTCTCCTTGCACTTTTGGCCACAAATTTCGGTCAAAGGCAGCTGGAAATGAGGGGATATTTTGCTCAAATATCAATGAGCTCATGTGGTAAGAAAGTGGTGGTCCAGCGGTGCGTTCAATAGGTAGTGCGCGGTACACGTCGGTTCGCACCGTTTTTCCTTAAATCGCACGTATTAGGGTTTTTACTTCCTATTCACTAACCTTATATCATTGCTTCTAATCACATATTATTTCTCACCTAAAAGTCACTTTTAATCACCAAATTTGATCCTTGCTTCGTACCGAAAAATCATCCGGTGAAAAATCGCGAAAACCCTAATTTGCTCCAGTCTTGAAACCGAAAAGTGAAACCCTACTTTCTAGGTTCATTTGCACTTATTATGGAATTACTGGGTAGTAGGCTATAATAAATGAATAATTTCCAAATAAAAGGCATTTTTGAGAAAAATATAAGAAATTTGCGAGTCCTCACACTCTCTCCCCCTTAAAAGAATTTCGACCTCGAAATTCATACCTTCCGTCGCCTCGGAGGACCCCAGAACTCGGTGCTGATCTACGGCATAAACTTGTGTTGATACCTTTGTTCGGTTTCCTCTTTCATGAATTTGTTTCAGTTTGGTTCCTTCCACTTGTTGAGTACTACCCTCTCGTGGCTGTTTCTTCGGGCAATTGCTAAGTTGATGATTGCTACTCCCACAAATCAAACATTTTCCCCCTTTTCGCCAGCAATCATTCTCAGTGTGATTTGCCTTTCCACAGTATCCACAGGCCAATCGAGGAACTACTGTTGGATCTTCTCGAGAAATGTCCTTTGATCCGATCTGACTTCCTTTCATGGACCTTTCATCGACTGCTCTTAATGTCCAAGGTGGGCGAGGTGAATGGTTCACTTTTTGCACTTTGGAGAGCAGTATCTTTTCTCCAGATTCCTCAGGTATACTGCTGGATGTATCTCTTTTCCGCGTTTGAAAGGCTTTTACTTGGGCTTTCACATCCTCAATTCTTTGGGCCTTCTCAAGAGCCTCTGTAAACGTATTAACTTGAACTGCCG
Organism: Coffea arabica; assembly: GCF_036785885.1. NCBI lineage: Eukaryota > Viridiplantae > Streptophyta > Magnoliopsida > Gentianales > Rubiaceae > Coffea > Coffea arabica. The sequence continues at coordinate 21,884,309 of NC_092311.1, read as the reverse complement.
CTAATGCCTCCTGGATTTCCAAATTTAGTCCTTGTATAAATCGTCTTATTCTCCGTCGCTCCGTTACCACCAATTCGGAAGCGAATTTAGACAGTCTAGTAAATTTGGTCTCATATTCAGCCACACTTAGGGTTCCCTGACGCAACCCAATAAATTCGTCATCCCTCCTTTCTTGGACTAAAGGTGGGAGATACTTTTCATTAAATTCCCTTACAAAGTTCGCCCATGTCCATACCGTCTGTTCTCTTTCCCACTTGGCCTTAATTACATTCCACCACGCGCGGGCTGGTCCTTCGAATTGAAATACAGCAAAATTTACTTGTCTTTGCTCCGTGTAATTCAAAGCCGCGAAGATATTAATCATTGCCTCCAACCACTGCTCAGCTATATCTGGATCAGGCCCTCCTTGAAATTTCGGAGGTAGAAACTTTTGGAACCTCTCAAGAGCCTTATCCTCTCCGATCTCAGGATTCCGGGGTTGATTCACTGGCATTTGACCTTGTTGATCTACCAGTCGTGCCAGGATATTTGTCATTTGTTGCATCGCCGTCGCCATTTGATCTCCAGCCTCAACCCTCGGTCCCTGTTCTTGCTCGGCCACTGTTTCTCTTTCTTCTCTCGGTTCTTGAGCTTGCCTAGCTCCACGGCCACGACTAGCTCCACGTCCACGACTACGTCTCCCGTCCATATATATGTTTTCCCCCTCTCTTTTCTTTTCTTTTCCCCCAAAAAGGTAATTTAGTGAATAAACACAGTAAATTGACTACAGTAACAAATTCTAGCATTCCAAATACACAAATCAATATATACGCACATAACACGCCATATCAAGAAGACGGATAAGCAAATACACAAATACATATCAAGTTGGACAGATAACCATGTACACACAGGTATACTAACGTCATGTAGTAACAATATACAGGTAAATCAAAAGGAAAAGGTAAAGTCGTCCCAGTATCAGCCCGTCCGGTCTCTCACGTCACTTACTATCCAAACTAGATGTCCCTGACCTCTTGTGCTCATTCTAGTCAGACAAAGCCTGTTCATGTTCCCAAAATACAAGTCTCAAGTCCTTAGCAGCGCCGTAACTCTAGAGTACTCAGGCACGAGAATCCGAAATAAGATAATTCACATCTCGAGCTGCAGTCCCAAGAGTAAACTATCTACAATCGGAATTCCTACCTGACATACCTATCTATGGTCCTCAGATACCATGAGAAAGATTTAAGACCTATAACATTCGCAATTCATAGCTTCACTTAGTCCTTCATACTTATTCACCACTTAGTCCAGGGTCACTCCGCACAGAGACCACGCGAAGCAGCTATAGGTTTTATCCCTCAATCGCTTAACTTTCAAGTCAAATCGAATCCCACAGTCCGGCATCCTAAACTTCAAGCCCAGGATACACTACAGATATCTGAAGCCTAAGCTCTGATACCACCTGTGACGGCCCCACCTTTCCCTAGGGCGTACCCCAGGGTTCGGCGGACCGCCTGCCCAACTCTCGCCGGGATTCACTCATTCACTACAGTCCTCACTTAAAATCTGAATAAATCACAAGAATAAATAGGGCAACGATCCAGAACTTAAAGCAAAACTTATATACATTGCCATCCCCAAAAGGGAGTGTAAAGATCGAATATACAAAGGTTCTCAATCCTTCATACGTCCAGCCCGTGCCAAGCACTAGGCGAGAACCACTACAAAAGAAACAAAAGAACTAGACTGGCTAGTCTATGCTCTCATTCTGCTCGCCGTCCCCTGTTAAGGAAAACAAAACTAAAGGGGTGAGCTAAAAGCTCAGTGAGGTTCCGAACAGATAATCAAACAATCAATTCAATACATTAAACATGGAGTATCAATAATTCAAGAAACATTTACAATGGAAAGCGATAGTAACATTCATTAAAAGGATACGGGCTCACATGGAGCTATTCGTTCGTTCGTTCGTTCTCCAGACATTTCCCCTTATTCCTCCAATTATTTGAAAATTTCCTTTTTGAGAAGTAAACCCTCGTGCCTTCGTTCGTTCATTCATCCCCTTCCGGACGTTGACCGGACTCCACCCATCCGGACGTTGGCCGGACTCCACCCATCCGGACGTAGCCGGACTACAAGGTAATACTCGAATATACCAAATTCACCCAGGGTCACCATATCGCCCGACCGAGTCCGCTTCTGGCTCGAGTCGATCGGTAACGAAGGGCAGGGCCCAGTTCAGCCAAACGGCTTACATTCATGCGCAACTAGCATTTAATCATTGAAAATTTCACATTTATTTAGGTCGAGTGCGATAAAGTACACACTCGCCTAGAAAACTCGTTTTAACAATCATTAAAAGCACTTAACACATTATCAATCAATAATAACAAGCCAATAAGTCAAGGAAATATAACAAACAAAGAACACTCACCTAGTTATGCAAAATAACGTGCAAAATATCCTTCCGGATATTACCCTTAGTCACCAATGAAACCTAAGATTGAACAAGAGAACATATTACAGTTTATCGAGCAAAACATTTAAGGGGAAACGAAGAAACCCGACTAATTAGGAGTAAAACGTGTAAAGATAACTTTCAAGTAAAAATAGGGTTGTTTGGACCCAAGGATGAAAATAACTAGGGTTTCAAAATCAATCGCAAAACCAAGCTCAAAAGGCTTATAGAATTCCAACGGAAAACATTTGACTAACGACAAATCAAAAGACAAATAGATAGGCTAAGAAAATATTCTTTCGGAATCGTAAAGAATCGTTTGTATGACTAAAAGTCACTATATATTCAAGTAGAGGTTATATAACAAGGGTTTTGATGAAAATCATATGGAAAAGGAAGACTCTTAAAACCGTACTTGAAAGTAGTTCACTTGTGGCCGATAAAACCCTAACTCATACTTCTATATTTTGGGTACAGAGTAAGTAAACATTTGGCGTTTCAAATTGAAGAGGTATCATGTTTTGGAATGGTAAAACGATCATAGTATTTGCCAAACGAAAATATACAAATTCAAATAGAAACTTAGTCCTTGAGCGAAAATTTGGGCAGCACGCCCTTTGTGTTTACCTAATTTTCCAGCCATTTTGGCTTCATTATTTTTCTCATTCAAGCCCAAGTTTATACACAACACAAATGCATTTCAATAGCCGTTCCATAGGCTCAAGACAATACAAGGACATAAATCAACTAATAACAAATGCGGAAATGAAGTTTACAAAAAAAACAGATTTGATAGGGTTTTGCGGAATGGACACATCCGAGGCTACGCTTATCGGATTGAGGTGAAACTTATACCATTTCGAAGCTAAGAGAAAGGGATACAAGATTGAAGAAGGTCACTCAGTCCAGTTTGTAGTGCAACTAGGTCAAAAGATCAGTATACCAAACCAGCACCGTCAAAACAGGTTTACAAACCGCATTCTCGCTCAAATATCACAAGTCAGGCTCCCTAAGTCCAAATCAAGTGATTCCAAAGCCATCCGAAAACTAAGATACAAGGATACAATTATTAAGAAGACATCAACAACTAAATCAGAAGCATTCCCAATCAAATTAACCAATTACAGAGGCAATTATCAAGTTCGGGTAGAAACAGGGCAGCAGGGGTAAATCGGTCTTTTCACAGGCTACGTTGCTCTGATTGAGTTGAAATTTTGTAGGCACCTATAAAATATCATTCTATACAACTTTTATGTTTTATGCCAAGCCTAATTCGGCCTCTAACTATGAGTAACAGTACCGGGCAGAACTGAAACATGAAATTCCAGAAATCTGGAAATTTTGGTTTTCAATTGAATTTTCTTCCTTTCCTTGTTCCAATCACTACCAAAGCCCCTTATATAATCTTATATACAACATATACTAACCATACAACAAGTTTAGGCAGAAAATCATCAAACCCTAACTTGCATATATCATCCAAAATCATCACAACAACTTGTATAACTTGTAGTCTAATCAAAACATGAGCTAGATAACATCTTAAACCAGAAATTAAAAGAACAAGAACCATGATCAGATCTTATACCTCAAAACAAAGCTTGAAAGAGTGATACTTCACCACCTTTGGAAATTTTTAGTTCCCCTAGCTTCCCAAGCCCACAACTCACTCTTTAATCGGTTTAGAATTTTGATTCCTCACTTAGATGGTGCAAATCAAGAAGAAAATTGTTTTCTCTTGCTCCCCCTTTCTCTCTCTCTTGTCTCGGCCAAGCTCAAGGAAAAATGAAGAAGAAAGGCTGCTCTATGGTGATTAAAAGGCAAGAAGATTAGGATTAGTCTAAGCCACAAGTTTTGCCAACACTTGGATCAACCACAATCACAAAATTTTCTCTTTCTTCTCCTTGCACTTTTGGCCACAAATTTCGGTCAAAGGCAGCTGGAAATGAGGGGATATTTTGCTCAAATATCAATGAGCTCATGTGGTAAGAAAGTGGTGGTCCAGCGGTGCGTTCAATAGGTAGTGCGCGGTACACGTCGGTTCGCACCGTTTTTCCTTAAATCGCACGTATTAGGGTTTTTACTTCCTATTCACTAACCTTATATCATTGCTTCTAATCACATATTATTTCTCACCTAAAAGTCACTTTTAATCACCAAATTTGATCCTTGCTTCGTACCGAAAAATCATCCGGTGAAAAATCGCGAAAACCCTAATTTGCTCCAGTCTTGAAACCGAAAAGTGAAACCCTACTTTCTAGGTTCATTTGCACTTATTATGGAATTACTGGGTAGTAGGCTATAATAAATGAATAATTTCCAAATAAAAGGCATTTTTGAGAAAAATATAAGAAATTTGCGAGTCCTCACACTCTCTCCCCCTTAAAAGAATTTCGACCTCGAAATTCATACCTTCCCCAGAACTCGGTGCTGATCTACGGCATAAACTTGTGTTGATACCTTTGTTCGGTTTCCTCTTTCATGAATTTGTTTCAGTTTGGTTCCTTCCACTTGTTGAGTACTACCCTCTCGTGGCTGTTTCTTCGGGCAATTGCTAAGTTGATGATTGCTACTCCCACAAATCAAACATTTTCCCCCTTTTCGCCAGCAATCATTCTCAGTGTGATTTGCCTTTCCACAGTATCCACAGGCCAATCGAGGAACTACTGTTGGATCTTCTCGAGAAATGTCCTTTGATCCGATCTGACTTCCTTTCATGGACCTTTCATCGACTGCTCTTAATGTCCAAGGTGGGCGAGGTGAATGGTTCACTTTTTGCACTTTGGAGAGCAGTATCTTTTCTCCAGATTCCTCAGGTATACTGCTGGATGTATCTCTTTTCCGCGTTTGAAAGGCTTTTACTTGGGCTTTCACATCCTCAATTCTTTGGGCCTTCTCAAGAGCCTCTGTAAACGTATTAACTTGAACTGCCGCTAATGCCTCCTGGATTTCCAAATTTAGTCCTTGTATAAATCGTCTTATTCTCCGTCGCTCCGTTACCACCAATTCGGAAGCGAATTTAGACAGTCTAGTAAATTTGGTCTCATATTCAGCCACACTTAGGGTTCCCTGACGCAACCCAATAAATTCGTCATCCCTCCTTTCTTGGACTAAAGGTGGGAGATACTTTTCATTAAATTCCCTTACAAAGTTCGCCCATGTCCATACCGTCTGTTCTCTTTCCCACTTGGCCTTAATTACATTCCACCACGCGCGGGCTGGTCCTTCGAATTGAAATACAGCAAAATTTACTTGTCTTTGCTCCGTGTAATTCAAAGCCGCGAAGATATTAATCATTGCCTCCAACCACTGCTCAGCTATATCTGGATCAGGCCCTCCTTGAAATTTCGGAGGTAGAAACTTTTGGAACCTCTCAAGAGCCTTATCCTCTCCGATCTCAGGATTCCGGGGTTGATTCACTGGCATTTGACCTTGTTGATCTACCAGTCGTGCCAGGATATTTGTCATTTGTTCCATCGCCGTCGCCATTTGATCTCCAGCCTCAACCCTCGGTCCCTGTTCTTGCTCGGCCACTGTTTCTCTATCTTCTCTCGGTTCTTGAGCTTGCCTAGCTCCACGGCCACGACTAGCTCCACGTCCACGACTACGTCTCCCGTCCATATATATGTTTTCCCCCTCTCTTTTCTTTTCTTTTCCCCCAAAAAGGTAATTTAGTGAATAAACACAGTAAATTGACTACAGTAACAAATTCTAGCATTCCAAATACACAAATCAATATATACGCACATAACACGCCATATCAAGAAGACGGATAAGCAAATACACAAATACATATCAAGTTGGACAGATAACCATGTACACACAGGTATACTAACGTCATGTAGTAACAATATACAGGTAAATCAAAAGGAAAAGGTAAAGTCGTCCCAGTATCAGCCCGTCCGGTCTCTCACGTCACTTACTATCCAAACTAGATGTCCCTGACCTCTTGTGCTCATTCTAGTCAGACAAAGCCTGTTCATGTTCCCAAAATACAAGTCTCAAGTCCTTAGCAGCGCCGTAACTCTAGAGTACTCAGGCACGAGAATCCGAAATAAGATAATTCACATCTCGAGCTGCAGTCCCAAGAGTAAACTATCTACAATCGGAATTCCTACCTGACATACCTATCTATGGTCCTCAGATACCATGAGAAAGATTTAAGACCTATAACATTCGCAATTCATAGCTTCACTTAGTCCTTCATACTTATTCACCACTTAGTCCAGGGTCACTCCGCACAGAGACCACGCGAAGCAGCTATAGGTTTTATCCCTCAATCGCTTAACTTTCAAGTCAAATCGAATCCCACAGTCCGGCATCCTAAACTTCAAGCCCAGGATACACTACAGATATCTGAAGCCTAAGCTCTGATACCACCTGTGACGGCCCCACCTTTCCCTAGGGCGTACCCCAGGGTTCGGCGGACCGCCTGCCCAACTCTCGCCGGGACTCACTCATTCACTACAGTCCTCACTTAAAATCTGAATAAATCACAAGAATAAATAGGGCAACGATCCAGAACTTAAAGCGAAACTTATATACATTGCCATCCCCAAAAGGGAGTGTAAAGATCGAATATACAAAGGTTCTCAATCCTTCATACGTCCAGCCCGTGCCAAGCACTAGGCGAGAACCACTACAAAAGAAACAAAAGAAACAAAAGAACTAGACTGGCTAGTCTATGCTCTCATTCTGCTCGCCGTCCCCTGTTAAGGAAAACAAAACTAAAGGGGTGAGCTAAAAGCTCAGTGAGGTTCCGAACAGATAATCAAACAATCAATTCAATACATTAAACATGGAGTATCAATAATTCAAGAAACATTTACAATGGAAAGCGATAGTAACATTCATTAAAAGGATACGGGCTCACATGGAGCTATTCGTTCGTTCGTTCGTTCTCCAGACATTTCCCCTTATTCCTCCAATTATTTGAAAATTTCCTTTTTGAGAAGTAAACCCTCGTGCCTTCGTTCGTTCATTCATCCCCTTCCGGACGTTGACCGGACTCCACCCATCCGGACGTTGGCCGGACTCCACCCATCCGGACGTAGCCGGACTACAAGGTAATACTCGAATATACCAAATTCACCCAGGGTCACCATATCGCCCGACCGAGTCCGCTTCTGGCTCGAGTCGATCGGTAACGAAGGGCAGGGCCCAGTTCAGCCAAACGGCTTACATTCATGCGCAACTAGCATTTAATCATTGAAAATTTCACATTTATTTAGGTCGAGTGCGATAAAGTACACACTCGCCTAGAAAACTCGTTTTAACAATCATTAAAAGCACTTAACACATTATCAATCAATAATAACAAGCCAATAAGTCAAGGAAATATAACAAACAAAGAACACTCACCTAGTTATGCAAAATAACGTGCAAAATATCCTTCCGGATATTACCCTTAGTCACCAATGAAACCTAAGATTGAACAAGAGAACATATTACAGTTTATCGAGCAAAACATTTAAGGGGAAACGAAGAAACCCGACTAATTAGGAGTAAAACGTGTAAAGATAACTTTCAAGTAAAAATAGGGTTGTTTGGACCCAAGGATGAAAATAACTAGGGTTTCAAAATCAATCGCAAAACCAAGCTCAAAAGGCTTATAGAATTCCAACGGAAAACATTTGACTAACGACAAATCAAAAGACAAATAGATAGGCTAAGAAAATATTCTTTCGGAATCGTAAAGAATCGTTTGTATGACTAAAAGTCACTATATATTCAAGTAGAGGTTATATAACAAGGGTTTTGATGAAAATCATATGGAAAAGGAAGACTCTTAAAACCGTACTTGAAAGTAGTTCACTTGTGGCCGATAAAACCCTAACTCATACTTCTATATTTTGGGTACAGAGTAAGTAAACATTTGGCGTTTCAAATTGAAGAGGTATCATGTTTTGGAATGGTAAAACGATCATAGTATTTGCCAAACGAAAATATACAAATTCAAATAGAAACTTAGTCCTTGAGCGAAAATTTGGGCAGCACGCCCTTTGTGTTTACCTAATTTTCCAGCCATTTTGGCTTCATTATTTTTCTCATTCAAGCCCAAGTTTATACACAACACAAATGCATTTCAATAGCCGTTCCATAGGCTCAAGACAATACAAGGACATAAATCAACTAATAACAAATGCGGAAATGAAGTTTACAAAAAAAACAGATTTGATAGGGTTTTGCGGAATGGGCACATCCGAGGCTACGCTTATCGGATTGAGGTGAAACTTATACCATTTCGAAGCTAAGAGAAAGGGATACAAGATTGAAGAAGGTCACTCAGTCCAGTTTGTAGTGCAACTAGGTCAAAAGATCAGTATACCAAACCAGCACCGTCAAAACAGGTTTACAAACCGCATTCTCGCTCAAATATCACAAGTCAGGCTCCCTAAGTCCAAATCAAGTGATTCCAAAGCCATCCGAAAACTAAGATACAAGGATACAATTATTAAGAAGACATCAACAACTAAATCAGAAGCATTCCCAATCAAATTAACCAATTACAGAGGCAATTATCAAGTTCGGGTAGAAACAGGGCAGCAGGGGTAAATCGGTCTTTTCACAGGCTACGTTGCTCTGATTGAGTTGAAATTTTGTAGGCACCTATAAAATATCATTCTATACAACTTTTATGTTTTATGCCAAGCCTAATTCGGCCTCTAACTATGAGTAACAGTACCGGGCAGAACTGAAACATGAAATTCCAGAAATCTGGAAATTTTGGTTTTCAATTGAATTTTCTTCCTTTCCTTGTTCCAATCACTACCAAAGCCCCTTATATAATCTTATATACAACATATACTAACCATACAACAAGTTTAGGCAGAAAATCATCAAACCCTAACTTGCATATATCATCCAAAATCATCACAACAACTTGTATAACTTGTAGTCTAATCAAAACATGAGCTAGATAACATCTTAAACCAGAAATTAAAAGAACAAGAACCATGATCAGATCTTATACCTCAAAACAAAGCTTGAAAGAGTGATACTTCACCACCTTTGGAAATTTTTAGTTCCCCTAGCTTCCCAAGCCCACAACTCACTCTTTAATCGGTTTAGAATTTTGATTCCTCACTTAGATGGTGCAAATCAAGAAGAAAATTGTTTTCTCTTGCTCCCCCTTTCTCTCTCTCTTGTCTCGGCCAAGCTCAAGGAAAAATGAAGAAGAAAGGCTGCTCTATGGTGATTAAAAGGCAAGAAGATTAGGATTAGTCTAAGCCACAAGTTTTGCCAACACTTGGATCAACCACAATCACAAAATTTTCTCTTTCTTCTCCTTGCACTTTTGGCCACAAATTTCGGTCAAAGGCAGCTGGAAATGAGGGGATATTTTGCTCAAATATCAATGAGCTCATGTGGTAAGAAAGTGGTGGTCCAGCGGTGCGTTCAATAGGTAGTGCGCGGTACACGTCGGTTCGCACCGTTTTTCCTTAAATCGCACGTATTAGGGTTTTTACTTCCTATTCACTAACCTTATATCATTGCTTCTAATCACATATTATTTCTCACCTAAAAGTCACTTTTAATCACCAAATTTGATCCTTGCTTCGTACCGAAAAATCATCCGGTGAAAAATCGCGAAAACCCTAATTTGCTCCAGTCTTGAAACCGAAAAGTGAAACCCTACTTTCTAGGTTCATTTGCACTTATTATGGAATTACTGGGTAGTAGGCTATAATAAATGAATAATTTCCAAATAAAAGGCATTTTTGAGAAAAATATAAGAAATTTGCGAGTCCTCACACTCTCTCCCCCTTAAAAGAATTTCGACCTCGAAATTCATACCTTCCGTCGCCTCGGAGGACCCCAGAACTCGGTGCTGATCTACGGCATAAACTTGTGTTGATACCTTTGTTCGGTTTCCTCTTTCATGAATTTGTTTCAGTTTGGTTCCTTCCACTTGTTGAGTACTACCCTCTCGTGGCTGTTTCTTCGGGCAATTGCTAAGTTGATGATTGCTACTCCCACAAATCAAACATTTTCCCCCTTTTCGCCAGCAATCATTCTCAGTGTGATTTGCCTTTCCACAGTATCCACAGGCCAATCGAGGAACTACTGTTGGATCTTCTCGAGAAATGTCCTTTGATCCGATCTGACTTCCTTTCATGGACCTTTCATCGACTGCTCTTAATGTCCAAGGTGGGCGAGGTGAATGGTTCACTTTTTGCACTTTGGAGAGCAGTATCTTTTCTCCAGATTCCTCAGGTATACTGCTGGATGTATCTCTTTTCCGCGTTTGAAAGGCTTTTACTTGGGCTTTCACATCCTCAATTCTTTGGGCCTTCTCAAGAGCCTCTGTAAACGTATTAACTTGAACTGCCGCTAATGCCTCCTGGATTTCCAAATTTAGTCCTTGTATAAATCGTCTTATTCTCCGTCGCTCCGTTACCACCAATTCGGAAGCGAATTTAGACAGTCTAGTAAATTTGGTCTCATATTCAGCCACACTTAGGGTTCCCTGACGCAACCCAATAAATTCGTCATCCCTCCTTTCTTGGACTAAAGGTGGGAGATACTTTTCATTAAATTCCCTTACAAAGTTCGCCCATGTCCATACCGTCTGTTCTCTTTCCCACTTGGCCTTAATTACATTCCACCACGCGCGGGCTGGTCCTTCGAATTGAAATACAGCAAAATTTACTTGTCTTTGCTCCGTGTAATTCAAAGCCGCGAAGATATTAATCATTGCCTCCAACCACTGCTCAGCTATATCTGGATCAGGCCCTCCTTGAAATTTCGGAGGTAGAAACTTTTGGAACCTCTCAAGAGCCTTATCCTCTCCGATCTCAGGATTCCGGGGTTGATTCACTGGCATTTGACCTTGTTGATCTACCAGTCGTGCCAGGATATTTGTCATTTGTTGCATCGCCGTCGCCATTTGATCTCCAGCCTCAACCCTCGGTCCCTGTTCTTGCTCGGCCACTGTTTCTCTTTCTTCTCTCGGTTCTTGAGCTTGCCTAGCTCCACGGCCACGACTAGCTCCACGTCCACGACTACGTCTCCCGTCCATATATATGTTTTCCCCCTCTCTTTTCTTTTCTTTTCCCCCAAAAAGGTAATTTAGTGAATAAACACAGTAAATTGACTACAGTAACAAATTCTAGCATTCCAAATACACAAATCAATATATACGCACATAACACGCCATATCAAGAAGACGGATAAGCAAATACACAAATACATATCAAGTTGGACAGATAACCATGTACACACAGGTATACTAACGTCATGTAGTAACAATATACAGGTAAATCAAAAGGAAAAGGTAAAGTCGTCCCAGTATCAGCCCGTCCGGTCTCTCACGTCACTTACTATCCAAACTAGATGTCCCTGACCTCTTGTGCTCATTCTAGTCAGACAAAGCCTGTTCATGTTCCCAAAATACAAGTCTCAAGTCCTTAGCAGCGCCGTAACTCTAGAGTACTCAGGCACGAGAATCCGAAATAAGATAATTCACATCTCGAGCTGCAGTCCCAAGAGTAAACTATCTACAATCGGAATTCCTACCTGACATACCTATCTATGGTCCTCAGATACCATGAGAAAGATTTAAGACCTATAACATTCGCAATTCATAGCTTCACTTAGTCCTTCATACTTATTCACCACTTAGTCCAGGGTCACTCCGCACAGAGACCACGCGAAGCAGCTATAGGTTTTATCCCTCAATCGCTTAACTTTCAAGTCAAATCGAATCCCACAGTCCGGCATCCTAAACTTCAAGCCCAGGATACACTACAGATATCTGAAGCCTAAGCTCTGATACCACCTGTGACGGCCCCACCTTTCCCTAGGGCGTACCCCAGGGTTCGGCGGACCGCCTGCCCAACTCTCGCCGGGACTCACTCATTCACTACAGTCCTCACTTAAAATCTGAATAAATCACAAGAATAAATAGGGCAACGATCCAGAACTTAAAGCGAAACTTATATACATTGCCATCCCCAAAAGGGAGTGTAAAGATCGAATATACAAAGGTTCTCAATCCTTCATACGTCCAGCCCGTGCCAAGCACTAGGCGAGAACCACTACAAAAGAAACAAAAGAACTAGACTGGCTAGTCTATGCTCTCATTCTGCTCGCCGTCCCCTGTTAAGGAAAACAAAACTAAAGGGGTGAGCTAAAAGCTCAGTGAGGTTCCGAACAGATAATCAAACAATCAATTCAATACATTAAACATGGAGTATCAATAATTCAAGAAACATTTACAATGGAAAGCGATAGTAACATTCATTAAAAGGATACGGGCTCACATGGAGCTATTCGTTCGTTCGTTCGTTCTCCAGACATTTCCCCTTATTCCTCCAATTATTTGAAAATTTCCTTTTTGAGAAGTAAACCCTCGTGCCTTCGTTCGTTCATTCATCCCCTTCCGGACGTTGACCGGACTCCACCCATCCGGACGTTGGCCGGACTCCACCCATCCGGACGTAGCCGGACTACAAGGTAATACTCGAATATACCAAATTCACCCAGGGTCACCATATCGCCCGACCGAGTCCGCTTCTGGCTCGAGTCGATCGGTAACGAAGGGCAGGGCCCAGTTCAGCCAAACGGCTTACATTCATGCGCAACTAGCATTTAATCATTGAAAATTTCACATTTATTTAGGTCGAGTGCGATAAAGTACACACTCGCCTAGAAAACTCGTTTTAACAATCATTAAAAGCACTTAACACATTATCAATCAATAATAACAAGCCAATAAGTCAAGGAAATATAACAAACAAAGAACACTCACCTAGTTATGCAAAATAACGTGCAAAATATCCTTCCGGATATTACCCTTAGTCACCAATGAAACCTAAGATTGAACAAGAGAACATATTACAGTTTATCGAGCAAAACATTTAAGGGGAAACGAAGAAACCCGACTAATTAGGAGTAAAACGTGTAAAGATAACTTTCAAGTAAAAATAGGGTTGTTTGGACCCAAGGATGAAAATAACTAGGGTTTCAAAATCAATCGCAAAACCAAGCTCAAAAGGCTTATAGAATTCCAACGGAAAACATTTGACTAACGACAAATCAAAAGACAAATAGATAGGCTAAGAAAATATTCTTTCGGAATCGTAAAGAATCGTTTGTATGACTAAAAGTCACTATATATTCAAGTAGAGGTTATATAACAAGGGTTTTGATGAAAATCATATGGAAAAGGAAGACTCTTAAAACCGTACTTGAAAGTAGTTCACTTGTGGCCGATAAAACCCTAACTCATACTTCTATATTTTGGGTACAGAGTAAGTAAACATTTGGCGTTTCAAATTGAAGAGGTATCATGTTTTGGAATGGTAAAACGATCATAGTATTTGCCAAACGAAAATATACAAATTCAAATAGAAACTTAGTCCTTGAGCGAAAATTTGGGCAGCACGCCCTTTGTGTTTACCTAATTTTCCAGCCATTTTGGCTTCATTATTTTTCTCATTCAAGCCCAAGTTTATACACAACACAAATGCATTTCAATAGCCGTTCCATAGGCTCAAGACAATACAAGGACATAAATCAACTAATAACAAATGCGGAAATGAAGTTTACAAAAAAAACAGATTTGATAGGGTTTTGCGGAATGGACACATCCGAGGCTACGCTTATCGGATTGAGGTGAAACTTATACCATTTCGAAGCTAAGAGAAAGGGATACAAGATTGAAGAAGGTCACTCAGTCCAGTTTGTAGTGCAACTAGGTCAAAAGATCAGTATACCAAACCAGCACCGTCAAAACAGGTTTACAAACCGCATTCTCGCTCAAATATCACAAGTCAGGCTCCCTAAGTCCAAATCAAGTGATTCCAAAGCCATCCGAAAACTAAGATACAAGGATACAATTCTTAAGAAGACATCAACAACTAAATCAGAAGCATTCCCAATCAAATTAACCAATTACAGAGGCAATTATCAAGTTCGGGTAGAAACAGGGCAGCAGGGGTAAATCGGTCTTTTCACAGGCTACGTTGCTCTGATTGAGTTGAAATTTTGTAGGCACCTATAAAATATCATTCTATACAACTTTTATGTTTTATGCCAAGCCTAATTCGGCCTCTAACTATGAGTAACAGTACCGGGCAGAACTGAAACATGAAATTCCAGAAATCTGGAAATTTTGGTTTTCAATTGAATTTTCTTCCTTTCCTTGTTCCAATCACTACCAAAGCCCCTTATATAATCTTATATACAACATATACTAACCATACAACAAGTTTAGGCAGAAAATCATCAAACCCTAACTTGCATATATCATCCAAAATCATCACAACAACTTGTATAACTTGTAGTCTAATCAAAACATGAGCTAGATAACATCTTAAACCAGAAATTAAAAGAACAAGAACCATGATCAGATCTTATACCTCAAAACAAAGCTTGAAAGAGTGATACTTCACCACCTTTGGAAATTTTTAGTTCCCCTAGCTTCCCAAGCCCACAACTCACTCTTTAATCGGTTTAGAATTTTGATTCCTCACTTAGATGGTGCAAATCAAGAAGAAAATTGTTTTCTCTTGCTCCCCCTTTCTCTCTCTCTTGTCTCGGCCAAGCTCAAGGAAAAATGAAGAAGAAAGGCTGCTCTATGGTGATTAAAAGGCAAGAAGATTAGGATTAGTCTAAGCCACAAGTTTTGCCAACACTTGGATCAACCACAATCACAAAATTTTCTCTTTCTTCTCCTTGCACTTTTGGCCACAAATTTCGGTCAAAGGCAGCTGGAAATGAGGGGATATTTTGCTCAAATATCAATGAGCTCATGTGGTAAGAAAGTGGTGGTCCAGCGGTGCGTTCAATAGGTAGTGCGCGGTACACGTCGGTTCGCACCGTTTTTCCTTAAATCGCACGTATTAGGGTTTTTACTTCCTATTCACTAACCTTATATCATTGCTTCTAATCACATATTATTTCTCACCTAAAAGTCACTTTTAATCACCAAATTTGATCCTTGCTTCGTACCGAAAAATCATCCGGTGAAAAATCGCGAAAACCCTAATTTGCTCCAGTCTTGAAACCGAAAAGTGAAACCCTACTTTCTAGGTTCATTTGCACTTATTATGGAATTACTGGGTAGTAGGCTATAATAAATGAATAATTTCCAAATAAAAGGCATTTTTGAGAAAAATATAAGAAATTTGCGAGTCCTCACACTCTCTCCCCCTTAAAAGAATTTCGACCTCGAAATTCATACCTTCCGTCGCCTCGGAGGACCCCAGAACTCGGTGCTGATCTACGGCATAAACTTGTGTTGATACCTTTGTTCGGTTTCCTCTTTCATGAATTTGTTTCAGTTTGGTTCCTTCCACTTGTTGAGTACTACCCTCTCGTGGCTGTTTCTTCGGGCAATTGCTAAGTTGATGATTGCTACTCCCACAAATCAAACATTTTCCCCCTTTTCGCCAGCAATCATTCTCAGTGTGATTTGCCTTTCCACAGTATCCACAGGCCAATCGAGGAACTACTGTTGGATCTTCTCGAGAAATGTCCTTTGATCCGATCTGACTTCCTTTCATGGACCTTTCATCGACTGCTCTTAATGTCCAAGGTGGGCGAGGTGAATGGTTCACTTTTTGCACTTTGGAGAGCAGTATCTTTTCTCCAGATTCCTCAGGTATACTGCTGGATGTATCTCTTTTCCGCGTTTGAAAGGCTTTTACTTGGGCTTTCACATCCTCAATTCTTTGGGCCTTCTCAAGAGCCTCTGTAAACGTATTAACTTGAACTGCCGCTAATGCCTCCTGGATTTCCAAATTTAGTCCTTGTATAAATCGTCTTATTCTCCGTCGCTCCGTTACCACCAATTCGGAAGCGAATTTAGACAGTCTAGTAAATTTGGTCTCATATTCAGCCACACTTAGGGTTCCCTGACGCAACCCAATAAATTCGTCATCCCTCCTTTCTTGGACTAAAGGTGGGAGATACTTTTCATTAAATTCCCTTACAAAGTTCGCCCATGTCCATACCGTCTGTTCTCTTTCCCACTTGGCCTTAATTACATTCCACCACGCGCGGGCTGGTCCTTCGAATTGAAATACAGCAAAATTTACTTGTCTTTGCTCCGTGTAATTCAAAGCCGCGAAGATATTAATCATTGCCTCCAACCACTGCTCAGCTATATCTGGATCAGGCCCTCCTTGAAATTTCGGAGGTAGAAACTTTTGGAACCTCTCAAGAGCCTTATCCTCTCCGATCTCAGGATTCCGGGGTTGATTCACTGGCATTTGACCTTGTTGATCTACCAGTCGTGCCAGGATATTTGTCATTTGTTGCATCGCCGTCGCCATTTGATCTCCAGCCTCAACCCTCGGTCCCTGTTCTTGCTCGGCCACTGTTTCTCTTTCTTCTCTCGGTTCTTGAGCTTGCCTAGCTCCACGGCCACGACTAGCTCCACGTCCACGACTACGTCTCCCGTCCATATATATGTTTTCCCCCTCTCTTTTCTTTTCTTTTCCCCCAAAAAGGTAATTTAGTGAATAAACACAGTAAATTGACTACAGTAACAAATTCTAGCATTCCAAATACACAAATCAATATATACGCACATAACACGCCATATCAAGAAGACGGATAAGCAAATACACAAATACATATCAAGTTGGACAGATAACCATGTACACACAGGTATACTAACGTCATGTAGTAACAATATACAGGTAAATCAAAAGGAAAAGGTAAAGTCGTCCCAGTATCAGCCCGTCCGGTCTCTCACGTCACTTACTATCCAAACTAGATGTCCCTGACCTCTTGTGCTCATTCTAGTCAGACAAAGCCTGTTCATGTTCCCAAAATACAAGTCTCAAGTCCTTAGCAGCGCCGTAACTCTAGAGTACTCAGGCACGAGAATCCGAAATAAGATAATTCACATCTCGAGCTGCAGTCCCAAGAGTAAACTATCTACAATCGGAATTCCTACCTGACATACCTATCTATGGTCCTCAGATACCATGAGAAAGATTTAAGACCTATAACATTCGCAATTCATAGCTTCACTTAGTCCTTCATACTTATTCACCACTTAGTCCAGGGTCACTCCGCACAGAGACCACGCGAAGCAGCTATAGGTTTTATCCCTCAATCGCTTAACTTTCAAGTCAAATCGAATCCCACAGTCCGGCATCCTAAACTTCAAGCCCAGGATACACTACAGATATCTGAAGCCTAAGCTCTGATACCACCTGTGACGGCCCCACCTTTCCCTAGGGCGTACCCCAGGGTTCGGCGGACCGCCTGCCCAACTCTCGCCGGGACTCACTCATTCACTACAGTCCTCACTTAAAATCTGAATAAATCACAAGAATAAATAGGGCAACGATCCAGAACTTAAAGCGAAACTTATATACATTGCCATCCCCAAAAGGGAGTGTAAAGATCGAATATACAAAGGTTCTCAATCCTTCATACGTCCAGCCCGTGCCAAGCACTAGGCGAGAACCACTACAAAAGAAACAAAAGAACTAGACTGGCTAGTCTATGCTCTCATTCTGCTCGCCGTCCCCTGTTAAGGAAAACAAAACTAAAGGGGTGAGCTAAAAGCTCAGTGAGGTTCCGAACAGATAATCAAACAATCAATTCAATACATTAAACATGGAGTATCAATAATTCAAGAAACATTTACAATGGAAAGCGATAGTAACATTCATTAAAAGGATACGGGCTCACATGGAGCTATTCGTTCGTTCGTTCGTTCTCCAGACATTTCCCCTTATTCCTCCAATTATTTGAAAATTTCCTTTTTGAGAAGTAAACCCTCGTGCCTTCGTTCGTTCATTCATCCCCTTCCGGACGTTGACCGGACTCCACCCATCCGGACGTTGGCCGGACTCCACCCATCCGGACGTAGCCGGACTACAAGGTAATACTCGAATATACCAAATTCACCCAGGGTCACCATATCGCCCGACCGAGTCCGCTTCTGGCTCGAGTCGATCGGTAACGAAGGGCAGGGCCCAGTTCAGCCAAACGGCTTACATTCATGCGCAACTAGCATTTAATCATTGAAAATTTCACATTTATTTAGGTCGAGTGCGATAAAGTACACACTCGCCTAGAAAACTCGTTTTAACAATCATTAAAAGCACTTAACACATTATCAATCAATAATAACAAGCCAATAAGTCAAGGAAATATAACAAACAAAGAACACTCACCTAGTTATGCAAAATAACGTGCAAAATATCCTTCCGGATATTACCCTTAGTCACCAATGAAACCTAAGATTGAACAAGAGAACATATTACAGTTTATCGAGCAAAACATTTAAGGGGAAACGAAGAAACCCGACTAATTAGGAGTAAAACGTGTAAAGATAACTTTCAAGTAAAAATAGGGTTGTTTGGACCCAAGGATGAAAATAACTAGGGTTTCAAAATCAATCGCAAAACCAAGCTCAAAAGGCTTATAGAATTCCAACGGAAAACATTTGACTAACGACAAATCAAAAGACAAATAGATAGGCTAAGAAAATATTCTTTCGGAATCGTAAAGAATCGTTTGTATGACTAAAAGTCACTATATATTCAAGTAGAGGTTATATAACAAGGGTTTTGATGAAAATCATATGGAAAAGGAAGACTCTTAAAACCGTACTTGAAAGTAGTTCACTTGTGGCCGATAAAACCCTAACTCATACTTCTATATTTTGGGTACAGAGTAAGTAAACATTTGGCGTTTCAAATTGAAGAGGTATCATGTTTTGGAATGGTAAAACGATCATAGTATTTGCCAAACGAAAATATACAAATTCAAATAGAAACTTAGTCCTTGAGCGAAAATTTGGGCAGCACGCCCTTTGTGTTTACCTAATTTTCCAGCCATTTTGGCTTCATTATTTTTCTCATTCAAGCCCAAGTTTATACACAACACAAATGCATTTCAATAGCCGTTCCATAGGCTCAAGACAATACAAGGACATAAATCAACTAATAACAAATGCGGAAATGAAGTTTACAAAAAAAACAGATTTGATAGGGTTTTGCGGAATGGACACATCCGAGGCTACGCTTATCGGATTGAGGTGAAACTTATACCATTTCGAAGCTAAGAGAAAGGGATACAAGATTGAAGAAGGTCACTCAGTCCAGTTTGTAGTGCAACTAGGTCAAAAGATCAGTATACCAAACCAGCACCGTCAAAACAGGTTTACAAACCGCATTCTCGCTCAAATATCACAAGTCAGGCTCCCTAAGTCCAAATCAAGTGATTCCAAAGCCATCCGAAAACTAAGATACAAGGCTACAATTATTAAGAAGACATCAACAACTAAATCAGAAGCATTCCCAATCAAATTAACCAATTACAGAGGCAATTATCAAGTTCGGGTAGAAACAGGGCAGCAGGGGTAAATCGGTCTTTTCACAGGCTACGTTGCTCTGATTGAGTTGAAATTTTGTAGGCACCTATAAAATATCATTCTATACAACTTTTATGTTTTATGCCAAGCCTAATTCGGCCTCTAACTATGAGTAACAGTACCGGGCAGAACTGAAACATGAAATTCCAGAAATCTGGAAATTTTGGTTTTCAATTGAATTTTCTTCCTTTCCTTGTTCCAATCACTACCAAAGCCCCTTATATAATCTTATATACAACATATACTAACCATACAACAAGTTTAGGCAGAAAATCATCAAACCCTAACTTGCATATATCATCCAAAATCATCACAACAACTTGTATAACTTGTAGTCTAATCAAAACATGAGCTAGATAACATCTTAAACCAGAAATTAAAAGAACAAGAACCATGATCAGATCTTATACCTCAAAACAAAGCTTGAAAGAGTGATACTTCACCACCTTTGGAAATTTTTAGTTCCCCTAGCTTCCCAAGCCCACAACTCACTCTTTAATCGGTTTAGAATTTTGATTCCTCACTTAGATGGTGCAAATCAAGAAGAAAATTGTTTTCTCTTGCTCCCCCTTTCTCTCTCTCTTGTCTCGGCCAAGCTCAAGGAAAAATGAAGAAGAAAGGCTGCTCTATGGTGATTAAAAGGCAAGAAGATTAGGATTAGTCTAAGCCACAAGTTTTGCCAACACTTGGATCAACCACAATCACAAAATTTTCTCTTTCTTCTCCTTGCACTTTTGGCCACAAATTTCGGTCAAAGGCAGCTGGAAATGAGGGGATATTTTGCTCAAATATCAATGAGCTCATGTGGTAAGAAAGTGGTGGTCCAGCGGTGCGTTCAATAGGTAGTGCGCGGTACACGTCGGTTCGCACCGTTTTTCCTTAAATCGCACGTATTAGGGTTTTTACTTCCTATTCACTAACCTTATATCATTGCTTCTAATCACATATTATTTCTCACCTAAAAGTCACTTTTAATCACCAAATTTGATCCTTGCTTCGTACCGAAAAATCATCCGGTGAAAAATCGCGAAAACCCTAATTTGCTCCAGTCTTGAAACCGAAAAGTGAAACCCTACTTTCTAGGTTCATTTGCACTTATTATGGAATTACTGGGTAGTAGGCTATAATAAATGAATAATTTCCAAATAAAAGGCATTTTTGAGAAAAATATAAGAAATTTGCGAGTCCTCACACTCTCTCCCCCTTAAAAGAATTTCGACCTCGAAATTCATACCTTCCGTCGCCTCGGAGGACCCCAGAACTCGGTGCTGATCTACGGCATAAACTTGTGTTGATACCTTTGTTCGGTTTCCTCTTTCATGAATTTGTTTCAGTTTGGTTCCTTCCACTTGTTGAGTACTACCCTCTCGTGGCTGTTTCTTCGGGCAATTGCTAAGTTGATGATTGCTACTCCCACAAATCAAACATTTTCCCCCTTTTCGCCAGCAATCATTCTCAGTGTGATTTGCCTTTCCACAGTATCCACAGGCCAATCGAGGAACTACTGTTGGATCTTCTCGAGAAATGTCCTTTGATCCGATCTGACTTCCTTTCATGGACCTTTCATCGACTGCTCTTAATGTCCAAGGTGGGCGAGGTGAATGGTTCACTTTTTGCACTTTGGAGAGCAGTATCTTTTCTCCAGATTCCTCAGGTATACTGCTGGATGTATCTCTTTTCCGCGTTTGAAAGGCTTTTACTTGGGCTTTCACATCCTCAATTCTTTGGGCCTTCTCAAGAGCCTCTGTAAACGTATTAACTTGAACTGCCGCTAATGCCTCCTGGATTTCCAAATTTAGTCCTTGTATAAATCGTCTTATTCTCCGTCGCTCCGTTACCACCAATTCGGAAGCGAATTTAGACAGTCTAGTAAATTTGGTCTCATATTCAGCCACACTTAGGGTTCCCTGACGCAACCCAATAAATTCGTCATCCCTCCTTTCTTGGACTAAAGGTGGGAGATACTTTTCATTAAATTCCCTTACAAAGTTCGCCCATGTCCATACCGTCTGTTCTCTTTCCCACTTGGCCTTAATTACATTCCACCACGCGCGGGCTGGTCCTTCGAATTGAAATACAGCAAAATTTACTTGTCTTTGCTCCGTGTAATTCAAAGCCGCGAAGATATTAATCATTGCCTCCAACCACTGCTCAGCTATATCTGGATCAGGCCCTCCTTGAAATTTCGGAGGTAGAAACTTTTGGAACCTCTCAAGAGCCTTATCCTCTCCGATCTCAGGATTCCGGGGTTGATTCACTGGCATTTGACCTTGTTGATCTACCAGTCGTGCCAGGATATTTGTCATTTGTTCCATCGC
The DNA here is from genome assembly GCF_036785885.1 of Coffea arabica. Taxonomy (NCBI): domain Eukaryota; kingdom Viridiplantae; phylum Streptophyta; class Magnoliopsida; order Gentianales; family Rubiaceae; genus Coffea; species Coffea arabica. The sequence continues at coordinate 21,862,201 of NC_092311.1, read as the reverse complement.
CGTCGCCATTTGATCTCCAGCCTCAACCCTCGGTCCCTGTTCTTGCTCGGCCACTGTTTCTCTATCTTCTCTCGGTTCTTGAGCTTGCCTAGCTCCACGGCCACGACTAGCTCCACGTCCACGACTACGTCTCCCGTCCATATATATGTTTTCCCCCTCTCTTTTCTTTTCTTTTCCCACCACTTAGTCCAGGGTCACTCCGCACAGAGACCACGCGAAGCAGCTATAGGTTTTATCCCTCAATCGCTTAACTTTCAAGTCAAATCGAATCCCACAGTCCGGCATCCTAAACTTCAAGCCCAGGATACACTACAGATATCTGAAGCCTAAGCTCTGATACCACCTGTGACGGCCCCACCTTTCCCTAGGGCGTACCCCAGGGTTCGGCGGACCGCCTGCCCAACTCTCGCCGGGACTCACTCATTCACTACAGTCCTCACTTAAAATCTGAATAAATCACAAGAATAAATAGGGCAACGATCCAGAACTTAAAGCGAAACTTATATACATTGCCATCCCCAAAAGGGAGTGTAAAGATCGAATATACAAAGGTTCTCAATCCTTCATACGTCCAGCCCGTGCCAAGCACTAGGCGAGAACCACTACAAAAGAAACAAAAGAAACAAAAGAACTAGACTGGCTAGTCTATGCTCTCATTCTGCTCGCCGTCCCCTGTTAAGGAAAACAAAACTAAAGGGGTGAGCTAAAAGCTCAGTGAGGTTCCGAACAGATAATCAAACAATCAATTCAATACATTAAACATGGAGTATCAATAATTCAAGAAACATTTACAATGGAAAGCGATAGTAACATTCATTAAAAGGATACGGGCTCACATGGAGCTATTCGTTCGTTCGTTCGTTCTCCAGACATTTCCCCTTATTCCTCCAATTATTTGAAAATTTCCTTTTTGAGAAGTAAACCCTCGTGCCTTCGTTCGTTCATTCATCCCCATCCGGACGTTGGCCGGACTCCACCCATCCGGACGTTGGCCGGACTCCACCCATCCGGACTACAAGGTAATACTCGAATATACCAAATTCACCCAGGGTCACCATATCGCCCGACCGAGTCCGCTTCTGGCTCGAGTCGATCGGTAACGAAGGGCAGGGCCCAGTTCAGCCAAACGGCTTACATTCATGCGCAACTAGCATTTAATCATTTAATCATTGAAAATTTCACATTTATTTAGGTCGAGTGCGATAAAGTACACAATCGCCTAGAAAACTCGTTTTAACAATCATTAAAAGCACTTAACACATTATCAATCAATAATAACAAGCCAATAAGTCAAGGAAATATAACAAACAAAGAACACTCACCTAGTTATGCAAAATAACGTGCAAAATATCCTTCCGGATATTACCCTTAGTCACCAATGAAACCTAAGATTGAACAAGAGAACATATTACAGTTTATCGAGCAAAACATTTAAGGGGAAACGAAGAAACCCGACTAATTAGGAGTAAAACGTGTAAAGATAACTTTCAAGTAAAAATAGGGTTGTTTGGACCCAAGGATGAAAATAACTAGGGTTTCAAAATCAATCGCAAAACCAAGCTCAAAAGGCTTATAGAATTCCAACGGAAAACATTTGACTAACGACAAATCAAAAGACAAATAGATAGGCTAAGAAAATATTCTTTCGGAATCGTAAAGAATCGTTTGTATGACTAAAAGTCACTATATATTCAAGTAGAGGTTATATAACAAGGGTTTTGATGAAAATCATATGGAAAAGGAAGACTCTTAAAACCGTACTTGAAAGTAGTTCACTTGTGGCCGATAAAACCCTAACTCATACTTCTATATTTTGGGTACAGAGTAAGTAAACATTTGGCGCTTCAAATTGAAGAGGTATCATGTTTTGGAATGGTAAAACGATCATAGTATTTGCCAAACGAAAATATACAAATTCAAATAGAAACTTAGTCCTTGAGCGAAAATTTGGGCAGCACGCCCTTTGTGTTTACCTAATTTTCCAGCCATTTTGGCTTCATTATTTTTCTCATTCAAGCCCAAGTTTATACACAATAAAAATGCATTTCAATAGCCGTTCCATAGGCTCAAGACAATACAAGGACATAAATCAACTAATAACAAATGCGGAAATGAAGTTTACAAAAAAAACAGATTTGATAGGGTTTTGCGGAATGGACACATCCGAGGCTACGCTTATCGGATTGAGGTGAAACTTATACCATTTCGAAGCTAAGAGAAAGGGATACAAGATTGAATAAGGTCACTCAGTCCAGTTTGTAGTGCAACTAGGTCAAAAGATCAGTATACCAAACCAGCACCGTCAAAACAGGTTTACAAACCGCATTCTCGCTCAAATATCACAAGTCAGGCTCCCTAAGTCCAAATCAAGTGATTCCAAAGCCATCCGAAAACTAAGATACAAGGCTACAATTCTTAAGAAGACATCAACAACTAAATCAGAAGCATTCCCAATCAAATTAACCAATTACAGAGGCAATTATCAAGTTCAGGTAGAAACAGGGCAGCAGGGGTAAATCGGTCTTTTCACAGGCTACGTTGCTCTGATTGAGTTGAAATTTTGTAGGCACCTATAAAATATCATTCTATACAACTTTTATGTTTTATGCCAAGCCTAATTCGGCCTCTAACTATGAGTAACAGTACCGGGCAGAACTGAAACATGAAATTCCAGAAATCTGGAAATTTTGGTTTTCAATTGAATTTTCTTCCTTTCCTTGTTCCAATCACTACCAAAGCCCCTTATATAATCTTATATACAACATATACTAACCATACAACAAGTTTAGGCAGAAAATCATCAAACCCTAACTTGCATATATCATCCAAAATCATCACAACAACTTGTATAACTTGTAGTCTAATCAAAACATGAGCTAGATAACATCTTAAACCAGAAATTAAAAGAACAAGAACCATGATCAGATCTTATACCTCAAAACAAAGCTTGAAAGAGTGATACTTCACCACCTTTGGAAATTTTTAGTTCCCCTAGCTTCCCAAGCCCACAACTCACTCTTTAATCGGTTTAGAATTTTGATTCCTCACTTAGATGGTGCAAATCAAGAAGAAAATTGTTTTCTCTTGCTCCCCCTTTCTCTCTCTCTTGTCTCGGCCAAGCTCAAGGAAAAATGAAGAAGAAAGGCTGCTCTATGGTGATTAAAAGGCAAGAAGATTAGGATTAGTCTAAGCCACAAGTTTTGCCAACACTTGGATCAACCACAATCACAAAATTTTCTCTTTCTTCTCCTTGCACTTTTGGCCACAAATTTCGGTCAAAGGCAGCTGGAAATGAGGGGATATTTTGCTCAAATATCAATGAGCTCATGTGGTAAGAAAGTGGTGGTCCAGCGGTGCGTTCAATAGGTAGTGCGCGGTACACGTCGGTTCGCACCGTTTTTCCTTAAATCGCACGTATTAGGGTTTTTACTTCCTATTCACTAACCTTATATCATTGCTTCTAATCACATATTATTTCTCACCTAAAAGTCACTTTTAATCACCAAATTTGATCCTTGCTTCGTACCGAAAAATCATCCGGTGAAAAATCGCGAAAACCCTAATTTGCTCCAGTCTTGAAACCGAAAAGTGAAACCCTACTTTCTAGGTTCATTTGCACTTATTATGGAATTACTGGGTAGTAGGCTATAATAAATGAATAATTTCCAAATAAAAGGCATTTTTGAGAAAAATATAAGAAATTTGCGAGTCCTCACACTCTCTCCCCCTTAAAAGAATTTCGACCTCGAAATTCATACCTTCCGTCGCCTCGGATGATGTGTGCACGGACCTTGGCCCACCAATGACCCAGTTCAAGTACCATTGGGCCCAGTCACATGTGCACGGGCTAAGCAATTCAAGGAACGTTCAAGACCAACATGGAGTTCACAAAGATATTGAGGGCTTGGAGAGAGACAATCGAGCCATTTACACCATGATCCAAGCCCACGAAGAGTCAAGCGGGCCACCAAGAGAATAAGGCCTTAGGCCCCATCAATTAGTTAGCAATTAGTTAATGATTAAGTAAGAGCATGGGCCGGCCCATCTTGTTCCAAGAGCATGGGCCGACTTTTTCCTTTACCTAGCCCCTTTAGGGTTTTAGTCACTTTAGCCTATAAATAGGCTTGCTTTGTAAGGTTTTAGGTAGACGTTTTATCAATAAAGTTTTGCATATTTTCGATTCTTCTTGAGAGAGAGATTCGACCCCTTTACTTGCTTTGGCAAGGGTTTTGAGCAGTCTAAGGCCTATTATTTTCCTAACGAACTTACCTTCGCTTTGTTTAGTGTTTCTACTTTTATACAGATCAAGCAAAGGCAAGTTGAGTTGATCTTGGTGTGTTCCATTCCAAAATCAATTGTAGACTTTGCAAGCCTCCATGGAGTTGGCACTCCAATAGTTAAACCCCGTTGATATCCATTCATGGAACAATGTCAACTCAAATCAGTCCACACCAAAGGGGAGTTGATTCGAGCTCGTCTTGAAGGGAACACTCCACATTTTGGGGATCGTTGTGTACCAAGGGTTCGTTTAAAGAACAAGTACCTCAATGACCATTATGATTTTCGTCTTGCTCTTAGTCCACCTGAAGCTCCAACATCACCAAATCCTTCTTAAGAGGAGGGGACTGATGTGTGCACGGACCTTGGCCCACCAATGACCCAGTTCAAGTACCATTGGGCCCAGTCACATGTGCACGGGCTAAGCAATTCAAGGAACGTTCAAGACCAACATGGAGTTCACAAAGATATTGAGGGCTTGGGGAGAGACAATCGAGCCATTTACACCATGATCCAAGCCCACGAAGAGTCAAGCGGGCCACCAAGAGAATAAGGCCTTAGGCCCCATCAATTAGTTAGCAATTAGTTAATGATTAAGTAAGAGCATGGGCCGGCCCATCTTGTTCCAAGAGCATGGGCCGACTTTTTCCTTTACCTAGCCCCTTTAGGGTTTTAGTCACTTTAGCCTATAAATAGGCTTTCTTTGTAAGGTTTTAGGTAGACGTTTTATCAATAAAGTTTTGCATATTTTCGATTCTTCTTGAGAGAGAGATTCGACCCCTTTACTAGCTTTGGCAAGGGTTTTGAGCAGTCTTGCGTCCTGTCCTAGATTGTTCTACCGACCTATTCCCCTGGAGTATTCACCTTCATCGGAGTGTCGTCTACCGTCTTGAATCAAATCGTGTCGTCCGTTTGGTTCTAGATCCCGCAATTCCAAGCGTTGGACATCCTCGCTAGATCCTTGGGCAAACGTGCTACGTGTCTCGAAACGTGTTGATCGAGGAACGTATCATCGGAGGACCCCAGAACTCGGTGCTGATCTACGGCATAAACTTGTGTTGATACCTTTGTTCGGTTTCCTCTTTCATGAATTTGTTTCAGTTTGGTTCCTTCCACTTGTTGAGTACTACCCTCTCGTGGCTGTTTCTTCGGGCAATTGCTAAGTTGATGATTGCTACTCCCACAAATCAAACATTTTCCCCCTTTTCGCCAGCAATCATTCTCAGTGTGATTTGCCTTTCCACAGTATCCACAGGCCAATCGAGGAACTACTGTTGGATCTTCTCGAGAAATGTCCTTTGATCCGATCTGACTTCCTTTCATGGACCTTTCATCGACTGCTCTTAATGTCCAAGGTGGGCGAGGTGAATGGTTCACTTTTTGCACTTTGGAGAGCAGTATCTTTTCTCCAGATTCCTCAGGTATACTGCTGGATGTATCTCTTTTCCGCGTTTGAAAGGCTTTTACTTGGGCTTTCACATCCTCAATTCTTTGGGCCTTCTCAAGAGCCTCTGTAAACGTATTAACTTGAACTGCCGCTAATGCCTCCTGGATTTCCAAATTTAGTCCTTGTATAAATCGTCTTATTCTCCGTCGCTCCTTTACCACCAATTCGGAAGCGAATTTAGACAGTCTAGTAAATTTGGTCTCATATTCAGCCACACTTAGGGTTCCCTGACGCAACCCAATAAATTCGTCATCCCTCCTTTCTTGGACTAAAGGTGGGAGATACTTTTCATTAAATTCCCTTACAAAGTTCGCCCATGTCCATACCGTCTGTTCTCTTTCCCACTTGGCCTTAATTACATTCCACCACGCGCGGGCTGGTCCTTCGAATTGAAATACAGCAAAATTTACTTGTCTTTGCTCCGTGTAATTCAAAGCCGCGAAGATATTAATCATTGCCTCCAACCACTGCTCAGCTATATCTGGATCAGGCCCTCCTTGAAATTTCGGAGGTAGAAACTTTTGGAACCTCTCAAGAGCCTTATCCTCTCCGATCTCAGGATTCCGGGGTTGATTCACTGGCATTTGACCTTGTTGATCTACCAGTCGTGCCAGGATATTTGTCATTTGTTGCATCGCCGTCGCCATTTGATCTCCAGCCTCAACCCTCGGTCCCTGTTCTTGCTCGGCCACTGTTTCTCTTTCTTCTCTCGGTTCTTGAGCTTGCCTAGCTCCACGGCCACGACTAGCTCCACGTCCACGACTACGTCTCCCGTCCATATATATGTTTTCCCCCTCTCTTTTCTTTTCTTTTCCCCCAAAAAGGTAATTTAGTGAATAAACACAGTAAATTGACTACAGTAACGAATTCTAGCATTCCAAATACACAAATCAATATATACGCACATAACACGCCATATCAAGAAGACGGATAAGCAAATACACAAATACATATCAAGTTGGACAGATAACCATGTACACACAGGTATACTAACGTCATGTAGTAACAATATACAGGTAAATCAAAAGGAAAAGGTAAAGTCGTCCCAGTATCAGCCCGTCCGGTCTCTCACGTCACTTACTATCCAAACTAGATGTCCCTGACCTCTTGTGCTCATTCTAGTCAGACAAAGCCTGTTCATGTTCCCAAAATACAAGTCTCAAGTCCTTAGCAGCGCCGTAACTCTAGAGTACTCAGGCACGAGAATCCGAAATAAGATAATTCACATCTCGAGCTGCAGTCCCAAGAGTAAACTATCTACAATCGGAATTCCTACCTGACATACCTATCTATGGTCCTCAGATACCATGAGAAAGATTTAAGACCTATAACATTCTCAATTCATAGCTTCACTTAGTCCTTCATACTTATTCACCACTTAGTCCAGGGTCACTCCGCACAGAGACCACGCGAAGCAGCTATAGGTTTTATCCCTCAATCGCTTAACTTTCAAGTCAAATCGAATCCCACAGTCCGGCATCCTAAACTTCAAGCCCAGGATACACTACAGATATCTGAAGCCTAAGCTCTGATACCACCTGTGACGGCCCCACCTTTCCCTAGGGCGTACCCCAGGGTTCGGCGGACCGCCTGCCCAACTCTCGCCGGGACTCACTCATTCACTACAGTCCTCACTTAAAATCTGAATAAATCACAAGAATAAATAGGGCAACGATCCAGAACTTAAAGCGAAACTTATATACATTGCCATCCCCAAAAGGGAGTGTAAAGATCGAATATACAAAGGTTCTCAATCCTTCATACGTCCAGCCCGTGCCAAGCACTAGGCGAGAACCACTACAAAAGAAACAAAAGAAACAAAAGAACTAGACTGGCTAGTCTATGCTCTCATTCTGCTCGCCGTCCCCTGTTAAGGAAAACAAAACTAAAGGGGTGAGCTAAAAGCTCAGTGAGGTTCCGAACAGATAATCAAACAATCAATTCAATACATTAAACATGGAGTATCAATAATTCAAGAAACATTTACAATGGAAAGCGATAGTAACATTCATTAAAAGGATACGGGCTCACATGGAGCTATTCGTTCGTTCGTTCGTTCTCCAGACATTTCCCCTTATTCCTCCAATTATTTGAAAATTTCCTTTTTGAGAAGTAAACCCTCGTGCCTTCGTTCGTTCATTCATCCCCTTCCGGACGTTGACCGGACTCCACCCATCCGGACGTTGGCCGGACTCCACCCATCCGGACGTAGCCGGACTACAAGGTAATACTCGAATATACCAAATTCACCCAGGGTCACCATATCGTCCGACCGAGTCCGCTTCTGGCTCGAGTCGATCGGTAACGAAGGGCAGGGCCCAGTTCAGCCAAACGGCTTACATTCATGCGCAACTAGCATTTAATCATTTAATCATTGAAAATTTCACATTTATTTAGGTCGAGTGCGATAAAGTACACAATCGCCTAGAAAACTCGTTTTAACAATCATTAAAAGCACTTAACACATTATCAATCAATAATAACAAGCCAATAAGTCAAGGAAATATAACAAACAAAGAACACTCACCTAGTTATGCAAAATAACGTGCAAAATATCCTTCCGGATATTACCCTTAGTCACCAATGAAACCTAAGATTGAACAAGAGAACATATTACAGTTTATCGAGCAAAACATTTAAGGGGAAACGAAGAAACCCGACTAATTAGGAGTAAAACGTGTAAAGATAATTTTCAAGTAAAAATAGGGTTGTTTGGACCCAAGGATGAAAATAACTAGGGTTTCAAAATCAATCGCAAAACCAAGCTCAAAAGGCTTATAGAATTCCAACGGAAAACATTTGACTAACGACAAATCAAAAGACAAATAGATAGGCTAAGAAAATATTCTTTCGGAATCGTAAAGAATCGTTTGTATGACTAAAAGTCACTATATATTCAAGTAGAGGTTATATAACAAGGGTTTTGATGAAAATCATATGGAAAAGGAAGACTCTTAAAACCGTACTTGAAAGTAGTTCACTTGTGGCCGATAAAACCCTAACTCATACTTCTATATTTTGGGTACAGAGTAAGTAAACATTTGGCGCTTCAAATTGAAGAGGTATCATGTTTTGGAATGGTAAAACGATCATAGTATTTGCCAAACGAAAATATACAAATTCAAATAGAAACTTAGTCCTTGAGCGAAAATTTGGGCAGCACGCCCTTTGTGTTTACCTAATTTTCCAGCCATTTTGGCTTCATTATTTTTCTCATTCAAGCCCAAGTTTATACACAACACAAATTCATTTCAATAGCCGTTCCATAGGCTCAAGACAATACAAGGACATAAATCAACTAATAACAAATGCGGAAATGAAGTTTACAAAAAAAACAGATTTGATAGGGTTTTGCGGAATGGACACATCCGAGGCTACGCTTATCGGATTGAGGTGAAACTTATACCATTTCGAAGCTAAGAGAAAGGGATACAAGATTGAAGAAGGTCACTCAGTCCAGTTTGTAGTGCAACTAGGTCAAAAGATCAGTATACCAAACCAGCACCGTCAAAACAGGTTTACAAACCGCATTCTCGCTCAAATATCACAAGTCAGGCTCCCTAAGTCCAAATCAAGTGATTCCAAAGCCATCCGAAAACTAAGATACAAGGCTACAATTCTTAAGAAGACATCAACAACTAAATCAGAAGCATTCCCAATCAAATTAACCAATTACAGAGGCAATTATCAAGTTCAGGTAGAAACAGGGCAGCAGGGGTAAATCGGTCTTTTCACAGGCTACGTTGCTCTGATTGAGTTGAAATTTTGTAGGCACCTATAAAATATCATTCTATACAACTTTTATGTTTTATGCCATGCCTAATTCGGCCTCTAACTATGAGTAACAGTACCGGGCAGAACTGAAACATGAAATTCCAGAAATCTGGAAATTTTGGTTTTCAATTGAATTTTCTTCCTTTCCTTGTTCCAATCACTACCAAAGCCCCTTATATAATCTTATATACAACATATACTAACCATACAACAAGTTTAGGCAGAAAATCATCAAACCCTAACTTGCATATATCATCCAAAATCATCACAACAACTTGTATAACTTGTAGTCTAATCAAAACATGAGCTAGATAACATCTTAAACCAGAAATTAAAAGAACAAGAACCATGATCAGATCTTATACCTCAAAACAAAGCTTGAAAGAGTGATACTTCACCACCTTTGGAAATTTTTAGTTCCCCTAGCTTCCCAAGCCCACAACTCACTCTTTAATCGGTTTAGAATTTTGATTCCTCACTTAGATGGTGCAAATCAAGAAGAAAATTGTTTTCTCTTGCTCCCCCTTTCTCTCTCTCTTGTCTCGGCCAAGCTCAAGGAAAAATGAAGAAGAAAGGCTGCTCTATGGTGATTAAAAGGCAAGAAGATTAGGATTAGTCTAAGCCACAAGTTTTGCCAACACTTGGATCAACCACAATCACAAAATTTTCTCTTTCTTCTCCTTGCACTTTTGGCCACAAATTTCGGTCAAAGGCAGCTGGAAATGAGGGGATATTTTGCTCAAATATCAATGAGCTCATGTGGTAAGAAAGTGGTGGTCCAGCGGTGCGTTCAATAGGTAGTGCGCGGTACACGTCGGTTCGCACCGTTTTTCCTTAAATCGCACGTATTAGGGTTTTTACTTCCTATTCACTAACCTTATATCATTGCTTCTAATCACATATTATTTCTCACCTAAAAGTCACTTTTAATCACCAAATTTGATCCTTGCTTCGTACCGAAAAATCATCCGGTGAAAAATCGCGAAAACCCTAATTTGCTCCAGTCTTGAAACCGAAAAGTGAAACCCTACTTTCTAGGTTCATTTGCACTTATTATGGAATTACTGGGTAGTAGGCTATAATAAATGAATAATTTCCAAATAAAAGGCATTTTTGAGAAAAATATAAGAAATTTGCGAGTCCTCACACTCTCTCCCCCTTAAAAGAATTTCGACCTCGAAATTCATACCTTCCGTCGCCTCGGAGGACCCCAGAACTCGGTGCTGATCTACGGCATAAACTTGTGTTGATACCTTTGTTCGGTTTCCTCTTTCATGAATTTGTTTCAGTTTGGTTCCTTCCACTTGTTGAGTACTACCCTCTCGTGGCTGTTTCTTCGGGCAATTGCTAAGTTGATGATTGCTACTCCCACAAATCAAACATTTTCCCCCTTTTCGCCAGCAATCATTCTCAGTGTGATTTGCCTTTCCACAGTATCCACAGGCCAATCGAGGAACTACTGTTGGATCTTATCGAGAAATGTCCTTTGATCCGATCTGACTTCCTTTCATGGACCTTTCATCGACTGCTCTTAATGTCCAAGGTGGGCGAGGTGAATGGTTCACTTTTTGCACTTTGGAGAGCAGTATCTTTTCTCCAGATTCCTCAGGTATACTGCTGGATGTATCTCTTTTCCGCGTTTGAAAGGCTTTTACTTGGGCTTTCACATCCTCAATTCTTTGGGCCTTCTCAAGAGCCTCTGTAAACGTATTAACTTGAACTGCCGCTAATGCCTCATGAATTTCCAAATTTAGTCCTTGTATAAATCATCTTATTCTCCGTCGCTCCGTTACCACCATTTCGGAAGCGAATTTAGACAGTCTAGTAAATTTGGTCTCATATTCAGCCACACTTAGGGTTCCCTGACGCAACCCAATAAATTCGTCATCCCTCCTTTCTTGGACTAAAGGTGGGAGATACTTTTCATTAAATTCCCTTACAAAGTTCGCCCATGTCCATACCGTCTGTTCTCTTTCCCACTTGGCCTTAATTACATTCCACCACGCGCGGGCTGGTCCTTCGAATTGAAATACAGCAAAATTTACTTGTCTTTGCTCCGTGTAATTCAAAGCCGCGAAGATATTAATCATTGCCTCCAACCACTGCTCAGCTATATCTGGATCAGGCCCTCCTTGAAATTTCGGAGGTAGAAACTTTTGGAACCTCTCAAGAGCCTTATCCTCTCCGATCTCAGGATTCCGGGGTTGATTCACTGGCATTTGACCTTGTTGATCTACCAGTCGTGCCAGGATATTTGTCATTTGTTGCATCGCCGTCGCCATTTGATCTCCAGCCTCAACCCTCGGTCCCTGTTCTTGCTCGGCCACTGTTTCTCTTTCTTCTCTCGGTTCTTGAGCTTGCCTAGCTCCACGGCCACGACTAGCTCCACGTCCACGACTACGTCTCCCGTCCATATATATGTTTTCCCCCTCTCTTTTCTTTTCTTTTCCCCCAAAAAGGTAATTTAGTGAATAAACACAGTAAATTGACTACAGTAACGAATTCTAGCATTCCAAATACACAAATCAATATATACGCACATAACACGCCATATCAAGAAGACGGATAAGCAAATACACAAATACATATCAAGTTGGACAGATAACCATGTACACACAGGTATACTAACGTCATGTAGTAACAATATACAGGTAAATCAAAAGGAAAAGGTAAAGTCGTCCCAGTATCAGCCCGTCCGGTCTCTCACGTCACTTACTATCCAAACTAGATGTCCCTGACCTCTTGTGCTCATTCTAGTCAGACAAAGCCTGTTCATGTTCCCAAAATACAAGTCTCAAGTCCTTAGCAGCGCCGTAACTCTAGAGTACTCAGGCACGAGAATCCGAAATAAGATAATTCACATCTCGAGCTGCAGTCCCAAGAGTAAACTATCTACAATCGGAATTCCTACCTGACATACCTATCTATGGTCCTCAGATACCATGAGAAAGATTTAAGACCTATAACATTCGCAATTCATAACTTCACTTAGTCCTTCATACTTATTCACCACTTAGTCCAGGGTCACTCCGCACAGAGACCACGCGAAGCAGCTATAGGTTTTATCCCTCAATCGCTTAACTTTCAAGTCAAATCGAATCCCACAGTCCGGCATCCTAAACTTCAAGCCCAGGATACACTACAGATATCTGAAGCCTAAGCTCTGATACCACCTGTGACGGCCCCACCTTTCCCTAGGGCGTACCCCAGGGTTCGGCGGACCGCCTGCCCAACTCTCGCCGGGACTCACTCATTCACTACAGTCCTCACTTAAAATCTGAATAAATCACAAGAATAAATAGGGCAACGATCCAGAACTTAAAGCGAAACTTATATACATTGCCATCCCCAAAAGGGAGTGTAAAGATCGAATATACAAAGGTTCTCAATCCTTCATACGTCCAGCCCGTGCCAAGCACTAGGCGAGAACCACTACAAAAGAAACAAAAGAAACAAAAGAACTAGACTGGCTAGTCTATGCTCTCATTCTGCTCGCCGTCCCCTGTTAAGGAAAACAAAACTAAAGGGGTGAGCTAAAAGCTCAGTGAGGTTCCGAACAGATAATCAAACAATCAATTCAATACATTAAACATGGAGTATCAATAATTCAAGAAACATTTACAATGGAAAGCGATAGTAACATTCATTAAAAGGATACGGGCTCACATGGAGCTATTCGTTCGTTCGTTCGTTCTCCAGACATTTCCCCTTATTCCTCCAATTATTTGAAAATTTCCTTTTTGAGAAGTAAACCCTCGTGCCTTCGTTCGTTCATTCATCCCCTTCCGGACGTTGACCGGACTCCACCCATCCGGACGTTGGCCGGACTCCACCCATCCGGACGTAGCCGGACTACAAGGTAATACTCGAATATACCAAATTCACCCAGGGTCACCATATCGCCCGACCGAGTCCGCTTCTGGCTCGAGTCGATCGGTAAGGAAGGGCAGGGCCCAGTTCAGCCAAACGGCTTACATTCATGCGCAACTAGCATTTAATCATTTAATCATTGAAAATTTCACATTTATTTAGGTCGAGTGCGATAAAGTACACAATCGCCTAGAAAACTCGTTTTAACAATCATTAAAAGCACTTAACACATTATCAATCAATAATAACAAGCCAATAAGTCAAGGAAATATAACAAACAAAGAACACTCACCTAGTTATGCAAAATAACGTGCAAAATATCCTTCCGGATATTACCCTTAGTCACCAATGAAACCTAAGATTGAACAAGAGAACATATTACAGTTTATCGAGCAAAACATTTAAGGGGAAACGAAGAAACCCGACTAATTAGGAGTAAAACGTGTAAAGATAACTTTCAAGTAAAAATAGGGTTGTTTGGACCCAAGGATGAAAATAACTAGGGTTTCAAAATCAATCGCAAAACCAAGCTCAAAAGGCTTATAGAATTCCAACGGAAAACATTTGACTAACGACAAATCAAAAGACAAATAGATAGGCTAAGAAAATATTCTTTCGGAATCGTAAAGAATCGTTTGTATGACTAAAAGTCACTATATATTCAAGTAGAGGTTATATAACAAGGGTTTTGATGAAAATCATATGGAAAAGGAAGACTCTTAAAACCGTACTTGAAAGTAGTTCACTTGTGGCCGATAAAACCCTAACTCATACTTCTATATTTTGGGTACAGAGTAAGTAAACATTTGGCGTTTCAAATTGAAGAGGTATCATGTTTTGGAATGGTAAAATGATCATAGTATTTGCCAAACGAAAATATACAAATTCAAATAGAAACTTAGTCCTTGAGCGAAAATTTGGGCAGCACGCCCTTTGTGTTTACCTAATTTTCCAGCCATTTTGGCTTCATTATTTTTCTCATTCAAGCCCAAGTTTATACACAACGCAAATGCATTTCAATAGCCGTTCCATAGGCTCAAGACAATACAAGGACATAAATCAACTAATAACAAATGCGGAAATGAAGTTTACAAAAAAAACAGATTTGATAGGGTTTTGCGGAATGGACACATCCGAGGCTACGCTTATCGGATTGAGGTGAAACTTATACCATTTCGAAGCTAAGAGAAAGGGATACAAGATTGAAGAAGGTCACTCAGTCCAGTTTGTAGTGCAACTAGGTCAAAAGATCAGTATACCAAACCAGCACCGTCAAAACAGGTTTACAAACCGCATTCTCGCTCAAATATCACAAGTCAGGCTCCCTAAGTCCAAATCAAGTGATTCCAAAGCCATCCGAAAACTAAGATACAAGGCTACAATTCTTAAGAAGACATCAACAACTAAATCAGAAGCATTCCCAATCAAATTAACCAATTACAGAGGCAATTATCAAGTTCGGGTAGAAACAGGGCAGCAGGGGTAAATCGGTCTTTTCACAGGCTACGTTGCTCTGATTGAGTTGAAATTTTGTAGGCACCTATAAAATATCATTCTATACAACTTTTATGTTTTATGCCAAGCCTAATTCGGCCTCTAACTATGAGTAACAGTACCGGGCAGAACTGAAACATGAAATTCCAGAAATCTGGAAATTTTGGTTTTCAATTGAATTTTCTTCCTTTCCTTGTTCCAATCACTACCAAAGCCCCTTATATAATCTTATATACAACATATACTAACCATACAACAAGTTTAGGCAGAAAATCATCAAACCCTAACTTGCATATATCATCCAAAATCATCACAACAACTTGTATAACTTGTAGTCTAATCAAAACATGAGCTAGATAACATCTTAAACCAGAAATTAAAAGAACAAGAACCATGATCAGATCTTATACCTCAAAACAAAGCTTGAAAGAGTGATACTTCACCACCTTTGGAAATTTTTAGTTCCCCTAGCTTCCCAAGCCCACAACTCACTCTTTAATCGGTTTAGAATTTTGATTCCTCACTTAGATGGTGCAAATCAAGAAGAAAATTGTTTTCTCTTGCTCCCCCTTTCTCTCTCTCTTGTCTCGGCCAAGCTCAAGGAAAAATGAAGAAGAAAGGCTGCTCTATGGTGCTTAAAAGGCAAGAAGATTAGGATTAGTCTAAGCCACAAGTTTTGCCAACACTTGGATCAACCACAATCACAAAATTTTCTCTTTCTTCTCCTTGCACTTTTGGCCACAAATTTCGGTCAAAGGCAGCTGGAAATGAGGGGATATTTTGCTCAAATATCAATGAGCTCATGTGGTAAGAAAGTGGTGGTCCAGCGGTGCGTTCAATAGGTAGTGCGCGATACACGTCGGTTCGCACCGTTTTTCCTTAAATCGCACGTATTAGGGTTTTTACTTCCTATTCACTAACCTTATATCATTGCTTCTAATCACATATTATTTCTCACCTAAAAGTCACTTTTAATCACCAAATTTGATCCTTGCTTCGTACCGAAAAATCATCCGGTGAAAAATCGCGAAAACCCTAATTTGCTCCAATCTTGAAACCGAAAAGTGAAACCCTACTTTCTAGGTTCATTTGCACTTATTATGGAATTACTGGGTAGTAGGCTATAATAAATGAATAATTTCCAAATAAAAGGCATTTTTGAGAAAAATATAAGAAATTTGCGAGTCCTCACACTCTCTCCCCCTTAAAAGAATTTCGACCTCGAAATTCATACCTTCCGTCGCCTCGGAGGACCCCAGAACTCGGTGCTGATCTACGGCATAAACTTGTGTTGATACCTTTGTTCGGTTTCCTCTTTCATGAATTTGTTTCAGTTTGGTTCCTTCCACTTGTTGAGTACTACCCTCTCGTGGCTGTTTCTTCGGGCAATTGCTAAGTTGATGATTGCTACTCCCACAAATCAAACATTTTCCCCCTTTTCGCCAGCAATCATTCTCAGTGTGATTTGCCTTTCCACAGTATCCACAGGCCAATCGAGGAACTACTGTTGGATCTTCTCGAGAAATGTCCTTTGATCCGATCTGACTTCCTTTCATGGACCTTTCATCGACTGCTCTTAATGTCCAAGGTGGGCGAGGTGAATGGTTCACTTTTTGCACTTTGGAGAGCAGTATCTTTTCTCCAGATTCCTCAGGTATACTGCTGGATGTATCTCTTTTCCGCGTTTGAAAGGCTTTTACTTGGGCTTTCACATCCTCAATTCTTTGGGCCTTCTCAAGAGCCTCTGTAAACGTATTAACTTGAACTGCCGCTAATGCCTCCTGGATTTCCAAATTTAGTCCTTGTATAAATCGTCTTATTCTCCGTCGCTCCGTTACCACCAATTCGGAAGCGAATTTAGACAGTCTAGTAAATTTGGTCTCATATTCAGCCACACTTAGGGTTCCCTGACGCAACCCAATAAATTCGTCATCCCTCCTTTCTTGGACTAAAGGTGGGAGATACTTTTCATTAAATTCCCTTACAAAGTTCGCCCATGTCCATACCGTCTGTTCTCTTTCCCACTTGGCCTTAATTACATTCCACCACGCGCGGGCTGGTCCTTCGAATTGAAATACAGCAAAATTTACTTGTCTTTGCTCCGTGTAATTCAAAGCCGCGAAGATATTAATCATTGTGATACGAACCAAGAGACACCATTGCGAACCATTCGAGTTTCCCTAGGACCCGTAACTCGAGCACGAGCTAACAAGATGAGGGAGGAACTCCAAGGACTTGTTCATGAGATACAAGGCCAAGAAATTGTCCCCAAGGTCATTGAGAGTCTTGAGCATGAAGGAATGAAAGTCATCCATGTAGTGCACGTCAAAGAGAACCATGTGTGACCCTTCTCTAGTCACATTTGCTGTTTTAGTTAAGTCATTGTAATAAGGGCTTAATGGTCCATAGTCTTGCTTTAATTACCTAAGCGATGACCTCATACGGTTATTTACCTAAGCGATGACCTCATAAGGTTGTTTACCTAAGGGATGACCTCATAAGGTTGTTTACCTAAGGGATGACCTCATAAGGTTTGGTCAAGCCCACAATTCTTAGTCTTATGGAAATAGTCAAGCCTACAATTGTTAGTCTTAGTCAAGACCACAACTCTAGACTAGTTCCACATTTAGTTGTTCATCTCTATGTAAGGCTATAAATAGCCCACACTTCCAATGGTTTTAGGAATTCAATCAATAAATCAGATTTTGAGAGTTTTCTTGGTTTCTCCAAGGCTTCTTGAATACCTTAGAATTTCTCTAGGTGTTCGTGACTTATCAATCTAGAATCGCACTAGGTTGTGGCGTCTTCTACCATTATACCAAGGTTCGTTAACCACGTGATTAACGGGTTGAGGTCATCCGCTCCAAACTTGGTGTCCTCTTGTCGATCCTGAATCTAATCTTTTACGGGTTTCGTCACAAGGTTGGCGACGTTCGTATCAGTTGGTAATCAGAGCTAGTTAAGAGGTATCACGTTATATCCCTTTATTTATTTCCTTTCGAGTCAAGTTGTCCAAAATTCTGTTTTCGTGTTCTAAGTTTGCTATCCGCAATTTCCAGATTTGTTGCATCGTGTTCTTGCGTTATTTTTCCAGATTTGTTGCATCATAAACTTGCGTCTAGTTGTTGTTAATTGCTGTGGTTAGCCTTGTTTAGTCCAGCCTTTTTTTTTGTATCTTATTCTTGATTCTTTGTTTGTGTTTGTGTCTTGTTTCTATCCTGTTATATCCATTCAATTCCAGTCTTTTGTTCTATTTGATCATTCGAGGTTACTGTTCATCCGAAAAAAATCAGTTTGTAGCAAGGGTTTTAGAAGTCCTATCTAGTTATTACCTTGTGTTCTTGTTTACATACAAAAAAAAAAAATAGCTGGCTAACCTTACAAAAATTCCTGGAAATCTGTCTTGATCAAAACTTGGGTTTCTTGAAGTTCCTAATTGTTTAAAACCACAATCTTGAAGTTCTTGGAATTTTAGTTGGGATTCTTGAAGACAACCAAAATCTGTCTTGATCAAATCGTGAAATCTTGGATTGTTTGGGGAGGAAATCATCTTCAATTTCGTGTTTCTTGAATTCTGGAAATTAACATCTTGAATTCTTGAAAGAATCTTGAAGTTTCTGGGTTTTGGGAACCAAATCTTGGTAAACAACAAGGCTGCAAAATTCCAGCTGCCAAAATCCTTGTCTTCACCACAACAATCTTCTTTCTTGACTAAGAACATTTTAGCCACGAAATTTGACTCTTCTTGGCTGATTATAAAACAAAAACAAAGGAAGAAGAAGAACATTCAGCCTATTCAAGTCAAATTTCCCAATCTATTCAAGTCAAATTTTCCAACCTGTTCAAGTTAAATTTTCCACCCTTGTTCCCAAAAACAACCAAATCAGTTCCAATCTTGAACTTGACCTTAGAATTTGTGGGAACCAGTAAATAGGAAGACTAATCCTTGTTTCCAAAGGATTAAGGAAGAAAAGTCAGTCTTGGGTTTCCAAAACAGTCCTACCGCAACACAAATTCATCTTCCATTCGGATTCCATCTTTGCAACCATTGGGGAATTTCTGTCCAATCATTAATTCTGGAAATTTTTATGCATCATTAGGTCAGTTTTAAGTGTCATTCTGAATCCTCTAAGTGTCCATTTATCTACCAAAACACTGCCCAGAAATGCAGCAACCAGCAGCTCAAAATTCCAGTTTTGAGTAGAGTTTTGTCTAGGATCCTTAAAATTCAACTTTGAGTCATTCATTGAGTCGTGGTCAGTCCCTTCATCTTTTGTTCTTTTTTCGTTCAAAGTGCTACAATCTTGTGACCCTGGTTGGTAAGTCGATCCACACTAGAATGAGTTCTAACTTCTTCGAGGAGTTGACCGAGGAGCCTTGAGTGTTCAAACACGAGAGCGAGAGTAAACACGTGAGGAAGTGTGCGAGATAAACTTTACTTCTTTCCATTGTTATTTTTCACCCTTCACCATGGCTAACGAGGGGGGAGCAAGCTCCCAAGCTTTTGATCTTAAACTTTTCACAGAAGCAATCAAAGGCGAATTGGGACGCATGATGGACCAAAAACTTGAACTGATGCACCAACGCATTGACAGCTTAGAGTTGTCTCATGGAAGCTCCAAAGGCAACCGTGGAAAGGCTTATGCACATGAGTCTAGCGACTCTAACTCAGACAACAACTATGAGCATAAGCAAAGTAGGTCTAAGCGTGACGCTAGGCCTTCAAATGACCACATTCCGGGCATAAAGATGAAAATTCCACCCTTCCAAGGACGATCAGACCCCGATGCCTACTTAGAGTGGGAGAAGCGGATTGAACTTGTCTTCGATTGCAATACTTACTCGGAGGAGCAAAAGGTCAAGTTGGCCGTGGTCGAATTCACCGACTACGCCGTTGTGTGGTGGGATCAACTCTCCACTAGTCGAAGGAGGAGTCGTGAACCTACCATACAAACTTGGATGGAGTTAAGACGACTAATGAGGAAGCGTTTCGTGCCAAGTCACTACTACCGTGACTTGTATCAAAAGCTTCAAACCCTCAACCAAGGAGCACGAAGTGTTGAGGACTATCACAAGGAAATGGAAATACTCATGCTACGGGCAGACATCATGGAGGATCGAGAAGCAACAATGGCACGCTTCTTGAACGGATTAAGGCCCGAAATCGCTGATCAAGTGGAGTTACACCACTATGTGGAACTTGGGGATCTGGTGGAAAAGGCCATCAAGATTGAAAGGAGGATTAAGAGGAGGGGTTCGACTCGGAGTTACTCCAACTTTTCACCCTCTTATCTCCGAACTACACCACCAAAGAAAGAGGATAAAGGGCCGAGTAATTCCATCCCTTCAAGACCGAGGCCGGATATGACTAAGTGGGAGTCTAAGGCAACACCAAAGACTGCCATTGAGTCGATCATGGGGCGAAATCGAGATACTAGATGCTTCAAATGCCAAGGCCGAGGGCATATTGCTAGCCAATGCCCGAACCAACGCGCTATGATCATCTTACCCAATGGTGAGTTTCTCACCGATGATGAAGATGAGAAGGAGGAGTTGCCATCCCTTGAGGAAGAAGAGGAAGCATTGCCCGTCAATGAACGAGTTGGACTCGTTGTCAGACGAGCCTTAGCAACCCAAGTGAAAGCCGCCGACCATGCACAAAGAGAGAACATTTTCTACACCCGTTGCTATATCAAAGGCAAGGTATGTAGTTTGATCATAGATGGAGGTAGTTGTGCTAACGTCGCTAGTGCCTTGATGGTGGAGAAACTAGCACTACCCACTCTACGACATCCAACACCTTATCATTTGCAATGGTTGAACGATAGTGGGGATGTTCGTGTGACCAAGCAAGTCCAAGTACCTTTCCGAATTGGAAAGTATGAGGACATGGTGTTATGCGACGTGGTCCCTATGCAAGCATGTCACATACTATTGGGGAGGCCATGGCAATTCGACAAGGGAGTTACATTCGATGGCATTACCAATAAATACTCCTTCAAGCAAGGCGAGAAGAGGATTGTGCTTGTGCCACTCACTCCTATCCAAGTTCATGAAGATCAAAAAAGCCTGATCAAGGAGAATGAGCTTGAGAATGAGAAGAAAAAAATAGAAAAAGCCGAGAGCTCAACAGAAAATGATAAGGCCGAGAAAATTGAGAGGAAAAAGACATATGGTGAGCCGGCCAAAATTGAAAAGAGAGAAAAAAGGCAAAATCTATTGATAAAAGCCAATATAGTAAGAAAAGCTTTGAGTGTTAATACACCCATCTTTGTACTTTTGTGCAAAGAGGTGTTGGTTGTCACAAGTGATCTTACTAACACTCTACCATCTAGTATTGTCTCTCTTTTGCAGGAATATGAGGATGTCTTCCCCGATGAGATTCCAAATGGACTACCACCAATAAGGGGAATTGAGCATCAAATTGACTTGGTTCCAGGTGCCCCACTTCCTAACAGACCAGCCTACAAAATGGGTCCAGATGAGACAAAGGAGCTCCAACGCCAAATCGAAGAGCTTCTAACAAAGGGATGGGCACGAGAAAGCTTGAGCCCATGTGCGGTTCCCGTCATCTTGGTGCCTAAAAAGGATGGAAGTTGGCGAATGTGCACTGACTGTAGGGCCGTTAATGCAATAACGGTAAAATATCGTCACCCTATTCCTAGACTTGATGATATGTTAGATGAGCTATATGGTGCTGTGATTTTCACTAAAATTGATCTAAAAAGCGGTTATCATCAAATTAGGATGAAAGAGGGGGATGAATGGAAAACGGCCTTTAAAACCAAACATGGCTTGTACGAGTGGTTAGTTATGCCATTTGGACTAACTAATGCACCTAGTACGTTCATGAGGTTGATGAACCACGTACTTCGTCCATTCCTTGGAAAATTTGTAGTTGTATATTTTGACGATATCCTGATTTATAGTAGGAGCTTAGATGAGCATGTTGAACATGTGAAGCTTGTTCTTGATGTACTTCGAAGGGAAAAGCTCTATGCTAACCTTAAGAAGTGCTCCTTTTGTACTGATCAACTTGTCTTCCTAGGCTTTGTTGTGAGTAAACAGGGAATCAAAGTGGACGAGGAGAAGGTTAAAGCAATTCGAGAATGGCCTACTCCAAGCACGGCGGGTGAGGTACGTAGCTTCCATGGTCTTGCTAGTTTTTATAGACGATTTGTTAAAGATTTTAGTACCATTGCTGCACCTCTAACTGCTGTAATTAAGAAAAATGAGCCATTTGTGTGGAGAGATGCTCAAGTACGTGCTTTCCAAATGCTTAAACATCAACTCACACATGCACCACTACTTGCATTACCATGCTTTGACAAGATGTTTGAAATAGAGTGTGATGCATCTGGGGTGGGTATTGGAGCTGTCCTAATGCAAGAGGGCAAACCAATTGCATACTTTAGTGAAAAACTCAATGGGGCAGCTTTGAACTATTCCACTTATGATAAGGAGTTGTACTCCTTAATCCGTGCTTTAGAAACTTGGCAACATTACTTGAGACCAAGGGAATTTGTCATACACACTGACCATGAGTCGCTTAAGCACATTAAGTCACAACACAAGTTGAATAAGCGTCATGTTAAGTGGATTGCATTTATTGAAACCTTCCCTTATGTGATTAAGTACAAAGTGGGGAAAACTAATGTTGTTGCTGATGCATTATCACGTCGGTACTCTTTGCTCACTCAACTTGATGCAAGGTTGTTAGGATTTGAATTAGTCAAAGAGTTATACACCAATGACCCAGATTTCTCAGGTATTTATGACTCTTGTGGTTCAGCAACTCAAGGTAAATTCTACATCCTTGATGGATTTCTTTTCTACCTCAATCGACTATGTATACCTAACTGCTCTATTCGCTCTTTACTTGTTAGGGAAGCACACGGAGGTGGCTTGATGGGACACTTTGGCGTAGCTAAAACCTTAGCTATCCTTCAAGAGCACTTCCATTGGCCAAGGATGAAACGAGATGTGGAGCGAATGGTGGCTAAATGCATTACTTGCCACAAAGCTAAGTCTAAACTTCAACCCTATGGCCTTTATAGTCCTTTACCTGTACCTAAGGAACCTTGGACCGACATTTCCATGGATTTTGTTTTAGGGTTGCCTAGGTCAAAGAGGGGAAATGATAGCATCTTTGTTATTGTTGACAGATTTTCAAAAATGGCACATTTTATACCATGTCACAAAACAGATGATGCATCGCACATTGCTGATTTGTTTTTCAAAGAAATCATTAGATTGCATGGCATGCCTAGGACAATTGTCTCTGATAGGGATGTCAAATTTTTGAGTTACTTTTGGAAAACTTTGTGGGGAAAATTGGGTACCAAATTGCTATTTTCTACTACTAGTCACCCACAAACTGATGGCCAAACTGAGGTTGTCAATCGTACACTATCTACACTCTTGCGTGCCATCATTAGAAAAAACATTAGAACCTGGGAAGAATGTTTACCCCATGTTGAGTTTGCATACAATCGCACGGTGCATAGTTCTACTCATTTTTCACCATTTGAAATAGTCTATGGTTTTAACCCTTTAACACCACTAGACTTATCACCTTTACCTTCTTCTGAGCACATTAACATGGATGGTGCTAAACGAGCAGATTTTGTCAAGAAATTACACGAGCAGGTACGCCAAAACATTGAGCGAAGGATGGACCAAGTTGCTCAACGGGTTAACAAGGGACGCCAACGCGTTGTGTTTGAACCTGGTGACTGGGTGTGGTTACATCTACGCAAGGAAAGGTTCCCAGTCCAAAGGCGCAATAAATTACTTCCCCGAGGAGATGGGCCGTTCCAAGTCATCAAGCGCATCAATGACAATGCTTACAAACTGGACCTACCCGGTGAGTACAATGTGAGCGCTACATTCAATGTCTCTGATCTATCTCCTTTTCTTGCAGACGATGAAGCTGATTTGAGGACAAATCCTTTTGAAGAGGAGGGGGATGATACGAACCAAGAGACACCATTGCGAACCATTCGAGTTTCCCTAGGACCCGTAACTCGAGCACGAGCTAACAAGATGAGGGAGGAACTCCAAGGACTTGTTCATGAGATACAAGGCCAAGAAATTGTCCCCAAGGTCATTGAGAGTCTTGAGCATGAAGGAATGAAAGTCATCCATGTAGTGCACGTCAAAGAGAACCATGTGTGACCCTTCTCTAGTCACATTTGCTGTTTTAGTTAAGTCATTGTAATAAGGGCTTAATGGTCCATAGTCTTGCTTTAATTACCTAAGCGATGACCTCATACGGTTATTTACCTAAGCGATGACCTCATAAGGTTGTTTACCTAAGGGATGACCTCATAAGGTTGTTTACCTAAGGGATGACCTCATAAGGTTTGGTCAAGCCCACAATTCTTAGTCTTATGGAAATAGTCAAGCCTACAATTGTTAGTCTTAGTCAAGACCACAACTCTAGACTAGTTCCACATTTAGTTGTTCATCTCTATGTAAGGCTATAAATAGCCCACACTTCCAATGGTTTTAGGAATTCAATCAATAAATCAGATTTTGAGAGTTTTCTTGGTTTCTCCAAGGCTTCTTGAATACCTTAGAATTTCTCTAGGTGTTCGTGACTTATCAATCTAGAATCGCACTAGGTTGTGGCGTCTTCTACCATTATACCAAGGTTCGTTAACCACGTGATTAACGGGTTGAGGTCATCCGCTCCAAACTTGGTGTCCTCTTGTCGATCCTGAATCTAATCTTTTACGGGTTTCGTCACAAGGTTGGCGACGTTCGTATCAGTTGGTATCAGAGCTAGTTAAGAGGTATCACGTTATATCCCTTTATTTATTTCCTTTCGAGTCAAGTTGTCCAAAATTCTGTTTTCGTGTTCTAAGTTTGCTATCCGCAATTTCCAGATTTGTTGCATCGTGTTCTTGCGTTATTTTTCCAGATTTGTTGCATCATAAACTTGCGTCTAGTTGTTGTTAATTGCTGTGGTTAGCCTTGTTTAGTCCAGCCTTTTTTTTTGTATCTTATTCTTGATTCTTTGTTTGTGTTTGTGTCTTGTTTCTATCCTGTTATATCCATTCAATTCCAGTCTTTTGTTCTATTTGATCATTCGAGGTTACTGTTCATCCGAAAAAAATCAGTTTGTAGCAAGGGTTTTAGAAGTCCTATCTAGTTATTACCTTGTGTTCTTGTTTACATACAAAAAAAAAAAATAGCTGGCTAACCTTACAAAAATTCCTGGAAATCTGTCTTGATCAAAACTTGGGTTTCTTGAAGTTCCTAATTGTTTAAAACCACAATCTTGAAGTTCTTGGAATTTTAGTTGGGATTCTTGAAGACAACCAAAATCTGTCTTGATCAAATCGTGAAATCTTGGATTGTTTGGGGAGGAAATCATCTTCAATTTCGTGTTTCTTGAATTCTGGAAATTAACATCTTGAATTCTTGAAAGAATCTTGAAGTTTCTGGGTTTTGGGAACCAAATCTTGGTAAACAACAAGGCTGCAAAATTCCAGCTGCCAAAATCCTTGTCTTCACCACAACAATCTTCTTTCTTGACTAAGAACATTTTAGCCACGAAATTTGACTCTTCTTGGCTGATTATAAAACAAAAACAAAGGAAGAAGAAGAACATTCAGCCTATTCAAGTCAAATTTCCCAATCTATTCAAGTCAAATTTTCCAACCTGTTCAAGTTAAATTTTCCACCCTTGTTCCCAAAAACAACCAAATCAGTTCCAATCTTGAACTTGACCTTAGAATTTGTGGGAACCAGTAAATAGGAAGACTAATCCTTGTTTCCAAAGGATTAAGGAAGAAAAGTCAGTCTTGGGTTTCCAAAACAGTCCTACCGCAACACAAATTCATCTTCCATTCGGATTCCATCTTTGCAACCATTGGGGAATTTCTGTCCAATCATTAATTCTGGAAATTTTTATGCATCATTAGGTCAGTTTTAAGTGTCATTCTGAATCCTCTAAGTGTCCATTTATCTACCAAAACACTGCCCAGAAATGCAGCAACCAGCAGCTCAAAATTCCAGTTTTGAGTAGAGTTTTGTCTAGGATCCTTAAAATTCAACTTTGAGTCATTCATTGAGTCGTGGTCAGTCCCTTCATCTTTTGTTCTTTTTTCGTTCAAAGTGCTACAATCTTGTGACCCTGGTTGGTAAGTCGATCCACACTAGAATGAGTTCTAACTTCTTCGAGGAGTTGACCGAGGAGCCTTGAGTGTTCAAACACGAGAGCGAGAGTAAACACGTGAGGAAGTGTGCGAGATAAACTTTACTTCTTTCCATTGTTATTTTTCACCCTTCACCATGGCTAACGAGGGGGGAGCAAGCTCCCAAGCTTTTGATCTTAAACTTTTCACAGAAGCAATCAAAGGCGAATTGGGACGCATGATGGACCAAAAACTTGAACTGATGCACCAACGCATTGACAGCTTAGAGTTGTCTCATGGAAGCTCCAAAGGCAACCGTGGAAAGGCTTATGCACATGAGTCTAGCGACTCTAACTCAGACAACAACTATGAGCATAAGCAAAGTAGGTCTAAGCGTGACGCTAGGCCTTCAAATGACCACATTCCGGGCATAAAGATGAAAATTCCACCCTTCCAAGGACGATCAGACCCCGATGCCTACTTAGAGTGGGAGAAGCGGATTGAACTTGTCTTCGATTGCAATACTTACTCGGAGGAGCAAAAGGTCAAGTTGGCCGTGGTCGAATTCACCGACTACGCCGTTGTGTGGTGGGATCAACTCTCCACTAGTCGAAGGAGGAGTCGTGAACCTACCATACAAACTTGGATGGAGTTAAGACGACTAATGAGGAAGCGTTTCGTGCCAAGTCACTACTACCGTGACTTGTATCAAAAGCTTCAAACCCTCAACCAAGGAGCACGAAGTGTTGAGGACTATCACAAGGAAATGGAAATACTCATGCTACGGGCAGACATCATGGAGGATCGAGAAGCAACAATGGCACGCTTCTTGAACGGATTAAGGCCCGAAATCGCTGATCAAGTGGAGTTACACCACTATGTGGAACTTGGGGATCTGGTGGAAAAGGCCATCAAGATTGAAAGGAGGATTAAGAGGAGGGGTTCGACTCGGAGTTACTCCAACTTTTCACCCTCTTATCTCCGAACTACACCACCAAAGAAAGAGGATAAAGGGCCGAGTAATTCCATCCCTTCAAGACCGAGGCCGGATATGACTAAGTGGGAGTCTAAGGCAACACCAAAGACTGCCATTGAGTCGATCATGGGGCGAAATCGAGATACTAGATGCTTCAAATGCCAAGGCCGAGGGCATATTGCTAGCCAATGCCCGAACCAACGCGCTATGATCATCTTACCCAATGGTGAGTTTCTCACCGATGATGAAGATGAGAAGGAGGAGTTGCCATCCCTTGAGGAAGAAGAGGAAGCATTGCCCGTCAATGAACGAGTTGGACTCGTTGTCAGACGAGCCTTAGCAACCCAAGTGAAAGCCGCCGACCATGCACAAAGAGAGAACATTTTCTACACCCGTTGCTATATCAAAGGCAAGGTATGTAGTTTGATCATAGATGGAGGTAGTTGTGCTAACGTCGCTAGTGCCTTGATGGTGGAGAAACTAGCACTACCCACTCTACGACATCCAACACCTTATCGTTTGCAATGGTTGAACGATAGTGGGGATGTTCGTGTGACCAAGCAAGTCCAAGTACCTTTCCGAATTGGAAAGTATGAGGACATGGTGTTATGCGACGTGGTCCCTATGCAAGCATGTCACATACTATTGGGGAGGCCATGGCAATTCGACAAGGGAGTTACATTCGATGGCATTACCAATAAATACTCCTTCAAGCAAGGCGAGAAGAGGATTGTGCTTGTGCCACTCACTCCTATCCAAGTTCATGAAGATCAAAAAAGCCTGATCAAGGAGAATGAGCTTGAGAATGAGAAGAAAAAAATAGAAAAAGCCGAGAGCTCAACAGAAAATGATAAGGCCGAGAAAATTGAGAGGAAAAAGACATATGGTGAGCCGGCCAAAATTGAAAAGAGAGAAAAAAGGCAAAATCTATTGATAAAAGCCAATATAGTAAGAAAAGCTTTGAGTGTTAATACACCCATCTTTGTACTTTTGTGCAAAGAGGTGTTGGTTGTCACAAGTGATCTTACTAACACTCTACCATCTAGTATTGTCTCTCTTTTGCAGGAATATGAGGATGTCTTCCCCGATGAGATTCCAAATGGACTACCACCAATAAGGGGAATTGAGCATCAAATTGACTTGGTTCCAGGTGCCCCACTTCCTAACAGACCAGCCTACAAAATGGGTCCAGATGAGACAAAGGAGCTCCAACGCCAAATCGAAGAGCTTCTAACAAAGGGATGGGCACGAGAAAGCTTGAGCCCATGTGCGGTTCCCGTCATCTTGGTGCCTAAAAAGGATGGAAGTTGGCGAATGTGCACTGACTGTAGGGCCGTTAATGCAATAACGGTAAAATATCGTCACCCTATTCCTAGACTTGATGATATGTTAGATGAGCTATATGGTGCTGTGATTTTCACTAAAATTGATCTAAAAAGCGGTTATCATCAAATTAGGATGAAAGAGGGGGATGAATGGAAAACGGCCTTTAAAACCAAACATGGCTTGTACGAGTGGTTAGTTATGCCATTTGGACTAACTAATGCACCTAGTACGTTCATGAGGTTGATGAACCACGTACTTCGTCCATTCCTTGGAAAATTTGTAGTTGTATATTTTGACGATATCCTGATTTATAGTAGGAGCTTAGATGAGCATGTTGAACATGTGAAGCTTGTTCTTGATGTACTTCGAAGGGAAAAGCTCTATGCTAACCTTAAGAAGTGCTCCTTTTGTACTGATCAACTTGTCTTCCTAGGCTTTGTTGTGAGTAAACAGGGAATCAAAGTGGACGAGGAGAAGGTTAAAGCAATTCGAGAATGGCCTACTCCAAGCACGGTGGGTGAGGTACGTAGCTTCCATGGTCTTGCTAGTTTTTATAGACGATTTGTTAAAGATTTTAGTACCATTGCTGCACCTCTAACTGCTGTAATTAAGAAAAATGAGCCATTTGTGTGGAGAGATGCTCAAGTACGTGCTTTCCAAATGCTTAAACATCAACTCACACATGCACCACTACTTGCATTACCATGCTTTGACAAGATGTTTGAAATAGAGTGTGATGCATCTGGGGTGGGTATTGGAGCTGTCCTAATGCAAGAGGGCAAACCAATTGCATACTTTAGTGAAAAACTCAATGGGGCAGCTTTGAACTATTCCACTTATGATAAGGAGTTGTACTCCTTAATCCGTGCTTTAGAAACTTGGCAACATTACTTGAGACCAAGGGAATTTGTCATACACACTGACCATGAGTCGCTTAAGCACATTAAGTCACAACACAAGTTGAATAAGCGTCATGTTAAGTGGATTGCATTTATTGAAACCTTCCCTTATGTGATTAAGTACAAAGTGGGGAAAACTAATGTTGTTGCTGATGCATTATCACGTCGGTACTCTTTGCTCACTCAACTTGATGCAAGGTTGTTAGGATTTGAATTAGTCAAAGAGTTATACACCAATGACCCAGATTTCTCAGGTATTTATGACTCTTGTGGTTCAGCAACTCAAGGTAAATTCTACATCCTTGATGGATTTCTTTTCTACCTCAATCGACTATGTATACCTAACTGCTCTATTCGCTCTTTACTTGTTAGGGAAGCACACGGAGGTGGCTTGATGGGACACTTTGGCGTAGCTAAAACCTTAGCTATCCTTCAAGAGCACTTCCATTGGCCAAGGATGAAACGAGATGTGGAGCGAATGGTGGCTAAATGCATTACTTGCCACAAAGCTAAGTCTAAACTTCAACCCTATGGCCTTTATAGTCCTTTACCTGTACCTAAGGAACCTTGGACCGACATTTCCATGGATTTTGTTTTAGGGTTGCCTAGGTCAAAGAGGGGAAATGATAGCATCTTTGTTATTGTTGACAGATTTTCAAAAATGGCACATTTTATACCATGTCACAAAACAGATGATGCATCGCACATTGCTGATTTGTTTTTCAAAGAAATCATTAGATTGCATGGCATGCCTAGGACAATTGTCTCTGATAGGGATGTCAAATTTTTGAGTTACTTTTGGAAAACTTTGTGGGGAAAATTGGGTACCAAATTGCTATTTTCTACTACTAGTCACCCACAAACTGATGGCCAAACTGAGGTTGTCAATCGTACACTATCTACACTCTTGCGTGCCATCATTAGAAAAAACATTAGAACCTGGGAAGAATGTTTACCCCATGTTGAGTTTGCATACAATCGCACGGTGCATAGTTCTACTCATTTTTCACCATTTGAAATAGTCTATGGTTTTAACCCTTTAACACCACTAGACTTATCACCTTTACCTTCTTCTGAGCACATTAACATGGATGGTGCTAAACGAGCAGATTTTGTCAAGAAATTACACGAGCAGGTACGCCTAAACATTGAGCGAAGGATGGACCAAGTTGCTCAACGGGTTAACAAGGGACGCCAACGCGTTGTGTTTGAACCTGGTGACTGGGTGTGGTTACATCTACGCAAGGAAAGGTTCCCAGTCCAAAGGCGCAATAAATTACTTCCCCGAGGAGATGGGCCGTTCCAAGTCATCAAGCGCATCAATGACAATGCTTACAAACTGGACCTACCCGGTGAGTACAATGTGAGCGCTACATTCAATGTCTCTGATCTATCTCCTTTTCTTGCAGACGATGAAGCTGATTTGAGGACAAATCCTTTTGAAGAGGAGGGGGATGATACGAACCAAGAGACACCATTGCGAACTATTCGAGTTCCCCTAGGACCCGTAACTCGAGCACGAGCTAACAAGATGAGGGAGGAACTCCAAGGACTTGTTCATGAGATACAAGGCCAAGAAATTGTCCCCAAGGTCATTGAGAGTCTTGAGCATGAAGGAATGAAAGTCATCCATGTAGTGCACGTCAAAGAGAACCATGTGTGACCCTTCTCTAGTCACATTTGCTGTTTTAGTTAAGTCATTGTAATAAGGGCTTAATGGTCCATAGTCTTGCTTTAATTACCTAAGCGATGACCTCATACGGTTATTTACCTAAGCGATGACCTCATAAGGTTGTTTACCTAAGGGATGACCTCATAAGGTTGTTTACCTAAGGGATGACCTCATAAGGTTTGGTCAAGCCCACAATTCTTAGTCTTATGGAAATAGTCAAGCCTACAATTGTTAGTCTTAGTCAAGACCACAACTCTAGACTAGTTCCACATTTAGTTGTTCATCTCTATGTAAGGCTATAAATAGCCCACACTTCCAATGGTTTTAGGCATTCAATCAATAAATCAGATTTTGAGAGTTTTCTTGGTTTCTCCAAGGCTTCTTGAATACCTTAGAATTTCTCTAGGTGTTCGTGACTTATCAATCTAGAATCGCACTAGGTTGTGGCGTCTTCTACCATTATACCAAGGTTCGTTAACCACGTGATTAACGGGTTGAGGTCATCCGCTCCAAACTTGGTGTCCTCTTGTCGATCCTGAATCTAATCTTTTACGGGTTTCGTCACAAGGTTGGCGACGTTCGTATCACATTGCCTCCAACCACTGCTCAGTTATATCTGGATCAGGCCCTCCTTGAAATTTCCGAGGTAGAAACTTTTGGAACCTCTCAAGAGCCTTATCCTCTCCGATCTCAGGATTCCGGGGTTGATTCACTGGCATTTGACCTTGTTGATCTACCAGTCGTGCCAGGATATTTGTCATTTGTTGCATCGCCGTCGCCATTTGATCTCCAGCCTCAACCCTCGGTCCCTGTTCTTGCTCGGCCACTGTTTCTCTTTCTTCTCTCGGTTCTTGAGCTTGCCTAGCTCCACGGCACGACTAGCTCCACGTCCACGACTACGTCTCCCGTCCATATATATGTTTTCCCCCTCTCTTTTCTTTTCTTTTCCCCCAAAAAGGTAATTTAGTGAATAAACACAGTAAATTGACTACAGTAACAAATTCTAGCATTCCAAATACACAAATCAATATATACGCACATAACACGCTATATCAAGAAGACGGATAAGCAAATACACAAATACATATCAAGTTGGACAGATAACCATGTACACACAGGTATACTAACGTCATGTAGTAACAATATACAGGTAAATCAAAAGGAAAAGGTAAAGTCGTCCCAGTATCAGCCCGTCCGGTCTCTCACGTCACTTACTATCCAAACTAGATGTCCCTGACCTCTTGTGCTCATTCTAGTCAGACAAAGCCTGTTCATGTTCCCAAAATACAAGTCTCAAGTCCTTAGCAGCGCCGTAACTCTAGAGTACTCAGGCACGAGAATCCGAAATAAGATAATTCACATCTCGAGCTGCAGTCCCAAGAGTAAACTATCTACAATCGGAATTCCTACCTGACATACCTATCTATGGTCCTCAGATACCATGAGAAAGATTTAAGACCTATAACATTCGCAATTCATAACTTCACTTAGTCCTTCATACTTATTCACCACCTAGTCCAGGGTCACTCCGCACAGAGACCACGCGAAGCAGCTATAGGTTTTATCCCTCAATCGCTTAACTTTCAAGTCAAATCGAATCCCACAGTCCGGCATCCTAAACTTCAAGCCCAGGATACACTACAGATATCTGAAGCCTAAGCTCTGATACCACCTGTGACGGCCCCACCTTTCCCTAGGGCGTACCCCAGGGTTCGGCGGACCGCCTGCCCAACTCTCGCCGGGACTCACTCATTCACTACAGTCCTCACTTAAAATCTGAATAAATCACAAGAATAAATAGGGCAACGATCCAGAACTTAAAGCGAAACTTATATACATTGCCATCCCCAAAAGGGAGTGTAAAGATCGAATATACAAAGGTTCTCAATCCTTCATACGTCCAGCCCGTGCCAAGCACTAGGCGAGAACCACTACAAAAGAAACAAAAGAAACAAAAGAACTAGACTGGCTAGTCTATGCTCTCATTCTGCTCGCCGTCCCCTGTTAAGGAAAACAAAACTAAAGGGGTGAGCTAAAAGCTCAGTGAGGTTCCGAACAGATAATCAAACAATCAATTCAATACATTAAACATGGAGTATCAATAATTCAAGAAACATTTACAATGGAAAGCGATAGTAACATTCATTAAAAGGATACGGGCTCACATGGAGCTATTCGTTCGTTCGTTCGTTCTCCAGACATTTCCCCTTATTCCTCCAATTATTTGAAAATTTCCTTTTTGAGAAGTAAACCCTCGTGCCTTCGTTCGTTCATTCATCCCCTTCCGGACGTTGCATTTAATCATTTAATCATTGAAAATTTCACATTTATTTAGGTCGAGTGCGATAAAGTACACACTCGCCTAGAAAACTCGTTTTAACAATCATTAAAAGCACTTAACACATTATCAATCAATAATAACAAGCCAATAAGTCAAGGAAATATAACAAACAAAGAACACTCACCTAGTTATGCAAAATAACGTGCAAAATATCCTTCCGGATATTACCCTTAGTCACCAATGAAACCTAAGATTGAACAAGAGAACATATTACAGTTTATCGAGCAAAACATTTAAGGGGAAACGAAGAAACCCGACTAATTAGGAGTAAAACGTGTAAAGATAACTTTCAAGTAAAAATAGGGTTGTTTGGACCCAAGGATGAAAATAACTAGGGTTTCAAAATCAATCGCAAAACCAAGCTCAAAAGGCTTATAGAATTCCAACGGAAAACATTTGACTAACGACAAATCAAAAGACAAATAGATAGGCTAAGAAAATATTCTTTCGGAATCGTAAAGAATCGTTTGTATGACTAAAAGTCACTATATATTCAAGTAGAGGTTATATAACAAGGGTTTTGATGAAAATCATATGGAAAAGGAAGACTCTTAAAACCGTACTTGAAAGTAGTTCACTTGTGGCCGATAAAACCCTAACTCATACTTCTATATTTTGGGTACAGAGTAAGTAAACATTTGGCGTTTCAAATTGAAGAGGTATCATGTTTTGGAATGGTAAAACGATCATAGTATTTGCCAAACGAAAATATACAAATTCAAATAGAAACTTAGTCCTTGAGCGAAAATTTGGGCAGCACGCCCTTTGTGTTTACCTAATTTTCCAGCCATTTTGGCTTCATTATTTTTCTCATTCAAGCCCAAGTTTATACACAACACAAATGCATTTCAATAGCCGTTCCATAGGCTCAAGACAATACAAGGACATAAATCAACTAATAACAAATGCGGAAATGAAGTTTACAAAAAAAACAGATTTGATAGGGTTTTGCGGAATGGGCACATCCGAGGCTACGCTTATCGGATTGAGGTGAAACTTATACCATTTCGAAGCTAAGAGAAAGGGATACAAGATTGAAGAAGGTCACTCAGTCCAGTTTGTAGTGCAACTAGGTCAAAAGATCAGTATACCAAACCAGCACCGTCAAAACAGGTTTACAAACCGCATTCTCGCTCAAATATCACAAGTCAGGCTCCCTAAGTCCAAATCAAGTGATTCCAAAGCCATCCGAAAACTAAGATACAAGGCTACAATTCTTAAGAAGACATCAACAACTAAATCAGAAGCATTCCCAATCAAATTAACCAATTACAGAGGCAATTATCAAGTTCGGGTAGAAACAGGGCAGCAGGGGTAAATCGGTCTTTTCACAGGCTACGTTGCTCTGATTGAGTTGAAATTTTGTAGGCACCTATAAAATATCATTCTATACAACTTTTATGTTTTATGCCAAGCCTAATTCGGCCTCTAACTATGAGTAACAGTACCGGGCAGAACTGAAACATGAAATTCCAGAAATCTGGAAATTTTGGTTTTCAATTGAATTTTCTTCCTTTCCTTGTTCCAATCACTACCAAAGCCCCTTATATAATCTTATATACAACATATACTAACCATACAACAAGTTTAGGCAGAAAATCATCAAACCCTAACTTGCATATATCATCCAAAATCATCACAACAACTTGTATAACTTGTAGTCTAATCAAAACATGAGCTAGATAACATCTTAAACCAGAAATTAAAAGAACAAGAACCATGATCAGATCTTATACCTCAAAACAAAGCTTGAAAGAGTGATACTTCACCACCTTTGGAAATTTTTAGTTCCCCTAGCTTCCCAAGCCCACAACTCACTCTTTAATCGGTTTAGAATTTTGATTCCTCACTTAGATGGTGCAAATCAAGAAGAAAATTGTTTTCTCTTGCTCCCCCTTTCTCTCTCTCTTGTCTCGGCCAAGCTCAAGGAAAAATGAAGAAGAAAGGCTGCTCTATGGTGATTAAAAGGCAAGAAGATTAGGATTAGTCTAAGCCACAAGTTTTGCCAACACTTGGATCAACCACAATCACAAAATTTTCTCTTTCTTCTCCTTGCACTTTTGGCCACAAATTTCGGTCAAAGGCAGCTGGAAATGAGGGGATATTTTGCTCAAATATCAATGAGCTCATGTGGTAAGAAAGTGGTGGTCCAGCGGTGCGTTCAATAGGTAGTGCGCGGTACACGTCGGTTCGCACCGTTTTTCCTTAAATCGCACGTATTAGGGTTTTTACTTCCTATTCACTAACCTTATATCATTGCTTCTAATCACATATTATTTCTCACCTAAAAGTCACTTTTAATCACCAAATTTGATCCTTGCTTCGTACCGAAAAATCATCCGGTGAAAAATCGCGAAAACCCTAATTTGCTCCAGTCTTGAAACCGAAAAGTGAAACCCTACTTTCTAGGTTCATTTGCACTTATTATGGAATTACTGGGTAGTAGGCTATAATAAATGAATAATTTCCAAATAAAAGGCATTTTTGAGAAAAATATAAGAAATTTGCGAGTCCTCACACTCTCTCCCCCTTAAAAGAATTTCGACCTCGAAATTCATACCTTCCGTCGCCTCGGAGGACCCCAGAACTCGGTGCTGATCTACGGCATAAACTTGTGTTGATACCTTTGTTCGGTTTCCTCTTTCATGAATTTGTTTCAGTTTGGTTCCTTCCACTTGTTGAGTACTACCCTCTCGTGGCTGTTTCTTCGGGCAATTGCTAAGTTGATGATTGCTACTCCCACAAATCAAACATTTTCCCCCTTTTCGCCAGCAATCATTCTCAGTGTGATTTGCCTTTCCACAGTATCCACAGGCCAATCGAGGAACTACTGTTGGATCTTCTCGAGAAATGTCCTTTGATCCGATCTGACTTCCTTTCATGGACCTTTCATCGGCTGCTCTTAATGTCCAAGGTGGGCGAGGTGAATGGTTCACTTTTTGCACTTTGGAGAGCAGTATCTTTTCTCCAGATTCCTCAGGTATACTGCTGGATGTATCTCTTTTCCGCGTTTGAAAGGCTTTTACTTGGGCTTTCACATCCTCAATTCTTTGGGCCTTCTCAAGAGCCTCTGTAAACGTATTAACTTGAACTGCCGCTAATGCCTCCTGGATTTCAAAATTTAGTCCTTGTATAAATCGTCTTATTCTCCGTCGCTCCGTTACCACCAATTCGGAAGCGAATTTAGACAGTCTAGTAAATTTCGTCTCATATTCAGCCACACTTAGGGTTCCCTGACGCAACCCAATAAATTCCTCATCCCTCCTTTCTTGGACTAAAGGTGGGAGATACTTTTCATTAAATTCCCTTACAAAGTTCGCCCATGTCCATACCGTCTGTTCTCTTTCCCACTTGGCCTTAATTACATTCCACCACGCGCGGGCTGGTCCTTCGAATTGAAATACAGCAAAATTTACTTGTCTTTGCTCCGTGTAATTCAAAGCCGCGAAGATATTAATCATTGCCTCCAACCACTGCTCAGCTATATCTGGATCAGGCCCTCCTTGAAATTTCGGAGGTAGAAACTTTTGGAACCTCTCAAGAGCCTTATCCTCTCCGATCTCAGGATTCCGGGGTTGATTCACTGGCATTTGACCTTGTTGATCTACCAGTCGTGCCAGGATATTTGTCATTTGTTGCATCGCCGTCGCCATTTGATCTCCAGCCTCAACCCTCGGTCCCTGTTCTTGCTCGGCCACTGTCTCTCTTTCTTCTCTCGGTTCTTGAGCTTGCCTAGCTCCACGGCCACGACTAGCTCCACGTCCACGACTACGTCTCCCGTCCATATATATGTTTTCCCCCTCTCTTTTCTTTTCTTTTCCCCCAAAAAGGTAATTTAGTGAATAAACACAGTAAATTGACTACAGTAACAAATTCTAGCATTCCAAATACACAAATCAATATATACGCACATAACACGCCATATCAAGAAGACGGATAAGCAAATACACAAATACATATCAAGTTGGACAGATAACCATGTACACACAGGTATACTAACGTCATGTAGTAACAATATACAGGTAAATCAAAAGGAAAAGGTAAAGTCGTCCCAGTATCAGCCCGTCCGGTCTCTCACGTCACTTACTATCCAAACTAGATGTCCCTGACCTCTTGTGCTCATTCTAGTCAGACAAAGCCTGTTCATGTTCCCAAAATACAAGTCTCAAGTCCTTAGCAGCGCCGTAACTCTAGAGTACTCAGGCACGAGAATCCGAAATAAGATAATTCACATCTCGAGCTGCAGTCCCAAGAGTAAACTATCTACAATCGGAATTCCTACCTGACATACCTATCTATGGTCCTCAGATACCATGAGAAAGATTTAAGACCTATAACATTCGCAATTCATAGCTTCACTTAGTCCTTCATACTTATTCACCACTTAGTCCAGGGTCACTCCGCACAGAGACCACGCGAAGCAGCTATAGGTTTTATCCCTCAATCGCTTAACTTTCAAGTCAAATCGAATCCCACAGTCCGGCATCCTAAACTTCAAGCCCAGGATACACTACAGATATCTGAAGCCTAAGCTCTGATACCACCTGTGACGGCCCCACCTTTCCCTAGGGCGTACCCCAGGGTTCGGCGGACCGCCTGCCCAACTCTCGCCGGGACTCACTCATTCACTACAGTCCTCACTTAAAATCTGAATAAATCACAAGAATAAATAGGGCAACGATCCAGAACTTAAAGCGAAACTTATATACATTGCCATCCCCAAAAGGGAGTGTAAAGATCGAATATACAAAGGTTCTCAATCCTTCATACGTCCAGCCCGTGCCAAGCACTAGGCGAGAACCACTACAAAAGAAACAAAAGAACTAGACTGGCTAGTCTATGCTCTCATTCTGCTCGCCGTCCCCTGTTAAGGAAAACAAAACTAAAGGGGTGAGCTAAAAGCTCAGTGAGGTTCCGAACAGATAATCAAACAATCAATTCAATACATTAAACATGGAGTATCAATAATTCAAGAAACATTTACAATGGAAAGCGATAGTAACATTCATTAAAAGGATACGGGCTCACATGGAGCTATTCGTTCGTTCGTTCGTTCTCCAGACATTTCCCCTTATTCCTCCAATTATTTGAAAATTTCCTTTTTGAGAAGTAAACCCTCGTGCCTTCGTTCGTTCATTCATCCCCTTCCGGACGTTGACCGGACTCCACCCATCCGGACGTTGGCCGGACTCCACCCATCCGGACGTAGCCGGACTACAAGGTAATACTCGAATATACCAAATTCACCCAGGGTCACCATATCGCCCGACCGAGTCCGCTTCTGGCTCGAGTCGATCGGTGACGAAGGGCAGGGCCCAGTTCAGCCAAACGGCTTACATTCATGCGCAACTAGCATTTAATCATTTAATCATTGAAAATTTCACATTTATTTAGGTCGAGTGCGATAAAGTACACACTCGCCTAGAAAACTCGTTTTAACAATCATTAAAAGCACTTAACACATTATCAATCAATAATAACAAGCCAATAAGTCAAGGAAATATAACAAACAAAGAACACTCACCTAGTTATGCAAAATAACGTGCAAAATATCCTTCCGGATATTACCCTTAGTCACCAATGAAACCTAAGATTGAACAAGAGAACATATTACAGTTTATCGAGCAAAACATTTAAGGGGAAACGAAGAAACCCGACTAATTAGGAGTAAAACGTGTAAAGATAACTTTCAAGTAAAAATAGGGTTGTTTGGACCCAAGGATGAAAATAACTAGGGTTTCAAAATCAATCGCAAAACCAACGACAAATCAAAAGACAAATAGATAGGCTAAGAAAATATTCTTTCGGAATCGTAAAGAATCGTTTGTATGACTAAAAGTCACTATATATTCAAGTAGAGGTTATATAACAAGGGTTTTGATGAAAATCATATGGAAAAGGAAGACTCTTAAAACCGTACTTGAAAGTAGTTCACTTGTGGCCGATAAAACCCTAACTCATACTTCTATATTTTGGGTACAGAGTAAGTAAACATTTGGCGTTTCAAATTGAAGAGGTATCATGTTTTGGAATGGTAAAACGATCATAGTATTTGCCAAACGAAAATATACAAATTCAAATAGAAACTTAGTCCTTGAGCGAAAATTTGGGCAGCACGCCCTTTGTGTTTACCTAATTTTCCAGCCATTTTGGCTTCATTATTTTTCTCATTCAAGCCCAAGTTTATACACAACACAAATGCATTTCAATAGCCGTTCCATAGGCTCAAGACAATACAAGGACATAAATCAACTAATAACAAATGCGGAAATGAAGTTTACAAAAAAAACAGATTTGATAGGGTTTTGCGGAATGGGCACATCCGAGGCTACGCTTATCGGATTGAGGTGAAACTTATACCATTTCGAAGCTAAGAGAAAGGGATACAAGATTGAAGAAGGTCACTCAGTCCAGTTTGTAGTGCAACTAGGTCAAAAGATCAGTATACCAAACCAGCACCGTCAAAACAGGTTTACAAACCGCATTCTCGTTCAAATATCACAAGTCAGGCTCCCTAAGTCCAAATCAAGTGATTCCAAAGCCATCCGAAAACTAAGATACAAGGCTACAATTCTTAAGAAGACATCAACAACTAAATCAGAAGCATTCCCAATCAAATTAACCAATTACAGAGGCAATTATCAAGTTCGGGTAGAAACAGGGCAGCAGGGG
This sequence comes from Coffea arabica, assembly GCF_036785885.1. Lineage (NCBI taxonomy): Eukaryota > Viridiplantae > Streptophyta > Magnoliopsida > Gentianales > Rubiaceae > Coffea > Coffea arabica. Next base: position 21,822,308 of record NC_092311.1, on the reverse strand, counting down.
TAAATCGGTCTTTTCACAGGCTACGTTGCTCTGATTGAGTTGAAATTTTGTAGGCACCTATAAAATATCATTCTATACAACTTTTATGTTTTATGCCAAGCCTAATTCGGCCTCTAACTATGAGTAACAGTACCGGGCAGAACTGAAACATGAAATTCCAGAAATCTGGAAATTTTGGTTTTCAATTGAATTTTCTTCCTTTCCTTGTTCCAATCACTACCAAAGCCCCTTATATAATCTTATATACAACATATACTAACCATACAACAAGTTTAGGCAGAAAATCATCAAACCCTAACTTGCATATATCATCCAAAATCATCACAACAACTTGTATAACTTGTAGTCTAATCAAAACATGAGCTAGATAACATCTTAAACCAGAAATTAAAAGAACAAGAACCATGATCAGATCTTATACCTCAAAACAAAGCTTGAAAGAGTGATACTTCACCACCTTTGGAAATTTTTAGTTCCCCTAGCTTCCCAAGCCCACAACTCACTCTTTAATCGGTTTAGAATTTTGATTCCTCACTTAGATGGTGCAAATCAAGAAGAAAATTGTTTTCTCTTGCTCCCCCTTTCTCTCTCTCTTGTCTCGGCCAAGCTCAAGGAAAAATGAAGAAGAAAGGCTGCTCTATGGTGATTAAAAGGCAAGAAGATTAGGATTAGTCTAAGCCACAAGTTTTGCCAACACTTGGATCAACCACAATCACAAAATTTTCTCTTTCTTCTCCTTGCACTTTTGGCCACAAATTTCGGTCAAAGGCAGCTGGAAATGAGGGGATATTTTGCTCAAATATCAATGAGCTCATGTGGTAAGAAAGTGGTGGTCCAGCGGTGCGTTCAATAGGTAGTGCGCGGTACACGTCGGTTCGCACCGTTTTTCCTTAAATCGCACGTATTAGGGTTTTTACTTCCTATTCACTAACCTTATATCATTGCTTCTAATCACATATTATTTCTCACCTAAAAGTCACTTTTAATCACCAAATTTGATCCTTGCTTCGTACCGAAAAATCATCCGGTGAAAAATCGCGAAAACCCTAATTTGCTCCAGTCTTGAAACCGAAAAGTGAAACCCTACTTTCTAGGTTCATTTGCACTTATTATGGAATTACTGGGTAGTAGGCTATAATAAATGAATAATTTCCAAATAAAAGGCATTTTTGAGAAAAATATAAGAAATTTGCGAGTCCTCACACTCTCTCCCCCTTAAAAGAATTTCGACCTCGAAATTCATACCTTCCGTCGCCTCGGAGGACCCCAGAACTCGGTGCTGATCTACGGCATAAACTTGTGTTGATACCTTTGTTCGGTTTCCTCTTTCATGAATTTGTTTCAGTTTGGTTCCTTCCACTTGTTGAGTACTACCCTCTCGTGGCTGTTTCTTCGGGCAATTGCTAAGTTGATGATTGCTACTCCCACAAATCAAACATTTTCCCCCTTTTCGCCAGCAATCATTCTCAGTGTGATTTGCCTTTCCACAGTATCCACAGGCCAATCGAGGAACTACTGTTGGATCTTCTCGAGAAATGTCCTTTGATCCGATCTGACTTCCTTTCATGGACCTTTCATCGGCTGCTCTTAATGTCCAAGGTGGGCGAGGTGAATGGTTCACTTTTTGCACTTTGGAGAGCAGTATCTTTTCTCCAGATTCCTCAGGTATACTGCTGGATGTATCTCTTTTCCGCGTTTGAAAGGCTTTTACTTGGGCTTTCACATCCTCAATTCTTTGGGCCTTCTCAAGAGCCTCTGTAAACGTATTAACTTGAACTGCCGCTAATGCCTCCTGGATTTCAAAATTTAGTCCTTGTATAAATCGTCTTATTCTCCGTCGCTCCGTTACCACCAATTCGGAAGCGAATTTAGACAGTCTAGTAAATTTCGTCTCATATTCAGCCACACTTAGGGTTCCCTGACGCAACCCAATAAATTCCTCATCCCTCCTTTCTTGGACTAAAGGTGGGAGATACTTTTCATTAAATTCCCTTACAAAGTTCGCCCATGTCCATACCGTCTGTTCTCTTTCCCACTTGGCCTTAATTACATTCCACCACGCGCGGGCTGGTCCTTCGAATTGAAATACAGCAAAATTTACTTGTCTTTGCTCCGTGTAATTCAAAGCCGCGAAGATATTAATCATTGCCTCCAACCACTGCTCAGCTATATCTGGATCAGGCCCTCCTTGAAATTTCGGAGGTAGAAACTTTTGGAACCTCTCAAGAGCCTTATCCTCTCCGATCTCAGGATTCCGGGGTTGATTCACTGGCATTTGACCTTGTTGATCTACCAGTCGTGCCAGGATATTTGTCATTTGTTGCATCGCCGTCGCCATTTGATCTCCAGCCTCAACCCTCGGTCCCTGTTCTTGCTCGGCCACTGTCTCTCTTTCTTCTCTCGGTTCTTGAGCTTGCCTAGCTCCACGGCCACGACTAGCTCCACGTCCACGACTACGTCTCCCGTCCATATATATGTTTTCCCCCTCTCTTTTCTTTTCTTTTCCCCCAAAAAGGTAATTTAGTGAATAAACACAGTAAATTGACTACAGTAACAAATTCTAGCATTCCAAATACACAAATCAATATATACGCACATAACACGCCATATCAAGAAGACGGATAAGCAAATACACAAATACATATCAAGTTGGACAGATAACCATGTACACACAGGTATACTAACGTCATGTAGTAACAATATACAGGTAAATCAAAAGGAAAAGGTAAAGTCGTCCCAGTATCAGCCCGTCCGGTCTCTCACGTCACTTACTATCCAAACTAGATGTCCCTGACCTCTTGTGCTCATTCTAGTCAGACAAAGCCTGTTCATGTTCCCAAAATACAAGTCTCAAGTCCTTAGCAGCGCCGTAACTCTAGAGTACTCAGGCACGAGAATCCGAAATAAGATAATTCACATCTCGAGCTGCAGTCCCAAGAGTAAACTATCTACAATCGGAATTCCTACCTGACATACCTATCTATGGTCCTCAGATACCATGAGAAAGATTTAAGACCTATAACATTCGCAATTCATAGCTTCACTTAGTCCTTCATACTTATTCACCACTTAGTCCAGGGTCACTCCGCACAGAGACCACGCGAAGCAGCTATAGGTTTTATCCCTCAATCGCTTAACTTTCAAGTCAAATCGAATCCCACAGTCCGGCATCCTAAACTTCAAGCCCAGGATACACTACAGATATCTGAAGCCTAAGCTCTGATACCACCTGTGACGGCCCCACCTTTCCCTAGGGCGTACCCCAGGGTTCGGCGGACCGCCTGCCCAACTCTCGCCGGGACTCACTCATTCACTACAGTCCTCACTTAAAATCTGAATAAATCACAAGAATAAATAGGGCAACGATCCAGAACTTAAAGCGAAACTTATATACATTGCCATCCCCAAAAGGGAGTGTAAAGATCGAATATACAAAGGTTCTCAATCCTTCATACGTCCAGCCCGTGCCAAGCACTAGGCGAGAACCACTACAAAAGAAACAAAAGAACTAGACTGGCTAGTCTATGCTCTCATTCTGCTCGCCGTCCCCTGTTAAGGAAAACAAAACTAAAGGGGTGAGCTAAAAGCTCAGTGAGGTTCCGAACAGATAATCAAACAATCAATTCAATACATTAAACATGGAGTATCAATAATTCAAGAAACATTTACAATGGAAAGCGATAGTAACATTCATTAAAAGGATACGGGCTCACATGGAGCTATTCGTTCGTTCGTTCGTTCTCCAGACATTTCCCCTTATTCCTCCAATTATTTGAAAATTTCCTTTTTGAGAAGTAAACCCTCGTGCCTTCGTTCGTTCATTCATCCCCTTCCGGACGTTGACCGGACTCCACCCATCCGGACGTTGGCCGGACTCCACCCATCCGGACGTAGCCGGACTACAAGGTAATACTCGAATATACCAAATTCACCCAGGGTCACCATATCGCCCGACCGAGTCCGCTTCTGGCTCGAGTCGATCGGTGACGAAGGGCAGGGCCCAGTTCAGCCAAACGGCTTACATTCATGCGCAACTAGCATTTAATCATTTAATCATTGAAAATTTCACATTTATTTAGGTCGAGTGCGATAAAGTACACACTCGCCTAGAAAACTCGTTTTAACAATCATTAAAAGCACTTAACACATTATCAATCAATAATAACAAGCCAATAAGTCAAGGAAATATAACAAACAAAGAACACTCACCTAGTTATGCAAAATAACGTGCAAAATATCCTTCCGGATATTACCCTTAGTCACCAATGAAACCTAAGATTGAACAAGAGAACATATTACAGTTTATCGAGCAAAACATTTAAGGGGAAACGAAGAAACCCGACTAATTAGGAGTAAAACGTGTAAAGATAACTTTCAAGTAAAAATAGGGTTGTTTGGACCCAAGGATGAAAATAACTAGGGTTTCAAAATCAATCGCAAAACCAACGGAATCGTAAAGACAAATAGATAGGCTAAGAAAATATTCTTTCGGAATCGTAAAGAATCGTTTGTATGACTAAAAGTCACTATATATTCAAGTAGAGGTTATATAACAAGGGTTTTGATGAAAATCATATGGAAAAGGAAGACTCTTAAAACCGTACTTGAAAGTAGTTCACTTGTGGCCGATAAAACCCTAACTCATACTTCTATATTTTGGGTACAGAGTAAGTAAACATTTGGCGTTTCAAATTGAAGAGGTATCATGTTTTGGAATGGTAAAACGATCATAGTATTTGCCAAACGAAAATATACAAATTCAAATAGAAACTTAGTCCTTGAGCGAAAATTTGGGCAGCACGCCCTTTGTGTTTACCTAATTTTCCAGCCATTTTGGCTTCATTATTTTTCTCATTCAAGCCCAAGTTTATACACAACACAAATGCATTTCAATAGCCGTTCCATAGGCTCAAGACAATACAAGGACATAAATCAACTAATAACAAATGCGGAAATGAAGTTTACAAAAAAAACAGATTTGATAGGGTTTTGCGGAATGGACACATCCGAGGCTACGCTTATCGGATTGAGGTGAAACTTATACCATTTCGAAGCTAAGAGAAAGGGATACAAGATTGAAGAAGGTCACTCAGTCCAGTTTGTAGTGCAACTAGGTCAAAAGATCAGTATACCAAACCAGCACCGTCAAAACAGGTTTACAAACCGCATTCTCGTTCAAATATCACAAGTCAGGCTCCCTAAGTCCAAATCAAGTGATTCCAAAGCCATCCGAAAACTAAGATACAAGGCTACAATTCTTAAGAAGACATCAACAACTAAATCAGAAGCATTCCCAATCAAATTAACCAATTACAGAGGCAATTATCAAGTTCGGGTAGAAACAGGGCAGCAGGGGTAAATCGGTCTTTTCACAGGCTACGTTGCTCTGATTGAGTTGAAATTTTGTAGGCACCTATAAAATATCATTCTATACAACTTTTATGTTTTATGCCAAGCCTAATTCGGCCTCTAACTATGAGTAACAGTACCGGGCAGAACTGAAACATGAAATTCCAGAAATCTGGAAATTTTGGTTTTCAATTGAATTTTCTTCCTTTCCTTGTTCCAATCACTACCAAAGCCCCTTATATAATCTTATATACAACATATACTAACCATACAACAAGTTTAGGCAGAAAATCATCAAACCCTAACTTGCATATATCATCCAAAATCATCACAACAACTTGTATAACTTGTAGTCTAATCAAAACATGAGCTAGATAACATCTTAAACCAGAAATTAAAAGAACAAGAACCATGATCAGATCTTATACCTCAAAACAAAGCTTGAAAGAGTGATACTTCACCACCTTTGGAAATTTTTAGTTCCCCTAGCTTCCCAAGCCCACAACTCACTCTTTAATCGGTTTAGAATTTTGATTCCTCACTTAGATGGTGCAAATCAAGAAGAAAATTGTTTTCTCTTGCTCCCCCTTTCTCTCTCTCTTGTCTCGGCCAAGCTCAAGGAAAAATGAAGAAGAAAGGCTGCTCTATGGTGATTAAAAGGCAAGAAGATTAGGATTAGTCTAAGCCACAAGTTTTGCCAACACTTGGATCAACCACAATCACAAAATTTTCTCTTTCTTCTCCTTGCACTTTTGGCCACAAATTTCGGTCAAAGGCAGCTGGAAATGAGGGGATATTTTGCTCAAATATCAATGAGCTCATGTGGTAAGAAAGTGGTGGTCCAGCGGTGCGTTCAATAGGTAGTGCGCGGTACACGTCGGTTCGCACCGTTTTTCCTTAAATCGCACGTATTAGGGTTTTTACTTCCTATTCACTAACCTTATATCATTGCTTCTAATCACATATTATTTCTCACCTAAAAGTCACTTTTAATCACCAAATTTGATCCTTGCTTCGTACCGAAAAATCATCCGGTGAAAAATCGCGAAAACCCTAATTTGCTCCAGTCTTGAAACCGAAAAGTGAAACCCTACTTTCTAGGTTCATTTGCACTTATTATGGAATTACTGGGTAGTAGGCTATAATAAATGAATAATTTCCAAATAAAAGGCATTTTTGAGAAAAATATAAGAAATTTGCGAGTCCTCACACTCTCTCCCCCTTAAAAGAATTTCGACCTCGAAATTCATACCTTCCGTCGCCTCGGAGGACCCCAGAACTCGGTGCTGATCTACGGCATAAACTTGTGTTGATACCTTTGTTCGGTTTCCTCTTTCATGAATTTGTTTCAGTTTGGTTCCTTCCACTTGTTGAGTACTACCCTCTCGTGGCTGTTTCTTCGGGCAATTGCTAAGTTGATGATTGCTACTCCCACAAATCAAACATTTTCCCCCTTTTCGCCAGCAATCATTCTCAGTGTGATTTGCCTTTCCACAGTATCCACAGGCCAATCGAGGAACTACTGTTGGATCTTCTCGAGAAATGTCCTTTGATCCGATCTGACTTCCTTTCATGGACCTTTCATCGGCTGCTCTTAATGTCCAAGGTGGGCGAGGTGAATGGTTCACTTTTTGCACTTTGGAGAGCAGTATCTTTTCTCCAGATTCCTCAGGTATACTGCTGGATGTATCTCTTTTCCGCGTTTGAAAGGCTTTTACTTGGGCTTTCACATCCTCAATTCTTTGGGCCTTCTCAAGAGCCTCTGTAAACGTATTAACTTGAACTGCCGCTAATGCCTCCTGGATTTCAAAATTTAGTCCTTGTATAAATCGTCTTATTCTCCGTCGCTCCGTTACCACCAATTCGGAAGCGAATTTAGACAGTCTAGTAAATTTCGTCTCATATTCAGCCACACTTAGGGTTCCCTGACGCAACCCAATAAATTCCTCATCCCTCCTTTCTTGGACTAAAGGTGGGAGATACTTTTCATTAAATTCCCTTACAAAGTTCGCCCATGTCCATACCGTCTGTTCTCTTTCCCACTTGGCCTTAATTACATTCCACCACGCGCGGGCTGGTCCTTCGAATTGAAATACAGCAAAATTTACTTGTCTTTGCTCCGTGTAATTCAAAGCCGCGAAGATATTAATCATTGCCTCCAACCACTGCTCAGCTATATCTGGATCAGGCCCTCCTTGAAATTTCGGAGGTAGAAACTTTTGGAACCTCTCAAGAGCCTTATCCTCTCCGATCTCAGGATTCCGGGGTTGATTCACTGGCATTTGACCTTGTTGATCTACCAGTCGTGCCAGGATATTTGTCATTTGTTGCATCGCCGTCGCCATTTGATCTCCAGCCTCAACCCTCGGTCCCTGTTCTTGCTCGGCCACTGTCTCTCTTTCTTCTCTCGGTTCTTGAGCTTGCCTAGCTCCACGGCCACGACTAGCTCCACGTCCACGACTACGTCTCCCGTCCATATATATGTTTTCCCCCTCTCTTTTCTTTTCTTTTCCCCCAAAAAGGTAATTTAGTGAATAAACACAGTAAATTGACTACAGTAACAAATTCTAGCATTCCAAATACACAAATCAATATATACGCACATAACACGCCATATCAAGAAGACGGATAAGCAAATACACAAATACATATCAAGTTGGACAGATAACCATGTACACACAGGTATACTAACGTCATGTAGTAACAATATACAGGTAAATCAAAAGGAAAAGGTAAAGTCGTCCCAGTATCAGCCCGTCCGGTCTCTCACGTCACTTACTATCCAAACTAGATGTCCCTGACCTCTTGTGCTCATTCTAGTCAGACAAAGCCTGTTCATGTTCCCAAAATACAAGTCTCAAGTCCTTAGCAGCGCCGTAACTCTAGAGTACTCAGGCACGAGAATCCGAAATAAGATAATTCACATCTCGAGCTGCAGTCCCAAGAGTAAACTATCTACAATCGGAATTCCTACCTGACATACCTATCTATGGTCCTCAGATACCATGAGAAAGATTTAAGACCTATAACATTCGCAATTCATAGCTTCACTTAGTCCTTCATACTTATTCACCACTTAGTCCAGGGTCACTCCGCACAGAGACCACGCGAAGCAGCTATAGGTTTTATCCCTCAATCGCTTAACTTTCAAGTCAAATCGAATCCCACAGTCCGGCATCCTAAACTTCAAGCCCAGGATACACTACAGATATCTGAAGCCTAAGCTCTGATACCACCTGTGACGGCCCCACCTTTCCCTAGGGCGTACCCCAGGGTTCGGCGGACCGCCTGCCCAACTCTCGCCGGGACTCACTCATTCACTACAGTCCTCACTTAAAATCTGAATAAATCACAAGAATAAATAGGGCAACGATCCAGAACTTAAAGCGAAACTTATATACATTGCCATCCCCAAAAGGGAGTGTAAAGATCGAATATACAAAGGTTCTCAATCCTTCATACGTCCAGCCCGTGCCAAGCACTAGGCGAGAACCACTACAAAAGAAACAAAAGAACTAGACTGGCTAGTCTATGCTCTCATTCTGCTCGCCGTCCCCTGTTAAGGAAAACAAAACTAAAGGGGTGAGCTAAAAGCTCAGTGAGGTTCCGAACAGATAATCAAACAATCAATTCAATACATTAAACATGGAGTATCAATAATTCAAGAAACATTTACAATGGAAAGCGATAGTAACATTCATTAAAAGGATACGGGCTCACATGGAGCTATTCGTTCGTTCGTTCGTTCTCCAGACATTTCCCCTTATTCCTCCAATTATTTGAAAATTTCCTTTTTGAGAAGTAAACCCTCGTGCCTTCGTTCGTTCATTCATCCCCTTCCGGACGTTGACCGGACTCCACCCATCCGGACGTTGGCCGGACTCCACCCATCCGGACGTAGCCGGACTACAAGGTAATACTCGAATATACCAAATTCACCCAGGGTCACCATATCGCCCGACCGAGTCCGCTTCTGGCTCGAGTCGATCGGTGACGAAGGGCAGGGCCCAGTTCAGCCAAACGGCTTACATTCATGCGCAACTAGCATTTAATCATTTAATCATTGAAAATTTCACATTTATTTAGGTCGAGTGCGATAAAGTACACACTCGCCTAGAAAACTCGTTTTAACAATCATTAAAAGCACTTAACACATTATCAATCAATAATAACAAGCCAATAAGTCAAGGAAATATAACAAACAAAGAACACTCACCTAGTTATGCAAAATAACGTGCAAAATATCCTTCCGGATATTACCCTTAGTCACCAATGAAACCTAAGATTGAACAAGAGAACATATTACAGTTTATCGAGCAAAACATTTAAGGGGAAACGAAGAAACCCGACTAATTAGGAGTAAAACGTGTAAAGATAACTTTCAAGTAAAAATAGGGTTGTTTGGACCCAAGGATGAAAATAACTAGGGTTTCAAAATCAATCGCAAAACCAACGGAATCGTAAAGACAAATAGATAGGCTAAGAAAATATTCTTTCGGAATCGTAAAGAATCGTTTGTATGACTAAAAGTCACTATATATTCAAGTAGAGGTTATATAACAAGGGTTTTGATGAAAATCATATGGAAAAGGAAGACTCTTAAAACCGTACTTGAAAGTAGTTCACTTGTGGCCGATAAAACCCTAACTCATACTTCTATATTTTGGGTACAGAGTAAGTAAACATTTGGCGTTTCAAATTGAAGAGGTATCATGTTTTGGAATGGTAAAACGATCATAGTATTTGCCAAACGAAAATATACAAATTCAAATAGAAACTTAGTCCTTGAGCGAAAATTTGGGCAGCACGCCCTTTGTGTTTACCTAATTTTCCAGCCATTTTGGCTTCATTATTTTTCTCATTCAAGCCCAAGTTTATACACAACACAAATGCATTTCAATAGCCGTTCCATAGGCTCAAGACAATACAAGGACATAAATCAACTAATAACAAATGCGGAAATGAAGTTTACAAAAAAAACAGATTTGATAGGGTTTTGCGGAATGGACACATCCGAGGCTACGCTTATCGGATTGAGGTGAAACTTATACCATTTCGAAGCTAAGAGAAAGGGATACAAGATTGAAGAAGGTCACTCAGTCCAGTTTGTAGTGCAACTAGGTCAAAAGATCAGTATACCAAACCAGCACCGTCAAAACAGGTTTACAAACCGCATTCTCGTTCAAATATCACAAGTCAGGCTCCCTAAGTCCAAATCAAGTGATTCCAAAGCCATCCGAAAACTAAGATACAAGGCTACAATTCTTAAGAAGACATCAACAACTAAATCAGAAGCATTCCCAATCAAATTAACCAATTACAGAGGCAATTATCAAGTTCGGGTAGAAACAGGGCAGCAGGGGTAAATCGGTCTTTTCACAGGCTACGTTGCTCTGATTGAGTTGAAATTTTGTAGGCACCTATAAAATATCATTCTATACAACTTTTATGTTTTATGCCAAGCCTAATTCGGCCTCTAACTATGAGTAACAGTACCGGGCAGAACTGAAACATGAAATTCCAGAAATCTGGAAATTTTGGTTTTCAATTGAATTTTCTTCCTTTCCTTGTTCCAATCACTACCAAAGCCCCTTATATAATCTTATATACAACATATACTAACCATACAACAAGTTTAGGCAGAAAATCATCAAACCCTAACTTGCATATATCATCCAAAATCATCACAACAACTTGTATAACTTGTAGTCTAATCAAAACATGAGCTAGATAACATCTTAAACCAGAAATTAAAAGAACAAGAACCATGATCAGATCTTATACCTCAAAACAAAGCTTGAAAGAGTGATACTTCACCACCTTTGGAAATTTTTAGTTCCCCTAGCTTCCCAAGCCCACAACTCACTCTTTAATCGGTTTAGAATTTTGATTCCTCACTTAGATGGTGCAAATCAAGAAGAAAATTGTTTTCTCTTGCTCCCCCTTTCTCTCTCTCTTGTCTCGGCCAAGCTCAAGGAAAAATGAAGAAGAAAGGCTGCTCTATGGTGATTAAAAGGCAAGAAGATTAGGATTAGTCTAAGCCACAAGTTTTGCCAACACTTGGATCAACCACAATCACAAAATTTTCTCTTTCTTCTCCTTGCACTTTTGGCCACAAATTTCGGTCAAAGGCAGCTGGAAATGAGGGGATATTTTGCTCAAATATCAATGAGCTCATGTGGTAAGAAAGTGGTGGTCCAGCGGTGCGTTCAATAGGTAGTGCGCGGTACACGTCGGTTCGCACCGTTTTTCCTTAAATCGCACGTATTAGGGTTTTTACTTCCTATTCACTAACCTTATATCATTGCTTCTAATCACATATTATTTCTCACCTAAAAGTCACTTTTAATCACCAAATTTGATCCTTGCTTCGTACCGAAAAATCATCCGGTGAAAAATCGCGAAAACCCTAATTTGCTCCAGTCTTGAAACCGAAAAGTGAAACCCTACTTTCTAGGTTCATTTGCACTTATTATGGAATTACTGGGTAGTAGGCTATAATAAATGAATAATTTCCAAATAAAAGGCATTTTTGAGAAAAATATAAGAAATTTGCGAGTCCTCACACTCTCTCCCCCTTAAAAGAATTTCGACCTCGAAATTCATACCTTCCGTCGCCTCGGAGGACCCCAGAACTCGGTGCTGATCTACGGCATAAACTTGTGTTGATACCTTTGTTCGGTTTCCTCTTTCATGAATTTGTTTCAGTTTGGTTCCTTCCACTTGTTGAGTACTACCCTCTCGTGGCTGTTTCTTCGGGCAATTGCTAAGTTGATGATTGCTACTCCCACAAATCAAACATTTTCCCCCTTTTCGCCAGCAATCATTCTCAGTGTGATTTGCCTTTCCACAGTATCCACAGGCCAATCGAGGAACTACTGTTGGATCTTCTCGAGAAATGTCCTTTGATCCGATCTGACTTCCTTTCATGGACCTTTCATCGGCTGCTCTTAATGTCCAAGGTGGGCGAGGTGAATGGTTCACTTTTTGCACTTTGGAGAGCAGTATCTTTTCTCCAGATTCCTCAGGTATACTGCTGGATGTATCTCTTTTCCGCGTTTGAAAGGCTTTTACTTGGGCTTTCACATCCTCAATTCTTTGGGCCTTCTCAAGAGCCTCTGTAAACGTATTAACTTGAACTGCCGCTAATGCCTCCTGGATTTCAAAATTTAGTCCTTGTATAAATCGTCTTATTCTCCGTCGCTCCGTTACCACCAATTCGGAAGCGAATTTAGACAGTCTAGTAAATTTCGTCTCATATTCAGCCACACTTAGGGTTCCCTGACGCAACCCAATAAATTCCTCATCCCTCCTTTCTTGGACTAAAGGTGGGAGATACTTTTCATTAAATTCCCTTACAAAGTTCGCCCATGTCCATACCGTCTGTTCTCTTTCCCACTTGGCCTTAATTACATTCCACCACGCGCGGGCTGGTCCTTCGAATTGAAATACAGCAAAATTTACTTGTCTTTGCTCCGTGTAATTCAAAGCCGCGAAGATATTAATCATTGCCTCCAACCACTGCTCAGCTATATCTGGATCAGGCCCTCCTTGAAATTTCGGAGGTAGAAACTTTTGGAACCTCTCAAGAGCCTTATCCTCTCCGATCTCAGGATTCCGGGGTTGATTCACTGGCATTTGACCTTGTTGATCTACCAGTCGTGCCAGGATATTTGTCATTTGTTGCATCGCCGTCGCCATTTGATCTCCAGCCTCAACCCTCGGTCCCTGTTCTTGCTCGGCCACTGTCTCTCTTTCTTCTCTCGGTTCTTGAGCTTGCCTAGCTCCACGGCCACGACTAGCTCCACGTCCACGACTACGTCTCCCGTCCATATATATGTTTTCCCCCTCTCTTTTCTTTTCTTTTCCCCCAAAAAGGTAATTTAGTGAATAAACACAGTAAATTGACTACAGTAACAAATTCTAGCATTCCAAATACACAAATCAATATATACGCACATAACACGCCATATCAAGAAGACGGATAAGCAAATACACAAATACATATCAAGTTGGACAGATAACCATGTACACACAGGTATACTAACGTCATGTAGTAACAATATACAGGTAAATCAAAAGGAAAAGGTAAAGTCGTCCCAGTATCAGCCCGTCCGGTCTCTCACGTCACTTACTATCCAAACTAGATGTCCCTGACCTCTTGTGCTCATTCTAGTCAGACAAAGCCTGTTCATGTTCCCAAAATACAAGTCTCAAGTCCTTAGCAGCGCCGTAACTCTAGAGTACTCAGGCACGAGAATCCGAAATAAGATAATTCACATCTCGAGCTGCAGTCCCAAGAGTAAACTATCTACAATCGGAATTCCTACCTGACATACCTATCTATGGTCCTCAGATACCATGAGAAAGATTTAAGACCTATAACATTCGCAATTCATAGCTTCACTTAGTCCTTCATACTTATTCACCACTTAGTCCAGGGTCACTCCGCACAGAGACCACGCGAAGCAGCTATAGGTTTTATCCCTCAATCGCTTAACTTTCAAGTCAAATCGAATCCCACAGTCCGGCATCCTAAACTTCAAGCCCAGGATACACTACAGATATCTGAAGCCTAAGCTCTGATACCACCTGTGACGGCCCCACCTTTCCCTAGGGCGTACCCCAGGGTTCGGCGGACCGCCTGCCCAACTCTCGCCGGGACTCACTCATTCACTACAGTCCTCACTTAAAATCTGAATAAATCACAAGAATAAATAGGGCAACGATCCAGAACTTAAAGCGAAACTTATATACATTGCCATCCCCAAAAGGGAGTGTAAAGATCGAATATACAAAGGTTCTCAATCCTTCATACGTCCAGCCCGTGCCAAGCACTAGGCGAGAACCACTACAAAAGAAACAAAAGAACTAGACTGGCTAGTCTATGCTCTCATTCTGCTCGCCGTCCCCTGTTAAGGAAAACAAAACTAAAGGGGTGAGCTAAAAGCTCAGTGAGGTTCCGAACAGATAATCAAACAATCAATTCAATACATTAAACATGGAGTATCAATAATTCAAGAAACATTTACAATGGAAAGCGATAGTAACATTCATTAAAAGGATACGGGCTCACATGGAGCTATTCGTTCGTTCGTTCGTTCTCCAGACATTTCCCCTTATTCCTCCAATTATTTGAAAATTTCCTTTTTGAGAAGTAAACCCTCGTGCCTTCGTTCGTTCATTCATCCCCTTCCGGACGTTGACCGGACTCCACCCATCCGGACGTTGGCCGGACTCCACCCATCCGGACGTAGCCGGACTACAAGGTAATACTCGAATATACCAAATTCACCCAGGGTCACCATATCGCCCGACCGAGTCCGCTTCTGGCTCGAGTCGATCGGTGACGAAGGGCAGGGCCCAGTTCAGCCAAACGGCTTACATTCATGCGCAACTAGCATTTAATCATTTAATCATTGAAAATTTCACATTTATTTAGGTCGAGTGCGATAAAGTACACACTCGCCTAGAAAACTCGTTTTAACAATCATTAAAAGCACTTAACACATTATCAATCAATAATAACAAGCCAATAAGTCAAGGAAATATAACAAACAAAGAACACTCACCTAGTTATGCAAAATAACGTGCAAAATATCCTTCCGGATATTACCCTTAGTCACCAATGAAACCTAAGATTGAACAAGAGAACATATTACAGTTTATCGAGCAAAACATTTAAGGGGAAACGAAGAAACCCGACTAATTAGGAGTAAAACGTGTAAAGATAACTTTCAAGTAAAAATAGGGTTGTTTGGACCCAAGGATGAAAATAACTAGGGTTTCAAAATCAATCGCAAAACCAACGGAATCGTAAAGACAAATAGATAGGCTAAGAAAATATTCTTTCGGAATCGTAAAGAATCGTTTGTATGACTAAAAGTCACTATATATTCAAGTAGAGGTTATATAACAAGGGTTTTGATGAAAATCATATGGAAAAGGAAGACTCTTAAAACCGTACTTGAAAGTAGTTCACTTGTGGCCGATAAAACCCTAACTCATACTTCTATATTTTGGGTACAGAGTAAGTAAACATTTGGCGTTTCAAATTGAAGAGGTATCATGTTTTGGAATGGTAAAACGATCATAGTATTTGCCAAACGAAAATATACAAATTCAAATAGAAACTTAGTCCTTGAGCGAAAATTTGGGCAGCACGCCCTTTGTGTTTACCTAATTTTCCAGCCATTTTGGCTTCATTATTTTTCTCATTCAAGCCCAAGTTTATACACAACACAAATGCATTTCAATAGCCGTTCCATAGGCTCAAGACAATACAAGGACATAAATCAACTAATAACAAATGCGGAAATGAAGTTTACAAAAAAAACAGATTTGATAGGGTTTTGCGGAATGGACACATCCGAGGCTACGCTTATCGGATTGAGGTGAAACTTATACCATTTCGAAGCTAAGAGAAAGGGATACAAGATTGAAGAAGGTCACTCAGTCCAGTTTGTAGTGCAACTAGGTCAAAAGATCAGTATACCAAACCAGCACCGTCAAAACAGGTTTACAAACCGCATTCTCGTTCAAATATCACAAGTCAGGCTCCCTAAGTCCAAATCAAGTGATTCCAAAGCCATCCGAAAACTAAGATACAAGGCTACAATTCTTAAGAAGACATCAACAACTAAATCAGAAGCATTCCCAATCAAATTAACCAATTACAGAGGCAATTATCAAGTTCGGGTAGAAACAGGGCAGCAGGGGTAAATCGGTCTTTTCACAGGCTACGTTGCTCTGATTGAGTTGAAATTTTGTAGGCACCTATAAAATATCATTCTATACAACTTTTATGTTTTATGCCAAGCCTAATTCGGCCTCTAACTATGAGTAACAGTACCGGGCAGAACTGAAACATGAAATTCCAGAAATCTGGAAATTTTGGTTTTCAATTGAATTTTCTTCCTTTCCTTGTTCCAATCACTACCAAAGCCCCTTATATAATCTTATATACAACATATACTAACCATACAACAAGTTTAGGCAGAAAATCATCAAACCCTAACTTGCATATATCATCCAAAATCATCACAACAACTTGTATAACTTGTAGTCTAATCAAAACATGAGCTAGATAACATCTTAAACCAGAAATTAAAAGAACAAGAACCATGATCAGATCTTATACCTCAAAACAAAGCTTGAAAGAGTGATACTTCACCACCTTTGGAAATTTTTAGTTCCCCTAGCTTCCCAAGCCCACAACTCACTCTTTAATCGGTTTAGAATTTTGATTCCTCACTTAGATGGTGCAAATCAAGAAGAAAATTGTTTTCTCTTGCTCCCCCTTTCTCTCTCTCTTGTCTCGGCCAAGCTCAAGGAAAAATGAAGAAGAAAGGCTGCTCTATGGTGATTAAAAGGCAAGAAGATTAGGATTAGTCTAAGCCACAAGTTTTGCCAACACTTGGATCAACCACAATCACAAAATTTTCTCTTTCTTCTCCTTGCACTTTTGGCCACAAATTTCGGTCAAAGGCAGCTGGAAATGAGGGGATATTTTGCTCAAATATCAATGAGCTCATGTGGTAAGAAAGTGGTGGTCCAGCGGTGCGTTCAATAGGTAGTGCGCGGTACACGTCGGTTCGCACCGTTTTTCCTTAAATCGCACGTATTAGGGTTTTTACTTCCTATTCACTAACCTTATATCATTGCTTCTAATCACATATTATTTCTCACCTAAAAGTCACTTTTAATCACCAAATTTGATCCTTGCTTCGTACCGAAAAATCATCCGGTGAAAAATCGCGAAAACCCTAATTTGCTCCAGTCTTGAAACCGAAAAGTGAAACCCTACTTTCTAGGTTCATTTGCACTTATTATGGAATTACTGGGTAGTAGGCTATAATAAATGAATAATTTCCAAATAAAAGGCATTTTTGAGAAAAATATAAGAAATTTGCGAGTCCTCACACTCTCTCCCCCTTAAAAGAATTTCGACCTCGAAATTCATACCTTCCGTCGCCTCGGAGGACCCCAGAACTCGGTGCTGATCTACGGCATAAACTTGTGTTGATACCTTTGTTCGGTTTCCTCTTTCATGAATTTGTTTCAGTTTGGTTCCTTCCACTTGTTGAGTACTACCCTCTCGTGGCTGTTTCTTCGGGCAATTGCTAAGTTGATGATTGCTACTCCCACAAATCAAACATTTTCCCCCTTTTCGCCAGCAATCATTCTCAGTGTGATTTGCCTTTCCACAGTATCCACAGGCCAATCGAGGAACTACTGTTGGATCTTCTCGAGAAATGTCCTTTGATCCGATCTGACTTCCTTTCATGGACCTTTCATCGGCTGCTCTTAATGTCCAAGGTGGGCGAGGTGAATGGTTCACTTTTTGCACTTTGGAGAGCAGTATCTTTTCTCCAGATTCCTCAGGTATACTGCTGGATGTATCTCTTTTCCGCGTTTGAAAGGCTTTTACTTGGGCTTTCACATCCTCAATTCTTTGGGCCTTCTCAAGAGCCTCTGTAAACGTATTAACTTGAACTGCCGCTAATGCCTCCTGGATTTCAAAATTTAGTCCTTGTATAAATCGTCTTATTCTCCGTCGCTCCGTTACCACCAATTCGGAAGCGAATTTAGACAGTCTAGTAAATTTCGTCTCATATTCAGCCACACTTAGGGTTCCCTGACGCAACCCAATAAATTCCTCATCCCTCCTTTCTTGGACTAAAGGTGGGAGATACTTTTCATTAAATTCCCTTACAAAGTTCGCCCATGTCCATACCGTCTGTTCTCTTTCCCACTTGGCCTTAATTACATTCCACCACGCGCGGGCTGGTCCTTCGAATTGAAATACAGCAAAATTTACTTGTCTTTGCTCCGTGTAATTCAAAGCCGCGAAGATATTAATCATTGCCTCCAACCACTGCTCAGCTATATCTGGATCAGGCCCTCCTTGAAATTTCGGAGGTAGAAACTTTTGGAACCTCTCAAGAGCCTTATCCTCTCCGATCTCAGGATTCCGGGGTTGATTCACTGGCATTTGACCTTGTTGATCTACCAGTCGTGCCAGGATATTTGTCATTTGTTGCATCGCCGTCGCCATTTGATCTCCAGCCTCAACCCTCGGTCCCTGTTCTTGCTCGGCCACTGTCTCTCTTTCTTCTCTCGGTTCTTGAGCTTGCCTAGCTCCACGGCCACGACTAGCTCCACGTCCACGACTACGTCTCCCGTCCATATATATGTTTTCCCCCTCTCTTTTCTTTTCTTTTCCCCCAAAAAGGTAATTTAGTGAATAAACACAGTAAATTGACTACAGTAACAAATTCTAGCATTCCAAATACACAAATCAATATATACGCACATAACACGCCATATCAAGAAGACGGATAAGCAAATACACAAATACATATCAAGTTGGACAGATAACCATGTACACACAGGTATACTAACGTCATGTAGTAACAATATACAGGTAAATCAAAAGGAAAAGGTAAAGTCGTCCCAGTATCAGCCCGTCCGGTCTCTCACGTCACTTACTATCCAAACTAGATGTCCCTGACCTCTTGTGCTCATTCTAGTCAGACAAAGCCTGTTCATGTTCCCAAAATACAAGTCTCAAGTCCTTAGCAGCGCCGTAACTCTAGAGTACTCAGGCACGAGAATCCGAAATAAGATAATTCACATCTCGAGCTGCAGTCCCAAGAGTAAACTATCTACAATCGGAATTCCTACCTGACATACCTATCTATGGTCCTCAGATACCATGAGAAAGATTTAAGACCTATAACATTCGCAATTCATAGCTTCACTTAGTCCTTCATACTTATTCACCACTTAGTCCAGGGTCACTCCGCACAGAGACCACGCGAAGCAGCTATAGGTTTTATCCCTCAATCGCTTAACTTTCAAGTCAAATCGAATCCCACAGTCCGGCATCCTAAACTTCAAGCCCAGGATACACTACAGATATCTGAAGCCTAAGCTCTGATACCACCTGTGACGGCCCCACCTTTCCCTAGGGCGTACCCCAGGGTTCGGCGGACCGCCTGCCCAACTCTCGCCGGGACTCACTCATTCACTACAGTCCTCACTTAAAATCTGAATAAATCACAAGAATAAATAGGGCAACGATCCAGAACTTAAAGCGAAACTTATATACATTGCCATCCCCAAAAGGGAGTGTAAAGATCGAATATACAAAGGTTCTCAATCCTTCATACGTCCAGCCCGTGCCAAGCACTAGGCGAGAACCACTACAAAAGAAACAAAAGAACTAGACTGGCTAGTCTATGCTCTCATTCTGCTCGCCGTCCCCTGTTAAGGAAAACAAAACTAAAGGGGTGAGCTAAAAGCTCAGTGAGGTTCCGAACAGATAATCAAACAATCAATTCAATACATTAAACATGGAGTATCAATAATTCAAGAAACATTTACAATGGAAAGCGATAGTAACATTCATTAAAAGGATACGGGCTCACATGGAGCTATTCGTTCGTTCGTTCGTTCTCCAGACATTTCCCCTTATTCCTCCAATTATTTGAAAATTTCCTTTTTGAGAAGTAAACCCTCGTGCCTTCGTTCGTTCATTCATCCCCTTCCGGACGTTGACCGGACTCCACCCATCCGGACGTTGGCCGGACTCCACCCATCCGGACGTAGCCGGACTACAAGGTAATACTCGAATATACCAAATTCACCCAGGGTCACCATATCGCCCGACCGAGTCCGCTTCTGGCTCGAGTCGATCGGTGACGAAGGGCAGGGCCCAGTTCAGCCAAACGGCTTACATTCATGCGCAACTAGCATTTAATCATTTAATCATTGAAAATTTCACATTTATTTAGGTCGAGTGCGATAAAGTACACACTCGCCTAGAAAACTCGTTTTAACAATCATTAAAAGCACTTAACACATTATCAATCAATAATAACAAGCCAATAAGTCAAGGAAATATAACAAACAAAGAACACTCACCTAGTTATGCAAAATAACGTGCAAAATATCCTTCCGGATATTACCCTTAGTCACCAATGAAACCTAAGATTGAACAAGAGAACATATTACAGTTTATCGAGCAAAACATTTAAGGGGAAACGAAGAAACCCGACTAATTAGGAGTAAAACGTGTAAAGATAACTTTCAAGTAAAAATAGGGTTGTTTGGACCCAAGGATGAAAATAACTAGGGTTTCAAAATCAATCGCAAAACCAACGGAATCGTAAAGACAAATAGATAGGCTAAGAAAATATTCTTTCGGAATCGTAAAGAATCGTTTGTATGACTAAAAGTCACTATATATTCAAGTAGAGGTTATATAACAAGGGTTTTGATGAAAATCATATGGAAAAGGAAGACTCTTAAAACCGTACTTGAAAGTAGTTCACTTGTGGCCGATAAAACCCTAACTCATACTTCTATATTTTGGGTACAGAGTAAGTAAACATTTGGCGTTTCAAATTGAAGAGGTATCATGTTTTGGAATGGTAAAACGATCATAGTATTTGCCAAACGAAAATATACAAATTCAAATAGAAACTTAGTCCTTGAGCGAAAATTTGGGCAGCACGCCCTTTGTGTTTACCTAATTTTCCAGCCATTTTGGCTTCATTATTTTTCTCATTCAAGCCCAAGTTTATACACAACACAAATGCATTTCAATAGCCGTTCCATAGGCTCAAGACAATACAAGGACATAAATCAACTAATAACAAATGCGGAAATGAAGTTTACAAAAAAAACAGATTTGATAGGGTTTTGCGGAATGGACACATCCGAGGCTACGCTTATCGGATTGAGGTGAAACTTATACCATTTCGAAGCTAAGAGAAAGGGATACAAGATTGAAGAAGGTCACTCAGTCCAGTTTGTAGTGCAACTAGGTCAAAAGATCAGTATACCAAACCAGCACCGTCAAAACAGGTTTACAAACCGCATTCTCGTTCAAATATCACAAGTCAGGCTCCCTAAGTCCAAATCAAGTGATTCCAAAGCCATCCGAAAACTAAGATACAAGGCTACAATTCTTAAGAAGACATCAACAACTAAATCAGAAGCATTCCCAATCAAATTAACCAATTACAGAGGCAATTATCAAGTTCGGGTAGAAACAGGGCAGCAGGGGTAAATCGGTCTTTTCACAGGCTACGTTGCTCTGATTGAGTTGAAATTTTGTAGGCACCTATAAAATATCATTCTATACAACTTTTATGTTTTATGCCAAGCCTAATTCGGCCTCTAACTATGAGTAACAGTACCGGGCAGAACTGAAACATGAAATTCCAGAAATCTGGAAATTTTGGTTTTCAATTGAATTTTCTTCCTTTCCTTGTTCCAATCACTACCAAAGCCCCTTATATAATCTTATATACAACATATACTAACCATACAACAAGTTTAGGCAGAAAATCATCAAACCCTAACTTGCATATATCATCCAAAATCATCACAACAACTTGTATAACTTGTAGTCTAATCAAAACATGAGCTAGATAACATCTTAAACCAGAAATTAAAAGAACAAGAACCATGATCAGATCTTATACCTCAAAACAAAGCTTGAAAGAGTGATACTTCACCACCTTTGGAAATTTTTAGTTCCCCTAGCTTCCCAAGCCCACAACTCACTCTTTAATCGGTTTAGAATTTTGATTCCTCACTTAGATGGTGCAAATCAAGAAGAAAATTGTTTTCTCTTGCTCCCCCTTTCTCTCTCTCTTGTCTCGGCCAAGCTCAAGGAAAAATGAAGAAGAAAGGCTGCTCTATGGTGATTAAAAGGCAAGAAGATTAGGATTAGTCTAAGCCACAAGTTTTGCCAACACTTGGATCAACCACAATCACAAAATTTTCTCTTTCTTCTCCTTGCACTTTTGGCCACAAATTTCGGTCAAAGGCAGCTGGAAATGAGGGGATATTTTGCTCAAATATCAATGAGCTCATGTGGTAAGAAAGTGGTGGTCCAGCGGTGCGTTCAATAGGTAGTGCGCGGTACACGTCGGTTCGCACCGTTTTTCCTTAAATCGCACGTATTAGGGTTTTTACTTCCTATTCACTAACCTTATATCATTGCTTCTAATCACATATTATTTCTCACCTAAAAGTCACTTTTAATCACCAAATTTGATCCTTGCTTCGTACCGAAAAATCATCCGGTGAAAAATCGCGAAAACCCTAATTTGCTCCAGTCTTGAAACCGAAAAGTGAAACCCTACTTTCTAGGTTCATTTGCACTTATTATGGAATTACTGGGTAGTAGGCTATAATAAATGAATAATTTCCAAATAAAAGGCATTTTTGAGAAAAATATAAGAAATTTGCGAGTCCTCACACTCTCTCCCCCTTAAAAGAATTTCGACCTCGAAATTCATACCTTCCGTCGCCTCGGAGGACCCCAGAACTCGGTGCTGATCTACGGCATAAACTTGTGTTGATACCTTTGTTCGGTTTCCTCTTTCATGAATTTGTTTCAGTTTGGTTCCTTCCACTTGTTGAGTACTACCCTCTCGTGGCTGTTTCTTCGGGCAATTGCTAAGTTGATGATTGCTACTCCCACAAATCAAACATTTTCCCCCTTTTCGCCAGCAATCATTCTCAGTGTGATTTGCCTTTCCACAGTATCCACAGGCCAATCGAGGAACTACTGTTGGATCTTCTCGAGAAATGTCCTTTGATCCGATCTGACTTCCTTTCATGGACCTTTCATCGGCTGCTCTTAATGTCCAAGGTGGGCGAGGTGAATGGTTCACTTTTTGCACTTTGGAGAGCAGTATCTTTTCTCCAGATTCCTCAGGTATACTGCTGGATGTATCTCTTTTCCGCGTTTGAAAGGCTTTTACTTGGGCTTTCACATCCTCAATTCTTTGGGCCTTCTCAAGAGCCTCTGTAAACGTATTAACTTGAACTGCCGCTAATGCCTCCTGGATTTCAAAATTTAGTCCTTGTATAAATCGTCTTATTCTCCGTCGCTCCGTTACCACCAATTCGGAAGCGAATTTAGACAGTCTAGTAAATTTCGTCTCATATTCAGCCACACTTAGGGTTCCCTGACGCAACCCAATAAATTCCTCATCCCTCCTTTCTTGGACTAAAGGTGGGAGATACTTTTCATTAAATTCCCTTACAAAGTTCGCCCATGTCCATACCGTCTGTTCTCTTTCCCACTTGGCCTTAATTACATTCCACCACGCGCGGGCTGGTCCTTCGAATTGAAATACAGCAAAATTTACTTGTCTTTGCTCCGTGTAATTCAAAGCCGCGAAGATATTAATCATTGCCTCCAACCACTGCTCAGCTATATCTGGATCAGGCCCTCCTTGAAATTTCGGAGGTAGAAACTTTTGGAACCTCTCAAGAGCCTTATCCTCTCCGATCTCAGGATTCCGGGGTTGATTCACTGGCATTTGACCTTGTTGATCTACCAGTCGTGCCAGGATATTTGTCATTTGTTGCATCGCCGTCGCCATTTGATCTCCAGCCTCAACCCTCGGTCCCTGTTCTTGCTCGGCCACTGTCTCTCTTTCTTCTCTCGGTTCTTGAGCTTGCCTAGCTCCACGGCCACGACTAGCTCCACGTCCACGACTACGTCTCCCGTCCATATATATGTTTTCCCCCTCTCTTTTCTTTTCTTTTCCCCCAAAAAGGTAATTTAGTGAATAAACACAGTAAATTGACTACAGTAACAAATTCTAGCATTCCAAATACACAAATCAATATATACGCACATAACACGCCATATCAAGAAGACGGATAAGCAAATACACAAATACATATCAAGTTGGACAGATAACCATGTACACACAGGTATACTAACGTCATGTAGTAACAATATACAGGTAAATCAAAAGGAAAAGGTAAAGTCGTCCCAGTATCAGCCCGTCCGGTCTCTCACGTCACTTACTATCCAAACTAGATGTCCCTGACCTCTTGTGCTCATTCTAGTCAGACAAAGCCTGTTCATGTTCCCAAAATACAAGTCTCAAGTCCTTAGCAGCGCCGTAACTCTAGAGTACTCAGGCACGAGAATCCGAAATAAGATAATTCACATCTCGAGCTGCAGTCCCAAGAGTAAACTATCTACAATCGGAATTCCTACCTGACATACCTATCTATGGTCCTCAGATACCATGAGAAAGATTTAAGACCTATAACATTCGCAATTCATAGCTTCACTTAGTCCTTCATACTTATTCACCACTTAGTCCAGGGTCACTCCGCACAGAGACCACGCGAAGCAGCTATAGGTTTTATCCCTCAATCGCTTAACTTTCAAGTCAAATCGAATCCCACAGTCCGGCATCCTAAACTTCAAGCCCAGGATACACTACAGATATCTGAAGCCTAAGCTCTGATACCACCTGTGACGGCCCCACCTTTCCCTAGGGCGTACCCCAGGGTTCGGCGGACCGCCTGCCCAACTCTCGCCGGGACTCACTCATTCACTACAGTCCTCACTTAAAATCTGAATAAATCACAAGAATAAATAGGGCAACGATCCAGAACTTAAAGCGAAACTTATATACATTGCCATCCCCAAAAGGGAGTGTAAAGATCGAATATACAAAGGTTCTCAATCCTTCATACGTCCAGCCCGTGCCAAGCACTAGGCGAGAACCACTACAAAAGAAACAAAAGAACTAGACTGGCTAGTCTATGCTCTCATTCTGCTCGCCGTCCCCTGTTAAGGAAAACAAAACTAAAGGGGTGAGCTAAAAGCTCAGTGAGGTTCCGAACAGATAATCAAACAATCAATTCAATACATTAAACATGGAGTATCAATAATTCAAGAAACATTTACAATGGAAAGCGATAGTAACATTCATTAAAAGGATACGGGCTCACATGGAGCTATTCGTTCGTTCGTTCGTTCTCCAGACATTTCCCCTTATTCCTCCAATTATTTGAAAATTTCCTTTTTGAGAAGTAAACCCTCGTGCCTTCGTTCGTTCATTCATCCCCTTCCGGACGTTGACCGGACTCCACCCATCCGGACGTTGGCCGGACTCCACCCATCCGGACGTAGCCGGACTACAAGGTAATACTCGAATATACCAAATTCACCCAGGGTCACCATATCGCCCGACCGAGTCCGCTTCTGGCTCGAGTCGATCGGTGACGAAGGGCAGGGCCCAGTTCAGCCAAACGGCTTACATTCATGCGCAACTAGCATTTAATCATTTAATCATTGAAAATTTCACATTTATTTAGGTCGAGTGCGATAAAGTACACACTCGCCTAGAAAACTCGTTTTAACAATCATTAAAAGCACTTAACACATTATCAATCAATAATAACAAGCCAATAAGTCAAGGAAATATAACAAACAAAGAACACTCACCTAGTTATGCAAAATAACGTGCAAAATATCCTTCCGGATATTACCCTTAGTCACCAATGAAACCTAAGATTGAACAAGAGAACATATTACAGTTTATCGAGCAAAACATTTAAGGGGAAACGAAGAAACCCGACTAATTAGGAGTAAAACGTGTAAAGATAACTTTCAAGTAAAAATAGGGTTGTTTGGACCCAAGGATGAAAATAACTAGGGTTTCAAAATCAATCGCAAAACCAACGGAATCGTAAAGACAAATAGATAGGCTAAGAAAATATTCTTTCGGAATCGTAAAGAATCGTTTGTATGACTAAAAGTCACTATATATTCAAGTAGAGGTTATATAACAAGGGTTTTGATGAAAATCATATGGAAAAGGAAGACTCTTAAAACCGTACTTGAAAGTAGTTCACTTGTGGCCGATAAAACCCTAACTCATACTTCTATATTTTGGGTACAGAGTAAGTAAACATTTGGCGTTTCAAATTGAAGAGGTATCATGTTTTGGAATGGTAAAACGATCATAGTATTTGCCAAACGAAAATATACAAATTCAAATAGAAACTTAGTCCTTGAGCGAAAATTTGGGCAGCACGCCCTTTGTGTTTACCTAATTTTCCAGCCATTTTGGCTTCATTATTTTTCTCATTCAAGCCCAAGTTTATACACAACACAAATGCATTTCAATAGCCGTTCCATAGGCTCAAGACAATACAAGGACATAAATCAACTAATAACAAATGCGGAAATGAAGTTTACAAAAAAAACAGATTTGATAGGGTTTTGCGGAATGGACACATCCGAGGCTACGCTTATCGGATTGAGGTGAAACTTATACCATTTCGAAGCTAAGAGAAAGGGATACAAGATTGAAGAAGGTCACTCAGTCCAGTTTGTAGTGCAACTAGGTCAAAAGATCAGTATACCAAACCAGCACCGTCAAAACAGGTTTACAAACCGCATTCTCGTTCAAATATCACAAGTCAGGCTCCCTAAGTCCAAATCAAGTGATTCCAAAGCCATCCGAAAACTAAGATACAAGGCTACAATTCTTAAGAAGACATCAACAACTAAATCAGAAGCATTCCCAATCAAATTAACCAATTACAGAGGCAATTATCAAGTTCGGGTAGAAACAGGGCAGCAGGGGTAAATCGGTCTTTTCACAGGCTACGTTGCTCTGATTGAGTTGAAATTTTGTAGGCACCTATAAAATATCATTCTATACAACTTTTATGTTTTATGCCAAGCCTAATTCGGCCTCTAACTATGAGTAACAGTACCGGGCAGAACTGAAACATGAAATTCCAGAAATCTGGAAATTTTGGTTTTCAATTGAATTTTCTTCCTTTCCTTGTTCCAATCACTACCAAAGCCCCTTATATAATCTTATATACAACATATACTAACCATACAACAAGTTTAGGCAGAAAATCATCAAACCCTAACTTGCATATATCATCCAAAATCATCACAACAACTTGTATAACTTGTAGTCTAATCAAAACATGAGCTAGATAACATCTTAAACCAGAAATTAAAAGAACAAGAACCATGATCAGATCTTATACCTCAAAACAAAGCTTGAAAGAGTGATACTTCACCACCTTTGGAAATTTTTAGTTCCCCTAGCTTCCCAAGCCCACAACTCACTCTTTAATCGGTTTAGAATTTTGATTCCTCACTTAGATGGTGCAAATCAAGAAGAAAATTGTTTTCTCTTGCTCCCCCTTTCTCTCTCTCTTGTCTCGGCCAAGCTCAAGGAAAAATGAAGAAGAAAGGCTGCTCTATGGTGATTAAAAGGCAAGAAGATTAGGATTAGTCTAAGCCACAAGTTTTGCCAACACTTGGATCAACCACAATCACAAAATTTTCTCTTTCTTCTCCTTGCACTTTTGGCCACAAATTTCGGTCAAAGGCAGCTGGAAATGAGGGGATATTTTGCTCAAATATCAATGAGCTCATGTGGTAAGAAAGTGGTGGTCCAGCGGTGCGTTCAATAGGTAGTGCGCGGTACACGTCGGTTCGCACCGTTTTTCCTTAAATCGCACGTATTAGGGTTTTTACTTCCTATTCACTAACCTTATATCATTGCTTCTAATCACATATTATTTCTCACCTAAAAGTCACTTTTAATCACCAAATTTGATCCTTGCTTCGTACCGAAAAATCATCCGGTGAAAAATCGCGAAAACCCTAATTTGCTCCAGTCTTGAAACCGAAAAGTGAAACCCTACTTTCTAGGTTCATTTGCACTTATTATGGAATTACTGGGTAGTAGGCTATAATAAATGAATAATTTCCAAATAAAAGGCATTTTTGAGAAAAATATAAGAAATTTGCGAGTCCTCACACTCTCTCCCCCTTAAAAGAATTTCGACCTCGAAATTCATACCTTCCGTCGCCTCGGAGGACCCCAGAACTCGGTGCTGATCTACGGCATAAACTTGTGTTGATACCTTTGTTCGGTTTCCTCTTTCATGAATTTGTTTCAGTTTGGTTCCTTCCACTTGTTGAGTACTACCCTCTCGTGGCTGTTTCTTCGGGCAATTGCTAAGTTGATGATTGCTACTCCCACAAATCAAACATTTTCCCCCTTTTCGCCAGCAATCATTCTCAGTGTGATTTGCCTTTCCACAGTATCCACAGGCCAATCGAGGAACTACTGTTGGATCTTCTCGAGAAATGTCCTTTGATCCGATCTGACTTCCTTTCATGGACCTTTCATCGGCTGCTCTTAATGTCCAAGGTGGGCGAGGTGAATGGTTCACTTTTTGCACTTTGGAGAGCAGTATCTTTTCTCCAGATTCCTCAGGTATACTGCTGGATGTATCTCTTTTCCGCGTTTGAAAGGCTTTTACTTGGGCTTTCACATCCTCAATTCTTTGGGCCTTCTCAAGAGCCTCTGTAAACGTATTAACTTGAACTGCCGCTAATGCCTCCTGGATTTCAAAATTTAGTCCTTGTATAAATCGTCTTATTCTCCGTCGCTCCGTTACCACCAATTCGGAAGCGAATTTAGACAGTCTAGTAAATTTCGTCTCATATTCAGCCACACTTAGGGTTCCCTGACGCAACCCAATAAATTCCTCATCCCTCCTTTCTTGGACTAAAGGTGGGAGATACTTTTCATTAAATTCCCTTACAAAGTTCGCCCATGTCCATACCGTCTGTTCTCTTTCCCACTTGGCCTTAATTACATTCCACCACGCGCGGGCTGGTCCTTCGAATTGAAATACAGCAAAATTTACTTGTCTTTGCTCCGTGTAATTCAAAGCCGCGAAGATATTAATCATTGCCTCCAACCACTGCTCAGCTATATCTGGATCAGGCCCTCCTTGAAATTTCGGAGGTAGAAACTTTTGGAACCTCTCAAGAGCCTTATCCTCTCCGATCTCAGGATTCCGGGGTTGATTCACTGGCATTTGACCTTGTTGATCTACCAGTCGTGCCAGGATATTTGTCATTTGTTGCATCGCCGTCGCCATTTGATCTCCAGCCTCAACCCTCGGTCCCTGTTCTTGCTCGGCCACTGTCTCTCTTTCTTCTCTCGGTTCTTGAGCTTGCCTAGCTCCACGGCCACGACTAGCTCCACGTCCACGACTACGTCTCCCGTCCATATATATGTTTTCCCCCTCTCTTTTCTTTTCTTTTCCCCCAAAAAGGTAATTTAGTGAATAAACACAGTAAATTGACTACAGTAACAAATTCTAGCATTCCAAATACACAAATCAATATATACGCACATAACACGCCATATCAAGAAGACGGATAAGCAAATACACAAATACATATCAAGTTGGACAGATAACCATGTACACACAGGTATACTAACGTCATGTAGTAACAATATACAGGTAAATCAAAAGGAAAAGGTAAAGTCGTCCCAGTATCAGCCCGTCCGGTCTCTCACGTCACTTACTATCCAAACTAGATGTCCCTGACCTCTTGTGCTCATTCTAGTCAGACAAAGCCTGTTCATGTTCCCAAAATACAAGTCTCAAGTCCTTAGCAGCGCCGTAACTCTAGAGTACTCAGGCACGAGAATCCGAAATAAGATAATTCACATCTCGAGCTGCAGTCCCAAGAGTAAACTATCTACAATCGGAATTCCTACCTGACATACCTATCTATGGTCCTCAGATACCATGAGAAAGATTTAAGACCTATAACATTCGCAATTCATAGCTTCACTTAGTGTGAGGACTCGTAAAAACTATTATTTTTTTAGCCTAATTTGTGGCTTAATAAATTATTTAATTGGATATTTGCCTCGAGGAATATTTTCTAGTCTTATTAGACCTAAATACATGGTAATATAACTTCGTTATATTTTTAAAGTAACTCATTTCATGAATTAATTTCCTGGAGCGCGTTTAGTAAAAACAGTGAATAGTGCTTGAAGATTTTATCCGCTTGAGAGTACAATAAGTTTGGAATATTGGAGACATGTACAATGGACCTAAATTCGGTATTTTAATGTTTAAATACTCAAGTGATAGTTATTAGTACTATCGTTATAAGAATTTCCCGGAGGTTTCGCGTTATAGCGTAAAAAATTGACGGTACGCGTTTTCACACGCGCGACTTTATTTGAGGGACTTTAGACCTTTATTTCGGGACAATTAAGAGTGAATATTATCTACATGAATATAAATACATTGGAGGTTTAGTGCACTAGTGAACCAAACGCGCGAGAAAATCGAGCCCTAATCGCGCCAAACGCACCCTAATGTGAGTTGACTAATGGGTGACTTGAGGCCACAAGTTAATGTCTTCTCTTGGAAGCTAAAATCTGATCACTCTCTCTCTCTCTTGAGCTTCAAACAGCCGGCCAGCTCCCTCCTCTCTCTAACTCATTTGCAACAAAATTTCTGCTCACTAATCTCACTCAAAACCACTCCAAATCATCTCCAAAATTAACCAAACTTGCACCACACCTAGCTTGACACTTGAGGATCATTTTGAGCTGCAAACAAGGGCTGGAAATCACGGTTTTTCTGGGGTAATAGAGGGCCGAAAATTCTGCTGAACATCAATCCAAAGTAAGTGATGATCCACTCTTGAAAACTTGAAGTTTGGAAGCTATCTTACCTTGTTAAGTTCATGCATGCATTTGGTTAGCTTGTGTATGGTGTAAAAATGTGACAGTGGGCTCTTGGAATTCCCACACTTGGGTTATTGTTGCTGATGTGATGATTGATGGTGATTATATTGTTGGTTTAGTGGTTATAATGATGCATTAGTGGTGGGTAATTAGTAGAAACTTCATTGGGTGTAAGAAGCAAAAACTTCCGATTTTGCCCCTGCCATGTTCGGCCATTTCCAGGCCAATTTTTAATGGTTTAATGGCTTGAATTAGATGTTTATAGGATGTATTAGATGTGTGAAAAAATTCATTGGAAAATATTGAGGTTTGATTGAGCAAATGAATTTTTCTTGAAAAACTAGCAATCTGGAAAACTGTTCGCGTATGATTCTGACCAGTGGTAGTATTTTGGCTATAACTCTGTCCTCGGATGTCGAAATCATGTGCCGTTGGTGGCGTTGGAAACTAGACATTCCTGGCTTTAATTTGGTATATAATGCACGTTCTGATTCTTTGTGAGCAAGCCGAACCAAATGTTTTAAGTTCGCTGTCCTGTTGCTCTGTTCATCTGGAATGAAGTGTTCAGGCAGCAACTTGATGCCCGATTTTGAACCAGATTGGTGCCGAATTTGGAAATGATTTCTTCTGTGATATTTTACCCCTATGAACGTATTTTCCAACGGCGTAAGCCATGCTCGATTTCGAGTTAAATTGACTGAGTTGTGACTGAAACAAGGGGACTGCTCTGTTTTGGAAAAACCCTAATGTTGGACTGGTTTGGAACAAGATATTGGAGTGAACTTGTTAATTGATGTTCTTGATACTAAACACTTACCAAAGGCATTATGGATGTTTCTTAGGCCTTTATTTCACAAATGAACCATGATTGTATAGTTTGCTTGATTAGACGTTTTGAATTGGGTAATGAAAGTCTCAAGGCAGATTGCCTTATAATTTTCCTGAACTTTGGTTGACTAGTTAACTATCTTACCGAAAGTATTTTTCCCTGAAATTTGATAGAGTGGTACCTTTCATATGGGAGTAAAATACTGCCAATTTTGGTACCAATCCAAGTTCGTTTCGATACCCAATTAAATTTCTAGTGTTGGAGGTTCAAAACTGGAAATTCTTCTTCAGTCTTGAATCTTCCTCAACTTGGGGCTACTATATCTTGGTGCTCGAAACTCCGTTTCTCAATCCGCTTGTTTTGTTATACTCTTGGATTGCAACACTATTTGATTTCCAAATTTCAAAGGTTAGTTCAAAACAAGTGAATTTTACTGAATTTCCAAAATTGGCCAAAAACCAACCTTGAAACTGTCTTAGTATTCTACAGCAGTAACTTTGATCCAACTTTTGAATACCTTCCATTTCGAATCATGGAAAAGTGTCTTCTAGAAACTTGTAGTACTCGGAATGTAGTTTCCAATGGTATCAAGCTTTCCAATTTTGGACCTACGTAGTGCAAGATACGATTTTTCTAGAATTGACACCCAAAGCTAAAATTTGACAATTTCTTAGAAATGAGATTTTGGAAACTTGCCTTCTTTTCTCGATACCGATTGAACATTTTGAACTCGATTTCATGAAAAATGTTAGTCTCTTTCTTTAGACTTTAAAACTTTACTCTTGAGCCTCGATTATTAATAATTAAGGCCCAATTCATGAATTCCCTTTAGATTGTACAACCTTCTTTGATAAGTAGGAGTTCTAAGTGATAGTGTATAATAGTTAATGGTTATTTGCTCAGGCGCTCAAGGGGACCTTCAAGAAGAACTCGAAGTGGACGCCTAGACACTTGTTTGAGTATTACTCTCTTGTTGCTATAGGTGAGTGTTCCATATAGGAATACGTAATTGGAATAAGTCTATGACATGCATAACCCATGATTATTAAGTGTTAAGTGCTATATGTTAAGTATTTACCACACTCATGCATATCTGAATAAGGTATACTTGAATTACTCGACATGAAATACCTGAAATATGTATATTTGAACTATTCGATATGAAATGCTTAAAGAGCATATTTATGTGATTACTTGAAATACTAGATATGAAATGTTTGGAGAGCATATCTACATGATGTGTTTAAATGATTAATTATGCTATGACAGCATAAGTCGGTTGGAGTGAATCTCCTCGACTCTTATGTGGAAAAAGTGAACATCGGCCAATGGTGGCCTATTAAAATGACATATGTCTGCCAATTAACCGTAATTACCACCGTTTACCGTTTACCGTGTTTACTTACCGTTTTCTAATCCATTCGGCTACTTGCTTACTTGATTATCTGCTTACGTGATCACCAACTTACTTGATCACTTGATTATCATGAATCGCATGTTATATGAAGTTGTCCATCATTGTTAGGCGAGTGTGTACTTTACCTCACTCGACCTACTCAAATGATGAATTTTACCTTTTGCCGAATTACTTGATTACTTGTGCATGTTGTAAGCTCTAAGCTGAACTTGGGCCCTGCCTCGGTTACTGACCTACTCGAGCCAGGACTGGGCTCGGTCGGGTAGGTTGGAACCCTGGACAACCGTTTCGGTATACTCGAGTATTACCACTGGAGGGATAAGGTGATGGCCAGTCAAACCGAGGGGATCCGGAAGTCATAAGGTGCAGATGACCGACAGAGTTCCACTGGAACACCGTATCCTACAGTATATGTTTACCTTGTATCATGATGATTGTTTCGTGCTTAAATGCCAACATGAAATCCCGAGCTATGCCTGTAATAAGCTCCAATCACTCGTGAACTATACATGCTAATGTCTCATACCATGATAAATGTCTCAAATTACCTGTACAATGATTATCACCTCATGATAACATGCCATTGTGTAACCTTGAACCATGCATATGATATGCCCAACTTATTTGATTTATTTGAACTGTTAGAGTGTCTTGGAACCTCACTGGGCTGTGTAGCTCATACCACGTTGTGGATTTCTTTTACAGGGTTCGAGACCAAGGGTGCTCGTGAGTAGTACTAGATTGTTTTCTTTTGAAGACTTTAAGTTATATTATAACGGATGGCTATAGTACCCCTTTTCCATTGGGTTGTATTTAAGCTTGAAAGCTGCATAATTGTAAGTGTGAGATATTCGAAGTACTTTAATTATGTATTGAGGTTACTTAAAGTATTTCGAGCTTTTGAATGATCGATTGTAGTGAGTCCCGGCGAGAGCTGGGCAGGCGTCCCGCGGATACCCTTTGGTTCGCCTTAGGGAGAAGTGGGGGCGTCACAGTTGGTATCAGAGCTTAGGCTTCAGATCTTTGTAGTGTATCCTAGGCTTAAATGTTTAGGATGCCGGACTGTGGGACTGGTTTGAAAGTTAAATGATTGCTTGTAGCAATGAAATTTAGAGCCAATTCACGTGGTCTCTACAAAGGAGCAAGATAGGACCAAGTGGTGTTATGGTCCTTACTATGTGATTGAGTAAAGGTTTAAGTGCCCTTCAAAAAAAAAAAATGTAAGCTGTGAATCATGAATGTTATAGGTTGTAAAACCTTTATCTTGATAATTGGAGGGAATTTGATATGTATGTTGGGTAGGAATCTCGAATGTGGTGATTTAGTCTTG
The DNA here is from genome assembly GCF_036785885.1 of Coffea arabica. Lineage (NCBI taxonomy): Eukaryota > Viridiplantae > Streptophyta > Magnoliopsida > Gentianales > Rubiaceae > Coffea > Coffea arabica. The sequence goes on along the minus strand of NC_092311.1, from coordinate 21,787,995 downwards.
GGACCGGCCGGCTCGAGTTGTGAATTACCTTATTTCGGATTCTTGTACCCGAGTACTTGAGAGTTGAGGGCAACCATAAGGACTTTATATCTCCATTTTTGGGGAATAAGAATGAATCGATATTTCATGTGAATGGTTGCAGGAAACCAATAATTGTTTGGTTAAGATGGTACAATAATTAAGAGTGGAAGATGGAAAATATTGTAACTCAAAAGATCCTTGTGTTGGGATTGAAATCGAGCATGTTAGGGAATGAGAATCGTCTAGTTCCAATAATCTAGTGAATCCCTACTTGTGATCTTTTATAGTGAGACGATGGGAGTAGAACTTAGAGTCTGCGCCTTGAAGATGAATGTACTTGTGATGATCACTTGTTTATTTTGCTATTGACTTTGACTTGGCATGAACTTTACTTGGCCATAACTTGTTTTATAATTTAATGAACTCTAGTTTGTGTTTACTTGCATAGTGATAATGTTATTTGTGTAAGTGACTTCATTCTCTTTAAATGTTGCTACTGGTATATGAGTATAGTTCAATTTTAACTAAGTGTGAGGGTTATGCATGTGCGTATAGATTAGTTGTGAACATGGAAACTAGAGGACAACGAAAGGGACGTCAACCTAGACAACCCCGAAATGAAAGAGTAGCTAATGGGTCCGGTATTGATCAAAACGTTGAGTCAAGTGTTGGGAGAGGAAATGACCAAATGGGACAAGTTTTAACTCGCATGACGGATATCCTGGAGCTCTTGGTAGCTCAACAAGGTCAAGGTGTTGGACAAGGAAACCAACGTGGAAACCAAGAGATAGGGGAGGATCGAGCTTTAGAGCGGTTTCAAAAATTTTCCCCGCCCAAGTTTGCTGGAGGACCTGATCCAGAGGTGGCTGAGAATTGGTTAGAGAATATAAGAAATATATTCGATGCCTTGGATTACACAGAGGAGAGACAAGTCACCTTTGCTGTATTTCAACTTGAAGGAGCAGCCCGAGCCTGGTGGAATGTTATAAGAAACAAGTGGGAAAGAGATCAAACCCTAAGGACTTGGATAAACTTTGTACGTGAATTTAATGAGAAATTTCTTCCTCCACTTGTCCAAGAAAAGAGAGAAGATGATTTTATAAAGCTTCGTCAAGGAACTTTGAGCGTAGCTGAGTATGAAACACGCTTTACAAAGTTATCTACATATGCCCCAGAATTGGTGGCTACTGAACGGAAGAGAATAAGAAGGTTTATCCAAGGATTAGATTTGGAAATCCAAGATGCCCTTGCTGCAGCACAGGTTGAAACATTTAGTGACACTCTCGAAAAAGCGCAAAGGGTAGAAAGCACAAAATCTCAACTGAGAGCTCTCCAAGCAAGGAAAAGAGATGCATCTGATAGTACACTAGGAGGAAATGGACCACCACCCAAAGTTAGAAAAGAAGTGGATGGAGTAGGACTGTTATTTCCTGCACCACTCATGATAAAGGAACCAAAAGGAACTATGTCGCGAGGGACTTCAGTAGAACAGACACGATCAAAGAAAACCTCGCAAGCCAGTCAGGTCACAACACCTCGTCCGACTTGTGGATATTGTGGAAGGACGAATCACATTGAAGAAAACTGTTGGCTAAAGGGACGAAAGTGTATGGGGTGTGGGAGTACCAACCATAAAGTTCATGACTGTCCAAGGAGGTATCCACGAGAAACTACTGCTCCACAAGGAAATGGAACTGTCCCTCGACAAGTCAATGGAAGGAGAAACCGACCAATGGCATCAGAAAGAAAGCATAACATGAACACACCACATGGTTCAGAGTTGTCTGAGATTACAGAAGGTATGAATTTCGAGGACGAAATTCTTTTAAGGAGGGGAGGTTGTGAGGACTCGTAAAAACTATTATTTTTTTAGCCTAATTTGTGGCTTAATAAATTATTTAATTGGATATTTGCCTCGAGGAATATTTTCTAGTCTTATTAGACCTAAATACATGGTAATATAACTTCGTTATATTTTTAAAGTAACTCATTTCATGAATTAATTTCCTGGAGCGCGTTTAGTAAAAACAGTGAATAGTGCTTGAAGATTTTATCCGCTTGAGAGTACAATAAGTTTGGAATATTGGAGACATGTACAATGGACCTAAATTCGGTATTTTAATGTTTAAATACTCAAGTGATAGTTATTAGTACTATCGTTATAAGAATTTCCCGGAGGTTTCGCGTTATAGCGTAAAAAATTGACGGTACGCGTTTTCACACGCGCGACTTTATTTGAGGGACTTTAGACCTTTATTTCGGGACAATTAAGAGTGAATATTATCTACATGAATATAAATACATTGGAGGTTTAGTGCACTAGTGAACCAAACGCGCGAGAAAATCGAGCCCTAATCGCGCCAAACGCACCCTAATGTGAGTTGACTAATGGGTGACTTGAGGCCACAAGTTAATGTCTTCTCTTGGAAGCTAAAATCTGATCACTCTCTCTCTCTCTTGAGCTTCAAACAGCCGGCCAGCTCCCTCCTCTCTCTAACTCATTTGCAACAAAATTTCTGCTCACTAATCTCACTCAAAACCACTCCAAATCATCTCCAAAATTAACCAAACTTGCACCACACCTAGCTTGACACTTGAGGATCATTTTGAGCTGCAAACAAGGGCTGGAAATCACGGTTTTTCTGGGGTAATAGAGGGCCGAAAATTCTGCTGAACATCAATCCAAAGTAAGTGATGATCCACTCTTGAAAACTTGAAGTTTGGAAGCTATCTTACCTTGTTAAGTTCATGCATGCATTTGGTTAGCTTGTGTATGGTGTAAAAATGTGATAGTGGGCTCTTGGAATTCCCACACTTGGGTTATTGTTGCTGATGTGATGATTGATGGTGATTATATTGTTGGTTTAGTGGTTATAATGATGCATTAGTGGTGGGTAATTAGTAGAAACTTCATTGGGTGTAAGAAGCAAAAACTTCCGATTTTGCCCCTGCCATGTTCGGCCATTTCCAGGCCAATTTTTAATGGTTTAATGGCTTGAATTAGATGTTTATAGGATGTATTAGATGTGTGAAAAAATTCATTGGAAAATATTGAGGTTTGATTGAGCAAATGAATTTTTCTTGAAAAACTAGCAATCTGGAAAACTGTTCGCGTATGATTCTGACCAGTGGTAGTATTTTGGCTATAACTCTGTCCTCGGATGTCGAAATCATGTGCCGTTGGTGGCGTTGGAAACTAGACATTCCTGGCTTTAATTTGGTATATAATGCACGTTCTGATTCTTTGTGAGCAAGCCGAACCAAATGTTTTAAGTTCGCTGTCCTGTTGCTCTGTTCATCTGGAATGAAGTGTTCAGGCAGCAACTTGATGCCCGATTTTGAACCAGATTGGTGCCGAATTTGGAAATGATTTCTTCTGTGATATTTTACCCCTATGAACGTATTTTCCAACGGCGTAAGCCATGCTCGATTTCGAGTTAAATTGACTGAGTTGTGACTGAAACAAGGGGACTGCTCTGTTTTGGAAAAACCCTAATGTTGGACTGGTTTGGAACAAGATATTGGAGTGAACTTGTTAATTGATGTTCTTGATACTAAACACTTACCAAAGGCATTATGGATGTTTCTTAGGCCTTTATTTCACAAATGAACCATGATTGTATAGTTTGCTTGATTAGACGTTTTGAATTGGGTAATGAAAGTCTCAAGGCAGATTGCCTTATAATTTTCCTGAACTTTGGTTGACTAGTTAACTATCTTACCGAAAGTATTTTTCCCTGAAATTTGATAGAGTGGTACCTTTCATATGGGAGTAAAATACTGCCAATTTTGGTACCAATCCAAGTTCGTTTCGATACCCAATTAAATTTCTAGTGTTGGAGGTTCAAAACTGGAAATTCTTCTTCAGTCTTGAATCTTCCTCAACTTGGGGCTACTATATCTTGGTGCTCGAAACTCCGTTTCTCAATCCGCTTGTTTTGTTATACTCTTGGATTGCAACACTATTTGATTTCCAAATTTCAAAGGTTAGTTCAAAACAAGTGAATTTTACTGAATTTCCAAAATTGGCCAAAAACCAACCTTGAAACTGTCTTAGTATTCTACAGCAGTAACTTTGATCCAACTTTTGAATACCTTCCATTTCGAATCATGGAAAAGTGTCTTCTAGAAACTTGTAGTACTCGGAATGTAGTTTCCAATGGTATCAAGCTTTCCAATTTTGGACCTACGTAGTGCAAGATACGATTTTTCTAGAATTGACACCCAAAGCTAAAATTTGACAATTTCTTAGAAATGAGATTTTGGAAACTTGCCTTCTTTTCTCGATACCGATTGAACATTTTGAACTCGATTTCATGAAAAATGTTAGTCTCTTTCTTTAGACTTTAAAACTTTACTCTTGAGCCTCGATTATTAATAATTAAGGCCCAATTCATGAATTCCCTTTAGATTGTACAACCTTCTTTGATAAGTAGGAGTTCTAAGTGATAGTGTATAATAGTTAATGGTTATTTGCTCAGGCGCTCAAGGGGACCTTCAAGAAGAACTCGAAGTGGACGCCTAGACACTTGTTTGAGTATTACTCTCTTGTTGCTATAGGTGAGTGTTTCATATAGGAATACGTAATTGGAATAAGTCTATGACATGCATAACCCATGATTATTAAGTGTTAAGTGCTATATGTTAAGTATTTACCACACTCATGCATATCTGAATAAGGTATACTTGAATTACTCGACATGAAATACCTGAAATATGTATATTTGAACTATTCGATATGAAATGCTTAAAGAGCATATTTATGTGATTACTTGAAATACTAGATATGAAATGTTTGGAGAGCATATCTACATGATGTGTTTAAATGATTAATTATGCTATGACAGCATAAGTCGGTTGGAGTGAATCTCCTCGACTCTTATGTGGAAAAAGTGAACATCGGCCAATGGTGGCCTATTAAAATGACATATGTCTGCCAATTAACCGTAATTACCACCGTTTACCGTTTACCGTGTTTACTTACCGTTTTCTAATCCATTCGGCTACTTGCTTACTTGATTATCTGCTTACGTGATCACCAACTTACTTGATCACTTGATTATCATGAATCGCATGTTATATGAAGTTGTCCATCATTGTTAGGCGAGTGTGTACTTTACCTCACTCGACCTACTCAAATGATGAATTTTACCTTTTGCCGAATTACTTGATTACTTGTGCATGTTGTAAGCTCTAAGCTGAACTTGGGCCCTGCCTCGGTTACTGACCTACTCGAGCCAGGACTGGGCTCGGTCGGGTAGGTTGGAACCCTGGACAACCGTTTCGGTATACTCGAGTATTACCACTGGAGGGATAAGGTGATGGCCAGTCAAACCGAGGGGATCCGGAAGTCATAAGGTGCAGATGACCGACAGAGTTCCACTGGAACACCGTATCCTACAGTATATGTTTACCTTGTATCATGATGATTGTTTCGTGCTTAAATGCCAACATGAAATCCCGAGCTATGCCTGTAATAAGCTCCAATCACTCGTGAACTATACATGCTAATGTCTCATACCATGATAAATGTCTCAAATTACCTGTACAATGATTATCACCTCATGATAACATGCCATTGTGTAACCTTGAACCATGCATATGATATGCCCAACTTATTTGATTTATTTGAACTGTTAGAGTGTCTTGGAACCTCACTGGGCTGTGTAGCTCATACCACGTTGTGGATTTCTTTTACAGGGTTCGAGACCAAGGGTGCTCGTGAGTAGTACTAGATTGTTTTCTTTTGAAGACTTTAAGTTATATTATAACGGATGGCTATAGTACCCCTTTTCCATTGGGTTGTATTTAAGCTTGAAAGCTGCATAATTGTAAGTGTGAGATATTCGAAGTACTTTAATTATGTATTGAGGTTACTTAAAGTATTTCGAGCTTTTGAATGATCGATTGTAGTGAGTCCCGGCGAGAGCTGGGCAGGCGTCCCGCGGATACCCTTTGGTTCGCCTTAGGGAGAAGTGGGGGCGTCACACTTAGTCCTTCATACTTATTCACCACTTAGTCCAGGGTCACTCCGCACCGAGACCACGCGAAGCAGCTATAGGTTTTATCCCTCAATCGCTTAACTTTCAAGTCAAATCGAATCCCACAGTCCGGCATCCTAAACTTCAAGCCCAGGATACACTACAGATATCTGAAGCCTAAGCTCTGATACCACCTGTGACGGCCCCACCTTTCCCTAGGGCGTACCCCAGGGTTCGGCGGACCGCCTGCCCAACTCTCGCCGGGACTCACTCATTCACTACAGTCCTCACTTAAAATCTGAATAAATCACAAGAATAAATAGGGCAACGATCCAGAACTTAAAGCGAAACTTATATACATTGCCATCCCCAAAAGGGAGTGTAAAGATCGAATATACAAAGGTTCTCAATCCTTCATACGTCCAGCCCGTGCCAAGCACTAGGCGAGAACCACTACAAAAGAAACAAAAGAACTAGACTGGCTAGTCTATGCTCTCATTCTGCTCGCCGTCCCCTGTTAAGGAAAACAAAACTAAAGGGGTGAGCTAAAAGCTCAGTGAGGTTCCGAACAGATAATCAAACAATCAATTCAATACATTAAACATGGAGTATCAATAATTCAAGAAACATTTACAATGGAAAGCGATAGTAACATTCATTAAAAGGATACGGGCTCACATGGAGCTATTCGTTCGTTCGTTCGTTCTCCAGACATTTCCCCTTATTCCTCCAATTATTTGAAAATTTCCTTTTTGAGAAGTAAACCCTCGTGCCTTCGTTCGTTCATTCATCCCCTTCCGGACGTTGACCGGACTCCACCCATCCGGACGTTGGCCGGACTCCACCCATCCGGACGTAGCCGGACTACAAGGTAATACTCGAATATACCAAATTCACCCAGGGTCACCATATCGCCCGACCGAGTCCGCTTCTGGCTCGAGTCGATCGGTGACGAAGGGCAGGGCCCAGTTCAGCCAAACGGCTTACATTCATGCGCAACTAGCATTTAATCATTTAATCATTGAAAATTTCACATTTATTTAGGTCGAGTGCGATAAAGTACACACTCGCCTAGAAAACTCGTTTTAACAATCATTAAAAGCACTTAACACATTATCAATCAATAATAACAAGCCAATAAGTCAAGGAAATATAACAAACAAAGAACACTCACCTAGTTATGCAAAATAACGTGCAAAATATCCTTCCGGATATTACCCTTAGTCACCAATGAAACCTAAGATTGAACAAGAGAACATATTACAGTTTATCGAGCAAAACATTTAAGGGGAAATGAAGAAACCCGACTAATTAGGAGTAAAACGTGTAAAGATAACTTTCAAGTAAAAATAGGGTTGTTTGGACCCAAGGATGAAAATAACTAGGGTTTCAAAATCAATCGCAAAACCAAGCTCAAAAGGCTTATAGAATTCCAACGGAAAACATTTGACTAACGACAAATCAAAAGACAAATAGATAGGCTAAGAAAATATTCTTTCGGAATCGTAAAGAATCGTTTGTATGACTAAAAGTCACTATATATTCAAGTAGAGGTTATATAACAAGGGTTTTGATGAAAATCATATGGAAAAGGATGACTCTTAAAACCGTACTTGAAAGTAGTTCACTTGTGGCCGATAAAACCCTAACTCATACTTCTATATTTTGGGTACAGAGTAAGTAAACATTTGGCGTTTCAAATTGAAGAGGTATCATGTTTTGGAATGGTAAAACGATCATAGTATTTGCCAAACGAAAATATACAAATTCAAATAGAAACTTAGTCCTTGAGCGAAAATTTGGGCAGCACGCCCTTTGTGTTTACCTAATTTTCCAGCCATTTTGGCTTCATTATTTTTCTCATTCAAGCCCAAGTTTATACACAACACAAATGCATTTCAATAGCCGTTCCATAGGCTCAAGACAATACAAGGACATAAATCAACTAATAACAAATGCGGAAATGAAGTTTACAAAAAAAAACAGATTTGATAGGGTTTTACGGAATGGGCACATCCGAGGCTACGCTTATCGGATTGAGGTGAAACTTATACCATTTCGAAGCTAAGAGAAAGGGATACAAGATTGAAGAAGGTCACTCAGTCCAGTTTGTAGTGCAACTAGGTCAAAAGATCAGTATACCAAACCAGCACCGTCAAAACAGGTTTACAAACCGCATTCTCGTTCAAATATCACAAGTCAGGCTCCCTAAGTCCAAATCAAGTGATTCCAAAGCCATCCGAAAAATAATATACAAGGCTACAATTCTTAAGAAGACATCAACAACTAAATCAGAAGCATTCCCAATCAAATTAACCAATTACAGAGGCAATTATCAAGTTCGGGTAGAAACAGGGCAGCAGGGGTAAATCGGTCTTTTCACAGGCTACGTTGCTCTGATTGAGTTGAAATTTTGTAGGCACCTATAAAATATCATTCTATACAACTTTTATGTTTTATTCCAAGCCTAATTCGGCCTCTAACTATGAGTAACAGTACCAGGCAGAACTGAAACATGAAATTCCAGAAATCTGGAAATTTTGGTTTTCAATTGAATTTTCTTCCTTTCCTTGTTCCAATCACTACCAAAGCCCCTTATATAATCTTATATACGACATATACTAACCATACAACAAGTTTAGGCAGAAAATCATCAAACCCTAACTTGCATATATCATCCAAAATCATCACAACAACTTGTATAACTTGTAGTCTAATCAAAACATGAGCTAGATAACATCTTAAACCAGAAATTAAAAGATAAAAGAACCATGATCAGATCTTATACCTCAAAACAAAGCTTGAAAGAGTGATACTTCACCACCTTTGGAAATTTTTAGTTCCCCTAGCTTCCCAAGCCCACAACTCACTCTTTAATCGGTTTAGAATTTTGATTCCTCACTTAGATGGTGCAAATCAAGAAGAAAATTGTTTTCTCTTGCTCCCCCTTTCTCTCTCTCTTGTCTCGGCCAAGCTCAAGGAAAAATGAAGAAGAAAGGCTGCTCTATGGTGATTAAAAGGCAAGAAGATTAGGATTAGTCTAAGCCACAAGTTTTGCCAACACTTGGATCAACCACAATCACAAAATTTTCTCTTTCTTCTCCTTGCACTTTTGGCCACAAATTTCGGTCAAAGGCAGCTGGAAATGAGGGGATATTTTGCTCAAATATCAATGAGCTCATGTGGTAAGAAAGTGGTGGTCCAGCGGTGCGTTCAATAGGTAGTGCGCGGTACACGTCGGTTCGCACCGTTTTTCCTTAAATCGCACGTATTAGGGTTTTTACTTCCTATTCACTAACCTTATATCATTGCTTCTAATCACATATTATTTCTCACCTAAAAGTCACTTTTAATCACCAAATTTGATCCTTGCTTCGTACCGAAAAATCATCCGGTGAAAAATCGCGAAAACCCTAATTTGCTCCAGTCTTGAAACCGAAAAGTGAAACCCTACTTTCTAGGTTCATTTGCACTTATTATGGAATTACTGGGTAGTAGGCTATAATAAATGAATAATTTCCAAATAAAAGGCATTTTTGAGAAAAATATAAGAAATTTGCGAGTCCTCACACTCTCTCCCCCTTAAAAGAATTTCGACCTCGAAATTCATACCTTCCGTCGCCTCGGAGGACCCCAGAACTCGGTGCTGATCTACGGCATAAACTTGTGTTGATACCTTTGTTCGGTTTCCTCTTTCATGAATTTGTTTCAGTTTGGTTCCTTCCACTTGTTGAGTACTACCCTCTCGTGGCTGTTTCTTCGGGCAATTGCTAAGTTGATGATTGCTACTCCCACAAATCAAACATTTTCCCCCTTTTCGCCAGCAATCATTCTCAGTGTGATTTGCCTTTCCACAGTATCCACAGGCCAATCGAGGAACTACTGTTGGATCTTCTCGAGAAATGTCCTTTGATCCGATCTGACTTCCTTTCATGGACCTTTCATCGGCTGCTCTTAATGTCCAAGGTGGGCGAGGTGAATGGTTCACTTTTTGCACTTTGGAGAGCAGTATCTTTTCTCCAGATTCCTCGGGTATACTGCTGGATGTATCTCTTTTCCGCGTTTGAAAGGCTTTTACTTGGGCTTTCACATCCTCAATTCTTTGGGCCTTCTCAAGAGCCTCTGTAAACGTATTAACTTGAATTGCCGCTAATGCCTCCTGGATTTCAAAATTTAGTCCTTGTATAAATCGCCTTATTCTCCGTCGCTCCGTTACCACCAATTCGGAAGCGAATTTAGACAGTCTAGTAAATTTGGTCTCATATTCAGCCACACTTAGGGTTCCCTGACGCAACCCAATAAATTCCTCATCCCTCCTTTCTTGGACTAAAGGTGGGAGATACTTTTCATTAAATTCCCTTACAAAGTTCGCCCATGTCCATACCGTCTGTTCTCTTTCCCACTTGGCCTTAATTACATTCCACCACGCGCGGGCTGGTCCTTCGAATTGAAATACAGCAAAATTTACTTGTCTTTGCTCCGTGTAATTCAAAGCCGCGAAGATATTAATCATTGCCTCCAACCACTGCTCAGCTATATCTGGATCAGGCACTCCTTGAAATTTCGGAGGTAGAAACTTTTGGAACCTCTCAAGAGCCTTATCCTCTCCGATCTCAGGATTCCGGGGTTGATTCACTGGCATTTGACCTTGTTGATCTACCAGTCGTGCCAGGATATTTGTCATTTGTTGCATCGCCGTCGCCATTTGATCTCCAGCCTCAACCCTCGGTCCCTGTTCTTGCTCGGCCACTGTCTCTCTTTCTTCTCTCGGTTCTTGAGCTTGCCTAGCTCCACGGCCACGACTAGCTCCACGTCCACGACTACGTCTCCCGTCCATATATATGTTTTCCCCCTCTCTTTTCTTTTCTTTTCCCCCAAAAAGGTAATTTAGTGAATAAACACAGTAAATTGACTACAGTAACAAATTCTAGCATTCCAAATACACAAATCAATATATACGCACATAACACGCCATATCAAGAAGACGGATAAGCAAATACACAAATACATATCAAGTTGGACAGATAACCATGTACACACAGGTATACTAACGTCATGTAGTAACAATATACAGGTAAATCAAAAGGAAAAGGTAAAGTCGTCCCAGTATCAGCCCGTCCGGTCTCTCACGTCACTTACTATCCAAACTAGATGTCCCTGACCTCTTGTGCTCATTCTAGTCAGACAAAGCCTGTTCATGTTCCCAAAATACAAGTCTCAAGTCCTTAGCAGCGCCGTAACTCTAGAGTACTCAGGCACGAGAATCCGAAATAAGATAATTCACATCTCGAGCTGCAGTCCCAAGAGTAAACTATCTACAATCGGAATTCCTACCTGACATACCTATCTATGGTCCTCAGATACCATGAGAAAGATTTAAGACCTATAACATTCGCAATTCATAGCTTCACTTAGTCCTTCATACTTATTCACCACTTAGTCCAGGGTCACTCCGCACAGAGACCACGCGAAGCAGCTATAGGTTTTATCCCTCAATCGCTTAACTTTCAAGTCAAATCGAATCCCACAGTCCGGCATCCTAAACTTCAAGCCCAGGATACACTACAGATATCTGAAGCCTAAGCTCTGATACCACCTGTGACGGCCCCACCTTTCCCTAGGGCGTACCCCAGGGTTCGGCGGACCGCCTGCCCAACTCTCGCCGGGACTCACTCATTCACTACAGTCCTCACTTAAAATCTGAATAAATCACAAGAATAAATAGGGCAACGATCCAGAACTTAAAGCGAAACTTATATACATTGCCATCCCCAAAAGGGAGTGTAAAGATCGAATATACAAAGGTTCTCAATCCTTCATACGTCCAGCCCGTGCCAAGCACTAGGCGAGAACCACTACAAAAGAAACAAAAGAACTAGACTGGCTAGTCTATGCTCTCATTCTGCTCGCCGTCCCCTGTTAAGGAAAACAAAACTAAAGGGGTGAGCTAAAAGCTCAGTGAGGTTCCGAACAGATAATCAAACAATCAATTCAATACATTAAACATGGAGTATCAATAATTCAAGAAACATTTACAATGGAAAGCGATAGTAACATTCATTAAAAGGATACGGGCTCACATGGAGCTATTCGTTCGTTCGTTCGTTCTCCAGACATTTCCCCTTATTCCTCCAATTATTTGAAAATTTCCTTTTTGAGAAGTAAACCCTCGTGCCTTCGTTCGTTCATTCATCCCCTTCCGGACGTTGACCGGACTCCACCCATCCGGACGTTGGCCGGACTCCACCCATCCGGACGTAGCCGGACTACAAGGTAATACTCGAATATACCAAATTCACCCAGGGTCACCATATCGCCCGACCGAGTCCGCTTCTGGCTCGAGTCGATCGGTGACGAAGGGCAGGGCCCAGTTCAGCCAAACGGCTTACATTCATGCGCAACTAGCATTTAATCATTTAATCATTGAAAATTTCACATTTATTTAGGTCGAGTGCGATAAAGTACACACTCGCCTAGAAAACTCGTTTTAACAATCATTAAAAGCACTTAACACATTATCAATCAATAATAACAAGCCAATAAGTCAAGGAAATATAACAAACAAAGAACACTCACCTAGTTATGCAAAATAACGTGCAAAATATCCTTCCGGATATTACCCTTAGTCACCAATGAAACCTAAGATTGAACAAGAGAACATATTACAGTTTATCGAGCAAAACATTTAAGGGGAAATGAAGAAACCCGACTAATTAGGAGTAAAACGTGTAAAGATAACTTTCAAGTAAAAATAGGGTTGTTTGGACCCAAGGATGAAAATAACTAGGGTTTCAAAATCAATCGCAAAACCAAGCTCAAAAGGCTTATAGAATTCCAACGGAAAACATTTGACTAACGACAAATCAAAAGACAAATAGATAGGCTAAGAAAATATTCTTTCGGAATCGTAAAGAATCGTTTGTATGACTAAAAGTCACTATATATTCAAGTAGAGGTTATATAACAAGGGTTTTGATGAAAATCATATGGAAAAGGAAGACTCTTAAAACCGTACTTGAAAGTAGTTCACTTGTGGCCGATAAAACCCTAACTCATACTTCTATATTTTGGGTACAGAGTAAGTAAACATTTGGCGTTTCAAATTGAAGAGGTATCATGTTTTGGAATGGTAAAACGATCATAGTATTTGCCAAACGAAAATATACAAATTCAAATAGAAACTTAGTCCTTGAGCGAAAATTTGGGCAGCACGCCCTTTGTGTTTACCTAATTTTCCAGCCATTTTGGCTTCATTATTTTTCTCATTCAAGCCCAAGTTTATACACAACACAAATGCATTTCAATAGCCGTTCCATAGGCTCAAGACAATACAAGGACATAAATCAACTAATAACAAATGCGGAAATGAAGTTTACAAAAAAAAACAGATTTGATAGGGTTTTGCGGAATGGGCACATCCGAGGCTACGCTTATCGGATTGAGGTGAAACTTATACCATTTCGAAGCTAAGAGAAAGGGATACAAGATTGAAGAAGGTCACTCAGTCCAGTTTGTAGTGCAACTAGGTCAAAAGATCAGTATACCAAACCAGCACCGTCAAAACAGGTTTACAAACCGCATTCTCGTTCAAATATCACAAGTCAGGCTCCCTAAGTCCAAATCAAGTGATTCCAAAGCCATCCGAAAACTAAGATACAAGGCTACAATTCTTAAGAAGACATCAACAACTAAATCAGAAGCATTCCCAATCAAATTAACCAATTACAGAGGCAATTATCAAGTTCGGGTAGAAACAGGGCAGCAGGGGTAAATCGGTCTTTTCACAGGCTACGTTGCTCTGATTGAGTTGAAATTTTGTAGGCACCTATAAAATATCATTCTATACAACTTTTATGTTTTATGCCAAGCCTAATTCGGCCTCTAACTATGAGTAACAGTACCGGGCAGAACTGAAACATGAAATTCCAGAAATCTGGAAATTTTGGTTTTCAATTGAATTTTCTTCCTTTCCTTGTTCCAATCACTACCAAAGCCCCTTATATAATCTTATATACAACATATACTAACCATACAACAAGTTTAGGCAGAAAATCATCAAACCCTAACTTGCATATATCATCCAAAATCATCACAACAACTTGTATAACTTGTAGTCTAATCAAAACATGAGCTAGATAACATCTTAAACCAGAAATTAAAAGAACAAGAACCATGATCAGATCTTATACCTCAAAACAAAGCTTGAAAGAGTGATACTTCACCACCTTTGGAAATTTTTAGTTCCCCTAGCTTCCCAAGCCCACAACTCACTCTTTAATCGGTTTAGAATTTTGATTCCTCACTTAGATGGTGCAAATCAAGAAGAAAATTGTTTTCTCTTGCTCCCCCTTTCTCTCTCTCTTGTCTCGGCCAAGCTCAAGGAAAAATGAAGAAGAAAGGCTGCTCTATGGTGATTAAAAGGCAAGAAGATTAGGATTAGTCTAAGCCACAAGTTTTGCCAACACTTGGATCAACCACAATCACAAAATTTTTTCTTTCTTCTCCTTGCACTTTTGGCCACAAATTTCGGTCAAAGGCAGCTGGAAATGAGGGGATATTTTGCTCAAATATCAATGAGCTCATGTGGTAAGAAAGTGGTGGTCCAGCGGTGCGTTCAATAGGTAGTGCGCGGTACACGTTGGTTCGCACCGTTTTTCCTTAAATCGCACGTATTAGGGTTTTTACTTCCTATTCACTAACCTTATATCATTGCTTCTAATCACATATTATTTCTCACCTAAAAGTCACTTTTAATCACCAAATTTGATCCTTGCTTCGTACCGAAAAATCATCCGGTGAAAAATCGTGAAAACCCTAATTTGCTCCAGTCTTGAAACCGAAAAGTGAAACCCTACTTTCTAGGTTCATTTGCACTTATTATGGAATTACTGGGTAGTAGGCTATAATAAATGAATAATTTCCAAATAAAAGGCATTTTTGAGAAAAATATAAGAAATTTGCGAGTCCTCACACTCTCTCCCCCTTAAAAGAATTTCGACCTCGAAATTCATACCTTCCGTCGCCTCGGAGGACCCCAGAACTCGGTGCTGATCTACGGCATAAACTTGTGTTGATACCTTTGTTCGGTTTCCTCTTTCATGAATTTGTTTCAGTTTGGTTCCTTCCACTTGTTGAGTACTACCCTCTCGTGGCTGTTTCTTCGGGCAGTTGCTAAGTTGATGATTGCTACTCCCACAAATCAAACATTTTCCCCCTTTTCGCCAGCAATCATTCTCAGTGTGATTTGCCTTTCCACAGTATCCACAGGCCAATCGAGGAACTACTGTTGGATCTTCTCGAGAAATGTCCTTTGATCCGATCTGACTTCCTTTCATGGACCTTTCATCGACTGCTCTTAATGTCCAAGGTGGGCGAGGTGAATGGTTCACTTTTTGCACTTTGGAGAGCAGTATCTTTTCTCCAGATTCCTCGGGTATACTGCTGGATGTATCTCTTTTCCGCGTTTGAAAGGCTTTTACTTGGGCTTTCACATCCTCAATTCTTTGGGCCTTCTCAAGAGCCTCTGTAAACGTATTAACTTGAACTGCCGCTAATGCCTCCTGGATTTCGAAATTTAGTCCTTGTATAAATCGTCTTATTCTCCGTCGCTCCGTTACCACCAATTCGGAAGCGAATTTAGACAGTCTAGTAAATTTGGTCTCATATTCAGCCACACTTAGGGTTCCCTGACGCAACCCAATAAATTCGTCATCCCTCCTTTCTTGGACTAAAGGTGGGAGATACTTTTCATTAAATTCCCTTACAAAGTTCGCCCATGTCCATACCGTCTGTTCTCTTTCCCACTTGGCCTTAATTACATTCCACCACGCGCGGGCTGGTCCTTCGAATTGAAATACAGCAAAATTTACTTGTCTTTGCTCCGTGTAATTCAAAGCCGCGAAGATATTAATCATTGCCTCCAACCACTGCTCAGCTATATCTGGATCAGGCACTCCTTGAAATTTCGGAGGTAGAAACTTTTGGAACCTCTCAAGAGCCTTATCCTCTCCGATCTCAGGATTCCGGGGTTGATTCACTGGCATTTGACCTTTTTGATCTACCAGTCGTGCCAGGATATTTGTCATTTGTTGCATCGCCGTCGCCATTTGATCTCCAGCCTCAACCCTCGGTCCCTGTTCTTGCTCGGCCACTGTTTCTCTTTCTTCTCTCGGTTCTTGAGCTTGCCTAGCTCCACGGCCACGACTAGCTCCACGTCCACGACTACGTCTCCCGTCCATATATATGTTTTCCCCCTCTCTTTTCTTTTCTTTTCCCCCAAAAAGGTAATTTAGTGAATAAACACAGTAAATTGACTACAGTAACAAATTCTAGCATTCCAAATACACAAATCAATATATACGCACATAACACGCCATATCAAGAAGACGGATAAGCAAATACACAAATACATATCAAGTTGGACAGATAACCATGTACACACAGGTATACTAACGTCATGTAGTAACAATATACAGGTAAATCAAAAGGAAAAGGTAAAGTCGTCCCAGTATCAGCCCGTCCGGTCTCTCACGTCACTTACTATCCAAACTAGATGTCCCTGACCTCTTGTGCTCATTCTAGTCAGACAAAGCCTGTTCATGTTCCCAAAATACAAGTCTCAAGTCCTTAGCAGCGCCGTAACTCTAGAGTACTCAGGCACGAGAATCCGAAATAAGATAATTCACATCTCGAGCTGCAGTCCCAAGAGTAAACTATCTACAATCGGAATTCCTACCTGACATACCTATCTATGGTCCTCAGATACCATGAGAAAGATTTAAGACCTATAACATTCGCAATTCATAGCTTCACTTAGTCCTTCAAACTTATTCACCACTTAGTCCAGGGTCACTCCGCACCGAGACCACGCGAAGCAGCTATAGGTTTTATCCCTCAATCGCTTAACTTTCAAGTCAAATCGAATCCCACAGTCCGTCATCCTAAACTTCAAGCCCAGGATACACTACAGATATCTGAAGCCTAAGCTCTGATACCACCTGTGACGGCCCCACCTTTCCCTAGGGCGTACCCCAGGGTTCGGCGGACCGCCTGCCCAACTCTCGCCGGGACTCACTCATTCACTACAGTCCTCACTTAAAATCTGAATAAATCACAAGAATAAATAGGGCAACGATCCAGAACTTAAAGCGAAACTTATATACATTGCCATCCCCAAAAGGGAGTGTAAAGATCGAATATACAAAGGTTCTCAATCCTTCATACGTCCAGCCCGTGCCAAGCACTAGGCGAGAACCACTACAAAAGAAACAAAAGAACTAGACTGGCTAGTCTATGCTCTCATTCTGCTCGCCGTCCCCTGTTAAGGAAAACAAAACTAAAGGGGTGAGCTAAAAGCTCAGTGAGGTTCCGAACAGATAATCAAACAATCAATTCAATACATTAAACATGGAGTATCAATAATTCAAGAAACATTTACAATGGAAAGCGATAGTAACATTCATTAAAAGGATACGGGCTCACATGGAGCTATTCGTTCGTTCGTTCGTTCTCCAGACATTTCCCCTTATTCCTCCAATTATTTGAAAATTTCCTTTTTGAGAAGTAAACCCTCGTGCCTTCGTTCGTTCATTCATCCCCTTCCGGACGTTGACCGGACTCCACCCATCCGGACGTTGGCCGGACTCCACCCATCCGGACGTAGCCGGACTACAAGGTAATACTCGAATATACCAAATTCACCCAGGGTCACCATATCGCCCGACCGAGTCCGCTTCTGGCTCGAGTCGATCGGTGACGAAGGGCAGGGCCCAGTTCAGCCAAACGGCTTACATTCATGCGCAACTAGCATTTAATCATTTAATCATTGAAAATTTCACATTTATTTAGGTCGAGTGCGATAAAGTACACACTCGCCTAGAAAACTCGTTTTAACAATCATTAAAAGCACTTAACACATTATCAATCAATAATAACAAGCCAATAAGTCAAGGAAATATAACAAACAAAGAACACTCACCTAGTTATGCAAAATAACGTGCAAAATATCCTTCCGGATATTACCCTTAGTCACCAATGAAACCTAAGATTGAACAAGAGAACATATTACAGTTTATCGAGCAAAACATTTAAGGGGAAATGAAGAAACCCGACTAATTAGGAGTAAAACGTGTAAAGATAACTTTCAAGTAAAAATAGGGTTGTTTGGACCCAAGGATGAAAATAACTAGGGTTTCAAAATCAATCGCAAAACCAAGCTCAAAAGGCTTATAGAATTCCAACGGAAAACATTTGACTAACGACAAATCAAAAGACAAATAGATAGGCTAAGAAAATATTCTTTCGGAATCGTAAAGAATCGTTTGTATGACTAAAAGTCACTATATATTCAAGTAGAGGTTATATAACAAGGGTTTTGATGAAAATCATATGGAAAAGGAAGACTCTTAAAACCGTACTTGAAAGTAGTTCACTTGTGGCCGATAAAACCCTAACTCATACTTCTATATTTTGGGTACAGAGTAAGTAAACATTTGGCGTTTCAAATTGAAGAGGTATCATGTTTTGGAATGGTAAAACGATCATAGTATTTGCCAAACGAAAATATACAAATTCAAATAGAAATTTAGTCCTTGAGCGAAAATTTGGGCAGCACGCCCTTTGTGTTTACCTAATTTTCCAGCCATTTTGGCTTCATTATTTTTCTCATTCAAGCCCAAGTTTATACACAACACAAATGCATTTCAATAGCCGTTCCATAGGCTCAAGACAATACAAGGACATAAATCAACTAATAACAAATGCGGAAATGAAGTTTACAAAAAAAAACAGATTTGATAGGGTTTTACGGAATGGGCACATCCGAGGCTACGCTTATCGGATTGAGGTGAAACTTATACCATTTCGAAGCTAAGAGAAAGGGATACAAGATTGAAGAAGGTCACTCAGTCCAGTTTGTAGTGCAACTAGGTCAAAAGATCAGTATACCAAACCAGCACCGTCAAAACAGGTTTACAAACCGCATTCTCGTTCAAATATCACAAGTCAGGCTCCCTAAGTCCAAATCAAGTGATTCCAAAGCCATCCGAAAACTAAGATACAAGGCTACAATTCTTAAGAAGACATCAACAACTAAATCAGAAGCATTCCCAATCAAATTAACCAATTACAGAGGCAATTATCAAGTTCGGGTAGAAACAGGGCAGCAGGGGTAAATCGGTCTTTTCACAGGCTACGTTGCTCTGATTGAGTTGAAATTTTGTAGGCACCTATAAAATATCATTCTATACAACTTTTATGTTTTATGCCAAGCCTAATTCGGCCTCTAACTATGAGTAACAGTACCGGGCAGAACTGAAACATGAAATTCCAGAAATCTGGAAATTTTGGTTTTCAATTGAATTTTCTTCCTTTCCTTGTTCCAATCACTACCAAAGCCCCTTATATAATCTTATATACAACATATACTAACCATACAACAAGTTTAGGCAGAAAATCATCAAACCCTAACTTGCATATATCATCCAAAATCATCACAACAACTTGTATAACTTGTAGTCTAATCAAAACATGAGCTAGATAACATCTTAAACCAGAAATTAAAAGAACAAGAACCATGATCAGATCTTATACCTCAAAACAAAGCTTGAAAGAGTGATACTTCACCACCTTTGGAAATTTTTAGTTCCCCTAGCTTCCCAAGCCCACAACTCACTCTTTAATCGGTTTAGAATTTTGATTCCTCACTTAGATGGTGCAAATCAAGAAGAAAATTGTTTTCTCTTGCTCCCCCTTTCTCTCTCTCTTGTCTCGGCCAAGCTCAAGGAAAAATGAAGAAGAAAGGCTGCTCTATGGTGATTAAAAGGCAAGAAGATTAGGATTAGTCTAAGCCACAAGTTTTGCCAACACTTGGATCAACCACAATCACAAAATTTTTTCTTTCTTCTCCTTGCACTTTTGGCCACAAATTTCGGTCAAAGGCAGCTGGAAATGAGGGGATATTTTGCTCAAATATCAATGAGCTCATGTGGTAAGAAAGTGGTGGTCCAGCGGTGCGTTCAATAGGTAGTGCGCGGTACACGTTGGTTCGCACCGTTTTTCCTTAAATCGCACGTATTAGGGTTTTTACTTCCTATTCACTAACCTTATATCATTGCTTCTAATCACATATTATTTCTCACCTAAAAGTCACTTTTAATCACCAAATTTGATCCTTGCTTCGTACCGAAAAATCATCCGGTGAAAAATCGTGAAAACCCTAATTTGCTCCAGTCTTGAAACCGAAAAGTGAAACCCTACTTTCTAGGTTCATTTGCACTTATTATGGAATTACTGGGTAGTAGGCTATAATAAATGAATAATTTCCAAATAAAAGGCATTTTTGAGAAAAATATAAGAAATTTGCGAGTCCTCACACTCTCTCCCCCTTAAAAGAATTTCGACCTCGAAATTCATACCTTCCGTCGCCTCGGAGGACCCCAGAACTCGGTGCTGATCTACGGCATAAACTTGTGTTGATACCTTTGTTCGGTTTCCTCTTTC
Organism: Coffea arabica; assembly: GCF_036785885.1. Taxonomy (NCBI): domain Eukaryota; kingdom Viridiplantae; phylum Streptophyta; class Magnoliopsida; order Gentianales; family Rubiaceae; genus Coffea; species Coffea arabica. The sequence continues at coordinate 21,767,494 of NC_092311.1, read as the reverse complement.
ATGAATTTGTTTCAGTTTGGTTCCTTCCACTTGTTGAGTACTACCCTCTCGTGGCTGTTTCTTCGGGCAGTTGCTAAGTTGATGATTGCTACTCCCACAAATCAAACATTTTCCCCCTTTTCGCCAGCAATCATTCTCAGTGTGATTTGCCTTTCCACAGTATCCACAGGCCAATCGAGGAACTACTGTTGGATCTTCTCGAGAAATGTCCTTTGATCCGATCTGACTTCCTTTCATGGACCTTTCATCGACTGCTCTTAATGTCCAAGGTGGGCGAGGTGAATGGTTCACTTTTTGCACTTTGGAGAGCAGTATCTTTTCTCCAGATTCCTCGGGTATACTGCTGGATGTATCTCTTTTCCGCGTTTGAAAGGCTTTTACTTGGGCTTTCACATCCTCAATTCTTTGGGCCTTCTCAAGAGCCTCTGTAAACGTATTAACTTGAACTGCCGCTAATGCCTCCTGGATTTCGAAATTTAGTCCTTGTATAAATCGTCTTATTCTCCGTCGCTCCGTTACCACCAATTCGGAAGCGAATTTAGACAGTCTAGTAAATTTGGTCTCATATTCAGCCACACTTAGGGTTCCCTGACGCAACCCAATAAATTCGTCATCCCTCCTTTCTTGGACTAAAGGTGGGAGATACTTTTCATTAAATTCCCTTACAAAGTTCGCCCATGTCCATACCGTCTGTTCTCTTTCCCACTTGGCCTTAATTACATTCCACCACGCGCGGGCTGGTCCTTCGAATTGAAATACAGCAAAATTTACTTGTCTTTGCTCCGTGTAATTCAAAGCCGCGAAGATATTAATCATTGCCTCCAACCACTGCTCAGCTATATCTGGATCAGGCACTCCTTGAAATTTCGGAGGTAGAAACTTTTGGAACCTCTCAAGAGCCTTATCCTCTCCGATCTCAGGATTCCGGGGTTGATTCACTGGCATTTGACCTTTTTGATCTACCAGTCGTGCCAGGATATTTGTCATTTGTTGCATCGCCGTCGCCATTTGATCTCCAGCCTCAACCCTCGGTCCCTGTTCTTGCTCGGCCACTGTTTCTCTTTCTTCTCTCGGTTCTTGAGCTTGCCTAGCTCCACGGCCACGACTAGCTCCACGTCCACGACTACGTCTCCCGTCCATATATATGTTTTCCCCCTCTCTTTTCTTTTCTTTTCCCCCAAAAAGGTAATTTAGTGAATAAACACAGTAAATTGACTACAGTAACAAATTCTAGCATTCCAAATACACAAATCAATATATACGCACATAACACGCCATATCAAGAAGACGGATAAGCAAATACACAAATACATATCAAGTTGGACAGATAACCATGTACACACAGGTATACTAACGTCATGTAGTAACAATATACAGGTAAATCAAAAGGAAAAGGTAAAGTCGTCCCAGTATCAGCCCGTCCGGTCTCTCACGTCACTTACTATCCAAACTAGATGTCCCTGACCTCTTGTGCTCATTCTAGTCAGACAAAGCCTGTTCATGTTCCCAAAATACAAGTCTCAAGTCCTTAGCAGCGCCGTAACTCTAGAGTACTCAGGCACGAGAATCCGAAATAAGATAATTCACATCTCGAGCTGCAGTCCCAAGAGTAAACTATCTACAATCGGAATTCCTACCTGACATACCTATCTATGGTCCTCAGATACCATGAGAAAGATTTAAGACCTATAACATTCGCAATTCATAGCTTCACTTAGTCCTTCAAACTTATTCACCACTTAGTCCAGGGTCACTCCGCACCGAGACCACGCGAAGCAGCTATAGGTTTTATCCCTCAATCGCTTAACTTTCAAGTCAAATCGAATCCCACAGTCCGTCATCCTAAACTTCAAGCCCAGGATACACTACAGATATCTGAAGCCTAAGCTCTGATACCACCTGTGACGGCCCCACCTTTCCCTAGGGCGTACCCCAGGGTTCGGCGGACCGCCTGCCCAACTCTCGCCGGGACTCACTCATTCACTACAGTCCTCACTTAAAATCTGAATAAATCACAAGAATAAATAGGGCAACGATCCAGAACTTAAAGCGAAACTTATATACATTGCCATCCCCAAAAGGGAGTGTAAAGATCGAATATACAAAGGTTCTCAATCCTTCATACGTCCAGCCCGTGCCAAGCACTAGGCGAGAACCACTACAAAAGAAACAAAAGAACTAGACTGGCTAGTCTATGCTCTCATTCTGCTCGCCGTCCCCTGTTAAGGAAAACAAAACTAAAGGGGTGAGCTAAAAGCTCAGTGAGGTTCCGAACAGATAATCAAACAATCAATTCAATACATTAAACATGGAGTATCAATAATTCAAGAAACATTTACAATGGAAAGCGATAGTAACATTCATTAAAAGGATACGGGCTCACATGGAGCTATTCGTTCGTTCGTTCGTTCTCCAGACATTTCCCCTTATTCCTCCAATTATTTGAAAATTTCCTTTTTGAGAAGTAAACCCTCGTGCCTTCGTTCGTTCATTCATCCCCTTCCGGACGTTGACCGGACTCCACCCATCCGGACGTTGGCCGGACTCCACCCATCCGGACGTAGCCGGACTACAAGGTAATACTCGAATATACCAAATTCACCCAGGGTCACCATATCGCCCGACCGAGTCCGCTTCTGGCTCGAGTCGATCGGTGACGAAGGGCAGGGCCCAGTTCAGCCAAACGGCTTACATTCATGCGCAACTAGCATTTAATCATTTAATCATTGAAAATTTCACATTTATTTAGGTCGAGTGCGATAAAGTACACACTCGCCTAGAAAACTCGTTTTAACAATCATTAAAAGCACTTAACACATTATCAATCAATAATAACAAGCCAATAAGTCAAGGAAATATAACAAACAAAGAACACTCACCTAGTTATGCAAAATAACGTGCAAAATATCCTTCCGGATATTACCCTTAGTCACCAATGAAACCTAAGATTGAACAAGAGAACATATTACAGTTTATCGAGCAAAACATTTAAGGGGAAATGAAGAAACCCGACTAATTAGGAGTAAAACGTGTAAAGATAACTTTCAAGTAAAAATAGGGTTGTTTGGACCCAAGGATGAAAATAACTAGGGTTTCAAAATCAATCGCAAAACCAAGCTCAAAAGGCTTATAGAATTCCAACGGAAAACATTTGACTAACGACAAATCAAAAGACAAATAGATAGGCTAAGAAAATATTCTTTCGGAATCGTAAAGAATCGTTTGTATGACTAAAAGTCACTATATATTCAAGTAGAGGTTATATAACAAGGGTTTTGATGAAAATCATATGGAAAAGGAAGACTCTTAAAACCGTACTTGAAAGTAGTTCACTTGTGGCCGATAAAACCCTAACTCATACTTCTATATTTTGGGTACAGAGTAAGTAAACATTTGGCGTTTCAAATTGAAGAGGTATCATGTTTTGGAATGGTAAAACGATCATAGTATTTGCCAAACGAAAATATACAAATTCAAATAGAAATTTAGTCCTTGAGCGAAAATTTGGGCAGCACGCCCTTTGTGTTTACCTAATTTTCCAGCCATTTTGGCTTCATTATTTTTCTCATTCAAGCCCAAGTTTATACACAACACAAATGCATTTCAATAGCCGTTCCATAGGCTCAAGACAATACAAGGACATAAATCAACTAATAACAAATGCGGAAATGAAGTTTACAAAAAAAAACAGATTTGATAGGGTTTTACGGAATGGGCACATCCGAGGCTACGCTTATCGGATTGAGGTGAAACTTATACCATTTCGAAGCTAAGAGAAAGGGATACAAGATTGAAGAAGGTCACTCAGTCCAGTTTGTAGTGCAACTAGGTCAAAAGATCAGTATACCAAACCAGCACCGTCAAAACAGGTTTACAAACCGCATTCTCGTTCAAATATCACAAGTCAGGCTCCCTAAGTCCAAATCAAGTGATTCCAAAGCCATCCGAAAACTAAGATACAAGGCTACAATTCTTAAGAAGACATCAACAACTAAATCAGAAGCATTCCCAATCAAATTAACCAATTACAGAGGCAATTATCAAGTTCGGGTAGAAACAGGGCAGCAGGGGTAAATCGGTCTTTTCACAGGCTACGTTGCTCTGATTGAGTTGAAATTTTGTAGGCACCTATAAAATATCATTCTATACAACTTTTATGTTTTATGCCAAGCCTAATTCGGCCTCTAACTATGAGTAACAGTACCGGGCAGAACTGAAACATGAAATTCCAGAAATCTGGAAATTTTGGTTTTCAATTGAATTTTCTTCCTTTCCTTGTTCCAATCACTACCAAAGCCCCTTATATAATCTTATATACAACATATACTAACCATACAACAAGTTTAGGCAGAAAATCATCAAACCCTAACTTGCATATATCATCCAAAATCATCACAACAACTTGTATAACTTGTAGTCTAATCAAAACATGAGCTAGATAACATCTTAAACCAGAAATTAAAAGAACAAGAACCATGATCAGATCTTATACCTCAAAACAAAGCTTGAAAGAGTGATACTTCACCACCTTTGGAAATTTTTAGTTCCCCTAGCTTCCCAAGCCCACAACTCACTCTTTAATCGGTTTAGAATTTTGATTCCTCACTTAGATGGTGCAAATCAAGAAGAAAATTGTTTTCTCTTGCTCCCCCTTTCTCTCTCTCTTGTCTCGGCCAAGCTCAAGGAAAAATGAAGAAGAAAGGCTGCTCTATGGTGATTAAAAGGCAAGAAGATTAGGATTAGTCTAAGCCACAAGTTTTGCCAACACTTGGATCAACCACAATCACAAAATTTTTTCTTTCTTCTCCTTGCACTTTTGGCCACAAATTTCGGTCAAAGGCAGCTGGAAATGAGGGGATATTTTGCTCAAATATCAATGAGCTCATGTGGTAAGAAAGTGGTGGTCCAGCGGTGCGTTCAATAGGTAGTGCGCGGTACACGTTGGTTCGCACCGTTTTTCCTTAAATCGCACGTATTAGGGTTTTTACTTCCTATTCACTAACCTTATATCATTGCTTCTAATCACATATTATTTCTCACCTAAAAGTCACTTTTAATCACCAAATTTGATCCTTGCTTCGTACCGAAAAATCATCCGGTGAAAAATCGTGAAAACCCTAATTTGCTCCAGTCTTGAAACCGAAAAGTGAAACCCTACTTTCTAGGTTCATTTGCACTTATTATGGAATTACTGGGTAGTAGGCTATAATAAATGAATAATTTCCAAATAAAAGGCATTTTTGAGAAAAATATAAGAAATTTGCGAGTCCTCACACTCTCTCCCCCTTAAAAGAATTTCGACCTCGAAATTCATACCTTCCGTCGCCTCGGAGGACCCCAGAACTCGGTGCTGATCTACGGCATAAACTTGTGTTGATACCTTTGTTCGGTTTCCTCTTTCATGAATTTGTTTCAGTTTGGTTCCTTCCACTTGTTGAGTACTACCCTCTCGTGGCTGTTTCTTCGGGCAGTTGCTAAGTTGATGATTGCTACTCCCACAAATCAAACATTTTCCCCCTTTTCGCCAGCAATCATTCTCAGTGTGATTTGCCTTTCCACAGTATCCACAGGCCAATCGAGGAACTACTGTTGGATCTTCTCGAGAAATGTCCTTTGATCCGATCTGACTTCCTTTCATGGACCTTTCATCGACTGCTCTTAATGTCCAAGGTGGGCGAGGTGAATGGTTCACTTTTTGCACTTTGGAGAGCAGTATCTTTTCTCCAGATTCCTCGGGTATACTGCTGGATGTATCTCTTTTCCGCGTTTGAAAGGCTTTTACTTGGGCTTTCACATCCTCAATTCTTTGGGCCTTCTCAAGAGCCTCTGTAAACGTATTAACTTGAACTGCCGCTAATGCCTCCTGGATTTCGAAATTTAGTCCTTGTATAAATCGTCTTATTCTCCGTCGCTCCGTTACCACCAATTCGGAAGCGAATTTAGACAGTCTAGTAAATTTGGTCTCATATTCAGCCACACTTAGGGTTCCCTGACGCAACCCAATAAATTCGTCATCCCTCCTTTCTTGGACTAAAGGTGGGAGATACTTTTCATTAAATTCCCTTACAAAGTTCGCCCATGTCCATACCGTCTGTTCTCTTTCCCACTTGGCCTTAATTACATTCCACCACGCGCGGGCTGGTCCTTCGAATTGAAATACAGCAAAATTTACTTGTCTTTGCTCCGTGTAATTCAAAGCCGCGAAGATATTAATCATTGCCTCCAACCACTGCTCAGCTATATCTGGATCAGGCACTCCTTGAAATTTCGGAGGTAGAAACTTTTGGAACCTCTCAAGAGCCTTATCCTCTCCGATCTCAGGATTCCGGGGTTGATTCACTGGCATTTGACCTTGTTGATCTACCAGTCGTGCCAGGATATTTGTCATTTGTTGCATCGCCGTCGCCATTTGATCTCCAGCCTCAACCCTCGGTCCCTGTTCTTGCTCGGCCACTGTTTCTCTTTCTTCTCTCGGTTCTTGAGCTTGCCTAGCTCCACGGCCACGACTAGCTCCACGTCCACGACTACGTCTCCCGTCCATATATATGTTTTCCCCCTCTCTTTTCTTTTCTTTTCCCCCAAAAAGGTAATTTAGTGAATAAACACAGTAAATTGACTACAGTAACAAATTCTAGCATTCCAAATACACAAATCAATATATACGCACATAACACGCCATATCAAGAAGACGGATAAGCAAATACACAAATACATATCAAGTTGGACAGATAACCATGTACACACAGGTATACTAACGTCATGTAGTAACAATATACAGGTAAATCAAAAGGAAAAGGTAAAGTCGTCCCAGTATCAGCCCGTCCGGTCTCTCACGTCACTTACTATCCAAACTAGATGTCCCTGACCTCTTGTGCTCATTCTAGTCAGACAAAGCCTGTTCATGTTCCCAAAATACAAGTCTCAAGTCCTTAGCAGCGCCGTAACTCTAGAGTACTCAGGCACGAGAATCCGAAATAAGATAATTCACATCTCGAGCTGCAGTCCCAAGAGTAAACTATCTACAATCGGAATTCCTACCTGACATACCTATCTATGGTCCTCAGATACCATGAGAAAGATTTAAGACCTATAACATTCGCAATTCATAGCTTCACTTAGTCCTTCAAACTTATTCACCACTTAGTCCAGGGTCACTCCGCACCGAGACCACGCGAAGCAGCTATAGGTTTTATCCCTCAATCGCTTAACTTTCAAGTCAAATCGAATCCCACAGTCCGGCATCCTAAACTTCAAGCCCAGGATACACTACAGATATCTGAAGCCTAAGCTCTGATACCACCTGTGACGGCCCCACCTTTCCCTAGGGCGTACCCCAGGGTTCGGCGGACCGCCTGCCCAACTCTCGCCGGGACTCACTCATTCACTACAGTCCTCACTTAAAATCTGAATAAATCACAAGAATAAATAGGGCAACGATCCAGAACTTAAAGCGAAACTTATATACATTGCCATCCCCAAAAGGGAGTGTAAAGATCGAATATACAAAGGTTCTCAATCCTTCATACGTCCAGCCCGTGCCAAGCACTAGGCGAGAACCACTACAAAAGAAACAAAAGAACTAGACTGGCTAGTCTATGCTCTCATTCTGCTCGCCGTCCCCTGTTAAGGAAAACAAAACTAAAGGGGTGAGCTAAAAGCTCAGTGAGGTTCCGAACAGATAATCAAACAATCAATTCAATACATTAAACATGGAGTATCAATAATTCAAGAAACATTTACAATGGAAAGCGATAGTAACATTCATTAAAAGGATACGGGCTCACATGGAGCTATTCGTTCGTTCGTTCGTTCTCCAGACATTTCCCCTTATTCCTCCAATTATTTGAAAATTTCCTTTTTGAGAAGTAAACCCTCGTGCCTTCGTTCGTTCATTCATCCCCTTCCGGACGTTGACCGGACTCCACCCATCCGGACGTTGGCCGGACTCCACCCATCCGGACGTAGCCGGACTACAAGGTAATACTCGAATATACCAAATTCACCCAGGGTCACCATATCGCCCGACCGAGTCCGCTTCTGGCTCGAGTCGATCGGTGACGAAGGGCAGGGCCCAGTTCAGCCAAACGGCTTACATTCATGCGCAACTAGCATTTAATCATTTAATCATTGAAAATTTCACATTTATTTAGGTCGAGTGCGATAAAGTACACACTCGCCTAGAAAACTCGTTTTAACAATCATTAAAAGCACTTAACACATTATCAATCAATAATAACAAGCCAATAAGTCAAGGAAATATAACAAACAAAGAACACTCACCTAGTTATGCAAAATAACGTGCAAAATATCCTTCCGGATATTACCCTTAGTCACCAATGAAACCTAAGATTGAACAAGAGAACATATTACAGTTTATCGAGCAAAACATTTAAGGGGAAATGAAGAAACCCGACTAATTAGGAGTAAAACGTGTAAAGATAACTTTCAAGTAAAAATAGGGTTGTTTGGACCCAAGGATGAAAATAACTAGGGTTTCAAAATCAATCGCAAAACCAAGCTCAAAAGGCTTATAGAATTCCAACGGAAAACATTTGACTAACGACAAATCAAAAGACAAATAGATAGGCTAAGAAAATATTCTTTCGGAATCGTAAAGAATCGTTTGTATGACTAAAAGTCACTATATATTCAAGTAGAGGTTATATAACAAGGGTTTTGATGAAAATCATATGGAAAAGGAAGACTCTTAAAACCGTACTTGAAAGTAGTTCACTTGTGGCCGATAAAACCCTAACTCATACTTCTATATTTTGGGTACAGAGTAAGTAAACATTTGGCGTTTCAAATTGAAGAGGTATCATGTTTTGGAATGGTAAAACGATCATAGTATTTGCCAAACGAAAATATACAAATTCAAATAGAAACTTAGTCCTTGAGCGAAAATTTGGGCAGCACGCCCTTTGTGTTTACCTAATTTTCCAGCCATTTTGGCTTCATTATTTTTCTCATTCAAGCCCAAGTTTATACACAACACAAATGCATTTCAATAGCCGTTCCATAGGCTCAAGACAATACAAGGACATAAATCAACTAATAACAAATGCGGAAATGAAGTTTACAAAAAAAAACAGATTTGATAGGGTTTTGCGGAATGGGCACATCCGAGGCTACGCTTATCGGATTGAGGTGAAACTTATACCATTTCGAAGCTAAGAGAAAGGGATACAAGATTGAAGAAGGTCACTCAGTCCAGTTTGTAGTGCAACTAGGTCAAAAGATCAGTATACCAAACCAGCACCGTCAAAACAGGTTTACAAACCGCATTCTCGTTCAAATATCACAAGTCAGGCTCCCTAAGTCCAAATCAAGTGATTCCAAAGCCATCCGAAAACTAAGATACAAGGCTACAATTCTTAAGAAGACATCAACAACTAAATCAGAAGCATTCCCAATCAAATTAACCAATTACAGAGGCAATTATCAAGTTCGGGTAGAAACAGGGCAGCAGGGGTAAATCGGTCTTTTCACAGGCTACGTTGCTCTGATTGAGTTGAAATTTTGTAGGCACCTATAAAATATCATTCTATACAACTTTTATGTTTTATGCCAAGCCTAATTCGGCCTCTAACTATGAGTAACAGTACCGGGCAGAACTGAAACATGAAATTCCAGAAATCTGGAAATTTTGGTTTTCAATTGAATTTTCTTCCTTTCCTTGTTCCAATCACTACCAAAGCCCCTTATATAATCTTATATACAACATATACTAACCATACAACAAGTTTAGGCAGAAAATCATCAAACCCTAACTTGCATATATCATCCAAAATCATCACAACAACTTGTATAACTTGTAGTCTAATCAAAACATGAGCTAGATAACATCTTAAACCAGAAATTAAAAGAACAAGAACCATGATCAGATCTTATACCTCAAAACAAAGCTTGAAAGAGTGATACTTCACCACCTTTGGAAATTTTTAGTTCCCCTAGCTTCCCAAGCCCACAACTCACTCTTTAATCGGTTTAGAATTTTGATTCCTCACTTAGATGGTGCAAATCAAGAAGAAAATTGTTTTCTCTTGCTCCCCCTTTCTCTCTCTCTTGTCTCGGCCAAGCTCAAGGAAAAATGAAGAAGAAAGGCTGCTCTATGGTGATTAAAAGGCAAGAAGATTAGGATTAGTCTAAGCCACAAGTTTTGCCAACACTTGGATCAACCACAATCACAAAATTTTCTCTTTCTTCTCCTTGCACTTTTGGCCACAAATTTCGGTCAAAGGCAGCTGGAAATGAGGGGATATTTTGCTCAAATATCAATGAGCTCATGTGGTAAGAAAGTGGTGGTCCAGCGGTGCGTTCAATAGGTAGTGCGCGGTACACGTCGGTTCGCACCGTTTTTCCTTAAATCGCACGTATTAGGGTTTTTACTTCCTATTCACTAACCTTATATCATTGCTTCTAATCACATATTATTTCTCACCTAAAAGTCACTTTTAATCACCAAATTTGATCCTTGCTTCGTACCGAAAAATCATCCGGTGAAAAATCGTGAAAACCCTAATTTGCTCCAGTCTTGAAACCGAAAAGTGAAACCCTACTTTCTAGGTTCATTTGCACTTATTATGGAATTACTGGGTAGTAGGCTATAATAAATGAATAATTTCCAAATAAAAGGCATTTTTGAGAAAAATATAAGAAATTTGCGAGTCCTCACACTCTCTCCCCCTTAAAAGAATTTCGACCTCGAAATTCATACCTTCCGTCGCCTCGGAGGACCCCAGAACTCGGTGCTGATCTACGGCATAAACTTGTGTTGATACCTTTGTTCGGTTTCCTCTTTCATGAATTTGTTTCAGTTTGGTTCCTTCCACTTGTTGAGTACTACCCTCTCGTGGCTGTTTCTTCGGGCAATTGCTAAGTTGATGATTGCTACTCCCACAAATCAAACATTTTCCCCCTTTTCGCCAGCAATCATTCTCAGTGTGATTTGCCTTTCCACAGTATCCACAGGCCAATCGAGGAACTACTGTTGGATCTTCTCGAGAAATGTCCTTTGATCCGATCTGACTTCCTTTCATGGACCTTTCATCGACTGCTCTTAATGTCCAAGGTGGGCGAGGTGAATGGTTCACTTTTTGCACTTTGGAGAGCAGTATCTTTTCTCCAGATTCCTCAGGTATACTGCTGGATGTATCTCTTTTCCGCGTTTGAAAGGCTTTTACTTGGGCTTTCACATCCTCAATTCTTTGGGCCTTCTCAAGAGCCTCTGTAAACGTATTAACTTGAACTGCCGCTAATGCCTCCTGGATTTCGAAATTTAGTCCTTGTATAAATCGTCTTATTCTCCGTCGCTCCGTTACCACCAATTCGGAAGCGAATTTAGACAGTCTAGTAAATTTGGTCTCATATTCAGCCACACTTAGGGTTCCCTGACGCAACCCAATAAATTCGTCATCCCTCCTTTCTTGGACTAAAGGTGGGAGATACTTTTCATTAAATTCCCTTACAAAGTTCGCCCATGTCCATACCGTCTGTTCTCTTTCCCACTTGGCCTTAATTACATTCCACCACGCGCGGGCTGGTCCTTCGAATTGAAATACAGCAAAATTTACTTGTCTTTGCTCCGTGTAATTCAAAGCCGCGAAGATATTAATCATTGCCTCCAACCACTGCTCAGCTATATCTGGATCAGGCACTCCTTGAAATTTCGGAGGTAGAAACTTTTGGAACCTCTCAAGAGCCTTATCCTCTCCGATCTCAGGATTCCGGGGTTGATTCACTGGCATTTGACCTTGTTGATCTACCAGTCGTGCCAGGATATTTGTCATTTGTTGCATCGCCGTCGCCATTTGATCTCCAGCCTCAACCCTCGGTCCCTGTTCTTGCTCGGCCACTGTTTCTCTTTCTTCTCTCGGTTCTTGAGCTTGCCTAGCTCCACGGCCACGACTAGCTCCACGTCCACGACTACGTCTCCCGTCCATATATATGTTTTCCCCCTCTCTTTTCTTTTCTTTTCCCCCAAAAAGGTAATTTAGTGAATAAACACAGTAAATTGACTACAGTAACAAATTCTAGCATTCCAAATACACAAATCAATATATACGCACATAACACGCCATATCAAGAAGACGGATAAGCAAATACACAAATACATATCAAGTTGGACAGATAACCATGTACACACAGGTATACTAACGTCATGTAGTAACAATATACAGGTAAATCAAAAGGAAAAGGTAAAGTCGTCCCAGTATCAGCCCGTCCGGTCTCTCACGTCACTTACTATCCAAACTAGATGTCCCTGACCTCTTGTGCTCATTCTAGTCAGACAAAGCCTGTTCATGTTCCCAAAATACAAGTCTCAAGTCCTTAGCAGCGCCGTAACTCTAGAGTACTCAGGCACGAGAATCCGAAATAAGATAATTCACATCTCGAGCTGCAGTCCCAAGAGTAAACTATCTACAATCGGAATTCCTACCTGACATACCTATCTATGGTCCTCAGATACCATGAGAAAGATTTAAGACCTATAACATTCGCAATTCATAGCTTCACTTAGTCCTTCAAACTTATTCACCACTTAGTCCAGGGTCACTCCGCACAGAGACCACGCGAAGCAGCTATAGGTTTTATCCCTCAATCGCTTAACTTTCAAGTCAAATCGAATCCCACAGTCCGGCATCCTAAACTTCAAGCCCAGGATACACTACAGATATCTGAAGCCTAAGCTCTGATACCACCTGTGACGGCCCCACCTTTCCCTAGGGCGTACCCCAGGGTTCGGCGGACCGCCTGCCCAACTCTCGCCGGGACTCACTCATTCACTACAGTCCTCACTTAAAATCTGAATAAATCACAAGAATAAATAGGGCAACGATCCAGAACTTAAAGCGAAACTTATATACATTGCCATCCCCAAAAGGGAGTGTAAAGATCGAATATACAAAGGTTCTCAATCCTTCATACGTCCAGCCCGTGCCAAGCACTAGGCGAGAACCACTACAAAAGAAACAAAAGAACTAGACTGGCTAGTCTATGCTCTCATTCTGCTCGCCGTCCCCTGTTAAGGAAAACAAAACTAAAGGGGTGAGCTAAAAGCTCAGTGAGGTTCCGAACAGATAATCAAACAATCAATTCAATACATTAAACATGGAGTATCAATAATTCAAGAAACATTTACAATGGAAAGCGATAGTAACATTCATTAAAAGGATACGGGCTCACATGGAGCTATTCGTTCGTTCGTTCGTTCTCCAGACATTTCCCCTTATTCCTCCAATTATTTGAAAATTTCCTTTTTGAGAAGTAAACCCTCGTGCCTTCGTTCGTTCATTCATCCCCTTCCGGACGTTGACCGGACTCCACCCATCCGGACGTTGGCCGGACTCCACCCATCCGGACGTAGCCGGACTACAAGGTAATACTCGAATATACCAAATTCACCCAGGGTCACCATATCGCCCGACCGAGTCCGCTTCTGGCTCGAGTCGATCGGTAACGAAGGGCAGGGCCCAGTTCAGCCAAACGGCTTACATTCATGCGCAACTAGCATTTAATCATTTAATCATTGAAAATTTCACATTTATTTAGGTCGAGTGCGATAAAGTACACACTCGCCTAGAAAACTCGTTTTAACAATCATTAAAAGCACTTAACACATTATCAATCAATAATAACAAGCCAATAAGTCAAGGAAATATAACAAACAAAGAACACTCACCTAGTTATGCAAAATAACGTGCAAAATATCCTTTCGGATATTACCCTTAGTCACCAATGAAACCTAAGATTGAACAAGAGAACATATTACAGTTTATCGAGCAAAACATTTAAGGGGAAACGAAGAAACCCGACTAATTAGGAGTAAAACGTGTAAAGATAACTTTCAAGTAAAAATAGGGTTGTTTGGACCCAAGGATGAAAATAACTAGGGTTTCAAAATCAATCGCAAAACCAAGCTCAAAAGGCTTATAGAATTCCAACGGAAAACATTTGACTAACGACAAATCAAAAGACAAATAGATAGGCTAAGAAAATATTCTTTCGGAATCGTAAAGAATCGTTTGTATGACTAAAAGTCACTATATATTCAAGTAGAGGTTATATAACAAGGGTTTTGATGAAAATCATATGGAAAAGGAAGACTCTTAAAACCGTACTTGAAAGTAGTTCACTTGTGGCCGATAAAACCCTAACTCATACTTCTATATTTTGGGTACAGAGTAAGTAAACATTTGGCGTTTCAAATTGAAGAGGTATCATGTTTTGGAATGGTAAAACGATCATAGTATTTGCCAAACGAAAATATACAAATTCAAATAGAAACTTAGTCCTTGAGCGAAAATTTGGGCAGCACGCCCTTTGTGTTTACCTAATTTTCCAGCCATTTTGGCTTCATTATTTTTCTCATTCAAGCCCAAGTTTATACACAACACAAATGCATTTCAATAGCCGTTCCATAGGCTCAAGACAATACAAGGACATAAATCAACTAATAACAAATGCGGAAATGAAGTTTACAAAAAAAACAGATTTGATAGGGTTTTGCGGAATTGGCACATCCGAGGCTACGCTTATCGGATTGAGGTGAAACTTATACCATTTCGAAGCTAAGAGAAAGGGATACAAGATTGAAGAAGGTCACTCAGTCCAGTTTGTCACGGCCCCACCTCCCCCTAAGGCGAACCAGAGGGTTCGGCGGGCCGCCTGCCCAGCTCTCGCTGGGACTCAGTCGTTCACTACAGTCCTCAATTAAATACAAGATACAATCTCAAAGATAAATCAAATATTCCAACATTTACATATCAAAAGCGAAGCGTCCACGCTTCCACTGCGCCACTCTGATCCTTGATACCAACTATTATACAGGAGGAAGTCCAAAGCTAGACTATTACACATCCAATCCAATCAAAACGTTCAATACAATCCCAATATGAACGATTACACAAAAGTAAACCCAAGTTCAATCCATCAATCCATACATGAGATAATCCATGATAAACACTACAAGCCCTTCCTTCGCCTTGAGCCCTGTGGAGGGGAATAAAACATTTTGGGGTGAGCTAGAAGCTCAGCGAGTAACCAAGAAATTCAGTTATCAAATCAGTTTCACAATCGTTCATTTCAATAATGTCATGCTTCAACAATCAATGCACTTTCACTTCTCTCATGAGCCAGTGAAATCATGGTACTTAGACGTCCAACGCTCCAAACAATCATTTAACATTGAACATTAACATTGAACATTGAACATTGAGCCCATTGGTGCTCTACAGGAACATTAAACGGTGGAGGAGACGTCGGAGTCTAGCACACGAATTCCAAGTACTCATTTGAGCCAAAACATGTCAAGAACTTATATGCCGGCACACAGGATATGCAATCAAAGAAACGATGCAAGAAACATTTTAAAGTAACGTTGCAAGTAGTTTAAGGTCACTCACCTCCACGGCTCACAATCCTCGTCCAATATAGCCAATTCCATCATTCAAGTCCAAGCCTTTCACATGAAACTTAAGGTAACCAACGCTATTAAAAATTGGACAGCATTTCCCCATAAATTCATCCTTTCCATCCTACAATCAAACCCAATCACATAGCAATTAACCACAATTGCTCAAAACCAGAAAACAGTTTTGACGTCCTTTTGCGGTAATGGCACCAAAGGTACTACGAGTATCGGATGGAGGTCCAAGACCCACCGTTTCGAAGCTAAGAACCAGGGCTACAACAATGTAGAAGGTCACTCAGTCCAAATCCTAGCACAACTAGGTCAAATATGCAGAATACCAAACCAGAATCGTAATTGCAGGTTCCCAAATCACACAATGCTGTAATTCGTCCAACTCAGTCTACACAGGTCCAAATGCATTGATTCCAAAGGAATATGATAGCTAAGGCATCAAGCTACATTTCATCAGAAGACACCAACAACAAAATCCAAACCAGTTCCAGTCAAAATGGCCAATTACAAGTGCAGTTCGCACATACTGATCACCCAGAACAGCAACAGTAAAAACGACATAACTCACTCTACACTACTCCAAATGCCCTGAAATTTTGCAGGCACCTCTAAAATGTCATTCTCTACACCTTTCATGTTTTGAGATAAGGCCAATTCGGCCTCTATCTAGGACCTAAAAATTCGGACAGAATGTTCATCACAAAACCCTCACTTTTCAATTTTTGGTCCAAAACAGAAATTGGTTGCAATTAATCACTTTTCCCACCTCATAGAGTCCTTAAACATCATTTCCAATCATCAAACATAGCCACATAATCATGCTTATAGTAAAACAGAAAAATCCCCAAAAATAATAAAACTTCACCAATTCAACCAAAACTCAAGATTTAATCCATAAATTTGCATCTTATACTACCACTAAGCATGATTTAAGCATCAATTAAAGGAGGAGGGTGGTTCTTCACAACTTACCTTAAGAACAAGAGAGAGAGAGCTATTGGTCACCTTAACTTTCCAAAAAAACTTCACACAACAACTCACAATCACTACTTGAAGAGGTTTTATGGAAGGAATTCAAGATTAAATGGTTAGTTTGTGAGATTGGACATGATTGGAGCAAGAAACTTGGAAGCTTTTCTTTCTTTTCTTGTAAGAGGAGGTTCGGCCAAGCTTGAAGGAAAAATGGAAGATATTTGATCAATTTTTTGTTTTATTTAGTAATTGGTAAAAGGTTGAATAGTAAGTCAAAACAAGATTTAATCATATGGTGACACATGTCCCTCTCATTAATTGCTTGCCTAACTTTTTGTCTCTCTTACACAAATATCTTAACACATTGTAAAATAATATCACTTAATACAAAATTCCAACAAGTTGTCAAAAATATAATGCATTTACCGCACTTGCGGGTCCCACGTCCGATATATATATCCTTAATTTCTCAAAAACTAACCGATACTAGAAAATCATTTTAAAACTATTTTTTTCTCATAAACTTTCTCTGGGGAATTTTTCTAATAAAGAAAATGTAGAAAAAGCGGGCGTTTAAAAAAATAAACCCTAGAAAATTAGAAAATTTCCGGGTTCTCAAACTCATTTTTTTTCGGGGCGTCACACAGTTTGTAGTGCAACTAGGTCAAAAGATCAGTATACCAAACCAGCACCGTCAAAACAGGTTTACAAACCGCATTCTCGCTCAAATATCACAAGTCAGGCTCCCTAAGTCCAAATCAAGTGATTCCAAAGCCATCCGAAAACTAAGATACAAGGATACAATTCTTAAGAAGACATCAACAACTAAATCAGAAGCATTCCCAATCAAATTAACCAATTACAGAGGCAATTATCAAGTTCGGGTAGAAACAGGGCAGCAGGGGTAAATCGGTCTTTTCACAGGCTACGTTGTTCTGATTGAGTTGAAATTTTGTAGGCACCTATAAAATATCATTCTATACAACTTTTATGTTTTATGCCAAGCCTAATTCGGCCTCTAACTATGAGTAACAGTACCGGGCAGAACTGAAACATGAAATTCCAGAAATCTGGAAATTTTGGTTTTCAATTGAATTTTCTTCCTTTCCTTGTTCCAATCACTACCAAAGCCCCTTATATAATCTTATATACAACATATACTAACCATACAACAAGTTTAGGCAGAAAATCATCAAACCCTAACTTGCATATATCATCCAAAATCATCACAACAACTTGTATAACTTGTAGTCTAATCAAAACATGAGCTAGATAACATCTTAAACCAGAAATTAAAAGAACAAGAACCATGATCAGATCTTATACCTCAAAACAAAGCTTGAAAGAGTGATACTTCACCACCTTTGGAAATTTTTAGTTCCCCTAGCTTCCCAAGCCCACAACTCACTCTTTAATCGGTTTAGAATTTTGATTCCTCACTTAGATGGTGCAAATCAAGAAGAAAATTGTTTTCTCTTGCTCCCCCTTTCTCTCTCTCTTGTCTCGGCCAAGCTCAAGGAAAAATGAAGAAGAAAGGCTGCTCTATGGTGATTAAAAGGCAAGAAGATTAGGATTAGTCTAAGCCACAAGTTTTGCCAACACTTGGATCAACCACAATCACAAAATTTTCTCTTTCTTCTCCTTGCACTTTTGGCCACAAATTTCGGTCAAAGGCAGCTGGAAATGAGGGGATATTTTGCTCAAATATCAATGAGCTCATGTGGTAAGAAAGTGGTGGTCCAGCGGTGCGTTCAATAGGTAGTGCGCGGTACACGTCGGTTCGCACCGTTTTTCCTTAAATCGCACGTATTAGGGTTTTTACTTCCTATTCACTAACCTTATATCATTGCTTCTAATCACATATTATTTCTCACCTAAAAGTCACTTTTAATCACCAAATTTGATCCTTGCTTCGTACCGAAAAATCATCCGGTGAAAAATCGTGAAAACCCTAATTTGCTCCAGTCTTGAAACCGAAAAGTGAAACCCTACTTTCTAGGTTCATTTGCACTTATTATGGAATTACTGGGTAGTAGGCTATAATAAATGAATAATTTCCAAATAAAAGGCATTTTTGAGAAAAATATAAGAAATTTGCGAGTCCTCACACTCTCTCCCCCTTAAAAGAATTTCGACCTCGAAATTCATACCTTCCGTCGCCTCGGAGGACCCCAGAACTCGGTGCTGATCTACGGCATAAACTTGTGTTGATACCTTTGTTCGGTTTCCTCTTTCATGAATTTGTTTCAGTTTGGTTCCTTCCACTTGTTGAGTACTACCCTCTCGTGGCTGTTTCTTCGGGCAATTGCTAAGTTGATGATTGCTACTCCCACAAATCAAACATTTTCCCCCTTTTCGCCAGCAATCATTCTCAGTGTGATTTGCCTTTCCACAGTATCCACAGGCCAATCGAGGAACTACTGTTGGATCTTCTCGAGAAATGTCCTTTGATCCGATCTGACTTCCTTTCATGGACCTTTCATCGACTGCTCTTAATGTCCAAGGTGGGCGAGGTGAATGGTTCACTTTTTGCACTTTGGAGAGCAGTATCTTTTCTCCAGATTCCTCGGGTATACTGCTGGATGTATCTCTTTTCCGCGTTTGAAAGGCTTTTACTTGGGCTTTCACATCCTCAATTCTTTGGGCCTTCTCAAGAGCCTCTGTAAACGTATTAACTTGAACTGCCGCTAATGCCTCCTGGATTTCGAAATTTAGTCCTTGTATAAATCGTCTTATTCTCCGTCGCTCCGTTACCACCAATTCGGAAGCGAATTTAGACAGTCTAGTAAATTTGGTCTCATATTCAGCCACACTTAGGGTTCCCTGACGCAACCCAATAAATTCGTCATCCCTCCTTTCTTGGACTAAAGGTGGGAGATACTTTTCATTAAATTCCCTTACAAAGTTCGCCCATGTCCATACCGTCTGTTCTCTTTCCCACTTGGCCTTAATTACATTCCACCACGCGCGGGCTGGTCCTTCGAATTGAAATACAGCAAAATTTACTTGTCTTTGCTCCGTGTAATTCAAAGCCGCGAAGATATTAATCATTGCCTCCAACCACTGCTCAGCTATATCTGGATCAGGCACTCCTTGAAATTTCGGAGGTAGAAACTTTTGGAACCTCTCAAGAGCCTTATCCTCTCCGATCTCAGGATTCCGGGGTTGATTCACTGGCATTTGACCTTGTTGATCTACCAGTCGTGCCAGGATATTTGTCATTTGTTGCATCGCCGTCGCCATTTGATCTCCAGCCTCAACCCTCGGTCCCTGTTCTTGCTCGGCCACTGTTTCTCTTTCTTCTCTCGGCTCTTGAGCTTGCCTAGCTCCACGGCCACGACTAGCTCCACGTCCACGACTACGTCTCCCGTCCATATATATGTTTTCCCCCTCTCTTTTCTTTTCTTTTCCCCCAAAAAGGTAATTTAGTGAATAAACACAGTAAATTGACTACAGTAACAAATTCTAGCATTCCAA
The DNA here is from genome assembly GCF_036785885.1 of Coffea arabica. Taxonomy (NCBI): domain Eukaryota; kingdom Viridiplantae; phylum Streptophyta; class Magnoliopsida; order Gentianales; family Rubiaceae; genus Coffea; species Coffea arabica. Next base: position 21,747,621 of record NC_092311.1, on the reverse strand, counting down.
ATACACAAATCAATATATACGCACATAACACGCCATATCAAGAAGACGGATAAGCAAATACACAAATACATATCAAGTTGGACAGATAACCATGTACACACAGGTATACTAACGTCATGTAGTAACAATATACAGGTAAATCAAAAGGAAAAGGTAAAGTCGTCCCAGTATCAGCCCGTCCGGTCTCTCACGTCACTTACTATCCAAACTAGATGTCCCTGACCTCTTGTGCTCATTCTAGTCAGACAAAGCCTGTTCATGTTCCCAAAATACAAGTCTCAAGTCCTTAGCAGCGCCGTAACTCTAGAGTACTCAGGCACGAGAATCCGAAATAAGATAATTCACATCTCGAGCTGCAGTCCCAAGAGTAAACTATCTACAATCGGAATTCCTACCTGACATACCTATCTATGGTCCTCAGATACCATGAGAAAGATTTAAGACCTATAACATTCGCAATTCATAGCTTCACTTAGTCCTTCAAACTTATTCACCACTTAGTCCAGGGTCACTCCGCACAGAGACCACGCGAAGCAGCTATAGGTTTTATCCCTCAATCGCTTAACTTTCAAGTCAAATCGAATCCCACAGTCCGGCATCCTAAACTTCAAGCCCAGGATACACTACAGATATCTGAAGCCTAAGCTCTGATACCACCTGTGACGGCCCCACCTTTCCCTAGGGCGTACCCCAGGGTTCGGCGGACCGCCTGCCCAACTCTCGCCGGGACTCACTCATTCACTACAGTCCTCACTTAAAATCTGAATAAATCACAAGAATAAATAGGGCAACGATCCAGAACTTAAAGCGAAACTTATATACATTGCCATCCCCAAAAGGGAGTGTAAAGATCGAATATACAAAGGTTCTCAATCCTTCATACGTCCAGCCCGTGCCAAGCACTAGGCGAGAACCACTACAAAAGAAACAAAAGAACTAGACTAGCTAGTCTATGCTCTCATTCTGCTCGCCGTCCCCTGTTAAGGAAAACAAAACTAAAGGGGTGAGCTAAAAGCTCAGTGAGGTTCCGAACAGATAATCAAACAATCAATTCAATACATTAAACATGGAGTATCAATAATTCAAGAAACATTTACAATGGAAAGCGATAGTAACATTCATTAAAAGGATACGGGCTCACATGGAGCTATTCGTTCGTTCGTTCGTTCTCCAGACATTTCCCCTTATTCCTCCAATTATTTGAAAATTTCCTTTTTGAGAAGTAAACCCTCGTGCCTTCGTTCGTTCATTCATCCCCTTCCGGACGTTGACCGGACTCCACCCATCCGGACGTTGGCCGGACTCCACCCATCCGGACGTAGCCGGACTACAAGGTAATACTCGAATATACCAAATTCACCCAGGGTCACCATATCGCCCGACCGAGTCCGCTTCTGGCTCGAGTCGATCGGTAACGAAGGGCAGGGCCCAGTTCAGCCAAACGGCTTACATTCATGCGCAACTAGCATTTAATCATTTAATCATTGAAAATTTCACATTTATTTAGGTCGAGTGCGATAAAGTACACACTCGCCTAGAAAACTCGTTTTAACAATCATTAAAAGCACTTAACACATTATCAATCAATAATAACAAGCCAATAAGTCAAGGAAATATAACAAACAAAGAACACTCACCTAGTTATGCAAAATAACGTGCAAAATATCCTTTCGGATATTACCCTTAGTCACCAATGAAACCTAAGATTGAACAAGAGAACATATTACAGTTTATCGAGCAAAACATTTAAGGGGAAACGAAGAAACCCGACTAATTAGGAGTAAAACGTGTAAAGATAACTTTCAAGTAAAAATAGGGTTGTTTGGACCCAAGGATGAAAATAACTAGGGTTTCAAAATCAATCGCAAAACCAAGCTCAAAAGGCTTATAGAATTCCAACGGAAAACATTTGACTAACGACAAATCAAAAGACAAATAGATAGGCTAAGAAAATATTCTTTCGGAATCGTAAAGAATCGTTTGTATGACTAAAAGTCACTATATATTCAAGTAGAGGTTATATAACAAGGGTTTTGATGAAAATCATATGGAAAAGGAAGACTCTTAAAACCGTACTTGAAAGTAGTTCACTTGTGGCCGATAAAACCCTAACTCATACTTCTATATTTTGGGTACAGAGTAAGTAAACATTTGGCGTTTCAAATTGAAGAGGTATCATGTTTTGGAATGGTAAAACGATCATAGTATTTGCCAAACGAAAATATACAAATTCAAATAGAAACTTAGTCCTTGAGCGAAAATTTGGGCAGCACGCCCTTTGTGTTTACCTAATTTTCCAGCCATTTTGGCTTCATTATTTTTCTCATTCAAGCCCAAGTTTATACACAACACAAATGCATTTCAATAGCCGTTCCATAGGCTCAAGACAATACAAGGACATAAATCAACTAATAACAAATGCGGAAATGAAGTTTACAAAAAAAACAGATTTGATAGGGTTTTGCGGAATGGGCACATCCGAGGCTACGCTTATCGGATTGAGGTGAAACTTATACCATTTCGAAGCTAAGAGAAAGGGATACAAGATTGAAGAAGGTCACTCAGTCCAGTTTGTCACGGCCCCACCTCCCCCTAAGGCGAACCAGAGGGTTCGGCGGGCCGCCTGCCCAGCTCTCGCTGGGACTCAGTCGTTCACTACAGTCCTCAATTAAATACAAGATACAATCTCAAAGATAAATCAAATATTCCAACATTTACATATCAAAAGCGAAGCGTCCACGCTTCCACTGCGCCACTCTGATCCTTGATACCAACTATTATACAGGAGGAAGTCCAAAGCTAGACTATTACACATCCAATCCAATCAAAACGTTCAATACAATCCCAATATGAACGATTACACAAAAGTAAACCCAAGTTCAATCCATCAATCCATACATGAGATAATCCATGATAAACACTACAAGCCCTTCCTTCGCCTTGAGCCCTGTGGAGGGGAATAAAACATTTTGGGGTGAGCTAGAAGCTCAGCGAGTAACCAAGAAATTCAGTTATCAAATCAGTTTCACAATCGTTCATTTCAATAATGTCATGCTTCAACAATCAATGCACTTTCACTTCTCTCATGAGCCAGTGAAATCATGGTACTTAGACGTCCAACGCTCCAAACAATCATTTAACATTGAACATTAACATTGAACATTGAACATTGAGCCCATTGGTGCTCTACAGGAACATTAAACGGTGGAGGAGACGTCGGAGTCTAGCACACGAATTCCAAGTACTCATTTGAGCCAAAACATGTCAAGAACTTATATGCCGGCACACAGGATATGCAATCAAAGAAACGATGCAAGAAACATTTTAAAGTAACGTTGCAAGTAGTTTAAGGTCACTCACCTCCACGGCTCACAATCCTCGTCCAATATAGCCAATTCCATCATTCAAGTCCAAGCCTTTCACATGAAACTTAAGGTAACCAACGCTATTAAAAATTGGACAGCATTTCCCCATAAATTCATCCTTTCCATCCTACAATCAAACCCAATCACATAGCAATTAACCACAATTGCTCCAAACCAGAAAACAGTTTTGACGTCCTTTTGCGGTAATGGCACCAAAGGTACTACGAGTATCGGATGGAGGTCCAAGACCCACCGTTTCGAAGCTAAGAACCAGGGCTACAACAATGTAGAAGGTCACTCAGTCCAAATCCTAGCACAACTAGGTCAAATATGCAGAATACCAAACCAGAATCGTAATTGCAGGTTCCCAAATCACACAATGCTGTAATTCGTCCAACTCAGTCTACACAGGTCCAAATGCATTGATTCCAAAGGAATATGATAGCTAAGGCATCAAGCTACATTTCATCAGAAGACACCAACAACAAAATCCAAACCAGTTCCAGTCAAAATGGCCAATTACAAGTGCAGTTCGCACATACTGATCACCCAGAACAGCAACAGTAAAAACGACATAACTCACTCTACACTACTCCAAATGCCCTGAAATTTTGCAGGCACCTCTAAAATGTCATTCTCTACACCTTTCATGTTTTGAGATAAGGCCAATTCGGCCTCTATCTAGGACCTAAAAATTCGGACAGAATGTTCATCACAAAACCCTCACTTTTCAATTTTTGGTCCAAAACAGAAATTGGTTGCAATTAATCACTTTTCCCACCTCATAGAGTCCTTAAACATCATTTCCAATCATCAAACATAGCCACATAATCATGCTTATAGTAAAACAGAAAAATCCCCAAAAATAATAAAACTTCACCAATTCAACCAAAACTCAAGATTTAATCCATAAATTTGCATCTTATACTACCACTAAGCATGATTTAAGCATCAATTAAAGGAGGAGGGTGGTTCTTCACAACTTACCTTAAGAACAAGAGAGAGAGAGCTATTGGTCACCTTAACTTTCCAAAAAAACTTCACACAACAACTCACAATCACTACTTGAAGAGGTTTTATGGAAGGAATTCAAGATTAAATGGTTAGTTTGTGAGATTGGACATGATTGGAGCAAGAAACTTGGAAGCTTTTCTTTCTTTTCTTGTAAGAGGAGGTTCGGCCAAGCTTGAAGGAAAAATGGAAGATATTTGATCAATTTTTTGTTTTATTTAGTAATTGGTAAAAGGTTGAATAGTAAGTCAAAACAAGATTTAATCATATGGTGACACATGTCCCTCTCATTAATTGCTTGCCTAACTTTTTGTCTCTCTTACACAAATATCTTAACACATTGTAAAATAATATCACTTAATACAAAATTCCAACAAGTTGTCAAAAATATAATGCATTTACCGCACTTGCGGGTCCCACGTCCGATATATATATCCTTAATTTCTCAAAAACTAACTGATACTAGAAAATCATTTTAAAACTATTTTTTTCTCATAAACTTTCTCTGGGGAATTTTTCTAATAAAGAAAATGTAGAAAAAGCGGGCGTTTAAAAAAATAAACCCTAGAAAATTAGAAAATTTCCGGGTTCTCAAACTCATTTTTTTTCGGGGCGTCACACAGTTTGTAGTGCAACTAGGTCAAAAGATCAGTATACCAAACCAGCACCGTCAAAACAGGTTTACAAACCGCATTCTCGCTCAAATATCACAAGTCCGGCTCCCTAAGTCCAAATCAAGTGATTCCAAAGCCATCCGAAAACTAAGATACAAGGATACAATTCTTAAGAAGACATCAACAACTAAATCAGAAGCATTCCCAATCAAATTAACCAATTACAGAGGCAATTATCAAGTTCGGGTAGAAACAGGGCAGCAGGGGTAAATCGGTCTTTTCACAGGCTACGTTGTTCTGATTGAGTTGAAATTTTGTAGGCACCTATAAAATATCATTCTATACAACTTTTATGTTTTATGCCAAGCCTAATTCGGCCTCTAACTATGAGTAACAGTACCGGGCAGAACTGAAACATGAAATTCCAGAAATCTGGAAATTTTGGTTTTCAATTGAATTTTCTTCCTTTCCTTGTTCCAATCACTACCAAAGCCCCTTATATAATCTTATATACAACATATACTAACCATACAACAAGTTTAGGCAGAAAATCATCAAACCCTAACTTGCATATATCATCCAAAATCATCACAACAACTTGTATAACTTGTAGTCTAATCAAAACATGAGCTAGATAACATCTTAAACCAGAAATTAAAAGAACAAGAACCATGATCAGATCTTATACCTCAAAACAAAGCTTGAAAGAGTGATACTTCACCACCTTTGGAAATTTTTAGTTCCCCTAGCTTCCCAAGCCCACAACTCACTCTTTAATCGGTTTAGAATTTTGATTCCTCACTTAGATGGTGCAAATCAAGAAGAAAATTGTTTTCTCTTGCTCCCCCTTTCTCTCTCTCTTGTCTCGGCCAAGCTCAAGGAAAAATGAAGAAGAAAGGCTGCTCTATGGTGATTAAAAGGCAAGAAGATTAGGATTAGTCTAAGCCACAAGTTTTGCCAACACTTGGATCAACCACAATCACAAAATTTTCTCTTTCTTCTCCTTGCACTTTTGGCCACAAATTTCGGTCAAAGGCAGCTGGAAATGAGGGGATATTTTGCTCAAATATCAATGAGCTCATGTGGTAAGAAAGTGGTGGTCCAGCGGTGCGTTCAATAGGTAGTGCGCGGTACACGTCGGTTCGCACCGTTTTTCCTTAAATCGCACGTATTAGGGTTTTTACTTCCTATTCACTAACCTTATATCATTGCTTCTAATCACATATTATTTCTCACCTAAAAGTCACTTTTAATCACCAAATTTGATCCTTGCTTCGTACCGAAAAATCATCCGGTGAAAAATCGCGAAAACCCTAATTTGCTCCAGTCTTGAAACCGAAAAGTGAAACCCTACTTTCTAGGTTCATTTGCACTTATTATGGAATTACTGGGTAGTAGGCTATAATAAATGAATAATTTCCAAATAAAAGGCATTTTTGAGAAAAATATAAGAAATTTGCGAGTCCTCACACTCTCTCCCCCTTAAAAGAATTTCGACCTCGAAATTCATACCTTCCGTCGCCTCGGAGGACCCCAGAACTCGGTGCTGATCTACGGCATAAACTTGTGTTGATACCTTTGTTCGGTTTCCTCTTTCATGAATTTGTTTCAGTTTGGTTCCTTCCACTTGTTGAGTACTACCCTCTCGTGGCTGTTTCTTCGGGCAATTGCTAAGTTGATGATTGCTACTCCCACAAATCAAACATTTTCCCCCTTTTCGCCAGCAATCATTCTCAGTGTGATTTGCCTTTCCACAGTATCCACAGGCCAATCGAGGAACTACTGTTGGATCTTCTCGAGAAATGTCCTTTGATCCGATCTGACTTCCTTTCATGGACCTTTCATCGACTGCTCTTAATGTCCAAGGTGGGCGAGGTGAATGGTTCACTTTTTGCACTTTGGAGAGCAGTATCTTTTCTCCAGATTCCTCGGGTATACTGCTGGATGTATCTCTTTTCCGCGTTTGAAAGGCTTTTACTTGGGCTTTCACATCCTCAATTCTTTGGGCCTTCTCAAGAGCCTCTGTAAACGTATTAACTTGAACTGCCGCTAATGCCTCCTGGATTTCGAAATTTAGTCCTTGTATAAATCGTCTTATTCTCCGTCGCTCCGTTACCACCAATTCGGAAGCGAATTTAGACAGTCTAGTAAATTTGGTCTCATATTCAGCCACACTTAGGGTTCCCTGACGCAACCCAATAAATTCGTCATCCCTCCTTTCTTGGACTAAAGGTGGGAGATACTTTTCATTAAATTCCCTTACAAAGTTCGCCCATGTCCATACCGTCTGTTCTCTTTCCCACTTGGCCTTAATTACATTCCACCACGCGCGGGCTGGTCCTTCGAATTGAAATACAGCAAAATTTACTTGTCTTTGCTCCGTGTAATTCAAAGCCGCGAAGATATTAATCATTGCCTCCAACCACTGCTCAGCTATATCTGGATCAGGCACTCCTTGAAATTTCGGAGGTAGAAACTTTTGGAACCTCTCAAGAGCCTTATCCTCTCCGATCTCAGGATTCCGGGGTTGATTCACTGGCATTTGACCTTGTTGATCTACCAGTCGTGCCAGGATATTTGTCATTTGTTGCATCGCCGTCGCCATTTGATCTCCAGCCTCAACCCTCGGTCCCTGTTCTTGCTCGGCCACTGTTTCTCTTTCTTCTCTCGGCTCTTGAGCTTGCCTAGCTCCACGGCCACGACTAGCTCCACGTCCACGACTACGTCTCCCGTCCATATATATGTTTTCCCCCTCTCTTTTCTTTTCTTTTCCCCCAAAAAGGTAATTTAGTGAATAAACACAGTAAATTGACTACAGTAACAAATTCTAGCATTCCAAATACACAAATCAATATATACGCACATAACACGCCATATCAAGAAGACGGATAAGCAAATACACAAATACATATCAAGTTGGACAGATAACCATGTACACACAGGTATACTAACGTCATGTAGTAACAATATACAGGTAAATCAAAAGGAAAAGGTAAAGTCGTCCCAGTATCAGCCCGTCCGGTCTCTCACGTCACTTACTATCCAAACTAGATGTCCCTGACCTCTTGTGCTCATTCTAGTCAGACAAAGCCTGTTCATGTTCCCAAAATACAAGTCTCAAGTCCTTAGCAGCGCCGTAACTCTAGAGTACTCAGGCACGAGAATCCGAAATAAGATAATTCACATCTCGAGCTGCAGTCCCAAGAGTAAACTATCTACAATCGGAATTCCTACCTGACATACCTATCTATGGTCCTCAGATACCATGAGAAAGATTTAAGACCTATAACATTCGCAATTCATAGCTTCACTTAGTCCTTCAAACTTATTCACCACTTAGTCCAGGGTCACTCCGCACAGAGACCACGCGAAGCAGCTATAGGTTTTATCCCTCAATCGCTTAACTTTCAAGTCAAATCGAATCCCACAGTCCGGCATCCTAAACTTCAAGCCCAGGATACACTACAGATATCTGAAGCCTAAGCTCTGATACCACCTGTGACGGCCCCACCTTTCCCTAGGGCGTACCCCAGGGTTCGGCGGACCGCCTGCCCAACTCTCGCCGGGACTCACTCATTCACTACAGTCCTCACTTAAAATCTGAATAAATCACAAGAATAAATAGGGCAACGATCCAGAACTTAAAGCGAAACTTATATACATTGCCATCCCCAAAAGGGAGTGTAAAGATCGAATATACAAAGGTTCTCAATCCTTCATACGTCCAGCCCGTGCCAAGCACTAGGCGAGAACCACTACAAAAGAAACAAAAGAACTAGACTGGCTAGTCTATGCTCTCATTCTGCTCGCCGTCCCCTGTTAAGGAAAACAAAACTAAAGGGGTGAGCTAAAAGCTCAGTGAGGTTCCGAACAGATAATCAAACAATCAATTCAATACATTAAACATGGAGTATCAATAATTCAAGAAACATTTACAATGGAAAGCGATAGTAACATTCATTAAAAGGATACGGGCTCACATGGAGCTATTCGTTCGTTCGTTCGTTCTCCAGACATTTCCCCTTATTCCTCCAATTATTTGAAAATTTCCTTTTTGAGAAGTAAACCCTCGTGCCTTCGTTCGTTCATTCATCCCCTTCCGGACGTTGACCGGACTCCACCCATCCGGACGTTGGCCGGACTCCACCCATCCGGACGTAGCCGGACTACAAGGTAATACTCGAATATACCAAATTCACCCAGGGTCACCATATCGCCCGACCGAGTCCGCTTCTGGCTCGAGTCGATCGGTAACGAAGGGCAGGGCCCAGTTCAGCCAAACGGCTTACATTCATGCGCAACTAGCATTTAATCATTTAATCATTGAAAATTTCACATTTATTTAGGTCGAGTGCGATAAAGTACACACTCGCCTAGAAAACTCGTTTTAACAATCATTAAAAGCACTTAACACATTATCAATCAATAATAACAAGCCAATAAGTCAAGGAAATATAACAAACAAAGAACACTCACCTAGTTATGCAAAATAACGTGCAAAATATCCTTTCGGATATTACCCTTAGTCACCAATGAAACCTAAGATTGAACAAGAGAACATATTACAGTTTATCGAGCAAAACATTTAAGGGGAAACGAAGAAACCCGACTAATTAGGAGTAAAACGTGTAAAGATAACTTTCAAGTAAAAATAGGGTTGTTTGGACCCAAGGATGAAAATAACTAGGGTTTCAAAATCAATCGCAAAACCAAGCTCAAAAGGCTTATAGAATTCCAACGGAAAACATTTGACTAACGACAAATCAAAAGACAAATAGATAGGCTAAGAAAATATTCTTTCGGAATCGTAAAGAATCGTTTGTATGACTAAAAGTCACTATATATTCAAGTAGAGGTTATATAACAAGGGTTTTGATGAAAATCATATGGAAAAGGAAGACTCTTAAAACCGTACTTGAAAGTAGTTCACTTGTGGCCGATAAAACCCTAACTCATACTTCTATATTTTGGGTACAGAGTAAGTAAACATTTGGCGTTTCAAATTGAAGAGGTATCATGTTTTGGAATGGTAAAACGATCATAGTATTTGCCAAACGAAAATATACAAATTCAAATAGAAACTTAGTCCTTGAGCGAAAATTTGGGCAGCACGCCCTTTGTGTTTACCTAATTTTCCAGCCATTTTGGCTTCATTATTTTTCTCATTCAAGCCCAAGTTTATACACAACACAAATGCATTTCAATAGCCGTTCCATAGGCTCAAGACAATACAAGGACATAAATCAACTAATAACAAATGCGGAAATGAAGTTTACAAAAAAAACAGATTTGATAGGGTTTTGCGGAATGGGCACATCCGAGGCTACGCTTATCGGATTGAGGTGAAACTTATACCATTTCGAAGCTAAGAGAAAGGGATACAAGATTGAAGAAGGTCACTCAGTCCAGTTTGTCACGGCCCCACCTCCCCCTAAGGCGAACCAGAGGGTTCGGCGGGCCGCCTGCCCAGCTCTCGCTGGGACTCAGTCGTTCACTACAGTCCTCAATTAAATACAAGATACAATCTCAAAGATAAATCAAATATTCCAACATTTACATATCAAAAGCGAAGCGTCCACGCTTCCACTGCGCCACTCTGATCCTTGATACCAACTATTATACAGGAGGAAGTCCAAAGCTAGACTATTACACATCCAATCCAATCAAAACGTTCAATACAATCCCAATATGAACGATTACACAAAAGTAAACCCAAGTTCAATCCATCAATCCATACATGAGATAATCCATGATAAACACTACAAGCCCTTCCTTCGCCTTGAGCCCTGTGGAGGGGAATAAAACATTTTGGGGTGAGCTAGAAGCTCAGCGAGTAACCAAGAAATTCAGTTATCAAATCAGTTTCACAATCGTTCATTTCAATAATGTCATGCTTCAACAATCAATGCACTTTCACTTCTCTCATGAGCCAGTGAAATCATGGTACTTAGACGTCCAACGCTCCAAACAATCATTTAACATTGAACATTAACATTGAACATTGAACATTGAGCCCATTGGTGCTCTACAGGAACATTAAACGGTGGAGGAGACGTCGGAGTCTAGCACACGAATTCCAAGTACTCATTTGAGCCAAAACATGTCAAGAACTTATATGCCGGCACACAGGATATGCAATCAAAGAAACGATGCAAGAAACATTTTAAAGTAACGTTGCAAGTAGTTTAAGGTCACTCACCTCCACGGCTCACAATCCTCGTCCAATATAGCCAATTCCATCATTCAAGTCCAAGCCTTTCACATGAAACTTAAGGTAACCAACGCTATTAAAAATTGGACAGCATTTCCCCATAAATTCATCCTTTCCATCCTACAATCAAACCCAATCACATAGCAATTAACCACAATTGCTCCAAACCAGAAAACAGTTTTGACGTCCTTTTGCGGTAATGGCACCAAAGGTACTACGAGTATCGGATGGAGGTCCAAGACCCACCGTTTCGAAGCTAAGAACCAGGGCTACAACAATGTAGAAGGTCACTCAGTCCAAATCCTAGCACAACTAGGTCAAATATGCAGAATACCAAACCAGAATCGTAATTGCAGGTTCCCAAATCACACAATGCTGTAATTCGTCCAACTCAGTCTACACAGGTCCAAATGCATTGATTCCAAAGGAATATGATAGCTAAGGCATCAAGCTACATTTCATCAGAAGACACCAACAACAAAATCCAAACCAGTTCCAGTCAAAATGGCCAATTACAAGTGCAGTTCGCACATACTGATCACCCAGAACAGCAACAGTAAAAACGACATAACTCACTCTACACTACTCCAAATGCCCTGAAATTTTGCAGGCACCTCTAAAATGTCATTCTCTACACCTTTCATGTTTTGAGATAAGGCCAATTCGGCCTCTATCTAGGACCTAAAAATTCGGACAGAATGTTCATCACAAAACCCTCACTTTTCAATTTTTGGTCCAAAACAGAAATTGGTTGCAATTAATCACTTTTCCCACCTCATAGAGTCCTTAAACATCATTTCCAATCATCAAACATAGCCACATAATCATGCTTATAGTAAAACAGAAAAATCCCCAAAAATAATAAAACTTCACCAATTCAACCAAAACTCAAGATTTAATCCATAAATTTGCATCTTATACTACCACTAAGCATGATTTAAGCATCAATTAAAGGAGGAGGGTGGTTCTTCACAACTTACCTTAAGAACAAGAGAGAGAGAGCTATTGGTCACCTTAACTTTCCAAAAAAACTTCACACAACAACTCACAATCACTACTTGAAGAGGTTTTATGGAAGGAATTCAAGATTAAATGGTTAGTTTGTGAGATTGGACATGATTGGAGCAAGAAACTTGGAAGCTTTTCTTTCTTTTCTTGTAAGAGGAGGTTCGGCCAAGCTTGAAGGAAAAATGGAAGATATTTGATCAATTTTTTGTTTTATTTAGTAATTGGTAAAAGGTTGAATAGTAAGTCAAAACAAGATTTAATCATATGGTGACACATGTCCCTCTCATTAATTGCTTGCCTAACTTTTTGTCTCTCTTACACAAATATCTTAACACATTGTAAAATAATATCACTTAATACAAAATTCCAACAAGTTGTCAAAAATATAATGCATTTACCGCACTTGCGGGTCCCACGTCCGATATATATATCCTTAATTTCTCAAAAACTAACTGATACTAGAAAATCATTTTAAAACTATTTTTTTCTCATAAACTTTCTCTGGGGAATTTTTCTAATAAAGAAAATGTAGAAAAAGCGGGCGTTTAAAAAAATAAACCCTAGAAAATTAGAAAATTTCCGGGTTCTCAAACTCATTTTTTTTCGGGGCGTCACACAGTTTGTAGTGCAACTAGGTCAAAAGATCAGTATACCAAACCAGCACCGTCAAAACAGGTTTACAAACCGCATTCTCGCTCAAATATCACAAGTCAGGCTCCCTAAGTCCAAATCAAGTGATTCCAAAGCCATCCGAAAACTAAGATACAAGGATACAATTCTTAAGAAGACATCAACAACTAAATCAGAAGCATTCCCAATCAAATTAACCAATTACAGAGGCAATTATCAAGTTCGGGTAGAAACAGGGCAGCAGGGGTAAATCGGTCTTTTCACAGGCTACGTTGTTCTGATTGAGTTGAAATTTTGTAGGCACCTATAAAATATCATTCTATACAACTTTTATGTTTTATGCCAAGCCTAATTCGGCCTCTAACTATGAGTAACAGTACCGGGCAGAACTGAAACATGAAATTCCAGAAATCTGGAAATTTTGGTTTTCAATTGAATTTTCTTCCTTTCCTTGTTCCAATCACTACCAAAGCCCCTTATATAATCTTATATACAACATATACTAACCATACAACAAGTTTAGGCAGAAAATCATCAAACCCTAACTTGCATATATCATCCAAAATCATCACAACAACTTGTATAACTTGTAGTCTAATCAAAACATGAGCTAGATAACATCTTAAACCAGAAATTAAAAGAACAAGAACCATGATCAGATCTTATACCTCAAAACAAAGCTTGAAAGAGTGATACTTCACCACCTTTGGAAATTTTTAGTTCCCCTAGCTTCCCAAGCCCACAACTCACTCTTTAATCGGTTTAGAATTTTGATTCCTCACTTAGATGGTGCAAATCAAGAAGAAAATTGTTTTCTCTTGCTCCCCCTTTCTCTCTCTCTTGTCTCGGCCAAGCTCAAGGAAAAATGAAGAAGAAAGGCTGCTCTATGGTGATTAAAAGGCAAGAAGATTAGGATTAGTCTAAGCCACAAGTTTTGCCAACACTTGGATCAACCACAATCACAAAATTTTCTCTTTCTTCTCCTTGCACTTTTGGCCACAAATTTCGGTCAAAGGCAGCTGGAAATGAGGGGATATTTTGCTCAAATATCAATGAGCTCATGTGGTAAGAAAGTGGTGGTCCAGCGGTGCGTTCAATAGGTAGTGCGCGGTACACGTCGGTTCGCACCGTTTTTCCTTAAATCGCACGTATTAGGGTTTTTACTTCCTATTCACTAACCTTATATCATTGCTTCTAATCACATATTATTTCTCACCTAAAAGTCACTTTTAATCACCAAATTTGATCCTTGCTTCGTACCGAAAAATCATCCGGTGAAAAATCGCGAAAACCCTAATTTGCTCCAGTCTTGAAACCGAAAAGTGAAACCCTACTTTCTAGGTTCATTTGCACTTATTATGGAATTACTGGGTAGTAGGCTATAATAAATGAATAATTTCCAAATAAAAGGCATTTTTGAGAAAAATATAAGAAATTTGCGAGTCCTCACACTCTCTCCCCCTTAAAAGAATTTCGACCTCGAAATTCATACCTTCCGTCGCCTCGGAGGACCCCAGAACTCGGTGCTGATCTACGGCATAAACTTGTGTTGATACCTTTGTTCGGTTTCCTCTTTCATGAATTTGTTTCAGTTTGGTTCCTTCCACTTGTTGAGTACTACCCTCTCGTGGCTGTTTCTTCGGGCAATTGCTAAGTTGATGATTGCTACTCCCACAAATCAAACATTTTCCCCCTTTTCGCCAGCAATCATTCTCAGTGTGATTTGCCTTTCCACAGTATCCACAGGCCAATCGAGGAACTACTGTTGGATCTTCTCGAGAAATGTCCTTTGATCCGATCTGACTTCCTTTCATGGACCTTTCATCGACTGCTCTTAATGTCCAAGGTGGGCGAGGTGAATGGTTCACTTTTTGCACTTTGGAGAGCAGTATCTTTTCTCCAGATTCCTCAGGTATACTGCTGGATGTATCTCTTTTCCGCGTTTGAAAGGCTTTTACTTGGGCTTTCACATCCTCAATTCTTTGGGCCTTCTCAAGAGCCTCTGTAAACGTATTAACTTGAACTGCCGCTAATGCCTCCTGGATTTCGAAATTTAGTCCTTGTATAAATCGTCTTATTCTCCGTCGCTCCGTTACCACCAATTCGGAAGCGAATTTAGACAGTCTAGTAAATTTGGTCTCATATTCAGCCACACTTAGGGTTCCCTGACGCAACCCAATAAATTCGTCATCCCTCCTTTCTTGGACTAAAGGTGGGAGATACTTTTCATTAAATTCCCTTACAAAGTTCGCCCATGTCCATACCGTCTGTTCTCTTTCCCACTTGGCCTTAATTACATTCCACCACGCGCGGGCTGGTCCTTCGAATTGAAATACAGCAAAATTTACTTGTCTTTGCTCCGTGTAATTCAAAGCCGCGAAGATATTAATCATTGCCTCCAACCACTGCTCAGCTATATCTGGATCAGGCACTCCTTGAAATTTCGGAGGTAGAAACTTTTGGAACCTCTCAAGAGCCTTATCCTCTCCGATCTCAGGATTCCGGGGTTGATTCACTGGCATTTGACCTTGTTGATCTACCAGTCGTGCCAGGATATTTGTCATTTGTTGCATCGCCGTCGCCATTTGATCTCCAGCCTCAACCCTCGGTCCCTGTTCTTGCTCGGCCACTGTTTCTCTTTCTTCTCTCGGCTCTTGAGCTTGCCTAGCTCCACGGCCACGACTAGCTCCACGTCCACGACTACGTCTCCCGTCCATATATATGTTTTCCCCCTCTCTTTTCTTTTCTTTTCCCCCAAAAAGGTAATTTAGTGAATAAACACAGTAAATTGACTACAGTAACAAATTCTAGCATTCCAAATACACAAATCAATATATACGCACATAACACGCCATATCAAGAAGACGGATAAGCAAATACACAAATACATATCAAGTTGGACAGATAACCATGTACACACAGGTATACTAACGTCATGTAGTAACAATATACAGGTAAATCAAAAGGAAAAGGTAAAGTCGTCCCAGTATCAGCCCGTCCGGTCTCTCACGTCACTTACTATCCAAACTAGATGTCCCTGACCTCTTGTGCTCATTCTAGTCAGACAAAGCCTGTTCATGTTCCCAAAATACAAGTCTCAAGTCCTTAGCAGCGCCGTAACTCTAGAGTACTCAGGCACGAGAATCCGAAATAAGATAATTCACATCTCGAGCTGCAGTCCCAAGAGTAAACTATCTACAATCGGAATTCCTACCTGACATACCTATCTATGGTCCTCAGATACCATGAGAAAGATTTAAGACCTATAACATTCGCAATTCATAGCTTCACTTAGTCCTTCAAACTTATTCACCACTTAGTCCAGGGTCACTCCGCACAGAGACCACGCGAAGCAGCTATAGGTTTTATCCCTCAATCGCTTAACTTTCAAGTCAAATCGAATCCCACAGTCCGGCATCCTAAACTTCAAGCCCAGGATACACTACAGATATCTGAAGCCTAAGCTCTGATACCACCTGTGACGGCCCCACCTTTCCCTAGGGCGTACCCCAGGGTTCGGCGGACCGCCTGCCCAACTCTCGCCGGGACTCACTCATTCACTACAGTCCTCACTTAAAATCTGAATAAATCACAAGAATAAATAGGGCAACGATCCAGAACTTAAAGCGAAACTTATATACATTGCCATCCCCAAAAGGGAGTGTAAAGATCGAATATACAAAGGTTCTCAATCCTTCATACGTCCAGCCCGTGCCAAGCACTAGGCGAGAACCACTACAAAAGAAACAAAAGAACTAGACTGGCTAGTCTATGCTCTCATTCTGCTCGCCGTCCCCTGTTAAGGAAAACAAAACTAAAGGGGTGAGCTAAAAGCTCAGTGAGGTTCCGAACAGATAATCAAACAATCAATTCAATACATTAAACATGGAGTATCAATAATTCAAGAAACATTTACAATGGAAAGCGATAGTAACATTCATTAAAAGGATACGGGCTCACATGGAGCTATTCGTTCGTTCGTTCGTTCTCCAGACATTTCCCCTTATTCCTCCAATTATTTGAAAATTTCCTTTTTGAGAAGTAAACCCTCGTGCCTTCGTTCGTTCATTCATCCCCTTCCGGACGTTGACCGGACTCCACCCATCCGGACGTTGGCCGGACTCCACCCATCCGGACGTAGCCGGACTACAAGGTAATACTCGAATATACCAAATTCACCCAGGGTCACCATATCGCCCGACCGAGTCCGCTTCTGGCTCGAGTCGATCGGTAACGAAGGGCAGGGCCCAGTTCAGCCAAACGGCTTACATTCATGCGCAACTAGCATTTAATCATTTAATCATTGAAAATTTCACATTTATTTAGGTCGAGTGCGATAAAGTACACACTCGCCTAGAAAACTCGTTTTAACAATCATTAAAAGCACTTAACACATTATCAATCAATAATAACAAGCCAATAAGTCAAGGAAATATAACAAACAAAGAACACTCACCTAGTTATGCAAAATAACGTGCAAAATATCCTTTCGGATATTACCCTTAGTCACCAATGAAACCTAAGATTGAACAAGAGAACATATTACAGTTTATCGAGCAAAACATTTAAGGGGAAACGAAGAAACCCGACTAATTAGGAGTAAAACGTGTAAAGATAACTTTCAAGTAAAAATAGGGTTGTTTGGACCCAAGGATGAAAATAACTAGGGTTTCAAAATCAATCGCAAAACCAAGCTCAAAAGGCTTATAGAATTCCAACGGAAAACATTTGACTAACGACAAATCAAAAGACAAATAGATAGGCTAAGAAAATATTCTTTCGGAATCGTAAAGAATCGTTTGTATGACTAAAAGTCACTATATATTCAAGTAGAGGTTATATAACAAGGGTTTTGATGAAAATCATATGGAAAAGGAAGACTCTTAAAACCGTACTTGAAAGTAGTTCACTTGTGGCCGATAAAACCCTAACTCATACTTCTATATTTTGGGTACAGAGTAAGTAAACATTTGGCGTTTCAAATTGAAGAGGTATCATGTTTTGGAATGGTAAAACGATCATAGTATTTGCCAAACGAAAATATACAAATTCAAATAGAAACTTAGTCCTTGAGCGAAAATTTGGGCAGCACGCCCTTTGTGTTTACCTAATTTTCCAGCCATTTTGGCTTCATTATTTTTCTCATTCAAGCCCAAGTTTATACACAACACAAATGCATTTCAATAGCCGTTCCATAGGCTCAAGACAATACAAGGACATAAATCAACTAATAACAAATGCGGAAATGAAGTTTACAAAAAAAACAGATTTGATAGGGTTTTGCGGAATGGGCACATCCGAGGCTACGCTTATCGGATTGAGGTGAAACTTATACCATTTCGAAGCTAAGAGAAAGGGATACAAGATTGAAGAAGGTCACTCAGTCCAGTTTGTCACGGCCCCACCTCCCCCTAAGGCGAACCAGAGGGTTCGGCGGGCCGCCTGCCCAGCTCTCGCTGGGACTCAGTCGTTCACTACAGTCCTCAATTAAATACAAGATACAATCTCAAAGATAAATCAAATATTCCAACATTTACATATCAAAAGCGAAGCGTCCACGCTTCCACTGCGCCACTCTGATCCTTGATACCAACTATTATACAGGAGGAAGTCCAAAGCTAGACTATTACACATCCAATCCAATCAAAACGTTCAATACAATCCCAATATGAACGATTACACAAAAGTAAACCCAAGTTCAATCCATCAATCCATACATGAGATAATCCATGATAAACACTACAAGCCCTTCCTTCGCCTTGAGCCCTGTGGAGGGGAATAAAACATTTTGGGGTGAGCTAGAAGCTCAGCGAGTAACCAAGAAATTCAGTTATCAAATCAGTTTCACAATCGTTCATTTCAATAATGTCATGCTTCAACAATCAATGCACTTTCACTTCTCTCATGAGCCAGTGAAATCATGGTACTTAGACGTCCAACGCTCCAAACAATCATTTAACATTGAACATTAACATTGAACATTGAACATTGAGCCCATTGGTGCTCTACAGGAACATTAAACGGTGGAGGAGACGTCGGAGTCTAGCACACGAATTCCAAGTACTCATTTGAGCCAAAACATGTCAAGAACTTATATGCCGGCACACAGGATATGCAATCAAAGAAACGATGCAAGAAACATTTTAAAGTAACGTTGCAAGTAGTTTAAGGTCACTCACCTCCACGGCTCACAATCCTCGTCCAATATAGCCAATTCCATCATTCAAGTCCAAGCCTTTCACATGAAACTTAAGGTAACCAACGCTATTAAAAATTGGACAGCATTTCCCCATAAATTCATCCTTTCCATCCTACAATCAAACCCAATCACATAGCAATTAACCACAATTGCTCCAAACCAGAAAACAGTTTTGACGTCCTTTTGCGGTAATGGCACCAAAGGTACTACGAGTATCGGATGGAGGTCCAAGACCCACCGTTTCGAAGCTAAGAACCAGGGCTACAACAATGTAGAAGGTCACTCAGTCCAAATCCTAGCACAACTAGGTCAAATATGCAGAATACCAAACCAGAATCGTAATTGCAGGTTCCCAAATCACACAATGCTGTAATTCGTCCAACTCAGTCTACACAGGTCCAAATGCATTGATTCCAAAGGAATATGATAGCTAAGGCATCAAGCTACATTTCATCAGAAGACACCAACAACAAAATCCAAACCAGTTCCAGTCAAAATGGCCAATTACAAGTGCAGTTCGCACATACTGATCACCCAGAACAGCAACAGTAAAAACGACATAACTCACTCTACACTACTCCAAATGCCCTGAAATTTTGCAGGCACCTCTAAAATGTCATTCTCTACACCTTTCATGTTTTGAGATAAGGCCAATTCGGCCTCTATCTAGGACCTAAAAATTCGGACAGAATGTTCATCACAAAACCCTCACTTTTCAATTTTTGGTCCAAAACAGAAATTGGTTGCAATTAATCACTTTTCCCACCTCATAGAGTCCTTAAACATCATTTCCAATCATCAAACATAGCCACATAATCATGCTTATAGTAAAACAGAAAAATCCCCAAAAATAATAAAACTTCACCAATTCAACCAAAACTCAAGATTTAATCCATAAATTTGCATCTTATACTACCACTAAGCATGATTTAAGCATCAATTAAAGGAGGAGGGTGGTTCTTCACAACTTACCTTAAGAACAAGAGAGAGAGAGCTATTGGTCACCTTAACTTTCCAAAAAAACTTCACACAACAACTCACAATCACTACTTGAAGAGGTTTTATGGAAGGAATTCAAGATTAAATGGTTAGTTTGTGAGATTGGACATGATTGGAGCAAGAAACTTGGAAGCTTTTCTTTCTTTTCTTGTAAGAGGAGGTTCGGCCAAGCTTGAAGGAAAAATGGAAGATATTTGATCAATTTTTTGTTTTATTTAGTAATTGGTAAAAGGTTGAATAGTAAGTCAAAACAAGATTTAATCATATGGTGACACATGTCCCTCTCATTAATTGCTTGCCTAACTTTTTGTCTCTCTTACACAAATATCTTAACACATTGTAAAATAATATCACTTAATACAAAATTCCAACAAGTTGTCAAAAATATAATGCATTTACCGCACTTGCGGGTCCCACGTCCGATATATATATCCTTAATTTCTCAAAAACTAACTGATACTAGAAAATCATTTTAAAACTATTTTTTTCTCATAAACTTTCTCTGGGGAATTTTTCTAATAAAGAAAATGTAGAAAAAGCGGGCGTTTAAAAAAATAAACCCTAGAAAATTAGAAAATTTCCGGGTTCTCAAACTCATTTTTTTTCGGGGCGTCACACAGTTTGTAGTGCAACTAGGTCAAAAGATCAGTATACCAAACCAGCACCGTCAAAACAGGTTTACAAACCGCATTCTCGCTCAAATATCACAAGTCAGGCTCCCTAAGTCCAAATCAAGTGATTCCAAAGCCATCCGAAAACTAAGATACAAGGATACAATTCTTAAGAAGACATCAACAACTAAATCAGAAGCATTCCCAATCAAATTAACCAATTACAGAGGCAATTATCAAGTTCGGGTAGAAACAGGGCAGCAGGGGTAAATCGGTCTTTTCACAGGCTACGTTGTTCTGATTGAGTTGAAATTTTGTAGGCACCTATAAAATATCATTCTATACAACTTTTATGTTTTATGCCAAGCCTAATTCGGCCTCTAACTATGAGTAACAGTACCGGGCAGAACTGAAACATGAAATTCCAGAAATCTGGAAATTTTGGTTTTCAATTGAATTTTCTTCCTTTCCTTGTTCCAATCACTACCAAAGCCCCTTATATAATCTTATATACAACATATACTAACCATACAACAAGTTTAGGCAGAAAATCATCAAACCCTAACTTGCATATATCATCCAAAATCATCACAACAACTTGTATAACTTGTAGTCTAATCAAAACATGAGCTAGATAACATCTTAAACCAGAAATTAAAAGAACAAGAACCATGATCAGATCTTATACCTCAAAACAAAGCTTGAAAGAGTGATACTTCACCACCTTTGGAAATTTTTAGTTCCCCTAGCTTCCCAAGCCCACAACTCACTCTTTAATCGGTTTAGAATTTTGATTCCTCACTTAGATGGTGCAAATCAAGAAGAAAATTGTTTTCTCTTGCTCCCCCTTTCTCTCTCTCTTGTCTCGGCCAAGCTCAAGGAAAAATGAAGAAGAAAGGCTGCTCTATGGTGATTAAAAGGCAAGAAGATTAGGATTAGTCTAAGCCACAAGTTTTGCCAACACTTGGATCAACCACAATCACAAAATTTTCTCTTTCTTCTCCTTGCACTTTTGGCCACAAATTTCGGTCAAAGGCAGCTGGAAATGAGGGGATATTTTGCTCAAATATCAATGAGCTCATGTGGTAAGAAAGTGGTGGTCCAGCGGTGCGTTCAATAGGTAGTGCGCGGTACACGTCGGTTCGCACCGTTTTTCCTTAAATCGCACGTATTAGGGTTTTTACTTCCTATTCACTAACCTTATATCATTGCTTCTAATCACATATTATTTCTCACCTAAAAGTCACTTTTAATCACCAAATTTGATCCTTGCTTCGTACCGAAAAATCATCCGGTGAAAAATCGCGAAAACCCTAATTTGCTCCAGTCTTGAAACCGAAAAGTGAAACCCTACTTTCTAGGTTCATTTGCACTTATTATGGAATTACTGGGTAGTAGGCTATAATAAATGAATAATTTCCAAATAAAAGGCATTTTTGAGAAAAATATAAGAAATTTGCGAGTCCTCACACTCTCTCCCCCTTAAAAGAATTTCGACCTCGAAATTCATACCTTCCGTCGCCTCGGAGGACCCCAGAACTCGGTGCTGATCTACGGCATAAACTTGTGTTGATACCTTTGTTCGGTTTCCTCTTTCATGAATTTGTTTCAGTTTGGTTCCTTCCACTTGTTGAGTACTACCCTCTCGTGGCTGTTTCTTCGGGCAATTGCTAAGTTGATGATTGCTACTCCCACAAATCAAACATTTTCCCCCTTTTCGCCAGCAATCATTCTCAGTGTGATTTGCCTTTCCACAGTATCCACAGGCCAATCGAGGAACTACTGTTGGATCTTCTCGAGAAATGTCCTTTGATCCGATCTGACTTCCTTTCATGGACCTTTCATCGACTGCTCTTAATGTCCAAGGTGGGCGAGGTGAATGGTTCACTTTTTGCACTTTGGAGAGCAGTATCTTTTCTCCAGATTCCTCAGGTATACTGCTGGATGTATCTCTTTTCCGCGTTTGAAAGGCTTTTACTTGGGCTTTCACATCCTCAATTCTTTGGGCCTTCTCAAGAGCCTCTGTAAACGTATTAACTTGAACTGCCGCTAATGCCTCCTGGATTTCCAAATTTAGTCCTTGTATAAATCGTCTTATTCTCCGTCGCTCCGTTACCACCAATTCGGAAGCGAATTTAGACAGTCTAGTAAATTTGGTCTCATATTCAGCCACACTTAGGGTTCCCTGACGCAACCCAATAAATTCGTCATCCCTCCTTTCTTGGACTAAAGGTGGGAGATACTTTTCATTAAATTCCCTTACAAAGTTCGCCCATGTCCATACCGTCTGTTCTCTTTCCCACTTGGCCTTAATTACATTCCACCACGCGCGGGCTGGTCCTTCGAATTGAAATACAGCAAAATTTACTTGTCTTTGCTCCGTGTAATTCAAAGCCGCGAAGATATTAATCATTGCCTCCAACCACTGCTCAGCTATATCTGGATCAGGCCCTCCTTGAAATTTCGGAGGTAGAAACTTTTGGAACCTCTCAAGAGCCTTATCCTCTCCGATCTCAGGATTCCGGGGTTGATTCACTGGCATTTGACCTTGTTGATCTACCAGTCGTGCCAGGATATTTGTCATTTGTTGCATCGCCGTCGCCATTTGATCTCCAGCCTCAACCCTCGGTCCCTGTTCTTGCTCGGCCACTGTTTCTCTTTCTTCTCTCGGTTCTTGAGCTTGCCTAGCTCCACGCCCACGACTAGCTCCACGTCCACGACTACGTCTCCCGTCCATATATATGTTTTCCCCCTCTCTTTTCTTTTCTTTTCCCCCAAAAAGGTAATTTAGTGAATAAACACAGTAAATTGACTACAGTAACAAATTCTAGCATTCCAAATACACAAATCAATATATACGCACATAACACGCCATATCAAGAAGACGGATAAGCAAATACACAAATACATATCAAGTTGGACAGATAACCATGTACACACAGGTATACTAACGTCATGTAGTAACAATATACAGGTAAATCAAAAGGAAAAGGTAAAGTCGTCCCAGTATCAGCCCGTCCGGTCTCTCACGTCACTTACTATCCAAACTAGATGTCCCTGACCTCTTGTGCTCATTCTAGTCAGACAAAGCCTGTTCATGTTCCCAAAATACAAGTCTCAAGTCCTTAGCAGCGCCGTAACTCTAGAGTACTCAGGCACGAGAATCCGAAATAAGATAATTCACATCTCGAGCTGCAGTCCCAAGAGTAAACTATCTACAATCGGAATTCCTACCTGACATACCTATCTATGGTCCTCAGATACCATGAGAAAGATTTAAGACCTATAACATTCGCAATTCATAGCTTCACTTAGTCCTTCATACTTATTCACCACTTAGTCCAGGGTCACTCCGCACAGAGACCACGCGAAGCAGCTATAGGTTTTATCCCTCAATCGCTTAACTTTCAAGTCAAATCGAATCCCACAGTCCGGCATCCTAAACTTCAAGCCTAGGATACACTACAGATATCTGAAGCCTAAGCTCTGATACCACCTGTGACGGCCCCACCTTTCCCTAGGGCGTACCCCAGGGTTCGGCGGACCGCCTGCCCAACTCTCGCCGGGACTCACTCATTCACTACAGTCCTCACTTAAAATCTGAATAAATCACAAGAATAAATAGGGCAACGATCCAGAACTTAAAGCGAAACTTATATACATTGCCATCCCCAAAAGGGAGTGTAAAGATCGAATATACAAAGGTTCTCAATCCTTCATACGTCCAGCCCGTGCCAAGCACTAGGCGAGAACCACTACAAAAGAAACAAAAGAACTAGACTGGCTAGTCTATGCTCTCATTCTGCTCGCCGTCCCCTGTTAAGGAAAACAAAACTAAAGGGGTGAGCTAAAAGCTCAGTGAGGTTCCGAACAGATAATCAAACAATCAATTCAATACATTAAACATGGAGTATCAATAATTCAAGAAACATTTACAATGGAAAGCGATAGTAACATTCATTAAAAGGATACGGGCTCACATGGAGCTATTCGTTCGTTCGTTCGTTCTCCAGACATTTCCCCTTATTCCTCCAATTATTTGAAAATTTCCTTTTTGAGAAGTAAACCCTCGTGCCTTCGTTCGTTCATTCATCCCCTTCCGGACGTTGACCGGACTCCACCCATCCGGACGTTGGCCGGACTCCACCCATCCGGACGTAGCCGGACTACAAGGTAATACTCGAATATACCAAATTCACCCAGGGTCACCATATCGCCCGACCGAGTCCGCTTCTGGCTCGAGTCGATCGGTAACGAAGGGCAGGGCCCAGTTCAGCCAAACGGCTTACATTCATGCGCAACTAGCATTTAATCATTTAATCATTGAAAATTTCACATTTATTTAGGTCGAGTGCGATAAAGTACACACTCGCCTAGAAAACTCGTTTTAACAATCATTAAAAGCACTTAACACATTATCAATCAATAATAACAAGCCAATAAGTCAAGGAAATATAACAAACAAAGAACACTCACCTAGTTATGCAAAATAACGTGCAAAATATCCTTCCGGATATTACCCTTAGTCACCAATGAAACCTAAGATTGAACAAGAGAGAACATATTACAGTTTATCGAGCAAAACATTTAAGGGGAAACGAAGAAACCCGACTAATTAGGAGTAAAACGTGTAAAGATAACTTTCAAGTAAAAATAGGGTTGTTTGGACCCAAGGATGAAAATAACTTGGGTTTCAAAATCAATCGCAAAACCAAGCTCAAAAGGCTTATAGAATTCCAACGGAAAACATTTGACTAACGACAAATCAAAAGACAAATAGATAGGCTAAGAAAATATTCTTTCGGAATCGTAAAGAATCGTTTGTATGACTAAAAGTCACTATATATTCAAGTAGAGGTTATATAACAAGGGTTTTGATGAAAATCATATGGAAAAGGAAGACTCTTAAAACCGTACTTGAAAGTAGTTCACTTGTGGCCGATAAAACCCTAACTCATACTTCTATATTTTGGGTACAGAGTAAGTAAACATTTGGCGTTTCAAATTGAAGAGGTATCATGTTTTGGAATGGTAAAACGATCATAGTATTTGCCAAACGAAAATATACAAATTCAAATAGAAACTTAGTCCTTGAGCGAAAATTTGGGCAGCACGCCCTTTGTGTTTACCTAATTTTCCAGCCATTTTGGCTTCATTATTTTTCTCATTCAAGCCCAAGTTTATACACAACACAAATGCATTTCAATAGCCGTTCCATAGGCTCAAGACAATACAAGGACATAAATCAACTAATAACAAATGCGGAAATGAAGTTTACAAAAAAAACAGATTTGATAGGGTTTTGCGGAATGGGCACATCCGAGGCTACGCTTATCGGATTGAGGTGAAACTTATACCATTTCGAAGCTAAGAGAAAGGGATACAAGATTGAAGAAGGTCACTCAGTCCAGTTTGTAGTGTAACTAGGTCAAAAGATCAGTATACCAAACCAGCACCGTCAAAACAGGTTTACAAACCGCATTCTCGCTCAAATATCACAAGTCAGGCTCCCTAAGTCCAAATCAAGTGATTCCAAAGCCATCCGAAAACTAATATACAAGGATACAATTCTTAAGAAGACATCAACAACTAAATCAGAAGCATTCCCAATCAAATTAACCAATTACAGAGGCAATTATCAAGTTCGGGTAGAAACAGGGCAGCAGGGGTAAATCGGTCTTTTCACAGGCTACGTTGCTCTGATTGAGTTGAAATTTTGTAGGCACCTATAAAATATCATTCTATACAACTTTTATGTTTTATTCCAAGCCTAATTCGGCCTCTAACTATGAGTAACAGTACCGGGCAGAACTGAAACATGAAATTCCAGAAATCTGGAAATTTTGGTTTTCAATTGAATTTTCTTCCTTTCCTTGTTCCAATCACTACCAAAGCCCCTTATATAATCTTATATACAACATATACTAACCATACAACAAGTTTAGGCAGAAAATCATCAAACCCTAACTTGCATATATCATCCAAAATCATCACAACAACTTGTATAACTTGTAGTCTAATCAAAACATGAGCTAGATAACATCTTAAACCAGAAATTAAAAGAACAAGAACCATGATCAGATCTTATACCTCAAAACAAAGCTTGAAAGAGTGATACTTCACCACCTTTGGAAATTTTTAGTTCCCCTAGCTTCCCAAGCCCACAACTCACTCTTTAATCGGTTTAGAATTTTGATTCCTCACTTAGATGGTGCAAATCAAGAAGAAAATTGTTTTCTCTTGCTCCCCCTTTCTCTCTCTCTTGTCTCGGCCAAGCTCAAGGAAAAATGAAGAAGAAAGGCTGCTCTATGGTGATTAAAAGGCAAGAAGATTAGGATTAGTCTAAGCCACAAGTTTTGCCAACACTTGGATCAACCACAATCACAAAATTTTCTCTTTCTTCTCCTTGCACTTTTGGCCACAAATTTCGGTCAAAGGCAGCTGGAAATGAGGGGATATTTTGCTCAAATATCAATGAGCTCATGTGGTAAGAAAGTGGTGGTCCAGCGGTGCGTTCAATAGGTAGTGCGCGGTACACGTCGGTTCGCACCGTTTTTCCTTAAATCGCACGTATTAGGGTTTTTACTTCCTATTCACTAACCTTATATCATTGCTTCTAATCACATATTATTTCTCACCTAAAAGTCACTTTTAATCACCAAATTTGATCCTTGCTTCGTACCGAAAAATCATCCGGTGAAAAATCGCGAAAACCCTAATTTGCTCCAGTCTTGAAACCGAAAAGTGAAACCCTACTTTCTAGGTTCATTTGCACTTATTATGGAATTACTGGGTAGTAGGCTATAATAAATGAATAATTTCCAAATAAAAGGCATTTTTGAGAAAAATATAAGAAATTTGCGAGTCCTCACACTCTCTCCCCCTTAAAAGAATTTCGACCTCGAAATTCATACCTTCCGTCGCCTCGGAGGACCCCAGAACTCGGTGCTGATCTACGGCATAAACTTGTGTTGATACCTTTGTTCGGTTTCCTCTTTCATGAATTTGTTTCAGTTTGGTTCCTTCCACTTGTTGAGTACTACCCTCTCGTGGCTGTTTCTTCGGGCAATTGCTAAGTTGATGATTGCTACTCCCACAAATCAAACATTTTCCCCCTTTTCGCCAGCAATCATTCTCAGTGTGATTTGCCTTTCCACAGTATCCACAGGCCAATCGAGGAACTACTGTTGGATCTTCTCGAGAAATGTCCTTTGATCCGATCTGACTTCCTTTCATGGACCTTTCATCGACTGCTCTTAATGTCCAAGGTGGGCGAGGTGAATGGTTCACTTTTTGCACTTTGGAGAGCAGTATCTTTTCTCCAGATTCCTCAGGTATACTGCTGGATGTATCTCTTTTCCGCATTTGAAAGGCTTTTACTTGGGCTTTCACATCCTCAATTCTTTGGGCCTTCTCAAGAGCCTCTGTAAACGTATTAACTTGAACTGCCGCTAATGCCTCCTGGATTTCCAAATTTAGTCCTTGTATAAATCGTCTTATTCTCCGTCGCTCCGTTACCACCAATTCGGAAGCGAATTTAGACAGTCTAGTAAATTTGGTCTCATATTCAGCCACACTTAGGGTTCCCTGACGCAACCCAATAAATTCGTCATCCCTCCTTTCTTGGACTAAAGGTGGGAGATACTTTTCATTAAATTCCCTTACAAAGTTCGCCCATGTCCATACCGTCTGTTCTCTTTCCCACTTGGCCTTAATTACATTCCACCACGCGCGGGCTGGTCCTTCGAATTGAAATACAGCAAAATTTACTTGTCTTTGCTCCGTGTAATTCAAAGCCGCGAAGATATTAATCATTGCCTCCAACCACTGCTCAGCTATATCTGGATCAGGCCCTCCTTGAAATTTCGGAGGTAGAAACTTTTGGAACCT
Source organism: Coffea arabica (assembly GCF_036785885.1). Lineage (NCBI taxonomy): Eukaryota > Viridiplantae > Streptophyta > Magnoliopsida > Gentianales > Rubiaceae > Coffea > Coffea arabica. The sequence continues at coordinate 21,719,083 of NC_092311.1, read as the reverse complement.
CTCAAGAGCCTTATCCTCTTCGATCTCAGGATTCCGGGGTTGATTCACTGGCATTTGACCTTGTTGATCTACCAGTCGTGCCAGGATATTTGTCATTTGTTGCATCGCCGTCGCCATTTGATCTCCAGCCTCAACCCTCGATCCCTGTTCTTGCTCGGCCACTGTTTCTCTTTCTTCTCTCGGTTCTTGAGCTTGCCTAGCTCCACGTCCACGACTACGTCTCCCGTCCATATATATGTTTTCCCCCTCTCTTTTCTTTTCTTTTCCCCCAAAAAGGTAATTTAGTGAATAAACACAGTAAATTGACTACAGTAACAAATTCTAGCATTCCAAATACACAAATCAATATATACGCACATAACACGCCATATCAAGAAGACGGATAAGCAAATACACAAATACATATCAAGTTGGACAGATAACCATGTACACACAGGTATACTAACGTCATGTAGTAACAATATACAGGTAAATCAAAAGGAAAAGGTAAAGTCGTCCCAGTATCAGCCCGTCCGGTCTCTCACGTCACTTACTATCCAAACTAGATGTCCCTGACCTCTTGTGCTCATTCTAGTCAGACAAAGCCTGTTCATGTTCCCAAAATACAAGTCTCAAGTCCTTAGCAGCGCCGTAACTCTAGAGTACTCAGGCACGAGAATCCGAAATAAGATAATTCACATCTCGAGCTGCAGTCCCAAGAGTAAACTATCTACAATCGGAATTCCTACCTGACATACCTATCTATGGTCCTCAGATACCATGAGAAAGATTTAAGACCTATAACATTCGCAATTCATAGCTTCACTTAGTCCTTCATACTTATTCACCACTTAGTCCAGGGTCACTCCGCACAGAGACCACGCGAAGCAGCTATAGGTTTTATCCCTCAATCGCTTAACTTTCAAGTCAAATCGAATCCCACAGTCCGGCATCCTAAACTTCAAGCCTAGGATACACTACAGATATCTGAAGCCTAAACTCTGATACCACCTGTGACGGCCCCACCTTTCCCTAGGGCGTACCCCAGGGTTCGGCGGACCGCCTACCCAACTCTCGCCGGGACTCACTCATTCACTACAGTCCTCACTTAAAATCTGAATAAATCACAAGAATAAATAGGGCAACGATCCAGAACTTAAAGCGAAACTTATATACATTGCCATCCCCAAAAGGGAGTGTAAAGATGGAATATACAAAGGTTCTCAATCCTTCATACGTCCAGCCCGTGCCAAGCACTAGGCGAGAACCACTACAAAAGAAACAAAAGAAACAAAAGAACTAGACTGGCTAGTCTATGCTCTCATTCTGCTCGCCGTCCCCTGTTAAGGAAAACAAAACTAAAGGGGTGAGCTAAAAGCTCAGTGAGGTTCCGAACAGATAATCAAACAATCAATTCAATACATTAAACATGGAGTATCAATAATTCAAGAAACATTTACAATGGAAAGCGATAGTAACATTCATTAAAAGGATACGGGCTCACATGGAGCTATTCGTTCGTTCGTTCGTTCTCCAGACATTTCCCCATATTCCTCCAATTATTTGAAAATTTCCTTTTTGAGAAGTAAACCCTCGTGCCTTCGTTCGTTCATTCATCCCCTTCCGGACGTTGACCGGACTCCACCCATCCGGACGTTGGCCGGACTCCACCCATCCGGACGTAGCCGGACTACAAGATAATACTCGAATATACCAAATTCACCCAGGGTCACCATATCGCCCGACCGAGTCTGCTTCTGGCTCGAGTCGATCGGTAACGAAGGGCAGGGCCCAGTTCAGCCAAACGGCTTACATTCATGCGCAACTAGCATTTAATCATTTAATCATTGAAAATTTCACATTTATTTAGGTCGAGTGCGATAAAGTACACACTCGCCTAGAAAACTCGTTTTAACAATCATTAAAAGCACTTAACACATTATCAATCAATAATAACAAGCCAATAAGTCAAGGAAATATAACAAACAATGAACACTCACCTAGTTATGCAAAATAACGTGCAAAATATCCTTCCGGATATTACCCTTAGTCACCAATGAAACCTAAGATTGAACAAGAGAGAACATATTACAGTTTATCGAGCAAAACATTTAAGGGGAAACGAAGAAACCCGACTAATTAGGAGTAAAACGTGTAAAGATAACTTTCAAGTAAAAATAGGGTTGTTTGGACCCAAGGATGAAAATAACTAGGGTTTCAAAATCAATCGCAAAACCAAGCTCAAAAGGCTTATAGAATTCCAACGGAAAACATTTGACTAACGACAAATCAAAAGACAAATAGATAGGCTAAGAAAATATTCTTTCGGAATCGTAAAGAATCGTTTGTATGACTAAAAGTCACTATATATTCAAGTAGAGGTTATATAACAAGGGTTTTGATGAAAATCATATGGAAAAGGAAGACTCTTAAAACCGTACTTGAAAGTAGTTCACTTGTGGCCGATAAAACCCTAACTCATACTTCTATATTTTGGGTACAGAGTAAGTAAACATTTGGCGTTTCAAATTGAAGAGGTATCATGTTTTGGAATGGTAAAACGATCATAGTATTTGCCAAACGAAAATATACAAATTCAAATAGAAACTTAGTCCTTGAGAGAAAATTTGGGCAGCACGCCCTTTGTGTTTACCTAATTTTCCAGCCATTTTGGCTTCATTATTTTTCTCATTCAAGCCCAAGTTTATACACAACACAAATGCATTTCAATAGCCGTTCCATAGGCTCAAGACAATACAAGGACATAAATCAACTAATAACAAATGCGGAAATGAAGTTTACAAAAAAAACAGATTTGATAGGGTTTTGCGGAATGGGCACATCCGAGGCTACGCTTATCGGATTGAGGTGAAACTTACACCATTTCGAAGCTAAGAGAAAGGGATACAAGATTGAAGAAGGTCACTCAGTCCAGTTTGTAGTGCAACTAGGTCAAAAGATCAGTATACCAAACCAGCACCGTCAAAACAGGTTTACAAACCGCATTCTCGCTCAAATATCACAAGTCAGGCTCCCTAAGTCCAAATCAAGTGATTCCAAAGCCATCCGAAAACTAAGATACAAGGATACAATTCTTAAGAAGACATCAACAACTAAATCAGAAGCATTCCGAATCAAATTAACCAATTACAGAGGCAATTATCAAGTTCGGGTAGAAACAGGGCAGCAGGGGTAAATCGGTCTTTTCACAGGCTACGTTGCTCTGATTGAGTTGAAATTTTGTAGGCACCTATAAAATATCATTCTATACAACTTTTATGTTTTATGCCAAGCCTAATTCGGCCTCTAACTATGAGTAACAGTACCGGGCAGAACTGAAACATGAAATTCCAGAAATCTGGAAATTTTGGTTTTCAATTGAATTTTCTTCCTTTCCTTGTTCCAATCACTACCAAAGCCCCTTATATAATCTTATATACAACATATACTAACCATACAACAAGTTTAGGCAGAAAATCATCAAACCCTAACTTGCATATATCATCCAAAATCATCACAACAACTTGTATAACTTGTAGTCTAATCAAAACATGAGCTAGATAACATCTTAAACCAGAAATTAAAAGAACAAGAACCATGATCAGATCTTATACCTCAAAACAAAGCTTGAAAGAGTGATACTTCACCACCTTTGGAAATTTTTAGTTCCCCTAGCTTCCCAAGCCCACAACTCACTCTTTAATCGGTTTAGAATTTTGATTCCTCACTTAGATGGTGCAAATCAAGAAGAAAATTGTTTTCTCTTGCTCCCCCTTTCTCTCTCTCTTGTCTCGGCCAAGCTCAAGGAAAAATGAAGAAGAAAGGCTGCTCTATGGTGATTAAAAGGCAAGAAGATTAGGATTAGTCTAAGCCACAAGTTTTGCCAACACTTGGATCAACCACAATCACAAAATTTTCTCTTTCTTCTCCTTGCACTTTTGGCCACAAATTTCGGTCAAAGGCAGCTGGAAATGAGGGGATATTTTGCTCAAATATCAATGAGCTCATGTGGTAAGAAAGTGGTGGTCCAGCGGTGCGTTCAATAGGTAGTGCGCGGTACACGTCGGTTCGCACCGTTTTTCCTTAAATCGCACGTATTAGGGTTTTTACTTCCTATTCACTAACCTTATATCATTGCTTCTAATCACATATTATTTCTCACCTAAAAGTCACTTTTAATCACCAAATTTGATCCTTGCTTCGTACCGAAAAATCATCCGGTGAAAAATCGCGAAAACCCTAATTTGCTCCAGTCTTGAAACCGAAAAGTGAAACCCTACTTTCTAGGTTCATTTGCACTTATTATGGAATTACTGGGTAGTAGGCTATAATAAATGAATAATTTCCAAATAAAAGGCATTTTTGAGAAAAATATAAGAAATTTGCGAGTCCTCACACTCTCTCCCCCTTAAAAGAATTTCGACCTCGAAATTCATACCTTCCGTCGCCTCGGAGGACCCCAGAACTCGGTGCTGATCTACGGCATAAACTTGTGTTGATACCTTTGTTCGGTTTCCTCTTTCATGAATTTGTTTCAGTTTGGTTCCTTCCACTTGTTGAGTACTACCCTCTCGTGGCTGTTTCTTCGGGCAATTGCTAAGTTGATGATTGCTACTCCCACAAATCAAACATTTTCCCCCTTTTCGCCAGCAATCATTCTCAGTGTGATTTGCCTTTCCACAGTATCCACAGGCCAATCGAGGAACTACTGTTGGATCTTCTCGAGAAATGTCCTTTGATCCGATCTGACTTCCTTTCATGGACCTTTCATCGACTGCTCTTAATGTCCAAGGTGGGCGAGGTGAATGGTTCACTTTTTGCACTTTGGAGAGCAGTATCTTTTCTCCAGATTCCTCAGGTATACTGCTGGATGTATCTCTTTTCCGCATTTGAAAGGCTTTTACTTGGGCTTTCACATCCTCAATTCTTTGGGCCTTCTCAATAGCCTCTGTAAACGTATTAACTTGAACTGCCGCTAATGCCTCCTGGATTTCCAAATTTAGTCCTTGTATAAATCGTCTTATTCTCCGTCGCTCCATTACCACCAATTCGGAAGCGAATTTAGACAGTCTAGTAAATTTGGTCTCATATTCAGCCACACTTAGGGTTCCCTGACGCAACCCAATAAATTCGTCATCCCTCCTTTCTTGGACTAAAGGTGGGAGATACTTTTCATTAAATTCCCTTACAAAGTTCGCCCATGTCCATACCGTCTGTTCTCTTTCCCACTTGGCCTTAATTACATTCCACCACGCGCGGGCTGGTCCTTCGAATTGAAATACAGCAAAATTTACTTGTCTTTGCTCCGTGTAATTCAAAGCCGCGAAGATATTAATCATTGCCTCCAACCACTGCTCAGCTATATCTGGATCAGGCCCTCCTTGAAATTTCGGAGGTAGAAACTTTTGGAACCTCTCAAGAGCCTTATCCTCTTCGATCTCAGGATTCCGGGGTTGATTCACTGGCATTTGACCTTGTTGATCTACCAGTCGTGCCAGGATATTTGTCATTTGTTGCATCGCCGTCGCCATTTGATCTCCAGCCTCAACCCTCGATCCCTGTTCTTGCTCGGCCACTGTTTCTCTTTCTTCTCTCGGTTCTTGAGCTTGCCTAGCTCCACGTCCACGACTACGTCTCCCGTCCATATATATGTTTTCCCCCTCTCTTTTCTTTTCTTTTCCCCCAAAAAGGTAATTTAGTGAATAAACACAGTAAATTGACTACAGTAACAAATTCTAGCATTCCAAATACACAAATCAATATATACGCACATAACACGCCATATCAAGAAGACGGATAAGCAAATACACAAATACATATCAAGTTGGACAGATAACCATGTACACACAGGTATACTAACGTCATGTAGTAACAATATACAGGTAAATCAAAAGGAAAAGGTAAAGTCGTCCCAGTATCAGCCCGTCCGGTCTCTCACGTCACTTACTATCCAAACTAGATGTCCCTGACCTCTTGTGCTCATTCTAGTCAGACAAAGCCTGTTCATGTTCCCAAAATACAAGTCTCAAGTCCTTAGCAGCGCCGTAACTCTAGAGTACTCAGGCACGAGAATCCGAAATAAGATAATTCACATCTCGAGCTGCAGTCCCAAGAGTAAACTATCTACAATCGGAATTCCTACCTGACATACCTATCTATGGTCCTCAGATACCATGAGAAAGATTTAAGACCTATAACATTCGCAATTCATAGCTTCACTTAGTCCTTCATACTTATTCACCACTTAGTCCAGGGTCACTCCGCACAGAGACCACGCGAAGCAGCTATAGGTTTTATCCCTCAATCGCTTAACTTTCAAGTCAAATCGAATCCCACAGTCCGGCATCCTAAACTTCAAGCCTAGGATACACTACAGATATCTGAAGCCTAAACTCTGATACCACCTGTGACGGCCCCACCTTTCCCTAGGGCGTACCCCAGGGTTCGGCGGACCGCCTACCCAACTCTCGCCGGGACTCACTCATTCACTACAGTCCTCACTTAAAATCTGAATAAATCACAAGAATAAATAGGGCAACGATCCAGAACTTAAAGCGAAACTTATATACATTGCCATCCCCAAAAGGGAGTGTAAAGATCGAATATACAAAGGTTCTCAATCCTTCATACGTCCAGCCCGTGCCAAGCACTAGGCGAGAACCACTACAAAAGAAACAAAAGAAACAAAAGAACTAGACTGGCTAGTCTATGCTCTCATTCTGCTCGCCGTCCCCTGTTAAGGAAAACAAAACTAAAGGGGTGAGCTAAAAGCTCAGTGAGGTTCCGAACAGATAATCAAACAATCAATTCAATACATTAAACATGGAGTATCAATAATTCAAGAAACATTTACAATGGAAAGCGATAGTAACATTCATTAAAAGGATACGGGCTCACATGGAGCTATTCGTTCGTTCGTTCGTTCTCCAGACATTTCCCCTTATTCCTCCAATTATTTGAAAATTTCCTTTTTGAGAAGTAAACCCTCGTGCCTTCGTTCGTTCATTCATCCCCTTCCGGACGTTGACCGGACTCCACCCATCCGGACGTTGGCCGGACTCCACCCATCCGGACGTAGCCGGACTACAAGATAATACTCGAATATACCAAATTCACCCAGGGTCACCATATCGCCCGACCGAGTCCGCTTCTGGCTCGAGTCGATCGGTAACGAAGGGCAGGGCCCAGTTCAGCCAAACGGCTTACATTCATGCGCAACTAGCATTTAATCATTTAATCATTGAAAATTTCACATTTATTTAGGTCGAGTGCGATAAAGTACACACTCGCCTAGAAAACTCGTTTTAACAATCATTAAAAGCACTTAACACATTATCAATCAATAATAACAAGCCAATAAGTCAAGGAAATATAACAAACAAAGAACACTCACCTAGTTATGCAAAATAACGTGCAAAATATCCTTCCGGATATTACCCTTAGTCACCAATGAAACCTAAGATTGAACAAGAGAGAACATATTACAGTTTATCGAGCAAAACATTTAAGGGGAAACGAAGAAACCCGACTAATTAGGAGTAAAACGTGTAAAGATAACTTTCAAGTAAAAATAGGGTTGTTTGGACCCAAGGATGAAAATAACTTGGGTTTCAAAATCAATCGCAAAACCAAGCTCAAAAGGCTTATAGAATTCCAACGGAAAACATTTGACTAACGACAAATCAAAAGACAAATAGATAGGCTAAGAAAATATTCTTTCGGAATCGTAAAGAATCGTTTGTATGACTAAAAGTCACTATATATTCAAGTAGAGGTTATATAACAAGGGTTTTGATGAAAATCATATGGAAAAGGAAGACTCTTAAAACCGTACTTGAAAGTAGTTCACTTGTGGCCGATAAAACCCTAACTCATACTTCTATATTTTGGGTACAGAGTAAGTAAACATTTGGCGTTTCAAATTGAAGAGGTATCATGTTTTGGAATGGTAAAACGATCATAGTATTTGCCAAACGAAAATATACAAATTCAAATAGAAACTTAGTCCTTGAGAGAAAATTTGGGCAGCACGCCCTTTGTGTTTACCTAATTTTCCAGCCATTTTGGCTTCATTATTTTTCTCATTCAAGCCCAAGTTTATACACAACACAAATGCATTTCAATAGCCGTTCCATAGGCTCAAGACAATACAAGGACATAAATCAACTAATAACAAATGCGGAAATGAAGTTTACAAAAAAAACAGATTTGATAGGGTTTTGCGGAATGGGCACATCCGAGGCTACGCTTATCGGATTGAGGTGAAACTTATACCATTTCGAAGCTAAGAGAAAGGGATACAAGATTGAAGAAGGTCACTCAGTCCAGTTTGTAGTGCAACTAGGTCAAAAGATCAGTATACCAAACCAGCACCGTCAAAACAGGTTTACAAACCGCATTCTCGCTCAAATATCACAAGTCAGGCTCCCTAAGTCCAAATCAAGTGATTCCAAAGCCATCCGAAAACTAATATACAAGGATACAATTCTTAAGAAGACATCAACAACTAAATCAGAAGCATTCCCAATCAAATTAACCAATTACAGAGGCAATTATCAAGTTCGGGTAGAAACAGGGCAGCAGGGGTAAATCGGTCTTTTCACAGGCTACGTTGCTCTGATTGAGTTGAAATTTTGTAGGCACCTATAAAATATCATTCTATACAACTTTTATGTTTTATTCCAAGCCTAATTCGGCCTCTAACTATGAGTAACAGTACCGGGCAGAACTGAAACATGAAATTCCAGAAATCTGGAAATTTTGGTTTTCAATTGAATTTTCTTCCTTTCCTTGTTCCAATCACTACCAAAGCCCCTTATATAATCTTATATACAACATATACTAACCATACAACAAGTTTAGGCAGAAAATCATCAAACCCTAACTTGCATATATCATCCAAAATCATCACAACAACTTGTATAACTTGTAGTCTAATCAAAACATGAGCTAGATAACATCTTAAACCAGAAATTAAAAGAACAAGAACCATGATCAGATCTTATACCTCAAAACAAAGCTTGAAAGAGTGATACTTCACCACCTTTGGAAATTTTTAGTTCCCCTAGCTTCCCAAGCCCACAACTCACTCTTTAATCGGTTTAGAATTTTGATTCCTCACTTAGATGGTGCAAATCAAGAAGAAAATTGTTTTCTCTTGCTCCCCCTTTCTCTCTCTCTTGTCTCGGCCAAGCTCAAGGAAAAATGAAGAAGAAAGGCTGCTCTATGGTGATTAAAAGGCAAGAAGATTAGGATTAGTCTAAGCCACAAGTTTTGCCAACACTTGGATCAACCACAATCACAAAATTTTCTCTTTCTTCTCCTTGCACTTTTGGCCACAAATTTCGGTCAAAGGCAGCTGGAAATGAGGGGATATTTTGCTCAAATATCAATGAGCTCATGTGGTAAGAAAGTGGTGGTCCAGCGGTGCGTTCAATAGGTAGTGCGCGGTACACGTCGGTTCGCACCGTTTTTCCTTAAATCGCACGTATTAGGGTTTTTACTTCCTATTCACTAACCTTATATCATTGCTTCTAATCACATATTATTTCTCACCTAAAAGTCACTTTTAATCACCAAATTTGATCCTTGCTTCGTACCGAAAAATCATCCGGTGAAAAATCGCGAAAACCCTAATTTGCTCCAGTCTTGAAACCGAAAAGTGAAACCCTACTTTCTAGGTTCATTTGCACTTATTATGGAATTACTGGGTAGTAGGCTATAATAAATGAATAATTTCCAAATAAAAGGCATTTTTGAGAAAAATATAAGAAATTTGCGAGTCCTCACACTCTCTCCCCCTTAAAAGAATTTCGACCTCGAAATTCATACCTTCCGTCGCCTCGGAGGACCCCAGAACTCGGTGCTGATCTACGGCATAAACTTGTGTTGATACCTTTGTTCGGTTTCCTCTTTCATGAATTTGTTTCAGTTTGGTTCCTTCCACTTGTTGAGTACTACCCTCTCGTGGCTGTTTCTTCGGGCAATTGCTAAGTTGATGATTGCTACTCCCACAAATCAAACATTTTCCCCCTTTTCGCCAGCAATCATTCTCAGTGTGATTTGCCTTTCCACAGTATCCACAGGCCAATCGAGGAACTACTGTTGGATCTTCTCGAGAAATGTCCTTTGATCCGATCTGACTTCCTTTCATGGACCTTTCATCGACTGCTCTTAATGTCCAAGGTGGGCGAGGTGAATGGTTCACTTTTTGCACTTTGGAGAGCAGTATCTTTTCTCCAGATTCCTCAGGTATACTGCTGGATGTATCTCTTTTCCGCATTTGAAAGGCTTTTACTTGGGCTTTCACATCCTCAATTCTTTGGGCCTTCTCAAGAGCCTCTGTAAACGTATTAACTTGAACTGCCGCTAATGCCTCCTGGATTTCCAAATTTAGTCCTTGTATAAATCGTCTTATTCTCCGTCGCTCCGTTACCACCAATTCGGAAGCGAATTTAGACAGTCTAGTAAATTTGGTCTCATATTCAGCCACACTTAGGGTTCCCTGACGCAACCCAATAAATTCGTCATCCCTCCTTTCTTGGACTAAAGGTGGGAGATACTTTTCATTAAATTCCCTTACAAAGTTCGCCCATGTCCATACCGTCTGTTCTCTTTCCCACTTGGCCTTAATTACATTCCACCACGCGCGGGCTGGTCCTTCGAATTGAAATACAGCAAAATTTACTTGTCTTTGCTCCGTGTAATTCAAAGCCGCGAAGATATTAATCATTGCCTCCAACCACTGCTCAGCTATATCTGGATCAGGCCCTCCTTGAAATTTCGGAGGTAGAAACTTTTGGAACCTCTCAAGAGCCTTATCCTCTTCGATCTCAGGATTCCGGGGTTGATTCACTGGCATTTGACCTTGTTGATCTACCAGTCGTGCCAGGATATTTGTCATTTGTTGCATCGCCGTCGCCATTTGATCTCCAGCCTCAACCCTCGATCCCTGTTCTTGCTCGGCCACTGTTTCTCTTTCTTCTCTCGGTTCTTGAGCTTGCCTAGCTCCACGTCCACGACTACGTCTCCCGTCCATATATATGTTTTCCCCCTCTCTTTTCTTTTCTTTTCCCCCAAAAAGGTAATTTAGTGAATAAACACAGTAAATTGACTACAGTAACAAATTCTAGCATTCCAAATACACAAATCAATATATACGCACATAACACGCCATATCAAGAAGACGGATAAGCAAATACACAAATACATATCAAGTTGGACAGATAACCATGTACACACAGGTATACTAACGTCATGTAGTAACAATATACAGGTAAATCAAAAGGAAAAGGTAAAGTCGTCCCAGTATCAGCCCGTCCGGTCTCTCACGTCACTTACTATCCAAACTAGATGTCCCTGACCTCTTGTGCTCATTCTAGTCAGACAAAGCCTGTTCATGTTCCCAAAATACAAGTCTCAAGTCCTTAGCAGCGCCGTAACTCTAGAGTACTCAGGCACGAGAATCCGAAATAAGATAATTCACATCTCGAGCTGCAGTCCCAAGAGTAAACTATCTACAATCGGAATTCCTACCTGACATACCTATCTATGGTCCTCAGATACCATGAGAAAGATTTAAGACCTATAACATTCGCAATTCATAGCTTCACTTAGTCCTTCATACTTATTCACCACTTAGTCCAGGGTCACTCCGCACAGAGACCACGCGAAGCAGCTATAGGTTTTATCCCTCAATCGCTTAACTTTCAAGTCAAATCGAATCCCACAGTCCGGCATCCTAAACTTCAAGCCTAGGATACACTACAGATATCTGAAGCCTAAACTCTGATACCACCTGTGACGGCCCCACCTTTCCCTAGGGCGTACCCCAGGGTTCGGCGGACCGCCTACCCAACTCTCGCCGGGACTCACTCATTCACTACAGTCCTCACTTAAAATCTGAATAAATCACAAGAATAAATAGGGCAACGATCCAGAACTTAAAGCGAAACTTATATACATTGCCATCCCCAAAAGGGAGTGTAAAGATCGAATATACAAAGGTTCTCAATCCTTCATACGTCCAGCCCGTGCCAAGCACTAGGCGAGAACCACTACAAAAGAAACAAAAGAAACAAAAGAACTAGACTGGCTAGTCTATGCTCTCATTCTGCTCGCCGTCCCCTGTTAAGGAAAACAAAACTAAAGGGGTGAGCTAAAAGCTCAGTGAGGTTCCGAACAGATAATCAAACAATCAATTCAATACATTAAACATGGAGTATCAATAATTCAAGAAACATTTACAATGGAAAGCGATAGTAACATTCATTAAAAGGATACGGGCTCACATGGAGCTATTCGTTCGTTCGTTCGTTCTCCAGACATTTCCCCTTATTCCTCCAATTATTTGAAAATTTCCTTTTTGAGAAGTAAACCCTCGTGCCTTCGTTCGTTCATTCATCCCCTTCCGGACGTTGACCGGACTCCACCCATCCGGACGTTGGCCGGACTCCACCCATCCGGACGTAGCCGGACTACAAGATAATACTCGAATATACCAAATTCACCCAGGGTCACCATATCGCCCGACCGAGTCCGCTTCTGGCTCGAGTCGATCGGTAACGAAGGGCAGGGCCCAGTTCAGCCAAACGGCTTACATTCATGCGCAACTAGCATTTAATCATTTAATCATTGAAAATTTCACATTTATTTAGGTCGAGTGCGATAAAGTACACACTCGCCTAGAAAACTCGTTTTAACAATCATTAAAAGCACTTAACACATTATCAATCAATAATAACAAGCCAATAAGTCAAGGAAATATAACAAACAAAGAACACTCACCTAGTTATGCAAAATAACGTGCAAAATATCCTTCCGGATATTACCCTTAGTCACCAATGAAACCTAAGATTGAACAAGAGAGAACATATTACAGTTTATCGAGCAAAACATTTAAGGGGAAACGAAGAAACCCGACTAATTAGGAGTAAAACGTGTAAAGATAACTTTCAAGTAAAAATAGGGTTGTTTGGACCCAAGGATGAAAATAACTAGGGTTTCAAAATCAATCGCAAAACCAAGCTCAAAAGGCTTATAGAATTCCAACGGAAAACATTTGACTAACGACAAATCAAAAGACAAATAGATAGGCTAAGAAAATATTCTTTCGGAATCGTAAAGAATCGTTTGTATGACTAAAAGTCACTATATATTCAAGTAGAGGTTATATAACAAGGGTTTTGATGAAAATCATATGGAAAAGGAAGACTCTTAAAACCGTACTTGAAAGTAGTTCACTTGTGGCCGATAAAACCCTAACTCATACTTCTATATTTTGGGTACAGAGTAAGTAAACATTTGGCGTTTCAAATTGAAGAGGTATCATGTTTTGGAATGGTAAAACGATCATAGTATTTGCCAAACGAAAATATACAAATTCAAATAGAAACTTAGTCCTTGAGAGAAAATTTGGGCAGCACGCCCTTTGTGTTTACCTAATTTTCCAGCCATTTTGGCTTCATTATTTTTCTCATTCAAGCCCAAGTTTATACACAACACAAATGCATTTCAATAGCCGTTCCATAGGCTCAAGACAATACAAGGACATAAATCAACTAATAACAAATGCGGAAATGAAGTTTACAAAAAAAACAGATTTGATAGGGTTTTGCGGAATGGGCACATCCGAGGCTACGCTTATCGGATTGAGGTGAAACTTACACCATTTCGAAGCTAAGAGAAAGGGATACAAGATTGAAGAAGGTCACTCAGTCCAGTTTGTAGTGCAACTAGGTCAAAAGATCAGTATACCAAACCAGCACCGTCAAAACAGGTTTACAAACCGCATTCTCGCTCAAATATCACAAGTCAGGCTCCCTAAGTCCAAATCAAGTGATTCCAAAGCCATCCGAAAACTAATATACAAGGATACAATTCTTAAGAAGACATCAACAACTAAATCAGAAGCATTCCCAATCAAATTAACCAATTACAGAGGCAATTATCAAGTTCGGGTAGAAACAGGGCAGCAGGGGTAAATCGGTCTTTTCACAGGCTACGTTGCTCTGATTGAGTTGAAATTTTGTAGGCACCTATAAAATATCATTCTATACAACTTTTATGTTTTATTCCAAGCCTAATTCGGCCTCTAACTATGAGTAACAGTACCGGGCAGAACTGAAACATGAAATTCCAGAAATCTGGAAATTTTGGTTTTCAATTGAATTTTCTTCCTTTCCTTGTTCCAATCACTACCAAAGCCCCTTATATAATCTTATATACAACATATACTAACCATACAACAAGTTTAGGCAGAAAATCATCAAACCCTAACTTGCATATATCATCCAAAATCATCACAACAACTTGTATAACTTGTAGTCTAATCAAAACATGAGCTAGATAACATCTTAAACCAGAAATTAAAAGAACAAGAACCATGATCAGATCTTATACCTCAAAACAAAGCTTGAAAGAGTGATACTTCACCACCTTTGGAAATTTTTAGTTCCCCTAGCTTCCCAAGCCCACAACTCACTCTTTAATCGGTTTAGAATTTTGATTCCTCACTTAGATGGTGCAAATCAAGAAGAAAATTGTTTTCTCTTGCTCCCCCTTTCTCTCTCTCTTGTCTCGGCCAAGCTCAAGGAAAAATGAAGAAGAAAGGCTGCTCTATGGTGATTAAAAGGCAAGAAGATTAGGATTAGTCTAAGCCACAAGTTTTGCCAACACTTGGATCAACCACAATCACAAAATTTTCTCTTTCTTCTCCTTGCACTTTTGGCCACAAATTTCGGTCAAAGGCAGCTGGAAATGAGGGGATATTTTGCTCAAATATCAATGAGCTCATGTGGTAAGAAAGTGGTGGTCCAGCGGTGCGTTCAATAGGTAGTGCGCGGTACACGTCGGTTCGCACCGTTTTTCCTTAAATCGCACGTATTAGGGTTTTTACTTCCTATTCACTAACCTTATATCATTGCTTCTAATCACATATTATTTCTCACCTAAAAGTCACTTTTAATCACCAAATTTGATCCTTGCTTCGTACCGAAAAATCATCCGGTGAAAAATCGCGAAAACCCTAATTTGCTCCAGTCTTGAAACCGAAAAGTGAAACCCTACTTTCTAGGTTCATTTGCACTTATTATGGAATTACTGGGTAGTAGGCTATAATAAATGAATAATTTCCAAATAAAAGGCATTTTTGAGAAAAATATAAGAAATTTGCGAGTCCTCACACTCTCTCCCCCTTAAAAGAATTTCGACCTCGAAATTCATACCTTCCGTCGCCTCGGAGGACCCCAGAACTCGGTGCTGATCTACGGCATAAACTTGTGTTGATACCTTTGTTCGGTTTCCTCTTTCATGAATTTGTTTCAGTTTGGTTCCTTCCACTTGTTGAGTACTACCCTCTCGTGGCTGTTTCTTCGGGCAATTGCTAAGTTGATGATTGCTACTCCCACAAATCAAACATTTTCCCCCTTTTCGCCAGCAATCATTCTCAGTGTGATTTGCCTTTCCACAGTATCCACAGGCCAATCGAGGAACTACTGTTGGATCTTCTCGAGAAATGTCCTTTGATCCGATCTGACTTCCTTTCATGGACCTTTCATCGACTGCTCTTAATGTCCAAGGTGGGCGAGGTGAATGGTTCACTTTTTGCACTTTGGAGAGCAGTATCTTTTCTCCAGATTCCTCAGGTATACTGCTGGATGTATCTCTTTTCCGCATTTGAAAGGCTTTTACTTGGGCTTTCACATCCTCAATTCTTTGGGCCTTCTCAAGAGCCTCTGTAAACGTATTAACTTGAACTGCCGCT
The DNA here is from genome assembly GCF_036785885.1 of Coffea arabica. Classification (NCBI taxonomy): domain Eukaryota; kingdom Viridiplantae; phylum Streptophyta; class Magnoliopsida; order Gentianales; family Rubiaceae; genus Coffea; species Coffea arabica. The sequence continues at coordinate 21,703,341 of NC_092311.1, read as the reverse complement.
AATGCCTCCTGGATTTCCAAATTTAGTCCTTGTATAAATCGTCTTATTCTCCGTCGCTCCGTTACCACCAATTCGGAAGCGAATTTAGACAGTCTAGTAAATTTGGTCTCATATTCAGCCACACTTAGGGTTCCCTGACGCAACCCAATAAATTCGTCATCCCTCCTTTCTTGGACTAAAGGTGGGAGATACTTTTCATTAAATTCCCTTACAAAGTTCGCCCATGTCCATACCGTCTGTTCTCTTTCCCACTTGGCCTTAATTACATTCCACCACGCGCGGGCTGGTCCTTCGAATTGAAATACAGCAAAATTTACTTGTCTTTGCTCCGTGTAATTCAAAGCCGCGAAGATATTAATCATTGCCTCCAACCACTGCTCAGCTATATCTGGATCAGGCCCTCCTTGAAATTTCGGAGGTAGAAACTTTTGGAACCTCTCAAGAGCCTTATCCTCTTCGATCTCAGGATTCCGGGGTTGATTCACTGGCATTTGACCTTGTTGATCTACCAGTCGTGCCAGGATATTTGTCATTTGTTGCATCGCCGTCGCCATTTGATCTCCAGCCTCAACCCTCGATCCCTGTTCTTGCTCGGCCACTGTTTCTCTTTCTTCTCTCGGTTCTTGAGCTTGCCTAGCTCCACGTCCACGACTACGTCTCCCGTCCATATATATGTTTTCCCCCTCTCTTTTCTTTTCTTTTCCCCCAAAAAGGTAATTTAGTGAATAAACACAGTAAATTGACTACAGTAACAAATTCTAGCATTCCAAATACACAAATCAATATATACGCACATAACACGCCATATCAAGAAGACGGATAAGCAAATACACAAATACATATCAAGTTGGACAGATAACCATGTACACACAGGTATACTAACGTCATGTAGTAACAATATACAGGTAAATCAAAAGGAAAAGGTAAAGTCGTCCCAGTATCAGCCCGTCCGGTCTCTCACGTCACTTACTATCCAAACTAGATGTCCCTGACCTCTTGTGCTCATTCTAGTCAGACAAAGCCTGTTCATGTTCCCAAAATACAAGTCTCAAGTCCTTAGCAGCGCCGTAACTCTAGAGTACTCAGGCACGAGAATCCGAAATAAGATAATTCACATCTCGAGCTGCAGTCCCAAGAGTAAACTATCTACAATCGGAATTCCTACCTGACATACCTATCTATGGTCCTCAGATACCATGAGAAAGATTTAAGACCTATAACATTCGCAATTCATAGCTTCACTTAGTCCTTCATACTTATTCACCACTTAGTCCAGGGTCACTCCGCACAGAGACCACGCGAAGCAGCTATAGGTTTTATCCCTCAATCGCTTAACTTTCAAGTCAAATCGAATCCCACAGTCCGGCATCCTAAACTTCAAGCCTAGGATACACTACAGATATCTGAAGCCTAAACTCTGATACCACCTGTGACGGCCCCACCTTTCCCTAGGGCGTACCCCAGGGTTCGGCGGACCGCCTACCCAACTCTCGCCGGGACTCACTCATTCACTACAGTCCTCACTTAAAATCTGAATAAATCACAAGAATAAATAGGGCAACGATCCAGAACTTAAAGCGAAACTTATATACATTGCCATCCCCAAAAGGGAGTGTAAAGATGGAATATACAAAGGTTCTCAATCCTTCATACGTCCAGCCCGTGCCAAGCACTAGGCGAGAACCACTACAAAAGAAACAAAAGAAACAAAAGAACTAGACTGGCTAGTCTATGCTCTCATTCTGCTCGCCGTCCCCTGTTAAGGAAAACAAAACTAAAGGGGTGAGCTAAAAGCTCAGTGAGGTTCCGAACAGATAATCAAACAATCAATTCAATACATTAAACATGGAGTATCAATAATTCAAGAAACATTTACAATGGAAAGCGATAGTAACATTCATTAAAAGGATACGGGCTCACATGGAGCTATTCGTTCGTTCGTTCGTTCTCCAGACATTTCCCCATATTCCTCCAATTATTTGAAAATTTCCTTTTTGAGAAGTAAACCCTCGTGCCTTCGTTCGTTCATTCATCCCCTTCCGGACGTTGACCGGACTCCACCCATCCGGACGTTGGCCGGACTCCACCCATCCGGACGTAGCCGGACTACAAGATAATACTCGAATATACCAAATTCACCCAGGGTCACCATATCGCCCGACCGAGTCTGCTTCTGGCTCGAGTCGATCGGTAACGAAGGGCAGGGCCCAGTTCAGCCAAACGGCTTACATTCATGCGCAACTAGCATTTAATCATTTAATCATTGAAAATTTCACATTTATTTAGGTCGAGTGCGATAAAGTACACACTCGCCTAGAAAACTCGTTTTAACAATCATTAAAAGCACTTAACACATTATCAATCAATAATAACAAGCCAATAAGTCAAGGAAATATAACAAACAATGAACACTCACCTAGTTATGCAAAATAACGTGCAAAATATCCTTCCGGATATTACCCTTAGTCACCAATGAAACCTAAGATTGAACAAGAGAGAACATATTACAGTTTATCGAGCAAAACATTTAAGGGGAAACGAAGAAACCCGACTAATTAGGAGTAAAACGTGTAAAGATAACTTTCAAGTAAAAATAGGGTTGTTTGGACCCAAGGATGAAAATAACTAGGGTTTCAAAATCAATCGCAAAACCAAGCTCAAAAGGCTTATAGAATTCCAACGGAAAACATTTGACTAACGACAAATCAAAAGACAAATAGATAGGCTAAGAAAATATTCTTTCGGAATCGTAAAGAATCGTTTGTATGACTAAAAGTCACTATATATTCAAGTAGAGGTTATATAACAAGGGTTTTGATGAAAATCATATGGAAAAGGAAGACTCTTAAAACCGTACTTGAAAGTAGTTCACTTGTGGCCGATAAAACCCTAACTCATACTTCTATATTTTGGGTACAGAGTAAGTAAACATTTGGCGTTTCAAATTGAAGAGGTATCATGTTTTGGAATGGTAAAACGATCATAGTATTTGCCAAACGAAAATATACAAATTCAAATAGAAACTTAGTCCTTGAGAGAAAATTTGGGCAGCACGCCCTTTGTGTTTACCTAATTTTCCAGCCATTTTGGCTTCATTATTTTTCTCATTCAAGCCCAAGTTTATACACAACACAAATGCATTTCAATAGCCGTTCCATAGGCTCAAGACAATACAAGGACATAAATCAACTAATAACAAATGCGGAAATGAAGTTTACAAAAAAAACAGATTTGATAGGGTTTTGCGGAATGGGCACATCCGAGGCTACGCTTATCGGATTGAGGTGAAACTTACACCATTTCGAAGCTAAGAGAAAGGGATACAAGATTGAAGAAGGTCACTCAGTCCAGTTTGTAGTGCAACTAGGTCAAAAGATCAGTATACCAAACCAGCACCGTCAAAACAGGTTTACAAACCGCATTCTCGCTCAAATATCACAAGTCAGGCTCCCTAAGTCCAAATCAAGTGATTCCAAAGCCATCCGAAAACTAAGATACAAGGATACAATTCTTAAGAAGACATCAACAACTAAATCAGAAGCATTCCGAATCAAATTAACCAATTACAGAGGCAATTATCAAGTTCGGGTAGAAACAGGGCAGCAGGGGTAAATCGGTCTTTTCACAGGCTACGTTGCTCTGATTGAGTTGAAATTTTGTAGGCACCTATAAAATATCATTCTATACAACTTTTATGTTTTATGCCAAGCCTAATTCGGCCTCTAACTATGAGTAACAGTACCGGGCAGAACTGAAACATGAAATTCCAGAAATCTGGAAATTTTGGTTTTCAATTGAATTTTCTTCCTTTCCTTGTTCCAATCACTACCAAAGCCCCTTATATAATCTTATATACAACATATACTAACCATACAACAAGTTTAGGCAGAAAATCATCAAACCCTAACTTGCATATATCATCCAAAATCATCACAACAACTTGTATAACTTGTAGTCTAATCAAAACATGAGCTAGATAACATCTTAAACCAGAAATTAAAAGAACAAGAACCATGATCAGATCTTATACCTCAAAACAAAGCTTGAAAGAGTGATACTTCACCACCTTTGGAAATTTTTAGTTCCCCTAGCTTCCCAAGCCCACAACTCACTCTTTAATCGGTTTAGAATTTTGATTCCTCACTTAGATGGTGCAAATCAAGAAGAAAATTGTTTTCTCTTGCTCCCCCTTTCTCTCTCTCTTGTCTCGGCCAAGCTCAAGGAAAAATGAAGAAGAAAGGCTGCTCTATGGTGATTAAAAGGCAAGAAGATTAGGATTAGTCTAAGCCACAAGTTTTGCCAACACTTGGATCAACCACAATCACAAAATTTTCTCTTTCTTCTCCTTGCACTTTTGGCCACAAATTTCGGTCAAAGGCAGCTGGAAATGAGGGGATATTTTGCTCAAATATCAATGAGCTCATGTGGTAAGAAAGTGGTGGTCCAGCGGTGCGTTCAATAGGTAGTGCGCGGTACACGTCGGTTCGCACCGTTTTTCCTTAAATCGCACGTATTAGGGTTTTTACTTCCTATTCACTAACCTTATATCATTGCTTCTAATCACATATTATTTCTCACCTAAAAGTCACTTTTAATCACCAAATTTGATCCTTGCTTCGTACCGAAAAATCATCCGGTGAAAAATCGCGAAAACCCTAATTTGCTCCAGTCTTGAAACCGAAAAGTGAAACCCTACTTTCTAGGTTCATTTGCACTTATTATGGAATTACTGGGTAGTAGGCTATAATAAATGAATAATTTCCAAATAAAAGGCATTTTTGAGAAAAATATAAGAAATTTGCGAGTCCTCACACTCTCTCCCCCTTAAAAGAATTTCGACCTCGAAATTCATACCTTCCGTCGCCTCGGAGGACCCCAGAACTCGGTGCTGATCTACGGCATAAACTTGTGTTGATACCTTTGTTCGGTTTCCTCTTTCATGAATTTGTTTCAGTTTGGTTCCTTCCACTTGTTGAGTACTACCCTCTCGTGGCTGTTTCTTCGGGCAATTGCTAAGTTGATGATTGCTACTCCCACAAATCAAACATTTTCCCCCTTTTCGCCAGCAATCATTCTCAGTGTGATTTGCCTTTCCACAGTATCCACAGGCCAATCGAGGAACTACTGTTGGATCTTCTCGAGAAATGTCCTTTGATCCGATCTGACTTCCTTTCATGGACCTTTCATCGACTGCTCTTAATGTCCAAGGTGGGCGAGGTGAATGGTTCACTTTTTGCACTTTGGAGAGCAGTATCTTTTCTCCAGATTCCTCAGGTATACTGCTGGATGTATCTCTTTTCCGCATTTGAAAGGCTTTTACTTGGGCTTTCACATCCTCAATTCTTTGGGCCTTCTCAAGAGCCTCTGTAAACGTATTAACTTGAACTGCCGCTAATGCCTCCTGGATTTCCAAATTTAGTCCTTGTATAAATCGTCTTATTCTCCGTCGCTCCGTTACCACCAATTCGGAAGCGAATTTAGACAGTCTAGTAAATTTGGTCTCATATTCAGCCACACTTAGGGTTCCCTGACGCAACCCAATAAATTCGTCATCCCTCCTTTCTTGGACTAAAGGTGGGAGATACTTTTCATTAAATTCCCTTACAAAGTTCGCCCATGTCCATACCGTCTGTTCTCTTTCCCACTTGGCCTTAATTACATTCCACCACGCGCGGGCTGGTCCTTCGAATTGAAATACAGCAAAATTTACTTGTCTTTGCTCCGCGTAATTCAAAGCCGCGAAGATATTAATCATTGCCTCCAACCACTGCTCAGCTATATCTGGATCAGGCCCTCCTTGAAATTTCGGAGGTAGAAACTTTTGGAACCTCTCAAGAGCCTTATCCTCTTCGATCTCAGGATTCCGGGGTTGATTCACTGGCATTTGACCTTGTTGATCTACCAGTCGTGCCAGGATATTTGTCATTTGTTGCATCGCCGTCGCCATTTGATCTCCAGCCTCAACCCTCGATCCCTGTTCTTGCTCGGCCACTGTTTCTCTTTCTTCTCTCGGTTCTTGAGCTTGCCTAGCTCCACGTCCACGACTACGTCTCCCGTCCATATATATGTTTTCCCCCTCTCTTTTCTTTTCTTTTCCCCCAAAAAGGTAATTTAGTGAATAAACACAGTAAATTGACTACAGTAACAAATTCTAGCATTCCAAATACACAAATCAATATATACGCACATAACACGCCATATCAAGAAGACGGATAAGCAAATACACAAATACATATCAAGTTGGACAGATAACCATGTACACACAGGTATACTAACGTCATGTAGTAACAATATACAGGTAAATCAAAAGGAAAAGGTAAAGTCGTCCCAGTATCAGCCCGTCCGGTCTCTCACGTCACTTACTATCCAAACTAGATGTCCCTGACCTCTTGTGCTCATTCTAGTCAGACAAAGCCTGTTCATGTTCCCAAAATACAAGTCTCAAGTCCTTAGCAGCGCCGTAACTCTAGAGTACTCAGGCACGAGAATCCGAAATAAGATAATTCACATCTCGAGCTGCAGTCCCAAGAGTAAACTATCTACAATCGGAATTCCTACCTGACATACCTATCTATGGTCCTCAGATACCATGAGAAAGATTTAAGACCTATAACATTCGCAATTCATAGCTTCACTTAGTCCTTCATACTTATTCACCACTTAGTCCAGGGTCACTCCGCACAGAGACCACGCGAAGCAGCTATAGGTTTTATCCCTCAATCGCTTAACTTTCAAGTCAAATCGAATCCCACAGTCCGGCATCCTAAACTTCAAGCCTAGGATACACTACAGATATCTGAAGCCTAAACTCTGATACCACCTGTGACGGCCCCACCTTTCCCTAGGGCGTACCCCAGGGTTCGGCGGACCGCCTACCCAACTCTCGCCGGGACTCACTCATTCACTACAGTCCTCACTTAAAATCTGAATAAATCACAAGAATAAATAGGGCAACGATCCAGAACTTAAAGCGAAACTTATATACATTGCCATCCCCAAAAGGGAGTGTAAAGATGGAATATACAAAGGTTCTCAATCCTTCATACGTCCAGCCCGTGCCAAGCACTAGGCGAGAACCACTACAAAAGAAACAAAAGAAACAAAAGAACTAGACTGGCTAGTCTATGCTCTCATTCTGCTCGCCGTCCCCTGTTAAGGAAAACAAAACTAAAGGGGTGAGCTAAAAGCTCAGTGAGGTTCCGAACAGATAATCAAACAATCAATTCAATACATTAAACATGGAGTATCAATAATTCAAGAAACATTTACAATGGAAAGCGATAGTAACATTCATTAAAAGGATACGGGCTCACATGGAGCTATTCGTTCGTTCGTTCGTTCTCCAGACATTTCCCCATATTCCTCCAATTATTTGAAAATTTCCTTTTTGAGAAGTAAACCCTCGTGCCTTCGTTCGTTCATTCATCCCCTTCCGGACGTTGACCGGACTCCACCCATCCGGACGTTGGCCGGACTCCACCCATCCGGACGTAGCCGGACTACAAGATAATACTCGAATATACCAAATTCACCCAGGGTCACCATATCGCCCGACCGAGTCTGCTTCTGGCTCGAGTCGATCGGTAACGAAGGGCAGGGCCCAGTTCAGCCAAACGGCTTACATTCATGCGCAACTAGCATTTAATCATTTAATCATTGAAAATTTCACATTTATTTAGGTCGAGTGCGATAAAGTACACACTCGCCTAGAAAACTCGTTTTAACAATCATTAAAAGCACTTAACACATTATCAATCAATAATAACAAGCCAATAAGTCAAGGAAATATAACAAACAATGAACACTCACCTAGTTATGCAAAATAACGTGCAAAATATCCTTCCGGATATTACCCTTAGTCACCAATGAAACCTAAGATTGAACAAGAGAGAACATATTACAGTTTATCGAGCAAAACATTTAAGGGGAAACGAAGAAACCCGACTAATTAGGAGTAAAACGTGTAAAGATAACTTTCAAGTAAAAATAGGGTTGTTTGGACCCAAGGATGAAAATAACTAGGGTTTCAAAATCAATCGCAAAACCAAGCTCAAAAGGCTTATAGAATTCCAACGGAAAACATTTGACTAACGACAAATCAAAAGACAAATAGATAGGCTAAGAAAATATTCTTTCGGAATCGTAAAGAATCGTTTGTATGACTAAAAGTCACTATATATTCAAGTAGAGGTTATATAACAAGGGTTTTGATGAAAATCATATGGAAAAGGAAGACTCTTAAAACCGTACTTGAAAGTAGTTCACTTGTGGCCGATAAAACCCTAACTCATACTTCTATATTTTGGGTACAGAGTAAGTAAACATTTGGCGTTTCAAATTGAAGAGGTATCATGTTTTGGAATGGTAAAACGATCATAGTATTTGCCAAACGAAAATATACAAATTCAAATAGAAACTTAGTCCTTGAGAGAAAATTTGGGCAGCACGCCCTTTGTGTTTACCTAATTTTCCAGCCATTTTGGCTTCATTATTTTTCTCATTCAAGCCCAAGTTTATACACAACACAAATGCATTTCAATAGCCGTTCCATAGGCTCAAGACAATACAAGGACATAAATCAACTAATAACAAATGCGGAAATGAAGTTTACAAAAAAAACAGATTTGATAGGGTTTTGCGGAATGGGCACATCCGAGGCTACGCTTATCGGATTGAGGTGAAACTTACACCATTTCGAAGCTAAGAGAAAGGGATACAAGATTGAAGAAGGTCACTCAGTCCAGTTTGTAGTGCAACTAGGTCAAAAGATCAGTATACCAAACCAGCACCGTCAAAACAGGTTTACAAACCGCATTCTCGCTCAAATATCACAAGTCAGGCTCCCTAAGTCCAAATCAAGTGATTCCAAAGCCATCCGAAAACTAAGATACAAGGATACAATTCTTAAGAAGACATCAACAACTAAATCAGAAGCATTCCGAATCAAATTAACCAATTACAGAGGCAATTATCAAGTTCGGGTAGAAACAGGGCAGCAGGGGTAAATCGGTCTTTTCACAGGCTACGTTGCTCTGATTGAGTTGAAATTTTGTAGGCACCTATAAAATATCATTCTATACAACTTTTATGTTTTATGCCAAGCCTAATTCGGCCTCTAACTATGAGTAACAGTACCGGGCAGAACTGAAACATGAAATTCCAGAAATCTGGAAATTTTGGTTTTCAATTGAATTTTCTTCCTTTCCTTGTTCCAATCACTACCAAAGCCCCTTATATAATCTTATATACAACATATACTAACCATACAACAAGTTTAGGCAGAAAATCATCAAACCCTAACTTGCATATATCATCCAAAATCATCACAACAACTTGTATAACTTGTAGTCTAATCAAAACATGAGCTAGATAACATCTTAAACCAGAAATTAAAAGAACAAGAACCATGATCAGATCTTATACCTCAAAACAAAGCTTGAAAGAGTGATACTTCACCACCTTTGGAAATTTTTAGTTCCCCTAGCTTCCCAAGCCCACAACTCACTCTTTAATCGGTTTAGAATTTTGATTCCTCACTTAGATGGTGCAAATCAAGAAGAAAATTGTTTTCTCTTGCTCCCCCTTTCTCTCTCTCTTGTCTCGGCCAAGCTCAAGGAAAAATGAAGAAGAAAGGCTGCTCTATGGTGATTAAAAGGCAAGAAGATTAGGATTAGTCTAAGCCACAAGTTTTGCCAACACTTGGATCAACCACAATCACAAAATTTTCTCTTTCTTCTCCTTGCACTTTTGGCCACAAATTTCGGTCAAAGGCAGCTGGAAATGAGGGGATATTTTGCTCAAATATCAATGAGCTCATGTGGTAAGAAAGTGGTGGTCCAGCGGTGCGTTCAATAGGTAGTGCGCGGTACACGTCGGTTCGCACCGTTTTTCCTTAAATCGCACGTATTAGGGTTTTTACTTCCTATTCACTAACCTTATATCATTGCTTCTAATCACATATTATTTCTCACCTAAAAGTCACTTTTAATCACCAAATTTGATCCTTGCTTCGTACCGAAAAATCATCCGGTGAAAAATCGCGAAAACCCTAATTTGCTCCAGTCTTGAAACCGAAAAGTGAAACCCTACTTTCTAGGTTCATTTGCACTTATTATGGAATTACTGGGTAGTAGGCTATAATAAATGAATAATTTCCAAATAAAAGGCATTTTTGAGAAAAATATAAGAAATTTGCGAGTCCTCACACTCTCTCCCCCTTAAAAGAATTTCGACCTCGAAATTCATACCTTCCGTCGCCTCGGAGGACCCCAGAACTCGGTGCTGATCTACGGCATAAACTTGTGTTGATACCTTTGTTCGGTTTCCTCTTTCATGAATTTGTTTCAGTTTGGTTCCTTCCACTTGTTGAGTACTACCCTCTCGTGGCTGTTTCTTCGGGCAATTGCTAAGTTGATGATTGCTACTCCCACAAATCAAACATTTTCCCCCTTTTCGCCAGCAATCATTCTCAGTGTGATTTGCCTTTCCACAGTATCCACAGGCCAATCGAGGAACTACTGTTGGATCTTCTCGAGAAATGTCCTTTGATCCGATCTGACTTCCTTTCATGGACCTTTCATCGACTGCTCTTAATGTCCAAGGTGGGCGAGGTGAATGGTTCACTTTTTGCACTTTGGAGAGCAGTATCTTTTCTCCAGATTCCTCAGGTATACTGCTGGATGTATCTCTTTTCCGCATTTGAAAGGCTTTTACTTGGGCTTTCACATCCTCAATTCTTTGGGCCTTCTCAAGAGCCTCTGTAAACGTATTAACTTGAACTGCCGCTAATGCCTCCTGGATTTCCAAATTTAGTCCTTGTATAAATCGTCTTATTCTCCGTCGCTCCGTTACCACCAATTCGGAAGCGAATTTAGACAGTCTAGTAAATTTGGTCTCATATTCAGCCACACTTAGGGTTCCCTGACGCAACCCAATAAATTCGTCATCCCTCCTTTCTTGGACTAAAGGTGGGAGATACTTTTCATTAAATTCCCTTACAAAGTTCGCCCATGTCCATACCGTCTGTTCTCTTTCCCACTTGGCCTTAATTACATTCCACCACGCGCGGGCTGGTCCTTCGAATTGAAATACAGCAAAATTTACTTGTCTTTGCTCCGCGTAATTCAAAGCCGCGAAGATATTAATCATTGCCTCCAACCACTGCTCAGCTATATCTGGATCAGGCCCTCCTTGAAATTTCGGAGGTAGAAACTTTTGGAACCTCTCAAGAGCCTTATCCTCTTCGATCTCAGGATTCCGGGGTTGATTCACTGGCATTTGACCTTGTTGATCTACCAGTCGTGCCAGGATATTTGTCATTTGTTGCATCGCCGTCGCCATTTGATCTCCAGCCTCAACCCTCGATCCCTGTTCTTGCTCGGCCACTGTTTCTCTTTCTTCTCTCGGTTCTTGAGCTTGCCTAGCTCCACGTCCACGACTACGTCTCCCGTCCATATATATGTTTTCCCCCTCTCTTTTCTTTTCTTTTCCCCCAAAAAGGTAATTTAGTGAATAAACACAGTAAATTGACTACAGTAACAAATTCTAGCATTCCAAATACACAAATCAATATATACGCACATAACACGCCATATCAAGAAGACGGATAAGCAAATACACAAATACATATCAAGTTGGACAGATAACCATGTACACACAGGTATACTAACGTCATGTAGTAACAATATACAGGTAAATCAAAAGGAAAAGGTAAAGTCGTCCCAGTATCAGCCCGTCCGGTCTCTCACGTCACTTACTATCCAAACTAGATGTCCCTGACCTCTTGTGCTCATTCTAGTCAGACAAAGCCTGTTCATGTTCCCAAAATACAAGTCTCAAGTCCTTAGCAGCGCCGTAACTCTAGAGTACTCAGGCACGAGAATCCGAAATAAGATAATTCACATCTCGAGCTGCAGTCCCAAGAGTAAACTATCTACAATCGGAATTCCTACCTGACATACCTATCTATGGTCCTCAGATACCATGAGAAAGATTTAAGACCTATAACATTCGCAATTCATAGCTTCACTTAGTCCTTCATACTTATTCACCACTTAGTCCAGGGTCACTCCGCACAGAGACCACGCGAAGCAGCTATAGGTTTTATCCCTCAATCGCTTAACTTTCAAGTCAAATCGAATCCCACAGTCCGGCATCCTAAACTTCAAGCCTAGGATACACTACAGATATCTGAAGCCTAAACTCTGATACCACCTGTGACGGCCCCACCTTTCCCTAGGGCGTACCCCAGGGTTCGGCGGACCGCCTACCCAACTCTCGCCGGGACTCACTCATTCACTACAGTCCTCACTTAAAATCTGAATAAATCACAAGAATAAATAGGGCAACGATCCAGAACTTAAAGCGAAACTTATATACATTGCCATCCCCAAAAGGGAGTGTAAAGATGGAATATACAAAGGTTCTCAATCCTTCATACGTCCAGCCCGTGCCAAGCACTAGGCGAGAACCACTACAAAAGAAACAAAAGAAACAAAAGAACTAGACTGGCTAGTCTATGCTCTCATTCTGCTCGCCGTCCCCTGTTAAGGAAAACAAAACTAAAGGGGTGAGCTAAAAGCTCAGTGAGGTTCCGAACAGATAATCAAACAATCAATTCAATACATTAAACATGGAGTATCAATAATTCAAGAAACATTTACAATGGAAAGCGATAGTAACATTCATTAAAAGGATACGGGCTCACATGGAGCTATTCGTTCGTTCGTTCGTTCTCCAGACATTTCCCCATATTCCTCCAATTATTTGAAAATTTCCTTTTTGAGAAGTAAACCCTCGTGCCTTCGTTCGTTCATTCATCCCCTTCCGGACGTTGACCGGACTCCACCCATCCGGACGTTGGCCGGACTCCACCCATCCGGACGTAGCCGGACTACAAGATAATACTCGAATATACCAAATTCACCCAGGGTCACCATATCGCCCGACCGAGTCTGCTTCTGGCTCGAGTCGATCGGTAACGAAGGGCAGGGCCCAGTTCAGCCAAACGGCTTACATTCATGCGCAACTAGCATTTAATCATTTAATCATTGAAAATTTCACATTTATTTAGGTCGAGTGCGATAAAGTACACACTCGCCTAGAAAACTCGTTTTAACAATCATTAAAAGCACTTAACACATTATCAATCAATAATAACAAGCCAATAAGTCAAGGAAATATAACAAACAATGAACACTCACCTAGTTATGCAAAATAACGTGCAAAATATCCTTCCGGATATTACCCTTAGTCACCAATGAAACCTAAGATTGAACAAGAGAGAACATATTACAGTTTATCGAGCAAAACATTTAAGGGGAAACGAAGAAACCCGACTAATTAGGAGTAAAACGTGTAAAGATAACTTTCAAGTAAAAATAGGGTTGTTTGGACCCAAGGATGAAAATAACTAGGGTTTCAAAATCAATCGCAAAACCAAGCTCAAAAGGCTTATAGAATTCCAACGGAAAACATTTGACTAACGACAAATCAAAAGACAAATAGATAGGCTAAGAAAATATTCTTTCGGAATCGTAAAGAATCGTTTGTATGACTAAAAGTCACTATATATTCAAGTAGAGGTTATATAACAAGGGTTTTGATGAAAATCATATGGAAAAGGAAGACTCTTAAAACCGTACTTGAAAGTAGTTCACTTGTGGCCGATAAAACCCTAACTCATACTTCTATATTTTGGGTACAGAGTAAGTAAACATTTGGCGTTTCAAATTGAAGAGGTATCATGTTTTGGAATGGTAAAACGATCATAGTATTTGCCAAACGAAAATATACAAATTCAAATAGAAACTTAGTCCTTGAGAGAAAATTTGGGCAGCACGCCCTTTGTGTTTACCTAATTTTCCAGCCATTTTGGCTTCATTATTTTTCTCATTCAAGCCCAAGTTTATACACAACACAAATGCATTTCAATAGCCGTTCCATAGGCTCAAGACAATACAAGGACATAAATCAACTAATAACAAATGCGGAAATGAAGTTTACAAAAAAAACAGATTTGATAGGGTTTTGCGGAATGGGCACATCCGAGGCTACGCTTATCGGATTGAGGTGAAACTTACACCATTTCGAAGCTAAGAGAAAGGGATACAAGATTGAAGAAGGTCACTCAGTCCAGTTTGTAGTGCAACTAGGTCAAAAGATCAGTATACCAAACCAGCACCGTCAAAACAGGTTTACAAACCGCATTCTCGCTCAAATATCACAAGTCAGGCTCCCTAAGTCCAAATCAAGTGATTCCAAAGCCATCCGAAAACTAAGATACAAGGATACAATTCTTAAGAAGACATCAACAACTAAATCAGAAGCATTCCGAATCAAATTAACCAATTACAGAGGCAATTATCAAGTTCGGGTAGAAACAGGGCAGCAGGGGTAAATCGGTCTTTTCACAGGCTACGTTGCTCTGATTGAGTTGAAATTTTGTAGGCACCTATAAAATATCATTCTATACAACTTTTATGTTTTATGCCAAGCCTAATTCGGCCTCTAACTATGAGTAACAGTACCGGGCAGAACTGAAACATGAAATTCCAGAAATCTGGAAATTTTGGTTTTCAATTGAATTTTCTTCCTTTCCTTGTTCCAATCACTACCAAAGCCCCTTATATAATCTTATATACAACATATACTAACCATACAACAAGTTTAGGCAGAAAATCATCAAACCCTAACTTGCATATATCATCCAAAATCATCACAACAACTTGTATAACTTGTAGTCTAATCAAAACATGAGCTAGATAACATCTTAAACCAGAAATTAAAAGAACAAGAACCATGATCAGATCTTATACCTCAAAACAAAGCTTGAAAGAGTGATACTTCACCACCTTTGGAAATTTTTAGTTCCCCTAGCTTCCCAAGCCCACAACTCACTCTTTAATCGGTTTAGAATTTTGATTCCTCACTTAGATGGTGCAAATCAAGAAGAAAATTGTTTTCTCTTGCTCCCCCTTTCTCTCTCTCTTGTCTCGGCCAAGCTCAAGGAAAAATGAAGAAGAAAGGCTGCTCTATGGTGATTAAAAGGCAAGAAGATTAGGATTAGTCTAAGCCACAAGTTTTGCCAACACTTGGATCAACCACAATCACAAAATTTTCTCTTTCTTCTCCTTGCACTTTTGGCCACAAATTTCGGTCAAAGGCAGCTGGAAATGAGGGGATATTTTGCTCAAATATCAATGAGCTCATGTGGTAAGAAAGTGGTGGTCCAGCGGTGCGTTCAATAGGTAGTGCGCGGTACACGTCGGTTCGCACCGTTTTTCCTTAAATCGCACGTATTAGGGTTTTACTTCCTATTCACTAACCTTATATCATTGCTTCTAATCACATATTATTTCTCACCTAAAAGTCACTTTTAATCACCAAATTTGATCCTTGCTTCGTACCGAAAAATCATCCGGTGAAAAATCGCGAAAACCCTAATTTGCTCCAGTCTTGAAACCGAAAAGTGAAACCCTACTTTCTAGGTTCATTTGCACTTATTATGGAATTACTGGGTAGTAGGCTATAATAAATGAATAATTTCCAAATAAAAGGCATTTTTGAGAAAAATATAAGAAATTTGCGAGTCCTCACACTCTCTCCCCCTTAAAAGAATTTCGACCTCGAAATTCATACCTTCCGTCGCCTCGGAGGACCCCAGAACTCGGTGCTGATCTACGGCATAAACTTGTGTTGATACCTTTGTTCGGTTTCCTCTTTCATGAATTTGTTTCAGTTTGGTTCCTTCCACTTGTTGAGTACTACCCTCTCGTGGCTGTTTCTTCGGGCAATTGCTAAGTTGATGATTGCTACTCCCACAAATCAAACATTTTCCCCCTTTTCGCCAGCAATCATTCTCAGTGTGATTTGCCTTTCCACAGTATCCACAGGCCAATCGAGGAACTACTGTTGGATCTTCTCGAGAAATGTCCTTTGATCCGATCTGACTTCCTTTCATGGACCTTTCATCGACTGCTCTTAATGTCCAAGGTGGGCGAGGTGAATGGTTCACTTTTTGCACTTTGGAGAGCAGTATCTTTTCTCCAGATTCCTCAGGTATACTGCTGGATGTATCTCTTTTCCGCATTTGAAAGGCTTTTACTTGGGCTTTCACATCCTCAATTCTTTGGGCCTTCTCAAGAGCCTCTGTAAACGTATTAACTTGAACTGCCGCTAATGCCTCCTGGATTTCCAAATTTAGTCCTTGTATAAATCGTCTTATTCTCCGTCGCTCCGTTACCACCAATTCGGAAGCGAATTTAGACAGTCTAGTAAATTTGGTCTCATATTCAGCCACACTTAGGGTTCCCTGACGCAACCCAATAAATTCGTCATCCCTCCTTTCTTGGACTAAAGGTGGGAGATACTTTTCATTAAATTCCCTTACAAAGTTCGCCCATGTCCATACCGTCTGTTCTCTTTCCCACTTGGCCTTAATTACATTCCACCACGCGCGGGCTGGTCCTTCGAATTGAAATACAGCAAAATTTACTTGTCTTTGCTCCGCGTAATTCAAAGCCGCGAAGATATTAATCATTGCCTCCAACCACTGCTCAGCTATATCTGGATCAGGCCCTCCTTGAAATTTCGGAGGTAGAAACTTTTGGAACCTCTCAAGAGCCTTATCCTCTTCGATCTCAGGATTCCGGGGTTGATTCACTGGCATTTGACCTTGTTGATCTACCAGTCGTGCCAGGATATTTGTCATTTGTTGCATCGCCGTCGCCATTTGATCTCCAGCCTCAACCCTCGATCCCTGTTCTTGCTCGGCCACTGTTTCTCTTTCTTCTCTCGGTTCTTGAGCTTGCCTAGCTCCACGTCCACGACTACGTCTCCCGTCCATATATATGTTTTCCCCCTCTCTTTTCTTTTCTTTTCCCCCAAAAAGGTAATTTAGTGAATAAACACAGTAAATTGACTACAGTAACAAATTCTAGCATTCCAAATACACAAATCAATATATACGCACATAACACGCCATATCAAGAAGACGGATAAGCAAATACACAAATACATATCAAGTTGGACAGATAACCATGTACACACAGGTATACTAACGTCATGTAGTAACAATATACAGGTAAATCAAAAGGAAAAGGTAAAGTCGTCCCAGTATCAGCCCGTCCGGTCTCTCACGTCACTTACTATCCAAACTAGATGTCCCTGACCTCTTGTGCTCATTCTAGTCAGACAAAGCCTGTTCATGTTCCCAAAATACAAGTCTCAAGTCCTTAGCAGCGCCGTAACTCTAGAGTACTCAGGCACGAGAATCCGAAATAAGATAATTCACATCTCGAGCTGCAGTCCCAAGAGTAAACTATCTACAATCGGAATTCCTACCTGACATACCTATCTATGGTCCTCAGATACCATGAGAAAGATTTAAGACCTATAACATTCGCAATTCATAGCTTCACTTAGTCCTTCATACTTATTCACCACTTAGTCCAGGGTCACTCCGCACAGAGACCACGCGAAGCAGCTATAGGTTTTATCCCTCAATCGCTTAACTTTCAAGTCAAATCGAATCCCACAGTCCGGCATCCTAAACTTCAAGCCTAGGATACACTACAGATATCTGAAGCCTAAACTCTGATACCACCTGTGACGGCCCCACCTTTCCCTAGGGCGTACCCCAGGGTTCGGCGGACCGCCTACCCAACTCTCGCCGGGACTCACTCATTCACTACAGTCCTCACTTAAAATCTGAATAAATCACAAGAATAAATAGGGCAACGATCCAGAACTTAAAGCGAAACTTATATACATTGCCATCCCCAAAAGGGAGTGTAAAGATGGAATATACAAAGGTTCTCAATCCTTCATACGTCCAGCCCGTGCCAAGCACTAGGCGAGAACCACTACAAAAGAAACAAAAGAAACAAAAGAACTAGACTGGCTAGTCTATGCTCTCATTCTGCTCGCCGTCCCCTGTTAAGGAAAACAAAACTAAAGGGGTGAGCTAAAAGCTCAGTGAGGTTCCGAACAGATAATCAAACAATCAATTCAATACATTAAACATGGAGTATCAATAATTCAAGAAACATTTACAATGGAAAGCGATAGTAACATTCATTAAAAGGATACGGGCTCACATGGAGCTATTCGTTCGTTCGTTCGTTCTCCAGACATTTCCCCATATTCCTCCAATTATTTGAAAATTTCCTTTTTGAGAAGTAAACCCTCGTGCCTTCGTTCGTTCATTCATCCCCTTCCGGACGTTGACCGGACTCCACCCATCCGGACGTTGGCCGGACTCCACCCATCCGGACGTAGCCGGACTACAAGATAATACTCGAATATACCAAATTCACCCAGGGTCACCATATCGCCCGACCGAGTCTGCTTCTGGCTCGAGTCGATCGGTAACGAAGGGCAGGGCCCAGTTCAGCCAAACGGCTTACATTCATGCGCAACTAGCATTTAATCATTTAATCATTGAAAATTTCACATTTATTTAGGTCGAGTGCGATAAAGTACACACTCGCCTAGAAAACTCGTTTTAACAATCATTAAAAGCACTTAACACATTATCAATCAATAATAACAAGCCAATAAGTCAAGGAAATATAACAAACAATGAACACTCACCTAGTTATGCAAAATAACGTGCAAAATATCCTTCCGGATATTACCCTTAGTCACCAATGAAACCTAAGATTGAACAAGAGAGAACATATTACAGTTTATCGAGCAAAACATTTAAGGGGAAACGAAGAAACCCGACTAATTAGGAGTAAAACGTGTAAAGATAACTTTCAAGTAAAAATAGGGTTGTTTGGACCCAAGGATGAAAATAACTAGGGTTTCAAAATCAATCGCAAAACCAAGCTCAAAAGGCTTATAGAATTCCAACGGAAAACATTTGACTAACGACAAATCAAAAGACAAATAGATAGGCTAAGAAAATATTCTTTCGGAATCGTAAAGAATCGTTTGTATGACTAAAAGTCACTATATATTCAAGTAGAGGTTATATAACAAGGGTTTTGATGAAAATCATATGGAAAAGGAAGACTCTTAAAACCGTACTTGAAAGTAGTTCACTTGTGGCCGATAAAACCCTAACTCATACTTCTATATTTTGGGTACAGAGTAAGTAAACATTTGGCGTTTCAAATTGAAGAGGTATCATGTTTTGGAATGGTAAAACGATCATAGTATTTGCCAAACGAAAATATACAAATTCAAATAGAAACTTAGTCCTTGAGAGAAAATTTGGGCAGCACGCCCTTTGTGTTTACCTAATTTTCCAGCCATTTTGGCTTCATTATTTTTCTCATTCAAGCCCAAGTTTATACACAACACAAATGCATTTCAATAGCCGTTCCATAGGCTCAAGACAATACAAGGACATAAATCAACTAATAACAAATGCGGAAATGAAGTTTACAAAAAAAACAGATTTGATAGGGTTTTGCGGAATGGGCACATCCGAGGCTACGCTTATCGGATTGAGGTGAAACTTACACCATTTCGAAGCTAAGAGAAAGGGATACAAGATTGAAGAAGGTCACTCAGTCCAGTTTGTAGTGCAACTAGGTCAAAAGATCAGTATACCAAACCAGCACCGTCAAAACAGGTTTACAAACCGCATTCTCGCTCAAATATCACAAGTCAGGCTCCCTAAGTCCAAATCAAGTGATTCCAAAGCCATCCGAAAACTAAGATACAAGGATACAATTCTTAAGAAGACATCAACAACTAAATCAGAAGCATTCCCAATCAAATTAACCAATTACAGAGGCAATTATCAAGTTCGGGTAGAAACAGGGCAGCAGGGGTAAATCGGTCTTTTCACAGGATACGTTGCTCTGATTGAGTTGAAATTTTGTAGGCACCTATAAAATATCATTCTATACAACTTTTATGTTTTATGTCAAGCCTAATTCGGCCTCTAACTATGAGTAACAGTACCGGGCAGAACTGAAACATGAAATTCCAGAAATCTGGAAATTTTGGTTTTCAATTGAATTTTCTTCCTTTCCTTGTTCCAATCACTACCAAAGCCCCTTATATAATCTTATATACAACATATACTAACCATACAACAAGTTTAGGCAGAAAATCATCAAACCCTAACTTGCATATATCATCCAAAATCATCACAACAACTTGTATAACTTGTAGTCTAATCAAAACATGAGCTAGATAACATCTTAAACCAGAAATTAAAAGAACAAGAACCATGATCAGATCTTATACCTCAAAACAAAGCTTGAAAGAGTGATACTTCACCACCTTTGGAAATTTTTAGTTCCCCTAGCTTCCCAAGCCCACAACTCACTCTTTAATCGGTTTAGAATTTTGATTCCTCACTTAGATGGTGCAAATCAAGAAGAAAATTGTTTTCTCTTGCTCCCCCTTTCTCTCTCTCTTGTCTCGGCCAAGCTCAAGGAAAAATGAAGAAGAAAGGCTGCTCTATGGTGATTAAAAGGCAAGAAGATTAGGATTAGTCTAAGCCACAAGTTTTGCCAACACTTGGATCAACCACAATCACAAAATTTTCTCTTTCTTCTCCTTGCACTTTTGGCCACAAATTTCGGTCAAAGGCAGCTGGAAATGAGGGCATATTTTGCTCAAATATCAATGAGCTCATGTGGTAAGAAAGTGGTGGTCCAGCGGTGCGTTCAATAGGTAGTGCGCGGTACACGTCGGTTCGCACCGTTTTTCCTTAAATCGCACGTATTAGGGTTTTTACTTCCTATTCACTAACCTTATATCATTGCTTCTAATCACATATTATTTCTCACCTAAAAGTCACTTTTAATCACCAAATTTGATCCTTGCTTCGTACCGAAAAATCATCCGGTGAAAAATCGCGAAAACCCTAATTTGCTCCAGTCTTGAAACCGAAAAGTGAAACCCTACTTTCTAGGTTCATTTGCACTTATTATGGAATTACTGGGTAGTAGGCTATAATAAATGAATAACCTTTGTTCGGTTTCCTCTTTCATGAATTTGTTTCAGTTTGGTTCCTTCCACTTGTTGAGTACTACCCTCTCGTGGCTGTTTCTTCGGGCAATTGCTAAGTTGATGATTGCTACTCCCACAAATCAAACATTTTCCCCCTTTTCGCCAGCAATCATTCTCAGTGTGATTTGCCTTTCCACAGTATCCACAGGCCAATCGAGGAACTACTGTTGGATCTTCTCGAGAAATGTCCTTTGATCCGATCTGACTTCCTTTCATGGACCTTTCATCGACTGCTCTTAATGTCCAAGGTGGGCGAGGTGAATGGTTCACTTTTTGCACTTTGGAGAGCAGTATCTTTTCTCCAGATTCCTCAGGTATACTGCTGGATGTATCTCTTTTCCGCGTTTGAAAGGCTTTTACTTGGGCTTTCACATCCTCAATTCTTTGGGCCTTCTCAAGAGCCTCTGTAAACGTATTAACTTGAACTGCCGCTAATGCCTCCTGGATTTCCAAATTTAGTCCTTGTATAAATCGTCTTATTCTCCGTCGCTCCGTTACCACCAATTCGGAAGCGAATTTAGACAGTCTAGTAAATTTGGTCTCATATTCAGCCACACTTAGGGTTTTGGAAACAAGTTATCTACTTAGTTTCCTAACTGATTTTGGAAAACAAGTTAGTTTTGGAAACCTTTTAGAAAACCTTTTCTTGAACACTTGTAGTAACTTCCAAATTCTTTTCCAAGAAGATTTGTAAATCAGATTTGGTCTCCTTGCCCACAAACCCTTACTAAGGTTGGATGGCAGCAAGCTTATAAAGCCCCTCCCCACAATCTGAACTCGCACACACACACAAGAGCAAACACAACTTGGATTTTCTGGTTTAGTGCTCAAGACAGTTTCGGCTATTGTGCAAGACAATGGGGTCTCAACAAGAAGATGCAAACAACCTTCCTCGGGCTCCCCCCCAACGCGTTACCCAAGATGCTCCCAAGAAATTCACTCCAAAACCAAGGAAACCCTTCACCACCGCAAGGGAGTACAAAAAGATGTTTATTCGAAAGGTGAAACAAGTTCCCAAGACACAAGAACTTCAAGAACTTCAAGAAGAGGTGGGTCAAAACTTTTGAATTCCTTTTCCTTGTTTAATTTTCTATTTTGGATTGGAAACAAGATGTAAGAAACTGTTTTGGGCAATAAAATTCGACTTTCATCTCTTGTTTTCCTTGTCAACCGAATCTCTCCTTTCTTTTCTTCTTTTTTTTTCTATTTTTTTTTACTCGAATAAACACAAACTTCACTTGGCCGAATGGATGTAAGTTTCCAGATTTGGTTTCGGCTAAAACATGTAACAATAATCGACTTCCCTCAAGAACTTCCAAGATACTTGTCAAGAATTTCAAGAACTTCAAGATGGTAATCAAGAAATTCAAGAAGCCCTTAAATCTTGTAGATTCTCTCAAGATTCAAGATTCACAAACACCAACTAGTTTTACCAAAAATCAGTTTAGAAAAATAAGCAAACAACTTGGATGAAGCAAACAAAACTTGGACAGATTTGAAACGAGAGAAACCCTAGCGCGACAAGAAACCCTAGCCGCCGCCCCACTTGTTTTCTTTTTTTTTTTCGAAACGTTAGTTAACTTGCATTGAACTATAATAAGAGTTTACACTTCGAGCAAAGGTCCGAGAAGCTGTACAACATGTGTTTAAGAACACGGAGGAACAAGGAATTCCTCATCCAACAAGATGCCTAAGGCATAAGAGCTAACATGCTCACAAACATCATTATCATCAAAATTAGCGAAGCAAAAGGAGCACATTCGAAACAGTGACTGTAGTCTTAATATATCTTCAAGCATTGTTGTCATTCTGCAATCTATGGATTTACCAATCTTAAGTTGCTTCAGTAGTGCCTTGTTGCGAACTTGTATGCAGATGTTGCACCACTCTCTTTCCACTGCTTTACATAAAGTCAATTTGATAGCTGCAGCATCATCAATATTTTGGTCTCCCGAGCTTCTGTCTTTTAAGGCCCACAATTCCTTTGCCTCATTTGGCATTCCACTTATGGCAACACCAATTCCCAGCACTGCCGGTCTTTGTAAGCTTCTGGTTGCCACCCGCAGTATTATTCCTTCATGGCTTTCGTGTGCATTACTGGCCTCTACCAGTGGTAGCTCTGTTTCTGTTGTGCTCTGAGCAATCTTCTTAGACTCTAGATCCTCTAGTTCCAGCCATTCTTTGTGTGCATTCTGAATAACTCTACTCGGATTATAGCTGGCCTGATGCTCAAACTCCCTCTTGTTTCTGTCTTTCCAAATCTGCCAAAGTATATTTGCAGTTAGCCCCAAGTGGCTTCCCCCACCTTGCCTTTTCGTTGCCTCTGTGATCCTGCTCCACCATCTTTGGAAGTTTCCCTCCTGGTCTTTAGCACCCTCCCATGTTAGTGGAGCTACTTTCCAGATTGCTAGTGCTAGAGGACATTGCAGTAAAGTGTGTTCGACTGTTTCAGGTTCTTCTCCGCAACCTTTACACACTGGGTCCCCTACAGTAGTTCTCTTAAATATGGCCTCTCTAACTGGGAGAGCTCCGTTAATACACTTCCAGATAAACACTTTAATTTTGTGTTTGATGTTTAGCTTCCACAGGGTATTCCATAACTGATTACTCTGACTACTACTTGCCTCAAAGCTTGTTCCAGCCTTCTCCTTATTAGTGTTACTACCCGAACATTCTGCCATTAACCTCTTGTAGCCAGATCTTACCGTATATTCTCCTCCTTCACTGTACTTCCAATAGTTTGAATCTTCTCTCCCAGCTAAACTGATTGGTATACTAAGAATCTTCTCAGTATCAGACTTGTTGAAAGTTCTGAATACCACATTTGAGTTCCATCTTTTGTTATTGATCAGCTGCTGAACCGTGTCAAATTCACAGTTTTGGGGCCTTGGTGTAGATGGCTTATCATTTGGAGCTTGTGGTATCCACTTATGTTCCCATATTTTAGTGCTGCTGCCGTTACCAATTCTTCTCAGTATACCTTCTTCCATTACTCCTCTTACACTCATCAGTCCTTTCCAGAACCACGAAGCACTACCTTGCACTTTGCATGAAAAAATTGATTCCTTAGGAAAGTACTTGGCTTTCAAAACTTTGCTCACAAGGAGATTTGGTTTAGTAATTATCCTCCAAATCTGTTTTCCTAGCAGAGCTTTGTTAAAAGCTTCCAGATCCTTAAAGCCCAATCCACCATCCTTTCTTTCCTGAGCCATTTTCTTCCTAGCAACCCAATGCATTTTGTTTTTGCCGTTGGCTTCCCCCCACCAATAATTTGCCATAGCTGAGCTGAGATCCTTACACAATTTCCTCGGCAATTTGAAACATGACATGGCGTATGTTGGCATGGCCATTGTGACTGCTTTGAGCATGACTTCCTTCCCTGCATGGCTTAACAACTTGTTCTTCCAGCTTTCCAGTCGTCTGTTGATGTTTTCTCCTATGTAGCCAAATATTTGCTCTTTTGTCCTAGAGATAACCATAGGTAGACCAAGATATCTCCCTTGTTTCACTTCTTCCATGCCTCCAAGCTTACTACATATCTCCTGTTTTTGACTATTGGGCACATTCTTGCTGAAGATCACTGATGACTTCTCTAAATTAATCAACTGTCCAGAAGCTTGTTCATAAGCTTGAAGTATATTCATGAGCTCCTCAGCTTGCTGCACCTCCGCACCACAGAAGATAAGTGAATATCCGTAAAGAAGAGATGAGTAATGTTTGGGCCTTGCCTACTGATCCTCATACCTTTTAATCTCTTATTTTCAGCAGCTCTTTGGAGTAAATTTGAAAAGCCTTCAGAGCAGATCAAGAACAAATAAGGTGACAATGGATCACCTTGTCTTATCCCTCTTCCTGGCTTCACATATCCCTTGACTTCTCCATTGCAGTTAAAAGAATATGAAACAGTCTCCATACATCTTGCAATCCAGTGTACCTATTGTTCACAAAAACCCATTTTGAGCATCACAGCTTTCAAAAAGTGCAATTCCACTCTATCATAAGCTTTAGCCATGTCTAACTTGATAGCCATGTAACCCTCTTTCCCTTGCCTTTTGTTTTTCAGATAATGCATATATTCCTGAGCTATGATCACATTATCAAGTATTTGTCTATCAGGAATGAAAGCAGACTGATTTTTGCTGATACATTTATCAAGGACTGGTTTAAGTCTGTTAGCAAGGATTTTTGAGATGATCTTGTACAGCACACTACACAGACTTATTGGCCTATAGTTTTTCAGACACGTTGGATTTAGGATCTTGGGTATAAGAGATATAATGGTATGATTAATGGATTTCAACATACAACCAGACAGGAAGAAGTCTTGGACTGCCTTGACTACATCCTTTTTTATCACAGTCCAGAATTTTTGAAAGAAAAGTGGAGTCATTCCATCTACACCCGGAGCTTGATCCGGGTTCATAGAAAAAATTGCTGATCGAATTTCCTCTTCATGAACTGGTCTGGTCAGATTAGTATTCATCTCCTCAGTAATAGTGTGATTAATACCCCTCAGCACCTTTGAACTATCTCCTATTCCACCACTAGAAAACAGCTTGTTATAAAACATGGACATCTCGTTGACAAGTTCCTCTTCGTTCTTGGTCCAAGTTCCATCATCTCTTTGGATCTCAAGGATCTTATTCCTATTCCTCCTACCCCTCACACTAGCATGGAAAAAACTAGTATTTTTGTCTCCCTCTCTTAACCAATTTACTCGAGCTTTTTGGCTCCAAAAGGATTCCTCCTCTCTATACGCCTTCTTCAATTGTTCCTTAAGCTCGGCCCTTCTGACCCTTTTGTTCTCCACATTGGACCTCTCAAGCGTGTCCAGTTTATCCTTAAGATCAGTGATACTAGCTCTAGAGTTTGCTTGGAAAGTGTTTTTCCACTTTAAGATCTCAATTCTACAATTTCTCACTTTCCTAGTAACTCTAAACATATTGGTTCCCTGCTCCTCCTTACTCCACGCCTGCTCAATAATTTGCTGAATACCTTTCTTTTGAATCCATCTCTTATCAAAATAAAACCTTTTTTTCTTTCTCCTTATTGCTGGTTCAGTATCCAGCATGAGCAGACTATGATCAGAAGCAAAGGATTCAATGTGCTTGCAAATGGCCCCCTCAAACTTCTGGCTCCACTCACAGCTACTTAGACATCTATCAAGACGTTGCCTTACTTCTCCTATATCATCCCAGTGGTTGCTCCAAGTCCAGGGGTGGCCCTCAAAGCCTATATCCACTAACCTATTCTCAGCAATAAAATCCCTAAAGGCCTTAAAACTCTTCTCCTCTCTCTGGATACCTCCCCATTTCTCTTCATTAGAAATAATATCATTGAAGTCTCCTGCTATCACATACTTCTCCCCCCATAATTTGCTCCTTTCCTTCAACACTTTCCATTGTTGTTTTCTAATTTGAGAATCACAACTTGCATACACTCCTATGAACCACCATTCCTCCAGAGGATCTCTTCCTCCTATTTTAGCTTCTATAGTGAAAGCTGTTTGGATTGTCTTCATGACACTAACCCCATCATTCCATAAGAGGCACATGCCACCTGATCTATGCATAGCTTCAGTAACCACCATATTGTCAAACTTCAGCCAGCTTTTGACTCTACTCATATAATGTTCCCTATTCTTAGTCTCACTCAGAAAAATGATATCTGGAGAGAAGAGGTTATTAACCTCCCTCAGATGGGGAATTGTCAAGGGGCTCCCCACTCCTTGACAATTCCACACCATAACCCTCATTTACCCATGGGGGCCCCATTAGGGAAGGACCCCACCTCCACTTGGTTAGCCTCTAACACCACCATTATCTCAAAGGATTTAGTCTTCTTACAGTTCTGATTCTCACTTCGATCGCACTCCATATCGTCACCTATCATCATTGTTTTCCTTTTCCCCCCACCAGCTTGATTGCTGCCTTGGCTAGTCAACTCTCTAAGAGGCCTTCTAGTTTTAGTAGGGGAAGACACCTTTCTGATCAACCTTTTAGATTGCTTCCTGATTGCCTCCTGTATTTTTCCAGTCTTGGTACTCGCCTCATGTGTCATCAGCCTAGTCTCTAGTCCTCCCTCCACAGTGCTAGCACTATCTACCACGGGTGTTCCACCTATACTGTCCTCCTCCATTGCAGTCTTACCAACCACAAGGGAGTTCAAAGCTGCACCTACTCCTTGTGCTCTTCCCTGTTCATCCTTTGCAGCCTCTATATGTTCCTGCTCCTCTTGCTGCCTATTTGCTCCTCCTAAAGGTTCTTCCTTTTGAAAAAGAGCAGTCTGTTCAACATCAATCCTCAACACATTAAGGTCTTCAGAAATGTCCTGTCTACCTGCCTTCTCTTTCTCCAAGACCTTATTCAATTCCAAATGATTCTTCTCCAGCACACTACTCGACTGACCTCTTTCAACTAATTCCCCATTCAGGAACTTCCAATAACGTTTATCCTTATCCATATCAGTTTTGGTTTGCCTAGTCTGAGTAATTCCTTTAACTGTTCCTGCTCTCAACCAGGGGCCAAACTGATTATCCACATTCCTTCCTGAACTTTCCTGCTGTTTGGTGCATGTCCTTTCACCATGCCCTACAAATCCACAGTTATAACAAAAATCAGGACAACGTTCATACTTAAAGGCTACCCAGATCATTGTTTTCTTGTTGCTCAAGTGATGACTAACGACCAAGACAGATTTGGGAACACAACCAGAATTTTTTTTTCTTTTTGTACGTTCCAAGTGTACACAAACCACGACAGAATTTTTAAACGATAAAGCAACACGACTTGGAAAGATTACTATGCGACAACAATAACAACTAACGGACAGAATTTGTTCTTTTTTTTTTGGAATAATGCAGCGGAAATAACACAAAACCCTAACGACACAATTACGAAAAACAAGGATATAACGAAAGATACCTCCACCTAAGCTCTGAAGCCAACTGATATGCTCCTCGATCAACACGTTTTGAGACACGTAGCACTTTTGCCGAAGGATCTAGCGAGGTTGTCCAATGTTTGGATTGCGGGACCTAAAACCAAAATGAACGACACGAGTTGGTTGAAGGTGGTAGGACGACGACTCCAATTGAGGTGAATACTGATACGCTCCTCGACCAACACGTTTCGAGACACGTAGTACGTTTGTCCAAGGATCTAGCGAGGTTGTCCAACGCTTGGATTGTGGGACCTAAAACCAAAACAGACAACATGAGTTGGTTGAAAGTGGTAGAACGATGACTCCAATTGAGGTGAATACTCTAGTGGATAGGTCGGTAGAACAATCAAGGACAATCGCGAGATTGCTCAAGAACCCTTGCCAAAAGCAAGTAAAGGGAATTGTACTCTCGAATTGAAGAGAGCAAAACAGAATTTTATTATCATAAAACGGCCCTTGCTCTGAGGTACTTCCAGGAAATCCCTTTTCTTAGCTTGAAAGTTTCTAACTTGAAATCTTGCGCTTTCAACTCGTTGAGCTTTCTCTGCCGCATCACTGAAGGTATTGAGTTGGGCTACAGCCAGGTCTTTCTGGATCTCAACGTTTAATCCTTGGACAAAACGCCTTATCCTCCTTTGCTCAGTCACGATTAGTTCGGGAGCGAACTTGGACAACCTGGTGAACTGGCTCTCATATTCGGCGACGATTTGAGTTCCCTGGCGGAGTCTAATAAACTCATCTTCTTTCTTTTCCTGGATTAGAGGTGGGAAATATTTCGTGTTGAACTCTCTCATAAAATTCACCCACGTCCTTGGGGTTTGTTCTCTTTCCCATTTCATCCTTATGATGTTCCACCAAGATCGGGCCGCTCCCTCCAGTTGGAAGACGGCAAATGTCACCTGTCGCTCCTCAGTGTAGTGTAGCGCGGCAAAGATATCAATCATCTTCTCTAACCACCTCTCGGCCACATCGGGGTCTGGTCCTCCAAGAAATTTCGGTGGCGAGAACTTCTGAAATCGTTCGAGAGCTCTATCCTCACCCTGTATATGATTACTAGGGTTCCCTTGCTGATTAATAGGATTTTGGCCTTGATGTCCTACCACGTGAGCCAAAAGGTCGGTCATACGTTGGATAGCGGCAGCCACCTGAATGTTAGGATCCATTCCAGGTTCAGGATTAGGTCCAGACATTGGTTCCCGATTTTCTCCTTCATTTGAGGTTCCACGCCCTCGGCCCCGGCCAATACGAGTACCCTCCATTTGGCTTAACCGGTCTAGGGTCGAAGCACGAATACAATATTAAAACAAAAGTATACAAGTACAGTGATAAAAGTAGGCCATATACATATAGCATGTCTTTAGCAGATAAATCACACAGTAACAATCAATCAGATTCAAACAAAAGGTATCGCATGAATGTTATTAAGAGAACAATGTACTAACTAGGCCAATGGTACACAAGCAACTAACCAAAAGCTTCCTCTCTCAAGGCTCCGACCACAATCTATGAGAATAACACGATTTATATCCTAGGCAGGGTCAATCATCCTTAATGATACCCTAACACATCGCATGAAGTTCCATAGAATCAAATTCTAGTCCGCCCAAGTCATTACTAACCTAGGCGCTCATCTATTTAGTAGTCGGGTACAAGAATCCCAAAATAAGATAATTCACGACTTGGGCTGGCCAGTCCCAAGAGTAATTCATCTACAATCGAGATTCTTACCTGACCTACAGATCTACTATCCCAAAGCACCATGATAAAGGTTTATATCTTATAACACTTCACGATCCAGAGCTTATGCTCAAAGTGCACTTATACATTCGTACACATTCACGGAATCGGGACCATAAAATTTCATCTTGGACTTTGACTAATTGGCCAACTTTACCAAATAATCCCAAAATTCACCAAAAATTTATCATTTCTCTCCCTCTCTTGGCTGACTCTCTCCACAAGAAAAGAAAAGAAAACTCTCAACTCTTTGGGTTCCAATCTTGCTTAATCCTCAAATCTAACCGATTAAACTTGGATTCTCACCATAAAAACCCCTAGTCTAGTGGTTGCAAGGTTGGTTATCAAGTGGTTTCTAAGATTAAGGTGCTAAGTTGCTTCCTTTCTTGGGTTGGTAAGGTGAGTAACCAAGAAATTCTTTCTTGTTCATGATAATGCTAAATTGGTGCCATGTGGTAGTTGAATAAGTGATTTTTTGGATGATTTCATGACTTGTGGTGAAGATTGATGGATTTTTATTTTATGCTTGATTTTTCTGATTTCATATGTTTAGTGTTGGTTAGTCATGGATTGTTGGTTAGTTATTGTGTAAAATGGAGTTGATATATGTTGGATATGGTTGATTGTGCAAAAATTCTGGTTTGGGGCAACATTTCCAGGTTAGGTTTTCAAACAGGCCTGTTCTGTCCGAATTTATTTGAGCAGGTTAGAGGCCGAATTAGCCTAAGTTGTAGATAATGATGTTTTATAGTTACCTACAAAATTTCTCTCCAATCGGAGTAATGTGGTCTGTGAAAAGACTGAAATACCCCCGCTGCCCTGTTTCTGTCCGAAACTGATAATCAGCTTTGGTAATTGGTTAGGTTGACTGGGAATACTACTGATTTAGTTGTTGATGTCTTTTTAACATTTATAGCCTGGTATCTTAGCGTTCAGATGGCTTTGGAATCACTTGAATTAGAGTCGTAGGTGCTGAGATATGACTGAATGAATCAGGACTGCTGGTTGCATTTCATAGTAAACTTCAAACTGGAAAATCTGGGGCTTTTTTGGTAAATTTGACCTAGATACATTGCAAACTGGACTGGGTGGCCTTCTTCAACATTGTAGCCCTTTCTCTTAGCTTCGAAACGGTGTAAATTAAACCTCAATCCGACAAGGATAGCTTCAGTTGTGTTAATTCCGCTAAGCAACAGCAAATCTGCCTTTTGTTTCCCAACCCAAACTTCGTTTCCGCATATGTCCTAGTTTGATTTTGCACTTATACGTTCCATAAGATTTTACTCTAATGATATGTGGATTCGGTTTATGACTTGTATTCCAGCCTTATTGTGGCTCTAATTAAAGGTGTTTGATAGCTTGTGATTTATGGGTGTTGAGGTAGTGACAGCCCCACCTCCCCCTAAGGCGAACCAAAGGGTTCGGCGGACCGTCTGTCCAACTTTCTGCACTTTAGGAGGTGTTATTGTTTCACTTAATTCCTCCACTACACTGCCCGATGTACCCCTTTTTCGGGTCTGGGAGGCTTTTATCTGTGCCTTTGCAGTCTCGATTCTTTGAGCTTTCTCAAGGGCCTCCGTAAACGTGTTCTCACTTGTACCGCCGCTAATGCTTCTTGGATTTCCAAATTCAATCCCTGTATAAACCATCTTACTCTTCGCCGCTCTGTGGCCACCAATTCAGAAGCAAACTTGGATAGTCTTGTATATTTCGTTTCATATTCGGCCACACTTAGCGTTCCCTGGCGTAACCCAATAAACTCCTCCTCTCTCCTCTCTTAGATTAAAGGAGAGAGGTACTTCTCGTTAAATTTCCTTATGAAATTCGCCCATGTCCATACGGTCTGTTCTCTTTCCCACTTTGCTCTAATCACGTTCCACCATACTCGGGCCGGTCCTTCAAATTGGAACACTGCAAAGTTCACTTGCCTTTGCTCAGTGTAGTTTAGAGCTGTGAAGATGTTAACCACGGTTTCTACCCATTGTTCAGCTACGTCCGGATCGGGCCCTCCAAGGAATTTTGGAG
The DNA here is from genome assembly GCF_036785885.1 of Coffea arabica. Taxonomy (NCBI): domain Eukaryota; kingdom Viridiplantae; phylum Streptophyta; class Magnoliopsida; order Gentianales; family Rubiaceae; genus Coffea; species Coffea arabica. The sequence continues at coordinate 21,671,658 of NC_092311.1, read as the reverse complement.
GAGCAAACTTCTGGAACCTTTCAAGAGCCTTGTCTTCTCCGATTTCAGGGTTCTGCGGTTGATTCACGGCCATTTGGCCTTGTTGATCCACCAGTCGTGCCAAAGTATTCGTCATCTGTTGCATCGCCGTCGCCATTTGGTCTCCGATTTCTACCCTTGGTCCTTGCTCTTGTTCAACTCTGTTTTCCCTTTCTTCTCTTGGCTCCTGGGCTCGCTTAGTCCCACGGCCACGACCTCGTCCTTGAGAACCCGAAAATTTTCTAATTTTCTAGGGTTTATTTTTTTTAATCGCCCGCCTTTTCTACATTTTCTTGATTAGAAAAATTCCCCAGATAAAGTTTATGAGCAAAAATAGTTTTAAAATGATTTTTCTAGTATCGGTTAGTTTTTGAGAAATTAAAAGCGTATTTTGGACGTGGGACCCGCTAGTGCGGTAAATGCATTATATTTTTTACAACTTGTTGGAATTTTGTATTAAGTGATATTATTTTACAATGTGTTAAGATATTTGTATTGGAGAGACAAAAAGATAAGATTAAAACCCTAAAGGACCATTTGTCACAAAACCATTGGACCTTGACTTTTGACCAAGACTTTTCTAACTTTACTAAAACCAATTTGGACCCAATTTCTCTCCATTTTAGCTTGTCTTGGACGAAATTTTGAGAGTAAAAGAGAGAGAAAATCCATCATCTTGCACTTCAATTTCTTGTCCAAATCTTGAGTTCCAACCGATTAAATTGCAAATCACTCCATAAAACTTGCTAGCTAAGGAAGTTTGAAGCTCTTGGTGGAGTTGTTTTGGAAGAAAAATCCCTAAGTCATCACCTTTCTTGATATTTGAAGGTATCATGTCTAGCCATCCTTTCTTTGTTCTTGATTATGCTAAATTAGAGACTTGTGATGGCTAAAGAGATGGTTTGATGGATTATATTTTGAGTTGTGGTTGGATGGATGAACTTTTATTATTGTTGGGGATTTTTCTGTTTTAATATGGATATGATTATGGGGTCATGTATGATGATTGGAAATGATGTTTAATGATTCTAGAAGGTGGAAAAAGTGGAAGATTGCAAGTAAATTCTGTTTTGGAAGAAATCTGGAAAATTAGGGTTCTTGGTTCTTCATTCTGTCCGAAATTTTAGGTCCTATATAGAGGTCGAATTGGCCTTTGCTTAAAACATAAAAGTTGTATGGAATGACATTTTAAAGGTGCCTACAAAAGTTTAGGTCAATCGGAGTAGCGTAGAGTGAGAAAAGTCAAAATTACTATTGCTGTTCTGGTTTACCCGAAATTGGGATTTGCGACTGTAATTGGTTGTTTTGGCTGGAATTGCTTCCGAATTGGTTGTTGAGGTCTTCTGATGAAATGTAGCCCTGTTTCTTAGCTTTTATCTGGTTTTTAAATTTCTGGATTTGGACTTGGAGAGCCTGAGTTATGATGTTTCCGCTGGAATGCGTTCTGTGAATCTGTTTTTGTGATTCTGGTATAGTTTCTTGCATTTTTGACCTGGTTACACTCGAAACTGGGTTGAGTGACCTTCTGTAATATTGTACCCCTATCTCTTAGCTTTGAAACGGTGGGTCTTTCACCTTCATCCAACAATCGTAGTACCTTTGGTGCTATTACCGCAAAATGACGTCAAAACTGTTTTCTGGTTTTGAGCTTAACTTTCATTTCCGAACTTGTCCCTAGTTTGACTTGTACTAGTACTACTTGGAGCTTGCTGAATGGCTATTGGATGAACTTGTTGTTGTGTGTGTACCTTTGGGTTGGAATGAGGAAATAATGAAGCCGTGATGGCCGGAAAAGTTAGCAAATTCAGGGGAAGTGCTGTCCGAATTTTGAAAGGATTTGTTTGCTTTGCGTTTGTGATCTAAGGCTTGGATTTGAGTAAGGCAATGATATATGATGGATGATTTCTGAGCCGTGGAGGTGAGTGACCCTAAACTATTTCCAAAGTACTTGTGAAACGTTTCTTGCATTAGTTACTTTTGAACTGTTTCCAAAGTTACTTCTGAACTGTTTCCAAAGTTACTTTTGAACTGTGTTCTTGCATATCATGCGTGCTTATATGAGAGTGTTCCTTGTTTGATATATTTCCTTGACTAATTGGCTTGTTATTATGGATTGATAATGTGTTAAGTGTTTTCAATGATTGTTTTGTTAAAACGAGTTTTCTGGGCGAGTGTGTACTTTATCGCACTCGACCTAAATAAATGTGAAATTTTCATGATTAATGATTAAATGCTACTTGTGCATGAATTTAAGCCTGTTGGGCTGAACTGGCCATTGCCCCTTGTTACCGGTCGTCTCGAGCCAGAAGCGGACTCGGTCGGGCGATTAGGGACCTGGGTGAACGTTTGGTATACTCGAGTATTACCTTTGTAGGTTGGTGGAGGTTGGTGGAAAATGATGCAATTTCAAATGAAAAAAAAAAGAAATGACAGGAGAACGAATGTATCCTTTTCATGAATGTTACTATCGCTTTCCATTGTACATGTTTCTTGAATTATTGATACTCCATGTTTAATGTTTTGTAAATGCTGTAATCGTTTCTGGACTTATCATTTGATTTATGACATCATTGAAAAGAAATATTGTTAAACCGATTTGATTACTGATTTTACTGGTTACTCGCTGAGCTTCTAGCTCACCCCAAAAATATTTTATTCCCCTCCACAGGGCTCGTGGCGAAGGAAGGACTTGTAGTACTTATTCACGTGACTGGATGGCTTATATCTTGTACCGTATGGTTTTGGAATCATTTGATGTATAGTTGGGAATTTGTTTCCGCTGCATTTATGACATGTAATTATTGGAGACTTGGATTTATATTTGTGGACCATGGATGTAAATTGGAGATTTATCTTGCAATTTATTTGAGGACCGTAGTGAACGACTGAGTCCCGGCGAGAGCCGGACAGGCGACCCGCCGAACCCTCTGGTTCGCCTTAGGGGGAGGTGGGGTCGTCACACGTCGAATATACGAAGGTTCTCAATTCACCATACAACCATCCCGTGCCAAGCACTAGGGCGAGAACCAATACAAAACCAAAGAACTAGACCAAGCTAGTCTATACAGAGCTCTCGTCCTTGCTCGCCTTCCCCTGTTAAGGAAAACAAAACTAAGGGGATGAGCTAAAAGCTCAGAGTGAGGTTCCGAACACATAAGCAGCAATCCATCCAAAACATTAAATATAGAATTTCAATAATTCAAGTAACATTTACAATAGAAAGCGATAATAACACATACATTAAAAGGATACAGGCTCACAAGGAGCCATTTGTTTGTTCGTTCGTTCGTTCGTTCTCCTGACATTTCCCCTTATTCCTCCATTCACTTGAAAATGCATTTTTGTAAGTAAAACCCTCGTTCGTTCGTTCATTTCATTCACCCCCTTCCCAGACATTGGCCGGGCTCCACCAGACTTCAAGGTAATACTCGAGTATACCAAACGTTCACACCCAGGGTCACCATATCGCCAGATCGAGTCCGCTTCTGGCTCGAGTCGATCGGTAACGAAGGGCAGGGCCCAGTTTAGCCAAACGGCTTACATTCATGCGCAACTAGCATTTAGTCATTAATCATTGAAAATTTCACATTTATTTAGGTCAAGTGCGATAAAGTACACACTCGCCTAGAAAACTCGTTTTAACAATCATTGAAAGCACTTAACACATTATCAATCAATAATAACAAGCCAATAAGTCAAGGAAATATAACAAACAAGGAACACTCACCTATTTACGTAAAACAACGTGCAAATATCCTTCCGGATATTACCTCAGTCACCGAGAAAACCTAAGAGTAAATGAGAAAGAATATTACAGTCTATCTAGCACAAACAAGTAAGTGAAATCAAAGAAAAACCGGCAAATGATAAGGAAAACGTATAAAGACGCCTTTATAGTGAAAAGGGGAAAACTAACTCAAGCGGGTTATAAAATGTCCGGCGGAAAACACTTGGATCAAAGACAACTCGGACTCCAACGAGATAGGCTAAAAATATTGTTTTCGGAATCGTTTAGATAGTTCAAAATCAACTCATACCCAAGCAGCTAGTATAGAGACTAAACGTCATGATAAAATCATGTGAAAAGGAGGACAATACGACCTTACGTTCACACTTAAAACCTCACTTAAAAGTGATTCACTTGTGGCCGAGAAAACCCTAAATCATACCTCTATATTTTTGGGAAGGAGTAAGTAGCATTTGAAGTGTTAAACTAAAGAGGTATCCTGTTTTAAAATGGAAAGCCGGTCATGGTATTGGCCAAACAAAAGTATACAAGTTCAAATAGAAACTTAGCCCTCGAGCGAAAATTTGGGCAGCATGCCCTTTGTGTTTACCTAATTTTTCAGCCATTTTGGCTTCATTATTTTTCTCATTCAAGCCCAAGTTTATACACAACACAAATGCATTTCAATAGCCGTTCCATAGGCTCAAGACAATATAAGGACATAAATCAACTAATAACAAATGCGGAAATGAAGTTTACAAAAGACAGATTTGACGGGTTTTTGCGGAATGAAAACATCTGAGGCTACGCTTATCGGATTGGTGTGAAACTTATACCAGTTCGAAGCTAAGACGAAGTCCTACAACTTTCATGAAGATCACTTGGTCAAATTTCCAGTGTAACCTAATCAAAATTCCCAATTCACCGAACCAGGTTCCAACTAATCGGCTAATTAACCATACTACATTTAAATGGCCATATCTCAGGCTACCAAAGTCCGTTTAAGGCGTTCTTTGAGGTGTTTAAAAGTTAAGACAGAGTACTAAAACTTTCATGTTTTGGTAAATAGCTAAATCAGCACGGATCATAGTGAATAAACACAGTCAATTGGATGAACTGTCCAAAACGGATCACTGGAAATATCCTAGGGCAGCGAGGGTATTTTGGTCTTTTCACAGGCTACGTTGCTCCGATTGAGCTGAAATTTTGTAGGCACTATAAAATATCATTCTCTACAACTTTCATGTTTTATGCTAAGCCTAATTCGGCCTCTAACCATACGAACTGGAACGGGGCAGAACAGGGTGAAATTTTTTCCAGAAATCTGGAATTTTTGGTTTCAATGGTAACTTTCTTCATTTCTTGCTTCACTTGCTACCAAAACGCCCTATATAATCTTGGATCCAACATATATTAACCATACATCAAGTATAGGCAGCAATCCATCAAACCCTAATTCATGTAACTAAAAGGAAAAACACCCAAAACATGATAACAACCATCATTCACCACAAATTTGAGATGCTAAGCTAATTTAAACAAGATCAAGAGTAAGAAATGGGGAAATCATCATCTTTACCTTGCTTAAGTGCTTACCAAGAGCAACCCTAGCTTCCCCTTCAAAATTTCACCAACACCTCACTAACTAAACACTCAAGGATAGCTTTAATCGGTTTAGTTTTCTTTCTTTCTCACTTGGTGGCTAGATTCAAGAAGAAATGGAGCAATTTTCCCTTGGTGTTTTTTCCTCTCTCCCTCTCGGCCAAGCAGCAGGAAAAATGAAGAAGAAATGCAGCTCCAAGGTGATAAGAAGGTTGGACAATTGGTCTTGGTCAAGACCCTTAATTGTGTGACACTTGTCACTACCAATTACCAAGCAAAATTTTCTTTTTCTTTCTTGCAATTTCAGCCCCAAAATTCGGTCAAGGCTAGCTGGAAATTAAGGAGATATTTTGCTCAAATATTAATGAGCTTGTATGGTAAGAAAGTAGTGGTCAAGTGGTGCGTTCAGTCGGTAGTGCACGGTTCACGTCGGTTCGCACCGTTTTTCCTTAAATCACACGTACTAGGGTTTTTTACTTCCTATTCACTAACTTTTTATCATTTCTTCTAATCACATATTATTTCTCACCTAAAAGTCACTCTTAATCACCAAATTTGATCCTCGCTCCGTACCGGATAATTTCACGACGGATACACGAAAAACCCTATTTCACTTCGAATTGAAATCGGAAAGGAAAACCCTAATTTCCTATGATCATTGGCACTTTTTCTAGGGTGATTAACTAGCAATATGGTATAGAATAATAATTTCCAAATAATTTTCAAATAAAAGGAAATTTTCAAGAAATATGTAAGGAATTTGCAAGTCCTCACACTCTCTCCCCCTTAAGAAAATTTCGTCCTCGAAATTTTACCTTCAGTTGCCTCAGACGAATCCGGAACTTGTCGATTGTCTAAAGCATAAACCTTTTCCGGTACACTAGTTCGTTTCCCTCTTTCATTCACTTGCGATTTAGCTCCATCCAGTTGCGGAGTATTGCTTTCACGTGACTGTCTCCTCGGACAGTTTCTAACTTGATGATCGCCACTTCCGCAGATTAAACATTTCCGTCCTTTTCTCCAACAATTGCTTTCGGCATGATTTGCCTTTCCACAGTATCCACAAACCACGTGAGAAGCCATCTTTTGGCTTTCTTGAAAACTTTTCCCAGGTCCGATTTGGCTTTCTTTAGTAGACCTTTCATGTACCGCCCCTAATGTCCATGGTGGGCGGAGTAACGGGTTCACTTTCTGCACTTTAGGAGGTGTTATTGTTTCACTTAATTCCTCCACTACACCGCCCGATGTACCCCTTTTCCGGGTCTGGGATGCTTTTATCTGTGCCTTTGCAGTCTCGATTCTTTGAGCTTTCTCAAGGGCCTCCGTAAACGTGTTCACTTGTACCGCCGCTAATGCTTCTTGGATTTCCAAATTCAATCCCTGTATAAACCATCTTACTCTTCGCCGCTCTGTGGCCACCAATTCAGAAGCAAACTTGGATAGTCTTGTATATTTCGTTTCATATTCGGCCACACTTAGCGTTCCCTGGCGTAACCCAATAAACTCCTCCTCTCTCCTCTCTTAGATTAAAGGAGAGAGGTACTTCTCGTTAAATTTTCTTATGAAATTCGCCCATGTCCATACGGTCTGTTCTCTTTCCCACTTAGCTCTAATCACGTTCCACCATACTCGGGCCGGTCCCTCAAATTGGAACACTGCAAAGTTCACTTGCCTTTGCTCAGTGTAGTTTAGAGCTGTGAAGATGTTAACCATGGTTTCTACCCATTGTTCAGCTACGTCCGGATCGGGCCCTCCAAGGAATTTTGGAGGAGCAAACTTCTGGAACCTTTCAAGAGCCTTGTCTTCTCCGATTTCAGGGTTCTGCGGTTGATTCACGGCCATTTGGCCTTGTTGATCCACCAGTCGTGCCAAAGTATTCGTCATCTGTTGCATCGCCGTCGCCATTTGGTCTCCGATTTCTACCCTTGGTCCTTGCTCTTGTTCAACTCTGTTTTCCCTTTCTTCTCTTGGCTCCTGGGCTCGCTTAGTCCCACGGCCACGACCTCGTCCTTGACTACGTCTTCCCTCCATATATATTTTCCCCTCTCTTTACTCTTTTTTTTAAAAAAAAAAATAATTTAATGAATAAACGCAATAAGGTGACTAAAGTAACTAAAATTTAGGGCGCCAAATACCCAATTAAACATATACACACATAACACACCACATAAACATATCAAGGAAATAAATAATCAAATATACAGATACGTCTCAAGTCAGGCAGATATTCATATACACAGATACACAACTGACGGCATGTAGCGACAATATACGGGCGAATCAAAAGAAAAGGGATATATCGTCCCACACCCAGTTAGAATAACCCCGTCCGGTCTCTCACGTCACTTTCTATCCGACTCAATATCCATTAACCTCTTATACTTATTCTAGCCAGACAAAGCCTGTTCATATTCCCAAAATACAAATCTCAAGTACTTAGTACCGTCTCAACTCTGGAGTACTCAGGCACCAGAATCTGAAATAAGATAACTCACCTCTCGAGCTGGCCAGTCCCAAGAGTAAACTATCTACAATCGAAATTTCCACCTGACGTACCTATCTATGGTCCTCAGATGTCATAAGAACATTTAAGGCCTATAACAATTCACAATTCATAGCTTATGCTCGAACGAGCACTTAAATCCTTCATACCTATTCACTACTCAGTCCAGGCTCACTCCGTGCAGAGACCACGCGAAGCAGGCTCTGATACCACCTGTGACAGCCCCACCTCCCCCTAAGGCGAACCAAAGGGTTCGGCGGACCGTCTGCCCAGCTCTCGCCAGGACTCAGTCACTCACTCAAGCAAATCAGAAATAAAACCACAAGAAAGAGCAAAACAAGGATCCAAAACTTAAAACAAAATTATATACATTGTTATCTCAGAAGGAAGTACACCGTCGAATATACAAAGGTTCTCAATTCACCATACAACCATCCCGTGCCAAGCACTAGGGCGAGAACCAATACAAAACCAAAGAACTAGACCAAGCTAGTCTATACAGAGCTCTCGTCCTTGCTCGCCTTCCCCTGTTAAGGAAAACAAAACTAAAGGGATGAGCTAAAAGCTCAGTGAGGTTCCGAACACATAAGCAGCAATCCATCCAAAACATTAAATATAGAATTTCAATAATTCAAGTAACATTTACAATGGAAAGCGATAATAACACATACATTAAAAGGATACAGGCTCACAAGGAGCCATTTGTTTGTTTGTTCGTTCGTTCGTTCTCCTGACATTTCCCCTTATTCCTCCATTCACTTGAAAATGCATTTTTGTAAGTAAAACCCTCGTTCGTTCGTTCATTTCATTCACCCCCTTCCCAGACATTGGCCGGGCTCCACCAGACTTCAAGGTAATACTCGAGTATACCAAACATTCACACCCAGGGTCACCATATCATCCGACCGAGTCCGCTTCTGGCTCGAGTCGATCGGTAACGAAGGGCAGGGCCCAGTTTAGCCAAACGGCTTACATTCATGCGCAACTAGTATTTAGTCATTAATCATTGAAAATTTCACATTTATTTAGGTCAAGTGCGATAAAGTACACACTCGCCTAGAAAACTCGTTTTAACAATCATTGAAAGCACTTAACACATTATCAATCAATAATAACAAGCCAATAAGTCAAGGAAATATAACAAACAAGGAACACTCACCTATTTACGTAAAACAACGTGCAAATATCCTTCCGGATATTACCTCAGTCACCGAGAAAACCTAAGAGTAAATGAGAAAGAATATTACAGTCTATCTAGCACAAACAAGTAAGTGAAATCAAAGAAAAACCGGCAAATGATAAGGAAAACGTATAAAGACGCCTTTATAGTGAAAAGGGGAAAACTAACTCAAGCGGGTTATAAAATGTCCGGCGGAAAACACTTGGATCAAAGACAACTCGGACTCCAACGAGATAGGCTAAAAATATTGTTTTCGGAATCGTTTAGATAGTTCAAAATCAACTCATACCCAAGCAGCTAGTATAGAGACTAAACGTCATGATAAAATCATGTGAAAAGGAGGACAATACGACCTTACGTTCACACTTAAAACCTCACTTAAAAGTGATTCACTTGTGGCCGAGAAAACCCTAAATCATACCTCTATATTTTTGGGAAGGAGTAAGTAGCATTTGAAGTGTTAAACTAAAGAGGTATCCTGTTTTAAAATGGAAAGCCGGTCATGGTATTGGCCAAACAAAAGTATACAAGTTCAAATAGAAACTTAGCCCTCGAGCGAAAATTTGGGCAGCATGCCCTTTGTGTTTACCTAATTTTTCAGCCATTTTGGCTTCATTATTTTTCTCATTCAAGCCCAAGTTTATACACAACACAAATGCATTTCAATAGCCGTTCCATAGGCTCAAGACAATATAAGGACATAAATCAACTAATAACAAATGCGGAAATGAAGTTTACAAAAGACAGATTTGACGGGTTTTTGCGGAATGAAAACATCTGAGGCTACGCTTATCGGATTGGTGTGAAACTTATACCAGTTCGAAGCTAAGACGAAGTCCTACAACTTTCATGAAGATCACTTGGTCAAATTTCCAGTGTAACCTAATCAAAATTCCCAATTCACCGAACCAGGTTCCAACTAATCGGCTAATTAACCATACTACATTTAAATGGCCATATCTCAGGCTACCAAAGTCCGTTTAAGGCGTTCTTTGAGGTGTTTAAAAGTTAAGACAGAGTACTAAAACTTTCATGTTTTGGTAAATAGCTAAATCAGCACGGATCATAGTGAATAAACACAGTCAATTGGATGAACTGTCCAAAACGGATCACTGGAAATATCCTAGGGCAGCGAGGGTATTTTGGTCTTTTCACAGGCTACGTTGCTCCGATTGAGCTGAAATTTTGTAGGCACTATAAAATATCATTCTCTACAACTTTCATGTTTTATGCTAAGCCTAATTCGGCCTCTAACCATACGAACTGGAACGGGGCAGAACAGGGTGAAATTTTTTCCAGAAATCTGGAATTTTTGGTTTCAATGGTAACTTTCTTCATTTCTTGCTTCACTTGCTACCAAAACGCCCTATATAATCTTGGATCCAACATATATTAACCATACATCAAGTATAGGCAGCAATCCATCAAACCCTAATTCATGTAACTAAAAGGAAAAACACCCAAAACATGATAACAACCATCATTCACCACAAATTTGAGATGCTAAGCTAATTTAAACAAGATCAAGAGTAAGAAATGGGGAAATCATCATCTTTACCTTGCTTAAGTGCTTACCAAGAGCAACCCTAGCTTCCCCTTCAAAATTTCACCAACACCTCACTAACTAAACACTCAAGGATAGCTTTAATCGGTTTAGTTTTCTTTCTTTCTCACTTGGTGGCTAGATTCAAGAAGAAATGGAGCAATTTTCCCTTGGTGTTTTTTCCTCTCTCCCTCTCGGCCAAGCAGCAGGAAAAATGAAGAAGAAATGCAGCTCCAAGGTGATAAGAAGGTTGGACAATTGGTCTTGGTCAAGACCCTTAATTGTGTGACACTTGTCACTACCAATTACCAAGCAAAATTTTCTTTTTCTTTCTTGCAATTTCAGCCCCAAAATTCGGTCAAGGCTAGCTGGAAATTAAGGAGATATTTTGCTCAAATATTAATGAGCTTGTATGGTAAGAAAGTAGTGGTCAAGTGGTGCGTTCAGTCGGTAGTGCACGGTTCACGTCGGTTCGCACCGTTTTTCCTTAAATCACACGTACTAGGGTTTTTTACTTCCTATTCACTAACTTTTTATCATTTCTTCTAATCACATATTATTTCTCACCTAAAAGTCACTCTTAATCACCAAATTTGATCCTCGCTCCGTACCGGATAATTTCACGACGGATACACGAAAAACCCTATTTCACTTCGAATTGAAATCGGAAAGGAAAACCCTAATTTCCTATGATCATTGGCACTTTTTCTAGGGTGATTAACTAGCAATATGGTATAGAATAATAATTTCCAAATAATTTTCAAATAAAAGGAAATTTTCAAGAAATATGTAAGGAATTTGCAAGTCCTCACACTCTCTCCCCCTTAAGAAAATTTCGTCCTCGAAATTTTACCTTCAGTTGCCTCAGACGAATCCGGAACTTGTCGATTGTCTAAAGCATAAACCTTTTCCGGTACACTAGTTCGTTTCCCTCTTTCATTCACTTGCGATTTAGCTCCATCCAGTTGCGGAGTATTGCTTTCACGTGACTGTCTCCTCGGACAGTTTCTAACTTGATGATCGCCACTTCCGCAGATTAAACATTTCCGTCCTTTTCTCCAACAATTGCTTTCGGCATGATTTGCCTTTCCACAGTATCCACAAACCACGTGAGAAGCCATCTTTTGGCTTTCTTGAAAACTTTTCCCAGGTCCGATTTGGCTTTCTTTAGTAGACCTTTCATGTACCGCCCCTAATGTCCATGGTGGGCGGAGTAACGGGTTCACTTTCTGCACTTTAGGAGGTGTTATTGTTTCACTTAATTCCTCCACTACACCGCCCGATGTACCCCTTTTCCGGGTCTGGGATGCTTTTATCTGTGCCTTTGCAGTCTCGATTCTTTGAGCTTTCTCAAGGGCCTCCGTAAACGTGTTCACTTGTACCGCCGCTAATGCTTCTTGGATTTCCAAATTCAATCCCTGTATAAACCATCTTACTCTTCGCCGCTCTGTGGCCACCAATTCAGAAGCAAACTTGGATAGTCTTGTATATTTCGTTTCATATTCGGCCACACTTAGCGTTCCCTGGCGTAACCCAATAAACTCCTCCTCTCTCCTCTCTTAGATTAAAGGAGAGAGGTACTTCTCGTTAAATTTTCTTATGAAATTCGCCCATGTCCATACGGTCTGTTCTCTTTCCCACTTAGCTCTAATCACGTTCCACCATACTCGGGCCGGTCCCTCAAATTGGAACACTGCAAAGTTCACTTGCCTTTGCTCAGTGTAGTTTAGAGCTGTGAAGATGTTAACCATGGTTTCTACCCATTGTTCAGCTACGTCCGGATCGGGCCCTCCAAGGAATTTTGGAGGAGCAAACTTCTGGAACCTTTCAAGAGCCTTGTCTTCTCCGATTTCAGGGTTCTGCGGTTGATTCACGGCCATTTGGCCTTGTTGATCCACCAGTCGTGCCAAAGTATTCGTCATCTGTTGCATCGCCGTCGCCATTTGGTCTCCGATTTCTACCCTTGGTCCTTGCTCTTGTTCAACTCTGTTTTCCCTTTCTTCTCTTGGCTCCTGGGCTCGCTTAGTCCCACGGCCACGACCTCGTCCTTGACTACGTCTTCCCTCCATATATATTTTCCCCTCTCTTTACTCTTTTTTTTAAAAAAAAAAATAATTTAATGAATAAACGCAATAAGGTGACTAAAGTAACTAAAATTTAGGGCGCCAAATACCCAATTAAACATATACACACATAACACACCACATAAACATATCAAGGAAATAAATAATCAAATATACAGATACGTCTCAAGTCAGGCAGATATTCATATACACAGATACACAACTGACGGCATGTAGCGACAATATACGGGCGAATCAAAAGAAAAGGGATATATCGTCCCACACCCAGTTAGAATAACCCCGTCCGGTCTCTCACGTCACTTTCTATCCGACTCAATATCCATTAACCTCTTATACTTATTCTAGCCAGACAAAGCCTGTTCATATTCCCAAAATACAAATCTCAAGTACTTAGTACCGTCTCAACTCTGGAGTACTCAGGCACCAGAATCTGAAATAAGATAACTCACCTCTCGAGCTGGCCAGTCCCAAGAGTAAACTATCTACAATCGAAATTTCCACCTGACGTACCTATCTATGGTCCTCAGATGTCATAAGAACATTTAAGGCCTATAACAATTCACAATTCATAGCTTATGCTCGAACGAGCACTTAAATCCTTCATACCTATTCACTACTCAGTCCAGGCTCACTCCGTGCAGAGACCACGCGAAGCAGGCTCTGATACCACCTGTGACAGCCCCACCTCCCCCTAAGGCGAACCAAAGGGTTCGGCGGACCGTCTGCCCAGCTCTCGCCAGGACTCAGTCACTCACTCAAGCAAATCAGAAATAAAACCACAAGAAAGAGCAAAACAAGGATCCAAAACTTAAAACAAAATTATATACATTGTTATCTCAGAAGGAAGTACACCGTCGAATATACAAAGGTTCTCAATTCACCATACAACCATCCCGTGCCAAGCACTAGGGCGAGAACCAATACAAAACCAAAGAACTAGACCAAGCTAGTCTATACAGAGCTCTCGTCCTTGCTCGCCTTCCCCTGTTAAGGAAAACAAAACTAAAGGGATGAGCTAAAAGCTCAGTGAGGTTCCGAACACATAAGCAGCAATCCATCCAAAACATTAAATATAGAATTTCAATAATTCAAGTAACATTTACAATGGAAAGCGATAATAACACATACATTAAAAGGATACAGGCTCACAAGGAGCCATTTGTTTGTTTGTTCGTTCGTTCGTTCTCCTGACATTTCCCCTTATTCCTCCATTCACTTGAAAATGCATTTTTGTAAGTAAAACCCTCGTTCGTTCGTTCATTTCATTCACCCCCTTCCCAGACATTGGCCGGGCTCCACCAGACTTCAAGGTAATACTCGAGTATACCAAACATTCACACCCAGGGTCACCATATCATCCGACCGAGTCCGCTTCTGGCTCGAGTCGATCGGTAACGAAGGGCAGGGCCCAGTTTAGCCAAACGGCTTACATTCATGCGCAACTAGTATTTAGTCATTAATCATTGAAAATTTCACATTTATTTAGGTCAAGTGCGATAAAGTACACACTCGCCTAGAAAACTCGTTTTAACAATCATTGAAAGCACTTAACACATTATCAATCAATAATAACAAGCCAATAAGTCAAGGAAATATAACAAACAAGGAACACTCACCTATTTACGTAAAACAACGTGCAAATATCCTTCCGGATATTACCTCAGTCACCGAGAAAACCTAAGAGTAAATGAGAAAGAATATTACAGTCTATCTAGCACAAACAAGTAAGTGAAATCAAAGAAAAACCGGCAAATGATAAGGAAAACGTATAAAGACGCCTTTATAGTGAAAAGGGGAAAACTAACTCAAGCGGGTTATAAAATGTCCGGCGGAAAACACTTGGATCAAAGACAACTCGGACTCCAACGAGATAGGCTAAAAATATTGTTTTCGGAATCGTTTAGATAGTTCAAAATCAACTCATACCCAAGCAGCTAGTATAGAGACTAAACGTCATGATAAAATCATGTGAAAAGGAGGACAATACGACCTTACGTTCACACTTAAAACCTCACTTAAAAGTGATTCACTTGTGGCCGAGAAAACCCTAAATCATACCTCTATATTTTTGGGAAGGAGTAAGTAGCATTTGAAGTGTTAAACTAAAGAGGTATCCTGTTTTAAAATGGAAAGCCGGTCATGGTATTGGCCAAACAAAAGTATACAAGTTCAAATAGAAACTTAGCCCTCGAGCGAAAATTTGGGCAGCATGCCCTTTGTGTTTACCTAATTTTTCAGCCATTTTGGCTTCATTATTTTTCTCATTCAAGCCCAAGTTTATACACAACACAAATGCATTTCAATAGCCGTTCCATAGGCTCAAGACAATATAAGGACATAAATCAACTAATAACAAATGCGGAAATGAAGTTTACAAAAGACAGATTTGACGGGTTTTTGCGGAATGAAAACATCTGAGGCTACGCTTATCGGATTGGTGTGAAACTTATACCAGTTCGAAGCTAAGACGAAGTCCTACAACTTTCATGAAGATCACTTGGTCAAATTTCCAGTGTAACCTAATCAAAATTCCCAATTCACCGAACCAGGTTCCAACTAATCGGCTAATTAACCATACTACATTTAAATGGCCATATCTCAGGCTACCAAAGTCCGTTTAAGGCGTTCTTTGAGGTGTTTAAAAGTTAAGACAGAGTACTAAAACTTTCATGTTTTGGTAAATAGCTAAATCAGCACGGATCATAGTGAATAAACACAGTCAATTGGATGAACTGTCCAAAACGGATCACTGGAAATATCCTAGGGCAGCGAGGGTATTTTGGTCTTTTCACAGGCTACGTTGCTCCGATTGAGCTGAAATTTTGTAGGCACTATAAAATATCATTCTCTACAACTTTCATGTTTTATGCTAAGCCTAATTCGGCCTCTAACCATACGAACTGGAACGGGGCAGAACAGGGTGAAATTTTTTCCAGAAATCTGGAATTTTTGGTTTCAATGGTAACTTTCTTCATTTCTTGCTTCACTTGCTACCAAAACGCCCTATATAATCTTGGATCCAACATATATTAACCATACATCAAGTATAGGCAGCAATCCATCAAACCCTAATTCATGTAACTAAAAGGAAAAACACCCAAAACATGATAACAACCATCATTCACCACAAATTTGAGATGCTAAGCTAATTTAAACAAGATCAAGAGTAAGAAATGGGGAAATCATCATCTTTACCTTGCTTAAGTGCTTACCAAGAGCAACCCTAGCTTCCCCTTCAAAATTTCACCAACACCTCACTAACTAAACACTCAAGGATAGCTTTAATCGGTTTAGTTTTCTTTCTTTCTCACTTGGTGGCTAGATTCAAGAAGAAATGGAGCAATTTTCCCTTGGTGTTTTTTCCTCTCTCCCTCTCGGCCAAGCAGCAGGAAAAATGAAGAAGAAATGCAGCTCCAAGGTGATAAGAAGGTTGGACAATTGGTCTTGGTCAAGACCCTTAATTGTGTGACACTTGTCACTACCAATTACCAAGCAAAATTTTCTTTTTCTTTCTTGCAATTTCAGCCCCAAAATTCGGTCAAGGCTAGCTGGAAATTAAGGAGATATTTTGCTCAAATATTAATGAGCTTGTATGGTAAGAAAGTAGTGGTCAAGTGGTGCGTTCAGTCGGTAGTGCACGGTTCACGTCGGTTCGCACCGTTTTTCCTTAAATCACACGTACTAGGGTTTTTTACTTCCTATTCACTAACTTTTTATCATTTCTTCTAATCACATATTATTTCTCACCTAAAAGTCACTCTTAATCACCAAATTTGATCCTCGCTCCGTACCGGATAATTTCACGACGGATACACGAAAAACCCTATTTCACTTCGAATTGAAATCGGAAAGGAAAACCCTAATTTCCTATGATCATTGGCACTTTTTCTAGGGTGATTAACTAGCAATATGGTATAGAATAATAATTTCCAAATAATTTTCAAATAAAAGGAAATTTTCAAGAAATATGTAAGGAATTTGCAAGTCCTCACACTCTCTCCCCCTTAAGAAAATTTCGTCCTCGAAATTTTACCTTCAGTTGCCTCAGACGAATCCGGAACTTGTCGATTGTCTAAAGCATAAACCTTTTCCGGTACACTAGTTCGTTTCCCTCTTTCATTCACTTGCGATTTAGCTCCATCCAGTTGCGGAGTATTGCTTTCACGTGACTGTCTCCTCGGACAGTTTCTAACTTGATGATCGCCACTTCCGCAGATTAAACATTTCCGTCCTTTTCTCCAACAATTGCTTTCGGCATGATTTGCCTTTCCACAGTATCCACAAACCACGTGAGAAGCCATCTTTTGGCTTTCTTGAAAACTTTTCCCAGGTCCGATTTGGCTTTCTTTAGTAGACCTTTCATGTACCGCCCCTAATGTCCATGGTGGGCGGAGTAACGGGTTCACTTTCTGCACTTTAGGAGGTGTTATTGTTTCACTTAATTCCTCCACTACACCGCCCGATGTACCCCTTTTCCGGGTCTGGGATGCTTTTATCTGTGCCTTTGCAGTCTCGATTCTTTGAGCTTTCTCAAGGGCCTCCGTAAACGTGTTCACTTGTACCGCCGCTAATGCTTCTTGGATTTCCAAATTCAATCCCTGTATAAACCATCTTACTCTTCGCCGCTCTGTGGCCACCAATTCAGAAGCAAACTTGGATAGTCTTGTATATTTCGTTTCATATTCGGCCACACTTAGCGTTCCCTGGCGTAACCCAATAAACTCCTCCTCTCTCCTCTCTTAGATTAAAGGAGAGAGGTACTTCTCGTTAAATTTTCTTATGAAATTCGCCCATGTCCATACGGTCTGTTCTCTTTCCCACTTAGCTCTAATCACGTTCCACCATACTCGGGCCGGTCCCTCAAATTGGAACACTGCAAAGTTCACTTGCCTTTGCTCAGTGTAGTTTAGAGCTGTGAAGATGTTAACCATGGTTTCTACCCATTGTTCAGCTACGTCCGGATCGGGCCCTCCAAGGAATTTTGGAGGAGCAAACTTCTGGAACCTTTCAAGAGCCTTGTCTTCTCCGATTTCAGGGTTCTGCGGTTGATTCACGGCCATTTGGCCTTGTTGATCCACCAGTCGTGCCAAAGTATTCGTCATCTGTTGCATCGCCGTCGCCATTTGGTCTCCGATTTCTACCCTTGGTCCTTGCTCTTGTTCAACTCTGTTTTCCCTTTCTTCTCTTGGCTCCTGGGCTCGCTTAGTCCCACGGCCACGACCTCGTCCTTGACTACGTCTTCCCTCCATATATATTTTCCCCTCTCTTTACTCTTTTTTTTAAAAAAAAAAATAATTTAATGAATAAACGCAATAAGGTGACTAAAGTAACTAAAATTTAGGGCGCCAAATACCCAATTAAACATATACACACATAACACACCACATAAACATATCAAGGAAATAAATAATCAAATATACAGATACGTCTCAAGTCAGGCAGATATTCATATACACAGATACACAACTGACGGCATGTAGCGACAATATACGGGCGAATCAAAAGAAAAGGGATATATCGTCCCACACCCAGTTAGAATAACCCCGTCCGGTCTCTCACGTCACTTTCTATCCGACTCAATATCCATTAACCTCTTATACTTATTCTAGCCAGACAAAGCCTGTTCATATTCCCAAAATACAAATCTCAAGTACTTAGTACCGTCTCAACTCTGGAGTACTCAGGCACCAGAATCTGAAATAAGATAACTCACCTCTCGAGCTGGCCAGTCCCAAGAGTAAACTATCTACAATCGAAATTTCCACCTGACGTACCTATCTATGGTCCTCAGATGTCATAAGAACATTTAAGGCCTATAACAATTCACAATTCATAGCTTATGCTCGAACGAGCACTTAAATCCTTCATACCTATTCACTACTCAGTCCAGGCTCACTCCGTGCAGAGACCACGCGAAGCAGGCTCTGATACCACCTGTGACAGCCCCACCTCCCCCTAAGGCGAACCAAAGGGTTCGGCGGACCGTCTGCCCAGCTCTCGCCAGGACTCAGTCACTCACTCAAGCAAATCAGAAATAAAACCACAAGAAAGAGCAAAACAAGGATCCAAAACTTAAAACAAAATTATATACATTGTTATCTCAGAAGGAAGTACACCGTCGAATATACAAAGGTTCTCAATTCACCATACAACCATCCCGTGCCAAGCACTAGGGCGAGAACCAATACAAAACCAAAGAACTAGACCAAGCTAGTCTATACAGAGCTCTCGTCCTTGCTCGCCTTCCCCTGTTAAGGAAAACAAAACTAAAGGGATGAGCTAAAAGCTCAGTGAGGTTCCGAACACATAAGCAGCAATCCATCCAAAACATTAAATATAGAATTTCAATAATTCAAGTAACATTTACAATGGAAAGCGATAATAACACATACATTAAAAGGATACAGGCTCACAAGGAGCCATTTGTTTGTTTGTTCGTTCGTTCGTTCTCCTGACATTTCCCCTTATTCCTCCATTCACTTGAAAATGCATTTTTGTAAGTAAAACCCTCGTTCGTTCGTTCATTTCATTCACCCCCTTCCCAGACATTGGCCGGGCTCCACCAGACTTCAAGGTAATACTCGAGTATACCAAACATTCACACCCAGGGTCACCATATCATCCGACCGAGTCCGCTTCTGGCTCGAGTCGATCGGTAACGAAGGGCAGGGCCCAGTTTAGCCAAACGGCTTACATTCATGCGCAACTAGTATTTAGTCATTAATCATTGAAAATTTCACATTTATTTAGGTCAAGTGCGATAAAGTACACACTCGCCTAGAAAACTCGTTTTAACAATCATTGAAAGCACTTAACACATTATCAATCAATAATAACAAGCCAATAAGTCAAGGAAATATAACAAACAAGGAACACTCACCTATTTACGTAAAACAACGTGCAAATATCCTTCCGGATATTACCTCAGTCACCGAGAAAACCTAAGAGTAAATGAGAAAGAATATTACAGTCTATCTAGCACAAACAAGTAAGTGAAATCAAAGAAAAACCGGCAAATGATAAGGAAAACGTATAAAGACGCCTTTATAGTGAAAAGGGGAAAACTAACTCAAGCGGGTTATAAAATGTCCGGCGGAAAACACTTGGATCAAAGACAACTCGGACTCCAACGAGATAGGCTAAAAATATTGTTTTCGGAATCGTTTAGATAGTTCAAAATCAACTCATACCCAAGCAGCTAGTATAGAGACTAAACGTCATGATAAAATCATGTGAAAAGGAGGACAATACGACCTTACGTTCACACTTAAAACCTCACTTAAAAGTGATTCACTTGTGGCCGAGAAAACCCTAAATCATACCTCTATATTTTTGGGAAGGAGTAAGTAGCATTTGAAGTGTTAAACTAAAGAGGTATCCTGTTTTAAAATGGAAAGCCGGTCATGGTATTGGCCAAACAAAAGTATACAAGTTCAAATAGAAACTTAGCCCTCGAGCGAAAATTTGGGCAGCATGCCCTTTGTGTTTACCTAATTTTTCAGCCATTTTGGCTTCATTATTTTTCTCATTCAAGCCCAAGTTTATACACAACACAAATGCATTTCAATAGCCGTTCCATAGGCTCAAGACAATATAAGGACATAAATCAACTAATAACAAATGCGGAAATGAAGTTTACAAAAGACAGATTTGACGGGTTTTTGCGGAATGAAAACATCTGAGGCTACGCTTATCGGATTGGTGTGAAACTTATACCAGTTCGAAGCTAAGACGAAGTCCTACAACTTTCATGAAGATCACTTGGTCAAATTTCCAGTGTAACCTAATCAAAATTCCCAATTCACCGAACCAGGTTCCAACTAATCGGCTAATTAACCATACTACATTTAAATGGCCATATCTCAGGCTACCAAAGTCCGTTTAAGGCGTTCTTTGAGGTGTTTAAAAGTTAAGACAGAGTACTAAAACTTTCATGTTTTGGTAAATAGCTAAATCAGCACGGATCATAGTGAATAAACACAGTCAATTGGATGAACTGTCCAAAACGGATCACTGGAAATATCCTAGGGCAGCGAGGGTATTTTGGTCTTTTCACAGGCTACGTTGCTCCGATTGAGCTGAAATTTTGTAGGCACTATAAAATATCATTCTCTACAACTTTCATGTTTTATGCTAAGCCTAATTCGGCCTCTAACCATACGAACTGGAACGGGGCAGAACAGGGTGAAATTTTTTCCAGAAATCTGGAATTTTTGGTTTCAATGGTAACTTTCTTCATTTCTTGCTTCACTTGCTACCAAAACGCCCTATATAATCTTGGATCCAACATATATTAACCATACATCAAGTATAGGCAGCAATCCATCAAACCCTAATTCATGTAACTAAAAGGAAAAACACCCAAAACATGATAACAACCATCATTCACCACAAATTTGAGATGCTAAGCTAATTTAAACAAGATCAAGAGTAAGAAATGGGGAAATCATCATCTTTACCTTGCTTAAGTGCTTACCAAGAGCAACCCTAGCTTCCCCTTCAAAATTTCACCAACACCTCACTAACTAAACACTCAAGGATAGCTTTAATCGGTTTAGTTTTCTTTCTTTCTCACTTGGTGGCTAGATTCAAGAAGAAATGGAGCAATTTTCCCTTGGTGTTTTTTCCTCTCTCCCTCTCGGCCAAGCAGCAGGAAAAATGAAGAAGAAATGCAGCTCCAAGGTGATAAGAAGGTTGGACAATTGGTCTTGGTCAAGACCCTTAATTGTGTGACACTTGTCACTACCAATTACCAAGCAAAATTTTCTTTTTCTTTCTTGCAATTTCAGCCCCAAAATTCGGTCAAGGCTAGCTGGAAATTAAGGAGATATTTTGCTCAAATATTAATGAGCTTGTATGGTAAGAAAGTAGTGGTCAAGTGGTGCGTTCAGTCGGTAGTGCACGGTTCACGTCGGTTCGCACCGTTTTTCCTTAAATCACACGTACTAGGGTTTTTTACTTCCTATTCACTAACTTTTTATCATTTCTTCTAATCACATATTATTTCTCACCTAAAAGTCACTCTTAATCACCAAATTTGATCCTCGCTCCGTACCGGATAATTTCACGACGGATACACGAAAAACCCTATTTCACTTCGAATTGAAATCGGAAAGGAAAACCCTAATTTCCTATGATCATTGGCACTTTTTCTAGGGTGATTAACTAGCAATATGGTATAGAATAATAATTTCCAAATAATTTTCAAATAAAAGGAAATTTTCAAGAAATATGTAAGGAATTTGCAAGTCCTCACACTCTCTCCCCCTTAAGAAAATTTCGTCCTCGAAATTTTACCTTCAGTTGCCTCAGACGAATCCGGAACTTGTCGATTGTCTAAAGCATAAACCTTTTCCGGTACACTAGTTCGTTTCCCTCTTTCATTCACTTGCGATTTAGCTCCATCCAGTTGCGGAGTATTGCTTTCACGTGACTGTCTCCTCGGACAGTTTCTAACTTGATGATCGCCACTTCCGCAGATTAAACATTTCCGTCCTTTTCTCCAACAATTGCTTTCGGCATGATTTGCCTTTCCACAGTATCCACAAACCACGTGAGAAGCCATCTTTTGGCTTTCTTGAAAACTTTTCCCAGGTCCGATTTGGCTTTCTTTAGTAGACCTTTCATGTACCGCCCCTAATGTCCATGGTGGGCGGAGTAACGGGTTCACTTTCTGCACTTTAGGAGGTGTTATTGTTTCACTTAATTCCTCCACTACACCGCCCGATGTACCCCTTTTCCGGGTCTGGGATGCTTTTATCTGTGCCTTTGCAGTCTCGATTCTTTGAGCTTTCTCAAGGGCCTCCGTAAACGTGTTCACTTGTACCGCCGCTAATGCTTCTTGGATTTCCAAATTCAATCCCTGTATAAACCATCTTACTCTTCGCCGCTCTGTGGCCACCAATTCAGAAGCAAACTTGGATAGTCTTGTATATTTCGTTTCATATTCGGCCACACTTAGCGTTCCCTGGCGTAACCCAATAAACTCCTCCTCTCTCCTCTCTTAGATTAAAGGAGAGAGGTACTTCTCGTTAAATTTTCTTATGAAATTCGCCCATGTCCATACGGTCTGTTCTCTTTCCCACTTAGCTCTAATCACGTTCCACCATACTCGGGCCGGTCCCTCAAATTGGAACACTGCAAAGTTCACTTGCCTTTGCTCAGTGTAGTTTAGAGCTGTGAAGATGTTAACCATGGTTTCTACCCATTGTTCAGCTACGTCCGGATCGGGCCCTCCAAGGAATTTTGGAGGAGCAAACTTCTGGAACCTTTCAAGAGCCTTGTCTTCTCCGATTTCAGGGTTCTGCGGTTGATTCACGGCCATTTGGCCTTGTTGATCCACCAGTCGTGCCAAAGTATTCGTCATCTGTTGCATCGCCGTCGCCATTTGGTCTCCGATTTCTACCCTTGGTCCTTGCTCTTGTTCAACTCTGTTTTCCCTTTCTTCTCTTGGCTCCTGGGCTCGCTTAGTCCCACGGCCACGACCTCGTCCTTGACTACGTCTTCCCTCCATATATATTTTCCCCTCTCTTTACTCTTTTTTTTAAAAAAAAAAATAATTTAATGAATAAACGCAATAAGGTGACTAAAGTAACTAAAATTTAGGGCGCCAAATACCCAATTAAACATATACACACATAACACACCACATAAACATATCAAGGAAATAAATAATCAAATATACAGATACGTCTCAAGTCAGGCAGATATTCATATACACAGATACACAACTGACGGCATGTAGCGACAATATACGGGCGAATCAAAAGAAAAGGGATATATCGTCCCACACCCAGTTAGAATAACCCCGTCCGGTCTCTCACGTCACTTTCTATCCGACTCAATATCCATTAACCTCTTATACTTATTCTAGCCAGACAAAGCCTGTTCATATTCCCAAAATACAAATCTCAAGTACTTAGTACCGTCTCAACTCTGGAGTACTCAGGCACCAGAATCTGAAATAAGATAACTCACCTCTCGAGCTGGCCAGTCCCAAGAGTAAACTATCTACAATCGAAATTTCCACCTGACGTACCTATCTATGGTCCTCAGATGTCATAAGAACATTTAAGGCCTATAACAATTCACAATTCATAGCTTATGCTCGAACGAGCACTTAAATCCTTCATACCTATTCACTACTCAGTCCAGGCTCACTCCGTGCAGAGACCACGCGAAGCAGGCTCTGATACCACCTGTGACAGCCCCACCTCCCCCTAAGGCGAACCAAAGGGTTCGGCGGACCGTCTGCCCAGCTCTCGCCAGGACTCAGTCACTCACTCAAGCAAATCAGAAATAAAACCACAAGAAAGAGCAAAACAAGGATCCAAAACTTAAAACAAAATTATATACATTGTTATCTCAGAAGGAAGTACACCGTCGAATATACAAAGGTTCTCAATTCACCATACAACCATCCCGTGCCAAGCACTAGGGCGAGAACCAATACAAAACCAAAGAACTAGACCAAGCTAGTCTATACAGAGCTCTCGTCCTTGCTCGCCTTCCCCTGTTAAGGAAAACAAAACTAAAGGGATGAGCTAAAAGCTCAGTGAGGTTCCGAACACATAAGCAGCAATCCATCCAAAACATTAAATATAGAATTTCAATAATTCAAGTAACATTTACAATGGAAAGCGATAATAACACATACATTAAAAGGATACAGGCTCACAAGGAGCCATTTGTTTGTTTGTTCGTTCGTTCGTTCTCCTGACATTTCCCCTTATTCCTCCATTCACTTGAAAATGCATTTTTGTAAGTAAAACCCTCGTTCGTTCGTTCATTTCATTCACCCCCTTCCCAGACATTGGCCGGGCTCCACCAGACTTCAAGGTAATACTCGAGTATACCAAACATTCACACCCAGGGTCACCATATCATCCGACCGAGTCCGCTTCTGGCTCGAGTCGATCGGTAACGAAGGGCAGGGCCCAGTTTAGCCAAACGGCTTACATTCATGCGCAACTAGTATTTAGTCATTAATCATTGAAAATTTCACATTTATTTAGGTCAAGTGCGATAAAGTACACACTCGCCTAGAAAACTCGTTTTAACAATCATTGAAAGCACTTAACACATTATCAATCAATAATAACAAGCCAATAAGTCAAGGAAATATAACAAACAAGGAACACTCACCTATTTACGTAAAACAACGTGCAAATATCCTTCCGGATATTACCTCAGTCACCGAGAAAACCTAAGAGTAAATGAGAAAGAATATTACAGTCTAT
Organism: Coffea arabica; assembly: GCF_036785885.1. Lineage (NCBI taxonomy): Eukaryota > Viridiplantae > Streptophyta > Magnoliopsida > Gentianales > Rubiaceae > Coffea > Coffea arabica. The sequence continues at coordinate 21,646,762 of NC_092311.1, read as the reverse complement.
CTAGCACAAACAAGTAAGTGAAATCAAAGAAAAACCGGCAAATGATAAGGAAAACGTATAAAGACGCCTTTATAGTGAAAAGGGGAAAACTAACTCAAGCGGGTTATAAAATGTCCGGCGGAAAACACTTGGATCAAAGACAACTCGGACTCCAACGAGATAGGCTAAAAATATTGTTTTCGGAATCGTTTAGATAGTTCAAAATCAACTCATACCCAAGCAGCTAGTATAGAGACTAAACGTCATGATAAAATCATGTGAAAAGGAGGACAATACGACCTTACGTTCACACTTAAAACCTCACTTAAAAGTGATTCACTTGTGGCCGAGAAAACCCTAAATCATACCTCTATATTTTTGGGAAGGAGTAAGTAGCATTTGAAGTGTTAAACTAAAGAGGTATCCTGTTTTAAAATGGAAAGCCGGTCATGGTATTGGCCAAACAAAAGTATACAAGTTCAAATAGAAACTTAGCCCTCGAGCGAAAATTTGGGCAGCATGCCCTTTGTGTTTACCTAATTTTTCAGCCATTTTGGCTTCATTATTTTTCTCATTCAAGCCCAAGTTTATACACAACACAAATGCATTTCAATAGCCGTTCCATAGGCTCAAGACAATATAAGGACATAAATCAACTAATAACAAATGCGGAAATGAAGTTTACAAAAGACAGATTTGACGGGTTTTTGCGGAATGAAAACATCTGAGGCTACGCTTATCGGATTGGTGTGAAACTTATACCAGTTCGAAGCTAAGACGAAGTCCTACAACTTTCATGAAGATCACTTGGTCAAATTTCCAGTGTAACCTAATCAAAATTCCCAATTCACCGAACCAGGTTCCAACTAATCGGCTAATTAACCATACTACATTTAAATGGCCATATCTCAGGCTACCAAAGTCCGTTTAAGGCGTTCTTTGAGGTGTTTAAAAGTTAAGACAGAGTACTAAAACTTTCATGTTTTGGTAAATAGCTAAATCAGCACGGATCATAGTGAATAAACACAGTCAATTGGATGAACTGTCCAAAACGGATCACTGGAAATATCCTAGGGCAGCGAGGGTATTTTGGTCTTTTCACAGGCTACGTTGCTCCGATTGAGCTGAAATTTTGTAGGCACTATAAAATATCATTCTCTACAACTTTCATGTTTTATGCTAAGCCTAATTCGGCCTCTAACCATACGAACTGGAACGGGGCAGAACAGGGTGAAATTTTTTCCAGAAATCTGGAATTTTTGGTTTCAATGGTAACTTTCTTCATTTCTTGCTTCACTTGCTACCAAAACGCCCTATATAATCTTGGATCCAACATATATTAACCATACATCAAGTATAGGCAGCAATCCATCAAACCCTAATTCATGTAACTAAAAGGAAAAACACCCAAAACATGATAACAACCATCATTCACCACAAATTTGAGATGCTAAGCTAATTTAAACAAGATCAAGAGTAAGAAATGGGGAAATCATCATCTTTACCTTGCTTAAGTGCTTACCAAGAGCAACCCTAGCTTCCCCTTCAAAATTTCACCAACACCTCACTAACTAAACACTCAAGGATAGCTTTAATCGGTTTAGTTTTCTTTCTTTCTCACTTGGTGGCTAGATTCAAGAAGAAATGGAGCAATTTTCCCTTGGTGTTTTTTCCTCTCTCCCTCTCGGCCAAGCAGCAGGAAAAATGAAGAAGAAATGCAGCTCCAAGGTGATAAGAAGGTTGGACAATTGGTCTTGGTCAAGACCCTTAATTGTGTGACACTTGTCACTACCAATTACCAAGCAAAATTTTCTTTTTCTTTCTTGCAATTTCAGCCCCAAAATTCGGTCAAGGCTAGCTGGAAATTAAGGAGATATTTTGCTCAAATATTAATGAGCTTGTATGGTAAGAAAGTAGTGGTCAAGTGGTGCGTTCAGTCGGTAGTGCACGGTTCACGTCGGTTCGCACCGTTTTTCCTTAAATCACACGTACTAGGGTTTTTTACTTCCTATTCACTAACTTTTTATCATTTCTTCTAATCACATATTATTTCTCACCTAAAAGTCACTCTTAATCACCAAATTTGATCCTCGCTCCGTACCGGATAATTTCACGACGGATACACGAAAAACCCTATTTCACTTCGAATTGAAATCGGAAAGGAAAACCCTAATTTCCTATGATCATTGGCACTTTTTCTAGGGTGATTAACTAGCAATATGGTATAGAATAATAATTTCCAAATAATTTTCAAATAAAAGGAAATTTTCAAGAAATATGTAAGGAATTTGCAAGTCCTCACACTCTCTCCCCCTTAAGAAAATTTCGTCCTCGAAATTTTACCTTCAGTTGCCTCAGACGAATCCGGAACTTGTCGATTGTCTAAAGCATAAACCTTTTCCGGTACACTAGTTCGTTTCCCTCTTTCATTCACTTGCGATTTAGCTCCATCCAGTTGCGGAGTATTGCTTTCACGTGACTGTCTCCTCGGACAGTTTCTAACTTGATGATCGCCACTTCCGCAGATTAAACATTTCCGTCCTTTTCTCCAACAATTGCTTTCGGCATGATTTGCCTTTCCACAGTATCCACAAACCACGTGAGAAGCCATCTTTTGGCTTTCTTGAAAACTTTTCCCAGGTCCGATTTGGCTTTCTTTAGTAGACCTTTCATGTACCGCCCCTAATGTCCATGGTGGGCGGAGTAACGGGTTCACTTTCTGCACTTTAGGAGGTGTTATTGTTTCACTTAATTCCTCCACTACACCGCCCGATGTACCCCTTTTCCGGGTCTGGGATGCTTTTATCTGTGCCTTTGCAGTCTCGATTCTTTGAGCTTTCTCAAGGGCCTCCGTAAACGTGTTCACTTGTACCGCCGCTAATGCTTCTTGGATTTCCAAATTCAATCCCTGTATAAACCATCTTACTCTTCGCCGCTCTGTGGCCACCAATTCAGAAGCAAACTTGGATAGTCTTGTATATTTCGTTTCATATTCGGCCACACTTAGCGTTCCCTGGCGTAACCCAATAAACTCCTCCTCTCTCCTCTCTTAGATTAAAGGAGAGAGGTACTTCTCGTTAAATTTTCTTATGAAATTCGCCCATGTCCATACGGTCTGTTCTCTTTCCCACTTAGCTCTAATCACGTTCCACCATACTCGGGCCGGTCCCTCAAATTGGAACACTGCAAAGTTCACTTGCCTTTGCTCAGTGTAGTTTAGAGCTGTGAAGATGTTAACCATGGTTTCTACCCATTGTTCAGCTACGTCCGGATCGGGCCCTCCAAGGAATTTTGGAGGAGCAAACTTCTGGAACCTTTCAAGAGCCTTGTCTTCTCCGATTTCAGGGTTCTGCGGTTGATTCACGGCCATTTGGCCTTGTTGATCCACCAGTCGTGCCAAAGTATTCGTCATCTGTTGCATCGCCGTCGCCATTTGGTCTCCGATTTCTACCCTTGGTCCTTGCTCTTGTTCAACTCTGTTTTCCCTTTCTTCTCTTGGCTCCTGGGCTCGCTTAGTCCCACGGCCACGACCTCGTCCTTGACTACGTCTTCCCTCCATATATATTTTCCCCTCTCTTTACTCTTTTTTTTAAAAAAAAAAATAATTTAATGAATAAACGCAATAAGGTGACTAAAGTAACTAAAATTTAGGGCGCCAAATACCCAATTAAACATATACACACATAACACACCACATAAACATATCAAGGAAATAAATAATCAAATATACAGATACGTCTCAAGTCAGGCAGATATTCATATACACAGATACACAACTGACGGCATGTAGCGACAATATACGGGCGAATCAAAAGAAAAGGGATATATCGTCCCACACCCAGTTAGAATAACCCCGTCCGGTCTCTCACGTCACTTTCTATCCGACTCAATATCCATTAACCTCTTATACTTATTCTAGCCAGACAAAGCCTGTTCATATTCCCAAAATACAAATCTCAAGTACTTAGTACCGTCTCAACTCTGGAGTACTCAGGCACCAGAATCTGAAATAAGATAACTCACCTCTCGAGCTGGCCAGTCCCAAGAGTAAACTATCTACAATCGAAATTTCCACCTGACGTACCTATCTATGGTCCTCAGATGTCATAAGAACATTTAAGGCCTATAACAATTCACAATTCATAGCTTATGCTCGAACGAGCACTTAAATCCTTCATACCTATTCACTACTCAGTCCAGGCTCACTCCGTGCAGAGACCACGCGAAGCAGGCTCTGATACCACCTGTGACAGCCCCACCTCCCCCTAAGGCGAACCAAAGGGTTCGGCGGACCGTCTGCCCAGCTCTCGCCAGGACTCAGTCACTCACTCAAGCAAATCAGAAATAAAACCACAAGAAAGAGCAAAACAAGGATCCAAAACTTAAAACAAAATTATATACATTGTTATCTCAGAAGGAAGTACACCGTCGAATATACAAAGGTTCTCAATTCACCATACAACCATCCCGTGCCAAGCACTAGGGCGAGAACCAATACAAAACCAAAGAACTAGACCAAGCTAGTCTATACAGAGCTCTCGTCCTTGCTCGCCTTCCCCTGTTAAGGAAAACAAAACTAAAGGGATGAGCTAAAAGCTCAGTGAGGTTCCGAACACATAAGCAGCAATCCATCCAAAACATTAAATATAGAATTTCAATAATTCAAGTAACATTTACAATGGAAAGCGATAATAACACATACATTAAAAGGATACAGGCTCACAAGGAGCCATTTGTTTGTTTGTTCGTTCGTTCGTTCTCCTGACATTTCCCCTTATTCCTCCATTCACTTGAAAATGCATTTTTGTAAGTAAAACCCTCGTTCGTTCGTTCATTTCATTCACCCCCTTCCCAGACATTGGCCGGGCTCCACCAGACTTCAAGGTAATACTCGAGTATACCAAACATTCACACCCAGGGTCACCATATCATCCGACCGAGTCCGCTTCTGGCTCGAGTCGATCGGTAACGAAGGGCAGGGCCCAGTTTAGCCAAACGGCTTACATTCATGCGCAACTAGTATTTAGTCATTAATCATTGAAAATTTCACATTTATTTAGGTCAAGTGCGATAAAGTACACACTCGCCTAGAAAACTCGTTTTAACAATCATTGAAAGCACTTAACACATTATCAATCAATAATAACAAGCCAATAAGTCAAGGAAATATAACAAACAAGGAACACTCACCTATTTACGTAAAACAACGTGCAAATATCCTTCCGGATATTACCTCAGTCACCGAGAAAACCTAAGAGTAAATGAGAAAGAATATTACAGTCTATCTAGCACAAACAAGTAAGTGAAATCAAAGAAAAACCGGCAAATGATAAGGAAAACGTATAAAGACGCCTTTATAGTGAAAAGGGGAAAACTAACTCAAGCGGGTTATAAAATGTCCGGCGGAAAACACTTGGATCAAAGACAACTCGGACTCCAACGAGATAGGCTAAAAATATTGTTTTCGGAATCGTTTAGATAGTTCAAAATCAACTCATACCCAAGCAGCTAGTATAGAGACTAAACGTCATGATAAAATCATGTGAAAAGGAGGACAATACGACCTTACGTTCACACTTAAAACCTCACTTAAAAGTGGTTCACTTGTGGCCGAGAAAACCCTAAATCATACCTCTATATTTTTGGGAAGGAGTAAGTAGCATTTGAAGTGTTAAACTAAAGAGGTATCCTGTTTTAAAATGGAAAGCCGGTCATGGTATTGGCCAAACAAAAGTATACAAGTTCAAATAGAAACTTAGCCCTCGAGCGAAAATTTGGGCAGCATGCCCTTTGTGTTTACCTAATTTTTCAGCCATTTTGGCTTCATTATTTTTCTCATTCAAGCCCAAGTTTATACACAACACAAATGCATTTCAATAGCCGTTCCATAGGCTCAAGACAATATAAGGACATAAATCAACTAATAACAAATGCGGAAATGAAGTTTACAAAAGACAGATTTGACGGGTTTTTGCGGAATGAAAACATCTGAGGCTACGCTTATCGGATTGGTGTGAAACTTATACCAGTTCGAAGCTAAGACGAAGTCCTACAACTTTCATGAAGATCACTTGGTCAAATTTCCAGTGTAACCTAATCAAAATTCCCAATTCACCGAACCAGGTTCCAACTAATCGGCTAATTAACCATACTACATTTAAATGGCCATATCTCAGGCTACCAAAGTCCGTTTAAGGCGTTCTTTGAGGTGTTTAAAAGTTAAGACAGAGTACTAAAACTTTCATGTTTTGGTAAATAGCTAAATCAGCACGGATCATAGTGAATAAACACAGTCAATTGGATGAACTGTCCAAAACGGATCACTGGAAATATCCTAGGGCAGCGAGGGTATTTTGGTCTTTTCACAAGCCACGTTGCTCCGATTGAGCTGAAATTTTGTAGGCACTATAAAATATCATTCTCTACAACTTTCATGTTTTATGCTAAGCCTAATTCGGCCTCTAACCATACGAACTGGAACGGGGCAGAACAGGGTGAAATTTTTTCCAGAAATCTGGAATTTTTGGTTTCAATGGTAACTTTCTTCATTTCTTGCTTCACTTGCTACCAAAACGCCCTATATAATCTTGGATCCAACATATATTAACCATACATCAAGTATAGGCAGCAATCCATCAAACCCTAATTCATGTAACTAAAAGGAAAAACACCCAAAACATGATAACAACCATCATTCACCACAAATTTGAGATGCTAAGCTAATTTAAACAAGATCAAGAGTAAGAAATGGGGAAATCATCATCTTTACCTTGCTTAAGTGCTTACCAAGAGCAACCCTAGCTTCCCCTTCAAAATTTCACCAACACCTCACTAACTAAACACTCAAGGATAGCTTTAATCGGTTTAGTTTTCTTTCTTTCTCACTTGGTGGCTAGATTCAAGAAGAAATGGAGCAATTTTCCCTTGGTGTTTTTTCCTCTCTCCCTCTCGGCCAAGCAGCAGGAAAAATGAAGAAGAAATGCAGCTCCAAGGTGATAAGAAGGTTGGACAATTGGTCTTGGTCAAGACCCTTAATTGTGTGACACTTGTCACTACCAATTACCAAGCAAAATTTTCTTTTTCTTTCTTGCAATTTCAGCCCCAAAATTCGGTCAAGGCTAGCTGGAAATTAAGGAGATATTTTGCTCAAATATTAATGAGCTTGTATGGTAAGAAAGTAGTGGTCAAGTGGTGCGTTCAGTCGGTAGTGCACGGTTCACGTCGGTTCGCACCGTTTTTCCTTAAATCACACGTACTAGGGTTTTTTACTTCCTATTCACTAACTTTTTATCATTTCTTCTAATCACATATTATTTCTCACCCAAAAGTCACTCTTAATCACCAAATTTGATCCTCGCTCCGTACCGGATAATTTCACGACGGATACACGAAAAACCCTATTTCACTTCGAATTGAAATCGGAAAGGAAAACCCTAATTTCCTATGATCATTGGCACTTTTTCTAGGGTGATTAACTAGCAATATGGTATAGAATAATAATTTCCAAATAATTTTCAAATAAAAGGAAATTTTCAAGAAATATGTAAGGAATTTGCAAGTCCTCACACTCTCTCCCCCTTAAGAAAATTTCGTCCTCGAAATTTTACCTTCAGTTGCCTCAGGCGAATCCGGAACTTGTCGATTGTCTAAAGCATAAACCTTTTCCGGTACACTAGTTCGTTTCCCTCTTTCATTCACTTGCGATTTAGCTCCATCCAGTTGCGGAGTATTGCTTTCACGTGACTGTCTCCTCGGACAGTTTCTAACTTGATGATCGCCACTTCCGCAGATAAAACATTTCCGTCCTTTTCTCCAACAATTGCTTTCGGCATGATTTGCCTTTCCACAGTATCCACAAACCACGTGAGAAGCCATCTTTTGGCTTTCTTGAAAACTTTTCCCAGGTCCGATTTGGCTTTCTTTAGTAGACCTTTCATCTACCGCCCCTAATGTCCATGGTGGGCGGAGTAACGGGTTCACTTTCTGCACTTTAGGAGGTGTTATTGTTTCACTTAATTCCTCCACTACACCGCCCGATGTACCCCTTTTCCGGGTCTGGGAGGCTTTTATCTGTGCCTTTGCAGTCTCGATTCTTTGAGCTTTCTCAAGGGCCTCCGTAAACGTGTTCTCACTTGTACCGCCGCTAATGCTTCCTGGATTTCCAAATTCAATCCCTGTATAAACCATCTTACTCTTCGCCGCTCTGTGGCCACCAATTCAGAAGCAAACTTGGATAGTCTTGTATATTTCGTTTCATATTCGGCCACACTTAGCGTTCCCTGGTGTAACCCAATAAACTCCTCCTCTCTCCTCTCTTAGATTAAAGGAGAGAGGTACTTCTCGTTAAATTTCCTTATGAAATTCGTCCATGTCCATACGGTCTGTTCTCTTTCCCACTTTGCTCTAATCACGTTCCACCATACTCGGGCCGGTCCCTCAAATTGGAACACTGCAAAGTTCACTTGCCTTTTCTCAGTGTAGTTTAGAGCTGTGAAGATATTAACCATGGTTTCTACCCATTGTTCAGCTACGTCCGGATCGGGCCCTCTAAGGAATTTTGGAGGAGCAAACTTCTGGAACCTTTCAAGAGCCTTGTCTTCTCCGATTTCAGGGTTCTGCGGTTGATTCACGGCCATTTGGCCTTGTTGATCCACCAGTCGTGCCAAAGTATTCGTCATCTGTTGCATCGCCGTCGCCATTTGGTCTCCGATTTCTACCCTTGGTCCTTGCTCTTGTTCAACTCTGTTTTCCCTTTCTTCTCTTGGCTCCTGGGCTCGCTTAGTCCCACGGCCACAACCTCGTCCTTGACTACGTCTTCCCTCCATATATATTTTCCCCTCTCTTTACTCTTTTTTTTTTAAAAAAAAATAATTTCATGAATAAACGCAATAAGGTGACTAAAGTAACTAAAATTTAGGGCGCCAAATACCCAAATAAACATATACACACATAACACATCACATAAACATATCAAGGAAATAAATAATCAAATATACAGATACGTCTCAAGTCAGGCAGATATTCATATACACAGATACACAACTGACGGCATGTAGCGACAATATACGGGCGAATTAAAAGAAAAGGGATATATCGTCCCACACCAAGTTAGAATAACCCCGTCCGGTCTCTCACGTCACTTTCTATCCGACTCAATATCCATTAACCTCTTATACTTATTCTAGCCAGACAAAGCCTGTTCATATTCCCAAAATACAAATCTCAAGTACTTAGTACCGTCTCAACTCTGGAGTACTCAGGCACCAGAATCTGAAATAAGATAACTCATCTCTCGAGCTGGCCAGTCCCAAGAGTAAACTATCTACAATCGAAATTCCCACCTGACGTACCTATCTATGGTCCTCAGATGTCATAAGAACATTTAAGGCCTATAACAATTCACAATTCATAGCTTATGCTCGAACGAGCACTTAAATCCTTCATACCTATTCACTACTCAGTCCAGGCTCACTCCGTGCAGAGACCACGCGAAGCAGGCTCTGATACCACCTGTGACAGCCTCACCTCCCCCTAAGGCGAACCAAAGGGTTCGGCGGACCGTCTGCCCAGCTCTCGCCAGGACTCAGTCACTCACTCAAGCAAATCAGAAATAAAACCACAAGAAAGAGCAAAACAAGGATCCAAAACTTAAAACAAAATTATATACATTGTTATCTCAGAAGGAAGTACATCCGTCGAATATACAAAGGTTCTCAATTCACCATACAACCATCCCGTGCCAAGCACTAGGGCGAGAACCAATACAAAACCAAAGAACTAGACCAAGCTAGTCTATACAGAGCTCTCGTCCTTGCTCGCCTTCCCCTGTTAAGGAAAACAAAACTAAGGGGATGAGCTAAAATCTCAGTGAGGTTCCGAACACATAAGCAGCAATCCATCCAAAACATTAAATATAGAATTTCAATAATTCAAGTAACATTTACAATGGAAAGCGATAATAACACATACATTAAAAGGATACAGGCTCACAAGGAGCCATTTGTTTGTTCGTTCGTTCGTTCGTTCTCCTGACATTTTGATGTGTGTACGGGTCAAAGCCCACGCAATGACTTACATGTTTCGAGTCCCATTGGGCCTAGTCATGCATGCATGGGCCAAGCTATTCAAAGAATCATTCCAAGTTCCGGTTAGAGTTGTGCAAGACCAACATGGAGTTCACAAAGATATTGAGGGCTTGGGGAGAGACAATCGAGCCATTTACACCATGATCCAAGCCCACGAAGAGTCAAGCGGGCCACCAAGAGAATAAGGCCTTAGGCCCCATCAATTAGTTAGCAATTAGTTAATGATTAAGTAAGAGCATGGGCCGGCCCATCTTGTTCCAAGAGCATGGGCCGACTTTTTCCTTTACCTAGCCCCTTTAGGGTTTTAGTCACTTTAGGCTATAAATAGGCTTGCTTTGTAAGGTTTTAGGTAGACGTTTTATCAATAAAGTTTTGCATATTTTCGATTCTTCTTGAGAGAGAGATTCGACCCCTTTACTTGCTTTGGCAAGGGTTTTGAGCAGTCTTGCGTCCTGTCCTAGATTGTTCTACCGACCTATTCCCCTGGAGTATTCACCTTCATCGGAGTGTCGTCTACCGTCTTGAATCAAATCGTGTCGTCCGTTTGGTTCTAGATCCCGCAATTCCAAGCGTTGGACATCCTCGCTAGATCCTTGGGCAAACGTGCTACGTGTCTCGAAACGTGTTGATCGAGCAACGTATCAGTTGGCTTCAGAGCTTTGGTAGAGGTATCTTTCGTTATATCCGTAGTCTTGTCTTAGTTTTCCTTATTTTCCGCTGCCTTGTTTTACAAAAAAAATCTGTTCATTAGCATTGTTGCTTGTTGTGCCGTTTCCTTTCTTTGTGTTGTCACGAAATTCTGGTCGTTGTTCTTGTTGTTGAGTCCGTGGTCAAATCTGTCCGTTGTTAGTCAAAAAAAAAAAACACAAACAAAATCTGTTTGCATCGCTTGTCCAAAAACAAAAAAAAAAAAATTCTGTCCGCTAGTTCTTGTTCTTGGTCGCGTCAAATTTCTGGTCGGTCGCATGTATTGTTGCTAGTTCTAATCTGCCCAAATTTTGTACTCGAATTGCAACCATTCTGCCCAGCAATTGGTCCTAGCTGAAACTAAAAAAAAAAAAAAAAAAGAAATCTGTCCGCAATTCCTTTTTGTGTCTTGTTGCGTCAATTTGTGCCGTAGCATCCCATAGTTGCACCTCCACAATTTGTCTTGTTCTTGGGTCGTTGTTGCCATCACCGAATCTGGCCAAGTCTGGTGTCGTTTCTTGCACCAAATTTCTGTTCAAGTGGTGCGTGTCATAGCAGCCCCAAACTGTCCGTGGAAAAAAAAAAAAAAAAAAAAACCTTTGCGGTAGCTAGGGTTCCTTTCCCTCCTTGTCGCATCTTGTGTTGTAGCAATCTGTCCAGATTCCCCCTTCGTTAATTGCTGATTCATATGTGTCCAGATAGTGGGTCCATTCTGGTTGGTTGTTGTGTTGTTGGGGCCGTGTAAACAACCCAGCAAAAGTCACAAAAAAAAAAAAAAAGAGAAAAGGAGAGAAAGCCGCATACCTGGTTGTGGCCCTTGGAGTCATTGCTGGAATTTAGTTGTTGGGGCTGCCGAGCCTGTTTACTCTTGTTCTTGAACTTTTGTGTTGTTTTTCTTGCAAAACTTGAATACCAAAACATCCTTGGGTGAGTTCTTGAGCTTCTTGAGCAAGTTTCTTCAAAATCTTGGCCTACCAAAGACTGGTTTGGAAGTTCTTGAAACCAGAATTGTGCTGAATTCTTTTCTTGGGACTGGAATTGAGTCGTGCAAAATCTGATTGAGCCAGAAAAAAAAAAAAAGAGGAAGACAGAATAGAAACAAAAGGAACGAAAAAAAAAAGAAAGAGGAAAAAAAAAAAAAAAAGGAAGGAAAGCAAGGATATTGGCTCTAGTCTCCTACTTGGAAAACCCAAGTCCCACCGTGACCCAACTACTTCTAATTCTGGTAGGATTAATAGGACCCAAGAAACTTATTCGGCCATCCCAAACCATTCCCCCAAAAGCTCTTAACAGACCCCACAGCCCACTTAATATACCACCCAAGCTTCCCTCCAACCGACCTCCACTGCCATATAATCACCAATTCAGTCTTCCATTCGGCCAAACACCAACTCATTTCCCAAGCCTTGACCGACCTTCACCACCCACAATTCAATAACCCATTCAGTCTTTCAGATTCTGTTTCACATTCGGCCGCACCCACCGCCCATAAATCACCAATTCAGTTTGCCAACCCAGCCAACCACAACACCAACAATACCCCAAAACCCTGACCAAAAGGGCATGAAAACAGCAACCCAACAAATTCCAGAAATTGGTGCGGGTAGAGTTCTTCCTCGGAATTCCAAAATTTCAGCTTTTGAGTTTTGTGTCTTATCTAGTGTCGATCATCTTGGGCTGCTCACCTACATTATTTAGGTCATAAAACAGTATCTCAAGTGTGTCCAAAGTATCTTTGCTCGTTGGTTACTCTTGTGCGAAACTTGGTGAACAATTCTTGGACCTTGTGCGGCATTGCTCAAGTTACTCAATCCGGCAACGTAAGTGTAATGGTAAGACCATTAGAGTTTCATCAGCCTGAGTGATACACGAGAGTCGAGTGTACAAACGTGAGCTTGTGTGTGGGAGGAAAATTCCTTTTCTTTGCTAACCATTTTTGCAGGTCACATAATCATGCCTAGGGGAGTTGCCTCTTACTCATACAACCAAGAATTCTTGGAGAATGAGCCTCTCAAGAGGAGGGGCTCCAAGCAGACTACTCTCAAGTACTCTAGTACCATGCCATCCAGTTCACAACGTGGGTATCATTCACTCCGGGAGGAGATGCAACGCCACCGTGCTTTGTGTGTATATGAAAGGTATAAACAAGATTGTGATGAGTATGAGAAGGAGCAAAGAAGTCTGCATAGAGCATCTAAATCGAGGTCAACTTCAAGCAAACGAGGTGCATCTAAGAAGCGTCTTGACAATCAAGACGAGGAGTTTGAGAATTCTCGAATTGAGTCAACGCTTCGTGAATCAAAGGAAAAATTCCGAAGTCGGACTAAAGCATTGATTGATGACATGATGGAAAGACTTAGCCAAATGCTGGATTCACACTTGGAGCAACTTAACCATGTGCCAACCGGTGGTAATAAAGGAAAAATTCAGTCTAGTCCCTCGTTGATTGAAGAGCCACGTACGAATGAGTTGCTGCCGAGCCGTGAACAAGAGCTCCCCAATGAAAAACAAAACTCAAGTGCAATGAAGGATCAATGGTCCGAGAAGAGGGGAGTGGGGATAAGCAAGAACAATTTGGCCTTAGTGAAGAGTCAAGAAAAAGAGTTGACCATGTCTGCAAACATTGAACGTGTGAACACTTTGTTTGCTAACCAGATAACATGTGTTTTGTTTAGTATATCCTCGTTTGTGCAGGTTAAACAAAGTCAAGTAGAGTTGGTCATGGCATGTTCCATCCCGAAGTCACTTGGACACTTTGTGAGTTTCCATGGAGTTTATCTTTTAGGAACTAAATCTCTTTGGTATCAATTCATGGAACAATGTCCAATCAAATCTGTCCGCGCCATTGGAGGATTCATTCGAGCTCATCTTAAAAGGGAAATTCCAGATTCTACTTCTTGTCCTTTACCTATGGTTCATTCATCACCTTTGCCTTATTTTGAGCATGTTACTAGCACTAACTCTTGTTGCTCTTACGTAGATCTTAATGAGGAAGGACTAGCACTGGACTCTCAAGTTGAATCAATTGGTGGAAGGAATATTGAAGTGTCAAAGGGAGTTCTCACATTTCAATCTTGCTCTAAACCTTCTTACTATTTAGTTAATAATGTTCCCTTATTTCTTTATCCAATTTCTGAATTGTTTCAAGTTGAAGGTTATTTTGTGTTTGTAGGTTGTAAAGTTGGCCAAAATTCCCCAACTATGACTAAGGAGTTGCAACCTGATTTCGTACTTGTTCCAGATGCATATGGCGCGAACGCATGTGATTCGTATGGAGTGCGTCTCACTTCATTACTACCCCTTATGTTGGGTGATGCACACAAGTGTGTCAATCACAATCCGAATGCTACCCCTACCTCCCTGGGTCATATTTATATGGGTGTACAACACGGGTGGTTCAGTGTCCTACCTCCAGCTTGGAAAGTTGAGTCGATTCAGCAATGCCTAGGGTCGAACTGTACCATCTTGCACAACCAGATTTGGGGCTTTTTTAGTCCCAACGAACATCGTTATCAAGTGCACGTGAATGCCCATACTCGAAGACAAATTGGAGAGCTTTGTGTTGCAACCTGGAACGTTCACAAGCCTTACACACGTTCCTTCTTACCTTGGCGAATGTCCTTGTTCGAGAGGCCCTTGAAGCTGACTAAGAGACATGTGCACCGAATTATTTTAATCATAACATATGCAAGTGTTATTCAATCTAAGAGGGCCAATATGTGGAGATTTGAGGTGTCATACTGGCAACTCTTGTTAGTCTCATTCATTCCCATCCAGATTTGAGGACAAATCCTTCTCAAGAGGAGGGGACTGATGTGTGTACGGGTCAAAGCCCACGCAATGACTTACATGTTTCGAGTCCCATTGGGCCCAGTCACGCATGCATGGGCCAAGCTATTCAAAGAATCATTCCAAGTTCCGGTTAGAGTTGTGCAAGACCAACATGGAGTTCACAAAGATATTGAGGGCTTGGAGAGAGACAATCGAGCCATTTACACCATGATCCAAGCCCACGAAGAGTCAAGCGGGCCACCAAGAGAATAAGGCCTTAGGCCCCATCAATTAGTTAGCAATTAGTTAATGATTAAGTAAGAGCATGGGCCGGCCCATCTTGTTCCAAGAGCATGGGCCGACTTTTTCCTTTACCTAGCCCCTTTAGGGTTTTAGTCACTTTAGCCTATAAATAGGCTTGCTTTGTAAGGTTTTAGGTAGACGTTTTATCAATAAAGTTTTGCATATTTTCGATTCTTCTTGAGAGAGAGATTCGACCCCTTTACTTGCTTTGGCAAGGGTTTTGAGCAGTCTTGCGTCCTGTCCTAGATTGTTCTACCGACCTATTCCCCTGGAGTATTCACCTTCATCGGAGTGTCGTCTACCGTCTTGAATCAAATCGTGTCGTCCGTTTGGTTCTAGATCCCGCAATTCCAAGCGTTGGACATCCTCGCTAGATCCTTGGGCAAACGTGCTACGTGTCTCGAAACGTGTTGATCGAGGAACGTATCACATTTCCCCTTATTCCTCCATTCACTTGAAAATGCATTTTTGTAAGTAAAACCCTCGTTCGTTCGTTCATTTCATTCACCCCCTTCCCAGACATTGGCCGGTATAAAATGTCCGGCGGAAAACACTTGGACCAAAGACAACTCGGACTCCAACGAGATAGGCTAAAAATATTGTTTTCGGAATCGTTTAGATAGTTCAAAATCAACTCATACCCAAGCAGCTAGTATAGAGACTAAACGTCATGATAAAATCATGTGAAAAGGAGGACAATACGACCTTACGTTCACACTTAAAACCTCACTTAAAAGTGGTTCACTTGTGGCCGAGAAAACCCTAAATCATACCTCTATATTTTTGGGAAGGAGTAAGTAGCATTTGAAGTGTTAAACTAAAGAGGTATCCTGTTTTAAAATGGAAAGCCGGTCATGGTATTGGCCAAACAAAAGTATACAAGTTCAAATAGAAACTTAGCCCTCGAGCGAAAATTTGGGCAGCATGCCCTTTGTGTTTACCTAATTTTCCAGCCATTTTGGCTTCATTATTTTTCTCATTCAAGCCCAAGTTTATACACAACACAAATGCATTTCAATAGCCGTTCCATAGGCTCAAGACAATATAAGGACATAAATCAACTAATAACAAATGCGGAAATGAAGTTTACAAAAGACAGATTTGACGGGTTTTTGCGGAATGAAAACATCTGAGGCTACGCTTATCGGATTGGTGTGAAACTTATACCAGTTCGAAGCTAAGACGAAGTCCTACAACTTTCATGAAGATCACTTGGTCAAATTTCCAGTGTAACCTAATCAAATTCCCAATTCACCGAACCAGGTTCCAACTAATCGGCTAATTAACCATACTACATTTAAATGGCCATATCTCAGGCTACCAAAGTCCGTTTAAGGCGTTCTTTGAGGTGTTTAAAAGTTAAGACAGAGTACTAAAACTTTCATGTTTTGGCAAATAGCTAAATCAGCACGGATCATAGTGAATAAACACAGTCAATTGGATGAACTGTCCAAAACGGATCACTGGAAATATCCTAGGGCAGCGAGGGTATTTTGGTCTTTTCACAAGCTACGTTGCTCCGATTGAGCTGAAATTTTGTAGGCACTATAAAATATCATTCTCTACAACTTTCATGTTTTATGCTAAGCCTAATTCGGCCTCTAACCATACGAACTGGAACGGGGCAGAACAGGGTGAAATTTTTTCCAGAAATCTGGAATTTTTGGTTTCAATGGTAACTTTCTTCATTTCTTGCTTCACTTGCTACCAAAACGCCCTATATAATCTTGGATCCAACATATATTAACCATACATCAAGTATAGGCAGCAATCCATCAAACCCTAATTCATGTAACTAAAAGGAAAAACACCCAAAACATGATAACAACCATCATTCACCACAAATTTGAGATGCTAAGCTAATTTAAACAAGATCAAGAGTAAGAAATGGGGAAATCATCATCTTTACCTTGCTTAAGTGCTTACCAAGAGCAACCCTAGCTTCCCCTTCAAAATTTCACCAACACCTCACTAACTAAACACTCAAGGATAGCTTTAATCGGTTTAGTTTTCTTTCTTTCTCACTTGGTGGCTAGATTCAAGAAGAAATGGAGCAATTTTCCCTTGGTGTTTTTTCCTCTCTCCCTCTCGGCCAAGCAGCAGGAAAAATGAAGAAGAAATGCAGCTCCAAGGTGATAAGAAGGTTGGACAATTGGTCTTGGTCAAGACCCTTAATTGTGTGACACTTGTCACTACCAATTACCAAGCAAAATTTTCTTTTTCTTTCTTGCAATTTCAGCCCCAAAATTCGGTCAAGGCTAGCTGGAAATTAAGGAGATATTTTGCTCAAATATTAATGAGCTTGTATGGTAAGAAAGTAGTGGTCAAGTGGTGCGTTCAGTCGGTAGTGCACGGTTCACGTCGGTTCGCACCGTTTTTCCTTAAATCACACGTACTAGGGTTTTTTACTTCCTATTCACTAACTTTTTATCATTTCTTCTAATCACATATTATTTCTCACCTAAAAGTCACTCTTAATCACCAAATTTGATCCTCGCTCCGTACCGGATAATTTCACGACGGATACACGAAAAACCCTATTTCACTTCGAATTGAAATCGGAAAGGAAAACCCTAATTTCCTATGATCATTGGCACTTTTTCTAGGGTGATTAACTAGCAATATGGTATAGAATAATAATTTCCAAATAATTTTCAAATAAAAGGAAATTTTCAAGAAATATGTAAGGAATTTGCAAGTCCTCACACTCTCTCCCCCTTAAGAAAATTTCGTCCTCGAAATTTTACCTTCAGTTGCCTCAGACGAATCCGGAACTTGTCGATTGTCTAAAGCATAAACCTTTTCCGGTACACTAGTTCGTTTCCCTCTTTCATTCACTTGCGATTTAGCTCCATCCAGTTGCGGAGTATTGCTTTCACGTGACTGTCTCCTCGGACAGTTTCTAACTTGATGATCGCCACTTCCGCAGATTAAACATTTCCGTCCTTTTCTCCAACAATTGCTTTCGGCATGATTTGCCTTTCCACAGTATCCACAAACCACGTGAGAAGCCATCTTTTGGCTTTCTTGAAAACTTTTCCCAGGTCCGATTTGGCTTTCTTTAGTAGACCTTTCATCTACCGCCCCTAATGTCCATGGTGGGCGGAGTAACGGGTTCACTTTCTGCACTTTAGGAGGTGTTATTGTTTCACTTAATTCCTCCACTACACCGCCCGATGTACCCCTTTTCCGGGTCTGGGAGGCTTTTATCTGTGCCTTTGCAGTCTCGATTCTTTGAGCTTTCTCAAGGGCCTCCGTAAACGTGTTCACTTGTACCGCCGCTAATGCTTCTTGGATTTCCAAATTCAATCCCTGTATAAACCATCTTACTCTTCGCCGCTCTGTGGCCACCAATTCAGAAGCAAACTTGGATAGTCTTGTATATTTCGTTTCATATTCGGCCACACTTAGCGTTCCCTGGCGTAACCCAATAAACTCCTCCTCTCTCCTCTCTTAGATTAAAGGAGAGAGGTACTTCTCGTTAAATTTTCTTATGAAATTCGCCCATGTCCATACGGTCTGTTCTCTTTCCCACTTAGCTCTAATCACGTTCCACCATACTCGGGCCGGTCCCTCAAATTGGAACACTGCAAAGTTCACTTGCCTTTGCTCAGTGTAGTTTAGAGCTGTGAAGATGTTAACCATGGTTTCTACCCATTGTTCAGCTACGTCCGGATCGGGCCCTCCAAGGAATTTTGGAGGAGCAAACTTCTGGAACCTTTCAAGAGCCTTGTCTTCTCCGATTTCAGGGTTCTGCGGTTGATTCACGGCCATTTGGCCTTGTTGATCCACCAGTCGTGCCAAAGTATTCGTCATCTGTTGCATCGCCGTCGCCATTTGGTCTCCGATTTCTACCCTTGGTCCTTGCTCTTGTTCAACTCTGTTTTCCCTTTCTTCTCTTGGCTCCTGGGCTCGCTTAGTCCCACGGCCACGACCTCGTCCTTGACTACGTCTTCCCTCCATATATATTTTCCCCTCTCTTTACTCTTTTTTTTAAAAAAAAAAATAATTTAATGAATAAACGCAATAAGGTGACTAAAGTAACTAAAATTTAGGGCGCCAAATACCCAATTAAACATATACACACATAACACACCACATAAACATATCAAGGAAATAAATAATCAAATATACAGATACGTCTCAAGTCAGGCAGATATTCATATACACAGATACACAACTGACGGCATGTAGCGACAATATACGGGCGAATCAAAAGAAAAGGGATATATCGTCCCACACCCAGTTAGAATAACCCCGTCCGGTCTCTCACGTCACTTTCTATCCGACTCAATATCCATTAACCTCTTATACTTATTCTAGCCAGACAAAGCCTGTTCATATTCCCAAAATACAAATCTCAAGTACTTAGTACCGTCTCAACTCTGGAGTACTCAGGCACCAGAATCTGAAATAAGATAACTCACCTCTCGAGCTGGCCAGTCCCAAGAGTAAACTATCTACAATCGAAATTTCCACCTGACGTACCTATCTATGGTCCTCAGATGTCATAAGAACATTTAAGGCCTATAACAATTCACAATTCATAGCTTATGCTCGAACGAGCACTTAAATCCTTCATACCTATTCACTACTCAGTCCAGGCTCACTCCGTGCAGAGACCACGCGAAGCAGGCT
The DNA here is from genome assembly GCF_036785885.1 of Coffea arabica. NCBI lineage: Eukaryota > Viridiplantae > Streptophyta > Magnoliopsida > Gentianales > Rubiaceae > Coffea > Coffea arabica. The sequence continues at coordinate 21,627,299 of NC_092311.1, read as the reverse complement.
CTGATACCACCTGTGACAGCCCCACCTCCCCCTAAGGCGAACCAAAGGGTTCGGCGGACCGTCTGCCCAGCTCTCGCCAGGACTCAGTCACTCACTCAAGCAAATCAGAAATAAAACCACAAGAAAGAGCAAAACAAGGATCCAAAACTTAAAACAAAATTATATACATTGTTATCTCAGAAGGAAGTACACCGTCGAATATACAAAGGTTCTCAATTCACCATACAACCATCCCGTGCCAAGCACTAGGGCGAGAACCAATACAAAACCAAAGAACTAGACCAAGCTAGTCTATACAGAGCTCTCGTCCTTGCTCGCCTTCCCCTGTTAAGGAAAACAAAACTAAAGGGATGAGCTAAAAGCTCAGTGAGGTTCCGAACACATAAGCAGCAATCCATCCAAAACATTAAATATAGAATTTCAATAATTCAAGTAACATTTACAATGGAAAGCGATAATAACACATACATTAAAAGGATACAGGCTCACAAGGAGCCATTTGTTTGTTTGTTCGTTCGTTCGTTCTCCTGACATTTCCCCTTATTCCTCCATTCACTTGAAAATGCATTTTTGTAAGTAAAACCCTCGTTCGTTCGTTCATTTCATTCACCCCCTTCCCAGACATTGGCCGGGCTCCACCAGACTTCAAGGTAATACTCGAGTATACCAAACATTCACACCCAGGGTCACCATATCATCCGACCGAGTCCGCTTCTGGCTCGAGTCGATCGGTAACGAAGGGCAGGGCCCAGTTTAGCCAAACGGCTTACATTCATGCGCAACTAGTATTTAGTCATTAATCATTGAAAATTTCACATTTATTTAGGTCAAGTGCGATAAAGTACACACTCGCCTAGAAAACTCGTTTTAACAATCATTGAAAGCACTTAACACATTATCAATCAATAATAACAAGCCAATAAGTCAAGGAAATATAACAAACAAGGAACACTCACCTATTTACGTAAAACAACGTGCAAATATCCTTCCGGATATTACCTCAGTCACCGAGAAAACCTAAGAGTAAATGAGAAAGAATATTACAGTCTATCTAGCACAAACAAGTAAGTGAAATCAAAGAAAAACCGGCAAATGATAAGGAAAACGTATAAAGACGCCTTTATAGTGAAAAGGGGAAAACTAACTCAAGCGGGTTATAAAATGTCCGGCGGAAAACACTTGGATCAAAGACAACTCGGACTCCAACGAGATAGGCTAAAAATATTGTTTTCGGAATCGTTTAGATAGTTCAAAATCAACTCATACCCAAGCAGCTAGTATAGAGACTAAACGTCATGATAAAATCATGTGAAAAGGAGGACAATACGACCTTACGTTCACACTTAAAACCTCACTTAAAAGTGGTTCACTTGTGGCCGAGAAAACCCTAAATCATACCTCTATATTTTTGGGAAGGAGTAAGTAGCATTTGAAGTGTTAAACTAAAGAGGTATCCTGTTTTAAAATGGAAAGCCGGTCATGGTATTGGCCAAACAAAAGTATACAAGTTCAAATAGAAACTTAGCCCTCGAGCGAAAATTTGGGCAGCATGCCCTTTGTGTTTACCTAATTTTTCAGCCATTTTGGCTTCATTATTTTTCTCATTCAAGCCCAAGTTTATACACAACACAAATGCATTTCAATAGCCGTTCCATAGGCTCAAGACAATATAAGGACATAAATCAACTAATAACAAATGCGGAAATGAAGTTTACAAAAGACAGATTTGACGGGTTTTTGCGGAATGAAAACATCTGAGGCTACGCTTATCGGATTGGTGTGAAACTTATACCAGTTCGAAGCTAAGACGAAGTCCTACAACTTTCATGAAGATCACTTGGTCAAATTTCCAGTGTAACCTAATCAAAATTCCCAATTCACCGAACCAGGTTCCAACTAATCGGCTAATTAACCATACTACATTTAAATGGCCATATCTCAGGCTACCAAAGTCCGTTTAAGGCGTTCTTTGAGGTGTTTAAAAGTTAAGACAGAGTACTAAAACTTTCATGTTTTGGTAAATAGCTAAATCAGCACGGATCATAGTGAATAAACACAGTCAATTGGATGAACTGTCCAAAACGGATCACTGGAAATATCCTAGGGCAGCGAGGGTATTTTGGTCTTTTCACAGGCTACGTTGCTCCGATTGAGCTGAAATTTTGTAGGCACTATAAAATATCATTCTCTACAACTTTCATGTTTTATGCTAAGCCTAATTCGGCCTCTAACCATACGAACTGGAACGGGGCAGAACAGGGTGAAATTTTTTCCAGAAATCTGGAATTTTTGGTTTCAATGGTAACTTTCTTCATTTCTTGCTTCACTTGCTACCAAAACGCCCTATATAATCTTGGATCCAACATATATTAACCATACATCAAGTATAGGCAGCAATCCATCAAACCCTAATTCATGTAACTAAAAGGAAAAACACCCAAAACATGATAACAACCATCATTCACCACAAATTTGAGATGCTAAGCTAATTTAAACAAGATCAAGAGTAAGAAATGGGGAAATCATCATCTTTACCTTGCTTAAGTGCTTACCAAGAGCAACCCTAGCTTCCCCTTCAAAATTTCACCAACACCTCACTAACTAAACACTCAAGGATAGCTTTAATCGGTTTAGTTTTCTTTCTTTCTCACTTGGTGGCTAGATTCAAGAAGAAATGGAGCAATTTTCCCTTGGTGTTTTTTCCTCTCTCCCTCTCGGCCAAGCAGCAGGAAAAATGAAGAAGAAATGCAGCTCCAAGGTGATAAGAAGGTTGGACAATTGGTCTTGGTCAAGACCCTTAATTGTGTGACACTTGTCACTACCAATTACCAAGCAAAATTTTCTTTTTCTTTCTTGCAATTTCAGCCCCAAAATTCGGTCAAGGCTAGCTGGAAATTAAGGAGATATTTTGCTCAAATATTAATGAGCTTGTATGGTAAGAAAGTAGTGGTCAAGTGGTGCGTTCAGTCGGTAGTGCACGGTTCACGTCGGTTCGCACCGTTTTTCCTTAAATCACACGTACTAGGGTTTTTTACTTCCTATTCACTAACTTTTTATCATTTCTTCTAATCACATATTATTTCTCACCCAAAAGTCACTCTTAATCACCAAATTTGATCCTCGCTCCGTACCGGATAATTTCACGACGGATACACGAAAAACCCTATTTCACTTCGAATTGAAATCGGAAAGGAAAACCCTAATTTCCTATGATCATTGGCACTTTTTCTAGGGTGATTAACTAGCAATATGGTATAGAATAATAATTTCCAAATAATTTTCAAATAAAAGGAAATTTTCAAGAAATATGTAAGGAATTTGCAAGTCCTCACACTCTCTCCCCCTTAAGAAAATTTCGTCCTCGAAATTTTACCTTCAGTTGCCTCAGGCGAATCCGGAACTTGTCGATTGTCTAAAGCATAAACCTTTTCCGGTACACTAGTTCGTTTCCCTCTTTCATTCACTTGCGATTTAGCTCCATCCAGTTGCGGAGTATTGCTTTCACGTGACTGTCTCCTCGGACAGTTTCTAACTTGATGATCGCCACTTCCGCAGATTAAACATTTCCGTCCTTTTCTCCAACAATTGCTTTCGGCATGATTTGCCTTTCCACAGTATCCACAAACCACGTGAGAAGCCATCTTTTGGCTTTCTTGAAAACTTTTCCCAGGTCCGATTTGGCTTTCTTTAGTAGACCTTTCATCTACCGCCCCTAATGTCCATGGTGGGCGGAGTAACGGGTTCACTTTCTGCACTTTAGGAGGTGTTATTGTTTCACTTAATTCCTCCACTACACCGCCCGATGTACCCCTTTTCCGGGTCTGGGAGGCTTTTATCTGTGCCTTTGCAGTCTCGATTCTTTGAGCTTTCTCAAGGGCCTCCGTAAACGTGTTCTCACTTGTACCGCCGCTAATGCTTCCTGGATTTCCAAATTCAATCCCTGTATAAACCATCTTACTCTTCGCCGCTCTGTGGCCACCAATTCAGAAGCAAACTTGGATAGTCTTGTATATTTCGTTTCATATTCGGCCACACTTAGCGTTCCCTGGTGTAACCCAATAAACTCCTCCTCTCTCCTCTCTTAGATTAAAGGAGAGAGGTACTTCTCGTTAAATTTCCTTATGAAATTCGCCCATGTCCATACGGTCTGTTCTCTTTCCCACTTTGCTCTAATCACGTTCCACCATACTCGGGCCGGTCCCTCAAATTGGAACACTGCAAAGTTCACTTGCCTTTTCTCAGTGTAGTTTAGAGCTGTGAAGATGTTAACCATGGTTTCTACCCATTGTTCAGCTACGTCCGGATCGGGCCCTCCAAGGAATTTTGGAGGAGCAAACTTCTGGAACCTTTCAAGAGCCTTGTCTTCTCCGATTTCAGGGTTCTGCGGTTGATTCACGGCCATTTGGCCTTGTTGATCCACCAGTCGTGCCAAAGTATTCGTCATCTGTTGCATCGCCGTCGCCATTTGGTCTCCGATTTCTACCCTTGGTCCTTGCTCTTGTTCAACTCTGTTTTCCCTTTCTTCTCTTGGCTCCTGGGCTCGCTTAGTCCCACGGCCACGACCTCGTCCTTGACTACGTCTTCCCTCCATATATATTTTCCCCTCTCTTTACTCTTTTTTTTAAAAAAAAAAATAATTTAATGAATAAACGCAATAAGGTGACTAAAGTAACTAAAATTTAGGGCGCCAAATACCCAATTAAACATATACACACATAACACACCACATAAACATATCAAGGAAATAAATAATCAAATATACAGATACGTCTCAAGTCAGGCAGATATTCATATACACAGATACACAACTGACGGCATGTAGCGACAATATACGGGCGAATCAAAAGAAAAGGGATATATCGTCCCACACCCAGTTAGAATAACCCCGTCCGGTCTCTCACGTCACTTTCTATCCGACTCAATATCCATTAACCTCTTATACTTATTCTAGCCAGACAAAGCCTGTTCATATTCCCAAAATACAAATCTCAAGTACTTAGTACCGTCTCAACTCTGGAGTACTCAGGCACCAGAATCTGAAATAAGATAACTCACCTCTCGAGCTGGCCAGTCCCAAGAGTAAACTATCTACAATCGAAATTTCCACCTGACGTACCTATCTATGGTCCTCAGATGTCATAAGAACATTTAAGGCCTATAACAATTCACAATTCATAGCTTATGCTCGAACGAGCACTTAAATCCTTCATACCTATTCACTACTCAGTCCAGGCTCACTCCGTGCAGAGACCACGCGAAGCAGGCTCTGATACCACCTGTGACAGCCCCACCTCCCCCTAAGGCGAACCAAAGGGTTCGGCGGACCGTCTGCCCAGCTCTCGCCAGGACTCAGTCACTCACTCAAGCAAATCAGAAATAAAACCACAAGAAAGAGCAAAACAAGGATCCAAAACTTAAAACAAAATTATATACATTGTTATCTCAGAAGGAAGTACATCCGTCGAATATACAAAGGTTCTCAATTCACCATACAACCATCCCGTGCCAAGCACTAGGGCGAGAACCAATACAAAACCAAAGAACTAGACCAAGCTAGTCTATACAGAGCTCTCGTCCTTGCTCGCCTTCCCCTGTTAAGGAAAACAAAACTAAGGGGATGAGCTAAAAGCTCAGTGAGGTTCCGAACACATAAGCAGCAATCCATCCAAAACATTAAATATAGAATTTCAATAATTCAAGTAACATTTACAATGGAAAGCGATAATAACACATACATTAAAAGGATACAGGCTCACAAGGAGCCATTTGTTTGTTCGTTCGTTCGTTCGTTCTCCTGACATTTCCCCTTATTCCTCCATTCACTTGAAAATGCATTTTTGTAAGTAAAACCCTCGTTCGTTCGTTCATTTCATTCACCCCCTTCCCAGACATTGGCCGGGCTCCACCAGACTTCAAGGTAATACTCGAGTATACCAAACGTTCACACCCAGGGTCACCATATCGCCCGACCGAGTCCGCTTCTGGCTCGAGTCGATCGGTAACGAAGGGCAGGGCCCAGTTTAGCCAAACGGCTTACATTCATGCGCAACTAGCATTTAGTCATTAATCATTGAAAATTTCACATTTATTTAGGTCAAGTGCGATAAAGTACACACTCGCCTAGAAAACTCGTTTTAACAATCATTGAAAGCACTTAACACATTATCAATCAATAATAACAAGCCAATAAGTCAAGGAAATATAACAAACAAGGAACACTCACCTATTTACGTAAAACAACGTGCAAATATCCTTCCGGATATTACCTCAGTCACCGAGAAAACCTAAGAGTAAATGAGAAAGAATATTACAGTCTATCTAGCACAAACAAGTAAGTGAAATCAAAGAAAAACCGGCAAATGATAAGGAAAACGTATAAAGACGCCTTTATAGTGAAAAGGGGAAAACTAACTCAAGCGGGTTATAAAATGTCCGGCGGAAAACACTTGGACCAAAGACAACTCGGACTCCAACGAGATAGGCTAAAAATATTGTTTTCGGAATCGTTTAGATAGTTCAAAATCAACTCATACCCAAGCAGCTAGTATAGAGACTAAACGTCACGATAAAATCATGTGAAAAGGAGGACAATACGACCTTACGTTCACACTTAAAACCTCACTTAAAAGTGGTTCACTTGTGGCCGAGAAAACCCTAAATCATACCTCTATATTTTTGGGAAGGAGTAAGTAGCATTTGAAGTGTTAAACTAAAGAGGTATCCTGTTTTAAAATGGAAAGCCGGTCATGGTATTGGCCAAACAAAAGTATACAAGTTCAAATAGAAACTTAGCCCTCGAGCGAAAATTTGGGCAGCATGCCCTTTGTGTTTACCTAATTTTCCAGCCATTTTGGCTTCATTATTTTTCTCATTCAAGCCCAAGTTTATACACAACACAAATGCATTTCAATAGCCGTTCCATAGGCTCAAGACAATATAAGGACATAAATCAACTAATAACAAATGCGGAAATGAAGTTTACAAAAGACAGATTTGACGGGTTTTTGCGGAATGAAAACATCTGAGGCTACGCTTATCGGATTGGTGTGAAACTTATACCAGTTCGAAGCTAAGACGAAGTCCTACAACTTTCATGAAGATCACTTGGTCAAATTTCCAGTGTAACCTAATCAAATTCCCAATTCACCGAACCAGGTTCCAACTAATCGGCTAATTAACCATACTACATTTAAATGGCCATATCTCAGGCTACCAAAGTCCGTTTAAGGCGTTCTTTGAGGTGTTTAAAAGTTAAGACAGAGTACTAAAACTTTCATGTTTTGGCAAATAGCTAAATCAGCACGGATCATAGTGAATAAACACAGTCAATTGGATGAACTGTCCAAAACGGATCACTGGAAATATCCTAGGGCAGCGAGGGTATTTTGGTCTTTTCACAGGCTACGTTGCTCCGATTGAGCTGAAATTTTGTAGGCACTATAAAATATCATTATCTACAACTTTCATGTTTTATGCTAAGCCTAATTCGGCCTCTAACCATACGAACTGGAACGGGGCAGAACAGGGTGAAATTTTTTCCAGAAATCTGGAATTTTTGGTTTCAATGGTAACTTTCTTCATTTCTTGCTTCACTTGCTACCAAAACGCCCTATATAATCTTGGATCCAACATATATTAACCATACATCAAGAATAGGCAGCAATCCATCAAACCCTAATTCATGTAACTAAACGGAAAAACACCCAAAACATGATAACAACCATCATTCACCACAAATTTGAGATGCTAAGCTAATTTAAACAAGATCAAGAGTAAGAAATGGGGAAATCATCATCTTTACCTTGCTTAAGTGCTTACCAAGAGCAACCCTAGCTTCCCCTTCAAAATTTCACCAACACCTCACTAACTAAACACTCAAGGATAGCTTTAATCGGTTTAGTTTTCTTTCTTTCTCACTTGGTGGCTAGATTCAAGAAGAAATGGAGCAATTTTCCCTTGGTGTTTTTTCCTCTCTCCCTCTCGGCCAAGCAGCAGGAAAAATGAAGAAGAAATGCAGCTCCAAGGTGATAAGAAGGTTGGACAATTGGTCTTGGTCAAGACCCTTAATTGTGTGACACTTGTCACTACCAATTACCAAGCAAAATTTTCTTTTTCTTTCTTGCAATTTCAGCCCCAAAATTCGGTCAAGGCTAGCTGGAAATTAAGGAGATATTTTGCTCAAATATTAATGAGCTTGTATGGTAAGAAAGTAGTGGTCAAGTGGTGCGTTCAATCGGTAGTGCACGGTTCACGTCGGTTCGCACCGTTTTTCCTTAAATCACACGTACTAGGGTTTTTTACTTCCTATTCACTAAATTTTTATCATTTCTTCTAATCACATATTATTTCTCACCCAAAAGTCACTCTTAATAACCAAATTTGATCCTCGCTCCGTACCGGATAATTTCACGACGGATACACGAAAAACCCTATTTCACTTCGAATTGAAATCGGAAAGGAAAACCCTAATTTCCTATGATCATTGGCACTTTTTCTAGGGTGATTAAGTAGCAATATGGTATAGAATAATAATTTTCAAATAAAAGGAAATTTTCAAGAAATATGTAAGGAATTTGCAAGTCCTCACACTCTCTCCCCCTTAAGAAAATTTCGTCCTCGAAATTTTAACTTCAGTTGCCTCAGACGAATCCGGAACTTGTCGATTGTCTAAAGCATAAACCTTTTCTGGTACACTAGTTCGTTTCCCTCTTTCATTCACTTGTGATTTAGCTCCATCCAGTTGCGGAGTATTGCTTTCACGTGACTGTTTCCTCGGACAGTTTCTGACTTGATGATCGCCACTTCCGCAGATTAAACATTTCCGTCCTTTTCTCCAACAATTGCTTTCGGCATGATTTGCCTTTCCACAGTATCCACAAACCACGTGAGAAGCCATCTTTTGGCTTTCTTGAAAACTTTTCCCAGGTCCGATTTGGCTTTCTTTAGTAGACCTTTCATCTACCGCCCCTAATGTCCATGGTGGGCGGAGTAACGGGTTCACTTTCTGCACTTTAGGAGGTGTTATTGTTTCACTTAATTCCTCCACTACACTGCCCGATGTACCCCTTTTCCGGGTCTGGGAGGCTTTTATCTGTGCCTTTGCAGTCTCGATTCTTTGAGCTTTCTCAAGGGCCTCCGTAAACGTGTTCTCACTTGTACCGCCGCTAATGCTTCTTGGATTTCCAAATTCAATCTCTGTATAAACCATCTTACTCTTCGCCGCTCTGTGGCCACCAATTCAGAAGCAAACTTGGATAGTCTTGTATATTTCGTTTCATATTCGGCCACACTTAGCGTTCCCTGGCGTAACCCAATAAACTCCTCCTCTCTCCTCTCTTAGATTAAAGGAGAGAGGTACTTCTCGTTAAATTTCCTTATGAAATTCGCCCATGTCAATACGGTCTGTTCTCTTTCCCACTTTGCTCTAATCACGTTCCACCATACTCGGGCCGGTCCCTCAAATTGGAACACTGCAAAGTTCACTTGCCTTTTCTCAGTGTAGTTTAGAGCTGTGAAGATGTTAACCATGGTTTCTACCCATTGTTCGGCTACGTCCGGATCGGGCCCTCCAAGGAATTTTGGAGGAGCAAACTTCTGGAACCTTTCAAGAGCCTTGTCTTCTCCGATTTCAGGGTTCTGCGGTTGATTCACGGCCATTTGGCCTTGTTGATCCACCAGTCGTGCCAAAGTATTCGTCATCTGTTGCATCGCCATCGCCATTTGGTCTCCGATTTCTACCCTTGGTCCTTGCTCTTGTTCAACTCTGTTTTCCCTTTCTTCTCTTGGCTCCTGGGCTCGCTTAGTCCCACGGCCACGACCTTGTCCTTGACTACGTCTTCCCTCCATATATATTTTCCCCTCTCTTTTCTCTTTTTTTTTTTAAAAAAAAATAATTTAATGAATAAACGCAATAAGGTGACTAAAGTAACTAAAATTTAGGGCGCCAAATACCCAAATAAACATATACACACATAACACACCACATAAACATATCAAGGAAATAAATAATCAAATATACAGATACGTCTCAAGTCAGGCAGATATTCATATACACAGATACACAACTGACGGCATGTATCGACAATATACGGGCGAATCAAAAGAAAAGGGATATATCGTCCCACACCCAGTTAGAATAACCCCGTCCGGTCTCTCACGTCACTTTCTATCCGACTCAATGTCCATTAACCTCTTATACTTATTCTAGCCAGACAAAGCCTGTTCATATTCCCAAAATACAAATCTCAAGTACTTAGTACCGTCTCAACTCTGGAGTACTCAGGCACCAGAATCTGAAATAAGATAACTCACCTCTCGAGCTGGCCAGTCCCAAGAGTAAACTATCTACAATCGAAATTCCCACCTGACGTACCTATCTATGGTCCTCAGATGTCATAAGAACATTTAAGGCCTATAACAATTCACAATTCATAGCTTATGCTCGAACGAGCACTTAAATCCTTCATACCTATTCACTACTCAGTCCAGGCTCACTCCGCGCAGAGACCACGCGAAGCAGGCTCTGATACCACCTGTGACAGCCCCACCTCCCCATAAGGCGAACCAAAGGGTTCGGCGGACCGTCTGCCCAGCTCTCGCCAGGACTCAGTCACTCACTCAAGCAAATCAGAAATAAAACCACAAGAAAGAGCAAAACAAGGATCCAAAACTTAAAACAAAATTATATACATTGTTATCTCAGAAGGAAGTTCATCCGTCGAATATACAAAGGTTCTCAATTCACCATACAACCATCCCGTGCCAAGCACTAGGGCGAGAACCAATACAAAACCAAAGAACTAGACCAAGCTAGTCTATACAGAGCTCTCGTCCTTGCTCGCCTTCCCCTGTTAAGGAAAACAAAACTAAGGGGATGAGCTAAAAGCTCAGTGAGGTTCCGAACACATAAGCAGCAATCCATCCAAAACATTAAATATAGAATTTCAATAATTCAAGTAACATTTACAATGGAAAGCGATAATAACACATACATTAAAAGGATACAGGCTCACAAGGAGCCATTTGTTTGTTCGTTCGTTCGTTCGTTCTCCTGACATTTCCCCTTATTCCTCCATTCACTTGAAAATGCATTTTTGTAAGTAAAACCCTCGTTCGTTCGTTCATTTCATTCACCCCCTTCCCAGACATTGGCCGGGCTCCACCAGACTTCAAGGTAATACTCGAGTATACCAAACGTTCACACCCAGGGTCACCATATCGCCCGACCGAGTCCGCTTCTGGCTCGAGTCGATCGGTAACGAAGGGCAGGCCCTAGTTTAGCCAAACGGCTTACATTCATGCGCAACTAGCATTTAGTCATTAATCATTGAAAATTTCACATTTATTTAGGTCAAGTACGATAAAGTACACACTCGCCTAGAAAACTCGTTTTAACAATCATTGAAAGCACTTAACACGTTATCAATCAATAATAACAAGCCAATAAGTCAAGGAAATATAACAAACAAGGAACACTCACCTATTTACGTAAAACAACGTGCAAATATCCTTCCGGATATTACCTCAGTCACCGAGAAAACCTAAGAGTAAATGAGAAAGAATATTACAGTCTATCTAGCACAAACAAGTAAGTGAAATCAAAGAAAAACCGGCAAATGATAAGGAAAACGTATAAAGACGCCTTTATAGTGAAAAGGGGAAAACTAACTCAAGCGGGTTATAAAATGTCCGGCGGAAAACACTTGGACCAAAGACAACTCGGACTCCAACGAGATAGGCTAAAAATATTGTTTTCGGAATCGTTTAGATAGTTCAAAATCAACTCATACCCAAGCAGCTAGTATAGAGACTAAACGTCACGATAAAATCATGTGAAAAGGAGGACAATACGACCTTACGTTCACACTTAAAACCTCACTTAAAAGTGGTTCACTTGTGGCCGAGAAAACCCTAAATCATACCTCTATATTTTTGGGAAGGAGTAAGTAGCATTTGAAGTGTTAAACTAAAGAGGTATCCTGTTTTAAAATGGAAAGCCGGTCATGGTATTGGCCAAACAAAAGTATACAAGTTCAAATAGAAACTTAGCCCTCGAGCGAAAATTTGGGCAGCATGCCCTTTGTGTTTACCTAATTTTCCAGCCATTTTGGCTTCATTATTTTTCTCATTCAAGCCCAAGTTTATACACAACACAAATGCATTTCAATAGCCGTTCCATAGGCTCAAGACAATATAAGGACATAAATCAACTAATAACAAATGCGGAAATGAAGTTTACAAAAGACAGATTTGACGGGTTTTTGCGGAATGAAAACATCTGAGGCTACGCTTATCGGATTGGTGTGAAACTTATACCAGTTCGAAGCTAAGACGAAGTCCTACAACTTTCATGAAGATCACTTGGTCAAATTTCCAGTGTAACCTAATCAAATTCCCAATTCACCGAACCAGGTTCCAACTAATCGGCTAATTAACCATACTACATTTAAATGGCCATATCTCAGGCTACCAAAGTCCGTTTAAGGCGTTCTTTGAGGTGTTTAAAAGTTAAGACAGAGTACTAAAACTTTCATGTTTTGGCAAATAGCTAAATCAGCACGGATCATAGTGAATAAACACAGTCAATTGGATGAACTGTCCAAAACGGATCACTGGAAATATCCTAGGGCAGCGAGGGTATTTTGGTCTTTTCACAGGCTACGTTGCTCCGATTGAGCTGAAATTTTGTAGGCACTATAAAATATCATTATCTACAACTTTCATGTTTTATGCTAAGCCTAATTCGGCCTCTAACCATACGAACTGGAACGGGGCAGAACAGGGTGAAATTTTTTCCAGAAATCTGGAATTTTTGGTTTCAATGGTAACTTTCTTCATTTCTTGCTTCACTTGCTACCAAAACGCCCTATATAATCTTGGATCCAACATATATTAACCATACATCAAGAATAGGCAGCAATCCATCAAACCCTAATTCATGTAACTAAACGGAAAAACACCCAAAACATGATAACAACCATCATTCACCACAAATTTGAGATGCTAAGCTAATTTAAACAAGATCAAGAGTAAGAAATGGGGAAATCATCATCTTTACCTTGCTTAAGTGCTTACCAAGAGCAACCCTAGCTTCCCCTTCAAAATTTCACCAACACCTCACTAACTAAACACTCAAGGATAGCTTTAATCGGTTTAGTTTTCTTTCTTTCTCACTTGGTGGCTAGATTCAAGAAGAAATGGAGCAATTTTCCCTTCGTGTTTTTTCCTCTCTCCCTCTCGGCCAAGCAGCAGGAAAAATGAAGAAGAAATGCAGCTCCAAGGTGATAAGAAGGTTGGACAATTGGTCTTGGTCAAGACCCTTAATTGTGTGACACTTGTCACTACCAATTACCAAGCAAAATTTTCTTTTTCTTTCTTGCAATTTCAGCCCCAAAATTCGGTCAAGGCTAGCTGGAAATTAAGGAGATATTTTGCTCAAATATTAATGAGCTTGTATGGTAAGAAAGTAGTGGTCAAGTGGTGCGTTCAATCGATAGTACACGATTCACGTCGGTTCACACCGTTTTTCCTTAAATCACACGTACTAGGGTTTTTTACTTCCTATTCACTAAATTTTTATCATTTCTTCTAATCACATATTATTTCTCACCCAAAAGTCACTCTTAATAACCAAATTTGATCCTCGCTCCGTACCGGATAATTTCACGACGGATACACGAAAAACCCTATTTCACTTCGAATTGAAATCGGAAAGGAAAACCCTAATTTCCTATGATCATTGGCACTTTTTCTAGGGTGATTAAGTAGCAATATGGTATAGAATAATAATTTTCAAATAAAAGGAAATTTTCAAGAAATATGTAAGGAATTTGCAAGTCCTCACACTCTCTCCCCCTTAAGAAAATTTCGTCCTCGAAATTTTAACTTCAGTTGCCTCAGACGAATCCGGAACTTGTCGATTGTCTAAAGCATAAACCTTTTCTGGTACACTAGTTCGTTTCCCTCTTTCATTCACTTGTGATTTAGCTCCATCCAGTTGCGGAGTATTGCTTTCACGTGACTGTTTCCTTGGACAGTTTCTGACTTGATGATCGCCACTTCCGCAGATTAAACATTTCCGTCCTTTTCTCCAACAATTGCTTTCGGCATGATTTGCCTTTCCACAGTATCCACAAGCCACGTGAGAAGCCATCTTTTGGCTTTCTTGAAAACTTTTCCCAGGTCCGATTTGGCTTTCTTTAGTAGATCTTTCATCTACCGCCCCTAATGTCCATGGTGGGCGGAGTAACGGGTTCACTTTCTGCACTTTAGGAGGTGTTATTGTTTCACTTAATTCCTCCACTACACGGCCCGATGTACCCCTTTTCCGGGTCTGAGAGGCTTTTATCTGTGCCTTTGCAGTCTCGATTCTTTGAGCTTTCTCAAGGGCCTCCGTAAACGTGTTCTCACTTGTACCGCCGCTAATGCTTCTTGGATTTCCAAATTCAATCTCTGTATAAACCATCTTACTCTTCGCCGCTCTGTGGCCACCAATTCAGAAGCAAACTTGGATAGTCTTGTATATTTCGTTTCATATTCGGCCACACTTAGCGTTCCCTGGCGTAACCCAATAAACTCCTCCTCTCTCCTCTCTTAGATTAAAGGAGAGAGGTACTTCTCGTTAAATTTCCTTATGAAATTCGCCCATGTCAATACGGTCTGTTCTCTTTCCCACTTTGCTCTAATCACGTTCCACCATACTCGGGCCGGTCCCTCAAATTGGAACACTGCAAAGTTCACTTGCCTTTTCTCAGTGTAGTTTAGAGCTGTGAAGATGTTAACCATGGTTTCTACCCATTGTTCGGCTACGTCCGGATCGGGCCCTCCAAGGAATTTTGGAGGAGCAAACTTCTGGAACCTTTCAAGAGCCTTGTCTTCTCCGATTTCAGGGTTCTGCGGTTGATTCACGGCCATTTGGCCTTGTTGATCCACCAGTCGTGCCAAAGTATTCGTCATCTGTTGCATCGCCATCGCCATTTGGTCTCCGATTTCTACCCTTGGTCCTTGCTCTTGTTCAACTCTGTTTTCCCTTTCTTCTCTTGGCTCCTGGGCTCGCTTAGTCCCACGGCCACGACCTTGTCCTTGACTACGTCTTCCCTCCATATATATTTTCCCCTCTCTTTTCTCTTTTTTTTTTTAAAAAAAAATAATTTAATGAATAAACGCAATAAGGTGACTAAAGTAACTAAAATTTAGGGCGCCAAATACCCAAATAAACATATACACACATAACACACCACATAAACATATCAAGGAAATAAATAATCAAATATACAGATACGTCTCAAGTCAGGCAGATATTCATATACACAGATACACAACTGACGGCATGTATCGACAATATACGGGCGAATCAAAAGAAAAGGGATATATCGTCCCACACCCAGTTAGAATAACCCCGTCCGGTCTCTCACGTCACTTTCTATCCGACTCAATGTCCATTAACCTCTTATACTTATTCTAGCCAGACAAAGCCTGTTCATATTCCCAAAATACAAATCTCAAGTACTTAGTACCGTCTCAACTCTGGAGTACTCAGGCACCAGAATCTGAAATAAGATAACTCACCTCTCGAGCTGGCCAGTCCCAAGAGTAAACTATCTACAATCGAAATTCCCACCTGACGTACCTATCTATGGTCCTCAGATGTCATAAGAACATTTAAGGCCTATAACAATTCACAATTCATAGCTTATGCTCGAACGAGCACTTAAATCCTTCATACCTATTCACTACTCAGTCCAGGCTCACTCCGTGCAGAGACCACGTGAAGCAGGCTCTGATACCACCTGTGACAGCCCCACCTCCCCATAAGGCGAACCAAAGGGTTCGGCGGACCGTCTGCCCAGCTCTCGCCAGGACTCAGTCACTCACTCAAGCAAATCAGAAATAAAACCACAAGAAAGAGCAAAACAAGGATCCAAAACTTAAAACAAAATTATATACATTGTTATCTCAGAAGGAAGTTCATCCGTCGAATATACAAAGGTTCTCAATTCACCATACAACCATCCCGTGCCAAGCACTAGGGCGAGAACCAATACAAAACCAAAGAACTAGACCAAGCTAGTCTATACAGAGCTCTCGTCCTTGCTCGCCTTCCCCTGTTAAGGAAAACAAAACTAAGGGGATGAGCTAAAAGCTCAGTGAGGTTCCGAACACATAAGCAGCAATCCATCCAAAACATTAAATATAGAATTTCAATAATTCAAGTAACATTTACAATGGAAAGCGATAATAACACATACATTAAAAGGATACAGGCTCACAAGGAGCCATTTGTTTGTTCGTTCGTTCGTTCGTTCTCCTGACATTTCCCCTTATTCCTCCATTCACTTGAAAATGCATTTTTGTAAGTAAAACCCTCGTTCGTTCGTTCATTTCATTCACCCCCTTCCCAGACATTGGCCGGGCTCCACCAGACTTCAAGGTAATACTCGAGTATACCAAACGTTCACACCCAGGGTCACCATATCGCCCGACCGAGTCCGCTTCTGGCTCGAGTCGATCGGTAACGAAGGGCAGGCCCTAGTTTAGCCAACGGCTTACATTCATGCGCAACTAGCATTTAGTCATTAATCATTGAAAATTTCACATTTATTTAGGTCAAGTACGATAAAGTACACACTCGCCTAGAAAACTCGTTTTAACAATCATTGAAAGCACTTAACACGTTATCAATCAATAATAACAAGCCAATAAGTCAAGGAAATATAACAAACAAGGAACACTCACCTATTTACGTAAAACAACGTGCAAATATCCTTCTGGATATTACCTCAGTCACCGAGAAAACCTAAGAGTAAATGAGAAAGAATATTACAGTCTATCTAGCACAAACAAGTAAGTGAAATCAAAGAAAAACCGGCAAATGATAAGGAAAACGTATAAAGACGCCTTTATAGTGAAAAGGGGAAAACTAACTCAAGCGGGTTATAAAATGTCCGGCGGAAAACACTTGGACCAAAGACAACTCGGACTCCAACGAGATAGGCTAAAAATATTGTTTTCGGAATCGTTTAGATAGTTCAAAATCAACTCATACCCAAGCAGCTAGTATAGAGACTAAACGTCACGATAAAATCATGTGAAAAGGAGGACAATACGACCTTACGTTCACACTTAAAACCTCACTTAAAAGTGGTTCACTTGTGGCCGAGAAAACCCTAAATCATACCTCTATATTTTTGGGAAGGAGTAAGTAGCATTTGAAGTATTAAACTAAAGAGGTATCCTGTTTTAAAATGGAAAGCTGGTCATGGTATTGGCCAAACAAAAGTATACAAGTTCAAATAGAAACTTAGCCCTCGAGCGAAAATTTGGGCAGCATGCCCTTTGTGTTTACCTAATTTTCCAGCCATTTTGGCTTCATTATTTTTCTCATTCATGCCCAAGTTTATACACAACACAAATGCATTTCAATAGCCGTTCCATAGGCTCAAGACAATATAAGGACATAAATCAACTAATAACAAATGCGGAAATGAAGTTTACAAAAGACAGATTTGACGGGTTTTTGCGGAATGAAAACATCTGAGGCTACGCTTATCGGATTGGTGTGAAACTTTTACCAGTTCGAAGCTAAGACGAAGTCCTACAACTTTCATGAAGATCACTTGGTCAAATTTCCAGTGTAACCTAATCAAATTCCCAATTCACCGAACCAGGTTCCAACTAATCGGCAAATTAACCATACTACATTTAAATGGCCATATCTCAGGCTACCAAAGTCCGTTTAAGGCGTTCTTTGAGGTGTTTAAAAGTTAAGACAGAGTACTAAAACTTTCATGTTTTGGCAAATAGCTAAATCAGCACGGATCATAGTGAATAAACACAGTCAATTGGATGAACTGTCCAAAATGGATCACTGGAAATATCCTAGGGCAGCGAGGGTATTTTGGTCTTTTCACAAGCTACGTTGCTCCGATTGAGCTGAAATTTTGTAGGCACTATAAAATATCATTCTCTACAACTTTCATGTTTTATGCTAAGCCTAATTCGGCCTCTAACCATACGAACTGGAACGGGGCAGAACAGGGTGAAATTTTTTCCAGAAATCTGGAATTTTTGGTTTCAATGGTAACTTTCTTCATTTCTTACTTCACTTGCTACCAAAACGCCCTATATAATCTTGGATCCAACATATATTAACCATACATCAAGAATAGGCAGCAATCCATCAAACCCTAATTCATGTAACTAAACGGAAAAACACCCAAAACATGATGACAACCATCATTCACCACAAATTTGAGATGCTAAGCCAATTTAAACAAGATCAAGAGTAAGAAATGGGGAAATCATCATCTTTACCTTGCTTAAGTGCTTACCAAGAGCAACCCTAGCTTCCCCTTCAAAATTTCACCAACACCTCACTAACTAAACACTCAAGGATAGCTTTAATCGGTTTAGTTTTCTTTCTTTCTCACTTGGTGGCTAGATTCAAGAAGAAATGGAGCAATTTTCCCTTGGTGTTTTTTCCTCTCTCCCTCTCGGCCAAGCAGCAGGAAAAATGAAGAAGAAATGCAGCTCCAAGGTGATAAGAAGGTTGGACAATTGGTCTTGGTCAAGACCCTTAATTGTGTGACACTTGTCACTACCAATTACCAAGCAAAATTTTCTTTTTCTTTCTTGCAATTTCAGCCCCAAAATTCGGTCAAGGCTAGCTGGAAATTAAGGAGATATTTTGCTCAAATATTAATGAGCTTGTATGGTAAGAAAGTAGTGGTCAAGTGGTGCGTTCAATCGATAGTGCACGATTCACGTCGCTTCGCACCGTTTTTCCTTAAATCACACGTACTAGGGTTTTTTACTTCCTATTCACTAAATTTTTATCATTTCTTCTAATCACATATTATTTCTCACCCAAAAGTCACTCTTAATAACCAAATTTGATCCTCGCTCCGTACCGGATAATTTCACGACGGATACACGAAAAACCCTATTTCACTTCGAATTGAAATCGGAAAGGAAAACCCTAATTTCCTATGATCATTGGCACTTTTTCTAGGGTGATTAAGTAGCAATATGGTATAGAATAATAATTTTCAAATAAAAGGAAATTTTCAAGAAATATGTAAGGAATTTGCAAGTCCTCACACTCTCTCCCCCTTAAGAAAATTTCGTCCTCGAAATTTTAACTTCAGTTGCCTCAGACGAATCCGGAACTTGTCATTGTCTAAAGCATAAACCTTTTCTGGTACACTAGTTCGTTTCCCTCTTTCATTCACTTGTGATTTAGCTCCATCCAGTTGCGGAGTATTGCTTTCACGTGACTGTCTCCTTGGACAGTTTCTGACTTGATGATCGCCACTTCCGCAGATTAAACATTTCCGTCCTTTTCTCCAACAATTGCTTTCGGCAT
This sequence comes from Coffea arabica, assembly GCF_036785885.1. NCBI lineage: Eukaryota > Viridiplantae > Streptophyta > Magnoliopsida > Gentianales > Rubiaceae > Coffea > Coffea arabica. Next base: position 21,607,936 of record NC_092311.1, on the reverse strand, counting down.
GATTTGCCTTTCCACAGTATCCACAAACCACGTGAGAAGCCATCTTTTGGCTTTCTTGAAAACTTTTCCCAGGTCCGATTTGGCTTTCTTTAGTAGACCTTTCATCTACCGCCCCTAATGTCCATGGTGGGCGGAGTAACGGGTTCACTTTCTGCACTTTAGGAGGTGTTATTGTTTCACTTAATTCCTCCACTACACTGCCCGATGTACCCCTTTTCCGGGTCTGGGAGGCTTTTATCTGTGCCTTTGCAGTCTCGATTCTTTGAGCTTTCTCAAGGGCCTCCGTAAACGTGTTCTCACTTGTACCGCCGCTAATGCTTCTTGGATTTCCAAATTCAATCTCTGTATAAACCATCTTACTCTTCGCCGCTCTGTGGCCACCAATTCAGAAGCAAACTTGGATAGTCTTGTATATTTCGTTTCATATTCGGCCACACTTAGCGTTCCCTGGCGTAACCCAATAAACTCCTCCTCTCTCCTCTCTTAGATTAAAGGAGAGAGGTACTTCTCGTTAAATTTCCTTATGAAATTCGCCCATGTCAATACGGTCTGTTCTCTTTCCCACTTTGCTCTAATCACGTTCCACCATACTCGGGCCGGTCCCTCAAATTGGAACACTGCAAAGTTCACTTGCCTTTTCTCAGTGTAGTTTAGAGCTGTGAAGATGTTAACCATGGTTTCTACCCATTGTTCGGCTACGTCCGGATCGGGCCCTCCAAGGAATTTTGGAGGAGCAAACTTCTGGAACCTTTCAAGAGCCTTGTCTTCTCCGATTTCAGGGTTCTGCGGTTGATTCACGGCCATTTGGCCTTGTTGATCCACCAGTCGTGCCAAAGTATTCGTCATCTGTTGCATCGCCATCGCCATTTGGTCTCCGATTTCTACCCTTGGTCCTTGCTCTTGTTCAACTCTGTTTTCCCTTTCTTCTCTTGGCTCCTGGGCTCGCTTAGTCCCACGGCCACGACCTTGTCCTTGACTACGTCTTCCCTCCATATATATTTTCCCCTCTCTTTTCTCTTTTTTTTTTTTAAAAAAAATAATTTAATGAATAAACGCAATAAGGTGACTAAAGTAACTAAAATTTAGGGCGCCAAATACCCAAATAAACATATACACATAACACACCACATAAACATATCAAGGAAATAAATAATCAAATATACAGATACGTCTCAAGTCAGGCAGATATTCTGATACGTTCCTCGATCAACACGTTTCGAGACACGTAGCACGTTTGCCCAAGGATCTAGCGAGGATGTCCAACGCTTGGAATTGCGGGGTCTAGAACCAAACGGACGACACGATATGATTCAAGACGGTGGACGACACTCCGATGAAGGTGAATACTCCAGGGGAATAGGTCGGTAGAACAATCTAGGACAGAACGCAAGACTGCTCAAAACCCTTGCCAAAGCAAGTAAAGGGGTCGAATCTCTCTCTCAAGAAGAATCGAAAATATGCAAAACTTTATTGATAAAACGTCTACCTAAAACCTTACAAAGCAAGCCTATTTATAGGCTAAAGTGACTGAAACCCTAAAGGCTAGGAAAAGGAAAAAGTCGGCCCATGTTTTTGGAACAAGATGGGCCGGCCCATGCTCTTACTTAATCATTAACTAATTGCTAACTAATTGATGGGGCCTAAGGCCTTATTCGCTTGGTGGCCCGCTTGACTCTTCGTGGACTTGGATCATGGTGTAAACGACTCGATTGTCTCTCTCCAAGCCCTCAATATCTTAGTGAACTCCATGTTGGTCTTGAACGTTCCTTGAATTGCTTAGCCCGTGCACATGTGACTGGGCCCAATGGTACTTGAACTGGGTCATTGGTGGGCCAAGGTCCGTGCACACATCAGTCCCCTCCTCTTAAGAAGGATTTGTCCTCAAATCTAGATGGGGATGGAAGTTACTAACAAGAGTTAGTAGTATGACAACTCAAATCGATAGTGCGTTTGGAAGTCAGCCACGTTGGGAACAAATGAAAGGTCACGAGCCAAGTTAAATGTCGTTTGGTCAGCTTCATTAGGCTCTCAAACAAGCACATGCGCCAAGATAGGAAAGAGCTTGTGTAAGGCTCGCGAAACTTCCAGGTAGCAATCCAAAGCGCTCTAATCATCCTTCGGCCATGCATTGTTATAGTGTCACCATTCTCATGCACAAGATAAGGATCTTCAGAATGATGCTCATGGGAGCAAGAGAAATTCCAAATCGGGTTTGTCAAGGTGGTATGACTCGTCCCTGGTTGTTGCTGATTTGGCACAACTTGCCTATTTGGAGGTGAAACATTGAACCAATCGGGTTGCACTTCCCTAGAAGTACGAACCAGTGATGTTAGACCAACGTTCGGATCTTTATTGACACATTTGTGGGTATCACCCGACAAAAGTGGCAGCAATGAAGTGAGACGCACTCCATACGAATCATATGAATTTGTGCAAGTTGGAGTTGGTGAAGTAAGCTCGTGGTGACCAGCTTTTGGACATGTGAAGAAGCACGAACATGCTCCACTTTCAGCAGGAATAAGCACAAAATCGGGTTGCAAGTCCTTAACCATAGTTGGAAAATTTTGGACAGCGTTACAACCTACAAAAACAAAATAACCTTCAACTTGAAGCAATTCGGAAATCGGGTAAAGAACTAATGGTACATTATTAACTAGATGGTAAGAAGGTGTAGAGCAAGATGGAAATGAGAAAACTCCCTTTGACACTTCAATATTCCTTCTACCAATTGATTCAACTTGAGATGCCAGTGCTAGTCCTTTACACTTCTCTTTAACACCTACATGAGAGCGACAAGAGTTAGTGCTAGTATCATGCTCAAAATAAGGCAAAGGTGAGGAATAAACCATAGGTAGAGAACAAGCAGTAGAATCTGAAATTTCCCTTTTAAGACGAGCTCGAATCAATCCTCCAATGGTGTGGACAGGTTTGAGTTGACATGGTTCCATGAATTGAGACCAAAGAGATTTAGCTCCTAGAAGACAAACTCCATGGAAACTCGCAAAGTGTCCAAGTGACATGGGAATGGAACATGCCATGACCAACTCTACTTGACTTTGTTTAATCTGCACAAAAGAAGAGGTACTAAACAAAACACATGTTAGCTTGTTAGCAAACAACACGTCCAGACTTTCAACTTTTGCGAACATGGCCAACTCCTCCTCTTTACTCATCAATAAGGCCAAACTATTCTTGCCTTTTCCCACTCCATTTGTCTCGGACCATTGTCCATTCATTGCACTTGAGTTCGGATTATGTTCATGGCTTAGTTGCATCTCATTCATAGAGGGCTCTTCAATCGACGAGGGACTAGGATGAATATTTCCTTTGTTACCACCGGTCGACACATGATTAAGTTGCTCCAAGTGGGAATCCCATACTTGGCTAAGTCTTTCCATCATGTCATCAATCAATGCATTAGTCCGACTTCGGAATTTATCCTTTGATTCACGAAGCTTTGACTCAATTCGAGAATTCTCAAACTCCTCGTCTTGATTGTCAAGACACTTCTTAGATGCACCTCATTTGCTTGAAGTTGACCTCGATTTAGATGCTCTACGCAGACTTCTTTGGTCCTTCTCATACTCATCACAATCTTGTTTATACCTTTCATATACACACAAAGCACGGTGGCGTTGCATCTCCTCCCGGAGTGAATGATACCCATGTTGTGAACTGGATTGCATGGAACTAGAGTACTTGTGAGTAGGCATCTTGAGACCCCTCCTCTTGAGAGGCTCATTCTCCAAGAATTCTTGGTTGTATCGGTATGACGCAACTTCTCTAGGCATGAGTGCGTGACCTGCCAAAATGGTAAGCAAAGAAAAGGAGATTCCTCACGTCACACAAGCTCACGTGTATGTGCTCATCCCTCGTGTATCTCTCGAAGCGTTCTAATGGACTTACCAAATACCTTTACCTGTTGGATTAGGTAGTTGAGAAATGCTGCTCAAGTCCAACAACCGTTACCAACCTTTCCACAAGTGTAACCACAAGAATGTAGGAGAAAAAGTAGGAAAGTGTTCCTAAAATCTAGGAGAAAATATAGGAGCAAATGTAGGAGAAAATGTAGGAAAGTTTCCTAAAATCTAGGAAGAGAATATAGGAGATTTTCCTAAAGTGGATGAGAGAATATAGGAAAGGTCCTAAAAATGGATGAGAGAATTTGAGGAGAGTTTCCTAAAAAAATGGATGAGAGAATTTAGGAAAGTTTCCAACAAATGGATGAGAGAGTTTTAGGAAAATTTCCAAAAAAATGGATGAGAGAATTTAGGAAAGTTTCCAAAAAATGGATGAGAGAATTTAGGAAAATTTCCAAAAAATGGATGAGAGAATTTAGGAAAGTTTCCTAAAAATAGATGAGAGACTTTAGGAAAGTTTCCAAAAAAAAAAAATGGATAAGAGAGTTTGGGAAAGTTTCCTAAAAAGGTAGGAGAGAGAGTGTCCAAGTGAGTACAAAGAGTTATCCAAGTGCTTTACTTAGTTTCCTAATTGATTTTGGAAACAAGTTAGTTTTTTGGAAACCTTTTGAAAATCTTTTTCCTCTTGAACAACTTTTGGTAACCTTCTTGAAACAACTTTTGGTAATCTTCTTGAAACAACTTTTGGTAACCTTCTTGAAACAACTTTTGGTAACTTCCAAATTCTACTCCAAGAAAGATTGCACAAATCAGATTTGGTTCCCTATTCAAAACAATTCGGTTGCCCCTTTCTTTCCTTTCCTTTTTTTTTTTTTCTTGCCAACCGATTCCTCTTTTCTTTCTTTTTTGTTTTTGTTTTTGTTTTCTGTTTTTTTTTTTCTTGACTACAACTATCAACCACGACACAAAACAAGGAAGTCCACAAATAATAACTACCAAAAACTCCAAGATCTTTCAAGAACTTTCAAGGAAGTTGTCAGGAACTTCAGAAATTTCAAGATTGTGGTCAAGAATTCAAGAAACTCAAGATTATTGTAAGTTCTCTTCAAGATTCACAAAATTCCAACAAGTTTTGCCAAAATCCAGATTTGAAAACCAAGTAAACAAGTTGGATAACACAAACAACAAGGCAGCGGAAAGTACTAAGAATTCTACGACACAATTATGAAAAATATGGATATAACGAAAGATACCTCTACCAAAGCTCTGAAGCCAACTGATACGTTCCTCGATCAACACGTTTCGAGACACGTAGCACGTTTGCCCAAGGATCTAGCGAGGATGTCCAACGCTTGGAATTGCGGGGTCTAGAACCAAACGGACGACACGATATGATTCAAGACGGTGGACGACACTCCGATGAAGGTGAATACTCCAGGGGAATAGGTCGGTAGAACAATCTAGGACAGAACGCAAGACTGCTCAAAACCCTTGCCAAAGCAAGTAAAGGGGTCGAATCTCTCTCTCAAGAAGAATCGAAAATATGCAAAACTTTATTGATAAAACGTCTACCTAAAACCTTACAAAGCAAGCCTATTTATAGGCTAAAGTGACTGAAACCCTAAAGGCTAGGAAAAGGAAAAAGTCGGCCCATGTTTTTGGAACAAGATGGGCCGGCCCATGCTCTTACTTAATCATTAACTAATTGCTAACTAATTGATGGGGCCTAAGGCCTTAATCGCTTGGTGGCCCGCTTGACTCTTCGTGGACTTGGATCATGGTGTAAACGACTCGATTGTCTCTCTCCAAGCCCTCAATATCTTAGTGAACTCCATGTTGGTCTTGAACGTTCCTTGAATTGCTTAGCCCGTGCACATGTGACTGGGCCCAATGGTACTTGAACTGGGTCATTGGTGGGCCAAGGTCCGTGCACACATCAGTCCCCTCCTCTTAAGAAGGATTTGTCCTCAAATCTAGATGGGGATGGAAGTTACTAACAAGAGTTAGTAGTATGACAACTCAAATCGATAGTGCGTTTGGAAGTCAGCCACGTTGGGAACAAATGAAAGGTCACGAGCCAAGTTAAATGTCGTTTGGTCAGCTTCATTAGGCTCTCAAACAAGCACATGCGCCAAGATAGGCACCACAAATTTGAGATGCTAAGCTAATTTAAACAAGATCAAGAGTAAGAAATGGGGAAATCATCATCTTTACCTTGCTTAAGTGCTTACCAAGAGAAACCCTAGCTTCCCCTTCAAAATTTCACCAACACCTCACTAACTAAACACTCAAGGATAGCTTTAATCGGTTTAGTTTTCTTTCTTTCTCACTTGGTGGCTAGATTCAAGAAGAAATGGAGCAATTTTCCCTTGGTGTTTTTTCCTCTCTCCCTCTCGGCCAAGCAGCAGGAAAAATGAAGAAGAAATACAGCTCCAAGGTGATAAGAAGGTTGGGCAATTGGTCTTGGTCAAGACCCTTAATTGTGTGACACTTGTCACTACCAATTACCAAGCAAAATTTTCTTTTTCTTTCTTGCAATTTCAGCCCCAAAATTCGGTCAAGGCTAGCTGGAAATTAAGGAGATATTTTGCTCAAATATTAATGAGCTTGTATGGTAAGAAAGTAGTGGTCAAGTGGTGCGTTCAGTCGGTAGTGCACGGTTCACGTCGGTTCGCACCGTTTTTCCTTAAATCACACGTACTAGGGTTTTTTACTTCCTATTCACTAACTTTTTATCATTTCTTCTAATCACATATTATTTCTCACCCAAAAGTCACTCTTAATCACCAAATTTGATCCTCGCTCCGTACCGGATAATTTCACGACGGATACACGAAAAACCCTATTTCACTTCGAATTGAAATCGGAAAGGAAAACCCTAATTTCCTATGATCATTGGCACTTTTTCTAGGGTGATTAAGTAGCAATATGGTATAGAATAATAATTTCCAAATAATTTTCAAATAAAAGGAAATTTTCAAGAAATATGTAAGGAATTTGCAAGTCCTCACACTCTCTCCCCCTTAAGAAAATTTCGTCCTCGAAATTTTACCTTCAGTTGCCTCAGGCGAATCCGGAACTTGTCGATTGTCTAAAGCATAAACCTTTTCCGGTACACTAGTTCGTTTCCCTCTTTCATTCACTTGCGATTTAGCTCCATCCAGTTGCGGAGTATTGCTTTCACGTGACTGTCTCCTCGGACAGTTTCTAACTTGATGATCGCCACTTCCGCAGATTAAACATTTCCGTCCTTTTCTCCAACAATTGCTTTCGGCATGATTTGCCTTTCCACAGTATCCACAAACCACGTGAGAAGCCATCTTTTGACTTTCTTGAAAACTTTTCCCAGGTCCGATTTGGCTTTCTTTAGTAGACCTTTCATCTACCGCCCCTAATGTCCATGGTGGGCGGAGTAACGGGTTCACTTTCTGCACTTTAGGAGGTGTTATTGTTTCACTTAATTCCTCCACTACACCGCCTGATGTACCCCTTTTCCGGGTCTGGGAGGCTTTTATCTGTGCCTTTGCAGTCTCGATTCTTTGAGCTTTCTCAAGGGACTCCGTAAATGTGTTCTCACTTGTACCGCCGCTAATGCTTCCTGGATTTCCAAATTCAATCCCTGTATAAACCATCTTACTCTTCGCCGCTCTGTGGCCACCAATTCAGAAGCAAACTTGGATAGTCTTGTATATTTCGTTTCATATTCGGCCACACTTAGCGTTCCCTGGTGTAACCCAATAAACTCCTCCTCTCTCCTCTCTTAGATTAAAGGAGAGAGGTACTTCTCGTTAAATTTCCTTATGAAATTCGCCCATGTCCATACGGTCTGTTCTCTTTCCCACTTTGCTCTAATCACGTTCCACCATACTCGGGCCGGTCCCTCAAATTGGAACACTGCAAAGTTCACTTGCCTTTTCTCAGTGTAGTTTAGAGCTGTGAAGATGTTAACCATGGTTTCTACCCATTGTTCAGCTACGTCCGGATCGGGCCCTCCAAGGAATTTTGGAGGAGCAAACTTCTGGAACCTTTCAAGAGCCTTATCTTCTCCGATTTCAGGGTTCTGCGGTTGATTCACGGCCATTTGGCCTTGTTGATCCACCAGTCGTGCCAAAGTATTCGTCGTCTGTTGCATCGCCGTCGCCATTTGGTCTCCGATTTCTACCCTTGGTCCTTGCTCTTGTTCAACTCTGTTTTCCCTTTCTTCTCTTGGCTCCTGGGCTCGCTTAGTCCCACGGCCACGACCTCGTCCTTGACTACGTCTTCCCTCCATATATATTTTCCCCTCTCTTTACTCTTTTTTTTTAAAACAAAAAATAATTTAATGAATAAACGCAATAAGGTGACTAAAGTAACTAAAATTTAGGGCCCCAAATACCCAAATAAACATATACACACATAACACACCACATAAACATATCAAGGAAATAAATAATCAAATATACAGATACGTCTCAAGTCAGGCAGATATTCATATACACAGATACACAACTGACGGCATGTAGCGACAATATACGGGCGAATCAAAAGAAAAGGGATATATCGTCCCACACCCAGTTAGAATAACCCCGTCCGGTCTCTCACGTCACTTTCTATCCGACTCAATGTCCATTAACCTCTTATACTTATTCTAGCCAGACAAAGCCTGTTCATATTCCCAAAATACAAATCTCACGTACTTAGTACCGTCTCAACTCTGGAGTACTCAGGCACCAGAATCTGAAATAAGATAACTCACCTCTCGAGCTGGCCAGTCCCAAGAGTAAACTATCTACAATCGAAATTCCCACCTGACGTACCTATCTATGGTCCTCAGATGTCATAAGAACATTTAAGGCCTATAACAATTCACAATTCATAGCTTATGCTCGAACGAGCACTTAAATCCTTCATACCTATTCACTACTCAGTCCAGGCTCACTCCGCGCAGAGACCACGCGAAGCAGGCTCTGATACCACCTGTGACAGCCCCACCTCCCCATAAGGCGAACCAAAGGGTTCGGCGGACCGTCTGCCCAGCTCTCGCCAGGACTCAGTCACTCACTCAAGCAAATCAGAAATAAAACCACAAGAAAGAGCAAAACAAGGATCCAAAACTTAAAACAAAATTATATACATTGTTATCTCAGAAGGAAGTACATCCGTCGAATATACAAAGGTTCTCAATTCACCATACAACCATCCCGTGCCAAGCACTAGGGCGAGAACCAATACAAAACCAAAGAACTAGACCAAGCTAGTCTATACAGAGCTCTCGTCCTTGCTCGCCTTCCCCTGTTAAGGAAAACAAAACTAAGGGGATGAGCTAAAAGCTCAGTGAGGTTCCGAACACATAAGCAGCAATCCATCCAAAACATTAAATATAGAATTTCAATAATTCAAGTAACATTTACAATGGAAAGCGATAATAACACATACATTAAAAGGATACAGGCTCACAAGGAGCCATTTGTTTGTTCGTTCGTTCGTTCGTTCTCCTGACATTTCCCCTTATTCCTCCATTCACTTGAAAATGCATTTTTGTAAGTAAAACCCTCGTTCGTTCGTTCATTTCATTCACCCCCTTCCCAGACATTGGCCGGGCTCCACCAGACTTCAAGGTAATACTCGAGTATACCAAACGTTCACACCCAGGGTCACCATATCGCCCGACCGAGTCCGCTTCTGGCTCGAGTCGATCGGTAACGAAGGGCAGGGCCCAGTTTAGCCAAACGGCTTACATTCATGCGCAACTAGCATTTAGTCATTAATCATTGAAAATTTCACATTTATTTAGGTCAAGTGCGATAAAGTACACACTCGCCTAGAAAACTCGTTTTAACAATCATTGAAAGCACTTAACACATTATCAATCAATAATAACAAGCCAATAAGTCAAGGAAATATATCAAACAAGGAACACTCACCTATTTACGTAAAACAACGTGCAAATATCCTTCCGGATATTACCTCAGTCACCGAGAAAACCTAAGAGTAAATGAGAAAGAATATTACAGTCTATCTAGCACAAACAAGTAAGTGAAATCAAAGAAAAACCGGCAAATGATAAGGAAAACGTATAAAGACGCCTTTATAGTGAAAAGGGGAAAACTAACTCAAGCGGGTTATAAAATGTCCGGCGGAAAACACTTGGACCAAAGACAACTCGGACTCCAACGAGATAGGCTAAAAATATTGTTTTCGGAATCGTTTAGATAGTTCAAAATCAACTCATACCCAAGCAGCTAGTATAGAGACTAAACGTCATGATAAAATCATGTGAAAAGGAGGACAATACGACCTTACGTTCACACTTAAAACCTCACTTAAAAGTGGTTCACTTGTGGACGAGAAAACCCTAAATCATACCTCTATATTTTTGGGAAGGAGTAAGTAGCATTTGAAGTGTTAAACTAAAGAGGTATCCTGTTTTAAAATGGAAAGCCGGTCATGGTATTGGCCAAACAAAAGTATACAAGTTCAAATAGAAACTTAGCCCTCGAGCGAAAATTTGGGCAGCATGCCCTTTGTGTTTACCTAATTTTCCAGCCATTTTGGCTTCATTATTTTTCTCATTCAAGCCCAAGTTTATACACAACACAAATGCATTTCAATAGCCGTTCCATAGGCTCAAGACAATATAAGGACATAAATCAACTAATAACAAATGCGGAAATGAAGTTTACAAAAGACAGATTTGACGGGTTTTTGCGGAATGAAAACATCTGAGGCTACGCTTATCGGATTGGTGTGAAACTTATACCAGTTCGAAGCTAAGACGAAGTCCTACAACTTTCATGAAGATCACTTGGTCAAATTTCCAGTGTAACCTAATCAAATTCCCAATTCACCGAACCAGGTTCCAACTAATCGGCTAATTAACCATACTACATTTAAATGGCCATATCTCAGGCTACCAAAGTCCGTTTAAGGCGTTCTTTGAGGTGTTTAAAAGTTAAGACAGAGTACTAAAACTTTCATGTTTTGGCAAATAGCTAAATCAGCACGGATCATAGTGAATAAACACAGTCAATTGGATGAACTGTCCAAAACGGATCACTGGAAATATCCTAGGGCAGCGAGGGTATTTTGGTCTTTTCACAAGCTACGTTGCTCCGATTGAGCTGAAATTTTGTAGGCACTATAAAATATCATTCTCTACAACTTTCATGTTTTATGCTAAGCCTAATTCGGCCTCTAACCATACGAACTGGAACGGGGCAGAACAGGGTGAAATTTTTTCCAGAAATCTGGAATTTTTGGTTTCAATGGTAACTTTCTTCATTTCTTGCTTCACTTGCTACCAAAACGCCCTATATAATCTTGGATCCAACATATATTAACCATACATCAAGAATAGGCAGCAATCCATCAAACCCTAATTCATGTAACTAAAAGGAAAAACACCCAAAACATGATGACAACCATCATTCACCACAAATTTGAGATGCTAAGCCAATTTAAACAAGATCAAGAGTAAGAAATGGGGAAATCATCATCTTTACCTTGCTTAAGTGCTTACCAAGAGCAACCCTAGCTTCCCCTTCAAAATTTCACCAACACCTCACTAACTAAACACTCAAGGATAGCTTTAATCGGTTTAGTTTTCTTTCTTTCTCACTTGGTGGCTAGATTCAAGAAGAAATGGAGCAATTTTCCCTTGGTGTTTTTTCCTCTCTCCCTCTCGGCCAAGCAGCAGGAAAAATGAAGAAGAAATGCAGCTCCAAGGTGATAAGAAGGTTGGACAATTGGTCTTGGTCAAGACCCTTAATTGTGTGACACTTGTCACTACCAATTACCAAGCAAAATTTTCTTTTTCTTTCTTGCAATTTCAGCCCCAAAATTCGGTCAAGGCTAGCTGGAAATTAAGGAGATATTTTGCTCAAATATTAATGAGCTTGTATGGTAAGAAAGTAGTGGTCAAGTGGTGCGTTCAATCGATAGTGCACGATTCACGTCGCTTCGCACCGTTTTTCCTTAAATCACACGTACTAGGGTTTTTTACTTCCTATTCACTAAATTTTTATCATTTCTTCTAATCACATATTATTTCTCACCCAAAAGTCACTCTTAATAACCAAATTTGATCCTCGCTCCGTACCGGATAATTTCACGACGGATACACGAAAAACCCTATTTCACTTTGAATTGAAATCGGAAAGGAAAACCCTAATTTCCTATGATCATTGGCACTTTTTCTAGGGTGATTAAGTAGCAATATGGTATAGAATAATAATTTTCAAATAAAAGGAAATTTTCAAGAAATATGTAAGGAATTTGCAAGTCCTCACACTCTCTCCCCCTTAAGAAAATTTCGTCCTCGAAATTTTAACTTCAGTTGCCTCAGACGAATCCGGAACTTGTCGATTGTCTAAAGCATAAACCTTTTCTGGTACACTAGTTCGTTTCCCTCTTTCATTCACTTGTGATTTAGCTCCATCCAGTTGCGGAGTATTGCTTTCACGTGACTGTCTCCTCGGACAGTTTCTGACTTGATGATCGCCACTTCCGCAGATTAAACATTTCCGTCCTTTTCTCCAACAATTGCTTTCGGCATGATTTGTCTTTCCACAGTATCCACAAACCACGTGAGAAGCCATCTTTTGGCTTTCTTGAAAACTTTTCCCAGGTCCGATTTGGCTTTCTTTAGTAGACCTTTCATCTACCGCCCCTAATGTCCATGGTGGGCGGAGTAACGGGTTCACTTTCTGCACTTTAGGAGGTGTTATTGTTTCACTTAATTCCTCCACTACACTGCCCGATGTACCCCTTTTCCGGGTCTGGGAGGCTTTTATCTGTGCCTTTGCAGTCTCGATTCTTTGAGCTTTCTCATGGGCCTCCGTAAATGTGTTCTCACTTGTACCGCCGCTAATGCTTCCTGGATTTCCAAATTCAATCCCTGTATAAACCATCTTACTCTTCGCCGCTCTGTGGCCACCAATTCAGAAGCAAACTTGGATAGTCTTGTATATTTCGTTTCATATTCGGCCACACTTAGCGTTCCCTGGTGTAACCCAATAAACTCCTCCTCTCTCCTCTCTTAGATTAAAGGAGAGAGGTACTTCTCGTTAAATTTCCTTATGAAATTCGCCCATGTCCATACGGTCTGTTCTCTTTCCCACTTTGCTCTAATCACGTTCCACCATACTCGGGCCGGTCCCTCAAATTGGAACACTGCAAAGTTCACTTGCCTTTTCTCAGTGTAGTTTAGAGCTGTGAAGATGTTAACCATGGTTTCTACCCATTGTTCAGCTACGTCCGGATCGGGCCCTCCAAGGAATTTTGGAGGAGCAAACTTCTGGAACCTTTCAAGAGCCTTATCTTCTCCGATTTCAGGGTTCTGCGGTTGATTCACGGCCATTTGGCCTTGTTGATCCACCAGTCGTGCCAAAGTATTCGTCATCTGTTGCATCGCCGTCGCCATTTGGTCTCCGATTTCTACCCTTGGTCCTTGCTCTTGTTCAACTCTGTTTTCCCTTTCTTCTCTTGGCTCCTGGGCTCGCTTAGTCCCACGGCCACGACCTCGTCCTTGACTACGTCTTCCCTCCATATATATTTTCCCCTCTCTTTACTCTTTTTTTTTTAAAAAAAAATAATTTAATGAATAAACGCAATAAGGTGACCAAAGTAACTAAAATTTAGGGCCCCAAATACACAAATAAACATATACACACATAACACACCACATAAACATATCAAGGAAATAAATAATCAAATATACAGATACGTCTCAAGTCAGGCAGATATTCATATACACAGATACACAACTGACGGCATGTAGCGACAATATACGGGCGAATCAAAAGAAAAGGGATATATCGTCCCACACCCAGTTAGAATAACCCCGTCCGGTCTCTCACGTCACTTTCCATCCGACTCAATGTCCATTAACCTCTTATACTTATTCTAGCCAGACAAAGCCTGTTCATATTCCCAAAATACAAATCTCAAGTACTTAGTACCGTCTCAACTCTGGAGTACTCAGGCACCAGAATCTGAAATAAGATAACTCACCTCTCGAGCTGGCCAGTCCCAAGAGTAAACTATCTACAATCGAAATTCCCACCTGACGTACCTATCTATGGTCCTCAGATGTCATAAGAACATTTAAGGCCTATAACAATTCACAATTCATAGCTTATGCTCGAACGAGCACTTAAATCCTTCATACCTATTCACTACTCAGTCCAGGCTCACTCCGCGCAGAGACCACGCGAAGCAGGCTCTGATACCACCTGTGACAGCCCCACCTCCCCTAAGGCGAACCAAAGGGTTCGGCGGACCGTCTGCCCAGCTCTCGCCAGGACTCAGTCACTCACTCAAGCAAATCAGAAATAAAACCACAAGAAAGAGCAAAACAAGGATCCAAAACTTAAAACAAAATTATATACATTGTTATCTCAGAAGGAAGTACATCCGTCGAATATACAAAGGTTCTCAATTCACCATACAACCATCCCGTGCCAAGCACTAGGGCGAGAACCAATACAAAACCAAAGAACTAGACCAAACTAGTCTATACAGAGCTCTCGTCCTTGCTCGCCTTCCCCTGTTAAGGAAAACAAAACTAAGGGGATGAGCTAAAAGCTCAGTGAGGTTCCGAACACATAAGCAGCAATCCATCCAAAACATTAAATATAGAATTTCAATAATTCAAGTAACATTTACAATGGAAAGCGATAATAACACATACATTAAAAGGATACAGGCTCACAAGGAGCCATTTGTTTGTTTGTTCGTTCGTTCGTTCTCCTGACATTTCCCCTTATTCCTCCATTCACTTGAAAATGCATTTTTGTAAGTAAAACCCTCGTTCGTTCGTTCATTTCATTCACCCCCTTCCCAGACATTGGCCGGGCTCCACCAGACTTCAAGGTAATACTCGAGTATACCAAACGTTCACACCCAGGGTCACCATATCGCCCGACCGAGTCCGCTTCTGGCTCGAGTCGATCGGTAACGAAGGGCAGGGCCCAGTTTAGCCAAACGGCTTACATTCATGCGCAACTAGCATTTAGTCATTAATCATTGAAAATTTCACATTTATTTAGGTCAAGTGCGATAAAGTACACACTCGCCTAGAAAACTCGTTTTAACAATCATTGAAAGCACTTAACACATTATCAATCAATAATAACAAGCCAATAAGTCAAGGAAATATATCAAACAAGGAACACTCACCTATTTACGTAAAACAACGTGCAAATATCCTTCCGGATATTACCTCAGTCACCGAGAAAACCTAAGAGTAAATGAGAAAGAATATTACAGTCTATCTAGCACAAACAAGTAAGTGAAATCAAAGAAAAACCGGCAAATGATAAGGAAAACGTATAAAGACGCCTTTATAGTGAAAAGGGGAAAACTAACTCAAGCGGGTTATAAAATGTCCGGCGGAAAACACTTGGACCAAAGACAACTCGGACTCCAACGAGATAGGCTAAAAATATTGTTTTCGGAATCGTTTAGATAGTTCAAAATCAACTCATACCCAAGCAGCTAGTATAGAGACTAAACGTCATGATAAAATCATGTGAAAAGGAGGACAATACGACCTTACGTTCACACTTAAAACCTCACTTAAAAGTGGTTCACTTGTGGACGAGAAAACCCTAAATCATACCTCTATATTTTTGGGAAGGAGTAAGTAGCATTTGAAGTGTTAAACTAAAGAGGTATCCTGTTTTAAAATGGAAAGCCGGTCATGGTATTGGCCAAACAAAAGTATACAAGTTCAAATAGAAACTTAGCCCTCGAGCGAAAATTTGGGCAGCATGCCCTTTGTGTTTACCTAATTTTCCAGCCATTTTGGCTTCATTATTTTTCTCATTCAAGCCCAAGTTTATACACAACACAAATGCATTTCAATAGCCGTTCCATAGGCTCAAGACAATATAAGGACATAAATCAACTAATAACAAATGCGGAAATGAAGTTTACAAAAGACAGATTTGACGGGTTTTTGCGGAATGAAAACATCTGAGGCTACGCTTATCGGATTGGTGTGAAACTTATACCAGTTCGAAGCTAAGACGAAGTCCTACAACTTTCATGAAGATCACTTGGTCAAATTTCCAGTGTAACCTAATCAAATTCCCAATTCACCGAACCAGGTTCCAACTAATCGGCTAATTAACCATACTACATTTAAATGGCCATATCTCAGGCTACCAAAGTCCGTTTAAGGCGTTCTTTGAGGTGTTTAAAAGTTAAGACAGAGTACTAAAACTTTCATGTTTTGGCAAATAGCTAAATCAGCACGGATCATAGTGAATAAACACAGTCAATTGGATGAACTGTCCAAAACGGATCACTGGAAATATCCTAGGGCAGCGAGGGTATTTTGGTCTTTTCACAAGCTACGTTGCTCCGATTGAGCTGAAATTTTGTAGGCACTATAAAATATCATTCTCTACAACTTTCATGTTTTATGCTAAGCCTAATTCGGCCTCTAACCATACGAACTGGAACGGGGCAGAACAGGGTGAAATTTTTTCCAGAAATCTGGAATTTTTGGTTTCAATGGTAACTTTCTTCATTTCTTGCTTCACTTGCTACCAAAACGCCCTATATAATCTTGGATCCAACATATATTAACCATACATCAAGAATAGGCAGCAATCCATCAAACCCTAATTCATGTAACTAAAAGGAAAAACACCCAAAACATGATAACAACCATCATTCACCACAAATTTGAGATGCTAAGCTAATTTAAACAAGATCAAGAGTAAGAAATGGGGAAATCATCATCTTTACCTTGCTTAAGTGCTTACCAAGAGCAACCCTAGCTTCCCCTTCAAAATTTCACCAACACCTCACTAACTAAACACTCAAGGATAGCTTTAATCGGTTTAGTTTTCTTTCTTTCTCACTTGGTGGCTAGATTCAAGAAGAAATGGAGCAATTTTCCCTTGGTGTTTTTTCCTCTCTCCCTCTCGGCCAAGCAGCAGGAAAAATGAAGAAGAAATGCAGCTCCAAGGTGATAAGAAGGTTGGACAATTGGTCTTGGTCAAGACCCTTAATTGTGTGACACTTGTCACTACCAATTACCAAGCAAAATTTTCTTTTTCTTTCTTGCAATTTCAGCCCCAAAATTCGGTCAAGGCTAGCTGGAAATTAAGGAGATATTTTGCTCAAATATTAATGAGCTTGTATGGTAAGAAAGTAGTGGTCAAGTGGTGCGTTCAATCGATAGTGCACGATTCACGTCGCTTCGCACCGTTTTTCCTTAAATCACACGTACTAGGGTTTTTTACTTCCTATTCACTAAATTTTTATCATTTCTTCTAATCACATATTATTTCTCACCCAAAAGTCACTCTTAAAAACCAAATTTGATCCTCGCTCCGTACCGGATAATTTCACGACGGATACACGAAAAACCCTATTTCACTTCGAATTGAAATCGGAAAGGAAAACCCTAATTTCCTATGATCATTGGCACTTTTTCTAGGGTGATTAAGTAGCAATATGGTATAGAATAATAATTTTCAAATAAAAGGAAATTTTCAAGAAATATGTAAGGAATTTGCAAGTCCTCACACTCTCTCCCCCTTAAGAAAATTTCGTCCTCGAAATTTTAACTTCAGTTGCCTCAGACGAATCCGGAACTTGTCGATTGTCTAAAGCATAAACCTTTTCTGGTACACTAGTTCGTTTCCCTCTTTCATTCACTTGTGATTTAGCTCCATCCAGTTGCGGAGTATTGCTTTCACGTGACTGTCTCCTTGGACAGTTTCTGACTTGATGATCGCCACTTCCGCAGATTAAACATTTCCGTCCTTTTCTCCAACAATTGCTTTCGGCATGATTTGCCTTTCCACAGTATCCACAAACCACGTGAGAAGCCATCTTTTGGCTTTCTTGAAAACTTTTCCCAGGTCCGATTTGGCTTTCTTTAGTAGACCTTTCATCTACCGCCCCTAATGTCCATGGTGGGCGGAGTAACGGGTTCACTTTCTGCACTTTAGGAGGTGTTATTGTTTCACTTAATTCCTCCACTACACTGCCCGATGTACCCCTTTTCCGGGTCTGGGAGGCTTTTATCTGTGCCTTTGCAGTCTCGATTCTTTGAGCTTTCTCAAGGGCCTCCGTAAACGTGTTCTCACTTGTACCGCCGCTAATGCTTCTTGGATTTCCAAATTCAATCTCTGTATAAACTATCTTACTCTTCGCCGCTCTGTGGCCACCAATTCAGAAGCAAACTTGGATAGTCTTGTATATTTCGTTTCATATTCGGCCACACTTAGCGTTCCCTGGCGTAACCCAATAAACTCCTCCTCTCTCCTCTCTTAGATTAAAGGAGAGAGGTACTTCTCGTTAAATTTCCTTATGAAATTCGCCCATGTCAATACGGTCTGTTCTCTTTCCCACTTTGCTCTAATCACGTTCCACCATACTCGGGCCGGTCCCTCAAATTGGAACACTGCAAAGTTCACTTGCCTTTTCTCAGTGTAGTTTAGAGCTGTGAAGATGTTAACCATGGTTTCTACCCATTGTTCGGCTACGTCCGGATCGGGCCCTCCAAGGAATTTTGGAGGAGCAAACTTCTGGAACCTTTCAAGAGCCTTGTCTTCTCCGATTTCAGGGTTCTGCGGTTGATTCACGGCCATTTGGCCTTGTTGATCCACCAGTCGTGCCAAAGTATTCGTCATCTATTGCATCGCCGTCGCCATTTGGTCTCCGATTTCTACCCTTGGTCCTTGCTCTTGTTCAACTCTGTTTTCCCTTTCTTCTCTTGGCTCCTGGGCTCGCTTAGTCCCACGGCCACGACCTCGTCCTTGACTACGTCTTCCCTCCATATATATTTTCCCCTCTCTTTACTCTTTTTTTTTTAAAAAAAAAATAATTTAATGAATAAACGCAATAAGGTGACTAAAGTAACTAAAATTTAGGGCCCCAAATACCCAAATAAACATATACACACATAACACACCACATAAACATATCAAGGAAATAAATAATCAAATATACAGATACGTCTCAAGTCAGGCAGATATTCATATACACAGATACACAACTGACGGCATGTAGCGACAATATACGGGCGAATCAAAAGAAAAGGGATATATCGTCCCACACCCAGTTAGAATAACCCCGTCCGGTCTCTCACGTCACTTTCCATCCGACTCAATGTCCATTAACCTCTTATACTTATTCTAGCCAGACAAAGCCTGTTCATATTCCCAAAATACAAATCTCAAGTACTTAGTACCGTCTCAACTCTGGAGTACTCAGGCACCAGAATCTGAAATAAGATAACTCACCTCTCGAGCTGGCCAGTCCCAAGAGTAAACTATCTACAATCGAAATTCCCACCTGACGTACCTATCTATGGTCCTCAGATGTCATAAGAACATTTAAGGCCTATAACAATTCACAATTCATAGCTTATGCTCGAACGAGCACTTAAATCCTTCATACCTATTCACTACTCAGTCCAGGCTCACTCCGCGCAGAGACCACGCGAAGCAGGCTCTGATACCACCTGTTACAGCCCCACCTCCCCTAAGGCGAACCAAAGGGTTCGGCGGACCGTCTGCCCAGCTCTCGCCAGGACTCAGTCACTCACTCAAGCAAATCAGAAATAAAACCACAAGAAAGAGCAAAACAAGGATCCAAAACTTAAAACAAAATTATATACATTGTTATCTCAGAAGGAAGTACATCCGTCGAATATACAAAGGTTCTCAATTCACCATACAACCATCCCGTGCCAAGCACTAGGGCGAGAACCAATACAAAACCAAAGAACTAGACCAAACTAGTCTATACAGAGCTCTCGTCCTTGCTCGCCTTCCCCTGTTAAGGAAAACAAAACTAAGGGGATGAGCTAAAAGCTCAGTGAGGTTCCGAACACATAAGCAGCAATCCATCCAAAACATTAAATATAGAATTTCAATAATTCAAGTAACATTTACAATGGAAAGCGATAATAACACATACATTAAAAGGATACAGGCTCACAAGGAGCCATTTGTTTGTTCGTTCGTTCGTTCGTTCTCCTGACATTTCCCCTTATTCCTCCATTCACTTGAAAATGCATTTTTGTAAGTAAAACCCTCGTTCGTTCGTTCATTTCATTCACCCCCTTCCCAGACATTGGCCGGGCTCCACCAGACTTCAAGGTAATACTCGAGTATACCAAACGTTCACACCCAGGGTCACCATATCGCCCGACCGAGTCCGCTTCTGGCTCGAGTCGATCGGTAACGAAGGGCAGGGCCCAGTTTAGCCAAACGGCTTACATTCATGCGCAACTAGCATTTAGTCATTAATCATTGAAAATTTCACATTTATTTAGGTCAAGTGCAATAAAGTACACACTCGCCTAGAAAACTCGTTTTAACAATCATTGAAAGCACTTAACACATTATCAATCAATAATAACAAGCCAATAAGTCAAGGAAATATAACAAACAAGGAACACTCACCTATTTACGTAAAACAACGTGCAAATATCCTTCCGGATATTACCTCAGTCACCGAGAAAACCTAAGAGTAAATGAGAAAGAATATTACAGTCTATCTAGCACAAACAAGTAAGTGAAATCAAAGAAAAACCGGCAAATGATAAGGAAAACGTATAAAGACGCCTTTATAGTGAAAAGGGGAAAACTAACTCAAGCGGGTTATAAAATGTCCGGCGGAAAACACTTGGACCAAAGACAACTCGGACTCCAACGAGATAGGCTAAAAATATTGTTTTCGGAATCGTTTAGATAGTTCAAAATCAACTCATACCCAAGCAGCTAGTATAGAGACTAAACGTCATGATAAAATCATGTGAAAAGGAGGACAATACGACCTTACGTTCACACTTAAAACCTCACTTAAAAGTGGTTCACTTGTGGACGAGAAAACCCTAAATCATACCTCTATATTTTTGGGAAGGA
The DNA here is from genome assembly GCF_036785885.1 of Coffea arabica. Taxonomy (NCBI): domain Eukaryota; kingdom Viridiplantae; phylum Streptophyta; class Magnoliopsida; order Gentianales; family Rubiaceae; genus Coffea; species Coffea arabica. Next base: position 21,587,202 of record NC_092311.1, on the reverse strand, counting down.
GTAAGTAGCATTTGAAGTGTTAAACTAAAGAGGTATCCTGTTTTAAAATGGAAAGCCGGTCATGGTATTGGCCAAACAAAAGTATACAAGTTCAAATAGAAACTTAGCCCTCGAGCGAAAATTTGGGCAGCATGCCCTTTGTGTTTACCTAATTTTCCAGCCATTTTGGCTTCATTATTTTTCTCATTCAAGCCCAAGTTTATACACAACACAAATGCATTTCAATAGCCGTTCCATAGGCTCAAGACAATATAAGGACATAAATCAACTAATAACAAATGCGGAAATGAAGTTTACAAAAGACAGATTTGACGGGTTTTTGCGGAATGAAAACATCTGAGGCTACGCTTATCGGATTGGTGTGAAACTTATACCAGTTCGAAGCTAAGACGAAGTCCTACAACTTTCATGAAGATCACTTGGTCAAATTTCCAGTGTAACCTAATCAAATTCCCAATTCACCGAACCAGGTTCCAACTAATCGGCTAATTAACCATACTACATTTAAATGGCCATATCTCAGGCTACCAAAGTCCGTTTAAGGCGTTCTTTGAGGTGTTTAAAAGTTAAGACAGAGTACTAAAACTTTCATGTTTTGGCAAATAGCTAAATCAGCACGGATCATAGTGAATAAACACAGTCAATTGGATGAACTGTCCAAAACGGATCACTGGAAATATCCTAGGGCAGCGAGGGTATTTTGGTCTTTTCACAAGCTACGTTGCTCCGATTGAGCTGAAATTTTGTAGGCACTATAAAATATCATTCTCTACAACTTTCATGTTTTATGCTAAGCCTAATTCGGCCTCTAACCATACGAACTGGAACGGGGCAGAACAGGGTGAAATTTTTTCCAGAAATCTGGAATTTTTGGTTTCAATGGTAACTTTCTTCATTTCTTGCTTCACTTGCTACCAAAACGCCCTATATAATCTTGGATCCAACATATATTAACCATACATCAAGAATAGGCAGCAATCCATCAAACCCTAATTCATGTAACTAAAAGGAAAAACACCCAAAACATGATAACAACCATCATTCACCACAAATTTGAGATGCTAAGCTAATTTAAACAAGATCAAGAGTAAGAAATGGGGAAATCATCATCTTTACCTTGCTTAAGTGCTTACCAAGAGCAACCCTAGCTTCCCCTTCAAAATTTCACCAACACCTCACTAACTAAACACTCAAGGATAGCTTTAATCGGTTTAGTTTTCTTTCTTTCTCACTTGGTGGCTAGATTCAAGAAGAAATGGAGCAATTTTCCCTTGGTGTTTTTTCCTCTCTCCCTCTCGGCCAAGCAGCAGGAAAAATGAAGAAGAAATGCAGCTCCAAGGTGATAAGAAGGTTGGACAATTGGTCTTGGTCAAGACCCTTAATTGTGTGACACTTGTCACTACCAATTACCAAGCAAAATTTTCTTTTTCTTTCTTGCAATTTCAGCCCCAAAATTCGGTCAAGGCTAGCTGGAAATTAAGGAGATATTTTGCTCAAATATTAATGAGCTTGTATGGTAAGAAAGTAGTGGTCAAGTGGTGCGTTCAATCGATAGTGCACGATTCACGTCGCTTCGCACCGTTTTTCCTTAAATCACACGTACTAGGGTTTTTTACTTCCTATTCACTAAATTTTTATCATTTCTTCTAATCACATATTATTTCTCACCCAAAAGTCACTCTTAAAAACCAAATTTGATCCTCGCTCCGTACCGGATAATTTCACGACGGATACACGAAAAACCCTATTTCACTTCGAATTGAAATCGGAAAGGAAAACCCTAATTTCCTATGATCATTGGCACTTTTTCTAGGGTGATTAAGTAGCAATATGGTATAGAATAATAATTTTCAAATAAAAGGAAATTTTCAAGAAATATGTAAGGAATTTGCAAGTCCTCACACTCTCTCCCCCTTAAGAAAATTTCGTCCTCGAAATTTTAACTTCAGTTGCCTCAGACGAATCCGGAACTTGTCGATTGTCTAAAGCATAAACCTTTTCTGGTACACTAGTTCGTTTCCCTCTTTCATTCACTTGTGATTTAGCTCCATCCAGTTGCGGAGTATTGCTTTCACGTGACTGTCTCCTTGGACAGTTTCTGACTTGATGATCGCCACTTCCGCAGATTAAACATTTCCGTCCTTTTCTCCAACAATTGCTTTCGGCATGATTTGCCTTTCCACAGTATCCACAAACCACGTGAGAAGCCATCTTTTGGCTTTCTTGAAAACTTTTCCCAGGTCCGATTTGGCTTTCTTTAGTAGACCTTTCATCTACCGCCCCTAATGTCCATGGTGGGCGGAGTAACGGGTTCACTTTCTGCACTTTAGGAGGTGTTATTGTTTCACTTAATTCCTCCACTACACTGCCCGATGTACCCCTTTTCCGGGTCTGGGAGGCTTTTATCTGTGCCTTTGCAGTCTCGATTCTTTGAGCTTTCTCAAGGGCCTCCGTAAACGTGTTCTCACTTGTACCGCCGCTAATGCTTCTTGGATTTCCAAATTCAATCTCTGTATAAACCATCTTACTCTTCGCCGCTCTGTGGCCACCAATTCAGAAGCAAACTTGGATAGTCTTGTATATTTCGTTTCATATTCGGCCACACTTAGCGTTCCCTGGCGTAACCCAATAAACTCCTCCTCTCTCCTCTCTTAGATTAAAGGAGAGAGGTACTTCTCGTTAAATTTCCTTATGAAATTCGCCCATGTCAATACGGTCTGTTCTCTTTCCCACTTTGCTCTAATCACGTTCCACCATACTCGGGCCGGTCCCTCAAATTGGAACACTGCAAAGTTCACTTGCCTTTTCTCAGTGTAGTTTAGAGCTGTGAAGATGTTAACCATGGTTTCTACCCATTGTTCGGCTACGTCCGGATCGGGCCCTCCAAGGAATTTTGGAGGAGCAAACTTCTGGAACCTTTCAAGAGCCTTGTCTTCTCCGATTTCAGGGTTCTGCGGTTGATTCACGGCCATTTGGCCTTGTTGATCCACCAGTCGTGCCAAAGTATTCGTCATCTATTGCATCGCCGTCGCCATTTGGTCTCCGATTTCTACCCTTGGTCCTTGCTCTTGTTCAACTCTGTTTTCCCTTTCTTCTCTTGGCTCCTGGGCTCGCTTAGTCCCACGGCCACGACCTCGTCCTTGACTACGTCTTCCCTCCATATATATTTTCCCCTCTCTTTACTCTTTTTTTTTAAAAAAAAAATAATTTAATGAATAAACGCAATAAGGTGACTAAAGTAACTAAAATTTAGGGCCCCAAATACCCAAATAAACATATACACACATAACACACCACATAAACATATCAAGGAAATAAATAATCAAATATACAGATACGTCTCAAGTCAGGCAGATATTCATATACACAGATACACAACTGACGGCATGTAGCGACAATATACGGGCGAATCAAAAGAAAAGGGATATATCGTCCCACACCCAGTTAGAATAACCCCGTCCGGTCTCTCACGTCACTTTCCATCCGACTCAATGTCCATTAACCTCTTATACTTATTCTAGCCAGACAAAGCCTGTTCATATTCCCAAAATACAAATCTCAAGTACTTAGTACCGTCTCAACTCTGGAGTACTCAGGCACCAGAATCTGAAATAAGATAACTCACCTCTCGAGCTGGCCAGTCCCAAGAGTAAACTATCTACAATCGAAATTCCCACCTGACGTACCTATCTATGGTCCTCAGATGTCATAAGAACATTTAAGGCCTATAACAATTCACAATTCATAGCTTATGCTCGAACGAGCACTTAAATCCTTCATACCTATTCACTACTCAGTCCAGGCTCACTCCGCGCAGAGACCACGCGAAGCAGGCTCTGATACCACCTGTTACAGCCCCACCTCCCCTAAGGCGAACCAAAGGGTTCGGCGGACCGTCTGCCCAGCTCTCGCCAGGACTCAGTCACTCACTCAAGCAAATCAGAAATAAAACCACAAGAAAGAGCAAAACAAGGATCCAAAACTTAAAACAAAATTATATACATTGTTATCTCAGAAGGAAGTACATCCGTCGAATATACAAAGGTTCTCAATTCACCATACAACCATCCCGTGCCAAGCACTAGGGCGAGAACCAATACAAAACCAAAGAACTAGACCAAACTAGTCTATACAGAGCTCTCGTCCTTGCTCGCCTTCCCCTGTTAAGGAAAACAAAACTAAGGGGATGAGCTAAAAGCTCAGTGAGGTTCCGAACACATAAGCAGCAATCCATCCAAAACATTAAATATAGAATTTCAATAATTCAAGTAACATTTACAATGGAAAGCGATAATAACACATACATTAAAAGGATACAGGCTCACAAGGAGCCATTTGTTTGTTCGTTCGTTCGTTCGTTCTCCTGACATTTCCCCTTATTCCTCCATTCACTTGAAAATGCATTTTTGTAAGTAAAACCCTCGTTCGTTCGTTCATTTCATTCACCCCCTTCCCAGACATTGGCCGGGCTCCACCAGACTTCAAGGTAATACTCGAGTATACCAAACGTTCACACCCAGGGTCACCATATCGCCCGACCGAGTCCGCTTCTGGCTCGAGTCGATCGGTAACGAAGGGCAGGGCCCAGTTTAGCCAAACGGCTTACATTCATGCGCAACTAGCATTTAGTCATTAATCATTGAAAATTTCACATTTATTTAGGTCAAGTGCAATAAAGTACACACTCGCCTAGAAAACTCGTTTTAACAATCATTGAAAGCACTTAACACATTATCAATCAATAATAACAAGCCAATAAGTCAAGGAAATATAACAAACAAGGAACACTCACCTATTTACGTAAAACAACGTGCAAATATCCTTCCGGATATTACCTCAGTCACCGAGAAAACCTAAGAGTAAATGAGAAAGAATATTACAGTCTATCTAGCACAAACAAGTAAGTGAAATCAAAGAAAAACCGGCAAATGATAAGGAAAACGTATAAAGACGCCTTTATAGTGAAAAGGGGAAAACTAACTCAAGCGGGTTATAAAATGTCCGGCGGAAAACACTTGGACCAAAGACAACTCGGACTCCAACGAGATAGGCTAAAAATATTGTTTTCGGAATCGTTTAGATAGTTCAAAATCAACTCATACCCAAGCAGCTAGTATAGAGACTAAACGTCATGATAAAATCATGTGAAAAGGAGGACAATACGACCTTACGTTCACACTTAAAACCTCACTTAAAAGTGGTTCACTTGTGGACGAGAAAACCCTAAATCATACCTCTATATTTTTGGGAAGGAGTAAGTAGCATTTGAAGTGTTAAACTAAAGAGGTATCCTGTTTTAAAATGGAAAGCCGGTCATGGTATTGGCCAAACAAAAGTATACAAGTTCAAATAGAAACTTAGCCCTCGAGCGAAAATTTGGGCAGCATGCCCTTTGTGTTTACCTAATTTTCCAGCCATTTTGGCTTCATTATTTTTCTCATTCAAGCCCAAGTTTATACACAACACAAATGCATTTCAATAGCCGTTCCATAGGCTCAAGACAATATAAGGACATAAATCAACTAATAACAAATGCGGAAATGAAGTTTACAAAAGACAGATTTGACGGGTTTTTGCGGAATGAAAACATCTGAGGCTACGCTTATCGGATTGGTGTGAAACTTATACCAGTTCGAAGCTAAGACGAAGTCCTACAACTTTCATGAAGATCACTTGGTCAAATTTCCAGTGTAACCTAATCAAATTCCCAATTCACCGAACCAGGTTCCAACTAATCGGCTAATTAACCATACTACATTTAAATGGCCATATCTCAGGCTACCAAAGTCCGTTTAAGGCGTTCTTTGAGGTGTTTAAAAGTTAAGACAGAGTACTAAAACTTTCATGTTTTGGCAAATAGCTAAATCAGCACGGATCATAGTGAATAAACACAGTCAATTGGATGAACTGTCCAAAACGGATCACTGGAAATATCCTAGGGCAGCGAGGGTATTTTGGTCTTTTCACAAGCTACGTTGCTCCGATTGAGCTGAAATTTTGTAGGCACTATAAAATATCATTCTCTACAACTTTCATGTTTTATGCTAAGCCTAATTCGGCCTCTAACCATACGAACTGGAACGGGGCAGAACAGGGTGAAATTTTTTCCAGAAATCTGGAATTTTTGGTTTCAATGGTAACTTTCTTCATTTCTTGCTTCACTTGCTACCAAAACGCCCTATATAATCTTGGATCCAACATATATTAACCATACATCAAGAATAGGCAGCAATCCATCAAACCCTAATTCATGTAACTAAAAGGAAAAACACCCAAAACATGATAACAACCATCATTCACCACAAATTTGAGATGCTAAGCTAATTTAAACAAGATCAAGAGTAAGAAATGGGGAAATCATCATCTTTACCTTGCTTAAGTGCTTACCAAGAGCAACCCTAGCTTCCCCTTCAAAATTTCACCAACACCTCACTAACTAAACACTCAAGGATAGCTTTAATCGGTTTAGTTTTCTTTCTTTCTCACTTGGTGGCTAGATTCAAGAAGAAATGGAGCAATTTTCCCTTGGTGTTTTTTCCTCTCTCCCTCTCGGCCAAGCAGCAGGAAAAATGAAGAAGAAATGCAGCTCCAAGGTGATAAGAAGGTTGGACAATTGGTCTTGGTCAAGACCCTTAATTGTGTGACACTTGTCACTACCAATTACCAAGCAAAATTTTCTTTTTCTTTCTTGCAATTTCAGCCCCAAAATTCGGTCAAGGCTAGCTGGAAATTAAGGAGATATTTTGCTCAAATATTAATGAGCTTGTATGGTAAGAAAGTAGTGGTCAAGTGGTGCGTTCAATCGATAGTGCACGATTCACGTCGCTTCGCACCGTTTTTCCTTAAATCACACGTACTAGGGTTTTTTACTTCCTATTCACTAAATTTTTATCATTTCTTCTAATCACATATTATTTCTCACCCAAAAGTCACTCTTAAAAACCAAATTTGATCCTCGCTCCGTACCGGATAATTTCACGACGGATACACGAAAAACCCTATTTCACTTCGAATTGAAATCGGAAAGGAAAACCCTAATTTCCTATGATCATTGGCACTTTTTCTAGGGTGATTAAGTAGCAATATGGTATAGAATAATAATTTTCAAATAAAAGGAAATTTTCAAGAAATATGTAAGGAATTTGCAAGTCCTCACACTCTCTCCCCCTTAAGAAAATTTCGTCCTCGAAATTTTAACTTCAGTTGCCTCAGACGAATCCGGAACTTGTCGATTGTCTAAAGCATAAACCTTTTCTGGTACACTAGTTCGTTTCCCTCTTTCATTCACTTGTGATTTAGCTCCATCCAGTTGCGGAGTATTGCTTTCACGTGACTGTCTCCTTGGACAGTTTCTGACTTGATGATCGCCACTTCCGCAGATTAAACATTTCCGTCCTTTTCTCCAACAATTGCTTTCGGCATGATTTGCCTTTCCACAGTATCCACAAACCACGTGAGAAGCCATCTTTTGGCTTTCTTGAAAACTTTTCCCAGGTCCGATTTGGCTTTCTTTAGTAGACCTTTCATCTACCGCCCCTAATGTCCATGGTGGGCGGAGTAACGGGTTCACTTTCTGCACTTTAGGAGGTGTTATTGTTTCACTTAATTCCTCCACTACACTGCCCGATGTACCCCTTTTCCGGGTCTGGGAGGCTTTTATCTGTGCCTTTGCAGTCTCGATTCTTTGAGCTTTCTCAAGGGCCTCCGTAAACGTGTTCTCACTTGTACCGCCGCTAATGCTTCTTGGATTTCCAAATTCAATCTCTGTATAAACCATCTTACTCTTCGCCGCTCTGTGGCCACCAATTCAGAAGCAAACTTGGATAGTCTTGTATATTTCGTTTCATATTCGGCCACACTTAGCGTTCCCTGGCGTAACCCAATAAACTCCTCCTCTCTCCTCTCTTAGATTAAAGGAGAGAGGTACTTCTCGTTAAATTTCCTTATGAAATTCGCCCATGTCAATACGGTCTGTTCTCTTTCCCACTTTGCTCTAATCACGTTCCACCATACTCGGGCCGGTCCCTCAAATTGGAACACTGCAAAGTTCACTTGCCTTTTCTCAGTGTAGTTTAGAGCTGTGAAGATGTTAACCATGGTTTCTACCCATTGTTCGGCTACGTCCGGATCGGGCCCTCCAAGGAATTTTGGAGGAGCAAACTTCTGGAACCTTTCAAGAGCCTTGTCTTCTCCGATTTCAGGGTTCTGCGGTTGATTCACGGCCATTTGGCCTTGTTGATCCACCAGTCGTGCCAAAGTATTCGTCATCTATTGCATCGCCGTCGCCATTTGGTCTCCGATTTCTACCCTTGGTCCTTGCTCTTGTTCAACTCTGTTTTCCCTTTCTTCTCTTGGCTCCTGGGCTCGCTTAGTCCCACGGCCACGACCTCGTCCTTGACTACGTCTTCCCTCCATATATATTTTCCCCTCTCTTTACTCTTTTTTTTTTAAAAAAAAAATAATTTAATGAATAAACGCAATAAGGTGACTAAAGTAACTAAAATTTAGGGCCCCAAATACCCAAATAAACATATACACACATAACACACCACATAAACATATCAAGGAAATAAATAATCAAATATACAGATACGTCTCAAGTCAGGCAGATATTCATATACACAGATACACAACTGACGGCATGTAGCGACAATATACGGGCGAATCAAAAGAAAAGGGATATATCGTCCCACACCCAGTTAGAATAACCCCGTCCGGTCTCTCACGTCACTTTCCATCCGACTCAATGTCCATTAACCTCTTATACTTATTCTAGCCAGACAAAGCCTGTTCATATTCCCAAAATACAAATCTCAAGTACTTAGTACCGTCTCAACTCTGGAGTACTCAGGCACCAGAATCTGAAATAAGATAACTCACCTCTCGAGCTGGCCAGTCCCAAGAGTAAACTATCTACAATCGAAATTCCCACCTGACGTACCTATCTATGGTCCTCAGATGTCATAAGAACATTTAAGGCCTATAACAATTCACAATTCATAGCTTATGCTCGAACGAGCACTTAAATCCTTCATACCTATTCACTACTCAGTCCAGGCTCACTCCGCGCAGAGACCACGCGAAGCAGGCTCTGATACCACCTGTTACAGCCCCACCTCCCCTAAGGCGAACCAAAGGGTTCGGCGGACCGTCTGCCCAGCTCTCGCCAGGACTCAGTCACTCACTCAAGCAAATCAGAAATAAAACCACAAGAAAGAGCAAAACAAGGATCCAAAACTTAAAACAAAATTATATACATTGTTATCTCAGAAGGAAGTACATCCGTCGAATATACAAAGGTTCTCAATTCACCATACAACCATCCCGTGCCAAGCACTAGGGCGAGAACCAATACAAAACCAAAGAACTAGACCAAACTAGTCTATACAGAGCTCTCGTCCTTGCTCGCCTTCCCCTGTTAAGGAAAACAAAACTAAGGGGATGAGCTAAAAGCTCAGTGAGGTTCCGAACACATAAGCAGCAATCCATCCAAAACATTAAATATAGAATTTCAATAATTCAAGTAACATTTACAATGGAAAGCGATAATAACACATACATTAAAAGGATACAGGCTCACAAGGAGCCATTTGTTTGTTCGTTCGTTCGTTCGTTCTCCTGACATTTCCCCTTATTCCTCCATTCACTTGAAAATGCATTTTTGTAAGTAAAACCCTCGTTCGTTCGTTCATTTCATTCACCCCCTTCCCAGACATTGGCCGGGCTCCACCAGACTTCAAGGTAATACTCGAGTATACCAAACGTTCACACCCAGGGTCACCATATCGCCCGACCGAGTCCGCTTCTGGCTCGAGTCGATCGGTAACGAAGGGCAGGGCCCAGTTTAGCCAAACGGCTTACATTCATGCGCAACTAGCATTTAGTCATTAATCATTGAAAATTTCACATTTATTTAGGTCAAGTGCGATAAAGTACACACTCGCCTAGAAAACTCGTTTTAACAATCATTGAAAGCACTTAACACATTATCAATCAATAATAACAAGCCAATAAGTCAAGGAAATATAACAAACAAGGAACACTCACCTATTTACGTAAAACAACGTGCAAATATCCTTCCGGATATTACCTCAGTCACCGAGAAAACCTAAGAGTAAATGAGAAAGAATATTACAGTCTATCTAGCACAAACAAGTAAGTGAAATCAAAGAAAAACCGGCAAATGATAAGGAAAACGTATAAAGACGCCTTTATAGTGAAAAGGGGAAAACTAACTCAAGCGGGTTATAAAATGTCCGGCGGAAAACACTTGGACCAAAGACAACTCGGACTCCAACGAGATAGGCTAAAAATATTGTTTTCGGAATCGTTTAGATAGTTCAAAATCAACTCATACCCAAGCAGCTAGTATAGAGACTAAACGTCATGATAAAATCATGTGAAAAGGAGGACAATACGACCTTACGTTCACACTTAAAACCTCACTTAAAAGTGGTTCACTTGTGGACGAGAAAACCCTAAATCATACCTCTATATTTTTGGGAAGGAGTAAGTAGCATTTGAAGTGTTAAACTAAAGAGGTATCCTGTTTTAAAATGGAAAGCCGGTCATGGTATTGGCCAAACAAAAGTATACAAGTTCAAATAGAAACTTAGCCCTCGAGCGAAAATTTGGGCAGCATGCCCTTTGTGTTTACCTAATTTTCCAGCCATTTTGGCTTCATTATTTTTCTCATTCAAGCCCAAGTTTATACACAACACAAATGCATTTCAATAGCCGTTCCATAGGCTCAAGACAATATAAGGACATAAATCAACTAATAACAAATGCGGAAATGAAGTTTACAAAAGACAGATTTGACGGGTTTTTGCGGAATGAAAACATCTGAGGCTACGCTTATCGGATTGGTGTGAAACTTATACCAGTTCGAAGCTAAGACGAAGTCCTACAACTTTCATGAAGATCACTTGGTCAAATTTCCAGTGTAACCTAATCAAATTCCCAATTCACCGAACCAGGTTCCAACTAATCGGCTAATTAACCATACTACATTTAAATGGCCATATCTCAGGCTACCAAAGTCCGTTTAAGGCGTTCTTTGAGGTGTTTAAAAGTTAAGACAGAGTACTAAAACTTTCATGTTTTGGCAAATAGCTAAATCAGCACGGATCATAGTGAATAAACACAGTCAATTGGATGAACTGTCCAAAACGGATCACTGGAAATATCCTAGGGCAGCGAGGGTATTTTGGTCTTTTCACAAGCTACGTTGCTCCGATTGAGCTGAAATTTTGTAGGCACTATAAAATATCATTCTCTACAACTTTCATGTTTTATGCTAAGCCTAATTCGGCCTCTAACCATACGAACTGGAACGGGGCAGAACAGGGTGAAATTTTTTCCAGAAATCTGGAATTTTTGGTTTCAATGGTAACTTTCTTCATTTCTTGCTTCACTTGCTACCAAAACGCCCTATATAATCTTGGATCCAACATATATTAACCATACATCAAGAATAGGCAGCAATCCATCAAACCCTAATTCATGTAACTAAAAGGAAAAACACCCAAAACATGATAACAACCATCATTCACCACAAATTTGAGATGCTAAGCTAATTTAAACAAGATCAAGAGTAAGAAATGGGGAAATCATCATCTTTACCTTGCTTAAGTGCTTACCAAGAGCAACCCTAGCTTCCCCTTCAAAATTTCACCAACACCTCACTAACTAAACACTCAAGGATAGCTTTAATCGGTTTAGTTTTCTTTCTTTCTCACTTGGTGGCTAGATTCAAGAAGAAATGGAGCAATTTTCCCTTGGTGTTTTTTCCTCTCTCCCTCTCGGCCAAGCAGCAGGAAAAATGAAGAAGAAATGCAGCTCCAAGGTGATAAGAAGGTTGGACAATTGGTCTTGGTCAAGACCCTTAATTGTGTGACACTTGTCACTACCAATTACCAAGCAAAATTTTCTTTTTCTTTCTTGCAATTTCAGCCCCAAAATTCGGTCAAGGCTAGCTGGAAATTAAGGAGATATTTTGCTCAAATATTAATGAGCTTGTATGGTAAGAAAGTAGTGGTCAAGTGGTGCGTTCAATCGATAGTGCACGATTCACGTCGCTTCGCACCGTTTTTCCTTAAATCACACGTACTAGGGTTTTTTACTTCCTATTCACTAAATTTTTATCATTTCTTCTAATCACATATTATTTCTCACCCAAAAGTCACTCTTAATAACCAAATTTGATCCTCGCTCCGTACCGGATAATTTCACGACGGATACACGAAAAACCCTATTTCACTTCGAATTGAAATCGGAAAGGAAAACCCTAATTTCCTATGATCATTGGCACTTTTTCTAGGGTGATTAAGTAGCAATATGGTATAGAATAATAATTTTCAAATAAAAGGAAATTTTCAAGAAATATGTAAGGAATTTGCAAGTCCTCACACTCTCTCCCCCTTAAGAAAATTTCGTCCTCGAAATTTTAACTTCAGTTGCCTCAGACGAATCCGGAACTTGTCGATTGTCTAAAGCATAAACCTTTTCTGGTACACTAGTTCGTTTCCCTCTTTCATTCACTTGTGATTTAGCTCCATCCAGTTGCGGAGTATTGCTTTCACGTGACTGTCTCCTTGGACAGTTTCTGACTTGATGATCGCCACTTCCGCAGATTAAACATTTCCGTCCTTTTCTCCAACAATTGCTTTCGGCATGATTTGCCTTTCCACAGTATCCACAAACCACGTGAGAAGCCATCTTTTGGCTTTCTTGAAAACTTTTCCCAGGTCCGATTTGGCTTTCTTTAGTAGACCTTTCATCTACCGCCCCTAATGTCCATGGTGGGCGGAGTAACGGGTTCACTTTCTGCACTTTAGGAGGTGTTATTGTTTCACTTAATTCCTCCACTACACTGCCCGATGTACCCCTTTTCCGGGTCTGGGAGGCTTTTATCTGTGCCTTTGCAGTCTCGATTCTTTGAGCTTTCTCAAGGGCCTCCGTAAACGTGTTCTCACTTGTACCGCCGCTAATGCTTCTTGGATTTCCAAATTCAATCTCTGTATAAACCATCTTACTCTTCGCCGCTCTGTGGCCACCAATTCAGAAGCAAACTTGGATAGTCTTGTATATTTCGTTTCATATTCGGCCACACTTAGCGTTCCCTGGCGTAACCCAATAAACTCCTCCTCTCTCCTCTCTTAGATTAAAGGAGAGAGGTACTTCTCGTTAAATTTCCTTATGAAATTCGCCCATGTCAATACGGTCTGTTCTCTTTCCCACTTTGCTCTAATCACGTTCCACCATACTCGGGCCGGTCCCTCAAATTGGAACACTGCAAAGTTCACTTGCCTTTTCTCAGTGTAGTTTAGAGCTGTGAAGATGTTAACCATGGTTTCTACCCATTGTTCGGCTACGTCCGGATCGGGCCCTCCAAGGAATTTTGGAGGAGCAAACTTCTGGAACCTTTCAAGAGCCTTGTCTTCTCCGATTTCAGGGTTCTGCGGTTGATTCACGGCCATTTGGCCTTGTTGATCCACCAGTCGTGCCAAAGTATTCGTCATCTGTTGCATCGCCGTCGCCATTTGGTCTCCGATTTCTACCCTTGGTCCTTGCTCTTGTTCAACTCTGTTTTCCCTTTCTTCTCTTGGCTCCTGGGCTCGCTTAGTCCCACGGCCACGACCTCGTCCTTGACTACGTCTTCCCTCCATATATATTTTCCCCTCTCTTTACTCTTTTTTTTTAAAAAAAAAATAATTTAATGAATAAACGCAATAAGGTGACTAAAGTAACTAAAATTTAGGGCCCCAAATACCCAAATAAACATATACACACATAACACACCACATAAACATATCAAGGAAATAAATAATCAAATATACAGATACGTCTCAAGTCAGGCAGATATTCATATACACAGATACACAACTGACGGCATGTAGCGACAATATACGGGCGAATCAAAAGAAAAGGGATATATCGTCCCACACCCAGTTAGAATAACCCCGTCCGGTCTCTCACGTCACTTTCCATCCGACTCAATGTCCATTAACCTCTTATACTTATTCTAGCCAGACAAAGCCTGTTCATATTCCCAAAATACAAATCTCAAGTACTTAGTACCGTCTCAACTCTGGAGTACTCAGGCACCAGAATCTGAAATAAGATAACTCACCTCTCGAGCTGGCCAGTCCCAAGAGTAAACTATCTACAATCGAAATTCCCACCTGACGTACCTATCTATGGTCCTCAGATGTCATAAGAACATTTAAGGCCTATAACAATTCACAATTCATAGCTTATGCTCGAACGAGCACTTAAATCCTTCATACCTATTCACTACTCAGTCCAGGCTCACTCCGCGCAGAGACCACGCGAAGCAGGCTCTGATACCACCTGTGACAGCCCCACCTCCCCTAAGGCGAACCAAAGGGTTCGGCGGACCGTCTGCCCAGCTCTCGCCAGGACTCAGTCACTCACTCAAGCAAATCAGAAATAAAACCACAAGAAAGAGCAAAACAAGGATCCAAAACTTAAAACAAAATTATATACATTGTTATCTCAGAAGGAAGTACATCCGTCGAATATACAAAGGTTCTCAATTCACCATACAACCATCCCGTGCCAAGCACTAGGGCGAGAACCAATACAAAACCAAAGAACTAGACCAAACTAGTCTATACAGAGCTCTCGTCCTTGCTCGCCTTCCCCTGTTAAGGAAAACAAAACTAAGGGGATGAGCTAAAAGCTCAGTGAGGTTCCGAACACATAAGCAGCAATCCATCCAAAACATTAAATATAGAATTTCAATAATTCAAGTAACATTTACAATGGAAAGCGATAATAACACATACATTAAAAGGATACAGGCTCACAAGGAGCCATTTGTTTGTTCGTTCGTTCGTTCGTTCTCCTGACATTTCCCCTTATTCCTCCATTCACTTGAAAATGCATTTTTGTAAGTAAAACCCTCGTTCGTTCGTTCATTTCATTCACCCCCTTCCCAGACATTGGCCGGGCTCCACCAGACTTCAAGGTAATACTCGAGTATACCAAACGTTCACACCCAGGGTCACCATATCGCCCGACCGAGTCCGCTTCTGGCTCGAGTCGATCGGTAACGAAGGGCAGGGCCCAGTTTAGCCAAACGGCTTACATTCATGCGCAACTAGCATTTAGTCATTAATCATTGAAAATTTCACATTTATTTAGGTCAAGTGCGATAAAGTACACACTCGCCTAGAAAACTCGTTTTAACAATCATTGAAAGCACTTAACACATTATCAATCAATAATAACAAGCCAATAAGTCAAGGAAATATAACAAACAAGGAACACTCACCTATTTACGTAAAACAACGTGCAAATATCCTTCCGGATATTACCTCAGTCACCGAGAAAACCTAAGAGTAAATGAGAAAGAATATTACAGTCTATCTAGCACAAACAAGTAAGTGAAATCAAAGAAAAACCGGCAAATGATAAGGAAAACGTATAAAGACGCCTTTATAGTGAAAAGGGGAAAACTAACTCAAGCGGGTTATAAAATGTCCGGCGGAAAACACTTGGACCAAAGACAACTCGGACTCCAACGAGATAGGCTAAAAATATTGTTTTCGGAATCGTTTAGATAGTTCAAAATCAACTCATACCCAAGCAGCTAGTATAGAGACTAAACGTCATGATAAAATCATGTGAAAAGGAGGACAATACGACCTTACGTTCACACTTAAAACCTCACTTAAAAGTGGTTCACTTGTGGCCGAGAAAACCCTAAATCATACCTCTATATTTTTGGGAAGGAGTAAGTAGCATTTGAAGTGTTAAACTAAAGAGGTATCCTGTTTTAAAATGGAAAGCCGGTCATGGTATTGGCCAAACAAAAGTATACAAGTTCAAATAGAAACTTAGCCCTCGAGCGAAAATTTGGGCAGCATGCCCTTTGTGTTTACCTAATTTTCCAGCCATTTTGGCTTCATTATTTTTCTCATTCAAGCCCAAGTTTATACACAACACAAATGCATTTCAATAGCCGTTCCATAGGCTCAAGACAATATAAGGACATAAATCAACTAATAACAAATGCGGAAATGAAGTTTACAAAAGACAGATTTGACGGGTTTTTGCGGAATGAAAACATCTGAGGCTACGCTTATCGGATTGGTGTGAAACTTATACCAGTTCGAAGCTAAGACGAAGTCCTACAACTTTCATGAAGATCACTTGGTCAAATTTCCAGTGTAACCTAATCAAATTCCCAATTCACCGAACCAGGTTCCAACTAATCGGCTAATTAACCATACTACATTTAAATGGCCATATCTCAGGCTACCAAAGTCCGTTTAAGGCGTTCTTTGAGGTGTTTAAAAGTTAAGACAGAGTACTAAAACTTTCATGTTTTGGCAAATAGCTAAATCAGCACGGATCATAGTGAATAAACACAGTCAATTGGATGAACTGTCCAAAACGGATCACTGGAAATATCCTAGGGCAGCGAGGGTATTTTGGTCTTTTCACAAGCTACGTTGCTCCGATTGAGCTGAAATTTTGTAGGCACTATAAAATATCATTCTCTACAACTTTCATGTTTTATGCTAAGCCTAATTCGGCCTCTAACCATACGAACTGGAACGGGGCAGAACAGGGTGAAATTTTTTCCAGAAATCTGGAATTTTTGGTTTCAATGGTAACTTTCTTCATTTCTTGCTTCACTTGCTACCAAAACGCCCTATATAATCTTGGATCCAACATATATTAACCATACATCAAGAATAGGCAGCAATCCATCAAACCCTAATTCATGTAACTAAAAGGAAAAACACCCAAAACATGATAACAACCATCATTCACCACAAATTTGAGATGCTAAGCTAATTTAAACAAGATCAAGAGTAAGAAATGGGGAAATCATCATCTTTACCTTGCTTAAGTGCTTACCAAGAGCAACCCTAGCTTCCCCTTCAAAATTTCACCAACACCTCACTAACTAAACACTCAAGGATAGCTTTAATCGGTTTAGTTTTCTTTCTTTCTCACTTGGTGGCTAGATTCAAGAAGAAATGGAGCAATTTTCCCTTGGTGTTTTTTCCTCTCTCCCTCTCGGCCAAGCAGCAGGAAAAATGAAGAAGAAATGCAGCTCCAAGGTGATAAGAAGGTTGGACAATTGGTCTTGGTCAAGACCCTTAATTGTGTGACACTTGTCACTACCAATTACCAAGCAAAATTTTCTTTTTCTTTCTTGCAATTTCAGCCCCAAAATTCGGTCAAGGCTAGCTGGAAATTAAGGAGATATTTTGCTCAAATATTAATGAGCTTGTATGGTAAGAAAGTAGTGGTCAAGTGGTGCGTTCAATCGATAGTGCACGATTCACGTCGCTTCGCACCGTTTTTCCTTAAATCACACGTACTAGGGTTTTTTACTTCCTATTCACTAAATTTTTATCATTTCTTCTAATCACATATTATTTCTCACCCAAAAGTCACTCTTAATAACCAAATTTGATCCTCGCTCCGTACCGGATAATTTCACGACGGATACACGAAAAACCCTATTTCACTTCGAATTGAAATCGGAAAGGAAAACCCTAATTTCCTATGATCATTGGCACTTTTTCTAGGGTGATTAAGTAGCAATATGGTATAGAATAATAATTTTCAAATAAAAGGAAATTTTCAAGAAATATGTAAGGAATTTGCAAGTCCTCACACTCTCTCCCCCTTAAGAAAATTTCGTCCTCGAAATTTTAACTTCAGTTGCCTCAGACGAATCCGGAACTTGTCGATTGTCTAAAGCATAAACCTTTTCTGGTACACTAGTTCGTTTCCCTCTTTCATTCACTTGTGATTTAGCTCCATCCAGTTGCGGAGTATTGCTTTCACGTGACTGTCTCCTCGGACAGTTTCTGACTTGATGATCGCCACTTCCGCAGATTAAACATTTCCGTCCTTTTCTCCAACAATTGCTTTCGGCATGATTTGCCTTTCCACAGTATCCACAAACCACGTGAGAAGCCATCTTTTGGCTTTCTTGAAAACTTTTCCCAGGTCCGATTTGGCTTTCTTTAGTAGACCTTTCATCTACCGCCCCTAATGTCCATGGTGGGCGGAGTAACGGGTTCACTTTCTGCACTTTAGGAGGTGTTATTGTTTCACTTAATTCCTCCACTACACTGCCCGATGTACCCCTTTTCCGGGTCTGGGAGGCTTTTATCTGTGCCTTTGCAGTCTCGATTCTTTGAGCTTTCTCAAGGGCCTCCGTAAACGTGTTCTCACTTGTACCGCCGCTAATGCTTCCTGGATTTCCAAATTCAATCCCTGTATAAACCATCTTACTCTTCGCCGCTCTGTGGCCACCAATTCAGAAGCAAACTTGGATAGTCTTGTATATTTCGTTTCATATTCGGCCACACTTAGCGTTCCCTGGTGTAACCCAATAAACTCCTCCTCTCTCCTCTCTTAGATTAAAGGAGAGAGGTACTTCTCGTTAAATTTCCTTATGAAATTCGCCCATGTCCATACGGTCTGTTCTCTTTCCCACTTTGCTCTAATCACGTTCCACCATACTCGGGCCGGTCCCTCAAATTGGAACACTGCAAAGTTCACTTGCCTTTTCTCAGTGTAGTTTAGAGCTGTGAAGATGTTAACCATGGTTTCTACCCATTGTTCAGCTACGTCCGGATCGGGCCCTCCAAGGAATTTTGGAGGAGCAAACTTCTGGAACCTTTCAAGAGCCTTATCTTCTCCGATTTCAGGGTTCTGCGGTTGATTCACGGCCATTTGGCCTTGTTGATCCACCAGTCGTGCCAAAGTATTCGTCATCTGTTGCATCGCCGTCGCCATTTGGTCTCCGATTTCTACCCTTGGTCCTTGCTCTTGTTCAACTCTGTTTTCCCTTTCTTCTCTTGGCTCCTGGGCTCGCTTAGTCCCACGGCCACGACCTCGTCCTTGACTACGTCTTCCCTCCATATATATTTTCCCCTCTCTTTACTCTTTTTTTTTTAAAAAAAAAATAATTTAATGAATAAACGCAATAAGGTGACTAAAGTAACTAAAATTTAGGGCCCCAAATACCCAAATAAACATATACACACATAACACACCACATAAACATATCAAGGAAATAAATAATCAAATATACAGATACGTCTCAAGTCAGGCAGATATTCATATACACAGATACACAACTGACGGCATGTAGCGACAATATACGGGCGAATCAAAAGAAAAGGGATATATCGTCCCACACCCAGTTAGAATAACCCCGTCCGGTCTCTCACGTCACTTTCCATCCGACTCAATGTCCATTAACCTCTTATACTTATTCTAGCCAGACAAAGCCTGTTCATATTCCCAAAATACAAATCTCAAGTACTTAGTACCGTCTCAACTCTGGAGTACTCAGGCACCAGAATCTGAAATAAGATAACTCACCTCTCGAGCTGGCCAGTCCCAAGAGTAAACTATCTACAATCGAAATTCCCACCTGACGTACCTATCTATGGTCCTCAGATGTCATAAGAACATTTAAGGCCTATAACAATTCACAATTCATAGCTTATGCTCGAACGAGCACTTAAATCCTTCATACCTATTCACTACTCAGTCCAGGCTCACTCCGCGCAGAGACCACGCGAAGCAGGCTCTGATACCACCTGTGACAGCCCCACCTCCCCTAAGGCGAACCAAAGGGTTCGGCGGACCGTCTGCCCAGCTCTCGCCAGGACTCAGTCACTCACTCAAGCAAATCAGAAATAAAACCACAAGAAAGAGCAAAACAAGGATCCAAAACTTAAAACAAAATTATATACATTGTTATCTCAGAAGGAAGTACATCCGTCGAATATACAAAGGTTCTCAATTCACCATACAACCATCCCGTGCCAAGCACTAGGGCGAGAACCAATACAAAACCAAAGAACTAGACCAAACTAGTCTATACAGAGCTCTCGTCCTTGCTCGCCTTCCCCTGTTAAGGAAAACAAAACTAAGGGGATGAGCTAAAAGCTCAGTGAGGTTCCGAACACATAAGCAGCAATCCATCCAAAACATTAAATATAGAATTTCAATAATTCAAGTAACATTTACAATGGAAAGCGATAATAACACATACATTAAAAGGATACAGGCTCACAAGGAGCCATTTGTTTGTTCGTTCGTTCGTTCGTTCTCCTGACATTTCCCCTTATTCCTCCATTCACTTGAAAATGCATTTTTGTAAGTAAAACCCTCGTTCGTTCGTTCATTTCATTCACCCCCTTCCCAGACATTGGCCGGGCTCCACCAGACTTCAAGGTAATACTCGAGTATACCAAACGTTCACACCCAGGGTCACCATATCGCCCGACCGAGTCCGCTTCTGGCTCGAGTCGATCGGTAACGAAGGGCAGAGCCCAGTTTAGCCAAACGGCTTACATTCAGGCGCAACTAGCATTTAGTCATTAATCATTGAAAATTTCACATTTATTTAGGTCAAGTGCGATAAAGTACACACTCGCCTAGAAAACTCGTTTTAACAATCATTGAAAGCACTTAACACATTATCAATCAATAATAACAAGCCAATAAGTCAAGGAAATATATCAAACAAGGAACACTCACCTATTTACGTAAAACAACGTGCAAATATCCTTCCGGATATTACCTCAGTCACCGAGAAAACCTAAGAGTAAATGAGAAAGAATATTACAGTCTATCTAGCACAAACAAGTAAGTGAAATCAAAGAAAAACCGGCAAATGATAAGGAAAACGTATAAAGACGCCTTTATAGTGAAAAGGGGAAAACTAACTCAAGCGGGTTATAAAATGTCCGGCGGAAAACACTTGGACCAAAGACAACTCGGACTCCAACGAGATAGGCTAAAAATATTGTTTTCGGAATCGTTTAGATAGTTCAAAATCAACTCATACCCAAGCAGCTAGTATAGAGACTAAACGTCATGATAAAATCATGTGAAAAGGAGGACAATACGACCTTACGTTCACACTTAAAACCTCACTTAAAAGTGGTTCACTTGTGGACGAGAAAACCCTAAATCATACCTCTATATTTTTGGGAAGGAGTAAGTAGCATTTGAAGTGTTAAACTAAAGAGGTATCCTGTTTTAAAATGGAAAGCCGGTCATGGTATTGGCCAAACAAAAGTATACAAGTTCAAATAGAAACTTAGCCCTCGAGCGAAAATTTGGGCAGCATGCCCTTTGTGTTTACCTAATTTTCCAGCCATTTTGGCTTCATTATTTTTCTCATTCAAGCCCAAGTTTATACACAACACAAATGCATTTCAATAGCCGTTCCATAGGCTCAAGACAATATAAGGACATAAATCAACTAATAACAAATGCGGAAATGAAGTTTACAAAAGACAGATTTGACGGGTTTTTGCGGAATGAAAACATCTGAGGCTACGCTTATCGGATTGGTGTGAAACTTATACCAGTTCGAAGCTAAGACGAAGTCCTACAACTTTCATGAAGATCACTTGGTCAAATTTCCAGTGTAACCTAATCAAATTCCCAATTCACCGAACCAGGTTCCAACTAATCGGCTAATTAACCATACTACATTTAAATGGCCATATCTCAGGCTACCAAAGTCCGTTTAAGGCGTTCTTTGAGGTGTTTAAAAGTTAAGACAGAGTACTAAAACTTTCATGTTTTGGCAAATAGCTAAATCAGCACGGATCATAGTGAATAAACACAGTCAATTGGATGAACTGTCCAAAACGGATCACTGGAAATATCCTAGGGCAGCGAGGGTATTTTGGTCTTTTCACAAGCTACGTTGCTCCGATTGAGCTGAAATTTTGTAGGCACTATAAAATATCATTCTCTACAACTTTCATGTTTTATGCTAAGCCTAATTCGGCCTCTAACCATACGAACTGGAACGGGGCAGAACAGGGTGAAATTTTTTCCAGAAATCTGGAATTTTTGGTTTCAATGGTAACTTTCTTCATTTCTTGCTTCACTTGCTACCAAAACGCCCTATATAATCTTGGATCCAACATATATTAACCATACATCAAGAATAGGCAGCAATCCATCAAACCCTAATTCATGTAACTAAAAGGAAAAACACCCAAAACATGATAACAACCATCATTCACCACAAATTTGAGATGCTAAGCTAATTTAAACAAGATCAAGAGTAAGAAATGGGGAAATCATCATCTTTACCTTGCTTAAGTGCTTACCAAGAGCAACCCTAGCTTCCCCTTCAAAATTTCACCAACACCTCACTAACTAAACACTCAAGGATAGCTTTAATCGGTTTAGTTTTCTTTCTTTCTCACTTGGTGGCTAGATTCAAGAAGAAATGGAGCAATTTTCCCTTGGTGTTTTTTCCTCTCTCCCTCTCGGCCAAGCAGCAGGAAAAATGAAGAAGAAATGCAGCTCCAAGGTGATAAGAAGGTTGGACAATTGGTCTTGGTCAAGACCCTTAATTGTGTGACACTTGTCACTACCAATTACCAAGCAAAATTTTCTTTTTCTTTCTTGCAATTTCAGCCCCAAAATTCGGTCAAGGCTAGCTGGAAATTAAGGAGATATTTTGCTCAAATATTAATGAGCTTGTATGGTAAGAAAGTAGTGGTCAAGTGGTGCGTTCAATCGATAGTGCACGATTCACGTCGCTTCGCACCGTTTTTCCTTAAATCACACGTACTAGGGTTTTTTACTTCCTATTCACTAAATTTTTATCATTTCTTCTAATCACATATTATTTCTCACCCAAAAGTCACTCTTAAAAACCAAATTTGATCCTCGCTCCGTACCGGATAATTTCACGACGGATACACGAAAAACCCTATTTCACTTCGAATTGAAATCGGAAAGGAAAACCCTAATTTCCTATGATCATTGGCACTTTTTCTAGGGTGATTAAGTAGCAATATGGTATAGAATAATAATTTTCAAATAAAAGGAAATTTTCAAGAAATATGTAAGGAATTTGCAAGTCCTCACACTCTCTCCCCCTTAAGAAAATTTCGTCCTCGAAATTTTAACTTCAGTTGCCTCAGACGAATCCGGAACTTGTCGATTGTCTAAAGCATAAACCTTTTCTGGTACACTAGTTCGTTTCCCTCTTTCATTCACTTGTGATTTAGCTCCATCCAGTTGCGGAGTATTGCTTTCACGTGACTGTCTCCTTGGACAGTTTCTGACTTGATGATCGCCACTTCCGCAGATTAAACATTTCCGTCCTTTTCTCCAACAATTGCTTTCGGCATGATTTGCCTTTCCACAGTATCCACAAACCACGTGAGAAGCCATCTTTTGGCTTTCTTGAAAACTTTTCCCAGGTCCGATTTGGCTTTCTTTAGTAGACCTTTCATCTACCGCCCCTAATGTCCATGGTGGGCGGAGTAACGGGTTCACTTTCTGCACTTTAGGAGGTGTTATTGTTTCACTTAATTCCTCCACTACACTGCCCGATGTACCCCTTTTCCGGGTCTGGGAGGCTTTTATCTGTGCCTTTGCAGTCTCGATTCTTTGAGCTTTCTCAAGGGCCTCCGTAAACGTGTTCTCACTTGTACCGCCGCTAATGCTTCTTGGATTTCCAAATTCAATCTCTGTATAAACCATCTTACTCTTCGCCGCTCTGTGGCCACCAATTCAGAAGCAAACTTGGATAGTCTTGTATATTTCGTTTCATATTCGGCCACACTTAGCGTTCCCTGGCGTAACCCAATAAACTCCTCCTCTCTCCTCTCTTAGATTAAAGGAGAGAGGTACTTCTCGTTAAATTTCCTTATGAAATTCGCCCATGTCAATACGGTCTGTTCTCTTTCCCACTTTGCTCTAATCACGTTCCACCATACTCGGGCCGGTCCCTCAAATTGGAACACTGCAAAGTTCACTTGCCTTTTCTCAGTGTAGTTTAGAGCTGTGAAGATGTTAACCATGGTTTCTACCCATTGTTCGGCTACGTCCGGATCGGGCCCTCCAAGGAATTTTGGAGGAGCAAACTTCTGGAACCTTTCAAGAGCCTTGTCTTCTCCGATTTCAGGGTTCTGCGGTTGATTCACGGCCATTTGGCCTTGTTGATCCACCAGTCGTGCCAAAGTATTCGTCATCTATTGCATCGCCGTCGCCATTTGGTCTCCGATTTCTACCCTTGGTCCTTGCTCTTGTTCAACTCTGTTTTCCCTTTCTTCTCTTGGCTCCTGGGCTCGCTTAGTCCCACGGCCACGACCTCGTCCTTGACTACGTCTTCCCTCCATATATATTTTCCCCTCTCTTTACTCTTTTTTTTTAAAAAAAAAATAATTTAATGAATAAACGCAATAAGGTGACTAAAGTAACTAAAATTTAGGGCCCCAAATACCCAAATAAACATATACACACATAACACACCACATAAACATATCAAGGAAATAAATAATCAAATATACAGATACGTCTCAAGTCAGGCAGATATTCATATACACAGATACACAACTGACGGCATGTAGCGACAATATACGGGCGAATCAAAAGAAAAGGGATATATCGTCCCACACCCAGTTAGAATAACCCCGTCCGGTCTCTCACGTCACTTTCCATCCGACTCAATGTCCATTAACCTCTTATACTTATTCTAGCCAGACAAAGCCTGTTCATATTCCCAAAATACAAATCTCAAGTACTTAGTACCGTCTCAACTCTGGAGTACTCAGGCACCAGAATCTGAAATAAGATAACTCACCTCTCGAGCTGGCCAGTCCCAAGAGTAAACTATCTACAATCGAAATTCCCACCTGACGTACCTATCTATGGTCCTCAGATGTCATAAGAACATTTAAGGCCTATAACAATTCACAATTCATAGCTTATGCTCGAACGAGCACTTAAATCCTTCATACCTATTCACTACTCAGTCCAGGCTCACTCCGCGCAGAGACCACGCGAAGCAGGCTCTGATACCACCTGTTACAGCCCCACCTCCCCTAAGGCGAACCAAAGGGTTCGGCGGACCGTCTGCCCAGCTCTCGCCAGGACTCAGTCACTCACTCAAGCAAATCAGAAATAAAACCACAAGAAAGAGCAAAACAAGGATCCAAAACTTAAAACAAAATTATATACATTGTTATCTCAGAAGGAAGTACATCCGTCGAATATACAAAGGTTCTCAATTCACCATACAACCATCCCGTGCCAAGCACTAGGGCGAGAACCAATACAAAACCAAAGAACTAGACCAAACTAGTCTATACAGAGCTCTCGTCCTTGCTCGCCTTCCCCTGTTAAGGAAAACAAAACTAAGGGGATGAGCTAAAAGCTCAGTGAGGTTCCGAACACATAAGCAGCAATCCATCCAAAACATTAAATATAGAATTTCAATAATTCAAGTAACATTTACAATGGAAAGCGATAATAACACATACATTAAAAGGATACAGGCTCACAAGGAGCCATTTGTTTGTTCGTTCGTTCGTTCGTTCTCCTGACATTTCCCCTTATTCCTCCATTCACTTGAAAATGCATTTTTGTAAGTAAAACCCTCGTTCGTTCGTTCATTTCATTCACCCCCTTCCCAGACATTGGCCGGGCTCCACCAGACTTCAAGGTAATACTCGAGTATACCAAACGTTCACACCCAGGGTCACCATATCGCCCGACCGAGTCCGCTTCTGGCTCGAGTCGATCGGTAACGAAGGGCAGAGCCCAGTTTAGCCAAACGGCTTACATTCATGCGCAACTAGCATTTAGTCATTAATCATTGAAAATTTCACATTTATTTAGGTCAAGTGCAATAAAGTACACACTCGCCTAGAAAACTCGTTTTAACAATCATTGAAAGCACTTAACACATTATCAATCAATAATAACAAGCCAATAAGTCAAGGAAATATAACAAACAAGGAACACTCACCTATTTACGTAAAACAACGTGCAAATATCCTTCCGGATATTACCTCAGTCACCGAGAAAACCTAAGAGTAAATGAGAAAGAATATTACAGTCTATCTAGCACAAACAAGTAAGTGAAATCAAAGAAAAACCGGCAAATGATAAGGAAAACGTATAAAGACGCCTTTATAGTGAAAAGGGGAAAACTAACTCAAGCGGGTTATAAAATGTCCGGCGGAAAACACTTGGACCAAAGACAACTCGGACTCCAACGAGATAGGCTAAAAATATTGTTTTCGGAATCGTTTAGATAGTTCAAAATCAACTCATACCCAAGCAGCTAGTATAGAGACTAAACGTCATGATAAAATCATGTGAAAAGGAGGACAATACGACCTTACGTTCACACTTAAAACCTCACTTAAAAGTGGTTCACTTGTGGACGAGAAAACCCTAAATCATACCTCTATATTTTTGGGAAGGAGTAAGTAGCATTTGAAGTGTTAAACTAAAGAGGTATCCTGTTTTAAAATGGAAAGCCGGTCATGGTATTGGCCAAACAAAAGTATACAAGTTCAAATAGAAACTTAGCCCTCGAGCGAAAATTTGGGCAGCATGCCCTTTGTGTTTACCTAATTTTCCAGCCATTTTGGCTTCATTATTTTTCTCATTCAAGCCCAAGTTTATACACAACACAAATGCATTTCAATAGCCGTTCCATAGGCTCAAGACAATATAAGGACATAAATCAACTAATAACAAAT
Source organism: Coffea arabica (assembly GCF_036785885.1). Classification (NCBI taxonomy): domain Eukaryota; kingdom Viridiplantae; phylum Streptophyta; class Magnoliopsida; order Gentianales; family Rubiaceae; genus Coffea; species Coffea arabica. The sequence goes on along the minus strand of NC_092311.1, from coordinate 21,560,650 downwards.
GCGGAAATGAAGTTTACAAAAGACAGATTTGACGGGTTTTTGCGGAATGAAAACATCTGAGGCTACGCTTATCGGATTGGTGTGAAACTTATACCAGTTCGAAGCTAAGACGAAGTCCTACAACTTTCATGAAGATCACTTGGTCAAATTTCCAGTGTAACCTAATCAAATTCCCAATTCACCGAACCAGGTTCCAACTAATCGGCTAATTAACCATACTACATTTAAATGGCCATATCTCAGGCTACCAAAGTCCGTTTAAGGCGTTCTTTGAGGTGTTTAAAAGTTAAGACAGAGTACTAAAACTTTCATGTTTTGGCAAATAGCTAAATCAGCACGGATCATAGTGAATAAACACAGTCAATTGGATGAACTGTCCAAAACGGATCACTGGAAATATCCTAGGGCAGCGAGGGTATTTTGGTCTTTTCACAAGCTACGTTGCTCCGATTGAGCTGAAATTTTGTAGGCACTATAAAATATCATTCTCTACAACTTTCATGTTTTATGCTAAGCCTAATTCGGCCTCTAACCATACGAACTGGAACGGGGCAGAACAGGGTGAAATTTTTTCCAGAAATCTGGAATTTTTGGTTTCAATGGTAACTTTCTTCATTTCTTGCTTCACTTGCTACCAAAACGCCCTATATAATCTTGGATCCAACATATATTAACCATACATCAAGAATAGGCAGCAATCCATCAAACCCTAATTCATGTAACTAAAAGGAAAAACACCCAAAACATGATAACAACCATCATTCACCACAAATTTGAGATGCTAAGCTAATTTAAACAAGATCAAGAGTAAGAAATGGGGAAATCATCATCTTTACCTTGCTTAAGTGCTTACCAAGAGCAACCCTAGCTTCCCCTTCAAAATTTCACCAACACCTCACTAACTAAACACTCAAGGATAGCTTTAATCGGTTTAGTTTTCTTTCTTTCTCACTTGGTGGCTAGATTCAAGAAGAAATGGAGCAATTTTCCCTTGGTGTTTTTTCCTCTCTCCCTCTCGGCCAAGCAGCAGGAAAAATGAAGAAGAAATGCAGCTCCAAGGTGATAAGAAGGTTGGACAATTGGTCTTGGTCAAGACCCTTAATTGTGTGACACTTGTCACTACCAATTACCAAGCAAAATTTTCTTTTTCTTTCTTGCAATTTCAGCCCCAAAATTCGGTCAAGGCTAGCTGGAAATTAAGGAGATATTTTGCTCAAATATTAATGAGCTTGTATGGTAAGAAAGTAGTGGTCAAGTGGTGCGTTCAATCGATAGTGCACGATTCACGTCGCTTCGCACCGTTTTTCCTTAAATCACACGTACTAGGGTTTTTTACTTCCTATTCACTAAATTTTTATCATTTCTTCTAATCACATATTATTTCTCACCCAAAAGTCACTCTTAAAAACCAAATTTGATCCTCGCTCCGTACCGGATAATTTCACGACGGATACACGAAAAACCCTATTTCACTTCGAATTGAAATCGGAAAGGAAAACCCTAATTTCCTATGATCATTGGCACTTTTTCTAGGGTGATTAAGTAGCAATATGGTATAGAATAATAATTTTCAAATAAAAGGAAATTTTCAAGAAATATGTAAGGAATTTGCAAGTCCTCACACTCTCTCCCCCTTAAGAAAATTTCGTCCTCGAAATTTTAACTTCAGTTGCCTCAGACGAATCCGGAACTTGTCGATTGTCTAAAGCATAAACCTTTTCTGGTACACTAGTTCGTTTCCCTCTTTCATTCACTTGTGATTTAGCTCCATCCAGTTGCGGAGTATTGCTTTCACGTGACTGTCTCCTTGGACAGTTTCTGACTTGATGATCGCCACTTCCGCAGATTAAACATTTCCGTCCTTTTCTCCAACAATTGCTTTCGGCATGATTTGCCTTTCCACAGTATCCACAAACCACGTGAGAAGCCATCTTTTGGCTTTCTTGAAAACTTTTCCCAGGTCCGATTTGGCTTTCTTTAGTAGACCTTTCATCTACCGCCCCTAATGTCCATGGTGGGCGGAGTAACGGGTTCACTTTCTGCACTTTAGGAGGTGTTATTGTTTCACTTAATTCCTCCACTACACTGCCCGATGTACCCCTTTTCCGGGTCTGGGAGGCTTTTATCTGTGCCTTTGCAGTCTCGATTCTTTGAGCTTTCTCAAGGGCCTCCGTAAACGTGTTCTCACTTGTACCGCCGCTAATGCTTCTTGGATTTCCAAATTCAATCTCTGTATAAACCATCTTACTCTTCGCCGCTCTGTGGCCACCAATTCAGAAGCAAACTTGGATAGTCTTGTATATTTCGTTTCATATTCGGCCACACTTAGCGTTCCCTGGCGTAACCCAATAAACTCCTCCTCTCTCCTCTCTTAGATTAAAGGAGAGAGGTACTTCTCGTTAAATTTCCTTATGAAATTCGCCCATGTCAATACGGTCTGTTCTCTTTCCCACTTTGCTCTAATCACGTTCCACCATACTCGGGCCGGTCCCTCAAATTGGAACACTGCAAAGTTCACTTGCCTTTTCTCAGTGTAGTTTAGAGCTGTGAAGATGTTAACCATGGTTTCTACCCATTGTTCGGCTACGTCCGGATCGGGCCCTCCAAGGAATTTTGGAGGAGCAAACTTCTGGAACCTTTCAAGAGCCTTGTCTTCTCCGATTTCAGGGTTCTGCGGTTGATTCACGGCCATTTGGCCTTGTTGATCCACCAGTCGTGCCAAAGTATTCGTCATCTATTGCATCGCCGTCGCCATTTGGTCTCCGATTTCTACCCTTGGTCCTTGCTCTTGTTCAACTCTGTTTTCCCTTTCTTCTCTTGGCTCCTGGGCTCGCTTAGTCCCACGGCCACGACCTCGTCCTTGACTACGTCTTCCCTCCATATATATTTTCCCCTCTCTTTACTCTTTTTTTTTAAAAAAAAAATAATTTAATGAATAAACGCAATAAGGTGACTAAAGTAACTAAAATTTAGGGCCCCAAATACCCAAATAAACATATACACACATAACACACCACATAAACATATCAAGGAAATAAATAATCAAATATACAGATACGTCTCAAGTCAGGCAGATATTCATATACACAGATACACAACTGACGGCATGTAGCGACAATATACGGGCGAATCAAAAGAAAAGGGATATATCGTCCCACACCCAGTTAGAATAACCCCGTCCGGTCTCTCACGTCACTTTCCATCCGACTCAATGTCCATTAACCTCTTATACTTATTCTAGCCAGACAAAGCCTGTTCATATTCCCAAAATACAAATCTCAAGTACTTAGTACCGTCTCAACTCTGGAGTACTCAGGCACCAGAATCTGAAATAAGATAACTCACCTCTCGAGCTGGCCAGTCCCAAGAGTAAACTATCTACAATCGAAATTCCCACCTGACGTACCTATCTATGGTCCTCAGATGTCATAAGAACATTTAAGGCCTATAACAATTCACAATTCATAGCTTATGCTCGAACGAGCACTTAAATCCTTCATACCTATTCACTACTCAGTCCAGGCTCACTCCGCGCAGAGACCACGCGAAGCAGGCTCTGATACCACCTGTTACAGCCCCACCTCCCCTAAGGCGAACCAAAGGGTTCGGCGGACCGTCTGCCCAGCTCTCGCCAGGACTCAGTCACTCACTCAAGCAAATCAGAAATAAAACCACAAGAAAGAGCAAAACAAGGATCCAAAACTTAAAACAAAATTATATACATTGTTATCTCAGAAGGAAGTACATCCGTCGAATATACAAAGGTTCTCAATTCACCATACAACCATCCCGTGCCAAGCACTAGGGCGAGAACCAATACAAAACCAAAGAACTAGACCAAACTAGTCTATACAGAGCTCTCGTCCTTGCTCGCCTTCCCCTGTTAAGGAAAACAAAACTAAGGGGATGAGCTAAAAGCTCAGTGAGGTTCCGAACACATAAGCAGCAATCCATCCAAAACATTAAATATAGAATTTCAATAATTCAAGTAACATTTACAATGGAAAGCGATAATAACACATACATTAAAAGGATACAGGCTCACAAGGAGCCATTTGTTTGTTCGTTCGTTCGTTCGTTCTCCTGACATTTCCCCTTATTCCTCCATTCACTTGAAAATGCATTTTTGTAAGTAAAACCCTCGTTCGTTCGTTCATTTCATTCACCCCCTTCCCAGACATTGGCCGGGCTCCACCAGACTTCAAGGTAATACTCGAGTATACCAAACGTTCACACCCAGGGTCACCATATCGCCCGACCGAGTCCGCTTCTGGCTCGAGTCGATCGGTAACGAAGGGCAGAGCCCAGTTTAGCCAAACGGCTTACATTCAGGCGCAACTAGCATTTAGTCATTAATCATTGAAAATTTCACATTTATTTAGGTCAAGTGCGATAAAGTACACACTCGCCTAGAAAACTCGTTTTAACAATCATTGAAAGCACTTAACACATTATCAATCAATAATAACAAGCCAATAAGTCAAGGAAATATAACAAACAAGGAACACTCACCTATTTACGTAAAACAACGTGCAAATATCCTTCCGGATATTACCTCAGTCACCGAGAAAACCTAAGAGTAAATGAGAAAGAATATTACAGTCTATCTAGCACAAACAAGTAAGTGAAATCAAAGAAAAACCGGCAAATGATAAGGAAAACGTATAAAGACGCCTTTATAGTGAAAAGGGGAAAACTAACTCAAGCGGGTTATAAAATGTCCGGCGGAAAACACTTGGACCAAAGACAACTCGGACTCCAACGAGATAGGCTAAAAATATTGTTTTCGGAATCGTTTAGATAGTTCAAAATCAACTCATACCCAAGCAGCTAGTATAGAGACTAAACGTCATGATAAAATCATGTGAAAAGGAGGACAATACGACCTTACGTTCACACTTAAAACCTCACTTAAAAGTGGTTCACTTGTGGACGAGAAAACCCTAAATCATACCTCTATATTTTTGGGAAGGAGTAAGTAGCATTTGAAGTGTTAAACTAAAGAGGTATCCTGTTTTAAAATGGAAAGCCGGTCATGGTATTGGCCAAACAAAAGTATACAAGTTCAAATAGAAACTTAGCCCTCGAGCGAAAATTTGGGCAGCATGCCCTTTGTGTTTACCTAATTTTCCAGCCATTTTGGCTTCATTATTTTTCTCATTCAAGCCCAAGTTTATACACAACACAAATGCATTTCAATAGCCGTTCCATAGGCTCAAGACAATATAAGGACATAAATCAACTAATAACAAATGCGGAAATGAAGTTTACAAAAGACAGATTTGACGGGTTTTTGCGGAATGAAAACATCTGAGGCTACGCTTATCGGATTGGTGTGAAACTTATACCAGTTCGAAGCTAAGACGAAGTCCTACAACTTTCATGAAGATCACTTGGTCAAATTTCCAGTGTAACCTAATCAAATTCCCAATTCACCGAACCAGGTTCCAACTAATCGGCTAATTAACCATACTACATTTAAATGGCCATATCTCAGGCTACCAAAGTCCGTTTAAGGCGTTCTTTGAGGTGTTTAAAAGTTAAGACAGAGTACTAAAACTTTCATGTTTTGGCAAATAGCTAAATCAGCACGGATCATAGTGAATAAACACAGTCAATTGGATGAACTGTCCAAAACGGATCACTGGAAATATCCTAGGGCAGCGAGGGTATTTTGGTCTTTTCACAAGCTACGTTGCTCCGATTGAGCTGAAATTTTGTAGGCACTATAAAATATCATTCTCTACAACTTTCATGTTTTATGCTAAGCCTAATTCGGCCTCTAACCATACGAACTGGAACGGGGCAGAACAGGGTGAAATTTTTTCCAGAAATCTGGAATTTTTGGTTTCAATGGTAACTTTCTTCATTTCTTGCTTCACTTGCTACCAAAACGCCCTATATAATCTTGGATCCAACATATATTAACCATACATCAAGAATAGGCAGCAATCCATCAAACCCTAATTCATGTAACTAAAAGGAAAAACACCCAAAACATGATAACAACCATCATTCACCACAAATTTGAGATGCTAAGCTAATTTAAACAAGATCAAGAGTAAGAAATGGGGAAATCATCATCTTTACCTTGCTTAAGTGCTTACCAAGAGCAACCCTAGCTTCCCCTTCAAAATTTCACCAACACCTCACTAACTAAACACTCAAGGATAGCTTTAATCGGTTTAGTTTTCTTTCTTTCTCACTTGGTGGCTAGATTCAAGAAGAAATGGAGCAATTTTCCCTTGGTGTTTTTTCCTCTCTCCCTCTCGGCCAAGCAGCAGGAAAAATGAAGAAGAAATGCAGCTCCAAGGTGATAAGAAGGTTGGACAATTGGTCTTGGTCAAGACCCTTAATTGTGTGACACTTGTCACTACCAATTACCAAGCAAAATTTTCTTTTTCTTTCTTGCAATTTCAGCCCCAAAATTCGGTCAAGGCTAGCTGGAAATTAAGGAGATATTTTGCTCAAATATTAATGAGCTTGTATGGTAAGAAAGTAGTGGTCAAGTGGTGCGTTCAATCGATAGTGCACGATTCACGTCGCTTCGCACCGTTTTTCCTTAAATCACACGTACTAGGGTTTTTTACTTCCTATTCACTAAATTTTTATCATTTCTTCTAATCACATATTATTTCTCACCCAAAAGTCACTCTTAATAACCAAATTTGATCCTCGCTCCGTACCGGATAATTTCACGACGGATACACGAAAAACCCTATTTCACTTCGAATTGAAATCGGAAAGGAAAACCCTAATTTCCTATGATCATTGGCACTTTTTCTAGGGTGATTAAGTAGCAATATGGTATAGAATAATAATTTTCAAATAAAAGGAAATTTTCAAGAAATATGTAAGGAATTTGCAAGTCCTCACACTCTCTCCCCCTTAAGAAAATTTCGTCCTCGAAATTTTAACTTCAGTTGCCTCAGACGAATCCGGAACTTGTCGATTGTCTAAAGCATAAACCTTTTCTGGTACACTAGTTCGTTTCCCTCTTTCATTCACTTGTGATTTAGCTCCATCCAGTTGCGGAGTATTGCTTTCACGTGACTGTCTCCTTGGACAGTTTCTGACTTGATGATCGCCACTTCCGCAGATTAAACATTTCCGTCCTTTTCTCCAACAATTGCTTTCGGCATGATTTGCCTTTCCACAGTATCCACAAACCACGTGAGAAGCCATCTTTTGGCTTTCTTGAAAACTTTTCCCAGGTCCGATTTGGCTTTCTTTAGTAGACCTTTCATCTACCGCCCCTAATGTCCATGGTGGGCGGAGTAACGGGTTCACTTTCTGCACTTTAGGAGGTGTTATTGTTTCACTTAATTCCTCCACTACACTGCCCGATGTACCCCTTTTCCGGGTCTGGGAGGCTTTTATCTGTGCCTTTGCAGTCTCGATTCTTTGAGCTTTCTCAAGGGCCTCCGTAAACGTGTTCTCACTTGTACCGCCGCTAATGCTTCTTGGATTTCCAAATTCAATCTCTGTATAAACCATCTTACTCTTCGCCGCTCTGTGGCCACCAATTCAGAAGCAAACTTGGATAGTCTTGTATATTTCGTTTCATATTCGGCCACACTTAGCGTTCCCTGGCGTAACCCAATAAACTCCTCCTCTCTCCTCTCTTAGATTAAAGGAGAGAGGTACTTCTCGTTAAATTTCCTTATGAAATTCGCCCATGTCAATACGGTCTGTTCTCTTTCCCACTTTGCTCTAATCACGTTCCACCATACTCGGGCCGGTCCCTCAAATTGGAACACTGCAAAGTTCACTTGCCTTTTCTCAGTGTAGTTTAGAGCTGTGAAGATGTTAACCATGGTTTCTACCCATTGTTCGGCTACGTCCGGATCGGGCCCTCCAAGGAATTTTGGAGGAGCAAACTTCTGGAACCTTTCAAGAGCCTTGTCTTCTCCGATTTCAGGGTTCTGCGGTTGATTCACGGCCATTTGGCCTTGTTGATCCACCAGTCGTGCCAAAGTATTCGTCATCTATTGCATCGCCGTCGCCATTTGGTCTCCGATTTCTACCCTTGGTCCTTGCTCTTGTTCAACTCTGTTTTCCCTTTCTTCTCTTGGCTCCTGGGCTCGCTTAGTCCCACGGCCACGACCTCGTCCTTGACTACGTCTTCCCTCCATATATATTTTCCCCTCTCTTTACTCTTTTTTTTTTTAAAAAAAATAATTTAATGAATAAACGCAATAAGGTGACTAAAGTAACTAAAATTTAGGGCCCCAAATACCCAAATAAACATATACACACATAACACACCACATAAACATATCAAGGAAATAAATAATCAAATATACAGATACGTCTCAAGTCAGGCAGATATTCATATACACAGATACACAACTGACGGCATGTAGCGACAATATACGGGCGAATCAAAAGAAAAGGGATATATCGTCCCACACCCAGTTAGAATAACCCCGTCCGGTCTCTCACGTCACTTTCCATCCGACTCAATGTCCATTAACCTCTTATACTTATTCTAGCCAGACAAAGCCTGTTCATATTCCCAAAATACAAATCTCAAGTACTTAGTACCGTCTCAACTCTGGAGTACTCAGGCACCAGAATCTGAAATAAGATAACTCACCTCTCGAGCTGGCCAGTCCCAAGAGTAAACTATCTACAATCGAAATTCCCACCTGACGTACCTATCTATGGTCCTCAGATGTCATAAGAACATTTAAGGCCTATAACAATTCACAATTCATAGCTTATGCTCGAACGAGCACTTAAATCCTTCATACCTATTCACTACTCAGTCCAGGCTCACTCCGCGCAGAGACCACGCGAAGCAGGCTCTGATACCACCTGTTACAGCCCCACCTCCCCTAAGGCGAACCAAAGGGTTCGGCGGACCGTCTGCCCAGCTCTCGCCAGGACTCAGTCACTCACTCAAGCAAATCAGAAATAAAACCACAAGAAAGAGCAAAACAAGGATCCAAAACTTAAAACAAAATTATATACATTGTTATCTCAGAAGGAAGTACATCCGTCGAATATACAAAGGTTCTCAATTCACCATACAACCATCCCGTGCCAAGCACTAGGGCGAGAACCAATACAAAACCAAAGAACTAGACCAAACTAGTCTATACAGAGCTCTCGTCCTTGCTCGCCTTCCCCTGTTAAGGAAAACAAAACTAAGGGGATGAGCTAAAAGCTCAGTGAGGTTCCGAACACATAAGCAGCAATCCATCCAAAACATTAAATATAGAATTTCAATAATTCAAGTAACATTTACAATGGAAAGCGATAATAACACATACATTAAAAGGATACAGGCTCACAAGGAGCCATTTGTTTGTTCGTTCGTTCGTTCGTTCTCCTGACATTTCCCCTTATTCCTCCATTCACTTGAAAATGCATTTTTGTAAGTAAAACCCTCGTTCGTTCGTTCATTTCATTCACCCCCTTCCCAGACATTGGCCGGGCTCCACCAGACTTCAAGGTAATACTCGAGTATACCAAACGTTCACACCCAGGGTCACCATATCGCCCGACCGAGTCCGCTTCTGGCTCGAGTCGATCGGTAACGAAGGGCAGAGCCCAGTTTAGCCAAACGGCTTACATTCAGGCGCAACTAGCATTTAGTCATTAATCATTGAAAATTTCACATTTATTTAGGTCAAGTGCGATAAAGTACACACTCGCCTAGAAAACTCGTTTTAACAATCATTGAAAGCACTTAACACATTATCAATCAATAATAACAAGCCAATAAGTCAAGGAAATATAACAAACAAGGAACACTCACCTATTTACGTAAAACAACGTGCAAATATCCTTCCGGATATTACCTCAGTCACCGAGAAAACCTAAGAGTAAATGAGAAAGAATATTACAGTCTATCTAGCACAAACAAGTAAGTGAAATCAAAGAAAAACCGGCAAATGATAAGGAAAACGTATAAAGACGCCTTTATAGTGAAAAGGGGAAAACTAACTCAAGCGGGTTATAAAATGTCCGGCGGAAAACACTTGGACCAAAGACAACTCGGACTCCAACGAGATAGGCTAAAAATATTGTTTTCGGAATCGTTTAGATAGTTCAAAATCAACTCATACCCAAGCAGCTAGTATAGAGACTAAACGTCATGATAAAATCATGTGAAAAGGAGGACAATACGACCTTACGTTCACACTTAAAACCTCACTTAAAAGTGGTTCACTTGTGGCCGAGAAAACCCTAAATCATACCTCTATATTTTTGGGAAGGAGTAAGTAGCATTTGAAGTGTTAAACTAAAGAGGTATCCTGTTTTAAAATGGAAAGCCGGTCATGGTATTGGCCAAACAAAAGTATACAAGTTCAAATAGAAACTTAGCCCTCGAGCGAAAATTTGGGCAGCATGCCCTTTGTGTTTACCTAATTTTCCAGCCATTTTGGCTTCATTATTTTTCTCATTCAAGCCCAAGTTTATACACAACACAAATGCATTTCAATAGCCGTTCCATAGGCTCAAGACAATATAAGGACATAAATCAACTAATAACAAATGCGGAAATGAAGTTTACAAAAGACAGATTTGACGGGTTTTTGCGGAATGAAAACATCTGAGGCTACGCTTATCGGATTGGTGTGAAACTTATACCAGTTCGAAGCTAAGACGAAGTCCTACAACTTTCATGAAGATCACTTGGTCAAATTTCCAGTGTAACCTAATCAAATTCCCAATTCACCGAACCAGGTTCCAACTAATCGGCTAATTAACCATACTACATTTAAATGGCCATATCTCAGGCTACCAAAGTCCGTTTAAGGCGTTCTTTGAGGTGTTTAAAAGTTAAGACAGAGTACTAAAACTTTCATGTTTTGGCAAATAGCTAAATCAGCACGGATCATAGTGAATAAACACAGTCAATTGGATGAACTGTCCAAAACGGATCACTGGAAATATCCTAGGGCAGCGAGGGTATTTTGGTCTTTTCACAGGCTACGTTGCTCCGATTGAGCTGAAATTTTGTAGGCACTATAAAATATCATTCTCTACAACTTTCATGTTTTATGCTAAGCCTAATTCGGCCTCTAACCATACGAACTGGAACGGGGCAGAACAGGGTGAAATTTTTTCCAGAAATCTGGAATTTTTGGTTTCAATGGTAACTTTCTTCATTTCTTGCTTCACTTGCTACCAAAACGCCCTATATAATCTTGGATCCAACATATATTAACCATACATCAAGAATAGGCAGCAATCCATCAAACCCTAATTCATGTAACTAAAAGGAAAAACACCCAAAACATGATAACAACCATCATTCACCACAAATTTGAGATGCTAAGCTAATTTAAACAAGATCAAGAGTAAGAAATGGGGAAATCATCATCTTTACCTTGCTTAAGTGCTTACCAAGAGCAACCCTAGCTTCCCCTTCAAAATTTCACCAACACCTCACTAACTAAACACTCAAGGATAGCTTTAATCGGTTTAGTTTTCTTTCTTTCTCACTTGGTGGCTAGATTCAAGGAGAAATGGAGCAATTTTCCCTTGGTGTTTTTTCCTCTCTCCCTCTCGGCCAAGCAGCAGGAAAAATGAAGAAGAAATGCAGCTCCAAGGTGATAAGAAGGTTGGACAATTGGTCTTGGTCAAGACCCTTAATTGTGTGACACTTGTCACTACCAATTACCAAGCAAAATTTTCTTTTTCTTTCTTGCAATTTCAGCCCCAAAATTCGGTCAAGGCTAGCTGGAAATTAAGGAGATATTTTGCTCAAATATTAATGAGCTTGTATGGTAAGAAAGTAGTGGTCAAGTGGTGCGTTCAATCGGTAGTGCACGGTTCACGTCGGTTCGCACCGTTTTTCCTTAAATCACACGTACTAGGGTTTTTTACTTCCTATTCACTAACTTTTTATCATTTCTTCTAATCACATATTATTTCTCACCCAAAAGTCACTCTTAATAACCAAATTTGATCCTCGCTCCGTACCGGATAATTTCACGACGGATACACGAAAAACCCTATTTCACTTCGAATTGAAATCGGAAAGGAAAACCCTAATTTCCTATGATCATTGGCACTTTTTCTAGGGTGATTAAGTAGCAATATGGTATAGAATAATAATTTTCAAATAAAAGGAAATTTTCAAGAAATATGTAAGGAATTTGCAAGTCCTCACACTCTCTCCCCCTTAAGAAAATTTCGTCCTCGAAATTTTAACTTCAGTTGCCTCAGACGAATCCGGAACTTGTCGATTGTCTAAAGCATAAACCTTTTCTGGTACACTAGTTCGTTTCCCTCTTTCATTCACTTGTGATTTAGCTCCATCCAGTTGCGGAGTATTGCTTTCACGTGACTGTCTCCTCGGACAGTTTCTGACTTGATGATCGCCACTTCCGCAGATTAAACATTTCCGTCCTTTTCTCCAACAATTGCTTTCGGCATGATTTGCCTTTCCACAGTATCCACAAACCACGTGAGAAGCCATCTTTTGGCTTTCTTGAAAACTTTTCCCAGGTCCGATTTGGCTTTCTTTAGTAGACCTTTCATCTACCGCCCCTAATGTCCATGGTGGGCGGAGTAACGGGTTCACTTTCTGCACTTTAGGAGGTGTTATTGTTTCACTTAATTCCTCCACTACACTGCCCGATGTACCCCTTTTCCGGGTCTGGGAGGCTTTTATCTGTGCCTTTGCAGTCTCGATTCTTTGAGCTTTCTCAAGGGCCTCCGTAAACGTGTTCTCACTTGTACCGCCGCTAATGCTTCTTGGATTTCCAAATTCAATCTCTGTATAAACCATCTTACTCTTCGCCGCTCTGTGGCCACCAATTCAGAAGCAAACTTGGATAGTCTTGTATATTTCGTTTCATATTCGGCCACACTTAGCGTTCCCTGGCGTAACCCAATAAACTCCTCCTCTCTCCTCTCTTAGATTAAAGGAGAGAGGTACTTCTCGTTAAATTTCCTTATGAAATTCGCCCATGTCAATACGGTCTGTTCTCTTTCCCACTTTGCTCTAATCACGTTCCACCATACTCGGGCCGGTCCCTCAAATTGGAACACTGCAAAGTTCACTTGCCTTTTCTCAGTGTAGTTTAGAGCTGTGAAGATGTTAACCATGGTTTCTACCCATTGTTCGGCTACGTCCGGATCGGGCCCTCCAAGGAATTTTGGAGGAGCAAACTTCTGGAACCTTTCAAGAGCCTTGTCTTCTCCGATTTCAGGGTTCTGCGGTTGATTCACGGCCATTTGGCCTTGTTGATCCACCAGTCGTGCCAAAGTATTCGTCATCTGTTGCATCGCCGTCGCCATTTGGTCTCCGATTTCTACCCTTGGTCCTTGCTCTTGTTCAACTCTGTTTTCCCTTTCTTCTCTTGGCTCCTGGGCTCGCTTAGTCCCACGGCCACGACCTCGTCCTTGACTACGTCTTCCCTCCATATATATTTTCCCCTCTCTTTACTCTTTTTTTTTTTAAAAAAAATAATTTAATGAATAAACGCAATAAGGTGACTAAAGTAACTAAAATTTAGGGCGCCAAATACCCAAATAAACATATACACACATAACACACCACATAAACATATCAAGGAAATAAATAATCAAATATACAGATACGTCTCAAGTCAGGCAGATATTCATATACACAGATACACAACTGACGGCATGTAGCGACAATATACGGGCGAATCAAAAGAAAAGGGATATATCGTCCCACACCCAGTTAGAATAACCCCGTCCGGTCTCTCACGTCACTTTCTATCCGACTCAATGTCCATTAACCTCTTATACTTATTCTAGCCAGACAAAGCCTGTTCATATTCCCAAAATACAAATCTCAAGTACTTAGTACCGTCTCAACTCTGGAGTACTCAGGCACCAGAATCTGAAATAAGATAACTCACCTCTCGAGCTGGCCAGTCCCAAGAGTAAACTATCTACAATCGAAATTCCCACCTGACGTACCTATCTATGGTCCTCAGATGTCATAAGAACATTTAAGGCCTATAACAATTCACAATTCATAGCTTATGCTCGAACGAGCACTTAAATCCTTCATACCTATTCACTACTCAGTCCAGGCTCACTCCGCGCAGAGACCACGCGAAGCAGGCTCTGATACCACCTGTGACAGCCCCACCTCCCCCTAAGGCGAACCAAAGGGTTCGGCGGACCGTCTGCCCAGCTCTCGCCAGGACTCAGTCACTCACTCAAGCAAATCAGAAATAAAACCACAAGAAAGAGCAAAACAAGGATCCAAAACTTAAAACAAAATTATATACATTGTTATCTCAGAAGGAAGTTCATCCGTCGAATATACAAAGGTTCTCAATTCACCATACAACCATCCCGTGCCAAGCACTAGGGCGAGAACCAATACAAAACCAAAGAACTAGACCAAGCTAGTCTATACAGAGCTCTCGTCCTTGCTCGCCTTCCCCTGTTAAGGAAAACAAAACTAAGGGGATGAGCTAAAAGCTCAGTGAGGTTCCGAACACATAAGCAGCAATCCATCCAAAACATTAAATATAGAATTTCAATAATTCAAGTAACATTTACAATGGAAAGCGATAATAACACATACATTAAAAGGATACAGGCTCACAAGGAGCCATTTGTTTGTTCGTTCGTTCGTTCGTTCTCCTGACATTTCCCCTTATTCCTCCATTCACTTGAAAATGCATTTTTGTAAGTAAAACCCTCGTTCGTTCGTTCATTTCATTCACCCCCTTCCCAGACATTGGCCGGGCTCCACCAGACTTCAAGGTAATACTCGAGTATACCAAACGTTCACACCCAGGGTCACCATATCGCCCGACCGAGTCCGCTTCTGGCTCGAGTCGATCGGTAACGAAGGGCAGGGCCCAGTTTAGCCAAACGGCTTACATTCATGCGCAACTAGCATTTAGTCATTAATCATTGAAAATTTCACATTTATTTAGGTCAAGTGCGATAAAGTACACACTCGCCTAGAAAACTCGTTTTAACAATCATTGAAAGCACTTAACACATTATCAATCAATAATAACAAGCCAATAAGTCAAGGAAATATAACAAACAAGGAACACTCACCTATTTACGTAAAACAACGTGCAAATATCCTTCCGGATATTACCTCAGTCACCGAGAAAACCTAAGAGTAAATGAGAAAGAATATTACAGTCTATCTAGCACAAACAAGTAAGTGAAATCAAAGAAAAACCGGCAAATGATAAGGAAAACGTATAAAGACGCCTTTATAGTGAAAAGGGGAAAACTAACTCAAGCGGGTTATAAAATGTCCGGCGGAAAACACTTGGACCAAAGACAACTCGGACTCCAACGAGATAGGCTAAAAATATTGTTTTCGGAATCGTTTAGATAGTTCAAAATCAACTCATACCCAAGCAGCTAGTATAGAGACTAAACGTCACGATAAAATCATGTGAAAAGGAGGACAATACGACCTTACGTTCACACTTAAAACCTCACTTAAAAGTGGTTCACTTGTGGCCGAGAAAACCCTAAATCATACCTCTATATTTTTGGGAAGGAGTAAGTAGCATTTGAAGTGTTAAACTAAAGAGGTATCCTGTTTTAAAATGGAAAGCCGGTCATGGTATTGGCCAAACAAAAGTATACAAGTTCAAATAGAAACTTAGCCCTCGAGCGAAAATTTGGGCAGCATGCCCTTTGTGTTTACCTAATTTTCCAGCCATTTTGGCTTCATTATTTTTCTCATTCAAGCCCAAGTTTATACACAACACAAATGCATTTCAATAGCCGTTCCATAGGCTCAAGACAATATAAGGACATAAATCAACTAATAACAAATGCGGAAATGAAGTTTACAAAAGACAGATTTGACGGGTTTTTGCGGAATGAAAACATCTGAGGCTACGCTTATCGGATTGGTGTGAAACTTATACCAGTTCGAAGCTAAGACGAAGTCCTACAACTTTCATGAAGATCACTTGGTCAAATTTCCAGTGTAACCTAATCAAATTCCCAATTCACCGAACCAGGTTCCAACTAATCGGCTAATTAACCATACTACATTTAAATGGCCATATCTCAGGCTACCAAAGTCCGTTTAAGGCGTTCTTTGAGGTGTTTAAAAGTTAAGACAGAGTACTAAAACTTTCATGTTTTGGCAAATAGCTAAATCAGCACGGATCATAGTGAATAAACACAGTCAATTGGATGAACTGTCCAAAACGGATCACTGGAAATATCCTAGGGCAGCGAGGGTATTTTGGTCTTTTCACAGGCTACGTTGCTCCGATTGAGCTGAAATTTTGTAGGCACTATAAAATATCATTCTCTACAACTTTCATGTTTTATGCTAAGCCTAATTCGGCCTCTAACCATACGAACTGGAACGGGGCAGAACAGGGTGAAATTTTTTCCAGAAATCTGGAATTTTTGGTTTCAATGGTAACTTTCTTCATTTCTTGCTTCACTTGCTACCAAAACGCCCTATATAATCTTGGATCCAACATATATTAACCATACATCAAGAATAGGCAGCAATCCATCAAACCCTAATTCATGTAACTAAAAGGAAAAACACCCAAAACATGATAACAACCATCATTCACCACAAATTTGAGATGCTAAGCTAATTTAAACAAGATCAAGAGTAAGAAATGGGGAAATCATCATCTTTACCTTGCTTAAGTGCTTACCAAGAGCAACCCTAGCTTCCCCTTCAAAATTTCACCAACACCTCACTAACTAAACACTCAAGGATAGCTTTAATCGGTTTAGTTTTCTTTCTTTCTCACTTGGTGGCTAGATTCAAGGAGAAATGGAGCAATTTTCCCTTGGTGTTTTTTCCTCTCTCCCTCTCGGCCAAGCAGCAGGAAAAATGAAGAAGAAATGCAGCTCCAAGGTGATAAGAAGGTTGGACAATTGGTCTTGGTCAAGACCCTTAATTGTGTGACACTTGTCACTACCAATTACCAAGCAAAATTTTCTTTTTCTTTCTTGCAATTTCAGCCCCAAAATTCGGTCAAGGCTAGCTGGAAATTAAGGAGATATTTTGGTCAAATATTAATGAGCTTGTATGGTAAGAAAGTAGTGGTCAAGTGGTGCGTTCAATCGGTAGTGCACGGTTCACGTCGGTTCGCACCGTTTTTCCTTAAATCACACGTACTAGGGTTTTTTACTTCCTATTCACTAAATTTTTATCATTTCTTCTAATCACATATTATTTCTCACCCAAAAGTCACTCTTAATAACCAAATTTGATCCTCGCTCCGTACCGGATAATTTCACGACGGATACACGAAAAACCCTATTTCACTTCGAATTGAAATCGGAAAGGAAAACCCTAATTTCCTATGATCATTGGCACTTTTTCTAGGGTGATTAAGTAGCAATATGGTATAGAATAATAATTTTCAAATAAAAGGAAATTTTCAAGAAATATGTAAGGAATTTGCAAGTCCTCACACTCTCTCCCCCTTAAGAAAATTTCGTCCTCGAAATTTTAACTTCAGTTGCCTCAGACGAATCCGGAACTTGTCGATTGTCTAAAGCATAAACCTTTTCTGGTACACTAGTTCGTTTCCCTCTTTCATTCACTTGTGATTTAGCTCCATCCAGTTGCGGAGTATTGCTTTCACGTGACTGTCTCCTCGGACAGTTTCTGACTTGATGATCGCCACTTCCGCAGATTAAACATTTCCGTCCTTTTCTCCAACAATTGCTTTCGGCATGATTTGCCTTTCCACAGTATCCACAAACCACGTGAGAAGCCATCTTTTGGCTTTCTTGAAAACTTTTCCCAGGTCCGATTTGGCTTTCTTTAGTAGACCTTTCATCTACCGCCCCTAATGTCCATGGTGGGCGGAGTAACGGGTTCACTTTCTGCACTTTAGGAGGTGTTATTGTTTCACTTAATTCCTCCACTACACTGCCCGATGTACCCCTTTTCCGGGTCTGGGAGGCTTTTATCTGTGCCTTTGCAGTCTCGATTCTTTGAGCTTTCTCAAGGGCCTCCGTAAACGTGTTCTCACTTGTACCGCCGCTAATGCTTCTTGGATTTCCAAATTCAATCTCTGTATAAACCATCTTACTCTTCGCCGCTCTGTGGCCACCAATTCAGAAGCAAACTTGGATAGTCTTGTATATTTCGTTTCATATTCGGCCACACTTAGCGTTCCCTGGCGTAACCCAATAAACTCCTCCTCTCTCCTCTCTTAGATTAAAGGAGAGAGGTACTTCTCGTTAAATTTCCTTATGAAATTCGCCCATGTCAATACGGTCTGTTCTCTTTCCCACTTTGCTCTAATCACGTTCCACCATACTCGGGCCGGTCCCTCAAATTGGAACACTGCAAAGTTCACTTGCCTTTTCTCAGTGTAGTTTAGAGCTGTGAAGATGTTAACCATGGTTTCTACCCATTGTTCGGCTACGTCCGGATCGGGCCCTCCAAGGAATTTTGGAGGAGCAAACTTCTGGAACCTTTCAAGAGCCTTGTCTTCTCCGATTTCAGGGTTCTGCGGTTGATTCACGGCCATTTGGCCTTGTTGATCCACCAGTCGTGCCAAAGTATTCGTCATCTGTTGCATCGCCGTCGCCATTTGGTCTCCGATTTCTACCCTTGGTCCTTGCTCTTGTTCAACTCTGTTATCCCTTTCTTCTCTTGGCTCCTGGGCTCGCTTAGTCCCACGGCCACGACCTCGTCCTTGACTACGTCTTCCCTCCATATATATTTTCCCCTCTCTTTTCTCTTTTTTTTTTTTAAAAAAAATAATTTAATGAATAAACGCAATAAGGTGACTAAAGTAACTAAAATTTAGGGCGCCAAATACCCAAATAAACATATACACACATAACACACCACATAAACATATCAAGGAAATAAATAATCAAATATACAGATACGTCTCAAGTCAGGCAGATATTCATATACACAGATACACAACTGACGGCATGTAGTGACAATGTACGGGCGAATCAAAAGAAAAGGGATATATCGTCCCACACCCAGTTAGAATAACCCCGTCCGGTCTCTCACGTCACTTTCTATCCGACTCAATGTCCATTAACCTCTTATACTTATTCTAGCCAGACAAAGCCTGTTCATATTCCCAAAATACAAATCTCAAGTACTTAGTACCGTCTCAACTCTGGAGTACTCAGGCACCAGAATCTGAAATAAGATAACTCACCTCTCGAGCTGGCCAGTCCCAAGAGTAAACTATCTACAATCGAAATTCCCACCTGACGTACCTATCTATGGTCCTCAGATGTCATAAGAACATTTAAGGCCTATAACAATTCACAATTCATAGCTTATGCTCGAACGAGCACTTAAATCCTTCATACCTATTCACTACTCAGTCCAGGCTCACTCCGCGCAGAGACCACGCGAAGCAGGCTCTGATACCACCTGTGACAGCCCCACCTCCCCATAAGGCGAACCAAAGGGTTCGGCGGACCGTCTGCCCAGCTCTCGCCAGGACTCAGTCACTCACTCAAGCAAATCAGAAATAAAACCACAAGAAAGAGCAAAACAAGGATCCAAAACTTAAAACAAAATTATATACATTGTTATCTCAGAAGGAAGTTCATCCGTCGAATATACAAAGGTTCTCAATTCACCATACAACCATCCCGTGCCAAGCACTAGGGCGAGAACCAATACAAAACCAAAGAACTAGACCAAGCTAGTCTATACAGAGCTCTCGTCCTTGCTCGCCTTCCCCTGTTAAGGAAAACAAAACTAAGGGGATGAGCTAAAAGCTCAGTGAGGTTCCGAACACATAAGCAGCAATCCATCCAAAACATTAAATATAGAATTTCAATAATTCAAGTAACATTTACAATGGAAAGCGATAATAACACATACATTAAAAGGATACAGGCTCACAAGGAGCCATTTGTTTGTTTGTTCGTTCGTTCGTTCTCCTGACATTTCCCCTTATTCCTCCATTCACTTGAAAATGCATTTTTGTAAGTAAAACCCTCGTTCGTTCGTTCATTTCATTCACCCCCTTCCCAGACATTGGCCGGGCTCCACCAGACTTCAAGGTAATACTCGAGTATACCAAACGTTCACACCCAGGGTCACCATATCGCCCGACCGAGTCCGCTTCTGGCTCGAGTCGATCGGTAACGAAGGGCAGGGCCCAGTTTAGCCAAACGGCTTACATTCATGCGCAACTAGCATTTAGTCATTAATCATTGAAAATTTCACATTTATTTAGGTCAAGTCCGATAAAGTACACACTCGCGTAGAAAACTCATTTTAACAATCATTGAAAGCACTTAACACGTTATCAATCAATAATAACAAGCCAATAAGTCAAGGAAATATAACAAACAAGGAACACTCACCTATTTACGTAAAACAACGTGCAAATATCCTTCCGGATATTACCTCAGTCACCGAGAAAACCTAAGAGTAAATGAGAAAGAATATTACAGTCTATCTAGCACAAACAAGTAAGTGAAATCAAAGAAAAACCGGCAAATGATAAGGAAAACGTATAAAGACGCCTTTATAGTGAAAAGGGGAAAACTAACTCAAGCGGGTTATAAAATGTCCGGCGGAAAACACTTGGACCAAAGACAACTCGGACTCCAACGAGATAGGCTAAAAATATTGTTTTCGGAATCGTTTAGATAGTTCAAAATCAACTCATACCCAAGCAGCTAGTATAGAGACTAAACGTCACGATAAAATCATGTGAAAAGGAGGACAATACGACCTTACGTTCACACTTAAAACCTCACTTAAAAGTGGTTCACTTGTGGCCGAGAAAACCCTAAATCATACCTCTATATTTTTGGGAAGGAGTAAGTAGCATTTGAAGTGTTAAACTAAAGAGGTATCCTGTTTTAAAATGGAAAGCCGGTCATGGTATTGGCCAAACAAAAGTATACAAGTTCAAATAGAAACTTAGCCCTCTAGCGAAAATTTGGGCAGCATGCCCTTTGTGTTTACCTAATTTTCCAGCCATTTTGGCTTCATTATTTTTCTCATTCAAGCCCAAGTTTATACACAACACAAATGCATTTCAATAGCCGTTCCATAGGCTCAAGACAATATAAGGACATAAATCAACTAATAACAAATGCGGAAATGAAGTTTACAAAAGACAGATTTGACGGGTTTTTGCGGAATGAAAACATCTGAGGCTACGCTTATCGGATTGGTGTGAAACTTATACCAGTTCGAAGCTAAGACGAAGTCCTACAACTTTCATGAAGATCACTTGGTCAAATTTCCAGTTTGCTACCAAAACGCCCTATATAATCTTGGATCCAACATATATTAACCATACATCAAGAATAGGCAGCAATCCATCAAACCCTAATTCATGTAACTAAAAGGAAAAACACCCAAAACATGATAACAACCATCATTCACCACAAATTTGAGATGCTAAGCTAATTTAAACAAGATCAAGAGTAACTGATACGTTCCTCGATCACCACGTTTCGAGACACGTAGCACGTTTGCCCAAGGATCTAGCGAGGATGTCCAACGCTTGGAATTGCGGGATCTAGAACCAAACGGACAACACGATTTGATTCAAGACGGTAGACGACACTCCGATGAAGGTGAATACTCCAGGGGAATAGGTCGGTAGAACAATATAGGACAGGACGCAAGACTGCTCAAAACCCTTGCCAAAGCAAGTAAAGGGGTCGAATCTCTCTCTCAAGAAGAATCGAAAATATGCAAAACTTTATTGATAAAACGTCTCCCCTTTATTCATACAAAGCAAGCCTTTATATAGGCAAAGCTAATGAAACCCTAATATCCGAAACCCTAATATCGCAAAGCTAGATGGTCGGCCACTCCTTGGACAAGGTGGGCCGACCCATGGACTCAATTAAAAAAAGGCCTAGTGGTTCGGCCATCCTTAGACAAAGGTGGGCCGAATCCATGGCTAACAAAAGGACTAA
Organism: Coffea arabica; assembly: GCF_036785885.1. Classification (NCBI taxonomy): domain Eukaryota; kingdom Viridiplantae; phylum Streptophyta; class Magnoliopsida; order Gentianales; family Rubiaceae; genus Coffea; species Coffea arabica. The sequence continues at coordinate 21,538,795 of NC_092311.1, read as the reverse complement.
TCTAAACTTAAGACTCCTAACACTAAGGCCTAATCGGTCATGGCCCACTTGGCTCTTCGCGGGCTCTCTTCATGGGCTTGGATCATCGTGTAGACAACTGGGTTATCACCTTCTAAGCCTTCAATGTCTCGATGAACTCCTTGTTGGTCTTGAACATTCCGTACAAGGGCTTGGAGTGATTCCCTGAATTGCTTGGCCCGTGCACATGTGATTGGGCCCAATGGAACTCGGATTGGGCCATTACGTGGGCCAAGGTCCGTGCACACATCAGTCCCCTCCTCTTGAGAAGGATTTGTCCTCAAATCTGGATGGAGAAGAATGATACTAATGAGAGTGGGTAGTGTGACACCCAAGTCTCCACATATTGGCCCTCTTAGATTGAAGGATACTTGCATATGTTATGATTAAGATAATTTGGTGCACATGTCTCTTAGTCAGCTTCAAAGGGTTCTCAAACAAGGACATTCTCCAAGGTAGGAAAGAACGTGTATAAGGCTTGTGAACGTTCCAGGTTGCAACCCAAAGCTCGCTAATTAGCCTTCGCACCCGGACATTCACATGCACTTCATAACGATGTTCATTGAAACTAGAAAAGCCTCGAACCTGGTTGTGCAAGGTGGTGTAATTCAGCTCTAGGCACTGAATCGGCGCAACTTTCCACTCTAGAGGTGGGACACTGAGCCACCCGTGTTGCACATCCATAGAAACACGAACCAGTGAGGTAAAAACAGCACTCGGATCTTGATTGACACCCTTGCGGGCATCACCCAACATAAACGGCAGGAATGAAGTGAAACGCACTCCATACAAATCGTATGAATTTACGCAAGTTGGGGTTGGTGAAATAAGCTCGTGGTGACTAGTTTTTGGACATGTGAAGAAGCACGAACGTGCACCACTTGCAGCAGGAATAAGCACGAAATCGGGTTGCAAGTCTTTAGCCATAGTTGGGAAATTGTGGACAGCGTTAGAACCTATGTAAACAAAATAACCTTCAGCTTGGAGCAATTCAGAAATTGGGTAAAGGACTAATGGGACATTATTAGCTAGATGGTAAGAAGGTGTAGAACAAGATTTAAATGAGAAAACTCCCTTTGACACTTCGATATTCCTTCCACCAATTGATTCAACTTGAGATTCCAGTGCTAGTCCTTGACACTTCTCATCAACACCTACATGCTCAAAATAAGGCAAGGGTGATGAACGAACCATAGGTAAAGAACAAGAAGTAGAATCTGGAATTTCCCTTTTAAGATGAGCTCGAATGAATCCTCCAATGGTGCGGACAGATTGGAATGGACATTGTTCCATGAATTGATACCAAAGAGATTTAGTTCCTAGAAGACAAACTCCATGGAAACTCGCAAGGTGTCCAAGTGACTTCGGGATGGAACATGCCATGACCAACTCTACTTGACTTTGTGTAACCTGCACAAAAGAAGAGGTACTAAACAAAACACATGTTAGCCGGTTAGCCAACAAAATGGTCACAGTTTCAGCCTTTGTAAACACGGCCAACTCCTCCTTTTTACTCTTCACTAAGGCCAAATTATTCTTGTCTTTTTCCACTCCATTCTTCTCGGACCATTGCTCACGCATGGTACATGAGGTTTGATTTTCATTGTCTAGCTCATGTTCATGGCTCAGTTGTAACTCACTCCTATTTGGCTCTTCAATCAACGAGGGACTAGACTGAATGTTTCCTTTATTACCACCGGTTGGCACATGGTTAAGTTGCTCCAAGTGTGAATCCAGCACTTGGCTAAGTCTTTCCATCATGTCATCAATCAATGCTTCAGTCCGACTTCGGAATTTTTCCTTTGATTCACGAGGCTTTGACTCAATTCGAGAATTCTCAAACTCCTCGTCTTGATTGTCAAGACACTTCTTAGATGCACCTCGTTTGCTTGAAGTTGACCTCGATTTAGATGCTCTACGCAGACTTCTTTGCTCCTTCTCATACTCATCACAATCTTTTTTATACCTTTCATATACACACAAAGCACGGTGGCGTTGCATCTCCTCCCGGAGTGAATGATACCCATGTTGTGAACTGGATTGCATGGAACTAGAGTACTTGTGAGTAGGCATCTTGAGACCCCTCCTCTTGAGAGGCTCATTCTCCAAGAATTCTTGGTTGTATCGGTAAGACGCAACTTCTCTAGGCATGAGTGCGTGACCTGCCAAAATGGTAAGCAAAGAAAAGGAGATTCCTCACGTCACACAAGCTCACGTGTTTGTGCTCATCCCTCGTGTATCTCTCGAAGCGTTCTAATGGACTTACCAAATACCTTTACCTGTTGGATTAGATAGTTGAGAAATGCTGCTCAAGTCCAACAACCGTAACCAACCTTTCCACAAGTGTAACCACAAGAATGTAGGAGAAAATGTAGGAAAGTGTTCCTAAAATCTAGGAGAAAATATAGGAGCAAATGTAGGAGAAAATGTAGGAAAGTTTCCTAAAATCTAGGAAGAGAATATAGGAGATTTTCCTAAAGTGGATGAGAGAATATAGGAGAGGTCCTAAAAATGGATGAGAGAATTTGAGGAGAGTTTCCTAAAAAATGGATGAGAGAATTTAGGAAAGTTTCCAAAAAATAGATGAGAGAGTTTTAGGAAAATTTCCTAGAAATGGATGAGAGAGTTTTTAGGAAAATTTCCAAAAAAAAAATGGATGAGAGAATTTAGGAAAGTTTCCAAAAAATGGATGAGAGAATTTAGGAAAATTTCCTAAAAATAGATGAGAGACCTTAGGAAAGTTTCCAAAAAAAAATGGATGAGAGAGTTTGGGAAATTTCCTAAAAAGGTAGGAGAGAGAGTGTCCAAGTGAGTACAAAGAGTTATCCAAGTGCTTTACTTAGTTTCCTAATTGATTTTGGAAACAAGTTAGTTTTGGAAACCCTTTGAAAATCCTTTTCCTGTTGAACAACTTTTGGTAACCTTCTTGAAACAACTTTTGGTAATCTTCTTGAAACAACTTTTGGTAACTTCCAAATTCTACTCCAAGAAAGATTGCACAAATCAGATTTGGTTCCCTATTCAAAACAATTCGGTTGCCACTTTCTTTCCTTTCTTTTTTTTTTTCTTGCCAACCGATTCCTCTTTTCTTTTTTTTTCTTTTCGTTTTTGTTTTCTGTTTTTTTTTCTCTAATTACAACTATCAACCACGACACAAAACAAGGAAGTCCACAAATAATAACTACCAAGAACTCCAAGATCTTTCAAGAACTTCCAAGGAAGTTGTCAGGAACTTCAGAAATTTCAAGATTGTGGTCAAGAATTCAAGAAGTTCAAGACTATTGTAAGTTCTCTTCAAGATTCACAAAATTCCAACAAGTTTTGCCAAAATCCAGATTTGAAAACCAAGTAAACAAGTTGGATAACACAAACAACAAGGCTGGACAGATTTGTATTCGGTGAACAGTAACTATGAACAGTATCGGTGAACAGTACGATGAACAGTACTATGAACAGCGTCGGGGTGAACAGTATGGTGAACAGTACCTGTGAACAGTGACTCTTTTTTTTTTTTTTTTTGAACAAGGTAGCGGAAAGTACTAAGAATTCTACGACACAACTACGAAAAATATGGATATAACGAAAGATACCTCTACCAAAGCTCTGAAGCCAACTGATACGTTGCTCGATCACCACGTTTCGAGACACGTAGCACGTTTGCCCAAGGATCTAGCGAGGATGTCCAACGCTTGGAATTGCGGGATCTAGAACCAAACGGACGACACGATTTGATTCAAGACGGTAGACGACACTCCGATGAAGGTGAATACTCCAGGGGAATAGGTCGGTAGAACAATCTAGGACAGGACGCAAGACTGCTCAAAACCCTTGCCAAAGCAAGTAAAGGGGTCGAATCTCTCTCTCAAGAACAATCGAAAATATGCAAAACTTTATTGATAAAACGTCTCCCCTTTATTCATACAAAGCAAGCCTTTATATAGGCAAAGCTAATGAAACCCTAATATCCGAAACCCTAATATCGCAAAGCTAGATGGTCGGCCACTCCTTGGACAAGGTGGGCCGACCCATGGACTCAATTAAAAAAAGGCCTAGTGGTTCGGCCATCCTTAGACAAAAGTGGGCCGAATCCATGGCTAACAAAAGGACTAATCTAAACTTAAGACTCCTAACACTAAGGCCTAATCGGTCATGGCCCACTTGGCTCTTCGCGGGCTCTCTTCACGGGCTTGGATCATCGTGTAGACAACTGGGTTATCACCTTCTAAGCCTTCAATGTCTCGATGAACTCCTTGTTGGCGGTGAACAGTGACTCTTTTTTTTTTTTTTTTTTTGAACAAGGTAGCGGAAAGTACTAAGAATTCTACGACACAACTACGAAAAATATGGATATAACGAAAGATACCTCTACCAAAGCTCTGAAGCCAACTGATACGTTCCTCGATCACCACGTTTCGAGACACGTAGCACGTTTGCCCAAGGATCTAGCGAGGATGTCCAACGCTTGGAATTGCGGGATCTAGAACCAAACGGACGACACGATTTGATTCAAGACGGTAGACGACACTCCGATGAAGGTGAATACTCCAGGGGAATAGGTCGGTAGAACAATCTAGGACAGGACGCAAGACTGCTCAAAACCCTTGCCAAAGCAAGTAAAGGGGTCGAATCTCTCTCTCAAGAACAATCGAAAATATGCAAAACTTTATTGATAAAACGTCTCCCCTTTATTCATACAAAGCAAGCCTTTATATAGGCAAAGCTAATGAAACCCTAATATCCGAAACCCTAATATCGCAAAGCTAGATGGTCGGCCACTCCTTGGACAAGGTGGGCCGACCCATGGACTCAATTAAAAAAAGGCCTAGTGGTTCGGCCATCCTTAGACAAAAGTGGGCCGAATCCATGGCTAACAAAAGGACTAATCTAAACTTAAGACTCCTAACACTAAGGCCTAATCGGTCATGGCCCACTTGGCTCTTCGCGGGCTCTCTTCACGGGCTTGGATCATCGTGTAGACAACTGGGTTATCACCTTCTAAGCCTTCAATGTCTCGATGAACTCCTTGTTGGCGGTGAACAGTGACTCTTTTTTTTTTTTTTTTTTTGAACAAGGTAGCGGAAAGTACTAAGAATTCTACGACACAACTACGAAAAATATGGATATAACGAAAGATACCTCTACCAAAGCTCTGAAGCCAACTGATACGTTCCTCGATCACCACGTTTCGAGACACGTAGCACGTTTGCCCAAGGATCTAGCGAGGATGTCCAACGCTTGGAATTGCGGGATCTAGAACCAAACGGACGACACGATTTGATTCAAGACGGTAGACGACACTCCGATGAAGGTGAATACTCCAGGGGAATAGGTCGGTAGAACAATCTAGGACAGGACGCAAGACTGCTCAAAACCCTTGCCAAAGCAAGTAAAGGGGTCGAATCTCTCTCTCAAGAACAATCGAAAATATGCAAAACTTTATTGATAAAACGTCTCCCCTTTATTCATACAAAGCAAGCCTTTATATAGGCAAAGCTAATGAAACCCTAATATCCGAAACCCTAATATCGCAAAGCTAGATGGTCGGCCACTCCTTGGACAAGGTGGGCCGACCCATGGACTCAATTAAAAAAAGGCCTAGTGGTTCGGCCATCCTTAGACAAAAGTGGGCCGAATCCATGGCTAACAAAAGGACTAATCTAAACTTAAGACTCCTAACACTAAGGCCTAATCGGTCATGGCCCACTTGGCTCTTCGCGGGCTCTCTTCACGGGCTTGGATCATCGTGTAGACAACTGGGTTATCACCTTTTAAGCCTTCAATGTCTCGATGAACTCCTTGTTGGCGGTGAACAGTGACTCTTTTTTTTTTTTTTTTTTTGAACAAGGTAGCGGAAAGTACTAAGAATTCTACGACACAACTACGAAAAATATGGATATAACGAAAGATACCTCTACCAAAGCTCTGAAGCCAACTGATACGTTCCTCGATCACCACGTTTCGAGACACGTAGCACGTTTGCCCAAGGATCTAGCGAGGATGTCCAACGCTTGGAATTGCGGGATCTAGAACCAAACGGACGACACGATTTGATTCAAGACGGTAGACGACACTCCGATGAAGGTGAATACTCCAGGGGAATAGGTCGGTAGAACAATCTAGGACAGGACGCAAGACTGCTCAAAACCCTTGCCAAAGCAAGTAAAGGGGTCGAATCTCTCTCTCAAGAACAATCGAAAATATGCAAAACTTTATTGATAAAACGTCTCCCCTTTATTCATACAAAGCAAGCCTTTATATAGGCAAAGCTAATGAAACCCTAATATCCGAAACCCTAATATCGCAAAGCTAGATGGTCGGCCACTCCTTGGACAAGGTGGGCCGACCCATGGACTCAATTAAAAAAAGGCCTAGTGGTTCGGCCATCCTTAGACAAAAGTGGGCCGAATCCATGGCTAACAAAAGGACTAATCTAAACTTAAGACTCCTAACACTAAGGCCTAATCGGTCATGGCCCACTTGGCTCTTCGCGGGCTCTCTTCACGGGCTTGGATCATCGTGTAGACAACTGGGTTATCACCTTCTAAGCCTTCAATGTCTCGATGAACTCCTTGTTGGCGGTGAACAGTGACTCTTTTTTTTTTTTTTTTTTTGAACAAGGTAGCGGAAAGTACTAAGAATTCTACGACACAACTACGAAAAATATGGATATAACGAAAGATACCTCTACCAAAGCTCTGAAGCCAACTGATACGTTCCTCGATCACCACGTTTCGAGACACGTAGCACGTTTGCCCAAGGATCTAGCGAGGATGTCCAACGCTTGGAATTGCGGGATCTAGAACCAAACGGACGACACGATTTGATTCAAGACGGTAGACGACACTCCGATGAAGGTGAATACTCCAGGGGAATAGGTCGGTAGAACAATCTAGGACAGGACGCAAGACTGCTCAAAACCCTTGCCAAAGCAAGTAAAGGGGTCGAATCTCTCTCTCAAGAACAATCGAAAATATGCAAAACTTTATTGATAAAACGTCTCCCCTTTATTCATACAAAGCAAGCCTTTATATAGGCAAAGCTAATGAAACCCTAATATCCGAAACCCTAATATCGCAAAGCTAGATGGTCGGCCACTCCTTGGACAAGGTGGGCCGACCCATGGACTCAATTAAAAAAAGGCCTAGTGGTTCGGCCATCCTTAGACAAAAGTGGGCCGAATCCATGGCTAACAAAAGGACTAATCTAAACTTAAGACTCCTAACACTAAGGCCTAATCGGTCATGGCCCACTTGGCTCTTCGCGGGCTCTCTTCACGGGCTTGGATCATCGTGTAGACAACTGGGTTATCACCTTCTAAGCCTTCAATGTCTCGATGAACTCCTTGTTGGCGGTGAACAGTGACTCTTTTTTTTTTTTTTTTTTTGAACAAGGTAGCGGAAAGTACTAAGAATTCTACGACACAACTACGAAAAATATGGATATAACGAAAGATACCTCTACCAAAGCTCTGAAGCCAACTGATACGTTCCTCGATCACCACGTTTCGAGACACGTAGCACGTTTGCCCAAGGATCTAGCGAGGATGTCCAACGCTTGGAATTGCGGGATCTAGAACCAAACGGACGACACGATTTGATTCAAGACGGTAGACGACACTCCGATGAAGGTGAATACTCCAGGGGAATAGGTCGGTAGAACAATCTAGGACAGGACGCAAGACTGCTCAAAACCCTTGCCAAAGCAAGTAAAGGGGTCGAATCTCTCTCTCAAGAACAATCGAAAATATGCAAAACTTTATTGATAAAACGTCTCCCCTTTATTCATACAAAGCAAGCCTTTATATAGGCAAAGCTAATGAAACCCTAATATCCGAAACCCTAATATCGCAAAGCTAGATGGTCGGCCACTCCTTGGACAAGGTGGGCCGACCCATGGACTCAATTAAAAAAAGGCCTAGTGGTTCGGCCATCCTTAGACAAAAGTGGGCCGAATCCATGGCTAACAAAAGGACTAATCTAAACTTAAGACTCCTAACACTAAGGCCTAATCGGTCATGGCCCACTTGGCTCTTCGCGGGCTCTCTTCACGGGCTTGGATCATCGTGTAGACAACTGGGTTATCACCTTTTAAGCCTTCAATGTCTCGATGAACTCCTTGTTGGCGGTGAACAGTGACTCTTTTTTTTTTTTTTTTTTTGAACAAGGTAGCGGAAAGTACTAAGAATTCTACGACACAACTACGAAAAATATGGATATAACGAAAGATACCTCTACCAAAGCTCTGAAGCCAACTGATACGTTCCTCGATCACCACGTTTCGAGACACGTAGCACGTTTGCCCAAGGATCTAGCGAGGATGTCCAACGCTTGGAATTGCGGGATCTAGAACCAAACGGACGACACGATTTGATTCAAGACGGTAGACGACACTCCGATGAAGGTGAATACTCCAGGGGAATAGGTCGGTAGAACAATCTAGGACAGGACGCAAGACTGCTCAAAACCCTTGCCAAAGCAAGTAAAGGGGTCGAATCTCTCTCTCAAGAACAATCGAAAATATGCAAAACTTTATTGATAAAACGTCTCCCCTTTATTCATACAAAGCAAGCCTTTATATAGGCAAAGCTAATGAAACCCTAATATCCGAAACCCTAATATCGCAAAGCTAGATGGTCGGCCACTCCTTGGACAAGGTGGGCCGACCCATGGACTCAATTAAAAAAAGGCCTAGTGGTTCGGCCATCCTTAGACAAAAGTGGGCCGAATCCATGGCTAACAAAAGGACTAATCTAAACTTAAGACTCCTAACACTAAGGCCTAATCGGTCATGGCCCACTTGGCTCTTCGCGGGCTCTCTTCACGGGCTTGGATCATCGTGTAGACAACTGGGTTATCACCTTCTAAGCCTTCAATGTCTCGATGAACTCCTTGTTGGCGGTGAACAGTGACTCTTTTTTTTTTTTTTTTTTTGAACAAGGTAGCGGAAAGTACTAAGAATTCTACGACACAACTACGAAAAATATGGATATAACGAAAGATACCTCTACCAAAGCTCTGAAGCCAACTGATACGTTCCTCGATCACCACGTTTCGAGACACGTAGCACGTTTGCCCAAGGATCTAGCGAGGATGTCCAACGCTTGGAATTGCGGGATCTAGAACCAAACGGACGACACGATTTGATTCAAGACGGTAGACGACACTCCGATGAAGGTGAATACTCCAGGGGAATAGGTCGGTAGAACAATCTAGGACAGGACGCAAGACTGCTCAAAACCCTTGCCAAAGCAAGTAAAGGGGTCGAATCTCTCTCTCAAGAACAATCGAAAATATGCAAAACTTTATTGATAAAACGTCTCCCCTTTATTCATACAAAGCAAGCCTTTATATAGGCAAAGCTAATGAAACCCTAATATCCGAAACCCTAATATCGCAAAGCTAGATGGTCGGCCACTCCTTGGACAAGGTGGGCCGACCCATGGACTCAATTAAAAAAAGGCCTAGTGGTTCGGCCATCCTTAGACAAAAGTGGGCCGAATCCATGGCTAACAAAAGGACTAATCTAAACTTAAGACTCCTAACACTAAGGCCTAATCGGTCATGGCCCACTTGGCTCTTCGCGGGCTCTCTTCACGGGCTTGGATCATCGTGTAGACAACTGGGTTATCACCTTTTAAGCCTTCAATGTCTCGATGAACTCCTTGTTGGCGGTGAACAGTGACTCTTTTTTTTTTTTTTTTTTTGAACAAGGTAGCGGAAAGTACTAAGAATTCTACGACACAACTACGAAAAATATGGATATAACGAAAGATACCTCTACCAAAGCTCTGAAGCCAACTGATACGTTCCTCGATCACCACGTTTCGAGACACGTAGCACGTTTGCCCAAGGATCTAGCGAGGATGTCCAACGCTTGGAATTGCGGGATCTAGAACCAAACGGACGACACGATTTGATTCAAGACGGTAGACGACACTCCGATGAAGGTGAATACTCCAGGGGAATAGGTCGGTAGAACAATCTAGGACAGGACGCAAGACTGCTCAAAACCCTTGCCAAAGCAAGTAAAGGGGTCGAATCTCTCTCTCAAGAACAATCGAAAATATGCAAAACTTTATTGATAAAACGTCTCCCCTTTATTCATACAAAGCAAGCCTTTATATAGGCAAAGCTAATGAAACCCTAATATCCGAAACCCTAATATCGCAAAGCTAGATGGTCGGCCACTCCTTGGACAAGGTGGGCCGACCCATGGACTCAATTAAAAAAAGGCCTAGTGGTTCGGCCATCCTTAGACAAAAGTGGGCCGAATCCATGGCTAACAAAAGGACTAATCTAAACTTAAGACTCCTAACACTAAGGCCTAATCGGTCATGGCCCACTTGGCTCTTCGCGGGCTCTCTTCACGGGCTTGGATCATCGTGTAGACAACTGGGTTATCACCTTCTAAGCCTTCAATGTCTCGATGAACTCCTTGTTGGCGGTGAACAGTGACTCTTTTTTTTTTTTTTTTTTTGAACAAGGTAGCGGAAAGTACTAAGAATTCTACGACACAACTACGAAAAATATGGATATAACGAAAGATACCTCTACCAAAGCTCTGAAGCCAACTGATACGTTCCTCGATCACCACGTTTCGAGACACGTAGCACGTTTGCCCAAGGATCTAGCGAGGATGTCCAACGCTTGGAATTGCGGGATCTAGAACCAAACGGACGACACGATTTGATTCAAGACGGTAGACGACACTCCGATGAAGGTGAATACTCCAGGGGAATAGGTCGGTAGAACAATCTAGGACAGGACGCAAGACTGCTCAAAACCCTTGCCAAAGCAAGTAAAGGGGTCGAATCTCTCTCTCAAGAACAATCGAAAATATGCAAAACTTTATTGATAAAACGTCTCCCCTTTATTCATACAAAGCAAGCCTTTATATAGGTAAAGCTAATGAAACCCTAATATCCGAAACCCTAATATCGCAAAGCTAGATGGTCGGCCACTCCTTGGACAAGGTGGGCCGACCCATGGACTCAATTAAAAAAAGGCCTAGTGGTTCGGCCATCCTTAGACAAAAGTGGGCCGAATCCATGGCTAACAAAAGGACTAATCTAAACTTAAGACTCCTAACACTAAGGCCTAATCGGTCATGGCCCACTTGGCTCTTCGCGGGCTCTCTTCACGGGCTTGGATCATCGTGTAGACAACTGGGTTATCACCTTCTAAGCCTTCAATGTCTCGATGAACTCCTTGTTGGCGGTGAACAGTGACTCTTTTTTTTTTTTTTTTTTTGAACAAGGTAGCGGAAAGTACTAAGAATTCTACGACACAACTACGAAAAATATGGATATAACGAAAGATACCTCTACCAAAGCTCTGAAGCCAACTGATACGTTCCTCGATCACCACGTTTCGAGACACGTAGCACGTTTGCCCAAGGATCTAGCGAGGATGTCCAACGCTTGGAATTGCGGGATCTAGAACCAAACGGACGACACGATTTGATTCAAGACGGTAGACGACACTCCGATGAAGGTGAATACTCCAGGGGAATAGGTCGGTAGAACAATCTAGGACAGGACGCAAGACTGCTCAAAACCCTTGCCAAAGCAAGTAAAGGGGTCGAATCTCTCTCTCAAGAACAATCGAAAATATGCAAAACTTTATTGATAAAACGTCTCCCCTTTATTCATACAAAGCAAGCCTTTATATAGGCAAAGCTAATGAAACCCTAATATCCGAAACCCTAATATCGCAAAGCTAGATGGTCGGCCACTCCTTGGACAAGGTGGGCCGACCCATGGACTCAATTAAAAAAAGGCCTAGTGGTTCGGCCATCCTTAGACAAAAGTGGGCCGAATCCATGGCTAACAAAAGGACTAATCTAAACTTAAGACTCCTAACACTAAGGCCTAATCGGTCATGGCCCACTTGGCTCTTCGCGGGCTCTCTTCACGGGCTTGGATCATCGTGTAGACAACTGGGTTATCACCTTCTAAGCCTTCAATGTCTCGATGAACTCCTTGTTGGCGGTGAACAGTGACTCTTTTTTTTTTTTTTTTTTTGAACAAGGTAGCGGAAAGTACTAAGAATTCTACGACACAACTACGAAAAATATGGATATAACGAAAGATACCTCTACCAAAGCTCTGAAGCCAACTGATACGTTCCTCGATCACCACGTTTCGAGACACGTAGCACGTTTGCCCAAGGATCTAGCGAGGATGTCCAACGCTTGGAATTGCGGGATCTAGAACCAAACGGACGACACGATTTGATTCAAGACGGTAGACGACACTCCGATGAAGGTGAATACTCCAGGGGAATAGGTCGGTAGAACAATCTAGGACAGGACGCAAGACTGCTCAAAACCCTTGCCAAAGCAAGTAAAGGGGTCGAATCTCTCTCTCAAGAACAATCGAAAATATGCAAAACTTTATTGATAAAACGTCTCCCCTTTATTCATACAAAGCAAGCCTTTATATAGGCAAAGCTAATGAAACCCTAATATCCGAAACCCTAATATCGCAAAGCTAGATGGTCGGCCACTCCTTGGACAAGGTGGGCCGACCCATGGACTCAATTAAAAAAAGGCCTAGTGGTTCGGCCATCCTTAGACAAAAGTGGGCCGAATCCATGGCTAACAAAAGGACTAATCTAAACTTAAGACTCCTAACACTAAGGCCTAATCGGTCATGGCCCACTTGGCTCTTCGCGGGCTCTCTTCACGGGCTTGGATCATCGTGTAGACAACTGGGTTATCACCTTCTAAGCCTTCAATGTCTCGATGAACTCCTTGTTGGCGGTGAACAGTGACTTTTTTTTTTTTTTTTTTTTTGAACAAGGTAGCGGAAAGTACTAAGAATTCTACGACACAACTACGAAAAATATGGATATAACGAAAGATACCTCTACCAAAGCTCTGAAGCCAACTGATACGTTCCTCGATCACCACGTTTCGAGACACGTAGCACGTTTGCCCAAGGATCTAGCGAGGATGTCCAACGCTTGGAATTGCGGGATCTAGAACCAAACGGACGACACGATTTGATTCAAGACGGTAGACGACACTCCGATGAAGGTGAATACTCCAGGGGAATAGGTCGGTAGAACAATCTAGGACAGGACGCAAGACTGCTCAAAACCCTTGCCAAAGCAAGTAAAGGGGTCGAATCTCTCTCTCAAGAACAATCGAAAATATGCAAAACTTTATTGATAAAACGTCTCCCCTTTATTCATACAAAGCAAGCCTTTATATAGGCAAAGCTAATGAAACCCTAATATCCGAAACCCTAATATCGCAAAGCTAGATGGTCGGCCACTCCTTGGACAAGGTGGGCCGACCCATGGACTCAATTAAAAAAAGGCCTAGTGGTTCGGCCATCCTTAGACAAAAGTGGGCCGAATCCATGGCTAACAAAAGGACTAATCTAAACTTAAGACTCCTAACACTAAGGCCTAATCGGTCATGGCCCACTTGGCTCTTCGCGGGCTCTCTTCACGGGCTTGGATCATCGTGTAGACAACTGGGTTATCACCTTCTAAGCCTTCAATGTCTCGATGAACTCCTTGTTGGCGGTGAACAGTGACTCTTTTTTTTTTTTTTTTTTTGAACAAGGTAGCGGAAAGTACTAAGAATTCTACGACACAACTACGAAAAATATGGATATAACGAAAGATACCTCTACCAAAGCTCTGAAGCCAACTGATACGTTCCTCGATCACCACGTTTCGAGACACGTAGCACGTTTGCCCAAGGATCTAGCGAGGATGTCCAACGCTTGGAATTGCGGGATCTAGAACCAAACGGACGACACGATTTGATTCAAGACGGTAGACGACACTCCGATGAAGGTGAATACTCCAGGGGAATAGGTCGGTAGAACAATCTAGGACAGGACGCAAGACTGCTCAAAACCCTTGCCAAAGCAAGTAAAGGGGTCGAATCTCTCTCTCAAGAACAATCGAAAATATGCAAAACTTTATTGATAAAACGTCTCCCCTTTATTCATACAAAGCAAGCCTTTATATAGGCAAAGCTAATGAAACCCTAATATCCGAAACCCTAATATCGCAAAGCTAGATGGTCGGCCACTCCTTGGACAAGGTGGGCCGACCCATGGACTCAATTAAAAAAAGGCCTAGTGGTTCGGCCATCCTTAGACAAAGGTGGGCCGAAACCATGGCTAACAAAAGGACTAATCTAAACTTAAGACTCCTAACACTAAGGCCTAATCGGTCATGGCCCACTTGGCTCTTCGCGGGCTCTCTTCACTGGCTTGGATCATCGTGTAGACAACTGGGTTATCACCTTCTAAGCCTTCAATGTCTCGATGAACTCCTTGTTGGTCTTGAACATTCCGTACAAGGGCTTGGAGTGATTCCCTGAATTGCTTGGCCCGTGCACATGTGATTGGGCCCAATGGAACTCGGATTGGGCCATTACGTGGGCCAAGGTCCGTGCACACATCAGTAAGAAATGGGGAAATCATCATCTTTACCTTGCTTAAGTGCTTACCAAGAGCAACCCAAGCTTCCCCTTCAAAATTTCACCAACACCTCACTAACTAAACACTCAAGGATAGCTTTAATCGGTTTAGTTTTCTTTCTTTGTCACTTGGTGGCTAGATTCAAGGAGAAATGGAGCAATTTTCCCTTGGTGTTTTTTCCTCTCTCCCTCTCGGCTAAGCAGCAGGAAAAATGAAGAAGAAATGCAGCTCCAAGGTGATAAGAAGGTTGGACAATTGGTCTTGGTCAAGACCCTTAATTGTGTGACACTTGTCACTACCAATTACCAAGCAAAATTTTCTTTTTCTTTCTTGCAATTTCAGCCCCAAAATTCGGTCAAGGCTAGCTGGAAATTAAGGAGATATTTTGGTCAAATATTAATGAGCTTGTATGGTAAGAAAGTAGTGGTCAAGTGGTGCGTTCAATCGGTAGTGCACGGTTCACGTCGGTTCGCACCGTTTTTCCTTAAATCACACGTACTAGGGTTTTTTACTTCCTATTCACTAACTTTTTATCATTTCTTCTAATCACATATTATTTCTCACCCAAAAGTCACTCTTAATAACCAAATTTGATCCTCGCTCCGTACCGGATAATTTCACGACGGATACACGAAAAACCCTATTTCACTTCGAATTGAAATCGGAAAGGAAAACCCTAATTTCCTATGATCATTGGCACTTTTTCTAGGGTGATTAAGTAGCAATATGGTATAGAATAATAATTTTCAAATAAAAGGAAATTTTCAAGAAATATGTAAGGAATTTGCAAGTCCTCACACTCTCTCCCCCTTAAGAAAATTTCGTCCTCGAAATTTTAACTTCAGTTGCCTCAGACGAATCCGGAACTTGTCGATTGTCTAAAGCATAAACCTTTTCTGGTACACTAGTTCGTTTCCCTCTTTCATTCACTTGTGATTTAGCTCCATCCAGTTGCGGAGTATTGCTTTCACGTGACTGTCTCCTCGGACAGTTTCTGACTTGATGATCGCCACTTCCGCAGATTAAACATTTCCGTCCTTTTCTCCAACAATTGCTTTCGGCATGATTTGCCTTTCCACAGTATCCACAAACCACGTGAGAAGCCATCTTTTGGCTTTCTTGAAAACTTTTCCCAGGTCCGATTTGGCTTTCTTTAGTAGACCTTTCATCTACCGCCCCAAATGTCCATGGTGGGCGGAGTAACGGGTTCACTTTCTGCACTTTAGGAGGTGTTATTGTTTCACTTAATTCCTCCACTACACTGCCCGATGTACCCCTTTTCCGGGTCTGGGAGGCTTTTATCTGTGCCTTTGCAGTCTCGATTCTTTGAGCTTTCTCAAGGGCCTCCGTAAACGTGTTCTCACTTGTACCGCCGCTAATGCTTCTTGGATTTCCAAATTCAATCTCTGTATAAACTGTGAGAACCCGTAACTTTTCCATTTGTTAGGTTTTATAATCTTTCTAGGCTTTCTTATTTTCAATGGCTTGTTTTCTACACTTTCTGTATCCGGAAAATTTTCTAGATTATTTTTACGAGTAAATATAGTTTTTAGATGATTTTTCTAGTATCGAATAGATTTTGAGAAATTAAGAACGTATATCGGACGTGGGACCCACTAGTGCGAAAAGTTCGGAAAAATTCGGCCAATTAGGTTAAATTCCGGATACTGTGTAAAATTTATCGGGTGTTAAGAGATAAGTAGAGTGTGTGAAATGATTGATGTGAGAGAGAAAAAGAAGTGATAAGATTGCATTAATAGAGTGACAAGTGTCACACAACCATTGGTTGGACTTTGTTGGCAACTATTCACACTTTTGACTTTTGACCAAATTGAGTAAATATCTTGAAAAAAATTGCTCAAAAATCACCATTTCTTCTCCTCATATGGCCGGCCCTCTCTCTCCAAAAGGAAGCAAGAAACTCTTCAAGTTTTAGCTCCAATCTTGCTCAAGGTGAACCATCCAACCATTTGATCTTGCAATTACTCCATAAAATCCCTTTAGTTAGTGATAGTGAGTGATTTGGTGAAGCTTTCTTGAAGAGCTAAGGTGTCCAACATCTCTCTCTTTCTTAATTTCTTGGTAAGTGATGCTTGAACACCCTACTACACCTAATGATGTTTATGTTATGCTTAGAAGTAGCTTGAGTGATGGTATATGTGATTGATTTCTTGGTTTGAAGTGATTTGGTTGAGTTTTTTATTTTTTGAGGAATTTTCTGGTTTCATATGATCTTGATGGTGTGGTTGTTTTTTATGGTTGGTAATAAGGGGCTTTGACTCTAGTGGGTGTGAATTGTTGATAAATGCAATCAATTTTGGGTTTGGAATGAAATGTGAAAAGTTAGGGTTCATGAACCCCTAATCTGTCCGAAATTTTAGGTCATAGATAGAGGCCGAATTGGACTTTGCTCAAAACATGAAAGTTGTAGATATTGATGAGTTTGAAGTGCCTGAAAAATTTCAGGTCATTTGGAGTAGCGTAGAGTGAGATATGTCATTTTTACTATTGCTGATCTGGGTTGATCAGAATGCGAAAACTGCACTTGTAATCGGCCATTTTGACTGGAATTGGTTTGGAGTTTGTTGTTGGTGTCTTCTGATGAAATGTAGCTGGATGTCTTAGCTAACATATGCCTTTGGAATTTCGGCATTTGGACCTGTATAGACTGAGTTATAGTAATTACAGTTTTGTGTGTTTTGGGAACCTGCAATTACGGTTCAGGTTGTGGTATTCTGCATTTTTGACCTAGCTGTGCTAGGATTTGGACTGAGTGGCCTTCTACATTGTTGTAGCCCTGTCTTTTAGCTTCGAGATGGTGGGTCTTACACCCTCATCCGATAAGCGTAGCGCATTTTGTGTCATTACCGCAAAAGTATGACGAAAACTGTCTTTTGTTAAGGCCTAAGCTAATGCCATTTCTTAATTTCTGGTTGCCTATGATGCTTATTCATGCATATAAACCCTATTGGGGGTTATTATTGGCATGGCTTTTTGACTCGTTATCGAGTCTCATTGTACTTGCTTACATGTTTTAAGGCTTACTCTTAATCCGGTCATTTCCTAGCTAACTTTTGTACTTGTACTGCTTTGAGCCTAGTGAACGGCTTTTGGTAAATGAGATGAATTTTGTGTGAAATGTTGGGACTGATTTGAGGATATAATGAAGCCTTAATGGCTGGAAAAGTAAGAAATTTAGGGGAGGTGCTGCCCGATTTTATAGGCCGTTTGGTTCCTTTAAGTTGGATTTGCCTTTTTTGTGGAAATGAAAGGCTTTTGGGTTGTTCGCGCCTAAGTCTTCATGTTACCTTTTCGTTTCTAAGAAAATCATGTTTTGCACCCTTGCAGTAGAAACTATTTGGCGAGGCATACGACTAGTAGTCGAGCCTCATGTGCATTGTGTTTACTCGATTCTGGAAGTAAAACCTTCAATTGGTTTATTTTGATTATTTTAGGGTTTCTTGGCGATTAAGGCCAATCTGAAGTGAAAACTTTTGAAGTTGAGCCGGTGAGTGTACCACTCCCCTCCATTGCTGTTTAACTTGATTTCTACTCTGCAATCTGTTTAATTTGTTCGAGACGAGGGTGTACTTTATCACACTCGTTCTCTTGTCTGTTCATATGCCAATTTTGAGTGCCTATCTGAATCTGCCGTCTGAATCTGCTATCTGAATATGCTATCTGAATCTGCTATTCTGTATCTGTATCTGAATCTGTTATCTGTGTCTGCATCTGTTCGGATTTCTATGACCTATGAGCTCAATCCTGTGGCTAAGTTATTCGAGTCGGGCCGGCAAGGGCCTGGACGATTAGATAACGAACCACGGTAGTCTGTTCGGGGATTTTTGGGTATTGAGACCCTTGATTCCGGTATACTCGAGTATTACCATTTCTGTTCGGTTACGGTGAGCGGGCCCGGTAAAGGGGTGTTTGGTGGACGGAATTTGGTGTAAAGAGGGGTCTACGGACGCGTTGGTTCTATATACGTTGACGGAGAGTCAACCGGTTTGGATCAAGTACTGCGCTGGGAAATTTGGCTCCTGAGAGCCACCCGTATCCTTCTGATTTGAATCATTGGTTCTTTTGCTTTACCTCTGACATGTGTACCTGATTTGTTAAATGTGAAATGCCATGATTTTAATGCTATCTGTTTGGTACCTCATTGAGCGCAAGCTCACCCCTTTCTGTTCCTTTTGTTTTCCTTACAGGAAAATAAACCCCTTTTGGTCTGGATTTGACAAATGGCTGCCAAATTGAGCTAGTTGAACATATCTTTTGTATAGCTCATGTATTAAAACCCTAAGTGTACTTTTGGGGCGTTTTCTCTTTTGATTTGGCAAACCGTGTGTATATATTAACTTTTGAAAACTTTTGTATGTCATTTTGATTTGTGAACGCTAAAGTTCAGATGTGAATGTTTGTTGGCTATTTCGGTTGGGTTCTGACGGGTCGGTCACTATTCATGGCCGACTCCGGATTTCATTTTTTTTTTATTTTGGGTTATTTTACCATTTTGCCTCGTTTACGCTCGTTCGTAAGTTCCGGATCGCTATAGATAGTTCTAGTCTGCATCGTGAGTCCTGGCGAGAGCTGGGCAGGCAGTCCGCTCACCCCTTTGGTTCGCCTTAGGGGAAAGTGGGGCTGTTACATAAACCATCTTACTCTTCGCCGCTCTGTGGCCACCAATTCAGAAGCAAACTTGGATAGTCTTGTATATTTCGTTTCATATTCGGCCACACTTAGCGTTCCCTGGCGTAACCCAATAAACTCCTCCTCTCTCCTCTCTTAGATTAAAGGAGAGAGGTACTTCTCGTTAAATTTCCTTATGAAATTCGCCCATGTCAATACGGTCTGTTCTCTTTCCCACTTTGCTCTAATCACGTTCCACCATACTCGGGCCGGTCCCTCAAATTGGAACACTGCAAAGTTCACTTGCCTTTGCTCAGTGTAGTTTAGAGCTGTGAAGATGTTAACCATGGTTTCTACCCATTGTTCGGCTACGTCCGGATCGGGCCCTCCAAGGAATTTTGGAGGAGCAAACTTCTGGAACCTTTCAAGAGCCTTGTCTTCTCCGATTTCAGGGTTCTGCGGTTGATTCACGGCCATTTGGCCTTGTTGATCCACCAGTCGTGCCAAAGTATTCGTCATCTGTTGCATCGCCGTCGCCATTTGGTCTCCGATTTCTACCCTTGGTCCTTGCTCTTGTTCAACTCTGTTTTCCCTTTCTTCTCTTGGCTCCTGGGCTCGCTTAGTCCCACGGCCACGACCTCGTCCTTGACTACGTCTTCCCTCCATATATATTTTCCCCACTCTTTTCTCTTTTTTTTTTTAAAAAAAAATAATTTAATGAATAAACGCAATAAGGTGACTAAAGTAACTAAAATTTAGGGCGCCAAATACCCAAATAAACATATACACACATAACACACCACATAAACATATCAAGGAAATAAATAATCAAATATACAGATACGTCTCAAGTCAGGCAGATATTCATATACACAGATACACAACTGATGGCATGTATCGACAATATACGGGCGAATCAAAAGAAAAGGGATATATCGTCCCACACCCAGTTAGAATAACCCCGTCCGGTCTCTCACGTCACTTTCTATCCGACTCAATGTCCATTAACCTCTTATACTTATTCTAGCCAGACAAAGCCTGTTCATATTCCTAAAATACAAATCTCAAGTACTTAGTACCGTCTCAACTCTGGAGTACTCAGGCACCAGAATCTGAAATAAGATAACTCACCTCTCGAGCTGGCCAGTCCCAAGAGTAAACTATCTACAATCGAAATTCCCACCTGACGTACCTATCTATGGTTCTCAGATGTCATAAGAACATTTAAGGCCTATAACAATTCACAATTCATAGCTTATGCTCGAACGAGCACTTAAATCCTTCATACCTATTCACTACTCAGTCCAGGCTCACTCCGCGCAGAGACCACGCGAAGCAGGCTCTGATACCACCTGTGACAGCCCCACCTCCCCCTAAGGCGAACCAAAGGGTTCGGCGGACCGTCTGCCCAACTCTCGCCAGGACTCAGTCACTCACTCAAGCAAATCAGAAATAAAACCACAAGAAAGAGCAAAACAAGGATCCAAAACTTGAAACAAAATTATATACATTGTTATCTCAGAAGGAAGTACATCCGTCGAATATACAAAGGTTCTCAATTCACCATACAACCATCCCGTGCCAAGCACTAGGGCGAGAACCAATACAAAACCAAAGAACTAGACCAAGCTAGTCTATACAGAGCTCTCGTCCTTGCTCGCCTTCCCCTGTTAAGGAAAACAAAACTAAGGGGATGAGCTAAAAGCTCAGTGAGGTTCCGAACACATAAGCAGCAATCCATCCAAAACATTAAATATAGAATTTCAATAATTCAAGTAACATTTACAATGGAAAGCGATAATAACACATACATTAAAAGGATACAGGCTCACAAGGAGCCATTTGTTTGTTCGTTCGTTCGTTCGTTCTCCTGACATTTCCCCTTATTCCTCCATTCACTTGAAAATGCATTTTTGTAAGTAAAACCCTCGTTCGTTCGTTCATTTCATTCACCCCCTTCCCAGACATTGGCCGGGCTCCACCAGACTTCAAGGTAATACTCGAGTATACCAAACGTTCACACCCAGGGTCACCATATCGCCCGACCGAGTCCGCTTCTGGCTCGAGTCGATCGGTAACGAAGGGCAGGGCCCAGTTTAGCCAAACGGCTTACATTCAGGCGCAACTAGCATTTAGTCATTAATCATTGAAAATTTCACATTTATTTAGGTCAAGTACGATAAAGTACACACTCGCCTAGAAAACTCGTTTTAACAATCATTGAAAGCACTTAACACGTTATCAATCAACAATAACAAGCCAATAAGTCAAGGAAATATAACAAACAAGGAACACTCACCTATTTACGTAAAACAACGTGCAAATATCCTTCCGGATATTACCTCAGTCACCGAGAAAACCTAAGAGTAAATGAGAAAGAATATTACAGTCTATCTAGCACAAACAAGTAAGTGAAATCAAAGAAAAACCAGCAAATGATAAGGAAAACGTATAAAGACGCCTTTATAGTGAAAAGGGGAAAACTAACTCAAGCGGGTTATAAAATGTCCGACGGAAAACACTTGGACCAAAGACAACTCGGACTCCAACGAGATAGGCTAAAAATATTGTTTTCGGAATCGTTTAGATAGTTCAAAATCAACTCATACCCAAGCAGCTAGTATAGAGACTAAACGTCACGATAAAATCATGTGAAAAGGAGGACAATACGACCTTACGTTCACACTTAAAACCTCACTTAAAAGTGGTTCACTTGTGGCCGAGAAAACCCTAAATCATACCTCTATATTTTTGGGAAGGAGTAAGTAGCATTTGAAGTGTTAAACTAAAGAGGTATCCTGTTTTAAAATGGAAAGCCGGTCATGGTATTGGCCAAACAATAGTATACAAGTTCAAATAGAAACTTAGCCCTCGAGCGAAAATTTGGGCAGCATGCCCTTTGTGTTTACCTAATTTTCCAGCCATTTTGGCTTCATTATTTTTCTCATTCAAGCCCAAGTTTATACACAACACAAATGCATTTCAATAGCCGTTCCATAGGCTCAAGACAATATAAGGACATAAATCAACTAATAACAAATGCGGAAATGAAGTTTACAAAAGACAGATTTGACGGGTTTTTGCGGAATGAAAACATCTGAGGCTACGCTTATCGGATTGGTGTGAAACTTATACCAGTTCGAAGCTAAGACGAAGTCCTACAACTTTCATGAAGATCACTTGGTCAAATTTCCAGTGTAACCTAATCAAATTCCCAATTCACCGAACCAGGTTCCAACTAATCGGCTAATTAACCATACTACATTTAAATGGCCATATCTCAGGCTACCAAAGTCCGTTTAAGGCGTTCTTTGAGGTGTTTAAAAGTTAAGACAGAGTACTAAAACTTTCATGTTTTGGCAAATAGCTAAATCAGCACGGATCATAGTGAATAAACACAGTCAATTGGATGAACTGTCCAAAACGGATCACTGGAAATATCCTAGGGCAGCGAGGGTATTTTGGTCTTTTCACAGGCTACGTTGCTCCGATTGAGCTGAAATTTTGTAGGCACTATAAAATATCATTCTCTACAACTTTCATGTTTTATGCTAAGCCTAATTCGGCCTCTAACCATACGAACTGGAACGGGGCAGAACAGGGTGAAATTTTTTCCAGAAATCTGGAATTTTTGGTTTCAATGGTAACTTTCTTCATTTCTTGCTTCACTTGCTACCAAAACGCCCTATATAATCTTGGATCCAACATATATTAACCATACATCAAGAATAGGCAGCAATCCATCAAACCCTAATTCATGTAACTAAAAGGAAAAACACCCAAAACATGATAACAACCATCATTCACCACAAATTTGAGATGCTAAGCTAATTTAAACAAGATCAAGAGTAAGAAATGGGGAAATCATCATCTTTACCTTGCTTAAGTGCTTACCAAGAGCAACCCTAGCTTCCCCTTCAAAATTTCACCAACACCTCACTAACTAAACACTCAAGGATAGCTTTAATCGGTTTAGTTTTCTTTCTTTGTCACTTGGTGGCTAGATTCAAGGAGAAATGGAGCAATTTTCCCTTGGTGTTTTTTCCTCTCTCCCTCTCGGCCAAGCAGCAGGAAAAATGAAGAAGAAATGCAGCTCCAAGGTGATAAGAAGGTTGGACAATTGGTCTTGGTCAAGACCCTTAATTGTGTGACACTTGTCACTACCAATTACCAAGCAAAATTTTCTTTTTCTTTCTTGCAATTTCAGCCCCAAAATTCGGTCAAGGCTAGCTGGAAATTAAGGAGATATTTTGGTCAAATATTAATGAGCTTGTATGGTAAGAAAGTAGTGGTCAAGTGGTGCGTTCAATCGGTAGTGCACGGTTCACGTCGGTTCGCACCGTTTTTCCTTAAATCACACGTACTAGGGTTTTTTACTTCCTATTCACTAACTTTTTATCATTTCTTCTAATCACATATTATTTCTCACCCAAAAGTCACTCTTAATAACCAAATTTGATCCTCGCTCCGTACCGGATAATTTCACGACGGATACACGAAAAACCCTATTTCACTTCGAATTGAAATCGGAAAGGAAAACCCTAATTTCCTATGATCATTGGCACTTTTTCTAGGGTGATTAAGTAGCAATATGGTATAGAATAATAATTTTCAAATAAAAGGAAATTTTCAAGAAATATGTAAGGAATTTGCAAGTCCTCACACTCTCTCCCCCTTAAGAAAATTTCGTCCTCGAAATTTTAACTTCAGTTGCCTCAGACGAATCCGGAACTTGTCGATTGTCTAAAGCATAAACCTTTTCTGGTACACTAGTTCGTTTCCCTCTTTCATTCACTTGTGATTTAGCTCCATCCAGTTGCGGAGTATTGCTTTCACGTGACTGTCTCCTCGGACAGTTTCTGACTTGATGATCGCCACTTCCGCAGATTAAACATTTCCGTCCTTTTCTCCAACAATTGCTTTCGGCATGATTTGCCTTTCCACAGTATCCACAAACCACGTGAGAAGCCATCTTTTGGCTTTCTTGAAAACTTTTCCCAGGTCCGATTTGGCTTTCTTTAGTAGACCTTTCATCTACCGCCCCTAATGTCCATGGTGGGCGGAGTAACGGGTTCACTTTCTGCACTTTAGGAGGTGTTATTGTTTCACTTAATTCCTCCACTACACTGCCCGATGTACCCCTTTTCCGGGTCTGGGAGGCTTTTATCTGTGCCTTTGCAGTCTCGATTCTTTGAGCTTTCTCAAGGGCCTCCGTAAACGTGTTCTCACTTGTACCGCCGCTAATGCTTCTTGGATTTCCAAATTCAATCTCTGTATAAACCATCTTACTCTTCGCCGCTCTGTGGCCACCAATTCAGAAGCAAACTTGGATAGTCTTGTATATTTCGTTTCATATTCGGCCACACTTAGCGTTCCCTGGCGTAACCCAATAAACTCCTCCTCTCTCCTCTCTTAGATTAAAGGAGAGAGGTACTTCTCGTTAAATTTCCTTATGAAATTCGCCCATGTCAATACGGTCTGTTCTCTTTCCCACTTTGCTCTAATCACGTTCCACCATACTCGGGCCGGTCCCTCAAATTGGAACACTGCAAAGTTCACTTGCCTTTGCTCAGTGTAGTTTAGAGCTGTGAAGATGTTAACCATGGTTTCTACCCATTGTTCGGCTACGTCCGGATCGGGCCCTCCAAGGAATTTTGGAGGAGCAAACTTCTGGAACCTTTCAAGAGCCTTGTCTTCTCCGATTTCAGGGTTCTGCGGTTGATTCACGGCCATTTGGCCTTGTTGATCCACCAGTCGTGCCAAAGTATTCGTCATCTGTTGCATCGCCGTCGCCATTTGGTCTCCGATTTCTACCCTTGGTCCTTGCTCTTGTTCAACTCTGTTATCCCTTTCTTCTCTTGGCTCCTGGGCTCGCTTAGTCCCACGGCCACGACCTCGTCCTTGACTACGTCTTCCCTCCATATATATTTTCCCCTCTCTTTACTCTTTTTTTTTTTTAAAAAAATAATTTAATGAATAAACGCAATAAGGTGACTAAAGTAACTAAAATTTAGGGCGCCAAATACCCAAATAAACATATACACACATAACACACCACATAAACATATCAAGGAAATAAATAATCAAATATACAGATACGTCTCAAGTCAGGCAGATATTCATATACACAGATACACAACTGACGGCATGTAGTGACAATGTACGGGCGAATCAAAAGAAAAGGGATATATCGTCCCACACCCAGTTAGAATAACCCCGTCCGGTCTCTCACGTCACTTTCTATCCGACTCAATGTCCATTAACCTCTTATACTTATTCTAGCCAGACAAAGCCTGTTCATATTCCCAAAATACAAATCTCAAGTACTTAGTACCGTCTCAACTCTGGAGTACTCAGGCACCAGAATCTGAAATAAGATAACTCACCTCTCGAGCTGGCCAGTCCCAAGAGTAAACTATCTACAATCGAAATTCCCACCTGACGTACCTATCTATGGTCCTCAGATGTCATAAGAACATTTAAGGCCTATAACAATTCACAATTCATAGCTTATGCTCGAACGAGCACTTAAATCCTTCATACCTATTCACTACTCAGTCCAGGCTCACTCCGCGCAGAGACCACGCGAAGCAGGCTCTGATACCACCTGTGACAGCCCCACCTCCCCATAAGGCGAACCAAAGGGTTCGGCGGACCGTCTGCCCAGCTCTCGCCAGGACTCAGTCACTCACTCAAGCAAATCAGAAATAAAACCACAAGAAAGAGCAAAACAAGGATCCAAAACTTAAAACAAAATTATATACATTGTTATCTCAGAAGGAAGTTCATCCGTCGAATATACAAAGGTTCTCAATTCACCATACAACCATCCCGTGCCAAGCACTAGGGCGAGAACCAATACAAAACCAAAGAACTAGACCAAGCTAGTCTATACAGAGCTCTCGTCCTTGCTCGCCTTCCCCTGTTAAGGAAAACAAAACTAAGGGGATGAGCTAAAAGCTCAGTGAGGTTCCGAACACATAAGCAGCAATCCATCCAAAACATTAAATATAGAATTTCAATAATTCAAGTAACATTTACAATGGAAAGCGATAATAACACATACATTAAAAGGATACAGGCTCACAAGGAGCCATTTGTTTGTTCGTTCGTTCGTTCGTTCTCCTGACATTTCCCCTTATTCCTCCATTCACTTGAAAAATGCATTTTTGTAAGTAAAACCCTCGTTCGTTCGTTCATTTCATTCACCCCCTTCCCAGACATTGGCCGGGCTCCACCAGACTTCAAGGTAATACTCGAGTATACCAAACGTTCACACCCAGGGTCACCATATCGCCCGACCGAGTCCGCTTCTGGCTCGAGTCGATCGGTAACGAAGGGCAGGGCCCAGTTTAGCCAAACGGCTTACATTCATGCGCAACTAGCATTTAGTCATTAATCATTGAAAATTTCACATTTATTTAGGTCAAGTCCGATAAAGTACACACTCGCCTAGAAAACTCGTTTTAACAATCATTGAAAGCACTTAACACGTTATCAATCAACAATAACAAGCCAATAAGTCAAGGAAATATAACAAACAAGGAACACTCACCTATTTACGTAAAACAACGTGCAAATATCCTTCCGGATATTACCTCAGTCACCGAGAAAACCTAAGAGTAAATGAGAAAGAATATTACAGTCTATCTAGCACAAACAAGTAAGTGAAATCAAAGAAAAACCGGCAAATGATAAGGAAAACGTATAAAGACGCCTTTATAGTGAAAAGGGGAAAACTAACTCAAGCGGGTTATAAAATGTCCGGCGGAAAACACTTGGACCAAAGACAACTCGGACTCCAACGAGATAGGCTAAAAATATTGTTTTCGGAATCGTTTAGATAGTTCAAAATCAACTCATACCCAAGCAGCTAGTATAGAGACTAAACGTCACGATAAAATCATGTGAAAAGGAGGACAATACGACCTTACGTTCACACTTAAAACCTCACTTAAAACTGGTTCACTTGTGGCCAAGAAAACCCTAAATCATACCTCTATATTTTTGGGAAGGAGTAAGTAGCATTTGAAGTGTTAAACTAAAGAGGTATCCTGTTTTAAAATGGAAAGCCGGTCATGGTATTGGCCAAACAAAAGTATACAAGTTCAAATAGAAACTTAGCCCTCGAGCGAAAATTTGGGCAGCATGCCCTTTGTGTTTACCTAATTTTCCAGCCATTTTGGCTTCATTATTTTTCTCATTCAAGCCCAAGTTTATACACAACACAAATGCATTTCAATAGCCGTTCCATAGGCTCAAGACAATATAAGGACATAAATCAACTAATAACAAATGCGGAAATGAAGTTTACAAAAGACAGATTTGACGGGTTTTTACGGAATGAAAACATCTGAGGCTACGCTTATCGGATTGGTGTGAAACTTATACCAGTTCGAAGCTAAGACGAAGTCCTACAACTTTCATGAAGATCACTTGGTCAAATTTCCAGTGTAACCTAATCAAATTCCCAATTCACCGAACCAGGTTCCAACTGATCGGCTAATTAACCATACTACATTTAAATGGCCATATCTCAGGCTACCAAAGTCCGTTTAAGGCGTTCTTTGAGGTATTTAAAAGTTAAGACAGAGTACTAAAACTTTCATGTTTTGGCAAATAGCTAAATCAGCACGGATCATAGTGAATAAACACAGTCAATTGGATGAACTGTCCAAAACGGATCACTGGAAATATCCTAGGGCAGCGAGGGTATTTTGGTCTTTTCACAGGCTACGTTGCTCCGATTGAACTGAAATTTTGTAGGCACTATAAAATATCATTCTCTACAACTTTCATGTTTTATGCTAAGCCTAATTCGGCCTCTAACCATACGAACTGGAACGGGGCAGAACAGGGTGAAATTTTTTCCAGAAATCTGGAATTTTTGGTTTCAATGGTAACTTTCTTCATTTCTTGCTTCACTTGCTACCAAAACGCCCTATATAATCTTGGATACAACATATATTAACCATACATCAAGTATAGGCAGCAATCCATCAAACCCTAATTCATGTAACTAAAAGGAAAAACACCCAAAACATGATAACAACCATCATTCACCACAAATTTGAGATGCTAAGCTAATTTAAACAAGATCAAGAGTAAGAAATGGGGAAATCATCATCTTTACCTTGATTAAGTGCTTACCAAGAGCAACCCTAGCTTCCCCTTCAAAATTTCACCAACACCTCACTAACTAAGCACTCAAGGATAGCTTTAATCGGTTTAGTTTTCTTTCTTTGTCACTTGGTGGCTAGATTCAAGGAGAAATGGAGCAATTTTCCCTTGGTGTTTTTTCCTCTCTCCCTCTCGGCCAAGCAGCAGGAAAAATGAAGAAGAAATGCAGCTCCAAGGTGATAAGAAGGTTGGACAATTGGTCTTGGTCAAGACCCTTAATTGTGTGACACTTGTCACTACCAATTACCAAGCAAAATTTTCTTTTTCTTTCTTGCAATTTCAGCCCCAAAATTCGGTCAAGGCTAGCTGGAAATTAAGGAGATATTTTGGTCAAATATTAATGAGCTTGTATGGTAAGAAAGTAGTGGTCAAGTGGTGCGTTCAATCGGTAGTGCACGGTTCACGTCGGTTCGCACCGTTTTTCCTTAAATCACACGTACTAGGGTTTTTTACTTCCTATTCACTAACTTTTTATCATTTCTTCTAATCACATATTATTTCTCACCCAAAAGTCAATCTTAATAACCAAATTTGATCCTCGCTCCGTACCGGATAATTTCACGACGGATACACGAAAAACCCTATTTCACTTCGAATTGAAATCGGAAAGGAAAACCCTAATTTCCTATGATCATTGGCACTTTTTCTAGGGTGATTAAGTAGAAATATGGTATAGAATAATAATTTTCAAATAAAAGGAAATTTTCAAGAAATATGTAAGGAATTTGCAAGTCCTCACACTCTCTCCCCCTTAAGAAAATTTCGTCCTCGAAATTTTAACTTCAGTTGCCTCAGACGAATCCGGAACTTGTCGATTGTCTAAAGCATAAACCTTTTCTGGTACACTAGTTCGTTTCCCTCTTTCATTCACTTGTGATTTAGCTCCATCCAGTTGCGGAGTATTGCTTTCACGTGACTGTCTCCTCGGACAGTTTCTGACTTGATGATCGCCACTTCCGCAGATTAAACATTTCCGTCCTTTTCTCCAACAATTGCTTTCGGCATGATTTGCCTTTCCACAGTATCCACAAACCACGTGAGAAGCCATCTTTTGGCTTTCTTGAAAACTTTTCCCAGGTCCGATTTGGCTTTCTTTAGTAGACCTTTCATCTACCGCCCCTAATGTCCATGGTGGGCGGAGTAACGGGTTCACTTTCTGCACTTTAGGAGGTGTTATTGTTTCACTTAATTCCTCCACTACACTGCCCGATGTACCCCTTTTCCGGGTCTGGGAGGCTTTTATCTGTGCCTTTGCAGTCTCGATTCTTTGAGCTTTCTCAAGGGCCTCCGTAAACGTGTTCTCACTTGTACCGCCGCTAATGCTTCTTGGATTTCCAAATTCAATCTCTGTATAAACCATCTTACTCTTCGCCGCTCTGTGGCCACCAATTCAGAAGCAAACTTGGATAGTCTTGTATATTTCGTTTCATATTCGGCCACACTTAGCGTTCCCTGGCGTAACCCAATAAACTCCTCCTCTCTCTTCTCTTAGATTAAAGGAGAGAGGTACTTCTCGTTAAATTTCCTTATGAAATTCGCCCATGTCAATACGGTCTGTTCTCTTTCCCACTTTGCTCTAATCACGTTCCACCATACTCGGGCCGGTCCCTCAAATTGGAACACTGCAAAGTTCACTTGCCTTTGCTCAGTGTAGTTTAGAGCTGTGAAGATGTTAACCATGGTTTCTACCCATTGTTCGGCTACGTCCGGATCGGGCCCTCCAAGGAATTTTGGAGGAGCAAACTTCTGGAACCTTTCAAGAGCCTTGTCTTCTCCGATTTCAGGGTTCTGCGGTTGATTCACGGCCATTTGGCCTTGTTGATCCACCAGTCGTGCCAAAGTATTCGTCATCTGTTGCATCGCCGTCGCCATTTGGTCTCCGATTTCTACCCTTGGTCCTTGCTCTTGTTCAACTCTGTTATCCCTTTCTTCTCTTGGCTCCTGGGCTCGCTTAGTCCCACGGCCACGACCTCGTCCTTGACTACGTCTTCCCTCCATATATATTTTCCCCTCTCTTTACTCTTTTTTTTTTTTTAAAAAAATAATTTAATGAATAAACGCAATAAGGTGACTAAAGTAACTAAAATTTAGGGCGCCAAATACCCAAATAAACATATACACACATAACACACCACATAAACATATCAAGGAAATAAATAATCAAATATACAGATACGTCTCAAGTCAGGCAGATATTCATATACACAGATACACAACTGACGGCATGTAGTGACAATGTACGGGCGAATCAAAAGAAAAGGGATATATCGTCCCACACCCAGTTAGAATAACCCCATCCGGTCTCTCACGTCACTTTCTATCCGACTCAATGTCCATTAACCTCTTATACTTATTCTAGCCAGACAAAGCCTGTTCATATTCCCAAAATACAAATCTCAAGTACTTAGTACCGTCTCAACTCTGGAGTACTCAGGCACCAGAATCTGAAATAAGATAACTCACCTCTCGAGCTGGCCAGTCCCAAGAGTAAACTATCTACAATCGAAATTCCCACCTGACGTACCTATCTATGGTCCTCAGATGTCATAAGAACATTTAAGGCCTATAACAATTCACAATTCATAGCTTATGCTCGAACGAGCACTTAAATCCTTCATACCTATTCACTACTCAGTCCAGGCTCACTCCGCGCAGAGACCACGCGAAGCAGGCTCTGATACCACCTGTGACAGCCCCACCTCCCCATAAGGCGAACCAAAGGGTTCGGCGGACCGTCTGCCCAGCTTTCGCCAGGACTCAGTCACTCACTCAAGCAAATCAGAAATAAAACCACAAGAAAGAGCAAAACAAGGATCCAAAACTTAAAACAAAATTATATACATTGTTATCTCAGAAGGAAGTTCATCCGTCGAATATACAAAGGTTCTCAATTCACCATACAACCATCCCGTGCCAAGCACTAGGGCGAGAACCAATACAAAACCAAAGAACTAGACCAAGCTAGTCTATACAGAGCTCTCGTCCTTGCTCGCCTTCCCCTGTTAAGGAAAACAAAACTAAGGGGATGAGCTAAAAGCTCAGTGAGGTTCCGAACACATAAGCAGCAATCCATCCAAAACATTAAATATAGAATTTCAATAATTCAAGTAACATTTACAATGGAAAGCGATAATAACACATACATTAAAAGGATACAGGCTCACAAGGAGCCATTTGTTTGTTCGTTCGTTCGTTCGTTCTCCTGACATTTCCCCTTATTCCTCCATTCACTTGAAAAATGCATTTTTGTAAGTAAAACCCTCGTTCGTTCGTTCATTTCATTCACCCCCTTCCCAGACATTGGCCGGGCTCCACCAGACTTCAAGGTAATACTCGAGTATACCAAACGTTCACACCCAGGGTCACCATATCGCCCGACCGAGTCCGCTTCTGGCTCGAGTCGATCGGTAACGAAGGGCAGGGCCCAGTTTAGCCAAACGGCTTACATTCATGCGCAACTAGCATTTAGTCATTAATCAATGAAAATTTCACATTTATTTAGGTCAAGTGCGATAAAGTACACACTCCCCTAGAAAACTCGTTTTAGCAATCATTGAAAGCACTTAACATATTATCAATCAATAATAACAAGCCAATAAGTCAAGGAAATATAACAAACAAGGAACACTCACCTATTTACGTAAAACAACGTGCAAATATCCTTCCGGATATTACCTCAGTCACCGAGAAAACCTAAGAGTAAATGAGAAAGAATATTACAGTCTATCTAGCACAAACAAGTGAGTGAAATCAAAGAAAAACCGGCAAATGATAAGGAAAACGTATAAAGACGCCTTTATAGTGAAAAGGGGAAAACTAACTCAAGCGGGTTATAAAATGTCCGGCGGAAAACACTTGGACCAAAGACAACTCGGACTCCAACGAGATAGGCTAAAAATATTATTTTCGGAATCGTTTAGATAGTTCAAAATCAACTCATACCCAAGCAGCTAGTATAGAGACTAAACGTCAGGATAAAATCATGTGAAAAGGAGGACAATACGACCTTACGTTCACACTTAAAACCTCACTTAAAAGTGGTTCACTTGTGGCCGAGAAAACCCTAAATCATACCTCTATATTTTTGGGAAGGAGTAAGTAGCATTTGAAGTGTTAAACTAAAGAGGTATCTTGTTTTAAAATGGAAAGCCGGTCATGGTATTGGCCAAACAAAAGTATACAAGTTCAAATAGAAACTTAGCCCTCGAGCGAAAATTTGGGCAGCATGCCCTTTGTGTTTACCTAATTTTCCAGCCATTTTGGCTTCATTATTTTTCTCATTCAAGCCCAAGTTTATACACAACACAAATGCATTTCAATAGCCGTTCCATAGGCTCAAGACAATATAAGGACATAAATCAACTAATAACAAATGCGGAAATGAAGTTTACAAAAGACAGATTTGACGGGTTTTTGCGGAATGAAAACATCTGAGGCTACGCTTATCGGATTGGTGTGAAACTCATACCAGTTCGAAGCTAAGACGAAGTCCTACAACTTTCATGAAGATCACTTGGTCAAATTTCCAGTGTAACCTAATCAAATTCCCAATTCACCGAACCAGGTTCCAACTAATCGGCTAATTAACCATACTACATTTAAATGGCCATATCTCAGGCTACCAAAGTCCGTTTAAGGCGTTCTTTGAGGTGTTTAAAAGTTAAGACAGAGTACTAAAACTTTCATGTTTTGGCAAATAGCTAAATCAGCACGGATCATAGTGAATAAACACAGTCAATTGGATGAACTGTCCAAAACGGATCACTGGAAATATCCTAGGGCAGCGAGGGTATTTTGGTCTTTTCACAGGCTACGTTGCTCCGATTGAGCTGAAATTTTGTAGGCACTATAAAATATCATTCTCTACAACTTTCATGTTTTATGCTAAGCCTAATTCGGCCTCTAACCATACGAACTGGAACGGGGCAGAACAGGGTGAAATTTTTTCCAGAAATCTGGAATTTTTGGTTTCAATGGTAACTTTCTTCATTTCTTGCTTCACTTGCTACCAAAACGCCCTATATAATCTTGGATACAACATATATTAACCATACATCAAGTATAGGCAGCAATCCATCAAACCCTAATTCATGTAACTAAAAGGAAAAACACCCAAAACATGATAACAACCATCATTCACCACAAATTTGAGATGCTAAGCTAATTTAAACAAGATCAAGAGTAAGAAATGGGGAAATCATCATCTTTACCTTGCTTAAGTGCTTACCAAGAGCAACCCTAGCTTCCCCTTCAAAATTTCACCAACACCTCACTAACTAAACACTCAAGGATAGCTTTAATCGGTTTAGTTTTCTTTCTTTGTCACTTGGTGGCTAGATTCAAGGAGAAATGGAGCAATTTTCCCTTGGTGTTTTTTCCTCTCTCCCTCTCGGCCAAGCAGCAGGAAAAATGAAGAAGAAATGCAGCTCCAAGGTGATAAGAAGGTTGGACAATTGGTCTTGGTCAAGACCCTTAATTGTGTGACACTTGTCACTACCAATTACCAAGCAAAATTTTCTTTTTCTTTCTTGCAATTTCAGCCCCAAAATTCGGTCAAGGCTAGCTGGAAATTAAGGAGATATTTTGCTCAAATATTAATGAGCTTGTATGGTAAGAAAGTAGTGGTCAAGTGGTGCGTTCAATCGGTAGTGCACGGTTCACGTCGGTTCGCACCGTTTTTCCTTAAATCACACGTACTAGGGTTTTTTACTTCCTATTCACTAACTTTTTATCATTTCTTCTAATCACATATTATTTCTCACCCAAAAGTCAATCTTAATAACCAAATTTGATCCTCGCTCCGTACCGGATAATTTCACGACGGATACACGAAAAACCCTATTTCACTTCGAATTGAAATCGGAAAGGAAAACCCTAATTTCCTATGATCATTGGCACTTTTTCTAGGGTGATTAAGTAGAAATATGGTATAGAATAATAATTTTCAAATAAAAGGAAATTTTCAAGAAATATGTAAGGAATTTGCAAGTCCTCACACTCTCTCCCCCTTAAGAAAATTTCGTCCTCGAAATTTTAACTTCAGTTGCCTCAGACGAATCCGGAACTTGTCGATTGTCTAAAGCATAAACCTTTTCTGGTACACTAGTTCGTTTCCCTCTTTCATTCACTTGTGATTTAGCTCCATCCAGTTGCGGAGTATTGCTTTCACGTGACTGTCTCCTCGGACAGTTTCTGACTTGATGATCGCCACTTCCGCAGATTAAACATTTCCGTCCTTTTCTCCAACAATTGCTTTCGGCATGATTTGCCTTTCCACAGTATCCACAAACCACGTGAGAAGCCATCTTTTGGCTTTCTTGAAAACTTTTCCCAGGTCCGATTTGGCTTTCTTTAGTAGACCTTTCATCTACCGCCCCTAATGTCCATGGTGGGCGGAGTAACGGGTTCACTTTCTGCACTTTAGGAGGTGTTATTGTTTCACTTAATTCCTCCACTACACTGCCCGATGTACCCCTTTTCCGGGTCTGGGAGGCTTTTATCTGTGCCTTTGCAGTCTCGATTCTTTGAGCTTTCTCAAGGGCCTCCGTAAACGTGTTCTCACTTGTACCGCCGCTAATGCTTCTTGGATTTCCAAATTCAATCTCTGTATAAACCATCTTACTCTTCGCCGCTCTGTGGCCACCAATTCAGAAGCAAACTTGGATAGTCTTGTATATTTCGTTTCATATTCGGCCACACTTAGCGTTCCCTGGCGTAACCCAATAAACTCCTCCTCTCTCTTCTCTTAGATTAAAGGAGAGAGGTACTTCTCGTTAAATTTCCTTATGAAATTCGCCCATGTCAATACGGTCTGTTCTCTTTCCCACTTTGCTCTAATCACGTTCCACCATACTCGGGCCGGTCCCTCAAATTGGAACACTGCAAAGTTCACTTGCCTTTGCTCAGTGTAGTTTAGAGCTGTGAAGATGTTAACCATGGTTTCTACCCATTGTTCGGCTACGTCCGGATCGGGCCCTCCAAGGAATTTTGGAGGAGCAAACTTCTGGAACCTTTCAAGAGCCTTGTCTTCTCCGATTTCAGGGTTCTGCGGTTGATTCACGGCCATTTGGCCTTGTTGATCCACCAGTCGTGCCAAAGTATTCGTCATCTGTTGCATCGCCGTCGCCATTTGGTCTCCGATTTCTACCCTTGGTCCTTGCTCTTGTTCAACTCTGTTATCCCTTTCTTCTCTTGGCTCCTGGGCTCGCTTAGTCCCACGGCCACGACCTCGTCCTTGACTACGTCTTCCCTCCATATATATTTTCCCCTCTCTTTACTCTTTTTTTTTTTAAAAAAATAATTTAATGAATAAACGCAATAAGGTGACTAAAGTAACTAAAATTTAGGGCGCCAAATACCCAAATAAACATATACACACATAACACACCACATAAACATATCAAGGAAATAAATAATCAAATATACAGATACGTCTCAAGTCAGGCAGATATTCATATACACAGATACACAACTGACGGCATGTAGTGACAATGTACGGGCGAATCAAAAGAAAAGGGATATATCGTCCCACACCCAGTTAGAATAACCCCATCCGGTCTCTCACGTCACTTTCTATCCGACTCAATGTCCATTAACCTCTTATACTTATTCTAGCCAGACAAAGCCTGTTCATATTCCCAAAATACAAATCTCAAGTACTTAGTACCGTCTCAACTCTGGAGTACTCAGGCACCAGAATCTGAAATAAGATAACTCACCTCTCGAGCTGGCCAGTCCCAAGAGTAAACTATCTACAATCGAAATTCCCACCTGACGTACCTATCTATGGTCCTCAGATGTCATAAGAACATTTAAGGCCTATAACAATTCACAATTCATAGCTTATGCTCGAACGAGCACTTAAATCCTTCATACCTATTCACTACTCAGTCCAGGCTCACTCCGCGCAGAGACCACGCGAAGCAGGCTCTGATACCACCTGTGACAGCCCCACCTCCCCATAAGGCGAACCAAAGGGTTCGGCGGACCGTCTGCCCAGCTTTCGCCAGGACTCAGTCACTCACTCAAGCAAATCAGAAATAAAACCACAAGAAAGAGCAAAACAAGGATCCAAAACTTAAAACAAAATTATATACATTGTTATCTCAGAAGGAAGTTCATCCGTCGAATATACAAAGGTTCTCAATTCACCATACAACCATCCCGTGCCAAGCACTAGGGCGAGAACCAATACAAAACCAAAGAACTAGACCAAGCTAGTCTATACAGAGCTCTCGTCCTTGCTCGCCTTCCCCTGTTAAGGAAAACAAAACTAAGGGGATGAGCTAAAAGCTCAGTGAGGTTCCGAACACATAAGCAGCAATCCATCCAAAACATTAAATATAGAATTTCAATAATTCAAGTAACATTTACAATGGAAAGCGATAATAACACATACATTAAAAGGATACAGGCTCACAAGGAGCCATTTGTTTGTTCGTTCGTTCGTTCGTTCTCCTGACATTTCCCCTTATTCCTCCATTCACTTGAAAAATGCATTTTTGTAAGTAAAACCCTCGTTCGTTCGTTCATTTCATTAACCCCCTTCCCAGACATTGGCCGGGCTCCACCAGACTTCAAGGTAATACTCGAGTATACCAAACGTTCACACCCAGGGTCACCATATCGCCCGACCGAGTCCGCTTCTGGCTCGAGTCGATCGGTAACGAAGGGCAGGGCCCAGTTTAGCCAAACGGCTTACATTCATGCGCAACTAGCATTTAGTCATTAATCATTGAAAATTTCACATTTATTTAGGTCAAGTCCGATAAAGTACACACTCGCCTAGAAAACTCGTTTTAACAATCATTGAAAGCACTTAACACGTTATCAATCAACAATAACAAGCCAATAAGTCAAGGAAATATAACAAACAAGGAACACTCACCTATTTACGTAAAACAACGTGCAAATATCCTTCCGGATATTACCTCAGTCACCGAGAAAACCTAAGAGTAAATGAGAAAGAATATTACAGTCTATCTAGCACAAACAAGTAAGTGAAATCAAAGAAAAACCGGCAAATGATAAGGAAAACGTATAAAGACGCCTTTATAGTGAAAAGGGGAAAACTAACTCAAGCGGGTTATAAAATGTCCGGCGGAAAACACTTGGACCAAAGACAACTCGGACTCCAACGAGATAGGCTAAAAATATTGTTTTCGGAATCGTTTAGATAGTTCAAAATCAACTCATACCCAAGCAGCTAGTATAGAGACTAAACGTCACGATAAAATCATGTGAAAAGGAGGACAATACGACCTTACGTTCACACTTAAAACCTCACTTAAAACTGGTTCACTTGTGGCCAAGAAAACCCTAAATCATACCTCTATATTTTTGGGAAGGAGTAAGTAGCATTTGAAGTGTTAAACTAAAGAGGTATCCTGTTTTAAAATGGAAAGCCGGTCATGGTATTGGCCAAACAAAAGTATACAAGTTCAAATAGAAACTTAGCCCTCGAGCGAAAATTTGGGCAGCATGCCCTTTGTGTTTACCTAATTTTCCAGCCATTTTGGCTTCATTATTTTTCTCATTCAAGCCCAAGTTTATACACAACACAAATGCATTTCAATAGCCGTTCCATAGGCTCAAGACAATATAAGGACATAAATCAACTAATAACAAATGCGGAAATGAAGTTTACAAAAGACAGATTTGACGGGTTTTTACGGAATGAAAACATCTGAGGCTACGCTTATCGGATTGGTGTGAAACTTATACCAGTTCGAAGCTAAGACGAAGTCCTACAACTTTCATGAAGATCACTTGGTCAAATTTCCAGTGTAACCTAATCAAATTCCCAATTCACCGAACCAGGTTCCAACTGATCGGCTAATTAACCATACTACATTTAAATGGCCATATCTCAGGCTACCAAAGTCCGTTTAAGGCGTTCTTTGAGGTATTTAAAAGTTAAGACAGAGTACTAAAACTTTCATGTTTTGGCAAATAGCTAAATCAGCACGGATCATAGTGAATAAACACAGTCAATTGGATGAACTGTCCAAAACGGATCACTGGAAATATCCTAGGGCAGCGAGGGTATTTTGGTCTTTTCACAGGCTACGTTGCTCCGATTGAACTGAAATTTTGTAGGCACTATAAAATATCATTCTCTACAACTTTCATGTTTTATGCTAAGCCTAATTCGGCCTCTAACCATACGAACTGGAACGGGGCAGAACAGGGTGAAATTTTTTCCAGAAATCTGGAATTTTTGGTTTCAATGGTAACTTTCTTCATTTCTTGCTTCACTTGCTACCAAAACGCCCTATATAATCTTGGATACAACATATATTAACCATACATCAAGTATAGGCAGCAATCCATCAAACCCTAATTCATGTAACTAAAAGGAAAAACACCCAAAACATGATAACAACCATCATTCACCACAAATTTGAGATGCTAAGCTAATTTAAACAAGATCAAGAGTAAGAAATGGGGAAATCATCATCTTTACCTTGATTAAGTGCTTACCAAGAGCAACCCTAGCTTCCCCTTCAAAATTTCACCAACACCTCACTAACTAAGCACTCAAGGATAGCTTTAATCGGTTTAGTTTTCTTTCTTTGTCACTTGGTGGCTAGATTCAAGGAGAAATGGAGCAATTTTCCCTTGGTGTTTTTTCCTCTCTCCCTCTCGGCCAAGCAGCAGGAAAAATGAAGAAGAAATGCAGCTCCAAGGTGATAAGAAGGTTGGACAATTGGTCTTGGTCAAGACCCTTAATTGTGTGACACTTGTCACTACCAATTACCAAGCAAAATTTTCTTTTTCTTTCTTGCAATTTCAGCCCCAAAATTCGGTCAAGGCTAGCTGGAAATTAAGGAGATATTTTGGTCAAATATTAATGAGCTTGTATGGTAAGAAAGTAGTGGTCAAGTGGTGCGTTCAATCGGTAGTGCACGGTTCACGTCGGTTCGCACCGTTTTTCCTTAAATCACACGTACTAGGGTTTTTTACTTCCTATTCACTAACTTTTTATCATTTCTTCTAATCACATATTATTTCTCACCCAAAAGTCAATCTTAATAACCAAATTTGATCCTCGCTCCGTACCGGATAATTTCACGACGGATACACGAAAAACCCTATTTCACTTCGAATTGAAATCGGAAAGGAAAACCCTAATTTCCTATGATCATTGGCACTTTTTCTAGGGTGATTAAGTAGAAATATGGTATAGAATAATAATTTTCAAATAAAAGGAAATTTTCAAGAAATATGTAAGGAATTTGCAAGTCCTCACACTCTCTCCCCCTTAAGAAAATTTCGTCCTCGAAATTTTAACTTCAGTTGCCTCAGACGAATCCGGAACTTGTCGATTGTCTAAAGCATAAACCTTTTCTGGTACACTAGTTCGTTTCCCTCTTTCATTCACTTGTGATTTAGCTCCATCCAGTTGCGGAGTATTGCTTTCACGTGACTGTCTCCTCGGACAGTTTCTGACTTGATGATCGCCACTTCCGCAGATTAAACATTTCCGTCCTTTTCTCCAACAATTGCTTTCGGCATGATTTGCCTTTCCACAGTATCCACAAACCACGTGAGAAGCCATCTTTTGGCTTTCTTGAAAACTTTTCCCAGGTCCGATTTGGCTTTCTTTAGTAGACCTTTCATCTACCGCCCCTAATGTCCATGGTGGGCGGAGTAACGGGTTCACTTTCTGCACTTTAGGAGGTGTTATTGTTTCACTTAATTCCTCCACTACACTGCCCGATGTACCCCTTTTCCGGGTCTGGGAGGCTTTTATCTGTGCCTTTGCAGTCTCGATTCTTTGAGCTTTCTCAAGGGCCTCCGTAAACGTGTTCTCACTTGTACCGCCGCTAATGCTTCTTGGATTTCCAAATTCAATCTCTGTATAAACCATCTTACTCTTCGCCGCTCTGTGGCCACCAATTCAGAAGCAAACTTGGATAGTCTTGTATATTTCGTTTCATATTCGGCCACACTTAGCGTTCCCTGGCGTAACCCAATAAACTCCTCCTCTCTCTTCTCTTAGATTAAAGGAGAGAGGTACTTCTCGTTAAATTTCCTTATGAAATTCGCCCATGTCAATACGGTCTGTTCTCTTTCCCACTTTGCTCTAATCACGTTCCACCATACTCGGGCCGGTCCCTCAAATTGGAACACTGCAAAGTTCACTTGCCTTTGCTCAGTGTAGTTTAGAGCTGTGAAGATGTTAACCATGGTTTCTACCCATTGTTCGGCTACGTCCGGATCGGGCCCTCCAAGGAATTTTGGAGGAGCAAACTTCTGGAACCTTTCAAGAGCCTTGTCTTCTCCGATTTCAGGGTTCTGCGGTTGATTCACGGCCATTTGGCCTTGTTGATCCACCAGTCGTGCCAAAGTATTCGTCATCTGTTGCATCGCCGTCGCCATTTGGTCTCCGATTTCTACCCTTGGTCCTTGCTCTTGTTCAACTCTGTTATCCCTTTCTTCTCTTGGCTCCTGGGCTCGCTTAGTCCCACGGCCACGACCTCGTCCTTGACTACGTCTTCCCTCCATATATATTTTCCCCTCTCTTTACTCTTTTTTTTTTTAAAAAAATAATTTAATGAATAAACGCAATAAGGTGACTAAAGTAACTAAAATTTAGGGCGCCAAATACCCAAATAAACATATACACACATAACACACCACATAAACATATCAAGGAAATAAATAATCAAATATACAGATACGTCTCAAGTCAGGCAGATATTCATATACACAGATACACAACTGACGGCATGTAGTGACAATGTACGGGCGAATCAAAAGAAAAGGGATATATCGTCCCACACCCAGTTAGAATAACCCCATCCGGTCTCTCACGTCACTTTCTATCCGACTCAATGTCCATTAACCTCTTATACTTATTCTAGCCAGACAAAGCC
Organism: Coffea arabica; assembly: GCF_036785885.1. Classification (NCBI taxonomy): domain Eukaryota; kingdom Viridiplantae; phylum Streptophyta; class Magnoliopsida; order Gentianales; family Rubiaceae; genus Coffea; species Coffea arabica. The sequence continues at coordinate 21,497,641 of NC_092311.1, read as the reverse complement.
TGTTCATATTCCCAAAATACAAATCTCAAGTACTTAGTACCGTCTCAACTCTGGAGTACTCAGGCACCAGAATCTGAAATAAGATAACTCACCTCTCGAGCTGGCCAGTCCCAAGAGTAAACTATCTACAATCGAAATTCCCACCTGACGTACCTATCTATGGTCCTCAGATGTCATAAGAACATTTAAGGCCTATAACAATTCACAATTCATAGCTTATGCTCGAACGAGCACTTAAATCCTTCATACCTATTCACTACTCAGTCCAGGCTCACTCCGCGCAGAGACCACGCGAAGCAGGCTCTGATACCACCTGTGACAGCCCCACCTCCCCATAAGGCGAACCAAAGGGTTCGGCGGACCGTCTGCCCAGCTTTCGCCAGGACTCAGTCACTCACTCAAGCAAATCAGAAATAAAACCACAAGAAAGAGCAAAACAAGGATCCAAAACTTAAAACAAAATTATATACATTGTTATCTCAGAAGGAAGTTCATCCGTCGAATATACAAAGGTTCTCAATTCACCATACAACCATCCCGTGCCAAGCACTAGGGCGAGAACCAATACAAAACCAAAGAACTAGACCAAGCTAGTCTATACAGAGCTCTCGTCCTTGCTCGCCTTCCCCTGTTAAGGAAAACAAAACTAAGGGGATGAGCTAAAAGCTCAGTGAGGTTCCGAACACATAAGCAGCAATCCATCCAAAACATTAAATATAGAATTTCAATAATTCAAGTAACATTTACAATGGAAAGCGATAATAACACATACATTAAAAGGATACAGGCTCACAAGGAGCCATTTGTTTGTTCGTTCGTTCGTTCGTTCTCCTGACATTTCCCCTTATTCCTCCATTCACTTGAAAAATGCATTTTTGTAAGTAAAACCCTCGTTCGTTCGTTCATTTCATTAACCCCCTTCCCAGACATTGGCCGGGCTCCACCAGACTTCAAGGTAATACTCGAGTATACCAAACGTTCACACCCAGGGTCACCATATCGCCCGACCGAGTCCGCTTCTGGCTCGAGTCGATCGGTAACGAAGGGCAGGGCCCAGTTTAGCCAAACGGCTTACATTCATGCGCAACTAGCATTTAGTCATTAATCAATGAAAATTTCACATTTATTTAGGTCAAGTGCGATAAAGTACACACTCCCCTAGAAAACTCGTTTTAGCAATCATTGAAAGCACTTAACATATTATCAATCAATAATAACAAGCCAATAAGTCAAGGAAATATAACAAACAAGGAACACTCACCTATTTACGTAAAACAACGTGCAAATATCCTTCCGGATATTACCTCAGTCACCGAGAAAACCTAAGAGTAAATGAGAAAGAATATTACAGTCTATCTAGCACAAACAAGTGAGTGAAATCAAAGAAAAACCGGCAAATGATAAGGAAAACGTATAAAGACGCCTTTATAGTGAAAAGGGGAAAACTAACTCAAGCGGGTTATAAAATGTCCGGCGGAAAACACTTGGACCAAAGACAACTCGGACTCCAACGAGATAGGCTAAAAATATTATTTTCGGAATCGTTTAGATAGTTCAAAATCAACTCATACCCAAGCAGCTAGTATAGAGACTAAACGTCAGGATAAAATCATGTGAAAAGGAGGACAATACGACCTTACGTTCACACTTAAAACCTCACTTAAAAGTGGTTCACTTGTGGCCGAGAAAACCCTAAATCATACCTCTATATTTTTGGGAAGGAGTAAGTAGCATTTGAAGTGTTAAACTAAAGAGGTATCTTGTTTTAAAATGGAAAGCCGGTCATGGTATTGGCCAAACAAAAGTATACAAGTTCAAATAGAAACTTAGCCCTCGAGCGAAAATTTGGGCAGCATGCCCTTTGTGTTTACCTAATTTTCCAGCCATTTTGGCTTCATTATTTTTCTCATTCAAGCCCAAGTTTATACACAACACAAATGCATTTCAATATCCGTTCCATAGGCTCAAGACAATATAAGGACATAAATCAACTAATAACAAATGCGGAAATGAAGTTTACAAAAGACAGATTTGACGGGTTTTTGCGGAATGAAAACATCTGAGGCTACGCTTATCGGATTGGTGTGAAACTCATACCAGTTCGAAGCTAAGACGAAGTCCTACAACTTTCATGAAGATCACTTGGTCAAATTTCCAGTGTAACCTAATCAAATTCCCAATTCACCGAACCAGGTTCCAACTAATCGGCTAATTAACCATACTACATTTAAATGGCCATATCTCAGGCTACCAAAGTCCGTTTAAGGCGTTCTTTGAGGTGTTTAAAAGTTAAGACAGAGTACTAAAACTTTCATGTTTTGGCAAATAGCTAAATCAGCACGGATCATAGTGAATAAACACAGTCAATTGGATGAACTGTCCAAAACGGATCACTGCAAATATCCTAGGGCAGCGAGGGTATTTTGGTCTTTTCACAGGCTACGTTGCTCCGATTGAGCTGAAATTTTGTAGGCACTATAAAATATCATTCTCTACAACTTTCATGTTTTATGCTAAGCCTAATTCGGCCTCTAACCATACGAACTGGAACGGGGCAGAACAGGGTGAAATTTTTTCCAGAAATCTGGAATTTTTTGTTTCAATGGTAACTTTCTTCATTTCTTGCTTCACTTGCTACCAAAACGCGCTATATAATCTTGGATCCAACATATATTAACCATACATCAAGTATAGGCAGCAAACCATCAAACCCTAATTCATGTAACTAAAAGGAAAAACACCCAAAACATGATAACAACCATCATTCACCACAAATTTGAGATGCTAAGCTAATTTAAACAAGATCAAGAGTAAGAAATGGGGAAATCATCATCTTTACCTTGCTTAAGTGCTTAGCAAGAGCAACCCTAGCTTCCCCTTCAAAATTTCACCAACACCTCACTAACTAAACACTCAAGGATAGCTTTAATCGGTTTAGTTTTCTTTCTTTCTCACTTGGTGGCTAGATTCAAGAAGAAATGGAGCAATTTTCCCTTGGCCCAAAATTCGGTCAAGGCTAGCTGGAAATTAAGGAGATATTTTGCTCAAATATTAATGAGCTTGTATGGTAAGAAAGTAGTGGTCAAGTGGTGCGTTCAGTCGGTAGTGCACGATTCACGTCGGTTCGCACCGTTTTCCCTTAAATCACACGTACTAGGGTTTTTTACTTCCTATTCACTAACTTTTTATCATTTCTTCTAATCACATATTATTTCTCACCCAAAAGTCACTCTTAATCACAAAATTTGATCCTCGCTCCGTACCGGATAATTTCACGACGGATACACGAAAAACCCTATTTCACTTCGAATTGAAATCGGAAAGGAAAACCCTAATTTCCTCTGATCATTGGCACTTTTTCTAGGGTGATTAAGTAGCAATATGGTATAGAATAATAATTTCCAAATAATTTTCAAATAAAAGGAAATTTTCAAGAAATATGTAAGGAATTTGCAAGTCCTCACATTCTCTCCCCCTTAAGAAAATTTCGTCCTCGAAATTTTACCTTCAGTTGCCTCAGACGAATCCGGAACTTGTCGATTGTCTAAAGCATAAACCTTTTCCGGTACACTAGTTCGTTTCCCTCTTTCATTCACTTGTGATTTAGCTCCATCCAATTGCGGAGTATTGCTTTCACGTGACTGTCTCCTCGGACAGTTTCTAACTTGATGATCGCCACTTCCGCAGATTAAACATTTCCGTCCTTTTCTCCAACAATTGCTTTCGGCATGATTTACCTTTCCACAGTATCCACAAACCACGTGAGAAGCCATCTTTTGGCTGTCTTGACAACTTTTCCCAGGTCCGATTTGGCTTTCTTTAGTAGACCTTTCATCTACCGCCCCTAATGTCCATGGTGGGCGGAGTAACGGGTTCACTTTCTGCACTTTAGGAGGTGTTATTGTTTCACTTAATTCCTCCACTACACTGCCCGATGTACCCCTTTTCCGGGTCTGGAAGGCTTTGATCTGTGCCTTTGCAGTCTCGATTCTTTGAGCTTTCTCAAGGGCCTCCGTAAACGTGTTCACTTGTACCGCCGCTAATGCTTCTTGGATTTCCAAATTCAATCCCCGTATAAACCGTCTTACACTTCGCCGCTCTGTGGCCACCAATTCAGAAGCAAACTTGGATAGTCTTGTATATTTCGTTTCATATTCGGCCACACTTAGCGTTCCCTGGCGTAACCCAATAAACTCCTCCTCTCTCCTCTCTTAGACTAAAGGAGAGAGGTACTTCTCGTTAAATTCCCTTATGAAATTCGCCCATGTCCATACGGTCTGTTCTCTTTCCCACTTTGCTCTAATCACGTTCCACCATACTCGGGTCGGTCCCTCAAATTGGAACACTGCAAAGTTCACTTGCCTTTGCTCAGTGTAGTTTAGAGCTGTGAAGATGTTAACCATGGTTTCTACCCATTGTTCAGCTACGTCCGGATCGGGCCCTCCAAGGAATTTTGGAGGAGCAAACTTCTGGAACCTTTCAAGAGCCTTGTTTTCTCCGATTTCAGGGTTCTGCGGTTGATTCACCACCATTTGGCCTTGTTGATCCACCAGTCGTGCCAAAGTATTCGTCATCTGTTGCATCGTCGTCGCCATTTGGTCTCCGATTTCTACCTTTGGTCCTTGCTCTTGTTCAACTCTGTTTCTCCTGGGCTCGCTTAGTCCCACGGCCACGACCTCGTCCTTGACTACGTCTTCCTTCCATATATATTTTCCCCTCTCTTTTCTCTTTTTTTTTTTAAAAAAAATAATTTAATGAATAAACGCAATAAGGTGACTAAAGTAACAAAAATTTAGGGCGCCAAATACCCAAATAAACATATACACACATAACACACCACATAAACATATCAAGGAAATAAATAATCAAATATACAGATACGTCTCAAGTCAGGCAGATATTCATATACACAGATACACAACTGACGGCATGTAGCGACAATATACGGGCGAATCAAAAGAAAAGGGATATATCGTCCCACACCCAGTTAGAATAACCCCGTCCGGTCTCTCACGTCACTTTCTATCCGACTCAATGTCCATTAACCTCTTATACTTATTCTAGCCAGACAAAGCCTGTTCATATTCCCAAAATACAAATCTCAAGTACTTAGTACCGTCTCAACTCTGGAGTACTCAGGCACCAGAATCTGAAATAAGATAATTCACCTCTCGAGCTGGCCAGTCCCAAGAGTAAACTATCTACAATCGAAATTCCCACCTGACGTACCTATCTATGGTCCTCAGATGTCATAAGAACATTTAAGGCCTATAAAAATTCACAATTCATAGCTTATGCTCGAACGAGCACTTAATCCTTCATACCTATTCACTACTCAGTCAAGGCTCACTCCGCGCAGAGACCACACGAAGCAGGCTCTGATACCACCAGTGACAGCCCCACCTCCCCCTAAGGCGAACCAAAGAGTTCGGCGGACCGTCTGCCCAGCTCTCGCCAGGACTCAGTCGCTCACTCAAGCAAATCAGAAATAAAACCACAAGAAAGAGCAAAACAAGGATCCAAAACTTAAAACAAAATTATATATCTTGTTATCTCAGAAGGAAGTACATCCGTCGAATATACAAAGGTTCTCAATTTACCGTACAACCATCCCGTGCCAAGTACTAGGGTGAGAACCATTACAAAACCAAAGAACTAGACCAAGCTAGTCTATACAGAGCTCTCGTCCTTGCTCGCCTTCCCCTGTTAAGGAAAACAAAACTAAAGGGATTAGCTAAAAGCTCAGTGAGGTTCCGAACACATAAGCAGCAATCCATCCAAAACATTAAATATTGAATTTCAATAATTCAAGTAACATTTACAATGGAAAGCGATAATAACACATACATTAAAAGGATACAGGCTCACAAGGAGCCATTTGTTCGTTCGTTCGTTCTCCTGACATTTCCCTTTATTCCCCCATTCACTTGAAAATGCATTTTTGTAAGTAAAACCCTCGTTCATTTCATTCACCCCCTTCCCATACATTGGCCGGGCTCCACCAGACTTCAAGGTAATACTCGAGTATACCAAACGTTTACACCCAGGGTTACCATATCGCCCGACCGAGTCCGCTTCTGGCTCGAGTCGATCGGTAACGAAGGGCAGGGCCCAGTTTAGCCAAACGGCTTACATTCATGTGCAACTAGCATTTAGTCATTAATCATTGAAAATTTCACATTTATTTAGGTCAAGTGCGATAAAGTACACACTCGCTTAGAAAACTCGTTTTAACAATCATTGAAAGCACTTAACACATTATCAATCAATAATAACAAGCCAATAAGTCAAGGAAATATAACAAACAAGGAACACTCACCTATTTACGTAAAATAACGTGCAAATATCCTTTCGAATATTACTTCAGTCACCGAGAAAACCTAAGAGTAAATGAGAAAGAATATTACAGTCTATCTAGCACAAACAAGTAAGTGAAATAAAAAAAAACCGGCAAATGATAAAGAAAACGTATAAAGACGCCTTTATAGTGAAAAGGGGAAAACTAACTCAAGCGGGTTATAAAATGTCCGCCGGAAAACACTTGGACCAAAGACAACTCGGACTCCAACGAGATAGGCTTAAAATACTGTTTTCGGAATCGTTTAGATAGTTCAAAATCAACTCATACCCAAGGAGCCAGTATATACTAAACGTCATGATAAAATCATGTGAAAAGGAGGACAATACGACCTTACGTTCACACTTAAAACCTCACTTAAAAGTGGTTCACTTGTGGCCGAGAAAACCCTAAATCATACCTCTATATTTTTGGGAAGGAGTAAGTAGCATTTGAAGTGTTAAACTAAAGAGGTATCCTGTTTTAAAATGGAAAGCCGGTCATGGTATTGGCCAAACAAAAGTATACAAGTTCAAATAGAAACTTAGCCCTCGAGCAAAAATTTGGGCAGCATGCCCTTTGTGTTTACCTAATTTTCCAGACATTTTGGCTTCATTATTTTTCTCATTCAAGCCCAAGTTTATACACAACACAAATGCATTTCAATAGCCGTTCCATAGGCTCAAGACAATATAAGGACATAAATCAACTAATAACAAATGCGGAAATGAAGTTTACAAAAGACAGATTTGACGGGTTTTTGCGGAAAGAACACATCTGAGGCTACGCTTATCGGATTGGTGTGAAAATTATACCATTTCGAAGCTAAAACGAAGTCCTACAACTTTCATGAAGATCACTTGGTCAAATTTCTAGTGTAACCTCATCAAATTCCCAGTTCACCGAACCAGGTTCCAACTAATCGACGAAGTAACCATACTACATTTAAATGGCCATATCTCAGGCAACCAAAGTCCGTTTAAGGCGTTCTTTGAGGTGTTTAAAAGCTAAGACAGAGTACTAAATCTTTCATGTTTTGGAAAATAGCTAAATCAGCACGGATCATAGTGAATAAACACAGTCAATTGGATGAACTTTCCAAAACGGATCACTAGAAATATCCTAGGGCAGCGATGGTATTTTGGTCTTTTCACAGGTTACGTTGCTCCGATTGAGTTGAAATTTTGTAGGCACTATAAAATATCATTCTCTACAACTTTCATGTTTTATGCTAAGCCTAATTCGGCCTCTAACCATACGAACTGGAACCCGGCAGAACAGGGTGAAATTTTTTCCAGAAATATGGAATTTTTGGTTTCAATGGTAACTTTCTTCATTTCTTGCTTCGCTTGCTACCAAAACCCCCTATATAATCTTGGATCCAACATATATTAACCATACATCAAGTATAGGCAGCAATCCATCAAACCCTAATTCATGTAACTAAAAGGAAAAACACCCAAAACATGATAACAACCATCATTCACCACAAATTTGAGATGCTAAGCTAATTTAAACAAGATCAAGAGTAAGAAATGGGGAAATCATCATCTTTACCTTGCTTAAGTGCTTACCAAGAGCAACCCTAGCTTCCCCTTCAAAATTTCACCAACACCTCACTAACTAAACACTCAAGGATAGCTTTAATCGGTTTAGTTTTCTTTCTTTCTCACTTGGTGGCTAGATTCATGAAAAAATGGAGCAATTTTCCCTTGGTGTTTTTACCGCTCTCCCTCTCGGCCAAGCAGCAGGAAAAATGAAGAAGAAATGCAGCTCCAAGGTGATAAGAAGGTTGGACAATTGGTCTTGGTGAAGACCCTTAATGGTGTGACACTTGTCACTACCAATTACCAAGCAAAATTTTCTTTTTCTTTCTTGCAATTTCATCCCCAAAATTCGGTCAAGGCTAGCTGGAAATTAAGGAGATATTTTGCTCAAATATTAATGAGCTTGTATGGTAAGAAAGTAGTGGTCAAGTGGTGCGTTCAATCGGTAGTGAACGGTTCACGTCGGTTCGCACCGTTTTTCCTTAAATCACACGTACTAGGATTTTTACTTCCTATTCACTAACTTTTTATCATTTTTTCTAATCACATATTATTTCTCACCCAAAATTCACTCTTAAGCACCAAATTTGATCCTCGCTCCGTACCGGATAATTTCACGACGGATACACGAAAAACCCTATTTCACTTCGAATTGAAATCGGAAAGGAAAACCCTAATTTCCTATGATCATTGGCACTTTTTCTAGGGTGATTAAGTAGCAATATGGTATAGAATAATAATTTCCAAATAATTTTCAAATAAAAGGAAATTTTCAAGAAATATGTAAGGAATTTGCAAGTGCTCACAGAGGTTTGGTTGGAAAGTAAAGAAAGACAAGGGAAATGCTGCCAAAATTTTCACGGAGCTTCTGCACAGTCTCGGGAAAATTTGCTATATCTTGATGTAGGAATGTCGGAATTGAGTTCTGTTTGTTGCGTTTTGAACTAGATTCATAGAGCTATAAAGCATGTAAATTTCAGACCCTGTTTATGTTTGTACCATTTATGGTGATTTTTCAAAGTTGACTGAAATATTGTACCTGTTCTGTCTTTCACTAGATAAAGCAGCAACTTGAGGCTTGAATTTGACTGACTTGCGTTCTGAATCTTATGACGGTGTTCTCTGGAAAGTTATAGCCCTTTGAATGTATTTTCCAACGGTATAAATTTTATCAATTTTGGACTTACAAAACTTGAGATATGATTTTTCTTATAGGGTTGTGCAAACTGGAAAATCTTATTTTCCTAGTATTCATCTTACTTTCATTAGCTACTTCCAATTTGGATTTGGTCAGTCATTGTAGGTAGGGCTTTGAGGTTGTTCATGCCTTTAAAACTAATTGTTACCTTTTCACTCCGAGGTCACCTCTTCGCTTTGCATTAATGGTTCTTTTGACTAGGCATATGGCTCGTAACCGAGTCTCACTTGCGAATTCCATACTAGGTCTTGGAGTCGAGTCTTAAGTGTTTGCTTGATTGTTCTAGGAGGTGCCGACGATTAAAGTCACACTTGGGAAGGAAACTTTTGAAGTTATCCTTATTTGAACTGGTGAGTGTACCACTCCCTTGCATTATCGCTATTTGAGTTATCTGTACTTGAAATCTATGACATGAATGACTATGAATCCTGTTTAGTTTGATTGAGACGAGGGTGTACTTTATCACACTCATTCTCTTGCCTGTGTTGTACAAACTGAAATCTATTACTTGTACTTGTTATGAACTTGAGCCTGTTACCTGCACTTGTTATAATGTCGTTTGGAAGTGTGTCCAACGACCTCCTTGTTAAACCTGAGCTCAACCTCATGGGGAGTTAATTAAATTGAGCCATGCAAGGGCTTGGTCGAGGAAATTGACAATCCGTGGGTGCCTGTTTTTATGGAATCTTTGAGTATTGAGACTCTTGATTCCGGTATACTCGAGTATTACCATTCCTGTTTCTATTTGGCGTTCGGGCCTGGTAAGGGGGTATGTTTGGTGAACGGGATTTGGCGTTAAAGTGGTGTTCTACTGGACTGGTTTCCTTATTTGGAAATTGACGGAGGGTCAACGTAGTCGGATCAAGTACTGCAACGGGGATTTGGCTCCTGAGAGCCACATGTATCCTTTCTATCTAAGTTATTTTGCTCATCTCTTTATTTGATACACCTATGTGATTAATTGAGCATGAAGTTCCTTGGTTCTTGACTGTTATTATTTTGGTACCTCATTGAGCTTCAAGCTCACCCCGTTCCGTTATCCTTGTTTTCCTTACAGGAAACCACCTTTTGGAGACTCTGATATTTTGAAGCATGAGTTGAGCTAGTTTTAATCTTCTTTTGTGTAGCTCCTCGATGTATGGAAAACCCTAAATGTATCTTAATACAATGTTTTTTTTTATTGGATCTGTAAACTTACTAATATGTAGATTTTGAAGTGTTTCCTCATGTTTATGTAACATATGTATTCGGGAATGTACCTACTTTCATAGCGAACAAAGTTTCCTTGTACTTGGTTGGATCCTGCATGGCGGCGGCCCTTCCATTTCGTTTTGATTCTTGCAGTTTTATTCCGATTTTGATGGAGGTATGACTGAGTCCTGGCGAGAGCTGGGCAGGCGGTCCGCCGAACCCTTTGGTTCGCCTTAGGGTGAGGTGGGGCTGTCACATATGCTCAAGAAAAACCGTGAAAAGCAGCTCCTTTTCCTAGCTTGAGTTGTTCACCAAGTGATTAGCTAAGTGTAGTTAAAATTTGAGGTGATTTGGTGGAGATTTGAAGCAAGAATTGATGAAGGAAAATGGAGAACTTGGTCTTGTTCTTCCTTGGAGTTGCACGGCTGGAATGAGGAAGAAGAAAGTGACGTTGCTGATGAGGAAGCTTCCTTGTGAAGCTTATAAGTTTGTGGACAAGAATTGTTTCAAAAGTCAACTCTCCATTGCGCGCGTACGCGCGCGTTTCGTGCTCGATTCCTCTCGAGTTTGTTTCACTAGTGCACTAACCCTCCAATGCACTTCCATTCATACTATTATTATTCACTCGTAACAGTCTAAAAATAATGGTCTATAGTCCTTCAATTAATCGCGCGCGTAAAAACGCGTACTTCCGATTTAAGCGCGATAAAGTGAAATCTCCAAGGATTTCTTATAACGATGGTATAACTAACTATCACTTGAGTACTTAAACATAAAAAAAAACCTATTTCAAGACTAATGTACAAGTCTCCAATTTTTCCAAGCTTATTATATCCTCGAATCGATTACTGTCTCCAAACGCGTATTCACTATTCTCACTTAACGAGTTTCCAAAAATTAAATTTTGAAACAAGTCACTTTAAAAATATAACTAAGCTATAGATCCATATAATTAGGTCTAAAAAGGTTAGAAAATAATATTCGGAGCAATTGGCCAAATAAATATTTAAATAAGCTAGAAATAGGAATTTAAAATAAGTAAATTTGCGAGTCCTCACACGAGTCTAGTATTAATTTCTCAAGTCTCGAATTTGTCGTGCGGTACGACTTTCGAGAAATTATCGACGTACGCATAATAAAAACTTTATTTAACTTAATCACATCTAATCTCTCAATGAACTCTTCTTAGTCCCCTATTGATCATCCTTAATTCTCCAAAATCATTGTACTCTCAGATCGACTATCATTTCAAAGGTGTATATTTGTTATTCCTTAATAAACGAGCCTTCGAAAAATTTAAATTTGTTAGCGAGACGTTTTAAAAGTATAAATAAGACATGGTTCCATAAAATGAATTTAAAATGGTTGAAATAAACTGTTCGAAGAAAACTGGTGAATAAACATTTAGATAAGCCAGTAATATAAGATAAAATGAGAAAATTTTCGGGTCCTCACAGCTTGTGATTTGTGTGTTCAATTGTGGTTGAATTGAGATGACATTGGTGTTGATTGTAGGATGGAAAAGTAAGGAAATGTAGGGGATATGCTGTCCAAATTTTGGGAATATTGGATTTCTTCGAGTTTGGTTTGGTTTGGGATATATAAGAAGGGCTTTTGGGGGTTGTTCGAGCCCTAGGTCTTCATGTTATCTTTCCGTTCCCAAAATCATGTTTTGCTCCCTTGCATTAGTAATTATTTGGAGAGATATATGACTTTTAGTCGAGCCTCAATTATGCATCTTATTTGCTGGATTCGTGGCTGTGGGAACCATAATTGTTTCCCTTGGTTATTCTAGGATTTCTTGGTGACTAAAGTCATACGTTGGTTGACAACTTTTGACGTATCTTTACGTGAATCGGTGAGTGTACCACTCCCCTGAATTATTGCTAAACTGGTTATCTGTACTTGCAAATTGCTATTTGAATGTCTTTACCGACTGTTTATTTTGTACGAGACGAGTGTGTACTATATCACACTCGTTCTCTGGTCTGTGTGACTTGATTCCTGTATATACTTGAATCTGTTACTTGTGCCTGATATGATGTGATTTGGAAGTGTATCCAACGACCTTCCTGTTAAATCTGAGCTCAATCTCATGGGAAGTCAATTGAATCAAGTCAGCAATGTGACGACCCCACCTTCCCCTAAGGCGTACCAAAGGGTTTGGCGTACCGCCTGCCCTACTCTCGCCAGGACTCACTCACTCGTATCAAGGCATACATCCACAAACCATAAATAACATCCACAATTCAAGCTTATAATTTACATTGATACAAATCAAGGTACAAAGTCTCCATATACCCAAACTAGTTCAAAGCATATACAATCCAAATGCAAAACATTCTATTCGAGTAATAGCGCGAGTACAGGACAAAAGTCAAAAGTCAACAACTAGACTACGCCAGTCTTTACACGTCTCACGCCTCGCTCGTACCCCTGTAAGGAAAACAAAACTAACGGAGTGAACCAAAGCTCAGTGAAGTTCCAAATATCAAATTGGCCATCAACCAAAGTAATAGCAGAGCAATAGTGAAATAGCGAGCAAACAAGTCAAATCAGAGAAATAGCACTTCAGATAGTCAAGAAATATCTAGTTCACATTCACATATAAGGATACAGTGACTCAGATCTTGGTTCCATTCCAGCTTGATCGGTCGGTAGTTGACACTCCGTCAACTTTCAAGTAATAACTAGTCCAAAAGTAAAACCCCACTTCACGCCAGTCTCCGTCCACCGATCAACCTCCTTCTCCGGGCCCGCACGCCACAAGAAACACGGGTGGTAATACTCGAGTATACCGTTTAGCCGAGGAGATAACACTCCACTCGACATAATTAGTTACCCAGGGTTCGTTATCTAATCGACCAGACCCTTGCCGGCTCGACTCGATTAACTAGCCACAGGGTTTCTGGAATTCCAGACAAGATATAATTTATATGCATGTAGAGCAAGTCAAGTGAAATCTGTAAACAAGTACAATTCTTGCTAGGGCAAGTGCGATAAAGTACACCCTTGCCCGAGCAATCATTTATATAGCATGTAGTCACATTGGTCAAAGATAAATCACAAATACCAAGTTCAATCAGATATTTGAAAGCACTCAGCAAAACAAGTATAGTGCTTTTAATGATCTCGTCCAGGTGGTACTCCTGGCTTGGAGTCGAAATCTGCGATAAAATGTTGCTTAAGAATTTGGAAGATCAAGTAAGGTTCGAAACTTGGACGTTTCGTTCAATAAGAATCAAGAAATTGAAATTCACTTGGAGAATAGTCGTGAAACGGTTGCTCGCTTTTCAAACTAAAAAGTTTTGTAAGATGTATACTTGGAAATAACTTTTTGAGTTGAAAGTGCAAGGAAAACGGGTTTATAGTGATTATTACCGTTTTTCCTAAGGGTACAAGTTCGGCTAGGTTCTAACGTCTAACCCTCGATAACCAAGGTAGCAAAAGTCCTAGATGGTTCAAGTGTTATTCACTTACCAACTTTACCCAAGTCGCAAGTATATTTCTCTAGTCCTCGAGCGTAAATTTGGGCAGCATGCCCTTTGTGTTTACCTAATTTTCCAGCCATTTTGGCTTCATTATTTTTCTCATTCAAGCCCAAGTTTATACACAACACAAATGCATTTCAATAGCCGTTCCATAGGCTCAAGACAATACAAGGACATAAATCAACTAATAACAAATGCGGAAATGAAGTTTACAAAAGACAGATTTGACGGGTTTTTACGGAAAGAACACATCTGAGGCTACGCTTATCGGATTGGTGGGAAACTTATACCATTTCGAAGCTAAGACGAAGTCCTACAACTTTCATGAAGATCACTTGGTCAAATTTCCAGTGTAACCTAATCAAATTCCCAGTTCACCGAACCAGGTTCCAACTAATCGGCTAATTAACCGTACTACATTTAAATGGCCATATCTCAGGCTACCAAAGTCCGTTTAAGGCGTTCTTTGAGGTATTTAAAAGCTAAGACAGAGTACTAAAACTTTCATGTTTTGGAAAATGGCTAAATCAGCATGGATTATAGTGAATAGGCTCGGCCAAAAGACTGAACTGTCTAAACGGAACACTGGAAGGCATCCTAGGGCAGCGAGGGTATTTTGGTCCTTTCACAGGCTACGTTGCTCCGATTGGCTGAAATTTTGTAGGCAACTATAAAACATCATTATATACAACTTTTATGTTTTATGCCAAGCCTAATTCGGCCTCTAACCATACGAACTGGAACCAGACAGAACAGGGTAAAAATTTTCCAGAAATCTGGAATTTTTTTTTTTGGTTTCAAGGAACTTTCTTCATTTCTTGCTTCACTTGCTACCAAAACCCCCTATTTAATCTTAGATACAACATATATTAACCATACATCAAGTATAGGTAGCAATCCTTCAAACCCTAATTCATGTAACTAAAAGGAAAAACATCCAAAACATGATAACAACCATCATTCACCACAACTTTTGAGGTGCTAAGCTAATATAAACAAGATCAAGAGTAAGAAATGGGGAAATCATCATCCTTTCCTTGCTTAAGTGTCTTCCAAGAGCAACCCTAGTTCTTCCTTTAAAAGTGATACGAACAAGAGGAGTCCTTGGAGTAAAGCCATGACTTTTTCTTGGCTGGTTGTGAGCATTTTCAAACTGACTAAGAGACATGTGAGCTGAATTCTCATTTCCATCCAGATTTGAGGACAAATCCTTCTCAAGTGGAGGGGACTGATGTGTGCACGGACCTTAGCCCAAGTAATGACCCAGTCCGTGTGACGCCCCGAAAAGTATAAGTGTGAGAACCCGGAAATTTTCTAATTTTCTATGGTTTATTTTTAAATCGCCCGCCTTTTCTACATTTTCTTTATTAGAAAAATTCCCCAGATAAAGTTTATGAGCAAAAATAGTTTTAAAATGATTTTTCTAGTATCGGTTAGGTTTTGAGAAATTAAGAACGTATATCGGACGTGGGACCCACTAGTGCGAAAAGTTCAGAAAAATTTGGCCAATAAGGTTAAGTTTCGGATACTGTGTAAAATTTATCGGGTGTTAAGAGATAAGTAGAGGTTGTGATGTGATTGATGTGAGAGAGAAAAAGGATAGAGATGCTTTAAATGGAGTGACAAGTGTCACTATCTCATTGGTTGGACTTGTTGGACAACTATTCATTTTTTTGACTTTTTACCATTTAGTTAAATATCTCACAAAAAAATTACAAAAATTCACTCTTTTCTTCTCCTCCATGGCCGGCTCTCTCTTGAGCAAAGAAGAAAGAAAACTCTTCCAATTTCTAGCTTCTATCTAGCTCAAATCTTCCAAAACAATCACATAAACTTGTTTCTACTCCATAAAATCTCTTCATTAGGTGTTATTTAGTAGTTTGGTGAAGTGTTTGGAGAAGCTAAGGTGTCAAGCAACTCTCTCTCTCTTGTTTTACTAGGTGAGTAGTGAATGAACCTTCTCCTTCATCTAATGAAGCTTAATTGATGCCTAGTGATAGTTCAAGTGATGACTTTTGTGGTTTATTTCTTGTTTTTGGATGAATTGATGAAGTTTCAATTTATTGGTGCATTTTCTGGTTTAATATGATTATGATGGTGTGACTATCTATGATGATTGGAAATGATGTTTAATAACTTTAGTAGGTGTAAATGATTGATAATTGCAATCAATTTCTGTGTTGGAAGAAATTCTGGAAAATTAGGGTTCTTGGTTCTTCATTCTGTCCGAAATTTTTGGTCCTATATGGAGGCCGAATTGGCCTTGGATCAAAACATGAAAGTTGTAGGTATTGAGGTTTTAAAGGTTCCTGTAAAATTTCAGGTCAATCGGAGTAGTGTAGAATGAGATAAGCCGAAATTACTATTGCTGTTCTGGGTTCATCAGGATGTTAGAACTGCGTCTGAAATGGGTTGTTTTGCCTGGAATTGTTTTGGATTTGGGTGTTGAGGTCTTCTGATGAAATGTATCCCTGTTTCTAAGCTTTCGGATGGCTTTGGAATTTCTGGATTTAGCCTTGTGTAGGCTGAGTTATGATGTTTGTATTGGAATACGGTTTGTGACCCTGTTTTGCGATTCTGGTATAGTGTCTTGCATTTTTGACCTTGTTACCTTCAAAACTGGACAAAGTTGCCTTCTTCAACATTGTAGCCCCTTAAGTCCTGAATATTTCTGTAAAATTTCAGGTCAAACGGATTAGCTTATTCTGAGTTATAGACAGAACACTCAGGCCTGTTTTAGACATTAGTTTGTGTACGTTTTGAATTTCAGCTTCTGACCGTGGGTTTTCCGTTTTGATACCGTACGATATGGGTGTCAAATTCTTCGTAAGAAATGTAGATCTTGGTCTCAGCTTCGAAACGGTATAAAGTGCGTCGAAATCCGAGTTCCGTAGCTTCCGTTATGACCAAAACAAGATTGATCGTCAGAACTGCCTTGTATCTGGACAGTTCTGACGGGTACTTTGGCACTCAATTTTCGTTCTGTTCTGAGTGGATTCAGGTCTTGGCCAAAACATCAAAGTTTTAACCTTATGTCTCAGCTTTCTAATGCCTTTGGAATTTCCTGATTTGGACTTGTGAGCTAGAAGTTATGGTCCAGTAAACAGACCCTGTCTGTCATTCAAAGTGCAAACTTCTGGTACCGTTTTCCATGATTTCGACTTGTTTTGAGTCAGATCTAGTTTAAAGTGTCTTCATGAGAATTGTAGACCTTCCTCTTAGCTTCGTAACGGTACCTCACGTACCTTGATCCGACATTCGTAGCCTAACTTTTGATCGAAACGGTTTGAGAAGGCAGATTTGGCCATTTCCGTTTGCCGTTCCGCGCGGGCGCGTGCGCCCGTTTTGCCGTTTCCGCACTTGCATGTGCCGATTTTGCCGTTTTGCTTGTTTTCAGTATGTTAGTAGCCGTTTGTGATATATTGTGACACAATCTTCAATTTCAGACGTTGGTGAGCTAGGTGGAGCCGGTGGGGCCTACTAGCTACTCCTCGCGGCACGAATTTCGTACTTTTGCTCTTTTGTTCGTTGTGTAAGTATTCAGGCCAGTTTGGTGTGTTTTCTTTGCTATGTGTTTGAGATATGTGAAAAGGGTACCTAGGCGAGTGTGTACTTTATCGCACTCGACCTAAACCCTAATTTACGCACAGATTTGTATATGGCATATGTATACGAATCATTTTGGAACTAAAACCCTTGAGCTTGTGGCTCGGGGTGACTTTTGAATAATTTTGTGAAGTTTGTGAGTTTGAGGTTGATCTTCCGACCTAGATGGACTATTCGAGCCGGTCAGGGCTTGGTCGAAGTCAGTCCAACCTAGTCTGAGGTCACCAAGTTTGTGAATCCGGTTCACCGAGAATGTGGACCAAGTTTGTGACCCGAGCTTGTGACTCAAGCTCAAGTTTGTGATTTCGTTCGCCCGGGCAAGTTTGTGAGGTGACTGGCCAGTGAGGGTGATAAGGTGTCGGTGGGTGTACAAGTGAAGTTCTACGGACCATTATGTGTGGTCGACGAAGTGTCGGCAGGAGATCATACATGGCACATGAATTGGCTTTGGAGCCACCTGTATCCTTATTATGTGATGTTACTTTTCTGCTTTTGCTTTACTCCTACTGTGTAAATGTGGCTACGTGAAATTTACGTTTTACCCTGTTTACTTACTAAGCTTCTAGCTTATCCCGTTTCCTTTGTTTTCCTTAGCAGGGGACGGCGCGGGGAACTTTGGGACTCTGCCGTTAGTATCGTTAGGTCTCGTTTGTAATAGTTGGACAGTTAGGATGTTTGTTTTTGTTTTGGTGGTTTGTATAAGGACCCTCCTTAGGATCTACCTTCTACTGGTTGTTGTTATAGTATATTAGGGAGGTTTGACTTGATGCTTTTGAAGATGTAGATAGAATATCTGGTGGTTGTATATATTATGAATTGTTTTCTTGTGGTTCAATATAGTTTTATTAGCTTTAAGTTTTGAGTCCTGGCGCGAGCTAGGCAGGCGGCCCGCCGATACCCTTGGGTTCGCCCTAGGGAGAAGTGGGGTCGTTACAGTCCGAGTTCCATTGGGCCCAGTCTCACATGCACGAGCCAAGCTCTTCAAAGAATCCCTCCAAGCCCTTGTTCGAATTGTCCAAGACCAACATGGAGTCCATAGAGATATTGAAGGCTTGGAAGGAGACAATCAAGTTATCTACACCATGATCCAAGCCCATGAAGAGTTAAGTGGGCCTCCAAGTGAGTTGGCCGAATAGGGCCTTAGGCCTTGGTGTTAGAGTGCAGTTATTTAGAGTTGGATTAGTTATTTAGTAGAGCATGGGCCGGCCCATCTTGACCCCAAGATGGCCGAATTTCCCTTCCTTGTTTTCCTTAGGGATTTAGTAACCCTTAGCCTATAAATAGGCTTGCTTTGTAAGGTTTTAGGTAGACGTTTTATCAATAAAGTTTTGCATATTTTCGATTCTTCTTGAGAGAGGGATTCGACCCCTTTACTTGCTTTGGCAAGGGTTTTGAGTAGTCTTGCGTCTCGTCCTAGATTGTTCTACCGACCTACCCCGTGGAGTGTCCACCTTCATTGGAGTCGTCGTCCTACCGTCTTGAATCAAATCATGTCGTCCGTTTGGTTCTAGATCCCGCAATTCCAAGCGTTGGACATCCTCGCTAGATCCTTGGGCAAACGTGCTACGTGTCTCGAAACGTGTTGATCGAGGAACGTATCAGTTGGCTTCAGAGCTTTGGTGGAGGTATCTTCCGTTATATCCGTAGTTTTATCTTAGTTTTCCTTGTTTCTGCTGCCTTGTTTTACAAAAAAAAAAAATCTGTTACTGTTCACCGACACTGTTCACCGACACTGTTCACCTTACTGTTCATCCGAACACAAAATCTGTTGTGTTGTGTCTAGTTTGTTGATAATTTCTATCCACAACTTGTTTCTTGCGTTTGAGTCGTTTGTTGCATCAAAAATTCTGGTTGTTGGTGTTTCAACGTTGCTCTCAAATCTGTCTCGTTAGTTGGTTGTCGCTTGGGCAGCAAGAACAATAACGTCACGGCTGCTAGGATTTCCTTATCTTGCTAGGGTTTCCTTCTCTTGCTAGGGTTATCCTTGCGGCTAGGGTTTTCTACTTGCGGCTAGGGTTTCTTTGTTTCACTTGGACACTCTCCTATATTCTCTCCTATATTTTCGGGCACTCTCCTACATTCTCTCCTACATTTTAGAAACACTCTCCTAAATTCTCTCCTACATTTTAGGAACACTCTCCTATATTCTCTCATCCATTTTAGGAAACTCTCCTATATTCTCTCATCCATTCTAGGAAACTCTCCTCCTATAATCTCTCATCCATTTTAGGAAACTCTCCTATATTCTCTCATCCATTCTAGGAAACTTTCCTATATTCTCTCATCCATTTTTAGAAACTCTCATATATTCTCTCATCCATTTTTAGGAAACTTTCCTCCATTATATTCTCTCATCCATTCTAGGAAACTTTCCTATAATCTCTCATCCATTTTTGGAAACTCTCCTATATTCTCTCATCCATTTTTAGGAAACTTTCCTCTATTCTAGGAAACTCTCCTATATTCTCTCATCCACTTTCGGAAACTACTCCTACACTTTAGAACTCTAGGGTTTCCTTTTCTTTGTGACGCACATACCATTGCTGACTGTGACAGCCCCACCTCCCCCTAAGGCGAACCAGAGGGTTCGGCGGGCCACCTGCCCAGCTCTCGTTCGCCGGGACTCAGTCTCTCACTACAGTCCTCAAACAAATATAAGATAAATATCAATATAACTCAAATGAATTACAAGATAAATCTCAAATATTACATCAAATTCTCCAATAAATAATTACATATCAAAAGCGAAGCGTCCATGCTTCCACTGTGCCACTCTGATCCATGATCCAACTATTATACACGAGGAAGTCCAAATTCAAAGTACACATGAGATAATTCATCCGATCACAGGAATAAGTACTACAAGCCTTTCTTCGCCTTGAGCCCTGTGGAGGGGAATAAAATATTTTTGGGGTGAGCTAGAAGCTCAGCGAGTAACCAGTAAAATCAGTAATCAAATCGATTTAACAATAGTTCATTTCAATGATGTCATAAATCAATGATGGAGTATCAATAAATCAAGAAACATTTACAATGGAAAGCGATAGCAACATTCATTAAAAGGATACGGGCCCACATGGAGCCAAATATTTGCGCGCTCGCTCGTTCTCCTGCCATTTCCCCTTATTCCTCCAATTATTTGAAAATTTCATTTTGTGAATAAACCCTCCTCGTTTGTTCGTTCATTTGTTCATTTCATTCACCCTTTCCTGGACATTGTCCAGGCTCCACCAACCTCCACCAACCTACAAAGGTAATACTCGAGTATACCAAAACGTTCACCCAGGTCACCATATCGCCCGACCGAGTCCGCTTCTGGCTCGAGTCGATCGGTGACAAGGGGCAGTGGCCAGTTCAGCCAAAAGGCTTACATTCATGCGCAACTAGCATTTAATCATTAATCATTGAAAATTTCACATTTATTTAGGTCGAGTACGATAAAGTACACACTCGCCTAGAAAACTCGTTTTAACAATCATTGAAAGCACTTAACACATTATCAATCAATAATAACAAGTCAATAAGTCAAGGAAATATAACAAACCAGGAACACTCACATGCAAGCACGCATGATATGCAAGAAAACAGTTCAAAAGTAAATAATGCAGGAAAACAGTTCAAAAGTAACTTTGGAAACAGTTCAAAAGTAAATAATGCAGGAAACGGTTCATAAATAACTTTAGAAATAGTTTGAGGTCACTCACCTCCATGGCTCAAAAATCATCCATCATATAACATTGCCTTGCGCAAATCCAAGTCTTAGATCACAAACTCAATGCAAACAAATCCCTTCAAAGTTCGGACAGCACTTCCCCTGAATTTGCTAACTTTTCCAGCCATCATGGCTTCATTATTTCCTCAGCCAGTCCCAAAGTCACACGAAATATAAATTCTTCACAACGGCCGTTCAATAGGCTCCCAATAGTACAAGTACAATTCAAGCTCTAAAATATTCCAACAAGCACAATAAGACTCGATTACAAGTCATAAATCAATTCCAAATACCACCAAAATAGGGCTCCATAAGAATGTATAAGCACTAGTAAACCAGGAAAAATCCGGAAATGATTTAGCTTTAACCCTGAAAAAAACAGTTTTTGACGTCATTTTGCGGTAATGGCACCAAAGGCGCTACGATTATCGGATGAAGGTGAAAGATACACCGTTTCGAAGCTAAGAGATAGGGTTACAATATTGCAGAAGGTTACTCAACCCAGTTTCGAGTGTAACCAGGTAAAAAATGCAAGATACTACACCAGAACCGCAAAAACAGATTCGCAGAACGCATTCTAGCGGAAACATCATCAATCAGGCTACCTAAGTCCAAATCCAGAAATTCCAAAACCAGCTGAAATTTAATAAACAGAGATACATTTCATCAGAAGACCTCAACAACCAATTCGGAAGCAATTCCAGCCAAAACAACCAATTACAGGCGCAATTCTTACATTCGGGTAAAACCAGGACAGCAAGGGTAATTTCTACTTTTCTCATTCTACGCTACTCCGATTGACCTGAAATTTTTTATACACCTCTAAAATGTCATTCCCTAAAACTTTCATGTTTTATGCCAAGGCCAATTCAGCCTCTAACTAGGAGCTATAAATTCGGGCAGAATGTATTCATCATAACCCTAACTTTCCAAAATTTCTTCCAAAACAGAAATTGGTTGCAATTAACCACTTTTCCCACCTCCTAGAGTCATTATATACCATTTCCAATCATCATAGATAGCCACACAATCATGTTCATATTAAAACAGAAAAATCCCCAAAAATAATAAAACTTCATCACTTCAACCACAAATCAAGAAATAATCCATAAACTTGCATCTCATACTACCACTAATCATGATTTAAGCATCAATTAAGGGAGGAGGGTGGTTCTTCACAACTCACCTTAGAAACAAGAGAGAGGGAGCAATAGGTTCTCTTAGCTTTCCAAATAACTCCACAAATCAACTCACAAACACGAAGTGAAGAGGTTTTATGGAGAGATTGCAAGATTAAATGGTTAGATTGTTGAACTTGAGCAAGATTGAAGCCAAAAATTGAAGAGTTTTCTTTCTTTTCTTGCCTTGAAGAAGTCGGCCAAGAGGAAGACAAAAATGAGGAATTTTGGTGAATTTTTAGTTATTTAAGTCAATTGGTAAGACATGGAATAGTAGTCAAATGGTCCACCCAATAGCCAAGTGACACTTGTCACTTAATTTAATGCTTGCCTAACTTTTGTCTCTCTCATACCAATCCACTTAGCATCCTCTACTTATCTCTTAACACCCGATAAATTAATTCCAGTATCCAAAACTTAACCTAGTTGGCCGAATTTTTCCGAACTTTTCGCACTAGTGGGTCCCACGTCCGGTATATGCTCTTAATTTCTCAAAAACTATCCGATACTAGAAAAATCATCTAAAAACTATATTTACTCATAAAAATTATTTTTCCAATTTCTCACATCAATAAAATGTGGAAAAACGTGCAATTATAAAAAAAAATAAAATCGAGTACTTTAAAACAAAATTACAGGCTCTCACACTTATACTTTTCGGGGCGTCACACTGACCACCACCAACATCCCTTCCAAATTCGTCCATTTCACTTCATTTTGCACCCACATTTGTGTCTTACCTTCTTGGTTACTCTTATGGCAAAGGTGGTGACAATTATTGGACTTGAGCGACATTTCTCAACTACCTAAACCAACAGGTAAAGGTATTTGGTAAGTCCCTTAGAGTGTTTTATTTGAGTGATACACACGAGGATAAGTGATACACGAGAGTAGAGTGTACATACGTGAGCTTGTGTGTGGGAGGAAAATTCCTTTTCGTTACTAACTTTTTGCAGGCTCCCTCATACATCATGACGAGTACAAGACGCATAAAAGCTAACTCACAACATTGTCTTCCTGATCCTAAGGGAGTCAAAGAAGTGGCGTTACGTGGCTTAGATGAGCAATTGGACATCGTCACATCGCAATCACTTGGTTGGTTTTATACTCGTTGCGGTGTCAAAGATAAAATTTGTAGCTTGGCCATTGATGAGAGTTGTGAAGTCAATCTTGCAAGTGCTATCATGGTTGAGAAATTAAATCTTCCAACCATTGATCATCTTCAACCGTACAAGTTGACGAGCCCTCATGGTGATGTTTGGGTTACTAAACACACACTTGTACCTATTCAAATCGGCAAATATGTGGATGAGGTGTTGTGTGATGTAGTCCCAATTCAAGTGACACACGTGTTGTTGGGCAAAGCATGGATGTCGAGGCGAGAAGTTAAATATGTCGGACATACTAATAAGTATTCCCTCTTACTTAATAGTCATCATTTGGCACTTGTATCACTTACGTATGACCAGCTTTGTATTGATCTAGCATACATGGAAAGTGAGCTTGAACGTTATAGAATGGAGAAAAAGCTAGATGAGAGAATTGCTGAAGCGGTAAAACCCGAGGGAGTTGAAAGCAATGAGATGAAAGGGTCAGCCGTTAAACTGGAAGAAGAGATGGAAAAATTTGATGAGATAGGTGGTCAAAAGGAAGAAAAGAGAGAAAGTGGGCTGATCTTGAGCAACCCCGTGAAGGCCTATTATTTTCCTAACGAACTTACCTTTGCTTTGTTTAGTGTTTCTTCTTTTATACAGATCAAGCAAAGGCAAGTTGAGCTGATCTTGGTGTGTTCCATTCCAAAATCAATTGTAGACTTTGCAAGCCTCCATGGAGTTGGTGTGACAGCCCCACTTCTCCCAAGGGCGAACCCCAGGGTATCGGCGGGCCGCCCGCCCGGCTCTCGCCGGGACTCAGTCGTTCACTAAAGTCCTCAAACGAATTACAAGAATAAACCTCAAATATACATCACATCGTCCATCACATGGTCCACAAATATACATCCAAGTCTCCAAAAATTACATGTCACAAAAGCAGCGGAAACAATTCTCAACTATACATAAAATGATTCCAAATCAACACTGTACAAAACATAAGCCATCCAGTCACGTGAATAAGCAATCCAAGCTTTTCTTCACCTTGAGCCCTGTGGGGGGGGAAATAAAACATTTTTTTGGGGTGAGCTAAAAGCCCAGTGAGTAACCAGTAAAATCATTAAACAAATATATTTCACAATGTTGCATTTCAATGATTTCGATGATGTCATGATTCAGAGATCAAATGTCCGTTTAGTGCTCTCGTGAGCCGGTGAAATCATAGCACTTGAACACCCAACGCTCAAATATTTCATTTAACATTAACTCACGAACTCACGAAAGTGGGAGCAACATCGGTGCTCCAGATAACCATGAACATGAACCATAAACAAGGTGGAGACGTTGGTGTCCAGCACAAGACTTTCCCAGAACTCATTGAAGCCAAATCATGTCATGAATTCACATGCAAGCACGCATGATATGCAATCAAATAATTAATGCAAGAAACATTTCACAAGTACTTTGGAAATAGTTTAGGGTCACTCACCTCCACGGCTCAGAAACCATCCATCATGTATCATTGCCTTGCTCAACTCCAAGCCTTAGATCACAAACCCAATGCAAACAAGTCCCTTCAAAGTTCGGACAGCACTTCCCCTACATTTCTTACTTTTCCAGCCATTAAGGCTTCATTATTACTCCAGCCAGTCCCAAAGTCACACAAATAAGTTCATCTAATATCCATTCAGCAAGCTCCTAGTAGTACAAAGACAAGTCAAGCTAGGAAAAAGTCTGGAAATGAAAGTTAAGTTCAAAACCAGAAAAACAGGTTTTGACGTCATTTTGCGGTAATGGCACCAAAGGCGCTACGATTGTCGGATGAAGGTGCAAGATACACCGTTTCGAAGCTAAGAACCAGGGCTACAACAATGTAGAAGGTCACTCAGTCCAGTTCCTAGCACAACTAGGTCAAATATGCCAAAAATACCAAACCAGAACCACTAAAACAGGTTCACAAATCACACAATGCTGTAATTACTATAACTCAGCCTATACAGGTCCAAATGCCGAAATTCCAAAGGCATATGTTAGCTAAGACATCCAGCTACATTTCATCAGAAGACACCAACATCCAAATCCAAAGCAATTCCAGTCAAAATGGCCAATTACAAGTGCAGTTTTCGCATTCTGATCAACCCAGAACAGCAACAGTAAAATCGACATATCTCACTCTACACTAGTCCAAATGACCTGGAATTTTACAGGCACTTCAAACTCATCAATACCTACAACTTTCATGTTTTAAGCAAAGGCCAATTCGGCCTCTAACATTGTGCAATAAATTCGGGCAGAATGAAGAACTACAAAACCTAATTTTCTGAAATTTCTTCCAAAACAGAAATTGATTGTACTTAATCACTTTTTCCACCTCCTAGAGTCATTAAACATCATTTCCAATCATCATACATGACCACAACACCATGATCATATTAAACCAGAAAATTCCTCAAAAAAATAAAAACTTCACCAATTCAACCAAACTCAAGAAATAATCCAAGAAATTGCATCTTATAACACCACTAATCATGAATTGAACATCATTAGAGGAAGAAGAGGTGTTCATCCACCACTCACCTTAGCAAAACAAGAGGGAGAGCTACTTGTCACCTTAGCTTCTCAAACAACTCCACCAAACAACTCACAAACACTAAGTGAAGAGGTTTTATGGAGAAATTGGAAGTTTAAACGGTTGATTTGCTAGATTTGAGCAAGAAATTGAAGAAACAAGTTGAGAGCTTTCTTTTCTTCCTTTCTTGAGAGAGGTTCGGCCATGAAGCTTGGAAATGGAGCAAATTTTTGGTAAAGTTTTAGTTTATTAAGTCAAATGGTAAGACATGGCATAAAAGTCAAAAATTCCACCCAATGGCCAAGCGACACTTGTCACTTAAATAATGAATCTCTATCTCTTTGTTCCCTCTCACACCAATCCATAAATATCTCTTAACACCTTGTAAAAAAAATATCACTTAGCACAAAACTCCAACAAGTTATCAAAAATATATTACATTTGCCGCACTAGCGGGTCCCACGTCCAAAATACGCTTTTAATCTCTCAAAAACTAACCGATACTAGAAAAATCATTTAAAAACTATATTTGCTCATAAACTTTATCTGGGGAATTTTTCTAATCAAGAAAATGTAGGAAAAGCGGGCGTTAAAAAAAATAAACCCTACGAAATTAGAAAATTTCCGGGTTCTCAAACTCATTTTTTTCGGGGCGTCACAATCTCCCCTCCTTAAAAGAATGTCGTCCTCGACATTCCCTCTTGTACCAATCAAGTCAAGACATCCCGCAAGAATCACTAATATTTCAAACCAAGTCCACAGTCCAGCATCCTAAACTTCAAGCCTAGGATACACTACAGAGATCTGAAGCCTAAGCTCTGATACCACCTGTGACAGCCCCACTTCTCCCAAGGGCGAACCCCAGGGTCTCGGCGGGCCGCCCGCCCGGCTCTCGCCGGGACTCAGTCGTTCACTAAAGTCCTCAAACGAATTACAAGAATAAACCTCAAATATACATCACATCGTCCATCACATGGTCCACAAATATACATCCAAGTCTCCAAAAATTACATGTCACAAAAGCAGCGGAAACAATTCTCAACTATACATAAAATGATTCCAAATCAACACTGTACAAAACATAAGCCATCCAGTCACGTGAATAAGCAATCCAAGCTTTTCTTCACCTTGAGCCCTGTGGGGGGGGAAATAAAACATTTTTTTGGGGTGATCTAAAAGCCCAGTGAGTAACCAGTAAAATCATTAAACAAATATATTTCACAATGTTGCATTTCAATGATTTCGATGATGTCATGATTCAGAGATCAAATGTCCGTTTAGTGCTCTCGTGAGCCGGTGAAATCATAGCACTTGAACACCCAACGCTCAAATATTTCATTTAACATTAACTCATGAACTCACGAAAGTGGGAGCAACATCGGTGCTCCAGATAACCATGAACATGAACCATAAACAAGGTGGAGACGTTGGTGTCCAGCACAAGACTTTCCCAGAACTCATTGAAGCCAAATCATGTCATGAATTCACATGCAAGCACGCATGATATGCAATCAAATAATTAATGCAAGAAACATTTCACAAGTACTTTGGAAATAGTTTAGGGTCACTCACCTCCACGGCTCAGAAACCATCCATCATGTATCATTGCCTTGCTCAACTCCAAGCCTTAGATCACAAACCCAATGCAAACAAGTCCCTTCAAAGTTCGGACAGCACTTCCCCTACATTTCTTACTTTTCCAGCCATTAAGGCTTCATTATTACTCCAGCCAGTCCCAAAGTCACACAAATAAGTTCATCTAATATCCATTCAGCAAGCTCCTAGTAGTACAAAGACAAGTCAAGCTAGGAAAAAGTCTGGAAATGAAAGTTAAGTTCAAAACCAGAAAAACAGGTTTTGACGTCATTTTGCGGTAATGGCACCAAAGGCGCTACGATTGTCGGATGAAGGTGCAAGATACACCGTTTCGAAGCTAAGAACCAGGGCTACAACAATGTAGAAGGTCACTCAGTCCAGTTCCTAGCACAACTAGGTCAAATATGCCAAAAATACCAAACCAGAACCACTAAAACAGGTTCACAAATCACACAATGCTGTAATTACTATAACTCAGCCTATACAGGTCCAAATGCCGAAATTCCAAAGGCATATGTTAGCTAAGACATCCAGCTACATTTCATCAGAAGACACCAACATCCAAATCCAAAGCAATTCCAGTCAAAATGGCCAATTACAAGTGCAGTTTTCGCATTCTGATCAACCCAGAACAGCAACAGTAAAATCGACATATCTCACTCTACACTAGTCCAAATGACCTGGAATTTTACAGGCACTTCAAACTCATCAATACCTACAACTTTCATGTTTTAAGCAAAGGCCAATTCGGCCTCTAACATTGTGCAATAAATTCGGGCAGAATGAAGAACTACAAAACCTAATTTTCTGAAATTTCTTCCAAAACAGAAATTGATTGTACTTAATCACTTTTTCCACCTCCTAGAGTCATTAAACATCATTTCCAATCATCATACATGACCACAACACCATGATCATATTAAACCAGAAAATTCCTCAAAAAAATAAAAACTTCACCAATTCAACCAAACTCAAGAAATAATCCAAGAAATTGCATCTTATAACACCACTAATCATGAATTGAACATCATTAGAGGAAGAAGAGGTGTTCATCCACCACTCACCTTAGCAAAACAAGAGGGAGAGCTACTTGTCACCTTAGCTTCTCAAACAACTCCACCAAACAACTCACAAACACTAAGTGAAGAGGTTTTATGGAGAAATTGGAAGTTTAAACGGTTGATTTGCTAGATTTGAGCAAGAAATTGAAGAAACAAGTTGAGAGCTTTCTTTTCTTCCTTTCTTGAGAGAGGTTCGGCCATGAAGCTTGGAAATGGAGCAAATTTTTGGTAAAGTTTTAGTTTATTAAGTCAAATGGTAAGACATGGCATAAAAGTCAAAAATTCCACCCAATGGCCAAGCGACACTTGTCACTTAAATAATGAATCTCTATCTCTTTGTTCCCTCTCACACCAATCCATAAATATCTCTTAACACCTTGTAAAAAAAATATCACTTAGCACAAAACTCCAACAAGTTATCAAAAATATATTACATTTGCCGCACTAGCGGGTCCCACGTCCAAAATACGCTTTTAATCTCTCAAAAACTAACCGATACTAGAAAAATCATTTAAAAACTATATTTGCTCATAAACTTTATCTGGGGAATTTTTCTAATCAAGAAAATGTAGGAAAAGCGGGCGTTAAAAAAAATAAACCCTACGAAATTAGAAAATTTCCGGGTTCTCAAACTCATTTTTTTCGGGGCGTCACAGTTGGAACTTCAACAGTTAAACCCCGTTGGTATCCATTCATGGAACCATGTCAACCCAAATCAATCCACACCAAAGAGGAGTTGATTCAAGCTCATCTTGAAGGGAACACTCCACATTTTGGGGATGGTTGTGTACCAAGGGTTCGTTTAAAGAACAAGTACTTCAATGACTATTATGATTTTCGTCTTGCCCTTAGTCTACATGAAGCTCCAATATCACCAAATCCGCCTTGGTGCCTTGCAAGTGTGTTCGAGCCGGAGTTCGATTTCATGGGATCCACTTCACACCACTTTGATGACCCCTACCTCATGACCACAAACGATCAAGTTGAGCATACATTGGAGACGGTTTGTGAGATTCAATGTTCGACAAGGGTTATTTTTCAACTTAGCACGTGGGTTTTGCATTTGATGACATCTGTAGCCATCATAACAAGATTGCACCGAAGGCATGCAACTCGTCTTGTCACCATTCGTGCTTCAATTTGTGGGCAAATTGCTTTCAAGAGGAGGGGAATGATACGAACAAGAGGAGAGTCCTTGGAGTAAAGCCATGAGTTTTTCTTGGCTGGTTGTGAGCATTTTCAAACTGACTAAGAGACATGTGAGCTGAATTCTCATTTCCGTCCAGATTTGAGGACAAATCCTTCTCAAGTGGAGGGGACTGATGTGTGCATGGACCTTAGCCCAAGTAATGACCCAGTCCGAGTTCCATTGGGCCCAGTCTCACATGCACGAGCCAAGCTCTTCAAAGAATCCCTCCAAGCCCTTGTTCGAATTGTCAAAGACCAACATGGAGTCCATAGAGATATTGAAGGCTTGGAAGGAGACAATCAAGTTATCTACACCATGATCCAAGCCCATGAAGAGTTAAGTGGGCCTCCAAGTGAGTTGGCCGAATAAGGCCTTAGGCCTTGGTGTTAGAGTGCAGTTATTTAGAGTTGGATTAGTTATTTAGTAGAGCATGGGCCGGCCCATCTTGACCCCAAGATGGCCGAATTTCCCTTCCTTGTTTTCCTTAGGGTTTTAGTAACCCTTAGCCTATAAATAGGCTTGCTTTGTAAGGTTTTAGGTAGACGTTTTATCAATAAAATTTTGCATATTTTCGATTCTTCTTGAGAGAGAGATTCGACCCCTTTACTTGCTTTGGCAAGGGTTTTGAGCAATCTTGCGTCTCGTCCTAGATTGTTCTACCGACCTATCCCGTGGAGTATCCACCTTCATTGGAGTCGTCATCCTACCGTCTTGAATCAAATCATGTCGTTCGTTTGGTTCTAGATCCCGCAATTCCAAGCGTTGGACATCCTCGCTAGATCCTTGGGCAAACGTGCTATGTGTCTCGAAACGTGTTGATCGAGGAACGTATCACAAAATTTCACCAATACTCCACTAGCTAAACACCCAAGGATGACTTTAATCGGTTTGTTTTCTTTGTTTCCTCACTTGGTGACTAGATTCAAGAAGAAATGGAGCAACTTTCCCTTGGTGTTTTCCTCTCCCTCTCTCTCGGCCAAGCAGCAGAAAAAATGAAGAAGAAAGATGGCTCCAAGGTGATAAGAAGGTAGACAAGTTATTTGGTTAATGGCTCTTAGGTGGCCAACAAGTGGCTTCACCACCACCACTCATTTTTTTTTCTTTTCCTTGCTATTTTGGTCCATATTTTTGGTCAAGGCTAGCTGGAATTGAGGAGATATTTTGCTCAAGTGTTAATGAGCTCATGTGGTAAGAAAGTGGTGGTCAAGTGGTGCGTTCAATCGGTAGTACACGGTACCCGTCGGTTCGCGCCGTTTTTCCTTAAATCGCACATACTAGGGTTTTTACTTCCTATTCACTAACTTTTTATCATTGCATCTAATCACATATTATTTCTCCCCTAAAAGTCACTCTTAAGCACCAAATTTGATCCTCGCACCGTACCGGATAATTACACTACGAAAAAACGTGAAAACCCTAACTTGCTCCAATCTTGGAAACGAAAAGTGAAACCCTACTTTCTAGGTTCATTTGCACTTATTGTGGAATGATTGGGTAGTAGGGCTATAATAAATGAATAATTTCCAAATAAAAGGGTATTTTTGAGAAAAATATAAGAAATTTGCGAGTCCTCACACTCTCTCCCCCTTAAAAGAATTTCGACCTCGAAATTCATACCTTTCGTCGTGAACAGGTCGGGATATTTTTCTTGCATGTCCTTTTCTAGCTCCCAAGTTGCTTCTTCCACTTCATGATGCTTCCATAGAACCTTTACTAAAGAAATCTGCTTGTTTCTCAGGTCCTTCACCTTCCGATCCAAGATTTGAATGGGTCGTTCTTCATAGGTTAAGGACTCGTCGAGTTCAACATCTTCGGGTGGCAAAATGTGAGTTGGATCCGGATGGTATTTCTTAAGCAAAGAAACATGGAAAAAGTCATGGATCCTAGACAAACTAGCTGGTAACTCAAGTCTGTAAGCCACCTTTCCTATTCGCTGGAGTATATTGAAAGGTCCTATATATCGTGGTTGCAACTTTTTCCCTTTTCCTGCTCTAATCTTTCCCTTCAATGGTGTAATCCGAAGAAACACTTTATCCCCTATCTCAAACTCCAAATCCTTCCTCCGATGATCGGCATAACTTTTCTGTCGGCTTTGGGCTGTTTGAAGTCTCTGGCGGATCACCTTTACCCTTTCATAGGCTTCCTCAACCTATGGTATTGTGGTCGGATCTATAATTTTTCTCTCTCCTACTTCATCCCAATGGGTTGGGGATCGACATCGTCGTCCATACAAGGCTTCATATGGGGCCATTTGAATAGAGGAATGATAACTATTGTTATATGCAAATTCAACCAAGGTTAAGTATTGACTCAAACCTCCTCCAAAGTCCACAATACAGGCTCTCAGCATATCCTCAAGAGTTTGAATGGTTCTCTCAGATTGTCCATCAGTTTGCGGGTGATACGCTGTACTATAATTCAACTTAGTTCCTAGAGCCTCTTGCAATTTCTGCCAGAATCGGGATACAAATCTAGGGTCTCTATCGGATACAATACTTACTGGTACCCCGTGTAGTCTCACCACTTCATCCATATAAAGTTTGGCAAGTTTCTCCAAAGAATATTTCATATTTACTGGCAGGAAATGTGCAGTCTTAGTTAATCGATCCACTATTACTCAAATTGCGTCATGCCCCTTTTGTGTTCGTGGCAATCCTGATACAAAATCCATCGTTATGTGCTCCCATTTCCATTCAGGGATCTCTAAAGGCTGTAACAGACCTGACGGTTTTTGATGCTCCGCTTTTACCTGTTGGCACGTAAGACACTTTTGTACAAACTGAGCAATCTCCGTCTTCATATTCTCCCACCAATACAGACTTTTGAGATCTTGGTACATCTTATTATTCCCTGGATGCACCGTATACCTAGAGCGGTGAGATTCCTCCAAAATCTCCCTCTTAAGCTCCTCCTCCCTAGGTACAACGACACGATTTCGGAACTTTAAGATTCCATCAGGACCTAGGTTAAAGTTAGGCAACTCCCCTTTCTTCACCTTTTCCACCCACTTTTGTACCATTGGGTCCTTCACTTGGCCCTCCTTGATCCGATCCATCAGTGTCGACTTCACCTCAATATTTCCAAAAATCACCTTCTTCGGTTCCAGATGAGGTTTCCACTCACATACATCTTCCAACAGGCTCCACTCTCTCACCATAGAACTTGCTAGTTGAGCCTTTCGACTTAAAGCATCTGCTACAACGTTGGCCTTTCCAGGATGATAGTTGATTGTACAATCATAATCTTCCAAGAACTCTATCCACCGACGTTGTCTTAGATTTAGCTCCTTTTGAGAAAACAGATACTTAAGGCTCTTATGATCCGTATAGACCTCGAAAGTCACACCATAGAGATAATGTCGCCATTTTTTCAAGGCGAACACTATAGCTGCAAGCTCCAAGTCATGGGTCGGATAATTCTGCTCATGAGGTTTTAACTTTCGAGACGCATAGGCAATCACATTCCTATTTTGCATCAACACGCACCCTAGCCCTTCTTTTGAAGCATCGGTATAAACCGTATAGCTATCGTTCCCACTGGGCAAAGCTAAAACTAGAGCCATAGTCAATTGTTTCTTAAGCTCTTGGAAACTACTCTTGCACTTAACATCTCAAATATACTTTCCTTGTTTCTTGGTCAAGTTAGTCAAGGGTCCCGTAATTCTCGAGAAGTTCTTTATAAATCGGCGGTAGTACCCTGCTAGACCTAGAAAACTTCGCACCTCTGTGGGATTTTCTGGCCGCTTCCATTTGGCCACAGCTTCCACTTTCGCCGGGTCTACAGCAAGCCCATCTTTTAAAATTACATGACCTAGGAATACCACTTTTTCCAGCCAAAATTCACACTTGCTGAATTTAGCGAACAATTGGTGCTCTCTTAGGGTTTGCAGCACTATCCGCAAGTGTTGTTCATGCTCCTCCCTTGACTTCGAATATACTAGGATATCATCAATAAACACCACTACAAACCTATCCAAGTAAGGTTTAAACACTCAATGCATTAAATCCATGAACGCTGCTGGGGCATTGGTTAAGCCAAAAGACATTACCGCAAATTCAAAATGCCCATATCGAGTGTTAAACGCCGTTTTTGGCACATCCTCCTTTCTGATTCTCAACTGATAGTACCCTTGTCGAAGATCCAATTTAGAAAACACCACAGCCCCTTGTAACTGATCAAACAACTCATCGATGTGGGGTAAAGGATATTTATTCTTAACAGTTACTGCATTCAATCTTCGATAGTCAATGCATAACCTTAAACTCCCGTCCTTCTTTTTAACAAATAGCACTGGAGCTCCCCATGGTGACTCGCTCTCATGTATGAACCCTCGTTCTAGCAAATCCTGCAATTGCACCTTTAACTCCTTAAGTTCAGCAGGTGCCATACGATAAGGGATTTTCGAAATAGGAGTAGTTCTGGGTACTAGGTCAACCTTAAATTCAATCTCCCTTTCAGGTGGCAGTGACCCCAACTCCTCCGGAAATACGTCCGGGTATTCACTGATCACCGGCATGTCCTCCAACTTAATCTTTTCTCCCGGAGTGTTAATTAGAAAAGCTAAGTAACCGCGTGCCCCACGACTAAGTAATTTCCTAGCCCTTATTTCCGAAATGAGCGCAGATGAGGCTAACATACCCCTCAGTCTAACTTCAAAGTTGCCTCACCTGGTATGCAAAACTCTACCACTTTCATCCTACAATCTACCCGAGCATGGTAATGAGCTAGCCAATCCATACCCAGAATGACATCGTATCTCTTAATGGCTAGACTAATGAGGTAGACTACTAATTTCCGTTCGCCAACCCAAATATCACAATTTCGGTACACCTCATTTGCAAGTAAAATTTGATTACCCGTAGGCATTTTTACTTCTAAGTCATAAGGTAGCCTTTCAACTTTCATGTCAATTCCAAGCATAAATGTAGGCTTAACAAAAGAATGAGTAGCACTGGGGTCTATTAAAATTTTGGCTAATCGGTGAAAAACAGGGATCGTATCTTCCACTACCTCCGTTGGTTCAGGCACGGATTGTCGATCCAGCGAATATACTCTGGCCAGTACCCTCGACCTGGTCCCTCCAATATTGGTCGGCTTTGGGTTTGACCTAGCAGTCGACTGAGTATCACTGATCAATGGGCAGTTGACTATCTGGTGTTCCACACTTCCACATCTTAAGCACTTCCGAGCCTTTCTTCAGCACTCATCCTCTGTGTGGTTTGATTTTCCACAATATCCACACGTTACCCGGGGAGTGGAGGTTTGGCCTCCCTGCGGAAAACCCCTACCTTGTCCCCTACCACTTTGGCCTCCCCTCTGGGCACCTCCTCTCGGAGCACCTCCCCTAGATGTGCTCGAAAACCGTCCACCTCCCGCCCCACGACCGGATTTAGCAGGTGGTATGTTCCGATCACTCCGCACTGACCCTTGGGCTCCACTAGGTACCCCTTTCCGTTTAGCGTGGAAATTTCTCACGTGTGCCCTAGCAGTCTCTATCCTTTGGGCCTTCTCCAGAACCTCCGTAAACGTATTAATTTGGGCTGCCGCTAAGGCTTCTTGTAATTCCATATTTAGCCCTTGAACAAATCTCCGTACTTTCCTTTGCTCCGTAGCTATCAGTTCAGGAGCAAATTTGGACAACCTTGTAAACTGAGTCTCATACTCAGCCACACTCAACATTCCCTGACGGAGTTTAATGAAATCGTCCTCTCTCTTCTCCTGGACGATAGGCGGAAGGTATTTCTCGTTAAACTCCCGTACAAAATTTAACCAGGTCCATGCAGTCCCCTCTCGCTCCCACTTGGCCCTCACTACATTCCACCAAGCTCTAGCTGGCCCCTCGAACTGGAAAACAACGAATTGTACTTGCCTCTCCTCTGTATAGTTTAAGGCGGCAAAGATGTTAATCATGGCCTCCAGCCATTTCTCGGCTCCGTTCGGGTCTGGTCCTCCTAAGAACTTGGGTGGAGAGAACTTCTGGAATCTCTCTAAGGCCCTATCCTGCCCCATCTCGGGGTCCCTAGGTTGATTTACAGGGGCTTGACCTTGTTGTTCCACTAAACGAGCCAAAATATTGGTCATCTGTTGGATGGCAGTTGCCACTTGATCTCCCCCTACAGCCTGGGGTTCAGGTTGTGGCTCAATCGTTGCCTCCTCTCCTCTCTCGGTTCTGGCACCGGTTCCTGTGCCTGTCTATCCCCACGGCCTCGACTAGGACCGCGTCCTCGGTCAGTTCCCCTGGTTTGACTTCTTCTACCCTCCATGTTTTGGATTTAGGCAACTATAAACATATAAACAAGGTAAGGTATAGCTCGTATAACTCGTATAACATGTTGCAAAAGGCTAAATAAAGGCAATAAAACACATAATAAACAAGTACTTTATATACATAGCAAACAAGTCATATATACATGCCAATCTAGGCAAGTCAAAGGCTATACCAGCCAAGGAACATAGAACAAAAGAAACCCTATCTACATCCACCGTGACACGTCAAAGTCAAAAACAAAAGAAAAAGTGTCGTCCTACTATGTTCCTAACTATCCCACAAAAATCTCCTCAGTCCTCACTACTAACAAGTCGTCTGGCTAGACGCCGACCTAACAGACTCCGAGGATGCACTCGGCTCCTCCTTCGGGTCCTCCTCAGGAGCACCAGGAGCGCCTGGAACTACAGGCG
Organism: Coffea arabica; assembly: GCF_036785885.1. Taxonomy (NCBI): domain Eukaryota; kingdom Viridiplantae; phylum Streptophyta; class Magnoliopsida; order Gentianales; family Rubiaceae; genus Coffea; species Coffea arabica. The sequence continues at coordinate 21,461,197 of NC_092311.1, read as the reverse complement.
CTTGACCCTCTCCGGCCAAGTCTTGAAGCACATCATCTACTAGTGCCTCGCACTCAGTCAGGATGTGGCCGGTCCGGTCTCTAACACCCGCAACCACTCGCATAAGGCGTCCAGTCGTCGCCTGAGCCTGCTCGCGGAAGGCATCCATCCGCTGCTGCTCCTCCAACACCGAGGCCTCCAGCTCTCGGATCCTAGCTCCCTGGTCTCGGAGAGTAGCCCGAAAACGCTCAATCTCCGAATGGCACCTACGATTGGTGCTACCCAATCGTCGCCGCTCGTCGTCCACGGCAAGCACTACCCGATCGGGATAGGAGTAGGTCTTCCAGCAGTCGCAGCGTCGGATCTTTCGCGCTGGGGACCACCGCTGCACTGGCCCACCGGGGCTCTCCTGATATGTGATCACGCGGCAAACAGGCCCCTCCAAATATGGCTCGTCGATAGGGGCGTCAATAGGCGCGTCAGTAGGTACATCAGTAGGCACAGGCTGGGACGGCCCAGCACTCCCAGAGGCATCAGTACCCGCCATAACCTAGGTTTGCAAGGAACATTGCAAATGTAAGTACACAACACGTAGAAAACAAGGCTAAAGGCTAAGCTCAAGAATAAAACCCTAGCCTATCGTATCAAGCACTCAATCTATCCAGATCAATTCACAACCTAGGCTCTGATACCACCTGTGACGACTCCACCTTCCCCTAAGGCGTACCAAAGGGTTCGGCGGACTGCCTGCCCAGCTCTCGCCAGGACTCACTCACTCGTATCAAGGCATACATCCACAGACCATAAATAACATCCACAATTCAAGCTTATAATTTACATTGATACAAATCAAGGTACAAAGTCTCCATATACCCAAACTAGTTCAAAGCGTATACAATCCAAATGCAAAACATTCTATTCGAGTAATAGCGCGAGTACAGGACAAAAGTGAAAAGTCAACAACTAGACTACGCTAGTCTTTACACGTCTCACGCCTCGCTCGTACCCCTGTAAGGAAAACAAAACTAACGGAGTGAGCCAAAGCTCAGTGAAGTTCCAAATATCAAATTGGCCATCAAGCAAAGTAATAGCAGAGCAATAGTGAAATAGCGGGCAAACAAGTCAAATCAGAGAAATAGCACTTCAGATAGTCAAGAAATATCTAGTTCACATTCACATATAAGGATACATTGACTCAGATCTTGGTTCCATTCCAGCTTGATCGGTCGGTAGTTGACACTCCGTCAACTTTCAAGTAATAACTAGTCCAAAAGTAAAACCCCACTTCACGCCAGTCTCCATCCACCGATCAATCCCCTTCTCCGGGCCCGCACGCCACACGAAACATGGGTGGTAATACTCGAGTATACCGTTTAGCCGAGGAGATAACACTCCACTCGACATAACTAGTTACCCAGGGTTCGTTATCTAATCGACCAGACCCTTGCCGGCTCGACTCGATTAACTAGCCACAGGGTTTCTGGAATTCCAGACAAGATATAATTTATATGCATGTAGAGCAAGTCAAGTGAAATCTGTAAACAAGTACAATTCTTGCTAGGGCAAGTGCGATAAAGTACAGCCTTGCCCGAGCAATCATTTATATAGCATGTAGTCACATTGGTCAAAGATAAATTGCAAATACCAAGTTCAATCAGATATTTGAAAGCACTCACCAAAACAAGTATAGTGCTTTTAATGATCTCGTCCAGGTGGTACTCCTGGCTTGGAGTCCAAATCTGCGATAAAACGTTGCTTAAGAATTTGGAAGATCAAGTAAGGTTCGAAACTTGGACGTTTCGTTTAATAAGAATCAAGAAATTGAAATTCACTTGGAGAATAGTCATGAAACGGTTGCTCGCTTTTCAAACTGAAAAGTTTTATAAGATGTATACTTGGAAATAATTTTTTGAGTTGAAAGTGCAAGGAAAACGGGTTTATAGTGATTATTATCGCTTTTCCTAAGGGTACAAGTTCGGCTAGGTGTTCTAACGTATAACCCTCGATAACCAAGGTAGCAAAAGTCCTAGATGGTTCAAGTGTTATTCACTTACCAACTTTACCCAAGTCGCAAGTATATTTCTCTAGTCCTCGAGCGTAAATTTAGGAAGCATGCCCTTTGTGTTTACCTAATTTTCCAGCCATTTTGGCTTCATTATTTTTCTCATTCAAGCCCAAGTTTATACACAACACAAATGCATTTCAATAGCCGTTCCATAGGCTCAAGACAATACAAGGACATAAATCAACTAATAACAAATGCGGAAATGAAGTTTACAAAAGACAGATTTGATGGGTTTTTACGGAAAGAACACATCTGAGGCGACGTTTATCGGATTGGTGTGTAACTTATACCATTTTGAAGCTAAGACAAAGTCCTACAACTTTCATGAAGATCACTTGGTCAAATTTCCAGTGTAACCTAATCAAATTCCCAGTTCACCGAACCAGGTTCCAACTAATCGGCTAATTAACCGTACTACATTTAAATGGCCATATCTCAGGCTACCAAAGTCCGTTTAAGGCGTTCTTTGAGGCGTTTAAAAGATAAGACAGAGTACTAAAACTTTCATGTTTTGGTAAATGGCTAAATCAGCACGCATTATAGTGAATAGGCACGGCCAAAAGACTGAACTGTCTAAACGGAACACTGGAAGGCATCCTAGGGCAGCGAGGGTATTTTGGTTTTTTTACAGGCTACGTTGCTCCGATTGGGCTGAAATTTTGTATGCAACTATAAAACATCATTCTATACAACGTTTATGTTTTGTACCAAGCCTAATTCAGCCTCTAACATCACGAACTGGAACCGGACAGAACAGGGTAAAAAATTTCCAGAAATCTGGAATTTTTTTTTTTTTGGTTTCAAGGAACTTTCTTCATTTCTTGCTTCACTTGCTACCAAAACCCCCTATTTAATCTTAGATACAACATATATTAACCATACATCAAGTATAGGCAGCAATCCTTCAAACCCTAATTCATGTAACTAAAAGGAAAAACATCCAAAACATGATAACAACCATCATTCACCACAAATTTTGAGGTGCTAAGCTAATATAAACAAGATCAAGAGTAAGAAATGGGGAAATCATCATCCTTACCTTGCTTAAGTGTCTTCCAAGAGCAACCCTAGTTCTTCCTTTCAAAATTTCACCAATACTCCACTAGCTAAACACCCAAGGATGACTTTAATCGGTTTGTTTTCTTTGTTTCCTCACTTGGTGACTAGATTCAAGAAGAAATGGAGCAACATTCCCTTGGTGTTTTCCCCTCCCTCTCTCTCGGCCTAGCAGAAGAAAAAATGAAGAAGAAAGATAGCTCCAAGGTGATAAGAAGGTAGACAAGTTATTTGGTCAATGGCTCTTAGGTGGCCAACAAGTGGCTTTACCACCACCACTCATTTTTTTTTTCTTTTCCTTGCTATTTTGGTCCATATTTTCGGTCAAGGCTAGCTGGAATTGAGGAGATATTTTGCTCAAGTGTTAATGAGCTCATGTGGTAAGAAAGTGGTGGTCAAGTGGTGCGTTCAATCGGTAGTACACGGTACTCGTCGGTTCGCGCCATTTTTCCTTAAATCGCACATACTAGGGTTTTTACTTCCTATTCACTAACTTTTTATCATTGCTTCTAATCACATATCATTTCTCCCCTAAAAGTCACTCTTAAGCACCAAATTTGATCCTCGCACCGTACCGGATAATTACACTACGAAAAAACTTGAAAACCCTAACTTGCTCCAATCTTGGAAACGAAAAGTGAAACCCTACTTTCTAGGTTCATTTGCACTTATTGTGGAATGATTGGGTAGTAGGGCTATAATAAATGAATAATTTCCAAATAAAAGGGTATTTTTGAGAAAAATATAAGAAATTTGCGAGTCCTCACAAGCAAGGGCTTGGTTGAGGAAAATTGACAATCCATGGGTGCCTGTTCTTGGGAAATCTTTGGGTATTGGAGACTCTAGATTTCCGGTATACTCGAGTATTACCATTCCTGTTCTTGTATGGCGTTCGGGCCCGGTAAGGGGTATGTTTGGTGAACGGAATTTTGGCGTAAGAGGGGTCTACGGACATGTGTGTTTCATTAAACGTTGACAGAGGGTCAACGAGGCTGGATCAAGTATTGCAACGGGGATTTGGCTCCTGAGAGCCACCTGTATCCTTTATATTATGGTGTTCATTCATTTCTCTTATTTGATGTGCATATGTGCCTTAAAAGTGTTTTCTCATTATTTCTATTGTTTATACTTTTGGTACCTCATTGAGCTTCTAGCTCACTCCGTTCCGTTATTCTTGTTTTCCTTATAGGGAACAATCTTTTGGAACTTCGATACTTTGAAGAATGAGTTGAGCTGGTTAGAAATTCTTTTGTTCTGTTGGTATAGCTCCTCGACAATTTGGAAACCCTAAATGTATCTTCATACAATGTTTCCTTTCGATTTGTAAACTTAATAATATGTATATTTTAAAGAGTTTCCTCATGTTTATGTAGCATATGTATTTGGGAATGTACATTCTCTTATGTTAGACAAAGTTTACTTGTACTTGATTGGATTGTGGACGAGTGCGGAAGTTGAACGAGGAAAGCAGAAAATTTTGGAGGTTACTGTTCACGGAATTCGGCCAAGTATCCGGCCAGTTCTTGGCCGGATATCTGACTGGATATGCAGGGGAAATTTCAAAATTTTTTGGGTGAGCTACTGCCTCTAATCTGGCCAGGAATCCGGCCGGATTGTGACGTGGCAGCGGCACTTCCATTTCGTTTTGATTTTTCGTGGGAACGTTGTACCAAAGATTTATTATATTTTTTAGTTCGGCTCATTTGGGTTATGAATGTTTATCTTCTCGAAGTTCTTTTGAGCGTTTGGTAGGGTTTACGTTTGTTCCGGATCCGTAGTCTCGGCGAGAGTTGGGCAGGCGGTCCGTCGAACCCTTTGGTTCTCCTTAGGGTGAGGTGGGGCTGTCACAGGGGGCGTCACAAAAGATCTGAATTTGGTAATTTGAGTGTGACTAGGATTCCCAAGTCAACTTGAATTCCCAAGTCAAGTTGCTTCCCTTATTTGATGGATCCGAATCTGGTTTCCTTTTCTCTTCTTTTTTTTTTTGTTAATTCAGATCAAGGCTTAAAGAATCAAGAATTCGGTTGAAAGATTGCACAAGAACAACCGCTATTCAAGAACAAGAATTAGGAACTAGGTTTTTTTTTTCAAGATTCAAGATTGGTGCACTTTTGATTCAAGAATTCAAGCACCCTACTTGTCAACCCAAGAACTTCAAGATTTATTCAAGAGATTTTAAAAATTCATGAAAGGTTATCAAGAACTTCAAGAAATTTTGTATATTTCCAATCAACAAAGGAACCAACCACGGTTAGTGCAAGAAACACAAGATCCAACATGACTTAACAAGAAAACCCTAGCGAACTACTAGATGCAATCACGGACAGCAATCAAGGATAAATTTTCCTTCATCTGGAAAATTTTTTTTATTCGGATGAACAGTAACTTCGGGATGAATAGTGCGATGAATAGTATGATTTTCTTTTAGCCCTAGAACCAGGATTGAAAACACAAAAAAACTGACACGGAAAACACAAAAGAAAAAAGGATATAACTAAATGACTAGAATTGAAAAACAAAGAAAACCTACAAAGACTCGACAAGATATACTTGATATCGTCAACTAGTTCTGATTACCAACTGATACGAACTCGCCCGAAGGTATGAACTCATATCTCACGTAGTCCCGAATCTAGACGAAGAAATCAAGTTGGAGTGCGGAAAAACACTTGACCCTTCTAAACTCTAGATTGCGAACCTTGAATTGAATCTCAACCCACAATCGAATGATTTAGTGAACCAATGTTAAAGGTAGAAGAACACCACAATAAAGGTGTGTACTTGATTGATAAGTTCGAAGAATACCCTCAAGTAATTCTCAAGTATTCAAAAGAGACTCTCTTGGACAAGAGAAAGGTGTTTAACACTCATTCTGATTTATTCAATAACTAATGAGTGATAGTAGTGTTTGGCTATTTATAGCCTTACATAGACTCAAAACCTAATGTGCTTTGGAATTGTCTAGAACTCCTAATGTGATTTGGAATCACTTATTTTTCTACAATTAATAACAAAAAGTCGGCCCATCTTGAGACACAATCTGGCCGAATTAACTAAAGTAAATAAACAACTAAATTATCAAAGCAATTAACATTAAAACCCTTGCTTAGCAACACCAAATAAATGACACAACTTGAAACTTGAATAACTTGAGCATGTTAAATCTTCATGGACTAGAGTGGGGAATCTGGATCATATCAGTAAAGGTATTAACTTGAACTGCCACTAAAGCCTCTTGGATCTCCAGAGTCAATTCTTGTATAAATTGTCTCACTCTCCTCCGCTCCGTAACCATCAATTCAGGAGTAAATTTGGATAGTTTAGTAAATTGTGTTTCATATTCGGCCACACTCAGGGTTCCTTGATGTAATCTAATAAAATCGTCCTCTCTCTTCTCTTGGACCAAATGTGGAAGGTATTTCTCATTAAACTCCCTTATAAAGTTTATCCAAGTCTATGCAGTCTGTTCTCTCTCCTACTTTGCCCAAATAATATTCTACCATGTTCGGGCCGGTCCTTCGAATTGAAATATAGTAAAGTTCACCTGTCTTTTGTGACGACCCCACCTCCCCCTAGGGCGTACCCCAGGGTTTAGCGGACCGCCCGCCCAACTCTCGCCAGGACTCACTCACGCTTAACTTGAGAAAAGATATCACGACCATAGAAAAGAAATGAAACAACAATTTCAAACTTAACATATACATTGATGCTCAAATCCAACTACAAGGCTTATACACGCCCAAATACGTTAAAGTGTTTACAACCCAAATACAATCTACCCTAGTCGGGTGCTAACGCGAGTACAATTGCACAATCCAAAAACTAGACTACGCTAGTCTGTACAAGTCTCACGTCTCGCTCGTATCCCCTATAGGGAAAACAAATGGTGTGGAATGAGCTAAAAGCCCAGTGAGGTTCCAAATAGCAAGTTGATCATTAATCAAAAGTACAAGTATCAACGTGGCAAAACAGCGAGCATAACAAGTTCATAAAAGTGAGCAATAACACTTCAAGTAGCAAATATCAAAATGAGCGAGTGTAAAATTTTTTTTCTAAAAGAAACAATAACACTACGAATAACAATCAAAGTATAAGGATACAGATGGCTCTCAGGAGCCAAATTCCCGTTGCTTCACCAAAGCTTGATCAAGTATTAGTTGACACTCCGTCAACTTTCAAGTAAAGTAACCAATCCAGTAGTACTTCGCTTAACACCAATCCATCCACCATTCAACCCCCTTACCTGGCCCGAACACAAACTAAACACTGGTGGTAATACTTTAGCACACCAAGCTTCCTAAGCTCCCAATTTAGAGGTTAATCGGTTTAGTTTTTCGGTTTTCACTCACCTAAGCTAGAAATCAAGATGGAATGAAATGGTTTTCACTCTTTTCTTTTTCCTCTCATAAGTCATGACCAAGATGAAGGAAAATGAAGAAAAATGAGCCAAGAAGAAAGATAAAAAGAAAGGAAAATGTCTTGGTCAAAGGTCTTGGTCAAGACCTTGGTTGGATTTTTTGACAAATGGCTTAATCACAAATATTTCCACCAAAATATCTCTCTTTTCCTTAGTCAATAATGGTGGCTGACTTAAGGGTTAATTAAGAGCTAATTAGTTCAACTAAACAAGGAGATTAAAGTAATAAAGTGGTGGTGAAGTGATGTATTCTATCGGTAGCGAACGGTACCTGTCGGTTCAAACCGATTTTCCTTATATTGCGTGTACTAGGGTTTTATCTTATGATTCACTAACTTATTATTCTCACTTCTAATCACACACTTTCTCTTATCTAAGAGTTACTCTTAGCTGCCAAATTTAGTACACACTCCGTACCGAGTAATCACACTACCAAAAGACGTAAAAAAAAACCCTAGTTTATCTTAACGATGAAAGAAAAGGGAAAACCCTTGGTTCTATGATTAATTGTAACTATTGAGGAAGTGAATGAGTAGTAAAACTATTGTAAAATAATGGATTCCAAATAAAAGGGAATTTTTAAGAAAATATGAGAGATTTTACAAGTCCTCACAATCACACTACCAAAATGCACAAAAAAACACACACCAAAACCCTAGTACGCACAAAAACCCTAATTTATGCCCTTCCTTTAGAAAAATCATAACATGAGTTATAAATATAAAAAATTCACACAACTTGGCTTGTTAAAAACTAGACTTCAAATATTAAGAATCTTTAGAAGACACCTCAAAGAGATTTAGTTCATGAGTTGGTCCAAATTTGAGCCATAAACTACTACAACATTCCTATGTTTACTTGTGCAGGGCAGAATTTTCAGTCAACTTTGCCAATTTCCTAGAATTTATAGACATTGAATCAAATTCTAAATTTTACACCGTAGGAAGTCCTCTGAGTCTAGTTTGAAACGCAATAAACGGAACTCAATTCCGACTTTCCTATACGAAGTTATAGCCAATTTGTCAAAATTGCGCAGAGCCTCCTATGAAAATTCTAGATTTTCTAACAACTTGAGATTATGAAACTTTTCTTAACAAAATTTACTCCCTTGGCTCCAATTCAACTATTAAAACAACCAAGAATCTAAGGCAAGTAAGTTCAAATATGAGCTATAGAGACAAGTAAAGTTTCGGGGTCTCACATCTTTCCTCCATGTAGTTCAAAGCTGCAAAAATATTAACCATCGTCTCCAAACAATGCTCAGCTGTCTCCAGATCAGGCACTCTAAAGAACTTTGGTGGAAAAAACTTTTGAAAACGCTCTAGAGCCTTATCCGCTCCTATCTCAGGATTCCTAGGTTGATTTCTTGGAACTTGGCCTTGTTGCTCTACCAATCATGCTAAAATATTGGTTGTTTGTTGTATTGCTGTGACGCCCGAAAGAAGAAAGAAAAAAATTCTGGTGAACATTGATTTTTGGAGAATCCGGCTAGTTCTTGGCTGGATTGGCTTGGGGTTTTGAAAAAAATTTGGAAATCGCCACTACCTTGAATCCGGCCAGATCTTGGCCGGATTGTGACGTGTCACCTTCGGCAGCCAAGTTTGACCGGCTGTTTTCCTTCATTCTTATCTTGTTTCTTGGCTGATATTTCTTCATTTCTTCCCCTTGCTTGGCCGGCCACTTTGACAGGAAAAACTAAGAGAGTTTCCTCAACTTCAAATTCCGTTTTTGCTCAAATCTTGAGTTTCAACCGTTAGTTTTGGAAACTACTCCATACAAATGTGTACTAAGGAAGAATAAAGGCTTTGGTGGAGTCTTTGGTGAAGGGAAAGCACTAAGCTACCTTGTTTCTTGTGGTTGTAAGGTAAGTTGCCAAGAAATCCTCTCTTTGTTCCTCATAATCAGAAATTAGTGGTTTGTAGAGGTTAGATATGCTAGTTTGTGGATGATTTCATGATTTTAAGTAGAGTTTGACAAATTTCTGATTTATTTGTGAATTTTCTGATTTTATATGATAATCGTTGGTTGGTCATGGAATGATAGCTTGATATGGTGTCAAATGGCACCTTTGTGTGTTAGTTGTGGTTGTTTGAGGAAAATTTCAGATTTGTGCGGAAATTTCAGTTTTAGGGTTTTGAATTAGAGCTTAATTGTGATTGGTTTTGGAGTTATCAATTGGGACATATTGAAGGGGCATTGTGGCCTAATTAGATATGTGGTATATCTTATGATTCATATGTGTAATTGTGGTTATATACAAAGGTTAGTTTAGAAGTGTAATTTCAGTTTTACCTTGTTTCTGGACTCACCTTGGACTGCAAATTTGGCCATGTTTTAGACCGAACCAGCTGTTGGACAAAACATGAAAGTTGTATATATATGAGTTAGATATCTACCTACAAAATTTCAGATCGTTTAGATTACTGTAGCTTGTGAAATGACCGAATTACCCTTGACTGCCCTTAAATCCTGTTTCGCGGACAGTTTCCATTTTTTCTCTAAGATTTCGGTTTTTGACCATGAATATGTATAATTTGGCTTTGGAGGTCTTCATAAGAAATGTTGGTATATGTCTTAGCTTCGTAACGCCATAAGATTCGTTTCAATTGGATAAGTGTAGTTTCAATTGTGATTAAAATGCCAAAAGGTAATAGGAACTTGATGCTTTTAGAATTCCTTTTGTTTGACATGATATTTGTGATTTAGGGTTTGGACTTGAGCAAGGCAATGAGTTATGATGGATAAGGTTCATGAGCTATGGTTGGTGAGTGATTCCACAACTATTTCCAAAGTTACTTTTGAACTATTTCTTGCATTGCTTACTCGATTGCATATCATGAGTGCTTGCATGTGTACCATGAAATGATTTGGCTCCAATGAGTTCTTGGGAAGTCCTGTGCTTAGAACCAACGTCTCCACCACTGTTACTGGGAGCATTGATGGCTCCCTATTACTATTTGACTGTTCATTGATCTGTTTGAGCATTGGAGTTCTAAATACGAGGATTTCACTGGCTCACAAGAGCAATACACTTTCATTTGATCACTGAATCATGCCATCATCTAAATGCATTACTGTGAAATGTACTTGATTCTTGATCTTTACTGGTCACTCGCTGAGTTTCTAGCTCACCCCAAAATATATTTTTTTCCCCTCCACAAGGCTCGAGGCGAAGGAAGTGCTTGTAGTACTTATTCATGTAACTGGATGGATTACCTCCTGTATAGTTTGAGGTTTAGATTCATCTTGTGTAATAGTTGGGTTTGTATGAATGTTTGGAATTGAATGGATGTATGTGTACGTTCCACGCATGGGAACTAGTTTTCACTTCGCTTGATATGTAATTCATGGAGGTTTTAATGTATTATTTTTGAGATGTACCTTTTAATTTAATTGAGGACTGTAGTGAGTGAGTGAGTCCTGGTGAGAGTTGGGTAGGCGGTCCGCCAAACCCTTTGGTTCGTCTTAGGGAGAGGTGGGGCTGTCACAATTGCTGTCGCTACTTGGTCCCCTACTTCGACCCTCGGTCCACGATCTTGCTCGATCCACCAGTCAAACCCCATATCGGGCCTGAACTCCAATATAAACAGTGGTGGTAATACTCGAACATACCAATTAGTCGAGTAGATAACACTCCACTCGACAAAGCAGTAGACCCAAGGTTCATTATCTTATCGACCAAGCTCTTGCCGGCTCAACTCGATTAACTAGCCACAAGGTTTTTGGAATTCCAAATAATATCCAAGTCATACACACACACACATATATATATCAAGCCAATTGTAACCAGTGCACAGGAATAAGTCACATTAGGGCAAGTGCGATAAAGTACACTCTTGCCCAACCAAACAAATCAAATATTATCCAATTGCATTAGTAAAACATTTTAGTCAAGTATCAAGTTCAATCATGCACTTGGAAGCACTCACCAAGGATTTATTTCTTTCCAAAACCAAGCTCAGGTTCAACCCCCTGGCTAAAGTCCAAATCTACGATAAAATATCGTTTACATCTTGAAATCAATTAGGGTTTGAAAATATAGAAGTTTCATTTAAAGAAAACCAAGTAAAGAGAACTCGTTTAAGTAGTACTCATTTTACTTATTAAACCCTAGAAAATTCATGCTTGCTCTTTTGGTTTCGATAAAGAAGCGATTAAAACTTTTAAATTCGCAACTTGGTATAAGAAATGAGAAAATCGTGTTTAAAGTGGTCGCTATTTTGTCTTTGAGAAATATACACTTTTGAGTAAAATTTTAGCTTATAAGTCACCCACAAGGTCAACTTAAGCGTCCCTACATAACTAAGTCCCAAATCAAGCACAAGTCATATCCCTATTTCCGTTTTCACTCTCTTATCCCACGAGAGGGAAAATGGCTAGCATTTCCTTTGTGTTTACCAAATTTTCCAGCCATTTTCAAGGCTCTTAATCAACCGCAAATTACACCACAAGTAATAAGATAAAAGCAGCTCTTAATCTAGGCCATAAAACCATCTAATTAGAGCTCATTTCTAGCATATATCATCACAATATCAAAGCTGAAAAATCCCTAAGAAAGCTGGAAATTCCTATTTAGAAGTTAAAAAGTCACAATAAAGCTTCCAATCAGCTCACAAGTCCACAACCAAGCACAATACCAACATATCATGGATAAACAACATAAATCAAAGCTGAAAATCATAAACCCTAGGCTGATTTTTCACTAATCTTCACCAAATCTAGATTATCATCCATAAAATTTCAAGTTTCAAGTCATCTTCACTATATTTTGCAAGAATAAGAAAGAGAAAGGAAGTTGTTCATCTTATACCTTCACCCCTTGAAGAAAATGAAGAAACCAAGGCTTTCCCTGATACAAACCAAGATATGCCTCTAGGACCCGTGACGCGAGCTCGAGTTAAGAAGATGAGAAAGGAACTCCAAGGGCTTGTTCATGAGGTGCAAAGCCAAGAAATTGTCCCAAGGTCATTGAGGGACTTGAACATGAAGGAGTGAAGGTCGTCCATGTTGTTCAAGTCAAGGAGGACCACGATTGACCTTTTTCTAGTTCGAGTTTTGTGTTAGCCGTTTAGTTAGTTAGTTTAGAGTCTTGTTTAGTCATTTTATTCAAGGAATAAATTCGGCCAGCTTCCTAAAAGGTAGGAGCCGAATTCTAGGTTCCTAAAATGAAGGAACCTTTGTCATGTTTAGCCTTTTCCGTTTCACTTTAGGTTTCTACTTGTATGGCTATAAATAGCCTACCTAGGGTCATGTTTTATTCATTCAACATTCAATCAATAAATCAGATTTTGAGAGTTTTCTTGGTTTCTCCAAGACTTCTTGAATAACTTAGAATTTCTCTAAGTGTTCGTGACTTATCATTCTAGAATCGCACTAGGTTGTGGCGTCCTCTACCATTATACCAAGGTTCGTTAACCACGTAATTAACGGGTTGAGGTCATCTGCTCCAAGCTTGGTATCCTCTTATCAATCCTGATTCTGATCTCTTACGGGTTTCGTCACAAGGTTGGCGACGTTCATATCATCCCCACTAAAAACTCTCCGCTACAAGTTTCCTTGCTTCCTTAGTGCGAGTTTGTTCGATTTAGTTTTTGTAATTCCAACTTAACAAGGCAAAATCAAGATGGAAATGGAAGTTTTTTTTCCTCTGTTTTCTCTCCTAATGGTTCGGCCAAGACATGAAGAAATGGAAGAAAAATTGGCCAAAAGGAAAGATAAGAAGGAAAGAAAATTCTTAGTCACCTTGGATCATTGACACTTGTCAGGCCAAGATTTCTCCACTTTTTTTTCTTTTCTTTCCTTTTCTTAGTCAACAATTTCAGCCGACTTTAGGGTTAATCTAGGGAGGATTAATTGAAATAAAAACAAGGAGATTAGGGTAAGAAAGTAATGGTCAAGTGGTGTACTCAACCGGTAACAAACGGTGCACATCGGTTCAAGCCAATTTTCCTTCACTTATTATTAGCACTTCTAATCACACACTTCCTCTTACCTAATACTTGCTCTTATCCACCAAATTTAGTACACACACCTCACAACTGATCACACTACCAAAATGCACAAAAAAGTAAAACTTTCGATTCTATTATTATTACAACTATTGAGGGAGTAAATTAGTAGTAAAAGGAATTATAAGTTAACTTATTCAAAATAAAAGAGGATTATAAGAAAATGTAAGCAAATTTTCAAGTAATTTTCAAGTCCCCACATCAATGCTCCTTGTATTGCCACCAACTCAATCTTGAACTGCACAAACAAGTGCTTGTAGCGACTCCTTGAGATTCCTTGCGCGAGACCGAGTGAGTTGACCACTTGGAACTTTGACAACTTGATCATGCGAAGCTTGGACAGCCTTGAGCCCTTCATCATAGAATGTTCTCACACTTAGATTAGGAGATACATTATACCTAATAATTAAACTATATCAAATTTGGATAACTAATATGATCTACATATAAACCTTATAGCAAGTAGACATAAAGGAATTTTTTCCCTTTCTTTTGCAAGTCATGAATATATTTCAGAAAAATTTGGAAGTTATATAATCAAGCATTTATATGTCCAAATTCATCATTTCGAAAAAATCATATTCACACATAGGATATATATGAATAGAACTTTATAGTAATTAGGCATTCCAAATCCATGTGTTCTATTCTCATAAGAGTGTAAATGGGGATATACATCAATCAAATATTCACATATTACCTATTTGCCTCATACACATTTTGAGGTAAGAAAATTAAGTTTTAAAAGCATATCTCAATAGTATTCCATCTACTTATATTGGTTATCATCCTCTTGTCCAAGGTAGATGCATGCTTTACTTTTTTTTCATTTGTTCTCCATCTATTTCATGGTGCAAAGTTGAATTTGATAGATAAAAACTTAATTTCTTTTGTGACGACTTGAAAATTTGCTTATAATTCCCTCTTATTTTGAATAAATTATTTTATAATTCCTTTACTACTAATTTACTTCCTCATTAGTTGTAATATATAATAGAATCAAGAGTTTTATTTTTACTTTTATAGTTAGAGCAAACTAGGGTTTTCACGTATTTTGGTAGTGTGATTAGTTGGTGAGGTGTGTGTACTAAATTTGGTGGATAAGAGCAAGTATTAAGTAAGAAAAAGTGTGTGATTAGAAGTGCTACTAATAAGTTAGTGAATCATAAGTTAAAACACAAGTACGAGAGAGTTAAGGAAAATAGGGTTGAACCGACGTGCATCATTTGTTACCGATTGAGTACACCACTTGACCACCACTTTCTTACCCTAATCTCCTTACTTTTATTTCAGCTAATCACCCCTAGATTATCCCCTAAACCAGCTGAAAATATTGACCAAAGAAAGGGAGAAAAGAAAAAAAAATAAGAAGCAATCTTGAGTTGCCAAGTGTTGGCAATCTAAGGGTTGGTTGACCAAGACCATTTCTTCCTTCTTATCTTTCTTCTTGGCCAATTTTGCTCCATTATTTCTTCATCTTGGCCGAGCTCTAGGAGAGAAAAAACAAGAGAGAAAACCTCCAACTACAACCTTGAATCTTGCCTTGTTTGAGTTGAAACCACAAATCTAAACTGATTAAACTTGTATCTTGGTGTTTAGGAAGCTAGGTGTGGTGAAAGTTTTGGAAGAAATAGCTTGGTTCCTCACTTTCAAAAAGGTTTGGTAAGGTATAAGTCTAAAACTTCCTTTTATCCTTCTTAATCTTACTAAATATGCTATAAAACTTTGAATCTTGGACTATTATAGATGATTTTCTAGTTTTGGGTTGTTTAGTGAAAATTTCAGCTAAGGTTTGCTATTTTAGCCTTGATTTATGTTGTTCAACTATCTTATGTTGGTATTGAGCTTGGATATGGAATTTGTGAGGTGATTAATGGCATGATTGTGACTTTTTAGCATTAAAAGATGAATTTCCAGCTTTGTTAAGAAATTTCCGGCTTTGGTAATGGATGATTATTTGTTAGAAATGAGTTACCATTTGATGGTTTTAAGCCTAGATGAAGAGCTATCTTGATATGTTTATTGGTGGTATTTGAATTGGGTTGATTTGAGGAAAAACATGAAGCCTTAAATGGCTGGAAAATTGGACAAATACAAAGGGTATGCTGCCCAAATTTTCATTTGAGGGATAAGTGAGTGAACTTGGAACTTGAGCGGTGATTTGGGGATGAATTGGACTTCGGTTGTCTAGAGTATTCAAGTATTCTTTAGTACAGGTATATAAGCTAAATTTTTGCCAAAACTCATATACTTTTAAAGGTGAAAGTAGCGACCACTTTAAACACGATTTTCTAGTTTTTTCTGCCAAGTTGCGAACTTAAACGTTTTAATCGCTTCTTTATCGAAACTAAAAGAGCGAGCATGAATTTTCTAGGGTTTAATAAGTAAAATGAATACTACTTAAATGAGTTCTATTTACTTGATTTTCTTTAAGCAAAGCTCTTATATTTACTTTTGAATCTTTTGAATTTTCGTCTTTTCTTGAAAGGAACACATGCTGGACATTTTCCTTTAGTTATCAATTCAGGCTTCCTGCAGGCTTGATCTAAACAAACATCTCCTTTAAGATATTCACGAATAACTTTCCTCTTGTTGCATAGATCATCAAGAGATAAGAGGACTGCTTGGGGAGCTGTACTTCTTGAAGAAGACAAACAAGGAACCAGACATTGTTGTGGATTCGCAAGTGGAAAGTTCAAAGTCTCTGAACAACATTATCATTCCACATTCAAGGAGATTCTTGTAGTAAGAAATGGAATTAAAAACTTTTCTTTCTTTCTTATATCTCATCATTTTTTGGTTGAAATGGATATGGGATCATTTCCTAAAATGCTGCATTTCAAACAAAAAACCATCCCTCACCCACAACTCCTTAGATGGTCAGCATGGTTCCCACAATATTCCTTTGATGTTAAACACGTTAAGGGACAGAAAAATATTGTTGCTGATTTCTTTTCCAGAAAAGAACCCATACCTCAACAAGTCTCATCCTGTTTAATGTTTACAACAGTTCAACCAGTACCTCCTGATATCTATGAAATACCGTACCCTTGGGAAAAAGAAAATATTGAAAGAATCCGAAATAATTATGAACTAGAACTTTTTGGTTCATATGGTGGTTCGATTTTAAGTCCCTTTGGTACAAATCCTGAATATTCTTTCTGTCAAATATTCATAGCCAATCCCACTGATTTTCCAAAAGAATTATTATGGTATTTCTGGTGTATGTGTTACCAATATCATATTCTTATGGAATTTCAAAACCCTTTCTTTAACAGACCATTAGCCCATAATCTTCAAATATTTTTACAATGGTTTAAACCATTAACATATTGGTCTGGACTATTCTCAACAAATTCCAATCATACTCTTTTCCATTTTCATAGACCTTGTCATCTCATCAACTCCTCAATTCAGTCCCTTCCAAGTGCAGTAATTTATAAGGAATTGTCTCATACTATTTTAGACCAAGCTGATGAATATGGGGAAGCTCAAAGATATATATTCCAGGAAAACAGATACATTCCTCCTGAAATTTGGCCTAGACCTTATGGATCATGGAATTTCCAAAATAGCCATCCATATTGGAGAAAACTCCAACAGGCTAAAAAGAAATGGTCAGAAATGATGAATTCTTTTGTTATGCAAGATTCTCAAGACCCTTATGATACAGAAAATTCACAACAGAAGTCAAAAGCAGGACCATCCTTATCTTCTTACAAGTCACATTCTGAATGGAAAAGACAGCTCAACAAGAAAAAGAATAAAAGGAATATGAGGATTGGATTGAACAAATGAATATCACAGATCCGGATTCCACTCCATCAGATACTCTAGATGAAGATCACATAATGAGCTTTATTGATGAAGACCCATAAAGAATTGTCGGCCATTCTTATCGGCCATTTTAATATCTTTTAAATGTCGGCTGTCATAGCCCCACCTCCCCCTGAGGCGAACCAGAGGGTTCGGCGGGCCGCCTGCCCAGCTCTCGCCGGGACTCAGTCGTTCACTACAATCCTCATTTGAATTTCAAGATATATATATCAAATATACATCAAAGGTTCCCAAACTTTACATATCAAAAGCGAAGCGTCCACGCTTCCGTAGCGCCACTCTGATCCTTGATCACAATTAGTATACAGGAGGAAGTCCAAAACTAGACTATTACACATCCAATCAATTCTAAACGTTCAATACAATCCCAATATGAATGATTACACAAAAGGAAATCCAAGTTCAACCCATACATGAGATAATCCATGAATAAACACTACAAGCCCTTCCTTCGCCTTGAGCCCTGTGGAGGGGAATAAAACATTTTTGGGGTGAGCTAGAAGCTCAGCGAGTAACCAATAAAATCAGTTATCAAATCTGTTTAACAATGGTTCATTTCAATGATGTTGTAAATCAAAGGATAAGTCTAGAAACAATTACAACGTTTACAAAACATTAAATATGGAGTATCAATAATTCAAGAAACATTTACCATGGAAAGCGATAGTAACATTCATGAAAAGGATACGTTCGTTCTCCTGTCATTTCATTGCATTTTTGGTTTCATTCGTGCATTCATTCACCCCGTCCCTGGCTTTTGGCCAGGCTCCACCAACCTACAAGGTAATACTCGAGTATACCGAAACGTTCACCCAAGTTCCTAGTCGCCCGACCGAGTCCGCTTCTGGCTCGAGACGACCGGTAACAAGGGGCAATGGCCAGTTCAGCCCAAAAGGCTTACATTCATGCGCAAGTAGCATTTAATCATTAATCATTGAAAATTTCATATTTATTTAGGTCGAGTGCGATAAAGTACACACTCGCCTAGAAAACTCGTTTTAACAATCATTGAAAGCAAAATCAATAATAACAAGACACTGATATGCAAGCACACATGATATGTAAGAAAATAGTTCCAAAATTAACTTTGAAAACAGTTCAAAAGTAAATAATACGGGAAAGCGGTTCAAAAGTAAATATGGAAACAGTTCAAAAGTAAATAATGCGAGAAACGGTTCATAAATAATTTTAGAAATAGTTTGAGGTCACTCACCTCCACGGCTCTGAAACCATCCATCATATAGCATTGCCTTGCTCAAATCCAAGTCTTAGATCACAAACCCAATGCAACAAGTCCCTTCAAAGTTTGGACAGCACTTCCCCTGAATTTGCTTACTTTTCCAGCCATCATGGCTTCATTATATCCTCAGCCAGTCCCAAAGGTACACACACAACAACAAGTTCATCCAATAGCCATTCAGCAAGCTCCAAGTAGTACTAGTACAAGTCAAGCTAGGGAAAAGTCCGGAAATGAAAGTTTAGCTCAAAACCAGAAAAACAGTTTTGGACGTCATTTTGCGGTAATGGCACAAATTGCGCTACGCTTATCGGATGAGGGTACAAGACCCACCATCTCGAAGCTAAAATACAGGGCTACAACAATGTAGAAGGCCACTCAGTCCAAATCCTAGCACAACTAGGTCAAATATGCAAAATACCAAACCAGAACCTTAATTGCAGGTTTACAAATGACACTATGCTGTAATTAGTCCAACTCAGACTATACAGGTCCGAATGCAGAAATTCCAAAGGTATATGATATCTAGGACATCAAGATAAATTTCATCAGAAGACCTCAACAACCAAATCCAAAGCAATTCCAGTCAAAACAGCCGATTACAGGCGCAGTTCGGCCATCCTGATGAACCCAGAACAGCAACAGTAAAATCGACATTTCTCACTCTACACTACTCCAAATGATCTGAAATTTTACAGGAACCTCAAACACATCAATACCTACAACTTTCATTTTTTAAGCAAAGGCCAATTAGGCCTCTAACCATGAGATATAAAACCGGCCAGAATTGGGGATATAAAACCCTAACTTTCTCAAATTCCTTCCAAACCCAAAATTGCTTGCAATTACCAATCATGTACACCTACTAGAGTCATTACCCTTCATTACCAACCATCATAGATAACCACAACATCATGATCAAATTAAACCAGCAAAATCATCAATAAACTAAAAACTTCACCAATTCATCTCAAACCAAGAAATAAACCACAAATTTCAGCACTTTAGCTACCCCTAAGCACAACTTAAGCTTCATTAAGTGTAGGAGGAAGTTCAATCACCACTCACCTAGTAAACAAGAGAGGGAGAGTTGTAGGACACCTTAGCTTCCTTGAACACTTCCACAAAATCACTTACTAGCACCAAATGGAGGGATTTTATGGAGTAGAAACAAATTTAAGCAATTGGTTTGGATGATTTGCACTATATGGAAGCTTGAAAATTGGAGAAGTTTTCTTTCTTTTCCTAGAGAGAGAGCTGGCCAAGAAGTTGAAAACAAGAATGAATTTTGTGTGAATTTTGAGATATTTAAGCAATTGGTCAAAAGTCAAGAAAATGAATAGTTGTCCTACAAGTGCCACCATTCTCCAAGTGACACTTGTCACTACATTTAAAACATTTCTATCCTTTAAGTCTCTCTCACATCAATCACATCTCATCCTCCACTTATCTCTTAACACCCGATAAATGTCAACCAGTATCCAAAACTTAACCTAATTGGCCGAATTTTTTCGAACTTTTCGCACTAGTGGGTCCCACGTCCGATATATATCCTTAATTTCTCAAAAACTAACCGATACTAGAAAATCATTTTAAAACTATTTTTGCTCATAAACTTTATCTGGGGAATTTTTCTAATAAAGAAAATGTAGAAAAGGTGGGCGATTAAATAAAATAAACCCTAGAAAATTAGAAAATTTCCGGGTTCTCAAACTCATTTTTTTTTCGGGGCGTCACAATCTCCCCTCCTTAAAAGAATGTCGTCCTCGACATTCCATCTTGTTCCAATCAAGTCGAGACATCCCGCAAGAATCTCTCAAGCATTCCAAGCAGACACTAAGAGTCAAATCAAACCCACAGTCCGGCATCCTAAACTTCAAGCCTAGAATACACTACAAGAATCTGAAGCCTAAGCTCTGATACCAACTGTCACAGCCCCACCTCCCCCTGAGGCGAACCAGAGGGTTCGGTGGGCCGCCTGCCCAGTTCTCGCCGGGACTCAGTCGTTCACTACAATCCTCAATTGAATTTCAAGATATATATATATCAAATATACATCAAAGGTTCCCAAACTTTACATATCAAAAGCGAAGCGTCCACGCTTCCGCAGCGCCACTCTGATCCTTGATCACAATTAGTATACAGGAGGAAGTCCAAAACTAGACTATTACACATCCAATCAATTCTAAACGTTCAATACAATCCCAATATGAATGATTACACAAAAGGAAATCCAAGTTCAACCCATACATGAGATAATCCATGAATAAACACTACAAGCCCTTCCTTCGCCTTGAGCCCTGTGGAGGGGAATAAAACATTTTTGGGGTGAGCTAGAAGCTCAGCGAGTAACCAATAAAATCAGTTATCAAATCTGTTTAACAATGGTTCATTTCAATGATGTTGTAAA
The DNA here is from genome assembly GCF_036785885.1 of Coffea arabica. NCBI lineage: Eukaryota > Viridiplantae > Streptophyta > Magnoliopsida > Gentianales > Rubiaceae > Coffea > Coffea arabica. The sequence continues at coordinate 21,440,188 of NC_092311.1, read as the reverse complement.
TCAAAGGATAAGTCTAGAAACAATTACAACGTTTACAAAACATTAAATATGGAGTATCAATAATTCAAGAAACATTTACAATGGAAAGCGATAGTAACATTCATGAAAAGGATACGTTCGTTCTCCTGTCATTTCATTGCATTTTTGGTTTCATTCGTGCATTCATTCACCCCGTCCCTGGCTTTTGGCCAGGCTCCACCAACCTACAAGGTAATACTCGAGTATACCGAAACGTTCACCCAAGTTCCTAGTCGCCCGACCGAGTCCGCTTCTGGCTCGAGACGACCGGTAACAAGGGGCAATGGCCAGTTCAGCCCAAAAGGCTTACATTCATGCGCAAGTAGCATTTAATCATTAATCATTGAAAATTTCATATTTATTTAGGTCGAGTGCGATAAAGTACACACTCGCCTAGAAAACTCGTTTTAACAATCATTGAAAGCAAAATCAATAATAACAAGACACTGATATGCAAGCACACATGATATGTAAGAAAATAGTTCCAAAATTAACTTTGAAAACAGTTCAAAAGTAAATAATACGGGAAAGCGGTTCAAAAGTAAATATGGAAACAGTTCAAAAGTAAATAATGCGAGAAACGGTTCATAAATAATTTTAGAAATAGTTTGAGGTCACTCACCTCCACGGCTCTGAAACCATCCATCATATAGCATTGCCTTGCTCAAATCCAAGTCTTAGATCACAAACCCAATGCAACAAGTCCCTTCAAAGTTTGGACAGCACTTCCCCTGAATTTGCTTACTTTTCCAGCCATCATGGCTTCATTATATCCTCAGCCAGTCCCAAAGGTACACACACAACAACAAGTTCATCCAATAGCCATTCAGCAAGCTCCAAGTAGTACTAGTACAAGTCAAGCTAGGGAAAAGTCCGGAAATGAAAGTTTAGCTCAAAACCAGAAAAACAGTTTTGGACGTCATTTTGCGGTAATGGCACAAATTGCGCTACGCTTATCGGATGAAGGTGAAAGACCCACCATATCCAAGCTAAAAGACAGGGCTACAACAATGTAGAAGGCCACTCAGTCCAAATCCTAGCACAACTAGGTCAAATATGAAAAATACCAAACCAGAACCTTAATTGCAGGTTTACAAATGACACTATGCTGTAATTAGTCCAACTCAGTCTATACAGGTCCGAATGCAGAAATTCCAAAGGTATATGATAGCTAGGACATCAAGCTAAATTTCATCAGAAGACCTCAACAACCAAATCCAAAGAAATTCCAGTCAAAACAGCCGATTACAGGCGCAGTTCGGCCATCCTGATGAACCCAGAACAGCAACAGTAAAATCGACATTTCTCACTCTACACTACTCCAAATGATCTGAAATTTTACAGGCACCTCAAACACATCAATACCTACAACTTTAATGTTTTAAGCAAAGGCCAATTAGGCCTCTAACCATGAGATATAAAACCGGCCAGAATTGGGGATATAAAACCCTAACTTTCTCAAATTCCTTCCAAACCCAAAATTGCTTGCAATTACCAATCATGTACACCTACTAGAGTCATTACCCTTCATTACCAACCATCATAGATAACCACAACATCATGATCAAATTAAACCAGCAAAATCATCAATAAACTAAAAACTTCACCAATTCATCTCAAACCAAGAAATAAACCACAAATTTCAGCACTTTAGCTACCCCTAAGCACAACTTAAGCTTCATTAAGTGTAGGAGGAAGTTCAATCACCACTCACCTAGTAAACAAGAGAGGGAGAGTTGTAGGACACCTTAGCTTCCTTGAACACTTCCACAAAATCACTTACTAGCACCAAATGGAGGGATTTTATGGAGTAGAAACAAATTTAAGCAATTGGTTTGGATGATTTGCACTATATGGAAGCTTGAAAATTGGAGAAGTTTTCTTTCTTTTCCTAGAGAGAGAGCTGGCCAAGAAGTTGAAGACAAGAATGAATTTTGTGTGAATTTTGAGATATTTAAGCAATTGGTCAAAAGTCAAGAAAATGAATAGTTGTCCTACAAGTGCCTCCATTCACCAAGTGACACTTGTCACTACATTTAAAACATTTCTATCCTTTAAGTCTCTCTCACATCAATCACATCTCATCCTCCACTTATCTCTTAACACCCGATAAATGTCAACCAGTATCCAAAACTTAACCTAATTGGCCGAATTTTTCCGAACTTTTCGCACTAGTGGGTCCCACGTCCGATATATATCCTTAATTTCTCAAAAACTAACCGATACTAGAAAATCATTTTAAAAATATTTTTGCTCATAAAATTTATCTGGGGAATTTTTCTAATAAAGAAAATGTAGAAAAGGTGGGCGATTAAATAAAATAAACCCTAGAAAATTAGAAAATTTCCGGGTTCTCAAACTCATTTTTTTTTCGGGGCGTCACATCGGCCATAAAATAAAGATGTCTGTAATTATTGTTGGCCAGTTTATCTTTTTATTCCAAGGGCCAAGTGACCCTTCTGAAATGGTTTTTCTGATATCCCAAGAGTCAAGTGACCCTTTGGAAAAGGTTTACCCAAAGGTCATATTACTGTACAAAGGTCGGTCGTTTTATACTATAAATAGATGTATCCTTCCATCTGGATAGGGCATCTCTAGTCTGATAATAAAAATTTTCGAGTGTTTTCTACATTCTGATGGCAGCCTAAATTTTCTTTATTTCCTTCAAACAAGGCAAAGATACATGGCTAGAAGGGTATCCAAAGTCGCTTCATACAAGTCCCTTGATCATTGAAAGCCTAGGGGATGGCTATGTTGATCGGGAATACCTTGAGGGATGCTGGCCACTCTGATAGTTGGTATCAGAGCCATATGTTTGAAGGAAATAAGTTTCAAATTATCCTCTCCTTTATTATCTTATGAATATTGTCAATGAATATCGACAAAATATGCAGTGGTTAAATTTTCATGATAATTATGATGCTTGGTATAAACATATTCGTGATCGTCATTTCTCAGGTGAATTATGGTGTGTTTTTGAAGAATATTATGAAGAAGATTGCTTTATGTTTATAGATAAGGATCTTAAGGTTAAAATAGTTTGATTTTAGTAATCATGTCTGCTTCTAATACTTCCAGTATTACTACCCCTAGTGGTCTTGTATTAAATAAAATTAATAGTAATAAATTAGATTATTTGTATGAAGTTTCTGTTGAGCCAGAGGTGGTTAATCCTACCTCTTTACCAGTAATTAATCCTTATACTGCTTTTGTTAAACAATCTTTCTCTCCTTTGCGACAAATTAAATCTTTGATCAGATATCATCCTAAAGGAGTTAAAGAATATATTCAGGCCTCAAAAGTTGATCAGCATCCTATTCCTGCCACTAAGAAGGAACAATTTATAACTTTGCACATTTCGAATGATTTTCCTTTGCAGTGGAAACAACAAGGATATACCCATATTCATTTTGGGGCTATCAGGATTTCCTTATCATTTCATGGAAGGAAGGGATTACCAGTAGTAGCTCGAGTAGCTCTACTTGACACTAGATTCACAAAATACCGGCATGCTTGTATTGCAACAGTTGAAACAACTCTTAATGCTGGAACTATTTTTGTGACCCTTTTTCCCAATTTTAATATGTCTTTGGCAGATCCTCATTTACTTGATGCTTTGAAGGTACGGGTTCAAATTATTGGTGTAGATCAAGTCTCAGATGCTATTGCAGCAACTCTACACTATCAAATGGTGTACCGAGTACAAAATCATGCCCTTGATCTTACCATTCCTGGTGGTGAAAATGCTCTTCTTATCCGTGTGGATGAGAAAAATGCAGCATCTTGCACTCATGTTCCAAGACAGATTTCTAAATCAGATTTAATCTCACTATTACCCAATAGTTGGATTACTGATTATGAATCTCTCCATACCCAGGCTAATGAACCTCTTAAATCTTCAAATTCAAGAATCTCTCAGACTTCAGAAAGGGAGAATATCAATTTCCTTTGATCATTCTCATTTCAAATCCTCAAAGGATAATATACCTTCTATTTTGCTTGCAGATGTTTCAATGGAGCTACCAAGTGAAGAAGGCAAACAATTAGGTCGTTATGACTATAATTCTGAAAAGGGTTTTCTTGAGGATATTATTGCTTATTTTAATCACAAAGGAGAAGCTGTGTACCATTTTCAGGATCCTATTTCAGGCCAAATATATTTTGATGTCTGTACCAAATGTGATGATTGTTGGTGGGAACACACTTATGGCATATCAAACCCAGATCCAATACCTTCCAAGAAGAAAAAATCCCCTGCTATTGATCCTCAACCAATTGATCATCCATTACCTTGTAAGCCAGGTCCTAAACCACAAGAGCCAGACACTGATAATTTCACATCAATTAGAAGCTCTTTCAATGGTTATCAGATTCCAACCACATGGGAATATCAACCACCAAAAAAGGACCAAAAATCTCTTCATCCTTACTATAAAAAATGTCTTGACATTTTAGAAAAGGAGGCAAGAGAACAAACCAAAAAACAAGAATGGAAACCCAAGCTGGTCCAACCATCCAGATGTTCGGATCAGGAAATTCTCTTCCCTGTTCAAACTGTTGATGAATGTTTGATGTTTAAGGAAGAAGAATTCCCTCCTCTAGAATCATTTGTTAAAAATGGCTCTAAGCATACCCCTAAAATCCAAAATGCTGCTCCTATAGTTTTACCTACAGGAGAAACAGTAGGTCCCAGTCCTGCTGAGGAAGTTCTTAATTGGCATACAGAGAACTCTTTGGTCCAAAATGTTGCGCTTACTTCTATTCACAAGAATGTTACAGAGGTAAGTAGGAAAATTGATCATATGGGTACAGCTGTTAAAACCCAGAATTCTCAGGTATCACATATGATAGATGTTCTTGAAAGAAGACCTGAAGGGCTCAAGTATGAAATACCATCCAATTCATCTTCTTTAGCCAATTTTGTTTTGAATAAAGAAAAGAAAACTCAATTTATTCAAAACCAACTTGCTACCTAACTCAAAATAATGGGAGAGGTTCCCAAATTTGATATCGGACCAACTGAACCAACTCCGAAGGTAAGTCTAGGCTTTGGTGCTACACCCATCAGAAACTGGCCAACACCTTTTTTATTTTGGAGGCGTTACTACTCCTAATCCTTCAGTATTTTTTCCTGACCAACCACAGCAAGCTTCTAAACCTTTTGATATTGCACAGGTTTTGCGGGACTATAGCAAAAAATAAACAAAAACAAAAGGATGAAGAAAAAGCTAAAAGAAAAGCTGAAGCAGAGGAAAAAAGAGCTGAAGAAGAGAGAAAAAGAAAAGCAAAACAAGTAGCACGAGAACCTGATTCTTCATTAATGTATTCTGTACATACTAATCCTATTTTCTCTCTTGAACAGGAAAGGAAAGCAAATGAAGCTATGTGACGCCCCCGCTTGTCCCAAGGACGAACCCTAGGGTATCGGCGGGATGCCTGCCTAGCTCGCGCTAGGACTCGAAATTTCAAAACTAGATAAACCAAAAACGTACTATTCACAATATAGCCAACTCCAAAAGAGTTCTATTTACATCCCCAAAAGCAGCTAGTCAAACCACTATATTATATTATGATAACAACCAGCAGAAAGTAGACCCTAAGGAGGGTCCTTATACAAATCACCAAAACAAAAATAACCATCTTAATTGTCCAACTATTACAAGCAAACCTAACTATACTAGTGAATGTGCCAAGGAATTCCCCGTGTCGTCCCCTGCTAAGGAAAACAAAGGAAACGGGGTAAGCTATGTGCTTAGTAAGTAAACAGGGGTAAAAATCATAAATTGCACATTTAGATAACCAACTATTTCACAAAATGTCAAGTCAAGTGCAAAAGTAACAATACAAATGAAGGATACAGGTTGGCTCCAAAGCCAAGTCGTTTGCCATGCGTGACCTCCTGCCGACACTCCGTCGACCACAAATAAGGTCCGTAGAACTCCACTTGTACTCCCACCTAACACCCTATCACCCTCACTGGCCAATCACCTCACAAAGTTGCTCGAGCGAACGAAATTGAGCTTGGTTCACAAGCTCGGTTCACAAACTTGGTTCACAGTCTTGGTGAACCGGATTCACAAACTTGGTGACCTCAGACTAAGTTGGACTGGTTTCGACCAAGCCCCGGCTGGCTCGAATAGTCTATCTAGGTCGGAAGATCGATCCCGACTCACAAACGTCACCCCGAGCTACAAGCTCAAGGGGTTCAAACCCAAAACTCACAAACATCACCCCGAGCTACAAGCTCAAGGGGGTTCACAAACGTCATCCCGAGCTACAAGCTCAAGGGGTTCAAACCCAAAATAATTAATTTAGACATGTCATGTATAAATATGCATGTAAATTAGGGTTTAGGTCGAGTGCGATAAAGTACACCCTCGCCAAGGTATCCTTTCATTCACCTTAAACACATAAGCAAGTTATATAAAAAACGGGCCGAATACTTACTCAAAGAACCAAGATAGCAAAAGTACGAAAATAGCGTCACGAAGGATAGCTAGTAGTAGGCCCCACCGGCTCCGCCTAGCTCACCACTGTCTGAAATAGAAGATTGCATCACGTTATATCACAAACGGCTACTAACATGCCTTAAACAAACAAAACGGCAAAATTGCCACATGCAAGTGCGGAAACGGCAAATGAAAACGTAAACGGCCGGCAACGGAAACGGCAGATTTGGCACCTAGAACCGTTTTGGTCGAATTCCAGGCTACGATTATCGGATCAAAGTACATGAGGTACCGTTACGAAGCTAAGAAGAAGGGCTACAACTTTCATAAAGGCATCTCAAGCCAGATCTCAATGGAACTAGGACAAAAATGTGCAAAATAGTTCCAGCCATTTCATTTCGGGTTACCAAACAGGCCCTGTTTGAAAGACCATAACTCACGACTCAGAAATCGGAATCAAGAAATTCCAAAGGCCTTAGAAAGATTATTTATAAGGCTATAACTTTTGTGTTTTGACCAAAAGCTGAATCAGTATGGAGCATAGGAAAAAAGAGGTTCAAAGTTCCTGTCAGAACTGTCCAAATTCGAAGGCAGTTTTGACAACTGATCTTGTTTTGGTCATAACTGAAGCTACGGAACTCGGATTTGGATGCACTTTATACTGTTTGGAAGCTAAGACCGAGATGTACATTTCTTATGAAGGGATCAACACCCTGTTCACACGTTATCAAGATGAACAGAGTATGGTCAGAAGCAAAATTCAAACACGTAACACAATCCAGTGTTCAAATCAGGAGTGAGTGTTTTGGCTATAACTCGGGCTACATTGATCCGTTTGACCTGAAAGTTTGCAGAAACATTAAGGACTTAAGAAGCTACAACTTTCATGTTTTGGGAAACTTCTGAATCAGCACGAAACATAAAGAAAAATAGAGCTCAAGTTCAGATTTGTGGACTGCCCTGTTTCCAGTTTTGCCGGTTTCGTGCGCCGCAACCGCACAGTCCGTTTCTATGGTTCTCATACAAACTTTCTAGCCAAACTCATACCAAATAAACACACATAAACCCCCTCCTATTTGCCCTACAAAAAAACCAAAATTCCTTTCCCAATTAATCCCAAACTTAACAAACACTAACCTTAGTCTACGCACTAATCTTGCTAACTCCAACTAACTTCAACATCTTAACCAACTAAACCCTAGTCATCCAAACCCTAACTCAACCAAAATACCTTCCTATTAAACTAGGGTTTCTTGGTCAAATCTGATTTTGCTAAAATCTAACCATACAAGAACAATTAATACATCACAAAGTCCATTTACAAGCCAACAACCAACCAAATCAACTTAATGAACCAAGGAGCAAAAACCCTAACCTTTCATAGCCTTAACCGAAATTTGGCAGCAAGAAACCACTACAATAAACCATTAAACTACACAATAATCACCACATAAACCATACAAATTCATAATTACAACAAAACCATCACTTCACATGGTTTCAAGACTTAATCACAAGAGTTAACTTTCAAATCAAATGATTTACCTTCAATCCAACCTTGTTGATGATTAAACCACAACAATCAAGTAGCAAAAATGTTGTCTTAAACTCCAAGACCAAGATGGAAGCTAGAAGAAATTGAACTTGGAAGAACTTTCCCTTTCTCTCTTGCTCTCTCTCTCTCTCGGCCTCTCACTCTCTCTTTCTCTTTAGTTTATTTTGTTTTGTTTCTAATGCATAAGAAGATGATACATATAAGTCAAAGCCATGGAGGATATTTTCCATCCTAACCAATCACATAAAAGTTCCTCAATTGCCCTTTTAACCCCTTGCACTCCAACTTTGCATTAAATCAACTCTAGCCCTTAAACATTTATTTTCTCTTTCTTACTCCTTTTCCCCTCAAACATTTATAATCTTTCAATTAACTCCATAGGTTACTAACTTAATCTAATCCAAAACACTTGACCACACTTAATTACTTTACTAATCACCCTCCTACATTAATCACCTATACTTAAACATACTTTATCCCACATAAAAGCAATTAAACAATAACTTTTTTGTCAAGGGCAAAATTAGGGTTTAAACCCAACTTAAAACTTCTAATAAATCATAACACTAGAGGTTTTACTCATTTAGGGTTTCTAACCTTCTTAAACTTATTTAACATATATAAAATGGATCAAATCCTATACTTACCCACACTAAAACACACACTAGTATAACTAACTTTAACCACCACTCGAACTTATGATTAATACAAAAACTAGGGTTTCAATTCGAACCCCAACTCAGGGTTTTCTACTTAACCCTAAAACCCCAAATTTTACCGCACAAATAATGAATATCACCTAATATCATACTTAAGAACTGACCGGGGTCTCACAAGCTACCAAAATCTATGCCAATCCTCTTTCATCCATGATGAAAGATCTTCATGATGATTCCATTCCATACATCTCAACATATTCACAAGTTTCTGATAATGACTCTATAAGTCAAGTATCAGAAGAACAAGAAAAATCTTCCTCTGAAGAATGTTCTCTATCTAATGAATCCTTTTCTGATAGCTCTGCTGAAGAAACTGATAGCTCTGCTGAAGGGAAAAAGATTGAAGAAGAAGAAGTTCCTGAAATTAATATGGCAGAAGAACCTGAAGTTGTACACCCTGAGGTAGAAGGAGAAACTTCAGAACCATTCAGGCCACAAAAAACAGATTTTCCAAAGGCCAAGGGAGTACAAATTTTTACAATTGATAATATTCCTTCTGAGCAATGGGAGGCAAAATTCCAAGAATTTCATGCTTGGATGATTGTCCAGAATTTAACTGAAGAATCTCATTTTGAAATCTTATCCGTATTTACTGCTCATTTTTCAGGAATTCTCAAAGACTGGTGGACAAGTCTAGGAGATCGGGACAAGATGTATTTCTTGACCCTTCAAGATTTCTCTGAAAACATTAATATACTTCATTCAATGTTTGTTGGAGATGTCAAAGAATGCAAGGGGACAAAGTGAAAGGAATTCTTTCAAATGAAATGCTTATCTTATGATCGAAAAGATCTAAATAAGCATTTCAAAAAATGACAAAATTGTTTTTGCTCTTGGTCTAGATATAAATCTCAAACAGGCTTTTATCAGTTCACTTCCAAAGTCTCTTGCAGATGGGGCAGAAATGTATATCCATAACAAATATGGATCTATTCTTAATCTATCTACAGGACAAATTAAGCAAGCAGTCCTCTTATCTCTTGATGATCTATGCAACAAGAGGAAAGTTATTCGTGGATATCTTAAAGGAGATGTTTAGATCAAGCCTGCAAGAAGCCTGAATTGATAACTAAAGGAAAACGTCAAGCATGTGTTCCTTTCAAGAAAAGATGGAAATTCAAAAGATTCAAAAGTTTCAGCAAAAGATATAAAGGATTTCCTAAAAGATCTTTCAGGAAGAAATGGAGATATTTCAGAAGGAAAGGCAAGCAGTTCCCGGGGGAAAAAAGGAAACAGATGTTTTAAATGTGGAAAGCCAGGACATTTTGCAAAAAATTGTCCTCAAAACCAAAAGTGAGTACATCTTATTTCAGAAATTCAAAATGAACTTTATTTTCATATTTCTAATTTAGAATCTGAATTTTCTGAACAAGAAGAAGCAACTGACTCAACTCTTTTGGCTTTATAGGTCCCTGATGAAATTTTTACTGTCACTCTAGTAAAAATTGACAAGAAAACTTATCCTCAAGCCTTAGTTCATATATTATTGGATAAGTATTCTAAACCTATTCTTTTTGATTCTCGTGCTTCTCTTTCAATAATGGAAAAAGATGTTTTACTAGATCAATATTGGACTCTATATGTTCATGAGTTTAGAGGAGCTGATGGGAATCTTTTCTATACTGAATTTATAACTAAAACTCCTATTACCCTTAAACTTCTTCCAGATTATTGTGTGAGTTCAAAATTCCTTGGTGCAACCTTTGTTACTTAGGATCTTTTACTTGGATTTGATGTTTATCGCGAAGATAAATATCTTGCTACAGGAAAAGGGATAAAATCAAAAAAATATTTCAAACCCTACATTGATATCCCAAAACTGTATTTAATTGAAGAAGAACAAGTTCTTTTGATAGAAGCTCAACTCAAAGAATTCCAAGAAAAAATGATCAAGGAATCATGTGCTTCTAATCATCAAGAATTTCTTCAAAAATGTGATCACCCTCTTTGGGAAAATTCTGATTTTTATATCCAACTTCCTTTTAAAAAGAATGTGGATATAAATCCTATAAAAGCTAGTCATTCAGGAATGAATCCTGAAGATACTAAGCTTGCAGAACAAGAATGTGAAGAACTTCTAAAGTTCGGTCTGATCGAACTTTCTGAGTCTCAATGGGCATGTCAAGCATTCTATGTCAACAAGAGATCTGAACAGGTAAGAGGTAAGATGAGATTGGTAATTAATTACCAACCTCTTAATATCTTTCTTCTTGATGACAAATTCCCCATTCCCAACAGATTTACTCTTTTTGCCCAGATTTCCAAATCAAAATGGTTTTCCAAATTTGATTTAAAATCTGGGTTCTGGCAATTGGGAATCCATCCTGATGATAAGCATAAAACTGGCTTTTGCATCCCAAATCATCATTTTCAATGGAAGGTTATGCTTTTTGGTCTCAAAATGGCACCTTCACTTTTCCAAAAAGACACGATCAAGATTTTTCAACCTATCTTACATTCAGCCCTGATTTATATTGATGACATTCTTCTTTTCAGTAATTCATGGGAAGAACATTTCCAATTATTTAATACTTTCCATAACATTGTTAAACAATATGGAATTATGATTTCTGAAAAGAAAATGATTTTGGCAAAACAAGAAATTTCATTTCTTGGAATGAAAATTTCCAATGGTACTTGTACACCTGAGCAACATGTTGGACAATCTATTAAAGATTTTCCTAAAGAAAATTTGACAAAAACACAGGTACAACAATTTCTTGGAATTGTTAACTATGTGCGGGAATTTATTCCCAAAGCAGCACAACATATTAGTCCTTTGACTAAAATGCTCAAAAAGACTCCACCTTCATGGGGATCTTCTCAGACCCAAGCAATCCAAAAGGTCAAACAAGAACCGGTAGATCTTCCTACCCTACACATTCCAACTGAGGGAAAGAAGATATTACAGACTGATGCTAGTGACAAATATTGGGGAGCTGTACTTCTTGAAGAAGACAAACAAGGAACCAGACATTGTTGTGGATTCGCAAGTGGAAAGTTCAAAGTCAATGAACAACATTATCATTCCACATTCAAGGAGATTCTTGCAGTAAGAAATGGAATTAAAAACTTTTCTTTCTTTCTTATATCTCATCATTTTTTGGTTGAAATGGATATGGGATCATTTCCTAAAATGCTGCATTTCAAACAAAAAAGCATCCCTCACCCACAACTCCTTAGATGGTCAGCATGGTTCTCACAATATTCCTTTGATGTTAAACACATTAAGGGACAGAAAAATATTGTTGCTGATTTCTTTTCCAGAAAAGAACCCATATCTCAACAAGTCTCATCCTGTTTAATGTTTACAACAGTTCAACCAGTACCTCTTGATATCTATGAAATACCATACCCTTGGGAAAAAGAAAATATTGAAAGAATCTGAAATAATTATGAACTAGAACTTTTTGGTTCATATGGTGGTTCGATTTTAAGTCCCTTTGGTACAAATCCTGAATATCCTCTCTGTCAAATATTCATAGCCAATCCCACTGATTTTCCAAAAGAATTATTATGGTATTTCTGGTGTATGTGTCACCAATATCATATTCTTATGGAATTTCAAAACCCTTTCTTTAACAGACCATTAGCCCATAATCTTCAAATATTTTTACAATGGTTTAAACCATTAACATATTGGTCTGGACTATTCTCAACAAATTCCAATCGTACTCTTTTTCCATTTTCATAGACCCTGTCATCTCATCAACTCCTCAATTCAGTCCCTTCCAAGTGCAGTAATTTATAAGGAATTGTCTCATACTATTTTAAACCAAGATGATGAATATAAGGAAGCTCAAAGAAACATATTCCAGGAAAACAGATGCATTCCTCCAGAAATTTGGCCTGGACCTTATGATCATGAAATTTCCAAAATAGCCATCCATATTGGACAAAACTCCAACAGGCTAAAAAGAAATGGTCAGAAATGATGAATTCTTCTGTTATGCAAGATTCTCAAGACCCTTATGATACAGAAAATTCAAAACAGAAGTCAAAAGCAGGACCATCCTTATCTTCTTACAAGTCACGTTCTGAATGGAAAAGACAGCTCAACAAGAAAAAGAATAAAAGGTTTGACAAAAAAAAAAGAAAAAGAATAAAAGGAATCATGAGAATTGGATTGAATAAATGAATATCACAGATCCGGATTCCACTCCATCAGATACTCCAGATGAAGATCACATAATGAGCTTTATTGATGAAGACCCGTAAAGAATTGTCGGACATTCTTGTCAGCAATTTTTGTGACTCCCCCACTTCTCCCAGGGGCGGATCCAAGGGTATCGGCGGGATGCCTACTCAACTCTTGCCAGGACTCGGTATAATCCATAATTCAAAATTAGGAATACTTCAAATAACTTCAATATATATATTTAAAGTACTCCAAAACACTTCATACTTACAATTAGTCAGCTCTCAAGCTTAATACAACCCAAAAGAATATTTACTACAGCCATCTACTGTAATACAACTTAAAGTATTCCCCAAAAGAAAACAATCTAGCACTATTCACGAGCACTTTGTCTCGAACCCTGTTAAGAAAAACAAAAACGTGGAATGAGTTACACAGCCCAGTGAGGTTCCAAGACACTCTAGCAGTTCTAATAAATCAAGTAATTTGAGCATACCCAATGTATTATTTAAGGTTGCATATTGGCACAATAACATGAGATAGTTATCATTGTACGAGTAATTTGAGCATATCACAGGTATGGCTTAGGGTCGCACGTTGGCACATTAGCATGAAACAGTTATCATTATGTAAAATAAACACATATTGAAGGATACGGTGTTCAAGTGAAACCATTTCGGTCAACTGCACCTTATAACTTCAGAATCCCCTCGATTTATCTGGCCATCACCTTATCCCTCTAGTGGTAGTACTCGAGTATACCGAAACGGTGTCCCAGGGTTCCAACCTACCCGACCGAGTCCAGTCCTGGCTCGAGTAGGTCAGTAACCAAGGGCAAGGCCCAGTTCATCTTAGAGCTTACAGCATGCACAAGTAATCAAGTAAATCGATAAACGGTAAAAATTTATCATTTTAATAGGTCGAGTGAGATGAAGTACACACTCGACATAAAACTGTGAAAAAGTTCATGTGAACACATAATTTATGGTAATCACATAATCAAGTAGTCAAGTAATCAAGTAAGCAGGTAATCAAGTAAATTGGTAAATAGTGAACGGTAAACGGTAAACGGTAAATAATCTCGATTAACGATAAGATTTATCATTTTAGTAGGTCGAGTGAGATAAAGTACACTCTCGCCTTAAAACAGTGGAAAAGCTCATAGGCGCAATTATCGGTAACACTTAACAGTTAAACACATAATGACCATGGAGTAAACATGTCATAAAACTATTCAAGTAACGTACTCCTACATGGAACACTCACCAATTCGAAACAAGTGAGTAAGTGCTCAAACAAGTGTTTGGGCGTCCACTTCGAGTTCCTCTTGAAGGTCCCCTTGAGCGCCTGAGCAAATAACAATCAACTATTACACACTATCGCTTAAAACCCCTACTTATCGAGAAAGATTGCACCCGTGTACAATCCAAGAAACTATCACAAAAATGAGCCTCAATTACTCGTAAATCGAGATTCAAAGGTGGGGTTTAAAACTCAAGTAAAAATCTGATTTTTATCTTTAAAATCATTGGATGGAAACAAGTAGGTATGAAACCATGTAAATAAATTTCCAGACGAATGATCGAAGTCGAAAGTGAAGATGCCACGTCACAATCCGGCCAAGAACTGGCTCGAAATCCGGCCGGATTTCCGGTCGGATTCGAGGCAGTGAAGAAACCCAATTTTTTTCAAATCTCACCATCAATCTGGCCAACTATCCGGCCAAGAACTGGCAGGATATATGGCCGGATTCTATGAAATTATTCCCACGCGGATTCTTTTCAAAATGGCCAAAATTTATCAAGTTTAGGGTATTTTTTGGAAATTCATAACTCACTCTCTGAAAGTCCAAAATTGAAAAATTTGGTACCATTGGAAACTACTTCCAAAGTACTAAAAGTTCCAAGAAAACACTTTTCCATGATTCCAATTGGAAGACATTCAAATTTTGGGTCCAAGATGTTGTCTTGGAATACCAAGACAGATTTGGGTTGATTTTCGGCAAAGTTTGGAAATTCGGTAAAATTCACACAATGTGAAATAGCCTCTGAAATTTGGAACTCAATTAGAGTTACAATCAAAGTTTAAAACACAACAAGCAGAACAAGATTCGGAGTTTTGAGCACCAAGATTTAGCGGCTCAAAGTTGCTGAAAAAGTGAGACTGTTAGGCTAATTTCCAGGTTTAAATCACGAACTTTGGGACTTTGGTTGGGTATCGAAATGGACTCGGAATGGCACCAAATTTGGTAGTATTACAATACCATGTAAGGGCTATTCCTCTCTCAATTTTCATAGAAAAATCCATTCGGGAAGTGGGTTAACAAAGTCACTAAATTTCCAATTTTCCAAGGCAAAGCTGCCTTGTACTTCCATTCCCTTTTTTTGAAAAAAAAACATTTGGCCAACGAATCTTTTCAAACATGGTCCATTTATGAAGACTAATGTCTAAGAAATATCCAAGATACATTTGATAGGTGATTAACACCAAGAATTTCAAGATCACAAGTCCCAATTCAAAAAGAGTCATTCAACTAGCCAAAAAGAGCGTTTTTCATCACTGAGTCAGTTTTGAAATTCAGCCACAAATCACTCAATTCAACTTGGAATTAAGCATGGTTGGTGGCATTGAAAACTACATTCATAAGGATACAATTTCTCAGAAGGAATGTTTTTAAAATTCCGTCCACAACTAACTCATAATTGAGCATCAAGTCGCAGCTCAAAACAGGGCTTCTAGTACAGACGAGAAACAGAATAGGCAACTTTACAAGGTTGGTACGACTCACTCAGGTGGAATCAAGGCATGCATTTTATACCGTTGGAAAACTGGAAGTGTTTAGTTTGTAATGCCACAAACGGTACTTGATTTCGCCGTCGGATCAAAGAGTTATAGCTGTTTGGAAATCACTGCCAGAGCAGTACGTAACACAATTCCAGTTTTGCTACATTTTCGAAATCTCAACTTTTGGCCAACCAAATTGGATGATCTTTGGTGGAGACATTTCACACAACCCACACAACATATTTACATTAAAAACAAGTCAATTGGACCACAAAAAAGTGCACCAAAGAGCACGGCAATGGCAGGGGCAGAAACGGTAAAAAATTTCCTTTTCACTTCCTTTGAGCTATCTTTCACAACACCACTTATTTTCACTAGATTAAGCACTAATCCAATATAAATAACATCAAATCTCATCAAATCACTTCATCAAGCCATTGTGGGATTTCATAGAGCCCACTCACAAGATTTTCAATAATATAAAGCTACCCATATGAATCTATGAGCTCACAAGTGCAATACAACTTCCATAAACTAAGATTCAAAAGGTTGATCGTTGATTACCTTCTTAGATGACTAAAACAGAAAATTTTGGTCACTTTAAGCTCAAGAAAAACCGTGAGATGAAGCTCCTTTCCTAGCTTAGCTTGATCACCAAGTGATTTTCAAGTTGTGTGTGAATTTTGAGATGATTTGGTGAAGAAATGAAGCAAGAATTGATGGAGATTTTGGGTTGTCATCTTCCTCTTTCTGGTTGGCTGTTAGAGAGAGAGAAAGAATATTGTTTGCTGATGAGAAAGCTTCTTGAGGAAGCTTAAGTGTGTGGCAAAAAATGTTCCAAAAGTCAACCGTTCAATAGTACGCGTTCGCGCGCGTTTCGTGCCCGATTCCTCCCTGGTTTGTTTCACTAGTGCACTAAATCTCTAATGCACTTCCACTCATATTATTATTATTCACTCTTGATGGTCTAAAGTCTCTCAATTAATCGCGCGCGCGAAAACGCGTACCTCCGATTTGTGCGCGATAAAGTGGAATTTCCAAGAAATTCTTATAACGATAGTATAACTAACTAACACTTGAGTACTTAAACATAAAAATACCTATTTCAAGACTAATGTACAAGTCTCCAATTTTCCAAACTTATTGTATTCTTGAATCGATTATTGTCTCCAAACGCGCATCCACTATTCACTCTAAACGAGCATTTAGAAATAAATTTTCGAATCAAGGCACTTTTAAAATATTTGTAGGTCATATTTCCATGTAATTAAGTATAAAGAGGTTGGAATAAAATATTCAGAGAAAACGGGTGAGTAAATAATTAATTAAGCCAGTAAAATAAAATAAAATAAGAAAAATTCGGGTCCTCACAACCTTCCCTCCTTAAAAAGAATTTTGTCCTCGAAATTCATACCTTTTGTAATCTTATATAACCCTGAACATTGTTGTGTGATCCTTTCATATGTTCTTGCAGATGCCACTGGTTGATTTCTTCTTCCACTGACTTGTCGAGGAATAGTTCCATTTCCTTGTTGAGTAGTAGTTTCTCGTGGATACCTGTTTGGACAGTCGTGAACTTTATGGTTGGTGCTCCCACATCCCATGCACTTTCACCCCTTTAGCCAACAGTTTTCTTCGGTATGATTCGTCCTTCCACAATATCCACAAGTCGGACGAGGCGGTGTGACTTGACTTGCTTGCGAGGTTTCCTTTAATCGTATCTGTCCTACTGGAGCTCCTCGTGACATAGTTCCTTTTGGTTCCTTTATCATGAGTGGTGAAGGAAGTGATAGTCTCACTCCATCCACTTCTTTTCTAACTTTGGGTGGTGGTCCAATTTCTCTTAGTGTACCATTAGATACATCTCTTTTCTTCGCTTGAAAAGCTCTCAGTTAGGATTTTGTGTTCTCTACCCTTTGCGCTTTCTCAAGAGCATCACTAAATGTTTCAATCTGTGCTGCGACAAGGGCATCTTGGATTTCTAAATTTAATCCTTGGATAAACCGTCTTATTCTCTTCCGTTCCGTAGCCACCTGTGACGGCCCCACCTCCCCCTAAGGCGAACCAGAGGGTTCGGCGGGCCGCCTGCCCAGCTCTCGCCGGGACTCAGTCGTTCACTACATTCCTCAAACAGATTACAAGATAAAACTCAAATATTACATTATAAATCTCCAATATACATCAAATTCTCCAAAAATTACATGTCATAAGCGAAGCGGAAACAATTCTCAACTATACATAAAATGATTTCCAAATCCAAATTATACAAAACATAGGCCATCCAGTCACGTGCACAAGTACTACAAGTCCTTCCTTCGCCTTGAGCCCTGTGGAGGGGAATAAAATATTTTTGGGGTGAGCTAGAAGCTCAGCGAGTAACCAGTAAAATCATTAAACAAATATATTTCACAATGTTGCATTTCGATCATTTCGATGATGTCATGATTCAGAGATCAAATGTTCGTTTAGTGCTCTCGTGAGCCAGGGAAATCATAGCACTTGAACACCCAACGCTCAAATAGATCATTTAACATTAACATTAACATTAAGAGGGAGCCCCTTCTTGAGCTCCAGATAAACATGAACATGAACCATAAACAGAGTGGAGACGTTGGTGTCCAGCACAAGACTTTCCCAGAACTCATTGAAGCCAAATCAAGTCATGAACTCACATGCAAGCACGCATGATATGCAATCGAGTACATAATGCAAGAAACATTTCAGAAGAAGCTTTAACAATAGTTTGGGGTCACTCACCTCCATGGCTCAGGAACCATCCATCATATATCATTGCCTTGCTCAAATCCAAGTCTTAGTTCACAAACTCAATGCAAACAAGTCCTTTCAAAGTTCGGACAGCACTTCCCCTTGTCTTTCTTTACTTTTCCAGCCATCAAGGCTTCATTATTTTTCTCATTCAAACCCAAAGGTACACACCCAACAATAAGTTCATTCAATATCCATTTAGCAACCTCCCAGCAGTACAAGTACAAGTCAAGCAAGGGAAAAGTCCGGAAATGAAAGTTAAGCTCAAAACCAGAAAAATAGGTTTTGACATCATTTTGCAGTAATGGCATGAAAGGCACTAAGATTATCGGATGAAGGTCCAGGACCCACCATTTCAAATCTAAGATATAGGGCTACAATATTACAGAAGGTCACTCAGCCCAGTTTCGAGTGTAACCAGGTCAAAAATGCAATATACTGCGCCAGAACCGCAAAAACAGGTTCACAAATCGCATTCTGGTGCAAACATCATAAATCAGGCTACCTAAGTCCAAATCCAGTAATTCCAAAGCCATCCGAAAGCTAAGAAACAGGGATAAAATTCATAAGAAGACCTCAACAACCAATTCCGAAGAATTCTCAACCACAATAACCCATTACAGAAGAAATTCTCAAATTCGAGTGGAAACAGGGCAGCAAGGGTAATTCCCTCTTTTCACACGCTACGCTGCTCCGATTGACCTGAAATTTGGAGACACCTCTGAAATCTCATTCCCTACAACTTTCATGTTTTAATCCAAGGCCAATTCGGCCTCTAACTAGGAGCTATAAATTCGGGCAGAATGTTCCTTCACAAAACCTAATTTTCTGAAATTTCTTCCAAAACAGAAATTGGTTGCAATTAACCACTTTTTCCACCTCATAGAGTCCTTAAACATAATTTCCAATCATCATATATAGCCACACAATCATGTTCATATTAAAACAGAAAAATCCCCAAAAATTATAAAACTTCATCAAGTCAACCACAACTCCAGATATAATCCATCAAACCATCTCTTTAGCCATCACAAGTCACTAATTTAGCATAATCAAGAACAAAGAAAGGATTGCTAGACATGAACCTTGAAATATCAAGAAAGTTGAAGGCTTCGTCGTTTGCCTTCTCTAATCACTCCACCACTACCTTCAATCTTCCTAAACAAGTGACTTTTGTGGAGGAATTTGAAAGTTTAACGGTTGATTCACAAGATTGAGCAAGAAATTGAAGTAGACAAGAAAGGCTTCTCTTGTATTTTTGCTCCAAGAGGTTCGGCCAAGACAAGTTTAAAATGGAGAGAAATTGGTCAATTTTTGAGGTTTAGTAAAGGTGATGCAAATTAGTCAAAGTCCAACTTTGAATAAGAAGGTGGCACATGTCACCTTTTGGTTTTAAAACTTATCTTTTTGTCTCTCCAATACAAATATCTTAACACCTTGTAAAATAATGTCACTTCATACAAAATCCCAACAAGTTGTCAAAAATATAATGCATTTACCGCACTAGCGGGTCCCACGTCCAAAATACGCTCTTAATTTCTCAAAAACTAACCGATACTAGAAAAATCATTTTAAAACTATCTTTGCTCATAAACTTTATCTGGGGAATTTTTCAAATAAAGAAAATGTAGAAAAGGCGGGCGATTAAATAAAATAAACCCTAGAAAATTAGAAAATTTCCGGGTTCTCACACTCATTCTTTCGGGGCGTCGCAAACTCCCCTCCTTAAAAGAATGTCGTCCTCGACATTCCATCTTGTACCAATCGAGTCGAGACATCCCGCAAGAATCACTAATATTTCTGACCAAACCCACAGTCCGGCATCCTAAACTTCAAGCCTAGGATACACTACAAGAATCTGAAGCCCAGGCTCTGATACCAACTGTGACGGCCCCACCTCCGCCTAAGGCGAACCAGAGGGTTCGGCGGGCCGCCTGCCCAACTCTCGCCGGGACTCCGTCGTTCACTACATTCCTCAAACAGATTACAAGATAAAACTCAAATATTACATTATAAATCTCCAATATACATCAAATTCTCCAAAAATTACATGTCATAAGCGAAGCGGAAACAATTCTCAACTATACATAAAATGATTTCCAAATCCAAATTATACAAAACATAGGCCATCCAGTCACGTGCACAAGTACTACAAGTCCTTCCTTCGCCTTGAGCCCTGTGGAGAGGAATAAAATATTTTTGGGGTGAGCTAGAAGCTCAGCGAGTAACCAGTAAAATCATTAAACAAATATATTTCACAATGTTGCATTTCGATCATTTCGATGATGTCATGATTCAGAGATCAAATGTTCGTTTAGAGCTCTCGTGAGCCATGGAAATCATAGCACTTGAACACCCAACGCTCAAATAGATCATTTAACATTTACATTAACATTAAGAGGGAGCCCCGTTTTGAGCTCCAGATAAACATGAACATGAACCATAAACAGAGTGGAGACGTTGGTGTCCAGCACAAGACTTTCCCAGAACTCATTGAAGCCAAATCAAGTCATGAACTCACATGCAAGCACGCATGATATGCAATCGAGTACATAATGCAAGAAACATTTCAGAAGAAGCTTTAACAATAGTTTGGGGTCACTCACCTCCATGGCTCAGGAACCATCCATCATATATCATTGCCTTGCTCAAATCCAAGTCTTAGTTCACAAACTCAATGCAAACAAGTCCTTTCAAAGTTCGGACAGCACTTCCCCTTGTCTTTCTTTACTTTTCCAGCCATCAAGGCTTCATTATTTTTCTCATTCAAACCCAAAGGTACACACCCAACAATAAGTTCATTCAATATCCATTTAGCAACCTCCCAGCAGTACAAGTACAAGTCAAGCAAGGGAAAAGTCCGGAAATGAAAGTTAAGCTCAAAACCAGAAAAATAGGTTTTGACATCATTTTGCAGTAATGGCATGAAAGGCACTAAGATTATCGGATGAAGGTCCAGGACCCACCATTTCAAATCTAAGATATAGGGCTACAATATTACAGAAGGTCACTCAGCCCAGTTTCGAGTGTAACCAGGTCAAAAATGCAATATACTGCGCCAGAACCGCAAAAACAGGTTCACAAATCGCATTCTGGTGCAAACATCATAAATCAGGCTACCTAAGTCCAAATCCAGTAATTCCAAAGCCATCCGAAAGCTAAGAAACAGGGATAAAATTCATAAGAAGACCTCAACAACCAATTCCGAAGAATTCTCAACCACAATAACCCATTACAGAAGAAATTCTCAAATTCGAGTGGAAACAGGGCAGCAAGGGTAATTCCCTCTTTTCACACGCTACGCTGCTCCGATTGACCTGAAATTTGGAGACACCTCTGAAATCTCATTCCCTACAACTTTCATGTTTTAATCCAAGGCCAATTCGGCCTCTAACTAGGAGCTATAAATTCGGGCAGAATGTTCCTTCACAAAACCTAATTTTCTGAAATTTCTTCCAAAACAGAAATTGGTTGCAATTAACCACTTTTTCCACCTCATAGAGTCCTTAAACATCATTTCCAATCATCATATATAGCCACACAATCATGTTCATATTAAAACAGAAAAATCCCCAAAAATTATAAAACTTCATCAAGTCAACCACAACTCCAGATATAATCCATCAAACCATCTCTTTAGCCATCACAAGTCACTAATTTAGCATAATCAAGAACAAAGAAAGGATTGCTAGACATGAACCTTGAAATATCAAGAAAGTTGAAGGCTTCGTCGTTTGCCTTCTCTAATCACTCCACCACTACCTTCAATCTTCCTAAACAAGTGACTTTTGTGGAGGAATTTGAAAGTTTAACGGTTGATTCACAAGATTGAGCAAGAAATTGAAGTAGACAAGAAAGGCTTCTCTTGTATTTTTGCTCCAAGAGGTTCGGCCAAGACAAGTTTAAAATGGAGAGAAATTGGTCAATTTTTGAGGTTTAGTAAAGGTGATGCAAATTAGTCAAAGTCCAACTTTGAATAAGAAGGTGGCACATGTCACCTTTTGGTTTTAAAACTTATCTTTTTGTCTCTCCAATACAAATATCTTAACACCTTGTAAAATAATGTCACTTCATACAAAATCCCAACAAGTTGTCAAAAATATAATGCATTTACCGCACTAGCGGGTCCCACGTCCAAAATACGCTCTTAATTTCTCAAAAACTAACCGATACTAGAAAAATCATTTTAAAACTATCTTTGCTCATAAACTTTATCTGGGGAATTTTTCAAATAAAGAAAATGTAGAAAAGGCGGGCGATTAAATAAAATAAACCCTAGAAAATTAGAAAATTTCCGGGTTCTCACACTCATTCTTTCGGGGCGTCGCAAACTCCCCTCCTTAAAAGAATGTCGTCCTCGACATTCCATCTTGTACCAATCGAGTCGAGACATCCCGCAAGAATCACTAATATTTCTGACCAAACCCACAGTCCGGCATCCTAAACTTCAAGCCTAGGATACACTACAAGAATCTGAAGCCCAGGCTCTGATACCAACTGTGACGGCCCCACCTCCGCCTAAGGCGAACCAGAGGGTTCGGCGGGCCGCCTGCCCAACTCTCGCCGGGACTCCGTCGTTCACTACATTCCTCAAACAGATTACAAGATAAAACTCAAATATTACATTATAAATCTCCAATATACATCAAATTCTCCAAAAATTACATGTCATAAGCGAAGCGGAAACAATTCTCAACTATACATAAAATGATTTCCAAATCCAAATTATACAAAACATAGGCCATCCAGTCACGTGCACAAGTACTACAAGTCCTTCCTTCGCCTTGAGCCCTGTGGAGAGGAATAAAATATTTTTGGGGTGAGCTAGAAGCTCAGCGAGTAACCAGTAAAATCATTAAACAAATATATTTCACAATGTTGCATTTCGATCATTTCGATGATGTCATGATTCAGAGATCAAATGTTCGTTTAGAGCTCTCGTGAGCCATGGAAATCATAGCACTTGAACACCCAACGCTCAAATAGATCATTTAACATTTACATTAACATTAAGAGGGAGCCCCGTTTTGAGCTCCAGATAAACATGAACATGAACCATAAACAGAGTGGAGACGTTGGTGTCCAGCACAAGACTTTCCCAGAACTCATTGAAGCCAAATCAAGTCATGAACTCACATGCAAGCACGCATGATATGCAATCGAGTACATAATGCAAGAAACATTTCAGAAGAAGCTTTAACAATAGTTTGGGGTCACTCACCTCCATGGCTCAGGAACCATCCATCATATATCATTGCCTTGCTCAAATCCAAGTCTTAGTTCACAAACTCAATGCAAACAAGTCCTTTCAAAGTTCGGACAGCACTTCCCCTTGTCTTTCTTTACTTTTCCAGCCATCAAGGCTTCATTATTTTTCTCATTCAAACCCAAAGGTACACACCCAACAATAAGTTCATTCAATATCCATTTAGCCCTCCCAGCAGTACAAGTACAAGCCAAGCAAGGGAAAAGTCCGGAAATGAAAGTTAAGCTCAAAACCAGAAAAATAGGTTTTGACATCATTTTACGGTAATGGCATGAAAGGCACTAAGATTATCGGATGAAGGTCCAGGACCAACCGTTTCGAAGCTAAGATATAGGGCTACAATATTACAGAAGGTCACTCAGCCCAGTTTCGAGTGTAACCAGGTCAAAAATGCAATATACTGCGCCAGAACCGCAAAAACAGGTTCACAAATCGCATTCTGGTGCAAACATCATAAATCAGGCTACCTAAGTCCAAATCCAGTAATTCCAAAGCCATCCGAAAGCTAAGAAACAGGGATAAAATTCATAAGAAGACCTCAACAACCAATTCCGAAGAATTCTCAACCACAATAACCCATTACAGAAGCAATTCTCAAATTCGAGTGGAAACAGGGCAGCAAGGGTAATTCCCTCTTTTCACACGCTACGCTGCTCCGATTGACCTGAAATTTTGGGGACACCTCTGAAATCTCATTCCCTACAACTTTCATGTTTTAAGCCAAGGCCAATTCGGCCTCTAACTAGGAGCTATAAATTCGGGCAGAATGTTCCTTCACAAAACCTAATTTTATCGGATGAAGGTCCAGGACCAACCGTTTCGAAGCTAAGATATAGGGCTACAATATTACAGAAGGTCACTCAGCCCAGTTTCGAGTGTAACCAGGTCAAAAATGCAATATACTGCGCCAGAACCGCAAAAACAGGTTCACAAATCGCATTCTGGTGCAAACATCATAAATCAGGCTACCTAAGTCCAAATCCAGTAATTCCAAAGCCATCCGAAAGCTAAGAAACAGGGATAAAATTCATAAGAAGACCTCAACAACCAATTCCGAAGAATTCTCAACCACAATAACCCATTACAGAAGCAATTCTCAAATTCGAGTGGAAACAGGGCAGCAAGGGTAATTCCCTCTTTTCACACGCTACGCTGCTCCGATTGACCTGAAATTTTGGGGACACCTCTGAAATCTCATTCCCTACAACTTTCATGTTTTAAGCCAAGGCCAATTCGGCCTCTAACTAGGAGCTATAAATTCGGGCAGAATGTTCCTTCACAAAACCTAATTTTCTGAAATTTCTTCCAAAACAGAAATTGGTTGCAATTAACCACTTTTTCCACCTCATAGAGTCCTTAAACATCATTTCCAATCATCATATATAGCCACACAATCATGTTCATGTTAAAACAGAAAAATCCCCAAAAATTATAAAACTTCATCAAGTCAACCACAACTCCAGATATAATCCATCAAACCATCTCTTTAGCCATCACAAGTCACTAATTTAGCATAATCAAGAACAAAGAAAGGATTGCTAGACATGAACCTTGAAATATCAAGAAAGTTGATGGCTTAGTCGTTTGCCTTCTCTAATCACTCCACCACTACCTTCAATCTTCCTAAACAATTGACTTTTGTGGAGGAATTTGAAAGTTTAACGGTTGATTCACAAGATTGAGCAAGAAATTGAAGTAGACAAGAAAGGCTTCTCTTGTATTTTTGCTCCAAGAGGTTCGGCCAAGACAAGTTTAAAATGGAGAGAAATTGGTCAATTTTTGAGGTTTAGTAAAGGTGATGTGTGAGAACCCGTAATTTGCATTTTCTAGGTTTTCGCATTTTTCATGGCTTGTTTTCTGCACTTTCTGTATCCGGAAAATTTTCTAGATAAATTTTATGAGCAATTATAGTTTTTAGATAATTTTTCTAGTATTGGAGAGTTTTTAGAAAATTAAGAATATATATTGGACGTGGGACCCACTAGTGCGAAAAGTTCGGAAAAATTCGGCCAATAAGGTTAAGTTTCGGATACTGTGTAAAATTTATCGGGTGTTAAGAGATAAGTAGAGAGTGAGATTGATTGATGTGAGAGGAAAAAGAAAGATAAGATTGCATTAATGTAGGTGACAAGTGTCACCACTACATTGGTTTTGACTTAAGAGTTACTATTCACTATTTTGACTTTTGACCAAAAATTGGTTAAATATCTCAAAAATGCACAAAAAAATTACCATTTCTTACCTCTTGTTGGCCGAACCTCTTGTGCAAGGAAGGAAGAAGAAACTCTTCAAGTTCTAGCTACTACTTGGTGCAAATCACCCAAAAACATTTGCTTACATCCATTTCTACTCCATAAAAATCTTTCTAGTTGGTGATAGAGGTTGTTTGGTGAAGTTTTCTTGAAGAGCTAGGGTGGTCTACAACTCCTCTTCTCTTATTTCTTAGGTAAGTGATGATTAAACATTCTACTACACTTATTGATGCTTATATGGTGCTTAATGGGACCTAAAGTGATGGATTATGTGACTTGTTTCTTGATTTGAAGTGTTTTGGTGAAGTTTTCAATTTTATGATGAATTTTCTGGTTTCATATGATCTTGATGGTGTGGTTGTTTTTGATGGTTGGTAATAAGGGGCTTTAGCTCTAGTAGGTGCATATGATAGGAAATTGCAATCAATTTTGAATTTGGAAGAATTTCTGGAAAATTAGGGTTCTTGGTTGAACATTCTGTCCGAAATTTTAGGTCATAGATAGAGGCCGAATTGGACTTTTCTCAAAACATGAAAGTTGTAGGTATTGATGAGTTTGAAGTGCCTACAAAGTTTCAGGGAATTTAGAGTAGTGTAGGGTGAGTTATGCCGTTTTTACTGTTGCTGTTCTGGGTGAACAGAATGTGCGAACTGCGCTAGTAATTGTCTATTTTGACTGGCATTGGTTTGGATTTTGAAGTTGGTGTCTTCTGATGAAATGTAGCTGAATGTCTTAGCTAGCTTATGCCTTTGGAATTTCGGCATTTGGACTTGTATAGACTGAGTTGTGTTCATTACAGTTTTGTGTGTTTTGCAAACCTGTTTTGGTAATTCTGGTTTAGTATTTGGCACATTTGACCTAGTTGTGCTAGGATTTGGACTGAGAGGCCTTCTACATTGTTGTAGCCCTGTCTTTTAGCTTCGAGATGGTGGGTCTTACGCCCTCATCCGATAAGCGTAGCGCATTTTGTGCCATTACCGCATACGGAGGCCAAACCTGTTTTTGTTGATTGATCAAATGAGTTATATTTTCTGATTTTCTGGTTTGCTATTATGCTTATATATGTATATGAAACCCTATTGGGGTTGTGATTGGCATGGCTTTATGATTCGTTATCGAGTCTCATTGTACTTGTTTGCATGTTTTAAGGCTTACTCTTATTCCGGTCATTTCCTAGCTAACTTTTGTACTTGTATTGCTTTGAGCCTAGTGAACGGCTTTTGGGAAATGAGATGACTTTTGTGTGAGGTTTTGGGACTGATTTGAGGAAATCATGAAGCCTTAATGGCTGGAAAAGTAAGAAATTTAGGGGAAATGCTGTCCGATTTTCTAGGCCGTTTGGTTCTTTAAGTTGGATTTGCCTTTTGATGGAAATGAAGGGCTTTTGGGTTGTTGACCCTAGGTCTTCATGTTATCTTTTGTTTCCAAGAAAATCATGTTTTTGCACCCTTGCATTAGTATTTTTGGGCAAGGCGTACGACGTGTAGTCGAGCCTCACTTGTGCATTCCGTTTACTCGATTTTGGATATGAAACCTTCAATTGGTTTATTTTGATTATTTTAGGGTTTCTTGGCGATTAAGGCCAATCTGAAGTAAAAACTTTTGAAGGTGAGCCGGTGAGTGTACCACTCCCCTCCATTGCTATTTACCTTGATTTCTGCTCTGCAATCTGTTTATTTGTTCGAGACGAGGGTGTACTTTATCACACTCGTTCTCTAGTCTGTTCATATGCCAATTTACTATGCAAAATTTGAATCTGTTATCTGTGTCTGCATCTGTTCGGATTTCTATGACCTATGAGCTCAATCCTGTGGCTAAGTTATTCGAGTCGGGCCGGCAAGGGCCTGGACGATTAGATAACGAACCACGGTAGTCTGTTCGGGGATTTTGGGTATTGAGACCCTTGATTCCGGGTATACTCGAGTATTACCATTTTGTTCGTTTGAGGTGAGCGGGCCCGGTAAAGGGGTGTTTCGTGGACGGAATTCGGTGATAAGAGGGGTCTACGGACGCATTGGTTCTATATACGTTGACGGAGAGTCAACCGGTTTGGATCAAGTATTGCGCTGGAAATTTGGCTCCTGAGAGCCACCCGTATCCTTCTGATTTGAATCATTGGTTCCTTTGCTTTACATCTGACATGTGTATCTGATTTGTTAAATGTGAAATGCCATGATTTTAATGCTATCTGTTTGGTACCTCATTGAGCGCAAGTTCACCCCTTTCCGTTCCTTTTGTTTTCCTTACAGGAAAATAAACCCTTTTGGTCTGGATTTGACAAATGGCTGCCAAATTGAGCTAGTTGAACATATCTTTTGTATAGCTCATGTATTAAAACCCTAAGTGTACTTTTGGGGCGTTTTCTCTTTTGATTTGGCAAACCGTGTGTATATATTAACTTTTGAAAACTTTTGTATGTCATTTTGATTTGTAAACGCTAAAGTTCAGATGTGAATGTTTGTTGGCTATTTCGGTTGGGTTCTGACGGGTCGGTCACTATTCATGGCCGACTTCGGATTTCATTTTTTTTAAATTTTGGGTTATTTTACCATTTTGACTCGTTTACGCTCGTTCGTAAGTTCCGGATCGCTATAGATAGTTCTAGTCTGCATCGTGAGTCCTGGCGAGAGCTGGGCAGGCAGTCCGCTCACCCCTTTGGTTCGCCTTAGGGGAAAGTGGGGCACATGTCACCTTTTGGTTTTAAAACTTATCTTTTTGTCTCTCCAATACAAATATCTTAACACCTTGTAAAATAATATCACTTAATACAAAATCCCAACAAGTTGTCAAAAATATAATGCATTTACCGCACTAGCGGGTCCCACGTCCAAAATACGCTCTTAATTTCTCAAAAACTAACCGATACTAGAAAAATCATTTTAAAACTATCTTTGCTCATAAACTTTATCTGGGGAATTTTTCAAATAAAGAAAATGTAGAAAAGGCGGGCGATTAAATAAAATAAACCCTAGAAAATTAGAAAATTTCCGAGTTCTCACAGTCATTCTTTCGGGGCTTCGCAAACTCCCCTCCTTAAAAGAATGTCGTCCTCGACATTCCATCTTGTACCAATCGAGTCGAGACATCCCGCAAGAATCACTAATATTTCAGACCAAACCCACAGTCCGGCATCCTAAACTTTAAGCCTAGGATACACTACAAGAATCTGAAGCCTAGGCTCTGATACCAACTGTGACGGCCCCACCTCCCCCTAAGGCGAACCAGAGGGTTCGGCGGGCCGCCTGCCCAACTTTCGCCGGGACTCCGTCGTTCACTACATTCCTCAAACAGATTACAAGATAAAACTCAAATATTACATTATAAATCTCCAATATACATCAAATTCTCCAAAAATTACATGTCATAAGCGAAGCGGAAACAATTCTCAACTATACATAAAATGATTTCCAAATCCAAATTATACAAAACATAGGCCATCCAGTCACGTGCACAAGTACTACAAGTCCTTCCTTCGCCTTGAGCCCTATGGAGGGGAATAAAATATTTTTGGGGTGAGTTAGAAGCTCAGCGAGCAACCAGTAAAATAATTAAACAAATATATTTCACAATGTTGCATTTCGATCATTTCGATGATGTCATGATTCAGAGATCAAATGTTCGTTTAGTGCTTTCGTGAGCCAGGGAAATCATAGCACTTGAACACCCAACGCTCAAATAGATCATTTAACATTAACATTAACATTAAGAGGGAGCCCCTTCTTGAGCTCCAGATAAACATGAACATGAACCATAAACAGAGTGGAGACGTTGGTGTCCAGCACAAGACTTTCCCAGAACTCATTGAAGCCAAATCAAGTCATGAACTCACATGCAAGCACGCATGATATGCAATCGAGTACATAATGCAAGAAACATTTCAGAAGAAGCTTTAACAATAGTTTGGGGTCACTCACCTCCATGGCTCAGGAACCATCCATCATATATCATTGCCTTGCTCAAATCCAAGTCTTAGTTCACAAACTCAATGCAAACAAGTCCTTTCAAAGTTCGGACAGCACTTCCCCTTGTCTTTCTTTACTTTTCCAGCCATCAAGGCTTCATTATTTTTCTTATTCAAACCCAAAGGTACACACCCAACAATAAGTTCATTCAATATCCATTTAGCAACCTCCCGGCAGTACAAGTACAAGTCAAGCAAGGGAAAAGTCCGGAAATGAAAGTTAAGCTCAAAACCAGAAAAACAGGTTTTGACATCATTTTGCGGTAATGGCATGAAAGGCACTAAGATTATCGGATGAAGGTCCAGGACCCACCGTTTCGAAGCTAAGAGATAGGGCTACAATATTACAGAAGGTCACTCAGCCCAGTTTCGAGTGTAACCAGGTCAAAAATGCAATATACTGCGCCAGAACCGCAAAAACAGGTTCACAAATCGCATTCTGGTGCAAACATCATAAATCAGGCTACCTAAGTCCAAATCAAGTAATTCGAAAGCCATCCGAAAGCTAAGAAACAGGGATAAAATTCATAAGAAGACCTCAACATACAATTCCGAAGAATTCTCAACCACAATAACCCATTACAGAAGCAATTCTCAAATTCGAGTGGAAACAGGGCAGCAAGGGTAATTCCCTCTTTTCACACGCTACGCTGCTCCGATTGACCTGAAATTTTGGAGACACCTCTGAAATCTCATTCCCTACAACTTTCATGTTTTAATCCAAGGCCAATTAGGCCTCTAACTAGGAGCTATAAATTCGGGCAGAATGTTCCTTCACAAAACCTAATTTTCTGAAATTTCTTCCAAAACAGAAATTGGTTGCAATTAACCACTTTTTCCACCTCATAGAGTCCTTAAACATCATTTCCAACCATCATATATAGCCACATAATCATGTTCATATTAAAACAGAAAAATCCCCAAAAATTATAAAACTTCATCAAGTCAACCACAACTCCAGATATAATCCATCAAACCATCTCTTTAGCCATCACAAGTCACTAATTTAGCATAATCAAGAACAAAGAAAGGATTGCTAGACATGAACCTTGAAATATCAAGAAAGTTGATGGCTTAGTCCTTTGCCTTCTCTAATCACTCCACCACTACCTTCAATCTTCCTAAACAAGTGACTTTTGTGGAGGAATTTGAAAGTTTAACGGTTGATTCACAAGATTGAGCAAGAAATTGAAGTAGACAAGAAAGGCTTCTCTTGTATTTTTGCTCCAAGAGGTTCGGCCAAGACAAGTTTAAAATGGAGAGAAATTGGTCAATTTTTTAGGTTTAGTAAAGGTAATGCAAATTAGTCAAAGTCCAACTTTGAATAAGAAGGTGGCACATGTCACCTTTTGGTTTTAAAACTTATCTTTTTGTCTCTCCAATACAAATATCTTAACACCTTGTAAAATAATATCACTTAATACAAAATCCCAACAAGTTGTCAAAAATATAATGCATTTACCGCACTAGCGGGTCCCATGTCCAAAATACGCTCTTAATTTCTCAAAAACTAACCGATACTAGAAAAATCATTTTAAAACTATCTTTGCTCATAAACTTTATCTGGGGAATTTTTCAAATAAAGAAAATGTAGAAAAGGCGGGCGATTAAATAAAATAAACCCTAGAAAATTAGAAAATTTCCGGGTTCTCACACTCATTCTTTCGGGGCGTCGCAAACTCCCCTCCTTAAAAGAATGTCGTCCTCGACATTCCATCTTGTACCAATCGAGTCGAGACATCCCGCAAGAATCACTAATATTTCAGACCAAACCCACAGTCCGGCATCCTAAACTTCAAGCCTAGGATACACTACAAGAATCTGAAGCCCAGGCTCTGATACCAACTGTGACGGCCCCACCTCCCCCTAAGGCGAACCAGAGGGTTCGGCGGGCCGCCTGCCCAACTCTTGCCGGGACTCCGTCGTTCACTACATTTCTCAAACAGATTACAAGATAAAACTCAAATATTACAATATAAATCTCCAATATACATCAAATTCTCCAAAAATTACATGTCATAAGCGAAGCGGAAACAATTCTCAACTATACATAAAATGATTTCCAAATCCAAATTATACAAAACATAGGCCATCCAGTCACGTGCACAAGTACTACAAGTCCTTCCTTCGCCTTGAGCCCTGTGGAGGGGAATAAAATATTTTTGGGGTGAGTTAGAAGCTCAGCGAGTAACCAGTAAAATCATTAAACAAATATATTTCACAATGTTGCATTTCGATCATTTCGATGATGTCATGATTCAGAGATCAAATGTTCGTTTAGTGCTCTCGTGAGCCAGGGAAATCATAGCACTTGAACACCCAACGCTCAAATAGATCATTTAACATTAACATTAACATTAAGAGGGAGCCCCTTCTTGAGCTCCAGATAAACATGAATATGAACCATAAACAGAGTGGAGACGT
Source organism: Coffea arabica (assembly GCF_036785885.1). Lineage (NCBI taxonomy): Eukaryota > Viridiplantae > Streptophyta > Magnoliopsida > Gentianales > Rubiaceae > Coffea > Coffea arabica. The sequence goes on along the minus strand of NC_092311.1, from coordinate 21,407,856 downwards.
TGGTGTCCAGCACAAGACTTTCCCAGAACTCATTGAAGCCAAATCAAGTCATGAACTCACATGCAAGCACGCATGATATGCAATCGAGTACATAATGCAAGAAACATTTCAGAAGAAGCTTTAACAATAGTTTGGGGTCACTCACCTCCATGGCTCAGGAACCATCCATCATATATCATTGCCTTGCTCAAATCCAAGTCTTAGTTCACAAACTCAATGCAAACAAGTCCTTTCAAAGTTCGGACAGCACTTCCCCTTGTCTTTCTTTACTTTTCCAGCCATCAAGGCTTCATTATTTTTCTCATTCAAACCCAAAGGTACACACCCAACAATAAGTTCATTCAATATCCATTTAGCAACCTCGCAGCAGTACAAGTACAAGTCAAGCAAGGGAAAAGTCCGGAAATGAAAGTTAAGCTCGAAACCAGAAAAACAGGTTTTGACATCATTTTCCGGTAATGGCATGAAAGGCACTAAGATTATCGGATGAAGGTCCAGGACCCACCGTTTCGAAGCTAAGAGATAGGGCTACAATATTACAGAAGGTCACTCAGCCCAATTTCGAGTGTAACCAGGTCAAAAATGCAATATACTGCGCCAGAACCGCAAAAACAGGTTCACAAATCGCATTCTGGTGCAAACATCATAAATCAGGCTACCTAAGTTCAAATCCAGTAATTCCAAAGCCATCCGAAAGCTAAGAAACAGGGATAAAATTCATAAGAAGACCTCAACAACCAATTCCGAAGAATTCCCAACCACAATAACCCATTACAGAAGCAATTCTCAAATTCGAGTGGAAACAGGGCAGCAAGGATAATTCCCTATTTTCACACGCTACGTTGCTCCGATTGACCTGAAATTTTGGAGACACCTCTAAAATCTCATTCCCTACAACTTTCATGTTTTAAGCCAAGGCCAATTCGGCCTCTAACTAGGAGCTATAAATTCGGGCAGAATGTTCCTTCACAAAACCTAATTTTCTGAAATTTCTTCCAAAACAGAAATTGGTTGCAATTAACCACTTTTTCCACCTCATAGAGTCCTTAAACATCATTTCCAATCATCATATATAGCCACACAATCATGTTCATGTTAAAACAGAAAAATCCCCAAAAATTATAAAACTTCATCAAGTCAACCACAACTCCAGATATAATCCATCAAACCATCTCTTTAGGCTTCACAAGTCACTAATTTAGCATAATCAAGAACAAAGAAAGGATTGCTAGACATGAACCTTGAAATATCAAGAAAGTTGATGGCTTAGTCGTTTGCCTTCTCTAATCACTCCACCACTACCTTCAATCTTCCTAAACAATTGACTTTTGTGGAGGAATTTGAAAGTTTAACGGTTGATTCACAAGATTGAGCAAGAAATTGAAGTAGACAAGAAAGGCTTCTCTTGTATTTTTGCTCCAAGAGGTTCGGCCAAGACAAGTTTAAAATGGAGAGAAATTGGTCAATTTTTGAGGTTTAGTAAAGGTGATGTGTGAGAACCCGTAATTTGTATTTTCTAGGTTTTCGCATTTTTCATGGCTTGTTTTCTGCACTTTCTGTATCCGGAAAATTTTCTAGATAAATTTTATGAGCAATTATAGTTTTTAGATAATTTTTCTAGTATTGGAGAGTTTTTAGAAAATTAAGAATCTATATTGGACGTGGGACCCACTAGTGCGAAAAGTTCGGAAAAATTCGGCCAATAAGGTTAAGTTTCGGATACTGTGTAAAATTTATCGGGTGTTAAGAGATAAGTAGAGAGTGAGATTGATTGATGTGAGAGGAAAAAGAAAGATAAGATTGCATTAATGTAGGTGACAAGTATCACCACTACATTGGTTTTGACTTAAGAGTTACTATTCACTATTTTGACTTTTGACCAAAAATTGGTTAAATATCTCAAAAATGCACAAAAAAATTACCATTTCTTACCTCTTGTTGGCCGAACCTCTTGTGCAAGGAAGGAAGAAGAAACTCTTCAAGTTCTAGCTACTACTTGGTGCAAATCACCCAAAAACATTTGCTTACATCCATTTCTACTCCATAAAAATCTTTCTAGTTGGTGATAGAGGTTGTTTGGTGAAGTTTTCTTGAAGAGCTAGGGTGGTCTACAACTCCTCTTCTCTTATTTCTTAGGTAAGTGATGATTAAACATTCTACTACACTTATTGATGCTTATATGGTGCTTAATGGGACCTAAAGTGATGGATTATGTGACTTGTTTCTTGATTTGAAGTGTTTTGGTGAAGTTTTCAATTTTATGATGAATTTTCTGGTTTCATATGATCTTGATGGTGTGGTTGTTTTTGATGGTTGGTAATAAGGGGCTTTAGCTCTAGTAGGTGCATATGATAGGAAATTGCAATCAATTTTGAATTTGGAAGAATTTCTGGAAAATTAGGGTTCTTGGTTGAACATTCTGTCCGAAATTTTAGGTCATAGATAGAGGCCGAATTGGACTTTTCTCAAAACATGAAAGTTGTAGGTATTGATGAGTTTGAAGGGCCTACAAAGTTTCAGGGAATTTAGAGTAGTGTAGGGTGAGTTATGCCGTTTTTACTGTTGCTGTTCTGGGAGAACAGAATGTGCGAACTGCGCTAGTAATTGTCTATTTTGACTGGCATTGGTTTGGATTTTGAAGTTGGTGTCTTCTTATGAAATGTAGCTGAATGTCTTAGCTAGCTTATGCCTTTGGAATTTCGGCATTTGGACTTGTATAGACTGAGTTGTGTTCATTACAGTTTTGTGTGTTTTGCAAACCTGTTTTGGTAATTCTGGTTTAGTATTTGGCACATTTGACCTAGTTGTGCTAGGATTTGGACTGAGAGGCCTTCTACATTGTTGTAGCCCTGTCTTTTAGCTTCGAGATGGTGGGTCTTACGCCCTCATCCGATAAGCGTAGCGCATTTTGTGCCATTACCGCATACGGAGGCCAAACCTGTTTTTGTTGATTGATCAAATGAGTTATATTTTCTGATTTTCTGGTTTGCTATTATGCTTATATATGTATATGAAACCCTATTGGGGTTGTGATTGGCATGGCTTTATGATTCGTTATCGAGTCTCATTGTACTTGTTTGCATGTTTTAAGGCTTACTCTTATTCCGGTCATTTCCTAGCTAACTTTTGTACTTGTATTGCTTTGAGCCTAGTGAACGGCTTTTGGGAAATGAGATGACTTTTGTGTGAGGTTTTGGGACTGATTTGAGGAAATCATGAAGCCTTAATGGCTGGAAAAGTAAGAAATTTAGGGGAAATGCTGTCCGATTTTCTAGGCCGTTTGGTTCTTTAAGTTGGATTTGCCTTTTGATGGAAATGAAGGGCTTTTGGGTTGTTGACCCTAGGTCTTCATGTTATCTTTTGTTTCCAAGAAAATCATGTTTTTGCACCCTTGCATTAGTATTTTTGGGCAAGGCGTACGACGTGTAGTCGAGCCTCACTTGTGCATTCCGTTTACTCGATTTTGGATATGAAACCTTCAATTGGTTTATTTTGATTATTTTAGGGTTTCTTGGCGATTAAGGCCAATCTGAAGTAAAAACTTTTGAAGGTGAGCCGGTGAGTGTACCACTCCCCTCCATTGCTATTTACCTTGATTTCTGCTCTGCAATCTGTTTATTTGTTCGAGACGAGGGTGTACTTTATCACACTCGTTCTCTAGTCTGTTCATATGCCAATTTACTATGCAAAATTTGAATCTGTTATCTGTGTCTGCATCTGTTCGGATTTCTATGACCTATGAGCTCAATCCTGTGGCTAAGTTATTCGAGTCGGGCCGGCAAGGGCCTGGACGATTAGATAACGAACCACGGTAGTCTGTTCGGGGATTTTGGGTATTGAGACCCTTGATTCCGGGTATACTCGAGTATTACCATTTTGTTCGTTTGAGGTGAGCGGGCCCGGTAAAGGGGTGTTTCGTGGACGGAATTCGGTGATAAGAGGGGTCTACGGACGCATTGGTTCTATATACGTTGACGGAGAGTCAACCGGTTTGGATCAAGTATTGCGCTGGAAATTTGGCTCCTGAGAGCCACCCGTATCCTTCTGATTTGAATCATTGGTTCCTTTGCTTTACATCTGACATGTGTATCTGATTTGTTAAATGTGAAATGCCATGATTTTAATGCTATCTGTTTGGTACCTCATTGAGCGCAAGCTCACCCCTTTCCGTTCCTTTTGTTTTCCTTACAGGAAAATAAACCCTTTTGGTCTGGATTTGACAAATGGCTGCCAAATTGAGCTAGTTGAACATATCTTTTGTATAGCTCATGTATTAAAACCCTAAGTGTACTTTTGGGGCGTTTTCTCTTTTGATTTGGCAAACCGTGTGTATATATTAACTTTTGAAAACTTTTGTATGTCATTTTGATTTGTAAACGCTAAAGTTCAGATGTGAATGTTTGTTGGCTATTTCGGTTGGGTTCTGACGGGTCGGTCACTATTCATGGCCGACTTCGGATTTCATTTTTTTTAAATTTTGGGTTATTTTACCATTTTGACTCGTTTACGCTCGTTCGTAAGTTCCGGATCGCTATAGATAGTTCTAGTCTGCATCGTGAGTCCTGGCGAGAGTTGGGCAGGCAGTCCGCTCACCCTTTTGGTTCGCCTTAGGGGAAAGTGGGGCACATGTCACCTTTTGGTTTTAAAACTTATCTTTTTGTCTCTCCAATACAAATATCTTAACACCTTGTAAAATAATATCACTTAATACAAAATCCCAACAAGTTGTCAAAAATATAATGCATTTATCGCACTAGCGGGTCCCACGTCCAAAATACGCTCTTAATTTCTCAAAAACTAACCGATACTAGAAAAATCATTTTAAAACTATCTTTGCTCATAAACTTTATCTGGGTAATTTTTCAAATAAAGAAAATGTAGAAAAGGCGGGCGATAAAATAAAATAAACCCTAGAAAATTAGAAAATTTCCGGGTTCTCACAGTCATTCTTTCGGGGCATCGCAAACTCCCCTCCTTAAAAGAATGTCGTCCTCGACATTCCATCTTGTACCAATCGAGTCGAGACATCCCGCAAGAATCACTAATATTTCAGACCAAACCCACAGTCCGGCATCCTAAACTTCAAGCCTAGGATACACTACAAGAATCTGAAGCCCAGGCTCTGATACCAACTGTGACGGCCCCACCTCCGCCTAAGGCGAACCAGAGGGTTCGGCGGGCCGCCTGCCCAACTCTCGCCGGGACTCCGTCGTTCACTACATTCCTCAAACAGATTACAAGATAAAACTCAAATATTACATTATAAATCTCCAATATACATCAAATTCTCCAAAAATTACATGTCATAAGCGAAGCGGAAACAATTCTCAACTATACATAAAATGATTTCCAAATCCAAATTATACAAAACATAGGCCATCCAGTCACGTGCACAAGTACTACAAGTCCTTCCTTCGCCTTGAGCCCTATGGAGGGGAATAAAATATTTTTGGGGTGAGTTAGAAGCTCAGCGAGCAACCAGTAAAATAATTAAACAAATATATTTCACAATGTTGCATTTCGATCATTTCGATGATGTCATGATTCAGAGATCAAATGTTCGTTTAGTGCTCTCGTGAGCCAGGGAAATCATAGCACTTGAACACCCAACGCTCAAATAGATCATTTAACATTAACATTAACATTAAGAGGGAGCCCCTTCTTGAGCTCCAGATAAACATGAACATGAACCATAAACAGAGTGGAGACGTTGGTGTCCAGCACAAGACTTTCCCAGAACTCATTGAAGTCAAATCAAGTTATGAACTCACATGCAAGCACGCATGATATGCAATCGAGTACATAATGCAAGAAACATTTCAGAAGAAGCTTTAACAATAGTTTGGGGTCACTCACCTCCATGGCTCAGGAACTATCCATCATATATCATTGCCTTGCTCAAATCCAAGTCTTAGTTCACAAACTCAATGCAAACAAGTCCTTTCAAAGTTCGGACAGCACTTCCCCTTGTCTTTCTTTACTTTTCCAGCCATCAAGGCTTCATTATTTTTCTCATTCAAACCCAAAGGTACACACCCAACAATAAGTTCATTCAATATCCATTTAGCAACCTCGCAGCAGTACAAGTACAAGTCAAGCAAGGGAAAAGTCCGGAAATGAAAGTTAAGCTCAAAACCAGAAAAACAGGTTTTGACATCATTTTGCGGTAATGGCATGAAAGGCACTAAGATTATCGGATGAAGGTCCAGGACCCACCGTTTCGAAGCTAAGAGATAGGGCTACAATATTACAGAAGGTCACTCAGCCCAGTTTCGAGTGTAACCAGGTCAAAAATGCAATATACTGCGCCAGAACCGCAAAAACAGGTTCACAAATCGCATTCTGGTGCAAACATCATAAATCAGGCTACCTAAGTTCAAATCCAGTAATTCCAAAGCCATCCGAAAGCTAAGAAACAGGGATAAAATTCATAAGAAGACCTCAACAACCAATTCCGAAGAATTCCCAACCACAATAACCCATTACAGAAGTAATTCTCAAATTCGAGTGGAAACAGGGCAACAAGGGTAATTCCCTCTTTTCACACGCTACGCTGCTCCGATTGACCTGAAATTTTGGAGACACCTCTGAAATCGCATTCCCTACAACTTTCATGTTTTAATCCAAGGCCAATTCGGCCGCTAACTAGGAGCTATAAATTCGGGCAGAATGTTCCTTCACAAAACCTAATTTTCTGAAATTTCTTCCAAAACAGAAATTGGTTGCAATTAACCACTTTTTCCACCTCATAGAGTCCTTAAACATCATTTCCAATCATCATATATAGCCACACAATCATGTTCATATTGAAACAGAAAAATCCCCAAAAATTATAAAACTTCATCAAGTCAACCACAACTCCAGATATAATCCATCAAACCATCTCTTTAGCCATCACAAATCACTAATTTAGCATAATCAAGAACAAAGAAAGGATTGCTAGACATGAACCTTGAAATATCAAGAAAGTTGATGGCTTAGTCCTTTGCCTTCTCTAATCACTCCACCACTACCTTCAATCTTCCTAAACAAGTGACTTTTGTGGAGGAATTTGAAAGTTTAACGGTTGATTCACAAGATTGAGCAAGAAATTGAAGTAGACAAGAAAGGCTTCTCTTGTATTTTTGCTCCAAGAGGTTCGGCCAAGACAAGTTTAAAATGGAGAGAAATTGGTCAATTTTTTAGGTTTAGTAAAGGTGATGCAAATTAGTCAAAGTCCAACTTTGAATAAGAAGGTGGCACATGTCACCTTTTGGTTTTAAAACTTATCTTTTTGTCTCTCCAATACAAATATCTTAACACCTTGTAAAATAATATCACTTAATACAAAATCCCAACAAGTTGTCAAAAATATAATGCATTTACCGCACTAGCGGGTCCCACGTCCAAAATACGCTCTTAATTTCTCAAAAACTAACCGATACTAGAAAATTCATTTTAAAACTATCTTTGCTCATAAAATTTATCTGGGGAATTTTTCAAATAAAGAAAATGTAGAAAAGGCGGGCGATTAAATAAAATAAACCCTAGAAAATTAGAAAATTTCCGGGTTCTCACACTCATTCTTTCGGGGCGTCGCAAACTCCCCTCCTTAAAAGAATGTCGTCCTCGACATTCCATCTTGTACTAATCGAGTCGAGACATCCCGCAAGAATCACTAATATTTCAGACCAAACCCATAGTCCGGCATCCTAAACTTCAAGCCTAGGATACACTACAAGAATCTGAAGCCTAGGCTCTGATACCAACTGTGACGGCCCCACCTCCCCCTAAGGCGAACCAGAGGGTTCGGCGGGCCGCCTGCCCAACTCTCGCCGGGACTCAGTCGTTCACTACATTCCTCAAACAGATTACAAGATAAAACTCAAATATTACATTATAAATCTCCAATATACATCAAATTCTCCAAAAATTACATGTCATAAGCGAAGCGGAAACAATTCTCAACTATACATAAAATGATTTCCAAATCCAAATTATACAAAACATAGGCCATCCAGTCACGTGCACAAGTACTACAAGTCCTTCCTTCGCCTTGAGCCCTGTGGAGGGGAATAAAATATTTTTGGGGTGAGATAGAAGCTCAGCGAGTAACCAGTAAAATCATTAAACAAATATATTTCACAATGTTGCATTTCGATCATTTCGATGATGTCATGATTCAGAGATCAAATGTTCGTTTAGTGCTCTCGTGAGCCAGGGAAATCATAGCACTTGAACACCCAACGCTCAAATAGATCATTTAACATTAACATTAACATTAAGAGGGAGCCCCTTCTTGAGCTCCAGATAAACATGAACATGAACCTGATGCGAATCCTTGGAGGTGTTCATGCTCTATTTCTAGATCCAAAAAAGATTCATTGGGGGCCAATGAATAGAGTCAAAAACAAGGAATTCATGTTGCAAATCCAATGTTCAAATTCCTTGAGAGAACCGAGTTCAAGTCTATTCGTTTACTACTTTGCATCTTTAATTGCTCAAGTCATTAGTTGGTTAAATAGCTGACTTTATGACTTGTTCATGAGTCATGTGATTAGCTCATGTTGAGCATAGGATTAATTTGATCATTAGTTTGTTATTCATGTGATCCTCGATTAGTTAGTAGATCCATTAGCTAGTCTTTAGCTTAGGTATTCGGCCAGCCTCAAGAGATAAGGGCCCGTGGGTTTTCAAGTTGTTTGCAAAGCCTTGTTAGTTTCCTTATTCTAATTAGGTTAGGAGTTGAGTCTTGTAAGCCTATAAATAGGCATCAATTGTCATTAATAAGGGAAGACATTTTATGAATTAAAAATTGAGATTTTTCTCTTGGCTTCTTTGAAGCGACTTTGAATACCTTAGAGTTGGTCTCGAGGGTTCAAACCGGCTTATCAATTCAAGACCATGTTGAATTGTGGCGCCTTCTACCCTTCTAATCAATCTCGAGTTGTCCTTGATTGGTTTAGAATCCACCAATTTTGTCCATAGCCTGATCAAGATAGATCCTTCCGCTGCCTGTGCAATTCGATTTCTTCTCGAGTGGTCCTTGGAGATTCGGGTTCGCATCAGTTGGTATCAGAGCTTCGGCTCTTGATCCAGATTAATATCCTTTTTCTTTTCTTGTTTTACTCATTATTTTTCTACCAAACCCTACCCAATACAAAATAAAAAAAAGGGGTTTGCACCTTAGGGTTTGAATCTCCATAGTTTTATCCATGTGTCTAGTTATTCGAAATTCTGTTTGTGTTTCTAATCTTGCCGCATATTTGTCAAATTCTGGTCGTGTCTGGGGTTGTGTCTTCTTGTTACATTTGTGTTGTTTGAGGCTGCCGAAAAAAATAATAATAATACCGCAGCCCCTAGGGTTTCTCTCTCTTCTTGTCGCAAATAGGAGTTGTTCCTGTCCGCAAGTTTCCAGAATTGTTTTAGTATTTTCGTGGGTTGTTTCTGTCCAAGTTTCATCCATAAGTCTGTTGGTGTTGTGTTCCAATCATCAGAGTCAAAAAGAAAAAGAAAAAGTCACGCACCTTAGTTTTGTTTCCGTGTCAAGTTGCTGGAATTTCGCTTTGAGTATTGCTGAATTTCTGTTCGCCTATTGTCGTGAGTTTTGGTTGATGTTAGTGCAAACCTTGGATGCCATAACATAATTGGGGAAGTCCTTGAATTTCTTGAACCAGATTCTTCACGTTCTTGCACAAAAAAAAAACAAAAAAAAGGCTGAAACTTGGAAAAGCTTACCTTTGGTCTTGATTGGCACAAGTACCAACCGGCTCTTGCTCTTGGAATCTTGAAACCAAGGCTGACCACCGCTTGAACCAAGTTCTTGTTGTGCAGCTGCCTTGGAACTTGCTGTCTTGGACACAAGGTTGGCTTGGAACTTGCGGCTGTCTTGCAAGGTTAATTAGCGGCTGCCCAATCATTCTTGTTCTTGAAACCTTGATCCGAATTGACAAAAGAAAGACAAGGTTTCTTGATATAAGTTCTTGTTTCTTGAAACCAAATTAGCGGCTGGCTTGCACAAGTCCCAACCATTGTTTGATCTTGAGTTCTTGATCCAAAGTTAAAAAAAAAAAAAAAAAGAAACGCACAGAAAAAAAAAACAAAGAGAAAGCAGATTCGGATCGAGAAGTTGCTTGGGCTTGGGAATCCTAGTTGGCTTGGGATTATAAACAACTCTAACAACCCCAAATCCCAATCCACCCAAATCTGATTGTGGCCGTAGAAACCCTTCAAAACAGCCGCCATTCTTGTCCCAAAATCCCAAAGAAACCTGGAAATTTCGCCGCTACACCGCTACACCTTGGAATGCCCAACCCAGCCCGCAACTTGAGTCGGTTGAGTATCACTTCGTGAACCGAATTGGCTGGAAATTGAGGGCCAATTCTCACGTCATTTGAGCTTCCCAAAAGCACCATCTACCATCCAAAATACTGACCAAAACTCGGTAACAACAGCAGCCCAAAATCCAAGTTTGTCGGGTAGGAGTCTTTCTAGGCTTCCAAAATTTCAGCTTTTGAGTTGTGAGTTGTCTTTTTTTTTTTTTTTTTTTTTGTCGATCATCTAGAGTTGTTTCCAGCAGTACTTGAGTTATTAAATCTTTCTAAGTCAGTTTGCTATTATCCTTCAAAATCCATGAACTTCATTGCTACTTTTGTGATTTTTAATTGACTAGTTGGTTGCGATCCTCGAGCAAATTCTAATTTGTTCAAGGAACGTGAATAAGAGGCCTTGAGAAATTTGGTGAGACCATTAGAGTGTTATACACTTGAATGATACACGAGGATTGAGTGTACATACGTGAGCTTGTGTGTTGTGAGGAAATCCTTTTCTTTGCTAACCATTTTTGCAGGTCACATAATCATGCCTAGTGGAGTTGTATCTTGCTCATATAATCAAGGATTCTTGGAGAATGAGCCTCTTAAGAGGAGGGGTTCCAAGCAAGCTACTTCCAAGTACTCTAGTTCCATGCAATCTAGTTCACAACATGAGTTCCGTTCCCTTCGGGAGGAGATGGAACGTGACCGTGCTTTGTGTGCATATGAAAGATATAAGCGTACTTGTGATGAGTATCAGGAGGACCAAAGAAGTTTGCGCCGAGCATCTAAGTCAAGGTCATCCTCAAGCAAACGAGATTCATCTAAGGGGTGTCATGACAAACGAGTCAAGGAATCTAAGAGTTCTCGGATTGAGACAAAGCCTCGTGAACCAAAGAAAGATTTTCGGAGTCAGACTAAAGAATTGGTTGATTCTATGATGGGAAAAATCAGGGAAGTGATGAATTCATACTTTGAGCAACTTAATCAAGTGTCAATTGGTGGTAATAGAGTGGAAAACGGCGGGAGTAATTCGACCTTAGTGAAGAATAAAGAGGGAGAGTTGACCATGTCTGCAAAAGTCAAGAGTGTGAACGTTTTGTTTTCTAACAAGCTAACATGTGTTTTGTTTAGTATTTCTTCTTCCATAAATAGAGTGGAGACGTTGGTGTCCAGCACAAGACTTTCCCAGAACTCATTGAAGCCAAATCAAGTCATGAACTCACATGCAAGCACGCATGATATGCAATCGAGTACATAATGCAAGAAACATTTCAGAAGAAGCTTTAACAATAGTTTGGGGTCACTCACCTCCATGGCTCAGGAACCATCCATCATATATCATTGCCTTGTTCAAATCCAAGTCTTAGTTCACAAACTCAATGCAAACAAGTCCTTTCAAAGTTCGGACAGCACTTCCCCTTGTCTTTCTTTACTTTTCCAGCCATCAAGGCTTCATTATTTTTCTCATTCAAATCCAAAGGTACACACCCAACAATAAGTTCATTCAATAGCCATTTAGCAACCTCCCAGCAGTACAAGTACAAGTCAAGCTAGGGAAAAGTCCGGAAATGAAAGTTAAGCTCAAAACCAGAAAAATAGGTTTTGACATCATTTTGCGGTAATGGTATCAAAGGCACTACGATTATCGGATGAAGGTCCAAGACCCACCGTTTTGAACCTAAGAGATAGGGATACAATATTACAGAAGGTCACTCAGCCCAGTTTCGAGTGTAACCAGGTCAAAAATGCAATATACTACGCCAGAACCGCAAAAACAGGTTCACAAATCGCATTCTGGTGTAAACATCATAAATCTGGCTACCTAAGTCCAAATCCAGTAATTCCAAAGCCATCCGAAAGCTAAGAAACAGGGATACAATTTATCAGAAGACCTCAACAACCAATTCCGAATCATTCCCAACCAAAATAACCCATTACAGAAGCAATTCTCAAATTCGAGTGGAAACAGGCCAGAAAGGATAATTCCGTATTTTCACATGCTAAGCTGCTCCGATTGACCTAAAATTTTGTAGAAACCTCTAAAATCTCATTCCCTACAACTTTCATGTTTTAAGTCAAGGCCAATTCGGCCTCTAACTAGGAGCTATAAATTCGGGCAGAATGTTCCTTCACAAAACCTAATTTTCTGAAATTTCTTCCAAAACAGAAATTGGTTGCAATTAACCACTTTTTCAACCTCATAGAGTCCTTAAACATCATTTCCAATCATCATATATAGACACACAATCATGTTCATATTAAAACAGAAAAATCCCCAAAAATTATAAAACTTCATCAAGTCAACCACAACTCAAGATATAATCCATCAAACCATCTCTTTAGCCATCACAAGTCACTAATTTAGCATAATCAAGAACAAAGAAAGGATTGCTAGACATGAACCTTGAAATATCAAGAAAGTTGATGGCTTAGTCGTTTCCCTTCTCTAATCACTCCACCACTACCTTCAATCTTCCTAAACAAGTGACTTTTGTGGAGGAATTTGAAAGTTTAACGGTTGATTCACAAGATTGAGCAAGAAATTGAAGTAGACAAGAAAGGCTTCTCTTGTATTTTTGCTCCAAGAGGTTCGGCCAAGACAAGTTTAAAATGGAGAGAAATTGGTCAATTTTTTAGGTTTAGTAAAGGTGATGCAAATTAGTCAAAGTCCAACTTTGAATAAGAAGGTGACACATGTCACCTTTTGGTTTTAAAACTTATCTTTTTGTCTCTCCAATACAAATATCTTAACACCTTGTAAAATAATATCACTTAATACAAAATCCCAACAAGTTGTCAAAAATATAATGCATTTACCGCACTAGCGGGTCCCACGTCCAAAATACGCTCTTAATTTCTCAAAAACTAACCGATACTAGAAAAATCATTTTAAAACTATCTTTGCTCATAAACTTTATATGGGGAATTTTTCTAATAAAGAAAATGTAGAAAAGGCGGGCGATTAAATAAAATAAACCCTAGAAAATTAGAAAATTTTCGGGTTCTCACACTCATTCTTTCGGGGCGTCACACCACCAATTCGGGAGCATATGTAGATAATTTCGTGAATCGTGTTTCGTACTCAGCCACACTCAAAGTTCCTTGTCGAAGCTTTATAAAATTGTCTTCTCTCTTTTCTTGAACAAGTGGAGGGGGAAATTTCTCATTAAACTCTCGTACAAAGTTTATCCAAGTCCTTGGAGTTTGATCTCTTTCCCACTTGTTTTTTATAACATTCCACCAGGCTCGGTCCGCTCCTTCAAGTTGAAATACAGCAAAGGTGACTTGTCTTTCCTCCGTGTAATCCAAGGCATCGAATATATTCCTTATATTCTCTAACCAATTCTCAGCCACTTTTGGGTCAGGTCCTCCAAAAAATTTAGGCGGTAAAAATTTCTGAAACCGCTCCAAAACTCGATCCTCCCCTATCTTTTGGTTTCCACGTTGGTTTCCTTGTCCAACCCTTTGGCCCTGTTGAGCTACTAAGAGCTCTAGTACATCCGTCATGCGAGTTAAAACTAATCCCATTTGGTCATCTCCTTTCCCAACCCTTGGCTCGGCATTTTGATCAATATCAGACCCATTATCTACTCTTTGATTTCGGGGTTGTCTAGATTGACGTCCCTTCCGTTGTCCTTTAGTTTCCATGTTCACAGCTAATCTATATGCATATGCATAAATCTCACACTAAGCCATAATTGAACTCCACACATACCAGTAACAACTTTAAAGAAAAATGAAATCACTTACACAATTAACATTATTACCATACCAATCAAACATAAACTCGAGTTCATTAAATCATAACACAAGTTATAGTCAAATAAAGTTCATACCAAGTCAAAGTCAGTAAATAAAAGTAAACAAGTGGTTATCAAGAGTACATTCATCTCCAAGGAACAAACTCTAAAGTTCTACTCCCATCGTCCCACTGCAAAAGGTCACAAGTAGTGCTTCACTAGATTAATTGGAACTAGATGATTTCCGTTCCCTAACATGTTCAACTTCAATCCCAACATCAGGATCTTCTGGGCTACGATCTTCTCCACCTGCCGCTCTTAATTATTGTGCCATCTTAGCCAAATGATTATTGGTTTCCTGTAACTATTCACGTGAACTATCGGTTCATTCGTATTCCCCCACGAATAGAGATCTCAAGTCCTTAGAATTGCCCTAAACTCTTAGATACTCGGGTACAAGAATCCAAAACAAGGTAATTCACAACTCGAGCCGGCCGGTCCCAAAAGTAAATCACCACATTCGAGATTCCTACCCAACATACATATCTAATTTTCTCCAAGTATCAAGATAAAGGTTTTATACCTATCACATCCATGATCCATAGCTTCACTCTAGAAGAGCACTTAACCCTTTTCTCATTCACATCATAGGGACCATAACACCACTTGGTCCAAACTCACCCCGCGCAGATACCACGCGAAGCGGTTCTGATTTTCATCCCTACAAGCGATCACTTAACTTTCAAACCAATCCCACAGTCCGGCATCCTAAAATTTTAAGCCTAGGATACACTACAAAGATTTGAAACCCAAGCTCTGATAGCAACTGTGAAGGCCCCACTTCTCCCAAGGGCGAACCCAAGGGTATCGGCGGGACGCCTGCCCAACTCTCGCCAGGACTCGGTACAATCCATAATTCAAAACTAGGAATAGTTCAAATAACTTCAATATATATTTAAAGTACTCCAAACACTTCATACTTACAATTAGTCAGCTCTCAAAATTAATACAACCCAAAAGAATATTTACTACAGCCATCTGCTGTAATACAACTTAAAATTTTCCCCAAAAGAAAACAATCTAGCACTTGGTCTCGAGCCCTGTTAAGGAAAACAAAAACGTGGAATGAGTTACACAGCCCAGTGAGGTTCCAAGACACTCTAGCAGTTCTAATCAAGTAATTTGAGCATACCCAATGTATTATTTAAGGTTGCACATTGGCACAATAACATGAGACAGTTATCATTGTACGAGTAATTTGAGCATATCACAGGTATGGCTTAGGGTCGCACGTTGGCACATTAGCATGAAACAGTTATCATTATGTAAAATAAACACACATTGAAGGATACGGTGTTCAAGTGGAACCATTTCGGTCAACTGCACCTTATAACTTCAGAATCCCCTCGGTTTATCTAGCCATCACCTTATCCCTCCAGTGGTAGTACTCGAGTATACCGAAACGGTGTTCCAGGGTTCCAACCTACCCGACCGAGCCCAGTCCTGGCTCGAGTAGGTCAGTAACCAAGGGCAAGGCCCAGTTCATCTTAGAGCTTACAGCATGCACAAGTAATCAAGGAAATCGGTAAACGGTAAAAATTTATTATTTTAGTAGGTCGAGTGAGATGAAGTACACACTCGCCGTAAAACTGTGAAAAAGTTCATGTGAACACGTAATTTATGGTAATCACATAATCAAGTAGACAAGTAATCAAGTAAGCAGATAATCAAGTAAATTGGTAAACAGTGAACGGTAAATAATCTCGGTTAACGATAAGATTTATCATTTTAGTAGGTCGAGTGAGATAAAGTACACACTCGCCTTAAAACAGTGGAAAAGCTCATAGGCGCAATTATCGGTAACACTTAACAGTTAAACACATAATGACCATGGAGTAAACATGTCGTAAAACTATTCAAGTAACGTACTCCTACATGGAACACTCACCAATTCGAAACAAGTGAGTAAGAGCTCAAACAAGTGTTTAGGCGTCCACTTCGAGTTCCTCTTGAAGGTCCCCTTGAGCGCCTGAGCAAATAACAATCAACTATTACACACTATCGCTTAAAACCCCTACTTACCGAGAAAGATTGCACCCATGTACAATCCAAGAAAATATCACAAAAATGAGTCTCAATTACTCGTAAATCGAGATTCAAAGGTGGGGTTTAAAACTCAAGTAAAAATCTGATTTTTATCTTTAAAATCATTGGATGGAAACAAGTAGGTATGAAACCATGTAAATAAATTTTCAGACGAACGATCGAAGTCGAACGTGAAGATGCCACGTCACAATCCGGCCAAGAACTGGCTCGAAATCCGGCCGGATTTCTGGTCGGATTCGAGGCAGTGAAGAAATCCAATTTTTTTCAAATCTCAACATCAATCTGGCCAACTATCTGGCCAAGAACTGGCAGGATATACGGCCGGATTCTATGAAATTATTCCCGCGCGGATTCTTTTCAAAATGGCCAAAATTTATCAAGTTTAGGGTATTTTTTGTAAAATCATAACTCAATCTCTGAAAGTCCAAAATTGAAAAATTTGGTACCGTTGGAAACTACTTCCAAAGTACTAAAAGTTCCAAGAAAACACTTTTCCATGATTCCAATTGGAAGACATTCAAATTTTGGGTCCAAGATGTTGTCTTGGAATACCAAGACAGATTTGGGTTGATTTTCGGCAAAGTTTGGAAATTCGGCAAAATTCACACAGTGTGAAATAGCCTTTGAAATTTGGAACTCAATTAGAGTTACAATCAAAGTTTAAAACACAACAAGCAAAACAAGATTTGGAGTTTTGAGCACCAAGATTTAGCGGCTCAAAGTTGCTGAAAAAGTGAGACTGTTAGGCTGATTTCCAGGTTTAAATCACGAACTTTGGGACTTTGGTTGGGTATCGAAATGGACTCGGAATGGTACCAAATTTTGTAGTATTACACTAACATATAAGGTCTATTCCTCTCTCAATTTTCATAGAAAAATCCATTCGGGAAGTGGGTTAACAAAGTCACTAAATTTCCAATTTTCCAAGGCAAAGCTGCCTTGTACTTCCATTCCCTTTTTTTTAAAAAAACATTTGGCTAACGAATCTTTTCAAACATCGTCCATTTATGAAGACTAATGTCTAAGAAATATCCAAGATACATTTGATAGGTGATTAACACCAAGAATTTCAAGATCACAAGTCCCAATTCAAAAAGAGTCATTCAACTAGCCAAAAAGAGGGTTTTTCATCACTGAGTTGGTTTTGAAATTCAGCCACAACTCACTCAATTCAACTTGGAATTGAGCGTAGTTGGTGGTGTTGAAAACTAATTTCATAAGGCTACAATTTTTCAGAAGGAATTGTTTTAAAATTCTGTCCACAACTAGCTCATAATTGAGCATCAAGTCGCAGTTCAAAATAGGGCTTCCAGTACAGACGAGAAACAGAATTGGCAACTTTACAAGGCTGTTACGGCTCACTCAGGTGGAATCAAGGCATGTATTTTATAACGTTGGAAAACGGGAAGTGTCTAGTTTCTAATGGCACAAACAGTACTCGATTTTGACGTCGGATCAAAGAGTTATAGCTGTTTAAAAATCACTGCCAGAGCAGTACGGAACACAATTCCAGTTTTGCTACATTTTCAAAATCTCAACTTTTGGCCAACCAAATTGGATGATCTTTGGTGGAAACTTTTCACACAACCCACACAACATATTTACATCAAAACAAGTCAATTGGACCACAAAAAAGTGCACCAAAGTGCACGGCAATGGTAGGGGCGGAAACGGTAAAAAATTTCCTTTTCACTTCCTTTGTGCTATCTTTCACAACACCACTTATTTTCACTAGATTAAGCATTAATCCAACATAAATAACATCAAATCTCATCAAATCAGTTCATCAAGCCATTGTGGGATTTCATAGAGCCCACTCACAAGATTTCCAACGATATAAAGCTACCCATATGAATCTATGAGCTCACAAGTGCAATACAACTTCCATAAACTAAGATTCAAGAGATTGATCGTTGATTACCTTCTTAGATGACTAAAACAGAAAATTTTGGTCACTTTAAGCTCAAGAAAAACCGTGAGATGAAGCTCCTTTCCTAGCTTAGCTTGATCACCAAGTGATTTTCAAGTTGTGTGTGAATTTTGAGATGATTTGGTGAAGAAATGAAGCAAGAATTGATGGAGATTTTGGGTTGTCTTCTTCCTCTTGCTGGTCAGCTATTAGAGAGAGAGAAAGAAGAGTGTTTGCTGATGAGAAAGCTTCTTGAGGAAGCTTAAGTGTGTGGCAAAAAATGTTCCAAAAGTCAACCGTTCAATAGTGCACGTTCGCGCGCGTTTCGTGCCCGATTCCTCTCGGGTTTATTTCACTAGTGCACTAAACCTCTAATGCACTTCCATTCATATTATTATTATTCACTCTTAATGGTCTAAAAATAAAGGTCTAAAGTCTCTCAATTAATCACGCGCGCGAAAACGCGTACCTCCGATTTGTGCGCGATAAAGTGGAATTTCCAAGAAATTCTTATAACGATAGTATAACTAACTAACACTTGAGTACTTAAACATAAAAATACGTATTTCAAGACTAATGTATAAGTCTCCAATTTTTCAAGCTTATTGTATTCTCGAATCGATTATTGTCTCCAAACGTGCATCCACTATTCAATCTAAACGAGCTTTCAGAAATAAATTTTTGAATCAAGGCACTTTTAAAATACTTGTAGGTCATAGTTCCATGTAATTGAGTATAAAGATGTTGTTGGAATAAAATATTCAGAGAAAACGGGTGAGTAAATAATTAATTAAGCCTGTAAAATAAAATAAAATAAGAAAAATTCGAGTCCTCACAATTTTAGTATCTTTTAAATGTCGGCCATAAAATAAAGATGTCTGTAATTATTGTCGGCCAGTTTATCTTTTTATTCCAAGGGCCAAGTGACCCTTCTGAAATGGTTTTTTTGATATCCCAAGAGTCAAGTGACCCTTTGGAAAAGGTTTACCCAAAGGTCATATTACTGTACAAAGGTCAGTCGTTTTGTACTATAAATAGATGTGTCCTTCCATCTGGAAAGGGCATCTCTAGTCTGATAATAAAAATTTCTGAGTGTTTTCTACATTCTTATGGCAGTCTAAATTTTCTTTATTTCCTTCAAACAAGGCAAAGATACATGGCTAGAAGGGTATCCAAAGTCGCTTCATAAAAGTCCCTTGATCGTTGAAAGCCTAGGAGATGGCTGTGTTGATCGGGAATACCTTGAAAACCCAAATTGATTCCAAATTGTTAAACATTATTTTATCGCAGATTTGGACTCCAGTCAGGGAGTTGAACTTGAGCGTGATTTTGAAAAAAGCAATAACTCATTGGTGAGTGTTTCCAAGTGCATGATTGAACTTGATATTTGAAAGAAATACTTGACTTGTTCGGATGGGCAAGGGTGTGCTTCATCGCACTTGCCCTAATGTGATTTATTATTGTTTACTGGTTATTATTGACTTGATTTACATGTGTATAACTTGAATACTACCTGAGATCTTGTACTTGACTTGTAAGTGCTGAGCGGTAGCATGTACCACACTCAATCCAAGTGGGAGGTACCTCTCATCCTGTCTCACTACTTTTATCCTCACCCTATTGGTTAGTCATTCGAATCGAGCCAGTAAGGGTTTGGTCGAGGAGACTGGGGAACCATAGGTACTGTTTATTGTTATTGTTTATTGTTTATTGTATAATCCGTTGGATATGGTCCACTGGATTTGGTATACTCGAGTATTACCATCACTTTTACTTTGAAGTTCGGGCCCTGTGACGACCCCACCTCCCCCTAGGGTGTACCCCAGGGTTTAGCAGTCTGCCTACCCAGCTCTCGCCAGGACTCACTCACTCATTTCAAATAAAATAGGTTACAACCTCAAGAGTAAAGGAAATAACAGTTCCCAAACTTGGAACGTACATGTACATTCATTTCTATTCCAAACATTCGTACAATCCCAATTATAACAAAAGATATGAATCCCAGATACATTCAACCCTAATCTAGCACTAGCGCGAGTACAATCGCAAAATTTTCAAAAACTAGACTATGCTAGCCTGTACCAGTCCCACGCTCTTGCTCGTATCCCCTGTAAGGAAAACAAAGATAACGAAACGGGGTGAGCTAAAGTTCAGTGAGGTTCCAAATAGCAAGTTGACCATTATTTAAAAGTGCACGTATCAAAGTAGCAAAGTAGCGAGCATAACAAGTTCATAAAAGTGAGCAACAACACTTCAAATAGCAAATCTCAGTATGAGCAAGTGTAAAATTCTTTTTCAAAAAGGAACAATAACCCTACGAATAACAATCAAAATGTAAGGATATAGATGGCTCTCAGGAGCCAAATTCCCGGTGCTTCACCAGAGCTTGATCCAGTATTAGTTGACACTCCCTCAACTTTTAAGTAAAGTAACCAATCCAGTAGTGCTTCGCTTCACACCAATCCATCCACCATTCAACCCCCTTACCGGGCCCGAACACCAACTAAACACTGGTGGTAATACTCGAGCATACCGATTAGTCGAGGAGATAACACTCCACTCGAAAACACTAGATACCCATGGTTCGTTATCTAATTGACCAAGCCCTTGCCGACTCGACTCGATTAACTAGCCAGTGGGGTTTGGGTTTCCAAGTAGTTATTATAGTCGATGACCAATCGACTTAGTCAAGAGAAAAGTACGAAGACGGGAATAAGAGGTACCTCCTACTCGAACCGAATGTGGTACATACTGCCGCTCAACACTTACAAGTCAAGCACAAGTACAAATACAAGTACAGGTCAATGTAAATCAAGTCACTTCTACAAGCATGAATGAGATATCAAGTATTTAGTTGAGTTAGGTCAAGTGCGATAAAGTACACACTTGCCAGACCAAACCAAGCAAATGTTATCCGATCACGTTGGTAAATCAAATATCAAGTTCAATCATGTATTTGGAAGCACTCACCAAAGGTCTAGTGCTTTTCAAAATCACGTTCAGGTCCAACTCTTTGGTTGGAGTCCAAATCTGCGATAAAATATCATTTAAGAATGTAAAACTCTCTAGAGTCCGAAACATAGGAGTTTCGCTTCAAAAAATCAAATAAATGAAACTTATTTAAGTAGTATTCATTTTGCTTATCACACTCTAGAAAACTCATGCTCGCTCTTTTAGTTTCGAAAGCGGTTAAAACGTTTAAGTTCGTAAAGTGGCTAAAAGACGAGGAAAACATATTCCGAATGGTCGCTACTTTCATTTTTCCAAGGGAATGAGTTTCAGCCAAATTTTAGCTTATATAGCTCTATGAAAGAAAACTCGAATACCATAGACAATCCAAGTTCAATTTGACCTCAAATCTTCGCTCAAATCGCGAGTACTCATGCCTAACCCGCGTGTGAAAATTTGGGCAGCATGCCCTTTGTATTTAGCTATTTTCCAGCCATTTATGGCTTCATTATTTTTCTCAATTCAGCCCCAAAACCTCACACAAATAATCTTACCACAATAGCCTTTCAATAGGCTCAAAATCATCCAATTATAACACAAATCTAATAATACAACCGGAAATCAGTTTTGAAGACAAAAGGCTAAACAACAGATTTGATATCTTATAGCATTTTGGTCACAACTAGAGCTACGTTTGTTAGATTTGGGTACACTTTATACCATTTTGAATCTATGACAAAGGGTTACAACTTACATGAAGACAAGTCAACCCAGTTCACATTTGATCCAGGTCGAATTTGCAGATTACAGAACCAGAATTTCAATGTCAGTCTGGTTGTCAGCACTAGATTTGAATGACAATAACTCAAACTACAAAATTCCGATTGAGGCGTTTTCAGATGCGTTGGAAAGCTGAAACATAGGGCTAAAATTTTCATGTTTTGACCAAATGCTGATTTGATAGGGATCAAAGTGAAAAATGAAACCAAAAATGTAAAATCTCAAAACTGCCCGCGGAAAAGAACATTTGGCAGTCAGGGGTATTTCGGTAATTTCATATACTACAGTGTCCGATTGAGCTGAAATTTTACAGGAATCTATATAACACCATTTCCTATAACTTTCATGTTTTGATCTAAGTCTAATTCAGCCTCTAACATGGACGAATGATGCTAGTCAGAAGCAGGGCAGAATTCTCTACTAAAGCTGGAAAATTCTTAGTTGGAAGCTAAAAGGCATATTAAAGCTAGAAATCTTCATATCAGCTCTCTCAAGTCTATAAAAAAGTTGGTATAATCATCTCATGCCTGGAAAATGCATATCAAAGCTGGAAAATAAAACCCTAGGTTGAAATTCCATCAATCTTCACCAATCTAGAGTATCATCCATAAAACTTCTAAGTTTCAAATCATCTATCCAATAAAATGCAAGATAAGAGAGAGAAGAAGAGTCTCTTAGCTTAATACCTTCAAACCTCAAGGAAATACACAAAATCAAGGCTGTCCATGCAAAATCACTCCACCCAAAGCTTCCTTGTCACCTTGTTGCAAGTTTAATCGGTTTAGTTTTTATGATTTCAACTCAAACAAGGTAAAATATAAGATGGAAATTGAAGCTCTCACTCTCTTTTTCTCCTCACTAGGTTCGGCCAACAAGGGAAGAAAATGGAGGAAAATGGAGCCAAGAAGAAGATAAGAAAGAAAGAAAAATGCTTGGTCAAAGTTTCCTATGCTTCCAACAAGTGTCACCACAAGAATAATTCTCATTTTTCTTTCTTTTCCCCCTTTCTTTTAGTCAATAATTTCGGCTGATTTGAGGAGATATTTAGGGTTAATTAGCTGAAATAAAGTGAGAAGATTAAGGTAATAAAGTAGTGGTCAAGTGGTGTACTCACTCGGTAACAAACGGTACACTTCGATTCACACCGTTTTTTCTTAATTCGCACGTACTAGGGTTTTCACTTGTAATTTACTAACTTATTATTCTTACTTCTAATCATACACTTTTCTTATCTAAACCTCACTCTTAACCACCAAATTTAGTACATACTCCAAACCGGGTAATCACACTACCGAAAGACGTAAAAACCCTAGTTTACCCTAACGATGAAAGTAAAGGGGAAACTCTTCATTCTATTCTTTATTCCAACTATTGAGGGAGTAAATAAGTAGTACATATATTATAAAGTCATTTAATCAAAATAAGAGGGAATTTTAAAAAAATATGTGCGAATTTTCCAGTCGTCACACTCTCTCCTCTTTAAAAGAATTTCGACCTCGAAAGTCATACATGTATTCATAAATAACTCTAGGTATTTTCCTTGCATGTCCGTTTCTAGCTCCCAGGTCTCACCATAGCCAAAATTTAGCTAAACAATAGAAAACACGAATCGTACCTTCTACTACCTCCGATGGTTCAGGTACTGCCTGTTGGTCCAAGGCGTACACTCTAGCTGGCTGGCTGATCAAGGTATATGCTCTGACAGGCACTCTGGGTTTATTCGCTCCTACATTTGCTTGTTTAGGGTTTAGGTGTGACCTACGGGGGCAGGTTGCAAGTTGGTGTTCAGAACTACTGTGACGGCCCCACCTCCCCCTAAGGCGAACCAGAGGGTTCGGCGGGCCGCCTGCCCGGCTCTCGCCGGGACTCAGTCGTTCACTACGGTCCTCAAATGAATTGCAATATAAATCTGAAATATACATCACATGGTCCACAAATATACATCCAAGTCTCCAATAATTACATGTCACAATTGCAGCGGAAACAATTCCCAACTATACATAAAATGATTCCAAATCCAAATTGTACAACATAAAGGCCATCCATTCACGTGAACAAGCACAACAAGTCCTGCCTTCGCCTTGAGCCCTGTGGAGGGGAATAAAATATTTTTGGGGTGAGCTAGAAGCTCAGCGAGTAACCAGAAAATCAGTAATCAAATCGGTTTAACAATATTTCTTTTCAGTGATGTCATAAATCACATGATAAGTCCAGAAATGATTACAGCATTTACAAAACATTAAATATGGAGTATCAATAATTCAAGAAACATGTACAATGGAAAGCGATAGTAACATTCATGAAAAGGATACGTTCATTTTTTATAAATAATCCCTCGTTCATCTTTTTATTCGCTCATCTCTTTTTTTTTTTTCCGGACGTTGGCCGGTCTCCACCCATCCGGACGTAGCCGGACTCCACCCATCTGGACGTAGCCGGACTACAAGGTAATACTCGAGTATACCAAATTCACCCAGGGTCACCATATCGCCCGACCGAGTCCGCTTCTGGCTCGAGTTGATCGGTAACGAAGGGCAGTGGCCAGTTCAGCCAAATGGCTTACATTCATGCGCAACTAGCATTTAATCATTAATCATTGAAAATTTCATATTTATTTAGGTCGAGTGCGATAAAATACACACTCACCTAGAAAACTCGTTTTAACAATCATTGAAAGCACTTAACACATTATCAATCAATAATAACAAGCCAATAAATCAAGGAATACAGCCAACAAGGAACACTCACATGCAAGCACGCATGATATGCAAGAAAACAGTTCAAAAGTAACTTTGGAAACAGTTTAAAGGTAAATAATGCAAGAAAACGGTTCAAAAGTAACTGTGGAAACAGTTCAAAAGTAAATAACGCAAGAAACGGTTCATAAATAACTTTAGAAATAGTTTGAGGTCACTCACCTCTATGGCTCAGAAACCATCCATCATATATCATTGCCTTGCTCAAATCCAAGTCTTAGATCACAAACTCAATGCAATCAAGTCCTTTCAAAGTTCGGACAGCACTTCCCCTGAATTTGTTAACTTTTCCAGCCATCATGGCTTCATTATTTCCTCATTCCAACCCAAAGGTACACAACAACATGTTCATCCAATAGCCATTCAGCAATCTCCAAGTAGTACTAGTACAAGTCAAGCTAGGGAAAAGTCCGGAAATGAAAGTTAAGCTCAAAACCAGAAAAACAGTTTTGACGTCATTTTGCGGTAATGGCACCAAAGGTACTACGATTGTCGGATGAAGGTACAAGACCCACCGTTTCGAAGCTAAGAGATAGGGCTAAAATATTACAGAAGGTCACTCAACCCAGTTTCGAGTGTAACTAGGTCAAAAATGCAAGATACAATACCAGAATCACAAAAACGGATTCACATAACGCATTCTAGCGGAAACATCATAAAGCAGGCTATCCAAGTCCAAATCCAGAAATTCCAAAACCATCTGAAAGCTACGAAACAGGGTTACATTTCATCAGAAGACCTCAACAACTAATTCCGAAGCAATTCCAGCCAAACAACCAATTACAGTCGCAAATCCCAATTTCGGGTAAACCAGAACAGCAATAGTAATTTCGACTTTTCTCACTCTACGCTACTCCGATTGACCTGAAATTTTGTAAGAACCTTTAAAATGTCATTACCTACAACTTTTATGTTTTAAGAAAAGGCCAATTCAGCCTATATATAGGACCTAAAATTTCGGACAGAATGAAGAACCAAGAACCCTAATTTTCCAGATTTCTTCCAAAACAGAATTTACTTGCAATCTTCCACTTTTTCCACCTTCTAGAATCATTAAACATCATTTCCAATCATCATACATGACCACATAATCATATCCATATGAAAACAGAAAAATCCCCAATAATTATAAAACTTCACCAATTCAACCAAAATCAAGATATAATCCATAAAAGTGCATCTTATACCACAACCAATCATGAATTGAACATCAATTAAGGGAGGAGAGTGGTTCTTCACAACTCACCTTAGCCATACAAGAGATAGAGCAACAAATCACCTTAGCTTTCCAAACAACTCCACAAAACACCTCAAGACCACTTAGCAAAGAGATTTTATGGAATGATTTGGAGTTTTATTGGTTGGATTTGAAGATTGAGCAAGAAATAGAAGGAAGAAATTGAGAGCTTTTCTTTCTTTCTTGAGCAAGAACATTCGGCCAAGAAGCTTGCAAAATGAAGCTTATTTTGATCAATTTTTTTGTATTTATTTGGTAAAGGTAAAGGTAAAGTCAAATGGTCAAAGTCCAAGATTAAATTAGATGGTGACACTTGTCACCTTTAGGTTTAAAACTTATCTTTTTGTCTCTCCACTACAAATATCTTAACACTTTGTAAAATAATATCACTTAATACAAAATTCCAACAAGTTGTCAAAAATATAATGCATTTACCGCACTTGCGGGTCCCACGTTCAAAATACGCTCTTAATTTCTCAAAAACTAACCGATACTAGAAAAATCATTTTAAAACTATCTTTGCTCATAAACTTTATCTGGGGAATTTTTCTAATAAAGAAAATGTAGAAAAGGCGGGCGATTAAATAAAATAAACCCTAGAAAATTAGAAAATTTCCGGGTTCTCACACTCATTCTTTTCGGGGCGTCACAACTACCACACCATAAACACTTTCGTGCCTTTCGCCAACAATTATCCGCAACATGATTAGTCTTCCCACAATATCCACAAGATACGTGAGAAGCCACCCTTTGGCCTTCTCGAGAACTTTCCTCTTGTCCTATTTGCCTTCCACAAAAATTTCCTAGTGCTCCTAGTGTCCATGATGAGTAAGGTGAATGGTTCACTTTTTGCTCTTTGGAAGGCATTACCTTTTCTCTAGATTTCTCATATGTACTACTAGATGCACTCCTTTTTCGTGCTTGGAAAGTTTTTACCTGTGCCTTTGCATTTTTAATTCTTTGATCTTTCCCAAGAGGTTCCGTAAAAGTATTAATTTGTACTGTCGCTAAAGCCTCTTCTGGGATCCCTTTGTATTTCTTTTTCAGTTCTATGCTCTTGTGTAGCTGTTCAATTTTCTCTGTATATTATTGTTTCCATCGTCCTTCCCAATAGTCAACCAATTTCTTTTGGAATTCTACCTCCATCCGAAGGGTGTCTATTTCCTTATGCATACCTTCCAAATTTGTCATATCACCAATTCCCTTAAGGTCAAGTGACAGCCTGCCATGAAATCAAAAGATCGGAATGAATAACCAATCACAATTGGAAACTCTAGCCATATCACTCTTTCATTCTTTTGCTTACAGGTTACCCAAGAAGTATGAATTTTAACTATACCCTACTGAGGTAGATAAGAAATCTAAACATAAGTACTTAGTCTTATTCTTGGGTCTTTTCACGAGGATTACGCTCATCACTTATCCATGAAACAAAATATAGATTTACATTCCTTTAAGAGAAGTTTCACATCCTAATTCACTCTCATTTATAGCCGGAATCGAATCACAATAAAATCATAGAAACACGAAATAAGAGTACATAGGTACGGAAGAAATAAAACAAACTATAATACTAGTGCCTTAACGTTTGCAACGATCACAAATCTAGCTATCATCTACAAAAACCCTAACCAGACATGCACAAGACTAATCCATGACAACACTCATTGATCCACTTACCTTAATCAGTTCAATCTCAAGTCCATTACGAGAACCTTCACACCTTGAATTTTACCATCCAACTTTATCTCAAGGTCAATCGAGATATCGACCCGTATTATAGTACTCTCCACTTTTGATACTCAGATACAAGAATCCAAAACTAGGAAAAGTCACATCTCAAGCCGTACGCTCCCAAGTGTAAATCTTCCAAGTTTAAGACTCCTACCGGACATCCATATCTATCTACCTCAAGTATCATGATAAAGGTTTTACGCCTATAACTTTTTTAATTCACAACTTACGCTCATGAAGAGCACTTAGCCCTCTATACTGATTCATATAATTGGGACCATATCACCACTTGGCCCAAGCTCACCTGACGCAGAGACCACGCGAAGCAGCTCTGATACCATCTGTGACGACCCCACCTCCCCCTAAGGCGTACCCCAGGTTTAGCGGTCCGTCTGCCCAGCACTCACCAGGACACACTCACTCACTTCAAATAAAATATGTTACAACCTCAAGAGTAAAGGAAATAACAGTTCCCAAACTTGGAACGTACATGTTGTGACAGCCCCACCTCCCCCTAAGGCGAACCAAAGGGTTCGGCAGACCGCCTGCCCAACTCTCACCCGGACTCACTTACTCAGTATAATCCTCAATTAAATTACAAGGTACATCTCAAAAATAATACATTAAAACCTCCATGAATTACATATCAAGCGAAGTGAAAACTAGTTCCCGAACGTGGAACGTACATATACATCCATTCGATTCCAAACATTCATACAATCCCAACTATTACACAAGATGAATTCCAAATTCAAACTATACAAGAGATAACCATCCAGTCCCACGTAGAACTTAATACAAGCGCTTCCTTTGCCTCAAGCCCTATGGGGAGAAAATATATTTTTGGGGTGAGCTAGAAACTCAGCGAGTGTCCAATAAAATTAGTAATCAAATAAGCTTCAAAATAGTGCATTTAAATGAGATTATGAATCAATGATCAAATGTACGTTTATTGCTCTTGTGAGCCATTCAAATCATCGTACTTAGAACTTCAACGCTCAAACTGATCCAGTCAGTCAAACAGTACAAGGGAGCCATTTGCTCCAAATAATCAGGGGTGGAGATGTTGGTTCTAAGCACACGAATTCCAAGTACTCATTTGAGCCAAAATATATCATGGTCCACATGCAAGCACTCATGATATGCAAGCGAGTAAACAGTGCAAGAAACAGTTCATAAGTAACTTTGGAAATAGTTTGGGGATCACTCACCAACCATAGCTCAGGAACCATCCATCACAGACATTACCTTGTTCAAGTCCAAGCTCTTCATTCTACCAAGAATTAACTCAAATTCAAAGTGATCAAACGTTCTCAAAGATTGGACAGCACTTTCCCTTAAATTTCCTTATTTCCATCCTACAACAACCACCAATATCCATTCAAAACAGCACACACAAATCTTAGACTATAAAAGACACCTTTCGGCACAATAACAACTGAAGCTACACTTATCCGATTGAAATGAATCTTATGGCGTTACGAAGCTAAAACATATACCAACATTTCTTATGAAGACCTCCAAAGCCAAATTATACATAATCATGGTCAAAACCCGAGATCTTAGAGAAAAATGGAAACTGTACGTGAAACAGGGTTTAAGGGCAGTCAAGGGTATTTTGGTCAGTTCACAAGATACAGTACTCCAAACGATCTGAAATTTTGCAGGTAGATAGCTAACCCGTATATCTACAACTTTCATGTTTTGGGCAAGGGCCGATTCAGTCTCTTTCAAGGTCAAACATACAGTGCAAAATAGGACAGATTACTACCACAATTGGAAACCCTAATCTGGAATTTATGCACACAAACCAGAAATTTTCTTTAGGCAAGTTGAACTATTCTATAAAAACTTCAATATATCTAATACCAAAGCTATTAAACCATGGCCAATCATTACTCATCATATAAAGGTAGAAAAATCCCCAAAAAAAACCGAAAATTCCATAATACTACCTCAAACCATAAACTTATCCACAAAACAACATATTTAACCTCTCCAATCCACTAATACACAATTTATTGAAGTAAAGAGGAAGTTCTTGACAAGATACCTTCCAACACCTTGAAACCAAGTAAAACAAACCCTTTCCTTCTCAAAACTTTCCACTCTTAGCTTGCTATCACCTTCGATGTGAAGTTAATCGGAGTATATTTGGCACTTGAAAGAAATCACTCAAGATTGATGGAGGAAATCAAAGGAAGAGAATGAAGTTTCTCTCTTTATTTTTACTTCCAAGAGGTTCGGTCAGCTGAAGGAGGAAGAAAAGTGGGTTTTCAACCCCAAATATATTTAAAAAGTGAAGACTTAACCATTAAGGAAAGCTAGACACGATAGAATCAGGCCAGAATCTGGCAGGATATCCGGCCGGATAGGAGACCGGATTCAAGGCAGTAGCTGAACAATTTTTTTTTTTCAAACGGCCAACCCAATCCGGCCAGTAATCCGGCCAAGAACTGGCCGGATATGCGGCCGAATTCACCAAAAATCACTATTCACCAGAATTTTTTCTTTTTTCCTTCTTTCGGGCGTCACAAACTCCCCCCCTTAAAAGAATGTCGTCCTCGACATTCCAACTTGTACTAATCAGATCACAACAGTCCTCGAAAGTCAGTCAAGTACTAAGAATCACTCCAATCCCATTTATCACTTAGCAACGGGCCAATAGATAGCTAAACAAGTAACCAAAAAAAACATGCAAAAGGGCTCGATTCAAACAACTAGCCTTGAGTTGGACTCAAAGTCCCAGATATTCAGAAAATTCAAGACATGGCTTAACCTCAAATCGGAAATTTTACCCCTGGCGGTGCTGGACAACACAACAAGTTAGCACAACGGCTATACTTCACCAAAGAGTCTCAGTTCAAGAATTTCATCCCTGGTGGTGCTTGATAACACAACAAGTTAGCACAACGGCTATACTTCACCAAAGAGTCTCAGGAATTCATCCCTGGTGGTGCTTAATAACACAACAAGCTAGCACAATGGCTATACTTCACCAAAGAGTCTCAGTTCAAGAATTTCATCCCTAGTGGTGCTTGATAACACAACAGGCATGCCTCGCCAGAAGAATGGCGGTGCTTGAAAACACAATAGGCAATACCCCCCCAGAAAGGTTCAGTTCAAGAAGTTCGTCCCTGGTGGTGCTTGATAACACAACAGGCATGGCTCGCCAGAAAAATGGCGGTGCTTGAAAACACAACAGGCAATGCCTCGCCAAAGAGGTTCAGTTCAACCGCTACAGAGGAGTAGTAGTCGGTCTACAACCACACATAAAACATACAAGTTCAAAAGCAGGGTCAATTATTTCAAGTTCATGGAGCACATATACGAATAAGAACTCACTCTTCTAGCCTATACCCAGCAATTCACATTCTCAAGTAGTCACAAAATTCAAATCCAGATACAGGTCAGATACGAATCAAACTACTTGCTCATGCGTAAATGAAATACCATATATTCAGTCAAGTCAGGTCCATTAAGTGTAGAGCACACTTGCCTAAACAGGTTCAAGTCTCAAGTGCTCAGCTTAGTTGATCTCAGGCAGTTCAAGTATTTCAAATCCCAACACTTACAAATCGGGTGGTGCAAACCTTAATCAAACAGGAAGACTAAAAGAAGGATGCAAAAACCATAAGGTTTCGCAATAATTCCGGCAACCGCCACAATCTATCAAAACCCTAGCAAAAATCTTATTGGACAAGTTATAGATAATATTCATCATTTCAATCTCCTCATTCGATTAAGTCCCGAATACAATACGAAATCCTCTGTGCTATTACAACTTATCTCAAACTCACTTATGATTCCTATTCACATCATCATACACTAGACCATGTTCCTTCCAAATTCACAAGCATTTCCTCAGGAAAAATATCGAGTGCTCAAGTACAACAATCTAAAACTAAAGAACTGTACAACTCAGGCCGTACGCTAGTACCAAAATCGGTTGATGTACGCTTGGAAGCAACCGAGTCATATCTTATGCTTACCACTTTCAAACCAATCCCACAGTCCGGCATCCTAAACTTTAGCCTAGGATACATTACAGAGATCTGAAGCCTAAACTCTGATACCAACTGTGACAGCCCCACCTCCCCCTAAGGCGAACCAAAGGGTTCGGCGGACCGCCTGCCTAGCTCTCGCCAGGACTCACTTACTCACTATAGTCCTCAATTAAATTACAAGGTACATCTCAAAAATAATACATTAAAACCTCCATGAATTACATATCAAGCGAAGTGAAAACTAGTTCCCGAGCGTGGAACGTACATATACATCCATTCAATCCCAAACATTCATACAATCCCAACTATTACACAAGATGAATTCCAAATTCAAACTATACAAGAGATAACCATCCAGTCACACGTAGAACTTAATACAAGCGCTTCCCTTGCCTCGAGCCCTGTGGGGAGAAAATATATTTTTGGGGTGAGTTAGAAACTCAGCGAGTGTCCAATAAAATTAGTAATCAAATAAGCTTCACAATAGTGCATTTAAATGAGATTATGAATCAATGATCAAATGTACGTTTATTGCTCTTGTGAGCCATTCAAATCATCGTACTTAGAACTCCAACGCTCAAACGGATCCAGTCAGTCAAACAGTACAAGGGAGCCATTTGCTCCAAATAACCAAGGGTGGAGACGTTGGTTCTAAGCACACGAATTCCAAGTACTCATTTGAGCCAAAAATATGTCATGGTCCACATGCAAGCCCTCATGATATGCAAGCGAGTAAACAGTGCAAGAAACAGTTCATAAGTAACTTTGGAAATAGTTTGGGGATCACTCACCAACCACAGCTCAGGAACCATCCATCACAGACATTACCTTGTTCAAGTCCAAGCTCTTCATTCTACCAAGAATTAACCCAAACTCAAAGCGATCAAATGTCCTCAAAGATTGGACAGCACTTCCCCTTAAATTTCCTTATTTCCATCCTACAACAACCACTAATATCCATTCAAAACAGCACACACAAATCTTAGACTATAAAAGACACCTTTCGGCACAATAACAACTGAAGCTACACTTATCCGATTGAAACGAAGCTTATGGCGTAAGCTAAGACATATACCAACATTTCTTATGAAGACCTCCAAAGCCAAATTATACATATTCATGGTCAAAACCCGAGATCTTAGAGAAAAATGGAAACTGTCCGTGAAACAGGGCTTAAGGCCAGTCAAGGGTATTTCGGTCATTTCACAAGATACAGTACTCCAAACGATCTGAAATTTTACAGGTAGATAGCTAACTCATATATCTACAACTTTCATGTTTTGGACAAGGGTCGATTCAGTCTCTCTCAACGTCAAACATACAGTGCAAAAACAGGACAGATTACTACCACAATTGGAAACCCTAATCTGGAATTATTGCACACAAACCAGAAATTTTCTTTAGGCAAGTTAAACTAGTCTATAAAACTTCAATATATCTCATACCAAAGCTAT
Source organism: Coffea arabica (assembly GCF_036785885.1). Classification (NCBI taxonomy): domain Eukaryota; kingdom Viridiplantae; phylum Streptophyta; class Magnoliopsida; order Gentianales; family Rubiaceae; genus Coffea; species Coffea arabica. The sequence continues at coordinate 21,374,889 of NC_092311.1, read as the reverse complement.
CAAACCATGGCCAATCATTGCTCATCATATAAAGGCAGAAAAATCCGCAAAAAAAATCGAAAATTCCATAATACTACCTCAAACCATAAACTTATCCACATAACAACATATTTAACCTCTCCAATCCACTAATACACAATTTATTGAAGTAAAGAGGAAGTTCTTGACAAGATACCTTCCAACACCTTGAAACCAAGCAAACAAACCCTTTCCTTCTCAAAACTTTCCACCCTTAGCTTGCTATCACCTTCGATGTGAAGTTAATTAGAGTAGATTTGGCACTTGAAAGAAATCACTCAAGATTGATGGAGGAAATCAAAGGAAGAGAATGAAGTTTCTCTCTTTATTTTTGCTTCCATGAGGTTCGGTCAGCTGAATGAGGAAGAAAAGTGGGTTTTGAACCCCAAATATAGTCAAAAAGTGAAGACTTAACCATTAAGGAATGCTGGACATGACAGAATCCGGCCAGAATCTAGCCGGATAGGAGGCCAGATTCAAGGCAGTAGCTGAACAATTTTTTTTTTCAAACGGCCAACCCAATCCGGCCAAGAACTGGCCGGATATGCGGCCGGATTCACCAAAAATCACTATTCACCAGAATTTTTTCTTTTTTCCTTCTTTCGGGCATCACACATGTACATTCATTTCTATTCCAAACATTCGTATAATCCCAATTACATCAAAAGATATGAATCCCAGATACATTCAACCCTAATCGAGCACTAGCGCGAGTACAATCGCAAAATTTCTAAAAACTAGACTATGCTAGCTTGTACCAGTCTCACGCCCTCGTTCATATCCCCTGTAAGGAAAACAAAGATAACGGAATGGGGTGAGCTAAAGCTCAGTGAGGTTCCAAATAGCAAGTTGACCATTATTTAAAATGCACGTATCAAAGTAGCAAAGTAGCGAGTATAACAAGTTCATAAAAGTGAGCAATAACACTTCAAGTAGCAAATGTGAGACACCGAAAATTCACTTGTCTTTATAATCCTTATGTGAACTCACTTGCCTTTGATTCTTGGTTGCTTTAATGGTTGAATTTGAGCCAAGGGAGTGAATTTTGTTAAGAAAAGTTTCATAATCTCAAGTTGTTAGAAAATCTAGAAATTTTCGTAGGAGACTCTACGCAGCTTTGGGAAATTGGCTATAACTTCGTATAGGAAAGTCGGAATTGAGTTCTGTTTGTTGCGTTTGAAACTAGACTCAGAGGGCTCTACGGTGTAAAATTTAAAGTTTGATTCAATGTCTATAAATTCTAGAAAATTGGCAAAGTTGACTGAAAATTATGCCCTGCACAAGTAAACATAGGAATGTTGTAGTAGCTTATGGCTCAATTTGGACCAACTTATGAACTAAATCTCTTTGAGGTGTCTTCTAAAGATTCTTAGTATTTGAAATCTAGTTTTTTAACAAGCCAAGTTATATAAATTTTTTATATTTATAACTCAAGTTATAATTTTTCTAAAGGAAGGGCATAAATTAGGGTTTTTGTGCATACTAGGGTTTTGGTGTGTGTTTTTGTGTGCATTTTGGTAGTGTGATTGTGAAAACTTGTAAAATCCCTCATATTTTCTTAAAAATTCCCTTTTATTTGGAATCCATTATTTTGCAATAGCTTTACTACTCATTCACTTCCTCAATAGTTACAATTAATCATAGAACCAAGGGTTTTCCCTTTATTTTCATCGTTAAGGTAAACTAGGGTTTTTACGTCTTTTCGTAGTGTAGCTATTTGGTACGGAGTGTGTATCAAATTTGGTGATTAAGAGTGAGTTTTAGATGATATTAAGTGTGTGATTAGAAGTGATAATAATAAGTTACTGAATTGTAAGTGAAAACCCTAGTACGTGCGAAATAAGGAAAAATGGGTTGAACTGATGTGTACCGTTCGTTACCGATTGAGTGCATCACTTGAATACTACTTTATTACCTTAATCTCCTTGTTTTAGTTGAGCTAATTAACCCTTAAGTCAGCCACCATTATTGACTAAGAAAAAGAGAGATATTTTGGTGGAAATATTTGTGATTAAGCAATTTGTCAAAAATCCAACCAAGGTCTTGACCAAGACATTTGACCAAGACTATCCTTAGTCTTCATCTTGTAAAATAGAACCAAAAACACCTCATTTTCTTCATCTTTGGTCGTGACTTAGGAGAGGAAAAAGATAAGAGAGAAAATTTTCCATTTTTCCAACTTGAAAGCTTGCTTGATTCTTGAGAAAATTACCGTAAAACTTGATTCTACTCCGATCAATCGTTGGGAAAGCTTGGAGGTGTGCTTGGTGGAACTTTTGGGAGGAAGAAAGTTCTTGTTTCACAAGTTATTTTGGAGATTTTGAGGTATTATACTAGAAACCTCCCTTGTTTCTTTCTTATTTTGCAATTTAAGCAAAGCATGGCTTGATTGTGGTGGATTGTATGGAAGATTTCATGGTTTGGCTTATTAACTTATAATTTTCAGCTAGGGTTTGTAATTTTCTGTTTTTATTAGTGTTATTTATCTAGAATATGATGTGAATAAGCTTAGATAGGGAGTGGTAGTAGTGGTTTTATACATGAATAAGAAGATTATCACTTAAATACATTAATTCCAGCTTTAAGTTTTTGTACTACCCCGTTTCGACCAGTTTCATTCAGCCATGATGGAGGACGAATTGGGCTTAGCTCAAAACATAAAAGTTGTGGAAAATGATGTTTTATATCTTCCTGTAAAAGTTCAGCTCAATACGAGTACTGTATCACGTGAAATGACAAAAATACCCTTGATTACCATAGGTATAGTTTTGCGGACAGTTTTGACATTTCATCATTCTGGCTGCATTTTTTCACCTTGATTCGTTTCAAATCAGCCTTTGGCCAAAACATGAAAGTTCTAACCCTATGTTTCAGATTTCCAACGCAACCAAAAACACATCAAACGGAATTGTGTAGCCTGAGTTATTGCCGCTTGAATTCAGTACTGACAACCCTCCTGGTCATAAATTTCTGGTTCTGTAATTTGTAGATTCAGCCTAGATAAACTATTAACTAGGTTAAGTTGTCTTCATCAAAGTTGTATCCCTTTGTCTTAGCTTCAAAATGGTATAAATTTTACCCCAATCCGATAAGCGTAGCTTCAGTTGTGACCGATACGCTAAGAGACGTCAAATCTGCCATTTAGCTATTTGCCTTAAAACTTGATTTCCTGTTGCCTTGTTAAGACTTGTGTTGTAATTGGATTATTTTGGAGCCTAATTGAAGGGCTATGGTGGTAACATTATTTGTATGTGATTTTGGGGCTGATTGAGAAAAACAATGAAGGCATAAATGGCTGGAAAATAGGTAAACACAAAGGGCGTGCTGTCCAAATTTCCCTCGAGAGTTAGGCATATGTACCTGCGGCTTGAGCGACGATTTGAGGTCAAGTTGGACTTGGATCGCCTATGGTATTCGAGTTTTCTTTAGTTCGGGTATATAAGCTAAAATTTTGCCGGAACTCGTACCCTTGAAAAGTGAAAGTAGCGACCCTTTCAAAATACGATTTTCCCGGTCTTTGATACCAAGTGTAACTTCTAAAGTCGAAACCACTTCTTGATCATAACTAAACGAGCGAGCATGAATTTTTCGGAATTTGATAAGTATCTTGAATACTACTTAAACGAGTTGCATTTACTTGATTTTCTTGAAACGAAACTCCTATGTTTCGAACTCTAGAGAGTTTTACATTCGTAAATGATATTTTATCGCAGATTTGGACTCCAACCAAGGAGTTGGACCTGAACGTGAATTTTGAGAGGCACTAGACCTTTGGTGAGTGCTTCCAAATACCTGATTGAACTGGACACTTGTTTTCAATACTTGACCAATGTGATTTAAGGATATGTAATTTGTTTGATCGGGCAAGAGTGTACTTTATCGCACTAGCCCTAATATGATATATACTTGTTTATTGTTGCAATTGACTTGATATACTTGTACTTGACTTGTAAGTGCTAAGCGGCAGCATGTACCACACTCAATGTGAGTGGGAGGTGCCTCTCATTCCCGTCTCCATACTTTTATCTTGATGCAGTCGATTGGAGATGTTATCTCATCGATTTCTTGGGGACCCAAACCCCACTGGCTAGTTAATCGAGTCGAGCCGGCAAGGGTTTGGTCGATTAGATAACGAACCATGGGTATCTAGTGTTGTCGAGTGGAGTGTTATCTCCTCGACTAATCAGTATACTCGAGTATTACCACCAGTGTTTATCTTGGAGTTCGGGCCCGGTAAAGGGGTTTGGATGGTGGACGAAGAGTAGTTTAAGTGGCACTCTACTGGATTGGTTACTTACTTGAAAGTTGACGAAGTGTCAACTATTACTTGATCAAGCTCTGGTGATGCAATGGGAATTTGGCTCCTGAGAGCCATCCGTATCCTTATACTTTGGAATGATTAGTACTTATCGTGTTATTGTTTCGGTTTAAAAGAAAAACTTTACACTCGCTCACTTTGAGATTTGCTACTTGAAGTGTTATTGCTCATTTCTATGAACTTTTCATGCTCATTACTTTGCTACGTGATACTTGCACTTTTAAATAATGGTCAACTTGCTATTTGGAACCTCACTGGGCTTTTAACTCATTCCACGCCATTTGTTTTCCTTACAGGGGGTACGAGCGAGGCATGAGACGTGTACAGATTAGCGTAGTCTAGTTGTTTTTGAATTTTGAATTGTACTCGCGCTAGCACCCGACTAGGGTTGGTTGTACTTGAATTGTAAACGCTTTGAAGTATTTGGGTTTATAGAAGCTTTGTACCTTGGTTTGTGCATCATTGTATATTATAAGTTTGAATTGCAATGTTATGTATCGTCTATCGATGTATGCTTGAGATACGAGTGAGTGAGTCCTGGCGAGAGTTGGGCAGGCGACTCGCTAAACCCTAGTGTATGCCCTAGGGAGAGGTGGGGGTGTGACAGCCCCACCTCACCCTAAGGCAAACCAAAGGGTTCAGCGGACCGCCTGCCCAGCTCTCGCCAGGACTACAGAGTCGCTTCACACAGACCCAATATAGTTCGCGCGAGAACCCAACGAAAATGAACAATTGAAGACCATCAACAGTTAAAACAGAGCTTACCAAACCATACGGAAGTACGGAACGCCGGTTAAACACTTATACATATTTTTACATCGGAGTCTTGAACAAGTGAACCAAAATACAAGCCAGAGTATTCAGGCTGCACAAAATACAATTAGGGCTTCGGTTACAAAGGAGCTTAACAAAATAACATATACATTAGCTCGACCCCTTTTTGTCCAAAATCGTGGTTTCAAAGTTTGTCCCCTGTAAGGAAAACAAAGATAACCGGAAGGGGGTGAGCTTACGCTCAATGAGGCACCAAAATAATAGCAAGTAAGAAAACATGGAACTTCATATTCAATTAATCACATATGCGAATCAAATAAAGAAATGAACAAACACCATAGATAGAAAGGATACGGGTGGCTCTCAGGAGCCGAATTCCCATTTGCTTCACCGAAACTTGCTCGAAATAATAGTTGACACTCCGTCAACGCTAAAGGAGTAACCAATACCGTAGACTCCACTTTCTCCGATTCCTTCCACCTCACATACCCCTACCGGGCCCGAACTCCAATCAGTTCAGAGATGGTAATACTCGAGTATACCGGAATCAAGGGTCTCAATACCCAAAGATCCCAAAACAGACTACCGTGGTTTGTTATCTAATCGACCAGGCCCTTGCCGGCCCGACTCGAGTAACTAGCCACAGGTGTTGAGCTCAGAGGTCACAGAAAGGTCGTTGGATACAATCCGCCAAACGACGTCAGAACAGATACAGATACAGATACAGATAACAGATTCAGATTCGCACCAAAAATTGGCATATGAACAGACAAGAGAACGAGTGTGATAAAGTACACCCTCGTCTCAAACAAAATAAACAGATAGTTCGGTCGTTCATATCACAGATTGCATGTACAGAAACCGAGTTAAACAACAAGTGAGGGAAGTCGTACACTCACCGGTTCAAGTACGGATACTTCAAAAGTTTTCACTTCAGACTGGCTTTAATCGCCAAGAAACCCTAAAATCATCAAAATAAACCAATTGAAGGTTTCACATCCAAAATCGAGTAAACGGAATGCACAAGTGAGGCTCGACTACATGTCGTACGCCTTTCCATGTTAAGTACTAGTACAAGTACTAGTACAAAAGAATAAACTATGACTTTTGAGCCAAAAGATAACAGTGGGTCCTAGGATTACAAACAACCCCTAAAACCCTCCATTTGTACTAAGATCAACTCAATTGAAGGAATCACGTAGCCCTAAAAATTTGGGCAGCATGCCCTTTGTGTTTACCTATTTTTCCAGCCACTTATGGCTTCATTATTTCCTCAATCAATCCCAAAGTCTTACGCAATATAAATTCATCACAACAGCCGTTCAATAGGCTCAAAGTGGTACAAGTACAAATTCAAGCTAGGACAATGGTCCGGAAACGAAGTTTAGGTCCTAAACCAAAAGATAGTTTTGATGTCATTTAGCGGAACGGACACAACTGGAGCTACACTTATCGGATTGGGGTGAAATATATACCATTTCGAAGCTAAGACAGAGAGCTATAACTTTGATGAAGACTACTAAGTCCAGTTCATAGTGTATCTAAGTCACATTCGGGCTGGTTAACTGCCTTATGCGTAAATGAAAATAACTCAGGCTACCGAAGTCAAAACGAGGTAATTCTAGGGGTGTTGGAAAGCTAAGACATATACCTACATTTATTATGAAGACCTTCAAAGCCAAATCATGCATTTTCATGGTCAAAAATGGAAAACTACACGAAAACAGAAATCTGGGCGCGAAATAGGGTTCATGGACAGTCAAGGGTATTTCGGTCTACATATGCTACAGTGCTCGGCTTGAGCTGAAATTTTTCAGGAAACCATTTTATACCATTGGATACAACTTTCATGTTTTGGCCAAAATCTAATTCGGTAAGGATCAGGGTGAAAAGTCACGGTCAGATTTGGTGAAATGACAACCCTGTTCGCTGAACTCATACCTAGGCCAGTCTGGGTATTTCCGACTTTTCACAAGCTACCAAGCTCAGATTGGGCTAAAAATTTACAGGCAACTATAAAACATCATTCTCTACAACTTTCATGTTATGACCTAAGGCTGATTCAGCCTCTAACCTAGCCGAACAGAACTGGGCAGAACAGGGTTACTTGAAACCCTAATCTGGAAATTTTCACAACCAATCATTTCCAACACATACCAACTCCTTCTTACACTATAACAAACCTTTAATCCATGGTAGAGCTGGCAATTATACCCAAAACCCAACAACCCACCCAACCCACCCACTAATTTAAGAGGTTGGGTTGGGTAAGTTGGGTATTGGGTAAATTTTGGGTTGGGTAATAAAAACCCATATATATTTTGGGCGGTTTGGGTATTTGTGTTGGGCACCCATTACCCAACTTTTCCCTCTTTGTATGTTTTTTATGCAAGTATAACCCATCCTGTTGACAAATGGAAAAAGACATTCTTGTGTACAAAAGTGTTACCACCACCCCCCCCCCAAAAAAACCCGGGGCAAAAAAAAAAAGTGTTAATTTTTTGAGTAAGTTCCCTGTATTTTGGTTGGACTTTTTGATGGTTTAGTAAAGGGGTTAGCAATTATCATTTAAACGTAATTTGACCTCTGCTATTGTAGAGCAAGAATCATCAGCCTATGACTAGTTGACCGAGAGTCGTCCCTATGGCAAATATATATCAATAAACATTTCTGAGACAAGTGTTGTAAAAATTCGTTTATGGAGCGATTAAATATTGAAGTAATAGCCAAATTTTTGTTAATCCTTTCACTAAAGATTTTTATGCTAAATGTTGAAATTATAAAGATATGGTTTATTGAAAGCTAATTATTTGACAAGAGATTCTTTGTTATAATTTTTTCCGTTACACTCGTTACATTATTTAGTTGATTGACATGTGTCCCATGCAATAATAAATAAGAATTTGAGTTTTAAAATATCTCTTAGTTTGGACCAAGGCTATACCCAGTTTGAAAATCCTTACTTGTATAAAAAATAGAGAGTTCATCCAAGTAGTTTAAATAGTTAGTATGTGTGTGTATTTGTGAAAGTATATTAGTGTGTATTGTAATGTGTTTGTATGTGTAAAAATAACATATTTCAAAATAGATTAAGAAGTGAGTATATTTTTGTGTCTATGAGTGTTTTAGTGTGTAAAATTATGTGTATCTATGTGAAAATGTGTTTATGTGTGTGAATTTTTTTTTTTTTTTGTATGTAAAAATGTATTTGAGAGAGTTTATGTATCAAAATCTATTAATTAATATATTGGGTCATATTTGGGTCATGGGTTTGAGATGACCCAATATGACCCAACCCAAAATTAACCCACTCTAAAGTTGGGCGGGTTGGGTGTAACCCATTTAAATGAAAACCCAACATTAACCCGCCCAAAATCCGCCCAACCCGCCCAATTGCCAAGTATAATCCATGGTTAACCAACACTTAACATATGAAATCAGAAAAATCATGCATAAAATAAAAATCCATCAATCTCCACCAAAAATCACAAAATCTTCCACTAAAACATCTCTTTAGCTATCACAAGTCATTAATTTAACATAATCAAGAACAAAGAAGGGATGGCTTGACATGATACCTTGAAATATCAAGAAAGGTGATGGCTTAGTCCTTTCCCTTCTCTAATCACTCCACCACTACCTTCAATCTTCCTAAGCAAGTTGATTTTGTGGACTAATTCAAGAATTAATCGGTTGATTTTCAAGATTTGTGCAAGAATAAAAGATGAAAGGTTGAAGCTTTCTTGTCTTTTCTCTCTAGATGAATTTGGCCAAGGAGCTTATGAAATGAAGGTGATTTGGGTCAAAATTGGTCTTTTAGTAAAGTTAAGGAAAGTTAGGCAAGACTACTTCCAATCGGATCGCGACACTTGGCCCTTTTTAAGTTTATTCTTATGCCTTTGTCTCTCCAAGATTAACCATCTAAGTAACCTCTAATTATCTCTTAACACCCAATAAATTAAACCCAGTATCCAAAACTTAACCTAATTGGCCGAATTTTTTTCGAACTTTCCGCACTAGCGGGTCCCACGTCCGATATACATTCTTAATTTCTCAAAAACTAACCGATACTAGAAAAATCATCTAAAAACTATATTTACTCATAAAAATTATTTTTTAAAATTTTTTGAATAAAGAAAATGTGGAAAAACGTGCAATTAAAAGAAAATAAAACCTAGAAATTAAGAAAATTACGGGTCCTCACATGGGGTCGTCACAGCAAATCTCAGTATGAGCAAGTGTAAAATTCTTTTTCTAAAAGGAACAATAACCCTACGAATAACAAATAAAGTGTAAGGATATAGATGGCTCTCAGGAGCCAAATTCCCGTTGCTTCACCAGAGCTTGATCCAGTATTAGTTGACACTCTGTCAACTTTCAAGTAAAGTAACCAATCCAGTAGTGCTTCGCTTCACACCAATCCGTCCACCATTCAACCCCTTTATCGAGCCTGAACACCAACTAAACACTGGTGGTAATACTCGAGCATACCGATTAGTTGAGAAGATAACACTCTATTCGATAACACTAGATACCCATGGTTCGTTATCTAATCGAGCAAGCCCTTGCCGGCTCGACTCGATTAACTAGCCAGTGGGGTTTGGGTTCCCAAGTAGTCACTATAGTCGATGACCAATCGACTTAGTCAAGAGAAAAGTACGGAGACGGGAATGAGAGGTACCTCCCACTCGTATCGAGTGTGGTATATACTGCCACTCAGCACTTACAAGTCAAGCACAAGTACAAATACAAGTACAGGTCAATGCAAATCAAGTCAATTGTACAAGCATGAATGAGATATCAAGTATTTAGTTGAGTTAGGTCAAGTGCGATAAGGTACACACTTGCCCAACCAAACCAAGCAAATGTTATCCGATCACGTTGGTAAATCAAATATCAAGTTCAATCATGTATTTGGAAGCACTCACCAAAGGTCTAGTGCTTTTCAAAATCACATTCAGGTCCAACTCCTTGGTTGGAGTTCAAATCTGCGATAAAATATCATTTAAGAATGTAAAACTCTCTAGAGTTCGAAACATAGGAGTTTCACTTCAGAAAATCTAATAAATGAAACTCATTTAAGTAGTATTCATTTTGCTTATCACACTCTAGAAAACTTATGCTCGCTCTTTTAGTTTCAGAAGCGGTTAAAATGTTTAAATTCGTAAAGTGGCTAAAAGACGAGGAAAACATATTCCGAATGGTCGCTACTTTCATTTTTCCAAGGGTACGAGTTTCGCCCAAATTTTAGCTTATATACCTCTATGAAAGAAAACTCGAATACCATAAACAATCCAAGTTCAATTCGACCTCAAATCTTCGTTCAATTCGCGAGTACTCACGCCTAACCCTCGAGTGAAAATTTGGGCGGCATGCCCTTTGTATTTAGCTATTTTCCAGCCATTTATGGCTTCATTATTTTTCTCAATTCAGACCCAAAACCTCACACAAATAATCTTACTACAATAGCCTTTCAATAGGCTCAAAATCATCCAATTACAACACAAATCCAATAATAAAACCGAAATCAGTTTTGAAGACAAAAGGCTAAACAACAGATTTGACATCTTATAGCATTTTGGTCACAAATGGAGCTACGTTTATCAGATTTGGGTAACCTTTATACTATTTCGAAGCAAAGACAAAGGGTTACAACTTTCATGAAGATAGATCAACCCAGTTCACATTTGATCTAGGTCGAATTTGCAGATTACAGAACCAGAATTTCAATGTCAGTCTGGTTGTCAGCACTAGATTTGAATGACAATAACTCAAACTACAAAATTCCGTTGAGGCGATTTTAGATGCGTTGGAAAGCTGAAACATAGGGCTAAAATTTTCATGTTTTGATCAAATGCTGATTTGATAGGGATCAAAGTGAAAAACGAAGCCAAAAATGTGAAATCTCAAAACTGCCCGCGGAAAAGAACATTTGGCAGTCAGGGGTATTTCGGTCATTTCACATTCTACAGTTCTATGATTGAGTTGAAATTTTACACACATTTATATAACTCTATTTTCTACAACTTTCATGTTTTGATCTAAGTCTAATTCAGCCTCTAACAGAGACGAATGAAGCTGGTCAGAAGCAGGGCAAAATTCTCTACTAAAGCTGGAAAATTCTTAGTTGGAAGCTAAAAGGCATATTAAAGCTAGGAATCTTCATATCAGCTCTCTCAAGTCTATAAAAAAGCTGGATATAATCATCTCATGCCTGGAGAATGCATATCAAAGCTGGAAAATGAAACCCTAGGCTGAAATTCCATCAATCTTCACCAATCTAGATTATCATCCATAAAACTTCTAAGTTTCAAATCATCTATCCAATAAAACGCAAGATAAGAGAGAAAAGAAGAGTCTCTTAGCTTAATACCTTCAAACCTCAAAGAAATACACAAAATCAAGGCTGCCCATGCAAAATCACTCCACCCAAAGCTTCCTTGTCACCTTGTTGCAAGTTTAATTGGTTTAGTTTTTGTGATTTCAACTCAAACAAGGTAAAATATAAGATGGAAATTGAAGCTCTCACTCTATTTTTCTCCTCACTAGGTTCAGTCAACAAGGGAAGAAAATGGAGGAAAATGGAGCCAAGAAGAAGATATGAAAGAAAGAAAAATGCTTGGTCAAAGTTTCCTATGCTTCCAACAAGTGTCACCACAAGAATATTTTTCATTTTTCTTTCTTTTCCCCCTTTCTTTTAGTCAATAATTTTGGCTGATTTGAGGAGATATTTAGGGTTAATTAGCTGAAATAAAGTGAGAAGATTAAGGTAATAAAGTAGTGGTCAAGTGCTGTACTCACTCGGTAACAAACGGTACACTTCGGTTCATACCGTTTTTCCTTAATTCGCACGTACTAGGGTTTTCACTTGTATTTTACTAACTTATTATTCTTACTTCTAATCATACACTTTTCTCATCTAAACCTCACTCTTAACCACCAAATTTAGTACATACTCCAAACCGGGTAATCACACTACTGAAAGACGTAAAAACCCTAGTTTACCCTAACGATGAAAGTAAAGGGGAAACCCTTCATTCTATTCTTTATTCCAACTATTGAGGAAGTAAATAAGTAGTAAATATATTATAAAGTCATTTAATCAAAATAAGAGGAAATTTTAAGAAAATATGTGCGAATTTTTCAGTCGTCACAGGCCCAGTAAGGGAGTTGATTGGTGGATCGAAATTGGTGTAAAATGGAGATCTACGGTCATGGTTTTGCTTCTTTAAACGTTGACGGAGTGTTAACGGGTTCAGATCAAGTAATGCAATGGAAATTTGTCTCTTGAGAGTCATTTGTATCCTTATACTTTGAGTTGATTGTTACTTCTAGTGTTATTGTTTCTTTTTATGAACTTTACACTCACTCATTTTGAAATTTCAAGTTTTACATATGGCCAACTTGCTACTTGGGTCTGCATGAAGTTTTGGAACCTCACTGAGTTTTGGCTCACTCTATTAGCTTTTGCTTTTCTTACGGGGGGTACGAGCATAGGCGTGAAGCTAGAGAGGCTAGCTTTGTCTAGACTTTTAACTTTTGTAAATCTACTAGCGCTAGTGCTCGATTAGGGTTAGAAGTGCAACTAGAACTTGAATCTCGTGTTATATTTGGATATGTATGAATGGTTGAGATAGCAATGAATGTAAATGTACGTTCCAAGCTTGGGAACTGTAGTTTCCTTTACTTTTGAAGTTGCAACTTATTTTCATGAAGTGAGTGAGTGAGTCCTGGCGAGAGTTGGACAGGCGGTCCGCTAAATCCTGGGGTACGCCGTAGGAGGAGGTGGGGTCGTCACATCTTTCTTCCTTTCAAACCACCAAACTATTTGGATGATCACTTTCTAACCGTAGGTTGAGGATTGTCTTGACTCGAGGAAATTTGTATCCTTGAAAATCACTCTCAAACTGCACAAATTTTAAACTAAAGTACTTTTGTATAAGTATGCATTAGTCATATAAAAGAACATGTCTTATATAACTTTGTACAGGTAGCAACAATGATCAAAATTATAATATTGTAATATATATTTTTTTTATTGAAAATCCCTTGAAAGTTTAAAGTATCGTCCATATTGCATTCTTTTCAAAACAATAATAGGCAATAAACTTTAGTATTTTTTGTATTCACTTATTTATTAACTAATCATCTTTAAATATATTATACATGATCATGCACAATCATACAAAATTTCAATAATAAAAACATCTTAAATTATATAACAAGTTATCAAGCAAGTGCAATCATGTCCATGAATAGAAGCCAAATTGATAATTCTTGAATCTCACATCCTTAATATCTTCATGAGAATTTAAAAATTTTCTATAGTTATTACATATTGAAACACTGTATAAATTATTTTTATTCGTTTAAAATGGTTCAATGGTAATCTCTTGTTACTCAAACTGTCTTTCCTTCATTATCATTTTGACATTTAAATCTTAAAGATACATTCCCAATATCATTTTTTATATAAATATTTTGTTTCTCTTTGTGAATTATAGATTTATCCTTTTAACCCACATCATTTTACTTCCTATATCAAAATTTCTTTTCTTAAACATGTATTGATCTTATGACCAAAATTTTCACAAAAAATAGCAAATTACTTTAGACCAAACAAAATTTTTCTTATTATTATTAGATTTTTTGAAATCACTTTTACTTTTACAACAAGTTTTAGTTTCTTCTTTTCTATTGGTAAACTCATTTAAGTACAAACTCAAATTATCTATTTTTTCTTAATATTTACACGTTCAACTTTTAAGGATTCATAAACCTACAATTTTTCTTTGAATTTTTTATTTTCTTTCTTCAATTACTTATTTAAATTTTCAACTTCTTTGTAAGAGTCTTTTAAGCTATATATAGTAATTTGCAACTTCTCATTTTTCTTCACTAATTGGTGCCTTCTCTAATATACATTCATCGAATTGGGATTTTAAGATTCTATTCAATTCATTAGCTCTTTTTAACTTTTCATACAAATTTCTAACAATTTTTTAGCAATTACATCATCAATATTCTCTTCCTCATTAGAATTTAAAGTTGAACATTCTTCCATTTCTTCTCTAAAATTAGGATTTTTATTCTCGTAGAATTCTTCTAATTTTCTCCAAATCTCTTGAGTATTTTTACAATCTTTTACTCTTTCTAGTGTATCTTCATCAAAAGCTTTATAAAGAGCATCCATAACTTGTACGTTTTGTGCCAATATTCTTTTATCATTCTCATTTAGCTCTTTCTTAGTCTTTTCTCTAGTTTTTCTTTTCTTTGTGATTAAAGCTTTATAAGGACCATCCACAACAACAAACCACAAGTCAAAATCAATAGATATAACAAAGGCTTCTATCCTATTTTTCCACATATCATAATTTTTACCCTAAAAATTGGTGGTTAATTTGTGAATCTTCCTAACACAAAATCATTGCCATAGTGATCTTTTCTCCTAAACCGATTGAGTTTAATTTCTAGGAGACCAAATCTGATACCAATTGTAAGGTCCAAGACAACCTAAGAGGGGGGTGAATTAGGTTGATATAAAGACAAGCAAATAATGGCCAAATTTTCACCCAATTACTCAACCAAAATAGCTTAAATAAACAAATACTCAAGCAAACATAATAACAAAAGATATAAGCAAAGTAAGCCACACAAACATGTAACTAAAAGAGAACAACAAGGTCAAACAATTGCAAACCAAAGAACTCCCAAGTTCCTTCCAAACTAGGAGTTGAATCCATTAACAACTTCTACAATTGTTGGTAAAGTTAACCAACTTGTACAAGTACAGGCTAACTCCTTCCTCACCCTAAATGCTTTTAGTTGATCCAAAGAGTTTTACAACTCTTCTAGTTAATCCTTAACTAGTTACAATTGAAAACTCACTCAACCAATTAAGACCTACTAATAAGTGAGACTCACCTTATCAAAGGTTTTACTTCTCCTCAATACGAAATCTCACAAATCCAAGAATTTTTTCCACACATATACAATATTCAAAATATTTTTCTACCCAAAAATCACTTTTGAAAGTTTGTATTTTATGTAGGCAAAAGTCTCTCTTCTTTTCATACTTGGGGGTATCTATAGGTGGTGAAACTTTATCCCAAAAACTTCTCCAAAAGTCAAAAAGCTAGTTGCTAGAAAACTAGCCGTTAGAACTGTCGGACATTTGATCCTCTTCTCTATGTCCGATGCATGCATTTGAGAGTATGTTCTCAACTCTTATCAGATAGCCAATGGAGTTTGTATGTCTGACAAGTCTTGCGTCCGATAGAGGTCAAAATATTGAGGTGTTTTCTTAAAATTTTCAAACGGGTCAATCCAAGGGGTTTGTGTTCGATATGATTGTCTGATAAATTTTCCTAACTATCGAACATCCTACATCCTTGTGAAGTGTTTGATAGCTTTCGTCTGAGGTTCGCGTCAATTATCGAATCTCAACAATTTTTGCTCCATTTGATTCAAATATTTTCTTCATTCTTTTGGACTTGACACCTGTTCTAGACACTTTCTTAAATGAAACCATTAGTCTAAATCATTCATTTGTTTAGTTATTATCAAAATCAAGGATCGATTAACCTAAATCTTTAGGTGGCAACTATGATTTTGTAATTTTTTGAGATTTTCTTGGTGACATAGATAATTTAAATTATGGAGTATGCGATGAAGAATGAGTGAATATGTTTGACTTTTTTAATAGAAGTGATCAATCCAAGAAATTGTTTGAAACTGCAACTTTCATCCACCACCACACGTGAAGATGAAATTGAAGATCCATTACTGCGATTGAGTTTTTCATAAAAATTCAAATTCAGAATCATTTTTGCAATGGTTCAAACCCCTTCAATGGTGGTATGACTTGTTTGCAATAAAACAAGATTATATCATCTTTCATTTTCATAGGCCTGCACATCTCTTTGACAACAAACAAATTCAAGCCTTACCTAGTGCAGTAATTTACAGGGAATTTTCTCATACTATTTTATATTTAGATGATGAATATGAGGAAGCCCAAAGATACATCTTTGCACAAAACAGATGTATTCCACCAAAAATTTGGCCTGGTCATTATGGATCATATTGAGATTGGTTTAAGAGAAGCAATGAAGGAAATTAAACCAAGTTATCTTAATATTTAGTTTCTTAATTCGTTTAGTTTTTGTTTCGGTGTCCTGTTTGTTTAGTTTCCATATTAAATTAGGAAATTTCAAATCAATTTTCAAATAAGTTTTGATTTATAATTATGTTTATTTAGAAAGCTTAGCTATCTGTAAATACTACTAGTGTAGTAGATTATTATTTGAAAAGTTGAGTCGAGGTTTGAAGAGTTAAGTTTTGTTAAGTTGAGTTGAGCGAAAGTCTCTGAATTGAGAGTTGTGAGTTTTCATAAGTAAAAGACTACGACTTGATATTATTTTTGTTAAATTTTGAATTAATAAAATAGTTGAATATTTGTTTGTGTGTTGCGAGAACTACTTCCACTGTGCATGTTTTTTATGCTAACACCCTCCCTACCTTCTGGGAGGTGCATCACAAACTATTTGTGTGGAAACTAGAGGGAGATCAGTTTGTCACTTCTAGTCAAGGAGGTACCCCCTTGTGGCCGCCAGTCCATATTGCAGTGGTGGGCAATCATTTGGATACATGCGTGCTAATAAAGAATGCCAAAAAAATAAATTCTAACCGTCATTACTGTCAAATTAAGAATTTTGAAAATTTTCTTGGTTCTTATGGTGATTTTTTAAATACTCAATAGGTTAGAGGTAATTGTTTTATTTTTGTCAGGGACAATTTAAAGAATGAAGAAGTTTGAAAAAATTAGGGGGGCAATGTAAAGGTAATTGGAGTTTTAAAAAGTTCAAGGAATACCAGTGCGAAAATATTTATAAAATTAAATTGTTTTACCAGTTACATTTGTAATCTTTCAAGGTTGTTCACCCTCAACGGAAGGTGACTCCACTGCTAGTCTACATTATAATATTACTTTTTATTGTAATGAAAGTAAAAATTAATAATTGAAATGTGTAATCCTTCTTAATTGATTATTTCAATAGATTTTAGATTCTAATTTTTGTAGAAATTTTAAAAAAATTAAAACTTTTGAGATATTCCTATTTATTTTTATATCTATTTTGAGTTTTTTAATAAATTAAAGAAAGCCAAAAATTTTGAATTTTACTCAAAAGCTAAATTTGACAATCTTTTGGCAAAATCTAAACACGCACTTATTTACTGGCACTTACATGAGCGTCGGTAAATTCTGTAGTGTATTCAGCTAATTCAAGACAGGTGTGAAAAGGTAAAGAATATGGCAAGAAGCCGGCACGTTGCAAGCTGACATGTACGGACAATGAAGGGAATGTTTCTACAAAAGCAAGTGGTGACCTATAACAGGCGCGGGCGGTTTGGAAATGTTGCGTACTGCAGAAGGTGGAAATGTATTGGGGTGTTACGGAATTAACATAAATATAATGGGTTTAGGAATAAAACACCGAAGAGAAAGCATAAGCAGTACTAAACACAGCCATGCATGGCTTTGAAGCAACATATGGTCATTATTGAATAACAAGTTGAGGGCCTTTAAGAAGTGAAACTTAAGAAAATAAATGTTTGAAATATTAAGTTTTTTAATTATGTAATCTATTTTGATTATAGTTGTTCTAATATATAGTGATTGGGAGGATTTCTAGAGCTGAAGTACTAAATCCTTTTTGGACTTTTAATAAATTTGAGTTATTTTTCTTTTGGTTTCTCACTTTTCTAACAACTTTTATCTAACCTACTAAATTTGAATTATTGAAATTGATTTTAATTATTATATTAGTAAAATATTAACATTTGTGGAAACTGGGTTCATGGGAAGACAGATTGTTGCCTGTTTTACATTTAATTGAATACAAAAATCTCTACTTTACATAAAACGTCCAAGGCTGAGGAATAGTGGATTCCAATTGATTCTCCTGATTATGGGCATTACATCAACAAAATACTATCTATTTATGGGCATTTTACTCTGAATCATTACATTTATGTAAAATACATAAATGCTTGTAACTAAAATTTAAAAACGGTTACACTAATATTTTAACGAAAGGAAAACTAGTAAATTTTGTATTTAACAAATTTTAAATATGTGAAACTAAAAAAGATTGCGCCCATAACATACCAGCTCTTTATGAGTTTTTTGCATTACATCAACAAAATACTAGCTATTTATAGGCATTTTACTCTGAATCATTATATTTATGTAAAATACATAAATGTTTGTAACTAAAATTGAAAAAGTGTTATACTTATATTTTTACGAAAGGGAAACTGGTAGATTTTGTATTTAACAAATTTTAAATATGTGAAAGTAAAAAAGATTGCGCCTATAACATACCAGCTTTTTATGAGTTTTTTGCATTATATTAACAAAATACTAGCTATTTATGGGCATTTTACTCTAAATCATTACATTTATGTAAAATACATAAATGTATGTAACTAAAATTGAAAAAGTGTTACACTTATATTTTTACGAAAGGGACACTGGTAGATTTTGTATTTAATATAAATTAAATATGCTAAAGTAACATTACAGGTGATTTTATTAGTTACTTAATTTGTTGGCAAGAAACAAGGTTTCTTTTGCAAAATTTGTTCATTAGATTTTTCCAAATAATTAGGGTATAGAGGTAAATTTTCACAATCTTTTGCTAGCAATAGGCCCTAATTTCCTCCTAGGCAGTGACGAAGCCAAGATTTTTTCCTTAGGGGGGAGGGGCCAAAATGATTGACGAACAAAATTATTTTAATATGTTATGTTCAGCATAAATTTCATCTATTTAAATATATGGCATCCTAAAATACCAAATTTTAATTTTAATTATAAAGATATGTCTATTTAATAAATATATAGTATAGTCATAACAAAAATTAAGACAAGAAATAACATTTGATTAAATATTTTATAGGAAAAAATGGACTTTTCATCCTCAAAGTTTGGGTGGTTGGCTAATTTCATCCTCCAACTTTCACCCCAAACACATTGCATCCTAAAAGTTCCGTAATTTTGGCAAATTAAGGACAATTGACGAGAAATGAAAAATTGATCGTTAGAACCAACGATTTTACCCATAAATGGTACTATGTTCTTATAATGGAGGAAAGCCATAAAGAACTAGTGTTTTATTGGAGAACGGATTTATTTTTATTTTATCCGATAAATAAATTTGTTTATGAAAAAATGGGTACTCTGTTCTGATAATGGAGGAAAGTCATAAAGAGTTGGTGTTTTATTGAAAAATTGATTTATTTTTATTTTATCAGATAAATAAATTTGTTTATGGAAAAATGGATACTTTGTTCTTATAATGGAGGAAAACTATAAAGAGCTGGTTTTTTATTGAAAAATTGATTTATTTTTATTTTATCCGATAAATAAATTTATTTATGGAAAAATGGGCACTCTGTTCTTATAATGGAGGAAAGTCATAAAGAGCTGGTATTTTATTGAAAAATGGGTATATTTTTATTTTATCCGATAAATAAATTTGTTTATGGGAAAATGGGGACTCTGTTCTTATAATGGAGGAAAACCATAAAGAGCTGGTATTTTATTAAAAAATGGATTTATTTTTATTTTATCCAATAAATAAATTTATTTATGGAAAAATGGGTACTCTGTTCGTATAGTGGAAGAAAGTCATAAAGAGCTGCTATTTTATTGGAAAAAGGGTTTATTTTTATTTTATCCGATAAATAAATTTGTTTATGAGAAAATGGGTACTCTGTTCTTATAATGGAAAAAAGTCATAAAGAACTGGTCTTTTATTGAAAAATGTATTTGAACACCGACGTGTTAAAGTGAAAGAGTACGGCAATATATCTACTTCAGGGGTATAAAAGACAACTCCCGCACCAACTCCATCACGGTGAGCAGCTCCATCGAAATACATCGACCACAGAGATTCGACCACAAACACTTCTTCATCGGGGAGTTCATTAGTCAACTCCCATTCGGCAGGTATGGGATGATCGGCTAGAAAGTCTGCCAATACTTGTCCTTTGACAGCTTTCGCAGGTACATAAATAATTTCAAATTGTTGAAACTCAATGTACCATCTTGCAAGTCGATCGGACAGTACAGGTTTTGCCATGACATATTTAATGGGATTGGATTTGGATATGAGTCGGACAGTATGTGTTTGAAAATAATGTTTCAACTTCTGAATGGCAAATATAAGTGCCAAACACAACTTCTCGATGGGTGTGTAATTCAACTCATTAGATGTCATCATCCGACTCAAGTAATACAACGCATTCTCCTTACCTTCATCATTTTCTTGAGCAAGTAAGGCCCCGACTGACCGTTCTTGAGCGGAAATATAGAAGATCAATGATTTTCCTAGAATTGGTGCAGTTAACACAGAGGGATTCATGAGGTATGTTTTAATGCTTGTAAAAGCATTTCTACAAGTTTCATCCCATTCGAAGGGTACCCCTTTTTTCATTAGTCGACTGAAAGGTTGGCATCGTCCAGCCAAATTAGAGATAAACCTCCGGATGTAAGCCAATTTTCCTTGAAGGCTCTTCAGTTCATGGATATTTCGCGGTTCAGGCATGTTCACAATGACATCAATTTTAGATTGATCGACCTCTATTCCCCGTTGATGAACGATGAAACCGAGAAACTTGCCAGAAGTGACTCCGAATGCGCACTTCAAAGGATTCATCTTCAGTTGGTATCTTCGGACGGGTTGAAAAACTCTTCGAAAATCTTGAATGTGATCTTCTCGTTTCTTTGATTTCACCACAAGATCGTTAACATAGCACTCCACATTTCTATGGAGCATATCATCAAAAAAATTTTGCATTGCCCTTTGATATGTTGCTCCAGCATTTTTCAAACCAAACGGTATCACTTTATAGCAATAAATGCCCTTGGGAGTGCGGAAGGCAGTGAGCTCCTCGTCTTCGGCTGCCATGCGCATTTGATTGTAACCAGATGACCCATCGAGAAAAGATAGTGCTTCATGTCCTGTTGTAGCATCTACTGTTAATTTTGTGATGGGAAGTGGAAAATCATTTTTGGGGCAAGTTTCATTTAAGTCTCGAAAATCAACACAAATTCAAATTTGCCCATTCTTCTTCCTCACAGGGACAATGCTTGAAATCCATGTTGGATATTTCACTTCCCGTATGAATCCAATCTCAATCAATCTATTTATTTCATTTTCTATCAGAGGAATCAATTCAGGGCGAAAGCGCCTTTGAGTTTGCTTGACAGGTTTTGTTCCTCGCTTGACAGACAAATTATGAACGGCGATCCTTGGATCCAAACCAGGCATTTCTGAGTAATTCCAGGCAAAGACATCCCTGAACTCGAGCAGCAAATCAACATACTCTTTCTCTTCTTCAGGAGTCATACAAGAGCTTATGTAAATTGGGCGAGGATCGTCACTTGTGCCAAGGTTAATCTCCTTTAGCATATCGACTGTGACAGCCCTACCTTCCCCTAAGGCGAACCAAAGGGGTTAGCGGACTGCCTGCCCAGCTCTCGCCAGGACTAACGGTTCAGTATAGAGCGATCTATTGCGTTCCGGAACTTACAAACGCGCGTAAACAAGTCAAAATGTCAAAATAAAAAAAAAACAAAATCGGAGTCGGCTATGAATAGTAACCGACCCGTCAGAACCCAACCAAATATCAAGCAAACATTCACATCTTGAAACTTAGCATTTACAAGCCAAAGTGGCATACAAAAGTATTCAAAAGTGGATACATGTCTGGTTTGCCAAATCAAAAGAGAAACGGTCCCAAAAGTACATTTAGGGTTTCAATAAATGAGCTATACAAAAGATATGTCCAACTAGCTCATTTCGGCAACCAATTATCAATTGCAGTCCAAAAGTATTTATTTTCCTGTAAGGAAAACAAAAGGAATAGAGTGAGCTAATTGCCCAGTGAGATAATACTACTCAAGCAACCAAGTTCATAGATGCATCAAGCTTTTCAGTCCAATTCATCAAAAGTAAATAAAGACACACATCAATAATGATGATAAAAGGATACGGGCGACTCTCAAGAGCCCTTTTCCTCGTTTGCATTCTTGATCGGATCTCATTGACTCTCCGTCAATGTTTAAAAGTAACCAACCGTAGACTTCACTTTACTTCCATTCCTTCCACCTAACATTCCCCTACCGGGCCCGAACTCCAAACACTTGCACTGTGGTATTACTCGAGTATACCAGAATCGAGAGTCTCTCATACTACAAGATTCCATATAACATTTCCCCAACGATCATTAATTGGCACGACCAAGCCCTCGCCGGCTCGATTCAATCAACTACCAATGGGGTTGAGCTCAATGATAACAATTGTAGTCGCTGGATACTCGTCCAATCGACACCAAGTCAAGTACTTTCATTTCATGTAACATTTCATATAACATTCCAATAACATGATAAACAATAAGTGAGAGTGATAAAGTACGCTCTCACTTCAATCAATTAACATTCAACTCATCAAGTTCAAGTATCAAAGCTATATATTAACACACAAGTGAGTAGTACACTCACCAAGCTTGCAAATGGTGTTTCATGCACTTCCGTCAAAAGAACGTCGTGAACCACCGTCACTGTGACGACCCCACTTCTCCCAAGGGCGAACCCAAGGGTATCGGCGGGCCGCCTGCCTAGCTCGCGCCAGGACTCAAAACTTAAAGCAATAAAACTAGATAAATCGAAAGAGCACTATATACAATATATATACAATCCCAAAAGTTACATTTACATCCTCAAAAGTCTCGAGTCAAACCACTCTAATACACTATAACCACAACCAGCAGAAGATAGACCCTAAGAAGGGTCCTTATACAAACCACCAAAACAAAAACAAACATCCTAACTGTTCAACTATTACAAGCCAATCTAACTATACTAGTATACGAACCAAAAGTCCCCGCGTCGGCCCCTGCTAAGGAAAACAAATGGAACGGGGTAAGCTATATGCTTAGTAAGTAAACAGGGGCGAAAGCATAAATTTCACGTAACAACAGATACACAGTAAGAGTAAAGCAAAAGTAGAAAAGTAACATCACATAATAAGGATACAGGTGGCTCCAAAGCCAATTTATATGCCATGCGTGATCTCCTGCCGACACTCCGTCGACCACATTCAATGGTCCGTAGAACTTCACTTGTACACCCACCGACACCTTATCACCCTCACTGGCCAGTCACCTCACAAACTTGCCCGGGCGAACGAAATCACAAACTTGAGCTTGAGTCACAAGCTCGGGTCACAAACTTGGTCACCTTCTCGGTAAACCGGATTCACAAAATTGGTTCATAACATGAACCTACAAACTTGGTGACCTCAGACTAAGTTGGACTGACTTCGACCAAGCCCTAACCGGCTCGAATAGTCCGTCTAGGTCACGAGATCGGGCCCCAAACTCACAAACTTCACAAAGTTATTCAAAAGTTACCCTGAGCCACTAGCTCAAGGAGTTGGGTTCCAAAATGAGTCACATACACATGTCATGTACAAATATGTGCACAAATTCGGGTTTAGGTCGAGTGCGATAAAGTACACCCTCGCCTAGATACCCTTTTCATGTATATCGAAACACATAAGCAACTAACACGTAAGAGCGGCCTGAATACTTACTCAAAACGGAAATAGCAAAAGTACGAAGTCGGATCGAAACGAACAGCTAGTAGTGGACCCCACCAGATCCGCCCAGCTCACCACCGTCTGAAATAAGAGATTGTGTCACATAATATCGTAAACGGCTACTATCGTGCCTCAAACAAACAAAACGGCAAAACGGCACGCGCGCACGTACATATGACGGACGGAAACGGAAACGACAGATTTGACACTCGTTTCTATTTTAATCATAAGTTGAGCTACGAATATCGGATTAAGGCGTATGAGATGCCATATCGAAGCTTACAGGATGAACAACAACTGTTATGAAGACATCCAGAACTAAAACTGGAGGCTTCAGTCCCAAATGAACCAAACACAATCACTTACGAAATCTGGCCAATGCACAAATGGTCAGTTTTGAGTGCAAACTGTTTTCTATGCTACACATGGGCAAAAGAGCTGCAAATTGGCAGTTAGCTAGTTCATTCCAGATGGAACAACTTTCATGAAGGTCAACAATCCAAATTCGGAACGGAAGTTGGTCATCAGGACCAAAACAGATCTGACCAGAAAATGGTCATTTTCACGGGCAGGCCTTATTTGCTCGGCTATATCTCAGGTTTTATAAATCCGATTCATGAAATTCCAAGGGCGTTAGAAAGCTCTGATATAGGTCTATAAGTTTGGTGTTTTGGTCGCAAGCCCAAACAGCTTGTAACCTAGTCAAACGTGAAGCCAAAGCTCCAGTCATAAACAGTCCGGATATAAAACAGTTCTGACATGCATTCTTATTTCGATCATAACTCGAGCTACGGGACTCGGATTTTAACGCACTTTATAGCGTTTCGAAGATGTGACCAAGTACTACATTTCTTATGAAGGAATCAAAATCCAGATCGTACAGGATCAAAATGAAAACCCCCACGGTCAGAAGCTGAAATGCAAAACGTACCCAAACTAATGTCTAAAACAGGCCTGAGTGTTCTGTCTATAACTCATAATACACTACTCCGTTTGACTTGAAAATTTACAGAAATATTCAGGACTTAAGGGGCTACAATGTTGAAGAAGGTAACTTTGTCCATTTTTGAAGATAACAAGGTCAAAAATGCAAGACACTATACCAGAATCGCAAAACAGGTTCACAAACCGTATCCTAGTACAAACATCATAACTCAGCCTACACAAGTCCAAATCCAAAAATTCCAAAGCCATTCGAAAGCTTAGAAACAGGGCTACATTTCATCAGAAGACCTCAACATCCAAATCGAAAGCAATGCCAGTCAAAACAGACGAGTTCAAACGCAGTTCGCACATTCTTATCAACCCAGAACAGCAACAGTAAAATCTATATATCTCACTCTACACTACTCCAAATGACCTGAACTTTTACAGACACCTCAAACACATCAATACCTACAACTTTCATGTTTTCATAAAAGTCCAATTCGGCCTCTATCTATGACCTAAAATTTCGGACAGAATGTTCAACCAAGAACCCTAATTT
Organism: Coffea arabica; assembly: GCF_036785885.1. NCBI lineage: Eukaryota > Viridiplantae > Streptophyta > Magnoliopsida > Gentianales > Rubiaceae > Coffea > Coffea arabica. The sequence goes on along the minus strand of NC_092311.1, from coordinate 21,349,625 downwards.
TCCAGAAATTCTTCCAAATTCAAAATTGATTGCATTTATCAACAATTCACACCTACTAGAGTCAAAGCCCCTTATTACCAACCATCATAAACAACCACACCATCAAGATCATATGAAACCAGAAAATTCCTCATAAAATAAAAAAAACTCAACCAATTCATTCCAAACCATGAAATAATCCACAATTTCTCACACCATAGCCACCATTAGGCATAAAATAACCATCATTAAGTATAAGGGAGTAGTCAAACATCACTTACCTAAGAAACAAGAGATGTAGAGATGTTGGCCACCTAAGACCTTCAAACAAACTTCAATAGACCACTCACAAGCACCCAAAGGATAGATTTTATGGAGTAGAATCTAAGTTATGTGGTTGGTTTTGGAAGATTGAGTGAAATGGAAGCTAGAAAGTTGAAGAATTTTGTCTTTCTTCTTGCTAGAGAGGTTCGGCCATCAAGAGGTGAAAATGGTGAATTTTTGTGTTTTTTTTTTTGAAGATATTAACCACTTAGTCAAAATAGTCAAGAAAATGAATAGTAACTCTTAAGTCCTAACCAATATCATGGTGACACTTGGCATCACATTAATTGCATTTCTATCCTTTGTTCACCTCTCACATCAATCACTTCACACTCCTCTACTTATCCATTAACACCCGATACATTTCACCCAGTATCCGGAACTTAACCTAATCGGCCGAATTTTTCCGAACTTTTCGCACTAGTGGGTCCCACGTCCGATATACGTTCTTAATTTCTCAAAACCTACCCGATACTTGAAAACTCATCTAAAACCTATATTTACTCAGAAAAATTATCTGGGGAAATTTCCAATAACGAAAAATGTAGAAAAGGCGGGCGATAAAAACCCGAATCCACCTCACCGATGAACGAATAACCCTCATCAGCTTAAGAGCGGACTGGGGCCTCACAATCTCCCCACTTAGGACAATTTCGTCCTCGAAATTCAATTCGTGGTCAAAGCGTACCTTCGAAACCTGCCGTAAAGGATACACGAAAACACAAAACACAAAACAGATACACGAAAGGCACGCAAAGGATAGGTACAATACAAAGTCACACCAAAAGATATACAAATTACCCGACCTCCAGTCGGGTCAAAACCCAATATACACACGAGCACTCCGGCTCCAAAAATCTAGTCAACCAACCAGATAACAAAAGAAATTAGCCAGGCCAGTTCTAACAAAAGTAATCTGCCAGCTAATCAAAATACGAAAGCGACCCTAAATGCCTCCCCTAGGGCCCCGGTTCCCTACGGAACCTAAAGTACCTATCTCACCTATCTGCTCTGGCCCGGTAGCTCGTGGGGGTGCCTCCGCGGCCATATCTAGTAAGACCCCACAATCAAACGTGATACTCCGGGCCCTCTCCCTGAGCTGCCTCTTCATAGCGAAGAGGTGCTGGTGTGTGTCTCGGAGATCCCGCTCCAGGTCTCTAACGCGCAACGCCAGCCAGCGGCTAAACTCTCTAGCCTCCGCCAGCTGCGCCCGCAAAGTCTCGACCGTCTGGTCTAGGTGATAACGCTCATCATCCAACGCTAAGACAACCTCGTCAGGATAGCTATAGGTATACCAGCACGCACAGGGTCGGCGCGACACCTGGCCGAAGGGAGAATACAAAGTATAGGGCTCCCCAAGCCTCCTCCGATAGCGGATCGCCCGCTTACGCAGCACCCGGTCATCCGAGCCCCTCCCACTCGGAGGTCTCGGTCCCGGTCCCACGCCGCTAGAACTGCCCGGATCCATACCTACAAGCATTAATTCGTTAGTTAACCGACATTTCAACTTAAAATATATCATTCAACTTAAAGAGAATCACGTAATCCTAATGAACCTATCACGTATGTCCCACAATTGCCCAAGTCCTCTAACCTAGGCGCTCTGATACCAACTGTGACGACCCCACTTCTCCCAAGGGCGAACCCAAGGGTATCGGCGGGACGCCTGCCTAGCTCGCGCCAGGACTCAAAACTTAAAGCAATAAAACTAGATAAATCGAAAGAGCACTATATACAATATATATACAATCCCAAAAGTTACATTTACATCCTCAAAAGTCTCGAGTCAAACCACTCTAATACACTATAACCACAACCAGCAGAAGATAGACCCTAAGAAGGGTCCTTATACAAACCACCAAAACAAAAAAAAACATCCTAACTGTTCAACTATTACAAGCCAATCTAACTATACTAGTATACGAACCAAAAGTCCCCGCGTCGGCCCCTGCTAAGGAAAACAAATGGAACGGGGTAAGCTATATGCTTAGTAAGTAAACAGGGGCGAAAGCATAAATTTCACGTAACAACAGATACACAGTAAGAGTAAAGCAAAAGTAGAAAAGTAACATCACATAATAAGGATACAGGTGGCTCCAAAGCCAATTTATATGCCATGCGTGATCTCCTGCCGACACTCCGTCGACCACATTCAATGGTCCATAGAACTTCACTTGTACACCCACCGACACCTTATCACCCTCACTGGCCAGTCACCTCACAAACTTGCCTGGGCGAACGAAATCACAAACTTGAGCTTGAGTCACAAGCTCGGGTCACAAACTTGGTCACCTTCTCGGTGAACCGGATTCACAAAATTGGTTCATAACATGAACCTACAAACTTGTTGACCTCAGACTAAGTTGGACTGACTTCGACCAAGCCCTAACCGGCTTGAATAGTCTGTCTAGGTCACGAGATCGGGCCCCAAACTCACAAACTTCACAAAGTTATTCAAAAGTTAACCCGAGCCACTAGCTCAAGGGGTTGGGTTCCAAAATGAGTCACATACACATGTCATGTACAAATATGTGCACAAATTCGGGTTTAGGTCGAGTGCGATAAAGTACACCCTCGCCTAGATACCCTTTTCATGTATATCGAAACACATAAGCAACTAACACGTAAGAGCGGCCTGAATACTTACTCAAAACGGAAATAGCAAAACTACGAAGTCGGATCGAAACGAACAGCTAGTAGTGGACCCCACCAGATCCGCCCAGCTCACCACCGTCTGAAATAAGAGATTGTATCACATAATATCGTAAACGGCTACTATCGTGCCTCAAACAAACAAAACGGCAAAACGGCACGCGCGCACGTACATATGACGGACGGAAACGGAAACGACAGATTTGACACTCGTTTCTATTTTAATCATAAGTTGAGCTACGAATATCGGATTAAGGCGTATGAGATGCCATATCGAAGCTTACAGGATGAAAAACAACTGCTATGAAGACATCCAGAACTAAAACTGGAGGCTTCAGTCCCAAATGAACCAAACACAATCACTTACGAAATCTGGCCAATGCACAAATGGTCAGTTTTGAGTGCAAACTGTTTTCTATGCTACACATGGGCAAAAGAGCTGCAAATTGGCAGTTAGCTAGTTCATTCCAGATGGAACAACTTTCATGAAGGTCAACAATCCAAATTCGGAACGGAAGTTGGTCATCAGGACCAAAACAGATCTGACCAGAAAATGGTCATTTTCACGGGCAGGCCTTATTTGCTCGGCTATATCTCAGGTTTTATAAATCCGATTCATGAAATTCCAAGGGCGTTAGAAAGCTCTGATATAGGGTTATAAGTTTGGTGTTTTGGTCACAAGCCCAAACAGCTTGTAACCTAGTCAAACGTGAAGCCAAAGCTCCAGTCATAAACTGTCCGGATATAAAACAGTTCTGACATGCATTCTTATTTCGATCATAACTCGAGCTACGGGACTCGGATTTTGACGCACTTTATAGCGTTTTGAAGCTGTGACCAAGAACTACATTTCTTATGAAGGAATCAAAATCCATATCGTACAGGATCAAAATGAAAACCCCCACGGTCAGAAGCTGAAATGCAAAACGTACCCAAACTAATGTCTAAAACAGGCCTGAGTGTTCTGTCTATAACTCATAATACACTACTCCGTTTGACTTGAAAATTTACAGAAATATTCAGGACTTAAGGGGCTACAATGTTCAAGAAGGCAACTTTGTCCAGTTTTGAAGATAACAAGGTCAAAAATGCAAGACACTATACCAGAATCGCAAAACAGGTTCACAAACCGTATCCTAGTACAAACATCATAACTCAGCCTACACAAGTCCAAATCCAGAAATTCTAAAGCCATTCGAAAGCTTAGAAACAGGGATACATTTCATAAGAAGACCTCAACATCCAAATCGAAAGCAATGCCAGTCAAAACAGACGAGTTCAAACGCAGTTCGCACATTCTGATCAACCCAGAACAGCAACAGTAAAATCGACATATCTCACTCTACACTACTCCAAATGACCTAAAATTTTACAGACACCTCAAACACATCAATACCTACAACTTTCATGTTTTTAGCAAAGTCCAATTCGGCCTCTATCTATGACCTAAAATTTCGGACAGAATGTTCAACCAAGAACCCTAATTTTCCAGAAATTCTTCCAAATTCAAAATTGATTGCATTTATCAACAATTCACACCTACTAGAGTCAAAGCCCCTTATTACCAACCATCAAAAACAACCACACCATCAAGATCATATGAAACCAGAAAATTCCTCATAAAATAAAAAAAACTCAACCAATTCATTCCAAACCATGAAATAATCCACAATTTCTCACACCATAGCCACCATTAGGCATAAAATAACCATCATTAAGTATAAGGGAGTAGTCAAACATCACTTACCTAAGAAACAAGAGATGTAGAGATGTTGGCCACCTAAGACCTTCAAACAAACTTCAATAGACCACTCACAAGCACCCAAAGGATAGATTTTATGGAGTAGAATCTAAGTTATGTGGTTGGTTTTGGAAGATTGAGTGAAATGGAAGCTAGAAAGTTGAAGAATTTTGTCTTTCTTCTTGCTAGAGAGGTTCGGCCATCAAGAGGTGAAAATGGTGAATTTTTGTGTTTTTTTTTTTTGAAGATATTAACCACTTAGTCAAAATAGTCAAGAAAATGAATAGTAACTCTTAAGTCCTAACCAATATCATGGTGACACTTGGCATCACATTAATTGCATTTCTATCCTTTGTTCACCTCTCACATCAATCACTTCACACTCCTCTACTTATCCATTAACACCCGATACATTTCACCCAGTATCCGGAACTTAACCTAATTGGCCGAATTTTTCCGAACTTTTCGCACTAGTGGGTCCCACTTCCGATATACGTTCTTAATTTCTCAAAACCTATCCGATACTTGAAAACTCATCTAAAACCTATATTTACTCAGAAAAATTATCTGGGAAAATTTCCAATAAAGAAAAATGTAGAAAAGGCGGGCGATAAAAACCCGAATCCACCTCACCGATGAACGAATAACCCTCATCAGCTTAAGAGCGGACTGGGGCCTCACAGTCACGCCCTAGAACATGCAAACAGGTACAATGAGACTCGATAACGAGTCATAAACCAATGCCAAATACGACCCCAATAGGGTTCCATAAGCATATACAAGCATTAGGGGAAAACCAGAAAATCCGGAAATGGAATTAGCTTTAGCCCTGAAAAAAACAGTTTTTGATCTCATTTTGCGGTAATGGCACCAAAGGCACTATGATTATCGTATGAAGGTGAAAGACCCACCGTTTCGAAGCTAAGAGATAGGGTTACAATATTGCAGAAGGTCACTCAACCCAGGTTCGAGTGTAACCAGGTCAAAAATGCAAGATACTACACCAGAATCGCAAAAACAGATTCACAGAACGCATTCTAGTGAAAACATCATAAAACAGCCTACATAAGTCCAAATCCAGAAATTCCAAAGCCATATGAAATCTAACGAACAGGGATACATTTCATCAGAAGACCTCAACAACCAATTCGGAAGCATTCCTAACCAAAATAACCAATTACAGAAGCAATTCCCAAATTCGAGTAAAACCAGGACAGCAAGGGTAATTTCGACTTTTCTCAAGCTACGCTACTCCGATTGACCTGAAATTTTTCAGAAACTTCTAAAATATCATTCCCTACAACTTTTATGTTTTAACCCAAGGCCAATTCGGCCTCTAACTATGGGCTACAAAATCGGGCAGAATGTAATTCATTAGAACCCTAACTTTTCAATTTTCTTCCAAAACAGAAATTGCTTGCAATTATCCATTTTTTCCACCTCCTATATCCCTTACATACCATTTCCAATCATCATACATAGCCACACAATCATATTCATATTAAAACAGAAAAATCCCCAATAATTACAAAACTTCATCAATTCAACCAAAAATCACAATAAAATCCATAAAGTTGCATCTTATTCCACCACTAATCATAAATTAAGCATCATTAGAGGGAGGAGAGGGGTTCTTCACAACTCACCTTAGAAACAAGAGAGAGAGAGCAACTAGTCCTCTTAGCTTTCCAAATAACTCCACACAACACCTCACTATCACTCCCTTAATGTTTTCTATGGAGCAAAACAAGATTCAATGGTGGATTTTTGGTAGATTGGAGCAAGATTGAAGCCAAAAACTTGAAGAGTTTTCTTTCTTTTGTTGCTTGAAGAGCTCGACCAAGATGAAGGAGAAAATGGCGAATTTTTGGTATTTTTTTGATTTATTTGGTCAATGGTAAGAAAATGAATAGTAGTCATAAAGCAACCTCCACTCATAAGGTGGCACTTGTCACTTCATAAATGCAAGTCTATCACTTTGTTTCCTCTTACACCAATCCAAATTGCAACCTCTACTTATCTCTTAACACCCGATAAATTAATTCCAATATCCAAAACTTAACCTAGTTGGCCGAATTTTTCCGAACTTTTCGCACTAGTGGGTCCCACGTCCGGTATACGCTCTTAATTTCTCAAAACCTATTCGATACTAGAAAAATCATCTAAAAACTATATCTGCTCCTTAGAAGGATCTAGAATTTTTCCTAATCACGAAAATGCAGAAAACAAGCCATGAAAGATAATAAAACCTAGAAAAGGGGAAAAATTACGGGTTCTCACACCGACTGTATTTTTTACTCCTTATTCAAGTTCAGGGGGAGCGTCATCCGCATCTTCTTCTTTGTCTTCGGGATCACTGATCATAATATGATGACAGGAAGCCATACTTTCTTGATTCTGTTCTTCAAAAATAGTTTCAATTCTTACATTGAATAAGTTTCCATAGTGCATGAAGAAATTGGAGACTCACTTTCTTGGTCCGTTCTTTTTTATTGGAGTAAGACTTTCTTCATTGGCAACTTGGTACTCTTGCTTTTTACTGCCTAATCTCTCATAGACGGGCGGTTTCAAATTTTTTGGCTGCGGGCCAAGTCTGTCAAACACAGAAGTACGCTTTGACTTATTTTCCAATCTGTCGAACACAGATCTCTTTCGACTTGTGACCTCCATTTCTTCGTTCACGTAGTTACAACTTGCCCTTTTGATCATTATATGCACTGGAGAAGGCGGTTGATAACCAAGATCCATCGATGAACTTTCAACATCATAGCCTTTTTTTTTCAACATTTTCTGCGTAGGTGTTAATCCATGAGTCTTCTCGCCAGTCACTTCAGGAGGGAGTTTGCCCAATGCATTCTTCTCATTTGGGTTATAACTCGCCTTAGCAAGAAGTCTATATGCATTTGAATTAAAACCTTCTTGAGTCTGATTAGTTGGTAGTGAGTAATGTTCTACTGCAGGTTCTTCTTTGGGACGGACAAACCCTTACAAGCTCGCTTTCTCACTTTTAACAGGCTTTATTTTGGTGAGCGAAACATTTAATGCGCCATTTCTGATAAAAGAAGACTGACCTTCTTCTCTCTTTGATTTTGGAATATAACGTAAAATGGGTACTTTGGAATCTTGACTTTCTTCCTTTACTGATTCTTTTCTTTTTCCTTCTTTTTGAAGATAAAATTTGGCATCGGCAAATTGAGTCTCGGCCTCAGTGAAAGGTTTATCATCGGCAGCAACTTTCTTAACTATATCGTCTCGACAATATTTGAAACATTGATGCAGAGTAGACGGTATAATTTCATTCTCGTGAATCCAGGGTCTTCCCAAGAGCATGTTATAAGAGGTTTTGGCGTCAATAATATGGAATAACGCACTTGAAGACAGCTCACCAATGAGCAATTCTAGCCTTATGAGGCCAATTGCACTTTGCCCCCGTGGTTAAATCCTTGGATCATGAGACGACTCTGGGAGAGCTCATCGCTTGAGATTCCTAGTTCTTTCATAGCATGTACGGACATGATATTGACAGCAGATCCCCCATCAATGAGTATCCGATTCATCTTCTGTTCTCGGAGGATTCTTGGAGGCTCTGATACCAAATACCAGAGTGCCTGCTTAGAAACCATATCAAAGAAATAACTGGCTCTTTAAAGGTATTCCCGAACATACAATAGCCTCTCTCCTCTGGGCTTTCAAAAGTTCAAGGGACTGTTATCACAAGAGCAAATTATAAAAAAGCTATGATGATCTAAGCAACACGCAGCTATAAGGATCTCTTGGCCTTCCTTTGGGAGAAAACTAAAAACTTTTAGCCTGTCATATGGATATAACACACTAAAAATTTATTGATAGATTTTGGTACAAGACTAGATAAAAATTAGATGAGGACTCGATGATCCTTCCGTCTGGTAAGTCTCATCTATTTATAGATTACAAAGTGACTCTTGGATGTCCGAAAGGACAAATAACCTTTCAACCTCTTAAAGGACAACTTGACTCTTGGAACCTTAAAAAGACGACTCTTTACAGACTCTAAAGGGTAAATAACTCTTAGAAACTTGAAAAAGCAAATGACTCTTGAACAACAGTTACTTGGCCTTTCATGAAGGATAAGGCCTATGTTTGGAAAGTGGCAAACATGTGGGACCTTGTAGTTCCTTATGTTTTCAGATGGTCCAGTCTTCATCAGGGGTATCAGAAGGTGTAGAATCTGGATCAGTGATATTCATGTGTTCAATCCAATTTTCATGGCTCCTTTTATTTTCAATGCTTTTCCATTCTGGGCGGTATTTGTGGATTGATCTCTGTGTACTGGAAGATCCTGGGTTCAGAGTGAAATCTTCAGGCATTTGGGAATCCTGGAATTATGATGAATTCATCTTATCAGCCCACTATTTTTTAGCTTTGCGAATCTGGGTCCAACAAGGATGTGAGTTTTGGTAATTCCATGATCCATAAGATCCTAGCCAAATTTCAGGAGGGATGCATCTGTTTTCCTGGAATATGTATCTCTGAGCTTCTCCATACTCAACCTCTTGGTCTAAAATAGTATGAGACAATTTCATATAAATAACTGCATTGGATAAGGCTTGGACTTGGTTATTTATGAGATGACAAGGACGATGGAAATGAAGGAGAAGGTGATTTGGAATACAAAAGCCAGTTTTGTGCCTATCTTCAGGATAAATTCCTAATTGCCAAAATCCAGATTTCAAATCAAATTTTGAAAACCATTTTGCTTTCGCAATTTGAGAGAAAAGTGTAAATCTGTTTGGAATAGGAAATTTATCATCAAGTAGGAAAATATTGAGGGGTTGATAATTAATTACCAACCTCATTTTCCCTCTTACCTGTTCTGATCTCTTGTTAGCATAGAAAGCTTGACATGCCCATTGAGAATCAGAGATTTCAATCAAACCATACTTCAAGAGTTCTTGGCATTCCTGATCAGCAAGTTTAGTATCCTCAGGATTCATTCCAGAATGACTTGCTTTTGTGGGATTTATATCCTCATTCTTTTTGAAAGGAAGATGGATATAAAAATCAGAATTTTTCCACAATGGATGGTCACATTTCTATAAAAGCTCTTGATGGTTAGAAGCACAAGACTCTTTGATAATTTTCTGTTGAAATTTCTTGAGTGTTTCTTCTAAGGAAGTAGAGGTTTCATCCTCTATTAAATAAAGATTAGGGATTTCTATGAAAGATTTTAAAAACATTTTAGATCTTATCCCTCTGGCTGTAATAAAAAATTTGTCTTCTCTGTAAACATCAAAGCCAAGTAAAAGATCTTTTCCGGAATCAAGATTGGCCCCTAAAAATTGGGTAGTGATAATTTTGAGAGAAATGGGATATTTTGTGATGTAATCTGTATAAAAAGACTTCCCATCAGCTCCAGTAAATTCCTTTTCATAGGAGGTCCAAAAATGGTCTGGTAAAACATCTTTTTTCATAATAGATAAAGAAGCACCAGTATCAAAAAATGCGATTAATGGAATAGGCATAGAATACTTATCCATTAGAAGATGAACAAGTGCTTGAGGATATATGGGCCTTTTTCCATTTTCTTTTGGTCTTGCCATTAAGATTTCTGGCACCTGTAAAGCCAAAAGAGTAGAGTCAGTTTGTTCCTCTTGTTCAGAGAATTTAGATTCTAAATCAGAAAATTGTAAATTAAACTCATTCTGAATTTCTGAGATAAGATGTACTCCCTTTTGGTTTTGAAAACAATTTTTTGCAAAATGTCCAGGCTTTCCACAGACAAAACATTTGGTTCCTTTCTTTCTTCTGAACTGTTTGTTTCGTCTCTTGAAAAATCTCCATCTCTTCCTGAAAGGTCTCTTGGAAAATTGTTTGTGGTTTTTGCTGAATGTCTTAAATTTTTTGAATTTCTTCCTTCGCTTGAAGGGTCCACAAGCTTTACATTTTCCTTTGATAATGAGTTCACACTCTTTGCAAGTTTGGTCCAAACAAACATCTCCTTTGAGATATTCTCGGATAACCTTTCTGTTGTGGCATAGATCATCAAGAGCTAACAAAACTGCTTGTCTCATCTAGCCGGTTGTAAGATTAAGGATTGATCCATATTTATTATGGATATATATCCCAGCTCCTTCTGCAAGTGATTTGGGTAGTGAACTGATGAATGCCTGTTTCAGATTTATATCTGCACCAAGAGTATAAAATAATTTAGTCATTCTTTTGAAATGCTTATTGATATCCTTTATATCATAAGATAAACATTTCAGTTGAAAAAACTCTTTTCTCTTGGTTTCACGGCTTTCTTTGACATCTCCTATAAACATCAGATGAAGGATGTTTATATTTTCTGAAAAATCTTGTCTGGTCAAGAAAATCATCTTATCAGCATCACCAAGGCTAGTCCACCAATCTTTTAGAATTCCTGAAAAATGAGCTGTAAAGGTTGAGAGAATTTCAAAATGAGATTCTTCATGAAGATTTTGAGCAGTCATCCAAGCATGAAATTCTTGGAATTTTACTTCCTATTTTCCAGCAGGAATATCATCAATTGAAAATAATTGTAGTCCCTTTGCTTTAGGAAAATCCTGTCTTGGAGGCCTGTTTGTTGATGTTTCTTCTTCTGCCTCAGATTCTGGTTCTTCAACAACTTCAGAATTCATAAGAATAAGGGGAATCTCCTCTTTGTCTTCTTCAGAGAATTCAATTGAAACTGGGGATTCATATTCTGATTCTGATTCAGAAGATTGTGAAGTATCCTTAGAGCTTTCTTCCTCGATATCTGAGCTTTGAGACTGATCTGAAATAGTGTCAGCTTTGAAAGTAGTAAGGCAGGGAATTGAATCTTGATGAAGATCCTCTAGCATAGAAGATAAAGGATTTTCATAAACTTTAGTAGCTTCAATCGCCTTTTGTTCCTGTTGAACGGAAAAAGAAGGATTAGATTGTACAGTATACATTAAAGAAGTTTCTGTTACAACCTGTTTTGCCTTTCTCTGTCTTTCTTCTTCTTGCTTCTTTTGTTCAGCTTCAATTCTTTGTTTTTGCCTTTCTTCTTTTTGTTGGGCTTTTTTATTCTTTCGGTATTCTCGAAGGACTTTGGCAATATCCCAAGGTTGTTTTGAAACTGGTTGAGGCTGATCTGGGAAAAAGACTAAAGGATTAGGAGTGGTTACATTTCGAAAATAAAAAGGAGTAGGCCAATTCCTTAAAGGGATGGCTCCGAACCCTGAACTTACCTGTGGAGGAGGTTCCGACGGTCCAACATCATATTTTGGAATTTCACCTGTAGTTTTTAAAGTAGCAATTTGTTTTTGAAGAAACGCAGTTTCTTTTTCTTGGTTTAAAAGAAAATTTGCTAAGGAAGATGCGTTCAAAGGTGAATCATATTTGATGCTGGCAAGCCTTTGTTCAAGAACACTAATCATTTTTTATACTTCTTCCTTTTGGGAATTTACTGAAGTATCCAAATGATTGACTGAAGTACCAAGAGTACTTACCTGTTGAGATGCCTCTGAGACATTTTGATGAATAGAGGTAAGAGCTGAATTCGGTACCAAGGAGTTTTCTGTCTGCCAGTTGAGAATTTCATAAGAAATATCTGTAGTAGCAGATTCTCCAGTTGGTAAAACAATAGGAGCAGCATTTTGGATCTTTGGGGTATGTTTAGAACCATTTTTTACAAATGATTCCAAAGGCTAGAATTATACTAATATGCAATGAGTATATCATATGAGTATTATACTAATATGCAATGGCTAGAATTACATAGCAATTATAATGCTTGGTATGAACATATTCGTGATCATATCTTTGAAGGTAATCACTGGTGTGCTTATGATAATTTTAATAAAGAAAACTGTTTGATGTTTATAGATATTTATAAAAAAGAACAAAAAGATGCTGCTGAGATTTTACATCCTATGTCCTATACTATAATTAGTAGACAAGTACGGATTGATCTTCTTTATCATCGTCTTTCTGTTATTTTACGTGAAGAATTAGCTAGACAAGATAAGAAATAGTACTATAAATCTTTTATTGTATCAATGGCTTCATCCAGCTCATCTGCTGTATCTATGCCCAGTGGACTTTCATTAAATAAAGTTAATAGTAGTAAATTAGATTATTTGTATGAAGTGTCTATTGAACCTGAGGTGGTTAATCCTACCTCGTTACCTCTTATTAATCCATATACTGTCTTTACTAAAAAGTCTTTTTCTCCTTCTCGAGTAATTAAGTCTTTAATTCAATATCATCCTAAAGGAGTAAAAGAATATATCCAAGCCTCCAAGATTGATCAACATCCAATCCCTGCTACAAAAAAGGAACAGTTCATAACTTTGCATATTCCAGATGATTTTCCTTTGCAGTGGAGACAACAAGGATATACCCATATACATTTTGGAGCAATAAGGATTTCCCTATCATTTTATGGAAGAAAAGGACTCCCTGTAGTTGCTCGAGTAGCACTATTGGACACTCGATTTACACAATACCTGTGAGGACCCGAAAAATTTCTTATTTTTATCGAATATTAATGGTTTAATTAAGTATTTATCCACCTGTTTTCCCCAAATAATTTATTACGACCATTTTAAATCCATTCGTATGGAATAATGTCTTCATTATGCTTTTAAAATGTCCCGTTAACAACTTCAATTTTCGGAGGATTGTTTAAGTGAGAAATAATGAACACGAGTGTTTCAAGGTGATATTATATTCGAGAGTATGATTATCCTGGGGAAATTAAGAACAGACAATAGCAGATTAAGAAAAGTTAATTGAGAATTAAAGGTGAATAAGTTCTAAGTGAGCATATACTACTCACGCGTGGATAGTTTTCCAAAAGACGCATGGATACAAATTTATTGGAGATTTGAGGAGTTAATACTCGACTCATGTGAGGACTCGTAAAACTCCTATTAAAACCCTATTTTGAGCTTATTTAATTATTTACTTGTTCATTTATTCCGAGTATTATTTTCTAGACCTATTGAACCTAATTACATGGAAATATAGCTTCGTTATATTTTTAAAGTGACTTGTTTCAAGAATTAATTTTCGGGAGCGCGTTTAGTGAGAACAGTGAATAGTGCTTGGAAATTTTACCCGATTGAGAGTACAATAGGCTTGGAATATTAAAGATCTATACAATGGTCCTAAAATAGGTAATTCTAGGTTTAAGTACTCAAGTGATAGTTAGTGGTACGATCGTTACAAGAATTTCTCGAAGATTTCACTTTATCGCGCCAAAATTGGAAATACGCGTTTTCACGCGCGCGATTAATTGAGGGACTATAGACCATTATTTTGGGACAATTAAGAGTGAATAATATTTATATGAATATAAGTGTACTAGAGGTTTAGTGCACTAGTGAAACAAATGCAAGAGAAATCGAGCACAAAACGCGCGCGTACGCGCACTATTGGAGAGTTGACTTTTGTACACTTAAAACCAAAATTTGCTAAGCTTCTCACGGAAGCTTTATCATCAGCAAACACTCCTTTTTCCTTCTCATTTGACCGAACCAGCAGCAGCAAAAACAACCAAGGCTTCTCAAATTTTTTCATCTCCAAATTCTTGCACCAAACCTTCATAGATTCACACCAAACTTCACATACACTTAGCTCTACACTTGGACATCACTTTGAGCTGCAAAAGGGAGCTAAAACTCACGGTTTTTCTGGAACAACAAGGGCCGAAAATCACTGCCTTGGACATCAACTAGAGTAAGTAAAGATCAAGCTTTCTAATTTCGATTTTTGGAAATTCTAGTATACCTTTAAGCTCTTATTTTCATATGGGTTGATGTTGTTGTTGGAAAAAGTGGAATGTGGGCTTGATGAACTCCAACCCTTGTCTTGGAGGCTGATTTCATGCTTGATGATGTTTATAATGTTGGATTAGTGCTTAAACTAGTGGATTATTGGTGGAAAATTGATGGAAACTCATGATGGGTGCAAAGGCCAAATCTGACCATTTTGCCCCTGCTTTGTTCGGCCACTTTAATGCAAAAATTTGAGGATTTAATGGCTTGATTGTGTTGTTTAAATGTTGTAGTAGTTGTATAAAAATTTCATTGAAAAATACTGAGTTTTGGTTGGTCAAATGAATTTATTTCCCAAAGCTAGTAATCTGGAAACTGTTCCCGTAATGCTCAGACCAGTGTTCGTATTGCGTCCATAATTCCGTGCTCCGACGTTGAAATCAAGTGCCGTCAGCGGCATTTGAAACTAGACATTCGCACCTTTCAAACGGTATAAAATCACGTTCTGGTTCCATGTGTGTGAGCCGCACCACTCTTTTGAACTCAGCTGTTCTGTTTCTCTGTTCTGCTGGAATGAAATACAGAAGCTGTGATTTGAAACTCGATTTCGAGCTAGTTGTGTACTGAATTTTAAAATGATTTCTTCTGTGAAATTATAACCCTATGAATGTATTTTCCAACACTATCAACCATGCTCAATTCCGAGTTAAATTGAGTGAGTCATGATCAAAATACGGTGACTGCCTTGTTCTTGAAAACCCTTGGATTTGGACAGATTTGATGTGAGACTTGTTGTGGTCTTACTAAATGAATTTCTTGGTGCTAAACACCTACCAAATGTACCATGTATGTTCCTTAGACTTTTCTTGCACAGATGAACCGTGTTTGGAGGTTTTCCTTAGCCGAATGTTTGGAAACGGAGAGAAAGGGAGCTAAAGGCAGTTTTGCCTTAGTAATTTCAAAACTTTGGTTGATTGGTTAACCACCTTCCAGAAGGTATTTTTCCACGAAATTTGATAGAGAGATACCCTTAATATAGGAGTATTATACTGCCAAATTTTGTACCAATCCAAGTCCATTTCAATACCTAACTAAAGTGCCAAAGTTGGAAGCTCAAATCTGGAAATTTGTTCACCAGTTTTGAATTTTTCCCTAACTTTGAGCTACCGTATCTCGGTGCTCGAAACTCCGATTCTTGATCCACTTTTTCTGTTAAAAACATTACTTGCAACTCTAATTGAGTTACAGATTTCAGAAGCTAGCTCGCAACGTGTGAATTTTGCCAAATTTTCAAAGTTAGCAAAAAAACCAACCCCAACACAACCTTAAGTACCCTGAAACAGTAACTTTGAGCCCATTTTTGAATGTCTTCCATTTAGAATCATGGAAAAGTGTCTTCTAAGAACTTTTAGTACTTTCAAAGAGGTTTCCAACGGTACCTAGTTTTCCAATTTTTGATATGTAGAATGTGAGACACGATTTTTCAAAATATCGTATCAAAACTGAAAATTTTTCGAATTCCAAAGGAAGGGAGTTTTCAAGCACTCCTTATTCCTTCGATATTACTTGAACATTTTATACTTGATTTTCCGAAATGAAAACTCGATCGCTCTTGTACTTGAAGAAACTGTAATTGAACCTCGATTTACGAGTAACTGAGGTTCGTTTTCATGTAATTTTCTTAGATTGTACTAACATACAATCTTCCTTGATAATTGGGGCACGTGAATGATAATACATTATATTTTGCTCAGGTGCACTCGAGGACCTTCAAGAGGATCCTACAGTGAACACTTGAACTTCCAGAAAATATTTCTTCTTGATTTGCTCGGTGAGTGTCAAGTGTATGGCTACTTGAACTCTATGGACTTGATTCATGCTTGGCTTACCTGATTACATGTTTAGCCTACTTGGTTTTGAAAAATGGAGTCGAGTATGTACTTTATCGCACTCGTTCTCATTTGAAACAAATTACTCATGCTTAACATGTTTTGCCTGGTTTACATGACCTGAAATACATGATGAAACCTGTCGAATGCTTTATTACATGACATGGTATGCTATGGCTGCATACGTCGTTGGAGTGAATCTCCTCGACACTTACATGATACATGGGGGACGCCCAAACTCATAGGCCGACCTTGGAACTCGAGCCGGCATGGGCTTGGTCGGATACCTTGGTGAGCCATGAGAATCACATGATAAGCTTGATCTATTTGAGAGATCTTGCTTGGCATACTCGTGGAGTATAGCCTTATAAATGTCGTGCGGGCCCGAAGCGGTGTAGGGTGGACGGATGAGAAGTAAGTGGTGATCTACGGTTTAGAAATATCAGCCCGGTTGACGGAGAGTCATCGCGGGAAGATATACGAATGAACTGGCAAAGCAAGTGGAACTTAGTTCCTGAGAGCTACTATATCCTTGAATTGTTTCTGCTTACTTTCACTGGCTTTATTAATTACTTGTAATTATCTCTTGGACTGTTATCCGGACTACGTGCTTGCATGTGTGTTCTTGGCCTCACGATCGTTTTGCTCACCCTGTAGATTTGTTTTCCTTAACAGGATTGGACTTGGAGAAATGTTGGAGAAACCCCTCTTGGCGTACTCTTGTTTTTAGGGTTTCCGTTGCACTTTGGGGCTAGACTTGTGATTGATGTGTATTTTGAATATTGATGTATTTCGAGAACCCGATGTAATGATTGGGCAGATGTTGAATTTTGATAAGCTTGAATGCTTACGCACTGATTGTATTTATGATATTTAATCGTAACGTCTAGTATTGTATTAAGCTTGGACAGAAATTGCTTGAGTTCTGGCGAGAGCTGGGCAGGCGTCCCGCGGATACCCCTTGGTTCGCCTTAGGGAGATGTGGGGGCGTCACAATACCAGCATGCTTGTATTGCAACTGTGGAAACAACATTAAATGTTGGAACTGTGTTTGTTACCCTTTTCCCTAATTTTAATATGTCTTTGGCAGAACCTCACCTTCTTGATGCTCTCAAAGTCCAGGTTCAAATTATTGGTGTAGACCAAGTTCACAATGCAATTGCAGCAACTCTCCATTACCAGATGGTATATAGAGTTCAGAATCATGCTCTTGATCTTAAAGTTCTTGGAAGTGAAGATCTCTTCTTATTCAAGTTGATGAGAAGAATTCAACCTCTTGTACGCATGTTCCAAGACAGATTTCTAAGTCAGATTTAGTTCAATTATTACCCAATAGTTGGATTACAGATTATTTAGTGTATTTGGACCTACCTGGGCTTTTACTCTTAAGTGTAAACTATAGAAGGTAATGGTGATATTAAATTGTCTCGGGGGCGCCTTCCGGTGGTCCACTATCGAGAGAGAGTGACCTAAGAGAGCATTGGAGAAATGGTCCAATTTGCTGGACTAGGACTTCATGTGAATTTCAAAGGACTTGCTCGAGCCCAAATAGTGGGGTGTTAATAGTGGTCGATCAAGTGGCTATCCAAGGAAACTAGAGTGATTCGAAGGGATGATCGAGAACTGAGGACAATTGTGGATGCCTAGACTACTAGAATTCCTGAAATGGAAATTGAAATATTTAAGGAGCGAGGGAGACAAAGGCTCCTAGTGAGAAGCTTCAAAAGCTAAGAACCAACTTGTTAGGGTAGTGCCCGAAATTAAAGACAGGATGGATGAGTCGGTGGTTGGGTGTGTTACCTTGGTTGAATGAGTGGAGAATGACAAGATATTCGATAAGGGACATGAGATCTAAAACTCCTATTGCTGGAAATGAAATTGATCCTACGGAGGTAGTGAAGACTTTTGGATTCCGCCAATCACTAATTTAGTGATTTAAACTATTTTAATAGTTTTTGCCAAAGATAGACAGGGTGACGCTCGCTTAAAGGCCGTTGTATTTTGTGTCTTGTTTCAATATGTTTCCTACCTTTTGAGGCAATTAAACATTTCTCATGACATGTTTGACTTTACTGTTTTATGATTTCAAATCCATGATTGGGGGTTGTACGTATTTGCGATTATTTCAGCGTCTTCCCTTTTATTCTCGTATTTGTTTAGCGTGATCAAAGTCTCACTTTTCAAACTTCGTTTATGTGCATTCATTTTATGCCATGTTTATATGACTGTTAAAGTTATGAGTGGCCAAATAAGTAAAAAAGGGACCGAGGGCGAAGGGTTATGCCACCCCAAGCTCCAGGGGATAATTAGGGAATGATTGCTGGATTGAACCGAAACCTTAGAAATGAAGGAAAACACCTACATAGCTCCCACCATTGACCATACGACTGATATCCTAGAACGGTTGGTTGAGTACCAAAGCTCTGGACCAATAAGCCAACCTAAGAACCAGGAGAGGTGTGAAAATGAAATAATTCTTGAAGGTCGTCTATCTAGGTTTCACGGGGGACCTAACCTTGAAACAATAAGATTGATTTGAAAGGATACAATAAGGCACTAATGGGACTACGAGATTTTGATCTCTTTTCAAACAACTTCATAGACAAGTATCGAAGATTGAAGTAAGACATGAAAAACTTTATATCAAGGAATAGAGTCCCCGTATCTAGTTGTAATTGGAATTAATGGTAGTGATTTTATGGAGACTTAAGAACTCATCCATGTTCGGTAGAGAATAGCTAAGATTTATATTTCGGGGTGACCTATAAACAAAAGAATGAAAGAGTAATCTGGCTCGAACTTCCATTATGCATAGCTACTCTTTTGATCCTTTGATTTGCCTGGTAGGTTAGCATTTGACTTAAACCAACTAGTAAAATGACAACTTTGGAAGAAATGCGTAAGGAATTGGACCTTCTTCGAAATGAGGTAGAATTTCAAAAGAGATTGGCTGACTACTGGGAAGGACGGTGGAAACAAGAATATGCAGAGAAAATTGAATTACTACGCCAGAATGTAGAATTAGAGAAGAAATGCAAAGAAAATCCTTGAACTGGCCAAGTCGCCACTTCTCATGCAAATTGTGGATACTGCGGCAAGGTTAACCACGTTGAGGCCGAGTGCTGGATGAATCAAGGAAAGTGTCTGGGGTGCGGTAGTACCAAGCATAAGATTTCGGATTGCCCTAGAGCTTTTAAAAAGAGGAAGTACTCAATAGCCAACTAGGTCCACCGCAAAGCGATCAAGTGCCAGATGGGAGTAATTAGTACTAATGGCTATGAACGGGGTCCTAGTAGTGAAGGTTTCACAGATTGAGATGGTTTGACTTCACTCGAGAAATAGAGGTTGTAGTTTTACCCTAGACTAGGCTAGCACCTTTGGAGGTTGTGATCTTTTGAAAAAGAGAAAAGTCTTTTGTTGTTTTGTATCCTGGCAACTTGACATGTTTTGCTACAATCCTGTCGTTTCTCCTTTTCCTTTTGAGAGGATTTGATAAACCTCTTCCAACTGGATGTAATTATTATGATCTTTATGACTCATGAAAATTTACTTCGCTTTTAATTATTTTTATGACTGACACGTATGTTTAAATCCTGCCCCACGCCCTTAGAATTATAATAAGACACGAATGGTATTGGATGTGATCGAGATTTTGCTTGAGAATATAAACCATGTGAGGTCTTGATAGTGACTAGAGATCGGAACCGAAGTGAGAACTTAGCGTTGAAATGGGATTCAATGTTTGAAATGCCAATTTGAGATATAAAAAAAAATGGTGGATTTGAGTTAGTGAAAGGAAATAATTAATGGATTCCATGTGCCTAACGATTAAGGACTAGATATCGTATTTGGAATGAAGGCTAGAAGCTATGTATTTATAGATTATGGAGTCTGGAGCGATGTGACCATTAAGAACAACTACCCTTTTGTCTTACATGGATAAGAATTCGATAATTTGTAAGGAGTCGTGATCCTATTTAAGTTGGATTTAAAGTAGAGATATTACCCATTTGGGAACCCTAGGAACTAATGTGGTTAATACCGCTTTCAAATTAAGACATGGACACTCTAAAAATTTCGGTAAACCCTTCGAGTTGACAGATGCACTAAAAGCATTTATGGACCCAAGGTATCGGAGTTAAACCGTATTTGGACAAATCGGTGGAGGCATTTATTGATGATATATCGATATACTCTAGTGTTTGAGAAGGTCATGAAAGACACTTGATGGTAGTTTTACGAATCTCGAGAGAACGCCAACTTTTGTTAAGTTCAATAACTGTGAGTTCGATTGGAAGAAATAGCCTTTCTAGGTTATACAGTATCTAAGGAAGGAATTATTATTGACTCAGCTAAAATGAAAGATTGTATAAGAGGAAACGACCAGAAAAGCATATTGAAATTTGGAATTCTCGGAGTTAGCCGAATACTACCTTTGGTTTATCAAGGATTTTTGTAAGAGTGCAAGACTTGGCAAACCATTTGAGGTTCTATATGTAAGGGAAAATCTTGAGATGAAGAATGTTAATCGGTGTACATGTGTAGGAGGTAATTTTGTGATTTACACAGATGATTCAAAGGATGGTTTAGAATGTATATTAATAAAACATGATAAGGTGAT
This sequence comes from Coffea arabica, assembly GCF_036785885.1. Classification (NCBI taxonomy): domain Eukaryota; kingdom Viridiplantae; phylum Streptophyta; class Magnoliopsida; order Gentianales; family Rubiaceae; genus Coffea; species Coffea arabica. The sequence goes on along the minus strand of NC_092311.1, from coordinate 21,328,673 downwards.
TGTATATGCCTCTAGGAAGTTAAAATATTACGAGAGGAAGTAGCCAACTCCTGATTGGGAGTAAATAACTACAATATTTGCCTTAAAGAAGTGAAGATATTGCCTATATGAGGTAGACATGAGGCCGATTAAGTTGCTCTATGACTTGGAAGTTAAAATGCCTATTGAAGAAAAAATCAAGGTTTGATTGCTAGTCGAATGAATGGAAATTGTCAAGTGTAAGTTAGAAAAACGTAAGTTGGTGATCGATCAGATAGGCTTAACCATGAAGGGAATGATATTTTCTCAGGTATGAATTTCGAGAACGAAATTCTGTTAAGGAAGGGAGGATGTGAGGACCTGAAAAATTTCTTATTTTTATCGAATATTAATGGTTTAATTAAGTATTTATCCACCTGTTTTCTCCAAATAATTTATTACGACCATTTTAAATCCATTCGTATGGAATAATGTCTTCATTATGCTTTTAAAATGTCCCGTTAACAACTTCAATTTTCGGAGGATTGTTTAAGTGAGAAATAATGAACACGAGTGTTTCAAGGTGATATTATATTCGAGAGTATGATTATCCTGGGGAAATTAAGAACGGACAATAGCAGATTAAGAAAAGCTAATCGAGAATTAAAGGTGAATAAGTTCTAAATGAGCATATACTACTCACGCGTGGATAGCTTTCCAAAAGACGCATGGATACAAATTTATTGGAGATTTGAGGAGTTAATACTCGACTCATGTGAGGACTCGTAAAACTCCTATTAAAACCCTATTTTGAGCTTATTTAATTATTTACTTGTTCATTTATTCCGAGTATTATTTTCTAGACCTATTGAACCTAATTACATGGAAATATAGCTTCGTTATATTTTTAAAGTGACTTGTTTCAAGAATTAATTTTCGGGAGCGCGTTTAGTGAGAACAGTGAATAGTGCTTGGAAATTTTACCCGATTGAGAGTACAATAGGCTTGGAATATTAAAGATCTATACAATGGTCCTAAAATAGGTAATTCTAGGTTTAAGTACTCAAGTGATAGTTAGTGGTACGATCGTTACAAGAATTTCTCGAAGATTTCACTTTATCGCGCCAAAATTGGAAATACGCGTTTTCACGCGCGCGATTAATTGAGGGACTATAGACCATTATTTTGGGACAATTAAGAGTGAATAATATTTATATGAATATAAGTGTACTAGAGGTTTAGTGCACTAGTGAAACAAATGCAAGAGAAATCGAGCACAAAACGCGCGCGTACGCGCACTATTGGAGAGTTGACTTTTGTACACTTAAAACCAAAATTTGCTAAGCTTCTCACGGAAGCTTTATCATCAGCAAACACTCCTTTTTCCTTCTCATTTGACCGAACCAGCAGCAGCAAAAACAACCAAGGCTTCTCAAATTTTTTCATCTCCAAATTCTTGCACCAAACCTTCATAGATTCACACCAAACTTCACATACACTTAGCTCTACACTTGGACATCACTTTGAGCTGCAAAAGGGAGCTAAAACTCACGGTTTTTCTGGAACAACAAGGGCCGAAAATCACTGCCTTGGACATCAACTAGAGTAAGTAAAGATCAAGCTTTCTAATTTCGATTTTTGGAAATTCTAGTATACCTTTAAGCTCTTATTTTCATATGGGTTGATGTTGTTGTTGGAAAAAGTGGAATGTGGGCTTGATGAACTCCAACCCTTGTCTTGGAGGCTGATTTCATGCTTGATGATGTTTATAATGTTGGATTAGTGCTTAAACTAGTGGATTATTGGTGGAAAATTGATGGAAACTCATGATGGGTGCAAAGGCCAAATCTGACCATTTTGCCCCTGCTTTGTTCGGCCACTTTAATGCAAAAATTTGAGGATTTAATGGCTTGATTGTGTTGTTTAAATGTTGTAGTAGTTGTATAAAAATTTCATTGAAAAATACTGAGTTTTGGTTGGTCAAATGAATTTATTTCCCAAAGCTAGTAATCTGGAAACTGTTCCCGTAATGCTCAGACCAGTGTTCGTATTGCGTCCATAATTCCGTGCTCCGACGTTGAAATCAAGTGCCGTCAGCGGCATTTGAAACTAGACATTCGCACCTTTCAAACGGTATAAAATCACGTTCTGGTTCCATGTGTGTGAGCCGCACCACTCTTTTGAACTCAGCTGTTCTGTTTCTCTGTTCTGCTGGAATGAAATACAGAAGCTGTGATTTGAAACTCGATTTCGAGCTAGTTGTGTACTGAATTTTAAAATGATTTCTTCTGTGAAATTATAACCCTATGAATGTATTTTCCAACACTATCAACCATGCTCAATTCCGAGTTAAATTGAGTGAGTCATGATCAAAATACGGTGACTGCCTTGTTCTTGAAAACCCTTGGATTTGGACAGATTTGATGTGAGACTTGTTGTGGTCTTACTAAATGAATTTCTTGGTGCTAAACACCTACCAAATGTACCATGTATGTTCCTTAGACTTTTCTTGCACAGATGAACCGTGTTTGGAGGTTTTCCTTAGCCGAATGTTTGGAAACGGAGAGAAAGGGAGCTAAAGGCAGTTTTGCCTTAGTAATTTCAAAACTTTGGTTGATTGGTTAACCACCTTCCAGAAGGTATTTTTCCACGAAATTTGATAGAGAGATACCCTTAATATAGGAGTATTATACTGCCAAATTTTGTACCAATCCAAGTCCATTTCAATACCTAACTAAAGTGCCAAAGTTGGAAGCTCAAATCTGGAAATTTGTTCACCAGTTTTGAATTTTTCCCTAACTTTGAGCTACCGTATCTCGGTGCTCGAAACTCCGATTCTTGATCCACTTTTTCTGTTAAAAACATTACTTGCAACTCTAATTGAGTTACAGATTTCAGAAGCTAGCTCGCAACGTGTGAATTTTGCCAAATTTTCAAAGTTAGCAAAAAAACCAACCCCAACACAACCTTAAGTACCCTGAAACAGTAACTTTGAGCCCATTTTTGAATGTCTTCCATTTAGAATCATGGAAAAGTGTCTTCTAAGAACTTTTAGTACTTTCAAAGAGGTTTCCAACGGTACCTAGTTTTCCAATTTTTGATATGTAGAATGTGAGACACGATTTTTCAAAATATCGTATCAAAACTGAAAATTTTTCGAATTCCAAAGGAAGGGAGTTTTCAAGCACTCCTTATTCCTTCGATATTACTTGAACATTTTATACTTGATTTTCCGAAATGAAAACTCGATCGCTCTTGTACTTGAAGAAACTGTAATTGAACCTCGATTTACGAGTAACTGAGGTTCGTTTTCATGTAATTTTCTTAGATTGTACTAACATACAATCTTCCTTGATAATTGGGGCACGTGAATGATAATACATTATATTTTGCTCAGGTGCACTCGAGGACCTTCAAGAGGATCCTACAGTGAACACTTGAACTTCCAGAAAATATTTCTTCTTGATTTGCTCGGTGAGTGTCAAGTGTATGGCTACTTGAACTCTATGGACTTGATTCATGCTTGGCTTACCTGATTACATGTTTAGCCTACTTGGTTTTGAAAAATGGAGTCGAGTATGTACTTTATCGCACTCGTTCTCATTTGAAACAAATTACTCATGCTTAACATGTTTTGCCTGGTTTACATGACCTGAAATACATGATGAAACCTGTCGAATGCTTTATTACATGACATGGTATGCTATGGCTGCATACGTCGTTGGAGTGAATCTCCTCGACACTTACATGATACATGGGGGACGCCCAAACTCATAGGCCGACCTTGGAACTCGAGCCGGCATGGGCTTGGTCGGATACCTTGGTGAGCCATGAGAATCACATGATAAGCTTGATCTATTTGAGAGATCTTGCTTGGCATACTCGTGGAGTATAGCCTTATAAATGTCGTGCGGGCCCGAAGCGGTGTAGGGTGGACGGATGAGAAGTAAGTGGTGATCTACGGTTTAGAAATATCAGCCCGGTTGACGGAGAGTCATCGCGGGAAGATATACGAATGAACTGGCAAAGCAAGTGGAACTTAGTTCCTGAGAGCTACTATATCCTTGAATTGTTTCTGCTTACTTTCACTGGCTTTATTAATTACTTGTAATTATCTCTTGGACTGTTATCCGGACTACGTGCTTGCATGTGTGTTCTTGGCCTCACGATCGTTTTGCTCACCCTGTAGATTTGTTTTCCTTAACAGGATTGGACTTGGAGAAATGTTGGAGAAACCCCTCTTGGCGTACTCTTGTTTTTAGGGTTTCCGTTGCACTTTGGGGCTAGACTTGTGATTGATGTGTATTTTGAATATTGATGTATTTCGAGAACCCGATGTAATGATTGGGCAGATGTTGAATTTTGATAAGCTTGAATGCTTACGCACTGATTGTATTTATGATATTTAATCGTAACGTCTAGTATTGTATTAAGCTTGGACAGAAATTGCTTGAGTTCTGGCGAGAGCTGGGCAGGCGTCCCGCGGATACCCCTTGGTTCGCCTTAGGGAGATGTGGGGGCGTCACAATACCAGCATGCTTGTATTGCAACTGTGGAAACAACATTAAATGTTGGAACTGTGTTTGTTACCCTTTTCCCTAATTTTAATATGTCTTTGGCAGAACCTCACCTTCTTGATGCTCTCAAAGTCCAGGTTCAAATTATTGGTGTAGACCAAGTTCACAATGCAATTGCAGCAACTCTCCATTACCAGATGGTATATAGAGTTCAGAATCATGCTCTTGATCTTAAAGTTCTTGGAAGTGAAGATCTCTTCTTATTCAAGTTGATGAGAAGAATTCAACCTCTTGTACGCATGTTCCAAGACAGATTTCTAAGTCAGATTTAGTTCAATTATTACCCAATAGTTGGATTACAGATTATCAAAGTCTACACACCCAGGCCAATGAACCTCTTGAGTCCTCCAGCTCAAAAATTGCAAAGACAATTGAAGGGAGAACTTCTATCTCTTTTGATCATTCCCATTTGAAGTCTTCCTCAAAAGCACTTCCTTCTATTTTGCTTGCAGAAATTCCAATGGAACTGCCAACTCAAAAAACCAAAGCATTGGGCTGCTATAAGCAAAATTGTCAGAAAGGTTTTCTCCAAGATATCATTGATCATTTTAATGATAATGGAGAAGCAGTCTATCATTTTCAGGATCCTATCTCAGGACATATTTATTTTGACACTTGTACGAGGTGTGAAGAATGTTATTGGGCAGAACAACTGGAGTTAGATGCTTTTGAAATTTCTTTAAAAAAGAAATCCAAACCAGTTGACCCGCAACCTTTTGAACCTCGACCTTGCAAGCCTGATCCAAAGCCACAAGATCCTGATACAGACAATTTCCAGACAGCACGTAGTACTTTTGATGGTTATCAAATTCCTTCTTCATGGATTTAACAAAAATCAAGAAAAGAGAAAATCTTGCATCCTTACTATCAACAGTGCCTTGATATTTTAGAAAAGGAAGCAAGAGCTCAAACAAAAAAGATCCAGAAGGAAACTAAGCCAATAAATATACTACCCCAATCAGCAAAAATCAGTTCTCCGCCTGTTCCATGTTTCATGTTTCAAGAAGCTGATTTCCCACCTTTGGAATCATTTGTAAAAAATGGTTCTAAACATACCCCAAAGATCCAAAATGCTGCTCCTATTGTTTTACCAACTGGAGAATCTGCTACTACAGATATTTCTTATGAAATTCTCAACTGGCAGACAGAAAACTCCTTGGTACAGAATTCAACTCTTACCTCTATTCATCAAAATGTCTCAGAGTTATCTCAACAGGTAAGTACTCTTGGTACTTCAGTCAATCATTTGGATACTTCAGTAAATTCCCAAAAGGAAGAAGTATAAAAAATGATTAGTGTTCTTGAACAAAGGCTTGCCAGCATCAAATATGATTCACCTTTGAACGCATCTTCCTTAGTAAATTTTGTTTTAAACCAAGAAAAAGAAACTGCGTTTCTTCAAAAACAAATTGTTACTTTAAAAACTACAGGTGAAATTCCAAAATATGATGTTGGACCATCGGAACCTCCTCCACAGGTAAGTTCAGGGTTCCGAGCCATCCCTTTTAAGAATTGGCCTACTCCTTTTTATTTTGGAAATGTAACCATTCCTAATCCTTCAGTCTTTTTCCCAGATCAGCCTCAACCAGTTTCAAAACAACCTTGGGATATTGCCAAAGTCCTTCGAGAATACCGAAGGAATAAAAAAGCCCAACAAAAAGAAGAAAGGCAAAAACAAAGAACTGAAGCTAAACAAAAGAAGCAAGAAGAAGAAAGACAGAGAAAGGCAAAACAGGTTGTAACAGAAACTTCTTTAATGTATATTGTACAATCTAATCCTTCTTTTTCTGTTCAACAGGAACAAAAGGCGATTGAAGCTACTAAAGTTTATGAAAATCCTTTATCTTCTATGCTAGAGAATCTTCATCAAGATTCAATTCCCTGCCTTACTACTTCCAAAGCTGACACTATTTCAGATCAGTCTCAAAGTTCAGATATCGAGGAAGAAAGCTCTAAGGATACTTCACAATCTTCTGAATCAGAATCAGAATATGAATCCCCAGATTCAATTGAATTCTCTGAAGAAGACAAAGAAGAGATTCCCCTTATTCTTATGAATTCTGAAGTTGTTGAAGAACCAGAATCTGAGGCAGAAGAAGAAACATCAGCAAACAGGCCTCCAAGACAGGATTTTCCTAAAGCAAAGGGAGTACAATTACTTTCAATTGATGATATTCCTGCTGGAAAATGGGAAGCAAAATTCCAAGAATTTCATGCTTGGATGACTGCTCAAAATCTTCATGAAGAATCTCATTTTGAAATTCTCTCAACCTTTACTGATCATTTTTCAGGAATTCTAAAAGATTGGTGGACTAGCCTTGGTGATGCTGATAAGATGACTTTCTTGACCAGACAAGATTTTTCAGAAAATATAAACATCCTTCATCTGATGTTTATAGGAGATGTCAAAGAAAGCCGTGAAACCAAGAGAAAAGAGTTTTTTCAAATGAAATGTTTATCTTATGATAGAAAGGATATCAATAAGCATTTCAAAAGAATGACTAAATTATTTTATACTCTTGGTGCAGATATAAATCTGAAACAGGCATTCATCAGTTCACTATCCAAATCACTTACAGAAGGAGCTGGGATATATATCCATAATAAAAATGGATCAATCCTTAATCTTACAACCGACCAAATGAGACAAGCAGTTTTGTTAGCTCTTGATGATCTATGTCACAACAGAAAGGTTATCCGAGAATATCTCAAAGGAGATGTTTGTTTGGACCAAGCTTGCAAAAAGGGTGAACTCATTATCAAAGGAAAATGTAAAGCTTGTGGACCCTTCAAGCGAAGGAAGAAATTCAAAAAATTTAAGACATTCAGCAAAAACCACAAACAATTTTCCAAGAGACCTTTCAGGAAGAGATGGAGATTTTTCAAGAGACGAAACAAACAGTTCAGAGGAAAGAAAGGAACCAAATGTTTTGTCTGTGGAAAGCCTGGACATTTGCAAAAAAACGTCTTCAAAACCAAAAGGGAGTACATCTAATCTCAGAAATTCAGAATTAGTTTAATTTACAATTTTCTGATTTAGAATCTGAATTCTCTGAACAGGAGGAACAAACTAACTCTACTCTTTTGGCTTTACAGGTGCCAGAAATCTTAATGGCAAGACCAAAAGAAAATGGAAAAGGCCCATATATCCTCAAGCACTTGTTTATCTTCTAATGGATAAGTATTCTATGCCTATTCCATTAATCGCATTTTTTGATACCGGTGCTTCTTTATCTATTATGAAAAAAGATGTTTTACCAGACCATTTTTGGACCTCCTACGAAAAGGAATTTACTGGAGCTGATGGGAAGTCTTTTTATACAGATTACATCACAAAATATCCCATTTCTCTCAAAATCCTTCCAGACTGTGTTATCACTACCCAATTTTTAAGGGCCAATCTTGATTCCGGAAAAGATCTTTTACTTGGCTTTGATGTTTACAGAGAAGACAAATTTTTTATTACAGCCAGAGGGATAAGATCTGAAAAGTTTTTAAAATCTTTCATAGAAATCCCTAATCTTTATTTAATTGAGGATGAAACCTCTACTTTCTTAGAAGAAAGACTCAAGAAATTTCAACAGAAAATTATCAAAGAGTCTTGTGCTTCTAACCATCAAGAGTTTTTACAGAAATGTGACCATCCATTGTAGGAAAATTCTGATTTTTATATCCATCTTCCTTTCAAAAAGAATGAGGATATAAAAACCACAAAAGCAAGTCATTCTGGAATGAATCCTGAGGATACTAAACTTGCTGATCAGGAATGCCAAGAACTCTTGAAGTATGGTTTGATTGAAATCTCTGATTCTCAATGGGCATGTCAAGCTTTCTATGTTAACAAGAGATCAGAACAGGTAAGAGGGAAAATGAGGTTGGTAATTAATTATCAACCCCTCAATATTTTCCTACTTGATGATAAATTTCCTATTCCAAACAGATTTACACTTTTCTCTCAAATTGCGAAAGCAAAATGATTTTCAAAATTTGATTTGAAATCTGGATTTTGGCAATTAGGAATTTATCCTGAAGATAAACACAAAACTGGCTTTTGTAATCCAAATCACCTTCTCTTTCATTTCCATCGTCCTTTTCATCTCATAAATAACCAAGTCCAAGCCTTATCCAATGCAGTTATTTATAGGGAATTGTCTCATACTATTTTAGACCAAGAGGTTGAGTAGGAAGAAGCTCAGAGATACATATTCCAGGAAAACAGATGCATCCCTCCTGAAATTTGGCCAGGATCTTATGGATCATGGAATTTCCAAAACTCACATCCTTATTGGATCCAGATTCGCAAAGCTAAAAAATAGTGGGCTGATAAGATGAATTCATCAGAATTCCAGGATTCCCAAATACCTGAAGATTTCACTCAGAACACAGGATCTTCCAGTACACAGAGATCAATCCACAAATGCCGCCTAGAATGGAAAAGCATTGAAAATAAAAGGAAAAATAAAAGGAGCCATGAAGATTGGATTGAACACATGAATATCACTGATCCAGATTCTACACCTTCTGATACCCCTGATGAAGACTGGACCATCTGAAAAAATAAGGACCTACAAGGTCCCACATGTTTTCCCCTTTCCAAACATAGGCCTTATCCTTCATGAAAGGCCAAGTTACTGTTGTTCAAGAGTCATTTGCTTTTTCAAGTTTCTAAGAGTTATTTACCCTTTAGAGTCTGTAAAGAGTCGTCTTTTTAAGGTTCCAAGAGTCAAGTTGTCCTTTAAGAGGTTGAAAGGTTGTTTGTCCTTTCGGACATCCAAGAGTCACTTTGTAATCTATAAATAGATGAGACTTACCAGACGGAAGGATCGTCAAGTCCTCATTTAATTTTTATCTAGTCTTGTACCAAAATCTATCAATAAATTTTCAGTGTGTTATATTCATATGACAGGCTAAAAATTTTTAGTTTTCTCCCAAAGGAAGGCCAAGAGATCCTTATAGCTACGTGTTGCTTAGATCATCATAGCTTTTTTATAATTTGCTCTTGTGATAACAGTTCCTTGAACTTTTGAAAGCCCAGAGGAGAGAGGCTGTTGTATGTTCAGGAATACCTTCAAAGAGCTAGTTATTTCTCTGATATGGTTTCTAAGCAGGCACTCTGGTATTTGGTATCACAGCCATACCTTTGGGAGGAACAGTAACATCCCTTGTCATCCCTTGTCAATCTTTCTGCCTTGTATGAATATTGTGCATGAGTATTATACTAATATGCAATGGCTAGAATTACATAGCAATTATAATGCTTGGTATGAACATATTCGTGATCGTATCTTTGAAGGTAATCACTGGTGTGCTTATGATAATTTTAATAAAGAAAACTGTTTGATGTTCATAGATATTTATAAAAAAGAACAAAAAGATGCTGCTGAGATTTTACATCCTATGTCCTATACTATAATTAGTAGACAAGTACGGATTGATCTTCTTTATCATCGTCTTTCTGTTATTTTATATGAAGAATTAGCTAGACAAGATAACAAATAGTACTATAAATCTTTTATGGTATCAATGGCTTCATCCAGCACATTTGCTGTATCTATGCCCAGTGGACTTTCATTAAATAAAGTTAATAGTAGTAAATTAGATTATTTGTATGAAGTGTCTATTGAACCTGAGGTGGTTAATCCTACCTCGTTACCTCTTATTAATCCATATACTGTCTTTACTAAAAAGTCTTTTTCTCCTTCTCGAGTAATTAAGTCATTAATTCAATATCATCCTAAAGGAGTAAAAGAATATATCCAAGCCTCCAAGATTGATCAACATCCAATCCCTGCTACAAAAAAGGAACAGTTCATAACTTTGCATATTTCAAATGATTTTCCTTTGCAGTGGAGACAACAAGGATATACCCATATAAATTTTGGAGCAATAAGGATTTCCCTATCATTTCATGGAAGAAAAGGACTCTCTGTAATTGCTCGAGTAGCACTATTGGACACTCGATTTACACAATACCAGCATGCTTGTATTGCAACTGTGAAAACAACATTAAATGCTGGAACTGTGTTTGTTACCCTTTTCCCTAATTTTAATATGTCTTTGGCAGAACCTCACCTTCTTGATGCTCTCAAAGTCCAGATTCAAATTATTGGTGTAGACCAAGTTCACGATGCAATTACAGCAACTCTCCATTACCAGATGGTAGATAGAGTTCAGAATCATGCTCTTGATCTTAAAGTTCTTGGAATGAAGATGCTCTTCTTATTCAAGTTGATGAGAAGAATTCAACCTCTTGTACGCATGTTCCACGATAGATTTCTAAGTCAGATTTAGTTCAATTATTACCCAATAGTTGGATTACTGATTATGAAAGTCTACACACCCAGGCCAATGAACCTCTTGAGTCCTCCAGCTCAAAAATTGCAAAGACAATTGAAGGGAGAACTTCTATCTCTTTTGATCATTCCCATTTGAAGTCTTCCTCAAAAGCACTTCCTTCTATTTTGCTTGCAGAAATTCCAATGGAACTGCCAACTCAAAAAAGCAAAGCATTGGGCTGCTATGAGGAAAATTGTCAGAAAGGTTTTCTCCAAGATATCATTGATCATTTTAATGATAATGGAGAAGCAGTCTATCATTTTCAGGATCCTATCTCAGGACATATTTATTTTGACACTTGTACGAGGTGTGAATAATGTTATTGGGCAGAACAACTGGAGTTAGATGCTTCTGAAATTTCTTTAAAAAAGAAATCCAAACCAGTTGACCCGCAACCTTTTGAACCTCGACCTTGCAAGCCTGATCCAAAGCCATAAGATCCTGATACAGACAATTTCCAGACAGCACGTAGTACTTTTGATGGTTATCAAATTCCTTCTTCATGGGTTTATCAAAAACCAAGAAAGAGAAAATCTTGCATCCTTACTATCAACAGTGCCTTGATATTTTAGAAAAGGAAGCAAGAGCTCAAACAAAAAAGATCCAGAAGGAAACTAAGACAATAAATATACTACCCCAATCACCAAAAATTAGTTCTCCGCCTGTTCCATGTTTCATGTTTCAAGAAGCTGATTTCCCACCTTGGGAATCATTCGTAAAAAATTGTTCTAAACATACCCCAAAGATCCAAAATGCTGCTCCTGTTATTTTACCAACTGGAGAATCTGCTACTACAGATATTTCTTATGAAATTCTCAACTGGCAGACAGAAAACTCCTTGGTACAGAATTCAGCTCTTACCTCTATTCATCAAAATGTCTCAGAGGTATCTCAACAGGTAAGTACTCTTGGTACTTCAGTCAATCATTTGGATACTTCAGTAAATTCCCAAAAGGAAGAAGTATAAAAAATGATTAGTGTTCTTGAACAAAGGCTTGCCAGCATCAAATATGATTCACCTTTGAACGCATCTTCCTTAGCAAATTTTGTTTTAAACCAAGAAAAAGAAACTGCGTTTCTTCAAAAACAAATTGCTACTTTAAAAACTACAGGTGAAATTCCAAAATATGATGTTGGACCATCGGAACCTCCTCCACAGCTAAGTTCAGGGTTCAGAGCCATTCCTTTAAGGAATTGGCCTACTCCTTTTTATTTTGGAAATGTAACCACTCCTAATCCTTCAGTCTTTTTCCCAGATCAGCCTCAACCAGTTTCAAAACAACCTTGGGTTATTGCCAAAGTCCTTCGAGAATACCGAAGGAATAAAAAAGCCCAACAAAAAGAAGAAAGGCAAAAACAAAGAATTGAAGCTGAACAAAAGAAGCAAGAAGAAGAAAGACAGAGAAAGGCAAAACAGGTTGTAACAGAAACTTCTTTAATGTATACTGTACAATCTAATCCTTCTTTTTCTGTTTAACAGGAACAAAAGGCGATTGAAGCTACTAAAGTTTATGAAAATCCTTTATCTTCTATGCTGGAGGATCTTCATCAAGATTCAATTCCCTGCCTTACTACTTCCAAAGCTGACACTATTTCAGATCAGTCTCAAAGCTCAGATATCGAAGAAGAAAGCTCTAAGGATACTTCACAATCTTCTGAATCAGAATCAGAATATGAATCCCCAGTTTCAATTGAATTCTCTGAAGAAGACAAAGAGGAGATTCCCCTTATTCTTATGAATTCTGGAGTTGTTGAAGAACCAGAATCTGAGGCAGAAGAAGAAACATCAGCAAACAGGCCTCCAAGACAGGATTTTCCTAAAAGCAAAGGGAGTACGATTATTTTCAATTGATGATATTCCTGCTGGAAAATGGGAAGCAAAATTCCAAGAATTTCATGCTTGGATAACTGCTCAAAATCTTCATGAAGAATCTCATTTTGAAATTCTCTCAACCTTTACTGCTCATTTTTCAGGAATTCTAAAAGATTGGTGGGCTAGCCTTGGTGATGCTGATAAGATGACTTTCTTGACCGGACAAGATTTTTCAGAAAATATAAACATCCTTCATCTGATGTTTGTAGGAGATGTCAAAGAAAGCCGTGAAACCAAGAGAAAAGAGTTTTTTCAAATGAAATGTTTATCTTATGATAGAAAGGATATCAATAAGCATTTCAAAAGAATGACTAAATTATTTTATACTCTTGGTGCAGATATAAATCTGAAACAGGCATTCATCAGTTCACTACCCAAATCACTTGCAGAAGAAACTGGGATATATATCCATAATAAATATGGATCAATCCTTAATCTTACAACCGGCCAGATGAGACAAGCAGTTTTGTTAGCTCTTGATGATCTATGTCACAACAGAAAGGTTATCCGAGAATATCTCAAAGGAGATGTTTGTTTGGACCAAGCTTGCAAAAAGCATGAACTCATTATCAAAGGAAAATGTAAAGCTTGTGGACCCTTCAAGCGAAGGAAGAAATTCAAAAAATTTAAGACATTCAGCAAAAACCACAAACAATTTTCCAAGAGACCTTTCAGGAAGAGATGGAGATTTTTCAAGAGACGAAACTGTGACAGCCCCACTTCCCCCTAGGGCCTACACCAGGGTTCGGTGGACCGCCTGCCCATCTCTCGCCGGGACTCAGTCGTTCACTACAATCCTCAAATAGATTACAATATAAATCTCAAATATACATCAAATTCTCCAATAATTAAATGTCATCAGCGAAGCGGAAACAATTCCCAACTATACATAAAATGATTGCAAATCCAGAGTGTACAAGATATAAGCCATCCAGCCACGTGAATAAGTACTACAAGCCTTTCCTTCGCCTCGAGCCCTGTGGAGGGAAATAAAATATTTTTGAGGTGAGCTAAAAGCTCAGTGAGTAACCAATAAAATCAGTAATCAAATATATTTCACAATAATGCATTTCGATGATGTCATGATTCCAAAATCAAATGTACGTATTTTTGCTCTCGTGAGCCAGTGAAATCCTTGCACTTAAACACCCAATACTCAAATAGCTCAGATAACAGATAAACAGGAATGAGGAGCCATCGTGCTCCAAATAACTAGTAAACAGATAGTGGAGACGTTGGTGTTCAGCACAGACTTTCCAAGAACTCAGTTAAGCCAAATCAGGTCATGAACTCGCATGCCGGCACACATGATATGTAAACAAGTAAATAATGCAAGAAACGGTTCAAAAGTAACTTTGGAAACGGTTTAGGGTCACTCACCTCCACGGCTCAGGAACCATCCATCATATATCATTGCCTTGCCCAAATCCAAGCCCTTCAACTCAAATTCAAAGCCATCAAATGCTTTCAAGGATCGGACAGCATATCCCCTTAATTTCCTTACTTTTCCAGCCGTCATGGCTTCATTATTTCCTCAGCCAGTCCCAAAGTCATACGAAATATAAATTCATCACAACAGCCGTTCAATAGGCTCAAAGTCAACAGTTCAGAGGAAAGAAAGGAACCAAATGTTTTGTCTGTGGAAAGCCTGGACATTTTGCAAAAAATTGTCCTCAAAACCAAAAGGGAGTACATCTTATCTCAAAAATTCAGAATGAGTTTAATTTACAATTTTCTGATTTAGAATCTGAATTCTCTGAACAAGAGGAACAAACTGACTCTACTCTTTTGGCTTTACAGGTGCCAGAAATCTTAATGGCAAGACCAAAAGAAAATGGAAAAAGGCCCATATATCCTCAAGCACTTGTTCATCTTCTAATGGATAAGTATTCTATGCCTATTCCATTAATCGCATTTTTTGATACTGGTGCTTCTTTATCTATTATGAAAAAAGATGTTTTACTAGACCATTTTTGGACCTCCTATGAAAAGGAATTTACTGGAGCTGATGGGAAGTCTTTTTATACAGATTACATCACAAAATATCCCATTTCTCTCAAAATCCTTCCAGACTGTGTTATCACTACCCAATTTTTAAGGGCCAATCTTGATTCCGGAAAAGATCTTTTACTTGGTTTTGATGTTTACAGAGAAGAAAAATTTTTTATTACAGCCAGAAGGATAAGATCCAAAAAGTTTTTTAAATCTTTCATAGAAATCCCTAATCTTTATTTAATAGAGGATGAAACCTCTACTTCCTTAGAAGAAAGACTCAAGAAATTTCAACAGAAAATTATCAAGGAGTCTTGTGCTTCTAACCATCAAGAGTTTTTACAGAAATGTGACCATCCATTGTGGGAAAATTCTGATTTTTATATCCATCTTCCTTTCAAAAAGAATGAGGATATAAAAACCACAAAAGCAAGTCATTCTGGAATGAATCTTGAGGATACTAAACTTGCTGATCAGGAATGCCAAGAACTCTTGAAGTATGGTTTGATTGAAATCTCTGATTCTCAATGGGCATGCCAAGCTTTCTATGTTAACAAGAGTTCAGAACAGGTAAGAGGGAAAATGAGGTTGGTAATTAATTATCAACCCCTCAATATTTTCCTACTTGATGATAAATTTCCTATTCCAAACAGATTTACACTTTTCTCTCAAATTACGAAAGCAAAATGGTTTTCAAAATTTGATTTGAAATCTGGATTTTGGCAATTAGGAATTTATCCTGAAGATAGGCACAAAACTGGTTTTTGTATTTCAAATCATCATTATCAATGGAAAGTGATGCCCTTTGGTCTCAAAACAGCACCATCACTTTTTCAAAAAGTCATGATAAAAATCTTCCAGCCTATCTTGCATACTGCACTCATCTATATTGATGACATTCTTCTTTTCAGCCATTCCTTGGATGAACATATCAAATTGCTTAATCAATTTCATGATCTTGTAAAGCAATATGGTATAATGATTTCTGAAAAAAAAAATGATTTTGGCAACAAAAGAAATTTCATTTCTAGGAATGCAAATTTCAAATGGAACTTGTACACCTGAACAACATGTTGGACAATCTGTTAAAGATTTTCCAGAAGAAAATTTGACAAAACAACAGGTACAACAATTCCTTGGTGTTGTCAACTATGTGAGGGAATTTATTCCTAAAGTTTCAAAGCATATTAGTCCCCTGACTAAAATGCTCAAGAAAGATCCTCCTCCTTGGGGATTATCTCAGACAACAGCAGTCCAGAAGTTGAAGGAAACCCTCTTAGGTCTTCCTACTCTATTCATCCCCTCCACAGGGAAAAAGATTTTACAGACAGATGCTAGTGACAAGTACTGGGGAGCTATTTTGCTTGAAGAAGATCTTTCAGGGAAAAGGCATTGTTGTGGTTTTGCTAGTGGAAGATTCAAAGCTTCTGAACAACATTATCATTCCACTTTCAAGGAGATACTTGCGGTAAGAAATGGAATAAAGAAATTCTCTTTCTTTCTCATTTCTCAACATTTCTTGGTTGAAATGGATATGGGATCATTTCCAAAAATGCTGCATTTTATGCAAAAGACCATCCCACATCCACAACTCCTCCGCTGGGCAGCATGGTTTTCACAATATTCTTTTGATGTTAAACACATTAAAGGGAAAACCAACATTGTTGCTGATTTCTTTTCAAGAAAAGAATCTTTGCCTCAACAAGTCTTACTACCCAAAGCGTTACCTTGTTTCATGTTTACTCCAGTCCAAGATCATCCTCCAGACATCTATGAAATACCGTACCCATGGGAAAAAGAAAATATTGAAAGAATTAGAAACCATTATGAGCTTGAACTCTTTCGTTCATATGGTGGATCAATACTCAGTTCCTTTGGTATTAATCCTGAATATCCTTTTTGTCAGATCTTTATTACCAGACCCACTGAATTTCCAAAAGAATTATTATGGTATTTTTGGTGCTTATGTCACCAATATCATATTTTAATGGAATTTCAAAGTCCATTCTTCAATAAACCATTGGCTCACACTCTTAAACAGTTTCTTCAATGGTTTAAACCCTTAACTTATTGGAAAGATCTGTTTGCCTCAAATCCAAATCACCTTCTCCTTAATTTCCATCGTCCTTGTCATCTCATAAATAACCAAGTCCAAGCCTTATCCAATGCAGTTATTTATAGGGAATTGTCTCATACTATTTTAGACCAAGAGGTTGAGTATGGAGAAGCTCAGAGATGCATATTCCAGGAAAACAAATGCATCCCTCCTGAAATTTGGCCAGGATATTATGGATCATGGAATTACCAAAACTCACATCCTTATTGGACCCAGATTCGTAAAACTAAAAAATAGTGGGCTGATAAGATGAATTCATCAGAATTCCAGGATTCCCAAATGCCTGAAGATTTCACTCAGAACCCAGGATCTTCCAGTACACAGAGATCAATCCACAAATACCGCCCAGAATGGAAAAGCATTGAAAATAAAAGGAAAAATAAAAGGAGCCATGAAGATTGGATTGAACACATGAATATCACTGATCCAGATTCTACACCTTCTGATACCCCTGATGAAGACTGGACCATCTGAAAACATAAGGACCTACAAGGTCCCACATGTTTGCCACTTTCCAAACATAGGCTTTATCCTTCATGAAAGGCCAAGTTTCTGTTGTTCAAGAGTCATTTGCTTTTTCAAGTTTCTAAGAGTTATTTACCCTTTAGAGTCTGTAAAGAGTCGTCTTTTTAAGGTTCCAAGAGTCAAGTTGTCCTTTAAGAGGTTGAAAGGTTGTTTGTCCTTTCGGACATCCAAGAGTCACTTTGTAATCTATAAATAGATGAGACTTACCAGACGGAAGGATCATCGAGTCCTCCTCTAATTTTTATCTAGTCTTGTACCAAAATCTATTAATAAATTTTCAGTGTGTTATATCCATATGACAGGCTAAAAGGTTTTAGTTTTCTCCCAAAGGAAGGCCAAGAGATCCTTATAGCTGCGTGTTGCTTAGATCATCATAGCTTTTTTATAATTTGCTCTTGTGAAAACAGTCCCTTGAACTTTTGAAAGCCCAGCGGAGAGAGGCTGTTGTATGTTCGGGAATACCTTCAAAGAGCTAGTTATTTCTCTGATATGCTTTCTAAGCAGGCACTCTGGTACTTGGTATCAGAGCCATACCTTTGGGAGGAACAGTAACATCCCTTGTCATCCCTTGTCAATCTTTCTGCCTTGTATGAATATTGTGCATGAGTATTATACTAATATGCAATGGCTAGAATTACATAGCAATTATAATGCTTGGTATGAACATATTCGTGATCGTATCTTTGAAGGTAATCACTGGTGTGCTTATGATAATTTTAATAAAGAAAACTGTTTGATGTTCATAGATATTTATAAAAAAGAACAAAAAGATGCTGCTGAGATTTTACATCCAATGTCCTATACTATAGTTAGTAGACAAGTACGGATTGATCTTCTTTATCATCGTCTTTCTGTTATTTTACGTGAAGAATTAGCTAGACAAGATAAGAAATAGTACTATAAATCTTTTATTATATCAATGGCTTCATCCAGCTCATCTGCTGTATCTATGGCCAGTGGACTTTCATTAAATAAAGTTAATAGTAGTAAATTAGATTATTTGTATGAAGTGTCTATTGAACCTGAGGTGATTAATCCTACCTCGTTACCTCTTATTAATCCATATACTGTCTTTACTAAAAAGTCTTTTTCTCCTTCTCGAGTAATTAAGTCTTTAATTCAATATCATCCTAAAGGAATAAAAGACTATATCCAAGCCTCCAAGATTGATCAACATCCAATCCCTGCTACAAAAAAGGAACAGTTCATAACTTTGCATATTCCAGATGATTTTTCTTTGCAGTGGAGACAACAAGGATATACCCATATACATTTTGGAGCAATAAGGATTTCCCTATCATTTCATGGAAGAAAAGGACTCCCTTTAGTTGCTCGAGTAGCACTATTGGACACTCGATTTACACAATACCAGCATGCTTGTATTGCAACTGTGGAAACAACATTAAATGCTGGAACTGTGTTTGTTACCCTTTTCCCTAATTTTAATATGTCTTTGGCAGAACCTTACCTTCTTGATGCTCTCAAAGTCCAGGTTCAAATTATTGGTGTAGACCAAGTTCACGATGCAATTGCAGCAACTCTCCTTTACCAGATGGTATATAGAGTTCAGAATCATGCTCTTGATCTTAAAGTTCTTGGAAGTGAAGATGCTCTTCTTATTCAAGTTGATGAGAAGAATTCAACCTCTTGTACGCATGTTCCAAGACAGATTTCTAAGTCAGATTTAGTTCAATTATTACCCAATAGTTGGATTACTGATTATGAAAGTCTACACATCCAGGCCAATGAACCTCTTGAGTCCTTCAGCTCAAAAATTGCAAAGACAATTGAAGGGAGAACTTCTATCTCTTTTGATCATTCCCATTTGAAGTCTTCCTCAAAAGCACTTCCTTCTATTTTGCTTGCAGAAATTCCAATGGAACTGCCAACTCAAAAAAGAAAAGCATTGGGCTGCTATGAGGAAAATTGTCAGAAAGGTTTTCTCCAAGATATCATTGATCATTTTAATGATAATGGAGAAGCAGTCTATCATTTTCAGGATCCTATCTCAGGACATATTTATTTTGACACTTGTACGAGGTGTGAAGAATGTTATTGGGCAGAACAACTGGAGTTAGATGCTTCTGAAATTTCTTTAAAAAAGAAATCCAAACCAGTTGACCCGCAACCTTTTAAACCTCGACCTTGCAAGCCTGATCCAAAGCCACAAGATCCTGATACAGATAATTTCCAGACAGCACGTAGTACTTTTGATGGTTATCAAATTTCTTCTTCATTGGCTTATAAAAAAACCAAGAAAAGGGAAAATCTTGCATCCTTACTATCAACAGTGCCTTGATATTTTAGAAAAGGAAGCAAGAGCTCAAACAAAAAAGATCCAGAAGGAAACAAAGCCAATAAATATACTACCCCAATCACCAAAAATCAGTTCTCCGCCTGTTCCATGTTTCATGTTTTAAGAAGCTGATTTCCAACCTTTGGAATCATTTGTAAAAAATGGTTCTAAACATACCCCAAAGATCCAAAATGCTGCTCCAATTGTTTTACCAACTGGAGAATCTGTTACTACAGATATTTCTTATGAAATTCTCAACTGGCAGACAGAAAACTCCTTGGTACAGAATTCAGCTCTTACCTCTATTCATCAAAATGTCTCAGAGGTATCTCAACAGGTAAGTACTCTTGGTACTTCAGTCAATCATTTGGATACTTCAGTAAATTCCCAAAAGGAAGAAGTATAAAAAATGATTAGTGTTCTTGAACAAAGGCTTGCCAGCATCAAATATGATTCACCTTTGAACGCATCTTCCTTAGCAAATTTTGTTTTAAACCAAGAAAAAGAAACTGCGTTTCTTCAAAAACAAATTGCTACTTTAAAAACTACAGGTGAAATTCCAAAATATGATGTTGGACCATCGGAACCTCCTCCACAGCTAAGTTCAGGGTTCAGAGCCATTCCTTTAAGGAATTGGCCTACTCCTTTTTATTTTGGAAATGTAACCACTCCTAATCCTTCAGTCTTTTTCCCAGATCAGCCTCAACCAGTTTCAAAACAACCTTGGGTTATTGCCAAAGTCCTTCGAGAATACCGAAGGAATAAAAAAGCCCAACAAAAAGAAGAAAGGCAAAAACAAAGAATTGAAGCTGAACAAAAGAAGCAAGAAGAAGAAAGACAGAGAAAGGCAAAACAGGTTGTAACAGAAACTTCTTTAATGTATACTGTACAATCTAATCCTTCTTTTTCTGTTTAACAGGAACAAAAGGCGATTGAAGCTACTAAAGTTTATGAAAATCCTTTATCTTCTATGCTGGAGGATCTTCATCAAGATTCAATTCCCTGCCTTACTACTTCCAAAGCTGACACTATTTCAGATCAGTCTCAAAGCTCAGATATCGAAGAAGAAAGCTCTAAGGATACTTCACAATCTTCTGAATCAGAATCAGAATATGAATCCCCAGTTTCAATTGAATTCTCTGAAGAAGACAAAGAGGAGATTCCCCTTATTCTTATGAATTCTGGAGTTGTTGAAGAACCAGAATCTGAGGCAGAAGAAGAAACATCAGCAAACAGGCCTCCAAGACAGGATTTTCCTAAAAGCAAAGGGAGTACGATTATTTTCAATTGATGATATTCCTGCTGGAAAATGGGAAGCAAAATTCCAAGAATTTCATGCTTGGATAACTGCTCAAAATCTTCATGAAGAATCTCATTTTGAAATTCTCTCAACCTTTACTGCTCATTTTTCAGGAATTCTAAAAGATTGGTGGGCTAGCCTTGGTGATGCTGATAAGATGACTTTCTTGACCGGACAAGATTTTTCAGAAAATATAAACATCCTTCATCTGATGTTTGTAGGAGATGTCAAAGAAAGCCGTGAAACCAAGAGAAAAGAGTTTTTTCAAATGAAATGTTTATCTTATGATAGAAAGGATATCAATAAGCATTTCTGTGACAGCCCCACCTTCCTCTAAGGCGAACCAAAGGGGTTAGCGGACTGCCTGCCCAGCTCTCGCCAGGACTAACCGCTCAGTTTAGAGCGATCTAATACGTTCCGGTAGGCCTGTCAACGGGTCGGGTCTAGACCCGGATCCGTGAAATTATTGCGGGTATGGGTAGGGATTTAATTCCGTTTCCCGGATCCGGATCCGTTTTGTCAAACAAAAAAACGGGTCGGATACCGAATATAGTATTCCGACCCGTATTAGACCCGGATCCGGATATAAATGAATTAATAATTTAAAAAATATATATTTATCAATATAATTTGATTAGGGTGATATATTTTAATAAAGTTAATTTTGATTTCTTTTCTTATTTGATTTTTTCTTTGCATTAGTTAGAAATTAGTTTACAAATATATTTTTTTCTCATTTTTATTAGAAATTATAAAATTTAGTAAATTTGTTCGGGTAGACCCGGATCCGGATCCGGGACCCGCCGGATCCGGATCCGGAACATAGAATAAATGACCCGTCGGGTAAACGGGTCGGATCCGGATCCGGCATAGTAATTCGGGTCCGGGTCCGGAATAATGAATTCCGGCCCGGACCCGGCCCGTTGACAGCCCTACGTTCCGGAACATACAAACGCGCGTAAACAAGTCAAAATCACAAAATAAAAAAAATGAAAAACGGAGTCGGCCATGAATAGTAACCGACACTTCAAAATCCAACCAAGCATCCTTCAAATATATACATCTTGAAATTAAGCATATACAATCCAAAGTAGCAAACAAAAGTATTCAAAAGTGGATACATGTACGGTTTGCCAAATCAAAAGACAAACGGACCCAATGAGCTATACAAAAGATATGACCATCTAGCTCAATTCGACAACCAACTATCAAATCCAGTCCAAAAGGATTTATTTTCCTGTAAGGAAAAGAAAAGGAACAGAAAGGGGTGAGCTTGCGCTCAATGAGGTACCAGACATATAGCAGTAAAATCATGTCATTTCACATTTAACAAATCAGGTACACATGCCAGATGTAAAGTAAAGGAACCAATGATTCAAATAGGAAGGATACAGGTGGCTCTCAAGAGCCAAATTCCCATTTGCGTCACCGAAGCTTGATCGAAATAATAGTTGACACTCCGTCAACGCTAAACGAGTAACCAATACCGTAGACTCCACTTTCTCCGATTCCTTCCACCTCACATACCCCTACCGGGCCCGAAATCCAATCAGATCAGAAATGGTAATACTCGAGTATACCGGAATCAAGGGTCTCAATATCCAAAGATCCCAAAACAGACAACCGTGGTTCGTTATCTAATCGACCAGGCCCTTGCCGGCCCGACTCGAGTAACTGGCCACAGGTGTTGAGCTCAGAGGTCACAGAAAGGTCGTTGGATACCAGCTTCCAAACGACATCAGAACAGATACATATACAGATAACAAATTCAAATTCGCACCAAAATTTGGCATATGAACAGACAAGAGAACGAGTGTGATAAAGTACACCCTCGTCTCAATCAAAATAACCAGATAGTTCAGTAATTCATATCACAGATTGCATGTACAGAAACCGAGTTAAACAACAAGTGAGGGGGAGTGGTACACTCACCGGTGTCAGTACAGATACCTCAAAAGTTTTTGCCCAAAAGAGAGCTTTAATCACCAAGAAACCCTAAAATAACCAAGGCGAAACAATTATGGTTCCCACATTCACGAATCCAGTACACGAAATGCATAAAGAAGACTTAACTATAAGTCGTGTGCCTGATCAAATTAGCTACCAGTGTAAAGAAATAACAATGAAATTGGAGTAAAAGGTAGCGGTTGGTATCAAAGACATGAACAACCCTAAAACCCTTTGCTCAAGTCACAAGTAAATCCAACTAGCCTTCAAGTAAAATTTAGGCAGCATATCCCTTGTGTTTACCTATTTTCCAGCCACTAATGGCTTCATTATTTCCTCAAATCAGTCCCAACATCTCGTACAAAAATAATCTCATTTCCAAAAGCCGTTCACTAGGCTTCAAGTCATTCAAGTACAAAATTTAGCTAGGAAAATGACCGGAAAGGAAAGTCAAGCCCTAAAATATTCCAATAAGCATAATAAGACTCGATTACAAGTCATAAACCAATGCCAAATACTACCGAAATAGGGTTTCATAAGCATACATAAGCATTAGAGGAAACCAGAAAAATCCGGAAATGGAGTTAAGTGTTAACCCAAAAAAAAAATAGTTTTTGACATCATTTTGCGGTTTTGGTACCAATGGCACTACGATTATCGGATGGAGGTGTAAGATACACTGTTTCGAAGCTAAGAGATAGGGCTACAATGTTCCAGAAGGTCACTCAGCCCAGTTTCGAGTGTAACCAGGTCAAAAATGCAATATACTACACCAGAATCGTAAAAACAGATTCACAAATCGTATTCTGGTGCAAACATCATAAATCAGGCTACCTAAGTCCAAATCCAGTAATTCTAAAGCCATCCGAAAGCTAAGAAACAGGGCTACAATTCATCAGAAGGCCTCAACAACTAATTCTGAAGCATTCCCAACCAAAATAACCCAGTACAGAAGCAATTCTCAAATTCGGGTAGAAACAGGGCAGCAAGGGTAATTCCGTCTTTTCACAAGCTACGTTGCTCCGATTGACCTGAAATTTTGTAGGCATATCTAAAATATCATTCCCTACAACTTTCATGTTTTAACCTAGATGGATAAGAGTTGGAGAGACAAAAGGATAGATTAGCATTAAATGAAGTGACAAGTGTCACTTGAACATTCATTCTTACCTTTTGACCTTTGGACCACTATTCATGACTTTACCATTTAAACTAAAAATTGACCAAAATTACTTCAATTTTGCAAGCTTCTTGGCCGGCCCTTATCAAGCAAAAAGGAAAGAAAAGCTCTCAATTTTCTAGTCTCCAATCTTGCCCAATCTTTCAATTCAACCGTTTAATCTTCAAATTTTCCCATAAAACCTCTTAGTTTGGTGATATTAAGGTGTTTAGTGGAGTTGTTTGGAAGGTTAAGAGAATTAGTTGCTCCCTCTCTTGTATTACTAAGGTGAGTAGTGAAGGACCCCTCTCCTCCATCTAATGATGTTTAATTCATGATTGGTGGTAGTTTAAGATGTACTTTGATGGATTATATCTTGATTTTGGTTGAATTGGTGAAGTTTTTTTATTATTGGTGATTTTTCTGTTCTAATTATCTCTTAACACCTGATAACTTAAACCCGGTATACACAACTTAACCTAATTGGCCGAATTTTACCGAACTTTCCGTACTAACGGGTCCCACGTCCAGTATACGCTCTTAATTTCTCAAAAACTAACCGATATTAGAAAAATCATTTAAAAACTATATTTACTCATAAAATTTATTTTCACAATTTTTCGAATAAAGAAAAGGTGGAAAAACGTGTAATTAAAAGAAATGAAAACCTAGAAATTAAGAAAATTACGGGTCCTCACACTCTCTCCCCCTTAAAGAAATTTCATCCTCGAAATTTTCTTATCAACAGAATCTTTCAGAATCTAAGGTACCCAACGGATTGTACCTTCTACGTCCTCAGACGAGTCAGGACCCTGATGGTGTTCTAAAGAGTACACCTGAGCCGGTACCTTGGATCCAGTCCCTTCATTTTCCGACTGTCCAGGGTTAGTCTTAATGGTTACGGGGTCCCTTTTCCTTTTCGCAATCGAACTGGGCAGTCAGCAATCTGATGATCGGCACTTCCGCAGCGCAGACATTTTCCCTCTTTCTTCCAACAATTTGCCTCCGTATGATTTGGCCTTCCGCAATATCCACAGGGATCACAAGTAGCAGAAACCGGTCCCCCCTGAGAGACATCACGCGACACCCTTGGTTGTCGTACTCCTCCGTTTCCCTTTCCAATCTTAGGGGGCGTATTTGTACCTTCTTGCTCAGAGCTACTCCCAGGAAAGCCCCTTTTCTTGGCTTGAAAGTTTTTCACCTGCAGCCTAGCATTCTCTACTCGTTGCGCCTTCTCTACGGCCTCGCTAAAAGCATTAATCTGGGCTACCGCAAGGTCCTTCTGAATTTCTTCGTTCAAACCCTGGATAAAACGCCTTATTCGCCTCTGCTCGGTTATAATCATCTCAGGGGCAAATTTGGATAGGCGGGTGAACTGGCTTTCATATTCTGCTACAGATTGAGTCCCTTGGTGAAGTCGGATAAATTCATATTCCTTCCGCTCCAGAACTAGAGGAGGGAAAAATTTCGCGTTGAATTCCCTTATGAAATTCACCCAAGTCCTGGGCGTTTGTTCCCGTTCCCATTTTTTCCGTATTACGTTCCACCAGGAACGGGCAGCCCCTTCTAGTTGGAAGACGGCAAAAGTCACCTGCCTTTCTTCGGTGTAATGCAGGGCCGCAAAGATATCCACCATCTTCTCGAGCCACCTTTCGGTGACATCCGGGTCGGGCCCTCCAATGAACTTGGGTGGAGCAAACTTTTGAAATCGTTCGAGAGCTCTGTCTTCGCTCTCGACGTGGTTGCCAGGGTTTCCAGGATTAGGATTTGGGTTTTGGTCCTGTTGCTGCACCACTTGTGCCAGCAAGTTGGTCATTTGCTGCATAGCGGCAGCTATCTGCACGTTGGGATCAGGATTAGGTCCAGATGAGGTTTCCCCAGTACCCCTGTCCGGTGTGGGTTGTCTATTTCCGCGCCCACGCCCCTGTCCACTACGTGTACCTTCCATGAACTCTACTTGGTCTAGGCAAATGTACTAAACCAATATAAAAATAATGCATGTAAGTAAAACCCAAAACCTTTTACAAACATATATATATACATTCCAAACAAGGCAAACAACACACATATCAACAACCAGTCAAGTCAAGTACAGTCAAGTCAAGTACAAACATGGACAATCCACGAGGGAAAGGACCTATCAAAAGCAATATACACGTAGCTAACCCAAACGTACAAAACGATTAGCTAAGGCTCTTCTCCTTATCCGCCCTATATACAGAAAACAAAACTATCCCAAAAACCCTAGGAGTCGCTACCTAGTCCGTCGACGGGCTAGTAGACCCACCCAACGGGGTGGATCCAACCCCAGCCTCGGGCCCCGCATACGAGTCCTCGTCGCTCACTCCCTCGACCACGTCGGCGCAGAGGGTTAGGATCGATGCGGCTCGAACCTTAACCTTCGAGCTCGCTTAGTCTCGCACTCACGTGCTTCCCTAAGTTGAGTGCAGAGGTCATAGTAAAAGAAAACAAGTCTTAGGTGTGAATTTCTCCATGTACCCTACAATCTAGTCCTCCTCCAGAAAACCCTAGCCAGACGAGTATGAGATCCGTCCATGATAACACTTCCATCTCCAATCC
The DNA here is from genome assembly GCF_036785885.1 of Coffea arabica. Classification (NCBI taxonomy): domain Eukaryota; kingdom Viridiplantae; phylum Streptophyta; class Magnoliopsida; order Gentianales; family Rubiaceae; genus Coffea; species Coffea arabica. The sequence continues at coordinate 21,302,014 of NC_092311.1, read as the reverse complement.
TCTCAATCGGTCTAATTACTAGGTCAAATGTAAAGACCTGCCGTAGCTCGACCTTTGCCATCAAGACTTGCCTCTGTGACAGCCCCACCTCCCCCTAAGCCGAACCAAAGGGTTCGGCGGGCCGCCTGCCCAGCTCTCACCGGGACTCAGTCGTTCACTCACACAAATAAGAAATAGAACCACAAGAAAGAGCAAAACGAGGATCCAAAACTTAAAACAAAGCTTATATACATGGCTATCTCAGAAGGAAGTATAACCGTCGAGAATACAAAAGTTCTCAAGTCACCATACAACCAGCCCTTGCCAAACACTAGGACGAGAACCATTACAAAACCAAAGAACTAGACCAAGCTAGTCTATACAGAGCTCTCATCCTTGCTCGCCTTCCCCTGTTAAGGAAAACAAAACTAAAGGGATGAGCTAAAAGCTCAGTGAGGTTCCGAACATAAAATCAAGTCATAAATCAAATGATAAATCAAGAAACAGTTACATCATTTACAATAAATTATACATGAAAAGGATACGTTCGTTCGTTCTCCTGTCATTCCCCTTTCCTTCATTCATTTGAAAATGCATTTTTCGTTTATACATAAAACCCTCGTTCGTTCGTTCGTTCGTTCATTTCATTCACCCTCTCCTGGACATTGGCCAGGCTCCACCAACCTCCACCAACCTACAAGGTAATACTCGAGTATACCAAATTCACCCAGGGTCACCATATCGCCCGACCGAGTCCGCTTCTGGCTCGAGTCGATCGGTAACGAAAGGCAGGGCCCAGTTCAGCCAAAAGGCTTACATACATGCGCATATAATCGTTCAATCATTGAAAATTTCACAATCATTTAGGTCGAGTGTGATAAAGTACACACTCGTCTAGAAAACTCGTTTTGGCAATCATTAAGAGCAATTAACACATTACCAAACAATAACAACAAGCCATGAAGTCAAGGAAAATATAGCAACAAGGAACACTCACCGAATTATGCAAAATAACGTCCAAAATGTCCTATCGGATCTTATCCTCGGTCACCGAGAAAACCTATGATTCAACGAGAAAGAATATTACAATTCATCTAGCAAAACAAGTAAGTGGAATCAAGGAACAACCATTTGGATCTGTGGACAGAAATAACTAGGGTGTCATAAACCAAACTCAAAGGGTTATAACAGTTCCAATGGAAAACACTTGAATCAAAGTCAAATCAGAATTCAACTAGATAGGCTCAGAAATATTATTTTCGGAATCGTGTATGTGGTTCAAAATCGATATACATTCAAGTAGGTATTATGGTCTACATGTCTTGACTGAGAAAACCTTAGGTCATACCTCGATATTTTGGTATGAAGTAGTAAATAAACATTTGAAGGTTCAAATGGAAAAGGTATCATGTTTTAAGATGGAAAACGGGCATAGTATTTGCCAAACGAAAATAGACAAGTTGAAATAGAAACTTAGCCCTCGAGCGAAAATTTGGGCAGCACGCCCTTTGTATTTTCCTATTTCCAGCCATTTATGGCTTCATTATTTTTCTCATCCAGTCCCAAAGTCACACACAAAATAAGTTCATTCAATAGCCGTTCAGTAAGCTCCAAGTAGTACAAGTACAATTCAAGCTAGGGAAAAGTCCGGAAATAAAAGTTAAGCTCTAACCATAAAAATAGTTTTTTTGACATCATTTTGCGGTTTTGGCACCATTGGCACTACGATTATCGGATGGAGGTGCAAGATACACCGTTTCGAAGCTAAGAGATAGGGCTACAATGTTGAAGAAGGCTACACAGACCATTTTCTAGTGAAATCAGGTCAAAAATTCAATATACTAAACCAGAACCGCAAAAACAGGTTCACCAACTGTATTCTGGTTCAAACATCATAAGTCAGGCTACCTAAGTCCAAATAAAGTGATTTTAAAGCCATCCGAAAGCTAAGATACAAGGCTAGATTTCATCAAAAGACCTCAACAACCAATTCTGAAGCATTCCCAACCAAATTAACCAATTACAGACGCAACTATCAAATTCGGGTAAAACCAGGGCAGCAAGGGTAATTCCATGTTTTCTCAAGCTAAACTACTCCGATTGACCTAAAATTTTACAGGCATATCTAAAATATCATTCCATACAAGTTTCATGTTTTAACCCAAGGCCAATTCGGCCTCTAACTATGAGCTACAGTGCCGGGCAGAAAGAAGAACAATGAAACCCTAACTTTCCAATTTTCTTTCCAAAACAGAAATTGCTTGCAATTAACCACTTTTTCCACCTTCTAGCTTCCTTAAATATCATTTCCAATCATCATACATGACCACATAATCATATTCATATGAAAACAGAAAAATCACCAATAATTATAAAATTTCACCAATTCAACCAAAAATCAAGATATAATCCATAAAATTGCATCTTTAACTACCAACCTCTACTAATTTCACATCAAAACCAACAAAGGGATAATTTCTTAACCACTCACCTTTGTAACCTCAAGAAACAAGATAGCTAGGGCTTGTTCTTCCCAAATGGCTCCACCAATCCCCTTAAACTAGTTTAGCAACTCACTTTTGTGGAGAATTTTGGAATTTAAACGGTTGATTTGTGAGATTCAAGCAAGAAATTGAAGAAAGAAGTTGGGAGTTTTTTTCTCTTCTTTTCCACCAAGAAATTCGGCCAAAGAGGGAGAAATGGAAGATGATTTTTGGTCAAAATTAGTTTTAAGAAGGAAAGAAAATATCTTGGTCAAAAGTCCACCCTCGAATAGAAACGCGACATGTGGCGCCTTTTATGTGTAAGCTTATCTTCTTGTCTCTCCACTCTCATCCATATAACAACCTTCAATTATCTCTTAACACCTGGTAAAATAAATCCGGTATCCAAAACTTAACCTAACTGGCCGAATTTTTCCGAACTTACCACACTAGTGGGTCCCACATTCGATATATGTTCTTAATTTCTCAAAAACTAACCGATACTAGAAAAATAATTTTAAAACCCTATTTGCTCATAAAAATTATCTGGAAAATTTTTCTAATAAAGAAAATGCAGCAAATATGCCATTAAATAGAATAAAACCCAGAAAATGAGAAAATTACGGGGTCTCACAGCCTCAAATTCAATCAAGATACCGACTCTCATTCTAGCGCTCTCCACCCTTTAGTACTCAGGTCCAAGAATCTAAAATAAGATAATTCCCAACACGAACCGGCCGGTCCCAAGCGTAAATCATCCATATTAAAGATTCCTACCCGACATACATACCTAGCTTTCTCAAGTCCCATGATAATGATCCTTTACACTTATAACATGCACAGTTCATAGCTTACGCTCAAAAGAGCACTTATACCTTTCGACGCATTCACGAAAGCAGGACCATAACACCACTTGGCCCCAAGCTCACTCCGTGCAGAGACCACGCGAAGTGGCTCTGATACCACCTGTGACAGCCCCACCTTCCCTTAAGGCGAACCAAAGGGGTTAGCGGACTGCCTGCCCAGCTCTCGCCAGGACTAACCGCTCAGTTTAGAGCGATCTAATACGTTTCGGAACATACAAACGCGCGTAAACAAGTCAAAATCACAAAATAAAAAAAAATGAAAACGGAGTCGGCCATGAATAGTAACCGACACTTCAAAATCCAACCAAGCATCCTATCCAACCAAGCATCTTTCAAATATATACATCTTGAAATTAAGCATATACAATCCAAAGTAGCATACAAAAGTATTCAAAAGTGGATACATGTACGGTTTGACAAATCAAAAGACAAACGGACCCAATGAGCTATACAAAAGATATGACCATCTAGCTCAATTCGGCAACCAACTATCAAATCCAGTCCAAAAGGATTTATTTTCCTGTAAGGAAAACAAAAGGAACAGAAAGGGGTGAGCTTGCGCTCAATGAGGTACCAGACATATAGCAGTAAAATCATGGCATTTCACATTTAACAAATCAGGTACATATGCCAGATGTAAAGTAAAGGAACCAATGATTCAAATAGGAAGGATACAGGTGGCTCTCAGGAGCCAAATTCCCATTTGCATCACCGAAGCTTGATCGAAATAATAGTTGACACTCCGTCAACGCTAAAAGAGTAACCAATACCGTAGACTCCACTTTCTCCGATTCCTTCCACCTCACATACCCCTACCGGACCCGAAATCCAATCAGATCAGAAATGGTAATACTCGAGTATACCGGAATCAAGAGTCTCAATACCCAAAGATCCCAAAACAGACTACCGTGGTTCGTTATCTAATCGACCAGGCCCTTGCCGGCCCGACTCGAGTAACTGGCCACAGGTGTTGAGCTCAGAGGTCACAGAAAGGTCGTTGGATACCAGCTTCCAAACGACATCAGAACAGATAGAGATACAGATAACAAATTCAGATTCGCGCCAAAATTTGGCATATGAACAGACAAGAGAATTAGTGTGATAAAGTACACCCTCGTCTCAATCAAAATAACCAGATAGTTCAGTAATTCATATCACAGATTGCATGTACAGAAACCGAGTTAAACAACAAGTGAGGGGGAGTGGTACACTCACCGGTGTCAGTACAGATACCTCAAAAGTTTTTGCCCAAAAGAGAGTTTTAATCACCAAGAAACCCTAAAATAACCAAGGCGAAACAATTATGGTTCCCACATTCACGAATCCAGTACACGAAATGCATAAAGAAGACTTAACTATAAGTCGTGTGCCTGATCAAATTAGCTACCAGTGTAAAGAAATAACAATGAAATTGGAGTAAAAGGTAGCGGTTGGTATCAAAGACATGAACAACCCTAAAACCCTTCGCTCAAGTCACAAGTAAATCCAACTAGCCTTCAAGTAAAATTTAGGCAGCATATCCCTTGTGTTTACCTATTTTCCAGCCACTAATGGCTTCATTATTTCCTCAAATCAGTCCCAACATCTCGTACAAAAATAATCTCATTTCCAAAAGTCGTTCACTAGGCTTCAAGTCATTCAAGTACAAAATTTAGCTAGGAAAATGACCGGAAAGGAAAGTCAAGCCCTAAAATATTCCAATAAGCATAATAAGACTCGATTACAAGTCATAAACCAATGCCAAATACTACCGAAATAGGGTTCCATAAGCATACATAAGCATTAGAGGAAACCAGAAAAATCCGGAAATAGAGTTAAGTGTTAACCCAAAAAAAAATAGTTTTTGACATCATTTTGCGGTTTTGTTACCAATGGCACTACGATTATCGGATGGAGATACAAGATACACCATTTCGAAGCTAAGAGATAGGGCTACAATGTTACAGAAGGTCACTCAGCCAAGTTTCGAGTGTAACCAGGTCAAAAATGCAATATACTACACCAGAACCGCAAAAATAGATTCACAAATCGCATTCTGGTACAAACATCATAAATCAGGCTACCTAAGTCCAAATCCAGTAATTCCAAAGCCATCCGAAATCTAAGAAACAGGGATAAAATTAATCAGAAGGCCTCAACAACTAATTCCAAAGCATTCCCAACCAAAATAACCCAGTACAGAAGCAATTCTCAAATTCGGGTAGAAACAAGGCAGCAAGGGTAATTCCATATTTTCAATTTTCACAAGTTACGCTGCTCCGATTGACCTGAAATTTTGTAGACATATCTAAAATATCATTTCCTACAACTTTCATGTTTTAACCCAAGGCCAATTAGGCCTCTAACTATGAGATACAGTGGCAGGCAGAATGTAAATCAAAAAAACCCTAACTTTCCAATTTTCTTTCCAAAACAGAAATTGCTTGCAATTAACCACTTTTTCCACCTTCTAGCTTCCTTAAATATCATTTCCAATCATCATACATGACCACATAATCATATCCATGTGAAAACAGAAAAATCACCAATAATAAAAAAACTTCACCAATTCAACCAAAATCAAGATATAATCCATCAAAGTACATCTTAAACTACCACCAATCATGAATTAAACATTATTAGATGGAGGAGAGGGGTCCTTCACTACTCACCTTAGTAATACAAGAGAGGGAGCAACTAATCCTCTTAGCCTTCCAAACAACTCCACTAAACACCTTAATATCACCAAACTAAGAGGTTTTATGGGGAAATTTGAAGATTAAACGGTTGAATTGAAAGATTTGGCAAGATTGGAGACTAGAAAATTGAGAGCTTTTCTTTCCTTTTTGCTTGATAAGGGCCGGCCAAGAAGCTTGCAAAATTGAAGTAATTTTGGTCAATTTTTAGTTTAAATGGTAAAGTCATGAATAGTGGTCCAAAGGTCAAAAGGTAAGAATGAATTTTCAAGTGACACTTGTCACTTCATTTAATGCTAATCTATCCTTTTGTCTCTCCAACTCTTATCCATCTAGGTAACTTCTAATTATCTCTTAACACCTGATAACTTAAACCCGGTATACACAACTTAACCTAATTGGCCGAATTTTACCGAACTTTCCGTACTAACGGGCCCCACGTCCGGTATACGCTCTTAATTTCTCAAAAACTAACCGATATTAGAAAAATAATTTAAAAACTATATTTACTCATAAAATTTATTTTCACAATTTTTCGAATAAAGAAAAGGTGGAAAAACGTGTAATTAAAAGAAATGAACATCTAGAAATTAAGAAAATTACGGGTCCTCACAATTTCAAAAGAATGACTAAATTATTTTACACTCTTGGTGTAGATATAAATCTGAAACAGGCATTCATCAGTTCACTACCCAAATCACTTGCTGAAAGAGCTGGGATATATATCCATAATAAATATGGATCAATCCTTAATCTTACAACCGGCCAGATGAGACAAGAAGTTTTGTTAGCTCTTGATGATCTATGTCACAACAGAAAGGTTATCCGAGAATATCTCAAAGGAGATGTTTGTTTGGACCAAGCTTGCAAAAAGCGTGAACTCATTATCAAAGGAAAATGTAAAGCTTGTGGACCCTTCAAGTGAAGGAAGAAATTCAAAAAATTTAAGACATTCAGCAAAAACCACAAACAATTTTCCAAGAGACCTTTCAGGAAGAGATGGAGATTTTTCAAGAGACGAAACAAACAGTTCAGAGGAAAGAAAGGAACCAAATGTTTTGTCTGTGGAAAGCCTGGACATTTTGCAAAAAATTGTCCTCAAAACCAAAAGGGAGTACATCTTATCTCAGAAATTCAGAATGAGTTTAATTTACAATTTTCTGATTTAGAATTTGAATTCTCTGATCAAGAGGAACAAACTGACTCTACTCTTTTGGCTTTACAGGTGCCAGAAATCTTAATGGCAAGACCAAAAGAAAATGGAAAAAGGCCCATATATCCTCAAGCACTTGTTCATCTTCTAATGGATAAGTATTCTATGCCTATTCCATTAATCACATTTTTTGATACTGGTGCTTCTTTATCTATTATGAAAAAAGATGTTTTACCAGACCATTTTTGGACCTCCTATGAACAGGAATTTACTGGAGCTGATGGGAAGTCTTTTTATACAGATTACATCACAAAATATCCCATTTCTCTAAAAATCCTTCCAGACTGTGTTATCACTACCCAATTTTTAAGGGCCAATCTTGATTCCGGAAAAGATCTTTTACTTGGCTTTGATGTTTACAGAGAAGACAAATTTTTTATTACAGCCAGAGGGATAAGATCTAAAAAGTTTTTTAAATCTTTCATAGAAATCCCTAATCTTTATTTAATAGAGGATGAAACCTCTACTTCCTTAGAAGAAAGACTCAAGAAATTTCAACAGAAAAATATCAAAGAGCCTTGTGCTTCTAACCATCAAGAGTTTTTACAGAAATGTGACCATCCATTGTGGGAAAATTCTAATTTTTATATCCATCTTCCTTTCAAAAAGAATGAGGATATAAATCCCACAAAAGCAAGTCATTCTGGAATGAATCCTGAGGATACTAAACTTGCTGATCAGGAATGCCAAGAACTCTTGAATTATGGTTTGATTGAAATCTCTGATTCTCAATGGGCATGTCAAGCTTTCTATGTTAACAAGAGATCAGAACAGGTAAGAGGGAAAATGAGGTTGGTAATTAATTATCAACCCCTCAATATTTTCCTACTTGATGATAAATTTCCTATTCCAAACAGATTTACACTTTTCTCTCAAATTGCGAAAGCAAAATGGTTTTCAAAATTTGATTTGAAATCTGGATTTTGGCAATTAGGAATTTATCCTGAAGATAGGCACAAAACTGGCTTTTGTATTCCAAATCATCATTATCAATGGAAAGTGATGCCCTTTGGTCTCAAAACAGCACCATCACTTTTTCAAAAAGCCATGATAAAAATCTTCCAGCCTATCTTGCATACTGCACTCATCTATATTGATGACATTCTTCTTTTCAGCCATTCCTTGGATGAACATATCAAATTGCTTAATCAATTTCATGATCTTGTAAAGCAATATGGTATAATGATTTCTGAAAAAAAAATGATTTTGGCAACAAAAGAAATTTCATTTCTAGGAATGCAAATTTCAAATGGAACTTGTACACCTGAACAACATGTTGGACAATCTGTTAAAGATTTTCCAGAAGAAAATTTGACAAAAGAACAGGTACAACAATTCCTTGGTGTTGTCATCTATGTGAGGGAATTTATTCCTAAAGTTTCAAAGCATATTAGTCCCCTGACTAAAATGCTCAAGAAATATCCTCCTCCTTGGGGATTATCTCAGACAACAGCAGTCCAGAAGTTGAAGGAAACCCTCTTGGGTCTTTTTACTCTATTCATCCCCTCCACAGGGAAAAAGATTTTACAGACAGATGCTAGTGACAAGTACTGGGGAGCTATTTTGCTTGAAGAAGATCTTACTGGGAAAAGGCATTGTTGTGGTTTTGCTAGTGGAAGATTCAAAGCTTCTGAACAACATGATCATTCCACTTTCAAGGAGATACTTGCGGTAAGAAATGGAATAAAGAAATTCTCTTTCTTTCTCATTTCTCAACATTTCTTGGTTGAAATGGATATGGGATCATTTCCCAAAATGCTGCATTTTAAGCAAAAGACCATCCCACATCCACAACTCCTCCGCTGGGCAGCATGGTTTTCACAATATTCTTTTGATGTTAAACACATTAAAGGGAAAACCAATATTGTTGCTGATTTCTTTTCAAGAAAAGAACCTTTGCCTCAACAAGTCTTACCACCCAAAGCGTTACCTTGTTTCATGTTTACTCCAGTCCAAGATCATCCTCCAGACATCTATGAAATACCGTACCCATGGGAAAAAGAAAATATTGAAAGAATTAGAAACCATTATGAGCTTGAACTCTTTCGTTCATATGGTGGATCAATACTCAGTCCCTTTGGTATTAATCCTGAATATCCTTTTTGTCAGATCTTTATTGCCAGACCCACTGAATTTCCAAAAGAATTACTATGGTATTTTTGGTGCTTATGTCACCAATATCATATTTTAATGGAATTTCAAAGTCCATTCTTCAATAAACCATTGGTTCACTGTGAGAACCCGTATTTTTCCATTTTCTAGGTTTTATTGTTTTTCGTGGCTTGTTTTCTGCATTTTCGTGATTAGGAAAAATTTCTAGATACTTTTAAGGAGCAGATATAATTTTTAGATGATTTTTCTAGTATCGAATAGGTTTTGAGAAATTAAGAGCGTACACCGGACGTGGGACCCACTAGTGCGAAAAGTTCAGAAAAATTCGGCCAACTAGGTTAAGTTTTGAATACTGGAATTAATTTATCGGGTGTTAAGAGATAAGTAGAGGGTGCTAAGTGGATTGGTATAAGAGAGACAAGGTAGGTAAGTATTTATTAAAAGGTGACAAGTGTCACCATTTGAGTGGTCCAACCTTAAGACCACTATTCATGGTCTTACCATTTGACTTAAATAAACCAAAAATGACCCAAAAATCATCAAAAAAAAAATCCTCCATGGTGGCCGGCCCTCTCTTTCTCTCTTTCTCTCTCTCTTACTCCAAGCACAAGGAAGAAAACACTTCAATCTTGTTCCAAATCACCAAAACCAACCATCCAACCTTGATTTTGCTCCATAAAACCACTTAAGGAAGTATTGGTGAGTTGTTGTGTGAAGTTTTTTGGAAAGTTAAGGTGACCAATAGCTCTCTCTCTCTTGTTTCTAAGGTAAGTTGTGAAGAACCACCCTCCTCCTTTAATTGATGCTTAAATCATGCTTAGTGGTAGTATGAGATGCAAGTTTATGGATTATTTCTTGATTTGTGGTTGAAATGATGAAGTTTTATTATTTTTGGGGATTTTTCTGTTTTAATATAAGCATGGTTGTGTGGCTATCTATGATGATGAGAAATGGTATATAATGATTCTAGAAGGTGGAAAAAGTGGATAATTGCAATCAATTTCTGGTTTGAAAGAAATTTCAGAAAATTAGGGTTCTTGAGGGAGCATTCTGCCTGAATTTTTAGGTCCTAGTTAGAGGCCGAATTGGCCTTGGTTTAAAACATGAAAGTTGTAGGGAATGACATTTTAGAGGTGTCTAAAAAATTTTAGATCAATCGGAGTAGTGTAGAATGAGATAAGTCGAAATTACTATTTCTGTTCTGGTTTTACCCGAATGTAAGAACTGCGCCTGTAATTGGTTTTTTTGGCTGGAATTGCTTCCAAATTTGTTGTTGAGGCCTTCTAATGAAATTTATCCCTGTTTATTAGGTTTCAGCTGGTTTTGGAATTTCTGGATTTGGACTTGGAGAGCCTGAGTTATGATGTTTCCGCTAGAATGCATTTTGGTGAATCTGTTTTACGTTTTTGATGTAGTATCTTGCATTTTTGACCTGTTTGCACTCAAAACTGGGTTGAGTGACCTTCTGTGATGTTGTAGCCCTGTCTTTTAGCTTCGAAATGGTGGGTCTTGAACCTTCATCCGATAATCGTAGTAAAATTGGTGCCATTACCGCAAAATGAAGACAAAAACTGTTTTTTCAGGGCCAAAGCTAATTGCATTTCCGAATTTTCTGGTTTCCTCTATTGTTTGTGTATGCTTAGGGGACCCTATTTTGGTAGTATGTAGAATTGGTTTATGACTTATAATCGAGTCTTCTTGTATTTATTTGACTAGTTTAGGGCTTGACTTCCATATCCGGTCATTTCCTAGCTAAATTTGGTACTTGAATGCCATTAAGCCTAGTGAACGGCTTTTGGGAATGAGATTATTTTGTACGAGATGTTGGGACTGATTTGAGGACATAATGAAGCCGTGATGGCTGGAAAATAGGTAAAAACAAGGGATATGTTGCCGAAATTTTTCTTGAAGGCTAGTTGGATTTACTTGTGATTTGAACGAAGGGCTTTTGGGTTGTTTGAGCCTAGGTCTTCATGTTACCTATTCGTTACCAAAAATCATGTTTTACACCCTTGCTTAAGTAATTATTTGGCGAGGCATACGACTGGTAGTCGAACCTCACATGTGCATTCTGTATACTCGATTTTGAAAGTGGAACCTTCAATTGTTTTCCTTGGATTATTTTAGGGTTTCTTGGTGATTAAAGCTCTCTTTTGGGAGGTATCTGCACTGACCTTGGTGAGTACTACTCACTTGTTTGTTACTATATGGCTTTGAATGTAAATTGCTTGAAGTGAATTGAATGTGACTTGATTGAAGTGAAAGTGTACTTTATCACTCTCACTTATATGCCTTATATCATTGTTGTCATGTTATTGGAATGTTACATGAAATGTTACATGAAATGAAATGAAAGTGAATTGATTGGACGAGTATCCAACGACTACAAATGTTATCATTGAGCTCAACCCCATTGGTAGTTGATTGAATCGAGCCGGCGAGAGCTTGGTCGTGCCAATTAATGAACCTTGGGTAAAGTTATATGGAATCTTGTAGTATGCGAGACTCTCGATTCCGGTATACTCGAGTAATACCAAAGTGCAAGTGTTTGGATTTCGGGCCCGGTAGGGGTATGTTAGGTGGAAGGAGTGGGAGTAAAGTGGAGTCTACGGTTGGTTACTTTTGAACATTGACGGAGAGTCAATGACGTCCGATCAAGAAATGCAAACGAGGAAAGGGCTCTTGAGAGCCATCCGTATCCTTTTATCACCATATTTGACGTGTACCTTTGCTTATTTTACTCTATTGAATGAAAGTTTGATGCTTATATGCACTTGGTTGCGTAAGTGATAATATCTCACTGGGCAATTAGCTCACACCGTTCCTTTTGTTTTCCTTACAGGAATATGACTCTTTTTGGAATGAATCTTGATAGATGGTTGCCGAATGAACTAGATGTATATCTCTTTTGTATTGTATTTGAAGTGAAACCCTAAATGTATCTTTAGGGCCGTTTTCACTTTCCATTTGGCAAACCGTGTATATATTAACTTTTGGAAACTTTTGTATGTCACTTTGGATTGTAATTGCTAAAGTTCAAGATGTGAATGTTTGTTTGATATTTGGTTGCGTTCTGACGGGTCGGTTACTATTTATGGCCGACTCCGAATTTCATTTTTTTTTATTTTGGGTTCTTTTGCCCTTTTGCCTTGTTTACGCGCGTTATAAGTTCCGGAACGCAATAGATCGCTCTAAACTGCACCGTTAGTCCTGGCGAGAGCTGGGCAGGCAGTCCGCTAACCCCTTTGGTTCGCCTTAGGGGAAGGTGGGGCTGTCACACTCACACTCTTAAACAATTTCTTCAATGGTTTAAACCCTTAACTTATTGGAAAGATCTGTTTGCCTCAAATCCAAATCACCTTCTCCTTAATTTCCATCGTCCTTGTCATCTCATAAATAACCAAGTCCAAGCCTTATCCAATGCAGTTATTTATAGGGAATTGTCTCATACTATTTTAGACCAAGAGGTTGAGTATGGAGAAGCTCAGAGATGCATATTCCAGGAGAACAAATGCATCCCTCCTGAAATTTGGCCAGGATATTATGGATCATGGAATTACCAAAACTCACATCCTTATTGGACCCAGATTCGTAAAACTAAAAAATAGTGGGCTGATAAGATGAATTCATCAAAATTCCAGGATTCCCAAATGCCTGAAGATTTCACTCAGAACCCAGGATCTTCCAGTACACAGAGATCAATCCACAAATACCGCCCAGAATGGAAAAGCATTGAAAATAAAAGGAAAAATAAAAGGAGCCATGAAGATTGGATTGAACACATGAATATCACTGATCCAGATTCTACACCTTCTGATACCCCTGATGAAGACTGGACCATCTGAAAACATAAGGACCTACAAGGTCCCACATGTTTGCCACTTTCCAAACATAGGCTTTATCCTTCATGAAAGGCCAAGTTTCTGTTGTTCAAGAGTCATTTGCTTTTTCAAGTTTCTAAGAGTTATTTACCCTTTAGAGTCTGTAAAGAGTCGTCTTTTTAAGGTTCCAAGAGTCAAGTTGTCCTTTAAGAGGTTGAAAGGTTGTTTGTCCTTTCGGACATCCAAGAGTCACTTTGTAATCTATAAATAGATGAGACTTACCAGACGGAAGGATCATCGAGTCCTCATCTAATTTTTATCTAGTCTTGTACCAAAATCTATTAATAAATTTTCAGTGTGTTATATCCATATGACAGGCTAAAAGGTTTTAGTTTTCTCCCAAAGGAAGGCCAAGAGATCCTTATAGCTGCGTGTTGCTTAGATCATCATAGCTTTTTTATAATTTGCTCTTGTGAAAACAGTCCCTTGAACTTTTGAAAGCCCAGCGAAGAGAGGCTGTTGTATGTTCGGGAATACCTTCAAAGAGCTAGTTATTTCTCTGATATGCTTTCTAAGCAGGCACTCTGGTACTTGGTATCAGAGCCATACCTTTGGGAGGAACAGTAACATCCCTTGTCATCCCTTGTCAATCTTTCTGCCTCGTATGAATATTGTGCATGAGTATTATACTAATATGCAATGGCTAGAATTACATAGCAATTATAATGCTTGGTATGAACATATTCGTGATCGTATCTTTGAAGGTAATCACTGGTGTGCTTATGATAATTTTAATAAAGAAAACTGTTTGATGTTCATAGATATTTATAAAAAAGAACAAAAAGATGCTGCTGAGATTTTACATCCTATGTCCTATACTATAATTAGTAGACAAGTACGGATTGATCTTCTATATCATCGTCTTTCTGTTATTTTACGTGAAGAATTAGCTAGACAAGATAAGAAATAGTACTATAAATCTTTTATTATATCAATGGCTTCATCCAGCTCATCTGCTGTATCTATGCCCAGTGGACTTTCATTAAATAAAGTTAATAGTAGTAAATTAGATTATTTGTATGAAGTGTCTATTGAACCTGAGGTGGTTAATCCTACCTCGTTACCTCTTATTAATCCATATACTGTCTTTACTAAAAAGTCTTTTTCTCCTTCTCGAGTAATTAAGTCTTTAATTCAATATCATCCTAAAGGAATAAAAGAATATATCCAAGCCTCCAAGATTGATCAACATCCAATCCCTGCTACAAAAAAGGAACAGTTCATAACTTTGCATATTCCAGATGATTTTTCTTTGCAGTGGAGACAACAGGGATATACCCATATACATTTTGGAGCAATAAGGATTTCCCTATCTTTTCATGGAAGAAAAGGACTCCCTGTAGTTGCTCGAGTAGCACTATTGGACACTCGATTTACACAATACCAGCATGCTTGTATTGCAACTGTGGAAACAACATTAAATGTTGGAACTGTGTTTGTTATCCTTTTCCCTAATTTTAATATGTCTTTGGCAGAACCTTACCTTCTTGATGCTCTCAAAGTCCAGGTTCAAATTATTGGTGTAGACCAAGTTCACGATGCAATTGCAGCAACGCTCCATTACCAGATGGTATATATAGTTCAGAATCATGCTCTTGATCTTAAAGTTCTTGGAAGTGAAGATGCTCTTCTTATTCAAGTTGATGAGAAGAATTCAACCTCTTGTACGCATGTTCCAAGACAGATTTCTAAGTCAGATTTAGTTCAATTATTACCCAATAGTTGGATTACTGATTATGAAAGTCTACACACCCAGGCCAATGAACCTCTTGAGTCCTCCAGCTCAAAAATTGCAAAAACAATTGAAGGGAGAACTTCTATCTCTTTTGATCATTCCCATTTGAAGTCTTCCTCAAAAGCACTTCCTTCTATTTTGCTTACAGAAATTCCAATGGAACTGCCAACTCAAAAAAGCAAAGCATTGGGCTGCTGTAGACACCAAATTTTTAAGGTATTTTGTTTACTATTATTATTATTTATGATTAATTTCATTTGCTTTTAGTCTTTTATTTTGAAGTCATTTTTATCATTTAATTAAACTTTCATCATTTAGTCATTTAATTTTTATTTTTGTTTGTTTCGATTCTAGGGTTTTGAAAGAAAAAAAAAGAAAAAGGAAAAAAAAGAAAAATCAATCAAAGGGACAAAAATAAGACACATAAGCCTACTTTGGGGTTTGAAATCTTGGCCTTTGAAGCTAGGTTTAGTCTTTGGAGGTGCCTTTAAAGATGAAAGAGCCCAAAACAGAAAAAGGAGGGGAGGAACAAAAGAAAGGAATGGGAAAAGAGCGGCTGAGGGGATCGGCTAAATAAAAAACAGAGGAGGGAACGATCTAATTTTCAGGGGAAAGGAAGAGAGCTTCGGCTGAGGAAGAAAACGAAAGGCAGAAAAGAAAAAAACAGAGCAACAAGCGAGGTTAGAAAGGGCTTCGTCCAGGGGAGCCAAGGGAGGGGAAAGAAAAGAAACGGGCGACGAACGGAGGAGCTCTGGGGGAAGCAAAAGAAAAAGGAAACAAGCGACGGGGGAGAGATTTTGGGGAAGCCAAAAACAGAGGAAAATCTGGAAATTGGGCGGACGAAAAACAGGGGAGAGCTAGAAGAACCTAAAAGGGAAGAGACCGAGAGGGTGGAGAGCCACGAGGTTTGAGAGCCGAGTGAGAAGGAAATTGGCGGCGGCTAAGACTGGAGTGAGAGAGAACCGAGAGACAGACTGACTGGGAGGAGTTGCGGCTGAGCAAGACAAAAATAGAGAGAAAAAGGGAATCGAGAGGGCGACGAACAGGAAAGGAGAAAATCTGAGGTGGACAGCGAAACAAGGAAAATCGATAAGGAACCCACGGCTGAAATCTGGAATTTGGAGGAGGAATTTCGGACAGAGGCAAAAGAACCAAACGGAAAAGTGAGGAAACAAAGCCAGGAGGCCTAGCAAACAACCGGAATCACCGCCGCAATCCGAGCTCCGCCACGGCACCTCCACCTCGTGCGCCACCTTTCTTCTCCAGCGCGACCAACAAGCGGTCAACCCCCTTCCCAAGCCACCTCCAGGCCGCACTCGTCGCTGTTGCTGTCTGCTACTCTCCACCTCTGCCGCCACCTTTCAACCTCCACTGCCGCCATTGCCGCCACCAGAATTTTCCCTTGCGATTTGCGAAATTTTGCCGAGCAAGAGCACTGTAAGTTTTTCTTTTCCTCTCTTTAAGTCTCAGTTCTGGTCAAGTTTGTTGAAATGTGTCTGCCGTGGCATTATTTAGTGCAATTTTTCTGTTAATTGGCCTTAATTTCTGAATACACATGATGCATACGTTGTTTGGGCTGAATTTCTTTGTTTCTGGCAAATTTTTGGGCTAGTTACAGCATTGATTGAACAACGAATCATTAAAGATTTTTATGCTCTTTTGTTGCTCGACAAAATGCTCAGCTAAAATTCCCCTTGAATGATGACTTGTGCGATGAGTTAGAATTCCATTTCAAACCTGGCCAGAAATTGTACAAATTGTGGGCTTCTGTAACGGTCCTGTTCGTTTAGCTAATGAGGATGATTGTGCCTATAGCGGGCATGATTATTTGCTTAACCCTATTCTTGGGAAGTTTAAGATGCTGAAATTTGTGAGCAAGATAATGATTTCAATGATTGGTTGCATGCGGTTTATTGATTGGGTTGAAATTCCTGGTTTGTCTGATAAGATTGGGGCAGGCCGTGACTTCATGGGAATGACAATCATCGAAGTTCTTAATGCCCAATTCCTGTCTGATAAGAGGTCCGAATGAAAAATGGAAAATCTGCTACTGCCACGCCAATTCACATTTTTGAAACATTATGTTGCGTCAGCTGAAGCTTAGTGATCTTATTCTGAGGTTCCTTTTGCATGTTTAGATGTTAAATTTCAGTGGTCTTACTGTCCAGATTAAAGCTTTGATGTTTAGTTGAGAAAGTTTTGATTAAAGTGTGCGTTTCAATCTGAAATTTGTGTGCGAAAATGAAATTGCAGCAGGTTTGATATGTTTTTAATATGATGTGTTTATCTGGTTTTGATGTTCTGGGTTTGCTTCCTGGAAATTCGGATTGAAGTTTTTAGAGGTTGGTTTCGGGAAAATTGGATTTGTTCGGGTATTTTTGGTCATGCATATTCTGTCTTGTATTCTATTCCTTCATGGCTGTTTTGACACTAAAGCTTCTGAGAAGGAATGGAGTTTCTGGAATTGAAATTTGCGCGTTGGAGTATTGAATGCTGTGCTTCTTTGCTTAAGATCTAAAGCTTTGATGTTGGTTAAAATGGTTCTGATCAAGGTGGTGTGTGAGGTTGAAGTCTACATACGAACATGAAATTTTGCGGGCTGCGTTTTTTGGTTACAGAATGCATTCACTAGAAATGTTTCTTGTTGCAGAACGTTTCACAGCTTTTGTATGCAGTTTGCATGGAAAATATTCCAAAGATTATACTTTCACCCCTCATATTTCCTCTTGTTACACTATGGCCCAAACAATTGAAAAATCAATCAAATTGACCCCTCCTTGAACTTTCACTTCCTTTCAATGGGATCCTTGTCTAATGAATATGAATTGTTTAGTTTGTTTGACTACCTTAACTAATTCAATTTCATGTTTACTTTCAATTCCATGATTATTTGTCAATTAAATTGGTACCTTGACCATTTCTTTTATTTTGGAGGATAAATAAGTGATTTCACTCCATTTAAGGCATCAACTCAAGGGAGGTATAACTTTATCTTTTTTGTCTCTCCTATGTGACCTAACGTGCTAAGTGAGAATTGCATGTCTACTTGCTTCCCTTGCCTTTCCTTAATTCCTTTCATTTATTTCATTTTACTTTGGCTTTTTATTTAAGTTATTCTTTATGGGGTATGTGTACACCTCTTGGCTTGTAATAGATAGGGCTTGGAGAGCATTTTCGTCCATTTTTCCCCTTCCCCTTTTGTTTTAGTTAGCAAATGTAATAGGTTCATTAGCTTGATTGCTTGCTTTTGTTGCTACGTGTTAATTTGCTTTATTAGGCTCTTGCATTTAGTCGAGCATGCTAAGTGTTATGTGCTACGTGCTTATAGGTGATTGGCATGTCTATTTGCTTTCTATAGTCATAGATGAATGTGATGGATGAATGCACGACACCACACTAGTCCAACGCTAGTTGTGGCTCATGGTCCCGTTTTCCACTAGTCCAACGCTAGTAGGAATTCATAGATATGGGCTAGTCCAACGCTAGACCCTTAGGGATTTCCCTCGCTAGTTCATACTTGCATGTTTCACTACATTTCATGCATTTTTCTTAGTTTTCTAGCATTTGACATGCTCCTCCAATCCTTTCCCCTTCATTTTAGGCTTTTGCATCTTCATGCTAGTTATAGGGTACATTTGCCTGAGAGTCCCCTTTTGGTAAGGGAAACGAGCGAGTGTGGCTACAAAATAGCCTTAGCACGCTAGTTCTTCCTTCTAATCAAAGAGAAAATTAAAGTCGTGAAATTAGGAGTCATTCCCGTACCCGACTTGATGCATTCCTCTAGGTTCATGCATATCACTTTTTCATTTTTTATCTACATTTCCCACTACTTATATTTTTTTCACTCCACATGCCATGTTCACACACTTCTCTTCTTTCCCTATCACTTATTTATTTTCTATCTCACAAATTGCACCCAATTGCACTTATATGCATGTACTACTATTGTACCATATTTTCATCCACTTGCACACAAGCACCTTCATTTTCTCAATTTGCACACATGCACTTTTCTTACATTTGCACACTTGCACTTTTCTTCCATTCTCACACTTGCACTCATATTTGAGTCTTCATTTGCATCATTCGCGACCTCTATGAGGAATTTCCTTATTGGCCACCACAACTCATGTGGTTGGGACCAAAAAGCCTCGTAAGAGACATTTTAGATTTAGGATTGCATTTCTTTTTAGTCATATCCAACATGCAACACATACTTTGGGTAGAAGAAATTAGGAAAAGAGGGGCTAAGTCACGCAACTAGCTTTGGCTAGGGTAAGGGAGTGCCTTAGGCTTTGCCTTTGCCTTCTCCCTTATCAAATGTGACCCCCGATCCCTTTCTTTGGTTACGTAGACCTAAAAATTCTTTAAAAAGGGTTTGTTTACTTTTCTTTCCAAAAAAAATCACTTTTTGGGTGACTTGGTACACCCTAACTCTATACCAAGTGGCGACTCCATTTTTCATTCAAAAAACCCTTTTTAAACTATATGTTTGGCCAAACCGTCGCATTTCACAATCCCACGGCCTTTTGTTTTCATTTTCACACACATTCACACACATATCTCACACACTACTTTCACATACTCAAAAAGTGGGGCACGACAGTTGGCGACTCCACTGGGGACTTCCTAAGTGGGTCCAAGAATTTGATTTAGCTATTATTTTCCTTTTTTTCTACCCTTTTTATGCATAGCATTTGGATATTAGGGTTGCATTTTCCATTTTAGGACTTTTTTGCCTCGAGCGCGTATCAAACTATTCCCTCACTCACGTATCTATGATTGGTTGTTTGGATGTATGTTGTACTTGTTTTATCTCGTGCTTTGCATTGCATTTGGGGGGGGTGTATGTCACCTTTAGAGCCTCGCGTTGGTTCTCAACCCCTTCCCTCAAAATAGGGAACACTTCATACGTGCATGTTTATTTACTGTTATCCCATTTTATTTTATTTTTCGTGGGCTCTTTCCCACACTGCCTTGTAGGACTAGGAATGGTTTCTCTATGTATGTGGATGGTGTGCTCTGCGCCCGTAGCAATACCTAGGGGATAGCTCGAGCCACCGACCGAGGGTCTTGGGATTGATGACCCATTCCCTTAGGTCTGAAGGCTTGGGGACCTTTTTAAACCTTATCGAGTCTAGTTGCATTAGTGAGCCCCAGCTTCATGCATCCATGTTAGAGTTTTCCTAGGTTAGAGTCAACCTCACCCCTTTTTAGCACATTAGGCACGAAGGAAGGGGTTCCACCCCTTTTACTTGTTTTTATTGTATTTCTTTTCTTAATTGCTCCCAATATGTTATGTGTACTATCAATTGCACTAACCATTTCTTTGTTTTTTTTTGGCTTGCATTCATGTGCCTTAGCAATAAGAGGCCTCTTTGGCACTCTTTTAGTGACTTACCCACTAGATAACTCACATGTTTAAATTTCAGTCATTACACTTAATTTACAATAAGTACATTTCATTTTAGACATTTTCCCCCGATGCATTATGTATGTCCTTTAGGCCATATTTGTCACATATTTACATCGCTTTAATAAATGGCATCATGCATTAAACCTTAGAAAGGGAACGCCATTTAGGAGATCCCGTGCTAGGAATAAACCGCCTTGTGTCTCGGATACTTAATCCAAGGAGACTTGCACGTTTACATTTTGTACCATCCAAAGGGGTAGTGCACAAGGTAAGGTATGATCCGATCATTTTCATAGAGCAATCTTTGGGATATGAGCGTCTAATAATCACTTCTTGGCCACTTTATCAAAATTGGTAAAAATCCCTGGCGTAAAGGACATTAATTGGAACAAATTCACCAATATTTCCTCACTGATGAGACGATAACTAAATTGAGGCCAAAATCTGATATTAGAAGGCTCATAGACTAATGCATCGCAATAAATTTTTGAGACTACCAATAAGCTGTCAATTCCATTCAATCCACTGGACTATTTTATTCACCAATTACATCCAGTCCATTTTATCAATTTGATTCATTTTTAGGGCAAGCTAGTCGGTTTTAAATTCATTTGACCAGTTTACCCTTTTTAGGGTGATCTAATCAATTTTGAATAAATTTTCCGATCCATTTGACCAGTTTACCTATTTTAGGGCAATTCGGTCGATTTTGAATAAATCATCATTTCACTCGATCCGCTTGATCAATTGATTTCATTCAATTCATTTGATTAGTTTAATCCATTTTTCAGGGTTATCCTTTCAATTTTCAATAAATAATCAAATTTCATTCAATGCATTCGACCATTTTACCCCTTTTGGCACATCATGCGTTGATCAAAGTAGGCCATCCATTCGGACTTTGTCCTCATTTTTAGGACGAATGTCTCTTCTTACTCCAATTGATCAAATTTTTCAAATCATTTTTCACTCAATCAATTGATCGGATTCATCAGGTATGGTATAGTGCCTACCTTAGAGGATTGCATTTTCATGCTAGGCCTACCCTTGGCATAAAAGGGTTCCCCCCATAGGACATGCATACCGATTTTATAGTCTTGATTACTAACTCTGGGTATTTTTCTTTTATTTTTTCCCCTCCCCTGCATTCATAAAAATTTCATAAAACATGAAAACATGAAATAAAGTGTGAAAACAATTCTGATCTGATAAAGTTTGAAAATTACTTGATTCTTGGGCAGGCCCTGCAATGTGAATTTGAAAATTCATCTGAAAGTGCTCGTGTAAAACATGTAAAAGATTTCATTGCTCAAAGGGAGAAGGGGGCTATTAAGGGGGAAAAGTGTGTATACATGTGTAAAGGAGTTCTTTAGAATGTTTTTCATATGTATTGCTTTTAAAATTTTTCAAACATTGGCAATAATGAAGCTTTTGTTCAGACAATTATTTGTGTACATTTCATTCTTTATTGAGCTCATTAAGAGATTTCATGATGAATTTTAAGAAATAAGACCGAATTGAGAGTTTTTTCAACCTCCAGCCTGAAATTTCGCAAGTGTATGCTTTCTAAAATCCCTGTGTACACTAGATTGGTGATCCGAGCTACACAATAAGAGTGCTCAAAATTAAAAGAGGTCACTCAAAAGGCCCCATGAGATACCCTTTCTCCTTCACTTAACCCCAAAATAAAAATCAGTCACATTGATTGATAAGTTGCAAATTGGGGCAACTTTTGCTTGAAAATGTTCGCGGTGTCTAATCCGATTCAATCACATCTAAGTGAAAGCAAAAATGTGCATTATTCTTGTTTGTTTTGAAAATTTGGAATGATACTTCGAGCATTCTTTTCTCTACCTATACACATTTTATCATTTGCTCTCCCATTTGAGCCTTTGAAAGAATAATTTCGTTTCAAATAAGAGCCTTGATGATCACTACCCTACATTGGAAATTCTTAGATATCAAAAAGGGAAATGGATTTTCAATGACCATTTCATTACTTTGGTTGTCATGAGGTGTAAGAATGATGCTTTGGCCATCGTTTCTGCAACCTAAACACCATTTATCCCTTGCATCCTCATTTGAGCTAAAAAATTGGTGGTTCTTTTCGAGTGCACATATGATCGCACCCCACAATTGGGGAAAGAGATTGGGGAATTTTGAAGAAGAAAAAAGAAAAGGGGAAAGGGAACCGCGAATTGGAGAAATTTGATTCTACCTGGGTTTCAATTTTGAAAAGAAAAGAAAAGAGGAAAAAGGACAAGTTTTGTCCGGTGGATCACTTATGTTTCATAGATATGAATGAGCAAGAGTCTTCCTCAGTCAATTAATTCAGATACATGCAACAAATTTCGCATTAATGAAAGTTTCCTTTCAGATTCAATGTAAGGAACGGAATAAAAGTCAGGCCCTCTTCTTTGCCAATCAAACATTCTATCCCTAGTTATCCCTTTTGAGCTTTCATAATAAATACTTCATTTGGCAACCCCTGAGAATCGCAAACCCCACACTGGGGCAAGTTTGAGTTGAAAAGGGAAAAGTTTCAAGAAGTGAAAGTGATAATGCAACAAAATCAAAAGACAAAAGAAAAAAAGAGAACCTCAGTTCAAAAATAAACTGTGGCAAATTTTGTGAAAGTTCAAAAGAATGGCAAAAGGCCGAAAAATCAAAAGAAGAAAGAAAATGAAAGAGAAAAGCCTCAATTGAGCATAAACTGGGGCAAATTCTGATTTAACCCTAAAATAGGGTTGGCGCAACAATGCGATCTCAGATTCTTCAAACCACTCTTGAAATCTGCCTTCAAGCCTTAACTTTCCTAAACACCCCACCTGACCCCATTACAAAAGCCGAAAGTCCTGACTTCTGTTCTTTCCAATGGTCCTGTCAAGGAAATTTCTGATGCCGAAAATTTTAACTGTATTTCTGAATTGCTTGGGTATGGGGTTGACGCTACTTACCATGTGAAAATCCGCAAGGTCGGGAAAAGAGAAAAGGCAAAAGCAAAGCAAGAAAAGTAAATGCAAGAAAATGCAGAAAATTCGACGCTGAAGTCCCTGGTGAATGATAAGAAAAATGCAAACAAAGTCTGAGATCTTTGAGTTCAAAATAGGGGCAATTTTGAAAAATGCGATCTTTGGTGCAATGTCCTTGAAAGTCTTATTCAAGCTACATTACAAGCTCATAAAGTCCATCGCTGACTTATCCTTCATGACAACCCAAAGTAAGGATTATGCTCATAAGAAATCCATCAATCATTTGTGACCATAAGGGTATAACCAGTTTCGCATGCTTAGCTATAGTTTCTATCCATATTGTTACAAGCCTATAAAGCTCATATGTGGACTACGTTTTCTTAAGAAATAAGGGTGACAAACTCTTTGCTTTCACTAAGATGTGATGTTGAATGCATTACGATTTTGGGCACAAGAACCAAACAAATCTTGACCTCTCATTTTCCTTGGCCACCTCAAATCAGAAATAAAGTCACTTGATTGGTCCTGAAGATGAACCAACTGGAAATGGTGACCCATTACCCAAAGCATCGATGCTAAAGTGAGGAAGAAATCTTTTGTAATTTGGCATTATTTTGAGAAATTCATCATGAAATTTCGGCATGAGTTCAAACTCAACGTTCAAATTTCTTCACGTTGTATATATGATTACTTTCTAAGTTTTGGAAAGTGCGATTTGTCTTGGTTCAAATAAATGGAGAGACATCAAAACCAATTTTTGCAATCAAATGGGCCCACACTGGGGCAAAATCTTTATTTGCAAGATTTCGCAAAATAAGCCCACACTGGGGCAAATTTTTTATAGTCCATTTGAGGATTTCGTCAAAGATTCAAGCAAGACTTTCAAATCAATCACGCTACTCTTTCCATGAGTAGTAGTTGCATTAATTTTTTAAAAATAATTAAGTGCATGTTTTACTTTGGTAAGCCCCCTGTGCAGGTGTCCATGGCTGAAATCGACGAAGAAGCGTAAGTCAGAATCTTACGAATCAAGGCCTCAAGGAGGTGCAACCAAGCCGTAATGCAAATCAATTGATCGGTTGCACAATAATTGGTGGAAACTGGGGCAAATTATTTGTTGAAAAGATTCTCAAAAAATCAAACTTGAATTTATTTTCTTGTTCCTTGACAAATTTCAATTTGATCTCAGCGCCCGTCGCGCACCCTTCCATTCCCCATTCTTGACAACCACATTGAATTCACTGACTTCAACCACCGTTAGCATCGAGTCTATCTCACTAACGTGTGTGTTTCATTCCACCACCGTTAGCATCGAGTGTATCTCACTAACGTGTGCGTTTCATTCCACCACCGTTAGCATCGAGTCTATCTCACTAACGTGTGCGTTTTTATGCTACCACCGTTAGCATCGAGTCAATCTCACTAACGTGTGCGTTTTTATGCGACCACCGTTAGCATCGAGTCAATCTCACTAACGTGTGCGTTTTCATTCCACCACCGTTAGCATCGAGTCTATCTCACTAACATGTGCATTTTCATTCCACCACCGTTAGCATCGAGTCTATCTCACTAACGTGTGCATTTTCATTCTACCACCGTTAGCATCGAGTCTATCTCACTAACGTGTGCGTTTTCATTCCACCACCGTTAGCATCGAGCCTATCTCACTAACGTGTGCGTTTCATTCCACCACCGTTAGCATCGAGTCTATCTCACTAACGCGTGCGTTTCTATTTTACCACCGTTAGCATCGAGTCTATCTCACTAACGTGTGCGTTTCTATTTTACCACCGTTAGCATCGAGTCTATCTCACTAACGTGTGTGTTTCATTCCACCACCGTTAGCATCGAGTCTATCTCACTAACGTGTGCGTTTTCATTCTACCACCGTTAGCATCGAGTCTATCTCACTAACGTGTGCATTTTCATTCCACCACCGTTAGCATCGAGTTATCTCACTAACGTGTGTGTTTCATTCTACCACCGTTAGCATTGAGTCTATCTCACTAGCGTGTGTGTTTCTTTTCTTCTACCACCGTTAGCATCGAGTTTATCTCACTAACGTGTGTGTTTTATTCTATCCTCGGCAGAACTGGGTTCTATCCCGCTGACCGCTTATATCACGTTGGGACCGGGTTTTATCCCGCCAACCTCGGCAGGACCGGGTTTTATCCCGCTGACCGCTCATATCACGTTGGGACCGGGTTTTATCCAGCCAACCTCGGCAGAACTGGGTTCTATCCCGCTGACCGCTTATATCATGTTGGAACTAGGTTTTATCCCGCCAACCTCGGCAAAATTGGGTTCTATCCCGCTGACCGCTTATACCACGTTGGGCCTGGATTTTGTGCCGCCAACATCACAAAGTTCACGTTGGACCTGAATTTTGCGCCGCCTACTTCACAAACATAATGTTGGGTTCGAATTTTGTGACCAATTTCTCAATGTAGGCTCGGGTTTAATCCCATTGATCAATTTGGCAAAGGCAGGCTCGGGTGTTATCCCACTGACCAATTCATCACACTGGGGCAAAATTTTGGATAATTTTCCAAGTAAATCTTATGCAGTTTCTTCATACATGCCAGCATTTTATTTTCATTGCCACTAGCCGTGGGTCAGTCCCACTAGTGTCCATTTCATTTACATTGCCGCTAGCCGTGGGTCAGTCCCACTAGTGTGCATTTCATTTACATTGCCGCTAGCCGTGGGTCAGTCCCACTAGCGTGCATTTCACTTTACATTGCCGCTAGCCGTGGGTCAGTCCCACTAGTGTTCATTTCATTTTCATCGCCACTAGCCGTGGCTCAGTCCCACTAGTGAGCGTTTCACTTTTATCGCCCCTAGCTGTGGGTCAGTCCCACTAGTGTGCATTTCATTTTCGTCGCCACTAGCCGTGGGTCAGTCCCACTAGTGAGCGTTTCACTTTTATCGCCACTAGCCGTGGGTCAGTCCCACTAGTGTGCATTTCATTTTCATCGCCACTAGCCATGGGTCAGTCCCACTAGTGAGCATTTCATTTTGCACCGTGGGTCAGTCCCACTAGTGAGCATCTTATTTCATCGCCGCTAGCCGTGGGTCAGTCCCACTAGTGAGCCTTTCATTTTCATTGCCGCTAAACATGGGTCAGTCCCACTAGCGTGCATTTTGTTCGGGTCAGTCCCGTTTTAAATTTCTTGTTCGGGTCAGTCCCGTTTTAAATTCCTGTTCGGGTCAGTCCCGTTTTAAATTCTTGTTCGGGTCAGTCCCGTTTTAAATTTCTAGTTCGGGTCAGTCCCGTTTTAAATTTCCTGTTCGGGTCAGTCCCGTTTTAAATTTCTGTTCGGGTCAATCCCGTTTTAAATTCCTGTTCGGGTCAGTCCCGTTTTAAATTTCTTGTTCGGGTCAGTCCCGTTTTAAATTCCTGTTCGGGTCAGTCCCGTTTAAAATTTCTTGTTCGGGTCAGTCCCGTTTTAAATTTCCTGTTAGGGTCAGTCCCGTTTTAAATTTCTGTTCAGGTCAGTCCCGTTTTAAATTTCCTGTTCGGGTCAGTCCCGTTTTAAATTCCTGTTCGGGTCAGTCCCGTTTTAAATTCCTGTCCGTTGGAGTCATTTTGTGACCGAATAACTCAGGTAAGCATTTGGTGTCTACTTCTTTGTCTCAAGTTTTTCCAAAACTCAGACAAAGAGGGGCAAACTGTAGACACCAAATTTTTAAGGTATTTTGTTTACTATTATTATTATTTCTGATTAATTTCATTTGCTTTTAGTCTTTTATTTTGAAGTCATTTTTATCATTTAATTAGACTTTCATCATTTAGTCATTTAATTTTTATTTTTGTTTGTTTCGATTCTAGGGTTTTGAAAGAAAAAAAAGAAAAAGGAAAAAAAAGAAAAATCAATCGAAGGGACAAAAATAAGACACATAAGCCTACTTTGGGGTTTGAAATCTTGGCCTTTGAAGCTAGGTTTAGTCTTTGGAGGTGCCTTTAAAGATGAAAGAGCCCAAAATAGAAAAAGGAGGGAAGGAACAAAAGAAAGGAATGGGAAAAGAGCGGCTGAGGGGATGGGCTAAAAAAAAAACAGAGGTGGGAACGATCTAAATTTTCAGGGGAAAGGAAGAGAGCTTCGGCTGAGGATGAAAACGAAAGGCAGAAAAGAAAAAAACAGAGCAACAAGCGAGGTTAGAAAGGGCTTCATCCAGGGGAGCCAAGGGAGGGGAAAGAAAAGAAACGGGCGACGAACGGAGGAGCTCTGGGGGAAGGAAAAGAAAAAGGAAACAAGCGACGGGGGAGAGATTTTGGGGAAGCCAAAAACAGAGGAAAATCTGGAAAATGGGCGGACGAAAAACAGGGGAGAGCTAGAAGAACCTAAAAGGGAAGAAACCGAGAGGGTGGAGAGCCACGAGGTTTGAGAGCCGAGTGAGAAGAAAATTGGCGGCGGCTAAGACTGGAGTGAGAGAGAACCGAGAGACGGACTGAGTGGGAGGAGTTGCGACTGAGCAAGACTAAAATTGAGAGAAAAAGGGAATCGAGAGGGCGACGAACAGGAAAGGAGAAAATCTGAGGTGGACAGCGAAACAAGGAAAATCGATAAGGAAGCCGCGGCTGAAATCGAGAATTTGGAGGAGGAATTTCGGGCAGAGGCAAAAGAACCAAACGGAAAAGTGAGGAAACAAAGACCAGGAGGCCTAGCAAAGAACCGGAATCACCGTCGCAATCCGAGCTCCGCCACGGCACCTCCACCTTGTGCGCCACCTTTCTTCTCCAGCGCGACCAACAAGCGGTCAACCGCCTTCCCAAGCCACCTCCAGGCCGCACTCGTCGCTGTTGCTGTCTGCTACTCTCCACCTCTGCCGCCACCTTTCAACCTCCACTGCCGCCATTGCCGCCACCAGAATTTTCCCTTGCGATTTGCGAAATTTTGCCGAGCAAGAGCACTGTAAGTTTTTCTTTTCCTCTCTTTAAGTCTCAGTTCTGGTCAAGTTTGTTGAAATGTGTCTGCCGTGGCATTATTTAGTGCAATTTTTCTGTTAATTGGCCTTAATTTCTGAATACACATGATGCATACGTTGTTTGGGCTGAATTTCTTTGTTTCTGGCAAATTTTTGGGCTAGTTACAGCATTGATTGAACAACGAATCATTAAAGATTTTTATGCTCTTTTGTTGCTCGACAAAATGCTCAGCTAAAATTCCCCTTGAATGATGACTTGTGCGATGAGTTAGAATTCCATTTCAAACCTGGCCAGAAATTGTACAAATTGTGGGCTTCTGTAACGGTCCTGTTCGTTTAGCTAATGAGGATGATTGTGCCTATAGCGGGCATGATTATTTGCTTAACCCTATTCTTGGGAAGTTTAAGATGCTGAAATTTGTGAGCAAGATAATGATTTCAATGATTGGTTGCATGCGGTTTATTGATTGGGTTGAAATTCCTGGTTTGTCTGATAAGATTGGGGCAGGCCGTGACTTCATGGGAATGACAATCATCGAAGTTCTTAATGCCCAATTCCTGTCTGATAAGAGGTCCGAATGAAAAATGGAAAATCTGCTACTGCCACGCCAATTCACATTTTTGAAACATTATGTTGCGTCAGCTGAAGCTTAGTGATCTTATTCTGAGGTTCCTTTTGCATGTTTAGATGTTAAATTTCAGTGGTCTTACTGTCCAGATTAAAGCTTTGATGTTTAGTTGAGAAAGTTTTGATTAAAGTGTGCGTTTCAATCTGAAATTTGTGTGCGAAAATGAAATTGCAGCAGGTTTGATATGTTTTTAATATGATGTGTTTATCTGGTTTTGATGTTCTGGGTTTGCTTCCTGGAAATTCGGATTGAAGTTTTTAGAGGTTGGTTTCGGGAAAATTGGATTTGTTCGGGTATTTTTGGTCATGCATATTCTGTCTTGTATTCTATTCCTTCATGGCTGTTTTGACACTAAAGCTTCTGAGAAGGAATGGAGTTTCTGGAATTGAAATTTGCGCGTTGGAGTATTGAATGCTGTGCTTCTTTGCTTAAGATCTAAAGCTTTGATGTTGGTTAAAATGGTTCTGATCAAGGTGGTGTGTGAGGTTGAAGTCTACATACGAACATGAAATTTTGCGGGCTACGTTTTTTGGTTACAGAATGCATTCACTAGAAATGTTTCTTGTTGCAGAACGTTTCACAGCTTTTGTATGCAGTTTGCATGGAAAATATTCCAAAGATTATACTTTCACCCCTCATATTTCCTCTTGTTACACTATGGCCCAAACAATTGAAAAATCAATCAAATTGACCCCTCCTTGAACTTTCACTTCCTTTCAATGGGATCCTTGTCTAATGAATATGAATTGTTTAGTTTGTTTGACTACCTTAACTAATTCAATTTCATGTTTACTTTCAATTCCATGATTATTTGTCAATTAAATTGGTACCTTGACCATTTCTTTTATTTTGGAGGATAAATAAGTGATTTCACTCCATTTAAGGCATCAACTCAAGGGAGGTATAACTTTATCTTTTTTGTCTCTCCTATGTGACCTAACGTGCTAAGTGAGAATTGCATGTCTACTTGCTTCCCTTGCCTTTCCTTAATTCCTTTCATTTATTTCATTTTACTTTGGCTTTTTATTTAAGTTATTCTTTATGGGGTATGTGTACACCTCTTGGCTTGTAATAGATAGGGCTTGGAGAGCATTTTCGTCCATTTTTCCCCTTCCCCTTTTGTTTTAGTTAGCAAATGTAATAGGTTCATTAGCTTGATTGCTTGCTTTTGTTGCTACGTGTTAATTTGCTTTATTAGGCTCTTGCATTTAGTCGAGCATGCTAAGTGTTATGTGCTACGTGCTTATAGGTGATTGGCATGTCTATTTGCTTTCTATAGTCATAGATGAATGTGATGGATGAATGCACGACACCACACTAGTGCAACGCTAGTTGTGGCTCATGGTCCCGTTTTCCACTAGTCCAACGCTAGTAGGAATTCATAGATATGGGCTAGTCCAACGCTAGACCCTTAGGGATTTCCCTCGCTAGTTCATACTTGCATGTTTCACTACATTTCATACATTTTTCTTAGTTTTCTAGCATTTGGCATGCTCCTCCAATCCTTTCCCCTTCATTTTAGGCTTTTGCATCTTCATGCTAGTTATAGGGTACATTTGCCTGAGAGTCCCCTTTTGGTAAGGGAAACGAGCGAGTGTGGCTACAAAATAGCCTTAGCACGCTAGTTCTTCCTTCTAATCAAAGGGAAAATTAAAGTCGTGAAATTAGGAGTCATTCCCGTACCCGACTTGATGCATTCCTCTAGGTTCATGCATATCACTTTTTCATTTTTTATCTACATTTCCCACTACTTATATTTTTTTCACTCCACATGCCATGTTCACACACTTCTCTTCTTTCCCTATCACTTATTTATTTTCTATCTCACAAATTGCACCCAATTGCACTTATATGCATTTACTACTATTGTACCATATTTTCATCCACTTGCACACAAGCACCTTCATTTTCTCAATTTGCACACATGCACTTTTCTTACATTTGCACACTTGCACTTTTCTTACATTTGCACACTTGCACTTTTCTTACATTTGCACACTTGCACTTTTCTTACATTCTCACACTTGCACTCATATTTGAGTCTTCATTTGCATCATTCGCGACCTCTATGAGGACTTTCCTTATTGGCCACCACAACTCATGTGGTTGGGACCAAAAAGCCTCGTAATAGACATTTTAGATTTAGAATTGCATTTCTTTTTAGTCGTATCCAACATGCAACACATACTTTGGGTAGAAGAAATTAGGAAAAGAGGGGCTAAGTCACGCAACTAGCTTTGGCTAGGGTAAGGGAGTGCCTTAGGCTTTGCCTTTGCCTTCTCCCTTATCAAATGTGACCCCCGATCCCTTTCTTTGGTTACGTAGACCTAAAAATTCTTTAAAAAGGGTTTGTTTAATTTTCTTTCCAAAAAAAATCACTTTTTGGGTGACTTGGTACACCCTAACTCTATACCAAGTGGCGACTCCATTTTTCATTCAAAAAACCCTTTTTAAACTATATGTTTGGCCAAACCGTCGCATTTCACAATCCCACGGCCTTTTGTTTTCATTTTCACACACATTCACATACATATCTCACACACTACTTTCACATACTCAAAAAGTGGGGCGCGACAGCTGCTATGAGGAAAATTGTCAGAAAGGTTTTCTCCAAGATATCATTGATCATTTTAATGATAATGGAGAAGCAGTCTATCATTTTCCGGATCCTATCTCAGGACATATTTATTTTGACATTTGTACGAGGTGTGAAGAATGTTATTGGGCAGAACAACTGGAGTTAGATGCTTCTGAAATTTCTTTAAAAAAGAAATCCAAACCAGCTGACCCGCAACCTTTTGAACCTCGACCTTGCAAGCCTGATCCAAAGCCACAAGATCCTGGTACAGACAATTTCCAGACAGCACGTAGTACTTTTGATGGTTATCAAATTCCTTCTTCATGGGTTTATAAAAAACCAAGAAAAGAGAAAATCTTGCATCCTTACTATCAACAGTGCCTTGATATTTTAGAAAAGGAAGCAAGAGCTAAAACAAAAAAGATCCAGAAGGAAACAAAGCCAATAAATATACTACCCCAATCACCAAAAATCAGTTCTCCGCCTGTTCCATGTTTCATGTTTCAAGAAGCTGATTTCCCACCTTTGGAATCATTTGTAAAAAAATGGTTCTAAACATACCCCAAAGATCCAAAATGCTGCTCCAATTGTATTACCAACTGGAGAATCTGCTACTTGTGACAACCCCACCTCCCCCTAAGGCGAACCAGAGGGTTCGGCGGGCCGCCTGCCCAGCTCTCGCCGGGACTCAGTCGCTCACTACAGTCCTCAAACAAATATAAGACAAATCTCAAATATAACTCAAATGAATTACAAGATAAATCTCAAATATTACATCAAATTCTCCACTAATTACATATCCAAAAGCGAAGCGTCCACGCTTCGGCTGCGCCACTCTGATCCATGATCCCAATTATTACACAAGAGGAATTCCACAACAATAAAATCACAACAAGCCTTCCTTCGCCACGAGCCCTGTGGAGGGGAATAAAATAGTTTTGGGGTGAGCTAGAAGCTCAGCGAGTAACCAGTAAAATCAGTAATCAAATCGGTTTAACAATAGTTCATTTCAATGATGTCATAAATCAATGATGGAGTATCAATAATTCAAGAAACATTTACAATGGAAAGCGATAGCAACATTCATTAAAAGGATACGGGCCCACATGGAGCCAAATATTCGCGCGCTCGCTCGTTCTCCTGCCATTTCCCCTTATTCCTCCAATTATTTGAAAATTTCATTTTGTGAATAAACCCTCGTTTGTTCGTTCATTTGTTCATTTCATTCATCCTTTCCTGGACATTGTCCAGGCTCCACCAACCTCCACCAACCTACAAAGGTAATACTCGAGTATACCAAAACGTTCACCCAGGTCACCATATCGCCCGACCGAGTCCGCTTCTGGCTCGAGTCGATCGGTGACAAGGGGCAGTGGCCAGTTCAGCCAAAAGGCTTACATTCATGCGCAACTAGCATTTAATCATTAATCCTTGAAAATTGCATAGTTATTTAGGTCGAGTGCGATAAAGTACACCCTCGCCTAGAAAGCTCATTTTGGAAATCATTAAAAGCACTTAACACGTTATCAATCAATAATACAAGTTATGAAGTCAAGAAGCATTTAACAAACAAGGAACACTCACATGTAAGCACGCATGATATGCAAGAAAACAGTTCAAAAGTAACTTTGGAAACAGTTCAAAAGTAAATAATGCAGGAAACGGTTCATAAATAACTTTAGAAATAGTTTGAGGTCACTCACCTCCATGGCTCAGAAATCATCCATCATATAACATTGCCTTGCGCAAATCCAAGGCTTAGATCACAAACTCAATGCAAACAAATCCCTTCAAAGTTCGGACAGCACTTCCCCTGAATTTGCTAACTTTTCCAGCCATCATGGCTTCATTATTTCCTCAGCCAGCCCCAAAGTCACACGAAATATAAATTCTTCACAACGGCCATTCAATAGGCTCCCAATAGTACAAGTACAATTCAAGCTCTAAAATATTCCAACAAGCACAATAAGACTCGATTACAAGTCATAAACCAATTCCAAATACCACCAAAATAAGGCTCCATAAGAATGTATAAGCACTAGAGTAAACCAGGAAAAATCCGGAAATGATTTAGCTTTAACCCTGAAAAAAACAGTTTTTGACGTCATTTTGCGGTAATGGCACCAAAGGCGCTACGATTGTCGGATGAAGGTACAAGATACACCGTTTCGAAGCTAAGAGATAGGGCTACAATATTACAGAAGGTCACTCAACCCATTTTCGAGTGTAACCAGGTCAAAAATGCAAGATACTACACCAGAATCACAAAAACAGATTCACAGAACGTATTCTAGCGGAAACATCATAAATCAGGTTACCTAAGTCCAAATCCATAAATTCCAAAACCAACGGAAAGCTAAGAAACAGGACTACATTTCATCAGAAGACCTTAACAACCAATTGGGAAGCAATTCCAGCCAAAACAACCAATTACAGGCGCAATTCTTACATTCGGGTAAAACCAGGACAGCAAGGGTAATTTCGAATTTTCTCATTCTACGCTACTCCGATTGACCTGAAATTTTGTAGGCACCTCTAAAATGGCATTCCCTACAACTTTCATGTTTTAATCCAAGGCCAATTCTGCCTCTAAATAGGATCTATAAATTCGGGCAGAATGTATTCATCATAACCCTAACTTTCCAAAATTTCTTCCAAAACAGAAATTGGTTGCAATTAACCACTTTTCCCACCTCCTAGAGTCATTATATACCATTTCCAATCATCATAGATAGCCACACAGTCATGTTCATATTAAAACAGAAAAATCCCCAAAAATTATAAAACTTCATCACTTCAACCACAAATCAAGAAATAATCCATAAACTTGCATCTCATACTACCACTAATCATGATTTAAGCATCAATTAAGGGAGGAGGGTGGTTCTTCACAACTCACCTTAGAAACAAGAGAGAGGGGGCAATAGGTTCTCTTAGCTTTCCAAATAACTCCACAAATCAACTCACAAACACTAAGTGAAGAGGTTTTATGGAGAAATTGCAAGATTAAATGGTTAGATTGTTGAACTTGAGCAAGATTGAAGCCAAAAATTGAAGAGTTTTCTTTCTTTTCTTGCCTTGAAGAAGTCGGCCAAGAGGAAGACAAAAATGAGGAATTTTGGTGAATTTTTAGTTATTTAAGTCAATTGGTAAGACATGGAATAGTAGTCAAATGGTCCACCCAATAGCCAAGTGACACTTGTCACTTAATTTAATGCTTGCCTAACTTTTGTCTCTCTCATACCAATCCACTTAGCATCCTCTACTTATCTCTTAACACCCGATAAATTAATTCCAGTATCCAAAACTTAACCTAGTTGGCCGAATTTTTCCGAACTTTTCGCACTAGTGGGTCCCACGTACGGTATATGCTCTTAATTTCTCAAAAACTATCCGATACTAGAAAAACCATCCAAAAACTATATTTACTCATAAAAATTATTTTCCCAAATTCTCACATCAATAAAATGTGGAAAAACGTGCAATTATAAAAAAAAATAAAACCGAGTACTTTAAAACAAAATTATAGGCTCTCACACTTATACTTTTCGGGGCGTCACACTACTACAGATATTTCTTGTGAAATTCTCAACTGGCAGACACAAAACTCCATGGTACAGAATTCAGCTCTTACCTCTGTTCATCAAAATGTCTCAGAGGTATCTCAACAGGTAAGTACTCTTGGTACTTCAGTCAATCATTTGGATGCTGCCGTAAATTCCCAAAAGGAAGAAGTATAAAAAATGATTAGTGTTCTTGAACAAAGGCTTGCCAGCATCAAATATGATTCACCTTTGAACGCATCTTCCTTAGCAAATTTTGTTTTAAACCAAGAAAAAGAAACTGCGTTTCTTCAAAAACAAATTGCTACTTTAAAAACTACAGGTGAAATTCCAAAATATGATGTTGGACCATCGGAACCTCCTCCACAGGTAAGTTCAGGGTTCGGAGCCATCCCTTTAAGGAATTGGCCTACTCCTTTTTATTTTGGAAATGTAACCACTCCTAATCCTTCAGTCTTTTTCCCAGATCAGCCTCAACCAGTTTCAAAACAACCTTGGGATATTGCCAAAGTCCTTCGAGAATACCGAAGGAATAAAAAAGCCCAACAAAAAGAAGAAAGGCAAAAACAAAGAATTGAAGCTGAACAAAAGAAGCAAGAAGAAGAAAGACAGAGAAAGGCAAAACAAGTTGTAACAGAAACTTCTTTAATGTATATTGTACAATCTAATCCTTCTTTTTCTGTTCAACAGGAACAAAAGGCGATTGAAGCTACTAAAGTTTATGAAAATCCTTTATCTTCTATGCTAGAGGATCTTCATCAAGATTCAATTCCCTGCCTTACTACTTCCAAAGCTGACACTATTTCAGATTAGCCTCAAAGCTCAGATATCGAGGAAGAAAGCTCTAAGGATACTTCACAATCTTCTGAATCAGAATCAGAATATGAATCCCCAGTTTCAATTGAATTCTCTGAAGAAGACAAAGAGGAGATTCCCCTTATTCTTATGAATTCTGAAGTTGTTGAAGAACCAGAATCTGAGGCAGAAGAAGAAACATCAGCAAACAGGCCTCCAAGACAGGATTTTCCTAAAGCAAAGGGAGTACAATTATTTTCAATTGATGATATTCCTGCTGGAAAATGGGAAGCAAAATTTCAAAAATTTCATGCTTGGATAACTGTTCAAAATCTTCATGAAGAATCTCATTTTGAAATTCTCTCAACCTTTACTGCTCATTTTTCAGGAATTCTAAAAGATTGGTGGACTAGCCTTGGTGACGCTGATAAGATGACTTTCTTGACCAGACAAGATTTTTCAGAAAATATAAACATCCTTCATCTGATGTTTATAGGAGATGTCAAAGAAAGCCGTGAAACCAAGAGAAAAGTGTTTTTTCAAATGAAATGTTTATCTTATGATAGAAAGGATATCAATAAGCATTTCAAAAGAATGACTAAATTATTTTATACTCTTGGTGCAGATATAAATCTGAAACAGGCATTCATCAGTTCACTACCCAAATCACTTGCAGAAAGAGCTGGGATATATATCCATAATAAATATGGATCAATCCTTAATCTTACAACCGGCCAGATGAGACAAGCAGTTTTGTTAGCTCTTGATGATCTATGTCACAACAGAAAGGTTATCCGAGAATATCTCAAAGGAGATGTTTGTTTGGACCAAGCTTGCAAAAAGTGTGAACTCATTATCAAAGGAAAATGTAAAGCTTGTGGACCCTTCAAGCGAAGGAAGAAATTCAAAA
The DNA here is from genome assembly GCF_036785885.1 of Coffea arabica. Taxonomy (NCBI): domain Eukaryota; kingdom Viridiplantae; phylum Streptophyta; class Magnoliopsida; order Gentianales; family Rubiaceae; genus Coffea; species Coffea arabica. The sequence goes on along the minus strand of NC_092311.1, from coordinate 21,265,278 downwards.
AATTTAAGACATTCAGCAAAAACCACAAACAATTTTCCAAGAGACCTTTCAGGAAGAGATGGAGATTTTTCAAGAGACGAAACAACAGTTCAGAGGAAAGAAAGGAACCAAATGTTTTATCTGTGGAAAGCCTGGACATTTTGCAAAAAATTGTCCTCAAAACCAAAAGGGAGTATATCTTATCTCAGAAATTCAGAATGAGTTTAATTTACAATTTTTTGATTTAGAATCTGAATTCTCTAAACAAGAGGAACAAACTAACTCTACTCTTTTGGCTTTATAGGTGCCAGAAATCTTAATGGCAAGACCAAAAGAAAATGGAAAAAGGCCCATATATCCTCAAGCACTTGTTCATCTTCTAATGGATAAGTATTCTATGTCTATTCCATTAATCGCATTTTTTGATACTGGTGCTTCTTTATCTATTATGAAAAAAGATGTTTTACCAGACCATTTTTGGACCTCCTATGAAAAGGAATTTACTGGAGCTGATGGGAAGTCTTTTTATACAGATTACATCACAAAATATTCCATTTCTCTCAAAATCCTTCCAGACTGTGTTATCACTACCCAATTTTTAAGGGCCAATCTTGATTCCGGAAAAGATCTTTTACTTGGCTCTGATATTTACAGAGAATACAAATTTTTTATTACAGCCAGAGGGATAAGATCTAAAAAGTTTTTTAAATCTTTCATAGAAATCCCTAATCTTTATTTAATAGAGGATGAAACCTCTACTTCCTTAGAAGAAAGACTCAAGAAATTTCAACAGAAAATTATCAAAGAGTCTTGTGCTTCTTACTATCAAGAGTTTTTACAGAAATGTGACCATCCATTGTGGGAAAATTCTGATTTTTATATCCATCTTCCTTTCAAAAAGAATGAGGATATAAATCCCACAAAAGCAAGTCATTCTGGAATGAATCCTGAGGATACTAAACTTGCTGATCAGGAATGCCAAGAACTCTTGAAGTATGGTTTGATTGAAATCTCTGATTCTCAATGGGCATGTCAAGCTTTCTATGTTAACAAGAGATCAGAACAGGTAAGAGGGAAAATGAGGTTGGTAATTAATTATCAACCCCTCAATATTTTCCTACTTGATGATAAATTTCCTAATCCAAACAGATTTACACTTTTCTCTCAAATTGCGAAAGCAAAATGGTTTTCAAAATTTGATTTGAAATCTGGATTTTGGCAATTAGGAATTTATCCTGAAGATATGCACAAAACTGGCTTTTGTATTCCAAATCATCATTATCAATGGAAAGTGATGCCCTTTGGTCTCAAAACAGCACCATCACTTTTTCAAAAAGCCATGATAAAAATCTTCCAGCCTATCTTGCATACTGCACTCATCTATATTGATGACATTCTTCTTTTCAGCCATTCCTTGGATGAACATATCAAATTGCTTAATCAATTTCATGATCTTGTAAAGCAATATGGTATAATGATTTCTAAAAAAATGATTTTGGCAACAAAAGAAATTTCATTTCTAGGATTGCAAATTTCAAATGGAACTTGTACACCTGAACAACATGTTAGACAATCTGTTAAAGATTTTCCAGAAGAAAATTTGACAAAACAACAGGTACAACAATTCCTTGGTGTTGTCAACTATGTGAGGGAATTTATTCCTAAAGTTTCAAAGCATATTAGTCCCCTGACTAAAATGCTCAAGAAAGATCCTCCTCCTTGGGGATTATCTCAGACAACAGCAGTCCAGAAGTTGAAGGAAACCCTCTTGGGTCTTCCTACTCTATTCATCCCCTCCACAGGGAAAAAGATTTTACAGACAGATGCTAGTGACAAGTACTGGGGAGCTATTTTGCTTGAAGAAGATCTTATTGGGAAAAGGCATTGTTGTGGTTTTGCTAGTGGAAGATTCAAAGCTTCTGAACAACATGATCATTCCACTTTCAAGGAGATACTTGCGGTAAGAAATGGAATAAAGAAATTCTCTTTCTTTCTCATTTCTCAACATTTCTTGGTTGAAATGGATATGGGATCATTTCCCAAAATGCTGCATTTTAAGCAAAAGACCATCCCACATCCACAACTCCTCCGCTGGGCAGCATGGTTTTCACAATATTCTTTTGATGTTAAACACATTAAAGGGAAAACCAATATTGTTGCTGATTTCTTTTCAAGAAAAGAACCTTTGCCTCAACAAGTCTTACCACCCAAAGCGTTACCTTGTTTCATGTTTACTCCAGTCCAAGATCATCCTCCAGACATCTATGAAATACCGTACCCATGGGAAAAAGAAAATATTGAAAGAATTAGAAACCATTATGAGCTTGAACTCTTTCGTTCATATGGTGGATCAATACTCAGTCCCTTTGTATTAATCCTGAATATCCTTTTTGTCAGATCTTTATTGCCAAACCCACTGAATTTCCAAAAGAATTACTATGGTATTTTTGGTGCTTATGTCACCAATATCATATTTTAATGGAATTTCAAAGTCCATTCTTCAATAAACCATTGGCTCACACTCTTAAACAATTTCTTCAATGGTTTAAACCCTTAACTTATTGGAAAGATCTGTTTGCCTCAAATCCAAATCACCTTCTCCTTTATTTCCATTGTCCTTGTCATCTCATAAATAACCAAGTCCAAGCCTTATCCAATGCAGTTATTTATAGGGAATTGTCTCATACTATTTTAGACCAAGAGGTTGAGTATGGAGAAGCTCAGAGATACATTTTCCAGGAAAACAAAGGCATCCCTCCTGAAATTTGGCCAGGATCTTATGGATCATGGAATTACCAAAACTCACATCCTTATTGGACCCAGATTCGTAAAACTAAAAAACAGTGGGCTGATAAGATGAATTCATCAAAATTCCAGGATTCCCAAATGCCTGAAGATTTCACTCAGAACCCAGGATCTTCCAGTACACAGAGATCAATCCACAAATACCGCCCAGAATGGAAAAGCATTGAAAATAAAAGGAAAAATAAAAGGAGCCATGAAGATTGGATTGAACACATGAATATCACTGATCCAGATTCTAAACCTTCTGATACCCCTGATGAAGACTGGACCATCTGAAAACATAAGGACCTACAAGGTCCCACATGTTTGCCACTTTCCAAACATAGGCTTTATCCTTCATGAAAGGCCAAGTTTCTGTTGTTCAAGAGTCATTTGCTTTTTCAAGTTTCTAAGAGTTATTTACCCTTTAGAGTCTGTAAAGAGTCGTCTTTTTAAGGTTCCAAGAGTCAAGTTGTCCTTTAAGAGGTTGAAAGGTTGTTTGTCCTTTCGGACATCCAAGAGTCACTTTGTAATCTATAAATAGATGAGACTTACCAGACGGAAGGATCATCGAGTCCTCATCTAATTTTTATCTAGTCTTGTACCAAAATCTATCAATAAATTTTCAGTGTGTTATATCCATATGACAGGCTAAAAGTTTTTAGTTTTCTCCCAAATGAAGGCCAAGAGATCCTTATAGCTGCGTGTTGCTTAGATCATCATAGCTTTTTTATAATTTGCTCTTGTGATAACAGTCCCTTGAACTTTTGAAAGCCCAGAGGAGAGAGGCTGTTGTATGTTCGGGAATACCTTCAAAGAGCTAGTTATTTCTCTGATATGCTTTCTAAGCAGGCACTCTGGTATTTGGTATCAGAGCCATACCTTTGGGAGGAACAGTAACATCCCTTGTCATCCCTTGTCAATCTTTCTGCCTTGTATGAATATTGTGCATGAGTATTATACTAATATGCAATGGCTAGAATTACATAGCAATTATAATGCTTGGTATGAACATATTCGTGATCGTATCTTTGAAGGTAATCACTGGTGTGCTTATGATAATTTTAATAAAGAAAACTGTTTGATGTTCATAGATATTTATAAAAAAGAACAAAAAGATGCTGCTGAGATTTTACATCCTATGTCCTATACTATAATTAGTAGACAAGTACGGATTGATCTTCTATATCATCGTCTTTCTGTTATTTTACGTGAAGAATTAGCTAGACAAGATAAGAAATAGTACTATAAATCTTTTATTATATCAATGGCTTCATCCAGCTCATCTGCTGTATCTATGCCCAGTGGACTTTCATTAAATAAAGTTAATAGTAGTAAATTAGATTATTTGTATGAAGTGTCTATTGAACCTGAGGTGGTTAATCCTACCTCGTTACCTCTTATTAATCCATATACTGTCTTTACTAAAAAGTGTCATGGCCCCACCTCCCCCTAAGGCGAACCAGAGGGTTCGGCGGGCCGCCTGCCCAGCTCTCGCCGGGACTCAGTCGTTCACTACAGTCCTCAATTAAATACAAGATACAATCTCAAAGATAAATCAAATATTCCAACATTTACATATCAAAAGCGAAGCGTCCACGCTTCCACTGCGCCACTCTGATCCTTGATACCAACTATTATACAGGAGGAAGTCCAAAGCTAGACTATTACACATCCAATCAATTCTAAACGTTCAATACAATCCCAATATGAACGATTACACAAAAGTAAATCCAAGTTCAATCCATCAATCCATACATGAGATAATCCATGATAAACACTACAAGCCCTTCTTTCGCCTTGATCCCTGTGGAGGGGAATAAAACATTTTGGGGTGAGCTAGAAGCTCAGCGAGTAACCAGTAAAATCAGTTATCAAATCAGTTTCACAATCGTTCATTTCAATAATGTCATGCTTCAACAATCAATGCACTTTCACTTCTCTCATGAGCCAGTGAAATCATGGTACTTAGACGTCCAACGCTCCAAACAATCATTTAACATTGAACATTAACATTGAACATTGAACATTGAGCCCATTGGTGCTCTACAGGAACATTAAACGGTGGAGGAGACGTCGGAGTCTAGCACACGAATTCCAAGTACTCATTTGAGCCAAAACATGTCAAGAACTTATATGCCGGCACACAGGATATGCAATCAAAGAAACGATGCAAGAAACATTTTAAAGTAACGTTGCAAGTAGTTTAAGGTCACTCACCTCCACGGCTCACAATCCTCGTCCAATATAGCCAATTCCATCATTCAAGTCCAAGCCTTTCACATGAAACTTAAGGTAACCAATGCTATTAAAAATCAGACAGCATTTCCCCATAAATTCATCCTTTCCATCCTACAATCAAACCCAATCACATAGCAATTAACCACAATTGCTCAAAACCAGAAAACAGTTTTGACGTCCTTTTGCGGTAATGGCACCAAAGGCGCTACGATTGTCGGATGAAGGTGCAAAACCCACCGTTTCGAAGCTAAGAGATAGGGCTACAACAATGTAGAAGGCCACTCAGTCCAAATCCTAGCACAACTAGGTCAAATATGCAGAATACCAAACCAGAATCGTAATTGCAGGTTCCCAAATCACACAATGCTGTAATTCGTCCAACTCAGTCTACACAGGTCCAAATGCATTGATTCCAAAGGCATATGATAGCTAAGGCATCAAGATACATTTCATCAGAAGATACCAATACCCAAATCCAAAACAATTCCAGTCAAAACAGACGATTACAAGCGCAGTTCGCACATTCTGATCCACCCAGAAGAGCAACAGTAAAATCGACATATCTCACTCTACACTACTCCAAATGACCTGAAATTTTGTAGGCACCTCTAAAATGTCATTCCCTACAACTTTAATGTTTTGAGCTAAGGCCAATTCGGCCTCTATCTATGACCTAAAATTTCGGACAGAATGTAGCTTCAAGAACCCTAATTTTCCAGAATTTCTTCCAAACCCAAAATTGGTTGCAATTGTCCACTTTTTCCACCTTCTAGCTTCATTACATAACATTTCCAATCATCATACAAGGCCACAACATCATGATCACATTAAACCAGAAAATTCACCAATAAATTGTAAACTTCACCATTTCATCCAAAAACAAGAATTAAACAACAAATTTCAACACTTTAGCCACCACTAGGCACAAATTAAGCATCATTAGGTGTAGGAGGAAGTTCAAGCACCACTTACCTAGTAAACAAGAGAAAAGGAGTTGTAGAACACCTTAGCTTCCCCAAAAACTTCACCAAACAACTCACTAGCACCTAATGGAAAGCTTTTATGGAGTAGAAACTAGTTTAGGCAAGTGGTTTGGTTGATTTGAGCTAGAGAATTGCCAAACTTTGAAGAGGTTTTTCTTCCTTCTTTGCTAAGGAGAGAGTCGGCCACAAGGAGGTAAGAAAAGAATGAATTTTTGGTTAATTTGTGAGATATTTAACCAATGGGTCAAAAGTCAAAAACATGAATAGTGTTCCATAAAGTCCACCCAATGATATTGTGACACTTGGCACCTCTTTAAATGCATTTATATCCTTTGGTCACCTCTCACATCAATCACTTCACCTCCTCTACTTATCTCTTAACACCCGATAAATTTTACACAGTATCCGAAACTTAACCTTATTGGCCGAATTTTTCCGAATTTTTCGCACTAGTGGGTCCCACATCCAAAATACGCTTTTAATTTCTCAAAAACTAACCGATACTAGAAAAATCATTTTAAAACTATTTTTGCTCATAAACTTTATCTGGGATTTTTTTTCTAATCAAGAAAATGTAGAAAAGGCGGGTTTTGTTTTAAACAAAATAAACCCTAGAAAATTAGAAAATTTCCAGGTTCTCAAACTCTTTTTTTTTCGGGGCGTCACAAAAAGTCTTTTTCTCCTTCTTGAGTAATTAAGTCTTTAATTCAATATCATCCTAAAGGAATAAAAGAATATATCCAAGCCTCCAAGATTGATCAACATCCAATCCCTGCTACAAAAAAGGAACAGTTCATAACTTTGCATATTCCAGATGATTTTTCTTTGCAGTGGAGACAACAGGGATATACCCATATACATTTTGGAGCAATAAGGATTTCCCTATCTTTTCATGGAAGAAAAGGACTCCCTGTAGTTGCTCGAGTAGCACTATTGGACACTCGATTTACACAATACCAGCATGCTTGTATTTCAGCTGTGGAAACAACATTAAATGCTGGAACTGTGTTTGTTATCCTTTTCCCTAATTTTAATATGTCTTTGGCAGAATCTTACCCTCTTGATGCTCTCAAAGTCCAGGTTCAAATTATTGGTGTAGACCAAGTTCACGATGCAATTGCAGCAACTCTCCATTACCAGATGGTATATAGAGTTCAGAATCATGCTCTTGATCTTAAAGTTCTTGGAAGTGAAGATGCTCTTCTTATTCAAGTTGATGAGAAGAATTCAACCTCTTGTACGCATGTTCCAAGACAGATTTCTAAATCAGATTTAGTTCAATTATTACCCAATAGTTGGATTACTGATTATGAAAGTCTACACACCCAGGCCAATGAACCTCTTGTGTCCTCCAGCTCAAAAATTGCAAAAACAATTGAAGGGAGAACTTCTATCTCTTTTGATCATTCCCATTTGAAGTCTTCCTCAAAAGCACTTCCTTCTATTTTGCTTACAGAAATTCCAATGGAACTGCCAACTCAAAAAAGCAAAGCATTGGGATGCTATGAGGAAAATTGTCAGAAAGGTTTTCTCCAAGATACCATTGATCATTTTAATGATAATGGAGAAGCAGTCTATCATTTTCAGGATCCTATCTCAGGACATATTTATTTTGACATTTGTACGAGGTGTGAAGAATGTTATTGGGCAGAACAACTGGAGTTAGATGCTTCTGAAATTTCTTTAAAAAAGAAATCCAAACCAGTTGACCCGCAACCTTTTGAACCTCGACCTTGCAAGCCTGATCCAAAGCCACAAGATCCTGATATAGACAATTTCCAGACAGCACGTAGTACTTTTGATGGTTATCAAATTCCTTCTACATGGGTTTATAAAAAACCAAGAAAAGAGAAAATCTTGCATCCTTACTATCAACAGTGCCTTGATATTTTAGAAAAGGAAGCAAGAGCTCAAACAAAAAAGATCCAGAAGGAAACAAAGCCAATAAATATACTACCCCAATCACCAAAAATCAGTTCCCGCCTGTTCCATGTTTCATGTTTCAAGAAGCTGATTTCCCACCTTTGGAATCATTTGTAAAAAATGGTTCTAAACATACCCCAAAGATCCAAAATGCTGCTCCAATTGTTTTACCAACTAGAGAATCTGCTACTACAGATATTTCTTATGAAATTCTCAACTGGCAGACAGAAAACTCCATGGTACAGAATTCAGCTCTTACCTCTGTTCATCAAAATGTCTCAGAGGTATCTCAACAGGTAAGTACTCTTGGTACTTCAGTCAATCATTTGGATACTGCCGTAAATTCCCAAAAGGAAGAAGTATAAAAAATGATTAGTGTTCTTGAACAAAGGCTTGCCAGCATCAAATATGATTCACCTTTGAACGCATCTTCCTTAGCAAATTTTGTTTTAAACCAAGAAAAAGAAACTGCGTTTCTTCAAAAACAAATTGCTACTTTAAAAACTACAGGTGAAATTCCAAAATATGATGTTGGACCATCGGAACCTCCTCCACGGGTAAGTTCAGGGTTCGGAGCCATCCCTTTAAGGAATTGGCCTACTTCTTTTTATTTTGGAAATGTAACCACTCCTAATCCTTCAGTCTTTTTCCCAGATCAGCCTCAACCAGTTTCAAAACAACCTTGGGATATTGCCAAAGTCCTTCGAGAATACCGAAGGAATAAAAAAACCCAACAAAAAGGAGAAAGGCAAAAACAAAGAATTGAAGCTGAACAAAAGAAGCAAGAAGAAGAAAGACAGAGAAAGGCAAAACAAGTTGTAACAAAAACTTTTTAAATGTATACTGTACAATCTAATCCTTCTTTTTCTGTTCAACAGGAACAAAAGGCGATTGAAGCTACTAAAGTTTATGAAAATCCTTTATCTTCTATGCTAGAGGATCTTCATCAAGATTCAATTCCCTGCCTTACTACTTCCAAAGCTGACACTATTTCAAATCAGCCTCAAAGCTCAGATATCGAGGAAGAAAGCTCTAAGGATACTTCACAATCTTCTGAATCAGAATCAGAATATGAATCCCCAGTTTCAATTGAATTCTCTGAAGAAGACAAAGAGGAGATTCCCCTTATTCTTATGAATTCTGAAGTTGTTGAAGAACCAGAATCTGAGGCAGAAGAAGAAATATCAGCAAACAGGCCTCCAAGACAGGATTTTCCTAAAGCAAAGGGAGTACAATTATTTTCAATTGATGATATTCCTGCTGGAAAATGGGAAGCAAAATTCCAAAAATTTCATGCTTGGATAACTGCTCAAAATCTTCATGAAGAATCTCATTTTGAAATTCTCTCAACCTTTACTGCTCATTTTTCAGGAATTCTAAAAGATTGGTGGACTAGCCTTGGTGATGCTGATAAGATGACTTTCTTGACCAGACAAGATTTTTCAAAAAATATAAACATCCTTCATCTGATGTTTATAGGAGATGTCAAAGAAAGCCGTGAAACCAAGAGAAAAGTGTTTTTTCAAATGAAATGTTTATCTTATGATAGAAAGGATATCAATAAGCATTTCAAAAGAATGACTAAATTATTTTATACTCTTGGTGCAGATATAAATCTGAAACAGGCATTCATCAGTTCACTACCCAAATCACTTGCAGAAAGAGCTGGGATATATATCCATAATAAATATGGATCAATCCTTAATCTTACAACCGGCCAGATGAGACAACCAGTTTTGTTAGCTCTTGATGATCTATGTCACAACAGAAAGGTTATCCGAGAATATCTCAAAGGAGATGTTTGTTTGGACCAAGCTTGCAAAAAGCGTGAACTCATTATCAAAGGAAAATGTAAAGCTTGTGGACCCTTCAAACGAAGGAAGAAATTCAAAAAATTTAAGACATTCAGCAAAAACCACAAACAATTTTCCAAGAGACCTTTCAGGAAGAGATGGAGATTTTTCAAGAGACAAAACAAATAGTTCAGAGGAAAGAAAGGAACCAAATGTTTTGTCTGTGGAAAGCCTGGACATTTTGCAAAAAATTGTCCTCAAAACCAAAATGGAGTACATCTTATCTCAGAAATTCAGAATGAGTTTAATTTAAAATTTTTTGATTTAGAATCTGAATTCTCTGAACAAGAGGAACAAACTGACTCTACTTTTTTGGCTTTATAGGTGCCAGAAATCTTAATGGCAAGACCAAAAGAAAATGGAAAAAGGCCCATATATCCTCAAGCACTTGTTCATCTTCTAATGGATAAGTATTCTATGTCTATTCCATTAATCGCATTTTTTGATACTGGTGCTTCTTTATCTATTATGAAAAAAGATGTTTTACCAGACCATTTTTGGACCTCCTATGAAATGGAATTTACTGGAGCTGATGGGAAGTCTTTTTATACAGATTACATCACAAAATATCCCATTTCTCTCAAAATCCTTCCAGACTGTGTTATCACTACCCAATTTTTAAGGGCCAATCTTGATTCCGGAAAAGATCTTTTACTTGGCTCTGATATTTACAGAGAAGACAAATTTTTTATTACAGCCAGAGGGATAAGATCTAAAAAGTTTTTTAAATCTTTCATGGAAATCCCTAATCTTTATTTAATAGAGGATGAAACCTCTACTTCCTTAGAAGAAAGACTCAAGAAATTTCAACAGAAAATTATCAAAGAGTCTTGTGCTTCTTACCATCAAGAGTTTTTACAGAAATGTGACCATCCATTGTGGGAAAATTTTGATTTTTATATCCATCTTCCTTTCAAAAAGAATGAGGATATAAATCCCACAAATGCAAGTCATTCTGGAATGAATCCTGAGGATACTAAACTTGCTGATCAGGAATGCCAAGAACTCTTGAAGTATGGTTTGATTGAAATCTCTGATTCTCAATGGGCATGTCAAGCTTTCTATGTTAACAAGAGATCAGAACAAGTAAGAGGGAAAATGAGGTTGGTAATTAATTATCAACCCCTCAATATTTTCCTACTCGATGATAAATTTCCTATTCCAAACAGATTTACACTTTTCTCTCAAATTGCGAAAGCAAAATGGTTTTCAAAATTTGATTTGAAATCTGGATTTTGGCAATTAGGAATTTATCCTGAAGATATGCACAAAACTGGCTTTTGTATTCCAAATCATCATTATCAATGGAAAGTGATGCCCTTTGGTCTCAAAACAGCACCATCACTTTTTCAAAAAGCCATGATAAAAATCTTCCAGCCTATCTTGCATACTGCACTCATCTATATTGATGACAATCTTATTTTCAGCCATTCCTTGGATGAACATATCAAATTGCTTAATCAATTTCATGATCTTGTAAAGCAATATGGTATAATGATTTCTAAAAAAAATGATTTTGGCAACAAAAGAAATTTCATTTCTAGGATTGCAAATTTCAAATGGAACTTGTACACCTGAACAACATGTTGGACAATCTGTTAAAGATTTTCCAGAAGAAAATTTGACAAAACAACAGGTACAACAATTCCTTGGTGTTGTCAACTATGTGAGGGAATTTATTCCTAAAGTTTCAAAGCATATTAGTCCCCTGACTAAAATGCTCAAGAAAGATCCTCCTCCTTGGGGATTATCTCAGACAACAACAGTCCAGAAGTTGAAGGAAACCCTCTTGGGTCTTCCTACTCTATTCATCCCCTCCACATGGAAAAAGATTTTACAGACAGATGCTAGTGACAAGTACTGGGGAGCTATTTTGCTTGAAGAAGATCTTACTGGGAAAAGGCATTGTTGTGGTTTTGCTAGTGGAAGATTCAAAGCTTCTGAACAACATGATCATTCCACTTTCAAGGAGATACTTGCGGTAAGAAATGGAATAAAGAAATTCTCTTTCTTTCTCATTTCTCAACATTTCTTGGTTGAAATGGATATGGGATCATTTCCCAAAATGCTGCATTTTAAGCAAAAGACCATCCCACATCCACAACTCCTCCGCTGGGCAGCATGGTTTTCACAATATTCTTTTGATGTTAAACACATTAAAGGGAAAACCAATATTGTTGCTGATTTCTTTTCAAGAAAAGAACCTTTGCCTCAACAAGTCTTACCACCCAAAGCGTTACCTTGTTTCATGTTTACTCCAGTCCAAGATCATCCTCCAGACATCTATGAAATACCGTACCCATGGGAAAAAGAAAATATTGAAAGAATTAGAAACCATTATGAGCTTGAACTCTTTCGTTCATATGGTGGATCAATGCTCAGTCCCTTTGGTATTAATCCTGAATATCATTTTTGTCAGATCTTTATTGCCAAACCCACTGAATTTCCAAAAGAATTATTATGGTATTTTTTGTGCTTATGTCACCAATATCATATTTTAATGGAATTTCAAAGTCCATTCTTCAATAAACCATTGGCTCACACTCTTAAACAATTTCTTCAATGGTTTAAACCCTTAACTTATTGGAAAGATCTGTTTGCCTCAAATCCAAATCACCTTCTCCTTCATTTCCATCGTCCTTGTCATCTCATAAATAACCAAGTCCAAGCCTTATCCAATACAGTTATTTATAGGGAATTGTCTCATACTATTTTAGACCAAGAGGTTGAGTATGGAGAAGCTCAGAGATACATATTCCAGGAAAACAGATGCATCCATCCTGAAATTTGGCTAGGATCTTATGGATCATGGAATTACCAAAACTCACATCCTTATTGGACCCAGATTCGCAAAGCTAAAAAACAGTGGGCTGATAAGATGAATTCATCAGAATTCCAGGATTCCCAATTGCCTGAAGATTTCACCCAGAACCCAGGATCTTCCAGTACACAGAGATCAATCCACAAATACCGCCCAGAATGGAAAAGCATTGAAAATAAAAGGAAAAATAAAAGGAGCCGTGAAGATTGGATTGAACACATGAATATCACTGATCCAGATTCTACACCTTCTGATACCCCTGATGAAGACTGGACCATCTGAAAACATAAGGACCTACAAGGTCCCACATGTTTGCCACTTTCCAAACATAGGCTTTATCCTTCATGAAAGGCCAAGTTTCTGTTGTTCAAGAGTCATTTGCTTTTTCAAGTTTCTAAGAGTTATTTACCCTTTAGAGTCTGTAAAGAGTCGTCTTTTTAAGGTTCCAAGAGTCAAGTTGTCCTTTAAGAGGTTGAAAGGTTGTTTGTCCTTTCGGACATCCAAGAGTCACTTTGTAATCTATAAATAGATGAGACTTACCAGACGGAAGGATCATCGAGTCCTCATCTAATTTTTATCTAGTCTTGTACCAAAATCTATCAATAAATTTTCAGTGTGTTATATCCATATGACAGGCTAAAAGTTTTTAGTTTTCTCCCAAATGAAGGCCAAGAGATCCTTATAGCTGCGTGTTGCTTAGATCATCATAGCTTTTTTATAATTTGCTCTTGTGATAACAGTCCCTTGAACTTTTGAAAGCCCAGAGGAGAGAGGCTGTTGTATGTTCGGGAATACCTTCAAAGAGCTAGTTATTTCTCTGATATGCTTTCTAAGCAGGCACTCTGGTATTTGGTATCAGAGCCATACCTTTGGGAGGAACAGTAACATCCCTTGTCATCCCTTGTCAATCTTTCTGCCTTGTATGAATATTGTGCATGAGTATTATACTAATATGCAATGGCTAGAATTACATAGCAATTATAATGCTTGGTATGAACATATTCGTGATCGTATCTTTGAAGGTAATCACTGGTGTGCTTATGATAATTTTAATAAAGAAAACTGTTTGATGTTCATAGATATTTATAAAAAAGAACAAAAAGATGCTGCTGAGATTTTACATCCTATGTCCTATACTATAATTAGTAGACAAGTACGGATTGATCTTCTATATCATCGTCTTTCTGTTATTTTACGTGAAGAATTAGCTAGACAAGATAAGAAATAGTACTATAAATCTTTTATTATATCAATGGCTTCATCCAGCTCATCTGCTGTATCTATGCCCAGTGGACTTTCATTAAATAAAGTTAATAGTAGTAAATTAGATTATTTGTATGAAGTGTCTATTGAACCTGAGGTGGTTAATCCTACCTCGTTACCTCTTATTAATCCATATACTGTCTTTACTAAAAAGTGTCATGGCCCCACCTCCCCCTAAGGCGAACCAGAGGGTTCGGCGGGCCGCCTGCCCAGCTCTCGCCGGGACTCAGTCGTTCACTACAGTCCTCAATTAAATACAAGATACAATCTCAAAGATAAATCAAATATTCCAACATTTACATATCAAAAGCGAAGCGTCCACGCTTCCACTGCGCCACTCTGATCCTTGATACCAACTATTATACAGGAGGAAGTCCAAAGCTAGACTATTACACATCCAATCAATTCTAAACGTTCAATACAATCCCAATATGAACGATTACACAAAAGTAAATCCAAGTTCAATCCATCAATCCATACATGAGATAATCCATGATAAACACTACAAGCCCTTCTTTCGCCTTGATCCCTGTGGAGGGGAATAAAACATTTTGGGGTGAGCTAGAAGCTCAGCGAGTAACCAGTAAAATCAGTTATCAAATCAGTTTCACAATCGTTCATTTCAATAATGTCATGCTTCAACAATCAATGCACTTTCACTTCTCTCATGAGCCAGTGAAATCATGGTACTTAGACGTCCAACGCTCCAAACAATCATTTAACATTGAACATTAACATTGAACATTGAACATTGAGCCCATTGGTGCTCTACAGGAACATTAAACGGTGGAGGAGACGTCGGAGTCTAGCACACGAATTCCAAGTACTCATTTGAGCCAAAACATGTCAAGAACTTATATGCCGGCACACAGGATATGCAATCAAAGAAACGATGCAAGAAACATTTTAAAGTAACGTTGCAAGTAGTTTAAGGTCACTCACCTCCACGGCTCACAATCCTCGTCCAATATAGCCAATTCCATCATTCAAGTCCAAGCCTTTCACATGAAACTTAAGGTAACCAATGCTATTAAAAATCAGACAGCATTTCCCCATAAATTCATCCTTTCCATCCTACAATCAAACCCAATCACATAGCAATTAACCACAATTGCTCAAAACCAGAAAACAGTTTTGACGTCCTTTTGCGGTAATGGCACCAAAGGCGCTACGATTGTCGGATGAAGGTGCAAAACCCACCGTTTCGAAGCTAAGAGATAGGGCTACAACAATGTAGAAGGCCACTCAGTCCAAATCCTAGCACAACTAGGTCAAATATGCAGAATACCAAACCAGAATCGTAATTGCAGGTTCCCAAATCACACAATGCTGTAATTCGTCCAACTCAGTCTACACAGGTCCAAATGCATTGATTCCAAAGGCATATGATAGCTAAGGCATCAAGATACATTTCATCAGAAGATACCAATACCCAAATCCAAAACAATTCCAGTCAAAACAGACGATTACAAGCGCAGTTCGCACATTCTGATCCACCCAGAAGAGCAACAGTAAAATCGACATATCTCACTCTACACTACTCCAAATGACCTGAAATTTTGTAGGCACCTCTAAAATGTCATTCCCTACAACTTTAATGTTTTGAGCTAAGGCCAATTCGGCCTCTATCTATGACCTAAAATTTCGGACAGAATGTAGCTTCAAGAACCCTAATTTTCCAGAATTTCTTCCAAACCCAAAATTGGTTGCAATTGTCCACTTTTTCCACCTTCTAGCTTCATTACATAACATTTCCAATCATCATACAAGGCCACAACATCATGATCACATTAAACCAGAAAATTCACCAATAAATTGTAAACTTCACCATTTCATCCAAAAACAAGAATTAAACAACAAATTTCAACACTTTAGCCACCACTAGGCACAAATTAAGCATCATTAGGTGTAGGAGGAAGTTCAAGCACCACTTACCTAGTAAACAAGAGAAAAGGAGTTGTAGAACACCTTAGCTTCCCCAAAAACTTCACCAAACAACTCACTAGCACCTAATGGAAAGCTTTTATGGAGTAGAAACTAGTTTAGGCAAGTGGTTTGGTTGATTTGAGCTAGAGAATTGCCAAACTTTGAAGAGGTTTTTCTTCCTTCTTTGCTAAGGAGAGAGTCGGCCACAAGGAGGTAAGAAAAGAATGAATTTTTGGTTAATTTGTGAGATATTTAACCAATGGGTCAAAAGTCAAAAACATGAATAGTGTTCCATAAAGTCCACCCAATGATATTGTGACACTTGGCACCTCTTTAAATGCATTTATATCCTTTGGTCACCTCTCACATCAATCACTTCACCTCCTCTACTTATCTCTTAACACCCGATAAATTTTACACAGTATCCGAAACTTAACCTTATTGGCCGAATTTTTCCGAATTTTTCGCACTAGTGGGTCCCACATCCAAAATACGCTTTTAATTTCTCAAAAACTAACCGATACTAGAAAAATCATTTTAAAACTATTTTTGCTCATAAACTTTATCTGGGATTTTTTTTCTAATCAAGAAAATGTAGAAAAGGCGGGTTTTGTTTTAAACAAAATAAACCCTAGAAAATTAGAAAATTTCCAGGTTCTCAAACTCTTTTTTTTTCGGGGCGTCACAAAAAGTCTTTTTCTCCTTCTTGAGTAATTAAGTCTTTAATTCAATATCATCCTAAAGGAATAAAAGAATATATCCAAGCCTCCAAGATTGATCAATATCCAATCCCTGCTACAAAAAAGGAACAGTTCATAACTTTGCATATTCCAGATGATTTTCCTTTGCAGTGGAGACAACAAGGATATACCCATATACATTTTGGAGCATAAGGATTTCCCTATCATTTCATGGAAGAAAAGGACTCCCTGTAGTTGCTCGAGTAGCATTATTGGACACTCGATTTACACAATACCAGCATGCTTGTATTGCAACTGTGGAAACAACATTAAATGCTGGAACTGTGTTTGTTACCCTTTTCCCTAATTTTAATATGTCTTTGGCAGTTACTCACCTTCTTGTTGCTCTCAAAGTCCAGGTTCAAATTATTGGTGTAGACCAAGTTCACGATGCAATTGCAGCAACTCTCCATTACCAGATGGTATATCATGATTCTAAATTAGAAAATTGTAAATTAAACTCATTCTGAATTTCTGAGATAAGATGTACTCCCTTTTGGTTTTGAGGACAATTTTTTGCAAAATGTCCCGGCTTTCCACAGACAAAACATTTGGTTCCTTTCTTTCCTCTGAACTGTTTGTTTCGTCTCTTGAAAAATCTCCATCTCTTCCTGGTCTCTTGGAAAATTGTTTGTGGTTTTTGCTGAATGTCTTAAATTTTTTGAATTTCTTCCTTCGCTTGAAGGGTCAACAAGCTTTACATTTTCCTTTGATAATGAGTTCAGGCTTTTTGCAAGCTTGGTTCAAACAAACATCTCCTTTGAGATATTCTCGGATAACCTTTCTGTTGTGACATAGATCATCAAGAGCTAACAAAACTGCTTGTCTCATCTGGCCGGTTGTAAGATTAAGGATTGATCCATATTTATTATGGATATATATCCCAACTCCTTCTGCAAGTGATTTGGGTAGTGAACTGATGAATGCCTGTTTCAGATTTATATCTGCACCAAGAGTATAAAATAATTTAGTCATTCTTTTGAAATTCTTATTGATATCCTTTCTATCATAAGATAAACATTTCATTTGAAAAAAACTCTTTTCTCTTGGTTTCACGGCTTTCTTTGACATCTCCTATAAACATCAGATGAAGGATGTTTATATTTTCTGAAAAATCTTGTCTGGTCAAGAAAGTCATCTTATCAGCATCACCAAGACTAGTCCACCAATCTTTTAGAATTCCTGAAAAATAAGCAGTAAAGGTTGAGAGAATTTCAAAATGAGATTCTTCATGAAGATTTTGAGCAGTCATCCAAGCATGGAATTCTTGGAATTTTACTTCCCATTTTCCAGCAGGAATATCATCAATTGAAAATAATTGTACTCCCTTTGCTTTAGGAAAATCCTGTCTTGGAGGCCTGTTTGCTGATGTTTCTTCTTCTACCTCAGATTCTGGTTCTTCAACAACTTCAGAATTCATAAGAATAAGGGGAATTCAACCTCTTGTACGCATGTTCCAAGACAGATTTCTAAGTCAGATTTAGTTCAATTATTACCCAATAGTTGGATTACTGATTATGAAAGTCTACACACCCAGGCCAATGAACCTCTTGAGTCCTCCAGCTCAAAAATTGCAAAGACAATTGAAGGGAGAACTTCTATCTCTTTTGATCATTCCCATTTGAAGTTTTGTCTTCTCTGTAAACATCAAAGCCAAGTAAAAGATCTTTTCCGGAATCAAGATTGGCCCCTAAAAATTGGGTAGTGATAACACAGTCTGGAAGGATTTTGAGAGAAATGGGATATTTTGTGATGTAATCTGCATAAAAAGACTTCCCATCAGCTCCAGTAAATTCCTTTTCATAGGAGGTCCAAAAATGGTCTGGTAAAACATCTTTTTTATAATAGATAAAGAAGCACCAGTATCAAAAAATGTGATTAATGGAATAGGCATAGAATACTTATCCATTAGAAGATGAACAAGTGCTTGAGGATATATGGGCCTTTTTCCATTTTCTTTTGGTCTTGCCATTAAGATTTCTGGCACCTGTAAAGCCAAAAGAGTAGAGTCAGTTTGTTCCTCTTGTTCAGAGAATTCAAGGTCGATTGTGAGTTTTGAACTTAACAGTTAAATCGTCATCATAAAAAATGATAGTCGTTGCACAATCCACTGGTGGTTTATCATCGATTTTGAGTTTTTTCTCAAATTCAGTACCAATTTGTGTGATTTGAGGATTTTCAGCTTTGATGACATGACAAGAAGTAGAATTATCACTATCGTCACTTAAATACCCCTTGGGCATAAATTCTCTTAGTGTCACAGATTGTCGAACCTTTTGAAGGAATGGATGATTTGAAGAGATTGGTGTTACGGCCACTCCTTTTTGTTTCTTTGTTGCATTTCGTTGTTTTATTGTTACTTTAGCCTTTGTCGAACAAATGCTTTTCGAAAAGATGTACTCCTTTATATTTGGTTTGCGAGTCCCCCTTCGAGTGACTAAAGTCCATCCTTCATTGTCATCTTCAATAACATCTTCAATTGAAGATTTTTCAAGTTCCCTTTTTACAGACAGAGCACTACTTGGTGTGGATAGAACTTCTATCGAACAACACACAGACCCAAACATTATTGTTGTTTGGTTTGCCGATACTTTATCCTCCTCGAGGAGGATTTTTCCTTGACGGGCTAATTCCATAATTTTATCTTTAAAGACAAAGCATTTTGTGAGAGGGTGGCCAACCAGGCGATGATAACAGTAATAATTTGGATCATTGACTTGACCGGCTTCCTCTGGACGCTTCATTTCGGGAAGTTCAAGGAGTTTCTTCTTGAAAAGATTATCAAACATCCCTTGTAAATCAGATTCAAGGAATGGGTATTCTTTTTCTTTCATCTCTTTTAAAGTGGGTCTTCTTATCGACTTGTTCTGGGAAGAGTCTAACCTTTCGGTGACCTTTGGGCTCACCTTGGTAGCAATCTTCATGGGAGCTGTATTTATTGCCATCGACTCTTTATTACTGAGTCTTGAAGGAAGCTTGCCCCCTTTTTATTTTCTTGTCTTTCATTACTTTGACGAGGCTGTTGTACTCGCGGAGCTTGAATAGGAAACCCATCAGTTGCATTGGCTGTGATACTCAATTCCATATCGTGAGTGCGAGTAGCAATTCTTCAAATGTGTTTGGACGTATGCCTTGTAGAATGTAACTTAAGCTCCAATGCATCCCTCGGATGCACATTTCTATGGTAGAGGGTTCGGACAGTCTATCTTTGAAGTTAAGACTCATACTTCTCCACCTATCGATGTAGTTGACCACAGGTTCATCCTTCCATTGGCGAGTGTTAGTCAACTCCAGTATACTAACGATTCTTCTAGTGTTGTAGAAGCGATTCAAAAACTCTTACTCCAGCTGTTTCCAACTATCAATGGACCCCGGTGTGAGATCGGTGTACCAATCAAATGCGTTGCTTTTCAAGGACCGAACAAACTGTTTGACTAGCAGGTCACCATAGGTCCCAGCATTATTACAAGTCTCGATGAAATGGGCCATATGTTGTTTTGGACTACCTTTTCCATCCAACTGTTGAAACTTAGGTGGTTGATATCCGGCAGGCATTGCTAGGTTGTCAATTCTAGCAGTGTAAGGTTTGGAGTAGGTGAAACTTGACTTTGGGCCACCCTCCCTTTTGTCTTTAATCACGTCTTCAACAAGCTCCTTCAGTTGTTCCACGGGGATAGTCCCATCGGCGGTCACATATACTTTCTTCATCTTGTCCTTGCCTTTAGATAAGAAAATTTCACGCTCTTGGTGCTCCTTAGGGTTCACATGACTTCCTTCAGGAACGTGATCTTTTTGGGTGAGCAGTTGAGCAATAAGAGCATCTTGGTCCTTGATATGTTTCATCATGGTCTCCATCATCTTGGACATGTTCGAAACTTGTTCTTCGAGACTTAAAGTATTTGTCATCATAGCAGGCATTGCAGCAGAAGAGACAGCGGGATCTTCAATAAAAAATTTTGATTGAAGAGTTTCATGAGAAGAGGCCGATCCGGTGCTTGATGAATCATCATCATGCTTAGAAAATTTGAATTCGGATCCAAGTTCGAGCATGGTAAGAGCCTTCTCAATCGAGGCAGGAACGTCTGCAATCCCCACCGTGGAAGAATAGCTCATTGGTGATGTTGAACAAAAAATGGGAGTTGACGCCGATGGAGCTTCTATGCTACTTTGGGTGGAGGCTCTCGTCATACTCCTTGTCACAGGACCAATAGCGCGGGTATTGGTGGCAACATGTACAACATCAGTAGCCTTGGAACGTGCAACCATGGTTTTATTGCTCTTTGGTGCCATCAGCGATATATGTAGTTGAATATTCGAAGAGAAGAGATGGAAGGTAGAGATGGTCCCACCAGGCGTGCCAAAAATTTGTACGCGATTAAAATTTCAAGTTTGCAAAACGACAAGAAAAAAGAAATACACGACAAATATGTAATATATAAATTTGAAAAAATATGTAGGTACAATCTCTAGAATTTTCTCGAACTTATAGAGAGTTTCCTTTGATTCTTCTCCTCGAACGCCAATCCAAGGGCTTCGTAGCTTGTTCGTGGATCAACCACCGACTCCTTCAAATTTTGATATGGAAGATTTGAAGAATTTGAAAATATTTGAAGGCTCAAGCCTTGATATATGGAAGACTTGAAGAGCTTGAAGACCCAGACCTTCGTAGCTCAGAGTTTCAATACTTGAGCGTATGAGATGCCTCTGAATGTGTCTCTGTGTCCCTTGATTTGATAGAGAAACCCCTATTTATAGCTGAAGTATGAGGGTAGAGGTTGAAGACCTGTATACCACTTTACTTGTCTTGCAAGACGTGCAGTCATATTAGGTCTGTGCCACCTTAAATATTATCTCTTCATTTTGTATTTAGTAATAAAGAGATAATACCAATAAGTAACCCCTTGATTGGCCAAGCTTGTAGAGACACGTGACGTGGCGCCATTTGATTGGACAAACTATTGCAGTATTCAAGAGATATATATGGATTAAACAATTCTAAATATTATCTCTTTAAAAAGAAATAAATATTTAGATATCTATCCTAAATTTTGTCAAGTCATAGAGACATATGACATGATATGATTTGGTTGGTGGAGATATCCCTGCAATTTGAATTGATTTGGAACACCTCTACTTGACACATGGCGGAATATAATTGGCCATTTAATAGCCAATTTTTCCAAGTGTACCTGACATATGGCAATATCCAATTGGATAAAAATAAGCCACAAAAATAATTTATAGCCCAATGGTAATTTTAAGAATTAATTAAAATTTCATTGTCTACAGTATTTATTTTTATTTTATCCGATAAATAAATTTGTTTATAGAAAAATGGGAACTTTGTTCTTATAATTGAGGAAAGTCATAAAGAACTGGTGTTTTATTGGAAAACGGGTATATTTTTATTTTATCCGATAAATAAATTTATTTATGTGAAAACGGGTAATCTGTTCTTATAATGGATGAAAGCCATAAAGAGCTGGTCTTTTATTGGAAAATGGATTTATTTTTATTATCCGATAAATAAATTTATTTATGTAAAAATGGGTACTCTATTCTTATAATGGAGGAAAGTCATAAAGAGCTGATCTTTTATGGGAAAGTGATACTTTATAGAAAGTGGCCGCGATTTGGTTTATGAAATTATCCCAAATAAAAATTTAGAATAAATTTGTTTGTTTTGAAAGTTGTATAACAGTCGTTAAAACTCCAGAGATTGGTAAAAAAATTTTGGGGTTGCAGAAAGGCAGAGGGAAGAATGAGAAGAATGGAGCTTTTCGTCCTTTGCAATTGTTTCGTTAAAAATGGCTCCATTCGATTTTACCCATTTTTTGTTAGGTAAAACCGTTGGTTCTAACGATCAATTCTTCATTTCCCGTCAATTGTCCATAATTGGGCAAAATTACGAAACATTGAGGATGCCTTTCTGCAACCCCAAAATTTTTTTGCCAATAATTCAAGGGAGGAAAAAGTGTATTACTATAGTTTAAGGGGTAAACTGCAATTAAGTATATAGTTAGTCATGATTTTATTGCATTTAACCCCAACAATTAACGTTAGACATAGTGTATTCTGGTGCAAAAACTTCAATTATTATGAGCACTGGTTATGACACACCGAATGGGTGTGGTAATAATAAAAAATTATGATAAAAAATTAGTTTAAATGTCAAGCAGACAAAGGTACTTAAAAATACTTTCACATTAGTGCTTAATAAATAGTTGGCAGTTTGTTTTACTGTAACCAATTTTGTTTCCAAAACTTTTAATAAATGAAAACCAATTTTGTTTCCAAAACTTTTAATAAATGAAAATTAAAGAATAGGAAACACTGGATAGATATGGATTTGCAAAAATTTTGATATAATTATTGTGTATACGAATTCAAATTCATTTGCTTACTAATGAATTTGAATTTACGTCTAATTGAATTAATTATAAATAGGCAGTCGAAATCTGTCCATTTCATAGCCACTAATTAATTGGTTTTATTCAGCTACCTATTTAAAACTAATAAAATCACATATCCATTTGGATTAACATGGTGAATAAGAGAGCAATGAAAAGTAGAGAAATGTCGAGGGGAAGTGCTGCATGAACAGAGAATGTAGAAGGGAAGGGAAATAATGTTGTGCTTTGCTAGCAAATAATAATAGTAATTCTATTACTATTATTATTATATTAAAGGTAAATCCGCCAATCGCACATATAATTTAGGTATTCAGGCAAAATCTTAGAAATAGCTTTATTCAGGCAAAATATGCTCCAACTGCACAAAAAAATGGCCCATTACACCAAAAATTATTTCTATTATTAAAAAAATTCAACTCACATACATGTATAAGGGATATTTATGGAATAAACAATTAAGGGATATTATTATATTCCCATTTTTTCACTTCACTCCCCTATGTAAAGTAATTTTTTTAATGTTAGTAAACTTCATCGGAATTAAATTTGTAATATAAACCTTAGAGTTTTTGAAGTTTTATATAGTTTTACAAATGTTAGGGAAGGCCGTGTGAATATGTCAAAAACCTATAGGAGGTTTCTACAATTATGTCTAATTTTATAATTAACCAAAGCAAAAGGCAAGCAAATGCATGTACTTTTTTACTTCAAGTAATAGCAAGTTTAATTCAAGTAATAGTAAGTTTTTATACATAAATAGTAATTATTACTGATAACATGGCAAATTTGATTAATAATCAAGATTTACTGATTTATGGGACACATGTACTATTTTACTTTAAAACTTATCTCAACCTAGTATTAGGAAGTTTATTTGAAATAACGATAAGATGTTTTATCAATGATTAAAGTTTAGTACCTTAGTTAGTAAGTACTCATAATATACTCGTATAATACATGATTATAGGTATAATTTAATTTTTTTTTGTACTTATATATTTTTAAATACTATGAAAAATAGTATGAACTAAATCTACTCTCCAAAAAGTAAATTTCGGATATAGAGTAGTAATTTATTTTTTAAAAAATTAAGTTGCATATTTATTCCAATTTATGCATGAAGATACATCGATCGGTGCTCTCTAGATGCATCCAAACTCTAGTGAATGTCTTTAAACTAAATTCTAATTAAAGTAGTATCCAAGATAAAAAATACTACTCGTATAAAAAAAATCAATATAATTTCGCTAATAGCAATTAAATTTGAAGTTTTAAAATATGCGTAAATAGTAATTTAGTTTAAAAATATAATTAGTATGAAGAGTATAATTGGCATAAATAAGTGTATTCAGTAAGTCAATATTGTAAACCTCCCCTGAGGTTTCTCTTCATTTCGCCTGACACCCCTAAAATTCTAAAAATATCACTAGCCTACCTTACTTTTGTTGTTTGTATAGCAAGATTTTTAAATATCCTAACTACCCTTTTGCTCGCTAGATAGGAATATTCGTAAACCACTTTGTTTATTTGAAAAAAACTATCATTATTTACATGGTATTTCTTTTGTATTACTACTACATCATAATGCTACCCAATCACGGATAAAACTATAAATTTGAAAAGTAAAAATGAAATTTGAAAACAAATACACTTGCATAGTCATATCTCATTTGATCACAATCACAAAAACTACAAGAAAAACAAAATTCTATTTATTATAATTTAGAAATACATTATGGCATAGTTATCCATTATTCCAGGTTCAAGTGCACAGCAGTTTGCATTGACATTTGCAAGTCTAATTGTATATATGAATTTACCATATATATATATATAGACATACATATGTATATATATAATTATATATTTTGAAAATGTATGTATGTATACACATTGTAAAAAAAAGTAAGAAATTTAGAGAATGAAAGAAAGATTTAAAATTTAAATATGAGGGTAATATTTGAGAATTCTTCACTTTTGATATTGACATATTAAACTACTATCACGAAAAAATAAAATTATACTCAGGGGAGTCCAATGATATTTCAAATAACGTCATCCGAAACTCTACAAAGTTATCCCATTCACAATATATTTATATAAAGACATACATATCCATACATCTATATATATGTATAAATGTATATTTTTAAAATGTATGTATGTATACACGTTCTAAAAAAAGTAGGAAATTTATATGTAAATGAAAAAATTTAAAATTTAAATATGAGAGTATTATTAGATAATTTTTCACCATTGATATTGGCATATTAAACTACTGTCACGAGAAATGAAATTATACTCAGTGGAGTCCAATGATATTTCGAAAATATCACTCATCCGAGCTTGTACAAAGTTATCCCATTCACAAAAATATATATATTGACATACATGCTAGGATATATGGAAATATATATTTTTGAAGCATTTATTTCAGCCGCCAACTCCATAACGAATATGCTTTTCACGGTAATTCCTGTTCATTTTATATGCGTACAGTGTTTAGTTTCTCCGTCAAGCTTGGCGCCTTTTTCAATGCCCTTAGTTTCGCTCGAGACCCTCTGCCTTTGGCAGTTGATTATTTTAGCCACTCCACCTTTCCCATTTATGCTTTCAAATCCCCCCAACTTTTCATATGGCCCTTCCACTCAACTTCAACGCGCAACGGCTGTTCAAGTTCCAGGTTATAAAATGCCTTTACACGTGCCCATCCAAGACACATTTCCTATCATCCGTGGCCACAATTGCTTGCCCCGTCTTTTCCCTTACCTTTCCACACTTCTTTTTTGACCAGTAAACATACCACAGCAACATCCCATGAGCGTCACATATAAAAAGTACAGGTCTACCGACAACTTTGAAGAAGAGCGGACCCACAAAAGATGTCTCGTTCTGGCGAAAGTTGATGTCCCATACATTAGTAGGGGACAAGGGGCACAAACGGTTGCAGGTGCAACCGTTTGTGCGGGTTGTATTCATTTTCCACGGCGCGTAACTTCCATTGTACACGATGTAACTTACTTTGCACACGGCGTAATTTTACAACACTTTTTTGTGGGTCCCACACATGGCGTGAAAATCGAGTTACATGGTGTAATTTGAGCCGCACAAATTTTTGAGGCCACATCGTGGCCGTGAACCTTCAGGAACGGTTGTCACTGACAACCGTTCCTGCCCCATTTCCATTAGTAGGAGTGTTGGGTTTACATTTCTTTTTTCCCTTTCCTCTTCTTAAATCCAAATCTCCCCTACTAAAACAAATTAAGGGAAAGAAAGTCCTTGTTTTAGGTTCCACTGATCATACCTCTTAAGTTGTGGGCTAGGTGGGGCCAATTCCTAACTATTCCCAACAGATGCCAACTTTAGTTTACCCAACTTCAGATGGCTTGGTTGGTTGATCTGCACTCGTCCACAGTTTCGATGAAAGCCTAAGCATAGCCAACCACTTGTTCCAAACCTAGGATTTAGTCTGCTTTGTGGGTCCAACTGTAAAATTCACGTGATCTCTTGCGTGGCTTTGGATGCTTGGTGCATTAATTAACTGCTGAGAATAATTACTGGAGTAAATGAGACGAGATAATAGGCTTGCAAACGCACATGACAAAATATTTTGGCACTCTACATTAAATTTTAGATACTTAAGTTCTAATTTTTTTCACTCAAAAAAATGATTGGCACCCAACTAACTTTTTAAGTTAAAATTTTCCCTTACATACGCAGTGCTAGCAATGAAAATAATTTTGACTTCTTATAAGGTTCTTTAAATGTTCTAGAATTATCTGAATGCTTACAATTTAATTAAATCTCTTACTTTTTAACAAGGTACTAAGTTGTTTTATATAATCCAAAATCATTATACCATGTTTCATGCAATATTTTTCCATATTATCAATTTGGCATACGTTTTCCAATGACTTTCAACTTTATATCATTTTCTGCATGTTATGTATCGTATAGAACTTATTATTCAAGATTATATATGCTTATCTTGATGTATATTCAAAAGTAGCAGTGTGCTTTGGGTTTTTGATATTTGAAGCCAGTGGAATTTAAGAAAATAATTAGGAGAACCAAAATCATTGACCACGAAAATCTCATTTGTATATTTCTATTTATATGACATGTTCTTGATGTTTATTTTCCTAAATGTTCCTGAAGAAAACCGAAAGAGGTCAACGACTTATAAAATAGCAGCCAAACTTTGAATTTTGGTTTGTGCTCCATCAATTATGAAAAAGGGATTTTAGCGTGACCCTTAGGTCTAGAGGTACGTCTAACTAAAGCTCCATTTCTCCAATGATTACTAATTTACACTGTTGGAGATTTCATTTCATTAATTGTTTATCCACCAATGCTAATATATTGGAGGTTAATTTATGTATTAACACATAGAGGAGTGACTTCAACAATTCAGGCGACTCTTATTCTTGTCACAAGCCCCTATCAACTTGGACACAAAGGCCTCGAACTAATCGACCAAACAGTCCCAACTAAATCTGTAAAGTTAAGTAACGTAGTAGCTTACGCAACAAAAATATTCCGCCTTGCTGTTTCTATGCCTTTAGCATTGAGCTCATCGAAGAAGTAAGGAATGAGAAGCCGCCAACGTGCTTTTCATACTCTTTTTCGGCAGAATAATCAAGTAGTGCATCCCAACACGTTACACAAACTAGTGTTAACCACGTACCAACGTGTGTGCAATTTGAAAAAAAAATTATGATTTCTAATGAATATATCAATCTTGTTTTTACACAAATAAATTGTATATAAATTTTTCATGACAAAACTTTGGCATATTGGTAATATTTTCTTCAATAAGGTTATAGTTGATTTAGTAATTACAACACTTAGGAGTGATCGGGTGATGTGATTAAGGTTAATATTTCTAATAGTATAACCGGTAGTTAGAAAAGTGACAAAAAATATTTACATGAACTATCACAACTCTACCTTTATATAATATTAGTGGGTGAGGCACACACTAGTGTGTGCATATTTTAGAAAAAAGCAAATAATAAAAAAATATAGAATAAAAAAATAGTTAGAGAGACTCTTGGAAGGTGATGCAATGTTCATTAGTTGATTAGTTAATCATTAAATAGGGAGTGTAGTGATAGTTTTGTAATGGTAATTATCTAGAAGTGGAAGGTTTTCCAAAATATGATGTGGATTGATATATAAATATTAGTATTCTAACCTGAGTTTACACTTCAAAATCTTTTCTTTTGAAGTAAAAGAGGGGTAGAATTTAAGAAATTGATTTATACTTTAAATCAATATAATATTAGATAAAAATAGCTAAAAAGTACTATTTTAGCCGATCTATCAAAATATCTTATTTTAAACGTTCAAAATGGACCCAAAATAAAATTATCCAAAAAGGCAAATTTCTCGGAATATTGTTAAAATTAGAAATTATCACAAAAGTGGTGTGATTTGAGGGAGAGTTCTTTATTAAAGGTCGCCGCAAATGAGAACAGAGGCATTTCTATCTTTTTTCGGTGACTAGTTATGAGTAAGGTTTTTTTTTTTTGGGAAAAGCCTACGCTGCAAAGTTCATTTACGACGTTAGTTTTCAGACCGTTGATCACCACTTGATCAACGCAACGGTCATAGTTTGGCAGAAAAAAGTATGCGGAGATTTTTTTTTTAACTAACGCAGCAAAGTTCATTTGCGGCATTAGTTTTCGAACCGTTGATCACTACTTGATCAACGTTCATAGTTCGGCGGAAAAAAGTATGTGGAGTTTTTTTTTTTTTAACTAACGCTGCAAAGTTCATTTGTGGCATTAGTTTTCAAACCATTGATCACCATTTGATCAACGGTTGTAGTTTGGCAGAAAAAAGTATGCAGGGTTTTTTTTTTAAACTAACATCGCAAAGTTCTTTGCAGCGTTAGTTTTCGGTCCATTGATCTCAATTAGATTTCATTTGCAGCGTTAATTTTATAGTTGGCAGGGTTTTTGATTTGCCGCAAGTTCGATTTGAGGCGATAGAAAAATATTTTTTTTAAAATAACAGCATCTCTGGACCATTGATAAAAGAGATCAATGGTGCCAGCTTCAGTCAATCGTTGCAGATTCAATACAATTATTGTATCAAAGTACAACTTTACAAAGTTTTCTAACTATATTTCATTCACCACTCATTTGAGAAGAACCCAACTTCACTTCATAGTAGTAGCCATTGTTAATTCTCTCTCGCACAATACCAATTGAAGCTAACGTCGGTATTTCTCTCTCACACAATCCCCCTCTTCTTCTTCTTCTTTATCTTCAAGTAGTAGCCATTGTTTTGCAGGAAGACTGTCTGTCATTATCATCTCTGGATCGGAAAAAGGTGGTGGATTGAGTGATCTGGATTGAAAAAAGCGGCATTGTTTGTTTGAGTGACGAAAAAGGTAGTGAATTAGAAATTTTTAAAGAAGTGTCCGTACTTATAAGGTTAATTTATTTAAAAATTTTATTAGCAATGGTTTTATAATATTTGTAATTAATTATTTTAAGCTATACATATTATGCTATTTTTTGTATATTCAATTTGATAGTTAGAAGTTCTTAGTATATTTACTGTTTGTTTTGTAAATTAAATGTGTAATTTGCAATTTGGAAAATTATTTAATCTGTTCAATTTTTTGATAATGTGGCCTGATAATTTGTATTTTGGAAAATTATTTACTATTTGGTATTTAGATTTAATTTTTTAGTAGTCCTAAGTTAGTATTCAGTAGATTATTAATTTTTTAAAACTAGTGAATACTAATACTAGTAGTAAATAGTGAATAAGAAAACGTAAATTATAAATAGTAAATAATAATTAGTAATTGGTAAATGGTAAATGGTGAATAATAAACAGTAAATGGTGAATGGTAAATAGTAAATATACGGTAAATGGTAAAAGATGAATGGTAAATAGTACTCCTTCCGTCCCATTGTTAATGTCATATTTCCACTTTTTGCTTGTCCCAAAATTTGAGTTACTTTGAAAAAGTCAAACCACTTTTAAAATTACTTTCCAATTATACCCTTCTATTGAAAAGTCAAGATTCTACTGTCAAATTGCACTAAACAATTCTGGTGGGCCCTGCCATAACACATCATTGGGACTTTAACTCCTTGCGTTTTTTTTATTTCCGTTACTTTTCTTGCACTTCAAATCTTTGTTTTTTTCTTCTTTTTCCTTGCTTTTTATTTTTTGTGTTTTTCATTTCCATTTCTTTTCTTGCACTTTAAATCTTTATTTTTTTTCCTTTTTTCTTCTTTTTCCTTGCTTTTCATTTTTTTCTTTTCTTTACTCTTTTCAAGCTACACAAGTGTTTGCAGATGCAATGAAAGTTTTTTTCTTGTCTTTCTATCCTTTTTTAACAAAAGAACAAATTTCTTACAATAATACAAATCAAGTTTTTTTTTGGATAAACAAATAAAGAATGCTAGATGGATTTTCTTACCTTTTTGTTTATCACTATTTAATTTTTTTAATGTAAAGGTGAAAAAAGAAAAGGTAACATTTGTCCTATAACTTGTGTTCTTGCTCTTAAATTTGCCTCTAGTATCAAACAAAGAAATAAATATAGTGACAAAAATTTCAAAGAAAAAAAATAAAATGATCAACTAGTGTATATTATGTTTAAATCCTAAACATCCAAGCAAGGCATTAATTTGAAAGCCCCAAGACTAAAATAACGTTTACTGCTCATTGCTTCCAAGGGTTCATGGTTGTCTATACAAATCAACAAAATACAAAATCTATGCCCCTAAAATAGATTTGAGCGACAACCAAATCTTATAAGCAACCCTCAAAAATAACTTAGTAGCAAAAGTCAAGCCCCCTATATCAATCATAAGTTAGATAGCATTATCACTACCTTTATCATAATTTAGAAGTTAGCAAAGTTTAAATAATATGGAAATTCTAACCAATACCAGTACATTCATGCTTGTAGTTAATGGATGATTTTGTCAATAAGCTCCTTATCAGATCCAATTTGCAAAGGAAGATTGCCATCTTTTATCAACCGTTGCTTCCCAATATGTGGACCTTTGTAATTATTCCCTCCAAAATTCTTCATCACCTCAAGCATACATAGTTGTAAGGTTAAGAACACATTGTTGAGACTTTCATAAGATAATTCATTGAAAGACTTTTCAATAGCAGAAATTAGTTCATCAATAGAGTTAGGTGCTTCTTGATGCTGGAGTGATTGAATGGCTCTAAAATACCCAAGATCAAGAACATTCATATCAGGGCTATTAGGCGGTAGAAATGATAAACGAATATCAAAACCTTCTCTTGTGGCAGCTTCTATGAACTCAACATCCATTGGATCAATATGTGGTTTTGCATTATCTTGTTGGATAAAGATAGGGCTGATAACATCACTTTGTGGCCATTTAGCACGAATTGCAGGCAAAACATTATCAATTAAGCACCTTCTATACACTTCCTCGGTCACTGATAGGATAGGCTTTGTTTCTAGAGTACCAGCAACACGATTTTTGCTATTCCTTTTAGCTGGTTCTTTCAAGGCAAAATGAAATATTCCAATTTTCCCATCAAAGTGCTTGTTTCTAGAACAATCAAAGCGAGGTCGAGCAACTCCTACAAGTCCTCATAGGGTGTTCTTCTTCAGGATGTAGGTAGTATTTCTCAGACTCTTTAGTCATATAGAACCACTTTTCATCGATATGAACCATATTGAACATGTTTTTTGTGAATCTAGTGTCAAGTAGAGCCACTCGAGCTACTACTGGAAGTCCTTTTCTCCCATGAAATGATAAGGAAATCCTGATAGCCCCAGAATGAATATGGGTATATCCTTGTTGTTTCCACTGCAAAGGAAAACTATTAGGGACGTGCAAAGTTATAAATTGTTCCTTTTTTGTGGCAGGAATAGGATGCTGATCAACTTTTGAGGCTTGGATATATTCTTTAACTCCTTTAGGATGATATTTAATTAGAGATTTAATTTGTCGAAAAGGAGAGAAAGATTGTTTACCAAAGGCAGTATAAGGATTAATTACTGGCAAAGAGGTAGGATTAACCACCTCTGGTTCAACAGAAACTTCATACAAATAATCTAATTTATTACTATTAACTTTATTTAATACAAGACCACTAGAAGTAGTAATACTAGAAGTATCAGACATAGTTATTAAACTTAAATCCTTTTAACCTTAAAATCCTGATCTATGATTACACAACTCTTTTTTGCTTTTTCTGTTTCTTCCTTGACACGCTTTTCCATAGAAATCTGGGAAATACGAACATACAAAAGATCAATAGCAACTTGCCTACTAACTATAGCATAAGATATAGGATGCAAATATTCTAAATATTTTTTCTTTTCATCTTCATACATATCTATAAACATAAAACAGTCTTCTTCATTATATTCTTCATATGCACACCAAAGTTCACCTGGGAAATGATGATCACGAATATGTTTATACCAAGTATCATAACTACCATACAAATTTAACCACTGCATATTTT
The DNA here is from genome assembly GCF_036785885.1 of Coffea arabica. NCBI lineage: Eukaryota > Viridiplantae > Streptophyta > Magnoliopsida > Gentianales > Rubiaceae > Coffea > Coffea arabica. The sequence continues at coordinate 21,232,860 of NC_092311.1, read as the reverse complement.
CGTGATATTCATTGATAATATTCATAAAAATAACTTGTGAATAACAAAAAGAGTGAATTGTGAAACTTATTTCCTTCAAACAGGAGGCTCTGATACCAACTATTAGAGTTGCCAGCATCCCTCAAGGTATTCCCAACCAATAGCCATCTCCTCGGCTTTCAACAATCAAGGGACTTTTATGAAGCGACTTTGGATACCCTTCTAGGCATGTATCATTGCTTTGTTTGAAGGAAATAAAAGAAAATTTAAGCTGCCATGAAGGTTTTAGAAAACACTCGGAAAATTTTATTGATTCAAGCTTAGATAAGAGATGCCTCCTCATATGGAATGATGCATCTATTTATAGTACAGAATTACTGACACTTGTATAGTAATATGACCTTTGGGAAAAACTTTTTCCAAAGGGTCACTTGACTCTTGGAAAATAAGACAAGAATAGTAGAATGGCCGACAACTTTTTATTTTATGGCCGACAACTTTATACAGACAACTTTATCTTATGGCTAACAACTTTATACAGACAACTTTATCTTATGGGTCTTCATCAATAAAGCTCATCTTGTGATCTTCTTCTGGAGTGTCTGATGGAGTGGAATCTGGATCTGTGATATTCATTTGTTCAATCCAATCCTCATGGTCTCTTTTATTCTTTTTCTTGTTGAGCTGTCCTTTCCATTCAGGATGTGAGTTGGAAGAAGATAAGGATGGTCCTGCTTTTGTCCTTTGTTGTGAATTTTCTGTATCAAATGGATCTTGAGAATCTTGCATTACAGAAGAATTCATCATATCAGTCCATTGCTTCTTGGCTTTTTGGATTTTTATCCAATATGGATGACTATTTTGAAAATTCCATGATCCATAAGGTCCTGGCCAAATTTTAGGAGGAATGAAGATGTTTGCTTGGATCAAGCCTGTAAGAAGCCTGAATTAATAACCAAAGGAAAATGTCAGGCATGTGTTCCTTACAAAAGAAGAAGGAAATTCAAAAGATTTAAGCGTTTCAGCAAAAGTTACAAAGGATCTCTTAATGATCAAACCTCTTTTGATGACCAAATTCCTATTATTCATATGGCAGAAGAACCAGAGGTGAAAATTTCTTATTGCAAGAATCTCCTTGAAAGTGGAATGATAATGTTGTTCAGAGGTTTTGAACTTTCCACTTAGTACCCTGTTTATCTTCTTCAAGTAGTACAGCTCCCCAATATCTATCACTGGCATCAGTCTGTAAAATCTTTTTCCCTTCAGTTGGAATGTGAAGGGTAGGAAGATTGACCAATTCATGCTTAAGCTTTTGAATTGCCTAGGTCTGAGAAGATCCCCGTAGGGGTGGAGCCTTTTTGAGCATTTTAGTCAATGGACTAATATGCTTTGCAGCCTTGGGAATAAATTCCCGAACATAGTTAAGAATTCCAAGAAATTGTTGTACTTGGGTCTTTGTTAAATTTTCTTCTGGAAAATCTTTAACAGATTGTCCAACATGTTGTTCAGGGGTACAAGTACCATTGGAAATTTTCATTCCAAGAAATGAAATTTCTTGTTTTGCCAAAATCATTTTCTTTTCGGAAATCATAATTCCATACTGCTTAACAATGTTGTGAAAATTATTAAGCAATTGGAAATGTTCTTCAAATGTATTGCTGAAAAGAAGAATGTCATCAATATAAATCAGGGCTGAGTGTAGGATAGGTTGAAAAATCTTGATCATGGCTTTTTGGAAGAGTGAAGGTGCCATTTTTAAACCAAAAGGCATAACCTTCCATTGAAAATGATGATTTGGAATACAAAAGCCAGTTTTGTGTCTATCCTCAGGATGTATTCCCAATTGCCTGAAACCAAATTTTAAATCAAACTTTGAAAACCATTTCGCTTTGAAAATCTGGGCAAAAAGTGTAAATCTATTGGGAATAGGAAATTTGTCATCAAGAAGAAAATTATTAAGAGGCTGGTAATGTGACGCCCCCACTTCTCCCTAAGGCGAACCAAAGGGTATCTGCGGGACGCCTGCCCAACTCTCGCCAGGACTCACGCAAAACATTCAAGCTTATTACTAATCTAAATGTCATAAGTACAATAACATAAATACAATGATGCGGAAGCGTTCAAGTTAACCATGGTTATCCATTATCCAACCCGTACATCGGGCGTTCAAAATACAACTTTAAACCCAAGTTTACCTCATGCCCAAGTACTACATTCCAATTACAAAAGTACAACCCAAAACCAAGAGGCATAGTCAAAATGATGATAGAAACCCTAAACAAAAGTACATCAGGAGGGTTTATCCAATACGTCCCCGGATCCAGTCCTGTTAAGGAAAACAAATCTACAGGGTGAGCAAAACGCTCGTGAGGCCAAGAACACACATGCAAGCACATTGCTCAAATAACAATCTCAATTTACAAGTCAAGCAATCATATTTTAGTAATTAACAATTTACTGGAAATATAACCAGAAACAATTCAAGGATACTGGAGCTCTCAGGAGCTATATTCCACTTGCACATTCAATAACCTCCACGAATTGACACTCCGTCAATCGGGTAGGTTTAGTCCGTAGAACTCCACTTAACCTGTCCCCTTTCACCTTACATACCCCTGTATCGGGTCCGCCTGTCATTTGTTGGTGGCGATACTACTCGAGTATGCCAAGCAAGACCTCTCATTAGGTCAAGCTTATATATATCTCATGGCTCGCCAAGGTTCCCGACCAAGCCCATGCCGGCTCGAGTCCAAGGTCGGCCAATGAGATTTGGGCGTCCCCATGTGCACTTGTGTGTCGAGGAGATTCACTCCAACGACGTATGCAGCTATAGCATACCATTACATTTCATTCATTCATTCAATACATTTCAATCATTCATTCAATGCATTTCAATCATTCATTCAATACATTTCAATCATTAAAATTTCATTTCTAATGAGAACGAGTGTGGTAAAGTACACACTCGACTCCACTTTCAAGATTTCCAATCATTAATAACAATTAAACATGTAACAAGTTTACATACACCTGACACTCACCAAGTATTAGGTGTAAGTAAGGTCAAGGAAAGTTCAAGCGTCCACCGTGGGATCCTCTTGAAGGTCCTCGTGTGCGCCTGAGCAAATAATAGTGAATTATCATTCATATCCCAATTATCGAGGAATAATTCGTTCACTAGTATTAATCTAGGGAATTCCGTGAAAATGAACCTCAATTACTCATAAATCGAGGTTCGAGTGGGGTTTGATAACGTTCAAAAGTATTTAAGTCTTTATCTACGAAATCGGGGATAAAACGTTTAGATAATATCAAAAGAATAAAGAGTTCTTGAAAAACTCTATTTCCTTGAAAGTTGGAAAATTTCAGTTTTGTTATAAATCTTTGAAAAATCGTAACTCACTCGGTATAAGTCAAGAATTGGAAAACTTTATACCGTTGGAAACCTCTTAGAAAGTACTACAAGTTCCTAGAAGACACTTTTCCATGAATCGAAGTGGAAAGTGTTTAAAAATGAGCTTGAAGGTACTGACTCGGTTCACAAGGCAAAATTAAGTTGGATTTTGGCCAACTTTGAAAATTCGGCACGATTCACACGTTGTGAATCGGCCCCTGAAATTTGTAACTCAATTATAGTTGCAAGTGAGGTTTATAGCAGAGCAAGCGGATCAAGAATCGGAGTTTCGAGTACCGAGACATGGTAGCTCGAAGTTGGGGAAAATTCAAGACTGGAGAAGAATTTCCAGATTTGAACTTCCAACACTAAAAGTTTAGTTAGGTATCGAAACGAACTTGGATTGGTACCAAAATTGGCAGTATTTTACTCTTATATGAAGGGTATCTCTCTATCAAGTTTCACAGAAAAATACCTTCGGGAAGGTAGTCAACGAACCAACTAAAGTTTGGAAAAATTCTTAAGGCAATCTGCCTTTAATCCTTTTCTTTCCAAATCCAATCGTTTGGCTAAGAAAATGCTCCAATCATGGTTCATATGTGAAAGGAAAGTCTAAGGAACATTCATGGTACATTTGGTAGGTGTTTAACACCAAGAATTTCATTTAGTAAGACCACAACAAGTCTCATCTCAAATCTGTCCAAAACTAGGTTTTCCCAAAACAGAGCAGTGTTCTTGTTTTGATCACAACTCAGTCGACCTAACTCGGAATTGAGCATAGTTTACGGAGTTGGAAAATACATTCATAGGCCTAAAATTTCACACAAGAAAACGTTCTGAAATTTGGCAAACAACCAGCTCGAAATTGAGCCTCAAGTTTCTGCCTCTACAATTCATTCCAGCAGAACAGAGAAACAGGACAGCTATCTTAAAACGAATGGTTCGGCTCCTACACATGAAATCAGAATATGCATTTTATACCGTTGGAAAGGTATGGATGTCTAGTTTCAAATACCACCAACGCCACTCAATTTCGACGTTGGAGGACAAAGTTATGGTCAAAATTCTACCGCTGGACAGGGTTATCCGAAAACAGTTTTCCAGCTTGACTAGTTCACAAATAAATTCATTTGCCCATCCAAACGTTAATGTTTTCCAATGAAAATTTTTACACATCTAATACAACATATAGAAATCAGGTTCAAGCCATTAGATCATCAAAAATTGGCCTTATCATGGCCGAACAAAGCAGGGGCAGTTTCGGAAATTTTTGTCATGACCTCCACTTTGAGTTTCCAACAATAATACTCCATAAATCTATCATTTTAACCACTAAACTACCATTAAAACCAACATTAAACCTCTTATCAGCAACAACCCAAGAGTGGGAATTCATAGAGCCCACTTTTCAAATTTCCAACAATATCAAGCCATCCATATACATGCAATTGCTTAGAGATGCATTTCTACTACCATAAACCAAGCTTAAGGTGTTGGATGATGTTATACCTCCTTAGTGCTTTAGATCAGAAAGTTTCGGTCCTCAAGAGGCTCCAAGAAATCGTGAAATGCAGCCCTTTAGTTAGCTAGGTCCAACCTCCAAGTAGTTTGCTAGTTGGTCTACAAATTTGGTGAAGATTGGTTGGAGTTTTGTGGTTAATTTGGTGAAGAAATTTTTGAAACAATGGAGTTAGAGAGGGAGAGGGGCTGGCCGGAAATAGGAGAGAGAAGAAAAAGTGAAATTTGATCAAGGTTAGCTTCCAAGAGAAGATTAAAATGAGTGGTGTAAATTCACTCCAAGGTCAACTCTCATTAGGGCTCGTTTGGTGCGTTTAGGGCTCGATTTCTCTCGCGTTTGGTTCACTAGTGCACTAAACCTCTAATGCACTGATGTTCATATAAATATTATTCACTCTTAATTGTCCCGAAATAAGGGTCTAAAGTCCCTCAAATAAAGTCGCACGTGTGAAAATGCGTACCGTCAATTTTAACGCTATAACGCGAAACCTCCGAGAAATTTTTGTAACGATAATACTATTAACTATCACTTAAGTATTTAAATCTAAAATTACCTATTTTAAAACCATTGTACATGTCTCAAATTTTTCCGGGCTAATTGTACTCTTTATTGGCAAAATTTTTCCAAACGCGTTTTCACCTTTTCTCTAAACAAGCTCCTAAGAAAATAATTTTTGAAACGAGACACTTTAAAAATGTAACGAAACCATAATATCATGTACTCAGGTCTAATGAGGCTAGAAAATAATAATCGGAGCAAATATTTGAATCAATAATTAAATGAGCAAAATTTAGGGGTCGAAAAATAATAATTTTAAGAGTCCTCACATCCTCTCCCCCTTAAGAAATTTCGTCCTCGAAATTTACCTTGATTGGCGAACAGGTCTGGATACTTTTCTCGAATTGCTTCTTCGACCTCCCAAGTTGCTTCCTCCAACCCATGGTTCTTCCAAAGGACTTTTACTAATGGTATCTGTTTATTCCTCAATTCCTTCACCTTCCTATCCAGAAGCTTAACCGGTTTTTCCTCATAGGTCAAAGTCTCATCAATCTCAACATTTTCTGGTTGCAAGACGTGAGAAGGGTCCGGATGATACTTCTTGAGCATAGATACATGGAACACATTATGGATTCGAGACAAACTCAGCGGTAATTCCAACTTATAGGCTACACTCTCTACACGTTGGATAACCTTGTAAGGCCCTACAAACCTTGGCTGTAACTTCTTTCCTTTTCCAGACATCAAACTTGCTTTCAAAGGGGTAATCTTAAGAAATACCAAATCTCCAACAGTAAATTCCAAATCTTTTCTTCGATTATCGACATAACTCTTTTGGAGGCTCTGGGCGGTCTGAATTCTTTGGCGTACCAACCTTACTTTCTCACTAGTTTCTTCAATCCAAGATACTGTGGTCGGATCTAAGATTTTCCGTTCACCTATTTCATCCCAACAAATTGGAGACCTACATCTCCGACCATAAAGTGCCTCATACGGGGCCATCTGAATAGAAGCGTGGAAACTATTATTGTAGGCAAACTCAACTAAAGTCAAAAACTTACTCCAACTCTCTCCAAAGTCCAGAACACAAGTCCGTAACATGTCCTCAAGAGTTTGAATTGTCCTCTCCGACTGTCCATCCGTCTGGGGATGATAAGTGGTACTAAAGTTCAATTTAGTCCCTAACACTTCTTGCATCTTTTGCCAGAACCTCGAAACAAATCTTGGATCTCTATCTGATACGATACTGACAGGTATTCCATGCAACCTAATGATCTCATCCAAATACAACCTGGCCAACTTCTCCAATGGGTATTTCATATTAAGCGGCAGAAAATGAGCTGATTTGGTCAATCTATCCACGATTACCCAAATCGCATCATGGCCTCTCTGTGTTCTTGGTAACCCCGGTACAAATCCCATAGTGATATTCTCCCATTTCCACTCAGGTATTTCTAGAGGTTGCAAAAGCCCTGATGGTTTCTTGTGAGGCCCCAGTCCGTTCGTAAGTTGGAATTAGGGTTCTAGGGCTAAGGAGAAAACCCTAATCTTGGTTAAGATTGAAAACCCTAGTTTATGTATGTATTATTATTCGTAGGTTCGAGTTATAATTTATATTCGGTGTTCTAGTGTGTGTTTTGGCATACGTAAGTTTAGGATTTGTTTTAGTTTACAAAGGTTTAGCAAGTTTGATATGGTTAGCAAACTCTAGATTAGCAAACCTCTAGTGTTACAATTTATTAGAAAGCTTAAGTGGGGTTTACAAACCCTAATTTTGCCAAAGTTATAAAAGTTGTTGTTTGATTGTTTTATTATGGAGAAAGTATGTTTAAGTATAGGTGATTAAAATAAGGAAGTGATTAGTGAAGTAATTAAGTGTGATTACATGTTTTAGACTAGAGTAAGTTATCAATTATGGAGTTAATTGAAAGAGTTTAAAATGTTTGAGGGCAAGAGTTGAACAAAAACTAAGTTGAAGGTGGAAGGGCTTGAGAGCAAATTGGGAACTTTTATGTGATTGGTTAGCCTAAAAATATCTTCTATGGTCTTTGACTATTTATTACCTTAAGAATTGTAGGCTAATCACAAGACAAAACAAAACAAAACTTGGAGAGAAAGAGAGAGAGAGAGTGCCGACCAAGGAGGAAAGAAAAGAAAGGAACTTGCCTTCAAAATTCTGCAATTTATAGCTTCCATCTTGCCTTGGAAGCTTGAGGGAACAACTTAGGAACTTGATTGTTGAATTTTGATCATCCACCACACCTATTTGAAGGTAAATCATCTTCTTTGAAAGTTAAAATTTTGGGGTTTCTAATCTTTAAGCTATGAAAGTGATGTATTTTGTTGTGATCATGGATTTGTATGGTGGAATTGATGTTTATATTGAAGTTTCATGGTTTAATTATGATGATGATGTTGCTGAAATTTTGATTAAGCTTATGAAAGAATTAGGGTTTCATGCTAAATAAGTTAATTAGCTTTAATTTTGTGCTATGAAGATTGTAGTGGTTGTGTTTGATGATTGGTTTCTTTGGGTTGATGAGTTGGTGGTACAAAAACTGATTTGGGTTAAGAAACCCTAGGCTTTCTTAGGTTATTTTAGCTTGGCTAATGTTTAGTTAGATAGGGTTTGGTTAGTTGGGTGTTAGATCAAGTTCCTTAGTGCAAATGAAGTTAGGTTAGGGATTATGGTTCGTGTTTGGTAATTTTGTGGTAAAATAAGGAGAGAATTTCGGACCATTAATAGACCTTTTAGAAGCTGGTATATGTGTGTTTCATTGGTAGGAATTTGGTTGGAAACTTGTATAAGAACCATAGAAACGGACCGTGCGGTTGCGGCGCGCAAAAACCGGCAAATCTGGAAAACTTGGGCAGTTCAGCATCCGAACTTTGGCTTCATTTTTCTTGATATTAAGTACGGATTCAGAAGTTCCTCAAAACATGAAAGTTGTAGCTTCATAAGTCCTGAATATGCCTGTAAAATTTCAGGTCAAATTAATTAGTGTATCCTGAGTTATAGATAAAACACTCATGCCTGTTTTGAACATTGGTTTGTGCTGCGTTTTGAAGTCAGCCTCTGACCGTGCATTTTTCCGTTTTGATTCTGTATGATATGGGTATCAACTCCTTCATAATAAATGTATATCTTGGTTTTGGCTTCGAAACGGTATAAAGTGCGTCGAAATCCGAGTTCCGTAGCTCCTGTTATGACCAAAACAAGATCGATCGTCAGAACTGCCTTGAATCTGGACAGTTCTGACGGGTACTTTGACACTCAACTTTTGTTCTGTTCTGAATGGATTCAGGTCTTGGCCAAAACATCAAAGTTTTAGCCTTATGTCTCAGATTTCTAATGCCTTTGGAATTTCCTGATTTGGGTTTGTGAACTGGGAGTTATGGTCCAACAAACATACCCTGTTCGTTACTCTAGAGTGCGAATTCCTGGAACGGTTTTCTGTACTTTCGACCTATTTCCGTTTAGATCCGGATTGAGGTGTCTTCATGAAAACTGTAACCCTTCCTCTTAGCTTCGCAAAGGTACCTCATGTACCTTGATCCGACACTCGTAGCTTCAATTAGGCTCAAAACAGTTTTGACGGCAAGACGATTAGGTTACCATTTCCGTTTCCGTATGCCGTTTCCGCACTCGTATGTGCCGATTTTGCCGTTTTGCTTGTTTTAGGCATATTAGTAGCTGTTTATGATATTATGTGACGCAATCTTCTATTTCAGACGGTGGTGAGCTAGGTGGAGCCGGTGGGGCCTACTAGCTACTCCTCGCGGCACAAATTTCGAACTTTTGTTCTTTTGTTCGTTGGGTAAGTATGCAGGCCGCTCTTATGTGTTAGTTGCTTATGTGTTTCGATATGTATGAAAAGGGTACCTAGGCGAGGGTGTACTTTATCGCACTCGACCTAAACCCTAATTTACGCACATATTTGTACATGGCATATGTATATGAATCATTTTGGAACTAAACCCCTTGAGCTTGTGGCTCGGGGTGACTTTTGAGTAAATTTTGTGAAGTTTGTGAGTTTGGGGCCCGATCTCATGACCTAGATGGACTATTCGAGCCGGTTAGGGCTTGGTCGAAGTCAGTCCAACCTGGTTTGAGGTCACCAAGTTTGTGAATCCGGTTCACCGATTATGTGGACCAAGTTTGTGAACCGAGCTTGTGAACCAAGCTCAATTTCGTTCGCTCGAGCAAGTTTGTGAGGTGTCTGGCCAGAGAGGGTGATAAGGTGTACGGTGGGAGTACAAGTGAAGTTCTACGGACCATTATTTGTGGTCGACGGAGTGTCGGCAGGAGGTCACACATGGCAAACGATCTGGCTTTGGAGCCACCTGTATCCTTATTATGTGATGTTACTTTTCTGCTTTTGCTTTACTCTTACTATGTAACTGTTGTTACGTGAAATTTACGCTTTTGCCCCTGTTTACTTACTAAGCATATAGCTTACCCCTTTCCCTTTTGTTTTCCTTAGCAGGGGCCGACGCGGGGACTTTTGGCACATACACTACTATGGTTAGGTTTGCTTGTAATAGTTGGACAAGTAGGATTTTTGTTTTTGTTGTGGTGGTTTGTATAAGGACCCTCATTAGGGTCTACTCTTTGGTTTTGGTTATCATTATAAGGATGTAATAGTATGAGCAGGTACTTTTGAAGAATGTAATTAGAACACTTTTGGGGATTGTATATATTGTATATAGTGCTCTTTCGATTTATCTAGTTTTATTACTTTAGGTTTTGAGTCCTGGCGCGAGCTAGGCAGGCGGCCCGCCGATACCCTTGGGTTCGCCCTTGGGAGAAGTGGGGTCGTCACATTTCTGATGTTCGGCTTTAACCTGTTGACAAATTAAGCATGTTTGGACAAATTGAGCAATCTCCTTCTTCATATTCCCCCACCAATAAAGACTCTTCAAGTCCTGGTACATTTTATTCCCTCCTGGATGTACTGCAAACTTTGATCGGTGTGCCTCTTCTAAAATTTCGTTTCTAAGCCCTTCATCTTTTGGCACAACTACCCGATTTCGAAATCTCAATACACCATTCGATCCCAAGTTAAAATCCGATTTGTCCCCCTTTTTAACCTTTTCCGACCATTTCTGTACTTCAGTGTCCTTTCCTTGAGATTCCTTGATACGTTCCATCAAAGGAGAATTCAATACAATGTTCCCCAGAATTACTTTCCTCGGTTCCAGTCGAGGATTCCACTGACTAACTTCTTTCAACAATTCGAATTCCTTAATCATCAATCCAGCCATCTGTACTTGACGACTCAAAGCATCAGCCACTACATTAGCTTTCCCTGGATGGTATTTAATCGTACAGTCATAGTCTTCCAAAAATTTCATCCATCTACGTTGCCTCAAATTCAGTTCCTTTTGAGAAAATAAGTACTTAAGACTTTTGTGGTCTGTAAAAACCTCAAATGTCACTCCATACAGGTAATGCCTCCATTTCTTTAAAGCAAAAACCACAGCTGCTAACTCCAAATCATGAGTCGGGTAATTCCCTTCATGTGGTTTCAATTTCCTAGAGGCATATGCTATCACTCTGTCATTTTGCATTAAAACACATCCTGATGTGAACCAGGGCCAGGGCCCAGTCCAAGTTCCATTGGGCCCAGTCACACGTGCACGGGCCAAGCTCTTCAAGGAATCACTCCAAGCCCTTGTTCGAGCTGTCCACGATCAACATGGAGCCTATAGAGATATTGAAGGCTTGGAGAGGGTCAATCAAGCAACTTACACTTTGGTCCAAGCCCAAGAAGACCCCAGTGGGCCTCCTTACGAAGCGGCCGAGTAGGGCCTTAGTCATTGTTTTTATATCCGTAGTTGTGTCTTAGTTTTCATTAATTCCGCTGCCTTGTTAAAAAAAAAAAAATTCTGTTCGCTAGCTTTGGTATTTTGTTGTGCCGTTTCCTTTCGTTTGATGTCTAGAAATTCTGGTCATTGCTTTTATTAATTGAGTCCATCCGTTTGTGTCTTCAAGTCTGTCCGTTGCTGCTTTGTTAGTCAAAAAAAAAACAAAAAAAACAAAATCTATTTGCATCGTTTGTCAAAGAGAAAAAAATTCTGTCCGCTAGTTCTCGTTGTTTGTCGCGTCAATTTCTGGACAGTTGTGTGTTATTGTCGATAGTCCCAATCTGCCCAGATTTTATACTCTAGTGACATCCATTCTGCCCAGCAATTAGCCTTGCCGAATCTGCAAAAAAAAAAAAAAAAAGAAAAAGAAAAGAAGAAGCAAGTTGCGGCTAGGGCTTTGCCTTGTGGCCAAATCTGTCCAAATCTTAGTAGCTTATTCAAGTTGTTTACTTATCTTGTCTAAACTGATTTGGGGTTAAAACTTGTTGGAGTTGAGAATCTTGAAGGAAACTACAACCATCTAGGGTTTCTTGAGTTCTTGGAATTAAATCTTGAAGTTCTTGGGAGTTCTTGGGAAATCTTGGAGTTTTTGGCTGATTAGTTGTAGTACGTAGAGCTGCCCAGAAATCTGGTTTGTGAACCTTTCTTCCGTCCAGGTTTAGTTACAGTTGTTAAGTTAAAAAAAAAAAAAAAACAGAAACGCAAAAGGCAAGAGGGAAACAAGAAGAACATTCGGCCAACAAGAAACCAAGAAGGAAACCGTAACTCTTTATTGTCAAATCTGTCTTGTTATTTCTTGTTTCAAACCAGAATATTACATCAGGAAAAGAAAAGAATTCAAAAGTTTTTGGCCAACCAGAAAATTACATCAAGAAAAGAAAAGGAATTCAAAAGTTTTGGCCAACCTCTTCTTGAAATTCTTGGTTACCTTGAGCCTTGATCACTTGAGCAACCTTTGTTTGAGGTTCTTGATTATCTTGAACTTTAAACACTTGCACTTCCCTTCGCACAAAGAGTTTCTTGTAAGACCTTGCATCCATACGTGGCTTTCTTGGTTGAGGGGTGAATTTCTTGGGAGATTCTTGAGTAGCATCACTCGCATGCCCTTGGGAGTCCATTAGAGCCGAATTTCTGGAATCACAAGAGTTAATTTCTGGAGTCACAAGAACCGAATCTGCCTTGAAGGAGGGAGGGCCGAACTTCTTGTTCTTGGAGTAGAGGGAGAGCCGAATTGTTTGGGTAAATTGCGGCTGTGAAGAGGGAGTCTTATAGGGAGTATAGCCGACTTTGGGAAGGCCTTCAAAGAGGAGGGAATCTGGAAATTTCAGGGTTCCAAATCTGGTTGGTGTTGTGAGCAAAGTGTGCGGCTGCTCAAGGGGGGTTATAAGGGTTCTTTTAGCCGACTTTGGGAAGGGAATAAAGGGAAGATTTCTGGAAAATTGCGGTAAAAAGAGAGAGAGGGAACCGAATCTGTTTGGGGGGGGGATTAGAAGTTGCTTAAAGAAGGACTTCAAGGGGATTACCAACTCTAACTTGTTTTCTAACTTAGTTTAGGAGACTAAGTACCACACTTGGATAACACTTGGACACCTTCCTACACTTTCTCCTCCATTTTAGGATATCCTCCTATATTTTATCATCCTTTTTAGGAAACCACTCCTACATCTTAGGAATTCTTAGAGTTTCCTTTCTTGGCAATATTTCCAAATCTGTCCACCACCTTTAAGCCTTCCAAAACCGTCCTTTCCTTCACCAAAATATCATCCACTTGCATCCTTCACTCTTGTTTACTCTTGTGGGAAAAGTTGGAGACAATTATTGGACTCGAGCAACATTACTCAACTACCTAAACCAACAGGTAAGGTACTTGGTAAGTTTTATAGAGTGACTTGAGCACTATACACGAGCGCGAGAGATACACTCAGGGAGTGAAGTGAGGATTATATTTGCACTTTCTTGCTTGTTACTAACCTTTGCAGGGGCACAAAAGAGACATGGAGCAAGATCAACAACCACCATCAAAAGACTACTCTCTATTGTTCACCGCCATGAGGCATGAGCTCAAACGAATCAGTGAGCAACAAATGGAGACGTTACACACTCGTTTTGAGGAGTTGTCTAGGAGCCTTACGCGAGGCTCTCGTTCTAGGTCCCATAACCGGAGTAACCATGGCACCAAAGAAACGAATGGCGAAGACTACTCCGCTAGTGAGGATGAGGAACGACCCGAGAGGCCTACAAGGGACATGCCCAAAAACGAAATCAAGGGGCTTAAAATTCAAGTTCCCGCATTCAAGGGCAAAAGTGACCCTGAGGCTTACTTGGAGTGGGAAGGCCGTATCGAGATGGTCTTCGACTGCTACGACTATAGCGAGGAGCAAAAAGTGAAGGTTGCCACCGTCGAGTTCACCGACTACGCACTAGTCTGGTGGGACCAAGTGAGGACCACGAGGAGGAGGATGGGAGAACCACGTGTCCGGACTTGGCGAGAACTCAAGGCACTAATGCGCAAGCGATTTGTTCCTAGCTACTACAATCGTGATCTCCACTCTAAGCTTCAAACACTCACGCAAGGCAACATGAGTGTGGAGGATTACCACAAGGAAATCGAGATGGCCATGATGAGGGCCAACATTCAAGAAGACAACGAAGCCACAATGGCTAGGTTTCTTAGGGGTCTCAATCCTGACCTTCAGGATGCCTTGGAGCTTCAACATTATTTGGACATGCACGACCTTCTAGAACTCGCCATTAAGGCCGAACGGGGGAAGAAATTAAGACGGGGAGCCCGTACTTTCCAATCTCCTACCACCACCTCGTGGAAAGGCAACCAACCACGAAGAGTGACCCACGAAGTTGGAAATGCGACAACACCAACCTATTCTAACCGCTTCCAAGGTAATGCTTCTACCCGTAATGCCTATTCTACACCTAACAAGGTTTCTGATGTGTCCAGGTCTACCTCAAAGGCACCGCAAGAGACTCCTAAAGCTAGGAGTAGGGACATCAAGTGTTTTAAGTGCCAAGGGTTTGGGCATATTCAATCTCAATGTCCAAACCAACGGGTAATGCTGATCACTCACACTGGCGAAATCGTGTCGGATGATGACGAATGTGAGGACATGCCCGAACTGGTCGAAGACGACTGCCTAGAAGTAGAGCCAGCTGGGGAGGCATGCTCGCCTACACGTGGCGAAGTAGGTTGCTTGGTAGCACGACGAGTGTTAACCGCCCGCGTCAAAGAGGACGAGCAGCTACAACGCGAAAACCTATTCTACACCCGCTGTAAGGTAGGCGACAAAGTGTGTAGTCTCATCGTCGACGGTGGGAGTTGCACGAACGTGGCCAGCTTGCTCATGGTTGAAAGTCTAGGACTCACCACTACCAGGCATCCACACCCTTACCGCCTCCAATGGCTAAGTGAGGATGGTGAAGTACGAGTCTTCAAGCAAGCACGCATTCCCTTTTCCATTGGTACTTACACTGATGAAATCGTGTGCGACGTGGTGCCAATGCATGCTACACATATCATTTTGGGAAGGCCCTGGCAATTCGACAAACACGTCACATTCGATGGAAGAGCAAATAAGTACACACTTTTGCACGATGGCAAACGTAAGGTCCTTACACCTCTCACACCTGCACAAGTTTATGAGGACCAACTACTTTTGCAAAGGGAGTGTGAACAAGACCGTCAAAAGAGGAAACTCAAGGCGGTCGACCCTGGTGACAGCTCCACGTCTACGACTGAGCCATCAACCAAGGGTCAAGGGAGCACACCTAGGGGCATACGCGACAAAACACCGGCCGCTCCGCCCACTAGGAAGCACAACATGATTATTAAGGCTAAAGATGTTCGAAAAGCGGTGCACTCTAATCAGCCTATACTTCTCATGATTTGCAAGCATGTGCTCTTAGATGTTGCTGAGCTCGACAAGGCTTTGCCCTCGAGCATAGTTGCTCTTTTGCAGGAATTTGAAGATGTTTTTCCTGACGAGGTCCCTGACGGTTTACCACCCATTCGGGGAATTGAACACCAAATCGACCTCATCCCTGGAGCACCATTGCCCAACAAACCTGCTTACCGCATGGGCCCTGAGGAGACCAAGGAGCTTCAAAGGCAAGTTGATGGCCTCTTAGGTAAGGGTTGGGTTAAGGAAAGTCTAAGCCCTTGCGCGGTACCTGTGATACTTGTTCCCAAGAAGGACGGTACTTGGCGCATGTGCACTGACTGTCGGGCTGTGAACGCTATCACTGTCAAATATCGTCATCCCATTCCCAGACTTGATGATATGCTTGATGAGCTCGATGGAGCTATTATTTTCACCAAAATTGACTTGCGGAGTGGTTATCATCAAATTAGGATGAAGGAAGGCGATGAGTGGAAGACAGCCTTCAAAACCAAGCATGGTCTCTATGAGTGGTTGGTCATGCCTTTTGGCTTGACAAATGCCCCTAGCACCTTCATGCGACTCATGAACCATGTGTTGAGACACTTTATTGGTAAATTTGTCATTGTTTACTTTGATGACATCCTGATCTATAGTCGTAGTGAGCATGAGCACTTGGAGCATGTACGATTAGTTCTTGAGACACTTCGACAGGCGCGTCTATACGCTAACCTCAAGAAGTGCACCTTTTTTACTAACGAGCTTGTGTTTTTAGGCTATGTGGTAAGTTCGCAGGGCATCAAGGTAGACAAATCCAAGATTGAGGCCATCGAACAATGGCCAACTCCCACATCCGTTCCTGACGTGCGCAGCTTTCTTGGACTGGCGGGTTTTTATCGGCGATTTGTTAAAAACTTTAGCACTATTGCCGCCCCATTGACCGCCGTGACAAAGAAGGATGACAAGTTCCATTGGGGGGAATCACAAGAACAAGCGTTTCTCGCCCTTAAGGACACACTCACACATGCACCTGTGTTAGCATTACCAAACTTTAATAAGACATTTGAAATTGACTGTGATGCTTCTGGTGTAGGTATTGGAGCAGTCCTCATGCAAGACAAGAGGCCGTGTGCCTTCTTTAGCGAGAAATTGGGAGGAGCTGCACTGAACTACCCCACGTACGACAAGGAGTTGTACGCCTTAGTGAGGGCCTTGGAGACCTGGCAACACTACCTTCGGCCTCGGGAGTTCGTGATCCACACTGATCACGAGTCATTGAAGTACCTCAAAGGCCAACCCAAGCTAAGCAAGCGCCATGCCAAATGGGTAAGCTTCATTGACACCTTCTCCTATGTGATTAAGTACAAGACTGGCAAGACGAATGTGGTCGCTGATGCTTTGTCACGTAGACACTCCTTACTTGTCTGTCTTGATGCCAAGTTACTTGGGTTCGAAATGGTGAAAGACCTCTACACTAATGATCATGACTTTGGTGCTATCTATGCTGTGTGTGTTAAGAATCCACAGGGAAAGTACTTTTTGCATGATGGATTCCTATTCCATGTAGATAAACTATGTGTGCCTAACTCTTCCATTCGTGATCTTTTGATTCGCGAGGCACATAGTGGTGGTCTCATGGGCCACTTTGGCATTGCCAAGACTCTGGCTATGTTACAAGAGCACTTTTACTGGCCCCATATGCGTAGGGATGTTGAACGCATGGTTGGTAGGTGTGCTACTTGTCACAAAGCTAAGTCCAAGACAAACCCACATGGCTTATATACCCCGTTACCTATCCCTCACCATCCCTGGGTTGACTTGTCTATGGACTTCGTACTAGGTTTGCCTCGATCACCAAGGGGTAATGATTCTATATTTGTGGTGGTTGATAGGTTTTCTAAGATGGCTCATTTTATCCCCTGTCACAAAACTGATGATGCATCTCATATTGCTACTCTATTCTTCAAGGAAATTGTCCGTCTGCATGGTATGCCTAGGACCATTGTTAGTGATAGGGATGTGAAATTCCTAAGTTACTTTTGGAAGACTCTGTGGTCTAAACTTGGCACTCGGTTACTATTCTCCACCACCAGTCATCCACAAAGCGATGGACAAACTGAAGTTGTCAATCGCACACTCGGCACACTACTTCGGGCATTGATTAAAAAGAATCTTAAGACTTGGGAAGAGTGTTTGCCTCATGTTGAATTCGCCTACAATCGAGTTGTTCACAGTGCTACACACTACTCACCTTTTGAGATTGTTTATGGCTTTAACCCGCTGACCCCTCTTGATTTAGTACCCTTACCTTCCTCTGAGCACACAAGCTTAGATGGGAAAAAGAAGGCCGATTTTGTACGCAGGTTACATGAAGCCGCTCGAGCAAACATTGAAAGGCGTACTCAGCAATACACCCAGCAGGCTAACAAGCACCGCCGCAAAATGATTTTCGAGCCTGGTGATTGGGTTTGGTTACACTTACGCAAAGAGAGGTTCCCCAAGCAGCGACAAAGCAAATTATCCCCCAGAGGGGATGGACCTTTTCGTGTACTCCAACGGGTTAATGACAACGCATACAAATTGGAGCTACCTGGGGAGTACAATGTTAGCGCGACCTTCAATGTCGCGGACTTGAGCCCGTTTCTTGGTGAGGAGGATCCAGATTTGAGGGCAAATCCTTCTCAAGAGGAGGGGACTGATGTGAACCAGGGCCAGGGCCCAGTCCAAGTTCCATTGGGCCCAGTCACATGTGCACGGGCCAAGCTCTTCAAGGAATCACTCCAAGCCCTTGTTCGAGCTGTCCACGATCAACATGGAGCCTATAGAGATATTGAAGGCTTGGAGAGGGTCAATCAAGCAACTTACACTTTGGTCCAAGCCCAAGAAGACCCCAGTGGGCCTCCTTACGAAGCGGCCGAGTAGGGCCTTAGTCATTGTTTTCAATTTAGTTGGATTCGTTGTTCGTAGAAGGCATGGGCCGGCCCACCTTGATGACAAGGTAGCCGACCTCCCCTTTAGGTTTCTTTAGGGTTTTGTTATTTCATTAAGCCTATAAATAGGCTAGTCTTGTAAGGTTAAAACTTAGTTTTTGATGAATAAAATTCTTAGTGCATTCGTTTTCTTTCAAAGAGAATTCGAGCCTTTTAACTTGCTTGGCAAGGGTTATTGAGCAATCTCGCTCCTGTCCTTGATTGTTCATCCGACCTATTCCCCTGGAGTATTCACCTTCATCGGAGTGTCGTCTACCACCTTCAAATCAAATCATGTTGTCCGTTTGGTTAGAGGTTCCGCACACCAAGCGTAGGACATCCCCGCTAGATCCTTGGGCAAACGTGCTACGTGTCTCGACCGTGGATCGAGGAGCGTATCATATAACGGGCTAACCAATCCATTCCCAAGATTACATCGTATCCCTTAATCGTCAAACCGATCAAATCGGCCCATAATTTTCGTTCCCCTACATAGATTTCACTATTCCTATACTCCAGATTAGCAATTAAGCTTTTGTCTCCAGTAGGTGTTTTAACCTCCATGTCATAGGGTACCTTAATTGGCTTCAAGTCTATTCCATTCATGAAGTTAGGATTTACAAAGGAATGAGTTGCACCCAGATCAATTAAAACCCTAACTAAATGGTGAAAGATTGGGATTGTACCTTCTACCACCTCAGTTGCCTCAAGAACTTGTTGATAATCCAGTGCATAAACCCTGGCCGGTACTTTCGGTCGGCTCCCTCCGGCACTGGTCTGCTTAGAAATTGACTTTTCTGGCCTTTGAGCATTTCCCCCTGTCTTTGGTGATTTTGGACAATTGGCGACTTGATGTTCAGTACTACCACAAAATAAACATTTCCCCGACTTTCTCCAGCAATCGTTCTCAGAATGGTTGGATTTACCGCAGTATCCACATGTAACTTGAGGAGTCACAGCCGATCCAGTATGAAGTGCTCCCCTAACTTGAGTTGTCCCACTACGGCCCCCTCTAGTTAGAGCTCCCCTAGAAGCTCCAACAGACTTCACTCCTTCTACTCCTCTTCCCATCTTGGAAGGTTGTGCACTCTTACTTGCTTGACCAGAGGTATGGCTAGGAAAGTTTCTTTTTCTACTGTGGAAGTCTCTCACTTGCATCCTTGCATTTTCTACCCTCTGAGCTTTCTCTAGTGCCTCCGTGAATGTAGAGATTTGGGCTGCAGCCAAGCCCTCTTGTATCTCCACATTAAGTCCCTGAATAAACCGTCTAATCCTCTTTCGTTCATTGACCACTAGCTCAGGGGCATACTTGGAAAACTTAGTGAATTTTCCCTCGTATTCTGCTACGGTAAGGGTTCCTTGTTTCAACTTAATAAATTCATCCTCCCTCTTCTCTTGGATTAAGGGCGGAAGAAACTTTTCATTAAATTCCCTTGTGAAATTCTCCCAAGTCCAAGGGGTTTGAGCCCTCTCCCATTTTCCTTTTATTAGATCCCACCAAGCATGGGCTACTCCCTCAAATTGGAAAGCAGCGAAGTTCACTCGCCTATCCTCAGTGTAATCTAAAGCAGCGAATATGTTGGTCATCCTTTCTAACCAATTTTCCGCTACCTCAGGATCAGGTTCGCCAAGGAACTTAGGCGGGTTAAACTTTAGGAACCTCTCTAGGGCTCTATCCTCTCCTCTTTCCTGACCCCCAGGCTGGTTGAACGGTCCAGGTCCTTGTCTATCGGCTAAGCGCTCTAGGATATCAATCATCCTGTTAATGGCAGTAGCCACTTGATTACCCTCTATATTTTCCTGGCCCTGGGTCGGTCCAGTTGCCGATCCCTGGTTATTCCCCTGAGGTTGGGCTGGTCTAGTCCCTCGCCCACGGCCTCGACCACGGCCTCGACCCCTTCTTAGTCCTTCCATAACTTAGGCATGCCTAATGCAAGAAATAAATAAATAAATTATGCGGTGCAAAGTAAAGAACAGGAACCGATCAAGAAAATATTGGAATTAACAATAATTTACATTCATTAGCATATCAAGTTCATACAATTAGCATGTCATGGGGTAGTCACAAAAATATAGCACACAGGTGCCACAGAAGACTAAAGTAAGAGCAAGTGCTTCAAAATAAGCCACACAGTCATGCAAAATACAATGGCCTCAGCACTTAGCATCACCCCAGCTAATTCTAGCTATACTAGTCAAAAGAGTCAAAAGAGTGGTCAAACTGCCTTGACCTAATTCACAGTAGGACTATCAGGAGGAACCTCCTCCTCAGGATCCTCCTCCGGATCCTCTTCAGAGTCCTGAGCTCCACCCATCGCCTCGTCCACTAGCCTAGTGGCATTAGCTACAATATCGGAAGCCCGACTACGGACCTCCTCTCTCAGCCTAGTAAGCTGAGCCCTAGTGCTCCGGAGCTCCTCATTAACCACAGCAGATGTGGCCACCTCGCCCTCAATCACCTCCTCAAGCTCGGCGACCCTCTCGCCCTGAGCGCTCACCATCTGTCGAAGCTCGTCCACCTCAGCCTGTAAGTCCAAGTTGGCAGTCACCAACTGACGACGCTCGTCGTCCAAGGCCAGTACAACATGGTTTGGGTAAGCAAAAGTCACCCTACAAGCACACCGGGGGTATCGAGGATCAGGCGAGTAGCGTACACGAGCTTCCCCAACTAAAGCTCGGTAATAGATAGGCCTAGGAGGCACTACATGACCATTCGCATGGCCATCCCTGTTAGCTGCCGGAACTCCATTTCCGTTTTCCATCCCTGCAAAATAATAGCACTTTTCGGGTTAGAAATTTAAATCACTATCAAGTTCGAATGTCGTTTATGCATGCCTAGCCCGATCACTAGTATGTCCCAAATACCCTTTAAAGTATAACTTAATTATCCGGTCTCAGGTCTTAAGGGTAGAGTATCCAATATGTCTCCCATATAGATCTCTAACCTAGCGCTAACCTAGCGCTCTGATACCAACTGTGACGCCCCCACTTCTCCCTAAGGCAAACCAAAGGGTATCTGCGGGACGCCTGCCCAGCTCTCGCCAGGACTCACGCAAAACATTCAAGCTTATTACTAATCTAAATGTCATAAGTACAATAACATAAATACAATGATGCGGAAGCGTTCAAGTTAACCATGGTCATCCATTATCCAACCCGTACATCGGGTGTTCAAAATACAACTTTAAACCCAAGTTTACCTCATGCCCAAGTACTACATTCCAATTACAAAAGTACAACCCAAAACCAAGAGGCATAGTCAAAATGATGATAGAAACCCTAAACAAAAGTACATCAGGAGGGTTTCTCTAATACGTCCCCGGATCCAGTCCTGTTAAGGAAAACAAATCTACAGGGTGAGCAAAATGCTCGTGAGGCCAAGAACACACATGCAAGCACATTGCTCAAATAACAATCTCAATTTACAAGTCAAGCAATCATATTTTAGTAATTAACAATTTACTGGAAATATAACCAGAAACAATTCAAGGATACTGGAGCTCTCAAGAGCTATATTCCACTTGCACATTCAATAACCTCCACGAATTGACACTCCGTCAATCGGGTAGGTTTAGTCCGTAGAACTCCACTTAACCTGTCCCCTTTCACCTTACATACCCCTGTATCGGGCCCGCCTGTCATTTGTTGGTGGCGATAGTACTCGAGTATGCCAAGCAAGACCTCTCATTAGGTCAAGCTTATATATATCTCATGGCTCGCCAAGGTTCCCGACCAAGCCCATGCCGGCTCGAGTCCAAGGTCGGCCAATGAGATTTGGGCGTCCCCATGTGCACTTGTGTGTCGAGGAGATTCACTCCAACGACGTATGCAGCTATAGCATACCATTACATTTCATTCATTCATTCAATACATTTCAATCATTCATTCAATGCATTTCAATCATTCATTCAATACATTTCAATCATTAAAATTTCATTTCTAATGAGAACGAGTGTGGTAAAGTACACACTCGACTCCACTTTCAAGATTTCCAATCATTAATAACAATTAAACATGTAACAAGTTTACATACACCTGACACACACCAAGTATTAGGTGTAAGTAAGGTCAAGGAAAGTTCAAGCGTCCACCGTGGGATCCTCTTGAAGGTCCTCGTGTGCGCCTGAGCAAATAATAGTGAATTATCATTCATATCCCAATTATCGAGGAATAATTCGTTCACTAGTATTAATCTAGGGAATTCCGTGAAAATGAAACTCAATTACTCATAAATCGAGGTTCGAGTGGGGTTTGATAACG
Source organism: Coffea arabica (assembly GCF_036785885.1). NCBI lineage: Eukaryota > Viridiplantae > Streptophyta > Magnoliopsida > Gentianales > Rubiaceae > Coffea > Coffea arabica. Next base: position 21,210,483 of record NC_092311.1, on the reverse strand, counting down.
TTCAAAAGTATTTAAGTCTTTATCTACGAAATCGGGGATAAAACGTTTAGATAATATCAAAAGAATAAAGAGTTCTTGAAAAACTCTATTTCCTTGAAAGTTGGAAAATTTCAGTTTTGTTATAAATCTTTGAAAAATCGTAACTCACTCGGCATAAGTCAAGAATTGGAAAACTTTATACCGTTGGAAACCTCTTAGAAAGTACTACAAGTTCCTAGAAGACACTTTTCCATGAATCGAAGTGGAAAGTGTTTAAAAATGAGCTTGAAGGTACTGACTCGGTTCACAAGGCAGAATTAAGTTGGATTTTGGCCAACTTTGAAAATTCGGCACGATTCACACGTTGTGAATCGGCCCCTGAAATTTGTAACTCAATTATAGTTGCAAGTGAGGTTTATAGCAGAGCAAGCGGATCAAGAATCGGAGTTTCGAGTACCGAGATATGGTAACTCGAAGTTGGGGAAAATTCAAGACTGGAGAAGAATTTCCAGATTTGAACTTCCAACACTAGAAGTTTAGTTAAGTATCGAAACAAACTTGGATTGGTACCAAAATTGGCAGTATTTTACTCTTATATGAAGGGTATATCTCTATCAAGTTTCACAGAAAAATACCTTCGGGAAGGTAGTCAACGAACCAACTAAAGTTTGGAAAAATTCTTAAGGCAATCTGCCTTTAATCCTTTTCTTTCCAAATCCAATCGTTTGGCTAAGAAAATCCTCCAATCATGGTTCATATGTGAAAGGAAAGTCTAAGGAAAATTCATGGTACATTTGGTAGGTGTTTAACACCAAGAATTTCATTTAGTAAGACCACAACAAGTCTCATCTCAAATCTGTCCAAAACTAGGTTTTCCCAAAACAGAGCAGTGTTCTTGTTTTGATCACAACTCAGTCGACCTAACTCGGAATTGAGCATAGTTTATGGAGTTGGAAAATACATTCATAGGGCTAAACTTTCACAGAAGGAAACGTTCTGAAATTTGGCAAACAACCAGCTCGAAATTGAGCCTCAAGTTGCTGCCTCTACAATTCATTCCAGCAGAACAGAGAAACAGGACAGCTATCTTAAAATGAATGGTTCGGCTCCTACACATGGAATAAGAATATGTATTTTATACCGTTGGAAAGGTATGGATGTCTAGTTTCAAATGCCACCAACAGCACTCAATTTTGACGTCGGAGGACAAAGTTATGGTCAAAATGCTACCGCTGGACAGGGTTATCCGAAAACAGTTTTCCAACTTGACTAGTTCACAAATAAATTCATTTGCCCATCCAAACGTTAATGTTTTCCAATGAAAATTTTTACACATCTAATAAAACATATAGACATCAGGTTCAAGCCATTAGATCATCAAAAATTGGCCTTATCATGGCCGAACAAAGCAGGGGCAGTTTCGGAAATTTTTGTCATGACCTTCACTTTGAGTTTCCAACAATAATACTCCATAAATCTATCATTTTAACCACTAAACTACCATTAAAACCAACATTAAACCTCTTATCAGAAACAACCCAAGAGTGGGAATTCATAGAGCCCACTTTTCAAAATTCCAACAATATCAAGCCATCCATATACATGCAATTGCTTAGAGATGCATTTCTACTACCATAAACCAAGCTTAAGGTGTTGGATGATGTTATACCTCCTTAGTGCTTTAGATCAGAAAATTTCGGTCCTCAAGAGGCTCCAAGAAACCGTGAAATGCAGCCCTTTAGTTAGCTAGGTCCAACCTCCAAGTAGTTTGCTAGTTGGTCTGCAAATTTGGTGAAGATTGGTTGGAGTTTTGTGGTTGATTTGGTGAAGAAATTTTTGAAACAATGGAGTTAGAGAGGGAGAGGGGCTGACCGGCAATAGGAGAGAGAAGAAAAAGTGAAATTTGATCAAGGTTAGCTTCCAAGAGAAGATTAAAATGAGTGGTGTAAATTCACTCCAAGGTCAACTCTCATTAGGGCTCGTTTGGTGCGTTTAGGGCTCGATTTCTCTCGCGTTTGGTTCACTAGTGCACTAAACCTCTAATGCACTGATGTTCATATAAATATTATTCACTCTTAATTGTCCCGAAATAAGGGTCTAAAGTCCCTCAAATAAAGTCGCACGTGTGAAAATGCGTACCGTCAATTTTAACGCTATAACGCGAAACCTCCGAGAAATTCTTGTAACGATAATACTATTAACTATTACTTAAGTATTTAAATCTAAAATTACCTATTTTAAAACCGTTGTACATGTCTCAAATTTTTCCGGGCTAATTGTACTCTTTATTGGCAAAATTCTTCCAAACGCGTTTTCACCTTTTCTCTAAACAAGCTCCTAAGAAAATAATTTTTGAAACGAGACACTTTAAAAATATAACGAAACCATAATATCATGTACTCAGGTCTAATGAGGCTAGAAAATAATAATCGGAGCAAATATTTGAATCAATAATTAAATGAGCAAAATTTAGGGGTCGAAAAATAATAATTTTACGAGTCCTCGCAGGTAATTAATTACCAATCTCATCTTACCTCTTATCTACTCAGATCTCTTGTTAACATAGAATGCTTGACATGCCCATTAAGACCGAACCTTAAAAGTTCTTCACATTCTTGTTCTGCAAGCTTAGTATCATCAGGATTCATTCCTGAATGACTAGCTTTAGTAGGATTTATATCCTCATTCTTTTTAAAAGGAAGTCGGATATAAAAATCAGAATTTTCCCATAGAGGGTGATCACATTTTTGAAGAAACTCTTGATGGTTAGAAGCACATGATTCTTTGATCATTTTTGCTTGAAATTCTTTGAGTTGAGCTTCTATCAAAAGAACTTGGTCTTCTTGGATTAAATACAGTTTTGGGATGTCAATATAGGGTTTAAAATATTTCTTTGATTTTATCCCTTTTCCTGTAGCAAGATATTTATCTTCTCGATAAACATCAAATCCAAGTAAAAGATCCTTTGTAACAAAAGTTGCACCAAGAAATTTTGAACTCACATGACAATCTAGAAGGAGTTTGAGTGTTACGGGAATTTTGGTTATAAATTCAGTATAGAAAAGATTCCCATCAGCTCCTCTAAACTCATGAATATATGGAGTCCAATAATGATCTAGTAAAACATCTTTTTTCATTATTGAAAGTGAAGCACCAAAATCAAAAAATGCAATTAGTGGAATAGGTTGAGAATACTTATCCAACAATATATGAACCAAGGCTTGGGATAAGTTTTCTTTTCAATCCCCTCGAAACTGCTTGCCTTTCCTTTTGAAATATCTCCATTTCTTCCTGAAAGGTCTCTTAGGAAATCCTTTGTAACTTTTGCTATCATTCTCATCTAAAACCTTCAAAGGTTAATATCCCTTCTATTACGCTTGCAGATGTTTCTATGGAACTACCCAGTGAAGAAGGCAAACAGTGGGGTCGTTATGATTATAACGATGAAAAAGGATTTCTCCAGGATATTATTGCCCATTTCAATAATAAAGGAGAAGCTATATATCAATTCCAGTGTGACGACCCCATCTCCCTCTAGGGCGTACCCTAGGATTTAGCGAGTCGCCGGCCCATCTCTCGCCAGGTAAAGCTCGAGAAAAATAACTTACAAACGTAGAAAATAAAGAACATAATCCCTTCAGCTTAATATATACAACAGTACTCAGATCCAACTACAAGGTTCTTACATGCCCAAATACATTAACGGGTTTACAATTCAAGTACACACAACCCTGGTTGGGTGTGACAGCCCCACCTCTCCCTAGGGCAAACCCTAGGGTATCAGCGGACTGCCTGCCCAGCTCTCGCCAGGACTCAGTCGTTCAAAGTACTAATATCATCAATGAAACGAATGTAACATTTGACAATGCAGGGGATTGAAACACTAACTCAAACATAATCACTAATTCAACAATTCAGCTTAGTACATATATCATCGCATGCCAACTTACCACGCTTCACTCAAAATTACATAATATAAATCACCCTTAAGAATTTAAGCTTACAAGTCTGCTTAAACGAAAGTTACAACCTCAAAACGCAAGAACGACAAAATAAAGCTAAGAAAGCCCTCGATCAAATCCCTTCCCGATCTGTTAAGGAAAACAAAGGGAATGGGGTGAGCTAAAGCCCAGTGAGGTTCCAGGTAAACAAGTAAACACATAGCCACATAAAATCACAAAATAGCCAACTAAACACTGTACAGTAAAATAACAGTTTAATCACAGTTCAATTCAAGGATACGGGTGGCTTTCAAAAGCCAAAGGTCCACTTGAGCTTGATCATAATTGCCTCCTGTTGACACTCCGTCAACACTTGTAACAGTATATAGGTCCGTAGAAGACCACTTTCACCAGTCTCCGTCCACCAAACAACCCCTCACCGGGCCCGCACTCCATAAACAGTAGTTTGGTAAAACTCGAGTATACCAGGAATTCGAGTTTCCAATGCTCAAGGATTCCAATGAAACAATATCAAGCCGAGGATTTTATCACTGGTGGTGCTGGACAACACAACAAGCAAGCACAACAGCTATGCTTCACCAGGGACCTCCAAGCAGTATTCAATTTCCAGTGAACAGTAAACAGTCCTCAAGGTTTATCGGCCTTCTTCACCAAACCCTTGCTGGCTCGATACAACCAACTCACCTATGAGGTTGGGTACCCAAACAGTAACAGTAGTTGTTGGAATGTCATCCACGCAACTTAAGCACAGTCATGTATAGCAATATCTCATTTCATGTTAATTCATTCAGTAAGTAGAGCCTCAGTGAAAAGAAAAAATAAGGAAGGTCGAGTGCGATAAAGTACACACTCGCCTCAATTTTAATTAAAACAGTGTTTGGCTCAAACAATAACAATTCAATACTTTCAAGTACACGAATATTTCACATAACAAGTAACAAGTAGTGGAACACTCACCTGTCAAGCAAAAGTAATAATCGACGTCAAACGTCTCAGTTACGATCACCGTCGTTGCCCAAACCTAGGTCAACGAGTGAAAACATTAATAATTGGATTCGTTCCCTACTAAAGTATAGGTTCATTAAGAGGCCAAGTGAGTAGCTTAAGCTACTTAATCCGGCATGCAAATAGGGTCTAAACCACGGTGAAAGTTCATGGAAAACAAGTCTAGTATGTACATGAAAGTTTGGCAAAAGAAAAGTTTCACTACAGCTCAAAGGCTTCATTACGGGTTAAACTGTCTCGCCCGGCCAGCCTCGGGAAAACTGTCATTGCTCATTGTGGGAAAGTCAGAATTAGGTTCCGTTAGTTGCATTGGAAACTAGGTTCATAAGGCTAAATTTGTCTAGAAGAAACCATTTCAAAAATCCCAACATAAGTGGCTCAAAATTAAGAAACCAAATGAACTTTCTGGACTGTCTCGGATGAACAGTACTTCCCGGACAGCCAACTTTCCAGACTCGCCACGGATCGCTCGGGATGAACCAGATAATGAAATTTGTACCGTTTTAAAGCTCTAAGAGTCTAATTTCAATTGCCACAAATGGCACTCAATTCCGATCAGTGAGTAACACGTTATGACCTTAACAAGATTGCTGGACAGAAAATTTCTGGACCTAGTCCAGTTTTCCCCCTTTGTTTATAACTCAAAATTTATTCAACCAAATTGGCTAATTTTTTTGTAGACAACCTCCACACACATAACCCAACATATAATACTCACATTTGTAGCCAAAATGTGCATGAAAATATCAAGGAAAAACCAGGCAGCAAGCTTAAAAAGTTTCGGTCAGCACACTTTAAAAATTTCTAACTTCTACTCTTCTTGTTATTTTCATTCCTTGCACATAACAAGTATTAGATCCAACTAAATAGGGGTTTAAAACATATCAATACTTCATAAACACACATGAATAAGGGTTATACATTTCATCAAATACTTGGTATGCATATTAGTAAACCTAACCATTACTTGATTAACTCAAGAAACTAACCCCAAATTCAACCATAACAAGTTGTTTTCACCATTTCAACCTCAAGTAAATGATATAACATCATAAACCCAAATTTTAAAGATTACATACCTTACTTACAAGTTGCTTTGGTCACCAAACAAACCACCACAATAGAAGCTTTAGGCTTGAAACAACCTCAAAGATTGAAGGAAATTTTCTCACAAACTCTAGATCTTTCTCTTTTGGTTTTTGTTCAAGATCAAACTAAGGTTGTCATAGCAAGAAGATGGAGTTTTCTTCCTTCCCTTGGAAGCCCTTAAGGTGGACGAAATTTTGGAGGAAATGAAGCAAAGCTGGTTTAAAATTCCTCTAATCCTTTGGTCAAACAAGATACATGGCTAGGGTTTTGCCACATGGCTCCATTATTGTCCTAACCTTTCTTAATCTTTGACTAATGCCATTCTTACCTTTCCAAATGCACCAATAATTATTCAACACCTCTAATCTCTCACATAAAGTCTCTACCACTAATAAAAGAACACTTGGACAATTACAAGTGGTGAATTATTTACAACCTAGCTCAAGGAAATATTTTAGTTCAAGTAAAATGAATTGAAATGAAATGCATGGAAATTATTATAACACATAGAAAATAATTTGTAAGGGCATATATTAAATGGTCTAGATCTTATAATAAGGCATGTAAGTAAGAAAATTGTGTTTTAAAGTGAGGGTCAATACAAGGGATTTGTTGTAACACATTGTGAAATATAATGCTAGGGCATATAAGAGGTGGTTTAAATCTTGGTGCAAGGCATGTAGTTTGGGGAAATTGTATTTTAAAAATGAGGGTTCTCACACTCTCTCCCCCTTAAAGAATTTCGCCCTCGAAATTCTCAGCTTGATTACTGAGTAGTTCAAAATATTTTCGATGAATATCCTTTTTAACTCTCTCGAGTCCTGTGAGCGCATGCTTTAGTAAGACCAGCAATACAAAGCCATATTATGTAGGAATTGAAGCTACAAATCTTTATTTAGAACATGTATCAATTTACAAGTTTCATAGTTGTATAACCTATCGAAATATAATACTAGCTTGTTCCCATCGAAGAATAATCCTTGTGTCCTTACTAATCAATGTTGCAAAAGTCATTTAGAGCAGAAAAGTATCACTTATAGCCAAACGTTTAGAGAAAGTAGAAAAGACGTTCAAAATGTAAAGTTATAAACTGTCCGACCTAAGGTGGTTTGAAGAACTCATTTTCCTTTCATTTAAGTCTCGTTTTCACTCATAAACCAACCTCAAAATAGTTTACCAACTCCAATCTTAAAGTTGGGAATGTAAGTAGGAATAATCCTAGGAAAAATAGAAATTTTTTTTTTTTTTTTTGCGTGATCTCATTTGAAAATCTTATCTCGAGCTTCTTATGTCCAAAACTTAAAAACTTTATACCGTCGGAATATGGATTCAAATTGTTACAACTTTCTAGAAGGTACCATTGTAAGATCCAATCCACGAGTCGGTCAAATTCCAACCTAAAGTTGCTGCTTCACCCAGTAACAGACAGAACAGGTATACAGTTTCAGTCAACTTTGAAAAATCATAGATATTCATGGAAATTGAGAACAATACTGATACTCTGAACCTAGTTTCAAACATAATAAATGAAACTCAATTTTGACTTTTCTACATCAAGATATAACAAATTCTGTAAAACCTTCCAAGGTTCCCTGCGGAAAAATTTTCAGCGGCACATCCTTTGTGTTTACTAACTTTTCCTAGCCCATTCAAGGCTTCATTCTTCCCATGAAATAGATTCAACTCAAGCATATAACTATCAAGCCCACAACTCACTACATCAAGCATATAACCGTCTCTACTCAAGTTTAGCAAAATGAAACCCGAAGCTGAAATTCTTAATCACAAGCTAGAATTTTCTTTAGGCAAGTCATAACAAAGCTATCAGACCATGGTCAATACTTAAGCATGACGTGTGGTAGAAAATTCACCATAAAACTATAAATTACCATAACACTAGTTCAACCCATGGAATTTTCCATAAAGCTGCCAAAAGTACTACCTTAATCCACTAGTTTACCTATATTGGTAGTAGAGGAAAATTGCTAGCCAAAGTTACCTTGTAACCTCAAGAAAGATGGAAATCCAGGGCTTCTTCCTCAAAAATCGCTCCACCAATACCTTGAAATCTTTCTTAGTTAACATTTCCATGGAGTAACTTCAGATTCAAGTACAAAATTGAGGTTGGAGTTGGAGGTCTCTCTTTGGTTTCTCTTCTCTCTTGGTTCGGCCAAGTAAGAGGGAAGATGAAGACAATTCGGTCAAATTGTTGATTTAGTCAAGGTGAAAAATGTGACGCAAACCTTAATCTCGATAGAAAGAAGAGTTACAACATGGTTACTATTCTTGGTAGCTCTTTAACCCATACACTGTACATTAAATCATTTCTTCCCTTCGAGCGACAAACGATAAATTTTTAACTCAAAGACCAAAGTAGGGCAATAAACTCAGGGATAAGGATCCAATATTGCACCACCACCAATATTTCATAGCACTTATTAAAACAGCAGGTACCAAGTCCACTGTTCCTAAGGGAATACATCTTGCTATATAAAAATGTCACTATGCATAGTCCAATGATTATAACTTATCCAGGCAAAAACCTTATTAATGGCTATTCAACTAGGCAAATGTACTGGTACAAACTTATTCTGTACCTCTTCTGGAACCCCTTCATATTTCCTTTCAATCGTATGTTCTGATGCAATAGTTTAATGTTCTCTAGGTATTTTGGTTCCCATCATCTTTCCCAGTACTCAGTTCATCTCTTTTGGAACTATATTTCTTTTTGAATAACCTCTATTTTCTTATGCAGATCAGTCACATTTGTCATCTCACTAATTCACTTATCTCGATAGTAGCTTGCCAGTAAATCAAAGGAGCAAAGTAAGTAACTAATTACAATTGGAAACTCTAGTCATATAACTTTTAAATTCATTCTCCTCCGATCCTACCACAAGGAATTAAACGTAGCTATCCTCAAGTGAGATAGACAAGATAATAGAATACAGGTAGGCTAATAGCTCAGAATACAATGCCACTCATTCTTATTCGGGAATTTCAATTCGAGAGTATCCTTATCATTTATGCACATAGCAACCCTAAAGCGTACTTTATGTGTCGGAACTTCTACATCCTATCTCAAGCTCTTGCATACAGGTATAGAATCCAATTCTTTTCTCAAATTCCCATGCATAATTCCAAAACTCACGATCTTGCCATGATCATAATCGAGTCAAGTCCATACTTAGACATTAGTGGATAGGTGTCAAGGAAGCATAGGAAAGAATGTCACAAGAGGAGTAGAAATATCCATATAGTTGTAATCAAACCGCCCCACATTCGAAATAAACACTTATCATGTCTTCACAGTCATGGTTGAAGGAAACAGATCTTTAGTGCAAATTTCTCGACGTACAGTACAATCTAGCCACCATCTATAGAAACCCTGTCAGACTATTTTGAGATTAGTCCATGATAGCTTCCGAGATTCATTCCCTCAATCAGTCCAATAACTAGGTCAAAATTAGGATCTTTCGCCCCTTGACTTTTGCCATTAAAACTTGTCTCAAGTGCAATCAAGATACAGACCCTTATTCTAGGGCTCTCCACTTTTTGGTACTCAAGTACAAGAATCCAGAATAAGGTAATTCACAACTCGAACCGGCCGGTCCTAAGAGTAAATCACCCATATTACAGATTCCTACCCGACGTACATATCTATTCCTCCCAAGTATCCTGATAAAGGGTTTACGCTTATAACAGTCATGATTCATAGCTTACGCCCAAAAAGAGCACCTAGTCCTTTCCACTGACTCACATAATCGGAACAATAACACCACTTGGCCACTTGGCCACAAGCTCACTTCGCGCAGAGACCACGTGAAGCAGTAAAATATCTTCCATTCTTTCAAACCAGTTCTCGGCAATTTCGGGATCTAGTTCTCCAAGAAATTTAGGAGGTGTGAACTTTTAGAACTGATTCAGGACTCTATCTTCACTTACTTCAAGGTTCCTTTACTAGTTACCCGGTGTTTGACCTTGTTGGTCAATCGAATGGCCAGTAAACAGTAGATCAGTCATACGATTGATAGCTGTAACTACCTGGTCCCCTACTCCACCTCCGGGTCCCTGGTTCTAATTGACTACAAACCTTTATTCCTCTTCTTGGTCCTGGACCTATTCTCCTTTATTACTCACTGGTCTAGGGTCCAAGTATTTTAACCAATGGGTAAGTACGTGTTGGTACATGATAGATGCTTATTCCTTTTCAAAAGTCAAATAAAATGAAATCGGAGTCACAATAAGCGAGTGAAAATATAAAGCAAGTAAATGCCAATGTCGTAATAAAGTCGAGGTCAAAGTCACCGTAACAGTCACAGTCCAATTCACAGTCACAGTCAAAGTCAAAGTATTATACATTCCAAGGCTCATAGTAGTTGTTTGTAAGATAACTAGACCAAAAGTATCAGGTATGAGACTCACAGATACAAATACAGTCATACAGTCATATCAAGCAAAAATCCAGTGCAAGTAGTCAAAAGAAAATTGTACAACCACCGAGTCACCACATCCCTTATCCTTTCTATGTATAGTAGTCAAAATCATCCAAAGTAGTAGCCTAGAGGTGTAGGCTTAGTTTGATGCGGGACTAGCTGACCCTCCTCCGGTCTGGGCAAGGTCAACACTTGCCTCGTCTCCAATGTTAGAGACTTCACCACTTAAGTCTACTGAAGTCCCCAAACAGGTCATCACAAACATTCAGGATTGACTCGGCTCTATTCCTCACTTTTATTGCCCCCTAAACGCATTCCTGAGCTTCTCCAAGTTACATACAAAGATTTACCAATCCTTTGATGGCCTTCAACCATATCATACCCATGCTCCTTAATTCGATCGGCTTGCATTTTAGTAGTTTCCTTTAGTTGATTGACTTCAGCTTTAAACCTAGCATTGTCCCGGGCAAGCAACTTTCGCTCCTTCACAACGGCCAACACTACTCCATTAGAATAGGTAAAATTTGCAGACACTCACACCACTTGTAGTGATTAGATAAGCCCCAATAGGCTCTAGGCCTCCGGGTCTGATTTGATACTTAATCATCGGTAAGTCCCCACGGGATGGCTCGCCAACCGGTCTATTACTAGGGCCGCCAGATTCATCCAGCCTACAGAAAGTGTAGATAAACTTAAGTACTCTTAAGGGAAAATAATCAAATATAATCCTCAAGTCAAAAATTCCTAACTCGCCCAAACCAATTCAAACCTAGGCTCAAATTTTTTTTTTCCTTCCAGTGATCACATAACTTTCAAACCAATCCCACAGTCCAGCATCCTAAGCTTTTATGTCTAGGATACTCTACAAAGATCTGAAAACTAAGCTTTGATACCAACTGTGACAGCCTCACCTCTCCCTAGGGCAAACCCTAGGGTATCAGCGGACTGCCTGCCCAGCTCTCGCCAGGACTCAGTCGTTCAAAGTACTAATATCATCAATGAAACGAATATAACATTTGACAATGCAGGGGATTGAAACACTAACTCAAACATAATCACTAATTCAACAATTCAGCTTAGTACATATATCATCGCATGCCAACTTACCACGCTTCACTCAAAATTACATAATATAAATCACCCTTAAGAATTTAAGCTTACAAGTCTGCTTAAACGAAAGTTACAACCTCAAAACGCAAGAACGGCAAAATAAAGCTAAGAAAGCCCTCGATCAAATCCCTTCCCGATCTGTTAAGAAAAACAAAGGGAATGGGGTGAGCTAAAGCCCAGTGAGGTTCCGGGTAAACAAGTAAACACATGCCACATAAAATCACAAAATAGCCAACTAAACACCGTACAGTAAAATAACAGTTTAATCACAGTTCAATTCAAGGATACGGGTGGCTTTCAAAAGCCAAAGGTCCACTTGAGCTTGATCATAATTGCCTCCTGTTGACACTCCGTCAACACTTGTAACAGTATATAGGTCCGTAGAAGACCACTTTCACCAGTCTCCGTCCACCAAACAACCCCCCACCGGGCCCGCACTCCATAAACAGTAGTTTGGTAATACTCGAGTATACCAGGAATCCGAGTTTCCAATGCTCAAGGATTCCAATGAAACAGTATCAAGCCGAGGATTTTATCACTGGTGGTGCTGGACAACACAACAAGCAAGCACAACGGCTATGCTTCACCAGGGACCTCCAAGCAGGATTCAATTTCCAGTGAACAGTAAACAGTCCTCAAGGTTTATCGGCCTTCTCGACCAAGCCCTTGCTGGCTCGATACAACCGAATCACCTATGAGGTTGGGTAACCAAACAGTAACAGTAGTTGTTCGAATGTCATCCACGCAACTTAAGTACAGTCATGTATAGCAATATCTCATTTCATGTTAATTCATTCAGTAAGTAGAGCCTCAGTGAAAAGAAAAAATAAGGAAAGTCGAGTGCGATAAAGTACACACTCGCCTCAATTTTAATTAAAACAGTGTTTAGCTCAAACAATAACAATTCAGTACTTTCAAGTACACGAATATTTCACATAACAAGTAGCAGGTAGTGGAACACTCACCTGTCAAACAAAAGTAATAATCGACATCAAACGTCTCAGTTACGATCACCGTCGTTGCCCAAACCTAGGTCAACGAGTGAAAACATTAATAATTGGATTCGTTCCCTACTAAAGTATAGGTTCATTAAGAGGCCAAGTGAGTAGCTTAAGCTACTTAATCCGGAATGCAAATAGGGTCTAAACCACGGTGAAAGTTCATGGAAAACAAGTCTAGTATGTACATGAAAGTTTGGCAAAAGAAAAGTTTCACTACAGCTCAAAGGCTTCATTACGGGTTAAACTGTCTCGCCCGGCCAGCCCCGGGAAAACGGTCATTGCTCATTGTGGGAAAGTCAGAATTAGGTTCCGTCAGTGGCATTGGAAACTAGGTTCATAAGGCTAAATTTGTCTAGAAGAAACCATTTCCAAAATCCCAACATAAGTGGCTCAAAATTAAGAAACCAAATGAACTTTCTGGACTGTCTCGGATGAACAGTACTTCCCGGACAGCCAACTTTCCAGACTCGCTACGGATCGCTCGGGATGAACCAGAAAATGAGATTTGTACCGTTTTAAAGCTCTAAGAGTCTAATTTCAATTGCCACAAATGGCACTCAATTCCGATCAGTGAGTAACACGTTATGACCTTAACAAGATTGCTGGACAGAAAATTTCTGGACCTAGTCCAGTTTTCCCCCTTTGTTTATAACTCAAAATTTATTCAACCAAATTGGCTAATTTTTTTGTAGACAACCTCCACACACATAACCCAACATATAATACTCACATTTGTAGCCAAAATGTGCATGAAAATATCAAGGAAAAACCAGGCAGCAAGCTTAAAAAGTTTCGGTCAGCACACTTTAAAAATTTCTAACTTCTACTCTTCTTGTTATTTTCATTCCTTGCACATAACAAGTATTAGATCCAACTAAATAGGGGTTTAAAACATATCAATACTTCATAAACACACATGAATAAGGGTTATACATTTCATCAAATACTTGGTATGCATATTAGTAAACCTAACCATTACTTGATTAACTCAAGAAACTAACCCCAAATTCAACCATAACAAGTTGTTTTCACCATTTCAACCTCAAGTAAATGATATAACATCATAAACCCAAATTTTAAAGATTACATACCTTACTTACAAGTTGCTTTGGTCACCAAACAAACCACCACAATAGAAGCTTTAGGCTTGAAACAACCTCAAAGATTGAAGGAAATTTTCTCACAAACTCTAGATCTTTCTCTTTTGGTTTTTGTTCAAGATCAAACTAAGGTTGTCATAGCAAGAAGATGGAGTTTTCTTCCTTCCCTTGGAAGCCCTTAAGGTGGACGAAATTTTGGAGGAAATGAAGCAAAGCTGGTTTAAAATTCCTCTAATCCTTTGGTCAAACAAGATACATGGCTAGGGTTTTGCCACATGGCTCCATTATTGTCCTAACCTTTCTTAATCTTTGACTAATGCCATTCTTACCTTTCCAAATGCACCAATAATTATTCAACACCTCTAATCTCTCACATAAAGTCTCTACCACTAATAAAAGAACACTTGGACAATTACAAGTGGTGAATTATTTACAACCTAGCTCAAGGAAATATTTTAGTTCAAGTAAAATGAATTGAAATGAAATGCATGGAAATTATTATAACACATAGAAAATAATTTGTAAGGGCATATATTAAATGGTCTGGATCTTATAATAAGGCATGTAAGTAAGAAAATTATGTTTTAAAGTGAGGGTCAATACAAGGGATTTGTTGTAACACATTGTGAAATATAATGCTAGGGCATATAAGAGGTGGTTTAAATCTTGGTGCAAGGCATGTAGTTTGGGGAAATTGTATTTTAAAAATGAGGGTTCTCACATTGGGTGCTAGCGTGAGTACAATTTCAAAATTCAAAATAACTAGACTACGCTAGTCTGTACACGTCTCACGCTTCGCTCGTATCCCTGTAAGGAAAACAAAACTAATGGAGTGAGATAAAGCTCAGTGATATTCCAAATATCAAATTGTCCACCAAATAAAGTAAAAGTAGCATAATAGTGAAATAGCGAGCAAAACAAGTCAAGAAGTGAGTAACAGCACTTCATATAGCCAAACAATAAATATTTCGCATTTCACATATAAGGATACAGTTGCTCATATATCGGCTCCACCATAGCTTGATCGATTGGTAGTTGACACTCCGTCAACTTTCAAGTAAAAAACCAGTCCAGTAGAGCACCACTTAACTCCAATCTCCATCCACCGACCAAAGCCCTTACCGGTTCCGAACTCCACAAAAAACACTGGTGGTAATACTCGAGTATACCGATTAGTCGAGGAGATAACACTCCACTCGACATCAGTAACTACCCAGAGTTCATTATCTAATCGACCAGGCCCTTGCCGGCTCGACTCGATTAACTAGCCCCAGGGTTTCTGGAATTCCAGGCAAGATACAATTCATATGCATATATAGCAAGTCAATTGCAATCGATGAACAAGAACAAATCACATTAAGGCAAGTGCGATAAAGTACACTCTTGTCCTATCAATTCACTTATATATCATGTAATTACATTGGTCAAGTATTAAACATAAATGTCAAGTTCAATCAGATATTTGGAAGCACTCACCAAAATGTAGTGCCTCTAGTGATCACGTCTGGGTTGTACTCCGAGTTTGGAGTCCAAATCTGCGATAAAATTTTGTTTAAGAACTTGGAAAAGCGACTAAGGTTCGAAACTTACATGTTTCGTTCAATAAGAATCAACTAAGTGAAATTTCTTTGGAGAATATTCGTGAAACACTTGCTCGCTTTTCAAACTGGGAAATTCTGTAGCAATTATACTTGAAAATATCATTTGAGTCAAAAGAATGAGGAAGACATATTTTTAGTAGTCGTTATTTCATTTCCCAAGGGTACAAGTTTGGCCAAGTTCTAACTTATATATCTCGATAAAAGAAGATGCAAATATCCTAGATGGTTCACGTGGTATTCGCTCTCAAGCCTTACTCGAGTCGCAAGCATATCTACCTAGCCCTCGAGCGTAAATTTGGGCAGCACGCCCTTTGTATTTACCTATTTTCCAGCCATATATGGCTTCATTCTTTTCCTCAATCACACACAAAATAATCTCATTTCAATAGCCATTCAATAGGCTCAATGTCGTACAAGTACAAAATCAAGCTAGGAAAATGTCCGGAAATTAAATTTAAGTCAGAAACAAAAGACAGATTTGACGTCGCTTAGCGGAACGGACACAACCGAAGATACACTTATCAGATTGGGGTACAATTTATACCGTTTCGAAGCTAAGACAAAAGCCTACAACTTTGATGAAGACCATTTAGTCCAGTTCATAGTGTATCAAGGTCAACATTTCAAATTACAGAACCAGAATCTCACATTCAGCTAGTTAACCGTACTATGCGTAAACGACAATAACTCAGGCTACCGAAGTCCAATTAAGGAGTTTTCAGGGCCTTTGGAAAGCTAAGACATACCACTATAACTTCTATGTTTTGTCCAAAAGCTAATTCAGTACGGACCAGGGTGAACAGACGCGGTCAAATTGGTGACATGTCAAAACTGGCCACAAAGCTCTACCTATGGCAGTCACGGGTATTTTTGTCTTTTCACATGCTACGGTACTCAGATTGAGATGAAATTTTACAGGAAACTATAAAATATCATTTTCTACAACTTTCATGTTTTGTACTAAGCCTAATTCAGCCTCCCTTATGGTCAAACAGAACCGGCCAGAACAGGGCAGTGAAGAGTTTCATTTCTGGAATTTAAGGAGTTCAAGGTATAACTTCACCTTTCTAGCTTAAATCACTACTACAACCTCCTATACAAGATTATATGCACCATATACCATCCAAATACAAGAATTATAAGTGAACCATTCAAAACCCTAACTTAAAATTCATCACCTCAATCATCAAAATCACTTGAATTAGGCATCACAAGCAAGATTACAAGTTACTACTCAACTTAAACATGATTAAGGGAAATAAATGTGATGGGCAACCAATATACCTCTCAAAGATGCTTGGAAGAGTTATCCACCACCTCTCCTTGTAAACCTTTTGCACACCAAGCTTTCCAAGTGCTCAAAGAAAGATTTAATCGGTTTAGAATCTTGTTTTTCACTCACAAACACTAAGCTACAAGATGATAATGGAGTTTCCTTTCCTTGTATTTTCTCTCTCAAGGTTTCGGCCACAAGTTGAAAAAATGAAGACGAATGAAGCTCCAAGATGGTTTTAAGGCTTAGTCATAGTTTGGGTCAAAGGTTCTTGGATGGTCTCCACTTGTCCACACAAGATTACATCTCAATTTTTTTTCTTTCCCTTGGGTTTTTAAGGTCAAATATTTCGGCCCCCTTGATCAGCTTTAGAGCTGATATTTAAGCTCCAATAACAATGAGATTAACTTGATAAAAATGGTGGTCAAATGGTGGGTTCAATCGGTAGCCAATCGATAGCGAACGATACCCGTCGGTTCGAGCTGATTTTCCTTAAATCGCGTATACTAGGGTTTTAACTTATAATTCACTAACTTATTATTATTACTTCTAATCACACACTTAATATCATCTAAAAATCACTCTTAATCACCAAATTTGATCCACCTTCCGTACCGGATAGTCACACTACGGATAGGCGTAAAAACCCTAATTTTCGATAACTTGAAAACGAAAGGGAAAACCCTTAATTTCATGTTCATTTGCACTTATTGTGGGGTGATTGGGTGGTAGGGCTATTATAAAGTAATAATTTCTAAATAAAAGAGAATTTTTAATAAAAATATAAGGAATTTGCAAGTCCTCACACTCTTTCTCCCTTAAGAGAATTTCGACCTCGAAATTCATACCTTTTGTCGTAAACAACTCGGGATACTTTTCTTGCATGTCTTTCTCCAGCTCCTAGGTTGCTTCCTCCTCCTCATGATGTCTCCATAGAATCTTAACCAGTGGAATCTGCTTGTTTCTCAAGTCCTTTACCTTCCTATCCAGTATTCGAATGGGTCGTTCCTCTTAGGTTAAAGACTCGTCGAGTTCAATATCTTCTGGTGGCAAAATGTGAGTTGGATCCGGATGGTATTTCTTAAGCAAAGAAACATGAAAAACATCGTGGATCTGAGACAAGCTAGCTGGTAGCTCTAGTCGATAAGCCACCTTCCCTATCCGCTGGAGTATATTAAAAGGTCCTATATATCTCGGTTGCAACTTTTTTCCTTTTCCTGCCTTAATCTTTCCTTTCATGGGAGTAATCTGAAGAAACACTTTATCTCCTATCTCAAACTCCAAATCCTTCCTCCGATGATCGGCATAACTCTTTTGTCAGCTTTAGGCTGTTTGAAGCCTCTGACGAATCACCTTTAACTTTTCATAGGCTTCCTCAACCCATGGTATTGTAGCCGGATCAATATTCTTCCTCTCTCCTACTTCATCCCAATGGATTGTCCATCGACACTTTCGTCCATACAATGCTTTATATGGGGCCATTTGAATAGAAGAGTGATAGCTATTGTTATACGCGAACTCAACCAAGGTTAGGTATTGGCTCCAACTCCCTCCAAAATCGACTATACAGGCTCTCAGCATATCCTCAAAAGTTTGAATGGTCCTCTCAGATTGTCCATCGGTTTGAGGATGATATGCTGTACTATAGTTCAACTTAGTTCCTAGAGCCTCTTGCAATTTCTGCCAGAATCGAGACACAAACCTGGGGTCTCTATCGGATACGATACTCACTGGTACCCCATGTAGTCTTACCATTTCATCCATATAGAGTTTAGCAAGTTTTTCCAATGAATATTTCATATTTACTGGCAAGAAATGTGCAGTCTTAGTTAATCGGTCAACTATCACCCAGATCGCATCATGACCTTTTTGAGTTCTTGGTAACCTCGATACGAAATCCATCGTTATATGCTCCCACTTCCATTCAGGGATCTCTAAAGGATGTAACAGACCTGACGGTTTTTGATGTTCAGCTTTCACTTATTGGCACGTAAGACATTTTTGCACAAATTGGGCAATTTTCGCCTTCATATTATCCTACCAATACAGACTTTTGAGATCCTGGTACATTTTACCACCACCTGGATGTACCGTATACCTCGAACGGTGGGATTCCTCCAAAATCTCTCTCTTTAACTCTTCATCCCTAGGTACAACGACGCGATTTCGAAACCTTAAAATCTCATCAGGACCTAGGTTAAAGTTAGGCAATTCCCCTTTCTTCACTCTTTCTACCCACTTCTGCACCGTCGGTTCTTTCATTTGGCCCTCTTTAATCCGATCCAACAGTGTCGATTTCACCTCAATATTTCCAAAAATAACTTTCTGTGGCTCTAGACGCGGGTTCCATTCACATACATCCTCTAACAAGCTCCACTCTCCCACCATTGAACTTGCTAGTTGAGCCTTTCGACTTAAAGCATCTGCTACAACATTGGCCTTCCCTGGATGGTAATTAATCGTACAATCATAGTCTTCTAAGAACTCCACCCACCGACGTTGCCTTAGGTTTAGCTCCTTCTGGGAAAATAGATACTTAAGGCTCTTATGATCCGTATATACCTCAAATGGCATCCCGTATAAATAGTGCTATCATTTTTTCAAAGCAAACACGACAGCTGCAAGCTCCAAGTCATGGGTTGGATAGTTTTGCTCATGAGGCTTTAACTTTCGAGATGCGTAGGCAATTACAATCCTATTTTGCATCAAAACACACCCTAACCCCTCTATTGATGCATTGGTATAAACCGTATAGCTATCTGTCCCATTGGGCAAAGCTAACACTGGAGCCATGGTGAATTGCCTCTTAAGCTCTTGAAAACCATTCTCGCACTTAGCATCCCAAATGTACTTTCCTTGTTTTTTTGTCAAGTTCATTAGGGGTCCCACAATTTTCGAGAAATTCTTTATAAATTGGCGGTAATACCCCGCTAGGCCGAAAAAGCTTCGTATTTCAGTAAGATTCTCTGGCCGTTTCCATTTGGCTACAGCTTCCACCTTAGCCGGGTCTACAGTAAGCCCATCCTTTGAAATGATATGGCCAACGAACACCACTTTTTCCAGCCAAAATTCATACTTGCTAAACTTGGCGAACAACTGGTGCTCTCTTAGGGTTTGTAATACTATCCTCAAGTGTTACTCATACTCCTCCATTGTCTTCGAATATACTAGGATATCTTCAATAAACACCACCACAAACTTATCCAAATAGGGTTTAAACATTCGATGCATTAAATCCATGAATGCCGCTGGGGCATTAGTTAAGACAAAAGGCATTACTGCAAACTCGAAATGCCCATATTGAGTGTTAAAGGCCGTTTTTGGCACATCCTCCTTTCTAATTCTCAATTGATAATACCCTTGTCGAAGATCCAACTTAGAGAACACCACCGCCCCTTGTAATTGATCAAACAACTCATCGATGTGGGGCAAAGGATATTTATTCTTAACGGTTACTGCATTCAAACCACGATAATCAACGCATAACCTTAAACTCCCGTCCTTCATTTTAACAAATAGCACTGGAGCACCCCATGGTGACTCGCTCTCATGTATCAATCCCCGTTCTAGCAAGTCTTGCAATTTAACTTTTAACTCCTTAAGTTCGGCGGGTGCCATTCGATAAGGGGTTTTCGAAATGGGAGTAGTTCCAGGTGCTAGGTCAATCTTGAATTCAATTTCTCTTTCGGGTGGCAATGACCCCAACTCTTCCGAAAATACGTCCGGATACTCACTAATCACCGGCATGTCCTCCAGCTTAACCTTTTCTCCTAGGATGTTAACTAGAAAAGCTAAATAACCGCGTGCCCCATGACTAAGCAATTTCCTAGCCCTTTTCCCGAAATGAGCGCAGATGAGGCTAACATACACCTCACGTCTAGCTTTAGAGTTGCCTTACCCGGTATACAGAATTCGACCACCTTCATCCTACAATCTATCCGGGCATGATAATGAGCTAGCCAATCCATGCCTAGAATAACATCGTACCCCTTAATGGCTGGACTTATGAGGTCGACTACTAATTTCCGCTCACCAATTCAAATATCGTAATTTCTATACACCTTATTCATAAGTAAAGGTTGATTACCCGTAGGTGTTCTTACTTCTAAGTCATAAGGTAGCCTTTCAACTTTCATGTCAATTCCAAGCATAAATGTAGGGCTAACAAAAGAATGAGTGGCACCATGGTCTATCAAAATTTTGGCTAATCGATGGAAAACAGGAATCGTACCTTCTACTACCTCCGTTGGCTCAGGTACCGATTGCTGGTCCAACGAATATACCCTGACTGGAACTCTTGACCTGGTCCCTCCTACGTTGGTCGGTTTCGGGTTTGATTTGCTAGCCGAATGAGTATCGCTGATTAGCGGGCAATTAGCGATCTGGTGTTCCGTGCTTCCAAACCTTAGGCACTACCGAGCCTTTCTCCAGCAATTATCCTCAGTATGGTTTGATTTTCCACAATATCCACACGTTACTCGGGGAGTGGAGGTCTGGCCCCCCTGTGGACCACCTCTCCCCTGTCCTTTTCCACCTTGGCCTCCCTTCGGCGTACCTCCCCTCGAAGTACCCATAAACCTTCCACCCCCAGCTCCATGACCGGCTTTAGGGGGTGGTATGCTTCGATCACTCTATGCCGGCCTTTGACTTCCACCGGGCGTCTCTTTTCGATTCGCGTGAAAGTTTCTCACTTGTGTCCTGGAAATTTCGATTCTCTGGGCCTTCTCCAAAACCTCAATAAAAGTATTGACCTGGGCCGCCGCTAAGGCCTCCTGTATTTTCACATTGAGCCCTTGAACAAACCTCCTTACCTTCCTTTGCTCCGTAGCTATTAATTTAGGGGCAAATTTGGATAACTTCGTAAATTGGGTTTCATACTCAGATACACTCAAAGTTCCCTGTCGAAACTTAATAAAATCGTCCTCACTTTTCTCTTGGACGATAGGTGGGAGGTATTTTTTGTTAAACTCCCGCACGAATTTCAGGCAGGTCCATGCAGTTCCCTCTCTCTCCCACTTAGCTCTAACCATATTCCACAGGCTCTGGCCGGACCTTCGAACTGAAAAGCAGCAAATTGCACTTGCCTATCCTCCGCATAATTTAGAGCGGCGAAGATATTGATCATAGTTTCCAACCATCTCTCCGCTCCCTTAGGGTCCGGTCCTCCCAAAAACTGAGAAGGAGAGAACTTTTGAAATCTCTCTAGGGCCCTATCTTGCCCCATATCGGGATCCCTAGGTTGGTTCATAGGGGTTTGACCCTGTTGATCTACTAAACGGGCAAGGATATTAGTCATTTGCTGAATTGCCGTCGCCACCTGATCTCCCCCTTCCGCTCGGGGTCCAGGTTGCGGCTCCGCCGTTCCACTTCTTTCCCCTCTCGGTTCTTGCACTGGTTCTTGGGCCTGTCGATCCCCTGGCCCACGATTAGAGCCACGTCCTCGAGTAGCTTCCTGATCCTGACTCCTTCTACCTTCCATGATTCTTGACTAGCCAACTATATAAATATAAGCAAAATAAGGTATGGCTCGGATAAAACATTTTCAAATCATAAAGCAGGGACAGTAAAACACATTCAAAATAAACATGGCCTTTATATACATAGTAAGTTAAAAGTACTGTACATGTCAACCTGGTCAAGTCAAAGGCTATACTAGCCAAGAGACATAGAACAAAAGAAGCACTATATACATCAACCTTAACACGTCAAATTTCAAAAACAAAAGTGATGTGTCATCCCACTATATCCCTAACTACCTCACAAAATCTCTTAAACCCTAACAAGAGGTCAAACCCTAACGAGAGGTCTAGCTAGATGCCGACCCGACCGACTCTGCAGGTGCAGTCGGCTCCTCCTCTGGATCCTCCTCGGGGTCCTCCTCCGGTTCCTCCGCAGGAGCACCAGGGACCGCCTGCCCTTGGTCCTCCTCGGCCAAGTCCTAAACCACATCATCCACTAGAGCCCCACACTCGGTCAAAATACGGTCGGTCCGGTCTCAGACATCTCCGACTACTCGTACAAGGCGACCAGTAGTCGCCTGAGCCTGCTCCCTGAAGGCATTAGTCCGCCCCTGCTCCTCTAGAATCGAAGCTTCAAGCTCTCGGATCCTTGTACTATGTACTCGAAGGGCTGCCTGGAGACGCTCTATCTCCGTCTGGCACCGACGATTGGCGCTACCCAATCGCCTCCGCTCATCATCCACTGCAAGGACTACCCGATCGGGGCAGGAATAGGTCTTCCAGCAGTCGCAGCGCCGAATCTTGTGTGCCGGGGACCACCGACAAACGAGCCCACCGGGGCTTTCCTGGTAGGTCAGTACGCGACATACGGGTCCCTCAAGGTGTATCTCATCAGTTGGCACGGGTTGAGATGGCCCAGCATCCCCAGCAGCATCTGTACCCGCCATCCTCTACATCACAAGTAATATTACAAAAAGAAATAGGTTAGTCATATAAATCGAGGCAAAGTGCCTATTCTCAAGTGCGACACCCTAACCTATCGTAACCAAACTATAACCAAGGCATAGCAAGTATAAATCACTCGAGCTACCCAGATCAATTCAAACCTAGGCTCTGATACCACCTGTGACGACCCCACCTCCCCCTAGGGCGTACCCTAAGATTTAGCGAGTCACCTGCCCAACTCTCGTATGGTAAAGCTCGAGAAAAATAACTTACAAACGTAGAAAATAAAAAACACAATCCCTTCAGCTTAATATATACAACAGTACTCAGATCCAACTACAAGGTTCTTACATGCCCAAATATATTAACGGGTTTACAATTCAAGTACACACAACCCTAGTCGGGTGCTAGCGTGAGTACAATTTCAAAATTCAAAATAACTAGACTACGCTAGTCTGTACACGTCTCACGCTTCGTTCGTACCCCTGTAAGGAAAACAAAACTAATGGAGTGAGCTAAAACTCAGTGATGTTCCAAATATCAAATTGTCTACCAAATAAAGTAAAAGTAGCATAATAGTGAAATAGCGAGTAAAACAAGTCAAGAAGTGAGTAACAGCACTTCATATAGCCAAACAATAAATATTCCGCATTTCACATATAAGGATACAGTTGCTTATATATCGGCTCCACCATAGCTTGATTGATTGGTAGTTGACACTCCACCAACTTTCAAGTAAGAAACTAGTCCAGTAGAACACCACTTAACTCCAATCTCCATCCACCGACCAAACCCCTTACCGGGCTCGAACTCCACAATAAACACTGGTAGTAATACTCGAGTATACCGATTAATCGAGGAGATAACACTCCACTCGACATCACTAACTACCCAGGGTTCATTATCTAATCGACCAAGCCCTTGCCGGCTGGACTCGACTAACTAGCCACAGGGTTTCTGGAATTCCAAGAAAGATACAATTCATATGCATATATAGCAAGTCAATTGCAATCGATGAACAAGAACAAATCACATTAGGGCAAGTGCGATAAAGTACACTCTTGCCCTATCAATTCACTTATATATCATGTAATTACATTGGTCAAGTATTAAACACAAATGTCAAGTTCAATCAGATATTTGGAAGCACTCACCAAAATGTAGTGCCTCTAGTGATCACGTCTAGGTTGCACTCCGGGTTTGGAGTCCAAATATGCGATAAAACTTTGTTTAAGAACTTAAAAAAGAGACTAAGCTTTGAAACTTACACGTTTCGTTCAATAAGAATCAAGTAAGTGAAATTTGTTTGGAGAATATTCGTGAAACACTTGCTCGCTTTTCAAACTGGGAAATTTTGTACCAATTATACTTGAAAATATCATTTGAGTCAAAAGAATGAGGAAGACATATTTTTATTAGTCGTTATTTCATTTTCCAAGGGTACAAGTTCGGCCAAGTTCTAACTTATATACCTCGATAAAAGAAGACGCAAATTTTCTAGATGGTTCACGTGGTATTCGCTCTCAAGCCTTACTTGAGTCGCAAGTATATCTACCTAATCCTCGAGCGTAAATTTGGGCAGCACGCCCTTTGTATTTACCTATTTTTCAGCCATACATGGCTTCATTCTTTTCCTCAATCAGTCCCAAAATAACACACAAAATAATCTCATTTCAATAGCCGTTCAATAGGCTCAATGTCGTACAAGTACAAAATCAAGTTAGAAAAATGTCCGGAAATGAAATTTAAGTCAGAAACAAAAGACAGATTTGACGTTGCTTAGCGGAACGGACACAACCGAAGATAAACCTATCGAATTTGGCTGTAATTTATACCGTTTCGAAGCTAAGACAAAGGCCTACAACTTTGATGAGACCACTCAGTCCAGTTCGTAGTGTATTCAGGTCAAAATTTTAAATTATAGAACCAGAATCTCACATTCGGCTAGTTAACTGCACTATGCATAAACGACAATAACTCAGACTACAGAAGTTCGATTAAGGCATTTTTAGGGCCGTTGGAAAGCTAAAACATAGCACTATGACGCGGTCAGATTGGTGAAATGTCAAAACTGGCCACAAAGCTCTACCTATGGCAGTCAGGGGTATTTTTGTCTTTTCATGTGCTACAATGCTCAGATTGAAATGAAATTTTATAGGCAACTATAAAATATCATTCTCTACAACTTTCATGTTTTGTGCTAAGTCTAATTCGGCCTCTCTCATGGTCAAACAGAACGGCCAGAACAGGGGCAGTGAAGAGTTTCATTTCTGGAATTTAAGGAGTTCAAGGTATAACTTCACCTTTCTAGCTTAAATCACTACTACAACCTCCTATACAAGATTATATGCACCATATACCATCCAAATACAAGAATTATAAGTGAACCATTCAAAACCCTAACTTAAAATTCATCACCTCAATCATCAAAATCACTTGAATTAGGCATCACAAGCAAGATTACAAGTTACTACTCAACTTAAACATGATTAAGGGAAATAAATGTGATGGGCAACCAATATACCTCTCAAAGATGCTTGGAAGAGTTATCCACCACCTCTCCTTGTAAACCTTTTGCACACCAAGCTTTCCAAGTGCTCAAAGAAAGATTTAATCGGTTTAGAATCTTGTTTTTCACTCACAAACACTAAGCTATAAGATGATAATGGAGTTTCCTTTCCTTGTATTTTTTCTCTCAAGGTTTCGGCCACAAGCTGAAAAAATGAAGAAGAATGAAGCTCCAAGATGGTTTTAAGGCTTAGTCATAGTTTGGGTCAAAGGTTCTTGGATGGTCTCCACTTGTCCACACAATATCACATCTCAATTTTTTTTCTTTTCCTTGGTTTTTTAAGGTCAAATATTTTGGCCCCCTTGATTAGCTTTAGAGCTGATATTTAAGCTCCAATAACAATGAGATTAACTTGATAAAAATCGTGGTCAAATGGCGGGTTCAATCGGTAGCCAATCGGTAGCGAACGATACCCGTCGGTTCGAGCCAATTTTCCTTAAATCGCGTATACTAGGGTTTTAACTTATAATTTAGTAACTTATTATTATCACTTCTAATCACACACTTAATATCATCTAAAACTCACTCTTAATCACCAAATTTGATTCACCCTCCGTACCGGATAGTCACACTACGGATAGGCGAAAAAATCTTAATTTTCGATAACTTGGAAATGAAAGGAAAAATCCTTAATTCCATGTTCATTTGCACTTATTGTGGGGTGATTGGGTGGTAGGGCTATTATAAAGTATTAATTTCCAAATAAAAGAGAATTTTTAAGAAAAAGATAAGGAATTTGCAAGTCCTCACATCCAGGATCCCATTTCAGGCCATATCTATTTTGTTGTCTGTACAAAGTGTGATGACTGTTGGTAGGAACATACGTATGGACCCTCTGATTTACAACCTTCAAAAAAGAAAAAATCTGCAGCAGTTGATCCTCAACCAATTGATCATCCATCACCCTGTAAACCAGGTCCTAAACCACAAGAACCAGATGCTGATAATTTCACATCAGCTAGAAGCTCATTCAATGGTTACCAGATTCCATCCTCATGGGTTTACCATCAACCAAAAAAGGATAAAAAATCCCTTCATCCTTATTATCAAAAATGTCTTGATATTTTAGAAAAGGAAGCAAGGGAACAAACCCCAAAACAAGAATGGAAGCCCAAACTGGTTCAATCATCCAGATGTTCAAACCAGAAAATCCTCTTCCCTGTCCAAACAGTTGATGAATGTCTTATGTTCAAGGAAGAAGAATTTCCTCCCTTAGAATCATTTGTTAAAAATGGTTCTAAGCATACCCCTAAAATTCAAAATATTGCTCCTATAGTTTTACCTACAGGAGAAACAGTAAGCCCTGTGACAACCCCACCTCCCCCTAGGGCGTACCCTAGGGTTTAACGAGTCGCCAGCCCAAATCTCGCTAGGACTCACTCACGTAAAGCTCGCGAAAATAACTTACAAACGTAGGAAAATAAAGAACATAATCCCTTCAGTTTAATATATACAACAGTACTCAGATCCAACTACAACGTTCATACAAGCCCAAATACATTAACGGGTTTACAATTCAAGTACACACAACCATAGTCGGGTGCTAGCGTGAGTACAATTACAAAAATTAAAATAACTAGACCTGTGACAACCCCACCTCCCCCTAGGGCGTACCCTAGGGTTTAACGAGTCGCCAGCCCAAATCTCGCCAGGACTCACTCACGTAAAGCTCGCGAAAATAACTTACAAACGTAGGAAAATAAAGAACATAATCCCTTCAGTTTAATATATACAACAGTACTCAGATCCAACTACAACGTTCATACAAGCCCAAATACATTAACGGGTTTACAATTCAAGTACACACAACCATAGTCGGGTGCTAGCGTGAGTACAATTTCAAAATTTAAAATAACTAGACTATGCTAGTCTGCACACGTCTCACGCTTCGCTCGTACCCCTGTAAGGAAAACAAAACTAATGGAGTGAGCTAAAGCTCAGTGATGTTCCAAATATCAAATTGTCCATCAAATAAAGTAAAAGTAGCATGATAGTGAAATAGCGGGCAAAACAAGTCAAGAATGAAGTAATAACACTTCATATAGTCAAAGAATAAATATTCCGCATTTCACATGTAAGGATACAATTGCTCGTATATTGGCTCCACCATAACTTGATCGATTGGTAGTTGACACTCCATCAACTTTCAAGTGAGAAACTAGTCCAGTAGAACACCACTTAACTCCAATCTTCGTCCACCGACCAAACCCCTTACCGGGCTCGAACTCCACAATAAACACTGATGGTAATACTCGAATATACTGATTAGTCGAGGAGATAACACTCCACTCGACATCACAAACTACCCAGGGTTCGTTATCTAATCGACCAGGCCCTTGTCGGCTTGACTCGACTAACTAGCCACAGGGTTTCTGGAATTCCAGGCAAGATACAATTCATATGCATGTATAGCAAGTCAATTGCAATCGATGAACAAGAACAAATCACATTAGGGCAAGTGCGATAAAATACACTCTTACCCAATCAATTCACTTATATATCATGTAATTACATTGGTAAGGTATTAAACACAAATGTCAAGTTCAATCAGATATTTGGAAGCACTCACCAAAATGTAGTGCCCCTAGTGATCACGTCTGGGTTGCACTCCGGGTTTGGAGTCCAAATCTGCGATAAAACTTTGTTTAAGAACTTGAAAAAGCAACTAAGGTTCGAAACCTACACGTTTCGTTCAATAAGAATCAAGTAATTGAAATTTGTTTGGAGAATATTCATGAAACACTTGCTCGCTTTTCAAACTGGAAAATTTTGTAGCAATTATACTTGGAAATACCATTTGAGTCGAAAGAACGAGGAAGACGTATTTTTAGTAGTCGTTATTTCATTTCCCAGGGGTACAAGTTCGGCCAAGTTCTAACTTATATACCTCGATAAAAAAAATGCAAATATCCTAGATGGTTCACGTGGTATTCACTCTCAAGCCTTACTTAAGTCGCAAGTATATCTACCTAGCCCTCGAGCGTAAATTTGGGCAGCATGCCCTTTGTATTTACCTATTTTCCAGCCATTTATGGTTTCATTCTTTCCCTCAATAGTCCTAAAGTCACACACAAAATAATCTCATTTCAATAGCCGTTCAATAGGCTCAATGTCGTACAAGTACAAAATCAAGCTAGGAAAATGTCCGGAAATGAAGTTTAAATCATAAACAAAAGACAGATTTGACATCGCTTAGCGTATCGGACACAACCGAAGCTACGCTTATCGAATTTGTGTACAATTTATACCGTTTCTAAGCTAAGATAAAGGGCTACAACTTTGATGAAGACCACTTAGTCCAGTTCGTAGTGTATCCAGATCAAAATTTCAAATTACAGAACCAGAATCTCACAATCAGGCTAGTTAACCGCACTATGTTTAAACGACAATAACTCAGGTTACCGAAGTCCAATTGAGGCATTTTTAGGGCCGTTGGACAGATAAGACATAGCACTACAACTTCTGTGTTTTGGCCAAATGCTAATTCAGTACGAATTAGGGTGAACAGATGCGGTCAGATTGGTGAAATGTCAGACTATCCACAGAACTCTACCTATGGCAGTCAGGGGTATTTTTGTCTTTTCACATGTTACAGTTCTCGGATTGATCTGAAATTTTTATAGGCAGCTATAGAACATCATTCTCTACAACTTTCGTGTTTCATGCTAAGCCTAATTCAGCCTCCATCATGGTCAAATAGAACCGGTCAGAACAGAGCAATGAAGAATCTCAATTCTGGAATTTAAGGTATTCAAGGTGTAACTTCACATTTCTAGCTTAAAACCACTACTACTACCTCCTATACAAGCCTACATACCCCATATACCATCCAAACAACAAGAATTACAAGTGAACCATTCAAAACCCTAACTCAAAATTCATCACTACAATCATCAAAATCACTTAGATTAGGTATCACCAAGCATGAATTCAAGTTACTACATAACTCAAACAAGAGTAAGGGAAAAGGAAAGGATGGTCAGCCATAATACCTCAATAAAAGGGTTTGCAAGAGTTATCCTTCACCTTTCCTTGTGAAATTTTGCTCCCTAAGCTTCCCAAGCTCTCAATTTGCAAGTTAATCGGTTTAGTTTTCTTGTTTTCTCACTCAATCAAGCAAAACCCAAGATGGAATTTTTAAGAAAAATATAAGGAATTTTGCAAGTCCTCACACTCTCTCCCTCTTAAGAGAATTTCGACCTCGAAATTCATACCTTTAGTCGTAAACAGCTCGGGATACTTTTCTTGCATGTCTTTCTCCACCTCCCAGGTTGCTTCCTCTACCTCATGATGTCTCCATAGAACCTTAACCAGTGGAATCTGCTTGTTTCTCAAGTCCTTCACCTTCCTATCCAGTATTCGAATGGGTCATTCCACATAGGCTAATGACTCGTCCAGTTCAATATCCTCTGGCGGCAAAATGTGTGTCAGATCCGGGTGATATTTCTTAAGCAAAGAAACATGAAAAACATCGTGAATCCGAGACAAGCTAGCTGGTAGCTCTAGTCGATAAGCCACCTTCTCTATCCGCTGGAGTATATTAAAAGGTTCTATATATCTCGCTTGCAACTTTTTCCATTTTCCTGCCTTAATCTTTCCTTTCAAGGGAGTAATCCTAAGAAACACTTTATCTCCTATCTCAAATTCCAAATCCTTCCTCCGATGATCGGCATAACTCTTTTGTCGGCTTTGGGCTATTTGAAGCCTGTGACAAATCACCTTTACCCTTTCGTAGGCTTTCTCAACACACGGTATTGTAGCCGGATCAATAATCTTCCTTTCTCCTACTTCATCCCAATGGATTGGCGATCGACACTTTCATCCATACAATGCTTCATATGGGGCCATTTGAATAGAAGAGTGATAGCTATTGTTATATGCGAACTCAACCAAGGTTAAATATTGGCTCCAATTCCCTCCAAAATCTACAATATAGGCTCTTAGCATATCTTCAAGAGTTTGAATGGTTCTTTCAGATTGTCCATCTGTGAGGACCCGTAATTTTCTTAATTTCTAGGTTTTAATTTCTTTTAATTGCACGTTTTTCCACATTTTCTTTATTCAAAAATTTTAAAAATAAATTTTATGAGTAAATATAGGTTTTAAATGATTTTTCTAGTATCGGTTAGTTTTTGAGAAATTAAGAGTATATATCGGACGTGGGACCCGCTAGTGCGGAAAATTTGGAAAAATTCGGCCAATTAGGTTAAGTTTTGGATACTGAAATTAATTTACCAGGTGTTAAGAGATAACTAGAGGGTGCTATGTGGATTGGTGTGAGAGGAAACAAAAAGATAGGGATGCATTATTCAAAAGAGATCACTATTCACCATTTTCCATTTGACCAAATAAATCACAAAAATTACCAAAATTTCACCATTTTCTTCTTCTCTTTGGCCGGCCACTTCAAGAAAAAAAGAAAGGGAAAAGCTCTCCAAGTTTTGCTTCAATCTTGCTCCAATCTACCAAATCAACCATTGAATTTTGTTTTTGTTCCATAGAAACCCTTAAGGGAGTGATAGTGAGGTGTTTTGTGGAGTTGTTTGGAAGGCTAAAGTGACTAGTTTCTCTCTCTCTTGTGTTGCTAAGGTAAGTTGTGAAGGACCCCTCTCCTCCCTCTAATGATGCTTAATTCATGATTGGTGGTAGTATAAGATGCACTTTTATGGATTATATCTTGATTTTTGGTTGAATTGGTGAAGTTTTGTAATTATTGGGGATTTTTCTGTTTTCATATGAATATGATTATGTGGTCATGTATGATGATTGGAAATGATATTTAAGGAAGCTAGAAGGTGGAAAAAGTGGTTAATTGCAAGCAATTTCTGTTTTGGAAGAAATTTGGAAAGTTAGGGTTTTATGATTGTACATTCTGCCCGGCACAGTAGCTCATAGTTAGAGGCCGAATTGGCCTTGGGTTAAAACATTAAAGTTGTATGGAATGATATTTTAGAGTTTCCTACAAAATTTCAGGTCAATCGGAATAGCATAGCTTGAGAAAAGACAGAATTATCCTTGCTGCCCTGGTTTTACCCGAATTTGATAGTTTCGTCTGTAATTGGTTAATTTGGTTGGGAATGCTTCCGAATTGGTTGTTGAGGTCTTCTGATAAAATGTAGCCTTGTATCTTAGCTTTCGGATGGCTTTGGAATTTCTGTATTTGGACTTAGGTAGGATGACTTATGATGTTTGAACCAGAATGTGTTCTGTGAATCTATTTTTCCGGTTTTGGTGTAGTATCTTGCATTTTTGACCTGGTTACACTCGAAACTGGACAGAGTGACCTTTCTTCAACATTGTAGCCCTATCTCTTAGCTTCGAAACGGTGGGTGTTTCTCCTTCATCCAATAATCGTAGTGCCATTGGTACCAAAACTGCAAAATGATGTCAAAAACTGTTTTTTTCGGGTTAACGCTTAACTCCATTTCCGGATTTTTTTGGTTTCCTCTAATGCTTATGTATGCTTATGGAGCCCTATTTTGGTGGTATTTGGAATTGATTTATGACTTGTAATCGAGTCTTATCGTGCTTATTTGAATATCTTAGGGCTTGACTTTCATTTCCGGACTTTTCCCTAGCTTGCATTGTACTTGTACTACTTGGAGCTTACTGAACGGCTATTGAATGAACTTATTTTGTGTGTGACTTTGGGACTGGCTGAGGAAAATAATGAAGCCATGACGGCTGGAAAAGTAAGCAAATTTAGGGGAAGTGCTGTCCAATTTTCTAGGCCGTTTGGTTCCTTTAAGTTTGAATTGCCTTTTGGTAGAAATGAAGGGCTTTTGGGTTGTTTGAGCGTAGGTCTTCATGTTACCTTTTCGTTCCCAAAAATCATGTTTTGCACCCTTGCGTTAATAATTATTTGGCGAGGCATACGACGTGTAGTCGAGCCTCACTTGTGCATTCCGTTTACTCGATTTTGGATGTGAAACCTTCAATTGGTTTACTTTGATTATTTTAGGGTTTCTTGGTGATTAAAGCTCTCTTTTGGGCAAAAACTTTTGAGGTATCTGTACTGACACCGGTGAGTGTACCACTCCCCTTATTTGTTACTTAACTTGATTTCTGCACTTGCAATCTGTGATCTGAATGATTGTACTATCTGTTTATTCTGTTTGAGACGAGGGTGTACTTTATCACACTCGTTCTCTTGTCTGTTCATATGCCAATTTTGGTGCGAATCTGAATCTGTTATCTGTATCTGTTCTGACGTCCTTTGGAAGCTTGTATCCAACGAGAAACGTTGGTATCTAAGTTATGGTGCAATCCTAGAGCACTTGGGAAGAGGAACATGGTCGGCTGAACATCTAGAAAAGAAAAGAAACAAAAAAAAAAGGAGAGAGAAACAGCCGCTGGAGAACTTCCAATCCTGATTGATTTCTAAATCCAAAGGGGTTTCCATTCTTATTGCTTCCTAATCTGTAGCCCCCACTTGCCCATATTGATACCTTGGCATTTGAACCGCACCTCTGCACAACAAACAGACCCCAAAACAGCCCCAACCAGCCGCACTACACCTTGACTCTTAAACACCGCACTACAAACCAAACACCACCGCCCACTAGCACTTGTTTTCCTTCGGCTACAACACTTGTGGACAGATACCCATTGCTATCAAAGGCTAACACGCCCCACCCTTGAGCAATCACACAGAACCAATTCCCCATAAAATCATCAGCCAAGCCCAAGGCAGCCGCAACACAAAAAAACAAAACAAAATTCCAGCAAGCCAAAGTCCATTGAGTCATTTCAGCCTTGAGTCGTTTCTGGATTTGCCCGTTGAGTTGTTCATTGAGTCCTGGTCAGTCTTGGGTCATTTATTGTGTCTTTCATTCTCTCCCATTCGAATGCCAAGCATTTGTTGACCTTGGTTGGTAAACGATCCAAAAATCCAGCAACGCAAAAGGAACCAACTTCCTTGTCGGCTAGGTGTTTGAGCATCATTCTTAATTTTCTGTAGCTTTTGTGTCAAGTCTTTTCTCAATTTTTATTCTTGAATATATTCAATCACTCCATTCTTAGTGTCCTAATTTTGTTTTTCCAGAAGATTTCCACTCTTACGAACCTCAAATTCTAGCGTGAACTTGATTTTTAAGCTAAATTTGAGCACTTGAGGAGCTCTACTTTCTTCAAGGTTTCGCAAGGGGCTGTGAGAGAATATTTTGGTGAACTTATTAGAGTGATTTGAGTTACCATATACGAGTGTGAGAGTAAACACTTAGGGAGTGAAGTGACGGAAAAAAAAAAAAAGCAAAAGAAGACGTTACTTTTTTCCCCTATTTCCTTTGCTACTAACCCTTGCAGGTACACTTGAGACTCCATGTCTAGTGGAAACGAAGGAGTATCCCGTCCCATGAACTTTGAACAGATGATGGAGCAAATGGAGAGCCGTTTCCAACGCATGCTAGAACCCATTCAAGATGAGTTGCTGCAACTCCGAGCGTCTGGAAC
Organism: Coffea arabica; assembly: GCF_036785885.1. Classification (NCBI taxonomy): domain Eukaryota; kingdom Viridiplantae; phylum Streptophyta; class Magnoliopsida; order Gentianales; family Rubiaceae; genus Coffea; species Coffea arabica. Next base: position 21,176,503 of record NC_092311.1, on the reverse strand, counting down.
ACCAAAAACCTCTAAGTCCATGCGAAGGCGAAGGGGCGTGGAGGAGTCGTCCGATGGTTCCAATAATGATGATGATGATGAGGAACCTCGAATTCGACCAAGGCAAAGGAACCAGACTGGACCTACCGATGTATTCAAGGGAATCAAGATGCAAATCCCTGAGTTCAAAGGACGGTCCGATCCCGAGACCTTTCTCGAATGGTTATCCAAGATCGAAATGGTCTTTTCTTGCCAAAACTACACCGAGGTGCAAAAGGTGCAATTGGCCACCATGGAATTCACTGAGTACGCTGTGGTTTGGTGGGACCAAATCAAGAAGTCTAGAAGGAGAAATGGGCTACCTGAGCTTATTCCATGGCCCGAGCTTCGAGCCATGATGCACACCCGCTTTGTACCTGGACATTACACTAGGGATTTATACCACCGGTTACAAACCTTGGTCCAGGGCAACCGGAGTGTGGATGAGTACCACAAGGAGATGGAGATCCTGATGCTTAGAGCGGATGTACAAGAGGATCCTGAAGCCACCATGGCGAGATTCTTGAGCGGGTTACGACCCGATATTGCTGAACGAGTGGAACTTCAACATTATATGGAGTTGCATGAGCTTGTAGACAAGGCTATTAAGGTCGAGCAAAGGCTCAAGCGGAGGGGTACCACTCGATCGAATTTCGGCAATACCACCTACTCTACCAACCGCCCATTCCAACCAAGGAATGATTCTCGGCCTTCACCAAATGCTCCTACACCAAAGCCGAGATTCGAGGGAGGTAAGGTGGGCAACCCTAGTATTAGTAAGCCGTCCTCTTCTACTCCAAAATTTGAGGAGTCTAGGGTACAAACTAGAGCTCGTGATACTCGATGCTTCAAATGCCAAGGTAGAGGCCATATTGCTAGTCAATGTCCCAATCAAAGGACTATGATTATGATGCAAAATGGTGAGATCGTGAGTGAGGACGAAGCCGAGTACGAAGGCAAACTACCTCTTGACGGAGGTAGTGATGGGGAATCACCAAATGAAGAGGAGTTTAGTGCACCCGAGGGTCATTTTGGGACTGCATTGGTTGCAAGGAGAGCATTAACTGCACGTGTTAAGGAGGACGAGCTTCAACGGGAGAACATCTTCTACACCAGGTGCTTCGTCAACCAAGCACTTTGTAGTGTGATTATTGATAGTGGGAGCTGCACAAATGTAGCTAGTTCATTCATGGTGGACAACTTGAAGTTGCCTACAAGGGATCACCCGCGACCCTACAAACTCCAATGGCTCAACAACTCTGGGGAGGTTCGAGTAACCAAGCAGGTTCTTATATCCTTCCAAATCCATAAATATTCTGATGAAGTATTATGTGATGTAGTTCCTATGCAGGCTAGTCACATTATACTAGGTAGGCTTGGCAGTTTGACAGACAGGTGACTTTTGATGGTGTGACTAATAAGTATAGTTTCTTGTACAACAGTAAGAAAGTCACACTAGCTCCCCTTTCCCCCAAACAAGTGCATGAGGACCAATTGAAATTGCAACAAGAGTTTGAGAAGTATAGTGCAAAAAGAAAAGAAAATGAGAGAGCCGAGGCAAAAAAAGAGAGAAAAAAGGCTATAGATAGCTCGACAAGTGAGGTAAAAATTGAGGAAAAACAAATGCTTCTGATCAAAGCCAAGAAAGTGAGAAAGTTAATGAGAGATGAGCAGCCACTTCTTATGCTTGTTAGCAAAGAAGTAGCTCTGAATGTGCTTGAACTTGATACTAACATACCTCTTGAGGTTAAGTCTCTGTTGCAGGAATATGCTGATATCTTCCCCGAGGACGTGCCAAGTGGATTACCACCGCTTAGAGGCATTGAGCACCAAATAGACTTCGTCCCTGGAGCTTCGTTGCCAAATCGGCCAGCTTACAAGAGCAACCCGGAGGAAACTAAGGAGTTACAAAGGCAAGTGGACGACTTGCTTGGCAAAGGATGGGCACGTGAGAGCTTAAGCCCGTGCGCTGTCCCAGTCATTTTGGTGCCCAAGAAAGATGGTACGTGGAGAATGTGCACTGATTGTAGGGCCGTAAATGCCATCACGGTAAAGTATCGCCACCCTATACCTCGCTTAGATGACATGCTTGATGAGTTACATGGGGCTGTGTTCTTTACCAAAATTGATCTCAAAAGTGGGTACCATCAAATTAGGATTAAGGAGGGGGATGAATGGAAAACTGCCTTTAAAACTAAGTATGGATTGTATGAGTGGTTAGTGATGCCTTTTGGGCTCACTAATGCACCTAGCACCTTCATGAGGTTAATGAACCATGTTCTGCGTCCATTCTTAGGAAAATTCGTGGTAGTTTACTTTGATGATATCCTAATTTATAGCAAATCTTATGATGAACACCTCGAGCATATTAGGGCTGTTATGGATGTACTTCGAAGAGAGCAGCTCTATGCCAATCTCAAGAAGTGTAATTTTTGCACTAATGAGCTTGTGTTTCTAGGTTTTGTTATAAGTGCGCAGGGAATGAAGGTGGATGATCAAAAGGTGAAAGCTATTCAAGAGTGGCCAACACCAAGGTCTGTGGGTGATGTTCGAAACTTCCATGGCCTTGCGGGTTTCTATAGGAGATTCGTGAGGGACTTTAGCACTATTGCTGCACCCTTGACCGAGTTGATTAAGAAGAATGAGAACTTCCATTGGGGAGATTCTCAAGAACAAGCCTTTCGCGCTTTAAAGCACAAACTCACACATGCATCTGTACTTGCTTTACCTGACTTTTCTAAGACATTTGAGATTGATTGTGATGCTTCAGGTATTGGAGTTGGAGCTGTGTTGAATCAAGGAGGAAGACCTATTGCCTACTTTAGTGAGAAACTCAATGGGGCTGCACTGAACTACTCAACTTATGATAAAGAGTTGTACGCCCTCATTCGAGCACTACAAGTTTGGCAGCACTACTTAAGGCCTAAGGAATTCGTGATACACACTGATTATGAGTCCCTTAAATACCTTAAGTCCCAGCACACCTTGAGCAAAAAGCATGCAAGGTGGATCGCATTCGTGGAGTCCTTTCCGTACGTAATTAAATATAAGGCTGGTAAGTCTAATGTGGTTGCGGATGCACTCTCACGAAGGTACTCTCTACTCACTTCCTTAGATGCTAAGTTGTTAGGGTTTGAGCTGATTAAAGACATCTATGCCCAAGATAGTGATTTCGGTGAACTTTACCTTTCTTGCAAACACACTGGGCAAGGTAAATTCTTCATTTCCGATGGTTACTTGTTTTATGCCAATCGGCTTTGCATCCCACATGGATCCATCCGCGAACTTTTGGTACGAGAATCCCATTCGGGTGGCCTTATGGGACATTTTGGGGTTGATAAGACTCTTGCCATGCTGCAGGAGCACTTCTATTGGCCGCACATGAGGAGAGATGTTGCACGGGTGGTGGAGCGATGCTTAGCTTGTAAGAAAGCTAAATCCAAGGTAGACCCGTATGGCCTTTACACCCCGTTACCTATTTCTAGTGCACCATGGGTCGATATTTCTATGGATTTTATACTTGGTTTGCCTAGATCCAAGTATGGCCATGACTCCATTTATGTGGTAGTTGATAGATTCTCTAAAATGGCACACTTCATTGCATGTCATAAAACTGATGATGCATCTCATATTGCTAACTTATTCTTTAAAGAGATTGTGAGATTGCATGGCATTCCTAGGACCATTGTCTCAGACAGAGATGTCAAATTTCTGAGCTATTTTTGGAAGACACTCTGGTCTAAGTTAGGCACCAAATTGCTATTCTCTACTGCCAGCCACCCCCAAACTGATGGTCAAACTGAGGTGGTAAATCGTACATTAGGTACCTTGTTGCGTGCCATCATAAAAAAGAACTTGAAATCATGGGAAGAATGTTTACCTCATGTTGAGTTTGCTTATAATAGGGCTATCCATTCTACTACTGGTTTCTCTCCATTTGAATGTGCTTATGGTTTTAATCCACTAACACCACTTGATCTAGTGCCATTACCTAGTAATGAGCGCGCACACTTGGATGGTAAGAAACGTGCAGAGTTTGTTAAGCAACTGCATGAGAAAGTCAGGGCTAACATTGAGAGGAGAACTGCTCAATATGTCAAGCAAGCTAACAAAGGTCGCCAAAAGTTGATTTTTGAGCCTGGCGATTGGGTGTGGTTGCACATGCGCAAAGAACGCTTTCCTGTTCAAAGGAGGAACAAATTACAACCACGGGGTGATGGACCTTTTCAAGTGTTGGAGCGCATCAATGACAACGCCTACAAACTTGACCTTCCTGGTGAGTATGGAGTTAGTGCTACATTTAATGTCTCTGACTTAGCTCCTTTTGATGCAGATGATGCGTTTGATTTGAGGGCAAATCCTTCTCAAGAGGAGGGGAATGATAGCATCATGGTACGTGGGCAGGCCAACAATGGCTCGGGTAATCGAGGAGCTGAGGATCACGTGCTCGCCCCAAGTGGACCCATTACTCGGGCTCGCGCAAAGAAACTTCGTGAGCAACTCAATGTACTTATTCAGGCCATACACAAGTCCTTTGAAGGATTCATGCATTCAAGTGAAGGTGGTCGCGGTCCGATAATGAGCATTGAAGCTACACCCGAGGATTAGGGTTTTGCCAAACCCTAATTTCCGTTTTAGCATCATAGTTAGTTATTTCCACATTAGTTGATTAGATTGAATAATTGGCTAAGTGCATATCGCACGTAGAAACGCCAAGGGTAGGATTGCTAATTTACTCATTATTATTTGCTAGAGTGGGCTGCCTAGGAAAGAAAGTCCACGTGAGGCCCAACCCGTCGGGGGTTAAGCCTCCTTTGTTAGGGCCCATATCCACTGCGTCCTTAGTCCATTTTCTACTAGATTAGGGTTTTCACTTATAGCCTATATAAGGCACCATATTACATCAATAAAGGGTAGACACTTTTATGATAAAAATATTGAGAGAGTTTTCTCCATAGCTTTCGAGCAAACCTTGAACAACTTAGAGTTATACTCTAGTGTTCTTGTTCGGCTTATCAATTCAAGAATCGCACTTGAATTGTGGCGCCTTCTACACTTGCCTGAGGTTCACTAATTCGTTTGATTACGGGTTGAGATAGTATCAACAAGTTCGTAGTCACGGGGATTAGAGGGGTCGTAGGGTTTCCGCTGCCACCGTTTCTTGCACCCGACGTCAAATCCAACAAGCGATCTTGGGTCGCGAATCTTCTCACCAACGAGATTCGTATCAAACACGCTGAGGGAGCAGTTGCAGGTGGTTAACGACCGCCTCACTAGGGTAGTCTGGGAGGTGAGAGACTGGTCTGGCGCTATTATCGATGAGTGTGGGGCACTCATCCAGGGAGTGATTGGCGCCAATGCGCCAGGGGGAGTTCCAGGTGACGGAGCTCCAGGTCAGGGAGGCGCCCCTAGCTCTAGCTCTGGGGGGGAGTCGGTTGGCTCCGTCGAGGACTAGATTAGGGTTTTTGAGCCTTGTTTTGATCCCGTGTGAGGGATACCTAGGAAAAGCTTTTGGTTAGCTGTTTTGTACCTTTTGGGACCTAGGTTGTACAGTGTATTTTGACAGACCCTCTTTTGGCTTCACGGGAGTACTTTTGTATATATTTGCTTGACTGCTCATGTATGACTGTTTGACACAGTTATGTGTTCTGTGTATAACTGTTCTATGTGTATACATGCCTTATGTGGTGTTTATTTTTGGTTCTTTGTTCATGTTTATATGATTATATTTATATGCACTTTCAATATTATTTTGTGCCTCGACTTTAGAGTGACATTAGAGCAATGGAAGACACTCGTAGTGGACGAGGGAGCGGGCGCGGGGTTAGGCAACCCACAACTGACGGGGGTACTAGGGATACTACGACTGAACCAAATCCTGAACCTAGGGTTGACCCTAGTGCCCAAATAGCTGCTGCTATGCAGCAAATGACCGACCTGTTAGCCCACGTAGTGCAACAGCAGGGCCAACCTCCTATCCAGCAACCTGGGAACCCTAGCCATGTAGTAGAGAGTGAAGATCGGGCCCTAGAGAGATTTTAGAAGTTCTCTCCGCCAAAATTTCTGGGGGGGCCAGATCTGGACGTGGCCGAAAAATGGTTAGAGAAAATGATAGATATTTTTGCCGCCCTACACTATTCAGAAGAGAGACAGGTTACATTCGCTGTCTTCCAATTGGAAGGGGCCGCGCGTTCTTGGTGGAACGTGATACGACTGAAGTGGGACCGGGAACAAACACCAAGAACATGGGTAAACTTTATGAGGGACTTCAACGCGAAATACTTTCCCCCTCTAGTCCAGGAAAAGAAGGAGGACGAGTTCATTCGACTCCGTCAGGGAATGCAGTCGGTGGCTGAGTACGAGAGCCAGTTTACTCGTTTATCTAAGTTCGCCCCAGAACTCATTCTAACGGAGCAAAGGAGAGTTCGGCGTTTTATTCAAGGGCTCAATGTGGAAATTCAAAAGGATCTGGCGGTAGCCCAGATCAATACCTTTAGTGACGCCGTGGAGAAAGCTTTGCGAGTTGAAAATGCCAGGCTTCAAGTAAGGAACTTTCAGGTGAAAAAACGGGGGTTCTCTGCGAGTAGTTCGACCCAAGGGGATAAAGGGACCCCTCCCAAGTTTGGAAGAGGAGCCGGGGGAGGAAGGCAACCGGGGATGACGCGAGGGACTCCGCCGAGGGGTGGTCACAATGGACGGGGCCCACAGAGAAACGTCTCACAAGGAAGTTCGGCCTCAGTTGCACGCGGACCCTGTGGATTTTATGGGAAACCAAACCACACTGAGGACAACTGTTGGAGGAAAGAGAAAAGATGCTTGCGCTGCGGGAGTGCGGAGCATCAAATAGCCAACTGTCCAGTGTTACCGCGGGAGGCGAGAGTAACCACCCAGTCGTCGAAGGCCAACTCGGGACAGTCCAAGGTAGAAGGGACAAAGCCAAAGGTGCCAGCTCGGGTTTACTCCCTTGAGCAACAACAAGTCCCTGATTCCTCTGGGGTTGTAGAAGGTACGATCCCTGTTTTTCATCGTCTAGCTAGGATTTTGATCGACCCTGGTGCTACCCATTCCTTTGTTAACCCCGATTTTATGTGTGGTATTGATATAACCCCTGTTAGCTTGCCTTATGACTTAGAAGTTAGTACTCCTACGGGGGACCAACGTTTGATTACTGGTTTGATGTATACAAATTGCGAAATTTGGGTAGGAGAGCGGAAGCTTTTGGGGAATCTTATAAGTTTGGCTATTAAGGGGTACGACGTTATACTGGGTATGGACTGGCTAGCTAAGTACGATGCACAACTTGATTGTAAGAGAAAAGTAGTGGAATTTCGTATACCGGGGGAGGCAACCCTAAGGCTCAATAGAAGGGGTAGTTTAGCCTCATCTGCATTGATTTCGGGTATTCGGGCTAGGAAACTTCTATATAGAGGGGCCCAAGGGTTCCTAGCTTTTCTTATAAACACTCCCACTGATAAGTTGAGGGTTGAAGATGTGTCTGTAGTAAGTGAATATCCGGATGTGTTTCCTGATGAATTAGTCACTTTACCTCCGGAGAGAGAAATAGAGTTTAAGATCGACTTATTGCCGGGGACGTCACCTATCTCTAAGACCCCCTATCGAATGGCACCTGCTGAACTCAAGGAGTTGAAATTGCAATTGCAGGACCTATTGGAGCGTGGGTTTATTCATGAGAGTGGATCTCCGTGGGGGGCTCCGGTACTATTTGTTAAGAAGAAGGATGGAACTTTAAGATTGTGTATTGATTATCGGGGATTAAACAATATGACCATTAAGAACAAATACCCACTTCCCCATATCGATGAACTGTTTGACCAGTTGCAAGGCGCGGTGGTCTTTTCAAAATTAGATCTCCGACAGGGGTACTATCAGTTGCTTATTAAGAAAGAAGATGTACCCAAGACTGCTTTCAATTCTAGATATGGGCATTTTGAGTTTGCGGTCATGCCCTTTGGGTTGACCAATGCCCCTGCTGCCTTTATGGATTTGATGCATCGGGTTTTCAAACCCTACCTGGACCGATTTGTTGTCGTGTTTATTGACGACATTTTGGTCTATTCTAAAACCCGTGAGGAACATGAACAGCATTTGAAGCTAGTGTTACAAACCCTGAGAGATCATCGGCTATACGCCAAATTTAGTAAGTATGAATTTTAGCTAGAGGAAATCTCTTTCTTGGGACATGTGATTTCAAAAGAAGGTATCATGGTAGATCCCGCGAAAGTAGAGACAGTGGCTGAATGGAAGAGGCCAGAAAACCCCACTGAGATTCGCAGTTTCTTAGGGTTGGCTGGGTACTATAGACGCTTTATTAAAGACTTTTCCAAATTGGCCGGCCCTTTAACCGATCTAACGAAGAAAAATAACCGTTTTGTGTGGGATACTAGGTGTGAAACCAGTTTTCAGGAGTTGAAATGAAGGTTAACCAGGGCTCCTGTTTTGGCCTTGGCTAATGGGAAGGACAGTTTTACTGTTTATACCGATGCTTCGAGGGAAGGCTTAGGGTGTGTGTTGATGCAAAATAAGAACGTGATTGCTTTTGCCTCTAGGAAACTAAAAACCCATGAACAAAACTACCCTACCCATGATTTGGAGTTAGCTGCTGTGGTCTTTGCTCTGAAAAAGTGGAGACACTATCTCTATGGGGTTACCTTTGAGGTTTATTCAGACCATAAGAGTCTTAAGTACCTCTTCTCCCAAAAAGAGTTGAATATGAGGCAACGCCGGTGGATGGAACTCTTAGAAGATTATGACTATACGATCAACTACCATCCGGGTAGGGCTAATGTAGTAGCGGACGCCCTAAGTCGAAAGGCTCAAGTAGCAGGGCTGATGGTCAAGGAGTGGGAGATGTTAGGAGCAGCAAGCGAGTGGAACCCTAGACTGGGATGCAAACAAATAACTTTTGGGATTATTCGGGTGACATCTACTATTCTCGATCGAATTAAAGAAGCCCAAGAGAAGGATCCGATGGTACAAAAGTGGAAGGAAAATGTGGAAAAAGAAGCACTACCTGATTTCAATTTGGGTCCTGGAGGGATTCTAAGGTATAGAAACCGAGTAGTAGTAGCCAATGATGAAAACCAGAAAAGAGAAATTTTAGAGGAAGCCCATCGATCGAAATACACGATCCATCCTGGTAGTAATAAGATGTACCAAGACTTGCGACGGTTGTACTGGTGGGATAAGATGAAGAGGGAGATTGCTCAATATATCCAAACCTGTCTGATTTGCCAGCAAGTCAAGGCTGAACACCAAAAACCCTCTGGACTGTTACAACCTCTTGAGATACCCGAATGGAAGTGGGAAAATATCACGATGGACTTTGTTTCGGGACTGCCAAGAACTCAAAAAGGACATGATGCCGTTTGGGTGATCGTTGATCGATTGACCAAATCGGCCCATTTCTTACCTGTGAATGTGAAGGATTCCATGGATAAGCTGGCTCGGTTGTACCTGAATGAAATTGTAAGGTTGCATGGGGTTCCAGTGAGTATAGTTTCAGACCGAGATCCTCGTTTTGTATCGAGGTTTTGGCAAAAGTTTCAGGAGAACTTGGGGACCAAAATCAACCTTAGTACCACTTATCACCCTCAGACGGATGGACAGTCAGAGCGAACCATTCAAACCCTCGAGGATATGTTACGGACTTGTATTCTGGATTTTGGGGGTAATTGGGGTCAACATATGACTTTGGTAGAGTTTGCCTACAATAACAGTTTCCATTCGTCCATTCAAATGGCACCATATGAAGCTCTCTACGGACGGAAGTGTCGTTTGCCCATTTATTGGGATGAAGTAGGGGAAAAGAAAGCTCTAGATCCAACAACCATTCCTTGGATGGAGGATGCACAAGAGAAGGTTAAATTGATCCGTCAAAGACTCCAAACAGCTCAAAGCCGACAAAAGAGCTACGCAGATAACCGAAGGAAAGATTTGGAGTTCGAAGTTGGAGACCGTGTTTTCCTTAAGATCACGCCATTACGAAGCGTCACTGTGGGTAGAGGAAAGAAACTTCAACCACGGTTCGTGGGGCCTTATACAATTCTTCAGCGAGTGGGGAAAGTAGCGTACCGACTCGAGTTGCCGCCAAGTTTATCTCGAATTCATGATGTTTTCCATGTCTCGATGCTGAAAAAGTACTATCCTGATCCAACCCACATTGTGCGACCAGAGGAGATTGAGTTAGATAAGGCACTCACTTACGAAGAGAGACCTGTACAAGTACTCGATCGAAGGAGTAAGGAACTGAGGAATAAGCAAATTCCATTAGTGAAGGTTATGTGGAGAAATCATGGAATAGAAGAGGCAACTTGGGAGTTGGAGGAAGAGATAAAAAAGAAATACCCTGAGCTATTTAGTAACCCAGGTGAGCAATTTCGAGGGTGAAATTCTTTAAGGGGGAGAGAGTGTGAGAACCCAGAAAAAAAAAATTAAAAATTATTATTTATTTATTATTTTATTCCTGTGCACCCGTTTTCTTTTATTTTCTTTATTATATTACTTTTATCAACATTTGATCAGGAAATATAGTTTTTAAATCATTTTTCTAGTATAAGGTAGTTCGTGAGAAATTTGGAACGTAATTTGGGCGTGGGACCCGCTAGTGCATTAAGTGAGAGAAATTCGGCCGATTAGGTTAAATTTTGTGTAACGGGATTCTATTACTGGGTATTAGGAGGTAGTTGGAGGTTACCTAGATGGATTAGCCATGAGGGACAAGAAGATAACTCTAGCAAAACAAAGTGCCAAGTGTCCAATTTTGGTTAGACCAAGCTTACCTAACTTTTGACTAAACTTTCCTTACTTTCCTTAAAATTCAATTTTGACCAAGATGTCTTCATTCTTCACTTGTCTTGGCCGAAACTTCTTGGGAGCAAAGGAGAAAAATTCTTCAACCTTTCATCTTCAAATCCTTGCTAAATCTTGAAAACTAACCGTTTATTTCTTGAATTAGTCCATAAAATCGCCTTGCTAAGAGTGTTTGAAGAACTTAGTGGTGTTGTTTTGGAAGAAAACCTCACAAGCTACAACCTTTCTTGAAGAACTAAGGTATCTTGCTTGGAACTCATCTTTTGTTTCTAATTTTGGCCAATTGGTGCCTTATAGTAGCTATATACGTGATTTTTCGGAAGATTTGGTGGATTGGAGTGAAGCTAGCTAATTTTCTGATTTTTGTGGGAATTTTCTGTTTTCCTATGATTGATATGATTGAGCTGGAATTGATGGTTCTAAATGGCATTATATAGCTCTCTTGTGCGTTAATTGCGGAAAATTTCCGCTTGTGCGGAAAATTTCAGATTTAGGGTTACTAATTGGGGGTTTTCTATGGTTGATAGTTGAGCTTCTAATTGGCTATAATTGAGGGGTATTATTGTGACGCCCCGAAAAGAATGAGTGTGAGAACCCGAAAAATTTTCTAATTTTCTAGGCTTTATTTATTTTTAATCGCCCGCCTTTTCTACATTTTCTTTATTAGAAAAATTCCCCAGATAAAGTTTATGAGCAAAGATAGTTTTAAAATGATTTTTCTAGTATCGGTTAGTTTTTGAGAAATTAAGAGCGTATTTTGAACGTGGGACCCGCAAGTGCGGTAAATGCATTATATTTTTGACAACTTGTTGGAATTTTGTATTAAGTGATATTATTTTACAAAGTGTTAAGATATTTGTATTGGAGAGACAAAAAGATAAGTTTTAAACCTAAAGGTGACAAGTGTCACCATAAGATTTAGTCTTGAGTTTGACTACTATTCATAACTTTACCATTTAATTCAAATTGGCCAAAAATCTCTTCATTTTGCAAACTTCTTGGCCGAATTCTCTTGCTCAAAAAAGGGAAGAAAAGCTCTCAATTTTCTAGTCTCCAATCTTGCCCAATCTTTCAATTAAACCGATTAATCTTCCAATTACTCCATAAAACCTCTTAGTTTGGTGGAGTTGAGCTTGGTTGTGAAGTTGTTTGGAAAGCTAAGGTGACTAGTTGCTCTATCTCTTGTATTGCTAAGGTGAGTTGTGAAGGACCCCTCTCCTTCCTCTAATGATGTTCAATTCATGATTGGTAGTGGTATAAGATGCACTTTTATGGATTATATCTTGATTTTTGGTTGAATTGGTGAAGTTTTATAATTATTGGGGATTTTTCTGTTTTAATATGAGCATGATTGTGTGGCTATCTATGATGATTGGAAATGGTATATAATGATTCTAGAAGGTGGAAAAAGTGGATAATTGCAAACAATTTCTGTTTTGGAAGAAATTTTGGAAAGTTAGGGTTTATGATTGTGCATTCTGCCCGAATTTATAGCTCATAGATAGAGGCCGAATTGGCCTTGCCTTAAAACATGAAAGTTGTAGGGAATTATATTTTAGAGGTACCTACAAACTTTCAGGTCAATCGGAGTAGTGTAGAATGAGAAAAGTCTTACTATTGCTGTTCTGGTTTTACCCGAATGTAAGAATTGCGCCAGTAATTGGTTGTTGTGGCTGGAATTTCTTTGGAATTGGTTGTTGAGGTCTTCTGATGAAATTTATCCCTGTTTCTTATCTTTCAGCTGGTTCTGGAATTTCTGGATTTGGACTTGGATAGCCTGATTTATGATGTTTCTACTAGAATGCGTTCTGTGAATCTGTTTTTGTGATTCTGGTATGGTATCTTGCATTTTTGACCTGGTTACACTCGAAACTGGGTTGAGTGACCTTCTGCAATATTGTATCCCTATATCTTAGCTTCGAAACAGTGGGTCTTGCACCTTCATCCGACAATCGTAACGCCTTTGGTGCCATTACCGCAAAATGACGTCAAAACTGTTTTTCTGGTTTTGAGCTTAACTTTCATTTCCGGACTTTTCCCTAGCTTGACTTGTACTAGTACTACTTGGAGCTTGCTGAATGGCTATTGGATGAACTTGTTGTTGTGTGTGTACCTTTGGGATGGAATGAGGAAATAATGAAGCCATGATGGCTGGAAAAGTTAGCAAATTCAGGGGAAGTGCTGTCCGAACTTTGAAGGGATTTGTTTGCATTGAGTTTGTGATCCAAGACTTGGATTTGAGCAAGGCAATGTTATACGATGGATGATTTTTGAGCCGTGGAGGTGAGTGACCCTAAACTATTTCCAAAGTACTTGTGAAACGTTTCTTGCATTATTTACTTTCGAGCTGTTTCCAAAGTTACTTTTGAACTGTTTTCTTGCATATCATGCCTGCTTATATGAGAGTGTTCCTTGTTTGATATTTCCTTGACTTATTGGCTTGTTATTATAGATTGATAATGTGTTAAGTGCTTTCAATGATTGTTAAAACGAGTTTTCTGGACGAGTGTGTACTTTATCGCACTCGACCTAAATAAATGTGAAATTTTCATGCTTAATGATTAAATGCTACTTGCGCATGAATGTAAGTCTTTTGGGCTGAACTGGCCATTGCCCCTTGTTACCGGTCGTCTCGAGCCAGAAGCGGACTCGGTCGGGCGATTAGGGACCTGGGTGAACGTTTGGTATACTCGAGTATTACCTTTGTAGGTTGGTGGAGGTTGTTGGAGCCTGGACGATGTCCGGGAAAGGTTGAATGAGAAAAATGCAATTTCAAATGAAAAAAAAAAAACAAGGAAATGGCAGGAGAACGAACGTATCCTTTTCATGAATGTTACTATCGCTTTCCATTGTACATGTTTCTTGAATTATTGATACTCCATATTTAATGTTTTGTAAATGTTGTAATTGTTTCTGGACTTATCATTTGATTTATGACATCATTGAAATGAACTATTGTTAAACCGATTTGATTACTGATTTTACCGGTTACTCGCTGAGCTTCTAGCTCACCCCAAAAATATTTTATTCCCCTCCACAGGGCTCAAGGCGAAGGAAGGCTTGTAGTACTTATTCCTATGATCGGATGAATTATCTCATGTGTACTTTGAATTTGGACTTCCTCTTGTATAATAGTTGGATCATGGATCAGAGTGGCGCAGTGGAAGCATGGATGCTTCGCTTTTGATATGTAATTATTTTTTGGAGAATTTGATGTATATTGGAGATTTATATTGTAATATTTGAGGTTTATTCTTGTAATTTATTTGAGGACTTTAGTGAACGACTGAGTCCCGGCGAGAACTGGGCAGGCGGCCCGCCGAACCCTCTGGTTCGCCTTAGGGGGAGGTGGGGCTATCACAATTATGACCCCAATGAAGTATTTTGAATGGCTTATGAATTGTTTGGGTGCTTGTGGTTGTGTTGGATAGCTTTTAATGGTTGTCTTGTAGGTTGGAAAAGCTGAAATTTTAGGGGAACTGCTGTCCAAGTGTCTAGGGTATCGGATTCTTATGAGTTGGGTTGAGATTTGATAGAAATGAATAAACTTAGGGTTTATTTCTACTTTTAACCCTAAATGTTATGTATTTTTCATTTCCAAGCTATATTTGGGTCTTGCCTTAATAGTTCCTAGAAAAAGGTATTCGACTTGTGTTTGAGTTTTCATTGTACTTTCTTGATTGTTATAGGGCGTGCCGGTGATCCGAGGCTCACGTCGGGCGAAAACTTGTGAAATTTCTTTGTTGAACTTGGTGAGTGTACTACTCACATGTTTGTTATTCCGTGGCTTTCTTGTACTTGAATTCTATGATTTGGACTAGTTGAGATGATTGTTTGAGCTAGGTGAGGCGAGGGTGTACTTTACCACTCTCGTACTCTCTGGCCTTCTTGGCTGGTTATTATATTAGGCTTACTTGACTGTACTTGTATCACTTGAACACTCTTGACTGTACTTGATTTGGTGTCGATTGGATACCAATCTTTACTGTTCACTCTGAGCTCTACCTCATTGGAAGTCAATGGACTCGAGCCAGTAAGGACTTGGTCGGGGACATTTGACAAGCCATGGGGACTGTATTTGGGAATCTTTGGGTATGAGACCCTTGATTCTGGTATACTCGAGTAATACCAACTCTGTACTGTTTGGTGTTCGGGCCCGGTAAGGGGAAAGTGAGGTGGGCGGATAATTGGAGTAAAGAGGAGTCTACGGTCATGATTACCTGGTATACATTGACGGAGAGTCAATGAGATGAGATCAAGCATGGCAAAAGAGGAAAAGGGCTCTTGAGAGCCATCCGTATCCTTTTATTCCTTATACTTGGGTGTTGTTGTTTTGCTTGCTGGACGTACGTATTTGGATTGAATATTCTTGTGTTTATGTGATCCTGGTAAATTTACGTGACGGTACCTCATTGGGCGAAAGCTCACTCCGTGAATTTTGTTTTCCTTACAGGGATTTACCTTTTGGACTTTTGATTTTGAAGAATGAGTTGAGTAGAGCTAGTTGAGAGATTTTGTATAGCTCCTCAATAGTTGAAAACTTAATTGTACTTGGATTTAAATGCTACATTTTGGCTTGTAAACACACGAATGTGGTTTGTAATAGTGTGTGTGTACTCATGTTCAATGTATTATATTTGGCTTGTATATATTCCTTTCAGGGGTTGTAAAAAGTTACTTGTATTCGATTGGGTCCTGACGGATTGTGACGTGGTAGTCACCATTCACTTTATGTTTAACTTTTGTTTTTTCCGTTTCTTGATTGTTGGCTTGGTTAAGCGCGCTAGTAGATTCCCGAACGACTTGAGTTACTGTTTTACCGTTTTAGTAGTCCTGGCGAGAGTTGGGCAGGCAGTCCGCTAACCCCTTTGGTACGCCTTAGGGGAAGGTGGGGCTGTCACACACCACACACGGCATATGAGATGTATATGGGAGTGGAGCCCCAAACTCATCATATCCACAATGATCATGATACCGAACAAACATCATTAGTCCAATTTGACTTGAAAACTATGTCAAACAACATGCCTGTACATGAAAGTAAAAAAAGGTAGTACAATCGGAGTGCGAACGAATGTTACATGATAAGCCAAATCATAGGAAAGGGCGTGTAAATCGAAGCGCCGAGGATGATAGAAGTAAATGTATTTTTTGTAATGATTTGTCCCTTCTAGAATTTCCTGAAATGAAAATTCCCTCGACCTCCTTCCTATCGAACAAGTCAGAAAGTGAAGGTGTTCGTGTTGAGCAAGACACGGAACCAGAATCTGACGGTGATAACTCAGATGATAGTTGTCACGAGTAGGATCAAACTGATGAAGAAGCCGGCAATTTGTTTGTGCTGTCAAGTGTTGGTCCATTGACCTCATATCATATACCATCTCATCAGCACGACCTTGATGGAGTCGAAACCTCACTAGATTTTGACCCTTTTAACAGGAAATTTTGGACAAGTACAACGTTTGGGATGAGTGGGCAAAGAAACTTAGATTGGGAATAGTCTTTGAAACAAAGAACGACGTTCAGCAAGCCGTCAAACTTTGGTCGATCGAGCACAATAGGGAGTACAAAATGTGGAAAAGTAAACCAACTGCATGGTATATTCGCTGCAAGTCCCACAATGTCTCTCCACCATGTAATTGGCAACTAAGAGCCACATTGAGATGCACACATAATATGTGAAAGATTGTAACATTTGTGAAGGACTACACATGTGTGCGAGTTTTGCTAGTAAAGTTAATTTTTCTACGGCTCGTTTAGTGAGAAATAGCGAATACACGTTTTTTGAGGCAAAGTTCAGTCCGAGAGTGCATTAATCTTGAAGAATTAAGGATGATCAATAGTAGACTAAGAAAAGTTAATTGAGGGATTAGAGGTGAGTGAGTTAAATTAAGCTCAATTAGGAGAACTAATTGCTCACTATTCAATTGTTGACTTTTGGATACCAAAGCACCTTTATGTCATTCTTCATTTCATTCCATCAAATCACCAACTGCCACACAAAAGCCTTTCTTCTCCTTCTCCTCTTGGCCGACTCCTCCTCCACCTTTTCTCAACAAAAATTTCAGCTAGCTTTCTTCCATTTTGCTCCAAGAAGACACTCCAAACTTTCTTCTTCTCTAGGTTCATTGCACAAGCTTGAAGGGTGACTTGAAGGAGGAAGGAACTTTAGGGGTTTAAGAGCTCATACACTAGTGGTTGGTCTACATCTCTTGGAAGCAAGGTAATCATCCAAAGCCCTCATCTTTTCCTCTCAAATCATAGTAGTTAGTTAGCTCTATCTAGTTAGTTTTTGGGTTGTTGATGGGTTCACAAGAACCTTGAAACTAGGTAGAAGACTTGAGGTGGCTTTATAGGTAGAGGCCTTGAGGATTTTGTGTGTTTACTTGCTTGTTTTGAGGAATTATGGCTTAGTTTTGGTTGGAAAGTTGAAAAGAAAACTTGAAGAATGGAGGATGCTTGCTGTCCGAATTTTGGATGGATGAATCTCTCATGTTAATTTCAAATTTTTATGTTATTTTGGTGCTCTAATGCTTGATATATGATGGTGTTTATGTGTGTTAGATATCTCCCAAAAAGCTTTTCAATTGGTTGAGTTAAAGTAGGGGAAAGTGAGGTTACAAATCTGGAAAATTTTCTGATCAGGAGACCCAACCAGTGTTCACCTTTTGGCCCATAACTTTTTGTCTAGGAGTTGAAATCAAGTATTGCTTGTGGAAACTAAAACTTGACTCTGAGGGCTTTCCAACGGTATAAAATGCACCCCCCTAGTTCATTTTATATGAGCCGTAGTGAACCGGTAAAGATGACTGATTTTCCTCACTATTTTCATCCGAGAAACAAGCATAGCTGTAGTTTGTAGCTCAATTTCACCTATCTTGCAAAATGAATTTTAAGATAGTTCCTTCTAGTGATTTTTAGCATTTTGAATCTATTTTTCAATGTCACAAACCACACTAAATTTTGAGTTGTGTAGCTCTAGTTATGATCAGATTTTGAAACTCTGTCAAGTACGTCAGAACTGGAAATTCCGTAAAACAGGTTCCAAAAATCAGTTTTCTTAAAACTGTTGTATCTTGGAGTAGAAAGGTCCAAATTGAGTTCCATTTGTTGCATTTGAAACTAGATTTGGATTTCTATTAGTGCTATAAATTTCGAGGGCTGATTCCATTTCTACGAATTTTACCGAATTTCCAAACTTTGCTGAAATTGCAAGCCTGTTTTGCTCTGTCCTGTCTGGAACAGTGACTTTGAGCTAAAATTTGAATGATTTCGAATTGGAGTCTGAGAAAAGTATCTTCTAGAGATTTTTAGTGCATTGAGTCTAGTTTCTAACGTATAAAGTTTCCAATTTTTGGACTTACGAAAGTCGAGATATGATTTTTCCTAGTAGTGTCGCACCAAACTGGAAATTTTCTGGTTTCAAACAGAGGACTCTTTTAAGCACTTTCAACCTTCCTTTGAGATTGTTAATCCGTTTTAAGTTTAATTTCATAGTTGGATACAAGATCTCTTTGAACTTTAAACCTTCATTTTGAATTATGGTTTCCAAAGGATTAAACCTCTCTTGATGCGTTTCTTGGTTGCTTAACTTTCTTCGTTAATGGCACCTCTTTTCATACTTGAGAAATAGGTTTCAAACCCTAGTTTTATGCCCTCGATTCCTATGAGTTTGAACTCTAAAAAGGGAGCGTTTTGACTAGAGTAATTTTTGGAGAATTTCACTAGTTTTATACTCGAAACTTGGAACCTTAGCTTTGACATTTACTACAAAAATGAGTGGAGTTTTGGATGAGTTTTGACTCCATTAGTTTGTAAAATGTGAACGTTCTTTATATTCTAAAGTTTGAACATGAAATTAAAAGTTTTGGGAGATGAAAACCATCTACTTTTTCTCAATTTTCGTGCCAAAAATAAATATGGTACTTTCTTTTGGAATTGAGTTTTACTTACCACGATATGAATTAAAAATGACTTTTGAGTTCTCTTTGAACATTATTTCAATGATTTAGCGAGAAAAGCTCCTTTAACTTGACTTGAACTTGTGACCTTGAGAGTGGGTAGCGAGAAAATGTTTTTCTTCTTAACCTTGGTCGAGTACCTAGGTAATCATGATTGTGCATGTCTTAGGTGGTCACGAGGATGCCGAAGAGCTCGTCTAACTTCAAGCTTTGCTCTTGTTTTGCCTTGACTTTCGGTGAGTGTCAGGTGCATGTTCAATGTCAATATGATTGAAATGATATTTGTACAAGTGCTATATGATACGTGAACTTGCCTAGGCGAGGGTGTACTTTACCGCCCTCGTCCTCTCTCTCTTTCTCGATTTAATGATACTTGTTAAATGAATATATATGACTTGTTTTAACTCGTGAGCACTGAGTAGCAGCATATACCACACCTTATTCGGGTGGGAGGTGCCTCTCATACCAACTCAGTGCTATGATCGATTCTCTGAGCGGCAGCATGTACCACACCCTATTCGGGTAGGAGGCGCCTCTCATACCGACTCAGAGCCATGAACAATTCTAAGTCTATTGGAACGCTGTCTCATCAACCACTTATACTTGTGGGGACATCCCAACCCATTGGCTAACCTCGTAACTCAAGCCGGCAAGGGCTTGGTCGAGAAGCTTGGTGAACCATGGAAAATTTTATAGTTTTATCTTTTGAGATCTTACTTGGCATACTCGATTAGTATTGCCACCTCATGCGTATTTGGTTCCGGATCCGAGAGGGTGTTATGTTGGATGGAGGAAGTAAGTGGAGCACTACGGTCATGTTACTACGTGAGTTGACGGAGAGTCAACCTCAAATGGCTTGAAGCGGTCTAGACGTGGAAATAGCTCCTGAGAGCTCCTGTATCCTTCCATGTGTGTTTATTCCTACTTGTACACATAATGAAAGTTCATATTTAAAGTTGCTTTCAAGTATGTTATTTGATTGATTAGTGCTATTTGCTTGCTTGCTTAAATTTTCTTGGTCTCACTGAGCGTTAGCTCATCCCTTTAAGTTTGTTTTCCTTAACAAGCTTTGGAGGTGGAAATTGGAGGTTCTAGACTAGTGACTTTTGGTGGAATCTAGTATACCTTTTGTATGTTATTGGAAATTCTTAAAGTGTAAATTTTGTTATTTTGGGTATGGTGGATTGTAATGGTAATTGCTAGCCTTAGAAGTTGTGGCTTGTATATTCGAAGTACTTCTTAATTAAGTCAATGGTTGACTTGTGATTCTTTATTAAGCTTGAATGAGTGCATGAGTCCTGACGAGAGTTGGACAGGCGTTCCGCTGATACCCTAGGGTTTGCCCTAGAGAGGTGGGGGCGTCACATAAGGTCATAGCTACAATACATAACCAGATCGATCGTCAACTGTGAGAACCCGAAAATTATTTTAAATTTTCTCCTCTTTTGGAAAAATTAATTTATATTTTCTTTTAATTTTACTTTACTTGCTTATTTGCTTGCCTTAATTTCCTAGATATTTTTTTTTATAAGTGAGTCAAGTTTTTAAATCATTTTTCTTCTATAAGTCAGTATATGTTAAGTTCGTAGTGCATTATGGAAGTAAGACCCACTAGTGAGGTGTGTGAGATAAATTTTTGAAGATTAGAAGGAGTTTTATGCAAAAGAATATTATTTTATAAGGTGTTAAGAGATAATTAGAGGTTGGCTAGATATTTTAGCATTTGAAAGACGAAGAGATGAGGATTAACCTTGGAAGGCCATTTGTCACAAAAGCCATGGAGTTTGGACTTTGACTAAGACCATTCTTAGCCTTTAATAAAAACAAAATTTGACCCAAAAATCCGTCATTTTTCTCTTCCTTTGGCCGGTCACTTTGAGAGAGAAAAGAGAGGAAAAACTTCAACTTCCAACTTCCAATCTTGCTTGAATTCTTGAGTTTTCACCTTAATCTTGCAAACTATTCCGTAAAAGGTGACCTTTAGGAAGGATTAAGGATTTTGGTGGAGAGATTTGGGAGAAAGAAGCTCTTGATTTCCATTTCTTCTTAGGGTTTCAAGGTAACCATATCAAGAAACCATATTCTCTTTTATTACTTTCATATAAGTAGATTTAAGGCTTGATTTTGGTTTGTGTGGTGATTGAAAAATTTCATGGTTTGTGTGGTGATTGGAAAATTCCAGCTTTGAGTGAGAAATTTCAGTTTTGATATGATGATTTGAGTTTGGCTATGATCTAGTAGTTTTTCCATGTGAATTTTCTAGCTTTTATATGTTATTTTGGCTTGATAATAGAAATTTCAGCTTGTAGTTATAAATTTCAGCTTAGGGTTACAAATTTCTAGCTTTATTGTTGTTGATTTTGAGCTAGATAATTGGCTATTTTGGATGGTTCTGTGGACTTAAACAAGTGTACTTTATAGCCTATAACTTGTGGTTGTGATTGAAGTTGGATTGCTATGAATATAGGTATTGAGTTTGGATGGAAAAATTAAGAAAATAAGGGGAAGTGCTGCTGAAATTTTTGTTACTTTCTTTTTGTGTTATGAGTGATGCTAGAGGGGTGATTTTGGGTTGGTGTGGACTTAGGTTACTTGCGTTTACTTGATTCCACCTTGGTAGTGACATATGAGCTGAAATTTTAGCAAAAATCATGTGTAAAGCAAGTGGAAAAGCAATGGTTTCTTCTATCATGCTCTCTAGTTTTGTTTGCCCAACTTTAGACTCGAGGTTGGTTGTTTTCTTCTAGAAGTCGTGCGTATATCTTACATATGTTTTGATAAGCTTTATAAGTTATAATATCCAATTTTCCTCTTTTGGTTTCGTACATCTTGTGAGTCTAAGTGCTTTTCATTTTACATTAATAACTCACTTAAACCAAAGCCCTAGAATGCACTGGGATATTCTTTGATTGGTTTTCAAATTTGTCTTGTGTTTTGAGAGGCCAAACTTAGATAGGCGTATAGCTCAAATTAAGTCAAGTGAGCACTTCATTAACCTAAGTTTTGAATGGTCAGACCATGACGCCATGACACCTTGTCTTGGTTACTTTTAGTGTTTGACAGAGGAAACGAGCATAATCCAGCATTGAACTTTTAGCATTGCTCTACTTTAATAAAAGGTGAGTGTTCCTTGCATGTTGTACTTCCAATGACTACGTGGAATATTGTGAATGTTTTCTTGAATGTTAAATACTTTTCAATGATTGTTAAATGGATTTTCAATGGGCGAGTGTGTACTTTATCGCACTCGACCTAAGTGAATGTGAATTTTAAATGATCAAGTGATTGAATGTTACTTGTGCATGAATGTAAGCCTTTGGCTGAACTGGGCCCTTGCCCTTCATTGCTGGTTGACACGAGCCAGAAGTGGATTCGGTCGGGTAGTTGGTGACCCTGGGACAGTATTTGGTATACTCGAGTATGACCATGAAGTCTGATGAAGAATTGGCCAGTGAATGCAGTGCAATGATTAAAATGAATGCATGAACGAAATGAACACTGAAGGAGTTTTTACTTTTAAATATTTTCACGTGTCGGAAGAATAAGGGAAATGGTCAGCGACTGAATAAATAAATGGCTCCAAGTGAGCACGTATCCTTCCAATGATTGAATGTTTATTTCTTGAATGACCGTTTATTACTGTGAAAAGTGTACAAATTGTTAAATGTAATACTTCCATGTTTTATCTACTTGATTGCTTGCTTAGGAACCTCACTAAACTTTTAGCTCATTCCTTTAGTTTTGTTTTCCTTACAGGAGTGGAGGCCGGACCAAGTAAGTGTGAAATAGAATATATAATCTTCATGTACTTGTACTTTTGTAGATGAAATGTATTTGGGGATCTTTGACAATGTACCCCTTTGTTTTACTTTTGGGTTGTAAATTAAGTCGAAATTCTTGGATGAATGGAACTTTTAATGTTATTTTTGGAGGATTGAACGGTTAAATATTGAGAGTTGATTGGAGTATGAGTGAGTCCCGACGAGAGTTGGGCAGGCGGTCCGCCGAACCCTTTGGTCCGCCTTAGAGGAAGGTGAGATCGTCACATCAACGCCCCGATACACCTCGATACTGTAGCCATTATTCACAGACAAGACACAATACATTCAATTGCCCTTATTCTAGCCATTTTCATGTGTAAACATATGAAGGCACAAAAGTTAGCTAGAAGTTGTGTGGTCGTCCAAAACTATGTGTTAGATTGTATGTTTGCCAATGCTCCATTTTTTACTATATGTTTGTTGTTGATGTGCTATTTAGAAATATAAACATATCTCACATGCATATTCATAAATTATTTCTTTTTGCAGCTTATTGTAGACTTGTCAAATTAACTTAGGCAGATCCCCAATCCTATACATGGTTCACACGAGAGTGACATTTTATATTTGTAGGATACACATAAATCAAAAGCAATGTTCTTAGGGCATGAGAGTCAGCTACATATAAAATGAGTCGACGGATTTTTCTGGAACCTGGTTAGGAATCAACTGAACACTCGGATAGCAAACTTTTTTCTTGTCGTAGGCTTTTAAGGGATTTGAACTTAATCATGGGTTGGTTATAGCACTTATTGAGCACTGGAGGTAGGAGACCCACACATTTCATCTTTCCATTGGTAAAGTGACCGTCTGATATGATCCAGTCCCCTACTCTAATCCATGAAGATTTTACATGCTCAAGTTATTCGAGTTTCAAGTTGTGTCGTTTATTTGGTGTTGTTAAGCAAGGGTTTTAATGTTAATTATGTGATAGCCCCACCTTCCCCTAGGGCTTACCCCAAGGGTTAGCGAACTGCCTGCCCAACTCTCGCCCGGACTACTAAGCCAAAATACACGTAAACCCTAGAGATATATGTACTCAACCAAAACACTTAAAATACAAGAACAAGCCCTTGTATATATATATTGAAATGTTCCACGGTTCAACTTGTATTACAAGCCAAAATATACGTGAGGTATCAAAGTACAATTAGGGTTTACAAGTACAGAGGAGGTTAATCAAAAGAATATCTATAACTAGCTCTACTCTTTTCTCCAAAATCACGGTTCCAAAATATTGTCCCCTGTAAGGAAAACAAAGGTAACGGGGGTGAGCTTTCGCTCAATGAGGTACCAAAAGATCAAGCAGTCAAGAATTATGGAACTTCACTTGTAATCAATCAAATATAAACACCAAATAGGGAGATGAACAAACACCTCAGTCAGACATAGTAATTCAAACAGAAAGAATACAGATGGCTCTCAGGAACCAAATTTCCGTTGCAGTACTTGATCCAAAATCGTTGACTCTTCGTCAAGGTTTAGAGAAACAACCATGACCATAGACCCCACTTTACACCAAATTCCGTCCACCAAACATACCCCTTACCAGGCACAAACACCAAACAGAAATAGAGGTGGTAATACTCGAGTATACCAAATATCAGAGGAGTTGTTACTGCCTCATGGTTCGTCAATCTATCTCGACCAAGCCCTTTCTAGCTCTATTCGATTAACTACCAATGAGGTTAGAGCTCAGATGTCACAGTAAGGTTGTTGGATACAAGCTTCCAAATGACATCAAATCATGCACAAGTAACAGATTCAAATTTATACGGTAACTAGTCAAACAGGCAAGAGAAACGAGTGTGATAAAGTACACCCTCGTTTCGTCCAAAATAAACAGAAGTCACAGTTATTCAAGTCACAAATTGCAAGTACAAGTAAACCAGTTAAGCAACAAGTCATGCGCACTCACCAGATCAAGCAAAAACAACTTCAAAAGTTTCCTCCCGAAGTACGCCCTTGATCACCGGCACGTCCTAAGAACAACCAAGGTAAAATAATTATGGTTCCCACATCCAAAACCTAGGGAACGGAATGCACAATTGAGGCTCGACTACGAGTCGTATGTCTATCCAAGTTAACTACTAGTGCAAAGATACAAAAATGTGGCTTTAGAGTGAAAAAGGTAGCAGTTGGTCCGAGAGACATGAGCAACCCAAAAACCCCTCATTTCTACCCAATATCAACCCAAACTTGAAGGAACCAAACGGCCTCAAAATTTGGACAGTACTTCCCCTAAATTTCTTTACTTTTCTATCCTACAATCAACACCAAAAGTTCATCTCAACTCAACCACAATTGCACCCACAATTCATAAGCTGTTAAATACACTTAATTAAGGCCACAACACCCTTCAATTTTAGCCAATTGATAGCTTCAAAAACCAACCACAATCAAGCTCAAATTGGAAACCCTAAACTGAAATTTACGCAAATAAGTTGGAAATTTCTTTAGGCAAGTCAAACTAGCACATAAACACTAGATATTTCACATGTCAAAACTAGCAGACCATGGCCAACCCTTAAGTTTCATATATGGGCAGAAAATTCACCAATAAAACTGAAAATTTACATATCACCACATCAAATCATGAAATTTCTCATAAAATTGCAAATTTTGAAACCCTAAACCACTTATATGCAAATATTTGAAGTAGAGGAAAGTTTATCGTCATAAATACCTTAAACCCTATGCAAAGAGGCTGCCAACACCTTTATCTTCCCAAATCACTCCACAAAAACCCTTAAACTTCCTTAGAGATCCACTTTTACGGTGCAGTTTACAAAACTAACGGTTGAAACTCAAGATTCAAGCTTGAAATTGAAGTGGAAGATGAAGTTTGTAGACACCAAATTTTTATTATTTTTAATTTCATTTTTATCATTTATTATTTATTTATTAATTGGGTTAGATTCATCATTTTCATTTTTGTAAGATGTTAAAAGTGGCTTTAATTCTCTTGAATTTGGTTTGAAAATTGTTAATTTATTTTTAATTGATTTTTGAAGAAAAATGAAAATGACAAAAAAAGCAAGGGAAAATGTGTGGATAGGTGGAAGTGTGCATGTTGAACAAGTGTACAAAATAATCATTAGACAAGTGTCTAAGGAATTATAGGACAAGTGTATAGGGGGTAGGTGTCAAGGACACTTGGTGGGCTTAGGGAATTTTGGTAAAAAAATAAAGAAGAAGAAGAAACAAGCGACGGAAAGGAGGGGGAGGCTGGAATAAAGAAAAAAGGAAAAACAGAGTACAGCAAGGACGAGAAAAAAAAGGGGCTTGGTGGAGAGGAAAGAAAACAGAGAGAGACAACCGAGAGGGAAGGAGGGCGGACAAGGATAGATTAGCAAAGAAAAGACCAAGTGTGACGCCCCGAAAAGAATGAGTGTGAGAACCCGGAAATTTTCTAATTTTCTAGGGTTTATTTTATTTAATCGCCCGCCTTTTCTACATTTTCTTTATTAGAAAAATTTCCCAGATAAAGTTTATGAGCAAAGATAGTTTTAAAATGATTTTTCTAGTATCGGTTAGTTTTTGAGAAATTAAGAGCGTATTTTGGACGTGGGACCTGCTAGTGCGGTAAATGCATTATATTTTTGACAACTTGTTGGAATTTTGTATTAAGTGATATTATTTTACAAGGTGTTAAGATATTTGTAATGGAGAGACAAAAAGATAAGTTTTAAACCAAAAAGGTGACAAGTGTCACCTTGTGATTTAATCTTGGACTTTGACCATTATTTCTTACCTTTACTAATACTCAATTTTGACCCAAAAATCATCCTATTTCTATGCTTCATGGCCGGCTCTCTCTCAAAGGAAAAGAAGAAAAATCTCTCAACTTTCTAGCTTCTCATCTCACTCAATCTTCAATTCCAACCGATTAAACTTGAATTTACTCCATAAAACCTCTTAGTTTGGTGGAGTTGAGCTTGGTTGTGAAGTTGTTTGGAAAGTTAAGGTGACTAGTTGCTCTATCTCTTGTATTGCTCAGATGAGTTGTGAAGGACCCCTCTCCTTCCTCTAATGATGTTCAATTCATGATTGGTGGTGGTATAAGATGCACTTTTATGGATTATATCTTGATTTTTGGTTGAATTGGTGAAGTTTTATAATTATTGGGGATTTTTCGGTTTTAATATGAACATGATTGTGTGGCTATCTATGATGATTGGAAATGGTATATAATGATTCTAGAAGGTGGAAAAAGTGGATAATTGCAACCAATTTCTGTTTTGGAAGAAATTTTGGAAAGTTAGGGTTATGATGAATACATTCTGCCCGAATTTATAGCTCCTAGTTAGAGGCCGAATTGGCCTTGGCTTAAAACATGAAAGTTGTAGGGAATGACATTTTAGAGGTACCTACAAAATTTCAGGTCAATCAGAGTAACGTAGAATGAGAAAAGTAGAAATTACTATTGCTGTTCTGGTTTTACCCGAATGTAAGAATTGCACCTGTAATTGGTTGTTTAGGCTGGAATTGCTTCCGAATTGGTTGTTGAGGTCTTCTGATAAAATTTATTCCTGTTTCTTAGCTTTCAGCAGGTTTTGGAATTTCTGGATTTGGACTTGGATAGCCTGCTTTATGATGTTTCCGCTAGAATGCATTCTGTGAATCTGTTTTTGTGATTCTGGTATGGTATCTTGCATTTTTGACCTGGTTACACTCGAAACTGGGTTGAGTGACCTTCTGTAATATTGTAGCCCTCTCTCTTAGCTTCGAAACTATGGGTCTTGTACCTTCATCCGACAATCGTAGCGCCTTTGGTACCATTACCGCAAAATGACGTCAAAACCTGTTTTTCTGGTTTTGAGCTTAAATTTCATTTCCGGACTTTTCCCTAGCTTGACTTGTACTAGTACTACTTGGAGCTTGCCGAATGGCTATTGGATGAACTTGTTGTTGTGTGTGTACCTTTGGGTTGGAATGAGGAAATAATGAAGCCATGATGGCTGGAAAATTTAGTAAATTCAGGGGAAGTGCTGTCCGAACTTTGAAGGGATTTGTTTGCATTGAGTTTGTGATCTAAGACTTGGATTTGAGCAAGGCAATGTTATATGCTGGATGATTTCTGAGCCGTGGAGGTGAGGGACCCTAAACTATTTCCAAAGTATTTGTGAAACGTTTCTTGCATTATTTACTTTTGAACTGTTTTCGTGCATATCATGCGTGCTTATATGAGAGTGTTCCTTGTTTGATATATTTCCATGACTTATTGGCTTGTTATTATGGATTGATAATGTGTTAAGTGCTTTCAATGATTGTTAAAACGAGTTTTCTGGGCGAGTGTGTACTTTATCGCACTCGACCTAAATAAATGTGAAATTTTCATGATTAATGATTAAATGCTACTTGCGCATGAATGTAAGCCTTTTGGGCTGAACTGGCCATTGCCCCTTGTTACCGGTCGTCTCGAGCCAGAAGCGGATTCAGTCGGGCGATTAGGGACTTGGGTGAACGTTTGGTATACTCGAGTATTACCTTTGTAGGTTGGTGGAGGTTGGTGGAGCCTGGACGATGTCGAGAACGAACGTATCCTTTTCATGAATGTTACTATCGCTTTCCATTGTACATGTTTCTTGAATTATTGATACTCCATATTTAATGTTTTGTAAATGTTGTAATTGTTTCTGGACTTATCATTTGATTTATGACATCATTGAAATGAACTATTGTTAAATCGATTTGATTACTGATTTTACCGGTTACTCGCTGAACTTCTAGCTCACCCCAAAAATATTTTATTCCCCTCCACAGGGCTCGTGGCGAAGGAAGGCTTGTTGTGATTTTATTGTTGTGGAATTCCTCTTGTATAATAGTTGGATCATGGATCAGAGTGGCGCAGCGGAAGCGTTGACGCTTCGCTTTTGGATATGTAATTAGTGGAGAATTTAATGTAATATTTGAGATTTATCTTGTAATCTATTTGAGGACTGTAGTGAGCGAGTGAGTCCCGGCGAGAGATGGGCAGGCAGCCCGCCGAACCCTCTGATTCGCCTTAGGGGGAGGTGGGGCTGTCACAGTTGGTATCAGAGCTTAGGCTTCAGATCTCTGTAGTGTATCCTAGGCTTGAAGTTTAGGATGCCGGACTGTGGGTTTGGTCTGAAATATTAGTGATTCTTGCGGGATGTCTCGACTCGATTGGTACAAGATGGAATGTCGAGGACGACATTCTTTTAAGGAGGGGAGTTTGTGACGCCCCGAAAAGAATGAGTGTGAGAACCCGGAAATTTTCTAATTTTCTAATGTTAATTTTATTTAATCGCCCGCCTTTTCTACATTTTCTTTATTAGAAAAATTCCCCAGATAAAGTTTATGAGCAAAGATAGTTTTAAAATGATTTTTCTAGTATCGGTTAGTTTTTAAGAAATTAAGAGCGTATTTTGGACGTGGGACCCGCTAGTGCGGTAAATGCATTATATTTTTGACAACTTGTTGGAATTTTGTATTAAGTGATATTATTTTACAAGGTGTTAAGATATTTGTAATGGAGAGACAAAAAGATAAGTTTTAAACCAAAAAGGTGACAAGTGTCACCTTGTGATTTAATCTTGGACTTTGACCATTATTTCTTGCCTTTACTAATACTCAATTTTGACCCAAAAATCATCCTATTTCTATGCTTCATGGCCGGCTCTCTCTCAAAGGAAAAGTAGAAAAATCTCTCAACTTTCTAGCTTCTCATCTCACTCAATCTTCAATTCCAACCGATTAAACTTGAATTTACTCCATAAAACCTCTTAGTTTGGTGGAGTTGAGCTTGGTTGTGAAGTTGTTTGGAAAGTTAAGGTGACTAGTTGCTCTATCTCTTGTATTGCTAAGATGAGTTGTGAAGGACCCCTCTCCTTCCTCTAATGATGTTCAATTCATGATTGGTGGTGTGGTATAAGATGCACTTTTATGGATTATATCTTGATTTTTGGTTGAATTGGTGAAGTTTTATAATTATTGGGGATTTTTCTGTTTTAATATGAGCATGATTGTGTGTCTATCTATGATGATTGGAAATGGTATATAATGATTCTAAAAGGTGGAAAAAGTGGATAATTGCAACCAATTTCTGTTTTGGAAGAAATTTTGGAAAGTTAGGGTTATGATGAATACATTCTGCCCGAATTTATAGCTCCTAGTTAGAGGCCGAATTGGCCTTGTATTAAAACATAAAAGTTGTAGGGAGTGACATTTTAGAGGTGCCTACAACATTTCAGGTCAATCGGAGTATCGTAGAATGAGAAAAGTCGAAATTACTATTGTTGTTCTGGTTTTACACGAATGTAAGAATTGCGCCTGTAATTGGTTTTTTTGGCTGGAATTGCTTCCGAATTGGTTGTTGAGGTCTTCTGATCAAATTTAGCCCTGTTTCTTAGCTTTCAGATGGTTTTTGAATTTCTGGATTTGGACTTGGATAGCCTGATTTATGATGTTTCCGCTAGAATGCGTTCTGTGAATCTGTTTTTGTGATTCTGGTATGGTATCTTGCATTTTTGACCTGGTTACACTCGAAACTGGGTTGAGTGACCTTCTGTAATATTGTAGCCCTGTCTCTTAGCTTCGAAACGGTGGGTCTTTCACCTTCATCCAACAATCGTAGCGCCTTTGGTACCTTTACCGTAAAATGACGTCAAAACCTGTTTTTCTGGTTTTGAGCTTAACTTTCATTTCCGGACTTTTCCCTAGCTTGACTTGTACTAGTACTACTTGGAGCTTGCCGAATGGCTATTGGATGAACTTGTTGTTGTGTGTGTACCTTTGGGTTGGAATGAGGAAATAATGAAGTCATGATGGCTGGAAAAGTTAGTAAATTCAGGGGAAGTGCTGTCCGAACTTTGAAGGGATTTGTTTGCATTGAGTTTGTGATCTAAGACTTGGATTTGAGCAAGGCAATGTTATATGCTGGATGATTTCTAAGCCGTGGAGGTGAGTGACCCTAAACTATTTCCAAAGTATTTGTGAAACGTTTCTTGCATTATTTACTTTTGAACTGTTTCCAAAGTTACTTTTGAACTGTTTTCGTGCAAATCATGCGTGCTTATATGAGAGTGTTCCTTGTTTGATATATTTCCATGACTTATTGGCTTGTTATTATGGATTGATAATGTGTTAAGTGCTTTCAATGATTGTTAAAATGAGTTTTCTGGGCGAGTGTGTACTTTATCGCACTAGACCTAAATAAATGTGAAATTTTCATGATTAATGATTAAATGCTACTTGCGCATGAATGTAAGCCTTTTGGGCTGAACTGGCCATTGCCCCTTGTTACCGGTCGTCTCGAGCCAGAAGCGGACTCGGTCGGGCGATTAGGGACCTGGGTGAACGTTTGGTATACTCGAGTATTACCTTTGTAGGTTGGTGGAGGTTGGTGGAGCCTGGACGATGTCCGGGAAAGGTTGAATGAAAAAATGCAATTTCAAATGGAAAAAAAAAAAAGGAAATGGCAGGAGAACGAACGTATCCTTTTCATGAATACAATCGCTTTCCATTGTACATGTTTCTTGAATTATTGATCTCCATATTTAATGTTTTGTAAATGTTGTAATTGTTTCTGGACTTATCATTTGATTTATGACATCATTGAAATGAACTATTGTTAAACCGATTTGATTACTGATTTTACCGGTTACTCGCTGAGCTTCTAGCTCACCCCAAAAATATTTTATTCCCCTCCACAGGGCTCGTGGCGAAGGAAGGCTTGTTGTGATTTTATTGTTGTGGAATTCCTCTTGTATAATAGTTGGATCATGGATCAGAGTGGCGCAGCGGAAGCGTGGACGCTTCGCTTTTGGATATGTAATTAGTGGAGAATTTAATGTAATATTTGAGATTTATCTTGTAATCTGTTTGAGGACTGTAGTGAGCGACTGAGTCCCGGCGAGAGATGGGCAGGCAGCCCGCCGAACCCTCTGGTTCGCCTTAGGGGGAGGTGGGGCTGTCACAGTTGGTATCAGAGCTTAGGCTTCAGATCTCTGTAGTGTATCCTAGGCTTGAAGTTTAGGATGCCGGACTGTGGGTTTGGTCTGAAATATTAGTGATTCTTGCGGGATGTCTCGACTCGATTGGTACAAGATGGAATGTCGAGGACGACATTCTTTTAAGGAGGGGAGTTTGTGACGCCCCGAAAAGAATGAGTGTGAGAACCCGGAAATTTTCTAATTTTCTAATGTTAATTTTATTTAATCGCCCGCCTTTTCTACATTTTCTTTATTAGAAAAATTCCCCAGATAAAGTTTATGAGCAAAGATAGTTTTAAAATGATTTTTCTAGTATCGGTTAGTTTTTGAGAAATTAAGAGCGTATTTTGGACGTGGGACCCGCTAGTGCGGTAAATGCATTATATTTTTGACAACTTGTTGGAATTTTGTATTAAGTGATATTATTTTACAAGGTGTTAAGATATTTGTAATGGAGAGACAAAAAGATAAGTTTTAAACCAAAAAGATGACAAGTGTCACCTTGTGATTTAATCTTGGACTTTGACCATTATTTCTTACCTTTACTAATACTCAATTTTGACCCAAAAATCATCCTATTTCTATGCTTCATGGCCGGCTCTCTCTCAAAGGAAAAGAAGAAAAATCTCTCAACTTTCTAGCTTCTCATCTCACTCAATCTTCAATTCCAACCGATTAAACTTGAATTTACTCCATAAAACCTCTTAGTTTGGTGGAGTTGAGCTTGGTTGTGAAGTTGTTTGGAAAGTTAAGGTGACTAGTTGCTCTATCTCTTGTATTGCTAAGGTGAGTTGTGAAGGACCCCACTCCTTCCTCTAATGATGTTCAATTCATGATTGGTGGTGGTATAAGATGCACTTTTATGGATTATATCTTGATTTTTGGTTGAATTGGTGAAGTTTTATAATTATTGGGGATTTTTCTGTTTTAATATGAGCATGATTGTGTGTCTATCTATGATGATTGGAAATGGTATATAATGATTCTAAAAGGTGGAAAAAGTGGATAATTGCAACCAATTTCTGTTTTGGAAGAAATTTTGGAAAGTTAGGGTTATGATGAATACATTCTGCCCGAATTTATAGCTCCTAGTTAGAGGCTGAATTGGCCTTGTATTAAAACATAAAAGTTGTAGGGAATGACATTGTAGAGGTGCCTACAAAATTTCAGGTCAATCGGAGTAGCGTAGAACGAGAAAAGTCGAAATTACTATTGTTGTTCTGGTTTTACACGAATGTAAGAATTGCGCCTGTAATTGGTTTTTTTGGCTGGAATTGCTTCCGAATTGGTTGTTGAGGTCTTCTGATGAAATTTAGCCCTGTTTCTTAGCTTTCAGATGGTTTTTGAATTTCTGGATTTGGACTTGGATAGCCTGATTTATGATGTTTCCGCTAGAATGCGTTCTGTGAATCTGTTTTTGTGATTCTGGTATGGTATCTTGCATTTTTGACCTGGTTACACTCGAAACTGGGTTGAGTGACCTTCTGTAATATTGTAGCCCTGTCTCTTAGCTTCGAAACTCTGGGTCTTGTACCTTCATCCGACAATCGAAGCACCTTTGGTACCATTACCGCAAAATGACGTCAAAACCTGTTTTTCTGGTTTTGAGCTTAACTTTCATTTCCGGACTTTTCCCTAGCTTGACTTGTACTAGTACTACTTGGAGCTTGCCGAATGGCTATTGGATGAACTTGTTGTTGTGTGTGTACCTTTGGGTTGGAATGAGGAAATAATGAAGCCATGATGGCTGGAAAAGTTAGTAAATTCAGGGGAAGTGCTGTCCGAACTTTGAAGGGATTTGTTTGCATTGAGTTTGTGATCTAAGACTTGGATTTGAGCAAGGCAATGTTATATGCTGGATGATTTCTAAGCCGTGGAGGTGAGTGACCCTAAACTATTTCCAAAGTATTTGTGAAACGTTTCTTGCATTATTTACTTTTGAACTGTTTCCAAAGTTACTTTTGAACTGTTTTCGTGCATATCATGCGTGCTTATATGAGAGTGTTCCTTGTTTGATATATTTCCATGACTTATTGGCTTGTTATTATGGATTGATAATGTGTTAAGTGCTTTCAATGATTGTTAAAATGAGTTTTCTGGGCGAGTGTGTACTTTATCGCACTAGACCTAAATAAATGTGAAATTTTCATGATTAATGATTAAATGCTACTTGCGCATGAATGTAAGCCTTTTGGGCTGAACTGGCCATTGCCCCTTGTTACCGGTCGTCTCGAGCCAGAAGCGGACTCGGTCGGGCGATTAGGGACCTGGGTGAACGTTTGGTATACTCGAGTATTACCTTTGTAGGTTGGTGGAGGTTGGTGGAGCCTGGACGATGTCCGGGAAAGGTTGAATGAAAAAATGCAATTTCAAATGGAAAAAAAAAAAAGGAAATGGCAGGAGAACGAACGTATCCTTTTCATGAATGTTACAATCGCTTTCCATTGTACATGTTTCTTGAATTATTGATCTCCATATTTAATGTTTTGTAAATGTTGTAATTGTTTCTGGACTTATCATTTGATTTATGACATCATTGAAATGAACTATTGTTAAACCGATTTGATTACTGATTTTACCGGTTACTCGCTGAGCTTCTAGCTCACCCCAAAAATATTTTATTCCCCTCCACAGGGCTCGTGGCGAAGGAAGGCTTGTTGTGATTTTATTGTTGTGGAATTCCTCTTGTATAATAGTTGGATCATGGATCAGAGTGGCGCAGCGGAAGCGTGGACGCTTCGCTTTTGGATATGTAATTAGTGGAGAATTTAATGTAATATTTGAGATTTATCTTGTAATCTGTTTGAGGACTGTAGTGAGCGACTGAGTCCCGGCGAGAGATGGGCAGGCAGCCCGCCGAACCCTCTGGTTCGCCTTAGGGGGAGGTGGGGCTGTCACAGTTGGTATCAGAGCTTAGGCTTCAGATCTCTGTAGTGTATCCTAGGCTTGAAGTTTAGGATGCCGGACTGTGGGTTTGGTCTGAAATATTAGTGATTCTTGCGGGATGTCTCGACTCGATTGGTACAAGATGGAATGTCGAGGACGACATTCTTTTAAGGAGGGGAGTTTGTGACGCCCCGAAAAGAATGAGTGTGAGAACCCGGAAATTTTCTAATTTTCTAATGTTAATTTTATTTAATCGCCCGCCTTTTCTACATTTTCTTTATTAGAAAAATTCCCCAGATAAAGTTTATGAGCAAAGATAGTTTTAAAATGATTTTTCTAGTATCGGTTAGTTTTTGAGAAATTAAGAGCGTATTTTGGACGTGGGACCCGCTAGTGCGGTAAATGCATTATATTTTTGACAACTTGTTGGAATTTTGTATTAAGTGATATTATTTTACAAGGTGTTAAGATATTTGTAATGGAGAGACAAAAAGATAAGTTTTAAACCAAAAAGATGACAAGTGTCACCTTGTGATTTAATCTTGGACTTTGACCATTATTTCTTACCTTTACTAATACTCAATTTTGACCCAAAAATCATCCTATTTCTGTGCTTCATGGCCGGCTCTCTCTCAAAGGAAAAGAAGAAAAATCTCTCAACTTTCTAGCTTCTCATCTCACTCAATCTTCAATTCCAACCGATTAAACTTGAATTTACTCCATAAAACCTCTTAGTTTGGTGGAGTTGAGCTTGGTTGTGAAGTTGTTTGGAAAGTTAAGGTGACTAGTTGCTCTATCTCTTGTATTGCTAAGGTGAGTTGTGAAGGACCCCACTCCTTCCTCTAATGATGTTCAATTCATGATTGGTGGTGGTATAAGATGCACTTTTATGGATTATATCTTGATTTTTGGTTGAATTGGTGAAGTTTTATAATTATTGGGGATTTTTCTATTTTAATATGAGCACGATTGTGTGTCTATCTATGATGATTGGAAATGGTATATAATGATTCTAAAAGGTGGAAAAAGTGGATAATTGCAACCAATTTCTGTTTTGGAAGAAATTTTGGAAAGTTAGGGTTATGATGAATACATTCTGCCCGAATTTATAGCTCCTAGTTAGAGGGTGAATTGGCCTTGTATTAAAACATAAAAGTTGTAGGGAATGACATTTTAGAGGTGCCTACAAAATATCAGGTCAATCGGAGTAGCGTAGAACGAGAAAAGTCGAAATTACTATTGTTGTTCTGGTTTTACACGAATGTAAGAATTGCGCCTGTAATTGGTTTTTTTGGCTGGAATTGCTTCCGAATTGGTTGTTGAGGTCTTCTGATGAAATTTAGCCCTGTTTCTTAGCTTTCAGATGGTTTTTGAATTTCTGGATTTGGACTTGGATAGCCTGATTTATGATGTTTCCGCTAGAATGCGTTCTGTGAATCTATTTTTGTGATTCTGGTATGGTATCTTGCATTTTTGACCTGGTTACACTCGAAACTGGGTTGAGTGACCTTCTGTAATATTGTAGCCCTGTCTCTTAGCTTCAAAACTCTGGGTCTTGTACCTTCATCCGACAATCGAAGCACCTTTGGTACCATTACCGCAATATGACGTCAAAACCTGTTTTTCTGGTTTTGAGCTTAACTTTCATTTCCGGACTTTTCCCAAGCTTGACTTGTACTAGTACTACTTGGAGCTTGCCGAATGGCTATTGGATGAACTTGTTGTTGTGTGTGTACCTTTGGGTTGGAATGAGGAAATAATGAAGCCATGATGGCTGGAAAAGTTAGTAAATTCAGGGGAAGTGCTGTCCGAACTTTGAAGGGATTTGTTTGCATTGAGTTTGTGATCTAAGACTTGGATTTGAGCAAGGCAATGTTATATGCTGGATGATTTCTAAGCCGTGGAGGTGAGTGACCCTAAACTATTTCCAAAGTATTTGTGAAACGTTTCTTGCATTATTTACTTTTGAACTGTTTCCAAAGTTACTTTTGAACTGTTTTCGTGCATATCATGCGTGCTTATATGAGAGTGTTCCTTGTTTGATATATTTCCATGACTTATTGGCTTGTTATTATGGATTGATAATGTGTTAAGTGCTTTCAATGATTGTTAAAATGAGTTTTCTGGGCGAGTGTGTACTTTATCGCACTAGACCTAAATAAATGTGAAATTTTCATGATTAATGATTAAATGCTACTTGCGCATGAATGTAAGCCTTTTGGGCTGAACTGGCCATTGCCCCTTGTTACCGGTCGTCTCGAGCCAGAAGCGGACTCGGTCGGGCGATTAGGGACCTGGGTGAACGTTTGGTATACTCGAGTATTACCTTTGTAGGTTGGTGGAGGTTGGTGGAGCCTGGACGATGTCCGGGAAAGGTTGAATGAAAAAATGCAATTTCAAATGGAAAAAAAAAAAAGGAAATGGCAGGAGAACGAACGTATCCTTTTCATGAATGTTACAATCGCTTTCCATTGTACATGTTTCTTGAATTATTGATCTCCATATTTAATGTTTTGTAAATGTTGTAATTGTTTCTGGACTTATCATTTGATTTATGACATCATTGAAATGAACTATTGTTAAACCGATTTGATTACTGATTTTACCGGTTACTCGCTGAGCTTCTAGCTCACCCCAAAAATATTTTATTCCCCTCCACAGGGCTCGTGGCGAAGGAAGGCTTGTTGTGATTTTATTGTTGTGGAATTCCTCTTGTATAATAGTTGGATCATGGATCAGAGTGGCGCAGCGGAAGCGTGGACGCTTCGCTTTTGGATATGTAATTAGTGGAGAATTTAATGTAATATTTGAGATTTATCTTGTAATCTGTTTGAGGACTGTAGTGAGCGACTGAGTCCCGGCGAGAGATGGGCAGGCAGCCCGCCGAACCCTCTGGTTCGCCTTAGGGGGAGGTGGGGCTGTCACAGTTGGTATCAGAGCTTAGGCTTCAGATCTCTGTAGTGTATCCTAGGCTTGAAGTTTAGGATGCCGGACTGTGGGTTTGGTCTGAAATATTAGTGATTCTTGCGGGATGTCTCGACTCGATTGGTACAAGATGGAATGTCGAGGACGACATTCTTTTAAGGAGGGGAGTTTGTGACGCCCCGAAAAGAATGAGTGTGAGAACCCGGAAATTTTCTAATTTTCTAATGTTAATTTTATTTAATCGCCCGCCTTTTCTACATTTTCTTTATTAGAAAAATTCCCCAGATAAAGTTTATGAGCAAAGATAGTTTTAAAATGATTTTTCTAGTATCGGTTAGTTTTTGAGAAATTAAGAGCGTATTTTGGACGTGGGACCCGCTAGTGCGGTAAATGCATTATATTTTTGACAACTTGTTGGAATTTTGTATTAAGTGATATTATTTTACAAGGTGTTAAGATATTTGTAATGGAGAGACAAAAAGATAAGTTTTAAACCAAAAAGATGACAAGTGTCACCTTGTGATTTAATCTTGGACTTTGACCATTATTTCTTACCTTTACTAATACTCAATTTTGACCCAAAAATCATCCTATTTCTGTGCTTCATGGCCGGCTCTCTCTCAAAGGAAAAGAAGAAAAATCTCTCAACTTTCTAGCTTCTCATCTCACTCAATCTTCAATTCCAACCGATTAAACTTGAATTTACTCCATAAAACCTCTTAGTTTGGTGGAGTTGAGCTTGGTTGTGAAGTTGTTTGGAAAGTTAAGGTGA
The DNA here is from genome assembly GCF_036785885.1 of Coffea arabica. Taxonomy (NCBI): domain Eukaryota; kingdom Viridiplantae; phylum Streptophyta; class Magnoliopsida; order Gentianales; family Rubiaceae; genus Coffea; species Coffea arabica. The sequence goes on along the minus strand of NC_092311.1, from coordinate 21,138,333 downwards.
CTAGTTGCTCTATCTCTTGTATTGCTAAGGTGAGTTGTGAAGGACCCCACTCCTTCCTCTAATGATGTTCAATTCATGATTGGTGGTGGTATAAGATGCACTTTTATGGATTATATCTTGATTTTTGGTTGAATTGGTGAAGTTTTATAATTATTGGGGATTTTTCTATTTTAATATGAGCACGATTGTGTGTCTATCTATGATGATTGGAAATGGTATATAATGATTCTAAAAGGTGGAAAAAGTGGATAATTGCAACCAATTTCTGTTTTGGAAGAAATTTTGGAAAGTTAGGGTTATGATGAATACATTCTGCCCGAATTTATAGCTCCTAGTTAGAGGGTGAATTGGCCTTGTATTAAAACATAAAAGTTGTAGGGAATGACATTTTAGAGGTGCCTACAAAATATCAGGTCAATCGGAGTAGCGTAGAACGAGAAAAGTCGAAATTACTATTGTTGTTCTGGTTTTACACGAATGTAAGAATTGCGCCTGTAATTGGTTTTTTTGGCTGGAATTGCTTCCGAATTGGTTGTTGAGGTCTTCTGATGAAATTTAGCCCTGTTTCTTAGCTTTCAGATGGTTTTTGAATTTCTGGATTTGGACTTGGATAGCCTGATTTATGATGTTTCCGCTAGAATGCGTTCTGTGAATCTATTTTTGTGATTCTGGTATGGTATCTTGCATTTTTGACCTGGTTACACTCGAAACTGGGTTGAGTGACCTTCTGTAATATTGTAGCCCTGTCTCTTAGCTTCAAAACTCTGGGTCTTGTACCTTCATCCGACAATCGAAGCACCTTTGGTACCATTACCGCAATATGACGTCAAAACCTGTTTTTCTGGTTTTGAGCTTAACTTTCATTTCCGGACTTTTCCCAAGCTTGACTTGTACTAGTACTACTTGGAGCTTGCCGAATGGCTATTGGATGAACTTGTTGTTGTGTGTGTACCTTTGGGTTGGAATGAGGAAATAATGAAGCCATGATGGCTGGAAAAGTTAGTAAATTCAGGGGAAGTGCTGTCTGAACTTTGAAGGGATTTGTTTGCATTGAGTTTGTGATCTAAGACTTGGATTTGAGCAAGGCAATGTTATATGCTGGATGATTTCTAAGCCGTGGAGGTGAGTGACCCTAAACTATTTCCAAAGTATTTGTGAAACGTTTCTTGCATTATTTACTTTTGAACTGTTTCCAAAGTTACTTTTGAACTGTTTTCGTGCATATCATGCGTGCTTATATGAGAGTGTTCCTTGTTTGATATATTTCCATGACTTATTGGCTTGTTATTATGGATTGATAATGTGTTAAGTGCTTTCAATGATTGTTAAAATGAGTTTTCTGGGCGAGTGTGTACTTTATCGCACTAGACCTAAATAAATGTGAAATTTTCATGATTAATGATTAAATGCTACTTGCGCATGAATGTAAGCCTTTTGGGCTGAACTGGCCATTGCCCCTTGTTACCGGTCGTCTCGAGCCAGAAGCGGACTCGGTCGGGCGATTAGGGACCTGGGTGAACGTTTGGTATACTCGAGTATTACCTTTGTAGGTTGGTGGAGGTTGGTGGAGCCTGGACGATGTCCGGGAAAGGTTGAATGAAAAAATGCAATTTCAAATGGAAAAAAAAAAAAGGAAATGGCAGGAGAACGAACGTATCCTTTTCATGAATGTTACAATCGCTTTCCATTGTACATGTTTCTTGAATTATTGATCTCCATATTTAATGTTTTGTAAATGTTGTAATTGTTTCTGGACTTATCATTTGATTTATGACATCATTGAAATGAACTATTGTTAAACCGATTTGATTACTGATTTTACCGGTTACTCGCTGAGCTTCTAGCTCACCCCAAAAATATTTTATTCCCCTCCACAGGGCTCGTGGCGAAGGAAGGCTTGTTGTGATTTTATTGTTGTGGAATTCCTCTTGTATAATAGTTGGATCATGGATCAGAGTGGCGCAGCGGAAGCGTGGACGCTTCGCTTTTGGATATGTAATTAGTGGAGAATTTAATGTAATATTTGAGATTTATCTTGTAATCTGTTTGAGGACTGTAGTGAGCGACTGAGTCCCGGCGAGAGATGGGCAGGCAGCCCGCCGAACCCTCTGGTTCGCCTTAGGGGGAGGTGGGGCTGTCACAGTTGGTATCAGAGTTTAGGCTTCAGATCTCTGTAGTGTATCCTAGGCTTGAAGTTTAGGATGCCGGACTGTGGGTTTGGTCTGAAATATTAGTGATTCTTGCGGGATGTCTCGACTCGATTGGTACAAGATGGAATGTCGAGGACGACATTCTTTTAAGGAGGGGAGTTTGTGACGCCCCGAAAAGAATGAGTGTGAGAACCCGGAAATTTTCTAATTTTCTAATGTTAATTTTATTTAATCGCCCGCCTTTTCTACATTTTCTTTATTAGAAAAATTCCCCAGATAAAGTTTATGAGCAAAGATAGTTTTAAAATGATTTTTCTAGTATCGGTTAGTTTTTGAGAAATTAAGAGCGTATTTTGGACGTGGGACCCGCTAGTGCGGTAAATGCATTATATTTTTGACAACTTGTTGGAATTTTGTATTAAGTGATATTATTTTACAAGGTGTTAAGATATTTGTAATGGAGAGACAAAAAGATAAGTTTTAAACCAAAAAGATGACAAGTGTCACCTTGTGATTTAATCTTGGACTTTGACCATTATTTCTTACCTTTACTAATACTCAATTTTGACCCAAAAATCATCCTATTTCTATGCTTCATGGCCGGCTCTCTCTCAAAGGAAAAGAAGAAAAATCTCTCAACTTTCTAGCTTCTCATCTCACTCAATCTTCAATTCCAACCGATTAAACTTGAATTTACTCCATAAAACCTCTTAGTTTGGTGGAGTTGAGCTTGGTTGTGAAGTTGTTTGGAAAGTTAAGGTGACTAGTTGCTCTATCTCTTGTATTGCTAAGGTGAGTTGTGAAGGACCCCACTCCTTCCTCTAATGATGTTCAATTCATGATTGGTGGTGGTATAAGATGCACTTTTATGGATTATATCTTGATTTTTGGTTGAATTGGTGAAGTTTTATAATTATTGGGGATTTTTCTGTTTTAATATGAGCATGATTGTGTGTCTATCTATGATGATTGGAAATGGTATATAATGATTCTAAAAGGTGGAAAAAGTGGATAATTGCAACCAATTTCTGTTTTGGAAGAAATTTTGGAAAGTTAGGGTTATGATGAATACATTCTGCCCGAATTTATAGCTCCTAGTTAGAGGCTGAATTGGCCTTGTATTAAAACATAAAAGTTGTAGGGAATGACATTGTAGAGGTGCCTACAAAATTTCAGGTCAATCGGAGTAGCGTAGAACGAGAAAAGTGGAAATTACTATTGTTGTTCTGGTTTTACACGAATGTAAGAATTGCGCCTGTAATTGGTTTTTTTGGCTGGAATTGCTTCCGAATTGGTTGTTGAGGTCTTCTGATGAAATTTAGCCCTGTTTCTTAGCTTTCAGATGGTTTTTGAATTTCTGGATTTGGACTTGGATAGCCTGATTTATGATGTTTCCGCTAGAATGCGTTCTGTGAATCTGTTTTTGTGATTCTGGTATGGTATCTTGCATTTTTGACCTGGTTACACTCGAAACTGGGTTGAGTGACCTTCTGTAATATTGTAGCCCTGTCTCTTAGCTTCGAAACGGTTGGTCTTTCACCTTCATCCGACAATTGTAGCGCCTTTGGTACCTTTACCGTAAAATGACGTCAAAACCTGTTTTTCTGGTTTTGAGCTTAACTTTCATTTCCGGACTTTTCCCTAGCTTGACTTGTACTAGTACTACTTGGAGCTTGCCGAATGGCTATTGGATGAACTTGTTGTTGTGTGTGTACCTTTGGGTTGGAATGAGGAAATAATGAAGCCATGATGGCTGGAAAAGTTAGTAAATTCAGGGGAAGTGCTGTCCGAACTTTGAAGAGATTTGTTTGCATTGAGTTTGTGATCTAAGACTTGGATTTGAGCAAGGCAATGTTATATGCTGGATGATTTCTAAGCCGTGGAGGTGAGTGACCCTAAACTATTTCCAAAGTATTTGTGAAACGTTTCTTGCATTATTTACTTTTGAACTGTTTCCAAAGTTACTTTTGAACTGTTTTCGTGCATATCATGCGTGCTTATATGAGAGTGTTCCTTGTTTGATATATTCCCTTGACTTATTGGCTTGTTATTATGGATTGATAATGTGTTAAGTGCTTTCAATGATTGTTAAAACGAGTTTTCTGGGCGAGTGTGTACTTTATCGCACTCGACCTAAATAAATGTGAAATTTTCATGATTAATGATTAAATGCTACTTGCGCATGAATGTAAGCCTTTTGGGTTGAACTGGCCATTGCCCCTTGTTACCGGTCGTCTCGAGCCAGAAGCGGACTCGGTCGGGCGATTAGGGACCTGGGTGAACGTTTGGTATACTCAAGTATTACCTTTGTAGGTTGGTGGAGGTTGGTGGAGCCTGGACGATGTCCGGGAAAGGTTGAATGAAAAAATGCAATTTCAAATGGAAAAAAAAGGAAATGGCAGGAGAACGAACGTATCCTTTTCATGAATGTTACTATCGCTTTCCATTGTACATGTTTCTTGAATTATTGATACTCCATATTTAATGTTTTGTAAATGTTGTAATTGTTTCTGGACTTATCATTTGATTTATGACATCATTGAAATGAACTATTGTTAAACCGATTTGATTACTGATTTTACCGGTTACTCGCTGAGCTTCTAGCTCACCCCAAAAATATTTTATTCCCCTCCACAGGGCTCGTGGCGAAGGAAGGCTTGTTGTGATTTTATTGTTGTGGAATTCCTCTTGTATAATAGTTGGATCATGGATCATAGTGGCGCAGCGGAAGCGTGGACGCTTCGCTTTTGGATATGTAATTAGTGGAGAATTTAATGTAATATTTGAGATTTATCTTGTAATCTGTTTGAGGACTGTAGTGAGCGAGTGAGTCCCGGCGAGAGATGGGCTGGCAGCCCGCCGAACCCTCTGATTCGCCTTAGGGGGAGGTGGGGCTGTCACAGTTGGTATCAGAGCTTAGGCTTCAGATCTCTGTAGTGTATCCTAGGCTTGAAGTTTAGGATGCCGGACTGTGGGTTTGGTCTGAAATATTAGTGATTCTTGCGGGATGTCTCGACTCGATTGGTACAAGATGGAATGTCGAGGACGACATTCTTTTAAGGAGGGGAGTTTGTGACGCCCCGAAAAGAATGAGTGTGAGAACCCGGAAATTTTCTAATTTTCTAATGTTAATTTTATTTAATCGCCCGCCTTTTCTACATTTTCTTTATTAGAAAAATTCCCCAGATAAAGTTTATGAGCAAAGATAGTTTTAAAATGATTTTTCTAGTATCGGTTAGTTTTTGAGAAATTAAGAGCGTATTTTGGACGTGGGACCCGCTAGTGCGGTAAATGCATTATATTTTTGACAACTTGTTGGAATTTTGTATTAAGTGATATTATTTTACAAGGTGTTAAGATATTTGTAATGGAGAGACAAAAAGATAAGTTTTAAACCAAAAAGATGACAAGTGTCACCTTGTGATTTAATCTTGGACTTTGACCATTATTTCTTACCTTTACTAATACTCAATTTTGACCCAAAAATCATCCTATTTCTGTGCTTCATGGCCGGCTCTCTCTCAAAGGAAAAGAAGAAAAATCTCTCAACTTTCTAGCTTCTCATCTCACTCAATCTTCAATTCCAACCGATTAAACTTGAATTTACTCCATAAAACCTCTTAGTTTGGTGGAGTTGAGCTTGGTTGTGAAGTTGTTTGGAAAGTTAAGGTGACTAGTTGCTCTATCTCTTGTATTGCTAAGGTGAGTTGTGAAGGACCCCACTCCTTCCTCTAATGATGTTCAATTCATGATTGGTGGTGGTATAAGATGCACTTTTATGGATTATATCTTGATTTTTGGTTGAATTGGTGAAGTTTTATAATTATTGGGGATTTTTCTATTTTAATATGAGCACGATTGTGTGTCTATCTATGATGATTGGAAATGGTATATAATGATTCTAAAAGGTGGAAAAAGTGGATAATTGCAACCAATTTCTGTTTTGGAAGAAATTTTGGAAAGTTAGGGTTATGATGAATACATTCTGCCCGAATTTATAGCTCCTAGTTAGAGGGTGAATTGGCCTTGTATTAAAACATAAAAGTTGTAGGGAATGACATTTTAGAGGTGCCTACAAAATATCAGGTCAATCGGAGTAGCGTAGAACGAGAAAAGTCGAAATTACTATTGTTGTTCTGGTTTTACACGAATGTAAGAATTGCGCCTGTAATTGGTTTTTTTGGCTGGAATTGCTTCCGAATTGGTTGTTGAGGTCTTCTGATGAAATTTAGCCCTGTTTCTTAGCTTTCAGATGGTTTTTGAATTTCTGGATTTGGACTTGGATAGCCTGATTTATGATGTTTCCGCTAGAATGCGTTCTGTGAATCTATTTTTGTGATTCTGGTATGGTATCTTGCATTTTTGACCTGGTTACACTCGAAACTGGGTTGAGTGACCTTCTGTAATATTGTAGCCCTGTCTCTTAGCTTCAAAACTCTGGGTCTTGTACCTTCATCCGACAATCGAAGCACCTTTGGTACCATTACCGCAATATGACGTCAAAACCTGTTTTTCTGGTTTTGAGCTTAACTTTCATTTCCGGACTTTTCCCAAGCTTGACTTGTACTAGTACTACTTGGAGCTTGCCGAATGGCTATTGGATGAACTTGTTGTTGTGTGTGTACCTTTGGGTTGGAATGAGGAAATAATGAAGCCATGATGGCTGGAAAAGTTAGTAAATTCAGGGGAAGTGCTGTCTGAACTTTGAAGGGATTTGTTTGCATTGAGTTTGTGATCTAAGACTTGGATTTGAGCAAGGCAATGTTATATGCTGGATGATTTCTAAGCCGTGGAGGTGAGTGACCCTAAACTATTTCCAAAGTATTTGTGAAACGTTTCTTGCATTATTTACTTTTGAACTGTTTCCAAAGTTACTTTTGAACTGTTTTCGTGCATATCATGCGTGCTTATATGAGAGTGTTCCTTGTTTGATATATTTCCATGACTTATTGGCTTGTTATTATGGATTGATAATGTGTTAAGTGCTTTCAATGATTGTTAAAATGAGTTTTCTGGGCGAGTGTGTACTTTATCGCACTAGACCTAAATAAATGTGAAATTTTCATGATTAATGATTAAATGCTACTTGCGCATGAATGTAAGCCTTTTGGGCTGAACTGGCCATTGCCCCTTGTTACCGGTCGTCTCGAGCCAGAAGCGGACTCGGTCGGGCGATTAGGGACCTGGGTGAACGTTTGGTATACTCGAGTATTACCTTTGTAGGTTGGTGGAGGTTGGTGGAGCCTGGACGATGTCCGGGAAAGGTTGAATGAAAAAATGCAATTTCAAATGGAAAAAAAAAAAAGGAAATGGCAGGAGAACGAACGTATCCTTTTCATGAATGTTACAATCGCTTTCCATTGTACATGTTTCTTGAATTATTGATCTCCATATTTAATGTTTTGTAAATGTTGTAATTGTTTCTGGACTTATCATTTGATTTATGACATCATTGAAATGAACTATTGTTAAACCGATTTGATTACTGATTTTACCGGTTACTCGCTGAGCTTCTAGCTCACCCCAAAAATATTTTATTCCCCTCCACAGGGCTCGTGGCGAAGGAAGGCTTGTTGTGATTTTATTGTTGTGGAATTCCTCTTGTATAATAGTTGGATCATGGATCAGAGTGGCGCAGCGGAAGCGTGGACGCTTCGCTTTTGGATATGTAATTAGTGGAGAATTTAATGTAATATTTGAGATTTATCTTGTAATCTGTTTGAGGACTGTAGTGAGCGACTGAGTCCCGGCGAGAGATGGGCAGGCAGCCCGCCGAACCCTCTGGTTCGCCTTAGGGGGAGGTGGGGCTGTCACAGTTGGTATCAGAGTTTAGGCTTCAGATCTCTGTAGTGTATCCTAGGCTTGAAGTTTAGGATGCCGGACTGTGGGTTTGGTCTGAAATATTAGTGATTCTTGCGGGATGTCTCGACTCGATTGGTACAAGATGGAATGTCGAGGACGACATTCTTTTAAGGAGGGGAGTTTGTGACGCCCCGAAAAGAATGAGTGTGAGAACCCGGAAATTTTCTAATTTTCTAATGTTAATTTTATTTAATCGCCCGCCTTTTCTACATTTTCTTTATTAGAAAAATTCCCCAGATAAAGTTTATGAGCAAAGATAGTTTTAAAATGATTTTTCTAGTATCGGTTAGTTTTTGAGAAATTAAGAGCGTATTTTGGACGTGGGACCCGCTAGTGCGGTAAATGCATTATATTTTTGACAACTTGTTGGAATTTTGTATTAAGTGATATTATTTTACAAGGTGTTAAGATATTTGTAATGGAGAGACAAAAAGATAAGTTTTAAACCAAAAAGATGACAAGTGTCACCTTGTGATTTAATCTTGGACTTTGACCATTATTTCTTACCTTTACTAATACTCAATTTTGACCCAAAAATCATCCTATTTCTATGCTTCATGGCCGGCTCTCTCTCAAAGGAAAAGAAGAAAAATCTCTCAACTTTCTAGCTTCTCATCTCACTCAATCTTCAATTCCAACCGATTAAACTTGAATTTACTCCATAAAACCTCTTAGTTTGGTGGAGTTGAGCTTGGTTGTGAAGTTGTTTGGAAAGTTAAGGTGACTAGTTGCTCTATCTCTTGTATTGCTAAGGTGAGTTGTGAAGGACCCCACTCCTTCCTCTAATGATGTTCAATTCATGATTGGTGGTGGTATAAGATGCACTTTTATGGATTATATCTTGATTTTTGGTTGAATTGGTGAAGTTTTATAATTATTGGGGATTTTTCTGTTTTAATATGAGCATGATTGTGTGTCTATCTATGATGATTGGAAATGGTATATAATGATTCTAAAAGGTGGAAAAAGTGGATAATTGCAACCAATTTCTGTTTTGGAAGAAATTTTGGAAAGTTAGGGTTATGATGAATACATTCTGCCCGAATTTATAGCTCCTAGTTAGAGGCTGAATTGGCCTTGTATTAAAACATAAAAGTTGTAGGGAATGACATTGTAGAGGTGCCTACAAAATTTCAGGTCAATCGGAGTAGCGTAGAACGAGAAAAGTGGAAATTACTATTGTTGTTCTGGTTTTACACGAATGTAAGAATTGCGCCTGTAATTGGTTTTTTTGGCTGGAATTGCTTCCGAATTGGTTGTTGAGGTCTTCTGATGAAATTTAGCCCTGTTTCTTAGCTTTCAGATGGTTTTTGAATTTCTGGATTTGGACTTGGATAGCCTGATTTATGATGTTTCCGCTAGAATGCGTTCTGTGAATCTGTTTTTGTGATTCTGGTATGGTATCTTGCATTTTTGACCTGGTTACACTCGAAACTGGGTTGAGTGACCTTCTGTAATATTGTAGCCCTGTCTCTTAGCTTCGAAACGGTTGGTCTTTCACCTTCATCCGACAATTGTAGCGCCTTTGGTACCTTTACCGTAAAATGACGTCAAAACCTGTTTTTCTGGTTTTGAGCTTAACTTTCATTTCCGGACTTTTCCCTAGCTTGACTTGTACTAGTACTACTTGGAGCTTGCCGAATGGCTATTGGATGAACTTGTTGTTGTGTGTGTACCTTTGGGTTGGAATGAGGAAATAATGAAGCCATGATGGCTGGAAAAGTTAGTAAATTCAGGGGAAGTGCTGTCCGAACTTTGAAGAGATTTGTTTGCATTGAGTTTGTGATCTAAGACTTGGATTTGAGCAAGGCAATGTTATATGCTGGATGATTTCTAAGCCGTGGAGGTGAGTGACCCTAAACTATTTCCAAAGTATTTGTGAAACGTTTCTTGCATTATTTACTTTTGAACTGTTTCCAAAGTTACTTTTGAACTGTTTTCGTGCATATCATGCGTGCTTATATGAGAGTGTTCCTTGTTTGATATATTCCCTTGACTTATTGGCTTGTTATTATGGATTGATAATGTGTTAAGTGCTTTCAATGATTGTTAAAACGAGTTTTCTGGGCGAGTGTGTACTTTATCGCACTCGACCTAAATAAATGTGAAATTTTCATGATTAATGATTAAATGCTACTTGCGCATGAATGTAAGCCTTTTGGGTTGAACTGGCCATTGCCCCTTGTTACCGGTCGTCTCGAGCCAGAAGCGGACTCGGTCGGGCGATTAGGGACCTGGGTGAACGTTTGGTATACTCAAGTATTACCTTTGTAGGTTGGTGGAGGTTGGTGGAGCCTGGACGATGTCCGGGAAAGGTTGAATGAAAAAATGCAATTTCAAATGGAAAAAAAAGGAAATGGCAGGAGAACGAACGTATCCTTTTCATGAATGTTACTATCGCTTTCCATTGTACATGTTTCTTGAATTATTGATACTCCATATTTAATGTTTTGTAAATGTTGTAATTGTTTCTGGACTTATCATTTGATTTATGACATCATTGAAATGAACTATTGTTAAACCGATTTGATTACTGATTTTACCGGTTACTCGCTGAGCTTCTAGCTCACCCCAAAAATATTTTATTCCCCTCCACAGGGCTCGTGGCGAAGGAAGGCTTGTTGTGATTTTATTGTTGTGGAATTCCTCTTGTATAATAGTTGGATCATGGATCATAGTGGCGCAGCGGAAGCGTGGACGCTTCGCTTTTGGATATGTAATTAGTGGAGAATTTAATGTAATATTTGAGATTTATCTTGTAATCTGTTTGAGGACTGTAGTGAGCGAGTGAGTCCCGGCGAGAGATGGGCTGGCAGCCCGCCGAACCCTCTGATTCGCCTTAGGGGGAGGTGGGGCTGTCACAGTTGGTATCAGAGCTTAGGCTTCAGATCTCTGTAGTGTATCCTAGGCTTGAAGTTTAGGATGCCGGACTGTGGGTTTGGTCTGAAATATTAGTGATTCTTGCGGGATGTCTCGACTCGATTGGTACAAGATGGAATGTCGAGGACGACATTCTTTTAAGGAGGGGAGTTTGTGACGCCCCGAAAAGAATGAGTGTGAGAACCCGGAAATTTTCTAATTTTCTAATGTTAATTTTATTTAATCGCCCGCCTTTTCTACATTTTCTTTATTAGAAAAATTCCCCAGATAAAGTTTATGAGCAAAGATAGTTTTAAAATGATTTTTCTAGTATCGGTTAGTTTTTGAGAAATTAAGAGCGTATTTTGGACGTGGGACCCGCTAGTGCGGTAAATGCATTATATTTTTGACAACTTGTTGGAATTTTGTATTAAGTGATATTATTTTACAAGGTGTTAAGATATTTGTAATGGAGAGACAAAAAGATAAGTTTTAAACCAAAAAGATGACAAGTGTCACCTTGTGATTTAATCTTGGACTTTGACCATTATTTCTTACCTTTACTAATACTCAATTTTGACCCAAAAATCATCCTATTTCTGTGCTTCATGGCCGGCTCTCTCTCAAAGGAAAAGAAGAAAAATCTCTCAACTTTCTAGCTTCTCATCTCACTCAATCTTCAATTCCAACCGATTAAACTTGAATTTACTCCATAAAACCTCTTAGTTTGGTGGAGTTGAGCTTGGTTGTGAAGTTGTTTGGAAAGTTAAGGTGACTAGTTGCTCTATCTCTTGTATTGCTAAGGTGAGTTGTGAAGGACCCCACTCCTTCCTCTAATGATGTTCAATTCATGATTGGTGGTGGTATAAGATGCACTTTTATGGATTATATCTTGATTTTTGGTTGAATTGGTGAAGTTTTATAATTATTGGGGATTTTTCTATTTTAATATGAGCACGATTGTGTGTCTATCTATGATGATTGGAAATGGTATATAATGATTCTAAAAGGTGGAAAAAGTGGATAATTGCAACCAATTTCTGTTTTGGAAGAAATTTTGGAAAGTTAGGGTTATGATGAATACATTCTGCCCGAATTTATAGCTCCTAGTTAGAGGGTGAATTGGCCTTGTATTAAAACATAAAAGTTGTAGGGAATGACATTTTAGAGGTGCCTACAAAATATCAGGTCAATCGGAGTAGCGTAGAACGAGAAAAGTCGAAATTACTATTGTTGTTCTGGTTTTACACGAATGTAAGAATTGCGCCTGTAATTGGTTTTTTTGGCTGGAATTGCTTCCGAATTGGTTGTTGAGGTCTTCTGATGAAATTTAGCCCTGTTTCTTAGCTTTCAGATGGTTTTTGAATTTCTGGATTTGGACTTGGATAGCCTGATTTATGATGTTTCCGCTAGAATGCGTTCTGTGAATCTATTTTTGTGATTCTGGTATGGTATCTTGCATTTTTGACCTGGTTACACTCGAAACTGGGTTGAGTGACCTTCTGTAATATTGTAGCCCTGTCTCTTAGCTTCAAAACTCTGGGTCTTGTACCTTCATCCGACAATCGAAGCACCTTTGGTACCATTACCGCAATATGACGTCAAAACCTGTTTTTCTGGTTTTGAGCTTAACTTTCATTTCCGGACTTTTCCCAAGCTTGACTTGTACTAGTACTACTTGGAGCTTGCCGAATGGCTATTGGATGAACTTGTTGTTGTGTGTGTACCTTTGGGTTGGAATGAGGAAATAATGAAGCCATGATGGCTGGAAAAGTTAGTAAATTCAGGGGAAGTGCTGTCTGAACTTTGAAGGGATTTGTTTGCATTGAGTTTGTGATCTAAGACTTGGATTTGAGCAAGGCAATGTTATATGCTGGATGATTTCTAAGCCGTGGAGGTGAGTGACCCTAAACTATTTCCAAAGTATTTGTGAAACGTTTCTTGCATTATTTACTTTTGAACTGTTTCCAAAGTTACTTTTGAACTGTTTTCGTGCATATCATGCGTGCTTATATGAGAGTGTTCCTTGTTTGATATATTTCCATGACTTATTGGCTTGTTATTATGGATTGATAATGTGTTAAGTGCTTTCAATGATTGTTAAAATGAGTTTTCTGGGCGAGTGTGTACTTTATCGCACTAGACCTAAATAAATGTGAAATTTTCATGATTAATGATTAAATGCTACTTGCGCATGAATGTAAGCCTTTTGGGCTGAACTGGCCATTGCCCCTTGTTACCGGTCGTCTCGAGCCAGAAGCGGACTCGGTCGGGCGATTAGGGACCTGGGTGAACGTTTGGTATACTCGAGTATTACCTTTGTAGGTTGGTGGAGGTTGGTGGAGCCTGGACGATGTCCGGGAAAGGTTGAATGAAAAAATGCAATTTCAAATGGAAAAAAAAAAAAGGAAATGGCAGGAGAACGAACGTATCCTTTTCATGAATGTTACAATCGCTTTCCATTGTACATGTTTCTTGAATTATTGATCTCCATATTTAATGTTTTGTAAATGTTGTAATTGTTTCTGGACTTATCATTTGATTTATGACATCATTGAAATGAACTATTGTTAAACCGATTTGATTACTGATTTTACCGGTTACTCGCTGAGCTTCTAGCTCACCCCAAAAATATTTTATTCCCCTCCACAGGGCTCGTGGCGAAGGAAGGCTTGTTGTGATTTTATTGTTGTGGAATTCCTCTTGTATAATAGTTGGATCATGGATCAGAGTGGCGCAGCGGAAGCGTGGACGCTTCGCTTTTGGATATGTAATTAGTGGAGAATTTAATGTAATATTTGAGATTTATCTTGTAATCTGTTTGAGGACTGTAGTGAGCGACTGAGTCCCGGCGAGAGATGGGCAGGCAGCCCGCCGAACCCTCTGGTTCGCCTTAGGGGGAGGTGGGGCTGTCACAGTTGGTATCAGAGTTTAGGCTTCAGATCTCTGTAGTGTATCCTAGGCTTGAAGTTTAGGATGCCGGACTGTGGGTTTGGTCTGAAATATTAGTGATTCTTGCGGGATGTCTCGACTCGATTGGTACAAGATGGAATGTCGAGGACGACATTCTTTTAAGGAGGGGAGTTTGTGACGCCCCGAAAAGAATGAGTGTGAGAACCCGGAAATTTTCTAATTTTCTAATGTTAATTTTATTTAATCGCCCGCCTTTTCTACATTTTCTTTATTAGAAAAATTCCCCAGATAAAGTTTATGAGCAAAGATAGTTTTAAAATGATTTTTCTAGTATCGGTTAGTTTTTGAGAAATTAAGAGCGTATTTTGGACGTGGGACCCGCTAGTGCGGTAAATGCATTATATTTTTGACAACTTGTTGGAATTTTGTATTAAGTGATATTATTTTACAAGGTGTTAAGATATTTGTAATGGAGAGACAAAAAGATAAGTTTTAAACCAAAAAGATGACAAGTGTCACCTTGTGATTTAATCTTGGACTTTGACCATTATTTCTTACCTTTACTAATACTCAATTTTGACCCAAAAATCATCCTATTTCTATGCTTCATGGCCGGCTCTCTCTCAAAGGAAAAGAAGAAAAATCTCTCAACTTTCTAGCTTCTCATCTCACTCAATCTTCAATTCCAACCGATTAAACTTGAATTTACTCCATAAAACCTCTTAGTTTGGTGGAGTTGAGCTTGGTTGTGAAGTTGTTTGGAAAGTTAAGGTGACTAGTTGCTCTATCTCTTGTATTGCTAAGGTGAGTTGTGAAGGACCCCACTCCTTCCTCTAATGATGTTCAATTCATGATTGGTGGTGGTATAAGATGCACTTTTATGGATTATATCTTGATTTTTGGTTGAATTGGTGAAGTTTTATAATTATTGGGGATTTTTCTGTTTTAATATGAGCATGATTGTGTGTCTATCTATGATGATTGGAAATGGTATATAATGATTCTAAAAGGTGGAAAAAGTGGATAATTGCAACCAATTTCTGTTTTGGAAGAAATTTTGGAAAGTTAGGGTTATGATGAATACATTCTGCCCGAATTTATAGCTCCTAGTTAGAGGCTGAATTGGCCTTGTATTAAAACATAAAAGTTGTAGGGAATGACATTGTAGAGGTGCCTACAAAATTTCAGGTCAATCGGAGTAGCGTAGAACGAGAAAAGTGGAAATTACTATTGTTGTTCTGGTTTTACACGAATGTAAGAATTGCGCCTGTAATTGGTTTTTTTGGCTGGAATTGCTTCCGAATTGGTTGTTGAGGTCTTCTGATGAAATTTAGCCCTGTTTCTTAGCTTTCAGATGGTTTTTGAATTTCTGGATTTGGACTTGGATAGCCTGATTTATGATGTTTCCGCTAGAATGCGTTCTGTGAATCTGTTTTTGTGATTCTGGTATGGTATCTTGCATTTTTGACCTGGTTACACTCGAAACTGGGTTGAGTGACCTTCTGTAATATTGTAGCCCTGTCTCTTAGCTTCGAAACGGTTGGTCTTTCACCTTCATCCGACAATTGTAGCGCCTTTGGTACCTTTACCGTAAAATGACGTCAAAACCTGTTTTTCTGGTTTTGAGCTTAACTTTCATTTCCGGACTTTTCCCTAGCTTGACTTGTACTAGTACTACTTGGAGCTTGCCGAATGGCTATTGGATGAACTTGTTGTTGTGTGTGTACCTTTGGGTTGGAATGAGGAAATAATGAAGCCATGATGGCTGGAAAAGTTAGTAAATTCAGGGGAAGTGCTGTCCGAACTTTGAAGAGATTTGTTTGCATTGAGTTTGTGATCTAAGACTTGGATTTGAGCAAGGCAATGTTATATGCTGGATGATTTCTAAGCCGTGGAGGTGAGTGACCCTAAACTATTTCCAAAGTATTTGTGAAACGTTTCTTGCATTATTTACTTTTGAACTGTTTCCAAAGTTACTTTTGAACTGTTTTCGTGCATATCATGCGTGCTTATATGAGAGTGTTCCTTGTTTGATATATTCCCTTGACTTATTGGCTTGTTATTATGGATTGATAATGTGTTAAGTGCTTTCAATGATTGTTAAAACGAGTTTTCTGGGCGAGTGTGTACTTTATCGCACTCGACCTAAATAAATGTGAAATTTTCATGATTAATGATTAAATGCTACTTGCGCATGAATGTAAGCCTTTTGGGTTGAACTGGCCATTGCCCCTTGTTACCGGTCGTCTCGAGCCAGAAGCGGACTCGGTCGGGCGATTAGGGACCTGGGTGAACGTTTGGTATACTCAAGTATTACCTTTGTAGGTTGGTGGAGGTTGGTGGAGCCTGGACGATGTCCGGGAAAGGTTGAATGAAAAAATGCAATTTCAAATGGAAAAAAAAGGAAATGGCAGGAGAACGAACGTATCCTTTTCATGAATGTTACTATCGCTTTCCATTGTACATGTTTCTTGAATTATTGATACTCCATATTTAATGTTTTGTAAATGTTGTAATTGTTTCTGGACTTATCATTTGATTTATGACATCATTGAAATGAACTATTGTTAAACCGATTTGATTACTGATTTTACCGGTTACTCGCTGAGCTTCTAGCTCACCCCAAAAATATTTTATTCCCCTCCACAGGGCTCGTGGCGAAGGAAGGCTTGTTGTGATTTTATTGTTGTGGAATTCCTCTTGTATAATAGTTGGATCATGGATCATAGTGGCGCAGCGGAAGCGTGGACGCTTCGCTTTTGGATATGTAATTAGTGGAGAATTTAATGTAATATTTGAGATTTATCTTGTAATCTGTTTGAGGACTGTAGTGAGCGAGTGAGTCCCGGCGAGAGATGGGCTGGCAGCCCGCCGAACCCTCTGATTCGCCTTAGGGGGAGGTGGGGCTGTCACAGTTGGTATCAGAGCTTAGGCTTCAGATCTCTGTAGTGTATCCTAGGCTTGAAGTTTAGGATGCCGGACTGTGGGTTTGGTCTGAAATATTAGTGATTCTTGCGGGATGTCTCGACTCGATTGGTACAAGATGGAATGTCGAGGACGACATTCTTTTAAGGAGGGGAGTTTGTGACGCCCCGAAAAGAATGAGTGTGAGAACCCGGAAATTTTCTAATTTTCTAATGTTAATTTTATTTAATCGCCCGCCTTTTCTACATTTTCTTTATTAGAAAAATTCCCCAGATAAAGTTTATGAGCAAAGATAGTTTTAAAATGATTTTTCTAGTATCGGTTAGTTTTTGAGAAATTAAGAGCGTATTTTGGACGTGGGACCCGCTAGTGCGGTAAATGCATTATATTTTTGACAACTTGTTGGAATTTTGTATTAAGTGATATTATTTTACAAGGTGTTAAGATATTTGTAATGGAGAGACAAAAAGATAAGTTTTAAACCAAAAAGATGACAAGTGTCACCTTGTGATTTAATCTTGGACTTTGACCATTATTTCTTACCTTTACTAATACTCAATTTTGACCCAAAAATCATCCTATTTCTGTGCTTCATGGCCGGCTCTCTCTCAAAGGAAAAGAAGAAAAATCTCTCAACTTTCTAGCTTCTCATCTCACTCAATCTTCAATTCCAACCGATTAAACTTGAATTTACTCCATAAAACCTCTTAGTTTGGTGGAGTTGAGCTTGGTTGTGAAGTTGTTTGGAAAGTTAAGGTGACTAGTTGCTCTATCTCTTGTATTGCTAAGGTGAGTTGTGAAGGACCCCACTCCTTCCTCTAATGATGTTCAATTCATGATTGGTGGTGGTATAAGATGCACTTTTATGGATTATATCTTGATTTTTGGTTGAATTGGTGAAGTTTTATAATTATTGGGGATTTTTCTATTTTAATATGAGCACGATTGTGTGTCTATCTATGATGATTGGAAATGGTATATAATGATTCTAAAAGGTGGAAAAAGTGGATAATTGCAACCAATTTCTGTTTTGGAAGAAATTTTGGAAAGTTAGGGTTATGATGAATACATTCTGCCCGAATTTATAGCTCCTAGTTAGAGGGTGAATTGGCCTTGTATTAAAACATAAAAGTTGTAGGGAATGACATTTTAGAGGTGCCTACAAAATATCAGGTCAATCGGAGTAGCGTAGAACGAGAAAAGTCGAAATTACTATTGTTGTTCTGGTTTTACACGAATGTAAGAATTGCGCCTGTAATTGGTTTTTTTGGCTGGAATTGCTTCCGAATTGGTTGTTGAGGTCTTCTGATGAAATTTAGCCCTGTTTCTTAGCTTTCAGATGGTTTTTGAATTTCTGGATTTGGACTTGGATAGCCTGATTTATGATGTTTCCGCTAGAATGCGTTCTGTGAATCTATTTTTGTGATTCTGGTATGGTATCTTGCATTTTTGACCTGGTTACACTCGAAACTGGGTTGAGTGACCTTCTGTAATATTGTAGCCCTGTCTCTTAGCTTCAAAACTCTGGGTCTTGTACCTTCATCCGACAATCGAAGCACCTTTGGTACCATTACCGCAATATGACGTCAAAACCTGTTTTTCTGGTTTTGAGCTTAACTTTCATTTCCGGACTTTTCCCAAGCTTGACTTGTACTAGTACTACTTGGAGCTTGCCGAATGGCTATTGGATGAACTTGTTGTTGTGTGTGTACCTTTGGGTTGGAATGAGGAAATAATGAAGCCATGATGGCTGGAAAAGTTAGTAAATTCAGGGGAAGTGCTGTCTGAACTTTGAAGGGATTTGTTTGCATTGAGTTTGTGATCTAAGACTTGGATTTGAGCAAGGCAATGTTATATGCTGGATGATTTCTAAGCCGTGGAGGTGAGTGACCCTAAACTATTTCCAAAGTATTTGTGAAACGTTTCTTGCATTATTTACTTTTGAACTGTTTCCAAAGTTACTTTTGAACTGTTTTCGTGCATATCATGCGTGCTTATATGAGAGTGTTCCTTGTTTGATATATTTCCATGACTTATTGGCTTGTTATTATGGATTGATAATGTGTTAAGTGCTTTCAATGATTGTTAAAATGAGTTTTCTGGGCGAGTGTGTACTTTATCGCACTAGACCTAAATAAATGTGAAATTTTCATGATTAATGATTAAATGCTACTTGCGCATGAATGTAAGCCTTTTGGGCTGAACTGGCCATTGCCCCTTGTTACCGGTCGTCTCGAGCCAGAAGCGGACTCGGTCGGGCGATTAGGGACCTGGGTGAACGTTTGGTATACTCGAGTATTACCTTTGTAGGTTGGTGGAGGTTGGTGGAGCCTGGACGATGTCCGGGAAAGGTTGAATGAAAAAATGCAATTTCAAATGGAAAAAAAAAAAAGGAAATGGCAGGAGAACGAACGTATCCTTTTCATGAATGTTACAATCGCTTTCCATTGTACATGTTTCTTGAATTATTGATCTCCATATTTAATGTTTTGTAAATGTTGTAATTGTTTCTGGACTTATCATTTGATTTATGACATCATTGAAATGAACTATTGTTAAACCGATTTGATTACTGATTTTACCGGTTACTCGCTGAGCTTCTAGCTCACCCCAAAAATATTTTATTCCCCTCCACAGGGCTCGTGGCGAAGGAAGGCTTGTTGTGATTTTATTGTTGTGGAATTCCTCTTGTATAATAGTTGGATCATGGATCAGAGTGGCGCAGCGGAAGCGTGGACGCTTCGCTTTTGGATATGTAATTAGTGGAGAATTTAATGTAATATTTGAGATTTATCTTGTAATCTGTTTGAGGACTGTAGTGAGCGACTGAGTCCCGGCGAGAGATGGGCAGGCAGCCCGCCGAACCCTCTGGTTCGCCTTAGGGGGAGGTGGGGCTGTCACAGTTGGTATCAGAGTTTAGGCTTCAGATCTCTGTAGTGTATCCTAGGCTTGAAGTTTAGGATGCCGGACTGTGGGTTTGGTCTGAAATATTAGTGATTCTTGCGGGATGTCTCGACTCGATTGGTACAAGATGGAATGTCGAGGACGACATTCTTTTAAGGAGGGGAGTTTGTGACGCCCCGAAAAGAATGAGTGTGAGAACCCGGAAATTTTCTAATTTTCTAATGTTAATTTTATTTAATCGCCCGCCTTTTCTACATTTTCTTTATTAGAAAAATTCCCCAGATAAAGTTTATGAGCAAAGATAGTTTTAAAATGATTTTTCTAGTATCGGTTAGTTTTTGAGAAATTAAGAGCGTATTTTGGACGTGGGACCCGCTAGTGCGGTAAATGCATTATATTTTTGACAACTTGTTGGAATTTTGTATTAAGTGATATTATTTTACAAGGTGTTAAGATATTTGTAATGGAGAGACAAAAAGATAAGTTTTAAACCAAAAAGATGACAAGTGTCACCTTGTGATTTAATCTTGGACTTTGACCATTATTTCTTACCTTTACTAATACTCAATTTTGACCCAAAAATCATCCTATTTCTATGCTTCATGGCCGGCTCTCTCTCAAAGGAAAAGAAGAAAAATCTCTCAACTTTCTAGCTTCTCATCTCACTCAATCTTCAATTCCAACCGATTAAACTTGAATTTACTCCATAAAACCTCTTAGTTTGGTGGAGTTGAGCTTGGTTGTGAAGTTGTTTGGAAAGTTAAGGTGACTAGTTGCTCTATCTCTTGTATTGCTAAGGTGAGTTGTGAAGGACCCCACTCCTTCCTCTAATGATGTTCAATTCATGATTGGTGGTGGTATAAGATGCACTTTTATGGATTATATCTTGATTTTTGGTTGAATTGGTGAAGTTTTATAATTATTGGGGATTTTTCTGTTTTAATATGAGCATGATTGTGTGTCTATCTATGATGATTGGAAATGGTATATAATGATTCTAAAAGGTGGAAAAAGTGGATAATTGCAACCAATTTCTGTTTTGGAAGAAATTTTGGAAAGTTAGGGTTATGATGAATACATTCTGCCCGAATTTATAGCTCCTAGTTAGAGGCTGAATTGGCCTTGTATTAAAACATAAAAGTTGTAGGGAATGACATTTTAGAGGTGCCTACAAAATATCAGGTCAATCGGAGTAGCGTAGAACGAGAAAAGTCGAAATTACTATTGTTGTTCTGGTTTTACACGAATGTAAGAATTGCGCCTGTAATTGGTTTTTTTGGCTGGAATTGCTTCCGAATTGGTTGTTGAGGTCTTCTGATGAAATTTAGCCGTTTCTTAGCTTTCAGATGGTTTTTGAATTTCTGGATTTGGACTTGGATAGCCTGATTTATGATGTTTCCGCTAGAATGCGTTCTGTGAATCTATTTTTGTGATTCTGGTATGGTATCTTGCATTTTTGACCTGGTTACACTCGAAACTGGGTTGAGTGACCTTCTGCAATATTGTAGCCCTGTCTCTTAGCTTCAAAACTCTGGGTCTTGTACCTTCATCCGACAA
The DNA here is from genome assembly GCF_036785885.1 of Coffea arabica. Classification (NCBI taxonomy): domain Eukaryota; kingdom Viridiplantae; phylum Streptophyta; class Magnoliopsida; order Gentianales; family Rubiaceae; genus Coffea; species Coffea arabica. The sequence goes on along the minus strand of NC_092311.1, from coordinate 21,117,163 downwards.
TCGAAGCACCTTTGGTACCATTACCGCAAAATGACGTCAAAACCTGTTTTTCTGGTTTTGAGCTTAACTTTCATTTCCGGACTTTTCCCAAGCTTGACTTGTACTAGTACTACTTGGAGCTTGCCGAATGGCTATTGGATGAACTTGTTGTTGTGTGTGTACCTTTGGGTTGGAATGAGGAAATAATGAAGCCATGATGGCTGGAAAAGTTAGTAAATTCAGGGGAAGTGCTGTCCGAACTTTGAAGGGATTTGTTTGCATTGAGTTTGTGATCTAAGACTTGGATTTGAGCAAGGCAATGTTATATGCTGGATGATTTCTAAGCCGTGGAGGTGAGTGACCCTAAACTATTTCCAAAGTATTTGTGAAACGTTTCTTGCATTATTTACTTTTGAACTGTTTCCAAAGTTACTTTTGAACTGTTTTCGTGCATATCATGCGTGCTTATATGAGAGTGTTCCTTGTTTGATATATTTCCATGACTTATTGGCTTGTTATTATGGATTGATAATGTGTTAAGTGCTTTCAATGATTGTTAAAATGAGTTTTCTGGGCGAGTGTGTACTTTATCGCACTAGACCTAAATAAATGTGAAATTTTCATGATTAATGATTAAATACTACTTGCGCATGAATGTAAGCCTTTTGGGCTGAACTGGCCATTGCCCCTTGTTACCGGTCGTCTCGAGCCAGAAGCGGACTCGGTCGGGCGATTAGGGACCTGGGTGAACGTTTGGTATACTCGAGTATTACCTTTGTAGGTTGGTGGAGGTTGGTGGAGCCTGGACGATGTCCGGGAAAGGTTGAATGAAAAAATGCAATTTCAAATGGAAAAAAAAAAAAGGAAATGGCAGGAGAACGAACGTATCCTTTTCATGAATGTTACAATCGCTTTCCATTGTACATGTTTCTTGAATTATTGATCTCCATATTTAATGTTTTGTAAATGTTGTAATTGTTTCTGGACTTATCATTTGATTTATGACATCATTGAAATGAACTATTGTTAAACCGATTTGATTACTGATTTTACCGGTTACTCGCTGAGCTTCTAGCTCACCCCAAAAATATTTTATTCCCCTCCACAGGGCTCGTGGCGAAGGAAGGCTTGTTGTGATTTTATTGTTGTGGAATTCCTCTTGTATAATAGTTGGATCATGGATCAGAGTGGCGCAGCGGAAGCGTGGACGCTTCGCTTTTGGATATGTAATTAGTGGAGAATTTAATGTAATATTTGAGATTTATCTTGTAATCTGTTTGAGGACTGTAGTGAGCGACTGAGTCCCGGCGAGAGATGGGCAGGCAGCCCGCCGAACCCTCTGGTTCGCCTTAGGGGGAGGTGGGGCTGTCACAGTTGGTATCAGAGCTTAGGCTTCAGATCTCTGTAGTGTATCCTAGGCTTGAAGTTTAGGATGCCGGACTGTGGGTTTGGTCTGAAATATTAGTGATTCTTGCGGGATGTCTCGACTCGATTGGTACAAGATGGAATGTCGAGGACGACATTCTTTTAAGGAGGGGAGTTTGTGACGCCCCGAAAAGAATGAGTGTGAGAACCCGGAAATTTTCTAATTTTCTAATGTTAATTTTATTTAATCGCCCGCCTTTTCTACATTTTCTTTATTAGAAAAATTCCCCAGATAAAGTTTATGAGCAAAGATAGTTTTAAAATGATTTTTCTAGTATCGGTTAGTTTTTGAGAAATTAAGAGCGTATTTTGGACGTGGGACCCGCTAGTGCGGTAAATGCATTATATTTTTGACAACTTGTTGGAATTTTGTATTAAGTGATATTATTTTACAAGGTGTTAAGATATTTGTAATGGAGAGACAAAAAGATAAGTTTTAAACCAAAAAGATGACAAGTGTCACCTTGTGATTTAATCTTGGACTTTGACCATTATTTCTTACCTTTACTAATACTCAATTTTGACCCAAAAATCATCCTATTTCTATGCTTCATGGCCGGCTCTCTCTCAAAGGAAAAGAAGAAAAATCTCTCAACTTTCTAGCTTCTCATCTCACTCAATCTTCAATTCCAACCGATTAAACTTGAATTTACTCCATAAAACCTCTTAGTTTGGTGGAGTTGAGCTTGGTTGTGAAGTTGTTTGGAAAGTTAAGGTGACTAGTTGCTCTATCTCTTGTATTGCTAAGGTGAGTTGTGAAGGACCCCACTCCTTCCTCTAATGATGTTCAATTCATGATTGGTGGTGGTATAAGATGCACTTTTATGGATTATATCTTGATTTTTGGTTGAATTGGTGAAGTTTTATAATTATTGGGGATTTTTCTGTTTTAATATGAGCATGATTGTGAGTCTATCTATGATGATTGGAAATGGTATATAATGATTCTAAAAGGTGGAAAAAGTGGATAATTGCAACCAATTTCTGTTTTGGAAGAAATTTTGGAAAGTTAGGGTTATGATGAATACATTCTGCCCGAATTTATAGCTCCTAGTTAGAGGCTGAATTGGCCTTGTATTAAAACATAAAAGTTGTAGGGAATGACATTTTAGAGGTGCCTACAAAATATCAGGTCAATCGGAGTAGCGTAGAACGAGAAAAGTCGAAATTACTATTGTTGTTCTGGTTTTACACGAATGTAAGAATTGCGCCTGTAATTGGTTTTTTTGGCTGGAATTGCTTCCGAATTGGTTGTTGAGGTCTTCTGATGAAATTTAGCCGTTTCTTAGCTTTCAGATGGTTTTTGAATTTCTGGATTTGGACTTGGATAGCCTGATTTATGATGTTTCCGCTAGAATGCGTTCTGTGAATCTATTTTTGTGATTCTGGTATGGTATCTTGCATTTTTGACCTGGTTACACTCGAAACTGGGTTGAGTGACCTTCTGCAATATTGTAGCCCTGTCTCTTAGCTTCAAAACTCTGGGTCTTGTACCTTCATCCGACAATCGAAGCACCTTTGGTACCATTACCGCAAAATGACGTCAAAACCTGTTTTTCTGGTTTTGAGCTTAACTTTCATTTCCGGACTTTTCCCAAGCTTGACTTGTACTAGTACTACTTGGAGCTTGCCGAATGGCTATTGGATGAACTTGTTGTTGTGTGTGTACCTTTGGGTTGGAATGAGGAAATAATGAAGCCATGATGGCTGGAAAAGTTAGTAAATTCAGGGGAAGTGCTGTCCGAACTTTGAAGGGATTTGTTTGCATTGAGTTTGTGATCTAAGACTTGGATTTGAGCAAGGCAATGTTATATGCTGGATGATTTCTAAGCCGTGGAGGTGAGTGACCCTAAACTATTTCCAAAGTATTTGTGAAACGTTTCTTGCATTATTTACTTTTGAACTGTTTCCAAAGTTACTTTTGAACTGTTTTCGTGCATATCATGCGTGCTTATATGAGAGTGTTCCTTGTTTGATATATTTCCATGACTTATTGGCTTGTTATTATGGATTGATAATGTGTTAAGTGCTTTCAATGATTGTTAAAATGAGTTTTCTGGGCGAGTGTGTACTTTATCGCACTAGACCTAAATAAATGTGAAATTTTCATGATTAATGATTAAATGCTACTTGCGCATGAATGTAAGCCTTTTGGGCTGAACTGGCCATTGCCCCTTGTTACCGGTCGTCTCGAGCCAGAAGCGGACTCGGTCGGGCGATTAGGGACCTGGGTGAACGTTTGGTATACTCGAGTATTACCTTTGTAGGTTGGTGGAGGTTGGTGGAGCCTGGACGATGTCCGGGAAAGGTTGAATGAAAAAATGCAATTTCAAATGGAAAAAAAAAAAAAGGAAATGGCAGGAGAACGAACGTATCCTTTTCATGAATGTTACAATCGCTTTCCATTGTACATGTTTCTTGAATTATTGATCTCCATATTTAATGTTTTGTAAATGTTGTAATTGTTTCTGGACTTATCATTTGATTTATGACATCATTGAAATGAACTATTGTTAAACCGATTTGATTACTGATTTTACCGGTTACTCGCTGAGCTTCTAGCTCACCCCAAAAATATTTTATTCCCCTCCACAGGGCTCGTGGCGAAGGAAGGCTTGTTGTGATTTTATTGTTGTGGAATTCCTCTTGTATAATAGTTGGATCATGGATCAGAGTGGCGCAGCGGAAGCGTGGACGCTTCGCTTTTGGATATGTAATTAGTGGAGAATTTAATGTAATATTTGAGATTTATCTTGTAATCTGTTTGAGGACTGTAGTGAGCGACTGAGTCCCGGCGAGAGATGGGCAGGCAGCCCGCCGAACCCTCTGGTTCGCCTTAGGGGGAGGTGGGGCTGTCACAGTTGGTATCAGAGTTTAGGCTTCAGATCTCTGTAGTGTATCCTAGGCTTGAAGTTTAGGATGCCGGACTGTGGGTTTGGTCTGAAATATTAGTGATTCTTGCGGGATGTCTCGACTCGATTGGTACAAGATGGAATGTCGAGGACGACATTCTTTTAAGGAGGGGAGTTTGTGACGCCCCGAAAAGAATGAGTGTGAGAACCCGGAAATTTTCTAATTTTCTAATGTTAATTTTATTTAATCGCCCGCCTTTTCTACATTTTCTTTATTAGAAAAATTCCCCAGATAAAGTTTATGAGCAAAGATAGTTTTAAAATGATTTTTCTAGTATCGGTTAGTTTTTGAGAAATTAAGAGCGTATTTTGGACGTGGGACCCGCTAGTGCGGTAAATGCATTATATTTTTGACAACTTGTTGGAATTTTGTATTAAGTGATATTATTTTACAAGGTGTTAAGATATTTGTAATGGAGAGACAAAAAGATAAGTTTTAAACCAAAAAGATGACAAGTGTCACCTTGTGATTTAATCTTGGACTTTGACCATTATTTCTTACCTTTACTAATACTCAATTTTGACCCAAAAATCATCCTATTTCTATGCTTCATGGCCGGCTCTCTCTCAAAGGAAAAGAAGAAAAATCTCTCAACTTTCTAGCTTCTCATCTCACTCAATCTTCAATTCCAACCGATTAAACTTGAATTTACTCCATAAAACCTCTTAGTTTGGTGGAGTTGAGCTTGGTTGTGAAGTTGTTTGGAAAGTTAAGGTGACTAGTTGCTCTATCTCTTGTATTGCTAAGGTGAGTTGTGAAGGACCCCACTCCTTCCTCTAATGATGTTCAATTCATGATTGGTGGTGGTATAAGATGCACTTTTATGGATTATATCTTGATTTTTGGTTGAATTGGTGAAGTTTTATAATTATTGGGGATTTTTCTGTTTTAATATGAGCATGATTGTGTGTCTATCTATGATGATTGGAAATGGTATATAATGATTCTAAAAGGTGGAAAAAGTGGATAATTGCAACCAATTTCTGTTTTGGAAGAAATTTTGGAAAGTTAGGGTTATGATGAATACATTCTGCCCGAATTTATAGCTCCTAGTTAGAGACTGAATTGGCCTTGTATTAAAACATAAAAGTTGTAGGGAATGACATTTTAGAGGTGCCTACAAAATTTCAGGTCAATCGGAGTAGCGTAGAATGAGAAAAGTCGAAATTACTATTGTTGTTCTGGTTTTACACGAATGTAAGAATTGCGCCTGTAATTGGTTTTTTTGGCTGGAATTGCTTCCGAATTGGTTGTTGAGGTCTTCTGATGAAATTTAGCCCTGTTTCTTAGCTTTCAGATGGTTTTTGAATTTCTGGATTTGGACTTGGATAGCCTGATTTATGATGTTTCCGCTAGAATGCGTTCTGTGAATCTATTTTTGTGATTCTGGTATGGTATCTTGCATTTTTGACCTGGTTACACTCGAAACTGGGTTGAGTGACCTTCTGCAATATTGTAGCCCTGTCTCTTAGCTTCAAAACTCTGGGTCTTGTACCTTCATCCGACAATCGAAGCACCTTTGGTACCATTACCGCAAAATGACGTCAAAACCTGTTTTTCTGGTTTTGAGCTTAACTTTCATTTCCGGACTTTTCCCAAGCTTGACTTGTACTAGTACTACTTGGAGCTTGCCGAATGGCTATTGGATGAACTTGTTGTTGTGTGTGTACCTTTGGGTTGGAATGAGGAAATAATGAAGCCATGATGGCTGGAAAAGTTAGTAAATTCAGGGGAAGTGCTGTCCGAACTTTGAAGGGATTTGTTTGCATTGAGTTTGTGATCTAAGACTTGGATTTGAGCAAGGCAATGTTATATGCTGGATGATTTCTAAGCCGTGGAGGTGAGTGACCCTAAACTATTTCCAAAGTATTTGTGAAACGTTTCTTGCATTATTTACTTTTGAACTGTTTCCAAAGTTACTTTTGAACTGTTTTCGTGCATATCATGCGTGCTTATATGAGAGTGTTCCTTGTTTGATATATTTCCATGACTTATTGGCTTGTTATTATGGATTGATAATGTGTTAAGTGCTTTCAATGATTGTTAAAATGAGTTTTCTGGGCGAGTGTGTACTTTATCGCACTAGACCTAAATAAATGTGAAATTTTCATGATTAATGATTAAATGCTACTTGCGCATGAATGTAAGCCTTTTGGGCTGAACTGGCCATTGCCCCTTGTTACCGGTCGTCTCGAGCCAGAAGCGGACTCGGTCGGGCGATTAGGGACCTGGGTGAACGTTTGGTATACTCGAGTATTACCTTTGTAGGTTGGTGGAGGTTGGTGGAGCCTGGACGATGTCCGGGAAAGGTTGAATGAAAAAATGCAATTTCAAATGGAAAAAAAAAAAGGAAATGGCAGGAGAACGAACGTATCCTTTTCATGAATGTTACAATCGCTTTCCATTGTACATGTTTCTTGAATTATTGATCTCCATATTTAATGTTTTGTAAATGTTGTAATTGTTTCTGGACTTATCATTTGATTTATGACATCATTGAAATGAACTATTGTTAAACCGATTTGATTACTGATTTTACCGGTTACTCGCTGAGCTTCTAGCTCACCCCAAAAATATTTTATTCCCCTCCACAGGGCTCGTGGCGAAGGAAGGCTTGTTGTGATTTTATTGTTGTGGAATTCCTCTTGTATAATAGTTGGATCATGGATCAGAGTGGCGCAGCGGAAGCGTGGACGCTTCGCTTTTGGATATGTAATTAGTGGAGAATTTAATGTAATATTTGAGATTTATCTTGTAATCTGTTTGAGGACTGTAGTGAGCGACTGAGTCCCGGCGAGAGATGGGCAGGCAGCCCGCCGAACCCTCTGGTTCGCCTTAGGGGGAGGTGGGGCTGTCACAGTTGGTATCAGAGTTTAGGCTTCAGATCTCTGTAGTGTATCCTAGGCTTGAAGTTTAGGATGCCGGACTGTGGGTTTGGTCTGAAATATTAGTGATTCTTGCGGGATGTCTCGACTCGATTGGTACAAGATGGAATGTCGAGGACGACATTCTTTTAAGGAGGGGAGTTTGTGACGCCCCGAAAAGAATGAGTGTGAGAACCCGGAAATTTTCTAATTTTCTAATGTTAATTTTATTTAATCGCCCGCCTTTTCTACATTTTCTTTATTAGAAAAATTCCCCAGATAAAGTTTATGAGCAAAGATAGTTTTAAAATGATTTTTCTAGTATCGGTTAGTTTTTGAGAAATTAAGAGCGTATTTTGGACGTGGGACCCGCTAGTGCGGTAAATGCATTATATTTTTGACAACTTGTTGGAATTTTGTATTAAGTGATATTATTTTACAAGGTGTTAAGATATTTGTAATGGAGAGACAAAAAGATAAGTTTTAAACCAAAAAGATGACAAGTGTCACCTTGTGATTTAATCTTGGACTTTGACCATTATTTCTTACCTTTACTAATACTCAATTTTGACCCAAAAATCATCCTATTTCTATGCTTCATGGCCGGCTCTCTCTCAAAGGAAAAGAAGAAAAATCTCTCAACTTTCTAGCTTCTCATCTCACTCAATCTTCAATTCCAACCGATTAAACTTGAATTTACTCCATAAAACCTCTTAGTTTGGTGGAGTTGAGCTTGGTTGTGAAGTTGTTTGGAAAGTTAAGGTGACTAGTTGCTCTATCTCTTGTATTGCTAAGGTGAGTTGTGAAGGACCCCACTCCTTCCTCTAATGATGTTCAATTCATGATTGGTGGTGGTATAAGATGCACTTTTATGGATTATATCTTGATTTTTGGTTGAATTGGTGAAATTTTATAATTATTGGGGATTTTTCTGTTTTAATATGAGCATGATTGTGAGTCTATCTATGATGATTGGAAATGGTATATAATGATTCTAAAAGGTGGAAAAAGTGGATAATTGCAACCAATTTCTGTTTTGGAAGAAATTTTGGAAAGTTAGGGTTATGATGAATACATTCTGCCCGAATTTATAGCTCCTAGTTAGAGGCTGAATTGGCCTTGTATTAAAACATAAAAGTTGTAGGGAATGACATTTTAGAGGTGCCTACAAAATATCAGGTCAATCGGAGTAGCGTAGAACGAGAAAAGTCGAAATTACTATTGTTGTTCTGGTTTTACACGAATGTAAGAATTGCGCCTGTAATTGGTTTTTTTGGCTGGAATTGCTTCCGAATTGGTTGTTGAGGTCTTCTGATGAAATTTAGCCGTTTCTTAGCTTTCAGATGGTTTTTGAATTTCTGGATTTGGACTTGGATAGCCTGATTTATGATGTTTCCGCTAGAATGCGTTCTGTGAATCTATTTTTGTGATTCTGGTATGGTATCTTGCATTTTTGACCTGGTTACACTCGAAACTGGGTTGAGTGACCTTCTGCAATATTGTAGCCCTGTCTCTTAGCTTCAAAACTCTGGGTCTTGTACCTTCATCCGACAATCGAAGCACCTTTGGTACCATTACCGCAAAATGACGTCAAAACCTGTTTTTCTGGTTTTGAGCTTAACTTTCATTTCCGGACTTTTCCCAAGCTTGACTTGTACTAGTACTACTTGGAGCTTGCCGAATGGCTATTGGATGAACTTGTTGTTGTGTGTGTACCTTTGGGTTGGAATGAGGAAATAATGAAGCCATGATGGCTGGAAAAGTTAGTAAATTCAGGGGAAGTGCTGTCCGAACTTTGAAGGGATTTGTTTGCATTGAGTTTGTGATCTAAGATTTGGATTTGAGCAAGGCAATGTTATATGCTGGATGATTTCTAAGCCGTGGAGGTGAGTGACCCTAAACTATTTCCAAAGTATTTGTGAAACGTTTCTTGCATTATTTACTTTTGAACTGTTTCCAAAGTTACTTTTGAACTGTTTTCGTGCATATCATGCGTGCTTATATGAGAGTGTTCCTTGTTTGATATATTTCCATGACTTATTGGCTTGTTATTATGGATTGATAATGTGTTAAGTGCTTTCAATGATTGTTAAAATGAGTTTTCTGGGCGAGTGTGTACTTTATCGCACTAGACCTAAATAAATGTGAAATTTTCATGATTAATGATTAAATACTACTTGCGCATGAATGTAAGCCTTTTGGGCTGAACTGGCCATTGCCCCTTGTTACCGGTCGTCTCGAGCCAGAAGCGGACTCGGTCGGGCGATTAGGGACCTGGGTGAACGTTTGGTATACTCGAGTATTACCTTTGTAGGTTGGTGGAGGTTGGTGGAGCCTGGACGATGTCCGGGAAAGGTTGAATGAAAAAATGCAATTTCAAATGGAAAAAAAAAAAAGGAAATGGCAGGAGAACGAACGTATCGTTTTCATGAATGTTACAATCGCTTTCCATTGTACATGTTTCTTGAATTATTGATCTCCATATTTAATGTTTTGTAAATGTTGTAATTGTTTCTGGACTTATCATTTGATTTATGACATCATTGAAATGAACTATTGTTAAACCGATTTGATTACTGATTTTACCGGTTACTCGCTGAGCTTCTAGCTCACCCCAAAAATATTTTATTCCCCTCCACAGGGCTCGTGGCGAAGGAAGGCTTGTTGTGATTTTATTGTTGTGGAATTCCTCTTGTATAATAGTTGGATCATGGATCAGAGTGGCGCAGCGGAAGCGTGGACGCTTCGCTTTTGGATATGTAATTAGTGGAGAATTTAATGTAATATTTGAGATTTATCTTGTAATCTGTTTGAGGACTGTAGTGAGCGACTGAGTCCCGGCGAGAGATGGGCAGGCAGCCCGCCGAACCCTCTGGTTCGCCTTAGGGGGAGGTGGGGCTGTCACAGTTGGTATCAGAGCTTAGGCTTCAGATCTCTGTAGTGTATCCTAGGCTTGAAGTTTAGGATGCCGGACTGTGGGTTTGGTCTGAAATATTAGTGATTCTTGCGGGATGTCTCGACTCGATTGGTACAAGATGGAATGTCGAGGACGACATTCTTTTAAGGAGGGGAGTTTGTGACGCCCCGAAAAGAATGAGTGTGAGAACCCGGAAATTTTCTAATTTTCTAATGTTAATTTTATTTAATCGCCCGCCTTTTCTACATTTTCTTTATTAGAAAAATTCCCCAGATAAAGTTTATGAGCAAAGATAGTTTTAAAATGATTTTTCTAGTATCGGTTAGTTTTTGAGAAATTAAGAGCGTATTTTGGACGTGGGACCCGCTAGTGCGGTAAATGCATTATATTTTTGACAACTTGTTGGAATTTTGTATTAAGTGATATTATTTTACAAGGTGTTAAGATATTTGTAATGGAGAGACTAAAAGATAAGTTTTAAACCAAAAAGATGACAAGTGTCACCTTGTGATTTAATCTTGGACTTTGACCATTATTTCTTACCTTTACTAATACTCAATTTTGACCCAAAAATCATCCTATTTCTATGCTTCATGGCCGGCTCTCTCTCAAAGGAAAAGAAGAAAAATCTCTCAACTTTCTAGCTTCTCATCTCACTCAATCTTCAATTCCAACCGATTAAACTTGAATTTACTCCATAAAACCTCTTAGTTTGGTGGAGTTGAGCTTGGTTGTGAAGTTGTTTGGAAAGTTAAGGTGACTAGTTGCTCTATCTCTTGTATTGCTAAGGTGAGTTGTGAAGGACCCCACTCCTTCCTCTAATGATGTTCAATTCATGATTGGTGGTGGTATAAGATGCACTTTTATGGATTATATCTTGATTTTTGGTTGAATTGGTGAAGTTTTATAATTATTGGGGATTTTTCTGTTTTAATATGAGCATGATTGTGAGTCTATGTATGATGATTGGAAATGGTATATAATGATTCTAAAAGGTGGAAAAAGTGGATAATTGCAACCAATTTCTGTTTTGGAAGAAATTTTGGAAAGTTAGGGTTATGATGAATACATTCTGCCCGAATTTATAGCTCCTAGTTAGAGGCTGAATTGGCCTTGTATTAAAACATAAAAGTTGTAGGGAATGACATTTTAGAGGTGCCTACAAAATATCAGGTCAATCGGAGTAGCGTAGAACGAGAAAAGTCGAAATTACTATTGTTGTTCTGGTTTTACACGAATGTAAGAATTGCGCCTGTAATTGGTTTTTTTGGCTGGAATTGCTTCCGAATTGGTTGTTGAGGTCTTCTGATGAAATTTAGCCGTTTCTTAGCTTTCAGATGGTTTTTGAATTTCTGGATTTGGACTTGGATAGCCTGATTTATGATGTTTCCGCTAGAATGCGTTCTGTGAATCTATTTTTGTGATTCTGGTATGGTATCTTGCATTTTTGACCTGGTTACACTCGAAACTGGGTTGAGTGACCTTCTGCAATATTGTAGCCCTGTCTCTTAGCTTCAAAACTCTGGGTCTTGTACCTTCATCCGACAATCGAAGCACCTTTGGTACCATTACCGCAAAATGACGTCAAAACCTGTTTTTCTGGTTTTGAGCTTAACTTTCATTTCCGAACTTTTCCCAAGCTTGACTTGTACTAGTACTACTTGGAGCTTGCCGAATGGCTATTGGATGAACTTGTTGTTGTGTGTGTACCTTTGGGTTGGAATGAGGAAATAATGAAGCCATGATGGCTGGAAAAGTTAGTAAATTCAGGGGAAGTGCTGTCCGAACTTTGAAGGGATTTGTTTGCATTGAGTTTGTGATCTAAGACTTGGATTTGAGCAAGGCAATGTTATATGCTGGATGATTTCTAAGCCGTGGAGGTGAGTGACCCTAAACTATTTCCAAAGTATTTGTGAAACGTTTCTTGCATTATTTACTTTTGAACTGTTTCCAAAGTTACTTTTGAACTGTTTTCGTGCATATCATGCGTGCTTATATGAGAGTGTTCCTTGTTTGATATATTTCCATGACTTATTGGCTTGTTATTATGGATTGATAATGTGTTAAGTGCTTTCAATGATTGTTAAAATGAGTTTTCTGGGCGAGTGTGTACTTTATCGCACTAGACCTAAATAAATGTGAAATTTTCATGATTAATGATTAAATGCTACTTGCGCATGAATGTAAGCCTTTTGGGCTGAACTGGCCATTACCCCTTGTTACCGGTCGTCTCGAGCCAGAAGCGGACTCGGTCGGGCGATTAGGGACCTGGGTGAACGTTTGGTATACTCGAGTATTACCTTTGTAGGTTGGTGGAGGTTGGTTGAGCCTGGACGATGTTCGGGAAAGGTTGAATGAAAAAATGCAATTTCAAATGGAAAAAAAAAAAAAGGAAATGGCAGGAGAACGAACGTATCCTTTTCATGAATGTTACAATCGCTTTCCATTGTACATGTTTCTTGAATTATTGATCTCCATATTTAATGTTTTGTAAATGTTGTAATTGTTTCTGGACTTATCATTTGATTTATGACATCATTGAAATGAACTATTGTTAAACCGATTTGATTACTGATTTTACCGGTTACTCGCTGAGCTTCTAGCTCACCCCAAAAATATTTTATTCCCCTCCACAGGGCTCGTGGCGAAGGAAGGCTTGTTGTGATTTTATTGTTGTGGAATTCCTCTTGTATAATAGTTGGATCATGGATCAGAGTGGCGCAGCGGAAGCGTGGACGCTTCGCTTTTGGATATGTAATTAGTGGAGAATTTAATGTAATATTTGAGATTTATCTTGTAATCTGTTTGAGGACTGTAGTGAGCGACTGAGTCCCGGCGAGAGATGGGCAGGCAGCCCGCCGAACCCTCTGGTTCGCCTTAGGGGGAGGTGGGGCTGTCACAGTTGGTATCAGAGTTTAGGCTTCAGATCTCTGTAGTGTATCCTAGGCTTGAAGTTTAGGATGCCGGACTGTGGGTTTGGTCTGAAATATTAGTGATTCTTGCGGGATGTCTCGACTCGATTGGTACAAGATGGAATGTCGAGGACGACATTCTTTTAAGGAGGGGATTTTGTGACGCCCCGAAAAGAATGAGTGTGAGAACCCGGAAATTTTCTAATTCTCAAGGGTTTATTTTATTTAATCGCCCGCCTTTTCTACATTTTCTTTATTAGAAAAATTCCCCAGATAAAGTTTATGTGCAAAGATAGTTTTAAAATGATTTTTCTAGTATTGGTTAGTTTTTGAGAAATTAAGAGCGTATTTTGGACGTGTGACCCGCTAGTGCGGTAAATGCATTATATTTTTGACAACTTGTTGGAATTTTGTATTAAGTGATATTATTTTACAAGGTGTTAAGATATTTGTAATGGAGAGACAAAAAGATAAGTTTTAAACCAAAAAGGTGACAAGTGTCACCTTGTGATTTAATCTTGGACTTTGACCATTATTTCTTACCTTTACTAATACTCAATTTTGACCCAAAAATCATCCTATTTCTATGCTTCATGGCCGGCTCTCTCTCAAAGGAAAAGAAGAAAAATCTCTCAACTTTCTAGCTTCTCATCTCACTCAATCTTCAATTCCAACCGATTAAACTTGAATTTACTCCATAAAACCTCTTAGTTTGGTGGAGTTGAGCTTGGTTGTGAAGTTGTTTGGAAAGTTAAGGTGACTAGTTGCTCTATCTCTTGTATTGCTAAGGTGAGTTGTGAAGGACCCCACTCCTTCCTCTAATGATGTTCAATTCATGATTGGTGGTGGTATAAGATGCACTTTTATGGATTATATCTTGATTTTTGGTTGAATTGGTGAAGTTTTATAATTATTGGGGATTTTTCTGTTTTAATATGAGCATGATTGTGTGGCTATCTATGATGATTGGAAATGGTATATAATGATTCTAAAAGGTGGAAAAAGTGGATAATTACAACCAATTTCTGTTTTGGAAGAAATTTTGGAAAGTTAGGGTTATGATGAATACATTCTGCCCGAATTTATAGCTCCTAGTTAGAGACCGAATTGGCCTTGGATTAAAACATGAAATTTGTTGGGAATGACATTTTAAAGGTGCCTACAAAATTTCAGGTCAATCGGAGTAGCGTAGAATGAGAAAAGTCGAAATTACTATTGCTGTTCTGGTTTTACCCGAATGTAAGAATTGCGCCTGTAATTGGTTGTTTTGGCTGGAATTGCTTCCGAATTGGTTGTTGAGGTCTTCTGATGAAATTTAGCCCTGTTTCTTAGCTTTCAGATGGTTTTTGAATTTCTGGATTTGGACTTGGATAGCCTGATTTATGATGTTTCCGCTAGAATGCGTTCTGTGAATCTATTTTTGTGATTCTGGTATGGTATCTTGCATTTTTGACCTGGTTACACTCGAAACTGGGTTGAGTGACCCTCTGCAATATTGTAGCCCTGTCTCTTAGCTTCAAAACTCTGGGTCTTGTACCTTCATCCGACAATCGAAGCACCTTTGGTACCATTACCGCAAAATGACGTCAAAACCTGTTTTTCTGGTTTTGAGCTTAACTTTCATTTCCGGACTTTTCCCAAGCTTGACTTGTACTAGTACTACTTGGAGCTTGCCGAATGGCTATTGGATGAACTTGTTGTTGTGTGTGTACCTTTGGGTTGGAATGAGGAAATAATGAAGCCATGATGGCTGGAAAAGTTAGTAAATTCAGGGGAAGTGCTGTCCGAACTTTGAAGGGATTTGTTTGCATTGAGTTTGTGATCTAAGACTTGGATTTGAGCAAGGCAATGTTATATGCTGGATGATTTCTAAGCCGTGGAGGTGAGTGACCCTAAACTATTTCCAAAGTATTTGTGAAACGTTTCTTGCATTATTTACTTTTGAACTGTTTCCAAAGTTACTTTTGAACTGTTTTCGTGCATATCATGCGTGCTTATATGAGAGTGTTCCTTGTTTGATATATTTCCATGACTTATTGGCTTGTTATTATGGATTGATAATGTGTTAAGTGCTTTCAATGATTGTTAAAATGAGTTTTCTGGGCGAGTGTGTACTTTATCGCATTAGACCTAAATAAATGTGAAATTTTCATGATTAATGATTAAATGCTACTTGCGCATGAATGTAAGCCTTTTGGGCTGAACTGGCCATTGCCCCTTGTTACCGGTCGTCTCGAGCCAGAAGCGGACTCGGTCGGGCGATTAGGGACCTGGGTGAACGTTTGGTATACTCGAGTATTACCTTTGTAGGTTGGTGGAGGTTAGTGGAGCCTGGACGATGTCCGGGAAAGGTTGAATGAAAAAATGCAATTTCAAATGGAAAAAAAAAAAGGAAATGGCAGGAGAACGAACGTATCCTTTTCATGAATGTTACAATCGCTTTCCATTGTACATGTTTCTTGAATTATTGATCTCCATATTTAATGTTTTGTAAATGTTGTAATTGTTTCTGGACTTATCATTTGATTTATGACATCATTGAAATGAACTATTGTTAAACCGATTTGATTACTGATTTTACCGGTTACTCGCTGAGCTTCTAGCTCACCCCAAAAATATTTTATTCCCCTCCACAGGGCTCGTGGCGAAGGAAGGCTTGTTGTGATTTTATTGTTGTGGAATTCCTCTTGTATAATAGTTGGATCATGGATCAGAGTGGCGCAGCGGAAGCGTGGACGCTTCGCTTTTGGATATGTAATTAGTGGAGAATTTAATGTAATATTTGAGATTTATCTTGTAATCTGTTTGAGGACTGTAGTGAGCGACTGAGTCCCGGCGAGAGATGGGCAGGCGGCCCGTCGAACCCTCTGGTTCGCCTTAGGGAGAGGTGGGGCTGTCACAGTTGGTATCAGAGCTTAGGCTTCAGATCTCTGTAGTGTATCCTAGGCTTGAAGTTTAGGATGCCGGACTGTGGGTTTGGTCTGAAATATTAGTGATTCTTGTGGGATGTCTCGACTCGATTGGTACAAGATGGAATGTCGAGGACGACATTCTTTTAAGGAGGGGATTTTGTGACGCCCCGAAAAGAATGAGTGTGGGAACCCGGAAATTTTCTAATTCTCAAGGGTTTATTTTATTTAATCGCCCGCCTTTTCTACATTTTCTTTATTAGAAAAATTCCCCAGATAAAGTTTATGTGCAAAGATAGTTTTAAAATGATTTTTCTAGTATCGGTTAGTTTTTGAGAAATTAAGAGCCTATTTTGGACGTGGGACCCGCTAGTGCGGTAAATGCATTATATTTTTGACAACTTGTTGGAATTTTGTATTAAGTGATATTATTTTACAAGGTGTTAAGATATTTGTAATGGAGAGACAAAAAGATAAGTTTTAAACCAAAAAGGTGACAAGTGTCACCTTGTGATTTAATCTTGGACTTTGACCATTATTTCTTACCTTTACTAATACTCACTTTTGACCCAAAAATCATCCTATTTCTATGCTTCATGGCCGGCTCTCTCTCAAAGGAAAAGAAGAAAAATCTCTCAACTTTCTAGCTTCTCATCTCACTCAATCTTCAATTCCAACCGATTAAACTTGAATTTACTCCATAAAACCTCTTAGTTTGGTGGAGTTGAGCTTGGTTGTGAAGTTGTTTGGAAAGTTAAGGTGACTAGTTGCTCTATCTCTTGCATTGCTAAGGTGAGTTGTGAAGGACCCCTCTCCTTCCTCTAATGATGTTCAATTCATGATTGGTGGTGGTATAAGATGCACTTTTATGGATTATATCTTGATTTTTGGTTGAATTGGTGAAGTTTTATAATTATTGGGGATTTTTCTGTTTTAATATGAGAATGATTGTGTGGCTATCTATGATGATTGGAAAAATGGTATATAATGATTCGAAAAGGTGGAAAAAGTGGATAATTGCAACCAATTTCTGTTTTGGAAGAAATTTTGGAAAGTTAGGGTTATGATGAATACATTCTGCCCGAATTTATAGCTCCTAGTTAGAGGCCGAATTGGCCTTGGATTAAAACATGAAAGTTGTTGGGAATGACATTTTAGAGGTGCCTAAAAAATATCAGGTCAATCGGAGTAGCGTAGAATGAGAAAAGTCGAAATTACTATTGCTATTCTGGTTTTACCCGAATGTAAGAATTGCGCCTGTAATTGGTTGTTTTTGCTGGAATTACTTCCGAATTGGTTGTTGAGGTCTTCTGATAAAATTTATCCCTGTTTCTTAGCTTTCATCTGGTTTTGGAATTTCTAGATTTGGACTTGGATAGCCTGATTTATGATGTTTTCGCTAGAATGCGTTCTGTGAATCTGTTTTTGTGATTCTGGTATGGTATCTTGCATTTTTGACCTGGTTACACTCGAAACTGGGTTGAGTGATCTTCTGTAATACTGTAGCCCTGTCTCTTAGTTTCGAAACGGTGGGTCTTTCAACTTCATCCGACAATCGTAGCGCCTTTGGTACCTTTACCGTAAAATGACGTCAAAACCTGTTTTTCTGGTTTTGAGCTTAACTTTCATTTCCGGACTTTTCCCTAGCTTGACTTGTACTAGTACTACTTGGAGCTTGCCGAATGGCTATTGGATGAACTTGTTGTTTTGTGTGTACCTTTGGGTTGGAATGAGGAAATAATGAAGCCATGATGGCTGGAAAAGTTAGTAAATTCAGGGGAAGTGCTGTCCGAACTTTGAAGGGATTTGTTTGCATTGAGTTTGTGATCTAAGACTTGGATTTGAGCAAGGCAATGTTATATGCTGGATGATTTCTAAGCCGTGGAGGTGAGTGACCCTAAACTATTTCCAAAGTATTTGTGAAACGTTTCTTGCATTATTTACTTTTGAACTGTTTCCAAAGTTACTTTTGAACTGTTTTCGTGCATATCATGCGTGCTTATATGAGAGTGTTCCTTGTTTGATATATTTCCATGACTTATTGGCTTGTTATTATGGATTGATAATGTGTTAAGTGCTTTCAATGATTGTTAAAATGAGTTTTCTGGGCGAGTGTGTACTTTATCGCACTCGACCTAAATAAATGTGAAATTTTCATGATTAATGATTAAATGCTACTTGCGCATGAATGTAAGCCTTTTGGGCTGAACTGGCCATTGCCCCTTGTTACCGGTCGTCTCGAGCCAGAAGCGGACTCGGTCGGGCGATTAGGGACCTGGGTGAACGTTTGGTATACTCGAGTATTACCTTTGTAGGTTGGTGGAGGTTGGTGGAGCCTGGACGATGTCCGGGAAAGGTTGAATGAAAAAATGCAATTTCAAATGGAAAAAAAAAAAGGAAATGACAGGAGAACGAACGTATCCTTTACATGAATGTTACTATCGCTTTCCATTGTACATGTTTCTTGAATTCTTGATACTCCATATTTAATGTTTTGTAAATGTTGTAATTGTTTCTGGACTTATCATTTGATTTATGACATCATTGAAATGAACTATTGTTAAACCGATTTGATTACTGATTTTACCGGTTACTCGCTGAGCTTCTAGCTGACCCCAAAAATATTTTATTCCCCTCCACAGGGCTCGTGGCGAAGGAAGGCTTGTTGTGATTTTATTGTTGTGGAATTCCTCTTGTATAATAGTTGGATCATGGATAAGAGTGGCGCAGCGGAAGCGTCGACGCTTCGCTTTTGGATATGTAATTAGTGGAGAATTTAATGTAATATTTGAGATTTATCTTGTAATCTGTTTGAGGACTGTAGTGAGCGACTGAGTACCGGCGAGAGATGGGCAGGCGGCCCGTCGAACCCTCTGGTTCGCCTTAGGGAGAGGTGGGGCTGTCACAGTTGGTATCAGAGCTTAGGCTTCAGATCTCTGTAGTGTATCCTAGGCTTGAAGTTTAGGATGCCGGACTGTGGGTTTGGTCTGAAATATTAGTGATTCTTGCGGGATGTCTCGACTCGATTGGTACAAGAAGGAATGTCGAGGACGACATGCTTTTAAGGAGGGGAGTTTGTGACGCCCCGAAAAGAATGAGTGTGAGAACCCGGAAATTTTCTAATTTTCTAGTGTTAATTTTATTTAATCGCCCGCTTTTTCTACATTTTCTTTATTAGAAAAATTCCCCAGATAAAGTTTATGAGCAAAGATAGTTTTAAAATAATTTTTCTAGTATCGGTTAGTTTTTGAGAAATTAAGAGCGTATTTTGGACGTGGGACCCGCTAGTGCGGTAAATGCATTATATTTTTGACAACATGTTGGAATTTTGTATTAAGTGATATTATTTTACAAGATGTTAAGATATTTGTAATGGAGAGACAAAAAGATAAGTTTTAAACCAAAAAGGTGACAAGTGTCACCTTGTGATTTAATCTTGGACTTTGACCATTATTTCTTACCTTTACTAATACTCAATTTTGACCCAAAAATCATCCTATTTCTATGCTTCATGGCCGGCTCTCTCTCAAAGGAAAAGAAGAAAAATCTCTCAACTTTCTAGCTTCTCATCTCACTCAATCTTCAATTCCAACCGATTAAACTTGAATTTACTCCATAAAACCTCTTAGTTTGGTGGAGTTGAGCTTGGTTGTGAAGTTGTTTGGAAAGTTAAGGTGACTAGTTGCTCTATCTCTTGCATTGCTAAGGTGAGTTGCGAAGGACCTCTCTCCTTCCTCTAATGATGTTCAATTCATGATTGGTGGTGGTATAAGATGCACTTTTATGGATTATATCTTGATTTTTGGTTGAATTGGTGAAGTTTTATAATTATTGGGGATTTTTCTGTTTTAATATGAGCATGATTGTGTGGCTATCTATGATGATTGGAAATGGTATATAATGATTCTAAAAGGTGGAAACAGTGGATAATTGCAACCAATTTCTGTTTTGGAAGAAATTTTGGAAAGTTAGGGTTATGATGAATACATTCTGCCCGAATTTATAGCTCCTAGTTAGAGGCCGAATTGGCCTTGTATTAAAACATAAAAGTTGTAGGGAATGACATTTTAGAGGTGCCTACAAAATTTTAGGTCAATCGGAGTAGCGTAGAATGAGAAAAGTTGAAATTACTATTGTTGTTCTGGTTTTACACGAATGTAAGAATTGCGCCTGTAATTGGTTTTTTTGGCTGGAATTGCTTCTGAATTGGTTGTTGAGGTCTTCTGATGAAATTTATCCCTGTTTCTTAGCTTTCAGATGGTTTTTGAATTTCTGGATTTGGACTTGGATAGCCTGATTTATGATGTTTCCGCTAGAATGCGTTCTGTGAATCTATTTTTGTGATTCTGGTATGGTATCTTGCATTTTTGACCTGGTTACACTCGAAACTGGGTTGAGTGACCTTCTTTAATATTGTAGCCCTGTCTCTTAGCTTCGAAACGGTGGGTCTTTCACCTTCATCCGACAATCGTATCGCCTTTGGTACCTTTACCGCAAAATGACGTCAAAACCTGTTTTTCTGGTTTTCAGCTTAACTTTCATTTCCGGACTTTTCCCTAGCTTCAATTGTACTAGTACTACTTGGAGCTTGCCGAATGGCTATTGGATGAACTTGTTGTTGTGTGTGTACCTTTGGGTTGGAATGAGGAAATAATGAAGCCATGATGGCTGGAAAAGTTAGTAAATTCAGGGGAAGTGCTGTCCGAACTTTGAAGGGATTTGTTTGCATTGAGTTTGTGATCTAAGACTTGGATTTGAGCAAGGCAATGTTATATGCTGGATGATTTCTAAGCCGTGGAGGTGAGTGACCCTAAACTATTTCCAAAGTATTTGTGAAACGTTTCTTGCATTATTTACTTTTGAACTGTTTCCAAAGTTACTTTTGAACTGTTTTCGTGCATATCATGAGTGCTTATACGAGAGTGTTCCTTGTTTGATATATTTCCTTGACTTATTGGCTTGTTATTATGGATTGATAATGTGTTAAGTGCTTTCAATGATTGTTAAAACGAGTTTTCTGGGCGAGTGTGTACTTTATCGCACTCGACCTAAATAAATGTGAAATTTTCATGATTAATGATTAAATGCTACTTGCGCATGAATGTAAGCCTTTTGGGCTGAACTGGCCATTGCCCCTTATTACCGGTCGTCTCGAGCCAGAAGCGGATTCGGTCGGGCGATTAGGGACCTGGGTGAACGTTTGGTATACTCGAGTATTACCTTTGTAGGTTGGTGGAGGTTGGTGGAGCCTGGACGATGTCCGGAAAAGGTTGAATGAAAAAATGCAATTTCAAATGGAAAAAAAAGGAAATGGCAGGAGAACGAACGTATCCTTTTCATGAATGTTACTATCGCTTTCCATTGTACATGTTTCTTGAATTATTGATACTCCATATTTAATGTTTTGTAATTGTTGTAATTGTTTCTGGACTTATCATTTGATTTATGACATCATTGAAATGAACTATTGTTAAATCCATTTGATTACTGATTTTACCGGTTACTCGCTGAGCTTCTAACTCACCCCAAAAATATTTTATTCCCCTCCACAGGGCTCGTGGCGAAGGAAGGCTTGTTGTGATTTTATTGTTGTGGAATTCCTCTTGTATAATAGTTGGATCATGGATCAGAGTGGCGCAGCGGAAGCGTGGACGCTTCGCTTTTGGATATGTAATTAGTGGAGAATTTAATGTAATATTTGAGATTTATCTTGTAATCTGTTTGAGGACCGTAGTGAGCGACTGAGTCCCGGCGAGAGATGGGCAGGCAGCTAGCCGAACCCTCTGATTCGCCTTAGGGGGAGGTGGGGCTGTCGCAGTTGGTATCAGAGCTTAGGCTTCAGATCTCTGTAGTGTATCCTAGGCTTGAAGTTTAGGATGCCGGACTGTGGGTTTGGTCTGAAATATTAGTGATTCTTGCGGGATGTCTCGATTCGATTGGTACAAGAAGGAATGTCGAGGACGACATGCTTTTAAGGAGGGGAGTTTGTGACGCCCCGAAAAGAATGAGTGTGAGAACCCGGAAATTTTCTAATTTTCTAGTGTTAATTTTATTTAATCGCCCGCCTTTTCTACATTTTCTTTATTAGAAAAATTCCCCAGATAAAGTTTATGAGCAAAGATAGTTTTAAAATAATTTTTCTAGTATCGGTTAGTTTTTGAGAAATTAAGAGCCTATTTTGGACGTGGGACCCGCTAGTGCGGTAAATGCATTATATTTTTGACAACTTGTTGGAATTTTGTATTAAGTGATATTATTTTACAAGGTATTAAAATATTTGTAATGGAGAGACAAAAAGATAAGTTTTAAACCAAAAAGGTGACAAGTGTCACCTTGTGATTTAATCTTGGACTTTGACCATTATTTCTTACCTTTACTAATACTCACTTTTGACCCAAAAATCATCCTATTTCTATGCTTCATGGCCGGCTCTCTCTCAAAGGAAAAGAAGAAAAATCTCTCAACTTTCTAGCTTCTCATCTCACTCAATCTTCAATTCCAACCGATTAAACTTGAATTTACTCCATAAAACCTCTTAGTTTGGTGGAGTTGAGCTTGGTTGTGAAGTTGTTTGGAAAGTTAAGGTGACTAGTTGCTCTATCTCTTGCATTGCTAAGGTGAGTTGTGAAGGACCCCTCTCCTTCCTCTAATGATGTTCAATTCATGATTGGTGGTGGTATAAGATGCACTTTTATGGATTATATCTTGATTTTTGGTTGAATTGGTGAAGTTTTATAATTATTGGGGATTTTTCTGTTTTAATATGAGAATGATTGTGTGGCTATCTATGATGATTGGAAAAATGGTATATAATGATTCGAAAAGGTGGAAAAAGTGGATAATTGCAACCAATTTCTGTTTTGGAAGAAATTTTGGAAAGTTAGGGTTATGATGAATACATTCTGCCCGAATTTATAGCTCCTAGTTAGAGGCCGAATTGGCCTTGGATTAAAACATGAAAGTTGTTGGGAATGACATTTTAGAGGTGCCTAAAAAATATCAGGTCAATCGGAGTAGCGTAGAATGAGAAAAGTCGAAATTACTATTGCTATTCTGGTTTTACCCGAATGTAAGAATTGCGCCTGTAATTGGTTGTTTTTGCTGGAATTACTTCCGAATTGGTTGTTGAGGTCTTCTGATAAAATTTATCCCTGTTTCTTAGCTTTCATCTGGTTTTGGAATTTCTAGATTTGGACTTGGATAGCCTGATTTATGATGTTTTCGCTAGAATGCGTTCTGTGAATCTGTTTTTGTGATTCTGGTATGGTATCTTGCATTTTTGACCTGGTTACACTCGAAACTGGGTTGAGTGATCTTCTGTAATACTGTAGCCCTGTCTCTTAGTTTCGAAACGGTGGGTCTTTCAACTTCATCCGACAATCGTAGCGCCTTTGGTACCTTTACCGTAAAATGACGTCAAAACCTGTTTTTCTGGTTTTGAGCTTAACTTTCATTTCCGGACTTTTCCCTAGCTTGACTTGTACTAGTACTACTTGGAGCTTGCCGAATGGCTATTGGATGAACTTGTTGTTTTGTGTGTACCTTTGGGTTGGAATGAGGAAATAATGAAGCCATGATGGCTGGAAAAGTTAGTAAATTCAGGGGAAGTGCTGTCCGAACTTTGAAGGGATTTGTTTGCATTGAGTTTGTGATCTAAGACTTGGATTTGAGCAAGGCAATGTTATATGCTGGATGATTTCTAAGCCGTGGAGGTGAGTGACCCTAAACTATTTCCAAAGTATTTGTGAAACGTTTCTTGCATTATTTACTTTTGAACTGTTTCCAAAGTTACTTTTGAACTGTTTTCGTGCATATCATGCGTGCTTATATGAGAGTGTTCCTTGTTTGATATATTTCCATGACTTATTGGCTTGTTATTATGGATTGATAATGTGTTAAGTGCTTTCAATGATTGTTAAAATGAGTTTTCTGGGCGAGTGTGTACTTTATCGCACTCGACCTAAATAAATGTGAAATTTTCATGATTAATGATTAAATGCTACTTGCGCATGAATGTAAGCCTTTTGGGCTGAACTGGCCATTGCCCCTTGTTACCGGTCGTCTCGAGCCAGAAGCGGACTCGGTCGGGCGATTAGGGACCTGGGTGAACGTTTGGTATACTCGAGTATTACCTTTGTAGGTTGGTGGAGGTTGGTGGAGCCTGGACGATGTCCGGGAAAGGTTGAATGAAAAAATGCAATTTCAAATGGAAAAAAAAAAAGGAAATGACAGGAGAACGAACGTATCCTTTACATGAATGTTACTATCGCTTTCCATTGTACATGTTTCTTGAATTCTTGATACTCCATATTTAATGTTTTGTAAATGTTGTAATTGTTTCTGGACTTATCATTTGATTTATGACATCATTGAAATGAACTATTGTTAAACCGATTTGATTACTGATTTTACCGGTTACTCGCTGAGCTTCTAGCTGACCCCAAAAATATTTTATTCCCCTCCACAGGGCTCGTGGCGAAGGAAGGCTTGTTGTGATTTTATTGTTGTGGAATTCCTCTTGTATAATAGTTGGATCATGGATAAGAGTGGCGCAGCGGAAGCGTCGACGCTTCGCTTTTGGATATGTAATTAGTGGAGAATTTAATGTAATATTTGAGATTTATCTTGTAATCTGTTTGAGGACTGTAGTGAGCGACTGAGTACCGGCGAGAGATGGGCAGGCGGCCCGTCGAACCCTCTGGTTCGCCTTAGGGAGAGGTGGGGCTGTCACAGTTGGTATCAGAGCTTAGGCTTCAGATCTCTGTAGTGTATCCTAGGCTTGAAGTTTAGGATGCCGGACTGTGGGTTTGGTCTGAAATATTAGTGATTCTTGCGGGATGTCTCGACTCGATTGGTACAAGATGGAATGTCGAGGACGACATTCTTTTAAGGAGGGGAGTTTGTGACGCCCCGAAAAGAATGAGTGTGAGAACCCGAAAATTTTCTAATTTTATAGGGTTTATTTTATTTAATCGCCCGCCTTTTCTACATTTTCTTTATTAGAAAAATTCTCCAGATAAAGTTTATGAGCAAAGATAGTTTTAAAATGATTTTTCTAGTATCGGTTAGTTTTTGAGAAATTAAGAGCGTATTTTGGACGTGGGACCCGCTAGTGCGGTAAATGCATTATATTTTTGACAACTTGTTGGAATTTTGTATTAAGTGATATTATTTTACAAGGTGTTAAGATATTTGTAATGGAGAGACAATAAGATAAGTTTTAAACCAAAAAGGTGACAAGTGTCACCTTGTGATTTAATCTTGGACTTTGACCATTATTTCTTACCTTTACTAATACTCAATTTTGACCCAAAAATCATCCTATTTCTATGCTTCATGGCCGGCTCTCTATCAAAGGAAAAGAAGAAAAATCTCTCAACTTTCTAGCTTCTCATCTCACTCAATCTTCAATTCCGACCGATTAAACTTGAATTTACTCCATAAAACCTCTTAGTTTGGTGGAGTTGAGCTTGGATGTGAAGTTGTTTGGAAAGTTAAGATGACTAGTTGCTCTATCTCTTATATTGCTAAGGTGAGTTGTGAAGGACCCCTCTCCTTCCTCTAATGATGTTCAATTCATGATTGGTGGTGGTATAAGATGCACTTTTATGGATTATATCTTGATTTTCGGTTGAATTGGTGAAGTTTTATAATTATTGGGGATTTTTCTGTTTTAATATGAGCATGATTGTGTGGCTATCTATGATGATTGGAAATGGTATATTATAATTCTTGAAGGTGGAAAAAGTGGATAATTGCAACCAATTTCTGTTTTGGAAGAAATTTTGGAAAGTTAGGGTTATGATGAATACAATCTGCCCGAATTTATAGCTCCTAGTTAGAGGCCGAATAGGCCTTGTATTAAAACATGAAAGTTGTAGGGAATGACATTTTAGAGGTGCCTACAAAATTTCAGGTCAATCGGAGTAGCATAGAATGAGAAAAGTCGAAATTACTATTGCTGTTCTGGTTTTACCCGAATGTAAGAATTGCGCCTGTAATTGGTTTTTTTGGCTGGAATTGCTTCCGAATTGGTTGTTGAGGTCTTATGATGAAATTTAACCCTGTTTCTTAGCTTTCAGCTGATTTTGGAATTTCTGGATTTGGACTTGGATAGCCTGCTTTATGATGTTTCCGCTAGAATGCGTTCTGTGAATCTGTTTTTGTGATTCTGGTATGGTATCTTGCATTTTTGACCTGGTTACACTCGAAACTGGGTTGAGTGACCTTCTTCAATATTGTAGCCCTGTCTCTTAGCTTCGAAACGGTGGGTATTTCACCTTCATCCGACAATCGTAACGCCTTTGGTACCATTACCGCAAAATGACGTCAAAACCTGTTTTTCTGGTTTTGAGCTTAACTTTCATTTCCGGACTTTTCCCTAGCTTGACTTGTACTAGTACTACTTGGAGCTTGCCGAATGGCTATTGGATGAACTTGTTGTTGTGTGTGTACCTTTGGGTTGGAATGAGGAAATAATGAAGCCATGATGGCTGGAAAAGTTAGTAAATTCAGGGAAAGTGCTGTCCGAACTTTGAAGGGATTTGTTTGCATTGAGTTTGTGATCTAAGACTTGGATTTGAGCAAGGCAATGTTATATGCTGGATGATTTCTAAGCCGTGGAGGTGAGTGACCCTAAACTATTTCCAAAGTATTTGTGAAACGTTTCTTGCATTATTTACTTTTGAACTGTTTCCAAAGTTACTTTTGAACTGTTTTCGTGCATATCATGAGTGCTTATATGAGAGTGTTCCTTATTTGATATATTTCCTTGACTTATTGGCTTGTTATTATGGATTGATAATGTGTTAAGTGCTTTCAATGATTGTTAAAACGAGTTTTCTGGGCGAGTGTGTACTTTATCGCACTCGACCTAAATAAATGTAAAATTTTCATGATTAATGATTAAATGCTACTTGCGCATGAATGTAAGCCTTTTGGGTTGAACTGGCCATTGCCCCTTGTTACCGGTCGTCTCGAGTCAGAAGCGGATTCGGTCGGGCGATTAGGGACCTGGGTGAACGTTTGGTATACTCGAGTATTACCTTTGTAGGTTGGTGGAGCCTGGACGATGTCCGAGAAAGGTTGAATGAAAAAATGCAATTTCAAATGGAAAAAAAAAAAAGAAAATGGCAGGAGAACGAACGTATCCTTTTCATGAATGTTACTATCGCTTTCCATTGTACATGTTTCTTGAATTATTGATACTCCATATTTAATGTTTTGTAAATATTGTAATTGTTTCTGGACTTATCATTTGATTTATGACATCATTGAAATGAACTATTGTTAAACCGATTTGATTACTGATTTTACCGGTTACTCGCTGAGCTTCTAGCTCACCCCAAAAATATTTTGAGCATAAGTGCTCTTTTGAGCATAAGCTATGAACCGTGCATGTCATAAGTGTAAAGATCTTTATCATGGGACTTGAGAAAGCTGGGTATGTATGTCGGGTAGGAATCTTTAATATGGATGATTTACGCTTGGGACCGGCCGGCTCGAGTTGTGAATTATCTTAGATGGGATTCTTGCGCCCGGATACGAAAGAGATGAGAGCCTAGGTTAGAAAGGACTTGGGCGAACTAGAAATGCGATTCTATGGAATTTCGTGTGATTTGTTCGGGTGTGGTTAAGCGTGATCAACCTTGATTAAGATATAAATGGTGTTGTTCTCGTAGATTATGGACGGAGCCCTAGAGGGGGAAAAGGTTTTCGTTAGTTATTTTTGTACTTATGACCTAGTCTGTCTATAGTACTTTTGGATGACCCCGCTACTTTCACGGATCTCTCATATTTGTATCTAATTGACTGCTACTGTGTGACTGGTTAGGTACAGTTGTGTGTATATATGCTTTTGATCTGTGTGTACCTCTTGTTACTTGCTTATGCCTATAATGATCTTTAATATTATCTTTGTACCTCGACCTTAGATTGACTTAGATCAATGGAGGGCACTCGTAGTGGACGAGGCCGTGGGCGTGGAATTAGGCAACCTACGTTTGAAATGAGCATTGGGGAAACCTCGTCTGGACCAAACCCTGAACCTAGGGTTGATCCCAACATCCAAATAGCTGCTGCCATGCAGCAAATGACTGATTTGCTAACCCAAGTGGTGCACCAACAGGGTCACAACCCTAACTCCAACCCTGGGAATCCTGATAATCACGTGGAGAGCGAAGGATCGGGCCCTCGAGATGTTCCAGAAGTTTGCCCCACCAAAGTTTATTGGGGGACCCGATCCAGATGTAGCCGAAAGGTGGCTAGAGAAAATGTTGGATATCTTTGCTGCCCTGCACTACACGGAGGAAAGGCAGGTAACTTTTACTGTTTTCCAACTGGAAGGAGCGGCCCGTTCCTGGTAGAACGTAATACGACAAAAGTGGGACCGAGACGAAACGCCCAGGACTTGGGTGAACTTTGTGCGGGAGTTCAATACAAAATTCTTCCCTCCTCCAGTTCAGGGACAAAAGGAGGATGAATTTATCCGGTTTCGTCAAGGGACCCAGACAGTGGCCGAGTATTAGAGCCAATTCACTCGGCTATCTAAATTCGCGCTCGAACTCATCGTGACCGAGCAACGAAGAATACGGCGATTCGTCCAGCGTCTAAACGTGGAGATCCAGAAAGATCTAGCCGTAGCTCAAATTAACGCCTTCAGCGATGCCGTAGAGAAGGCACAACGAGTAGAGAATGCTAGGCTGCAGGTGGAAAACTTCCAAGCCAAGAAAAGGGGCTTTCCTGGGAGTAGCTCTGAGCAAGAAGGTACAAGTACACCCCCTAAGATTGGAAAGGGAAACGGGGGAGTACGACAACCGGAGGTGTCGCGTGAAGTCTCTCAAAGGGGACTGGTCTCTGCTACTCGTGGTCCCTGTGGATATTGCGGACTGCGCTGCGGAAGTGCCGATCATCGGATTGCTGACTGCCCAATTCGATTGCGAAAAGGAAAAGGGACCCCGCAACCCATTAAGACTAACCCTGGACTGTCGGCAAAGGAAGGGACTGGATTGAAGGTACCGGCTCGGGTATATTCTTTAGAGCACCATCAGGTCCCTGACTCGTCTGAGGACGTAGAAGGTACAATCCGTTGGGTACCTTAGATTTTGATAGATTCCGTTGATAAGAAAATTTCGAGGACGAAATTTCTTTAATGGGGAGAGAGTGTGAGGACCCGTAATTTTCTGACGAAATTTCTTTAATGGGGAGAGAGTGTGAGGACCCGTAATTTTCTTAATTTCTAGGTTTTATTTTCTTTTAATAGCACGTTTTTCCACATTTTCTTTATTCAAAAAATTTTAAAAATAATTTTTATGAGTAAATATGGTTTTTAAATCATTTTTCTAGTATAAGTTAGTTTATATGGTTTTAAGAGTGTATACCGGATGTGGGACCCACTAGTGCGGTAAGTTTGATAAAATTCGGCCAATTAAGTTAAGTTGTGTATACCGGGTTTAATTTATCAGGTGTTAAGAGATAATTAGAAGTTACCTAGATGAATTATCAATGGAGATACAAAAGGATAGCTTTGCATTAAATAAGGGTGACAATTGTCACTTTCCTATTTCTTCTTGGACTTTGACCTTTGTACCAACTTTACCAATTAATCAAAATGGACCCAAAGTCATCCTCATTTCAAGCTTCTTGTGGCCAACTCTCTCTAAGAGAAAAGAAAAGAAAACTCTCAACTTTCTTGCCTCTAATCTTGCTCAATCTCCCAAATCAACCGATTAAACTTGGAATTCCTCCATAAAAGCTCTTGGTTTAGTGGTAGTGAGGTTGGTTGTGAATTGGTGTGGAAGAAAGTGGTACTAAGTTGGCTCCTTTCTTGAGTTAGTAAGGTGAGTAGCTAAGGAACCTCTCTTTTGTTCTCAATAATGTTTAATTAGTAGCTTGTGTTGGTTAAAGATGTGATTTGGTGGAAGATTTCTTGACTTTTGGTAGAGATTGGTGAATTTTTATATTTATTCTTGATTTTTCTGTTTTTATATGTTTAATATTGTGTGGCCATGGATGATGGCTTGGAATGGTCTAGAATGGACTCTTAGTTCGTAAATTGTAGCTAATTGCGAAAAATTTCCACTTTGTGCGGAAAATTCCGGTTTGGTGTAGAAATTTCGGTTTAGGGCTTGAAGTATTTCTATTCTTCCTGGTACTTTTTCTCCTAGTTAGAGGTCTAATTGGCCTTAGTATAAAACATGAAAGTTGTAGAGAATGATGTTTTATAGTTTCCTGAAAAATTTCAGCCCAATCGGAGCAACGTAGCCTATGAAAAGACCGAAATACCCCTGCTTCCCTGTTTCTGTCCGAAACTGATAATCAGCTTCTGTAATTGGTTAGTTTGACTGGGAATACTACTGAATTGATTGTCGATACCTTCTGAAGAATTATAGCCTTGTATCTTAGCTTTCAAATGGCTTTGGAATTACCTGAATCGGAGTTGTGTGTGCTGAGATATGCTTGAATGAATCAGGACTGCTAGTTGAATTTCACAGTGAGCTTCGAACTGGAACATCTGGGGTTGTTTTAGTAAATTTGACCTAGTTAGGGTGAGAACTGGACTACATAGTCTCCATCAACGTTATAGCCCTCTGTCTTACCTTCGAAACGATATAACTTGCACTTCAATCCAATAAGCGTAGTTTTAGTTATGTCCGATACGCTAAGTAGCGGTGA
Organism: Coffea arabica; assembly: GCF_036785885.1. Lineage (NCBI taxonomy): Eukaryota > Viridiplantae > Streptophyta > Magnoliopsida > Gentianales > Rubiaceae > Coffea > Coffea arabica. The sequence continues at coordinate 21,086,571 of NC_092311.1, read as the reverse complement.
ATCTGCCTTTTTGGTTTCCTAGTTTAAAGCTCATTTCCAGTCATTTTCCTAGCTAAATCTTGTACTTGAATGACTTTGAGCCTATTGAACGGCTGTTGTGATGAATTTATATTGTGTATGACTTTGGATTGATTGAGGAAAATAATGAAGCCATAAGTGGCTGGGAAGAATAGGTAAATACAGAGGGCATGCTGCCCAAAATTTTAGGGCTATGCGATTCCTTCAATTGAGTTGATCTTATTACAAATGAAGGGTTTTGGGGGTTGTTTGTAACCGTAGGACCAACTGTTATCTTTTTACTCAAAAGCCATATTTTATTCTTTTGTACTAGTACTTAACCTGGAAAGGCGTACGACATGTAGTCGAACCTCACTTGTGCATTCCGTTTACTCGATTTTGGATGTGAAACCTTCAATTGTTTTACTTTGATGATTTTAGGGTTTCTTGGCGATTAAAGCCAGTTTGAAGTGAAAACTTTTGCATTATCTGTACTTGAACCGGTGAGTGTACCACTCCCCTCATTTGTTGCTTAACTTGATTTCCGTACTTACAATCTGTGATCTGAAGACTGTACTATCTGTTTATTCTGTTTGAGACGAGGGTGTACTTTATCACATTCGTTCTCTTGTCTGTCTGTATGCCTATTTACTGTGTATAATCTGCTATCTGTATCTGAGACTGTTCGGACGTCGTTTGGATGCTGGTATCCAACGACCTTTCTGTGACCTCTGAGCTCAACACCTGTGGCTAGTTACTCGAGTCGGGCCGGCAAGGGCCTGGTCGATTAGATAACGAACCACAATAGTCTGTACTGGGAATCTTTGGGTATTGAGACTCTTGATTCCGGTATACTCGAGTATTACCATTTCTGTTTCTATTCGGCGTTCGGACCCGGTAGGGGTATGTTTGGTGGACGGCAATTGGTGTAAAGTGGGGTCTACGGATATGTTGGTTCTATTTACATTGACGGAGAGTCAACGGGTTCGGATCAAGTACTGCAAATGGAAATCTGGCTCCTGAGAGCCACCTGTATCCTTTCCCTTTGAATCACTGTGTCCAACTGCTTTCCTTTATATCTGATATATGTATCTGATTGGTTAAACGTGAAAGGTCATGATTTTACCCCTATCTGTTTGGTACCTCATTGAGCGCAAGCTCACCCCTTTCCGTTACCTTTGTTTTCCTTACATGGGACAAACTTGGGAATCACGGTTTTGGAAGAAAAGGGTCAAGCTAGTATATATGTCATGTTGTTAAGATCTTTTGAAAACGAAGCCCTAATTGTATTTTGTGTAGTATGAATACCTCGGATTGCATTGTATGTTAATTTGTTCAAGACTCCAATGCAAATATATGTCGTTTCCGATTGGTCGTTTTCTTTGGATCCTGTCGCGCGTACTATGTTGGGTTTGTGTGAATCGACTCCGTAGTCCTGGCGAGAGCTGGGCAGGCGGTCCGCCGAACCCTTTGGTTCGCCTTAGGGTGAGGTGGGGCTGTCACAGATGGTATCAGAGCCACTTAGCGTGGTCTCTGCGCGGAGTGAGCTTGGACCAAGTGGTGTTATGGTCCTGCTTTCGTGAATGCGTCGAAAGGTATAAGTGCTCTTTTGAGCATAAGCTATGAACCGTGCATGTCATAAGTGTAAAGATCTTTATCATGGGACTTGAGGAAGTTGGGTATGTATGTCGGGTAGGAATCTTTAATATGGATGATTTAGGCTTGGGACCGGCCGGCTCGAGTTGTGAATTATCTTAGATGGGATTCTTGCGCCCGGATACGAAAGAGATGAGAGCCTAGGTTAGAAAGAACTTGGGCGAACTAGAAATGCGATTCTATGGAATTTCGTGTGGTTTGTTCGGGTGTGGTTAAGCGTGATCAACCTTGATTAAGATATAAATGGTGTTGTTCTCGTAGATTATGGACGGAGCCCTAGAGGGGGAAAAGCTTTTCGTTAGTTATTTTTGTACTTATGACCTAGTCTGTCTATAGTACTTTTGGATGACCCCGCTACTTTCACGAATCTCTCATATTTGTATCTAATTGACTGCTACTGTGTGACTGGTTCGGTACAGTTGTGTGTATATATGCTTTTGATTTGTGTGTACCTCTTGTTACTTGCTTATGCCTATAATTATCTTTAATATTATCTTTGCACCTCGACCTTAGATTGACTTAGATCAATGGAGGGCACTCGTAGTGGACGAGGCCGTGGGCGTGGAATTAGGCAACCTACGTCTGAAAGGGGCACTGGGGAAACCTCGTCTGGACCAAACCCTGAACCTAGGGTTGATCCCAACGTCCAAATAGCTGCTGCCATGCAGCAAATGACTGATTTGCTAGCCCAAGTGGTGCACCAACAGGGTCACAACCGTAACCCCAACCCTGGGAATCCTGGTAATCACTTGGAGAGCGAGGATCGGGCCCTCGAGATGTTCCAGAAGTTTGCCCCACCAAAGTTTATTGGGGGACCCGATTCAGATGTAGCCGAAAGGTGGCTAGAGAAAATGTTGGATATCTTTGCTGCCCTGCACTACACGGAGGAATGGCAGGTGACTTTTGCTGTTTTCCAACTGGAAGGGGCGACCCGTTCCTGGTAGAACGTAATACGACAAAAGTGGGATCGAGACCAAACGCCCAGGACTTGGGTGAACTTTGCGCGGGAGTTCAATACTAAATTCTTCCCTCCTCCAGTTCAGGCGAGAGCTGGGCAGGCGGTCTTCCGAACCCTTTGGTTCGCCTTCGGGTGAGGTGGGGCTGTCACAATGTGCTCATCCAGGACTAACATCGATTCGTGAGGAGACATTTGGGGCATTACAATACTTGAATCTACGACAATAAACGATAGTTAGTCCATTTGACCGTCAAGATGTTGGCCCCTCTGCCTCTCATGCTGCCCCTTTTCAGATACCTATCGAACATTTATCTAGAGAGGTCCATGGTAGGAAACAAGCTGTTAGGCATCACAGAGGGAGCACCTTCAGACATGCTGTTGATGTGCTGGACACAGACATAACACAGACTTCATCACTATCCAGATACGACCCACCTATTTGCATACACTTTCATCTCACTAAAGTTTTCTTCACACCTCCCACTATGCCAACTTTTGATTGTCATTTCAATAAGACACCTACTCTCATACCCGTATTTGGCTATACGACTGCTGCTGCACCATCCTCCACTATGCCTGATACATCATTTCATCCAGAAATTAAGTTTCAGGATGATCTTGATCATAGACATCTATACATGGTTCTTATCCCAAATGCGGTCAAACTCCCATGTTAGACCCTTCCGTTGATGATGACGAGGACCAAGCGCCGGAACAAGTGCAGGCACTACCTCAGAGGTCCAAACAGTTAAAATTGGGACAAGATCTACCACACAAAAGGATCCATTATAAATGTGACTGCTCTACCACTCCGCGCGATAAGGAAAAGAGGCGCATCGATGGGTGATATTCAGATGCAAGAATTTTTCTTGTCAAACCTCCCGTTTTATTATCATTCAAGTTCATTTATCATTATTTATTATATGCATTTATCATTGAATTTGCATTTTGCATTGTTATTTAAATTAACATTAACATCAAAAAATTAAAAAAAAATGACTTGGGCATATTTTATTTTTATTTAATAGCATGCTTAATCATCATTTATGAAATTAATACAATTCTAATATCATATATTAAATTTTTGACAGTTCCACAGTTAGGGTTTATATTAGGGTTTTAGTAATAGGGTTTAGGGATTTTGATTTTAGGGCTAGGGTTAGGGTTAGGTTAGGATGAGTGGCGAAGCTTTTTTTGCAAAAAAAAAATTTGCCGTTCATTTCAAGGACGGTGAAGCCTTTTCAGAAAAAAAAAATCCCTCACCTATCTTTGTTACCAAAAAACTATATAAATTTAAAATAATTTTTTAAATAAAACCTGCATTACCATTTGCTCAACCCTTCACATAGAACGCACTCCCGATTTACATCACTTTTCTGATATTTTTTAATTTTAACAATATTTTAAGAAGCTTTGCCCTTCAACGGTTAGGGTTTATATTAGGGTTATGGTGTTAAGGCTTATATTAAGGTTATAGTGGGCTTATGGATTAGGGTTTTAGGGGTTATGGGTTAGGGTTGCGTTTTAAGGAAAAAATAAAATAAAAGGAATCACTGCATATTAAAAAAAAATTCATTGATGACCTGCGAAGGCTTTTCCTAAAAAAAAAAAAAAAACCTTAGTCGTAACTGGTCACCCAAAAAAAAAGAAATTTAAACAATTTATTAATGAAGCCTCTATTCTCATTTGCGGTGACCCTTAATACAGAATCACCCCCAAATCACACTTTTTTGTGATAATTTCTAATTTTAACAATATTTCGACAAATTTGCCCCCAAAAACACATCACACAAGCGCACACCATCGTCCACCTTTCTTCGTCTCTCCACTTCTTCCATACTGCAAACCCAACCCAGATCCACCTTTTTAATTCCCTTGCATGTCCTCCACTGCCATCCCCGCAACCTATACCCTTGCCTTCTCCTTGCCTGAAACCATTTCTTTTCATTCAGCCCTATCTCCCATTCCCTTGCTCTACCCGATGCCTTGACCTTCCACCCTTCCTGCCGGCCCATTTATACCTTATTTACCACTCTTCTATCTCATCCTATAGTCACTTTTTGCCCTCCCTCAAATCCAACTTACTTTTCTATTCCTTTCACTGTTCATGATATTTCGTTAACTTTCAAGCATTTTTTTGGACAAATCGATATCTAGAATCCCGGTCCTGAGAAAAAAATTTTAGTTAGATGTGTAAATTTTCGGTAATTCTACCATCTTTGGCATTTTTCTATAGCTATTTGAAAAGAGTGTTTACAAAGATATATGCAATAAATATTTTCCAAAGCCACCTCAAAAAACAACAATTCAAATGCACTTTTATTGTTTAATTTACATGAAAAATTGTCCTTGATGCTTACTCGATTTTTATGTTGAGTTTATCCTAGCTACAAATAAAATGTCAAAACTATTATTGATAATTCCAAATTTGCCTTTAGTTTGTAAAGTTCAAAATTAAAATATAAAACTAGGAAAGGAAAAAAAATCTATTCAATTACTCTAAAGTCATAAAAATCAATAATAATGAAAGAAAATTTTCTTTTTATCTAATAGTATTGAAGATCTCAAGGTCCTTAATTCTTTAGTGTTGAAATGATGAAATGGCTAATGGTTTAAATTAGTTTTATGATAGATTACACTTAAGAAAACAAGAATGTATCTTTAGAAAAAAGAAGCAAAAGAAAAAGGAGCAAAAAGCCAGAAAATGATCTTCAAACGTAGCTTTCGGATGCAACTCCTTAGGTTCGGCTGTCTAAAAAAAGATAGAGATTTAGCTGCCTTGGTTGGACGCATAGTTCAGACTTCGTTGCTTGATTCAACCATCCAATCGGCCTTTGGACATATGGATCAAACATAGTGCAATTTGGATCAGCCGCCTGATCATCCTAACAACTATATTTTTGACCATTGGAAGCAAGATTTGTGGGTCTACAAAAGGCCAAATGTTCAATTTTCAAGCCTAAAAAATATCTAAGGGTTACAAGCCAAATCCTTTCATTCGTACCACCAAATCATAACTTTCCATTTGTAAATCCACACCATAAAAGGCATTATTGGACTTTCAATTGCAAAACCACAGTATTAGACCGCTGGTTCTTCTTGTACCAAAAATGAGTTGAGTGTTTGTGTGAGGTTTCTTACTATGAAAAAACAAAACTTTGGAGAAAGTGGATCTCACTTATACACTAGTGTGTGGTGTTCAAAATTAAGAGAAATGAGAAAGTAATTGAGGGGTTTCTTGTCTAAGGGTAAAAGTTTAGACTCAATCAAGGTTAGCGAACATAGTATCAGTTAGATTGAACCTCCAATGTACTTGAGTTATTGTCTCACCCAATTTGTGAAGAGACACTTAGTGGAGAAATGTCAGGACTTGGAAGAAACTCGAAATTGGATGTAGGCACTAAGGAGGGTGACCAAACCACTATAAATAGCTTGTGTTTGATTTCTCTTTGAATTGGGCTTGAGACTTAAATTTCTTTTCACATAGAAAGCATATTCCACATGAATTTTGTTGTTCACTTCTGTTTTTGTTAAGTTGTTGAATTAGCTGTATTTTGTCAAATAAAAATCTTATCTATTTGCCACGTGAAAAAAAGAGTTGCATTTGCTTATGTTTCTTGGTGGATTTTATTCTTTATACGTTTTCAACAACAATAAATTACAGTCCTTTTTTACTCCCTTATTTCTAGTAAATTTAAAAAATCTATTAATTATATATTTTATATATGTTTTTATAATTTATGCCTCATTTTTTGGTCAATAGTTTTCCCATTTTAATTCTCTATAATTATATTCTCTATTCCTATTATTGGATTGAAATTTTATTAACATTACTAAAATTTCTGAAAACTTTCATTTTTCCTATTATTCTATAGTTCCTCATTTAGAGTAAATTTCAATTTATTAATTCCCTACTTTATATATGATTACATTGATTATTTATACCATTACTAAAATATGGACAATCTTTTATTTTTTTAATCATTCATTCTTCTTTATTTATAGTAAATTTCAATCTATTAATTCTCTACTTTACATAGGTTTACATTGATTATATATTTCTTGATTTTTTTTATCAATCAACACACAATTTTTCTTTTCTTAATTATCTTCAATTACGCGCACTCTATCTCTATTATTATACTTGATTATTTATTTATAATTCTAAAGTTTTCATGATTTTCATTTTTTAATGAATCTGTATTACACAATTTTAGCGTATTACTCATACAAGTCTCTTTTAATTTTAAAAAAGTCCATTTAAATTGTATAAATTCTCATTATTTCCTAAAATATTGACTAGTTTTTATGCTCTCTCCATTCAAATTAGATTTAGGCCAAAGTAGTAGATTCATATAAACATGGGGTTGTAAAAGTTCTCCCAAATTACTTTCCTTAGTTTTTAATAATTTGAGCAAATAATAAGTTTATCATCTATTAGATTTTAATAAAAGAATTTCTGTGAGGACTCGCAAAATTCTTCTTATTTTCTTAAAATTCCTTTTATTTTGAATAACTTACTTTATAATAACTTTACTACTCATTTACATCCTCCATAGTTGCAATAAATCATAGAATCAAGAGTTTCATCTTTAGTTTTATAGTTAGCGTAAATTAGGGTTTTTACGTATTTTGCTAGTGTGATTACTTGGTGAGGTGTGTGTACTAAATTTGGTAGATAAGAACAAGTATTAAGTGAGATAAAGTGTGTGATTAGAAGTGCTAATAATAAGTTAGTGAATCATGAGTTAAAACACTAGTACGGGCGAGTTAAGGAAAATCGGCTTGAACCGACGTGCACCGTTTGCTACCGATTGAGTGCACTACTTGAACACTACTTTATTACCTTAATCTCCTTGCTTTTATTTCAGAAAAATCAACCCTAAAATATCCTTAAAGTGGCCAAAATTCTTGACCAAAATAAGAGGGAAAAGAAGAAAAATTTGAGACTTAATCTTGCGGCGACACTTGGCGGCAATCCATCGAACTTGACCAAACCAATTTCCTATCTTCTTATCTTTCTCTTGGCTTCATTTCTTCTTCATTTTCATCATGTTGGCCGAGCTCTAGGGAGAGGAGAAGAGAGAAAAAATTCCCAATTTTTCCAACTTGATATCTTGCTTGATTCTTGAGAAAATTAACGTGAAACTTGAATCCACTCCGATCAATCTTTGGGAAAGCTTGGAGGTGAGCTTGTTGGAACTTTTGGGAGGAAGAAAGTTCTTGTATCACAACTTATTTTGGGAGTTTTGAGGTATTATACTAGAAACCTCTCTTTTTCTTTCTTATTCTGCAATTTAAGCAACACATGACTTGATTGTGATGGATTTTATGGAAGGTTTCATGGTCTTGCTTATTAGCTTATAATTTTCAGCTAGGGTTTGTAATTTTCAGTTTTGAGTAATGTGAGAACCCTAAAAATAGACATATAAATATCAGTGCATATTTTATTTGCATTTTAATTCTTTAATAAATTTTAGCACGAAGTCCAATTGTTTTTAAATAAGTATGTAGAATTAAACGTTATGTGCAAAATAAAAGAATTGTGCTAAACTACTAAACTTCTTAGTTTTGTTACATTAACTTCATATTTCGATGGTAAACTATTTCATTGATCTAATCATTAATTACTTTGAATTCTAGTATTGTAACTAATTGTTTTGAAATAAAAGTGTAAAGATAATTTTTATGTAATAAATAATATAATTGTGCCAATATTAAATTTTCGGTTTTGCTATACTAAATTAATATTTCTTGAGCTAGATTAATTCTATTACTTTAAAATAAATTCTTTGATTTCCGATAACTAGTTTTAATCGTTAATAATGTTAAATGTTAATAGGAATTTCCGCGTTAAGATGAAAACCAATGAATTTTAGATAAATATGATTCTAATATACTAAACATACTTAATGCGTGAAAATTCGATAAATATATCCTTATCTTTCTTTGTTTTCACAATAAGTGCGTAAAAATAATTTTTATGTGCAAATTGACACCCTTGGATTTAATTATTATTTCATTTGACTTTATATTACTAAATCGATAAATTTTGAGTTAGACTAACTCTATTTCTTGAGAAATAATAATTGGAAATTTTAATGACTAATTTAATCGCTAAATAATATAAGAATTACTAGGAACCTTAATATTCAAGTTTAATCGATAATTATTCGATAAAAATGGTTTAGGTATATTAGGATATGATTAGACGTTCAAATCACACTTGGGGATAATTTTTAGAATTAAGTCGGAATTGGGAAATTAAGTTGAGGTTAGGGAGCAAAGTGAAAAGACTAAAATGCCCTTACAAATTCCATGCAAACCAAACCAATCCTCTGACCGAAAGTTCAATTACCGCAACTATCACCAATTCTATACGCAATCGATTCTAATACACGAAACCTCTGCTCCTAAAACCGCGGCACCGTATACCATTCTTTCTATTTCACATCTCAAACCACATTTCCATTTCTGCCGAAGTGCAATCTTTTCCCTCTACACATATACTCAACCTCCACTACCGCAAATCACTTCATTATTCCAGCCTCTACCACAACTACTCCACACCATTCTTCCTCACCTCGTGATCATCGACCAGGAGAGAGAGAGAGAGCTACACTCTGCAAGCCGAGAGTGAGAGTGAGGGAGAGCCGAGCTTCTTGTTTCTTTTCTTTCTGTCCGTAAGCTAGAGAGGGACTTGCGATCCATTCTGCCTTCTAACCGTGAGCTGGTGAAGGGACTGAGGGCTGAACTTTCTCCATTCCAGCCGCCACCAGAGCAAGGGAGAGAGAGAGCTAGTGGTCTGCATTTTCTGGGCTGCCGAAGGGAGGAGGATTATTTCTGCTGCTAACCGTGTGTGTGAGCTCCATTTGAGGTAACTTCTGAACTGAAATTAGTTGGTTATAGGCAAGTGAGGTCAGCTATGGACTTGCATGTGGTACTTGTGAGGTTAGATGAGGAATTGTGACTTAAGAAATCTGATTTGGAAAAGAATTAAAGCTGTCGAAAGTTTGAAGCTGGAATTGCAGCTTGTTTCTGGAAATTTCGGTTCTTACTTTACTAGCTGTGATCATCTGAGCATAAGGTTGTGATTAGCTAAGTTGATAACTCAAAGATTAATGTACGCATGCTGGATTGAGTGTCCGGATGAGGAATTAGGAGCTTGAGAAAAATCCGATCCAGTGAAAATGATTTCTGTCGTGAGCTTGAGATGAAAAATGCAGTTGTAATCTGCTTAATTTCGACAATCTGAGCATGAAATCGTGTTTAACTAATTAAAACTTGGATGATTAAGTTGATTAGGGCCTTGCATGTTAACTCTGTGCATTCGGATGATGTGTTAAAGTAGAGGAAATTTCTGGTTTGGGTTAAGAAAATTTCTGCCGAGAGCTTAGCTTGAATTTTTGCAGCCTGATTTGGTTTAATGTTGTTGTTTAAACTTATAACTATGATTAGATGGTTGATAACAAGTTAATTAGGCTCTGCATGCAGCTAATTAGATAGTTTAAACCAGAAAATAAAATAATAATGCAATCTGTTGCATGCATGTTGTCCGAAGCTAGCTGTACAGAATTTATGGAAATTTTGGGAATTCGCAGCTGTTATTTAAGTTAAATTTTGAATTGGAAATATTAATTAGCTAGATAAGTTTTTGCATGACTAATTTAGGTATCTAAAACCATGTTTTAGCCAAGGAAAATTGGATTTATAAACACCCAAGGGTTGGAAAAATTCTGGAATAGCCGAGAGGTATGATCAGAAAATTTCAGTTTGTTTTCTTTTGGATTTTAAACTATTTCTGGATTTTCTGGATGATTCTAGTCACTGAATGAAATTGGTTTCGAAGTGGAAATTTTAATAGCTAGCCAAGTGTTTAAATGCTGAATTTGAATACCTAACACCCTGTTTAAACCAAGGGATAAACTGGACCTAAAGTATATTAGTTGCTGGAATTTCTTATGTGATAATTAAAGGTTGAGATGGGATCTCAACTTGATTTTTAAATTTTTCCCTGAGTCTTGATGGATGGAAATGTCTGGAGTTTGTGTTTTGGGGTTCTATAAGAAGTGTATGGATGGTTTGAATAAAAACATTTGGGTGTTAAAAGAGAAAAGGGAGTTTTTCACAAATAAAGAATGAAACTTCAGATTTTCGGATGTCCCTGACCAGTTTCAGTAGAATGTTTATATCTTGATGTAGAAAAATCCGTTTAAGGCGCCGTCAGTGGCATTTGAAAATAGAAACATAGGCCTTTGTTCTGTAGAAATTTCGTATTTTTCCTCCATGTGTACTGCTGTCTGTGAATCCTTGAAGTAGACTGTTTTGGTATGAATGTCCTGTTTTCTTCGTGGAATTAAATTTTGATTTGAATTGAACTTGTAGCTTACTTGTGATTTAAATTCTTGATTAAATTGTGGTTGGAAGTGATTAATGTTGTCAAGGGCTAATGATTGATGAAGCCCTTGGCCATCTGAATGATTTTATAAGTACTACAGGGTGATGAAAGTTAATTGCTGGAATGTCTTGGAGGCTTTACTTTTATTTTTAATTGTTTATTATGGGCTTGCTGAAACCAAGTGCTAATGATTGATGAAGCCTTGGTTGACTATTTTATTTTATTCAGAGGTGCACTTGTTGAAATCTAGGGCTAATGATTGACGAAGCCCTAGTAATTTGCTATGTGATTTTTGCCATATTTTGATCCATAATATGATTTCGAAACGGGATCGGAGCTGTGGAAATTGTATCGACCATGCGAATTCGAGTAACTGTGATCAAATTAATCAAAAAAAAAAAATATTTTCCAGCTAGTATTAGATTATAAACTCAATATCTAGTGTTTCGCCTAAAACTTTCCAACCCGATAATTTCCTTTGGCTCAAACTAGCCTTATTACCTTTGGAAAATGATTTCCCTAGTTTCTAAAACTTTAGCCTTGTTTTACTCCTTTTCTTTTCTCTAAGAATTGTTCTTAGCTAGTTAATTATAGGAAAAATTCCAAAATACGAGTTTTACTAATTTTAGTGAAAAGCCTGGGAAACTTGCTCGGCAAGAAACCCTATTTTAGGAAAAATAGTTTTTAGGGATAATTTTTGCAAAGGCTGTAACTTTAGAGAAATGTTCAAAGTAACTTCCTAACGTGGATATTAAGAGGTTTGTCGACTTATTTCAAGAAAATAATACTAGTTACCCTTTTATAAGGATAAGTATCTTAAGGAAAACTATAATAAACATTTCTTCTATTTTTGTCAAGTTTTAACCTAAGGGACTCTTGATTCTTCTAAGGAAAAGTAGACTAGTAGTATATTAAATATACCTCGATGTCTATAAGCTTAAAAGCTGAGTAGAAACTTATAGTTTCAAAATTTGGTTTTTAGGATATCGCGAGGACGCGGAATTCGATTCCCAACTTGATATCTGAAATCCACTCTTGGTGAGTGTCCCTGCTTGTTCTATGCCTACTTGATTAAAGTGCTTTCTTGACTTGATATGTGACAATTGAAAAAATGGTTTTCTGATCCATCGAAGTGGGCAGTGTGTACTTTACCGCACTAGCTCTTTCGAGTGGTGGCTTGCTTGAAATATTTTCGTGAATATCCTGCTTGCACTATCTACATGCTGGACGCCACGTCGCTGTCTATAATAACCTCATGCTGGACGCCACGTCGCTGGGTGAATCCCTCGACTAGTCTATAATAACCTCATGCTGGACGCCACGTCGCTGGGTGAATCCCTCGACTAGTCTATACTAACCTCATGCTGGACGCAACGTCGTTGGGTGAATCCCTCGATTAGTCTATAATAACCTCATGCTGGACGCCACGTCACTGGGTAAATCCCTCGACTAGTCTATACTAACCTCATGCTGGACGCAACGTCGTTGGGTGAATCCCTCGACTAGTCTATAAAAATAATAATAATAATAATAATAATAATGAATCTACATGGACTTTAGATAGTGAAAGTTGATGGAGGGTCAACTGCGGGTAATTTTGATCAAGCGAGGAAAGTGGCTCCTGAGAGCCCCTGTATCCTATCCTGTGCTGTTATACGCTTTCCTACTTGTGAATATAAGTTTGAAGCTATTATTTGCTATTCGTTTAAATGATTGCATGTCTGGGCACCACTGAGCTTTAGCTCACTCCACGTTTATTTGTTTTCCTTACAGGGTGGGAAGTTTGAAAGCATTTGAGCAGCTTATATTTCCTATGAATGTACTTGAACAACTTGAATTTAAATTTCGGTTTGTAATGAATTCTACGTTAAGCACTGTACCTTTTATTTTTGGTTGCCACTTGAAGCTGGAAAAGTGTAACCCTAAGTCTGGTATCCGGCTTGTATGAACGTATTTGTGTGGTATGGCTTTAATCCTTGTAAGTAACGCACGAAGTGTTTAAGAGCCGTCGATTGGCTATCTTATAAATGTTGTTATCTTTGAAGTTAAATGAGGATTTAGTTTATTCTTCGGAAGGATTTGGGCTAGATTGCTTGTGTGAGTCCTGGCGAGAGCTAGGCAGACGGCCCGCCAACCCTCTGGTTCGCCTTAGGGGAAAGTGGGATCGTCACAAGTAATGTTGTTTATCTTGTATATGATGTTTATAAGCTTGGATAGGGACTTGGGGTAGTGATTAAAGGCATGAATGTTACTTTTAAGCATTGAAACATCAAATTCCAGCAATTGAAGTGATTTTGCCCTGTTTTAGAACCAAACTGACTTGCATATTCGTCCATGATAAAGGTCGAATCAGGTCTTGCTCAAAACATTAAATTGTAGGGAATGGAGCAAAATTTCAGCTCAATCGAAGCACTGTAACTTGTGAAATGACTAAAATACCCCTGATTGCCAAATGCCCTATTTCATGGGCAGCTTTCTATTTTCTATGAGATTTCACATTTTGACCTTGAAAATGCATGAACTGGGTGTCGATGTCTTCATAGGAAATGTAGTCTCTGTCTTAGCTTCGAAACGCCATAAAATTTACCCCAATCTGATAAGCGTAGCTTCAATTGTGACCAAAACGCTGGAAGATGTCAAACCTGTTATTTAGCTATTTGTCTTTAAAACTAGTTTTCAGCTTTGGTCTTGGTGGTTTCATTGTTAGAATTGACTTGTAATTGGATGATATTAAGTCTAGTCGAAGAGCTATTGTGTTAAGATTGCTTATGTGTGAATTTGGGCTGAGTTGAGGAAAGAAATGAAGCCCTAAGTGGCTGGAAAATAGCTAAATACAAAGGGCATGCTGCCCAAATTTCTATTACTTGCTCTTATGAATATTAGTGAGATGTAAGGTTTGATTTTAGGGTTAGTTGGAGGTTAAGTTACATATGTATCCTTGAATGCACTTCAATAGTAGTATATGAGTTGTTTTTGACCAAGATTTGGTGTCAACTAAAATGAAAAGTGTTAGTTTTATCTCGAAAACTTTGAATTACATTTGCTCACTTCAATTTGGGATTGGTTATTCTTAGGGTTTGTCGGTGATCAAGGACATAATCCGGAAGGAAACTTTTGACGTTATTTTAGCTTAGACTGGTGAGTGTTCCTTGTGTGTTTGTACAGTAAGTGACTATGTGACTATTTGTGAATGTTTGCTTGAATGTTAAATGTATTCCAAGGATTGCTAAATGGATTTTCAATGGGCGAGTATGTATTTTATCGCACTTGACCCAAGCCAAAGTGAATTTTCAATGATTGAATGCTACTTGTGCATGAATGTAAGCCTTTTGGCTGAATTGGGCCCTTGCCCTTCGTTGCCAGTCGACTCGAGCCAGAAGCAGATTCAGTCGGGCAGCTGGTGACCCTGGGATAGTGTTTTGGTATACTCGAGTATGACCACGAAGGTTGGTGGAGAATTGGCCAGTGAATTGGCTAGTGGCGGCACTACAAGAAAAACAGCTTATAAAGGCGCATAAAAATGTCACAAGTCACACTTTGTTGAGGCACTTAATATATTGAGGCACATACCTAGTGTGCCATGTAAAACCTATGTCACAAAAGCTTTTGAAGGCACAATTAAGTGCCACAACATAGAAAACAATTCAGACATCCAGAAGTGCCAAAACAAGGTTATAATGCTAACACCTAAAAATGCCTTAATTGGGATTCAACTTTCAAGAACTCAACTTTTTAAAGGCACAAAACAATGCCATCTTAACTTTAAGTTGACACTTATAAATGCCTTAACAGTCCGTTCTTGAGATAGTAGTGAATGTCAAAAAATGATTGTTATTGAGGCATGCAAGTATGTCAATGTATATCTTAATGTAGATATTGGCAAATGCCTCTATATTAACCTTTAAAGATGTTTTAAAATGCCTCAAAAACCTACTGTGTAACAAGAAAATTTCTACTACGAAAAACCGTTATCGCAACACTTACAAGTGCCTCAATAGACTGAATTTTTTTTTCTTTTTTATACCCAGCCACAGGTATTACGGTGAATATAACATTTCTATTGTATCAATATAATCATATATTCATATTGGACATCTCACATTCAATGACCAAAACCAACAATATTTGATTGAACAACCACTTTCAAATTATCTCCATAACCAATGATTACAATTAAAGTACTCATAACTTCTAGTAGTTTTTCAACCAACCAATTAAACTTTCATCCTTGCAAAAAAAAAAAAAAAACATAATATTTGAGACAACATTCATGAAACAGCTAGAATATCCTACTGATTGTTTGCCATGATTTCACCTAGATAGCACTAGATAAATTAAAATCAACTAAACCACTGGTAGACCAACTTCTTGTAATATATGCAACAACACTTTGTCCTTTTACAGTTAGAGCACTTCCATATAAATGGATAAGTATCCATATGCTGCAACACCTTGTTCACTTTTGAATTTCAGCACATCAATCTTTGCAAATTTTACCTATAGCATAAGTATATTATGTATTAAAATCCATCATAATTATCCAATGAGACAAACATATGAGATATTATCAGTTAACATAATTTGAAAGCTAGAAAAAGAAAAACATACTAGTTTTGTTGGTCAAGCTATAGGAGCACCAATTGAGTCAACAAGTCTGTAATAGCTAGAGAACAAATAGTTTAGCAGGTTTTCTATATCTTATCTTATACATTAATAAGTTCCAAAAGGAGAGGTTGAACAATTACCTTCCAGATTATATTTTTTTTCGATGTGCCAATAAGGAATGGATGATGTAAGCAGCAGAGTAGTTCGACAGAAATACATTTGGAAGCAGCCAAAACGGAAGATCCAATTACAACCGAAGCCTTCACCAAAAGCTCCACAAGTGGGATGAAGGGCACTTGAGGATCCAACAAATTTTCAGAGTCACTGCAAGCCAAACAATAAAATAAATAAAAAGAACAAAAAAGAATAAGTAAATTATGTACAAGGGTAAGTACAAGATCATAATAATCAACTAAATTCCAACTGCTGCACTGAAGTTTAAGCCAAAAGACAAACTGACATACAAGAATCTATCTTACAGGCAAAAATATAGTAGGAAAAATGGTGCACATGATTTTGGAGGCCATTCCTTGAGTGAAACAAATCCACAACATAGTTGGCCCCTCAAACACCTCTAGGACAAGGAACATGGTCCAATACTCAGCCAAGTCCATTCATAGACATACCCAGAACTCCAACATCAATTTTGAACCAAAATTTCACAATTAGTCAAGTCATCTGCACCCCAGCATGAAAATACATGCTTACTAAGCTGCATCTGCCCCAAAAAATCTCACAATCAAACAGCATCACTTTGACCAACAAATCACCACTACCACAACCTTTTGAACTGTAACTATAATACCACTTCTACCAGATCCTTAAAGTATAACATCAAGATTCACATGAACTACAGGCAATCAAAGACAATTTGCAGTTTACTTCATAATATATTAAATCCTAAAGCACCCATAGATGAAGAAATTACTTGTCTAGATCAAAGCGTTTTCTAGGCTACACTTGTCTACAAAATTACTGTAAAGTGGTCATTGCTCATTAGAAACACTTAAAAAGCACCCAAATCAAGAAGAACGCTATATAAGTTAGTCTAATTATTGGGGGTAAAGAAAAACAGATCTTTCTCTATATTTATATTCTTAGATCTTGATCAACCTGTCAACAAATAATTTCATGCGTAGTTTTTTTTTTATGAATTCATCATCATCATCAACATCAAAAGCACACTGACTCAGAACTTCTACATGAAAGCGCTCGCTTGAAGAAAAAACACAAAGGGCTGTTTACTTATGCAACTAAGAAATCATAGACAAAAAAACAGAGAGAGACAACCACCCTTAATTCAATAAAATCCCAATCTCTCTGATTATCTCATTTGGCCTCAAAGAAAATGGCTCAGATCTTTCATCAGAACAAAAGAGGGAGAGAACCACCGCCATGGCTGCAAAAACCCAGTTGCATGCAAAAGGGAGACGGGAAAGAATCCCCCATTTTCAGGCCATCAGGGTTGCCCTGCTAAGATACGGGTCTGTTCACCTCAAATTGCCCTGCAAAAGAAAAACTTGCTCCGATTCTGAGAATAAAAAATAATCATCACAGCCTTTTTGATGTCATCTTTTCTTTTCTTTCCTAAACTCGCAAGGTAAAGACCCTAGGGAAGTTTTTCAGGGAATCGGAGTACAAGGGCTCGTTTGGTTCGACTCAGTCGAAAAAAAAGAGGGCGCTAAGTGTAATTAACCCTTGTCTAAAACGATGAAGAGATGTCGGTTTTGCTGTAATGTGATGCAGAAAGAAATCATAGGCTAAAAAGCAGAGAGGGGCAACCACCCTTGAAGAAAATCCCATCTCCCTGCTCGCCTCATTTCTCGAACCTCTCTCATGCCTAGTTGGAAAAAAAAATTTCTTTTTTTTTCTAGTTGGAAAAAAAGAAAGTCATGAAATCCTTCATCTTTATTGGCAGAAATAAGATCAAAAAAGCAAGATTCGACTATCTTAAGGCCGAAACCTTGGGATTTTTCTTACCTACCATTCAACTATATATCATGGAAAACGTTGTTCCTGCGTCCTGGTGAGTAGTCGAAGATGAAAATGCATTCAGCTGCTCGCCCAATTCCAGACCCACCAAAGTGCTTTTTGTTTCTCTCTGTTGCACTTTTCTTTCTAGAGAACTAGTGAGAGCTGGCAATGATTTTTGGGAAAATTTGAGGGTCGAGGACCAAGAGAGAGAGAGTGAGGGAAAGAAATGGGTCAATGAAAAATGAAAGTGTTGGAGATGGTAGATTGGTTGAGGACCGAGAGGGAGAGTTAGAGAGAAAGATGGGCACTTGGGATTTGGAATTTGGGACAATTTTGTCACTACTCTTAGGCGCCAATTTGGGGCATTTTTTGCTGTTTTTTAGTGAAACAATTTGCCGCTTCTTTTAATGGGCCAATTTGGGATTGTATTTCCTTCTAATAGTTGTTGAGGCACATCTCTAAAATGCCTCTATAAATATATTCTTTATATTCTTTTATTTTCAGTTTTTCTTATAAGATTTGTCCCTTATACATTGTCTTTTTTTATTTAATTAATAAGTGCTAATATGGCAAAAACTACCTAATGCCTTAATAAGTGTTTATTTGAGGCATTTACTAAATAGTGCCCTAACAAGTATGCCATAATAGGGAAATTTTCTTGTAGTGCGGGAAATGAAATCAATGAATGAATGTCAAGAAACTGGAGGAATTTTCACTTGCAAATGTTTTATAATATTGGAGGGATAAGGAAAATGGTTGGTGAATGAATGAACGAATGGCTCCACGTGAACATATATCCTTTTAATGAGTGTGTTTTCATTGCTTTTATATCGTGAATGCTTTCTCGATATGTCCTTGTTTCAATTGCTTGACCTCACTGGGCTTTTAACTCATTCCTTTAGTTTTGTTTTCCTTATAGGGGATACAAGCGAGGCGTGAGACTTGTACAGGCTAGCGTAGTCTAGTTTTTTTGGATTTTGCAATTGTACTCGCGCTAGTGCTCGACTAGGGTTGGTTGCACTTGGATTGTAAATACTTTGATATATTTGGGCGTGTATAAGCCTTGTAGCTGGATTTGAGCATCAATGTATATGTTAAGTTTGGAATTGTTGTTTTATTTCTTTTCTATGGTTGTAAGTTCTCAAGTTAAACGTGAGTGAGTCCTGACGAGAGTTGGGCAGACGACTCACTAAATCCTAGGGTACGCCCTAGGCGGAGGTGGGGTCATCACAATTTCAAATAAACTAAAATTTGAAATATGGTACTATTTTTAATATATATTTCACATCAATTAAACTCTTTCCTAATAAATATAAAATCGTGACCTCTACAAATGAATGTTGTAAACAAACTATAGTCTCTCATATTTGAAGTGCAATTTGTTCGATGAAATCACTTAATTCCAAAAATATTATTTTATAAATAAATATATATATATGTGAGGTAGGTCGAGTACCCGCGGGTTCTTAATCCTCTAACCTTAATCCATCCCACATATGAGCGAGTATCCGATCCTCTTTTAATCCAATCAAATAATGTGGATCGAGTATCCTATTTTTGGATTAGATTAGATCAGATATCACGAGTTTTCGAAGTGATGCATCCATACTATCAACAAGCATATTTCTTTTACTCAAATTCTTTTAACTGTTCTAGTTGTAGAAAATTATTCTTACAATAAGTGTGTTAAAAACTTATGATTGTTTTTTCATACTAGAGAGAAGTGATTAAAGAATTTTTTTTGTTGTCCTCTTTATTCATAATTGTTGGAATAATGTCAACAACACTAGATTGTCATTCTAATTTTAGCTTTACAAGCTATACTTCTCTCTTTACAAGAGATACTTCTCTCTTCACACGAATTTTTTTTTTGCCCTCTTTATTCATAATTATTGGAACAATGTCAACAATACTAGATTATTATTCTAATTTTAGCTTTACAAGCTGTACTTCTCTCTTCACAAGAGATACTTCTCTCTTATATCATTGACTTATTGTAAATAGGGGAAATTATTATTACTTTTATTATTCTAAATCAATGGGCAACATTTACAAACTAGTCCTACTCTAACTTATATTTGGGGAAGGTCCAACTGAGTCATAAGGGAGTTAAAGATAGAGAAATCTACTTCTAAACCAAAAGGGGTGCACAAGATTTAAACTATATATGCAAGAATTTGAATCCTTGACCCATAACTAGGACTACATTCTATGCTTTGCCTAATAGCCAACTCACTTAAGTAGAGTTGGTTAGGAAGAATTATTGTTACACTAAATGTGAATGCCATTAAAAGTTATACCTCAAAATGCCTCACCAACGTTGACTGGTACAATTATTATTATTATTTTGCATACTTGAACTAGCTAGTATTGCATATACCAATATACTACTATAAACTAAATCATTCTACTTCTATAATTTGAGTCGACCATAACATTTTCTTTTGCTGTATCTTCTTTTCCTTTTCCCTTTATTTTTAAAAATTTTTCCTTCCCTTCATTTCACATGAAAATTTGGTTTTTAACTATCAAAATTTGTATACACTTGAGTATACAATTTTGGTTTGCCCTCCATATTTCTTTACTGAATCAAACTATTGAATGTGTATTGCTCATTTGTCCAATTAGAACATTTATCACTAGATGAATGAGGGCAAGACTCATTGACGAAAAAAAAAAGAAGAAAAGAATGATACATGACTCAGTTTATATATACAAGTGCTAAAGGCACACACGATGTGTCTGTAATGCAAAAGTACTTTTTACAAATTAATTTTATATAAAATTTTAATTACTAAAGCAAATCATGGTATTTTAACCTTTTTCTCATCAAATAATGGCTATTTTAGTAGTTTCAATATTTAGAGTTTGTCATTTTGTCAAGATGTGTTTAGATGAGTTATGGTTAAAAATAATTACAGGTAATTATTTTAGCGATTTGTGTTTATATAGTAAAATGATATGTGATTTTCATGAGGGTAAAATTGAAAGTATATAAAGTGACAAAAAATGTTTACATCAAACCCCCACCTCACCTTTATGTATAGTATAGATGTTCAATAAAGAGTGTGAAAAAAATAGCTGCAGTAAAAAGTCCTATTAAAGTTTGCTATTTTCCAACATTCTCCTAAAAATTACTTTATTTCTTATTCTTGAAACTTGATAGCAGGAGGCTCAAAGGCTCTTTTATTAAGGTATGATACTAAGTAGACATAAGATGCAAATCTAATTACTTCAGATTTCTTTAACATTCTTCTCTTTTTCTTTTCTTTTTTTAATTGTTTTATAGCAGAAAAAGGACTGGATTGAAGAAAAGGAGGGGGGGCGGAAACAAATTTGAATTTAGAATTTCTAATTTCTAGAGTCTTAATTTCTGACATTAGACCAAAACATGCTCAACTTTAACATTCTTCTTAAATATGCCTTTTTGCTTTTAAATTCTTTTCTATACACTATTGTTGCATTCAAACCTTAAGGATGAATTAAACTTTGATGCAACTTCAATCTAGAAGTAAAAGTTAGGGATGTGAAAAACATTGATGGGGGAGGGATATATTGGATGATTCGAAGGGAGGGAGTATTAGTGAAAGATCTCAGGTTTGACTTCCACTTTCACTAAAAAATATGAAAAACATTGGTAGTGGTCTCCTTCAAACTAGTGTTTCTTGAACGATTTGTTTTATATGCATCAATTTCCTAAACAATGAGTTATATAAATGTCAACTTATCATTTCGAAGAAAAAAAAAAGAGTTGTATAAACGTGTCAACATCTATGCCACACATATCAAAAGCCAAAACCATAAAATGAATGGCAAAGTATCTGAATTGATACAAACTTACTAGGTAAAATGAACTTTTTGCTACTAAGCTCTATTCGTTGCAAATCATCCACTATGTATAAAAATGTTTATTTTTACAATTCCATCCAATTTAGGGGTTAACTCAAGCGGCCGTCACATGAATTACTTGCAAAATCAAACAATTTAGCGTTTATATAAACGTTTGACTCTTTGATTCTATAATTAGGACAAACAGTTTGACAAGCTAATGTAATACGTCCAAAATCTCTGCATGTCTTTGTTACAACAATTGCATGACATAATCCTGATTAAAGTTTTCTTCACATAAAATGAACTTAAAAATTTGATATTCTTTCCATGTTTTGAACTTCAAAATTCCAATTGTTAGATGCAGTGAAACTTATAGGATTAAAATTTAACAGTTCGACTTGTGTATCTCTTTTGCAGGAAAAAAAGTACGTCAGAAGTGTTAACTCCAAGAACTATCAATGTGCCTTTGAATAATTTTGCTTTGCACCTTTAAAGTTTCCAATATTAGCGTCTGCAAATATGTCTCTATTTTTAGCATTTTCCGCGAACCATTTTATCAGTTTTACTTATAGGGGCTGATTTTGTTACATGAATTTTTTTTAATGGTTGAAGAAATTACCACATGATAATTCAAACTAAGATGTGCAAACGGCGGACTCCTTATCTCATAACCTCATACCCAGCAGATCTTGTCTGGACGGCGGCTGCGTTGTCATCATTCCTATTAGTTATTACAAAAAAAAAATTCTGTTGCCGTGCTCTATCTTAGTGATAGTGGTTTTTTGCTATGCCTGCAACCTAAAAAATTCTTTTGGTTTCCAACACTTCTCTTGCCAACTTCTCGTTCGTCCTCTTTTCTGCTTTTCATAGCTTCTCTTCCCGCCTTTCCGTTACCGCCCATGGCACCCTGCATTTTCGTCTGCGCTGGCATGCTCTGCATTGGTTGCGCAGGTTTGCTCTACCTTCAGCCTGCTAATTTCTTTGATTTCCAAGACTTCTCTTACCAGCTTCTCGTGCTCCTCTTCTCTGCTTTTGATATATTCTCTTCCCTTCATTGGCATCCTTATTATCCATCCTTTCGTCCTTCTTCTTTTTTGTGTCTTCCGTTTGCCGGTGTATGTTGTTCTCTTGCACTCTCTATTGCTCTTGCGTCCATCTCACCCGTACTTCTGTCCGTTTTGCTCGCGTTCCCACCACCGTCATCGTTGCTCTTTCTGTTTCCCCTCCAGCAACCCCAAGTTTTGCTGCAGCAACATCATCAAGGAAAATTACTTTTTCTTGCTCCCGCATTCTGGTCACCTAATCTTCGATGTCATCCATTTTTGCGAGGACAAAAAACAAGTATACATGCCATGGACAGATCCTCTGCCTAATATGCTACATTCACAGCTATCTCTCGAGTTAGGAAGTTGAGCGCTACACATTTTTGTTTTGTATCAGCCATTTATTTTTTTGCCTTTGTTTCTCTCATGCGAGTATCCTTTAATTCCAGGTGATAAAAAGCAGAAAATGCTACGCCAGCTCGTGTCATCATCAATGAGGCCTGACTTCGTACAAACCTTAACCGAAGGCGTGCGTTTCTATCAATTCATTGACAAACTGAATCGGCATAACTTTGTAAGTTTTATATATACATTTATTACATTTTCTACACCTATATGCCACAACACTCACTTCTCTTGCTGCATGAAATTCTAGAAAGTCCCAAGGTTTGTTGTTCAGTTCGTCCATAGTACAAAGACTCCTTCAATTACTCTGAGGACTGGAAACAAGACAATAACTGTTTCAATGCGTGGAAGGTAGTTTACGGACAACTGGAACATCTTTGTGGCAGAGCACCAACTACAGTTTCGAGAAGTTTTGGTCTTTGTTCCTGAATCTGTTACTACTACACTGTTATAATCTTTGATAGACACGGTGCAGAAAAACATTTCCCATGGTATGATAGCTTTTATGTGTATTCTACCATGGCAGATGTGACAACTTAGTTTTATCCTAATGACTTTTCTAATGAACGTGTAGTTTGCAATCTCCATCCATTCCTTTGTAATCCAGTTCTCCATGTATGTTTGTGGTGGACAGCATGCATTTCCTTTAAATAAAAGTTACATATTTTACACCTATCCTTACAAATATATTCCTTATTCATGAATGCGCTTTATATAGCACCCTTTACGCTCTTTCCTATGCCATGAATCATTAACATAATCTCTCCAATTTATCCGATTAAAAATTTCATAGCTCAATTTTAACCACTTTTAAACACTGATTGCATAACAACAAATGCTATATAGCGTTTGATCTTGGGCATATATACAATTTTCCACCGTGCGCAAGCACGGTGATCATCTCCTAGTCACTTAAAACTCTCAAACCATGAGTTGTACCTTCGGTAGATCTCTTTCTTTTTTTGGCATAAATTTTTGGGAAAAATGCTCTTTCATCCCTATTGTTTAGGGTGTTGGATAATTTCATCCCTAAAGTATCAGTTAAAACACATTTCATCCTTATAATTTTATAATTTTGATCAACTTCATCCTTAAAATTTCATGCAGACACATTTCATTCTTGTAAGTTCATAAATTTGACAAATTAATGACAATTGATGGATTGTCAAGCAATTCAAATAGAATAGAATCATTAGACTAGAGCTGTTAAATGGAACGAGCAGCTTGAAAGCTCAATTGAGCTCAACTAGATAAGGTTCGAGATATGCTCGTTTAATTAACAAGTCGAGTAAACTCGACTCGTTTGTTATCCGAGTAGCTCGATTAGACTCGATAAGGAAGGGTATATATGTCATTTCACAATTCAAAAGTGTAAAAATTGAAAATTATAGGTTTTTAGTGGAGTTAATTTGCACGAGCTTGAGCTCGTGCAAACTCGGCTTGTTTGTGATAAACGAGTCGAGCTCGATCTCGAACTCGAACCACATGTCTCATTTGGCGAGTCGAGTCCGAACACATTTTAAAGCTTGTCTGCCTAGTCGAGCGAGCTTGAACTTGGCTCGAACCTCGAGTCGAGCTCGGCAACTAAATACTCAACTCGATTAACAGCTCTACATTAGACTACGTCATGCCCATTAGTATAATACAGAAAACATTTGATCAACAAAAATCTCAAAAATCATTTTTTAATTCACTTTCTTATTTAAAAAGACTAAAACTTTTTAGCCATCAATACTCTCTTCTTAATCATAAATTGAATAAAAAGATTGAGAGGAAATGAAATCGTAGAAAAGAAATAACCTTATTATAGCTAATTGGATAAAAATTTCAAACAATCCATTGCAACCAATTGGAAAAGAATATTAACATGAAAGAAATAATTGTTTAGATTGTCATTTATTTACAAAACTTTGTTTTGTTGCGTCATATACATGTTTTTCAAGTTATCTATTTATCATATAATTTATTTTTTTATCTCACATTCATCATATCATAAATTTTAAAAGAAATAGTTTCTTATTGAAACACACTCATTATTATTTATATAATTTAATCAATGACTGAATTAAATATTAACAGGACATACTAGTCATGTGATAATATTCAGTCCAAATTGGTTAACAATCATTCAATTGTCTTTAATTGGTTAAATTTATGAAATTATGAGGTTAAAATGTGTTTGTATGAAACTTTAGGAATGAAATTGATTGAAATTATGCAACTATATAAATGAAATGTGTTTTTACTGAAATTTTAGGGATGAAATTGTATGAAAGGTGCATTTTTCCGGTAAATTTTTTGGTGTCAGGCGTGCATTCACTAAATTTCTTTATTCTTTTTTGTGTAAATTTCTCGGTGTCGAGTGATCCACTGGATTTGGACTAATTCCGAATCGTGCACTTTCGAGTGACCATCTCAAATGTGTTGTTTATTCTATTCACAAGACTGAGACCCCAAGTAGCTCCTTGTTGTTTGACCTACCATCCGGGAGTGGTAAATTTCTCCTCTAACAATGAGAAGAAGGCAACTCATAGAGTAAGTGAACCGAAGTAACAAAGGTGACACGCCACCCGCTTCAGTCTTCACTTACAAAAAAGTAGAGACTAGAGAAGGCGGCGAAGAAGACTGCGTTTGTGGAAGAGGTGCCGGGGTGGCATTCAGAAAAGCAATCAATGTCGGTTTCTTTAATCTTTCATCTCTCCTCCTTTTCTGCTCTCGATTCCTTCTCTTTTCTACTACAATGTAGACAATTTTTTCCTTTCAATTTCCATCAATTATGAACAAATACTTTCTTTCTTTCTTCCTTCCTTCTTTCTTTATCTTTCCTGAACCAAAAACACTCAATTTACTGTAAGATTTTACCCATTTTTCTTAATCTTTTTCTAAGCCTTTCTTAGTTTTGCATCTAAAATGCGTTAATTTTTTGTCGGTCATTTCCGCCTCGATCCGCAAAATTATTGGAAAAAAATCGCATATCCCTGTGTTTTTGCGTGATTACTGTCAAATTCTGAGACTTAATTGGGAGTTTTCTAACCACTGGTGCTCTCATTGCAGGAAATCGGAAAATGTACAACTGATTAGGTAAATATTGACATTGAATTCCTCGATTTGAAGAAAAAATTTCGCTTGTAATAAGGTAACTAGCATACTCGAATCACTAGTATTAGTTAATACAGATAAGTTTATAATTACGAATTTTAGAAGCTTTGTGGTGCAAACTGCAGAGTAGTATAGTAGTTAAGTGAGAAGATGAGCTGGCCCTCGCCGATGGAGTTTCATTATGCAAACTCTGCCCCTGGCATGCCTTATAATTCAATTGGAAGCTTTGTGGATTTCTTTGGAGGCCTTACTTGTGACCATGTCAATTTTATTTTTGCAGAGGCTCATCCTTATGCACAGGTACATATTCTTCTTTCATTAAATTCACACAATTATATTTTTCTAATCACTTATCTGTGGTCTGTATACATGCACTTATATGAACATATCTGATCAGATTTTATTTGTTTGCCTGACGTTTAATTGAAGAGATTGTAACCGTTTGCCTCGTGAATAATCAATTTCATTGAGATACTAATGAGTTAAAATTTTGAGAGTAAAGTGCATCACTTGAATACGCTCACAATTACTTAGTCAGAGTCAGAATGTGGCATGTGTTTTGATTTTATTTGAAAAACCACATAGAAGAATGTTGTTTACCAGTATTTTGTCCTTTTCTTGTTAGGATATGAATTGTAGTCAGTGGTTTATATCTTCGAGCTATTTATCTGATTGCCTCTGTCTTTTGCAGGATAGTGTATACCCTTCGATGAACACCAGTTTCCACAAATTTGCATATTCTGAACCTGGGAGTTTTTACTGTGACTATGGTCATGGTTATGTGATGAATGATCATACTCAAACATCTGAAATCGGTGAATACGGTAGGAATTTAGAGGATCCTTCAAGCATGATCCAAGAACAAACTGGAGCTGATCACATGCAGCGAGAGGAGAATTCAATCTCCCCTTCACATGCTAATCCTGTGGAGTGTAAGTTCTGATTTTTTGTTGCACTTTTTATGGCTTCCTATGGGTTCAAGCTGTATTTTTGGTCCACTAGAATTGCTCTTGCTTTAACCTTTTTTTTTGGAGCGAGAGGGGGGTGGGGTGTGTGTGTCTTACTTGTGATCGTATAATTTTATGCAATTTTGAAGCTATTACTGTTTATTTGCGGACAACTGCAGTTCATTTTAGTGATGCAGCAGATGTGATTAGTGCTCAAGCAACAATCTAACTAGCAGTTAGTGTCTGCTCTTTACAGTACCATGGGAGCTATAGATGGATTTCTTAATGAATGTATTGAGAATTTCTTGCAACCATGCCAATCTTTATTCGATATATCACTGTTGCTATCTGTTAAAGAAACGGTTTAACTATTTAACGAATCTATAATTTTTATCTGATTGAACAATCATTATTGAGTCGAATATGGATATATTTTTTATGATATGGAAGTATTATTTTTCAAAGTCTTCAGATACATCTTAAGGTTACAGCGCATTCAATACACATAAAGTCTGCTTGTAGCCTCTTGAAATTTTGTGTCTTGATCTATTTCTTGATGAGTGAGCTAGATTAGCTCCCTAAGTTTTTCATCAACATATTTGGAGGATCAATGACAGATAGTACCAAGCTGATATCTGTGCAAATTGTGTTGGTGGGGAAGAGGTTTCGGTGCCTCATATGTAGGCTATTTGTGAAGGATATGATACCTTTCAAGCTTTTTGTTTCTGCAACGTTTTGTTGTACTGAGTAGAGTTTGTGATATCAGAAGATATTGATTGAGAATTGTTGCTAATATGTAGGTCCTCGAAGTCATCAGAATACTCGTGATTATGAGGTATGGGATATGGAACCATCCTTTTACTTGCTTAATGTTTTCTGGTTTATTATTTTATTTGGAGAGACTTATTCTGGTTATTAGCAGTACTGCAAACGCTACGTTGGAGGCAGTAGTGCTTTTATATCCTCTTTGATAAATCAAAGTGATGCAAGAAAGCATCTGATGTCATTTGTTTGGTTCACTAATCCTCAGCACATTGATGCAGGTCGTTTGGCAAGACAACATTGATCCTGATAACATGACGTATGAGGTCTGATAATATTTTCTATTTATACTTTTTTTGATGCAATGATTTATTATCCTATTATTTTCAGTCATGTGGAGTGATTAGTTATCAAGTTTTTAAAAGATAAACAAAGTCCAGTATGGAGAACAAAAGACGTCATTAATCCTTTGAAGCTGCAAAAGTTAAGCATTTATTGTAAGAAAAGATCAAGCATAATTCGGAAGTATGATACAGAACAGTAGGAGTCTTCACACGTAACTTTTGCCATTTTTATTTTGCATTTTTTGTTTTGTTTAGGTATACTCCATCCATAATGGAGATTGTCCTTCATAGGGTTGGCAAAGTCCCTTATGGCAATATTCTTGCAGAGGCAAGAGAAAATTGTTTTAGGACTTTTCTTTCTCTTTGGTTCTTGGACGGTATCTAACATAGACATTGCACTGTCTAAGTATGAGAGGTTAAAGCTACTTGACGACTAATTAAAGAAAAGGTTATCAGATTCCAGATAGTGTTGGATGGTACAGCATTTGAAATGGACATGGGAAAGGATCATTATGTTTTGTTTTATGACTTGGCATGAGTTGTAAGAATTTCGTATTCCATGAAAATCAAAGAGAAGCTATTGGCTTAAGTTTGGAATATAAGGCTTCTTGTGAACTAAACTAGATATTTTTTTTGGAATTGCGTCATTCATTCTGTTTCTTGTTGTACAGCTATAATCTTGGTATTGCTTTTCTTGTGAAATGGGAAGGATCAAAATCCAAGATTGACAGTTCCAACCGAACATTTTTGGTTTTAGTGAAAATTAAGACTATTGAGGTTTATGTATACGGTGCCCCCTTTTCCTTCTGTTCTTCCTTTCTCTTTCTTTTAAAGAAATGGTTTACATATGTTGTCCTTCTGCATGAATATTTACCAACAACATTTTAGGCAATCTCCAACTTTATTTGTGTTTGCTCTTCTTAGAATTATAATGATTTGAGGACCTCATGGTTTAGAGTTGACACGTTTTGCGAAGATGGACAAGCTCATTGACTTTAATTTGATAATACTGTCATAAATAAGAAGCTTTTTTTTCTTTTTTGGATGGGTAGAGAATTGTGTAATTAAGATTAGCGACACTAAAGGATGTTCTGCTATTATGGTTCTGGACCAAGGAGGCTATGTCATTTTGGCAAAAAGGTTCTAAATCTGAATATCCTGTTGAGACTGCTAGTTAGGATTTTGTCCATTAGTATTCTTGACAACCAGGAACAGGCTTTCATTGCAACTGTATTAGGCTTGGAAAAATTGTTCGCATGTAGATTAGGGTAGGAAAAGGAATACTTAAGACTGGAATATGCATTTATCTGCATTCAACCATAGTTTAAGAATAGTTTCTCAACTTTAAGGTTTAGAAAATTGGAGAAAGAGTTAGAATTGGAATATTATGAAACAAGATATCTTTTTGATTGATGCATTATCAAATCATCAAAAATGACAAAGCAGAGGAGGCAGACAGGAGTTTGGTTTGTTTTTTCTTAATTTGGGTCCTTCTGAGGGCCCAAGGGGGCGGGGGGAGCATATGACTTCAGACAGGACAGCATACAGCAGATAACCTGAGAATAAATTCAAAACAACTGAAGTTATGTTTTATTTTAGTTGCTTGGAGTAAAGGCATTCGATGAATGTACTAAACCAGATTCTTTTGTTATTACTATTATTCTTTTATCATGATTTTGTGACTGATTGAACTTGCATTTGGGCTTCTCAAGCATTGAAGACTAATCTCTTATGGCAATATCTAACAAATTTCCACTAAAGCATGACAATTTGTGAGAATGCTATCAAATTTCCACTACGATTAGAATATTGTATATACTTATGTAATAAAGATCTTAAGTCTGCCTTTCTTCTGTTGGACTGTTTCTGAAGTCTTTAAGTTAAGTAAGATTACCATTTTTAAAAGTTCTTAAGACAATGAAACCTTAAAGGTAAAACTTACCAAAAGTGACATCAAGTGGTGGTCTCCTGTTTATCACTAATTTGAATAAGCTTGGGAACACACATCAAGTACGACTTTACATATACTGATTTCATAAAGTACAATGTATCTTTATTAGCATGTCAAGCCAAAAGTTTTATTTAGTAATTTGAAGTTTGTAACCTGGTTCTTAAGTTCGAAACTGTGACCAATTATTGCCCCATACGAAGAGATATGTATGTGATGACAGCAGTAAGCAAGCTAAAGTTGTTTGGTATGTTTTCTGTTTGACATGCAG
Organism: Coffea arabica; assembly: GCF_036785885.1. Classification (NCBI taxonomy): domain Eukaryota; kingdom Viridiplantae; phylum Streptophyta; class Magnoliopsida; order Gentianales; family Rubiaceae; genus Coffea; species Coffea arabica. Next base: position 21,056,333 of record NC_092311.1, on the reverse strand, counting down.
ATGATAAGTGCTCAGAATAGGTTACTGCATGAAATTATTGCAGAATTTTATGGAAAGATGCTGAAATTAGTGTTGGCAGATTTTAGATATGTTACGCAACATGAGGAGGTGAAAGAGATTAAATTAGAGAGAAGATATCAAACTTCTTTAAGCTATAGTAGTTACTACGTGAAGGCTCAAGTGTGGTTGTGTAAAATTTTAGGCACTCCTATCTGGAGAAAATAGGTGATCATCATGACAAGAACATTTTTTTTTGTTTCTAGTCTTTCTTGTTGAAATCTCCATGGTAGGTAAAGACTCTAGGTCACATGATGTTTTTTTTCCCTGAAATGCTTTATACTTTACATGGACATGCAACATAACCTGAAGACTAAGGTCTGTTTGATAACATACAAAAGTGCTGAAACTGAACCTTTTCAGACATTCAGATGTTTTGAGTGTTTGATAAATGAAAATCCATCTGCTGAACTTGTTAAGTAGTGCTGAACTTGTGTGTATTTTTTTCAGCACAAGAATCCTAACTGAATGTTTAATTCTAATAAGAATCAATAGAATTACTTCAAATACCCTATCTTATCTATCAAATCTACCCTTGTTTGCTAATTATATTCGAAGTTCTTATCTAATTAAATATCCTGATATTCTCTATCTAATGGTTTTCTGTTTCTTTTTTCACCCTTTTTAATGACTTTCACATCTTCTCCATACTCCTCATATAATATATGTCATCTTTTATATTAATTTGATTTAAAAATAAATAGTCATTTTTATACCTAACAATTTTAAGTTAATTAAATCATAGGTTCTGTTTCTTTTTTGAATGAAAAGATATAAGGGCAAAATTGTCAAATTAAACTTATTAAGCATTCAGTTATAAATATTTATCAAACAGTATAAATAAGTTTAGCATTAAAATTCAGACATTCATATATTTCTTTTCAGTGCTTAAAATTCAGTAAATTAATTGTTTCACTATTCAGATTTCAGAATTTAGACTTCAGAATTCAGATTCAATTTTATCAAACGGAACCTAAGAAACTTAAGAACAAGCAAACCACTGTAAATGTATCTGCCTTGATTATCGCCCATTAAACGTTATCAAGTGTGCCCACATATGATGGAATAGACATAACAGATTGTCAAAAATTTAAAATCTAAGGGCATTCCATTGTATAGCATTATGATTGGGAGAAGTCTTGGAATATGAGCATATGTTCCAAATTTCGTGAAACTACTATCCTCAAATTTTTGAACCTTCATCTTTTTCATATTCTTTATATGTGGACTTTGCTTTTCACTTCAAAAGCTCTGTATGCATTTGAATAGATTTAGGTGCACAGTGCTTATACTTCCTAGAATGATCATAGATTCATGGGAATGTATATACAGTACTCTTGCTGCTTGGTTGAGTTACTAAGTGATTTAAATCTATTAAGTTTCTTGGATGATTGGCATTACATTTTAGCAGAAGATCTGCATAGATAAAGTTTGAAGTTAGCGAATGATCTCCTGAGGGAATGTGTTGTTGAACTTGTTTAAACTTTATTTGGGTAAATGAAGTCGGGCGAGTAGTTGACAATACATCTATAAAATGAAGGGACATATTACTAATGAAATTGATGTTTTTCTTTTTCTGCATAGATTTTCTGTGAAACTGCCTAAGACTATTTTTCTTAACTGTTTTATTTTGTGTTTTATGCGCTCACCAGAGCCAAAATTTCTTCCAGTATTGTCCCCTTATATTCTCATTAGTATGACACTGGATAATGTTGGGACTGTTACATTTCTAATTGGAGTAAAATGGATCGTGTTGTAGCTGGTTATTGAGTGCATAGATATTTATGTAGTCCTTTATGTTATATCTATTATTTTATTTGCAGGAGTTACTTGAATTGGGTGAAGCTGTTGGCACTCAAAATAGAGGTCTTTCGCAGGAACTTATTTCCTTGCTTCCAGTCTCCAAGTTCAAGTGTGGCTTATTTTCACGAAAGAAATCAAGACATGAGAGGTAATAAAGAGAGATAGAAAGTCTATTCTAGTTCTGATTCATTTAGTATTGATGACGTGTTCTTAGTACAAGTCATCCTGTTTAAAGAATGTCCTTTGGTAATTAGAGCATGTTCATGGGCAAAACATCTTTATGTATTATGCTGGGGGTGTCAGACCAATAATATAATGTAGTTATCTTAAAGGACAAAGGAAGTTGTGAGCCTTGATGTTGCAAGGTTGACAAAAATGCTTATGGTTGCTTTAGGTAGATGAACTTGTGGTAGTAATCATTTGATGACTATACATGGTCTCATACTCGGTGATGTCAATGTGATGTTCAGCATTATTTTACCATACATCTCTTGACATGGGACAATACTGAATTTGATTAATAGTTTAATTTCATCCCTTGTACTTTATTATGAGTCTGAAGATGACTTTTCCCCATGTATAGTTATTATTCTACCTAAGTTGGACCTTGCATCGGAGAAGGTAGTATCATTCGTCATTGTGAGGGAACTGATAGTCCATTTCTAGCAATAACTATGCATTTCTACCATCCTGATTCTCCCACAATTTAAAGGTGCTTAGCTTGCTGTATTTTTGTTGGAAGGTGTGTTATCTGCCAGATGGAATACAAGCGAGGTGATCGGCAAATGACTCTTCCATGCAAGCACATGTATCATGTAGGTTGTGGCAGCAGATGGCTTAGCATCAACAAAGTAGGCTACTGAACCTTTCCAAAAGTTTTAACTGGAAAAGCTTTGCGTCCATAAAGGACTTATAGACGACTGTTTTGATCTTGCAGGCTTGTCCAATTTGTTACAAAGAGGTTTCGCTTAATGGATCGAAGAAATAATCAGCATAGAGTGGTTCTTTTCTTTGTTGTTCTGAGGTTACAGCACTGCCTATTTCTTCTCCTTTTTCTTTTTATATAGTGTCTTTATTTTCCTTTCATAATCTCACTTTCCAGTATAAATAGGTCATTCGTCGTGACATGATATTTGTATCAGCGAAGTTGGTTTTTTTTTATTATTATTATTTTTGTGGAAAAGAGCGAAGTTGGTGTTTGTACAAGTTTTTATGTCGCTTTTACATTTCTGTATGCTTAGTGTACTTGTATTCTAGCTGTTTTGCGGTTTTCCTTCTTGTACGACTTTCTTTGGATGCAATGGTAACCGTGTTTGACGCAATGAAATTTGCTTGCAATATAGCCTCAAAGTTAAACTTTACTTGGAAAAAAGCTGGTTAACAAATTTACTTATTTTCACTTGACAAAATGGTTTTAAGAAAGTTATTCTCTTCCCTCTCATTTGCTTTTAAGAGTGGTGTGTATATAGAATAAAAATGTCTAGTTGGGGTTCAAGCTTTGGAAATAAAATTTAAAAAATTTATTTAGATCATATATTGGACATCGATAAAATTAATCTTGGTAAACTTGGCTGATTTTCAATCTCTAAAAACTGGTAAAAGAATTTGGGTATGGTTTTTGAAATTCGATACCCGTTTCTAGATTAAAAGTTACCCGACTATCTTTATTAGATTGTGTATTAGTGTTACTGGATTGATGGCTGAGGTCCAATTAGTTAGACTAAGCATTGACGTTCTTAGACTGATGGTTGATCCTGCTGATACGTTCTGCACAAAAATTATTTCTTAAGAAATTGTGATAACCTAATTTATGTTCCAACCCACCCCCCACCGCCGCTTCCCCCGAAAAAAAAATTGCTGATGCTTTTCAGCTCTCCCAGGAGTTATCTGCTCTTTTTTTTTATTAGGGTTAAAAACAAAAAAGCCCTCTATGGTATACCTAATACACAAAAAAGTCCCCCGTGATTTTAAAATATACAAAACGACACCTTATGTTTTGAATTAAATTACAAACTAACAGAATTTGTTAAAGTTAATGAAAATGACGGTTTTGTCTGTTAAACTTACCGGATTCCGTTATATTTACCGTTAAATTTACTAGATTTCGTTAAATTTATCGAATTCCATTAAATTTAACGAATTCTGTTAATTTACAATTTAGTTCAAAACATGAGGTGTCGTTTTGTATATTTTAAAACTACGAGGGGTTTTTCTGTGTATTAGATATACCACATGGGGCTTTTTGTTTTTAACCCTTTTTATTATTCTTTTTTATTTGCTTAAAAGGATGACAATATTGAATGAATGGTGTCTTTAAGCAGGCTTGAATCCTCCATGGGCATTATGAGAGCCACTTTTCGTGATTGAAATGGTACAAGGATAATTGCTGTAAAATTATGTTATTTAAAGATGAATTTTATATATGATAACATTTGAAGCAAATCTCTATTTTGGGATGCCACTAATGTATCACAATAAGCACCAGAAATTTTAAGAATTTTTGTGACCTTGAGAGCACATTAATTAGGATATAAATAACATTGATATTACTAATTACATCATAATATGTTTCACTTATTGAATTAGATATACCCTTATTAGACCTACGAAACCTTTGTGTACTTGAAACTTCATGTTGCACCTCATTATCATCAGTTGCAAGCTCCAATTCCATCTCTGTTTACCATCCTCTTATGGCTCTTGAATTTTCAAGTTCTATCTTACCTCTACTAGTTTAGAAAAAAATTAATTTTTTAAAGTTGGTATTATTATTGAAAAACACTTTTGTTCATTGGGACAATAGAAATAGTGTCCTCTTGTTTCCTAAAATACTGTACAAGACGACTTTAACTGGACATGAGCACCAACATGTTCGATTATGCCCTCTGCATAAGTAGGGTAATCCCAAATTTTTTATGTGAAGATTTAGTGTCTTAATATACTCTATATCTCATATAGTATAGTTTAAACATTCTTAGATGGAATATGATTTAATGTTAAGTGGCAATTTTATTCAGGACATACTCCAAAAATGACTTTGGTAAGCTTGCATGGCGTACAATCTCACCGTATCTCATGAATACAGCTTTGGTAAACTTGCACGGCTTATAATCTCATAGTATCTCATGAATTTGTGATTTTTTTCCTAAGACACTCAATAATTGTCTAATAGAAAACAATTGCTTAAGAATTTCATTCTCCATTAGACAGTTTTGAAACCCTTGGTCCAAGTATTTTCCGCCATTTTTAAAATCTAAGTAATCTAAAACTAACCAAGCCGTTTTTGTACTCTGTACTTAAACTTCAACTTCTTAAACTCTTGAAAAGTCTTGAATTTGTACTTCAATAAGTGCATATATCTACTTTTGAATAGTTATTAATAAAAGCAATAATGTAGGGAAAACTACCTCTAAGCTTAAGTTGTCATAAGATCAAGATGCATCATTATATATGAGTTCTAGCAATTCTTTTATTCTCTCACTATTACCATGAATGGTGACTTGCTAAACTTATCTTGCAAACAAGACTCGCAAGTTTCACAGGATTCATAACTAAATTGGTCTAAATTTTCACCTTGATGTAATTTAGTAATGTGCTTTTTGTTAACATGGCCTAGCATACAAATACTAAAGGTAAGATGGTCTTGAGTCATCTAATATTGAGAAATGATATCAGTAAAAAAAATATTGGTTAATGGAGCAGCAATGGTACTGAAGTCTTTGACAAAACGTCGGTAAAATCCAGCCAGGCTGTGGAAACTATGCACATCCGCAACGGTCTTTGGCGTTCGCCATTGTTGGATGGTTTCGATCTTTGTCTCGTCCACCTTGATGCCCTGTGAACTAACAACATAGCCTAGAAACACAAGCTCATTAGTACAAAAAGTGCACTTCTTAAGGTTAGCATAGAGGCTCGCCTTCCGAAGTGTTTCTAATACCAATCTCAAGTGCTCCATGTGTTCATGCATGCTTCGACTATGGATCAAAATGTCATCAAAGTAAACAATGACAAATTTACCTAGAAAGTGCCTTAAAACATGGTTCATTTATCTCATGAAAGTGTTAGGTGCGTTAGTCAACCCAAAAAGCATGACTAACCACTCATAAAGGCCATGTTTCGTTTTAAAGGCTGTTTTCCACTCATCTCCCTTTTTCATCCTAATTTGATGATAGCCACTCCTTAGATCAATTTTCATGACGATGACAGCACCTTCAAGGTCATCTAGCATATCATCTAACCTAGGGATGGTGTGACGGTATTTAATAGTTATAGCATTTACAGCCCTACTGTGAGGACCCGAAAATTTTCTCATTTTATCTCATATTATTGGCTTATTTAAATATTTATTCACCTGTTTTCTCTGAATAATTTATTTCAACCATTTTAAATTCATTTTTATGGAACTATGTCTTATTTATACTTGTAAAATGTCTCGCTAACAAATTTAAATTTTTCGAAAGCTCGTTTATTAAGGAATAACAAATACACATCTTCGAGATGATAGTCAATCTGAGAGTGCAATGATTTTGGAGAATTAAGGATGATCAATAGTGGACTAAGAAGAGTTAATTGAGAGATTAGATGTGATTAAGTTAAATAAAGTTTTATTACACGTATGTCGATAATTTCTCGAAAGTCGTACCGCGCGACGAATTGGAGACTTGAGGAATTAATATTGTGAGGACTCATGTTTTATTTCTAAAATAGTCATTTTTATAATTAGTTACCCTAGAGATAGTTAATTATATCATCGTTACATGAATTCCTTTTAAAGTTCGCCTTATCGCGCGCGAATTGAAATTGCGCGTATATCGAGCCGGAATGGTTAAATGGAGATTTAAGAAAATTATTCTAGACTACTAAGAGTGAATAATTATAATGTTAAATGAAGTACATTAGAGGTTTAGTGCATAAGTGAAACAAATCCGAGAGAAAACGGACACGAAACGCGCGCGTGGGAAACACTATTCCTAGTTGACTTTGGGTGGCTCTTACTTTATTTTCCCTCCAAGCTTCTCCAAGAAGCTTCACTCATCAGATCATCCTCTCTCTCCTCTTCATCTTGCTGGCCGAAATTCTCCAAGGGAGAAGAAGAGAAAGCCCATCATCCTCCTTGCTCCATTCTTGCACAACTTCACCTTAAATCCTTCACACAACACCTAAACAACTTGGAGAGCAACTCAATCTTGGTGGAGGACATCTTTCTCACAGTTTTTCTTGGGCTTTAGAGGTGTAAAATTTCTGATTTCACTCAAAGGAGTAGGAGGTAATCATTCAACCATCTAACCTTGGCTTTAGTGGGTTGATCTTTTCTAGGAAGCTTGTAGCTTCATTGTTATTGTTGTTGTTTGGATTTAAATGGTTGGAGTGGGCTCTATGAAATCCCACCTTGATGATATAGGACTGATATGATGATGATAAGTGTTGTTTGTGTTAGTTATGTAATAAACAAGATGAGATTTGTTGGAAAAGTGAAAGGAAAACCAAAGGAAAATTGTATAGGAAGAGGCCGAAAATCTGCCCTATTTTTCTTGAAACTTTGATTCAAATTTTTGATGCTCAAATGACCTTGAATCTGATGTAGATATATTGTGTAGGATGTGTGGAAAGTTTCCACCAAAAATCATTTGATTTGGTTGGGTAAAAGTTGAAATTTTGAAAATTTTCAAATCTGGAAAACGGTGTCCAGGTGTTCTGGACAGGGCATCTTTGAACGACCATAACTCTCTTCTCAGATGTCAAAATCAAGTGCCGTTTGTGGAATTTGAAACTAGACATCCATATTTTTCTAACGGTGTATCATGCACTTTCTAATTCGAAGTGATTCATCTGTAGTGACTGATCAAAGTCGGCTGCCCTGTTCTGTCAGTCCAACCGAGAGGAAGTTAGAAGCTGCAACTTGTGGCTCCATTTTCTCTTACTTGAAAACTGAATTTCATAATGACTTCTTCTGATGAAATGTACCCTTTTGAATTTAGTTTCCAACACCAGCAACCATGCTCAATTTCAAGTTGAATTGAGTGAGATGTGGTCTAAATATCGAACTGTACCAAATCTGGAAAACTCTAATTTTTGCTAGCCGAATGGCCTAGCTTGACTTGGGACTTGTTGTTTTGAAAATTCTGATGTCAACCACCTACCAAATGTATATTAAATGTTTTTTAGACCTTTGTTTCACAAATGAACCAGATTTGAGTTGATTTCATTAGGCCAAATGTTTGAAAAGGGAAAAGGAAGTTAGAAGACAGATTTGTCTTGGAAATTCCTTGAACTTTGGTAGTTTTGTTAACTACCTTCCCGTACGAGTTTTTACGTGAAATTTGATAGAGGAGTAGTTATCCTATGGAAGTTGAATTGTACCAATTTTTGTGTCATTCTAAGACTGTTTTGATATACAAACAAGATACCGAAGTTGTTCTTCCAAATCTGGAAAATGGACCGAACAGTCCTTAATTTTAACCAACTTTGAGCTGCTATATCTTGACGCTCAAAACTCCGATTCTAGTTTCATTTGTTGTGTTTAAACTTTGATTGGAACTCTAATAGTTCTGTCAATTTGAGAGGCTAGTTCATTTTCTGTGAATTTTACTGAATTTCCAAAATTTACTGAAACCCAAGATTGAAACTGTCTTGTAGTGCGAATCAGCCAGTTTAAGCTGAAATTTGAGTGTTTTCCATTTAGAATCTTGTAAAAGTGTCATCTAAGAACTTTCAGTACTTTGGAACTAGTTTCCAACGGTACCAAGTTTTTCAATTTTGGACCTACAGAGCGTAAGATATGATTTTTCAAAAATTGCTCCTTAAAACTGAAATTTTTGAACTTGAAGGGAATTGAGTTTTTAGAAACTCTTCACTACCCTTCGATATTAAATGACCATTTTAGACTTGCCTTTATGAAGGAAATCGGTTTTTCCTTGCGTTATTAAACACCACTTTTGAACCTTGAATTTTGAGCAAGTAAAGCTCTATTCCATGACATTTTCTTAGATTGTACAAGTGTACGATCTCTTTTGTTAACAAGAGACTTATAAGCGATAGTGTGTGATAGTTAATTATTATTTGCTCAGGCACTCAAGGGAACCTTCAAGAGGATCTCACAGTGGATGCCTAAACCCTCAATTGGGCACTACTTCCTTGTTTTTGATTGGTGAGTGTCAAGTGTGTGAAAAATTGTTACGTGCTTAATTGTTATTAGTGATTGAGTATTTTGAAAATGTCGAGTCGAGTGTGTACTTTATCACACTCGTTCTCATTTAAGTGAAGTGTATTTGAATTACTTGAAGTGAATATTTAAGTGAAGTGTTTCAATGATTAATTATGCTATGGTTGCATAAGTCGATTGGAGTGAATCTCCTCGACTCTTAGTGGTAATAGTGGGGGACGCCCAAATCTTATTGGCCGATCTTGGACTCTAGCCGGCATAGGATTGGTTGGGAACCTTGGTAAACCATGAGAAAAACATAAGCTTGATCTATTTAGAGATCTTGCTTGGCATACTCGAGTAGTATCGCCTTATATAAAAGAAGAGCGGGCTCGGCGCTGGGGTATGTAATGGTGAACGGGAAACGAGTAAGTGAAGTTTCTACGGACTAAATGCCGACCTGGTTGACAGTGTCACCACGGGGAGGTAATTGATGGAGCATTGGCAAAGCAAGTGGAACTTAGCTCCTGAGAGCTTCCATATCCTTGAATTGTTTCTGTTTACTTTTCTCACTCGAATTGTTAATTACTTGAATACTACTGTTTTACTTGCTAAATTGTGATTACTACTTGGATTATGTTCTTGCATGTGTGTTTCTTGGCCTCACTGAGTATTGGCTCATCCCATTAGTTTGTTTTCCTTAACAGGTTGGATTGGAAGATTTTGGAAAAGCCGACTAGGTTATACTTTTGATTGGAATCTTGGTTGTAAATGTTTAGTCGACTTTTAATGATTGTATTTTGGGACTTGATGTATCTTTTGAGAACATGATGTAAGATTTGGATGTTCAGTTAAGGAAGCGACTTCTCTTCATTGTAGACTTGTATTATTTGGTATGTATCGTTAAGTTAGAATTGAATTGTCTTGAGTCCTGGCGAGAGCTGGGCAGGCGTCCCGGGGATACCCTTGGGTTCGCCCTTGGGAGAAGTGGGGGTGTCACACCTACAATCAGTACACATGCACCAAGTACCATCTTTCTTAGGGACAAGAATAACAGGAACAACACATGGGCTCGAGCTTTCCTTAACCCAACCCTTACCTAGTAAGCCATCAACTTGCCATTGTAATTCTTTCGTTTCTTGTGGACCCATTCGATAGGCGGGCTTATTGGGTAGAGGTGCTCCAGGAATAAGGTCTATTTGATGTTCAATCCCTCAGATGAGTGGTAGTCCATCAGGGATCTCGTCAGGAAACACATCCTCAAATTCCTGCAACAAAGCAACTACACTCGAAGGCAATGCCTTATCAAGTTCATCAACATTCAAGAGCACATACTTACATATCACAAGTAACAAAGGCTGATCAGAGTACATAACTTTCCTAACGTCTTTAGCCTTTATTATCATGTTTTGTTTCCTAGTGTGTGACTTAACTAATGCTTGATCATTTATAACACTAGGGACAACATTTTTGTCCTTGGCCGAATGCTCAAGATTCGATGTTGAGCAATTTCCAGATTCGGCCCCTTTTTGCTTTCTCTTTTGGCGGTCTAAGTCACATTCTCTTTGCAACTTAAGTTGGTCCTCGTACATTTGTGAAGGTGTGAGGGGTGTTAAGGCCATCATTTTACCATTGTGCAAAAGAGTATATTTATTAGACCTACCATCAAAAGTAACATGCTTATCAAATTGCCATGGTCTTCCTTGTATCACATGAGTAGCATGCATAGGGACAACATCGCATATGACTTCATCACAATACTTTCCAATCGAGAAAGGAAGACGTACCTGCTTGTAGACGCGGACTTCACCGTCTTCACTTAGCCATTGAAGTCGATAGGGATGTGGGTTTTTGCTTGTTGGCAGCCCTAAGCTCTCCACCATTAACAAGCTTGCCACATTAGTGCAGCTTCCGCCATCGATGATGAGGCTGCACACCTTGTCATTTACTTTACACCTAGTGTAAAACAGATTTTCCCTTTGTAATTGCTCATCCTCTCTAACACGGGCGGTTAGCACCCTTCTCGTAACCAAGCAACCAATTTCACCTTGGATTGGTGAACACTCCTCCTCGGCTGAATCAAGTTCACCTTCGTCCTCGGTCAAAACCGGCATCTCCTCACAATCATCATCATCCGATACGACGTCCCCATTGTGAGTTATAAGCATAACCCTCTGATTCGGACATTGAGATTGGGTATGTCCAAAGCCTTGGCATTTGTAACACTTGATGTCCCTACTCCTAGTCTTAGGAGCTTCTTGAGTAGGTTTTGAATTAGACCTGGACGGATCAACAATCTTGTTTGGGGTAGAATTGAAATTTCTGTTAGGGAAGTTACCTTGGGTTCGGCTAGGGGTGGATGGTGTAACCGAATTTCCAGCATCGTGGGGAGTTCTCCTTGGCTGACTTCCTTTCCACGTATTCGAATTTGTGGTGGTATAAGATCGGACACCTCTCCTTTGTTTCTTTCCCCTCTCGGCCTTGATAGCTAGCTCAAGTAGTTCACCCATATCCAAGTAATGTTGTAGCTCTAAGGCTTCTTGAAGTTCAGGGTTTAAACCTCTAAGGAACCGCGCCATTGTAGCCTCACTATCTTCTTGAATATTAGCCATCATCATGGCCATTTCGATCTACTTATAGTAATCCTCAACACTCATACTGCTTTGAGTGAGAGTTTGCAACTTCGAATGGAGATCTCGATTATAGTAGCTTGGAATAAATCTCTTGCACATCATCGCTTTGAGTTCACGCCAAGTTCGGACTTGTGGTTCAGCATTCCTTCTCCTTCTGGTCCTTATTTGATCCCACCAAATTAGCGCATATTCGGTGAGCTAAACAGTAGAAACCTTCACCTTTTGCTCCTCATCATAATCATAGTAGTTGAAGACCATCTCAATTCGGCCTTCCCAATCCAAGTAAGCCTCAGGATCACTCTTACCTTGGAAGGTAGGAACTTTAATTTTAATCCCCCTTAGCACGTCCTTGGCGTTGTCCTTCTTAGGCTTCTCAATTCTCTCTTCATCATCACTCACAGAGTAGTCCTCATAATTCAACCTTTTAGAACTACCTTAGTTGCGGTTATGGGACCTGGATCGAGAGCCTTTAGTAAAGTTCTTGGATAGCTCATCGAAACGGTTATGCATTTCCTCCATTTGTTGTTCACTAATCCTCTTAAGTTCGGCCTTCATGGCGTTGAACATCATTGCATAGTCGGCTGCCGGATTAGCTTGCTCCATTTTCTTTCTTTTGCCGCTGCCAAGAGTTAGCGAACAAGAAAACAATACAAATATAGCCTTACTTCACTCCCTAAGTGTTTTGCTCGCGCTCATGTTTTACTCAAAATCACTCTAATAATCTCACCATAACTCTTACCTTGCCGGATCGAGTAACTTGAGCAATGCCGCACAAACCCCAAAAATTGTTTACCAACCTTTCTTACAAGAGTAACCAAGGATGAAGACTCTTAGAACACGGATTGGATCACGTTTTGTAGATGGATTTAGGAGTTTCCTAATGCGGATGAACTCAAAAGATCGAGACTAGGAAAGGGAAACAAGCGGCCACTAGTTTCCTAATTCTAAGGGACTTAATGAAGTGAGAATAGAAGGGTTATCCAAGCTGTCCACTAGTTTCCTAATTGAATTCGGAAACAAGTAGGTTTTGGAAACCTTAGAAAACTTTTTTCTTCTTGTAAACAACTTTAGAAAGTTCCAAATCCAAGTAAGAATCTGTAATTCAATTGGTTTCTCAAAGAAAGAGTACTAGGACACGACATCCTCCAAAAATTAAACACAATTCGGTTGCTCTTCTTCTTTTTTTTTCTTTGTTTTTGCCAACCGATTCTTTTCCTTTTTTTTTTTTGCTCTTTTGTTTTCTGTTTTGTTTTTTTTCTTTTACTATCATGGACAAGAACAACACAACACTTGGCTGAATGGAAAATTTTCAAGAACTTCAAGATTCTTCAAGAAAGCTTTCAAGATTTCAAGAACCTCAAGATTGGAAGTCTCGAAGTGTTTGGAACCCTAAATATTTCCAAGAAGGTTGTCAAGAATTTCAAGAACTCCAAGATTGTGGTCAAGAAATTCAAGAAACTCAAGATTCCTTGTAGGTTCTTTCAAGATTCACACAACACCAACAAGTTTCACAAAATTCAGATTTGACAACAAGTTAACAAGTTGGATAACACAAGAACAACGAGATTTGAAGAATTCAGACAGCAATAGATGCAAAACAACGATGGAACACTAGCGACGCAACTTCGGACAGATTTGCAAGACAACGAACAAGACACTAACAAACAGAATTGTCAAGATACACGAAGGAACACACTACGGACAGAATTTTAAGTCAAATGACAAACACAACTACGGACAAAATTTCAAGACAAACGAAGGAACACAACTTCGGACAACAAGCAACGAGTCAGCGGAAAGCGATAAACCCTAGAATGAACTAAACAAAGACAAGCAAGTGAATATAACGATTTGATACCTCAACCAGCTCTGAAGCCAACTGATATGTTCCTTGGTCAAATTGTTCTGAGACCCGTAGCACGATTCGCCCAAGGATCTAGACGGATTATCAATCGTATGGATTGGTGGAACCTAGAATCAAGATGGACGACTCAACTTGATAAAAGGTAGTAGAACAACGACTCTAATTGAGGTGGTTACTCAAGTAGATAGGCTGGTTTGAACAATCAAGGACAATACGCAGGACTGATCAAGGAACCCTTGTCATGCAAGTAAGAGAAATGCTCTCGTTTTTTTGGAGGCAAACAAAAATAGCTTTATTCCCAAAAAATTACGTTACCTTAAGTAGTACCTAAGATGCCTTTTTATAGGCTAGAATGCTAAGAGCCAAATCCGTTTGGAATACGGATTGGTGAACTACTAAACCTACCTAATCTAGGACATGAGTTCAGGCCACACTTCCTCATAAGTGGGCTGACTTATTAACACAAATGACCAATAAAATAACTACTAAACCACGACTAATAATAACGAATAAACGGCCAAGTCAACGAAGGACGTTCGTTGTAAGGCGTGGGCACGCTTTATAAGGACAAGTCGTCTGCCTGCCAATGAATTCATCCCAGCAAGTCGTTGTAAGGCGCGGGCATGCTTTATAACGACATGTCTTCTGCCCACACTAATTATCGGCTTGAATCAAAGTATAGACAACTTGATTCATATACTTCAAGCCTTCAATGTTTCTATAAACACCTTGTTGGTCTTGACATTTCGAACAAGGGTTTGAAGTGAATCTTTGAATCTCTTTGCCCTTGCATGTGTAACAGGTCCAAGTGAAACTCTCACTGGATCATCATTCGGGCTTGAGTTAAAGCCGCCATCCGTGCACACATCATCCTAACTACGCCAAAGGTAGGTTCTTCTACTGAACTCCTATCCCTCGGGTCATTAAGCGCTTCTTAGATAACGGACACTTAGAGGACATCACACAAAAACTCTTGTCTGTATTCACTTTCTGACTCGATCCCTGCTGATACAACTCTAGAAAATCCATTAAGGCTCTCACCAAACAACGATCACCTCGTGTGAAGATAATAATGTCATCCGCAAATGCTAAGTGTGACATTGGAAGGCAATCTCATCCTAGTGCAAACGGTTGCATTTTCCTTGATAAGACCAAATTGTTTAAACCTTGACTTAGAGCCTCTGACACCAGTATAAAAAGGAAAGGGGATAAAGGATCCCCTTTCTTCAAGCCGCGTGTGGCCTGGAAAAGCCCACGCAATTTCCCATTGATGAGTATTGAAAACCAATCTGAGACAAGATTGTTCATAATCAATGTAATAAAGAGGGGATGAAGCCAAATCAATTCAGCAAACGTGACAAAAAATCCCAAGAGACCCGATCAAATACCTTCATCATATCTAGCTTGAATATCACATTAGACCCTCTAGCTTTCCTATCAATTGAATTCACCAGTTCTTGAGCGAGTAAGATGTTATCAGAGATTTTTCTGCCACTGACAAAGATGGATTGCTCAGGGTAGATAAGGGTGGCTAAAACAACTTTCAAACGATTGCTTAGGATTTTGGCAAAGACTTTATTTATAAAGGTGTAGAGACTGATTGGCCTAAAGTCTGCAAATGTTGCTGGCACCTCTCTTTTAGGGATAAGCCCCACAAGATTACTTGCGATCCCCTTGGGTATTGGAACACCACACATAAATTCCTGTACAGCTTGAAACACACATCCGAAATAATCTCCTAGCAAAATGTGTAAAAATATCCTGCAAACCCATCACAACCTGCTACACTTTATTTATCTAACTATAAAACAACTTTTTAACTTCGTCTAGAGACACTTCCCTTACAAGTTGCTCATTTTACTGCTGAGACACTAGAGGCGGAACAACGTCAAGTAGCTTCGTTACTGCCTGGTCGTTTACAACTGAAGAGTCCGTTAACAAGGATTTGAAGAAAGCTACAGCCGTAGCTCCTATACTATTTTCATCCTGATAGAAAAGCCTAGCTCGCTTGTCCAGTAGAGAGGAATGAAAATATTTTATGTTTGAGTCGCCATCCTTCAGCCAAGGAACTCCTGCTTTTTGTCTCCAAAAACTTCTTCATCCGCCAAGTGCTTTAGCAAAGTTGCATGAGCTTGGCTCCAGTGTAGCCTAGCTTCGTTCGTGTCGTTCTCCTCCAGTTGCAATTCCTTCAGCCTAACGTCTTCCTCTGCTTTAAAGACATTCTCGAAGACTTTCCCGAAGGCCTCTTTATTCCACTCCCACAATGCTTGTTTTAGCCTCTTTAATTTAAGGACAAAACATGTCAGATACAAGCCTCCAACGATATCAAACCATGCATAGGTACAGATTCACAGTTATACAGTAAACAATCACACGGATAAGAGAACGAGAGTGATAAAGTACACTCTCGTCTCATTCAGTATAAACAGAGTTCACAGTCATTCAATCCAAAGATTCAGGTACAAATAACCAACTAAACATTAAATCATGCAATGGTACACTCACTAGTTCAAGCAAAGCAACTTCACAAATTTCCGTCCAACATATGCCTTGGATCACCGGCACGTCTTATAAACAAGCAAGAAACAACAATTGAGACTCGAACACGAGTCATATGCCTATTCAATGAATTACTAATGGAAGACCCAAAAAAGCTTGGAAGTGAAACAAATAACATTAGTGCTAGAAGCATAAATAAGTCCAAAATCTTTCATTTCTACCCAACCTCAACCTAAACTCAAAGGAACCCAATATTCTCAACATTTGGACAGCATTTCACCTTAAATTTCAGATTTGTCCATCCTACAAACAACCACCAACATTCATCCAAAACAACCACAAGTACACCTACAATTTATAGGCTCTTCACACACCTTATTAGGGTTACAATAACCTTCAATCTTAGCCAATCAAGAGCTCTACAACCAACCATAGTAAAGCCCTAATTTTGGAAACCCTAAAACTGAAATTTTGCTCTACAAACTGAAATTTTCCGCAAATAATCACAACTAACCTATAAAAACTTCATTTTACACCATATCAAGCTATCATTCCAAGGCCAACCAATAATTATCATATAGGGACAGAAAAATCCCCAATAAATCTGAAATTTAGCTAACTCTACCTCAAACCATAAAATGTTCCATAAAATAGCATATTTAGCCACTAAAAATCACTAATTTACCATTATTAGGAACAAAGAGAGAATTTCTTGACAAAGTACCTTAGAACCACAAGAGATAAGGTAGCTTAGTGCTTTTCCTTCACTAATCACTCCACCAATGCCTTTAAGCTTCCTTACCAAGTCGCTTTTATGGACAAATTTGAGATTTTAGTGGTTGGATTTCAAGATGTAAGCAAGAAATGGAAGACAAAGGTTGAAGGTTTCTCTCTTCTCTCCTCTCAAAAAGCTCGGCCAAGAAGGAAGAAAATGGAGATGATTTTGGGTCAAAATTGAGGTTTAGGAAAGTAAGATACCTTTGGTCAAAGTCCAACTTCCACTAGTAATGCGACACGTGGTGTCATTAAGGGTTATTCCTATCCTCATGCTTACCAATGGTTAATTACCTAGCTAACCTCTAATCATCTCCTAATACTTGGTAAAATAATATCCCTTAATATAAAACGTTGCCTAGTAGTCAAAATTTATTGCACTTAACGCACTAGCGGGTCCCACGTCCAGTATCCACTACTATTATCGCATGAACTAACTTATACTAGAAAAATGATTTTAAAAACTATATTCACTTATAAAATATCTAGAAAATTAATATAATAAAGAACATATAGAAAATATATGCAAAGAAATAAAATAATGCCTAGAAATTAAGAAAATTTTCGGGTTCTCACATTGTTAGCATTGGAAGTTGAGGAAACTTGATACAGTTCACAGAGTAAAGTTACAATTTTATCTACATCGGGGAAGAACGCCCAAATACTCATGTTTACACATTTCTTTAAAGCAGGATTGATTGGATGGTGGTGACATGATCTATCATTATGAGTATTTCTGTGGGGACCCAAATTTTTTCTTATTTTTATTTTATTTTACTGGCTTATTTGATTATTTATTCAACCGTTTACCCCAAATAATTTATTTCATCCGTTTCAAGTCCATTTGTATGCAAAAATGTCCCTTTTATAATTTTAAAACGTTTAGTTAGCAAATTTAATTTTTTTACGGCTCGTTTAGCGAGAAATAGCGAATACACATTTTTCGAGGTAAATTCGATCCGAGAGTACATTAGTCTTGGAGAACTAAGGATGATTAAGAATAGACTAAGAAAAGTTAATTGAGAGAATAGATGTGAATGAGTTTAAATTAAGCTTTTACCGCGTGCGCGTTGATAGTTTCTCGAAAGTCACGCCGGTACGACTAATTGGAGATTTAAAAAATTAATAATAGACTACTAAGAGTGAATAATTACCATAGTAAAGGAAGTACCTTGGAGGATTAGTACACAAGTGTATCAAACCCGAGAGAAAACGGTAGTACGAAACCCTATCGAGTCACTATTAAGAGTTGACTTTTTGCCCAACACTTATGGCTACTATTTCATTCTTTCCCTCCAAGAAAACCAAACCACAAAACACTCCTTCACTCTCTCTCTTGTTCGGCCAGCCAAAGGAAAGAAAAAGGAAGGGAAAGCTCCACAAGACCTTGTTCAATCTTGTACCATTTCACTTCTAAATCTTCACCCAACTCCTAAACACTTTGGAGATTAGTTTCATCTTGGAGAAAGACATCATCTTGAGGACTTTTCTAGGAGAGTTTCGGCTAAAAATTTCTGGTTTCATCTAGGGTTTCATCTTGAGTTTTGAAGGTATAAACATCTCCACCAAAGCTTTTACTTTCTTGTTTCATTTCTTGGTTTTGAAGCTTGTAGCTTCCTTCTTGTTATTGTTGCTTGGATTTGGTTTGTTGAAGTGGGCTCTATGAACTCCAACCTTGGTTAAATGAGGGCTGCCATGATGTTTATGTGTGTGTTAGTGTATTTGTGATGAGTTTTACTAGAAGAAACTAGAAGAAGAAAAAGAAAGAGAGAAAACCGTGAGAGGAAGTAAGCTGACCGAATCTGTCCTGTTGTTATCTTGATTGTATTTCGAAAATTTTGTTGGTTGTTTGACTGTGAAACTGATGTATGTGGTATATTGTATGTGCAAAATGCCTTCCGAAAATCATGT
Organism: Coffea arabica; assembly: GCF_036785885.1. Lineage (NCBI taxonomy): Eukaryota > Viridiplantae > Streptophyta > Magnoliopsida > Gentianales > Rubiaceae > Coffea > Coffea arabica. Next base: position 21,037,651 of record NC_092311.1, on the reverse strand, counting down.
CATTTGGTTGATCAAAACTAGAATTTTTGAAACTGCAAGAAATCTGGAAATGGTCATCCGAAGGCCTGAACAGTAACTCTTTGATCGAACATATCTCTCTGTATATAAGTCGAAATCAAGTTCCGTTTGTGGCATTTGAAACTAGACATTTGTAGCTTTCTAACGGTATAAAAATCACTTTCTAGTTGGAACTGAGTGAACTGTAGTAATTCCTCAAAATTTGCTGTCCTGTTCTGACTGTCTATCCGAGAGAAAGGTAGAAGCTGCATCTTGTGGCTCTATTTTCTTTCACTTGTGAACTGATTTTGAAAATAACTTATTCTGATGAAATGTAGAGTTTTGAATCTAGTTTCCAATACCACAAACCATTCTCAATTTCAAGTTGTATTGAGTGAGTTACGGTTCAATTTCCAAACTGTGACAAAGCTGGAAATCTGGAAATCTTTCTCTTCTTGCTAGCCGAATGGTTAGGTTTGGTTTGGGAAGTTTTATTTCAAAAATTTTGATGTCAATCAACCATTAAGTGTTTATTAAAGGTTTCTAGGTCCCTAGTTCCAAAAATGAATTGAATTTGGACTGATTTCATTGTACAAAATGTTTGGAAAAGAAAGGAAAGCAAGAAGACAGATTTGCTTTGAAATATTTTCCGAACTTTGGTTGTTTCGTTAACTGTCTTTCCGTGGGAGTTTTTGTGTGAAATTTGATAGAGGAGTATTCCTCATATGGGAGTTTCAGTGTATCAAATTTGGTATAATTCTAAGACTATTTTGATACCCAAATGATGTTCCAAAAACTGCTTGTCAAATCTAGAAATTTCTCTGTTCCAGTGGTGAAAGTTACCGACCTTGAACTGATGTATCTCGATATTCAAAACTCCGAATTTAGTTCCGTTTATTGTGTTTGAAACCTTGTTTGGAACTCTTATTGTGTTATGAATTTCAAAGGCTGATTCACTTTCTGTGAATTATGCCGAATTTCCAAAGTTGCTGAAAAACCAAGACTGGTCCAAACCTGTCTTCTTGGAATTGAAAATTTGAACTGAAAAACGAATGCCTTCCGTTTAGAATCTTGAAAAAGTATCTTCTAGGAACTTTTAGTACTGTGGATTTAGTTTCCAACGGTATAGATTTTTCTATTTTTGGACTTACGGAACTCGAGATACAATTTTTCAAAATAATGTCACTCTAAACTAGAAAATTTCTGTTTCAACCAAATTACTCCTTTAAGAACATTCCACCTTCCTTTGTGATTGTTGGACTATTTTACGTTTGATTTTATGGTTTAATACAAGGTTTCTTTGAAACTTTGAACTTTCATTTCAAATCTTGGTCTTCGAAGGTTAAATCTCTTTTGATACAATTACTTGATCATATAACTCTCTTGGATAATGGTACTTCTCTTCGTACTTAAATTAGGGACTTCAACCCCTATTCTTATGGCCTTGATAATTGTACTAGAGTTGGCAATTATACAAGTATTTTAAAAGAATGATTTGAAAGGTTTCTTGTGAACTTAATTAGTAATACCCAGAATGCTTTGGCCAAGCTTCCAAGTAAATATATCCATCTTCCTCGATTTTTGTGTCAAAACTTAGAGATCTGTTTAATCTTCAACTTGGAGAATCCTGGACATGACTTGATTTGGATTAATGTATTTTTAGATATTTTCAAATGCTACCCTCATGGATTAAGTTATTGAGTGATATTTGTATTCGATTTGAACGTGTTATCTCTTAAGTGAGAGTAGCGGGAATACCTATGGCAGCCCCACCTTCCCCTAAGGCAAACCAAAAAGGTTAGCGGACTGCCTGCCCAACTCTCGCCAGGACTAACGGTGCAGTTAAACACGATCTAAAACGTTCCGGGAAATAAAAACGAGCTCAAACAAGTCAAAATCGTAAAGTGGCCAAACGAAAATCAAAACCGTCGATGAATAGTGGGTGCGATGTCATATAACTCGGAAAAATATTTCCAAACCAAATAGGACACATAAACAGGGTTAAACAGTGTTATACACATACGTTTGTAATTTACAAAACAAAAGGAAGATAATTAGATCAAAATACATTTAGGGTTTTTCCAACTATTGAGGAACTTTACAAAATATATTAAAACTAGCTCAACTCATGCTTCAAAACATCATAGTCCCCAAAAGTGGTTCCCTGTAAGGAAAACAAAAATTTAATGGAGTGAGCTTACGCCCAGTGAGATACTTTCACTCAAGCAAGGAAGTTCAATTATACATGGAGTCGATCAATCCCAAATCATTCAAGAAGAAAGCTAAATAAAGTCACATATCAATAACAATGGTAAAAGGATACGGACGGCTCTCAAGAGCCCCTTTCCTCGCTCGCCATACTTGATCGTATCTCATTGACCCTCCGTCAATGTACAAAATGTAACCAAACCTAGACTCCACTTTACTTCCATTTCTTCCACCCAACATACCCCTACCAGGCCCGAACTCCAAACAGTATAAAGTTGGTAATACTCGAGTATACCAGAATCGAGAGTCTCATACTACAAGATTCCATATAACAGTTCCCATGGCTCGTCAATTTTAACGACCAAGCCCTCGCCGGCTCGATTCAATAGACTACCAATAGGGCTGAGCTCGGTAGTAACAGTAATGGCTGTTGGATACTCATCCAAACGACACCAAATCCAGTATTTCATGTACCATTCAAGTACCACAGTAAACAGTCATATATAAGACAAAAGGGTGAGAGTGATCAAGTACACCCTCACTTTAATCAGTTTCAACGGTGAAAATAAGCATTCAAGGCATCAAGTTCAAGTGTAACAAAGCCACATAGTAACAAGCAAGTGAGTAGTACACTCACCAAGCAAGCAAATGAAATTTCATAAACTTCCGCCCAAAGAGCGTCTTGAATCACCGTCACGCCCTAAAACATTCAAACAAGTACAATGAGACTCAAATACAAGTCATAAACTGAATCCACATACTACCAAAAATAAGGCTCCATTAGAACATATAAATACCAAAGTAAGCTAGGGAAAGTCCGGAAATGAAAGTTAAGCCCTAAAACCCAAAAACAGTTTTGATGTCGTTTAGCGTATTGGACACAACCGGCACTACGATTATCGGATGGATGTGAAACATACACCATTCGAAGCTAAAAGAAAGGGCTACAATGTTGAAGAAGGCCACTCAGTCCAGTTTGTAGTGCAACTAGGTCAAAATTTCAATGTACCAAACCTGAACCGCATAAACAGGTTAGCGAACCGCATTCTGGTTAAATAACCATAACTCAGGCTACCAAAGTCCAATTCAAGTGATTCTAAAGCCATCCGAAAGCTACGATACCAGGATATATTTCTTAAGAAGACATCAACAACCAAATCACTAGTATTCCCGGTCAAACTAACCAATTACAGAAGCGGATTATTAGTTTCGGACAGAAACAGGGCAGCAGGGGTATTTTGGTCTTTTCAAAGGCTACGTTGCTCCGATTGGGCTGAAATTTTAAAGGAAACTATAAAACATCATTTTCTACAACTTTCATGTTTTAACTCAAGGCTAATTCGGCTTCTAACTAGGAAAAACAGTACTGGACAGAATGGGGTTAATTGAAACCCTAATTCCGAAATTTCCTTTCAAAGCGGAAATTTTCCGCAAATAGCCACAATTTACGCACCATAGCTTCATTCTAGATCATTCCCAACCATCATCCATGGCCAATCAATATTAAACATATAAAAATATAAAAATCATGAATAAATAGAAAAATTCACCAATCTCAACCAAAATCATGAAATAGCCCACAAAATCACCTCTTAGACTACCACAAGCCACTAATTAAACATCATTAGATAGAAAAGAGAGGTTCCTTAGTTACTCACCTTATCAACCAAAGAAAGGAGACAACTTAGCACCTTAGTCTTCCAAACCACTTCACTAATCATGTGACGACCCCACTTCTCCCAAGGGCGAACCCAAGGGTATCGGCGGGCCGCCTGCCTAGCTCGCGCCAGGACTCAAAACTTAAAGCTAATAAAACTCTTCTAAGCCACAAGAACACGATTCATAATATATACAACCACCAAAAGTCTATTTACATCTTCAAAAGCATCAAGCCAAACAGCTCTAAAATACTATAACAATAACCAGCAAAAGGTAGACCCTAAGAAGGGTCCTTATACAAACCACCAAAACAAAAACAAACATCCTAACTGTTCAACTATTACAAGCCAATCTAACTATACTAGTATACGAACCAAAAGTCCCCGCGTCGGCCCCTGCTAAGGAAAACAAATGGAACGGGGTAAGCTATATGCTTAGTAAGTAAACAGGGGCGAAAGCATAAATTCACGTAGCAACAGTTACACAGTAAGAGTAAAGCAAAAGCAGAAAAGTAACATCACATAATAAGGATACAGGTGGCTCCAAAGCCAATTCATATGCCATGCATGATCTCCTGCCGACACTCCGTCGACCACACTTAATGGTCCGTAGAACTTCACTTGTACACCCACCGACACCTTATCACCCTCACTGGCCAGTCACCTCACAAACTTGCCCGGGCGAACGAAATCACAAACTTGAGCTTGAGTCACAAGCTCGGGTCACAAACTTGGTCACCTTCTCGGTGAACCGGATTCACAAAATTGGTTCATAACATGAACCTACAAACTTGGTGACCTCAGACTAAGTTGGACTGATTTCGACCAAGCCCTAACCGGCTCGAATAGTCCAAACAGGTCTTAGATCGGGCCCACGAACTCACAAACTTTGCAAACTTCACAAACTTTACTCGAAAGTCGCCCCGAGCCACAAGCTCAAGGGTTTTGGTTCCAAAAGGGTCATATACATATGCCAAGTACAATTATACATTCAAATTAGGGTTTAGGTCGAGTGCGATAAAGTACACCCTCGCCTAAGTACCCTTTTCACATATCTCAAACACATAGCAAAGAAAACACATCAAACTGGCCTGAATACTTACTCAAAATACCAAAAGTAGTACGAAAGCAAAATCGCTTCGCGCGTTCGCTAGTAGTGGGCCCCACCGGCTCCGCCTAACTCACCGCTGTCTGAAATAGAAGATTTTATCACAAACGGCCACTAACATGCCCAAAACAAGCAAAACGGCAAAACGACACGCGCGCACGTAAATATGACGGACGGAAACGGAAACGGCAGATTTGATACTCATTTCTAGTTTACCCATAAGTTGAGCTACGAATATCGGATTAAGGCGTATGAGATGCCAAATCGAAGCTTAAAGGATGAACAACAACTGTTATGAAGACATCCAGAACTGAAACTGGAGGCTTCAGTCCCAAATGACCAAACACGATCACTTACGAAATCTGGCCAATGCACAAATGGTCAGTTTTGAGTGCAAACTGTTTTCTATGCTACACATGGGCAGAAGAGCTGAAAGTTGGCAGTTAGATAGTTCATTCCAAATGGAACAACTTTCATGAAGGTTGGTAATCCAAATTCGGAACGGAAGTTGGTCGTCAGGACCAAAACAGATCTGACCAGAAAATGGTCATTTTCACGGGCAGGCCCTATTTGCTCGGCTATATCTCAGGTTTTATAAATCCGATTCATGAAATTCCAAGGGCGTTAGAAAGCTCTGATATAAGGCTATAAGTTTGGTGTTTTGGTCGCAAGCCCAAACAGCTTTTAACCCAGTCAAATGTGAAGCCAAAGTTCCAGTCATAAACTGTCCAAAAACGTAACAGAATTTGACGGTCAAAACAGGTCTGAGTATTTCGTTTATAGCTCAGGATATACTAATCCGTTTAACCTGAAAATTTACAGGGATATCCGGGACTTAAGGGGCTACAATGTTGAAGAAGGAAACTTTGTCCAATTTTGAATGTAACAAGGTCAAAAATGCAAGACACTATACCAGAATTGCAAAACAGGATCACAAACCGTATTTGACTTTAATATGCGGTAATGGCACCAAATTCACTACGGTTATCGGATGGGGGTGTAAGACCCACCGTTTCGAAGCTAAGAAACAGGGTTACAATATTGGAGAAGGCCACTCAATCCAGTTCCTAGCACAACTAGGTCAAATGTGCCAAATACTAAACCAGATTCACCAAAACAGGTTTGTAAAACGCAGAAAACTGTAATCGATATAACTCAGTCCATACAAGTCCAAATGCCGAAATTCCAAAGGCATATGTTAGCTAAGACATCCAGTTACATTTCATCAGAAGACACCAACTTCAAAATCCAAACCAATTCCAGTCAAAACAGCCAAATACCAACGCAGTTTTCGCATTCTGATCAAAGCAGAACAGCTACAGTAATTTCGTCATAACTCACTCTACACTCATCCAAATGCCCTGAAATTTTGCAGGCACTTCAACCTCATCAATACCTACAACTTTCATGTTTTGAGCAAAGTCCAATTCGGCCTCTAGCTATGACCTAAAATTTCGGACAGAATGTTCAACCAAGAACCCTAATTTTCCAGAAATTCTTCCAAATTCAAAATTGATTGCATTTATCAACAATTCACACCTACAAGAGTCATTTTAAACCATTACCATTCATCATACAAGACCACAACATCCCATTCATATTAAACCAGCAAATTCATCATAAAATGGAAAACTTCACCAAAACTCTTCAAATCAAGAAATAAATCATATATTCTAACACTTATGCCACCATTACGCACAAAATAACCATCATTAAGTATAAGGAAGTAGTAAAACATCACTTACCTAAGAACAAGAGATGTAGAGAGGTGTTGGACACTTAGCTCTTCAAACAAACTTCACTACAACCCTTACTAGCACTAGAAGATAGGATTTTATGGAGTGAAATCTAGTCTAAGCTTTTGTTTATAGAAGATTGAAGCTTATGGAAGCTTGAAAGTTGGTGGAATTTCCTTCTTCTTTGCAAGGAGAGAGCCGGCCACAAGGAAGAGAAAAATGGTGAATTTTGGGCATTTTTTTTTTGATATTTAATCCTTTGGTCAAAAAAAGTCAAGAAAGTAAATAGTAATTCTTAAAGTCCAACCAATAGGAAAGTGACACTTGTCACCTCCATTAATGCCTTCTTATCTTTCTTTTCTCTCTCACATCAATCACTTCACACACACTACTTATCTCTTAACACCCGATAAATTTTACACAGTATCCGAAACTTAACCTTATTGGCCGAATTTTTCCGAACTTTTCGCACTAGTGGGTCCCATATCCGATATACGTTCTTAATTTCTCAAAAACTAACTAATACTAGAAAAATCATCTAAAAACTCTATTTACTCAATAAAAATTATCTGGGGAATTTTCTAATAAAGAAAATGTAGAAAAACGGGTTTTCAATCTTAACCGGAACTTAGGGTTTAAATCTTAATCCCTACTTAGGGTTTTCGAAATACTCCCAAACCAAACGTTACCGCCCAAATAATGAATATCTCAACGTAGAACGAACTGGGGCCTCACAATCTCCCCCACTTAGGACAATTTCGTCCTCGAAATTTCAATCAACGAACTAAAGGGTTGAAATACTCAAAACAATCAAAAGATCAAAATGTATACATATATATACAAGCCACGCCAACATATACACAATATAATGCATCATATACACCAAGGGACATTTCAAGTTAGACAAAGTCAAGAGCTGCAGGTACTATATATTTAGGTATTCACATACCACAAGTAAATGACATGTAGTGCAAGGACAAAATGAAAGAAACGCGACTTATCGTCCCACGCTCAGGGAAAATCACCCTCGTTCGGTTTCTTACTCCACTCCCCAAGGTGCCCGTTGATATCTTGTACTCACTCTAGCCAGACAAAGCCTGTTCATGTTCTCAAAATGCTAGTCTCAAGTACTAAACTCTGGAGTACTCAGGCACAAGAATCCGAAATAAGATAATTCACATCTCGAGCTGCAGTCCCAAGAGTAAACTATCTACAATCGAAATTCCTACCTGACGTACCTATCTATAGTCCTCAGATACCATGAGAAAGATTTAAGGCCTATAACATTTATGATCCATAACTTATGCTCGAACGAACACTTAGTCCTTCATACTTATTCGCCACTTCATCCAGGCTCACTCTGCGCAGAGACCACGCGAAGCAGTTATAGGTTTTACCCCTCAATTGCTTAACTTTCAAATCAAATCAAATCCCACAGTCCGGCATCCTAAACTTTAGCCTAGGATACACTACAGAGATCTGAAGCCTAAGCTCTGATACCAACTGTGACGACCCCACTTCTCCCAAGGGCGAACCCAAGGGTATCGGCGGGCCGCCTGCCTAGCTCGCGCCAGGACTCAAAACTTAAAGCTAATAAAACTCTTCTAAGCCACAAGAACACGATTCATAATATATACAACCACCAAAAGTCTATTTACATCTTCAAAAGCATCAAGCCAAACAGCTCTAAAATACTATAACAATAACCAGCAAAAGGTAGACCCTAAGAAGGGTCCTTATACAAACCCACCAAAACAAAAACAAACATCCTAACTGTTCAACTATTACAAGCCAATCTAACTATACTAGTATACGAACCAAAAGTCCCCGCGTCGGCCCCTGCTAAGGAAAACAAATGGAACGGGGTAAGCTATATGCTTAGTAAGTAAACAGGGGCGAAAGCATAAATTCACGTAGCAACAGTTACACAGTAAGAGTAAAGCAAAAGCAGAAAAGTAACATCACATAATAAGGATACAGGTGGCTCCAAAGCCAATTCATATGCCATGCATGATCTCCTGCCGACACTCCGTCGACCACACTTAATGGTCCGTAGAACTTCACTTGTACACCCACCGACACCTTATCACCCTCACTGGCCAGTCACCTCACAAACTTGCCCGGGCGAACGAAATCACAAACTTGAGCTTGAGTCACAAGCTCGGGTCACAAACTTGGTCACCTTCTCGGTGAACCGGATTCACAAAATTGGTTCATAACATGAACCTACAAACTTGGTGACCTCAGACTAAGTTGGACTGACTTCGACCAAGCCCTAACCGGCTCGAATAGTCCAAACAGGTCTTAGATCGGGCCCACGATCTCACAAACTTTGCAAACTTCACAAACTTTACTCGAAAGTCGCCCCGAGCCACAAGCTCAAGGGTTTTGGTTCCAAAAGGGTCATATACATATGCCAAGTACAATTATACATTCAAATTAGGGTTTAGGTCGAGTGCGATAAAGTACACCCTCGCCTAAGTACCCTTTTCACATATCTCAAACACATAGCAAAGAAAACACATCAAACTGGCCTGAATACTTACTCAAAATACCAAAAGTAGTACGAAAGCAAAATCGCTTCGCGCGTTCGCTAGTAGTGGGCCCCACCGGCTCCGCCTAACTCACCGCTGTCTGAAATAGAAGATTTTATCACAAACGGCCACTAACATGCCCAAAACAAGCATAACGGCAAAACGACACGCGCGCACGTAAATATGACGGACGGAAACGGAAACGGCAGATTTGATACTCATTTCTAGTTTACCCATAAGTTGAGCTACGAATATCGGATTAAGGCGTATGAGATGCCAAATCGAAGCTTAAAGGATGAACAACAACTGTTATGAAGACATCCAGAACTGAAACTGGAGGCTTCAGTCCCAAATGACCAAACACGATCACTTACGAAATCTGGCCAATGCACAAATGGTCAGTTTTGAGTGCAAACTGTTTTCTATGCTACACATGGGCAGAAGAGCTGAAAGTTGGCAGTTAGATAGTTCATTCCAAATGGAACAACTTTCATGAAGGTTGGTAATCCAAATTCGGAACGGAAGTTGGTCGTCAGGACCAAAACAGATCTGACCAGAAAATGGTCATTTTCACGGGCAGGCCCTATTTGCTCGGCTATATCTCAGGTTTTATAAATCCGATTCATGAAATTCCAAGGGCGTTAGAAAGCTCTGATATAAGGCTATAAGTTTGGTGTTTTGGTCGCAAGCCCAAACAGCTTTTAACCCAGTCAAATGTGAAGCCAAAGTTCCAGTCATAAACTGTCCAAAAACGTAACAGAATTTGACGGTCAAAACAGGTCTGAGTATTTCGTTTATAGCTCAGGATATACTAATCCGTTTAACCTGAAAATTTACAGGGATATCCGGGACTTAAGGGGCTACAATGTTGAAGAAGGAAACTTTGTCCAATTTTGAATGTAACAAGGTCAAAAATGCAAGACACTATACCAGAATTGCAAAACAGGATCACAAACCGTATTTGACTTTAATATGCGGTAATGGCACCAAATTCACTACGGTTATCGGATGGGGGTGTAAGACCCACCGTTTCGAAGCTAAGAAACAGGGTTACAATATTGGAGAAGGCCACTCAATCCAGTTCCTAGCACAACTAGGTCAAATGTGCCAAATACTAAACCAGATTCACCAAAACAGGTTTGTAAAACGCAGAAAACTGTAATCGATATAACTCAGTCCATACAAGTCCAAATGCCGAAATTCCAAAGGCATATGTTAGCTAAGACATCCAGTTACATTTCATCAGAAGACACCAACTTCAAAATCCAAACCAATTCCAGTCAAAACAGCCAAATACCAACGCAGTTTTCGCATTCTGATCAAAGCAGAACAGCTACAGTAATTTCGTCATAACTCACTCTACACTCATCCAAATGCCCTGAAATTTTGCAGGCACTTCAACCTCATCAATACCTACAACTTTCATGTTTTGAGCAAAGTCCAATTCGGCCTCTAGCTATGACCTAAAATTTCGGACAGAATGTTCAACCAAGAACCCTAATTTTCCAGAAATTCTTCCAAATTCAAAATTGATTGCATTTATCAACAATTCACACCTACAAGAGTCATTTTAAACCATTACCATTCATCATACAAGACCACAACATCCCATTCATATTAAACCAGCAAATTCATCATAAAATGGAAAACTTCACCAAAACTCTTCAAATCAAGAAATAAATCATATATTCTAACACTTATGCCACCATTACGCACAAAATAACCATCATTAAGTATAAGGAAGTAGTAAAACATCACTTACCTAAGAACAAGAGATGTAGAGAGGTGTTGGACACTTAGCTCTTCAAACAAACTTCACTACAACCCTTACTAGCACTAGAAGATAGGATTTTATGGAGTGAAATCTAGTCTAAGCTTTTGTTTATAGAAGATTGAAGCTTATGGAAGCTTGAAAGTTGGTGGAATTTCCTTCTTCTTTGCAAGGAGAGAGCCGGCCACAAGGAAGAGAAAAATGGTGAATTTTGGGCATTTTTTTTTTGATATTTAATCCTTTGGTCAAAAAAAGTCAAGAAAGTAAATAGTAATTCTTAAAGTCCAACCAATAGGAAAGTGACACTTGTCACCTCCATTAATGCCTTCTTATCTTTCTTTTCTCTCTCACATCAATCACTTCACACACACTACTTATCTCTTAACACCCGATAAATTTTACACAGTATCCGAAACTTAACCTTATTGGCCGAATTTTTCCGAACTTTTCGCACTAGTGGGTCCCATATCCGATATACGTTCTTAATTTCTCAAAAACTAACTAATACTAGAAAAATCATCTAAAAACTCTATTTACTCAATAAAAATTATCTGGGGAATTTTCTAATAAAGAAAATGTAGAAAAACGGGTTTTCAATCTTAACCGGAACTTAGGGTTTAAATCTTAATCCCTACTTAGGGTTTTCGAAATACTCCCAAACCAAACGTTACCGCCCAAATAATGAATATCTCAACGTAGAACGAACTGGGGCCTCACAATCTCCCCCACTTAGGACAATTTCGTCCTCGAAATTTCAATCAACGAACTAAAGGGTTGAAATACTCAAAACAATCAAAAGATCAAAATGTATACATATATATACAAGCCACGCCAACATATACACAATATAATGCATCATATACACCAAGGGACATTTCAAGTTAGACAAAGTCAAGAGCTGCAGGTACTATATATTTAGGTATTCACATACCACAAGTAAATGACATGTAGTGCAAGGACAAAATGAAAGAAACGCGACTTATCGTCCCACGCTCAGGGAAAATCACCCTCGTTCGGTTTCTTACTCCACTCCCCAAGGTGCCCGTTGATATCTTGTACTCACTCTAGCCAGACAAAGCCTGTTCATGTTCTCAAAATGCTAGTCTCAAGTACTAAACTCTGGAGTACTCAGGCACAAGAATCCGAAATAAGATAATTCACATCTCGAGCTGCAGTCCCAAGAGTAAACTATCTACAATCGAAATTCCTACCTGACGTACCTATCTATAGTCCTCAGATACCATGAGAAAGATTTAAGGCCTATAACATTTATGATCCATAACTTATGCTCGAACGAACACTTAGTCCTTCATACTTATTCGCCACTTCATCCAGGCTCACTCTGCGCAGAGACCACGCGAAGCAGCTATAGGTTTTACCCCTCAATTGCTTAACTTTCAAATCAAATCAAATCCCACAGTCCGGCATCCTAAACTTTAGCCTAGGATACACTACAGAGATCTGAAGCCTAAGCTCTGATACCAACTGTGACGACCCCACTTCTCCCAAGGGCGAACCCAAGGGTATCGGCGGGCCGCCTGCCTAGCTCGCGCCAGGACTCAAAACTTAAAGCTAATAAAACTCTTCTAAGCCACAAGAACACGATTCATAATATATACAACCACCAAAAGTCTATTTACATCTTCAAAAGCATCAAGCCAAACAGCTCTAAAATACTATAACAATAACCAGCAAAAGGTAGACCCTAAGAAGGGTCCTTATACAAACCCACCAAAACAAAAACAAACATCCTAACTGTTCAACTATTACAAGCCAATCTAACTATACTAGTATACGAACCAAAAGTCCCCGCGTCGGCCCCTGCTAAGGAAAACAAATGGAACGGGGTAAGCTATATGCTTAGTAAGTAAACAGGGGCGAAAGCATAAATTCACGTAGCAACAGTTACACAGTAAGAGTAAAGCAAAAGCAGAAAAGTAACATCACATAATAAGGATACAGGTGGCTCCAAAGCCAATTCATATGCCATGCATGATCTCCTGCCGACACTCCGTCGACCACACTTAATGGTCCGTAGAACTTCACTTGTACACCCACCGACACCTTATCACCCTCACTGGCCAGTCACCTCACAAACTTGCCCGGGCGAACGAAATCACAAACTTGAGCTTGAGTCACAAGCTCGGGTCACAAACTTGGTCACCTTCTCGGTGAACCGGATTCACAAAATTGGTTCATAACATGAACCTACAAACTTGGTGACCTCAGACTAAGTTGGACTGACTTCGACCAAGCCCTAACCGGCTCGAATAGTCCAAACAGGTCTTAGATCGGGCCCACGATCTCACAAACTTTGCAAACTTCACAAACTTTACTCGAAAGTCGCCCCGAGCCACAAGCTCAAGGGTTTTGGTTCCAAAAGGGTCATATACATATGCCAAGTACAATTATACATTCAAATTAGGGTTTAGGTCGAGTGCGATAAAGTACACCCTCGCCTAAGTACCCTTTTCACATATCTCAAACACATAGCAAAGAAAACACATCAAACTGGCCTGAATACTTACTCAAAATACCAAAAGTAGTACGAAAGCAAAATCGCTTCGCGCGTTCGCTAGTAGTGGGCCCCACCGGCTCCGCCTAACTCACCGCTGTCTGAAATAGAAGATTTTATCACAAACGGCCACTAACATGCCCAAAACAAGCATAACGGCAAAACGACACGCGCGCACGTAAATATGACGGACGGAAACGGAAACGGCAGATTTGATACTCATTTCTAGTTTACCCATAAGTTGAGCTACGAATATCGGATTAAGGCGTATGAGATGCCAAATCGAAGCTTAAAGGATGAACAACAACTGTTATGAAGACATCCAGAACTGAAACTGGAGGCTTCAGTCCCAAATGACCAAACACGATCACTTACGAAATCTGGCCAATGCACAAATGGTCAGTTTTGAGTGCAAACTGTTTTCTATGCTACACATGGGCAGAAGAGCTGAAAGTTGGCAGTTAGATAGTTCATTCCAAATGGAACAACTTTCATGAAGGTTGGTAATCCAAATTCGGAACGGAAGTTGGTCGTCAGGACCAAAACAGATCTGACCAGAAAATGGTCATTTTCACGGGCAGGCCCTATTTGCTCGGCTATATCTCAGGTTTTATAAATCCGATTCATGAAATTCCAAGGGCGTTAGAAAGCTCTGATATAAGGCTATAAGTTTGGTGTTTTGGTCGCAAGCCCAAACAGCTTTTAACCCAGTCAAATGTGAAGCCAAAGTTCCAGTCATAAACTGTCCAAAAACGTAACAGAATTTGACGGTCAAAACAGGTCTGAGTATTTCGTTTATAGCTCAGGATATACTAATCCGTTTAACCTGAAAATTTACAGGGATATCCGGGACTTAAGGGGCTACAATGTTGAAGAAGGAAACTTTGTCCAATTTTGAATGTAACAAGGTCAAAAATGCAAGACACTATACCAGAATTGCAAAACAGGATCACAAACCGTATTTGACTTTAATATGCGGTAATGGCACCAAATTCACTACGGTTATCGGATGGGGGTGTAAGACCCACCGTTTCGAAGCTAAGAAACAGGGTTACAATATTGGAGAAGGCCACTCAATCCAGTTCCTAGCACAACTAGGTCAAATGTGCCAAATACTAAACCAGATTCACCAAAACAGGTTTGTAAAACGCAGAAAACTGTAATCGATATAACTCAGTCCATACAAGTCCAAATGCCGAAATTCCAAAGGCATATGTTAGCTAAGACATCCAGTTACATTTCATCAGAAGACACCAACTTCAAAATCCAAACCAATTCCAGTCAAAACAGCCAAATACCAACGCAGTTTTCGCATTCTGATCAAAGCAGAACAGCTACAGTAATTTCGTCATAACTCACTCTACACTCATCCAAATGCCCTGAAATTTTGCAGGCACTTCAACCTCATCAATACCTACAACTTTCATGTTTTGAGCAAAGTCCAATTCGGCCTCTAGCTATGACCTAAAATTTCGGACAGAATGTTCAACCAAGAACCCTAATTTTCCAGAAATTCTTCCAAATTCAAAATTGATTGCATTTATCAACAATTCACACCTACAAGAGTCATTTTAAACCATTACCATTCATCATACAAGACCACAACATCCCATTCATATTAAACCAGCAAATTCATCATAAAATGGAAAACTTCACCAAAACTCTTCAAATCAAGAAATAAATCATATATTCTAACACTTATGCCACCATTACGCACAAAATAACCATCCTGTCGCGCCCCACTTTTTGATTGAATTGTTATGTGTGTGAAGTGTGGTGTGAACGTGTGCAACATGAAAAGTAAAAGGCCATGGGACTTTGGAAAGCGACGGTTTGGCCAAATGAAATTTAAAAAGGGTTTTTTAAATATGAAAACGGAGTCGCCACTTGGTATAGATTCGGGGTGTACCAAGTCACCCAAAAAAAATGTTTTTTTTAAAGACAAAGTAGTAAAACCCTTTTTAAAACGACTCCTAGTCCACGTAAGCCAAAGAAAAAGGTTCGGGGGTCACGTTTGACAAAGGGGAAGGCAAGGATAAAAATCCAAGGCACCCCTTCGACCTAGCCAAGGCTAGTTGCGTGACTTAAACCAATTTTTCCTAATTTTTCTACCCATGGTATGTATCGCATATTGGATATGTCTACATGAATGCAAAAACCTAGACCTAGGGGAATTGGGGGAAATTTCTCTTCAAAGGTTGAGTGGTGCCAATCACATTAATTGTGAAGCCCAATAATGATCCTCTTGGAGAGGTCACACCTAAACCTAAATGACGTGAAAAATGAGTGGAATGCATGCCATGTGAAAGTGTGAGTTTGTATGAAATGAGAAAAATGATAAAAGTAATAAGATAAGAGTGAAGGCGTGCAAATGTAGATGAAAGTACTCGTGTGCGAGTGAAGATAAAAAGGGTTCGTGTGCAAGTGGAGACAAAAAAGTGTTCGTGTGCAAGTGAGGGTGATAAAAGGTGCATGTGTGCAAATGAGACAAAAGTGAAAGTGTAATGATAGAGTGGATTGAGAATGCATGAGCCTAGGGAATTCATGCATATTGGGACGGGGAGACCTAAATCGTGACTTGATTTTCCCTTTGATTAGAAGGCAAAACTAGCGTGCTAAGGCTATCGAGTAGCCACACTCGCTCGTTTCCCTTATCGGAAGGGGACCCTCAAGCAAATGGACCCTACAACTATCATGATATGCAAAAATCCTAAAATGAAGGGAAAGGGGGTTCAAGGAGCATGCCAAGTGATAAAACTAAGAAAAATGCATGATATGTGGTGAACAAGCAAAATGACATGCTAAATGAGGGGAAATCCCTAAGGGTCTAGCGTTGGACTAGCCCATTCTATGAATTCCGACTAGCGTTGGACTAGCGGAAACGTACATTCATCCATTCCATTCATTCATGGCTATGAAAGCAGGTAGACATGCCAAAATACTCGTAAACACATAGCACATAGCATTTAGCATGCTTGACTAGATGCAAGAGCCTAATAAAGCAATTAACACATAGCAACTAAGCATGCAAGCCACATAAGCTAATTAAAACCCTAACTATTACATTTGCTAGCTAGGCACATGACTTCGACAGGTCTCCATTGAATGCTCCTCCAAGCCCTATCTATTACATTAGGGAAACCCTACTACAATCTAAAAGGGGGAAAAGAATAAAATAATTAAATCCCTAACTATTACAAGCCAAGAGGTGTACACATACCCCATAATGAATAACTTAAATAAAAAGCAAAAGTAAATGAAGAAAATGAAAGGAATTAAAGAAAGGCAAAGAAAGCAAAGTAGACATGCATATTCACATAACACGTAGAAGCACGTAGGAAAAATAAACTCAAGAATATAGAAGTTACCTCCCTTGCAATGGAAATCGAGTAAATGAGATATTAGCTTCAAAACAATAAAAAGGTCAAGGTACCAATTTATTTGACAAATAATCACAAAGGATAAAACATAAACATGAATTTGAATCAATTAAATCATGTCAACAAACCACATTTAAGAAGTCAAAAGAAGAAAGGACTTGATTGCAAAAATTAATAAAGTCTTGGGGTCAAAATTAAAGAAAAATAAAGTTCAGGGACTCATTTGCAATTAAAGTAAGGACCGAATTGAAAGAAATTGAAGACATCCAGGGCCACAGTACAGTTAAGGAAAAGTCCGAGGACTGATTTGCAAATTCATTCTCTGATTTCTTAATGGATCAAGCTACTGGGCTATTCTGTTCATTTCTTGGGCCAAAAACCCTTACCAGCCCACGGAAGTCCAAAACAAATGGAAATGGGCCATCTTATTTATTTATTTGGGCCAAAACCTCCCTAGCCCAACAGAAATCCAAGCAAAACAAATGGGCTAGTCTAATATTCTGATCCCAAGAACGATCCAATTAAATTAATCACAAACCCAATTCTAAAACCCAACCAAAGGTGTTGGGCTCTATCTTCCTAAACCCAAGTCAGAAACCCAACAAAATAAACCAAATCCACTTCCTTGAGCCCAAACAAAATAACCCCTTAATCCAAAACACTTATTTCACTAAACTCAACAAGATAAACAAATCCACAAAATTATTAACCCACAATTATAATCTAACATTAAGAATTAATGTATCCAAAGGACTATTTAAACATTAAAAGATGATTACAATCTAAAAGAGTGAAATGAATTCAACTTTTCGATTCTTTGGGCTATGTCAGAATAAGAGGGAAACTTGAGAGGTTCAATCACAACAAAATAAGGACCCAATGGAAACAATTAAAGAAGTTAAAGGGGCCAATTTGATGGATTTGTCAATTGTTTGGGCCATAGTGGATCAAGGGGAAACCTGGGGGTTAAACTGTAATTTTATGAAGAATTTCATGCAACCTTCGAATGCAATCCGCGGTTCCTGGGTTTCTGAATGCCAAATCTTTTGTTCAAACGCAACTCATGACTGAACCATCTGAACTTGAACCAAAGTGAAAAAACGAGCACCAAAATTCTTTTCATTCTTTTAACCTTGTTTAAATAAGAAAATTCAGAAAAACAGATCATGTAAATTCTGGCAAATTGCTGCAACAAGCACGGAAGCTTCCTCCTACTTTTGACCAGGTTTTAGCTTTATAAAACTCAATGGTAATTTGCTCATAGGGAGAGGGAAGTGAGGGCGAGAATCCAAACTATCGGGAGACTATAGAAGACAGCAAATGAGCAACATAAAAACAAACGAATTTCCGCCCCATGCATTTGGAGGAATGAAAATCAACATGATAAAATGTTCATCGACCCAACTAACAAACACCCACTGGCTAGAGTCTCCTCCGTATGTATACATATAAACGCTGAAAATCTCTTCACTTTGGTTCAAGATTTTGGTTTAGGCATTTTAGCAAACAACAAATAGGCATTAAAATCCTATCAGATTTTTGCTCAAATTGAGGCATAACTAACCCAGAAATTTGTCAGAAAACAAAACAGAATATCCCAACCAATCCATAAAGCATGCTCGGTCAAAATTGTGGACAATCCACAAAGGAATTCAAGAAATGAACTTGAACAGGGAAATGAATTTCAAAGAAAAAGGATCTCTTACCGCATATATTTTCTTGGCGAAAATTTGCCGATGGCGGTGGACTCCGACGAGGTGGGGTGGCGGCTCCTCGCCACTTAGCCCAGTTCTCAGTTCTTTCCCTTTTTGCTCCGTCCGCCGCCCTTTTGCTTTCGCCCAGAAATTCCGCCGCCACTCTCTGGTTCTGTGTTTTCTTGCCGCGGCCCCCCCCTTTGTTTCCTTCTTTTTTGTTCTTTTTTCATTCTTCAATCCGTCCGCTGCTCCCTATTGCCTTGCCCTCTTTCTCCAGGCTAAGCCCTCTGTGTTTTTCGTTTTTAGCCGTAGCTTTCTGCTTTCTTTTCCATTGCTCTGTTTTTCCTTAGTTTCAGCCGTAGCTTCCCCCCCTCTGTTCTTTTCTTTTTCTGCCTTTTCCCCTGAAGCCTGTTTCTCTCCTTTTTTTTGCCTGCCGAGAGCCCCCTTTCCCCTTTCACTCTGTTTTTTCCTTGTTTTTTTCTGTTTTTCTTGCCTCCATGCCCGATAGCTCCTCTCCCCTGTTTTTCTTTTCCTTTTTGTTTCAAAAATTCCCTAAGCTCAACAAGTGTCCAAGACACCTACCCCTCTATACAATTGTCCTATAATTCCTTAGACACTTGTCTAATGATTATTTTATACACTTGTCCAACATGCACACTTCCACCTATCCACACATTTTCTTCCTTTTTCATTTTCATTTTTCTTCAAAAATCAATTAAAAATAAATTAACAATTTTCAAACCAAATTTTAAGAGAATTAAAGCTACTTTTAACATCTTACAAAAATGAAAATGAAGAATCTAACTCAATTAAATAAATAAAAAATAAATGATAGAAATTAAATTAAAAATACAAATTTGGTGTCTACAGTTTGCCCCTCTTTGTCTGAGTTTTGGAAAAACTTGAGACAAAGAAATAGACACCAAATACTTACCTGTGTTATTCGGCAGTGAGCGTCTCGAACGATGGACGCTTTAGAAATGGGGACTGACCCCTTTGACAAAATTTAACATGGGATTGACCCAAACAGAAAATTTAAAATCGGGACTGACCCGAACAGAAATTTAAAATTGGGATAGATCCACGGGATAGACTCGAACAGAATATTTAAAATTGGGATAGACCCACGGGATAGACCCGAACAGAAATTTAAAATTGGGATAGACCCGAACAGAACGGGATGTTGTGAAGTTGGCGGCACGAAATCCAGGCCCAACAGAATTTTTGGAATGTTGGCGGCACGAAATCCAGGCCCAACTTGATGTTTGAAATGTCGGCGGCACAAAAACCAGGCCCAACTCGATATTTGGAATGTTGGCGGCACAAAATCCAGGCCCAACTTGATGTTTGGAATGTTGGCGGCACGAAATCCAGGCCCAACTTGATGTTTGGAATGTTGGCGGCACGAAATCCAGGCCCAACTCGATTTTTGTGATGTTGGTGGCACTAAATCCAAGCCCAACGTGGTGATGTGAAGTTGGTGGCACGAAAACCAAGCCCAACGTGACACTGTTTTGACATTTGAACTGTTGGCGGCACCTAGTCCAGGCCCAACGTGACATTTGAACTGTTGGCGGCACGAAACTCAGGCCCAACGTGACATTTGAACTGTTGGCGGCACGAAACTCAGGCCCAACTTGACATTTGAACTGTTGGCGGCACGAAACTCAGGCCCAACGTGATTTTTAGAATGGTCAGTGGGATAAGACCCAATCCTGCCATCCAATTGGTGAAGAAATTGAATTTGATTCGTCAAAATACAAAAGATTAAATTTGATTTTCCAAGAAACAAAATTTTGAACTTGATTTTTTGATTTTTGAATTTTTCTGATTTTTCGAGAGAATCTTTTTCACAAATAATTTGCCCCAGTGTAGGGCCCTTCTCCCTTCTTTCTCCTCTTTCTTCGGCATCGGCCTTCCACATCGCCAGATGCTTTTCGTCGACTTCAACTGTGAATACCTGCACAGGGCTTACGTGCACTCAAATGAGCGTGACTGATTTGAAAAAAATGCATTATTTTGATTCTTGGACGAAATCCTCAATTGGACTTACAAAAATATTTGCCCCTGTGTGGGCTTATTTTGCAAAATTTTGCAAATAAAAATTTTGCCCCAGTTTGGGCCCATTTGATTGCAAAAATTGGTTTAGATGATTTCCCATTTATTTGAACAAAGAAAAACCGCACTTTTGCCCATTTAGAAAAGAATGCACATATACAACAATGTGAAGAAACTTTAAGCGTCAAGTTTGAACTCATGCAGAAATTTCATGATGAATTCCTCGAAATAACACCAAATTTAAGAAGATTTCTTCCTTACTTTTAGCATTGGTGCTTAGGGTAACGGGTCACCACTTCTGGTTGACTCATCTTTTCAGGACCAATCAAGTGACTTTTTTTTTTTTTTTTTTTTTTTTGAAATGGCTAAGGAAATGGGAGATAAGAATCTGTCTCATTTTTGTGCCCCAGTTGTATGTAATCCATTCAATGTCACATCTTAGTGAAAGCAAAGAGTTTGTTACCCTTATTTTCAAGAAAACTTAGTCAACATACAAGCTTTCTAGGCTTGTAACGTATGGACAGAAGTGATAGCTAAACATGTGGAAACGGGTTATGCCCCTATGATCACAAATGATTTGATGAATTTCTTATGAGCATGATCCTCACTTTGGATTGTCATGAAAGAATAAGTCAACGATGGACTTTATCAGCTTGTAATTTGGCTTGAAAACGATAGCTAAAAAAAGAAATAATTTTCAAGGACATTGCACCGAAGATCGCGTTTTTCTCAAAATTACCCTCAATTTGGACTCCAAGATCTTGGACTTTGTTTGACTTTTTGTCATCACTCAACAGGGTCTTTCGGCATCAAATCTCTTTTTTTTCCCTTTTCAAAAATAACCTCGCGGGGTTTCACATGAAGAGCAGTGTCAACCTCACACCAAATCAATTCAGAAATACAGCTAAAATTTTCGACATCAGAAATTTTCTTAACAGGGCCATTGCTAAGAACAGAAGTCAGGGCTTTCGGCTTTTGTAATGGGGTCAGGTGGGGTGCTTAGAAAAGTTAAGGCTTGAAAACGGATTTCAAAAGCGGTTTGAAAAATCTGAGATCGCATTGTTGCGTCAACCCTATTTTAGGGTAAAATCAGAATTTGCCTCAGTTTTTGCTCAATTGAGGCTTTTTCTCTTTCATTTCTTTCTTTTTTGATTTTTCGGCCTTCGGCCATTCTTTTGAACTTTCACAAAATTTGCCCCAGTTTATTTTTGAACTGAGGTTCTCTTTTCTCTTTTGTCTTTGATTTTGTGGCTTTTCACTTTTCACTTCTTGAAATATTCCTTTTTCAACTCAGCTTGCCCCAGTGTGGGGTTTGCGATTCTCAGGGGTTGCCAAACGAAGTATTTTATTCTGAAGGCTCAAAAGGGATAACTAGGGATAGAATGCTTGATTGGAAAAGAAGACGGCCTGACTTGTATTCCGTTCCTTACAATAACTCTGAAAGGAAACTTTCGTTAATGCGAAATTTTTTGCATGTATCTGAATTAATTGACTGAGGAAAACCCTTGCTCATCCATATTTGTGAAACATAGACGATTCACATGGACAAAACCCTTCCTTTTCTTTTTTCAAACTTGGAACCCAAGTGGAATCAAATTTCCCCAATTTGCAGTTCCCTCCTTATTCTAGCATTTTTGCTTTTTCCCTTTTCCCTTTTTTCTTTTTTTGTTTTTTTTTTGAAAATTCTCCAATCTCCCTCCCCAATGTGGGGTACGACCATGAGTGCATTAGAAAAGAACCACCAATTTTAGCTCAAAATGGGGATGCAAGGGGTGATCAGTGTTTAGGTTGTAGAAACGACGGCCAAAGCATCATTCTTACACCTCATGACAACCAAAGTAACGAAACGGTTATTGAAAATCCATTCCCCTATTTGAAAATTTTCCAATATAGGGTAGTGATCATTAGGGCTCTTATCTGAAACGAAATTATTCTTTTCATAGGCTCAAATGGGAGAGCAAGTGATAAAAATCTGTATAGATAGTGAAACAAATGCTCAAAGTATCACTCCAAATTTTCCAAACGAATAAGGATGATGCACATTTTTGCTTTCACTTAGATGTGATTGAATCGATTAAACACAATGGATATTTTCAAGCAAAGATGGCCCCAATTTGCGATTTATCAATCAATGTGACTGATTTTATTTTGGGGTTCAGTGAAGGAAAAAAGATATCTCATTGGGCCTTCTGAATGACCTCTTTTAATTCTGAACACTCTTATTGTGAATTTTCAGGTCGGAGGTTGAAAAAAAAAAAATCCCAATTTAGTCTTATTTCTTAAAATTCATCATGCAATCTCCAATGAATAAGAATAAAGAATGAAATGTACATAAATATACACAAAACAATGATTGTCCAAAAAGTTTATTGCTGAAAAAGTTTGAAACAAATTTTCTCATTCAATTACGATACAAGTGAGAAGAGAGAAACTTGTAAAGAGCTCCACATATACACTTTTTGTCTCCTTTTCAAATATACAAAATTTCCCTTTGGAAAACAATTACAACATCTCTCAGAGGGTTTTCATCGTAGGATTCGCCCAAGAATCAAATAACACTTGTAATCTTCAAACTTTATTAGATTAAAATTATCATCAGATATAGAAGAACATTTTCGTCTTATTGAAATATTTTTATGAATGCAGGGGAGGGGGGAAACAAAAGAAAAATACCCCGAGTTAGTAGGCAAAACTGCAAAATCGGTATGCATGTCCTATGGGAGAACCCTTTTATGCCAAGGGTAGGCCTAGCATGAAAATGCAATCCTCCAGAGCAGGCACTATACAATACCTGATGGATCCAATCAGCTCATGGAGTGAAAAATAATTTTGAAAGAATTTGGTCAATTGGGGTGACGAGAGATTTGTCAAAATGAGGACAACGTCCGAATAGATTGATCACCTTTGATTTGCAAAACGCATGGGTTTGACCTTGACGAACTCCTATCGAAGAGATTGGAATTCGTTGATAAAATTTCTCAGTGAATTACGGGTCAAAAACCCTAATTGATCAAGTGATTGGATGCAATGGACGGTTTTCTTCAAAATTGACTAGATTTCCCAATTTGGAATTCGACATTGAAATCCTAATTGGTCAAATGAAATTGACAATTTATTGAAAATCGACCGGATTACCCTAAAAGGGAAATAGGTCAAAAAACGGCTCGGTTGCCCTAAAAATGGGTAAATTGGCCAAATGAATGAAATTGAATTTGATTTATTCAAAAATCGGCCGAATGACCCTAAAAAGGGTAAATTGGTCAAAAGACCCTAAAAGGGTAAATTGGTCAAATGAATTGAATGAAATGAATTTATTCAAAAATGATTAGATTGAACTAAAATTGAATGAATTGGAAAAAAGTGGATTGGATAAGATGGATGATTTGTTCAAAAATCGATTGAATTATTCGCCCACTGGGTGGTTTCAAGAAATCATTACAATGCCTTGGTCTATGAGCCTCTAAAATCAAAATTTGGCCTCTATATTTATCGTCTCAACAATGAGGAATCATTTGTGAATTTTCTTCGAATTAATGTCCTTTTACGCAAGGGAATTTTACCAATTTTGAGAAAATGGCCAAAAAGTGATTATTAGATGCTCATATTCCAAAAATTGCTTCATGAAAATGATCGGATCTTTACCTTACCTTGTGCACTACCCCTTCGGATGATACGAGAAAGGTAAACGTGCAAGTCTCATTTGGATTAAGTATCCGAGACACAAGGTGGCTTATTTCTAGCACGGGATCGCCTAAATGGCATTCCCTTTTCTAGGGTTTATGCATGATGCCAGTTTATTAAAGCGATGTAAATATGTGACAAATATGGCCTAAAGGATACAAATAATGCATCGGGGGGAAAAGGTCTAAACATGAAATGTATTCACTGAAAAGTAAGTGCAAAGACTGAAATTTAGACATGTGAGCTATCTAGTGGGTGAGTCACTAAAAGAGTGCCCAAGAGGCCTCTTATTGCTAAGGCACATGAATGCAAGCCAAGAAAACAAAAGAAATGGTTAGTGCAGTTGATAGTACACATAACACATTGGGAGCATTTAAGAAGAAGAAATACAATAAAGCAAGTAAAAGGGGTGGAACCCCTTCCCTCGTGCCTAATGTGCTTAAAATAGGGTGAGGCCGACTCTACCCTAGGTCATTCTACTATGGATGCATGAGGCTGGGGTTCACTAATGCCTAAACTCGATAAAGCTTCGGCTCCCAAGCCTTCAGACCTAAAGGCGAAGGGTCATCACTCCCAGGGCCTTCGGTCGGTGGCTCGAGTGATCCCTTAGGTAGCGCTATGGGCGCAGAGCACACCAGCCGCCTACCCAAGGCAATCGGTTCTAGTCCTACAAGGCGGTGTGGGATGGCGCCCACGAAAAATAAAATAAAATGGGATAAAAGCAAGTAAACGTGCACGTATGAAGTGTTCCCCTATTTTGAGGGAAGGGGTTGAGAACCACGCAAGGCTCTAGAGGTGACACACCCCTCCCAAATGCAATGCAAGCGCGAGATAATCAAGTAAACAACATCCAATCAACCAATCACACATACGTGAGTGAGGGAATAGTTAGATATGCGCGCGAGGCAAAAGGCCCTAAAATAGAAAATGCAACCCTAATATCCAAATGCAATGCATAAAAAGGGTAGAAAAAGGAAACGAATGGCTAAGTCAAATGCTTGGACCCACTTAGGAAGTCCCCAGTGGAGTCGCCAACTGTCGCGCCCCACTTTTTGATTGAATTGTTATGTGTGAAGTGTGGTGTGAACGTGTGCAACATGAAAAGTAAAAGGCCATGGGACTTTGGAAAGCGACGGTTTGGCCAAATGAAATTTAAAAAGGGTTTTTTAAATATGAAAACGGAGTCGCCACTTGGTATAGATTCGGGGTGTACCAAGTCACCCAAAAAAAATGTTTTTTTTAAAGACAAAGTAGTAAAACCCTTTTTAAAACGACTCCTAGTCCACGTAAGCCAAAGAAAAAGGTTCGGGGGTCACGTTTGACAAAGGGGAAGGCAAGGATAAAAATCCAAGGCACCCCTTCGACCTAGCCAAGGCTAGTTGCGTGACTTAAACCAATTTTTCCTAATTTTTCTACCCATGGTATGTATCGCATATTGGATATGTCTACATGAATGCAAAAACCTAGACCTAGGGGAATTGGGGGAAATTTCTCTTCAAAGGTTGAGTGGTGCCAATCACATTAATTGTGAAGCCCAATAATGATCCTCTTGGAGAGGTCACACCTAAACCTAAATGACGTGAAAAATGAGTGGAATGCATGCCATGTGAAAGTGTGAGTTTGTATGAAATGAGAAAAATGATAAAAGTAATAAGATAAGAGTGAAGGCGTGCAAATGTAGATGAAAGTACTCGTGTGCGAGTGAAGATAAAAAGGGTTCGTGTGCAAGTGGAGACAAAAAAGTGTTCGTGTGCAAGTGAGGGTGATAAAAGGTGCATGTGTGCAAATGAGACAAAAGTGAAAGTGTAATGATAGAGTGGATTGAGAATGCATGAGCCTAGGGAATTCATGCATATTGGGACGGGGAGACCTAAATCGTGACTTGATTTTCCCTTTGATTAGAAGGCAAAACTAGCGTGCTAAGGCTATCGAGTAGCCACACTCGCTCGTTTCCCTTATCGGAAGGGGACCCTCAAGCAAATGGACCCTACAACTATCATGATATGCAAAAATCCTAAAATGAAGGGAAAGGGGGTTCAAGGAGCATGCCAAGTGATAAAACTAAGAAAAATGCATGATATGTGGTGAACAAGCAAAATGACATGCTAAATGAGGGGAAATCCCTAAGGGTCTAGCGTTGGACTAGCCCATTCTATGAATTCCGACTAGCGTTGGACTAGCGGAAACGTACATTCATCCATTCCATTCATTCATGGCTATGAAAGCAGGTAGACATGCCAAAATACTCGTAAACACATAGCACATAGCATTTAGCATGCTCGACTAGATGCAAGAGCCTAATAAAGCAATTAACACATAGCAACTAAGCATGCAAGCCACATAAGCTAATTAAAACCCTAACTATTACATTTGCTAGCTAGGCACATGACTTCGACAGGTCTCCATTGAATGCTCCTCCAAGCCCTATCTATTACATTAGGGAAACCCTACTACAATCTAAAAGGGGGAAAAGAATAAAATAATTAAATCCCTAACTATTACAAGCCAAGAGGTGTACACATACCCCATAATGAATAACTTAAATAAAAAGCAAAAGTAAATGAAGAACATGAAAGGAATTAAAGAAAGGCAAAGAAAGCAAAGTAGACATGCATATTCACATAACACGTAGAAGCACGTAGGAAAAATAAACTCAAGAATATAGAAGTTACCTCCCTTGCAATGGAAATCGAGTAAATGAGATATTAGCTTCAAAACAATAAAAAGGTCAAGGTACCAATTTATTTGACAAATAATCACAAAGGATAAAACATAAACATGAATTTGAATCAATTAAATCATGTCAACAAACCACATTTAAGAAGTCAAAAGAAGAAAGGACTTGATTGCAAAAATTAATAAAGTCTTGGGGTCAAAATTAAAGAAAAATAAAGTTCAGGGACTCATTTGCAATTAAAGTAAGGACCGAATTGAAAGAAATTGAAGACATCCAGGGCCACAGTACAGTTAAGGAAAAGTCCGAGGACTGATTTGCAAATTCATTCTCTGATTTCTTAATGGATCAAGCTACTGGGCTATTCTGTTCATTTCTTGGGCCAAAAACCCTTACCAGCCCACGGAAGTCCAAAACAAATGGAAATGGGCCATCTTATTTATTTATTTGGGCCAAAACCTCCCTAGCCCAACAGAAATCCAAGCAAAACAAATGGGCTAGTCTAATATTCTGATCCCAAGAACGATCCAATTAAATTAATCACAAACCCAATTCTAAAACCCAACCAAAGGTGTTGGGCTCTATCTTCCTAAACCCAAGTCAGAAACCCAACAAAATAAACCAAATCCACTTCCTTGAGCCCAAACAAAATAACCCCTTAATCCAAAACACTTATTTCACTAAACTCAACAAGATAAACAAATCCACAAAATTATTAACCCACAATTATAATCTAACATTAAGAATTAATGTATCCAAAGGACTATTTAAACATTAAAAGATGATTACAATCTAAAAGAGTGAAATGAATTCAACTTTTCGATTCTTTGGGCTATGTCAGAATAAGAGGGAAACTTGAGAGGTTCAATCACAACAAAATAAGGACCCAATGGAAACAATTAAAGAAGTTAAAGGGGCCAATTTGATGGATTTGTCAATTGTTTGGGCCATAGTGGATCAAGGGGAAACCTGGGGGTTAAACTGTAATTTTATGAAGAATTTCATGCAACCTTCGAATGCAATCCGCGGTTCCTGGGTTTCTGAATGCCAAATCTTTTGTTCAAACGCAACTCATGACTGAACCATCTGAACTTGAACCAAAGTGAAAAAACGAGCACCAAAATTCTTTTCATTCTTTTAACCTTGTTTAAATAAGAAAATTCAGAAAAACAGATCATGTAAATTCTGGCAAATTGCTGCAACAAGCACGGAAGCTTCCTCCTACTTTTGACCAGGTTTTAGCTTTATAAAACTCAATGGTAATTTGCTCATAGGGAGAGGGAAGTGAGGGCGAGAATCCAAACTATCGGGAGACTATAGAAGACAGCAAATGAGCAACATAAAAACAAACGAATTTCCGCCCCATGCATTTGGAGGAATGAAAATCAACATGATAAAATGTTCATCGACCCAACTAACAAACACCCACTGGCTAGAGTCTCCTCCGTATGTATACATATAAACGCTGAAAATCTCTTCACTTTGGTTCAAGATTTTGGTTTAGGCATTTTAGCAAACAACAAATAGGCATTAAAATCCTATCAGATTTTTGCTCAAATTGAGGCATAACTAACCCAGAAATTTGTCAGAAAACAAAACAGAATATCCCAACCAATCCATAAAGCATGCTCGGTCAAAATTGTGGACAATCCACAAAGGAATTCAAGAAATGAACTTGAACAGGGAAATGAATTTCAAAGAAAAAGGATCTCTTACCGCATATATTTTCTTGGCGAAAATTTGCCGATGGCGGTGGACTCCGACGAGGTGGGGTGGCGGCTCCTCGCCACTTAGCCCAGTTCTCAGTTCTTTCCCTTTTTGCTCCGTCCGCCGCCCTTTTGCTTTCGCCCAGAAATTCCGCCGCCACTCTCTGGTTCTGTGTTTTCTTGCCGCGGCCCCCCCCTTTGTTTCCTTCTTTTTTGTTCTTTTTTCATTCTTCAATCCGTCCGCTGCTCCCTATTGCCTTGCCCTCTTTCTCCAGGCTAAGCCCTCTGTGTTTTTCGTTTTTAGCCGTAGCTTTCTGCTTTCTTTTCCATTGCTCTGTTTTTCCTTAGTTTCAGCCGTAGCTTCCCCCCCTCTGTTCTTTTCTTTTTCTGCCTTTTCCCCTGAAGCCTGTTTCTCTCCTTTTTTTTGCCTGCCGAGAGCCCCCTTTCCCCTTTCACCCTGTTTTTTCCTTGTTTTTTTCTGTTTTTCTTGCCTCCATGCCCGATAGCTCCTCTCCCCTGTTTTTCTTTTCCTTTTTGTTTCAAAAATTCCCTAAGCTCAACAAGTGTCCAAGACACCTACCCCTCTATACAATTGTCCTATAATTCCTTAGACACTTGTCTAATGATTATTTTATACACTTGTCCAACATGCACACTTCCACCTATCCACACATTTTCTTCCTTTTTCATTTTCATTTTTCTTCAAAAATCAATTAAAAATAAATTAACAATTTTCAAACCAAATTTTAAGAGAATTAAAGCTACTTTTAACATCTTACAAAAATGAAAATGAAGAATCTAACTCAATTAAATAAATAAAAAATAAATGATAGAAATTAAATTAAAAATACAAATTTGGTGTCTACAAATCCTTTGGTCAAAAAAAGTCAAGAAAGTAAATAGTAATTCTTAAAGTCCAACCAATAGGAAAGTGACACTTGTCACCTCCATTAATGCCTTCTTATCTTTCTTTTCTCTCTCACATCAATCACTTCACACACACTACTTATCTCTTAACACCCGATAAATTTTACACATAGGGTTTTCGAAATACTCCCAAACCAAACGTTACCGCCCAAATAATGAATATCTCAATGTAGAACGAACTGGGGCCTCACAATCTCCCCCACTTAGGACAATTTCGTCCTCGAAATTTCAATCAACGAACTAAAGGGTTGAAATACTCAAAACAATCAAAAGATCAAAATGTATACATATATATACAAGCCACGCCAACATATACACAATATAATACATCATATACACCAAGGGACATTTCAAGTTAGACAAAGTCAAGAGCTGCAGGTACTATATATTTAGGTATTCACATACCACAAGTAAATGACATGTAGTGCAATGACAAAATGAAAGAAACGCGACTTATCGTCCCACGCTCAGGGAAAATCACCCTCGTTCGGTTTCTTACTCCACTCCCCAAGGTGCCCGTTGATATCTTGTACTCACTCTAGCCAGACAAAGCCTGTTCATGTTCTCAAAATGCTAGTCTCAAGTACTAAACTCTGGAGTACTCAGGCACAAGAATCCGAAATAAGATAATTCACATCTCGAGCTGCAGTCCCAAGAGTAAACTATCTACAATCGAAATTCCTACCTGACGTACCTATCTATAGTCCTCAGATACCATGAGAAAGATTTAAGGCCTATAACATTTATGATCCATAACTTATGCTCGAACGAACACTTAGTCCTTCATACTTATTCGCCACTTCATCCAGGCTCACTCTGCGCAGAGACCACGCGAAGCAGCTATAGGTTTTACCCCTCAATTGCTTAACTTTCAAATCAAATCAAATCCCACAGTCCGGCATCCTAAACTTTAGCCTAGGATACACTACAGAGATCCGAAGCCTAAGCTCTGATACCAACTGTGACGACCCCACTTCTCCCAAGGGCGAACCCAAGGGTATCGGCGGGCCGCCTGCCTAGCTCGCGCCAGGACTCAAAACTTAAAGCTAATAAAACTCTTCTAAGCCACAAGAACACGATTCATAATATATACAACCACCAAAAGTCTATTTACATCTTCAAAAGCATCAAGCCAAACAGCTCTAAAATACTATAACAATAACCAGCAAAAGGTAGACCCTAAGAAGGGTCCTTATACAAACCCACCAAAACAAAAACAAACATCCTAACTGTTCAACTATTACAAGCCAATCTAACTATACTAGTATACGAACCAAAAGTCCCCGCGTCGGCCCCTGCTAAGGAAAACAAATGGAACGGGGTAAGCTATATGCTTAGTAAGTAAACAGGGGCGAAAGCATAAATTCACGTAGCAACAGTTACACAATAAGAGTAAAGCAAAAGCAGAAAAGTAACATCACATAATAAGGATACAGGTGGCTCCAAAGCCAATTCATATGCCATGCATGATCTCCTGCCGACACTCCGTCGACCACACTTAATGGTCCGTAGAACTTCACTTGTACACCCACCGACACCTTATCACCCTCACTGGCCAGTCACCTCACAAACTTGCCCGGGCGAACGAAATCACAAACTTGAGCTTGAGTCACAAGCTCGGGTCACAAACTTGGTCACCTTCTCGGTGAACTGGATTCACAAAATTGGTTCATAACATGAACCTACAAACTTGGTGACCTCAGACTAAGTTGGACTGACTTCGACCAAGCCCTAACCGGCTCGAATAGTCCAAACAGGTCTTAGATCGGGCCCATGAACTCACAAACTTTGCAAACTTCACAAACTTTACTCGAAAGTCGCCCCGAGCCACAAGCTCAAGGGTTTTGGTTCCAAAAGGGTCATATACATATGCCAAGTACAATTATACATTCAAATTAGGGTTTAGGTCGAGTGCGATAAAGTACACCCTCGCCTAAGTACCCTTTTCACATATCTCAAACACATAGCAAAGAAAAACATCAAACTGGCCTGAATACTTACTCAAAATACCAAAAGTAGTACGAAAGCAAAATCGCTTCGCGCGTTCGCTAGTAGTGGGCCCCACCGGCTCCGCCTAGCTCACCGCTGTCTGAAATAGAAGATTTTATCACAAACGGCCACTAACATGCCCAAAACAAGCAAAACGGCAAAACGACACGCGCGCACGTAAATATGACGGACGGAAACGGAAACGGCAGATTTGATACTCATTTCTAGTTTACCCATAAGTTGAGCTACGAATATCGGATTAAGGCGTATGAGATGCCAAATCGAAGCTTAAAGGATGAAAAACAACTGTTATGAAGACATCCAGAACTGAAACTGGAGGCTTCAGTCCCAAATGACCAAACACAATCACTTACGAAATCTGGCCAATGCACAAATGGTCAGTTTTGAGTGCAAACTGTTTTCTATGCTACACATGGGCAGAAGAGCTGAAAGTTGGCAGTTAGATAGTTCATTCCAAATGGAACAACTTTCATGAAGGTTGGTAATCCAAATTCGGAACGGAAGTTGGTCGTCAGGACCAAAACAGATCTGACCAGAAAATGGTCATTTTCACGGGCAGGCCCTATTTGCTCGGCTATATCTCAGGTTTTATAAATCCGATTCATGAAATTCCAAGGGCGTTAGAAAGCTCTGATATAAGGCTATAAGTTTGGTGTTTTGGTCGCAAGCCCAAACAGCTTGTAACCCAGTCAAATGTGAAGCCAAAGTTCCAGTCATAAACTGTCCAAAAACGTAACAGAATTTGACGGTCAAAACAGGTTTGAGTATTTCGTTTATAGCTCAGGATATACTAATCCGTTTAACCTGAAAATTTACAGGGATATCCGGGACTTAAGGGGCTACAATGTTGAAGAAGGAAACTTTGTCCAATTTTGAATGTAACAAGGTCAAAAATGCAAGACACTATACCAGAATTGCAAAACAGGATCACAAACCGTATTTGACTTTAATATGCGGTAATGGCACCAAATTCACTACGGTTATCGGATGGGGGTGTAAGACCCACCATTTCGAAGCTAAGAAACAGGGTTACAATATTGGAGAAGGCCACTCAATCCAGTTCCTAGCACAACTAGGTCAAATGTGCCAAATACTAAACCAGATTCACCAAAACAGGTTTGCAAAACGCAGAAAACTGTAATCGATATAACTCAGTCCATACAAGTCCAAATTCCGAAATTCCAAAGGCATATGTTAGCTAAGACATCCAGTTACATTTCATCAGAAGACACCAACTTTAAAATCCAAACCAATTCCAGTCAAAACAGCCAAATACCAACGCAGTTTTCGCATTCTGATCAAAGCAGAACAGCTACAGTAATTTCGTCATAACTCACTCTACACTCATCCAAATGCCCTGAAATTTTGTAGGCACTTCAACCTCATCAATACCTACAACTTTCATGTTTTGAGCAAAGTCCAATTCGGCCTCTAGCTATGACCTAAAATTTCGGACAGAATGTTCAACCAAGAACCCTAATTTTCCAGAAATTCTTCCAAATTCAAAATTGATTGCATTTATCAACAATTCACACCTACAAGAGTCATTTTAAACCATTACCATTCATCATACAAGACCACAACATCCCATTCATATTAAACCAGCAAATTCATCATAAAATGGAAAACTTCACCAAAACTCTTCAAATCAAGAAATAAATCATATATTCTAACACTTATGCCACCATTACGCACAAAATAACCATCATTAAGTATAAGGAAGTAGTAAAACATCACTTACCTAAGAACAAGAGATGTAGAGAGGTGTTGGACACTTAGCTCTTCAAACAAACTTCACTACAACCCTTACTAGCACTAGAAGATAGGATTTTATGGAGTGAAATCTAGTCTAAGCTTTTGTTTATAGAAGATTGAAGCTTATGGAAGCTTGAAAGTTGGTGGAATTTCCTTCTTCTTTGCAAGGAGAGAGCCGGCCACAAGGAAGAGAAAAATGGTGAATTTTGGGCTTTTTTTTTTTGATATTTAATCCTTTGGTCAAAAAAAGTCAAGAAAGTAAATAGTAATTCTTAAAGTCCAACCAATAGGAAAGTGACACTTGTCACCTCCATTAATGCCTTCTTATCTTTCTTTTCTCTCTCACATCAATCACTTCACACACACTACTTATCTCTTAACACCCGATAAATTTTACACAGTATCCGAAACTTAACCTTATTGGCCGAATTTTTCCGAACTTTTCGCACTAGTGGGTCCCATATCCGATATACGTTCTTAATTTCTCAAAAACTAACTAATACTAGAAAAATCATCTAAAAACTCTATTTACTCAATAAAAATTATCTGGGGAATTTTCTAATAAAGAAAATGTAGAAAAACGGGTTTTCAATCTTAACCGGAACTTAGGGTTTAAATCTTAATCCCTACTTAGGGTTTTCGAAATACTCCCAAACCAAACGTTACCGCCCAAATAATGAATATCTCAACGTAGAACGAACTGGGGCCTCACAAATCACCTCACAATCACTAAACTAAGGGTTTTTATGGAGAAAATCCAAGGTTAATCGGTTAGAATTGAAGATTGAACAAGATTGGAGGTAAGAAAGTGGAGAGTTTTCTTTTCTTTTTTCCTTAGAGAGGGCCGGCCATGAAGCTTACAAATAAGGATGATTTTTGGGTAATTTTTGATTAAATTGGTAAAGTAGTGAATAGTGTGGTCAAACTCCAAGGATTAGTCATCAAGTGACACTTGTCACTTCAATTAATACATGGTTATCCTTTTGTTCCTCTCACACCAACTCATCCAGTGACCTGTAGTTATCTCTTAACACCTGCTAAAATAAATCCGGTATCCAACACTTAACCTAACTGGCCGAATTTTACCGAACTTTCCGCACTAGCGGGTCCCACGTCCGGTATACGCTCTTAATTTCTCAAAAACTAACCGATACTAGAAAAATCATTTAAAAACTATATTTACTCATAAAAATTATCTAAAAAATTTTCCTAATAAAGAAAATGCAGAAAAGCATGCAATTAAATAGAATAAAACCTAGAAAATAAGAAAATTTACGGGGTCTCACACCCTCTACCCCTTAGAAGAATTTCGCCCTCGAAATTTCTCATCTTAACTCACGAAAAGTTCAGGGTATTTCTTTTGCATTTCTTCTTCCACCTCCCAGATAGCTTCCTCTACCCCATGGTTTCTCTACAATATCTTAACCAACGGAATCTGCTTGTTTCTCAGTTCTTTAACTTTCCGGTCAAGCAATTGTACAGGTTTCTCTTCGTAAGTGAGCGATTCATCTATTTCGATTTCCTTTGGCTGTAAGATATGGGATGGGTCGGGATAGTACTTCTTAAGCATCGAGATGTGGAAGACGTCGTGAATTCGAGAGAGACTGGACGGTAGTTCCAGGCGATACGCTACCTTACCAACCCTTTAGAGAATATTGTAAGATCCAACGAACCTCGGTTGGAGCTTCTTTCCTCTACCTGTTGTGATGCTCCGTAATGGTGTGACTTTAAGAAACACATGGTCCCCAATTTCGAACTCCAAATCTTTTCTTCGATTGTCCGCGTAGCTCTTTTGTCGGCTTTGAGCGGTTTGGAGTCATTGTCGTATTAACATGACTTTTTCTCGAGCTTCCTCCATCCATGGAATAGTTGCTGGGTCCAGTGCCTTTCTCTCGCCAACTTCGTCCCAATAAATTGGTGACCAGCACTTCCGTCCATATAGTGCCTCGTATGGAGCCATTTGAATCGATGAATGGTAGCTGTTATTGTACGCAAACTCTACTAAGGTCATGTGTTGACCCAGTTACCTCCAAAATCCAAAATGCAGGTCCGTAGCATGTCCTCGAGAGTTTGGATTGTTCACTCCGATTGTCCATCCGTCTGAGGGTGATAGGTCGTGCTCAAGTTGAGTTTAGTCCCCAGAGTTTCTTGGAATTTCTGCCAAAACCTAGATACGAAACGGGGATCCCTATCGAGACGATGCTCACAGGAACGCCGTGTAGCCTCACGATATCGTCCATGTATATCTGAGCCAACTTGTCCATGGAATACTTCATGTTTACCGGCAAGAAATGGGCCGACTTGGTTAATCGATCGACGATCACCCAAACGGCATCGTGTCCTCGTTGCGTTCGCGGCAAACCTGAAACGAAGTCCATTGTGATGTTTTTCCATTTCCATTCGGGTATCTCAAGAGGTTGTAGTAAGCCTGATGGTTTTTGATGCTCTGCCTTAACTTGTTGGCAAACGAGGCATTTCTGCACGTACAAAGTGATTTCCTTCTTCATATTGTCCCACCAATAGGCTCCTTTTAGGTCCTGATACATCTTGCTACTACCCGGATGGATCGTATAGTTGGACCGATGAGCCTCCTCTAAGATTTTCGTTTTTAACGCTTCATCTTTAGGCACCACCACTCGGTTTCGGTATTTTAGAATACCCTCAGGACTAAAATTGAAATCGGTCAATTCCCCCTTTTTCACCTTCTCTCCCCACTTTCGCACCATCGAATCCTCCTTTTGTGCTTCTTTAATTCGCTCCAATAGGGTGGATGCTATCTTAATATTACTAAAAACCACCTTATGACTCCCAAGACAGGGTTTCCACTCGCAAACGGATTCTAATAACTCCCACTCTTTGATCATTAACCTTGCTACTTGAACCTTGCGACTTAAGGCATCAGCCACCACGTTTGCCTTCCCCGGATGGTAGTGGATAGTGCAGTCGTAATCTTCTAGAAATTTCATCCACCGTCGCTTCCTCATATTCAATTCCTTTTGTGAAAAGAGGTACCTAAGGCTCTTGTAATCTGAGTAAACCTCGAAGGTCACCCCGTAAAGGTAGTGTCTCCACTTCTTCAGAGCGAAAACAACCACGGCTAACTCAAGATCGTGGGTCGGGTAATTCTGCTCGTGGAGTTTCAACTTACTAGAGGCAAAAGATATCATGTTCCGGTTCTGCATCAGCACACACCCCAGACCTTCCCGCAACGCGTCGGTATAGACGGCAAACCCGTCTACTCCGTTGGGCAAGATTAGAACTGGCGCCATAGTTAATCTTTTCTTTAACTCCTGAAAACTCATTTCGCAATTGGCATCCCACACAAACCGACCATCCTTCTTTGTCAAGTCGGTTAAAGGACCGGCTAGTTTGAAGAAATCTTTAATGAAACGCCGGTAGTACCAAGCCAGCCCTAGAAAACTATGAATCTCCATGGGGTTTTCTGGCCTCTTCCAATTGGTCACGGCCTCTACTTTCGCCGGGTCAACCGAGATGCCTTCTTGGGAAATTACGTGCCCTAAGAAAGAGATTTTCTCCAGCCAAAACTCACACTTACTGAACTTGGCGTATAACTGATGCTCTCTTAGGGTTTGCAGAACAATTTTTAGGTGCTGCTCATGCTCCTCACGAGACTTGGAATAAACCAGGATGTCATCAATAAAAACAACGACAAATCGGTCCAAGTAGGGCTTAAAAACCCTATGCATTAGATCCATGAAGGCGGCAGGAGCATTGGTTAGTCCAAAGGACATAACTGCAAACTCGTAATGCCCATATCTCGAGTTGAAAGCAGTTTTCAGAAGATCCTCTTTCCTAATCAACAACTAGTAATACCCTTGGCGGAGGTCTAGTTTCAAGAAGACCACTGCTCCTTGCAACTGGTCGAACAACTCATCAATATGGGGCAGTGAATACTTATTTTTAATCGTCACATTGTTTAGCCCTCGGTAGTCTATACACATCCGCAGACTCCCGTCCTTCTTCTTTACAAACAACACAGGGGCTCCCCAAGGAGACCCACTCTCTTGAATGAACCCCCGCTCCAAAAGGTCTTGTAATTGCAATTTCAGCTCCTTCAGCTCCGCAGGGGCCATTCGATACGGGGTTTTTGAGATAGGCGAGGTTCCCGGTATTAGGTCGATCTTGAATTCTATCTCTCTCTCCGGAGGTAGGGCTACTAACTCATCAGGGAATACATCTGAAAATTCCCGTACTATGTGCACATCCTCTACTTTCAATTTATCCGTGGGGGTGTTGATTAGAAAGGCTAAAAATCCTTGTGCCCCTTTACTTAGCAGTTTTCTAGCCTGAAGGCCTAAAATCAGGGCAGATGAAGCTAACCTTCCCCTTATATCTAACCTTAGGGTCGCCTCCCTAGGAATGCGAAATTCTACCACCTTCTTCTTACAATCCAGTTGCGCATTATACCTGGCTAACCAGTCCATGCCCAAAATCACATCATACCCCTTAATAGACAGTCTTATCAAATCCTCTAACAACTTTCTCTCTCCCACCCAAACCTCGCAGTCCTTATAAACTAGGCTAGTAACCAAACGATGATCCCCCGTAGGCGTACTAACTTCTAGGTCGTATGGTAAACTAGCAGGTTTTATATCAATGCCACACATGAAATTAGGGTTAACGAATGAATGGGTGGCACCGGGATCTACTAAGGCCTTTGCAAAGCGGTGGAATACAGGGATCGTACCTTCTACGACCTCGGAAGAGTCAGGGACCTGCTGTGGCTCTAGCGAGTACACTCGAGCTGGCACCTTAGGTTTCGTCCCATCTCCCTTAGCTGGTCCAGCGTTGGTCTTTCACGGTGGTTGACTTCCCTTTCCATCTTGCTTTAGGATTGGGCAAGTGGCCAATTGGTGGTCTGCACTCCCGCAGCGTAAACATTTCCCTTCCTTCCTCCAGCAATTATCTTCCATGTGGTTTGGCTTCCCACGATGCCTACAGGGACCGCGAGATGCTGAAACTGAGCCTCCCTGAAAATTTCCTCTTTGGTCTCGCCCAGCTTGGCCACCCCTAGACGGAGTCCCTCTGCCTACTCCCGTCTGCCGTCCACCTCCAGACCCCCGTCCGTACTTGGGAGGAGCACTCTTCTCCCCCTGTCCTGAACTGCTCCCAGGAAAGCCTCGCTTCTTTGCCTGGAAGTTCCTTACTTGGAGCCTAGCGCTTTCCACTCGTTGCGCTTTCTCGACGGCCTCGCTAAAAGCGTTAATCTGGGCCACCGCGAGGTCCTTCTGAATTTCTACGTTTAGACCCTGGATAAAACGCCTTATTCGCCGCTGCTCGGTCATGATCAGCTCAGGAGCAAATTTGGATAGGCGGGTGAACTGACTCTCATACTCCGCTACAGACTGGGCCCCTTGGTGAAGTCGGATAAACTCATCTTCCTTCCGTTCCTGGACTAAAGAAGGGAAAAATTTCGCGTTGAACTCTCGCATGAAGTTCACCCAGGTCCGAGGCGTTTGCTCCCGTTCCCACTTCTGCCGTATGACGTTCCACCAGGAACGGGCCGCCCCTTATAGCTGAAAGAAGGCAAAAGTCACCTGCCTTTCTTCGGTGTAGTGCAAGGCAGCAAAAATATCCACCATCTTCTCGAGCCACCTTTCGGCTATATCTGGATCGGGCCCCCCAATGAACTTGGGTGGAGCAAACTTTTGGAATCTTTCGAGAGCTCTGTCCTCGCTCTCGACGTGGTTGCCAGGGTTTCCAGGGTTAGGGTTAGGGTTTTACCCCTATTGCTGCACCACTTGGGCCAGTAAATTAGTCATTTGCTGCATAGCAGCAGCTATTTGGACGTTAGGGTCAACCCTAGGTTCAGGGTTAGGTCCAGGCGAAGTTTTCCCGGCGCCCCTGTCCGACGTGGGTTGCCTACTCCCGCGCGCACGTCCCCGACTACTACGAGTGCCTTCCATCAGTCTAAGTCAATCTAGGCAAACGTAACTATACATTAAAGATAATGATAAGTAAGAAATCAAAAGCCTTCCACACTCTAACATGTATACAATACAAAATAACATCAAACAGTCACACATTAGCAGTCAGTCAAGTACAAACATAGACAATCCATAAGGGAATGGCCTCATCAAAAATAATATACACATAGCTAATCCAAACGTACAAAACGGCTAGCTAAGGCTCTTCCCCCTATCCGTCCTATATACAGAAAACAAAACCATCCAAAAGACCCTAGGAGTCACGACCTAGTCCGTCGTCGGGCTAGTGGACTCGGCAAACGGCGTGGATTCACCTCCAGCCTCACCCCCCGCACACGAAGCCTCGTCGCTCTCCTCCTCGAGCACATCGTCGCAAAGGTTCAAGATCGACTCGGCTCGAACCCTAACTTTCCTAACTCGCTTAGTCATACGCTCACGGGCCTCTCCAAGTTGGGCGCAAAGGTCGTCCACCCTATCTTGACCTTCGATCACGTCGTACTCTAGCTCCTTAATTCGCTCGGCTTGTTTCTAGTTAGCTGCCCTTAGTTGGTTCACCTCGGCCTCAAGCCTAGCGTTATCCTTCGCCAACTCCTTTCGTTCCTCTACCACGGCCAACACAACGGTGTTGGGGTAGGCGTAAGTGTGACGACACTCACAACGTCGGAGGCGGTTAGCCGGGCTCCAACAGATGACGGCCCCTCTTGGCCGAATCTGGTACTTAATCGTCATGAGCACTCCCCGGGGTCGCTCCCCAGTAGGGCTACCACTCGGCCCACTATGTCCGTCCATCCTACACCAAAAGAGTAAATAAGCATAAATACTCTTAAGGGACACAATCAAAGTAATCCTCAAGTCGAGCATTTGTAACACGCCCAGGCCAATTCAAACCTAGGCTCTGATACCACCTGTGACAGCCCCACCTTCCCCTAAGACGAACCAAAGAGGTTAGCGGACTGCCTGCCCAGCTCTCGCCAGGACTAACGGTGCAGTTAAACACGATAAAACGTTTCGGGAAATAAAAGCGCGCTCAAACAAGTCAAAATCGTAAAGTGGCCAAACGAAAATCAAAACCGTCGATGAATAGTGGGTGCCATGTCATATAACTCGAAAAAACATTTCCAAACCAAATAGGACACATAAACAGGGTTAAACAATGTTATACACATATGTTTGTAATTTACAAAACAAAAGGAAGATAATTAGATCAAAATACATTTAGGGTTTTTCCAACTATCGAGGAGGTTTACAAAATATATTAAAACTAACTCAACTCATGCTTCAAAACATCATAGTCCCCAAAAGTGGTTCCCTGTAAGGAAAACAAAAATTTAATGGAGTGAGCTTACGCCCAGTGAGATACTTTCACTCAAGCAAGGAAGTTCAATTATACATGGAGTCGATCAATCCCAAATCATTCAAGAAGAAAGCTAAATAAAGTCACATATCAATAACAATGGTAAAAGGATACGGACGGCTCTCAAGAGCCCCTTTCCTCGCTCGCCATACTTGATCGTATCTCATTGACCCTTCATCAATGTACAAAGTGTAACCAAACCTAGACTCCACTTTACTTCCATTCCTTCCACCCAACATACCCCTACCGGGCCCGAACTCCAAACAGTATAAAGTTGGTAATACTCGAGTATACCGGAATCGAGAGTCTCATACTACAAGATTCCATATAACAGTCGCCATGGCTCGTCAATTTTCACGACCAAACCCTCGCCGGCTCGATTCAATCGACTACCAATGGGGTTGAGCTCAGTAGTAACAGTAATGGCCATTGGATACTCGTCCAAACGACACCAAATCCAGTATTTCATGTACCATTCAAGTACCACAGTAAACAGTCATATATAAGACAAAAGGGTGAGAGTGATCAAGTACACCCTCACTTTAATCAGTTTCAACGGTGTAAATAAGCATTCAAGGCATCAAGTTCAAGTGTAACAGAGCCACATAGTAACAAGCAAGTGAGTAGTACACTCACCAAGCAAGCAAATGAAATTTCATAAACTTCCGCCCAAAGAGCGTCTTGAATCACCGTCACGCCCTAAAACATTCAAACAAGCACAATGAGACTCGAATACCAGTCATAAACCGAATCCACATACTACCAAAAATAAGGCTCCATTAGAACATATAAATACCAAAGTAAGCTAGGAAAAGTCCGAAAATGAAAGTTAAGCCCTAAAATCCAAAAATAGTTTTGACGCCGTTTAGCGTATTGGACACAACCAGCACTACGATTATCGGATGGATGTACAATATATACCGTTTCGTAGCTAAAAGAAAGGGTTACAATGTTGAAGAAGGCCACTCAGTCCAGTTTGTAGTGCAACTAGGTCAAAATTTCAATGTACCAAACCAGAACCGCATAAACAGGTTGGCGAACTGCATTCTGGTTAAATAACCATAACTCAGGCTACCGAAGTCCAATTCAAGTGATTCCAAGGCCATCCGAAAGCTAAGATACCAGGATATATTTCTTAAGAAGATATCAACAACCAAATCAGTAGTAATCCCGGTCAAACTAACCAATTACAGAAGCGGATTATCAGTTTCGGACAGAAACAGGGCAGCAGGGATATTTCAGTCTTTTCACAAGCTACATTGCTCCAATTGGGCTGAAATTTTTTAGAAAATTATAAAACATCATTCTATACAACTTTCATGTTTTAACCCAAGGCTAATTCGGCCTCTAACTAGGAGAAACAGTACCAGGCAGAATGGGGTTAATTGAAACCCTAATTCCGAAATTTCCTTTCAAAGCGGAAATTTTTCGCAAATAGCCACAATTTGCGCACCATAGCTTCGTTCTAGATCATTCCCAACCATCATCCATGTCCAATCAATATTAAACATATAAAAACAGAAAAATCATGAATAAATAGAAAAATTCACCAATCTCAACCAAAATCATGAAATAGCCCACAAAATCACCTCTTAGACTACCACAAGCCACTAATTAAATATCATTAGATAGAAAAGAGAGGTTCCTTAGCTACTCACCTTATCAACCAAAGAAAGGAGACAACTTAGCACCTTAGTCTTCCAAACCACTTCACTAATCACCTCACAATCACTAAACTAAGGGTTTTTATGGAGAAAATCCAAGGTTAATCGGTTAGAATTGAAGATTGAACAAGATTGGAGGTAAGAAAGTGGAGAGTTTTCTTTTCTTTTTTCCTTAGAGAGGGCCGGCCATGAAGCTTACAAATAAGGATGATTTTTGGGTAATTTTTGATTAAATTGGTAAAGTAGTGAATAGTGTGGTCAAAGTCCAAGGATTAGTCACCAAGTGACACTTGTCACTTCAATTAATACATGGTTATCCTTTTGTTCCTCTCACACCAACTCATCTAGTGACCTCTAGTTATCTCTTAACACCTGCTAAAATAAACCCGGTATCCAACACTTAACCTAACTGGCCGAATTTTACCGAACTTTCCACACTAGCGGGTCCCACGTCCGGTATACGCTCTTAATTTCTCAAAAACTAACCGATACTAGAAAAATCATTTAAAAACTATATTTACTCATAAAAATTATCTAGAAAATTTTCCTAATAAAGAAAATGCAAAAAAGCATGCAATTAAATAGAATAAAACCTAGAAAATAAGAAAATTTACGGGGTCTCACAATACTACAAGACCTTGGTTGATTGCCTAGGTGATTTGTAATTGTACATGTCTCAAGTGATCAAGAAGATCCCGAGGAACTCGTTTGATCTTGCCTCGCTCTTGTTTTACACTCTTGATTTCGATGAGTGTTCCTCGTAGGTGTTTGTGACTTGAATAGTTTTGCTACATGTTTACCGCATATTTCTCGTGTGTTTAAGTGTTAAGTGTTATCTATAATTGCTCCTATGAAATTTCAACCATTTTAAGGTGAGTGTGTACTTTATCTTACTCGACCTACTAAAATGATAAATTTCTACCGTTTACCGATTTACTTGTACATGTTGTAAGTTCTAAACTGAACTGGGCCCTGCCCTTGGTTACTAACCTACTCAAGTCAGAACTAGGCTCGATCGGGTAGGTTGGAACCCTGGGCCACCATTTCAGTATACTCGATTATTACCACTGGAGGGATAAGGCAATGACCAGACAAACTGGGGGAAATATTGGAGTTATAAGGGGCAGTTGACCGAAACAGTTCCACGTGAACACCGTATCCTTTTAATGTGTCTTTATTTCTGTAAAATGATAAATGTCTCATCTTAATGTACCAATGTGACACCTTGAATCGTATGTGCGTTATGCTTAATTTACTTGATCTATTAGAACTATTTATGTGTTTTGGAACCTCACTGGGCTGTTTAGCTCATTCCACGCTTTTGTTTTCCTTAACAGGGTTCAAGACCGAGAGTGCTAGCGAATAGTACTAAATTGTTTTCTTTTGGAGACTTTAAGTTGCATTATAGCAGATGGCTGTAGTACATATTCTTTTGGGCTGTATTTAAGTTTGAAAGTTAACTATTGGTAAGTATGAAATGTTTTGGAGTATTTTAAATGA
Source organism: Coffea arabica (assembly GCF_036785885.1). NCBI lineage: Eukaryota > Viridiplantae > Streptophyta > Magnoliopsida > Gentianales > Rubiaceae > Coffea > Coffea arabica. The sequence goes on along the minus strand of NC_092311.1, from coordinate 20,993,773 downwards.
ATATTGAAAATATTTGAAGTATTTCTAGTTTTTAAATTATGGATTGTAGTGAGCCCCGGCAAGAGTTGGGCAGGCGTTCCGCGGATACCCTAGGGTTCGCCCTAGGGAGAAATAGGGGCATCACAATTTCTCTTTTGCAAGTCCAACAATCCAATAGCATCATACTGGGGCAAATTTTTTGGAAGAAGAAATCATCTAACTCTATTTTCAAAATTCTTCAAAAGGCATTTTGCAAAAATGTTTTCAATTTCCCGGCAGGATCGGGTTTTATCACGCTGACTGTTTATATCTCGTTGGGATCGGATTTCATCCCACCAACCTCAGCAGGACCGGATTTTATCTCGCTGATCGTTCATATCTCGTTGGAATCGGGTTTTATTCCACCAAACTCGGCAGAACCGGGTTTTATACCGGTGACCGTTCATATCTCGTTGGGATCGGGTTTTATCCCACCAATCTCGGTAGGACTGGGTTTTATCCCGCTGACCGTTCATATCTCGTTGGGATCGGGTTTTATCCCACCAATCTCGGCAGGACTGGGTTTTATCCCGCTGACCGTTCATATCTCATTGGGATCGGATTTTATCCCACCAACCTCGGCTGGACCGGATTTTATCCCGCTGACCGCTCAAATTTATTTTCCAAATCAAAATTAATCGAAATTCCTTTCTTTATCTATTTTCCAATAAAAGTTCATATTTTCTCAAAAACAATCAAAAACTCATTTTTATATAAACACGTTATTATTTTTCATCAAAAATGGGGTGCGACAGCTTGGCTACTCCACCGGGGACCTAGAGTGTCCGAGCATTTGATTTAGTTAATCTTTTTCTTCTTTTAACCTTTTTTTATATATCACATTTGGAGGTTTAGGGTTGCATTTTTCCTTTTTTAGGATTTGCTTGCATCTAACACATAATCGTCTCAAATATCCATGTATGCGATCGTTTATGTGTTTACTTTTCATTTGTGTTTGTATATCGCGCTTGTATTTTGGGTGGGGGAAATAGTTACCCTAGAACCTTCACCCCTATTTTGCTTGGATACCAAGAGCCTTGTTAGCATTGGAAGTTGAGGAAACTTGATACAGTTTGCAGAGTAAAGTTAAAATTTTCGCTACATCGGGGAAGAACGCCCAAATACTCATGTTTACACATTTCTTGAACGCAGGATTGATCGGATGGTGGTGGCATTATCTATCATAATGAGTATTTCTCTTTTGCAGGTCCAACAATCCAATAGCATCATACTGCGGCAAATTTTTTGGAAGAAGAAATCATCTAACTCTATTTTCAAAATTCAACAAAAGGCATTTTGCAAAAATCTTTTCAATTTCACGGCAGAACCGGGCTTTACGCTGACCATTTATATCTCGTTGGGATCGGGTTTTATCCCACCAACCTCGACAGGACCGAGTTTTATCCCGCTGATCGTTCATATCTCGTTGGGATCGAATTTTATCCTACCAACCTCGACAGGACCAGGTTTTATCCCGCTGACCGTTTGTATCTCGTTGCGATCGGGTTTTATCCCATCAATCTCGGCAAGACCGGATTTTATTCCGCTGACTGCTCAAATTCATTTTCCAAATCAAAATTAATCGAAATTTATTTCTTTATTTATTTTCCAATAAAAGTTCATTTTTTCTCAAAAACAATCAATAAATTATTTTTATATAAACACGTTATTATTTTTCATTGAAAATGGGGCATGACAGCTTGGGGACTCCACTGGGGATTTAGAGAGTCCGAGCATTTGATTTAGCCAATCTTTTTCTTCTTTTAACCTTTTTTTATATGTCACATTTGGAGGTTTAGGGTTGCATTTTTCCTTTTCTAGGATTTTCTTGCATCTAACACATAATCGTCTCAAATATCCACGTATGCAATCGTGTATGTGTTTACTTTTTATTTGTGTTTGTATATCGCGCTTGCATTTTGGGTGGGTGAAATAGTTACCCTAGGACCTTCACCCACATTTTGTCCGGATACCAAGAGCCTTGTAAGCATTGGAAGTTGAGCAAACTTGATACAATTTGCAGAATAAAGTTAAAATTTTCGCTACATCGGGGAATAACGCCCAAATAGTCATGTTTACACATTTCTTGAAAGCAGGATTGATCGGATGGTGGTGGCATTATCTATCATTATGAGTATTTCTCTTTTGCAGGTCTAACAATCCAATAGTATCATACTGGGGCAAATTTTTTGGAATAAGAAATCATCTAACTCTATTTTCAAAATTCTACAAAAGGCATTTTGTAAAAATCTTTTCAATTTCACGGCAGGACCGGGTTTTATCCCGCTGACCATTCATATCTCGTTGGAATCGAGTTTTATCCCACCAACCTCGGCTGGACTGGGTTTTATCCCTGTCGCGCCCCATTTTTTATAAGAAAAATGAATAGATAAATAGTGAATTTTTATTTGAAAAAATGAATTTTTGATTTAAAAAGAAAATGAAAAAACATGGGTCTAAATGGGACATGAAAATGCGACGTTTTAACCCAAAATATAGTTTAAAAAGGGTTTTGAAATAAAAATCGGAGTCGCCACTTGGTATTGAGTTAAGGTGTACCAAGTCACCTAAAATGAATTTTTCGAAAAAATAGAAAACCTTTTTTAAACGACTCCTAGTCTACGAAAATCAAAGGAAAGGTTCGGGAGTCACATTTGACGAAGGGGAAGGCAAGGAAAAAAATCCAAGGCACCCCTTCGTCCTAGCCAAGGCTAGTTGCGTGATTTAGTCAAAGATTTTCTTGTTTTAACCAAAGAATTTATCACATTTGAATGTACTATATGAATGCATACCCTAGACCTAGGAGGGCATCGGGGGGCAAAATTTCTCTTCAAAACTTGATTAGTGCCAATCACATTAATTGTGATGCCCTATGTGGACTCTTTGGAGAGGTCACGAATAATGCAAAAATATGATACTCTAAGAAAAGGAAAAGGATAAAATAATTATAGGAAATATTGTCTTTAAGGAATGCATCATGTCGGGTACGGGGGACTAATGTTCGTGACTCAATTTTCCCTTTTAATAGAGGGAATACGAGCGTGCTAAAGCTAGAAAGCCAAACTCGTCCATATCTCATATTCAAGGAGTTACTCCCTAACCTATGCACGCAAATGAGCTTAGTAACTAGAATGAAATGCAAAAATCCTATGATCATACTTCAAATGTGGGAAAAGGGAGAAGGGTCATGCAAAAATGTAAAAATACTAAAAAGAAAAAAAAATGCATGAACATGAGATGAAGGCATGCGAATGTACTAGCGAGGGACGGTCCTATTGGATCTAGCATTGGACTAGTCCTTCACTAGCGCTCTCTCACAAGCATTGGAGTTGTAAGAACTCGAGGGGAAGACCATGACTAGCGTTGGACTAGCCACGGTTTCGTGCATTTGCATTCATCATACATACATAAGTAAATATGTATAATTAAAGCGAGTAGGCATGTGAGCACGTAATTCACATAATACATAACACATAAGCATGCATATCTAGATGCCAAACCCTAAGAAAGCAATTAAACACATAGCACATACGCATGCAAATCACACAAAGAAAAAACAAAGAAAACCCTAACTATTACATTAGGAGGGGGAAGCCTACTACAATCTAAAAGGGGAAATAAGAAGGAATAAAACAATTAAATCCCTAACTATTGCAATTTTGGCATTCGAGTGCCTCCCAAAATAATCAAAATTAAATTTAAAATTAATACGCAAAATTAAAACAAATAAATAAATAAATGAAATAGAAATAAAAATAATAATAATAATAATTCAAAAATCATGCAATTACACACATAAAATCACATAGGAGCACATAGAGAGATTTAAAATAATACAAGAAGATACCTCCCTTGACGTAGTAACTAATTGGGGTGTGGATTTGCCCTATTTAACTCCAAAATTAGCAAAAATCATCAAGGCACCAATTTAATTAACAAATAATTCATAAAAATGGAAATAAGCATGAAGTCAGTCAATTGAAGCGTTTAAATGGAACATAATTCATAATTAAAGAGGAAAAGCAACTTCTATTTAAGACAACAAATCTATTAGGGACCTAACTGCAAAAATTAAGAAAGTTTTAGGGGTTAATTTGTAATTATCATAAAAGATTAAGGGTCAAAATTGAATAAAATAAAAGTCCAGGGACCTATTTGCAATTAAATTAGGGACCTAATCGAAATAAAAAAAGGTTTTAGGGCCGTAACATAATTAATGAAAAGTAAAGGGACCATTATGCAAAATGTTTTCTGGTTCCTTGGTGAATCAGGCTATTGGGCCACTTTATTTCTTTTCTTGGGCCGAAACTCCCTTAGCCCAAGGCAAAATCCAAGCAAAATGTACGGGCCAGACCGTAATCTTACCCCAACAAATCCAATCAAAAGGGTAGGCTTTTACCTCCTAAGCTCAAACGAAAAACCCAAATAAATTAAACCAAACCCATTTACTAAACCCAACCAGATCCTCAACATTAATCTGCCCCAAAAGCCCGAAGAAGATATTAACCCAAGCCTTTAATCTATTTTACTAATCCAGGAAGGTAAGAAATCTAAAAAAAAATGCTGGACCTTAATCATGCATTAAATCCCAAGATTAATCTACACAAAAAGTCACATATCACAATCAGAAGAAGATTAAAATTTTAAAAAGGCAAAATTGGTTCAATTGGGAAAGTATTTGGGCTATAGTGAAATTAATTAAAATTTGGAGGTCAAAATGCAATTTGAGAAAAAGAACATGCAGCCTGTACGAAGACACTTTCTTCTTCAACATTTTTCCTTCTGCAACTTTCTTTTCACCATTTCTGGGTTTCATTTTCACCAAACGCACGAAACAAGTTCCCAAACAAACTAGCTCTTATAACTTATGTACTTTATTTCACAACCCAATGCTAAACATAAACAGGAACAGGCCATAATCACAAAAATAATCTGAAGTCAAGCATGGTAGAAACATGAAACAAACCCAGCAGCAACAAAGTTCCAAACCCACGTCCAAAGAGTCTCGTTCTTCATAAAATGTGTTAAACCAAGCAAGAAAGAGCGTTATGGTTACCTGAGGAAACCTTAGAACCAGATTTGAGCGGGAAAAACACCGATGGAAGCAGATCTGACGGAGCTTTACACCAGGTTGCGGGTTGATCCACGTGTGTTGAAGCTGCAACTTTCGAGCTTCGATTTGGATGACTTACAGTCGTATTTTCCACCGAGTCTCTGAATAAAAGTCGCCCCCCTCACGTCGTAGATTTAGCAGAAATAAAAAATTTCTTAAACCGAGCTAAAATGGAGGAGATATGTGAGTCAAAAGATGGTTGAAAATCAGCTCTTTTTGAGAAAATTTTTCTCTCTTTCTCCCTCTCTTTTTTCTTCTTTCTTTCTGTTTTTCTCTCTCCGTTCCTTGTTCCGCCGCCACTCCCTTTCTTGCATTCTTTTGGAGCCTTTTTATGGGCACTCAAAACACCCCAAAACCTAGCATCTAGGGATCAGATTTAGAACGGCATTTTTTGTCCATTCCAAGCCATTAGATGGCTTTTAATCTGGAAGCTTCTTGTCAATTGGGATTGGGCTACGTGGTTTGGTACTGAAGGGTTAAAAGGGAAAACAAATGCCCAAAAAAAAAAGGGTGGAAAATGGCAGCTGGAAATCGGTACTATTTGCTGGTTTTTGTACCAGCTCTGTGAAGAAGAAGGTGCACGCTTGTGCATGAATTTTTTTTTTTTTTTTTTTTTTTTTTTTTTTTTTTTTTTTACAAAATGGTGATTTCCACTTCTTTACTCTCTCTTTTTTTTTTTCTTCTCCTTTTTTTTGTGAAATTTAGTAGATAAAAAATGCTTTTAAATCAATTAAAATAAAATAAGAGACACGAAACAGGAAAAAATAAAATAAAATAAACCTAAAATTGAAACAAATAAATCTAAAACTAAACTAAATAAATAAAGTTCGAAACCAAAAATTTGGTGTCTACAATCCCGCTGACCGTTCATATCTCGTTGGGATCGGGTTTTATCTCACCAAACTCGGCAGGACCAGGTTTTATCCAACTGACCGTTTATATCTCGTTTGGATCAGATTTTATCCCACCAACCTCGGCAGGACCGGGTTTTATCCCGCTGACCGCTTTTATTTTGTTGGGTCTAGATTTTATCCTACCAACATCTTTCATTTTCTAGATTTAAGTTTTTCAAATTAATTAGATTTATCTAGTTGCCTTAGTTACAGTTGAACTCGACAGATAAATAATTTGCTGTCTACGTCTTGGTCTCGAGTTTCTTTGAAACTCAGACAAAGAGGGGCAAGCTGTAGACACCAAAAATTTCATTGTCATTTTATTTATTTTTATTAGGTATTTATTTTATTTTTATTCATTTTTTATTTCTATTTTTGATAATTTTTGTTAAATTTTATTTATTCTTGTTTCACTTCTATTTCTTGGGAAAAAATTAATTATTATTATTAGAAAAACAGGAAAAGAAAAGGAAAATCATCAAAATCAATTTTGTTTAAAAAAAAAAGAGAGGAGCCACGCGCGCGTTCTCTTCTTTGGCAGAGGTACAGAAGCATGAAGAGTACCATATTTGCAGCTCTATTTCACCACCCATTTTCCACTCATTTTTCTATTTTTTTTTCTTTATCCCAAACTTTGGCCACCTAATCCCCTTTGATCTTTCTAGAACATCAGCCATCGGATGGCTCTAAATACCTAGCAAATCTCAACTCTCATCCTCACCTTTGAGGTGAGGGTTTGAGAGTGTGTGTTTGATATAAATAGAACAGAAACGCAGCCTTGAGGAGGAGGCCAAACCAAAAGTAAAAGGGGGGTGGCGGCTGGGAAAACAAAAAGAAAAACTAGTTTTTTGGAGAGAAAAAAAGAGCCGAGAAAAAAAAGGGAGGAGTTTCGGGGAAAGTTGGAGAAAAGGAAAAAACCAGAAAGCTAGGGTTGAAGGGGCGGCGAAAAAGGAACAAAAAGCAGGAAAAGAGAGGGAGAAAAGGGGCGACTGAGTGAAGAACAAGAGAGGGGAAAACCTAGGAAAATCAGAGAGATCAAAAGAAAAAGCAACAAACGTTTCTGAAAAAAAAAAACCCACGACATCATCAACCCGTGGAGGAACATTGCAGCGCAGGAGCTGAGTTGTTTCCCGCAAAAGGTTCTCCAAAGACTTGCTCTTCTAATCACCTCACGCCTTGTTTTACCCTTTAAAAGGCTAAAGGTGATGCTTTTTACCTTTTCTGTTCATAGCCTGCTGGATTGGCGTCAAGAATGCTGAAATTGTTTTTTTGCAGTGATTGTTTCTGTTTTCCTTCCTCCTTGTACGTCTTGTTTGTGAATCTTGAATCTGTTGGGGAAGTTGTGAGCCGTGAATCTTGTGTTGTGTTTTGTTTTCTTTCTTTTTCTTGCTTCTGTAGTCAAGATTTTTGTGGGGAAGCTAGATGTTATTCTGTTGTTAAAATTTTGTCAAGCTTTTGAATGAATCTAGAAAGTTGCAAGCTAATCCCACGTTACAGATTTTCCATTCTTTTTTGTGTGCCCAATCTGATATCTCGCTGTTAAGTTTATGGAGTTGGACGAGAATTTGCGGCTGTTTTCTTGATTGTTAAAGTGTCGAAGCATCAGAAAAGCTTCAGAAAATTGCTAGAGTTGCATGTTTTTTTTTAGATTTTCTGTGTAAATCTGGGGTTTCATGTCGAAAAATATACCAGAGCAAATGACATCCCTTTATATGTATATCCCTTATCCCATATTCCCTTATATGTATATCCATTATCCCATATTTTCCCATATATATATATATTCCTTACTTTTACGCGTGAGACATGACATTAGACTTGCATTTCATTTAAGGAAAGTTAGGAGTAAATTAGTACATTTGCTTGATTAAATTAAGGAAAATACCCCTTGAAAATGGGATATGGACGAGTGTGGCTTTTATAGTCTTAGCACGCTCGTATTCCCTCTATTAAAGAGAAAATCTAGTCACGAGTATTAGCTCCCCGCACCCATTATGATGCATTTCTTTAGATCATGTATATTTGTATATTATTATTTTCTTTTCTTTTCTTAGAGTCTTATATTTTTGCATATTCGTGACCTCTTAAAAGAGTCACTCTTAGGCATCACAATTAATGTGATTCGCACCAATTAAGCTTTGAAGAGATATTCCGACCCCCCGATATCCTCTTAGGTTTAGGTTTTGCATCCATATAGTGACATCCAAATGTGATAAATTCTTAGGTTAAAATAAGAAAATTTTGACTAAATCACGCAACTAGCCTTGGCTAGGTTGAAAGGGTGCCTTGGATTTTATCCTTGTCTTCCCTTTCTTCAAATGTGACTCCCGACTCCTTTTTTCTTGATTTTCGCAGACCTTAAAAAGGGTTTTCTCTACTTTTTTCTTTAAAAATTCATTTTAGGTGACTTGGTACACCTTAACTCAATACCAAGTGGCGACTCCTATTTTTATTAAAAACCCTTTTTAAACTATTATTTTTGTGTCAAAATCGTCGCACTTTAATTCCCATTTAGGCCCATTTCTTTATTTATTTTCTAAAAATAAAAAAAAAACTCTTTTTTTACTCAAAATAAATCAAAATTCATTTTCCAAATCAAAATTAATCGAAATTCCTTCCTTTATTTATTTTCCAATAAAATTTCATTTTTTTCTCAAAAACAATCAAAAAATCATTTTTATATAAACACGTTATTATTTTTCATTAAAAATGGGGCGCGACAAAAAACATTCAAGAAAAAGCATACAATTACACACATAAAATCACTTAGAAGCACATAGGATCAAGTAAAATAAAAATAAAGGAGTAGAGTATACCTCCCTTGAATTGATGACCTAATGAAATGAAATTTTTCTTATTTACCCTCCAAAACAAAGAAAAAGGTCAATGCATCACTTTAATTAACAAATAATCACATGAAATAGAAATAAACACGAAATTGAATCAATCCAAGCATTCAAATGAAAGTAAACAACCCATATTCAACAAATTAAAACAAACAAAGACTCAATTGAAAGAATTAAAGAAATTTAAGCGGGTCAATCATTATTATTACAAATATTAGGGGCGAAATTAAAATAAAATAAAGTTAAGGATTTAAGATGAAGCGTACCAAAACCAAATGCTAAAAGTTCACAAAATAAATCAACATCCTCTCATCAAACCCCAAAACAATAATATTACCCAAATATTTAATTGTTTCACTAAAAATCCAAATAAAACTATAAACCTAGCAAGAGTTATTAAACCTTCAAATTTCATCTAAATTCACTAAAAATCTATCCGAAAATCTCATTAAATTATATCAAAGAAAAATAACATGTTAAAGGGACAAAATTGATTAAAATATTTAATTTTATGGGCCATAGTAGAATAAGGGGAAAATTGAGGGGTTAAACTGCAATTTTATGAAAATTTCATGCAAGCTTCGAATGCAATCTACGATTCTGGGTTTCTGAATGCCAACTCTTTTCGTTCAAACACAACTCATGACTCATCCAGCTAAAACTTGAACCAAAGTGAAAAACAAACACCGAGCATTCTTTCCACTTTTTGACCATTGTTTAAATACAAAAATTTAGAGAAAAGAGAGCATGCAAATTCTGGCAAATTGCTGCAACTCCAAAAGCCTTCTGCAACTTTCTTCTGGGTTTATTCACTAGTCAATAAACTCTACCAATACTCACCAACATTCGGCCTAAAGCAAGGCTACAAAACCCATTCTCTACCCAAAACTTCAACATTTAAATACAGAAATTCTAACCAAACTGTTTAGCTATTCTCACGCAGGAAACAAAACGGGAAAAGAAAGAAATAAACTGTCATGGATGGAACATCTCTGATTGATGTATTTTACATGTTCTTACTCCCTTTCTGCAGTAAAGAAAACACCACGTAACGCAAAACCATGAATCAAAACCTTCCCCCCCCCCCCTACCAGATGCACAAATAATGAGTACAAGGAAGGAAGAATGCGAAAGAATGCGGTGACAGTCATAGCAGCAAAGATTTTGATGCCTCTGATATAAACCCAATATTCCATGAACAGAAAGGATGGAATGATTACCTTTAGCCCTATAAGAGTCCAAACAAAATTCAGATCCTTGCAAAATAGATCCTTGCAAAACCCTTCTATAGGTAAAGTCAACTTTCGTGCTGCAAAATTCCTCCCCGGGCTGATGACTTCGTGAGTTTGGGCTTGAATTTGACGGATCTGGAACTATTTTTTCCGAATTATTTCTGAACAAATGTTGTTAAGGAACCTCCCAGGGAAACGTAGAAGCCAAGAAATTGTATAAGGGCTTGGGATATAGTTGGAAAATGATCAAAAAATGAGCTGATGGCTCAACCTGGACGTCGGATTTTTCCAGAAAATTTGCTTGTTATTTTCTTTTCTCTCCCCGCTGCCTCTTACCCTCTTTCGTCCTTCTTTGGTTCTTCAGCCACCACCTTCCTTCCTTTCTTACTTCCCTCAGATTCTCTCCTCTCTCCCTCTCTTTTCTTTCTCCCTTTCTTTCCCCGTTCTCCCTTACCCGAAAAACCCTTTTTTTTCTCTCTTTCTCTTCTCCTTTTCTTTTTCTGATCTTGCCTGAAGCTTCCCTTTTCCTCACTCTCCCCAGATGCCTCCCTCTCTCAGTTCTTGTTCCTCAGCCGCCACTCCCAGCTCTCTCTCTCTCTCGCTTCTTGCCCACAGCCCGTAGCCTCTCCTTGCTTTTTCCTTTCTTTCTCTAGCCTTTCTCCCTTCTGGTCTTCCTGCTTCCTTTTCCCCCTTTTAGTTTTCGTAGCTTTTCCTTAGTTTTCTTAGTTTTCAGCTCTCTCAACTTTTTCTTGCCCTTACCCGTAGCCCCTTTGCAGCCTCTCCCTTTTTTTTCTTTTTCTTTTTCCTTCACCGCCAGCTCTCTCATTTTCATTTTCTTTTTGTTTGTTTTTTCTTTCAAATTTTCCTAAGCTTCCAAGTGTCTTGCCACCTACCCCCCTCCTTGCATGTGGTATCAACAAAATGGGGGCACTTCTTCTATTTGCATGCACTAACACTTGTTCAATACTCCCCTAATACACTTGTCTAATACTCCTTTAGCACACTTGTCCAACATGCAAACCCCCTACCTATCTTCTTATTTTTTTTATTTTTTTTATTTTTTTTTCAAAAATTATTTAGGTCAACAAAGAAAAAGCTAATTCCTAATTGAAATTGCATTGCAAAAATTTTCATTTATTTTAAAGAAATCGAATCGAAGATGATTAAAACATATTTTTGTGAAAATTTTCCTTTTTCAGAATTTTAATGCAAAAGTATCTTAAAAATAAAAATTATGAACCTAATTTATAAGAATAAGAAAAAATAAATACTAACTATCATTTAATCAATAAAATAAAACCAGAATAAAAATAAAGCTAAAATTCAATTAAATAACAAATAAAGCTAAAATTGAATTAAATACAAAATAAAAATAAAATTGAATTAAATAAATAAAATTTTGGCGTCTACAGCTTGCCCCTCTTTGTCTGAGTTTCGAAGAGACTCGAGACAAAGACGTAGACACCAAAATACTTACTTGCGTTATTCCAATGGCGAACTAAATCAAACAACACAAAGTGATTAGTTCAACACACTTATTGTCATGCAAAACAAAGTGATTAGCTCAAAATGCTCAAAAATAAAAGATCGTAAGTGGGATAAAACACAAACCTAACAGAAGTAGGAAGACACGTTAGTGGGATGAACCCGATGCTAATAGTGATAAAAAAACACGTTAGTGAGATAAACTCGATGCTAACGATGATAGAAAAAATGTGACGCCCCCACTTCTCCCTAAAGCGAACCAAAGGGTATCCGCGGGACGCCTGCCTAGCTCTCGCCAGGACTCAAGCAATTTCATTCAAGCTTAATGCCAGACTGAACGTCACAACAAGATAGAATAACATAAACACAATAATGCGGAAGCGTTCAAGCTTAACAATCATCCATTATCCAACCCATACATGGGGTGTTCAAAATACAACTCAAATCCCAAATATACGTCAGGCCCAAATATTACACTTCAATTTCAAAAGTACAACCCAAACCAAGGGCATAGCCAAAATATAATAGAAACCCTAAAACAAAAGTACATCAGGAGGGTTTCTCCACACTTCCCCGAGATTCAATCCTGTTAAGGAAAACAAATCTATAGGGTGAGCAAAACGCTCGTGAGGTCAGGAACACACATGCAAGCACGTAGTTCAAATAACAATCTCAATTACGAGCTAAACAATAATATATTTCAATAATTGACAATTTACCAAAGGGAATTTATCAGAAACAATTCAAGGATATAGCAGCTCTCAGGAGCTAAGTTCCACTTGCTTTGCCGATGTCACTCGTATACCTTTCCCCGATGACACTCCATCAACTGGGTCGGTATTTCCAATCCGTAGATCACCACTTACTTCTTTCCGTCCACCGAACACCCACTCGGGCCCGCAAGACATGTATGAGGCAATACTCCACGAGTATGCCAAGCAAGACCTCTCAATAGGTCGAGCTTATTTGTCTCATGGCACGCCTAGGTTCCCGACCAAGCCCATGCCGGCTCGAGTCCCAGGTCAGCCTATGAGTTTGGGCGTCCCCCATTTACAATTGTGTGTCGAGGAGATTCACTCCAACGACGTATGCGGCCATTGCATTCAATATCATTCAATATCATTTATTCAAATGAGAACGAGTGAGATAAAGTACATACTCGTCTCCATTCCTAAAATCAGTAATCATTCATAACAATTAAGCACGTATCAAGTACTCATACACATGACACTCACCAAGTATTAAGTGCAAGTAGGGTCAAGGAAAGTTCAAGCGTCCACCGTGGAATCCTCTTGAAGGTCCTCGTGTGCGCCTGAGCAAATAATAGTGAATTATTATTCACATAACCCAATTATCGAGAAATAATTCATGCATTATTATAATCTAGGGAATTTCGTGAAAAGGAACCTTAATTACTTGTAAATCGAGGTTCGAGTGGCGTTTCATAAAGTATAGGAGCATTTGGATTTCCGACTTTGGACCTTTAGTTAAGTGTCGAAACGGACTTGGATTGGTACCAAATTTTGCAGTATAGTACTCCTATATGAAGGGTATCTCTCTATCAAATTTCGTGGAAAAATACCTTCGGGAAGGTAGTTAACCAATCAACCAAAGTTTTGAAATTACTAAGGCAAAACTGCCTTTAGCTCCATTTCTCTCCGTTTCCAAACATTCGGCTAAGGAAAACCTCCAAACAGGGTTCATTTGTGCAAGAAAAGTCTAAGGAACATACATGGTACATTTGGTAGGTGTTTAGCACCAAGAAATTCATTTAGTAAGACCACAACAAGTCTCACATCAAATCTGTCCAAATCCAAGGGTTTTCAAGAACAAGGCAGTCACCGTATTTTGATCATGACTCACTCAATTTAACTCGGAATTGAGCATGGTTGATAGTGTTGGAAAATAAATTCATAGAGCTATAATTTCACAGTAGAAATCATTTTAAGATTCAGCATGCAACTGGCTCGAAATTAAGCCTAAAGTTGCAGCATCATCAAATCGTTCCAGCAGAACAGAGAAACAGGTCAGCCTTCTTAAAACGATTGGTTTGGCTCACACACTTGGAACCAGAACGTGAATTTTATACCGTTGGAAAGGTGTGGATGTCTAGTTTCAAATGCCACTGGCGGCACTCGATTTTGACGTCGGAGGACAGAGTTACGGCCGAAACACTATCGCTGGACAGAGCTACACGGAAACAGTTTTCCAGCTTGACTAGTTTCACAAAGAAATTCATTTGCCCAACCAAACCTCAATATTTTCCAATGAAAATTTTTACACAACTAATACAACATATAAACATCATATTCAAGCCATTAGATCATAAAAAATTGGCCTTAAAATAACCGAACAAGGCAGGGGCAAAATCGGAAATTTCTATCCCATGAGTTCCTTGAAGTTTCTACTAATTATACACCATTAATCCACCATTTCAAACACTAAACCAACATTATAAATATCATCAACCACAAAATCAGCAACAACCCAAGAGTGGGAGTTCATAGAACCCACTTTCCAATTTTTCCAACAATATCAAGTCATCAACTTACATGCAAGTGCTTAGAGATGCATTTCTACTACCATAAATCAAGTTTAAGGTGTTGGACCATGGTATACCTTCTTGGTGTTCTTAGATCAGAATTTTCGGCCCTTCAAATGCTCCAAGAAAACCATAAAAGCTCTCCTTCTTCCTAGCTAAATGGTCTCTCCAAGTGATAGGCTAGGTGTAGTTCAAATTTGGTGGGATTTGAATGAGTTTTTGTGAAGATTTGTGAAGTAAAATTGAGAGAGCAAATGTTAGTTTCTCCAATGCTGCTGGCCGAACCAAGAGAGAGAGGAGGGAGAGTGATTTTGATCAAAATTGGCTTCCTTGAGAAGCTACAAGCTTGTGGCCACAAATCACCCATAAGTCAACTCTTCATAGGGTGCGTTTGGCGCGATTAGGGCTCGATTTTCTCTCGCGTTTGGTTCACTAGTGCACTAAACCTCTAATGCACTTGTAATCATATAAATATTATTCACTCTTAATTGTCCCGAAATAAAGGTTTAAAGTCCCTCAAATAAAGTCGCGCGTGTGAAAACGCGTACCGTCCATCTGAACGCTATGACGCGAAACCTTCGAAAAATTCTTATAACGATTATACTACTAACTATCACTTGAGTACTTAAACATAAAATTACCTATTTTAGGACTATTGTACAAGTCTCCAATATTCCAAGCTTATCGTACTCTCAAGCAGATAAAATTTCCAAGCACTATTCACTATTTTCACTAAACGCGCTTCCGGAAATTAATTTTTGAAACGAGACACTATAAAATTATAACGAAGTTATAATAAAATATATTTAGGTCCAATAAGACTAGAAAATATTATTCGTGGCAAAAATCCAAATAAATAATTAATCGAGCCAAAATTAGGGCTTAAAAATAATAGTTTTTTTTTTTTTTTTTTTACGAGTCCTCACAAAAAACATGTTAGTGACATAAATTCAATGCTACCGGTGATAAAAAAAATACGCTAGTGAGATAAACTCAATGCTAATGTGATAGAAAAACACGTTAGTGAGATAAACTCGATGCTAACGGTAATAGAAAAATACAACACATGTTAGTGAGATATACTCAATACTAACGGTGAAAGAAAAAACACGTGAATGAGATAAATTCGATGCTAATGGTGATAGAAAAACACGACATACGTTAGTGAGATATACTCGATGCTAACGGTGAAAGAAAAAACACGTTAGTGAGATAAACTCGATGCTAACGGTGATAGAAAAACACAACACACGTTAGTGAGATATACTCGATGCTAACGGTGAAAGAAAAAACACGTTAGTGAGATAAACTCGATGCTAACGGATATAAAAGACACGTTAGTGGGCTGAACCCGATGCTAACGGATATAAAAGACACGTTAGTAGGTTGGACCCGATACTAATAGTGATAGAAGCCACGTTAGTGGGTTAAACCGATGCTAACGGAGATAAAAGACACGTTAGTGGGTTGAACCCGATACTAACGGATATAAAAGACTCATTAGTGGGTTAGATCCAATCCTAACGGATATAAAAGACACGTTAGTGGGTTGGACTCGATGCTAACGGTGATAGAAACCACGTTAGTGGGTTAAACCCGATGCTAACGGAGATAAAAGACATGTTATTGCATGAAAAAGTTTTTGAATACTTACCTGGAAAATCTTTTCAAAAATTGCCCCAGTTTGAATGAATTTTTGTACAACCAATCATTTGTTTTGCATTGTGGCATTGTTGCTCCTCCTTAAGGCCTGGATTCGCACTTCCTCTTCTATTTGAGCCCTGAATGTTTAATTGTTGGGCGACATTCCATGACTTTATTACAAAAATAATTTTTCCTAGTTTTGCTATGTGAAACAATCAAAATAATGCCACCACCATTCAATCTGTCCAGCTTTTGAGAAACGTGTAAACATGAGTATTTTGATGTTTTTCCCTCGGTGCTGCAAAACCCGACCTTGCACCGCAAATTGCATCCCGATTGCCTTAGTTTCCAATGCTAACTTAACATAAAAACTTATACATATGTACCTTTCGATAAATCGAGGAAATTGTCATTTGATAAAATCCAATGAGACAAATGAAACTATACAACCCCCAAAGAATTTTTATACAAAAATGTCAAAAACCAAAGTAATGCAAAAAATAACCATCGACTTGCATTCAAAGAAAAAGATGACTTTTGAGAAATGAATCACAAATCTAGCAATCTATGTTGATGACCAAAATATTTTGGCCTCTAACAAAGTGCCCCGTTTGACCCTTTGGATATCGTCCGTCCGAAATTCAATGCCAGCAGAATAATCACAATGTGAAAAGGAATCCCAATGAAATGAGTCACCTTTGCTTTCTTTGTGCAACCCTACCTTAGCGTCATTTCGGGTTTTCACCAAGATTACCCTCCATCCTTTTGTTTTTTTCTTTTTCTTTCTCTTTTTCCCTTATTTTCCTTCTTGATTTTCTTTTTTCTTTCTCCTTTTCTCTTTTAAAGGCATCGTTGCGGATTTTCACATGATGTGCAGTGTCAACCTCACACCTAATCAATTCAGAAATACATCTAAAAAATTTCTTGGCATCAGTATATGAACATCACTTGCCAATTAATTAGAAAATTTCTTGACAGAGATATTGCAAAGAATAGAAGTCAGGACTTTCGGCTTTTGTAATGGGGTCAGGTGGGGTGCTTAGAAAAGTTAAGGTTTGAAAGCGGATTTCAAAAGTGGTTTAAATGATCTGAGATCGCATTGTTGCATCAACCCTATTTTAGGGTTAAACCAAAACTTGCTCTAATTTATTCTCAACTAAGGTTCTCTTCTCTTTCATTTTCTTTTTTTTTTCAGCCTTCTGCCATTCCTTTGAAATTTTCAAAATTTGCCACAATTTATACTTAACCGAGATTCTCTTTTCTTTCATTTCCTTTCTTTCGGTCTTCTGCCATTTCTTTGAACTTTCAAAATTTGCCCCAGTTTATGCTTAACCGAGATTCTCTTTTCTTTTGTTCCCTTGCTTTCAACCTTCTGCCATTCTTTTGAAATTTTTAAAATTTGCCCCAGTTTATGCTTAACCGAGGTTCTCTTTTCTTGCATTCCCTTTCTTTCGACCTTCTGCCTTCCCATCATTTTTTGAAGTTTTTCCTTTCTTTCCTAGCTTTTTTCTGTTAAAATTCAAATTTGTCTCAATGTGGGGTTTGCGATTTTCAGGGGTTGTCAAACGAAATGATCATTGTGAAAGTTCAAAAGGGGTAACTAGAGATAGAGTGTTTGATTGGACAAGAAGAGGGTCTGACTTTTATTCCGTTCCTTACATTAATTCTGAAAGGAAACTTTCATTAATGCGAAATTTCTTGCATGTATATGAATTAATTGACTGAGGAAGACTCCTGTTCATCCATATCTGTGAAACATAAGTGATCCACCGGACAATACTTTTCCTTTTCCTTTTCTTTTCCTCTTTTCTTCTTCTTTTTTTTTTTTTTGACAACAAACCCTTTCCAATCTTACACCGACAACTGTTGCCTCAACATTTTGTCTTTTTTCCGAGTAGTCACGCTATCTCTTTTCCGAGTAGTCACGATTTGACCCTTTTATTGTAAGCACAGGTCGCTCCTTTTGATTGCATTTGGTTGCTTCTCATCAAATAAAGATTATTGTTCTTGACACTGCTTTCCATCAGCCTCCTTTTTCTGCTTTTTATTCAAGTGACCACTAATTTTATTTCCTTCATCTTGATCCCCATTTGGTCTGAGTTCCTCCTTCGAATCTCTTTGAACTATGTTCGGATACCTCCTCGCTATTCCTACATTTATGCGGTATCGAGATTACAACCATCAAATTTCGAAATGGTAATATCCAAAGGGTCAGGCGGTTTTATTCTGGACCATCTGAAAAGAATGTGTAAGTCACAGTACATATAAAACTGTACATTTTATTGCATTTCAAGAAAAAAAAACCAAACTTAATATCATGTTACTTGCTAAACGAAACGTATCTTCAAAAGCCACTTGATTGAAAACTATTTATAAAAAACATAGTTAAACAAAAGACACACGCATGAACAATTTTTCATTGGTTTTAACCAAAACAATTCCCCAAATTTATCGAAACTTCCCTTCAAGAGAGAGGAATCTCACTAATTCAGCCCCTTCCAGGATTTTCAAATTTCTTCGTTGGAGGTAAATATCGTGATGGTGTCCTTGTGTTCAGGAAAAGGATTCGTACTTGTGCTCAGTCCTTGTTCTTCCCTTTTTTCTTAACACTATATCTCCTACTTCGATCATGTTCTGGATCTTATGCTTTAGTACCTTATAGGGGTAAGTATATGGAAAAATGGAAGTGGGGTAGGTGAAAGTCTCTTCGGGCATATTTACAAAAGACGGTACAAAAGCAACCTGGGTATGGGATAAAGGAGGTGGCTGGTGTTCTATTTCAAGTTGACCAATAGGCAAGGGATCATACTGGACACCCTACTAGCAACCAATTGGTCAATCATGCGCCTTTGAGCCGTCATCTCCACGCTCAATTCATTGAATTTATGTAACATCTCACTCAATTGAGCTCCCAAATTTGAAGCGTCTGTTGGAGGTGCCGTGGTGGATCTATCAGATGATTCCGGATGTGTACTCATGTTTACACGATTTCTTAAAGCTCGACTACGAGATCGTATAACGATGGGGCTTCTTCTTGTAGCTATATTTGAAAAACACCTGACATTTTAGAAAACCCTATTTAGCATCATCTCTTGACCTGCTGTTGGCAAAGCAAAAAAAAGAAAGAAAAAGACACGAGTTAGTATATATTGAGGTAATTTGGATGCATGCCCTATTGGGGGACCCTTTTTACGCCAAGGGTTGGCCTAGCATGAAAATACAATCCTTTGGGGTAGGTACTATACAATACCTAATGAATCCGATCAACTTATTGCTATTCGATTGGAAGGTAATTTGAAAATTTTGGCCAATTGAACGACCGGAGATTTCTAGCCTGATAGAACAAAGGTAAAGTCCGAATGGATTGATTGTTTTGATTGATACAAGAATTTGTAAAAACACACCGATTTGACCTTAAAGAACTTTCTATCGGAGAGATTGAAATTTGTTGACAAATTTTCTCAATGAAACATGGATCGAACCCCCAACCGATCAAATGGCTAGATGCAATGGATGGTTTTCTCAAAATCGACTAGGTTTCCCACTTTGAAATTTGACATTGAAACCCTTCTTGGTCAAATGGGTTGAATGAAATTGATGATTCGCTAAAAATAGACTGGCTCACCTAATCGATAAAAACCCTAATTTGACATTTTGTTGCCAACGCATTAGTCTATAAGCCTTCTACAATCAAGATTTTGGTTTTGATTCATTTATTGTCTCAATAATGAGGAGTCATTCATGAATTTATTCAATTTAAGGCCCTTTATGCAAAGGATTTTACCAATTTGATAAAATGGGCCAAAAAAAATGAGTATTAGAGGCTCATATTCTAATGTACAAAAGATCGCTCTATGAAAATGATCGGGTCCTAAGTTACCTTGTGCACTACCTCTTCGGATGTTACAAAAATGTAAACGTGCAAGTTTCCTTGGATTAAGTATCCGAGACAAAAGGGTGGATTATTCCTAATATAGGATTCTCTCTATGGTTTATGCATGATGCTAGCTTATTAAAGTGATTAAATATGAAACATGACCTAAAAAGGACCCTTTTATATGCTAGGGTAAGGCTAAAATGATATGCAATTATTAGACTACAAATGCAATGAATCAAAGTTTAAACGTGCCAAAACCTATCTAAGAAGCTAGGCTCTAAAAGAGTACCATGTCCAAACTCTTATTTTCTAATGTTTGTGAATGCAATAGATGAGAAAACAAAGAAATGTTAGTTCAACACATAACACGTTAAGTAATTAGATGATATCGAAGGCGAAAGGAAAGAGAAATAAGGAAAAAGGGGTGGAATCCCTCCCTTCATGCCTAGTGTTCCTAATTAGGTATGGTCAACTCTATCCTAAGCGATTTCTAATATGGATGCATGAGATTTAGCTCACTAATGCATCTAGACTCAATAAGGTTTTCAGGCTCCCAAACCTTCAGACGAAAGGTGAAGGGTCATCAATCCCAATGCCTAAGAGTCGGTGGTTCGAGTGATACCTTGGATATTGCTGCGCGCACGTCGTACCACGGCCACATGTCCAAGTGGATCAATCCTAATCCTAATTAGGGAAGAGTGGTATGACAACCACTAAAAGTAAAAAAAAAAGATGAGGGGTTATAAAGTAAAATGTATGCATGTATGAAATGCTCCTTTTGAAGGGAGGAATTTAAATACCATCAAATACGGTTGAAGGTTCTAGGGTAGCTATCCCCTTCCCACAAGATGCAAGCACAATATATAAATATAAGTGAATAAACACATTATTTATCACATTCACGGATATCAAGATTATTACGCGTGCAGAATGCAAGAAAACCCTAAAAAGGAAAAATGTAACGTAAAACCTCCAAATGTGATATATAAAAAGGTTAGAAAAAGAAAAGGATTGACTAAATCAAATGCTCGGACTCTCTAAGCCCCCAGCGGAGTCGCCAAGCTGTTGCACCCCATTTTTGAAAATAAAATAACATGTTATAAAAATGAATTTTTGTTCAGTTTGAGAGAAAATGATGAGTTTTTTATTTTTAGAAAATAAATAAAGAAAATGGGCCTAGAATGGGACTAGAAAGTGTGACGATTTTAGCCCAAATTAAAAGTTTAAAAAGGATTTTTTTAAGAAAAAATAGGAGTCGCCACTTGGTATTGAGTTAAGGTAAACCAAGTCACCAAAATAATTTTTTTAAAGAAAAAGTAAAAGAAACCCTTTTAAAACGACTCTAAATCTACGAAAATCAAGAGAAAGGGGGTCAGGAGTCACATTTGAAGAAAGGGAATGCAAGGATAAAATCTAAAGCACCCTTTCAATTTAGTCAAAGCTAGTTGCGTGATTTAGTTAAAAACTTTCTTATTTTAACCTAAGAATTTATCACATTTGGATGTCACTATATGAATGCAAAACCTAACCCTAGGAGTATATTGGGGGGGGGGTCGAAATATCTCTTCAAATCTTAATTGGTACAAATCACATTAATTATGATGCCCAAGTTGAATCTTTGAAGAGGTCACGAATATGCAAAAATATGATACTCGAAGGAAAGAAAAGAAAGTAATAATTATACAAATATACATGATCTAAAGGAATGCAACATAACGGGTGCGGGGGACTAAAATTCGTGAGGGAATACGAGCGTGCTAAGACTTGAAAAAGCCACACTCGTCCATATCCCATATTCGAGGGGTATTTTCCTATCTAATCAAACAAATGATCTAGCCTAGTTCTAATTTTCTTAAATGGAATGCAAGTCTAAATGTCATGTCTCACACGTAGGGATAAGGGATATACATATAGCGGGAATGTGATAAAGGATATACATATAAGGGAATGTCATGCAAAAATGAAGAAAAAAACCTTAAAAGGTAGAAAGTATGCATGAAATATAGTGATTTTGTTCACACAAATATGATCTAACACGAGGACGGTTCTTAAGGGTCTAGCATTGGACTAACCCATGTCTATAAGTTCTCACTAGCGTTGGACTAGTGAGAAATTAGAAAGGAGAGCCACAACTAGCATTGGACTAGTGTGGAATCGGGAAAAGAGGTCACAACTAGCGTTGGACTAGTGTGGTGACGTCATGCATTTATTATAATCAAGTAAATCGCACAAAACACAACAAAGCAAATAAACACATAAACCACATAAAACACATAGCACATAAGCATGATATCTAGATGCAAGACCCTAAGAAAGCGGTAAACACTTAAACACAAACATGCAAGCACACACAAGCAAATAAAGCAAATAGATACCTATCTATTACATTTGGGAGCCCTAACTACAATCTAAAGGGGGAAAGAATAAAATAAATAATAAAATAAATACCTAACTATTACAATTTGGCATTTAATCGCCTTTCAAATAATCAAAAATTAAATTAAATAAATATACAAAAATTAAAATAAATAAAGTGAATAAATAAATAAATGAAGTAATAAAAACATTCAAGAAAAAGCAAACAATTACACACATAAAATCACATAGGAGCACATAGGATCAAGTAAAATCAAAGTAAAGGAGTAGAGTGTACCTCCCTTGAATTGGTGACCTAATGAAATGAAATTTTTCTTATTTATCCTCCAAAATAAAGAAAAAGGTCAAGGCATCACTTTAATTAATAAATAATCACATGAAATGGAAATAAACACGAAATTGAATCAATCCTAGTATTCAAATGAAAGTAAACAATCCATATTCAACAAATTAAAACAAACAAAGACTCAATTGAAAGAATTAAGAAAATTTAAGCGGGTCAAATCATTATTATTACAAATATTAGGGGCAAAATTAAAATAAAATAAAGTTAAGGATTTAAAATGAAACCTACCAAAACTAAATGCTAAAAGTTCACAAAATAAATCAAGATCCTCTCATCAAACCCCAAAACAATAATATTACCCAAATATTTAATTTTTTCACTAAAATCCAAATAAAACTATAAACCTAGCAAGAGTTATTAAACCTACAAATTTCATCCTAAATTCACTAAAAATCTATCCAAAAATCTCATTAAATTATATGAAAGAAAAATAACATGTTAAAAGGATAAAATTGATTAAATTTTTCAATTTTCTGAGCCATAGTAGAATAAGGGAAAACTTGAGGGGTTAAACTGCAATTTTATGAAAAATTTCATGCAAGCTTCAAATGCAATCTGCGATTCTGGGTTTCTGAATGCCAACTCTTTTCGTTCAAACGCAACTCATGACTCAACCAGCTAAAACTTGAACCAAAGTGAAACAAACACCGAGCATTCTTTCCACTTTTTGACCATTGTTTAAATACAAAAATTCAGAGAAAAGAGAGCACGCAAATTCTGGCAAATTGCTGCAACTCCAAAAGCCTTCTGCAAGTTTCTTCTGGGTTTATTCACTACTCAATAAACTCTACCAATACTCACCAACATTCGGCCTAAAGCAAGACTACAAAGCCCATTCTCTACCCAAAACTTCAACATTTAAATACAGAAATTCTAAACAAACTGTTTAGCTATTCTCACGAAGGAAACAAAACGGAAAAAATGATAAATAAATAGTTTCGCACAAATGTGCTAGGTGATCAGCTGTTGAATATCTTGGTTGCTAGAAGAACCCTGTTAGTTGCTCTTAGCTCACATCTAAAAATCTAGTACAAGTACGCAATCCTAGAACCCCATTCTTTGGGTAAAAACCCTTCATCAATGCTGGGAGTTCTTCATAGGAATAGATATCATCGAGGAAAACTTTTGGCTGCAACAATGATGACTACAGATGCCCAGTTAGACTATAGTACCATAGAGGTCATCAGGGATTTCGTCATCCTCAGAACAAAACAAGCAGAGCACCTTGCGCGTATATTTCTGCTCCCGCCAAAATTGTCCCAAATCAGTGTAATCTGCTGAACAAGCAAGGAATTAACATGTTAAGGTACAGTTTTTATCAACATGGGCCTCCATGGAATCTCCTTCAATTGTCTATTTGAAGAGATTTCAACTCTGAATTATTTTAATTCTAACACACTTACAGAATGAGAAATACATACTGGAAACCATATTTTGTCAAGTATATAGCACTGGTCCAAACGTCTTAGTAAACCCTTCCAATAAGACAATGCCACCTCCCGTAGTAATTTCAGCTCCTCTCTAAAAATTGAATGAATTGTAGATATCATCCTTCAAATTCCTCTATACAACAGAAACCAAATATTACAAGTGTGTACAAGGATAGAAGATTATTTGGAAAAATTACAATTGCTACAGATGATGAGCATCAAAGATAATATGGTTCGGCAGTAGTATTATCGTAATCATGAAAACCAAGCAGAAAAATCCATCTTCTTGGCATGCCTATTAATATCTTTCAGTTGTCTTGACGACAACAAAAAAAAAAAAAAAGGAATTTGCTACAAATTCCAATATTCATCACTTTGCTTAATTACATTCGCTAGTAATTATAAATTGATTAACTAAGATAAGTCTGACAACCAAATTCAATGAATAACTTTGCACTACGAGTACAGTTTAAGACATCAGAAGTAGTCAAAGAAATTATACACAGACAAGCCAAGGAGAAGAAAAGCGAAAGGAAAAGGAAAAGGATGATGAAGCTTTTGTAATATAACGACCAGAGAACAAAGCAGGGCACACCTTGGAGTAACTTGTTTCTCATGGTTATGTTTATTCTTTTTTCCCAATTGCTCTTTACGTCGTATAGATAAGCTTATGATACAAATAAAGGGCCTACAAACCAGTGTACAACAGTGTCCATATTGCACCCTAAATTTTTTTCATTTCCACTTTGCACATCAAAGTTTAATTTTGGACACATCATCTTAAAGTTTCTGATGCATATCCATTTTCCCCAAATCACTGAAAATGTAAACAAAAAACAAGAATTCGTGCATCTGAACTTCACACCAGTCTAATGTGCATGGTAATTTTTCATTTCCTGAAACTGGTTCCAACAGTTGAAGCTAAACTGATGGTCAGATATGTGAATCCATGTTTGATTTGGTTGACCTTTTAAACCACTGGATGCAACCGGAATACGTGTTGATGTAAGACAAGATAGGTAATATCTTACCTATCAGCATCAGTGGAAGAATGGTAGGATATTGGGGCCACGAACCATGGGGACAAAGAGGTCAGAAAAACAAACAACAAAACAACTAATAAACCAGAGACTTAATTCTTCAGTGTAGCATATGTAGAAACACAGGTACTTATAAGCTATAAACTTTCTCAAAACTTCCATTTCCTATTTTAACAATTGGTCCAATTGGTTACCTAATATATAAATGCCTAAAAAGACTCAACGATGCTATTACTGAAAATCTACTGCAAACAAGTAAAAAACGAAAATAGCCCAAGCTCCAAAATCCTAGAAACTACTAAAACTTAGGTAACGAAACCATAATGAACATAAATAAACTTCAGGAAAACCACAAAAAACCTGGAAGCCCAGATTTCCTTTAACTCTTTATTGACTGCATTATTGTCCCTGATTGGATAAATCTCAACCTAGAGTTTTAAAGATTCGTAGGAGGAAGAACTTGAAGGTCTGGAATGAGCTGAAAGAAGAATTGCAACTCCAAGAACTACTCTTGCCGTGTACTTGAGGGAGCAACAGTTAAAGCTGGGGCTTTGTAGAGTGAATATTGCTGAACTCTCCAAGGACCAAGTGAATTTTTGGAGTGAATAGGCTAGAAAAAATTCTTAGCATTGTTCCAAAACTTGCAGATCTATGATGCTACAAAGCCTCTTACTGTCTTTCATATGGTTGATTGCAGCAAACTCATCCAGCTTTAACTGCTTGACCTGCTCAGCTGAAATAGTGGCCTCCACTTAATTTCTACAACTTCCTTCACTCCAGAATCCTCGTATGCGTCTTCAAAAGTTTTTAGAGCCACTTATGTTTTCTCCTCAACAAGCTCGTCAAGTTCAATGGTCAAGTTTGAAAGTTCAGGCACTACCGCCCCCAATCGACTGCCTTCCCTGCAATATTATCGAATCTTCTAGCCATATCGTCTAATTTAGCAACACAAGATTGTAAAGCATCAAATTTTCTATCAGATACTTGCACTTTAAATTTGAGCAAAGAAACTTCATTTTGGGTACCCTCAAAGTCTTTCAAGAAAGGTCCAAACTTTGAGGAAGTTTTGCATTGGTAGCCATATTGATAGAACAAAAAATATGCCTGAACAAACAAGAAAGTTTGGGCTCTTGATACCCAGCTGATGTCGGACAAGATAGGTGAGATCTTGGGTACTAGCAATAGCAGAAGAGTGGGAGGTTTGAGGGGCTGTTTTGGGGCTGTGAAGAGTACTCTTGAATAGGAGCATGGGAGAAATAAAAAAGGGGAAGCAGGAAAAAAATTTATGGGGGCAAAGAAAAAAAACAAAATAATAAAGCAAAACTGAAATTCTTATTCATCAATTTTTCTGCATAGATTAATGTTAAAAATTAGTAGTTATGAGCAACAAACTCTCCTAAAACTCCTATTTCTTCTTGTAAAATAGCAAAGTATATTGTTAATAAATCTTTACTTAGGAACTTTCCTATGACAATTGACTCCAATTAGTTACCTAATATTATAAATAACTAAAAGAGGTTCAATGACACAATTGCTGGAATTTCCTGCAAACAAGTGAAAGACCAACCAACATTCTAGGAAATGCTAAAACTTAGGGATGAACCAGGCTGTTAATATTCACAGGATGTGAAGTTGAAACTTGAGGAAAATCATAAAACCTTTAATTCTAGATTTGCTTGATCTCTTTTTTGACTGCATCACATGTAGAAGTTTAGGGTGCAAATATTCCAACTTCAAAATCCTAGTTGCAAAGTGAAAACTATTAATGGTAGAAAGTGGAATTCATCCGGTGAAAGTCTTAGGTACTTGCATGTTGTGGTGGACATAAAATTCAAGGTACTTGAGAAACTGCAAATATGTTACCTCAACTATGGTATGATGCCACCATAAGATGATTGCTCACATTAGGCAGATTATACAGATGGATCAATTTTCAAATCGTTGAAATATGCAGGAAATCCTCCAGTTGGATTCTGTGTCCCAAATCATAATACTGTTCTTTTATCCAATTCACCTGCATAGATCCTAAAAATTCATTAGTTCCTGAAACACCAAAAAGGCAATGCTTTTACATAGTAGTTTGCTTCTTTTATTGGTCTTCTCTTGTTGTAACATCAGAGATCTGTTCTATAACTCCTCTAATGAAACAAAAAAGAAAGTTTCATAAATTCAACCCTCTTTTTGTCAATGTCAAAATGTTTGACCCCTTAGTCTTATATTTCATATCTGACGGACTACATGGTCAAGAAGCCAGATCCATGCCTCCTTCCTGTACATAACCTCTCTTGTGTCACTAGCATACACTAGGCAGAAGACATGTTGATGTAGCCAAACAGCTCAAAGCACAGAACAACTTATAAGTTTTTGCAATTGCATTCAAGCATTAGGTTCACATACCTAGGAGATACAAAATACTTTAAAAGTTTTTATTTTGTTAGAATATTTTAGTAGAATATTGAATTGGTTATTTTGGAATCTTCAGCAATATCTTGTCAACAAATCAAATTAGTAATTTAGTTATCATTTAAATTTAGAAATGGAATCATATTCTTTTGACGTACATCCAAAAAAAGAGAAGAAATACTGGTTGTCAAGGTGGAAATAGGTCTATGAGCGTATAAATAATGTACTCCTCCTCCAAAAGAGATCGAAAAGATTTCATTTAGATAAACCTGCACATTGTAAGCATCACCATCAGCATTCTGCTATGCATCTTTCCATGGATGCAACGCCTTAAATTCAATGTTCAAGGTTATCAGGATGATTCCTTGAGTTTTCTTCTTCTTTCATTGAAGTTTAAAGCAATTCTTTTGTAATTTAAGTGCACTTATACCATTCAATAGCAATTGAGCTACTAAATTATCAGCATACCAGCAGATTTGTGCTGCATCACATGCTAATCTTTAATGCCCATCCTTTTCACAAATACAAACATAATAACATGCTTCAGTCCTTGTAACCACAGTTGTAATTTCCTCCCACAAACAACGGCAAAACAAAAAAGCACAAGCGAAATGGACAAACGAAAAAGAACAAGAACATGAAATTGTCATACCTAACAGGTGCTGAAGGCATCAGACATTCTCATGCTGAAGAAGCAAAACCTTCACTTGCCATTATCCTTTAATAATCTTCAAGTAGGAGTATATTTCTTCTCTCACAATCTGAAGCTGCTCTGTTCACAGTATATCTGAAAATTATGAGCATTTTACCCACAAAAACAACCTGATGATATGCCTACTACTTATTTTTGCTTCAATGGAGCACTAAATAAACAGAAGAAATACTACATCCAAGTTAAAATAGAAATATAAAACAAACACAGACCTTCCAGCATTCCAACCGAAAAAATCACCAGAAGCTAGTCCTTCAGATCTTGCAAAAATGTAATCCAGCTTCATTCATATATCACTCCTCATCCAATTTGAGTCCATCTAGCCTGAGAAACCAAAACAGCAAACTGCACTAACAATCTCATTGTGATGCCCAACAGATCTACCTGACACAAGACACCACTGCATCTGGGGTCAGGTTCGAATCAGTTGTAAATGCACTCAAAATTGCAGGAAAACAGAAAAATCAATGGAAAGAACAAGTCATCCACCATAATTAAATAAAATAAAGCATTTCCTAAGCATGGTAATATTGCAGATATACATTGTCATTCTGTACAATTTAACATTTAATTGAGCAACTTCCCCATTGCACATGAAAGAGCAAGACAAAAAAGATGAACTGAAATGAGCATTATAATTATGAAGTCTAGGTATCTCATCCTTTTGCCAAAAAGAGGGTGGGGACTTAACAGTTCAGGAGTCTTTCCCAAATGGCCCACAAAGCACTGTATTCCATGCATTTTATTTTGATGACACCCTAACCATAAGTTTTGACTGCTGCACTCCCAAACCATGCATTTTTATAAAGTTTCCACCTTGACTAAAAGTGTAACTTGGGTCTGACCAAAAGTTCACTGCATAAGATGGTTACCTTTTAATGTACCATATTATTTGTGTACTTGATCCATCTAGAGAGCATCCAATGAGCCAATATGGCAATAGACCCTACTTGCAGGTTCTAAAGCATGTCGCTGAGTATCTTCTGAAGAGATTCAAGTCAACATCGTCCCTTGATCTACTCCAGCTTGCCTGAGAACAATCATTGTATTATTTACTCATAGACTTGTTGAAAAATCAAGAAAGAGGAGGTAGTCAAATCCATTGACATATATAATTCAACTTCAGTTATTTAAGATGCGACCCGAAAATTTTTCCACAATATTTTTATAAAAGCTACAAAAACCTACCACACTTTATTGGCAGTTCAGTCTTCTTGCGCAACTGCAGAAGGTTGGTGCAAACGACTGACTAAAGAAGTATATATAGCATCATCTACTTTAAATCCTGTTTGCAACATGTTATCGCATAACTTGAAGGCCTCTTCTATTTTTCCTTCTTTACAAATTCCATTTGTTAGTATACTGTAAGTGACAGAATCTGGAATAATTCCATTCTTTACCATCTCAGCAAGTAGGTGAGTTGCTTCTTTCATATTCCCAGACCTACAATACCCATCAATAACTACAGTGTAGGTAATCTCATTAGGGTGAATGTCACATAAAGACATTTCCTGCAGGAGTTTCCTTGCTTCATTCATTTGACCTAGCTTACAGTAGCCACCAATTAGTGCAGTATAACAGACAACATTAGGTACCAAGCTGTCCGTTCTCATTTCATCAAAAAGGCTTTTGGCATCCTCAACACAACCAGTCTTGCACATTGCATGTATGAGACAAGAATAGGTAGCACATGTAACTAGGATGCCTTTGATTCTCATTTCATCACGCAGTTTAATAGCTTCTGTTATACTCCCATTTCTACA
The DNA here is from genome assembly GCF_036785885.1 of Coffea arabica. NCBI lineage: Eukaryota > Viridiplantae > Streptophyta > Magnoliopsida > Gentianales > Rubiaceae > Coffea > Coffea arabica. The sequence goes on along the minus strand of NC_092311.1, from coordinate 20,964,053 downwards.
ATAACCTCCAATCATTATATTATAAATAGTGGAGTTTAACTCAATATTGTGTCTGCTCAACTTATCAAAGAGAATTCTGCCCTCTTCAACTTTTCCAGCTTTGCAGAATCCATCTATCATGATCCCATGTGTATAGGCATCGGGAACAAGGCCAATCCTTTCACATTCATTCCAAAGCATCATTGCTTCCTCAATCTTTCCCTCCTCACAAAGCCCATGCATCAGCAAATTGTATGTAACAATGTCCGGTACAATCCCCCGCTTAACCATTTCTTCTCTGAGTTTAAATCCACCATCCAACTCTCCCTCTCTGCACCACCCATAAATGAGTGTGTTGTAAGTGATTCTGTCTAGTGGCACATTTCTTTCTAACATCTCTTTAAGAAGCCTAACAGCATCCTGCATCCTACCAGCTTCACATAGTCCATGAATGAGAGCATTTGAGGCTACTGTATTGACTTTAAAACTTTTCTTCAGCAGCAGGAACCAAAGCTCCACTGCATCTGAATGGTTCTTGTTCTTGCAGAGCCCCTTAATTAATCTGGTCAGTAATGTGTCATTTGGTTTCATATTTCGCAATATCATTTCCTTTGTGAATCGTAGCGCAGAGCCCAGCTCTGACTTTTTACATAACTCATGAATAAAAGAAGTAAAGCCACCAGCATTCATGCACAACCCTTCCGATAACTTCTCCTCTACCAGCTGTACAGCTCGATCAATTTGATTTACCTTGCAGAACCCACTGACAAGCGAACCAAGAGTAACTGAATTAGGAACTAAGCCATGAATTATCATATTATCCCTTAACTTTATTGCACACTGAATGTCTCCAATTCTGCAATAACCATCTATGAGAGTGTTATAAACAATCACATTTGGCACAAATCCTGTGTCAATCATTTCCTTCAAAACAATGTTTGCTTGATCAAAATTCTCAAGTTTTACCAAAGCATTAATAAGCGTACTGTACGTAACAATACTAGGTTTTACACCATTGTTAACCATTTTCTCCTTGAATTCAAAAGCTTCCTCTACATTGTGATTCTCGCACAGACCATGAATAATATTATTATAAGTAACAACATTTGGAGCAACACCCATCTCCTCCATTTTTTGAAACAACCTCATTGCATCCTCAACCCTTCTTCCTTTACAATATGCATTGATGGCAATGCTAAACATAAAAACATCTGGAACAAAGCCTGAGCACAGAATATCAAAAGCCTCATAACTCTTGTGAAGCTCATTCGCTTTGACAAGAGAACTCAACACAAAAACACCCGTTCTCAAAGAGGGAAACAACCCCCTTCTCGCCAACATACAAATCACATCCAATGAAGAATTCAAGCCACCCGAAACCTTAAATTGAGATGCAAAAACATGAACCAACATGTCAAGTATCCTAACATCAACCTGAGAATTTCCCATACTTAAATCAGCAAATAAAGCAGCGAGCTCCAAATGCTTACCGTTATCACCATGACCATCATTAATTCTCAAATTATCACAAAAAACATTCAATTTTCCATCGATCAGCCTTATCAAAAGCAACCGGGCAGCTGAGTCAAGGTTGGAAATAACAAGGAGACGAATCAAGATACAATACGATCTAAGACTAAATCTAAAACCACAAGAATTCGACGAAAAATAAAAGAACTTCAAAGCAGCTAAAGGTTTCACAGTCTGATGAATGTCAAGGAAAATACCCTCAAATTGCAAAGGAGACAAAAGGGTCAGCAAATCTTTACACTTGGAAAAATCTAAACGCTCTTTTGATAAAATAGAACTAACCCACTTCGCCAAATTGTTTCGTTCACCAATTCCAACCTTTTCCTTATCGATCCATTGTTCTTTCCCTGATAAAGGCTTAGACTTTGGTATTGGCTTAGTCAGCTGTGGCTTCTGATGTTGTTGCTGTTGTTTCTCGGGTTGGTTGTTACGGTTAGAATGGATATTGTCTTGGGCTGTTGATGTAATTAAAAGGCGATTGATAGGTGGAAACAGCAACTTTGTAGCTTTGTGAGCTCTCAGTCTTGTAATGTCCATTTGAATGTGTGGATTGATTATTGGGGTGTGTACTATGTGATAGTGTGCTTTTGGGAAGAGGATGTCTGAAGGGGGGAAAAACGGTTCCTTCTAGGCAGAGAGGAACGAAGTGAGAAGAGCTAGGGTTGGCGGTGGCGGCGGTGAAGACCCTGGATGGCAGAGTGCCATCAGGGGAGGGTGGCGGTTAGACGAGGAAGAAGAGCGACGCAGAAAGAAAAGGGAAGTTAAGGCGGAGAACTCTGACTGGCTACTTTAGGGCCAGGATCGGATGGGCCAAGATGATGAATTCCATTTTTTTTTTCTTTTACTCTTTTTCTATTTGGTTAGATTGGAAAATTAGCTATTTAGGTGCTATTAATTTACATTTCTTTAAATTTTGATTGTTGTAAATTAGTTTTACTGAAATTAACTATAGTTGAGGGAAAAAACTAGGATTACACATTGTTTTATATAATTTCTTCTTGGGAATTTTTGTGACATGGAATGCGGAAAATATACCTTTTTTTTTATATAAAACAAATAATCAGTTTTATTTATAAGAAAAGCGTGCATACACAATAAGGACCACAATCACACATACCCAACCATCCTCCTAAAAAACTATGGAAACCCAACCTATCTATTCGAATATCTCCCTGACCAACCGTGGGAGATCGGAAAACTTATTAAATACCTGCCCTACTATCGAGTCTACACCACCATTTGCCAGGCGGACCGCTGGCGAATTTGCCTCGCGGTCCGCTGGCGAATTTGCCTCCCTGTAACAGTGCGATATCGTTCGGAAGTGGTGTTTAAACTGAAGCAAGTCATCCAGCTCCCTCTGCAAGTGCCAAGGGCAAGCACTATCCCCTTGAACGATCCGAACAAGTGTAAGTGAATCTGCCTCCAAGTGTAACTCCAAGTACCCTCGGGCAATACAATATTGGACGCCTAACAGGAGCACTCGCAACTCAGCCTGCAGACTGGTCAGTGTACCTAAAGGCTCCGAGTAACCAAATACAAAATTCCCATGAGAATCCCATACCAGCCAATCCCCACCACTCAAACCCGGGTTTCCCCGACAACACACCCATCTGAATTCAACTTCCACCCTTCCTGCAGAGACACCCATCTCACCGGTTGAATGTGCATCCTCCCCTGTCGGCTCACCACCTCGCGAAGCAACCCTTCCCACGAAGTTTCCACCCACTGCATCCTCGGGAATCGTGTCTGAAAGATCTCAACTAGCATTTGGACGATTCGATTCACAGCATCCCTGACCCGCATTCGCTGCCCTCCAAACACTCCCTTATTCCTTGCTTGCCATAATTCCCAGCAAACCACCTATCACGCCCCGGGCCCGCACGTGCCCGTCACATGACATTCGCCGTACTCCCAAGTCTCACTCAAGAATACAAGGCTACATTAACTAATTTAACTTTAAAGGTACTAAATAATTTAACTAGATAAAGTGCGGTACAAACCACGTATGAAAGAAAGTCTACAAATGTTCAAGACGTTCGTACATTTATTCTCTGATTGAAACAGCGGATAAAAAAGTAAATAAAACTAACAACTAGAAGTAGCTAGCTTGCCAACTTTTTTCATCTAAAACTAATACAAGTCATCCTCAGGGTCTTCTACGTAAACCAATTCATACTCTTCAGAATCTGCAAAAATGATAAGAAGTGGGTTGAGCGACACATCGTTCAGTAGGTAATATTTACCCCTCTGTTGGACCATGCACTCTTAGTTTTATAGATACATATATATATATAAGTACAACTCAAATCGTTTGCAAATCATTCACATCCATAATTTTGAAAGTAACGTCATTTATAAAACAATCAGTAGTAAAGAATGACAAGGAATTTAAAAGCGCTTTATTGATACCCATACATGAGAAATCGCAATGTCATAAATCACTTTGTAACAATTCATAAGTCTCTTCATATCCATTCATGAATCATCCCATAAAACGTCGCATATCCGTTCATTGATCATTTCAAAGCAGTTCATAAATCATTCATATCCGTTCATAAATCTTCTTTCAGTTCAACTCATAACAAGTACATGCAATGACCGGCTACTGAGTACTCAGCCTAGAGATTTTACCCCTTCTAGGTGGGCGACCAATAGGTTTCATGACTACCGATTGGTCTCATTTCATACATGGGTCAATCGGCCGGACTTTATACCAGACTACCCTGACCTTGTCAATCTGCTGGACTCTATACCAGGCTACCATGACTTTATCATTCGGTTAATCGGCTGGGCTTTATACTAGGCTACCCTGACCTTGTCAATGAGCTGGGCTCTATACCAGACTACCATGATTTTTTCCATCGGTCAATCGGCTGGGCTTTATACCAGGCTACCATGACCGTTATACAGGACTATAGCCCCTACCGTCTATCCCATGACTGTTTTGAGCTTTACTTGTCAAAAATTCATTCCACACACCACATATATAAATCTTTGATTACATAAAAGATTCAACTCATTTGGTATATAATAACATATCAAAACATTTCAAATAAGTCACATGGTCCTTTTTGTATAGTAAAATATAACTTTCATAAATATCCAAGTAAAGCATTTAATCAAACACCTTTCGAGTCAACACAACAAAATAGGATTGAAAACAAGAATTTCATTTTGCACATTTGAAATCTCAGAAAGATAAGTGTAGACACCAAATTTTAGTGTAATTTCATTTACTATTTATTTTTATAGTTTGTGCTCGTTTTATTCACTTTTTAGTTTTTAGTTTTTTTAGTTTTTTGTGTTATTATTATTATTTTTAAGTTTTAGTATAGAATTTCTCGAAAAAGAAAAGAAAAGCATTCAAAAAATATGTTTTAATTGTTTTGATTTAAATACAATGTTTTCTTGGAAAAAATGGAAAAAAGAGAAAAAAGAAAAATCATAAAAAGGAAAGCAAAAAAAGAAAAAAGGAAAATTTGCTCACAAAAATATGTTTATTCCTTTAAATTCAATCTTTGGGCACTTTAGTTATTTTTATTAAGTTATTTTGAGAAAAAGAAAATGATGAAAAGTGAAAAAAATTGAAATTTTTAAAAATAGCCATTTTTTGTTTAGTTTCTTTTGTTTAAAATTATTTTTGTTTTGTTATTATTATTATTACCTGGTTTGTGTATTTTTGTTATTATTATTTATATTTTCTGTAATTTTTAAGTTGCCTTCTTAAAAAAAAAAAAAAAAAAAAAAATAGAGCCACGGCATGCAAACTGCATTTTTTTTTTTTTTTTTTTTTTGCAGTTTGCAAAGGAGGACTTGTGCGGCTCCTTAAGCTGCAATATGGTGGCAATGTTTTAAGGGTTTAGGAGGGGGGTTGATGATATAAATAGCAAAAAAAGAAGGGTAGCCGCAACGGAGAGTTTTTTTGGGGGAGAGCATCGAGAGAAAAAAAGCTGAGCGAGGGTTTTGGGGAGTAGGGAGTTGCAGGGCAAAAACAAAGCATAGAGAGTTGATGACGGCTGAGGAAAGGAAGAGGGCAGAGCATTGAACGGCGGTTGGAGTTTTGAAAAGAGAGAGAGGGAGCTGGCAGGAGACAGACGCGAACATTTCTGGAGAAACCCACGGCTTCACCTGCATTTCTCCGATCATTTCACGCTCAGATTTGCCTTTTAAAGGGTTAAAGCAAGCTTGAATTACATGTTGGATGCTTAGTTACTCCTGAATCTGTTCGAAATTTTTGCTTGGCCGAAAGATGGGTTGCAGATTTGTCGTTCATAGGTAACATCAGTTTTTGTGTGTATGTAGGCTCTTTTCTTTTGCTTATTTTGGGTTCAACTTTGGGCAAGGGGGGAAGCCTTAAAATTTGCAGAATGTTGAAATGATTTTATGTGTGTTATCTTGCTTCACGGGAGTTTGTTGGGCTGGATTTGCATGCTTTTGCTTTCTGGATTTTTGCGTATCAAAGACGAAAAGAAGGCTTGGTTGTCTTGTTGTTTAATCTGAATGTTTGGGTGGTGGAGGTGTTAGTTGCGTTGGGGGGATGGGAAATTGTTTGAAAAGCTCAGACCTGTCACAAACCCATAAACCAGCAACTAGGAAAGTAAAGCTTCGACCATGCTGCATTTTCGACTCATGTTTTGCTGCTTTTCCCTGGTCCCGTAACAACTCCTAGAGTCGGTTTTCATCAAATTGTTTTGCATGGTCAATCTTATGTCCATAATAGTTGTATAGAGAGTGGTGAGGCTTGGGTTTAGTTCCAACTTTGGCCATTTTTCTGGTTTGTTAACAGCTGCAAAATGGTGAAAACAAAAAAAATTGATTGACCGAAACCTTCAATGCCCCAAGTTCATATTCTTTTGCTGATTTTGTACATTTGGATGATGTTAATAACATGGTTCTAAGGCCATTGCATGTGTGTTTATTTTGGTTGGACTTGTCCCATGTCAATGCGTTTGGATTGGAAACAAAAATTGCAGCAAACTTCATCTTTGCTTGTTGAATGTTTTGGATTGTTTGAAGGGTTTGATTCACTTGTGCTGGAGTGAGTTTAGGACCTGTTGTGAGTCCTTGTTATGTCATTGCATTCAAGCTCAAAGGAACCAGAATCCTCTTGATCATCTTGCAGCTATGCGAAGCTGTTTGCATCACTATTTGTTTTGGGTTGAATGAATAAGAAATTGCAGAACAGTTTTTCGGTTGTAAAAGTTCCTTCTTTGCATGAAATTTACATAATTTTCTTCTAAGATTTGTCTTGATTAAGAGTGTTTAGACATGTTTAAGGTAGAGCTATTGTAAGTTTTGGTTTGCTGAAAGGTTTGTAGGTAAAGCTTGCGGCTGGAATAATAGTTTTCGTTGCTGCAGAAACATTGCAGAAATCTTCTTCGTGCATGCATGAAATATTCTTCAAAATTGCCTCTTAACCCCCTCAAGTTTCTCTTTATGCTATTATGCCCCACAAAATGGAGAAAACTAATCAATTGGGTCCCTGTGATTTTTGCAGCAATGCATTATAGCTCAATTACATTCCATGTTCTTGCAATTGGGTCCTAAGATATTTGCATTTGAACCATTCCTCCACCTTCTCTTTGCCTTTGGACTTTTGAAGTTCCTAAAAGTGTTTGATTGAGTTTGAATGCTTGGGTAGTGTTCACAATTGAGTCTTTGATAGCTTCAACTTTGCAACTCGATTGCTCATTTGCTTTCATTTGTTTTGGTGATACTTAGAGCATGAATTTGTGAACCTTGTGTTTAAATGAGCTTATGCTTACCTATTTTCTTTAATTTTCTTAAACAAATTTGTTGCTTGACCTTCGTCTCGCTCTGGGACCTTTAAGGTTCTTAAAACGCTTCAATTAATTTCTGATTGATTGATTAATGGTTGCTTTAGGGATCCTAAAAATGCAAGTGAAACCACTCATTGACCCGTATTTGATCTTAGGCATTTAAATGCTTCTAATTGTTCAATTCCATGTTTATGTGTCGGATTGCTTGACCTTTGTTTTGTTTCGGACCTTTAAAGTTCTTAAATGTTCGATTGACTCGAGTGTTTGGGTAAGGGTTATGTTTGAGTCCTTAATAGATGCTTTACTTGGAAATTGAATAGGCCATGCCTTCTCCTTGATCTTTAAGTACCTTTAACTACATTTAAGTTGTGATTGAGGAAATTTTTTGATGATTTGATGAGTGCCATTTGGATTATTTATATTTTATCATTAAAGTGGTGCCTTAACCTTTTGTTTTGATGGTCTTAGCTTAAGCCGTCCTTTTCTTTGGTAACTTTGTTATATTCTACTATTTGAGGTACCTTGACCCTTTTATTATTTTGGAGGGTAATTTAGTAATTTCACTACGTTAGGGCGTCGCTTCAAGGGAGGTACACTCTATCCCTCATTTGCATTTCATTTGACTCTACGTGCTCCTACGTGTTATGTGAATATGCATGCCTACTCCGCTTTCCTTACCTCCTTGCATGCATTTACTTGCTTTTACTTTTATTTAAGTTTTATGGGGTATGTGTACACCTCTTGGCTTGTAATAGATAGTGCTCGGAGAGCATCTTGTCCATTTCCCCTTTCCCTTTATGCTTTTATGGGGTATGTGTACACCTCTTGGCTTGTAATAGATAGGGCTCGGAGAGCATCTGGTCCATTTTCCCCTTCCCCTTGTTTGCTTGTTTTTGTTGCTACATGTTTAATTGCTTTGATAGGGCCTCGCATCTAGTCGAGCATGCTAAATGTTATGTGCTATGTGTTTATACGTGTTTGGCATGTCTACTCGCTTTCTATAGCATGAATGAATGTGATGGATGAATGTACGTCACCACACTAGTCCAATGCTAGTTGTGGCTCATTAGGTATTTCCCCTCGTTAGCACATCATTTGCATGTTCACTACATGTCATGCATTTTTCTTAGTTTTATCATTTGGCATGCTCCTCGAGCCCCTTCTCCCCTCATTTTAGGATTTTTGCATCTCATACTAGTTATAGGGTTCATTTGCCTGGAGAGTCCCCTTAAATATGGGATATAGACGAGTGTGGCTTTTTCTAAGCCTTAGCACGCTTGTATTCCCTCTATCAAAGGGCAAATTGAGTCACGATTTAGGTCTCCCCGTACCCATCTTGCTTGCATTCCCTAGACTCATGCATTCTCAATCCACTCTATCATTACACTTTCACTTTTGTCTCATTTGCACACATGCACCTTTTTATCACCTTCACTTGCACACGAACACTTTTTTGTCTCCACTTGCACACGAACCCTTTTATCTTCACTTGCACACGAGCATTTTATCTTCACTCGCACACGAGTACTTTCATCTACATTTGCACACCTTCACTCTTATCTTATTATTTTTATCATTTTTCTCACTTCACACAAACTCACACTTTCACATGGCATGCATTCCACTCACTTTTTATGTCATTTAGGTTTAGGTGTGACCTCTCCAAAAGGATCATTATTGGGCTTCACAATTAATGTGATTGGCACCACTCAACATTTGAAGAGAAATTTCCCCCAATCCCCCTAGGTCTAGGTTTTTGCATTCATATAGACATATCCAATACGCGATACATACCTTGGGTAGAAAAATTAGGAAAAATTGGTTTGAGTCGCGCAACTAGCCTTGGCTAGGTCAAAGGGGTGCCTTGGATTCTATCATTGCCTTCCCCTTTGTCAAACGTGACCCCCGAACCTTTTTCTTTGGCTTACGTGGACTAGGAGTCGTTTTAAAAAGGGTTTTACTACTTTGTCTTTAAAAACACTTTTTGGGTGACTTGGTACACCCCAAATCTATACCAAGTGGCGACTCCGTTTTCATATTTAAAAAACCCTTTTTAAAATTTCATTTGGCCAAATCGTCGCTTTCCAAAGTCCCATGGCCTTTTTACTTTTCATTTTGCACACGTTCACACCACACTTCACACACACATCACAATTCACTCGAATCGAAAAGTGGGGCGCGACAGTTGGCGACTCCACTGGGGACTTCCTAAGTGGGTCCGAGCATTTGACTTAGCCATTCGTTTCCTTTTTCTACCCTTTTTATGCATTGCATTTGGATATTAGGGTTGCATTTTCTATTTTAGGACTTTTTCGCCTCGCGCGTGTATCAAACTATTCCCTCACTCACGTATGTATGATTGGTTGATTGGATGTATGTATCTCGCGCTTGCATTGCATTTGGGGGGGTGTGTGTCACCTTTAGAGCCTCGCGTGGTTCTCACCCCTTTCCCTCAAAATAGGGAGCACTTCATACGTGCACGTTTATTTATTGTTATCCCATTTTATTTTATTTTTCGTGGGCGTTTCCCACACCGCCTTGTAGGATTAGGATCGTTTGCCTTGGGTAGGCGGCTGGTGTGCTCTGCGCCCATAGCGCTACCTAAGGGATCACTCGAGCCACCGACCAAAGGCCCTGGGAGTGATGACCCTTCGCCTTTAGGTCTGAAGGCTTGGGAACCGAAACTTTATCGAGTCTAGGCATTAGTGAACCCCAGCCTCATGCATCCATATTAGAATTTTCCTAGGTTAGAGTCAGCCTCACCCTATTTTAAGCACATTAGGCACGAGGGAAGGGGTTCCACCCCTTTTACCTGCTTTATTGTATTTCTTTTTCTTAATTGCTCCCAATGTGTTATGTGTACTATCAATTGCACTAACCATTCTTTTGTTTTCTTGGATTGCATTCATGTGCCTTAGCAATAAGGGGCCTCTTTGGCACTCTTTTAGTGACTCACCCACTAGATAGCTCACATGTCTAAATTTCAGTCTTTGCACTTACCTTTCAGTAAATACATTTCATGTTTAGACCTTTTCCCCCCGTTGCATTATTTATGTCCTTTAGCTCACATTTCATGTTTGTCACATATTTACATAGCTTTAATAAACTGGCATCATGCATAAACCCTAGAAAGGGAATGCCATTTAGGGGATCCCGTGTTAGGAATAAACCACCCCATGTCTCGGATATATAATCCAAATGAGACTTGCACGTTTACCTTTCTCGTACCGTCCGAAGGGGTAGTGCACAAGGTAAGGTAAAGATCCGATCATTTTCATGAAGCAATTTTTTGGAATATGAGCATCTAATAATCACTTTTTGGCCATTTTCTCAAAATTGGTAAAATTCCCTTGCGTAAAAGGACATTAATTCGAAGAAAATTCACAAATGTTTCCTCATTGTTGAGACGATAAATATAGAGGCCAAATTTTGATTTTAGAAGCTCATAGACCAAGGCATTGTAATGATTTCTTGAAACCACCCAGTGGGCGAATAATTCAATCGATTTTTGAACAAATCATCCATCTTATCCAATCCATTTTTTTCCAATTCATTCAATTTTAGTTCAATCTAGTCATTTTTGAATAAATTCATTTCATCCAATCCATTTGACCAATGTACCCTTTTTAGGGTCATCCGGTCGATTTTTGCATAAATTATCAATTCAATTGACCAAATTACCCTTTTTAGGGTCATCCGGTCGATTCATTCAATAAATCATAAATGCATTTGACCAATTTACCCTTTGAGGGTCACCTGGTCGGTTTTGAATAAATCGTCAATTCATTTGACTAATTTACCCTTTTTAGGGTCATTCGGCTGATTTTTGAATCAATCATTCATTTGGCCAATTTACCCATTTTTAGGGCAACCGAGCCGATTTTGAATAAATCAAGTTTCATAAATCAAATGTCATTCAATTCATTTGACATGTTTCCCTTTTAGGGTAATCCGGTCGATTTTCAATAAATTGTCAATTTCATTTGACCAATTAGGATTTCAATGTCGAATTCCAAATTGGGAAGTCTAGTCAATTTTTGAGAAAACCATCCATTATATCCAACTATTTAATCGTTTGGGTTTTTGACTCATGATACACTGAGGAAAATTTTGTCAACGAATTCCAATCTTCTCGATAGGAAGTTCGTCAAGGTCAAACCCGTGCGTTTTTGCAAATTCTTGTATCGATCAAAAGTGATCAATCTATTCGGACGTTGACCTCATTTTGACAAATCTCTCGTCACCCCAATTGACCAAATTCTTTCAAAATTATTTTTCACTCCATGAGCTGATTGGATCCATCAGGTATTGTATTGTGCCTGCTCTGGAGGATTGCATTTTCATGCTAGGCCTACCCTTGGCATAAAAGGGTTCTCCCATAGGACATGCATACCGATTTTGCAGTTTTGCCTACTAATTCGGGGTATTTTTCTTTTGTTTCCCCCCTCCCCTGCATTCATAAAAATATTTCAATAAGATGAAAATGTTCTTCTATATCTGATGATAATTTTAATCCAATAAAGTTTGAAGATTACAAGTGTTATTTGATTCTTGGGCGGATCCTACGATGAAAACCCTCTGAGAGATGTTGTAATTGTTTTCCAAAGGGAAATTTTGTATATTTGAAAAGGAGACAAAAAGTGTATATGTGGAGCTCTTTACAAGTTTCTCCTTTCTCACTTGTATCGTAATTGAATGAGAAAATTTGTTTCAAACTTTTTCAGCAATAAACTTTTTGGACAATCATTGTTTTTGTGTATATTTATGTACATTTCATTCTTTATTCTTATTCATTGGAAATTTCATGATGAATTTTAAGAAATAAGACTAAATTGGGATTTTTTCAACCTCCGACCTGAAAATTCACAATAAGAGTGTTCAGAATTAAAAGAGGTCATTCAGAAGGCCCAATGAGATATTTTTTTTCCTTCACTGAACCCCAAAATAAAATCAGTCACATTGATTGATAAATCGCAAATTGGGGCCATCTTTGCTTGAAAATATCCATTGTGTTTAATCGATTCAATCACATCTAAGTGAAAGCAGAAATGTGCATCATCCTTATTCGTTTGGAAAATTTGGAGTGATACTTCGAGCATTCTTTTCTCTACCTATACAGATTTTTATCACTTGATCTCCCATTTGAGCCTATGAAAGAATAATTTCGTTTCAAATAAGAGCCCTAATGATCACTACCCTATGTTGGAAAATTTTCAAATATCAAATAGGGGAATGGATTTTCAATAACCGTCTCGTTATTTTGGTTGTCATGAGGTGTAAGAATGATGCTTTGGCCATCGTTTCTACAACCTAAACACTGATCATCCCTTGCATCCTTATTTGAGCTAAAATTGGTGGTTCTTTTCTAATGCACTCATGGTCGTACCCCACATTGGGGAGGGAGATTGGAAAAAAAAACGAAAAAAAAGACAAAGGAAAAAAGGGAAAAAGCAAAAATGCTAGAATAAGGAGGGAGCTGCAAATTGGGGAAATTTGATCCCACTTGGGTTCCAATTTTGAAAAGAGGAAAAACAAAACAAAGAAAGAAGAAAAGAAAAGGACAAGTTCTGTCCAGGGGATCACTTATGCTTCATAGATATGAATGAGTAAGGGTCTTCCCCAATCAGTTAATTCAGATACATGCCAAAAATTTCCCATTAATGAAAATTTCCTTTCAGAGTTATTGTAAGGAACGGAATACAAGTCAGGCCATCTTCTTTTCCAATCAAACATTCTATCCCTAGTTATCCCTTTTGAGCCTTCAGAATAAAATACTTCATTTGGCACCCCCCTGAGAATCGCAAACCCCACACTGGGGCAAGTTGGGTTGAAAAAGAAAATTTCAAGAAGTGAAAAAGTGAAAAGCCACAAAATCGAAAGACAAAAGAAGAAAAGTGAACCTCGGTTCAAAAAAAAAAAAAAAAAAACTGGGGCAAATTTTGTGAAAGTTCAAAAAATGGCCGAAGGCCGAAAAATCAAAAAAGAAAGAAAATGAAAGAGAAAAAGCCTCAAGTGAAAATAAACTGGGGCAAATTCTGATTTAACCCTAAAGTAGGGTTGGCACAACAATGCGGTCTCAGATTACTTAAAACAACTTTTGAAATCCACTTTCAAGCCTTAACTTTTCTAAGCACCCCACCTGACCCCATTACGAAAGCCAAAAGCCCTGACTTCTGTTCTTTGCAATGGCCCTGTCAAGAAAATTTCTGATGTCGGAAAATTTTAGCTGTATTCTGAATTGATTAGGTGTGAGGTTGACACTGCTTTTCATGTGCAACCCCGCGAGGGCATTTTTGGGAAAAAGGAAAAAATGAGCGAAATGAATGCAAAAGAAAGATGCAAAAAGATTTGATGCTGAAAGACCCTGTTAAGTGATGATAAAAAGTCAAACAAAGTCCAAGATCTTGGAGTCCAAAAATAGGGGCAATTTTGGAAAAAATGCGATCTTTGATGCAATGTCCTTGAAAATTATTTCTTTAACTATCGTGTTCAAGCCACATTACAAGCTAATAAAGTCCATCGTTGACTTATTCCTTCATGACAAATCCAAAGTGACGATTATGCTCGTAAGAAATCCATCAATCATTTGTGATCATGGGAATATAACCAGTTTTCACCGGTTTAGCTATCGTTTCTACCCATTTTGTTGCAAGCCTATCAAGCTTGTATGTTGACTAAGTTTTCTTGGCAAATAAGGGTGACAAACTATTTTGCTTTCATGAAGACGTGATATCGAATGAGCACAAAATGAGACAAATCTTGACCTCCCATCTTCCTTTAGCCATTTCCAAATCAAAAATATAGTCACTTGATTGGTCCTGACAGATGAGCCAACAAGAAATGGTGATCCGTTACCCTGAGCACCGATGCTAAAAGTGAGGAAGAAATCTTCTGTAATTTGGTGATATTCTGAGAGATTCATCATGAAATTTCTGCATGAACTCAACATTCAAATTTCTTCACGTTGTACATATGATTACTTTCTAAGTTTTGGAAGGTGCGATTTCTCTTGGTTCAAATAAATGGAGAGACATCCAAACCAATTTTTTGTAATTAAATAGGCCTACACTGGGGCAAATTTTCATGTGAGAGATTTTGCAAAATAACCCACACTGGGGCAAAAATTTTTGTAATACATTTGAGGATGTCAAACCAATCACGCTGTTCTTTCCAAATAAGAAATTTGAATGCATGTCATACTTTGATGAACCCCTTGTACAGGTATTCATGGTTCAAAATGACGAAAAAGCATCTGGTGATGTGGGAAGCTGATGCCGAAGAAAGAGAAGAAAGAAGGGAAAAGGGCCCTACACTTGGGGCAAATTATTTTTGAAAAATTCTCTCAAAAAAAGAAAAAATCATCAAAAAATCAAAAAGTCAAAAATCAAGTTCAAATTCTTGTTTCTTGAAAAATCAAATTTGATTTCTTGTGGGCGAAGCTTCAATGCACGCCGCGCATCATTCTGTTCCCCCCTTTTCTTAACATTTCAAAGATCCTGTTGGGCCTGAGCTTCGTGCCGCCAACATTTCAAAGATCCTGTTGGGCCTGAGCTTCGTGCCGCCAACATTTCAAAGATCCCGTTGGGCCTGAGTTTCGTGCCGCCAACATCACTTTATCACGTTGGGCCTGAGTTTCGTGCCGCCAACATCACTTTATCACGTTGGGCTTGGTTTTCGTGCCACCAACATCACTTTATCACGTTGGGCTTGGATTTCGTGCCACCAACTTCACATCACCACGTTGGGCTTGGATTTAGTGCCACCAACATCACAAAAATCAAGTTGGGCCTGGATTTCGTGCCGCCAACATTAAGTTGGGCCTGGATTTCGTGCCGCCAACATTCCAAAAATCACGTTGGGCCTGGATTTTGTGCCGCCAACGTTCCAAACATCAAGTTGGGCCTGGATTTTGTGCCGCCAACGTTCCAAACATCAAGTTGGGCCTGGATTTCGTGCCGCCAACGTTCCAAAAATCACGTTGGGCCTGGATTTCGTGCCGCCAACTTCACAACATCCCGTGGGTCTATCCCAATTTTAAATATTCTGTTCGGGTCTATCTCGTGGGTCTATCCCAATTTAAGTTTCTGTTCGGGTCTATCCCGTGGGTCTATCCCAATTTTACATTCCTGTTTGGGTCAGTCCCGATTTCAAAATTCCTGTTCGGGTCAGTCCCAAATTTAAATTTCTGTTCGGGTCTATCCCATTTTTTACATTCATGTTCGGGTCAGTCCCATTTTTTTAGAATTCTTGTTCATTGGAATCATTTTGCAGCCCAATAACACAGGTAAGTATTTGGTGTCTACTTCTTTGTTTCAAGTTTTTTCAAAACTCAGACAAAGAGGGGCAAACTGTAGACACCAAATTTTAGTGTAATTTCATTTACTATTTATTTTTATAGTTTGTGCTCGTTTTATTCACTTTTTAGTTTTTAGTTTTTTAGTTTTTTGTGTTATTATTATTATTTTTAAGTTTTAGTATAGAATTTCTCGAAAAAGAAAAGAAAAGCATTCAAAAAATATGTTTTAATTGTTTTGATTTAAATACAATGTTTTCTTGGAAAAAATGGAAAAAAGAGAAAAAAGAAAAATCATAAAAAGGAAAGCAAAAAAAGAAAAAAGGAAAATTTGCTCACAAAAATATGTTTATTCCTTTAAATTCAATCTTTGGGCACTTTAGTTATTTTTATTAAGTTATTTTGAGAAAAAGAAAATGATGAAAAGTGAAAAAAATTGAAATTTTTAAAAATAGCCATTTTTTGTTTAGTTTCTTTTGTTTAAAATTATTTTTGTTTTGTTATTATTATTATTACCTGGTTTGTGTATTTTTGTTATTATTATTTATATTTTTATTATTATTTATATTTTCTGTAATTTTTAAGTTGCCTTCTTAAAAAAAAAAAAAAAAAAAAAAATAGAGCCACGGCATGCAAACTGCATTTTTTTTTTTTTTTTTTTTGCAGTTTGCAAAGGAGGACTTGTGCGGCTCCTTAAGCTGCAATATGGTGGCAATGTTTTAAGGGTTTAGGAGGGGGGTTGATGATATAAATAGCAAAAAAAGAAGGGTAGCCGCAACGGAGAGTTTTTTTGGGGGAGAGCATCGAGAGAAAAAAAGCTGAGCGAGGGTTTTGGGGAGTAGGGAGTTGCAGGGCAAAAACAAAGCATAGAGAGTTGATGACGGCTGAGGAAAGGAAGAGGGCAGAGCATTGAACGGCGGTTGGAGTTTTGAAAAGAGAGAGAGGGAGCTGGCAGGAGACAGACGCGAACATTTCTGGAGAAACCCACGGCTTCACCTGCATTTCTCCGATCATTTCACGCTCAGATTTGCCTTTTAAAGGGTTAAAGCAAGCTTGAATTACATGTTGGATGCTTAGTTACTCCTGAATCTGTTCGAAATTTTTGCTTGGCCGAAAGATGGGTTGCAGATTTGTCGTTCATAGGTAACATCAGTTTTTGTGTGTATGTAGGCTCTTTTCTTTTGCTTATTTTGGGTTCAACTTTGGGCAAGGGGGGAAGCCTTAAAATTTGCAGAATGTTGAAATGATTTTATGTGTGTTATCTTGCTTCACGGGAGTTTGTTGGGCTGGATTTGCATGCTTTTGCTTTCTGGATTTTTGCGTATCAAAGACGAAAAGAAGGCTTGGTTGTCTTGTTGTTTAATCTGAATGTTTGGGTGGTGGAGGTGTTAGTTGCGTTGGGGGGATGGGAAATTGTTTGAAAAGCTCAGACCTGTCACAAACCCATAAACCAGCAACTAGGAAAGTAAAGCTTCGACCATGCTGCATTTTCGACTCATGTTTTGCTGCTTTTCCCTGGTCCCGTAACAACTCCTAGAGTCGGTTTTCATCAAATTGTTTTGCATGGTCAATCTTATGTCCATAATAGTTGTATAGAGAGTGGTGAGGCTTGGGTTTAGTTCCAACTTTGGCCATTTTTCTGGTTTGTTAACAGCTGCAAAATGGTGAAAACAAAAAAAATTGATTGACCGAAACCTTCAATGCCCCAAGTTCATATTCTTTTGCTGATTTTGTACATTTGGATGATGTTAATAACATGGTTCTAAGGCCATTGCATGTGTGTTTATTTTGGTTGGACTTGTCCCATGTCAATGCGTTTGGATTGGAAACAAAAATTGCAGCAAACTTCATCTTTGCTTGTTGAATGTTTTGGATTGTTTGAAGGGTTTGATTCACTTGTGCTGGAGTGAGTTTAGGACCTGTTGTGAGTCCTTGTTATGTCATTGCATTCAAGCTCAAAGGAACCAGAATCCTCTTGATCATCTTGCAGCTATGCGAAGCTGTTTGCATCACTATTTGTTTTGGGTTGAATGAATAAGAAATTGCAGAACAGTTTTTCGGTTGTAAAAGTTCCTTCTTTGCATGAAATTTACATAATTTTCTTCTAAGATTTGTCTTGATTAAGAGTGTTTAGACATGTTTAAGGTAGAGCTATTGTAAGTTTTGGTTTGCTGAAAGGTTTGTAGGTAAAGCTTGCGGCTGGAATAATAGTTTTCGTTGCTGCAGAAACATTGCAGAAATCTTCTTCGTGCATGCATGAAATATTCTTCAAAATTGCCTCTTAACCCCCTCAAGTTTCTCTTTATGCTATTATGCCCCACAAAATGGAGAAAACTAATCAATTGGGTCCCTGTGATTTTTGCAGCAATGCATTATAGCTCAATTACATTCCATGTTCTTGCAATTGGGTCCTAAGATATTTGCATTTGAACCATTCCTCCACCTTCTCTTTGCCTTTGGACTTTTGAAGTTCCTAAAAGTGTTTGATTGAGTTTGAATGCTTGGGTAGTGTTCACAATTGAGTCTTTGATAGCTTCAACTTTGCAACTCGATTGCTCATTTGCTTTCATTTGTTTTGGTGATACTTAGAGCATGAATTTGTGAACCTTGTGTTTAAATGAGCTTATGCTTACCTATTTTCTTTAATTTTCTTAAACAAATTTGTTGCTTGACCTTCGTCTCGCTCTGGGACCTTTAAGGTTCTTAAAACGCTTCAATTAATTTCTGATTGATTGATTAATGGTTGCTTTAGGGATCCTAAAAATGCAAGTGAAACCACTCATTGACCCGTATTTGATCTTAGGCATTTAAATGCTTCTAATTGTTCAATTCCATGTTTATGTGTCGGATTGCTTGACCTTTGTTTTGTTTCGGACCTTTAAAGTTCTTAAATGTTCGATTGACTCGAGTGTTTGGGTAAGGGTTATGTTTGAGTCCTTAATAGATGCTTTACTTGGAAATTGAATAGGCCATGCCTTCTCCTTGATCTTTAAGTACCTTTAACTACATTTAAGTTGTGATTGAGGAAATTTTTTGATGATTTGATGAGTGCCATTTGGATTATTTATATTTTATCATTAAAGTGGTGCCTTAACCTTTTGTTTTGATGGTCTTAGCTTAAGCCGTCCTTTTCTTTGGTAACTTTGTTATATTATACTATTTGAGGTACCTTGACCCTTTTATTATTTTGGAGGGTAATTTAGTAATTTCACTACGTTAGGGCGTCGCTTCAAGGGAGGTACACTCTATCCCTCATTTGCATTTCATTTGACTCTACGTGCTCCTACGTGTTATGTGAATATGCATGCCTACTCCGCTTTCCTTACCTCC
Source organism: Coffea arabica (assembly GCF_036785885.1). Taxonomy (NCBI): domain Eukaryota; kingdom Viridiplantae; phylum Streptophyta; class Magnoliopsida; order Gentianales; family Rubiaceae; genus Coffea; species Coffea arabica. The sequence continues at coordinate 20,945,141 of NC_092311.1, read as the reverse complement.
TTGCATGCATTTACTTGCTTTTACTTTTATTTAAGTTTTATGGGGTATGTGTACACCTCTTGGCTTGTAATAGATAGTGCTCGGAGAGCATCTTGTCCATTTCCCCTTTCCCTTTATGCTTTTATGGGGTATGTGTACACCTCTTGGCTTGTAATAGATAGGGCTCGGAGAGCATCTGGTCCATTTTCCCCTTCCCCTTGTTTGCTTGTTTTTGTTGCTACATGTTTAATTGCTTTGATAGGGCCTCGCATCTAGTCGAGCATGCTAAATGTTATGTGCTATGTGTTTATACGTGTTTGGCATGTCTACTCGCTTTCTATAGCATGAATGAATGTGATGGATGAATGTACGTCACCACACTAGTCCAATGCTAGTTGTGGCTCATTAGGTATTTCCCCTCGTTAGCACATCATTTGCATGTTCACTACATGTCATGCATTTTTCTTAGTTTTATCATTTGGCATGCTCCTCGAGCCCCTTCTCCCCTCATTTTAGGATTTTTGCATCTCATACTAGTTATAGGGTTCATTTGCCTGGAGAGTCCCCTTAAATATGGGATATAGACGAGTGTGGCTTTTTCTAAGCCTTAGCACGCTTGTATTCCCTCTATCAAAGGGCAAATTGAGTCACGATTTAGGTCTCCCCGTACCCATCTTGCTTGCATTCCCTAGACTCATGCATTCTCAATCCACTCTATCATTACACTTTCACTTTTGTCTCATTTGCACACATGCACCTTTTTATCACCTTCACTTGCACACGAACACTTTTTTGTCTCCACTTGCACACGAACCCTTTTATCTTCACTTGCACACGAGCATTTTATCTTCACTCGCACACGAGTACTTTCATCTACATTTGCACACCTTCACTCTTATCTTATTATTTTTATCATTTTTCTCACTTCACACAAACTCACACTTTCACATGGCATGCATTCCACTCACTTTTTATGTCATTTAGGTTTAGGTGTGACCTCTCCAAAAGGATCATTATTGGGCTTCACAATTAATGTGATTGGCACCACTCAACATTTGAAGAGAAATTTCCCCCAATCCCCCTAGGTCTAGGTTTTTGCATTCATATAGACATATCCAATACGCGATACATACCTTGGGTAGAAAAATTAGGAAAAATTGGTTTGAGTCGCGCAACTAGCCTTGGCTAGGTCAAAGGGGTGCCTTGGATTCTATCCTTGCCTTCCCCTTTGTCAAACGTGACCCCCGAACCTTTTTCTTTGGCTTACGTGGACTAGGAGTCGTTTTAAAAAGGGTTTTACTACTTTGTCTTTAAAAACACTTTTTGGGTGACTTGGTACACCCCAAATCTATACCAAGTGGCGACTCCGTTTTCATATTTAAAAAACCCTTTTTAAAATTTCATTTGGCCAAATCGTCGCTTTCCAAAGTCCCATGGCCTTTTTACTTTTCATTTTGCACACGTTCACACCACACTTCACACACACATCACAATTCACTCGAATCGAAAAGTGGGGCGCGACAATAAGTACCACCTACCTCTGTTTGGCTGCTCGAGTGGAACTATCTTAGATCCTTGTATCGTACCTATCAAATGCATAGGTTCCCTAATTAGTTGTTACTTCCTATAGATGCATAAATATTCAACCTCTAAGTACGTCAAAGATTCGTATCTCGACCATTATACAGACCCTAATAGCATTTCCCTCAAATTGGACGATTTCTATTTTTGGAAGGTTTCTTAATTTGGAAAGTTTCTATTTTTAGAAAGTTTCTTAATTCGGAAAGTGTTCATTTTGTAAGGTTTCCTAATTTAAAAGAAAATAATTATTTACAATCCTGTTTATTATCCTGACTACTATCTTACTATGTTTATTTATAGTTCATGCTTATCCAATATTATTGTTATTATTATTACTATTATTATTATTATTATTATTTTACATGTTTCGTTTAACTATTTAGAACTTAACCCACTTTGTCTACATTAACCTAATAAAGCTAGATAAGGACGTTTTAAATTTTCCTTTATGCATCTTAAACGTAATTAATTAAGTATAATGTTTACACGGCCAACCCTTCAATTCTAACCATTGCCTTAAATTGGGTCTTGAATTTTAATATTCACGATATACCATAAAAATGGACTAATTATATTTAAAATTCATTTACTAAACATTTACTAAATTTTTATACTATGGTTTGGTCCAAGTTTACATTGCATCCCTTTTTTTTTAACTTATTTATTTTTTGTTTATTATTATTATTATTATTAATTTTCTCGGGTGGGACCCATGGTTGGCCTTTGGCCTTTGGCCAACCATGTCTGACCATGGTCGCCAGGCCCTCTGGCGACCCAAACTTCAATTCGGCCAACCATGAATTTACTCTATTGTCGCCAGCACATCTTCTTCTTTTTTTTTTTTTTTTAGTCTTGGGGCCAACCCGTGGAACTAGGTGCGGCGTTGCTTCTGCAACGCCCAACCAGCCGCTGCTTTTCCCTTTCCTCTTCTTTTTTTTTTTTTTTAAAAATAGATCCAATCACCCTATAATCTCAAGATTGAAAATCAACCCCCCTATTTTTATTAGCCTAGATACGAATCTTATCATAGCATATATATATCTACACCTATATAGCGACAATACATGTCCATAAAATTCCTAGAGCAATTAATACATTTACTAAACTTAAAGAGAGATTTCTTGTGTGAACTCGAGACTTACCGGTTTAGGTGCCTAGTCGTCGGATCGAGTGACGATGTTGCCTGCTTCTCCTTCTCTCCCCTCTGACGGCTCTTGCTCTACGGTGCAGACGAAAGAAAGGTAAGGTTGGGCTTATTATTCCTTTTTTTTTCTGTCTAGGGTTTTAATAAAACCCTAAACCTAGCACTATTTATATTAGTACCCTTGATCCCATCCTACAGTTATTTTATTTTATTTTTTTTTCTTAGCAACTCTATCTTTTTAATTATTGAGAGAGAAATAAAAAAAAATAAGTGAGCAAAATAAGGTAATAAAATCGGGTGCCAATGGGCGTGGGTTTCACATTCTACCCCCCTTACGAGAAGTTTCGTCCCCGAAACTTGCATACCTTGATCAAAGAGATATGGGTACCTATTCCGCATGTCCTCTTCTAACTTCCACGTTGCCTCTCGTGGCGTATGGTTTGTCCATTGCACCTTGACATAGGGTATGGTCCTTCTCCTTAGAACCTGATCCTTTCGATCTACAATTCTTAAAGGAACTTCCTCCACTGCTAAGTTCTCCTTCACCTCGATGGGTTGGTCCTCCAAAATATGACTCGGGTCTGATACATACTTCCTCAGTTGGGAAATATGGAACACATTATGTATTCTTGACAAAGCAGGTGGGAGAGCCAGTCGATACGCCAGAGGTCCAACTTTATCCAGTATTTCGTAAGGTCCCACGTACCTCGGACTTAACTTGCCACTTCATCCAAACCTCATCACTCCCTTGGTAGGGGACACCTTCAAATATACCTTTTCTCCCGGTTGGAACTCCAAAGGTCTCCTTTTTGAATCTGCCCAACTCTTGTTACGGTCCTGGGCTAGTTTTAATCTTTCTCGTATGATCTTAATTTTCTCCAGAGTCCGTTCCACTAAATCAGGGCCAGTGATTAGTTTCTCACCTATCTCATCCCAATATAAGGGGGATCTGCACTTCCGTCCATACAATGCCTCAAACGGCGCCATACCTATACTGCTATGATAGCTATTGTTGTACGAGAACTCCATTAGCTTCACCAACCTATCCCAACTATCCGTAAAGTCTAGTGCACAAGCCCTGAGCATTCTAGAGTCTGTATGGTCCTCTCCGATTGTCCATCCGTTTGAGGGTGGAAGGCTGTACTTAATCTTAGGTCAGTCCCCATAACTTCTTGATAAGTCGACCAAAATCTGGACGTGAACCTAAAGTCTCGATCAGACACTATATTCACTGGAACTCCATGAAGGCTTACGATTTCCTCCATATACATCTCTACCAGCCTCTCCATTGATATCCCATTCGACATTGGTAGAAAATGGGTCGATTTGGTTAATCGATCGACTATAACCCAAATGGCATCATTATTTCTAATAGTTCGAGGCAATCCCACCACAAAATCCATTGTCACATGTTCCCACTTCCATTGGGGAATCTCTAGGGGTTGCAACAAGTCGGCAAGTCTTTGATACTTGGTCTTTACTTGTTGGCACACCAGACATTTCGCCACATATTCGGCTATCTCTCATTTCATCCCATTCCACCAATAATTCCTCTTAAGATCTCGATACATCTTGGTTCCACCAGAATGGATCGAGAACCTCGAATTATGTGCCTCCTTTAGCAATTCCTGCTTTAATCCTTCATCCCTTGGCACACACAACCTACCATCCTTCCACAGACTCCCATCGTCTTTCAATTTAAATCCATCAAAGGGTTCTAATTCCAGTTTTTCCTTAATTTTTGCAAGCCCGGCATCCGAGTGCTGCGCCTCCTTAATCCTATCTATCAAGGTAGGTGCGACTACCAGGGCAGCTAGCACTTGAGCCGTGGAGTCTACCATCTCCACTCCAAAGTTTTCCATTTGATCCTTTGTCGTGGGCTCTCTTAACACTCTCGATTTCCTACTAAGGGCGTCTGCTACTTTATTTGCCTTGCCCGGATGGTAACTGATTGTCAAATCATAGTCCTTAATTAATTCTAACCACCTCCTCTGCCTCATGTTCAATTCCCTTTGAGTGAACAAATACTTGAGACTCTTGTGATCGGTAAATACCTCACATTGTACACCATACAAGTAATGCCTCCATATTTTTAATGCGAATACTACTGCCGCCAACTCCAAATCATGCGTTGGGTAATTCTGCTCATAAGGTTTCAGTTGGCGGGAAGCATAAGCAATAACTTTTCCATTTTGCATCAAAACGCATGCTAAACCGTTCTTAGAGGCATCACTATAAATCACAAATCCTTCCGTTCCAGAGGGTAGGGTAAGTATTGGGGCTGACACTAACTTCTCCTTTAACTTCTGAAAACTTGATTCACATTTATCTGTCCATTCAAACTTTGCTCTCTTTTGAGTTAATCTAGTGAGAGGCGTAGCGATGGTGGAGAATCCTTCCACAAATTTTCGATAATATCCAGCCAATCCTAAAAAACTCCTCACCTCAGTTACATTTAGTGGGTCGTGGCCAGTCCACAATTGCCTCTACCTTCTTTGGGTCGACCGACACCCCTTGACCTGATATCACATGTCCTAAAAATGCCACGCTCTTCAACCAAAATTCACATTTACTGAACTTAGCATACAGTTTCTCTCTTCTGAGTATCTCTAGGACCTCCCTGAGGTGGGCAGCGTGAGTTTCGTCATCTGGAGAGTACACTAGAATGTCGTCAATAAACACTACCATAAAATGGTCTAGTTACGGTTTAAAAACCCGATTCATCAAATCCATAAAGCCTACCGGAGCATTGGTTAATCCAAAGGGCATTACCAAAAACTCATAGTGCCCGTACCTTGTACGAAATGCACTCTTCTGGATGTCTTCGACTTTTATCTTCAATTGATGGTATCCTGACCTTAGATCTATTTTAGAGAATACCTTAGCACCCTTCAATTGGTTAAAACTGTCATCTATCCTTGGAAGAGGGTACTTGTTCTTTATTGTGATCCGATTCAACTCCCTATAATCGATACACAACCTCAAGCTACCATCCTTTTTCTTTACAAAGAGCACTGGCGCACCCCAAGGAGAAACACTAGGTCTAATGAATTTTTTATTCAATAACTCTTGTAATTGCTCCTTGAGTTCCTTCAATTCCGCAGGCGTCATCCTATATGGGGCCTTAGATATGGGATTCGCTTCAGGTATAACATTCATTTCAAATTCTATTTCCCTATCCGGAGGTAGACCAGGAAGGTCCTCCGGGAACACGTCAGGAAAGTCTTTCAGCACTGGATTCTTTTCTAAAGACATCTCCTCTTCCTCCGTATCCACAACATAAGCCAAATAGGCCTCACACCCTTTTCTTATTGCCCTATACGCCTGCATGGCAGACAGAAGAGGTAATCGACGAACTCTCCTACTACCAATATTTTCTTGGTATGAGAAATCCTCCTCATTCGGTTTCATAAATAATACCCTCTTCTTCCTACAATCAATTTGTACAAAATGTCTAGCTAGCCAACCCATTCCTAGGATAACATCAAAGTCACTCATGTTTATTTGTACTAGATCCACTTCTAATTTCTTATCCTTCAATTCCACACTACCATTCGGATACCTAGTATGAGACATTAAGATTCTATCTCCTGGAGCAGCTACTTGGTAGGGGTGGTCCATCTTTTCAGGGGGCATGCACAAGTACTTTGCAAATTTCTTAGCGACAAAAGAGTGACTAACTCCACAATCAAATAGCACGTATGCAGGTACAGAATTAATTAGAAGAGTACCTGTGACCACGTCGCCTGACACTCCCGCCTCAACGTCGGTCATGGCATGCACCCTCGCGTTAACCTTTGGCTTCTTATCAGGGGGATTGTTACCCTTATTTCCTTCTACCTTCTTACTTGGGCAATCCATAGCTCTATAACCCTGTTGCCCACATTCAAAACAAGCTCCAGTTCTCATTCGGCATTCCCCTCGATGTATTTTCCCACAAGTCTTACACGGAGGGAAAGTCGTCTTAAGTCGGCATTCACCCCGGTGCATCTTCCCGCAAGTTTTGCACGCCGGAAAGGTATTTCCCCCAGTTACCTTCGGTGGTGGCCCATGACTCTTCTTAATTAAGCGGAATTGTCCGCCGGGTTTCAGTGCTCCCGACACCGCAAGTTCGTTTCCTAGTCTAAGCCTTTTATTCCTACCCTCTTCATCCAATCTTTTGCAATCAGCCTCCGCCTTAACACTGGCATCTAGTACATCATTAAACGTAGGGGTATAAGTGGTGTTCACCCTAGTTTGAATCCTACTCGACAACCCCCGTATAAACTTATATTTCTTCAACTCGACATCTGCCATGGTCGACGGCACGAACCTTCCCAGTGCCGTAAACTTATTCGAATATTGCACCACAGACATCCCCGGTGCCTGTTTCAGGTTTTCAAACTGATCTATTTTTTGCATCCTCACGGCAGGTGGGAAAAAGTATTTCAGGAACTCCTCTCTAAATTTTGTCCAACTTACTGGTGGGACAACGGTAGGTTCCAGAGTTGCCCACCACTTATTGGCCTCTCCTACCAAAAAGGGTTTGACGATTAGGTGCTTCATCTCCTCCGGCACTTGCAGAAGCGTAAAATTATTTTCTATTTCATCTAACCATTTTTATGCCAAGTCCGGGTCAGGGGTTGCATCAAAAGTAGGGACATGGACCCGTTTCATTTTCTCATAGTAGGACTGGGTTCCCCCTTGTCCATGACCCTGGATTTGGACAGCCTGAACTTGTGCTAACTGTGATTGGGCTTGTAATGCTTAGGCTACTGTAGACACCAAATTTTTGACTTTATTTTTCATTGTTAGTTTTATTGATATTTATTTTAGTTTGGTTTTACTAATCTCATTTTTAGACATTTTAGCATTAAAAAGGAAAAAAGAAAAAAAAAAGAAAAGAAAAGGGAAAAGTCAAAAATCAAAAATCAATCAAAGGACAAAAACAAGACACATGAACCTATTTTTTGAGGAGGAGATCCTGGCTTTTCATATTAGGTTTAGTTTTGGGGTGCCCTAAAAGATGAAAGGGCCGCAAGCTAAAAGGGGGTGCCAATTAGAGAGGAGAGCTACGGGGGGCTACTTGAAAGAGCTGACGGCTGGAAAAACTCTAAAAAGGGAGCCTGAGAGGGGAATTTGGGTCTAAGGCAGCCGGCAAAGGAAAAAAGAGCTCACGGGGGGAGAATCAAAGACAGGGAATGAAAAACAAAAGCAAGAGAGCTGCGGCTGAAAGGTAAAACAGAGGAAGAGCGGCTGCCTAGCAAAGGAAAAATAAAAAGACCGAGAGAGTTGAGAGCCGAGGGGAGGAAAAACCCAGAAAATTGACGGGCAATCAGAGAGGAAAAATCCAGGAGTTGCGTGAGAAAAACAGCGGAATAGAAGGGAAAGGGGGCGGCAGACGGACGGGTTGTGAAAAGAAAAAGAAAAGAAGGAGAGCGCGAGGGAGAAATCGAGAGTTTTGGAAGAAACAGAGCAACAAGGGAAAATATTAGCGGCTAGGAAGCAGAGCAAGGAAGGGAGGAATGGTTCCGGCTGAAACAAAGAAACCAGAAAAGGGGCGAAAGTGGTGCGGATAAGCTGAATCTCGCCAGCTCCAGAATTTTTCGAAGCCGCTACCGCTCACTGGAATCCACCACCACCACCTCGTCTGAATCCAGCACCGCCACTTGCAGGTCACCGTAAGTCATCCCTTTTATTTGCAATTCAGTTTTTCCCTCAAACACAGGCCGCTAGAAATTTTCAGCATATGTCTGCCGTACCTTTGTGCCGTGCTGCTTTTCTTGTTGTTTGTTCGTGAATTTCAGAACATACATGCTTTGTGTATTGATTGGGTTGAATTGCTGGGTATTTCTGATAATTTTGGGGCGGGTTCTAGAGACAATGGAGCAAAATTTGCTTAAGTTTTCATGCCCATTGATTGTTTGTTAAAGTGTCCGAGTGAAAGTTTTAACTGAAAGACAATTGGCCGGCATTTTTTGCAAGTCCGTGAGCTCATTCCTTGCATTTGAGAAGTCCTGATGAATTAGAGTTTTTGCAGTTTTGTTTTTGGTTTGTCGTTTCACTACGAATTAATGCTAGGAGATGAAGTTTTGTTTAGGGGGAAATTTTGTTTGACTGTTGGGAATGATTGCAATTGAAGTTAAAAAATCTGGTATTGCCGATTGGAAAGAACGGAAATGGTAATGGATGATAACTTGGTGAAGAAGATGATGATTTCTCCAAAATTACTAAATCAGACCCTTTGTTGTCTCCTTCTTCGTAATTTAGCCCCAAGGTTTTAAGCCTTTACAATTTGACCTTAAATCTTTCATAATTCTTTCAATCAAGTCCCTGTTGTTATTGCATTGGAACCCCTCAAGTCACCCCTTTGTTCTGATAAGACCTGGAAAATTGGGAAAAGTGAACTTGTTTCTCCCTTTAGATTTTAAATCATCTTCTAATAAGCATGAGTAGTCCTTTAACTAGATTAATTCTTGTTTTTAGGATGTAATTGTGGCTTAATAATTTTTGTTGATTTTATCATGTTGGGATGCTTGTGGAAAGGTGATTTGGGTTGAGAAGTTATTATCTTGGGTTTTGGTTTGGGCCAGAGGATCATGACCCATCTGTTTGGTTGGCTAATTTTGGGCCAAAATAGTTAAGCTAGCCCATCTGTTTTTGCTTGGAATTTCCATTGGGCTGGGAAGCTTTGGCCCAAACAAATAAAGGAAATGGCCCAATGGTTTGGTCCATTAGGAAACCAGAAAATGATTTTGCAAATCAGTCCCTGAATTTCTCCTTAACTGTATTGTGGCCCTGGACATTTTCAACTTCTTTCAATTCGGTCCTTAATTTAATTGCGAATAGGTCCCTGCACTTTATTTTTCTTTAATTTTGACCCCAAAACTTTGTTCATTTTTGTAATTACGTCCCTTCTTCTTTTGACTTCTTAAATGTGGGTTGTTGACATGATTCAATTTCATGTTTATATTTATCTTTCATGATTATTTGTTAATTAAAGTGGTACCTTAACCTTTTTATTATTTTGGAGGGTAAATTAGTAGTTTCGCCACACTAGGACATCGATTCAAGGGAGGTACACTCTATCCCTTATTTGCACTTCATTTGACCCTACGTGCTCCTACGTGTTATGTGAATATGCATGTCTACTTCGCTTTCCTTGCCTTTCCTTAATTCCTTGCATTTATTTCATTTACTTTTGCTTTTATTTAAGTCATTCATTATGGGGTATGTGTACACCTCTTGGTTTGTAATAGATAGGGCTTGGAAGAGCATTTTGGTCCATTCTCCCCTTCCCCTTTTGTTTTAGTTAGCAAATGTAATAGATTCATTAGCTTGGTTGCATGCCTATGTGTTATGTGTTAAGTGCTTTATTAGACTCTTGCATCTAGTCGAGCATGCTAAGTGTTATGTGCTACGTGTTTATAAGTGATTTGCATGTCTACTCGCTTTTTATAGTCATGAATGAATGTGATGGATGAATGGACGTCACCACACTAGTCCAATGCTAGTTGTGGCCCCCTTCCCCGTCACCACTCTAGTCCAACGCTAGTTGTGGTTCATTGTCACGTTTTCCACTAGTCCAACGCTAGTAGGAAATTCATAGAAAGGGCTAGTCCAACGCTAGACCCAAATAGGCCGCCCTCCTCATTCGTGCATATTTGCGTGTTCACTACATGTCATGCATTTTTCTTAGTTTTATCATTTGGCATGCTCCTCGAACCCCTTCTCCCCTTCATTCTAGGTTTTTGCATCTCATGCTAGTTATAGGGTACATTTGCTTGAGAGTCCCCTTTCGACAAGGGAAACGAGCGAGTGTGGCTCCACAAATAGCCTTAGCACGCTAGTTCCCCCTTCTAATCAAAGGGAAGATTAAAGTCACAAAGTTAGGACTCCCCGTTCCCGTCTTGATGCATTCCTATAGGATTCATGCATTTTACTCATTCGCTATCACATACACTTCTACTTTATATTCTAACCCTATTTCCACATTCTCACTTCACACTACTTTAATTTTGCACGTTTTCACTCAACTACTTACACTTTATAATATCACTTGCACACATGCACTTTATGTTATCTCACATACGTTTCACATTATTACTTTACTCACCTTATCTTGTACATCCATTTGCACACTTCCACTTACACACTCTTGTTTTTATCACTTTTCTCACTTCACACAAACTCACACTTTCACATGGCATGCATTCCACTCATTTTTACGTCATTTAGGGTTACGTGTGACCTCTCCAAAGGATCATTATTGGGCTTCACAATTAATGTGATTGGCACCACTCGACCTTTGAAGCACTACCCTGCCGCTGCCAAATTGCAATTTGCTTGCACAAACAACATGGCTGAGTATGAAGCCTGCATTTTTGGTCTCAAAATGGCTTTGGAAATGGAGATCAAGGAGTTGGTAGCTTTCAGTGACTCAGATTTGCTCGTGCACCAAACCTTGAAGCAGTGGATAACCAAAGATTCAAAAATTCTGCCCTACCATTGTAGTTTGCTCACTCTGGCCAAGCAATTTCAAAATTTGGAGTTCAGACATCTCCCGCGAGCCCGAAATGCATTTGCTGATGCTTTGGCCACTTTAGCCTCTATGATCCAGTATCCAGATGAATTGAGGATCGAACCGATCCAGATTCAATTTCAAGACAAGCCTGTCCACTGTTGGGTTGTAGACAAGTCCTCTGACAATGTTCCTTGGTATAATGATATTAAGGAGTTTCTCAAAACTGGATCTTACCCTCTGCATGCTAGTACCAAGGACAAGAGTTTTCTGCGTAGAATGGTTTCAAAATTTTTCTTGAATGGAGAAGTCTTGTATAAAAGAACCTCAGATTTGAACCTTTTAAGGTGCATCGATGAAGATGAAGCTCAGTATATGATGAAAGAGGTGCATAGTGGCGTTTGTGGACCTCACATGAATGGCCATTTGCTAGCAAAGAAAATCATGAGAACCGGATATTTCTGGCTTACTATGGAGCGTGATTGTATAGACTTTGTCCGGAGATGTATAAAATGTCAAATGCACGGTGACGTAATACACGCTCCACCCACTGAGTTGCATAGTATGATCGTCCCGTGGCCCTGTTCAATGTGGGGTATGGACGTGATTGGTACAATTGATCCACCCGCTTCAAATGGACATCGATTCATATTGGTGGCAATTGAGTACTTTACCAAATGGGTTGAAGCGGAGTCATTCAAACATGTAACGAAGAAAGTAGTTGCTAATTTTTTGAGAGATCACATCATCTGTCGCTTTGGAGTGCCCGAAACGCTTATTACCGACAATGCCAAGAATCTGAACAATGACATGGTAGATGGACTATGCGAGCAGTTCAAGATCAGACACCGCAACTCCGCCATTTATAGGCCTCAGATGAACGGAGCGGTAGAAGCCGCGAACAAGAATTTGAAAAAGATTATCCGCAAAATGACTGAAAGGCATCGCGATTGGCATGAAAAGTTGCCTTATGCACTAATGGCGTATCGGACTTCTATCCGGACATCAACTGGGGCAACGCCATATTCACTCATGTATGGAATGGAAGCTGTATTACTAGCCGAAGTTGAAATTCCTTCGTTGCGAATCCTCATGGAAGCCAAGTTGGAGGAGGCTAGTTGGATAAAGCAGCGCCACGAGCAGCTGACTTTGATCGATGAAAAGCGATTCAATGCTATCTGTCATGGTCAGTGCTATCAGAAACGTGTGGCCCGGGCTTACAACAAAAAAGTCCATCGGCGTGCATTTGAAGAAGGTGACAAAGTACTAAAGCGAATTTTGCCGATGCAAGATGAAGCTAAAGGCAAATTTGCTCCAAATTGGCAAGGGCCGTTCATTGTCCAAAAGGTATTACCTGGCGGAGCCCTTATCTTGGCAGAAATGGATGGACGAACATTCCCTCAACCCATCAACTCAGACATGTGCAAAAAGTTTTTCATTTGATCATGCAAATTTTCTTTAGAAATTCATGCAAATGGCGAAATGCAAGTCAGGCCATCTTCTTTTACACTTAAAACATTTTATCCCTACTTGTCCCCTTTGAGCCATTAGAATTGACAAATTTTCGTTTGGTAACCCCTGAGAATTGTAAACCCCACACTGGGGCAAAAATTATTTTTGAAAGCGAGATGAAAAAAAAAAAAAAAAAAGAACCCCACACTGGGGCAAATTTAATTTTTAAAGAAAAATGCAAAAAGTGAGAAAAATGCAATGAAGAAAATGCAAAGAAATGAAAATCCGATCAAGCTGGGGCAAATTTTCCTCAGTTTCGTTCAAAATCGGAAATGATTTCAAAATAGTGCAATCTCAGGTTATTTCACACCTCGCATCAAATTTGCTTTCAAGCCTCAACTTTTCTTGAAAACACCCCACCTGACCTCATTACAAAGCCCAAAGTCCTGGCTTCCATCATTTGTTGCATTTCTATTAGCAAAATTTGATAATCAACTGGCAAGTGATGTCCGTAATGCCTTCGCCTAATCTACAAGGGAAGTGCATTTTACTGATGCCTGAAATCTTTAACTCATATTTCTGAGTCGATCATGGTCGAGATGTTTCTTTGTTCTTTAGGTGAAAACCCGAAAGGGCGCCTCGAAAAAGAGAAAAGAAAGAAAAAGAAAAAAAAAAGAAAAAGAAAGACAAAAAGAAAAGAACAAACAAAAAACAAAAAGGGTGGGGGCAACCTTGGTGAAAACCCGAAAGGGCGCCAAGGCAGGTTTTCTCAACAAGACGAGCACGAGAAAGAACAGCTGGTGACCCGGTTCATTTGGACTTTCCCTCATGATTGTGATACTTCTGCCAGTATCGAATTCCGAAGCGAATATATCCAAAGCCTTGAATGTGATATTCGTTGGCCAAATTTGTATTTTTCTTTACAAATATTCTTTTGCAAAATGTATCTTTATAAACCTCTTGGTTTTCTCTCTCGACTATTTGCATTCAATTGCTATTGGATTGACTGCATTCTTTTGCATGCTCATTTTGCCTAACATAGGAATCATCTTGCATATATCATTGCTTTTTTATATGACAAATTTGCATGCATCATTGTTTCACCATTGGATTCGAATGGATGATAAACCCTGGGGCTTGTGCAAGGATAGGGGATTCCATCGTCTATTAAAGCGAGTGAAGTGTAACAAAGCGGCTACATAGATTTGGTGACGGGGTAAATGCGAACTTTATCAGTCTCAGAAATTGAAAGGTTTCAAAATTACAAGGTCGGCTAAGCTAGACACCGCGGAACAGAGGCAAAAGTGTCACAAGACTCATGTCTACACGATTCTCAAGGCAAATCGGGTCAAATGATGGTGGTAAGTCCGTTATTTCTTCTTTTCTTGCAGGAACATTGCATTTACAAACAAGAACAACCACTCTTCTCTTCGCACCAAAATCGATATCAGAAACAACTCCCCAGAAGGCAAAGACGAAGTGATATTGTTATTAGCAAAGTTTGACCATAAGAAACAACATCAGTCACTGTTTTAGCTACGGAAGTCAAAATTCCCTCGTGGTACAAAAAGTGTGAACCATTCTCAGGTAAAAACTCAATTCATTGTTTAAGTCTCTCCTCAGTGCAAGCCCGTTTTAAATTTCCGTTCGGGTCAGTCCCGTTTAAATTTCTGTTCGGGTCAGTCCCGTTTAAATTTCCGTTCGGGTCAGTCCCGTTTAAATTTCCGTTCGGGTCAGTCCCGTTTAAATTCCCGTTCGGGTCAGTCCCGTTTAAATTTCTGTTCGGGTCAGTCCCGTTTAAATTTCTGTTCGGGTCAGTCCCGTTTTAAATTCCTGTTCGGGTCAGTCCCGTTTAAATTGCTGTTCGGGTCAGTCCCGTTTAAATTCCTGTTCGGGTCAGTCCCGTTTAAATTCATGTTCGGGTCAGTCCCGTTTAAATTCCTGTTCGGGTCAGTCCCGTTTAATTTTCCTGTTCGGGCCAGTCCCGTTTTAAATTCTTGTTCGGGTCAGTCCCGTTTTAAATTCATGATTCGGGTCAACCCCGTTTTAAATTCTTGTTCGTTAGAATCCTTTTGCAGCCAAATAACACAGGTGAGTATTTGGTGTCTACTTCTTTGTCTCAAGTTTTTTCAAAACTCGGACAAAGAGGGGCAAACTGTAGACACCAAAATTTTATTGCAATTTCTTTTACTATTATTTTACTTATTATGTTGTCGTGTCAGTTTTATTCACTTTTAGTTTTTAGTTTTTATTTTTATGTTGTTATTTTTGGATCTTTAGCACAAAATTTCTCGAAAAGGAAAAAGAAGAGAAAAACATTAAAAAATATGCTTTATGTTGATTTTTTATTCAAATTCAACGCTTTCTTGAAAAAAAAAAAGAAAGAAAGAAAGAGAGAAAAAGAAGAAAAAATGAAAGGAAAAATGGAAAATTGCAGTTTTGCTGTTTATTATCTCTAGTTATTCATTTTCATCCGATGTTAATTAAATTGATGGTTTTTATTTAATTTTATTACCGTTTTGTTAAATTACTTTTAAAGAGAAAAAAAAGGGAAAAAAAGAGAGAGAAAAGGAAAAGAAAAGAAAATTAGCATTTCATTTTTATCTTAATTAGCATTTCTTCATTAGATATTTTTATTAATTAGTTATCTATATTTTTGTTAAATCAATCAAAAAAAAAAAGAAAAAAGGAGAGGACGTCGTGTTTCAGCCGCAGCAGAAGAAAAGTGCAGCTGCGTTTCCTGGTTTTCTTTAGCTCCCTTCGATCAAGGATAGTACAGTCCACATGGCTTGGCCTAGGAATCCCAACGGTGAAGTATCAAGAACCATTAGATGATTTCCAAAAGTGCAGACGGCTTCATCCAACCATTGCTGAGAGGGTTTTAGCTCTCTGAGGCCATATAAAAGAAAGGAGATGCTGGCTGTAGGGAGAGACTACGAGGGTTTTAAGTTGGCGGCGGAGAGCAGAAATCAGAGGAAAAAAAAACAGGAGAGAAACAAACTGTGAGAGGGTAGCGTTTGTAGGCTGAAGAGAGGTTACGGGGGGGAAGTGAACCGAGAGAGAGTGGGAAAAGAAAAGAGTGGGGCGTGAGAAGGTGTTCCGTGACGGTGGAGGAGAAGGAAAACCCAGCAAAAGAAAAGAAAGCAGTAAACGGAAAGGCGACGGCAACTGGTGGCGACTACGGAGCAAGAGGAGGAGCCCAACGTCACCATCATCGTCTTCGATCTTCATCAAGAAAATACGAGTACTGTAAGTTGTTTTCTCCTGTAAATTCTAGTATTCCTTCATAAACGCAGATGTCTTTAATTTTTTCAAGGCGTGAGTTTTCGGGACTTTGCTCCTGGAAATCCTTGTTTGTTGTCTACCCTTCTGCCTTTTCTATTTCATGATTCACCAAGAACCTGTTTCAGTGTTTGTGAGTAAAAGGCCTGGTCTTGTGATTATACGTGGATATGATGTCTACTTCTGGATTTTTTGTGGTTTGAAATTGAAAGAACTCAAAAAGCTGTCATCTTCCGTGCTTCCTTTCCCCTGGTGAAACTGAATGTTTGATTCGTAGGTTGCAATTTTTTCTTTTCAATAATTTGTTTGCATAACATGAACCTCTGCTACCACAAGCTCGAAGCTTTCGGCTTGTGGCAGCAGCGCGGAGTCTTTCTTCTGATTACTCGAAGCAAGGTGGCTTTCCCTTCGATTTGCCCGGCTGTTTCAATCAGATTTTTATGAAGGGGAGGTTAAATGATTATGCTTAGAGATGTTTATGACAAAGGGTTTGGTATTTCTGGTTTGAATGTTATATTAGTAGCGTTTGTCGATTCTGGCTTATAAACCTATCCAAGCTGGGGTAGGGAAATAAGGAGGCTGCATTTCATGCTCTTGTTCTGCTGTTTCCCTTTCCCGTAGCCGTCACCAAATGGGCCTCATCACGTACTTGATGAGATATTCGGATAAGAGGTGTTGAGTGTGTATGTTTAGGGGCTGAAGTGTTTGAATCACATTCAAGTGTTTGCTGGAAAAATGAACAACCGAATTGCTGAACTTTTCTTGTATATTTTTCAGAATTTTTGCATGATCTTTTCCTAAGTCTTCTGTTCGTTTTTGATGGTGGTGATTATATGTTTTGCTTAGCCTAAAGTGGCAGGTTTGGTTTTGAAAATATATAAATCCAAGTTGGGATTAAGAAATAGGCATTTGTAAACATAGAGTTGCAGCAGTTTTCATTTTTTTTTTCTGATTGCAGAAAGCTCATTTTCTTCCTAAGTTGCACGCTCTGCATGAAAAATCTTCCAAGAATCTCATTGTTTTAGCTATGTTTAATTGGAAATGGGTAAAAGTGCTGCATGAATCTTGTTTGCCAAAAATTCCCTGGAGTTGCAAAAGCTCCTGCGGCTGAAAATTCACAGCGGAGAAAATGCTGCTGTATCTGTTTTGTCGTTCTTGTCTCCGTGATTCTTCACCAAGTTGGCCATTTTAGTTTGATAATTAATCTGGTGTAAAGAGGGCAGCGTTGGACTGGTATTGAGTTTGCATGTTTGGCTTTAGACATTTGAATCATGTTTGAACTTTGCTGGAAAACGAATTTCAGATTATCGAATCATCTCACATGAACATCCTATTCAGAATTTGTTTTTGTTTTGCTGCATCAGTTCCTGTTATGTTTCTTGTTTGTTTGATCATTGAAGTTGGCCTTAGTGTTTAGTTTCACGCCATGATTTTGATCACGAAATTGGCTTTCAAAGCAAGCTGCATTCGGATGTGTATTTTGGCTGCTGAAAGTTTAAGGGAAATGTTGCAGACGACCGTTTTCTCTTCGTGGATTGCATGAGCTGCATGGAAATATTTTCTGAAATTTGCTTTTTGATCCCCCAAGTCCCCCTTTGTTGCACTAGGGCCCAATTTCATTTTAATTTCTTGCAATTGAGTCTTAAAGAATTTGCAATCTGAATCATGACTTGACCTTTTCATCACTCTTGAACCTTCAAAGTGCTTAAATGTGCTAATTGGATTCATATGGATGATTAATGTTTGCAACTGAATCCCATTTACATGATAATTGGCCTTGACATGTTTTCATGTGAATTATGGACGATTTTAATAGATTTCTAGGCTAAAATCATGAAAGCTTAATAATTTGGGAATTTAGAGTCTTGGTTTCATTTGATTTAGTTTTTCTTAGATAATTTTGTTATTTACCCATAATTTTTGTGATAGTTTTTCCTTTCTGTGATTTTTGCATTCGATTGTGATGGATTCCATCTTAAGCCATTCAACTTAGCACTCCATTTTAGATTCTTGAGACCTTTTATTGGAAACCGAGTCTTGCCTGCACACGCATGGGCTATTCCATATTTAATTTCCATTTCGTGCTTAATTCTCATTTTCGTGTTTAATTTTTGTTTTATGTGATTATTTGATAATTAAAGTGGTACCTTGACCTTTTTATTATTTTGGAGGGTAAATTAATAATTTCACTTCATTAGGGCGTCGATTCAAGGGAGGTACACTCTATCCCTTATTTGCACTTCATTTGACCCTACGTGCTCCTACGTGTTATGTGAATATGCATGTCTACTTCGCTTTCCTTGCCTTTCCTTAATTCCTTGCATTTATTTCATTGACTTTTGCTTTTATTTAAGTTATTCATTATGGGGTATGTGTACACCTCTTGGCTTGTAATAGATAGGGCTTGGCAAGCAATTTGGTCCATTTTCCCTTTCCCCTTTTGTTTTAGTTAGCAAATGTAATAGTTAAGGCCTTAATTGCCTTATGTGTCTTGCATGCTTAGTTGCTACGTGTTAATTTGCTTTTTTTTAGGCTCTTGCATCTAGTCGAGCATGCTAAGTGTTATGTGCTACGTGTTTATAAGTGATTCGCATGTCTACTCGCTTTTTATAGTCATGAATGAATGTGATGGATGAATGGACGTCACCACACTAGTCCAATGCTAGTTGTGGCCCCCTTTCCCGTCACCACACTAGTCCAACGCTAGTTGTGGTTCATTGTCCCGTTTTCCACTAGTCCAACGCTAGTAGGAAATTCTTAGAAAGGGCTAGTCCAACGCTAGACCCAATAGGCCGTCCCTTTTTGTTAGTGCATACTTGCACGCTCACTACATTTCATGCATTTTTCTTAGTTTTTATCATTTGGCATGCTCCTCCACCCTCTCCCCTTCATTTTAGACTTTTGCATTTTCATGCTAGTTATAGGGTACATTTGCTTGAAGAGTCCCCTTTCGATAAGGGAAACGAGCGAGTGTGGCTCCACAAATAGCCTTAGCACGCTAGTTCCCCCTTCTAATCAAAGGAAAAATTAAAGTCACAAAGTTAGGACTCCCCGTTCCCGTCTTGATGCATCCCTATAGGATTCATGCATTTTATTCATTCACTACCACATACACCTACTTTATATTCTATCCCTTTTTCCACATTCTCACTTCACACTACTTTTGGACGTTTTCACTTAACTACTCACACTCTATACCATACCACTCGCACACATGCACTTTATGTTATTTTCACATTATCATTCTTTACTCACCTTACCTTGTAAATACATTGGCACACCTCCACTTACATCCTATTATTTTTATCATTTTTCTCACTTCACACAAACTCACATTTTCACATGGCATGCATTCCACTCCTTTTTACATCATTTAGGATTATGTGTGACATCTCCAAAGGATCCTTATTGGGCTTCACAATTAATGTGATTGGCACCACTCAACCTTTGGAGAGAAATTTCCCCCATGTCCCCCTAGGTCTAGGTTTTTGCATTCATATAGACATATCCAACATGCGATACATACCTTGGGTAGAAAAATTAGGAAAAGTTTGGGTTAAGTCACGCAACTAGCCTTGGCTAGGGTGAGGGAGTGCCTTAGGCCTTGCCTTTGCCTTCTCCCTCATCAAATGTGACCCCCGATCCCTCTTTTTGGTTACGTAGACCCAAAAGTTCTCTAAAAGGGTTTATTTACTTTTTTCATTCAAAAACAAAAATCATTTTTGGGTGACTTGGTACACCCTAACTCTATACCAAGTGGCGACTCCATTTTCATTTAAAAACCCTTTTTTGAACTTTGTTTGGCCAAATCGTCGCATTCTTAAGTCCCATGGCCTTTTACTTTTCATTTCGCACACGTTCACATGTATATCATACACACTACTCACTCTCACACACACTCACATCATCCACACATTCAAAAAGTGGGGCGCGACAGCTACTCCAGTTAGTGCAGTCACTAATTCCGTTGGTAGCATCAGGTAGGGTTGATGCCCGCTTGAACCAGCCCCCTGGTAACCCGTATCCTGATCATTATTTTCTTGATACGGTTCTTGGCTGTGACTACTCTGAACGTTCTCGCCATTAGAGCTGCCATTGCGATTCCCGCCGCGCCTAGTTCTTGGTGCCATTTCCTAAGTCACACAAATGAGCCCCATACTAAGTGAGTATTTCACCCCTATTTATTATTATGCATGCATGCATACATATATATAGGTACATAAGAAAACACGCTCTTAACGCTGTTAAGACGATCCAACTAGAGTTGCCTACTTGCATACTTTATGCATACTACCCTTAAAATAATATGGGCGAAAAATTACATTAAACAAATTATAATGATAATAAATACTAAAAAAAAAAATTTAAGTAGGAGGTTTCATTCGCTAACTCTGAACGAGAAGAACAATCGATCCCTCACACATCGGAGCCAATAATCCAACATTTTCCCAAGAAGAAAATGTCTAACAACCTAGCGTCCAAACTGTCTAATTATAGCCAACAACTGGCTAGAGGACTAATCTACGCGAACAATCGCTAATCAACCTACCAATGTTTTAGGAATAATATTCCATAATACTAATAAAATGAGTGATTCGTCGAATGAAACCTCTCTTAGACCAACTCCACTACTCATCAACTGGTGGATCCGCATCCACAATAGCTCCATCTCCTATGCCCTCTCCAGCACCATCCTGGTCCTCAACTCCATTTTCCTCCTCTTGATTTTCCATGGGCATGTTCCCAGGGTCCTCCTCAGGGTCATCCTCTATCTCCGCATCACTATCAGACCATAGGTGATTCCACCCGTGCATCTGAGGTGCAAGAGGCTGGTGGTCAGCTATCCAGTTCATCACGCGTTGCCTTCTCTCTTCATACTTCCCCGCTAGGGTTTCGTACTCCGCTTGTCGATTCTGGAGTTGGGAAGCTACTTCCTCAAATCCTTCATTATACATATCAGCTAGTCCCTTCTGTACTCCCATATCTGCTTTCAACTTAATGACCTCTTCTCGCAGACAGAGGGCCTCTCCACGCCAGCCTTCCATGTCCTGTCTCATGTGTTCCCTCGACACTATCAGCGACGAGATCTCTTACCTTTGGTTAGCTACTCGGTCACTCAATGCATAAGCCTTCCTAGCTCCGTCCGTGGCTCTCTCTAACTCCTCGAGGAACCTGTCCCTATAAAACCTTTGTCTCATCCTAAGACGAGCCACATCACATCCCGTCAAATGGATTGGGCAGTCGCAATTCTCCTGCTCCCCGTGCACTGGTTCGGCCATCTCCTATAATACCAAATGGAACACCATCAGTCATGCTTCCATCCTCTTTACAATACCCAGATCTTTTCAAAACTAATTTACTACTCACACTACTTATTTCATGAATTATTCAACCTTATGGTCTTATTTCGAACCTAAGCTCTGATACCACTAAAAAATGTCACGCCCCGGGCCCGTACGTGCCCGTCACATGACATTCGCCGTACTTCCAAGTCTCACTCAAGAATACAAGGCTACATTAACTAATTTAACTTTAAAGGTACTAAATAATTTAACTAGATAAAGTGCGGTACAAACCACGTATGAAAGAAAGTCTACAAATGTTCAAGACGTTCGTATATTTATTCTCTGATTGAAACAGCGGATATAAAAGTAAATAAAACTAACAACTAGAAGTAGCTAGCTTGCCAACTTCTTTTCATCTAAAACTAATAAAAGTCATCCTCAGGGTCTTCTACGTAAACCAATTCATACCCTTCAGAATCTGTAAAAATGGTAAGAAGTGGGTTGAGTGACACATCACTCAGTAGGTAATATTTACCCCTCTGTTGGACCATGCACTCTTAGTTTTATAGATATATATATATATAAGTACAACTCAAATCGTTTGCAAATCATTCACATCCATAATTTTGAAAGTAACGTCATTTATAAAACAATCAGTAGTAAAGAATGACAAGGAATTTAAAAGCGCTTTATTGATACCCATCCATGAGAAATCGCAATGTCATAAATCACTTTGTAACAATTCATAAGTCTCTTCATATCCATTCATGAATCATCCCATAAAACGTCGCATATCCGCTCATAGATCATTTCAAAGCAGTTCATAAATCATTTCATATCCGTTCATAAATCTTCTTTCAGTTCAACTCATAACAAGTACATGCAATGACCGGCTACTGAGTACTCAGCCTAGAGATTTTACCCCTTCTAGGTGGGCGACCAATAGGTTTCATGACTACCGATTGGTCTCATTTCATTCATGGGTCAATCGGTCGGACTTTATACCAGGCTACCCTGATCTTGTCAATCGGCTGGGCTCTATACCAGGCTACCATGACTTTATCATTCGGTCAATCGGCTGGGTTTTATACCAGGCTACCCTGACCTTGTCAATCGGCTGGACTGTATACCAGGCTACCATGACTTTATCTATCGGTCAATCGGCTGGGCTTTATACCAGGCTACCATGACCGTTATACAGGACTATAGCCCCTACCGTCTATCCCATGACTGTTTTGAGCTTTACTTGTCAAAAATTCATTCCACACACCACATATATAAATCCTTGATTACATAAAAGATTCAACTCATTTGGTATATAATAACATATCAAAACATTTCAAATAAGTCACATGGTCCTTTTTGTATAGTAAAATATAACTTTCATAAATATCCAAGTAAAGCATTTAATCAAACACCTTTCGAGTCAACACAACAAAATAGGATTGAAAACAAGAATTTCATTTTGCACATTTGAAATCTCAGAAGGGTAAGTACCACCTACCTCTGTTTGGTTGCTCGAGTGGAACTATCTTAGATCCTTGTATCGTACCTATCAAATGCATAGGTTCCCTAATTAGTTATTACTTCCTATAGATGCATAAATATTCAACCTCTAAGTACGTCAAAGATTCGTATCTCGACCATTATACGACCCTAATAGCATTTCCCTCAAATTGGACGATTTCTATTTTTGGAATGTTTCTTAATTTGGAAAGTTTCTATTTTTAGAAAGTTTCTTAATTCGGAAAGTGTTCATTTGTAAGGTTTCCTAATTTAAAAGAAAATAATTATTCACAATCCTGTTTATTATCCTGACTACTATCTTACAATGTTTATTTATAGTTCATGCTTATCCAATATTATTGTTATTATTATTACTATCATTATTATTATTATTATTTTACATGTTTCGTTTAACTATTTAGAACTTAACCCACTTTGTCTACATTAACCTAATAAACCTAGATAAGGATGTTTTAAATTTTCCTTTATGCATCTTAAACGTAATTAATTAAGTATAATGTTTACATGGCCAACCCTTCAATTCTAACCATTGCCTTAAATTGGGTCTTGAATTTTAATATTCACGATATACCATAAAAATGGACTAATTATATTTAAAATTCATTTACTAAACATTTACTAAATTTTTATACTATAGTTTGGTCCAAGTTTACATTGCATCCCCTTTTTTTTTACTTATTTATTTTTTGTTTATTATGATGATTATTATTTTTTTTAATTTTCTCGGGTGGGACCCATGGTTGGCCTTTGGCCAACCATGTCTGACCATGGTCGCCAGGCCCTCTGGCGACCCAAACTTCGGCCAACCACGAATTTACTCCATTGTCGTCAGCAGGTGCTGGCGACATCATCTTTTTTTTTTTTTTTTTTTAAGTCCTGGGTTGGCCTTTCGGCCAACCCTTGGAACTGGGTGCGGCGTTGCTTCTGCAACGCCCAACCAAGATAGAGCAGCGGCAGCCGCCGCCGCTCTTCCCTTTCCTTTTTTTTTTTTTTAAAACAGATCCAATCACCTTATAATCTCAAGATTAAAAATCAACCCCCCTATTTTTATTAGCCTAGATACGAATCTTATCATAGCATATATATATCTACACCTATATAGCGACAATACATGTCCATAAAATTCTTAGAGCAATTAATACATTTACTAAACTTAAAGAGAGATTTCTTGCGTGAACTCGAGACTTACCGGTTTAGGTGCCTAGTCGTCGGATCGAGTGACGATGTTGCCTGCTTCTCCTTCTCTCCCCTCTGACGGCTCTTGCTCTAGGGTGCAGACGAAAGAAAGGTAAGGTTGGGCTCATTATTCCTTTTTTTTTCTGTCTAGGGTTTTAATAAAACCCTAAACCTAGCACTATTTATATTAGTACCCCTGATCCCATCCTACAGTTATTTTATTTTATTTTTTTTCTTAGCAACTCTATCTTTTCAGTTATTGAGAGAGAAATAAAAAAATAAGTGAGCAAAATAAGGTAATAAAATCGGTGCTAATGGGCGTGGGTTTCACACCACTGCCGGGAGCGTCCCATGCAGAAACTTCAGGAAAATGTTGCTCCCTCATTTCAACCACCAAGACCAAACCAGATGACACACCGTATGCACACCCTCTAGTTCACCATCCTGGATCTCAAAATGCCGCCAAACTAATCTTGCCCCTTTGCCTGAGCAAAAAACATGCTCCAGATCCTCCTCCCGAGGCTCCCGACAACACCAACATCGAGAAGGGCCACGAAGGCCGAATCTCCTCAACCTGTCCATGATAGGGATCTTGACCTGCAGCAACCTCAGCATAAAGAATGATATTTTTAAGGGAATACCCAGTTGCCAGACCAAGGCAGAGAACCAAGATCTGTTGCCAACCTGGCGAACTAAGGAATATGCTGATGCCGTGGAGAAGCTACCAGCAGATGTGAGGCACCAGACCATTCAATCAGGACCCCAAAAGGATGGAGGAGCCACTTCCAGTACGTGCCTAACCAGCCCTGCATCCAAATGTTGATTAAGCATGGCGACATTCCAGGCCCCCCATCTACAAAATCAGCCACTATATGGTCATAGAAGATCTCCACCTTACTACATAGCGCCCCAGACCCCAGCCAGTTATCATGCCAAAAATCCATTAGCCCCTGCCGAACGATCCAGCCAATGTTGTCCTTCCCTACCTGCTGTACTGCTATCATCCTCCTCCACGTGTGTGAACCCCACTGGGTTTCCTCTGTCAGATACGGGTGCAATCCCGCACAGTATTTCCTTGACATGAAATCCGCCCAGAGCGACTGCTGCTGCCGAAATTTTCACCAGAGCTTGACCGAGAATGAGGCATAGACTTCCTTCAAACCTCACAGCCCAATACCCCCTCCTCTCGTGGCCTACACAGCTTCTCCCACCGAATCCAGTGGAAATGAGTGCCAAAGTCTGACGACCCCCAAAGGAAATCTGCAAACAGCTTCTCCACGTCCACAAGAACCCCCTGTGGAGGAGAGGAAGCCGCAAGCAGGTGTATCGGCATTGAAGATAACACACTTTTAATCAAAATCAATCTGCCTCCGATAGATAAAAGTCAATTCTTTCAAGACAGAATGCGAGCCGCCACCGCAATAAAATCAGGATGTAAGGAATCAGAATTTGGAACGATGAGGAAAGAATTATCACCAACGAAATAAGAAGGAAGTTTACAACAAGTTTCAAGTGTAGAAACTCCCTTTGAAACTTCATTATTCCTTCCATCAATTGATTCAACTTGAGAAGGCATTGCTAGCTTTTTACACTTTCCTTCAAAATCTGCATGAGAAATACAAGTGTTAGGATGGAAATTATACTCAAAAGAAGGTGAAGATGATGAATGAACCATAAGTAGCAAATGAGAGTCAAAATTTGGAATTCTCCCTTCATGGGGGGTTTGAATTAATTCCCCTTTGGTATGGGCAGATTTGAATTGAAATTGTTCCATGAGGTGTTCCCAAATAGATTTAACTCCAAGAAGACAAACTCCATGAAAACTAGTGAATTGTACGAGTGACTTCAGAATGGAGCATGGCATGACTAACTTCACTTGACTTTGCTTAATCTGCACAAAAGAAGAAACACTAAACAAAGCAAAGGTAAGTTCGTTAGGAAAACAATAAGCCCTCACATTTTTGCTCAAAATTGGTTCACTTTCTTTTTTTTCTTCCTTTTTACCACTCATCTCATCAGATTTTCCCTTCTCTTTTTCTAGCTTAATGCCTTTGATTGTTTTCTCATTAGCAACCTCCTCAACAAATGGTTAAATAGGATGAGATACTCCTTTGTTAGGAATAGGTTCAGCTACCTTCTCCTTAGAAAACTCACTTTGATAGCATCTATTTGACTCCATTTGTTTTTGGTGTAGAAGACGTTGATGTCTCCCAAAATGACTCCTTATGAGATGGTTCAACTCTAAGTTTAGGCCTAGAAGATGTTGAATGAACCTTCTTATCACCTCTTATATAAATCGGCTTTAAAGAGGTAGATTGCATGGAACCCCTCCTCTTGAGAGATTCATTCTCCCGCTTGAGTTTATGTTTGTGTTTCCTCGACCATTGTTCCTAATTGTCAAGGTCGGTGTCCACATTTGAATCACTAGACTCATTCAAAGGTTGTTTCCCTCGAGATTTCTTAGAGGAATTCCTTGAAGTTTCTAGATTATCAATGCATTCATGGATTGTCTCAAACTTAAGATCAAACTTTCTTTGAAACTCCGTTAACATGGCATCCAATTTAAGAGCAAATTGAGTAATAGTCATTTCATCTCCACTTGCCATGTTTTTTTTTTTAAACCTGCAAAACTCAACAAACGTTAGTCATAAAAGGCCTCACTCGCTCCCTTACGTGTTTCTCTCACTCTCGTGTATCCCTCAAGTGTTTAAAACACTCTAATGTTCTCATTGATCACTTCTCAAGTCCTTTGAAGAAATCAGAATTTTCTCCAAGAAATTCAACCAAACTTCACTCAAGTCTCACCCAAAATGTGGCGTATAATTGCTGGGATTTTTAGGGTTTATTGGACCGTCAAAGTGACTCAAGGAATTCTGTGAAAACTTGCTAAAAATTACCAGATTTAGTCCGCAAAAGGTAGCCCATGAATTAGAAGAGTTTGACTTCGACAAGGACTCAATTTGGAAGCTAACAACTAATTAAATCCTAGACTGATTTGGACTCTTTTTGGTACTACTAGGCACGAACAAACAATCTGAAAATGACTCAAAAACACTAATTTATAAAGCTGGACATAATACTAATTTCGACCAAACAAGAATCAAGATGGCAGAATTTTGTTAGATCCTAGAATTACTCTACCCAATTTGCACTTGGCTGGAATTTAGGCAAGTTGAAACAAAGGTTTCTTGGGTTGTTTGGGAAGGTTAGTGGCTGATTTCTTGTTTCGTAAAAGTGCCAAAAGGTTAGCAATTGAATTTGGTAATTTGAGCGCAATTAGAATTTGTTTTGCAAACCCAAGTCAACTTGGTTTCCAAAGTCTAGTTGGTTTCCTTTTCTTGGTGAGTCCAAATCTGGTTTTTTTTTTCTTGCGCTTCTTTTTTTTTTAACGCAACCAGATTTTGTTTTCTTTCTTTCAATTCGGATTTGCACTTCAAGAAACAAGATTTTTGTTTGAGTTTTTGGCACAAGATCAACCCCTAATTTTCAAGAATCAAGAACTAGGGGTTTTGCACAAGTTCAAGATTTGATCTTCTTGATTTCAAGAATCCAAGAAACCCTAACTTTGTACCCCAAAAATTCAAGAATTATACCGAAAAAATTCCAGAAATTCAAGGTTCTTTATCAAGAATTTCAAGAACAATACAATCCAATCACAATCTTGACACAAAACACGAGAAACAACTTCGGATTTCCAAGAACAACCATGATCAGATTTTTTTGTGACTTTAGATGAATTCAAGATTCAAGAAACACAACAATAAGAGACAAGATAACGTATCCAGGAAATTTTTTTTTCGTATGAACAGTAACCGCGGATCATTAGTAACAATGAACAGTATGATGAACAGTGACCTTTTTTTTTGTTTTTTTTTTGAATCATGAATTTGACTTCGGAAAACGAGGATATATGACTTGAACACAAAAAAAAAAAAGGATATAACCTGGTGGTTGTCGACTAGCTCTGATTACCAACTGATGTGATATACAATTGGACACAATCTAGACAACCAATCACCGACGGTTTGAGCAGCGGAAATTTAACCCAATCTAATTCCCGAAGTAGCGAACAATATTGATATTATCTCAACCCACTACTTAACGAATTAGCGAACCAAACTATAGGTAGAGGAACGCCACAACCAAGGAGTTACTTGATTGATAAGTTCACTTGAATAACTTGAGAAAGATTCTCAAATATTCAAAGAAGCTTTCTTGGAAAGAGAAAGTGAAAAAAACTCACGATTTTTATTACTGCAAAACCAGAAGAAGGGAGACTCGGGCAGTGATGGGGAAGAGAGCTTCGGTAGTAGCGACGGAAAGAAAAAGGAAAACACAGAGCGGCCGCAACCTCAGAGGATCCTATCGTCGACAGTGGCTGAAGTGGTGGCACTGTCATTGCTGTTGCTGCTCTCCTTCTATTGCCGTGGACTCCACCACCACACTTCACCCCCAAAGCCCACTGGCGCACCTTTGAAGATCCGGCAGAAACCACCTGAGCCTTTTCTTTAGTCATCCCACGCCTCATTATGTGTTTAAGGTAAGACCCTTATCTTTTGTGGTAGAAAGCTGTTTTCTTTAGTTGTCATTTACTTTCTTTTTGCTGTATACTGGTTCTGTCTTTGCTTCCATGATTAGTTGATGGTTCTCCGCTGATAAAGTTATGATATTTGGAGGTTATCAATAGGTCTCATTTGAATTACTGCGTGATTATGTTTTGGCCGAACGAAAATTGCAGAAAGTTTGCAGCTTTGATTGTTTCTATGCTTAGAATCTTTTAGCACATCTAAATTGTGAGAACCCGTCAAAGTTCTTATTTTCTAGGCTTTATTTTATTTGTTTGCACACTTTTATACCTTTTCTTTATTAGAAAATTCCCCAGATAATTTTTTTTTATGAGTACATATAGTTTTTAAATCATTTTCTTGATATAAGTTAGTGTACGTTAAATTTGAAGTGTAGTATTGACGTGGGACCCGCTAGTGCGAAATGTTCGGAAAAATTCGGCCAATTAGGTTAAGTTTTGGATACCGGATTTATTTTACCAGGTGCTAAGAGATAATTAAAGGTTGTTATATGGATGAGAGTGGAGAGACAAAAGGATAGCCAAGCATTAATGAGAGTGACAAGTGTCACTTTGTGATTTGGTTGGACTTTGACCTTTGGACCAACTTTACCAATAAATCAAAATTGACCAAAATCATCTTCATTCTTCTAGCATCTTGGCCGAATTCTTGAGGAGGAAAAACAAGAAGAAAGCCTTCAACTCCAACTCCATTTCTTGCTCAATCTTGTGAATCAACCGTTAAAATTTCAAATTCCTCCACAAAAGTCACTGTTTAGGAATATTGAGGGTAGTGGTGGAGTGATTGGAGAAGGGAAAGGACTAAGCCATCACCTTTCTTGAGATTTCAAGGTATCATGTCTAGCAATCCTTTCTTTGGTTTTAATAATGTTTAATTAGTGACTTGTGTTAGTCATAGAGTTGGATTTGTGCAAGGTTTTGTGACTTTTGGTGAAGATTGGTGAATTTTCATAATTATTCATGATTTTTCTGTTTTAATATGATTCATATGTTGTGGCCATGTATGATGATTGGAAATGATATTTAAGGAAGCTAGAAGGTGGAAAAAGTGATTAATTGCAAGCAATTTCTGTTTTGGAAAGACAATTGGAAAGTTAGGGTTTCAATGTTCTTCATTCTGCCCGGCACTGTAGCTCATAGTTAGAGGCCGAATTGGCCTTGGGTTAAAACATGAAAGTTTTAGGGAATGTTATTTTAGAGATGCCTACAAATTTTCAGGTCAATCAGAGTAACGTAGCTTGTGAAAAGATGGAATTACCCTTGCTGCCCTGTTTCTACCCGAATTTGAGAATTGCTTCTGTAATGGGTTATTCTGGTTGGGAATGCTTCGGAATTGGTTGTTGAGGTCTTCTGATGAATTGTATCCCTGTTTCTTAGCTTTCGGATGGCTTTGGAATTACTGGATTTGGACTTAGGTAGCCTGATTTATGATGTTTGCACCAGAATACGATTTGTGAACCTGTTTTTGCGGTTCTGGTGTAGTAGATTGCATTTTTCACCTGGTTACACTCGACACTTGTGACGCCCCGAAAAAAAAAAAGAGTTTGAGAACTCGGAAATTTTCTAATTTTCTAGGGTTTTATTTATTTAATGGCTTGTTTTCTGCGTTTTCTTTCGTAGGGAAATTTTCTAGATATTTTTAATGAGCAGATATAGTTTTTGGAAGATTTTTCTAGTATCAAATAGGTTTTGAGAAATTAAGAGTGTATTCCGGATGTGGGACCCACTAGGGCGAAAAGTTCGGAAAAATTCGGCCAATAAGGTTAAGTTCCGGATACTGAGTGAAATTTATCGGGTGTTAAGAGATAAGTGGAGGATGAGATGTGATTGATGTGAGAGGAAACAAAAGGATAGAAATGCATTTAATGAAGTGACACGTGTCACTTTGTGAGTGGTTGAAGCTTAAGACAACTATTCACCCTTTTTGACTTTTTGCCATTGAGTTAAATATCTCACAAAAATCACTAAAATTCACTCTTTTCTTCTCCTCCATGGCTGGTTCTCTCTTGAGCAAAGAAGAAAGAAACTCTTCAACATTTTAGCTTCCATTTAGCTCAAGCTTCCAAAAACAATCACATAAACTAGTTTCTACTCCATAAAATCCCTCCATTAGGTGCTAGTAAGTTGTTTGGTGAAGTTTTTAAGGAAGCTAAGGTGTTCTACAACTCCTTCTCTCTTGTTTACTAGGTAAGTGGTGATTACACTTCCTCCTACACTTAATGATGCTTAATTTGTGCCTAGTGGTGGCTAAAGTGCTGAAATTTGTGGTTTGTTTCTTGGTTTGAGATGAATTGGTGAAGTTTTTATTTTATTGAGGAATTTTATGGTTTAATGTGATCATGATGTTGTGGTTATTTATGATGGTTGGTAATGAGGGGTTATGACTCTAGTGGATGTAAATGATTGGTAATTGCAACCAATTTTGGGTTTGGAAGGAATTTGAGGAAGTTAGGGTTTCATAACCCCCTTTCTGTCCGGTTTTGTATCATATGGTTATAGGCCGAATTGGCCTTTGCTTAAAACATGAAAGTTGTAGGTATTGATGTGTTTGAGGTTCTTGTAAAATTTCAGGTCATTTGGAGTAGTGTAGAATGAGATATGTCGATTTTACTGTTGCTGTTCTGGGTTGATCAGAATGTGCGAACTGCGCTTGTAATCGTCTGTTTTGACTGGAATTGTTTTGGATTTGGTTGTTGGTGTATTCTGATGAAATGTAGCTTGATGTCTTAGCTACCGCATGCCTTTGGAATCAATGCATTTGGACCTGTATAGACTGAGTTGTACTGATTACAGCATAGTGTGATTTGTAAACCTGCAATTACGGTTCTGGTTTTGTATTCTGCATATTTGACCTAGTTGTGCTAGGATTTGGACTGAGTGGCCTTCTACATTGTTGTAGCCCTGTCTCTTAGCTTCGAAACGGTGGGTCTTACACCTTCATCCGACCATCGTAGCGCCTTTGGTACCATTACCGCAAAATGACATCAAAACTGTTTTTCTGGTTTTGAGCTTAACTTTCATTTCCGGACTTTTCCCTAGCTTGACTTGTCCTAGTACTACTTGGAGCTTTCTGAATGGCTATTGGATGAACTTGTTGTTGTGTGTGTACCTTTGGGTTGGAATGAGGAAATAATGAAGCCGTGATGGCCGGAAAAGTTAGTAAATTCAGGGGAAGTGCTGTCCGAACTTTGAAGGGATTTGTTTGCATTGGGTTTGTGATCTAAGGCTTGGATTTGAGCAAGGAAATATTATATGATGGATGATTTCTGAGCCATTGAGGTGAGTGACCCTAAACTATTTCCAAAGTACTTGTGAAATGTTTCTTACATTATTTACTTTTGAACTGTTTCCAAAGCTACTTTTGAACTGTTTTGTTGCATATCATGCGTGCTTATATGAAAGTGTTCCTTGTTTGATATATTTCCTTGACTTCATGACTTGTATTATTGATTGATAACGTGTTATGTGCTTTGAATGATTTCCAAAACGAGCTTTCTAGGCGAGTGTGTATTTTATCGCACTCGACCTAAATCAATGTGAAATTTTCATGATAAATGATTAAATGCTACTTGCGCATGAATGTAAGCCTTTTGGGCTGAACTGGCCATTGCCTCTTGTTACCGGTCGTCTCGAGCCAGAAACGGACTCGGTCGGGCAATTAGGGACCTGGGTGAACGTTTGGTATACTCGAGTATTACCTTTGTAGGTTGGTGGAGGTTGGTGGAAAATGATGCAATTTCAAATGAAAAAAAAAAGGAAATGACAGGAGAACGAACGTATCTTTTCATGAATGTTACTATCGCTTTCCATTGTACATGTTTCTTGAATTATTGATACTCCATATTTAATGTTTTGTAAATGTTGTAATTGTTTCTGAACTTATCATTTGATTTATGACATCATTGAAAAGAAATATTGTTAAACCGATTTGATTACTGATTTTCTGGTTACTCGCTGAGCTTCTAGCTCACCCCAAAAATATTTTATTCCCCTCCACATTGCTCAAGGCGAAGGAAGGGCTTGTAGTACTTGTGCACGTGATTGGATGGCCTATGTTTTGTACAATTTGGATTTGGAATCAGTTTATGTATAGTTGGGAATTGTTTCCGCTTCGCTTATGACATGTAATTTTTGGAGAATGTGATGTAATATTTGAGATTTATCTTGTAATCTGTTTGAGGATTGTAGTGAACGACTGAGTCCCGGCGAGAGCCGGGCAGGCGGCCCGCCGAACCCTCTGGTTCGCCTTAGGGGGAGGTTGGGCTGTTACAAAACTGGTCTGAGTAGCCTTCTTCAACATTTTAGCCCTATCTCTTAGCTTCGAAATGGTGTATCTTGTACCTCAATCCGATAATCGTAGTGCCATTGGTACCAAAACCGCAAAATGATATCAAAAAACTGTTTTTATGGTTAGAGCTTAACTTTCATTTCCGGACTTTTCCCTAACTTGAATTGTACTCGTACTACTTGGAGCTTACTGAACGGCTATTGAATGAACTTCTTTTGTGTGTGACTTTGGGACTTTGGGACTGGATGAGAAAAATAATGAAGCCATAAATGGCTGGAAACAGGAAAATACAAAGGGCGTGCTGCCCAAATTTTCGCTCGAGGGCTAAGTTTCTATTTCAACTTATCTATTTTTCGTTTGGCAAATACTATGCCCGTTTTCCATCTTAAAACATGATACCTTTTCCATTTGAACCTTCAAATGTTTAGTTACTGCTTCATACCAAAATATAGAGGTATGACCTAAGGTTTTCTCAGTCAAGACATGTAGGCTATAATGCCTACTTGAATGTATATCGATTTTGAACCACATACACGATTCCGAAAAATAATATTTCTGAGCCTATCTAGTTGGATTCCGACTTGACTTTGATTCAAGTGTTTTCCATTGGAACTGTTATAACCCTTTGAGTTTGGTTTATGACACCCTAGTTATTTCCGTCCACAGATCCAAATGGTTGTTTTTCACTTTAAAGTCACCTTTATCCGTTTTACTCGTAACTAGTCGAGTTCCTTGATTCCACTTACTTGTTTTGCTAGATGAATAGTAATATTCTTTCTCGTTGAATCATAGGTTTTCTCGGTGACCGAGGGTAAGATCCGATAGGACATTTTGGACGTTATTTTGCATAATTCGGTGAGTGTTCCTTGTTTGTTATGTTTCTTGATTATATGGCTTGTATATATGACTGATAACATGTTAAACGCTTTCAATGATTAGCCAAAATGAGTTTTCTAGGCGAGTGTGTACTTTATCGCACTTAGCCTAAATGATTGTGAACTTTTCAATGATTGAACGATTGAAATGTTACTTGTGCATGAATGTAAGCCTTTTGGCTGAACTGGCCACTACCCCTTGTTACCGATCGACTCGAGCCAGAAGCGGACTTGGTTGGGCGATATGGTGACCTGGGTGAACGTTTGGTATACTCGAGTATTACCTTGTAGGTTGGTGGAGGTTGGTGGAGCCTGGCTAATGTCCAGGAAAGGGTGAATGAAATGAACGAATGAACGAACGAACGAGGGTTTTATGTATAAACGAAAAATGCATTTTCAAATGAATGAAGGAAAGGGGAATGACAGGAGAACGAACGAACGAACGAACGTATCCTTTTCATGTATGGTTTATTGTAAATGTTGTAACTGTTTCTTGACTTATCGTTTGATTTATGACTTGATTCTATGTTCGGAACCTCACTGAGCTTTTAGCTCATCCCTTTAGTTTTGTTTTCCTTAACAGGGGAAGGCGAGCAAGGACGAGAGCTCTGTATAGACTGGCTGGGTCTAGTTTTGATTTTATTTTGGTTCTCACCCTAGTGCTTGGCACGGGCTGGTTGTATGGTGACTTGAGAACTTTTGTATTCTCGACGGTTGTACTTCTTTCTGAGATAGCAATGTACATATAAGTTTCACTTAAGGTTTGGATCCTCGTTTTGCTCTTTCTTGTGGTTCTATTTCTGATTTGTGTGAGTGAACGACTGAGTCCCGGCGAGAGCTGGGAAGGCGGTCCGCTGAACCCTCTGGTTCGCCTAAGGGGGAAGTGGGGCTGTCACAAAAATCTAGAGTTGGGTTCAGTTTGGACTGGGTTTTGAGAGATAGAAACCAGGGTTTTGAATAATAGTTTTGGGGTCTTAATGCCTTGATTCAATCCATGTTTAAGCATGTTTGGGACTTTTATGAGGTACCGAGGGACGCTGCAACAAAGTTAGAGTCCTCTACTTTGAAAAGAAAAATAAAATTCTGCTCTTTTGGGTTTGTTGCGGTCTCAGGGATGGCTGGAGTTTCATTTTGGCTTTGTTTGTGGCTTGATAGTAATCCCATGTATGTGATTGCTGCGTTTTAGAGTAGCAATCAATGGTAACGCAGACCTGCTACTTTTTGTCATGCTGTCTCCATTTTCTTTTCTCCTATCTGTTTAGTTGTTACCAGCAACTGCTTTCTTGTGCTTCGGTGGAGTCTTCCTGATTTGCTCAAGAGTTGGTTTGAGGTTGTTTTGGCCTGAATTGGTTGTTGATCTGTTTAGCTCCTCAAATTCTGTTTGAAATTTCATTTGGCCGCAAGTTTTCTCCTTTCGCTCCTCTGCTGTACTTTTCATAGCCGGTTGCCCTCTTTACTATATTGGAAATGCGTAAATGTATTTTGGTTAATGGTGGCACTGGATTGAGGGTGTTATACCTGAGTTTGGTTGGAGTCTCTTTGCACGGACATGCTTCACGAAAGTTGCCTAGGAGAAACTAGCAAGGAAGATGGAACTTCCGAGCCATTTTTGCATGAAAGTTTCCATGATTTCGCATCATTTCTTTCTGTGTTTTTACTTGCTTGAATGTCAAAGATGCGTGTTGTGTTGCTCAATTCAAAGTTTGGACATTGGTTTGAGAGAGTTTGATCAAAGTTTGTGTTAGTTTTTTGAAATCTGTGGTCAAAGATGAAAATGCAGCAGACATTCATTTTTGTTGTAAGCTTCAGTGGCAGAAATTGTTCCTCTACGTAGCTGCATGCATGATCAAGAAGGGAAAATTACACTTCACTCCCCTTAGCTTCTACTTATGCCGCACAAGCCCAGTTGTGTTCCAATTTCTTGCAATTAGATCCTAAAATCATTGCAATCTGAACCATTACTTGACCTTTTCATTACTTTTGGACCCTTGAAGTTCCCAAAATGTTTAATTGGACTTGAGTAATTGGTTAATATTTGCAATTGGGTCCTTGGTAGTTTTTCTATTTTAGAAATTTGATCAATAATTTACTTTTCTTGGAAATTATGCATTGTTTGATTCCATTTAAGTTGCAATTGGGAGGGATTTGGTGATTTTGTTTATATTTTACTATTTGATTGGTGCCTTGACCCATTTATTGTTTTGAAGCTATTTTTCCTTCATTTGATTGCCATTGCAAGGGAGGTACACTCTATCCCTCATTTTCACTTTATTTGACTCTATGTGTCTATGTGATTTATGTGCTTAATTGCATTCCTTTTGAATGTTTTCATTTTATTTATTTATTTATCTATCCACTTTATTTGTTTTAATTCTGTATAGTTATTTTCAATTTCGATTATTTGAAAGGCATTTAAATGCCAAATTGTAATAGTTAGGTTTATTTTTATTTTTATTTTTATTTTCGCCTCCCCTCTTAGATTGTAGTAGGCTTCCCCCCTAAAAATGTAATAGTTAGGGCTTTAATTGCCTTATGTGTTTTGCATGCTTAGGTGCTATGTGTTTAATCGCTTTCTTAGGTTTTGACATCTAGATATGCATGCTTATGTGTTATGTGAATTACGTGCTCACATGTCTACTTGCTTTAATTATGCACATTACTTATATATGTGTATGATGGATGCAAATGCATGTAACCGTGGCTAGTCCAATGCTAGTCATGGTTGTCCCCTCGAGCTCTTACAAGTCCAATGCTTGTGAGAGAGCGTAGATGTGGGCTAGTCCAACGCTAGACCCTTATGAGCCCCTTCGCGCGATAGATCATGATTGTGTGATAAAATCACCTCATCGCATGCATATTTTACTTTCTAGGGTCTTTTATCATTTTGTATGATATACCCTTTATACATATAACCCTTATCCCTAATTTCCCTATATATATCCCCCCTATGTATGAAACATGACATTAGACTTGCATTTCATATAAGCATTAGAATTAGGTTAGTTCATTTGCTTGATTAGATTAGGGAATAGCCCCCTTTGAATATGGGATATGGACGAGTTTGGCTTTCTAGCCTTAGCACTCTCGTATTCCCTCTATTAAAGGAAAAATTGAGTCACGAACATTAGTCCCCCCGTACCCGACATGATGCACTCCTTTAAGACATGTATATTTCTATAATTATTTTATCCCTTTTCTTTTCTTGGAGTCTCATACTTTGCATTATTCGTGACCTCTCCAAAGAGTCATTATTGGGCGTCACAATCAATGTGATTGGCACCATTCAAGCTTTGAAGAGAAATTTTGCCCCCGATACCCTCCTAGGTCTAGGATTTGCATTCATATAGTATATCCAAATGTGATAAATCTTAAGGTTAAAACAAGAAAATCTTTGACTAAATCACGCAACTAGCCTTGGCTAGGTCGAAGGGGTGCCTTGAATTTTTATCCTTGCCTTCCCCTTCGTCAAATGTGACTCCCGAACCTTTTTCGTTGGTTTACGTAGACTAGGAGTCGTTTAAAAGGGGTTTCTTTCTACCTTTTTCTCTAAAAATTCATTTTAGGTGACTTGGTACACCTTAACTCTATACCAAGTGGCGACTCCGATTTTTATTTCAAAAACCCTTTTTAAACTATATTTTGGATCAAATCGTCGTATTTTCAAGTCCCATTTAGACCCATATTTTTCATTCTCTTTTTAAATCAAAAATCCATTTTTCAACCAAAAATTGAATCAAAATTCACCTTTTAAACCATTTATTTTTCTTATAAAAAATGGGGCGCGACAACAGGTTTGACGTCTCTTAGCATATCGATCACAACCGAAACTATGCTTGTCGGATTAGGGTACAATTTATATTGATTCGAAGCTAAGACAAAGGGATACAACTTTGATGAAGACAACTCAACCCAGTTCACCATTATCCAGGTCGAATCTACAAATTACGGAACCAGAATTTCACCATTAGGCTGGTTAACAGCATTGGATTCAAATGACAATAACTCAGGCTACAACTGTCCGATTGAGGCATTTTCAGATGCGTTGGAATGTTAAAACATAAGACTACAACTTTTATGTTTTGGACAAATTCTGATTTAATACGGATCAAGGTAAAAAAATGAAGCCAGAATGATGAAATGTCAAAACTGTCCGCAAAACTCTACCTATGGTAGTCAAGGGTATTTTTGTCATTTCATGTGATACAGTACTCGGATTGAGCTAAATTTTTAAAGGCATCTATAAAACATCATTTCCTACAACTCTTATGTTTTAATCTAAGCCCAATTCGACCTCCATCATGGCCGAATGAAACTGGTCAGAACAGGGTAGTACAAAAACTTAAATCTGGAATTAATGCATTCAAGTGATAATCTTCTTATTCATGTATAAAACCACTACTACCACTCCCTATCTAAGCTTATTCACATCATATTCTATCTAAAAAATAAGAAATACAACTAACCAATTCAAAACCCTAACTCACAAATCCACCATAATCATCAAATTTACTTAGATAGCCATCGTAAGCCAAGAATACAAGTTGCTACATAAACTTAAGCAAGATTAAGGGGAAGGAATAAGATGGACAGCCATGATACCTCACTAAGATGCTTGCAAGAGAAATCCATCACCTCTCCTTGTAAAACTTTTAGCACCCCAAGCTTCCCAAGTGCTCAAAGAAAGGATTAATGGTTTAGATTCTTGATTTTTCACTCAAATGAGCTAAACCCTAAAGATGGAATGAAGTTTTCTTCTCTTGTTTTTCTCCCTCTAGGTTTGGCCACCATGGAAGTAAAATGAAGAAAAATTGAAGTCCAAGAAAGATAAGAAGCTAAGACTTGCATTTGGTCAAATGTGGTTAGATTGTCTGCAAGTGTCACTCCATGATCTTTTCTCAAAATTTTTTCTTTTCCTTGGTTTTTTTAGTCAAAATTTTCGGCCATCATATGCTGATTAAGGGCTGATATTTTGGCTCTAATAACAATGATTTATTAGGTTAATAAAGTGGTGGTCCAATGGTGTGTTCAATCGGTAGTGAACGATACCCGTCGGTTCAAGTCGATTTTTCCTAAATCGAGTATACTAGGGTTTTAACTTATGATTCACTAACTTATTATTATCACTTCCAATCGCACACTTAATGTGACGCCCCGAAAAAAAATGAGTTTGAGAACCCGGAAATTTTCTAATTTTCTAGGGTTTATTTTTTAAAACGCCCGCCTTTTCTACATTTTCTTGATTAGAAAAATTCCCCAGATAAAGTTTATGAGCAAAAATAGTTTTAAAATGATTTTTCTAGTATCGGTTAGTTTTTGAGAAATTAAAAGCGTATTTTGGACGTGGGACCCGCTAGTGCGGTAAATGCATTATATTTTTAACCACTTGTTGGAATTTTGTATTAAGTGATATTATTTTACAAAGTGTTAAGATATTTTATTGGAAAGACAAAAGGATAGAGTTGCATTAATGAAGTGACATGTGTCACTTTAAGAGAGGTTGCCACTTATTTGACTTGTTTGACTTTTGACCTTTCTTACTAATTGTTGATTAAATATCTCAAATTTGCCACAAAAATCACCATTTCTTTCTCTTCTTTGGCCGACCAACCTTAAGGAAGAAAGGAAGAGAGCTCTTCACCATTTTAGCTAACATCTAGCTCAAATCATCCAACCCAAGTGCTGAAATTTGTTTCTACTCCATACAATCCTTCCATTTGGTGCTAGTGAGTGATTTGGTGAAGTTTTTTGGAGAAGCTAAGGTGTCCTACAACTCTCCTTCTCTTGTTTATTAGGTAAGTGATGATTGAACATCCTCTTACACCTAATGATGTTTAATTTGTGCCTAATGGTGGCTATGGTGTTGAAAATTGTGGTTTATTTCTTGGATTGGAATGAATTGGTGAAGTTTTTATTTTATTGAGGAATTTTCTGGTTTAATATGAATGTGATGTTGTGGTCATCTATGATGGTTGATAATGAGGGGTTATGACTCTAGTGGATGTAAATGATTGGTAATTGCAACCAATTTCTGTTTTGGACCAAAAATTGAAAAGTAAGGGTTTTGTGATGAACATTCTGTCCGAAATTTTAGGTCCTAGATGGAGGCCGAATTGGCCTTAGCTCAGAACATGAAAGTTGTAGGGAATGACATTTTAAAGGTGCCTACAAAATTTCAGGTCATTTGGAGTGTTGTAGAGTGAGATATGTCGTTTTTACTGTTGCTGTTCTGGGTGATCAGAATGTGCGAACTGCGATTGTAATCGTCTGTTTTGACTGGAATTGTTTTGGATTTGGGTGTTGGTATCTTCTGATGAAATGTAGCTTCATGGCCTAGCTATCATATGCCTTTAGAATCAATGCATTTGGACCTGTGTAGACTAAGTTGGACGAATTACAGCATTGTGTGATTTGGGAACCTGCAATTACGATTCTGGTTTGGTATTCTGCATATTTGACCTAGTTGTGCTAGGATTTGGACTGAGTGACCTTCTACATTGTTGTATCCCTGGTTCTTAGCTTCGAAACGGTGGGTCTTGGACCTTCATCCGATACTCGATGTGCCTTTGGTGCCATTACCGCAAAAGGACGTCAAAACTGTTTTCTGGTTTTGAGCAATTGTGGTTAATTGCTATGTGATTGGGTTTGGTTGTAGGATGGAAAGGATGAATTTATGGGGAAATGCTGTCCGAATTTGGAATGGGCTTGATTGCTTTGCGTTTGTGCTTTAGGGCTTGGACTTGAGTGAAGTAATGCAATATGATGGATGGTTTCAGAGCCGTGGAGGTGAGTGACCCTAAACTATTTCCAAAGTACTTGTGAAATGTTTCTTGCATTAATTATTCGATTGCATATCATGCGTGCTTGCATGTGAATTCATGACATGATTTGGCTTCAATGAGTTTTGGGAAAGTCTTGTGCTAGACACCAACGTATCCACCTTGTTATGGTTCATGTTCATGGTTATCTGGAGCACCGATGTTGCTCCCACTTTCGTGAGTTCGTGAGTTAATGTTAAATGAAATATTTGAGCGTTGGGTGTTCAAGTGCTATGATTTCACCGGCTCACGAGAGCACTAAACGGACATTTGATCTCTGAATCATGACATCATCGAAATCATCGAAATGCAACATTGTGAAATATATTTGCTTAATGATTTTGCTGGTTACTCGCTGAGCTTCTAGCTCACCCCAAAAATATTTTATTCCCCTCCACAGGGCTCAAGGCGAAGGCAGGACTTGTTGTGCTTATTCACGTGAATGGATGGCCTTTATGTTGTACAATTTGGATTTGGAATCATTTTATGTATAGTTGGGAATTGTTTCCGTTGCATTTGTGACATGTAATTTTTGGAGAATTTGATGTATATTGGAGATTTATATTATAATATTTGAGGTTTATTCTTGTAATTCATTTGAGGACTTTAGTGAACGACTGAGTCCCGGCGAGAGCCGGGCAGGCGGCCCGCCGAACCCTCTGGTTCGCCTTAGGGGGAGGTGGGGTTGTCACACTTAATATCATCTAAAACTCACTCTTAATCACTAAATTTGATACACACTCCGTACCGAATAATCACACTACGAAAAGGTGTAAAAATCCTAATTTGCAATAACTTGAAAACGAAAGGAAAAACCCTTGATTCTATGTTTATTTGCACTTATTGTGGGGTAAATGAGTAGTAATGCTATTCTAAATTAATAAATTCCAAATAAAAGGGGATTTTAAGAAAAATATAGGGGATTTTACAAGTCCTCACAAGGGTTCTAGTTCAAGTGAATTCAATTCACTTTAGGTTTTCAAGTTGTAAGGCTATATATAGCCAAGGCAAGGTGTGAGGACTCGAAAAATTTATTTATTTTAAACTCCTAATTCTAGCTCATTTAATTATTTATTTGGCCAATTGCCCTAATATTATTTTCTAACCGTTTTAGACCTAATTACATGGATCTATAGCTTAATTATATTTTTAAAGTGACTTGTTTCAAAATTTAATTTTTTGGAAACTTGTTAAGTGAGAATAGTGAATGCGCGTTTGGAAGCAATAACCGATTTGAGAGTACAATGAGTTTGAAAAATTGAAGACTTATACATTAGTCTTAAAATAGGTATTTTTATGTTTAAGTGTTCAAGTGTTAGTTAGTTATACTATCATTATAAGAATTTCTTGAAAATTCCACTTTATCGCGCACAAATCGGAAGTACGCGTTTTTACGCGTGCAATTAATTGATGGACTTTAGACCATTATTTTTAGACCATTAAGAGTGAATAATAATAGTATGAATGCAAGTGCATTAGAGGTTTAGTGCACTAGTGCAACAAACTCGAGAGGAATCGAGCACAAAATGCGTGCGTGCGCGCCGGAAAAAGAGTTGACTTTTGAATTAATTAGAGCCACATATTTTAGCTTATCTTGGAAGCTTCATTAGAGCCCAAAACATTTTTTTTTTTGCTCCATTCTAGCCGTGCATATCAAGAAGAAAAGAACCAAATTTCTCCTCCAAGTTCTTCTTCATTTCATCACTAAATTTCCACCAAATCACCTCAAACTTTAACCACACTTTGCAATCTACTTGGAGAGCAACTCAAGCTACAAAAAGAGCTTCAAATCCACGGTTTTTCTTGAGCAAGGAGGACCAAAATTTCTGTCTTAATCATCTAAGAAAGTAAGTGACGATCAACCTTGCAAATCTTGACTTATGGAAGTTGTTTAGCACTTATGAGTTCATAATTTCTTATGGGGAGCTTTAAATTGTTGGAAAATTGGTGAGTGGGCTCTATGAACTCCCACTATGGCTTGATGGACTGATTTTGTGAGTTTTGATGTTAATAATGTTGGATTAGTGCTTAAATTAGTAGAAATGAGTGATATTATGAATGAAAGCTTAAAGGAAGTGAAGGGGAGAATTTTTCCATTTCTGCCCCTGTGAATGCCGTGACCTTTAGAGCATTTTTTTGAAGTTCTATTGACTTGTTTATGATGTATATATGTTGTATGGGTTGTGTGGGAAGTTTCCACAAAAAATTATGTGATTTGGTTGGCCAAATATGGTGATTTCAAAAGTTCATTCAATACTGAAATTTTCCCCGCATTGCACTGGCAGTATTTTTCAAACAGCTATAACTTTTTGTTCCGACGTCAAAATCAAGTGCCGTTGTGGCATTGGGAACTAGTCATTCCCAACTTTCCAACGGTATAAAATGCACATCCTGATTCCACTTGAGTGATCCGAACCAACCTTGTAAAGTTGCCTATTCTGTTTCTCATTTTACTAGAAGCTCTGTTTTAAGCAACGAGTTGATGCCCAAATATGAGCTAGTTGTGGATAGATTTTTAAAATGATTTCT
The DNA here is from genome assembly GCF_036785885.1 of Coffea arabica. NCBI lineage: Eukaryota > Viridiplantae > Streptophyta > Magnoliopsida > Gentianales > Rubiaceae > Coffea > Coffea arabica. The sequence continues at coordinate 20,902,123 of NC_092311.1, read as the reverse complement.
TCTGAGAAATTGTAGCTTTATGAATCTAATTTCCAACGCCACCAACCACGCTCAATTCCAAGTTGAATTGAGTGAGTTGTGTCCAATGTTTGAAACTGATTCAGGGATTGAAAACCCTCTTTTGGCTAGTTGATGCCTTAACCTTGAGTGGGACTTGTTGTTTTGAAATTCTTGGTGTTAATCACCTACCAAACACATCTTGGATGCTTCTTAGACATTGTCTACCTAAATGAACCATATTTGAGATTATTATTAATTGTTCAGGCACTCAAGAGGACCTTCAAGGGGATCTCACAGGAGACGCCTAACTTATCACTTGTACTTGCTACTTGAATCACTCGGTGAGTGTCAAGTGTGTGAAAACGTGTTAGTTGCTTTGATAATAGAATATTTTGAAAATGTTGAGTCGAGTGTGTATTTTATCACACTCGTTCTCATTTAAGTGAAGTGTACTTGAATTTCGTGACATGAAATACTTGAATTGCTTGAAGTGACTTGTTAAGTGAATTTAAGTGAAGTGTTTAAGTGATTATTTATGCTATGGCTGCACAAGTCGATGGGAGTGAATGTCCTCGACTCTTAAGTGTTAAGTGGGGAACGCCCAAATCTCACTGGCTAACCCTGGACTAGAGTCGGCATGGGCTTTGTCGGGCTCATTGGCGAACCATGAGAAATAAAAGCTTGACCTATTAAGAGGTCTTGCTTGGCATACTCGAGCAGTATCGTCTCAAACAAAAGACAGGCGGGTCCGATATAGGGGTATGTAAGGTAAAAAGGGGACATGATAAGTGAAGTTCTACGGACTAAACCTACCCGATTGATGGAGTGTCAACTCGTGGAGGTTCGTGATCGTGCAAGTAGAAAATAGCTCCTGAGAGCTCCTATATCCTTGAATTGTTTCTGTTTACTTTTCTCGCTCGAATTGTTATTTATTGAAATATTATTGTTCTACTTGTTAAATTGAGATTGTTACTTGAACAACGTGCCTGCATGTGTGTTCTTGGCCTCACGAGCGTTTTGCTCACCCTGTAGTTTTGTTTTCCTTAACAGGAAAGGATCGGAAGTGAATCTCGGAGAAACCCCTTTTGAATGTATTTTTGTTAGGGTTTTCAATGTACTTGACTAGACTCTGGATTATTGCATATTTTGGGATTTGTTGTAACCTTTGAAAACTTGATGTAAGGATTAGATACTTGATGTATTTTGGAACTCGTGATGTTAGTTTGGATGTTATTTATAGGAGTGACCTTCCTTTCTTACTTATATCATCGTGATGGCTGGGATTTCATTAATCTTGAACGGGATTTGTCTTGAGTCCTGGCGAGAGTTGGGTAGGCGTCCCGCGGATACCCTTTGGTTCGCCTTAGGGAGAGGTGGGGGCGTCACAGTTGGTATCAGAGCGCTAGGTTAGAGGTCTATTTGGGAGTTATACTAGAAACCTTATCTTTTGGACCCGAGGTAGAATGACTTAGTATACTTTAAGTGATATTTGGGTAAGTTAGTGACTAAGTTAGGCATGCCGTAAGAGACATTCATGCGAACAAGTGATTAAGTTTCTAACCCGAAAAGTGTAATTGTATTGCAGGGATAGAAAATGGAAACGGGACTCCGGCAGCTAATGGGAATGGCCATGCTAATGGTCATGTAGAGTCTCCTAGGCCTATTTACTACCGAGCTCTTGGTGGAGGGGCTCGAGTGCGCTACTCGCCCTCTAATAGGTACCCCGATGTTCGTGTAGGTTGACCTTTGCCTACTTGAACCACCTAGTACTTGCTTTGGACGACGAGCGTCGTCAGTTGGTGAACGCCAACCTAGAGTTACAGGCCGAGGTAGACGAGCTGAGACAGATGGTTAGTGCTTAGGGCAAGAGGATCGCTGAGCTTGAGGAGGTAGTGGAGGGCGAGGTGGCTACTGCTGTGGTTACTCGTGAGGAGCTCCAGAGGACTAGGGCTTGACTCACTAGGTTAGGTGAGGAGGTCCGTGATCGGGCTTCCGGGATCCTGGCTGATGCTACTAGACTGGTAGATGAGGTGATGGATGTAGTCCAGAGCCCTGATCAGGAGGAGGATCCGGAGGAGGATCTTGAGGAGGAGATTCCGCCTGGTAGTCTTACTGTGGACTAGGTCCCTAGTGATTGACTCTTTTGACTTGTGTAGCTAGGATTAGCAGGGGTGATACTAAGTGCTAAGGCCATTCTATTTTGCATGACTGTGTGGCCTACTTTTGTGGCACTTGCTTTTACTTTAGTCTTCTATGACTAAAAGTACTCTTGTGGCACTACGTGCTATATTTTTATGATCTTTCTCATGACTTGCTAATTATATGAACTTGAAGTGTTAGTGAATGTAAATTATTGTTATTTCCGATGTTTTCGTGATTGGTTCCTGTTTTTGACTTTTTATTGCATAATTGATTTGTTTCTTGCACTAGGCATGCCTAGGATAATGGAAGGACTAAGAAGTGGTCGACACCGTGGGCAAGGGACTGGACAGGCCCAACCTCACGGGGATGACCAGGGATCGACAACTGGACCGACCCAGGGACGGGAAAATATAGAGAGAAATCAAGTGGCTACTGCCATTAATAGGATGACTGATTTCCTAGAACGTTTAGCGGAAAGACAAGGTCCTGGACCACTTAACCAACCTGAGGGACAGGATAGAAGAGAGGATAGAGCCTTAGAAAGGTTTTTGAAGTTTAATCCGCCTAACTTTATTGGTGATGTGACGACCCCACCTCCCCCTAAGGCGTACCAGAGGGCTCGGCGGGCCGCCTGCCCAGCTCTCGCCGGGACTCAATCGTTCGCTACAGTCCTCAATTAAAAATTGAAATAAATCACAAGAATAAATAGGGCATTGATCCGAACTTAAAGCGGAACTTATATACATTGCCAACCCAAAAAAAAATATAAACATCAAATATACAAGGGTTCTCAATCCTTCATACGTCCAGCCCGTTCCAAGCACTAGGCGAGAACCACTACAAAAGAAACAAAAGAAACAAAACTAGATTGGCTAGTCTATCTCAAGCTCACGTCCTCGCTCGCCTTCCCCTGTAAGGAAAACAAAACTAAAGGAATGAGCTAAAAGCCCAGTGAGGTTCCGAACACCTAATCAGATAATCAATCCAATACATTAAACATGGAGTATCAATAATTCAAGAAACATTTACAATGGAAAGCGATAGTGACACATTCATTAAAAGGATACGGCTCACAAGGAGCAATTTGTTATTTCGTTCATTCGTCCTCCTGACATTTCCCCTTATTCCTCCAATCATTTGAAAATGCATTTTTCGTTTATCAATAAACCCTCGTTCGTTCGTTCGTTCATTCATTCATTCATTCACCCCCGTCCTGCCCGTTGGCCAGTCTCCACCAACCTACAGGGTAATACTCGAGTATACCAAACGTTCACCCAAGTCCCTAATCGCCCGACCGAGTCCGCTTCTGGCTCGAGACGACCGGTAACAAGGGCCAATGGCCAGTTCAGCCCAAAAGGCTTACATTCATGCGCAAGTAACATTTCAACCATTAAATCCTTGAAAATTGCACAGTTATTTAGGTCGAGTGCGATAAAGTACACACTCGTCTAGAAAGCTCGTTTTGGAAATCATTAAAAGCACTTAACACATTAGCAAATAATAACCACAAGCCATAGAATCAAATAAGGAACACTCACCTAGAAATGCAAAATATCGTGCAAAATATCCTTCCGGATATTACCCTTAATCACCAATGAAACCTAAGGTTGAACAAGAGAACATTATTATAGTTTATCGAGCAAAACATTTAAGGAAACAAAGAAACCCGACTAATTAAGAGTAAAACGTGTAAAGATGACTTTCAAGTAAGAAGAGGGTTGTTTGAACCCAAGGATGAAAAATCATGTTTTAAAATGGAAAACCGGTCATGGTATTGGCCTAACAAAAGTATACAAGTTCAAATAGAAACCTAGCCCTCGAGGGAAAATTTGGGCAGCACGCCCTTTGTGTTTACCTAATTTTCCAGCCATTTTGGCTTCATTATCATTCCTCAACCACAACCCAACATCACACATAAGCAATTCAAGTCAAGAGCCGTTCCATAGGCTCACAATATCATAAGAATAAGAAATACAGTAATAACAAGTGCAGAAATTCAATTTAGCAAAAGACAGATTTGACGTATGAAAGCGGAAATAACTTATCCGAGGCTACGCTTATCGGATTAAGACACAACCTATGCCGTTTCGAAGCTAAGACTCAGGGCTACAATGTTCATGAAGGTTACTTAGTCCAGTTTCTAATGTAACTTGGTCAAATTCTCGAATTACTAAACCAGAAACCAATTCGTCGGCTGTTTAAACGCAGAACACTGTAATGGACATAACTCAGAGTACACAAGTCCGAATCAGGTGTTCTTAGAGGCATTTGAAAGCTAATTCAGAATTCTACAACTTTCATGAAGACCACTCAGTCCAGTTCTCATCCTAACTAGGTCAAATTTACCAAAACAACTCCAGATTTTCCAGTTCGAAATTCACTGCAGCAGTCCTGATTCTTTCAGTCATATCTCAGCACACACAACTCCAATTCAAGTGATTCCAAAGCCATTAGAAAGATAAGATACAAGGCTATAATTAGTAAGAAGACATCAACAACCAAATCAGTAGTATTCCTGGTCAAAACATCCAATTACAGAAGCTGATTATCAGTTTCGGATAAATACAGGGAAGTAGGGGTATTTTGGTCTTTTCACAGGCTACGTTGCTCCGATTGAGCTGAAATTTTACAGACAACTATAAAACATCATTCCCTACAACTTTCATGTTTTGGACTAAGGCCAAATCAGCTCCCAACATGTTCGAATTTTCAGACTAATTTCGGACAGAAATCTTGACAGAAAAGGAACACTTGAAGTTCATTTAAATTCCACCCAATCAAACGAATTTCCAGCCGTTCAAATCAGTTCCTAGCTAGTTAGATTCAACTTCCAATCATCAATCATATGTTTTACCACAAGAATCAAGAGTTAGGAAATTGGTTTACCTCAAATCCTTAAGCATACCCCCTAGCTGGCCGATTCTTTGAGGAGATGTATCCTTGAGCTCCAACTCTCCAACAAAGTTCCCTTTTTTTTTTTCTTTTTTTTTTTTTTCTCTCTTCTCCTAGCTCACCCGATGCTGCCTTTCTTCTTCTCCATGCTCACGGTAGCTTGTTCTTGGTGTTGGCTTTGTTTGTTTTGTCTTATGTCCTCCTAACTTAATAGCTAAGTCTATTAATAGTAAAGCAAAACAAGAGATGGGTCATGGGCTTGGGTAATTAATGGGTTTATGGCTTAGGCTTCTAATGAAATTAAAACTTAAAGGCCCAACACTAAAACTCTACTTGATCCAATGTAATTAACCCATTGGTTTACTTAGTTTAATTAAAACTAACTTAAGCCCACCAACCCAAGGTACTAATCACTCAAACCCCCGTACTAAACATGCATGGATGCACATACAATCACGAAAATATTAATTGGTTGAATTTAATTTAAACTTAACGGTTTAGTTTTGAAAGTAGGATTTTAAGGATTCAATTAAATTTTTCACTTTTGGTATGTAAAATACTCTTTGAAAATTAAAACACATGGTAAAATATATTTTTCACACAATAGCTACTATAAATATCCATATTTAATTTATTTGAGACAATTTGGAATCCAGGATCTCACAATCATAATGCACCTCAAATTTAACATGTACGCACTTATCCTAAAACAAATGATTTAAAAACGATACTCACTTATAAAATCTCTGAAAATTAAATGATTAATTGATTGAAAGCAAGGAAAATACACGCGGAAAAATAAAATAGAATGAAATAAAATAAAACAAGGAGAATTTTGCGGGTCCTCACAATCTCTCCCCCTTAAGAAATTTCGTCCTCGAAATTTTTACCTTCAGATGGCTCAAGAGTTTGTTGGTTGTCTAAAGCATATACCCTTGCCGGTACTTTTGTTCGGTTCCCTCTTTCATTCGCTTATTTTGATTTAGTGCCCTCCAGTTGTTGGGTACTATTTTCACGTGACTGTTTCCTCGGACAGTTGCTAACCTGGTGGTCACCACTTCCGCAAATCAAACACTTCCGCCCTCTCCTCCAACAATCACTCTCAGTGTGATTGGCCTTTCCACAGTAGCCACAAGTCAAGGAAGAAGCCACTTGTTGGCTTTTTTGAAAAATCTCCCCATGGCCTACTTGACTTCTTTTTGTAGATCGTTCATCTGACGCCCCTCTTGTCCATGGTGGGTGGGACAAAAAATTCACTTTCTGCACTTTGGAAGGGGCTATCGATTCATTTGGTTCCTCACTCATACTACCAGCTGCACCTTTTTTCCGAGTTTGGGAGGCTTTTACTTGTGCCTTTGCATTCTCGATTCGTTGAGCCTTCTCAAGGGCCTCCGTAAACGTATTCACTTGCGCTGCTGCTAACGCCTCTTGGATGTCCAAATTTAGTCCCTGTATAAACCGTCTCACTCTTCTCGGTTCCGTGGCTACTAATTCGGAAGCAAACTTGGATAGTTTGGTGAATTTCGTTTCGTATTCAGCCACACTTAAGGTCCCCTGGCGTAGTCCAATAAATTCGTCCTCCCTCCTTTCTTGGACTAAAGGTGGGAGGTACTTCTCGTTAAATTCTCTTATAAAGTTCGCCCAGGTCCATACAGTCTGTTCCCTTTCCCATTTTGCTCTAATTACGTTCCACCATGCTCGAGCCGGTCCTTCAAATTGAAATACCGCAAAGTTCACTTGCCTTTGTTCGGTATAGTTCAAAGCTGCGAAGATATTGATCATGACCTCCAGCCACTGTTCGGCTACATCCGGATCAGACCCTCCAAGGAATTTCGGAGGAGCAAACTTCTGAAATCTCTCAAGAGCCCGATCTTCACCTATTTCAGGGTTCGGAGGTTGATTCACAAGTATTTGACCTTGTTGGTCCACCAACCTTGTTAAGATGTTTGTCATTTGTTGAATTGCCATCGCCATTTGGTCCCCGGCTTCAACCCTCGGTCCTTGCTCTTGTGCAGCTGTTGTTTCCCTTTCCTCTCTTGCCCCTTGACCTCGTTTATTCCCACGGCCACGTCCACGGCCACGTCCACGTCCACGACTATGTCTCCCGTCCATATATATGTTTTCCCTCTCTCTTTCCTTTTCTTTTCCCCCCAAAAAGGTAATTAAGTGAATAAACACAGTAAATTGACTAAAGTAACAAATTCCAGCATACCAAATATACAAATAAACATATACGCACATAACACACCATAGATCAAGAAGACAGATGATCAAATACACAAAGGCACATTAAATTAGACAGATAATCATATGCACAAATACACCAACTAACGTCATGTAATAATAATATAAGGACAAATCAAAAGAAAAGGCGATATCGTTCTAGTTTCAGTTGAATAACCCCGTCCGGTCTCTTACGTCACTTACTATCCAAACTAAATATCCATTGACCTCTTGTGCTTATTCTAGCTAGACAAAGCCTGTTCATGTTCCCAAAATACAATTCTCAAGTACCTAGTAGCTAGCATCGCCTCAACTCCAGAGTACTCGGGCACAAGAATCCGAAATAAAACAGTTCACATCTCGAGCTGGCCAGTCCCAAGAGTAAACTATCTACAATCGAAATTCCTACCCGACGTACCTATCTATGATCCTTAGATACTACAGGAAATTTAAGGCCTATAACGTTCACAGTTCATAATCCTTCATGCCTATTCACCACTCAATCCAGGCTCACTCCGGGCAGAGACCGCGCGAAACAGGCTCTAATACCACTTGTGACGACCCCACCTCCCCCTAAGGCGTACCAGAGGGCTCGGCGGGCCGCCTGCCCAGCTCTCGCCGGGACTCAATCGTTCGCTACAGTCCTCAATTAAAAATTGAAATAAATCACAAGAATAAATAGGGCATTGATCCGAACTTAAAGCGGAACTTATATACATTGCCAACCCAAAAAAAAATATAAACATCAAATATACAAGGGTTCTCAATCCTTCATACGTCCAGCCCGTGCCAAGCACTAGGCGAGAACCACTACAAAAGAAACAAAAGAAACAAAACTAGATTGGCTAGTCTATCTCAAGCTCACGTCCTCGCTCGCCTTCCCCTGTAAGGAAAACAAAACTAAAGGAATGAGCTAAAAGCCCAGTGAGGTTCCGAACACCTAATCAGATAATCAATCCAATACATTAAACATGGAGTATCAATAATTCAAGAAACATTTACAATGGAAAGCGATAGTGACACATTCATTAAAAGGATACGGCTCACAAGGAGCAATTTGTTATTTCGTTCATTCGTCCTCCTGACATTTCCCCTTATTCCTCCAATCATTTGAAAATGCATTTTTCGTTTATCAATAAACCCTCGTTCGTTCGTTCGTTCATTCATTCATTCATTCACCCCCGTCCTGCCCGTTGGCCAGTCTCCACCAACCTACAGGGTAATACTCGAGTATACCAAACGTTCACCCAAGTCCCTAATCGCCCGACCGAGTCCGCTTCTGGCTCGAGACGACCGGTAACAAGGGCCAATGGCCAGTTCAGCCCAAAAGGCTTACATTCATGCGCAAGTAACATTTCAACCATTAAATCCTTGAAAATTGCACAGTTATTTAGGTCGAGTGCGATAAAGTACACACTCGCCTAGAAAGCTCGTTTTGGAAATCATTAAAAGCACTTAACACATTAGCAAATAATAACCACAAGCCATAGAATCAAATAAGGAACACTCACCTAGAAATGCAAAATATCGTGCAAAATATCCTTCCGGATATTACCCTTAATCACCAATGAAACCTAAGGTTGAACAAGAGAACATTATTATAGTTTATCGAGCAAAACATTTAAGGAAACAAAGAAACCCGACTAATTAAGAGTAAAACGTGTAAAGATGACTTTCAAGTAAGAAGAGGGTTGTTTGAACCCAAGGATGAAAAATCATGTTTTAAAATGGAAAACCGGTCATGGTATTGGCCTAACAAAAGTATACAAGTTCAAATAGAAACCTAGCCCTCGAGGGAAAATTTGGGCAGCACGCCCTTTGTGTTTACCTAATTTTCCAGCCATTTTGGCTTCATTATCATTCCTCAACCACAACCCAACATCACACATAAGCAATTCAAGTCAAGAGCCGTTCCATAGGCTCACAATATCATAAGAATAAGAAATACAGTAATAACAAGTGCAGAAATTCAATTTAGCAAAAGACAGATTTGACGTATGAAAGCGGAAATAACTTATCCGAGGCTACGCTTATCGGATTAAGACACAACCTATGCCGTTTCGAAGCTAAGACTCAGGGCTACAATGTTCATGAAGGTTACTTAGTCCAGTTTCTAATGTAACTTGGTCAAATTCTCGAATTACTAAACCAGAAACCAATTCGTCGGCTGTTTAAACGCAGAACACTGTAATGGACATAACTCAGAGTACACAAGTCCGAATCAGGTGTTCTTAGAGGCATTTGAAAGCTAATTCAGAATTCTACAACTTTCATGAAGACCACTCAGTCCAGTTCTCATCCTAACTAGGTCAAATTTACCAAAACAACTCCAGATTTTCCAGTTCGAAATTCACTGCAGCAGTCCTGATTCTTTCAGTCATATCTCAGCACACACAACTCCAATTCAAGTGATTCCAAAGCCATTAGAAAGATAAGATACAAGGCTATAATTAGTAAGAAGACATCAACAACCAAATCAGTAGTATTCCTGGTCAAAACATCCAATTACAGAAGCTGATTATCAGTTTCGGATAAATACAGGGAAGTAGGGGTATTTTGGTCTTTTCACAGGCTACGTTGCTCCGATTGAGCTGAAATTTTACAGACAACTATAAAACATCATTCCCTACAACTTTCATGTTTTGGACTAAGGCCAAATCAGCTCCCAACATGTTCGAATTTTCAGACTAATTTCGGACAGAAATCTTGACAGAAAAGGAACACTTGAAGTTCATTTAAATTCCACCCAATCAAACGAATTTCCAGCCGTTCAAATCAGTTCCTAGCTAGTTAGATTCAACTTCCAATCATCAATCATATGTTTTACCACAAGAATCAAGAGTTAGGAAATTGGTTTACCTCAAATCCTTAAGCATACCCCCTAGCTGGCCGATTCTTTGAGGAGATGTATCCTTGAGCTCCAACTCTCCAACAAAGTTCCCTTTCTTTTTTTTCTTTTTTTTTTTTTTCTCTCTTCTCCTAGCTCACCCGATGCTGCCTTTCTTCTTCTCCAAGCTCACGGTAGCTTGTTCTTGGTGTTGGCTTTGTTTGTTTTGTCTTATGTCCTCCTAACTTAATAGCTAAGTCTATTAATAGTAAAGCAAAACAAGAGATGGGTCATGGGCTTGGGTAATTAATGGGTTTATGGCTTAGGCTTCTAATGAAATTAAAACTTAAAGGCCCAACACTAAAACTCTACTTGATCCAATGTAATTAACCCATTGGTTTACTTAGTTTAATTAAAACTAACTTAAGCCCACCAACCCAAGGTACTAATCACTCAAACCCCCGTACTAAACATGCATGGATGCACATACAATCACGAAAATATTAATTGGTTGAATTTAATTTAAACTTAACGGTTTAGTTTTGAAAGTAGGATTTTAAGGATTCAATTAAATTTTTCACTTTTGGTATGTAAAATACTCTTTGAAAATTAAAACACATGGTAAAATATATTTTTCACACAATAGCTACTATAAATATCCATATTTAATTTATTTGAGACAATTTGGAATCCAGGATCTCACAATCATAATGCACCTCAAATTTAACATGTACGCACTTATCCTAAAACAAATGATTTAAAAACGATACTCACTTATAAAATCTCTGAAAATTAAATGATTAATTGATTGAAAGCAAGGAAAATACACGCGGAAAAATAAAATAGAATGAAATAAAATAAAACAAGGAGAATTTTGCGGGTCCTCACAATCTCTCCCCCTTAAGAAATTTCGTCCTCGAAATTTTTACCTTCAGATGGCTCAAGAGTTTGTTGGTTGTCTAAAGCATATACCCTTGCCGGTACTTTTGTTCGGTTCCCTCTTTCATTCGCTTATTTTGATTTAGTGCCCTCCAGTTGTTGGGTACTATTTTCACGTGACTGTTTCCTCGGACAGTTGCTAACCTGGTGGTCACCACTTCCGCAAATCAAACACTTCCGCCCTCTCCTCCAACAATCACTCTCAGTGTGATTGGCCTTTCCACAGTAGCCACAAGTCAAGGAAGAAGCCACTTGTTGGCTTTTTTGAAAAATCTCCCCATGGCCTACTTGACTTCTTTTTGTAGATCGTTCATCTGACGCCCCTCTTGTCCATGGTGGGTGGGACAAAAAATTCACTTTCTGCACTTTGGAAGGGGCTATCGATTCATTTGGTTCCTCACTCATACTACCAGCTGCACCTTTTTTCCGAGTTTGGGAGGCTTTTACTTGTGCCTTTGCATTCTCGATTCGTTGAGCCTTCTCAAGGGCCTCCGTAAACGTATTCACTTGCGCTGCTGCTAACGCCTCTTGGATGTCCAAATTTAGTCCCTGTATAAACCGTCTCACTCTTCTCGGTTCCGTGGCTACTAATTCGGAAGCAAACTTGGATAGTTTGGTGAATTTCGTTTCGTATTCAGCCACACTTAAGGTCCCCTGGCGTAGTCCAATAAATTCGTCCTCCCTCCTTTCTTGGACTAAAGGTGGGAGGTACTTCTCGTTAAATTCTCTTATAAAGTTCGCCCAGGTCCATACAGTCTGTTCCCTTTCCCATTTTGCTCTAATTACGTTCCACCATGCTCGAGCCGGTCCTTCAAATTGAAATACCGCAAAGTTCACTTGCCTTTGTTCGGTATAGTTCAAAGCTGCGAAGATATTGATCATGACCTCCAGCCACTGTTCGGCTACATCCGGATCAGACCCTCCAAGGAATTTCGGAGGAGCAAACTTCTGAAATCTCTCAAGAGCCCGATCTTCACCTATTTCAGGGTTCGGAGGTTGATTCACAAGTATTTGACCTTGTTGGTCCACCAACCTTGTTAAGATGTTTGTCATTTGTTGAATTGCCATCGCCATTTGGTCCCCGGCTTCAACCCTCGGTCCTTGCTCTTGTGCAGCTGTTGTTTCCCTTTCCTCTCTTGCCCCTTGACCTCGTTTATTCCCACGGCCACGTCCACGGCCACGTCCACGTCCACGACTATGTCTCCCGTCCATATATATGTTTTCCCTCTCTCTTTCCTTTTCTTTTCCCCCCAAAAAGGTAATTAAGTGAATAAACACAGTAAATTGACTAAAGTAACAAATTCCAGCATACCAAATATACAAATAAACATATACGCACATAACACACCATAGATCAAGAAGACAGATGATCAAATACACAAAGGCACATTAAATTAGACAGATAATCATATGCACAAATACACCAACTAACGTCATGTAATAATAATATAAGGACAAATCAAAAGAAAAGGCGATATCGTTCTAGTTTCAGTTGAATAACCCCGTCCGGTCTCTTACGTCACTTACTATCCAAACTAAATATCCATTGACCTCTTGTGCTTATTCTAGCTAGACAAAGCCTGTTCATGTTCCCAAAATACAATTCTCAAGTACCTAGTAGCTAGCATCGCCTCAACTCCAGAGTACTCGGGCACAAGAATCCGAAATAAAACAGTTCACATCTCGAGCTGGCCAGTCCCAAGAGTAAACTATCTACAATCGAAATTCCTACCCGACGTACCTATCTATGATCCTTAGATACTACAGGAAATTTAAGGCCTATAACGTTCACAGTTCATAATCCTTCATGCCTATTCACCACTCAATCCAGGCTCACTCCGGGCAGAGACCGCGCGAAACAGGCTCTAATACCACTTGTGACGACCCCACCTCCCCCTAAGGCGTACCAGAGGGCTCGGCGGGCCGCCTGCCCAGCTCTCGCCGGGACTCAATCGTTCGCTACAGTCCTCAATTAAAAATTGAAATAAATCACAAAAATAAATAGGGCATTGATCCGAACTTAAAGCGGAACTTATATACATTGCCAACCCAAAAAAAAATATAAACATCAAATATACAAGGGTTCTCAATCCTTCATACGTCCAGCCCGTGCCAAGCACTAGGCGAGAACCACTACAAAAGAAACAAAAGAAACAAAACTAGATTGGCTAGTCTATCTCAAGCTCACGTCCTCGCTCGCCTTCCCCTGTAAGGAAAACAAAACTAAAGGAATGAGCTAAAAGCCCAGTGAGGTTCCGAACACCTAATCAGATAATCAATCCAATACATTAAACATGGAGTATCAATAATTCAAGAAACATTTACAATGGAAAGCGATAGTGACACATTCATTAAAAGGATACGGCTCACAAGGAGCAATTTGTTATTTCGTTCATTCGTCCTCCTGACATTTCCCCTTATTCCTCCAATCATTTGAAAATGCATTTTTCGTTTATCAATAAACCCTCGTTCGTTCGTTCGTTCATTCATTCATTCATTCACCCCCGTCCTGCCCGTTGGCCAGTCTCCACCAACCTACAGGGTAATACTCGAGTATACCAAACGTTCACCCAAGTCCCTAATCGCCCGACCGAGTCCGCTTCTGGCTCGAGACGACCGGTAACAAGGGCCAATGGCCAGTTCAGCCCAAAAGGCTTACATTCATGCGCAAGTAACATTTCAACCATTAAATCCTTGAAAATTGCACAGTTATTTAGGTCGAGTGCGATAAAGTACACACTCGCCTAGAAAGCTCGTTTTGGAAATCATTAAAAGCACTTAACACATTAGCAAATAATAACCACAAGCCATAGAATCAAATAAGGAACACTCACCTAGAAATGCAAAATATCGTGCAAAATATCCTTCCGGATATTACCCTTAATCACCAATGAAACCTAAGGTTGAACAAGAGAACATTATTATAGTTTATCGAGCAAAACATTTAAGGAAACAAAGAAACCCGACTAATTAAGAGTAAAACGTGTAAAGATGACTTTCAAGTAAGAAGAGGGTTGTTTGAACCCAAGGATGAAAAATCATGTTTTAAAATGGAAAACCGGTCATGGTATTGGCCTAACAAAAGTATACAAGTTCAAATAGAAACCTAGCCCTCGAGGGAAAATTTGGGCAGCACGCCCTTTGTGTTTACCTAATTTTCCAGCCATTTTGGCTTCATTATCATTCCTCAACCACAACCCAACATCACACATAAGCAATTCAAGTCAAGAGCCGTTCCATAGGCTCACAATATCATAAGAATAAGAAATACAGTAATAACAAGTGCAGAAATTCAATTTAGCAAAAGACAGATTTGACGTATGAAAGCGGAAATAACTTATCCGAGGCTACGCTTATCGGATTAAGACACAACCTATGCCGTTTCGAAGCTAAGACTCAGGGCTACAATGTTCATGAAGGTTACTTAGTCCAGTTTCTAATGTAACTTGGTCAAATTCTCGAATTACTAAACCAGAAACCAATTCGTCGGCTGTTTAAACGCAGAACACTGTAATGGACATAACTCAGAGTACACAAGTCCGAATCAGGTGTTCTTAGAGGCATTTGAAAGCTAATTCAGAATTCTACAACTTTCATGAAGACCACTCAGTCCAGTTCTCATCCTAACTAGGTCAAATTTACCAAAACAACTCCAGATTTTCCAGTTCGAAATTCACTGCAGCAGTCCTGATTCTTTCAGTCATATCTCAGCACACACAACTCCAATTCAAGTGATTCCAAAGCCATTAGAAAGATAAGATACAAGGCTATAATTAGTAAGAAGACATCAACAACCAAATCAGTAGTATTCCTGGTCAAAACATCCAATTACAGAAGCTGATTATCAGTTTCGGATAAATACAGGGAAGTAGGGGTATTTTGGTCTTTTCACAGGCTACGTTGCTCCGATTGAGCTGAAATTTTACAGACAACTATAAAACATCATTCCCTACAACTTTCATGTTTTGGACTAAGGCCAAATCAGCTCCCAACATGTTCGAATTTTCAGACTAATTTCGGACAGAAATCTTGACAGAAAAGGAACACTTGAAGTTCATTTAAATTCCACCCAATCAAACGAATTTCCAGCCGTTCAAATCAGTTCCTAGCTAGTTAGATTCAACTTCCAATCATCAATCATATGTTTTACCACAAGAATCAAGAGTTAGGAAATTGGTTTACCTCAAATCCTTAAGCATACCCCCTAGCTGGCCGATTCTTTGAGGAGATGTATCCTTGAGCTCCAACTCTCCAACAAAGTTCCCTTTTTTTTTTTCTTTTTTTTTTTTTTCTCTCTTCTCCTAGCTCACCCGATGCTGCCTTTCTTCTTCTCCAAGCTCACGGTAGCTTGTTCTTGGTGTTGGCTTTGTTTGTTTTGTCTTATGTCCTCCTAACTTAATAGCTAAGTCTATTAATAGTAAAGCAAAACAAGAGATGGGTCATGGGCTTGGGTAATTAATGGGTTTATGGCTTAGGCTTCTAATGAAATTAAAACTTAAAGGCCCAACACTAAAACTCTACTTGATCCAATGTAATTAACCCATTGGTTTACTTAGTTTAATTAAAACTAACTTAAGCCCACCAACCCAAGGTACTAATCACTCAAACCCCCGTACTAAACATGCATGGATGCACATACAATCACGAAAATATTAATTGGTTGAATTTAATTTAAACTTAACGGTTTAGTTTTGAAAGTAGGATTTTAAGGATTCAATTAAATTTTTCACTTTTGGTATGTAAAATACTCTTTGAAAATTAAAACACATGGTAAAATATATTTTTCACACAATAGCTACTATAAATATCCATATTTAATTTATTTGAGACAATTTGGAATCCAGGATCTCACAATCATAATGCACCTCAAATTTAACATGTACGCACTTATCCTAAAACAAATGATTTAAAAACGATACTCACTTATAAAATCTCTGAAAATTAAATGATTAATTGATTGAAAGCAAGGAAAATACACGCGGAAAAATAAAATAGAATGAAATAAAATAAAACAAGGAGAATTTTGCGGGTCCTCACAATCTCTCCCCCTTAAGAAATTTCGTCCTCGAAATTTTTACCTTCAGATGGCTCAAGAGTTTGTTGGTTGTCTAAAGCATATACCCTTGCCGGTACTTTTGTTCGGTTCCCTCTTTCATTCGCTTATTTTGATTTAGTGCCCTCCAGTTGTTGGGTACTATTTTCACGTGACTGTTTCCTCGGACAGTTGCTAACCTGGTGGTCACCACTTCCGCAAATCAAACACTTCCGCCCTCTCCTCCAACAATCACTCTCAGTGTGATTGGCCTTTCCACAGTAGCCACAAGTCAAGGAAGAAGCCACTTGTTGGCTTTTTTGAAAAATCTCCCCATGGCCTACTTGACTTCTTTTTGTAGATCGTTCATCTGACGCCCCTCTTGTCCATGGTGGGTGGGACAAAAAATTCACTTTCTGCACTTTGGAAGGGGCTATCGATTCATTTGGTTCCTCACTCATACTACCAGCTGCACCTTTTTTCCGAGTTTGGGAGGCTTTTACTTGTGCCTTTGCATTCTCGATTCGTTGAGCCTTCTCAAGGGCCTCCGTAAACGTATTCACTTGCGCTGCTGCTAACGCCTCTTGGATGTCCAAATTTAGTCCCTGTATAAACCGTCTCACTCTTCTCGGTTCCGTGGCTACTAATTCGGAAGCAAACTTGGATAGTTTGGTGAATTTCGTTTCGTATTCAGCCACACTTAAGGTCCCCTGGCGTAGTCCAATAAATTCGTCCTCCCTCCTTTCTTGGACTAAAGGTGGGAGGTACTTCTCGTTAAATTCTCTTATAAAGTTCGCCCAGGTCCATACAGTCTGTTCCCTTTCCCATTTTGCTCTAATTACGTTCCACCATGCTCGAGCCGGTCCTTCAAATTGAAATACCGCAAAGTTCACTTGCCTTTGTTCGGTATAGTTCAAAGCTGCGAAGATATTGATCATGACCTCCAGCCACTGTTCGGCTACATCCGGATCAGACCCTCCAAGGAATTTCGGAGGAGCAAACTTCTGAAATCTCTCAAGAGCCCGATCTTCACCTATTTCAGGGTTCGGAGGTTGATTCACAAGTATTTGACCTTGTTGGTCCACCAACCTTGTTAAGATGTTTGTCATTTGTTGAATTGCCATCGCCATTTGGTCCCCGGCTTCAACCCTCGGTCCTTGCTCTTGTGCAGCTGTTGTTTCCCTTTCCTCTCTTGCCCCTTGACCTCGTTTATTCCCACGGCCACGTCCACGGCCACGTCCACGTCCACGACTATGTCTCCCGTCCATATATATGTTTTCCCTCTCTCTTTCCTTTTCTTTTCCCCCCAAAAAGGTAATTAAGTGAATAAACACAGTAAATTGACTAAAGTAACAAATTCCAGCATACCAAATATACAAATAAACATATACGCACATAACACACCATAGATCAAGAAGACAGATGATCAAATACACAAAGGCACATTAAATTAGACAGATAATCATATGCACAAATACACCAACTAACGTCATGTAATAATAATATAAGGACAAATCAAAAGAAAAGGCGATATCGTTCTAGTTTCAGTTGAATAACCCCGTCCGGTCTCTTACGTCACTTACTATCCAAACTAAATATCCATTGACCTCTTGTGCTTATTCTAGCTAGACAAAGCCTGTTCATGTTCCCAAAATACAATTCTCAAGTACCTAGTAGCTAGCATCGCCTCAACTCCAGAGTACTCGGGCACAAGAATCCGAAATAAAACAGTTCACATCTCGAGCTGGCCAGTCCCAAGAGTAAACTATCTACAATCGAAATTCCTACCCGACGTACCTATCTATGATCCTTAGATACTACAGGAAATTTAAGGCCTATAACGTTCACAGTTCATAATCCTTCATGCCTATTCACCACTCAATCCAGGCTCACTCCGGGCAGAGACCGCGCGAAACAGGCTCTAATACCACTTGTGACGACCCCACCTCCCCCTAAGGCGTACCAGAGGGCTCGGCGGGCCGCCTGCCCAGCTCTCGCCGGGACTCAATCGTTCGCTACAGTCCTCAATTAAAAATTGAAATAAATCACAAGAATAAATAGGGCATTGATCCGAACTTAAAGCGGAACTTATATACATTGCCAACCCAAAAAAAAATATAAACATCAAATATACAAGGGTTCTCAATCCTTCATACGTCCAGCCCGTGCCAAGCACTAGGCGAGAACCACTACAAAAGAAACAAAAGAAACAAAACTAGATTGGCTAGTCTATCTCAAGCTCACGTCCTCGCTCGCCTTCCCCTGTAAGGAAAACAAAACTAAAGGAATGAGCTAAAAGCCCAGTGAGGTTCCGAACACCTAATCAGATAATCAATCCAATACATTAAACATGGAGTATCAATAATTCAAGAAACATTTACAATGGAAAGCGATAGTGACACATTCATTAAAAGGATACGGCTCACAAGGAGCAATTTGTTATTTCGTTCATTCGTCCTCCTGACATTTCCCCTTATTCCTCCAATCATTTGAAAATGCATTTTTCGTTTATCAATAAACCCTCGTTCGTTCGTTCGTTCATTCATTCATTCATTCACCCCCGTCCTGCCCGTTGGCCAGTCTCCACCAACCTACAGGGTAATACTCGAGTATACCAAACGTTCACCCAAGTCCCTAATCGCCCGACCGAGTCCGCTTCTGGCTCGAGACGACCGGTAACAAGGGCCAATGGCCAGTTCAGCCCAAAAGGCTTACATTCATGCGCAAGTAACATTTCAACCATTAAATCCTTGAAAATTGCACAGTTATTTAGGTCGAGTGCGATAAAGTACACACTCGCCTAGAAAGCTCGTTTTGGAAATCATTAAAAGCACTTAACACATTAGCAAATAATAACCACAAGCCATAGAATCAAATAAGGAACACTCACCTAGAAATGCAAAATATCGTGCAAAATATCCTTCCGGATATTACCCTTAATCACCAATGAAACCTAAGGTTGAACAAGAGAACATTATTATAGTTTATCGAGCAAAACATTTAAGGAAACAAAGAAACCCGACTAATTAAGAGTAAAACGTGTAAAGATGACTTTCAAGTAAGAAGAGGGTTGTTTGAACCCAAGGATGAAAAATCATGTTTTAAAATGGAAAACCGGTCATGGTATTGGCCTAACAAAAGTATACAAGTTCAAATAGAAACCTAGCCCTCGAGGGAAAATTTGGGCAGCACGCCCTTTGTGTTTACCTAATTTTCCAGCCATTTTGGCTTCATTATCATTCCTCAACCACAACCCAACATCACACATAAGCAATTCAAGTCAAGAGCCGTTCCATAGGCTCACAATATCATAAGAATAAGAAATACAGTAATAACAAGTGCAGAAATTCAATTTAGCAAAAGACAGATTTGACGTATGAAAGCGGAAATAACTTATCCGAGGCTACGCTTATCGGATTAAGACACAACCTATGCCGTTTCGAAGCTAAGACTCAGGGCTACAATGTTCATGAAGGTTACTTAGTCCAGTTTCTAATGTAACTTGGTCAAATTCTCGAATTACTAAACCAGAAACCAATTCGTCGGCTGTTTAAACGCAGAACACTGTAATGGACATAACTCAGAGTACACAAGTCCGAATCAGGTGTTCTTAGAGGCATTTGAAAGCTAATTCAGAATTCTACAACTTTCATGAAGACCACTCAGTCCAGTTCTCATCCTAACTAGGTCAAATTTACCAAAACAACTCCAGATTTTCCAGTTCGAAATTCACTGCAGCAGTCCTGATTCTTTCAGTCATATCTCAGCACACACAACTCCAATTCAAGTGATTCCAAAGCCATTAGAAAGATAAGATACAAGGCTATAATTAGTAAGAAGACATCAACAACCAAATCAGTAGTATTCCTGGTCAAAACATCCAATTACAGAAGCTGATTATCAGTTTCGGATAAATACAGGGAAGTAGGGGTATTTTGGTCTTTTCACAGGCTACGTTACTCCGATTGAGCTGAAATTTTACAGACAACTATAAAACATCATTCCCTACAACTTTCATGTTTTGGACTAAGGCCAAATCAGCTCCCAACATGTTCGAATTTTCAGACTAATTTCGGACAGAAATCTTGACAGAAAAGGAACACTTGAAGTTCATTTAAATTCCACCCAATCAAACGAATTTCCAGCCGTTCAAATCAGTTCCTAGCTAGTTAGATTCAACTTCCAATCATCAATCATATGTTTTACCACAAGAATCAAGAGTTAGGAAATTGGTTTACCTCAAATCCTTAAGCATACCCCCTAGCTGGCCGATTCTTTGAGGAGATGTATCCTTGAGCTCCAACTCTCCAACAAAGTTCCCTTTCTTTTTTTTCTTTTTTTTTTTTTTCTCTCTTCTCCTAGCTCACCCGATGCTGCCTTTCTTCTTCTCCAAGCTCACGGTAGCTTGTTCTTGGTGTTGGCTTTGTTTGTTTTGTCTTATGTCCTCCTAACTTAATAGCTAAGTCTATTAATAGTAAAGCAAAACAAGAGATGGGTCATGGGCTTGGGTAATTAATGGGTTTATGGCTTAGGCTTCTAATGAAATTAAAACTTAAAGGCCCAACACTAAAACTCTACTTGATCCAATGTAATTAACCCATTGGTTTACTTAGTTTAATTAAAACTAACTTAAGCCCACCAACCCAAGGTACTAATCACTCAAACCCCCGTACTAAACATGCATGGATGCACATACAATCACGAAAATATTAATTGGTTGAATTTAATTTAAACTTAACGGTTTAGTTTTGAAAGTAGGATTTTAAGGATTCAATTAAATTTTTCACTTTTGGTATGTAAAATACTCTTTGAAAATTAAAACACATGGTAAAATATATTTTTCACACAATAGCTACTATAAATATCCATATTTAATTTATTTGAGACAATTTGGAATCCAGGATCTCACAATCATAATGCACCTCAAATTTAACATGTACGCACTTATCCTAAAACAAATGATTTAAAAACGATACTCACTTATAAAATCTCTGAAAATTAAATGATTAATTGATTGAAAGCAAGGAAAATACACGCGGAAAAATAAAATAGAATGAAATAAAATAAAACAAGGAGAATTTTGCGGGTCCTCACAGGTGAACCCAATCCTGAGATAGCAGATAATTGATTGGAGAGAATGACCAATATATTCGTCGCCTTGGTCTATACCGAGGATAGGCGAGTGAATTTTGCTGCATTCCAATTTGAGAGAGTGGCACGTGCTTGGTGGGATCTGATAAGGGAAAAGTGGGAGAGAGCCCAAACCCCTTGGACTTGGGAAAATTTCACGAGAAAATTTAATGAAAAATTTCTTCTGCCCTTAATCCAAGAGAAAAGAGAGGATGAATTCATCAAGTTGAAACAAAGGACCCTTAGTGTAGCAGAGTATGAAGGGAAATTTACTAAGCTTTCTAAGTACGCTCCTAAATTGGTAATTAATGAGCGAAAACAGATAAGACGGTTTGTACAAGGGTTTAATGTGGAAATCCAGGAGGGCTTGGCCGCAACCCAAATCTCTACATTTACTGAGGCTCTAGAGAAAGTCCAAAGGGTTGAGAGTGCAAGAATGCAAGTAAGGGACTTTCACAATAGAAGAGAAACTTTTCTTGTCGTACTTCTGGACAGACTAGTAAGATTACTTAGCCTTCCAAAATTGGAAGAGGAATGGGAGGAATAAGGACTATTGGAGCTAGGGGAGCTTTATCCAGAGGAGGTCGTAGTGGTCCGATTCAAGCTAAGGGAGTGCCTTCTAGTGGTTCGGCAATGATCCCTCAAGTTACTTGTGGGTACTGTGGTAAACCCAACTACTCTGAGAATGACTGCTGGAGGAAGTCGGGGAAATGTCTATTTTGTGGGAGTGTCGAACACCAACTCGCAGGTTGTCCAAAGGCACCAAAATTGGGAGGTAACCCTCAAAGGTCAGAAAAGTCAACTTCTAAGCAGACTAGTGCTGGAGGGAGCCGACCTAAGGTATCGGCTAGGGTTTATGCACTGGATCATCAATAGATACCTGATGCGATTGAGGTGGTTGAAGGTACGATTCCTGTCTTCTACCGTTTAGCTAAGATTTTAATTGATCCGGGTGCGACACATTCTTTTGTAAACCCTAATTTCATGAGTGAAATAGACTTGAAACCAATTAAGTTACCTTATGACTTGGAGGTTAAGACACCTATTGGGGATCAAAGTTTAATCGCTAACTTGGTGTATAGAGATTGTGAGATCTGGGTTGGAGAACGGAAATTATTGGCCGATTTGATAGGTTTAGCAATTAAGGGGTATGATGTGATCCTAGGAATGGACTGGTTAGCCCGTTACAATGCCCAGTTGAATTGTAAGACAAAGATAGTAGAATTGTGCATTCCGGGAGAGGCAATCTTGAAATTTGATGTAAGGGGTAAATTAGCCTCATCTGCACTTATTTCAGGACTCTGAGCTAGGAAGATGTTAACTAAAGGGGCTCGGGGATATTTAGCTTTTCTAATCAACACTCCTAGTGATAAAGTGAGATTGGAAGACATGCCTATAGTGAAGGATTACCCAGATGTCTTTCCTGAAGAGTTAGAGTCCTTACCCCCGGAAAGGAAAATAACTGTTAAGATTGATGTGAATCCGGGAATAGCACCTATCTCTAAGATGCCATATCGGATGGCTCTAGTCGAGTTGAGAGAATTGAAATTGCAACTGCAGGACTTGTTGGAATGGGGTTTTATAAAAGAAAGCGATTCACCGTGGGGAGCCTCAGTCTTATTTGTTAAGAAGAAAGATGGGAGTTTGAGGTTGTGTATAGACTATCGAGGCTTGAATGATGTTACTATTAAGAATAAGTACCCATTGCCCCACATCGATGAATAGTTTGACCAATTGCAAGGGGCGGTAGTATGCTCGAAGTTGGATTTGAGACAGGGTTATTATCAATTGAGGATTTTGGAGAAAGATATACCCAAGACTGCTTTTAACTCGAAGTATGGACACTTTGAGTTTGCCGTGATGCCATTTGGATTAACGAATGCACCTGATGCTTTTATGGATTTGATGCACAGGGTCTTTAAGCCTTATCTGGACCAATTTGTGGTGGTGTTTATTGATGATATTTTGGTGCATTCTAAGAATGTGAAAGATCACGAGAAATACTTGATAATTGTTTTGCAAACTTTGAGAGAACACCAATTGTATGCTAAGTTTAGTAAGTGTGAATTTTGGTTGAAAGAAGTGACATTCTTGGGGCACATAATTTCTGAGGATGGGATAAAAGTGGATCCAGCCAAAGTTGAAGCTGTTTCAAAGTGAAAACGACCGGAAAACCCTACTGAGGTTCGAAGTTTTATAGGGTTAGCAGGGTATTACCGGAGATTTATCCAGGATTTTTCTAGAATTGCTGAACCCATGACTGAGTTGACCAAGAAGAGTGGAAAGTTTATATGGAGTCCTAGGTGTGAAGAGAATTTCCAAGAATTGAAAAGACGTTTGACACGAGCGCCTGTACTAGCTCTACCAAATGGGAAGGATAGCTTTGTGGTCTACACAGATGCTTCTAAAGAAGGATTGGGATGTGTTTTAATGCAAAATGACAAGGTGATAGCATATGCCTCTAGGAAATTGAAATCTCATAAAAGAAACTACCGACTCATAATTTGGAGTTAGCGGCGATAGTGTTTGCTTTAAAGAAGTGGACGCATTACCTGTATGGAGTGACATTTGAGGTTTTACTGACCACAAAAGCCTTGAGTATTTGTTTTCTCAAAAGGAGCTGAATTTAAGGCAACGTAGGTGGATAGAATTCTTGGAAGATTATGATTGCACGATAAAGTACCATCCAGGGAAAGCCAATGTAGTGGCCGATACTTTAAGTCGTCAAGTGCAAGTGGCCGGATTGATGATTAAAGAATTACACCTGTTAGAAGAAGTTAGTTATTGGAGCCCTAGACTTGAGCCGAGGAAAGTAATCCTTGGGAATATTGTAGTGAATTTCACTTTGTTGGAACGTATTAAAGAGACTCAGGAAAAGAACCCTGAAGTGCAAAAGTGGGTGGAGAGAGTCAAAAAGGGAGAGAAGTCGGATTTTAACTTGGGATCAAATGATATTTTGAAGTTTCGGAATTGGATAGTGGTGCTAAAGGATGAAGGGCTTAAGAAGGAAATTTTATCAGAGGTACACCGATCGAACTTTACGGTACACTCAGGAGGGAATAAAATGTACCAAAACTTGAAGAGTTTGTATTAGTGGGAGAGCATGAAGAAGGAAATTGCCCAATTTGTCCAGACCTGTCTAGTCTGCCAACAGGTCAAAACTGAACATCAGAAACCGTCTAGACTTTTGCAACCTTTGGAGATACCTGAACATCAGAAATGGAAAAATATCACTATGGATTTTGTATCAGGATTATCGAGATACAAAGAGGCCATGATGCTATTTGGGTGATAGTGGATAGACTGACCAAATCGGCTCATTTTCTGCCGATTAATATGAAATACCTATTGGAGAAGTTAGCTAAGTTGTACTTGTATGAGATTATCAGGTTACATGGAATACCTGTGAGTATCGTGTCCGATAGAGACCCGAGATTTGTTTCGAGATTTTGGCAAAAGATGCAGGAAGTGTTGGGGACTAAATTGAATTTTAGTACTACTTACTATCCTCAGACCGATGGACAGTCTGAGAGGACAATTCAAACCCTTGAGGACATGTGTTCTGGATTTTGGGGAAAGTTGGAGTAAGTTTTTGACATTAGTGGAATTTGCCTATAATAATAGTTACCACTCTTCTATTCGAATGGCTCCGTATGAAGCACTTTATGGTTGGAAGTGTAGATCTCCGATTTGTTGGGATGAAATAGGTGAACGAAAGGTCTTAGACCCGACTACAGTGCCTTGGATTGAGGAAACTAATGAGAAAGTGAAATTAGTACGTCAGAGAATTCAGACCGCACAAAGTCGTCAAAAGAGTTATGCAGATAATCGGAGGAAGAACTTAGAATTTGCGGTTGGAGATCGAGTGTTTCTCAAGATTACACCTCTAAAAGCATGTTTAATGTCTGGAAAAGGAAAGAAGTTACAACCAAGATTTGTAGGACCTTATAAAGTTATCCAACGCGTGGGAAAGGTAGCGTATAAGTTGGAATTGCCACCGAATTTGTCTCGGATTCATAATGTTTTCCATGTGTCCATGCTTAAGAAGCATCATCCAGACCCTTCACATATTTTGCAACCGGAAAGTATTGATATTGATGAGACCTTGAACTATGAGGAGAAACCAGTAAAGTTTCTGGATAGGAAGGTGAGAGAATTGAGGAATAAACGGATACCGTTGGTAAAAGATCTTTGGAGGAACCACGGGCTAGAGGAAGCGACCTGGGAGGTTGAAGAAGCAATTCGAGGAAAGTATCCAAGCCTATTCGCAGATCAAGGTAAATTTCGAGGACGAAATTCTCTTAAGGGGGAGAGGATGTGAGGACTCGAAAAATTTGTTTATTTTAAACTCCTAATTCTAGCTCATTTAATTATTTATTTGGCCAATTGCCCCGAATATTATTTTCTAACCTTTTTAGACCTAATTACATGGATCTATAGCTTAATTATATTTTTAAAGTGACTTGTTTCAAAATTTAATTTTTTGGAAGCTCATTAAGTGAGAATAGTGAATGCGCGTTTGGAAGCAATAACTGATTTGAGAGTACAATGAGTTTGGAAAATTGGAGACTTGTACATTAGTCTTAAAATAGGTATTTTTATGTTTAAGTGTTCAAGTGTTAGTTAGTTATACTATCATTATAAGAATTTTTTGAAAATTCCACTTTATCGCGTACAAATCGGAAGTACGCGTTTTTACGCGTGCAATTAATTGAGGGACTTTAGACCATTATTTTTAGACCATTAAGAGTGAATAATAATAGTATGAATGCAAGTGCATTAGAGGTTTAGTGCACTAGTGCAACAAACTCGAGAGGAATCGAGCACAAAATACGCGCGTGCGCGCGGGAAAAAGAGTTGACTTTTGAATTAATTAGAGCCACATATTTTAGCTTATCTTGGAAGCTTCATTAGAGCCCAAAACACTTTTTTTTTTTGCTCCATTCCAGCCGTGCATATCAAGAAGAAAAGAACCAAATTTCTCCTCCAAGTTCTTCTTCATTTCATCACTAAATTTCCACTAAATCACCTCAAACTTTAACCACACTTTACAATCTACTTGGAGAGCAACTCAAGCTACAAAAAGAGCTTTAAATCCTTGGTTTTTCTTGAGCAAGGAGGACCGAAATTTCTGCCTTAATCATCTAAGAAAGTAAGTGACGATCAACCTAGCAAATCTTGACTTATGGAAGTTGTTTAGCACTTATGAGTTCATAATTTCTTATGGGTAGCTTTAAATTGTTGGAAAATTGGTGAGTGGACTCTATGAACTCCCATTTTGGCTTGATGGACTGATTTTATGAGTTTTGATGTTAATAATGTTGGATTAGTGCTTAAATTAGTAGAAATGAGTGATATTATGGATGAAAGCTCAAAAGGAAGTGAAGGGGAGAATTTTTCCATTTCTGCCCCTGTGAATGCCGTGACCTTTAGAGCATTTTTTTGAAGTTCTATTGACTTGTTTATGATTTATATATGTTGTATGGGTTGTGTAGAAAGTTTCCAAAAAAAATTACGTGATTTGGTTGGCCAAATATGGTGATTTCAAAAGTTCATTCAAAACTGAAATTTTCCCCGCGTTGCACTGGCAGTGTTTTTCCAACAGCTATAACTTTTTGCTCCGACGTCAAAATCGAGTGCCATTTACGGCACTGGAAACTAGACATTCCCAGATTTCCAACGGTATAAAATACACATCCTGATTCTATTTGAGTGATCCGAACCAACCTTGTAAATTTGCCTATTCCGTTTCTCATTTTACTGGAAGCTCTGTTTTAAGCAGAGAGTTGATGCCCAAATATGAGCTAGTTGTGGACAGATTTTTAAAATAATTTCTTCTGAGAAATTGTAGCTTTATGAATCTAGTTTTCAATGACACCAACCACGCTCAATTCCAAGTTGAATTGTGTGAGTTGTGGCCGATGTTCGAAACTGATTCAGGGATTGAAAACCCTCTTTTGGCTAGTTAATGCCTTAACCTTGAGTGGGACTTGTTGTTTCGAAATTCTTGGTGTTAATCACCTACCAAACACATCTTGGATGCTTCTTAGACATTGTCTATCTAAATGAACCATATTTGAGATGTTTCCATTGGCCGAATATTTAGAAAAGGAAAATTTGCATACAAAGACAGATTTGTCTTGGAAATTCGTGGGAATTTAGTGATTTTGTTAACCGACTTTCCGTACGTATTTTTCTATGAAATTTGACAGAGGAATATCCCTTCTATGGTAGTGTAATACTACTAATTTTGGTGCCATTCTGAGTCCATTTCGATGTTCAACCAAAGTCCCAACGTTCGTGAATTAAATCTGGAATTTGGCCTAACGGTCTCACTTTTCAGCAACTTTGAGCCGCCATATCTTGGTGCTCAAAACTCCAATTCTTGTTCTGCTTGTTTTGTTTTAAACTTTGATTGTAACTCTAATTGATTTTCAAATTTGAGAGGCTATTTCAAATTCTGTGAATTTTGCCAAATTTCCAAATTTGGCCAAAAACCAACCCCGAAACTGCCTCGATAGCCTAAAACAGTAACTTTGAACCAAATTTTGAATGTCTTCCATTTGGAATCCTGGAAAAGTGTCATCTAGGAACTTTTAGTACTTTGGAAGAAGTTTCCAACGGTATCAAGTTTTCCAATTTTGGACTTGTAAAGAGTGAGATACGATTTTTCAAAAATCTTGTATCAAAGCTGAAATTTTTGAAAATTAAGGAAATGGAGTTTTTCGAATTCTCCTTTTTCCTTCGATATCACATGATCGTTTTACACTTGAATTTAGAGATGAAAACTAGATTTCTCTTGTGCTTTAAAACCCCACCTTTGAGTCTCGATTTACGAGTAAATAGGGCTCATTTTCATGAGATTTTGTTAGATTGTACTCTAGTACAATCTTCTTCGATAATTGAGGTTTATGAGTGATACATTATTATTAATTGTTCAGGCACTCAAGAGAGCCTTCAAGGGGATCTCACAGGAGACGCCTAACTTATCACTTGTACTTGCTACTTGAATCACTCGGTGAGTGTCAAATGTGTGAAAACGTGTTAGTTGCTTTGATAATAGAATATTTTGAAAATGCTGAGTCGAGTGTGTATTTTATCACACTCGCTCTTATTTAAGTGAAGTGTACTTGAATTTCGTGACATGAAATACTTGAATTGCTTGAAGTGACTTGTTAAGTGAATTTAAGTGAAGTGTTTAAGTGATTATTTATTCTATGGCTGCATAAGTCGATGGGAGTGAATGTCCTCGACTCTGAAGTGTTAAGTGGGGGATGCCCAAATCTCACTGGCTAACCCTGGACTCGAGCCGACATGGGCTTGGTCGGGCTCCTTGGCGAACCATGAGAAATAAAAGCTTGACCTATTAAGAGGTCTTGCTTGGCATATTCGAGCAGTATCGCCTCAAACAAAAGACAGGCGGGCCAGATACAGGGGTATGTAAGGTGAAAAGGGGACATGATAAGTGAAGTTCTACGGACTAAACCTACCCGATTGACGGAGTGTCAACTCGTGGAGGTTCGTGATCGTGCAAGTGGAAAATAACTCCTGAGAGCTCCTATATCCTTGAATTGTTTCTGTTTACTTTTCTCGCTCGAATTGTTATTTATTGAAATATTATTGCTCTACTTATTAAATTGGGATTGTTACTTGAACAACGTGCCTGCATGTGTGTTCTTGGCCACACGAGCGTTTTGCTCACCCTGTAGTTTTGTTTTCCTTAACAGGAAAGGATCAGAAGTGAATCTCGGAGAAATCCCTTTTGAATGTACTTTTGTATTAGGGTTTTCAATGTACTTGGCTAGACTCTGGATTATTGCATATTTTGGGATTTGATGTAACCTTTGAGAAGTTGATGTAAGGATTGGATACTTGATGTATTTTGGAACTTGTGATGTAATTTTGGATGTTATTTGTGGGAGTGACCTTCCTTTCTTACTTATATCATCGTGATGGCTGGGATTTCATTAAGGTTGAACGAGATTTGTCTTGAGTCCTGGCAAGAGTTGGGCAGGCATCCCGCGGATACCCTTTGGTTCGCCTTAGAGAGAGGTGGGGGCATCACACAAGAGACATTCAAAATCAGTTTTTGAATCAATAAAATTGTGAGTTTTCACTTTTCTCTTTCCAAGAGAGCTTTTTTGAATATTTGAGAATCTTTCTCACGTTATTCAAGTGAACTTATCAATCAAGTAACTCCTTGGTTGTGGCGTTCTACTACCTATAGTTTGGTTCGCTAATTCGTTAAGTAGTGGGTTGAGATAGTATCACTATTGTTCGCTACTTCGGGGATTAGATTGGGTCAAATTTTTGCTGCCAAACCATTGGTGATTGGTTGTCTAGATCGTGTCCAAGTGTGTAGATCACATCAGTTGGTATTAGTGCTAGTCGACAACCACCAGGTTATATCCTTCGTTTCTTTTGTGTTGAGTCATATCTTCTTGTTTCCAATTCAGATTCTTGTGTCAAAAAAAAATCGAGTCTCTAGGGTTTCTTCATTTTTTCTTGTTGTTTATATCTTGTTGCTTGCTATCCGTGATTGATTCTTGGTTGCGTCGTGTTTCTTGATCTTGAGTCTTGAAATCGTTGAGAGAAAAAAAAAATTCGGCGGTACTGTTCACGACTGTAGACATTATTGTTCATCCGAAAATTTTTTTTCCCATACCTTGTGTTTGTTTCTTGTTGTTCTTGCTTCTTGTAGTTTGTTTGGTAATTTCTTGAAATTCTTGGATTGCATAGTGGGTTCTTGAAATCCAACGTTCAAACTAGGGTTTTTTAACAATGGGTGTTGGGAATTTTTGTGTGTTGCACTAAAACAGGGCTGTTTACCTTTGTTCTTGAAAATCTTGATAATATCTTGAAATTTTTGGAAATTCTTGGGTGAATCTTGAAGTATTGGGTTGGTAATCTAGGGTTTTTGAAATTCTTGAAGTCAAAGTTACCAAATCTTGAACAAACCAAACCCTAGTTCTTGTTTCTTGAAGTTGGGGCTGATCTTGTGCAAAAATTAAAACGAAATTCTTGTTTCTTGTTGTGATCCGAATTGAAAAAGAAGAAAAAGAAATTTGATTGCGTTATAATAAAAAAGAAAGAAAAGAAAATGCAAGAAAAAAGGAAACAAAATCAAGATCACAAGGAGAAAACAAAAAGGAAACCAACTTGAATTTGGAAACCAAGTTGACTTGGGTTTGCAAAACAAATCCTAGTTATACTCAAATTACCAAATTCCGATTGGTCACCTTTGTAGCCATGAAGAACCAGAAAATCAGCTACTAAACCATCCAAAAACAACCCAAGAAACTTTGCTTACAACTTCCAAAAAGAAATCAGCCAAGTGCAAGGTTGGGTAGAGTCACTCTAGAATCCAAAATTTCTGCCATCTTATTCTTGTTTAGTCGAACTTAACATTTTGTCCAGCCTTATACATTAGTGTTTTGAGTCCTTTTCAGATTGTGTTTCGTGATTAAAAGTATCCATAAGGAGTCCAAATCAGTCTAGGACTTCAATTAGTTGCTAGCTTCCAAATCAAGTCCTTGTTTAAGTTAAACTCCTCCACTTCATGGGCTATCTTTTGAAATCTAAAGCTGGTAAATTGCATCGAGTTTTCACTGCATTTTTGAGTCACTTGACAGACCAATAAACACTACAAAACCTAGCAATTATACGCCATATCTTTGGGAAAACTTGAGAGAAGTTTGGTTAAACTACTTGGAGAAATTTCTGATTTCTTCAAAGGAAGCAATCAAGGGATTTGAGAAGTGAGTGGTGAGAACATTAGAGTGTTTTAAACACTTGAGTGATACACGAGAGTGAGAGAAACACGTAAGGGAACGAGTGAGGCCT
The DNA here is from genome assembly GCF_036785885.1 of Coffea arabica. Lineage (NCBI taxonomy): Eukaryota > Viridiplantae > Streptophyta > Magnoliopsida > Gentianales > Rubiaceae > Coffea > Coffea arabica. Next base: position 20,871,095 of record NC_092311.1, on the reverse strand, counting down.
TTTATGACTAACGTTTGTTGAGTTTTGCAAGTTTTTTAAAAAAAAACATGGCACGTGGAGATGAAATTGGATGCCATGTTAGCGGAGTTTCAAAGAAAGTTTGATCTTAAGTTTGAGACAATCCATGAATGCATTGATAATCTGGAAACTTCAAGGAATTCCTCTAAGAAATCTCGAGGGAAACAACCTTTGAATGAGTCTAGTGATTCAAATGTGGACACCGATCTTGACGATTGGGAACAATGGTCGAGGAAACACAAACATAAACTCAAGCGAGGGAATGAATCTCTCAAGAGGAGAGGTTCCATGCAATCTACCTTTTTAAAGCCGATTTATACAAGAGGTGATAAGAAGGTTCATTCAACATTTTCTAGGCCTAAACCTAGAGTTGAACCATCTCATGAGGAGTCATTTTGGGAGACATATCTACGTCTTTTACACCAAAAACAAATGGAGTCAAATAGATGCTATCAAAGTGAGGTTTCCAAGGAGGAAGTAGCTGAGCCTATTCCTAACAAAGGAGTATCCCATCCTATTGAACCATTTGTTGAGAAGGTTGATAATGAGGAAACAATCAAAGTATTGAGCTAGAAAAACAGAAGAGAAAATCTGATGAGATGAGTGGTAAAAAGAAAGAAAAAAGAGAAAGTGAGCCGATTTCGATAAAAAATGTGAGGGCTTATTGTTTTCCTAACGAACTTACCTTTGTTTTGTTTAGTGTTTCTTCTTTTGTGCAGATTAAGCAAAGTCAAGTGAAGTTAGTCATGCCATGCTCCATTCCAAAGTCACTCGTACAATTCACCAGTTTCCATGGAGTCTGTCTTCTAGGAGTTAAATCTATTTGGGAACACCTCATGGAACAATTTCAATTCAAATCTATCCATCTATCCATACCACAGGGGAATTAATTCAAACCCACCATGAAGGGAGAATTCCAAATTTTGACTCTCATTTACTACCTATGGTTCATTCATCACCTTCACCTTCTTTTGAATATAATTTCCATCCTAACGCTTGTATTTCTCATTCAGATTTTGAAGGAAAGTGTAAAAAGCTAGCAATGCCTTCTCATGTTAAATCAATTGGTGGAAGGAATAATGAAGTGTCAAAGGGAATTTTCGCACTTAAATCTTGTTATATACCTTTTTACCATTTAGTAGATGATGTCCCCTTGCTTCTTTATCCAATTTCTGATTTGTTTCAAGTTGAAGGTTATTTTGTTTTTGTAGGTTGTAAAGCTGTCCAAAATTTTCTAGTTTTGATTAAAAACTTACAACCTGATTTCTTGCGTATTCCAGCTAGTGCCTCATTCATGCAACAAGTTGCTCCCATTTTATCCATGCAAGATGATCCAAATCAATGTCAACTAGGGTTGGATTTTACACATTTGCACAATCAAGGTCCCAATGGGCGGTTTAGGGTTTAAGGCCATTTTAGGGTTTTTGCAGCTGCCTAGGGTGGTCTTCGTGCCGTCCGTCTTCCTTGGGCCGCTATGGCGGCCAAGGGTGGCCTTCAGCCGTCGTCGGCGGAAGGGCAGCCCTTAACCTCCTTCCCCATGTTCCGTGCGAAATCCTTCTCTTCGCTGTTTTCCACCGGGTCGCAACCCACACTAAACGTTCAGGTCGACAAGACAACAACAGACAACAAAGAACTGAGAGCCTGCTGTTGTCTTTTCTTCATCAGACCTGGCCAAGGCTGCGGCCCCTTTCCACTTGGCGCTAGTAGGTAAGTTTTCAAGAGAGCGGCCGGCCATGGAGGAGATTAGAAAATTCTTCAACACTTTGGATCTGAAAGCTTCATTCACAGTGGGCCTCTTGGATCATCATCATGTCCTCCTTCGTCTTAATGTAGAGCATGATTTCCACAGAATTTGGGGCCGCCAGATTTGGTACGTGCAGGGGTATCTGATGCGCATCTTCAATTGGTCTCCCTCATTTCACGTTGATAAAGAACCGTCCCTCGTTCCCATTTGGTTTTCCCTGCCAAAACTCCCGATACATTTTTTCAATAAAGAATGTCTCTTTCATATTGTCTCGCCACTGGGGCGCCCATTGTTCGTGGATGTGGCTACAAGCTCACTGGCATGCCCGAGTGTCGCAAGAGTGTACGTAGAGATAGATTTGGTGAAGCCGCTGCCAAAGAGAGTGTGGGTGGGTTATGGGTCTAGAGATGATGAGGGTTTTTGGCAGGCCCTTGACCCTGAGAAACTGCCCTAGTATTGTAGGTTTTGCTTCCGGCAGGGTCACGATGAAGCAGAGTGCAGAGTGAAACACCCAGAGCTCCGCAACGCGTCGACAATGGGGAAGGGTACGGCGGTTAGGGAACGGGAGGTGGGTCTCATACCTGTCCCGCCAGGCCCGGCTATCCGTTGGAAACCACGGGCTGGTGCTTCGCTGCAGCAGGTTGAGGGTGCCCAGAACTTTGAGGACGAGGTACAGCCAGCGGAGGCAAGAGACGAAGCGCATGGGGGGGTGGCTCTGAGGAGGCGCTGGTATTGGCATGCCATGGTGCGCGGCAGCAGGAGGGGGACCAACCTCCTGCCCTCATGCTGCAGGGTGTTGAGTTGAGACCAGATGTGCTGCGGGCTGCCACGGAGTTACCCACTGTGGCAGCGTCGCCACTGACGGATGTGGGTGCTGCTGGGTTCGTGGGCAATGTGGAGGAGCAGGCTAGTGTATGTCAAGAGATCCAACCAAGAGAAGATGTGTGCACTCCGTCACCTGGCTAGGAGCTGGAGGACACCAATTTCTTGGCCATGGAGACATTGGTGGAGGACGCAATCGTTAGAGCAGCGGACACTATCATACAGGACGCGGCTAATCGTATCATGGCAGAGGACATGGTAACGCCTATGGGCTCATGTGTTACGGTGCATGCTGACCAGGCAGGTGTGGTGCTTGAGCTCCTCACAACCCATGCTCTAATGCCGCGTCAGGTCCCAGCCCAGGAGGTGGGGGAGGGGTGCTGCGTATTGGACAACCAGGTAAGTCATCAGCGGGCTTGCACAGTTCCTACTTCAGTGTCTCATCAGGCTTTGTTAGCAGAACTGGAGGGGGAGGGTGATGACTTGGGCAATCGATTTGGGATCCTCTGTGAGGACTCGCAAATTCCTTGTATTTTTCCTCAAAAATACCCTTTTATTTGAAAATTATTATTTATCAAAGGCCACTACCCAAATATTTCACACTAAGTGTAAATAAACCTAGAAAATAGGGTTTTACGCTTCGGTTTCAAGTTTGGAGCGAAATTAGGGTTTTCGCGATTTTTCGCCGGATGAATTTTCGGTACAGAGTAAGAATTAATTTGGGGATTAAAAGTGACTTTTAAGTGAGAAATAATATATGACTAGTGGCAATGATATAAGGTTAGTGAATGGGAAGTAAAAACCCTAGTACGTGAGTTTTTAAGAAAAACGGCGCGAAGCAGCGGGTCCCGCGCACTACCGATTGAACGCACCACTTGACCACCATTTTCTTACCATACAAGTTTATCACTAATTGAGCAAAATATCTTCTCTCTTGACAACAAGCTTGACCGAATGTGAGGCTAGGAAATAACAAGAGAAAGAGAAAAGAAAGAAAGGTGGTGGTGGTGACACTTGTCACCACCTCATGGCTTCTTAACCCAAGACTAATACCATCCATTTAACTCCAACACTTAGCAAATTTCTTCTTCATTTTGTTGCTGCTGGCCGAGAGGAGCAAGGAGAAAAACAACAAGGGAAAACATTTCATTTCATCTTCAATTCAACAACTTAGTGAGAAAACAAACAAAATAAACCGATTAAACTTGTTCTTGAGTGACTAGTTAGTGAGTTGTGGTGAGTTTTTTGAAGGAGAAAGCTTGGGCTACTCTTAGTGACCTCTAGTCAAGGTAAGAGAGCTTATCTCTCCAAGTTTTATTTTCAATCTTGTCAAATTAGGTTTGGCAACTTGATTTTGTGGTGGAATCATGGATGATTATCATGTTTTAGTAGTTTTCCCCTTTTTATTTCATGAACTAGGGTTTGGGGAAATTCTGCCCAATTTGTTGTATGATGCCTATATGTTGCACTTGAGGTTTTATAAGGTGTTGTGGTAGTGATTAGACCAAGAAATTAAGGAAAGTTGCACTAGAAACTCAAAATTCCAGAATCTGGAAAAATTTCCCAACATTCTGTCCGAATTTATATCTGTATGTTAGAGGTCGATTTGGCCTTAGGTAAAAGAAGAAAAGTTGTATAGAATAGTATTTTATAGGTGCCTACAAAATTTCAGCTCAATCGGAGCAACGTAGGACGTGAAAAGTCCAAAATACCCTTACTGTTTTAAGTATTTCCTAAGCAGTCCGTGTGATCAGTTAAGTCCAGTTTATCCCGTTTTTTGACCAGGATCCATTCTGATTTAGCTCTTGTCCAAAACATGAAAGTTGTATTGTTATGAATTAGCTTTCAAATGCCTCTAAGAACACCTGAATTGGACTTTTGTACACTGAGTTATGACCATTACAGTGTTCTGGGTTTAAACAGTCGACGAATTGGTATCTGGTTTAGTAATTCGAGCATTTGACCAAGTTACATTAGAAACTGGACTAAGTAACCTTCATGAACATTGTAGCCCTGAGTCTTAGCTTCGAAACGGCATAAATTTTGTCTTAATCCGATAAGCTTAGCCTCGGATAAGTTATTTCCGCATTCGCACGTCAAATCTGTCTTTTGCTAAATTGAATTTCTGCACTTGTTATTACTGTATTTCTTATTCTTATGATATTGTGAGCCTATGGAATGGCTCTTGACTTGAATTTCTTATGTGTGATGTTGGGTTGTGGTTGAGGAAAAATAATGAAGCCAAAATGGCTGGAAAATTAGGTAAACACAAAGGGCGTGCTGCCCAAATTTTCGCCCAAGGGCTAGGTTTCTATTTGAACTTGTATACTTTTGTTTGGCCAATACCATTACCGGTTTTCCATTTTAAAACATGATTTTTCATCCTTGGGTTCAAACAACCCTCTTCTTACTTGAAAGTCATCTTTACCCGTTTTACTCCTAATTAGTCGGGTTTCCTTGTTTTCCTTAAATGTTTTGCTCGATAAACTGTAATATGTTCTCTTGTTCAACCGTAGGTTTCATTGGTGATTAAGGGTAATATCCGGAAGGATATTTTGCACGATATTTTGCATTTCTAGGTGAGTGTTCCTTATTTGATTCTATGGCTTGTTGTTATCATTTGCTAATGTGTTAAGTGCTTTTAATGATTTCCAAAACGAGCTTCCTAGGCGAGTGTGTACTTTATCGCACTCGACCTAAATAACTGTGCAATTTTCAAGGATTTAATGATTGAAATGTTACTTGCGCATGAATGTAAGCCTTTTGGGCTGAACTGACCATTGCCCCTTGTTACCGGTCGTCTCGAGCCAGAAGCGGACTCGGTCGGGCGATTAGGGACTTGGGTGAACGTTTGGTATACTCGAGTATTACCCTGTAGGTTGGTGGAGACTGGCCAACGGCCAGGACGGGGGTGAATGAATGAATGAATTAACGAACGATCGAACGAGGGTTATTGATAAACGAAAAATGCAGTTTCAAATGATTGGAGGAATAAGGGGAAATGTCAGGAGAACGAATGAACGAAATAACGAATTGCTCCTTGTGAGCCGTATCCTTTTAATGAATGTGTTACTATAGCTTTCCATTGTAAATGTTTCTTGACTTATTGATACTCCATGTTTAATGTATTGGATTGATTATCTGATTATGTGTTCGGAACCTCACTGGGCTTTTAGCTCATCCCTTTAGTTTTGTTTTCCTTACAGGGGAAGGCGAGCGAGGACGTGAGCTTGAGATAGACTAGCCAATCTAGTTCTGTTTCTTTTGTTTCTTTTGTAGTGGTTCTCTTCTAGTGCTTGGCACGGGCTGGACGTATGAAGGATCGAGAACCCTTGTATATTTGATGTTTATATTCTCTCTTTTGGGTTGGCAATGTATATAAGTTCCGCTTTAAGTTTGGATCAATGCCCTATTTATTCTTGTGATTTATTTCAATTTTTAATTGAGGACTGTAGCGAACGACTGAGTCCCGGCGAGAGCTGGGCAGGCGGCCCGCCGAACCCTCTGTTACGCCTTAGGGGGAGGTGGGGTCGTTACAAGTGGTATCAGAGTTTAGGCTTCAGATCTCTGTAGTGTATCCTAGATTAAAGATTAGGATACCGGACTGTGGGATTTGATTGGACTTGAAAGTTAAGCGATTGAGGGATAAAACTTATAGCTGCTTCGCGTGGTTTCTACGTGGAGTGACCCTGGACTAAGTGGTGAAAAAGTATGAGGGACTAAGTGAAGCTATGAATTGCGAAAGTTATAGGCCTTAAATCTTTCTCATGGTATCTGAAGACCATAGATAGGTATGTCAGGTAGGAATTCCGATTGTAGATAGTTTACTCTTGAGACTGCAGCTCGAGATGTGAATTATCTTATTTCAGATTCTCGTGCCTGAGTACTCTATAGTTGAGGTGCTGCTAAATACTTGAGACTTGTATTTTGGGAACATGAACAGGCTTTGTCTGACTAGAATGAGCACAAGAGGTCAGGGACATCTAGTTTGGATAGTAAGTGACGTGAGAGACCAGACGGGCTGATACTGGGGCGACTTCACCTTTTCCTTTTGATTTACCTGTATATTGTTACTACATGACGTTAGTATACCTGTATGTACATGGTTATCTGTCCAACTTGATATGTATTTGTGTATTTGCTTATCCATCTTCTTGGTATGGCGTGTTATGTGGGTATATGTTTATTTGAATATTTGGTGCCCTCAATAGTTACTTTAGTAACCTTATCGTGTTTATTTACTAAATTACCTTTTTGGGGGAAAAGAAAAGAGAGGGAAAACATATATATGGACGGGAGACGTAGCCGTGGACGTGGACGTGGCCGTGGGAATGAACGAGCTCAAGAGCCAAGAGAGGAAAGAGAAACAACAGCTGCACAAGAGCAAGGAACGAGGGTTGGAGCTGAAGACCAAATGGCAACGGTAATGCAACAAATGACAAGAATCTTGGCAAGACTGGTGGATCAACAAGGCCAAATGGCCGTGAATCAACCCCGGAACCCTGAAATCGGAGAAGATAAGGCCCTTGAGAGGTTCCAGAAATTTACTCCTCCGAAATTCCTTGGAGGATCTGATCCAGATATAGCCGAACAATGGTTAGAGGCCATGATTAATATTTTCACCGTCTTGAACTACACCGAGCAAAGACAAATAAACTTTGCGGTGTTCCAATTTGAAGGATCGGCCCGAGCGTGGTGGAACGTTATTAAAGAAAAATGGGAAAGAGAACAGACCGTATGGACATGGACGAATTTCATAAGGGAATTTAACGAGAAATACCTCCCTCCTTTAGTTCAAGAGAGGAGAGAGGAAGAGTTTATTGGACTACGCCAGGGAACGTTAAGGGTGGCCGAATATGAAACGAAATTTACGAAACTATCCAAGTTTGCTTCTGAATTGGTGGCCACAGAACGGCGAAGAGTAAGACGGTTTATACAAGGATTAAATTTGGAACTCCAAGAAGCATTAGCGGCAGTACAAGTGAATACGTTTACGGAGGCCCTTGAGAAAGCTCAAAGAATCGAGACTGCAAAGGCACAGATAAAAGCTTCCCAGACCCAAAAAAGGAGTGCATCGAGTAGTGTAGTAGAGGAATTAAGTGAAGCGAGAGTCCCTTCCAAAGTGCAAAAAGTGAACTTTTTGTCCCACCCACCATGGACATTAGGGGCGATAGGTGAAGGATCTACAAAAGAAAGCCAAATCAGATTTGGGAAAAGTTTTCAAGAAAGCCAAAAGATGGCTTCTCACGTGGTCTGTGGGTACTGTGGAAAGGCAAATCATGTCGAAAACGATTGTTGGAGAAAGGGGCGGAAATGTTTAATCTGCGGAAGTGGCGATCATCAAGTTAGCAACTGTCCGAAGAGACAGTCACGTGAAAGCAATACTCTGCAACTGGATGGAGCTAAATCACAAGTGAATGAAAGAGGGAAACGAACTAGCGGACCGGCAAAGGTTTATGCTTTAGACAACCGACAAGTTCCGGACTCGTCTGAGGCAACTGAAGGTAAAATTTCGAGGACGAAATTTTTTTAAGGGGGAGAGAATGTGAGGACTCGCAAATTCCTTGTATTTTTCCTCAAAAATACCCTTTTATTTGAAAATTATTATTTATCAAAGGCCACTACCCAAATATTTCACACTAAGTGTAAATAAACCTAGAAAATAGGGTTTTACGCTTCAGTTTCAAGTTTGGAGCGAAATTAGGGTTTTCGCGATTTTTCGCCGGATGAATTTTCGGTACAGAGTAAGAATTAATTTGGGGATTAAAAGTGACTTTTAAGTGAGAAATAATATGTGACTAGTGGCAATGATATAAGGTTAGTGAATGGGAAGTAAAAACCCTAGTACGTGAGTTTTTAAGAAAAACGGCGCGAAGCAGCGGGTCCCGCGCACTACCGATTGAACGCACCACTTGACCACCATTTTCTTACCATACAAGTTTATCACTAATTGAGCAAAATATCTTCTCTCTTGACAACAAGCTTGACCGAATGTGAGGCTAGGAAATAACAAGAGAAAGAGAAAAGAAAGAAAGGTGGTGGTGGTGACACTTGTCACCACCTCATGGCTTCTTAACCCAAGACTAATACCATCCATTTAACTCCAACACTTAGCAAATTTCTTCTTCATTTTGTTGCTGCTGGCCGAGAGGACCAAGGAGAAAAACAACAAGGGAAAACATTTCATTTCATCTTCAATTCAACAACTTAGTGAGAAAACAAACAAAATAAACCGATTAAACTTGTTCTTGAGTGACTAGTTAGTGAGTTGTGGTGAGTTTTTTGAAGGAGAAAGCTTGGGCTACTCTTAGTGACCTCTAGTCAAGGTAAGAGAGCTTATCTCTCCAAGTTTTATTTTCAATCTTGTCAAATTAGGTTTGGCAACTTGATTTTGTGGTGGAATCATGGATGATTATCATGTTTTAGTAGTTTTCCCCTTTTTATTTCATGAACTAGGGTTTGGGGAAATTCTGCCCAATTTGTTGTATGATGCCTATATGTTGCACTTGAGGTTTTATAAGGTGTTGTGGTAGTGATTAGACCAAGAAATTAAGGAAAGTTGCACTAGAAACTCAAAATTCCAGAATCTGGAAAAATTTCCCAACATTCTGTCCGAATTTATATCTGTATGTTAGAGGTCGATTTGGCCTTAGGTAAAAGAAGAAAAGTTGTATAGAATAGTATTTTATAGGTGCCTACAAAATTTCAGCTCAATCGGAGCAACGTAGGACGTGAAAAGTCCAAAATACCCTTACTGTTTTAAGTATTTCCTAAGCAGTCCGTGTGATCAGTTAAGTCCAGTTTATCCCGTTTTTTGACCAGGATCCATTATGATTTAGCTCTTGTCCAAAACATGAAAGTTGTAGTGTTCTGAATTAGCTTTCAAATTCCTCTAAGAACACCTGAATTGGACTTTTGTACACTGAGTTATGACCATTACAGTGTTCTGCGTTTAAACAGTCGACGAATTGGTATCTGGTTTAGTAATTCGAGAATTTGACCAAGTTACATTAGAAACTGGACTAAGTGACCTTCATGAACATTGTATCCCTGAGTCTTAGCTTGGAAACGGCATAGATTTTGTCTTAATCCGATAAGCGTAGCCTCGGATAAGTTATTTCCGCATTCGCACGTCAAATCTGTCTTTTGCTAAATTGAATTTCTGCACTTGTTATTACTGTATTTCTTATTCTTATGATATTGTGAGCCTATGGAATGGCTCTTGACTTGAATTTCTTATGTGTGATGTTGGGTTGTGGTTGAGGAAAAATAATGAAGCCAAAATGGCTGGAAAATTAGGTAAACACAAAGGGCGTGCTGCCCAAATTTTCGCCCAAGGGCTAGGTTTCTATTTGAACTTGTATACTTTTGTTTGGCCAATACCATTACCGGTTTTCCATTTTAAAACATGATTTTTCATCCTTGGGTTCAAACAACCCTCTTCTTACTTGAAAGTCATCTTTACCCGTTTTACTCCTAATTAGTCGGGTTTCCTTGTTTTCCTTAAATGTTTTGCTCGATAAACTGTAATATGTTCTCTTGTTCAACCGTAGGTTTCATTGGTGATTAAGGGTAATATCCGGAAGGATATTTTGCACGATATTTTACATTTCTAGGTGAGTGTTCCTTATTTGATTCTATGGCTTGTTGTTATCATTTGCTAATGTGTTAAGTGCTTTTAATGATTTCCAAAACGAGCTTCCTAGGCGAGTGTGTACTTTATCGCACTCGACCTAAATAACTGTGCAATTTTCAAGGATTTAATGATTGAAATGTTACTTGCGCATGAATGTAAGCCTTTTGGGCTGAACTGACCATTGCCCCTTGTTACCGGTCGTCTCGAGCCAGAAGCGGACTCGGTCGGGCGATTAGGGACTTGGGTGAACGTTTGGTATACTCGAGTATTACCCTGTAGGTTGGTGGAGACTGGCCAACGGCCAGGACGGGGGTGAATGAATGAATGAATGAACGAACGATCGAACGAGGGTTATTGATAAACGAAAAATGCAGTTTCAAATGATTGGAGGAATAAGGGGAAATGTCAGGAGAACGAATGAACGAAATAACGAATTGCTCCTTGTGAGCCGTATCCTTTTAATGAATGTGTTACTATCGCTTTCCATTGTAAATGTTTCTTGACTTATTGATACTCCATGTTTAATGTATTGGATTGATTATCTGATTATGTGTTCGGAACCTCACTGGGCTTTTAGCTCATCCCTTTAGTTTTGTTTTCCTTACAGGGGAAGGCGAGCGAGGACGTGAGCTTGAGATAGACTAGCCAATCTAGTTCTGTTTCTTTTGTTTCTTTTGTAGTGGTTCTCTTCTAGTGCTTGGCACGGGCTGGACGTATGAAGGATCGAGAACCCTTGTATATTTGATGTTTATATTCTCTCTTTTGGGTTGGCAATGTATATAAGTTCCGCTTTAAGTTTGGATCAATGCCCTATTTATTCTTGTGATTTATTTCAATTTTTAATTGAGGACTGTAGCGAACGACTGAGTCCCGGCGAGAGCTGGGCAGGCGGCCCGCCGAACCCTCTGTTACGCCTTAGGGGGAGGTGGGGTCGTTACAAGTGGTATCAGAGTTTAGGCTTCAGATCTCTGTAGTGTATCCTAGATTAAAGATTAGGATACCGGACTGTGGGATTTGATTGGACTTGAAAGTTAAGCGATTGAGGGATAAAACTTATAGCTGCTTCGCGTGGTTTCTACGTGGAGTGACCCTGGACTAAGTGGTGAAAAAGTATGAGGGACTAAGTGAAGCTATGAATTGCGAAAGTTATAGGCCTTAAATCTTTCTCATGGTATCTGAAGACCATAGATAGGTATGTCAGGTAGGAATTCCGATTGTAGATAGTTTACTCTTGAGACTGCAGCTCGAGATGTGAATTATCTTATTTCAGATTCTCGTGCCTGAGTACTCTATAGTTGAGGTGCTGCTAAATACTTGAGACTTGTATTTTGGGAACATGAACAGGCTTTGTCTGACTAGAATGAGCACAAGAGGTCAGGGACATCTAGTTTGGATAGTAAGTGATGTGAGAGACCAGACGGGCTGATACTGGGGCGACTTCACCTTTTCCTTTTGATTTACCTGTATATTGTTACTACATGACGTTAGTATACCTGTATGTACATGGTTATCTGTCCAACTTGATATGTATTTGTGTATTTGCTTATCCATCTTCTTGGTATGGCGTGTTATGTGGGTATATGTTTATTTGAATATTTGGTGCCCTCAATAGTTACTTTAGTAACCTTATCGTGTTTATTTACTAAATTACCTTTTTGGGGGAAAAGAAAAGAGAGGGAAAACATATATATGGACGGGAGACGTAGCCGTGGACGTGGACGTGGCCGTGGGAATGAACGAGCTCAAGAGCCAAGAGAGGAAAGAGAAACAACAGCTGCACAAGAGCAAGGAACGAGGGTTGGAGCTGAAGACCAAATGGCAACGGTAATGCAACAAATGACAGATATCTTGGCAAGACTGGTGGATCAACAAGGCCAAATGGCCGTGAATCAACCCCGGAACCCTGAAATCGGAGAAGATAAGGCCCTTGAGAGGTTCCAGAAATTTACTCCTCCGAAATTCCTTGGAGGATCTGATCCAGATATAGCCGAACAATGGTTAGAGGCCATGATTAATATTTTCACCGTCTTGAACTACACCGAGCAAAGACAAATAAACTTTGCGGTGTTCCAATTTGAAGGATCGGCCCGAGCGTGGTGGAACGTTATTAAAGAAAAATGGGAAAGAGAACAGACCGTATGGACATGGACGAATTTCATAAGGGAATTTAACGAGAAATACCTCCCTCCTTTAGTTCAAGAGAGGAGAGAGGAAGAGTTTATTGGACTACGCCAGGGAACGTTAAGGGTGGCCGAATATGAAACGAAATTTACGAAACTATCCAAGTTTGCTTCTGAATTGGTGGCCACAGAACGGCGAAGAGTAAGACGGTTTATACAAGGATTAAATTTGGAACTCCAAGAAGCATTAGCGGCAGTACAAGTGAATACGTTTACGGAGGCCCTTGAGAAAGCTCAAAGAATCGAGACTGCAAAGGCACAGATAAAAGCTTCCCAGACCCAAAAAAGGAGTGCATCGAGTAGTGTAGTAGAGGAATTAAGTGAAGCGAGAGTCCCTTCCAAAGTGCAAAAAGTGAACTTTTTGTCCCACCCACCATGGACATTAGGGGCGATAGGTGAAGGATCTACAAAAGAAAGCCAAATCAGATTTGGGAAAAGTTTTCAAGAAAGCCAAAAGATGGCTTCTCACGTGGTCTGTGGGTACTGTGGAAAGGCAAATCATGTCGAAAACGATTGTTGGAGAAAGGGGCGGAAATGTTTAATCTGCGGAAGTGGCGATCATCAAGTTAGCAACTGTCCGAAGAGACAGTCACGTGAAAGCAATACTCTGCAACTGGATGGAGCTAAATCACAAGTGAATGAAAGAGGGAAACGAACTAGCGGACCGGCAAAGGTTTATGCTTTAGACAACCGACAAGTTCCGGACTCGTCTGAGGCAACTGAAGGTAAAATTTCGAGGACGAAATTTTTTTAAGGGGGAGAGAATGTGAGGACTCGCAAATTCCTTGTATTTTTCCTCAAAAATACCCTTTTATTTGAAAATTATTATTTATCAAAGGCCACTACCCAAATATTTCACACTAAGTGTAAATAAACCTAGAAAATAGGGTTTTACGCTTCAGTTTCAAGTTTGGAGCGAAATTAGGGTTTTCGCGATTTTTCGCCGGATGAATTTTCGGTACAGAGTAAGAATTAATTTGGGGATTAAAAGTGACTTTTAAGTGAGAAATAATATGTGACTAGTGGCAATGATATAAGGTTAGTGAATGGGAAGTAAAAACCCTAGTACGTGAGTTTTTAAGAAAAACGGCGCGAAGCAGCGGGTCCCGCGCACTACCGATTGAACGCACCACTTGACCACCATTTTCTTACCATACAAGTTTATCACTAATTGAGCAAAATATCTTCTCTCTTGACAACAAGCTTGACCGAATGTGAGGCTAGGAAATAACAAGAGAAAGAGAAAAGAAAGAAAGGTGGTGGTGGTGACACTTGTCACCACCTCATGGCTTCTTAACCCAAGACTAATACCATCCATTTAACTCCAACACTTAGCAAATTTCTTCTTCATTTTGTTGCTGCTGGCCGAGAGGACCAAGGAGAAAAACAACAAGGGAAAACATTTCATTTCATCTTCAATTCAACAACTTAGTGAGAAAACAAACAAAATAAACCGATTAAACTTGTTCTTGAGTGACTAGTTAGTGAGTTGTGGTGAGTTTTTTGAAGGAGAAAGCTTGGGCTACTCTTAGTGACCTCTAGTCAAGGTAAGAGAGCTTATCTCTCCAAGTTTTATTTTCAATCTTGTCAAATTAGGTTTGGCAACTTGATTTTGTGGTGGAATCATGGATGATTATCATGTTTTAGTAGTTTTCCCCTTTTTATTTCATGAACTAGGGTTTGGGGAAATTCTGCCCAATTTGTTGTATGATGCCTATATGTTGCACTTGAGGTTTTATAAGGTGTTGTGGTAGTGATTAGACCAAGAAATTAAGGAAAGTTGCACTAGAAACTCAAAATTCCAGAATCTGGAAAAATTTCCCAACATTCTGTCCGAATTTATATCTGTATGTTAGAGGTCGATTTGGCCTTAGGTAAAAGAAGAAAAGTTGTATAGAATAGTATTTTATAGGTGCCTACAAAATTTCAGCTCAATCGGAGCAACGTAGGACGTGAAAAGTCCAAAATACCCTTACTGTTTTAAGTATTTCCTAAGCAGTCCGTGTGATCAGTTAAGTCCAGTTTATCCCGTTTTTTGACCAGGATCCATTATGATTTAGCTCTTGTCCAAAACATGAAAGTTGTAGTGTTCTGAATTAGCTTTCAAATGCCTCTAAGAACACCTGAATTGGACTTTTGTACACTGAGTTATGACCATTACAGTGTTCTGCGTTTAAACAGTCGACGAATTGGTATCTGGTTTAGTAATTCGAGAATTTGACCAAGTTACATTAGAAACTGGACTAAGTGACCTTCATGAACATTGTATCCCTGAGTCTTAGCTTGGAAACGGCATAGATTTTGTCTTAATCCGATAAGCGTAGCCTCGGATAAGTTATTTCCGCATTCGCACGTCAAATCTGTCTTTTGCTAAATTGAATTTCTGCACTTGTTATTACTGTATTTCTTATTCTTATGATATTGTGAGCCTATGGAACGGCTCTTGACTTGAATTGCTTATGTGTGATGTTGGGTTGTGGTTGAGGAAAAATAATGAAGCCAAAATGGCTGGAAAATTAGGTAAACACAAAGGGCGTGCTGCCCAAATTTTCGCCCAAGGGCTAGGTTACTATTTGAACTTGTATACTTTTGTTTGGCCAATACCATTACCGGTTTTCCATTTTAAAACATGATTTTTCATCCTTGGGTTCAAACAACCCTCTTCTTACTTGAAAGTCATCTTTACCCGTTTTACTCCTAATTAGTCGGGTTTCCTTGTTTTCCTTAAATGTTTTGCTCGATAAACTGTAATATGTTCTCTTGTTCAACCGTAGGTTTCATTGGTGATTAAGGTTAATATCCGGAAGGATATTTTGCACGATATTTTGCATTTCTAGGTGAGTGTTCCTTATTTGATTCTATGGCTTGTTGTTATCATTTGCTAATGTGTTAAGTGCTTTTAATGATTTCCAAAACGAGCTTCCTAGGCGAGTGTGTACTTTATCGCACTCGACCTAAATAACTGTGCAATTTTCAAGGATTTAATGATTGAAATGTTACTTGCGCATGAATGTAAGCCTTTTGGGCTGAACTGACCATTGCCCCTTGTTACCGGTCGTCTCGAGCCAGAAGCGGACTCGGTTGGGCGATTAGGGACTTGGGTGAACGTTTGGTATACTCGAGTATTACCCTGTAGATTGGTGGAGACTGGCCAACGGCCAGGACGGGGGTGAATGAATGAATGAATGAATGAACGATCGAACGAGGGTTATTGATAAACGAAAAATGCAGTTTCAAATGATTGGAGGAATAAGGGGAAATGTCAGGAGAACGAATGAACGAAATAACGAATTGCTCCTTGTGAGCCGTATCCTTTTAATGAATGTGTTACTATCGCTTTCCATTGTAAATGTTTCTTGACTTATTGATACTCCATGTTTAATGTATTGGATTGATTATCTGATTATGTGTTCGGAACCTCACTGGGCTTTTAGCTCATCCCTTTAGTTTTGTTTTTCTTACAGGGGAAGGCGAGCGAGGACGTGAGCTTGAGATAGACTAGCCAATCTAGTTTTGTTTCTTTTGTTTCTTTTGTAGTGGTTCTCGCCTAGTGCTTGGCACGGGCTGGACGTATGAAGGATCGAGAACCCTTGTATATTTGATGTTTATATTCTCTCTTTTGGGTTGGCAATGTATATAAGTTCCGCTTTAAGTTTGGATCAATGCCCTATTTATTCTTGTGATTTATTTCAATTTTTAATTGAGGACTGTAGCGAACGACTGAGTCCCGGCGAGAGCTGGGCAGGCGGCCCGCCGAACCCTCTGGTACGCCTTAGGGGGAGGTGGGGTCGTTACATCCTCCGTACGCTGGGGGAGAGTTTCGGGGTCACTTCGACGAAGGAACATGTAAGAGCCTCCTCAACTCCAATTTCTCCACGTCGGCAGAAGGAGACAACTTGGGGGCGTACGGTGTCGGCTTGGAGCCTAAGGGAATCACTGGTGACAGCAGAGGAGCTAATGCAATTCGGGCAGGAGTTGGCTCACGGGGGCCAGGATAGCCTTTCAGTTGGCATTGGAGAGGAGATCATCCAGGAGAGAAGGGGCAAGCAGAGTGAGGATCTCAAGAGGAAGAGGGGTAGACCCAAGGGAAAATGCACTCGAGTGGCTTCTTCGTCTCAAGCTAAGTACCTTCTACGATCCCATGCTAAATCCAATTAGTTTTATTGTATGGAATTTAAGGGGCGCCTCTCGCCCTGACTCTATTAAGTATTTACATAAACTCTGCGTGGATAATAAACTATCCCTGGTTTTCCTTCTGGAACCCATGTCTGAGGTTAAACAATTAGACATGGTCCGGAGGCGGCTCAAGCTCGACCACGGGGCTTCTTTTTTAAATGGCAAGGTGTGGTGTCTTTGGAGTAGGGTCTTCAAACTCTCTTTTCTGGAGGGCGAGGAACAGGTTGTGCATGCTAGGCTCACTTTTCAGTCAGGTGAGATTGTTAATATATCGGCGGTCTATGCTAAGTGCACTAGAGTGGGTAGACGCCCTTTTGGAGCTGCTTGGAAGGTTTTAATGTGGGGCAGAGTGAGCCGTGGATTGTAGCTGGAGACTTTAATGTAGTCGCATCCTCAGACGAGCAAAGAGAGGGGCGGCCGGCTAATGTCACTAACATGGAGGAATTTAATACTTCTATGTTCACGTGTGGGCTTTCCCCAGTGGATTTCGATGGGTGTCCATTTACATGGACGAATGGCACGATTTAGCAGTGGTTGGACAGGGCTCTCGTCAACTCCCAGTGGGCGGCGGCATACTCAGTCACGAAGGTCTCTCACCTTCCTCGCGGCCGGTCAGATCACGCGCCACTCTTGATTAAGGCGGGGTCGGGATCGTCAGTCCCACCTTCATTCAGGTTTCTTAACATGTGGCATTGTAATCCCACTTTCTTGGAGACGGTTTCCACTGTCTGGTGTCAGTCGGGCTCAGGAGTCGGGATGAATCTGTTCTTTTCTAAGTTGTCTTCTCTTAGAACTCATCTAAGAAAGTGGAGCAAGGAGGAGTTTGGGAATATATTTGCTTGGGTAAAATCAGCAGCGGAAACATACAAGCAGCGGGAGGCGGAGTTCGATTCAAGTGGAGAGGATTTCTTAAAGATTCGCCTCCATGAGGCAAGGGCTATGTATTTACGGGAATTGTCGGTGGAATGCGAGTTCTGGCTCCAAAAGGCGGCGCTTTGATGGATCAATGAGGGCGATGCGAACACCTCTTATTTCCATTCAGTGGTTAAACAGAGAAGGAACTCCAACTACATTTCTTGGGTCAAAGATGAAGGTTTGGGCTGGCTGCAGGACATGGTCAACATACAAGCCTCGGCGGTGCGGTTTTACTCAACTTTGTTTCAGTCCAGTGGGTATGTCCCTCCTCCCGAACTGCCCTCAGAATTGCCTAGAGTAAACGCGGAGGATGATGAAATACTGTGGTGTTTACCAGAGTTGGAGGAGATTCGAGCAGTGGTGTTCTCTATGGATGAGAATAGCACTCTGGGGCCGGATGGGTTTGGGGCGGGTTTCTATCAGCAGTGCTGGGAGATCATCAAAGGAGATTCATTGGTGGTTGTGCAGGACTTCTTTAAGGGAATTGAGCAGCCCAGAGGCTTCTCAAGTGCGTTACTAGTGCTGATCCCAAAGGTGGAGGGGGCTTTTCAGTGGAAGGACTTCAGGCCAATTAGTCGTTGCAATACGAGCTCAAAGATTATTTCAAAGATTCTGGCCACCCGATTGGGGGGTTTGCTGCCCAAACTCATTTCACCGTGGCAGACTAGATTTGTTCCTACGAGGGGTATTATGGATAATATTCTGTTGGCTCAAGAACTGATGTTGGATCTGGATAGGAAACTCGCTCACCCGAATTTGGTTATCAAGCTCGACATGGAGAAAGCATATGACAGAGTGGAATTGCCTTTCCTCCTTTTCATGCTTCGGAGTTTTGGATTCTCAGAGGTCTCAGTTGATCTCCTCTTCAGGATCCTCTCCAACTCGTGGTTCTCGGTTCTGGTGAATGGCCAACCCACAGGTTTCTTTAAGTCTAGTAGGGGAGTGCGTCAGGGGGACCTGTTGTCACCTGCGCTCTTTTTGTTCGTGGCTGAGTTTCTGGGGAAGGTCTTCAGCAGCTCGGGCTCAATCGTACGGACAGAGGCTATGTGTCTGTCGACGGCACCGTACCCTATTTGGCATTTGCTGATGATATGATCATCTTCACTCGATACTCGGAACCATGCCTGACAGCCCTCCATGATTTTCTCCTTCTCTATCAAGAGCATTCTGGGCAAAAGGTCAATGTGGGAAAGAGTGCTCTCCTCACGCCATCCCATGTATCTGAGGACTAGATCAGGTTGGTGGGGAAGATAATGGGTTTCCACAGGCAGTCTCTTCCAATCAAATATCTTGGGGTTCCCCTAATCCGTAGAAGGATGGGTGCAGCAATTTTCGATCCTCTCCTGGAAAAGCTGCGGGCAAGACTCTTCCATTGGAGCTCTAAGCTACTGAGCACGGGGGGTAAGATTGTCCTTATTCGCCATGTGCTTGGCTCGATTCCTCTTTTTATGTTGCAAGCAGTTAACCCTCCCAAATCCGTTTTGGCTGCCCTAAGTAGGATCTGCAACTCGTTCCTATGGGCTTTAAGTATTGAGTCGAAGAGGTTACACTGGGCAGTGTGGGAAAAGCTCTCCTTTCCGGTTCAAGAAGGGTGTCTAGGGTTTCGCTCCTTTGAAGACTCGGTGAAGGCTTTGGCCTGCAAGTCGTGGTGGCGGTTAAGAAAGAAGGACTCGATTTGGGCAGGCTATATGCACAGTAAATACATTAAGCACTCGCACCCGTTGATCGCTGCAGTGGATCACCTCCGGCGTCATGGCGACGTCTACTGGCGGTTCGAGATTTTGCGGAGTCACGGATATAGTGGTGCTTGGGGAAGGGGCTAGTCAACTTTTAGTATGACATCTGGTGTGGCGACCTGCCTTTGGCACAAGTGATGGGTGTGACCAACCCCCTTCATTCTATGGTGGCGGAGTTCTATACGGCTAACGGCTGGAATGTCACATGGCTGAGGGAGTGGGTTCCCGAGCCTGTGGTACAGCGGATCACTAGCATTCATTTCTCCCCTGATCACGACGATGCCATGGTTTGGGTACCTTCCACCAACGGGGGATTTCTCCGTAGCCTCTGCGTGGGAGGAGATTCGCCAAAGGCATCATGCATCTGTGATTGATCGCTATGTATGGGGTTCGATTGTGCCCTTACGAGTTTTCTTTTTTGCATGGCATCTGCTGCGCCGCTGGCTCCCCTTAGACAGGGTTTTGCAGAGTAGGGGGTAACATTATGTTCTAGGTGTAGCTGTTGTCAGTAGGCTCAGGAATCTGTCAATCATCTTTTCCTACACGGCACTGTGGCTAGGGCTGTGTGGGAATATTTCTTCAAAGTGTTCGGACTACTCCCGTTTAATGCACACAATGTTGCCATTATGCTGTCCCACTGGTTCTTCTCTCACTCCAAAGTTTCAGCAACACATTTGCGGGTTCTTGTCCCTTTGTTAGTTCTCTGGTTCATTTGGAAGAGCAGAAACTTGGCAAGATTCGAAGCAGGTTTGGTCACTCCGGCTCACGTGATTTCCCAGATCGAGGACTTTTTGTGCCACTTGATATGGCCCATAAGCGGCCCATATTTCGTATCAGTTCAAGAGGAGGGGAATGATATGATCCGGAGCCCCCCACTCTAGTCCACGAAGATCTCATATGCAAAAGTTATTCAAGTTTCAAGTTGTGTCGTTCATTTGGGCTTGTTGAGCAAGGGCTTATTTGTCATTTATTTGCTGTTTTGGTTATTTATTTTAGTTTAATAAATTCGGCCAAACTACCCTTATTTTGGCCGAACATTAGATAGGGTTTTATTTACTTAATAAATTCGGCCAAGTTGTCCTAGTCTAGCCCAATTATTAGTCCTTAAATTTAGGGTTTAGATTGAATCCAATTCACTTTAGGGTTCTAGTTCAAGTGAATTCAATTCACTTTAGGTTTTCAAGTTGTATGGCTATATATAGCCAAGGCAAGGGACTTTCAAAATGAGGTTTTTGCATTAATAAAAATCATGAGTTTTTTTCACTTTCTCTTTCCAAGAGAGCTTCTTTGAATATTTGAGAATCTTTCTCAAGTTATTCAAGTGAACTTATCAATCAAGTAATTCCTTGGTTGTGGCGTTCCTCTACCTATAGTTTGGTTCGCTAATTCGTTAAGTAATGGGTTGAGATAATATCAATATTGTTCGCTACTTCGGGGATTAGATTGGGTCAAATTTCCGCTGCTCAAACCATCGGTGATTGGTTGTCTAGATCGTGTGCAATTGTATATCACATCAACAGCCAAGGTACCGCATCGGAAACGCTCGCTTCTGGAAGCCTAGAATCTGACCAATCGCTGCAGTCTTCTGTGGCTTAAACTTGGGATGAGTTTAAAAACAGCTTTTTTGGGAATTTATCCGCTGTCCCGATGCCACACTGTACTCGTCCAGGACCTTTTTAACCCGATTAAGAGAGGATCTCCCTCTACTGGAAAAGATGATCTCGTCATCGGCGTACGCCAAGTGCGTCACGACAGGGCACCGGGTAGGGACCTTAAAAGGGGTAAAATGCCGCTGAGTGGCCAAAGGATTCAGGGCTCACGATAACACGTCTACACCAATAACAAATAAGGCCGGCGAAATGAGGTCCCCCTGCCGGAGCCCCCGGGACTACTTGAAAAAGCCTCGTGGAGCGCCATTCACTAAGATCGAGAACCAGACATTGGAAACCAGGCGCCATATCATGTGATACGAACTCGATTCTCCAAGGACCACTCGAGAAGAAATCGAATCGATCAGGCAGCGGAAGGATCTATCTTGATCAGATTATGGGTACAAAAGACGGATTCTAAACCAATCAAGGACAACTCGAGATTGTTTAGAACGGTAGAATGGCACCACAATTCAACATGGTCTTGAATTGATAAGGCAAAACTTGAACAAAGGAGATTCGACTCACTTTGTATCAAGGGACGCTCCCCAAGGAACAGGAGAAAACTCTCAAATTTTATTCATAACTGTCTTCCCTGAAAATATCATAAACTTGGCTATTTATAGCTGTAGACACCAAATTTTGAATAATTTTATGTGGCATCTATTTCATGATTTTCATTTTAGATTGCTTGCATTCGTTGTTTACTTTTAGTTTTAATTTTTAGTTTTAGCTTTTAAGTTTAAAATTAGCGTAGAGTTTTTAGAAAAAAAGAAGAAAAGGAAAACATCAAAAATATGTTGTAGTCATTTTGTTTTTATTCAATGCTTTCTTGAAAAGAAAAATTCAAAAAAATAGGTTTTTAGGTTTCTTGGAAAAAACAATGGAAAAGAAAGGAAAAAATTGGTTCACAAAAAATATGTTTATTTCTTTACATTCAACCTTTTTGCACCTTAGTTATTTTTATTAAGTTATTTTGAAAAAAGAAAAAAAAGGAAAAATGAAGAAAAATTGAAAAATGGACATTTTTGTTGTTTTTATTTATTTAGTTTGTTTTTTTTATTTATTTGTTTTCATTCTTATTATTATTACATGGTTTTTGTCATTTTGTTATTATTATTATTATTATTATTTATATTATGTATTTATTAAGTTGGAAAGAAAAAAAAAAAAAAAAAAAAAAAAAAAGAGTCGCGGCATGCACGCTGCAAATTTTTGCAGCGTGCAAAGCGCAATCTCAGAGGGTCCTTTGGATGGCTGGATGTGAAGGAAGGACAGGCCCTTCATCCTCACCATTGGGGTGAGGGTTAGTAGCCTTGAGTCCCATATAAAAGCCAAGGAAAAAGAACAGCCGCAGGAGGAGCTAAGAGTGACGGGGGAGAGAGTTAGCAGCTGAGGGGAGAAGATTCGGGAACGGAAAAAAGGAAAACTAGAAGGCTACGTAGCGGCTAGGGGTTGAAAGGGGGAAAAATCTAGAACAAGAAGGAACGGCTAAAAGAAAAACGGAGAGCTGAGAGATTGAGAGGGAAAGGTGGAGTCTTGAAGAAATAGAGACCGAGAGAAAGAGGGATTTGGCTGCGGAAAAAGCTTGGGGAAACGGGAATAAAAACTAGAAGAAATCTGGGGCAAGTTTACGGCTGAGTGAGGAAAGAAACCAACGATAAAAAGGGCTTCGGAGGAGTAAAAAGGGCAAGCTTTTGGGTCGAGAAGGAAAAGCTGGTTGGTGAAGGAAGCAAAGGTTTCGCAGAGATTCATTGTGCAAGGATCTGGATTTGGTTTAGCTCCAAAACTGCTAAAGGTAATCTTTCCTTCTCTTGTGTTCATGGGTTATAAGATTTACACCATAAGCTGCAAAACCTCCAATGCTACAGACGTTGCCACGTTCTTTCATTTTCTTCTTTCCTTATATTGGCTATTTTGCGCATTTGGGTAAAAAAGGAGAGGCTCGGATTCATGTTTTTTTTTGGTATTAAGCAACGGTTTTTCTTTGTTGCAAAGAGGGAGTAGGAGCAGGTAGAGTACATTAATTAAAGTCTTTCCCTCTGGGACAGCTCATCGCATGTTTTCTGCTTCATTTTTTTTTCCCCCGCACAAGATTAGAGCTTTATATTTGGTTGCTGAAGTTTTGGATTAAGAATGAAATTTGTAATCCTCTTTTGGGCCATAATTTGATGATTACTGGTAGATTGGCACTTGTTGTTGTATTCCAGCATGACCTCCAAAAGCTGTCTATCTTCATACACTCTTTGCTCCATGAAGCCGAATGAGTTTGTTCTGAAGTTTTGGTTTGGGTTTTGGGAAGGGTAGTTTGAGACCTTTTTCCTATGGGTTTGGTTGATGGGATTCGTGAGAGTTCATGAGGTTTGTTGTTGTTGTTTTGTTAGATTTTATTGGCTGCGTACGCTGTCCTGAATGCTATAGCTGGAAGTCGCATTTCATTTCCAGATTTGCTCGACCCATTTGAATCCGTATATGTTAATTATTGTGTTGAAGAGTGAAAAGAAATCTTTGTTGATCTTCATACTCCATTTCAAGTTTTGTGTAGTTTGGTTGCCCCGTTTAAAGTTGTGATGTTGGGTTTGCATGTTTGGGGAAGCTGAAATGCTTGAATCATATGCGGATGCTTAATGAAAAGTGAATTCCAGGTTGCTAGCCACTGTCACATGAACATCGTGTCCAGAATCTTTGCATGTTGCTTTTTATGTTCCTTGTTCGTTTGGATGCGCAGCCATGTTTGCTTGGATTAACTTCAAAGTTGGTTTTCATGTCTTGATAAGTTGCTAAAAGTTGCAGAAGCAACATTAACTGAAAAATGCAGAAATTTTGAAAATATGGTCATTTGATGCTTGCTAGATTTCTGTTTCGTATGAATTTCTGGAGCTTAAACATAAACTTTTATGTTGAAAAGTTAAAAGAAAGCTTGGTTATCTTGTTACTTTGATCTATTTGTCGTTAGAAGAGACATGAGTTGCATTTGAATGAAAAGGAGATTGCATCTAGAACTTAGTCGCAGAAAATTCTGGAATGAATGTTGCAGCAGAAAATTTGCTTTGTAGGCTCCTTTTGTTTGATTGATTTCTTTTGTTGCATTGTAAAGTGAGAGCATCAGGTGGTGATGGGTTGTTGAGTGTGAACTGCGTTTGGTTTGGTCCAGAAATTTAAAGGAATTCCCGAATGCAAAATGGAAAGTGGGCAGCTGCGTAGTTCATGTTGCAGAAATAAGAATTTGTTTTTCTACATGGTCTTGCATGATTCAGATTTAACATTTGCATGATTTCTTCCCAGGTTTTTACTTGTTTGAATGACAAATTTATGTCTTGTTGTTTGGTTTGAAGTTTTGGATGTTAAATTAAGAAAAGTTTTGGCTAAATCTGAATCACGGTGTTGGAAATGGAAACAAAGAATGCAGCAGTCTTATTGGTCTCATTGCAGGAAGTTTTTCTACGTGATTGCATGGGTTTTACATGAAAATACTTTTGAATTTTGCACATTGATCCTTCCAGTTTCCCCTTATCTAGCTGTGGCCCAATTATGTTTAATTATAGGCAATTAGGTCCTAAAACACTTGCACTTTAACCCCCTAAGTTCCCCCTTGCCTTGTTATGGTCCAATTAGTTGAATAATTTAATCACTTTTGTCATTCTAGAATCTTAATTGTTTTTGGTTTGCTTTGACATGATTTTGGGTAAGACGTTTAGTGAGTTTTAGGATGCATTTTGAGGTTCAATAAGTTTTAATAGAATTTTTTAGCTTGGATTTGTGTTCTAAACACATTTTTGCATTTGATTTTTATGGGTCTCATCTTAAGTCATCAATTTTGGTATTTTATTTTACTCTCTTTTAGAAAATTTTCATGTCCTTCTAATTAAGTCCCTCTTGCATTAATTGCTTTGTACATAGTTGGTTTGTCTATGTAAATACTTTAATTGACTCAATTTAGTGTTTAACTTTCATTTTTCATATTTAATTTTTGTTTCATGTGATTATTTGATAATTTAAGTGGTACCTTGACCTTTTTATTATTTTGGAGGGTAAGTTAGTAATTTCACTACGTTAGGGCGTCGCTTCAAGGGAGGTACACTCTATCCTTCATTTGCACTTCATTTGACCCTACGTGCTCCTACGTGTTATGTGAATATGCATGTCTACTCCGCTTTCCTTACCTCCTTGCGTGCATTTACTTGCTTTTTATTTCATTTAAGTTTTGTGGGGTATGTGTACACCTCTTGGCTTGTAATAGATAGGGCTCGGAGAGCATCTGGTCCATTTCCCCTTCCCCTTTATGCTTTTTATGGGGTATGTGTACACCTCTTGGCTTGTAATAGATAGGGCTTGGAGAGCATCTGGTCCATTTTCCCTTCCCCTTTATGCTTTTTATGGGGTATGTGTACACCTCTTGGCTTGTAATAGATAGGGCTTGGAGAGCATCTGGTCCATTTCCCCTTCCCCTTGGTTGCTTGTTTTTGTTGCAACATGTTTAATTGCTTTATTAGGCCCTTGCATCTAGTCGAGCATGCTAAGTGTTACGTGTTACGTGGTTACGAGTGTTTTGGCATGTCTACTTGCTTTCATGGCCATGAATGAATGGAATGGATGAATGTACGTTTCCGCTAGTCCAACGCTAGTCGGAATTCATAGAATGGGCTAGTCCAACGCTAGACCCTTAGGGATTTCCCCTCATTAGCATATCATTTGCTTGTTCACCACATATCACGCATTTTTCTTAGTTTTATCATTTGGCATGTTCCTCGAACCCATTTTCCCCTCATTTTAGGATTTTTGCATCTCATGCTAGTTAGGGTACATTTGCCTGAAGAGTCCCCTTAAATATGGGATATAGACGAGTGTGGCTTTTTCTAAGCCTTAGCACGCTTGTATCCTCTCTATAAAAGGGCAAATTGAGTCACAATTTAGGTCTCCCCGTACCCAATATGCATGAATTCCCTAGGCTCATGCATTCTCAATCCACTTTATCATCACACTTTCACTTTTGCCTCATTTGCACACATGCACCTTTTTATCACTTTCACTTGCACACGAACACTTTTATCTTCACTTGCACACGAACATTTTATCTTCACTCGCACACGAGTACTTTCATCTACATTTGCACACCTTCACTCTTATCTTATTACTTTTATCGTTCTTCTCACTTCACAAACTCACACTTTCACATGGCATGCATTCCAATCATTTTTCACGTCATTTAGGTTTAAGTGTGACCTCTCCAAAAGGATCATTATTGGGCCTCACAATTAATGTGATTGGCACCACTCAACCTTTGGAGAGAAATTTCCCCCAATCCCCCTAGGTCTAGGTTTTTGCATTCATATAGACATATCCAACACGCGATACATACCTTGGGTAGAAAAATTAGGAAAAATTGGTTTAAGTCACGCAACTAGCCTTGGCTAGGTCGAAGGGGTGCCTTGGATTTTTATCCTTGCCTTCCCCTTCGTCAAATGTGACCCCCGAACCCTCTTTTGGTTACGTAGACCCAAAAAGTTCTTTAAAAGGGTTTATTTACTTTTTTCATTCAAAAACAAAAAAAATCATTTTTGGGTGACTTGGTACACCCTAACTCGATACCAAGTGGCGACTCCATTTTCATTAAAAAAAACCCTTTTTGAACTTCACTTGGCCAAATCGTCGCATTCTTAAGTCCCATGGCCTTTTACTTTTCATTTCGCACACGTTCACATGTATATCACACACACACTCACATCACTCATCACAATTCACTCGAATCGAAAAGTGGGGCGCGACAATAGCCTTACAAGACTCAAAACCCTAATCTAAATTGGAAACAATACAAGTTTCCTTATTTGACTTGACTTCTAAACTTGACACAACTTCCAAAATAAATTTGGAAGCAATTAACTACTTTTCTAAAACTCTAATTCAACTAGAATAGGAAACTAACTCAAATAGGCTTAACTATGGTCAACATGACCTTAGCCTTTATTATTCCTTAATTCAAACAACTTACTTAACTCTCAATTTAACTCTAATTAACAACTAACATTGCTGAAAACTCAATTAAATAAATGATAACAAGAAATAAGCATGACACGGGGTTGGATCTTCAATGATTCTCGAGCCCGATAGCACCATCAACCATCATTGGAATGTGAAGACTTGTAAAATGAATTTTCTTGGACTTGAAAGGAATCCAAATCTTTATGTTCTCATCATCATGTCTATCCAGTTCTCACAAAACCCAAAGCGGCGAAGCACCTGTGGAAGTAATGGCCATGAGACTCGATCATATGCTTTCATCATGTCTAACTTAATCACCACGTTCCCGCCCCGATTGGACTTCCTGATACCCGTTAACAACTCCTGAGCCAGTAGAAAGTTATATGCAATCTGTCTCCCTTTCACAAACCCGCTCTGCTGCGGGGATATGAACCGAGGCAGTACCTTAGCCAAGCTCTCCGAGAGCAGCTTTGAAACAATTTTGTTCGTGAAATTGCAGAGGCTGATGGGCCGAAACTGAGTAAAGTCCTGAGGGTGATCCACCTTAGGTAGCAGCACAATTGTGGTAGCCGTGATACACCTAGGGAGCTCCGCCCCGCAGAAGAAGCTCTCTACCGCCCTGTACACATCCGTGGCTAGCACCTCCCATGCGAAGGTGAAGAATTTCCCTGTGAATCCATCCGGGCCCTCTGTACTTTCCTCATCAAGTGTAAAAACTATGCCCTTAACCTCTTCTATCGATGGCATTGCCATTAACATCGAGTTATCCTGAGCCGTGACTAAATTCGGAAAGGTCTCCATGATGTCCTGGGGCGCCGAACCCCCCTCTACAGTGAAAAGCTCCTGGAAAAAGTTTATAACGGCCTCCCCAATCTGTGACTCCTCTTCGATCCACTTTCCGTCTGTCTTCCTCACCCGATGAATCACTGCCCAATGCCTCCTTTCTACAACTAATGAGTGAAAGAATTTAGAGTTCCTGTCCCCCTCCCGAAGCCACTTTACCCGTGCTTTCTGCCTCCAAAAATCATCCTCAATTGTAAGGGCATGCTGCAGACGCGCCCGGGGATGATGTGACTCACATCGCAGGTGATTCATCGGATCTAGATTGTACTTCATCTCCGCCTCCACCACCTCGCGTTCTGCTCTCCGAGCCCCCTAAAAAATATCTCCAAAGGAGAGCTTAGACCATTGCTTGAAAGCCTGTTTAACACCCTGTAACTTCATTGCCAATATCTGCATGAGAGGTCCGCTAACGGGCTGTGCCCAACAATCCTGAACCACCCCCAAGAAATCCTTATGTGTGGTCCAGACATTCAAAAAGCGGCAGACGCGAAACCACAGACAACAACAACAGAGCATGATCCGACGGATCCCGCCCCAGATGTTGAACCATGACCTGGTGCTACATCTCCAAGGCTAACCCGTTCACCAGCAATCTATTTAGGCGCTTCCATATCTGGGCTGCACCCGAGAGGTTATTACACAAGGTAAACTTTGACCTAGAGAAACCTGCATCTCCTACCCCTGCTGCCGACATAAACTGCAAGAAACCCAGCCCTTCCGAGGGTCTAAAAGGCAACCCACTCCTTTTTTCCCCTTCATTGATAGCCACATTAAAATCCCCACAAAATACCATAGAGACGACACAGGTTTATCCCGTAATAACTCACCCCACGACCCTCCCTTTCCTGAGTCGTACACTTCGCATGAATGCAAGACAAATTAATGGGAACAGGAAATAACTGAGATTGAACTTGGATCGTTAAATATTGAGCCGACTCCCCGATACAGTGACAATGAAACATCGACCGATAAAACACCCAAACGGAACCCCATTGGTTAGTGATGCAACAGTCCATCCCCAATTTCAAGCGAATAACAATAAGATTCTCTAGACCCGTTTTGGGTTCTACAGCGACTACCAATTGGAGCGAATGCAATTTAATAAGTTTCTTCAATCTCTTTAGGTTAGGAGCTCGAGCCACTCCCCTTATATTCCAGAAAAGCCACTTAATCATGGGATAAAACAGAGAAAGCATTTTTTGACATATTAACCATAGATCTTAGAGTTCTATCAAAGGGAAACCAGCACGAAGACCCTGTACCTTTACTTCCGAGAGCTTCCCCAGTCCCACATGCTCCTGTGCGTGGCCGCCAGACAACACCACTGACTCTAAATGCAATGCTTCCAACGGCGAGAACTCCCCACGAGGCTGTACCCTTTGGTCTCTTCCCCCTTGGAGATAAGCTACTCGCCCTATGTTGCACCTCCCGTATCTTCTCTACCATAATCACCTCCTGCCACGCCTCTGCTTGCACCCTAGCCTCCCCTGCCCGCCCATTACCCATCAAGTCGCCGTACCCCCCACAGGCTCCTGGCCATGCACTCCTCTCCCCACTGATCGACACCTCCACCATGTCCCCTGCTTGCTTGGCAACCGCAACCTGCTCCCCCGCCGCCAATACTGGAAGCTTGGCCTGCTTCTGCCCAGCCCCAGCGACCAGTTGGCGCGGCACCTGCAGCACCTGCTCCACCGCCCTTGTCGCGGCAACAACTTCGGCGTTGCCCCCAGCAGTGGGCCTAAGCCCTCATTGCTCATTACGTGGCCTCATGGGTCGACACTCACCCCCGCCCGTACTCTCCGACGCCAACAGATTCAGCGCACCATGGGGGTCGACAGATGGTGGTGAAATAGAAACCCACCTGCTTACCTGGTGGTACCAACCCTTGCGACTGACTCTCCACTCCATGGTCGCCAAGGTCCTCCAATCCCCCTAGGTCTAGGTTTTTGCATTCATATAGACATATCCAACACGCGATACATACCTTGGGTAGAAAAATTAGGAAAAATTGGTTTAAGTCATGCAACTAGCCTTGGCTAGGTCGAAGGGGTGCCTTGGATTTTTATCCTTGCCTTCCCCTTCGTCAAATGTGACCCCCGAACCCTCTTTTGGTTACGTAGACCCAAAAAGTTCTTTAAAAGGGTTTATTTACTTTTTTCATTCAAAAAAAAAAAAATCATTTTTGGGTGACTTGGTACACCCTAACTCGATACCAAGTGGCGACTCCATTTTCATTAAAAAAAACCCTTTTTGAACTTCACTTGGCCAAATCGTCGCATTCTTAAGTCCCATGGCCTTTTACTTTTCATTTCGCACACGTTCACATGTATATCACACACACACTCACATCACTCATCACAATTCACTCGAATCGAAAAGTGGGGCGCGACAGTTGGCGACTCCACTGGGGACTTCCCAAGTGGGTCCGAGCATTTGATTTAGCCATTCTTTTTCTTTTTCTACCCTTTTTATGTATAGCATGTGGATATTAGGGTTGCATTTTCCCTTTTTAGGACCCTTTACCTCACGCGCGTATCCAACTATTCCCTCACTCACGTATGTGTGATTGGTTGATTGGATGTATGTTTACTTGTTTATCTCGCGCTTGCATTGCATTTGGGAGGGGGTGTGTCACCTTTTAGAGCATCGCGTTGGTTCTTGATCCCTCCCCTCCAAACGAGCACTAGCATACGTGCATACGCTTTATATATTTATCCCTCCTTTATTTTTTCTTTTAGTGGCTTGTCACGCCACTCCACCCTGTTAGGATTTTAGGCGACCTACTTGGACGTGTGATCGTGACACGACGTGTGCGTAGCACGATCCAAGGGGTCACTTAATCTTCCACTTTAAGCTTTGGGTTAATAGCCCTTAGCTTTTAGTCGAAGATTAAGGATTTTTTGATAGATTCACTCAGACATGTGGCCGTGACACGACGTGTGCGTAGCAATGTCTGGGGAATCGCTCGAGCCACCGACAAAGAACCTTGGGATTGATAACCCTTGGTTTCCAAGTCTGAAGGCTCGGGGACCTAAAACCTATCGAGTCTAGATGCATTAGTGAGCCAATACCTCATGCATCCATGGTAACTTGCCTAGGATAGAGTCAGCCTTATCCTGAGCTAGGGACACTATTCACGAGGGGAGGGATCCAACCCCTTTCTCCCTTTTATTGCTTTATTTCTTTGTACTGATTGCTTGATTTCGTTGCTACAATGTGTTATGTGTATTTATCTTGGCTGAACTAACTTTTCCTGATTTTGTGTCCCCATTGCATTCACAAACCCTAGCAAATAAGAGGTCTGGCATGACCTTCTTTTAGAACCTACCCTCGTAGATAGGTTATTGCACGTTTAAAGATTTTGGTATATTGCATTCATAGATTAATAATTGCATAGCATTCTAAGCCCACCTTGGCGTATAAAAGGTTCTTTTAGGTTACGTTTCATTTCGAATTGCACATTTTACCGCTTTAATAAATGGCATCATGCATAAACCCTAGAAAGGGAATGCCATTTAGGGGATCCCGCATTAGGAATAAGCCACCTTTGTGTCTCGGATACTTAATCCAGTGAGACTTGCACGTTTACATTTTGTACCATCCAAAGGGGTAGTGCACAAGGTAAGGTAGGATCCGATCATTTTCATAGAGTAATCTTTGGAATATGAGCATCTAATAATCACTTTTTGGCCATTTTATCAAAAATTGGTAAAAATCCCTTGCGTAAAGGACATTAATTTGAAGAAATTCACAAATAATTCCTTATCATTGAGACAGTTAATAAACTGAGGCCAAATCGTGATTTTAGAAGGCTCATAGACTAATTTTTTGAAACCACCAATGGCCGAACGATTCAATCGATCCATTTTGTCAATTCCTAATCAATTTTGAATAAATTCATTCATTTGACCAATTTACCCTTTTTAGGGTCATCAGGTCGAATTTTGAAAAATCATTCATTCATTCGACCAATTTACCCTTTTAGGGTGATTTGGTCGATTTTTGCATAAATCATCAATCTCCATTTTATTCATTGGACCAATTTACTCATTTCTTAGGTCAATTCAATCAATTTTGAATAAGTCATCCGATTTCATTTGACTAGTTTACCCTTTTTAGGGCGATTTTGTCAATTTTGAATCAATCATTCGATCTATTAGACCGATTTGCCTAGTTTTAGGGCGAGTTGGTCAAATCATCATTTCACTCGATCTGTTTGATCAATTGACTTCATTCAATTCATTTGATTAGTTTAATTCATTCTTAAGGTTATCCATTCAATTTTGAATAAATGCATTTGACCATTTTACCTTTTTTTGAAGGCGATTCGGTCAATTTTTGAATAAATCATCCGTTTTATCCAATCCATTTTGTCAATTCATTCATCATT
This sequence comes from Coffea arabica, assembly GCF_036785885.1. NCBI lineage: Eukaryota > Viridiplantae > Streptophyta > Magnoliopsida > Gentianales > Rubiaceae > Coffea > Coffea arabica. Next base: position 20,839,007 of record NC_092311.1, on the reverse strand, counting down.
TGACCAATTCATTCATTTGACCAATTTACCCTTTTTTAGGGTCACCTGGTCGATTTTGAATAAATCGTCAATTCATTTGACCAATTTACCCTTTTTAGGGTCATTTGACCAATTTACCCTTTTTAGGGTCATCTGGTCGATTTTTGAATAAATCTTCATTCCGTTTCATTTGGCCAATTCACCCATTTTTAGGGCAACCGAGCCGATTTTGAATAAGTCAAGTTTCGTTCAATCTATTTGATCAATTTACCCTTTTTAGGGTGATTTGATTAATTTTGGGTAAATTAAATTTCATTCAATTCATTCGACCCGTTTTCCTTTTTAGGGTAATCCAATCGAGTTTTAAATAAATGGTCAATTTCATTCAACCCATTTGACCAATTAGGGTTTCAATGTCAATTTCAAATTGGGAAACTTAGTCGATTTCTGAGAAAACCATCCATTGCATCCATCCATTTGATCAGTTGGAGTTTTTGACCTGCGTTTCACTAAGAAAATTTGTTAACGAATTCCAATCTCTTCGATAGGAAGTTCGTCAAAGTCAAAACCCGTGCGTTTTTGCAAATTCTTGTATCAATCAAAAGTGATCAATCTATTCGGACGTTGACCTCATTTTGACAAAGTGTCTCTCGTCAATCCAATTGACTAAATTTTTCAAAATTATTTTTCACTCAATGAGTTGATCAGATCCATCAGGTATGGTATAGTGCCTACCTCAGAGGATTGCATTTTCATGCTAGGCCTACCCTTGGCACAAAAAGGGTTCCCCCATAGGACATGCATCCGAATTTCCTGGATATCTACTAACTCTTGCCTTTTTCTTTTTCTTTATTTTTATTGTAATAACTAGGCAAGGGTTATCTAAAGGCAATTCCTTTCAAAATTCTCAGGTAATATTTAAATATAGCTTCTCGTCGAAGCCCCATCATAACGCGATCCCGTAGTCAAGCCCAGAGGAGTCGTGTAAACATGAGTTCGCAACCGGAATTGTCGGATAAGTCTGCTACTACAGCTCAACCTGAGACTGCAAGTTTGGGGGTCCAACTGACCGAGATGCTTACGAAGTTTGGTGAAATGGCAACTGAAATGGCCGCCCGAAAGAAATTAATCGATGAGCTTATCAGTAGTGGAGTTCAACCTGAGCCTGAACCCGTCAGTCAGCCGGAGCCAGAATCGTTTGGCATAGCCACGACCCAAACCACTTTTGCTCCACCTTTCATTATTCCACCCGAAGGAACTTTCACCTATCCTACCATACATTTGCCATACACTTACCCTCCTCATCCTTCATTTTTTCTTACTCACACGCGAGGTCCACCACCCCAAATCACTTCAAATATACCACCTGAGCCACATACCTTTTATCACCCTGTTGCTGAGCCATTCCTACCAGACCATATTGTTCAAGCCAAAGGCAGAAATGGGGGAATCTTCTGCTCCCGTTGATATAAAGCTGCTCAAACGCCTCGATCGTTTTGATGAATTTATGAGAAGGAGTCAGGAGTTAAACAAGCAAGGAGTCTTGGATTACGATGAGCTTTGCCTCTTTCCAAATGTGCAATTGCCTGAGGGGTTCAAAACCCCTAAGTTTTACAAGTACGATGGAACTGGCAATCCCAAAACGCACCTCCGCTTGTTTGCCAACAAATTGGGAAGGCCCATAGACGACGAGAATTTGCCTTTACGGCTGTTCCCGGAAAGTCTGGAGGGGGATGCACTCGACTGGTATTCCAAGCTGAAACCTGAAGAAGCAAAGACCTGGCTGGACTTGTCCAACGCTTTTGTAAAGCAGTACGAGTATAATTGCGAGTTGGCTCCAACACGAACCACGTTGGAAGGGACAAAGAGGAAGCCATCTGAGGACCACAAAACCTATGCTAAGAGATGGAGGACAATAGCTGCAAAAGTTGAGCCATCGATGACTGAAGACGAAATCATACGGACTTTCATTAAAGCACATGATCCCCCGTATTTTGAAGAAATTTTCCGCATGACTGGATGCTCGTTCGCCGCCATTGTTAATAAACTTGAGGAGTACGATGACTTCGTAAAAGCTGGGAAGATTGTTAATGTCTCTGCCCTCAAATCCCAGTTGGATGCTTTGCAAGGACCGGGGACTAGTGAGAAGAACCCGCAATTTAAAAAGAAAGAGGGGGAAATTGCCTTTACCTGGAATCAAAACCCTGTCCCAAGACCCAGACCTCGACAAAACCCTACCAACTCAAACCCTTACCCCTACTACTCAAATCCTCATCCTGTTTACCACACCAATATCACTCATCCTCGACCTCGCTCAAATTATGCCAACCCGCCTACAACCCCTTTCCAAATATCTCAACCAAGCTTTCAACAAGCTCGTCCTCGGCCTCCTTACCACCAAAGATTTCCCCCACCAAATAGACCCACCTACAACTATCCCCGACCCACTGAAACCTACAATCAAAGCCGTACCCGAACCTTCACCAACTTAGGCAGGCCTTTGAACCAAATGTATGAGCAATTGAAGGTTGCCAACAAAATAGGCGTGATTCCCCCTCCAACTTACCTTCACGGCATGCCTGCTGGGTACAATCCACATGCTGTTTGTGCCTATCATTCGGGAGTACCTGGCCACTCAACCGCCGATTGCAGGGCACTTAAGCACAAAGTCCAAGACATGATCGAGGCAGGAGAAATAGTGCTAAGGAAAAGAGGTGAACAAGGGCCGATCAGAAGTACGGATCCTTTTCCTGAACACCAGGACACCTTCGAGGCATCCACCTCCAACGACGAAATTTGAAAATCCTGAAGGAGCTTTGCACAATTTGGATGGCCGAGTTTCTTCCCTCTTGAAGGGAATTTTGATAAGTCTAGGGGTTGTCGTTTGCTAAAATTCATGAAAACTTTTTCTTGCATATGTGCATAGCTTAATGAAAGCGTCTTTTGCAATTGAGTTTGTTTTGTTTCCGCTTTGATTTGGAGTTGCATGAAGTGTATAATTTGTTTGATTTGATTATTGTCTTGATTCTTTTAAATTCTTTTAAGATGGCCAAAGGTGAAATTATTTGACCCTCTGAATATCACTGTTCTGGAATTCGATGAAGCCGCACATTGAAAAGCCTTCATTGAAAAATCCCTGCATTAAAACTCCTGTCCTTAAAAAGCCTTCAGTGAAAAATCCCTTCATATAAAACTTGCTTCATTGAAATCCCTCCATTCAAAATCCATTCCTTGGAAAAACCTTCATGGAAAAGGCCAAAATCCCTTCATTAAAAATCCCTTCACTGATAAAAATTCCTCCCCTGCCAAGCTCAAAGCTGATTTGTTAGAGTAGGGTTACCAATTCTAATTAATGAAAAATAGCTGAATGTCATAAAGCATGACCTATGTCCGCCACCGGTCCTTTAGAGAAGGAGGGCAAAGAGTTAAAGTGAGTTTTGCCAATGCAAGATTAAGCCAAAGGCGAATTCACTCCAAGTTGGCCAGGGCCATTCGTTGTTCAAAGGTGTTACCTGGCAAGGCATTCATTTTGGTAGAGATGGAAGGACAGACATTCCCTCGACCTATCAACTCGGACATGTGTAAGAAGTTCTTTATTTGATTATGCAAGTTTCTTTTTGGAAATCGTGCAAGGGACGAGGCACAAGTCAGGCCATTTTCCTTTCCAATCAAAACATTTATCCCTAGTCATCCCCTTTGAGCTATCAGAGCAATAATTTTCGTTTGGCAACCCCTGAGAACTGCAAATCCCACACTGGGATAAATTTATCTTTGAAAGAGAGATGAAAGGAAAAAGAGGAAAAGAAAGAACCCCACACTGGGGCAAATTTAGTTTTTGAAGAAAAATGCAATTGTGAAAAATGCAATGAAAAGCACAAAAAGAAGAATTCAATCAAACTGGGGCAAATTTTCCTCAGTTTTGTTCAAAATTTGAAGATGATCTCAAAATGATGCAATCTCAGGTTATTTCACACCTCTCATCAAATTTGCTTTCAAGCCTCAACTTTTCTTGAAATACCCCACCAGACCCCATTACAAAAGCCCAAAGTCCTGGCTTTCGTCACTTGCTGTATTTCTATTGGAAAGTTTGCTAGTCAACTGACAAGTGATGTCCATAATGCCTTCGCTTAATCTTACAAGGGGAAGTGCATTTTACTGATGTCAGAAGTCTTTAACTCATACTCCTGAGCCGATTAAGGTTGAGCTCTTCCATTGCTTCCTTAGGTAAAAACCCGAAAGGGCGCCAAAAAGGGAAAAAGGGCACCTCAAGAGAAAAGACAAAACAAAACAAAAAGTAAGGGGCAACCTTGGTGAAAACCCGAAAGGGCGCCAAGGTAGGATTTTGCAGCAAGCGAGCACGAGGAAGAACAGCTAGTGATTTGGTTCATTTGGATTTCTCCTCTTTTTGTCTTACTTCTGTCAATTTTGAATTCCAGAACAAAGATATCCAGAGAATTGAATATGACATTTGTTGGCCAAAACTGGGTCATTTTGAAAGGCATTTTTTGGCAAATACATTCTTAGGAAATTCATTTTTACCAAATTACTTGCATTCATGGCATTTTTGTAGAATTTAAGCACAAATGATTATGTGTGCATTCTTGTATGACAAGTGAATTTTCTTGCATACTTCATTCTTTATCTTTGAATTGTGGTAAATGACAACCCCCGTGGTTTATTCGAAACATACTTGGGTTCAGTCATCTCCTGAAAAGGGTTAAGGTTCAACAAAGTCAGTTATGCAGACTTCACAATATGGCAAAGCACATACCGGATCAGTTTGTAAATCGGAAAAGCCTTAGGGTGAAAAATCCAACCAAGTCAGATGCCGCGGCCAACTTTGACGAAGGCATCAAAAGGCTTATGTTTACACGATTCTCAAAAGGCAAGCGGATCAAATGATGGTGACAATTCTTTTGTTTCTTCTCTTTTGCAGAAAAACCGCATGCACAAATGAAAGTCATCACACCTCGCACTGGAATCGGTGTCGGAAAGAGTCCTCCGGTGAACAAAGGCAGATTGAAAATGTCGCAAGCAAATTTCATCAAAAATGCAATAGCATGGCAATATGGAATCAACTCTGGACTCACATTTGCAAAAACTCATCATACTGGGGCAAATTAATTTTTTTGGAAAGATTTTCAAAAGTCAAAAAAGAAAAGCAAAAAGAAAATCATCAATCAGAAATCAACACAAATTTTATCAAAAGCATTTTCGGGTCAGTCCCACGATCAAAAAGCATTTTCGGGTCAGTCCCACGATCAAAAGCTTATTCGGGTCAGTCCCACGATCAAAAGCTTATTCGGGTCAGTCTCACGATCAAAAGCATTTTCGGGTCAGTCCCACGATCAAAAGCTTATTCGGGTCAGTCCCACGATCAAAAGCTTATTCGGGTCAGTCCCACGATCAACAGCTTATTCGGGTCAGTCCCACGATCAAAAGCATTTTTCGGGTCAGTCCCCCACGATCAAAAGCATTTTTCGGGTCAGTCCCATGATCGAAAGCATTTTCGGGTCAGTCCCACGATCGAAAGCATTTTCGGGTCAGTCCCACGATCGAAAGCATTTTCGGGTCAGTCCCACGATCGAAAGCATTTTCGGGTCAGTCCCACGATCAAAAGCATTTCCGGGTCAGTCCCACGATCAAAAGCATTTCCGGGTCAGTCCCACGATCAAAAGCATTTTCGGGTCAGTCCCACGATCAAAAGCATTTCCGGGTCAGTCCCACGATCAAGAGCATTTCCGGGTCAGTCCCGCGATTCAAAGCCTGTTCGGGTCAGTCCCGCGATTAAAATCTTATTCGGGTCAGTCCCACGATCAAAAGCATTTTCGGGTCAGTCCCATGATCAAAAGCTCATTCGGGTCAGTCCCACGATCAAGAGCATTTTCGGGTCAGTCCCACAATTCAAAGCTTATTCGGGTCAGTCCCGTGATTAAAGCCTGTTCGGGCCAGTCCCATGATTTGAATTTTCTATCTCTAGTCAATCCCAATTTTATATTTCTGTCCGGGTCTATCCCGTGGGTCTATCCCAATTTTACATTTCTGTCCGGGTCTATCCCGTAGGTCTATCCCAATTTTAAATTCCTGTTCGGGTCAGTCCCGATTTCAAAATTCCTATTCGGGTCAGTCCCGTTTTAAATTTCTGTTCGGGTAAGTCCCGTTTTATTTTTCATGTTCGGGTCAGTCCCGTATTAGAATTCCTGTTCGTTGGAATCTTCCGCAGCCGAATAACACAGGTAAGTATTTGGTGTCTACTTCTTTGTCTCAAGTTTTTTCAAAACTCAGACAAAGAGGGGCAAACTGTAGACACCAATTTTTGAATAATTTTATGTGGCATCTATTTCATGATTTTCATTTTAGATTGCTTGCATTCGTTGTTTACTTTTAGTTTTAATTTTTAGTTTTAGCTTTTAAGTTTAAAATTAGCGTAGAGTTTTTAGAAAAAAAGAAGAAAAGGAAAACATCAAAAATATGTTGTAGTCATTTTGTTTTTATTCAATGCTTTCTTGAAAAGAAAAATTCAAAAAAATAGGTTTTTAGGTTTCTTGGAAAAAACAATGGAAAAGAAAGGAAAAAATTGGTTCACAAAAAATATGTTTATTTCTTTACATTCAACCTTTTTGCACCTTAGTTATTTTTATTAAGTTATTTTGAAAAAAGAAAAAAAAGGAAAAATGAAGAAAAATTGAAAAATGGACATTTTTGTTGTTTTTATTTATTTAGTTTGTTTTTTTTATTTATTTGTTTTCATTCTTATTATTATTACATGGTTTTTGTCATTTTGTTATTATTATTATTATTATTATTTATATTATGTATTTATTAAGTTGGAAAGAAAAAAAAAAAAAAAAAAAAAGAGTCGCGGCATGCACGCTGCAAATTTTTGCAGCGTGCAAAGCGCAATCTCAGAGGGTCCTTTGGATGGCTGGATGTGAAGGAAGGACAGGCCCTTCATCCTCACCATTGGGGTGAGGGTTAGTAGCCTTGAGTCCCATATAAAAGCCAAGGAAAAAGAACAGCCGCAGGAGGAGCTAAGAGTGACGGGGGAGAGAGTTAGCAGCTGAGGGGAGAAGATTCGGGAACGGAAAAAAGGAAAACTAGAAGGCTACGTAGCGGCTAGGGGTTGAAAGGGGGAAAAATCTAGAACAAGAAGGAACGGCTAAAAGAAAAACGGAGAGCTGAGAGATTGAGAGGGAAAGGTGGAGTCTTGAAGAAATAGAGACCGAGAGAAAGAGGGATTTGGCTGCGGAAAAAGCTTGGGGAAACGGGAATAAAAACTAGAAGAAATCTGGGGCAAGTTTACGGCTGAGTGAGGAAAGAAACCAACGATAAAAAGGGCTTCGGAGGAGTAAAAAGGGCAAGCTTTTGGGTCGAGAAGGAAAAGCTGGTTGGTGAAGGAAGCAAAGGTTTCGCAGAGATTCATTGTGCAAGGATCTGGATTTGGTTTAGCTCCAAAACTGCTAAAGGTAATCTTTCCTTCTCTTATGTTCATGGGTTATAAGATTTACACCATAAGCTGCAAAACCTCCAATGCTACAGACGTTGCCACGTTCTTTCATTTTCTTCTTTCCTTATATTGGCTATTTTGCGCATTTGGGTAAAAAAGGAGAGGCTCGGATTCATGTTTTTTTTTGGTATTAAGCAACGGTTTTTCTTTGTTGCAAAGAGGGAGTAGGAGCAGGTAGAGTACATTAATTAAAGTCTTTCCCTCTGGGACAGCTCATCGCATGTTTTCTGCTTCATTTTTTTTTCCCCCGCACAAGATTAGAGCTTTATATTTGGTTGCTGAAGTTTTGGATTAAGAATGAAATTTGTAATCCTCTTTTGGGCCATAATTTGATGATTACTGGTAGATTGGCACTTGTTGTTGTATTCCAGCATGACCTCCAAAAGCTGTCTATCTTCATACACTCTTTGCTCCATGAAGCCGAATGAGTTTGTTCTGAAGTTTTGGTTTGGGTTTTGGGAAGGGTAGTTTGAGACCTTTTTCCTATGGGTTTGGTTGATGGGATTCGTGAGAGTTCATGAGGTTTGTTGTTGTTGTTTTGTTAGATTTTATTGGCTGCGTACGCTGTCCTGAATGCTATAGCTGGAAGTCGCATTTCATTTCCAGATTTGCTCGACCCATTTGAATCCGTATATGTTAATTATTGTGTTGAAGAGTGAAAAGAAATCTTTGTTGATCTTCATACTCCATTTCAAGTTTTGTGTAGTTTGGTTGCCCCGTTTAAAGTTGTGATGTTGGGTTTGCATGTTTGGGGAAGCTGAAATGCTTGAATCATATGCGGATGCTTAATGAAAAGTGAATTCCAGGTTGCTAGCCACTGTCACATGAACATCGTGTCCAGAATCTTTGCATGTTGCTTTTTATGTTCCTTGTTCGTTTGGATGCGCAGCCATGTTTGCTTGGATTAACTTCAAAGTTGGTTTTCATGTCTTGATAAGTTGCTAAAAGTTGCAGAAGCAACATTAACTGAAAAATGCAGAAATTTTGAAAATATGGTCATTTGATGCTTGCTAGATTTCTGTTTCGTATGAATTTCTGGAGCTTAAACATAAACTTTTATGTTGAAAAGTTAAAAGAAAGCTTGGTTATCTTGTTACTTTGATCTATTTGTCGTTAGAAGAGACATGAGTTGCATTTGAATGAAAAGGAGATTGCATCTAGAACTTAGTCGCAGAAAATTCTGGAATGAATGTTGCAGCAGAAAATTTGCTTTGTAGGCTCCTTTTGTTTGATTGATTTCTTTTGTTGCATTGTAAAGTGAGAGCATCAGGTGGTGATGGGTTGTTGAGTGTGAACTGCGTTTGGTTTGGTCCAGAAATTTAAAGGAATTCCCGAATGCAAAATGGAAAGTGGGCAGCTGCGTAGTTCATGTTGCAGAAATAAGAATTTGTTTTTCTACATGGTCTTGCATGATTCAGATTTAACATTTGCATGATTTCTTCCCAGGTTTTTACTTGTTTGAATGGCAAATTTATGTCTTGTTGTTTGGTTTGAAGTTTTGGATGTTAAATTAAGAAAAGTTTTGGCTAAATCTGAATCACGGTGTTGGAAATGGAAACAAAGAATGCAGCAGTCTTATTGGTCTCATTGCAGGAAGTTTTTCTACGTGATTGCATGGGTTTTACATGAAAATCCTTTTGAATTTTGCACATTGATCCTTCCAGTTTCCCCTTATCTAGCTGTGGCCCAATTATGTTTAATTATAGGCAATTAGGTCCTAAAACACTTGCACTTTAACCCCCTAAGTTCCCCCTTGCCTTGTTATGGTCCAATTAGTTGAATAATTTAATCACTTTTGTCATTCTAGAATCTTAATTGTTTTTGGTTTGCTTTGACATGATTTTGGGTAAGACGTTTAGTGAGTTTTAGGATGCATTTTGAGGTTCAATAAGTTTTAATAGAATTTTTTAGCTTGGATTTGTGTTCTAAACACATTTTTGCATTTGATTTTTATGGGTCTCATCTTAAGTCATCAATTTTGGTATTTTATTTTACTCTCTTTTAGAAAATTTTCATGTCCTTCTAATTAAGTCCCTCTTGCATTAATTGCTTTGTACATAGTTGGTTTGTCTATGTAAATACTTTAATTGACTCAATTTAGTGTTTAACTTTCATTTTTCATATTTAATTTTTGTTTCATGTGATTATTTGATAATTTAAGTGGTACCTTGACCTTTTTATTATTTTGGAGGGTAAGTTAGTAATTTCACTACGTTAGGGCGTCGCTTCAAGGGAGGTACACTCTATCCTTCATTTGCACTTCATTTGACCCTACGTGCTCCTACGTGTTATGTGAATATGCATGTCTACTCCGCTTTCCTTACCTCCTTGCGTGCATTTACTTGCTTTTTATTTCATTTAAGTTTTGTGGGGTATGTGTACACCTCTTGGCTTGTAATAGATAGGGCTCGGAGAGCATCTGGTCCATTTCCCCTTCCCCTTTATGCTTTTTATGGGGTATGTGTACACCTCTTGGCTTGTAATAGATAGGGCTTGGAGAGCATCTGGTCCATTTTCCTTTCCCCTTTATGCTTTTTATGGGGTATGTGTACACCTCTTGGCTTGTAATAGATAGGGCTTGGAGAGCATCTGGTCCATTTCCCCTTCCCCTTGGTTGCTTGTTTTTGTTGCAACATGTTTAATTGCTTTATTAGACCCTTGCATCTAGTCGAGCATGCTAAGTGTTACGTGTTACGTGGTTACGAGTGTTTTGGCATGTCTACTTGCTTTCATGGCCATGAATGAATGGAATGGATGAATGTACGTTTCCGCTAGTCCAACGCTAGTCGGAATTCATAGAATGGGCTAGTCCAACGCTAGACCCTTAGGGATTTCCCCTCATTAGCATATCATTTGCTTGTTCACCACATATCACGCATTTTTCTTAGTTTTATCATTTGGCATGTTCCTCGAACCCATTTTCCCCTCATTTTAGGATTTTTGCATCTCATGCTAGTTAGGGTACATTTGCCTGAAGAGTCCCCTTAAATATGGGATATAGACGAGTGTGGCTTTTTCTAAGCCTTAGCACGCTTGTATCCTCTCTATAAAAGGGCAAATTGAGTCACAATTTAGGTCTCCCCGTACCCAATATGCATGAATTCCCTAGGCTCATGCATTCTCAATCCACTTTATCATCACACTTTCACTTTTGCCTCATTTGCACACATGCACCTTTTTATCACTTTCACTTGCACACGAACACTTTTATCTTCACTTGCACACGAACATTTTATCTTCACTCGCACACGAGTACTTTCATCTACATTTGCACACCTTCACTCTTATCTTATTACTTTTATCGTTCTTCTCACTTCACAAACTCACACTTTCACATGGCATGCATTCCAATCATTTTTCACGTCATTTAGGTTTAAGTGTGACCTCTCCAAAAGGATCATTATTGGGCCTCACAATTAATGTGATTGGCACCACTCAACCTTTGGAGAGAAATTTCCCCCAATCCCCCTAGGTCTAGGTTTTTGCATTCATATAGACATATCCAACACGCGATACATACCTTGGGTAGAAAAATTAGGAAAAATTGGTTTAAGTCATGCAACTAGCCTTGGCTAGGTCGAAGGGGTGCCTTGGATTTTTATCCTTGCCTTCCCCTTCGTCAAATGTGACCCCCGAACCCTCTTTTGGTTACGTAGACCCAAAAAGTTCTTTAAAAGGGTTTATTTACTTTTTTCATTCAAAAAAAAAAAAATCATTTTTGGGTGACTTGGTACACCCTAACTCGATACCAAGTGGCGACTCCATTTTCATTAAAAAAAACCCTTTTTGAACTTCACTTGGCCAAATCGTCGCATTCTTAAGTCCCATGGCCTTTTACTTTTCATTTCGCACACGTTCACATGTATATCACACACACACTCACATCACTCATCACAATTCACTCGAATCGAAAAGTGGGGCGCGACAATAGCCTTACAAGACTCAAAACCCTAATCTAAATTGGAAACAATACAAGTTTCCTTATTTGACTTGACTTCTAAACTTGACACAACTTCCAAAATAAATTTGGAAGCAATTAACTACTTTTCTAAAACTCTAATTCAACTAGAATAGGAAACTAACTCAAATAGGCTTAACTATGGTCAACATGACCTTAGCCTTTATTATTCCTTAATTCAAACAACTTACTTAACTCTCAATTTAACTCTAATTAACAACTAACATTGCTGAAAACTCAATTAAATAAATGATAACAAGAAATAAGCATGACACGGGGTTGGATCTTCAATGATTCTCGAGCCCGATAGCACCATCAACCATCATTGGAATGTGAAGACTTGTAAAATGAATTTTCTTGGACTTGAAAGGAATCCAAATCTTTATGTTCTCATCATCATGTCTATCCAGTTCTCACAAAACCCAAAGCGGCGAAGCACCTGTGGAAGTAATGGCCATGAGACTCGATCATATGCTTTCATCATGTCTAACTTAATCACCACGTTCCCGCCCCGATTGGACTTCCTGATACCCGTTAACAACTCCTGAGCCAGTAGAAAGTTATATGCAATCTGTCTCCCTTTCACAAACCCGCTCTGCTGCGGGGATATGAACCGAGGCAGTACCTTAGCCAAGCTCTCCGAGAGCAGCTTTGAAACAATTTTGTTCGTGAAATTGCAGAGGCTGATGGGCCGAAACTGAGTAAAGTCCTGAGGGTGATCCACCTTAGGTAGCAGCACAATTGTGGTAGCCGTGATACACCTAGGGAGCTCCGCCCCGCAGAAGAAGCTCTCTACCGCCCTGTACACATCCGTGGCTAGCACCTCCCATGCGAAGGTGAAGAATTTCCCTGTGAATCCATCCGGGCCCTCTGTACTTTCCTCATCAAGTGTAAAAACTATGCCCTTAACCTCTTCTATCGATGGCATTGCCATTAACATCGAGTTATCCTGAGCCGTGACTAAATTCGGAAAGGTCTCCATGATGTCCTGGGGCGCCGAACCCCCCTCTACAGTGAAAAGCTCCTGGAAAAAGTTTATAACGGCCTCCCCAATCTGTGACTCCTCTTCGATCCACTTTCCGTCTGTCTTCCTCACCCGATGAATCACTGCCCAATGCCTCCTTTCTACAACTAATGAGTGAAAGAATTTAGAGTTCCTGTCCCCCTCCCGAAGCCACTTTACCCGTGCTTTCTGCCTCCAAAAATCATCCTCAATTGTAAGGGCATGCTGCAGACGCGCCCGGGGATGATGTGACTCACATCGCAGGTGATTCATCGGATCTAGATTGTACTTCATCTCCGCCTCCACCACCTCGCGTTCTGCTCTCCGAGCCCCCTAAAAAATATCTCCAAAGGAGAGCTTAGACCATTGCTTGAAAGCCTGTTTAACACCCTGTAACTTCATTGCCAATATCTGCATGAGAGGTCCGCTAACGGGCTGTGCCCAACAATCCTGAACCACCCCCAAGAAATCCTTATGTGTGGTCCAGACATTCAAAAAGCGGCAGACGCGAAACCACAGACAACAACAACAGAGCATGATCCGACGGATCCCGCCCCAGATGTTGAACCATGACCTGGTGCTACATCTCCAAGGCTAACCCGTTCACCAGCAATCTATTTAGGCGCTTCCATATCTGGGCTGCACCCGAGAGGTTATTACACAAGGTAAACTTTGACCTAGAGAAACCTGCATCTCCTACCCCTGCTGCCGACATAAACTGCAAGAAACCCAGCCCTTCCGAGGGTCTAAAAGGCAACCCACTCCTTTTTTCCCCTTCATTGATAGCCACATTAAAATCCCCACAAAATACCATAGAGACGACACAGGTTTATCCCGTAATAACTCACCCCACGACCCTCCCTTTCCTGAGTCGTACACTTCGCATGAATGCAAGACAAATTAATGGGAACAGGAAATAACTGAGATTGAACTTGGATCGTTAAATATTGAGCCGACTCCCCGATACAGTGACAATGAAACATCGACCGATAAAACACCCAAACGGAACCCCATTGGTTAGTGATGCAACAGTCCATCCCCAATTTCAAGCGAATAACAATAAGATTCTCTAGACCCGTTTTGGGTTCTACAGCGACTACCAATTGGAGCGAATGCAATTTAATAAGTTTCTTCAATCTCTTTAGGTTAGGAGCTCGAGCCACTCCCCTTATATTCCAGAAAAGCCACTTAATCATGGGATAAAACAGAGAAAGCATTTTTTGACATATTAACCATAGATCTTAGAGTTCTATCAAAGGGAAACCAGCACGAAGACCCTGTACCTTTACTTCCGAGAGCTTCCCCAGTCCCACATGCTCCTGTGCGTGGCCGCCAGACAACACCACTGACTCTAAATGCAATGCTTCCAACGGCGAGAACTCCCCACGAGGCTGTACCCTTTGGTCTCTTCCCCCTTGGAGATAAGCTACTCGCCCTATGTTGCACCTCCCGTATCTTCTCTACCATAATCACCTCCTGCCACGCCTCTGCTTGCACCCTAGCCTCCCCTGCCCGCCCATTACCCATCAAGTCGCCGTACCCCCCACAGGCTCCTGGCCATGCACTCCTCTCCCCACTGATCGACACCTCCACCATGTCCCCTGCTTGCTTGGCAACCGCAACCTGCTCCCCCGCCGCCAATACTGGAAGCTTGGCCTGCTTCTGCCCAGCCCCAGCGACCAGTTGGCGCGGCACCTGCAGCACCTGCTCCACCGCCCTTGTCGCGGCAACAACTTCGGCGTTGCCCCCAGCAGTGGGCCTAAGCCCTCATTGCTCATTACGTGGCCTCATGGGTCGACACTCACCCCCGCCCGTACTCTCCGACGCCAACAGATTCAGCGCACCATGGGGGTCGACAGATGGTGGTGAAATAGAAACCCACCTGCTTACCTGGTGGTACCAACCCTTGCGACTGACTCTCCACTCCATGGTCGCCAAGGTCCTCCAACGTTGCCTCCATACCAAGGTCCTCCAGCGCTACCTCCACGCTCCCCAGCTTTTCTCCAGGCCATGCGAGCACCAGGCCCAGTCGTGGTGTCCTCCTTCTGCTTATACCGCTGCATTGTCCTCTCCACCTGCGGATGGCCCATCTTTTCAGAATGTGCAACAGAATTCTTGAGCCGGCATTCTTCCACATTGTGTCCCTAGTGTAGGCAAAAATAGCAGTATTTTGGGAGGTTTCCGGCACCAAAGCCTGCCAGAAACCCAGTCTATCCCCTACTGAAATCTACACCCTTTCTGAGAGCTCCCTTAGCAGGTCCACTTCAACGAAAACCCTTGCTACGCTTGGCTGCGAACCCACAGCTGTAGCAGTATCCACGCAGAGCGGACGACCCAGGCATGCAACAATGGAGAAGAGACATTCTTTGTGGAAGAGATGTATCAGAAGCTTGGGCAGGGAGAACCAAACTAGCACCGCTGAAGATTCTCTGTCCACGTGAAAATTCATGGGAACATCCTGAACATATCGGATATTACGCGACCAAATATGATAGAAATCTGCCTTGTTTGTTAACCTAATGAGAATATGCTGACGATCCAGCAAACCCAGCAAGAAACCATCCTTCAAGTCCAGCACACGAAAGAATTTTCGCAGGTACTCCATAACTGGATGACCCCTAGAGAATTTCCCCACCAATGCAAACTGGAAGGGGACAGCGACCCGTTCGATATCTTCCACGGAGAAACACACTGCTGGCTCCCCTCTATGAGTGGATGCAACTGCCTGCACCCTTGTTTCCCCAGCGGCAGGGGACAAAAGAGAAGCGAAAGATTTAGACTAAAACCCCTGGGTCTGCTTTGCCGAGACTACCTCCGCAAACGAACGAGGGGCAGCCTTTACGTCTACAGTAGGGGGAACCCCCTCCCCCAAAGTAGAGGAGGGACATGCGGCCATGTGGGCACGGCAGCCCTAGATCAAATAGGAAGAGTAACGGCGGCGCCATCCCTCAAAACCCTAGGAAGAGTCCTAAGTGTCCTGTTGTAGTTGAACTTACTCTCACGGAAAATATACCTTGACAATGAATTAAAATATATTTGTACCTTGCAATTTAATATATATCTTGTAAACAAAGCATAAAAAGGATTACGCGTATGCATACATTCATACACAAATTGTTAATTATACAAAAATTTGACTTCATAACAAATAAAATTCTTTTCTCAACTCGGCCTAGTAAAACCTAAAATAACAATTAATTTTAATGTGAACACGTTGATACTCTATAATACAAGATAACTTTATACCCATATTTTGCACAATGTAATGAGATTTTTTCGATAAATCACAGTTTATTTATTTATATGTAGTATTACTTAGTAAAGGGTATCATTACAACATTTTTAATTCATTCATGTCATAGCCGAATTTCTATAAATAATACCGAAATAAGAAATCATGACAATTTTGGTGTTTTGGACAAATTAGTTTTGTAGTAAAGGTCGCCGCAGTGTTGAGTGAAATTAAATTTATTTTAGATTTTTTTTAAGTCTTACAGTAATTTAAACGAATAATAATTTTTTGAAAAAAAATATTGTCATGACTAAACTAGATGCAGCTGAATTTGTGCACCGTCAATCAACTATTGATCAACGGTGTGAAATAAAAAAAAAAAATTTGCGATGACTACTTAGCCGCATCCAACGCATCCATATTTGGATGCGGCAGAATTTCAACACCATTGATTAATAGTTGATCAACTGTACGAAGAAATTTTTTTTTTTAAAAAAATCTAGAGCCGCATGCGACGTTCGATGTAGCCTTATCCATTAACAGATGCGGGGAATCTGTATGGGCTGTTGATCAATTATGATCAACGGCACATACACTCCACCGTTGATTAATTCCAGATGAATGGTTGGATTGTGTCAATACAATCAATGCTCAATGCGTTTGGTTATAAATATATCAACTAATAAGTCAATTTGACTCACACAACCCGATTTGTATCCTTCCACTCATTGTCTCCTCAATTTCTTCCTTCTATTATGGAGAAAATCTCAAAGAACTTCTGCCCAGATTGTGTTTTCGCCATTGTTTAGCCAGTTAGTATGACAGCCCCACCTTCCCTTAAGCTGTACCCCGAGAGTCAGCGGACTGCCTGCCCAATTCTCCCCAAAACTAACTAATCCGAAAATTCACAAAAGTACTAAAATGCGCAATATAACTTCCAATCATCAACCCAAAATACAGGCCAGAGTATCCAAACTTATACAAATATATGTGAGATTTACTAGTACAGATGAGCTTAACCAAAAGCCAAAACTGTAACTAGCTCAACTCTTTCTCCAAAATCACCCTTCCAAAACTTTGTCCCCTGTAAGGAAAATAAAGGTAACAGGATAAGCTTTTGCCCAATGAGGTACCAAAAGGTCACGCAGTCACAAATCACATAATTAAAATTTTAATCGATCAAATATAAGTATCAAATAAAGGTATAAGTAAACACCACAATTTAAACAGAGCAGTTCAAGTAAAAGGATACAGATGGCTCTCAAGAGCCAAATTCCCCATTGCATTAACTTCATCCAAACCCGTTGACACTTCGTCAACATTTAAAGAAGCAAATACAATGGCCGTATATCCCCACTTTACACCAGTTTTCATCCATTAAACATACTCCTTACCAAGCCCGAACACCAAACAGAAACAATGGTGGTGTGAGGACCCGTGTGACGCCCCACATCTCCCTAAGGCGGACCAAAGGGTATCCGCGGACGCCTGCCCAGCTCTCGCCAGGACTCAAGCAATTCCATTCAATTTAAAACTGAATTAAGCACTTCGATGAGAGCAACATGAATACAATAATGCGGAAGCGTTCAAGCCTAATAAGTCACTTAATGTATAACCAGTACATCGGGTAATCATGAAACGACTTCAATTCAAAGTACACATCAGGGCCCAAACATTTCAAGTTTACAATTTCCAAAAGTACAACCCAAACCAGGGCCTAGTCAAAATATATAACAGGAGTCTTAACAAAATTACAACGGATGGTTTCTCCATATTTCTCCAAGAGTCGGTCCTGTTAAGGAAAACAAAACTATAGGGTGAGCTAAACGCTCGTGAGGCCAAGAACACACATGCAATCACTTAGTCAAATAACAATCCCAATTTAATAAATAAAACCATGTCTTTTCAATAATCAATTATTCAAACAGGAAAAGTAATCAGAAACAATTCAAGGATATAGTAGCTCTCAGGAGCTAAATTCCACTCGATCTGTCGATGTCATTCGTATACTTTCCCGCATTGACCATCCTGTCAACCGGGTCGGTATTTCCATTTCCATAGATCACCACTTTCTTCCCTCCGTCCACCGTACACCCCAAGGGCCCACAATGACCATAATTGGGCGATACTCAACGAGTATGCCAAGCAAGACCTCTTATTAGGTCGAGCTTATGTGTATCTCATGGCTCGTCCAAATCCCCGACCAAGCCCATTGCTGGCTCGAGTCTAAGGACGGCCTATGAGTTTGGGCGTCCCCCATTCATTTGGTAGTCGAGGAGATTCACTCCAACGACACAAGCATTCATGACATGACATTGCATTTCATTCATTCATTCAATACATTTCATTCATTCATTCATTCATTCATTTGAAATTAGAACGAGTGCGATAAAGTACGCACCCGCCCTTATTTTTAAAACTCCCAACAAGTATCACAATAAGCAAGTATCAAATTCATACACTTGACACTCACCGAGCAATTCAATAAGAATTATTTTCTGGGAGTTCAAGTGTCCGCGGTGAGATCCTCTTGAAGGTCTCCTTGCGCGCCTGGCAATTTAATAGTGGATAATCACACAATTAACCCACTTATCAAGAAAGATTGTACACTAGTACAATCTAAGAATTATTTCGAAAAAGGGAACCTCAATTACACGTAAATCGAGGTTCAACTTGCCTTTTATCATGTACAATATTATTTGAGTTTTTATCATGAAAATCGTAAACAAAACGTTTAAGAACATCAAAAGAATAAAGAGTTTTTGAAAAACTCTATTTCTTTGAAATTGGAAAATTTTCCACTTTTACGATAATCTTTGAAAAATCATAACTCGCTCGGTATAAGTCGAGAATTGGAAAACTTTATACCGTTGGAAACCTCTTAGAGAGTACTATAAGTTCCTAGAAGACACTTTTCCATGAATCGAAGTGGAAAGTGGTCAAAAATGGGCTTGAAGACGCAGCTTCAGTTTACAAGGCAGAATGAAGTTGGTTTTTGGCCAACTTTGAAAATTCGGCACGATTCGCACGTTGCAAACCGGCCTCTGAAATTTTCAGCTCAATTAGTGTTGCAAGTGAAGTGTATGACAAAACAAGCGGATCAAGAATCGGAGTTTCGAGTACCGAGATACGGTAGCCCGAAGTTGGGGAAATTCAAGACTGGATGAGAATTTTCCAGATTTGAACCTCTAACTTTAGTAATTCAATTGGGTATCGAAACGAACTTGAATCGGCACCAAAATTGGCAGTATTTCAATACTATATGGAAAATATCTCTCTATCGAATTTCGGGGAAAAATACCTTCGGCAAGGTAGTTAATGAGCCAACCGCAGTTCAAGAAAATTCCTAAGGCATTCTGCCTTTGACTTTCATTTCCCAAATTTCCAATCGTTCAACCAAGAAGGTTATCCAACCATGGTTCATTTGTAAAAATAAGGGTCTGAGATACACCCATAATATCTTTGGTAGTGTTTAATATCAAAAACATCAACTAACAAGTTCACTACAAGATTTGGTTCCAAACCAGTCCAAACATTAGGGTTTTCCAAAACAGAGCAGTCCACTTGCTTCAGTCACAAATCAGTCAATATAGCTCGAAATCGAGCATGGCTTATGCCGTTGGAAAATACATTCATAGGACTAAAATATCACAGAAGAAATCATTTCCAAATTCGGCACCCATCTGGTTCAAATTCGGGCATCAAGTTGCTGCCTGAACACTTCATTCCAGATGAACAGAGTGGCAGGACAGCGAACTTAAAACATTTGGTTCGACTTGGTCACAAAGAATCAGAACGTGCATTTTATACCAAATTAAAGCTAGGAATGTCTAGTTTCAAACGCCACCAACGGCACATGATTTCGACATCCGAGGACAGAGTTATAGCCAAAATACTACTGCTGGTCAGAGACATACGCGAATCAGTTTCCAGATTTGCTGGTTTCGAAAAAAAATTCATTTGCTCCATCAACCCTCAATATTTTCCAATGAAATTTTTCACACATCTAATACATCCTATAAACATCCAATTCAAGCCATTAAACCATTAAAATTTGGCCTGGAAATGGCCGAACATAGCAGGGGCAAAATCGGAAGTTTTAGCCTCTTACACCCAATGAGGTTTCCACTAATTACCCATCACTAATGCATCATTATAATCACTAAACCAACAATATAATCACCATTAATCATCACATCAGCAACAACAACCCAAGTGTGGGAATTCCAAGAGCCCACAATCACATTTTTACACCATAAACAAGTAACTAAGTGCATGTATGAGCTTAATCTTGTCATATAATCTCCAAAAGATAAGAATCCAAGAGTTGATCATTACCTACTCCTTTGGTTTGCAAGGTCAGAATTTTCGGCCCTCTTGAAGCTCCAAGAAACCGTGAGAGTTCCCTTCCTCCTTAGCTAGATGTAGTCTCCAAGTGGTTTGCTAAGAGATCTCCAAGTTTGGTGTGATTTGGGTGGATTTTAGTGCATGGATTGAAGATGAAAAATGAAGACAATGGAGAGCTCTTCTCCTTCTTGTTGTTCGGCCAAGTGAGGTGAAGAGAGAGAGAGTGCTGATGCAATTGGCTTCCAAAGGAAGATTCTTTGTGTGGTGCAAAATGCACCTCAAAGTCAACTGGAAATAGTGCAATTTAGGGTGCGTTTGGACTCGATTTTTCTCGCGCGTTTGGTTCACTAGTGCACTAAACCTCCAAGGCATATATATTCTTGTAAATATTATTCACTCTTAATTGTCCCGGAATAAGGGTCTAAAGTCCCTCAAATGAAGTCGCGCGTGTGAAAACGCGTACCGTCAATTTTACCGCTATAACGCGAAACTTTCGAAAAATTCTTATAACGATTGCACCACTAACTATCACTTGAATATTTATACTTAAGATTACCTATTTTAGTACCATAGTACAAGTCTCTAATATTCCAAACTTATCGGGCTACTACGCGGATAAAATCTCCAAGTACTATTCACTATTTTTACTAAACGCGCTCTAGGAAATTAATTTTCGAAACGAATCATTTTAAAAATATAACGAGGTTATATTATCATGCGTTTAGGTCTCATAAGACTAGAAAATATTCCTTGGAAATAAAATCCAATTAAATAATTTATTAAGCCATAAATTAGGCATAAAATAATAGTTTTTGCGAGTCCTCACATCCTCTCCCCCTTAAGAAAATTTCGTCCTCGAAATTTACCTTGGTCGGTGAACAAGTCTGGATACTTCTCCCTGATTGTCTCTTCAACTTCCCATGTTGCTTCCTCTACTCCATGGTTCTTCCATAGAACTTTCACTAGTGGTATTTGCTTGTTCCTCAATTCCTTCACCTTTCGATCCAGAAGTTTTACCGGTCTCTCCTCATAGGTCAGGGTTTCATCAATCTCAATATTCTCCGGTTGTAAAACATGAGAGGGGTCTGGATGATACTTCTTAAGCATGGACACATGAAACACGTTATGAATACGAGATAAACTCGGTGGTAATTCCAGCTTATAGGCTACATTCCCAACTCGCTGAATAATCTTATATGGCCCTACAAACCTTGGTTGTAATTTCTTCCCTTTTCCGGACATCAAACTTGCTTTTAAAGGCGTAATCTTGAGAAATACCATATCTCCAACAGTGAACTCCAAATCCTTCCTCCGATTGTCGGCATAACTCTTTTGTCTACTCTGAGCGGTTTGAATTCTTTGCCGTACCAATTTCACCTTTTCATTAGCCTCCTCAATCCAAGATACAGTGGTCGTGTCTAAGATTTTCCGTTCACCTACTTCATCCCAACAAATTGGGGATCTACACTTCCGACCATAAAGTGCCTCATACGGAGCCATTTGAATAGAAGAGTGGAAACTATTGTTATATGCAAATTCCACTAAAGTCAAGAACTTACTCCAATTCTCTCCAAAATCCAGTACACAAGTCCTCAACATGTCCTCAAGAGTTTGAATCGTTCTTTCAGATTGTCCATCAGTCTGGGGATGATAGGTGGTACTAAAGTTCAACTTAGTCCCCAACACTTCTTGCATCTTTTGCCAAAACCTCGAAACAAATCTTGGATCCCTATCCGACACAATACTCACAGGTATACCATGTAGTCTAATGATCTCATCCAAGTATAATCTGGCCAACTTCTCCAATGGATATTTCATATTAATCGGCAGAAAATGAGCCGACTTAGTCAATCTATCTACTATCACCCAAATGGCATCATGGCCTCTCTGTGTCCTTGGTAAGCCTGATACAAAGTCCATGGTAACATTTTCCCATTTCCACTCAGGTATTTCTAGAGGTTGCAAAAGTCCAGATGGTTTCTGATGTTCGGCTTTAACCTGTTGACAAACCAAGCATGTCTGAACAAATTGGGCAATTTCCTTCTTCATATTTTTCCACCAATATAGACTCTTCAAGTCTTGGTACATTTTATTCCCTCCTGGATGTACTGTAAACTTTGATCGGTGTGCCTCTTCCAAAATTTCTTTTCTAAGCCCTTCATCCTTTGGTATAACCACCCGATTTCGAAATCTTAATATTCCATCGGATCCCAAAGTGAAATCGGTCTGGTCTCCCATCTTGACTTTCTCCACCAACTTCTGCATTTCAGGGTCCTTTTCCTGAGATTCCTTAATACGTTCCAATAGAGTGGAGGTTATCACAATATTCCCCAAAATCACTTTCCTTGGTTCTAATCGAGGATTCCAATAACTAACTTCCTCCAACAATCGAAATTCCTTAACCATCAATCCAGCCATTTGTACCTGACGGCTCAAAGCATCGGCCACTACATTGGCCTTCCCAGGATGGTACTTAATAATGCAGTCATAATCTTCTAGAAATTCCATCCATCTACGTTGCCTCAAATTCAGTTCCTTCTGAGAAAATAAGTACTTAAGGCTTTTGTGATCTGTAAAAACCTCAAATGTCACTCCGTATAAATAGTGTCTCCATTTCTTCAAAGCAAAGACCACAGCCGCTAACTCCAAATCATGGGTCGGATAATTTCCTTCATGCGGTTTCAATTTTCTAGAGGCATAAGCTATCACTTTATCATTTTGCATCAAAACACATCCCAAACCTTCCTTAGATGCATCTGTGTAAACCACGAAACTATCATGTCCATTTGGTAGAGCTAGAACAGGCGCTCTAGTCAATCGTCTTTTCAACTCCTGAAAACTTCCTTCACACTTAGAACTCCAAATAAACTTTCCATTTTTCTTGGTCAACTCAGTCATAGGTCCAGCGATTTTCGAAAAATCCTGGATGAATCTCCGGTAGTATCCTGCCAATCCTATAAAACTCCGAACTTCCGTTGGGTTTTCCGGTCGTTTCCATTTCGAAACAGCTTCCACTTTAGCTGGATCCACTTTAATCCCATCCTTAGAAATTATATGTCCTAGGAAAGTCACTTCCTTTAGCCAGAATTCACACTTGCTAAACTTAGCATATAACTGATGTTCCCTCAAGATTTGTAAAACAATTCTCAAATGTTTCTCATGATCTTTCACATTCTTAGAATACACCAAAATGTCATCAATGAAAATCACCACAAATTGATCCAAGTAAGGCTTAAAAACCCTATGCATTAAATCCATGAAAGCGGCAGGTGCATTGGTTAACCCAAAAGGCATTACTGCAAACTCGAAGTGCCCATACCTTGAGTTAAAAGCAGTCTTAGGTATATCCTTCTCCAAAATCCTCAATTGATAGTAACCTTGCCTTAGATCCAACTTTGAAAACACTACCGCCCCTTGCAGTTGGTCAAACAGTTCATCAATGTGGGGCAGTGGGTATTTATTCTTAATCGTAACATCATTTAAGCCTCGATAATCTATACATAACCTCAAACTCCCATCTTTCTTCTTTACAAACAAAACTGGGGCTCCCCAGGGAGAATCACTCTCTCGAATAAAACCCCGTTCCAACAAATCCTGTAATTGTAACTTCAACTCCTTCAACTCAGCCGGAGCCATCCTGTATGGTGTCCTTGATATAGGTGCTGTTCCTGGAGCTAAATCAATTTTAAAAGCTATTTCCCGTTCCGGAGGTAGAGACTCCAATTCTTCAGGAAAAACATCAGAAAATTCTTTTACTACCGGGGTGTCTTCCAGATTCACCTTATCGTTAGGGGTATTAATAAGAAAAGCCAAATATCCTACAGCTCCCTTATTCAACAATTTTCTAGCCCGAATTCCCGAAATAAGTGCAGATGAGGCTAACTTACCCCTCACATCCAATTTCAGGGTTGCCTCACCTGGAATACACAATTCTACAATTTTCGTCCTACAATTTAGTTGGGCATTATAACGGGCTAACCAGTCCATTCCTAGGATCACATCATATCCTTTAATCGCTAGGCCTATCAAATCGGCCAGCAATTTTCTTTCGTTCACGCAGATTTCACTATTCTGATACACCAGATTAGCAATTAAACTTTTGTCCCCAGTGGGTGTTTTAACCTCCAAGTCATATGGTAACTTAATTGGCTTCAAGTCTATTCCACTCCTTAATCCTTCCATTAGTCTAAATGTGCCTAGTGCAAGAAATAGATTAATTTAAGCAAGAACGAAGAATTATACCAAAATTAGAACCAACCAAGAAAGCATTGGAATTAACAATAATTTACATTCATAAGCATGTCAAGTTTGTACAATTAGCAAGTTAGGGACAATTCACAAAATATAGCACACAGGTGCTCAAAAGTATACTTTTAGTCACAGAAGACTAAAGTAAGAACAAGTGCCCAAGAGTAGGCCACACAAGCATGCAAAATACCATGGCCTCAGCACTCGCGTCACCCTAACTAGTCCTAACTGTACCAGTCAAAAGTCAAAAGGGGTCAACGACCAAGATCCTAGTCCATAGCAGGGCTATCAGGAGGAACCTCCTCCTCGGGATCCACCTCCGGATCCTCCTCCTCCTCATCAGGAATCACCTCAGTAGCGTCCTCAACCAATCTAGTAGCATCAGCCAAGATCTCGAAAGCCCGGTTACGGACATCCCGTCCTAGCCTAGTGAGTCGAGCCCTAGTATCCCGAAGCTCCTCATTAACCACTGCAGATGTGGCTACCTCACCCTCCAGCACCTCCTCGAGCTCGGCAATCCGCTCACCCTGAGCGCCGACCATCTGCCTAAGCTCGTCTACCACAGCCTGTAAAGCGCGGTTGGTATCCACCAACTGACGACGCTCGTCGTCCATAGCATGCACTACATGGCTCGGGTAGGCGTAAGTCAACCTACACGGACATCGAGGGTATCTATCATATGGTGAGTAGCGTACTCGAGCTCCTCCTACTCGAGCTCGGTAGAAGATAGTCCTAAGAGGCTCATAATGACCATTCGCATGGCCATTCCCGTTAGCTGCCGGGGCTCCGTTTCCGTCAGCCATCCCTGCAAAATAATAACAATAATAATATTTTTCAGGTTAGAAACTTAAATCACTACTCAGTTCCAATATCCTGCAATGCATGCCTATCTTAATCGTTGGTTCATCCCATTCGTCACCTGAGGTAGGACTAACTTAGTTGCTAGCTCGCCTCAAGTATCACTTAGGGTAGGATTAAGTCATCCCATATCGAGTCTTAAAGGTAGAGTATTTAATATGTCTCCCATATAGACCTCTAACCTAGTGCTCTGATACCAACTGTGACGCCCCACATCTCCCTAAGGCGGACCAAAGGGTATCCGCGGACGCCTGCCCAGCTCTCGCCAGGACTCAAGCAATTCCATTCAATTTAAAACTGAATTAAGCACTTCGATGAGAGCAACATGAATACAATAATGCGGAAGCGTTCAAGCCTAATAAGTCACTTAATGTATAACCAGTACATCGGGTAATCATGAAACGACTTCAATTCAAAGTACACATCAGGGCCCAAACATTTCAAGTTTACAATTTCCAAAAGTACAACCCAAACCAGGGCCTAGTCAAAATATATAACAGGAGTCTTAACAAAATTACAACGGATGGTTTCTCCATATTTCTCCAAGAGTCGGTCCTGTTAAGGAAAACAAAACTATAGGGTGAGCTAAACGCTCGTGAGGCCAAGAACACACATGCAATCACTTAGTCAAATAACAATCCCAATTTAATAAATAAAACCATGTCTTTTCAATAATCAATTATTCAAACAGGAAAAGTAATCAGAAACAATTCAAGGATATAGTAGCTCTCAGGAGCTAAATTCCACTCGATCTGTCGATGTCATTCGTATACTTTCCCGCATTGACCCTCCTGTCAACCGGGTCGGTATTTCCATTTCCGTAGATCACCACTTTCTTCCCTCCGTCCACCGTACACCCCAAGGGCCCACAATGACCATAATTGGGCGATACTCAACGAGTATGCCAAGCAAGACCTCTTATTAGGTCGAGCTTATGTGTATCTCATGGCTCGTCCAAATCCCCGACCAAGCCCATTGCTGGCTCGAGTCTAAGGACGGCCTATGAGTTTGGGCGTCCCCCATTCATTTGGTAGTCGAGGAGATTCACTCCAACGACACAAGCATTCATGACATGACATTGCATTTCATTCATTCATTCAATACATTTCATTCATTCATTCATTCATTCATTTGAAATTAGAACGAGTGCGATAAAGTACGCACCCGCCCTTATTTTTAAAACTCCCAACAAGTATCACAATAAGCAAGTATCAAATTCATACACTTGACACTCACCGAGCAATTCAATAAGAATTATTTTCTGGGAGTTCAAGTGTCCGCGGTGAGATCCTCTTGAAGGTCTCCTTGCGCGCCTGGCAATTTAATAGTGGATAATCACACAATTAACCCACTTATCAAGAAAGATTGTACACTAGTACAATCTAAGAATTATTTCGAAAAAGGGAACCTCAATTACACGTAAATCGAGGTTCAACTTGCCTTTTATCATGTACAATATTATTTGAGTTTTTATCATGAAAATCGTAAACAAAACGTTTAAGAACATCAAAAGAATAAAGAGTTTTTGAAAAACTCTATTTCTTTGAAATTGGAAAATTTTCCACTTTTACGATAATCTTTGAAAAATCATAACTCGCTCGGTATAAGTCGAGAATTGGAAAACTTTATACCGTTGGAAACCTCTTAGAGAGTACTATAAGTTCCTAGAAGACACTTTTCCATGAATCGAAGTGGAAAGTGGTCAAAAATGGGCTTGAAGACGCAGCTTCAGTTTACAAGGCAGAATGAAGTTGGTTTTTGGCCAACTTTGAAAATTCGGCACGATTCGCACGTTGCAAACCGGCCTCTGAAATTTTCAGCTCAATTAGTGTTGCAAGTGAAGTGTATGACAAAACAAGCGGATCAAGAATCGGAGTTTCGAGTACCGAGATACGGTAGCCCGAAGTTGGGGAAATTCAAGACTGGATGAGAATTTTCCAGATTTGAACCTCTAACTTTAGTAATTCAATTGGGTATCGAAACGAACTTGAATCGGCACCAAAATTGGCAGTATTTCAATACTATATGGAAAATATCTCTCTATCGAATTTCGGGGAAAAATACCTTCGGCAAGGTAGTTAATGAGCCAACCGCAGTTCAAGAAAATTCCTAAGGCATTCTGCCTTTGACTTTCATTTCCCAAATTTCCAATCGTTCAACCAAGAAGGTTATCCAACCATGGTTCATTTGTAAAAATAAGGGTCTGAGATACACCCATAATATCTTTGGTAGTGTTTAATATCAAAAACATCAACTAACAAGTTCACTACAAGATTTGGTTCCAAACCAGTCCAAACATTAGGGTTTTCCAAAACAGAGCAGTCCACTTGCTTCAGTCACAAATCAGTCAATATAGCTCGAAATCGAGCATGGCTTATGCCGTTGGAAAATACATTCATAGGACTAAAATATCACAGAAGAAATCATTTCCAAATTCGGCACCCATCTGGTTCAAATTCGGGCATCAAGTTGCTGCCTGAACACTTCATTCCAGATGAACAGAGTGGCAGGACAGCGAACTTAAAACATTTGGTTCGACTTGGTCACAAAGAATCAGAACGTGCATTTTATACCAAATTAAAGCTAGGAATGTCTAGTTTCAAACGCCACCAACGGCACATGATTTCGACATCCGAGGACAGAGTTATAGCCAAAATACTACTGCTGGTCAGAGACATACGCGAATCAGTTTCCAGATTTGCTGGTTTCGAAAAAAAATTCATTTGCTCCATCAACCCTCAATATTTTCCAATGAAATTTTTCACACATCTAATACATCCTATAAACATCCAATTCAAGCCATTAAACCATTAAAATTTGGCCTGGAAATGGCCGAACATAGCAGGGGCAAAATCGGAAGTTTTAGCCTCTTACACCCAATGAGGTTTCCACTAATTACCCATCACTAATGCATCATTATAATCACTAAACCAACAATATAATCACCATTAATCATCACATCAGCAACAACAACCCAAGTGTGGGAATTCCAAGAGCCCACAATCACATTTTTACACCATAAACAAGTAACTAAGTGCATGTATGAGCTTAATCTTGTCATATAATCTCCAAAAGATAAGAATCCAAGAGTTGATCATTACCTACTCCTTTGGTTTGCAAGGTCAGAATTTTCGGCCCTCTTGAAGCTCCAAGAAACCGTGAGAGTTCCCTTCCTCCTTAGCTAGATGTAGTCTCCAAGTGGTTTGCTAAGAGATCTCCAAGTTTGGTGTGATTTGGGTGGATTTTAGTGCATGGATTGAAGATGAAAAATGAAGACAATGGAGAGCTCTTCTCCTTCTTGTTGTTCGGCCAAGTGAGGTGAAGAGAGAGAGAGTGCTGATGCAATTGGCTTCCAAAGGAAGATTCTTTGTGTGGTGCAAAATGCACCTCAAAGTCAACTGGAAATAGTGCAATTTAGGGTGCGTTTGGACTCGATTTTTCTCGCGCGTTTGGTTCACTAGTGCACTAAACCTCCAAGGCATATATATTCTTGTAAATATTATTCACTCTTAATTGTCCCGGAATAAGGGTCTAAAGTCCCTCAAATGAAGTCGCGCGTGTGAAAACGCGTACCGTCAATTTTACCGCTATAACGCGAAACTTTCGAAAAATTCTTATAACGATTGCACCACTAACTATCACTTGAATATTTATACTTAAGATTACCTATTTTAGTACCATAGTACAAGTCTCTAATATTCCAAACTTATCGGGCTACTACGCGGATAAAATCTCCAAGTACTATTCACTATTTTTACTAAACGCGCTCTAGGAAATTAATTTTCGAAACGAATCATTTTAAAAATATAACGAGGTTATATTATCATGCGTTTAGGTCTCATAAGACTAGAAAATATTCCTTGGAAATAAAATCCAATTAAATAATTTATTAAGCCATAAATTAGGCATAAAATAATAGTTTTTGCGAGTCCTCACATCCTCTCCCCCTTAAGAAAATTTCGTCCTCGAAATTTACCTTGGTCGGTGAACAAGTCTGGATACTTCTCCCTGATTGTCTCTTCAACTTCCCATGTTGCTTCCTCTACTCCATGGTTCTTCCATAGAACTTTCACTAGTGGTATTTGCTTGTTCCTCAATTCCTTCACCTTTCGATCCAGAAGTTTTACCGGTCTCTCCTCATAGGTCAGGGTTTCATCAATCTCAATATTCTCCGGTTGTAAAACATGAGAGGGGTCTGGATGATACTTCTTAAGCATGGACACATGAAACACGTTATGAATACGAGATAAACTCGGTGGTAATTCCAGCTTATAGGCTACATTCCCAACTCGCTGAATAATCTTATATGGCCCTACAAACCTTGGTTGTAATTTCTTCCCTTTTCCGGACATCAAACTTGCTTTTAAAGGCGTAATCTTGAGAAATACCATATCTCCAACAGTGAACTCCAAATCCTTCCTCCGATTGTCGGCATAACTCTTTTGTCTACTCTGAGCGGTTTGAATTCTTTGCCGTACCAATTTCACCTTTTCATTAGCCTCCTCAATCCAAGATACAGTGGTCGTGTCTAAGATTTTCCGTTCACCTACTTCATCCCAACAAATTGGGGATCTACACTTCCGACCATAAAGTGCCTCATACGGAGCCATTTGAATAGAAGAGTGGAAACTATTGTTATATGCAAATTCCACTAAAGTCAAGAACTTACTCCAATTCTCTCCAAAATCCAGTACACAAGTCCTCAACATGTCCTCAAGAGTTTGAATCGTTCTTTCAGATTGTCCATCAGTCTGGGGATGATAGGTGGTACTAAAGTTCAACTTAGTCCCCAACACTTCTTGCATCTTTTGCCAAAACCTCGAAACAAATCTTGGATCCCTATCCGACACAATACTCACAGGTATACCATGTAGTCTAATGATCTCATCCAAGTATAATCTGGCCAACTTCTCCAATGGATATTTCATATTAATCGGCAGAAAATGAGCCGACTTAGTCAATCTATCTACTATCACCCAAATGGCATCATGGCCTCTCTGTGTCCTTGGTAAGCCTGATACAAAGTCCATGGTAACATTTTCCCATTTCCACTCAGGTATTTCTAGAGGTTGCAAAAGTCCAGATGGTTTCTGATGTTCGGCTTTAACCTGTTGACAAACCAAGCATGTCTGAACAAATTGGGCAATTTCCTTCTTCATATTTTTCCACCAATATAGACTCTTCAAGTCTTGGTACATTTTATTCCCTCCTGGATGTACTGTAAACTTTGATCGGTGTGCCTCTTCCAAAATTTCTTTTCTAAGCCCTTCATCCTTTGGTATAACCACCCGATTTCGAAATCTTAATATTCCATCGGATCCCAAAGTGAAATCGGTCTGGTCTCCCATCTTGACTTTCTCCACCAACTTCTGCATTTCAGGGTCCTTTTCCTGAGATTCCTTAATACGTTCCAATAGAGTGGAGGTTATCACAATATTCCCCAAAATCACTTTCCTTGGTTCTAATCGAGGATTCCAATAACTAACTTCCTCCAACAATCGAAATTCCTTAACCATCAATCCAGCCATTTGTACCTGACGGCTCAAAGCATCGGCCACTACATTGGCCTTCCCAGGATGGTACTTAATAATGCAGTCATAATCTTCTAGAAATTCCATCCATCTACGTTGCCTCAAATTCAGTTCCTTCTGAGAAAATAAGTACTTAAGGCTTTTGTGATCTGTAAAAACCTCAAATGTCACTCCGTATAAATAGTGTCTCCATTTCTTCAAAGCAAAGACCACAGCCGCTAACTCCAAATCATGGGTCGGATAATTTCCTTCATGCGGTTTCAATTTTCTAGAGGCATAAGCTATCACTTTATCATTTTGCATCAAAACACATCCCAAACCTTCCTTAGATGCATCTGTGTAAACCACGAAACTATCATGTCCATTTGGTAGAGCTAGAACAGGCGCTCTAGTCAATCGTCTTTTCAACTCCTGAAAACTTCCTTCACACTTAGAACTCCAAATAAACTTTCCATTTTTCTTGGTCAACTCAGTCATAGGTCCAGCGATTTTCGAAAAATCCTGGATGAATCTCCGGTAGTATCCTGCCAATCCTATAAAACTCCGAACTTCCGTTGGGTTTTCCGGTCGTTTCCATTTCGAAACAGCTTCCACTTTAGCTGGATCCACTTTAATCCCATCCTTAGAAATTATATGTCCTAGGAAAGTCACTTCCTTTAGCCAGAATTCACACTTGCTAAACTTAGCATATAACTGATGTTCCCTCAAGATTTGTAAAACAATTCTCAAATGTTTCTCATGATCTTTCACATTCTTAGAATACACCAAAATGTCATCAATGAAAATCACCACAAATTGATCCAAGTAAGGCTTAAAAACCCTATGCATTAAATCCATGAAAGCGGCAGGTGCATTGGTTAACCCAAAAGGCATTACTGCAAACTCGAAGTGCCCATACCTTGAGTTAAAAGCAGTCTTAGGTATATCCTTCTCCAAAATCCTCAATTGATAGTAACCTTGCCTTAGATCCAACTTTGAAAACACTACCGCCCCTTGCAGTTGGTCAAACAGTTCATCAATGTGGGGCAGTGGGTATTTATTCTTAATCGTAACATCATTTAAGCCTCGATAATCTATACATAACCTCAAACTCCCATCTTTCTTCTTTACAAACAAAACTGGGGCTCCCCAGGGAGAATCACTCTCTCGAATAAAACCCCGTTCCAACAAATCCTGTAATTGTAACTTCAACTCCTTCAACTCAGCCGGAGCCATCCTGTATGGTGTCCTTGATATAGGTGCTGTTCCTGGAGCTAAATCAATTTTAAAAGCTATTTCCCGTTCCGGAGGTAGAGACTCCAATTCTTCAGGAAAAACATCAGAAAATTCTTTTACTACCGGGGTGTCTTCCAGATTCACCTTATCGTTAGGGGTATTAATAAGAAAAGCCAAATATCCTACAGCTCCCTTATTCAACAATTTTCTAGCCCGAATTCCCGAAATAAGTGCAGATGAGGCTAACTTACCCCTCACATCCAATTTCAGGGTTGCCTCACCTGGAATACACAATTCTACAATTTTCGTCCTACAATTTAGTTGGGCATTATAACGGGCTAACCAGTCCATTCCTAGGATCACATCATATCCTTTAATCGCTAGGCCTATCAAATCGGCCAGCAATTTTCTTTCGTTCACGCAGATTTCACTATTCTGATACACCAGATTAGCAATTAAACTTTTGTCCCCAGTGGGTGTTTTAACCTCCAAGTCATATGGTAACTTAATTGGCTTCAAGTCTATTCCACTCCTTAATCCTTCCATTAGTCTAAATGTGCCTAGTGCAAGAAATAGATTAATTTAAGCAAGAACGAAGAATTATACCAAAATTAGAACCAACCAAGAAAGCATTGGAATTAACAATAATTTACATTCATAAGCATGTCAAGTTTGTACAATTAGCAAGTTAGGGACAATTCACAAAATATAGCACACAGGTGCTCAAAAGTATACTTTTAGTCACAGAAGACTAAAGTAAGAACAAGTGCCCAAGAGTAGGCCACACAAGCATGCAAAATACCATGGCCTCAGCACTCGCGTCACCCTAACTAGTCCTAACTGTACCAGTCAAAAGTCAAAAGGGGTCAACGACCAAGATCCTAGTCCATAGCAGGGCTATCAGGAGGAACCTCCTCCTCGGGATCCACCTCCGGATCCTCCTCCTCCTCATCAGGAATCACCTCAGTAGCGTCCTCAACCAATCTAGTAGCATCAGCCAAGATCTCGAAAGCCCGGTTACGGACATCCCGTCCTAGCCTAGTGAGTCGAGCCCTAGTATCCCGAAGCTCCTCATTAACCACTGCAGATGTGGCTACCTCACCCTCCAGCACCTCCTCGAGCTCGGCAATCCGCTCACCCTGAGCGCCGACCATCTGCCTAAGCTCGTCTACCACAGCCTGTAAAGCGCGGTTGGTATCCACCAACTGACGACGCTCGTCGTCCATAGCATGCACTACATGGCTCGGGTAGGCGTAAGTCAACCTACACGGACATCGAGGGTATCTATCATATGGTGAGTAGCGTACTCGAGCTCCTCCTACTCGAGCTCGGTAGAAGATAGTCCTAAGAGGCTCATAATGACCATTCGCATGGCCATTCCCGTTAGCTGCCGGGGCTCCGTTTCCGTCAGCCATCCCTGCAAAATAATAACAATAATAATATTTTTCAGGTTAGAAACTTAAATCACTACTCAGTTCCAATATCCTGCAATGCATGCCTATCTTAATCGTTGGTTCATCCCATTCGTCACCTGAGGTAGGACTAACTTAGTTGCTAGCTCGCCTCAAGTATCACTTAGGGTAGGATTAAGTCATCCCATATCGAGTCTTAAAGGTAGAGTATTTAATATGTCTCCCATATAGACCTCTAACCTAGTGCTCTGATACCAACTGTGACGCCCCACATCTCCCTAAGGCGGACCAAAGGGTATCCGCGGACGCCTGCCCAGCTCTCGCCAGGACTCAAGCAATTCCATTCAATTTAAAACTGAATTAAGCACTTCGATGAGAGCAACATGAATACAATAATGCGGAAGCGTTCAAGCCTAATAAGTCACTTAATGTATAACCAGTACATCGGGTAATCATGAAACGACTTCAATTCAAAGTACACATCAGGGCCCAAACATTTCAAGTTTACAATTTCCAAAAGTACAACCCAAACCAGGGCCTAGTCAAAATATATAACAGGAGTCTTAACAAAATTACAACGGATGGTTTCTCCATATTTCTCCAAGAGTCGGTCCTGTTAAGGAAAACAAAACTATAGGGTGAGCTAAACGCTCGTGAGGCCAAGAACACACATGCAATCACTTAGTCAAATAACAATCCCAATTTAATAAATAAAACCATGTCTTTTCAATAATCAATTATTCAAACAGGAAAAGTAATCAGAAACAATTCAAGGATATAGTAGCTCTCAGGAGCTAAATTCCACTCGATCTGTCGATGTCATTCGTATACTTTCCCGCATTGACCCTCCTGTCAACCGGGTCGGTATTTCCATTTCCGTAGATCACCACTTTCTTCCCTCCGTCCACCGTACACCCCAAGGGCCCACAATGACCATAATTGGGCGATACTCAACGAGTATGCCAAGCAAGACCTCTTATTAGGTCGAGCTTATGTGTATCTCATGGCTCGTCCAAATCCCCGACCAAGCCCATTGCTGGCTCGAGTCTAAGGACGGCCTATGAGTTTGGGCGTCCCCCATTCATTTGGTAGTCGAGGAGATTCACTCCAACGACACAAGCATTCATGACATGACATTGCATTTCATTCATTCATTCAATACATTTCATTCATTCATTCATTCATTCATTTGAAATTAGAACGAGTGCGATAAAGTACGCACCCGCCCTTATTTTTAAAACTCCCAACAAGTATCACAATAAGCAAGTATCAAATTCATACACTTGACACTCACCGAGCAATTCAATAAGAATTATTTTCTGGGAGTTCAAGTGTCCGCGGTGAGATCCTCTTGAAGGTCTCCTTGCGCGCCTGGCAATTTAATAGTGGATAATCACACAATTAACCCACTTATCAAGAAAGATTGTACACTAGTACAATCTAAGAATTATTTCGAAAAAGGGAACCTCAATTACACGTAAATCGAGGTTCAACTTGCCTTTTATCATGTACAATATTATTTGAGTTTTTATCATGAAAATCGTAAACAAAACGTTTAAGAACATCAAAAGAATAAAGAGTTTTTGAAAAACTCTATTTCTTTGAAATTGGAAAATTTTCCACTTTTACGATAATCTTTGAAAAATCATAACTCGCTCGGTATAAGTCGAGAATTGGAAAACTTTATACCGTTGGAAACCTCTTAGAGAGTACTATAAGTTCCTAGAAGACACTTTTCCATGAATCGAAGTGGAAAGTGGTCAAAAATGGGCTTGAAGACGCAGCTTCAGTTTACAAGGCAGAATGAAGTTGGTTTTTGGCCAACTTTGAAAATTCGGCACGATTCGCACGTTGCAAACCGGCCTCTGAAATTTTCAGCTCAATTAGTGTTGCAAGTGAAGTGTATGACAAAACAAGCGGATCAAGAATCGGAGTTTCGAGTACCGAGATACGGTAGCCCGAAGTTGGGGAAATTCAAGACTGGATGAGAATTTTCCAGATTTGAACCTCTAACTTTAGTAATTCAATTGGGTATCGAAACGAACTTGAATCGGCACCAAAATTGGCAGTATTTCAATACTATATGGAAAATATCTCTCTATCGAATTTCGGGGAAAAATACCTTCGGCAAGGTAGTTAATGAGCCAACCGCAGTTCAAGAAAATTCCTAAGGCATTCTGCCTTTGACTTTCATTTCCCAAATTTCCAATCGTTCAACCAAGAAGGTTATCCAACCATGGTTCATTTGTAAAAATAAGGGTCTGAGATACACCCATAATATCTTTGGTAGTGTTTAATATCAAAAACATCAACTAACAAGTTCACTACAAGATTTGGTTCCAAACCAGTCCAAACATTAGGGTTTTCCAAAACAGAGCAGTCCACTTGCTTCAGTCACAAATCAGTCAATATAGCTCGAAATCGAGCATGGCTTATGCCGTTGGAAAATACATTCATAGGACTAAAATATCACAGAAGAAATCATTTCCAAATTCGGCACCCATCTGGTTCAAATTCGGGCATCAAGTTGCTGCCTGAACACTTCATTCCAGATGAACAGAGTGGCAGGACAGCGAACTTAAAACATTTGGTTCGACTTGGTCACAAAGAATCAGAACGTGCATTTTATACCAAATTAAAGCTAGGAATGTCTAGTTTCAAACGCCACCAACGGCACATGATTTCGACATCCGAGGACAGAGTTATAGCCAAAATACTACTGCTGGTCAGAGACATACGCGAATCAGTTTCCAGATTTGCTGGTTTCGAAAAAAAATTCATTTGCTCCATCAACCCTCAATATTTTCCAATGAAATTTTTCACACATCTAATACATCCTATAAACATCCAATTCAAGCCATTAAACCATTAAAATTTGGCCTGGAAATGGCCGAACATAGCAGGGGCAAAATCGGAAGTTTTAGCCTCTTACACCCAATGAGGTTTCCACTAATTACCCATCACTAATGCATCATTATAATCACTAAACCAACAATATAATCACCATTAATCATCACATCAGCAACAACAACCCAAGTGTGGGAATTCCAAGAGCCCACAATCACATTTTTACACCATAAACAAGTAACTAAGTGCATGTATGAGCTTAATCTTGTCATATAATCTCCAAAAGATAAGAATCCAAGAGTTGATCATTACCTACTCCTTTGGTTTGCAAGGTCAGAATTTTCGGCCCTCTTGAAGCTCCAAGAAACCGTGAGAGTTCCCTTCCTCCTTAGCTAGATGTAGTCTCCAAGTGGTTTGCTAAGAGATCTCCAAGTTTGGTGTGATTTGGGTGGATTTTAGTGCATGGATTGAAGATGAAAAATGAAGACAATGGAGAGCTCTTCTCCTTCTTGTTGTTCGGCCAAGTGAGGTGAAGAGAGAGAGAGTGCTGATGCAATTGGCTTCCAAAGGAAGATTCTTTGTGTGGTGCAAAATGCACCTCAAAGTCAACTGGAAATAGTGCAATTTAGGGTGCGTTTGGACTCGATTTTTCTCGCGCGTTTGGTTCACTAGTGCACTAAACCTCCAAGGCATATATATTCTTGTAAATATTATTCACTCTTAATTGTCCCGGAATAAGGGTCTAAAGTCCCTCAAATGAAGTCGCGCGTGTGAAAACGCGTACCGTCAATTTTACCGCTATAACGCGAAACTTTCGAAAAATTCTTATAACGATTGCACCACTAACTATCACTTGAATATTTATACTTAAGATTACCTATTTTAGTACCATAGTACAAGTCTCTAATATTCCAAACTTATCGGGCTACTACGCGGATAAAATCTCCAAGTACTATTCACTATTTTTACTAAACGCGCTCTAGGAAATTAATTTTCGAAACGAATCATTTTAAAAATATAACGAGGTTATATTATCATGCGTTTAGGTCTCATAAGACTAGAAAATATTCCTTGGAAATAAAATCCAATTAAATAATTTATTAAGCCATAAATTAGGCATAAAATAATAGTTTTTGCGAGTCCTCACATCCTCTCCCCCTTAAGAAAATTTCGTCCTCGAAATTTACCTTGGTCGGTGAACAAGTCTGGATACTTCTCCCTGATTGTCTCTTCAACTTCCCATGTTGCTTCCTCTACTCCATGGTTCTTCCATAGAACTTTCACTAGTGGTATTTGCTTGTTCCTCAATTCCTTCACCTTTCGATCCAGAAGTTTTACCGGTCTCTCCTCATAGGTCAGGGTTTCATCAATCTCAATATTCTCCGGTTGTAAAACATGAGAGGGGTCTGGATGATACTTCTTAAGCATGGACACATGAAACACGTTATGAATACGAGATAAACTCGGTGGTAATTCCAGCTTATAGGCTACATTCCCAACTCGCTGAATAATCTTATATGGCCCTACAAACCTTGGTTGTAATTTCTTCCCTTTTCCGGACATCAAACTTGCTTTTAAAGGCGTAATCTTGAGAAATACCATATCTCCAACAGTGAACTCCAAATCCTTCCTCCGATTGTCGGCATAACTCTTTTGTCTACTCTGAGCGGTTTGAATTCTTTGCCGTACCAATTTCACCTTTTCATTAGCCTCCTCAATCCAAGATACAGTGGTCGTGTCTAAGATTTTCCGTTCACCTACTTCATCCCAACAAATTGGGGATCTACACTTCCGACCATAAAGTGCCTCATACGGAGCCATTTGAATAGAAGAGTGGAAACTATTGTTATATGCAAATTCCACTAAAGTCAAGAACTTACTCCAATTCTCTCCAAAATCCAGTACACAAGTCCTCAACATGTCCTCAAGAGTTTGAATCGTTCTTTCAGATTGTCCATCAGTCTGGGGATGATAGGTGGTACTAAAGTTCAACTTAGTCCCCAACACTTCTTGCATCTTTTGCCAAAACCTCGAAACAAATCTTGGATCCCTATCCGACACAATACTCACAGGTATACCATGTAGTCTAATGATCTCATCCAAGTATAATCTGGCCAACTTCTCCAATGGATATTTCATATTAATCGGCAGAAAATGAGCCGACTTAGTCAATCTATCTACTATCACCCAAATGGCATCATGGCCTCTCTGTGTCCTTGGTAAGCCTGATACAAAGTCCATGGTAACATTTTCCCATTTCCACTCAGGTATTTCTAGAGGTTGCAAAAGTCCAGATGGTTTCTGATGTTCGGCTTTAACCTGTTGACAAACCAAGCATGTCTGAACAAATTGGGCAATTTCCTTCTTCATATTTTTCCACCAATATAGACTCTTCAAGTCTTGGTACATTTTATTCCCTCCTGGATGTACTGTAAACTTTGATCGGTGTGCCTCTTCCAAAATTTCTTTTCTAAGCCCTTCATCCTTTGGTATAACCACCCGATTTCGAAATCTTAATATTCCATCGGATCCCAAAGTGAAATCGGTCTGGTCTCCCATCTTGACTTTCTCCACCAACTTCTGCATTTCAGGGTCCTTTTCCTGAGATTCCTTAATACGTTCCAATAGAGTGGAGGTTATCACAATATTCCCCAAAATCACTTTCCTTGGTTCTAATCGAGGATTCCAATAACTAACTTCCTCCAACAATCGAAATTCCTTAACCATCAATCCAGCCATTTGTACCTGACGGCTCAAAGCATCGGCCACTACATTGGCCTTCCCAGGATGGTACTTAATAATGCAGTCATAATCTTCTAGAAATTCCATCCATCTACGTTGCCTCAAATTCAGTTCCTTCTGAGAAAATAAGTACTTAAGGCTTTTGTGATCTGTAAAAACCTCAAATGTCACTCCGTATAAATAGTGTCTCCATTTCTTCAAAGCAAAGACCACAGCCGCTAACTCCAAATCATGGGTCGGATAATTTCCTTCATGCGGTTTCAATTTTCTAGAGGCATAAGCTATCACTTTATCATTTTGCATCAAAACACATCCCAAACCTTCCTTAGATGCATCTGTGTAAACCACGAAACTATCATGTCCATTTGGTAGAGCTAGAACAGGCGCTCTAGTCAATCGTCTTTTCAACTCCTGAAAACTTCCTTCACACTTAGAACTCCAAATAAACTTTCCATTTTTCTTGGTCAACTCAGTCATAGGTCCAGCGATTTTCGAAAAATCCTGGATGAATCTCCGGTAGTATCCTGCCAATCCTATAAAACTCCGAACTTCCGTTGGGTTTTCCGGTCGTTTCCATTTCGAAACAGCTTCCACTTTAGCTGGATCCACTTTAATCCCATCCTTAGAAATTATATGTCCTAGGAAAGTCACTTCCTTTAGCCAGAATTCACACTTGCTAAACTTAGCATATAACTGATGTTCCCTCAAGATTTGTAAAACAATTCTCAAATGTTTCTCATGATCTTTCACATTCTTAGAATACACCAAAATGTCATCAATGAAAATCACCACAAATTGATCCAAGTAAGGCTTAAAAACCCTATGCATTAAATCCATGAAAGCGGCAGGTGCATTGGTTAACCCAAAAGGCATTACTGCAAACTCGAAGTGCCCATACCTTGAGTTAAAAGCAGTCTTAGGTATATCCTTCTCCAAAATCCTCAATTGATAGTAACCTTGCCTTAGATCCAACTTTGAAAACACTACCGCCCCTTGCAGTTGGTCAAACAGTTCATCAATGTGGGGCAGTGGGTATTTATTCTTAATCGTAACATCATTTAAGCCTCGATAATCTATACATAACCTCAAACTCCCATCTTTCTTCTTTACAAACAAAACTGGGGCTCCCCAGGGAGAATCACTCTCTCGAATAAAACCCCGTTCCAACAAATCCTGTAATTGTAACTTCAACTCCTTCAACTCAGCCGGAGCCATCCTGTATGGTGTCCTTGATATAGGTGCTGTTCCTGGAGCTAAATCAATTTTAAAAGCTATTTCCCGTTCCGGAGGTAGAGACTCCAATTCTTCAGGAAAAACATCAGAAAATTCTTTTACTACCGGGGTGTCTTCCAGATTCACCTTATCGTTAGGGGTATTAATAAGAAAAGCCAAATATCCTACAGCTCCCTTATTCAACAATTTTCTAGCCCGAATTCCCGAAATAAGTGCAGATGAGGCTAACTTACCCCTCACATCCAATTTCAGGGTTGCCTCACCTGGAATACACAATTCTACAATTTTCGTCCTACAATTTAGTTGGGCATTATAACGGGCTAACCAGTCCATTCCTAGGATCACATCATATCCTTTAATCGCTAGGCCTATCAAATCGGCCAGCAATTTTCTTTCGTTCACGCAGATTTCACTATTCTGATACACCAGATTAGCAATTAAACTTTTGTCCCCAGTGGGTGTTTTAACCTCCAAGTCATATGGTAACTTAATTGGCTTCAAGTCTATTCCACTCCTTAATCCTTCCATTAGTCTAAATGTGCCTAGTGCAAGAAATAGATTAATTTAAGCAAGAACGAAGAATTATACCAAAATTAGAACCAACCAAGAAAGCATTGGAATTAACAATAATTTACATTCATAAGCATGTCAAGTTTGTACAATTAGCAAGTTAGGGACAATTCACAAAATATAGCACACAGGTGCTCAAAAGTATACTTTTAGTCACAGAAGACTAAAGTAAGAACAAGTGCCCAAGAGTAGGCCACACAAGCATGCAAAATACCATGGCCTCAGCACTCGCGTCACCCTAACTAGTCCTAACTGTACCAGTCAAAAGTCAAAAGGGGTCAACGACCAAGATCCTAGTCCATAGCAGGGCTATCAGGAGGAACCTCCTCCTCGGGATCCACCTCCGGATCCTCCTCCTCCTCATCAGGAATCACCTCAGTAGCGTCCTCAACCAATCTAGTAGCATCAGCCAAGATCTCGAAAGCCCGGTTACGGACATCCCGTCCTAGCCTAGTGAGTCGAGCCCTAGTATCCCGAAGCTCCTCATTAACCACTGCAGATGTGGCTACCTCACCCTCCAGCACCTCCTCGAGCTCGGCAATCCGCTCACCCTGAGCGCCGACCATCTGCCTAAGCTCGTCTACCACAGCCTGTAAAGCGCGGTTGGTATCCACCAACTGACGACGCTCGTCGTCCATAGCATGCACTACATGGCTCGGGTAGGCGTAAGTCAACCTACACGGACATCGAGGGTATCTATCATATGGTGAGTAGCGTACTCGAGCTCCTCCTACTCGAGCTCGGTAGAAGATAGTCCTAAGAGGCTCATAATGACCATTCGCATGGCCATTCCCGTTAGCTGCCGGGGCTCCGTTTCCGTCAGCCATCCCTGCAAAATAATAACAATAATAATATTTTTCAGGTTAGAAACTTAAATCACTACTCAGTTCCAATATCCTGCAATGCATGCCTATCTTAATCGTTGGTTCATCCCATTCGTCACCTGAGGTAGGACTAACTTAGTTGCTAGCTCGCCTCAAGTATCACTTAGGGTAGGATTAAGTCATCCCATATCGAGTCTTAAAGGTAGAGTATTTAATATGTCTCCCATATAGACCTCTAACCTAGTGCTCTGATACCAACTGTGACGCCCCACATCTCCCTAAGGCGGACCAAAGGGTATCCGCGGACGCCTGCCCAGCTCTCGCCAGGACTCAAGCAATTCCATTCAATTTAAAACTGAATTAAGCACTTCGATGAGAGCAACATGAATACAATAATGCGGAAGCGTTCAAGCCTAATAAGTCACTTAATGTATAACCAGTACATCGGGTAATCATGAAACGACTTCAATTCAAAGTACACATCAGGGCCCAAACATTTCAAGTTTACAATTTCCAAAAGTACAACCCAAACCAGGGCCTAGTCAAAATATATAACAGGAGTCTTAACAAAATTACAACGGATGGTTTCTCCATATTTCTCCAAGAGTCGGTCCTGTTAAGGAAAACAAAACTATAGGGTGAGCTAAACGCTCGTGAGGCCAAGAACACACATGCAATCACTTAGTCAAATAACAATCCCAATTTAATAAATAAAACCATGTCTTTTCAATAATCAATTATTCAAACAGGAAAAGTAATCAGAAACAATTCAAGGATATAGTAGCTCTCAGGAGCTAAATTCCACTCGATCTGTCGATGTCATTCGTATACTTTCCCGCATTGACCCTCCTGTCAACCGGGTCGGTATTTCCATTTCCGTAGATCACCACTTTCTTCCCTCCGTCCACCGTACACCCCAAGGGCCCACAATGACCATAATTGGGCGATACTCAACGAGTATGCCAAGCAAGACCTCTTATTAGGTCGAGCTTATGTGTATCTCATGGCTCGTCCAAATCCCCGACCAAGCCCATTGCTGGCTCGAGTCTAAGGACGGCCTATGAGTTTGGGCGTCCCCCATTCATTTGGTAGTCGAGGAGATTCACTCCAACGACACAAGCATTCATGACATGACATTGCATTTCATTCATTCATTCAATACATTTCATTCATTCATTCATTCATTCATTTGAAATTAGAACGAGTGCGATAAAGTACGCACCCGCCCTTATTTTTAAAACTCCCAACAAGTATCAC
Source organism: Coffea arabica (assembly GCF_036785885.1). Lineage (NCBI taxonomy): Eukaryota > Viridiplantae > Streptophyta > Magnoliopsida > Gentianales > Rubiaceae > Coffea > Coffea arabica. The sequence goes on along the minus strand of NC_092311.1, from coordinate 20,796,244 downwards.
AATAAGCAAGTATCAAATTCATACACTTGACACTCACCGAGCAATTCAATAAGAATTATTTTCTGGGAGTTCAAGTGTCCGCGGTGAGATCCTCTTGAAGGTCTCCTTGCGCGCCTGGCAATTTAATAGTGGATAATCACACAATTAACCCACTTATCAAGAAAGATTGTACACTAGTACAATCTAAGAATTATTTCGAAAAAGGGAACCTCAATTACACGTAAATCGAGGTTCAACTTGCCTTTTATCATGTACAATATTATTTGAGTTTTTATCATGAAAATCGTAAACAAAACGTTTAAGAACATCAAAAGAATAAAGAGTTTTTGAAAAACTCTATTTCTTTGAAATTGGAAAATTTTCCACTTTTACGATAATCTTTGAAAAATCATAACTCGCTCGGTATAAGTCGAGAATTGGAAAACTTTATACCGTTGGAAACCTCTTAGAGAGTACTATAAGTTCCTAGAAGACACTTTTCCATGAATCGAAGTGGAAAGTGGTCAAAAATGGGCTTGAAGACGCAGCTTCAGTTTACAAGGCAGAATGAAGTTGGTTTTTGGCCAACTTTGAAAATTCGGCACGATTCGCACGTTGCAAACCGGCCTCTGAAATTTTCAGCTCAATTAGTGTTGCAAGTGAAGTGTATGACAAAACAAGCGGATCAAGAATCGGAGTTTCGAGTACCGAGATACGGTAGCCCGAAGTTGGGGAAATTCAAGACTGGATGAGAATTTTCCAGATTTGAACCTCTAACTTTAGTAATTCAATTGGGTATCGAAACGAACTTGAATCGGCACCAAAATTGGCAGTATTTCAATACTATATGGAAAATATCTCTCTATCGAATTTCGGGGAAAAATACCTTCGGCAAGGTAGTTAATGAGCCAACCGCAGTTCAAGAAAATTCCTAAGGCATTCTGCCTTTGACTTTCATTTCCCAAATTTCCAATCGTTCAACCAAGAAGGTTATCCAACCATGGTTCATTTGTAAAAATAAGGGTCTGAGATACACCCATAATATCTTTGGTAGTGTTTAATATCAAAAACATCAACTAACAAGTTCACTACAAGATTTGGTTCCAAACCAGTCCAAACATTAGGGTTTTCCAAAACAGAGCAGTCCACTTGCTTCAGTCACAAATCAGTCAATATAGCTCGAAATCGAGCATGGCTTATGCCGTTGGAAAATACATTCATAGGACTAAAATATCACAGAAGAAATCATTTCCAAATTCGGCACCCATCTGGTTCAAATTCGGGCATCAAGTTGCTGCCTGAACACTTCATTCCAGATGAACAGAGTGGCAGGACAGCGAACTTAAAACATTTGGTTCGACTTGGTCACAAAGAATCAGAACGTGAATTTTATACCAAATTAAAGCTAGGAATGTCTAGTTTCAAACGCCACCAACGGCACATGATTTCGACATCCGAGGACAGAGTTATAGCCAAAATACTACTGCTGGTCAGAGACATACGCGAATCAGTTTCCAGATTTGCTGGTTTCGAAAAAAAATTCATTTGCTCCATCAACCCTCAATATTTTCCAATGAAATTTTTCACACATCTAATACATCCTATAAACATCCAATTCAAGCCATTAAACCATTAAAATTTGGCCTGGAAATGGCCGAACATAGCAGGGGCAAAATCGGAAGTTTTAGCCTCTTACACCCAATGAGGTTTCCACTAATTACCCATCACTAATGCATCATTATAATCACTAAACCAACAATATAATCACCATTAATCATCACATCAGCAACAACAACCCAAGTGTGGGAATTCCAAGAGCCCACAATCACATTTTTACACCATAAACAAGTAACTAAGTGCATGTATGAGCTTAATCTTGTCATATAATCTCCAAAAGATAAGAATCCAAGAGTTGATCATTACCTACTCCTTTGGTTTGCAAGGTCAGAATTTTCGGCCCTCTTGAAGCTCCAAGAAACCGTGAGAGTTCCCTTCCTCCTTAGCTAGATGTAGTCTCCAAGTGGTTTGCTAAGAGATCTCCAAGTTTGGTGTGATTTGGGTGGATTTTAGTGCATGGATTGAAGATGAAAAATGAAGACAATGGAGAGCTCTTCTCCTTCTTGTTGTTCGGCCAAGTGAGGTGAAGAGAGAGAGAGTGCTGATGCAATTGGCTTCCAAAGGAAGATTCTTTGTGTGGTGCAAAATGCACCTCAAAGTCAACTGGAAATAGTGCAATTTAGGGTGCGTTTGGACTCGATTTTTCTCGCGCGTTTGGTTCACTAGTGCACTAAACCTCCAAGGCATATATATTCTTGTAAATATTATTCACTCTTAATTGTCCCGGAATAAGGGTCTAAAGTCCCTCAAATGAAGTCGCGCGTGTGAAAACGCGTACCGTCAATTTTACCGCTATAACGCGAAACTTTCGAAAAATTCTTATAACGATTGCACCACTAACTATCACTTGAATATTTATACTTAAGATTACCTATTTTAGTACCATAGTACAAGTCTCTAATATTCCAAACTTATCGGGCTACTACGCGGATAAAATCTCCAAGTACTATTCACTATTTTTACTAAACGCGCTCTAGGAAATTAATTTTCGAAACGAATCATTTTAAAAATATAACGAGGTTATATTATCATGCGTTTAGGTCTCATAAGACTAGAAAATATTCCTTGGAAATAAAATCCAATTAAATAATTTATTAAGCCATAAATTAGGCATAAAATAATAGTTTTTGCGAGTCCTCACACATTAGAGGTTTAGTGCACTAGCGAAACAAACCTGAGAGGAATCGGGCACGAAACGCGCACTATTGAAAGGTTGACTTTTGGAACATTTTTTGCCACACACTTAAACTTCCTCAAGAAGCTTTCTCATCAGCAAAGACTCTCCTTTCTCTCTCTCTAACAGCCGACCAGCAAGAGGAAGAAGACAACCCAAAATCTCCATCAATTCTTGCTTCATTTCTTCATCAAATCATCTCAAAATTCACACACAACTTGCAAATCACTTGGTGATGAAGCTAAGCGAGGAAAGAGCTTTATCTCATGGTTTTTATTGAGTTTAAAGTGACCAAAATTTTCTTCCTTAATCATCTAAAAAGGTAATCAACGACCAACCTCTTGAATCTTAGTTTATATAAGTTATATTGCACTTATGAGCTCATAGATTCACATGGGTAGCTTTATATTGTTGGAAATCTTGTGAGTGGGCTCTATGAAATCCCACAATGGCTTGATGAACTGATTAAATGAGATTTGATGTTATTTATGTTGGATTAGTGCTTAATCTAGTGAAAATAAGTGGTGTTGTGAAAGATAGCTCAAAGGAAGTGAAAAGAAAATTTTTACCGTTTCTGCCCCTGTCATTGCCGTGCACTTTGGTGCACCTTTTTGTGGTCTAATTGACTTTTTTGATGTAAATGTATAATATAGGTTGTGTATAAAGTTTCCTCAAAAATTTACGTGATTTGGATCAGTGAATGTTGAGATTTCAAAAATTTGCCAAAGCTGGAAACGGGTGTCTAGAGTGCTCTGGCAGTGTTTTTGTTTCGGCCATAACTTTTTGCTCCGATGTCAAAATTGAGTGAAGTTTGTGGCATGAGAAACTATACACTTCTAGTTTTCCAACGGTATAAAATTCATGCCTTGATTCCACCTGAGTGAGCTGTACCAACCTTGTAAATTTGTCTATTCTGTTTCTCATCTGTACTGGAAGCCCTGTTTTGAGCTGTGACTTGATGCTCAATTATGAGCTAGTTGTGGACAGAATTTTAAAACAATTCCTTCTGAGAAATTGTAACCTCATGAATGTAGTTTTCAACGCCACCAACCACGCTCAATTCCAAGTTGAATGGAGTGTGTTGTGGCTGAATTTCAAAACCGACTCAGTGATGAAAAACCCTCTTTTTGGCTAGTTGAATGACTCTTTTTGAATTGGGACTTGTGATCTTGAAATTATTGGTGTTAATCACCTACCAAATGTATCTTAGATATTTCTTAGACATTTGTATTCATAAATGGACCATGTTTGAAAAGATTCGTTGGCCAAATGTTTTTAAAAAAGGGAAATAGAAGTACAAGGCAGCTTTGCCTTGGAAAATTGGAACTTTAGTGACTTTGTGAACCCACTTCCCGAACTGATTTTTCTATGAAAATTGACAGAGGAATATCCCTTATATGTTAGTGTAATACTACCAAATTTGGTGCCATTTTGAGTCCATTTCGATGCCCAACCAAAGTCCCAAAGTTCATGATTTAAACCTGGAAATTAGCCTAACAGTCTCACTTTTTCAGCAACTTTGAGCCGCTATATCTGGGTGCTCAAAACTCTGAATCTTGTTTCGCTTGTTGTGTTTTAAACTTTGATTGTAATCGAGTTCGAAATTTCAGAGGCTAGTTCACATTGTGTGAATTTTGCCGAATTTCCGAACTTTACCAAAAATCAACCCAAATCCATCTTGGTATTCCATGACAACATCTTGGACCCAAAATTTCAATGTCTTCCAATTGGAATCATGGAAAAGTGTTTTCTTGTAACTTTTAGTACTTTGGAAGTAGTTTCCAACGGTACCAAATTTTTCAATTTTGGACTTTCAGAGAGTGAGTTATGATTTTCCAAAGAATACCCTAAACTTGATAAATTTTGACCATTTTGAAAAGAATCCGCGGGGGAATAATTTTATAGAATCCGGCTGTATATCCGGCCAGTTCTTGGAAGGATAGTTGGCCGAATTGATGGTGAGATTTGAAAAAAAAATTGGGTTTCTTCACTGCCTCGAATCCGGCCGGATTGTGACGTGGCATCTTCACGTCCGATTTCGATCGTTCGTCTAGAAATTTATTTACATGGTTTCATACCTACTTGTTTCCATCCAATGGTTTTAAGGATAAAAATCAGATTTTTTTACTTGAGTTTTAAAACCCCACTTCGAGCCTCGATTTGCGAGAAATTAAGGCTCATTCTAGGATATCTTCTTAGATTGTATATGAGTGCAATCTTCCTTGGTAATTAGGGGTTTTAAGCGATAATGTGTAATAGTTCGTTATTATTTGCTTAGGCGCTCAAGGGGACCTTCAAGAGGAACTCGAAGCCGACGCCTAACACTTGTTTGAGCACTTACTCACTTGTTTTGAATAGGTGAGTGTTCCATATAGGAGTACGTTACTTGAATAGTTTTACGACACGTTTACTCCATGGTCATTATGTGTTTAACTGTTAAGTGTTACCGATAGTTGCTCCTATGAACTTTTCCACTGTTTTAAGGCGAGTGTGTACTTTATCTCATTCGACCTACTAAAATGATAAATCTTACCGTTAACCGAGATTATTTAGCGTCTACTGTTTACCGTTTACCGCTCACTGTTTACCAATTTACTTGATTACCTGCTTACTTGATTACTTGACTACTTGATTATGTGATTACCGTAAATTACGTGTTCACATGAACTTTTCCACAGTTTTACGGTGAGTGTGTACCACATCTCACTCGACCTACAAAATTGATAAATTTTTACCGTTTACCGATTTACTTGATTACTTGTGCATGTTGTAAGCTCTAAGCTGAACTGGGTCCTGCCCTTGGTTACTGACCTACTCGAGCCAGGACTGGGTTCGGTGGGGTAAGTTGGAACCTTGGGACACTGTTTTGGTATACTCGAGTACTACCACTGGAGGGATAAGGTGATGGTTAGACAAACCGAAGGGATTCTGAAGTTATAAGGTGCAGTTGACCGAAATGGTTCTACTGGAACACCGTATCCTTCAATGTGTGTTTATTTTACATAATGATAACTGTTTCATGCTAATGTGCCAACGTGCGACCCTGAGCCATACCTGTGATATGCTCAAATTACTCGTACAATAATAACTGTCTCATGTTAATGTGCCAATGTGCAACCTTAAATCATACATTGGGTATGCTCAAATTACTTGATTTATTAGAACTGCTAGAGTGTCTTGGAACCTCACTGGGCTGTATAGCTCATTCCACATTTTTGTTTTCATTAACAGGGTTCGAGACCAAGTGCTCGTGAATAGTGCTAGATTGTTTTCTTTTGGGGAAAACTTTAAGTTGTATTACAACAGATGGCTGTAGTAAATATTCTTTTGGGTTGTATTAAGCTTGAGAGCTGACTAATTGTAAGTATGAAGTGTTTTGGAGTACTTTAAATATATATATTGAAGTTATTTGAAGTATTCCTAGTTTTGAATTATGGATTGTACCGAGTCCTGGCGAGAGTTGGGCAGGCGTCCCGCCGATACCCTTGGGTTCGCCCTTGGGAGAAGTGGGGGCGTCACAGTTGGTATCAGAGCTTAGGCTTCAGATCTTTGTAGTGTATCCTAGGCTTGAAAGTTTAGGATGCCGGACTGTGGGATTGGTTTGAAAGTTTAGTGACCGCTTGTAGGGATGAAAATCAGAACCGCTTCGCGTGGTATCTGCGCGGGGTGAGCTTGGACCAAGTGTTGTTATGGTCCCTATGATGTGAATGAGAAAAGGGTTAAGTGCTCTTCTAGAGTGAAGCTATGGATCATGGATGTGATAGGTATAAAACCTTTATCTTGATACTTGGAGAAAATTAGATATGTATGTTGAGTAGGAATCTCGAATGTGGTGATGTACTCTTAGGACCGGCCGGCTCGAGTTGTGAATTACCTTGTTTTGGATTCTTGTATCCGAGTATCTAAGAGTTGAGGGCAATCCTAAGGATTTGAGATCTCCATTTGCGGGGGAATACGAATGAACCGATAGTTCACGTGAATAGTTACAGGAAACCAATAATCGTTCGGCTAAGATGGCACAATAATTAAGAGCGGTAGGTGGAGAAGATCATAGCCCAGAAGATCCTGGTGTTGGGATTGAAGTTGAACGTGTTAGGGAACGGAAATTATCTAGTTCCAATTAATCTAGTGAAGCACTACTTGTGACCTTTTGCAGTGGGACGATGGGAGTAGAACTTAAGAGTTTGTGCCTTGGGGATGAATGTACTTTTGATAACCACTTGTTTATTTTTGTTTACTGACTTTGACTTGGTATGAACTTTATTTGACTGTAACTTGTGTTATGATTTAATGAGCTCGAGTTTATGTTTGATTGGTATGGTAATAATGTTAACTTGTGTTTTCTTTAAAGTTGTTACTGGTATGTGTGGAGTTCAATGATGGCTTAGTGTGAGGTTTATGCATATGCATATAGATTAGCTGTGAACATGAAAACTAGAGGACAACGGAAGGGACGTCAACCTAGACAATCCCGAAATCAAAGAGTAGATAATGGGTCTGATATTAATCAAAATGCCGAGCCAAGGGCTGGGAGAGGAGATGACCAAATGGGATTAGTTTTAACTCGCATGATGGATGTACTAGAGCTCTTAGTAGTTCAACAGGGCCAAGGGGTTGGACAAGGAAACCAACGTGAAAATCAAGAGATAGGGGAGGATCGAACTTTGGAGCGGTTTCAGAAATTCTTCCCGCCCAAATTTTCTGGAGGGCCTGACCCAGAAGTGGCTGAGGATTGGTTAGAGAATATAAGGAATATATTCGATGTCTTGGATTACACGGGGGAAAGACAAGTCACCTTTGCTGTATTTCAACTTGAAGGAGCGGCCCGAGCCTGGTGGAATGTTATAAGAAAAGAGAGAAGACGATTTTATAAATCTTCGACAATGAACTTTGAGTGTGGCTAAGTACGAAACACGATTCACGAAATTATCTACATATGCTCCAGAATTGGTGGCTACGGAACGGAAGAGAATAAGACGGTTTATCCAAGGATTAAATTTAAAAATCCAAGATGCCCTTGCCGCAGCACGGATTGAAACATTTAGTGATGCTCTCGAGAAAGCGCAAAGGGTAGAGAGCACAAAATCCCAACTGAGAGCCTTTTAAGCGAAGAAAAGTGATGTATCTAATGGTACACTAAGAGAAATTGGACCACCACCCAAAGTTAGAAAAGAAGTGGATGGAGTGAAACTATCACTTCCTTCACCACTCATGATAAAGGAACCAAAAGGAACTAATTACGAGGAGCTCCAGTAGGACAGATACGATCAAAGGAAACCTCGCAAGCAAGTCAAGTCACAACGCCTCGTCCGACCTGTGGATATTGTGGAAGGACAAATCATACCGAAGAAAACTGCTAGCTAAAGGGGCGAAAGTGTAGGGGATGTGGGAGCACCAACCATAAAGTTCACGACTGTCCAAACAGGTATCCACGAGAAACTACTACTCAACAAGGAAATGGAACTATTCCTCGACAAGTCAGTGGAAGAAGAAACCGACTAGTGGCATCTGCAAGAACATATGAAATGATCACACAACAAGGTTCAGGGTTATCTGAGATTACAGAAGGTATGAATTTTGAGGACGAGATTCTTTTTAAGGAGGGAAGGTTGTGAGGACCCGAATTTTTCTTATTTTATTTTATTTTACTGGCTTAATTAATTATTTACTCACCCATTTTCTCTGAATATTTTATTCCAACCTCTTTATACTCAATTACATGGAACTATGACCTACAAGTATTTTAAAAGTGCCTTGATTCGAAAATTTATTTCTGAAAGCTCGTTTAGAGTGAATAGTGGATGCGCGTTTGGAGACAATAATCGATTCGAGAATACAATAAACTTGAAAAATTGGAGACTTGTACATTAGTCTTGAAACAGGTATTTTTATGTTTAACTGTTCAATTATTAGTTAGTGAAACTATCGTTATAAATTTTTCTTGGAAATTTCAGTCTATCGCGCATAAAACGGAAGTACACGATTAATTAAGGGACTTTGGAGGTTTGTTTTTAGATTATTAAGAGTGAATAATAATAGTATGAATGGAAGTGCATTAGAGGTTTAGTGCACTAGTGAAACAAACCCGAGAGGAATCGGGCACGAAATGCGCGCGAACGCGCACTATTGAAGGGTTGACTTTTGGAACATTTTTGGCCACACACTTAAGCTTCCTCAAGAAGCTTTCTCATCAGCAAACACTCTCCTTTCTCTCTCTCTAACAGCCGACCAGCAAGAGGAAGAAGACAACCCGAAATCTCCTTCAATTCTTGCTTCATTTCTTCATCAAATCATCTCAAAATTCACACACAACTTGCAAATCACTTGGTGATGAAGCTAAGCTAGGAAAGGAGCTTCATCTCACGGTTTTTCTTGAGCTTAAAGTGACCAAAATTATCTTCCTTAATCATCTAAGAAGGTAATCAACGGTCAACCTCTTGAATCTTAGTTTATATAAGTTATATTGCACTAATGAGCTCATAGATTCACATGGGTAACTTTATATTGTTGGAAATCTTGTGAGTGGGCTCTATGAAATCCCACAATGGCTTGATGAACTGATTAAATGAGATTTTATGTTATTTATGTTGGATTAGTGCTTAATCTAGTGAAAATAAGTGGTGTTGTGAAAGATAGCTCAAAGGAAGTGAAAAGGAAATTTTTACCATTTCTGCCCCTGCCATTGTCGTGCACTTTGGTACAATTTTTTGTGGTCTAATTGATTCTTTTTTGATGTAAATGTGTAATATAGGTTGTGTATAAAGTTTCCTAAAAAATTTACGTGATTTGGATTAGTGAATGTTGAGATTTCGAAAATTTGCCAAAGCTAGAAATGGGTTTCCAGAGTGCTCTGGCAGTGTTTTTGTTTTGGCCATAACTTTTTGTTCCGATGTCGAATTCAAGTGCCATTTGTGGTATTAGAAACTAGACACTTCCAGTTTTCTAACGGTATAAAATTCATGCCTTGATTCCACCTGAGTGAGCTGTATCAACCTTGTAAAGTTGCCTGTTCTGTTTCTCGTCTGTACTGGAAGCCCTGTTTTGAGCTGCGACTTGATGCTCAATTATGAGCTAGTTGTGGACAGAATTTTGAAACAATTCCTTCTGAGAAATTGTAGCCTTATGAATTTAATTTTCAACTCCACAAACCACGCTCAATTCCAAGTTGAATTGAGTGATTTGTGGCTGAATTTCAAAACTGACTCAGTGATGAAAAACCCTCTTTTTGGCTAGTTGAATGACTCTTTTTGAATTGGGACTTGTGATCTTGAAATTCTTGATGTTAATCACCTACCAAATGTATCTTGGATATTTCTTAGACATTTGTCTTCATAAATGGACCATGTTTGAAAAGATTCGTTGGCCAAATGTTTTAAAAAAAGGGAAATGGAAGTACAAGGCAGCTTTGCCTTGGAAAATTGGAACTTTAGTGACTTTGTTAACCCACTTCCCGAATGGATTTTTCTATGAAAATTGACAGAGGAATATCCCTTATATGGTAGTGTAATACTACCAAATTTGGTGCCATTCCGAGTCCATTTCGATGACCAACCAAAGTCCCAAAGTTCGTGATTTAAACCTGGAGCCTAACAGTCTCACTTTTTCAGCAACTTTGAGCCGCTATATCTTGGTGCTCAAAACTCCGAATCTTGTTCTGCTTGTTGTGTTTTAAAATTTGATTGTAACTCTAATTGAGTTCCAACTTTTAGAGGCTAGTTCACATTGTGTGAATTTTTCCGTATTTCCAAACTTTGCCGAAAATCAACCCAAATCTGTATTGGTATTCCAAGACAACATCTTGGACCCAAAATTTGAATATCTTTCAATTGGAATCATGGAAAAGTGTTTTCTTGGAACTTTTAGTAATTTGGAAGTAGTTTCCAACGGTACCAAATTTTCCAATTTTGGACTTTCAGAGAGTGAGTTATGATTTTCCAAAGAATACCCTAAACTTGATAAATTTTGGCCATTTTGAAAAGAATCCGCGCGGGAATAATTTCATAGAATCCAGCCGGATGGTTGGCCGGATTGATGGTGAGATTTGAAACAAAATTGGGTTTCTTCACCGCCTCGAATCCGGCCAGTTCTTGGCCGAATTGTGACGTGGCATCTTCACGTCCGACTTCGATCGTTCGTCTGGAAATTTATTTACATGGTTTCATACCTACTTGTTTCCATCCAATGATTTTAAAGATAAAAATCAGATTTTTTTACTTGAGTTTTAAAACCCCACTTTGAGTCTCGATTTGCGAGAAATTAAGTCTCATTCTAGGATATCTTCTTAGATTGTACATGAGTGCAATCTTCCTTGGTAATTAGGGGTTTTAAGCGATAATGTGTAATAATTCGTTATTATTTGCTCAGGCGCTCAAGGGGACCTTCAAGAGGAACTCGAAGCCGACGCCTAAGCACTTATTTGAGCACTTACTCACTTGTTTTGAATAGGTGAGTGTTCCATATAGGAGTACGTTACTTGAATAGTTTTACGACATGTTTACTCCATGGTCATTATGTGTTTAACTGTTAAGTGTTATGTGACAGCCCCACCTTACCCTAAGGCGAACCGAAGGGTTTGGCGGACCGCCTGCCCAACTCTCGCCGGGACTCAGTCATTCACCTCAAGGAATTGAAGATAAAATCTATAAAACAAGCGAATACCGATCCCAAACTGAAAACATAAACTTATATACAATCCTATCTCCAAAGGAATTACAAAAATTCAAATATACAAAGGTTCCCAATTTCTCATACATCCAACCCTTGCCACGTGCTAGGGCGAGGACCCTAACAAAAGAATCAAAAGAACTAGACTAAGTGTGAGAGCCCGCAATTTTCCATTTTAGGGTTTCATTATATTCAATGGCTTGTTTTCTGCATTTTCTGTATCCGAAAAATTTTCTAGATAATTTTTATGAGTAACTAGAGTTTTTAGATGATTTTTCTAGTATCGAATAGGTTTTGAGAAATTAAGAACGTATACCGGATGTGGGACCCACTAGTGCGAAAAGTTCGAAAAAATTCGGCCAACTAGATTAAGTTTTGGATACTGGAATTAATTTACCGGGTGTTAAGAGATAAGTATAGGATGCTAAGTGGATTGGTATGAGAGAGACAAAAGTTAGGCAAGCATTAATGAAGGTGACAAGTGTCACCATGGGATTTGTCCTTAAGTAAGACTACTATTCCTTTTCTTACCATTGACTAAATAAATCAAAAAAATAACCAAAAAATTCATCATTTTCTCTTCATCTTGGCCGAGCTCCTTGAGCAACAAAAGAAAGAAAACTCTTCAAGTTTTTGGCTTCAATCTTGCTTCAATCAACTCACTCAACCATCCAATCTTGGTTTTGCTCCATAAAAACACTTAAGGAAGTGATAGTGAGGTGTTGTGTGGAGTTATTTGGAAAGCTAAGAGGACTTGTTGCACTCTCTCTCTTGTTTCTAAGGTGAGTCATGAAGAACCACTCTCCTCCCTCTAATGATGCTTAATTTATGCTTAGTGGTGGAATAAGATGCAACTTTATGGATTATTTCTTGATTTTTGGTTGAATTGGTGAACTTTTATAATTATTGGGGATTTTTCTGTTTTAATATGAATATGATTGTGTGGCTATGTATGATGATTGGAAATGGTATGTAAGGGATATAGGAGGTGGAAAAAGTGGATAATTGCAAGCAATTTTTGTTTAGGAAGAAAATTGAAAAAATTAGGGTTTGATGTTCTTCATTCTGCCTGGTACTGTATCTCATATCTAGGGGCCGAATTAGCCTTGGGTTAAAACATGAAAGTTGTAGGAAATGATAGTTTAGAGATTCCAACAAAATTTCAGGTCAATCAGAGTAGCGTAGCTTGAGAAAAGTCGAAATTACCCTTGCTGTCCTGGTTTTACCCGAATTTGGGAATTGCTTATGTAATTGGTTATTTTGGTTAGGAATGCTTCCGAATTGGTTGTTGAGGTCTTCTGATGAAATGTATCCCTGTTTCTTAGATTTCAGCTGGTTTTTGAATTTCTGGATTTGGACTTATGTAGGCTGTTTTATGATGTTTGCACTAGAATGCGTTCTGTGAATCTGTTTTTGCGGTTCTGGTGTAGTATCTTGCATTTTTGACCTGGTTACACTCGAAACTGGGTTGAGTGACCTTCTGAAATATTGTATCCCTATCTCTTAGCTTCGAAACAGTGGATCTTTTACCTTCATCCGATAATCGTAGTGCCATTGGTACCAAAACCACAAAATGAAGTCAAAAACTGTTTTTTTCGGGTTAACGCTTAACTCTAATTCCGGATTCTTCTGGTTTCCTCTAATGCCTATGTATGCTTATGGAACCCTATTTGGTAGTATTTGGCATTGGTTTATGACTTGTAATCGAGTCTTCTTGTGTTTATTTGAATAGTTTAGGGCTTGACTTTCATATCCGGTCATTTCCTAGCTAAATTTTGTACTTGAATGCCATTAAGCCTAGTGAACGGCTTTTGGGAATGAGATTATTTTTGTACGAGATGTTGGGACTGATTTGAGGAAATAATGAAGCCATGATGGCTGGAAAATAGGTAAACACAAGGGATATGCTGCCGAAATTTTACTTGAAGGCTAGTTGGATTTACTTGTGATTTGAGCGAAGGGCTTTTGGGTTGTTTGAGCCTAGGTCTTCATGTTACCTTTTCGTTTCCAAAAATCATGTTTTGCACCCTTGCATTAGTAATTATTTGGCGAGGCATACGACTGGTAGTCGAGCCTCACATGTGCATTCTGTATACTCGATTTTTGAACGTGGAACCTTTAATTGTTTTCCTTGGATTATTTTAGGGTTTCTTGGTGATTAAAGCTCTCTTTTGGGAGGTATCTGTACTGACCCCGGTGAGTGTTCCACTATCTGCTACCCGTTATGTGAAATATCTGAATATCTGAAATACTTGATTTATGACTGTTGGAGCCAAATACTGTTTTGATAAAAGGGAGGCGAGGGTGTACTTTATCACACTCGTTCTCTTGTCTGTTCATATGCCAATTTTGAACGCGTATCTGAATCTGCTATCTGTATCTGTATCCGTTATCTGTATCTGGATCTGTATCTGTTCTGACGTCGTTTGGAAGCTTGTATCCAACGACCTTTCTGGGACCTCTGAGCTCAACACCTGTGGCCAGTTACTTGAGTCGGGCCGGCAAGGGCCTGGTCGATTAGATAACGAACCACGGTAGTCTGTTTTGGGATCTTTGGGTATTGAGACACTTGATTCCGGTATACTCGAGTATTACCATTTCCGATCTGATTGGATTTCGGGCCCGGTAGGGGTATGTGAGGTGGAAGGAATCGAAGAAAGTGGAGTCTACGGTATTGGTTACTCCTTTAGCGTTGACGGAGTGTCAACTATTATTTTGATCAAGCTTCGGTGACGCAAATGGGAATTTGGCTCCTGAGAGCCACCTGTATCCTTCCGATTTGAATAATTGGTTCCTTTACTTTACATCTGGCATGTGTACCTGATTTGTTAAATGTGAAATGCCCTGATTTTATTGCTATATGTCTGGTACCTCATTGAGCGCAAGCTCACCCCTTTCTGTTCCTTTTTGTTTTCCTTACAAGAAAATAAATACTTTTGGACTGGATTTAACAATTGGTTGCCGAATTGAGCTAGTTGGACATCTCTTTTGTATAGCTCATTGATTGAAACCCTAAATGTACTTTTAGGGTCCATTTCCCTTTTGATTTGGCAAACCATACTTGTATCCACTTTTGAATCACTTTGGTATGCAACTTTGGATTGTATCTGCTAAATTTCAACATGTAAATATTTGCTTGATGTTTGGTTGGGTTTTGACGTGTCGGTTACTATTCATGACCGACTCCGGTTTTGTTTTTTTTTTATTTTTTTATTTTGACTTGGTTACGCGCGTTTGTATGTTCCGGAACGTATTAGATCGCTCTAAACTGAACGACTGAGTCCCGGCGAGAGCTGGGCAGGCGGTCCGTCGAACCCTTTGGTTCGCCTTAGGGTGAGGTGGGGCTGTCACACTAAGCTAGTCTATGCCGAGAGCTCGTCTTTGCTCGCATCCCCTGTTAAGGAAAACAAAACTAACGGAATGAGCTAAAAGTTCAGTGAGGTTCCAAACACATAAAAAAACAATAAGTTCAATACATAACCATAGATAGCAAGTAATTTAAGAAACATGACAGTATAAAACAATAATAACATTCATTAAAAGGATACGTGCTCACATGGAGCCATTCGTTCAT
Organism: Coffea arabica; assembly: GCF_036785885.1. Classification (NCBI taxonomy): domain Eukaryota; kingdom Viridiplantae; phylum Streptophyta; class Magnoliopsida; order Gentianales; family Rubiaceae; genus Coffea; species Coffea arabica. The sequence continues at coordinate 20,781,236 of NC_092311.1, read as the reverse complement.
TCATTCATTCTCCTTTCATTTCCTTATTCCTCCAATCATTTGAAAATGCATTTTGATAAGTAAAACCCTTCGTTTACATTGCCATTCGTTCATTCATTTCATTTCACCCCCTCCTAGACGTTGGCCAGGCTCCACCAGACTACAAGGTAATACTCGAGTATACCAATCATTCATTCACCCAGGGTTACCAAATCGCCTGATCGAGTCCGCTTCTGGCTCGAGTCGATCGGTGACGAAGGGTAGGGCCCAGTTCAACCATCAGGCTTACATTCATGCACACATAATCATTCAATCATTGTAAATTTCACATTCATTTAGGTCGAGTGCGATAAAGTACACACTCGCCTAGAAAACTCGTTTTAGCAATCATAGAACGCATTTAACATGTCATCAATCATTCATAACAAGCCATATAATCAAGAACATAACAAACAAGAAACACTCACCTATTTACAGATAACACCCTCAATCACAAAGGAACCCTAATATAATCAAAAGAACACATTATGTTTCAACCATCAAAGATGTAAGTGATTCAAAGAAAATTCGAATACGTACTAGTACAAAGTATAAATATGGTTTTGGTAGTGAAAAGAGTACATTTAAACCAAAGGACATAAGTAAAATATTTGTAAAACTTATGCTCACTCGTAAAACTTTAAAATCTCCATTTGAGTCGAAATGACAAAGAAAATGTATTTCTATTAGTCGAAAATTTCATTTTTTCCAAGGGTACAAGTTTCAGCCGAATTCTAACTTATATACCTCGATAAAAGAAGACGTAAATACCCTAGATGGTTCACGTGGTATTCGCTCTCAAGCCTTACTCAAATCGCAAGTATATCGACCTAGTTCTCGAGCGTAAATTTGGGCAGCACGCCCTTTGTATTTACCTATTTTTCAGCCATTTATGGCTTCATTCTTTTCCTTAATCAATCCCAAAGTCACACACAAAATCATCTCATTTCAATAGCCATTCCATAGGCTCCAAGTCATACAAGTACAAAATCAAGCTAGAAACATGTGCGGAAATGAAAGTTGAGTCAAGACAGATTTGATGTTGTTTTACGTAATGGACACAACCGAGGCTACGCTTATCGGATTGAGGTGAAATTTATACCGTTTTGAAGCTAAGACAGAGGGATACAATTTTTATGAAGACCACTTAATCCAGTTTCTAGTGTATCTAAGTCATATTCCCAAATTACAGAACCGGATTCCTACCAACAGGCTAGTTAACTGTACTACATTCAAATGGCCATAACTCAAGCTACCGAAGTCCGATTAAGGCGTTCTTAGGGGCGTTGGAAAGATAAGACATAGTAATACAACTTTTATGTTTTGGCTAAATACTAGTTCGGTACATATCATGGTGAAAAGACACGACAAGATTGGTGAAATATTCAAAACTGATCACTGGAGTCACCTAGGGCAGTCAGGGTATTTCGGTCTTTTCATAGGCTACATTGCTCCGATTGAGCTTAAATTTTGTAGGAAACTATAAAACATCATTCTATACAACTTTTATGTTTTAGGCTAAGCCTAATTCGGCCTCTAACATGGTGAACTAGAACCGGGCAGAACAGGGTACTCAAGGAGTTCAATTCTGGAAATTGAAGGATTCAAGGTATATTTCACATTTCTAGCTTACAACCACTACCAAAACTACAACTTTAAACCACTAATTAGCAATTAATTGAAGTAAAGAGAAGGTTCTTGGCAAAATACCTTGGAAACTCAAAAAAAATGGTAGCTTAGTATCTTTCCTCCCACAATCACTCCACCAACTCCTTCAACCTTCCTTAATAAGCACTTGTATGGTGTAGTTTCAATTTTGGTTGGCTACAACTCAAGATTTGAGCAAGTTTGGAAGCAAGAAATTGAAGAGCTCTCTCTTGTTTCTCCCCTCAAGAAAGTTGGCCAAGAAGCAAGAAAAATGAAGATATTTTGGGTGAAAATTTGGTTTTTAGTAAAGGTAAAAATTAGGTCAAAATCCAACCTCCAATGGGTTTGCAACACTTGGCCCTTCTAGTGTTTTCTCTAATCCTTTGGCTTCCAATGGTTACATCATATAACAAACCTTTAATTATCCTCTAGCACCTTGTAAAATAATAACACTTAGCACAGAAATCACTGAGTCACCAAACTTATATCGCACTAGCGGGTCCCACATCTATCACGCACTTCCAATTAACGTACACTAACTCATACTAGAAAAATGAATTTAAAACTGTACTTGTAAAAATGCATAGAAATTTCAATATTTCCAAGGAAAGTATAAAATGCAGGCAAAGAAATAAAATAATGCTGAGGAAATGTGAAAATTTTTGGGTTCTCACATGTTACCGATAATTGCTCCTATGAATTTTTCCACTGTTTTAAGGCGAGTGTGTACTTTATCTCACTCGACCAACTAAAATGATAAATCTTACCGTTAACCGAGATTATTTACCGTCTACCGTTTACCGTTTACCGTTCACTGCTTACCAATTTACTTGATTACCTGCTTACTTGACTACTTGACTACTTGATTATGTGATTACCGTAAATTACGTGTTCACATGAACTTTTCCACAGTTTTACGGCGAGTGTGTACTTCATCTCACTCGACCTACAAATTGATAAATTTTTACCGTTTACCGATTTACTTCATTACTTGTGCATGTTGTAAGCTCTAAGCTGAACTAGGCCCTGCTCTTGGTTACTGACCTACTCGAGTTAGGACTGGTTTCGGTCGGGTAGGTTGGAACCTTGGGACACCGTTTCGGTATACTCGAGTACTACCACTGGAGGGATAAGGCGATGGCTAGACAAACCGAGGGGATTCTGAAGTTATAAGGTGCAGTTGACCTAAATGGTTCCACTGGAACACTGTATCATTCAATGTGTGTTTATTTTACATAATGATAACTATTTCATGCTAATGTGCCAACGTGCGACCCTGAGCCATACCTGTGATATGCTCAAATTACTCGTACAATGATAACTGTCTCATGTTAATGTGCCAATGTGCAATCTTAAATCATACATTGGGTATGCTCAAATTACTTGATTTATTAGAACTGCTGGAGTGTCTTGGAACCTCACTGGGATGCGTAGCTCATTCCACGTTTTTGTTTTTCTTAACAGGGTTCGAGACCAAGTGCTCGTGAATAGTGCTAGATTGTTTTCTTTTGGGGAAAACTTTAAGTTGTATTACAGCAGATGGCTGTAGTAGATATTCTTTGGGTTGTATTAAGCTTGAGAGCTGACTAATTGTAAGTATGAAGTGTTTTGGAGTACTTTAAATATATATTGAAGTTATTTGAAGTATTGCTAGTTTTGAATTATGGATTGTACCGAGTCCTGACGAGAGTTGGGCAGGCATCCCACCGATACCTTTGGTTCACCCTTGGGAGAAGTGGGGGCGTCACAGGTGGTAATACTCGAGTATACCAAATATCAGAAGGATTCAGTATTCAGTGAATCAGTGATAGTTTTCTCATGGTTCGTAAATCTACTTCGACCAAGCCCTTGCTGGCTCGATTCGATCAACTACCAATGAGATTTGAGCTCAAATTTCATAGTAAGATCATCGGATATTAGGCTCCAAATGACATCAAATTCATGCATAAATAACAAATTTCAATTGAATAGTAGACCAGTCAAATAGTCAAGTGGAAGAGAGTGTGATAAAATACACACCTGTCCCGTTCAGGGTACACTAAAGCCATAGTCATTCAAATGATGAATTTCAATCACAAGAAAATCATTTAAGCAACAATTCATGCGAGTGGTACACTCACCAATTCAAACAAGTAACGTCAAAAGTTTGTCCCCGGGTTATGCCCTTGATTACTAACAAATCCTAAGAACAACCAAGATAAAAATATTATGGTTCAATCATCCAAAGTTTAGGCGAACCAAAGAAAATCCAAGTAATTACTAGGACAAAGTTTCAATTATGGTTTGGGAGTAAAAAGAGAGCATTTGGACTCAAGAGACATAAGTAATCAAGGAGTTCCTCATTCCAATCATGGCTAGAAATTTCCAACAGCAAAATAGTGATGAAAACAACCAACCTCGAACTTAAGTGGAACATATGCAACTAGAAGGCATGCTAGAGGAAACCATTACTTTTCCTCTTATTTTACACATGGTTTTGTCAAAATTTCAACTTATACACCACTATCAAAGTGAACTCAAACAATCACATGTAACCTAAGTCCAAATCAACCCAAAATCATCCCTCTAACATCACTTATTTCACAAGAAAGGAAGTAATAAAAATTTCAGCAGCACTTCCCCTTATTTTCTTAACTTTTCCATCCAAATTCAACACCTATATTTATATCAATCCAACCTCTATCACAACCACAAGTTATAGGCTATAAAATACATTTGTTTAAGGCCACAAAACCATCCAAAATAGCCAATTTATGTAGCTCAAAATCAACCACAACAAAGCTGAAATTTGAAACCCTAAGCTGAAATTTTCAACTACAAGTTGAAATTTTCTATAATCAAGCCAAAATAACATATAAATACTAGAAAATTCACATGGCAAAGCAACTAGATCATAGCCAAACTCAAACGATCATGTCAAGGCTGAAATTTCTCACTTAAAACTGAAATTTGCCAATCACCACTTAAACCATTAAATTTTCCATGTCAAATACCAAAATCAAACATTAAATCCACTCATATGCAAATTATAAAAGAAAAGAGAGCTTCTTGATATAGTTACCTTGAAACCCTATGAAGATATGGAACACTAGAGCTTCTTTCTCCCAAATCTTTCCACAAAAACCCTTAATCCTCCCTAGATGTCACCTTTTATGGAGTACTTTGCAAGATTAAAGTGAAAACTCAAGATTTAAACAAGAATTGAAAATTGAAGATGAAGTCTCTCTCTCTCTCTTCCTTTCATGAAGTTCGTCCAAGGGAAGGAAAATGTATTCGAAGAAATAAAATAAAATAAAATTTTTTTCTGATCCTCGCACTCTCTCCCCCTTAAAAGAATTTCGTCTTCGAAATTCTCATCTTGATTAACAAACAGTTCAGGGTATTTCTTTTGCATTTCTTCCTCCACTTCCCTGGTTACCTCTTTTACACTATGATTTCACCACTAGATCTTCAACAAAGGAATTTGCTTATTTTCTTAAATTCTTTATTTTTTGGTCAAGCAACTGCACGAGTTTCTCCTCATAGGTTAGAGATTCATCGATTTCGATTTCTTCTGACTGTTAGATGTGAGTCGGATCAAGATGGTTCTTCTTTAGTATTGAGACATGGAAGACATCATGAATCTTGGATAAACTTGATTGCAGTTCGAGTCGATATGCCACTTTTTCGACTGTTAAAGAATTTTAAAGGGTCCCACAAATCTTGGTTGGAGTTTCTTTCCTTTACCCGCTGTGACACTTCGTAACGAAGTGACTTTAAGAAACACGAGATCTCCAATTCGAATTCCAAATCCTTCCTTCGATTGTCTGCGTAACTAGTTTGCCGATTTTGAGCTGTATGAAGTCTCTGAGGTATTAACTTAACCGTTTCATGTGCATCCTCCATCCATGGCATTGTCGTTGGATCAAAAATCTTCATTTCCCTTATTTCATCCCAATAAATTGGTGATCGACAATTTCTTCTATAGAGAGCTTCATATGGTGCCATTTGAATAGATGAATGATAGTTGTTATTATAGGCAAATTCCACTAACGTCATGTGCTAGTTCCAACTACCTGCAAAATCCAAAATACACGTCCTTAACATATTCTCGAGGGTTTGAATGGTTCTTCCCAATTGTCCATCTGTCTGAGGATGGTATATGGTACTAAGGTTCAGTTTGGTCCCTAAAGTCTCTTGCAACTTTTGCCAAAATTGAGAAATGAATCGAGGATCCTTGTTTGAAACTATGCTTACTGTGACAGCCCCACCTCCCCCTAAGGCGAACCAAAGGGTTCGGCGGACCGCCTGCCCAGCTCTCGCCGGGACAACGGATCCGGAACGAGCGTAAACCCTACCAACCGCTCAAAAGAACTTCGAGAAGTTAACATTCACTGTCTGAAACCCAACCAAGCACAACAACTTTAGATAACCCTAGAAAAGAACATTTCCAAACCCAATCAACTTAGGAACATGGTTAAACACTTTTATATACACATGGTTGCAAATTTACAATTCAAAAGGGAATTGTTTGGTTAAAATACATTTAAAGTTTTCCAACCATCGAGGAGCTATACAAAAGAATACTAAACCAGCTCAACTCATGCTTCAAACATCATAGTCTTCAAAATGTGATTTCCTGTAAGGAAAACAAGGATAACGAAACGGGGTGAGCTAGAAGCTCAATGAGGTACCAACAGTATAAACAGTAGAATCTGTAGAATTCATGTGAAAGCACTTTGGAGGCACATATTCACATCAAATACGAGAAATGAATGAATGTCACAATGTAAAGGATACAGGTGGCTCTCAGGAGCCAAATCCCCGTTGCTATACTTGATCCAGTCTTGTTGACCCTCCGTCAACGTTCAAATAAAGGAACCAATCTAGTAGATCACCACTTTAACGCCAAAATCCCGTACACCAAACATACCCCTTACCGGGCCCGAACGCCAAACAGGAACAGGAATGGTAATACTCGATTATACCGGAATCAAGAGTCTCAATACCTAAAGATTCCTCCAGGAACAGGCACCCATGGTTTGTCAATTATCTCGACCAAGCCCTCGCTGGCTCGATTTAATTAACTCTCCATGAGGTTGAGCTCAGGTTTAACAGGAAGGTCGTTGGATACTTTTCCAAACGACATCATAACAAGTGCAAGTAACAAGTTCAAGTACATGACAAGTACAAGTAATAGATTCCAGTTTGTTCAGTACAAGCAAGAGAACGAGTGTGATAAAGTACACCCTCGTCTCATACAAGAAAAACAGTCAGGAAAGACATTCAACTAGCAATTGGCAAGTACAGGAAACCAGTTTAGCAATAATTCAGGGGAGTGGTACACTCACCTGATCAAACAAGGATAATTTCAAAAGTTTCCTTCCCAAGTGTGGCTTTACTCGTCGGCACCTCCTAGAACAATCAAGGCAAACACTTAAGACTCGACTCCAAGACCGAGTATGGAATTCGCAAGTGAGACTCGGTTACGAGCCATATGCCTAGTCAAAAGAACCATTAATGCAAAGCAAAGAGGTGACTTCGGAGTGAAAAGGTAACAATTAGTCTTAAAGGCATGAACAACCTCAAAACCCTACCTACAATGACTGACCAATTCCAAATTTGAAGTAGATAATGAAAGCAAGATCAATACTAGGAAAACAGGATTTTCCAGTTTCGCGCAACCCTATATGAAAAATCATATCTCAAGTTTTGTAAGTCCAAAATTAGTAAAAGTTATACCGTTGGAAAATAAATTCAAAGGGCTATAACTTTCCAGAAAACATCCTTATAAGATTCAGAACGCAAGTCAGTCAAATTGAAGCTTCAAATTGCTGCTTTATCTAGTGAAAGACAGAACAGGTACAATATTTCAGTCAATTTTGAAAAATCACCATAAATGGTACAGACATAAACAGGGTCCAAAATTTATACAGTTTATAGCCCTATGAATCTAATTTAAAACGCAATAAACGAAACTCAATTCTGACATTCCTACATCAAGATATAGCAAATTTCCCAAGACTGTGCAGAAGCTCCGTGAAAATTTTGACAGCATTTCCCTTGTCTTTCTTTACTTTCCAACCAAACCTCAACACCCATAAATCACAAGCTATCAAACACCTTTAATTAGCGCCACAATAAGGCTCGAATACGAGTCATAACCGAATCCACATATCACTAGAGTAAAATCATATGGAACGTATAAGTGCAAAATCAAACTAGGACATATGCGGAAACGAAGTTTGGGTTGGAAAACAAAAGGCAGATTTACTGTTGCTTAGCGGAATTAACACAACCGAAGTTATCCTTGTCGGATTGAGGTGTAATTTACACCGTTTTGAAGCTAAGAGAAAGGGCTACAATGTTGAAGAAGGGTACTTAGTCCAGTTTGCAATGTATCTAAGTCAAATTTACCAAAACAACCCCAGATTTTCCAATTCGAAGTTTACTGTGGCAGTCCAGATTCATTCAGTCATATCTCAGCATATACAATTCCAATTCAAGTGATTCCAAAGCCATTTGAAAGCTAAGATACAAGGCTATAAGTCTTAAGAAGACATCATCAACCAAATCAGTAGTATTCCTGGTCAAACTAACCAATTACAGAAGCAGATTAGCAGGTTCGGACATAAACAGGGAAGCAGGGGTATTTCTGTCTTTTCACAGGATACGTTGCTCCGATTGAGCTGAAATTTTGTAGGAAATTATAAAATACCATTCTCTACAACGTTCATGTTTTAACCCAAGGCTAATTCGGCCTCTAACCTAGTCAAATAGTACCGGGCAGAACAGGCTTCATAGAAACCCTAGTCTGGAATTTTTGCTTCAAACCAGAAATTTTCCACTAATCATTACAATTATCATACCAAAGCTTCATTCTAACCCATACTAGACCATCATACATGGCCAAACAACATTAAACATATAAAAACAGAAAAAATTTGCATAAAATCAAAAATTCATCAAACACCACCAAAAGTCATGAAAACCTCCACAAAATCACTTAACTAACCTTCACAAGTCATGAATTTATCATTATCAAAGCCAAAGATGGAATTTCTTGACTACTCACCTTGAAATCTCAAGAAAGAAAGCAACTTACACCACTATCTTTCAAACCACTTCACCTATTACTTCACTACCACCTAACTAAGGGTTTTTATGGAGTGATTTGAAGTTTTATCGGTTAAGTTGTGAGATTGAGTAGAAGAAATTTGATAGCTTTTCTTTCTTTTGTTCTCCAAGAAATTCGGCCAAGAGAGGGAAAAATAAGAGGATTTTTGGCCAATTTTTTTGGTATTTATTTGGTAAAGGTGGTAAGATGGTCTTATGGTCAAATTTCAAGTCCAATAGCAAAGTGACATTTGTCCCTCTCTTTAATGCTAGGTTATCCTTTTGTCTCTCCACTCTTATCCATACAACAACCTCTAATTATCTCATAACACCCGGTAAATTAAACCCAGTATCCAAAACCTAACCTAACAGACAGAATTTTTCTGAACTTTTCCTCGTCGCTCACGCCCTCGACCACGTCAGTACAGAGGTTTAGGATTGAGGCAGCTCGAACCTTCACCTTTCAGGCTCTTTTAGACTCGCGCTCACGGACTTCCCTAAGCTGAGTGCAGAGGTCATCCACCCTATCCTCTACCTTTAGCACGTCGTACTCCAAGCCCTTAATGCGCTCGACCTGTTTCTCATTGGCCGCCCTAAGCTGGTTCACCTCAGCCTCAAGCCTAGCATTATCTGCGGCTAACTCCTTATGCTCCTCGGCCATGGCGAACACTAGAGCATTAGGGTAAGCATACTTATGGCGGCACTCACACCGTCTGAGGCGGTTAGACGGACTCCAGCGCACGACGGCCCCTCTTGGCCGTATCTGGTATGGTATCACGGGGAGCGCTCCACGAGGTCTCTCGCCCAGAGGACTATCACTAGGCTCACCCTGTCCAGCCATCCTACACCAAAAGAGCAATTAACCATAAATAAGCTTAAAGGCCATAAACAAAGAACCCTCAAATCGAGCATTTCTATTATACCCAAGCTAATTCAAACCTAGGCTCTGATACCACCTGTGACAGCCCCACCTTCCCCTAAGGCGAACCAAAGGGGTTAGCGGACTGCCTGCCCAGCTCTTGCCGGGACTAACGGTGCAGTTTAGAGCGATCTATTGCGTTCCGGAACTTACAAACGCGCGTAAACAAGTCAACATGTCAAAATAAAAAAAAATAAAAAAAAATGAAATCCGGAGTCGGCCATGAATAGTAACCGACCCGTCAGAACCCAACCAAATATCAAGCAAACATTCACATCTTGAAACTTAGCATTTACAAGCCAAAGTGGCATACAAAAGTATTCAAAAGTGGATACATGTCTGGTTTGGCAAATCAAAAGAGAAACGGTCCCAAAAGTACATTTAGGGTTTCAATAAATGAGCTATACAAAAAGGTATGTCCAACTAGCTCATTTCGGCAACCAATTATCAATTGCAGTCCAAAAGTATTTATTTTCCTGTAAGGAAAACAAAAGGAATAGAGTGAGCTAATTGCCCAGTGAGATAATACTACTCAAGCAACCAAGTTCATAGATGCATCAAGCTTTTCAGTCCAAGTCATCAAAAATAAATAAAGACACACATCAATAATGATGATAAAAGGATACGAGCGGCTCTCAAGAGCCCTTTTCCTCGTTTGCATTCTTGATCGGATCTCATTGACTCTCCGTCAATGTTTAAAAGTAACCAACCGTAGACTTCACTTTACTTCCATTCCTTCCACCTAACATTCCCCTACAGGGCCCGAACTCCAAACACTTGCACTGTGGTATTACTCGAGTATACCGGAATCGAGAGTCTCTCATACTACAAGATTCCAAATAACATTTCTCCAAGGCTCATTAATTGTCACGACCAAGCCCTCGCCGGATCGATTCAATCAACTACCAACGGGGTTGAGCTCAATGATAACAATCAAGGTCATTGGATACTCATCCAAACGACACCAAGTCATGTACTTTCATTTCATGTAACATTCCAATAACATGAGACATTCCAATAACATGAGAAATAAGTGAGAGTGATAAAGTACACCCTCACTTCAATCAATATCAATGGTATAATAAACATTTAACTCATCAAGTTCAGGTATCAAAGCCATATAGTAACACACAAGTGAGTAGTACACTCACCATGCTCGAAAGTGATATTTCATGCACTTCCGTCAAAGGAACGTCGTGAACCACCGTCACACCCTAAAACACGCAAACAAGTACAATGAGACTCGAACTGTGTGTTGAGGTGACCTCAGATTACAAAGTGTAAGGCTCTCCCAGCCTCTGCCTATAACGGATCGCCCGCTTACGCAGCACTCGATCCTCTATGCCTCTCGTGCTCGGAAATCTCGGTCCCACGCCACTGGGTCCCGCACCACTCGAACCGCCCGGATACATACCTACAACACATTAAGTCGTCAGTCAACCAGCATTTCAGCTTAAAAGATATCATTCAACTTAAAATGGTCAAGTATGCCTAGTGCCTATCGCGTATGTCCCACTTGCCCAAGTCCTCTAACCTAGGCGCTCTGATACCAATTGTGACGACCCCACTTTTCCCAAGGGCGAACCCAAGGGTATCGGCGGGCCGCCTGCCTAGCTCGCGCCAGGACTCAAAACTTAAAGCAATAAAACTAGATAAAACGAAAGAGCACTATATACAATATATATACAATCCCAAAAGTTACATTTACATCCTCTAAAGTCTCGAGTCAAACCACTCTAATACACTATAACCACAACCAGCAGAAGATAGACCCTAAGAAGGGTCCTTATACAAACCACCAAAACAAAAACAAACATCCTAACTGTTCAACTATTACAAGCCAATCTAACTATACTAGTATACGAACCAAAAGTCCCCGCGTCGGCCCCTGCTAAGGAAAACAAATGGAACGGGGTAAGCTATATGTTTAGTAAGTAAACAGGGGCGAACTTCACAAAACTTCACAAACTTAGATCGGGCCCACGAACTCACAAACTTTGCAAACTTCACAAACTTTACTCGAAAGTTGCCCCGAGCCACAAGCTCAAGGGTTTTGGTTCCAAAAGGTTCATATACATATGCCAAGTATAATTATACATTCAAATTAGGGTTTAGGTCGAGTGTGATAAAGTACACCCTCGCCTAAGTACCCTTTTCACATATCTCAAACACATAGCAAAGAAAACACACCAAACTGGCCTGAATACTTACTCAAAACGGAAATAGCAAAAGTACGAAGTCGGATCGAAACGAACAGCTAGTAGTGGACCCCACCAGATCCGCCCAGCTCACCACCGTCTGAAATAGGAGATTGTGTCACATAATATCGTAAACGGCTACTATCTTGCCTCAAACAAACAAAACGGCAAAAACGGCACGCGCGCACGTACATATGACGGACGGAAACGGAAACGGCCGTTAGCGGAAACGGCAGATTTGACACTCGTTTCTATTTTAATCATAAGTTGAGCTACGAATATCGGATTAAGGCGTATGAGATTCCATATCGAAGCTTACAGGATGAACAACAACTGTTATGAAGACATCCAGAACTAAAACTGGAGGCTTCAGTCCCAAATGAACCAAACACAATCACTTACGAAATCTGGCCAATGCACAAATGGTCAGTTTTGAGTGCAAACTGTTTTCTATGCTACACATGGGCAAAAGAGCTGAAAATTGGCAGTTAGCTAGTTCATTCCAGATGGAACAACTTTCATGAAGGTCGGCAATCCAAATTCGGAACGGAAGTTGGTCATCAGGACCAAAACAGATCTGACCAGAAAATGGTCATTTTCACGGGCAGGCCTTATTTGCTCGGCTATATCTCAGGTTTTATAAATCCGATTCATGAAATTCCAAGGGCGTTAGAAAGCTCTGATATAGGGCTATAAGTTTGGTGTTTTGGTCGAAAGCCCAAACAGCTTGTAACCTAGTCAAACGTGAAGCCAAAGCTCCAGTCATAAACTGTCCGGATATAAAACAGTTCTGACATGCATTCTTATTTCGATCATAACTCGAGCTACGGGACTCGGATTTTGACGCACTTTATAGCGTTTCGAAGCTGTGACCAAGAACTACATTTATTATGAAGGAATCAAAATCCAGATCGTACAGGATCAAAATGAAAACCCCCACGGTCAGAAGCTGAAATGCAAAACGTACCCAAACTAATGTCTAAAACAGGCCTGAGTGTTCTGTCTATAACTCATAATACACTACTCCGTTTGACTTGAAAATTTACAGAAATATTGAGGACTTAAGGGGATACAATGTTGAAGAAGACAACTTTGTCCAGTTTTGAAGATAACAAGGTCAAAAATGCAAGACACTATACCAGAATCGCAAAACAGGTTCACAAACCGTATCCTAGTACAAACATCATAACTCAGCCTACACAAGTCCAAATCCAGAAATTCCAAAGCCATTCGAAATATTAGAAACAGGGCTACATTTCATCAGAAGACCTCAACATCCAAATCGAAAGAAATGCCAGTCAAAACAGACGAGATCAAACGCAGTTCGTACATTCTGATCAACCCAGAACAGCAACAGTAAAATCGACATATCTCACTCTACACTACTCCAAATGACCTGAAATTTTACAGACACCTCAAACACATCAATACCTACAACTTTCATGTTTTAACCAAAGTACCATTCGGCCTCTAACCCTATGATCCAAAACCAGACAGAATAAGGGGTGATAAAACCCTAACTTTCCACAATTCAATCCAAACCCAAAATTGGTTACAATTATCACTAATTCACACCTACTAGAGTCTTTTCCCCTCATTATCAACCATCATAGATGACCACAACAACACATTCATATTAAACCAGAAAATTCCTCAAAAATATAAAAACTTCACCAAATCACTTCAAATCAAGAAATAAAGCACAAATATCATCACTTTAACCACTACTAAGCATAACTTAAGCATCATTAGATGTAAGAGTAAATTCACACACCACTCACCTAGTAACAAGAGAGGTAGAGATGTTGGCCACCTTAGCTCTTCAAACAAGCTTCACTAAACCACTCACTAGCACCAAAGGGATAGAGTTTATGGAGTAGAAACTTGATCAAGCACTTGGTTGGATGATTTAAGCTAGGTAGTTACCAAGATTTTGAAGAGTTTTCTCTTCCTTTTTAGCTCAAGAGGACCGGCCACCAAGAAGGTAAGAAATGAATGAATTTTGGTTAATTTTTAGGATATTTAACCAATTGGTCAAAATGTCAACAAAAATGAATAGTAAATCTTAAGTTACTTCCAATACAATGGTGACACTTGTCACCTCCATTAATGCATCCTATCTTTTCTTTTTCCTCTCACATCAATCAAATCACCTCCTCTACTTATCTCCTAACACCCGATAAATTTTACACAGTATCCAGAATTTAACCTAATTGGCCGAATTTTTCCGAACTTTTCGCACTAGTGGGTCCCACGTCCGATATACGTTCTTAATTTCTCAAAACCTAACCGATACTTGAAAACTCATCTAAAACCTATATTTACTCAGAAAATTATCTGGGGAAATTTCCAATAAAGAAAAAAATGTAGAAAAGGCGGGCGATAAAAACCCGAAACCACCTCACCGATTAACGAATAACCCTCATATCAGCTTACGAACGGACTGGGGCCTCACAAGATCACCACTTTAACGCCAAAATCCCGTTCACCAAACATACCCCTTACCGGGCCCGAACGCCAAACAAAAACAGGAATGGTAATACTCGAGTATACCGGAATCAAGAGTCTCAATACCCAAAGATTCCCCCAGGAACAGGCACCCATGGATTGTCAATTATCTCGACCAAGCCCTCGCTGGCTCGATTTAATTAACTCCCCATGAGGTTGAGCTCAGGTTTAACAGGAAGGTCGTTGGATACTCTTCCAAACAACATCATAACAAGTTCAAGTACATAACAAGTACAAGTAATAGATTCCAGTTTGTTCAGTACAGGCAAGAGAACGAGTGTGATAAAGTACACTCTCGTCTCATACAAGATAAACAGTCAGGAAAGACATTCAACTAGCAATTTGCAAGTACAGGAAACCAGTTTAGCAATAATTCAGGGGAGTGGTACACTCACCTGATCAAACAAGGATAATTTCAAAAGTTTCCTTCCCAAGTGTGGCTTTACTCGCCGGCACCTCCTAGAACAATCAAGGCAAACACTTAAGACTGGACTCCAAAACCTAATAAGTGGAATTCGCAAGTAAAACTCGATTACAAGTCAGGTGCCTATCCAAATGAACCATTAATGTAAAGCGAAGAGGTGACTTTGGAGTGAAAAGATAAAGATTAGTCCTAAAGGCATGAACAACCTCAAAACCCTACCTACAATGACTGACCAACTCCAAATTTGAAGTAGAAAATGAAAGTAAGATCGATACTAGGAAAACAGGATTTTCCAGTTTCACAACCCTATATGAAAAATCATATCTCAAGTTTTGTAAGTCCAAAATTAGTAAAAGTTATACCGTTGGAAAATAAATTCAAAGGGCTATAACTTTCCAGAGAACACCCTCATAAGATTCAGAACGCAAGTCAGTCAAATTCAAGCCTCAAGTTGCTGCTTTATCCAGTGAAAGACAGAACAGGTACAATATTTCAGTCAACTTTGAAAAATCACCATAAATGGTACAGACATAAACAGGGTCTGAAATTTACATGGTTTATAGCCCTATGAATCTAGTTTAAAACTCAACAAACGGAATTCAATTCCGACATTCCTACATCATGATATAGCAAATTTCCCAAGCCTGTGCAGAAGCTGCGCGAAAATTTTGACAGCATTTCCCTTGTCTTTCTTTACTTTCCAACCGAACCTCAACACCCACAAACCACAAGCTATCAAACACCTTTAATTAGCGCCACAATAAGGCTCGAATATGAGTCATAAACCGAATCCACATATTACTAGAGTAAAATCGTATGGAACATATAAGTGCAAAATCAAACTAGGACATATGCGGAAACGAAGTTTGGGTTGGAAAACAAAAGGCAGGTTTGCTGTTGCTTAGCGGAATTAACGCAACTGAAGCTATCCTTGTCGGATTGAGGTGTAATTTACACCGTTTCGAAGATAAGGAAAAGGGATACAATGTTAAAGAAGGCCACTCAGTCCAGTTCTTACCCTAACTAGATCAAATTCACCAAAACAACCCCAGATTTTTCAATTCGCAGCTTACTGTGAAATTCAACGAGCAGTCCTGATTCATTCAATCATATCTCAGCACACACAACTCCAAATCAGGTAATCCCAAATCCATTTAAAAGCTAAGATACAAGGCTATAATTCTTAAGAAGACAAAAACAACCAATTCGATGATATTCCTAGTCAAGCTAACCAATTACCAAAGCTGATTATCAGTTTCGGACAGAAACAGGGCAGCAGGGGTATTTCAATCTTTTCACAGGCTACGTTCTTCCAATTGGGCTGAAATTTTTTAGGAAACTATAAAATATCATTCTCTACAACTTTCATGTTTTAACCTCAAGCTAATTCGGCCTCTAAACTACTCAAATAAATTCGGACAGAACAGGCCTGTTTGAAACCCTAACCTGGAATTTTTGCTTCAAACCAGAAATTTTCCACTAATCATCACAATTATCATACCAAAGCTTCATTCCAACCCATACTAGACCATCATACATGGCCAAACAACATTAAACATATAAAAACAGAAAAATTAAGCATAAAATCAAAAATTCATCAAACACCACCAAAAGTCATGAAAACCTCCACAAAATCACCTAACTAACCTTCACAAGTCATGAATTCATCATTATCAAAGCCAAAGATGGAATTTCTTGACTACTCACCTTGAAATCTCAAGAAAGGAAGCAACTTTACACCACTATCTTTCAAACCACTTCACCTATTACTTCACTACCACCTAGCTAAGGGTTTTTATGGAGTGATTTGAGGTTTTATCGGTTAAGTTGTGAGATTGAGCAAGATTGAGTAGAAGAAATTTGATAGCTTTTCTTTCTTTTGCTCTCGAAGAAGCTTGGCCAAGAGAGGAAACAAATAAGAGGATTTTTGGCCAATTTTTGGTATTTATTTGCTAAAGGTGGTAAGATGGTCTTATGGTCAACTTCCAAGTCCAATAGCAAAGTGACATTTGTCCCTCTCTTTAATGCTAGGTTATCCTTTTGTCTCTCCACTCTCATCCATATAACAACCTCTAATTATCTCTTAGCACCTAGTAAATTAATTCCAGTAACCCAAACTTAACCTAATTGGCCGAATTTTACCGAACTTTCCGCACTAGTGGGTCCCACGTCCGGTATACACTCTTAATTTCTCAAAACCTAACCGATACTAGAAAAATAATCTAAAACCTATATTTACTCATAAAACGAGTTAGAAATTTTCCTAATAAAGAAATTACAGAAAAACGTGCGATTAAATAAAATAAAACCCTATAAAATACGAAAATTTACGGGTTCTCACAATATTATTTTACAAGGTGTTAGAAAGTAATTAGAGGGGAGCTAGAGAGATTAGTCTTGGAAAATAAGAGGATGAGGATTAACTCTTGAAGTGCCACTTGTCACAAAACCATTGGACCTTGACTTTTGACCAAGACTTTTCTTGATCTTTATCTTGGAAAAATTGGACAAAATTTCTTCATTTCTTTCTCCCTCTTGGCCAAAGTCCTTAGCTAGAAAAGAGAGAAAAAAAGTCGCAACTTCATCCTCCATTCCATGCTTGAATCTTGAGATTTCACCAATAATCTTGCAAAATACTCCATAGAAGTTGGTCTCTAGGGAAGCTTAAGGGTTTTTGTGGAATGATTTGGGAAGAGAAAGGTGTGGATAGCCTCTTTGCCTAAGGTTCAAGGTATTTATGCTAAGAAACTTTCTTTATTTCAAATAATTGCAAATTAGTGCCTTATGGAGGCAACTTCGGTAGTTTTATGCAAAATTTCATGGTTGGAAGTGATATTATGGAAATTTTCAGTTTTATCATGAATTTTCTATCCATATATGAAGTTAAAGGTTGGCCATGATTTCTTAACTTTAATAAGTGAAATATTGAGTGTTTATGTGCTAGTTTACTTTGCCTAAAAGAATTTCCAGCTTGGGTGTCTAAATTCCAGCTTAGGGTTTCTAATTTGAGCTACCATTTAGCTGTATTTGAAGGGTATTGTGACCCTAATTAGGTGTGTTCAATAGCTTGTGATTTATATGGGAAATTGTGGCTGAATTGATATGAGTTTGGGTGTTGAGTTTTGAATGGAAAAGTAGAGAAAAAACAAGGGAGGTGCTGCTGAAATTTCCGCAAGAACTCTTGAGCAGTCTTGGGAAATCTGCTATATCTTGATGTAGAAATGTGGAATTAAGTTCCGTTTGTTGCGTTTGAAACTAGATTCATAGAAATACAAACCGTGAAAATTTCAGACCCTGGTTCTGTCTGTGTGATTTATGGTGATTTTCCAATTTTAACTGAAATTACATACCTGTTCTGTCTTTTACTGGAAGAAGCAGCGAATTGAGGCTCGAATTTGACTAACTTGTGGTATGAATCTTATAAATGTGTCTTCTGAGGAATTGTACCCCTTTGAATCCATTTTCCGATGGTAAAAATTTTATCAATCTTGGACTTAAGAATCTTGAGATATGATTTTTCAAATGGTGGTGCGCAAAACTGGAAAATCCTGTTTTCCTAGAATTATTCTTACTTTCATTTTGCACCTTAAGTTTGGAGTTAGTACATCATTGTAGGTATGGTTTTGGGTAGAAGCGAAGGGGTTTTTGGATTGTTTATGTTTTTAGGACCAACTACTACCTTTTCACTCCAAAACTATACTTTTGTGTTGCATTGGTAATTTACTTAGTTGGGCATATGACTCATAATCGAGTCTCAATTGTTTTACCTTGGTGGTTTAGGACGTGCCGGTGATCCAAGTACTTCGGGAGGAAACGTTTGAAGTTTTTTGTTTGAACTGATGAGTGTACCATTCCCCTTAATTATTGCTTAACTTGGTTTCTGTACATGCAATCTGTGATTTGAATGACTGTACTATTTGTTTACTCTGTTTGAGACGAGGGTGTACTTTATCACACTCGTTCTCTTATCTGTCTGCCTATTTACTGTGTACATCTGACTCTGTTATCTATGCTTAATCTGATGTCGTTTGGACGTTGTATCCAACAACCTTTCTGTTAACTCTGAGCTCAACCTCCTTGGTAGTCAATTGAATCAAGCCAGCAAAGGGCTTGGTCGAGGAAAATTGATAAGCCATGGGGATGATTTCTGGGAAGTCTTTGGTTATTGGAGACTCTGGATTTTCGGTATACTCGAGTATTACCACTTCTGTTTCTGTTGAGGTGTTCGGGCCCGGTAAGGGGTATGTTTGGTAGACAGAATTTGGTGTAAAGTGGGGTCTACGGACATGGTTGTTCTTTATATGTTGACGGAGAGTCAACGGGTTTGGATCAAGTACTGCAATTGAGAATTTTGGGCTCCCGAGGGCTACATGTATCCTTTCTATCTAAGGTGTTTGTTTATTTTCCTATTTGATATGCATATGTGAGTAATTGAACATGAAGGTCCATGATTCTTGACTGCTATTATTTCTGGTACCTCATTGAGCGTAAGCTCACCCCCTTCCCGTTATCTTTGTTTTCTTTACAGGGAATAAACTTTGAAATCATGGTTTTGGAAGAAAGGGTCGAGCTAGTGTATATGTTATTTTGTTAAGCTCTTTTGCAATCGAAACCCTAATTGTATTTTGAACAGTATGAATACTTTGGCTTGTACTTTAGTTTATTTGTTCCAGACTCCGATGTAAAAATATGTATAAGTGTTTAACCTTGTCTATTAAGTGTATTCATTTGAGATGTTATGCTTCTATAGCTTTGGTGAACGTTTTATGTAACCATTGGAAGATCGGACGAGCGCGACGTTTGAACGAGGAAAGAAAAAGAATTTCTGGCGGGAAAATCTGCAGCGGAATCCGGCCGTATATCCGGCCAAGAACTGGCCGGATTTTCAAAGGAGTTTGAAAAAAATTGAGTTGGCCGCAGCCCTGAATCCGGCCAGATCTTGGCCGGATTGTGATGTGGCCCGTTTCGTTCCATTTTTTTTTGTTTTCGTTTTCATTTCATTGATGTGTTTATCCAAGTCTCATTTCACCGTATGATTCGGTAATCATGTTTTCGGCTTAGTAGTCTCCGATTGGTTGTTTTCTTGGGGTTCCATTGCGCGTACTATAGGGTTTGTGAGATTTGACTCCGTAGTCCTGGCGAGAGTTGGGCAGGTGGTCCGCCGAACCCTTTGGTTCGCCTTAGGGGAAGGTCGGGCTGTCACATAATTATTGGTCAATTTGTTATTTGGAACATTACTGAGTTTTAGCTCACTCCGTTAGTTTTGTTTTTTCCTTACAGGGGTACGAGCGAGGCGTGAGACTTGTAAAGACTAGCGTAGTCTAGTAGTTTTGAATTTTGTAATTGTACTCATGCTAGCACTCGACTAAGGGTTGATTGTATCTGGATTGTAAACATTTTAATGTATTTGGGCATATATGAGATTTGTAGTTGGATTTGAGTATCAATGTGTATATTAAGTTTGAATTATTGTGTTATTTATTATTCTATGATGTAAGTTATTGTCTCGAGTTTTGAGTGAGTGAGTGAGTCCTTGCGAGAGTTGGGCAGGCGACTCGCTAAACCCTAGGGTACGTCTTAGGGGGAGGTGGGGTTGTCACAGGTGGTATCAGAGCCTAGGTTTGAATTGATCTTGGTAGATTGAGTAAGTTATACTTAATATTCCTTGGTTATAGCTTGGTTATACTAGGCTAGGGTTTCACACTTGAGAATAGACCTTTAGTCTCGATTTATATGTCTAACATGCTTACTTTTGCAATGTTACTTGTACTGTAGGTTATGGCGGGTAAAGATACGAGTGGGGGTGCCGGGCCATCTCAGCCCGTACCTACCGACCCTGTGCACCTTGAGGGGCCTATTTGCCGTGTACTTACTTATTAGGAGCAACCTGGTGGCCCTGTGTGTCGGTGGTCTCCGGCACGTAAAATCCGACGTTGCGACTGTTGGAAGACTTACTCCTACCCCGATCGGGTAGTATTTGCAGTTGATGACGAGAGAAGACGATTGGGCAGCGTCAATCGTAGGTGTAAAACGGAGATCGAGCGCCTGCAGGCAGTCGTCCGAGTACAGGGGGCCAGGATCCGAGAGCTTGAGGCTTCGGTTCTGGAGGAGCAGGAACGGACTGATGCTTTCAGAGAGCAGACTCAGGCAACTAATAGTCGCCTTGTTCGGGTAGTTGGAGATGTGAGAGACCGAACCGACCATATTTTGACTGAGTGCGGGGCCCTAGTGGAGGATGTGGCTCAGGACTTGACCGAGGAGGGTCAAGTGCCTGCGGTTCCTGGTGTTCCCGAGGAGGATCCTGAGGAGGACCCGGAGGAAGAGCTGGTTGCACCTGCAGATTCGGTTGGGTCGGCATCTTACTATACCTCTAGTTTAGGGTTTGAGGGATTTTTGTGAGGTAGTTAGGGACATAGTGGGATGGCACGTCCCCTTTTGTTTTTGAATTGGACGTGTTAAGGTGGATGTAAATAGGGTTTGTTTTATTCTGTCCCTTGGCTGGTATAAGCCTTTGACTTGACTAGGTTGACATGTATAGTACTTTCTAACTTGTTATGTGACTTGTTTTACTATGTATATAAAGGAAATGTTTATTTCGAAAGTGTTTTATTGTCTTTGATTTATGAGTTGGAAATATTTTACTTGAGCCATACCTTATTTTGTTTACATTTATATAATTGGTTTGTCAAGAAGCATGGAAGATAGAAAAAGCCAGGATCAGGGAGCTACTCGAGGGCGTGGCTCTAATCGTGGGCGTGGGGGTAGACAGGCACAGGAGCTGATGCAAGAATCAAGAGGGGAAAGAGGTGAAACGGTTATACCGCAACCTAGACCCCGGATGGAAGGGGGGTTAGGTGGCAACTGCAATCCAACAAATGACTAATATCCTTGCCCGTTTGGTAGAGCAACAGGGTCAAGTCCCTGTAAATCAGCCTAGGAATCCTGAAATGGGGCAAGATAGGGCCCTAGAGAGATTCCAAAAGTTCTCTCCTCCTAAGTTCTTAGGAGGACCGGACCCTGAGAGAGCGGAGAGATGGTTAGAAACCATGATCAATATATTCGCCGCTGTAAACTATGCGGAGGATAGACAGGTGCAATTTGCTGTTTTTCAGTTTGAGGGTCCAGCCAGGGCTTGGTGGAATGTAGTTAGAGCTAAGTGGGAGAGAGAGGGAACCGCATGGACCTGGTTGAAATTCGTGCAGGAGTTTAACGAAAAATACCTCCCACCTATCGTTCAGGAGAAAAGAGAGGATGATTTTATTAAACTCCGTCTGGGAACATCGAGTGTAGCTGAGTATGAGACTCAGTTTACGAAGCTATCCAAATTTGCTCCTGAATTGATAGCTACGGAGCGAAGAAGGGCAAGGAGATTTGTGCAAGGGCTCAATGTAGAGATGCAGGAGGCCTTAGTGGCGGCCTAGATTAACACTTTTATGGAGGTTTTGGAGAAGGCCCAAAGAATAGAGACTGCCAGGGCATAAGTGAGAAATTTTCATGCAAAACGGAGAGGGGCGCTTGGTGGAAGTCAAGGGCTGGCATAGAGTGATCGAAACATGCCTCTCCCTAAAATCGGTCGTGGAGCTAGAGGTAGAAGGTTTACGGGTACATCCAGGGGAGGTACTCCGAGGGGAGCCCAAAGTGGAAGGGGACAAGGGAGAGGCATCCCATAGGGAAGCCAGACATCCACCCCCCAAGTATCATGTGGGTATTGTGGGAAGTCGGACCATACCGAGAACAATTGCTAGAGAAAAGTTCGGAAATGTTTAAGGTGTGGAAGTACGGAGCACCAGATTGCTAATTGCCCACTAATCAGTGATGCTCAGTCGGCTGGCAAATCAAACCCGAAATCGACCAATGTAGGAGGGACCAGGTCAAGGGTGCCAGCCAAAGTGTACTCATTGGACCAGCAATCGGTACCTCAGCCGACGGAAGTAGTGGAAGGTATGATTCTTGTTTTCCATCGTTTAGCCAAAATTTTGATAGACCCTGGTGCCACCCATTCTTTTGTTAGCCCCACATTTATGCTTGGAATTGATGTGAAAGCTGAAAGGCTACCATATGACTTAGAAGTAAAAACACCTACGGGTAACCAAACTTTACTTGTGAATGAGGCATATAGAAACTGCGACATTTGGATCGGTGAGCGAAAATTAGTAGTTGACCTCATAAGTCTAGCCATTAAGGGGTACAATGTTATTCTAGGCATGGATGCTTGGGTAGATTGTAGGATGAAAGTGGTCGAGTTTTGCGTACTAGGTGAGGCAACTCTAAAACTAGACGCGAGGGGTATGTTAGCCTCATCTGCTCTCATTTCGGGAATAAGGGCTAGAAAATTGCTTAGTCATGGAGCACGGGGGTACCTAGCTTTTCTGGTTAACACCCCAGGAGAAAAGATTAAGCTAGAAGATATGCCGGTGATCAATGAGTATCCAGATGTGTTCCCAGATGAGTTGGCGTCATTGCCACCCGAAAGAGAAATTGAGTTCAAGGTTGACCTAGCACCTGGAACTACTCCCATTTCAAAAACCCCTTATCGAATGGCACATGCTGAACTTAAGGAGTTAAAATTTTAGTTGCAAGACTTGTTAGAATGGGGATTTGTGAGGACTCGCAAATTTCTTATATTTTTCTCAAAAATGCCTTTTATTTGGAAATTATTATTTATTAAAGCCCTACTACCCAAATCATTCCACAATGAGTGTAAATAAACCTAGAAAGTAGAGTTTCACTTTTGGGTTCAAGATTGGGGCAAAATTAGGGTTTTCGCGATTTTTCGCCGGATGAATTTTTGGTACGGAGCAGGGATCAAATTTGGTGATTAAAAGTGACTTTTAAGTGAGAAATAATATGTGATTAGGAGCAATGATATAAGGTTAGTGAATAGGAAGTAAAAACCCTAGTACGTGTGTTTTTGAGAAAAACGGCGCGAACCGACGGATACCGCGCACTACCGATTGAACGCACCACTTGACCACCACTTTCTTACCATACAAGCTCATTACTAATTGAGCAAAATATCCCCCCCCCCTCATGGTCATCTCTTGGCCGAAATTTTGGGGCCAAAATGCAAGGAAAGAAAAGAAAAATTTGTGTGGTGTTGAAGGTGCCAAGTGTTGGCAAGCTTGTGGTCAAGATTAATACTAATCCTCTTGTCTTCTTAACACCATAAGAGCAGCCTTTCTTCTTCATTTTTTCTGCTCCTTGGCCGAACAAGAGAGAGAGAAAGGGAGAGCAAGAGAAAACCATTTCCTTCTTGATTTGCACTATCCAAGTGAGAAGAAAGAAAACTAAACCGATTAAAGAGTGAGTTGTGGAGTTGGGAAGCTAGGGGAACTAAAATTTTCCAAAGGAGGTGGAGTATCACTCTTCCAAGCTTTGTCTTTGACGTATAAGATCTGATCATGGTTCTTGTTCTTTTAAATTTTGGTTTAAGATGTTATCTAGTTCATTTTTGGCTTGATTACAAGATATGCAAGTTGGGGTGATGATTTTGGATGATATATGCAAGTTAGGGTTTAATAAATTTCTGCCTAGACTTGTTGTATAGTGGGTATATGTTGTATATAATATTATATAAGGGGCTTTGGTAGTGTTGGAAGCAAGAAAATGAATATATTGTCATGAAATCCCAAAAATTCCAGATTTCTGGAATTTCATGTTTACATTCTGCCCGGTTTTAGTACTCATAGTTAGAGGTCGAATCAGGCTTGGAATAAAACATGAAAGTTGTATATAATTGTATTTTATAGGTTCCTACAAAATTTCAGCCCAATCGGAGCAATGTAACTTGTGAAAAGATGAAAATACCCTCGCTATTCCAGGTTACATTCCAGAGTTCCGCATGGACAGTTTAGTCTATTTGGTTGTGTTTATTCACTATAATCCGTTGGGATTTACCTATTTACAAAAACATTAAAGTTTTAGTATTCTGTCTTAGCTTTTAAACGCCTCCAAGAACACCTTAATCGGACCTTGGTAACCTGAGATATGACCATTCCAGTGCAGTGCAGTTAATTAGCCAACTAGTTGGATTTTGGTTCTGTAAATTGGGAATTTGACTAGGTTTCATTGGAAACTGGATTAAGTGATCTTCATGAAAATTGTAACCCTGTGTCTTAGCTTCGAAACGGTATAAGTTTTGCCTCAATCTGATAAGCGTAGCCTCGAATGTGTTATTTCCACAACCACACGTCAAATCTGTCTTTTGCTAGGTTACATTTCCGCACTTGTTATCACTTTGATTTTTGCTCTTATGTTGTTATGAGCCTATGGAATGGCTATTTACTTGAATCTATGATATGTATGACTTTGGGATTGGCTGAGGAAAAATAATGAAGCCATAAATGGCTGGAAAATTAGGTAAACACAAAGGGCATGCTGGCCAAATTTACGCTTGAGGACTAGAAAACTATACTTGCAACTTGAGTAAAGGTTAGAAGTGATTATCACTTGAACTAGCGAGGACCTTTGCTACTTTGTTATTGAGGGTTATACGTTAGGACTTGGCCGAACTTGTACTCTTAGGAAAACGATATGAATCACTATGAAACCGTTTTACTTGCACTTTTGACTCAAAAGTCATCTCCAAGCAAACATGTTATCAAATTTTTCAGTTTGAAAAGCGAGCAACTATTTCACGACTATTTCTCAAGTGAATTTCAATTTCTTGATTCTTAATGAACGTAACGCTTAAGTTTCGAACCTTAGTTGATTTTCAAAGTTCTCAAGTTAAGTTTTATCGCAGATTTGGACTCCAAACCCGGAGTACCACCCAGACACGAGCACTAGAGGCACTATTTTGGTGAGTGCTTCCAAATATCTGATTGAACTCGATATTTGCCATTTACCTTTGATCAACGTGAATACGTGATATACATGTGATTTGATAGAGCAAGGGTGTACTTTATCGCACTTGCCCTATCCAAATTTGTTCTTGTTTATCGACTTTACTTGACTTGCTCTACATGTACATGAATTATATTATGCCTGAAATTCCAGAAACCCTGTGGCTAGTTAATCGAGTCGAGCCGGCAAGGGCCTGGTCGATTAGATAACAAACCCTGGGTCACTAGTAACGTCGAGTGGAGTGTTATCTCCTCGGCAATTCGGTATACTCGAGTATTACCACCCGTGTTTCGTGTGGCATGCGGGCCCGGAGAAGGGGATTGATTGGTGGACGGAGACTAGCGAGAAGTGGAGTTTTCTTTCTGGACTAGTTATTACTTGAAAGTTGACTGAGTGTCAACTACTATTTGATCAAGTTGGGATGGAGCCGTGACATGAGCAACTGTATCCTTACTTGTGAACATGATCCACACATTTCTTCACTACTTGAAGTATTATCTCTTTACTTGAACTTGTTTGCTCGCTATTCACTATTACCTTGTTACTATCTTGTTTGCTGGACAATTTGATATCTGGAACATCACTGAGCTTTGGCTCACCCCGTTAGTTTTGTTTTCCTCACAAGGGTATGAACGAGGCGTGAGACGTGTAAAGGCTAGCGTAGTCTAGTTGTTTGACTTTTGACTTTTGTCTTGTACTCGCGCTATTCCTCGAATAGAATGTTTTGTATTTGATTTGTATACGCTTTGAACTAGTTTGGTATATTGAGACTTTGTACCTTGAATTGTATCAATGTAAATTATAAGCTTGAATTGTGGATGTTATTTATGGTTCATGGATGTACGCATGCGATTCGTTTTAGATAGTGAGTGAGTCCTGGCGAGAGCTGGGCAGGCGGTCCGCCGAACCCTCTGGTACGCCTTAGGGAGAGGTGGGGTCGTCACAGGATTCATACACTAGAGCGAGTCACCATGGGGCACTCCAGTGCTATTTGTCAAAAAGAAGGACGAGAGTTTAAGGTTATGCATTGATTATTGAGGATTAAATGCGGTAACCATCAAGAATAAATACTCTTTACCCCACATCGATGAGTTGTTTGATCAATTACAAGGGGCTGTGGTGCTCTCTAAGTTGGATCTCCAACAAGGGTATTATCAATTGAGAATTAGAAAGGAGGATGTGGCAAAAACGGCATTTAACATTCGATATGGGCATTTTGAGTTTGCGGTAATGCCTTTTGACTTAACCAATGCCCCAGCGGCATTCATGGATCTAATGCATCGAGTGTCTAAACCCTATTTGGATAGGTTTGTGGTGGTGTTTATTGATGATATCTTGGTGTACTCTAAAACAAGGGAGGAGCATGAGAAACACTTGAGAATAGTATTACAAACCCTAAGAGAGCACCAGTTGTTTGCTAAATTTAGCAAGTGTGAATTTTGGTTGGAGAAAGTGGCGTTCCTAGGTCATATAATTTCAAAGGATGGACTTACTATAGACCCGGCTAAAGTGGAAGCTGTAGTTAAATGGAAATGGCCGGAGAATCCTACTGAAGTGTGAAGTTTTTTGGGTCTAGCGGGGTACTACTGCCGGTTTATAAAGAATTTCTCAAGGATTGTGGAACCCCTAACTTACTTGACAAAGAAACAAGGAAAATATATTTGGGATGTTAAGTGTGAAAATAGTTTTCAAGAGCTTAAGAAGCAATTGACCATGGCTCCAGTGTTAGCTTTGCCAAATGGGAAGGATAGCTATACGGTTTATACCGATGCTTCAAGAGAAGGGTTAGGGTGTGTTTTTATGCAAAATAGGAATGTGATTGCCTACGCATCTCGTAAGTTAAAGTCTCATGAACAAACTTATCCAACCCATGACTTAGAACTTGCGGCAGTTGTTTTTGCTTTGAAGAAATGACGGCATTATTTGTATGGGGTGACATTTGAGGTATATACTGACCATAAGAGCCTTAAGTACTTATTCTCTCAGAAAGAGCTCAATCTAAGACAACATCGGTGGGTGGAGTTCTTAGAAGACTATGATTGTACCATTAATTACCATCCCGGAAAGGCCAACGTTGTAGCAGATGCCTTAAGTCGAAAGGCTCAACTAACAAGTTTAATGGTGGAAGAATGGAATTTGTTAGAGGATGTATGTGAATAGAACCCTCGTCTGGAGCCACGGAAAGTTATTTTTAGAAATATTGAGGTGAAGTCAACACTGTTGGATCGGATTAAAGAGGGCCAAATGAAAGAACCAACGGTACAAAAGTGGGTGGAAAAAGTGAAGAAAGGGGAATTGCCTGATTTTAACCTAGGTCCTGATGGGATTTTAAGGTTTCGAAATTGTGTCGTTGTACCTAAGGATGAAGAACTGAAGAAGGAGATTTTGGAGGAATCTCACCGTTCTAGGTATACGGTGCATCCAGGTAGTGGTAAGATGTACCAAGATCTCAAAAGCTTATATTGGTGGGATAATATGAAGGCGGAGATTGCCCAATTTGTACAAAAGTGTCTTACGTGCCAACAAGTGAAAGCTGAGTATCAAAAACCGTCGGGTCTGTTACAGCCTTTGGAGATCCCTGAATGGAAGTGGGAGCACATAACGATGGATTTCGTATCAGGGTTACCACGAACTCAAAAAGGTCATGATGCGATTTGGGTGATAGTAGACCGATTAACTAAGACCGCACATTTCCTGCCAGTTAATATGAAATACTCTTTGGAGAAACTTGCCAAACTCTATATGGATGAAGTTGTGAGACTACATGGGGTACCAGTAAGTATCGTATCCGACAGAGACCCTAGATTTGTATCTCGATTCTGGCAGAAGCTGCAAGAGGCTCTAGGAACTAAGTTGAGCTATAGTACAACGTATCATCCTCAAACCGATGGACAATCTGAGAGAACCATTCAAACTCTTGAAGATATGCTGAGAGCCTGTATTGTAGATTTTGGAGGGAGTTGGAGCCAAAATTTAACCCTGGTTGAGTTCGCGTACAGCAATAGTTATCACTCTTCTATTCAAATGGCCCCATATGAAGCATTGTATGGACGAAAGTGTCGATCACCAATCCATTGGGATGAAGTAGGAGAGAGGAAGATTATAGATCTGGCCACAATACCATGGGTTGAGAAAGCCTATGAAAAGGTAAAGGTGATTCGTCAGAGGCTTCAAACAACCCAAAGCCGACAAAAGAGCTATGCCGATCATCGGAGGAAGGATTTGGAGTTTGAGATAGGAGATAAAGTGTTTCTTAGGGTTACTCCATTGAAAGGAAAAATTAAAGCATGAAAAGGGAAAAAGTTGCAATCGAGATATATAGGACCCTTTAATATACTCTAGGGGATAGGAAAAGTGGCTTATCTACTAGAATTACCAGCTAGTTTGTCTCGGATCCATGATGTTTTTCATGTTTCTTTGCTTAAGAAATATCATCCGAATCTGACTCACATTTTGCCACCAGAAGATATTGAACTGGATGAGTCTTTAACCTATGAGGAACGACCCCCATTCGAGTACTGGATAGGAAGGTGAAGGACTTGAGAAACAAGCAGATTCCATTAGTGAAGGTTCTATGGAAACACCATGAGGTGGAGGAAGCAACCTCGGAGCTAGAGAAGGACATGCAAGAAAAGTATCCAGACCTGTTTACAACAAAAGGTATGAATTTCGAGGTCGAAATTCTCATAAGGGGGAGAGACTGTGAGGACTTGTAAAATCCCTTATATTTTCTTTCAAATTTCCTTTTATTTGGAATTTATTCCTTTCTAATAGCCTTACTACTCATTCACCCCACAATAAGTGTAAACAAACATAGAATCAAGGTTTTTCCTTTCCTTTTCTTGTTAGCGTAAATTAGGGTTTTTACGTCTTTTGGAAGTGTAATTGTTCGGTGCGGAGTGTGTATTAAATTTGATGATTTAGAGTGAGTTCTAGATAAGAAAAAGTTTGTGATTAGAAGTAATAATAATAAGTTAGTGAATTATAAGTGAAAACCCTAGTACGTGCGAGTTAGGCAAAAACGGTGTGAACCGACGTGTACCGTTCACTACCGATTGAACACACCACTTGACCACCACTTTCTTAACTTAATCTCATTGTCATTAGGGCCAAAATATCATCCCTAATCAGCCAATAGAGAGAGCCAAAATTCTTGACCAAAAAAGAAAGGAAAAAGAAGAAAAAATTCAAGATGAAATCTTGTGGCGACAAGTGGCGAACATCCCAAGGTTGTTGACCAACCAATTTCTTTCATATTTATCACCAAAAATCACTTCATTTGCTCTTCATTTCTGCCATTCCAGCCGAGCCTTGAGGGAGAAAAACAAGAGAGAAAGACCACTTCATTCCATCTTGATTCCTAGCATAGTTGAGAGAAAAACCGAAAATCTAAACCGATTAACTTCTAAATTGGGAGTTTAGGAAGCTTGGGATACTAAAAGTTTGGAAGGAAAGGTTGAGGTTTCTCTTGAAAGCATCTTTGGCAAGGTATTAAGGCTGGTTTTTCCATTTTACTTTCCCTTAAGCTTGTTTACATTTGTATAGCAACTTAAATTCTTGGCTAATGATAGTTATCTAAGTAGTTTTGATGATTTTGGTGGATTTTGAGTTAGGGTTTGTATGGTTCAGTTGTATTCCTTGTTGTTTAGAGAGCATATGATGTCTATAATCTTGCATAGGAAGTTGAAGTAGTGGTTCAAGCTAGAAATGTGAAGTTTATACCTTGAATGCATTAAATTCCAGATTTAAGGATTGAGACTGCTCTGTTCTGACCAGCTTTGTTCGTGTATGTTAGAGGCCGAATCAGGCTTAGGTTAAAACATGAAAGTTATAGGAAATGGTGTTTTATAGCTGCCTGTAAAATTCAGCTCGATCCGAGCACTGTAGCATGTGAAATGACCGAAATACCCCTGACTGCCAAAAGTCTCATTTCGTGGACAGTTTTGAGATTTCACAGGTTTGGCTTCATTTTTCACCTTTATCAGTATCAAATCAGCCATTGGCCAAAACACAAAACTTTTACCCCTATGTTTTAGCTTTCCAACGCATCTGAAAACGCCTCAAAGGGAATCGTGTAGCTTGAGTTATTGCTGTTTGAATTCAGTACTGACAACCAGACTGACCATGAACTTCTGGTTCTGTAATTTGCAAATTCAAACTAGATCAACTGTGAACTGGGTTAAGTTGTTTTCATGAAAGTTGTAACCCTTTGTCTTAGGTTCAAAACGGTATAAGGTTGACCTAAATCTGATGAACGTAACTCTAGTTGTGACCAAAATGCTATAAGATGTCAAATCTGCCGTTTAGCTTTTTGTCTTCAAAATTGATTTCCGATTGTATTATTACACTTGTGTTGTAAGTGGATGATTTTGGAGCCTAATTGAAGGTCTATGTTAGTAACATTACTTTTGTGTGATTATGGGGCTGAATTGAGAAAAAACAATGAAGCCATGAATGGCTGAAAAATAGAAACTCAGAGGGCGTGCTACCTAAATTTTCACTTGAACGCTAGGTAGAGATACTCGCGACTTGAGTTAGGATTTGAGAACGAATCTAACTCGACTTGTCTAGGTTATTCGAGTCCCCTTTTGTGGAGGTATATAGGTTGGAATTCGGCTGAAACTTGTATCCTTGCAAAAATGAAATTTACGACTAATAGAACTACGTTTTCCCCATTTCTTCGACTCAAATGGTATTTCAAAGTATAATTGTTTCAAAGTTTCACAGTTTGAAGAGTGAGCAAGAGTTTTACGAATATTCTCTAAATAAGTTTCAAGTACTTGATTCTCGTTAAACGAAACGTTTAAGTTTCGAACCTTAGTTAATTTTCACAGCTCTTAAACAATGTTTTCTTGCAAATTTGGACTCCAAACACAGAGTAATACCCAAACGTGACCCGTAGAGGCACTACATCTTTTGATGAGTGCTTCCAAATACCTGATTGCACTTGACACTTGTGTTTAATACTTGAACAATGTGATTACATGATATATGAGTGGATTGATAGGGCAAGCGTGTACTTTATCGCACTTGCCCTAATGTGATTTGTTCTTGGTCATTGATTTCAGTTGAATTGATATACATGCATATGAATTATATCTTGTTTGGAATTCCAGAAACCCTGTGGCTAGTTAATCGAGTCGAGCCGGCAAAGGCCTGGTCGATTAGATAACGAACGCTGGGTAGGTAGTGATGTCGAGTGGAGTGTTATCTCCTCGACTAATTGGTATACTCGAGTATTACCACCAGTGTTTATCTTGGAGTTCGGGCCCGATAAGGGATTTGGTTGGTGGACGGAGATTGGAGTTAAGTGGTATACTACAGGACTAGTTACTTTATTTGAAAATTGACAGAGTGTCAACTACTATATGATCAAGTTATGGTGGAACTGTATCCTTTTACGTGAAATACTGAATATGAGATGTTGGTTAATTGCTCGCTATTGCACTTTTATGTTATATTCATTGTTAATTAATGGTCAATTCGTTATTTGGAACATCACTAAGCTTTAGCTCACTCTGTTAGTTTTGTTTTCCTTACAGGGGTACGAGCCAGGCGTGAGACTTGTAAAAATTAGCGTAGTCTAATAGTTTTGAATTTTGTAATTGTACTCACGCTAGCACCCGACTAGGGGTTGATTGTACCTGGATTGTAAACATTTTAATGTATTTGGGCATGTATGAGACTTGTAGTTGGATTTGAGTATCAATGTGTATATTAAGTTTGAATTATTGTGTTATTTATTATTCTATGGATGTAAGTTATTGTCTCGAATTTTGAGTGAGTGAGTGAGTCCTGGCGAGAGTTGGGCAGCCACTCATTAAACCCTAGGGTACGCCTTAGGGGGAGGTAGGATTGTCACAGGTGGTATCAGAGCCTAGATTTGAATTGATCTGGGTAGATTGAGTGCGTTATACTTAATATTCCTTGGTTATACTAGGCTAGGGTTTCACACTTGAGAATAGACCTTTAGTCTCGATTTATATGTCTAACGTGCTTACTTTTGCAATGTTACTTGTATTGTAGGTCATAGCGGGTAAAGATACGAGTGGGGGTGCCGGGCCATCTCAACTCGTACCTACCGACCCTGTGCACCTTGAGGGGCGAGAGTTGGGCAGGCGGCTCACTAAACCCTAGGGTACGCCTTAGGGTGAGGTGGGGTTGTCACATAATCACCATATCAAAGGAACTACATTGGAGGTTTAGTGCACAATTGAAACAAACCCGAGAGAAAACAGTGGTACAAAACCCTCGCGCGACCACTAGTGAGAATTGACTTTTTGCACACAACCTAAAGCTACTATTTCATTCTTTCTCTCCAAGTTTCATCACCCAAACAAACCCTCATCTCTCTCTCCTCACTCCCTCATTTTCGGCCAGCAACTTCAAGGGAAGAAGGAAGAAAGCTCTCCACTCCATTTTTGCTCATTCTTGCTCCAAAACACTTCCAACTTTGCATCCAACCTCAAAATCACTTGGAGATTAACCTTGGCCTGGAGGAAAGCTTCATCTTGGCGATTTTCTTGGGAGTTTTAGTGGTGAAATTTCTGGGTTCTTCAAGAGCTAAGAGGTAGCCTTCATCCACTTCAAATCTTTCCATTTTCTTGGCTTTAATGAGCTTCGGTTTTGACTATGAAACTTGTAGCTTCCATATTGTTGTTGTTATTTGGATTGAAAAGGTTGAAGTTGTGACGACCCCACCTCCCCCTAGGGCGTACCCTAGGGTTTAGCGAGTCGCCTGCCTAGCTCTCGCCAGAACTCACTCACGTAAAGCTCGAGAAAAATAACTTACAAACATAGAAAATAAAGAACACAATCCCTTCAGCTTAATATATACAACAGTACACAGATCCAACTACAAGGTTCTTACATGCCCAAATACATTAATGGGTTTACAATTCAAGTACACACAACCCTAGTCGGGTACTAGCGTGAGTACAATTTCAAAATTCAAAGTAACTAGACTACGCTAGTCTGTGCACGTCTCACGCTTCGCTCGTACCCCTGTAAGGAAAATAAAACTAATGGAGTGAGCTAAAGCTCAGTGATGTTCCAAATATCAAATTGTCCACCAAATAAAGTAAAAGTAGCACAATAGTGAAATAACGAGCAAAACAAGTCAAGAAGTGAGTAACAGCACTTCATATAACCAAACAATAAATGTTCCGCATTTCACATATAAGGATACAGTAGCTCATAAATCGGCTCCACCATAGCTTGATCGATTGGTAGTTGATACTCCGTCAACTTTCAAGTAAGAAACTAGTCCAGTAGAACACCACTTAACTCCAATCTCCGTCCACCGACCAAACCCCTTACCGGGCCCGAACTCCATAATAAACACTGGTGGTAATGCTCGAGTATACCGATTAGTCGAGGAGATAACACCCCACTTGACATCACTAACTACTCAGGGTTCATTATCTAATCGACCAGGCCCTTGCCGGCTCGACTCGACTAACTAGCCACAGGGTTTCTGAAATTTCAGGCAAGATACAATTCGTATGCATATATAGCAAGTCAATTGCAATCGATGAACAAGAACAAATCACATTAGGGCAAGTGCGATAAAGTACACTCTTGCCCTATCAATTCGCTTATATATCATGTAATTACATTGGTCAAGTATTAAACACAAATTTCAAGTTCAATCAGATATTTGGAAGCACTCACCAAAATGTAGTGCCTCTAGTGATCACGTCTGGGTTGTACTCCGGGTTTGGATTCCAAATCTGCGATAAAACTTTGTTTAAGAACTTGGAAAAGTGACTAAGGTTCGAAACTCACACGTTTCGTTCAATAAGAATCAAGTAAGTGAAATTTGTTTGGAGAATATTCGTGAAACACTTGCTCGCTTTTCAAACTAGGAAATTTTGTAGCAATTATACTTGGAAATATCATTTGAGGCAAAAGAATGAGGAAGACATATTTTTAGTAGTCGTTATTTCATTTTCCAAGGGTACAAGTTCGGCCAAGTTTTAACTTATATACCTCGATAAAAGAATACGTAAATATCCTAGATGGTTCACGTGGTATTCGGTCTCAAGCCTTACTCGAGTAGCAAGTATATTTACCTAGCCCTCGAGTATAAATTTGGGCAGCACGCCCTTTGTATTTACCTATTTTCCAGCCATATATGGCTTCATTCTTTTCCTCAATCAGTCTCAAAATCACACACAAAATAATCTCAATTCAATAGCCATTGAATAGGCTCAATGTCCATCGGTTTGAGGATGATATGCTGTACTATAGTTCAACTTAGTTCCTAGAGCCTCTTGCAATTTCTGCCAGAATCGAGACACAAACCTGGGATCTCTATCGGATACGATACTCACTGGTACCCCATGTAATCTCGCCACTTCATCCATATAGAGTTTAGCAAGTTTCTCCAATGAATATTTCATATTAACTGGCAAGAAATGTGCAATCTTAGTTAATCGGTCCACTATCACCCAGATCGCATCATGACCTTTTTGAGTTCTTGGTAACCCCGATACGAAATCCATCTTTATATGCTCCCACTTCCATTCAGGGATCTCTAAAGGCTATAACAGACCTGAAGGTTTTTGATGCTCAGCTTTCACTTATTGGCACGTAAGATATTTTTGCACAAATTAGGCAATCTCCACCTTCATATTATCCCACCAATACAGACTTTTGAGATCCTGGTACATTTTACCACCACCTGGATGTACCGTATACCTCGAACGGTGGGATTCCTCCAAAATCTCTCTTTAACTCTTCATCCCTAGGTAAAACGACGCGATTTTGAAACCTTAAAATCCCATCAGGACCTAGGTTAAAGTTAGTCAATTCCCCTTTCTTCACTTTTTCTACCCATTTCTGCACAGTCGGTTCTTTCATTTGGCCCTCTTTAATCCGATCCAACAGTGTTGTTTTCACCTCAATATTTCCAAAAATAACTTTCTGTGGCTTTAGATGCGGGTTCCATTCACATACATCCTCTAACAAGCTCCACTCTCCCACCATTGAACTTGCTAGTTGAGCCTTTCGACTTAAAGCATCTGCTACAACATTGGCCTTCTCTGGATGGTAATTAATCGTACAATCATAGTCTTCTAAGAACTCCACCCACTGACGTTGCCTTAGGTTTAGCTCCTTCTGGAAAAATAGATACTTAAGGCTCTTATGATCCGTATATACCTCAAATGTCACCTCGTATAAATAGTGCCGCCATTTCTTCAAAGCAAACACAACAGCTACAAGCTCCAAGTCATGGGTTTGATAGTTTTGCTCATGAGACTTTAACTTCCGAGATGCGTAGGCAATTACATTCCTATTTTGCATCAAAACACACCCTAACCCCTCTCTCGACGCATCAGTATAAACCGTATAGCTATCTGTCCCATTGGGCAAAGCTAACACTGGAGCCATGGTCAATTGCCTCTTGAGCTCTTGAAAACCATTCTCACACTTAGCATCCCAAATGTACTTTCCTTGTTTCTTTGTCAAGTTCGTTAGGGGTCCCGCAATTTTTGAGAAATTCTTTACAAATCGGCGGTAATACGCCGCTAGACCCAAAAAGCTTCGTATTTCAGTAGGATTCTCTGGCCGTTTCCATTTGGCTATAGCTTCCACTTTAGCCGGGTCTACAGTAAACCCATCCTTTGAAATGATATGGCCTAGGAACGCCACTTTTTCCAGCCAAAATTCACACTTGCTAAACTTGGCAAACAACTGGTGCTCTCTTAGGGTTTGTAATACTATCCTCAAGTGTTGCTCATGCTCTTCCCTTATCTTCGAATATACTAGGATATCATCAATAAACACCACAACAAACTTATCCAAATAGGGTTTAAACACTCGATGCATTAAATCCATGAATGCCGTTGGGGCATTAGTTAAGCCAAAAGGCATTACTGCAAACTCGAAATACCCATAGCGAGTGTTAAAGGCCGTTTTTGGCACATCCTCCTTTCTAATTCTCAATTGATAATACCCTTGTCGAAGATCCAACTTAGAGAACACCACCGCCCCTTGTAATTGATCAAACAACTCATCGATGTGGACAAAGGATATTTATTCTTAACGGTTACTGCATTCAAACCACGATAATCAACGCATAACCTTAAACTCCCGTCCTTCTTTTTAACAAATAGCATTGGAGCACCCCATGGTGACTCGCTCTCATGTATGAATCCCCGTTCTAGCAAGTCTTGCAATTGAACTTTTAACTCCTTAAGTTCGGCGGGTGCCATTCGATAAGGGGTTTTCGAAATGGGAATAGTTCCAGGTGCTAGGTCAATCTTGAATTTAATTTCTCTTTCGGGTGGCAATGACCCCAACTCCTCCGGAAATACGTCCGAATACTCACCAATCACCGGCATGTCCTCCAGCTTAACCTTTTCTCCTGGGGTGTTAACTAGAAAAGCTAAATAACCGCATGCCCCATGACTAAGTAATTTCCTAGCCCTTATTCTCGAAATGAGTGCAGATGAGGCTAACATACCCCTCATGTCTAGCTTTAGAGTTGCCTCACCCGATATACAGAACTCGACCACCTTCATCCTACAATCTACCCGGGCATGAAAATGAGCTAGCCAATCCATGCCTAGAATAACATCGTACCCCTTAATGGCTAGACTTATGAGGTCGACTACTAATTTCCGCTCACCAATCCAAATATCGCAATTTCTATACACCTCATTCGTAAGTAAAGGTTGATTACCCGTAGGTGTTCTTACTTCTAAGTCATAAGGTAGCCTTTCAACTTTCATGTCAATTCCAAGCATAAATGTAGGGCTAACAAAAGAATGAGTGGCACCAGGGTCTATTAAAATTTTGGCTAACCGATGGAAAACAAGAATGGTACCTTTCACTACCTCCATGGGCTCAAGTACCGATTGCTAGTCCAACAAATATACCCTGGCTGGTACCCTTGACCTGGTCCCTCCTACATTGGTCGGTTTCGGGTTTGATTTGCCAGCCGAATGAACATCGCTGATTAGCAGGCAATTAGCGATCTGGTGCTCCGTACTTCCACACCTTAGGCACTTTCGAGTCTTTCTCCAGCAATTATCCTCAGTATGGTTTGATTTTCCACAATATCCACATGTTACTCGGAGAGTGGAGGTCTGGCCCCCCTGTGGACCACCTCTCCCCTGTCCTCTTCCACCTTGGGCTCCCCTCGACGTACCTCTCCTCGAAGTACCTGTAAACCTTCCACCCCCAGCTCCACGACCGGCTTTAGGGGGTGGTATGCTTTGATCACTCTGTGCCGGCCTTTGACTTCCACCGGGTGCCCCTTTTCGTTTCGCGTGAAAGTTCCTCACTTGTGCCCTGGCAATCTCGATTCTTTAGGCCTTCTCCAAAACCTCAGTGAAAGTATTGATCTGGGCCGCCGCTAAAGCCTCCTGTATTTCCACATTGAACCCTTGAACAAACCTCCTTACCTTCCTTTGCTCCGTAGCTATCAATTCAGGGGCAAATTTGGATAACTTCGTAAATTGG
Source organism: Coffea arabica (assembly GCF_036785885.1). NCBI lineage: Eukaryota > Viridiplantae > Streptophyta > Magnoliopsida > Gentianales > Rubiaceae > Coffea > Coffea arabica. The sequence goes on along the minus strand of NC_092311.1, from coordinate 20,743,111 downwards.
GTTTCATAATCAGATACACTCAAAGTTCCTTGCCGAATCTTAATAAAATCGTCCTCTCTCTTCTCTTGGACGATAGGTGGGAGGTATTTTTCGTTAAACTCCCGCACGAAATTCAACCAGGTCCATGCGGTTCCCTCTCTCTCCCACTTAGCTCTAACCACATTCCACCAGGTCCTGGCCGGACCTTCGAACTGAAAAGCAGCAAATTGCACTTGCCTATCCTCCGCATAATTTTGAGCGGCGAAGATATTGATCATGATTTCCAACCATCTCTCCGCTCCCTCAGGGTCCGGTCCTCCCAAAAACTTAGGAGGTGAGAACTTTTGAAATCTCTCTAGGGCCCTATCTTGCCCCATATCGGGATCCCTAGGTTGGTTCACAGGGGCTTGACCCTGTTGCTCTACTAAACGGGCAAGGATATTAGTCATTTGCTAAATTGCCTTCGCCACCTGATCTCCCCCTTCCGCTCGGGGTCCAGGTTACGGCTCCGCCATTCCATTTCTTTCCCTTCTCGGTTCTTGCACTGGTTCTTGGGCCTGTCTACCCCCTCGCCCACGATTAGAGCCACATTCTTGAGTAGCTTCCTGATCCTGACTCCTTCTACCTTCCATGATTCTTGACTAGCCAACTATATAAATATAAACAAAATAAGGTATGGCTCGGATAAAACATTTTCAAATCATAAAGCAAAGACAGTAAAACACATTCAAAACAAACATGGCCTTTATATACATAGCAAAATAAGGCACATAGCAAGTTAAAAGTACTGTACATGTCAACCTGGTCAAGTAACTCCCACCTTGGATATATGGACTGATTTGTGGTGTTTTGATGGTAATAATGTTTATTTAGTGCTTAAACTAGTGGATTAATGTTGGGTTATTGATAGAAACTCAAGGATGGTACATTGACCAAAAGTGACCGTTTTGCCCCCGTCTTGTTCGAGCACTTTGGTGCGAAATTTCGAGGATCTAATGGCTTGTTTATGTTGTTTACATGTTATATTGATTGTGTAAAAATTTTCATGGAAAAATAACATGAATTGGTTGGTTAAATGAAGTGATTTCCAAAGTTTAGAAAACTGGAAAATGATTCCCGTCACTGCCCAGGCAGTCACCTTGTTTCGGCTATAACTCATTGCTCCGATGTCAGAATTGAGTGCCGTTTGCGGCACTGGAAAGTAGACATTCCCATATTTTATTTGGTATAAAATACACATTCTGGTTCCACTCGAGTGAGCCAAACCATTCATTTGAAAATTACTGTCCTGTTTCGTTTGTCACTGGGAGGCAGATTATGAACTGTGATTTGATGCTCACGTATGAGCTGGTTATGGACAGATTTTGAAAATGGTTTCTCTGAAAAAATGTAGCCTTATGAATCTATTTTCCAATGCCACCAACCACACTCAATTCTGAGTTGAATTGAGTGATTTATGATCAAAATTCGAAACTGGTTTTGTGCAGGAAAATCATGCATTTGGACAGATTTGAAACTAACGATGCTTTGGGACTTGTTATCCGAAACTTCTTGGTGTAAATCACCTATCAAATGTACCTTGGGCATATTTTAGACATTATCTACTGGAATGGACCATATTTGAGATGTTTCTTGGCCGAATGTTTGAAAACGACAAAACGAAAGTTCAAAGGCAGCTTAGCCTTAGAACTTCTTGTGATTTCAACGGTCTCGTTAACTGAATTTCTGTACATATTTTTCTATGACATTTGGAAAAGGAGTGGCCCTTATATGGTAGTATATTCATGCTAAATTTGGTGTCATTCCGAGTCTGTTTCGTTGCTCAACTAAACTTCCAAAGTTCATGATTTGAGTTGGAAAACCATTGATTAACAAGGAAATTTTAGTATCTTTGAGCTACCATATCTTGGTGCTCAAAACTCTGAATCTTGTTCTGTTTATTTTTTTTTAAACTTGGGTCGTAACTCTATTAGATTTCCAAATTTCAGAGGTTAGTTCGGATCAAGTGAATTTTGCCGAATTTTCAAAGTTGGCCAAAAAAATCAACCTAAACCTGTCTTCAATGCCCCAGAACAGCAACTTTGAGCTAATTTTTGGATACCTTCCGTTTAGAATCATGGAAAATTGTCTTCTAAGACTTTTAGTACTTTCTAAGAGGTTTGCAACGGTACCAAGTTTTTTAATTTTGGACTTGTAGAGAGTGAGATACAATTTTTCAAAATAAGTGTTACAAATCTGAAAATTTCGAAACTGAAAGGAAATGGAGTTGTTCAAACTCTCTTTTCCCTTTTAATGTCACTTGATCATTTTACACTCGATTTTAAGGACGTAAATCAGATTTTGCTTATGTGTTAAAACCCCACTTTTGAGCCTCGATTTACGAATAATTAAGGCTCATTTTCGTGAAAATTTCTTAGATTGTACAAGAGTGCAATCTTCCTTATTAATTGGGGTTTATAAGTGATAGTTTATTATTAAATGCTCAGGCGCTCAAGAGGACCTTCCAGAGGATCTCGCAGGAGACGCCTAAACCATCATTTGAACTTGCTACTTGAATCACTGTGAGTGTCAAGTGCATGTATTTATTGCTAAATGGTTAACTGTTTCTTATCCTTTATGCGAATTTGAAATTTTGAGACGAGTGTGTACTTTACCGCACTTGTTCTCTTTCGAACGAAATTATATTTGTATTTTGCTATGTGAATTCATATTCGACTTGTACATAGTAATGTGGATGTGATTCGTATATGTGATTCCTATTTGGATTCGTCGATTTGAGCGTTGCTCATCGACTTATATTCGTATTCGTATTCGTATTCGGGGGACACCCAAACTCGTTAGCTAACTTTGCGAATCGAGCCAGCATGAGCTTGGTCGATAAGCTTAGCAAACCATGAGATATTCGTAGAGCCTGATCTATTGGAGAGATCTTGCTCAGCATTACTCGCGCAGTATTGCCATGATATACTTGAGTATTATCAAAATTTTGATGAATGGGCCTGGTAAGGGGGTGTAACGGTGACGGGATTCGAAGAAAAGTGGTGTATCTACGGATTTGATACTTATGTGGTTGACGGAGTGTCAACATGAGATGTGATCAAGACTTGGACACGACTACGTGGAATTTAGCTCCTGAGAGCTACAGTATCCTTGAATTGTTTTTGTTTATTTTCCTATTCGAAATGTGAATTATTCGAATTTGATAGCTTTACATACAATGTAATCGTTGTTGCTACTTGGATTATGTGTTTGCATGTGTGTTTCTTGGCCTCACTGAGTATTGGCTCATCCCATTAGTTTGTTTTCCTTAACAGGAACCCGATTGGAAGGAGTTAAGTAAATGCCGACCTGAGGCACTTTTGTATTAGTGTTTTAATTGTAATCGACTAGACACTTTTGGATGTTGTATATTTTGGGGAAAGTGATTGTAAATTTGAAATTGTGATGTAAGACTGGATATTTATGTATGGAAATGACTTCGTACCTTTATTCCGACTTTTATTGTTAGTATTAGACTAAGTTTGAATTGGATTTGTTTCGAATCCTGGCGAGAGTTGAGCAGGCGTTCCGCTGATACCCTTGGGTTCGCCCTTGGGAGAAGTGGGGCGTCACAGTTGGTATCAGAGCTTAGGCTTCAGATCTTTGTAGTGTATCCTAGGCTTAAAGGTTTAGGATGCCGGACTGTGGGACTGTTTTTAAAGTTAAGTGATCGCTTGTAAGGATGAAAATCAGAGCCGCTTCGCGTAGTCTGTGCGCGGGGTGAGATTGGGCCAAGTGGTATTATGATCCTTATTATGTGAATGAGTAAAGGGTTAAGTACTCTTCTAGAGTATAAGCTGTGAATCATGAATGTGACAAGTATAAATCTTTTATCGTAATACTTGGGGAGGACTAGATATGTATGTTGGGTAGGAATCTCAAATATGGTGATTTACTCTTGGGACTGGCCAGCTCGAGATGTGAATTATCTTATTTCGGATTCTTGTACTCGAATGCTTAAGAGTTGAGGACAATGCTAAGGACTTGAGATCTCCATTTGCAGGGAAAAGAACGAATTGATATTTCACGTGAATAGTTACAGGAAACCAATAGTCATTTGGCAAAGATGGCACAATAATTAAGAGAGAGAAGTAGAGAAAGATTGATGGATGGTCCTATGTAACTTAATAGGATCCTAATGCTTGATATGAGTTGGAAATGAACGAGAAGATCGGACCTATTAGTGTTACACAGGATTGACTTAGTTGGGGGTGATGTAAGTGCTGAGGCCATTGTATTTTGCATGACTGTGTGGCCTACTTTTGAGGCACTTGCTTTCACTTTAGTCTTCTGTGACTAAAAGTATTTTGTGGCACCTGTGTGCTATATTTTTTGATCTTCCCCCTGACTTGCTAATTGTATGAACCTGAAGTGTTAATGAATGTAAATTATTGTTATCTTCGATGTTTTCGTGATTGGTTCTTGTTTCAAGAATTTTCCCTCGTAATTGATTTATTCCTTGCACTAGGCACACCTAGGATAATGGACGGACAAAGGGGTGGCCGAGGCCGTGGGCGAAGGTCTAGACAGGCCCAACCTCATGGTGATGACCAGGGATCAGCAGCTGGACCGACCCAGGGACAAGAAAATATTGAGGGTAATCAAGTGGCTACTGCCATCAATAGGATGACTGATATCCTAGAACGTTTAGCTGATAGACAAGGTCCTGGACCGCTTAACCAGTCCGGGGGCCAAGATAGAGGAGAAGATAGGGCTTTGGAGAGGTTCTTGAAGTTTACCCCACCTAAGTTCACTGGAGAGCCCGACCCCGAGGCAGCTGAGAACTGGTTAGAGAGAATGACTAATATATTCGCTGCCTTAGACTATATTGAAGATAGGCGAGTAAATTTTGCTGCTTTCCAATTTGAGGGAGTAGCACGTGCCTGGTGGGACTTGATAAGGGGGAAATGGGAAAGAGCGCAGACCCCTTGGACTTGGGAAAACTTCACGAAAGAGTTTAATGAAAAATTTCTTCCACCTTTGATTCAAGAGAAAAGGGAAGATGAATTTATAAAGTTGAGGCAAGGAACTTCTAGTGTAGCCGAATATGAAGGCAAATTTACCAAACTTTCTAAATATGCTCCAGAATTGGTGACTAATGAACGAAGTAGGATAAGGCGCTTTGTACAAGGACTTAATGTGGAGATTCAGGAGGGATTAGCAGTAGCCCAAATTTCAACGTTCACTGAAGTCTTAGAAAAAGCGCAGAGAGTCGAGAGTGCAAGGCAGCAAGTTAGAGACTTTCACACTAAGAAAAGGGGCACTTTTAGTAACCCTTCTGGACAGGCAGATAAGAGTGCCCCACCTTTTAAAAAGGGAAAAGAAACGGGTGGAGTGGAGATATCTAGCACACCAAAAGGGACTCAACCAAGAGGAGGCCACAATGGACGATGTCAATCAAGAGGGACACCTCTAAGTGGTCAATCTGTGGCTCCCCAAGTTGTTTGTGGTTATTGTGGCAAGTTCAACCATACGGAGAGTGATTGTTTTAGAAAACAAGGGAGATGCTTGTATTGTGGTAGCACCGAGCACCAAATATCAAAATGTCCAACCGTACCAAAAGAAGGAAATAGTACCCAAAGGCCTGAAAAGTCAGCTGCTAAGCAGTCTAGTGCTGGAGGAAGTCGATCTAAAGTACCAGCTAGGGTTTATGCATTAGGCTATCGACAGGTTTCCAACTCTGCTACGGCCGTTGAAGGTATGATTCTTGCTTTTCATTGTCTATCTGAGGTTCTAAGTAACCCTAGTATAATTCACACTTTTACAAAATCTTATGTTCATAAGATAGAATCAAAGTTTGACTACAATTTAGGCGGATAGAAATTGTGAGATAAGGGTTAGCGATTGTAAGTTACTGATTGATCTGATAGGCGCGACTATGAAGAGGTATGATGTTATTCTAAGTGTGAATTTCGAGGACGAAATTCTCTTAAAGGGGAGAGGATGTGAGGACTCGTAAATTTTCTTTTATTAAATTCTTATTTCGAGCTCATTTAATTATTTATTTGGCCAATTGCCCCGAATATTATTTTCTAACCTTTTTAGACCTAAGTATATGGATCTATAGCTTAGTTATATTTTTAAAGTGACTCGTTTCAAAATTTAATTTCTGAAGGCTCGTTAAGTGAAAATAGTGAATACGCGAATGGAGTAAATAATTGATTCGAGAATACAATAAGTTTGGAAAATTAGAAACTTGTACATTAGTCTCAAAATAGGTATTTTTATGTTTAAGTTCTCAATTATTAGTTAGTAATATTATCGTTATAAGAATTTCTTAGAAATTTCACTCTATCACGTATAAATCGGAAGTACGTGTTTTCGCGTGCGCATTTAATAGAGAGCCTTTAGACCATTATTTTGGGACTACTAAGAGTGAATAATATTAATATGAATGTAAGCGCATTAGAGGTTTAGTGCACTAGTGTAACAAACTTAAGAGGGATCGAACACAAAACGCGCGCATACGCACACTATTGCGGTTGACTTTGGTGCACCAAACACTTAACCTTTAAGTTACCTTTAAGGAGCTAGTCCATCAGATTTTTTTTTGCCCTCTCTTCCCTCTCTCATCAGCCAAGCAACACAAAGAGAAAAGAGAGCTCCAAGCTTCCAAACTTTTCCTCTTCATTTCTTGCACAAAAACATCACCAAATCACACCAAAATTGAACTACACATAGCTTAACCCTTGGAGTTTGTATCTAGCTAAGAAAGAGGGGCTGTTTTCACGGTTTTCTTGGCCAAGGAGAGGACCGAAAATTCTGTTCTTGCACACCAAGTGAAGTAGGTAACGATCTAACCTTCAAAACTTGGTTTATAGAAGATCTAGTGCACGTCTAAGCTTTTGCATGCATGTGGGTAGCTTGTTTATGTTGGAAAAATGGTTGTGTGGGCTCTATGAACTCCCACCTTGGATATATGGACTAATTTGTGGTGTTTTGATGGTATTAATGTTTATTTAGTGCTTAAACTAGTGGATTAATGTTGGGTTATTGATAGAAACTCAAGGATGGTGCATTGACCAAAAGTGACCGTTTTGCCCCTGTCTTGTTCGAGCACTTTGGTGCGAAATTTTGAGGATCTAATGGCTTGTTTATGTTGTTTACGTGTTATATTGATTGTGTAAAAATTTTCATGGAAAAATAACATGAATTGGTTGGTTAAATGAAGTGATTTCCAAAGTTTAGAAAATTGGAAAATGATTCCCGTCACTGCCCAGGCAGTCACCTTGTTTCGGCTATAACTCATCGCTCCGATGTCGGAATTGAGTGCCGTTAGCGGCACTGGAAACTAGACATTCCCAGATTTCATTTGGTATAAAATACACATTCTGGTTCCACTCGAGTGAGCCAAACCATTCGTTTGAAAATTGCTATCCTGTTTCGTTTGTCACTGGGAGGCAGATTATAAACTGTGATTTGACGCTCACGTATGAGCTGGTTATGGACAGATTTTGAGAATGGTTTCTTCTGAGAAAATGTAGCCTTATGAATCTATTTTTCAATTCACCAACCACACTAAATTCTGAGCTGAATTGAGTGATTTATGATCAAAATTTGAAACTGGTTTTGTGAAGGAAAACCATGCATTTGGACAGATTTGAAACTAACGATGCTTTGGGACTTGTTATCCGAAACTTCTTGGTGTAAATCCCCTATAAAATGTACCTTGGGCATATTTTAGACATTATCTACTGGAATGGACCATATTTGAGATGTTTCTTGGCCGAATGTTTGAAAACGGCAAAACGAAAGTTCAAAGGCAGCTTAGCCTTAGAACTTCTTGTGATTTCAACGGTCTCGTTAACTGATTTTCTGTACATATTTTTCTATGAAATTTGGCAAGGGAGTGGCCCTTATATGGTAGTATATTCATGCTAAATTTGGTGCCATTCCGAGTCCGTTTCATTTCTCAACTAAATTTCCAAAGTTCATGATTTGAGTTGGAAAACCCTTGATTAACAATGAAATTTTAGTAACTTTGAGCTACCATATCTTGGTGCTCAAAACTCCGAATCTTGTTCCGTTTGTTTTGTTTTAAACTTGGATTACAACTCTAATAGAGTTCCAAATTTTAGAGGTTAGTTCGGATCAAGTGAATTTTTCCAAATTTTCAAAGTTGGCCAAAAAAATCAACCTAAACCTGTCTTCAATGCCCCAGAACAGCAACTTTGAGCTAATTTTTGGATACCTTCCGTTTAGAATCATGGAAAATTGTCTTCTAAGGAATTTTATTAATTTCTAATAGGTTTGTAACGGTACTAAGTTTTCCAATTTTGGACTTGTAGAGAGTGAGATACGATTTTTCAAAGTAAGTGTTACAAATCTGAAAATTTCGAAACTGAAAGGAAATGGAGTTGTTGAAACTCTCTTTTCCCTTTTAATGTCACTTGATCGTTTTACACTCGATTTTAAGGATGTAAATCAGATTTTGCTTATGTGTTAAAACCCCACTTTTGAGCCTCAATTTACGAATAATTAAGGCTCATTTTCGTGAAAATTTCTTAGATTGTACAAGAGTGCAATCTTCCTTATTAATTGGGGTTTATAAGTGATAGTTTATTATTAAATGCTCAGGCGCTCGAGAGGACCTTCCAGAGGATCTCGTGGGAGACGCCTAAACCATCATTTGAACTTGCTACTTGAATCACTGTGAGTGTCAAGTGCATGTATTTATTGCTAAATGGTTAACTGTTTCTTATCCGTTATGCGAATTTGAAATTTTGAGACGAGTGTGTACTTTACCGCACTCGTTCTCTTTCGAACGAAATTATATTCATATTTTGCTATGTGAATTCATATTCGACTTGTACATAGTAATGTGGATGTGATTCGTATATGTGATTCCTATTTAGAATCGTCGATTTGAGCGTTGCTCATCGACTTATATTCGTATTCGTATTCGGGGGACGTCCAAACTCGTTGGCTAACTTTGCGAATCGAGCCAGCATGGGCTTGGTCGATAAGCTTAGCAAACCATGAGATATTCGTAGATCCTGATCTATTGGAGAGATCTTGCTCGGCATTACTCGCGCAGTATTGCCATGATATACTCGAGTATTATCAAAATTTTGATGAGCGGGCCCGGTAAGGGGGTGTAACGGTGACGGGATTCGAAGAAAAGTGGTGTATCTACGGATTTGATACTTATGTGGTTGATGGAGTGTCAACATGAGATGTGATCAAGACTTGGACACGACTACGTGGAATTTAGCTCTTGAGAGCTACAGTATCCTTGAATTGTTTTTGTTTATTTTCCTATTCGAAATGTGAATTATTTGAACTTGATAGCTTTACATACAATGTAATTGTTGTTGCTACTTGGATTATGTGTTTGCATGTGTGTTTCTTGGCCTCACTGAGTATTGGCTCATCTCATTAGTTTGTTTTCCTTAACAGGAACCCGATTGGAAGGAGTTAAGCAAATGCCGACCTGAGGCACTTTTGTATTAGATTTTTAATTGTAATCGACTAGACACTTTTGGATGTTGTATATTTTGGGGAAAGTGATTGTAAATTTGAAATTGTGATATAAGACTGGATATTTATGTATGGAAATGACTTCGTACCTTTATTCCGACTTTTATTGTTAGTATTAGACTAAGTTTGAATTGGATTTGTTTCGAGTCCTGGCGAGAGCTGGGCAGGCGTTCCGCGGATACCCTTGGGTTCGCCCTTGGGAGAAGTGGAGCGTCACACCTACTACCTAATCACCCCACAATAAGTGCAAATGAATATAGAATTAAGGGTTCACCCTTTTCATTTTCAAGTTAGCGCGAATTAGGGTTTTTACGTCTATCCGTAGGGTGACTATCCGGTACCGAGGGTGAATCAAATTTGGTGATTAAGAGTAAGTTTTAGATGATATTAAGTGTGGGATTAGAAGTAGTAATAATGAGGTAGTAAATTATAAGTTAAAACCCTAGTATATGCGATTTAAGGAAAAATGGTTCGGACCGAAAGGTGTCGCGTGCTACCGATTGAACACACCACTTGAACACTACTCTATTACCTCAATCTCCTTACTTTTATTTCAGAAAAAATTATCCCAAAATACCCTTCAAGGCAGCCGAAATTCTTGACCCCAAGAGAGAGAGAAAAGAAAAAAATTTGTGAGAACCTAAGTGTGACAAGTGTTGGCCATTTAAGGCCCTTTGACCAAGCCAACTTTCTTACCTTCTTATCTTCATTTTAGCTCATTTCTTCACCATTTTTTTTCTTGTTTGGCCGAGAGCAAGGAGAGGGAGAAAGAGTGAAGAGAGTTTCTATTTCTAACCTCAAATCAAGAGTTGTGAGTGAAACCAAGAAAAACTAAACCGATTAACTTGTAGGTTGAGAGCTTGGAAAGTTTAAGGAACCAAAAATTTCAAGGAGAAGTGGAGGATAACTGTAGCAAGCTTTTTTTTTTGAGGTAATATGGCTGACCACTCTTTTCTTTTTCCTTAATCATGTTGAAGTTGCTTAGTAGCTTGTATTTGTGGTTGTAATGCTTATATCAAGTGATTTTGGATGGTTGGGGTGATGAATTTGAGTTAGGGTTTGAATGATTCACTTATCATACTTGTTGTATGGGTGGTATATGATGTATATAAGTTGGTATAAGAGGTGGTAGTGATGGTTTCAAGCTAAAAATGAGATTGATACCTTGATTGTAGCAAATTTCCAGAATTGAAGTTAAGGTATACCCTGTTCTGCCCGGTTGTATTTCACCATGTTAGAGGCTGAATTAAGCTTAGCCTAAAACATGAAAATTGTAGAGAATTATGTTTTATAGTTTCCTACAAAATTTTAGCTAAATCGGAGCATTGTATCCTATGAAAAGACAAAAATATCCCTGAGACTCCCCTAGGTAGAGTCCAGCAGACAGTTTTGACATTTCCTCATGTTGGCTGCATTTTTCACCTTGATTCATACCAAATCAGTCTTTGGCCAAAACATAAAACTTTTACCCCTATGTTTTAAATTTTCAACGCCCCTGAGAACGCCTTAATCGGACTTCGGTAGCTTGAGTTATGGCCACTTGAATGTAGTGCAGTTAACTAGCCTATTGGTATGAATCCGGTTCTGTAAATTGGAAATATGACTTGAATACACTAGAAACTGGACTAAGTGGTCTTCATAAAAATTGTAACCCTCTGTCTTAGCTTCGAAACGGTATAAAGTTTACCTCAATCTGATAAGCGTAGCCTCGGTTGTGTCCGTTACGTAAAACAATGTCAAATCTGTCTTTTGTTTCTTGACTCAAACTTCATTTCCGCACATGTTCCTAGATTGATTTTGTACTTGTATGACTTTGACCCCATGGAATGGCTATTGAAATGAGATGATTTTGTGTGTGACTTTGGGATTGATTGAGGAAAATAATGAAGTCATAAATGGCTAGAAAATAGTAAATACAAAGGGCGTGCTGCCCAAATTTACGCCCGAGGACTAGAAAGAGATATTTACGACTTGAGTAAGGCTTGAGAGCGAATACCACTTCAACCATCTAGGATAGATATGTCTTCTGTTATCGAGGTATATAAGTTAGAACTTGGCCAAACTTGTATTCTTGGGAAATGAAATAACAACTACTCCGAAGACGTTTTCCTCGTACTTTCGACTCAAATGGTATTTTCAAACATAATTGTTACAAAGTTTCACAGTTTGAAAAGCGAACGAGTGTTTTATGAATATTCTCCAAATGAATTTCAATTACTTGGTTCTTATTAAACGAAACGTTTAAGTTTCGACCCTTAGTCGATTTCCAAAGTTCTTAAACAATGTTTTATCGCAGATTTAGATTCCACACACTGAGTAATACCCGAACGTAACTCGTAAAGGCACCGCATCTTTTGGTGAGTGCTTCCAAATACCTGGTTAAACTGGACACTTGTTTTCAATACTTGATCAATGTAAATAAATGACATGTGATTTGTTTGATCGGGCAAGAGTGTACTTTATCGCACTTGCCCTAACATGATATATACTTGTTTGTTGTTGCAATTAACTTGATATACTTGTACTTGATTTGTAAGTGTGGAGCGGCAGTATGTACCACACTCAAGCCGAGTGGGAGGTGCCTCTCATTCCCGTCTCTATACTTTTATTTTAATTCAGTCGATTGGAGATGTTATCTCATCGACTTCTTGGGGACCCAAACCCCACTGGCTAGTTAATCGAGTCGAGCCGGCAAGGGCTTGGTCGATTAGATAACGAACCATGGGTAGTTAGTGATGTCGAGTGGAGTGTTATCTTCTCGACTAATCGGTATACTCGAGTATTACCACCAGTGTTTATTGAGGATTTTGGGCCCAGTAAGGGATGTGAATGGTGGATGGAGAGTAGTTTAAGTGGTGCTCTACTGGATTGGTTACTTACTTGAAAGTTGACGGAGTGTCAACTATTACTTGATCAAGCTCTGGTGATGCAATGGGAAGTTGGCTCCTGAGAGCCATCCGTATCCTTATACTTGAGAATGATTCTTATTATTGGCTTATTGTTTCTTTTGAAAAACAAAAGCACTCTACACTCGTTCCTTTTTTAGATTTACTACTTGAAGTGTTATTGCTCACTTTTATGAACTTTTCATGCTCATTACTTTACTACGTGATACTTGCACGTTTAAATAATGGTCAACTTGCTATCTGGAACCTCACTGGACTTTTAGCTCATTCCACGTCATTTGTTTTCCTTACAGGAGGTACGAGCGAGGCGTGGGATGTGTATAAACTAGCGTAATTTAGTTGTTTTGAATTTTGAATTTGTACTCACGCTAGTACCCGACTAGGGTTGATTGTACTCGAAATGTAAACACTTTGAAGTTTTTTTTGTTATATAGAAGCTTTGTATCTGGTTTGAGCATCAATGTATATAATAAGTTGAAGTGGATGTGTTATTTATTTTCTATGGATGTACGTTTTTTTTCTTGAGTTATGAGTGAGTGAGTCCTGGCGAAAGTTGGGCAGGCGACCCGCCGAACCCTGGGATACGCCCTAGGGGGAGGTGGGGCCGTCACATCCAACTACAAGGTTCTTACATGCCCAAATACATTAACGGGTTTAAAATTCAAGTACACACAACCCTAGTCGGGTGCTAGCGTGAGTACAATTTCAAAATTCAAAATAACTAGACTACGCTAGTCTGTACACGTCTCACGCTTCGCTCGTACCCCTGTAAGGAAAACAAAACTAATGGAGTGAGCTAAAGTTCAGTGATGTTCCAAATATCAAATTGTCCACCAAATAAAGTAAAAGTAGCATAATAGTGAAATAGCGAGCAAAACAAGTCAAGAAGTGAGTAACAGCACTTCATATAGCCAAACAATAAATATTCCGCATTTCACATATAAGGATACAATTGCTCATATGTCGGCTCCACCATAGCTTGATCAATTGGTAGTTGACACTCCGTCAACTTTCAAGTAAGAAACTAGTCCAGTAGAACACCACTTAACTCCAATCTCCGTCCACCGACCAAACCCCTTATCGGGCCCGAACTCCACAATAAACACTGGTGGTAATACTCGAGTATACAGATTAGTCGAGGAGATAACACTCCACTTGACATCACTAACTACCCAGGGTTCATTATCTAATCGACCAGACCCTTGCCGGCTTGACTCGACTAACTAGCCACAGGGTTTCTGGAATTCCAGGCAAGATACAATTCATATGCATATATAGCAAGTCAATTGCAATCGATGAACAAGAACAAAACACATTAGGGCAAGTGCAATAAAGTACACTCTTGCCCTATCAATTCACTTATATATCATGTAATTACATTGGTCAAGTATTAAACACAAATTTCAAGTTCAATCAGATATTTGGAAGCACTCACCAAAATATAGTGCCTCTAGTGATCACGTCTGGGTTGTACTCCGGGTTTGGAGTCCAAATCTGCGATAAAACTTTGTTTAAGAACTTGGAAAAGCGACTAAGGTTCGAAACTTACCCGTTTCGTTCAATAAGAATCAAGTAAGTGAAATTTGTTTGGAGAATATTCGTGAAACACTTGCTCGCTTTTCAAACTGGGAAATTTTGTAGTAATTATACTTGGAAATATCATTTGAGTCAAAAGAACGAGGAAGACATATTTTTAGTAGTCGTTATTTCATTTTCCAAGGGTACAAGTTTGGCCAAGTTCTAACTTATATACCTCGATAAAAGAAGACGCAAATATCCTAGATGATTCACGTGGTATTCGCTCTCAAGCCTTACTCGAGTCGCAAGTATATCTACCTAGCCCTCGAGCTAAATTTGGGCAGCACGCCCTTTGTATTTACCTATTTTTCAGCCATATATGGCTTTATTCTTTTCCTCAACCAGTCCCAAAATTACACACAAAATAATCTCATTTCAATAGCTGTTCAATAGGCTCAATGTCGTACAAGTACAAAATCAAGCTAGGAAAATGTCCGGAAATGAAATTTAAGTCAGAAACAAAAGACAGATTTGACGTCGCTTAGCGGAAAGGACACAACCGAAGATACACTTATCGGATTGGGGTGAAATTTATACCATTTCAAAGCTAAGACAAAGGCCTACAACTTTGATGAAGACCACTCAGTCCAGTTCATAGTGTATCCTGGTCAAAATTTCAAATTACAGAACCAGAATCTCACATTCGGCTAGGTAACCACACTATACGTAAACGACAATAACTCAGGCTACCGAAGTCTGATTAAGGCATTTTTAGGGCCGTTGGAAATCTAAGACATAGCACTATAACTTCTATGTTTTGGCCAAATGCTAATTCAGTACGGATCAGGGTGAACAGACGCAGTCAGTTTGGTGAAATGTCAAAACTGGCCACAAAACTCTACCTATGGCAGTCAGGGGTATTTTTCTCTTTTTATGTGATACAGTGCTCGGATTGAGCTGAAATTTTACAGGAAGCTATAAAATATCATTCTCTACAAGTTTTATGTTTTGTGATAAGCCTAATTCGGCCTCTCTCATGGTCAAACAGAACCGGCCAGAACAGGGCAGTGAAGAGTTTCATTTCTGGAATTTAAGGAGTTCAAGGTATAACTTCACCTTTCTAGCTTAAATCACTACTACAACCTCCTATAAAAGATTATATACACCATATACTGACAGGTGCCGAACATGTACAATAATAAATACCTACTCGAGAAAAATGTAAATTTTACATATAGCGGTGAGTAGGGTCGAATCCACAGGGACTGGGGATAACTTATTTCTTTTAGAGTTCGAAGTATGGGGGGATTTTTGATGGGAGGCAAATAAAAATGAAATAAAACAAACAAAATTCAAAACTAACTCACAAAGCACAATTTACTAAAAATAGCAATTAATAAAAGTTCTACCCAAAGGATCAACTGCTCAGGCACGGTCCAATTAAATACTCATCGATGCAAAGATATTTCATCCATTTATCACTAGGTTGGTTATAGCTATCAATAAGCTCTGACAACCAGTTCTTCCTTACTTTTTTGACAGTCAAGGTACGACCATTGACTGCTTCTCTAACCAGATAACAACCCTAGGTACGACCGTAGGAATTTAATTACGCAATTGCATTAAAGCTAGAAGAACCCAACCCTAACCAATAAACACGTTAAGAGGGTTTATTTAAATTAGATCTTGCGTTTCCCCATCATAAAGCCAATTATGGTGGTTGCCACGAGGTGTTAACTAAATGAACAATTACGGATTCTATTTAATTAACGTGGCAGTAGGCTATTAAATTAAATCAAATACCCGGCCGTTGATATTCAATTAATAAAATACCCATGAACAATTAATTCAGAAAACGCACGAATAGTAACAATTGGAAGAATTAATAAAATTCGATTAGATCTCACAGATGTTATGGACCGCGTCCTCGCGTCGACCTCTGAGTAGAGGAGAAAATTAGCCGCGCCTCATCATGTCAATCCCATGTGATTTAATTGAAAACATCCGCGCAAACATCATAGAATTTGGAACGATGAAGCACTGAAGAAAGAAGAAGGAAAAAGTCTTCCTTGTCTTTGCGTTGATGTTTCTACTGAAGCCCACAAGCATAACGCAAAAGCCAACGAAAATTGTACAGAGCCAAAGTAAAAACGAAAGAGTCAAAAGCCTCCCAGCCAAAAGCAAAACGAAAGTTTACGACGTCTGACGGCTAGGGAAACATAAAACTAAAGCTAATCTATTGCTTCTTAGTGTCGCGGGTCCCTTTGCTTGTTTTCTTATATAATGCCGCAGGAGAAGTCCACCCAGGAGCAAAGCTCTTGTTTAAAGGTTCTGATCCAGTGCTTCGGGTTCGCGTGGACCGGCATCCTTAGTTGGCTTTTCTTCAATTAATCCCGCGAGTCCGTCCTTTTGATGTACCTCTTCCTTTCTCTGGCGTGGTCACACCATGAAATAGAGAGTCTTCTGGAATTTTGCCTCGTAAAAGCATTTTTTACACCAACCACCTATAATTCATACAAATATGAAATATGAGCTAAACCTCAATACTCAGCACAGTAAGTAGCCAAAATTAAGACAAAATAACAGTGCAAAATGTTCCAAATAACCGCTCTATCAAATCCCCCCACACCTAGACAATGCTTGCCCTCAAGCATTTCGAAGCTCAGAGATACAACCAGGGAAACAAAGGTCATGTGGTGATCTATACTAGCATAAGCACCTCAGATCCCTGACAGTGTCGCCAAAATGAGAACACACCGGACAGGTTGTAATTCAAAGAAAATATATGAATACTAGGAACGCTCAAATCAACATCACAGAATGGCATTACCATAGGCTTGCACATTTATCACATCTCCACCACTCAAAAGTGAACTAAATACACAAATCAAAGGGACTTTAATAGGGTTGTAATGGGGTTTAGGAAAAAGGCGGGATAAGAAGGTAAAAATAGGGTATAATGTGTCAAGAGAATGTCCAATATCCACTACATAACCAGAATGCTTTACCGGGGCAATTTCTCAAGTAGGGCATTTTCATTTACTGTTTTCATTGTGCAAGTGTCGAAAATCGTTCCTCTTTTTTTTTTTTTTTTTTTTTTTTTTTTTTGAAGAGGACGTCTAGCAAGGCGTGGACACGCCCTGGAAGACAGATTCTTCTGCTCACTAGCTTTTTGCCGATTTCTCCTTTTTTTTTTCTTGGCTTTTCTTTCGATCTCAGATGTACAGAAACAGCACCATACAACATCTTTTTGACAACACTTGCGCCCATAGATTTATTTGTCTTGCACAAGTAATGAATTTCAGACATCACTTAATGACACAAGGTTGAACAAGAAAGTCTAAAAAGGTCATGGG
Organism: Coffea arabica; assembly: GCF_036785885.1. Classification (NCBI taxonomy): domain Eukaryota; kingdom Viridiplantae; phylum Streptophyta; class Magnoliopsida; order Gentianales; family Rubiaceae; genus Coffea; species Coffea arabica. Next base: position 20,725,833 of record NC_092311.1, on the reverse strand, counting down.
TTATCAAACACGGCTAACAAGCAAAAGTATAGGATAAAAGCTCAAATTGGTTCACTATTGGGAAATAAGATGAAGGCATGGTTTGCAGAGAGTTAAAGAAGGTCAAATCCTAAATGCCCTTATCATTTCAAGTGCATCCAATTCAACAAAATGTGGTCTCGACATGTATAAAATAGCAAGTTCTAGAATGTCAATACCATGTGCGATACCCACTCATTCAAACAAAAATAGAGCAAACAAGAATAATGTGCTCATGCATGGCTCAAAAGCTCCCAAAAGTCACAAAAGTGGGTCAAGTCCAGTATATCCAACATCCAACAATACTGTCAAGGCAAAACAAAATGCATAGCTAGTATATCTAACCACATGCCCATGCACCTTGATTGAGTTATTCATCATAGCAAAGAACTCAACTAACTACACTTTTTTTTCTTTCTTTTTTTCTTTCTTCATTTTCCTCCTCTTTTTTTTCAATTTTTTTTTTGTGTTTCTCTCTTTTTTTTCTTTTTTTTTGTTTTAAAAGCAAAGCAAAAGGAGATAATAATGGAAGCCATTCCCCCACACCTAATACCTATATTGCCCTCAATGTAGAAAAGATGAATGAAGTATAAGGAGAAAAGGAGAGAAACTTCCCTGACCACCGATAGGGTGCAGTGAGACACTAAGGCGGAGGAGGGTTAGGTGGCTGGAATCCAATGTGAGCAAAGAAAGCTGTCTGATGAGAGAGTTAGTGACGGTGGGGAAGGCAACGACGTGCGATGGATGGCACGAGGAGGAGAGAGAGAGTTTCTAGCGGCGGTGGACAAAGGGGAAACCTTGGACTAAGACAAAACAAAGAAAATTGAAAAGTAGAAGCTGAGACAATGGAAATTGATAAGACCATACAAGACAAGAAAAGAGAAAAGTAGAAGGTGGGATTAGAGAGGATCCTGGTCAATCTTTGACTGTCGTTGGCGCAAAGGCTGGAAGGCGTGGGCACGCCTTGGAAGCTATAGTCTTCTGACCGTCAATTCCAAAACTTCACTGCTTAGGCGTGACCACCTAGCGTGGGCATGTCTAACTTCCTGCTTCCTGCCATAAAACAAAAACCCAATAAATGACACTAACACTCAACAAAAAATTTCAAAAATATAAGAAAACTAAAACAAAAGAAGCCTTGGGTTGCCTCCCAAGCAGCGCCTTTCTTTAATGTCTTTGGCTAGACATCACCATGTTTATTCATGGAGGATAAAATCGTATAGCTCGTTTCAGTGCTTCATCTTCTATATAATCTTGATATCCCTCGTAAATAGATTAATCTTTGAACACACGAGGTACGGTCTCCCATGGATTAGTTGATGGCGCCAAATAATCAAGCATTGATCGCAATTCTTCATCCACTCCTCCATCAAGAGCATTCAACGGTTCAAGATATTTGACCATAGCTACTCTTAATTCATTCCTGCCATGAGACTCAAGAACTTCCGGTATAACAAAATCAATCTCATTAACAGAAATTATAGAGTAAGAGTCAGGAGAATATAGATTAAGGGATGGAGGGGGTGTCAACACATTTGATGATTGTTCACTGGATTCTTTCATTTGAATGGGTTGCGGTTGGGGTTCCATTTCTTCCTTTTCGGCTTCTTTTTCAACTGCATCTGTACATCTCTCTTCTTGAAACTCTTGCAGCTCCTCATCACTAGTCAGGCAAATTTCACTCTCATTTTCTTCTAGATCAACAATGGTTTTCGAGGGCAATTCTTCAATTTGATCTGCCAGATTACTCATTGCTTCCCTCATCATTCCATTTCTCATTTGTGTCTCCTGTTGAAATTGGTATGTATTAGTAGCTATTGATTCACCTATTTCTTCAAGAGACATACCTGACATAGATGATGATTCTTGAGACTCATACTGCTGAAAATTCATTGGCCCCGTTGTATAATTATAATTGGAGTTATCCCACCATCCTTGATCGTACCCGTTTGAATAAGAGTCATACCACGTTTGAGATCGAGGTGAAGAATCTCCAAATTTTTTTGTGAGATAATCACTCAGGTAGTCTTGATATTCGGGGCACATACCGGTTGAATGATCCCTGGCATAACAAATTCCACAGGTTGCAGCAGCCATTCTTTCAATAAGAGAGTTTAGGGCCTCTGAATATGCAAACTTAGAAAAAAAAACAGGCCTCATTGTCTTCCCTGGAAACAAAATCCACTCTATCACCAAAATACGGAGTGTTAGAAGCCATAAACTATATATAAAAAAAATAAGAGAAAAATAAACAAACAAAAAAAAATGAAAACAAGATGAACTAAAAAAGAAACAAATTAATCTGACACCAGTCCCCGGCAACGGCGCCAAAAATTGATAGGTGCCGAACCTGTGCAATAATAAATACCTACTCGAGAAAAATGTAAATTTTACATATAGCGGTGAGTAGGGTCGAATCCACAGGGACTGGGGATAACTTATTTCTTTTAGAGTTCGAAGTATGGGGGGGTTTTTGATGGGAGGCAAATAAAAATGAAATAAAACAAACAAAATTCAAAACTAACTCACAAAGCACAATTTACTAAAAATAGCAATTAATAAAAGTTCTACCCAAAGGATCAACTGCTCAGGCACGGTCCAATTAAATACTCATCGATGCAAAGATATTTCATCCATTTATCACTAGGTTGGTTATAGCTATCAATAAGCTCTGACAACCAGTTCTTCCTTACTTTTTCGACAGTCAAGGTACGACCATTGACTGCTTCTCTAACCAGATAACAACCCTAGGTACGACCGTAGGAATTTAATTACCCAATTGCATTAAAGCTAGAAGAACCCAACCCTAACCAATAAACACGCTAAGAGGGTTTATTTAAATTAGATCTTGCGTTTCCCCATCATAAAGCCAATTATGGTGGTTGCCACGAGGTGTTAACTAAATGAACAATTACGGATTCTATTTAATTAATGTGGCAGTAGGCTATTAAATTAAATCAAATACCCGGCCGTTGATATTCAATTAATAAAATACCCATGAACAATTAATTCAGAAAACGCACGAATAGTAACAATTGGAAGAATTAATAAAATTCGATTAGATCTCACAGATGTTATGGACCGTGCCCTCGCGTCGACCTCTGAGTAGAGGAGAAAATTAGCCGCGCCTCATCATGTCAATCCCATGTGATTTAATTGAAAACATCCGCGCAAACATCATAGAATTTGGAACGATGAAGCACTGAAGAAAGAAGAAGGAAAAAGTCTTCCTCGTCTTTGCGTTGATGTTTGTACTGAAGCCCACAAGCATAACGCAAAAGCCAACGAAAATTGTACAGAGCCAAAGTAAAAATGAAAGAGTCAAAAGCCTCCCAGCCAAAAGCAAAACGAAAGTTTACGACGTCTGACGGCTAGGGAAACATAAAACTAAAGCTAATCTATTGCTTCTTAGTGCCGCGGGTCCCTTTGCTTGTTTTCTTATATAATGCCGCAGGAGAAGTCCACCCAGGAGCAAAGCTCTTGTTTAAAGGTTCTGATCCAGTGCTTCGGGTTCGCGTGGACCGGCATCCTTAGTTGGCTTTTCTTCAATTAATCCCGCGAGTCCGTCCTTTTGATGTACCTCTTCCTTTCTCTGGCGTGGTCACGCCATGAAATTAAGAGTCTTCTGGAATTTTGCCTCGTAAAAGCATTTTTTACACCAACCACCTATAATTCATACAAATATGAAATATGAGCTAAACCTCAATACTTAGCACAGTAAGTAGCCAAAATTAAGACAAAATAACAGTGCAAAATGTGCCAAATAACCGCTCTATCATATACCATCCAAACACAAGAATTATAAGTGAGCCATTCAAAATCCTAACTCAATCATCAAAATCACTTGAATTAGGCATCACAAGCAAGATTACAAGTTACTACTCAACTTAAACATGATTAAGGGAAATAAATGTGATGGGCAGCCAATATACCTCTCAAAGATGCTTGGAAGAGTTATCCACCACCTCTCCTTGTAAACCTTTTGTACACCAAGCTTTCCAAGTGCTCAAAGAAAGATTTAATCGGTTTAGAATCTTGTTTTTCACTCACAAACACTAAGCTCCAAGATGATAATGGAGTTTCCTTTCCTTGTATTTTCTCTCTCAAGGTTTCGGCCACAAACTGAAAAAATGAAGAAGAATGAAGCTCCAAGATGGTTTTAAGGCTTAGTCATAGTTTGGGTCAAAGGTTCTTGGATGGTCTCCACTTGTCCACACAAGATCACATCTCAACTTTTTTTCTTTTCCTTGGGTTTTTAAGGTCAAATATTTCGGCCGCCATGATCAGCTTTAGAGCTGATATTTAAGCTCCAATAACAATGAGATTAACTTGATAAAAATGGTGGTCAAATGGTGGGTTCAATCGGTAGCCAATCGGTAGCGAACGATACCCGCCGGTTCGAGTCGATTTTCCTTAAATCGCGTATATTAGGGTTTTAACTTATAATTCACTAACTTATTATTATCACTTCCAATCACACACTTAATATCATCTAAAACTCACTCTTAATCACCAAATTTGATCCACCCTCCATACCGGATAGTCACACTACGGATAGGCGTAAAATCCCTAATTTTCGATAACTTGAAAACGAAAGGGAAAACCCTTAATTCCATGTTCATTTGCACTTATTGTGAGGTGATTGGGTGGTAGGGCTATTATAAAATAATAATTTCCAAATAAAAGAGAATTTTTAAGAAAAATATAAGGAATTTGCAAGTCCTCACAGAAGTGGGCTCTATGAATTCCCACCTTGGGTATATGTGCTGATATGATGATAATATGAGTGTTATTGTGGTTGTGATGAGTATTAAGCTTAGAAATTGAAGGAAAAATTTCGCAGGAATGCTAGACAAATCTGTCCTGTTCTTGCCGTACCTGTATTTCAAATTTTGGGGGCTCAAATGACTGTGAAACTGATATGTATATGTTGTATATGTTGTGTAGAAAGTTTCTACCAAAAATGATTTGAATTGGTTGAGCAAAAGTTGAATTTTTGAAATTTATAGAAACTGGAAAACGTGTTCTGGACTGATGAACAGTGTCTCTTTGTGAGAACCCGTATTTTTCCCATTTTCTAGGTTTTATTATTTTCCATGGCTTGTTTTCTGCATTTTCGTGATTAGGAAAAATGTCTAGATACTTTTAAGGAGCAGATATAATTTTTAGATGATTTTCTAGTATCGAATAGGTTTTGAGAAATTAAGAGCGTATACCGGACGTGGGACCCACTAGTGCAAAAAGTTCAGAAAAATTCGGTCAACTAGGTTAAGTTTTGGATACTGGAATTAATTTACCGGGTGTTAAGAGATAATTAGAGGAGGCTAAGTGGATTGGTATAAGAGAGACAAGTTAGGTAAGCATTTAATAAAGGTGACAAGTGTCACCATTTGAGTGGGTTTACTTTAGGAAAACTATTCATGGTCTTACCATTTGACTTAAATAAACCAAAAATGACCAAAAATCATCAAAAATCCTCCATAAGTGGTCGGCTCTCTCTTTCTCTCTCTCTTACTCTAAGCACAAGGAAGAAAACTCTTCAAGTTTGCTCCAAATCATCAAAACCAACCATTGAAACTTGCAATTTCTCCACAAAACCTCTTCAATTAGTGTTTGTGAGTTGTTGTGTGGAGTTATTTGGGAAGCTAGGAGGACCTATTGCTCTCTCTCTCTTGTTTCTAAGGTGAGTTGTAAAAAACCACCCTTCTCCCTTAATTGATGCTTAAATCATGATTAGTGGTAGTATGAGATGCAATACTATGGATTATTTCTTGATTTGTGGTTGAAGTGATGACGTTTTATTATTTTTGGGGATTTCTCTGTTTTACTATGAACATGATTGTGTGGCTATCTATGATGATTGGAAATGGTACATAATGACTCTAGGAGGTGGAAAAAGTGATTAATTGCAACCAATTTCTGGTTTGGAAGAAATTTCAGAAAATTAGGGTTTTAGTGGGAACATTCTGCCCGAATTTATAGCTCCTAGTTAGGGGCCGAATTGTCCTTGGATTAAAACATGAAAGTTTTAGGCAATGACATTTTAGAGGTGACTACAAAATTTCAGATCAATCGGAGTAGTGTAGAATGAGAAAAGTGGAAATTACTGTTGCTGTTCTGGTTTTACCCGAATGTAAGAATTGCGCCTGTAATTGGTTGTTTTGGCTGGAATTGCTTCCGAATTGGTTGTTGAGGCCTTCTGATGAAATGTATCCCTGTTTCTTAGATTTCATCTGGTTTTGGAATTTCTGGATTTGGACTTGGAGAGCCTGAGTTATGATGTTTCCGCTAGAATGCGTTCTGTGAATCTGTTTTACGGTTTTGGTGTAGTATCTTGCATTTTTGACATGGTTTCACTCAAAAATGGGTTGAGTGACCTTCTGTGATATTGTAGCCCTGTATTTTAGCTTCGAATCGGTGTATCGTACACCTTCATCCGATAATCGTAGTGAAATTGGTACCATTACCGCAAAACGAGGTCAAAAACTGTTTTTTTCAGGGCCAAAGCTAATTGCATTTCCAAATTTTCTGGTTTCCTCTAATGTTTGTATATGCTTATGGAACCCTATTGGGGTCATGTTTGGCCTTGGTTTATGACTCATTATCGAGTCTCATTGTACTTGTTTGCATGTTTTAGGGCGTGACGGTGGTGCACAACGTTCTTTTGACGGAAGTGCATGAAACCACATTTGCGAGCTTGGTGAGTGTACTACTCACTTGTGTGTTACTATATGGCTTTGAATGTAAATTGCTTGAATGTGACTTGATTGAAGTGAAAGTGTACTTTATCACTCTCACTTATATGCCTTATATCATTGTTGTCATGTTATTGGAATGTTACATGAAATGAAAGTACTTGACTTGGTGTCGATTGGACGAGTATCCAACGACTACAAATGTTATCATTGAGCTCAACCCCATTGGTAGTTGATTGAATCGAGCCGGCGAGGGCTTGGTCGTGCCAATTAATGAACCTTGGGTAAAGTTATATGGAATCTTGTAGTATGCGAGACTCTCGATTCCGGTATACTCGAGTAATACCAAAGTGCAAGTGTTTGGATTTCGGGCCCGGTAGGGGGATGTTAGGTGGAAGGAGTGGAAGTAAAGTGGAGTCTACGGTTGGTTACTTTTGAAAATTGACGGAGAGTCAATGACGTCCGATCAAGAAATGCAAACGAGGAAAGGGCTCTTGAGAGCCATCTGTATCCTTTTATCACCATATTTGACGTGTGCCTTTGCTTAATTTTACTATATTGAATGAAAGCTTGATGCTTATATGCACTTGGTTGCGTAAGTGATAGTATCTCACTGGGCAATTAGCTCACACCGTTCCTTTTGTTTTCCTTACAGGAATATGACTCTTTTTGGAATGAATCTTGATAGATGGTTGCCGAATGAACTAGATGTGTATCTCTTTTGTATTGTATATGAAGTGAAACCCTAAATGTTTCTTTAGGGCCGTTTTCACTTTCAATTTGGCAAACCGTGTATATATTAACTTTTGAAAACTTTTGTATGCCACTTTGGGTTGTAATTGCTAAAGTTCAAGATGTGAATGTTTGCTTGCTATTTGGTTGGATTCTGACGGGTCGGTTACTATTCATGACCGACTCCGGATTTATTTTATTTTTATTTTGGGTTATTTTGCCATTTTGACTCGTTTACGCGCGTTATAAGTTCCGGAACGCAATAGATCGCTCTAAACTGCACCGTTAGTCCTGGCGAGAGCTGGGCAGGCAGTCCGCTAACCCCTCTGGTTCGCCTTAGGGGAAGGTGGGGCTGTCACAGGTGGTATCAGAGCCTAGGTTTGAAGTAGCCTGAGTGTGTAATAGAAATGCTCGATTTGAGGGTTTATTGTTTATGGCCTTTAAGATTATTTATGGTTAATTGCTTTTGGTGTAGGATGGACGGATCTAGTGGACCGAGTGGTACGGGACCCAGTGGCGTGGGACCGAGACCTCTGAGTGTGAGGGGCCCAGAGGATCGAGTGTTGCGTAAGCGGGCGATCCGCTATCGGCAGAGGCCTGGAGAGTCTTACACTTTGTACTCCCCTTTTGGTCAGGTGTCGCACCGACCTTGTAGGTGTTGGGATACGTACAGTTATCCTGACGAGGTCGTCCTGGCAGTGGACGATGAGCGACGCAGCTTGATTAGTCAGCTAGAGGAGGCCAGAGAGGTTGGCCACGGGCAGGCGATGCACATTAGGGACTTGGAGCGGGGTCTCCGAGATGAGATGCATAGGGCGGACGCTTTACGCCGTCAGCTTCAGGACACACACCAGCACCTCTTCGCTATGAAGAGGCAGCTGAAGGAGAGGGTTCGGAGTATTTCGATGGACTGCGAGGTCATACTAGATATGGCCGCGGAGGCACCGCCACGAGCCGTCGGTCCAGAGGTGATGGACGAGGTGGACACGTTAGGTTCCGTTGGGAACCTGGGCCCTAGGGAAGGCGTGTAGGGTCGCTTTTGTACTTTTGTTTAGCTGGTGGTACTTTTGTGGATTACTTTTGTTAGAACTGGCATGACTACTCCCTTTTGTTATTTGGTTGACTGGCTAGATTTTTGGAGCCAGTGCTTATGTGTATATTGGGTTTTGTACCGACTGGAGGTCGGGTAAATTGTAAATCTTTTGGGTGTGACTTTGTAAATACATGTATATATTTGAGTATAATTTTAGAAGTTTTCTTTTGTGTGTTTTTTATGCATAAGTTTTGTGTCTCCTCTTTTGCCTATAGTTTGGACAATAAGTACATGTTATGTTCCGATCTATAGACTTGTATCCCTAGATGGATTCCGGTGGTCCAAGTAGGGATGGGGAGCCAGGACGAGGCTCTGAAGGAAAAAATGAAAATGGGCCAGATCAAGTAGCCACAGCCATTCAACGGATGGCCGAGTGGGTATGAAGGATTAAGTGCTCGTTCGAGCATAAGCTATGAACCTTGAAGTGTTATAGGTCTTTAATCTTTCTCATGGTGTCTAAGGACCATAGATAAGTATGACGGGCAGGAATTTTGATTTGTAGATGGTTTACTCTTGGGACTGGCCAGCTCGAGATGTGAACTATCTTATTTCGGATTCTCGTGCCCGAGTACTCCAGAATTGAGGCGATGCAAGCTACTAGGTATTTGAGCCTTGAATTTTGGAAACGAGCCTGGTATTTTGGAAACATGAACAGGCTTTGTCTGACTAGAATGAGCACAAGAGATCAATGGACATCTAGTTTGGATAATAAGTGACGTGAGAGACCAAACGAGCTGATACTGGGACGACTTCACCTTTTCCTTTTGGTTCGTCCGTATATTACTACCACCTGACGTTAGTATATGTGCTTGTATATGTGCTTGTATACATGGTTATCTGTCCAACTTGATATGCATTTGTGTACTTGCTTATCCGTCTTTTAATATGGCGTGTTATGTGCGATATGTTATTTGTGTAATTGGTATGATAGATTTTGTTATTTTAGTCAATTTATTGCATTCATGCATTAAAGTACCCTTTTGGAAAGAAAAGAGAGAGGGGGGAAAAAAAAAAAAGAGACGTTGTCGCGGACATGGTCATAGCAGTGAAACAAAACGAGACCAAGAGTCAAGAAAAGAAAGGGAGGAAACAACAGCTGAACCAAACATGGACCAAGAGTGCCACTTGTATTCAAGACTTTATTATGACCTATTGTTTTGCCGACAGGCTACCATCTGAGGTCCAGCAATTCTGTGAGATGGCACGTTGGGTTGAGATGTATAAGGAAATCACGGTTCTTCGAGACGAAATAGAAGTCCAAAAGAAACTAGTCGCATACTGGGAAAGGCGATGGAAGCACGAGTATTCAGAGAAAATTGAGCTCTTGCACAAGAACTTAGAGCTAAAAAGGAAATACGAAGGGATTTCCGAGGAGGCCTTAGCAATGGCACAAAGCACTACTTCCATGGGGGTTCTAGAGAAAACTCAAAGGACCGAAGTTGCAAGGCCACAAGTGAAGACCTTCCATGCAAAGAAAAGGAGCGCATCTCTTGAGAGTCAAAGGCCAGAACAGGGTAAGCGAGGTAGGTCATTTGCTAAGAAGGGTCGTGGAAAGGGTAGTGTGACAAGTTGTGGTTATTTTGGAAAATTCAATCATATTGAAGTGGATTGTTGGAGAAAGGGGAGGAGATGTCTGCGCTGTGGGAGCGCCGAGCATCGAATTGCTCATTGCCCGATTAAAGCGCGTGAAAAGAAAGGAACCCAACAACCAACCAAGACCGACCCCGGACCGTCAAGTGGAGAAGGGACTGGAATGAAGAACCTCGTTTCTTCTGACTCTGAAGACGGAGAAGGTACAAGCCATTGGTTACTTTAAATTTTGAAGGTAAAATTTCGAGGGCGAAATTCTTTTAAGGGGGAGAGAGTGTGAGAACCCGTATTTTTCCCATTTTCTAGGTTTTATTATTTTCCATGGCTTGTTTTCTGCATTTTCGTGATTGGTGAAGTTGTTTGGAAGCTTAAGGTGCTAAGTGGTCTCTTCTCTTTGGTTACTAAGGTGAGTAGTGAAGGAACCCCTCTCCTCTATCTAATGATGGTTAATTCATGGCTTGTGGTAGCCTAAGGGGTGATTTGGTGGATTATACCATGATTTTGGTTGAATTTGGTGAAGTTTTATAATTATTCATGATTTTTCTGTTTTCATATGATTAATATTGTGTGGTTATGTATGATGATGGGAATTGATCTAGAATGAAGCTAGAAGGTGTAAATTGTGGTTAATTGCAGGAAATTTCTGTTTTGGAAGGAAATTGTGAAAGTTAGGGTTTCATTCCCCCTCATTCTGCCCGGCACTGTTCATCATAGTTAGAGGCCGAATTTGTGATAGCCCCACCTCCCCCTAAGGCGAACCAGAGGGTTCGGCGGACCGCCTGCCCAGCTCTCGCCGGGACTCACTCACTCACTAAAGTCCTCAATTCAAATACAAGATAAATCTCAAATATACATCAAATGTTCCAATTTACATATCAAAAGCGAAGCGGAAACTAATCACTTGCACTATCAACTAAAACCTCAAGAGATGCACAAGTTTCTCGAATAGGACGAAGGTCCTCAATTCTCATATAAATACAAGTACCATCGCAGTCTCAAATATTACACAAGGTCGCACTAAAACTTCAACGGTACAGTGGATCATCCAACCATTCACACGGAGAACTTTAATACAAATGTTTCCTTCACCTCGAGCCCTGTGGAGGGGAATAAAATAGTTTTTGGGGTGAGCTAGAAGCTCAGCGAGTAACCAGTACAATCCAGAAATCAAATAAGTTGTACAATCGTTTATTTCAATGATGTCATGATTCAGTAGTCAAATATACATTTATTGCTCTCGTGAGCCAGTGAAATCATTGTACCCAAACACCCAACGCTCAAAAGATCCAGTAACAGTAAACAGTAAGAGGGAGCCCCTTTTTGAGCTCTGGAGCCATTTGCTCCAAATAAACAGAGGTGGAGACGTTGGTGTCCAGCACAAGACTTCCCAAGAACTCATTGAAGCCAAATCATGTCATGAATTCACATGCAAGCACACATGCAATGCAATCGAGTAAAGAATGCAAGAAATAGTTCCAAAGTAACTTTGCAAATAGTTTAGAGATTACTCACACCACGGCTCATAATCGTCTTCCATTAGATACCATTCCTCGAGCAATTCCAAGCCCTTCAACTCAACTCAAAATCAAACAAGTTCGGACAGCATTTCCCCTTACTTTCTTTATTTGTCCAACCTACAATCAAATGCCCAATCATATAGTAATTAACCACACTCGCACATACGGTTCGTAAACCATAAAACATATCCAATTAGGGCCACAATACCCCTCAATCAAGCCAATTAGAATCTTAAAGCCAACCATTAGAAAAACCCCAAATAAAACCCTAGAAACCGGAAATTCACACCACAAGCGGCAATTTTCCGCAACGATTGCATTTAACGCATACAAGCTCCATTTCAATCCATCAATTCAAGGCCAACTAACCATAATCATATTAAATCAGAAAAAGACCCAATAAATCAGAAATTCACCATAAATTCCTTCAACCCATATAATACTCCATAATACAACATATTTAATCACCACAAACCACCAATCAATCAAAATTAGAACAAAAGGGAACTTGTTTATCCAACTTACCTCAAATTCAAGAAAGCTATCAACTTAGGGCTTCCCATCCAAAATCAATCCATCAAAAGCTTTAAACCACCCTAGAGAGCCCTTGTGTGAAATATTTTCCAAAACCATCGGTTCAAACTCAAGATTTTGGGTAGAAATAGAAACTAGAAAATTGAAGAGTTCTTTCTTTCTTTCTCTCAAGAGGCACGGATGAACCAGGGAAGAAATGAAGATATTTTGGGCCAAAAAGAATGATAAGAATGAAGGAAACAGCCGGTCAAAGCTCATGACCGACTGTGACACGTCACAATCCGGCCGGAATCTGGCCGGATTTCCGGCCGGATTCTTGGCCGGATTCAAGGCAGTGGCTAAACTCGTTGTCGCGCCCCACTTTTTGAGTAGTGAAAGTAGTGTGTATGTGAACGTGTGTGAAGATGAAAATAAAAGGCCGTGGGATTGTGAAATGCGACGGTTTGGCCAAACAAACAGTTCAAAAAGGGTTTTTTGAATGGAAAATGGAGTCGCCACTTGGTATAGAGTTAGGGTGTACCAAGTCACCCAAAAAGTGATTTTTTGGAAATAAAAGTAAACAAACCCTTTTTAAAGAACTTTTTAGGTCTACGTAACCAAAGAAAGGGATCGGGGGTCACATTTGATAAGGGAGAAGGCAAAGGCAAAACCTAAGGCACTCCCTTACCCTAGCCAAAGCTAGTTGCGTGACTTAGCCCCACTTTTCCTAATTCTTCTACCCAAAATATGTGTTGCATGTTGGATGTGACTAATGGATATGAAAAAAAAATGCAATCCTAAATCAAAAATGTCTCTTATGAGGGTTTTTGGTCCCAATCACATGAGTTGTGATGGCCAATAAGGAAAACTCTCATAGAGGTCACGGGTAATGCAAATGAAGACCCATACATGAATGCAAGTGTGAAAATGTAAGAGGAATGCAAAATAAAATGAAATAAAAATACAAATGTAAGTGCAAGTGTGCAAATGTAAGAAAAATGCATGTGTGCAAATGTAAGAAAAGTGCATGTGTGCCAATTGAGAAAATAAAGGTGTTTGTGTGCAGGTGGATGAAAATATGGTATAATGGTAGTAGATGCATCTAAGTACAATTGGGTGCAATTTGTGAGGTAGAAAATAAATAAGTGATAGGGAAAGAAGAGAAATGTGTGAACATGGCATGTGGAGTGAGAAAAATATAAGTAGTGAGAAAATGTGGATAAAGAAAGTGAGGAAGTGATATGATAAAAATGAGAGTGTATGAACCTAGAGGAATGCATCAAGTCGGGTACAGGAATGACTTCTATCTTTATGATTTTAATTTTCCCTTTGATTAGAAGGAAGAACTAGCGTGCTAAGGCTATTTTGTAGCCACACTCGCTCGTTTCCCTTACCGAAAGGGGACTCTCAAGCAAATGTACCCTATAACTAGCATGAGGATGCAAAAAACCTAAGATGAAGGGGAAAGGATTGGAGGAGCATGCCAAATGCTAGAAAACTAAGAAAAATGTATGAAATGTAGTGAAACATGCAAGTATGTGCTAACGAGAGGGGACGGCCTATTGGGTCTAGCATTGGACTAGCCCTTTTCTAGAATTCTCTCACAAGCATTGGACTTGCGAGAGCTCGAGGGAAAAGACCATGGCCAGCGTTGAACTAGCCACGGTGACGCATTCATCCATCACATTCATCTACGACTATAGAAAGCAAGTAGACATGCCAATCACTTATAAACACGTAGCACATAACACTTAGCATGCTCGACTAAATGCAAGAGCCTAATAAAGCAAATTAACACGTAGCAACAAAAGCAAGCAATCAAGCTAATGAACCTATTACATTGGCTAACTAAAACAAATGGGGAAGGGGAAAAGTGAATAAAAATGCTCCCCAAGCCCTATCTATTACAAGCCAAGAGGTGTACACATACCCCACAAAAGAATAACTTAATAAAAGCAAAAGTAAATGATATGAATGAAAGGAATTAAGGAAAAAAACAAGAAAAGCAAAGTAGACATGCAATTCTCACTTAGCACGTTGGATCACATAGGAGAGAGACAAAAAAGATAAAAGAAGTTATACCTCCCTTGAGTTGATGCCTTAAATGGAGTGAAATCACTTATTTATCCTCCAAAATAAAAGAAATGGTCAAGGTGCCAATTTATTTGGGAAAATTAAAGAGAATAGGTAAACACAAGCTCACTTGGACGCAAAGTTCTTAAACTCATGCATTAAGTGCAATCTAAACAAAGCATGGCAATTACTTAAAGCAAACAAGCAATAAAATTGTAAAAATTGAGGTTGCCAAGGACCAAATTGAGGACATTATTCAATTGGTTGGGTCATAGTGAAATGAAAGGAGACTTGGGGGCCAAAGTGCACTTATCAAAAGTTTTCCATGCAAATGCCATGCAAGTTACGAATCAGATTAAGCTTCTACTATTTTCAGCTACCATTCCTTCTGCATCTTTTCTCATTTAACCCGAACCCATTGATTCATCAACACCAAGAACTCAAACTCTCTCTTAACAAAACTCAATGATAAAACACTCCATGGGTGCGATTAAGGCGATAGAGATAACCCAAAATACATACAGCAGGAGAGACGCATGAGATTACATGCATCAGGAAAATACTACAAACATCAGCAGCTCCATGATGCAACTAAATGTGAAATGCAGCGGAGGCACACAGAGAGAAACTCGTGACAAACATGCACACAGTAGATCAACCGAATACCAGAGAAACCATAAGCTTCAAGCAACCAAGAGCTTTAGCAGTAAAGCCGCTCTCGATTCTGTTGCAGCAACAAGACAGAGAGTTCCAACCTTATTGTGGCAACTCTCGGCCATCTCGAACCAACCCAGAAAATTCATTAACCCAAACCATTAAAATTCAAATCACTTGATTAATACAACACTAGATGCAGGAAACACAATCATTGAATATCAAACGAATAACCAAATAGGCAGCATGCAACAAAAGAGAAAAAGAAACAGTTTTGCGGTGAGTCTTAGATGAGCTTATCGAAAGCTAACATCTTTCAGCCAACCCATTGAACTATCAAGCATCAAACTAGTCTAAAGCTTTGACAAAATCAAATCATCAAAAACCCCTTTCTCTTTTATGTCCTTTCGGGTTTGCAAACAAAGGGACAGCAGACCATTTTCATCAAAACAAATCATCGAAACATGTCCCAAGTTACGCTTCAAAAAATCACTGTGATAATTAAAATGATATGGTAGTACTTCAAACACATGATTCACAGTCTCTCACAAGCTCATGTGGCCCAGATTTCTAACAGGATGATCAGCAAGACAACAAGGAAGGGAAAATAACTCAGTATTCATAGCTATGCATATGAAAAACAGCGCTAAAACAACAAAAGGAGGGGTTGTGATTACCTTAGAGGAGTAGAAGGAACGTGCAGTGCCTCCCAAAATGCCGCGCTAATTCCAGAAATGAAAGTCGCGAACTTTGTCGCCGTAACCGCCGCCTTGGCGAGCAGGCTGCTTCGAGCAGCCATTCGTGTGCCCTCCCAACATTATTTTGTAAACATCCTTGAACAAAAGTTCAAGATCTGACTCAGTAGATGTTCCAGATCACCTAAATTCTCCAATAAGGAGCCGATCCCTTAGAGAAAATTGCCTCCAAAGGCATGAAAAAAAACAGCATGAATAGCAGATTTTCTGGAAAATATTTTCTTCCCGCTGCTGCTCTTTCCTCTCGCTTCCTCAGCTCTCTATTGCTTTTTCTGCTGTTCTCCTCTACCCTAGCCGCCATTGGAGTCTTCCCTCTATTTTTTTTCTTGGCACAAACCTCCTCCACCCGAAGCTCTCTTTTTTTCTCGGTCTTTATTCCCTTGTTTTCCTTGTTCTTTTCAGTCGAGAGCCCTCTGTCCGCCACCTCTGTTTTTTCATTTTGCTCGTTGCTTAGCCCGCCGCCTGGTTCCTCTGTTTGGTTTCTTCTTCTTTCTCCATCTCCCTCTCTCGGCCCTCTGCTTAGCCCAGCCGCCAACCCCTTCTTCTCTTTTTTCTTTCCGCCCTCTCTTTTTTATCAGCCGTCACCAACTCCCACCGTCTGTTACTCTCCTCCTGGTTTTCCTTTTGCCGTCCAAGAACCTCTCTCCTTTTTCTTCTAAGCTTAGCCACCCACAGATTCTCTCTACCTCTCTCAAGGCTGCGTTTTTTTGTTTTCCAAAACCCCAGCAGCCACTCGATGCCCCCATTATCTGCGGCTTCCCCCTTCTGCCCAGCTGCGGCTGTTCCTTTTATAGGAATCCCTAAGCCCCTAAACCCTCACCTCAAAGGTGAGGATGAAGAGTTAGTTTTACCCAAAAACATGAGCCCTCCGATTTCTTCATGCTTCTGTAATGCTGCATGCGCAGTTTTTTTTTTTTTCAACCACTTAGACAGCCTAAAACCCACTATCGGGTTTCCCCTTTTTTTTTTATAACAATGAACTAAAAAAATAAAGAAAAATAACAATTTAAAATAAATTCAGATAAAATGAACAAAACTATGAATAAAAGATAACAACAAAATGCTAATGATTTTTTTCTTCTTTTCTTTCTTTCTTTTTTTCAAAAAATTCTATGCTAAAATGACTTAAAACAAAAATAAAAGACTAAAAGCAAATAAAAACTAACATGACAAATAAAATAATAGTAAATAAAAATACACTAAAAATTTGGTGTCTACACTCGTTTTTTTTTCAAAACTCCAAGGCAATCCGGCCATGTATCCGGCCATGTATCCGGCCATAAACTGGGCAGATTTCCGGCCGGATTTGGCGCCTTTCACTTTTTGCAAACTTTTTCTTCTTTCCAAGTTTAAAAACTGCGCTCCTCCGCTCGTCCAACCAAGATCTATGTAAAATGAAAACCCTCCTTCTTTTGGGGCGTCACAGAATTAGCCTTGGGTTAAAACATGAAAGTTGTAGGGAATGATATTTTAGAGATGCCTGCAAAATTTCAGGTCAATCGGAGTAGCGTAGCTTATGAAAAGACTGAAATACCCCTGCTGCCCTGTTTCTACCCGAACTTGGTAACCAGTTGTGGTAATTGGTTAATTTGATTAGGAATGCTTCTGATTTTGTTATTGACGCCTTCTAAAGAAATGTAGCCTGGTGTCTTAGCTTTCAGATGGCTTTACAATCACTTGATTTGGACTTAGGTAGCCTGACTTATGATGTTCGAACCAGAATGCAGTTTGTTAACCTATTTTTGCAGTTCTGGTTTAGTATATTGAATTTATGACCTGGTTGCACTAGAAACTGGACTGAGTAGCCTTCTTAAACATTGTATCCCTACCTCTTAGCTTCGAAACGGTGTATCTTACACCTCCATCCGATAATCATAGTGCCAATGGTGTCAAAACCGCAAAATGATGTCAAAAACTATTTTTTCTGGTTTAGAGCTTAATTCCATTTCCGGATTTCCCTGGTTTACTCTAGTGCTTATACATTCTTATGGAACCCTATTTTGGTAGTATGTGGAATTGGTTTATGACTTGTAATCGAGTCTTATTGTGCTTATTTGAATATTTTAGGGCGTGACGGTGAGTAAAGACGCTCTTTGGGCGGAAGTTTACGAAATTCCACTTGCTTGCTTGGTGAGTATACTACTCACTTCTTTGTTTACAATGTGGCTTTATTATATTGAACTTGATGCCTTGAAGGCTTATTTGCACTGTTAAAACAGATTAAAGTGAGGGTGTACTTGATCGCCCTCACCCCCTTTTTGTATTATACACGACTGTCTACTGTTTCACTGTGGTACTTGAAATGTACATGGAAAACTGGATTTGGTGTTGTTTGGACGAGGATCCAACGGCATTTACTGTTACTACTGAGCTCAACCCCATTGGTAGTCGATCGAATCGAGCCAGCGAGGGCTTGGTCGTGAAAGTTGACGAGCCATGGGGACTGTTATATGGAATCTTGTAGTAGTGATACTCTTGATTCCGGTATACTCGAGTATTACCAAATTTCTACTGTTTGGAGTTCGGGCCCGGTAGGGGTATGTTGGGTGGAAGGAATGAAAGTAAAGTGGAGCCTACGGTTGGTTACTCTTAAACATTGACAGAGGGTCAATGAGGTCCGATCAAGAATGTAAGCGAGGAAAGGGGCTCTTGAGAGCCGCCCGTATCCTTTTATCAACACTATTGATGTGTGCCTTTGCTTACTTTTGATGTATTGGAATGAGAAGCTTGATGCTTATATGAACTTTGCTGCTTGAGTGATAGTATATCACTGGGCGTAAGCTCACTCTGTTCCTTTTGTTTTCCTTACAGGAAATTGATTACTTTTGGAAAGGTTGTACATGTTGGTTGCCGAGTTGAGCTTATGTAAATGTATTTTTGAATAGCTCCTTTTGGGCAAAACCCTAACTATATTTTGATCTAATTATCTCGCTTTTGTTTTGTAAATTACAAACGTATGTATATAACACTGCTTAACCCTGTTTATGGGTCTTATTTGGTTTGAAAATATTTTTCCGAGTTATATGACCTGGCACCCACTATTCACCGACGGTTTAGTTTGCGTTTGGCTATTTTGCGATTTCGGCTTGTGTGAGCGCATATTATTTTCCCGAAACGTCTTAGATCGTGTTTGCCTGCACCGTTAGTCCTGGCGAGAGTTGGGCAGGCAGTCCGCTAACCTCTTTGGTTCGTCTTAGGGGAAAGTGGGGCTGTCACAATCTCACTCGACCTATTAAAATGACAAATTTCTACCGTTCAACCGATTTACCGATTTACTTGATTACTTGCGCATGTTGTAAGCTCTAAGCTGAACTGGATCCTGCCCTTGGTTACTAACCTGCTCACGCCAAGACTGGGCTCGGTCGGGTAGGTTGGAACCCTGGACCACCGTTTCGGTATACTCAAGTATTACCACAGGAGGGATAAGGTGATGGCCAGACAAACCGAGGGGATCTGACGTTATAAGGTGAAGTTGACCGAAATGGTTCCACTGGAACACCGTATCCTTCAATATGTGTTTATTTCTGTATAATGATAACTGTTTCATGTTAATGTGCCAATGTGCAACCTTTAATCATACATGTATTATGCTCAAATTACTTGATTTAGTAGAACTGCTAAAGTGTCTTGGAACCTCACTGGGCTGTTTAGCTCATTCCACATTTTTGTTTTCCTTAACAGGGTTTAAGACCGAAAGTGCTCGTGTATAGTACTAAATTGTTTCCTTTTGAAGACTTTAAGTTGTATTATAGTAGATGACTATGGTACATATTCCGTTGGGTTGTATTTAAGCTTGAAGGTTAACTAATTGTAAGTATGAAATGTTTTGGAGTACTTTAAATATATATATTGAAATTATTTGAAGTATTCCTAGTTTTGAACCATGAATTGTAGTGAGTCCCGGTGAGAGCTGGGTAGGCGTCCCGCCGATATACTTGGGTTCGCCCTTAGGAGCAGTGGGGGCGTCACAGTATCGGGGTCAACATGTCTCTTCGAATTTTAGCTGGTGTAAATCGCAGTAATTACGATGCCCAAAAGTAATTATTTGAAGAGGTTACGAATGTGCAAAATGTGAGACTCGAAGAAAAGAAAAGAGAATAATAATTATACAAATATACATGACCTAGAGGAATGCATCATAATAGGTTGGGGGGCTACTACTCATGACTTCAATGTTTCCCTTAATAGAGAGAATACAAACATGCTAAGGTTAGAAAGCCAAACTCGTCCATATCCCATATTCGAGGGGTATTTTCTAATCTAATCAAGCAAATGTACTAACCTATCTCTAATTTTCCTTATATGAAATGCAAGTCTAATGTCATGTCTCACACATAGGGTTATATAGAGAGAAATATGGGATAAGGGATGTGTATACAAGGGAAATGTCAATAAAAAACGTAAAAAGTAAAATATGCATGAAAATGTAGTGATTTCGTCACACAGACATGATCTAACGCGCGAACGGTTCTTGAGGGTCTAGCATTGGACTAGCCCATGTCTCTATTTTCTCACTAGCGTTGGACTAGTGAGAAATCGGAAAAAGGAATCACAACTAGCGTTGGACTAGTGTGGAATCAGGAAAGGGGTCACAATTAGCGTTGGACTAGTGTGGTGACATCACATATTGATTATAACTAAATTAGTCATATAAAGCATAATAAAGCAAGTAAACACATAAGATCACATAAACACATAACACATAAGCATGATATCTAGATGCAAGACCCTAAGAAAGCGAGTAACACATAACACGTAAGCATGCAAAACATACCAAGCAAATAAAGCAGATAAAGCCCTAACTACTACACTTGGGGGTCCTAACTACAATCTAAAGGGGGGAAGTAATAAAATAAATGATAAACTAAATACCTAACTATTATATCTTGGCATTTAAATGCCTTTCAAATGACAAAAATTAAATTAAGATAAATATACAAAATTAAGATAAATAAAGTGAAATAATAAAAACATTCAAAAAGGGCATGCAATTTCACACATAAAATCACATTGTAGCACATATGATCAAATAAAATCAAAATAATGGAGTAGAGTGTACCTCTCTTGAATTGGTGACCTAATGAAATGAAATTTTTCCTTATTTACCCTCCAAAACGAAGAAAAAGGTCAAGGCATCACTTTAATTAACAAATAATCATAAAAGATGGAAATAAACATGAAATTGAATCAATCAAATCATTGAAATAAAAATAAACAACCCATATTTAATAAATTAAAACAAACAAGGACCCAATTGAAATAATTAAAGAAGTTTGAAGAGTCAAATTGTTATTATTACAAATATTAGGGGTCTAAATTAAAATTAATGGCTTAAGATGAAACCCGCCAAAACAAAACTAAAATTCACAAAAGATAAATGAAAAACCATTTGTTGCAATTAAACAACAAAATACCCAAAATCTCACTAAAAAATCCAAATCAAATTCATAAATCTATCAAAAATCATTACCTTCAAAGTTCATCCTAAAATTCACTAAAAATCTATCAAAAAATCACATTAAATCATATCAAAGAAAATTAACATTTAAAAAGGACCATATTGATTGATTTTTCCAATTTTTCAGGCCATAGTAGAATTATGCAGAACTTGAGGGGCCAAAGTGAGATTTATGAAACTGTTCATGCATCTTCTTCGCAGAAACCTTCTTTTATTTCGCTGGTTTCTTGAGCTGCAATTTCTGGGTTTCTGAATGCAATCTTTTCCATCCAAACATTACTAACGGCTCAACTAACAACAACTTGGGCCAAAGTAACAAATTTATCAAGCATACTTTCCACTTTGTGACAATAAAAACTGAAAATTTCATAGGAAAAAAGGCATGCGAAATTTAAAAATTTCTGCAACCTTCTACCGCAACTTTACGCTTTATCCAACTAACAATCCAAACCAAAAACCATCACACTCATTAGCCAAAACCCATAAAAACTTCATCTTAGCGTTGTTAACAACACACAAATGTAACTACCTATTCCAAACAGATCCAATAATGCTACTGGATATGAAAAATGCAACCAAGATAGAAAACAGAAAGCTTGAGGTAAATACGTATATGGCATATCAATCAAACAACAAGCAAATCCCAAACTTCTGTCCTCAAAACCAGGCCCAACCCCATGAATTCCTCAACCGTAAACCAAAAGAACAAGAACAACAGGAAACGCAAAACTCAACATGAGTTTTGGACTGTTAAAGATGCAACAGAGAGAGTCGGATGAGGAGCCACAAAGAATAGGTGATGTTAGCTTTTGGATGGGACCATACCTGGAAACAGTTGGGAACTAGATTTGCGTGAGGAAATGAAGAGATGCCGCCTGGGTGTTAGTCACGAAGCCAAGAAACTATCCACAGAGAGCAGCGTTGATGACTACGCTTCTTTGGGCTTTGGTTAGATCACCTTGGAGATGTTTTCCAACTAATTTCCGCAGCTCTTTCTCCTCCCCAAAATTTCCGCCCTGCTGCCCTAAGCTTCCCTCACTCTCCCTCTTTTGTTCCAGATCTCTTTTCCTCCTAGCCGCCCAGAAGTCTCCTCTCTTTTTCCTCCCGATTTTCCCCCTCGGCTTTCTTTTTCTCTTCGTGTTTCTTGCTTCTTCCCTTTGCTTCGTTTTCTTTCCTTTCCTTTTTTTTTCTGTTTTTCCCACAAAACTCTCTGGTTCCTTCCTTTTCCAAATTTCTCCCTCACTCTTTCTTTGTTCCCATAGCTCTCTTACGCAAACCCCCTCTTTTCTTTTCTTTTTCCAGTCTTCTCCTCTGCAGCCCGAAAACCTTTTTCTTTCCCTTTTCTTTCTAGCCGCCACCCCTTTACTCTACTTGTTGTCCTCTGCTTTTGTTTCGCCATTTTTGTTCTACTTATATGGAACATAAACTCTCAAACCCTCACCTCAAAGGTGAGGATGAGAGTTGAGATTTGCTGGGCATTTGAGAGCCACCCGATGGCTGTTGTTCCAGAAGGTTCTTGACAAAGATCCAAGGGAATGAGGTGGCCAAAGTTTGGGAGAAAGAAAAACCCGAAAAATGAGTGAAAAATGGGCAGTGAAATGGAGCTGCAATTCTGGTACTATTCATGCTTTTGTACTTCTGCGAAGAAGAAAACGCGCGCGTACATTGCACGCGCTCGTGGCTTCCCTTTTTTTTCGAAGAGGAAGAAAACGCGTGCGTACATTGTCTGAGTTTCGAAGAAACTTGAAACAAAGACGTAGACACCAAATACTTACCTGTAGTTGTTTTGCCTTGAACTGAAACATGAAAAGGTCAGCAGGATAAAATCCGATCCTGCCGAGGTTGGTGGGATAAAATCCGATCCCAATGAGATATGAACAGTCAGCGAGATAAAATTCGGTCTTGCTGAAGTTGGTGGGATAAAAGCCGATCCCAACGAGATATGAACGGTCAGCGGAATAAAACCCGGTCCTGCCAAGGTTGGTGGGATAAAATCCGATCCCAACGTGATTTGAACGGTCAGCGGGATAAAACTCGGTCCTGCCAAGGTTGGTGGGATAAAACCCGATCCCAACGAGATATGAACTGTCAGCGGGATAAAATCCGATCCTGCCGAAATTGGTGGGATAAAATCCGATCCCAACATGACATGAATGGTCAGCGGGATAAAACCCGATCCCAACGTGACATGAACGGTCAGCGGGATAAAACCCGATCCTGCCGAGGTTGGCGGGATAAAACCCGATCCCAACGTTGAATTGAAAAGATTTTTGTAGATTGGTTTTTGTAGAATTTCAAAAATAGATACAAATGATTTATTCTAAAAAATTTGGCCTAGTGTGATGTTATTGGACCATTGGACCTGCGAAAGAAAAATAATCATAATAATAGATAATGCCACCACCATCCGATCGATCTTACTTTCAAGAAATATGTAAACATGAGTACTTGAGCATTCTTCCCCGATGAACTCTCAACTTTACTCTGCAAACTGTGTCAAGTTTCCTTAATTTCCAATGCTAATAAGACACTTGGTATCCAGGCAATTTTAATAAATCATAGGGATTGCCGTTTGATAAATCCCCGATGTGGCAAAACTCAACTTTGCTTTGCAAACTACATCCAATCTTCCAATGCTTATCAAATATGACATTGGTATCCAGGCAATTTCAATAAATCACAGGGATTGCCATTTGATAAATCTAGCGAGAAAAATGAGACCATGAAATAGATGAAAGAATATTTTATTTACACAACAATGATGAAAATTTTAGTAACATGAAAACAACACTTATTTTTATTGAAAGAAAACTAATTTTAGAAGAATGTGTGAGAGCCCGAAATTTTCTTATTTTCTAGGCATTTATTTTAGTCTTTGTGTATAATTCCGTATTTTCTTTCTTATATGAAAATTCTGGGAATTTTTATGAGGACGTATGATTTTTACATTTTTTTCCCATATAGGTTATTTTCTGTGTTAATGGTGGTGTACAGTGGATGTGGGACCCACTAGTGCGACAAGTGCGGTAAATGTGATTACTGTGGAGGATTTTGGATATACGGGGATTATATTATATGGCTGAGAGCTTAACTATGCTATCTGAGCTCACACCCCATTGGTCTTTAATCGAATCGAGCCGGCAAGGGCTTGGGCGAATCGATAAGGGACCTTGGGTTCACTGCAGTCGAGTGGAGTGTTAACTCCTTGACCTTATGGTATACTCGAGTATTACCCTTTCTGTTACTGTGAGGTGTTCGGGTCCGGTAAGGGGGTGATCGGTGGAAGGGATACGGAGTAAAGTGGGGACCTACGGGATGTTCTTCTCTTCAAAGGTTGACGGAGTGTCAACGGGTTGGAGATCAAGTGTGGCAAGTGGAAAGTGGCTCTTGAGAGCCAATTGTATCCTTTTATTGACTTATTTTGTTTATGAGCTTTGGGATCATTATGTGATAAAAGGTGTTTACTGGTATGTCTTGTTGGTACCTCACGAGCTTAAGCTCACCCTCGTTGCTTTGTTTTCCTTACAGGGATATGAATAACTGTTGGGGGACTATATTGTTTTGAAGTACGAGTTGAGCTAGTTTTCATATAGTTTGAATATATTCTTTTGTAAAGCTCCTCGATGGTTGGAAAAACCCTAAATGTACTTTGATCTAAATATCTTCCTTTTGATTTGTAAATTACAAACGTATGTGCATAACATTGTTAAACCCTGTTCATGTATCCTATTTGGTTTGGGAATGTTTCTCTGAGGTGTATGGTGACATCTACATTTGATTGGATTCTGGTTGGATAGTGACGTGGTGGTCACTATTCATTTGTGATTTCAATTTTCGTTTCCCATTTTTCGGGTTTTAAATCGCTTGAGCGCGCTAATATTTTTCGAAACATTTTAGATTATATACGACCGTCTTAGT
Source organism: Coffea arabica (assembly GCF_036785885.1). Classification (NCBI taxonomy): domain Eukaryota; kingdom Viridiplantae; phylum Streptophyta; class Magnoliopsida; order Gentianales; family Rubiaceae; genus Coffea; species Coffea arabica. The sequence goes on along the minus strand of NC_092311.1, from coordinate 20,700,817 downwards.
AGTCCTGGCGATAGTTGGGCAGGCAGTCCGCTAACCCCTTTGGTACGCCCTAGGGAAGGTGAGACTGTCACAGAATGAACCTGTAAACTCAACAATTTATGTTGGATAAACCAAAACACTTTGATCTCGAACCAATTGCCACATTTGACCCTTTAGATATCGTCTTTCCGGAGTTCAATGTTGGCAACTGAACCACAAGGTGAATAGAAATTCCAACGAACTGAGTCACCAACCCTTCAAATCCGAGCTTACTTTCTCCTTACAAAACCCTACCTTAGCGCCCTTTTCGGGTTTTCACTAAGGCTACCACGCCAATTTTTTATTTTCTTCTTATCATTTTTCATTTTACATTTTTTTTTGTTTTTCTTTTGTTTTGCATTTTCTTTTCAAAGGTGCCCTTTCGGGTTTTCATCTGATGAACCAATCTTGTCGATAGCCTTTATCAACTCAGAAATGTGTTTAAGAAATAATGGCATCAGTGCAACAATCCTTCCCTTGCAAAATTGGTGAAGGTGTATTGATATCATTTGCCGTGTGATTAGAAAATTTCCTAAAAGAGGTGATACAAAGAACGGAAGTCAGGACTTTCGGTTTTTAGTAATGTGGTCAGGTGAGGTGCTTAAAAAAGTTAAGGCTTGAAGGTAGATTTCAAAAGTGGTTAGAATGATCTGAGATGGCATTGTTGCGCCAACCCTATTTTAAGGTTAAATCAAAACTTGCCCCAACTTATTTTCAACCGAGGTTCTCTTTTTTTCATTTTCTCTTTTCTCTTTCTTTTTTATTCCATTCATCTTTTGAAATTTTTCAAAATTTGCCCCAGTTTATTTTTTAACTATATTTTCTTTTGTTCATTTTCTTTCCTTTTGTTCCTCTATCAGTTTTCACCTCTTGAGGCTTCTTCTTTTCTTCTTTTTCCTTTTTCAACTCAAACTTGCCCCAATATGGGGCTTACGATCTCAGGGGTTGCCAAACGAAATAATTTACTCTGAAGGTTCAAAAACTAGGGATATAATGTCTAATTAGAAAGGAAGAATGCCTGACTTTCATTCCATTCTTCGCATTAACCCTGCAAGGAAACTTCTATTTATCATATGAAGGATTTCTTACACATATACGATTTGATCGGCTGAGGAAAAATTTGTCCATCCATTTCTGCGAGAACAAGTGCTCCACCAGGCAATACCTTTTTGACAAAAAACCTTGCCAATTTGGGGCAAACTCTTCTTTTGGTCTCATCTTACACCGGTAAAATCCGTTTTAATTCTGTGAATAGTCGTGGTTTGACCTCCTTGTTGTAAGCACGAGTTATTTTCTTTTGATAGCACCGACCATGACAAATGGCATTTAGTTGCTTCTTATCAAGTGACCACTGATTTTATTTCCTTAATCTTGATCGCAATTCGGCTTGAGTTTCCCTTTATACCTATTCAAGTCTCTTTGAAACATTTTCGGATGTCTCTTCGCTACTCCTCTCATTTTCAAATCCAAATTCACATTCATGAGATATCGAGATTGCTACCATCAAATTTCGAAACAGTGATATCCAAAGGGTCAGAGGATTTTATTCTTGGCCATTTGAAAAGAATACGTAAGTAACAAAGTATATAGAAAACTGTACATTTTATAGAATTTCAAAATGAAGATCAAACTTAATAGCATTTTACTTGTTAAACAAGACGTATCTTCAAAAGCCACTTGATTCAAAACTATTTACAAAAATATAGTTAAGCAAAAAACACACTCATGAATGATTTTCATGAATTTTAACCAAAGGCAATTCCCCCAATTTTACCGAAACTCCCTTCAATAGGGAGGGATCTCGCTAGTTCAGATTTCCTCATTGGGGGTAAATGCCTCAAAAGTGGTGTCCTTGTGTTCGGGAAAGGGATTCGTATTTATGCTTGTTCCTTGTTCTCCCCTTTTCCTTAGCACTATATCTCCTACTTCGATCATATCCTGAATTTTATGTTTCAATGCCCTGCAATTATTGGTGGAATGCCCGGGAGTTCCAGAATGATAAGCGCAGACGGCTTGATGATCATAATCACGGGGAAACCTTTTAAGAAAGATTTTGGGAGGCATAACACCAATTTTTTCGGCAGCTTTGAGTTGTTCGTACAATTGATCGATGGGTTGGCCCAGGTTGGGGAATGTTCGATATGGGGTTGGGTTTCGGATTTTATGGTTTGGAGAATAAGTTCGGTTGTTTGGTTGAGCAAGTCTTGGATTATAAGGAGGGCGAGGTCGAGTTTGAAGATTGGGTTGAAAGATTGGGACAAGTAGTATAGGTAGGTTTGCATAATTTGGTTGGTCGAGAGTGATTAATATTAGTATGGTAAACAGGGCATGAGTTTGGATAATATGGGTAAGGATATGAGTAGGTAGGTTGACTAGCAGGTAAGGGATTATACTGAACACCACTGCTGCTACCAGCAACCAACTGATCAATCACGCGCCGTTGTGCGGTCACCTCCGTACTTAACTCATTGACTTTGTTTAACACTTTGCTCAGTTGAGCTCCCAGATTTACAAAGTCGGCTGTTGGAGTCGTTGCAGACCTATCGGATGATTCAGGATGTGTGCTCATGTTTACACTATTTCTCAAAACCCGGCTAAGTGATCGTGTAATGATGGGCTTCTTCGTGTAGCTATATTTACAATTACCTGAAAATTTAGGAAAACCCTATTTAGATTCCCCTCTTGATTAACTGTTGACAAAAGGAACAAGAAAAAAGAAAAAAGACACGAGTTAGTAAAAATTAAAGTAATTCGGATGCATGTCCTATTGGGAGAGCCCTTTTTGTGCCAAGGGTAGGCCTAACATGAGAATGCAATCCTCTAGGGTAGGCACATACAATACCTGATGAATCCGATCAACTTATTGATATTCGAATGAAAAGTAATTTGAAAAATTTGGCCAATTGGAGTGGCAAGAGACATTTGTCCTAACAAAATGAGGATAAAATCCGAATGTATTGATTACTTTGATTAACACATAAAGTGATGTGTGAAAGAGCCTACTTTTGAAAGAATTGCAATGTCTCGACTAGTTTATTCAGTTATCCTTAGATCATCCTAAAAGAGAATAAACGGGTCAAATGGATTGGATGAAATTGATGATTTATTCAAAATTGACCAAATCACCTTTAAAAAAGGTAAACCGATCAAATGAAATGGATGAAATTGATGATTTATTCAAAATTGACTGCATCACCCTATAATGGGTAAACTGATCAAATGAATTGAATGAAATTGATGATTTATTCAAAATTGAATGGATTGTCCTAAAAATAAATGAATGGATTGAGTTAATGATTTATTAAAAAGTGACTAAATTGTTCTAAAAGTGAATGAATTGATCAAATAGATGAAATGGAGTCAATGATTTATTCAAAAATGAGTAATTTGTTCAAAAATGACTGGATTGTCCTAAAAATGAATGAATAAAACAATGAGAAATTATTTGGGAATTTCTTCAAATTAATGTCCTTTGCGCAAGGAATTTTTACCAACTATGTTAAAATGGCTAAAAGATGATTGTTAGATGCTCATATTCTAATGTGCAAAAGTTGCTCAATTATCTTGGGAATGATTGGATCCTACCTTACCTCGTGCACTACCCCTTTGGACGGTACAATAAATATAAACGTGCAAGTCTCGTTGAATTACATATCTGAGACACAAGGTGGTTTATTCCTAACACGGGATTCCCTATGCGGCATTCCCTTCTAAGGTTTATGCATGATGCCAATCAAAGCAATTAAATATGCAATTTGGAATGAAATCATGACCTAAAGGGACCCTTTGTATGCCAGGGCGGGACTAAAATGATATGCAATTATTAATCTACAAATGCAATACATCGGAATCTTAAACATGCAATAGCCTATCTAAGAGAGGATCATGCCAGATCTCTCATTTTCTAGTGTTTGTGAATGTAAAAGACAACAAAACAAGGAAATATTAGTTCAACACACAACACATTGTGGCAATCAAATAATATAAAAAAAAAGAAAGTAATATAAGGAAAAAGAGGTGGAATCCCTCCCCTCGTGGTTAGTGTTCCTAGTTGGGTAAGGTTGACTCTATCCTAGGGTATTTCTAATATGGATGCATGAGATTTGGCTTACTAATGCATCTAGACTCGATAAGGCTTCAGGCTCCCAATCCTTCATGTGAGGACTTGCAGATTCCTTATATTTTCTCAAAAATGCCCTTTTATTTAGAAATTATTCATTTATTATAGCCCCTACCCAATCATTCCACAATAAGTGCAAATGAACTTAGAAAGTAGGGTTTCACTTTTCATTTTCAAGTTGGAGCAAGTTAGGGTTTTCACGTGTATCCGTAGTGTAATTATCCGGTACGGAGCGAGGATCAAATTTGGTGCTTAAGAGTGACTTTTGGGTGAGAAATAATATGTGATTAGGGGCAATGATAAAAAGTTAATGAATAGGAAGTAAAAACCCTAGTACGTTTGATTTAAGGAAAAACGGTGCGAACCGACGTGTACCGTGCACTACCGATTGAACATACCACTTGGTCACCACTTTCTTACCATATAAGCTCATTAAAATTTGAGCAAAATATCCCCTCATTTCCAGCTGGCTTTGGCCGAAAATTTTGACCAAATTGGCAAGGAAAAGAAACAAAAAAAATGAGTGGAAATTGGTGGTGACACTTGTTGGCCATTGAGGGCCTTGACCAAGACCAAATAGTCTTGCCTTCTTATCACCATGGAGCTTCATTTCTTCATCATTTTTCTGTTGCTTTGGCTGAGAGAGAGGGAGAGAAAAACCAAGGGAGAGCTTCACCATTTCATCTTGAGTTTGAGCCATCCAAGTGAGGAAACAAGAAACTAAACCGATTAAAACCTTCCTTGAGTGTTTAGCTAGTGGGGTGTTGGTGAAATTTTGGAAGGAAAAGCTACGGCTGCTCTTGGCAGTCACTTTAGCAAGGTAATAATGCTGATTTCCCCATTTCTTACTCTTAATCTTGCTTAACTTGGCACAACACCTTAAATTTGTGGTGGATGATAGCTATTATAATGATTTGGATGGATATAGTGTATGTTTTCTTGAGTTACATGAGTTAGGGTTTGAAGGATTTGCTGCCCATACTTTCTGTATGGATAGTATATGTTGTTTCTAAGCTTATATAAGAGGTTGTGGTAGCGATTGAAGCAAGAAATGAAGAAAGTTTCCTTTGAAACCGTAAAATTTCAGATTTCTGGAAAATTGTAGTTCAGTTCTGTCCGGTTCCAGTTCATGATGTTAGAGGCCGAATTAGGCTTAGCATAAAACATGAAAGTTGTATATAATGATTTTTTATAGTTAGCTACAAAATTTCAGCTCAATCGGAGCAACGTATCCTGTAAAAAGACCAAAATACCCTCACTGCCCTAGGATGCATCCAGTGATCCGTTTTAGACAGTTCATCCCGTTGACAGTGTCTATTCACTATGATCCGTGCTGATTTAGCCATTTTCCAAAACATGAAAGTTTTATTACTCTGTCTTATCTTTCTAATGCCTCCAAGAACGCCTTAAACGGACTTTGGTAGCCTGAGATATGGCCATTTAAATGTAGTACGGTTAACTAGCCGGTTAGTTGGTAGTTGGTTATGTGAATTGGGAATTTGACTGGGTTACACTAGAAATTTGACTAAGTGATCTTCATGAAAGTTGTAGATCGTTATCTTAGCTTCGAAACAGTATAAGTTACACCCCAATCCGATAAGCGTAGCTTCGGTTGTGTCCGTTACGCAAAACTCTATCAAATCTGTCTCTTGTTAAACTTCATTTCCGCACTTGTTGTTAGCTTGATTTTGTCCTTGTATTGTCTTGAACCTATTGAACGGCTATTGAAATTAGATTGTTGTGTGTGTACCTTTGGGATTGAATGAGGAAAATAATGAATCCATAAATGGCTGGAAATAGGAAAATATAAAGGGCATGCTGCCCAAATTTACGCTCGAGGACTAGAGAGAGCGACTTCGGTAAAGTTGATAAATGAATATCACTTGAACCATCTAGGACTTTTGCTACTTTGGTTATCGAGGGTTATACGTTAGAACCTAGCCGAACTTGTACCCTTAGGAAAAGCGGTAATAATCACTATAAATCCGTTTTCCTTGCACTTTCGACTCAAAAGTTATTTCCAAGTATACATCTTACAAAATTTTTCAGTTTGAAAAGCGAGCAACCGTTTCACGACTATTCTCCAAGTGAATTTCAATTTCTTGATTCTTATTGAACGAAACGTCTAAGTTTCGAATCTTAGTTGATTTTCAAAGTTCTTAAATCAAGTTTTATTGCAGATTTGGACTCCAAACCCGGAGTACCACCCAGACGCGAACACTAAAGGCACTACTTTTGGTGAGTGCTTCCAAATATCTGATTGAACTTGATATTTGTGATTTATCTTTGACCAATGTGATTACATGATATATAAGTGATTTGATCGGGCAAGGGTGTACTTTATCGTACTTACCCTAACAAGAATTGTTCTTGTTTATTGATTTCACTTGACTTGCTCTACATGCATATGAATTGTATCTTGTCTGGAATTCCAGAAACCCTGTGGCTAGTTAATCGAGTCGAGCCGGCAAGGGCCTGGTCGATTAGATAACGAACCCTGGGTAACTAGTAATGTCGAGTGGAGTGTTATCTCCTCGGCTAATCGGTATACTCGAGTATTACCACCCGTGTTTCGTGTGGCGTGCGGGCCCGGATAAGGGGGTTGATCGGTGGACGGAGACTGGCGTGAAGTGGGGTTTTCTTTCTGGACTAGTTATTACTTGAAAGTTGATGGAATGGGATTGGAGCCGAGACATGAGCCACTGTATCCTTACATGTGAATATGATCCATATATTCTTGATTACCTGAAGTATTATCTCTTTGCTTGGACTTGTTTGCTCGCTATTTCACTATTGCACTGTTATTACTTTATTGATGGCCAATTTGATATTTGGAACTTCACTGAGCTTTGGCTCACTCCGTTAGTTTTGTTTTCCTTACAGGGGTACGAGCGAGGCGTGAGACGTGTAAAGACTAGCGTAGTCTAGTTGTTTTGACTTTTGACTTGTACTCGCGCTATTCCTCGAATAGAATGTTTTGTATCTAGATTGTATACACTTTGAACCAATTTGGGTATATTGAGGCTTTGTATCTTGATTGTAAATCAATGTAAATTATAAGTTTGAATTGCGAGGTTATTTATGGTCCACGGATGTATGCACGTGATACGAGTGAGTGAGTCCTGGCAAGAGCTGGGCAGGCGGTCCGCCGAACCCTTTGGTACGCCTTAGGGGAAGGTGGGGTCGTCACAGGTGGCATCAGAGCCTAGGTTGTGAATTGATCTGGATAGATTGAGTGCTTGACACGATAGGCTAGGATTTTATTCTTGAGTTTAGCCTTTAGCCTTGTTTTCTACGTCTCCTGTACTTACTTTGCAATGTTATTTGCAAACCTAGGTGATGGCGGGTACTGATGCATCTGGGAGTGTTGGGCCGTCTCAGCCCGTACCTACTAACATACCTACTGACGCTCCTATTGACGAGCCACATCTGGAGGGGTCCGTCCGTCACGTGATCACGTATCAGGAGAGCCCCGGTAGGCCAGTGCAGCGGTGGTCCCCAGCGCGCAAGATCCGACGCTGCGACTGCTGGAAGACCTACTCCTACCCTGATCGGGTAGTGCTTGCAGTGGACGACGATCGGAGACGATTAGGTAGCGCCAATCGTAGGTGCTATTCAGAGATAGAGCGTCTCCAAGCTACTCTCCGAGACTAGGAAGCTAGGATCCGAGAACTGGAGGCCTCGATTTTGGAGGAGCAGCAGCGGACTGATGCTTTCCGCGAGTAGGCTCAGGCGACTACTGGACGCCTCATGCGAGTGGTTGAGGACATTCGAGATCGGACCGGCCATATCCTGACTGAGTGCGAGGCACTGGTGGATGATGTGATACAGGACTTGACCGAGGAGGGTCAAGTGCCTGTAGCCCCTGACGTTCCTGGTGCTCCTGAGGAGGATCCGGAGAAGGATCCTTAGGAGGACCCGGAGGAGGAGCCGAGTGCATCCTCAGAGTCTGTTGGGTCGGCGTCTAGCCAGACGACTTGTTAGGATCGGGGATTGAGGAGATTTTTGTGGGGTAGTTAGGAACATAGTTGGACGACACGTTTTCTTTTGTTTTTGACTTTGACGTGTCACGGTAGATGTAAATAGTATTTTTTTTGTTCTATGTTCCTTGGCTAGTATAGCCTTTGACTTGCCTAGGTTGGCATGTATATGTGACTTGTTTGCTATGTATATAAAGTACTTGTTTATTATGCGTTTTATGACCTCTATTTATCCTTTTGCAACGTGCGATACGAGCCATACCTTACTTTGTTTATATGTCCATAGTTGGTTAAATCCAAAACATGGAGGGTAGAAGAAGTCAAGCCAGGGGAACTAACCGAGGACGCGGTCCTAGTCGGGGCCGTGGGGGTAGACAAGCACAGGAGTCGGTACAAGAATCGAGAGAGGAGAGAGAGGCAACGATTGAGCCACAACCTGAACCCTAGGCTGTAGGGGGAGATCAAGTGGCAACTGTAATCCAACAAATGACTAATATTTTGGCCTGTCTAGTGGAACAATAGGGTCAAGCCCCTGTAAATCAACCTAGGGACCCCGATATGGGGCAAAATAGGGCCTTAGAGAGATTCCAAAAGTTCTCCCCACCTAAATTCTTGGGAGGACCAGACCCAGAAGGAGCCGAGAACTAGCTAGAGGCCATGATCAACATCTTTGCCGCTTTAAACTATACAGAGGATAGGCAAGTACAATTCGCTGTTTTCCAATTCGAAGGTCCAGCCAGGGCTTGGTGGAATGTAATTAGGGCCAAATGGGAAAGAGAGGGAACTGCGTGGACCTGGTTAAACTTTGTACGGGAGTTCAATGAGAAATACCTTCCTCCTATCGTCCAGGAGAAGAGAGAGGACGAGTTTATTAAGCTCCAACAGGAAACTTCTAGTGTAGCTGAGTATGAGACTCAGTTTACGAAATTATCAAAATTTGCTCCTGAACTGATAGCTACGGAGCAAAGAAGAGTACGGAGATTTGTGCAAGGACTCAATATGGAGATACAAGAGGCCTTGGCGGCAGCTCAGATTAATACGTTTACGGAGGTTCTGGAGAATGCCCAAATGATAGAGACTACTAGGGCGCAAATGAGAAATTTCCAATCAAAACGGAAAGAGGTACCTAGTGGAGCCCAAGGGTCAGTGCGGAGTGATCGGAACATGCCACCCGCTAAATCCGGTCGTGGGGCTGGAGGTGGACGGTTTTCGAGTGCATCTAGGGTAGGTGCTTAGAGAGGAGGTGCCCAGAGGGGAGGCCAAAGTGGTAGGGGACAAGGTAAAGGCATTCCGCAGGGAGGCCAAACCTCCACTCCCCGAGTAACGTGCGGATATTGTGAAAAATTGAACCATACAGTGGATGAATGTTGGAGAAAGGCTCAGAAGTGCCTAAGGTGTGGAAGTACGGAGCACCAAATAGTCAACTGCCCGTTGATCAGTGATACTCAGTCGACTGCCAGGTCAAACCCAAAGCCGACCAATGTCGGAGGGACCAGGTCGAGGGTACCGGCCAGAGTGTATTCGCTGGACCAACAATCCGTGCCTGAACCAACGGAGGTAGTGGAAGGTACGATTCCTATTTTTCACCGGTTAGCCAAAATTTTGATAGACCCCGGTGCCACTTATTCTTTTGTTAACCCTACATTTATGCTTGGAATTGACATAAAGTTGAAAGTCTACCTTATGACTTAGAAGTAAGAACACCTACGGGTAATCAAATTTTACTTGCAAATGAAGTGTACAGAAATTGTGATATTTGGGTTGGCGAACGGAAATTAGTAGTCGACCTCATTAGTTTAGCCATTAAGGGGTACGATGTCATTCTAGGTATGGATTGGCTAGCTCGTTACCATGCTCGTGTAGATTGTAGGATAAGTGGTAGAGTTTTGCATACCAGGTGAGGCAACTTTGAAGTTAGACGTGAGGGGTATGTTAGCCTCATCTGCGCTCATTTCGGGAATAAGGGCTAGGAAATTGCTTAGTTATGGGGCGCACGATTATCTAGTTTTTCTAATTAACACTCTGGGAGAGAAGATTAAGTTGGAGGACATGCCGGTAATCCGAGAATATCCGGACGTATTTCTGGAGGAGTTGGGGTCATTGCCACCTAAAAGGGAGATTGAATTTAAGGTTGATCTAGTACCCGAAACTACTCCCATTTCGAAAACCCCTTATCGAATGGCACCTGCTGAGCTTAAGGAGTTAAGAGTGCAATTGCAAGACTTGCTAGAATGGGGATTCATACATGAGAGCGAGTCACCATGGGGAGCTCCAGTGCTATTTGTTAAAAAGAAGGACGGGAGTTTAAGGTTATGCATTGATTATCGAGGACTGAATGTAGTAACTGTTAAGAATAAATATCCTTTGCCCCACATCGATGAGTTGTTTGATCAGTTACAAGGGGCTGTGGTGTTTTCTAAATTGGATCTTCGACAAGGGTACTATCAGTTGAGAATCAGAAAGGAGGATGTGCCAAAAACGGCATTTAACACTCGATATGGGCATTTTGAGTTTGCGGTAATGCCTTTTGGCTTAACCAATGCCCCAGCAGCGTTCATGGATTTAATGCATCGAGTGTTTAAACCTTACTTGGATGGGTTTGTAGTGGTGTTTATTGATGATATCTTAGTATATTCGAAGTCAAGGGAGGAGCATGAACAACACTTGCGAATAGTGCCGCAAACCCTAAGAGAGCACCAATTGTTCGCTAAGTTCAGCAAGTGTGAATTTTGGCTGGAAAAAGTGTCGTTCCTAGGTCATATAATTTCAAAAGATGGGCTTGTTGTAGACCCGGCGAAAGTGGAAGCTGTAGCCAAATGGAAGCGACCAGAGAATCCCACAGAGGTGCGAAGTTTTCTAGGTTTAGCAGGGTACTACCGCCGATTTATAAAGAACTTCTCGAGAATTGTAGGACCCTTAACTAACTTGACAAAGAAACAAGGAAAGTACATCTGGGATGTTAAGTGTGAGAGTAGTTTCCAAGAACTTAAGAAGCAATTGACTATGGCTCTAGTTTTAGCTTTGCCCAATGGGAACGATAGCTACACGGTTTATACCGATGCTTCGAAAGAGGGGCTAGGGTGCGTGTTGATGCAAAATAGGAATGTGATTGCCTATGCGTCTCGAAAGTTAAAACCTCATGAGCAGAACTATCCAACCCATGACTTGGAGCTTGCAGCTGTTGTGTTTGTCTTGAAAAAAATGGTGACATTATCCATACGGTGTGACTTTCGAGGTATATACGGATCACAAGAGCCTTAAGTATCTATTTTCTCAGAAGGAGCTAAATCTAAGACAACGTCGGTGGCCAATTGCACGATTAACTATCATCCCGGAAAGGCCAACGTTGTAGCAGATGCTTTAAGCCGAAAGGCTCAACTAGCAAGTTCCATGGTGAAAGAGTGGAGCTTGTTGGAAGATGTAGGTGAGTGGAAACCTCGTCTGGAACCGAAGAAGGTGATTTTTGAAAATATTGAGGTGAAGTCGACACTATTGGATCGGATCAAAGAGGGCCAAGTGAAAGACCCAATGGTGCAAAAGTGGATGGAAAAGGTGAAGAAAGGGGAGTTGCCTAACTTTAACCTAGGTCCTGATGGAATCTTAAAGTTCTGAAATCGTGTTGTTGTACCTAGGGGAGAGGAGTTAAAGAGGGAGATTTTGGATGAATCACACCGCTCTAGGTATACGGTGCACCCAGGGAATAATAAGATGTACCAAGATCTCAAAAGTCTGTATTGGTAGGAGAATATGAAGGCGGAGATTGCCCAGTTTGTAGAAAGGTGTCTTACGTGCTAACAAGTGAAAGCTGAGCATAAAAAACCGTCAGGTCTGTTACAGCCTTTAGAGATCCCTGAATGGAAATGGGAGCACATAACGATGGATTTTGTATCAGGGTTGCCACAAACACAAAAGGGGCATGATGTGATTTGGGTAATAGTGGATCGATTAACTAAGACCGCACATTTCCTGCCAGTAAATATGAAATATTCTTTGGAGAAACTTGCCAAACTTTATATGGATGAAATGGTAAAACTACACGGGGTACCAGTAAGCATTGTATCCGATAGAGACCCTAGGTTTGTATCCCGATTCTGGCAGAAATTGCAAGAGGCTCTAGGAACTAAGTTGAATTATAGTACAGCATATCACCCGCAAACTAATGGACAATCTGAGAGAACCATTCAAACTCTTGAGGATATGCTGAGAGCCTGTATTGTGGACTTTGGAGGAAGTTGGAGCCGATACTTAACCTTGGTTGAATTTGCTTATAACAATAGTTATCATTCCTCTATTCAAATGGCCCCATATGAAGCTTTGTATGGACGACGAGGTCAATCCCCAATCCATTGGGATAAGTAGGAGAGAGAAAGATTATAGATCCGGCTACAATACCATGGGTTGAGGAAGCCTACAAACGGGTAAAGATGATCCGCCAAAGATTTCAAACAGCCCAAAGCCGACAGAAAAGTTATGCCGATCATCGGAGGAAGGATTTGGAGTTCGAGATAGCAGATAAGGTGTTTCTTCGATTGAAAGGAAAGATTAGAGCAGGAAAAGGGAAAACGTTGCAACCACGGTACATAGGACCTTTCAATATATTCTAGCGAATAGGAAAGGTGGCTTATCAACTTGAATTACTAGCTAGTTTGTCTCGGATCCATGACGTTTTCCATGTTTCATTACTTAAGAAATACCATCCGGATCCAACTCATATTTTGCCACCAGAAGATGTTGAACTCGACGAGTCCTTAACCTATGAAGAACGACCCATTCAAATATTGGATAGGAAGGTGAAGGACATGAGAAACAAGCAGATTCCATTAGTAAAGGTTCTATGGAAGCATCATGAAGTGGAAGAAGCAACCTGGGAACTAGAAAAGGACATGCAAGAGAAATATCCCGACCTGTTCTCGACGAAAGGTATGAATTTCGAGGTCGAAATTCTTTTAAGGGGGAGAGAGTGTGAGGACTTGCAGATTCCTTATATTTTCTCAAAAATGCCCTTTTATTTGGAAATTATTCTTTTATTATAGCCCCTACCCAATCATTCCACAATAAGTGCAAATGAACTTAGAAAGTAGGGTTTCACTTTTCATTTTCAAGTTAGAGCAAGTTAGGATTTTCACGTGTATCCGTAGTGTAATTATCCGGTACGGAGCGAGGATCAAATTTGGTGCTTAAGAGTGATTTTTGGGTGAGAAATAATATGTGATTAGGAGCAATGATAAAAAGTTAGTGAATAGGAAGTAAAAACCCTAATACGTGTGATTTAAGGAAAAACGGTGCGAACTGACGTGCACCGTGTACTACCGATTGAACACACCACTTGGTCACCACTTTCTTACCATATAAGTTCATTAAAATTTGAGCAAAATATCCTCTCATTTCCAGCTGGCTTTGGCAAAAAATTTTGACCAAATTGGCAAGGAAAAGAAACAAAAAAAATGAGTGGAAATTGGTGGTGACACTTGTTGGCCATTGAGGGCCTTGACCAAGACCAAATAGTCTTGTGTGAGACCCCGGTCAGTTCTTAAGTTTGATATTAGGTTATATTCATTATTTGTGCGGTAACATTAGGTTTTGGGACTAATTCGAAAACCCTAAGTTGGGGTTAGGATTGAAACCCTAGTTTTTGTATTAATCATAAGTTCGAGTGGTGGTTAAAGTTAGTTATGCTAGTGTGTGTTTTAGTATGGGTAAGTATAGGATTTGAACCATTTTATATAGGTTAAATAAGTTTAAGAAGGTTAGAAACCCTAAATGAGTAAAACCTCTAGTGTTAAGATTGATTAGAAGTTTTAAGTTGGGTTTAAACCCTAATTTTGCCCTTGACAAAAAGGTTATTGTTTAATTGCTTTTATGTGGGATAAAGTATGTTTAAGTATAGGTGATTAATGTAGGAGGGTGATTAGTAAAGTAATTAAGTGTGGTCAAGTGTTTTGGATTAGATTAAGTTAGTAACCTATGGAGTTAATTGAAAGATTATAAATGTTTGAGGGGAAAAGGAGTAAGAAAGAGAAAATAAATGTTTAAGGGCTAGAGTTGATTTAACGTAAAGTTGGAGTGCAAGGGGTTAAAAGGGCAATTGAGGAACTTTTATGTGATTGGTTAGGATGGAAAAATATCCTCCATGGCTTTGACTTATATGTATCATCTTCTTATGCAAGATAATCATTAGAAACAAAACAAAATAAACTAAAGAGAAAGAGAGAGTGAGAGGCCGAGAGAGAGAGAGCAAGAGAGAAAGGGAAAGTTCTTCCAAGTTCAATTTTTTCTAGCTTCCATCTTGGTCTTGGAGTTGAAGACAACATCTTTGCTACTTGATTGTTGTGGGTTAATCATCAACAAGGTTGGATTGAAGGTAAATCATTTGATTTGAAAGATAACTTTTGTGATTAAGTCTTGAAACCATGTGAAGTGATGGTTTTGTTGTAATTATGAATTTGTATGTGATGCGACAGCCAAAGACGCAGTCCGAGCTGAGCCGCTTCGTGCCGGGCTGGCTGAGTGCAATCGGGCTGAGAGGGAAAATCGAGCAGGCAGACCTGTAGAGAAAGTACAACGGCGGGACTAGAGTCCCCGGAGTAACTCTGACGATCAAGTCAGTAGAGCTTAAGAATGGGGTAACAGTATAGAGCACTGTAGATGGCGTACCTTGAGTTGTCGAATAGTGCTATATTTATAGGCTTAACAAGTAGTAGTTTCCATGTAGGAGTAGGTGTCCCCTTAGGGTTGGGAGTCTTCTTAGGGTTTTGCACGATAGTTTCGGAAGGTTTGGAGGCGGCGGCCCACCAGGCCCATTCGTGGAGAGGCGGCGGCCAAGGCCGAGCTATCCTCCCTTACGCCGACCTGATATGCCAGGGCTGCGGGATCTCTATTGCCGACCTGGCGTGTGCCGTTGGCCGAGCTGACACGTGTCACGCGTGGGTTTGCCCCACTACACTAGCCCCTCTTTGAGTCTAGAGTCACGTGGGTCTGGACCAAATTACGAAGCGTCAGGTCGGCTGGACGTGGGACCACGATCCCTTGGTTACACCTCCCATTCCGGTAACTGCCACGTCTATTGTTGTAACTGTCACTTCATGGGTCACGCCCTCCAAAAATGGTGGCTGTCAGCTCAACCGTCTCCCAAGGTGGCGGGTTCTTAGCAATAAATTTGAAATTTCAATTCGGGACTCTTCGTCTTCCCGCCCTGGTGGCCTATAAATAGGCCCCACCAGACGTCACTTTCACACTTCCTTTCTCATTTCTTCTTCTTCCAAAGCTCCATCAGCTCGATCCGTGCCCAGTGAGTTCATCCGAGAGTAGCGCCTCCCTCTAAGCACCCATCAGCTCTTCTTCCTTGTTCGTTAGTAAGTCTTCTTTCCCTTTTATGTCTTCCTTATCCACACACTCAGATATCACTAGCTCGGAACCTAGGCGTAGAGTAACCCGACCTGTCCCTATAGAAATAATCTCTTCTTCTAGCTCTTCTTCTTCTAGTTCATCTGGGTCTGAGTACATTCCTTCCCCTGCACACTCCCCAGCTATAGACATGGACCAGCCCAGTCAACCTACTCAGCCTGATGCTGGAGCTGCCGTCCCAGGGATTCCTCTGGAGGTAGCTCCAGCTCGAGCCAGGGCTGGACCCTCCAGGGGGCCAGATATTGACTTCGGGGAAGTCGAGATCATCCCACCTCTTCTGGATCAGGAGGATGTTGACGAACTAGTGGGGAGGTACAACCTTCCCCCCCAGTTCGAGGCTAGGGCTGCCCAGCCAGGGGAGTACGCTTGCCGACCTCCTCCTGAGTTTGTGGCCATATATAGAGATCAGCTCGTGGCTGGTCTCCGTCATCCCATCCCCCAGTTCCTTTACCAAATTCTGACCTTCTGGGGAATTCGGATAACCCAACTCGTTCCCAACGCCATTAGGTTGATCCTTGGCTTCTTTATCTTGTGCCGCATCCTTGAAATCCCCTATTCCTTGGACCTGTTCAGGTCATATTTTCAAATGAAAGTGAGCAGCCCAGTCCACGGTTGGTTCTACTTCGCTCGTAGGAGCGGGGGGGAGCTTCCCACCCGTGAGCTGTTCTCACATATGCCCTCCTCTATCAAAGGTTGGAAGGCCCAATTCTTCTATGTGAAGAACACAGGGTTTCCTCCCTTGACCTGGAGGGAGGAGACTCAAGTGTCTGACCCCATTCCTTCACCCCTGCCCACGGCCGAGCTGGACCGCCTGGTCAGTTCACCGCTCGGTTAAAGGTGAAGGAATTCAATAACGCATAGCTATGGTCGGCAGGACTGATCCGGGCAGAGGTGAACGACCCTGCACCCGACCTCTGACCCCTCACCCCCGAGGAGCTGACAGCTTGTAAATTCTTAATTTCATCCCCCTTTCCTTTGTGAGTCCTACTATGTTTATGCGAATTGACTCTTTCTCCCGTCTTGTAGTGAAAAGATTTTCCCAGCTGTTGAACATAGGAGGAACGGGCAGCTCGAGCACGCCTGCTAAAGTGACCTGCTCCGTTCCTGTCAGTGCGGCTCCAACTCCGCCCCCCGTGCCCAATCCCCAGGTCGCAGCTCAGTCATCTCCTGGGGAGGAGCCCAAAAAGAAATGGAAGAAAACAGTGGCCAAGAAGGCTCGGACCGAGGAGATTGCCTCTGCTGCCCAGACGCCGCAACCGATCCCCATAGGCGCTCCCCTGGAGCACTACGGAGTAAACTCAGTAGAGCAGCAAGCCTCGTCCGAGTCGCCGCCAGCCATGTGGCGCATGAGGAATGTGATTCCTCTGAAGCCGCCCACCGAGCTGAGCACGCACCCACATCCCCTGCATTTTTGCCCGAAGTGGGGGCTATCGTTGAATGATCGAGCTCAGTTCCCAGAAGCTACCCGGGAGCTCATCAGGGGCACGGTGCTCCCACGGCATCACCATTTCATACAGCTCACGTACAACTCTGAGTTGCTGGAACACTTCTACCTAAGTGCAGCCCAGGTATCTCCTCAACTGGTGCTTCAATGGAATTTCTTTAACTTGTGAGTTTCTTATTCTGTGTTTAACCTGCAGCTCAATGTTGCTGGGGCCGAGCTGGCGCAGCGGTACGAGAATATGGGGGAGAACCTCTCCCAGGCTGATGCCGCCAAGGGTAGGCTGTCCAGCCAGCTCGAAGCAGCCGAGGCGGGGTTGGAGTCCGTGAAGAAGCAACTCGCCGAATCCCAAGCAGCCTGCGAGCTGGAGAAGAAGAAAACGGCCGAGCTGACCGTGCAGCTAGAAGCAGAGCAGAGGAAATCCGCCGAGCTGTCCAGCCAGATCCGCCGAGCTGGGGATCAGGGACTTCAAGAAGTCCGAAGACTTCCTGAAGGACTTGGCCATTCTCAATGGACCAGTCCTGCAGGTCGGGTATACCCAGGCTATACATGATGTGCAATCTCTGAACCTGCCTGGGTTCGACCTGAGCAGATGGCCTGACTACAACCCCCAAGCAGTCCATCAGATCGATAGGCTCGTAGAGGACAATTCGCACGGGTGTGACCTGGCCGCGCTAGTTGCCGATCCTACCCTGCCCGCGACCTCTCCTGAACCCGAGCATAAGCAGCAGGGGGAAAATTAGGGAGCGCTTAGCGTAGGCATAGGTAGGGTTTAGAACGAAATAGGGACCGAGCTGGCCAGCTCGTTTTTGTATGGCCCCCCTTATGTGCATACCTCTTTTGGAATGGAATAGATAGCCTTTTTATCCAACACTTGGTAAAATTTTTATTTCTTCTTAAAATCTCGAATACATTCTCATGAGGCCAAGTACTGGGCTAACCATTTGCCGAGCTAACCTCTTCAGCTATTACTTACAAGCCTTCCAGCTAATCCCCTGTCAGCCAGAACCGAGCTCTAGCGAAAGAGCCTCAAATTCGAATTGTGCCAGGTGCGCGGAACTTCATCCCCATTGAGATGAGCTAATCTGTAGTACCCCGCGCGATCAGCGTCCCTTACCACGCAGGGACCTTCCCAGTTTGGGTCTAGCTTGCCCGTGCCCGCAGCTCGGCTCACGGAGTTTCTTCGCAACACCAGGTCCCCTGATTTGAAGGAGAGGTGTCTGACCCTAGTGTTGTAGTACCGCGTGACCTGACCCTTGTACTTAGCCATTCTTATGCATGCTTCCTCCCTACGGTGCTCGAGCAAGTCTAGGTTAAGCCGATCTCTTCTTCGTTGTCTCGGGCCACAAAATGTTGCACCCGGCCTGATGGTATCCCGATCTCATCCTGGATCACTGCCTCGGTACCATATGTCAGGACAAATGGGGTTTCCTGAGTGGCGCCATAGTGATTGAAGCAAGAAATGAAGAAAGTTTCCTTTGAAACCGTAAAATTTCAGATTTATGGAAAATTGTAGTTCAGTTCTGTCTGGTTCCAGTATGTGATGTTAGAGGCCGAATTAGGCTTAGCATAAAACATGAAAGTTGTATAGAATGATGTTTTATAATTTTCTACAAAATTTCAGCTCAATCAGAGTAATGTAGCATGTAAAAAGACCAAAATACCCTCACTGCCCTAGGATGCATCCAGTGATCCATTTTAGACAATTCATCCAGTTGACCGTGTCTATTCACTATGATCCGTGCTGATTTAGCCATTTTCCAAAACATGAAAGTTTTAGTACTCTGTCTTAGTTTTCTAACGCCTCTAAGAACGCCTTAAACGGACTTTGGTAGCCTGAGATATGGCCATTTAAATGTAGTACGGTTAACTAGCCGGTTAGTTGGAAGTTGGTTCTGTGAATTGGGAATTTGACTGGGTTACACTAGAAATTTGACTAAGTGATCTTCATGAAAGTTGTAGGCCTTCGTCTTAGCTTCGAAATGGTATAAGTTGTACCCCAATCCGATAAGCGTAGCTTCAATTGTGTCCGTTACAGAAAACTCTATCAAATCTGTCTCTTGTTAAACTTCATTTCCGCACTTGTTGTTAGCTTGATTTTGTCCTTGTATTGTCTTGAACCTATTGAACGGCTATTGAAATTAGATTGTTGTGTGTGTACCTTTGGGATTGAATGAGGAAAATAATGAATCCATAAATGGCTGGAAATAGGAAAATATAAAGGGCATGCTGCCCAAATTTACGCTCGAGGACTAGAGAGAGCGACTTCGGTAAAGTTGATAAATGAATATCACTTGAACCATCTAGGACTTTTGCTACTTTGATTATCGAGGGTTATACATTAGAACCTAGCCGAACTTGTACCCTTAGGAAAAGCGGTAATAATCACTATAAATCCGTTTTTCTTGCACTTTCTGTGACAGCCCCACCTCCCCCTAAGGCGAACCAAAGGGTTCGGCGGGCCGCCTGCCCAGCTCTCGCCGGGACTCAGTCGTTCACTCACACAAATCAGAAATAGAACCACAAGAAAGAGCAAAACGAGGATCCAAAACTTAAAACAAAGCTTATATACATTGCTATCTCAGAAAGAAGTACAACCGTCGAGAATACAAAAGTTCTCAAGTCACCATACAACCAGCCCGTGCCAAGCACTAGGGCGAGAACCAAAACAAAACCAAAACTAGACCTAACCAGTCGATACAGAGCTCTCGCCCCTGCTCGCCTTCCCCTGTTAAGGAAAACAAAACTAAAGGGATGAGCTAAAAGCTCAGTGAGGTTCCGAACATGGGATCATGCCATAAATCAAACAATAAGTCAAGAAACATTTACAACATTTACAATAAGTCACACATGAAAAGGATACGTTCGTTCATTCGTTCGTTCAGTCGTTCATTCTCCTGTCATTCCCCTTATTCCTTCATTCGTTTAAAAATGCATTTTTCATTTACCAATAAAACCCTCGTTCATTCGTTCGTTCATTTCATTCAACCCTTCCTGGGCATTGACCAGGCTCCACCAACCTCCACCAACCTACAAGGTAATACTCGAGTATACCAAACGTTCACCCAGGTCACCAAATCGCCCGACCGAGTCCGCTTCTGGCTCGAGTCGATCGGTAACAAGGGGCAGGGCCCAGTTCAGCCAAAAGGCTTACATTCATGCACAAGTAACGTTCCAATCATTCAATCTTTGAAAATTTCACATTTATTTAGGTCGGGTGCGATAAAGTACACACCCGCCCAGAAAACTCGTTTTGGAAATCATTGAAAGCACTTAACACGTTATCAAAAAATAATACGAGTCATGAAGTCAAGAAAATATAGCAAACAAGGAACACTCACCGAATTATGCAAAATAACGTCCAAAATGTCCTATCGGATCTTACCCTCGGTCACCGAGAAAACCTATGATTCAACGAGAAAGAATATTACAATTCATCTAGCAAAACAAGTAAGTGGAATCAAGGAACTCGACTAGTTACGAGTAAAACGGATAAAAGTGACTTTAAAGTGAAAAACAACCATTTGGATCTGTGGATGGAAATAACTAGGGTGTCATAAACCAAACTCAAAGGGTTATAACAGTTCCAATGGAAAACACTTGAATCAAAGTCAAGTCGGAATCCAACTAGATAGGCTCAGAAATATTATTTTTCGGAATCGTGTATGTGGTTCAAAATCGATATACATTCAAGTAGGTATTATGACCTACATGTCTTGACTGAGAAAACCTTAGGTCATACCTCGATATTTTGGTATGAAGTAGTAAATAAACATTTGAAGGTTCAAATGCAAAAGGTATCATGTTTTAAGATGGAAAACGGGCATAGTATTTGCCAAACGAAAATATACAAGTTCAAATAGAAGCTTAGCCCTTGAGCGAAAATTTGGGCAGCACGCCCTTTGTATTTTCCTATTTCCAGCCATTTATGGCTTCATTATTTTTCTCATCCAGTCCCAAAGTCACACACAAAATAATTTCATTCAATAGCCGTTCAGTAAGCTCCAAGTAGTACAAGTACAATTCAAGCTAGGGAAAAGTCCGGAAATGAAAGTTAAGCTCTAGCCATAAAAATAGTTTTTGACATCATTTTGCGGTGTTGGCACCATTGGCACTACGATTATCGGATGGAGGTACATGATACACCGTTTCGAAGCTAAGAGATAGGGATACAATGTTGAAGAAGGCCACTCAGTCCAGTTTGTAGTGTAACTAGGTCAAAATTGAAATATACGAAACCAGAATCTCACAAACAGGTTGGCTAACCGCACAATTGTTAAACAGCAACAACTCAGGCTACCGAAGTTCGATTGAAGTGTATCTTATGGTGTTTCGAAGCTAAAACACAACCCTACATTTCTTATAAAGACCTCCAAGGCCAAATCATGCATTTTCATGATCCAAAATGGAAAACTACACGAAAACAGAATTCTGGGTGCGAAACAGGTTTCATGGACAGTCAAGGGTATTTCAATCATTTCACATGATACAGTGATCGGATCAAGTTGAAATTTTGTAGAAAACTATTTCATACTATTGGCTACAACTTTCATGTTTTGGCCAAAATCTAATTCGGTAAGGATCATGGTGAAAAGTCACGGTCAGATTGGGTGAAATGACAACCCTGTTCGCTGAACTCCTACCTAGACCAGTCTGGGTATTTCCGTCTTATCTCAGGCTACGGAACTTCGATTGGGCTGAAAATTTACAGGAAACTAGAAAACATCATTCTATAAAACTTTCATGTTTTGTGCTAAGGCCAATTTGGCCTCTAATCTGGTCGAACAGAAACGGACAGAACAGGGGTTAGTGAAACCCTAATCTGGAATTGATGCATTCAAGTGCTAATCTTCCACAAAACAACATCTAAAACAACTAAAAACCACTAATAAGCAATTAATTGAAGTAAAGAGGGTGTTCTTGGCAAAATACCTTAAAACCACAAGAAAGGTAGGAGCTTAGGCTTTGTCCTCCAAAAATCCTTCCATTTAAGTTCCTAATCTTCCTTAACTAGCACTTTGTATGGAGTAATTTGAGTTTCTAATGGTTGGAACTTAAGATTTGGTTTGGATTCGAAGTTGAAGATGAAAATTTTCCTCTCTTTCTTTCTCTCAAGTGTTCAGCCAAGAAGGAAGAAGAAATGGGATATTTTTGGTCAAATTTTGGTATTAGTAAAGGTAAGAAAGTTAAGTCAAAGTCCAACTCCAATCGGGTCACGACACCTAGCACCTTTTAATTGTAACACTTATCCTTTTGTCTCTCCATCATTAACCATCTAAGCAACCTCTAATTATCTCTTAACATCTAGCAAATTAATTCCAGTACACAAAACTTAACCTAATTGGCCCAATTTTACCGAATTTACTGCACTAGCGGGTCCCACACCCGGTATACGCTCCAAAAATCTCATGAACTAAATTATACTAGACAAATAATTTAAAAACCCTATTTGTTCATAAAAATTATCTAGAAAAATTTTCAAATAAAGAAAAGGCATAAGAAGCGTGCAAATAAATAAAATAAAGCCTAGAAAATAAGAACTTTGACGGGTTCTCACACTCTCTCCCCCTTAAGAAATTTCGCCCTCCAAATTTTTATCTTCATTTGCCTCAGACGAGTCCGGAACTGTTTGGTTGCCTAACGCATAAATTTTTGCTGGCCCACCAGTTCGGTTCCCTCTTTCATTTGCTTGTTTTGTTTTAGCTCCCTCCAGTTGCGGAATACTACCTCCGCGTGACTGTCTCCGCGGACAGTTGCTAACTTGGTGCTCACCACTCCCACAAATCAAGCACTTCCGCCCTTTCCGCCAACAATCGTTCTCGGTGTGATTGGCCTTTCCGCAATAGCCACAAGTCAAGTAGGAAGCCATTTTTTTGGCTTTCTGGAGAAGTCTCCCCATATCCGGTTTGGCTTCCTTTGGTAGACCTTTCATTTCCCGCCCCTACTGTCCATGGCGGGTAGGACAAAAAGTTCACTTTCTGCATTTTAGAAGGTGCTATTGATTCACTAGGAGGTTCTTCAATCACACTACCAACTGCACCTCTTTTCCGAGTTTGGGAGGCTTTTACTTGTGCCTTTGCATTCTCGATTCGTTGAGCCTTCTCAAGGGCCTCCGTAAAGGTATTCACTTGCATCGCGGCCAACGCCTCTTGGATGTCCAAATTCAGTCCCTGTATAAACCGTCTTACTCTTCGCCGTTCAGTGGCTACCAGTTAAGAAGCAAACTTGGATAATCTTGTAAATTTTGTTTCATATTCGGCCACACTTAACGTTCCCTGGCGTAACCCAATAAACTCCTCCTCCCTCCTTTCCTGGACTAAAGGTGGAAGGTACTTCTCGTTAAATTCTCTTATGAAGTTTGCCCATGTCCAGATGGTCTGTTCTCTTTCCCACTTTGCTCTAATTACGTTCCACCATGATCGGGCCGGTCCCTCAAATTGAAATACTGCAAAGTTCACTTGCCTTTGCTCAGTGTAGTTTAGGGCTGTGAAGATATTAACCATGGTTTCTATCCATTGTTCAGCCACGTCCGGATCGAGCCCTCCAAGAAATTTTGGCGGAGCAAACTTTTGGAACCTTTCAAGAGCCTTATCCTCGCCCATCTCAGGGTTCCGATTTTGGTTTACGGGTATTTGGCCTTGTTGATCCACTAGTCTTGCCAAGATATCCGTCATTTGTTGCATTTCCGTTGCCATTTGGTCTCCAGTCGCAGCTCTTGAACCCTGCCCTTGCTCGGCTGACGTTTCCCTTTCTCCTCTTGATTCCGGGGTCCGCTTAGTTCCCCGGCCTCGACCACGTCCACGACTACGTCTTCCGTCCATAGATATGTTTTTCCCTCTCTCTTTTCTTTTCTTTTCCCCAAAAGGTATTTTAGTGAATAAACACAGTAAATTAACTAAGCACCAATTCCAACATACCAAATACACAAGTAAACATATACGCACATAACACGCCATATCAAGGAGGCAGATAATCAAATACACAAATACATGTCATAAATACAGATCAAGTTTGACAGATAATCATATACACGAATTCACAGGCTAACGTCATGTAGTAGCCATATATGGGTGCATCAAAAGAAAAGGGATACGTTGTCCCACACCCTGTTAACCCCGTCCGGTCTCTCACGTCACTTTCTATCCAACTAGATGTTCGTTCGCCTCTTGAAATCACTCTAGCCAGACAAAGCCTGTTCTTTTCCCAAAAATGCAAATCTCAAATACTGAGCATCGCCTCAACGCCAGAGTACTCGGGCACGAGAATCCGAAATAAGACAATTCACATCTCGAGCTAGCCAGTCCCAAGAGTAAACTATCTACAATCGAAATTCCTGCCAGACGTACCTCTCTCTGATCCTCAAATACCACAAGAAAGTTAAGGCCTATCACATTCGCAATTCAGAGCTTAGACTCGAACGAGCACTTATTCCTTCATATCTATTCACCACTCAGTCCACGCGAAGCAGGCTCTGATACCAACTGTGACAGCCCCACCTCCCTCTAAGGCGAACCAAAGGGTTCGGCGGGCCGCCTGCCCAGCTCTCGCCGGGACTCAGTCGTTCACTCACACAAATCAGAAATAGAACCACAAGAAAGAGCAAAACGAGGATCCAAAACTTAAAACAAAGCTTATATATATTGCTATCTCAGAAAGAAGTACAACCGTCGAGAATACAAAAGTTCTCAAGTCACCATACAACCAGCCCGTGCCAAGCACTAGGGCGAGAACCAAAACAAAACCAAAACTAGACCTAACCAGTCGATACAGAGCTCTCGCCCCTGCTCGCCTTCCCCTGTTAAGGAAAACAAAACTAAAGGGATGAGCTAAAAGCTCAGTGAGGTTCCGAACATGGGATTATGCCATAAATCAAACAATAAGTCAAGAAACATTTACAACATTTACAATAAGTCACACATGAAAAGGATACGTTCGTTCATTCGTTCGTTCAGTCGTTCATTCTCCTGTCATTCCCCTTATTCCTTCATTCGTTTAAAAATGCATTTTTCATTTATCAATAAAACCCTCGTTCGTTCGTTCGTTCATTTCATTCAACCCTTCCTGGGCATTGACCAGGCTCCACCAACCTCCACCAACCTACAAGGTAATACTCGAGTATACCAAACGTTCACCCAGGTCACCAAATCGCCCGACCGAGTCCGCTTCTGGCTCGAGTCGATCGGTAACAAGGGGCAGGGCCCAGTTCAGCCAAAAGGCTTACATTCATGCACAAGTAACGTTCCAATCATTCAATCTTTGAAAATTTCACATTTATTTAGGTCGGGTGCGATAAAGTACACACCCGCCCAGAAAACTCGTTTTGGAAATCATTGAAAGCACTTAACACGTTATCAAAAAATAATACGAGTCATGAAGTCAAGAAAATATAGCAAACAAGGAACACTCACCGAATTATGCAAAATAACGTCCAAAATGTCCTATCGGATCTTACCCTCGGTCACCGAGAAAACCTATGATTCAACGAGAAAGAATATTACAATTCATCTAGCAAAACAAGTAAGTGGAATCAAGGAACTCGACTAGTTACGAGTAAAACGGATAAAAGTGACTTTAAAGTGAAAAACAACCATTTGGATCTGTGGATGGAAATAACTAGGGTGTCATAAACCAAACTCAAAGGGTTATAACAGTTCCAATGGAAAACACTTGAATCAAAGTCAAGTCGGAATCCAACTAGATAGGCTCAGAAATATTATTTTTCGGAATCGTGTATGTGGTTCAAAATCGATATACATTCAAGTAGGTATTATGACCTACATGTCTTGACTGAGAAAACCTTAGGTCATACCTCGATATTTTGGTATGAAGTAGTAAATAAACATTTGAAGGTTCAAATGCAAAAGGTATCATGTTTTAAGATGGAAAACGGGCATAGTATTTGCCAAACGAAAATATACAAGTTCAAATAGAAGCTTAGCCCTTGAGCGAAAATTTGGGCAGCACGCCCTTTGTATTTTCCTATTTCCAGCCATTTATGGCTTCATTATTTTTCTCATCCAGTCCCAAAGTCACACACAAAATAATTTCATTCAATAGCCGTTCAGTAAGCTCCAAGTAGTACAAGTACAATTCAAGCTAGGGAAAAGTCCGGAAATGAAAGTTAAGCTCTAGCCATAAAAATAGTTTTTGACATCATTTTGCGGTGTTGGCACCATTGGCACTACGATTATCGGATGGAGGTACATGATACACCGTTTCGAAGCTAAGAGATAGGGATACAATGTTGAAGAAGGCCACTCAGTCCAGTTTGTAGTGTAACTAGGTCAAAATTGAAATATACGAAACCAGAATCTCACAAACAGGTTGGCTAACCGCACAATTGTTAAACAGCAACAACTCAGGCTACCGAAGTTCGATTGAAGTGTATCTTATGGTGTTTCGAAGCTAAAACACAACCCTACATTTCTTATAAAGACCTCCAAGGCCAAATCATGCATTTTCATGATCCAAAATGGAAAACTACACGAAAACAGAATTCTGGGTGCGAAACAGGTTTCATGGACAGTCAAGGGTATTTCAATCATTTCACATGATACAGTGATCGGATCAAGTTGAAATTTTGTAGAAAACTATTTCATACTATTGGCTACAACTTTCATGTTTTGGCCAAAATCTAATTCGGTAAGGATCATGGTGAAAAGTCACGGTCAGATTGGGTGAAATGACAACCCTGTTCGCTGAACTCCTACCTAGACCAGTCTGGGTATTTCCGTCTTATCTCAGGCTACGGAACTTCGATTGGGCTGAAAATTTACAGGAAACTAGAAAACATCATTCTATAAAACTTTCATGTTTTGTGCTAAGGCCAATTTGGCCTCTAATCTGGTCGAACAGAAACGGACAGAACAGGGGTTAGTGAAACCCTAATCTGGAATTGATGCATTCAAGTGCTAATCTTCCACAAAACAACATCTAAAACAACTAAAAACCACTAATAAGCAATTAATTGAAGTAAAGAGGGTGTTCTTGGCAAAATACCTTAAAACCACAAGAAAGGTAGGAGCTTAGGCTTTGTCCTCCAAAAATCCTTCCATTTAAGTTCCTAATCTTCCTTAACTAGCACTTTGTATGGAGTAATTTGAGTTTCTAATGGTTGGAACTTAAGATTTGGTTTGGATTCGAAGTTGAAGATGAAAATTTTCCTCTCTTTCTTTCTCTCAAGTGTTCAGCCAAGAAGGAAGAAGAAATGGGATATTTTTGGTCAAATTTTGGTATTAGTAAAGGTAAGAAAGTTAAGTCAAAGTCCAACTCCAATCGGGTCACGACACCTAGCACCTTTTAATTGTAACACTTATCCTTTTGTCTCTCCATCATTAACCATCTAAGCAACCTCTAATTATCTCTTAACATCTAGCAAATTAATTCCAGTACACAAAACTTAACCTAATTGGCCCAATTTTACCGAATTTACTGCACTAGCGGGTCCCACACCCGGTATACGCTCCAAAAATCTCATGAACTAAATTATACTAGACAAATAATTTAAAAACCCTATTTGTTCATAAAAATTATCTAGAAAAATTTTCAAATAAAGAAAAGGCATAAGAAGCGTGCAAATAAATAAAATAAAGCCTAGAAAATAAGAACTTTGACGGGTTCTCACACTCTCTCCCCCTTAAGAAATTTCGCCCTCCAAATTTTTATCTTCATTTGCCTCAGACGAGTCCGGAACTGTTTGGTTGCCTAACGCATAAATTTTTGCTGGCCCACCAGTTCGGTTCCCTCTTTCATTTGCTTGTTTTGTTTTAGCTCCCTCCAGTTGCGGAATACTACCTCCGCGTGACTGTCTCCGCGGACAGTTGCTAACTTGGTGCTCACCACTCCCACAAATCAAGCACTTCCGCCCTTTCCGCCAACAATCGTTCTCGGTGTGATTGGCCTTTCCGCAATAGCCACAAGTCAAGTAGGAAGCCATTTTTTTGGCTTTCTGGAGAAGTCTCCCCATATCCGGTTTGGCTTCCTTTGGTAGACCTTTCATTTCCCGCCCCTACTGTCCATGGCGGGTAGGACAAAAAGTTCACTTTCTGCATTTTAGAAGGTGCTATTGATTCACTAGGAGGTTCTTCAATCACACTACCAACTGCACCTCTTTTCCGAGTTTGGGAGGCTTTTACTTGTGCCTTTGCATTCTCGATTCGTTGAGCCTTCTCAAGGGCCTCCGTAAAGGTATTCACTTGCATCGCGGCCAACGCCTCTTGGATGTCCAAATTCAGTCCCTGTATAAACCGTCTTACTCTTCGCCGTTCAGTGGCTACCAGTTAAGAAGCAAACTTGGATAATCTTGTAAATTTTGTTTCATATTCGGCCACACTTAACGTTCCCTGGCGTAACCCAATAAACTCCTCCTCCCTCCTTTCCTGGACTAAAGGTGGAAGGTACTTCTCGTTAAATTCTCTTATGAAGTTTGCCCATGTCCAGATGGTCTGTTCTCTTTCCCACTTTGCTCTAATTACGTTCCACCATGATCGGGCCGGTCCCTCAAATTGAAATACTGCAAAGTTCACTTGCCTTTGCTCAGTGTAGTTTAGGGCTGTGAAGATATTAACCATGGTTTCTATCCATTGTTCAGCCACGTCCGGATCGAGCCCTCCAAGAAATTTTGGCGGAGCAAACTTTTGGAACCTTTCAAGAGCCTTATCCTCGCCCATCTCAGGGTTCCGATTTTGGTTTACGGGTATTTGGCCTTGTTGATCCACTAGTCTTGCCAAGATATCCGTCATTTGTTGCATTTCCGTTGCCATTTGGTCTCCAGTCGCAGCTCTTGAACCCTGCCCTTGCTCGGCTGACGTTTCCCTTTCTCCTCTTGATTCCGGGGTCCGCTTAGTTCCCCGGCCTCGACCACGTCCACGACTACGTCTTCCGTCCATAGATATGTTTTTCCCTCTCTCTTTTCTTTTCTTTTCCCCAAAAGGTATTTTAGTGAATAAACACAGTAAATTAACTAAGCACCAATTCCAACATACCAAATACACAAGTAAACATATACGCACATAACACGCCATATCAAGGAGGCAGATAATCAAATACACAAATACATGTCATAAATACAGATCAAGTTTGACAGATAATCATATACACGAATTCACAGGCTAACGTCATGTAGTAGCCATATATGGGTGCATCAAAAGAAAAGGGATACGTTGTCCCACACCCTGTTAACCCCGTCCGGTCTCTCACGTCACTTTCTATCCAACTAGATGTTCGTTCGCCTCTTGAAATCACTCTAGCCAGACAAAGCCTGTTCTTTTCCCAAAAATGCAAATCTCAAATACTGAGCATCGCCTCAACGCCAGAGTACTCGGGCACGAGAATCCGAAATAAGACAATTCACATCTCGAGCTAGCCAGTCCCAAGAGTAAACTATCTACAATCGAAATTCCTGCCAGACGTACCTCTCTCTGATCCTCAAATACCACAAGAAAGTTAAGGCCTATCACATTCGCAATTCAGAGCTTAGACTCGAACGAGCACTTATTCCTTCATATCTATTCACCACTCAGTCCACGCGAAGCAGGCTCTGATACCAACTGTGACAGCCCCACCTCCCTCTAAGGCGAACCAAAGGGTTCGGCGGGCCGCCTGCCCAGCTCTCGCCGGGACTCAGTCGTTCACTCACACAAATCAGAAATAGAACCACAAGAAAGAGCAAAACGAGGATCCAAAACTTAAAACAAAGCTTATATATATTGCTATCTCAGAAAGAAGTACAACCGTCGAGAATACAAAAGTTCTCAAGTCACCATACAACCAGCCCGTGCCAAGCACTAGGGCGAGAACCAAAACAAAACCAAAACTAGACCTAACCAGTCGATACAGAGCTCTCGCCCCTGCTCGCCTTCCCCTGTTAAGGAAAACAAAACTAAAGGGATGAGCTAAAAGCTCAGTGAGGTTCCGAACATGGGATTATGCCATAAATCAAACAATAAGTCAAGAAACATTTACAACATTTACAATAAGTCACACATGAAAAGGATACGTTCGTTCATTCGTTCGTTCAGTCGTTCATTCTCCTGTCATTCCCCTTATTCCTTCATTCGTTTAAAAATGCATTTTTCATTTATCAATAAAACCCTCGTTCGTTCGTTCGTTCATTTCATTCAACCCTTCCTGGGCATTGACCAGGCTCCACCAACCTCCACCAACCTACAAGGTAATACTCGAGTATACCAAACGTTCACCCAGGTCACCAAATCGCCCGACCAAGTCCGCTTCTGGCTCGAGTCGATCGGTAACAAGGGGCAGGGCCCAGTTTAGCCAAAAGGCTTACATTCATGCACAAGTAACGTTCCAATCATTCAATCTTTGAAAATTTCACATTTATTTAGGTCGGGTGCGATAAAGTACACACCCGCCCAGAAAACTCGTTTTGGAAATCATTGAAAGCACTTAACACGTTATCAAAAAATAATACGAGTCATGAAGTCAAGAAAATATAGCAAACAAGGAACACTCACCGAATTATGCAAAATAACGTCCAAAATGTCCTATCGGATCTTACCCTCGGTCACCGAGAAAACCTATGATTCAACGAGAAAGAATATTACAAATCCATCATCTTGCACTTCAATTTCTTGTCCAAATCTTGAGTTCCAACCGATTAAATTGCAAATCACTCCATAAAACTTGCTAGCTAAGGAAGATTGAAGCTCTTGGTGGAGTTGTTTTGGAAGAAAAATCCCTAAGTCATCACCTTTCTTGATATTTGAAGGTATCATGTCTAGCCATCCTTTCTTTGTTCTTGATTATGCTAAATTAGTGACTTGTGATGGCTAAAGAGATGGTTTGATGGATTATATTTTGAGTTGTGGTTGGATGGATGAACTTTTATTATTTTTGGGGATTTTTCTGTTTTAATATGAGTATGATTATGTGGTTATGTATGATGATTGGAAATGATGTTTAATGATTCTAGAAGGTGGAAAAAGTGGAAGATTGCAAGTAAATTCTGTTTTGGAAGAAATCTGGAAAATTAGGGTTTCTTGGTTCTTCATTCTGTCCGAAATTTTTGGTCCTAGATAGAGGCCGAATTGGTCTTATCTCAAAACATGAAAGTTGTAGGGAATGACATTTTAAAAGTTCCTACAAACTTTCAGGTCAATCGGAGTAGCGTAGAGTGGGAAAAGTCGAAATTACTATTGCTGTTCTGGTTTACCCGAAATTGGGATTTGCGACTGTAATTGGTTGTTTTGGCTGGAATTGCTTCCGAATTGGTTGTTGAGGCCTTCTGATGAAATTTATCCCTGTTTCTTACCTTTCAGTTGGTTTTGGAATTTCTATATTTGGACTTGTAGAGCCTGAGTTATGATGTTTCCGCTAGAATGCGTTTTGGTGAATCTGTTTTACGTTGTTGATGTAGTATCTTGCATTTTTGACCTATTTGTACTCAAAAATGGGTTGAGTGACCTTCTCCAATATTGTACCCCTATCTTTTAGCTTCGAAACGGTGGGTCTTTCACCTTCATCCGACAATCGTAGTACCTTTGGTGCCATTACCGTAAAATGACGTCAAAACTATTTTTCTGGTTTTGAGCTTAACTTTCATTTCCGAACTTTTCCCTAGTTTGACTTGTACTAGTACTACTTGGAGCTTGCTGAATGGCTATTGGATGAATTTGTTGTTGTGTGTGTACCTTTGGGACTGGCTGAGGAAATAATGAAGCCATGATGGTTGGAAAAGTAAGCAAATTCAGGGGAAATGCTGTCCGAACTTTTAAAGGACTTGTTTGCATTGAGTTTGTGATCTAAGACTTGGATTTGAGCAAGTCAATGTTATATGATGGATGATTTCTGAGCCATTGAGGTGAGTGACCTCAAACTATTTCTAAAGTTATTTATGAACTGTTTCCTGCATTATTTACTTTTGAACTGTTTCCAAAGTTACTTTTGAACTGTTTTCTTGCATATCATGCGTGCTTACATGTGAGTGTTCCTTGTTTGCTATATTTCCTTGACTTATTGGCTTGTTATTATTGATTGATAATGTGTTAAGTGCTTTCAATGATTGTTAAAACAAGTTTTCTAGGCGAGTGTGTACTTTATCGCACTCGACCTAAATAAATATGAAATTTTCAATGATTAATGATTAAATGCTAGTTGCGCATGAATGTAAGCCGTTTGGCTGAACTGGCCACTGCCCTTCGTTACTGATCGACTCGAGCCAGAAGCGGACTCGGTCGGGCGATATGGTGACCCTGGGTGAATTTGGTATACTCGAGTATTACCTTGTAGTCCGGCTACGTCCGGATGGGTGGAGTCCGGCTACGTCCGGATGGGTGGAGACCGGCCAACGTCCGGAAAAAAAAAGATGAACGAATAAAAAGATGAACGAGGGATTATTTATAAAAAAATGAACGTATCCTTTTCATGAATGTTACTATCGCTTTCCATTGTACATGTTTCTTGAATTATTGATACTCCATATTTAATGTTTTGTAAATGCTGTAATCGTTTCTGGACTTATCATGTGATTTATGACATCATTGAAAAGAAATATTGTTAAACCGATTGGATTACTGATTTTCTGGTTACTCGCTGAGCTTCTAGCTCACCCCAAAAATATTTTATTCCCCTCCACAGGGCTCAAGGCGAAGGCAGGACTTGTTGTGCTTATTCACGTGAATGGATGGCCTTTATGTTGTACAATTTGGATTTGGAATCATTTTATGTATAGTTGGGAATTGTTTCCGCTGCAATTGTGACATGTAATTATTGGAGACTTGGATGTATATTTGTGGACCATGTGCTGTATCTTTGAGGTTTATTCTTGTAATTCATTTGAGGACTTTAGTGAACGACTGAGTCCCGGCGAGAGCCGGGCAGGCGGCCCGCCGAACCTTCTGGTTCGCCTTAGGGGGAGGTGGGGTCGTCACACTCAACGCTTCAAGGTACACCATCGACAGTACTCTATACTGTTACCCTACTCATAAGCTCTACTGACTTGACCGTCGGAGCTACTCCGGGGACTTCAGCCCAGCCGTTGTTCTTTCTTTGCAGGGCTGCCTGCTCAACTTCCCCCTCACAGCTCGGCTACACTCAGTCAACCCGGCCCGTAGCAGCTCAGCTCGGACTGTGTCTTTGGCTCCCTAGCCAGCTCGCCAGCTCGCTCCCTCTCAGCCCGTCGTGGGAGTTACTCTGGGGAGCTAGCCCCTTCCGTTTATTTTTCTCTCTGCAAGACAGGTCGTTCGTTCTCTCCCTGTTAGTTCGGCCCCTCAGCTCGCTCCTACTCAGCTCGCTCAGCCCGTGGCAGCTCAGCTCGGATCTTGTTTTTGGCTTCCAATAATTTCTTGTAAGTGCAAACCACACCCCTTTCTTCCCAAACATTCAGCACCCCAAGTCTTCCAAGCACTAAAAGGAAAGGTTAATCGGTTTGGTTTAGTTGTTTTCTCTCAAACTAAGATGATTCAAGGTGGAAGTTGGAGTTTTCTCACTTGGTGTTTTCTCTCCTCAAGCTCAGCCAAAATGTGCAGAAATGAAGAGGAAATGAAGTGAATTTGGTGATAAAAATGAAGGAAATTGATTGGTCAAACAACCTTTGGATGGTTGCCACTTGTCACTGCAAGATTAAGTCTTTAATTTTTCTTCTTTTTCCTTTCTTTTTGGTCAACATTTTCGGCCCTCTCTAGGATAATTAAGGGCTGATATTTTGAAATAATAACAAAGATATTAAGGTAATAAAGTGGTGGTCAAGTGGTGTATTCCATCGGTAGCGAATGGTATGCGTCGGTTCAAACCGATTTTCCTTAAATCGCGTGTACTAGTGTTTTAACTTATGATTCACTAACTTATTATTATCACTTCTAAACATATACTTTTTCTTATCTAAAACTCACTCTTAATCACCAAATTGAGTACACACTCCACACCGATTATTCACTCTACCAAAAGACGCAAAAACCCTAATTTACGATAACAAGAAAACGAAAGGAAAAACCCTTGATTCTATGTTTGATTGCAATTATTGAGGGGGTGAATGAGTAGTAAAGCTAGTATATAGTAATGTATTCCAAATAAAAGGGGATTTTAAGAAACATATGAGGTATTTTACAAGTCCTCACACAAAGTTTCCAAATTCTTGAGTTATCTTGTGCGGACAGACTTGGTGTTTTCCAGCATACTTTAGTGTCTTATTTTGAGTTAATATTCAGTCCATTTCACTCCAAATTTCTAGCACTCATCTACCACCATCTAGTGTGAAACTTGGTGAAAGTTTGGTTGATACTCATTGAGAAATTCTGATTTCTTCAAGAGAGGCAATCAAGTGACTAGAGAAGTGATCGGTGAGATCATTAGAGTAGTTTGAACACTTGAGTGATACACAAGCATGAGTGAAACATGTAAGGGAGTGAGTGAGGTGTTTTCCATTTATTTGTTTGTTGTTTTGCATGTTTAAACATGGTCAATGAAAATGAGCTTACTATTGCCCAACTTGCACTAAAAATGGATGCTATGTGGGCAGAAGTTCAAAGGAGGTTTGACCTTAAGTTTGAATCCATACATGAACGAATTGATCATTTGGACTCATCAAAGAGTTCCTCTAAGAAAACTCGAGGAAAAATGCCTTTGCATGAGTCTAGTCACTCCAATTTGGAAAGGGAGTTCAATGAGGATGAACGAGGACATAGGGGAACATGCCATAAACCTATGCATGTGGATGAACCCATCAAAGGTGTAAAACTGAAAATCCCCTCTTTTCAAGGGAAATCTGACCCCGAAGCATACTTGAAGTGGGAAAGAAAGATTGAGATGATTTTTTATTGCAACCACTACACGGAAGCTCAAAAGGTGAAACTTGCAGCCATAGAATTCACAGATTATGTAGCAATTTGGTGGGATCAACTTCGTACCAAACAAAGGAGCAATGAGGAGCCAATCATTAGTACATGGGGTGAGCTTAAGCGAGTCATGAGGAAACGCTTCATACTTGGTTACTAGCATAGAGATTTGCACAACAAATTACAAACTCTCACACAAGGTAGTATATCGGTTGAAGACTATTATAAGGAACTGGTGTGACAGCCCCACCTTCCCCTAAGGCGAACCAAAGGGGTTAGCGGACTGCCTGCCCAGCTCTCGCCAGGACTACGGTACAGTTAACGTCGTTCTATAACGTTCCGGAACATACCATTGCGCGCAAACAAGTCAGAAAACACAAAATAAAAAAAACGAAAAATTGAAAACCGAAATGAATAGTGCTGGACACGCCAGAATCCGGCCGGAATCTGGCCGGATTAGCGGCCGGATTCTTGGCCGGATACTGTCCAGTAAGCATCTCGAATTTTTTCAAAAGTTCCACCCAATCCGGCCGGCAATCCGGCCAAGATTCCGGCCGGATTGTCTGGCCGGATACCGGCCAGTGAGCAACTGGCCGGATTTTCAAATTTTCACAGGCAATCCGGCCTTCAATCCGGCCAGATTCTGGCCGGATTCCTGGCCGGATTCAGGCCAGTGACCTTCGGTCAAATTTTTTTTCTTTTCCGTTTGAAATCCGTGGTGATCCGAAATCCATCCAAACATTTACCAAACATATATATACAATGGAAACCAACATTTACAAGCCAAACGGCCTACCAAAGTATCCATTTCGTTCATACATATACAATAGCCATTTACCCCAAACATTGGTGCAATCAAAGCACTTAGGGTTTTCACCCTCAAGGAGCTAATCAAAATACATATACATGAGCTCAACTTGTCACAACCTTTTCCAAAAGAATTCATTTGCCTGTAAGGAAAACAAATAACACGGAATGAGCCAAAGCCCAGTGGTATACCACCCATTAAGCAATCAAATTCATATAAGAGTGAACCTTCATTTAAAGTGCACAATTAAGCAATGAAGCAAAACGGTAAAAGGATACGGTCGGCTCTCAAGAGCCCATTTCCACGCTTGCAATCTTGAACCAATCTCATTGACTCTCCGTCAATGTTAAAATACCAAACCGTAGACAACTCTTTACTTCCATTCCTTCCACCCAACATACCCCAACCGGGCCCGCACTCCATTTCAGTAGCTTTTGGTAATACTCGAGTTTACCGGAACCAAGGGTCTCATTACCACAAGGTTCCCCAATACAGTCCCCGTGGCGATTCAATCTTCACGACCAAGCCCTCGCCGGCTCGATCCAATTGACTACCAAACGGGGTTGAGCTCAGTAATGCAGTAAGGCCGTTGGACATCGTCCAAACGACATCAATTCAGTTCCATGAAATGGAATTCACCAACCAATATATCAAGTTCAGTAATGCAATAAAACGGTAGCCATTCAGTGACAATATCAAAAGAGGTGAGGGCGGTCAAGTACACCCTCACCTTAATCAATTTCAATATTCGAATAAGCCATCAAGGCATCACATAACATTTAACAAAGCCACATAGTAACAATTTAGTGAGTGGTATACTCACCAAGCAAGTAAGTGGTATTTCATGTACCACGATCACCAAGCCGTCGTGCACTACCTTCACGCCCTAGAATCATGCAACACATACAATAAGACTCCATGCCGAGCCATAAACAACACCAATTCACAACCCTAATAGGGTTTCATATGCATAAATGGGCATAATAGCAAACCAGAAATTAGAAAATGGCCTTAGTCTTGGCCCCAAATAGAAAACTGTTTTACACTCATTATGCGGTAATGGTACAACTCTCACTACAAATATCGGTTGGGGGTTTAAGACCCACCGTTTCGAAGCTATGAAACAGGGCTACAATAATGTAGAAGACCACTCAATCCAGTTCGTAACACAACTAGGTCAAATATGCCAAATACTAGCCCAGAATTCCTAAAACAGGTTCGCAAAACACAAAAAACTGTAATCGGTATATCTCAGTCCTTACAAGTCCAAATGCCGAAATTCCAAAGGCATATGTTAGCTAAGACACTCAGCTACATTTCATCAGAAGACACCAACTGCAAAATCCAAACCAAAACCAGTTAAAATGGCCAATTACTAACGCAGTTTTCGCATTCTGTCCAAAGCAGAACAGCTACAGTAATTTCGTCATAACTCATTCTACACTAATCCAAATGACCTGAAATTTTACAGGCATCTCCATCACATCAATACCTACAACTTTCATGTTTTGAGCAAAGTCTAATTCGGCCTCTAACCTAGTAATCTAAAACCGGACAGAATTGGGGACTTTCAAACCCTAACTTGCCAATTTTCCATCCAAATCCAAAATTAGTTGCATTTAACCACATTTGACATCCACTAGAGCCATAATAGTCCATTACCAATCATCACAAACAACCACACCATCATAATCCAATTAAACCAGAAAAATTCCCAATAAAATAAAAACTTCACCATAACAAGCCAAACCAAGAGATAAACCACATTTTCAACCACTTAAGCCACTTCTAAGCATCATGTAACCATTATTGAAGGTAGTAGGGTGTTCAAGCAACACTTACCAAGAGATCAAGAGAGAGAGGGATGTAGGACACCTTTGCTCTTCAAACAAAGTTCACCAAACAACTTGCTAGCACTAGAAGGAAGAAATTTATGGAGTAAAAACTAAGTTAAGCAAGTGGTTTAGTTGATTTGAGCTTGGAGTTGGCTAGAATATTGAAGAGTTTTGTCTTTCTTCTTGCTTAGGGAGGGCCGGCCATGGAGGAAGAAAATGAGAGAATTTTTGGTGAATTTTTTTGAAGATATTTACTTATTTGGGTCAAAAGTCAAAAAAAATGTCAAAAGGTGAATAGTAACTCTTAAAGTAAGACTAATGACATGGTGACAAGTGGCACTACATTAAATGCAATCTTATCATTTCTTTTCTCTCTCACATCAATCACTTCACACACACTACTTATCTCTTAACACCCGATAAATTTTAAACAGTATCCGAAACTTAACCTTATTGGCCGAATTTTTCCGAACTTTTCGCACTAGTGGGTCCCACGTCCATTATTTATCCTTAATTTTCTAAAAACTCGCCAATGCTAGAAAAATCATCTTAAAACTATAATTGCTCATAAAATCCTCTCAGAAAATATTTCTAAGCCAGAAAATGCAAAATTATGCAATTAAAGGGGAATAAACCCTAGGAAAATAATTAGGGTTTTACGGGCTCTCACAACTGGAGATGGCGATGATGAGGGCCGATGTCCATGAAGATTTGAAAGCCACAATGGCTTGATTTTTGAGAGGATTAAAAGGTTGAAATTGCTGATGTTGTAGAGCTCCAATATTACCTTGACATGGGAGAATTATTGGACAAAGCCGTCAAGGTGGAAAGGAGGTTTAAGAGGAGGGGTATAGCTCGCCAAAACTCCAACTTCCAATCTGGACATTGGAAAAATCAAATCTTTAAAAGGGAGGTCAGCCCCTCAAGTGCATCAAATTCGTCCAAGCCAAATCGAATTTCAAGTGGAGCCATGAAGTTGACTACACCTTCCAAATCGCACCAAAAGGGGGGTTTTAAGGCTAATCAAGAGTCACCTAAGCCTAGGAACCGAGACACCAAATGTTTTAAATGTCAAGGGTTTGGCCACATTGCATCACAATGTCAAAATCAAAGAACCATGCTCATATTACCAAATGCTAAGGTGTTGACTGATGAAGAAAATGAGTATGAGGAGATGCCAACCTTGATTGAGAAAGAATATGAGGAATTGGAAGAAATACCAACTAATGACAAAGTTGGATTAGTGGCGAGGAAAGCACTAGCTACTCAAGCTAGTAAGGAGGAACTATAACGAGAAAACATCTTTTATACAAGATGTCATGTGAGCAATAAAGTTTGCAGCTTGATGATTGATCTAAGGAGTTGCAGTAGTGTTGCTAGTGCATTAATGGTGGAGAAACTCAACTTGCCTACTAGTAAACACCCCCGACCTTACAAGCTTCAATGGTTGAACAACAGTGGTAAGGTACGTGTTCTTCAGCAAGTTTTAGTTTCTTTTCACATTGGTAGATATGAAGATGACATTTTATGTGATGTAGTACCAATGCAAGCCACATACATCATTTTAAGTCATCCATGGCAATTTGACAAGAAATTTATTTTTGATGGCTTTTTGAATAAATATTCTTTTGTGCATGGCAATAAAAAGATAACACTTGCACCACTTACACCTCAACAAGTGCATGAGGATCAAGTTAGCTTGCAAAAAGAGTATGAAATGTATGGAAGTAAAAAGAAAAATTCGAGAGTGCAAGAGGTAGAAACGACCGAGAAAAACCAAAGGGAAAAGAGTAGTGAGCATCCGGCCATTGAGAGTAAAAAGGAGAGAAAAACCAGCATGCTTGCAAGGGTTAAAGATGTGAGAAAAGTTTTATTTTCTAACCAAATCTTGCTTGTTTTGGTTTGTAAAGAGAATTTGCTCACTATTGAATTTGATGCTTCCTTGCCTAGTGTTGTTACTAACCTTTTGCAGGAGTATCAAGATGTGTTTCCTGTGGACATACCTAGTGGATTGGGTAATTGAATATCAAATTGATTTTATTCCTGGAGCGTCATTATCCAATAAGGCACCATATAGAACAAACCTTGAGGAAACAAAGGAGCAACAAAGGCAAATCGAGGAGTTACTTGGCAAAGGTTGGATCCACGAGAGCTTAAGTCCCTGCGCGGTACCTGTAACTCCCCCACTTCTCCCAAGGGCGAACCCTAGGGTATCGGCGGAACGCCTGCCTAGCTCGCGCCAGGACTCAAAATTTCAAAACAATAAAACTAGATAAACCCACAAGCGTACTATTCACAATATATCTAACGCCAAAAGAGTTCTATTTACATTCCCAAAAGTAGCTATTCAAATCACTATTTACATTATAACAACAACCAACAGAGGGTGGACCCTAAGGTGGGTCCTTATACGAATCACCAAAACAAAAGGAACATCTTAACTGTCCAACTAATACAAACTAAACCTAACTATACTAGTGGCAATGTCCAAAAGTTCCCCGCGTCGTCCCCTGCTAAGGAAAACAAAGGAAATGGGGTAAGCTAGAAGCTTAGTAAGTAAACAGGGGTAAAAGCATAAGTTTCACATTTAAATAAACAACTATTTCACAAAAATGTCAAGTCAAGTGCAAAAGTAACAATACAAAGGAAGGATACAGGTTGGCTCCAAAGCCAAGTCATTTGCCATGCGTGATCTCCTGTCGACACTCCGTCGACCATAAATAAGGTCCGTAGAACTCCACTTGTACACCCACCGAACACCTTATCACCCTCACTGGCCAGTCACCTCACAAAATTGCCCGGGCGAACGAAATCACAAACTTGAGCTTGAGTCACAAGCTCGGGTCACAAACTTGGTTCACAACTGGAACCTACGAACTTGGTGACCTCAGACTAGGTTGGACTGGCTCCGACCAAGCCCCGGCCGGCTCGAATAGTCCATCCAGGTCTTGAGATCGGGCCCACAACTTCAACATACTTCACGAACTCACGAAAGTCACCCCAAGCTCCAAGCTCAAGGGGTTCAAACCCAAAATAATTCATTTAGACATGTCATGTATAAATATGCACGTAAATTAGGGTTTAGGTCGAGTGCGATGAAGTACACCCTCGCCTAGGCACCCTTTCATTCCTCTTAAACACATAAGCAAGTTATGTACAAAATGGCCCGAATACTTACTCAAAACACAAAAGTAGTACAAGAGCAAAAATCACTTCGCGCGTGTTCTCTAGTAGTGGGCCCCACCGGCTCCGCTTAACTCACCACTGTCTGAAATAGAAGATTTATCACATTATATCACAAACGGCTACTAAAAAACCCAAAACAAGCAAAACGGCAAAAATCGGCACACGCAAGTGCGGAAACGGCAAGATAGATAAGCGCGCGCGCGGAACGGCAAAAGGAAACGGCCAAATCCGTCATCTCAAACCGTTTTGATCAAAGATTAGGCTAGGAATGTCGTATCAAGGTGAGTGAGACACCTTTTCGAAGCTATGATGAAGGGCTACAATTCTCATGAAGACACCTTAATCTAGATCTCAATGGAAGCAGGTCAAAATTATGGAAAACAGTACCAGAAATTTACGTGTTCGGGTGACGAACAGGGTTTGTTTTCTGGACCATAACTCACAGCTCACAAATCCAAATCAATAAATTCCAAAGGTGTTGGAAAGCTAGGACATAAGGCTATAACTTTCATGTTTGGACCAAAAGCTGAATCAATACAGAGCTTGGAGGAAAATGGGTCCAAACATTCCTGTCAGAACTGTCCAAATTCGAAGGCAGTTCTGACAACCGATCTTGTTTTGGTCATAAATGGAGTTACGGGACTCGAATTTGGATGAACTTTATACTGTTTCGAAGCTAAGACCAAGATCTACATTTCTTATGAAGGGGTCAACACCCAGTTCGTACGTTATCAAAACGGACAGAACATGGTCAGAGGCTAAAACAAGAAACACGGCAGAATGCTGAGTTTAGAATAGATGCAACCATTTTGGCCATAACTCAGGCTTCATAGATCCGTTTGAGGTTTTCTTGGTGGCGTTGAAAAGCTAAGACAGAGTACTAAAACTTTCATGTTTTTGAAAATAGCTAAATCGGCATGGATCATAGTGAATCAATACAACTAAATAGATGAATTGTCTAACACGGAACACTGGAATGCATCCTAGGGCAGTGAGGGTATTTTGGCATTTTCACAGGCTACGTTGCTATGATTGGGCTGAAATTTTTTAGGCAACTACAAAACATCATTCTATACAAC
Organism: Coffea arabica; assembly: GCF_036785885.1. Lineage (NCBI taxonomy): Eukaryota > Viridiplantae > Streptophyta > Magnoliopsida > Gentianales > Rubiaceae > Coffea > Coffea arabica. The sequence continues at coordinate 20,659,154 of NC_092311.1, read as the reverse complement.
TTTCATGTTTTAACCTAAGGCTAATTCGGCCTCTAACTAGGAGGAACAGTACCAGGCAGAAAGGGTGAAATTGAAACCCTAAGTCCGAAATTTTCCGTTCAATGCGGAAATTTTCCACAAATAGCCGCTATCTTAACACCAAGGCTTCATTCTAAACCATTTCCAACCATCATACATGGCCACATAATATTAATCATATGAAAACAGAAAAATCCCACATAAATAGAAAAATTCACCAATCTTAACTAAAATCAAGAAATAATCCACCAAATCACACTTATAATCACCACAAGTCATTAATTAAACATCATTAGATAGAAGAGAGGGGTTCCATAGTCACTCACCTTATCAACACAAGAAAAGGAGCAACTTTGCACTTTAATCTCCCAAACCACTTCACTAATCACCTCACAATCACTAAGAGAGAGGTTTTTATGGAGAGTTTTCAAGTTTAATCGGTTAGTTTGTTGAATTGGGCAAGATTGAAGCAAGAATTTTGGAGAGATTTTTCTTCTTTTCTCTTGAAGAGTGGCCGGCCAAGAGCTTGGGATTTTTGAGTGATTTTTGGGTCAATTTTTGATTTATTTGGTAAAGTAATGAATAGTGGTCAAAAGTAAGAACAATTCTCCAAGTGACACTTGTCACTACAAGTAATACATGGTTATCCTTTTGTCTCTCCACTCTCATCCATATAACAACCTCTAATTATCTCGTAACACCCGGTAAAATAAATCCGGTATCCAAAACTTAACCTAACTGGCCGAAATTTACCGAACTTTCCGCACTAGTGGGTCCCACGTCCGATATATGTTCTTAATTTCTCAAAAACTAACTGATACTAGAAAAATCATCTAAAAACTATATTTACTCAATAAAAGTCTCTGGGGAATTGTCTAATAAAGAAAATGTCGAAAAGGCGGGCGATCAATAAAATAAACCCTAGAAACTTAGAAAATTTTCGGGTTCTCGCACTCATTCTTTCGGGGCGTCACAGTACCTGTCCTACTTTTACCAAAAGAGTATGGAGGATGGATGATGTGCACTGATTGTAGAGCAATTAATGCTATAACGGTAAAGTGTCGCCATCCTATACATTGATTAGATGACATGCTTGATGAGTTACATGGAGCTCTAAGATTGATTTAAAGAGTGGTTACCATCAAATTCGCATGAAAGAAGGTGATGAATGAAAAACTGCATTTAAGACAAAACATGGATTGTATGAGTGGTTAGTCATGATATTTGGTTTAACTAATGCACCTAGTACTTTCATGAAACTTATGAATCATGTTTTGTATCCATTCATAGGAAAGTTTGTGGTAGTTTACTTTGATGATATCTTGGTGTATAGCAAAAGTTTAGATGAGCATGTTTAAATTTGCAATCTTCATAGGAATGTTTGAGTTAACCTTGGAGGTGATATGTAAGCTGAAATTTTGCCAAAATTATATATTTTGCAAGGTGAAAGTAATGACCATTTTAAAACATGATTTTTAGTTGCGTATGTCACATTTTAAACTTAAAAGTTTCTATTGTTTTCTTTCTAAAACAAAGGCAAGCAGGCATGTATTTTGCCTGGGGTTAGTAAGTCATGAAGTCTATGTATAAAAGTTCTATTCACATGATCTCCTTGTGATATTCACAAGTAAGGGTTGGATATTTGGAAACCCTACTTGATTGTATTTTTTTTTATTCAATATTTGATCGCAGATTTAGAATCCGGCAAAGGAGCTAGGCCTCAACCTGATTTTGCTAAACACTAATCGTTGGTGAATGTTCCTTACATATGTATGCTTTAAATGACTATGTGGAATGTTGTGAATGTTGTCTAAATGTTAAATGCTTTCCAATGATTGCTAAATGGATTTTTTATGGGCGAGTGTGTATTTTATCGCACTCGACCCACGCAAAAGTGAATTTTCAATGATTAAATACTACTTGTGCATGAATGTAAGCCTTTTGGTTGAATTGGGCCCTTTCCTTTCATTAGTAGTCGACTCGAGCCAGAAGCGGACTCGGTCGGGTGGCTGGTGACCCTGGGACAATGTTTGGTATACTTGAGTATTACCATGAAGTCTGGTGGACTTTAGGGAAAATCTTGAGATAATCTTGAGGGGAAGCTCTTGAAGAAGTTTTGGAGGAAGAAACCCTTGAGTACTTCTTGCTTGGCTGTCCATCTAAGTTTTGGAGGTAAAGAGGAGAACTTTGGTAGAAATCCTCCCTTATCTTTGAGTTTCGTTGATATATGATGTTATAGAAGCTAAAGGAAGGATTTGTTTGGTGGATTTCTTGGTTTTCAGGTTGTGTTGTGATTTTCCAGCGTTGTTTGGTGGGATTAAAGAGATAAACTTGATAGCCACCTTATCTTTTCCACTTGTCTTTGTATCTATTTGATGGATGATACTTTATAAGGTAAAAGGTATGACTTTTATCATAGCTATCATAGTATTGTTAGGTTTGGTGAAATTTCCAGCCTTGATGTAGTTACTTGAAGCTCTATATATACGTGGAGTTGTGATGGTTAAATGTTATGTATATGCTTGATTTAGTGAGTTGGTGGCCTGGTATGTATATGCTTGATTTGAGGCTGTTTTGTGATGAGAATGAAGCCTTGAAAATGGCTGGAAATTAGGAAAAATAAGGGGAAGTGCTGCTGAAAATTTTTCTCGCAGGAGACTTTGAACAGTTTTGGGAAATCTGTTATATCTTGGTGTAGAAAAATCCAAATTGAGTTCTGTTTGTTGCATTTGAAACTAGACTCATAGCTCTTTTAACCGTCTAAAATTCATGGGTTGGTTCACTTTCTATAAATACCAGAAAAATTTCAAAGTGGACTGAAAATCCAAGATTGTCCTGTTTTTGCACTTAGTTGAGCAGTGAATTGAGGCTGAGATTTGACTAATTTATGGGCTGAATTTTATGAAGGTGTCTTCTAGAGAGTTGTATTATTTTGAGTCTATTTTCTATTGGTATAAGATTTATGATTTTTGGACTTACAAAACTCAAGTTATGACTTTTCAAAAAGCGTTACAAAAACTGGAATTTTTCTTACGAAATGACAAAAAACTTGGAAGGGTCTTGGAAACATTTTTTGGTTTTTAAACCTAACTTTCTCGATTACTTGCACTCCATTTCATACTTGGATCATGAATTTATTATATATATGGGTTTTTCAGCTTTCACATGGGACTTTCTAGCTTTGATATAACATAGTAAGCTTTGAAATGTGATTTTTAACTTGGGTATAGGGATTTCCAGCTTTCAATAGAAATTTCCAGCCTTGAATTATAATTTTCTAGCTTTAGTTTGTAAATTTCCAGCCTAGGGTTTAATTTTCCAACTTAGATGTATTATGTTTGTATGCTAGTGATAAGTCTAAATTAGTTGGTTTTGTAGTCTAGTGGAAGAAACCTTTTCTTCTTATGAGTTGTGGAGTTGATATGGGCTGTTTTGCCATAAAGCTTAACTTGAAAAATTGGAGGAAAAATTGAAGGAAGAACAGGGGAATTGTTGTCCATGGAGGTGAGTAAAAGTAGACATGGAGGTGTGCTTTGTAATCGATTTGGACTTCACTTGTTTAGGAATGTTTGAGTTAACCTTGGAGGTGATATGTAAGCTGAAATTTTGTCAAAATTATATATTTTACAAGGTGAAAGCAATCACCATTTTAAAACATGATTTTTAGTTGCGTATGTCACATTTTAAACTTAAAAGTTTCTATTGTTTTCTTTCTAAAACAAAGGCAAGCAGGCATGTATTTTGCCTGGGGTTAGTAAGTCATGAAGTCTATGTATAAAAGTTCTATTCATATGATCTCCTTGTGATATTCACAAGTAAGGGTTGGATATTTGGAAACCCTACTTGATTGTATTTTTTTTTATTCAATATTTGATCGCAGATTTAGAATCCGGCAAAGGAGCTAGGCCTCAACCTGATTTTGCTAAACACTAATCGTTGGTGAATGTTCCTTACATGTGTATGCTTTAAATGACTATGTGGAATGTTGTGAATGTTGTCTAAATGTTAAATGCTTTCCAATGATTGCTAAATGGATTTTTTATGGGCGAGTGTGTATTTTATCGCACTCGACCCACGCAAAAGTGAATTTTCAATGATTAAATACTACTTGTGCATGAATGTAAGCCTTTTGGTTGAATTGGGCCCTTGCCTTTCATTAGTAGTCGACTCGAGCCAGAAGCGGACTCGGTCAGGCCTACTAATGTGAGCGAGGTAAGGAGTTTTCATGACTTGGAAAGCTTCTATCAACACTTTGTCAAGGAATTTAGCACGATTGCAACACCACTTACCTCAATTGTCAAGAAGAATGTGCCATTTTATTGGGGGAAGAACAAGCTAAGTCATTCCAATTACTTAAACATAAGATCACACATGCACCGGTTCTTAGTTTACCTAACTTTGATAAAGCTTTTGAAGTTGAGTGTGATGCTTCTGGTATAGGTATTAGAGTTGTCCTACTTCAAGAAGGTCGTCGAATTGCCTATTTTAGTGAAAAGTTAAAGAGAGTTTCATTGAACTATTCAACTTATGACAAAGAGTTATTGGCATTGTTTCGAGCACTTCAGACTTGGCAACACTACCTTAGGCCACGAGAGTTCGTCATGTACACTGACCATGAATCACTTAAGCACAGTAAATCTCAAATAAAGCTGAGTAAGCGACATACAAGATGGATTGCCTTCATAGATAGTTTTGCCTTTGTGATTAAATATAAGGCAGGTCAGACTAATGTGGTAGCAGATGCACTTTCGAGGAGATTCACTCTTATTACTACATTAGAAGCTAAGTTTGTGACGCCCACACTTCTCCTTAAGGTGAACCAAAGGGTATCCGCGGAACACCTGCCCAGCTCTCGCCAGGACTCAGTACAATTCCAATTCCAACTTAAGGTACAATACTAACAATGAAATCGGAATAAAGGCACGAAGTCATTTCCATACATAACTATTCAATCTTACATCACAAGTTCAAAATACATCCACTTTCCTAAAATATACAACTTCCCAAAAGGGTGTCTAGACAAATACATTCAAAATTCTAGTCAAAGAAGCCATCAAGTAGGCTTTTCCAAAATCCCTTCCAGTTCAGCTCCTGTTAAGGAAAACAAATCTAACGGGGTGAGCGGATGCTCGTGAGACCAAGAAAACATACAAGACACATAGTTCAAATAGCAATAGCAATTAAGCAAGAATTAAAGCGGTAACATTCAAGCAATTCATAATTTTCAAGTAAACACATTCAAAGAGGATACAGGAGCTCTCAGGAGCTAAATTTCACTAGCTTTGCCAGGCCTCGATCAATTACCTCCTCGCGATGACACTCCGTCAACCGGGTCGGCATTTAAGTCCGTAGAACTCCACTTACACATCAATTCCGTCCACCATACACCGCACCGGGCCCGAACATCAATAAAAGGCACTATTACGCAAGTAGGCCAAACAAGATCTCTTAATAGATCAAGCTTACAGTTATCTCATGGTTCACCAAGCTCCTCGACCAAGTCCTTGTTGGCTCGAGTCGTAAGATCGGCCAATTGAGATTTGGGTGTCCCCTCAGTTCAGTTATAAGTCGAGAAGATTCACTCCAATGACATGTAAGCAGTTCAGTTACAATTCAGTACAAGCAGTTCAGTTCAGTTGTTCAATCAGTTAAAAGAGAACGAGTGCGATAAAGTATACACTTGACTCAACAGTCATAACCTTTCAATCCGTAAGAAGCAATTCACATAATTGCAAAAAGTCATGCACTTGACACTCACCAATCAAAATAGGGAGTAAGTGCTCAAACAACTTTTAGGCGTCCGCTTCGAGATCCTCTTGAAGGTCCCCTTGAGCGCCTGAGCAAATAATAATTTTACTATCACACACTATCACTTATAAACCCCTTATTAACAAGGAAGATTGTACACTTGTACAATACTAAGAAAATATCATGAAAGAGAGCCTTAATTACTCAAAAATCGAGACTCAAGAGTGGAGTATAATAACACCAGAAAAAACTGATTTCCTTCATGAAATCAAGTTTAAAACAGTCAATCAATATCAAAGGATAGGGAAGAGTTTCCAAAAACTCATTTCCCATCGAATCGGAAAATTTCAGTTTTGCACGCAAAACTTAGAAAAATCAGAACTTGCACTCAGTAGGTCTAAAATTGGAAAAATTTATACCTTTGGAATCTTGGTTCAAAGTACTAAAAGTTCTCAAAAGACACCTTTCCAAGATTCTAAACGGAAGACATTCAAATTTCAGCTCAAAGTGGCTGACTTGAGCATACAAGACAATTTTGATCGTGTTTTTCGGTAAACTTTGGAAATTCGGCAAAATTCACAGAAAGTGAACTAGCCTCTGAAACTCATACTACAATAAGAGTTCTAAAAAAAAATTTTAACACATCAAACGGAACTAAATTCGGGGTTTTGAATGCGAAAATATAGCAGCTCAAATTTGGCCAAAATTGAAGACAGTTTAGTAAATTTTCCAGATTTGAAGAACAATTTTGGCACATCATTTGGGTATCGAAATGGTCTTAGAATAATACCAAATTTGGTACCATTAAACTCCCATAGGAGGGATATTCCTCTATCAAATTTCATGTAAAAACTCGTACGGGAAGGTAGTTAACAAAACTACCAAAGTTCAAGAAATTTCCAAGATAAATCTGTCTTCTTGTTTTCTTTCCCTTTTTCAAACACTTTGCACTAGGAAATCAGTCCCATTTTGGTTCATTTGTGAAACCAAGATCCAAGAAAGATTTCATAAGAAATTGATAGTTGGTTGACATCAAATTTCAAAATAAAACCTCCCACAAGCAACCAACTCAGTCGGCCAGCCAAAAAGGAGGGTTTTCCAGTTTTGTCACAGTTTGGAAATAGAACCATATCTCACTCAATACAACTTGGAATTGAGAATTCTTGGTGGCGTTGGAAACTAGAATCATAAGGTTACATTTCATCAGAACAAATCATTTTCAAAATCAATTCATAAGTGAGAGAAAATAGAGCAACAAAATGCAGCTTCTACCTTTCTCTCGGATAGGCTAACAGAACAGGGCAGAAAATTTGCCGACTCACTACGGCTCACTCGTTTCAAACTAGACAGTAAGTTTTATACCGTTGGAAAGATACAAATGTCTAGTTTCAAATGCCACAAATAGTACTCGATTTTTACATCTGCACAAAGAGATATGTTTGTTCAAAGAACACTGCCAGTGGACCACTGCTACACGAATTTCCAGATTTGTTCTTGCCAAAATTCAATTTTTATCCAACCAATCCAAATGACTTTTGGTAGAAAATTTCTACAAACCATACACAACATACATACATGAGTTTCAAAGTCATTTGAACATCAAAAATTCGAACTAAATGCACGGTACAAACAGCACAGATTTCGGTCGGCAACCATGCGAAGTTTTCCTTCAACTTTCCTTCGATTCTATATCCGTAATCATCTTAACCAACACTTAAACAACTCAAATCAAGCATTATCTCATCATCTCAGCCCATACAACCAAGGTGGGAATTCATAGAGCCCACATCAACCGATCCAATCCAAGCAACAACAACAATAATGAAGCTACAAGCTTCAAAGCTAAGAATGAAACCCATTAAAGCCAAGAATGAAAGGTTGGATGGTTACCTTGTGAGAACCCAAAAATTTTCACATTTTCTAGGCATTATTTTATTTCTTTGCCTATATTTTTACACTTTCCTTTAATATATGAATTTGGTACAGGTTTTTTTAAATCATTTTTCTGGTATAAGTTAGTATACGTTAAATTTGAAGTGCATTATGGATGTGGAACCCGCTAGTGCGATAAAATTTTTACGATTAGGTGAAAAGGTATTAAGGAATATTATTTTATAAGGTGCTAGGAGATGATTAGAGGTTAGGTAGACAGATTAACCATTGGGAGAAAGAAGATAAGCTTAAAACATTCAAGGTGCCACGTGTCGCGAACCGATTGGATGTTGGACTTGACCAAGTCTTTCTTACCTTTACTAAAACCAATTTTTAACCAATTTTCCTTCCATTTTTTCATTGTCTTGGCCGGCCACTTTGAGGAGAAAAAACAAGGAGAGTTCTTCATTTTCTACTTCAATTTCTTGCACAAATCTTGAGTTTTAACCGTTAAAATTTCAAACTACTCCATACAAGTGTTCACTAAGGAAATCTAAAGGCTTTGGTGGAGTTATTTTGGAGGAGGAAAGACTAAGCTACCATTTTCTTTGAGGTTTTAAGGTAATTTGCTAAGAACATCTCTCTTTGCTTCTAATAGTTGTAAATTAGTGGCTTGTGGTTGCCACTTTGGTAGTTTTATGCAATATTTCTTGGTTAGAAGTGGTGATATGTGGATTTTCAGTTTTTATAGTGAATTTTCTGCCCATATATGAAGCTTAAAGGTTGGCCATGATTTACTAGCTTTGACATGTGAAAAATTTAGTGTTTTGTGTTAGTTTACTTTGCCTCAAGAAATTTCCAGCTTATGTGCACAAATTTCAGTTTTAGGGTTTCTAATTTGAGCTACCATTTGGTTGTATTTGAAGGGTATTGTGGCCCTAATTAAGTGTGTTTTGTGATACCCCAAATTTTTGGACAATGTTTTTCCCTCGTTCTTTTAAAATTTTGATCTATTTCTTTTGTTTTGTTTTAAAAACATTGTTTTTTTTATTGGACACTTTAAGTTGAAATCAAAACCCTAGTTTTACTTGTGACTAACAGGTTTTCTTAAATCCCTCATATTTTAGTCGAAACCCAAATTTTAATCTGTGAAATTGCAAAATGCATCATATTTTACTTAAAATTCCCTTTTATTTGGAAATTATTACTTTATAATGGCCCTTCTACCCAATCTGTGACAGCCCCACTTTCCCCTAAGGCGAACCAAAGAGGTTAGCGGACTGCCTGCCCAACTCTCGCCAGGACTAACGGTGCAATCAAACACGATCTAAAACGTTCCGGGAACAAAAACGCGCGCTCAAACTATACAAAATGGCAAAATAACAACACAAAAATCAAAACCGCCAATGAATAGCGGGTGCCATGTCACATAACTCGGAAAAACAGTTCCAAACCAAATATGATACATGAACAGGGTCAAATGGTGTTATACACATACGTTTATAATTTACAGAACAAAAGGAAGCTAATTAAATCCAAATACATTTAGGGTTTTCTAACTATCGAGGAGCTTGGCAAAAATATATGAAAACGAGCTCAACTCGTGCTTCAAATCATCATATTCCCCAAAAGTGGTTCCCTGTAAGGAAAACAAAATTTAATGGAGTGAGGTTACGCCCAGTGAGATACTTTCACTCAAGCCAGGAAGTTCAATTATACATGGAGTCGATCAATCCCAAATCATTCATGAAGAAAGCTAAATAAAGTCACATATCAATAACAATGGTAAAAGGATACGGACGGATCTCAAGAGCCCCTTTCCTCGCTCGCCATACTTGATCGTATCTCATTGACCCTCCGTCAATGTACAAAGTGTAACCAAATGTAGACTCCACTTTACTTCCATTCCTTCCACCCAACATACCCCTACCGGGCCCAAACTCCAAACAGTTTAAATTTGGTAATACTCGAGTATACCGGAATCGAGAGTCTCATACTACAAGATTCCATATAACAGTCCCCATGGCTCGTCAATTTTCATGACCAATCCCTCGCCGGCTCGATTCAATCGACTACCAATGGGGTTGAGCTCAGTAGTAACAGTAATGGCCGTTGGATACTCGTCCAAACGACACCAAATCCAGTATTTCATGTACCATTCAAGTACCACAGTAAACAGTCATATATAAGACAAAAGGGTGAGAGTGATCAAGTACACCCTCACTTTAATCAGTTTCAACGGTGCAAATAAGCATTCAAGGCATCAAGTTCAAGTGTAACAAAGCCACATAGTAACAAGCAAGTGAGTAGTACACTCACCAAGTAAGCAAGTGAAATTTCATACACTTCCGCCCAAAGAGCGTCTTGAACCACCGTCACGCCCTAAAACATCCAAATAAGCACAATGAGACTCGATTACGAGTCATACATCCAAGATACACATTCTCAATGTAAAAGCGTAAAACTCGCAAGTAATGTAAAAACACTTTAGTGCTAAAGGTTGAGACAAACCCTAGGGTTACCATTTATCCTCTAAAGCACCCCAAGTCCATTAAATACAAGAACCCTCAATTTGGATAGCATTTTCCCTTAAAATTCCAAGTTTCCAACCTGCAAATATTTCCCCATAATTTCCAAACACAATCACCAATGCCATTACAAGTCATAAACCAAATCCGCATACTACCAAAAATAAGGCTCCATTAGAACGTATAAGTACCAAAGTAAGCTAGGGAAAGTCCGGAAATGAAAGTTAAGTCCTAAAATCCAAAAACAGTTTTGATGTCATTTAGCGTATTGGACACAACCGGCACTACGATTATCGGATGGAGGTTCAATATACACCGTTTCGAAGCTAACAGAAATGGTTACAATGTTGAAGAAGGCCACTCAGTCCAGTTTGTAGTGCAATTAGGTCAAAATTTCAATGTACCAAACCAGAACCGCATAAACAGGTTAGCGAACCGCATTCTGGTTTAATAACCATAATTCAGGCTACCAAAGTCCAATTCAAGTGATTCCAAAGCCATCAGAAAGCTAAGATACCAGGCTATATTTCTTAAGAAGACATTGACAACCAAATCAGTAGTATTCCTTGTCAAAACAACCAATTACAGAAGCTGATTAGCATGTTCGGACAGAAACAGGGCAGCAGGGGGATTTCAGTCTTTTCATAGGCTACGTTGCTCCGATTAGCCTGAAATTTTGTAGGCATCTATAAAATATCATTCCTTACAACTTTCATGTTTTAATAGAAGGCCAATTTGGCCTCTAACTATGGGAAAATAGTACCGGGCAGAATGGGTTCAATTGCAACCCTAATTTCCAAAATTTCCTTTCAAAGCGGAAATTTTCCGCAAATAGCCACAATTTACACCCTAAGGGTTCATTCTAAACCATTCCCAACCATCATCCATGGCCACACAATATTAATCATATGAAAACAGAAAAAATCATGAATAAATATAAAACTTCACCAATTTCTACCAAAAATCATGAAACAACACCTAATATCATCACTTCATCTCACACAAGTCACTAATTAAGCATTATTGAGAAGAAAGAGAGGTCCCTTAGCTACTCACCTTAACAACCAAAGAAAGGAGACAACTTAACACCTTAATCTTCCAAACCACTCCACCACTCACCTTAATCCCACTAAGAGAGAGGTTTTTATGGAGTAAATCAAGATTCTAACGGTTGATTTGTGAGATTGAGCAAGAAATAGAAGGAAGAAATTGAAGAGTTTTCCTTTCTTTTTCCTTGGAGATGGCCGGCCAAGAGCTTGCAAATTTGGGTGATTTTTGGGTCAATTTTTTATTTAATTGGTAAAGTAGTGAATAGTGGTCAAAGGTAAGAATTGCTCTCCAAGTGACACTTGTCACTCCATTTAATGCATGGCTATCCTTTTGTCCCTCTCACACTAATCCATTTAGTAACCTCTAGTTATCTCTTAACACCTGCTAAAGGAAACCCGGTATCTAAAACTTAACCTAACTGGCCAAATTTTTCCGAACTTCCCGCACTAGCGGGTCCCACGTCCGGTATACACTCTTAATTTCTCAAAAACTAACCGATACTAGAAAAATCATCTAAAAACTATATTTACTCATAAAAATTATTTAGAAAATTTTTCTAATAAAGAAAATGCATAAAAGACGTGCAAATAAATAAAAGAAGGCCTAGAAATAAAGAAATTTACGGGTTCTCACACTCTCTCCCCCTTAAAAGAATTTCGCCCTCGAAATTTTCTCACCGTAATTCACGAACAGTTCAAGATATTTCTTTTGCATCTCTTCTTCCACCTCCCAGGTAGCTTCCTCTACCCCATGATTTTTCCACTGTATCTTAACCAATGGAATCTGCTTGTTTCTCAGCTCTTTAACTTTCCGGTCAAGCAACTGTACAGGTTTCTCTTCATAAGTGAGCGATTCATCTATCTCGATTTCCTCTGGCTGTAAGATATGGGATGGGTCGGGATAGTACTTCTTAAGCATCGAGACGTGGAAGACATCGTGAATTCGAGAGAGATTGGTCGGTAGTTCCAAGCGATACGCTACCTTACCAACCCTTTGGAGAATCTTGTAAGGTCCAACAAACCTCGGTTGGAGCTTCTTTCCTCTACCTGCCGTGATACTCCGTAACGGTGTGACTTTAAGAAACATATGGTCTCCAACTTCGAACTCCAAATCTTTTCTTCGATTATCCGCGTCGCTCTTTTGTCGACTTTGAGCTGTTTGGAGTCGTTGTCTAATCAATTTAACCTTTTCTCGAGCTTCTTCCATCCATGGAATAGTTGCTGGATCCAGTGCCTTTCTCTCGCCAACTTCGTCCCAGTAGATCGGTGACGGGCACTTTCGTCCATATAGTGCCTCGTATGGAGCCATTTGAATCGACGAATGGTAGCTATTATTGTATGCAAACTCCAGTAAGGTCATGTGTTGACCCCAGTTACCTCCAAAATCCAGAATGCAGGTTCTTAACATATCCTCGAGAGTTTGGATTGTTCGCTCCGATTGGCCATCTGTCTGTGGGTGATAGGTGGTGCTCAGATTGAGTTTAGTCCCCAGAGTCTCTTGGAACTTCTGCCCAAACCGGGATACAAAGCGTGGATCTCGATCGGAGACAATGCTCACTGGAACGCCATGTAACCTCACGACCTCGTCCATGTACACTTGAGCTAATTTGTCCATGGTGATGTTCTCCCACTTCCACTCGGGTATCTCAAGGGGTTGTAACAAACCCGATGGTTTTTTATGCTCCGCCTTAACCTGTTGGAAAACGAGACATTTTTGCACATATAAAGCGATTTCCTTCTTCATATTGTCCCACCAATATGCTCCTTTTAGGTCTTGGTACATCTTCCTACTACCCGGATGGATCGTATACTTGGATCGATGGGCATCCTCTAAGATCTCCGTTTTCCACGCTTCATCCTTCGGCACCACTATTCAGTTCCGGTATTTTAAAATACCTTCAAGACTAAAGTTGAAATCAGTCGTTCCCTTTTTTTCCACATTCTCTCCCCATTTCCGCACCATTGAATCCTCCTTTTGAGATTCTTTAATCCGCTCCAGTAGGGTGGAGGTTACCCTAATATTACCAAAAACCACCTGATGACTCCCAAGGCAGGGTTTCCACTCGCAAACGGATTCCAACAAATCCCACTCTTTGATCATCAGCCCTGCTACCTGAGCCTTACGACTTAAGGCAACGGCCACTACGTTCGCCTTTCCCGGATGGTAGTTAATGGTGCAGTCGTAATCTTCTAAAAATTCCATCCACCGCCGCTGTCTCATATTCAGTTCCTTTTAGGAGAAAAGATACCGAAGGCTTTTACCCTCTGAGTACACCTCGAACGTTACCCCATATAGGTAGTGCCTCCATTTCTTCAGAGCGAAAACAACCGCGGCTAGCTCCAGGTCATGGGTTGGGTAAGTTTGCTCGTGGGGTTTTAGCTTCCTAGAGGCAAAAGATATCACATTTCGGTTCTGCATCAGTACACACCCTAAGCCTTCTTGTGAAGCATCGGTATAAACAGCAAATCCATCAACTCCGTTAGGCAGGACTAAAACTGGCGCCATAGTCAACCTTTTCTTTAACTCCTGAAAGCTCGCGTCACATTTGGTATTCCACGCAAACCGACCATGCTTCTTTGTTAAATCGATTAAAGGATCGGCCAACTTAGAAAAATCTTTAATGAAACGCCGGTAATACCCCGCTAAACCTAGAAAGCTACGAAGCTCGGTGGGGTTTTCTGGCCTCTTCCAATTAGTCACGGCCTCTACTTTCGCCGGGTCAACTGAAATACCCTCTTGAGAAATTACGTGTCCTAGAAAAGAAATTTTCTCCAGCCAAAATTCGCACTTGCTGAACTTAGCGTATAATTGATGTCCCTTAGGGTTTGCAGGACGATTCCCAAGTGTTGCTCGTGCTCCTCATGCGTCTTGGAATAGACTAGAATGTCATCGATGAAGACCACGACAAATCGATCCAAGTAGGGCTTCAAAACCCTATGCATTAAGTCCATAAAGGCGGCAGGGGCATTGGTCAGTCCGAAGGGCATAACCGCGAACTCGTAGTGCCTGTATCTTGAGTTGAAGGCAGTTTTCGGGATATCCCCCTTCCTGATTAACAACTGGTAATACCCCTGGCGGAGGTCCAATTTCGAGAAGACCACCGCTCCTTGTAGCTGGTCGAACAACTCGTCAATATGGGGCAGTGGGTACTTATTCTTAACCGTGACGTTGTTCAGGCCCCGGTAATCAATACACATCCTCAAACTACCGTCCTTTTTCTTCACAAATAGGACAGGAGCTCCCCAAGGAGACCCACTTTCTTGAATGAATCCCCGTTCCAGGAGGTCTTGTAATTGCAATTTTAGCTCCTTGAGCTCCGCAGGGGCTATTCGATACGGGGTTTTTGAGATAGGTGAGGTTCCAGGTAGCAGGTTTATTTTGAATTCTATCTCTCTCTCCGGAGGCAAAGATACTAACTCATCAGGAAACACGTCCGGGTATTCCCTTACTATGGCCACGTCCTCTACCTTCAACTTATCCGTGGGGCTGTTGATTAGAAAGGCTAAAAAACCCTGCGCCCCTCTATTTAACAGTTTTCTAGCCCGAATGCCCGAGATCAGGGCAGAGAAGGCTAATCTTCCCCTTATATCTAACCTTAGGGTCGCCTCCCCGGGAATGCGGAACTCCACCACCTTCATTTTACAGTCTAGTTGGGCATTATACCTAACTAGCCAGTCCATACCCAAGATCACATCATACCCCTTAATGGACAGGCTGATCAAATCCCCAAACAATCTCCTCTCTCCTACCCAAACTTCACAGTCTTTATAAACCATACTAGTAACTAAACGCTGATCCCCGTAAGTGTACTAATTTCTAGGTCGTAAGGTAAACTAGCGGTTTTTATGTTACGTTTCCCTTTTCGTCTCTTGGTTCCAGGGCCCGCTGAGTTCCACGGCCTCGACCACGTCTCCCATCCATATATATTTTTTTTTTCCTCTCTCCCTTTTCTTTTCTTTTCCCCCAAAAGTAATGTAGTGAATAAACGCAGTGAGTTGACTAACTAAATTATGGCACACCAAATACACAAAAGACATATACACACATAACACACCATATATCAAGGAGACGTATCACATTAAACAAAGAATCAAATGCGGTCAATGGATAACACACATTAGACCTGTATAGATGTTAACATACCACAAACAAGGACAAGGAGTAACAGTATAAGGACAAATCAAAAGAAAAGGGGGTATATCGTCCCAGTCCCAGTTAAAATAACCCCGTCCGGTCTCTCACGTCACTTTCTATTCTCTAGATGTCCGCAGACCTCTTATACTCATTCTAGCTGGACAAAGCCTGTTCATGTTTCTAAAATACAAGTCTCAAGTACCTAGTAGCTAGCATTGCCTCAACTCTGGAGTACTCGGGCACAGGAATCCGAAATAAGATAACTCACATCTCGAGCTGGCCAGTTCCAAGAGTGAACTATCTACAATCGAAATTCCTACCTGACGTACCTAACTATGGTCCTCAAATACCACAAGAAAATGTAAGGCCTATAACAATCACAAGTCACAGCTTATGCTCGAACGAGCACTTAGTCCTTCATACTTATTCATCACTTAGTCCAGACTCACTCCGCGCAGAGACCACGCGAAGCAGGCTCTCACAACGTCGGAGGCGGTTAGCCGGGCTCCAACGTACGACGGCCCCTCTTGGGCAAATCTGGTACTTAATCGTTGGGAGCACTCCACGGGGTCGCTCACCAGTAGGGCTACCACTAGGCCCACCAAAAAAAAAATAAATAATCATAAATAATCTTAAGGGACACAATCAAAGTAATCCTCAAGTCGAGAATTTCTAACACGCCCAGGCCAATTCAAACCTAGGTTCTGATACCACCTGTGACAGCCCCACCTTCCCCTAAGGCGAACCAAAGAGGTTAGCAGACTGCCTGCCCAACTCTCGCCAGGACTAACGGTGCAATCAAACACGATCTAAAACGTTCCGGGAACATAAACGCGCGCTCAAACTATACAAAATGGCAAAATAAAAACACAAAAATCAAAACCGCCAATGAATAGCGGGTGCCATGTCACATAACTCGGAAAAACAGTTCCAAACCAAATATGATACATGAACAGGGTCAAACGGTGTTATACACATATGTTTATAATTTACAGAACAAAAGGAAGCTAATTAGATCCAAATACATTTAGGGTTTTCCAACTATCGAGGAGCTTGGCAAAAATATATGAAAACGAGCTCAACTCGTGCTTCAAAACATCATATTCCCCAAAAGTGGTTCCCTGTAAGGAAAACAAAATTTAATGGAGTGAGTTTACGTCCAGTGAGATACTTTCACTCAAGCCAGGAAGTTCAATTATACATGGAGTCGATCAATCCCAAATTATTCAAGAAGAAAGCTAAATAAAGTCACATATCAATAACAATGGTAAAAGGATACGGACGGCTCTCAAGAGCCCCTTTCCTCGCTCGCCATACTTGATCGTATCTCATTGACCCTCCGTCAATGTACAAAGTGTAACCAAACGTAGACTCCACGATACCTCCCAAGGAAAATCTCGAATTGGATCCCAAATTGACGGGTTAGTGTGAGCTTATCCATGCGGTTATGCACTCTTCGAATAGGAATCCGATTTCTAAAAGATCCTGGCTTTCACTTTACTTCCATTCCTTCCACCCAACATACCCCTACCGGGCCCGAACTCCAAACAGTTTAAATTTGGTAATACTCGAGTTTACCGAAATCGAGAGTCTCATACTATAAGATTCCATATAACAGTCCCCATGGCTCGTCAATTTTCACGACCAATCCCTCGCCGGCTCGATTCAATCGACTACCAATAGGGTTGAGCTCAGTAGTAACAGCAATGGCCGTTGGATACTCGTCCAAACGACATCAAATCCAGTATTTCATGTACCATTCAAGTACCACAGTAAACAGTCATATATAAGACAAAAGGGTGAGAGTGATCAAGTACACACTCACTTTAATCAGTTTCAACGGTGCAAATAAGCATTCAAGGCATCAAGTTCAAGTGTAACAAAGTCACATAGTAACAAGCAAGTGAGTAGTACACTCACCAAGCAAGCAAGTGAAATTTCATACACTTCCGCCCAAAGAGCGTCTTGAACCACCGTCACGCCCTAAAACATCCAAATAAGCACAATGAGACTCGATTACGAGTCATACATCCAAGATACACATTCTCAATGTAAAAGCGTAAAACTCGCAAGTAATGTAAAAACACTTTAGTGCTAAAGGTTGAGACAAACCCTAGGGTTACCATTTACCCTCTAAAGCACCCCAAGTCCATTAAACACAAGAACCCTCAATTTGGACAGCATTTCCCCTTAAAATTCCAAGTTTCCAACCTGCAAATATTTCCCCATAATTTCCAAACACAATCACCAATGCCATTACAAGTCATAAACCAAATCCGCATACTACCAAAAATAAGGCTCCATTAGAACGTATAAGTACCAAAGTAAGCTAGGGAAAGTCCGGAAATGAAAGTTAAGTCCTAAAATCCAAAAACAGTTTTGATGTCATTTAGCGTATTGGACACAACCGGCACTACGATTATCCGATGGAGGTTCAATATACACCGTTTCGAAGATAACAGAAATGGTTACAATGTTGAAGAAGGCCACTCAGTCCAGTTTGTAGTGCAACTAGGTCAAAATTTCAATGTACCAAACCAGAACCGCATAAACAGGTTAGCGAACCGCATTCTGGTTAAATAACCATAATTCAGGCTACCAAAGTCCAATTCAAGTGATTCCAAAGCCATCCGAAAGCTAAGATACCAGGATATATTTCTTAAGAAGACAGACAACCAAATCCATAGTATTCCTGGTCAAAACAACCAATTACAGAAGCTGATTAGCATGTTCGGACAGAAACAGGGCAGCAGGGGTATTTCAATCTTTTCACATGCTACGTTTCTCCAATTGGCCTGAAATTTTGTAGCCATCTACAAAATATCATTTCCTACAACTTTTATGTTTTAACTGAAGGCTAATTCAGCCTCTAACTATGGGAAATAGTACCAGGCAGAATGGGTTCAATTGCAACCCTAATTTCCGAAATTTCCTTTCAAAGCTGAAATTTTCCGCAAATAGCCACAATTTACACCCTAAGGCTTCATTCTAAACCATTCCCAACCATCATCCATGGCCACACAATATTAATCATATGAAAACAGAAAAAATCATGAATAAATATAAAACTTCACCAATTTCTACCAAAAATCATGAAACAACACCTAATATCATCACTTCATCTCACATAAGTCACTAATTAAGCATTATTGAGAAGAAAGAGAGGTCCCTTAGCTACTCACCTTAACAACCAAATAAAGGAGACAACTTAACACCTTAATCTTCCAAACCACTCCACCACTCACCTTAATCCCACTAAGAGAGAGGTTTTTATGGAGTAAATCAAGATTCTAACGGTTGATTTGTGAGATTGAGCAAGAAATCGAAGGAAGAAATTGAAGAGTTTTCCTTTCTTTTTCCTTGGAGATGGCCGGCCAAGAGCTTGCAAATTTGGGTGATTTTTGGGTCAATTTTTTATTTAATTGGTAAAGTAGTGAATAGTGGTCAAAGGTAAGAATTACTCTCCAACTGACACTTGTCACTCCATTTAATGCATGGTTATCCTTTTGTCCCTCTCACACTAATCCATTTAGTAACCTCTAGTTATCTCTTAACACCTGCTAAAGGAAACCCGGTATCTAAAACTTAACCTAACTGGCCAAATTTTTCCGAACTTTCCGTACTAGCGGGTCCCACGTCCGGTATACACTCTTAATTTCTCAAAAACTAACCGATACTAGAAAAATCATCTAAAAATTATATTTACTCATAAAAATTATTTAGAAAATTTTCCTAATAAAGAAAATGCATAAAAGGCATGCAAATAAATAAAAGAAGGCCTAGAAATAAAGAAATTTACGAGTTCTCACACAATCACCCCACAATAAGTGCAAATGAACATAGAATGGAGGGTTTTCCCTTTTCGTTTTCAAGTTAGCGCAAATTAGGATTTTACGCCTATCCTAGTGCGACTATTCGGTTCGGAGTGTGGTTCAAATTTGGTGATTAAGAGTAAGTTTTAGATGAGAAAATAATGTGTGATTAGAATAATAATAATAAGTTAATGAATTATAAGTTAAAACCCTAATACGTGCAAATTGAGGAAAAACGGTTGGAACCGACGGGTACCATTTATTACCGAGTTAGTGCACCACTTGAACACTACTTTATTACCATCATAGCCTTGCTTTTATTTCAGTCAATTAACCCTAAAATTTCTCTTAGATTAGCCACAATTTTTGACCAAAAGAAATGAGGTAAGTCTAGAAAAGCCAAGTGTCACAAACCCATTGGAAGTTGGACTTGACCAAGTCTTACTTAACTTTATTAAACCAACAATTGACCCAAATCATCTTCTTTTTACCTTCTAGTGGCCGGCTGTTTTAAGGGGATAAAGTAAGAGAGCAAAAAAAAAAAAAAACACAAAAGCAAGGAAGAAATGTTGGATGTTGGACCTTTGACCAAGACTAGTTTAGTCTTTATCTTAGAAGAAAATTTGACTACAACACTTCATTCTTTTCTTATCTCTTGACCGACCAAGATGCTTCATTTCAGCCTCCATTCTGCCATTCTATGTGAGGACCCAAAAAAAAAAATTTTATTTTATCGAATATTAGTAGTTTACTTAAATATTTATTTACTCATTTTACTCCAAATTATTTATTTCGATCATTTAAAATCCATTTATATGGAACGACGTCTCTTTTATATTTTTAAAGCGTTTTGTTGAAAAAATTCACTTTTCGAAAATTCGTTTAATTCGAAACAACGAGTACGCGTTTTTCGCGGATATACTTGAATCGGGAGTGTATTAATATTGAAGAATCAAGAATGATCAATAGTAGATTAAGAAAGATTAATTGAGGAATTAACACTTGACTCATGTGAGGACTCGCAGAATTTCCTATTTTTAAACTCTTATTACTAGCTCATTTAAATTTTTATTTGCCCATTTACTTCGAATATTATTTTCTAACCTTATTAGACCTAATTACATGGAATTATAGCCTCATTATATTTTAAAAGTGACTTGTTTCAAAAATTAATTTTTGGAAGCTCGTTAAGAGAGAACAGCGAATACGCGTTTGGAGACTATAGCCGATTTTGGAGTACAATAAGCTTGGAGAATTGGAGACTTTCAACATGGTCTTAAAAATAGGTATTTTTATGTTTAAGTACTCAAGTGATAGTTAGTGGTACGATCGTTATAAGAATTTCGTGGAAGTTTCACTCTACCGCACCTAAATTGGAAGTACGCGTTTTCACACGTGCGATTTAATTGAGGGACTTTAGACCCTTATTTTGGGACAACTAAGAGTGAATAATATTAATATGAATATAAGTGCATTAGAGGTTTATTGCACTAGTGAAACAAACTCGAGAGGAATCGAGCACAAAACGCGTACGTACACGCGCGAAGGGGAGTTGACTTTTGCACCAACTTCGGCCACACATTAAAGATTCTCCTGGAAGCTTCATTTGATCGTATTACTCTCTCTCCTAGTCTCTCTTGGCCGGCCATCAAGCGGGAAAAATAACCCAAGAGCTCTTCAATTTTCCATCTCCAAATCTTGCACAAATCATCAACCAAATCAAACCAAAATTGAACTACACCTAGTTGAACACTTGGAGATTGTATCTAGCTAAAAAAATGGGCGAGCTTTTCACGGTTTTCTTGGAGCAAGTGTGACAGCCCCACTTCCCCTTAGGCAAACCAGAGGGTTCAGCGGACCGCCTGCCCAGCTCTCACCGGGACGCAGTCGTTCATTCACACAAATCAGAAATAGAACCGCAAGAAAGAGCAAAACGAGGATCCACAACTTAAAACAAAACTTATATATATTGCTATCTCAGAAAGAAGTACAACCGTCGAGAATACAAAAGTTCTCAAGTCACCATACAACCAGCCCGTGCCAAGCACTAGGGCGAAAACCAAAACAAAACCAAAACTAGACCCAGCCAGTCGGTACAGAGATCTAGCCCTTGCTCGCCTTCCCCTGTTAAGGAAAACAAAACCAAAAGGATGAGCTAAAAGATCAGTAAGGTTCCGAACATAGAATCAAGTCATAAATCAAACGATACATCAAGAAACAGTTACATCATTAACAATAAACTATACATGAAAAGGATACGTTCATTCGTTCGTTCGTTCGTTCTCCTGTCATTCCCCTTTCCTTCATTCATTTGAAAATGTATTTTTCGTTTATACATAAAACCCTCGTTCGTTCGTTCGTTCGTTCTTTTCATTCACCTTCTCCTGGACATTGGCCAGGCTCCACCAACCTCCACCAACCTACAAGGTAATACTTGTGACAGCCCCACCTCCCCCTAAGGTGAACCAAAGGGTTCGGCGGGCCGCCTGCCCAGCTCTCGTCGGGACTCAGTCGTTCACTCACACAAATCAGAAATAGAACCACAACAAAGAGCAAAACGAGGATCCAAAACTTAAAACAAAGCTTATATACATTGCTATCTCAGAAAGAAGTATAACCGTCGAGAATACAAAAGTTCTCAAGTCACCATACAACCAGCCCGTGCCAAGCACTATGGCGAGAACCATTACAAAACCAAAGAACTAGACCAAGCTAGTCTATACAGAGCTCTCGTCCTTGCTAACCTTCCCCTGTTAAGGAAAACAAAACTAAAGGGATGAGCTAAAAGCTCAGTGAGGTTCCGAACATAGAATCAAGTCATAAATCAAACGATAAATCAAGAAACAGTTACATCATTTACAATAAACTATACATGAAAAGGATACCTTCGTTCGTTCATTCGTTCGTTCGTTCGTTCTCCTGTCATTCCCCTTTCCTTCATTCATTTGAAAATGCATTTTTCGTTTATAAATAAAAACCCTCGTTCGTTCGTTCATTCGTTCATTTCATTCACCCTCTCCTGGACATTGGCCAGGCTCCACCAACCTACAAGGTAATACTCGAGTATACCAAATTCACCCAGGGTCACCATATCGCACGACTGAGTCCGCTTCTGGCTCGAGTCGATCGGTAACGAAGGGCAGGGCCCAGTTCAGCCAAAAGGCTTACATACATGCGCATATAATCGTTCAATCATTGAAAATTTCACAATCATTTAGGTCGAGTGCGATAAAGTACACACTCGCCTAGAAAACTCGTTTTGGCAATCATTAAGAGCAATTAACACATTACCAAACAATAACAACAAGCCATGAAGTCAAGGAAAATATAGCAACAAGGAACACTCACCGAATTATGCAAAATAACGTCCAAAATGTCCTATCGGATCTTATCCTCGGTCACTGAGAAAACCTATGATTCAACGAGAAAGAATATTACAATTCATCTAGCAAAACAAGTAAGTGGAATCAAGGAACAACCATTTGGATCTGTGGACGGAAATAACTAGGGTGTCATAAACCAAACTCAAAGGGTTATAACAGTTCCAATGGAAAACACTTGAATCAAAGTCAAATCGGAATCCAACTAGATAGGCTCAGAAATATTATTTTCGGAATCGTGTATGTGGTTCAAAATCGATATACATTCAAGTAGGTATTATGGCCTACATGTCTTGACTGAGAAAACCTTAGGTCATACCTCGATATTTTGGTATGAAGTAGTAAATAAACATTTGAAGGTTCAAATGGAAAAGGTATCATGTTTTAAGATGGAAAACGGGCATAGTATTTGCCAAACGAAAATAGACAAGTTGAAATAGAAACTTAGCCCTCGAGCGAAAATTTGGGCAGCACGCCCTTTGTATTTTCCTATTTCCAGCCATTTATGGCTTCATTATTTTTCTTATCCAGTCCCAAAGTCACACAAAAAATAAGTTCATTCAATAGCCGTTCAGTAAGCTCCAAGTAGTACAAGTACAATTCAAGCTAGGGAAAAGTCCGGAAATAAAAGTTAAGCTCTAACCATTAAAACAGTTTTTTTGACATCATTTTGCGGTTTTGGCACCATTGGCACTACGATTATTGGATGGAGGTGAAAGATACACCGTTTCGAATCTAAGAGATAGGGTTACAATGTTGAAGAAGGCTTCACAGACCATTTTCTAGTGAAATCAGGTCAAGAATTCAATATACTAAACCAGAACCGCAAAAACAGGTTCACCAACCGCATTCTGGTTCAAACATCATAAGTCAGGCTACCTAAGTCCAAATAAAGTGATTCCAAAGCCATCCGAAAGCTAAGATACAAGGATAAATTTCACCAGAAGATCTCAACAACCACTTCTGAAGCATTCCCAACCAAATTAACCAATTACAGACGCAACTATCAAATTCGGGTAAAACCAGGGCAGCAAGGGTAATTCCATCTTTTCTCAAGGTACACTACTCCGATTGACCTGAAATTTTACAAGAATCTCTAAAATATAATTTCCTACAACTTTCTTGTTTTAACCCAAGGCCAATTCGGCTTCTAACTATGAGATACAGTGCCGGACAGAATGAAGAACAATGAAACCCTAGCTTTCCAATTTTCTTTCCAAAACAGAAATTGCTTGCAATTAACCACTTTTTCCACCTTCTAGCTTCCTTAAATATCATTTCCAATCATCATACATGACCACATAATCATATTCATATGAAAACAGAAAAATCACCAATAATTATAAAACTTCACCAATTCAACCAAAAATCAAGATATAATCCATAAAATTGCATCTTTAACTACCAACCTCTACTAATTTCACATCAAAACCAACAAAGGGATAATTTCTTAACCACTCACCTTTGTAACCTCAAGAAACAAGATAGCTAGGGCTTGTTCTTCCCAAATGGCTCCACCAATCCCCTTAAACTAGTTTAGCAACTCACTTTTGTGGAGAATTTTGGAATTTAAACGGTTGATTTGTGAGATTCAAGCAAGAAATTGAAGAAAGAAGTTGGGAGTTTTTTTCTCTTCTTTTCCACCAAGAAATTCGGCCAAAGAGGGAGAAATGGAAGATGATTTTTGGTCAAAATTAGTTTTAAGAAGGAAAGAAAATATCTTGGACAAAAGTCCACCCTCGAATAGAAACGCGACATGTGGCACCTTTTATGTGTAAGCTTATCTTCTTGTCTCTCCACTCTCATCCATATAACAACCTTCAATTATCTCTTAACACCTGGTAAATAAATCCGGTATCCAAAACTTAACCTAACTGGCCGAATTTTTCCGAACTTACCACACTAGTGGGTCCCACATTCGATATACGTTCTTAATTTCTCAAAAACTAACCGATACTAGAAAATTAATTTTAAAACCCTATTTACTCATAAAAATTATCTGGAAAATTTTCCTAATAAAGAAAATGCAGCAAATATGCCATTAAATAGAATAAAATCCAGAAAATGAGAAAATTACGGGGTCTCACACCCTCTCCCCCTTAAAAAAATTTCGCCCTCGAAATTTTACCTTCATTTGCATCAAACGAGTCCGGAACTGTTTGGGTGCCTAATGCATAAGCTTTTGCTGGCCCACTAGTTCGGTTCCCTCATTCATTTGCTTGTTTTGTTTTAGCTCCCTCCAGTTGCGGAATACTACCTCCGCGTGACTGTCTTCTCGGACAGTTGCTAACTTGGTGCTCACCACTCCCACAAATCAAGCACTTCCGCCCTTTCCGCCAACAATCGTTCTCGGTATGATTGGCCTTTCCGCAATAGCCACAAGTCAAGTAGGAAGCCATTTTTTTGCTTTCTGGAGAAGTCTCCCCATATCCGGTTTGGCTTACTTTGGTAGACCTTTCATTTCCCGCTCCTATTGTCCATGGCGGGTAGGACTAGGACAAAAAGTCATGAAATCAAGAAAATAAAACAAACAAGGAACACTCACCGAATTATGCTAAATAACGTCCAAAATGTCCTATCGGATCTTACCCTTGGTCACCGAGAAAACCTATGATTCAACGAGAAAGAATATTACAATTCATCTAGCAAAACAAATAAGTGGAATCAAGGAACTCGACTAGTTACAAGTAAAACGGATAAAGGTGACTTTAAAGTGAAAATAAAGCCATTTGGATCTGTGGACGGAAACAACTAGGGTATCATAAACCAAACTAAAAGGGTTATAACAGTTCCAATGGAAAACACTTGAATCAAAGTCAAGTCGGAATCCAACCAGATAGGCTCAGAAATATTATTTTTCGGAATCGTTTATGTGGTTCAAAATCAATATACATTCAAGTAGGTATTATGGCCTACATGTCTTGACTGAGAAAACCTTAGGTCATACCTCGATATTTTGGTATGAAGTAGTAAATGAACATTTGAAGGTTCAAATGGAAAAGGTATCATGTTTTAAGATGGAAAACGGGCATAGTATTTGCCAAATGAAAATATACAAGTTCAAATAGAAGCTTAGCCCTTGAGCGAAAATTTGGGCAGCACGCCCTTTGTATTTTCCTATTTCCAGCCATTTATGGTTTCATTATTTTTCTTATTCAAACCCAAAGGTACACACACAACAATTTAATTTCAATAGCCGTTCAGTAAGCTCCAAGTAGTACCAGTACAATTCAAGTTAGGGAAAAGTCCGGAAATGAAAGTTAAGCTCTAAACCATAAAACAGTTTTTGACATCATTTTACGGTTTTGGCACCATTGGTACTACGATTATCGGATGGAGGTACAAGATACACCGTTTTGAAGCCAAGAGATAGTGCTACAATGTTGAAGAAGGCTACTCGGTCCAGTTTCTAGTGCAATCAGGTCAAAAATTCAATATACTAAACCTGAACCGCAAAAACAGGTTCACCAACCGCATTCTGGTTCAAACATCATAAGTCAGGCTACCTAAGTCCAAATCAAGTGATTCCAAATCCATCCGAAAGCTAAGATACAAGGATACAATTCTTCAGAAGACATCAACAACCAAATCAGAAGCATTCCCAATCAAATTAGCCAATCACAAAAGCAATTCTCAAGTTCGGGTAGAAACAGGGCAGCAGGGGTATTTCAGTCTTTTCACAAGCTACATTACTCCGATTCACCCGAAATTTTGTTTTCATCTCTAAAATATCATTCCCTACAACTTTCATGTTTTAATCCAAGGCTAATTTGGCCTCTAACTATAATGAACAGTGCCAGGCAGAATTGGGGAAAATGAAACCCTAATCTGGAAATTTTTTCTTCAAACCAGAAATTTTCCACTAATCATTACAATTATCATACCAAAGCTTCATTCTAACCCATACTAGCCCATCATACATGGCTAATCAACATTAAACATATAAAAACAGAAAAATTATGCATAAAATCAAAAATTCATCTAACACCACCAAAAGTCATGAAAACACCCACAAGATCACCTCCTTAACTCCCACAAGTCACTAATCGACTATTATTAAGAGCAAAAGGAAATTGTCTAGAGAATTTACCTTGAAACTTGAGGAAAGATGATAGCCTTGGGTTTCTTTTACAAGAATCACTCCATCAAGACCTTTGTTCTCCCTTAGATAACACTCTTATGGAAGGGTTTGCGATTCTATCGGTTGAAACTCCAAATTTTAGCAAGAAATGGAAGGAAAATTTGAAGGTTCTCTCTTGGTTTTTCTCCTTACAAGAGCCGGCCAACAAGCTAGAGAAATGAAGTTGTTTTTGGTCAAGTTTTGGTTAAATTGGTAAAGTAAGAAATTGGTCAAAGTCCAAAGGTTAACCACTAAGTGACACTTGTCACTATAATTAATGCATGACTATCCTTTTGTCTCTCCACTCTCATCCATATAACAACCTTCAATTATCTCTTAACACCTGGTAAAATAAATCCGGTATCCAAAACTTAACCTAACTGGCCGAATTTTTCCGAACTTTCCGCACTGGCGGGTCCCACGTCCGGTATACGTTCTTAATTTCTCAAAAACTAACCGATACTAGAAAATCATCTAAAAAGAATATTTACTCATAAAAATTATCTAGAAATTTTCCTAATAAAGAAAATGCAGAAAATATGCCATTAAATAGAATAAATCCCAGAAAATGAGAAAATTACGGGGTCTCACAGCAAGGAGTGACCGAAAATTTCTGTTTTGCACACCAAGTGAAGTAGGTAACGATCAAACCTTGAAAACTTGGTTTTTGGAAGTTCTAGTGCTCATATATACTCATGCATGTTAGTGGGTAGCATTATTTTGAGGAAAATTTGGTTGTGTGGGCTCTATGAACTCCCACCTTGGATGTATGGACTGATTTGTGGTGTTTTACTGGTAATGATGTTTATTTAGTGCCTAAACTAGTGGATTAATGTTGGGTTGTTGATAGAAACTCAAGGTGGTGCAATAACCAAAAGCGACCATTTTGCCCCTGCTTTGTTCGAGCACTTTGGTGTGAAATTTTGAGGTTCTAATGACTTGTTTATATTGTTTACATGTTATATTGAGTGTGTAAAAAGTTTCGTTGAAAAATAAATTGATTTGGTCACCCAAATGTTGGATTTACGAAAGCTTAGAAATCTGGAAACTATTCCCGTATTCACCCAGGCAGTGTTTTTGTTTCGGCTATATCTTTTTACTCCGATGTCCGAATTGAGTTCCGTTTGTGGCACTGGAAACTAGACATTCCCAGCTTTCTGTTGGTATAAAATGCACGTTCTGGTTCCACTTGTGTGAGCCAGACCATTCGTTTGAAAATTTCTGTTCTGTTTCATTGGTTCACTATAGGGCAGAACATGAACTACAACTTAAGGCTCAAATATGAGCCAGTTGTGGATGGATTTTGAGAATGGTTTCTTCTGAGAAATTGTAGCTTTATGAATTTTTTTTCCAACGCCGTCAACCACGCTCAATTCCAAGTTGAATTGAGTGAATGATGGCCAAATTACAGACCTGGATTTTTGCTTGAAAATCCTCTTTTGGCTAGTTAAATGGCCTAGCTTGATTTGGGATTCGTTGTTTTGGAAACCTTGATGTCCAACTTCTACCAAACTTTATATTAGATGTTACTTGGACTTTGTTTCACAAATAAACCAGATTTGGGTTGGTTTCATTGGACAAAATGTTTAAAAAGGAAAGAAGAGCTAGAAGACAGTTTTGCCTTGGGAAATTTCTTGAACTTTAATGGTTTAGTTAACTACCCTCCCGTATGAATTTTCAAATGAAATTTGATAGAGGAATAGTCCTCATATGGAGGTTTAATTGTACAAAATTTGGTGGTATTCTAAGACCATTTTGATATGCAAATGATGTCCCGAAATTGCTCTTCGAATCTGGAAAACTTTTCCTTTTCTCTTAGCCGAATGGCCAATCTTGACTTGGGACTTGTTATTTCGAAATTCTTGGAGTTAATCACCTAAGAAAATGTATCTTGAATGTTACTTAGTCATTGTCTACACAAATGAACCATGTTTGAAAATATTTCATTAGCCAAATGATTTAGAAAAGGGAAATGGTAGCACAAGGCAGCTTTGCCTCGAAAATTTAGAAACTTTCGTGACTTTGTTAGCTGACTTCCCGTACGTATTTTTCCATGAAATTTTGTAGAGGAATAGCCCTTACATGGTAGTGTAATACTACCAAATTTGGTGCCATTCCGTTTCCATTTCGATACTCAATCAAAGTCCCAAAGTGCTTGATTTAAACCTGAAATTTGCTTAACAGTTTCACTTTTTCACCAATTCTGAGCTACTATATCTTGGTGCTCAAAACTCCAATTCTTGTTTTGATTTTTGCGTTTTAAACTTTGATTGTAACTCTAATTTAGTTCCAAATTTTAGATCCTAGTTCACATTGTGTGAATTTTTCCGAATTTCCAAAGTTGGCCAAAAACCAACCTCGAAACTATCTTGCAAGCCTAAAACAGTAACTTTGAGCCAAATTTTGAATGTCTTTCATTTGGAATCATGGAAAAGTTTCTTCTAAGAACTTTTAGTACTTTCCAAGAGGTTTCCAACGGTACCAAGTTTTCCAATTTTGGACTTGTAAAGAGTGAGATACGATTTTTCAAATATCTCATATCAAAACTGAAATTTCCGAATCTTAAGGAAATGAAGTTTTTCAAATTCTCCTGATTCCTTCGATATTACTTGAACGTTTTATACTTGATTTCAAAGATGAAAACTCGATTGCTCTTGTGTTTTAAAACCCCATCTTTGAGCCTCGATTTACGAATAATTGGTGTTCATTTTCATGAGATTTTCTTAGATTGTACCCTAGCACAATCTTATTCGATAATTGGGGTTTATAAGTGATAAGTGTGTAATAGATAACTATTGTTTGCTCAAGGGCTCAAGGAGACCTTCACGAGGATCTCGAGGGAACCACCTAAAGGCTTGTTTACGCACTCATTCTTATATTTTGATTGGTGAGTGTCAAGTGCATGAACTTGTTGTTAAGTGGTTATCTGTTTCTTATCCGTTATGTAAATTTGAAATTTTGAGACGAAGGTGTACTTTACCTCACTCGTTCTCTTTCAAATGAAATTATATTCGAATTTTGCTATGTGAATTCATATCCGACTTGTACATGATAATGTGGATGTGATTCGTATATGTGATCCGTATTTGTGATTCCTATTTAGAATCGTCGATTTGAGCGTTGCTCATCAACTTATATTCATATTCGTATTCGTATTCGGGGGACACCTAAACTCGTTGGTTAACTTTGCGAATCGAGCCAGCATGGGCTTGGTCGATAAGCTTAGCCAACCATGAGATATTCGTAGAGCATGATCTATTGGAGAGATATTGCTCGACATTACTCGTACAGTATTGCCGTGATATACTCGAGTATTATCAAAACTTTGATGAGCGGGCAGGGTTAGGGGGTGTAACGGTGACGGGATTCGAAGAAAAGTGGTATATCTACGGATTTGATACTTATTGGTTAACGGAGTGTCAACGTGAGATGTGATTAAGACTTCGACTCGACTCGACTACGTGGAATTTAGTTCCTGAGAGCTACAGTATCCTTGAATTGTTTCTATTTATTTTTCCTGTTCGAAATATGAATTATTCGAATTTTGTAGCTTTACTTACTATGTAATTTGTGGCTACTTGGATTATGTGTTTGCATATGTGTTTCTTGGCCTCACTGAGTATTGGCTCATCCCATTAGTTTGTTTTCCTTAACAGGTTGGATTGGAAGATTTTGGAAAAGCCGAATAGATTATACTTTTGATTGGAATTTGGGTTGTAAATGTTTAGTCGACTTTTAATGGTTGTATTTTGGGACTTGATGTATCTTTTGTGAACATGATGTAAGATTTGAATATTTAGTTAAGGAAGCGACTTTTCTTCATTTTGACTTGTAGTATTTGGTATGTATCGTTAAGTTCGATTTGAATTGCCTTGAGTCCTGGCGAGAGATGGGCAGGCGTCCCGCGGATACCCTTGGGTTCGCCCTTGGGAGAAGTGGGGCGTCACAGTTGGTATTAGAGCTTAGGCTTCAGATCTTTCTAGTGTATCCTAGGCTTAAAATTTAGGATGCTGGACTGTGGGACTGGTTTGAAAGTTAAGTGACCGCTTGTAAGAAATAAATAAATAAATAAATCAAAGCCGCTTCGCGTGATATATGCGCGGGCTGAGGTTGGGCCAAATGGTGTTATGGTCCTTCTCATATGAATGAGTAAAAGCATAAGTATTCTTCTGGAGTGTAAGCTGTGAATCATGAATGTGTTAAGTATAAATTTTTTATCTCAATACTTGGGGAAGATTAGATATGTATGTTTGGTAGGAATCTCAAATGTGATGATTTACTCTTGGGACTGGCCAGCTCGAGATGTGAATTATCTTATTTCAGATTCTTGTACCCGAATACTCAAGAGTTGAGGGAAATGTTAAGGACTTGAGATCTCCATTTGCAGGGAAAAGAACGAATCGATATTTCACGTGAATAGTTACAGGTAACCAATAGTTGTTTGGCTAAGATGGTACAATAATTAAGAGAGAGACGTGGAGAAAGAATGATGGATAGTCATATGTAACTTAATAGGATTCTAGTGCTTGATATGAGTCGGAAATGATTGAGAAGATCAGACCTACCAGCGTTATAAAGGATTGACTTAGTTGGGGTGATGCTAGTGCTAAGGCCATTGCATTTTTTGTTTAATTCAGTGGCCTACTTTTGAGGCGCTTGACTTTACTTTAGTCGTGCATGACCAAAAGTCCTTTTGTAACACTTGTGTGCTATATTTTTGTAATACCCCCCCCCAACTTGCTAATTGTATGAATTTTTAAAATGTAAATACACGTTAATTATTGTTATCTCTGATGTTTTCAAGATCGGTTCTTGTTTTAAGAAATTCCTTGCGTGATCGATTTTATTTCTTGCATTAGGCACCCTTAAGATAATGGAAGGACTAAGGAGTAGTCGAGGCCATGGGTGAGGGACTAGACAGGCCCAACCTCAACGGGATGAACAAGGATCGGCAACTAGACCGACCTAAGGACAAGCGAATATAGAGGTTAACCAAATGGCTACTGCCATCAATAGGATGACTGATATCCTAGAACGCTTAGCTGAAAGACAGGGTCTAGGACCACTTAACCAACCTGGGGGACAGGAT
This sequence comes from Coffea arabica, assembly GCF_036785885.1. Taxonomy (NCBI): domain Eukaryota; kingdom Viridiplantae; phylum Streptophyta; class Magnoliopsida; order Gentianales; family Rubiaceae; genus Coffea; species Coffea arabica. Next base: position 20,627,403 of record NC_092311.1, on the reverse strand, counting down.
AGAGGAGAGGATAGGGTTTTGGAGAGGTTTCTGAAATTTAACCCGCCTAAGTTCACTGGAGAGCCCGACCCCGAGACAGCTGAGAACTGGTTGGAGAGAATGACTAACATATTCGCCGCCTTAGACTATACCGAAGATAGGCGAGTAAATTTTGCCGCCTTCCAATTTGAGGGAGTGGCACGTGCTTGGTGGGACTTGATAAGAGGGAAATGGGAAAGAGCGCAGACCCCTTGGACTTGGGAAAACTTCACGAGGGAATTTAATGAGAAATTTCTTCCACCCTTGATTCAAGAGAAAAGGGAAGATGAATTCATAAAGTTAAGGCAAGGAACTTCTAGTGTAGCCGAATATAAAGGGAAATTCACTAAACTTTCTAAGTATGCTCCAGAATTGGTGACTAATGAACGAAGGAGGATAAGGCGCTTTGTACAAGGCCTTAATGTGGAGATTCAGGAGCGGTTAGCAGCAGCCCAAACTCTACATTCACTGAAGTCTTAGAAAAAGCACAGAGAGTCGAGAGTGCCAGGCTGCAAGTTAGAGACTTTCATGCTAAGAAAAGGGGCACTTCTAGTAACCCTTCTGGACAGACAGATAAGAGTGCCCCACTTCTTAAAAAAGGAAGAGCAACGGGTGGAGTGGAGATATCTAGCACACCAAAAGGAGCTCAATCAAGAGGAGGTCATAATAGACAAGGTCAATCGAGAGGAACACCTCCAAGTGGTCAATCTATGGCTCCCCAAGTTGTTTGTGGTTATTGTGGCAAGCTCAACCATGCGGAGAGTGATTGTTTTAGAAAACAAGGGAAGTCCTTGTATTGTGGTAGTACCGAGCACTAGATATCGAAATGCCCAACCGTACCGAAAGGAGGAGGTAGTACTCAAAGGTCTGAAAAGCCAGCCGCTAACCAGTCTAGTGCTGGAGAAAGTCGATCCAAAGCACTAGCTAGGGTTTATGCATTAGGCTATCAACAAGTTTCCAATCCTGCTACTGTCATTGAAGGTATAATTCTTGCTTTTCATTGTCTATCTGAGGTTCTAAGTAACCCTTCTACAATTCACACTTTTACAAAAACCTAGTTTCATAAGATAGAATCAAAGTTTGACTACTATTTAGGTGGATAGAAATTGTGAGATATGAGTTAGCGATTGTAAGTTATTGACAGATCCGACAATCGCGACTATTAAGGGGTATGATATTATCCTAATTGTGAATTTTGAGAACGAAATTCTTTTAAGGAGGGGAGGATGTGAGGACCCGAAAAAAAAAATTTATTTTATCGAATATTAGTAGTTTACTTAAATATTTATTTACTCATTTTACTCCACATTATTTATTTCGATCATTTAAAATCCATTTATATGGAACGACGCCTCTTTTATATTTTTAAAGCGTTTTGTTGAAAAAATTCACTTTTCAAAAATTCGTTTAGTTCGAAACAACGAGTACGCGTTTTTCGCGGATATACTTGAATCGGGAGTGTATTAATATTGAAGAATTAAGAATGATCAATAGTTGATTAAGAAAGGTTAATTGAGGAATTAACACTCGACTCATGTGAGGACTCGCAGAATTTCCGATTTTTAAACTCTTATTACTAGCTCATTTAAATATTTATTTGGCCATTTACTTCGAATATTATTTTCAAACCTTATTAGACCTAATTACATGGAATTATAGCCTCATTATATTTTAAAAGTGACTTGTTTCAAAAATTAATTTTTGGAAGATCGTTAAGTGAGAACAGCGAATACGCGTTTGGAGACTATAGCCGATTTTGGAGTACAATAAGCTTGGAGAATTGGAGACTTTCAACATGGTCTTAAAAATAGGTATTTTTATGTTTAAGTACTCAAGTAATAGTTAGTGGTACGATCGTTATAAGAATTTCTTGAAAGTTTCACTCTACCGTACCTAAATTGGAAGTACGTGTTTTCACACGCGCGATTTAATTGAGGGACTTTAGATCCTTATTTTGGAACAACTAAGAGTGAATAATATTAATATGAATATAAGTGCATTAGAGGTTTATTGCCACTAGTGAAACAAACTCGAGAGGAATCGAGCACAAAACGCGCGCGTACACGCGCGAAGGGGAGTTGACTTTTACACCAACTTGGGCCACACATTAAAGCTTCTCTTGGAAGCTTCATTTGATCAATACACTCTCTCTCCTAGTCTCTCTTGGCCGGCCATCAAGCTGCAAAATTAACCCAAGAGCTCTTCAATTTTCCATCTCCAAATCTTGCACAAATCATCAACCAAATCAAACCAAAATTGAACTACACCTAGTTGAACACTTGGAGATTGTATCTAGCTAAAAAAAAAGGGGGAGCTTTTCACGGTTTTCTTGGAGCAAGGATGAACCGAAAATTTCTGTTTTGCACACCAAGTGAAGTAGGTAACGATCAAACCTTGAAAACTTGGTTTATGGAAGTTCTAGTGCCCATATATACTTATGCATGTTAGTGGGTAGCATTATTTTGAGGAAAATTTGGTTGTGTGGGCTCTATGAACTCCCACCTTGGATGTATGGACTGATTTGTGGTGTTTTTCTGGTAATGATGTTTATTTAGTGCCTAAACTAGTGGATTAATGTTGGGTTGTTGATAGAAACTCAAGGTGGTGCAATAACCAAAAGTGACCATTTTGACCCTGCTTTGTTCGAGCACTTTGGTGTGAAATTTTGAGGTTCTAATGACTTGTTTATGTTGTTTACATGTTATATTGAGTGTGTAAAAAGTTTCATTGAAAATAACTTGATTTGGTCACCCAAATGTTGGATTTACGAAAGCTTAGAAATGTGGAAACTATTCCCGTATTCACCCAGGCAGTGTTTTTGTTTCGGCTATATCTTTTTACTCCGATGTCGGAATTGAGTGCCGTTTGCGGCACTGGAAACTAGACATTCGCAGATTTCTGTTGGTATAAAATTCACATTTTGGTTCCACTTGTGTGAGCCAGACCATTCATTTGAAAATTTCTGTTCTGTTTCGTTGGTTCACTACAGGGCAGAACATGAACTACAACTTAAGGCTCAAATATGAGCCAGTTGTGGAGGGAATTTGGAAATGGTTTCTTCTGAGAAATTGTAGCTTTATGAATTTTTTTTCCAACTCCGCCAACCATGCTCAATTCCAAGTTGAATTGAGTGAATTATGGCCAAATTACAGACCTGGATTTTTGCTTGAAAATCCTCTTTTGGCTAGTTAAATGGCCTAACTTGATTTGGGACTCGTTGTTTTGGAAACTTTGATGTCCAACATCTACCAAACTTTATATTAGATGTTACTTGGACTTTGTTTCACAAATAAACCAGATTTGGGTTGGTTTCATTGGACAAAATGTTTAAAAAGGAAAGAAGAGCTAGAAGACAGTTTTGCCTTGGGAAATTTCTTGAACTTTAATGGTTTAGTTAACAACCCTCCCGTATGAATTTTCAAATGAAATTTGATAGAGGAATAGTCCTCATATGGAGGTTTAATTTTACAAAATTTGGTGGTATTCTAAGACCATTTTGATATGCAAATGATGTCCCGAAATTGCTCTTCGAATCTGGAAAACTTTTCCTTTTCTCTTAGCCGAATGGCCAATCTTGACTTGGGACTTGTTATTTCGAAATTCTTGGAGTTAATCACCTAAGAAAATGTATCTTGAATGTTACTTAGTCATTTTCTACACAAATGAACCATGTTTGAAAATATTTCATTAGCCAAATGATTTAGAAAAGGGAAATGGTAGCACAAGGCAGCTTTGCCTTGAAAATTTAGAAACTTTCGTGACTTTGTTAACTGACTTCCCGTATGTATTTTTCCATGAAATTTTACAGAGGAATAGCCCTTATATGGTAGTGTAATAATACCAAGTTTAGTGCCATTCCGAGTCCATTTAGATACTCAATCAAAGTCCCAAAGTGCTTGATTTAAACCTGAAATTTGCTTAACAGTTTCACTTTTTCACCAATTCTGAGCTACTATATCTTGGTGCTCAAAACTCCAATTCTTGTTTTGATTTTTGCATTTTAAACTTTGTTTGTAACTCTAATTTAGTTCCAAATTTCAGATGCTAGTTCACATTGTGTGAATTTTTCCGAATTTCCAAAGTTAGCCAAAAACCAACCTCGAAACTATCTTGCAAGCCTAAAACAGTAACTTTGAGCCAAATTTTGAATGTCTTTCATTTGGAATCATGGAAACGTGTCTTCTAAGAACTTTTAGTACTTTCCAAGAGGTTTCCAACGGTACCAAGTTTTCCAATTTTGGACTTGTAAAGAGTGAGATACGATTTTTCAAAGATCTCATATCAAAACTGAAATTTCCGAATCTTAAGGAAATGAAGTTTTTCAAATTCTCCTGATTCCTTCGATATTACTTGAACGTTTTATACTTGATTTCAAAGATGAAAACTCGATTGCTCTTGTGTTTTAAAACCCCATCTTTGAGCCTCGATTTACGAATAATTGGTGTTCATTTTCATGAGATTTTCTTAGATTGTACCCTAGCACAATCTTATTCGATAATTGGGGTTTATAAGTGATAAGTGTGTAATAGATAACTATTGTTTGCTCAAGGGCTCAAGGAGACCTTCACGAGGATCTCGAGGGAACCACCTAAAGGCTTGTTTACGCACTCATTCTTATATTTTGATTGGTGAGTGTCAAGTGCATGAACTTGTTGTTAAGTGGTTATCTGTTTCTTATCCGTTATGTAAATTTGAAATTTTGAGACGAAGGTGTACTTTACCTCACTCGTTCTCTTTCAAATGAAATTATATTCGAATTTTGCTATGTGAATTCATATCCGACTTGTACATGATAATGTGGATGTGATTCGTATATGTGATCCGTATTTGTGATTCCTATTTGGAATCGTCGATTTGAGCGTTGCTCATCGACTTATATTCGTATTCGTATTCGTATTCGGGAGACACCTAAACTCGTTGGTTAACTTTGCGAATCGAGCCAACACGGGCTTGGTCGATAAGCTTAGCCAACCATGAGATATTCGTAGAGCATGATCTATTGGAGAGATCTTGCTCGGCATTACTCGTGCAGTATTGCCGTGATATACTCAAGTATTATCAAAACTTTGATGAGCGGGCAGGGTTAGGGGGTGTAACGGTGACGGGATTCGAAAAAAAATGGTGTATCTACGGATTTGATACTTATTGGTTGACGGAGTGTCAACGTGAGATGTGATCAAGACTTCGACTCGACTCGACTACGTGGAATTTAGCTCCTGAGAGCTACAGTATCCTTTAATTGTTTCTGTTTATTTTTCCTGTTCGAAATATGAATTATTCGAATTTTATAGCTTTACTTACTATGTAATTTGTGGCTACTTGGATTATGTGTTTGCATGTGTGTTTCTTGGCCTCACTGAGTATTGGCTCATCCCATTAGTTAACAGGTTGGATTGGAAGATTTTAGAAAAGCCGACTAGATTATACTTTTGATTGGAATCTGGGTTGTAAATGTTTAGTCGACTTTTAATGGTTGTATTTTGGGACTTGATGTATCTTTTGTGAACATGATGTAAGATTTGAATATTTAGTTAAGGAAGCGACTTTTCTTCATTTTGACTTGTAGTATTTGGTATGTATCGTTAAGTTCGATTTGAATTGCCTTAAGGCCTGGCGAGAGCTGGGCAGGCGTCCCGCGGATACCCTTGGGTTCGTCCTTGGGAGAAGTGGGGCGTCACATTCTAGCCATGAGTGAAGAAAGGAAAAGAGAGAAAGAAAACCATTTCATTTCATCTTGAGTTTAGCTTATTTGAGTGAAAATCAAGAAACTAAACCGATTAAATCTTCTTTTGAGTGCTTAGGTACTTGTGTGTTGGCAAAAGTTGGAAGTGAATGCTAGGGTTACTCTTGAAAGCAACTTTAGGAAGGTAATAATGCTGGTTTACCATTTTCTTACTTTTAATCTTGCCTAAGTTGGTATAGCACCTTAAATTTTTGGTTAATGATAGTTATTTCAATGGTTTGGATGGATATGGTGCATGTTCTTGAGTTAGGGTTGAGGTTTTCAACTATATTTATTGTTGGTTAGATGGTTTATGATGGTTATAATCTTTGTATATGAAGTTGAGGAGGTGAATCAAACCAGAAATAAGAAGATTAGCATTGGACTGTATGAATTCCAGATTTTAGGAAATTTTGTTTTCAGTTTTGCCCGTTTCTGGTTGCCTATGTTAGAGGCCGAATTAGCCTTAGCCTAAAACATGAAAGTTGTAGAGAATGATGTTTTATAGTTGCCTACAAATTTCAGCTCAATCCGAGTACTGTAGCTTGTGAAAAGACAAAACTACCCCTGACTGCCATAGGTAGAGCCCTGTGGACAGCGTTGACCTTTCACCAATCTGACCGCATTTGTTCACCCTGATCTGTACTGAATTAGCCTTTGGCCAAAACACAAAAGTTGTAGTGCTATGTCTTAGCTTTCCAACGCCCTGGAATTACCTCGATTGGACTTCGATAGCCTGAGTTATTGTCGTTTAAACATAGCGTGGTTAACTGACCTGTTTGTGCGATTCTAGTTCAGTAATTTGACATTTTGACCTAGATACACTACGAACTGGACTAAGTGGTCTTCATCAAAGTTGTAGCCCTCTGTCTTAGCTTCGAAACAGTATAAATTGTACCTCAATCCGATAAGCGTAGCCTCAGTTGTGTATATTAAGCAAAACAACATCAAATCTGTCTTTTGTTTCTTGACTCAACCTTCATTTCCGCACATGCTCCTAGCTTGATTTTGTACTTGTATGACTTGGAGCCTATGGAATGGCTATTGAAATGAGATGATTTTTTGTATGACTTTGGGATTGATGGAGGAAAAGAATGAAGCCATAAATGGCTAGAAAATAGGTAAATACAAAGGGCGTGCTGCCCAAATTTACGCTTGAGAAGTAGGTCGATATACTTGTGACTTGAGTAAGGCTTGAGAGCAAATACCACGTGAACCATCTAGGGTATTTACGTCTTCTTTTATCGAGGTATATAAGTTAGAATTCGGCCGAAACTTGTACCCTTGAAAAAATGAAATTTACGACTACTAGAAATACGTTTTCTTTGCCACTTCGACTCAAATAGCGATTTTAAAGTTTTACAAGTAAGCATAGGTTTTACAAATATTTTGCTTATGTCCTTTGGTTTAAATGTACTCTTTTCACTACCAAAACCATATTTATACTTTGTACTAGTACGTATTCGAATTTTCTTTGAATCACTTAAATCTTTGATGGTTGAAGCATAATGTGTTCTTTTGATTATATTAGGGTTCCTTGGTGATTGAGGGTGTTATCTGAAAGGATGCTTTGGACGTTATTTTGTGTAAATAGGTAAGTGTTCATTGTTTGTTATATTTTCATTGACTATGTGGCTTGTTCTTGATTATATGACTTGTTATGAATGAATGATAACATGTTAAATGTTTTCAATGATTGCTTAAAATGAGTTTTCTAAGCGACTGTGTACTTTATCGCACCCGACCTAAATGAATGTGAAATTTTCAATGATTAAATAATTAAATGCTAGTTGCGCATGAATGTAAGCCGTTTGGCTGAACTGGACCCTTGCCCTTCGTTACTGATCGACTCGAGCTAGAAGCGAACTTTGTCGGCCAATTTAGTGACCTTGGGTGAACGTTTGGTATACTCGAGTATTACCGTGTAGTCTGGTGGAGCCTGGCCAACGTCCAGGAGGGGGTGAAATGAAATGAATGAACGAATGTCAATGTAAATGAAGGGTTTTACTTATCAAAATGCATTTCCGAACGAATGGAGGAATAAGAAAATGAAAGGAGAATGAATGAATGAATGAATGGCTCCATGTGAGCGCATATCCTTTTAATGAATGTTATTATTGCTTTATATTGTCATGTTTCTGGAATTACTTGCTATCTATGATTAATGTATTGAACTCATTGTTTGTTTATGTGTCTGGAACCTCACTGGGCTTTTAACTCATTCCGTTAGTTTTGTTTTCCTTACAGGGGATGCGAGTAAGGGTGAGAGACTTGTATAGAATAGCATAGCCTAGTCCTTTTGAAGATATCTTTTACAATTGTACTCGCTCTAGTGCTTGGTTAGGGTTGGAAGTATTGGGAACCTAAAGCTTTTGTACATTTGGGATTGTATTACTTTTGAGATAGAAATGAATGTAAGTAAGCGTTTCAACTTTGGGAATTGGTTTTATTTTACTTTTCCTCGAGGTTTTGTCTTATTTTATCTGAATAGAGTGATCGAGCCCCGGCGAGAGCTGGGCAGGCGGTCCACCGAACCCTTTGGTTCGCCTTAGGGGAAGGTGGGACTGTCACATATTTGATAGCTTATGATTTGTATATGCAATTGTGGTTGATTGTTATGAGATTGGTGGTTAGTTGTAGCATGGAAAAGTAAAGGAAAAACAAGGGAAAATGCTGTTCCTTTATTTTCTTCGAGTTTGAGTGAGTGAAAGTGGGATTTGAAATATGATTTTGTGATGAGTTGGACTTATTTTGCTTAGAACTACTTAGGTCCCCTCTAGTAGTCTTATATGAGCGAACTTTTACTTAAACTTATACATTTTCGCATGGTGAATGTGATGACCATTTTAAACATGATGGTTAATTGCAAATGTCAAGTTTTGAACTTCAACTATCTTACTTATTTTCTTCCCAAAACAAAGAAAAGTTGTATAGGTTTCTCGGCCACAAAATCTGTTTTTAATAAGCGAGGCTTTAGGTGTGAATTTAAGGTATTTGTCTTCCTCTTGCATATGATTTTAACCAAGACATTTGTTACACATTATCTCCTTGCATGAGTGTTACTTTTGAGCCAAACAAAAGCTTTACGAAAACAAGAAAATGTTTCTTCAGCATATCCAGCCGTATCTTGGCCGGATTGCTGGCCGGATGTGGACACCAAATTTTTTATTTTAAAATTTATTTATTTAATTAATTTAATTGTAGCTTTATTTGCTTCAATTTTAGGTTTATTTTATTTTATTTTATTATTTATTTTTGCCTTCATACTAAATTTCATAAAAAGGAAAAAAAGAAAAGGGAAAAATAATAAAAATGGCAAGTGAGGGGCATGCATTAGGACAAGTGTTCCCTTTATGTATTGGACAACTAAGCACTTAAGGGATTAGATGTTAGACATTTGGAGGCCTAAGATTTGAAGGAAAAGAAAAAACAAAAAAGAAAAAAGAAAGGAAGGGGCGGCTAGAGATTTTTGGGGGGCCGGCTGAAAAAGAAAAGAAGAGAAACAGAGGGTTTTGAGGGGGGAGTCTGAGTAGAATCCGGAGGGGACGGCTGAAGAGATAAGGGGCGGCTAGGTTTTGAGGTCTGAGAGCGGGAGAGAAAAAATCTGAAAAGGAGGCGGCTAGGGTTTTAGGGAAAAAGCAGAGAAAGAAAGAAGAGAGGGGGCTGAAGTCTGAGAGAGAGGGAAGAGAAAAAAGGGAGACGGCGATGAAAAAGAATCTGGGGGGTCGGCTGGACAAAAGGATGAGAGGTTGGCAGCTGGGTAAAGGGGGCTGATGGAAAAATGAGGTGACGGCTGAGAGAGGGTTTTGAAAGGGAATTGAGTTGGCGGCTGAGGGACGAAAAGTGACGGGGGGTTTCTGAGAGAGAACCTAAGCGAGAGAGAGCGGCCAAGCTGCAATCAAGAGGAATGAACCAGAAAAAGCGAACCTGGGAAAACTTGGAGGAAAGCTTCGGCAAGGAAAAAACAGCAAGGAAAAAAGGAAGAGCTTCGAGGGGGGGGACTGGCCGACGACGAAGGAGTTTTGCTTCACTAACTCTTGCAGGTAATTATAGCTTTGTTTCCTGTCTTTTCAACCCAACTTTTTGATGAAGATTTGAGTTCGTCACATCAGTTTCTTGTTCTTTCCTAGTTAATGCGATTGTTATTTCATCCCTTTGTGGTTCCTGATGCTCTGAAGAATTTGTTTGGCTGATTCAAAGGCATTTAAAAGGCTTTAGGGTGGTTTTATGTTCAATGAATAGATGGGTTGGCTAGAAAGATATTGACTTTAGATGGAGCCAATTACCACAAGTTTCGTTCTTTCTTTCTTTGCTGCGTTTTCATATACAGACGCATTGTTAGATCTTCTTTGAATGTTCAATCGTGGTGGGATGATGTTAATTGAATGGGTCGGAGTGTTGTTGGGTTTAGATTGATAAACTAGTGTGTTTCGCTTGAGTTTTGCATTTAATCCACCTGGTAAGATAGGAAGCAGGTTGCGGAAGTAAATAGTTGCAAAAGGTTTCTAGCTATGCTTGTTTCCTGTTTTGAATTTCTTTTGGCATGTGTGGAGGCTGAATTTCTGTGATATTTGGTTGAGAAGTTTGATTAAATTGTGTGTTTGAATCTGAAATTTATGTGTAAAAAGGAAACGGCAGCAGGTTTGAGTTGCAGAAGCCTTGTATTAATTTGCATGCAAGCTTCAGAAAAAGTAGCTGTCTTTTGTGGCTTGGTTGGATGATTGAAGTCCTGCGATTTTGTTGGTTAGATTATGGGTTTTGATGTTCGGCTGGATTTTTTTTATGTGATTAGAAGATGCATGAAAATGTTTACGGAAGAAAATGGAAGTTTTTGAAGTTGTGAAAGTTTGTTGCAGAAAGCTTCTTCCTGCCTTTTTGCATGAAATTATTTAGTATTTCAGTAATTTCCTTCTATGTTTTGTTTGTTTGGATATCAAGTTTCGTATTGCGTGTTGTTTTAATGTCAAGTTGGAAAGCTGGATGATGGATCTGAATTCGGTGCTTGAGGCTGAAACAAGAATACAGTAATTCATTTGTTTTTGATTGCAGAAGCTCTCTTCACGTCAATTTGCAAGCATTTGCAGGGGAAATGTTCTAAAATCCCATTCTTACCCCTTAATTTGTGTTTAATATTATTATGGCCCAAATAAATTGAAAGAACTTATCAATTTTACCCCTTCACCATATTGTTTTCCTTTGACATGCTTTAAAGTGATTATTGGACAAAATGGGCATGAGTTTTAGGATGAATTTGAAGGTTTTAAGAACTTTTTTCTAGATTTGTAGTTTTGATTTGATTTTTTTTTGTGGAATTTTTGAAATTTTATTGTTTAATCGTAGCAGATTGGTCTTCATTTATTTTTTTTTATTTTATCATTTGATGGGTAGGTTTCACCTTAAGCCCTTAATCTTAATTTATTTCTTTTGGACCCTTAATATTTGTAAAAAATAATAAATTGATCCCTCGAATTTCTTTAATTCTTTCAAATGGGTCCTTGTTTGTTTCAATTTGACGAATATGGGTTGTTTAGTTCATTTGAATGCTTTGATTGATTCAATTTCATGTTTATCTTCATTTCTTGTGATTATTTGTTAATTAAAGTGATGCCTTGACCTTTTCTTTGTTTTTGGAGGGTAAATAAATAATTCGTATTATTAGGGTCCCGACTCAAGGGAGGTACACTCTACCCCTTATTTTTTAATTTATTTGACTCTATGTGCCCTTATGTGACTTTATGTGTTTAATTGCATGATTTTGAAATATTTTATTTTATTTATTTATTTACTTTATTTGCTGCAATTTTGTATATTTATTTTAATTTAATTTGTAATTATTTGGGAAGGCAATTAAATGCCACAATTGTAATAGTTAGGTATTTTCTTTAATTATTTATTTTATCTCCCCTTTTAGATTGTAGTAGGCCCCCCCTCAATGTAATAGTTAGGGCTTTATTTTCTTTATTTGTTTTGCGTGTTTTTGCATGCCTATGTGCTATGTGTTACCGCTTTCTTAGGGTCTTGCATCTAGATATCATGCTTACGTGTTATGTGCTATATATGATTTATGTGTTTACATGTTTTTATTAGGTCTTACATGATTTATTTGATTATAATTAATGTGTGACGTTACCACACTAGTCCAACGCTAGTTGTGGTTTCTTTGTTCAATTTCTCACTAGTCCAACGCTAGTGAGAAAGTAGAAATATGGGCTAGTCCAACGCTAGACCCTTAGGAGCCCTTTCGCATGTTAGATCATGATTGTATGATAAAATCACTTCACCTCATGCATATTTTTTACTTTCTAGGGTCTTTTATCATTTTGTATGATATTCCCCTTATACGTATAGCCCTTATCCCTAATTTCCCTAAATATATACCCCTATGTATGATACATAACATTAGAATTGCATTTCATTTTAGAATTAGGATTAGGGTAGTGCATTTGCTTGATTAGATTAGGGAATACCCCTTGAATATGGGATATGGACGAGTTTGGCTCTCTAGCCTTAGCACGCTCGTATTCCCTCTATTAAAGGGAAAATTGAGTCACGAACATTAGTCCCCCGTACCCGACATGATGCACTCCTTTAAGACATGTATATTTGTATAATTATTTTATTCCTTTTTTTTCTTAGAGTCTCATATTTTGACCAATTCGTGACTTCTTCGAAATAATCACTTTGGGCATCACAATTAATGTGATTGGTACCAATTGAGCTTTGAAGAGATATTTTGACTCCCCGATACCCTCCTAGGTCTAGGGTATGCATTCATATAGTACATCCAAATGTGATAAATCTTTTGGTTAAAATAAAAAAATCTTGGACTAAATCACGCAACTAGCCTTGGTTAGGTTGAAAGGGTGCCTTGGATTCTTATCCTTGCCTTCCCTTTCTTCAAATGTGACTCCCGAATCTTTTTCTCTGATTTTCGTAGACTTGGAGTCGTTTAAAAAGGTTTTTTCTACTTTTTTCTTTAAAAATTTATTTTTAGGTGACTTGGTACACCTTAATTCTATACCAAGTGGCGACTCCGATTTTTTATTCAAAAACCCTTTTTAAACTATATTTTGGGTCAAAATCGTCGTATTTTCAAGTCCCATTTAGACCCATGTTTTTCATTCTCTTTTAAATCAAAAATTCATTTTTCAATCAAAAAATTGAATCAAAAGCCATTTTTCTAAACTCGTCTTTTATTTTTTCTTATTAAAAAAGGGGGCGCGACAGCTGGCGACTCCACTGGGGACTTAGAGAGTCCGAGCAAATTCGATTTAGTCAATCTTTTTCTTCTTTTAACCCTCTCATATATCGCATTTGGATGTTTAGGGTTGCATTCTTCGTTCCCTTTTGCCCTTTTTCTCTTTTTAGGGATTTTGCATCTATCACGCGCATAATCGCTCTTCGCACACTATGTATGTGATGAATGGATGGTTCATTTATTTGTTTACTTTTGCTTGTTTCGCGATTGCATTTTGGGATGGGGGGTAGTTACCCTAGAACCTTCGACCGCATCTAATGGTACAATCCCTCCCCTCAATAAGAAAGCACCTCATACGTGCATACATAGTTTTATTTACCCTATTTTTTTCTTTTTCGTGGGCGTTTCCCACACCTCCTTGTAGGATTAGAATCGATTGCCTTGGGTAGGCGGATGGTGTGCTCTGCGCCCATAGCGCTACCTAAGGGATCACTCGAGCCACCGATCAAAGGCCCTGGGAGTGATGACCCTTCGCCTTTAGGTCTGAAGGCTTGGGAGCCGAAACCTTATCGAGTCTAGATGCATTAGTGAGCCAAACCTCATGCATCCATATTAGAATTGCCTAGGATAGAGTCGACCTTATCCTGAACTAGGGACACTATGCACGAGGGGAGGGATTCCAACCCTCTCACCTTATTTCTGCTTTCTATATTTTATTATTATTATTTGATTGCCACAATGTGTTATGTGTTGAGCTAACTTTCCTTGTTTCTTGCCTTTTGCATTCACAAACATTAAGAGATAAAAGGTCTGGCATGATCTTCTTTTAGAACCTACCCTTGTAGATAGGCTATTGCACATTTAAGAAATTTTGGTATATTTCGTCCATGAATTAATAATGCCATATCATTTTAGGCCTACCCTGGCAAATAAAGGGTCCCTTAGGTCATGTTTCATTTCAAATTGCATATTTTACTGCTTTAATAAACTGGCATCACGCATAAACCATAGAAAGGGAATGCCATTTAGGGGATCCCACGTTAGGAATAAACCGCCCTGTGTCTCAGATATTTAATCCAAGGAGACTTGCACGTTTATATTTTTGTACCATCCGAAGGGGTAGTGCACGAGGTAAGGTAGGATTCGATCCTTTCCATGACCCCATAGTGATTTTTGGTACATTAGAATATGAGTCTCTAACAATCACTTTTTGGCCATTTATCAAAAAGCTGGATAAAAATCCCTTGCTTAAAGGGCATTAAGTTGAAGGAATTCACAAATAATTCTTCATTGATTGAGACAATATATCAAGGCCAAATTTTGATTTTAGAAGGGTCATAGACTAATGCATCTCAATAATTTTGAAATCACCAATGGCCGGACAATTCAATCGATCCATTTTGCCAATTCATTCACTTTAGGACAATATAGTCGATTTTGAATAAAACATCAATTTCATTAAATTCATTTGACCAGTTTACCCTTTTTAGGGCGATCCGGTCAATTTTGAATAAATTCTCGATTTCATTCAATTCATTTGACCAATTTCTTTTTTTAGGATGATCCGGTCAATTTTGAGTAAATTATCAAATTTCCATTCAATTCGCTTGACCAGTTTCCCCTTTTTAGGGCGATTAGGTCAATTTTGAATAAATTCTCAATTTCATTCAATTTATTTGACCAGTTTACCCTTTTTAGGGCGATCCGGTCAATTTTGAATAAAATTCTCAATTTCATTCAATTCATTTGATCAAGTTCCTTTTTTAGGATGATCCGGTCAATTTTGAGTAAGTTATTAAATTTCATTTGACCCGTTTACTTTTTTAGGGTAATCCGTTCGATTTTGAATAAATTGTCAATGTCATTCAACCCATTTGACCAATTAGGGTTTCAATGTCGAATTTCAAAGTGGGAAACCTAGTCGATTTTGAGAAAACCATCCATTGCATCCAACTATTTGGTCGGTTGGGGTTTTGACTCATTTGTCAACGAATTTCAATCTCTCTAATAGGAAGTTCGTCAAGGTTAAACCGGTGCATTTTTGTAAATTCTTGTATCGGTCAAAGTGATCAATCCATTTGGACGTTGTCCTCATTTTGACAAATGTCTCTCGTCACCCCAATTGACCAAAATTTTCAAATTATTTTTCACTCCATAAGTTGATTGGATCCATCAGGTATTGTATGATGCCTACCCTAGAGGATTGCATTCTCATTGTAGGCCTACCCTTGGCTCAAAAAGGGCTCCCCCATAGGACATGCTTACCGATTTTAT
This sequence comes from Coffea arabica, assembly GCF_036785885.1. Classification (NCBI taxonomy): domain Eukaryota; kingdom Viridiplantae; phylum Streptophyta; class Magnoliopsida; order Gentianales; family Rubiaceae; genus Coffea; species Coffea arabica. The sequence goes on along the minus strand of NC_092311.1, from coordinate 20,612,191 downwards.
AGTCTTGCTTACTAACTCGGGGTATTTTTCTTTTTATTTTCCCCTCTCCCCTGCATTCATAAAAATGCTTCAATAAGGTAAAGAATATTTTTCTATATCTGATTCAACTTCACGATTATTTGTTAATTAAAGTGATGCCTTGACCCTTTCTTTGTTTTTGGAGGGTAAATAAGTGATTTCATTTCATTAAAGCTCCAACTTCAAGGGAGGTAATCTCTATCTCCTTGATTTTATTTTCCAACGTGCTCCTATGTACTTTTTCGTCAATTTTGCATGTTTTATTGCGTGCTTGTTTATTTTATTTTTATTGGTTGTTCTTTAACTCCATTTTTTTCCTAATGTAATTATTTGGAGGCACTTGAATGCCAAATTTGTAATAGTTAGGTATTTATTCCTTTTCCCCCTCTTAGATTGTAGTAGGGCCTCCCCAATGTAATAGATAGTGTAGACACCAAAATTTTAAGGTATTTTGTTTACTATTATTTTTATTTTTGATTAATTTCATTTACTTTTAGTCTTTTATTTTTAAGTCATTTTATCATTTAATTAAACTTTAATCATTTAATCATTTAATTTTTATTTTAGTTTGTTTCGATTCTAGGTTTTGAAGAAAAAAAAGAAAAAAGAAAAGAGAAAAAGAAAAAGAAAAAATGGAAAAGTCAATCAAAGGGACAAGAATAAGACATATAAGCCTACTTTGGGATTTGAAATCTGGGCCTTTCAAATTAGGTTTAGTCTTTGGAGGTGCCTTTAAAAGAAAGGGAGCCGCAAGCCACAAGGGGGGAATTGGGGACGGAAGGAAAAACAGAAATCAGGGAAAAGTTTTTTGACGGCGAGGGTTTTGAGAGAAAGGAAGAAACCAGAGAACTGAGTAGGCGGCTGAGTGGGAGAGAAACCAGGAGAGTCGAGGGTTTGAGATGAGGGTTGTGGAAAAAGACGCAGCTTTGAGCGAGAGAGAGAGCTGAGAGTGAAGTGCAGAAAAATTTTGTAAAAAGTAATCCGTAGTTAGTGGAACGGTGAGGTTCCCCGCCAGATTCCGATCACTCAAGAACCTCTGATAATAAGATTTTGCTTTCTGGGGAATCTACGTGGTTTGGGGAAGAAGTTTCATGTGGATTTTTCCTGGAGGAAACGGCCGGAATATCGCCAAATTCGAGCTTGAACTAGCCATCCACGCCAGTCTTGAAAAAGATTTTGCAGCTTTGATTGCGTACCTGGGCTGTTCTCTCTTGCATTTCCGTGCTTAGTTTCGCCCTTTTAAGGTGTAAAGGTGATCTCTTTCCATCTCTTTTTGACCATATATCGCCGTTTTGTTCCAAGCATGGTTAAAATTTTGTTACTGCATTCTTATTCCTTTTCGTTTTGGCTGTTATCTTCCCTGTATAATAGCTCGATGGTTTGGGTTTTGCTGCCTAAGTTGCTGTTTAATCTTGTCTTGAACAAGGAAACCTGATAATCAATGTTGGGTTGGAAAGGTTTTGCTCAAAAAGTTGCGCAAGGTCTGTTTTTAGTTAGGATCGATACAAGTTTCTCTCCTTATGCACCTTTGCTGCCTTTTTTGCACTTTCAAATCTGTTGGGATGTATCTTAAGATCATGGCTTTGCAGTTTGGTTTAAAACTGGCCGCATGAAGTTGCTAGAATTTCAAAACATCTGAAATTGCAGACGCTCCTTCATTAATTGCATATCCACATTTCTGTCTTTGTCCTCTTTGTTTGTGATCTTCTCGTGATGGCCAATCTGTCCCTTGTGCCTTAAAAGTCTTCCCTCTTGTTTTCCATGATTAGCTGGAACCATTTTTGTCGAGATGCTGCACCACAGTTCGCAGCTCATGAAGTCCGCATTTCCTGAAGCTGTTATACAGCAATTCACAAGCCCACACTCATTTGCATTTGTTAGCATTGAAGTTTATCACTTGGTCTGTGATTGTGTCATCATATTAGTTTCCGTTTCTCCAAGTGAGAAGATTAAGTGCTTAGTTTGCTTCCATCCGAGAGTTTGGAGAGATGTTTTCTATGAGTGTTGAGTCTTTTGTTTGCGTTTGATTGCAAGGATATGGTTGGGATCTTAGATTTTTTTATCTTGTGAATTTGGTTGGAAGTCACGGCAGAGGTTTAATTTATTTTGGTTGTGTTTTGGTAAACCACAAGTCTGCATCAGAAAAACATTGCAGAAAACCTCCTTAGCTGCCAAATTTGTTTTGGTAGCAGAAAGCTCTGTTCGTATTTTTGCATGGATCCTTGCATGAATATTTTCCTCGTTAGCATTTGTTGGCATGGAAGCTTATCATTTGTTTTGTGATTGCTTCATCATTTTAGCTTCCGTTTCTCCAAGTGCATGAAGAACATGCTGCTGTTCTGCTTTTATTTAGCTCACCTGCTGTTTTTTTTTTACGCTAGATCAATAAGTTGCTAAGAATATTGTGTTCCTGTGATTGCATTTTAAATGTTAAGATTCTGTATTCTGTTACTTAGAGTAAGGCTTTGATGTTTGATTGAGGTTAGTTGTGTTGGGATGGAAAGGAGATTGCATTCAAGTAACCCGAGGGGAAGTGAAAATGCAGAATGCTTTCGCTTGTAGAAATGAGTTCCTCGTAGCCTGCATGCATGAAACCTTTTTTCAAATTGCACGTTGACCCCTTGGCTTCTAACTCATGCTGCTATGACCCAATCAATTGAATAATCTCCTCAATTTGGTCCTTGGTAGTTTTAATTTTACAACTTCATTGCTTGTTTGTTTCAATTAATTACTATGCTTTATTTCAATTGTACTTAAGTCATGACTTTAGGGGCTTTATGATCAAGTGAGTTTTGTTTTGCATATTTCTTTTAATTTTTTTAAATTAAAGTGGTACCTTGACCTTTTTATTGTTTTGAAGCCATTTTTCCTTCATTTGATTACCATTGCGAGGGAGGTACACTCTATCCTCTATTTTTGACTTTATTTGACCCTACGTTCGTATACGTGTCTTATGTGTGCAATTGCATGACCTTAAATGTTTATTTCATTTTCACCTTATTCATTTCTTTAGTTGCTTAGTTTTGCCTTAATTTTATCATTTGGGAGGCACTCGAATGCCAAAATTGTAATAGTTAGGGATTTAATTGTTTTATTCCTTCTTATTCCCCCTTTTAGATTGTAGTAGGCCTTCTCCCCTAAAAATGTAATAGTTAGGGTCTTATTGCCTTATGTGTTGTGCATGCTTAGATGCTATGTGTTTAATCGCTTTTCTTAGGTTTTGGCATCTAGATATGCATGCTTATGTGTTATGTGTTATGTGAATTGCGTGCTCACATGTCTACTTGCTTTAATTATGCACCTTACTTACATATGTGAGTATGATGGATGCAAATGCACGTAACCGTGACCAGTCCAATGCTAGACATGGTTGTCCCCTCGAGCTCTTGCAAGTCCAATGCTTGTGAGAGAGCGTAGATGTGGGCTAGTCCAACGCTAGACCCTTAGGAGCCCTTCGCGCGTTAGAGCATGATTGCGTGACAAACACTTCATCTCATGCATATCTTTACTTTTAGGGCCTCTTTATCATTTTTTGCATGACATCTCTTCCTTATATATGTATACCACTTCCCCCATATGTTCCCTTATATGTATATTTCTTGCCCTTTTGTATGCAAGCATAACATTAGAATTGCATTTCATTTAGAATTAAGGATAGGGCATTTGCTTGATTAGATTAGGGAATAATCCCTTGAGTATGGGATATGGACGAGTTTGGCTTTTCTAGCCTTAGCACGCTCGTATTCCCTCTATTAAAGGGAAAATTGAGTCACGAGCATTAGTCCCCCGTACCCGACATGATGCATTCCTTTAAGGCATGTATATTTCTATAACTATTTTATCCCTTTTCTTTTCTTGGAGTTTCATATTTTTGCATTATTCGTGACCACTCCAAAGAATCCACATTGGGCATCACAATTAATGTGATTGGCACCACTCAAGCTTTGAAGAGAAATTTTGCCCCCCGATGTCCCCCTAGGTCTAGGTTTTGCATTCATATAGTGCATCCAAATGTGATAAATGCTTTGGTTAAAACAAGAAAATCTTTAACTAAATCACGCAACTAGCCTTGGCTAGGTCGAAGGGGTGCCTTGGATTTCATCCTTGCCTTCCCCTTCGTCAAATGTGACTCCCGAACCTTTTCGTTGGTTTACGTAGACTAGGAGTCGTTTAAAAGGGGTTTCTTTTCTATCTTTTTCCTTAAAAAAATTCATTTTTAGGTGACTTGGTACACCTTAAATCCATACCAAGTGGCGACTCCGATTTTTATTTCAAAAACCCTTTTTAAACTATATTCTGGGTCAAATCGTCGCATTTTCAAGTCCCATTTAGACCAACTTTCTTTGTAAATGAAAAATCATTTTTCAAATCAAAAAATTCACTTTTTAAACCATTTATTTATTTATTTATTTTTCTTGTAAAAAATGGGGCGCGACAGCTGGCGACTCCACTGGGGACCTAGAGAGTCCGAGCAAATTTGATTTAGTCAATCTTTTTCTTCTTTTAACCTTTTCATATATCGCATTTGGATGTTTAGGGTTGCATTTTTCCTTTTTTAGGATTTTGCATTTCACGCGTATCAACTCACTCCCTCACACATTTGCGTACGATTGTTTTGATGGATGGATGGTTTATGTATGTGATTCCGCGCTTTTCATTGCATTTGGGTGGGGGATTTTACCCTAGAGCCTCGCGTTGGTTCTTGATCCCTCCCCTCCAAACGAGCACTAGCATACATGCATACGCTTTAATTTTATACCCCTCATTTATTTTTCTTTTAGTGGCTTGTCACGCCACTCCACCTTATTAGGATTTTTGGTGACCCGCTTGGACATATGACCGTGACACGACGTGTGCGTAGCATGGTCCGAGGGGTCACTCAATCTTCCGCTTTAAGCTTTGGGTTAATAGCCTTTAGCTTTTAGTCGAAGGTTGAGGATTTTTGATAGATTCACTCAGACATGTGGCCGTGACACGACGTGTGCGTAGCAGTGTCTGGGGAATCGCTCGAGCCACCGACAAAGAACCTTGGGATTGATGACCTTTGGTTTCTAAGTCTGAAGGCTCGGGGACCTAAAACCTATCGAGTCTAGATGCATTAGTGAGCCCCAACCTCATGCATCCATGATAGTTTTACCTAGGATAGCGTCTGCCTTACCCTATTAGGGACACTATTCACGAGGGGAGGGGTCCAACCCCTTTCTCCCTTTTATTGCTTTATTTCTTTGTATTGATTTCGTTGCTACAATATGTTATGTGTATTTATCTGGCTGAACTAACTTTTCTTGGTTTTGTGTCCCCATTGCATTCACAAACCCTAGCAAATAAGAGGTCTGGCATGACCTTCTTTTAGCACCTACCCTTGTAGATAGGCTATTGCACGTTTAAGAAATTTTGATATATTTCGTTCATAAATTAATAATGCCATATCATTTTAGGCTTACCCTGGCAAATAAAGGGTCCCTTAGGTCATGTTTCATTTCAAATTGCATATTTTACTGCTTTAATAAAATGGCATCATGCATAAACCCTAGAAAGGGAATGCCATTTAGGGGATCCCGTGTTAGGAATAAGCCACATTATGTCTCGGATACTTAATCCAAGGAGACTTGCACGTTTACATTTTGTATCATCCAAAGGGGTAGTGCACAAGGTAAGGTAGGATCCGACCATTTTCATAGAGCGATCTTTAGAATATGAGCGTTTAAATAATCACTTTTTGGCCATTTTATCAAGATTGGTAAAAATTCCTTGCATGAAGGACATTAATTTGAAGAAATTCACCAATAATTCCTCACTGCTGAGACAATAAACAAATTGAGGCCAAATTTGATTTTAGAAGGCTCATAGACTAATGCATCGCGATAAATTTTTGAAACTACCAATAAGCCGTCAATTCCATTCAAACAGTTGGACCATTTTATTCATCAATTTCATCCAGTCCATTTTATCAATTTGTTCTTTTTTAGGGCAATCTAGTCGATTTTTAATAAGATCACCAATTTCATTCAATTCATTTGATTAGTTCTTAGGGCAATTTTATCGATATTGAATAAATCATCAATTTCGTCCGATTCATTTGACCGATTTGCCTAGTTTTAGGGCAATTTGGTCGGTTTTGAATAAATCATCATTTCACTCGATCTGTTTGATCAATTGATTTCATTCAATTCATTTGATTAGTTTCATTCATTTTTAGGGCTATCCATTCAATTTTGAATAAATAATCAAATTTCATTCAATGCATTTGACCATTTTACCCATTTCCGGTCAATTTTTGAACAAATCGTCAATTCCATCCTATTCATTTGACCCGCTTATTCCCTTCAGGGTTTAAGTCTAAGGTTCACTGAATAAATTAGTCAAGGCATTGCAATTCTTTCAAGAGTAGATTCTTTTACACATCATTTTTATGCGTCAATCAAAACAAGCAATCCATTCGGACTTCGCTCTCATTTTTTAGGACAAACGTCTCTTCTCACTCCAATTGGCCAAATTTTTCAAATCATTTTTCACCCAATCAGTTGATCGGATTCATCAGGTATTGTATGGTGCCTACCCTAGAGGATTGCATTTTCATGCTAGGCTTACCCTTGGCATAAAAGGGCTCTCCCATAGGGCATGCATACCGATTTTATAGTCTTGATTACTAACTTAGGGTATTTTTCTTTTGTTTTTCCCCTTCCCTTGCATTCATAAAAACATTTCAATAAGGTGAAAATATTTTTTCATATCTGATAACAATTTTGATCTAATAAAGTTTGAAAATAACAAGTATTACTTGATTCTTGGGCAGGCCCTATAATGTAAATTTGAAAATTCATCTGAAAGCGCTCGTATAAAACATCTAAGAGATTTCATTGCTCAAAGGGAAAAGGGGGCTATTAAGAGAGAAAAGTGTGTATACATGTGTAAAGGAGTTCTTTAGAACGTTTCTCATATGTATTGCTTTTAAAATTTTTCAAAACATTGGCAATAATGAAGCTTTTATTCAGACAATTATTTGTTTTGTATATACTCGTGTACATTTCATTCTTTATTGAGCTCATTAAGAGATTTCATGATGAATTTTAAGAAATAAGCTCAAATTGAGATTTTTCAACCTCTTGCCTGAAAAATCACAAATGTATACACCAGATTGGTGATTCGAGCTATGCAATAAGAGTGCTCAGAATTAAAAGAGGTCACTCAAAAGACCCAATGCAATACCTCTTTCTCTTTCACTGTACAATTGATATTTTGCCCACTTCTATTAACCCCAAAATAAAATCAGTCACATTGATTGATAAATTGTAAATTGGGGCGATCTTTGTTTGAAAAATGTCCGCTGTGTCTAATTATATTCAATTCACATCTAAGTGAAAGAAAAATGTGCATTATTCTTGTTTGTTTTGGAAATTTGGAATGATACTTCGAGCATTCGTTTCTCTGCCTATACAGATTTTATCATTTGCTCTCCCATTTGAGCCTTTGAAAGAATAATTTTCGTTTCAAGTAAGTGCCTTGATGGTCACTACCCTATATTGGAAAAATTTTCAAATATCAAAAAGGAGAATGGATTCTCAATGAGCATTTCGTTACTTTGGCTGTCGTGAGGTGTAAGAATGATGCTTTGGCCATCGTTTCTACAATCTAAACACTAATTACCCCTTGCATCCTCATTTGAACTAAAATGGGTGGTTCTTTTCAAAAGCATCTACGATCGCACCCCCACATTGGGGAGGGAGATTGGAGAATTTTCCAAAAAGGAGAAAAGCAAAAATGCTAAAACTAAAAGAAAAGAGGGAATCACAAATTGGAGAAATTTGATTCCACTTGGGTTTCAATTTTGGGAAAAAAGAAGAAGAGAAAAGAAAAGGAAGAGTTTTTCCCGCACGGATCACTTATATTGCATAGATATGGATGAACAAGGGTCTTCCTCAGTCAGTTAATTCAGATACAAGCAAGAATTTTTCATTGATGAAAGTTTCCTTTCAGAGTTAATGTAAGGAACGGAATAAAAGTCAGACCCTCTTCTTTTCCAATCAAACATTCTATCCCTAGTTATCCCTTTTGAGCCTTCAGAATAAAATACTTCATTTGGCAACCCCTGAAAATCGCAAACCCCACACTAGGGCAAGTTTGAGTTGAAAAGGAAAAGTTTCAAGAAGTGAAAAGTGATAATGCAACAAAATCAAAAGACAAAAGAAGAAAAGAGAACCTCAGTTCAAAAATAAATTGGGGCAAATTTTGTGAAAAGTTCAAAAGAATGGCAGAAGGCCGGAAAATCAAAAGAAGAAAGAAAATGAAAGAGAAAAAGCCTCAATTGAGCATAAACTGGGGCAAATTCTGATTTAGCCCTAAAATAGGGTTGGCGCAACAATGCGATCTCAGATTCTTCAAACTGCTTTTGAAATCCGCTTTCAAGCCTTAACTTTTCTAAGCACCCCACCTGACCCCATTACAAAAGCCGAAAGTCCTGACTTCTGTTCTTTGCAATGGCCTTGTCAAGAAAATTTCTGATGCCGGAAAATTTTAGCTGTATTTCTGAATTGCTTGGGTATGGGGTTGACGCTACTCACCATGTGACAACCCACCAGGTCGAGGAAAAGAAAAGAAAGTAAAAGCAAAGCAAGAAAAGTGAATGCAAGAAAATGCAGAAAAATTTGACGCCGAAGTCCCTGGTGAATGATAAGGAAAATGCAAACAAAGTCTGAGATCTTTGAGTTCAAAATAGGGGCAATTTTGGAAAAATGCAATCTTTGGTGCAATGTCCTTGAAAGACTTATTCTTTAACTGTCGTTTCCAAGCCACATTACAAGATCATAAAGTCCATCGCTGACTTATCCTTCATGACGACCCAAAGTGAGGATTATGCTCGTAAGAAATCCATCAAATCATTTGTGTTCATAAGGGTATAACCAATTTTCACATGTTTAGCTATCGTTTCTATCCATATTGTTGCAAGCCTATAAAGCTTATATGTTGACTACGTTTTCTTAAGAAATAAGGGTGACAAACTCTTTGCTTTCACTAAGATGTGATTACATACAATTTGGGCACAAGAATAAGACAAATCTTGACCTCCCATTTCCTTTAACCGCCTCAAAATCAGAAATAACGCCCACTTGATTGGTCCTGCAAGTGGTGACCCGTTACCCTAAGCACCTATGCCAAGGTGAGGAAGAAATTTTCTGTAATTTGGTATTATTTCGAGAAATTCATCATGAAATTTTCTGATAGGAAACATAGTTTCTTACTTTGTTCAAACAAATGGAGCGTCATCCAAACAAAATTTTTGCAAATTAAATGGGCCCATACTGGGGCAAATTTGTTATTTGTGAGATTTCGAGAAATGAGCCCACACTGGGGCAGATTTTATAACACATTTGAGGATTTCGTCCAAGAATCAAATAATACATTTTTCAAATCAATCACGCTGCTCTTCTCATGAAATTCAAGTGCATGTCATACTTTGGCAAGCCCCTGTGCAGGTATTAATAGTTGAAATCGACGAAAGAGCATCTGGTGATGTGGAAGGCCGATGCCGAAAAAAGAGAAGAAAGAAGGGAAAAGGGCCTTACACTGGGACAAATTGTTTTTGAAAGGATTCTCTCGAAAAATCAGAAAAAGTCAAAAATCAAAAGAGGAAAAATGAATGAAAAATCAAGTTTAACTTCTTGTTTCTCGACAAATCTTTTTGAAACATCACGTTGGGCCTGGATTTTGTGCCTCCAACCTCACAATGATCACGTTGGGCCTGGATTTTGTGCCGTCAACTTCACAAACATCATGTTGGGTTTGGATTTTGTACCACCAACTAAGGCAGGCTCGGGTTTAATCCCACTGACCAATTCATCACTGGGGCAAATCTTTGGATAATTTTTCGAGCAAGTCTTATACAGTTTCTTCATACACACCAGCATTTCATTTCCACTGCCACTGAACATGGGTCAGTCCCACCAGTGAGCATTTCATTTTCTTTGCCACTAAACATGGGTCAGTCCCACTAGTGTGCATTTTATTTTCATCGCCACTGAACATGGGTTAGTCCCACCAGTGTGCATTTCATTTTCTTTGCCACTAAACATGGGTCAGTCCCACTAGTGTGCATTTTATTTTCATCGCCACTGAACATGGGTTAGTCCCACCAGTGTGCATTTTGTTTTCATTGCCGCTAAACATGAGTCAGTCCCACTAGCATGCGTTTCATTTTTTTTGCCACTAAACATGGGTCAGTCCCACTAGTGTGCATTTTATTTTCATCGCCACTGAACATGGGTTAGTCCCACCAGTGTGCATTTTACTTTCATCGCCACTGAACATGGGTCAGTCCCACCAGTGTGCATTTTATTTTCTTTGCCACTGAACATGGGTTAGTCCCACCAGTGTGCATTTTGTTTTCATTGCCGCTAAACATGGGTCAGTCCCACTAGCGCGCGTTTCATTTTCTTTGCCACTAAACATGGGTCAGTCCCACTAGTGTGCATTTTATTTTCATCGCCACTGAACATGGGTTAGTCCCACCAGTGTGCCTTTCATTTTTACTTTGCCACTAGCCGTTGGGTCAGTCCCACTAGTGAGCCTTTCATTTCACTGCCACTGAACATGGGTCAGTCCCACCAGTGTGCATGTCATTTTCATTGCCGCTAAACATGGGTCAGTCCCACTAGCGTGCATTCCATTTGCATTGCCACTAAACATGGGTCAGTCCCACTAGTGTGCATACCATGATTTTAAATTTTATTCGGGTCAGTCCCATGATTTTCAATTTTATTCGGGTCAGTCCCATGATTTTAATTTTGTTCGGGTCAGTCCCATGATTTTAATTTTATTCGGGTCAGTCCCATGATTTTAAATTTTATTCGGGTCAGTCCCATGATTTAAATTTTATTCGGGTCAGTCCCATAATTTTCAATTTTATTCGGGTCAGTCCCATGATTTTAAATTTTATTCGGGTCAGTCCCATGATTTAAATTTTATTCGGGTCAGTCCCATGATTTAAATTTTGTTCGGGTCAGTCTCATGATGATTTAATTTTATTCGGGTCAGTCCCATGATTTTAAATTTTATTCGGGTCAGTCCCATGATTTAAATTTTATTCGGGTCAGTCCCATGATTTTAAATCATGATTTTAAATTTTATTCGAGTCAGTCCCATGATTTTAAATTTTGTTCGGGTCAGTCCCATGATTTTAATTTTTGTTCGGACCAGTCCCACGATTTTAAACCTTGTTCGGGTCAGTCCCGCTTTTAAATTTCTTGTTCGGGTCAGTCCCGCATTTAAATTTCTTGTTCGGGTCAATCCCATGATTTTAATTTTATTCGGGTCAGTCCCATGATTTTAAATTTTATTCGGGTCAGTCCATGATTTAAATTTTATTCGGGTCAGTCCCACAATTTTAAATTTTATTCGGGTCAGTTCCATGATTTTAAATTTTGTTCGGGTCAGTCCCATGATTTTAATTTTTTGTTCGGACCAGTCCCACGATTTTAAACCTTGTTCGGGTCAGTCCCGCTTTTAAATTTCTTGTTTGGGTCAGTCCCATTTAAAAATTTTGTTAAAGAGGTCAGTCCTCGTTTCAATAATGACAGTCATTCGAGTAGCTGCAGCCGAATAACACAGGTAAGTATTTGGTGTCTACTTCTTTGTCTCAAGTTTTTTCAAAACTCAGACAAAGAGGGGCAAACTGTAGACACCAAAATTTTAAGGTATTTTGTTTACTATTATTTTTATTTTTGATTAATTTCATTTACTTTTAGTCTTTTATTTTTAAGTCATTTTATCATTTAATTAAACTTTAATCATTTAATCATTTAATTTTTATTTTAGTTTGTTTCGATTCTAGGTTTTGAAGAAAAAAAATAAAAAAGAAAAGAGAAAAAGAAAAAGGAAAAATGGAAAAGTCAATCAAAGGGACAAGAATAAGACATATAAGCCTACTTTGGGATTTGAAATCTGGGCCTTTCAAATTAGGTTTAGTCTTTGGAGGTGCCTTTAAAAGAAAGGGAGCCGCAAGCCACAAGGGGGGAATTGGGGACGGAAGGAAAAATAGAAATCAGGGAAAAGTTTTTTGACGGCGAGGGTTTTGAGAGAAAGGAAGAAACCAGAGAACTGAGTAGGTGGCTGAGTGGGAGAGAAACCAGGAGAGTCGAGGGTTTGAGATGAGGGTTGAGGAAAAAGACGCAGCTTTGAGCGAGAGAGAGATCTGAGAGTGAAGTGCAGAAAAATTTTGTAAAAAGTAATCCGTAGTTAGTGGAACGGTGAGGTTCCCCGCTAGATTTCGATCACTCAAGAACCTCTGATGATAAGATTTTGCTTTCTGGGGAATCTACGTGGTTTGGGGAAGAAGTTTCATGTGGATTTTTCCTGGAGGAAACGGCCGGAATATCGCCAAATTCGAGCTTGAACTAGCCATCCACGCCAGTCTTGAAGAAGATTTTGCAGCTTTGATTGCGTACCTGGGCGGTTCTCTCTTGCATTTCCGTGCTTAGTTTCGCCCTTTTAAGGTGTAAAGGTGATCTCTTTCCATCTCTTTTTGACCATATATCGCCGTTTTGTTCCAAGCATGGTTAAAATTTTGTTACTGCATTCTTATTCCTTTTCGTTTTGGCTGTTATCTTCCCTGTATAATAGCCCGATGGTTTGGGTTTTGCTGCCTAAGTTGCTGTTTAATCTTGTCTTGAACAAGGAAACCTGATAGTCAATGTTGGGTTGGAAAGGTTTTGCTCAAAAAGTTGTGCAAGGTCTGTTTTTAGTTAGGATCGATACAAGTTTCTCTCCTTATGCACCTTTGCTGCCTTTTTTGCACTTTCAAATCTGTTGGGATGTATCTTAAGATCATGGCTTTGCAGTTTGGTTTAAAACTGGCCGCATGAAGTTGCTAGAATTTCAAAACATCTGAAATTGCAGACGCTCCTTCATTAATTGCATATCCACATTTCTGTCTTTGTCCTCTTTGTTTGTGATCTTCTCGTGATGGCCAATCTGTCCCTTGTGCCTTAAAAGTCTTCCCTCTTGTTTTCCATGATTAGCTGGAACCATTTTTGTCGAGATGCTGCACCACAGTTCGCAGCTCATGAAGTCCGCATTTCCTGAAGCTGTTATACAGCAATTCACAAGCCCACACTCATTTGCATTTGTTAGCATTGAAGTTTATCACTTGGTCTGTGATTGTGTCATCATATTAGTTTCCGTTTCTCCAAGTGAGAAGATTAAGTGCTCAGTTTGCTTCCATCCGAGAGTTTGGAGAGATGTTTTCTATGAGTGTTGAGTCTTTTGTTTGCGTTTGATTGCAAGGATATGGTTGGGATCTTAGATTTTTTTATCTTGTGAATTTGGTTGGAAGTCACGGCAGAGGTTTAATTTATTTTGGTTGTGTTTTGGTAAACCACAAGTCTGCATCAGAAAAACATTGCAGAAAACCTCCTTAGCTGCCAAATTTGTTTTGGTAGCAGAAAGCTCTGTTCGTATTTTTGCATGGATCCTTGCATGAATATTTTCCTCGTTAGCATTTGTTGGCATGGAAGCTTATCATTTGTTTTGTGATTGCTTCATCATTTTAGCTTCCGTTTCTCCAAGTGCATGAAGAACATGCTGCTGTTCTGCTTTTATTTAGCTCACCTGCTGTTTTTTTTTTACGCTAGATCAATAAGTTGCTAAGAAGATTGCGTTCCTGTGATTGCATTTTAAATGTTAAGATTCTGTATTCTGTTACTTAGAGTAAGGCTTTGATGTTTGATTGAGGTTAGTTGTGTTGGGATGGAAAGGAGATTGCATTCAAGTAACCCGAGGGGAAGTGAAAATGCAGAATGCTTTCGCTTGTAGAAATGAGTTCCTCGTAGCCTGCATGCATGAAACCTTTTTTCAAATTGCACGTTGACCCCTTGGCTTCTAACTCATGCTGCTATGACCCAATCAATTGAATAATCTCCTCAATTTGGTCCTTGGTAGTTTTAATTTTACAACTTCATTGCTTGTTTGTTTCAATTAATTACTATGCTTTATTTCAATTGCACTTAAGTCATGACTTTAGGGGCTTTATGATCAAGTGAGTTTTGTTTTGCATATTTCTTTTAATTTTTTTTAATTAAAGTGGTACCTTGACCTTTTTATTGTTTTGAAGCCATTTTTCCTTCATTTGATTACCATTGCGAGGGAGGTACACTCTATCCTCTATTTTTGACTTTATTTGACCCTACGTGCGTATACGTGTCTTATGTGTGCAATTGCATGACCTTAAATGTTTATTTCATTTTCACCTTATTCATTTCTTTAGTTGCTTAGTTTTGCCTTAATTTTATCATTTGGGAGGCACTCGAATGCCAAAATTGTAATAGTTAGGGATTTAATTGTTTTATTCCTTCTTATTCCCCCTTTTAGATTGTAGTAGGCCTTCTCCCCTAAAAATGTAATAGTTAGGGTCTTAATTGCCTTATGTGTTGTGCATGCTTAGATGCTCTGTGTTTAATCGCTTTTCTTAGGTTTTGGCATCTAGATATGCATGCTTATGTGTTATGTGTTATGTGAATTGCGTGCTCACATGTCTACTTGCTTTAATTATGCACCTTACTTATATATGTGAGTATGATGGATGCAAATGCACGTAACCGTGACCAGTCCAATGCTAGACATGGTTGTCCCCTCGAGCTCTTGCAAGTCCAATGCTTGTGAGAGAGCGTAGATGTGGGCTAGTCCAACGCTAGACCCTTAGGAGCCCTTCGCGCGTTAGAGCATGATTGCGTGACAAACACTTCATCTCATGCATATCTTTACTTTTAGGGCCTCTTTATCATTTTTTGCATGACATCTCTTCCTTATATATGTATACCACTTCCACCATATGTTCCCTTATATGTATATTTCTTGCCCTTTTGTATGCAAGCATAACATTAGAATTGCATTTCATTTAGAATTAAGGATAGGGCATTTGCTTGATTAGATTAGGGAATAATCCCTTGAGTTTGGGATATGGACGAGTTTGGCTTTTCTAGCCTTAGCACGCTCGTATTCCCTCTATTAAAGGGAAAATTGAGTCACGAGCATTAGTCCCCCGTACCCGACATGATGCATTCCTTTAAGGCATGTATATTTCTATAACTATTTTATCCCTTTTCTTTTCTTGGAGTTTCATATTTTTGCATTATTCGTGACCTCTCCAAAGAATCCACATTGGGCATCACAATTAATGTGATTGGCACCACTCAAGCTTTGAAGAGAAATTTTGCCCCCCGATGTCCCCCTAGGTCTAGGTTTTGCATTCATATAGTGCATCCAAATGTGATAAATGCTTTGGTTAAAACAAGAAAATCTTTGACTAAATCACGCAACTAGCCTTGGCTAGGTCGAAGGGGTGCCTTGGATTTCATCCTTGCCTTCCCCTTCGTCAAATGTGACTCCCGAACCTTTTCGTTGGTTTACGTAGACTAGGAGTCGTTTAAAAGGGGTTTCTTTTCTATCTTTTTCCTTAAAAAAATTCATTTTTAGGTGACTTGGTACACCTTAACTCTATACCAAGTGGCGACTCCGATTTTTATTTCAAAAACCCTTTTTAAACTATATTCTGGGTCAAATCGTCGCATTTTCAAGTCCCATTTAGACCCACTTTCTTTGTAAATGAAAAATCATTTTTCAAATCAAAAAATTCACTTTTTAAACTATTTATTTATTTATTTATTTTTCTTGTAAAAAATGGGGCGCGACAGATAGGGTTTCATTTGTTTGTTTGTTTCATTTTGCTTGCATGTTTGTCTACCTATGTGTTTAATCGCTTTCTTAGGGTCTTGCATCTAGATATCATGCCTATGTGCTATGTGCTTTATGTGATTTATGTGTTTATTTGCTTTATTATGATTTATCTGATTTACTAGACTATAATAAATGCATGTTATCACACTAGTCCAATGCTAGCTGTGATTCCTTTCCCGTCACCACACTAGTCCAACGCTAGCTGTGGCTTTTTGTTCCGATTGTCCACTAGTCCAATGCTAGTGAGGATCTATAGACATGGGTTAGTCCAATGCTAGACCCTTAGGGACCTCCCTCGCTAGATCATGTTTGTATGATTACATTACACTTCATGCATATTTTTTCATTTTTAGGATCTTTATCATTTTCACATAATATTTCCTCTAATAAAATATCCCTTACCCCTATGTATATATAACATTTAGATTCGCATCTCATTTAGGAAATTAGGGGGTAGATTAGTGCATTTTGCCTGATTAGACTAGAGATTACCCCTTGAGTATGGGATATGGACGAGTTTGGCCCTCTGGCCTTAGCACGCTCGTATTCCCTCTGTTAAAGGGAAAATTGAGTCACGAACATTAGTCCCACGTACCCGACATGATGCATTTCTTTAGGTCACGTATATTTGTATAATTATTATTATTTTTATTTTTTCCTTGCCTTTTTTTTAGAATCTCATATTTTTACATTATTCGTGACCTCTCCAAAGAGTCCGCATTAGGTATCACAATTAATGTGATTGGCACCAATTGAGCTTTGAAGAGAAATTTTGACCCCCCGATACCCTCCTAGGTTTAGGGTTTGCATTCATATAGTACATCCAAATGTGATAAATTCTTTGGTTAAAACAAGAAAATCTTTGACTAAATCACGCAACTAGCCTTGGCTAGGTCGAAAGGGTGCCTTGGATTTTTTTCCTTGCCTTCCCCTTCGTCAAATGTGACTCCCAAACCTTTCCTTTGATTTTCGTAGACTAGGAGTCGTTTAAAAAGGGTTTTCTATTTTTTCGAAAAATTCATTTTAGGTGACTTGGTACACCTTAACTCAATACCAAGTGGCGACTCCGATTTTTATTTCAAAACCCTTTTTAAACTTATTTTGGGTCAAAATCGTCGCATTTCAAAGTCCCATTTAGGCCCATTTCATTTTCTTTACCCATTTTCCTTTTAAATCAAAAATCACATTTTCAATCAAAAATCCCATTCATTTATTTTAAAAAATGGGGCGCGACAGAAAACATCTCAAATCTGGTTCATTTAGGTAGACAATGTCTAAGAAGCATCCAAGATGTGTTTGGTAGGTGATTAACACCAAGAATTTCTAAACAACAAGTCCCAATCAAGGTTAAGGCATCAACTAGCCAAAAGAGGGTTTTCAATCCCTGAATCAGTTTCGAACTTCGGCCACAACTCACTCAATTCAACTTGGAATTGAGTGTGGATGATGGCGTTGAAAACTATATTCATAAAGCTACAATTTCTCAGAAGAAATCATTTTCAAAATCTGTCCACAACTAGCTCACATTTAAGCATCAACTCGCTGCTCAAAACAGAGCTTCCAGCGAATTAGCGAAACAGGACAGTCACGTTCGAACAATTGGTATGGATTACTCAGGTGGATTCAGGATATACATTTTATACCGTTGGAAATCTGGGAATGTCTAGTTTCTAGTGCCACAAACGGCACTTGATTTCGATGTCGGACCAAAACATTATAGCTGTTTGAAAAACACTGCCAGTGCAATAAGGGAAAAATTCCAGTTTTGAATGAACTTTCGAAATCACCACATTTGGCCAACCAAATCACGTAATTTTTTGTGGAAACCTTCCACACAGCCCATACAACATATATACATCATAAACAAGTCAATATAACTTCAAAAAAATGCTCTGAAGGTCACGGCATTCACAGGGACAGAAATGGAAAAATTCCCCCCTTCACTTCCTTTGAGCTTTCATCCATAATATCTCTCATTTCTACTAATTTAAGCACTAATCCAACATTATTAACATCAAAACTCACAAAATCAGTCCATCAAGCCATAGTGGGAGTTCATAGAGCCCACTCACCAATTTTTCAACAATTTAAAACTACCCATAAGAAATTATGAACTCATAAGTGTTAAACAACTTCCATAAGTCAAGATTTGCAAGGTTCATTGTCACTTACTGTGACAGCCCCACCTTCCCCTAAGGCGAACCAAAAAGGTTAGCGGGCTGCCTGCCCAACTCTCGCCAGGACTAACGAGCAGTTACACGCTGTCTAACACGTTCCGGGAAAATAAAAGCGCGCTCAAACAAGCCAAAATCACAAAATAAAAAAATGAAAAAAAAAATCGGAACCGACATGAATAGTGCCAGACACGGCAGAATCCGGCCGGAATCTGGCCGGATTACCGGCCGGATACTGGCCAGAGAGCAAATGGCTGGATCCATATTTTCCCAGGGCAATCCGGCCGACAATTCGGCTAGATTCTGGCCGGATTCCTGGCCGAATTCGACCCTGTCCTTTCCCTCCAAAAATTTTCTTTTGCCATTTGAAAACCGAATCCGTTCGAAATCCCTCCAAACATAAACAAACCATATACACCTTGAAATTTAACATTTACAAGCTAAAATAACATACCAAAGTTACCAAGCTCATTTACACATGTACGGTTTAAATCTTACAATTCAAAAGAGGGATGGATCGAAATACATCTAGGGTTTCATTCATTAAGGAGCTATATAAAAATGTATTTAAAACTAGCTCAACTCGGCAACCAACAATCCTAGCCTTTCCAAAAGTGTTCAAATTCCTGTAAGAAAAACAAAAGTAATAGGGTGAGCTTACGCCCAGTGAGATACTATCACTCAAGCAACGAAGTTCATAAAAGCATGAAGCCTTTCATTCCAAATCATTCAATAAGGAAGTAAGCCAAGATCACACATCAATAGAAATGGGTAAAAGAATACGGACGGCTCTCAGGAGCCCCTTTCCTCGCTTGCATACTTGATCGAAACTCATTGACCCTCCGTCAATGTTTAAAGAGTAACCAAACGCAGACCCCACTTTACTTCCATTCCTTCCACCCAACATACCCCTACCGGACCCGAACTCCAAATAGTGGAAAATTGGTAATACTCGAGTATACCGGAATCGAGAGTCTCATACTACAAGATTCCATATAACAGTCCCCATGGCTCGTCAATTTTCACGACCAAGCCCTCGCCGACTCGATTCAATCGACCACCAATAGGGTTGAGCTCAGTAGTAACAGTAATGGCCATTGGATACTCGTCCAAACGACACCAAATCCAGTATATTCAAGTACCATTCAAGTAACACAGTAAACAGTCATACATAGGACAAAAGGATGAGAGTGATCAAGTACACCCTCGCTTTAATCAATTTCAACGGCACAAATAAGCATTCAAGGCATCAATTTCAAGTATAACAAAGCCACATAGTAACAAGCAAGTGAGTAGTACACTCACCAAGCAAGCAAATGAAATTTCATACACTTCCGCCCAAAGAGCGTCTTGAATCACCGTCACTCCCTAAAACATTCAAACAAGCACAATAAGACTCGATTACAAGTCATAAACCAAATCCACATACTACCAAAAATAAGGCTCCATTAGAACGTATAAGTACCAAAGTAAGCTAAAGAAAGTCCGGAAATGAAAGTTAAGCCCTAAAACCCAAAAATAGTTTTGACGTCGATTAGCGTATTGGACACAACCGGCGCTGCGATCATCGGATGGATGTGAAAATTACACTGTTTTGAAGCTAAGGGAAAGGGCTACAATGTTGAAGAAGGCCACTCAGTCCAGTTTGCAATATATCTAGGTCAAATTTACCAAAACAACCCCAGATTTTCCAGTTCGAAGTTCGACTATCAGTCCTGATTCATTCAATCATATCTCAGCACATACAACTCCAATTCAAGTGATTCTAAAGCCACATGAAAGATAATATACCAGGCTATATTTCTTAAGAAGACATCGATAACCAAATCAGTAGTATTCCCAGTCAAACGACCCAATTACAGAAGCTGATTATCATTTTCGGACAGAAACATGGCAGCAGGGGTATTTCAGTATTTGCACAGGCTACGTTGATTATCAGCTGAAGTGACTCTTCAGGAGAAAACACATCTCAACAAAGCACATGCAGTCTAGTTAGATACCTGAAACTTGTCTTGGCCAATTTAGCAGTATGGCTATCTCGATACCTCTCTATATATGTTATATCTTCTTGTTCTATTCCTTTATTCTTTTTCTATTTTTTTGGTATCAACAAGTTTTCTTTTACAATTGATTTCATGAATTGAATGTTTTGATATAATTTGTCGAAAGGTCAAGAGTTGAGGAATAATGTTTGATGGTGCTGTTGATAAAATGGGGCAAAATTTGCAAGTCTACAAAAAGTATCACATCTCGAATGCTGAAGTTAGACCAATAAAAGAAAAGTATATGTTGGTAACGTTACTGTTCAATGTGTTATAAGCACTTAGATAGTTGTTCAGGAGCTAAGTGATGAAGAAACCAATATGATATCTTCCCACTTTGACTTTACCCGTTTTAAGGACCTTAGGCCCTCATGTTGATTCAAAAGTTTAGACTATTGGTGAGTTCTAAATCTGATTTAAACGTTATTTGTAATACAAATATATTAGTTGAAATAAGCTATTTTGCTCTTTTTTTTCAAATTGTTTTATATTGTTGCAGACATTATTGGAGTGGACATTGATAAGATGACTATCATTCCAATCAAAAGGGATTTTCAAGAATCATATGAGCAAAAATTATGGATTGTAAATGCAGAATACGCTATTTTTTGAAGTTTGTTAGCTTATTTCTTACTAAATATCTGGTTTAAACTAAGCCTATTCCCTACTTTAAAGCAAACTAAATTTGTTTGCTTGTATAGTAGAATGGTTCCTACAGTGTTATTCCTCTAGAATGCATTCATTGCAAGCTGATGTGGCTATTGATAGTGATACCCTAACAGTATCAATCTTTGGTGAACTCACCGAGGGGTTTTAAACAAGGCTTTTATACATGGTAACAAAACAAACTTTAGTGCATATCCATATAAGCTTTGACAAAATGTAAATTTTATGAAAATAATATGGTAAGCCAAGTTATCTACAAAAAAACAAACTGAAAAAATCTGGTGCTAAAACATGATAATCTGATATTGTGTGCAGTAATAACTATCTTTGGATTTCATACTTCATAGAATGACGATTTGCCTTTAGGGACTATTCACGAGGAGTTAAAGTCAAAAGTTTTCATAACTCAACTGAAACCAAGAAACACTAGAGATGATGGATCCTCCTACTAGTAATACACTATTGTCTATTACTTTGAAGAGACTTCTAGAGAAGACTTCATTCATGATCAAGAAAAAAGTAACAACCAATCATCAGATGTGTAAACTAATAGCCAGATTGCTCCAATTCAAACTCTAGGTATTATACATCTTGCAGGTATTTGTAATGTATATGTTACTTTAGCATCTGATGATAATACTAGACTATTCTTACAATGTGCAGAAAAAGAATGCATCTCATCCACAAAATAAGAATTTCTCTTAATAAGAAATTTGAAGAATTTGAACAGATACCAAATTATGAACCAAGAGTGATATGTGTCTTTATTAATGATCCCCTAGTGATTCCCTTGCTTTTAACATATTGATTCCCTAGTGATTCATCCATGCTAACAACTACTAGCATAAAACTTTAATGTGTTGTGCTATTTAATTCTAATAGAAATTGATGTCTTTATCATTCTACCTATATCTTTATTGATTTCCAGCACTTTACTTTTCTATGCTATTGATTTTAGAGAATCAGTTAAGTTATAACATCTCAATTGTACTTGCTACCTAGTTGTCTACTTTCATGTTAGCAGTATGAGTGATCTATTTATTCAATAGCCATCAACTAGTATTCCCTCAACAAATTAATCGTTAGCCTACAAACTACTGTACTCATTACTATTTTAACAACATCAAGTCAAATAATATGTAAATGTAGCAACGTCTATACATTATATATAGGGCTCTTATCCTCCAACTCCTATCACCGATTTTTGTTCTCCTTTATTTTGTTTGCTATAGCAGAGTCCTCCTTTGTTATAGCATAGTATTCTTTGTGAATAGCAACTTGTTCCAAAAGATGGCCAAGTCCAAAAATTCTTTCAAAAAATAGGAGGCTGTTGAACAAAAGGACAAGATTAGGAACGTCATGGGCACCTTCAGCAAATGTAGAGTGCATGCTGCAATTGTTACCACACCACATACAAGAAATATTGTATATTACATAAAAGAATCATGTTTGAATCATATCCAATATCGATGAAATACATGGATGAGCCATCCTTATATTCTCTTGCTTCGGTTGAACAATGGTTACAAAATATTATTAATCTAGACTCTACAGCATTTGCAGAAACAAGTATCTATTCATTTCTTAAGTACCTTTATGAAGTAGTATCTTTTTTATCTTTTGTCGGATAGATGCAAATATCAACAAAAAACCAGATATTATTAGAAGGGACTTCATGGTGCTTTATCTTATTCTGCAGTAGTACTTAGAAACAGGTCACTATCCTTGCACTAAGAAATAGCATGGTTTCTCTCTAAACATGCATTTATAAATGATCTCTTGCCTTATTTTAGAAGCTTTCTACTACACTTTTTAATGCTATTGGCTTCAAAGACAGACAAGAAGTTATATTCTATCATGCCATTGCTAAACAAAAAATGATCATAAAAGATGTGTTCTTTAGCAAAGGATGGGAATCCTTTTGTAGAGACAATCTCATTAGCGAATATAACATGATCTTCTTTCAACAAAGAGGGAATCAAAACTATGATATTCTATCTTTTGGCACCATACAATGCCTAATTACAATGCCATAGTCACTTCCCTTGCTAATGCTGCCAAGTAAATCTCCTTTTACCAAAAAAAAAGTCACTGATTACATACACAATTGCGTTTAGACTTTTACTACCTATTCTAAGAGGGAATTTTCCATCTTATTGTTCGGTTGTAGGATACCTGGATCTACAAACACCTTCCAAGATAATTACGTCATCTGCATAACTCTTAATTATTTTTTATCAGTTTTATAATCCTATGCCTAAGTATAGTTTAGTGTGTTTCTATATATTGTATTCTAAATTCTCTACATTAATTTTTTTTATCTAATCACAACTTTTATAAATTCATTTCTTATAGAAGTTCCAAAGTATGCCGATTAGTCCCTGGAAGAAACAAGACTCTAATGATAATATTGCAAACTAAAAACAAAACATTTTCCATTGGAATGCTTAAGAGTTTCCATCAAACTAGAATACTTTTGTGGCTGATCATTCTCTTGAAGAAGGCAAAATATTTTTTTGTTCCTCAATCCAGCAATTCTTTTGTTATTATTGTTGTATTTAATAGAAAGGAAATTTAAAATATGCATCCATGGTATTATTAATTTTCTCTTTGAAAAATCTAATGTAATTTGCATCTAGTTAGTGCATGTTGCTTCCCTATAAACATTCTTCCCATTTAGTTATTTCGCTATTACTTCTTCCATAGCTATGAACTTGTTGGTATGGGAATCATAGATATTTATAGGGTTAAAAGTAGTAAACCCCACTGAACTTTAACCGTAGTTGCACATTACCCCTCTCAACTTAATAAATAAGCACTTCCCCCCTTGTTTTATGTTTTAGGACAAAAGAACCCGTTCCATATTAATTATTATTTTGTTTCTTTTTCTCCTTTTTTGCCCTTTTTCTAATTGTCTTTTGTCTTTATATATGTATATTTTTTAATTTTTCTCCTTTTCTCTGATGTGATCAACTACTGTCTCTTTTTGCAATTATTATCCATATATTAATTTTAATCCTCTTAAACTTATTTTTTTTATTTATTTCCATATTTTTACTTTTGTTATTAGAAGTAAGAATTATCATAAAGCCTATGCTACAATAGAATATATGTCATTTATGCGCATAAACTATTTCATATATTACTTAAATCAATACATCAAGAATTTAAAAAAATTAATTTTAAAAAACAATAGCAACAAATTTTTTTTTTTTTTTTTTTGGCTAACCTCGTACACGAGGGGGGACGCCACTCCAAAATTTATTCAAGGAACACACCACATACAGCAAATGGTCTAAACGCTTGCCAGGAAGGCTAAGCCAAACGTACATAAGGGACGTGCATCCTATCTAGGCGGGCTAGCCCCCGTATATGGCCCGGAAGTGTGGACACATTAAAACTTTGACAGACTCCTGTGGAACTAGCTAGATTTGCAAGCGCGTCGGCAACCCCGTTTGCCTCTCGATAAACGTGAGTAAAAGTGACCTGGCGGCCCAGTGCTAAGTTTTGGATGCGGGAGATAGTCCTCCATAGCTTCCAAGGTATTCTTCCATTGCCATTCACCATAGCCAGCAAAACCTGAGAGTCCATTTCAACCTGTAGAAAATGGAAATCAGTGGAGAGCAGCATACCTTCCAGTAATGCCGAGGCTTCCGCTTCCATATTTGTCCTTGATCCCAAAAAGGAGGAGAAGCCGCATAGGACACAACCCCCCGAGTCACGGAGCACCCCCCAGCACCAGAGGAGCCTGGATTCCCTAAAGATGAGCCGTCAACATTCAGTTTGACATACCCATACGGAGGTTTTTCCTAAAAGACCCAGCGCGGGGCCAACCGCTCACGTGGTGTAAGTCGAAGTAACAAGCCCGAGTGAACCAACTCCCCATCATCCCGAGTCACTTGAGTGAGAGGCCAGACTTGGGTCACTTGACGAAGCAAAGCTTGAACATTCCAGCAAACCTGCGAAGTTGTTAAAATAACCCCCTCGTAAACCGCCAAGTTTCGAGCCTTCCAAAGTTCCCAACAGATTAGCGACGGCAGCACCCTGCACAGCTTTCCCCTTGCGGACCCCAGAGGGTGACAAAGCCACCATTGCTGCATGCGGCAGAGGACGCCCGTCAAAGGTGCATTGGGAACCCAACTGGCCTTGGCGAAGAAACTCCAGACCCCAGATGCCAGGAAGCAGCCGGATAGGACATGATCTTGAGACTCTCCATTCAGGCAGAACGGGAACTTTGAGGGGAGGTGGAGGCCAAACCTCTGTAAGACATCAGGGAAAGGGAGGAACTTATTGAGTAACTTCCACATAAAGACGGCGATCTTGCAAGGCACTCGACCACTCCATACACATTTCCTAGATCCAAGGGAAGCCCGTTTTGATCGCAAGGCCTCCCATGCTGAAGAGATAGTGAAATCGCCAGAGGATGTTAGCGTCCAAACTGGCCGAGCCCTGTCCTCGAAGTCTATAATCTGGGTGAACTGTGCCACCGTATCAGAAACGGCTAGCATTCGTCGCCAGACTCTGGATGTCCCGCGGGCTGCCCCATTATCCTCACTATACCGAGATCTCATAAAAAGAGCCCACAAGGAGGACGAATGGCAGAATCGCCACCACAGTTTACAGCTAAACGCCCCCTGTATGTCAGTAAAGGATCGAATGCCCAGGCCATCTTCCTCGACTGGGAAGCATAGGTTTCCCCAGGCACGCCAGTGATGTTTAGGTCCCAACTCCGTCTGACCCCAGAAGAAATTTGCCATTATTCGCTCAAGATCCTTGAGCACCCCGGAAGGAGGGTCCATAACAGCTAACACGTGCGTAGGAATGGCAGAAAGTACATGTTTAATGAGTATGAGCCGTCCCCCTTGGGAGAGAAATTTTTTCTGCCAGCCCGCAAGTTTAGTAATAAATTTGTCTATTAAGAATTGGAAGTACACCTTTTTCCGACGTCCAGCATATAGATTGCATCCCAGATAAGGGAGAGGCAGAGATCCATGCCCGAAACCGGTCATCTGCTGAATTCTACGAATTTGGCCAGAACCACACCGACGCGATGCTATGAATAAACTCTTTTGGTTGTTAACCCGCTGTCCAGCTGCATTCTGATATATATTTAAGAAATGAACCAAATTCCCTACCGACCTCCTATCTCCCCGAGCAAAAATTATGATGTCATCAGCGAAAGACAAATGTGTGACCCGTACGCATCCACGTGGTGTTGCATAGGGAGCCACACTGCCATCAGCTACTTGTGCATTCAGTCCCCTATTGAGAGCCTCGGATGCCAGAATAAAGAGGAGAGGGGATAGAGGATCCCCTTGCTTGATCCCGCGGGACGCCTGGAAAAACCCCCTGGCCCTGCCATTGACCAACACAAAAAACCAGCTGTGGGAGAGGTTATTCAAAATAAGCAAAATGAATCGATAGTCAAAGCCGAACTTGCAGAGGAGTTGCCGAAGAAACCACCATGACACCCTATCAAAAGCCTTCATCATGTCCAATTTGAAGATGCAGTTGTGTCCGCGGGCCTTCCTGTTAAGGGAGGCAATCATTTCTTGTGCCAGTAGAACATTCTCAGCAATATCGCGACCAGGGCAAAACGCGGATTGCTCCGGAGATATAATGCCCGGGAGAAAACCCTGCAACCGATTGGCAAGGACCTTTGTAAAAATTTTGTTTACAAAGTTGCACAGGCTAATGGGCCGGAAATCTGAAAATGGATTCGGCTTCTTCGGGATTAACACAATCAGAGTGCTAGCAATTCCTTTTGGGATCGGAGTCCCAGCCAAAAAATCCCTGGTCGCAGCTAAAACATCAGGGGCCACAATATTCCAGCAATGGCGGAAAAAAATGCCAGTGAAACCATCCGCGCCCGGGGCACTATCCTCGTCAAGCTCGAAAACCACCCCCTTGACCTCCTCCATTGTAACCTCCCTTAATAAGACTCCATTTTGATCTGCAGACACCAGGTTCGGTATGTGAATGAGAAGATCATCAACATTGCTGACCTCCTCAGCTGTAAGAAGACGCTGGAAAAAACACACCGCTGCCTGGCCAATCCGGTCGTCATCCTCGAGCCAAGTCCCCCCCTCATCCTTAATGCGGTGAATGGCCGGCTTTGTACGTTTCTCTCTAACCGATGCATGGAAATATCTTGTATTAGCGTCCCCATCCTTTAACCAACGCAAGCGCGCTTTTTGACGCCAGTAGTCCTCTTCAACCCGGAGACTTTGCAATAGGCAGGCCTGTGCCCGATGAAGGTCAGCCCTCGCCTCATCCGTCGGGGAAGCCTCGAACAAGATTTCCTTTTGCTGAACCTCAAACTCACTCTGTCGGACAGCCTGGAAGATGTTTCCAAAACGCTGCTTGCTCCAGTGCCGTAAACATGCCTTCAGACGTGGTTAATCAACTATACATAAAAAAAACTAAAATACTAGTTACTTTAGTTTTTGGGATATATTTTTAAATACTAAGTAATTTAAAATTCTAGTTAGCTTATATCTTTTTAAATTGTCAAATTGCTAGTAATATACATTTTTTTTATTTTGAAATGCATATATTAATTTTTTTGCTCTATACAGATTATCTTGAATTTTCTAACAGTGTAATAAATAAAACAAGAATAAAAATATAAGTAAAACTAATTATAATATTATAATAAATATACATATTAGTAATACTAATAAGAAAATGAAACAAAATAGTGATATAAGAGAAGTGAAAAAAGAAAATATTAAAATAAGAAAAAATAAAAATAAATAAAAGAAAGTACTGGAAAAGGAAAAATAAGTGAATGAATAAACAAAAAGGAAACAAAATAAAATAGTAAAGGAACTTTTGTCTTAAAATCAAATAGGGGACAAAGTGCTTATCTAATAAGTTCAGAGAAGTAAAGTTCAAAAGGTTTTTAGGGCATTTAACCCATAGTTATATTGTGCCTCCTAGTTTGTTCCATGTGTGGTATCAAAATCATCACATCAGCAAAGCTTTCAAAATGCATCTTAGGCATCCCATCTCTCCAAAACACATTCAACAACCCACCATCTTTATCAAGTTGAAATGTGCAGAAAAAATGTGCATCATTAGCTTGATGAACCTTAAATTTGTCAAGCAAAGATTCCCCCAACATCAATTAGGCTTTTTCTAAGTGATTGCTTATTTTGGACATCCTGCTCTAAAAAATTGACATTTTCAATTCCACGAGCTTGGTGCATCATGTCTCTGTAAGCTGTTTTTTCTCCTACACCTGAATTGAATAATGAAGCCTGCATTTTCCCAACGATAAGTGTGAAATTTCAAGTAGACGAAATGAAATGTTTTTGTTTATCATCGATCGGAGGATACTTATGATTATCATCAAAAACAACTACTCCCCATAAACCATCAACAATTTGAATTTTGGCCAGAGCTTTACTCTTTTTCTCTCCTTATTTGTAACACCGAATTTCAAAATATCCTTCACATGAATGAAGAAAATAGCATGAAATTAGCCCACTTTTAGACCATATTTTTTTCACTTTTCTTACCCCAAAACCTTTTGATATGGGATATACATTATATGCATATTGCCTAATCCTCACATTTGAAGGTCATTCCAATTCTAAATTCTCATTGATACTATGTGAGGACTCGTAAATTTTCCTTATTTTTATATTATTTTCTCGTATGCATTTTCTTCATTATACCTTATTATATTGATTTTTCCAGACATTTTATAAGTGAGTAGAGTTTTTAAAATATTTTCCTAGTTTAAGTTAGTTCATATTCAGTTTGAAGCGTATTATGGATGTGGGGCCCACTAGTGCGCTAAGTGCGATAAATTTTTGCCGATTAATTGAAGTTTTGTATTAAGGAATATTACTGTACAAGGTGTTAGGAGACAATTAGAGGTTAGTTAGATAAATTACCATTGGTAGACAAAAGGGATAAGATTAAAACCCTAAAAAGGAGCCAAGTGTCACTAGGCTATTAGAAGTTGGACTTTTGACCAAGGTTAGCAACTTTACTGAAATCAGATTTTTGACCAAAATTCATTCATTTTCTTGTCTCCTTTGGCCGAAATTAGTGAGAGAGAAACCAAGAGAGTTCTTCATCTTCCACTTCAAGTTCCAACCGATTAAATCGCGAACTACTCCATAAAAGTACTAGATAAGGTAGTTTTCAAGGTGTTTGTGGAGCTAATTTGGGAAGAAGAACTCTAAGCCACCATCTTTCTTGAGGATCCAAGGTACTTTGCTTGTAAAATCCCTCTTTGTTTCTAATAATTGTCAATTAGTGGATTGGAGAGGTTAAATATGTAGTTTTGTGGACAAGTTTATGGTTGGAAGTAGGGGCAAGGTGAATTTCAGTTTTTATAGTAAATTTTCTGTCCTCATATGATGATTGATGTTTAGCCATGATTTGGTAGTTGTCATGAGTAATTTTGAGCTTGAAAATGCTAGTTTTGCTTGCCTTCAAAGAATTTCAGCTAAAGTGCATGAATTTCAGTTTTAGGGTTTCCAATTTGCCCTGTTCTGCCCGGTCCTGTTTGACCATGTTAGAGACTGAATTAGGCTTAGTACAAAAAATTAAAGTTGTAGGAAATGATGTTTTATAGTTTCCTGTAAAATTTCAGCTCAATCGGAGAACTGTAACATGTGAAATGACCAAAATACCCTTGACTGCCCATAAGCCCTGTTTCGCGGACAGTTTTCTGTCTTCGTAGAGATTTCAATTTTTGACTCTGAAAATGCATGATTTAGCTTTGGAGGCCTTCATAAGAAATGTAGGTGCTTTGAAACTCCATAAGATTCGCCTCAATCGGACTTGTGTAGCCTGAGTTATTGTCATTTGAACTCAGTGCTGTTAACCAGCCTGATGGTGAAAGTCTGGTTCTGTACTTTGTGATTTGACCTAGATATACTATGAACTGGATTGAGTAGTCTTCATAAAAGTTGTAGCCCTCTGTCTTAGCTTCGACACGATATAAATTGTACCCCAATCTAATAAGCGTAGCTTCGGTTGTGTCCGTTCCGCTAAGCGACGTCAAATCTGTTTTTTGTTTTCTGACTTAAACTTCATTTCCGGACATTTTCCTAGCTTGAATTTGTACTTGTACGACTTTGAGCCTATTGAACGGCTATTGAAATGAGATTATTTTGTGTGTGACTTTAGGACTAATTGAGGAAAATAATGAAGCCATAAATGGCTGGAATATAGCAAAATACAGAGGCCATGCTGCCCAAAATTTTAGGGCTATGCGATTCCTTCAAGTTGAATTGATCTTGGTAAAAATGAAGGGTTTTGGGGGTTGTTTGTAACCCTAGGACCAACTGTTATCTTTTTGCTCAAAAGTCATATGTTATTCTTTTGTACTAGTACTTAACCTGGGAAGGCATACGACTTGTAGTCGAGTCTCATTTATGCATTCCATTTACTGGGTTTGTGGATGTGGGAACTATAATTATTTTATCTTGGTTATTTTAGGGTTTCTTAGTGATTAAAGCTACTTTGGGTAAAAAATTTTGAAGTATGTGTACTGGAACTGGTGAGTGTACCACTCCCCTCATTTGTTGTTTAACTTGGTTTCTGTACATGAAATCTGTGATTTGAATGACTGTACTATCTGTTTATTCTGTTTGAGATGAGAGTGTACTTTATCACACTCGTTCTCTTGGTTGACTGTATGCTTACTTACTGTATATACTTGACTCTATTATCTGCATCTGAGTCTGTTCTGATGTCGTTTGGAGGCTTGTATCCAATGACACTTCGGTGATCTCTGAGTTCAAAATCTGTGGTTAGTTACTCGAGTTGAGCCGGCAAGGGTCTGGTCGATTAGATAACGAACCACGGTAGTCCGTTTCTGGGAATCTTTGAGTATTGAGACTCTTGATTCCGGTATACTCGAGTATTACCACTTCTGTTTCTGTTGAGGTGTTTGGGCCCGGTAAGGGGTATGTTCAGTGGACGGAATTTGGTGTAAAGTGGGATCTACGAACATAGTTGTTCTTTACACGTTGACGAAGAGTCAACGAGTTTGGTTCAAGTACGGCAATGGGAATTTTGGCTTCTGAGAGCCACCTGTATCCTTTCTATCTAAGGTGTCTGTTCATTTCTCTATGTGATATGCACAAGTGACTAATTGAACATGAAATTCCATGACTCTTGACTGCTATTATTTTGGTACCTCATTGAGCGTAAGCTCACCCCCTTCCCGTTATCTTTGTTTTCCTTTCAGGGGCAAACTTTGAATCCTTGATTTTGGAAAAAAAGGTTGAGCTAGTGTAAATATTATTTTGTTAAGCTCTTTTGTAACTGAAACCCGAATTGTATTTTTAATTGTATGAATACTTTAGCTTGTACTTTAGTTAATTTGTTCAAGACTCCGA
Organism: Coffea arabica; assembly: GCF_036785885.1. Lineage (NCBI taxonomy): Eukaryota > Viridiplantae > Streptophyta > Magnoliopsida > Gentianales > Rubiaceae > Coffea > Coffea arabica. The sequence goes on along the minus strand of NC_092311.1, from coordinate 20,581,198 downwards.
TGTATATAAGTATTTAACCTTATTTTTTAAAAGTGTATTCCTTTGAGATGTTATGCTTCTATGACTTTGGTGAACGTTTCTTGTAACCGTTGGACGATCGGGCAAGCGCGGTATTTGAAAAAATTTTGGGTTAGCCATTGCCCTGAATTCGGCCAACTTCCAGCCGGATTGTGACGTGGCCATTTTCGTTTCGTTTTCGTTTTCGTTTTCCTGTTTTTTTTTTTTTGTTGAGGTGTTTCATCGAAGTTCCGTATCACCGTATGGTTTGGTAAGTTATATTTTGTCTTGGTGGTCTCCAATTGTTCATTTTCTTTGGGTTCCATCACGCGCAATATAGGGTTTGTGAGATTCGACTCCATAGTCCTAGCGAGAGATGGGCAGGCGGTCCTCCGAACCGTTTGGTTCGCCTTAGGGGGAGATGGGGCTGTCACATACTACATTGAGTTAATGGGTTGTTCAAAACCGGTAGCATGGCTTGTATCTACAAAATAAACAACCATGTGAAAAGTACAAAATATATATATATGGAGTACTTAAGTAGATCTTTATCATTTACTCAAATTACAAAGTTGGAATGAACAAAGAGAGAGTACGGAACAAATACTTTTTTTTTTGAAGTCTAACTTCTGATAATCTCTAAGCGACTTAGACATTTTCTTCTCTAATCTGCAAACATATTTTGGCAAATGAGAAACCCATAGGATAACAAAGAAAGTTTTTTTTCTGAAAAAAAAAAATCAAAGGCAAGTGTTAAAAGAAAAATTATCAAGAATGCCTCTATATTCTAATTAAACATCGATACCAAAGGAATATGACCCGTGATGTAAAACCCACAAATAGCAATCTCTGTATTGTATTTAAACATCAAAAGGAAAGGAATATGACCTATGATGTAAAACCACAAATAACAGCGCATGAATCAAATCCCTTAGGAGCCTACGATCACGAAGAAATCTAAATTGTTGGTGGAATTTGCTGAGAGAGTGTGAAAAATGGGGAGTGAAAGAGAAAAGCTGTATTGCCAATTTACCGCCACTGTGCATGTTTTAATTCGACAATTAACAGGAAAGTTTTCAATTTTGCATTTGTTTTCCAATTGCCATATATAACAATAACAATTTCTGTTAGCTACTCGCATGGAATATGATGTGACAAATAGTATCCAAATGGAGCTCGGTCATCGATTGTTGATACGGTCCGCGATCAACACATTTCGAGACACGTAGCACGTTTGCCCAAGGATCTAGCGAGATTGTCCAACGCTTGGATTGCGGGACCTAAATCCAAAACGGACGACACGAATTGGTTGAAGGTGGTAGAATGATGACTCCAATTGAGGTGTTTACTCTAGTGGATAGGTCGGTAGAACAATCTAGGACAATTCGCGAGATTGCTCAAGAACCCTTACCTAAGCAAGTGAAAGGATCGAATGCTCTCAATAATTTGAAGAGAAACAAACCAGAATTTTATTATAAAAATTGTGTACCCGTTAACCCTACAAAGTGAGCCTTATATAGGCTAAGGGGCTAATGAAACCCTAGGAAACTAGCCCTAGGGTACTAGTACACTTTGTTTAACATGGGAGAATGTACATGCCCAAATATATGTCACATAAACCTGAGAAAACACTTCAAAATATACATAGTAGTAAGTTTACAAACCAAAAGGAAACATTGTATTAAGATACATTTAGGGTTTCCAACTTCCACGGAGCTATACAAAAGGGTGTTTATACAAGCTCAATTCATTCTTCAAAATGATCATTGGTCCAAAAGATGGTTCCCTGTAAGGAAAACAAGGATAACGGGACGGGATGAGCTAAAAGCTCAATGAGGTACCAAAAGTATAAATGGTAGGAACAGTAGAACTCATGAAAAATAACTTTTAAGGCACATATTCACATCAAATACAAGAGATGAAAGAACACCACAATGTAAAGGATACATGTGGCTCTCAGGAGCCAAATCCCCGTTGCAATACTTGATCCAGTATCGTTGACCCTCCATCAACGTTCAAATGAAGGAACCAATCCCGTAGAACACCACTTTAACGCCAAAGTCCCGTTCACCAAACATACCCCTTACAGGGCCCAAACGCCAAACAGGAACAGGAATGGTAATACTCGAGTATACCGGAATCAAGAGTCTTAATACCCAAAGATTCCCCAGGAACAGGCACCCATGGATTGTCAATTACCTCGACCAAACCCTTGCTGGCTCGATTTAATTAACTCCCCATGAGGTTGAGCTCAAGTTAACAAGAAAATCGTTGGACTCACTTCCAAACGATCTCATAACAAGCGCAGGTCACAAGTTCAAGTTCATAACAAGTACAGGTAAGAGATTCCAGTTCATTCATTTCAGGCAAGAGAACGAGTGTGATAAAGTACACCCTCGTCTCATTCAGAATAACAGAGTTCATAGTTATCCATGTCACACATTTCAAGTATAGATGAACCAATCAAACAAAAATTCAGGGGAGTGGTACACTCACCTATTAAGGCGACATAACGTTCAGAATATCTTTCCGGGTAACACTTTCAATCACCGATGAACCCTAAGATTAATCAAGAGAAAATATTACAGTTCCTCCAGCAAAAGTTAGGTGAATCGAAGACAATTCAAATACTACTAGTATTTTGGACATATGATTTTGGAAGTGAAAAGAGTACATTTAAACCAAAGGACATAAGTAAAATATTTGGAAAACTCATGCTCGCTCGTAAAACTTTGAAATATCCATTTGAGTTGAAGAAATGAAGAAAACGTATTTCTATTAGTCGTAAATTTCATTTTTTGCAAGTGTACAAGTTTCGGCCAGATTCGACCTTAAATACCTCGATAAAAGAGGACGCAAATATCCTAGATGTTTCATATGGTATTTGCTCTCAAATCGTTACCTAATCCTCGAGTGTAAATTTGGGCAGCACGCCCTTTGTATTTACCTATTTTTCAGCCACTTATGGCTTCATTATTTTCCTCAATCAATCCCAAAGTCATACACAATATAAATTCATCACAACAGCCGTTCAATAGGCTCAAAGTCGTCCAAGTACAAGATTTAGCTAGGAAAATGACCGGAAATAAGCTTTAAGCTAAGGAACCAAAAAGGCAGATTCACCGCTACTTAGCGTATCGGACATAAACAAAACTACGCTTATTGGATTGAAGTGAAAGTTATACCGTTTCGAAGCTAAGATAGAGGGCTATAACTTTGATGAAGACTACTTAGTCCAGTTCTCATCCTAAATATGTCAAAGTTATTAAAACAACCCCAGATTTTCCAGTTCGAAGCTCACTGTGAAATTCAACTAGCAGTCCTGATTCATTCAATCATATCTCAGAACACACAACTCTGATTCAGGTAATTCCAAAGCCATTTGAAAGCTAAGATACAAGGATATAATTCTTAAGAAGACATCGACAACCAAATCAGTAGTATTCCCGGTCAAACTAACCAATTACAGAAGCTGATTATCAGTTTCGGACAGAAACAGGGCAGAAGGGGTATTTCAGTCTTTTCATAGGCTACGTTGCTCCGATTGGGCTGAAATTTTGCAGGATACTATAAAACATCATTCTATACAACTTTAATGTTTTATACTAAGGCCAATTTGGCCTCTAACTAGGTGTAACAGTACCGGGCAGAATAGGGGAAATTGAAACCCTAATTTGGAATTTTCTGCACAACATGGAAATTTTCCGCATTTAACTACAATTTACGCACTATAGCTTCATTCTAGACTATCCCAAGTCATCATCCATGGCCACACAATATAAAACATATAAAAACAGAAAAATCAAGAAGAAATATAAAATTCATCAAAGCTTCACTTCCAACCACAAACACACCATAAAGCATCTTATTTAGCCACCAATGCCACTAATTTGCCACTATTAAGAACAAAGCGAGGATTTCTTCACAACTCGCCTTACAACTTAAGAAAGATAGCAACTTAGCACTTCCTCTTGCCAAATCACTCCACCAACTACTTCAATACCACTTAGCAAAGGGATTTTATGGAGAGTTTTGGAGTATAAACGGTTAAGTTGTGAGATTGGGCAAGATTAAGAAGAAGGAAGTTGGAGATTTTTTTCTCTTTCTTTGCTCAAGAAGTTCGGCCAAGGGGAGGAAAAAATGAAGATGTTTTTAGTCAAATTTTTGGTTAAATGGTAAAGTAAGAAAGTTGGTCAAACCATCCTCAAGTCACAAGGTGACACTTGTCACCCATTTTTGTTTGAGCTTATCCTTTTGTCTTCCAAGGTTAATCCCTCTATGCATCCTCTAATTGGCTCATAATACTATGTAATATAATCTCTGTCTATATAATTTAACCTAATTGGCCGCATTTTATCAAACTTACCGCACTAGTGGGTCCCACAACCGGTTTACGCTCTTAATTTTTTAAAAACTAATTAATACTAGAAAAATAATTTTAGAACTATATTTACTCATAAAAATTATCTAGAAAATGTTTCTAATAAAGAAAATATAGAAAAGGCATGCAATTAAATAAAATAAAGTCTAGAAAATAAGAAAATCCACGGATTCTCACACTCTCTCCCCCTTAAAAAAATTTCGTCCTCGAAATTCCTTATCATCGCCTTCTCCGGGATACAAAAATTTGAATACTTCCTTTTCACAGTCAAATTGAGCATCATACTTAGCTAACCAATCTGTACCCCTTCACTGGCTAGGCTCATGGAATTCTTTGGTATAGTTTCTTCTTCCTTCCCAAATTGTAATTCTGATACACCATTCTAATGGGCAAACGGTGGAATACCAGAATCTTACCTTCCACGTCCTCTAATGGGTCAGAGACTTGATGTTGTTCTAAGGAGTACACCCGAGCTGACACTTTCGATCCATTCTTGTCCCCCTTCGACTGGTCAGGGTTGGTCATGGTTGGTTGTTGGCTCCTACTCCCTTTTCGAGATTGGCCTGGGCAACTTGCGATTTGATGATCTGCGCTCCCACAATGCAGACACTTTCTTCCTTTCTTCCAGCAAACATCCTCCGTATGATTCGGCTTCCCACAGTACCCGCAGGGACCACGGGAAGCGGAGACTGAGCCTCTCTGTGAGGCACCACTTGATATCCTCGGTAATTGTACTCCCCCGTTTTCCCTTCCAATCTTAGGAGGCGTACCCTTATCCCCTTGCTCTAAGCTACTTCCACGAAATCCCCTTTTCTTAGCTTGAAAGTTTCTAACTTGAAATCTCGCGCTTTCAACTCGTTGAGCTTTCTCCACCGTATAACTAAAGGTATTGAGTTGGGCTACAGCCAGGTCCTTCTGAATCTCAACGTTTAATCCTTGGACAAAACGCCTTATCCTCCTTTGCTCAGTCACAATTAACTCGGGAGCGAACTTGGACAACCTGGTGAACTGGCTCTCATATTCGGCGACGGTTTGAATTCCCTGGCGGAGCCTAATGAACTCATCTTCTTTCTTTTCCTAGATCAGAGGTGGAAAATACTTCGTGTTGAACTCTCTCATGAAATTCACCCACGTTCTTGGGGTTTGTTCTCTTTCCCATTTCAGTCTTATGATATTCCACCAAGAACGGGCTGCTCCCTCCAGTTGGAAGACAGCAAATGTGACCTGTCACTCCTCAGTATAATGTAACGCAGCAAATATATCAATCATCTTCTCTAGCCATCTCTCAGCCACGTCAGGGTCTGGTCCTCCCAGGAATTTCAGTGGCGAGAACTTCTGAAATCTTTCAAGGGCATTATCCTCACCCTCTATGTGATTATCAGGGTTTCCGGCTGATGATTAGGATTTTGGCCCTGATGTTCTACTACGTGAGCCAAAAGGTCAGTCATACGTTGGATAGCAGCAGCCACCTGAATGCTAGGATCCATTCCAGGTTCAGGATTAGGTCCAGGTGTTGGTTCCCGATTTTCTCCTTCATTTGAGGTTCCACGGCCCCGGCCCCGTCCACTACGAGTACCCTCCATTTGACTTAACCAGTCTAGGGTTGAAGTGCGAATACCATATTAAAACAAAGTATGCAGGTACAAGTGATAAAAGCAGACAATATACATATAGCATATCTTTAGCAGATAAATCACACAGTAACAGTCAGTCAGATACAAGCAGAAGAAATCGCATGAAAGTCATTAAAAGAACTATATACTAATTAGGCCAATGGTACACAAGCGACCAACCAACAGCTTTCTCTCTCTGGGCTCCGTCCACAATCATCCCTAGGCAGGGTCAATCATCCTTAATGATACCCTAACACATCATATCAAGTTCCGTAGAATCAGATTTCTAATTCGCCCAAGTCATTTCTAAACTAGGCTTTCATCCCTTTTCGTATTCAGGCACAAGAATCCAAAATAAGATAATTCACCACTCGAGCTTGCCAGTCCCAAGAGTAAATCATCTACATTTGTAATTCCTACCTGACATACGTATCTATAGTCTCCAAGTGCCAGAATAATGTTTTGAACCCTATAATACACCGTGATTCCTAGCTTATGCTCAAAAGAGTACTTAGTCCCTTACACTCATTCACATGAGCGAGACCACAACACCACTTGGCCCCAAGCTCACTCCTCGCAGAGACCACGCGAAGCGGCTCTGATACCACCTGTGACAGCCCCACCTCACCCTAAGGCGAACCAAAGGGTTTGGCGGACCGCCTGCCCAGCTCTCGCCGGGACTACGGATCTGGAACAGACATAAACCCTTCCAAACGCTCAAAAGAACTTCAAAAAGGTAACATTCAGAACCAAATGAGCCAAAGTAAAAGATACAATCAATCTTTGGTACAGCGTTCCCACGAAAATCAAAACGAAAAGGAAGAGCCGCTGCGCCGACACAATCCATCCCAGTACTAGTACACTTTGTTTAACATGAGAGAATGTACATGCCCAAATATATGTCACATAAACCTGAGAAAACACTTCAAAATATACATAGTAGTAAGTTTACAAACCAAAAGAAAACATTGTATTAAGATACATTTAGGGTTTCCAACTTCCACGGAGCTATACAAAAGGGTGTTTATACAAGCTCAATTCATTCTTCAAAATGATCATTGGTCCAAAAGATGGTTCCCTGTAAGGAAAACAAGGATAACGGGACGGGATGAGCTAAAAGCTCAACGAGGTACCAAAAGTATAAATGGTAGGAACAGTAGAACTCATGAAAAATAACTTTTAAGGCACATATTCACATCAAATACAAGAGATGAAAGAACACCACAATGTAAAGGATACAGGTGGCTCTCAGGAGCCAAATCCCCGTTGCAATACTTGATCCAGTCTCGTTGACCCTCCGTCAACGTTCAAATGAAGGAACCAATCTCGTAGAACACCACTTTAACGCCAAAGTCCCGTTCACCAAACATACCCCTTACAGGGCCCAAACGCCAAACAGGAACAGGAATGGTAATACTCGAGTATACCGGAATCAAGAGTCTTAATACCCAAAGATTCCCCAGGAACAGGCACCCATGGATTGTCAATTACCTCGACCAAACCCTTGCTGGCTCGATTTAATTAACTCCCCATGAGGTTGAGCTCAAGTTAACAAGAAAATCATTGGACTCACTTCCAAACGATCTCATAACAAGCGCAGGTCACAAGTTCAAGTTCATAACAAGTACAGGTAAGAGATTCCAGTTCATTCATTTCAGGCAAGAGAACGAGTGTGATAAAGTACACCCTCGTCTCATTCAGAATAACAGAGTTCATAGTTATCCATGTCACACATTTCAAGTATAGATGAACCAATCAAACAAAAATTCAGGGGAGTGGTACACTCACCTATTAAGGCGACATAACGTTCAGAATATCTTTCCGGGTAACACTTTCAATCACCGATGAACCCTAAGATTAATCAAGAGAAAATATTACAGTTCCTCCAGCAAAAGTTAGGTGAATCGAAGACAATTCAAATACTACTAGTATTTTGGACATATGATTTTGGAAGTGAAAAGAGTACATTTAAACCAAAGGACATAAGTAAAATATTTGGAAAACTCATGCTCGCTCGTAAAACTTTGAAATATCCATTTGAGTTGAAGAAATGAAGAAAACGTATTTCTATTAGTCGTAAATTTCATTTTTTCCAAGTGTACAAGTTTCGGCCAGATTCGACCTTATATACCTCGATAAAAGAGGACGCAAATATCCTAGATGGTTCATATGGTATTTGCTCTCAAATCGTTACCTAATCCTCGAGTGTAAATTTGGGCAGCACGCCCTTTGTATTTACCTATTTTTCAACCACTTATGGCTTCATTATTTTCCTCAATCAATCCCAAAGTCATACACAATATAAATTCATCACAATAGCCGTTCAATAGGCTCAAAGTCGTCCAAGTACAAGATTTAGCTAGGAAAATGACCGGAAATAAGCTTTAAGCTAAGGAACCAAAAAGGCATATTCACCGCTACTTAGCCTATCGGACATAACCGAAACTACGCTTATTGGATTGAAGTGAAAGTTATACCGTTTCGAAGCTAAGATAGAGGGCTATAACTTTGATGAAGACTACTTAGTCCAGTTCTCATCCTAAATATGTCAAAGTTATTAAAACAACCCCAGATTTTCCAGTTCGAAGCTCACTGTGAAATTCAACTAGCAGTCCTGATTCATCCAATCATATCTCAGCACACACAACTCCGATTCAGGTAATTACAAAGCCATTTGAAAGCTAATATACAAGGCTATAATTATTAAGAAGACATCAACACCAAATCAGTAGTATTCCCGGCCAAACTAACCAATTACAAAAGCTGATTATCAGTTTCGGACAGAAACAGGGCAGCAGGGGTATTTCAGTCTTTTCACAGTCTATGTTGCTCCTATTGGGCTGAAATTTTGTAGGCAACTATAAAACATCATTATATACAACTTTCATGTTTTATACTAAGGCCAATTCGGCCTCTAACTAGGGGTAAAAGTACCAGGCAGAATAGGAGAAATGGAAACCCTAATCTGGAATTTTCCGCACAACATGGAAATTTTCCGCATTTAGCTACAATTTACGTACTGTAGCTTCATTCTAGACTATCCCAAGCCATCATCCATGGCCACACAATATAAAACATATAAAGATAGAAAAATCAAGAATAAATATAAAATTCATCAAAGCTTCACTTCCAACCATAAACACACCAGAAAGCATCTTATTTAGCCACCAATGCCACTAATTTACCACTATTAAGAACAAAGAGAGGATTTCTTCACAACTCACCTTACAACTTAAGAAAGATAGCAACTTAGCACTTCCTCTTGCCAAATCACTCCACCAACTACTTCAATACCACTTAGCAAAGGGATTTTATGGAGAGTTTTGGAGTATAAACGGTTAAGTTGTGAGATTGGGCAAGATTAAGAAGAAGGAAGTTGGAGATTTTTTTCTCTTTCTTTGCTCAAGAATTTCGGCCAAGGTGAGGAAAATATGAAGATGTTTTTAGTCAATTTTTTGGTTAAATGGTAAAGTAAAAAAGTTGGTCAAACCATCCTCAAGTCACAAGGTGACACTTGTCACCCCTTTTTGTTTGAGCTTATCCTTTTGTCTTCCAAGGTTAATCCCTCTATGCATCCTCTACTTGGCTCATAATACCATGTAATATAATCTCTGTCTATATAACTTAACCAAATTGGCCGCATTTTATCAAACTTACCGTACTAGTGGGTCCCACAACCGGTATACGCTCTTAATTTCTCAAAAACTAATTAATACTAGAAAAATAATTTTAGAACTATATTTACTCATAAAATTATCTAGAAAATTTTTCTAATAAAGAAAATATAGAAAAGGCATGCAATTAAATAAAATAAAGTATAGAAAATAAGAAAATCCACGGGTTATCACAAATGGGCTCAAGTCTGCGACATTAAAAGTCGCGCTAACATTGTACTCCCCAGGTAGCTCTAATTTGTAGGCATTATCATTGACGCATTGGAGCACTCGAAAGGGTCCATCACCCCTTGGGGATAGCTTCCCTTCGCGTTGCTTGGGAAATCTTTCTTTTCTCAAGTGTAGCCACACCCAATCACCAGGTTCAAAGGTCATCTTGCGACGGTGCTTGTTAGCTTGCTGGATGTATTGCTGCGTACGCTACTCAAAAATTGCATGACCAGCTTCATGTAACCTGCGCACAAAATCAGATTTCTTTTTCCCATCTAACCTTGTGTGCTTAGAGGAAGGTAAGGGTGCCAAATCAAGGGGAGTCAGGGGGTTAAAACCATATACAATCTCAAATGGTGAGTAGTGTGCTGCACTATGAACAGTTCTATTGTAAGCAAATTCCACATGTGGCAAACACTCATCCCAAGATTTAAGATTCTTTTTAATCAAAGCCCTGAGTAATGTTCCAAGTGTGCGATTGACAACCTCAGTTTGGCCATCGCTTTGGGGATGACTTGTGGTTGAAAACAATAATCTAGTGCCAAGCTTAGACCACAAAGTCTTCCAAAAATAACTCAAGAACTTTACATCTCTATCACTAACAATGGTTTGAGGCATACCATGCAAGCGAACAATTTCTTTGAAGAACAAGTTAGCAATACGAGATGCATCATCAGTTTTGTGACAAGGGATGAATTGACCCATCTTAGAGAATCTGTCAACTACCACATAGATTGAGTCATTACCCCTTGGTGACCTAGGTAGGCCCAAGACAAAGTCCATAGACAAGTCTACCCAATGATGATGTGGAATGGGCAATGGGGTATACAAGCCATATAGGTTTGTTTTAGACTTGGCCTTGTGACAAGTGGCACATCTACCAACCATGCGCTCAACATCCCTACGCATATGGGGCCAATAGAAGTGTTCTTGCAACATTGCTAAAGTCTTAACAACACCAAAATGTCCCATGAGGCCGCCACTATGTGTCTCTCTAACCAAAAGATCACGAATGGAAGAATTAGGCACACACAACTTATCTACATGGAAGAGGAATCCATCATGCAAAAAGTATTTTCCATGCGGGTTCTTAACACAAGCAGCATATATGTCACCAAAATCATGATCATGTGCATAGAGTTCCTTAATCATTTCAAACCCTAATAACTTAGAATCAAGAAAAACAAGCAAGAAATGTCTACGTGATAAGGCATCAGCTACCACATTCGATTTACCAGTTTTGTACTGAATGACATAAGAGAAGGTGTTAATGAAGCTTACCCACTTGGCATGTCTTTTACTCAATTTTGGTTGCCTCTTGAGAAACTTCAATGATTCGTGATCAGTGTGTATCACGAACTCCCTAGGGCGGAGGTAGTGTTGTCAGGTCTCCAAAGCCCTCACCAGTGCGTACAACTCCTTGTCGTACGTGGGGTAGTTTAAAGCAGCACCTCCCAGTTTCTCGCTAAAGAAGGCACAAGGCCTCTTGTCTTGCATGAGGATGGTGCCAATACCTACACCAAAAGTATCACATTCAATTTCTGTGACAGCCCTACCTCCCCCTAAGGTGAACCAAAGGGATCGGCGGACCGCCTGTCCTGCTCTCGCCAGGACTCACTCACTCACTACAGTCCTCAAATAAATTACAAAGTAAATCCCAAATATACATCACCAAATCCTCCATGAATACATATCACAAGCGCGGAACGTACACATACACTCGTTCAATTCCAAACATACATACAATCCTAACTATTACACAAGATGAATTCCAAATCCAAACTATACACGAGATAATCCATCCAACCACACGAAGAACTTAATACAAGCGCTTCTCTTGCCTCGAGCCCTGTGGGGAGAAAATATATTTTTGGGGTGAGCTAGAAGCTCAGCGAGTATCCAATAAAATCAGTAATCAACCAGTTTCACAATAATGCATTAAATGAAAGCATGAATCAGTGATCAAATGTATATATGTTGCTCTTGTGAGCCAGTGAAATCATCGTACTTAGAACTCTAACGCTCAAATGGATCCAGTTAGTCAAACAGTACAAATGAGCCATTTGCTCCAAATAATCAGGGGTGGAGATGTTGGTTCTAAGCACACGAATTTCAAGTACACATTTGAGCCAAAATATGTCATGGTCCACATGCAAGCACTCATGATATGCAATCGAGTATGCAATGCAAGAAATAATTTGAAAAGTAACTTTGCAAATGGTTGAGGAATCACTCACCAGCCACGGCTCAGGAACCATCCATCATAGATCATTGCCTGGATCAAGTCCAAACCCTAGATCACAATTATCATGTCAAGCAAGAGGAATTCTAAAAGCATCAAGTTCCTACCACCTTTTGGCATTTTAATCATAATGGAAGCTACACTTATCTGATTGAAACGAATCTTATGGCGTTACGAAGCTAAGACATATACCAATATTTTTTATGAAGACCTCCAAGGTCAAATCATACATATTCATGGTCAAAACCGAGATCTTAGAGAAAAGTGGAAAACTGGCCGTGAAACAGGGCTTATAAGCAGTCAAGGGTATTTCGATCATTTCACATGCTACAGTACTCAAAATGATCTGAAATTTTATAGGCAGGTAGCTAACTCACATATCTACAACTCTCATGTTTAGTCCAACAACTGGTTTGGTCTAAAACATGGAGAAATGTGCGGTCCAAGTTGAGTCCAGAAACATGGTAAACGGAAATTACACTTCTAAACTAACCCTTGTATAGAACCACAAGTACACATATGAAATAGAAGATATACCACATATCTAATTAGGCCACAATGCCCCTTCAATATGAGCCAATTGATAGTTCCAAAACCAATCATAATTAAGCCCAATTCTAACCCCTAACATTGATATGGACCTACACAAGCTAGAATTTCCGTAGGCAAGTGAAACTAGCACATATAACATCAATATTTCACATAACAAAACTATCAAATGTTCTCAAAGATTGGACAGCACTTCCCCTTAAATTTTCTTATTTCCATCCTACAACAACACCAATACCATCTCAATTCAACCACATATTCACATACAAATCATAAGCTATAAAACACACCTAATTAGGGCCACAACACCCTTAAATCTTAACCAATTAAGAGCTCAACAACCAACCATAAGAAAGCCCCAAATTTGAAACCCTAATACTGAAATTTTCCGCACAAATCTAAAATTTTCCGCAAACCATCACACTAATATACACAATCTTCATTTTACACCATATCAAGTCATCATTCATGGCCAACCAATAATTATTATATAAAATCATAAAAATCACCAATAAAATCCAAAATTGGTTAAGCTTTACCCTAAACCATGAAATTATCCACAAAATAGCATATTTAACCTCTACAAACCACTAATTCCACATTAGTAGGAACAAAGAGAGAATTTCTTGATAACTTACCTTATAACTCAAAAAATATGGTAGCTTAGAGTTTTCCCCCTTCCAAACAACTCCACCAACTCCTTTATTTCTCCTTAGTGTACACTTGTACGGAATAGTTTGTGATTTCACCGGTTAAAACTCAAGATTTGAGCAAAGATTAAAGCTAGAAAAATGAAGAACTTTCTCTCTTTTCTCTCTATGATGCACGGCCAAGAGAATGAGCAAGAATGGAAGATATTTCAGCCAAGAAACAAGATAAGAATGAAGGAAAAATAGCCAGTCAAACCTGGCTGCAGAAGTGACACGTCACAATCCGGCCAAAATCTGGCCGGATTCCAGGCCAGATTCAAGGCAGTGGCGATTCAAATTTTTTTTCAAAACTCCAAGACAATCCGGCCAGGTATCCGGCCAAGAACTGGCGGGATTTCCGGCCGGATTCCCCAAAAATATTTCTAGTCAGAAATTTTTTCCTTTTCTTCTTCTTTCGGGCGTCACAATTTCAAAGGTCTTGTCAAAATTTGGTAATGCTAAAACAGGTGCATGTGTGAGTTTGTCCTTGAGGGTAAGGAATACTTGTTCTTGGGCTTCTCCCCAATGGAATTTATCATTCTTCTTTGTCACGGCGGTCAATGGAGCAGCAATGGTGCTGAAGTCTTTGACAAATTGCCGGTAGAAGCCCGCCAATCCATGGAAGCTACGCACCTCAGGGACGGATGTTGTAGTTGGCCATTTCTTGATGGCCTCAATCTTGGACTCGTCTACTTTGATGCCCTGTGAACTCATAACATAGCCTAAAAACACAAGTTCATTAGTACAAAAGGTGCACTTCTTAAGGTTGGCGTATAGACGCGCCTCTCGAAGTGTATTAAGAACTAATCTCAAATGCTCCATGTGCTCATGCTCATTTCGACTATATATCAAGATGTCATCAAAATAGACAATCACAAACTTCCCAATGAAGTGTCTCAAAACATGGTTCATTAATCTCATAAATGTACTAGGGGTGCTAGTCAACCTAAAGGGCATGACTAGCCATTCATAAAGACCATGTTTAGTTTTGAAAGTTGTTTTCCATTCATCGCCTTCTTTCATTCTAATTTAATGATAGTCACTCCTTAAATCAATTTTAGTGAAAATAACAGCACCATCAAGTTTGTCAAGTATATCATCTAGCCTAGGAATGGGATGACGATATTTAACAGTAATAGCATTAACGGCTCTACAGTCGGTGTACATGCGCCAAGTACCATCCTTTTTGGGGACAAGTATCATAGGCACAGCACAAGGACTTAGACTTTCCTTTACCCAACCCTTACCTAATAGGCCATCAACTTGCCTTTGAAACTCCTTTGTCTCCTCAGGACCCATGCGGTAAGCCAGTTTGTTGGGTAGTGGTGCTCCAAGAATCAGTTCTATTTGGTGCTCAATCCCTCGAATGGGTAGTAAACCATCAGGGACCTCATCAGGGAACACGTCCTCGAATTCCTGCAAAAGAGCAACCATACTCGAAGCAATGCCTTATCGAGCTCAGCAACATCTAAAAGCACATGTTTGCAAATCATGAGAAGTACAGGCTGATCAGAATTCAATCTTTCTAACATCCTTAACCTTAATGATCATGTTTTGCTTCCTAGTGGTGGGTTTAATGAGTGAATGGTCATGTGTAACACTAGGTGTGCTCACTTGACCCTTGGTCGATTGCTCACTTGTAGAAGTGGAGCATTTGCCAGCGTTGGCCGCCTTGTGTTTCCTCTTTTGCCGATCCATTTCGCACTCCCTTTGCAATTTAAGTTTGTCCTCATATACTTGTGCAAGTGTGAGGGGTGTTAGGACCATGCGTTTATCATTGTGCAAAAGAGTGTACTTGTTTGCCCTACCATCAAATGTGACATGTTTATCAAATTGCCAAGGTCTTCCTAGAATGACATGTGTCGCGCATGCATAGGTACAACATCACACACAACTTCATCAATGTAGTTGCCAATTGAAAAAAGAACACGTACCTGTTTGTAGACATGTACCTCACCTTCTTCACTTAGCCATTGGAGGCGGTATGGATGTGGATGTCTAGTGGTAGGAAGGCCCAAGCTCTCAACCATTAGTAAGCTTGCCACATTGGTGCAACTCCCACCATCAATGATGAGACTGCACACTTTATCACTTACTTTACAACGAATGTAAAATAAGTTTTCCCTTTGCAATTGCTCGTCCTCCTTGACTCGGGCGGTTAGCACTCGTCGGGCCATCAAACACCCTATTTCCCCTTGAGTAGGAGAACATTCTTCCTCAGCCGAGTCATCCTCCAAGCAATCGTCCTTGATCAATCCAGGTATATCCTCACAATCATCGTCATCGGAGACGATCTCTCCATTGTGAGTGACTAACATGATCCTCTGGTTCGGACATTGGGACTGGATATGTCCAAACCCTTGGCACTTGAAGCGCTTGATATCTCCACTCCTAGTCTTAGGAGTCTCATGACGTGCCATAGAAGTGGACCTGGATGCATCAACAACTTTGTTAGGGGTAAAATTAGAATTTCGATTAGGAGCATTACCTTGAGCTCGGCTAGATGAAGTTGGGGTAGCCGAATTTCCAGCTTCGTGGGTCGCTCTCCGTGGTTGGTTGCCCCTCCATGAAGTCGAGTTGGAAGTTTGGAAGGTACGGGCTCCTCGCCTCAATTTCTTTCCCCTCTCGGCCTTGATAGCGAGTTCAAGAAGATCATGCATGTCCAAATAATGTTGGAGCTCCAAGGCTTCTTGAAGGTCAGGGTTGAGACCTCTAAGAAACCTCGCCATGGTTGCTTCACTATCTTCTTGAAGGTTCGCCCTCATCATGGCCATTTCGTTCTCCTTGTAGTAGTCCTCCACACGCATGTTACCTTGACTGAGGGTTTGAAGTTTGGAGTGGAGATCATGATTGGAGTAGCTAGGGACAAATCTCCTACGCATCAATGCCTTGAGTTCTCGCCAAGTTCGGACTTGTGGTTCTCCCATTCTCCTTCTTTGGGTTCTCACTTGGTCCCACCAAACTAGGGCGTAGTGGTGAACTCAACGGTGGCAACTTTCACCTTTTGTTCCTCGCTATAGTAGTAACAGTCGAAGACCATTTTGATGCGGCCTTCCCATTCCAAGTAAGCCTCAGGTTCACTTTTGCCTTTGAAAGGGGGCACTTGAATTTTGAGTCCCTTGAGTTCGTTCTTAGGCGTGTCCTTTCCAGGCCTCTTGGTTCTCTCGTCATCTTCACTAGTCGAGTAGTCTTCACAATTTGCCTCCTTGGTGCCATGGTTACTCCGGTTGTGAGACCGAGAACGAGAGCCTCGTGTGAGACTCCTAGATAGCTCCACAAAACTAGTGTGCAACTCCTCCATTTGTTGCTCACTAATTCGCTTGAGCTCGTTCTTCATGGCGGTGAACATCAACGAGTAGTCTGTGGTCGGTTGATTTTGCTCCATGTCCCTCTTTATGCCCTACAAAAGGTTAGTAACAACAACACAAGTATATCCTCACTTCACTCCCTTAGTGTATCACTCAATCTCCTGTGTATCACTCAAAAGCACTCTAATGGACTTACCAAATACCTTTACCTGTTGGGTTAGATAATTGAGAAGGCCGCTCAAGTCCAATAATTGTCACCAACTTTTTCCACAAGAGTAACCAAGAAGGTAAGACACAAATGTGGGTGGAAAATGAAGTGGGAATGGACGAATTTGGAAGGCCAATAGTGGCGGACAGAAATGGAAGTGCGCTAATGGGAACACAAAAGAAAGAAACCCTAGCTTCCTAAAATGTAGGAGTGGGTTCCTAGAATGTAGGAGAGTAATCCTAAAATGTAGGAGAGTGTTCCTAAAATGTAGGAGAGAATGTAGGAGAGTAGCCAAGTGAAAACAAAGGAGTTATCCAAGTGTTTTACTTAGTTTCCTAAATTGATTTGGAAAACAAGTTAGTTTTGGAAACCGTTTAGAAAACCTTTTCTTGAATAACTTTGATTAGCTTCCAAATCCCAACCCAAGTCGGGTTTCCTTAGTAAATTTCGGTCCTCCCCCTAAACCCTCTTCCCAAGTCGGTGGAGATGGCTTATTAAAGCCCTCCACTATAGCCATCACTTACACTCTCGAAGAAGACCAAGTGCAATTCGGAATTTTTGGTCTTAGTGCTCAAGATAATTCGGCTAATGGTCAAGGCAAGAAGATGGCGTCTCAAGAAGATGCAAGCAATGTCACTCAAGCTTCCCCCCAATGGGCTGCTCAAGAGTTTCTCAAGAATTTTACTCTATGGTATTGCTTTGTTTCTTGCCACCCGAATGCCCTTTCTTTTTTCCTTTTCGTTTCTATTTTTTTTTTTATCGTATCAAACAAATAACACAAATAGCCTGACCGAACTGGAATAAAATTCCAGATTTGGTTCGGTCCACAATGCACAAGTAACGATCAACAATCCCTCAAGAATTCCCACGCAAGTTTCAAGAACTTCAAGAATTTCCAGTTTGATTTCAAGAGACTCAAGAAACCCTAGATTCTTGTAGATTTCCTTCATGATTCACAAACACCAACTAGTTTTAACAAAAATCAGTTTTGAAAATTAAGCAAAAAACACTTGGACAGATTTGAAACAAAGAAAAGACCCTAGCGCAAGACAAACCCTAGCCACCACTACTAGAGTCTCTTTTGTTTCCTTGTCGCTCACGGACAGTTTGGAACTAACAACAATAACACACGAGTTGGACAGAAATTTTGATGCAACAAAGGACACAAAGTACGGTCAGATTGTCAAGGCAACAACCGACGCATGCATGGACAGATTTGGCTCGATAACTTGAGCAACACCCGGACAGAATTTTGTTTCTCTTTTGATGAATACTAGCGACTCAATAACAAGGACAAGTGCAGCTACACGTGGAGATGATACGGGCAGCATGCACGACACAACCACACGAACAGAAATTGATGGCCACGAAGCAACAAACGACTCCGGTCAGATTTCAACCAAACGACTAACACGACAAGGGAAGAACAAGTGCGGACAGATTTTGTTTTTTTTTTTTTGAAACAATGCAGCGGAAAATAACACAAAAATCCTACGACACAACTACGAAAAACAAGGATATAACGAAAGATACCTCCACCTAAGTTCTGATACCAACTGATACGGTCCTCGATCAACACGTATCGAGACACGTAGTACGCTTGCCCAAGGATCTAGCGAGGTTGTCCAAGGCTTGGATTGCGCGACCTAAAACCAAAACGGATGACACGAATTGGTTGAAGGTGGTAGAACGACGACTCCAATTGAGGTGTTTACTCGAGTGGATAGGTCGGTAGAAAAATCTAGGACAATCGGTGAGATTGCTCAAGAACCCTTGCCTAAGCAAGTGAAAGGATAGAATGCTCTCAATAATTTGAAAAGAAACAAACCAGAATTTTATTATAAAAATTGTGTACCCGTTAACCGTACAAAGTGAGCCTTTATATAGGCTAAGGGGCTAATGAAACCCTAGGAAACTAGCTAAAGGAGTGTCGGCCATTCTTTGGACAAGGTGGGCCGGCCCATGATTCAAATGAAATAATCTAATCCAACTCTAAACAAGTGAACCTAACACTAGGCCTAAGGCCTAGTCGACCAACCCTTCATGGGCTCTCTTCGTGGGCTTGGATCATCATGTAGACAACTTGATTATCTCCTTCCAAACCTTCAATATCCCGATGGACTCCTTGTTGGTCTTGAACATTTCGCACAAGAGCTTGAAGGGACTCCTTGAAGCGCTTGGCCCGTGCACGTGTGACTAGGCCCAATGGAACTCGAACTGGATCATTACTTGGGTTAAGATCCGTGCATACATCGGTCCCCTCCATTTGAGGACGCCAAGGAATGGGCTCAAGTCTGCGACATAAAAGTCGCGCTAACATTGTACTCCTCTGGTAGCTCTAATTTATAGGCATTGTCATTGACGCGTTGGAGCACTCGAAAGGATCCATCACCCCTTGAGGATAGATTCCCTTGGCGTTGCTTGGGAAATCTTTCTTTTCTCAAGTGTAGCCACACCCAATCGCCAGGTTCAAAGGTCATCTAGCGACGGTTCTTGTTAGCTTGCTGGATGTATTGCTGTGTACGCTTCTCAATATTTGCACGACCAGCTTCATGTAACTTGCGTACAAAATCAGATTTCTTTCTCCCATCTAAACTTGTGTGCTCAAAGGAAGGTAAGGGTGCCAAGCCAAGGGGAGTCAGGGGGTTAAAATCATATACAATCTCAAATGGTGAGTAGTGTGTTGCACTATGAAAAGTTCTATTGTAAGCAAATTCCACATGTGGCAAACACTCTTCCCAAGATTTAAGATTTTTTTTAATCAAAGACCTGAGTAATGTTCCAAGTGTGCGATTGACAACCTCAGTTTGGCCATCGCTTTGAGGATGACTTGTGGTTGAAAATAATAATCTAGTGGCAAGTTTAGATCACAAAGTCTTCCAAAAATAACTCAAGAACTTCACATCTCTATCACTAACAATGGTTTGAGGCATACCATGCAAGCGAACAATTTCTTTGAAGAACAAGTTAGCAATACGAGATGCATCATCAGTTTTGTGACAAGGGATGAAATGAGCCATCTTAGAAAATCTGTCAACTACCACATAGATGGAGTCATTACCCCTTGGTGACCTAGGTAGGCCCAAGACAAAGTTCATAGACAAGTCAACCCAAGGATGACGTGGAATGGGCAATGGGGTATACAAGCCATATGGGTTTGTTTTAGACTTGGCTTTGTGACAAGTGGCACATCTACCAATCATGCGCTCAATATCCCTACGCATATGGAGCCAGTAGAAGTGTTCTTGCAACATTGCTAAAGTCTTAACAACACCAAAATGTCCCATGAGGCCGCTACTATGTGTCTCTCTAACCAAAAGATCACGAATGGAAGAATTAGGCACACACAACTTATCTACATGGAAGAGGAATCCATCATGCAAAAAGTATTTTCCATGCGGGTTCTTAACACAAGCAGCATATATGTCACCAAAATCATGATCATGTGCATAGAGTTCCTTAATCATTTCAAACCCTAATAACTTAGCATCAAGAAAAACAAGCAAGAAATGTCTACGTGATAAGGCATCAGTTACCACATTCGATTTGCCAGTTTTGTACTTAATGACATAAGAGAAGGTGTCAATGAAGCTTACCCATTTGGCATGTCTTTTACTCAATTTTGGTTGCCCCTTGAGAAACTTCAATGACTCGTGATCAGTGTGTATCACGAACTCCTTAGGGCGGAGGTAGTGTTGCCAGGTCTCCAAAGCCCTCACCAGTTTGTACAACTCCTTGTCGTACGCGGGGTAGTTTAAGGCAGCACCTTCCAGTTTCTCGCTAAAGAAGGCACAAGGCCTCTTGTCTTGCATGAGAACGGCGCCAATACCTACACCAGAAGCATAACATTCAATTTCAAAGGTCTTGTTAAAATTTGGTAATGCTAAAACAGGTGCATGTGTGAGTTTGTCCTTGAGGGTAAGGAATGCTTGTTCTTGGGCTTCTCTCCAATGGAATTTATCATTCTTCTTTGTCACGGCGGTTAATGGAGCAGCAATGGTGCTGAAGTTTTTGACAAATTGCCGGTAGAAGCCCGCCAATCCATGGAAGCTGCGCACCTCAGGGACGGATGTTGGAGTTGGCCATTTCTTGATGGCCTCAATCTTGGACTCGTCTACTTTGATGCCCTGTGAACTCATAACATAGCCTAAAAACACAAGTTCATTAGTACAAAAGGTGCACTTCTTAAGGTTGGCGTATAGACGCGCCTCTCGAAGTGTATTAAGAACTAATCTCAAATGCTCCATGTGCTCATGCTCATTTCGACTATATATCAAGATGTCATCAAAATAGACGATCACAAACTTCCCAATGAAGTGTCTCAAAACATGGTTCATTAATCTCATAAATGTACTAGGGGTGCTAGTCAACCTAAAGGGCATGACTAGCCATTCATAAAGACCATGTTTAGTTTTGAAAGTTGTTTTCCATTCATCGCCTTCTTTCATCCTAATTTAATGATAGTCACTCCTTATATCAATTTTAGTGAAAATAACAGCACCATCAAGTTTGTCAAGTATATCATCTAGCCTAGGAATGGGATGACGATATTTAACAGCAATAGCATTAACGGCTCTACAATCGGTGCACATGCGCCAAGTACCATCCTTTTTGGGGACAAGTATCATAAGCACAGCACAAGGACTTAGACTTTCCTTTACCCAACCCTTACCTAATAGGCCATCAACTTGCCTTTGAAACTCCTTTGTCTCCTCAGGACCCATGCGGTAAGCCGGTTTGTTGGGTAGTGGTGCTCCAAGAATCAGTTCTATTTGGTGCTCAATCCCTCGAATGGGTGGTAAGCCATCAGGGACCTCATCAGGGAACACGTCCTCAAATTCCTGCAAAAGAGCAACCATACTCGAAGGCAATGCCTTATCGAGCTCAGCAACATCTAAAAGCACATGTTTGCAAATCATGAGAAGTACAGGCTGATTAGAATTCACAATCTTTCTAACATTCTTAACCTTAATGATCATGTTTTGCTTCCTAGTGGTGGGTTTAATGAGTGAACGGTCATGTGTAACACTAGGTGTGCTCACTTGACCCATGGTCGATTGCTCACTTGTAGAAGTGGAGCATTTGCCAGCGTCGGCAGCCTTGTGTTTCCTCTTTTGGCGGCCCATTTCACACTCCCTTTGCAATTTAAGTTTGTCCTCATATACTTGTGCAAGTGTGAGGGGTGTTAGGACCATGCGTTTATCATTGTGCAAAAGAGTGTACTTGTTTGCCCTACCATCAAATGTGACATGTTTATCAAATAGCCAAGGTCTTCCTGGAATGATATGTGTCGCATGCGTTGGTACAACATCACACACAACTTCATCAATGTAGTTGCCAATTGAAAAAGGAACACGTACCTGTTTGTAGACACGTACCTCACCTTCTTCACTTAGCCATTGGTGGCGGTATGGATGTGGATGTCTAGTGGTAGGAAGGCCCAAACTCTCAACCATTAGTAAGTTTGCCACATTGGTGCAACTCCCACCATTAATGATGAGACTGCATACTTTATCACTTACTTTACAACGAGTGTAAAATAAGTTTTCCCTTTGCAATTGCTCGTCCTCCTTGACTCGGGCGGTTAGCACTCGTCGGGCCACCAAACACCCTATTTCCCCTTGAGTAGGAGAACATTCTTCCTCAGCCAAGTCATCCTCCAAGCAATCGTCCTTGATCAATCCAGGCATATCCTCACAATCGTCGTCATCGGAGACGATCTCTCCATTGTGAGTGACTAACATGATCCTCTGGTTTGGACATTGGGACTAGATATGTCCAAACCCTTGGCACTTGAAGCACTTGATATCTCTACTCCTAGTCTTAGGAGTCTCATGAGGTGCCTTAGAAGTGGACCTGGATGCATCAACAACTTTGTTAGGGGTAAAATTGGAATTTCGGTTAGGAGCATTACCTTGAGCTCGGCTAGATGAATTTGGTGTAGCCGAATTTCCAGCTTCGTGGGTCGCTCTCCGTGATTGGTTGCCCCTCCATGAAGTCGAGTTGGAAGTTTGGAAGGTACGGGCTCCTCGCCTCAATTTCTTTCCCCTCTCGGTCTTGATAACGAGTTCAAGAAGATCATGCATGTCCAAATAATGTTGGAGCTCCAAGGCTTCTTGAAGGTCAGGGTTGAGACCTCTAAGAAACCTCGCCATGGTTGCTTCACTATCTTCTTGAAGGTTCACTCTCATCATGGCCATTTCGATCTCCTTGTAGTAGTCCTCCACACTTATGTTACCTTGTGTGAGGGTTTGAAGTTTGGAGTGGAGATCGTGATTGTAGTAGCTAGGAACAAATCTCTTATGCATCAATGCCTTGAGTTCTCGCTAAGTTCGGACACGTGGTTCTCCCATTCTCCTTCTATGGGTCCTCACTTCGTCCCACCAAACTAGGGAGTAGTGGTGAATTCAACGGTGGTAACTTTCACCTTTTGTTCCTCGCTATAGTCATAACAGTCGAAGACCATTTCGATGCGGCCTTCCCATTCCAAGTAAGCCTCAGGATCACTTTTGCCTTTGAACGCGGGCACTTGAATTTTGAATCCCTTGAGTTCGTTCTTAGGCGTGTCCTTTCTAAGCCTCTCGACTCTCTCGTCATCTTCACTAGCCGAGTAGTCTTCACAATTTGCCTCCTTGGTGCCATGGTTACTCCGGTGGTGAGACCGAGAACGAGAGCCTCGTGTGAGACTCCTGGATAGTTCCACAAAGCGAGTGTGCAACTCCTCCATTTGTTGCTCACTAATTCGCCTGAGCTCATTCTTCATGGCGGTGAACATCAACGAGTAGTCTGTGGTCGGTTGATTTTGCTCCATGTCCCTCTTTATGCCCTGTAAAAGGTTAGTAACAACAACACAAGTATATCCTCACTTCACTCCCTTAGTGTATCACTCAATCTCCTGTGTATCACTCAAAAGCACTCTAATGGACTTACCAAATACCTTTACCTGTTGGGTTAGGTAATTGAGAAGGCCGCTCAAGTCCAATAATTGTCACCAACTTTTTCCACAAGAGTAACCAAGAAGGTAAGACACTAATGTGGGTGCAAAATGAAGTGGGAATGGACGAATTTGGAAGGCCAATAGTGGCGGACAGAAATGGAAGTGCGCCAATGGGAACACAAAAGAAAGAAACCCTAGCTTTCTAAAATGTATGAGTGGGTTCCTAGAATGTAGGAGAGTATTTCTAAAATGTAGGAGAGTGTTCCTAAAATGTAGGATAGAATGTAGGAGAGTAGCCAAGTGAAAACAAATGAGTTATCCAAGTGTTTTACTTAGTTTCCTAAATTGATTTGGAAAACAAGTTAGTTTTGGAAACCGTTTAGAAAACCTTTTCTTGAACAACTTTGATTAGCTTCCAAATCGCAACCCAAGTCGGGTTTTCTTAGTAAATTTCGGTCCTCCCCCTAAACCCTCTTCCCAAGTCGGTGGAGATGGCTTATTAAAGCCCTCCACTATAGCTGTCACTTACACTCTCGAAGAAGACCAAGTGCAATTCGGAATTTCTGGTCTTAGTGCTCAAGATAATTCTGCTATTGGTCAAGGCAAGAAGATGGCATCTCAAGAAGATGCAAGCAATGTCACTCAATCTTCCCCCCAACGGGCTGCTCCAGAGTTTCCCAAGAATTTTACTCTATGGTATTGCTTTGTTTCTTGCCACCCGAATGCCCTTTCTCTTTTCTTTTTCGTTTCTGTTTTTTTTTTATCGTATCAAACGAATAACACAAACAGCCTGACCGAACTGGAATAAAATTCCAGATTTGTTTCGGTCCACAATGCACAAGTAACGATCAACAATCCCTCAAGAATTCCCACGCAAATTTCAAGAACTTCAAGAATTTCCAGTTTGATTTCAAGAGACTCAAGAAACCCTAGATTCTTGTAGGTTTCCTTCAAGATTCACAAACACCAACTAGTTTTAACAAAAATCAGTTTTGAAAATTAAGCAAACAACACTTGGACAGATTTGAAACAAAGAAAAGACCCTAGCGCAAGACAAACCCTAGCCACCACTACTAGAGTCTCTTTTGTTTCCTTGTCGCTCACGGACAGTTTGGAACTAACAACAATAACACACGAGTTGGACAGAAATTTTGATGCAACAAAGGACACAAAGTACGGTCAGATTGTCAAGGCAACAACCGACGCATGCATGGACAGATTTGGCTCGATAACTTGAGCAACACCCGGACAGAATTTTGTTTCTCTTTTGATGAACACTAGCGACTCAATAACAAGGACAAGTGCAGCTACACGTGGAGATGATCCGGGCAGCATGCACGACACAACCACACGAACAGAAATTGATGGCCACGAAGCAACAAACGACTCCGGTCAGATTTGAACCAAACGACTAACACGACAAGGGAAGACCAAGTACGGACAGATTTTGTTTTTTTTTTTTTTTAAACAATGCAGCGGAAAATAACACAAAAATCCTACGACACAACTACGAAAAACAAGAATATAACGAAAGATACCTCCACCTAAGCTCTGATACCAACTGATACGGTCCTCGATCAACACGTTTCGAGACACGTAGCACGCTTGCCCAAGGATCTAGCGAGGTTGTCCAACGCTTGGATTGCGGGACCTAAAACCAAAACGGACGACACGAATTGGTTGAAGGTGGTAGAACGACGACTCCAATTGAGGTGTTTACTCTAGTGGATAGGTCGGTAGAACAATTTAGGACAATCCGCGAGATTGCTCAAGAACCCTTGCCTAAGCAAGTGAAAGGATCGAATGCTCTCAATAATTTGAAGAGAAACAAACCAGAATTTTATTATAAAAATTGTGTACCCGTTAACCGTACAAAGTGAGCCTTTATATAGGCTAAGGGGCTAATGAAACCCTAGGAAACTAGCTAAAGGAGGGTCGGCCACTCCTTGGACAAGGTGGGCCGGCCCATGACTCAAATGAAATAATCTAATCCAACTCTAAACAAGTGAACCTAACACTAGGCCTAGGGCCTGGTCAACCAACCTTTCATGGGCTCTCTTCGTGGGTTTGGATCATTGTGTAGACAACTTGATTATCTCCTTCCAAGCCTTCAATATCCCGATGGACTTCTTGTTGGTCTTGAACATTTCGCACAAGAGCTTGAAGGGACTCCTTGAAGTGCTTGGCCCGTGCACGTGTGACTGGGTCCAATGGAACTCGAATTGGATCATTACTTGGGCTAAGGTCCGTGCACACATCAATTGTCGACCAATTATTAAACATGTCCAGCAAATGATAATGACCAATGTAAAATTTCTCATTGGTACACTATCAAATCAGGATAGGAGCTAGAGAAAAACACGAATACCAACAAAAGAAAGAGATGTCATGATGGGTGCAACCCTAGCAACTGCACCAGCAAGTCATCGGTATGGAATAATCTGTGGAAACTTAATGTCAGGCATAAGAAAAAGCACTTTCTATGGAAATGTTTACAATACATGATACCCAACAATGAGACTTTGCATATAGAAGAACTAGGAAAGAGAGTCGTTTTAGCTAAAAGTGTGAAGAAAACCACTCAGCATTTGTTCTTTTATTATAGAACAGTCGAGGAGATATGGAAAATTTTTCCGCTATAACATGGATGGATTGAAATTTTTGGACTTGGTGGATGAGACTACAAGAAGCAGCAGCCAGGCGAGATGGAAGAATATGAATAAGACATTTTTTAACTCTAAAAGGCATACTAGAATTCTAGACTAGCTGTGCAACAATGGAGTGAATACAAAAATGCTGTTGGGGTAGAGAGCTCGATAGCAAAGGAGATTCATACTGCTGCAACAAGCCAGGCAACAGGAAGTCAACCAGGTCAAGATGCAATGAAATTATATGTAGATGGAGCCATTGATAAAGGGAAAAAGGGAAGATTAGTAGTAGTGTGGAATGGTGCAGAAAAACTAGTAACCACTTAGGCAATCCTCGTCAAAAATAGCTAATTCGATAATCATTGATGCCATGGGAATAAGGTCTACACTCACTTTTGCCATTGACAAAAATTGGGCCTCAATGTGCATCTTCTCGAGCAACAAACTGTGGTAGAAAGGATCAATCAACAATAAATGATTAGTCCATGCTATCTAGCATACTACGGGATGTATGAAAGCTGAAGGATTCATTATGTAAGTGCTAATTCCTTTCTGTTAATATGAAGGACAATAGTGTAAGTCATACTTTGGCAAAATTTGCCACCATACTTGATGGAGCCGCGCAAGCTGTCCAAGAGGTTCGAGAAGCTGAAGTCAATCCTGTGACCATTCCAGTTGGCCCAATGACACATCTCGTACCAAGAATCTCAAGGAATCGCTTCAAGCAATGGTTCGAGCTGTTCAAGATTCGATTGGGATGTCAAGTGCGTTTAAAGAGCCTAGTGAACAGAGTTTACCATTAGTGAACTTGCTTCAAATCAAAACAGAATTGGGGCATGAAGGCCTAGTTGTCCAACCGACTTGACCAACTTTACTGTTCAAATCAAACCAGAGTTGGAGGCACGAAGGCCGAGCTGTCCAACCGACTTGACCAACTTTAATGGCGCTTTTGTGGTGTTATTAATCGTTAGTAAGCAATAAACGGACCATTTTATGCAAGATTAGATCCACATATGATAGGGCCGAATTTGTGAGCCCATATTAGGTAATCGTGCGTTATTGCTTTCCAAGTGTGGTTAGGATTTCATTTTACAAAACTTATAAAAACTCTTGTTTCTATCAATAACATCACACAAAAAATTCCAACTTCACAGTTTCGAGTGCTAAGGCTCTCTTAGGCCTTAGCTCTTGCGAGCACCCTTGAACACTTTAGAAAATCTCTCAAGTGTTTATTCCATCTTATCAATCAAAAAATCATACTTAATTGTAGCACCAACTACCATTCTTATGGTTCACTAATTCGTTTAATTGTGGATCAAGATTGTACCAACATTCGTAACTAGAAGAATTAGAAGGATCTACGTAGGAAATTTCACTGCTAAGCTTGTGTCAATCACCAAAATCTGGGGCTTATTATTCACAAGTTTCGTCACACCGACGGCTCGTATCAATACTCATTTATGATGTTTAATGAAAATTGGACTTTCCTCGTGGCTTATCCGTGGGGCACAGATTATCGGTTGCGCAGTTGTCCCAAAATGCTTTGCAAAGTCTAATTTATATAAATACAAATCAAGTATAAGGGGAAAAAAACCTACCATCATAGGTCTGAACGGTACATGTCAACCACATTGGCAGCTAGGCAACCGTTTAGCACTTTTTAGTCAATATTTTCAATGATAATTTCCTCGCCTAAGTTCCTGATTTATTTTTTCTTTCAATATAATTTATTGAACAATTAGGCCTAATATTAATCCCCAATTCACGTTTATTTCTATCATCCTAATTGCATTGCAGAAACTAGTCGAGGTAATTCATCCAGTCCTTTGGATTGTTCAGTAGTTCTCAATTGCTTCAGAATTAGCAAAAGAGTAATCATTCAAAATTAATCAAAGCTATTATTAGATAAATTCTACATTCAACATTTTTTTGCCATTAAAAAATCTAGAACCTAGATGTAAAAGCAACCGATAACACATATTACAACACCAACCAAAAAAAAAACCCAAATGATTCAAAATGAAATCTAAATCAGCTAAAATAATCAATGCGAACTACCTGGAAAATGCAGAAATAAGACGAGGCTAAATACACTTTCCGTTCCATGTCTATTATGGGGAACAATTGATTCCAGGTAAATCTCCTGAACGTACATCTAAGGCTCTCATAAGCAGAGCAAAGTTGATCGAGATATGCACTAGTTATTTCAGGGCATTGTACTCGCTTGTACAAGCATTCGAATAAACAGTGATCAATGAAGCACAATTCCCTACAGTGCCGCTACTCTCTTACGGTCCAAACGTTCTCCGCAAAACACTTCATATTATGTGCAACAGCAATTCAGCAATTGTGTGCCGTATTCCCAATAATCCAGTTTATGTCATTATACTGTTAAAGGGGCCTCCTCTGCCAACAACTTAGTATAGAAAGTGTTGTGAAAGAGCTGACAAAGTTTACACATGAACTGCTACAAACTCATGTCTTTTGGCAAGCTGATCTCAAGAAAATACAGGCTGCAATATAAGAATTAAAAGATGATCTATGTAATATACCGAAGGGGACTTTCAAAATGATGTATAAGCAGGATACATAGAAGATTAAAAAAATCCAGAAATAAGTGAATTAAAGTTTTCTACAGTAATTTCTGGTTAACCATCTCTGGAAGATGTTATCAATATGCAAGTCTTTTATTTCTTCAATGCATGACTTATTATCTCTTTTTATGTTTGTTACTTAGATTTTGGGACACGCAAACCAGAAGCTAACAGTGCCATCCTAATGTCTACAGTGCCACAAGGGGAAATCATCCATAGAAATCCCATAGGCTTTGGCCATACAGTGTTTCTGGGCACTTTAAAGCTTCAAATGCCTTCTAACGGAGGATCATAATAGGACAAATGGAACAAAGGCAAACCATGTTTTGAGAACTTTGCATAATTGCATGTTTCATTTTTTGACAATTACTTTACAATCTAATTTAAGCAAGAGGCATTACCAGAGCTTGGACCAAAGCAATAAATAGCTCCATGAAGTTAGTGTCTAAAGCAAGAGCTAAGAGAGGTGGAGACATTTATATCATATCTTCTATTAATGCAAGGAACACATACCGAAAGAGGATGTCAAAATCAAAAGCTAAGACAAATAAAGGCATGCAAATCCTTGAATCTTGTGCAACTTTATTATCTCTTTTCCAGTCATTTAGAATCAGTATTTCCGTCTAACTATTTGTTCCTTTTTAGACTTGTTAACAATTTGTTAAGATTCTTCTCTATTGTCTAGACAAGTATAACTGAATTGTCACACGAGAATTCTGACAATTTCAAAACAGGAGCAAAACTAAAGGAACATTATAAGTAAACAAGGTCTAGTAGCTATCCTTTCAGAATGCTTTTAGTCTTAATAGTAAACTTTGTTACCTGGCAGACATGAACGCCATCCCAAAGAACACAGCTTTAACAGCTTGCTTTTGCCCTGCATAGTCAAATGCCAAAGGCAGCATCTCATGCAAGGTAAGAAAGGCCATCACTCCCCCTACTGCAATAACAAGAATTAACAGAAAATAATGATGCTAGATGGTAATCACATGTCATCCCTCAACCAGTTAAAAATACTCCAGGAACAGCATAAGAACCTGATCCAAGAAGACCCTCCAAAACTTCAGGATTTAAGCTGCTAGGGAATAAGTAAGCTGCACTAAGCTAAAAGGTAAGAAACTTCTAATGTCTTAACTCCTCTGCTACTTCAGAAGAGAAAATTATTAAATTAATCAATTCACAAACAAGAACGGAACCAACCTACAATAATTACACCAAGAGGCTCTGCGAAGCCAGAAAGAGTAGCCAGTTTGAATGCCTTCCATTTGCTGAATTTAAGACAAAACTATGCAACTTAAACAGAAATGACAGAATTCCAAGGATTATACTAATGACATAGAAGTATGCATTTGAGAAACTAGCAATCTCTTTTATCTGCCATTTCTAAAATAAAACCATAATGTTCACATTCAGTCATCTTACCTATGTGTTGCAAAATAAACTGGAAGTGCAACTGCAACACCCTGTAAAAATAGAAAAGAATGAATTCAGAATCCTTTGATTAAAGTGAGAAAATTATGCTTTCTTAGGTTAGTACAGATACATCAATACCACCCTTCCCAATATTTTCCCTCTTTCATTTTTTGAGAGAGACAGAGAGTCCAGTGCCAAGAAACATTAATGATATTCTTTCACGCAGCTTTACTCTTTCTTTTGGGTTTTATCTTTCCAAATTTTAGTTCTTTTAAATTTTGTGTACTATTCAAGTATTTTGAGCACAGACTAATACTTTCCATGACCAAGTACTGCCAAGATCTGGTAAAATTCTTGCTAATAGGGTAATAGGATCACTGTATCAATCTTGAGAATACTACATGGTTGCATCACTTACAGAATAGGCAGATACAACATGCAACCCCAGTGTTCAGCCCATGATTTATCATGCTAGAATCCAAAACCCAAATTTTGTCATTCCTAAGTATTTGTCTTCAGAGCACAAGCTAAAACTCCAATGTAAAATCCTTTTAATATTGAGACAAACTGTTAGCCTGCAATAAGAAATTGTGTCTATGTGACCTAATGAACAAATTCACATTACATAAATTATAACAATATGAACATCTCTAACAAATTTCACAAATACCATATTTCAGAATATGGAAATTTTAATGTTGCAGTTTGTTAAAAACATATGAAGGCAGATTACAAGAAAAATCCTGAATCATGGATGGTTTAATGGGTATGGCCTATTAGGATCTTCAAAACAAGGTCCTGCCCCATCTTCCAGAGAACTACTATGTGACCAAGTGACTTCTAAAGGATTGAGTAGGGGCTTTCAACAAATTGCAGAATTTTGAACAAGTGTTCAGTATGAAAGAGACGAAACCTGTAATTTCCTGCAGTTAGAGGTTGAGTAGAATTGCTGGAAACTAGATAGTTATTTAACAATGGTAACTTTCATATAGTCATCAGAACCACAAAAGAATCAATATAATCAAGTAATTTAGGAAACCCTTTTTTCAATTGCTTACAGGTCCAAAAATGGAAGATCATAATTTACATCTTAACAAGCATCTGCTGGTAAGGAATGAAAACTACCCTAAAAAACTGAATTAGATAAAGGATTGTTTGACCCAATTTGATATGTTCCTGCCACAGCAGAATTGAAACAAAAAAAGGTCCACTTTGGAGTAAAAAAATGAGTTTCATGGGCAGTGGCAAAGCCAAGACCTCATTGATAGGGCACAACAGCCCAACAGCCAAACAGCTGGCACAAGCACAACACCTTCCCATGATAAGTAGGTACCACCGTCAATGAGAAGGACCCATTTGTTTGATTACAACTCGTTGGGAATTCCGAAACTAACCCAAACTGATGCCATGAGAAGTAGCATAAACTAAAGCCCAAACAAACAAAATTCTATATCACTCCAAGCATAATTTATAGAAAATATTTGGATTTCTTGCCATTATCTTCTCTCTCCACTTTCTTTGGTGTGTTCCTCTTTCCTTCAAGCCCAATTCTTTATGTCCATATTTTCCTGGTTGCTAGCACCTTGTGATGTGCTTGCTTTTTCCCTAATTACTAGTAAGCTTTTGTTTCCTTTACTAACTAACTACTTGGACTCAACTTATAAAACATATCATTTTTCTATTTGGATGCGATAGCCAACCTCTTTTGGGTTGCGGTGATGCAATTGCAATCATTTTTGTTTTTTGGTTGAGGGTCTGCTGCAATAATTTACAAAGTTAGGTCTTAACGCATGTTAAGCATAATCAAAGGGAACTAATTCCAAAATTAGGGGGTGATGGGGAAGGTATGCAGCCTAGGCAATGTCATGCAGTATTCTAAGTTAAAAAACCTGTAAGTGGAGGAATCCAATCTCTTCTAACACAAAACAAAACAAAACAAGAAACAAAAAAACAAGCCCTCAGTGCAAAATATACAAAGGTTAAGGGTGAAAACATCAACTTCTAAACTCTCAGATGTATAATATTTCACATATTATAGGCAAAACATGTGATAGACAATCAGACACGATACCATCCGAGAAAATAGTACAGGGCCCAAGAGACAACTTTAAGACAGTGTTGTGTTTTACTAATGAAACATGGCTATGCAGGTAATCACACTACTAAAAGCATATTTCTGCCAATGGAAATGAAAATTGAAAACCTCAGTTTGGAAAGCAGAAATGACATTTTAAGGACATCATATTAGGATATACCATCAGTTTCAACAAAAGGAAGTGAGAAATATTGTTACATCTACTCCTATATCAAATCCAAACTCATGGGCTTTTGTCTGACTTTAGGTTGCTCAAGCTAAAGTACCAGTTCAATTTAAATTTGGCAAATTCATTTGTTGACATCACCTAATTTAGAATTTGTTTTCACCAGATATATCTGTCCGAAGTGTGTTGATAATGTGTACCAAACACATCCACAACAACACAACATGATAGATTTGAGAGACTAACATAACTTCATTCGAAGTCTAGAGCATGTATGTTTAAAAAGCAGTATGGATATTAGAACAGCAGAAGCAAAACCAACAGGCAGCATGATATGCCACGTCATTATTGTATCACACAAGCAGCTTGGAAAATGGAAAGACAGACACTAAATCCACCAACTGGCAACGAAAGATTTGTTTTGAAGACAAACATTAATATATTTTGATGACATCAAAAATCAAATCGAATCACTGCAACTAGGAAATTAAAAACATTTCTATTACTAAAAGCACCAACAAAACTCCGTGTCACTTCAGCATGCATCAGTAGCAGCGTGGACTGGTGTTAGCTATCATCAACCTTATCAATAAGGATCCTAATGGCAGTACAATCATAAGCTTTCATTAGGATCAGTGAGTAGCTCCTCAGTTTGTGTTCTATTTACATTGAAGATAAACATCTACTGCATCGACAATGACTTTTACAGGTAGCTTAGGAAGTAGCTTCGCTCCATATCATTTTCCTGAATGCAGTGAGACATGAGAACTATCCACAGAAGCTTCAAATTTCACTATTAGCCTTTCTTTGAAGCAGAGATTGTTTGGCATACGTATGATAGTCCGTTATAGACATAAGCTCGCTTACTCATGGGAAATATCATCAATAGAGTCAATAAAAGAAAGCATTAGTGGGAGATTAGTATCACAGATAAATCGCCAAATGAACTTGTTTTAGTGACACACGTTCAGAAGATTCTATGGATTGCTTTTCAAGCAAATCTAGTATCAAACAAAGTAAAGAATCAGCATGAGCAACACATGTAAGTACCTCCGGAATATTGTGCAATGCAATAGCAAGAGCCAGATTTAGACCAACTCGAAGACCCTAAGAAAACATACAAAAGATAACAAAATTGATATGTATCAACTGATCTTTCAGGAAAGAAGTCAATCATTAAAAAAAAAAAACGTATAATCCAGCAGCAAATGTACCTTGATTGATCCAAGAAAGACTGCCATTCCCTCTGGAAAATTGTGCAAGCTAATTCCTATTTACAGAGAGAAAGAAAGAAATAAAACTGAATCTTCCCATTTATAACCAACAGATATACCAGAACCAGGAACTTTCAGTGAGAGATTTGATGTGAAGGATTACTGCAACTCCCAATTGAGACATTTATGAATACATGGCTAACCTCCAAGAGGATAACTTATTGTTTTAACAGTGACACAAAGAATGGAAGTCTCAAACTACTGGTACTACTTAATCACAATAGATCAATGACAAAAGAAAATGCTGTAGAATACTTCACCATTTAAGATTAGAGGTACAAAAGAACAACTCTTCATGTATATTTATCCAAGAAAAGGGCAATGTTGTTTGTCTGCTTCATTGACTTAACTATAAGATGCAACTAAATGAGGGGTCAACAAGAAGACACAAGTTTTTCGGTAATGATGGAGAATCATCCAAACACCACAATGTCATCTTGAGGTTTTCACTAATTAGGTTTTCAGCTTCAGATGATACACCCAATTAAGTAAAATCATACTTTCAAGGATTTTTAAGTTCTGATGATAATCATGAGTGGTATATACAATCTTTGTGTGAGAGAGAGAGAGAGAGAATCAACTGCTTTATAGTAGATTAGCAGACCTACATAAAACAACACATGGGTACCCTTAAAAGTGTAGTTGGAGTTAGCATAAATAGGAAACTTTTGACCCCATCAATTGTTGACTTGAAATAAAACAGTGAGAATAGTGCATGGTTGTTTTCACAGAAAGTGTACAAGTACCAAGTTGCCTGTCTTTGCCTTTCATCTTTACATGAGAATGTACCTTATTTACATGACGGAGATTACAAAAATTAAACTGTGTTCCAACAAACATAAAAGTCAAACCTCTTTTTCAATTTAAAAAAAATGAGACAATGCAAAACCCACATTATGCCCAGGTTGCACCCCTCCAATATGTTAGTGAAGCTTGTTACCAGCATTGTCTTTGTTGTTTTGCTTTTTTCTTTTGTGTTTTTTGGGGGGGGGGGGGGGGCGGAGACTAAATTCCTCCACAATACTTCATCATGTTGTCATGTATGTAGACCACCTAATTAAATGTGCAGTTCTCCTTACTGCTTATACTGCAATTTAATATACGAATGCTTGGTCTCATAATGTCCATAGTTAGAAACACACTTAGAAGATACTAAGTCTCACCTGGCTATGAGATGCAAGTCCATAATTGTCCAATTAACTGCTAAGCCAACCTAAATCCAGCATTGCTTCAATTGTGATACTGAAATGAATTTTCTAACCACCCTTTGTGCACATTCAAATTTTCTTGGGAGAAAAACCATTTCTCTGTCAGTGTGGCCTTATCATTTGAGGTCCAATCAAACAACCAAGCTATCAAAATTGATATCATTAATACACGAATTAGCAGCCTCCGTGACCAAAAAGAGCCACTAAATAGCAAAATATTTTTCCTTAAGAAATGCTTCTCCAACAGTTTGGGAGTGAACAAATCCCGAAAGGCACTCATGGTATTTAAAAATGTTTCAGACCATCATAAGTTCATTCAAATCATGTCTTCTGTCAACAGTAAGCTCGCACACTAAAAGCCAAACAAAGGAAACAGTTGTGGTGCAACCAGCTGGCATAATTGAATGCATTCACGCAGAAAGCCGTGCAAACAAATATGCTAAGGAAATCTTCAGTCAAAGTGAACAAAAATACACAGCAGACTGACCTATTGCTGTAACAATGCCACTAAACAAGACTTGGCGTCGGTGCTTTTTCATTATATCCTTGCCCCCTTCATCCCCATTTTTCTGTTTGCAAGCAAAATATATTATGTATTAAAATGAATTTCCAAACACACCAGTTGCACTAGAAAACTTTAGAATGAAAAATGCCACTAGAAAACTTTAGGAGAGAATACCTTACCTTACTGCTTTTCACATCTGAACTTGGAGCAAGTGTAGGTTCTGGGATGAAACCAGAAACAATTGCAAAGAATATTACACCTGCAAAGAACTAAGAGCAACAAATGGGGTAACAATTATTAACTTAAATAATTTTTGTGAAACAAGGAAAGAGAAGACAATCATTAGGTGATAGCTTACCCAGAGGTTTCCCCTTAAGAAACCAATAGAGTTCATAGCATTATGGGCCAAATCCAGGAATGATATGCTCAACATAAGACCTGCAGCAAAACCCTGCACAGAGATCACAAGTATGCCATTTTAATTTCATAAATGACTCAGGAAAACTAAAGAAAATAAAGAAGTAACAAATTAAGAATTTGAAAACATTATGTATGTTAATGTGCATTTCCAATGTATTATAATCAATCATACAAGGAATCCATATGCAGCAAGTTTAACAAGAATTGCTCAACCGAGAATCATAACCATGAGAGACAAAATGACAACCAATTTTCCTTAAGAAAATAGTAGCAGCTAATCATTACCTGTAAAAGCCCAAGCATCTTCACATTTGGAGCCTGATTCACAACCACAAACAGTGCACCTGTCCAGTAAACGGAAAATAGTTAGATTAACAATGGACTACCAACAATAGCACTTCAGTTGCTCACAAGTCAATATCAAAGATGGCAGCTGCAGAAGCAAACCACATCAGGCGTTTTAGTAAAGGAAATTTTAACAAATCAAGCTACAGATTATTCATTGTAACTTCCCCAATAGACCTCCAGGCTGTCACTTCTTACTACAGTAAAAATGGAAGACAAGAAAATAAAGACCTTCTCAATTTCAAAATAGATATCCTACTGGTCATACTAAAAAAGTAGTACCAGTTTCCATTTCAAATAAATCTTTATTTTAGCGGAAAGGTTAGAGGTTTTGTGTTGTCTCCACTCATTTAGACTTAAATAATCATGGTTCCTAGTTTGCTCTTCAAAATAGTATACAGTTTGAGCTCTTGCTGCAAATTAAAATGCACAGTTTGACATTGAGGCAATAGAGTACAAGGTCACAAGGAATATATCACAAAATTTTCCTAAAACAAGTGAAATCAAAATTGGAAAAAATGAAAACTAGTTAGTACTAAGGTCCTTGCCATTTGATAAAGACTAGATCATCACAGTTCAAAATGTTGCTTTAAATAGGAGCTTAGCAAAGAGATACCCAAAAACAGAAGTTTATCCTCAAAAGAATGAAGATGAGCTCCAGAAATAAACAAAACAGCAAAATCAAGATACTTTAACAACAATGACCCCCTTGTCAGAGTTCTTCTTATGCAGTCTTTTGCATTTATTGTTTTCTTATTTCAACACAAGAATCATCAGTTCTTTATGCCTAAATCACCAGGAGTAGCCAAACTTAAAAGCATCCTGCAAATGTCCCAATGGGCATACCTAAACCCACATGAATTCTATTACCACATGGCAAGAGTATGACAAGAACATGACATTATAAATTGTAGTGAGTTTATAGAGAGTTGTAGTCACAAAACACATAAACTACAGCACACAATCCCAGAGAAAGAGAGGCAATGCATGTTTAAGACAATTTCCTATCACAATCAAATAAACGAACTGCAGTACTATGGATAGATCATACCCATTCACAGCACTAGCAAAAAAATGACTGCAATGCCTGGGTGCAATCAAGTAGATGAAACAAAATCTAAATGAATAAAAACACAGGATTGGCAGTAGGAAACCACTCTATTTGCCATCAAATATTTGTGTTTGGATAGACTATTATTTGAAATATCATTTGGAATAATTACTGTAGCACTTTTGTGATGTTATGTATGTGAGATAAAAAGGTTGGGAAATGTGTTTATGATGCAAGTGAAATATTATTTGAGAAAACTTAATCCAAACAGTATCTTTTTCAGGATAACTAATATTTTTTTTCCAAATGTAGTCTACAATTTGGTAGAGTTTGCTTTGTCTACTTACCAAAATTTAAAAGAAGAAGAAAAAGAAAAATGAAAAAAGTATTTTTTTGCCAAGATTGTCTCACGGAAATTGTGGGCTTCAAATCCATGAATTCTAAAGATGTCTGTATAAAGTTTAGGCATTTCAAATGATTGATTGTGGAAATAACAGAAGCATTTTTAGTTAGACTTCATTGAGCAATGATTATCATTACTCCCTGAGCCAGTAGCTCATGGACCATATTTACAATGTTGCTCCTTTATTAATTCCACAAAATCAAGTTACAGGAATCGCACTTGACGAGGGACAAAGGGAAGCCGCATTTGACGACATAGTTTCTCTGTTCAGAACAAAATAGAAAAATTACCAGACAAGTAGACATAATCTTGCCAAAAATTTTAACTTTTGTATGACTGAAAAAATTAAAAGGCTTATCATCAATCATCTGGAAGGTAGGGAAGAAACTACTTTTAAGGCCTAGGGAAGTCACATAGTCAACTCAGAGTCTTTCACATGCAAAATTTGCTTCACATATATAATTTGATTTTTTAAGAATCAGATCACATTACCAATGTTCCAGGAAAACCTCCAAATGTAATCTAATACTTGCTTCATCCTACAATGATAGCTAATCCAAGGCACTGAAAGGCCCCCCCTACAATGTTAAGTTTCTGGCATGTAAGGGACAAATGCAGCCAGTAATATGGCAAGTATAAAGGTTCAGCTGACAATCACTAGCAAAACTCATCATACCTCTCTTCAACTCTTTTGGAGCCAAATATCAATTTTCTTTTGTTTAATGTAACTTAAATTTTGCATTGCAGATAGCTGACAAAACTTTGAGTACCAGAAACAAGCTGTTTTGCCAATAAGATTTGCATGAGAAGCAAACTAGCAGCTGGCTCAAGATGATTAGAATGGAGAAAAACATCAGAATAAGCTTAGCCTAGGCCTGTCCTAGAATAATTATGCCATATTGTTAGACTGGGAGGTGATTATGCCCATCAATAATCCTTCATCCATAATAATTACACACTTAATCTTTGTTTCTATAGCCAAAAAACCCAATGAGGAGAAACCACATCATTTTGTGTACAAATTTCAGAAGGAAATACTCAGTCTGATTAGGTACTGGGTCAAGAAGTATAGACTTCATAGTTTCTGAGGATCTTTAACTTGAGATTTTATAAGTGTCAAACCCATTCCGCTGCAGCCCTGCCGCACATCCCTAGTGAACTATGTGGAATCTTCATATCACTCCCTTAACTTTCATTTGGAGTTGGATTAATCCACCCAACAAACTCTAATTTCCAAGAGGTGTACAAAATCCTTAATATGCAATCTCATCACAATTTTTGTAAAGTTAAAAGCAAGTTTACATCTTAAAACTACACAAATTTATGTGCTCATGTCAAACTGCACAGCATATATGAATATGCCTCTTGCAATATCAATGGCAGGTAAGCAACTTTGCATCTGATATAGTTTAAAATAAATCTAACAAGTAATTTATGTCATTCATGAATCACACAGTCAAATCACCCTGAAGGATAACTGTCCATTTAAGACGAACTCAGAAGCACCATATACCTATTTGAATGTGAATATAATGGTGAAGTTGAAATACATCAGAGGATCAGAAAGCAGATTAATATGACTAATTGACCATGGCATGCAACGCCAAATCAAGCTAAGAAAAAAGGAAGCAACATGAATCAAACCTTGGAAATCAGGCATGCAATGCCAAGAAAGAGGTTATGCAAGTTGCATAACACAGAGATCAGTCAGCTCATTGACTTCTGTACCAGAAACATATACCCCTATATGAGCAGCCGACCATTCTTTCACCAGTCTTATTTGTAAGCCTATTCCTATGCAAACAATCCTTTTGAGAACATCCGTAAACAACCGAATTTTGGTTCCACGGCAAATAACCAGATGCCATTCGCCTGTAATGTTAAGCATTTTCTTATGTGCAGTAGTTTCTTCTTCGAGAGGAATATCCTGTATCATACCCTGCCCCGGAAACAACCACTATCCTTACCCAGAAGTGCAGATGAATAGTTAATCATGTTCCCTAGATTCTGCCATACAGAAAAGCAATGCCCCCGAATATTGAAACTCATATTCTAAACTAATAATTAAACCTACAAAAACAAAATTTTTCATATATTCTAACTTTTGATGCATAACACAAATGTAAAAGCAATTTGAAATCAAACAAATTGTGGAAACAGTTCCCGATATTGTAAATAAATTTTCATTCATCAACAACTGAACATGTAAGTCTACATTTCAATTCGAATTATGAAATCCAACAACACACAAGCCCCAGGCTGCCTCAACTGAAACAATTATACATAACTTACATAACCCATTTCCAAAATTTGCAGAGGTAAATAATTTTTCAATGGCTGACCTATGGATGTACTTAAGCCACCTATGAGTGAGAGTCCAAGAGCAACCAATACTTGAGAATCCATCAATCCGTCTTCTCCAATCCAAACCCCAACGAGACTTTTTCTTTGGTTCTTCCACTGTACAGCTACTAATAGTCAAAGGGTTTACAGAAGATACAGGATAAAGAAACTTGGGTAATGGTTTAAATAGAGCTGAACAAGTGTAGAAAGAATCATTCCATACAAAAATAAGCAAGTTTCAGACGAAGTTTTTTTTATTTGGTTTTGCACAAAATCAGCTGACTCAGAAAAACACCGAAAGTGTGTTTCTTGTCTTAGTTTTGGTTGGCTGTAAAAAGGGGTGGCAGTTCATATTAAACTTAATATTAAAAACTTGGATACCCAATTACCCATTATTTGAAAAAAATTATTTATTATAATATTGTAGCTTTTTTGTGATGGATGTATATGAGATAAAATAAATAAATAAATAAATAAAAATATAGTTCAAAAATGTGTTTATGATATAATTTAAATCTTTTTTTTTTCAAATAATATAGTTCAATCACTCACATACGTACTAAATTTGGGTCTAAAGAGGAACTCGATAAAGAAATGGTTCAACGGATTGTTGGTTCAGTAAATGGATGGTTGACACAACGGGGCATTATAATTAATTTAGATATAAAATCTCATGATTTTAAATACAAGATATATGATTAGACAAGAACAAAATATATTACAACAAATTTTTATTGAATTTTTTGTAAGTTTTAAAATAATTTATTTCTAGAGTAACGACAAAATAAATTTAATAGGTAGTTTATCAACTTTTAAGTACAAAATTACTTTTTTTTTTAGCTTTACCATATTTTTGTGGCACAAAATTTGAAGTGCTAAATTCTATTTGGAGTGATTTTTGTCCTCGGAATAAAATATAGTTATATAGCATTTTAGTCTTCAATTTTTAAGTTTTTAGAATAATGGGGGTGAAGTACTAAGGTTTAAAGCATTTGAAAGGAGCGTTTAAAAAGAAAAATAAAAGTGAAAGCGCAGGAAAAATGAAAGATTCGTAACATTTGTTGAGTTGAAAGATGCGTAAGCACATCGTCTACTATACTGGTTTTTCTGTGATTCTTATAAAAAATGTGGGTTCTTGTTTGTCCTCCGCTTTGGTTAATTTTTTTTCCAATTTGTTTCCACTCTTTCCCCTGCCTTTCTTTGCTTCAATCTCCTTATCATTTGCCATTCATTCCCTAGCAATTATTTCCATTATGCCTCTGTCTCATTGGACATGGATATTGTAGCCCGCCGGATTATGATAAAAAAAAATAAAGGAGCTTTCCGTGTAACCAAAAAAAAAAGACGATACAGCATACACAAGCTTCAGAAGAATGCTTGTGATGAAGAAAAAGTTAATGGATCTCATATACGTACGTAAAATACAATGCAGTGTGCAATATGAAAATCATGCTTATTGTCTTTTGACTGATTTTCCACCAGTATCCTACTGGATTATATCACCATTAAATACCCTCTTCATCAAATTACACTGACTATTTTTT
This sequence comes from Coffea arabica, assembly GCF_036785885.1. Lineage (NCBI taxonomy): Eukaryota > Viridiplantae > Streptophyta > Magnoliopsida > Gentianales > Rubiaceae > Coffea > Coffea arabica. The sequence continues at coordinate 20,539,381 of NC_092311.1, read as the reverse complement.
GGGTAATTTCCCTTTGTTGCTCCTATTTTTTTGATTAATTTCCTTTTGTTGACTCTTCTTTAACTTTTACTCCAATTTGTATACAAAAACAATATTACACTTAATTTCTCTTGGCTAATTTTGTTTTCCCAACTATTGTGACCCCTACTTGTTTCAATTCAATTGCATTCTACCAATAAATTACACTAATTTTATACCACTTCACCTTTGTTATCCATTGGCTTATTTTATTTTGTTAACTTCTGTCACAAATACTATCTTCAATTCAATTATATGTATTCTACCAATATCCTGCACCATTAGACTACAGTTAAGCACACTCTGGAGAAAATTCCACTTACTATTTGTTTGTTCGATTTCCTTTGTTAATTCCCCTAAAACTATTTACGATAAGATTTCCTTTGTTAACTCCTCTAAAATTAATTGAATTGTACCAATATTTTACAAGATTAGGTAGCCATTTAAATGTTCTCTAGACAGATTAAATATCTCAAGTTACTTTTTTCCTACCAGTCATTTTACTCGAATGACACTTTCCAAGGTAACGTTTTAAACCACTAACTTTCTTCCTTCTTCATTATCACTCGTTGTTTAAGCCTTCAAATACATTTCTTCCCGTTGACTTTGTACGAATTTTGTCCCAAATTTTTTCCGTTGCTCATTAAACCACTTCTTTCTGATTTATGCCTCACATTTGAAGCTACTGCTCCTGTTTACTGGTTTTCCTCTCTTTGGTGAGTTATCATCTAAGGTTTGCTTACAATCTGCATTTATTCATCTAATTTCCATCAATTGAAACTTTGTTATACTAGTGTATTTATTGCCATGCTTATAGTTTTTTACTTGTCTTTTATACACACTTTTTTACCTGTCTTTTTATGCTTACAATCTGCATTTATTGCTCATGTTATTTATGCATTTTTACATGGCAACTTCATTTTCTTACAGATTTCCTACCATGCAGTCATTGATAATTCTCCTCTCCATGCTTTTATTTGCTTAGAAATTAGTATACAAATTCTAGCACCCTATATTTGAAGATTCATATGTGATTATAGTTATTAGTGCATAATCATATAAAAAAAAACCACTACCTGTGACGCCCCCATTTCTCCCAAGGGTGAACCTAAGGGTATCCGTGGGACGCCTGCCCAACTCTCGTTAGGACTCGAGACAAATCCAATTCAAACCTAATCTAATACTAACAATGAAAGTCGGAATAAAGGTACGAAGTCATTTCCATACATAAATATCCAGTCTTACATCACAATTTCAAATTTACAATCACTTTCCCCAAAATATACAACATCCAAAAGTGTCTAGTCAATTACAATTAAAACACTAATACAAAAGTGCCTCAAGTCGGCATTTGCTTAACTTCTTCCAATCGGGTTCCTGTTAAGGAGAACAAACTAATGGAATGAGCCAATACTCAGTGAGGTCAAGAAACACACATGCAAACACATAATCCAAGTAGTGACAACAATTACATTGTAAGTAAAGCTATCAAGTTCGAATGATTCGCATTTCGAATAGGAAAAATAAACAGAAACAATTCAAGGATACTGTAACTCTCAGGAGCTAAATTCCATGTAGTCGAGTCAAAATCTTGATCACAACTCATGTTGACACTCCGTCAACCACATAAGTATTAAATCCGTAGATACACCACTTTTCTTCGAATCCCGTCACCGTTACACCCCCTTACCGGGCCCGCTCATCAAATTTTTGATAATACTCGAGTATATCATGGCAATACTGCGCGAGTAATGCCGAGCAAGATCTCTCCAATAGATCATACTCTACGAATATCTCATGATTTGCTAAGCTTATCGACCAAGCCCATACTGGCTCGAATCGCAAAGTTAACCAACGAGTTTGGGCGTCCCCCGAATACGAATACAAATACGAATACGAATATAAGTTGATGAGCAAAGCTCAAATCGACGATTCCAAAAGGAATCACAAATACGAATCACATATACGAATCACAAATACGAATCACATCCACATTACTATGTACAAGTCGGATATGCATTCACATAGCAAAATACGAATATAATTTCATTTGAAAGAGAACGAGTGCGGTAAAGTACACACTCGTCACAAAATTTCAAATTCACATAACGGATAAGAAACAATTAACCACTTAGCAACAAATTCATGCACTTGACACTCACCAATCGAAATAAGAGAGTGAGTGCGTAAACAAGCCCTTAGGTGTTCCTCTTGAGATTCTCGTGAAGGTCTCCTTGAGCACCTGAGCAAATAATAGTTATCTATTACACACTATCACTTGAAAATCCTTTCTTATCAAGAGAGGGATTGTACACTCGTACAATCTAGAATATACCATGGAATGGGGTTTTACTTGCTCAAAATTCAAGGTTCAAAAGTAGTGTTTATTAACACAAGGAAAAACTGATTTCCTTCATGAAGACAAGTACAAAATGGTCAATTAGTATTGTGAGAACCCAAAAATTTTCATATTTTCTCAGCATTATTTTATTTCTTTGCCTACATTTTATACTTTCCTTGGAAATATTAACATTTTTATGCATTTTACAAGCAAGTACAGTTTTAAATTCATTTTCCTAGTACGAGTTAGTGTACGTTAAATTTGAAACACATTATCGATGTGGGACCCGCTAGTGCGATAAATGTGGTGATTAAAAGTGAGTTTTAGATGATATTAAGTGTGGGATTAGAGGTGATAATAATAAGTTAGTGAATTCTAAGTTCAAACCTTAGTATACGCGATTTAAGAAAAACCGGCTCGAACCGGCGGGTATCGCTCACTACCGATTGAACACACCACTTGACTACCACTTCCCTACCACCACATATCCTTGATATTGTTGCAAAATATCTCCCTCATCCTCAGTCCTTATAGCCGAAATATTTGACCCAAAATGCAAGGAAAAAAAAACAAAATTTTAGTTGGTTTTGGTGGTGACAAATGTTGGCCACCTATGGTTCCTTGACCAAGCCAATGTCTTACCTTCTTATCTTTCATTTGAGTTCATTCTTCACCATTTTTTTTCTGTTTTGGCCGAGAGCAAGGAGAGGAAAAAGAGTGAAGAGAGTTTTCAATTTTCAACCTTGAATCCAACCTTTTGAGTGCAAACAAGAAAAACTAAACCGATTAATCACTAGTTTGGAAGCTTGAGAAGCTTGAGGAACCAAAAAATTTCAAGAAGAAGTGGAGGATTCTTCTTGCAAGCTCTTGTCTTGAGGTATAATGGTTGATCAACCTTTCTTTCTCCATGAATCATGATTAAGTTGGGTATTAATATTAGAATTGTGCTTGTGATGCTTGTTTCAAATGGTTTTGATGATTGGAGTGATGAATTTTGAGTTAGGGTTTTGATTGATTCACTTAAATTTCTTGTGGGTTAGGTGTTATATGCTGTATATATTTGGTATATGATCTTGTAAAGGAGAAAGTAGTGGTAGTTTTAAGGTAAAAATGTGAATTATAGCTTGAATATAACAAAATTCCAGATTTCTGGAAATTGTAGCTTCAGTTCTGCCTGGTTCCAGTTCATTATGTTAGAGGCCGAATTACACTTAGTATAAAACATGAAAGTTGTAGAGAATGATGTTTTATAGTTTTCTACAAAATTTCAACTCAATCGGAGTAATGTAGCCTGTGAAAAGACAAACATACCCCTAACTCTCATAGGTTTAGTCCAATGGACAATTTTGATATTTCACAACACTAACTGTGTCTGTTAACCCTGATGTGTACTGAATTAGCCTTTAGCCAAAACACAAAAGTTTCAGTGCTATGTCTTATCTTTCCAACGCCCCTAGAATCACCTCATTTGGACTTTAGAAGCCTGAGTTATGGTTGTTTACGCATAGTGCGGTTAACTAGCCTGAATGTGAGATTCTGGTTCTGTAAATGGCAATTTTGACTTAGATACACTACAAACTGGACTGACTGTCTTCATCAAAGTTGTAGGCCTTTGTCTTAGCTTCGAAATGGTATAAATTTCACCCCAATCCGATAAGCGTAGCCTCGGTTGTGTCCGTTACGCAAAACAACGTCAAATCTGTCTTTTATTTCTTGACTCAACCTTCATTTCCGCACATGCTCCTAGCTTGATTTTGTACTTGTATGACTTGGAGCCTATGGAATGGCTATTGAAATGAGATGATGTTGTGTATGAATTTAGGATTGATTGAGGAAAAGAATGAAGCCATAAATGGCTGGAAAATGGGTAAATACAAAGGGCGTGCTGCCCAAATTTACGCTCAAGAACTAGGTAGATATACTTGTGACTTGAGTAAGGCTTGAGAGCGAATACCACGTGAACCATCTAGGGTATTTGCGTCTTCTTTTATTGAGGTACATAAGTTAAAATTCGGCCGAAACTTGTACCCTTGGAAAAATGAAATTTTCGACTAATAGAAATACGTTTTCTTTGTCACTTCGACTAAATGGAGATTTTAAAGTTTTATGAATGAGCATAAGTTCTACAAATATTTTACTTATGTCCTTTGATTTAAATGTACTCTTTTCACTACCAAAACCATATTTATACCTTGTACTAGTACGTATTTGAATTTTCTTTGAATCACTTACATCTTTGATGGTTGAAGCATAATGTGTTCTTTTGATTATATTAGGGTTCCTTGGTGATTGAGGGTGTTATCCGAAAGGATACTTTGGACGTTATTTTGCGTAAATAGGTGATTGTTCCTTGTTTGTTATATTTTCATTGACTATGTGGCTTGTTCTTGATTATATGACTTGTTATGAACGAATGATAACATGTTAAATGTTTTCAATGATTGCTTAAAATGAGTTTTCTAGGCGAGTGTGTACTTTATTGCACTCGACCTAAATGAATGTGAAATTTTCAATGATTAAATAATTAAATGCTAGTTGCGCATGAATATAAGCCGTTTGGCTGAATTGGGTCCTTGCCCTTCGTTACTGATCGACTCGAGTCAGAAGCGGACTCGGTCGGGCGATTTAGTGACCCTGGGTGAACGTTTGGTATACTCGAGTATTACCTTGTAGTCTGGTGGAGCCTGGCCAACGTCCAGGAGGGGGTGAATGAAATGAATGAATGAATGTCAATGCAAATAATGGTTTTACTTATCGAAATGCATTTTCAAATGATTGGAGGAATAAGGGAATGAAAGGAGAATGAACGAATGAAGGAACGAATGGCTCCCTGTGAGCCCGTATCCTTTTAATGAATGTTATTATCGCTTTATATTGTCATGTTTCTTGAATTACTTGCTATCTATGGTTAATGTATTCAACTGTTTGTTTGTTTGTGTGTTTGGAACCTCACTGAGCTTCTAGCTCATTCCGTTAGTTTTGTTTTCCTTAACAGGGGATGCGAGCAAGGACGAGAGTTCTGTATAGACTAGCATAGTCTAGTTCTTTTGATCCTTTTGTAATGGTTCTCGCCCTAGCATTTGGCAAGAGTTGGATGTATGAAGAATTGAGAACTTTTGTACATTTGATTTTGTAATTCCTTTTGAGATAGAAATGTCTAAGTATATGTTCTAAGCTTGGAATCGTTATTATACTTTGCCTTGTGGTTTTGTTTCGATTTTATCTGAGATGAATGACTGAGTCCTGGCGAGAGCTGGGCAGGCGGTCTGTCGAACCCTTTGGTTCGCCTTAGGGGAAGGTGGGGCTGTCACAAGTATCAAAGGTTAGGGAAGAGTTTCAAAAACTCAATTCCCGTCAAGTTTGAAAATTTCTGATTTGAGGTTCAATTTTTGAAAAATCGTATCTCACTCTTCGTATGTCCAAAATTGGAAAATTTGGTACCGTTGGAAACTTATTCCAAAGTACTAAAAGTTCCTAGAATACACTTTCCCATGATTCCCAACGGAAGGCATTCAAAAAATGGCTCAAAGTTACTGTTTTAGGCTTGCGAGACAGTTTTAAGGTTAGTTTTTCGCCAAGTTTGGAAATTCGGCAAAATTCACAGAATTTGAACTAGCCTCTCAGGTTTGAAACTCAAATAGAGTTACAATCAAAGTTTAAAAAAAAACAAGCGGAACAAGAATTGGAGTTCTGAGCACCAAAATATGGCGGCTCAAAATTGCTGAAAAATGAGACCGTTGGGTCAATTTTTCAGATTTAAATCGCCGACTTTGGAACGTTGGTTGAACATCGAAATAGACTCGGAATGGCACCAAGTTGGCAATATTATCCTACCATATAAGGGCTATTCCTCTACCAAATTTCATAGGAAAATTCATTCGGAAAGTTGGTTAACAAAACCTTCAAAGTTTCTAAATCTCCAAGGCAAAGCTGCCTTGCACCTCTAATTTTCTTTTTCTCAAACCTTTGGCTAATAAAATGCCTAAAACATATCTCATTTATGATAACCAGGTCTAATAAGGATCCAAGAAACATTTGGTAGGTGATTTACACCAAGAATTTCGAGTAGAAAGTCTCAAATCAAGATTGGTTACAAATCTGTCCAACATGATGGTTTTCTCCCACAAATTCAGTTTCGAAATCTGGTCATTAATCACTCAATTCAACTCGGAATTGAGCGTGGTGTTGGAGTTGAAAACTAGATTCATTATGCTAAAAGTTCTTAGAAGAAATCGTTTTCAAAATCTGTCCACAACCAGCTCATATGTGAGCATCAATTCGCTGCTCAAAACAGAGCTCCCAGTGTAGACGTGAAACAGGACAGTCATGTTCAAACGATTGGTATGGACGGCTCAGGTGGAACCAGAATGTGCATTTTATACTGTTAGAAATTTGGGAATGTCTAGTTTCCAGTGCTACAAATGGAACTCGATTTCAACATCGGAGCAAAAAGTTATAGCCAAAACAAGAACACTGCCAGAGCAGTTACGGGAAAAATTTCCAGTTTTGCTGATTTCTGAAAACACAACATTTGGCCAACCAAATCACGTTATTTTTTGATGAAACTTTGTACACAACTTATATTACACATATACATCAGAAATAAGTCATTAGAACCTCAAAAATTTGCACTAAAGTGCACGAAATTCACAGGGGCAGAATCGGAAAAATTTCCCTCTTCACATCCTTTGAGTTTCCACTAACAACACAACATTATTCCACTAAATTAAGCACTAAACCAACATTAATAACACCATAATTCATCAAATCAGTCCATCCAACCATAGTGAGAATTCATAGAGCCCACACAACATTTTCAACATAAATAAGACTACCCACATGCATGCATGAGCTTATAAATGCTATATTACTTCCATAAGACAAGATTTGAGTAGTGGATCATCACTTACTTCCTTAGATGAACCAAGCAGAAATTTTTGGTCCTAAGATGCTCAAGAAAATAGTGGAAAGCAGCCCTCTTTCCTAGCTTGATTTGGTCTCCAAGTGATTAGCTAAGTGTGGTTAAAATTTGGTGTGATTTGGTGGAAGATTTGAGGTAGAAATAAAGAGTTTTCTTTCCTTTCTTTTCTTTCTTGTTTTGGCCGGCTCTTGAGGTGAGAAATGAGAGTTTCAGCCGTGCACTTGAGGTGAGAAAAGAAGGGTTTTGATCTGGTGTGATGCTTCCATGAGAAGCTTAAGAATGTGTGGCCAAAATTGCTCCAAAAGTCAACTAAGGATAGTGCACGTACGCGCGCGTTTCGTGCTCGATTCCTCTCGAGTTTGTTTCCCTTGTGCTCTAAACCTCTAATGCACTTGTATTCATACTATTATTATTCACTCTTAATGGTCTAAAAATAAAGGTCTTAAGTCCCTCAATTAATCGCACGCGTAAAAACGCGTACTTCCGATTTGTGCGCGATAAAGTGGAAATTCCAATAAATTCTTATAACGATAGTATCACTTACTAATAATTGAACACTTAAATATAAAAATACCTATTTCAAGACTAATGTACAAGTCTCCAATTTTTCAAACTTATTGTATTCTCGAATCGATTATTATTTCCAATCGCATATTCACTATTCTCACTTTACGAGTTTTCAAAAATTAAATTTTGAAACGAGTCATTTTAAAAATATAAGTAAGTCATAGTTCCATGTAATTGAGTATAAAGAGGTTGAAATAAAATATTCGAGGCAAACGGGCAATTAAATATTGAAATAAGCTAGTAATAGGGGCTTAAAATAGGAAATTTTGCGAGTTCTCACATAAGTCGAGTTTTAATTCCTCAAATCTCCAATTAATTTTTCTTAATCTACTATTGATCATTCTTACTTCTCCAAAATTAATACACTCTCGATTCAAATATAGCCTCAAAAAACGTGTACTCGTTGTTCCGAACTAAACGAGTTTTCAAAAAGTAAATTTTCTAACAAAACGCTTTAAAAACATAAGAGATGTGTTTTTCCATATAAATGGATTTTAAGTAGTCGAATTAAATAATTCGGAGAAAAAAAAGTGAATAACTATTTAAATAAACCAATAATATTTGACAAAAGTAAGAAAATTTTCGGATCCTCGCACTACCTATTCATGCTGATCATATCTCATTATTAATTCATATCTATTACCATATTATATAGTGATGTTTCTTCCTTTTTTGTAATGTCTAAGATACCCTTCCTCATAATGCTCATCTAATCTAATCTTTCTAATGCTTCTATTTGAGTCCTACATGGTTACAATCTTCCTTAACAAATGATTGAAAGAGATTATAATTATTTGTTATATATTTTGTGTAGTCCCCCAAAATAATCTTTCTAATCTAATCTTCCTAAACAAACGATTATGATCTTTCTAACCCTTCTTTAACAAACCACATCCAAAACATATTACACCAACAATAACTAAATTCATACTTCTCATCTTTTGAACCAAGAACAACATCTTTTGGGGTCTTGCCTGTAAGAAACCTTTTGCTGCATTTCTTTCACTTGTCAACTGGCATAAGTGAAGCATACAGGGTTTCTCTATTTTCTCTATTTTTCAGTATAAACAACTAGAAAAAAATCAAGAAATCGGTGAAAGAAGAAGTCCCATCTAAGAAAATCACTTTAATTGCTCTTCATGTGCCTTGTTGATGTCCTTTAACTCGATGATCTTTTGCTTTGAGTCTCTCTCCAAAGAATTCATCCCCACAACATCATCAATATTAAGGTTCATATCTCCTTTCTATTAAATTATAAAGTTTCCATAGAGTTTTACCCTTTTTGAGCTTTATTATAATCTAAGACTAACATACCAGAACATATAAAATATTGGCTCACCTTGAATTCAACAAATGATGCATGATTATTATATGGTTTTTTTGGCTCTAGAATCAGGAATTACTCATTGTTATAGGATTGATGAATTTTTTTTTAGTTTCAGAATTTTGAAAGATCATCCGTGAGAGAATTTATTACAGCTCTTAACTCATGATGTTGAACTTATTGCTTTCTTTGGCAACGCGTTATTTTGCAATTTATCCTTCTAGGCCCTACCAACACACATAAGATGGATTATGGATGGTTTATGCATATTGGTAGCAACACGTACACGATGTACAATAAGATCTCTAAATTTAAAACTTAATTATTATGTAGCATATCAAAAGAAATCCTATATTTTATAACTTAACTTTGCAAGTTGTTTCTTTACATTGTTAGTTGTATAGCAGAAAATTTTTTCCTTTACATGGTTAGTTGTATAGTTGGATTCTTTGTTTAATTGGACAATAGGTTTTGTTTTTGTGTCTCTTTTTGACTATTAGAATTTAGTATTTAGCAATATAACTACGTAGCCAATAGCCATGTGAATGTTTATTATTAAAATCTCAAAAGAATATTAATTCAAAAAATTTTGTTAGCACTTACAGGAACTATAGGGCATAAAAGATAACATCATTTTACCAGTCCCTATTAGTGTAATGATTTGGGTAAACACACTTCCATACTATTTAATACCAACTATGTTTGTAAAGACACATCAAAGACTAAGGAACTAGATTAGAAATATTGAACCCTGAGGTTCCAAAGATTTAGGGGTGGTTTGAATAGCAAAGGTATCTAGATTGGAGTATGACTGGTTATCCCTAGTTACTAAACTATTTTAGACACATTTTAATAATATTGGTAGCTAATAACTATTCTCCATATGATGCATCTTTGTTGACAATGGAATTTTAATTAAATTCTAAAAAATTACCATTGGTCTATAAATTATTTTTGTGGCTTATTTCTATCCAATCGGATATTGCCATATGTCACATACACTTGGAAAAAAATTGGTTATTAAATGACCAATTATATTTTGTCACGTGTCAAGTTGGGACGTTCCAATCAATTGAAATTGCGAGGATGTCTCCACCAACCAAATCATTCTACGTGACTCAAAAATTTTTGGATAAATATTTAAATATTTATTTCGTATTAAAGAGATAATATTTAGGATTGTTTAATCCACATATATTTCTTATATACTGCAATAGCTTGGCCAGTCAAACGGCGCCACGTCACGTGTCCCCACGAGTTTGGCCAATCGAGAAATTACTTATCTCTTTATTAATAAATATAAAATGCAGAGATAATATTTAACTGGCACAGTCCTAATATGACTGCACGTCTTGCAAGACAAGTAGAGTGGTATACATGGTTTCAACCTTTACCTCATACCACAACTATAAATAGGGGTCTCTCTACCAAGTCGACACACAGAGACACATCAGGAGGCATCTCATACGCTCAAGTATTGAAGCTCCAAGTTACGAAGGTCTGGGTCATCAAGCTCTCCAAGTCTTCCATATATCAAGGCTTGAGTCTTCAAATATTTTCAAATTCTTCAAATCTTTCATATCAAGATTTGAAGGAATCGGTGGTTGATCCAAGTACAAGCTGCGAAGCCCTTGGATTGGCGTTCGAGGAGAAGAATCGAAGGAAACTCTCTATAAGTTCAAGAAAATTCCAGAGATTGTACCCACATATTTTCTTAAATTTATATATTACATATTTGTTGTGTATTTCTTTCTCTTGTCGTTTTGCAGACTTGAAATTTTATCGTGTACAAAATTTTGGTATGCCCAGTGGGACCATCTCTGCCTTCCATCTCTTCTCCTTGAATATTCAACTACATATATCACCAATGTTACCAAAGAACAACAAGTCCATGACTGATCGTTCCAAAACTGCTAATGTCAAACCTGTTCAGGAAACTGCACATGTTGCCACCAATACTCGGACTATTGGTCCTGTGACAAGGAATATGACGAGAACTTCCACCCAAAGTAGCATGGAAGCTCCATCGGTGCCAACTCCCGTCTTTGGTTCAACATCACCAATGAGCTATTCTTCCACGATGGGAATCCAAGACGTTCCTGCCTCGATTGAGAAGGCTCTTGCCATGTTCGAATCTGGATCCGAATCCAAATTTTCTAAGCATGATGATGATTCATCAAGCACTGATCAGCCTCTTCACATGAAACTCTTCAATCAAGATTTTCTATTGAAGATTTTGCTGCTTCTTCTGCTACAATGCCTGCTATGTTGACAAACACTTTAAGCCTTGAAGAACAAGTTTCGAACATGTCCAAAATGATGGAAACCATGATGAAACACATCAAGGACCAAATGCTCTTATCGCTCAACTGCTCACCCAAAAAGATCACGCTCCTGAAGGAAGCCATATGAACTCTAAGGAGCACCAAGAGCGTGAAATTCCCTCATCTAAAGGCAAAGACATGGTGAAGGAAGTATATGTGACCGCCGAGGGAACTATTCCCGTAGAACAATTGAAGGAACTTGTTGAAGGCGTGATCAAAGACAAAAATGGGGGTAGTTTAAAGTCAAGTTTTACCTACTCCAAACCTTCCACTGCTAGAATTGACCACCTAGCAATGCCTGCGGGATATCAACCGCCTAAATTTCAACAGTTCGATGGGAAAGGTAGTCCAAAACAACATGTGGCCCATTTTGTCGAAACCTGCAATAACGCTGGAACCTATGGTGACCTGCTAGTCAAACAGTTCGTCCGATCTTTGAAGGACAACGCGTTTGATTGGTACACTGATCTCACTCCGGGGTCCATCAACAGTTGGGAACAGTTGGAGCAAGAGTTCTTGAATCGCTTCTACAGCACTAGAAGAACCGTTAGTATGCTGGAGTTGACTAACATTCGTCAATGGAAGGATAAACCTGTGGTCAACTACATTGATAGGTGGAGAAGTCTGAGTCTCAACTGCAAGGACAGGCTGTCTGAACCCTCTGCCATAGAAATGTGCATCCGAAGAATGCATTGGAGCTTAAGCTACATTCTACAGGGTATACGTCCAAACACATTTGAAGAATTAGCTACTTGTGCTCATGATATGGAGTTAAGCATCATGGCCAATGCAACTGATGGGCTTCCTATTCAAGCTCTGCGAGTGCAACTGCCTCGTCAAAGCAATGAAAGGCAAGAATATAAAAAAGGGGGCAAGCCTCCTTCAAGATTCAGTAATAAGGAGTCCATGGCAATAAACACAACTCCCATGAAAATTGCTACCAAGGTGAGCCGAAAGGTCACCGAAAAGGTAGACTCCCCTCAAAATAGGTTAGTATGAAGACCCACTCTAAAAGAAATGCAAGAAAAGGAATACCCCTTCCTTGAATCCGATTTACAAGGGATGTTTGATGATCTTTTCAATGAGAAGCTCCTTGAACTTCCCAACATGAAGCGCCCAGAGAAAGCCGGTCAAGTCAATGATCCAAATTATTGTTGTTATCACCGCTTGATTGGCCATCCTCTCATTAAATGCTTTGTCTTTAAAGACAAAATTATAGAATTAGCCCGTCAAGGAAAAATCCTTCTTGAGGAGAATAAAGTATCGGCAAACCAAACAACAATAATGTTTGGGTTTGTGTGTTGCCCGATAGAAGTTTTATCCACATCAAATAGTGCTTTGTCTAAGGAGTTTGAAAAATTCTCAATTGAAGACGTTATTGAAGATGATAACAAAGGATGGACTTTAGTCGCTCGAAAGGGGACTTGCAAGCCAAAAATAAAGAAGTACATCTTTTTGAAAAGCATTCGTTCAACAAAAGCTGAAGTGACAATGAAACAACGAAATGCAACAAAGAAACGAAAAGAAATGGTTGTAACACCAGTCTCTTCAAATCATTCGCTCCTTCGAGAGGTTCGACAACCTGTGACACTGAGGGAATTTATGCCTAAGGGGTATTTAAGTGACGACGATGATAATTCCACTTCTTGTAATGTCGTCAAAGCTAAAAATCCTCAAGTCGCACAAATTAGCACTGAAGTTGAGAAAAACTCAAAGTAGATGATAAACCACCGGTGGATTGTGCAACGGCTATCATTTTTTATGATGACGATTTAACAGTTGATTTCAAAACCCACAATCGACCTTTGTTTGTTAGTGCATATGTCCAAGAACAGAAGATGAATCGGATACTCATCGATGGGGGATCTGTTGTCAATATCATGTCCGTACGTGCTATGAAAAAACTACGAATATCAAGCGATGAACTCTCCTAGAGCCGCCTCATGATCCAAGGATTCAACCAAGGGGGGCAAAGAGCGATTGGCCTCATAAGGCTTGAATTGCGTATTGGTGAGTTGTCTTCGAGTACGTTATTTCATATTATTGACGCCAGAATCTCTTATAACATGCTCTTGGGAAGACCCTGGACTCATGAGAATGAAATTATACAGTCTACTCTTTATCAATGTTTCAAATATTATCGAGACGGTGTAGTTAGAAAAGTTACTGCCGATGATAAACCTTTCACGGAGGCCGAGACTCACTTTACCGACGCCAAATTTTATCTTAAAAAAGAAGCAAAAGGAAAAGAGTCAGCAAGGGAAGAAAGTCAAGATTCCAAAGTACCCATTTTGCGTTATATTCCAAGATCAAAGAAAGAAGAAGGTCAGTCTTCTTTTATCAGGAATGACACATTAAATGTTCTGCTCACCAAAATAGAGTCGGTTAAAAGTGAGAAAGTGAGCTTGCAAGGTTTTGTCCGTCCCAAAGAAGAACCGGCAGTAGAACATTACTCACTACCAACTAATCGGACTCAAGAAGGTTTTGATCCAAACGCATATAGACTTGTTGCTAAGGTGGGTTATAACCCAAATGAGAAGAATGCATTAGACAAACTCCCTCCTGAAGTGACTGGCGAGAAGACCCACGGATTGACACCTACGCAGAAAATGTTGAAAGAAAGAGGGTATAACATTGAGAATTCATCGATGGGTCTTGGTTATCAACCGCCCTCTCCGGTTCGTATAATGATCAAAAGGGCAAGGTGTAACTATGTGAACGAAGAAATAGAGGTCACAAGCCGAAAGAGATCGATTTTCGACAGATTGGAAAATAAGTCAAAGCGTACTTCTGTGTTCGACTGACTCGGCCTGCAGCCAAAAAATTTGAAACCGCACGTCTATGAGAAATTGGGCAGCAAAAAACAAGGGTACCAAATTGTCAAGGAAGAAGATTTTACTCCAATAAAGAAGAATGGTGTGAGGAAACGAGTTTCCAATTTCTTTATGCATTATGGAGACTTGTTTAACGTAAGGATCGAAACTATTTTTGAAGAACAGGGTCAAGAAAGTATTGCTTTTTGCCATCATATTACGATCAGTGATCCTGAAGAAGAAGAAGATGATGCAGATGACGCTCCCGTTGAATTTGAACAAGGAGTAAAAAATACAGTCGATGCGCTAAAAGAGATTAATCTTGGCACAAGTAACGACCCTCGCCCAATTTACATAAGTTTTTGTATGACTCCTGAAGAAGAAAAAGAGTATGTTGATTTGCTGCTCGAGTTCAAGGATGTGTTTGCCTGGAATTACTCAGAAATGCCTGGTTTGGATCCAAGAGTCGCTGTTCATAACTTGTCGATCAAGCGAGGAACAAAACCTGTCAAGCAAACTCAGAGACGTTTTCGACTCGAATTGATTCCTTTGATAGAAAATGAGATAAATAGATTGATTGAATCTGGATTCATACAAGAAGTAAAATATCCAACATAGATTTCAAGCATCGTCCCTGTAAGAAAGAAGAATGGGCAAATCCGAATTTGTGTTGATTTTCGAGACTTAAATGAGGCCTGCCCCAAAGATGATTTTCCACTCTCCATCACAGAATTGACGGTAGATGCTACAACTGGGCATGAAGCACTATCTTTTCTCGATAGATTATCTGGCTACAATCAAATACGCATGGCGCCCGAGAATGAGGAGCTCACTGCCTTCCGCACCCCCAAAGGAATTTATTGATATAAAGTAATTCCGTTTGACTTGAAAAATGCTGGAGCGACATATCAAAGGGCAATGCAAAGAATTTTTGATGATATGCTCCATAGAAATGTGGAGTGCTACGTAGATGACCTTGTGGTGAAATCGAAGAAGCGAGAAGATCATATTCAAGACCTTCGAAGAGTTTTCCAACGCCTTCGGAGATACCAACTGAAGATGAATCCTTCGAAGTACGCATTTGGAGTCACTTCTGGCAAGTTTTTCGGTTTCATCGTTCATCAACTGGAGATAGAGGTCGATCGATCTAAAATTGATGCCATTGTGAACATACCTGAACCGCGAAATATTCATGAATTGAAGAGCCTTCAAGGGAAGTTGGCTTATATCCGGAGGTTTATCTTTAATTTAACCGGACGATGCCAATCCTTCAATCGACTGATGAAGAAAGGGGTACCCTTCGAGTGGAATGAATCGTGTAGGAATACTTTTACAAGCATCAAAATGTACCTCATGAATCCCCCAGTATTGGCTGCGCCCATTCCAGGAAAATCATTGATTCTCTATATTTTCGCTCAAGAACGATCGGTTGGGGCCTTACTTGCTCAAGAAAATGATGAAGGTAAGGAGAATGCGCTGTATTACTTGAGTCGGATGATGACATCTAATGAGTTAAACTACTCACCCATCGAGAAGTTGTATTTGGCACTTATATTTGTCATTCAGAAGTTGAAACATTATTTTCTAGCACACACTATTCGACTCATATCTAAGTTTAATCCCATTAAATATATCATGACAAAACTTGTACTATCTGATCGGCTCGCAAGATGGTACCTCCAGTTTCAACAATTCGAAATTATTTATGTACCTGCGAAGGCTGTCAAAGGATAAATATTGGCAGACTTTTTAGCCGACCATCCCATACCTGCCGAGTGGGAGTTGACTGATGAACTCCCCGATGAAGAAGTGTTTATGATCGAATCCCCATGGTCGATGTATTTCGACGGAGCTGCGCACCGTGACGAAACTGGTGCAGGAGTTATCTTTTATACTCCTGAATCAGATATATTGCCATACTCTTTCACTTTAACACGTCGGTGTTCAAATAATGTGGCCGAATACCAGGCATTGATTCTCGATCTAGAAACGGCTGTAGACATGAAGCAGTTGCATCTTAGGGTCTATGGTGGTTCCAAATTAGTGGTAAATCAATTTCTTGGTATTTATGATGTCAAGAAGCCTGAATTGATCCCATATTATAAGTATGCAACTCATGGGATATTTAGATAATGTCACTATAGAATATATCCCTAGTAATTTCAACCAACAAGCCGACTCTTTGGCAAGGTTGGCGTCCATGATCACTCTACCTTCTCATCGAAATCAAATTTCAATATGTCAAAGTTGGTTCATACCCCCGATGTTTGATGAAAAAGATGGTGGTGAGGAAGAAAATACTTATCATATTTTTGTCCATGAGATCGAAAAGGAGGATTGGCGTCACCTCATCATTGATTACCTTCATCATGGGAAGTTACCAGAAGATCCAAAGAAAAAGGTTGATATACGTCGTCGAGCGCCACGTTTCATTTACTACAAAGGGACGCTTTACCGAAGATCATTCGATGGGGTGTTTCTACGATATCTTGGAGAAGATGAGGCCATGCAAGTAATGGAGGAGGCTCACTCTAGGATATGTGGTGCTCACCAATCTGGCACAAAATTACATTTTCACATTAAGAGAATGGGATACTACTGGCCAAAGATGGTAAAGGACTATATCGATTTCGCTAGAAGATGTCAAGCTTGTCAATTCCATGGCAATTTCATCTGTCAATCTCTTGAACCATTGCATCCAACTGTGGCTTCTTGGCCATTCGATGCTTGGGGTTTGGATATAGTTGGACCACTCCCAAAATTTTTTGGAGGACATATTTTCATCTTAGCAGCGATGGATTATTTCTCAAATGGACCGAACCGGTTCCTCTAAGAGAGGTCAAAAAGGAGAATGTAGTAGATTTCATTCGCTCGCACATCATTTATCAGTATGGAGTTCCGCGTTATATCATCACCGATAATGGTAAGTCTTTTTGCAATGTAGCAATGAACAAGCTTTGCGAAAAGTTTCATTTCAAACAATACAATTCGTCCATGTACTACACTACTGCAAATGGACTCGCTGAAGCATTCAACAAGACCTTGTGTAATCTGTTGAAGAAAATTGTGGATAAATCGAAAAGGGATTGGCATCTTCGAATTGGAGAAGCACTTTGGGCATATCGAACTACTTTTCGAACTCCCACGCAAGCGACCCCATACTCGCTTGTTTACGATGTTAAAGCTATTCTTCCACTTGAGTGTCAAATACCTTCGCTAAGAATTGCGACTCAAGAAGGGCTCAGTGAAGAAAATAATGTTCGTCTTCGCCTTGAAGAGTTAGAAGCACTCGACGAAAAGAGATTGGAAATTCAACAACGAATTGAGTGCTATCAAGCTCGCTTTTCAAAAGTATTCAATAAGCATTCCCGGCTACGCTCTTTCCAAATTGGAGAGTTAGTACTCGCTGTTCGGAAACCGATCATTCTCACTTATGGCGGACAAAGAAAGTTTACTCCTAAGTGGGATGGCTCATATGTTGTTCGAGAAGTGTATACAAATGGCTCATACAAATTGGTTGCTGAGGATGGATTAAGGGTTGGCCCCATCAACGGCAAATACCTAAAAAGGTACTACGCATAATCGGAACAACACGATGCTCCTGACCCGCACGAGCTAAAACTGTGAATGGCAACCACCAATAGTGTAGTATGTGGTTAAACTGCTGAAACACTCCACCAAGTCTAAGGTGGTAAACAAATAGATACTCCTGATCCGCATGAGGTTAAACTGTGAACGGCAGGAACTACGTGTGACTTGATTCCCTTGTTGGGATACGTAAGCAGCTTAGAGGGCAATTTCTAAGTTTAGTTACACCTCCTAATCCAAACCCTCTTTCTTTGCAAAAAAAAAAAATCGTCTCTTTTTCTTTGAAATAAAATGCTAAATTTAAAAGTTATTTTCTCTTAGAAAAAAAAATATATAATAAGAGATAAGAAATGAAAAGCATTTTATTATTCATAAAAAAAAAATTCATTACAGGGGGAAAAAAAAGAAAAAAAATTCAGAAAAAAGACATGGTGAAAAGTCTAAATATTAAATTTGTAATCTACTACAACTATTTTGCATGATTCAAGTGCAGACTTCATGTCTTCAAGTTCTTTCACTGCGTCATCAGTCAAGATGCTGGTACTTTCAATAAAAGAGAGCTCATCATGTGCCCGGGTTATTTCGGTATGGATCTCTTTGAAAGTTTCATACTTTTGATCGATAGTTGAGCTGATTTTCAGACCTTGTTTCTCCAAATTGATAAGTTCCTGTTGCAGAACTTCCTTCCTGTCTTCAATAGACTGCAACTTTTCTTCAAGACTTTGCAGATGACGAGTTAGTTCTTCTTCATTCGCCTTAACTCTCCTGAGTTAGGCGGTCACTTTGGAAAGGAGTTCTGTATGTGTTTCTTTACTCATCTTTTCCGATGACGAAGATGCCAAAATATCATATGCCTCTGCCTTGGCAAACAATTCTATCAAGAAGTCCTTTAAAAGGAGACCATTGGTAGGATCCGTTCTTGTGATTTCCGCAATAATTTCCTCTGCGCACTCTTTTAAAGAAGAGATCTGCTCAAAAGAAGTGTCAAGAAAAATCCATCCACAAACGCTGCAAGTATCTATGTCGATGCGCTTGGATCAATTTTTGCCCGTGAAATTCTGAAACCAATGCTGGTTTAGGTCTCTTTCGGATCTCGCGCGAACCAGTTAACTCCTTCTTACGCATTGACGAGGTACCTCCACTGGGGGCAAATTGTTTTGGAGTACTGATAGCTACTTCGTCACCTTTGTTGTTTGAAATTATATCATCAGCTTCGAGTTCAGGTGGTGAATTGTTACCAACATCTTCTTGACGGAATTCAAGAAACGAGGGCTGAAAAGAAAAAAAATTACTAAAAAAAGAAAAAAAAATGGAGAGATGATTACCTTAAGTGGCGACACTCCAACTGACGGTGGTGTAAAGGAAACCTCCTCCAAATCAGAAGATGTTCTCTTCTTTGATCGGTTCTAGTGACGGTCTTGACTACTACTATCGCTCGCCAATGAATGGGCTCCTCCTTGGGTAGATCCGATGCCCTGAACTTGAGTCCCTTCCTTTTCTATAGCCTCGATAGAATCACGATCGTCCACCGTTTCAATTTCGACATCTTCTTCTGTGCGAGTCATCGATAAGGATTTTGAAACTTTGGGCGGCGTCTTCTTTGCTGGAATCACTAGTTGCGCCTCTTTGATGGCCTGTCAAGAGTTCTTGGAAGACTTATTTTTTGTGACAATGTTTTTGGAGGGACTGCGAATAATTTTGTTCTTCAGCAAGGTGGATGAGGTAAGACCCGTTACAATCTCTATAGCTCTATTATGATGCACTGACTCGTTGGCAGAGGTAACCTTACCCTTCTTCGATGATTGCTGAGGGATTTTAACGGTGAATTTAAAGGAAGTTGAAGAGACACTATTTGATCGAGTCGACCACCAGGCGTCATAGTCTTTTGTGATCAATGGATGCTTCCTGTGCGTGGGTATAGTCATCCGAGATCTCATCTGCGTGCGAACTGAGATATCCCATAATTGAATAGCCTAACCCAAAGTACAAGTATGAGTGATCTCTTTCAAGTTGTTGGGAATGTCCTGACAGAAGCCAAATTGTCTGCTAAACCTGCAAGGATTATATTTTTCAATAATGAAAGTATTGTCCTTACGTAGAGTTAAATGGCAAGAGCGTTGACTAATGAAGTAGCTCATAAGTCTTGATGATAAGGATCTATCATTGATCAACACATTTTCTTCATTCTCAGTCCAACACAATTTGGGAAGCATCAAAGGATTCACTTCTTTGAAGATTTCCTCAGCTTCTGATTGGCCATAAAATATTGTCATTTTCTTTTCTTTTCCCCCAAAAGTAATGTAGTGAATAAACGCAGTGAGTTGACTAACTAAATTCTGGCACACCAAATACACAAAAGACATATACACACATAACACACCATATATCAAGGAGACGTATCACATTAAACAAAAAATCAAATGCGGTCAATGGATAACACACATTAGACCTGTATAGATGTTAACATACCACAAACAAGGACAAGGAGTAACAGTATAAGGACGAATCAAAAGAAAAGGGGGTATATCGTCCCAGTCCCAGTTAAAATAACCCCGTCCGGTCTCTCACGTCACTTTCTATTCACTAGATGTCCGCAGACCTCTTATACTCATTCTAGTTGGACAAAGCCTGTTCATGTTTCTAAAATACAAGTCTCAAGTACCTAGTAGCTAGCATTGCCTCAACTCTGGAGTACTCGGGCACAGGAATCCGAAATAAGATAACTCACATCTCGAGCTGGCCAGTCCCAAGAGTGAACTATCTACAATTGAAATTCCTACCTGACGTACCTAACTATGGTCCTCAAATACCACAAGAAAATGTAAGGCCTATAACATTCACAAGTCACAGCTTATGCTCGAACGAGCACTTAGTCCTTCATACTTATTCATCACTTAGTCCAGGCTCACTCCGCGCAGAGACCACGCGAAGCAGGCTCTCACAACGTTGGAGGCGGTTAGCCGGGCTCCAACGTACGACGGCCCCTCTTGGCCAAATCTGGTACTTAATCGTCGGGAGCACTCCACGGGGTCGCTCACCAGTAGGGCTACCACTAGGCCCACCAAAAAAAAAAATAATCATAAATAATCTTAAGGGACACAATCAAAGTAATCCTCAAGTCGAGCATTTCTAACACGCCCAGGCCAATTCAAACCTAGGTTCTGATACCACCTGTGACAGCCCCACCTTTCCCTAAGGCGAACCAAAGAGGTTAGCGGACTACCTGCCCAGCTCTCGCCAGGACTAACGGTGGAATCAAACACGATCTAAAACGTTTCGGGAACATAAACGCGCGTTCAAACTATACAAAATGGCAAAATAAAAACACAAAAATCAAAACCGCCAATGAATAGCGGGTGCCATGTCACATAACTCGGAAAAACAGTTCCAAACCAAATATGATACATGAACAGGGTCAAACGGTGTTATACACATACGTTTATAATTTACAGAACAAAAGGAAGCTAATTAGATCCAAATACATTTAGGGTTTTCCAACTATCGAGGAGCTTGGCAAAAATATATGAAAACGAGCTCAACTCGTGCTTCAAAACATCATATTCCCCAAAAGTGGTTCCCTGTAAGGAAAACAAAATTTAATGGAGTGAGTTTACGCCCAGTGAGATACTTTCACTCAAGCCAGGAAGTTCAATTATACATGGAGTCAATCAATCCCAAATTATTCAAGAAGAAAACTAAATAAAGTCACATATCAATAACAATGGTAAAAGGATACGGACGGCTCTCAAGAGCCCATTTCCTCGCTCGCCATACTTGATCGTATCTCATTGACCCTCCGTCAATGTACAAAGTGTAACCAAACGTAGACTCCACGATACCTCCCAAGGAAAATCTCGAATTGGATCCCAAATTGACGGTGAGTTTATCCATGCGGTTATGCACTCTTCGAATAGGAATCCGTTTTCTGAAAGATCCTGACTTTCACTTTACTTCCATTCCTTCCACCCAACATACCCCTACCGGGCCCGAACTCCAAACAGTTTAAATTTGGTAATACTCGAGTATACCGAAATCGAGAGTCTCATACTACAAGATTTCATATAACAGTCCCCATGTCTCGTCAATTTTCACGACCAATCCCTCGCCGGCTCGATTCAATCGACTACCAATGGGGTTGAGCTCAGTAGTAACAGTAATGGCCTTTGGATACTCGTCCAAACGACACCAAATCCAGTATTTCATGTACCATTCAAGTACCACAGTAAACAGTCATATATAAGACAAAAGGGTGAGAGTGATCAAGTACACCCTCACTTTAATCAGTTTCAACGGTGCAAATAAGCATTCAAGGCATCAAGTTCAAGTGTACCAAAGCCACATAGTAACAAGCAAGTGAGTAGTACACTCACCAAGCAAGCAAGTGAAATTTCATACACTTCCGCCCAAAGAGCGTCTTGAACCACCGTCACGCCCTAAAACATCCAAATAAGCACAATGAGACTCGATTACGAGTCATACATCCAAGATACACATTCTCAATGTAAAAGCGTAAAACTCGCAAGTAATGTAAAAACACTTTAGTGCTAAAGGTTGAGACAAACCCTAGGGTTACCATTTACCCTCTAAAGCACCCCAAGTCCATTAAACACAAGAACCCTCAATTTGGACAGCATTTCCCCTTAAAATTCCAAGTTTCCAACCTGCAAATATTTTCCCATAATTTCCAAACACAATCACCAATGCCATTACAAGTCATAAACCAAATCCGCATACTACCAAAAATAAGGCTCCATTAGAACGTATAAGTACCAAAGTAAGTTAGGGAAAGTCCGGAAATGAAAGTTAAGTCCTAAAACCCAAAAATAGTTTTGATGTCGTTTAGCGTATTGGATACAACCGGCACTACGATTATCAGATGAAGGTTCAATATACACCGTTTCGAAGCTAACAGAAAGGAGTACAATGTTGAAGAAGGCCACTCAGTCCAGTTTGTAGTGAAACTAGGTCAAAATTTCAATGTACCAAACCAGAACCGCATAAACAGGTTAGCGAACCGCATTCTGGTTAAATAACCATAATTCAGGCTACCAAAGTCCAATTCAAGTGATTCTAAAGCCATCCAAAAGCTAAGATACAAGGCTATATTTATTAAGAAGACATAGACAACCAAATCCGTAGTATTCCTGGTCAAAACAACCAATTACAGAAGCTGATTAGCATGTTCGGACAGAAACAGGGCAGCAGGGGTATTTCAGTCTTTTCACAGGATACGTTGCTCCGATTGGCCTGAAATTTTGTAGCTATCTACAAAATATCATTCCCTACAACTTTAATGTTTTAACCGAAGGATAATTTGGCCTCTAACTATGGGAAATAGTACCAGGCAGAATGGGTTCAATTGCAACCCTAATTTCCGAAATTTCCTTTCAAAGCGGAAATTTTCCGCAAATAGCCACAATTTACACCCTAAGGCTTCATTCTAAACCATTCCCAACCATCATCCATGGCCACACAATATTAATCATATGAAAACAGAAAAAATCATGAATAAATATAAAACTTCACCAATTTCTACCAAAAATCATGAAACAACACCTAATATCATCACTTCATCTCACATAAGTCACTAATTAAGCATTATTGAGAAGAAAGAGAGGTCCCTTAGCTACTCACCTTAACAACCAAATAAAGGAGACAACTTAACACCTTAATCTTCCAAACCACTCCACCACTCACCTTAATCCCACTAAGAGAGAGGTTTTTATGGAGTAAATCAAGATTCTAACGGTTGATTTGTGAGATTGAGCAAGAAATAGAAGGAAGAAATTGAAGAGTTTTCCTTTCTTTTTCCTTGGAGATGGCCGGCCAAGAGCTTGCAAATTTGGGTGATTTTTGGGTCAATTTTTTATTTAATTGGTAAAGTAGTGAATAGTGGTCAAAGGTAAGAATTACTCTCCAAGTGACACTTGTCACTCCATTTAATGCATGGCTATCCTTTTGTCCCTCTCACACTAATCCATTTAGTAACCTCTAGTTATCTCTTAACACCTGCTAAAGGAAACCCGGTATCTAAAACTTAACCTAACTGGCCAAATTTTTCCGAACTTTCCGTACTAGCGGGTCCCACGTCCGGTATACACTCTTAATTTCTCAAAAACTAACCGATACTAGAAAAATCATCTAAAAATTATATTTACTCATAAAAATTATTTAGAAAATTTTCCTAATAAAAAAAATGCATAAAAGGCATGCAAATAAATAAAAGAAGGCCTAGAAATAAAGAAATTTATGGGTTCTCACACAATCACCCCACAATAAGTGCAAATGAACATAGAATGGAGGGTTTTCCCTTTTCGTTTTCAAGTTAGCGCAAATTAGGATTTTACGCCTATCCTAGTGCGACTATTTAGTACGGAGTGTGGATCAAATTTGGTGATTAAGAGTAAGTTTTAGATGAGAAAATAATGTGTGATTAGAATAATAATAATAAGTTAATGAATTATAAGTTAAAACCCTAATACGTGCAAATTGAGGAAAAACGGTTGGAACCGACGGGTACCATTTATTACCGAGTGAGTGCACCACTTGAACACTACTTTATTACCATCATAGCCTTGCTTTTATTTCAGTCAATTAACCCTAAAATTTCTCTTAGATTAGCCACAATTTTTGACCAAAAGAAATGAGGTAAGTCTAGAAAAGCCAAGTGTCACAAACCCATTGGAAGTTGGACTTGACCAAGTCTTACTTAACTTTATTAAACCAATAATTGACCCAAATCATCTTCTTTTTACCTTCTAGTGGCCGGCTGTTTTGAGGGGATAAAGTAAGAGAGCAAAAAAAAAAAAAAAAACACAAAAGCAAGGAAGAAAGGTTGGATGTTGGACCTTTGACCAACACTAGTTTAGTCTTTAT
This sequence comes from Coffea arabica, assembly GCF_036785885.1. NCBI lineage: Eukaryota > Viridiplantae > Streptophyta > Magnoliopsida > Gentianales > Rubiaceae > Coffea > Coffea arabica. Next base: position 20,514,609 of record NC_092311.1, on the reverse strand, counting down.
CTTAGAAGCAAATTTGACTACAACACTTCATTCTTTTCTTATCTCTTGACCGACCAAGATGCTTCATTTCAGCCTCCATTTTGCCATTCTATGTGAGGACCCAAAAAAAAAAAATTTATTTTATCGAATATTAGTAGTTTACTTAAATATTTATTTACTCATTTTACTCCAAATTATTTATTTCGATCATTTAAAATCCATTTATATGGAACGACGTCTCTTTTATATTTTTAAAGCGTTTTGTTGAAAAAATTCACTTTTCAAAAATTCGTTTAATTCGAAACAACGAGTACGCGTTTTTCGCGGATATACTTGAATCGGGAGTGTATTAATATTGAAGAATCAAGAATGATCAATAGTAGATTAAGAAAGATTAATTGAGGAATTAACACTCGACTCATGTGAGGACTCGCAGAATTTCCTATTTTTAAACTCTTATTACTAGCTCATTTAAATATTTATTTGGCCATTTACTTCGAATATTATTTTCTAACCTTATTAGACCTAATTACATGGAATTATAGCCTCATTATATTTTAAAAGTGACTTGTTTCAAAAATTAATTTTTGGAAGCTCGTTAAGAGAGAACAGTGAATACGCGTTTGGAGACTATAGCCGATTTTGGAGTACAATAAGCTTGGAGAATTGGAGACTTTCAACATGGTCTTAAAAATAGGTATTTTTATGTTTAAGTACTCAAGTGATAGTTAGTGGTACGATCGTTATAAGAATTTCGTGGAAGTTTCACTCTACCGCACCTAAATTGGAAGTACGCGTTTTCACACGCGCGATTTAATTGAGGGACTTTAGACCCTTATTTTGGGACAACTAAGAGTGAATAATATTAATATGAATATAAGTGCATTAGAGGTTTATTGCACTAGTGAAACAAACTCGAGAGGAATCGAGCACAAAACGCGTGCGTACACGCGCGAAGGGGAGTTGACTTTTGCACCAACTTTGGCCACACATTAAAGCTTCTCCTGGAAGCTTCATTTGATCGTATTACTCTCTCTCCTAGTCTCTCTTGGCCGGCCATCAAGCTGGAAAAATAACCCAAGAGCTCTTCAATTTTCCATCTCCAAATCTTGCACAAATCATCAACCAAATCAAACCAAAATTGAACTACACCTAGTTGAACACTTGGAGATTGTATTTAGCTAAAAAAATGGGTGATCTTTTCACGGTTTTCTTGGAGCAAGTGTGACAGCCCCACTTCCCCTTAGGCGAACCAGAGGGTTCAGCGGACCGCCTGCCCAGCTCTCGCCGGGACTCAGTCGTTCACTCACACAAATCAGAAATAGAACTGCAAGAAAGAGCAAAACGAGAATCCACAACTTAAAACAAAACTTATATATATTGCTATCTCAGAAAGAAGTACAACCGTCGAGAATACAAAAGTTCTCAAGTCACCATACAACCAGCCCGTGCCAAGCAGTAGGGCGAAAACCAAAACAAAACCAAAACTAGACCCAGCCAGTCGGTACAGAGTTCTAGCCCTTGCTCGCCTTCCCCTGTTAAGGAAAACAAAACCAAAGAGATGAGCTAAAAGCTCAGTGAAGTTCCGAACATAGAATGAAGTCATAAATCAAACGATAAATCAAGAAACAGTTACATCATTTACAATAAACTATACATGAAAAGGATACGTTCGTTCGTTCGTTCGTTCGTTCTCCTGTCATTCCCCTTTCCTTCATTCATTTGAAAATGCATTTTTCGTTTATACATAAAACCCTCGTTCGTTCGTTCATTTCATTCACCCTCTCCTGGACATTGGCCAGGCTCCACCAACCTCCACCAACCTACAAGGTAATACTTATGACAGCCCCACCTCCCCCTAAGGTGAACCAAAGGGTTCGGCGGGCCGCCTGCCCAGCTCTCGCTGGGACTCAGTCGTTCACTCACACAAATCAGAAATAGAACCACAACAAAGAGCAAAACGAGGATCCAAAACTTAAAACAAAGCTTATATACATTGCTATCTCAGAAAGAAGTATAACCGTCGAGAATACAAAAGTTCTCAAGTCACCATACAACCAACCCGTGCCAAGCACTATGGCGAGAACCATTACAAAACCAAAGAACTAGACCAAGCTAGTCTATACAGAGCTCTCGTCCTTGCTAGCCTTCCCCTGTTAAGGAAAACAAAACTAAAGGGATGAGCTAAAAGCTCAGTGAGGTTCCGAACATAGAATCAAGTCATAAATCAAACGATAAATCAAGAAACAGTTACATCATTTACAATAAACTATACATGAAAAGGATACGTTCGTTCGTTCATTCGTTCGTTCATTCGTTCTCCTGTCATTCCCCTTTCCTTCATTCATTTGAAATGCATTTTTCGTTTATACATAAAACCCTCGTTCGTTCGTTCATTTCATTCACCCTCTCCTGGACATTGGCCAGGCTCCACCAACCTCCACCAACCTACAAGGTAATACTCGAGTATACCAAATTCACCCAGGGTCAACATATCGCCCGACTGAGTCCGCTTCTGGCTCGAGTCGATCGGTAACGAAGGGCAGGGCCCAGTTCAGCCAAAAGGCTTACATACATGCGCATATAATCGTTCAATCATTGAAAATTTCACAATCATTTAGGTCGAGTGCGATAAAGTACACACTCGCCTAGAAAACTCGTTTTGGCAATCATTAAGAGCAATTAACACATTACCAAACAATAACAACAAGCCATGAAGTCAAGGAAAATATAGCAACAAGGAACACTCACCGAATTATGCAAAATAACGTCCAAAATGTCCTATCGGATCTTATCCTCGGTCACCGAGAAAACCTATGATTCAACGAGAAAGAATATTACAATTCATCTAGCAAAACAAGTAAGTGGAATCAAGGAACAACCATTTGGATCTGTGGACGGAAATAACTAGGGTGTCATAAACCAAACTCAAAGGGTTATAACAGTTCCAATGGAAAACACTTGAATCAAAGTCAAATCGGAATCCAACTAGATAGGCTCAGAAATATTATTTTCGGAATCGTGTATGTGGTTCAAAATCGATATACATTCAAGTAGGTATTATGGCCTACATGTCTTGACTGAGAAAACCTTAGGTCATACCTCGATATTTTGGTATGAAGTAGTAAATAAACATTTGAAGGTTCAAATGGAAAAGGTATCATGTTTTAAGATGGAAAACGGGCATAGTATTTGCCAAACGAAAATAGACAAGTTGAAATAGAAACTTAGCCCTCGAGCGAAAATTTGGGCAGCACGCCCTTTGTATTTTCCTATTTCCAGCCATTTATGGCTTCATTATTTTTCTCATCCAGTCCCAAAGTCACACACAAAATAAGTTCATTCAATAGCCGTTCAGTAAGCTCCAAGTAGTACAAGTACAATTCAAGCTAGGGAAAAGTCCGGAAATAAAAGTTAAGCTCTAACCATAAAAACAGTTTTTTTGACATCATTTTGCGGTTTTGTTTCCATTGGCACTACGATTATCGGATGGAGGTGAAAGATACACCGTTTCGAAGCTAAGAGATAGGGCTACAATGTTGAAGAAGGCTTCACAGACCAGTTTCTAGTGCAATCAGGTCAAGAATTCAATATACTAAACCAGAACCGCAAAAACAGGTTCACCAACCGCATTCTAGTTCAAACATCATAAGTCAGGCTACCTAAGTCCAAATAAAGTGATTCCAAAGCCATCCGAAAGCTAAGATACAAGGATACATTTCATCAGAAGACCTCAACAACCAATTCTGAAGCATTCCCAACCAAATTAACCAATTACAGACGCAACTATCAAATTCGGGTAAAACCAGGGCAGCAAGGGTAATTCCGTCTTTTCTCAAGCTACAGTACTCCGATTGACCTGAAATTTTACAGGCATCTTTAAAATATCATTTCCTACAACTTTCATGTTTTAACCCAAGGCCAATTCTGTGAGAACCCTAAAAATATATATATAAATATCAGTGCACATTTCATTTGCATTTTCAATCCTTTAATAAATGTTAGCATTAAATCTAATCGTTTTAAATAAGTGCGTAGAAATAAATTTTTTTTTTTGTGCAAAATAAAAGAATTGTGCTAAACTATTAAATTTTCTAGCTTTGTTACATTAAACTCATACTTTGAAGGTAAATTATTCCATTGATTTAGCAATTAAATTTCTTTGAATTCCGATAGCTAATCTTAAGCGTTAATAATGATTAAGTTAATAAGTTTAGATATAAAAGGATAAATGAATATTAAGAATGTCAAATTTATATATTAAGGTCAAACTTGATTTTAATAGTTTAACTAATAAAGCAAGAATGTTAAGTGTTAATAGGAACCTTAATATTAAATTGTAACCGATAAATTTTAGACAAAAACGACATAAGTACCCTAAGTATACTTAGGACATAAGAATTTCGATAATTAAAGCCTTGCAAGATTAGCGTATAATTAGGCGATCAAATCATATTTGGGATTAATTTTTGGGATCAAACTAGAATCAAGGACTTAAGTGTTCATTAGAAGGAATGTGAAAAGACTAAACTACCCTCCACTACCCCACAAATTATCATGCAATCCAAAACAGATTCGGACAACATCATAGGCCACACCTCTCATTCGGCCAATACATTTCTTTCACCACCTTCACACTCCACCCTCTTGCACACTCAACCCCCTTAACCGCGCCTATTTCTTCACCTCAACCTCGCACAACCAGTTCCATTTCCTCACACCGTGAGCATTGATCAAGAGTGAGAGAGGGAGAGCTTCACCTCGTGAGTATCGACTGAAGGAGAGAGCGAGAGAGCGAGCTGAAAAATAATTTCTGGTTCTGTCCGCGAGCATCGAAGAGGGAAGAGAAGAGGAGAAACCGTGAGCAAACTCCCTTCTGCATTCTCCAAGACCAACCAGTTGCCATCCAGCTTCCACCTCCACCAGTTGCAACCGCTACAACCCAAACCAGAACCAACCTGTGCGTGAAGACGAGAGCCGAGAGAGAACAGAAATTTTTTCAGACTTCTTGTACGCAAGTGAGCTGCCGCTGAGGTGATTTCTGAGCTTAATTAAACTGATTAGAGGTTGATTAAGCTTTGCATGTGACGAATGAGCTAGGATAAGCTAGAAAATTTTAATGAAATTAAAATTCTACTACATTCAAGCCACCGAGGATGATCGAAAAAATTCTGGAAATCTTGGGTGAATGACGTTGATAATTGAACTCGATTTCTAAACTGGAAATGTTAATCAGTGGTTAAGCATCTGCATGTTGAACTTGAGCATCTAACTCCACGTATAATCCAAGGAAAATCCGGAAATTAGGATCAAAGCTGCTGGAAATTTTAATTGTGTGATCTGCCGAGAGTTGATTTGGTAATGTAACTTTAATTTTGATTAATTGGAGTAATCTGAGCTTATTGTGGTGATTAAATAGTTAATAATTGGATGTTTAAGCGTTGCATGAAGCCAATTACCTCGGTTAGAAGAAAAAAAAATGAAATAGAAAAATGGGTCATGCATGATCATCCGAGACTGGTTGACATAATTTCTGGATTTTTTTTGTGATGTTGGCAGTTGTTAAATGAATCCGGTGTTGAACTAGAAACGTTAATCAAGTAATGAAGTGATTGCCTATTGAATTTGAGCTCCTGACACCTCGACTTAACCAAGGAAAATCTGGTTTTAGAACCATTGTTGTTGCTGGAAATTTTGAGAAAAGCCGTGAGGTTGAAAACTGGAAATTTTGGGGTTTGTAACCATGGTTTAAACTCAACTCTTGAACTGGAAATGTTCATTGACTAGCTAAGTAATTGCATGAGGAAAGTAGCAAAGGAATTCTTCCGATTTAATTGGCGAATGTTAACCTTAAAAATGATATTTTGAGCTGAAAAATATTGTATGCGCATTGATTTCACCCTAAGCTATGTTCAGAGGATCGTGCATGTGTATTTAGAGTGACCAATTGAGTTTATTACGACCGGATTGGTGTGATTAAATTATCGGTTTTGAGAATGGATAATCGTGGGAATATAAATTATTGAGAAGTGTTTAATCTGCATTTGGCTAAGTGTGATGAAATTTTGCTGCAATCTTGAACAAAAATGTTGTTACAAATCTTGCCCCATGTTCAAGTGCTTGTTAGTGAATTTAAACACTTGAAATTCTAACTCTATTGCTATAAGAAATAATTGTTGGATGCTAAGGGCTAATGATTGACGAAGCCCTAGTGACACTGTTAAATTAAATGTGATTGTTGCAAAATTTATAGAGCTGAAATATTGCGTGCTTGTGAAACTCGTTTCGACCCAGTGAATTCTAGAAAGCTTTTCAAATATATCTTCGTCTAGTGTTAAACGATAAAACTTAGTATCGTACTTTAAAAATTGGAAACGCTCGTGTAGGGATTTCCTACACCTTGCCACCTCGATATTTCTTCCTTTAAGTTTAAACTAGCCTTATTACTGTTAGAAAATGATTTCACTAGTTTCTAAAACCCTAGACTTTGTTTTACTTCCTTTCTTTTCTCTAAGAATTGTTCTTAGCTAGTTGACTATAGGAAAAGTTCCAAAATACGTGTTTTTAATAACTTGAATTAATATGTAGAAACTTGCTTGGCAAGAAACTTTATTTTAGGTAAAATAGTTCTGGTGATAATTTTTTGCAAGAACCGTAACTTTAAAGAAATTCTTCAAGTATCTTTCCAGCTTTGATATTAAGTAGTTGGTCAACTTATTTCAAAGAAAATAATACTAGTTACCCTTTCATTAAGAAAAGTATCTCCAGGAAAACTATAAGAAACATTTTTTTTGTTCTATTTCTGTCAAGTTTCAACCTAAGTAGATTTTTGAAATTTCATTGAGAAAGTAAACTAGTAATATATTAGATGATCTCCTATACGTATAAGCCTAAAAACTGAATAGAAACTTATAGTTTCAAAATTTGGTATTTTAGGATATTGCGAGGACGCGGAATTCGATTCCCAACTTGACGTCTGAATTTCACTCTTGGTGAGTGTCCCTGCTTGTTCTATGCCTACTTGATTAAAGTGCTTTCTTGATTTGATATGTGATAATTGGAAAAATGGTTTTCTGATCCATCGAAGTGGGCAGTGTGTACTTTATCGCACTAGCTCTTTCGAGTGGTGACTTGCTTGAAATATTTTCGTGAATATCCTGCTTGCACTATCTACATGCTGGACGCAAAGTCGCTGGGTGAATCCCTCGACTAGTCTATAATAATCTCATGCTGGACGCAACGTCGCTGGGTGAATCCCTCGACTAGTCTATAATAACCTCATGCTGGACGCAACGTCGCTGGGTGAATCCCTCGACTAGTCTATATATAAAAAAAAGTATACTCGAGTAATACCAAACTCTCTCGTGCGGCGTGCGGGGCCGGTTGGGGAAGTAAGTTGGCTGGAGCGTGTTAAGAAAAAAAAAATAATGAATCTACATGGACTTTGGATAGTGAAAGTGGATGGAGGGTCAACTGCGGGTAATTTTGATCAAGCGCAAGGAAAATGGCTCCTGAGAGCCCCTGTATCCTACCCCGTACTGTTACACGCTTTCCTACTTGCTGAATTTAAGTTGAAATTACTATTTGCTAAGTAATTGATTTGATTGCATGTTTTGGGCACCACTGAGCTTTAGCTCACCACACGATATTTGTTTTTCCTTAACAGGTCTTGGAAATCGAGAGACTTGAAGCTTATCTGTTCATTTGTGTAAATTTTATTTCGGATTGTCCTTGTGTCTTTGTTTTAGGTTGTCACTTGAAGCTGGAAAAGTGCAAATTCTATGATTTGACTTGTACGGAAGTGTTCTATATTTTATGATTTCACTTCTTGGTTCGTAATGTATAAAGGTATCTATGCGTTAAAGTAGTTTGAGTTGTATCTTAAGAGTGAAGGTTCGGATGTTATTGGCCCTGTTATCTCTGAAGTTAATGTGTGTTAACATTCCAACCGTTTAAAGTTGGGCAGGCGACTCGCCAACCCTCTGGTTCACCTTAGGGGAAAGTGGGGTCGCCACAAATTCGGCCTCTAACTATGAGCTACAGTGCCGGACAGAATGAAGAACAATGAAACCCTAACTTTCCAATTTTCTTTCCAAAACAGAAATTGCTTGCAATTAACCACTTTTTCCACCTTCTAGCTTCCTTAAATATCATTTCCAATCATCATAAATGACCACATAATCATATTCATATGAAAACAGAAAAATCACCAATAATTATAAAACTTCACCAATTCAACCAAAAATCAAGATATAATCCATAAAATTGCATCTTTAACTACCAACCTCTACTAATTTCACATCAAAACCAACAAAGGGATAATTTCTTAACCACTCACCTTTGTAACCTCAAGAAACAAGATAGCTAGGGCTTGTTCTTCCCAAATGGCTCCACCAATCCCCTTAAACTAGTTTAGCAACTCACTTTTGTGGAAAATTTTGGAATTTAAACGGTTGATTTGTGAGATTCAAGCAAGAAATTGAAGAAAGAAGTTGGGAGTTTTTTTCTCTTCTTTTCCACCAAGAAATTCGGCCAAAGAGGGAGAAATGGAAGATGATTTTTGGTCAAAATTAGTTTTAAGAAAGAAAGAAAATATCTTGGTCAAAAGTCCACCCTCGAATAGAAACGCGACATGTGGCGCCTTTTATGTGCAAGCTTATCTTCTTGTCTCTCCACTCTCATCCATATAACAACCTTCAATTATCTCTTAACACCTGGTAAAATAAATCCGGTATCCAAAACTTAACCTAACTGGCCGAATTTTTCCGAACTTACCACACTAGTGGGTCCCACATTCGATATACGTTCTTAATTTCTCAAAAACTAACCGATACTAGAAAAATAATTTTAAAACCCTATTTGCTCATAAAAATTATCTGGAAAATTTTCCTAATAAAGAAAATGCAGTAAATATGCCATTAAATAGAATAAAACCCAGAAAATGAGAAAATTACGGGGTCTCACAATACTCGAGTATACCAAACGTTCACCCAGGTCACCAAATCGCCCGACCGAGTCCGCTTCTGGCTCGAATCGATCGGTAACAAGGGGCAGGGCCCAGTTCAGCCAAAAGGCTTACATTCATGCACAAGTACGTTCCAATCATTCAATATTTGAAAATTTCACATTTATTTAGGTTGAGTGCGATAAAGTACACACTCGCCTAGAAAACTCGTTTTGGAAATCATTATAAGCACTTAACACGTTATCAAACAATAATACAAGTCATGAAGTCAAGAAAATACAACAAACAAGGAACACTCACCGAATTATGCTAAATAACGTCCAAAATGTCCTATCGGATCTTACCCTTGGTCACCGAGAAAACCTATGATTCAACGAGAAAGAATATTACAATTCATCTAGCAAAACAAATAAGTGGAATCAAGGAACTCGACTAGTTACAAGTAAAACGGATAAAGGTGACTTTAAAGTGAAAATAAAGCCATTTGGATCTGTGGACGGAAACAACTAGGGTGTCATAAACCAAACTCAAAGGGTTATAACAGTTCCAATGGAAAACACTTGAATCAAAGTCAAGTCGGAATCCAACCAGATAGGCTCAGAAATATTATTTTTCGGAATCGTTTATGTGGTTCAAAATCAATATACATTCAAGTAGGTATTATGGCCTACATGTCTTGACTGAGAAAACCTTAGGTCATACCTCGATATTTTGGTATGAAGTAGTAAATAAACATTTGAAGGTTCAAATGGAAAAGGTATCATGTTTTAAGATGGAAAACGGGCATAGTATTTGCCAAATGAAAATATACAAGTTCAAATAGAAGCTTAGCCCTTGAGCGAAAATTTGGGCAGCACGCCCTTTGTATTTTCCTATTTCCAGCCATTTATGGCTTCATTATTTTTCTTATTCAAACCCAAAGGTACACACACAAAAATTTAATTTCAATAGCCGTTCAGTACGCTCCAAGTAGCACCAGTACAATTCAAGTTAGGGAAAAGTCCGGAAATGAAAGTTAAGCTCTAAACCATAAAACAGTTTTTGACATCATTTTGCGGTTTTGGCACCATTGGTACTACGATTATCGGATGGAGGTACAAGATACACCGTTTTGAAGCTAAGAGATAGTGCTACAATGTTGAAGAAGGCTACTCAGTCCATTTTCTAGTGCAATCAGGTCAAAAATTCAATATACTAAACCAGAACCGCAAAAACAGGTTCACCAACCGCATTCTGGTTCAAACATCATAAGTCAGGCTACCTAAGTCCAAATCAAGTGATTCCAAATCCATCCGAAATTTAAGATACAAGGATACAATTCTTCAGAAGACATCAACAACCAAATCAGAAGCATTCCCAATCAAATTAGCCAATCACAGAAGCAATTTTCAAGTTCGGGTAGAAACAGGGCAGCAGGGGTATTTCAGTCTTTTCACAAACTACGTTGCTCCGATTGACCCGAAATTTTGTAGACATCTCTAAAATATTATTCCCTACAACTTTCATGTTTTAACCCAAGGCTAATTCGGGCTCTAACGATAATGAACAGTGCCAGGCAGAATTGGGGAAAATGAAACCCTAATCTGGAAATTTTTGCTTCAAACCAGAAATTTTCCACTAATCATTACAATTATCATACCAAAGTTTCATTCTAACCCATACTAGCCCATCATACATGGCTAATCAACATTAAACATATAAAAACAGAAAAATTATGCATAAAATCAAAAATTCATCTAACACCACCAAAAGTCATGAAAACACCCACAAGATCACCTCCTTAACTCCCACAAGTCACTAATCGACTATTATTAAGAGCAAAAGGAAATTGTCTAGAGAATTTACCTTGAAACTTGAGGAAAGATGATAGCCTTGGGTTTCTTTTACAAGAATCACTCCACCAAGACCTTTGTTCTCCCTTAGATAACACTCTTATGGAAGGGTTTGCGATTCTATCGGTTGAAACTCCAAATTTTAGCAAGAAATGGAAGGAAAATTTGAAGGTTCTCTCTTGGTTTTTCTCCTTACAAGAGCCGGCCAACAAGCTAGAGAAATGAAGTTGTTTTTGGTCAAGTTTTGGTTAAATTGGTAAAGTAAGAAATTGGTCAAAGTCCAAAGGTTAACCACTAAGTGACACTTGTCACTATAATTAATGCATGACTATCCTTTTGTCTCTCCACTCTCATCCATATAACAACCTTCAATTATCTCTTAACACCTGGTAAAATAAATCCGGTATCCAAAACTTAACCTAACTGGCCGAATTTTTCCGAACTTTCCGCACTAGCGGGTCCCACGTCCGGTATACGTTCTTAATTTCTCAAAAACTAACCGATACAAGAAAATCATCTAAAAAGAATATTTACTCATAAAAATTATCTAGAAATTTTCCTAATAAAGAAAATGCAGAAAATATGCCATTAAATAGAATAAATCCCAGAAAATGAGAAAATTACGGGGTCTCACAGCAAGGAGTGACCGAAAATTTCTGTTTTGCACACCAAGTGAAATAGGTAACGATCAAACCTTGAAAACTTGGTTTTTGGAAGTTCTAGTGCTCATATATACTCATGCATGTTAGTGGGTAGCATTATTTTGAGGAAAATTTGGTTGTGTGGGCTCTATGAACTCCCACCTTGGATGTATGGACTGATTTGTGGTGTTTTACTGGTAATGATGTTTATTTAGTGCCTAAACTAGTGGATTAATGTTGGGTTATTGATAGAAACTCAAGGTGGTGCAATAACCAAAAGCGACCATTTTACCCCTGCTTTGTTCGAGCACTTTGGTGTGAAATTTTGAGGTTCTAATGGCTTGTTTATATTGTTTACATGTTATATTGAGTGTGTAAAAAGTTTCATTGAAAAATAAATTGATTTGGTCACCCAAATGTTGGATTTACGAAAGCTTAGAAATCTGGAAACTATTCCCGTATTCACCCAGGCAGTGTTTTTGTTTCGGCTATATCTTTTTACTCCGAAGTCCGAATTGAGTGCCGTTTGTGGCACTGGAAACTAGACATTCCCAGATTTCTGTTGGTATAAAATGCACGTTCTGGTTCCACTTGTGTGAGCCAGACCATTCGTTTGAAAATTTCTGTTCTGTTTCGTTGGTTCACTACAGGGCAGAACATGAACTACAACTTAAGGCTCAAATATGAGCCAGTTGTGGATGGATTTTGAAAATGGTTTCTTCTGAGAAATTGTAGCTTTATGAATGTGTTTTCCAACGCCACCAACCACGGTCAATTCCAAGTTGAATTGAGTGAATTATGGCCAAATTACAGACCTGGATTTTTGCTTGAAAATCCTCTTTTGGCTAGTTAAATGGCCTAGCTTGATTTGGGACTCGTTGTTTTGGAAACCTTGATGTCCAACTTCTACCAAACTTTATATTAGATGTTACTTGGACTTTGTTTCACAAATAAACCAGATTTGGGTTGGTTTCATTGGACAAAATGTTTAAAAAGGAAAGAAGAGCTAGAAGACAGTTTTGCCTTGGGAAATTTCTTGAACTTTAATGGTTTAGTTAACTACCCTCCCGTATGAATTTTCAAATGAAATTTGATAGAGGAATAGTACTCATATGGAGGTTTAATTGTACAAAATTTGGTGGTATTCTAAGACCATTTTGATATGCAAATGATGTCCCGAAATTGCTCTTCGAATCTGGAAAACTTTTCCTTTTCTCTTAGCCGAATGGCCAATCTTGACTTGGGACTTGTTATTTCGAAATTCTTGGAGTTAATCACCTAAGAAAATGTATCTTGAATGTTACTTAGTCATTGTCTACACAAATGAACCATGTTTGAAAATATTTCATTAGCCAAATGATTTAGAAAAGGGAAATGGTAGCACAAGGCAGCTTTGCCTTGAAAATTTAGAAACTTTCGTGACTTTGTTAACTGACTTCCCGTACGTATTTTCCATGAAATTTTACAGAGGAATAGCCCTTATATGGTAGTGTAATACTACCAAATTTGGTGCCATTCCGAGTCCATTTCGATACTCAATCAAAGTCCCAAAGTGCTTGATTTAAACCTGAAATTTGCTTAACAGTTTCACTTTTTCACCAATTCTGAGCTACTATATCTTGGTGCTCAAAACTCCAATTCTTGTTTTGATTTTTGCGTTTTAAACTTTGATTGTAACTCTAATTTAGTTCCAAATTTCAGATGCTAGTTCACATTGTGTGAATTTTTCCGAATTTCCAAAGTTGGCCAAAAACCAACCTCGAAACTATCTTGCAAGCCTAAAACAGTAACTTTGAGCCAAATTTTGAATGTCTTTCATTTGGAATCTTGGAAAAGTGTCTTCTAAGAACTTTTATTACTTTCCAAGAGGTTTCCAACGGTACCAAGTTTTCCAATTTTGGAGTTGTAAAGAGTGAGATACGATTTTTCAAAGATCTCATATCAAAACTGAAATTTCCGAATCTTAAGGAAATGAAGTTTTTCAAATTCTCCTGATTCCTTCGTATTACTTGAACGTTTTATACTTGATTTCAAAGATGAAAACTTGATTGCTCTTGTGTTTTAAAACCCCATCTTTGAGCCTCGATTTACGAATAATTGGTGTTCATTTTCATGAGATTTTCTTAGATTGTACCCTTGCACAATCTTCTTCGATAATTGGGGTTTATAAGTGATAAGTGTGTAATAGATAACTATTGTTTGCTCAAGGGCTCAAGGAGACCTTCACGAGGATCTCGAGGGAACCACCTAAAGGCTTGTTTACGCACTCATTCTTATATTTTGATTGGTGAGTGTCAAGTGCATGAACTTGTTGTTAAGTGGTTATCTGTTTCTTATCCGTTATGTAAATTTGAAATTTTGAGACGAAGGTGTACTTTACCGCACTCGTTCTCTTTCAAATGAAATTATATTCGAATTTTGCTATGTGAATTCATATCCGACTTGTACATGATAATGTGGATGTGATTCGTATATATGATCCGTATTTGTGATTCCTATTTGGAATCGTCGATTTGAGCGTTGCTCATCGACTTATATTCGTATTCGTATTCGTATTCGGGAGACACCTAAACTCGTTGGTTAACTTTGCGAATCGAGCCAGCATGGGCTTGGTCGATAAGCTTAGCCAACCATGAGATATTCGTAGAGCATGATCTATTGGAGAGATCTTGCTCGGCATTATTCGTGCAGTATTGCCGTGATATACTCAAGTATTATCAAAACTTTGATGAGCGGGCAGGGTTAGGGGGTGTAACGGTGACGGGATTCGAAGAAAAATGGTGTATCTACGGATTTGATACTTATTGGTTGACGGAGTGTCAACGTGAGATGTGATCAAGACTTCGACTCGACTCGACTACGTGGAATTTAGTTCCTGAGAGCTACAGTATCCTTGAATTGTTTCTGTTTATTTTTCTTGTTCAAAATATGAATTATTCGAATTTTATAGCTTTACTTACTATGTAATTTGTGGCTACTTGGATTATGTGTTTGCATGTGTGTTTCTTGGCCTCACTGAGTATTGGCTCATCCCATTAGTTTGTTTTCCTTAACAGGTTGGATTGGAAGATTTTGGAAAAGCCAACTAGATTATACTTTTGATTGGAATCTGGGTTGTAAATGTTTAGTCGACTTTTAATGGTTGTATTTTGGGACTTGATGTATCTTTTGTGAACATGATGTAAGATTTGAATATTTAGTTAAGGAAGCGACTTTTCTTCATTTTGACTTGTAGTATTTGGTATGTATCGTTAAGTTCGATTTGAATTGCCTTGAGGCCTGGCGAGAGCTGGGCAGGCGTCCCGCGGATACCCTTGGGTTCGCCCTTGGGAGAAGTGGGGCGTCACATTCTAGCCATGAGTGAAGAAAGGAAAAGAGAGAAAGAAAACCATTTCATTTCATCTTGAGTTTAGCTTATTTGAGTGAAAATCAAGAAACTAAACCGATTAAATCTTCTTTTGAGTGCTTAGGTACTTGTGTGTTGGCAAAAGTTGGAAGTGAAAGCTAGGGTTACTCTTGAAAGCAGCTTTAGGAAGGTAATAATGCTTGTTTACCATTTTCTTACTTTTAATCTTGCCTAAGTTGGTATAGCACCTTAAATTTTTGGTTAATGATAGTTATTTCAATGGTTTGGATGGATATGGTGCATGTTCTTGAGTTAGGGTTGAGGTTTTCAACTATATTTCTTGTTGGTTAGATGGTTTATGATGGTTATAATCTTGTATATGAAGTTGAGGAGGTGAATCAAACCAGAAATAAGAAGATTAGCATTGGACTGTATGAATTCCAGATTTCAGGAAATTTTGTTTTCAGTTCTGCCCGTTTCTGGTTGCCTATGTTAGAGGCCGAATTAGCCTTAGCCTAAAACATGAAAGTTGTAGAGAATGATGTTTTATAGTTGCCTACAAATTTCAGCTCAATCCGAGTACTGTAGCTTGTGAAAAGACAAAACTACCCCTGACTGCCATAGGTAGAGCCCTGTGGACAGCGTTGACCTTTCACCAATCTGACTGCATTTGTTCACCCTGATCCGTACTGAATTAGCCTTTGGCCGAAACACAAAAGTTGTAGTGCTATGTCTTAGCTTTCCAACGCCCCGGAATTACCTCGATTGGACTTCGATAGCCTGAGTTATTGTCGTTTAAACATAGCGCGGTTAACTGACCTGTTTGTGCGATTCTAGTTCAGTAATTTGACATTTTGACCTAGATACACTACGAACTGGACTAAGTGGTCTTCATCAAAGTTGTAGCCCTCTGTCTTAGCTTCGAAACGGTATAAATTGTACCTCAATCCGATAAGCATAGCCTCAGTTGTGTATATTACGTAAAACAACATCAAATCTGTCTTTTGTTTCTTGACTCAACCTTCATTTCCGCACATGCTCCTAGCTTGATTTTGTACTTGTATGACTTGGAGCCTATGGAATGGCTATTGAAATGAGATGATTTTGGGATTGATTGAGGAAAAGAATGAAGCCATAAATGGCTAGAAAATAGGTAAATACAAAGGGCGTGCTGCCCAAATTTACGCTCGAGAAGTAGGTCGATATACTTGTGACTTGAGTAAGGCTTGAGAGCAAATACCACGTGAACCATCTAGGGTATTTATGTCTTCTTTTATCGAGGTATATAAGTTAGAATTCGGCCGAAACTTGTACCCTTGAAAAAATGAAATTTACGACTACTAGAAATACGTTTTCTTTGCCACTTCGACTCAAATAGCGATTTTAAAGTTTTACAAGTAAGCATAGGTTTTACAAATATTTTGCTTATGTCCTTTGGTTTAAATGTACTCTTTTCACTACCAAAACCATATTTATACTTTGTACTAGTACGTATTCGAATTTTCTTTGAATCACTTAAATCTTTGATGGTTGAAGCATAATGTGTTCTTTTGATTATATTAGGGTTCCTTGGTGATTGAGGGTGTTATCTGAAAGGATACTTTGGACGTTATTTTGTGTAAATAGGTGAGTGTTCCTTGTTTGTTATATTTTCATTGACTATGTGGCTTGTTCTTGATTATATGACTTGTTATGAATGAATGATAACAAGTTAAATGTTTTCAATGATTGCTTAAAATGAGTTTTCTAAGCGACTGTGTACTTTATCGCACTCGACCTAAATGAATGTGAAATTTTCAATGATTAAATAATTAAATGCTAGTTGCGCATGAATGTAAGCCGTTTGGCTGAACTGGGCCCTTGCCCTTCGTTACTGATCGACTCGAGCTAGAAGCGAACTTTGTCGGCCAATTTAGTGACCCTGGGTGAACGTTTGGTATACTCGAGTATTACCGTGTAGTCTGGTGGAGCCTGGCCAACGTCCAGGAGGGGGTGAAATGAAATGAATGAACGAATGTCAATGTAAATGAAGGGTTTTACTTATCAAAATGCATTTTCAAACGAATGGAGGAATAAGGAAATGAAAGGAGAATGAATGAATGAATGAATGGCTCCATGTGAGCGCATATCCTTTTAATGAATGTTATTATTGCTTTATATTGTCATGTTTCTGGAATTACTTGCTATCTATGATTAATGTATTGAACTCATTGTTTGTTTATGTGTCTGGAACCTCACTGGGCTTTTAGCTCATTCCGTTAGTTTTGTTTTCCTTACAGGGGATGCGAGTAAGGGCGAGAGACTTGTATAGAATAGCATAGCCTAGTCCTTTTGAAGATATCTTTTACAATTGTACTCGCTCTAGTGCTTGGTTAGGGTTGGAAGTATTGGGAACGTAAAGCTTTTGTACATTTGGGATTGTATTACTTTTGAGATAGAAATGAATGTAAGTAAGCATTTCAACTTTGGGAATTGGTTTTGTTTTACTTTTCCTCGAGGTTTTGTCTTATTTTATCTGAATAGAGTGATCGAGCCCCGGCGAGAGTTGGGCAGGCGGTCCACCGAACCCTTTGGTTCGCCTTAGGGGAAGGTGGGACTGTCACATATTTGATAGCTTATGATTTGTATATGCAATTGTGGTTGATTGTTATGAGATTGGTGGTTAGTTGTAGCATGGAAAAGTAAAGGAAAAATAAGGGAAAATGCTGTTCCTTTATTTCTTCGAGTTTGAGTGAGTGAAAGTGGGATTTGAAATATGATTTTGTGATGAGTTGGACTTATTTTGCTTAGAACTACTTAGGTCGCCTCTAGTAGTCTTATATGAGCGAACTTTTACTTGAACTTATACATTTTCGCATGGTGAATGTGATGACCGTTTTAAACATGATGGTTAATTGCAAATGTCAAGTTGTGAACTTCAACTATCTTACTTATTTTCTTCCCAAAACAAAGAAAAGTTGTATAGGTTTCTCGGCCACAAAATCTGTTTTTAATAAGCGAGGCTTTAGGTGTGAATTTAAGGTATTTGTCTTCCTCTTGCATATAATTTTAACCAAGACATTTGTTACACATTATCTCCTTGCATGAGTGTTAATTTTGAGCCAAACAAAAGCTTTACGAAAACAAGAAAATGTTTCTTCAGCATATCCAGCCGTATCTTGGCCGGATTGCTGGGCGGATGTGGACACCAAATTTTTTATTTTAAAATTTATTTATTTAATTAATTTAATTGTAGCTTTATTTGCTTCAATTTTAGGTTTATTTTATTTTATTTTATTATTTATTTTTGCCTTCATACTAAATTTCATAAAAAGGAAAAAAAGAAAAGGGAAAAATAATAAAAATGGCAAGTGGGGGGCATGCATTAGGACAAGTGTTCCCTTTATGTATTGGACAACTAAGCACTTAAGGGATTAGATGTTAGACATTTGGAGGCCTAAGATTTGAAGGAAAAGAAAAAAGAAAAAAGAAAAAAGAAAGGAAGGGGCGGCTAGAGATTTTTGGGGGGCCGGCTGAAAAAGAAAAGAAGAGAAACAGAGGGTTTTGAGGGGGGAGTCTGAGTAGAATCCGGAGGGGACGGCTGAAGAGATAAGGGGCGGCTAGGTTTTGAGGTCTGAGAGCGGGAGAGAAAAAATCTGAAAAGGAGGCGGCTAGTCTGAGAACCCGTAATTTGCATTTTCTAGGTTTTCGCATTTTTCATGGCTTGTTTTCTGCATTTTCGTGATTAGGAAAAAATTCTAGATATTGTTAAGGAGCAGATATAGTTTTTAGATGATTTTTCTAGTATCGAATATGTTTTGAGAAATTAAGAGCGTATACTGGATGTGGGATCCACTAGTGCGAAAAGTTCGGAAAAATTCGGCCAACCAGGTTAAGTTTTGAATACTGGAATTAAATTACCGGGTGTTATGAGATATTTAGAGGTTGCCAAGTGGATAGGTGTGAGAGAGACAAAAGTTAGGCAAACCATTAAAGCAAGTGACATGTGTCACTCAGAGATTAAATTCTACTTTTGACTTACTATTCATGCTTTTACCATTTTACCAAAATAACTCAAAAATTTGACCCAAAAATTCCCACAAATATCAAGCTCATAGCCGGCCCTCATTAGAGAGAAAAGAAAAGAAAAGCTCTTCCAAAATTTGATCCAAACTTGCTCAATCTTCCACTCCTACCGTTTAATTTTGGTTTTGCTCCACAAAACTCCTCCACTTGGTGATTTTAAAGTGATTGGTGAAGTTGTTTGAAAAGCTAAGGTGACCAATAGCTCTCTCTCTCTTGTTTTAAAGGTAAGTTGTGAAGAACCACCCTCCTCCTTTAATTGATGTTTAAATCATGCTTAGTGGTTGTATGAGATGCAAATTTATGGGTTATTTCTTGATTTGTGGTTGAAATGATGAAGTTTTATTATTTTTGGGGATTTTTCTGTTTTAATATAAGCATGATTGTGTGGCTATCTATGATGATTGGAAATGGTCTATATTGACTCTAGGAGGTGGGAAAAGTGATTAATTGCAACCAATTTCTGTTTTGGAAGAAAATTGAAAAAACCTAGGGTTCTTAAGGGAGCATTCTGTCCGAATTTTTAGGTCCTAGATAGAGGCCGAATTGGCCTTAGCTCAAAACATAAAAGTTGTAGGAAATGACATTTTAAAGGTGCCTACAAAATTTCAGATCAATCGGAGTATTGTGGAATGAGAAAAGTCGAAATTACTATTGCTGTTCTGGTTTTACCCGAATGTAAGAATTGCGCCTGTAATTGGTTGTTTTGGTCAGGATTGCTTCCGAATTGGTTGTTGAGGTCTTCTGATGAAATGTAACCCTGTTTCTTATCTTTCAGATGGTTTTGGAATTTCTATATTTGGACTTGGATAGCCTGATTTATGATGTTTCCGCTAGAATGCGTTTTGTGAATCTGTTTTTCCGGTTCTGGTGTAGTTTCTTGCATGTTTGACCTAGTTACCCTCGAAACTGGACTGAGTGGCCTTCTTCAATATTGTAGCCTCTTATGTCCTGAATATATCTGAAAAATTTCCGGTCAAACGGATCTGTGTAGCTCGAGTTATAACCAAAACACTCGCACCTGTTTTGTACCCTGAAATTGTGTACGTTTTGAATTTCAGCCTCTGACCGTGCATTTTTCGGTTTTGATCCTGTATGATATGGGTGTCGACTCCTTCATAATAAATTTAGATCTTGGTTTTAGCTTCGAAACGGTATAAAGTACGTCGAATTCCGAGTTCCGTAGCTTCCGTTATGACCAAAACAAGATTGATCGTCAGAACTGCCTTTGATCTGGACAGTTCTGACGGGTACTTTGGCACTCAATTTTCGTTCTGTTCTGAATGGATTCAGGTCTTGACCAAAACATCAAAGTTTTAGCGTTATGTCTCAGCTTTCAAATGCCTATGGAATTTTTTGATTTCGATTTGTGAGCTGGGAGTTATGGTCCAGCCAACATACCCTGTTCGTCACTCTAAAGTGCGAATTTCTTGAGCAATTTTCCATACTTTCGACCTATTTCTGTTCAGATTTGGACTTAGGTGTCTTCATGAAAATAGTAGCCCTTCCTCTTAGCTTCTTAACGGTACCTCATGTACCTTGATCCGACATTCCTAGGCTAACTTTTGATCAAAACGGTTTGAGAAGGCAGATTTGACCATTTCCGTTTGCCGTTCCGCGCGGGCGCGTGCACCCGTTTTGCCGTTTCCGCACTTGCATGTGCCGATTTTGCCGTTTTGCTTGTTCTAAGTTTGTTAGCCGTTTGTGATATATTGTGACACAATCTTTAATTTCAGACGTTGGTGAGCTAGGTGGAGCCGGTGGGGCCTACTAGCTACTCCTCGCGGCACGAATTTCGTACTTTTGTTCTTTTGTTCGTTGTGTAAGTATTCAGGCCGCTCTTATGTGTTAGTTGCTTATGTGTTTTGATATGTATGAAAAGGGTACCTAGGCGAGGGTGTACTTTATTGCACTCGACCTAAACCCTAATTTACGCACACATTTGTATATGACATATGTATATGAATCATTTTGGAACTAAACCCCTTGAGCTTGTGGCTCGGGGTGACTTTTGAATAATTTTGTGAAGTTTGTGAGTTTGGGGTTGATCTTCCGACCGAGATGGACTATTCGAGCCGGTCAGGGCTTGGTCGAAACCAGTCCAACTTAGTCTGAGGTCACCAAGTTTGTGAATCCGGTTCACCGAGAATGTGGACCAAGTTTGTGACCCGAGCTTGTGATTCAAGCTCAAGTTTGTGATTTCGTTCGCCCGAGCAAGTTTGTGAGGTGACTGGCTAGTGAGGGTGATAAGGTGTTCGGTGGGTGTACAAGTGAAGTTTCTACGGACCTTATTTATGGTCGACGGAGTGTCGACAGGAGATCACGCATAGCAAATGACTTGGCTTTGGAGCCACCTGTATCCTTATTATGTGATGTTACTTTTCTGCTTTTGCTTTACTCTTACTGTGCAATTGTTGTTACGTGAGATTTACGCTTTTGCCCCTGTTTACTTACTAAGCATATAGCTTACCCCTTTCCTTTTGTTTTCCTTAGCAGGGGCCGACGCGGGGACTTTTGACACATACACTAGTATAGTTAGGTTTGATTGTAACAGTCGGACAGTTAGGAAGTTTGTTTTTGTTTTGGTGGTTTGTATAAGAACCCTCCATAGGGTCTACCTTCTGCTGGTTGTTATTCTAATGTATTTGAGTGGTTTGACTCGATACTTTTGAAGATGTAAATAGAACTCTTTTGGCGTTAGATATCTTGTGAATAGTATGCTTGTAGGTTTATTTAATTTTATTGTTTTAAAATTTTGAGTCCCGGCGAGAGCTGGGCAGGCGGCCCGCCGAACCCTTTGGTTCGCCTTAGGGGGAGGTGGGGCCGTCATAGCTAGGGTTTTAGGGAAAAAGCAGAGAAAGAAAGAAGAGAGGGGGCTGAAGTCTGAGAGAGAGGGAAGAGAAAAAAGGGAGGCGGCGATGAAAAAGTTCTTTCGTATTCAGGCACAAGAATCCAAAATAAGATAATTCACCACTTGAGCTGGCCAGTCCCAAGAGTAAATCATCTACATTTGTAATTCCTACCTGACATACGTATCTATAGTCTCCAAGTGCCAGAATAATGTTTTGAACCCTATAATACACCGTGATTCCTAGCTTATGCTCAAAAGAGTACTTAGTCCCTTACACTCATTCACATGAGCGAGACCACAACACCACTTGGCCCCAAGCTCACTCCTCG
This sequence comes from Coffea arabica, assembly GCF_036785885.1. Classification (NCBI taxonomy): domain Eukaryota; kingdom Viridiplantae; phylum Streptophyta; class Magnoliopsida; order Gentianales; family Rubiaceae; genus Coffea; species Coffea arabica. The sequence goes on along the minus strand of NC_092311.1, from coordinate 20,492,604 downwards.
CAGAGACCACGCGAAGCGGCTCTGATACCACCTGTGACAGCCCCACCTCACCCTAAGGCGAACCAAAGGGTTTGGCGGACCGCCTGCCCAGCTCTCGCCGGGACTACGGATCTGGAACAGACATAAACCCTTCCAAACGCTCAAAAGAACTTCAAAAATGTAACATTCAGAACCAAATGAGCCAAAGTAAAAGATACAATCAATCTTTGGTACAGCGTTCCCACGAAAATCAAAACGAAAAGGAAGAGCCGCTGTGCCGACACAATCTATCCCAGTACTAGTACACTTTGTTTAACATGAGAGAATGTACATGGCCAAATATATGTCACATAAACCTGAGAAAACACTTCAAAATATACATAGTAGTAAGTTTACAAACCAAAAGGAAACATTGTATTAAGATACATTTAGGGTTTCCAACTTCCACGGAGCTATACAAAAGGGTGTTTATACAAGCTCAATTCATTCTTCAAAATGATCATTGGTCCAAAAGATGGTTCCCTGTAAGGAAAACAAGGATAACGGGACGGGGTGAGCTAAAAGCTCAATGAGGTACCAAAAGTATAAATGGTAGGAACAGTAGAACTCATGAAAAATAACTTTTAAGGCACATATTCACATCAAATACAAGAGATGAAAGAACACCACAATGTAAAGGATACAGGTGGCTCTCAGGAGCCAAATCCCCGTTGCAATACTTGATCCAGTCTCGTTGACCCTCCGTCAACGTTCAAATGAAGGAACCAATCCCGTAGAACACCACTTTAACGCCAAAGTCCCGTTCACCAAACATACCCCTTACAGGGCCCAAACGCCAAACAGGAACAGGAATGGTAATACTCGAGTATACCGGAATCAAGAGTCTTAATACCCAAAGATTCCCCAGGAACAGGCACCCATGGATTGTCAATTACCTCGACCAAACCCTTGCTGGCTCCATTTAATTAACTCCCCATGAGGTTGAGCTCAAGTTAACAAGAAAATCGTTGGACTCACTTCCAAACGATCTCATAACAAGCGCAGGTCACAAGTTCAAGTTCATAACAAGTACAGGTAAGAGATTCCAGTTCATTCATTTCAGGCAAGAGAACGAGTGTGATAAAGTACACCCTCGTCTCATTCAGAATAACAGAGTTCATAGTTATCCATGTCACACATTTCAAGTATAGATGAACCAATCAAACAAAAATTCAGGGGAGTGGTACACTCACCTATTAAGGTGACATAACGTTCAGAATATCTTTCCGGGTAACACTTTCAATCACCGATGAACCCTAAGATTAATCAAGAGAAAATATTACAGTTCCTCCAGCAAAAGTTAGGTGAATCGAAGACAATTCAAATACTACTAGTATTTTGGACATATGATTTTGGAAGTGAAAAGAGTACATTTAAACCAAAGGACATAAGTAAAATATTTGGAAAACTCATGCTCACTCGTAAAACTTTGAAATATCCATTTGAGTCGAAGAAATGAAGAAAACGTATTTCTATTAGTCGTAAATTTCATTTTTTCCAAGTGTACAAGTTTCGGCCAGATTCGACCTTATATACCTCGATAAAAGAGGACGCAAATATCCTAGATGGTTCATATGGTATTTGCTCTCAAATCGTTACCTAATCCTCGAGTGTAAATTTGGGCAGCACACCCTTTGTATTTACCTATTTTTCAACCACTTATGGCTTCATTATTTTCCTCAATCAATCCCAAAGTCATACACAATATAAATTCATCACAATAGCTGTTCAATAGGCTCAAAGTCGTCCAAGTACAAGATTTAGCTAGGAAAATGACCGGAAATAAGCTTTAAGCTAAGGAACCAAAAAGGCAGATTCACCGCTACTTAGCCTATCGGACATAACCGAAACTACGCTTATTGGATTGAAGTGAAAGTTATACCGTTTCGAAGCTAAGATAGAGGGCTATAACTTTGATGAAGACTACTTAGTCCAGTTCTCATCCTAAATATGTCAAAGTTATTAAAACAACCCCAGATTTTCCAGTTCGAAGCTCACTGTGAAATTCAACTAGCAGTCCTGATTCATTCAATCATATCTCAGCACACACAACTCCGATTCAGGTAATTCCAAAGCCATTTGAAAGCTAATATACAAGGCTATAATTATTAAGAAGACATCGACACCAAATCAGTAGTATTTCCGGCCAAACTAACCAATTACAAAAGCTGATTATCAGTTTCGGACAGAAACAGGGCAGCAGGGGTATTTCAGTCTTTTCATAGGCTACGTTGCTCCGATTGGGCTGAAATTTTGTAGGCAACTATAAAAAATCATTATATACAACTTTCATGTTTTATACTAAGGCCAATTCGGCCTCTAACGAGGGGTAAAAGTACCAGGCAGAATAGGAGAAATGGAAACCCTAATCTGGAATTTTCCGCACAACATGGAAATTTTCCGCATTTAGCTACAATTTACGCACTATAGCTTCATTCTAGACTATCCCAAGCCATCATCCATGGCCACACAATATAAAACATATAAAGATAGAAAAATCAAGAATAAATATAAAATTCATCAAAGCTTCACTTCCAACCATAAACACACCAGAAAGCATCTTATTTAGCCACCAATGCCACTAATTTACCACTATTAAGAACAAAGAGAGGATTTCTTCACAACTCACCTTACAACTTAAGAAAGATAGCAACTTAGCACTTCCTCTTGCCAAATCACTCCACCAACTACTTCAATACCACTTAGCAAAGGGATTTTATGGAGAGTTTTGGAGTATAAACGGTTAAGTTGTGAGATTGGGCAAGATTAAGAAGAAGGAAGTTGGAGATTTTTTTCTCTTTCTTTGCTCAAGAAGTTCGGCCAAGGTGAGGAAAAAATGAAGATGTTTTTAGTCAATTTTTTGGTTAAATGGTAAAGTAAAAAAGTTGGTCAAACCATCCTCAAGTCACAAGGTGACACTTGTCACCCCTTTTTGTTTGAGCTTATCCTTTTGTCTTCCAAGGTTAATCCCTCTATGCATCCTCTACTTGGCTCATAATACCATGTAATATAATCTCTGTCTATATAACTTAACCTAATTGGCCGCATTTTATCAAACTTACCGTACTAGTGGGTCCCATAACCGGTATACGCTCTTAATTTCTCAAAAACTAATTAATACTAGAAAAATAATTTTAGAACTATATTTACTCATAAAATTATCTAGAAAATTTTTCTAATAAAGAAAATATAGAAAAGGCATGCAATTAAATAAAATAAAGTATAGAAAATAAGAAAATCCACGGGTTATCACAAATGGGCTCAAGTCTGCGACATTAAAAGTCGCGCTAACATTGTACTCCCCAGGTAGCTCTAATTTGTAGGCATTATCATTGACGCATTGGAGCACTCGAAAGGGTCCATCACCCCTTGGGGATAGCTTCCCTTCGCGTTGCTTGGGAAATCTTTCTTTTCTCAAGTGTAGCCACACCCAATCACCAGGTTCAAAGGTCATCTTGCGACGGTGCTTGTTAGCTTGCTGGATGTATTGCTGCGTACGCTACTCAAAAATTGCATGACCAGCTTCATGTAACCTGCGCACAAAATCAGATTTCTTTTTCCCATCTAACCTTGTGTGCTTAGAGGAAGGTAAGGGTGCCAAATCAAGGGGAGTCAGGGGGTTAAAACCATATACAATCTCAAATGGTGAGTAGTGTGCTGCACTATGAACAGTTCTATTGTAAGCAAATTCCACATGTGGCAAACACTCATCCCAAGATTTAAGATTCTTTTTAATCAAAGCCCTGAGTAATGTTCCAAGTGTGCGATTGACAACCTCAGTTTGGCCATCGCTTTGGGGATGACTTGTGGTTGAAAACAATAATCTAGTGCCAAGCTTAGACCACAAAGTCTTCCAAAAATAACTCAAGAACTTTACATCTCTATCACTAACAATGGTTTGAGGCATACCATGCAAGCGAACAATTTCTTTGAAGAACAAGTTAGCAATACGAGATGCATCATCAGTTTTGTGACAAGGGATGAATTGACCCATCTTAGAGAATCTGTCAACTACCACATAGATTGAGTCATTACCCCTTGGTGACCTAGGTAGGCCCAAGACAAAGTCCATAGACAAGTCTACCCAATGATGATGTGGAATGGGCAATGGGGTATACAAGCCATATAGGTTTGTTTTAGACTTGGCCTTGTGACAAGTGGCACATCTACCAACCATGCGCTCAACATCCCTACGCATATGGGGCCAATAGAAGTGTTCTTGCAACATTGCTAAAGTCTTAACAACACCAAAATGTCCCATGAGGCCGCCACTATGTGTCTCTCTAACCAAAAGATCACGAATGGAAGAATTAGGCACACACAACTTATCTACATGGAAGAGGAATCCATCATGCAAAAAGTATTTTCCATGCGGGTTCTTAACACAAGCAGCATATATGTCACCAAAATCATGATCATGTGCATAGAGTTCCTTAATCATTTCAAACCCTAATAACTTAGAATCAAGAAAAACAAGCAAGAAATGTCTACGTGATAAGGCATCAGCTACCACATTCGATTTACCAGTTTTGTACTGAATGACATAAGAGAAGGTGTTAATGAAGCTTACCCACTTGGCATGTCTTTTACTCAATTTTGGTTGCCTCTTGAGAAACTTCAATGATTCGTGATCAGTGTGTATCACGAACTCCCTAGGGCGGAGGTAGTGTTGTCAGGTCTCCAAAGCCCTCACCAGTGCGTACAACTCCTTGTCGTACGTGGGGTAGTTTAAAGCAGCACCTCCCAGTTTCTCGCTAAAGAAGGCACAAGGCCTCTTGTCTTGCATGAGGATGGTGCCAATACCTACACCAAAAGTATCACATTCAATTTCTGTGACAGCCCTACCTCCCCCTAAGGTGAACCAAAGGGATCGGCGGACCGCCTGTCCTGCTCTCGCCAGGACTCACTCACTCACTACAGTCCTCAAATAAATTACAAAGTAAATCCCAAATATACATCACCAAATCCTCCATGAATACATATCACAAGCGCGGAACGTACACATACACTCGTTCAATTCCAAACATACATACAATCCTAACTATTACACAAGATGAATTCCAAATCCAAACTATACACGAGATAATCCATCCAACCACACGAAGAACTTAATACAAGCGCTTCTCTTGCCTCGAGCCCTGTGGGGAGAAAATATATTTTTGGGGTGAGCTAGAAGCTCAGCGAGTATCCAATAAAATCAGTAATCAACCAGTTTCACAATAATGCATTAAATGAAAGCATGAATCAGTGATCAAATGTATATATGTTGCTCTTGTGAGCCAGTGAAATCATCGTACTTAGAACTCTAACGCTCAAATGGATCCAGTTAGTCAAACAGTACAAATGAGCCATTTGCTCCAAATAATCAGGGGTGGAGATGTTGGTTCTAAGCACACGAATTTCAAGTACACATTTGAGCCAAAATATGTCATGGTCCACATGCAAGCACTCATGATATGCAATCGAGTATGCAATGCAAGAAATAATTTGAAAAGTAACTTTGCAAATGGTTGAGGAATCACTCACCAGCCACGGCTCAGGAACCATCCATCATAGATCATTGCCTGGATCAAGTCCAAACCCTAGATCACAATTATCATGTCAAGCAAGAGGAATTCTAAAAGCATCAAGTTCCTACCACCTTTTGGCATTTTAATCATAATGGAAGCTACACTTATCTGATTGAAACGAATCTTATGGCGTTACGAAGCTAAGACATATACCAATATTTTTTATGAAGACCTCCAAGGTCAAATCATACATATTCATGGTCAAAACCGAGATCTTAGAGAAAAGTGGAAAACTGGCCGTGAAACAGGGCTTATAAGCAGTCAAGGGTATTTCGATCATTTCACATGCTACAGTACTCAAAATGATCTGAAATTTTATAGGCAGGTAGCTAACTCACATATCTACAACTCTCATGTTTAGTCCAACAACTGGTTTGGTCTAAAACATGGAGAAATGTGCGGTCCAAGTTGAGTCCAGAAACATGGTAAACGGAAATTACACTTCTAAACTAACCCTTGTATAGAACCACAAGTACACATATGAAATAGAAGATATACCACATATCTAATTAGGCCACAATGCCCCTTCAATATGAGCCAATTGATAGTTCCAAAACCAATCATAATTAAGCCCAATTCTAACCCCTAACATTGATATGGACCTACACAAGCTAGAATTTCCGTAGGCAAGTGAAACTAGCACATATAACATCAATATTTCACATAACAAAACTATCAAATGTTCTCAAAGATTGGACAGCACTTCCCCTTAAATTTTCTTATTTCCATCCTACAACAACACCAATACCATCTCAATTCAACCACATATTCACATACAAATCATAAGCTATAAAACACACCTAATTAGGGCCACAACACCCTTAAATCTTAACCAATTAAGAGCTCAACAACCAACCATAAGAAAGCCCCAAATTTGAAACCCTAATACTGAAATTTTCCGCACAAATCTAAAATTTTCCGCAAACCATCACACTAATATACACAATCTTCATTTTACACCATATCAAGTCATCATTCATGGCCAACCAATAATTATTATATAAAATCATAAAAATCACCAATAAAATCCAAAATTGGTTAAGCTTTACCCTAAACCATGAAATTATCCACAAAATAGCATATTTAACCTCTACAAACCACTAATTCCACATTAGTAGGAACAAAGAGAGAATTTCTTGATAACTTACCTTATAACTCAAAAAATATGGTAGCTTAGAGTTTTCCCCCTTCCAAACAACTCCACCAACTCCTTTATTTCTCCTTAGTGTACACTTGTACGGAATAGTTTGTGATTTCACCGGTTAAAACTCAAGATTTGAGCAAAGATTAAAGCTAGAAAAATGAAGAACTTTCTCTCTTTTCTCTCTATGATGCACGGCCAAGAGAATGAGCAAGAATGGAAGATATTTCAGCCAAGAAACAAGATAAGAATGAAGGAAAAATAGCCAGTCAAACCTGGCTGCAGAAGTGACACGTCACAATCCGGCCAAAATCTGGCCGGATTCCAGGCCAGATTCAAGGCAGTGGCGATTCAAATTTTTTTTCAAAACTCCAAGACAATCCGGCCAGGTATCCGGCCAAGAACTGGCGGGATTTCCGGCCGGATTCCCCAAAAATATTTCTAGTCAGAAATTTTTTCCTTTTCTTCTTCTTTCGGGCGTCACAATTTCAAAGGTCTTGTCAAAATTTGGTAATGCTAAAACAGGTGCATGTGTGAGTTTGTCCTTGAGGGTAAGGAATACTTGTTCTTGGGCTTCTCCCCAATGGAATTTATCATTCTTCTTTGTCACGGCGGTCAATGGAGCAGCAATGGTGCTGAAGTCTTTGACAAATTGCCGGTAGAAGCCCGCCAATCCATGGAAGCTACGCACCTCAGGGACGGATGTTGTAGTTGGCCATTTCTTGATGGCCTCAATCTTGGACTCGTCTACTTTGATGCCCTGTGAACTCATAACATAGCCTAAAAACACAAGTTCATTAGTACAAAAGGTGCACTTCTTAAGGTTGGCGTATAGACGCGCCTCTCGAAGTGTATTAAGAACTAATCTCAAATGCTCCATGTGCTCATGCTCATTTCGACTATATATCAAGATGTCATCAAAATAGACAATCACAAACTTCCCAATGAAGTGTCTCAAAACATGGTTCATTAATCTCATAAATGTACTAGGGGTGCTAGTCAACCTAAAGGGCATGACTAGCCATTCATAAAGACCATGTTTAGTTTTGAAAGTTGTTTTCCATTCATCGCCTTCTTTCATTCTAATTTAATGATAGTCACTCCTTAAATCAATTTTAGTGAAAATAACAGCACCATCAAGTTTGTCAAGTATATCATCTAGCCTAGGAATGGGATGACGATATTTAACAGTAATAGCATTAACGGCTCTACAGTCGGTGTACATGCGCCAAGTACCATCCTTTTTGGGGACAAGTATCATAGGCACAGCACAAGGACTTAGACTTTCCTTTACCCAACCCTTACCTAATAGGCCATCAACTTGCCTTTGAAACTCCTTTGTCTCCTCAGGACCCATGCGGTAAGCCAGTTTGTTGGGTAGTGGTGCTCCAAGAATCAGTTCTATTTGGTGCTCAATCCCTCGAATGGGTAGTAAACCATCAGGGACCTCATCAGGGAACACGTCCTCGAATTCCTGCAAAAGAGCAACCATACTCGAAGCAATGCCTTATCGAGCTCAGCAACATCTAAAAGCACATGTTTGCAAATCATGAGAAGTACAGGCTGATCAGAATTCAATCTTTCTAACATCCTTAACCTTAATGATCATGTTTTGCTTCCTAGTGGTGGGTTTAATGAGTGAATGGTCATGTGTAACACTAGGTGTGCTCACTTGACCCTTGGTCGATTGCTCACTTGTAGAAGTGGAGCATTTGCCAGCGTTGGCCGCCTTGTGTTTCCTCTTTTGCCGATCCATTTCGCACTCCCTTTGCAATTTAAGTTTGTCCTCATATACTTGTGCAAGTGTGAGGGGTGTTAGGACCATGCGTTTATCATTGTGCAAAAGAGTGTACTTGTTTGCCCTACCATCAAATGTGACATGTTTATCAAATTGCCAAGGTCTTCCTAGAATGACATGTGTCGCGCATGCATAGGTACAACATCACACACAACTTCATCAATGTAGTTGCCAATTGAAAAAAGAACACGTACCTGTTTGTAGACATGTACCTCACCTTCTTCACTTAGCCATTGGAGGCGGTATGGATGTGGATGTCTAGTGGTAGGAAGGCCCAAGCTCTCAACCATTAGTAAGCTTGCCACATTGGTGCAACTCCCACCATCAATGATGAGACTGCACACTTTATCACTTACTTTACAACGAATGTAAAATAAGTTTTCCCTTTGCAATTGCTCGTCCTCCTTGACTCGGGCGGTTAGCACTCGTCGGGCCATCAAACACCCTATTTCCCCTTGAGTAGGAGAACATTCTTCCTCAGCCGAGTCATCCTCCAAGCAATCGTCCTTGATCAATCCAGGTATATCCTCACAATCATCGTCATCGGAGACGATCTCTCCATTGTGAGTGACTAACATGATCCTCTGGTTCGGACATTGGGACTGGATATGTCCAAACCCTTGGCACTTGAAGCGCTTGATATCTCCACTCCTAGTCTTAGGAGTCTCATGACGTGCCATAGAAGTGGACCTGGATGCATCAACAACTTTGTTAGGGGTAAAATTAGAATTTCGATTAGGAGCATTACCTTGAGCTCGGCTAGATGAAGTTGGGGTAGCCGAATTTCCAGCTTCGTGGGTCGCTCTCCGTGGTTGGTTGCCCCTCCATGAAGTCGAGTTGGAAGTTTGGAAGGTACGGGCTCCTCGCCTCAATTTCTTTCCCCTCTCGGCCTTGATAGCGAGTTCAAGAAGATCATGCATGTCCAAATAATGTTGGAGCTCCAAGGCTTCTTGAAGGTCAGGGTTGAGACCTCTAAGAAACCTCGCCATGGTTGCTTCACTATCTTCTTGAAGGTTCGCCCTCATCATGGCCATTTCGTTCTCCTTGTAGTAGTCCTCCACACGCATGTTACCTTGACTGAGGGTTTGAAGTTTGGAGTGGAGATCATGATTGGAGTAGCTAGGGACAAATCTCCTACGCATCAATGCCTTGAGTTCTCGCCAAGTTCGGACTTGTGGTTCTCCCATTCTCCTTCTTTGGGTTCTCACTTGGTCCCACCAAACTAGGGCGTAGTGGTGAACTCAACGGTGGCAACTTTCACCTTTTGTTCCTCGCTATAGTAGTAACAGTCGAAGACCATTTTGATGCGGCCTTCCCATTCCAAGTAAGCCTCAGGTTCACTTTTGCCTTTGAAAGGGGGCACTTGAATTTTGAGTCCCTTGAGTTCGTTCTTAGGCGTGTCCTTTCCAGGCCTCTTGGTTCTCTCGTCATCTTCACTAGTCGAGTAGTCTTCACAATTTGCCTCCTTGGTGCCATGGTTACTCCGGTTGTGAGACCGAGAACGAGAGCCTCGTGTGAGACTCCTAGATAGCTCCACAAAACTAGTGTGCAACTCCTCCATTTGTTGCTCACTAATTCGCTTGAGCTCGTTCTTCATGGCGGTGAACATCAACGAGTAGTCTGTGGTCGGTTGATTTTGCTCCATGTCCCTCTTTATGCCCTACAAAAGGTTAGTAACAACAACACAAGTATATCCTCACTTCACTCCCTTAGTGTATCACTCAATCTCCTGTGTATCACTCAAAAGCACTCTAATGGACTTACCAAATACCTTTACCTGTTGGGTTAGATAATTGAGAAGGCCGCTCAAGTCCAATAATTGTCACCAACTTTTTCCACAAGAGTAACCAAGAAGGTAAGACACAAATGTGGGTGGAAAATGAAGTGGGAATGGACGAATTTGGAAGGCCAATAGTGGCGGACAGAAATGGAAGTGCGCTAATGGGAACACAAAAGAAAGAAACCCTAGCTTCCTAAAATGTAGGAGTGGGTTCCTAGAATGTAGGAGAGTAATCCTAAAATGTAGGAGAGTGTTCCTAAAATGTAGGAGAGAATGTAGGAGAGTAGCCAAGTGAAAACAAAGGAGTTATCCAAGTGTTTTACTTAGTTTCCTAAATTGATTTGGAAAACAAGTTAGTTTTGGAAACCGTTTAGAAAACCTTTTCTTGAATAACTTTGATTAGCTTCCAAATCCCAACCCAAGTCGGGTTTCCTTAGTAAATTTCGGTCCTCCCCCTAAACCCTCTTCCCAAGTCGGTGGAGATGGCTTATTAAAGCCCTCCACTATAGCCATCACTTACACTCTCGAAGAAGACCAAGTGCAATTCGGAATTTTTGGTCTTAGTGCTCAAGATAATTCGGCTAATGGTCAAGGCAAGAAGATGGCGTCTCAAGAAGATGCAAGCAATGTCACTCAAGCTTCCCCCCAATGGGCTGCTCAAGAGTTTCTCAAGAATTTTACTCTATGGTATTGCTTTGTTTCTTGCCACCCGAATGCCCTTTCTTTTTTCCTTTTCGTTTCTATTTTTTTTTTTATCGTATCAAACAAATAACACAAATAGCCTGACCGAACTGGAATAAAATTCCAGATTTGGTTCGGTCCACAATGCACAAGTAACGATCAACAATCCCTCAAGAATTCCCACGCAAGTTTCAAGAACTTCAAGAATTTCCAGTTTGATTTCAAGAGACTCAAGAAACCCTAGATTCTTGTAGATTTCCTTCATGATTCACAAACACCAACTAGTTTTAACAAAAATCAGTTTTGAAAATTAAGCAAAAAACACTTGGACAGATTTGAAACAAAGAAAAGACCCTAGCGCAAGACAAACCCTAGCCACCACTACTAGAGTCTCTTTTGTTTCCTTGTCGCTCACGGACAGTTTGGAACTAACAACAATAACACACGAGTTGGACAGAAATTTTGATGCAACAAAGGACACAAAGTACGGTCAGATTGTCAAGGCAACAACCGACGCATGCATGGACAGATTTGGCTCGATAACTTGAGCAACACCCGGACAGAATTTTGTTTCTCTTTTGATGAATACTAGCGACTCAATAACAAGGACAAGTGCAGCTACACGTGGAGATGATACGGGCAGCATGCACGACACAACCACACGAACAGAAATTGATGGCCACGAAGCAACAAACGACTCCGGTCAGATTTCAACCAAACGACTAACACGACAAGGGAAGAACAAGTGCGGACAGATTTTGTTTTTTTTTTTTTGAAACAATGCAGCGGAAAATAACACAAAAATCCTACGACACAACTACGAAAAACAAGGATATAACGAAAGATACCTCCACCTAAGTTCTGATACCAACTGATACGGTCCTCGATCAACACGTATCGAGACACGTAGTACGCTTGCCCAAGGATCTAGCGAGGTTGTCCAAGGCTTGGATTGCGCGACCTAAAACCAAAACGGATGACACGAATTGGTTGAAGGTGGTAGAACGACGACTCCAATTGAGGTGTTTACTCGAGTGGATAGGTCGGTAGAAAAATCTAGGACAATCGGTGAGATTGCTCAAGAACCCTTGCCTAAGCAAGTGAAAGGATAGAATGCTCTCAATAATTTGAAAAGAAACAAACCAGAATTTTATTATAAAAATTGTGTACCCGTTAACCGTACAAAGTGAGCCTTTATATAGGCTAAGGGGCTAATGAAACCCTAGGAAACTAGCTAAAGGAGTGTCGGCCATTCTTTGGACAAGGTGGGCCGGCCCATGATTCAAATGAAATAATCTAATCCAACTCTAAACAAGTGAACCTAACACTAGGCCTAAGGCCTAGTCGACCAACCCTTCATGGGCTCTCTTCGTGGGCTTGGATCATCATGTAGACAACTTGATTATCTCCTTCCAAACCTTCAATATCCCGATGGACTCCTTGTTGGTCTTGAACATTTCGCACAAGAGCTTGAAGGGACTCCTTGAAGCGCTTGGCCCGTGCACGTGTGACTAGGCCCAATGGAACTCGAACTGGATCATTACTTGGGTTAAGATCCGTGCATACATCGGTCCCCTCCATTTGAGGACGCCAAGGAATGGGCTCAAGTCTGCGACATAAAAGTCGCGCTAACATTGTACTCCTCTGGTAGCTCTAATTTATAGGCATTGTCATTGACGCGTTGGAGCACTCGAAAGGATCCATCACCCCTTGAGGATAGATTCCCTTGGCGTTGCTTGGGAAATCTTTCTTTTCTCAAGTGTAGCCACACCCAATCGCCAGGTTCAAAGGTCATCTAGCGACGGTTCTTGTTAGCTTGCTGGATGTATTGCTGTGTACGCTTCTCAATATTTGCACGACCAGCTTCATGTAACTTGCGTACAAAATCAGATTTCTTTCTCCCATCTAAACTTGTGTGCTCAAAGGAAGGTAAGGGTGCCAAGCCAAGGGGAGTCAGGGGGTTAAAATCATATACAATCTCAAATGGTGAGTAGTGTGTTGCACTATGAAAAGTTCTATTGTAAGCAAATTCCACATGTGGCAAACACTCTTCCCAAGATTTAAGATTTTTTTTAATCAAAGACCTGAGTAATGTTCCAAGTGTGCGATTGACAACCTCAGTTTGGCCATCGCTTTGAGGATGACTTGTGGTTGAAAATAATAATCTAGTGGCAAGTTTAGATCACAAAGTCTTCCAAAAATAACTCAAGAACTTCACATCTCTATCACTAACAATGGTTTGAGGCATACCATGCAAGCGAACAATTTCTTTGAAGAACAAGTTAGCAATACGAGATGCATCATCAGTTTTGTGACAAGGGATGAAATGAGCCATCTTAGAAAATCTGTCAACTACCACATAGATGGAGTCATTACCCCTTGGTGACCTAGGTAGGCCCAAGACAAAGTTCATAGACAAGTCAACCCAAGGATGACGTGGAATGGGCAATGGGGTATACAAGCCATATGGGTTTGTTTTAGACTTGGCTTTGTGACAAGTGGCACATCTACCAATCATGCGCTCAATATCCCTACGCATATGGAGCCAGTAGAAGTGTTCTTGCAACATTGCTAAAGTCTTAACAACACCAAAATGTCCCATGAGGCCGCTACTATGTGTCTCTCTAACCAAAAGATCACGAATGGAAGAATTAGGCACACACAACTTATCTACATGGAAGAGGAATCCATCATGCAAAAAGTATTTTCCATGCGGGTTCTTAACACAAGCAGCATATATGTCACCAAAATCATGATCATGTGCATAGAGTTCCTTAATCATTTCAAACCCTAATAACTTAGCATCAAGAAAAACAAGCAAGAAATGTCTACGTGATAAGGCATCAGTTACCACATTCGATTTGCCAGTTTTGTACTTAATGACATAAGAGAAGGTGTCAATGAAGCTTACCCATTTGGCATGTCTTTTACTCAATTTTGGTTGCCCCTTGAGAAACTTCAATGACTCGTGATCAGTGTGTATCACGAACTCCTTAGGGCGGAGGTAGTGTTGCCAGGTCTCCAAAGCCCTCACCAGTTTGTACAACTCCTTGTCGTACGCGGGGTAGTTTAAGGCAGCACCTTCCAGTTTCTCGCTAAAGAAGGCACAAGGCCTCTTGTCTTGCATGAGAACGGCGCCAATACCTACACCAGAAGCATAACATTCAATTTCAAAGGTCTTGTTAAAATTTGGTAATGCTAAAACAGGTGCATGTGTGAGTTTGTCCTTGAGGGTAAGGAATGCTTGTTCTTGGGCTTCTCTCCAATGGAATTTATCATTCTTCTTTGTCACGGCGGTTAATGGAGCAGCAATGGTGCTGAAGTTTTTGACAAATTGCCGGTAGAAGCCCGCCAATCCATGGAAGCTGCGCACCTCAGGGACGGATGTTGGAGTTGGCCATTTCTTGATGGCCTCAATCTTGGACTCGTCTACTTTGATGCCCTGTGAACTCATAACATAGCCTAAAAACACAAGTTCATTAGTACAAAAGGTGCACTTCTTAAGGTTGGCGTATAGACGCGCCTCTCGAAGTGTATTAAGAACTAATCTCAAATGCTCCATGTGCTCATGCTCATTTCGACTATATATCAAGATGTCATCAAAATAGACGATCACAAACTTCCCAATGAAGTGTCTCAAAACATGGTTCATTAATCTCATAAATGTACTAGGGGTGCTAGTCAACCTAAAGGGCATGACTAGCCATTCATAAAGACCATGTTTAGTTTTGAAAGTTGTTTTCCATTCATCGCCTTCTTTCATCCTAATTTAATGATAGTCACTCCTTATATCAATTTTAGTGAAAATAACAGCACCATCAAGTTTGTCAAGTATATCATCTAGCCTAGGAATGGGATGACGATATTTAACAGCAATAGCATTAACGGCTCTACAATCGGTGCACATGCGCCAAGTACCATCCTTTTTGGGGACAAGTATCATAAGCACAGCACAAGGACTTAGACTTTCCTTTACCCAACCCTTACCTAATAGGCCATCAACTTGCCTTTGAAACTCCTTTGTCTCCTCAGGACCCATGCGGTAAGCCGGTTTGTTGGGTAGTGGTGCTCCAAGAATCAGTTCTATTTGGTGCTCAATCCCTCGAATGGGTGGTAAGCCATCAGGGACCTCATCAGGGAACACGTCCTCAAATTCCTGCAAAAGAGCAACCATACTCGAAGGCAATGCCTTATCGAGCTCAGCAACATCTAAAAGCACATGTTTGCAAATCATGAGAAGTACAGGCTGATTAGAATTCACAATCTTTCTAACATTCTTAACCTTAATGATCATGTTTTGCTTCCTAGTGGTGGGTTTAATGAGTGAACGGTCATGTGTAACACTAGGTGTGCTCACTTGACCCATGGTCGATTGCTCACTTGTAGAAGTGGAGCATTTGCCAGCGTCGGCAGCCTTGTGTTTCCTCTTTTGGCGGCCCATTTCACACTCCCTTTGCAATTTAAGTTTGTCCTCATATACTTGTGCAAGTGTGAGGGGTGTTAGGACCATGCGTTTATCATTGTGCAAAAGAGTGTACTTGTTTGCCCTACCATCAAATGTGACATGTTTATCAAATAGCCAAGGTCTTCCTGGAATGATATGTGTCGCATGCGTTGGTACAACATCACACACAACTTCATCAATGTAGTTGCCAATTGAAAAAGGAACACGTACCTGTTTGTAGACACGTACCTCACCTTCTTCACTTAGCCATTGGTGGCGGTATGGATGTGGATGTCTAGTGGTAGGAAGGCCCAAACTCTCAACCATTAGTAAGTTTGCCACATTGGTGCAACTCCCACCATTAATGATGAGACTGCATACTTTATCACTTACTTTACAACGAGTGTAAAATAAGTTTTCCCTTTGCAATTGCTCGTCCTCCTTGACTCGGGCGGTTAGCACTCGTCGGGCCACCAAACACCCTATTTCCCCTTGAGTAGGAGAACATTCTTCCTCAGCCAAGTCATCCTCCAAGCAATCGTCCTTGATCAATCCAGGCATATCCTCACAATCGTCGTCATCGGAGACGATCTCTCCATTGTGAGTGACTAACATGATCCTCTGGTTTGGACATTGGGACTAGATATGTCCAAACCCTTGGCACTTGAAGCACTTGATATCTCTACTCCTAGTCTTAGGAGTCTCATGAGGTGCCTTAGAAGTGGACCTGGATGCATCAACAACTTTGTTAGGGGTAAAATTGGAATTTCGGTTAGGAGCATTACCTTGAGCTCGGCTAGATGAATTTGGTGTAGCCGAATTTCCAGCTTCGTGGGTCGCTCTCCGTGATTGGTTGCCCCTCCATGAAGTCGAGTTGGAAGTTTGGAAGGTACGGGCTCCTCGCCTCAATTTCTTTCCCCTCTCGGTCTTGATAACGAGTTCAAGAAGATCATGCATGTCCAAATAATGTTGGAGCTCCAAGGCTTCTTGAAGGTCAGGGTTGAGACCTCTAAGAAACCTCGCCATGGTTGCTTCACTATCTTCTTGAAGGTTCACTCTCATCATGGCCATTTCGATCTCCTTGTAGTAGTCCTCCACACTTATGTTACCTTGTGTGAGGGTTTGAAGTTTGGAGTGGAGATCGTGATTGTAGTAGCTAGGAACAAATCTCTTATGCATCAATGCCTTGAGTTCTCGCTAAGTTCGGACACGTGGTTCTCCCATTCTCCTTCTATGGGTCCTCACTTCGTCCCACCAAACTAGGGAGTAGTGGTGAATTCAACGGTGGTAACTTTCACCTTTTGTTCCTCGCTATAGTCATAACAGTCGAAGACCATTTCGATGCGGCCTTCCCATTCCAAGTAAGCCTCAGGATCACTTTTGCCTTTGAACGCGGGCACTTGAATTTTGAATCCCTTGAGTTCGTTCTTAGGCGTGTCCTTTCTAAGCCTCTCGACTCTCTCGTCATCTTCACTAGCCGAGTAGTCTTCACAATTTGCCTCCTTGGTGCCATGGTTACTCCGGTGGTGAGACCGAGAACGAGAGCCTCGTGTGAGACTCCTGGATAGTTCCACAAAGCGAGTGTGCAACTCCTCCATTTGTTGCTCACTAATTCGCCTGAGCTCATTCTTCATGGCGGTGAACATCAACGAGTAGTCTGTGGTCGGTTGATTTTGCTCCATGTCCCTCTTTATGCCCTGTAAAAGGTTAGTAACAACAACACAAGTATATCCTCACTTCACTCCCTTAGTGTATCACTCAATCTCCTGTGTATCACTCAAAAGCACTCTAATGGACTTACCAAATACCTTTACCTGTTGGGTTAGGTAATTGAGAAGGCCGCTCAAGTCCAATAATTGTCACCAACTTTTTCCACAAGAGTAACCAAGAAGGTAAGACACTAATGTGGGTGCAAAATGAAGTGGGAATGGACGAATTTGGAAGGCCAATAGTGGCGGACAGAAATGGAAGTGCGCCAATGGGAACACAAAAGAAAGAAACCCTAGCTTTCTAAAATGTATGAGTGGGTTCCTAGAATGTAGGAGAGTATTTCTAAAATGTAGGAGAGTGTTCCTAAAATGTAGGATAGAATGTAGGAGAGTAGCCAAGTGAAAACAAATGAGTTATCCAAGTGTTTTACTTAGTTTCCTAAATTGATTTGGAAAACAAGTTAGTTTTGGAAACCGTTTAGAAAACCTTTTCTTGAACAACTTTGATTAGCTTCCAAATCGCAACCCAAGTCGGGTTTTCTTAGTAAATTTCGGTCCTCCCCCTAAACCCTCTTCCCAAGTCGGTGGAGATGGCTTATTAAAGCCCTCCACTATAGCTGTCACTTACACTCTCGAAGAAGACCAAGTGCAATTCGGAATTTCTGGTCTTAGTGCTCAAGATAATTCTGCTATTGGTCAAGGCAAGAAGATGGCATCTCAAGAAGATGCAAGCAATGTCACTCAATCTTCCCCCCAACGGGCTGCTCCAGAGTTTCCCAAGAATTTTACTCTATGGTATTGCTTTGTTTCTTGCCACCCGAATGCCCTTTCTCTTTTCTTTTTCGTTTCTGTTTTTTTTTTATCGTATCAAACGAATAACACAAACAGCCTGACCGAACTGGAATAAAATTCCAGATTTGTTTCGGTCCACAATGCACAAGTAACGATCAACAATCCCTCAAGAATTCCCACGCAAATTTCAAGAACTTCAAGAATTTCCAGTTTGATTTCAAGAGACTCAAGAAACCCTAGATTCTTGTAGGTTTCCTTCAAGATTCACAAACACCAACTAGTTTTAACAAAAATCAGTTTTGAAAATTAAGCAAACAACACTTGGACAGATTTGAAACAAAGAAAAGACCCTAGCGCAAGACAAACCCTAGCCACCACTACTAGAGTCTCTTTTGTTTCCTTGTCGCTCACGGACAGTTTGGAACTAACAACAATAACACACGAGTTGGACAGAAATTTTGATGCAACAAAGGACACAAAGTACGGTCAGATTGTCAAGGCAACAACCGACGCATGCATGGACAGATTTGGCTCGATAACTTGAGCAACACCCGGACAGAATTTTGTTTCTCTTTTGATGAACACTAGCGACTCAATAACAAGGACAAGTGCAGCTACACGTGGAGATGATCCGGGCAGCATGCACGACACAACCACACGAACAGAAATTGATGGCCACGAAGCAACAAACGACTCCGGTCAGATTTGAACCAAACGACTAACACGACAAGGGAAGACCAAGTACGGACAGATTTTGTTTTTGTTTTTTTTTAAACAATGCAGCGGAAAATAACACAAAAATCCTACGACACAACTACGAAAAACAAGAATATAACGAAAGATACCTCCACCTAAGCTCTGATACCAACTGATACGGTCCTCGATCAACACGTTTCGAGACACGTAGCACGCTTGCCCAAGGATCTAGCGAGGTTGTCCAACGCTTGGATTGCGGGACCTAAAACCAAAACGGACGACACGAATTGGTTGAAGGTGGTAGAACGACGACTCCAATTGAGGTGTTTACTCTAGTGGATAGGTCGGTAGAACAATTTAGGACAATCCGCGAGATTGCTCAAGAACCCTTGCCTAAGCAAGTGAAAGGATCGAATGCTCTCAATAATTTGAAGAGAAACAAACCAGAATTTTATTATAAAAATTGTGTACCCGTTAACCGTACAAAGTGAGCCTTTATATAGGCTAAGGGGCTAATGAAACCCTAGGAAACTAGCTAAAGGAGGGTCGGCCACTCCTTGGACAAGGTGGGCCGGCCCATGACTCAAATGAAATAATCTAATCCAACTCTAAACAAGTGAACCTAACACTAGGCCTAGGGCCTGGTCAACCAACCTTTCATGGGCTCTCTTCGTGGGTTTGGATCATTGTGTAGACAACTTGATTATCTCCTTCCAAGCCTTCAATATCCCGATGGACTTCTTGTTGGTCTTGAACATTTCGCACAAGAGCTTGAAGGGACTCCTTGAAGTGCTTGGCCCGTGCACGTGTGACTGGGTCCAATGGAACTCGAATTGGATCATTACTTGGGCTAAGGTCCGTGCACACATCAATTGTCGACCAATTATTAAACATGTCCAGCAAATGATAATGACCAATGTAAAATTTCTCATTGGTACACTATCAAATCAGGATAGGAGCTAGAGAAAAACACGAATACCAACAAAAGAAAGAGATGTCATGATGGGTGCAACCCTAGCAACTGCACCAGCAAGTCATCGGTATGGAATAATCTGTGGAAACTTAATGTCAGGCATAAGAAAAAGCACTTTCTATGGAAATGTTTACAATACATGATACCCAACAATGAGACTTTGCATATAGAAGAACTAGGAAAGAGAGTCGTTTTAGCTAAAAGTGTGAAGAAAACCACTCAGCATTTGTTCTTTTATTATAGAACAGTCGAGGAGATATGGAAAATTTTTCCGCTATAACATGGATGGATTGAAATTTTTGGACTTGGTGGATGAGACTACAAGAAGCAGCAGCCAGGCGAGATGGAAGAATATGAATAAGACATTTTTTAACTCTAAAAGGCATACTAGAATTCTAGACTAGCTGTGCAACAATGGAGTGAATACAAAAATGCTGTTGGGGTAGAGAGCTCGATAGCAAAGGAGATTCATACTGCTGCAACAAGCCAGGCAACAGGAAGTCAACCAGGTCAAGATGCAATGAAATTATATGTAGATGGAGCCATTGATAAAGGGAAAAAGGGAAGATTAGTAGTAGTGTGGAATGGTGCAGAAAAACTAGTAACCACTTAGGCAATCCTCGTCAAAAATAGCTAATTCGATAATCATTGATGCCATGGGAATAAGGTCTACACTCACTTTTGCCATTGACAAAAATTGGGCCTCAATGTGCATCTTCTCGAGCAACAAACTGTGGTAGAAAGGATCAATCAACAATAAATGATTAGTCCATGCTATCTAGCATACTACGGGATGTATGAAAGCTGAAGGATTCATTATGTAAGTGCTAATTCCTTTCTGTTAATATGAAGGACAATAGTGTAAGTCATACTTTGGCAAAATTTGCCACCATACTTGATGGAGCCGCGCAAGCTGTCCAAGAGGTTCGAGAAGCTGAAGTCAATCCTGTGACCATTCCAGTTGGCCCAATGACACATCTCGTACCAAGAATCTCAAGGAATCGCTTCAAGCAATGGTTCGAGCTGTTCAAGATTCGATTGGGATGTCAAGTGCGTTTAAAGAGCCTAGTGAACAGAGTTTACCATTAGTGAACTTGCTTCAAATCAAAACAGAATTGGGGCATGAAGGCCTAGTTGTCCAACCGACTTGACCAACTTTACTGTTCAAATCAAACCAGAGTTGGAGGCACGAAGGCCGAGCTGTCCAACCGACTTGACCAACTTTAATGGCGCTTTTGTGGTGTTATTAATCGTTAGTAAGCAATAAACGGACCATTTTATGCAAGATTAGATCCACATATGATAGGGCCGAATTTGTGAGCCCATATTAGGTAATCGTGCGTTATTGCTTTCCAAGTGTGGTTAGGATTTCATTTTACAAAACTTATAAAAACTCTTGTTTCTATCAATAACATCACACAAAAAATTCCAACTTCACAGTTTCGAGTGCTAAGGCTCTCTTAGGCCTTAGCTCTTGCGAGCACCCTTGAACACTTTAGAAAATCTCTCAAGTGTTTATTCCATCTTATCAATCAAAAAATCATACTTAATTGTAGCACCAACTACCATTCTTATGGTTCACTAATTCGTTTAATTGTGGATCAAGATTGTACCAACATTCGTAACTAGAAGAATTAGAAGGATCTACGTAGGAAATTTCACTGCTAAGCTTGTGTCAATCACCAAAATCTGGGGCTTATTATTCACAAGTTTCGTCACACCGACGGCTCGTATCAATACTCATTTATGATGTTTAATGAAAATTGGACTTTCCTCGTGGCTTATCCGTGGGGCACAGATTATCGGTTGCGCAGTTGTCCCAAAATGCTTTGCAAAGTCTAATTTATATAAATACAAATCAAGTATAAGGGGAAAAAAACCTACCATCATAGGTCTGAACGGTACATGTCAACCACATTGGCAGCTAGGCAACCGTTTAGCACTTTTTAGTCAATATTTTCAATGATAATTTCCTCGCCTAAGTTCCTGATTTATTTTTTCTTTCAATATAATTTATTGAACAATTAGGCCTAATATTAATCCCCAATTCACGTTTATTTCTATCATCCTAATTGCATTGCAGAAACTAGTCGAGGTAATTCATCCAGTCCTTTGGATTGTTCAGTAGTTCTCAATTGCTTCAGAATTAGCAAAAGAGTAATCATTCAAAATTAATCAAAGCTATTATTAGATAAATTCTACATTCAACATTTTTTTGCCATTAAAAAATCTAGAACCTAGATGTAAAAGCAACCGATAACACATATTACAACACCAACCAAAAAAAAAACCCAAATGATTCAAAATGAAATCTAAATCAGCTAAAATAATCAATGCGAACTACCTGGAAAATGCAGAAATAAGACGAGGCTAAATACACTTTCCGTTCCATGTCTATTATGGGGAACAATTGATTCCAGGTAAATCTCCTGAACGTACATCTAAGGCTCTCATAAGCAGAGCAAAGTTGATCGAGATATGCACTAGTTATTTCAGGGCATTGTACTCGCTTGTACAAGCATTCGAATAAACAGTGATCAATGAAGCACAATTCCCTACAGTGCCGCTACTCTCTTACGGTCCAAACGTTCTCCGCAAAACACTTCATATTATGTGCAACAGCAATTCAGCAATTGTGTGCCGTATTCCCAATAATCCAGTTTATGTCATTATACTGTTAAAGGGGCCTCCTCTGCCAACAACTTAGTATAGAAAGTGTTGTGAAAGAGCTGACAAAGTTTACACATGAACTGCTACAAACTCATGTCTTTTGGCAAGCTGATCTCAAGAAAATACAGGCTGCAATATAAGAATTAAAAGATGATCTATGTAATATACCGAAGGGGACTTTCAAAATGATGTATAAGCAGGATACATAGAAGATTAAAAAAATCCAGAAATAAGTGAATTAAAGTTTTCTACAGTAATTTCTGGTTAACCATCTCTGGAAGATGTTATCAATATGCAAGTCTTTTATTTCTTCAATGCATGACTTATTATCTCTTTTTATGTTTGTTACTTAGATTTTGGGACACGCAAACCAGAAGCTAACAGTGCCATCCTAATGTCTACAGTGCCACAAGGGGAAATCATCCATAGAAATCCCATAGGCTTTGGCCATACAGTGTTTCTGGGCACTTTAAAGCTTCAAATGCCTTCTAACGGAGGATCATAATAGGACAAATGGAACAAAGGCAAACCATGTTTTGAGAACTTTGCATAATTGCATGTTTCATTTTTTGACAATTACTTTACAATCTAATTTAAGCAAGAGGCATTACCAGAGCTTGGACCAAAGCAATAAATAGCTCCATGAAGTTAGTGTCTAAAGCAAGAGCTAAGAGAGGTGGAGACATTTATATCATATCTTCTATTAATGCAAGGAACACATACCGAAAGAGGATGTCAAAATCAAAAGCTAAGACAAATAAAGGCATGCAAATCCTTGAATCTTGTGCAACTTTATTATCTCTTTTCCAGTCATTTAGAATCAGTATTTCCGTCTAACTATTTGTTCCTTTTTAGACTTGTTAACAATTTGTTAAGATTCTTCTCTATTGTCTAGACAAGTATAACTGAATTGTCACACGAGAATTCTGACAATTTCAAAACAGGAGCAAAACTAAAGGAACATTATAAGTAAACAAGGTCTAGTAGCTATCCTTTCAGAATGCTTTTAGTCTTAATAGTAAACTTTGTTACCTGGCAGACATGAACGCCATCCCAAAGAACACAGCTTTAACAGCTTGCTTTTGCCCTGCATAGTCAAATGCCAAAGGCAGCATCTCATGCAAGGTAAGAAAGGCCATCACTCCCCCTACTGCAATAACAAGAATTAACAGAAAATAATGATGCTAGATGGTAATCACATGTCATCCCTCAACCAGTTAAAAATACTCCAGGAACAGCATAAGAACCTGATCCAAGAAGACCCTCCAAAACTTCAGGATTTAAGCTGCTAGGGAATAAGTAAGCTGCACTAAGCTAAAAGGTAAGAAACTTCTAATGTCTTAACTCCTCTGCTACTTCAGAAGAGAAAATTATTAAATTAATCAATTCACAAACAAGAACGGAACCAACCTACAATAATTACACCAAGAGGCTCTGCGAAGCCAGAAAGAGTAGCCAGTTTGAATGCCTTCCATTTGCTGAATTTAAGACAAAACTATGCAACTTAAACAGAAATGACAGAATTCCAAGGATTATACTAATGACATAGAAGTATGCATTTGAGAAACTAGCAATCTCTTTTATCTGCCATTTCTAAAATAAAACCATAATGTTCACATTCAGTCATCTTACCTATGTGTTGCAAAATAAACTGGAAGTGCAACTGCAACACCCTGTAAAAATAGAAAAGAATGAATTCAGAATCCTTTGATTAAAGTGAGAAAATTATGCTTTCTTAGGTTAGTACAGATACATCAATACCACCCTTCCCAATATTTTCCCTCTTTCATTTTTTGAGAGAGACAGAGAGTCCAGTGCCAAGAAACATTAATGATATTCTTTCACGCAGCTTTACTCTTTCTTTTGGGTTTTATCTTTCCAAATTTTAGTTCTTTTAAATTTTGTGTACTATTCAAGTATTTTGAGCACAGACTAATACTTTCCATGACCAAGTACTGCCAAGATCTGGTAAAATTCTTGCTAATAGGGTAATAGGATCACTGTATCAATCTTGAGAATACTACATGGTTGCATCACTTACAGAATAGGCAGATACAACATGCAACCCCAGTGTTCAGCCCATGATTTATCATGCTAGAATCCAAAACCCAAATTTTGTCATTCCTAAGTATTTGTCTTCAGAGCACAAGCTAAAACTCCAATGTAAAATCCTTTTAATATTGAGACAAACTGTTAGCCTGCAATAAGAAATTGTGTCTATGTGACCTAATGAACAAATTCACATTACATAAATTATAACAATATGAACATCTCTAACAAATTTCACAAATACCATATTTCAGAATATGGAAATTTTAATGTTGCAGTTTGTTAAAAACATATGAAGGCAGATTACAAGAAAAATCCTGAATCATGGATGGTTTAATGGGTATGGCCTATTAGGATCTTCAAAACAAGGTCCTGCCCCATCTTCCAGAGAACTACTATGTGACCAAGTGACTTCTAAAGGATTGAGTAGGGGCTTTCAACAAATTGCAGAATTTTGAACAAGTGTTCAGTATGAAAGAGACGAAACCTGTAATTTCCTGCAGTTAGAGGTTGAGTAGAATTGCTGGAAACTAGATAGTTATTTAACAATGGTAACTTTCATATAGTCATCAGAACCACAAAAGAATCAATATAATCAAGTAATTTAGGAAACCCTTTTTTCAATTGCTTACAGGTCCAAAAATGGAAGATCATAATTTACATCTTAACAAGCATCTGCTGGTAAGGAATGAAAACTACCCTAAAAAACTGAATTAGATAAAGGATTGTTTGACCCAATTTGATATGTTCCTGCCACAGCAGAATTGAAACAAAAAAAGGTCCACTTTGGAGTAAAAAAATGAGTTTCATGGGCAGTGGCAAAGCCAAGACCTCATTGATAGGGCACAACAGCCCAACAGCCAAACAGCTGGCACAAGCACAACACCTTCCCATGATAAGTAGGTACCACCGTCAATGAGAAGGACCCATTTGTTTGATTACAACTCGTTGGGAATTCCGAAACTAACCCAAACTGATGCCATGAGAAGTAGCATAAACTAAAGCCCAAACAAACAAAATTCTATATCACTCCAAGCATAATTTATAGAAAATATTTGGATTTCTTGCCATTATCTTCTCTCTCCACTTTCTTTGGTGTGTTCCTCTTTCCTTCAAGCCCAATTCTTTATGTCCATATTTTCCTGGTTGCTAGCACCTTGTGATGTGCTTGCTTTTTCCCTAATTACTAGTAAGCTTTTGTTTCCTTTACTAACTAACTACTTGGACTCAACTTATAAAACATATCATTTTTCTATTTGGATGCGATAGCCAACCTCTTTTGGGTTGCGGTGATGCAATTGCAATCATTTTTGTTTTTTGGTTGAGGGTCTGCTGCAATAATTTACAAAGTTAGGTCTTAACGCATGTTAAGCATAATCAAAGGGAACTAATTCCAAAATTAGGGGGTGATGGGGAAGGTATGCAGCCTAGGCAATGTCATGCAGTATTCTAAGTTAAAAAACCTGTAAGTGGAGGAATCCAATCTCTTCTAACACAAAACAAAACAAAACAAGAAACAAAAAAACAAGCCCTCAGTGCAAAATATACAAAGGTTAAGGGTGAAAACATCAACTTCTAAACTCTCAGATGTATAATATTTCACATATTATAGGCAAAACATGTGATAGACAATCAGACACGATACCATCCGAGAAAATAGTACAGGGCCCAAGAGACAACTTTAAGACAGTGTTGTGTTTTACTAATGAAACATGGCTATGCAGGTAATCACACTACTAAAAGCATATTTCTGCCAATGGAAATGAAAATTGAAAACCTCAGTTTGGAAAGCAGAAATGACATTTTAAGGACATCATATTAGGATATACCATCAGTTTCAACAAAAGGAAGTGAGAAATATTGTTACATCTACTCCTATATCAAATCCAAACTCATGGGCTTTTGTCTGACTTTAGGTTGCTCAAGCTAAAGTACCAGTTCAATTTAAATTTGGCAAATTCATTTGTTGACATCACCTAATTTAGAATTTGTTTTCACCAGATATATCTGTCCGAAGTGTGTTGATAATGTGTACCAAACACATCCACAACAACACAACATGATAGATTTGAGAGACTAACATAACTTCATTCGAAGTCTAGAGCATGTATGTTTAAAAAGCAGTATGGATATTAGAACAGCAGAAGCAAAACCAACAGGCAGCATGATATGCCACGTCATTATTGTATCACACAAGCAGCTTGGAAAATGGAAAGACAGACACTAAATCCACCAACTGGCAACGAAAGATTTGTTTTGAAGACAAACATTAATATATTTTGATGACATCAAAAATCAAATCGAATCACTGCAACTAGGAAATTAAAAACATTTCTATTACTAAAAGCACCAACAAAACTCCGTGTCACTTCAGCATGCATCAGTAGCAGCGTGGACTGGTGTTAGCTATCATCAACCTTATCAATAAGGATCCTAATGGCAGTACAATCATAAGCTTTCATTAGGATCAGTGAGTAGCTCCTCAGTTTGTGTTCTATTTACATTGAAGATAAACATCTACTGCATCGACAATGACTTTTACAGGTAGCTTAGGAAGTAGCTTCGCTCCATATCATTTTCCTGAATGCAGTGAGACATGAGAACTATCCACAGAAGCTTCAAATTTCACTATTAGCCTTTCTTTGAAGCAGAGATTGTTTGGCATACGTATGATAGTCCGTTATAGACATAAGCTCGCTTACTCATGGGAAATATCATCAATAGAGTCAATAAAAGAAAGCATTAGTGGGAGATTAGTATCACAGATAAATCGCCAAATGAACTTGTTTTAGTGACACACGTTCAGAAGATTCTATGGATTGCTTTTCAAGCAAATCTAGTATCAAACAAAGTAAAGAATCAGCATGAGCAACACATGTAAGTACCTCCGGAATATTGTGCAATGCAATAGCAAGAGCCAGATTTAGACCAACTCGAAGACCCTAAGAAAACATACAAAAGATAACAAAATTGATATGTATCAACTGATCTTTCAGGAAAGAAGTCAATCATTAAAAAAAAAAAACGTATAATCCAGCAGCAAATGTACCTTGATTGATCCAAGAAAGACTGCCATTCCCTCTGGAAAATTGTGCAAGCTAATTCCTATTTACAGAGAGAAAGAAAGAAATAAAACTGAATCTTCCCATTTATAACCAACAGATATACCAGAACCAGGAACTTTCAGTGAGAGATTTGATGTGAAGGATTACTGCAACTCCCAATTGAGACATTTATGAATACATGGCTAACCTCCAAGAGGATAACTTATTGTTTTAACAGTGACACAAAGAATGGAAGTCTCAAACTACTGGTACTACTTAATCACAATAGATCAATGACAAAAGAAAATGCTGTAGAATACTTCACCATTTAAGATTAGAGGTACAAAAGAACAACTCTTCATGTATATTTATCCAAGAAAAGGGCAATGTTGTTTGTCTGCTTCATTGACTTAACTATAAGATGCAACTAAATGAGGGGTCAACAAGAAGACACAAGTTTTTCGGTAATGATGGAGAATCATCCAAACACCACAATGTCATCTTGAGGTTTTCACTAATTAGGTTTTCAGCTTCAGATGATACACCCAATTAAGTAAAATCATACTTTCAAGGATTTTTAAGTTCTGATGATAATCATGAGTGGTATATACAATCTTTGTGTGAGAGAGAGAGAGAGAGAATCAACTGCTTTATAGTAGATTAGCAGACCTACATAAAACAACACATGGGTACCCTTAAAAGTGTAGTTGGAGTTAGCATAAATAGGAAACTTTTGACCCCATCAATTGTTGACTTGAAATAAAACAGTGAGAATAGTGCATGGTTGTTTTCACAGAAAGTGTACAAGTACCAAGTTGCCTGTCTTTGCCTTTCATCTTTACATGAGAATGTACCTTATTTACATGACGGAGATTACAAAAATTAAACTGTGTTCCAACAAACATAAAAGTCAAACCTCTTTTTCAATTTAAAAAAAATGAGACAATGCAAAACCCACATTATGCCCAGGTTGCACCCCTCCAATATGTTAGTGAAGCTTGTTACCAGCATTGTCTTTGTTGTTTTGCTTTTTTCTTTTGTGTTTTTTGGGGGGGGGGGCGGAGACTAAATTCCTCCACAATACTTCATCATGTTGTCATGTATGTAGACCACCTAATTAAATGTGCAGTTCTCCTTACTGCTTATACTGCAATTTAATATACGAATGCTTGGTCTCATAATGTCCATAGTTAGAAACACACTTAGAAGATACTAAGTCTCACCTGGCTATGAGATGCAAGTCCATAATTGTCCAATTAACTGCTAAGCCAACCTAAATCCAGCATTGCTTCAATTGTGATACTGAAATGAATTTTCTAACCACCCTTTGTGCACATTCAAATTTTCTTGGGAGAAAAACCATTTCTCTGTCAGTGTGGCCTTATCATTTGAGGTCCAATCAAACAACCAAGCTATCAAAATTGATATCATTAATACACGAATTAGCAGCCTCCGTGACCAAAAAGAGCCACTAAATAGCAAAATATTTTTCCTTAAGAAATGCTTCTCCAACAGTTTGGGAGTGAACAAATCCCGAAAGGCACTCATGGTATTTAAAAATGTTTCAGACCATCATAAGTTCATTCAAATCATGTCTTCTGTCAACAGTAAGCTCGCACACTAAAAGCCAAACAAAGGAAACAGTTGTGGTGCAACCAGCTGGCATAATTGAATGCATTCACGCAGAAAGCCGTGCAAACAAATATGCTAAGGAAATCTTCAGTCAAAGTGAACAAAAATACACAGCAGACTGACCTATTGCTGTAACAATGCCACTAAACAAGACTTGGCGTCGGTGCTTTTTCATTATATCCTTGCCCCCTTCATCCCCATTTTTCTGTTTGCAAGCAAAATATATTATGTATTAAAATGAATTTCCAAACACACCAGTTGCACTAGAAAACTTTAGAATGAAAAATGCCACTAGAAAACTTTAGGAGAGAATACCTTACCTTACTGCTTTTCACATCTGAACTTGGAGCAAGTGTAGGTTCTGGGATGAAACCAGAAACAATTGCAAAGAATATTACACCTGCAAAGAACTAAGAGCAACAAATGGGGTAACAATTATTAACTTAAATAATTTTTGTGAAACAAGGAAAGAGAAGACAATCATTAGGTGATAGCTTACCCAGAGGTTTCCCCTTAAGAAACCAATAGAGTTCATAGCATTATGGGCCAAATCCAGGAATGATATGCTCAACATAAGACCTGCAGCAAAACCCTGCACAGAGATCACAAGTATGCCATTTTAATTTCATAAATGACTCAGGAAAACTAAAGAAAATAAAGAAGTAACAAATTAAGAATTTGAAAACATTATGTATGTTAATGTGCATTTCCAATGTATTATAATCAATCATACAAGGAATCCATATGCAGCAAGTTTAACAAGAATTGCTCAACCGAGAATCATAACCATGAGAGACAAAATGACAACCAATTTTCCTTAAGAAAATAGTAGCAGCTAATCATTACCTGTAAAAGCCCAAGCATCTTCACATTTGGAGCCTGATTCACAACCACAAACAGTGCACCTGTCCAGTAAACGGAAAATAGTTAGATTAACAATGGACTACCAACAATAGCACTTCAGTTGCTCACAAGTCAATATCAAAGATGGCAGCTGCAGAAGCAAACCACATCAGGCGTTTTAGTAAAGGAAATTTTAACAAATCAAGCTACAGATTATTCATTGTAACTTCCCCAATAGACCTCCAGGCTGTCACTTCTTACTACAGTAAAAATGGAAGACAAGAAAATAAAGACCTTCTCAATTTCAAAATAGATATCCTACTGGTCATACTAAAAAAGTAGTACCAGTTTCCATTTCAAATAAATCTTTATTTTAGCGGAAAGGTTAGAGGTTTTGTGTTGTCTCCACTCATTTAGACTTAAATAATCATGGTTCCTAGTTTGCTCTTCAAAATAGTATACAGTTTGAGCTCTTGCTGCAAATTAAAATGCACAGTTTGACATTGAGGCAATAGAGTACAAGGTCACAAGGAATATATCACAAAATTTTCCTAAAACAAGTGAAATCAAAATTGGAAAAAATGAAAACTAGTTAGTACTAAGGTCCTTGCCATTTGATAAAGACTAGATCATCACAGTTCAAAATGTTGCTTTAAATAGGAGCTTAGCAAAGAGATACCCAAAAACAGAAGTTTATCCTCAAAAGAATGAAGATGAGCTCCAGAAATAAACAAAACAGCAAAATCAAGATACTTTAACAACAATGACCCCCTTGTCAGAGTTCTTCTTATGCAGTCTTTTGCATTTATTGTTTTCTTATTTCAACACAAGAATCATCAGTTCTTTATGCCTAAATCACCAGGAGTAGCCAAACTTAAAAGCATCCTGCAAATGTCCCAATGGGCATACCTAAACCCACATGAATTCTATTACCACATGGCAAGAGTATGACAAGAACATGACATTATAAATTGTAGTGAGTTTATAGAGAGTTGTAGTCACAAAACACATAAACTACAGCACACAATCCCAGAGAAAGAGAGGCAATGCATGTTTAAGACAATTTCCTATCACAATCAAATAAACGAACTGCAGTACTATGGATAGATCATACCCATTCACAGCACTAGCAAAAAAATGACTGCAATGCCTGGGTGCAATCAAGTAGATGAAACAAAATCTAAATGAATAAAAACACAGGATTGGCAGTAGGAAACCACTCTATTTGCCATCAAATATTTGTGTTTGGATAGACTATTATTTGAAATATCATTTGGAATAATTACTGTAGCACTTTTGTGATGTTATGTATGTGAGATAAAAAGGTTGGGAAATGTGTTTATGATGCAAGTGAAATATTATTTGAGAAAACTTAATCCAAACAGTATCTTTTTCAGGATAACTAATATTTTTTTTCCAAATGTAGTCTACAATTTGGTAGAGTTTGCTTTGTCTACTTACCAAAATTTAAAAGAAGAAGAAAAAGAAAAATGAAAAAAGTATTTTTTTGCCAAGATTGTCTCACGGAAATTGTGGGCTTCAAATCCATGAATTCTAAAGATGTCTGTATAAAGTTTAGGCATTTCAAATGATTGATTGTGGAAATAACAGAAGCATTTTTAGTTAGACTTCATTGAGCAATGATTATCATTACTCCCTGAGCCAGTAGCTCATGGACCATATTTACAATGTTGCTCCTTTATTAATTCCACAAAATCAAGTTACAGGAATCGCACTTGACGAGGGACAAAGGGAAGCCGCATTTGACGACATAGTTTCTCTGTTCAGAACAAAATAGAAAAATTACCAGACAAGTGTAGACACCAAATTTTGAATAATTTGTATGTGGCATCTACTTCATGATTTTTATTTTAGATCGCTTGCATTTAGTTCATTGTTGTGTGTTTTGCATTTTTTAGTTGTTATTTTATTTTAGTTTTATTCATTTTGCCCTTTTAGTTTGTCTATTTGTTTTTATTTTGTCATTTTAGGTTTTTAATCACTTTTAAGTTTTAGATTTTAGTTTTTAGTTTTTAGTTTTTAGTTTTTAAGTTTATAGAGTTTTTAGAAAGAAAAGAAAAATCATTTTAGTCATTTTGTTTTTATTCAATGCTTTCTTGAAAGAAAAATGAAAATGCAAAATCATAAAAAGAAATTAAAGAAAAAGAGAAAAATTCAAAAAAAAAGTAGGCTTTAGTTGGATTTAAAAAATAAAAAAAAAAAGAGAGAAAAAAGGAAAAAGGAAAATTTGTTCACAAAAATATGTTTATTTTTTTTAAATTCAATCTTTGGGCACTTTAGTTATTTTTATTAAGTTATTTTGAGGAAAAGAAAATGATGAAAAAATGAAAAATTGGAAATTTTTAAAAATGGCCATTTTTGTTTAGTTTCTTTTGTTTAAAATTATTTTTGTTTTGTTATTATTATTACCTGGTTTGTGTAATTTTGTTATTATTGTTATTTATATTTTATTATTTATATTTTCTGTAATCTTCAAGTTGTTTTCTTTAAAAAAAAAAAAAAAAATAGAGCCGCGGCATGCAAACTGCAATTTTTTGCAGTTTGCAAAGGAGGACTTGTGCGGCTCCTTAAGCTGCAAATATGGTGGCAATGTTTTAAGGGTTTAGGAGGGGGGTTGATGATATAAATAGCAAAAAGAAAGGTAGCCGCAACAGAGGATTTTTTGGGGGAGCGAGGGTTTCTGGCTAAACCAAAAGAAGAAAAAGGAAAGGCAGCGAAAAGATAGAGTTTTGGGGGAAAGGACTAACGGCTGGGGTTTAAGAAGGTTGAAGGCTAGAGAAAATTCTGGGTGGAGGACATACGAGAGAGAGGTGACAGCCGAAACTTAGAAAAACAAAGAGAGAAAGCTAGAAGGGAAAAGACAGAGAGTGTGCGGCTGAAGAAAGCAGAAAAACAGCGACTGAGAAAGAGTGATAAAAGAGTGAGGAAGATTTACGGCGGATTAAGAGAAAAGCAGTGAGTTTTAGAGGTGTTGGTTCAGGAAACTTTGGGCAGCAAGAAGGTTTTGGATTCGTTGAAGCAAGGCAAAGAATCAGGAAGCGCATCTGCGGGAGAGACGAAGAAGCAAAGATTTCGTCTTCTGGAATACATCAAGCTTTCGGTCAAGGTTTAAAGGTAACATTTTTTTTACTTTGGATTTGTTTGTAAGTTGCTGAGTTATGTTTGTATGCTGAAAGTCTTAGTCTTTGCACTGGATTGCATTCTTCATGCGAGTTTCTATCCGTGAATCTGGTTTGTTCTTGGAGGAGAAGGGATTTGCGTTTAGCTGTGTTCGTTTCTAGTGTTCATGGCTGTTTTCTTTTGGTGATTTTTATGCACAATCTGGGTTGGAAATTTCTGGGAGATGCATGATTTATGGCTGGATTTTTGATGATAGGATGCATAAGATCGTATTTGTTTTGGGTTCGAAGAGGTTGCCGCTGGCTGCAAATTTTGTTGGCTATGTATGTCTTGGATAATATAGTGGGAAGTTGCGTTTTTTTACTTCCAGATTTGCATGTTTATTTTGAGTCTTTGTATTGAAAATGAATGGCAAGTCTGGTGTTTGATATTTTGATTCCAGTCTGTCTTTTGTTTTGCTCGGAATGCTAATTGTTGCCTTTTGAAAGGAGGACCGCATTACATAAGATTTCAATGTTGCAGAAAATTTGTAAACTTTGCTTGAAGTTGCTTGAATCATTTGGATTTTGCATGCTTGTTGCCCGGCTTTTGGTGTCTAAATCTGAAAGTTTTCATGATGTAAAGTAAGAGGTTTGCATAGTTGTATTTAGTTTTGATTGAGCATGGAGACTGATTCTTGCAAAGTGCCGAACTACAAAAGGTTTTGCTGCATTTTCGTTCCTTCTACGGCTGTTAGTTTTTTTTCCCCCCCCCTAATGGTCAACTCTATTTCTTTGTGCCAACCCTTCAGTGAAGTTGCGTGTTTAATTGAGGATGAATGAGTAGAAACTTGCTGTTTCATGAACTTATTTGCATGATAGAATGGATAGAAGCAATACCAGAAAATTTTTCAGAACATTGTATGCTTCCATTTATCCGTTTTTCTTTTTCTCCTTCGGCTGGTTTTGGGCGTTGATTGTTGTGTTTTGCTGTTTTGGAATCAAGGCATTTGATGTTAGGATAAAAATACTAATTTGGTCTGGATGAAAATGGCATTAAAATGAACATAAGAATGGCAGGAGACATGGCTGGAAAATTTGCAGAAAGCTTCAAATGCAGAAATCTTCAAAGTGCCGAATCATTCTTGTGTATTTTTCCAGAATGTTTGCATGATCTTTCCCTATGTTTTTGGGTTGTTTGACTGCCAAGTTTATGCTTTGTTGTTTGGTTTGAAGTTTGGAATGTTAGATCAAGAAAAGTTTTGGCTAAATCTGAATCACGATATTGGAAAGGGAAGCAAAGAATGCAGCAGTCTTATTGATCTCATTGCAGAAAATTTTCCTACGTGATTGCATGCTTTGCATGAAGAAATAAACCTGGAAAATTGCAGATCAACCCCTTGGCTTCTAACTAAAGCCATTAGGACCCAATCAATTAAATAATTTCATCAATTTGGTCCTTGGTAATTTTAATTTGTGCAACTTCATTGTTTGTTTGCTTCAATTAACTACCATGCTTTGTTTCAATTGCGCTTAAGTCATGACTTTAGGAACTTTATGATCAAATGAACTTTGTTTTGCACATTTCTTTTAATTTTTTTTAAATAAAGTGGTACCTTGACCCTTTTATTATTTTGGAGGGTAAGTTAGTAATTTCACTACGTTAGGGCGTCGCTTCAAGGGAGGTACACTCTATCCTTCATTTGCACTTCATTTGACCCTACGTGCTCCTACGTGTTATGTGAATACGCATGCCTACTCCGCTTTCCTTACCTCTTTGCGTGCATTTACTTGCTTTTACTTCTATTTAAGTTTTATGGGGTATGTGTACACCTCTTGGCTTGTAATAGATAGGGCTCGGAGAGCATTTGGTCCATTTCCCCTTCCCCTTGGTTGCTTTTATTTAAGCTTTTATGGGGTATGTGTACACCTCTTGGCTTGTAATAGATAGGGCTCGGAGAGCATCTGGTCCACTTCCCCTTCCCCTTGCTTGCTTGTTTTTGTTGCTACATGTTAATTGCTTTATTAGGCTCTTGCATCTAGTCGAGCATGCTAAATGCTATGTGCTATGTGTTTACGAGTATTTTGGCATGTCTACTTGCTTTCATAGCCATGAATGAATGGAATGGATGAATGTACGTTTCCGCTAGTCCAACGCTAGTCGGAATTCATAGAATGGGCTAGTCCAACGCTAGACCCTTAGGGATTTCCCCTCATTAGCATATCTTTTGCTTGTTCACCACATATCATGCATTTTTCTTAGTTTTATCACTTGGCATGCTCCTCGAACCCCCTTTCCCTTCATTTTAGGATTTTTGCATATCATGATAGTTGTAGGGTCCATTTGCTTGAGGGTCCCCTTCTGATAAGGGAAACGAGCGAGTGTGGCTACTCGATAGCCTTAGCACGCTAGTTTTGCCTTCTAATCAAAGGGAAAATCGAAGTCGACAAGTTAGGAGTCATTCCCATACCCGACCTGATGCATTCCCTTAGGTTCATTCATTCTCATTTATCACTCACTCATTCTTTTCAATTCACATTTTCCTTTCCTTATTGTTCATTTTGATTTCTACTTCACAAAATTGCATTTAATCACACCTATATGCACTTATCACTATATTTCATACACTTGCACACGAACACTTGGAATTTTCATACAATTGCACACGTGCACCTTTTCATACACTTGCACACAAACACTTGGATTTTTAATTTCTTTCATACACTTTCACACTTGCACATTTGAGTCTCATTTGCATTAATCGACCTCTATGGGGTTTTCCTTTGTTGGCCGCCACAATTCATGTGGTTTGGGACCAAAAGCCTCACGAGAGACATCGTAGAATTTAGGATTGCATTTTTCTTTCCGTTTTGCATTCATATAGTCATATCCAACGTGCGAACATATATTGGGTAGAAAATTAGGAAAGGTAAGGTTAAGTCGCGCAACTAGCCTTGGATAGGTCAAAGGGGTGCCTTGGATTCTATCCTTGCCTTCCCCTTTGTCAAACGTGACCCCCGAACCTTTTTCTTTGGCTTACGTGGACTAGGAGTCGTTTTAAAAAGGATTTTACTACTTTGTCTTTAAAAAACACTTTTTTGGGTGACTTGGTACACCCCAAATCTATACCAAGTGGCGACTCCGTTTTCATATTTTAAAAACCCTTTTTAAAATTTCATTTGGCCAAATCGTCGCTTTCCAAAGTCCCATGGCCTTTTTACTTTTCATTTTGCACACGTTCACACCACACTTCACACACACATCACATTCACACATCATATCAAAAAGTAGGGCGCGACAGTTGGCGACTCCACTGGGGACTTCCTAAGTGGGTCCAAGCATTTGATTTGGCCATTCTTTTCCCTTTTCTACCCTTTCTATGCATTGCATTTGGATATTAGGGTTGCATTTTTCATTTTTAGGGCCTTTTGCCTCGCGCGCGTATCCAACTATTCCCTCACTCACGTATGTGTGATTGGTTGATTGGATGTTGTTTACTTGATTATCTCGCGCTTGCATTGCATTTGGGGGGGTGTGTCACCTTTAGAGCCTCGCGTGGTTCTCACCCCTTCCCTCAAAATAGGGAAACACTTCATACGTGCATGTTTACTTGCTTTATCCCATTTTATTTTTATTTTCGTGGGCGCCATCCCACACCGCCTTGTAGGACTAGGACCGATTGCCTTGGGTAGGCGGATGGTGTGCTCTGCGCCCATAGCGCTACCTAAGGGATCACTCGAGCCACCGATCAAAGGCCCTGGGAGTGATGACCCTTCGCCTTTAGGTCTGAAGGCTTGGGAGCCGAAGCTTTATCGAGTCTAGGCATTAGTGAACCAAACCTCATGCATCCATAATAGCATTTGCCTAGGTTAGAGTCAGCCTCACCCCATTTTAAGCACAATTAGGCACGAGGGAAGGGGTTCCACCCCTTTTATTGGCTTTTATCGTATTTCTTTTCTTAATTGCTCCCAATGTGTTATGTGTACTATCAACTGCACTAACCATTTCATTGTTTTCTTGGATTGCATTCATATGCCTTAGCAATAAGAGGCCTTATTGGCACTCTTTTAGTGACTTACCCACTAGATAGCTCACATGTTTAAATTTCAGTCTTTGCACTTACTTTTCAATAAGTACATTTCATTTTAGCCCTTTTCCCCCCGTTGCATTATTTATGTCCTTTAGGTCATATTTGTCACATATTTACATCGCTTTAGTAAACTGGCATCATGCATAAACCCTAGAAAGGGAATGCCATTTAGGGGATCCCGCGTTAGGAATGAACCACCCCATGTCTCGGATATATAATCCAAATGAGACTTGCACGTTTACCTTTCTCGTACCATCCGAAGGGGTAGTGCACAAGGTAAGGTAAAGATCCGATCATTTTCATGAAGCAATTTTTGGAATATGAGCATCTAATAATCACTTTTTGGCCATTTTGTCAAGTTGGTAAAAATCCCTTGCGTAAAAGGACATTAATTTGAAGAAATTCACAAATGATTTTTCCTATTGAGACGATAAATAAACTGAGGCCAAAATTTGATTTTAGAAGGCTCATTGACTAATGCATCAAGCCATTCAGTCCATTGGATAATTTGATTCCTCAATTTCATCCAGTCCATTTTATCAATTTGTTCATTTTTAAGGCAACCTAGTCGATTTTGAATTCATTTGACTAGTTTATCCATTTTAGGGCAATCTAGTCGATTTTTGAATAAGATCACCGATTTCATTCATTTGACTAATTTACCCTTTTTAGGGTCATCTGGTCAATTTTGAATAAATCGTCAATTCATTTGACCAATTTACCCTTTTTAGGGTCACCTGGTCGATTTTGAATAAATCGTCAATTCATTTGACCAATTTACCCTTTTTAGGGTCACCTGGTCGATTTTGAATAAATCGTCAATTCATTTGACCAATTTACCCTTTTTAGGGTCATCCGATCGATTTTGAATAAATCATTCATTTGGCCGATTTACCCTTTTTAGGGTCATTCGGCCGATTTTTGAATAAATCATTCATTTGGCCGATTTACCCTTTTTAGGGTCAGTCGGCCGATTTTTGAATAAATCATTCATTTGGCCGATTTACCCTTTTTAGGGTCATTCGGCCGATTTTTGAATAAATCATTCATTTGGCTAATTTACCCATTTTTAGGGCAACCGAGCCGATTTTGAATAAATCAAGTTTCGTGCAATTTATTTGATCAATTTACCCTTTTTAGGGTGATCTGATTAATTTTGGAAAAATTAAATTTCATTCAATTCATTTGACCTGTTTCCCTTTTTAGGGTAATCCGGTCGATTTTTCATAAATTGTCAATTTCATTTGACCAATTAGGGTTTCAATGTCAAATTTCAAAATGGAAAACCTAGTCGATTTTGAGAAAAGCATCCATTGCATCCAGCCATTTGATCAGTTGGAGTTTTGCCCGTGCTTCACTGAGAAAAGTTGTCAAAACGAATTCCTTCGATAGGAAGCTCGTCAAGGTCAAACCCGTGCGTTTTTGCTAGTTCTTGTATCGATCAAAAGTGGTCAATCTCATTTTGACAAACGTCTCTTCTCATTCCAATGGGCCAAATTTTTCAAATCATTTTTCACTCAATCAAGTGATCGGATTCATCAGGTATTGTATAGTGCCTGCTCTGGAGGATTGCATTCTCATTCTAGGCCTACCCTTGGCATGAAAAGGGTTCCCCCATAGGACATGCATACCGATTTTGCAGTTTTGCCTACTAACTCGGGGTATTTTCTTTTGTTTTCCCCTCCCCTGCATTCATAAAAATATTTCAATAAGACGGAAATATTCTTCTATATCTGATGATAATTTTAATCCAATGAAGTTTGAAGATTACAAGTGTT
Organism: Coffea arabica; assembly: GCF_036785885.1. Lineage (NCBI taxonomy): Eukaryota > Viridiplantae > Streptophyta > Magnoliopsida > Gentianales > Rubiaceae > Coffea > Coffea arabica. Next base: position 20,453,776 of record NC_092311.1, on the reverse strand, counting down.
GTTTGATTCTTGGGCGGATCCTACGATGAAAACCCTCTGAGAGATGTTGTAATTGTTTTCCAAAGGAAAATTTTGTATATTTGAAAAGGAAACAAAAAGTGTATATGTGGAGCTCTTTACAAGTTTCTCTCTTCTCACTTGTATCGTAATTGAATGAGAAAATTTGTTTCAAACTTTTTCAGCAATAAACTTTTTGGACAATCATTGTTTTGTGTATATTTATGTACATTTCATTCTTTATTCTTATTCATTGGAGATTTCATGATGAATTTTAAGAAATAAGACTAAATTGGGATTTTTTCAACCTCCGGCCTGAAAATTCATAATAAGAGTGTTCAGAATTAAAAGAGGTCACTCAAAAGGCCCTATGAGATACCTTTCTCCTTCGCTTAATTCCGAAATAAAATCAGTCACATTGATTGATAAATTGTAAATTGGGGCAACTTTTGCTTGAAAATGTTCAAGGTGTCTAATTCGATTCAATCACATCTAAGTGAAAGCAAAAATGGGCATTATTCTTGTTCGTTTTGAAAATTTGGAATGATACTTTGAGCATTTGTTTCACTACCTATACAGATTTTTATCACTTGCTCTCCCATTTGAGCCTATGAAAGAATAATTTCGTTTCAAATAAGAGCCCTAATGATCACCACCCTATATTGGAAAATTTTCAAATATCAAATAGGGGAATGGATTTTCAATAACCGTTTCGTTACTTTGGTTGTCATGAAGTGTAAGAATGATGCTTTGGCCGTCGTTTCTACAACCTAAACACTGATCACCCCTTGCATCCTCATTTGAGCCAAAATTACTGGTTCTTTTCAAAGCACTTATGATCGCCCCCACACTGGGGAAGAAGATTGGAGAATTTTCCAAAAGAGAGAGAAAAGCCAAAATGCTAAGGCTAAAAGGGAGAGAACCGCAAATTGGAAATTTGATTCCACTTGGGTTCCAATGTTGAAAAAAGAAAAGGAAGAATTTCATCTGGTGGATCGTCTATGCAAGGGTCTTCCTCAGTCAATTAATTCAGATACATGCCAAAAAATTCCCATTAATGAAAATTTCTTTTCAGAGTTAATGTAGGGAACGGAATTAAAGTCAGGCCCTCTTCTTTTCCGATCAAGCATTCTATCCCTAGTTATCCTTTTTGAGCCTTCAGAATAAAATATTTCGTTTGGCAACCCCTGAGAATCGCAAACCCCACACTGGGGGCGAGTTTGAGTTGAAAAGAAAATTTCAAAAGGTGAAAGGTGAAAAGCCACAAAATCAAAAACAAAAGAAGAAAAGAGAACCTCAGTCCACAAATAAACTGGGGCAAATTTCAAAAATGGCCGAAGGCCAAAAAAAATCAAAAAGAAAGAAAATGAAAGAGAAAAAGCCTCAATTGAGCAAAAACTGAGGCAAATTCTGATTTTACCCTAAAATAGGGTTGGCGCAACAATGCGATCTCAGATTCTTCAAACCAGTTCTGAAATCTGTTTTCAAGCCTTAACTTTTCTAAGCACCCCACCTGACCCCATTACAAAGCCGAAAGTCCTGACTTCTGTTCTTTGCACTGGCTTTGTCAAGGAAATCTCTGATGTCGAAAATTTTAGCTGTATTTCTGAATTGATTAGGTGTGAGGTTGACACTGCTCTTCATGTGAAACCCCGCGAGGTTATTTTTGAAAAGGGGGAAAAAGAAGAGAAAAACGAGCGAAATGAATGCAAAAAAAAAAAAAAAAAAAAAAAAAAAAAGAGATTTGATGCCGAAAGACCCTGTTGAGTGATGACAAAAAGTCAAACAAAGTCCAAGATCTTGGAGTCCAAATTGAGGGTAATTTTGAGAAAAACGCGATCTTCGGTGCAATGTCCTTGAAAATTATTTCTTTCTTTAGCTATCGTTTTCAAGCCAAATTACAAGCTGATAAAGTCCATCGTTGACTTATTCCTTCATGACAATCCAAAGTGGCGATTATGCTCGTAAGCCATCAATCATTTGTGATCATGGGAGTATAACCAGTTTTCACAGGTTTAGCTATCGTTTCTACCCATTTTATTGCAAGCCTATCAAGCTTGTATGTTGACTAAGTTTTCTTGGAAAATAAGGGTGACAAACTATTTTGCTTTCATGAAGACGTGATATCGAATGAGCACAAAATAAGACAAATCTTGGCCTCCCATTTCCAAGTCAGAAATAACGCCCATTACCCAAAGCTTCGATGCTAAGGTAAGGAAGAAATCCTTTGTAATTTGGTATTATTTTGAGAAATTCATCATGAAATTTTCTTTCTTATAGTGTTCGCATAAATGGAAAGTCATCCAAACCAATTGTTTGCAATCAAATGGGCCCATACTGGGGCAAAATTTTTATTCGCAAAATTTCGCAAAATAAGCCCACACAGGGGCAAATATTTTTGTAGTCCAATTGAGGATTTCGTCCAAGAAACAAAATAATGCATTTTTTTTCAAATCAGTCACGCTTATTTGAGTGCACGTAAGCCCTGTGCAGGTATTCACAGTTGAAGTCGACGAAAAGCATCTGGCGATGTGGAAGGCCAATGCCGAAGAAAGAGAAGAAAGAAGGGAAAAGGGCCCTACACTGGGGGCAAATTATTTTTTGAAAAAAATTCTCTCGAAAAATCAGAAAGTTCAAAAGTCAAAAATCAAAAATCAAAATCAAATTCTTGTTACTTGGAAAATCAAATTTCTTGATTCTTGACAAATCAAATTCAAGATCTTGACCAATTGGATGGTAGGACTGGGTCTTATCCCGCTGACCATTCACTTTATCACGTTGGGCCTGGATTTCGTGCCGCCAACATTTCATCATCACGTTGGACCTGGACTTGGTGCCGCCAACACCACATCATCACGTTGGGCCTGGATTTTGTGCCGCCAACTTCACGAAAGTCATGTTGGGATTGGTTTTAATTCAACCACCGTTAGCATCGAGTCTATCTCACTAGCGTGTGCGTTTCTTTCAACCACCGTTAGCATCGAGTCTATCTCACTAGCGTGTGCGTTTCATTCAACCACCGTTAGCATCGAGTCTATCTCACTAGCGTGTGTGTTTTACTTCAACCGCCGTTAGCATCGAGTCTATCTCACTAACGTGCGTGTTTTCATTCTACCGCCGTTAGCATCGAGTCTATCTCACTAATGTGCGTGTTTTACTTCAACCACAGTTAGCATCGAGTCTATCTCACTAACGTGCGTGTTTTCATTCTACCGTCGTTAGCATCGAGTCTATCTCACTAACGTGCGTGTTTTCATTTCAACCGCCGTTAGCATCGAGTCTATCTCACTAATGTGCGTGTTTACTTCAACCGCCGTTAGCATCGAGTCTATCTCACTAACGTGCGTGTTTTCATTCTACCGCCGTTAGCATCGAGTCTATCTCACTAATGTGCGTGTTTTACTTCAACCGCAGTTAGCATCGAGTCTATCTCACTAACGTGCGTGTTTTCATTCTCCCGTCGTTAGCATCGAGTCTATCTCACTAACGTGCGTGTTTTCATTTCAACCGCCGTTAGCATCGAGTCTATCTCACTAATGTGCGTGTTTACTTCAACCGCCGTTAGCATCGAGTCTATCTCACTAACGTGCGTGTTTTCATTCTACCGCCGTTAGCATCGAGTTTATCTCACTAACGTGCGTGTTTTACTTCAACCGCCGTTAGCATCGAGTCTATCTCACTAATGTGCGTGTTTTCATCCTACTGCCGTTAGCATCGAGTCTATCTCACTAACGTGCGTGTTTTACTTCAACCGCCGTTAGCATCGAGTCTATCTCACTAATGTGCGTGTTTTCATCCTACCGCCGTTAGCATCGAGTCTATCTCACTAACGTGCGTGTTTTATTTCTACTGCCGTTAGCATCGAGTCTATCTCACTAACGTGCGCGTTTTCATCCTACCGCCGTTAGCATCGAGTCTATCTCACTAACGTGCGCGTTTTCATCCTACCGCCGTTAGCATCGAGCCTATCTCACTAATGTGCGTGTTTTCATCCCACCAACACTCCATCTCACTTCAATTCATCTAATTTAAATTTCTGTTCGGGTCTATCCCGTGGGTCTATCCCAATTTTACATTTCTGTTCGGGTCTATCCCGTTTTTACATTCATGTTCGGGTCAGTCCCGTTTTTTTTAGAATTCTTGTTCGTTGGAATCATTTTGCAGCCCAATAACACAGGTAAGTATTTGGTGTCCACTTCTTTGTCTCAAGTTTTTTCAAAACTCAGACAAAGAGGGGCAAACTGTAGACACCAAATTTTGAATAATTTGTATGTGGCATCTACTTCATGATTTTTATTTTAGATCGCTTGCATTTAGTTCATTGTTGTGTGTTTTGCATTTTTTAGTTGTTATTTTATTTTAGTTTTATTCATTTTGCCCTTTTAGTTTGTCTATTTGTTTTTATTTTGTCATTTTAGGTTTTTAATCACTTTTAAGTTTTAGATTTTAGTTTTTAGTTTTTAGTTTTTAGTTTTTAGTTTTTAAGTTTATAGAGTTTTTAGAAAGAAAAGAAAAATCATTTTAGTCATTTTGTTTTTATTCAATGCTTTCTTGAAAGAAAAATGAAAATGCAAAATCATAAAAAGAAATTAAAGAAAAAGAGAAAAATTCAAAAAAAAAGTAGGCTTTAGTTGGATTTAAAAAATAAAAATAAAAAGAGAGAAAAAAGGAAAATTTGTTCACAAAAATATGTTTATTTTTTTTAAATTCAATCTTTGGGCACTTTAGTTATTTTTATTAAGTTATTTTGAGGAAAAGAAAATGATGAAAAAATGAAAAATTGGAAATTTTTAAAAATGGCCATTTTTGTTTAGTTTCTTTTGTTTAAAATTATTTTTGTTTTGTTATTATTATTACCTGGTTTGTGTAATTTTGTTATTATTGTTATTTATATTTTATTATTTATATTTTCTGTAATCTTCAAGTTGTTTTCTTAAAAAAAAAAAAAAAAAATAGAGCCGCGGCATGCAAACTGCAATTTTTTGCAGTTTGCAAAGGAGGACTTGTGCGGCTCCTTAAGCTGCAAATATGGTGGCAATGTTTTAAGGGTTTAGGAGGGGGGTTGATGATATAAATAGCAAAAAGAAAGGTAGCCGCAACAGAGGATTTTTTGGGGGAGCGAGGGTTTCTGGCTAAACCAAAAGAAGAAAAAGGAAAGGCAGCGAAAAGATAGAGTTTTGGGGGAAAGGACTAACGGCTGGGGTTTAAGAAGGTTGAAGGCTAGAGAAAATTCTGGGTGGAGGACATACGAGAGAGAGGTGACAGCCGAAACTTAGAAAAACAAAGAGAGAAAGCTAGAAGGGAAAAGACAGAGAGTGTGCGGCTGAAGAAAGCAGAAAAACAGCGACTGAGAAAGAGTGATAAAAGAGTGAGGAAGATTTACGGCGGATTAAGAGAAAAGCAGTGAGTTTTAGAGGTGTTGGTTCAGGAAACTTTGGGCAGCAAGAAGGTTTTGGATTCGTTGAAGCAAGGCAAAGAATCAGGAAGCGCATCTGCGGGAGAGACGAAGAAGCAAAGATTTCGTCTTCTGGAATACATCAAGCTTTCGGTCAAGGTTTAAAGGTAACATTTTTTTTACTTTGGATTTGTTTGTAAGTTGCTGAGTTATGTTTGTATGCTGAAAGTCTTAGTCTTTGCACTGGATTGCATTCTTCATGCGAGTTTCTATCCGTGAATCTGGTTTGTTCTTGGAGGAGAAGGGATTTGCGTTTAGCTGTGTTCGTTTCTAGTGTTCATGGCTGTTTTCTTTTGGTGATTTTTATGCACAATCTGGGTTGGAAATTTCTGGGAGATGCATGATTTATGGCTGGATTTTTGATGATAGGATGCATAAGATCGTATTTGTTTTGGGTTCGAAGAGGTTGCCGCTGGCTGCAAATTTTGTTGGCTATGTATGTCTTGGATAATATAGTGGGAAGTTGCGTTTTTTTACTTCCAGATTTGCATGTTTATTTTGAGTCTTTGTATTGAAAATGAATGGCAAGTCTGGTGTTTGATATTTTGATTCCAGTCTGTCTTTTGTTTTGCTCGGAATGCTAATTGTTGCCTTTTGAAAGGAGGACCGCATTACATAAGATTTCAATGTTGCAGAAAATTTGTAAACTTTGCTTGAAGTTGCTTGAATCATTTGGATTTTGCATGCTTGTTGCCCGGCTTTTGGTGTCTAAATCTGAAAGTTTTCATGATGTAAAGTAAGAGGTTTGCATAGTTGTATTTAGTTTTGATTGAGCATGGAGACTGATTCTTGCAAAGTGCCGAACTACAAAAGGTTTTGCTGCATTTTCGTTCCTTCTACGGCTGTTAGTTTTTTTTCCCCCCCCTAATGGTCAACTCTATTTCTTTGTGCCAACCCTTCAGTGAAGTTGCGTGTTTAATTGAGGATGAATGAGTAGAAACTTGCTGTTTCATGAACTTATTTGCATGATAGAATGGATAGAAGCAATACCAGAAAATTTTTCAGAACATTGTATGCTTCCATTTATCCGTTTTTCTTTTTCTCCTTCGGCTGGTTTTGGGCGTTGATTGTTGTGTTTTGCTGTTTTGGAATCAAGGCATTTGATGTTAGGATAAAAATACTAATTTGGTCTGGATGAAAATGGCATTAAAATGAACATAAGAATGGCAGGAGACATGGCTGGAAAATTTGCAGAAAGCTTCAAATGCAGAAATCTTCAAAGTGCCGAATCATTCTTGTGTATTTTTCCAGAATGTTTGCATGATCTTTCCCTATGTTTTTGGGTTGTTTGACTGCCAAGTTTATGCTTTGTTGTTTGGTTTGAAGTTTGGAATGTTAGATCAAGAAAAGTTTTGGCTAAATCTGAATCACGATATTGGAAAGGGAAGCAAAGAATGCAGCAGTCTTATTGATCTCATTGCAGAAAATTTTCCTACGTGATTGCATGCTTTGCATGAAGAAATAAACCTGGAAAATTGCAGATCAACCCCTTGGCTTCTAACTAAAGCCATTAGGACCCAATCAATTAAATAATTTCATCAATTTGGTCCTTGGTAATTTTAATTTGTGCAACTTCATTGTTTGTTTGCTTCAATTAACTACCATGCTTTGTTTCAATTGCGCTTAAGTCATGACTTTAGGAACTTTATGATCAAATGAACTTTGTTTTGCACATTTCTTTTAATTTTTTTTAAATAAAGTGGTACCTTGACCCTTTTATTATTTTGGAGGGTAAGTTAGTAATTTCACTACGTTAGGGCGTCGCTTCAAGGGAGGTACACTCTATCCTTCATTTGCACTTCATTTGACCCTACGTGCTCCTACGTGTTATGTGAATACGCATGCCTACTCCGCTTTCCTTACCTCTTTGCGTGCATTTACTTGCTTTTACTTCTATTTAAGTTTTATGGGGTATGTGTACACCTCTTGGCTTGTAATAGATAGGGCTCGGAGAGCATTTGGTCCATTTCCCCTTCCCCTTGGTTGCTTTTATTTAAGCTTTTATGGGGTATGTGTACACCTCTTGGCTTGTAATAGATAGGGCTCGGAGAGCATCTGGTCCACTTCCCCTTCCCCTTGCTTGCTTGTTTTTGTTGCTACATGTTAATTGCTTTATTAGGCTCTTGCATCTAGTCGAGCATGCTAAATGCTATGTGCTATGTGTTTACGAGTATTTTGGCATGTCTACTTGCTTTCATAGCCATGAATGAATGGAATGGATGAATGTACGTTTCCGCTAGTCCAACGCTAGTCGGAATTCATAGAATGGGCTAGTCCAACGCTAGACCCTTAGGGATTTCCCCTCATTAGCATATCTTTTGCTTGTTCACCACATATCATGTATTTTTCTTAGTTTTATCACTTGGCATGCTCCTCGAACCCCCTTTCCCTTCATTTTAGGATTTTTGCATATCATGATAGTTGTAGGGTCCATTTGCTTGAGGGTCCCCTTCTGATAAGGGAAACGAGCGAGTGTGGCTACTCGATAGCCTTAGCACGCTAGTTTTGCCTTCTAATCAAAGGGAAAATCGAAGTCGACAAGTTAGGAGTCATTCCCATACCCGACCTGATGCATTCCCTTAGGTTCATTCATTCTCATTTATCACTCACTCATTCTTTTCAATTCACATTTTCCTTTCCTTATTGTTCATTTTGATTTCTACTTCACAAAATTGCATTTAATCACACCTATATGCACTTATCACTATATTTCATACACTTGCACACGAACACTTGGAATTTTCATACAATTGCACACGTGCACCTTTTCATACACTTGCACACAAACACTTGGATTTTTAATTTCTTTCATACACTTTCACACTTGCACATTTGAGTCTCATTTGCATTAATCGACCTCTATGGGGTTTTCCTTTGTTGGCCGCCACAATTCATGTGGTTTGGGACCAAAAGCCTCACGAGAGACATCGTAGAATTTAGGATTGCATTTTTCTTTCCGTTTTGCATTCATATAGTCATATCCAACGTGCGAACATATATTGGGTAGAAAATTAGGAAAGGTAAGGTTAAGTCGCGCAACTAGCCTTGGCTAGGTCAAAGGGGTGCCTTGGATTCTATCCTTGCCTTCCCCTTTGTCAAACGTGACCCCCGAACCTTTTTCTTTGGCTTACGTGGACTAGGAGTCGTTTTAAAAAGGGTTTTACTACTTTGTCTTTAAAAAACACTTTTTTGGGTGACTTGGTACACCCCAAATCTATACCAAGTGGCGACTCCGTTTTCATATTTTAAAAACCCTTTTTAAAATTTCATTTGGCCAAATCGTCGCTTTCCAAAGTCCCATGGCCTTTTTACTTTTCATTTTGCACACGTTCACACCACACTTCACACACACATCACATTCACACATCATATCAAAAAGTGGGGCGCGACAACAAGTAGACATAATCTTGCCAAAAATTTTAACTTTTGTATGACTGAAAAAATTAAAAGGCTTATCATCAATCATCTGGAAGGTAGGGAAGAAACTACTTTTAAGGCCTAGGGAAGTCACATAGTCAACTCAGAGTCTTTCACATGCAAAATTTGCTTCACATATATAATTTGATTTTTTAAGAATCAGATCACATTACCAATGTTCCAGGAAAACCTCCAAATGTAATCTAATACTTGCTTCATCCTACAATGATAGCTAATCCAAGGCACTGAAAGGCCCCCCCTACAATGTTAAGTTTCTGGCATGTAAGGGACAAATGCAGCCAGTAATATGGCAAGTATAAAGGTTCAGCTGACAATCACTAGCAAAACTCATCATACCTCTCTTCAACTCTTTTGGAGCCAAATATCAATTTTCTTTTGTTTAATGTAACTTAAATTTTGCATTGCAGATAGCTGACAAAACTTTGAGTACCAGAAACAAGCTGTTTTGCCAATAAGATTTGCATGAGAAGCAAACTAGCAGCTGGCTCAAGATGATTAGAATGGAGAAAAACATCAGAATAAGCTTAGCCTAGGCCTGTCCTAGAATAATTATGCCATATTGTTAGACTGGGAGGTGATTATGCCCATCAATAATCCTTCATCCATAATAATTACACACTTAATCTTTGTTTCTATAGCCAAAAAACCCAATGAGGAGAAACCACATCATTTTGTGTACAAATTTCAGAAGGAAATACTCAGTCTGATTAGGTACTGGGTCAAGAAGTATAGACTTCATAGTTTCTGAGGATCTTTAACTTGAGATTTTATAAGTGTCAAACCCATTCCGCTGCAGCCCTGCCGCACATCCCTAGTGAACTATGTGGAATCTTCATATCACTCCCTTAACTTTCATTTGGAGTTGGATTAATCCACCCAACAAACTCTAATTTCCAAGAGGTGTACAAAATCCTTAATATGCAATCTCATCACAATTTTTGTAAAGTTAAAAGCAAGTTTACATCTTAAAACTACACAAATTTATGTGCTCATGTCAAACTGCACAGCATATATGAATATGCCTCTTGCAATATCAATGGCAGGTAAGCAACTTTGCATCTGATATAGTTTAAAATAAATCTAACAAGTAATTTATGTCATTCATGAATCACACAGTCAAATCACCCTGAAGGATAACTGTCCATTTAAGACGAACTCAGAAGCACCATATACCTATTTGAATGTGAATATAATGGTGAAGTTGAAATACATCAGAGGATCAGAAAGCAGATTAATATGACTAATTGACCATGGCATGCAACGCCAAATCAAGCTAAGAAAAAAGGAAGCAACATGAATCAAACCTTGGAAATCAGGCATGCAATGCCAAGAAAGAGGTTATGCAAGTTGCATAACACAGAGATCAGTCAGCTCATTGACTTCTGTACCAGAAACATATACCCCTATATGAGCAGCCGAACATTCTTTCACCAGTCTTATTTGTAAGCCTATTCCTATGCAAACAATCCTTTTGAGAACATCCGTAAACAACCGAATTTTGGTTCCACGGCAAATAACCAGATGCCATTCGCCTGTAATGTTAAGCATTTTCTTATGTGCAGTAGTTTCTTCTTCGAGAGGAATATCCTGTATCATACCCTGCCCCGGAAACAACCACTATCCTTACCCAGAAGTGCAGATGAATAGTTAATCATGTTCCCTAGATTCTGCCATACAGAAAAGCAATGCCCCCGAATATTGAAACTCATATTCTAAACTAATAATTAAACCTACAAAAACAAAATTTTTCATATATTCTAACTTTTGATGCATAACACAAATGTAAAAGCAATTTGAAATCAAACAAATTGTGGAAACAGTTCCCGATATTGTAAATAAATTTTCATTCATCAACAACTGAACATGTAAGTCTACATTTCAATTCGAATTATGAAATCCAACAACACACAAGCCCCAGGCTGCCTCAACTGAAACAATTATACATAACTTACATAACCCATTTCCAAAATTTGCAGAGGTAAATAATTTTTCAATGGCTGACCTATGGATGTACTTAAGCCACCTATGAGTGAGAGTCCAAGAGCAACCAATACTTGAGAATCCATCAATCCGTCTTCTCCAATCCAAACCCCAACGAGACTTTTTCTTTGGTTCTTCCACTGTACAGCTACTAATAGTCAAAGGGTTTACAGAAGATACAGGATAAAGAAACTTGGGTAATGGTTTAAATAGAGCTGAACAAGTGTAGAAAGAATCATTCCATACAAAAATAAGCAAGTTTCAGACGAAGTTTTTTTTATTTGGTTTTGCACAAAATCAGCTGACTCAGAAAAACACCGAAAGTGTGTTTCTTGTCTTAGTTTTGGTTGGCTGTAAAAAGGGGTGGCAGTTCATATTAAACTTAATATTAAAAACTTGGATACCCAATTACCCATTATTTGAAAAAAATTATTTATTATAATATTGTAGCTTTTTTGTGATGGATGTATATGAGATAAAATAAATAAATAAATAAATAAAAATATAGTTCAAAAATGTGTTTATGATATAATTTAAATCTTTTTTTTTTCAAATAATATAGTTCAATCACTCACATACGTACTAAATTTGGGTCTAAAGAGGAACTCGATAAAGAAATGGTTCAACGGATTGTTGGTTCAGTAAATGGATGGTTGACACAACGGGGCATTATAATTAATTTAGATATAAAATCTCATGATTTTAAATACAAGATATATGATTAGACAAGAACAAAATATATTACAACAAATTTTTATTGAATTTTTTGTAAGTTTTAAAATAATTTATTTCTAGAGTAACGACAAAATAAATTTAATAGGTAGTTTATCAACTTTTAAGTACAAAATTACTTTTTTTTTTAGCTTTACCATATTTTTGTGGCACAAAATTTGAAGTGCTAAATTCTATTTGGAGTGATTTTTGTCCTCGGAATAAAATATAGTTATATAGCATTTTAGTCTTCAATTTTTAAGTTTTTAGAATAATGGGGGTGAAGTACTAAGGTTTAAAGCATTTGAAAGGAGCGTTTAAAAAGAAAAATAAAAGTGAAAGCGCAGGAAAAATGAAAGATTCGTAACATTTGTTGAGTTGAAAGATGCGTAAGCACATCGTCTACTATACTGGTTTTTCTGTGATTCTTATAAAAAATGTGGGTTCTTGTTTGTCCTCCGCTTTGGTTAATTTTTTTTCCAATTTGTTTCCACTCTTTCCCCTGCCTTTCTTTGCTTCAATCTCCTTATCATTTGCCATTCATTCCCTAGCAATTATTTCCATTATGCCTCTGTCTCATTGGACATGGATATTGTAGCCCGCCGGATTATGATAAAAAAAAATAAAGGAGCTTTCCGTGTAACCAAAAAAAAAAGACGATACAGCATACACAAGCTTCAGAAGAATGCTTGTGATGAAGAAAAAGTTAATGGATCTCATATACGTACGTAAAATACAATGCAGTGTGCAATATGAAAATCATGCTTATTGTCTTTTGACTGATTTTCCACCAGTATCCTACTGGATTATATCACCATTAAATACCCTCTTCATCAAATTACACTGACTATTTTTTGGGTAATTTCCCTTTGTTGCTCCTATTTTTTTGATTAATTTCCTTTTGTTGACTCTTCTTTAACTTTTACTCCAATTTGTATACAAAAACAATATTACACTTAATTTCTCTTGGCTAATTTTGTTTTCCCAACTATTGTGACCCCTACTTGTTTCAATTCAATTGCATTCTACCAATAAATTACACTAATTTTATACCACTTCACCTTTGTTATCCATTGGCTTATTTTATTTTGTTAACTTCTGTCACAAATACTATCTTCAATTCAATTATATGTATTCTACCAATATCCTGCACCATTAGACTACAGTTAAGCACACTCTGGAGAAAATTCCACTTACTATTTGTTTGTTCGATTTCCTTTGTTAATTCCCCTAAAACTATTTACGATAAGATTTCCTTTGTTAACTCCTCTAAAATTAATTGAATTGTACCAATATTTTACAAGATTAGGTAGCCATTTAAATGTTCTCTAGACAGATTAAATATCTCAAGTTACTTTTTTCCTACCAGTCATTTTACTCGAATGACACTTTCCAAGGTAACGTTTTAAACCACTAACTTTCTTCCTTCTTCATTATCACTCGTTGTTTAAGCCTTCAAATACATTTCTTCCCGTTGACTTTGTACGAATTTTGTCCCAAATTTTTTCCGTTGCTCATTAAACCACTTCTTTCTGATTTATGCCTCACATTTGAAGCTACTGCTCCTGTTTACTGGTTTTCCTCTCTTTGGTGAGTTATCATCTAAGGTTTGCTTACAATCTGCATTTATTCATCTAATTTCCATCAATTGAAACTTTGTTATACTAGTGTATTTATTGCCATGCTTATAGTTTTTTACTTGTCTTTTATACACACTTTTTTACCTGTCTTTTTATGCTTACAATCTGCATTTATTGCTCATGTTATTTATGCATTTTTACATGGCAACTTCATTTTCTTACAGATTTCCTACCATGCAGTCATTGATAATTCTCCTCTCCATGCTTTTATTTGCTTAGAAATTAGTATACAAATTCTAGCACCCTATATTTGAAGATTCATATGTGATTATAGTTATTAGTGCATAATCATATAAAAAAAAACCACTACCTGTGACGCCCCCATTTCTCCCAAGGGTGAACCTAAGGGTATCCGTGGGACGCCTGCCCAACTCTCGTTAGGACTCGAGACAAATCCAATTCAAACCTAATCTAATACTAACAATGAAAGTCGGAATAAAGGTACGAAGTCATTTCCATACATAAATATCCAGTCTTACATCACAATTTCAAATTTACAATCACTTTCCCCAAAATATACAACATCCAAAAGTGTCTAGTCAATTACAATTAAAACACTAATACAAAAGTGCCTCAAGTCGGCATTTGCTTAACTTCTTCCAATCGGGTTCCTGTTAAGGAGAACAAACTAATGGAATGAGCCAATACTCAGTGAGGTCAAGAAACACACATGCAAACACATAATCCAAGTAGTGACAACAATTACATTGTAAGTAAAGCTATCAAGTTCGAATGATTCGCATTTCGAATAGGAAAAATAAACAGAAACAATTCAAGGATACTGTAACTCTCAGGAGCTAAATTCCATGTAGTCGAGTCAAAATCTTGATCACAACTCATGTTGACACTCCGTCAACCACATAAGTATTAAATCCGTAGATACACCACTTTTCTTCGAATCCCGTCACCGTTACACCCCCTTACCGGGCCCGCTCATCAAATTTTTGATAATACTCGAGTATATCATGGCAATACTGCGCGAGTAATGCCGAGCAAGATCTCTCCAATAGATCATACTCTACGAATATCTCATGATTTGCTAAGCTTATCGACCAAGCCCATACTGGCTCGAATCGCAAAGTTAACCAACGAGTTTGGGCGTCCCCCGAATACGAATACAAATACGAATACGAATATAAGTTGATGAGCAAAGCTCAAATCGACGATTCCAAAAGGAATCACAAATACGAATCACATATACGAATCACAAATACGAATCACATCCACATTACTATGTACAAGTCGGATATGCATTCACATAGCAAAATACGAATATAATTTCATTTGAAAGAGAACGAGTGCGGTAAAGTACACACTCGTCACAAAATTTCAAATTCACATAACGGATAAGAAACAATTAACCACTTAGCAACAAATTCATGCACTTGACACTCACCAATCGAAATAAGAGAGTGAGTGCGTAAACAAGCCCTTAGGTGTTCCTCTTGAGATTCTCGTGAAGGTCTCCTTGAGCACCTGAGCAAATAATAGTTATCTATTACACACTATCACTTGAAAATCCTTTCTTATCAAGAGAGGGATTGTACACTCGTACAATCTAGAATATACCATGGAATGGGGTTTTACTTGCTCAAAATTCAAGGTTCAAAAGTAGTGTTTATTAACACAAGGAAAAACTGATTTCCTTCATGAAGACAAGTACAAAATGGTCAATTAGTATTGTGAGAACCCAAAAATTTTCATATTTTCTCAGCATTATTTTATTTCTTTGCCTACATTTTATACTTTCCTTGGAAATATTAACATTTTTATGCATTTTACAAGCAAGTACAGTTTTAAATTCATTTTCCTAGTACGAGTTAGTGTACGTTAAATTTGAAACACATTATCGATGTGGGACCCGCTAGTGCGATAAATGTGGTGATTAAAAGTGAGTTTTAGATGATATTAAGTGTGGGATTAGAGGTGATAATAATAAGTTAGTGAATTCTAAGTTCAAACCTTAGTATACGCGATTTAAGAAAAACCGGCTCGAACCGGCGGGTATCGCTCACTACCGATTGAACACACCACTTGACTACCACTTCCCTACCACCACATATCCTTGATATTGTTGCAAAATATCTCCCTCATCCTCAGTCCTTATAGCCGAAATATTTGACCCAAAATGCAAGGAAAAAAAAACAAAATTTTAGTTGGTTTTGGTGGTGACAAATGTTGGCCACCTATGGTTCCTTGACCAAGCCAATGTCTTACCTTCTTATCTTTCATTTGAGTTCATTCTTCACCATTTTTTTTCTGTTTTGGCCGAGAGCAAGGAGAGGAAAAAGAGTGAAGAGAGTTTTCAATTTTCAACCTTGAATCCAACCTTTTGAGTGCAAACAAGAAAAACTAAACCGATTAATCACTAGTTTGGAAGCTTGAGAAGCTTGGGGAACCAAAAAATTTCAAGAAGAAGTGGAGGATTCTTCTTGCAAGCTCTTGTCTTGAGGTATAATGGTTGATCAACCTTTCTTTCTCCATGAATCATGATTAAGTTGGGTATTAATATTAGAATTGTGCTTGTGATGCTTGTTTCAAATGGTTTTGATGATTGGAGTGATGAATTTTGAGTTAGGGTTTTGATTGATTCACTTAAATTTCTTGTGGGTTAGGTGTTATATGCTGTATATATTTGGTATATGATCTTGTAAAGGAGAAAGTAGTGGTAGTTTTAAGGTAAAAATGTGAATTATAGCTTGAATATAACAAAATTCCAGATTTCTGGAAATTGTAGCTTCAGTTCTGCCTGGTTCCAGTTCATTATGTTAGAGGCCGAATTACACTTAGTATAAAACATGAAAGTTGTAGAGAATGATGTTTTATAGTTTTCTACAAAATTTCAACTCAATCGGAGTAATGTAGCCTGTGAAAAGACAAACATACCCCTAACTCTCATAGGTTTAGTCCAATGGACAATTTTGATATTTCACAACACTAACTGTGTCTGTTAACCCTGATGTGTACTGAATTAGCCTTTAGCCAAAACACAAAAGTTTCAGTGCTATGTCTTATCTTTCCAACGCCCCTAGAATCACCTCATTTGGACTTTAGAAGCCTGAGTTATGGTTGTTTACGCATAGTGCGGTTAACTAGCCTGAATGTGAGATTCTGGTTCTGTAAATGGCAATTTTGACTTAGATACACTACAAACTGGACTGACTGTCTTCATCAAAGTTGTAGGCCTTTGTCTTAGCTTCGAAATGGTATAAATTTCACCCCAATCCGATAAGCGTAGCCTCGGTTGTGTCCGTTACGCAAAACAACGTCAAATCTGTCTTTTATTTCTTGACTCAACCTTCATTTCCGCACATGCTCCTAGCTTGATTTTGTACTTGTATGACTTGGAGCCTATGGAATGGCTATTGAAATGAGATGATGTTGTGTATGAATTTAGGATTGATTGAGGAAAAGAATGAAGCCATAAATGGCTGGAAAATGGGTAAATACAAAGGGCGTGCTGCCCAAATTTACGCTCAAGAACTAGGTAGATATACTTGTGACTTGAGTAAGGCTTGAGAGCGAATACCACGTGAACCATCTAGGGTATTTGCGTCTTCTTTTATTGAGGTACATAAGTTAAAATTCGGCCGAAACTTGTACCCTTGGAAAAATGAAATTTTCGACTAATAGAAATACGTTTTCTTTGTCACTTCGACTAAATGGAGATTTTAAAGTTTTATGAATGAGCATAAGTTCTACAAATATTTTACTTATGTCCTTTGATTTAAATGTACTCTTTTCACTACCAAAACCATATTTATACCTTGTACTAGTACGTATTTGAATTTTCTTTGAATCACTTACATCTTTGATGGTTGAAGCATAATGTGTTCTTTTGATTATATTAGGGTTCCTTGGTGATTGAGGGTGTTATCCGAAAGGATACTTTGGACGTTATTTTGCGTAAATAGGTGATTGTTCCTTGTTTGTTATATTTTCATTGACTATGTGGCTTGTTCTTGATTATATGACTTGTTATGAACGAATGATAACATGTTAAATGTTTTCAATGATTGCTTAAAATGAGTTTTCTAGGCGAGTGTGTACTTTATTGCACTCGACCTAAATGAATGTGAAATTTTCAATGATTAAATAATTAAATGCTAGTTGCGCATGAATATAAGCCGTTTGGCTGAATTGGGTCCTTGCCCTTCGTTACTGATCGACTCGAGTCAGAAGCGGACTCGGTCGGGCGATTTAGTGACCCTGGGTGAACGTTTGGTATACTCGAGTATTACCTTGTAGTCTGGTGGAGCCTGGCCAACGTCCAGGAGGGGGTGAATGAAATGAATGAATGAATGTCAATGCAAATAATGGTTTTACTTATCGAAATGCATTTTCAAATGATTGGAGGAATAAGGGAATGAAAGGAGAATGAACGAATGAAGGAACGAATGGCTCCCTGTGAGCCCGTATCCTTTTAATGAATGTTATTATCGCTTTATATTGTCATGTTTCTTGAATTACTTGCTATCTATGGTTAATGTATTCAACTGTTTGTTTGTTTGTGTGTTTGGAACCTCACTGAGCTTCTAGCTCATTCCGTTAGTTTTGTTTTCCTTAACAGGGGATGCGAGCAAGGACGAGAGTTCTGTATAGACTAGCATAGTCTAGTTCTTTTGATCCTTTTGTAATGGTTCTCGCCCTAGCATTTGGCAAGAGTTGGATGTATGAAGAATTGAGAACTTTTGTACATTTGATTTTGTAATTCCTTTTGAGATAGAAATGTCTAAGTATATGTTCTAAGCTTGGAATCGTTATTATACTTTGCCTTGTGGTTTTGTTTCGATTTTATCTGAGATGAATGACTGAGTCCTGGCGAGAGCTGGGCAGGCGGTCTGTCGAACCCTTTGGTTCGCCTTAGGGGAAGGTGGGGCTGTCACAAGTATCAAAGGTTAGGGAAGAGTTTCAAAAACTCAATTCCCGTCAAGTTTGAAAATTTCTGATTTGAGGTTCAATTTTTGAAAAATCGTATCTCACTCTTCGTATGTCCAAAATTGGAAAATTTGGTACCGTTGGAAACTTATTCCAAAGTACTAAAAGTTCCTAGAATACACTTTCCCATGATTCCCAACGGAAGGCATTCAAAAAATGGCTCAAAGTTACTGTTTTAGGCTTGCGAGACAGTTTTAAGGTTAGTTTTTCGCCAAGTTTGGAAATTCGGCAAAATTCACAGAATTTGAACTAGCCTCTCAGGTTTGAAACTCAAATAGAGTTACAATCAAAGTTTAAAAAAAAACAAGCGGAACAAGAATTGGAGTTCTGAGCACCAAAATATGGCGGCTCAAAATTGCTGAAAAATGAGACCGTTGGGTCAATTTTTCAGATTTAAATCGCCGACTTTGGAACGTTGGTTGAACATCGAAATAGACTCGGAATGGCACCAAGTTGGCAATATTATCCTACCATATAAGGGCTATTCCTCTACCAAATTTCATAGGAAAATTCATTCGGAAAGTTGGTTAACAAAACCTTCAAAGTTTCTAAATCTCCAAGGCAAAGCTGCCTTGCACCTCTAATTTTCTTTTTCTCAAACCTTTGGCTAATAAAATGCCTAAAACATATCTCATTTATGATAACCAGGTCTAATAAGGATCCAAGAAACATTTGGTAGGTGATTTACACCAAGAATTTCGAGTAGAAAGTCTCAAATCAAGATTGGTTACAAATCTGTCCAACATGATGGTTTTCTCCCACAAATTCAGTTTCGAAATCTGGTCATTAATCACTCAATTCAACTCGGAATTGAGCGTGGTGTTGGAGTTGAAAACTAGATTCATTATGCTAAAAGTTCTTAGAAGAAATCGTTTTCAAAATCTGTCCACAACCAGCTCATATGTGAGCATCAATTCGCTGCTCAAAACAGAGCTCCCAGTGTAGACGTGAAACAGGACAGTCATGTTCAAACGATTGGTATGGACGGCTCAGGTGGAACCAGAATGTGCATTTTATACTGTTAGAAATTTGGGAATGTCTAGTTTCCAGTGCTACAAATGGAACTCGATTTCAACATCGGAGCAAAAAGTTATAGCCAAAACAAGAACACTGCCAGAGCAGTTACGGGAAAAATTTCCAGTTTTGCTGATTTCTGAAAACACAACATTTGGCCAACCAAATCACGTTATTTTTTGATGAAACTTTGTACACAACTTATATTACACATATACATCAGAAATAAGTCATTAGAACCTCAAAAATTTGCACTAAAGTGCACGAAATTCACAGGGGCAGAATCGGAAAAATTTCCCTCTTCACATCCTTTGAGTTTCCACTAACAACACAACATTATTCCACTAAATTAAGCACTAAACCAACATTAATAACACCATAATTCATCAAATCAGTCCATCCAACCATAGTGAGAATTCATAGAGCCCACACAACATTTTCAACATAAATAAGACTACCCACATGCATGCATGAGCTTATAAATGCTATATTACTTCCATAAGACAAGATTTGAGTAGTGGATCATCACTTACTTCCTTAGATGAACCAAGCAGAAATTTTTGGTCCTAAGATGCTCAAGAAAATAGTGGAAAGCAGCCCTCTTTCCTAGCTTGATTTGGTCTCCAAGTGATTAGCTAAGTGTGGTTAAAATTTGGTGTGATTTGGTGGAAGATTTGAGGTAGAAATAAAGAGTTTTCTTTCCTTTCTTTTCTTTCTTGTTTTGGCCGGCTCTTGAGGTGAGAAATGAGAGTTTCAGCCGTGCACTTGAGGTGAGAAAAGAAGGGTTTTGATCTGGTGTGATGCTTCCATGAGAAGCTTAAGAATGTGTGGCCAAAATTGCTCCAAAAGTCAACTAAGGATAGTGCACGTACGCGCGCGTTTCGTGCTCGATTCCTCTCGAGTTTGTTTCCCTTGTGCTCTAAACCTCTAATGCACTTGTATTCATACTATTATTATTCACTCTTAATGGTCTAAAAATAAAGGTCTTAAGTCCCTCAATTAATCGCACGCGTAAAAACGCGTACTTCCGATTTGTGCGCGATAAAGTGGAAATTCCAATAAATTCTTATAACGATAGTATCACTTACTAATAATTGAACACTTAAATATAAAAATACCTATTTCAAGACTAATGTACAAGTCTCCAATTTTTCAAACTTATTGTATTCTCGAATCGATTATTATTTCCAATCGCATATTCACTATTCTCACTTTACGAGTTTTCAAAAATTAAATTTTGAAACGAGTCATTTTAAAAATATAAGTAAGTCATAGTTCCATGTAATTGAGTATAAAGAGGTTGAAATAAAATATTCGAGGCAAACGGGCAATTAAATATTGAAATAAGCTAGTAATAGGGGCTTAAAATAGGAAATTTTGCGAGTTCTCACATAAGTCGAGTTTTAATTCCTCAAATCTCCAATTAATTTTTCTTAATCTACTATTGATCATTCTTACTTCTCCAAAATTAATACACTCTCGATTCAAATATAGCCTCAAAAAACGTGTACTCGTTGTTCCGAACTAAACGAGTTTTCAAAAAGTAAATTTTCTAACAAAACGCTTTAAAAACATAAGAGATGTGTTTTTCCATATAAATGGATTTTAAGTAGTCGAATTAAATAATTCGGAGAAAAAAAAGTGAATAACTATTTAAATAAACCAATAATATTTGACAAAAGTAAGAAAATTTTCGGATCCTCGCACTACCTATTCATGCTGATCATATCTCATTATTAATTCATATCTATTACCATATTATATAGTGATGTTTCTTCCTTTTTTGTAATGTCTAAGATACCCTTCCTCATAATGCTCATCTAATCTAATCTTTCTAATGCTTCTATTTGAGTCCTACATGGTTACAATCTTCCTTAACAAATGATTGAAAGAGATTATAATTATTTGTTATATATTTTGTGTAGTCCCCCAAAATAATCTTTCTAATCTAATCTTCCTAAACAAACGATTATGATCTTTCTAACCCTTCTTTAACAAACCACATCCAAAACATATTACACCAACAATAACTAAATTCATACTTCTCATCTTTTGAACCAAGAACAACATCTTTTGGGGTCTTGCCTGTAAGAAACCTTTTGCTGCATTTCTTTCACTTGTCAACTGGCATAAGTGAAGCATACAGGGTTTCTCTATTTTCTCTATTTTTCAGTATAAACAACTAGAAAAAAATCAAGAAATCGGTGAAAGAAGAAGTCCCATCTAAGAAAATCACTTTAATTGCTCTTCATGTGCCTTGTTGATGTCCTTTAACTCGATGATCTTTTGCTTTGAGTCTCTCTCCAAAGAATTCATCCCCACAACATCATCAATATTAAGGTTCATATCTCCTTTCTATTAAATTATAAAGTTTCCATAGAGTTTTACCCTTTTTGAGCTTTATTATAATCTAAGACTAACATACCAGAACATATAAAATATTGGCTCACCTTGAATTCAACAAATGATGCATGATTATTATATGGTTTTTTTGGCTCTAGAATCAGGAATTACTCATTGTTATAGGATTGATGAATTTTTTTTTAGTTTCAGAATTTTGAAAGATCATCCGTGAGAGAATTTATTACAGCTCTTAACTCATGATGTTGAACTTATTGCTTTCTTTGGCAACGCGTTATTTTGCAATTTATCCTTCTAGGCCCTACCAACACACATAAGATGGATTATGGATGGTTTATGCATATTGGTAGCAACACGTACACGATGTACAATAAGATCTCTAAATTTAAAACTTAATTATTATGTAGCATATCAAAAGAAATCCTATATTTTATAACTTAACTTTGCAAGTTGTTTCTTTACATTGTTAGTTGTATAGCAGAAAATTTTTTCCTTTACATGGTTAGTTGTATAGTTGGATTCTTTGTTTAATTGGACAATAGGTTTTGTTTTTGTGTCTCTTTTTGACTATTAGAATTTAGTATTTAGCAATATAACTACGTAGCCAATAGCCATGTGAATGTTTATTATTAAAATCTCAAAAGAATATTAATTCAAAAAATTTTGTTAGCACTTACAGGAACTATAGGGCATAAAAGATAACATCATTTTACCAGTCCCTATTAGTGTAATGATTTGGGTAAACACACTTCCATACTATTTAATACCAACTATGTTTGTAAAGACACATCAAAGACTAAGGAACTAGATTAGAAATATTGAACCCTGAGGTTCCAAAGATTTAGGGGTGGTTTGAATAGCAAAGGTATCTAGATTGGAGTATGACTGGTTATCCCTAGTTACTAAACTATTTTAGACACATTTTAATAATATTGGTAGCTAATAACTATTCTCCATATGATGCATCTTTGTTGACAATGGAATTTTAATTAAATTCTAAAAAATTACCATTGGTCTATAAATTATTTTTGTGGCTTATTTCTATCCAATCGGATATTGCCATATGTCACATACACTTGGAAAAAAATTGGTTATTAAATGACCAATTATATTTTGTCACGTGTCAAGTTGGGACGTTCCAATCAATTGAAATTGCGAGGATGTCTCCACCAACCAAATCATTCTACGTGACTCAAAAATTTTTGGATAAATATTTAAATATTTATTTCGTATTAAAGAGATAATATTTAGGATTGTTTAATCCACATATATTTCTTATATACTGCAATAGCTTGGCCAGTCAAACGGCGCCACGTCACGTGTCCCCACGAGTTTGGCCAATCGAGAAATTACTTATCTCTTTATTAATAAATATAAAATGCAGAGATAATATTTAACTGGCACAGTCCTAATATGACTGCACGTCTTGCAAGACAAGTAGAGTGGTATACATGGTTTCAACCTTTACCTCATACCACAACTATAAATAGGGGTCTCTCTACCAAGTCGACACACAGAGACACATCAGGAGGCATCTCATACGCTCAAGTATTGAAGCTCCAAGTTACGAAGGTCTGGGTCATCAAGCTCTCCAAGTCTTCCATATATCAAGGCTTGAGTCTTCAAATATTTTCAAATTCTTCAAATCTTTCATATCAAGATTTGAAGGAATCGGTGGTTGATCCAAGTACAAGCTGCGAAGCCCTTGGATTGGCGTTCGAGGAGAAGAATCGAAGGAAACTCTCTATAAGTTCAAGAAAATTCCAGAGATTGTACCCACATATTTTCTTAAATTTATATATTACATATTTGTTGTGTATTTCTTTCTCTTGTCGTTTTGCAGACTTGAAATTTTATCGTGTACAAAATTTTGGTATGCCCAGTGGGACCATCTCTGCCTTCCATCTCTTCTCCTTGAATATTCAACTACATATATCACCAATGTTACCAAAGAACAACAAGTCCATGACTGATCGTTCCAAAACTGCTAATGTCAAACCTGTTCAGGAAACTGCACATGTTGCCACCAATACTCGGACTATTGGTCCTGTGACAAGGAATATGACGAGAACTTCCACCCAAAGTAGCATGGAAGCTCCATCGGTGCCAACTCCCGTCTTTGGTTCAACATCACCAATGAGCTATTCTTCCACGATGGGAATCCAAGACGTTCCTGCCTCGATTGAGAAGGCTCTTGCCATGTTCGAATCTGGATCCGAATCCAAATTTTCTAAGCATGATGATGATTCATCAAGCACTGATCAGCCTCTTCACATGAAACTCTTCAATCAAGATTTTCTATTGAAGATTTTGCTGCTTCTTCTGCTACAATGCCTGCTATGTTGACAAACACTTTAAGCCTTGAAGAACAAGTTTCGAACATGTCCAAAATGATGGAAACCATGATGAAACACATCAAGGACCAAATGCTCTTATCGCTCAACTGCTCACCCAAAAAGATCACGCTCCTGAAGGAAGCCATATGAACTCTAAGGAGCACCAAGAGCGTGAAATTCCCTCATCTAAAGGCAAAGACATGGTGAAGGAAGTATATGTGACCGCCGAGGGAACTATTCCCGTAGAACAATTGAAGGAACTTGTTGAAGGCGTGATCAAAGACAAAAATGGGGGTAGTTTAAAGTCAAGTTTTACCTACTCCAAACCTTCCACTGCTAGAATTGACCACCTAGCAATGCCTGCGGGATATCAACCGCCTAAATTTCAACAGTTCGATGGGAAAGGTAGTCCAAAACAACATGTGGCCCATTTTGTCGAAACCTGCAATAACGCTGGAACCTATGGTGACCTGCTAGTCAAACAGTTCGTCCGATCTTTGAAGGACAACGCGTTTGATTGGTACACTGATCTCACTCCGGGGTCCATCAACAGTTGGGAACAGTTGGAGCAAGAGTTCTTGAATCGCTTCTACAGCACTAGAAGAACCGTTAGTATGCTGGAGTTGACTAACATTCGTCAATGGAAGGATAAACCTGTGGTCAACTACATTGATAGGTGGAGAAGTCTGAGTCTCAACTGCAAGGACAGGCTGTCTGAACCCTCTGCCATAGAAATGTGCATCCGAAGAATGCATTGGAGCTTAAGCTACATTCTACAGGGTATACGTCCAAACACATTTGAAGAATTAGCTACTTGTGCTCATGATATGGAGTTAAGCATCATGGCCAATGCAACTGATGGGCTTCCTATTCAAGCTCTGCGAGTGCAACTGCCTCGTCAAAGCAATGAAAGGCAAGAATATAAAAAAGGGGGCAAGCCTCCTTCAAGATTCAGTAATAAGGAGTCCATGGCAATAAACACAACTCCCATGAAAATTGCTACCAAGGTGAGCCGAAAGGTCACCGAAAAGGTAGACTCCCCTCAAAATAGGTTAGTATGAAGACCCACTCTAAAAGAAATGCAAGAAAAGGAATACCCCTTCCTTGAATCCGATTTACAAGGGATGTTTGATGATCTTTTCAATGAGAAGCTCCTTGAACTTCCCAACATGAAGCGCCCAGAGAAAGCCGGTCAAGTCAATGATCCAAATTATTGTTGTTATCACCGCTTGATTGGCCATCCTCTCATTAAATGCTTTGTCTTTAAAGACAAAATTATAGAATTAGCCCGTCAAGGAAAAATCCTTCTTGAGGAGAATAAAGTATCGGCAAACCAAACAACAATAATGTTTGGGTTTGTGTGTTGCCCGATAGAAGTTTTATCCACATCAAATAGTGCTTTGTCTAAGGAGTTTGAAAAATTCTCAATTGAAGACGTTATTGAAGATGATAACAAAGGATGGACTTTAGTCGCTCGAAAGGGGACTTGCAAGCCAAAAATAAAGAAGTACATCTTTTTGAAAAGCATTCGTTCAACAAAAGCTGAAGTGACAATGAAACAACGAAATGCAACAAAGAAACGAAAAGAAATGGTTGTAACACCAGTCTCTTCAAATCATTCGCTCCTTCGAGAGGTTCGACAACCTGTGACACTGAGGGAATTTATGCCTAAGGGGTATTTAAGTGACGACGATGATAATTCCACTTCTTGTAATGTCGTCAAAGCTAAAAATCCTCAAGTCGCACAAATTAGCACTGAAGTTGAGAAAAACTCAAAGTAGATGATAAACCACCGGTGGATTGTGCAACGGCTATCATTTTTTATGATGACGATTTAACAGTTGATTTCAAAACCCACAATCGACCTTTGTTTGTTAGTGCATATGTCCAAGAACAGAAGATGAATCGGATACTCATCGATGGGGGATCTGTTGTCAATATCATGTCCGTACGTGCTATGAAAAAACTACGAATATCAAGCGATGAACTCTCCTAGAGCCGCCTCATGATCCAAGGATTCAACCAAGGGGGGCAAAGAGCGATTGGCCTCATAAGGCTTGAATTGCGTATTGGTGAGTTGTCTTCGAGTACGTTATTTCATATTATTGACGCCAGAATCTCTTATAACATGCTCTTGGGAAGACCCTGGACTCATGAGAATGAAATTATACAGTCTACTCTTTATCAATGTTTCAAATATTATCGAGACGGTGTAGTTAGAAAAGTTACTGCCGATGATAAACCTTTCACGGAGGCCGAGACTCACTTTACCGACGCCAAATTTTATCTTAAAAAAGAAGCAAAAGGAAAAGAGTCAGCAAGGGAAGAAAGTCAAGATTCCAAAGTACCCATTTTGCGTTATATTCCAAGATCAAAGAAAGAAGAAGGTCAGTCTTCTTTTATCAGGAATGACACATTAAATGTTCTGCTCACCAAAATAGAGTCGGTTAAAAGTGAGAAAGTGAGCTTGCAAGGTTTTGTCCGTCCCAAAGAAGAACCGGCAGTAGAACATTACTCACTACCAACTAATCGGACTCAAGAAGGTTTTGATCCAAACGCATATAGACTTGTTGCTAAGGTGGGTTATAACCCAAATGAGAAGAATGCATTAGACAAACTCCCTCCTGAAGTGACTGGCGAGAAGACCCACGGATTGACACCTACGCAGAAAATGTTGAAAGAAAGAGGGTATAACATTGAGAATTCATCGATGGGTCTTGGTTATCAACCGCCCTCTCCGGTTCGTATAATGATCAAAAGGGCAAGGTGTAACTATGTGAACGAAGAAATAGAGGTCACAAGCCGAAAGAGATCGATTTTCGACAGATTGGAAAATAAGTCAAAGCGTACTTCTGTGTTCGACTGACTCGGCCTGCAGCCAAAAAATTTGAAACCGCACGTCTATGAGAAATTGGGCAGCAAAAAACAAGGGTACCAAATTGTCAAGGAAGAAGATTTTACTCCAATAAAGAAGAATGGTGTGAGGAAACGAGTTTCCAATTTCTTTATGCATTATGGAGACTTGTTTAACGTAAGGATCGAAACTATTTTTGAAGAACAGGGTCAAGAAAGTATTGCTTTTTGCCATCATATTACGATCAGTGATCCTGAAGAAGAAGAAGATGATGCAGATGACGCTCCCGTTGAATTTGAACAAGGAGTAAAAAATACAGTCGATGCGCTAAAAGAGATTAATCTTGGCACAAGTAACGACCCTCGCCCAATTTACATAAGTTTTTGTATGACTCCTGAAGAAGAAAAAGAGTATGTTGATTTGCTGCTCGAGTTCAAGGATGTGTTTGCCTGGAATTACTCAGAAATGCCTGGTTTGGATCCAAGAGTCGCTGTTCATAACTTGTCGATCAAGCGAGGAACAAAACCTGTCAAGCAAACTCAGAGACGTTTTCGACTCGAATTGATTCCTTTGATAGAAAATGAGATAAATAGATTGATTGAATCTGGATTCATACAAGAAGTAAAATATCCAACATAGATTTCAAGCATCGTCCCTGTAAGAAAGAAGAATGGGCAAATCCGAATTTGTGTTGATTTTCGAGACTTAAATGAGGCCTGCCCCAAAGATGATTTTCCACTCTCCATCACAGAATTGACGGTAGATGCTACAACTGGGCATGAAGCACTATCTTTTCTCGATAGATTATCTGGCTACAATCAAATACGCATGGCGCCCGAGAATGAGGAGCTCACTGCCTTCCGCACCCCCAAAGGAATTTATTGATATAAAGTAATTCCGTTTGACTTGAAAAATGCTGGAGCGACATATCAAAGGGCAATGCAAAGAATTTTTGATGATATGCTCCATAGAAATGTGGAGTGCTACGTAGATGACCTTGTGGTGAAATCGAAGAAGCGAGAAGATCATATTCAAGACCTTCGAAGAGTTTTCCAACGCCTTCGGAGATACCAACTGAAGATGAATCCTTCGAAGTACGCATTTGGAGTCACTTCTGGCAAGTTTTTCGGTTTCATCGTTCATCAACTGGAGATAGAGGTCGATCGATCTAAAATTGATGCCATTGTGAACATACCTGAACCGCGAAATATTCATGAATTGAAGAGCCTTCAAGGGAAGTTGGCTTATATCCGGAGGTTTATCTTTAATTTAACCGGACGATGCCAATCCTTCAATCGACTGATGAAGAAAGGGGTACCCTTCGAGTGGAATGAATCGTGTAGGAATACTTTTACAAGCATCAAAATGTACCTCATGAATCCCCCAGTATTGGCTGCGCCCATTCCAGGAAAATCATTGATTCTCTATATTTTCGCTCAAGAACGATCGGTTGGGGCCTTACTTGCTCAAGAAAATGATGAAGGTAAGGAGAATGCGCTGTATTACTTGAGTCGGATGATGACATCTAATGAGTTAAACTACTCACCCATCGAGAAGTTGTATTTGGCACTTATATTTGTCATTCAGAAGTTGAAACATTATTTTCTAGCACACACTATTCGACTCATATCTAAGTTTAATCCCATTAAATATATCATGACAAAACTTGTACTATCTGATCGGCTCGCAAGATGGTACCTCCAGTTTCAACAATTCGAAATTATTTATGTACCTGCGAAGGCTGTCAAAGGATAAATATTGGCAGACTTTTTAGCCGACCATCCCATACCTGCCGAGTGGGAGTTGACTGATGAACTCCCCGATGAAGAAGTGTTTATGATCGAATCCCCATGGTCGATGTATTTCGACGGAGCTGCGCACCGTGACGAAACTGGTGCAGGAGTTATCTTTTATACTCCTGAATCAGATATATTGCCATACTCTTTCACTTTAACACGTCGGTGTTCAAATAATGTGGCCGAATACCAGGCATTGATTCTCGATCTAGAAACGGCTGTAGACATGAAGCAGTTGCATCTTAGGGTCTATGGTGGTTCCAAATTAGTGGTAAATCAATTTCTTGGTATTTATGATGTCAAGAAGCCTGAATTGATCCCATATTATAAGTATGCAACTCATGGGATATTTAGATAATGTCACTATAGAATATATCCCTAGTAATTTCAACCAACAAGCCGACTCTTTGGCAAGGTTGGCGTCCATGATCACTCTACCTTCTCATCGAAATCAAATTTCAATATGTCAAAGTTGGTTCATACCCCCGATGTTTGATGAAAAAGATGGTGGTGAGGAAGAAAATACTTATCATATTTTTGTCCATGAGATCGAAAAGGAGGATTGGCGTCACCTCATCATTGATTACCTTCATCATGGGAAGTTACCAGAAGATCCAAAGAAAAAGGTTGATATACGTCGTCGAGCGCCACGTTTCATTTACTACAAAGGGACGCTTTACCGAAGATCATTCGATGGGGTGTTTCTACGATATCTTGGAGAAGATGAGGCCATGCAAGTAATGGAGGAGGCTCACTCTAGGATATGTGGTGCTCACCAATCTGGCACAAAATTACATTTTCACATTAAGAGAATGGGATACTACTGGCCAAAGATGGTAAAGGACTATATCGATTTCGCTAGAAGATGTCAAGCTTGTCAATTCCATGGCAATTTCATCTGTCAATCTCTTGAACCATTGCATCCAACTGTGGCTTCTTGGCCATTCGATGCTTGGGGTTTGGATATAGTTGGACCACTCCCAAAATTTTTTGGAGGACATATTTTCATCTTAGCAGCGATGGATTATTTCTCAAATGGACCGAACCGGTTCCTCTAAGAGAGGTCAAAAAGGAGAATGTAGTAGATTTCATTCGCTCGCACATCATTTATCAGTATGGAGTTCCGCGTTATATCATCACCGATAATGGTAAGTCTTTTTGCAATGTAGCAATGAACAAGCTTTGCGAAAAGTTTCATTTCAAACAATACAATTCGTCCATGTACTACACTACTGCAAATGGACTCGCTGAAGCATTCAACAAGACCTTGTGTAATCTGTTGAAGAAAATTGTGGATAAATCGAAAAGGGATTGGCATCTTCGAATTGGAGAAGCACTTTGGGCATATCGAACTACTTTTCGAACTCCCACGCAAGCGACCCCATACTCGCTTGTTTACGATGTTAAAGCTATTCTTCCACTTGAGTGTCAAATACCTTCGCTAAGAATTGCGACTCAAGAAGGGCTCAGTGAAGAAAATAATGTTCGTCTTCGCCTTGAAGAGTTAGAAGCACTCGACGAAAAGAGATTGGAAATTCAACAACGAATTGAGTGCTATCAAGCTCGCTTTTCAAAAGTATTCAATAAGCATTCCCGGCTACGCTCTTTCCAAATTGGAGAGTTAGTACTCGCTGTTCGGAAACCGATCATTCTCACTTATGGCGGACAAAGAAAGTTTACTCCTAAGTGGGATGGCTCATATGTTGTTCGAGAAGTGTATACAAATGGCTCATACAAATTGGTTGCTGAGGATGGATTAAGGGTTGGCCCCATCAACGGCAAATACCTAAAAAGGTACTACGCATAATCGGAACAACACGATGCTCCTGACCCGCACGAGCTAAAACTGTGAATGGCAACCACCAATAGTGTAGTATGTGGTTAAACTGCTGAAACACTCCACCAAGTCTAAGGTGGTAAACAAATAGATACTCCTGATCCGCATGAGGTTAAACTGTGAACGGCAGGAACTACGTGTGACTTGATTCCCTTGTTGGGATACGTAAGCAGCTTAGAGGGCAATTTCTAAGTTTAGTTACACCTCCTAATCCAAACCCTCTTTCTTTGCAAAAAAAAAAAATCGTCTCTTTTTCTTTGAAATAAAATGCTAAATTTAAAAGTTATTTTCTCTTAGAAAAAAAAATATATAATAAGAGATAAGAAATGAAAAGCATTTTATTATTCATAAAAAAAAAATTCATTACAGGGGGAAAAAAAAGAAAAAAAATTCAGAAAAAAGACATGGTGAAAAGTCTAAATATTAAATTTGTAATCTACTACAACTATTTTGCATGATTCAAGTGCAGACTTCATGTCTTCAAGTTCTTTCACTGCGTCATCAGTCAAGATGCTGGTACTTTCAATAAAAGAGAGCTCATCATGTGCCCGGGTTATTTCGGTATGGATCTCTTTGAAAGTTTCATACTTTTGATCGATAGTTGAGCTGATTTTCAGACCTTGTTTCTCCAAATTGATAAGTTCCTGTTGCAGAACTTCCTTCCTGTCTTCAATAGACTGCAACTTTTCTTCAAGACTTTGCAGATGACGAGTTAGTTCTTCTTCATTCGCCTTAACTCTCCTGAGTTAGGCGGTCACTTTGGAAAGGAGTTCTGTATGTGTTTCTTTACTCATCTTTTCCGATGACGAAGATGCCAAAATATCATATGCCTCTGCCTTGGCAAACAATTCTATCAAGAAGTCCTTTAAAAGGAGACCATTGGTAGGATCCGTTCTTGTGATTTCCGCAATAATTTCCTCTGCGCACTCTTTTAAAGAAGAGATCTGCTCAAAAGAAGTGTCAAGAAAAATCCATCCACAAACGCTGCAAGTATCTATGTCGATGCGCTTGGATCAATTTTTGCCCGTGAAATTCTGAAACCAATGCTGGTTTAGGTCTCTTTCGGATCTCGCGCGAACCAGTTAACTCCTTCTTACGCATTGACGAGGTACCTCCACTGGGGGCAAATTGTTTTGGAGTACTGATAGCTACTTCGTCACCTTTGTTGTTTGAAATTATATCATCAGCTTCGAGTTCAGGTGGTGAATTGTTACCAACATCTTCTTGACGGAATTCAAGAAACGAGGGCTGAAAAGAAAAAAAATTACTAAAAAAAGAAAAAAAAATGGAGAGATGATTACCTTAAGTGGCGACACTCCAACTGACGGTGGTGTAAAGGAAACCTCCTCCAAATCAGAAGATGTTCTCTTCTTTGATCGGTTCTAGTGACGGTCTTGACTACTACTATCGCTCGCCAATGAATGGGCTCCTCCTTGGGTAGATCCGATGCCCTGAACTTGAGTCCCTTCCTTTTCTATAGCCTCGATAGAATCACGATCGTCCACCGTTTCAATTTCGACATCTTCTTCTGTGCGAGTCATCGATAAGGATTTTGAAACTTTGGGCGGCGTCTTCTTTGCTGGAATCACTAGTTGCGCCTCTTTGATGGCCTGTCAAGAGTTCTTGGAAGACTTATTTTTTGTGACAATGTTTTTGGAGGGACTGCGAATAATTTTGTTCTTCAGCAAGGTGGATGAGGTAAGACCCGTTACAATCTCTATAGCTCTATTATGATGCACTGACTCGTTGGCAGAGGTAACCTTACCCTTCTTCGATGATTGCTGAGGGATTTTAACGGTGAATTTAAAGGAAGTTGAAGAGACACTATTTGATCGAGTCGACCACCAGGCGTCATAGTCTTTTGTGATCAATGGATGCTTCCTGTGCGTGGGTATAGTCATCCGAGATCTCATCTGCGTGCGAACTGAGATATCCCATAATTGAATAGCCTAACCCAAAGTACAAGTATGAGTGATCTCTTTCAAGTTGTTGGGAATGTCCTGACAGAAGCCAAATTGTCTGCTAAACCTGCAAGGATTATATTTTTCAATAATGAAAGTATTGTCCTTACGTAGAGTTAAATGGCAAGAGCGTTGACTAATGAAGTAGCTCATAAGTCTTGATGATAAGGATCTATCATTGATCAACACATTTTCTTCATTCTCAGTCCAACACAATTTGGGAAGCATCAAAGGATTCACTTCTTTGAAGATTTCCTCAGCTTCTGATTGGCCATAAAATATTGTCATTTTCTTTTCTTTTCCCCCAAAAGTAATGTAGTGAATAAACGCAGTGAGTTGACTAACTAAATTCTGGCACACCAAATACACAAAAGACATATACACACATAACACACCATATATCAAGGAGACGTATCACATTAAACAAAAAATCAAATGCGGTCAATGGATAACACACATTAGACCTGTATAGATGTTAACATACCACAAACAAGGACAAGGAGTAACAGTATAAGGACGAATCAAAAGAAAAGGGGGTATATCGTCCCAGTCCCAGTTAAAATAACCCCGTCCGGTCTCTCACGTCACTTTCTATTCACTAGATGTCCGCAGACCTCTTATACTCATTCTAGTTGGACAAAGCCTGTTCATGTTTCTAAAATACAAGTCTCAAGTACCTAGTAGCTAGCATTGCCTCAACTCTGGAGTACTCGGGCACAGGAATCCGAAATAAGATAACTCACATCTCGAGCTGGCCAGTCCCAAGAGTGAACTATCTACAATTGAAATTCCTACCTGACGTACCTAACTATGGTCCTCAAATACCACAAGAAAATGTAAGGCCTATAACATTCACAAGTCACAGCTTATGCTCGAACGAGCACTTAGTCCTTCATACTTATTCATCACTTAGTCCAGGCTCACTCCGCGCAGAGACCACGCGAAGCAGGCTCTCACAACGTTGGAGGCGGTTAGCCGGGCTCCAACGTACGACGGCCCCTCTTGGCCAAATCTGGTACTTAATCGTCGGGAGCACTCCACGGGGTCGCTCACCAGTAGGGCTACCACTAGGCCCACCAAAAAAAAAAATAATCATAAATAATCTTAAGGGACACAATCAAAGTAATCCTCAAGTCGAGCATTTCTAACACGCCCAGGCCAATTCAAACCTAGGTTCTGATACCACCTGTGACAGCCCCACCTTTCCCTAAGGCGAACCAAAGAGGTTAGCGGACTACCTGCCCAGCTCTCGCCAGGACTAACGGTGGAATCAAACACGATCTAAAACGTTTCGGGAACATAAACGCGCGTTCAAACTATACAAAATGGCAAAATAAAAACACAAAAATCAAAACCGCCAATGAATAGCGGGTGCCATGTCACATAACTCGGAAAAACAGTTCCAAACCAAATATGATACATGAACAGGGTCAAACGGTGTTATACACATACGTTTATAATTTACAGAACAAAAGGAAGCTAATTAGATCCAAATACATTTAGGGTTTTCCAACTATCGAGGAGCTTGGCAAAAATATATGAAAACGAGCTCAACTCGTGCTTCAAAACATCATATTCCCCAAAAGTGGTTCCCTGTAAGGAAAACAAAATTTAATGGAGTGAGTTTACGCCCAGTGAGATACTTTCACTCAAGCCAGGAAGTTCAATTATACATGGAGTCAATCAATCCCAAATTATTCAAGAAGAAAACTAAATAAAGTCACATATCAATAACAATGGTAAAAGGATACGGACGGCTCTCAAGAGCCCATTTCCTCGCTCGCCATACTTGATCGTATCTCATTGACCCTCCGTCAATGTACAAAGTGTAACCAAACGTAGACTCCACGATACCTCCCAAGGAAAATCTCGAATTGGATCCCAAATTGACGGTGAGTTTATCCATGCGGTTATGCACTCTTCGAATAGGAATCCGTTTTCTGAAAGATCCTGACTTTCACTTTACTTCCATTCCTTCCACCCAACATACCCCTACCGGGCCCGAACTCCAAACAGTTTAAATTTGGTAATACTCGAGTATACCGAAATCGAGAGTCTCATACTACAAGATTTCATATAACAGTCCCCATGTCTCGTCAATTTTCACGACCAATCCCTCGCCGGCTCGATTCAATCGACTACCAATGGGGTTGAGCTCAGTAGTAACAGTAATGGCCTTTGGATACTCGTCCAAACGACACCAAATCCAGTATTTCATGTACCATTCAAGTACCACAGTAAACAGTCATATATAAGACAAAAGGGTGAGAGTGATCAAGTACACCCTCACTTTAATCAGTTTCAACGGTGCAAATAAGCATTCAAGGCATCAAGTTCAAGTGTACCAAAGCCACATAGTAACAAGCAAGTGAGTAGTACACTCACCAAGCAAGCAAGTGAAATTTCATACACTTCCGCCCAAAGAGCGTCTTGAACCACCGTCACGCCCTAAAACATCCAAATAAGCACAATGAGACTCGATTACGAGTCATACATCCAAGATACACATTCTCAATGTAAAAGCGTAAAACTCGCAAGTAATGTAAAAACACTTTAGTGCTAAAGGTTGAGACAAACCCTAGGGTTACCATTTACCCTCTAAAGCACCCCAAGTCCATTAAACACAAGAACCCTCAATTTGGACAGCATTTCCCCTTAAAATTCCAAGTTTCCAACCTGCAAATATTTTCCCATAATTTCCAAACACAATCACCAATGCCATTACAAGTCATAAACCAAATCCGCATACTACCAAAAATAAGGCTCCATTAGAACGTATAAGTACCAAAGTAAGTTAGGGAAAGTCCGGAAATGAAAGTTAAGTCCTAAAACCCAAAAATAGTTTTGATGTCGTTTAGCGTATTGGATACAACCGGCACTACGATTATCAGATGAAGGTTCAATATACACCGTTTCGAAGCTAACAGAAAGGAGTACAATGTTGAAGAAGGCCACTCAGTCCAGTTTGTAGTGAAACTAGGTCAAAATTTCAATGTACCAAACCAGAACCGCATAAACAGGTTAGCGAACCGCATTCTGGTTAAATAACCATAATTCAGGCTACCAAAGTCCAATTCAAGTGATTCTAAAGCCATCCAAAAGCTAAGATACAAGGCTATATTTATTAAGAAGACATAGACAACCAAATCCGTAGTATTCCTGGTCAAAACAACCAATTACAGAAGCTGATTAGCATGTTCGGACAGAAACAGGGCAGCAGGGGTATTTCAGTCTTTTCACAGGATACGTTGCTCCGATTGGCCTGAAATTTTGTAGCTATCTACAAAATATCATTCCCTACAACTTTAATGTTTTAACCGAAGGATAATTTGGCCTCTAACTATGGGAAATAGTACCAGGCAGAATGGGTTCAATTGCAACCCTAATTTCCGAAATTTCCTTTCAAAGCGGAAATTTTCCGCAAATAGCCACAATTTACACCCTAAGGCTTCATTCTAAACCATTCCCAACCATCATCCATGGCCACACAATATTAATCATATGAAAACAGAAAAAATCATGAATAAATATAAAACTTCACCAATTTCTACCAAAAATCATGAAACAACACCTAATATCATCACTTCATCTCACATAAGTCACTAATTAAGCATTATTGAGAAGAAAGAGAGGTCCCTTAGCTACTCACCTTAACAACCAAATAAAGGAGACAACTTAACACCTTAATCTTCCAAACCACTCCACCACTCACCTTAATCCCACTAAGAGAGAGGTTTTTATGGAGTAAATCAAGATTCTAACGGTTGATTTGTGAGATTGAGCAAGAAATAGAAGGAAGAAATTGAAGAGTTTTCCTTTCTTTTTCCTTGGAGATGGCCGGCCAAGAGCTTGCAAATTTGGGTGATTTTTGGGTCAATTTTTTATTTAATTGGTAAAGTAGTGAATAGTGGTCAAAGGTAAGAATTACTCTCCAAGTGACACTTGTCACTCCATTTAATGCATGGCTATCCTTTTGTCCCTCTCACACTAATCCATTTAGTAACCTCTAGTTATCTCTTAACACCTGCTAAAGGAAACCCGGTATCTAAAACTTAACCTAACTGGCCAAATTTTTCCGAACTTTCCGTACTAGCGGGTCCCACGTCCGGTATACACTCTTAATTTCTCAAAAACTAACCGATACTAGAAAAATCATCTAAAAATTATATTTACTCATAAAAATTATTTAGAAAATTTTCCTAATAAAAAAAATGCATAAAAGGCATGCAAATAAATAAAAGAAGGCCTAGAAATAAAGAAATTTATGGGTTCTCACACAATCACCCCACAATAAGTGCAAATGAACATAGAATGGAGGGTTTTCCCTTTTCGTTTTCAAGTTAGCGCAAATTAGGATTTTACGCCTATCCTAGTGCGACTATTTAGTACGGAGTGTGGATCAAATTTGGTGATTAAGAGTAAGTTTTAGATGAGAAAATAATGTGTGATTAGAATAATAATAATAAGTTAATGAATTATAAGTTAAAACCCTAATACGTGCAAATTGAGGAAAAACGGTTGGAACCGACGGGTACCATTTATTACCGAGTGAGTGCACCACTTGAACACTACTTTATTACCATCATAGCCTTGCTTTTATTTCAGTCAATTAACCCTAAAATTTCTCTTAGATTAGCCACAATTTTTGACCAAAAGAAATGAGGTAAGTCTAGAAAAGCCAAGTGTCACAAACCCATTGGAAGTTGGACTTGACCAAGTCTTACTTAACTTTATTAAACCAATAATTGACCCAAATCATCTTCTTTTTACCTTCTAGTGGCCGGCTGTTTTGAGGGGATAAAGTAAGAGAGCAAAAAAAAAAAAAAAAACACAAAAGCAAGGAAGAAAGGTTGGATGTTGGACCTTTGACCAACACTAGTTTAGTCTTTATCTTAGAAGCAAATTTGACTACAACACTTCATTCTTTTCTTATCTCTTGACCGACCAAGATGCTTCATTTCAGCCTCCATTTTGCCATTCTATGTGAGGACCCAAAAAAAAAAATTTTATTTTATCGAATATTAGTAGTTTACTTAAATATTTATTTACTCATTTTACTCCAAATTATTTATTTCGATCATTTAAAATCCATTTATATGGAACGACGTCTCTTTTATATTTTTAAAGCGTTTTGTTGAAAAAATTCACTTTTCAAAAATTCGTTTAATTCGAAACAACGAGTACGCGTTTTTCGCGGATATACTTGAATCGGGAGTGTATTAATATTGAAGAATCAAGAATGATCAATAGTAGATTAAGAAAGATTAATTGAGGAATTAACACTCGACTCATGTGAGGACTCGCAGAATTTCCTATTTTTAAACTCTTATTACTAGCTCATTTAAATATTTATTTGGCCATTTACTTCGAATATTATTTTCTAACCTTATTAGACCTAATTACATGGAATTATAGCCTCATTATATTTTAAAAGTGACTTGTTTCAAAAATTAATTTTTGGAAGCTCGTTAAGAGAGAACAGTGAATACGCGTTTGGAGACTATAGCCGATTTTGGAGTACAATAAGCTTGGAGAATTGGAGACTTTCAACATGGTCTTAAAAATAGGTATTTTTATGTTTAAGTACTCAAGTGATAGTTAGTGGTACGATCGTTATAAGAATTTCGTGGAAGTTTCACTCTACCGCACCTAAATTGGAAGTACGCGTTTTCACACGCGCGATTTAATTGAGGGACTTTAGACCCTTATTTTGGGACAACTAAGAGTGAATAATATTAATATGAATATAAGTGCATTAGAGGTTTATTGCACTAGTGAAACAAACTCGAGAGGAATCGAGCACAAAACGCGTGCGTACACGCGCGAAGGGGAGTTGACTTTTGCACCAACTTTGGCCACACATTAAAGCTTCTCCTGGAAGCTTCATTTGATCGTATTACTCTCTCTCCTAGTCTCTCTTGGCCGGCCATCAAGCTGGAAAAATAACCCAAGAGCTCTTCAATTTTCCATCTCCAAATCTTGCACAAATCATCAACCAAATCAAACCAAAATTGAACTACACCTAGTTGAACACTTGGAGATTGTATTTAGCTAAAAAAATGGGTGATCTTTTCACGGTTTTCTTGGAGCAAGTGTGACAGCCCCACTTCCCCTTAGGCGAACCAGAGGGTTCAGCGGACCGCCTGCCCAGCTCTCGCCGGGACTCAGTCGTTCACTCACACAAATCAGAAATAGAACTGCAAGAAAGAGCAAAACGAGAATCCACAACTTAAAACAAAACTTATATATATTGCTATCTCAGAAAGAAGTACAACCGTCGAGAATACAAAAGTTCTCAAGTCACCATACAACCAGCCCGTGCCAAGCAGTAGGGCGAAAACCAAAACAAAACCAAAACTAGACCCAGCCAGTCGGTACAGAGTTCTAGCCCTTGCTCGCCTTCCCCTGTTAAGGAAAACAAAACCAAAGAGATGAGCTAAAAGCTCAGTGAAGTTCCGAACATAGAATGAAGTCATAAATCAAACGATAAATCAAGAAACAGTTACATCATTTACAATAAACTATACATGAAAAGGATACGTTCGTTCGTTCGTTCGTTCGTTCTCCTGTCATTCCCCTTTCCTTCATTCATTTGAAAATGCATTTTTCGTTTATACATAAAACCCTCGTTCGTTCGTTCATTTCATTCACCCTCTCCTGGACATTGGCCAGGCTCCACCAACCTCCACCAACCTACAAGGTAATACTTATGACAGCCCCACCTCCCCCTAAGGTGAACCAAAGGGTTCGGCGGGCCGCCTGCCCAGCTCTCGCTGGGACTCAGTCGTTCACTCACACAAATCAGAAATAGAACCACAACAAAGAGCAAAACGAGGATCCAAAACTTAAAACAAAGCTTATATACATTGCTATCTCAGAAAGAAGTATAACCGTCGAGAATACAAAAGTTCTCAAGTCACCATACAACCAACCCGTGCCAAGCACTATGGCGAGAACCATTACAAAACCAAAGAACTAGACCAAGCTAGTCTATACAGAGCTCTCGTCCTTGCTAGCCTTCCCCTGTTAAGGAAAACAAAA
Organism: Coffea arabica; assembly: GCF_036785885.1. Classification (NCBI taxonomy): domain Eukaryota; kingdom Viridiplantae; phylum Streptophyta; class Magnoliopsida; order Gentianales; family Rubiaceae; genus Coffea; species Coffea arabica. Next base: position 20,414,417 of record NC_092311.1, on the reverse strand, counting down.
CTAAAGGGATGAGCTAAAAGCTCAGTGAGGTTCCGAACATAGAATCAAGTCATAAATCAAACGATAAATCAAGAAACAGTTACATCATTTACAATAAACTATACATGAAAAGGATACGTTCGTTCGTTCATTCGTTCGTTCATTCGTTCTCCTGTCATTCCCCTTTCCTTCATTCATTTGAAATGCATTTTTCGTTTATACATAAAACCCTCGTTCGTTCGTTCATTTCATTCACCCTCTCCTGGACATTGGCCAGGCTCCACCAACCTCCACCAACCTACAAGGTAATACTCGAGTATACCAAATTCACCCAGGGTCAACATATCGCCCGACTGAGTCCGCTTCTGGCTCGAGTCGATCGGTAACGAAGGGCAGGGCCCAGTTCAGCCAAAAGGCTTACATACATGCGCATATAATCGTTCAATCATTGAAAATTTCACAATCATTTAGGTCGAGTGCGATAAAGTACACACTCGCCTAGAAAACTCGTTTTGGCAATCATTAAGAGCAATTAACACATTACCAAACAATAACAACAAGCCATGAAGTCAAGGAAAATATAGCAACAAGGAACACTCACCGAATTATGCAAAATAACGTCCAAAATGTCCTATCGGATCTTATCCTCGGTCACCGAGAAAACCTATGATTCAACGAGAAAGAATATTACAATTCATCTAGCAAAACAAGTAAGTGGAATCAAGGAACAACCATTTGGATCTGTGGACGGAAATAACTAGGGTGTCATAAACCAAACTCAAAGGGTTATAACAGTTCCAATGGAAAACACTTGAATCAAAGTCAAATCGGAATCCAACTAGATAGGCTCAGAAATATTATTTTCGGAATCGTGTATGTGGTTCAAAATCGATATACATTCAAGTAGGTATTATGGCCTACATGTCTTGACTGAGAAAACCTTAGGTCATACCTCGATATTTTGGTATGAAGTAGTAAATAAACATTTGAAGGTTCAAATGGAAAAGGTATCATGTTTTAAGATGGAAAACGGGCATAGTATTTGCCAAACGAAAATAGACAAGTTGAAATAGAAACTTAGCCCTCGAGCGAAAATTTGGGCAGCACGCCCTTTGTATTTTCCTATTTCCAGCCATTTATGGCTTCATTATTTTTCTCATCCAGTCCCAAAGTCACACACAAAATAAGTTCATTCAATAGCCGTTCAGTAAGCTCCAAGTAGTACAAGTACAATTCAAGCTAGGGAAAAGTCCGGAAATAAAAGTTAAGCTCTAACCATAAAAACAGTTTTTTTGACATCATTTTGCGGTTTTGTTTCCATTGGCACTACGATTATCGGATGGAGGTGAAAGATACACCGTTTCGAAGCTAAGAGATAGGGCTACAATGTTGAAGAAGGCTTCACAGACCAGTTTCTAGTGCAATCAGGTCAAGAATTCAATATACTAAACCAGAACCGCAAAAACAGGTTCACCAACCGCATTCTAGTTCAAACATCATAAGTCAGGCTACCTAAGTCCAAATAAAGTGATTCCAAAGCCATCCGAAAGCTAAGATACAAGGATACATTTCATCAGAAGACCTCAACAACCAATTCTGAAGCATTCCCAACCAAATTAACCAATTACAGACGCAACTATCAAATTCGGGTAAAACCAGGGCAGCAAGGGTAATTCCGTCTTTTCTCAAGCTACAGTACTCCGATTGACCTGAAATTTTACAGGCATCTTTAAAATATCATTTCCTACAACTTTCATGTTTTAACCCAAGGCCAATTCTGTGAGAACCCTAAAAATATATATATAAATATCAGTGCACATTTCATTTGCATTTTCAATCCTTTAATAAATGTTAGCATTAAATCTAATCGTTTTAAATAAGTGCGTAGAAATAAATTTTTTTTTTTGTGCAAAATAAAAGAATTGTGCTAAACTATTAAATTTTCTAGCTTTGTTACATTAAACTCATACTTTGAAGGTAAATTATTCCATTGATTTAGCAATTAAATTTCTTTGAATTCCGATAGCTAATCTTAAGCGTTAATAATGATTAAGTTAATAAGTTTAGATATAAAAGGATAAATGAATATTAAGAATGTCAAATTTATATATTAAGGTCAAACTTGATTTTAATAGTTTAACTAATAAAGCAAGAATGTTAAGTGTTAATAGGAACCTTAATATTAAATTGTAACCGATAAATTTTAGACAAAAACGACATAAGTACCCTAAGTATACTTAGGACATAAGAATTTCGATAATTAAAGCCTTGCAAGATTAGCGTATAATTAGGCGATCAAATCATACTTGAGATTAATTTTTGGGATCAAACTAGAATCAAGGACTTAAGTGTTCATTAGAAGGAATGTGAAAAGACTAAACTACCCTCCACTACCCCACAAATTATCATGCAATCCAAAACAGATTCGGACAACATCATAGGCCACACCTCTCATTCGGCCAATACATTTCTTTCACCACCTTCACACTCCACCCTCTTGCACACTCAACCCCCTTAACCGCGCCTATTTCTTCACCTCAACCTCGCACAACCAGTTCCATTTCCTCACACCGTGAGCATTGATCAAGAGTGAGAGAGGGAGAGCTTCACCTCGTGAGTATCGACTGAAGGAGAGAGCGAGAGAGCGAGCTGAAAAATAATTTCTGGTTCTGTCCGCGAGCATCGAAGAGGGAAGAGAAGAGGAGAAACCGTGAGCAAACTCCCTTCTGCATTCTCCAAGACCAACCAGTTGCCATCCAGCTTCCACCTCCACCAGTTGCAACCGCTACAACCCAAACCAGAACCAACCTGTGCGTGAAGACGAGAGCCGAGAGAGAACAGAAATTTTTTCAGACTTCTTGTACGCAAGTGAGCTGCCGCTGAGGTGATTTCTGAGCTTAATTAAACTGATTAGAGGTTGATTAAGCTTTGCATGTGACGAATGAGCTAGGATAAGCTAGAAAATTTTAATGAAATTAAAATTCTACTACATTCAAGCCACCGAGGATGATCGAAAAAATTCTGGAAATCTTGGGTGAATGACGTTGATAATTGAACTCGATTTCTAAACTGGAAATGTTAATCAGTGGTTAAGCATCTGCATGTTGAACTTGAGCATCTAACTCCACGTATAATCCAAGGAAAATCCGGAAATTAGGATCAAAGCTGCTGGAAATTTTAATTGTGTGATCTGCCGAGAGTTGATTTGGTAATGTAACTTTAATTTTGATTAATTGGAGTAATCTGAGCTTATTGTGGTGATTAAATAGTTAATAATTGGATGTTTAAGCGTTGCATGAAGCCAATTACCTCGGTTAGAAGAAAAAAAAATGAAATAGAAAAATGGGTCATGCATGATCATCCGAGACTGGTTGACATAATTTCTGGATTTTTTTTGTGATGTTGGCAGTTGTTAAATGAATCCGGTGTTGAACTAGAAACGTTAATCAAGTAATGAAGTGATTGCCTATTGAATTTGAGCTCCTGACACCTCGACTTAACCAAGGAAAATCTGGTTTTAGAACCATTGTTGTTGCTGGAAATTTTGAGAAAAGCCGTGAGGTTGAAAACTGGAAATTTTGGGGTTTGTAACCATGGTTTAAACTCAACTCTTGAACTGGAAATGTTCATTGACTAGCTAAGTAATTGCATGAGGAAAGTAGCAAAGGAATTCTTCCGATTTAATTGGCGAATGTTAACCTTAAAAATGATATTTTGAGCTGAAAAATATTGTATGCGCATTGATTTCACCCTAAGCTATGTTCAGAGGATCGTGCATGTGTATTTAGAGTGACCAATTGAGTTTATTACGACCGGATTGGTGTGATTAAATTATCGGTTTTGAGAATGGATAATCGTGGGAATATAAATTATTGAGAAGTGTTTAATCTGCATTTGGCTAAGTGTGATGAAATTTTGCTGCAATCTTGAACAAAAATGTTGTTACAAATCTTGCCCCATGTTCAAGTGCTTGTTAGTGAATTTAAACACTTGAAATTCTAACTCTATTGCTATAAGAAATAATTGTTGGATGCTAAGGGCTAATGATTGACGAAGCCCTAGTGACACTGTTAAATTAAATGTGATTGTTGCAAAATTTATAGAGCTGAAATATTGCGTGCTTGTGAAACTCGTTTCGACCCAGTGAATTCTAGAAAGCTTTTCAAATATATCTTCGTCTAGTGTTAAACGATAAAACTTAGTATCGTACTTTAAAAATTGGAAACGCTCGTGTAGGGATTTCCTACACCTTGCCACCTCGATATTTCTTCCTTTAAGTTTAAACTAGCCTTATTACTGTTAGAAAATGATTTCACTAGTTTCTAAAACCCTAGACTTTGTTTTACTTCCTTTCTTTTCTCTAAGAATTGTTCTTAGCTAGTTGACTATAGGAAAAGTTCCAAAATACGTGTTTTTAATAACTTGAATTAATATGTAGAAACTTGCTTGGCAAGAAACTTTATTTTAGGTAAAATAGTTCTGGTGATAATTTTTTGCAAGAACCGTAACTTTAAAGAAATTCTTCAAGTATCTTTCCAGCTTTGATATTAAGTAGTTGGTCAACTTATTTCAAAGAAAATAATACTAGTTACCCTTTCATTAAGAAAAGTATCTCCAGGAAAACTATAAGAAACATTTTTTTTGTTCTATTTCTGTCAAGTTTCAACCTAAGTAGATTTTTGAAATTTCATTGAGAAAGTAAACTAGTAATATATTAGATGATCTCCTATACGTATAAGCCTAAAAACTGAATAGAAACTTATAGTTTCAAAATTTGGTATTTTAGGATATTGCGAGGACGCGGAATTCGATTCCCAACTTGACGTCTGAATTTCACTCTTGGTGAGTGTCCCTGCTTGTTCTATGCCTACTTGATTAAAGTGCTTTCTTGATTTGATATGTGATAATTGGAAAAATGGTTTTCTGATCCATCGAAGTGGGCAGTGTGTACTTTATCGCACTAGCTCTTTCGAGTGGTGACTTGCTTGAAATATTTTCGTGAATATCCTGCTTGCACTATCTACATGCTGGACGCAAAGTCGCTGGGTGAATCCCTCGACTAGTCTATAATAATCTCATGCTGGACGCAACGTCGCTGGGTGAATCCCTCGACTAGTCTATAATAACCTCATGCTGGACGCAACGTCGCTGGGTGAATCCCTCGACTAGTCTATATATAAAAAAAAGTATACTCGAGTAATACCAAACTCTCTCGTGCGGCGTGCGGGGCCGGTTGGGGAAGTAAGTTGGCTGGAGCGTGTTAAGAAAAAAAAAATAATGAATCTACATGGACTTTGGATAGTGAAAGTGGATGGAGGGTCAACTGCGGGTAATTTTGATCAAGCGCAAGGAAAATGGCTCCTGAGAGCCCCTGTATCCTACCCCGTACTGTTACACGCTTTCCTACTTGCTGAATTTAAGTTGAAATTACTATTTGCTAAGTAATTGATTTGATTGCATGTTTTGGGCACCACTGAGCTTTAGCTCACCACACGATATTTGTTTTTCCTTAACAGGTCTTGGAAATCGAGAGACTTGAAGCTTATCTGTTCATTTGTGTAAATTTTATTTCGGATTGTCCTTGTGTCTTTGTTTTAGGTTGTCACTTGAAGCTGGAAAAGTGCAAATTCTATGATTTGACTTGTACGGAAGTGTTCTATATTTTATGATTTCACTTCTTGGTTCGTAATGTATAAAGGTATCTATGCGTTAAAGTAGTTTGAGTTGTATCTTAAGAGTGAAGGTTCGGATGTTATTGGCCCTGTTATCTCTGAAGTTAATGTGTGTTAACATTCCAACCGTTTAAAGTTGGGCAGGCGACTCGCCAACCCTCTGGTTCACCTTAGGGGAAAGTGGGGTCGCCACAAATTCGGCCTCTAACTATGAGCTACAGTGCCGGACAGAATGAAGAACAATGAAACCCTAACTTTCCAATTTTCTTTCCAAAACAGAAATTGCTTGCAATTAACCACTTTTTCCACCTTCTAGCTTCCTTAAATATCATTTCCAATCATCATAAATGACCACATAATCATATTCATATGAAAACAGAAAAATCACCAATAATTATAAAACTTCACCAATTCAACCAAAAATCAAGATATAATCCATAAAATTGCATCTTTAACTACCAACCTCTACTAATTTCACATCAAAACCAACAAAGGGATAATTTCTTAACCACTCACCTTTGTAACCTCAAGAAACAAGATAGCTAGGGCTTGTTCTTCCCAAATGGCTCCACCAATCCCCTTAAACTAGTTTAGCAACTCACTTTTGTGGAAAATTTTGGAATTTAAACGGTTGATTTGTGAGATTCAAGCAAGAAATTGAAGAAAGAAGTTGGGAGTTTTTTTCTCTTCTTTTCCACCAAGAAATTCGGCCAAAGAGGGAGAAATGGAAGATGATTTTTGGTCAAAATTAGTTTTAAGAAAGAAAGAAAATATCTTGGTCAAAAGTCCACCCTCGAATAGAAACGCGACATGTGGCGCCTTTTATGTGCAAGCTTATCTTCTTGTCTCTCCACTCTCATCCATATAACAACCTTCAATTATCTCTTAACACCTGGTAAAATAAATCCGGTATCCAAAACTTAACCTAACTGGCCGAATTTTTCCGAACTTACCACACTAGTGGGTCCCACATTCGATATACGTTCTTAATTTCTCAAAAACTAACCGATACTAGAAAAATAATTTTAAAACCCTATTTGCTCATAAAAATTATCTGGAAAATTTTCCTAATAAAGAAAATGCAGTAAATATGCCATTAAATAGAATAAAACCCAGAAAATGAGAAAATTACGGGGTCTCACAATACTCGAGTATACCAAACGTTCACCCAGGTCACCAAATCGCCCGACCGAGTCCGCTTCTGGCTCGAATCGATCGGTAACAAGGGGCAGGGCCCAGTTCAGCCAAAAGGCTTACATTCATGCACAAGTACGTTCCAATCATTCAATATTTGAAAATTTCACATTTATTTAGGTTGAGTGCGATAAAGTACACACTCGCCTAGAAAACTCGTTTTGGAAATCATTATAAGCACTTAACACGTTATCAAACAATAATACAAGTCATGAAGTCAAGAAAATACAACAAACAAGGAACACTCACCGAATTATGCTAAATAACGTCCAAAATGTCCTATCGGATCTTACCCTTGGTCACCGAGAAAACCTATGATTCAACGAGAAAGAATATTACAATTCATCTAGCAAAACAAATAAGTGGAATCAAGGAACTCGACTAGTTACAAGTAAAACGGATAAAGGTGACTTTAAAGTGAAAATAAAGCCATTTGGATCTGTGGACGGAAACAACTAGGGTGTCATAAACCAAACTCAAAGGGTTATAACAGTTCCAATGGAAAACACTTGAATCAAAGTCAAGTCGGAATCCAACCAGATAGGCTCAGAAATATTATTTTTCGGAATCGTTTATGTGGTTCAAAATCAATATACATTCAAGTAGGTATTATGGCCTACATGTCTTGACTGAGAAAACCTTAGGTCATACCTCGATATTTTGGTATGAAGTAGTAAATAAACATTTGAAGGTTCAAATGGAAAAGGTATCATGTTTTAAGATGGAAAACGGGCATAGTATTTGCCAAATGAAAATATACAAGTTCAAATAGAAGCTTAGCCCTTGAGCGAAAATTTGGGCAGCACGCCCTTTGTATTTTCCTATTTCCAGCCATTTATGGCTTCATTATTTTTCTTATTCAAACCCAAAGGTACACACACAAAAATTTAATTTCAATAGCCGTTCAGTACGCTCCAAGTAGCACCAGTACAATTCAAGTTAGGGAAAAGTCCGGAAATGAAAGTTAAGCTCTAAACCATAAAACAGTTTTTGACATCATTTTGCGGTTTTGGCACCATTGGTACTACGATTATCGGATGGAGGTACAAGATACACCGTTTTGAAGCTAAGAGATAGTGCTACAATGTTGAAGAAGGCTACTCAGTCCATTTTCTAGTGCAATCAGGTCAAAAATTCAATATACTAAACCAGAACCGCAAAAACAGGTTCACCAACCGCATTCTGGTTCAAACATCATAAGTCAGGCTACCTAAGTCCAAATCAAGTGATTCCAAATCCATCCGAAATTTAAGATACAAGGATACAATTCTTCAGAAGACATCAACAACCAAATCAGAAGCATTCCCAATCAAATTAGCCAATCACAGAAGCAATTTTCAAGTTCGGGTAGAAACAGGGCAGCAGGGGTATTTCAGTCTTTTCACAAACTACGTTGCTCCGATTGACCCGAAATTTTGTAGACATCTCTAAAATATTATTCCCTACAACTTTCATGTTTTAACCCAAGGCTAATTCGGGCTCTAACGATAATGAACAGTGCCAGGCAGAATTGGGGAAAATGAAACCCTAATCTGGAAATTTTTGCTTCAAACCAGAAATTTTCCACTAATCATTACAATTATCATACCAAAGTTTCATTCTAACCCATACTAGCCCATCATACATGGCTAATCAACATTAAACATATAAAAACAGAAAAATTATGCATAAAATCAAAAATTCATCTAACACCACCAAAAGTCATGAAAACACCCACAAGATCACCTCCTTAACTCCCACAAGTCACTAATCGACTATTATTAAGAGCAAAAGGAAATTGTCTAGAGAATTTACCTTGAAACTTGAGGAAAGATGATAGCCTTGGGTTTCTTTTACAAGAATCACTCCACCAAGACCTTTGTTCTCCCTTAGATAACACTCTTATGGAAGGGTTTGCGATTCTATCGGTTGAAACTCCAAATTTTAGCAAGAAATGGAAGGAAAATTTGAAGGTTCTCTCTTGGTTTTTCTCCTTACAAGAGCCGGCCAACAAGCTAGAGAAATGAAGTTGTTTTTGGTCAAGTTTTGGTTAAATTGGTAAAGTAAGAAATTGGTCAAAGTCCAAAGGTTAACCACTAAGTGACACTTGTCACTATAATTAATGCATGACTATCCTTTTGTCTCTCCACTCTCATCCATATAACAACCTTCAATTATCTCTTAACACCTGGTAAAATAAATCCGGTATCCAAAACTTAACCTAACTGGCCGAATTTTTCCGAACTTTCCGCACTAGCGGGTCCCACGTCCGGTATACGTTCTTAATTTCTCAAAAACTAACCGATACAAGAAAATCATCTAAAAAGAATATTTACTCATAAAAATTATCTAGAAATTTTCCTAATAAAGAAAATGCAGAAAATATGCCATTAAATAGAATAAATCCCAGAAAATGAGAAAATTACGGGGTCTCACAGCAAGGAGTGACCGAAAATTTCTGTTTTGCACACCAAGTGAAATAGGTAACGATCAAACCTTGAAAACTTGGTTTTTGGAAGTTCTAGTGCTCATATATACTCATGCATGTTAGTGGGTAGCATTATTTTGAGGAAAATTTGGTTGTGTGGGCTCTATGAACTCTCACCTTGGATGTATGGACTGATTTGTGGTGTTTTACTGGTAATGATGTTTATTTAGTGCCTAAACTAGTGGATTAATGTTGGGTTATTGATAGAAACTCAAGGTGGTGCAATAACCAAAAGCGACCATTTTACCCCTGCTTTGTTCGAGCACTTTGGTGTGAAATTTTGAGGTTCTAATGGCTTGTTTATATTGTTTACATGTTATATTGAGTGTGTAAAAAGTTTCATTGAAAAATAAATTGATTTGGTCACCCAAATGTTGGATTTACGAAAGCTTAGAAATCTGGAAACTATTCCCGTATTCACCCAGGCAGTGTTTTTGTTTCGGCTATATCTTTTTACTCCGAAGTCCGAATTGAGTGCCGTTTGTGGCACTGGAAACTAGACATTCCCAGATTTCTGTTGGTATAAAATGCACGTTCTGGTTCCACTTGTGTGAGCCAGACCATTCGTTTGAAAATTTCTGTTCTGTTTCGTTGGTTCACTACAGGGCAGAACATGAACTACAACTTAAGGCTCAAATATGAGCCAGTTGTGGATGGATTTTGAAAATGGTTTCTTCTGAGAAATTGTAGCTTTATGAATGTGTTTTCCAACGCCACCAACCACGGTCAATTCCAAGTTGAATTGAGTGAATTATGGCCAAATTACAGACCTGGATTTTTGCTTGAAAATCCTCTTTTGGCTAGTTAAATGGCCTAGCTTGATTTGGGACTCGTTGTTTTGGAAACCTTGATGTCCAACTTCTACCAAACTTTATATTAGATGTTACTTGGACTTTGTTTCACAAATAAACCAGATTTGGGTTGGTTTCATTGGACAAAATGTTTAAAAAGGAAAGAAGAGCTAGAAGACAGTTTTGCCTTGGGAAATTTCTTGAACTTTAATGGTTTAGTTAACTACCCTCCCGTATGAATTTTCAAATGAAATTTTATAGAGGAATAGTACTCATATGGAGGTTTAATTGTACAAAATTTGGTGGTATTCTAAGACCATTTTGATATGCAAATGATGTCCCGAAATTGCTCTTCGAATCTGGAAAACTTTTCCTTTTCTCTTAGCCGAATGGCCAATCTTGACTTGGGACTTGTTATTTCGAAATTCTTGGAGTTAATCACCTAAGAAAATGTATCTTGAATGTTACTTAGTCATTGTCTACACAAATGAACCATGTTTGAAAATATTTCATTAGCCAAATGATTTAGAAAAGGGAAATGGTAGCACAAGGCAGCTTTGCCTTGAAAATTTAGAAACTTTCGTGACTTTGTTAACTGACTTCCCGTACGTATTTTCCATGAAATTTTACAGAGGAATAGCCCTTATATGGTAGTGTAATACTACCAAATTTGGTGCCATTCCGAGTCCATTTCGATACTCAATCAAAGTCCCAAAGTGCTTGATTTAAACCTGAAATTTGCTTAACAGTTTCACTTTTTCACCAATTCTGAGCTACTATATCTTGGTGCTCAAAACTCCAATTCTTGTTTTGATTTTTGCGTTTTAAACTTTGATTGTAACTCTAATTTAGTTCCAAATTTCAGATGCTAGTTCACATTGTGTGAATTTTTCCGAATTTCCAAAGTTGGCCAAAAACCAACCTCGAAACTATCTTGCAAGCCTAAAACAGTAACTTTGAGCCAAATTTTGAATGTCTTTCATTTGGAATCTTGGAAAAGTGTCTTCTAAGAACTTTTATTACTTTCCAAGAGGTTTCCAACGGTACCAAGTTTTCCAATTTTGGAGTTGTAAAGAGTGAGATACGATTTTTCAAAGATCTCATATCAAAACTGAAATTTCCGAATCTTAAGGAAATGAAGTTTTTCAAATTCTCCTGATTCCTTCGTATTACTTGAACGTTTTATACTTGATTTCAAAGATGAAAACTTGATTGCTCTTGTGTTTTAAAACCCCATCTTTGAGCCTCGATTTACGAATAATTGGTGTTCATTTTCATGAGATTTTCTTAGATTGTACCCTTGCACAATCTTCTTCGATAATTGGGGTTTATAAGTGATAAGTGTGTAATAGATAACTATTGTTTGCTCAAGGGCTCAAGGAGACCTTCACGAGGATCTCGAGGGAACCACCTAAAGGCTTGTTTACGCACTCATTCTTATATTTTGATTGGTGAGTGTCAAGTGCATGAACTTGTTGTTAAGTGGTTATCTGTTTCTTATCCGTTATGTAAATTTGAAATTTTGAGACGAAGGTGTACTTTACCGCACTCGTTCTCTTTCAAATGAAATTATATTCGAATTTTGCTATGTGAATTCATATCCGACTTGTACATGATAATGTGGATGTGATTCGTATATATGATCCGTATTTGTGATTCCTATTTGGAATCGTCGATTTGAGCGTTGCTCATCGACTTATATTCGTATTCGTATTCGTATTCGGGAGACACCTAAACTCGTTGGTTAACTTTGCAAATCGAGCCAGCATGGGCTTGGTCGATAAGCTTAGCCAACCATGAGATATTCGTAGAGCATGATCTATTGGAGAGATCTTGCTCGGCATTATTCGTGCAGTATTGCCGTGATATACTCAAGTATTATCAAAACTTTGATGAGCGGGCAGGGTTAGGGGGTGTAACGGTGACGGGATTCGAAGAAAAATGGTGTATCTACGGATTTGATACTTATTGGTTGACGGAGTGTCAACGTGAGATGTGATCAAGACTTCGACTCGACTCGACTACGTGGAATTTAGTTCCTGAGAGCTACAGTATCCTTGAATTGTTTCTGTTTATTTTTCTTGTTCAAAATATGAATTATTCGAATTTTATAGCTTTACTTACTATGTAATTTGTGGCTACTTGGATTATGTGTTTGCATGTGTGTTTCTTGGCCTCACTGAGTATTGGCTCATCCCATTAGTTTGTTTTCCTTAACAGGTTGGATTGGAAGATTTTGGAAAAGCCAACTAGATTATACTTTTGATTGGAATCTGGGTTGTAAATGTTTAGTCGACTTTTAATGGTTGTATTTTGGGACTTGATGTATCTTTTGTGAACATGATGTAAGATTTGAATATTTAGTTAAGGAAGCGACTTTTCTTCATTTTGACTTGTAGTATTTGGTATGTATCGTTAAGTTCGATTTGAATTGCCTTGAGGCCTGGCGAGAGCTGGGCAGGCGTCCCGCGGATACCCTTGGGTTCGCCCTTGGGAGAAGTGGGGCGTCACATTCTAGCCATGAGTGAAGAAAGGAAAAGAGAGAAAGAAAACCATTTCATTTCATCTTGAGTTTAGCTTATTTGAGTGAAAATCAAGAAACTAAACCGATTAAATCTTCTTTTGAGTGCTTAGGTACTTGTGTGTTGGCAAAAGTTGGAAGTGAAAGCTAGGGTTACTCTTGAAAGCAGCTTTAGGAAGGTAATAATGCTTGTTTACCATTTTCTTACTTTTAATCTTGCCTAAGTTGGTATAGCACCTTAAATTTTTGGTTAATGATAGTTATTTCAATGGTTTGGATGGATATGGTGCATGTTCTTGAGTTAGGGTTGAGGTTTTCAACTATATTTCTTGTTGGTTAGATGGTTTATGATGGTTATAATCTTGTATATGAAGTTGAGGAGGTGAATCAAACCAGAAATAAGAAGATTAGCATTGGACTGTATGAATTCCAGATTTCAGGAAATTTTGTTTTCAGTTCTGCCCGTTTCTGGTTGCCTATGTTAGAGGCCGAATTAGCCTTAGCCTAAAACATGAAAGTTGTAGAGAATGATGTTTTATAGTTGCCTACAAATTTCAGCTCAATCCGAGTACTGTAGCTTGTGAAAAGACAAAACTACCCCTGACTGCCATAGGTAGAGCCCTGTGGACAGCGTTGACCTTTCACCAATCTGACTGCATTTGTTCACCCTGATCTGTACTGAATTAGCCTTTGGCCGAAACACAAAAGTTGTAGGGCTATGTCTTAGCTTTCCAACGCCCCGGAATTACCTCGATTGGACTTCGATAGCCTGAGTTATTGTCGTTTAAACATAGCGCGGTTAACTGACCTGTTTGTACGATTCTAGTTCAGTAATTTGACATTTTGACCTAGATACACTACGAACTGGACTAAGTGGTCTTCATCAAAGTTGTAGCCCTCTGTCTTAGCTTCGAAACGGTATAAATTGTACCTCAATCCGATAAGCATAGCCTCAGTTGTGTATATTACGTAAAACAACATCAAATCTGTCTTTTGTTTCTTGACTCAACCTTCATTTCCGCACATGCTCCTAGCTTGATTTTGTACTTGTATGACTTGGAGCCTATGGAATGGCTATTGAAATGAGATGATTTTGGGATTGATTGAGGAAAAGAATGAAGCCATAAATGGCTAGAAAATAGGTAAATACAAAGGGCGTGCTGCCCAAATTTACGCTCGAGAAGTAGGTCGATATACTTGTGACTTGAGTAAGGCTTGAGAGCAAATACCACGTGAACCATCTAGGGTATTTATGTCTTCTTTTATCGAGGTATATAAGTTAGAATTCGGCCGAAACTTGTACCCTTGAAAAAATGAAATTTACGACTACTAGAAATACGTTTTCTTTGCCACTTCGACTCAAATAGCGATTTTAAAGTTTTACAAGTAAGCATAGGTTTTACAAATATTTTGCTTATGTCCTTTGGTTTAAATGTACTCTTTTCACTACCAAAACCATATTTATACTTTGTACTAGTACGTATTCGAATTTTCTTTGAATCACTAAAATCTTTGATGGTTGAAGCATAATGTGTTCTTTTGATTATATTAGGGTTCCTTGGTGATTGAGGGTGTTATCTGAAAGGATACTTTGGACGTTATTTTGTGTAAATAGGTGAGTGTTCCTTGTTTGTTATATTTTCATTGACTATGTGGCTTGTTCTTGATTATATGACTTGTTATGAATGAATGATAACAAGTTAAATGTTTTCAATGATTGCTTAAAATGAGTTTTCTAAGCGACTGTGTACTTTATCGCACTCGACCTAAATGAATGTGAAATTTTCAATGATTAAATAATTAAATGCTAGTTGCGCATGAATGTAAGCCGTTTGGCTGAACTGGGCCCTTGCCCTTCGTTACTGATCGACTCGAGCTAGAAGCGAACTTTGTCGGCCAATTTAGTGACCCTGGGTGAACGTTTGGTATACTCGAGTATTACCGTGTAGTCTGGTGGAGCCTGGCCAACGTCCAGGAGGGGGTGAAATGAAATGAATGAACGAATGTCAATGTAAATGAAGGGTTTTACTTATCAAAATGCATTTTCAAACGAATGGAGGAATAAGGAAATGAAAGGAGAATGAATGAATGAATGAATGGCTCCATGTGAGCGCATATCCTTTTAATGAATGTTATTATAGCTTATGATTTGTATATGCAATTGTGGTTGATTGTTATGAGATTGGTGGTTAGGTGTAGCATGGAAAAGTAAAGGAAAAATAAGGGAAAATGCTGTTCCTTTATTTCTTCGAGTTTGAGTGAGTGAAAGTGGGATTTGAAATATGATTTTGTGATGAGTTGGACTTATTTTGCTTAGAACTACTTAGGTTGCCTCTAGTAGTCTTATATGAGCGAACTTTTACTTAAACTTATACATTTTCGCATGGTGAATGTGATGACCGTTTTAAACATGATGGTTAATTGCAAATGTCAAGTTTTGAACTTCAACTATCTTACTTATTTTCTTCCCAAAACAAAGAAAAGTTGTATAGGTTTCTCGGCCACAAAATCTGTTTTTAATAAGCGAGGCTTTAGGTGTGAATTTAAGGTATTTGTCTTCCTCTTGCATATAATTTTAACCAAGACATTTGTTACACATTATCTCCTTGCATGAGTGTTAATTTTGAGCCAAACAAAAGCTTTACGAAAACAAGAAAATGTTTCTTCAGCATATCCAGCCGTATCTTGGCCGGATTGCTGGGCGGATGTGGACACCAAATTTTTTATTTTAAAATTTATTTATTTAATTAATTTAATTGTAGCTTTATTTGCTTCAATTTTAGGTTTATTTTATTTTATTTTATTATTTATTTTTGCCTTCATACTAAATTTCATAAAAAGGAAAAAAAGAAAAGGGAAAAATAATAAAAATGGCAAGTGGGGGGCATGCATTAGGACAAGTGTTCCCTTTATGTATTGGACAACTAAGCACTTAAGGGATTAGATGTTAGACATTTGGAGGCCTAAGATTTGAAGGAAAAGAAAAAAGAAAAAAGAAAGGAAGGGGCGGCTAGAGATTTTTGGGGGGCCGGCTGAAAAAGAAAAGAAGAGAAACAGAGGGTTTTGAGGGGGGAGTCTGAGTAGAATCCGGAGGGGACGGCTGAAGAGATAAGGGGCGGCTAGGTTTTGAGGTCTGAGAGCGGGAGAGAAAAAATCTGAAAAGGAGGCGGCTAGTCTGAGAACCCGTAATTTGCATTTTCTAGGTTTTCGCATTTTTCATGGCTTGTTTTCTGCATTTTCGTGATTAGGAAAAAATTCTAGATATTGTTAAGGAGCAGATATAGTTTTTAGATGATTTTTCTAGTATCGAATATGTTTTGAGAAATTAAGAGCGTATACTGGATGTGGGATCCACTAGTGCGAAAAGTTCGGAAAAATTCGGCCAACCAGGTTAAGTTTTGAATACTGGAATTAAATTACCGGGTGTTATGAGATATTTAGAGGTTGCCAAGTGGATAGGTGTGAGAGAGACAAAAGTTAGGCAAACCATTAAAGCAAGTGACATGTGTCACTCAGAGATTAAATTCTACTTTTGACTTACTATTCATGCTTTTACCATTTTACCAAAATAACTCAAAAATTTGACCCAAAAATTCCCACAAATATCAAGCTCATAGCCGGCCCTCATTAGAGAGAAAAGAAAAGAAAAGCTCTTCCAAAATTTGATCCAAACTTGCTCAATCTTCCACTCCTACCGTTTAATTTTGGTTTTGCTCCACAAAACTCCTCCACTTGGTGATTTTAAAGTGATTGGTGAAGTTGTTTGAAAAGCTAAGGTGACCAATAGCTCTCTCTCTCTTGTTTTAAAGGTAAGTTGTGAAGAACCACCCTCCTCCTTTAATTGATGTTTAAATCATGCTTAGTGGTTGTATGAGATGCAAATTTATGGGTTATTTCTTGATTTGTGGTTGAAATGATGAAGTTTTATTATTTTTGGGGATTTTTCTGTTTTAATATAAGCATGATTGTGTGGCTATCTATGATGATTGGAAATGGTCTATATTGACTCTAGGAGGTGGGAAAAGTGATTAATTGCAACCAATTTCTGTTTTGGAAGAAAATTGAAAAAACCTAGGGTTCTTAAGGGAGCATTCTGTCCGAATTTTTAGGTCCTAGATAGAGGCCGAATTGGCCTTAGCTCAAAACATAAAAGTTGTAGGAAATGACATTTTAAAGGTGCCTACAAAATTTCAGATCAATCGGAGTAGTGTGGAATGAGAAAAGTCGAAATTACTATTGCTGTTCTGGTTTTACCCGAATGTAAGAATTGCGCCTGTAATTGGTTGTTTTGGTCAGGGTTGCTTCCGAATTGGTTGTTGAGGTCTTCTGATGAAATGTAACCCTGTTTCTTATCTTTCAGATGGTTTTGGAATTTCTATATTTGGACTTGGATAGCCTGATTTATGATGTTTCCGCTAGAATGCGTTTTGTGAATCTGTTTTTCCGGTTCTGGTGTAGTTTCTTGCATGTTTGACCTAGTTACCCTCGAAACTGGACTGAGTGGCCTTCTTCAATATTGTAGCCTCTTATGTCCTGAATATATCTGAAAAATTTCCGGTCAAACGGATCTGTGTAGCTCGAGTTATAACCAAAACACTCGCACCTGTTTTGTACCCTGAAATTGTGTACGTTTTGAATTTCAGCCTCTGACCGTGCATTTTTCGGTTTTGATCCTGTACGATATGGGTGTCGACTCCTTCATAATAAATTTAGATCTTGGTTTTAGCTTCGAAACGGTATAAAGTACGTCGAATTCCGAGTTCCATAGCTTCCGTTATGACCAAAACAAGATTGATCGTCAGAACTGCCTTTGATCTGGACAGTTCTGACGGGTACTTTGGCACTCAATTTTCGTTCTGTTCTGAATGGATTCAGGTCTTGACCAAAACATCAAAGTTTTAGCGTTATGTCTCAGCTTTCAAATGCCTATGGAATTTTTTGATTTCGATTTGTGAGCTGGGAGTTATGGTCCAGCCAACATACCCTGTTCGTCACTCTAAAGTGCGAATTTCTTGAGCAATTTTCCATACTTTCGACCTATTTCTGTTCAGATTCGGACTTAGGTGTCTTCATGAAAATAGTAGCCCTTCCTCTTAGCTTCTTAACGGTACCTCATGTACCTTGATCCGACATTCCTAGGCTAACTTTTGATCAAAACGGTTTGAGAAGGCAGATTTGACCATTTCCGTTTGCCGTTCCGCGCGGGCGCGTGCACCCGTTTTGCCGTTTCCGCACTTGCATGTGCCGATTTTGCCGTTTTGCTTGTTCTAAGTTTGTTAGTAGCCGTTTGTGATATATTGTGACACAATCTTTAATTTCAGACGTTGGTGAGAGCGACGATTTGGCCAAATGAAATTTTAAAAAGGGTTTTTAAATATGAAAAACGGAGTCGCCACTTGGTATAGATTTGGAGTGTACCAAGTCACCCAAAAAAATGTTTTTTAAAGACAAAGTAGTAAAACCCTTTTTAAAACGACTCCTAGTCCACGTAAGCCAAAGAAAAAGGTTCGGGGGTCACGTTTGACAAAGGGGAAGGCAAGGATAAAAATCCAAGGCACCCCTTCGACCTAGCCAAGGCTAGTTGCGTGACTTAAACCAATTTTTCCTAATTTTTCTACCCATGGTATGTATCGCATATTGGATATGTCTATATGAATGCAAAACCCTAGACCTAGGGGGATTGGGGGAAATTTCTCTTCAAAGGTTGAGTGGTGCCAATCACATTAATTGTGAAGCCCAATAATGATCCTTTTGGAGAGGTCACACCTAAACCTAAATGACGTGAAAAATGAGTGGAATGCATGCCATGTGAAAGTGTGAGTTTATGTGAAGTGAAAAAATGATAAAAGTAATAAGATAAGAGTGAAGGTGTGCAAATGTAGATGAAAGTACTCGTGTGCGAGTGAAGATAAAAGTGTTCGTGTGCAAGTGAAAGTGATAAAAAGGTGCATGTGTGCAAATGAGACAAAAGTGAAAGTGTAATGATAGAGTGGATTGACAATGCATGAGCCTAGGGAATTCATGCATATTGGGTACGGGGAGACCTAAATCGTGACTTGATTTTCCCTTTGATTAGAAGGCAAAACTAGCGTGCTAAGGCTATCGAGTAGCCACACTCGCTCGTTTTCCTTATCAGAAGGGGACACTCAAGCAAAATGAACCCTATAGCTAGTATGGGATGCAAAACCTAAAATGAGGGGAAAGGGGTTCGAGGATCATGCCAAATGATAAAACTAAGGAAAATGCGTGATATGTAGTGAACAGGCAAATAATGCATTAATGAAAAACCAAAGGAAAAATCCTATTGGGTCTAGCGTTGGACTAGCCCTTTCTATGAATTCCTAATAATAAAAAAAAAGCCACAACTAGCATTAGGCTAGTGTGGTGACGTACATTCATCCATTCCATTCATTCATGGTTATGAAAGCAAGTAGACATGCCAAAACGCTCGTAAACACGTAGCACGTAGCACTTAGCATGCTCGACTAGATGCAAGAGCCTACTAAAGCAATTTAACATGTAGCAACAAAAGCAAGCAACCAGGGGGAAGGGGAAGTGGACCAGATGCTCTCCGAGCCCTATCTATTACAAGCCAAGAGGTGTACACATACCCCATAAAACTTAAAGGGGAAGGGGAAATGGACAAGATGCTCTCCGAGCACTATCTATTACAAGCCAAGAGGTGTACACATACCCCATAAAACTTAAATAAAATTAAAAGCAAGTAAATGCATGTAAGGAGGTAAGGAAAGCGAAATAGACAGGCATATTCACATAACACGTAGGAGCACATAGGAAAAATAAAATCAAGAATATAGAAGTTACCTCCCTTGCAATGGAAATCGAGTAGATGAGATATTAGCTTCAAAACAATAAAAAGGTCAATGTACCAATTTATTTGGCAAAATCACAAAGGATGGAAAATAAGCATGAATTTGAATCAATTAAATCATGTAGACAATTCACATTTAAAAAGTCAAGAGAAGAAGGGACTTAATTGCAAAAATGAACAAAGTTTTGGGGTCAAAATTAAAGAAAAATAAAGTTCAGGGACCTATTTGCAATTAATTAAGGACCGAATTGAAAGAAGTTGAAAATGTCCAGGGCCACAGTACGATTAAGGAGAAATTCAGGGACTGATTTGCAAAAACGTTTTCTGGTTTCCTAATGGATCAGGCCATTGGGCCATATTTCCTTATTTGCTTGGGCCAAAACATTCCAGACCCAATCGGAAATCCAAAACAAAAGGGTATGGGCCATTTTCACCTTTCTTGGGCCAAGATCACTTGGCCCAATCGGAAGTCCAAGGAAAAACAAGTGGGCTAGTATATTATTTTAGCCCAAAAATTAGCCAACCAAAACACATGGGCCACGACCCTCTAGCCCAAGCCAAAAACCCAAAAATGAATTGAGCCCTCTTACACAAACCCAACTAAATATCATTAGCCAAACATAAGTCTAAGCCCAACAAGATAGCAAATCAACTAAAATTATTTAAGCCACAATTATGATCTAAAACCCAAAATTAATTTAGTTAAAGGACTACTCATGCTTATTAGAAGATGATTTAAAATCTAAAAGGGAGAAACAAGTTCACTTTTCCAATTTTTCGGGTTAATTCAGAACAAGGGGGAATTTGAGAGGCTCAATCACAACAAAAATAGGGATCTAGTTGAAAGAATTGTGAACATTTTGGGGTCAAATTATGAAGTTTTAAAAAACTGTGGGGAGCAAATTACAGGAAAAAAAAGGAAATCATGGGAATGAGATTACAGATTATACAAATAATCATTTTTCCAAACGGGCAAATGGGAGTTGCCATCTTCATCTTTCTTTTGCGGATGAATGATCACCAAAGAATCAGCAAATTTCAACCCAAAGCATAAAACTCACTCAAACTGTTCCTCAAGCCAATTTCATGCCGTCAATTCGAATCCATACAAAAGAAAAAGCAGAGCCCGAAAAGGAAAACAGAGACAGTCGCATGCCAATGTATCAAGATCAAAATTCTTCTTTCTACCCTAGAAATCAATTATTATGTTCTGAAACAACATTGAAATTGTTGTTCGTTTGTTTCTTCACATGCGCAAATGCAGACAAATCGCTTTTCCGAGTATAACATTCAATTGGTCATTTCATCGAACACCAACTGGGCATCAAAAATTTCACTGATTTCTGCTCAATCGATATTATAATTAGCCAAAATACTATCAGCAACCCAAGAGACACATTCCAATCAACATACAGCATACGTGTATTCCAAAAGGACATGAAGAATCGACAAACAAAAATTGAGACGCCAACCTCACGGCAAATATATTTTGACAAAAGAGTGAGCTAGGTGGAGCCGGTGGGGCCTACTAGCTACTCCTCGCGGCACGAATTTCGTACTTTTGTTCTTTTGTTCGTTGTGTAAGTATTCAGGCCGCTCTTATGTGTTAGTTGCTTATGTGTTTTGATATGTATGAAAAGGGTACCTAGGCGAGGGTGTACTTTATTGCACTCGACCTAAACCCTAATTTACGCACACATTTGTATATGACATATGTATATGAATCATTTTGGAACTAAACCCCTTGAGCTTGTGGCTCGGGGTGACTTTTGAATAATTTTGTGAAGTTTGTGAGTTTGGGGTTGATCTTCCGACCGAGATGGACTATTCGAGCCGGTCAGGGCTTGGTCGAAGCCAGTCCAACTTAGTCTGAGGTCACCAAGTTTGTGAATCCGGTTCACCGAGAATGTGGACCAAATTTGTGACCCGAGCTTGTGATTCAAGCTCAAGTTTGTGATTTCGTTCGCCCGAGCAAGTTTGTGAAGTGACTGGCTAGTGAGGGTGATAAGGTGTTCGGTGGGTGTACAAGTGAAGTTTCTACGGACCTTATTTATGGTCGACGGAGTGTCGACAGGAGATCACGCATAGCAAATGACTTGGCTTTGGAGCCACCTGTATCCTTATTATGTGATGTTACTTTTCTGCTTTTGCTTTACTCTTACTGTGCAATTGTTGTTACGTGAGATTTACGCTTTTGCCCCTGTTTACTTACTAAGCATATAGCTTACCCCTTTCCTTTTGTTTTCCTTAGCAGGGGCCGACGCGGGGACTTTTGACACATACACTAGTATAGTTAGGTTTGATTGTAACAGTCGGACAGTTAGGAAGTTTGTTTTTATTTTGGTGGTTTGTATAAGAACCCACCATAGGGTCTACCTTCTGCTGGTTGTTATTCTAATGTATTTGAGTGGTTTGACTCGATACTTTTGAAGATGTAAATAGAACTCTTTTGGCGTTAGATATCTTGTGAATAGTATGCTTGTAGGTTTATTTAATTTTATTGTTTTAAAATTTTGAGTCCCGGCGAGAGCTGGGCAGGCGGCCCGCCGAACCCTTTGGTTCGCCTTAGGGGGAGGTGGGGCCGTCATAGCTAGGGTTTTAGGGAAAAAGCAGAGAAAGAAAGAAGAGAGGGGGCTGAAGTCTGAGAGAGAGGGAAGAGAAAAAAGGGAGGCGGCGATGAAAAAGTTCTTTCGTATTCAGGCACAAGAATCCAAAATAAGATAATTCACCACTTGAGCTGGCCAGTCCCAAGAGTAAATCATCTACATTTGTAATTCCTACCTGACATACGTATCTATAGTCTCCAAGTGCCAGAATAATGTTTTGAACCCTATAATACACCGTGATTCCTAGCTTATGCTCAAAAGAGTACTTAGTCCCTTACACTCATTCACATGAGCGAGACCACAACACCACTTGGCCCCAAGCTCACTCCTCGCAGAGACCACGCGAAGCGGCTCTGATACCACCTGTGACAGCCCCACCTCACCCTAAGGCGAACCAAAGGGTTTGGCGGACCGCCTGCCCAGCTCTCGCCGGGACTACGGATCTGGAACAGACATAAACCCTTCCAAACGCTCAAAAGAACTTCAAAAATGTAACATTCAGAACCAAATGAGCCAAAGTAAAAGATACAATCAATCTTTGGTACAGCGTTCCCACGAAAATCAAAACGAAAAGGAAGAGCCGCTGCGCCGACACAATCTATCCCAGTACTAGTACACTTTGTTTAACATGAGAGAATGTACATGGCCAAATATATGTCACATAAACCTGAGAAAACACTTCAAAATATACATAGTAGTAAGTTTACAAACCAAAAGGAAACATTGTATTAAGATACATTTAGGGTTTCCAACTTCCACGGAGCTATACAAAAGGGTGTTTATACAAGCTCAATTCATTCTTCAAAATGATCATTGGTCCAAAAGATGGTTCCCTGTAAGGAAAACAAGGATAACGGGACGGGGTGAGCTAAAAGCTCAATGAGGTACCAAAAGTATAAATGGTAGGAACAGTAGAACTCATGAAAAATAACTTTTAAGGCACATATTCACATCAAATACAAGAGATGAAAGAACACCACAATGTAAAGGATACAGGTGGCTCTCAGGAGCCAAATCCCCGTTGCAATACTTGATCCAGTCTCGTTGACCCTCCGTCAACGTTCAAATGAAGGAACCAATCCCGTAGAACACCACTTTAACGCCAAAGTCCCGTTCACCAAACATACCCCTTACAGGGCCCAAACGCCAAACAGGAACAGGAATGGTAATACTCGAGTATACCGGAATCAAGAGTCTTAATACCCAAAGATTCCCCAGGAACAGGCACCCATGGATTGTCAATTACCTCGACCAAACCCTTGCTGGCTCCATTTAATTAACTCCCCATGAGGTTGAGCTCAAGTTAACAAGAAAATCGTTGGACTCACTTCCAAACGATCTCATAACAAGCGCAGGTCACAAGTTCAAGTTCATAACAAGTACAGGTAAGAGATTCCAGTTCATTCATTTCAGGCAAGAGAACGAGTGTGATAAAGTACACCCTCGTCTCATTCAGAATAACAGAGTTCATAGTTATCCATGTCACACATTTCAAGTATAGATGAACCAATCAAACAAAAATTCAGGGGAGTGGTACACTCACCTATTAAGGTGACATAACGTTCAGAATATCTTTCCGGGTAACACTTTCAATCACCGATGAACCCTAAGATTAATCAAGAGAAAATATTACAGTTCCTCCAGCAAAAGTTAGGTGAATCGAAGACAATTCAAATACTACTAGTATTTTGGACATATGATTTTGGAAGTGAAAAGAGTACATTTAAACCAAAGGACATAAGTAAAATATTTGGAAAACTCATGCTCACTCGTAAAACTTTGAAATATCCATTTGAGTCGAAGAAATGAAGAAAACGTATTTCTATTAGTCGTAAATTTCATTTTTTCCAAGTGTACAAGTTTCGGCCAGATTCGACCTTATATACCTCGATAAAAGAGGACGCAAATATCCTAGATGGTTCATATGGTATTTGCTCTCAAATCGTTACCTAATCCTCGAGTGTAAATTTGGGCAGCACACCCTTTGTATTTACCTATTTTTCAACCACTTATGGCTTCATTATTTTCCTCAATCAATCCCAAAGTCATACACAATATAAATTCATCACAATAGCTGTTCAATAGGCTCAAAGTCGTCCAAGTACAAGATTTAGCTAGGAAAATGACCGGAAATAAGCTTTAAGCTAAGGAACCAAAAAGGCAGATTCACCGCTACTTAGCCTATCGGACATAACCGAAACTACGCTTATTGGATTGAAGTGAAAGTTATACCGTTTCGAAGCTAAGATAGAGGGCTATAACTTTGATGAAGACTACTTAGTCCAGTTCTCATCCTAAATATGTCAAAGTTATTAAAACAACCCCAGATTTTCCAGTTCGAAGCTCACTGTGAAATTCAACTAGCAGTCCTGATTCATTCAATCATATCTCAGCACACACAACTCCGATTCAGGTAATTCCAAAGCCATTTGAAAGCTAATATACAAGGCTATAATTATTAAGAAGACATCGACACCAAATCAGTAGTATTCCCGGCCAAACTAACCAATTACAAAAGCTGATTATCAGTTTCGGACAGAAACAGGGCAGCAGGGGTATTTCAGTCTTTTCATAGGCTACGTTGCTCCGATTGGGCTGAAATTTTGTAGGCAACTATAAAAAATCATTATATACAACTTTCATGTTTTATACTAAGGCCAATTCGGCCTCTAACGAGGGGTAAAAGTACCAGGCAGAATAGGAGAAATGGAAACCCTAATCTGGAATTTTCCGCACAACATGGAAATTTTCCGCATTTAGCTACAATTTACGCACTATAGCTTCATTCTAGACTATCCCAAGCCATCATCCATGGCCACACAATATAAAACATATAAAGATAGAAAAATCAAGAATAAATATAAAATTCATCAAAGCTTCACTTCCAACCATAAACACACCAGAAAGCATCTTATTTAGCCACCAATGCCACTAATTTACCACTATTAAGAACAAAGAGAGGATTTCTTCACAACTCACCTTACAACTTAAGAAAGATAGCAACTTAGCACTTCCTCTTGCCAAATCACTCCACCAACTACTTCAATACCACTTAGCAAAGGGATTTTATGGAGAGTTTTGGAGTATAAACGGTTAAGTTGTGAGATTGGGCAAGATTAAGAAGAAGGAAGTTGGAGATTTTTTTCTCTTTCTTTGCTCAAGAAGTTCGGCCAAGGTGAGGAAAAAATGAAGATGTTTTTAGTCAATTTTTTGGTTAAATGGTAAAGTAAAAAAGTTGGTCAAACCATCCTCAAGTCACAAGGTGACACTTGTCACCCCTTTTTGTTTGAGCTTATCCTTTTGTCTTCCAAGGTTAATCCCTCTATGCATCCTCTACTTGGCTCATAATACCATGTAATATAATCTCTGTCTATATAACTTAACCTAATTGGCCGCATTTTATCAAACTTACCGTACTAGTGGGTCCCATAACCGGTATACGCTCTTAATTTCTCAAAAACTAATTAATACTAGAAAAATAATTTTAGAACTATATTTACTCATAAAATTATCTAGAAAATTTTTCTAATAAAGAAAATATAGAAAAGGCATGCAATTAAATAAAATAAAGTATAGAAAATAAGAAAATCCACGGGTTATCACAAATGGGCTCAAGTCTGCGACATTAAAAGTCGCGCTAACATTGTACTCCCCAGGTAGCTCTAATTTGTAGGCATTATCATTGACGCATTGGAGCACTCGAAAGGGTCCATCACCCCTTGGGGATAGCTTCCCTTCGCGTTGCTTGGGAAATCTTTCTTTTCTCAAGTGTAGCCACACCCAATCACCAGGTTCAAAGGTCATCTTGCGACGGTGCTTGTTAGCTTGCTGGATGTATTGCTGCGTACGCTACTCAAAAATTGCATGACCAGCTTCATGTAACCTGCGCACAAAATCAGATTTCTTTTTCCCATCTAACCTTGTGTGCTTAGAGGAAGGTAAGGGTGCCAAATCAAGGGGAGTCAGGGGGTTAAAACCATATACAATCTCAAATGGTGAGTAGTGTGCTGCACTATGAACAGTTCTATTGTAAGCAAATTCCACATGTGGCAAACACTCATCCCAAGATTTAAGATTCTTTTTAATCAAAGCCCTGAGTAATGTTCCAAGTGTGCGATTGACAACCTCAGTTTGGCCATCGCTTTGGGGATGACTTGTGGTTGAAAACAATAATCTAGTGCCAAGCTTAGACCACAAAGTCTTCCAAAAATAACTCAAGAACTTTACATCTCTATCACTAACAATGGTTTGAGGCATACCATGCAAGCGAACAATTTCTTTGAAGAACAAGTTAGCAATACGAGATGCATCATCAGTTTTGTGACAAGGGATGAATTGACCCATCTTAGAGAATCTGTCAACTACCACATAGATTGAGTCATTACCCCTTGGTGACCTAGGTAGGCCCAAGACAAAGTCCATAGACAAGTCTACCCAATGATGATGTGGAATGGGCAATGGGGTATACAAGCCATATAGGTTTGTTTTAGACTTGGCCTTGTGACAAGTGGCACATCTACCAACCATGCGCTCAACATCCCTACGCATATGGGGCCAATAGAAGTGTTCTTGCAACATTGCTAAAGTCTTAACAACACCAAAATGTCCCATGAGGCCGCCACTATGTGTCTCTCTAACCAAAAGATCACGAATGGAAGAATTAGGCACACACAACTTATCTACATGGAAGAGGAATCCATCATGCAAAAAGTATTTTCCATGCGGGTTCTTAACACAAGCAGCATATATGTCACCAAAATCATGATCATGTGCATAGAGTTCCTTAATCATTTCAAACCCTAATAACTTAGAATCAAGAAAAACAAGCAAGAAATGTCTACGTGATAAGGCATCAGCTACCACATTCGATTTACCAGTTTTGTACTGAATGACATAAGAGAAGGTGTTAATGAAGCTTACCCACTTGGCATGTCTTTTACTCAATTTTGGTTGCCTCTTGAGAAACTTCAATGATTCGTGATCAGTGTGTATCACGAACTCCCTAGGGCGGAGGTAGTGTTGTCAGGTCTCCAAAGCCCTCACCAGTGCGTACAACTCCTTGTCGTACGTGGGGTAGTTTAAAGCAGCACCTCCCAGTTTCTCGCTAAAGAAGGCACAAGGCCTCTTGTCTTGCATGAGGATGGTGCCAATACCTACACCAAAAGTATCACATTCAATTTCTGTGACAGCCCTACCTCCCCCTAAGGTGAACCAAAGGGATCGGCGGACCGCCTGTCCTGCTCTCGCCAGGACTCACTCACTCACTACAGTCCTCAAATAAATTACAAAGTAAATCCCAAATATACATCACCAAATCCTCCATGAATACATATCACAAGCGCGGAACGTACACATACACTCGTTCAATTCCAAACATACATACAATCCTAACTATTACACAAGATGAATTCCAAATCCAAACTATACACGAGATAATCCATCCAACCACACGAAGAACTTAATACAAGCGCTTCTCTTGCCTCGAGCCCTGTGGGGAGAAAATATATTTTTGGGGTGAGCTAGAAGCTCAGCGAGTATCCAATAAAATCAGTAATCAACCAGTTTCACAATAATGCATTAAATGAAAGCATGAATCAGTGATCAAATGTATATATGTTGCTCTTGTGAGCCAGTGAAATCATCGTACTTAGAACTCTAACGCTCAAATGGATCCAGTTAGTCAAACAGTACAAATGAGCCATTTGCTCCAAATAATCAGGGGTGGAGATGTTGGTTCTAAGCACACGAATTTCAAGTACACATTTGAGCCAAAATATGTCATGGTCCACATGCAAGCACTCATGATATGCAATCGAGTATGCAATGCAAGAAATAATTTGAAAAGTAACTTTGCAAATGGTTGAGGAATCACTCACCAGCCACGGCTCAGGAACCATCCATCATAGATCATTGCCTGGATCAAGTCCAAACCCTAGATCACAATTATCATGTCAAGCAAGAGGAATTCTAAAAGCATCAAGTTCCTACCACCTTTTGGCATTTTAATCATAATGGAAGCTACACTTATCTGATTGAAACGAATCTTATGGCGTTACGAAGCTAAGACATATACCAATATTTTTTATGAAGACCTCCAAGGTCAAATCATACATATTCATGGTCAAAACCGAGATCTTAGAGAAAAGTGGAAAACTGGCCGTGAAACAGGGCTTATAAGCAGTCAAGGGTATTTCGATCATTTCACATGCTACAGTACTCAAAATGATCTGAAATTTTATAGGCAGGTAGCTAACTCACATATCTACAACTCTCATGTTTAGTCCAACAACTGGTTTGGTCTAAAACATGGAGAAATGTGCGGTCCAAGTTGAGTCCAGAAACATGGTAAACGGAAATTACACTTCTAAACTAACCCTTGTATAGAACCACAAGTACACATATGAAATAGAAGATATACCACATATCTAATTAGGCCACAATGCCCCTTCAATATGAGCCAATTGATAGTTCCAAAACCAATCATAATTAAGCCCAATTCTAACCCCTAACATTGATATGGACCTACACAAGCTAGAATTTCCGTAGGCAAGTGAAACTAGCACATATAACATCAATATTTCACATAACAAAACTATCAAATGTTCTCAAAGATTGGACAGCACTTCCCCTTAAATTTTCTTATTTCCATCCTACAACAACACCAATACCATCTCAATTCAACCACATATTCACATACAAATCATAAGCTATAAAACACACCTAATTAGGGCCACAACACCCTTAAATCTTAACCAATTAAGAGCTCAACAACCAACCATAAGAAAGCCCCAAATTTGAAACCCTAATACTGAAATTTTCCGCACAAATCTAAAATTTTCCGCAAACCATCACACTAATATACACAATCTTCATTTTACACCATATCAAGTCATCATTCATGGCCAACCAATAATTATTATATAAAATCATAAAAATCACCAATAAAATCCAAAATTGGTTAAGCTTTACCCTAAACCATGAAATTATCCACAAAATAGCATATTTAACCTCTACAAACCACTAATTCCACATTAGTAGGAACAAAGAGAGAATTTCTTGATAACTTACCTTATAACTCAAAAAATATGGTAGCTTAGAGTTTTCCCCCTTCCAAACAACTCCACCAACTCCTTTATTTCTCCTTAGTGTACACTTGTACGGAATAGTTTGTGATTTCACCGGTTAAAACTCAAGATTTGAGCAAAGATTAAAGCTAGAAAAATGAAGAACTTTCTCTCTTTTCTCTCTATGATGCACGGCCAAGAGAATGAGCAAGAATGGAAGATATTTCAGCCAAGAAACAAGATAAGAATGAAGGAAAAATAGCCAGTCAAACCTGGCTGCAGAAGTGACACGTCACAATCCGGCCAAAATCTGGCCGGATTCCAGGCCAGATTCAAGGCAGTGGCGATTCAAATTTTTTTTCAAAACTCCAAGACAATCCGGCCAGGTATCCGGCCAAGAACTGGCGGGATTTCCGGCCGGATTCCCCAAAAATATTTCTAGTCAGAAATTTTTTCCTTTTCTTCTTCTTTCGGGCGTCACAATTTCAAAGGTCTTGTCAAAATTTGGTAATGCTAAAACAGGTGCATGTGTGAGTTTGTCCTTGAGGGTAAGGAATACTTGTTCTTGGGCTTCTCCCCAATGGAATTTATCATTCTTCTTTGTCACGGCGGTCAATGGAGCAGCAATGGTGCTGAAGTCTTTGACAAATTGCCGGTAGAAGCCCGCCAATCCATGGAAGCTACGCACCTCAGGGACGGATGTTGTAGTTGGCCATTTCTTGATGGCCTCAATCTTGGACTCGTCTACTTTGATGCCCTGTGAACTCATAACATAGCCTAAAAACACAAGTTCATTAGTACAAAAGGTGCACTTCTTAAGGTTGGCGTATAGACGCGCCTCTCGAAGTGTATTAAGAACTAATCTCAAATGCTCCATGTGCTCATGCTCATTTCGACTATATATCAAGATGTCATCAAAATAGACAATCACAAACTTCCCAATGAAGTGTCTCAAAACATGGTTCATTAATCTCATAAATGTACTAGGGGTGCTAGTCAACCTAAAGGGCATGACTAGCCATTCATAAAGACCATGTTTAGTTTTGAAAGTTGTTTTCCATTCATCGCCTTCTTTCATTCTAATTTAATGATAGTCACTCCTTAAATCAATTTTAGTGAAAATAACAGCACCATCAAGTTTGTCAAGTATATCATCTAGCCTAGGAATGGGATGACGATATTTAACAGTAATAGCATTAACGGCTCTACAGTCGGTGTACATGCGCCAAGTACCATCCTTTTTGGGGACAAGTATCATAGGCACAGCACAAGGACTTAGACTTTCCTTTACCCAACCCTTACCTAATAGGCCATCAACTTGCCTTTGAAACTCCTTTGTCTCCTCAGGACCCATGCGGTAAGCCAGTTTGTTGGGTAGTGGTGCTCCAAGAATCAGTTCTATTTGGTGCTCAATCCCTCGAATGGGTAGTAAACCATCAGGGACCTCATCAGGGAACACGTCCTCGAATTCCTGCAAAAGAGCAACCATACTCGAAGCAATGCCTTATCGAGCTCAGCAACATCTAAAAGCACATGTTTGCAAATCATGAGAAGTACAGGCTGATCAGAATTCAATCTTTCTAACATCCTTAACCTTAATGATCATGTTTTGCTTCCTAGTGGTGGGTTTAATGAGTGAATGGTCATGTGTAACACTAGGTGTGCTCACTTGACCCTTGGTCGATTGCTCACTTGTAGAAGTGGAGCATTTGCCAGCGTTGGCCGCCTTGTGTTTCCTCTTTTGCCGATCCATTTCGCACTCCCTTTGCAATTTAAGTTTGTCCTCATATACTTGTGCAAGTGTGAGGGGTGTTAGGACCATGCGTTTATCATTGTGCAAAAGAGTGTACTTGTTTGCCCTACCATCAAATGTGACATGTTTATCAAATTGCCAAGGTCTTCCTAGAATGACATGTGTCGCGCATGCATAGGTACAACATCACACACAACTTCATCAATGTAGTTGCCAATTGAAAAAAGAACACGTACCTGTTTGTAGACATGTACCTCACCTTCTTCACTTAGCCATTGGAGGCGGTATGGATGTGGATGTCTAGTGGTAGGAAGGCCCAAGCTCTCAACCATTAGTAAGCTTGCCACATTGGTGCAACTCCCACCATCAATGATGAGACTGCACACTTTATCACTTACTTTACAACGAATGTAAAATAAGTTTTCCCTTTGCAATTGCTCGTCCTCCTTGACTCGGGCGGTTAGCACTCGTCGGGCCATCAAACACCCTATTTCCCCTTGAGTAGGAGAACATTCTTCCTCAGCCGAGTCATCCTCCAAGCAATCGTCCTTGATCAATCCAGGTATATCCTCACAATCATCGTCATCGGAGACGATCTCTCCATTGTGAGTGACTAACAT
Organism: Coffea arabica; assembly: GCF_036785885.1. Taxonomy (NCBI): domain Eukaryota; kingdom Viridiplantae; phylum Streptophyta; class Magnoliopsida; order Gentianales; family Rubiaceae; genus Coffea; species Coffea arabica. The sequence goes on along the minus strand of NC_092311.1, from coordinate 20,382,918 downwards.
GATCCTCTGGTTCGGACATTGGGACTGGATATGTCCAAACCCTTGGCACTTGAAGCGCTTGATATCTCCACTCCTAGTCTTAGGAGTCTCATGACGTGCCATAGAAGTGGACCTGGATGCATCAACAACTTTGTTAGGGGTAAAATTAGAATTTCGATTAGGAGCATTACCTTGAGCTCGGCTAGATGAAGTTGGGGTAGCCGAATTTCCAGCTTCGTGGGTCGCTCTCCGTGGTTGGTTGCCCCTCCATGAAGTCGAGTTGGAAGTTTGGAAGGTACGGGCTCCTCGCCTCAATTTCTTTCCCCTCTCGGCCTTGATAGCGAGTTCAAGAAGATCATGCATGTCCAAATAATGTTGGAGCTCCAAGGCTTCTTGAAGGTCAGGGTTGAGACCTCTAAGAAACCTCGCCATGGTTGCTTCACTATCTTCTTGAAGGTTCGCCCTCATCATGGCCATTTCGTTCTCCTTGTAGTAGTCCTCCACACGCATGTTACCTTGACTGAGGGTTTGAAGTTTGGAGTGGAGATCATGATTGGAGTAGCTAGGGACAAATCTCCTACGCATCAATGCCTTGAGTTCTCGCCAAGTTCGGACTTGTGGTTCTCCCATTCTCCTTCTTTGGGTTCTCACTTGGTCCCACCAAACTAGGGCGTAGTGGTGAACTCAACGGTGGCAACTTTCACCTTTTGTTCCTCGCTATAGTAGTAACAGTCGAAGACCATTTTGATGCGGCCTTCCCATTCCAAGTAAGCCTCAGGTTCACTTTTGCCTTTGAAAGGGGGCACTTGAATTTTGAGTCCCTTGAGTTCGTTCTTAGGCGTGTCCTTTCCAGGCCTCTTGGTTCTCTCGTCATCTTCACTAGTCGAGTAGTCTTCACAATTTGCCTCCTTGGTGCCATGGTTACTCCGGTTGTGAGACCGAGAACGAGAGCCTCGTGTGAGACTCCTAGATAGCTCCACAAAACTAGTGTGCAACTCCTCCATTTGTTGCTCACTAATTCGCTTGAGCTCGTTCTTCATGGCGGTGAACATCAACGAGTAGTCTGTGGTCGGTTGATTTTGCTCCATGTCCCTCTTTATGCCCTACAAAAGGTTAGTAACAACAACACAAGTATATCCTCACTTCACTCCCTTAGTGTATCACTCAATCTCCTGTGTATCACTCAAAAGCACTCTAATGGACTTACCAAATACCTTTACCTGTTGGGTTAGATAATTGAGAAGGCCGCTCAAGTCCAATAATTGTCACCAACTTTTTCCACAAGAGTAACCAAGAAGGTAAGACACAAATGTGGGTGGAAAATGAAGTGGGAATGGACGAATTTGGAAGGCCAATAGTGGCGGACAGAAATGGAAGTGCGCTAATGGGAACACAAAAGAAAGAAACCCTAGCTTCCTAAAATGTAGGAGTGGGTTCCTAGAATGTAGGAGAGTAATCCTAAAATGTAGGAGAGTGTTCCTAAAATGTAGGAGAGAATGTAGGAGAGTAGCCAAGTGAAAACAAAGGAGTTATCCAAGTGTTTTACTTAGTTTCCTAAATTGATTTGGAAAACAAGTTAGTTTTGGAAACCGTTTAGAAAACCTTTTCTTGAATAACTTTGATTAGCTTCCAAATCCCAACCCAAGTCGGGTTTCCTTAGTAAATTTCGGTCCTCCCCCTAAACCCTCTTCCCAAGTCGGTGGAGATGGCTTATTAAAGCCCTCCACTATAGCCATCACTTACACTCTCGAAGAAGACCAAGTGCAATTCGGAATTTTTGGTCTTAGTGCTCAAGATAATTCGGCTAATGGTCAAGGCAAGAAGATGGCGTCTCAAGAAGATGCAAGCAATGTCACTCAAGCTTCCCCCCAATGGGCTGCTCAAGAGTTTCTCAAGAATTTTACTCTATGGTATTGCTTTGTTTCTTGCCACCCGAATGCCCTTTCTTTTTTCCTTTTCGTTTCTATTTTTTTTTTTATCGTATCAAACAAATAACACAAATAGCCTGACCGAACTGGAATAAAATTCCAGATTTGGTTCGGTCCACAATGCACAAGTAACGATCAACAATCCCTCAAGAATTCCCACGCAAGTTTCAAGAACTTCAAGAATTTCCAGTTTGATTTCAAGAGACTCAAGAAACCCTAGATTCTTGTAGATTTCCTTCATGATTCACAAACACCAACTAGTTTTAACAAAAATCAGTTTTGAAAATTAAGCAAAAAACACTTGGACAGATTTGAAACAAAGAAAAGACCCTAGCGCAAGACAAACCCTAGCCACCACTACTAGAGTCTCTTTTGTTTCCTTGTCGCTCACGGACAGTTTGGAACTAACAACAATAACACACGAGTTGGACAGAAATTTTGATGCAACAAAGGACACAAAGTACGGTCAGATTGTCAAGGCAACAACCGACGCATGCATGGACAGATTTGGCTCGATAACTTGAGCAACACCCGGACAGAATTTTGTTTCTCTTTTGATGAATACTAGCGACTCAATAACAAGGACAAGTGCAGCTACACGTGGAGATGATACGGGCAGCATGCACGACACAACCACACGAACAGAAATTGATGGCCACGAAGCAACAAACGACTCCGGTCAGATTTCAACCAAACGACTAACACGACAAGGGAAGAACAAGTGCGGACAGATTTTGTTTTTTTTTTTTTGAAACAATGCAGCGGAAAATAACACAAAAATCCTACGACACAACTACGAAAAACAAGGATATAACGAAAGATACCTCCACCTAAGTTCTGATACCAACTGATACGGTCCTCGATCAACACGTATCGAGACACGTAGTACGCTTGCCCAAGGATCTAGCGAGGTTGTCCAAGGCTTGGATTGCGCGACCTAAAACCAAAACGGATGACACGAATTGGTTGAAGGTGGTAGAACGACGACTCCAATTGAGGTGTTTACTCGAGTGGATAGGTCGGTAGAAAAATCTAGGACAATCGGTGAGATTGCTCAAGAACCCTTGCCTAAGCAAGTGAAAGGATAGAATGCTCTCAATAATTTGAAAAGAAACAAACCAGAATTTTATTATAAAAATTGTGTACCCGTTAACCGTACAAAGTGAGCCTTTATATAGGCTAAGGGGCTAATGAAACCCTAGGAAACTAGCTAAAGGAGTGTCGGCCATTCTTTGGACAAGGTGGGCCGGCCCATGATTCAAATGAAATAATCTAATCCAACTCTAAACAAGTGAACCTAACACTAGGCCTAAGGCCTAGTCGACCAACCCTTCATGGGCTCTCTTCGTGGGCTTGGATCATCATGTAGACAACTTGATTATCTCCTTCCAAACCTTCAATATCCCGATGGACTCCTTGTTGGTCTTGAACATTTCGCACAAGAGCTTGAAGGGACTCCTTGAAGCGCTTGGCCCGTGCACGTGTGACTAGGCCCAATGGAACTCGAACTGGATCATTACTTGGGTTAAGATCCGTGCATACATCGGTCCCCTCCATTTGAGGACGCCAAGGAATGGGCTCAAGTCTGCGACATAAAAGTCGCGCTAACATTGTACTCCTCTGGTAGCTCTAATTTATAGGCATTGTCATTGACGCGTTGGAGCACTCGAAAGGATCCATCACCCCTTGAGGATAGATTCCCTTGGCGTTGCTTGGGAAATCTTTCTTTTCTCAAGTGTAGCCACACCCAATCGCCAGGTTCAAAGGTCATCTAGCGACGGTTCTTGTTAGCTTGCTGGATGTATTGCTGTGTACGCTTCTCAATATTTGCACGACCAGCTTCATGTAACTTGCGTACAAAATCAGATTTCTTTCTCCCATCTAAACTTGTGTGCTCAAAGGAAGGTAAGGGTGCCAAGCCAAGGGGAGTCAGGGGGTTAAAATCATATACAATCTCAAATGGTGAGTAGTGTGTTGCACTATGAAAAGTTCTATTGTAAGCAAATTCCACATGTGGCAAACACTCTTCCCAAGATTTAAGATTTTTTTTAATCAAAGACCTGAGTAATGTTCCAAGTGTGCGATTGACAACCTCAGTTTGGCCATCGCTTTGAGGATGACTTGTGGTTGAAAATAATAATCTAGTGGCAAGTTTAGATCACAAAGTCTTCCAAAAATAACTCAAGAACTTCACATCTCTATCACTAACAATGGTTTGAGGCATACCATGCAAGCGAACAATTTCTTTGAAGAACAAGTTAGCAATACGAGATGCATCATCAGTTTTGTGACAAGGGATGAAATGAGCCATCTTAGAAAATCTGTCAACTACCACATAGATGGAGTCATTACCCCTTGGTGACCTAGGTAGGCCCAAGACAAAGTTCATAGACAAGTCAACCCAAGGATGACGTGGAATGGGCAATGGGGTATACAAGCCATATGGGTTTGTTTTAGACTTGGCTTTGTGACAAGTGGCACATCTACCAATCATGCGCTCAATATCCCTACGCATATGGAGCCAGTAGAAGTGTTCTTGCAACATTGCTAAAGTCTTAACAACACCAAAATGTCCCATGAGGCCGCTACTATGTGTCTCTCTAACCAAAAGATCACGAATGGAAGAATTAGGCACACACAACTTATCTACATGGAAGAGGAATCCATCATGCAAAAAGTATTTTCCATGCGGGTTCTTAACACAAGCAGCATATATGTCACCAAAATCATGATCATGTGCATAGAGTTCCTTAATCATTTCAAACCCTAATAACTTAGCATCAAGAAAAACAAGCAAGAAATGTCTACGTGATAAGGCATCAGTTACCACATTCGATTTGCCAGTTTTGTACTTAATGACATAAGAGAAGGTGTCAATGAAGCTTACCCATTTGGCATGTCTTTTACTCAATTTTGGTTGCCCCTTGAGAAACTTCAATGACTCGTGATCAGTGTGTATCACGAACTCCTTAGGGCGGAGGTAGTGTTGCCAGGTCTCCAAAGCCCTCACCAGTTTGTACAACTCCTTGTCGTACGCGGGGTAGTTTAAGGCAGCACCTTCCAGTTTCTCGCTAAAGAAGGCACAAGGCCTCTTGTCTTGCATGAGAACGGCGCCAATACCTACACCAGAAGCATAACATTCAATTTCAAAGGTCTTGTTAAAATTTGGTAATGCTAAAACAGGTGCATGTGTGAGTTTGTCCTTGAGGGTAAGGAATGCTTGTTCTTGGGCTTCTCTCCAATGGAATTTATCATTCTTCTTTGTCACGGCGGTTAATGGAGCAGCAATGGTGCTGAAGTTTTTGACAAATTGCCGGTAGAAGCCCGCCAATCCATGGAAGCTGCGCACCTCAGGGACGGATGTTGGAGTTGGCCATTTCTTGATGGCCTCAATCTTGGACTCGTCTACTTTGATGCCCTGTGAACTCATAACATAGCCTAAAAACACAAGTTCATTAGTACAAAAGGTGCACTTCTTAAGGTTGGCGTATAGACGCGCCTCTCGAAGTGTATTAAGAACTAATCTCAAATGCTCCATGTGCTCATGCTCATTTCGACTATATATCAAGATGTCATCAAAATAGACGATCACAAACTTCCCAATGAAGTGTCTCAAAACATGGTTCATTAATCTCATAAATGTACTAGGGGTGCTAGTCAACCTAAAGGGCATGACTAGCCATTCATAAAGACCATGTTTAGTTTTGAAAGTTGTTTTCCATTCATCGCCTTCTTTCATCCTAATTTAATGATAGTCACTCCTTATATCAATTTTAGTGAAAATAACAGCACCATCAAGTTTGTCAAGTATATCATCTAGCCTAGGAATGGGATGACGATATTTAACAGCAATAGCATTAACGGCTCTACAATCGGTGCACATGCGCCAAGTACCATCCTTTTTGGGGACAAGTATCATAAGCACAGCACAAGGACTTAGACTTTCCTTTACCCAACCCTTACCTAATAGGCCATCAACTTGCCTTTGAAACTCCTTTGTCTCCTCAGGACCCATGCGGTAAGCCGGTTTGTTGGGTAGTGGTGCTCCAAGAATCAGTTCTATTTGGTGCTCAATCCCTCGAATGGGTGGTAAGCCATCAGGGACCTCATCAGGGAACACGTCCTCAAATTCCTGCAAAAGAGCAACCATACTCGAAGGCAATGCCTTATCGAGCTCAGCAACATCTAAAAGCACATGTTTGCAAATCATGAGAAGTACAGGCTGATTAGAATTCACAATCTTTCTAACATTCTTAACCTTAATGATCATGTTTTGCTTCCTAGTGGTGGGTTTAATGAGTGAACGGTCATGTGTAACACTAGGTGTGCTCACTTGACCCATGGTCGATTGCTCACTTGTAGAAGTGGAGCATTTGCCAGCGTCGGCAGCCTTGTGTTTCCTCTTTTGGCGGCCCATTTCACACTCCCTTTGCAATTTAAGTTTGTCCTCATATACTTGTGCAAGTGTGAGGGGTGTTAGGACCATGCGTTTATCATTGTGCAAAAGAGTGTACTTGTTTGCCCTACCATCAAATGTGACATGTTTATCAAATAGCCAAGGTCTTCCTGGAATGATATGTGTCGCATGCGTTGGTACAACATCACACACAACTTCATCAATGTAGTTGCCAATTGAAAAAGGAACACGTACCTGTTTGTAGACACGTACCTCACCTTCTTCACTTAGCCATTGGTGGCGGTATGGATGTGGATGTCTAGTGGTAGGAAGGCCCAAACTCTCAACCATTAGTAAGTTTGCCACATTGGTGCAACTCCCACCATTAATGATGAGACTGCATACTTTATCACTTACTTTACAACGAGTGTAAAATAAGTTTTCCCTTTGCAATTGCTCGTCCTCCTTGACTCGGGCGGTTAGCACTCGTCGGGCCACCAAACACCCTATTTCCCCTTGAGTAGGAGAACATTCTTCCTCAGCCAAGTCATCCTCCAAGCAATCGTCCTTGATCAATCCAGGCATATCCTCACAATCGTCGTCATCGGAGACGATCTCTCCATTGTGAGTGACTAACATGATCCTCTGGTTTGGACATTGGGACTAGATATGTCCAAACCCTTGGCACTTGAAGCACTTGATATCTCTACTCCTAGTCTTAGGAGTCTCATGAGGTGCCTTAGAAGTGGACCTGGATGCATCAACAACTTTGTTAGGGGTAAAATTGGAATTTCGGTTAGGAGCATTACCTTGAGCTCGGCTAGATGAATTTGGTGTAGCCGAATTTCCAGCTTCGTGGGTCGCTCTCCGTGATTGGTTGCCCCTCCATGAAGTCGAGTTGGAAGTTTGGAAGGTACGGGCTCCTCGCCTCAATTTCTTTCCCCTCTCGGTCTTGATAACGAGTTCAAGAAGATCATGCATGTCCAAATAATGTTGGAGCTCCAAGGCTTCTTGAAGGTCAGGGTTGAGACCTCTAAGAAACCTCGCCATGGTTGCTTCACTATCTTCTTGAAGGTTCACTCTCATCATGGCCATTTCGATCTCCTTGTAGTAGTCCTCCACACTTATGTTACCTTGTGTGAGGGTTTGAAGTTTGGAGTGGAGATCGTGATTGTAGTAGCTAGGAACAAATCTCTTATGCATCAATGCCTTGAGTTCTCGCTAAGTTCGGACACGTGGTTCTCCCATTCTCCTTCTATGGGTCCTCACTTCGTCCCACCAAACTAGGGAGTAGTGGTGAATTCAACGGTGGTAACTTTCACCTTTTGTTCCTCGCTATAGTCATAACAGTCGAAGACCATTTCGATGCGGCCTTCCCATTCCAAGTAAGCCTCAGGATCACTTTTGCCTTTGAACGCGGGCACTTGAATTTTGAATCCCTTGAGTTCGTTCTTAGGCGTGTCCTTTCTAAGCCTCTCGACTCTCTCGTCATCTTCACTAGCCGAGTAGTCTTCACAATTTGCCTCCTTGGTGCCATGGTTACTCCGGTGGTGAGACCGAGAACGAGAGCCTCGTGTGAGACTCCTGGATAGTTCCACAAAGCGAGTGTGCAACTCCTCCATTTGTTGCTCACTAATTCGCCTGAGCTCATTCTTCATGGCGGTGAACATCAACGAGTAGTCTGTGGTCGGTTGATTTTGCTCCATGTCCCTCTTTATGCCCTGTAAAAGGTTAGTAACAACAACACAAGTATATCCTCACTTCACTCCCTTAGTGTATCACTCAATCTCCTGTGTATCACTCAAAAGCACTCTAATGGACTTACCAAATACCTTTACCTGTTGGGTTAGGTAATTGAGAAGGCCGCTCAAGTCCAATAATTGTCACCAACTTTTTCCACAAGAGTAACCAAGAAGGTAAGACACTAATGTGGGTGCAAAATGAAGTGGGAATGGACGAATTTGGAAGGCCAATAGTGGCGGACAGAAATGGAAGTGCGCCAATGGGAACACAAAAGAAAGAAACCCTAGCTTTCTAAAATGTATGAGTGGGTTCCTAGAATGTAGGAGAGTATTTCTAAAATGTAGGAGAGTGTTCCTAAAATGTAGGATAGAATGTAGGAGAGTAGCCAAGTGAAAACAAATGAGTTATCCAAGTGTTTTACTTAGTTTCCTAAATTGATTTGGAAAACAAGTTAGTTTTGGAAACCGTTTAGAAAACCTTTTCTTGAACAACTTTGATTAGCTTCCAAATCGCAACCCAAGTCGGGTTTTCTTAGTAAATTTCGGTCCTCCCCCTAAACCCTCTTCCCAAGTCGGTGGAGATGGCTTATTAAAGCCCTCCACTATAGCTGTCACTTACACTCTCGAAGAAGACCAAGTGCAATTCGGAATTTCTGGTCTTAGTGCTCAAGATAATTCTGCTATTGGTCAAGGCAAGAAGATGGCATCTCAAGAAGATGCAAGCAATGTCACTCAATCTTCCCCCCAACGGGCTGCTCCAGAGTTTCCCAAGAATTTTACTCTATGGTATTGCTTTGTTTCTTGCCACCCGAATGCCCTTTCTCTTTTCTTTTTCGTTTCTGTTTTTTTTTTATCGTATCAAACGAATAACACAAACAGCCTGACCGAACTGGAATAAAATTCCAGATTTGTTTCGGTCCACAATGCACAAGTAACGATCAACAATCCCTCAAGAATTCCCACGCAAATTTCAAGAACTTCAAGAATTTCCAGTTTGATTTCAAGAGACTCAAGAAACCCTAGATTCTTGTAGGTTTCCTTCAAGATTCACAAACACCAACTAGTTTTAACAAAAATCAGTTTTGAAAATTAAGCAAACAACACTTGGACAGATTTGAAACAAAGAAAAGACCCTAGCGCAAGACAAACCCTAGCCACCACTACTAGAGTCTCTTTTGTTTCCTTGTCGCTCACGGACAGTTTGGAACTAACAACAATAACACACGAGTTGGACAGAAATTTTGATGCAACAAAGGACACAAAGTACGGTCAGATTGTCAAGGCAACAACCGACGCATGCATGGACAGATTTGGCTCGATAACTTGAGCAACACCCGGACAGAATTTTGTTTCTCTTTTGATGAACACTAGCGACTCAATAACAAGGACAAGTGCAGCTACACGTGGAGATGATCCGGGCAGCATGCACGACACAACCACACGAACAGAAATTGATGGCCACGAAGCAACAAACGACTCCGGTCAGATTTGAACCAAACGACTAACACGACAAGGGAAGACCAAGTACGGACAGATTTTGTTTTTGTTTTTTTTTTAAACAATGCAGCGGAAAATAACACAAAAATCCTACGACACAACTACGAAAAACAAGAATATAACGAAAGATACCTCCACCTAAGCTCTGATACCAACTGATACGGTCCTCGATCAACACGTTTCGAGACACGTAGCACGCTTGCCCAAGGATCTAGCGAGGTTGTCCAACGCTTGGATTGCGGGACCTAAAACCAAAACGGACGACACGAATTGGTTGAAGGTGGTAGAACGACGACTCCAATTGAGGTGTTTACTCTAGTGGATAGGTCGGTAGAACAATTTAGGACAATCCGCGAGATTGCTCAAGAACCCTTGCCTAAGCAAGTGAAAGGATCGAATGCTCTCAATAATTTGAAGAGAAACAAACCAGAATTTTATTATAAAAATTGTGTACCCGTTAACCGTACAAAGTGAGCCTTTATATAGGCTAAGGGGCTAATGAAACCCTAGGAAACTAGCTAAAGGAGGGTCGGCCACTCCTTGGACAAGGTGGGCCGGCCCATGACTCAAATGAAATAATCTAATCCAACTCTAAACAAGTGAACCTAACACTAGGCCTAGGGCCTGGTCAACCAACCTTTCATGGGCTCTCTTCGTGGGTTTGGATCATTGTGTAGACAACTTGATTATCTCCTTCCAAGCCTTCAATATCCCGATGGACTTCTTGTTGGTCTTGAACATTTCGCACAAGAGCTTGAAGGGACTCCTTGAAGTGCTTGGCCCGTGCACGTGTGACTGGGTCCAATGGAACTCGAATTGGATCATTACTTGGGCTAAGGTCCGTGCACACATCAATTGTCGACCAATTATTAAACATGTCCAGCAAATGATAATGACCAATGTAAAATTTCTCATTGGTACACTATCAAATCAGGATAGGAGCTAGAGAAAAACACGAATACCAACAAAAGAAAGAGATGTCATGATGGGTGCAACCCTAGCAACTGCACCAGCAAGTCATCGGTATGGAATAATCTGTGGAAACTTAATGTCAGGCATAAGAAAAAGCACTTTCTATGGAAATGTTTACAATACATGATACCCAACAATGAGACTTTGCATATAGAAGAACTAGGAAAGAGAGTCGTTTTAGCTAAAAGTGTGAAGAAAACCACTCAGCATTTGTTCTTTTATTATAGAACAGTCGAGGAGATATGGAAAATTTTTCCGCTATAACATGGATGGATTGAAATTTTTGGACTTGGTGGATGAGACTACAAGAAGCAGCAGCCAGGCGAGATGGAAGAATATGAATAAGACATTTTTTAACTCTAAAAGGCATACTAGAATTCTAGACTAGCTGTGCAACAATGGAGTGAATACAAAAATGCTGTTGGGGTAGAGAGCTCGATAGCAAAGGAGATTCATACTGCTGCAACAAGCCAGGCAACAGGAAGTCAACCAGGTCAAGATGCAATGAAATTATATGTAGATGGAGCCATTGATAAAGGGAAAAAGGGAAGATTAGTAGTAGTGTGGAATGGTGCAGAAAAACTAGTAACCACTTAGGCAATCCTCGTCAAAAATAGCTAATTCGATAATCATTGATGCCATGGGAATAAGGTCTACACTCACTTTTGCCATTGACAAAAATTGGGCCTCAATGTGCATCTTCTCGAGCAACAAACTGTGGTAGAAAGGATCAATCAACAATAAATGATTAGTCCATGCTATCTAGCATACTACGGGATGTATGAAAGCTGAAGGATTCATTATGTAAGTGCTAATTCCTTTCTGTTAATATGAAGGACAATAGTGTAAGTCATACTTTGGCAAAATTTGCCACCATACTTGATGGAGCCGCGCAAGCTGTCCAAGAGGTTCGAGAAGCTGAAGTCAATCCTGTGACCATTCCAGTTGGCCCAATGACACATCTCGTACCAAGAATCTCAAGGAATCGCTTCAAGCAATGGTTCGAGCTGTTCAAGATTCGATTGGGATGTCAAGTGCGTTTAAAGAGCCTAGTGAACAGAGTTTACCATTAGTGAACTTGCTTCAAATCAAAACAGAATTGGGGCATGAAGGCCTAGTTGTCCAACCGACTTGACCAACTTTACTGTTCAAATCAAACCAGAGTTGGAGGCACGAAGGCCGAGCTGTCCAACCGACTTGACCAACTTTAATGGCGCTTTTGTGGTGTTATTAATCGTTAGTAAGCAATAAACGGACCATTTTATGCAAGATTAGATCCACATATGATAGGGCCGAATTTGTGAGCCCATATTAGGTAATCGTGCGTTATTGCTTTCCAAGTGTGGTTAGGATTTCATTTTACAAAACTTATAAAAACTCTTGTTTCTATCAATAACATCACACAAAAAATTCCAACTTCACAGTTTCGAGTGCTAAGGCTCTCTTAGGCCTTAGCTCTTGCGAGCACCCTTGAACACTTTAGAAAATCTCTCAAGTGTTTATTCCATCTTATCAATCAAAAAATCATACTTAATTGTAGCACCAACTACCATTCTTATGGTTCACTAATTCGTTTAATTGTGGATCAAGATTGTACCAACATTCGTAACTAGAAGAATTAGAAGGATCTACGTAGGAAATTTCACTGCTAAGCTTGTGTCAATCACCAAAATCTGGGGCTTATTATTCACAAGTTTCGTCACACCGACGGCTCGTATCAATACTCATTTATGATGTTTAATGAAAATTGGACTTTCCTCGTGGCTTATCCGTGGGGCACAGATTATCGGTTGCGCAGTTGTCCCAAAATGCTTTGCAAAGTCTAATTTATATAAATACAAATCAAGTATAAGGGGAAAAAAACCTACCATCATAGGTCTGAACGGTACATGTCAACCACATTGGCAGCTAGGCAACCGTTTAGCACTTTTTAGTCAATATTTTCAATGATAATTTCCTCGCCTAAGTTCCTGATTTATTTTTTCTTTCAATATAATTTATTGAACAATTAGGCCTAATATTAATCCCCAATTCACGTTTATTTCTATCATCCTAATTGCATTGCAGAAACTAGTCGAGGTAATTCATCCAGTCCTTTGGATTGTTCAGTAGTTCTCAATTGCTTCAGAATTAGCAAAAGAGTAATCATTCAAAATTAATCAAAGCTATTATTAGATAAATTCTACATTCAACATTTTTTTGCCATTAAAAAATCTAGAACCTAGATGTAAAAGCAACCGATAACACATATTACAACACCAACCAAAAAAAAAACCCAAATGATTCAAAATGAAATCTAAATCAGCTAAAATAATCAATGCGAACTACCTGGAAAATGCAGAAATAAGACGAGGCTAAATACACTTTCCGTTCCATGTCTATTATGGGGAACAATTGATTCCAGGTAAATCTCCTGAACGTACATCTAAGGCTCTCATAAGCAGAGCAAAGTTGATCGAGATATGCACTAGTTATTTCAGGGCATTGTACTCGCTTGTACAAGCATTCGAATAAACAGTGATCAATGAAGCACAATTCCCTACAGTGCCGCTACTCTCTTACGGTCCAAACGTTCTCCGCAAAACACTTCATATTATGTGCAACAGCAATTCAGCAATTGTGTGCCGTATTCCCAATAATCCAGTTTATGTCATTATACTGTTAAAGGGGCCTCCTCTGCCAACAACTTAGTATAGAAAGTGTTGTGAAAGAGCTGACAAAGTTTACACATGAACTGCTACAAACTCATGTCTTTTGGCAAGCTGATCTCAAGAAAATACAGGCTGCAATATAAGAATTAAAAGATGATCTATGTAATATACCGAAGGGGACTTTCAAAATGATGTATAAGCAGGATACATAGAAGATTAAAAAAATCCAGAAATAAGTGAATTAAAGTTTTCTACAGTAATTTCTGGTTAACCATCTCTGGAAGATGTTATCAATATGCAAGTCTTTTATTTCTTCAATGCATGACTTATTATCTCTTTTTATGTTTGTTACTTAGATTTTGGGACACGCAAACCAGAAGCTAACAGTGCCATCCTAATGTCTACAGTGCCACAAGGGGAAATCATCCATAGAAATCCCATAGGCTTTGGCCATACAGTGTTTCTGGGCACTTTAAAGCTTCAAATGCCTTCTAACGGAGGATCATAATAGGACAAATGGAACAAAGGCAAACCATGTTTTGAGAACTTTGCATAATTGCATGTTTCATTTTTTGACAATTACTTTACAATCTAATTTAAGCAAGAGGCATTACCAGAGCTTGGACCAAAGCAATAAATAGCTCCATGAAGTTAGTGTCTAAAGCAAGAGCTAAGAGAGGTGGAGACATTTATATCATATCTTCTATTAATGCAAGGAACACATACCGAAAGAGGATGTCAAAATCAAAAGCTAAGACAAATAAAGGCATGCAAATCCTTGAATCTTGTGCAACTTTATTATCTCTTTTCCAGTCATTTAGAATCAGTATTTCCGTCTAACTATTTGTTCCTTTTTAGACTTGTTAACAATTTGTTAAGATTCTTCTCTATTGTCTAGACAAGTATAACTGAATTGTCACACGAGAATTCTGACAATTTCAAAACAGGAGCAAAACTAAAGGAACATTATAAGTAAACAAGGTCTAGTAGCTATCCTTTCAGAATGCTTTTAGTCTTAATAGTAAACTTTGTTACCTGGCAGACATGAACGCCATCCCAAAGAACACAGCTTTAACAGCTTGCTTTTGCCCTGCATAGTCAAATGCCAAAGGCAGCATCTCATGCAAGGTAAGAAAGGCCATCACTCCCCCTACTGCAATAACAAGAATTAACAGAAAATAATGATGCTAGATGGTAATCACATGTCATCCCTCAACCAGTTAAAAATACTCCAGGAACAGCATAAGAACCTGATCCAAGAAGACCCTCCAAAACTTCAGGATTTAAGCTGCTAGGGAATAAGTAAGCTGCACTAAGCTAAAAGGTAAGAAACTTCTAATGTCTTAACTCCTCTGCTACTTCAGAAGAGAAAATTATTAAATTAATCAATTCACAAACAAGAACGGAACCAACCTACAATAATTACACCAAGAGGCTCTGCGAAGCCAGAAAGAGTAGCCAGTTTGAATGCCTTCCATTTGCTGAATTTAAGACAAAACTATGCAACTTAAACAGAAATGACAGAATTCCAAGGATTATACTAATGACATAGAAGTATGCATTTGAGAAACTAGCAATCTCTTTTATCTGCCATTTCTAAAATAAAACCATAATGTTCACATTCAGTCATCTTACCTATGTGTTGCAAAATAAACTGGAAGTGCAACTGCAACACCCTGTAAAAATAGAAAAGAATGAATTCAGAATCCTTTGATTAAAGTGAGAAAATTATGCTTTCTTAGGTTAGTACAGATACATCAATACCACCCTTCCCAATATTTTCCCTCTTTCATTTTTTGAGAGAGACAGAGAGTCCAGTGCCAAGAAACATTAATGATATTCTTTCACGCAGCTTTACTCTTTCTTTTGGGTTTTATCTTTCCAAATTTTAGTTCTTTTAAATTTTGTGTACTATTCAAGTATTTTGAGCACAGACTAATACTTTCCATGACCAAGTACTGCCAAGATCTGGTAAAATTCTTGCTAATAGGGTAATAGGATCACTGTATCAATCTTGAGAATACTACATGGTTGCATCACTTACAGAATAGGCAGATACAACATGCAACCCCAGTGTTCAGCCCATGATTTATCATGCTAGAATCCAAAACCCAAATTTTGTCATTCCTAAGTATTTGTCTTCAGAGCACAAGCTAAAACTCCAATGTAAAATCCTTTTAATATTGAGACAAACTGTTAGCCTGCAATAAGAAATTGTGTCTATGTGACCTAATGAACAAATTCACATTACATAAATTATAACAATATGAACATCTCTAACAAATTTCACAAATACCATATTTCAGAATATGGAAATTTTAATGTTGCAGTTTGTTAAAAACATATGAAGGCAGATTACAAGAAAAATCCTGAATCATGGATGGTTTAATGGGTATGGCCTATTAGGATCTTCAAAACAAGGTCCTGCCCCATCTTCCAGAGAACTACTATGTGACCAAGTGACTTCTAAAGGATTGAGTAGGGGCTTTCAACAAATTGCAGAATTTTGAACAAGTGTTCAGTATGAAAGAGACGAAACCTGTAATTTCCTGCAGTTAGAGGTTGAGTAGAATTGCTGGAAACTAGATAGTTATTTAACAATGGTAACTTTCATATAGTCATCAGAACCACAAAAGAATCAATATAATCAAGTAATTTAGGAAACCCTTTTTTCAATTGCTTACAGGTCCAAAAATGGAAGATCATAATTTACATCTTAACAAGCATCTGCTGGTAAGGAATGAAAACTACCCTAAAAAACTGAATTAGATAAAGGATTGTTTGACCCAATTTGATATGTTCCTGCCACAGCAGAATTGAAACAAAAAAAGGTCCACTTTGGAGTAAAAAAATGAGTTTCATGGGCAGTGGCAAAGCCAAGACCTCATTGATAGGGCACAACAGCCCAACAGCCAAACAGCTGGCACAAGCACAACACCTTCCCATGATAAGTAGGTACCACCGTCAATGAGAAGGACCCATTTGTTTGATTACAACTCGTTGGGAATTCCGAAACTAACCCAAACTGATGCCATGAGAAGTAGCATAAACTAAAGCCCAAACAAACAAAATTCTATATCACTCCAAGCATAATTTATAGAAAATATTTGGATTTCTTGCCATTATCTTCTCTCTCCACTTTCTTTGGTGTGTTCCTCTTTCCTTCAAGCCCAATTCTTTATGTCCATATTTTCCTGGTTGCTAGCACCTTGTGATGTGCTTGCTTTTTCCCTAATTACTAGTAAGCTTTTGTTTCCTTTACTAACTAACTACTTGGACTCAACTTATAAAACATATCATTTTTCTATTTGGATGCGATAGCCAACCTCTTTTGGGTTGCGGTGATGCAATTGCAATCATTTTTGTTTTTTGGTTGAGGGTCTGCTGCAATAATTTACAAAGTTAGGTCTTAACGCATGTTAAGCATAATCAAAGGGAACTAATTCCAAAATTAGGGGGTGATGGGGAAGGTATGCAGCCTAGGCAATGTCATGCAGTATTCTAAGTTAAAAAACCTGTAAGTGGAGGAATCCAATCTCTTCTAACACAAAACAAAACAAAACAAGAAACAAAAAAACAAGCCCTCAGTGCAAAATATACAAAGGTTAAGGGTGAAAACATCAACTTCTAAACTCTCAGATGTATAATATTTCACATATTATAGGCAAAACATGTGATAGACAATCAGACACGATACCATCCGAGAAAATAGTACAGGGCCCAAGAGACAACTTTAAGACAGTGTTGTGTTTTACTAATGAAACATGGCTATGCAGGTAATCACACTACTAAAAGCATATTTCTGCCAATGGAAATGAAAATTGAAAACCTCAGTTTGGAAAGCAGAAATGACATTTTAAGGACATCATATTAGGATATACCATCAGTTTCAACAAAAGGAAGTGAGAAATATTGTTACATCTACTCCTATATCAAATCCAAACTCATGGGCTTTTGTCTGACTTTAGGTTGCTCAAGCTAAAGTACCAGTTCAATTTAAATTTGGCAAATTCATTTGTTGACATCACCTAATTTAGAATTTGTTTTCACCAGATATATCTGTCCGAAGTGTGTTGATAATGTGTACCAAACACATCCACAACAACACAACATGATAGATTTGAGAGACTAACATAACTTCATTCGAAGTCTAGAGCATGTATGTTTAAAAAGCAGTATGGATATTAGAACAGCAGAAGCAAAACCAACAGGCAGCATGATATGCCACGTCATTATTGTATCACACAAGCAGCTTGGAAAATGGAAAGACAGACACTAAATCCACCAACTGGCAACGAAAGATTTGTTTTGAAGACAAACATTAATATATTTTGATGACATCAAAAATCAAATCGAATCACTGCAACTAGGAAATTAAAAACATTTCTATTACTAAAAGCACCAACAAAACTCCGTGTCACTTCAGCATGCATCAGTAGCAGCGTGGACTGGTGTTAGCTATCATCAACCTTATCAATAAGGATCCTAATGGCAGTACAATCATAAGCTTTCATTAGGATCAGTGAGTAGCTCCTCAGTTTGTGTTCTATTTACATTGAAGATAAACATCTACTGCATCGACAATGACTTTTACAGGTAGCTTAGGAAGTAGCTTCGCTCCATATCATTTTCCTGAATGCAGTGAGACATGAGAACTATCCACAGAAGCTTCAAATTTCACTATTAGCCTTTCTTTGAAGCAGAGATTGTTTGGCATACGTATGATAGTCCGTTATAGACATAAGCTCGCTTACTCATGGGAAATATCATCAATAGAGTCAATAAAAGAAAGCATTAGTGGGAGATTAGTATCACAGATAAATCGCCAAATGAACTTGTTTTAGTGACACACGTTCAGAAGATTCTATGGATTGCTTTTCAAGCAAATCTAGTATCAAACAAAGTAAAGAATCAGCATGAGCAACACATGTAAGTACCTCCGGAATATTGTGCAATGCAATAGCAAGAGCCAGATTTAGACCAACTCGAAGACCCTAAGAAAACATACAAAAGATAACAAAATTGATATGTATCAACTGATCTTTCAGGAAAGAAGTCAATCATTTAAAAAAAAAAACGTATAATCCAGCAGCAAATGTACCTTGATTGATCCAAGAAAGACTGCCATTCCCTCTGGAAAATTGTGCAAGCTAATTCCTATTTACAGAGAGAAAGAAAGAAATAAAACTGAATCTTCCCATTTATAACCAACAGATATACCAGAACCAGGAACTTTCAGTGAGAGATTTGATGTGAAGGATTACTGCAACTCCCAATTGAGACATTTATGAATACATGGCTAACCTCCAAGAGGATAACTTATTGTTTTAACAGTGACACAAAGAATGGAAGTCTCAAACTACTGGTACTACTTAATCACAATAGATCAATGACAAAAGAAAATGCTGTAGAATACTTCACCATTTAAGATTAGAGGTACAAAAGAACAACTCTTCATGTATATTTATCCAAGAAAAGGGCAATGTTGTTTGTCTGCTTCATTGACTTAACTATAAGATGCAACTAAATGAGGGGTCAACAAGAAGACACAAGTTTTTCGGTAATGATGGAGAATCATCCAAACACCACAATGTCATCTTGAGGTTTTCACTAATTAGGTTTTCAGCTTCAGATGATACACCCAATTAAGTAAAATCATACTTTCAAGGATTTTTAAGTTCTGATGATAATCATGAGTGGTATATACAATCTTTGTGTGAGAGAGAGAGAGAGAGAATCAACTGCTTTATAGTAGATTAGCAGACCTACATAAAACAACACATGGGTACCCTTAAAAGTGTAGTTGGAGTTAGCATAAATAGGAAACTTTTGACCCCATCAATTGTTGACTTGAAATAAAACAGTGAGAATAGTGCATGGTTGTTTTCACAGAAAGTGTACAAGTACCAAGTTGCCTGTCTTTGCCTTTCATCTTTACATGAGAATGTACCTTATTTACATGACGGAGATTACAAAAATTAAACTGTGTTCCAACAAACATAAAAGTCAAACCTCTTTTTCAATTTAAAAAAAATGAGACAATGCAAAACCCACATTATGCCCAGGTTGCACCCCTCCAATATGTTAGTGAAGCTTGTTACCAGCATTGTCTTTGTTGTTTTGCTTTTTTCTTTTGTGTTTTTTGGGGGGGGGGGGGGGCGGAGACTAAATTCCTCCACAATACTTCATCATGTTGTCATGTATGTAGACCACCTAATTAAATGTGCAGTTCTCCTTACTGCTTATACTGCAATTTAATATACGAATGCTTGGTCTCATAATGTCCATAGTTAGAAACACACTTAGAAGATACTAAGTCTCACCTGGCTATGAGATGCAAGTCCATAATTGTCCAATTAACTGCTAAGCCAACCTAAATCCAGCATTGCTTCAATTGTGATACTGAAATGAATTTTCTAACCACCCTTTGTGCACATTCAAATTTTCTTGGGAGAAAAACCATTTCTCTGTCAGTGTGGCCTTATCATTTGAGGTCCAATCAAACAACCAAGCTATCAAAATTGATATCATTAATACACGAATTAGCAGCCTCCGTGACCAAAAAGAGCCACTAAATAGCAAAATATTTTTCCTTAAGAAATGCTTCTCCAACAGTTTGGGAGTGAACAAATCCCGAAAGGCACTCATGGTATTTAAAAATGTTTCAGACCATCATAAGTTCATTCAAATCATGTCTTCTGTCAACAGTAAGCTCGCACACTAAAAGCCAAACAAAGGAAACAGTTGTGGTGCAACCAGCTGGCATAATTGAATGCATTCACGCAGAAAGCCGTGCAAACAAATATGCTAAGGAAATCTTCAGTCAAAGTGAACAAAAATACACAGCAGACTGACCTATTGCTGTAACAATGCCACTAAACAAGACTTGGCGTCGGTGCTTTTTCATTATATCCTTGCCCCCTTCATCCCCATTTTTCTGTTTGCAAGCAAAATATATTATGTATTAAAATGAATTTCCAAACACACCAGTTGCACTAGAAAACTTTAGAATGAAAAATGCCACTAGAAAACTTTAGGAGAGAATACCTTACCTTACTGCTTTTCACATCTGAACTTGGAGCAAGTGTAGGTTCTGGGATGAAACCAGAAACAATTGCAAAGAATATTACACCTGCAAAGAACTAAGAGCAACAAATGGGGTAACAATTATTAACTTAAATAATTTTTGTGAAACAAGGAAAGAGAAGACAATCATTAGGTGATAGCTTACCCAGAGGTTTCCCCTTAAGAAACCAATAGAGTTCATAGCATTATGGGCCAAATCCAGGAATGATATGCTCAACATAAGACCTGCAGCAAAACCCTGCACAGAGATCACAAGTATGCCATTTTAATTTCATAAATGACTCAGGAAAACTAAAGAAAATAAAGAAGTAACAAATTAAGAATTTGAAAACATTATGTATGTTAATGTGCATTTCCAATGTATTATAATCAATCATACAAGGAATCCATATGCAGCAAGTTTAACAAGAATTGCTCAACCGAGAATCATAACCATGAGAGACAAAATGACAACCAATTTTCCTTAAGAAAATAGTAGCAGCTAATCATTACCTGTAAAAGCCCAAGCATCTTCACATTTGGAGCCTGATTCACAACCACAAACAGTGCACCTGTCCAGTAAACGGAAAATAGTTAGATTAACAATGGACTACCAACAATAGCACTTCAGTTGCTCACAAGTCAATATCAAAGATGGCAGCTGCAGAAGCAAACCACATCAGGCGTTTTAGTAAAGGAAATTTTAACAAATCAAGCTACAGATTATTCATTGTAACTTCCCCAATAGACCTCCAGGCTGTCACTTCTTACTACAGTAAAAATGGAAGACAAGAAAATAAAGACCTTCTCAATTTCAAAATAGATATCCTACTGGTCATACTAAAAAAGTAGTACCAGTTTCCATTTCAAATAAATCTTTATTTTAGCGGAAAGGTTAGAGGTTTTGTGTTGTCTCCACTCATTTAGACTTAAATAATCATGGTTCCTAGTTTGCTCTTCAAAATAGTATACAGTTTGAGCTCTTGCTGCAAATTAAAATGCACAGTTTGACATTGAGGCAATAGAGTACAAGGTCACAAGGAATATATCACAAAATTTTCCTAAAACAAGTGAAATCAAAATTGGAAAAAATGAAAACTAGTTAGTACTAAGGTCCTTGCCATTTGATAAAGACTAGATCATCACAGTTCAAAATGTTGCTTTAAATAGGAGCTTAGCAAAGAGATACCCAAAAACAGAAGTTTATCCTCAAAAGAATGAAGATGAGCTCCAGAAATAAACAAAACAGCAAAATCAAGATACTTTAACAACAATGACCCCCTTGTCAGAGTTCTTCTTATGCAGTCTTTTGCATTTATTGTTTTCTTATTTCAACACAAGAATCATCAGTTCTTTATGCCTAAATCACCAGGAGTAGCCAAACTTAAAAGCATCCTGCAAATGTCCCAATGGGCATACCTAAACCCACATGAATTCTATTACCACATGGCAAGAGTATGACAAGAACATGACATTATAAATTGTAGTGAGTTTATAGAGAGTTGTAGTCACAAAACACATAAACTACAGCACACAATCCCAGAGAAAGAGAGGCAATGCATGTTTAAGACAATTTCCTATCACAATCAAATAAACGAACTGCAGTACTATGGATAGATCATACCCATTCACAGCACTAGCAAAAAAATGACTGCAATGCCTGGGTGCAATCAAGTAGATGAAACAAAATCTAAATGAATAAAAACACAGGATTGGCAGTAGGAAACCACTCTATTTGCCATCAAATATTTGTGTTTGGATAGACTATTATTTGAAATATCATTTGGAATAATTACTGTAGCACTTTTGTGATGTTATGTATGTGAGATAAAAAGGTTGGGAAATGTGTTTATGATGCAAGTGAAATATTATTTGAGAAAACTTAATCCAAACAGTATCTTTTTCAGGATAACTAATATTTTTTTTCCAAATGTAGTCTACAATTTGGTAGAGTTTGCTTTGTCTACTTACCAAAATTTAAAAGAAGAAGAAAAAGAAAAATGAAAAAAGTATTTTTTTGCCAAGATTGTCTCACGGAAATTGTGGGCTTCAAATCCATGAATTCTAAAGATGTCTGTATAAAGTTTAGGCATTTCAAATGATTGATTGTGGAAATAACAGAAGCATTTTTAGTTAGACTTCATTGAGCAATGATTATCATTACTCCCTGAGCCAGTAGCTCATGGACCATATTTACAATGTTGCTCCTTTATTAATTCCACAAAATCAAGTTACAGGAATCGCACTTGACGAGGGACAAAGGGAAGCCGCATTTGACGACATAGTTTCTCTGTTCAGAACAAAATAGAAAAATTACCAGACAAGTAGACATAATCTTGCCAAAAATTTTAACTTTTGTATGACTGAAAAAATTAAAAGGCTTATCATCAATCATCTGGAAGGTAGGGAAGAAACTACTTTTAAGGCCTAGGGAAGTCACATAGTCAACTCAGAGTCTTTCACATGCAAAATTTGCTTCACATATATAATTTGATTTTTTAAGAATCAGATCACATTACCAATGTTCCAGGAAAACCTCCAAATGTAATCTAATACTTGCTTCATCCTACAATGATAGCTAATCCAAGGCACTGAAAGGCCCCCCCTACAATGTTAAGTTTCTGGCATGTAAGGGACAAATGCAGCCAGTAATATGGCAAGTATAAAGGTTCAGCTGACAATCACTAGCAAAACTCATCATACCTCTCTTCAACTCTTTTGGAGCCAAATATCAATTTTCTTTTGTTTAATGTAACTTAAATTTTGCATTGCAGATAGCTGACAAAACTTTGAGTACCAGAAACAAGCTGTTTTGCCAATAAGATTTGCATGAGAAGCAAACTAGCAGCTGGCTCAAGATGATTAGAATGGAGAAAAACATCAGAATAAGCTTAGCCTAGGCCTGTCCTAGAATAATTATGCCATATTGTTAGACTGGGAGGTGATTATGCCCATCAATAATCCTTCATCCATAATAATTACACACTTAATCTTTGTTTCTATAGCCAAAAAACCCAATGAGGAGAAACCACATCATTTTGTGTACAAATTTCAGAAGGAAATACTCAGTCTGATTAGGTACTGGGTCAAGAAGTATAGACTTCATAGTTTCTGAGGATCTTTAACTTGAGATTTTATAAGTGTCAAACCCATTCCGCTGCAGCCCTGCCGCACATCCCTAGTGAACTATGTGGAATCTTCATATCACTCCCTTAACTTTCATTTGGAGTTGGATTAATCCACCCAACAAACTCTAATTTCCAAGAGGTGTACAAAATCCTTAATATGCAATCTCATCACAATTTTTGTAAAGTTAAAAGCAAGTTTACATCTTAAAACTACACAAATTTATGTGCTCATGTCAAACTGCACAGCATATATGAATATGCCTCTTGCAATATCAATGGCAGGTAAGCAACTTTGCATCTGATATAGTTTAAAATAAATCTAACAAGTAATTTATGTCATTCATGAATCACACAGTCAAATCACCCTGAAGGATAACTGTCCATTTAAGACGAACTCAGAAGCACCATATACCTATTTGAATGTGAATATAATGGTGAAGTTGAAATACATCAGAGGATCAGAAAGCAGATTAATATGACTAATTGACCATGGCATGCAACGCCAAATCAAGCTAAGAAAAAAGGAAGCAACATGAATCAAACCTTGGAAATCAGGCATGCAATGCCAAGAAAGAGGTTATGCAAGTTGCATAACACAGAGATCAGTCAGCTCATTGACTTCTGTACCAGAAACATATACCCCTATATGAGCAGCCGACCATTCTTTCACCAGTCTTATTTGTAAGCCTATTCCTATGCAAACAATCCTTTTGAGAACATCCGTAAACAACCGAATTTTGGTTCCACGGCAAATAACCAGATGCCATTCGCCTGTAATGTTAAGCATTTTCTTATGTGCAGTAGTTTCTTCTTCGAGAGGAATATCCTGTATCATACCCTGCCCCGGAAACAACCACTATCCTTACCCAGAAGTGCAGATGAATAGTTAATCATGTTCCCTAGATTCTGCCATACAGAAAAGCAATGCCCCCGAATATTGAAACTCATATTCTAAACTAATAATTAAACCTACAAAAACAAAATTTTTCATATATTCTAACTTTTGATGCATAACACAAATGTAAAAGCAATTTGAAATCAAACAAATTGTGGAAACAGTTCCCGATATTGTAAATAAATTTTCATTCATCAACAACTGAACATGTAAGTCTACATTTCAATTCGAATTATGAAATCCAACAACACACAAGCCCCAGGCTGCCTCAACTGAAACAATTATACATAACTTACATAACCCATTTCCAAAATTTGCAGAGGTAAATAATTTTTCAATGGCTGACCTATGGATGTACTTAAGCCACCTATGAGTGAGAGTCCAAGAGCAACCAATACTTGAGAATCCATCAATCCGTCTTCTCCAATCCAAACCCCAACGAGACTTTTTCTTTGGTTCTTCCACTGTACAGCTACTAATAGTCAAAGGGTTTACAGAAGATACAGGATAAAGAAACTTGGGTAATGGTTTAAATAGAGCTGAACAAGTGTAGAAAGAATCATTCCATACAAAAATAAGCAAGTTTCAGACGAAGTTTTTTTTATTTGGTTTTGCACAAAATCAGCTGACTCAGAAAAACACCGAAAGTGTGTTTCTTGTCTTAGTTTTGGTTGGCTGTAAAAAGGGGTGGCAGTTCATATTAAACTTAATATTAAAAACTTGGATACCCAATTACCCATTATTTGAAAAAAATTATTTATTATAATATTGTAGCTTTTTTGTGATGGATGTATATGAGATAAAATAAATAAATAAATAAATAAAAATATAGTTCAAAAATGTGTTTATGATATAATTTAAATCTTTTTTTTTTCAAATAATATAGTTCAATCACTCACATACGTACTAAATTTGGGTCTAAAGAGGAACTCGATAAAGAAATGGTTCAACGGATTGTTGGTTCAGTAAATGGATGGTTGACACAACGGGGCATTATAATTAATTTAGATATAAAATCTCATGATTTTAAATACAAGATATATGATTAGACAAGAACAAAATATATTACAACAAATTTTTATTGAATTTTTTGTAAGTTTTAAAATAATTTATTTCTAGAGTAACGACAAAATAAATTTAATAGGTAGTTTATCAACTTTTAAGTACAAAATTACTTTTTTTTTTAGCTTTACCATATTTTTGTGGCACAAAATTTGAAGTGCTAAATTCTATTTGGAGTGATTTTTGTCCTCGGAATAAAATATAGTTATATAGCATTTTAGTCTTCAATTTTTAAGTTTTTAGAATAATGGGGGTGAAGTACTAAGGTTTAAAGCATTTGAAAGGAGCGTTTAAAAAGAAAAATAAAAGTGAAAGCGCAGGAAAAATGAAAGATTCGTAACATTTGTTGAGTTGAAAGATGCGTAAGCACATCGTCTACTATACTGGTTTTTCTGTGATTCTTATAAAAAATGTGGGTTCTTGTTTGTCCTCCGCTTTGGTTAATTTTTTTTCCAATTTGTTTCCACTCTTTCCCCTGCCTTTCTTTGCTTCAATCTCCTTATCATTTGCCATTCATTCCCTAGCAATTATTTCCATTATGCCTCTGTCTCATTGGACATGGATATTGTAGCCCGCCGGATTATGATAAAAAAAAATAAAGGAGCTTTCCGTGTAACCAAAAAAAAAAGACGATACAGCATACACAAGCTTCAGAAGAATGCTTGTGATGAAGAAAAAGTTAATGGATCTCATATACGTACGTAAAATACAATGCAGTGTGCAATATGAAAATCATGCTTATTGTCTTTTGACTGATTTTCCACCAGTATCCTACTGGATTATATCACCATTAAATACCCTCTTCATCAAATTACACTGACTATTTTTTGGGTAATTTCCCTTTGTTGCTCCTATTTTTTTGATTAATTTCCTTTTGTTGACTCTTCTTTAACTTTTACTCCAATTTGTATACAAAAACAATATTACACTTAATTTCTCTTGGCTAATTTTGTTTTCCCAACTATTGTGACCCCTACTTGTTTCAATTCAATTGCATTCTACCAATAAATTACACTAATTTTATACCACTTCACCTTTGTTATCCATTGGCTTATTTTATTTTGTTAACTTCTGTCACAAATACTATCTTCAATTCAATTATATGTATTCTACCAATATCCTGCACCATTAGACTACAGTTAAGCACACTCTGGAGAAAATTCCACTTACTATTTGTTTGTTCGATTTCCTTTGTTAATTCCCCTAAAACTATTTACGATAAGATTTCCTTTGTTAACTCCTCTAAAATTAATTGAATTGTACCAATATTTTACAAGATTAGGTAGCCATTTAAATGTTCTCTAGACAGATTAAATATCTCAAGTTACTTTTTTCCTACCAGTCATTTTACTCGAATGACACTTTCCAAGGTAACGTTTTAAACCACTAACTTTCTTCCTTCTTCATTATCACTCGTTGTTTAAGCCTTCAAATACATTTCTTCCCGTTGACTTTGTACGAATTTTGTCCCAAATTTTTTCCGTTGCTCATTAAACCACTTCTTTCTGATTTATGCCTCACATTTGAAGCTACTGCTCCTGTTTACTGGTTTTCCTCTCTTTGGTGAGTTATCATCTAAGGTTTGCTTACAATCTGCATTTATTCATCTAATTTCCATCAATTGAAACTTTGTTATACTAGTGTATTTATTGCCATGCTTATAGTTTTTTACTTGTCTTTTATACACACTTTTTTACCTGTCTTTTTATGCTTACAATCTGCATTTATTGCTCATGTTATTTATGCATTTTTACATGGCAACTTCATTTTCTTACAGATTTCCTACCATGCAGTCATTGATAATTCTCCTCTCCATGCTTTTATTTGCTTAGAAATTAGTATACAAATTCTAGCACCCTATATTTGAAGATTCATATGTGATTATAGTTATTAGTGCATAATCATATAAAAAAAAACCACTACCTGTGACGCCCCCATTTCTCCCAAGGGTGAACCTAAGGGTATCCGTGGGACGCCTGCCCAACTCTCGTTAGGACTCGAGACAAATCCAATTCAAACCTAATCTAATACTAACAATGAAAGTCGGAATAAAGGTACGAAGTCATTTCCATACATAAATATCCAGTCTTACATCACAATTTCAAATTTACAATCACTTTCCCCAAAATATACAACATCCAAAAGTGTCTAGTCAATTACAATTAAAACACTAATACAAAAGTGCCTCAAGTCGGCATTTGCTTAACTTCTTCCAATCGGGTTCCTGTTAAGGAGAACAAACTAATGGAATGAGCCAATACTCAGTGAGGTCAAGAAACACACATGCAAACACATAATCCAAGTAGTGACAACAATTACATTGTAAGTAAAGCTATCAAGTTCGAATGATTCGCATTTCGAATAGGAAAAATAAACAGAAACAATTCAAGGATACTGTAACTCTCAGGAGCTAAATTCCATGTAGTCGAGTCAAAATCTTGATCACAACTCATGTTGACACTCCGTCAACCACATAAGTATTAAATCCGTAGATACACCACTTTTCTTCGAATCCCGTCACCGTTACACCCCCTTACCGGGCCCGCTCATCAAATTTTTGATAATACTCGAGTATATCATGGCAATACTGCGCGAGTAATGCCGAGCAAGATCTCTCCAATAGATCATACTCTACGAATATCTCATGATTTGCTAAGCTTATCGACCAAGCCCATACTGGCTCGAATCGCAAAGTTAACCAACGAGTTTGGGCGTCCCCCGAATACGAATACAAATACGAATACGAATATAAGTTGATGAGCAAAGCTCAAATCGACGATTCCAAAAGGAATCACAAATATGAATCACATATACGAATCACAAATACGAATCACATCCACATTACTATGTACAAGTCGGATATGCATTCACATAGCAAAATACGAATATAATTTCATTTGAAAGAGAACGAGTGCGGTAAAGTACACACTCGTCACAAAATTTCAAATTCACATAACGGATAAGAAACAATTAACCACTTAGCAACAAATTCATGCACTTGACACTCACCAATCGAAATAAGAGAGTGAGTGCGTAAACAAGCCCTTAGGTGTTCCTCTTGAGATTCTCGTGAAGGTCTCCTTGAGCACCTGAGCAAATAATAGTTATCTATTACACACTATCACTTGAAAATCCTTTCTTATCAAGAGAGGGATTGTACACTCGTACAATCTAGAATATACCATGGAATGGGGTTTTACTTGCTCAAAATTCAAGGTTCAAAAGTAGTGTTTATTAACACAAGGAAAAACTGATTTCCTTCATGAAGACAAGTACAAAATGGTCAATTAGTATTGTGAGAACCCAAAAATTTTCATATTTTCTCAGCATTATTTTATTTCTTTGCCTACATTTTATACTTTCCTTGGAAATATTAACATTTTTATGCATTTTACAAGCAAGTACAGTTTTAAATTCATTTTCCTAGTACGAGTTAGTGTACGTTAAATTTGAAACACATTATCGATGTGGGACCCGCTAGTGCGATAAATGTGGTGATTAAAAGTGAGTTTTAGATGATATTAAGTGTGGGATTAGAGGTGATAATAATAAGTTAGTGAATTCTAAGTTCAAACCTTAGTATACGCGATTTAAGAAAAACCGGCTCGAACCGGCGGGTATCGCTCACTACCGATTGAACACACCACTTGACTACCACTTCCCTACCACCACATATCCTTGATATTGTTGCAAAATATCTCCCTCATCCTCAGTCCTTATAGCCGAAATATTTGACCCAAAATGCAAGGAAAAAAAAACAAAATTTTAGTTGGTTTTGGTGGTGACAAATGTTGGCCACCTATGGTTCCTTGACCAAGCCAATGTCTTACCTTCTTATCTTTCATTTGAGTTCATTCTTCACCATTTTTTTTCTGTTTTGGCCGAGAGCAAGGAGAGGAAAAAGAGTGAAGAGAGTTTTCAATTTTCAACCTTGAATCCAACCTTTTGAGTGCAAACAAGAAAAACTAAACCGATTAATCACTAGTTTGGAAGCTTGAGAAGCTTGAGGAACCAAAAAATTTCAAGAAGAAGTGGAGGATTCTTCTTGCAAGCTCTTGTCTTGAGGTATAATGGTTGATCAACCTTTCTTTCTCCATGAATCATGATTAAGTTGGGTATTAATATTAGAATTGTGCTTGTGATGCTTGTTTCAAATGGTTTTGATGATTGGAGTGATGAATTTTGAGTTAGGGTTTTGATTGATTCACTTAAATTTCTTGTGGGTTAGGTGTTATATGCTGTATATATTTGGTATATGATCTTGTAAAGGAGAAAGTAGTGGTAGTTTTAAGGTAAAAATGTGAATTATAGCTTGAATATAACAAAATTCCAGATTTCTGGAAATTGTAGCTTCAGTTCTGCCTGGTTCCAGTTCATTATGTTAGAGGCCGAATTACACTTAGTATAAAACATGAAAGTTGTAGAGAATGATGTTTTATAGTTTTCTACAAAATTTCAACTCAATCGGAGTAATGTAGCCTGTGAAAAGACAAACATACCCCTAACTCTCATAGGTTTAGTCCAATGGACAATTTTGATATTTCACAACACTAACTGTGTCTGTTAACCCTGATGTGTACTGAATTAGCCTTTAGCCAAAACACAAAAGTTTCAGTGCTATGTCTTATCTTTCCAACGCCCCTAGAATCACCTCATTTGGACTTTAGAAGCCTGAGTTATGGTTGTTTACGCATAGTGCGGTTAACTAGCCTGAATGTGAGATTCTGGTTCTGTAAATGGCAATTTTGACTTAGATACACTACAAACTGGACTGACTGTCTTCATCAAAGTTGTAGGCCTTTGTCTTAGCTTCGAAATGGTATAAATTTCACCCCAATCCGATAAGCGTAGCCTCGGTTGTGTCCGTTACGCAAAACAACGTCAAATCTGTCTTTTATTTCTTGACTCAA
This sequence comes from Coffea arabica, assembly GCF_036785885.1. Classification (NCBI taxonomy): domain Eukaryota; kingdom Viridiplantae; phylum Streptophyta; class Magnoliopsida; order Gentianales; family Rubiaceae; genus Coffea; species Coffea arabica. Next base: position 20,352,693 of record NC_092311.1, on the reverse strand, counting down.
CCTTCATTTCCGCACATGCTCCTAGCTTGATTTTGTACTTGTATGACTTGGAGCCTATGGAATGGCTATTGAAATGAGATGATGTTGTGTATGAATTTAGGATTGATTGAGGAAAAGAATGAAGCCATAAATGGCTGGAAAATGGGTAAATACAAAGGGCGTGCTGCCCAAATTTACGCTCAAGAACTAGGTAGATATACTTGTGACTTGAGTAAGGCTTGAGAGCGAATACCACGTGAACCATCTAGGGTATTTGCGTCTTCTTTTATTGAGGTACATAAGTTAAAATTCGGCCGAAACTTGTACCCTTGGAAAAATGAAATTTTCGACTAATAGAAATACGTTTTCTTTGTCACTTCGACTAAATGGAGATTTTAAAGTTTTATGAATGAGCATAAGTTCTACAAATATTTTACTTATGTCCTTTGATTTAAATGTACTCTTTTCACTACCAAAACCATATTTATACCTTGTACTAGTACGTATTTGAATTTTCTTTGAATCACTTACATCTTTGATGGTTGAAGCATAATGTGTTCTTTTGATTATATTAGGGTTCCTTGGTGATTGAGGGTGTTATCCGAAAGGATACTTTGGACGTTATTTTGCGTAAATAGGTGATTGTTCCTTGTTTGTTATATTTTCATTGACTATGTGGCTTGTTCTTGATTATATGACTTGTTATGAACGAATGATAACATGTTAAATGTTTTCAATGATTGCTTAAAATGAGTTTTCTAGGCGAGTGTGTACTTTATTGCACTCGACCTAAATGAATGTGAAATTTTCAATGATTAAATAATTAAATGCTAGTTGCGCATGAATATAAGCCGTTTGGCTGAATTGGGTCCTTGCCCTTCGTTACTGATCGACTCGAGTCAGAAGCGGACTCGGTCGGGCGATTTAGTGACCCTGGGTGAACGTTTGGTATACTCGAGTATTACCTTGTAGTCTGGTGGAGCCTGGCCAACGTCCAGGAGGGGGTGAATGAAATGAATGAATGAATGTCAATGCAAATAATGGTTTTACTTATCGAAATGCATTTTCAAATGATTGGAGGAATAAGGGAATGAAAGGAGAATGAACGAATGAAGGAACGAATGGCTCCCTGTGAGCCCGTATCCTTTTAATGAATGTTATTATCGCTTTATATTGTCATGTTTCTTGAATTACTTGCTATCTATGGTTAATGTATTCAACTGTTTGTTTGTTTGTGTGTTTGGAACCTCACTGAGCTTCTAGCTCATTCCGTTAGTTTTGTTTTCCTTAACAGGGGATGCGAGCAAGGACGAGAGTTCTGTATAGACTAGCATAGTCTAGTTCTTTTGATCCTTTTGTAATGGTTCTCGCCCTAGCATTTGGCAAGAGTTGGATGTATGAAGAATTGAGAACTTTTGTACATTTGATTTTGTAATTCCTTTTGAGATAGAAATGTCTAAGTATATGTTCTAAGCTTGGAATCGTTATTATACTTTGCCTTGTGGTTTTGTTTCGATTTTATCTGAGATGAATGACTGAGTCCTGGCGAGAGCTGGGCAGGCGGTCTGTCGAACCCTTTGGTTCACCTTAGGGGAAGGTGGGGCTGTCACAAGTATCAAAGGTTAGGGAAGAGTTTCAAAAACTCAATTCCCGTCAAGTTTGAAAATTTCTGATTTGAGGTTCAATTTTTGAAAAATCGTATCTCACTCTTCGTATGTCCAAAATTGGAAAATTTGGTACCGTTGGAAACTTATTCCAAAGTACTAAAAGTTCCTAGAATACACTTTCCCATGATTCCCAACGGAAGGCATTCAAAAAATGGCTCAAAGTTACTGTTTTAGGCTTGCGAGACAGTTTTAAGGTTAGTTTTTCGCCAAGTTTGGAAATTCGGCAAAATTCACAGAATTTGAACTAGCCTCTCAGGTTTGAAACTCAAATAGAGTTACAATCAAAGTTTAAAAAAAAACAAGCGGAACAAGAATTGGAGTTCTGAGCACCAAAATATGGCGGCTCAAAATTGCTGAAAAATGAGACCGTTGGGTCAATTTTTCAGATTTAAATCGCCGACTTTGGAACGTTGGTTGAACATCGAAATAGACTCGGAATGGCACCAAGTTGGCAATATTATCCTACCATATAAGGGCTATTCCTCTACCAAATTTCATAGGAAAATTCATTCGGAAAGTTGGTTAACAAAACCTTCAAAGTTTCTAAATCTCCAAGGCAAAGCTGCCTTGCACCTCTAATTTTCTTTTTCTCAAACCTTTGGCTAATAAAATGCCTAAAACATATCTCATTTATGATAACCAGGTCTAATAAGGATCCAAGAAACATTTGGTAGGTGATTTACACCAAGAATTTCGAGTAGAAAGTCTCAAATCAAGATTGGTTACAAATCTGTCCAACATGATGGTTTTCTCCCACAAATTCAGTTTCGAAATCTGGTCATTAATCACTCAATTCAACTCGGAATTGAGCATGGTGTTGGAGTTGAAAACTAGATTCATTATGCTAAAAGTTCTTAGAAGAAATCGTTTTCAAAATCTGTCCACAACCAGCTCATATGTGAGCATCAATTCGCTGCTCAAAACAGAGCTCCCAGTGTAGACGTGAAACAGGACAGTCATGTTCAAACGATTGGTATGGACGGCTCAGGTGGAACCAGAACGTGCATTTTATACTGTTAGAAATTTGGGAATGTCTAGTTTCCAGTGCTACAAATGGAACTCGATTTCAACATTGGAGTAAAAAGTTATAGCCAAAACAAGAACACTGCCAGAGCAGTTACGGGAAAAATTTCCAGTTTTACTGATTTCTGAAAACACAACATTTGGCCAACCAAATCACGTTATTTTTTGATGAAACTTTGTACACAACTTATATTACACATATACATCAGAAATAAGTCATTAGAACCTCAAAAATTTGCACTAAAGTGCACGAAATTCACAGGGGCAGAATCGAAAAAATTTCCCTCTTCACATCCTTTGAGTTTCCACTAACAACACAACATTATTCCACTAAATTAAGCACTAAACCAACATTAATAACACCATAATTCATCAAATCAGTCCATCCAACCATAGTGAGAATTCATAGAGCCCACACAACATTGTCAACACAAATAAGACTACCCACATGCATGCATGAGCTTATAAATGCTATATTACTTCCATAAGACAAGATTTGAGTAGTGGATCATCACTTACTTCCTTAGATGAACCAAGCAGAAATTTTTGGTCCTAAGATGCTCAAGAAAATAGTGGAAAGCAGCCCTCTTTCCTAGCTTGATTTGGTCTCCAAGTGATTAGCTAAGTGTGGTTAAAATTTGGTGTGATTTGGTGGAAGATTTGAGGTAGAAATAAAGAGTTTTCTTTCCTTTCTTTTCTTTCTTGTTTTGGCCGGCTCTTGAGGTGAGAAATGAGAGTTTCAGCCGTGCACTTGAGGTGAGAAAAGAAGGGTTTTGATCTGGTGTGATGCTTCCATGAGAAGCTTAAGAATGTGTGGCCAAAATTGCTCCAAAAGTCAACTAAGGATAGTGCACGTACGCGCGCGTTTCGTGCTCGATTCCTCTCGAGTTTGTTTCCCTTGTGCTCTAAACCTCTAATGCACTTGTATTCATACTATTATTATTCACTCTTAATGGTCTAAAAATAAAGGTCTTAAGTCCCTCAATTAATCGCACGCGTAAAAACGCGTACTTCCGATTTGTGCGCGATAAAGTGGAAATTCCAATAAATTCTTATAACGATAGTATCACTTACTAATAATTGAACACTTAAATATAAAAATACCTATTTCAAGACTAATGTACAAGTCTCCAATTTTTCAAACTTATTGTATTCTCGAATCGATTATTATTTCCAATCGCATATTCACTATTCTCACTTTACGAGTTTTCAAAAATTAAATTTTGAAACGAGTCATTTTAAAAATATAAGTAAGTCATAGTTCCATGTAATTGAGTATAAAGAGGTTGAAATAAAATATTCGAGGCAAACGGGCAATTAAATATTGAAATAAGCTAGTAATAGGGGCTTAAAATAGGAAATTTTGCGAGTTCTCACATAAGTCGAGTTTTAATTCCTCAAATCTCCAATTAATTTTTCTTAATCTACTATTGATCATTCTTACTTCTCCAAAATTAATACACTCTCAATTCAAATATAGCCTCAAAAAACGTGTACTCGTTGTTCCGAACTAAACGAGTTTTCAAAAAGTAAATTTTCTAACAAAACGCTTTAAAAACATAAGAGAGGTGTTTTTCCATATAAATGGATTTTAAGTAGTCGAATTAAATAATTCAGAGAAAAAAAAGTGAATAACTATTTAAATAAACCAATAATATTTGACAAAAATAAGAAAATTTTCGGATCCTCGCACGACCTATTCATGCTGATCATATCTCATTATTAATTCATATCTATTACCATATTATATAGTGATGTTTCTTCCTTTTTTGTAATGTCTAAGATACCCTTCCTCATAATGCTCATCTAATCTAATCTTTCTAATGCTTCTATTTGAGTCCTACATGGTTACAATCTTCCTTAACAAATGATTGAAAGAGATTATAATTATTTGTTATATATTTTGTGTAGTCCCCCAAAATAATCTTTCTAATCTAATCTTCCTAAACAAACGATTATGATCTTTCTAACCCTTCTTTAACAAACCACATCCAAAACATATTACACCAACAATAACTAAATTCATACTTCTCATCTTTTGAACCAAGAACAACATCTTTTGGGGTCTTGCCTGTAAGAAACCTTTTGCTGCATTTCTTTCACTTGTCAACTGGCATAAGTGAAGCATACAGGGTTTCTCTATTTTCTCTATTTTTTCAGTATAAACAACTAGAAAAAAATCAAGAAATCGGTGAAAGAAGAAGTCCCATCTAAGAAAATCACTTTAATTGCTCTTCATGTGCCTTGTTGATGTCCTTTAACTCGATGATCTTTTGCTTTGAGTCTCTCTCCAAAGAATTCATCCCCACAACATCATCAATATTAAGGTTCATATCTCTTTTCTATTAAATTATAAAGTTTCCATAGAGTTTTACCCTTTTTGAGCTTTATTATAATCTAAGACTAACATACCAGAACATATAAAATATTGGCTCACCTTGAATTCAACAAATGATGCATGATTATTATATGGTTTTTTTGGCTCTAGAATCAGGAATTACTCATTGTTATAGGATTGATGAATTTTTTTTAGTTTCAGAATTTTGAAAGATCATCCGTGAGAGAATTTATTACAGCTCTTAACTCATGATGTTGAACTTATTGCTTTCTTTGGCAACGCGTTATTTTGCAATTTATCCTTCTAGGCCCTACCAACACACATAAGATGGATTATGGATGGTTTATGCATATTGGTAGCAACACGTACACGATGTACAATAAGATCTCTAAATTTAAAACTTAATTATTATGTAGCATATCAAAAGAAATCCTATATTTTATAACTTAACTTTGCAAGTTGTTTCTTTACATTGTTAGTTGTATAGCAGAAAATTTTTTCCTTTACATGGTTAGTTGTATAGTTGGATTCTTTGTTTAATTGGACAATAGGTTTTGTTTTTGTGTCTCTTTTTGACTATTAGAATTTAGTATTTAGCAATATAACTACGTAGCCAATAGCCATGTGAATGTTTATTATTAAAATCTCAAAAGAATATTAATTCAAAAAATTTTGTTAGCACTTACAGGAACTATAGGGCATAAAAGATAACATCATTTTACCAGTCCCTATTAGTGTAATGATTTGGGTAAACACACTTCCATACTATTTAATACCAACTATGTTTGTAAAGACACATCAAAGACTAAGGAACTAGATTAGAAATATTGAACCCTGAGGTTCCAAAGATTTAGGGGTGGTTTGAATAGCAAAGGTATCTAGATTGGAGTATGACTGGTTATCCCTAGTTACTAAACTATTTTAGACACATTTTAATAATATTGGTAGCTAATAACTATTCTCCATATGATGCATCTTTGTTGACAATGGAATTTTAATTAAATTCTAAAAAATTACCATTGGTCTATAAATTATTTTTGTGGCTTATTTCTATCCAATCGGATATTGCCATATGTCACATACACTTGCAAAAAAATTGGTTATTAAATGACCAATTATATTTTGTCACGTGTCAAGTTGGGACGTTCCAATCAATTGAAATTGCGAGGATGTCTCCACCAACCAAATCATTCTACGTGACTCAAAAATTTTTAGATAAATATTTAAATATTTATTTCGTATTAAAGAGATAATATTTAGGATTGTTTAATCCACATATATTTCTTATATACTGCAATAGCTTGGCCAGTCAAACGGCGCCACGTCACGTGTCCCCACGAGTTTGGCCAATCGAGAAATTACTTATCTCTTTATTAATAAATATAAAATGCAGAGATAATATTTAACTGGCACAGTCCTAATATGACTGCACGTCTTGCAAGACAAGTAGAGTGGTATACATGGTTTCAACCTTTACCTCATACCACAACTATAAATAGGGGTCTCTCTACCAAGTCGACACACAGAGACACATCAGGAGGCATCTCATACGCTCAAGTATTGAAGCTCCAAGTTACGAAGGTCTGGGTCATCAAGCTCTCCAAGTCTTCCATATATCAAGGCTTGAGTCTTCAAATATTTTCAAATTCTTCAAATCTTTCATATCAAGATTTGAAGGAATCGGTGGTTGATCCAAGTACAAGCTGCGAAGCCCTTGGATTGGCGTTCGAGGAGAAGAATCGAAGGAAACTCTCTATAAGTTCAAGAAAATTCCAGAGATTGTACCCACATATTTTCTTAAATTTATATATTACATATTTGTCGTGTATTTCTTTCTCTTGTCGTTTTGCAGACTTGAAATTTTATCGTGTACAAAATTTTGGTATGCCCAGTGGGACCATCTCTGCCTTCCATCTCTTCTCCTTGAATATTCAACTACATATATCACCAATGGCACCAAAGAACAACAAGTCCATGACTGATCGTTCCAAAACTGCTAATGTCAAACCTGTTCAGGAAACTGCACATGTTGCCACCAATACTCGGGCTATTGGTCCTGTGACAAGGAATATGACGAGAACTTCCACCCAAAGTAGCATGGAAGCTCCATTGGCGCCAACTCCCGTCTTTGGTTCAACATCACCAATGAGCTATTTTTCCACGATGGGAATCCAAGACGTTCCTGCCTCGATTGAGAAGGCTCTTGCCATGTTCGAATCTGGATCCGAATCCAAATTTTCTAAGCATGATGATGATTCATCAAGCACTGATCAGCCTCTTCACATGAAACTCTTCAATCAAGATTTTCTATTGAAGATTTTGCTGCTTCTTCTGCTGCAATGCCTGCTATGATGACAAACACTTTAAGCCTTGAAGAACAAGTTTCGAACATGTCCAAAATGATGGAAACCATGATGAAACACATCAAGGACCAAATGCTCTTATCGCTCAACTGCTCACCCAAAAAGATCACGCTCCTGAAGGAAGCCATATGAACTCTAAGGAGCACCAAAGGTAAAGACAAGGACAAGGTGAAGGAAGTATATGTGATCGCCGAGGGAACTATTCCCGTAGAACAATTGAAAGAACTTATTGAAGGCGTGATCAAAGACAAAAATGGGAGTAGTTCAAAGTCAAGTTTTACCTACTCCAAACCTTACACTGCTAGAATTGACCACCTAGCAATGCCTGCGGGATATCAACCGCCTAAGTTTCAACAGTTCGATGGGAAAGGTAGTCCAAAATAACATGTGGCCCATTTTGTCGAAACCTACAATAACGCTGGAACCTATGGTGACCTGCTAGTCAAACAGTTCATTTGATCCTTGAAGGACAACGCGTTTGATTGGTACACCGATCTCACTCCGGGGTCCATCGACAGTTGGGAACAGCTGGAGCAAGAGTTCTTGACATGGAGCAAGATTGAATAGCAAAGGTATCTAGATTGGAGTATGACTGGTTATCCCTAGTTACTAAACTATTTTAGACACATTTTAATAATATTGGTAGCTAATAACTATTCTCCATATGATGCATCTTTTTACCCAATTAAAAATGTATGCCAATTTTTGTACCTTAATTTTCAGTTTTACTGGCCCACCTTACATTTAAAGTTCTAAATCAGGTTTTTAACAGTCCAAAATGTTAGATACCCAGCAGAGAATACAGGAAAAATGGTTCAATAAAAGGAGACTTCTTAATTTTAATAGAATTGTTTTGTTTGGGAAAGAAATATTGTCAAATTGCAAGGTTAGTTCAATTTTTGTGTGTCGCGACCCATTTTTTACGATGAAAATAAATATTTATAAAAGATGTGATTTTATTTAAAAATAAGTGAAAAAGGACCTAGAATGGGACTTTAAAAAATGCGACAGTTTGAGTCCAAAATTTAGTCTAAAAGGGTTTTTAAGAAAAAGAGGAGTCGCCACTTGGTATTGAGTTTAGGTGTATCAAGTCACCCAAAAATATTTTTGATAAAAATGAAAATATAATAAAACCCTTTTCGACAACTCCAGATCTTTGAAAAATAAGAGAAAATGAGTTCAGGAGTCACGGTTGAAGAAATGGAAGGCAAATGTTCGATTGACTCGAATCTAAGGCACCCTTTCAACCTAGTCTAAACTAGTTGCGAGGTTTAGTCAAAAATTTTCTTAATCTAATCCTTAAATTTATCATATTTGGATGTTTCTACATGGATGTAAATCTAAAAAAATATCGAGGGGGTTCAAGGGTTTAATTGATACCAATCACATTAATTGCGAAAGCCAAAATAATTCCTTGAAGGGGTCACGAGTATGCATGAATGAAATTCAAAGAAAAGAAAAAAAACTTAAATTATATATCTAGATATAAGTGGCCAAAGAATAGGAATGCAACACAATGGGTACTGTGAGAACCCGAAATTTTCTTATTTTCTAGCCATTATTTTATTTATTTGCACACATTTTCTATATTTTCTTTATTATGAAAAATTTCTAAATAATTTTTATGAGTAAATATAGTTTTTAAATCATTTTTCTAGTATAAGTTAGTTCATGAGATATTAGGAGAGTATATTGGACGTGGGACCCGCTAATGCGTTAAGTGTGATAAATTCGGCCAATGAGGTTAAGTTTTGCATAAAGGGATTGAATTACTAGGTGTTAGAAGATAATTAGAGGTTACCTAGATGGATTAACATTGGAGAGACATGAAAGATAAGTTTAAACCCAAAAGGTGACATGTGTCACATTCTTATTCAACCTTGGACTTTGACCATCTTACTTCAACTTTACTAAATACCAAAATTGACCAAAAATCATCTTCATTTGCATCCTTCTTGGCCGAGCTTCTTGAGAGGAAAGAAGAGAGAGACTTTCAACTTGTTTAATCCATTTCTTGCACAAATCTTGTGATTCAACCACCAAAACTTTAAATCACTCCATAAAAATCCTTTGCTAGGTAGGATTATAGAAGGTGGTGGAGTTGTTTTGGAAGAGGGAAACCTAAGCTACTACCTTTCTTGAGGTGTCAAGGTATGTTGTGTAGAAACTCCTTGTTTGTTCCTAATAATGGTTTATTAGTGACTTGTGGTAGCTAAATAAGTTGTATTGTGGAAGATTTCATGATTTTTAGTGGAGTTTGATAAATTTCTGATTTTATTAGTGATTTTTCTGATTTTATATAATAATTGTTGGTTGGCCATGGATGATGGCTTGTTATGGTCTAAAGTGGAACTTTGGTGTGTTAATTGTAGTTATTTGCGGAAATTTCAGTTTTAGGGTTTCAATTTGGGGCTTTTCTAGGGTTTGTTGTGGAACTCTTGATTGGCTAAGATTAAAGGGTATTGTAACCCTAATAGGGTGTGTTGAATGGCTTATGAATGGTAGATGTATTTGTGGTTGTGTTGGATGAAAATAAATGGTTGTTTGTAGGATGGAGAATCTGAAATTTTAGGGGAAATGCTGTCCAACTTTTAAGTCTATGTGATTCTTTGGAATTGGGTTGTTTTGTGTGGAAATGTGTGACTTTAGGGGTTGTCTAAACCTTTGGCACCACATGTTCCGTATTTTGTTTCCACGTTCTATTTTGGCCATGCATTAGTCGTTTTGATTAGGTTTATGACTCGTGTGCGAGTCTCAATTGTGTTTCTTGATTGTTATAGGACGTGCCAGTGATTCAAGGCGTACGTTGGGCGGAAATTTGTGACTTTGCTTTGCTTGAATTGGTGAGTGTACTACTCACATGATTGTTATTTTGTGGCTTTATGGTACTTGAAATCTGTGACTGAACTGTTTGTGATTACAGCTTATGCTAGATGAGACGAGGGTGTACTTGATCGCTCTCGTACTCTATGGCTTATTTGACAGTTTACTGTATCACATGGAATTCTTTTGATTATACTTGAACTGATGTTGTTTGGACGTGTATCCAACGACTTTTACTGTTAACTCTGAGCTCAACCTCTTTGGAAGTCAATTGACTCGAGCCAGTAAGGACTTGGTCGAGGAAAATTGACAAGCCATGGGGACTGTTTTGAGGAATCTTTGGGTATGAGACCCTTGATTCCGATATACTCGAGTATTACCATTTTTGTTCTGCTTGGTGTTCGGGCCCGGTAAGAGGAATGTGTGGTGGACGGAAATCGGAGTAAAGAGGAGTCTACGGTTATGGTTACACTTTATACATTGACGGAGAGTCAATGAGGTGAGATCAAGTATGGAAAAAGAGGAAAATGGCTCTTGAGAGCCGTCCGTATCCTTTTACTCTCATTTGTTGTGTGGTGTTAGTTTTGCTCACTTGATGAACGTATTTGAATTGAGTATCATCATGTTTATGTGCTCCTTGAATGCTTGAGTGATGGTATCTCATTGGGCGAAAGCTCACTCCGTTAATTTTGTTTTCCTTATAGGGAACAACCTTTTGGACCTGTGATTTTTGGAAGAATGAGTTGAGCTAGTCTAGATATTTTTGTATAGCTCCTCAGTGGTTGGAAACCCTAAATGTACCTGGATCCAAATGTTTCCTTTTGATTTGTAAATGTACGAATATGGTATATAAAAGTGTTTAGTCATGTTCATGTGTTATTTTGGGTTTGTAAATGTCCATTTTCAAGGATTATATGAAGTTAATTGTTTTCAGTTGGGTTTCGGACAGGTTCGAAATTTGAACGAAGAAGAAAAATTTTGGAGAGAAACTGTGCAGGAGAATCCGGCTGCAAATCCGGCCAGATCTTGGCCGGATTGCCGGCCGGATTGACATGGATTTTTGAATCCATGGAATTTCAGCTACTGCCTCTAATCCAGCCAGGAATCCGACCAGAATCCGGCCGGATTGTGACGTGGCAGTCACTATTCACGTTCCGTTTTGATTTTCATTTTTTCATTTCGTGATTGTTGATTTGTTTAAGCGCGCTAATGTATTCCGGAACGATTTGAGTTGTGTATAACCGTCTTAGTAGTCCTGGCAAGAGTTGGGCAGGCAGTTCGCTGACCCCTTTGGTACGCCTTAGGGGAAGGTGGGGCTGTCACAGGTACGGGAGGCAAAAACTCGTGACATAATTTTTTTATACAGGGATTAATGGGTATTTAAACTAAAAAGTTATAATCACCCATTTTCTATGTTCAAAGAATAATTTTCCTGATATAGACAAGCAAATGAACTAACTTATTTTGCAATTTCTTAAATGAGATGCAATTCTAAATGATATGATTAACACATATAGAGGATCGGGGATAATATAATAGGCAATATCATGCAAATGAGAAAAGATCCTAAAAATAAAAATATGCATGAAAATGTAATGAATATCACACAAAAATGAATCTAACGCACGAACGATCTAAGGGTTTAGCATTGAACTAGCCTACTTCTAAAAATCCTTACTAGCATTGGACTAGCAAGTAAACTGAGGGAGAAGCCACAACTAGCGTTGAACTGGTGTGGTGACATCATGCATTCTTAATACATAGTAAGACAAATAGGGCATAAATTAAAACAAATAAATAGATAAGAGCACATAAGCATAATATCTAGATACAAAAATCCTAAGAAAAGCGAATAAAGCACATAAACACGCAAAAATCTATCTATTACAGTGGGGAACCTAACTACAATCTAAAATGGGGAAATAAAATAAAATAAATAAATAAATAAAAAAATCCTATCTACCCTATCTATTACAATAGGAGACCTAAATCTAAAATGGGAATATATAATAAAACAAATCTAATTATCATATCTATTACATTTTTGAGGTATTTAAATGCCTCTCAAATAATTATAAAAATTAACTAAAAAAATATAAGAAAATTTGAATGAACATTTAAATCAAATAAATAAAGCATATAAAAATATAGAAACACATAGGAACACGTAGGAGCACATAATTGAAATTGAAATAATAATAATAGGGGTACTTCCCTTTTGAAGTGGGGACTAAATGGAGTCAAATTGCTCTATTTATACTCAAAATGAACAAAAGAATCATGGCACCAATTTAATTGAAAAAAATAATAATAAAAGTACTAAATTCACACTAATACGTCAAACATAAAGAAATTTCAGAACAGATAAAAAAATTACAAATTAAATATATTCAAAAGTAACATAATTAGCTATTTAAGAAAAAAAAAACCATAAGAAAGAGAGTCAAAATTCACTAGGGACTAAATTGCAAAAATAAAAAAACTTTTGGGGTTAAAAATAAAATTTTCCAAAGTTTAGGATGTGACGGCCCCACCTCCCCCCTAAGGCGAACCAAAGGGTTCGGCGGGCCGCCTGCCCAACTCTCGCCGGGACTCAAAATTTTAAAACAATAAAATTAAATAAACCTACAAGCATACTATTCACAAGATATCTAACGCCAAAAGAGTTCTATTTACATCTTCAAAAGTATCGAGTCAAACCACTCTAATACATTAGAATAACAACCAGCAGAAGGTAGACCCTATGGAGGGTTCTTATACAAACCACCAAAACAAAAACAAACATCCTAACTGTCTGACTGTTACAATCAAACCTAACTATACTAGTGTATGTGTCAAAAGTCCCCGCGTCGGCCCCTGCTAAAGAAAACAAAAGGAAAGGGGTAAGCTATATGCTTAGTAAGTAAACAGGGGCAAAAGCGTAAATCTCACGTAACAACAATTGCACAGTAAGAGTAAAGCAAAAGCAGAAAAGTAACATCACATAATAAGGATACAGGTGGCTCCAAAGCCAAGTCATTTGCCATGCGTGATCTCCTGTCGACACTCCGTCGACCATAAATAAGATCCGTAGAAACTTCACTTGTACACCCACCGAACACCTTATCACCCTCACTGGCCAGTCACCTCACAAACTTGCCCGGGCAAACGAAATCACAAACTTGAGCTTGAGTCACAAGCTCGGGTCACAAACTTGGTCCACATTCTCAGTGAACCGGATTCACAAACTTGGTGACCTCAGACTAAGTTGGACTGGCTTCGACCAAGCCCTGACCGGCTCGAATAGTCCATCTCGGTCGGAAGATCAACCCCAAACTCACAAACTTCACAAAATTATTCAAAAGTCACCCCGAGCCACAAGTTCAAGGGGTTTAGTTCCAAAATGATTCATATACATATGCCATATACAAATGTGTGCGTAAATTAGGGTTTAGGTCGAGTGCGATAAAGTACACCCTCGCCTAGGTACCCTTTTCATACATATCAAAACACATAAGCAACTAACACATAAGAGCGGCCTGAATACTTACACAACGAACAAAAGAGCAAAAGTATGAAATTCGTGCCGCGAGGAGTAGCTAGTAGGCCCCACCGGCTCCACCTAGCTCACCAACGTCTGAAATTGAAGATTGTGTCACAATATATCACAAACGGCTACTAACATACTTAAAACAAGCAAAACGGCAAAATCGGCACATGCAAGTGCGGAAACGGCAAAACGGGTGCACGCGCCCGTGCGGAACAGCAAACGGAAATGGTCAAATCTGCCTTCTCAAACCGTTTTGATCAAAAGTTAGACTAGGAATGTCGGATCAAGGTACATGAGGTACCGTTAAGAAGCTAAGAGGAAGGGCTACTATTTTCATGAAGACACCTAAGTCCGGATCTGAACAGAAATAGGTCGAAAGTATGGAAAATCGTTCAAGAAATTCGCACTTTAGAGTGACGAACAGGGTATGTTGGCTGGACCATAACTCCCAGCTCACAAATCGAAATCAGAAAATTCCAAAGGCATTTGAAATCTGAGACATAAGGTTAAAACTTTGATGTTTCGGTCAAGACCTGAATCCTTTCAGAACAGAACGAAAATTGAGTGCCAAAGTACCCGTCAGAACTGTCCAGATCAAAGGCAGTTCTGACGATCAATCTTGTTTTGGTCATAACGGAAGCTACGGAACTCGGAATTCGACGTACTTTATACCATTTCGAAGCTAAAACCAAGATCTAAATTTCTTATGAAGGAGTCGACACCCAGATCGTACAGGATCAAAACCGAAAAATGCACGGTCAGAGGCTGAAATTCAAAACGTACACAATTTCAGGGTACAAAACAGGTGCGAGTGTTTTGGTTATAACCCGAGCTACACAGATCCGTTTGACTGGAAATTTTGCAAATATATTCAGGACATAAGAGGCTACAATATTTAATAATTCCACTCAGTCCAGTTTCGAGGGTAACTAGGTCAAACATGCAAGAAACTACACCAGAACCGGAAAAACAGATTCACAAAACGCATTCTAGCGGAAACATCATAAATCAGGTTAGCCAAGTCCAAATCCAGAAATTCCAAAACCAGCTGAAATCTAAGAAACAGGGTTACATTTCATCAGAAGACCTCAACAACCAATTCGGAAGCAATCCTGACCAAAACAACCAATTACAGGCGCAATTCTTACATTCGGGTAAAACCAGAACAGCAATAGTAATTTCGACTTTTCTCATTCCACACTATTCCGATTGATCTGAAATTTTGTAGACACCTTTAAAATGTCATTCCCTACAACTTTCATGTTTTGAGATAAGGCCAATTCGGCCTCTATCTAGGACCTAAAAAAACGGACAGAATGCTCCCTTAAGAACCATGCATTTACCGCACTTGCGGGTCCCACGTTCAAAATACGCTCTTAATTTCTCAAAAACTAACCGACACTAGAAAAATCATTTTAAAACTATCTTTGCTCATAAACTTTATCTGGGGATTTTTTCTAATAAAGAAATGTAGAAAAGGCGGGTGATTAAAAAAAAAATAAACCCTAGAAAATTAGAAAATTTTCGGGTTCTCACTCTCATTCTTTCGGGGCGTCACAAACTCCCCTCCTTAAAAGAATGTCGTCCTCGACATTCCATCTTGTACCAATCAAGTCGAGATATCCCGCAAGAATCTCTCAAGCATTCCAAGCAGACACTAAGAGTCAAATCAAACCCACAGTCCGGCATCCTAAACTTCAAGCCTAGGATACACTACAGAGATCTGAAGCCTAAGCTCTGATACCAACTGTGACAGCCCCACCTCCCCCTAAGGCGAACCAGAGGGTTCGGCGGGCCGCCAGCCCAGCTCTCGCCGGGACTCAGTCTTTCACTACATTCCTCAAACAGATTACAAGATAAAACTTCAAATATTACATCAAATTCTCCAATAAATAATTACATATCAAAAGCGAAGCGTCCATGCTTCCACTGCGCCACTCTGATCCTTGATACCAACCATTCACACGGAGAACTTTAATACAAACGTTTCCTTCGCCACGAGCCCTGTGGAGGGGAATAAAATAGTTTTGGGGTGAGCTAGAAGCTCAGCGAGTAACCAGCAAAATCAGTAATCAAATATATTTCACAATGTTGCATTTCGATCCTTTCGATGATGTCATGATTCAGAGATCAAATGTCCGTTTATTGCTCTCGTGAGCCAGTGAAGTCATAGCACTTGAACACCCAACGCTCAAATAGAACATTTAACATTCACATTAACATTAAGAGGGAGCCCCTTTTTGAGCTCCGGAGCCATTTGCTCCAAGTAAACAGAGGTGGAGACGTTGGTGTCCAGCACAAGACTCCCCAAGAGCTCATTGAAGCCAAAATCATATCATGAATTCACATGCAAGCACGCATGAGATGCAGTCGAGTAAATAATGCAAGAAACATTTCATAAGAAGCTTTAACAATAGTTTGGGGTCACTCACCTCCACGGCTCAGAAATCATCCAGCATATAACATTGCCTTGCTCAAATCCAAGTCTTAGATCACAAACTCAATGCAAACAAATCCCTTCAAAGTTCGGACAGCACTTCCCCTGAATTTGCTAACTTTTCCAGCCATCATGGCTTCATTATTTCCTCATTCCATCCCAAAGGTACACACACAACAACAAGTTTATCCAATTGCCATTCAGCAAGCTCCAAGTAGTACTAGTACAAGTCAAGCTAGGGAAAAGTCCGGAAATGAAAGTTAAGCTCAAAACAAGAAAAACAGTTTTTGACGTCATTTTGCGGTAATGGTACCAAAGGCGCTACGATTGTCGGATGAAGGTTCAAGACCCACCCTTTCGAAGCTAAGAGACAGGGCTACAATATTACAGAAGGTCACTCAACCCAGTTTCGAGTTTAACCAGGTCAAAAAATGCAAGATACCATACCAGAAACACAAAAACAGATTCACAGAACGCATTCTAGCGGAAACATCATAAAGCAGGCTATCCAAGTCCAAATCCAGAAATTCCAAAACCATAAGAAATCTAAGAAACAGGGCTAAATTTCATATTAATACCTCAACAACCAATTCGGAAGCAATTCCAGCCAAAACAACCAATTACAGGCGCAATTCTTACATTCGGGTAAAACCAGAACAGCAATAGTAATTTCGACTTTTCTCATTCTACACAACTCCGATTGACCTGATATTTTGTAGGCACCTTCAAAATGTCATTCCATACAACTTTCATGTTTTAATCCAAGGCCAATTCTGCCTATAACTAGGAGCTACAAATTCGGGCAGAATGAAGAACATCAAACCCTAGCTTTCCAAGATTTCTTCCAAAACAGAAATTGGTTGCAATTAACCACCAAATACACCTTCTAGCTTCATTCTATATCATTTACAATCATCATACATTGCCACACAATCATGTTCATATTAAAACAGAAAAATCCCCAAAAATTATAAAACTTCACCAATTCAACCAAACTCAAGATATAATCCATAAAAGTGCATCTTATACCACCACCAATCATGAATTGAACATCATTAGAGGAAGGAGAGGGGTCCTTCACAACTCACCTTAGCAATACAAGAGATAGAGCAACTAGTCACCTTATCTTTCCAAACAACTTCACAACCAAGCTCAACTCCACCAAACTAAGAGGTTTTATGGAGTAATTGGAAGATTAATCGGTTTAATTGAAAGATTGGGCAAGATTGGAGACTAGAAAATTGAGAGCTTTTCTTCCCTTTTTTGAGCAAGAGAATTCGGCCAAGAAGCTTGCAAAATGAAGAGATTTTTGGTCAATTTCAATTAAATGGTAAAGTTATGAATAGTAGTCAAACTCAAGACTAAATCTTATGGTGACACTTGTCACCTTTAGGTTTAAAACTTATCCTTTTGTCTCTCCAATGCAAATATCTTAACACTTTGTAAAATAATATCACTTAATAGAAATTTCCAACAAGTTGTCAAAAATATAATGCATTTACCGCACTTGCGGGTCCCACGTTCAAAATACGCTCTTAATTTCTCAAAAACTAACCGATACTAGAAAAATCATTTTAAAACTATCTTTGCTCATAAACTTTATCTGGGGATTTTTTCTAATAAAAAAATGTAGAAAAGGCGGGCGATTAAAAAAAAAATAAACCCTAGAAAATTAGAAAATTTCCGGGTTCTCACTCTCATTCTTTCGGGGCGTCACAAACTCCCCTCCTTAAAAGAATGTCGTCCTCGACATTCCATCTTGTACCAATCAAGTCGAGATATCCCGCAAGAATCTCTCAAGCATTCCAAGCAGACACTAAGAGTCAAATCAAACCCACAGTCCGGCATCCTAAACTTCAAGCCTAGGATACACTACAGAGATCTGAAGCCTAAGCTCTGATACCAACTGTGACAGCCCCACCTCCCCCTAAGGCGAACCAGAGGGTTCGGCGGGCCGCCTGCCCAGCTCTCGCCGGGACTCAGTCGTTCACTACATTCCTCAAACAGATTACAAGATAAAACTTCAAATATTACATCAAATTCTCCAATAAATAATTACATATCAAAAGCGAAGCGTCCATGCTTCCACTGCGCCACTCTGATCCTTGATACCAACCATTCACGGAGAACTTTAATACAAACGTTTCCTTCGCCACGAGCCCTGTGGAGGGGAATAAAATAGTTTTGGGGTGAGCTAGAAGCTCAGCGAGTAACCAGCAAAATCAGTAATCAAATATATTTCACAATGTTGCATTTCGATCCTTTCGATGATGTCATGATTCAGAGATCAAATGTCCGTTTATTGCTCTCGTGAGCCAGTGAAGTCATAGCACTTGAACACCCAACGCTCAAATAGAACATTTAACATTCACATTAACATTAAGAGGGAGCCCCTTTTTGAGCTCCGGAGCCATTTGCTCCAAGTAAACAGAGGTGGAGACGTTGGTGTCCAGCACAAGACTCCCCAAGAGCTCATTGAAGCCAAAATCATATCATGAATTCACATGCAAGCACGCATGAGATGCAGTCGAGTAAATAATGCAAGAAACATTTCATAAGAAGCTTTAACAATAGTTTGGGGTCACTCACCTCCACGGCTCAGAAATCATCCAGCATATAACATTGCCTTGCTCAAATCCAAGTCTTAGATCACAAACTCAATGCAAACAAATCCCTTCAAAGTTCGGACAGCACTTCCCCTGAATTTGCTAACTTTTCCAGCCATCATGGCTTCATTATTTCCTCATTCCATCCCAAAGGTACACACACAACAACAAGTTTATCCAATAGCCATTCAGCAAGCTCCAAGTAGTACTAGTACAAGTCAAGCTAGGGAAAAGTCCGGAAATGAAAGTTAAGCTCAAAACCAGAAAAACAGTTTTTGACGTCATTTTACGGTAATGGTACCAAAGGCGCTACGATTGTCGGATGAAGGTTCAAGACCCACCGTTTCGAAGCTAAGAGACAGGGCTACAATATTTCAGAAGGTCACTCAACCCAGTTTCGAGTGTAACCAGGTCAAAAATGCAAGATACCATACCAGAATCACAAAAACAGATTCACAGAACGCATTCTAGCGGAAACATCATAAAGCAGGCTATCCAAGTCCAAATCCAGAAATTCCAAAACCAGCTGAAACCTAAGAAACAGGGATAAATTTCATCAGAAGACCTCAACAACCAATTCGGAAGCAATTCCAGCCAAAACAACCAATTACAGGCGCAATTCTTACATTCGGGTATAACCAGAATAGCAATAGTAATTTCGACTTTTCTCATTCTACACTACTCCGATTGACCTGAATCTTTGTAGGCACCTCCAAAATGTCATTCCCTACAACTTTCATGTTTTAATCCAAGGCCAATTCGGCCTCTAATTAGGAGTTACAAATTCGGGCAGAATGAAGAACATCAAACCCTAACTTTCCAAGATTTCTTCCAAAACAGAAATTGGTTGCAATTAACCACCAAATACACCTTCTAGCTTCATTCTATATCATTTCCAATCATCATACATAGCCACACAATCATGTTCATATTAAAACAGAAAAATCCCCAAAAATTATAAAACTTCACCAATTCAACCAAACTCAAGATATAATCCATAAAAGTGCATCTTATACCACCACCAATCATGAATTGAACATCATTAGAGGAAGGAGAGGGGTCCTTCACAACTCACCTTAGCAATACAAGAGATAGAGCAACTAGTCACCTTAGCTTTCCAAACAACTTCACAACCAAGCTCAACTCCACCAAACTAAGAGGTTTTATGGAGTAATTGGAAGATTAATCGGTTTAATTGAAAGATTGGGCAAGATTGGAGACTAGAAAATTGAGAGCTTTTCTTCCCTTTTTTGACCAAGAGAATTCGGCCAAGAAGCTTGCAAAATGAAGAGATTTTTGGTCAATTTCAATTAAATGGTAAAGTTATGAATAGTAGTCAAACTCAAGACTAAATCTTATGGTGACACTTGTCACCTTTAGGTTTAAAACTTATCCTTTTGTCTCTCCAATGCAAATATCTTAACACTTTGTAAAATAATATCACTTAATAGAAATTTCCAACAAGTTGTCAAAAATATAATGCATTTACCGCACTTGCGGGTCCCACGTTCAAAATACGCTCTTAATTTCTCAAAAACTAACCGATACTAGAAAAATCATTTTAAAACTATCTTTGCTCATAAACTTTATCTGGGGATTTTTTCTAATAAAAAAATGTAGAAAAGGCGGGCGATTAAAAAAAAAATAAACCCTAGAAAATTAGAAAATTTCCGGGTTCTCACTCTCATTCTTTCGGGGCGTCACAAACTCCCCTCCTTAAAAGAATGTCGTCCTCGACATTCCATCTTGTACCAATCAAGTCGAGATATCCCGCAAGAATCTCTCAAGCATTCCAAGCAGACACTAAGAGTCAAATCAAACCCACAGTCCGGCATCCTAAACCTCAAGCCTAGGATACACTACAGAGATCTGAAGCCTAAGCTCTGATACCAACTGTGACAGCCCCACCTCCCCCTAAGGCGAACCAGAGGGTTCGGCGGGCCGCCTGCCCAGCTCTCGCCGGGACTCAGTCGTTCACTACATTCCTCAAACAGATTACAAGATAAAACTTCAAATATTACATCAAATTCTCCAATAAATAATTACATATCAAAAGCGAAGCGTCCATGCTTCCACTGCGCCACTCTGATCCTTGATACCAACCATTCACGGAGAACTTTAATACAAACGTTTCCTTCGCCACGAGCCCTGTGGAGGGGAATAAAATAGTTTTGGGGTGAGCTAGAAGCTCAGCGAGTAACCAGCAAAATCAGTAATCAAATATATTTCACAATGTTGCATTTCGATCCTTTCGATGATGTCATGATTCAGAGATCAAATGTCCGTTTATTGCTCTCGTGAGCCAGTGAAGTCATAGCACTTGAACACCCAACGCTCAAATAGAACATTTAACATTCACATTAACATTAAGAGGGAGCCCCTTTTTGAGCTCCGGAGCCATTTGCTCCAAGTAAACAGAGGTGGAGACGTTGGTGTCCAGCACAAGACTCCCCAAGAGCTCATTGAAGCCAAAATCATATCATGAATTCACATGCAAGCACGCATGAGATGCAGTCGAGTAAATAATGCAAGAAACATTTCATAAGAAGCTTTAACAATAGTTTGGGGTCACTCACCTCCACGGCTCAGAAATCATCCAGCATATAACATTGCCTTGCTCAAATCCAAGTCTTAGATCACAAACTCAATGCAAACAAATCCCTTCAAAGTTCGGACAGCACTTCCCCTGAATTTGCTAACTTTTCCAGCCATCATGGCTTCATTATTTCCTCATTCCATCCCAAAGGTACACACACAACAACAAGTTTATCCAATAGCCATTCAGCAAGCTCCAAGTAGTACTAGTACAAGTCAAGCTAGGGAAAAGTCCGGAAATGAAAGTTAAGCTCAAAACCAGAAAAACAGTTTTTGACGTCATTTTACGGTAATGGTACCAAAGGCGCTACGATTGTCGGATGAAGGTTCAAGACCCACCGTTTCGAAGCTAAGAGACAGGGCTACAATATTTCAGAAGGTCACTCAACCCAGTTTCGAGTGTAACCAGGTCAAAAATGCAAGATACCATACCAGAATCACAAAAACAGATTCACAGAACGCATTCTAGCGGAAACATCATAAAGCAGGCTATCCAAGTCCAAATCCAGAAATTCCAAAACCAGCTGAAACCTAAGAAACAGGGATAAATTTCATCAGAAGACCTCAACAACCAATTCGGAAGCAATTCCAGCCAAAACAACCAATTACAGGCGCAATTCTTACATTCGGGTATAACCAGAATAGCAATAGTAATTTCGACTTTTCTCATTCTACACTACTCCGATTGACCTGAATCTTTGTAGGCACCTCCAAAATGTCATTCCCTACAACTTTCATGTTTTAATCCAAGGCCAATTCGGCCTCTAATTAGGAGTTACAAATTCGGGCAGAATGAAGAACATCAAACCCTAACTTTCCAAGATTTCTTCCAAAACAGAAATTGGTTGCAATTAACCACCAAATACACCTTCTAGCTTCATTCTATATCATTTCCAATCATCATACATAGCCACACAATCATGTTCATATTAAAACAGAAAAATCCCCAAAAATTATAAAACTTCACCAATTCAACCAAACTCAAGATATAATCCATAAAAGTGCATCTTATACCACCACCAATCATGAATTGAACATCATTAGAGGAAGGAGAGGGGTCCTTCACAACTCACCTTAGCAATACAAGAGATAGAGCAACTAGTCACCTTAGCTTTCCAAACAACTTCACAACCAAGCTCAACTCCACCAAACTAAGAGGTTTTATGGAGTAATTGGAAGATTAATCGGTTTAATTGAAAGATTGGGCAAGATTGGAGACTAGAAAATTGAGAGCTTTTCTTCCCTTTTTTGACCAAGAGAATTCGGCCAAGAAGCTTGCAAAATGAAGAGATTTTTGGTCAATTTCAATTAAATGGTAAAGTTATGAATAGTAGTCAAACTCAAGACTAAATCTTATGGTGACACTTGTCACCTTTAGGTTTAAAACTTATCCTTTTGTCTCTCCAATGCAAATATCTTAACACTTTGTAAAATAATATCACTTAATAGAAATTTCCAACAAGTTGTCAAAAATATAATGCATTTACCGCACTTGCGGGTCCCACGTTCAAAATACGCTCTTAATTTCTCAAAAACTAACCGATACTAGAAAAATCATTTTAAAACTATCTTTGCTCATAAACTTTATCTGGGGATTTTTTCTAATAAAAAAATGTAGAAAAGGCGGGCGATTAAAAAAAAAATAAACCCTAGAAAATTAGAAAATTTCCGGGTTCTCACTCTCATTCTTTCGGGGCGTCACAAACTCCCCTCCTTAAAAGAATGTCGTCCTCGACATTCCATCTTGTACCAATCAAGTCGAGATATCCCGCAAGAATCTCTCAAGCATTCCAAGCAGACACTAAGAGTCAAATCAAACCCACAGTCCGGCATCCTAAACCTCAAGCCTAGGATACACTACAGAGATCTGAAGCCTAAGCTCTGATACCAACTGTGACAGCCCCACCTCCCCCTAAGGCGAACCAGAGGGTTCGGCGGGCCGCCTGCCCAGCTCTCGCCGGGACTCAGTCGTTCACTACATTCCTCAAACAGATTACAAGATAAAACTTCAAATATTACATCAAATTCTCCAATAAATAATTACATATCAAAAGCGAAGCGTCCATGCTTCCACTGCGCCACTCTGATCCTTGATACCAACCATTCACGGAGAACTTTAATACAAACGTTTCCTTCGCCACGAGCCCTGTGGAGGGGAATAAAATAGTTTTGGGGTGAGCTAGAAGCTCAGCGAGTAACCAGCAAAATCAGTAATCAAATATATTTCACAATGTTGCATTTCGATCCTTTCGATGATGTCATGATTCAGAGATCAAATGTCCGTTTATTGCTCTCGTGAGCCAGTGAAGTCATAGCACTTGAACACCCAACGCTCAAATAGAACATTTAACATTCACATTAACATTAAGAGGGAGCCCCTTTTTGAGCTCCGGAGCCATTTGCTCCAAGTAAACAGAGGTGGAGACGTTGGTGTCCAGCACAAGACTCCCCAAGAGCTCATTGAAGCCAAAATCATATCATGAATTCACATGCAAGCACGCATGAGATGCAGTCGAGTAAATAATGCAAGAAACATTTCATAAGAAGCTTTAACAATAGTTTGGGGTCACTCACCTCCACGGCTCAGAAATCATCCAGCATATAACATTGCCTTGCTCAAATCCAAGTCTTAGATCACAAACTCAATGCAAACAAATCCCTTCAAAGTTCGGACAGCACTTCCCCTGAATTTGCTAACTTTTCCAGCCATCATGGCTTCATTATTTCCTCATTCCATCCCAAAGGTACACACACAACAACAAGTTTATCCAATAGCCATTCAGCAAGCTCCAAGTAGTACTAGTACAAGTCAAGCTAGGGAAAAGTCCGGAAATGAAAGTTAAGCTCAAAACCAGAAAAACAGTTTTTGACGTCATTTTACGGTAATGGTACCAAAGGCGCTACGATTGTCGGATGAAGGTTCAAGACCCACCGTTTCGAAGCTAAGAGACAGGGCTACAATATTTCAGAAGGTCACTCAACCCAGTTTCGAGTGTAACCAGGTCAAAAATGCAAGATACCATACCAGAATCACAAAAACAGATTCACAGAACGCATTCTAGCGGAAACATCATAAAGCAGGCTATCCAAGTCCAAATCCAGAAATTCCAAAACCAGCTGAAACCTAAGAAACAGGGATAAATTTCATCAGAAGACCTCAACAACCAATTCGGAAGCAATTCCAGCCAAAACAACCAATTACAGGCGCAATTCTTACATTCGGGTATAACCAGAATAGCAATAGTAATTTCGACTTTTCTCATTCTACACTACTCCGATTGACCTGAATCTTTGTAGGCACCTCCAAAATGTCATTCCCTACAACTTTCATGTTTTAATCCAAGGCCAATTCGGCCTCTAATTAGGAGTTACAAATTCGGGCAGAATGAAGAACATCAAACCCTAACTTTCCAAGATTTCTTCCAAAACAGAAATTGGTTGCAATTAACCACCAAATACACCTTCTAGCTTCATTCTATATCATTTCCAATCATCATACATAGCCACACAATCATGTTCATATTAAAACAGAAAAATCCCCAAAAATTATAAAACTTCACCAATTCAACCAAACTCAAGATATAATCCATAAAAGTGCATCTTATACCACCACCAATCATGAATTGAACATCATTAGAGGAAGGAGAGGGGTCCTTCACAACTCACCTTAGCAATACAAGAGATAGAGCAACTAGTCACCTTAGCTTTCCAAACAACTTCACAACCAAGCTCAACTCCACCAAACTAAGAGGTTTTATGGAGTAATTGGAAGATTAATCGGTTTAATTGAAAGATTGGGCAAGATTGGAGACTAGAAAATTGAGAGCTTTTCTTCCCTTTTTTGACCAAGAGAATTCGGCCAAGAAGCTTGCAAAATGAAGAGATTTTTGGTCAATTTCAATTAAATGGTAAAGTTATGAATAGTAGTCAAACTCAAGACTAAATCTTACGGTGACACTTGTCACCTTTAGGTTTAAAACTTATCCTTTTGTCTCTCCAATGCAAATATCTTAACACTTTGTAAAATAATATCACTTAATAGAAATTTCCAACAAGTTGTCAAAAATATAATGCATTTACCGCACTTGCGGGTCCCACGTTCAAAATACGCTCTTAATTTCTCAAAAACTAACCGATACTAGAAAAATCATTTTAAAACTATCTTTGCTCATAAACTTTATCTGGGGATTTTTTCTAATAAAAAAATGTAGAAAAGGCGGGCGATTAAAAAAAAAATAAACCCTAGAAAATTAGAAAATTTCCGGGTTCTCACTCTCATTCTTTCGGGGCGTCACAAACTCCCCTCCTTAAAAGAATGTCGTCCTCGACATTCCATCTTGTACCAATCAAGTCGAGATATCCCGCAAGAATCTCTCAAGCATTCCAAGCAGACACTAAGAGTCAAATCAAACCCACAGTCCGGCATCCTAAACTTCAAGCCTAGGATACACTACAGAGATCTGAAGCCTAAGCTCTGATACCAACTGTGACAGCCCCACCTCCCCCTAAGGCGAACCAGAGGGTTCGGCGGGCCGCCTGCCCAGCTCTCGCCGGGACTCAGTCGTTCACTACATTCCTCAAACAGATTACAAGATAAAACTTCAAATATTACATCAAATTCTCCAATAAATAATTACATATCAAAAGCGAAGCGTCCATGCTTCCACTGCGCCACTCTGATCCTTGATACCAACCATTCACGGAGAACTTTAATACAAACGTTTCCTTCGCCACGAGCCCTGTGGAGGGGAATAAAATAGTTTTGGGGTGAGCTAGAAGCTCAGCGAGTAACCAGCAAAATCAGTAATCAAATATATTTCACAATGTTGCATTTCGATCCTTTCGATGATGTCATGATTCAGAGATCAAATGTCCGTTTATTGCTCTCGTGAGCCAGTGAAGTCATAGCACTTGAACACCCAACGCTCAAATAGAACATTTAACATTCACATTAACATTAAGAGGGAGCCCCTTTTTGAGCTCCGGAGCCATTTGCTCCAAGTAAACAGAGGTGGAGACGTTGGTGTCCAGCACAAGACTCCCCAAGAGCTCATTGAAGCCAAAATCATATCATGAATTCACATGCAAGCACGCATGAGATGCAGTCGAGTAAATAATGCAAGAAACATTTCATAAGAAGCTTTAACAATAGTTTGGGGTCACTCACCTCCACGGCTCAGAAATCATCCAGCATATAACATTGCCTTGCTCAAATCCAAGTCTTAGATCACAAACTCAATGCAAACAAATCCCTTCAAAGTTCGGACAGCACTTCCCCTGAATTTGCTAACTTTTCCAGCCATCATGGCTTCATTATTTCCTCATTCCATCCCAAAGGTACACACACAACAACAAGTTTATCCAATAGCCATTCAGCAAGCTCCAAGTAGTACTAGTACAAGTCAAGCTAGGGAAAAGTCCGGAAATGAAAGTTAAGCTCAAAACCAGAAAAACAGTTTTTGACGTCATTTTACGGTAATGGTACCAAAGGCGCTACGATTGTCGGATGAAGGTTCAAGACCCACCGTTTCGAAGCTAAGAGACAGGGCTACAATATTTCAGAAGGTCACTCAACCCAGTTTCGAGTGTAACCAGGTCAAAAATGCAAGATACCATACCAGAATCACAAAAACAGATTCACAGAACGCATTCTAGCGGAAACATCATAAAGCAGGCTATCCAAGTCCAAATCCAGAAATTCCAAAACCAGCTGAAACCTAAGAAACAGGGATAAATTTCATCAGAAGACCTCAACAACCAATTCGGAAGCAATTCCAGCCAAAACAACCAATTACAGGCGCAATTCTTACATTCGGGTATAACCAGAATAGCAATAGTAATTTCGACTTTTCTCATTCTACACTACTCCGATTGACCTGAATCTTTGTAGGCACCTCCAAAATGTCATTCCCTACAACTTTCATGTTTTAATCCAAGGCCAATTCGGCCTCTAATTAGGAGTTACAAATTCGGGCAGAATGAAGAACATCAAACCCTAACTTTCCAAGATTTCTTCCAAAACAGAAATTGGTTGCAATTAACCACCAAATACACCTTCTAGCTTCATTCTATATCATTTCCAATCATCATACATAGCCACACAATCATGTTCATATTAAAACAGAAAAATCCCCAAAAATTATAAAACTTCACCAATTCAACCAAACTCAAGATATAATCCATAAAAGTGCATCTTATACCACCACCAATCATGAATTGAACATCATTAGAGGAAGGAGAGGGGTCCTTCACAACTCACCTTAGCAATACAAGAGATAGAGCAACTAGTCACCTTAGCTTTCCAAACAACTTCACAACCAAGCTCAACTCCACCAAACTAAGAGGTTTTATGGAGTAATTGGAAGATTAATCGGTTTAATTGAAAGATTGGGCAAGATTGGAGACTAGAAAATTGAGAGCTTTTCTTCCCTTTTTTGACCAAGAGAATTCGGCCAAGAAGCTTGCAAAATGAAGAGATTTTTGGTCAATTTCAATTAAATGGTAAAGTTATGAATAGTAGTCAAACTCAAGACTAAATCTTATGGTGACACTTGTCACCTTTAGGTTTAAAACTTATCCTTTTGTCTCTCCAATGCAAATATCTTAACACTTTGTAAAATAATATCACTTAATAGAAATTTCCAACAAGTTGTCAAAAATATAATGCATTTACCGCACTTGCGGGTCCCACGTTCAAAATACGCTCTTAATTTCTCAAAAACTAACCGATACTAGAAAAATCATTTTAAAACTATCTTTGCTCATAAACTTTATCTGGGGATTTTTTCTAATAAAAAAATGTAGAAAAGGCGGGCGATTAAAAAAAAAATAAACCCTAGAAAATTAGAAAATTTCCGGGTTCTCACTCTCATTCTTTCGGGGCGTCACAAACTCCCCTCCTTAAAAGAATGTCGTCCTCGACATTCCATCTTGTACCAATCAAGTCGAGATATCCCGCAAGAATCTCTCAAGCATTCCAAGCAGACACTAAGAGTCAAATCAAACCCACAGTCCGGCATCCTAAACCTCAAGCCTAGGATACACTACAGAGATCTGAAGCCTAAGCTCTGATACCAACTGTGACAGCCCCACCTCCCCCTAAGGCGAACCAGAGGGTTCGGCGGGCCGCCTGCCCAGCTCTCGCCGGGACTCAGTCGTTCACTACATTCCTCAAACAGATTACAAGATAAAACTTCAAATATTACATCAAATTCTCCAATAAATAATTACATATCAAAAGCGAAGCGTCCATGCTTCCACTGCGCCACTCTGATCCTTGATACCAACCATTCACGGAGAACTTTAATACAAACGTTTCCTTCGCCACGAGCCCTGTGGAGGGGAATAAAATAGTTTTGGGGTGAGCTAGAAGCTCAGCGAGTAACCAGCAAAATCAGTAATCAAATATATTTCACAATGTTGCATTTCGATCCTTTCGATGATGTCATGATTCAGAGATCAAATGTCCGTTTATTGCTCTCGTGAGCCAGTGAAGTCATAGCACTTGAACACCCAACGCTCAAATAGAACATTTAACATTCACATTAACATTAAGAGGGAGCCCCTTTTTGAGCTCCGGAGCCATTTGCTCCAAGTAAACAGAGGTGGAGACGTTGGTGTCCAGCACAAGACTCCCCAAGAGCTCATTGAAGCCAAAATCATATCATGAATTCACATGCAAGCACGCATGAGATGCAGTCGAGTAAATAATGCAAGAAACATTTCATAAGAAGCTTTAACAATAGTTTGGGGTCACTCACCTCCACGGCTCAGAAATCATCCAGCATATAACATTGCCTTGCTCAAATCCAAGTCTTAGATCACAAACTCAATGCAAACAAATCCCTTCAAAGTTCGGACAGCACTTCCCCTGAATTTGCTAACTTTTCCAGCCATCATGGCTTCATTATTTCCTCATTCCATCCCAAAGGTACACACACAACAACAAGTTTATCCAATAGCCATTCAGCAAGCTCCAAGTAGTACTAGTACAAGTCAAGCTAGGGAAAAGTCCGGAAATGAAAGTTAAGCTCAAAACCAGAAAAACAGTTTTTGACGTCATTTTACGGTAATGGTACCAAAGGCGCTACGATTGTCGGATGAAGGTTCAAGACCCACCGTTTCGAAGCTAAGAGACAGGGCTACAATATTTCAGAAGGTCACTCAACCCAGTTTCGAGTGTAACCAGGTCAAAAATGCAAGATACCATACCAGAATCACAAAAACAGATTCACAGAACGCATTCTAGCGGAAACATCATAAAGCAGGCTATCCAAGTCCAAATCCAGAAATTCCAAAACCAGCTGAAACCTAAGAAACAGGGATAAATTTCATCAGAAGACCTCAACAACCAATTCGGAAGCAATTCCAGCCAAAACAACCAATTACAGGCGCAATTCTTACATTCGGGTATAACCAGAATAGCAATAGTAATTTCGACTTTTCTCATTCTACACTACTCCGATTGACCTGAATCTTTGTAGGCACCTCCAAAATGTCATTCCCTACAACTTTCATGTTTTAATCCAAGGCCAATTCGGCCTCTAATTAGGAGTTACAAATTCGGGCAGAATGAAGAACATCAAACCCTAACTTTCCAAGATTTCTTCCAAAACAGAAATTGGTTGCAATTAACCACCAAATACACCTTCTAGCTTCATTCTATATCATTTCCAATCATCATACATAGCCACACAATCATGTTCATATTAAAACAGAAAAATCCCCAAAAATTATAAAACTTCACCAATTCAACCAAACTCAAGATATAATCCATAAAAGTGCATCTTATACCACCACCAATCATGAATTGAACATCATTAGAGGAAGGAGAGGGGTCCTTCACAACTCACCTTAGCAATACAAGAGATAGAGCAACTAGTCACCTTAGCTTTCCAAACAACTTCACAACCAAGCTCAACTCCACCAAACTAAGAGGTTTTATGGAGTAATTGGAAGATTAATCGGTTTAATTGAAAGATTGGGCAAGATTGGAGACTAGAAAATTGAGAGCTTTTCTTCCCTTTTTTGACCAAGAGAATTCGGCCAAGAAGCTTGCAAAATGAAGAGATTTTTGGTCAATTTCAATTAAATGGTAAAGTTATGAATAGTAGTCAAACTCAAGACTAAATCTTACGGTGACACTTGTCACCTTTAGGTTTAAAACTTATCCTTTTGTCTCTCCAATGCAAATATCTTAACACTTTGTAAAATAATATCACTTAATAGAAATTTCCAACAAGTTGTCAAAAATATAATGCATTTACCGCACTTGCGGGTCCCACGTTCAAAATACGCTCTTAATTTCTCAAAAACTAACCGATACTAGAAAAATCATTTTAAAACTATCTTTGCTCATAAACTTTATCTGGGGATTTTTTCTAATAAAAAAATGTAGAAAAGGCGGGCGATTAAAAAAAAAATAAACCCTAGAAAATTAGAAAATTTCCGGGTTCTCACTCTCATTCTTTCGGGGCGTCACAAACTCCCCTCCTTAAAAGAATGTCGTCCTCGACATTCCATCTTGTACCAATCAAGTCGAGATATCCCGCAAGAATCTCTCAAGCATTCCAAGCAGACACTAAGAGTCAAATCAAACCCACAGTCCGGCATCCTAAACTTCAAGCCTAGGATACACTACAGAGATCTGAAGCCTAAGCTCTGATACCAACTGTGACAGCCCCACCTCCCCCTAAGGCGAACCAGAGGGTTCGGCGGGCCGCCTGCCCAGCTCTCGCCGGGACTCAGTCGTTCACTACATTCCTCAAACAGATTACAAGATAAAACTTCAAATATTACATCAAATTCTCCAATAAATAATTACATATCAAAAGCGAAGCGTCCATGCTTCCACTGCGCCACTCTGATCCTTGATACCAACCATTCACGGAGAACTTTAATACAAACGTTTCCTTCGCCACGAGCCCTGTGGAGGGGAATAAAATAGTTTTGGGGTGAGCTAGAAGCTCAGCGAGTAACCAGCAAAATCAGTAATCAAATATATTTCACAATGTTGCATTTCGATCCTTTCGATGATGTCATGATTCAGAGATCAAATGTCCGTTTATTGCTCTCGTGAGCCAGTGAAGTCATAGCACTTGAACACCCAACGCTCAAATAGAACATTTAACATTCACATTAACATTAAGAGGGAGCCCCTTTTTGAGCTCCGGAGCCATTTGCTCCAAGTAAACAGAGGTGGAGACGTTGGTGTCCAGCACAAGACTCCCCAAGAGCTCATTGAAGCCAAAATCATATCATGAATTCACATGCAAGCACGCATGAGATGCAGTCGAGTAAATAATGCAAGAAACATTTCATAAGAAGCTTTAACAATAGTTTGGGGTCACTCACCTCCACGGCTCAGAAATCATCCAGCATATAACATTGCCTTGCTCAAATCCAAGTCTTAGATCACAAACTCAATGCAAACAAATCCCTTCAAAGTTCGGACAGCACTTCCCCTGAATTTGCTAACTTTTCCAGCCATCATGGCTTCATTATTTCCTCATTCCATCCCAAAGGTACACACACAACAACAAGTTTATCCAATAGCCATTCAGCAAGCTCCAAGTAGTACTAGTACAAGTCAAGCTAGGGAAAAGTCCGGAAATGAAAGTTAAGCTCAAAACAAGAAAAACAGTTTTTGACGTCATTTTGCGGTAATGGTACCAAAGGCGCTACGATTGTCGGATGAAGGTTCAAGACCCACCCTTTCGAAGCTAAGAGACAGGGCTACAATATTACAGAAGGTCACTCAACCCAGTTTCGAGTTTAACCAGGTCAAAAATGCAAGATACCATACCAGAAACACAAAAACAGATTCACAGAACGCATTCTAGCGGAAACATCATAAAGCAGGCTATCCAAGTCCAAATCCAGAAATTCCAAAACCATAAGAAATCTAAGAAACAGGGCTAAATTTCATATTAATACCTCAACAACCAATTCGGAAGCAATTCCAGCCAAAACAACCAATTACAGGCGCAATTCTTACATTCGGGTAAAACCAGAACAGCAATAGTAATTTCGACTTTTCTCATTCTACACAACTCCGATTGACCTGATATTTTGTAGGCACCTTCAAAATGTCATTCCATACAACTTTCATGTTTTAATCCAAGGCCAATTCTGCCTCTAACTAGGAGCTACAAATTCGGGCAGAATGAAGAACATCAAACCCTAACTTTCCAAGATTTCTTCCAAAACAGAAATTGGTTGCAATTAACCACCAAATACACCTTCTAGCTTCATTCTATATCATTTACAATCATCATACATAGCCACACAATCATGTTCATATTAAAACAGAAAAATCCCCAAAAATTATAAAACTTCACCAATTCAACCAAACTCAAGATATAATCCATAAAAGTGCATCTTATACCACCACCAATCATGAATTGAACATCATTAGAGGAAGGAGAGGGGTCCTTCACAACTCACCTTAGCAATACAAGAGATAGAGCAACTAGTCACCTTAGCTTTCCAAACAACTTCACAACCAAGCTCAACTCCACCAAACTAAGAGGTTTTATGGAGTAATTGGAAGATTAATCGGTTTAATTGAAAGATTGGGCAAGATTGGAGACTAGAAAATTGAGAGCTTTTCTTCCCTTTTTTGAGCAAGAGAATTCGGCCAAGAAGCTTGCAAAATGAAGAGATTTTTGGTCAATTTCAATTAAATGGTAAAGTTATGAATAGTAGTCAAACTCAAGACTAAATCTTACGGTGACACTTGTCACCTTTAGGTTTAAAACTTATCCTTTTGTCTCTCCAATGCAAATATCTTAACACTTTGTAAAATAATATCACTTAATAGAAATTTCCAACAAGTTGTCAAAAATATAATGCATTTACCGCACTTGCGGGTCCCACGTTCAAAATACGCTCTTAATTTCTCAAAAACTAACCGATACTAGAAAAATCATTTTAAAACTATCTTTGCTCATAAACTTTATCTGGGGATTTTTTCTAATAAAAAAATGTAGAAAAGGCGGGCGATTAAAAAAAAAATAAACCCTAGAAAATTAGAAAATTTCCGGGTTCTCACTCTCATTCTTTCGGGGCGTCACAAACTCCCCTCCTTAAAAGAATGTCGTCCTCGACATTCCATCTTGTACCAATCAAGTCGAGATATCCCGCAAGAATCTCTCAAGCATTCCAAGCAGACACTAAGAGTCAAATCAAACCCACAGTCCGGCATCCTAAACTTCAAGCCTAGGATACACTACAGAGATCTGAAGCCTAAGCTCTGATACCAACTGTGACAGCCCCACCTCCCCCTAAGGCGAACCAGAGGGTTCGGCGGGCCGCCTGCCCAGCTCTCGCCGGGACTCAGTCGTTCACTACATTCCTCAAACAGATTACAAGATAAAACTTCAAATATTACATCAAATTCTCCAATAAATAATTACATATCAAAAGCGAAGCGTCCATGCTTCCACTGCGCCACTCTGATCCTTGATACCAACCATTCACGGAGAACTTTAATACAAACGTTTCCTTCGCCACGAGCCCTGTGGAGGGGAATAAAATAGTTTTGGGGTGAGCTAGAAGCTCAGCGAGTAACCAGCAAAATCAGTAATCAAATATATTTCACAATGTTGCATTTCGATCCTTTCGATGATGTCATGATTCAGAGATCAAATGTCCGTTTATTGCTCTCGTGAGCCAGTGAAGTCATAGCACTTGAACACCCAACGCTCAAATAGAACATTTAACATTCACATTAACATTAAGAGGGAGCCCCTTTTTGAGCTCCGGAGCCATTTGCTCCAAGTAAACAGAGGTGGAGACGTTGGTGTCCAGCACAAGACTCCCCAAGAGCTCATTGAAGCCAAAATCATATCATGAATTCACATGCAAGCACGCATGAGATGCAGTCGAGTAAATAATGCAAGAAACATTTCATAAGAAGCTTTAACAATAGTTTGGGGTCACTCACCTCCACGGCTCAGAAATCATCCAGCATATAACATTGCCTTGCTCAAATCCAAGTCTTAGATCACAAACTCAATGCAAACAAATCCCTTCAAAGTTCGGACAGCACTTCCCCTGAATTTGCTAACTTTTCCAGCCATCATGGCTTCATTATTTCCTCATTCCATCCCAAAGGTACACACACAACAACAAGTTTATCCAATAGCCATTCAGCAAGCTCCAAGTAGTACTAGTACAAGTCAAGCTAGGGAAAAGTCCGGAAATGAAAGTTAAGCTCAAAACCAGAAAAACAGTTTTTGACGTCATTTTACGGTAATGGTACCAAAGGCGCTACGATTGTCGGATGAAGGTTCAAGACCCACCGTTTCGAAGCTAAGAGACAGGGCTACAATATTTCAGAAGGTCACTCAACCCAGTTTCGAGTGTAACCAGGTCAAAAATGCAAGATACCATACCAGAATCACAAAAACAGATTCACAGAACGCATTCTAGCGGAAACATCATAAAGCAGGCTATCCAAGTCCAAATCCAGAAATTCCAAAACCAGCTGAAACCTAAGAAACAGGGATAAATTTCATCAGAAGACCTCAACAACCAATTCGGAAGCAATTCCAGCCAAAACAACCAATTACAGGCGCAATTCTTACATTCGGGTATAACCAGAATAGCAATAGTAATTTCGACTTTTCTCATTCTACACTACTCCGATTGACCTGAATCTTTGTAGGCACCTCCAAAATGTCATTCCCTACAACTTTCATGTTTTAATCCAAGGCCAATTCGGCCTCTAATTAGGAGTTACAAATTCGGGCAGAATGAAGAACATCAAACCCTAACTTTCCAAGATTTCTTCCAAAACAGAAATTGGTTGCAATTAACCACCAAATACACCTTCTAGCTTCATTCTATATCATTTCCAATCATCATACATAGCCACACAATCATGTTCATATTAAAACAGAAAAATCCCCAAAAATTATAAAACTTCACCAATTCAACCAAACTCAAGATATAATCCATAAAAGTGCATCTTATACCACCACCAATCATGAATTGAACATCATTAGAGGAAGGAGAGGGGTCCTTCACAACTCACCTTAGCAATACAAGAGATAGAGCAACTAGTCACCTTAGCTTTCCAAACAACTTCACAACCAAGCTCAACTCCACCAAACTAAGAGGTTTTATGGAGTAATTGGAAGATTAATCGGTTTAATTGAAAGATTGGGCAAGATTGGAGACTAGAAAATTGAGAGCTTTTCTTCCCTTTTTTGACCAAGAGAATTCGGCCAAGAAGCTTGCAAAATGAAGAGATTTTTGGTCAATTTCAATTAAATGGTAAAGTTATGAATAGTAGTCAAACTCAAGACTAAATCTTACGGTGACACTTGTCACCTTTAGGTTTAAAACTTATCTTTTTGTCTCTCCAATGCAAATATCTTAACACTTTGTAAAATAATATCACTTAATAGAAATTTCCAACAAGTTGTCAAAAATATAATGCATTTACCGCACTTGCGGGTCCCACGTTCAAAATACGCTCTTAATTTCTCAAAAACTAACCGATACTAGAAAAATCATTTTAAAACTATCTTTGCTCATAAACTTTATCTGGGGATTTTTTCTAATAAAAAAATGTAGAAAAGGCGGGCGATTAAAAAAAAAATAAACCCTAGAAAATTAGAAAATTTCCGGGTTCTCACTCTCATTCTTTCGGGGCGTCACAAACTCCCCTCCTTAAAAGAATGTCGTCCTCGACATTCCATCTTGTACCAATCAAGTCGAGATATCCCGCAAGAATCTCTCAAGCATTCCAAGCAGACACTAAGAGTCAAATCAAACCCACAGTCCGGCATCCTAAACTTCAAGCCTAGGATACACTACAGAGATCTGAAGCCTAAGCTCTGATACCAACTGTGACAGCCCCACCTCCCCCTAAGGCGAACCAGAGGGTTCGGCGGGCCGCCTGCCCAGCTCTCGCCGGGACTCAGTCGTTCACTACATTCCTCAAACAGATTACAAGATAAAACTTCAAATATTACATCAAATTCTCCAATAAATAATTACATATCAAAAGCGAAGCGTCCATGCTTCCACTGCGCCACTCTGATCCTTGATACCAACCATTCACGGAGAACTTTAATACAAACGTTTCCTTCGCCACGAGCCCTGTGGAGGGGAATAAAATAGTTTTGGGGTGAGCTAGAAGCTCAGCGAGTAACCAGCAAAATCAGTAATCAAATATATTTCACAATGTTGCATTTCGATCCTTTCGATGATGTCATGATTCAGAGATCAAATGTCCGTTTATTGCTCTCGTGAGCCAGTGAAGTCATAGCACTTGAACACCCAACGCTCAAATAGAACATTTAACATTCACATTAACATTAAGAGGGAGCCCCTTTTTGAGCTCCGGAGCCATTTGCTCCAAGTAAACAGAGGTGGAGACGTTGGTGTCCAGCACAAGACTCCCCAAGAGCTCATTGAAGCCAAAATCATATCATGAATTCACATGCAAGCACGCATGAGATGCAGTCGAGTAAATAATGCAAGAAACATTTCATAAGAAGCTTTAACAATAGTTTGGGGTCACTCACCTCCACGGCTCAGAAATCATCCAGCATATAACATTGCCTTGCTCAAATCCAAGTCTTAGATCACAAACTCAATGCAAACAAATCCCTTCAAAGTTCGGACAGCACTTCCCCTGAATTTGCTAACTTTTCCAGCCATCATGGCTTCATTATTTCCTCATTCCATCCCAAAGGTACACACACAACAACAAGTTCATCCAATATCCATTCAGCAAGCTCCAAGTAGTACTAGTACAAGTCAAGCTAGGGAAAAGTCCGGAAATGAAAGTTAAGCTCAAAACAAGAAAAACAGTTTTTGACGTCATTTTGCGGTAATGGTACCAAAGGCGCTACGATTGTCGGATGAAGGTTCAAGACCCACCCTTTCGAAGCTAAGAGACAGGGCTACAATATTACAGAAGGTCACTCAACCCAGTTTCGAGTTTAACCAGGTCAAAAAATGCAAGATACCATACCAGAAACACAAAAACAGATTCACAGAACGCATTCTAGCGGAAACATCATAAAGCAGGCTATCCAAGTCCAAATCCAGAAATTCCAAAACCATAAGAAATCTAAGAAACAGGGCTAAATTTCATCAGAAGACCTCAACAACCAATTCGGAAGCAATTCCAGCCAAAACAACCAATTACAGGCGCAATTCTTACATTCGGGTAAAACCAGAACAGCAATAGTAATTTCGACTTTTCTCATTCTACACAACTCCGATTGACCTGATATTTTGTAGGCACCTTCAAAATGTCATTCCATACAACTTTCATGTTTTAATCCAAGGCCAATTCTGCCTCTAACTAGGAGCTACAAATTCGGGCAGAATGAAGAACATCAAACCCTAGCTTTCCAAGATTTCTTCCAAAACAGAAATTGGTTGCAATTAACCACCAAATACACCTTCTAGCTTCATTCTATATCATTTACAATCATCATACATAGCCACACAATCATGTTCATATTAAAACAGAAAAATCCCCAAAAATTATAAAACTTCACCAATTCAACCAAACTCAAGATATAATCCATAAAAGTGCATCTTATACCACCACCAATCATGAATTGAACATCATTAGAGGAAGGAGAGGGGTCCTTCACAACTCACCTTAGCAATACAAGAGATAGAGCAACT
Organism: Coffea arabica; assembly: GCF_036785885.1. Classification (NCBI taxonomy): domain Eukaryota; kingdom Viridiplantae; phylum Streptophyta; class Magnoliopsida; order Gentianales; family Rubiaceae; genus Coffea; species Coffea arabica. Next base: position 20,314,674 of record NC_092311.1, on the reverse strand, counting down.
AGTCACCTTAGCTTTCCAAACAACTTCACAACCAAGCTCAACTCCACCAAACTAAGAGGTTTTATGGAGTAATTGGAAGATTAATCGGTTTAATTGAAAGATTGGGCAAGATTGGAGACTAGAAAATTGAGAGCTTTTCTTCCCTTTTTTGAGCAAGAGAATTCGGCCAAGAAGCTTGCAAAATGAAGAGATTTTTGGTCAATTTCAATTAAATGGTAAAGTTATGAATAGTAGTCAAACTCAAGACTAAATCTTACGGTGACACTTGTCACCTTTAGGTTTAAAACTTATCTTTTTGTCTCTCCAATGCAAATATCTTAACACTTTGTAAAATAATATCACTTAATAGAAATTTCCAACAAGTTGTCAAAAATATAATGCATTTACCGCACTTGCGGGTCCCACGTTCAAAATACGCTCTTAATTTCTCAAAAACTAACCGATACTAGAAAAATCATTTTAAAACTATCTTTGCTCATAAACTTTATCTGGGGATTTTTTCTAATAAAAAAATGTAGAAAAGGCGGGCGATTAAAAAAAAAATAAACCCTAGAAAATTAGAAAATTTCCGGGTTCTCACTCTCATTCTTTCGGGGCGTCACAAACTCCCCTCCTTAAAAGAATGTCGTCCTCGACATTCCATCTTGTACCAATCAAGTCGAGATATCCCGCAAGAATCTCTCAAGCATTCCAAGCAGACACTAAGAGTCAAATCAAACCCACAGTCCGGCATCCTAAACTTCAAGCCTAGGATACACTACAGAGATCTGAAGCCTAAGCTCTGATACCAACTGTGACAGCCCCACCTCCCCCTAAGGCGAACCAGAGGGTTCGGCGGGCCGCCTGCCCAGCTCTCGCCGGGACTCAGTCGTTCACTACATTCCTCAAACAGATTACAAGATAAAACTTCAAATATTACATCAAATTCTCCAATAAATAATTACATATCAAAAGCGAAGCGTCCATGCTTCCACTGCGCCACTCTGATCCTTGATACCAACCATTCACGGAGAACTTTAATACAAACGTTTCCTTCGCCACGAGCCCTGTGGAGGGGAATAAAATAGTTTTGGGGTGAGCTAGAAGCTCAGCGAGTAACCAGCAAAATCAGTAATCAAATATATTTCACAATGTTGCATTTCGATCCTTTCGATGATGTCATGATTCAGAGATCAAATGTCCGTTTATTGCTCTCGTGAGCCAGTGAAGTCATAGCACTTGAACACCCAACGCTCAAATAGAACATTTAACATTCACATTAACATTAAGAGGGAGCCCCTTTTTGAGCTCCGGAGCCATTTGCTCCAAGTAAACAGAGGTGGAGACGTTGGTGTCCAGCACAAGACTCCCCAAGAGCTCATTGAAGCCAAAATCATATCATGAATTCACATGCAAGCACGCATGAGATGCAGTCGAGTAAATAATGCAAGAAACATTTCATAAGAAGCTTTAACAATAGTTTGGGGTCACTCACCTCCACGGCTCAGAAATCATCCAGCATATAACATTGCCTTGCTCAAATCCAAGTCTTAGATCACAAACTCAATGCAAACAAATCCCTTCAAAGTTCGGACAGCACTTCCCCTGAATTTGCTAACTTTTCCAGCCATCATGGCTTCATTATTTCCTCATTCCATCCCAAAGGTACACACACAACAACAAGTTCATCCAATATCCATTCAGCAAGCTCCAAGTAGTACTAGTACAAGTCAAGCTAGGGAAAAGTCCGGAAATGAAAGTTAAGCTCAAAACAAGAAAAACAGTTTTTGACGTCATTTTGCGGTAATGGTACCAAAGGCGCTACGATTGTCGGATGAAGGTTCAAGACCCACCCTTTCGAAGCTAAGAGACAGGGCTACAATATTACAGAAGGTCACTCAACCCAGTTTCGAGTTTAACCAGGTCAAAAAATGCAAGATACCATACCAGAAACACAAAAACAGATTCACAGAACGCATTCTAGCGGAAACATCATAAAGCAGGCTATCCAAGTCCAAATCCAGAAATTCCAAAACCATAAGAAATCTAAGAAACAGGGCTAAATTTCATCAGAAGACCTCAACAACCAATTCGGAAGCAATTCCAGCCAAAACAACCAATTACAGGCGCAATTCTTACATTCGGGTAAAACCAGAACAGCAATAGTAATTTCGACTTTTCTCATTCTACACAACTCCGATTGACCTGATATTTTGTAGGCACCTTCAAAATGTCATTCCATACAACTTTCATGTTTTAATCCAAGGCCAATTCTGCCTCTAACTAGGAGCTACAAATTCGGGCAGAATGAAGAACATCAAACCCTAGCTTTCCAAGATTTCTTCCAAAACAGAAATTGGTTGCAATTAACCACCAAATACACCTTCTAGCTTCATTCTATATCATTTACAATCATCATACATAGCCACACAATCATGTTCATATTAAAACAGAAAAATCCCCAAAAATTATAAAACTTCACCAATTCAACCAAACTCAAGATATAATCCATAAAAGTGCATCTTATACCACCACCAATCATGAATTGAACATCATTAGAGGAAGGAGAGGGGTCCTTCACAACTCACCTTAGCAATACAAGAGATAGAGCAACTAGTCACCTTAGCTTTCCAAACAACTTCACAACCAAGCTCAACTCCACCAAACTAAGAGGTTTTATGGAGTAATTGGAAGATTAATCGGTTTAATTGAAAGATTGGGCAAGATTGGAGACTAGAAAATTGAGAGCTTTTCTTCCCTTTTTTGAGCAAGAGAATTCGGCCAAGAAGCTTGCAAAATGAAGAGATTTTTGGTCAATTTCAATTAAATGGTAAAGTTATGAATAGTAGTCAAACTCAAGACTAAATCTTACGGTGACACTTGTCACCTTTAGGTTTAAAACTTATCTTTTTGTCTCTCCAATGCAAATATCTTAACACTTTGTAAAATAATATCACTTAATAGAAATTTCCAACAAGTTGTCAAAAATATAATGCATTTACCGCACTTGCGGGTCCCACGTTCAAAATACGCTCTTAATTTCTCAAAAACTAACCGATACTAGAAAAATCATTTTAAAACTATCTTTGCTCATAAACTTTATCTGGGGATTTTTTCTAATAAAAAAATGTAGAAAAGGCGGGCGATTAAAAAAAAAATAAACCCTAGAAAATTAGAAAATTTCCGGGTTCTCACTCTCATTCTTTCGGGGCGTCACAAACTCCCCTCCTTAAAAGAATGTCGTCCTCGACATTCCATCTTGTACCAATCAAGTCGAGATATCCCGCAAGAATCTCTCAAGCATTCCAAGCAGACACTAAGAGTCAAATCAAACCCACAGTCCGGCATCCTAAACTTCAAGCCTAGGATACACTACAGAGATCTGAAGCCTAAGCTCTGATACCAACTGTGACAGCCCCACCTCCCCCTAAGGCGAACCAGAGGGTTCGGCGGGCCGCCTGCCCAGCTCTCGCCGGGACTCAGTCGTTCACTACATTCCTCAAACAGATTACAAGATAAAACTTCAAATATTACATCAAATTCTCCAATAAATAATTACATATCAAAAGCGAAGCGTCCATGCTTCCACTGCGCCACTCTGATCCTTGATACCAACCATTCACGGAGAACTTTAATACAAACGTTTCCTTCGCCACGAGCCCTGTGGAGGGGAATAAAATAGTTTTGGGGTGAGCTAGAAGCTCAGCGAGTAACCAGCAAAATCAGTAATCAAATATATTTCACAATGTTGCATTTCGATCCTTTCGATGATGTCATGATTCAGAGATCAAATGTCCGTTTATTGCTCTCGTGAGCCAGTGAAGTCATAGCACTTGAACACCCAACGCTCAAATAGAACATTTAACATTCACATTAACATTAAGAGGGAGCCCCTTTTTGAGCTCCGGAGCCATTTGCTCCAAGTAAACAGAGGTGGAGACGTTGGTGTCCAGCACAAGACTCCCCAAGAGCTCATTGAAGCCAAAATCATATCATGAATTCACATGCAAGCACGCATGAGATGCAGTCGAGTAAATAATGCAAGAAACATTTCATAAGAAGCTTTAACAATAGTTTGGGGTCACTCACCTCCACGGCTCAGAAATCATCCAGCATATAACATTGCCTTGCTCAAATCCAAGTCTTAGATCACAAACTCAATGCAAACAAATCCCTTCAAAGTTCGGACAGCACTTCCCCTGAATTTGCTAACTTTTCCAGCCATCATGGCTTCATTATTTCCTCATTCCATCCCAAAGGTACACACACAACAACAAGTTCATCCAATATCCATTCAGCAAGCTCCAAGTAGTACTAGTACAAGTCAAGCTAGGGAAAAGTCCGGAAATGAAAGTTAAGCTCAAAACAAGAAAAACAGTTTTTGACGTCATTTTGCGGTAATGGTACCAAAGGCGCTACGATTGTCGGATGAAGGTTCAAGACCCACCCTTTCGAAGCTAAGAGACAGGGCTACAATATTACAGAAGGTCACTCAACCCAGTTTCGAGTTTAACCAGGTCAAAAAATGCAAGATACCATACCAGAAACACAAAAACAGATTCACAGAACGCATTCTAGCGGAAACATCATAAAGCAGGCTATCCAAGTCCAAATCCAGAAATTCCAAAACCATAAGAAATCTAAGAAACAGGGCTAAATTTCATCAGAAGACCTCAACAACCAATTCGGAAGCAATTCCAGCCAAAACAACCAATTACAGGCGCAATTCTTACATTCGGGTAAAACCAGAACAGCAATAGTAATTTCGACTTTTCTCATTCTACACAACTCCGATTGACCTGATATTTTGTAGGCACCTTCAAAATGTCATTCCATACAACTTTCATGTTTTAATCCAAGGCCAATTCTGCCTCTAACTAGGAGCTACAAATTCGGGCAGAATGAAGAACATCAAACCCTAGCTTTCCAAGATTTCTTCCAAAACAGAAATTGGTTGCAATTAACCACCAAATACACCTTCTAGCTTCATTCTATATCATTTACAATCATCATACATAGCCACACAATCATGTTCATATTAAAACAGAAAAATCCCCAAAAATTATAAAACTTCACCAATTCAACCAAACTCAAGATATAATCCATAAAAGTGCATCTTATACCACCACCAATCATGAATTGAACATCATTAGAGGAAGGAGAGGGGTCCTTCACAACTCACCTTAGCAATACAAGAGATAGAGCAACTAGTCACCTTAGCTTTCCAAACAACTTCACAACCAAGCTCAACTCCACCAAACTAAGAGGTTTTATGGAGTAATTGGAAGATTAATCGGTTTAATTGAAAGATTGGGCAAGATTGGAGACTAGAAAATTGAGAGCTTTTCTTCCCTTTTTTGAGCAAGAGAATTCGGCCAAGAAGCTTGCAAAATGAAGAGATTTTTGGTCAATTTCAATTAAATGGTAAAGTTATGAATAGTAGTCAAACTCAAGACTAAATCTTACGGTGACACTTGTCACCTTTAGGTTTAAAACTTATCTTTTTGTCTCTCCAATGCAAATATCTTAACACTTTGTAAAATAATATCACTTAATAGAAATTTCCAACAAGTTGTCAAAAATATAATGCATTTACCGCACTTGCGGGTCCCACGTTCAAAATACGCTCTTAATTTCTCAAAAACTAACCGATACTAGAAAAATCATTTTAAAACTATCTTTGCTCATAAACTTTATCTGGGGATTTTTTCTAATAAAAAAATGTAGAAAAGGCGGGCGATTAAAAAAAAAATAAACCCTAGAAAATTAGAAAATTTCCGGGTTCTCACTCTCATTCTTTCGGGGCGTCACAAACTCCCCTCCTTAAAAGAATGTCGTCCTCGACATTCCATCTTGTACCAATCAAGTCGAGATATCCCGCAAGAATCTCTCAAGCATTCCAAGCAGACACTAAGAGTCAAATCAAACCCACAGTCCGGCATCCTAAACTTCAAGCCTAGGATACACTACAGAGATCTGAAGCCTAAGCTCTGATACCAACTGTGACAGCCCCACCTCCCCCTAAGGCGAACCAGAGGGTTCGGCGGGCCGCCTGCCCAGCTCTCGCCGGGACTCAGTCGTTCACTACATTCCTCAAACAGATTACAAGATAAAACTTCAAATATTACATCAAATTCTCCAATAAATAATTACATATCAAAAGCGAAGCGTCCATGCTTCCACTGCGCCACTCTGATCCTTGATACCAACCATTCACGGAGAACTTTAATACAAACGTTTCCTTCGCCACGAGCCCTGTGGAGGGGAATAAAATAGTTTTGGGGTGAGCTAGAAGCTCAGCGAGTAACCAGCAAAATCAGTAATCAAATATATTTCACAATGTTGCATTTCGATCCTTTCGATGATGTCATGATTCAGAGATCAAATGTCCGTTTATTGCTCTCGTGAGCCAGTGAAGTCATAGCACTTGAACACCCAACGCTCAAATAGAACATTTAACATTCACATTAACATTAAGAGGGAGCCCCTTTTTGAGCTCCGGAGCCATTTGCTCCAAGTAAACAGAGGTGGAGACGTTGGTGTCCAGCACAAGACTCCCCAAGAGCTCATTGAAGCCAAAATCATATCATGAATTCACATGCAAGCACGCATGAGATGCAGTCGAGTAAATAATGCAAGAAACATTTCATAAGAAGCTTTAACAATAGTTTGGGGTCACTCACCTCCACGGCTCAGAAATCATCCAGCATATAACATTGCCTTGCTCAAATCCAAGTCTTAGATCACAAACTCAATGCAAACAAATCCCTTCAAAGTTCGGACAGCACTTCCCCTGAATTTGCTAACTTTTCCAGCCATCATGGCTTCATTATTTCCTCATTCCATCCCAAAGGTACACACACAACAACAAGTTCATCCAATATCCATTCAGCAAGCTCCAAGTAGTACTAGTACAAGTCAAGCTAGGGAAAAGTCCGGAAATGAAAGTTAAGCTCAAAACAAGAAAAACAGTTTTTGACGTCATTTTGCGGTAATGGTACCAAAGGCGCTACGATTGTCGGATGAAGGTTCAAGACCCACCCTTTCGAAGCTAAGAGACAGGGCTACAATATTACAGAAGGTCACTCAACCCAGTTTCGAGTTTAACCAGGTCAAAAAATGCAAGATACCATACCAGAAACACAAAAACAGATTCACAGAACGCATTCTAGCGGAAACATCATAAAGCAGGCTATCCAAGTCCAAATCCAGAAATTCCAAAACCAGCTGAAACCTAAGAAACAGGGATAAATTTCATCAGAAGACCTCAACAACCAATTCGGAAGCAATTCCAGCCAAAACAACCAATTACAGGCGCAATTCTTACATTCGGGTATAACCAGAATAGCAATAGTAATTTCGACTTTTCTCATTCTACACTACTCCGATTGACCTGAAACTTTGTAGGCACCTCCAAAATGTCATTCCCTACAACTTTCATGTTTTAATCCAAGGCCAATTCGGCCTCTAATTAGGAGTTACAAATTCGGGCAGAATGAAGAACATCAAACCCTAACTTTCCAAGATTTCTTCCAAAACAGAAATTGGTTGCAATTAACCACCAAATACACCTTCTAGCTTCATTCTATATCATTTCCAATCATCATACATAGCCACACAATCATGTTCATATTAAAACAGAAAAATCCCCAAAAATTATAAAACTTCACCAATTCAACCAAACTCAAGATATAATCCATAAAAGTGCATCTTATACCACCACCAATCATGAATTGAACATCATTAGAGGAAGGAGAGGGGTCCTTCACAACTCACCTTAGCAATACAAGAGATAGAGCAACTAGTCACCTTAGCTTTCCAAACAACTTCACAACCAAGCTCAACTCCACCAAACTAAGAGGTTTTATGGAGTAATTGGAAGATTAATCGGTTTAATTGAAAGATTGGGCAAGATTGGAGACTAGAAAATTGAGAGCTTTTCTTCCCTTTTTTGACCAAGAGAATTCGGCCAAGAAGCTTGCAAAATGAAGAGATTTTTGGTCAATTTCAATTAAATGGTAAAGTTATGAATAGTAGTCAAACTCAAGACTAAATCTTACGGTGACACTTGTCACCTTTAGGTTTAAAACTTATCTTTTTGTCTCTCCAATGCAAATATCTTAACACTTTGTAAAATAATATCACTTAATAGAAATTTCCAACAAGTTGTCAAAAATATAATGCATTTACCGCACTTGCGGGTCCCACGTTCAAAATACGCTCTTAATTTCTCAAAAACTAACCGATACTAGAAAAATCATTTTAAAACTATCTTTGCTCATAAACTTTATCTGGGGATTTTTTCTAATAAAAAAATGTAGAAAAGGCGGGCGATTAAAAAAAAAATAAACCCTAGAAAATTAGAAAATTTCCGGGTTCTCACTCTCATTCTTTCGGGGCGTCACAAACTCCCCTCCTTAAAAGAATGTCGTCCTCGACATTCCATCTTGTACCAATCAAGTCGAGATATCCCGCAAGAATCTCTCAAGCATTCCAAGCAGACACTAAGAGTCAAATCAAACCCACAGTCCGGCATCCTAAACTTCAAGCCTAGGATACACTACAGAGATCTGAAGCCTAAGCTCTGATACCAACTGTGACAGCCCCACCTCCCCCTAAGGCGAACCAGAGGGTTCGGCGGGCCGCCTGCCCAGCTCTCGCCGGGACTCAGTCGTTCACTACATTCCTCAAACAGATTACAAGATAAAACTTCAAATATTACATCAAATTCTCCAATAAATAATTACATATCAAAAGCGAAGCGTCCATGCTTCCACTGCGCCACTCTGATCCTTGATACCAACCATTCACATGGAGAACTTTAATACAAACGTTTCCTTCGCCACGAGCCCTGTGGAGGGGAATAAAATAGTTTTGGGGTGAGCTAGAAGCTCAGCGAGTAACCAGCAAAATCAGTAATCAAATATATTTCACAATGTTGCATTTCGATCCTTTCGATGATGTCATGATTCAGAGATCAAATGTCCGTTTATTGCTCTCGTGAGCCAGTGAAGTCATAGCACTTGAACACCCAACGCTCAAATAGAACATTTAACATTCACATTAACATTAAGAGGGAGCCCCTTTTTGAGCTCCGGAGCCATTTGCTCCAAGTAAACAGAGGTGGAGACGTTGGTGTCCAGCACAAGACTCCCCAAGAGCTCATTGAAGCCAAAATCATATCATGAATTCACATGCAAGCACGCATGAGATGCAGTCGAGTAAATAATGCAAGAAACATTTCATAAGAAGCTTTAACAATAGTTTGGGGTCACTCACCTCCACGGCTCAGAAATCATCCAGCATATAACATTGCCTTGCTCAAATCCAAGTCTTAGATCACAAACTCAATGCAAACAAATCCCTTCAAAGTTCGGACAGCACTTCCCCTGAATTTGCTAACTTTTCCAGCCATCATGGCTTCATTATTTCCTCATTCCATCCCAAAGGTACACACACAACAACAAGTTCATCCAATATCCATTCAGCAAGCTCCAAGTAGTACTAGTACAAGTCAAGCTAGGGAAAAGTCCGGAAATGAAAGTTAAGCTCAAAACAAGAAAAACAGTTTTTGACGTCATTTTGCGGTAATGGTACCAAAGGCGCTACGATTGTCGGATGAAGGTTCAAGACCCACCCTTTCGAAGCTAAGAGACAGGGCTACAATATTACAGAAGGTCACTCAACCCAGTTTCGAGTTTAACCAGGTCAAAAAATGCAAGATACCATACCAGAAACACAAAAACAGATTCACAGAACGCATTCTAGCGGAAACATCATAAAGCAGGCTATCCAAGTCCAAATCCAGAAATTCCAAAACCATAAGAAACCTAAGAAACAGGGCTAAATTTCATCAGAAGACCTCAACAACCAATTCGGAAGCAATTCCAGCCAAAACAACCAATTACAGGCGCAATTCTTACATTCGGGTAAAACCAGAACAGCAATAGTAATTTCGACTTTTCTCATTCTACACAACTCCGATTGACCTGATATTTTGTAGGCACCTTCAAAATGTCATTCCATACAACTTTCATGTTTTAATCCAAGGCCAATTCTGCCTCTAACTAGGAGCTACAAATTCGGGCAGAATGAAGAACATCAAACCCTAGCTTTCCAAGATTTCTTCCAAAACAGAAATTGGTTGCAATTAACCACCAAATACACCTTCTAGCTTCATTCTATATCATTTACAATCATCATACATAGCCACACAATCATGTTCATATTAAAACAGAAAAATCCCCAAAAATTATAAAACTTCACCAATTCAACCAAACTCAAGATATAATCCATAAAAGTGCATCTTATACCACCACCAATCATGAATTGAACATCATTAGAGGAAGGAGAGGGGTCCTTCACAACTCACCTTAGCAATACAAGAGATAGAGCAACTAGTCACCTTAGCTTTCCAAACAACTTCACAACCAAGCTCAACTCCACCAAACTAAGAGGTTTTATGGAGTAATTGGAAGATTAATCGGTTTAATTGAAAGATTGGGCAAGATTGGAGACTAGAAAATTGAGAGCTTTTCTTCCCTTTTTTGAGCAAGAGAATTCGGCCAAGAAGCTTGCAAAATGAAGAGATTTTTGGTCAATTTCAATTAAATGGTAAAGTTATGAATAGTAGTCAAACTCAAGACTAAATCTTACGGTGACACTTGTCACCTTTAGGTTTAAAACTTATCTTTTTGTCTCTCCAATGCAAATATCTTAACACTTTGTAAAATAATATCACTTAATAGAAATTTCCAACAAGTTGTCAAAAATATAATGCATTTACCGCACTTGCGGGTCCCACGTTCAAAATACGCTCTTAATTTCTCAAAAACTAACCGATACTAGAAAAATCATTTTAAAACTATCTTTGCTCATAAACTTTATCTGGGGATTTTTTCTAATAAAAAAATGTAGAAAAGGCGGGCGATTAAAAAAAAAATAAACCCTAGAAAATTAGAAAATTTCCGGGTTCTCACTCTCATTCTTTCGGGGCGTCACAAACTCCCCTCCTTAAAAGAATGTCGTCCTCGACATTCCATCTTGTACCAATCAAGTCGAGATATCCCGCAAGAATCTCTCAAGCATTCCAAGCAGACACTAAGAGTCAAATCAAACCCACAGTCCGGCATCCTAAACTTCAAGCCTAGGATACACTACAGAGATCTGAAGCCTAAGCTCTGATACCAACTGTGACAGCCCCACCTCCCCCTAAGGCGAACCAGAGGGTTCGGCGGGCCGCCTGCCCAGCTCTCGCCGGGACTCAGTCGTTCACTACATTCCTCAAACAGATTACAAGATAAAACTTCAAATATTACATCAAATTCTCCAATAAATAATTACATATCAAAAGCGAAGCGTCCATGCTTCCACTGCGCCACTCTGATCCTTGATACCAACCATTCACACGGAGAACTTTAATACAAACGTTTCCTTCGCCACGAGCCCTGTGGAGGGGAATAAAATAGTTTTGGGGTGAGCTAGAAGCTCAGCGAGTAACCAGCAAAATCAGTAATCAAATATATTTCACAATGTTGCATTTCGATCCTTTCGATGATGTCATGATTCAGAGATCAAATGTCCGTTTATTGCTCTCGTGAGCCAGTGAAGTCATAGCACTTGAACACCCAACGCTCAAATAGAACATTTAACATTCACATTAACATTAAGAGGGAGCCCCTTTTTGAGCTCCGGAGCCATTTGCTCCAAGTAAACAGAGGTGGAGACGTTGGTGTCCAGCACAAGACTCCCCAAGAGCTCATTGAAGCCAAAATCATATCATGAATTCACATGCAAGCACGCATGAGATGCAGTCGAGTAAATAATGCAAGAAACATTTCATAAGAAGCTTTAACAATAGTTTGGGGTCACTCACCTCCACGGCTCAGAAATCATCCAGCATATAACATTGCCTTGCTCAAATCCAAGTCTTAGATCACAAACTCAATGCAAACAAATCCCTTCAAAGTTCGGACAGCACTTCCCCTGAATTTGCTAACTTTTCCAGCCATCATGGCTTCATTATTTCCTCATTCCATCCCAAAGGTACACACACAACAACAAGTTCATCCAATAGCCATTCAGCAAGCTCCAAGTAGTACTAGTACAAGTCAAGCTAGGGAAAAGTCCGGAAATGAAAGTTAAGCTCAAAACCAGAAAAACAGTTTTTGACGTCATTTTGCGGTAATGGTACCAAAGGCGCTACGATTGTCGGATGAAGGTTCAAGACCCACCCTTTCGAAGCTAAGAGACAGGGCTACAATATTACAGAAGGTCACTCAACCCAGTTTCGAGTTTAACCAGGTCAAAAAATGCAAGATACCATACCAGAAACACAAAAACAGATTCACAGAACGCATTCTAGCGGAAACATCATAAAGCAGGCTATCCAAGTCCAAATCCAGAAATTCCAAAACCATAAGAAAGCTAAGAAACAGGGCTAAATTTCATCAGAAGACCTCAACAACCAATTCGGAAGCAATTCCAGCCAAAACAACCAATTACAGGCGCAATTCTTACATTCGGGTAAAACCAGAACAGCAATAGTAATTTCGACTTTTCTCATTCTACACAACTCCGATTGACCTGAAACTTTGTAGGCACCTTCAAAATGTCATTCCCTACAACTTTCATGTTTTAATCCAAGGCCAATTCTGCCTCTAACTAGGAGCTACAAATTCGGGCAGAATGAAGAACATCAAACCCTAGCTTTCCAAGATTTCTTCCAAAACAGAAATTGGTTGCAATTAACCACCAAATACACCTTCTAGCTTCATTCTATATCATTTACAATCATCATACATAGCCACACAATCATGTTCATATTAAAACAGAAAAATCCCCAAAAATTATAAAACTTCACCAATTCAACCAAACTCAAGATATAATCCATAAAAGTGCATCTTATACCACCACCAATCATGAATTGAACATCATTAGAGGAAGGAGAGGGGTCCTTCACAACTCACCTTAGCAATACAAGAGATAGAGCAACTAGTCACCTTATCTTTCCAAACAACTTCACAACCAAGCTCAACTCCGCCAAACTAAGAGGTTTTATGGAGTAATTGGAAGATTAATCGGTTTAATTGAAAGATTGGGCAAGATTGGAGACTAGAAAATTGAGAGCTTTTCTTCCCTTTTTTGAGCAAGAGAATTCGGCCAAGAAGCTTGCAAAATGAAGAGATTTTTGGTCAATTTCAATTAAATGGTAAAGTTATGAATAGTAGTCAAACTCAAGACTAAATCTTATGGTGACACTTGTCACCTTTAGGTTTAAAACTTATCTTTTTGTCTCTCCAATGCAAATATCTTAACACTTTGTAAAATAATATCACTTAATAGAAATTTCCAACAAGTTGTCAAAAATATAATGCATTTACCGCACTTGCGGGTCCCACGTTCAAAATACGCTCTTAATTTCTCAAAAACTAACCGATACTAGAAAAATCATTTTAAAACTATCTTTGCTCATAAACTTTATCTGGGGATTTTTTCTAATAAAGAAATGTAGAAAAGGCGGGCGATTAAAAAAAAAATAAACCCTAGAAAATTAGAAAATTTCCGGGTTCTCACTCTCATTCTTTCGGGGCGTCACAAACTCCCCTCCTTAAAAGAATGTCGTCCTCGACATTCCATCTTGTACCAATCAAGTCGAGATATCCCGCAAGAATCTCTCAAGCATTCCAAGCAGACACTAAGAGTCAAATCAAACCCACAGTCCGGCATCCTAAACTTCAAGCCTAGGATACACTACAGAGATCTGAAGCCTAAGCTCTGATACCAACTGTGACAGCCCCACCTCCCCCTAAGGCGAACCAGAGGGTTCGGCGGGCCGCCTGCCCAGCTCTCGCCGGGACTCAGTCGTTCACTACATTCCTCAAACAGATTACAAGATAAAACTTCAAATATTACATCAAATTCTCCAATAAATAATTACATATCAAAAGCGAAGCGTCCATGCTTCCACTGCGCCACTCTGATCCTTGATACCAACCATTCACACGGAGAACTTTAATACAAAGGTTTCCTTCGCCACGAGCCCTGTGGAGGGGAATAAAATAGTTTTGGGGTGAGCTAGAAGCTCAGCGAGTAACCAGCAAAATCAGTAATCAAATATATTTCACAATGTTGCATTTCGATCCTTTCGATGATGTCATGATTCAGAGATCAAATGTCCGTTTATTGCTCTCGTGAGCCAGTGAAATCATAGCACTTGAACACCCAACGCTTAAATAGAACATTTAACATTCACATTAACATTAAGAGGGAGCCCCTTTTTGAGCTCCGGAGCCATTTGCTCCAAGTAAACAGAGGTGGAGACGTTGGTGTCCAGCACAAGACTCCCCAAGAGCTCATTGAAGCCAAAATCATATCATGAATTCACATGCAAGCACGCATGAGATGCAGTCGAGTAAATAATGCAAGAAACATTTCATAAGAAGCTTTAACAATAGTTTGGGGTCACTCGCCTCCACGGCTCAGAAATCATCCAGCATATAACATTGCCTTGCTCAAATCCAAGTCTTAGATCACAAACTCAATGCAAACAAATCCCTTCAAAGTTCGGACAGCACTTCCCCTGAATTTGCTAACTTTTCCAGCCATCATGGCTTCATTATTTCCTCATTCCATCCCAAAGGTACACACACAACAACAAGTTCATCCAATATCCATTCAGCAAGCTCCAAGTAGTACTAGTACAAGTCAAGCTAGGGAAAAGTCCGGAAATGAAAGTTAAGCTCAAAACAAGAAAAATAGTTTTTGACGTCATTTTGCGGTAATGGTACCAAAGGCGCTACGATTGTCGGATGAAGGTTCAAGACCCACCCTTTCGAAGCTAAGAGACAGGGCTACAATATTACAGAAGGTCACTCAACCCAGTTTCGAGTTTAACCAGGTCAAAAATGCAAGATACCATACCAGAAACACAAAAACAGATTCACAGAACGCATTCTAGCGGAAACATCATAAAGCAGGCTATCCAAGTCCAAATCCAGAAATTCCAAAACCATAAGAAATCTAAGAAACAGGGCTAAATTTCATATTAATACCTCAACAACCAATTCGGAAGCAATTCCAGCCAAAACAACCAATTACAGGCGCAATTCTTACATTCGGGTAAAACCAGAACAGCAATAGTAATTTCGACTTTTCTCATTCTACACAACTCCGATTGACCTGATATTTTGTAGGCACCTTCAAAATGTCATTCCATACAACTTTCATGTTTTAATCCAAGGCCAATTCTGCCTCTAACTAGGAGCTACAAATTCGGGCAGAATGAAGAACATCAAACCCTAGCTTTCCAAGATTTCTTCCAAAACAGAAATTGGTTGCAATTAACCACCAAATACACCTTCTAGCTTCATTCTATATCATTTACAATCATCATACATAGCCACACAATCATGTTCATATTAAAGCAGAAAAATCCCCAAAAATTATAAAACTTCACCAATTCAACCAAACTCAAGATATAATCCATAAAAGTGCATCTTATACCACCACCAATCATGAATTGAACATCATTAGAGGAAGGAGAGGGGTCCTTCACAACTCACCTTAGCAATACAAGAGATAGAGCAACTAGTCACCTTAGCTTTCCAAACAACTTCACAACCAAGCTCAACTCCACCAAACTAAGAGGTTTTATGGAGTAATTGGAAGATTAATCGGTTTAATTTGAAAGATTGGGCAAGATTGGAGACTAGAAAATTGAGAGCTTTTCTTCCCTTTTTTGAACAAGAGAATTCGGCCAAGAAGCTTGCAAAATGAAGAGATTTTTGGTCAATTTCAATTAAATGGTAAAGTTATGAATAGTAGTCAAACTCAAGACTAAATCTTACGGTGACACTTGTCACCTTTAGGTTTAAAACTTATCCTTTTGTCTCTCCAATGCAAATATCTTAACACTTTGTAAAATAATATCACTTAATAGAAATTTCCAACAAGTTGTCAAAAATATAATGCATTTACTGCACTTGCGGGTCCCACGTTCAAAATACGCTCTTAATTTCTCAAAAACTAACCGATACTAGAAAAATCATTTTAAAACTATCTTTGCTCATAAACTTTATCTGGGGATTTTTTCTAATAAAAAAATGTAGAAAAGGCGGGCTATTAAAAAAAAAATAAACCCTAGAAAATTAGAAAATTTCCGGGTTCTCACTCTCATTCTTTCGGGGCGTCACAAACTCCCCTCCTTAAAAGAATGTCGTCCTCGACATTCCATCTTGTACCAATCAAGTCGAGATATCCCGCAAGAATCTCTCAAGCATTCCAAGCAGACACTAAGAGTCAAATCAAACCCACAGTCCGGCATCCTAAACTTCAAGCGTAGGATACACTACAGAGATCTGAAGCCTAAGCTCTGATACCAACTGTGACAGCCCCACCTCCCCCTAAGGCGAACCAGAGGGTTCGGCGGGCCGCCTGCCCAGCTCTCGCCGGGACTCAGTCGTTCACTACATTCCTCAAACAGATTACAAGATAAAACTTCAAATATTACATCAAATTCTCCAATAAATAATTACATATCAAAAGCGAAGCGTCCATGCTTCCACTGCGCCACTCTGATCCTTGATACCAACCATTCACACGGAGAACTTTAATACAAACGTTTCCTTCGCCACGAGCCCTGTGGAGGGGAATAAAATAGTTTTGGGGTGAGCTAGAAGCTCAGCGAGTAACCAGCAAAATCAGTAATCAAATATATTTCACAATGTTGCATTTCGATCCTTTCGATGATGTCATGATTCAGAGATCAAATGTCTGTTTATTGCTCTCGTGAGCCAGTGATGTCATAAACGCCGAGGCCCACAAGTGGTCGCAGAGACCTAGCCGAGATCTATCTGAAGTGATAGGAAGGACCACGACCATGGCCCCACTTCGGATAAGGCGATCCGAAGTGACCGCCTTCACATGACAGAGGCAATTACGATTTTTTTCTGCTGCCTTTTCCTTCTATTTTGTGTGCTTTGGCTGTTTTTCCGTATCTTGTATGTCAAGGTCTGATTGTTCTTCCCTTTCTTGACATTTAGTGCTTAGAGTTGGTTTGCTCTCTGTTATAGTATAAATCTTTCGGATAACTTGAGATGTTCAGGTGAAAACTCAGAAATCAGCAAAAAAGATGAAGTATTCGACTGAGTTGCTTGAACATTTTTTAGAAATTCTATTTAAACCCTTCAATTTTTCTTAAATAATTACGCTAAAGCCCTGAAAACTTGTACGTTCTTTCAATTAGGTCCTTAATTGAATTGCAAATAGGTCCCTAAACTTTATTTTTCTTTAATTTTGACCTCGGATCTTTGTGATAATTATAATTAACCCCCAAAACTTTGTTAATTTTTGCAATTAAGTCCTTGATTGTCTTAATTTCTTAAATGTAGGTTGTTTACATTCATTTAAATGATTTGATTGATTCAATTTCATGTTTATTTTCATCTTTTATGATTATTTGCTAATTAAAGTGTAAGGCCCAAAGACAACTTAAGAGGGGGGTGAATTAGGTTGATTAAAAATACTTTATTGAGTTTATGCACTTTTTCTTTAATGAAAATTTACCTTCTTTTCTAGTAGTGATCAGCCAAGTAAATTTAAAGAAAAGAGCAATGTTGATCAGAAATAAGAGTATATATAAGCAATGAGAATTTTATTAAACAAAAGGAATAAGATAGAGTATCAAACCGATTGTCTACCAAGCTTTCCTCAAACTTGAAGACCAATCACAAAGATGAGCACCTTCTCTTTGATAAAAAATAATCAACTCAATGCACAATGGAGGGATTACTTCCTCCTTGCCCCAAGCATCACTTAGTCAAGCTAGGAAGTTTTACTATCACTCAGATAACCCTCAAGAAAGCTACACTATTGAAAATTTCAAACACAAGAGAAGTGCATACACGAACTTCACACTACTTGGAGAACAAATCTTGCTTAGGAGACTATTTTCTAGCTAAAATATCTCTTGAGATCTTGTAAACAAAGTGTGCAAAAGTCTCTTTCTCGTTCAGAATTGTTTGTATTTGAAGGGGACAAAAAATGGGCTTTATTAATGCTTCCAACGGATAGAAGGCAGATGAAGAGTCAGCTAGCCGTTGGGGCTGTCAGACGTCCGACAGCTTAATCATCGTCCGATCCCATCGTCCGAAAATCACCAAGTTGTCGTTCGGACGTCCGATGGGATTTTATCGTCCGAAAGCATCTGCGTCCGAACGTCGTCCAGAAAGTCATCAAAACTTTGCGAAATTTTTCGGACGTCCAACGCGATCGATATGCGTCCGAAGAGTGCGTCCGATCCTCCCGGACGTCTGATGCTTCCTCACGAGCGTCCGAAGGAGTTTCCTTCTTGATGTTCTTCATCCTTTCAGACGTCCGACAGTTTCCTTTCGGACGTCCGACATGAGTGCCCTGTTTTTGCTTCTTCTTTTGATTGATTTTCTTTCCTTGACACCTTTGTACCTAATTCTCTAAAAAGCAAAACACTTATATTTGAAGAGAATTAGATAGACATTTCAAAGTGCTTTGTGATCATCAAAATCAAGAATAACATTTCCCCTATATACACCCCTTATCCCATATTTCCTTCTATATAACCCTATGTGTGAGACATGACACTAGACTTGCATTTCATATAAGAAAAATTAGAGGTAGGTTAGTACATTTGCTTGATTAGATTAGGAAATACCTCTTAAATATGGGATATGGACGAGTTTGGCTTTTCTAGCCTTAGCACGCTCGTATTCCCTCTATTAAAGGAAAAATTGAAGTCACCAACATTAGATCCCCACACCCGTTATGATGCATTCCTTTAGATCATGTATTCGTATATAATTATTTTTATTTTTCTTTTATTTTTTACTTTTTTTTAGTCTCATATTTTTGTACAATTCGTGACTTCTTCAAAAGTTTACTTTTGGGCAATGCAATTAATGCGATTTGCATCAAATAACTTCGAAGAGACATGTTAATCCCGATACATTAGGTCTAGAGTTTGCATTCATATAGTACGTCCAAATATGATAAATGTTTAGGTTAAAATAAGAAAATTTTTTACTAAATCACGCAACTAGCCTTGGCTAGGTGGAAAGGGTGCCTTGGATTTATCCTTGCCTTTCCTTTCTTCAAATGTGACTCCTGAACACTTTTTCTCTGATTTTCGAAGATTTGGAGTCGTTTAAAAAGGATTTTTTTTTATTTTTTCTTTAAAAAATTCATTTTAGGTGATTTGGTACACCTTAATTCAATACCAAGAAGCGGCTCCAAGTTTTTCATTTAAAAATCTTTTTTAAACTATTATTTTTTGGGGCCCAAACCGTCGCACTTTTAAGTCCCATTAGGCCCATTTTTCTTTAATTACATTATCAAAATTCAAAAACTCATTTTTCAAATAAAAAATTAATCAAAAAAATTCATTTCTTTATTCATTTTAATTAAAAATTCATTTTTTCCAAAATTAATCAAAGATTCATAAACACATTTATTGTTTTAATTAAAAAATGGGGTGCGACAGCTTGGCGACTCCACTGGAGATTTTGAGAGTCCGAGCATTTAATGTAGTCAATCTTTTTCTTTTTTCTAACCTTCTTATATATCACATTTGGAGGTTTTAGGTTGCATTTTTTTCCTTTTTTGGGTTTTTTACATTTACCATGCCCGTAATCACCTCTCGCACACCGCGTATGTGATGAATGGATGGTTTATTTATTTATTTTTTACTTGTATCACGCTTGCATCTTAGGGGGGTAGCTACCCTAGAACCGTCGACCGCAATTGATGGTATTATGATCTCTCCCCTCGAAAGGAAACACTTCATACGTGTGTGCATTACTTTTTACCTTTTTTTTTCGTGGGCGCCATCCCACATCTCCTTGTAGGATTAGGATCGATTTCCTTAGGTAGGCAGATGATGTGCACTGCGCCTATAGCAATGCCTAAGGGATCACTCGAGCCACCGACCGAAGGCCCTGGGATTGATGACCCTTCGCCTTTTGGTCTGAAGGCTTGGGAGCCGAAAATCTCATCGAGTCTAGATGTATTAGTGAGCCAAACCTCATGTATCCATATTAGAAATACCCTAAGATAGAGTCAAACCTTACCCAACTAGGAACACTAGGCACGAGGGGAGGGATTCCACCATTCTTTCCTTATTTTTCTTTATTGCCTTTTATATCAATTGATTGCTACAACGT
This sequence comes from Coffea arabica, assembly GCF_036785885.1. Classification (NCBI taxonomy): domain Eukaryota; kingdom Viridiplantae; phylum Streptophyta; class Magnoliopsida; order Gentianales; family Rubiaceae; genus Coffea; species Coffea arabica. Next base: position 20,294,503 of record NC_092311.1, on the reverse strand, counting down.
GTTATGTGTTGAACTAACATTTTCTTGTTTTCTTGTCTTTTGCATTCACAAACATTAGGAGTAAGAGATCTAGCATGATCCTCTTTATAGAGCCTACCTTCTTAGATACGCTATTGTACGTTTAAAGATTTTGATGTATTGCATTTATAGATTAATAATTGCATGTCATTTTAGGCCTACCCTGGCATACAAAGGGTTCCTTTAGGTCATGTTTTCATTAAATTATATTTTATCGCGTTAATAAACTGACATCATGCATAAATCTTAGAAGGGAATGCCGCATAGGGAATCCCATGTTAGGAATAAGCCACCATGTGTCTCGGATATTTAATCCAATGAGACTTGCATGTTTATAATTTGTATTGCCTAAGGGGTAAAATCCCGAGGTAAGGTACTAAAAAGCAAATTTCTCCTCAGATGGCTCCATGCAGAGTGTTAAACCAGATACCTACGGAACTGACAGACTGGAAAAGTAATATATCGCATGAGGTGAAAGGGTTATTTAAATATATGGGGCATTTACCAAGTCTCTTAAATGTGACACCCAATGTGGCAATTATCTAAGCTCTACTTGAATATTGGGATCCGGAGGGTTCAATTTTTCGATTTAATGGATGTGAGTTGACGTTGACTTTGGAGGAAATAGAAGGACTTTTACAAATACCACGGAAAGGTCATCCCATGGTATATCCAACTAATGGAACAAGGGAACAGTTTAGGCTTTTAGGGCTGAGGCAACATAGTATGGATCAACATTCCGATGTAAAATCGTGCCCGTTAAGCCTCCTGTACAAGTGGTTTGGGGAAAGGGAATCTTATGATCAAATCCGTGATTACTTCTTCATTAGCAGAGAGTAATGGGAGGAGAAGCGAGTGCAAGCCTTTGGACTAGCCCTGATTAATCTGTTATTGTGACGGCCCCACCTCCCCCTAAGGCGAACCAAAGGGTTTAGCGGACCGCCTGCCCAGCTCTCGCCGGGACTCACTCACTACTACATTCCTCAAGTAAATTACAAGGTACAACTCGAATAATACATCCAATTCTCCAAAAATTACATATCATAAGCGAAGCGGAAACTAGGTCTAAGCGTCGAACGTAGATATACATCCGATTCAATTCCAAATATTTATACAGGCCCAAAAGTACATAAACCAAAACCAAATCTAAACTATACAAGATGTACGCCATCCAGCCACACAAAGATCCAAATACAAGTTCTTCCTTTACTTCGATCCCTGTGGGGAGAAGAAGATAATAGGGGGTGAGCTAGAAGCTCAGTGAGTGACCAGTAAAATCAACAGCCAAGTATATTTCACAATAAAGCATTGATATGATGTCATGATGCAGTAATCAAATGTTCATTTATTGCTCATGTGAGCCAATGAAGTTCTTGTACTTAAATATCCAACGCTCGTTTAGATCAGGTAACCGGGAAACAGAAGTAAGGAGCCATCGTGCTCCAAAGAATGTGTAAACAGTAGTGGAGACATTGGTTCTAAGCACAAGACTTTCCAGGATCTCATTGGAGCCAAATTATGTCATGGCACACACCCAAACCCAAATGATATGCAATGGAGTAATAAATGCAAGAATTAGTTCAAAAGTAACTTTGGAAATAGTTGAGGGATCACTCACCAACCACGACTCACGAACCTCATCCATCATTTATTATTGTCTTGCTCAAGTCCAAGCCCTAGATCACAAATGGAAATAAGGACTAAAACGATCAAAGCGGAAAAACAGTAAAGGAATGCATCGGGCGTGCACGGAAATGAAAATGGTACAAAATGGGTTACACGATTTTGCCCATAACTGGAGTTGTGGTTATCAGATCAAAATGTACTAGGTAGTGTCTCGAAGCTTAGACAAAGAGTTACAACTTTCATGAAGACACCTCAACCTAGTTTTCAGTGTATCCAAGTCAAATTTTCCAAATATAGAACTAGAACTCTAAAGGCTAGTTTATCTTTCTCGTGAAAATTTGGCAGCATGCCCCTTGTGTTTACCCATTTTCCAGCCATTTATGGCTTCAATATTTTCCTCAAACAAAACCAAAGGTACACACACAACAATCTAATTTCAATTGCCGTTCAATAGGCTCAAGATAATACAAGGACAAAATCAAACTAATAACAAGTGCGGAAATAAACTTAACATAAGACAGATTTGACGGATTTTTACGGAAAGAACACATCCGAGGCTACGCTTATCGGATTGAGGTACAAATTACACCATTTAGAAGCTAAGACACAGGGTTACAACTTTCATGAAGATCACTTATACCAGTTTCCAATGCAACCTAGTCAAATTCCCAATTTACATAACCAAAATCCAACTAGTCGGCTAATTAATCGCACTGCACTAGAATGGTCATATCTCAGGTTACCAAGGTCCGATTAAGGTGTTCTTGGAGGTTTTTAAAAGCTAAGACAGAATACTAAAACTTTCATGTTTCGCCAACAGGCTAAATCCCCACGGATTATAGTGAATAAATACAACCAAATAGACTAAACTGTCCACGCAGAACTATGGAATGTAACCTAGAACAGCGAGGGTATTTTCATCTTTTCACAAGCTACATAGCTCCGATTGAGGTGAAATTTTGTAGGCACTTATAAAATACCATTCTATACAACTTTCATGTTTTAGGCCAAGCCTAATTTGGCCTCTAATTATGAATTCCAAAACCGGACAGAACTGAATTAGGAAATTCCAGAAATCTGAAATTTTTGGTTTCCAATGAAACTCTCTTCAATTCCTTGTTCCAAACTCTACCAAAGCCCCTTATATAATCTTATATATAACATCTATCAACCATACAACAAGTTAAGGTAGAAATTAATCAAACCCTAACTTGCTTAAATCATCCAAAATTCATCACAACAACTTGCATATCTTGTAATCAAGCCAAAACATGAACTAGATAGCATCTTAAACCAAAATAAAAGAATCAAAGCCATAAATCAGACTTTATACCTCAAAAAAAAAGCTTGAAAGAGTGATACTTTGTTGGCCTAATCAGCAACATCCCTCAGATCCCGGCTCGAAGGGACTAACCGCCCAGCCCGTGGCACCCAGGGGTGCAGCCCCTCATGCTGGCCGAGCGTGGTACGGTGCTTTGCGCTGCCATTGTGGTTAAGGAAATAAAGTTGCGCCTTCGCTAAAAGCTATAGCTTTTGGTGCAATGGTAAGCGCTTGATCCTGACAAGTGGTATCAGAGCGAGGTCGCGGGTTCGAATCTCCCTGGCTGTTGCTGGGGGAGGGATTGTTGGCCTAATCAGCAACATCCCTCAGATCCCGGCTCGAAGGGACTAACCGCCCAGCCCGTGGCACCCAGGGGTGCAGCCCCTCATGCTGGCCGAGCGTGGTACGGTGCTTTGCGCTGCCATTGTGGTTAAGGAAATAAAGTTGCGCCTTCGCTAAAAGCTATAGCTTTTGGTGCAATGGTAAGCGCTTGATACTGACATACTTCACCTCCTTTGGAATTTCTTAGTTCCCCAAGCTTCCCAACTCACAACCCGCACTTTAATCGGTTTAGAATTTTGATTCTTCACTTGGATGATGTAAATCAAGAAGAAAATGGTGCAACTCTTGCTCTCCCTTTCTCTCTCTCTATTCTCGGCCAAGGAGCAGAAAAAAATGAAGAAGAAAGGCTGCTCATGGTGTTAATTAAGGCAAGAGATTAGGATGAATCTTGACCACAAGCTTTGCCAACACTTGGCTCACCCTCCACCACAAAATTTTCTCTTTCTTCTCCTTGCATTTTGGCCACATATTTCGATCAAGAGATAGCTATGAGGGGGAAGATATTTTGCTCAATTAGTAATGAGCTTGTATGGTAAGAAAGTAGTGGTCAAGTGGTGCGTTCAATCGCTAGTACGCGGTACCCGCCGGTTCGCGCCGTTTTTCTTAAAAACACACGTACTAGGGTTTTCACTTCCTATTCACTAATCTTGTATCATTGTTTCTAATCACATATTATTTCTCACTTAAAAGTCATTTTTAATCACCAAATTTGATCCTTGCTTCGTACCGAAAATTCATCCGGCGAAAATCGCGAAAACCCTAATTTTGCTCCAATCTTGAAACCAAAAGTGAAACCCTACTTTCTAAGTTCATTGGCACTTATTGTGGGGTGATTGAGTAGTAGGGCCACTATAAAGTGATATTTGTCAAAGAAAAGGGAATTTTTAAGAAAAATATAAGGAATTTGCACGGCTTCTGGCCGGATTCTCCACAAAATACTATTCACCAGAAATTTTTCCCTTTTCTTTTGCCGCGGGGCGTCACAGTTATTGTTTCCACAAAAACATGGGAAAATCACGTTCTCAACCATTAACATGATTTAGAGTCTGTTTCTAGGAATCAATGGAGCAACCCCTACTTTGGTACCTGTTATCGTCGCCGATATCTTCACTGCTATTACTGAGTGTCGAAAGAAAAGGGGATTCTTTTATGCATCAAATTTGGTACTTCAGATGTGGGCAATGGAGCATTTATCAAAGAGAATACTCAATCCCTTAGGATCATGCCTTCCAATAGAGAATTGGATCGAGTCACACCGAGAGAGGATACTACCGAATAGCATCTCCGAGTCGCTTTGTTCAAGAGTTCGAAAATTTGACACCGGATAAGATACAATGGGTTCTTGATTGGACAAAAGTTAGGGATCCGGCCTTCACAACTACACAACATGGTTTTATCCCTCTAGCAAGCATTAATGGGTTGGTCTCGTATGTTTCGCAATGAGTTATAAGGCAGTTTGGGTATCCACAGAGGGTCCTGATAGTACAAGAAATCGAGAACATCGGACTCAACACCGTTGCTGAGTGCCGAAGCATGGTACTGGAGGTTTAGGGGAATCTTCGTAGCCTAGACAACCTGCACCTAGATCAAGTGAATAAAGTAGAGCCTAGGGTCACTTTGGAATACAATGAATGGATCAAAATGATAATAGCACAAGGAAGAGAAAGGTCGTCGTCTGTCTCCATTAGTCTTGAAGAGCAAAATGAGAAACTAAAGAGAGAGTTGGAGGATCACCAATTGCAGATTATAGTGGCCGACCAAGCTTGGAAGATGCCCGATCACAATTAAAGCATTGGACGCCTTTGACAAAATTCAAGAAGAGATTCGAAAACTTAACATAGGGAATTCTGGGGAGTCGCAACATACTAGATTAGCAAGGCATGAGGACTTTGTAAAAATGGTCAGTCGAACCATCAATGAGATTGTAAAGAAGGATTAAACTTATCAGTATTTAGTGAGAACTTCTACTTTAGCTTCTACATTCACTCACAGGTTTAAAATTGGGATTTTACCCCGAAGGTCTTGCATCATGTTAGGCCAACCCTTGGTGTAAAAAGGGGTCCCCCATAGGACATGCATCCGAATTATTTGAACATCTACTAACTCATTTTTTTTTCTTTTTTTCTTTTTTGAATAAATTACAGCAATTTGATACAAAAACAATTCCTAAGCTGATTTCTTTCTTCTACTAACAGGTAACCGTAAACATAGCTACACGAAGAAGTCCCATCATTACTCGATCGCGTAGCCGAGTTTCAAGAACTGGTGTAAACATGAGTACACACCCGGAATCGTCCGATAGATCTGCAACGACATCATCAACTGACTTGACAAATCTGGGAGCTCAACTGAGCGAAGTGCTAAACAGATTCAATGAGCTGAGTATGGAAATGACCGCACAACGGCTCCTGATTGATCAGTTGGTCGCTGGTAGCGGTAACGGTGGTCAACCTGAGCCTTTACCTGCTAGTCAACCTGAAACACAACCAATATTTTTACCCTATACTCAAACCTCTGTTACTTCACATATCATAAATCCACCCGAGAAAGCTTTCACCTATCCCACCCATGGGCCACCACCTACCTATGCACCCAACATCCAAACCAATCCTTCTTACACTCAAGTTCCCCAAAACTATCCGCCGGTTAGCATACTATTCCACCATTGAACCATTCACGCTAGACACCGCTGCTCAAGGGAAAGTTGAAGCTGGGGAATCATCCGTGCCAATTGACAAGAATTTGCTAAAGCAGTTGGATCAGTTTGATGAATTCATGAGGAAGAGCCAAGCCTTGAGCAAACAAGGAGGTTTAGACTATAATGAGCTGTGCCTACTTCCTGATATGCAACTGCCTGTGGGTTTTAAAGCACCCAAATTTAGCAAGTATCATGGAATGGACAATCCCAAGACACACCTTCAAATGTTTACAAACAAACTAGGGAAGCCAATAGATGATGAGAATCTATCTGTGCGCCTATTCCCTGAAAGTCTAGAAGGCAATGCGCTAGATTGGTATTCCAATTTGAAGCCTGAGGATATGAGGACCTGGCTGGATTTGTCAACTGCTTTTGTAAGGCAGTATGAGTACAACTGCGAGCTCACTCCGACGAGGACCACATTGGAAGGAACCAAAAGGAAGCCATCTGAGGATCACAAGATGTGTGCAAAGAGATGGAGAAAATTGGCTGCCAAGGTGGAGCCTCCCATGACTAAAGATGAAATTGTTCGTACGTTTATCAAAGCCCATGACCCTCCCTATTTTGAGGAGATCTTCCGCATGACTGGATGTTCCTTCGTAGAAATTGTTAATAAGTTGGAAAAATATGATGAGTTTGTGTGAGCAGGAAAGATTATAAATGTGTCAACTTTAAAATCACAATTGGAGGCAATGCAAAGTCAAAGCAGCAGTAGTAAGAAATCTCAGTTTAAGAAGAAAGAGGAGGAAGCTTCATTTGTCTGGAACCAAGGCCCTTCTTTCCGACCTAGATATCAACAATACCCCACCTACTCACCCCGTTACCCATACCAATCACGCCCTCGACTTGTTTACCACACTACCATCAACTACCCTCGACCTCGACCGAATTACCCAAACACACCCACAACACCATTTCACATTTCCCCACCTAACTTTCAGATTAGACCTCACCCTCCTTATAACCCAAGACCTAGTTCACTCATCAACCCAAATTACCACTATCAACAAACCAATGACACCCAAAACCAAACCCCATACCGAACCTTCACCAATCTAGGTCGGCTCATTGATCAATTATATGAACAACTCAAAGCCGCGAGGAAGATTGGTACGGTACCTCCCAAAACCTATCCTAAAGGATTTCCACTTGGTTATGATCCTCAAGCCTTTTGCGCTTATCATTCGGGAGCTCCTGGACATTCAACTACCAATTGTTGGGCGCTTAAACACAAAATTCAAGACATGATTGAAGCTGGAGATATAATTCTCAGAAAGAGGGATGAGCAAGGGCCAAGTGTTAGTAAGAACCCTCTTCCTACGCACAAGGACACCGTTGGGGCTATTACCATAGATGAGGAGATCGAGGAACCAACGCAGTACATTGTGGATGAAACTGAGATAATGGAGGTCATTGGCGAACCATTCGTACTGGAGAAAGAAGCTGCGAAGTCAAGGAAAATGTTGACCCTTTTATTCTAGAAGTGATACCTTTCGAATGTGAGCCATCAAAGCTTATCATACTTGAATTGCCTGAACAAGTTCCCGTTCTTAATCTCCAAGAAGTCCCATGGAATTATAGCGAGCCTACGTTATTGATTAGAGAAGAAAAGGCACCCAAGAAGGAAGTAGCTGCTATCACTAGATCTGGAAGAGTCGTAGGTGAACCCATAGTTAATGAGCCAGCAAAAGAGAAGGAAAATACCGCACCAACAAGACCAACTGTTACCGAAGAAGAGGCATTCAATTTTCTTAGGATGTTGAAGAAGAGCGAATACAAAGTGATCAAGCAATTGGATAAAATGCCCGCTCAAATTTCCGTGTTGAATTTGCTCTTAACTTCGGAATTGCATAGAGAGGCTTTGCTCAAGGTGTTAACGAAGGCTCAAGTGCCTAAGAATATTCCGGTTGACAAATTTGCCCACGTAGTTGAACATGTTTTGGCTTCCAATCAGATTTCTTTTTCTGATGAAGATTTAACCTCCGAAGGGATTGGACACAACAAAGCACTATATATCTCGGTCCGTTGTAATGGAAGGTAATTTCAAGGGTTCTGATAGACAATGGATCTACTTTAAATATTTGTCCATGGAATACTTTAGTTAAGTTGGGATTTCAAGAAACTAAACTTCGCTCGTCTGCAACCGTTGTGAGAGGATTTGATGGTGCGAAAAGAGAATCAATGGGGGAAGTGGATTTAGTGCTAGAAATCGGACCCGCACAGTTCCAAGACATATACCAAGTTATGGATTTCTCGAGTGTTTATAATATTCTACTTGGACGACCTTGGATTCATACTTCGGGCTTGATACCATCTTCGCTCAATCAGATATTGTGGTTTGTGGTAAATGGACAGTTGATCATGGTGTTTGCAGAAGATGATTGCACTATGATCGTCAATCCTGCATTGGGAGAAGGAAGTGATAGAAAAGCTCTAGTTTCTCCTCACCATGTCGCCGATATTGTCTCAGTAGGTTGGGTATCAAAGGAAAAGGCAATGGTGGGGGTAAATTTGTCAGAAGCCAGTGTTTTGATAGCTAAAGAGATGATTCGGGGAGGATATGAGATAGGCAAGGGTCTCGGGCGTAATCTGCAAGGTGTGCTAGAACCAATAGAGTTTCAGGGAAAGAAGGATACCTTTGGATTAGGTTTTCAACCTACTGCCAAGGACAAGAAAGAGATGTTGGATCGTAAAAGGGCGGAAAAGGAAGGAAGGCAAATGATCAGGAGTATCCCACCGTTGTATTGTACTTTTCCTTATCCATCAGAAGTGATTAGATCTGAAATGGACCCAATTGAGGAGGTGGATATTGGTTTGTCTGAGTTATTTGTGGGGGTTACTTATGAGGGTGAGCCGTCAGAGGATCCAGAATTCCCAGAGGTTCCCATAGAAGCAATGAAGAACTAGACCAGTGATTTCCTTCCCTCCCGAAGAGAATTTCGATAAATTTAGGGGATTGCCTTTGGTTGAGAAAAATAAGAGAAAGCATTCGCATTATTCATCTTTTGTCTTTCAATTTTGTAAATAGCTTTGAATTAAATGTTTTTATTACAAGTCTGATGTTAAATAGCAGCATGTTATGACGTTTTGTCCTTTATTTGAAATTCAATGAAATGCACAGTGTTTATTCCCCAAATTGATTTTCTTACACATTGTTGTATCTATTTCACTCTTTTCAGATGGCCAAAAATAAAACACATTGACACTTTGGATATCACTATTCTGGAATTTGATGATTGCAATCTCGATATCTCTCACGAATTTGAAATTATGGAATCAGAAATTCAAGACGAGAGCGATAACGAGGAAGAATCTGAATCTTCGTTAAAGAATCTTGAACACTATGAAGAGAAATCCAAACCTAACTTAGAAGAAATAGAAATCATTAATATTGGCACTGAGACTGAGGTTAAGGAGATAAAAATTAGCATTCATTTGAATAAGAAACAGAGAAAAGAGATGATTGAGTTTTTGACCATATTTCAAGATGTGTTTGCTTGGTTCTATGATGACATGCCTGGAATTTCAACAGACAGTGGTCCATCGACTACCGACTGATCCGAATTTTCCGCCAGTGAAGCAACAACCGCGCAAGTTTAAGCTAGATATGAGTCTTAAAATCAAGGAACAGATCGAGAAGCAGCTCAATGCCAGAATCATCATGGTGTCTCATTATCCCATTTGGCTTTCAAATCCCGTACCTATTCTGAAGAAAAGTGGAGAAGTACGAGTCTGTGTCGATTACAGGGATCTCAATAAAGCCAGTCCGAAAGACGATTTTCTATTGCTGAACATTCATATTCTTCTGGACAATACCACAGGGCATGAAATCGAATCATTCACTGACTATTTTGCCGGGTATCACCAGATCTTGATAGCTGAGGAGGATAGAGAGAAGACTGCTTTCATTACTCCGTTGGGAACTTTCTGCTATCGGTTAATGCCGTTTGGATTAAAGAATGCTGGAGCTACTTATCAACGGACTATGACCACTTTGTTCCATGACGTGATTCATATGGAGATGGAGGTTTACGTGGACGATATTATCATTAAATCCAAGAAAGTTGAGGATCATCTGATAGACTTAAAGAAATTATTTGAAAGATTGAAAAACTACAACTTGAAACTGAATCCTGCAAAGTATGCTTTTGGAGCTCCCGCCGGAAAATTGTTAGGATTTATTGTCAGTAAAAAGAGAATTGAGATCGATCCAGCGAAAATCAAGGCAATACGAGATATGCCTATACCAAAGACTCAAAAGGATGTGAAGAGCTTTTTGGGGAAGATCAATTTCATCGGCGGATTTGTCGCTCAGTTAACAGCCACATGCGAGCCTTTGTTTAAGTTGTTGAAAAAGAATGCACCCATGCACTGGAACGAAGAATGTCAACAAACTTTCGACAAGAGGGAGGCTTATTTGTTGAATCCTCTGATTTTAGTGCCACCCAAACTCGGTCGACCACTGATCATGTACCTATCTGTGTTGGATGAAGCTATGTGATGCATACTGGGATAACACGATAAGTCAGGAAAGAAGAAGCAGGCCATCTATTACCTCAGCAAGAAGTTCACTGCGTATGAAGCCAACTATTCTTTTCTTGAGAAGAGTTGTTGTGCTTTACCTTGGGCTGCTCAAAAATTAAGGCATCACTTGCTCAGTCATACTACCTACCTCATTTTCCGCTCAGACCCTTTGAAATATTTGTTAGGAAAACCTATGCCGACAGGATGTATGGCAAAATGGCAGATGATTCTTTCAAAATTTGACATTATTTTCACTACGCAAAAGGCAATCAAGGGCCAGGCTGTAGTAGATTATTTGGCTGAAAATCCACTGGAAGATGATTATCAACCGCTTCACATCTATTTTCCAGATAAAGAGGTCCTATTCATCGGTATGGCGGAAGATATGAATGAGCGATGCTCTGAGTGGAGGCTATTCTTTGACGGTGATTCAAATTCTTTCGGAGCAGGTATCGGAGCTGTTCTAGTATCGCCTGAGGGAAAACATTACCTCGGTTCTGCTAAGTTACGATTTCCTGTACTAACAACATGGCTGAGTATGAGGCTTGTATTTTTGGATTAAAAATGGCATTGGAAATAGAGATCAAGAATTTAATAGCATTCAGTGACTCCGATTTGCTCGTGCATCAAACACTCAAAGAATGGATCACTTGGGATTCAAAGATTTTGCCCTATCATTGCAGTTTACTGGATTTAGCAAACAAATTCAGAACTTTGGAGTTCAGACATATTCTGCGGGCTCGAAATGTTTTTGCTGATGCTTTGGCTATTTTATCTTCAATGATTCAACATCCAAACGAGTTGGTGATTGAACCTATTCAGATTCAGTTACAAGAAAAGCCTGCATATTGTCTAGTTTTGGAAAGGTCTTCTGATAGTCGTCCCTGGTATAGCGATATCAAAGAATTTCTCAAAACAGGGTCTTATCCTCCAGGTGCTGATGCGACTGCTAAAAGTTTCTTGCGCAGATTATCATCCAAGTTTTTCTTGAACGGAGAGGTGGTATACAAAAGGACGTCAGATTTGGGCCTTCTAAGATGTGTTGATGAAGATGAGGTGGATTATTTGATGAAAGAAGTGCACAGTGGTATATGTAGATCGCACATGAATGGCCATTTATTGGCAAAGACGATCATGAGGACCGGATATTTTTGGCTTACTATGGAGCATGATTGTGTAGTTTTTGTCAGAAAATGCATTAAATGTCAAATGCATGGGGATGTTTTGCGCACTCCTCCCACAGAATTACAAAGTATGATCGCTCCTTGGCCATGTTCAATGTGGGATATGGATGTAATTGGAACCATTGACCCTCCTGCTTCAAACGGGCATCGTTTTATTCTGGTGGCAATTGAGTACTTTACAAAGTGGGTCGAACTGAGTCTTACAAGCATGTGACTAAGAAGGTGGTGACCAATTTTCTGAGAAAACACATCATTTGTCGATTTGGTGTACCAGAAACATTAATCACCGACAATGCCAAGAATCTCAACAAGGACATGGTGGATGGATTGTGCGAGCAGTTCAAGATCAAGCATCAAAATTCTACTATTTATAGACCGCAGATGAATGGAGCTGTGGAAGCCGCAAATAAGAACTTGAAAAAAATAATTCGTAAAATGACTGAAAGAAATCGTGATTGCCACGAGAATCGCCCTTATGCATTGATGGCATATAGAACTGCTATTCGGACTTCTACTGGGGCAACGCCTTACAACCTCATGTACAGAATAGAAGCAGTTTTGCCAGCTGAGGTTGAAATCCCTTCTTTGCGCATCCTAATGGAGGCCAAACTGGATGAGTCTGATTGGATTAAACAACGTCATGAACAGTCATTTTTAATCAATGAGAACGGCCATTTGTCATGACAAATGCCATTTGTCATGGTTAGTGTTATCAAAAGAGAACGGCCCGTGCTTACAACAAAAAGGTTAGACCACGATTATTCACAGAAGGAGATAAAGTATTAAAACAAATTTTGCCAGTACAAGAGGAGACTAAGGGGAAGTTTGCACCAAATTGGTAGGGCCCTTTTATTGTCCAGAGAGTTTTGCCCGGTAGAGTGCTTATCCTCGCAAAAATGGATGGACAAGTTTTCCCTCAGCCGATCAATTCGGATATGTGTAAGAAATTCTTCATATGATAAATGCAAGTATCCTTTCAGGGTTAATGCAAAGAATGGAATGAAAGTCAGGCCTTCTTTCCTTACCAATTAAATGTTCTATCCCTAATTATCTTTTTTGAGCTTTCAGAGTAAATTATTTCGTTTGACAACTCCTAAGAATCGCAAATCCCACACTGGGATAAATTTGAGTTGAAAAGGAAAAGGAAAAGAGGAAAAAGAAAAGAAAAGAAAAGCTCCAAAAAGTAAAGGTGATAGAAAAAGCAAAAGGAAAGGAAAATTAAAGAAAAGAACCTTGATTGAGAATAAACTGGGGCAATTTTAGTTTAATTTTAGTAGGGTTAATATGAAGATGCGACCTCAGGTCATGTAACCACTTTTGAAATCTACCTTCAAACCTTAACTTTTCTAAACACTTCACCAGACCCCATTACGAAAAATCGAAAGTCCTGACTTCTGTTCTTTGTATCACCTCTTTTAGGAAATTTTCTAATCAAAGGGCAAATGATGTCATACACCTTCACCATTTTGTAAGGGAAGGATTTTTGCACTGATGCCACCATTTCTTAAAACACATTTCTGAGCTGATCAGGGCTATGGACAAGATCTGTTTATCAGGTGAAAACCCGAAAGGGCATCTTTGAAAAAAAAGAAGAAAAAAGAAAAAGAAAAAGAAAAGAAAAAGAAAAGAGAAAGAAAGAAGAAGAAAAAGAAAAGAAAAAGAAAAAGGCGAAAGAAAAGAAAAGAAAAGAAGAAAAGGAAAATAAAAAAATAAAAATAAAAGGGTGGGGGCAACCTTAGTGAAAACCCGAAAGGGCGCTAAGGTAAGGTTCATGTTGAAAGCGAGCTTGGATTGGAATGGGTAGTGACTCGGTTCATTTGAATTTCTCTTCACGGTTGTGGTTCTTTTGCTAGCATTGAACTCCGGAGGGATGATATCCAAAGGGTCAAACGTGGCATCTTGTTCGAGAATAACAGTGTTTTTGACTTATCAAAACACAAATTTTTGAATTTGAATGTACTGGTTCATTTCTTTAAAATAAACTCTCTTTCAATAAAAGTAGATGGTTGTTTTCATATTACTAGAATTTTCATCATTTTGTGTAAGTAGAATATTTTTTCTTGTGTTTCATGCTTTCATTTGTCTCTTTGGATTTATCAAACGGCAATCCTTATGATTTATCAAAAGTATGTGGATACCAAATGACGCGTTCGTCTAAGTATTGGAAATTGAGAAAATTTGATCTCATTCACAGGGCAAAGTCGAGTACTCGCTACATCAGGGAAGAACGGTCTAAATACTCATGTTTACACATTTCTTGAAGAAGGGATTGATCGGATGGTGGCGGCATTATCTATCGTTATGATTATTTCTTTTTTGCAGGTTCAATGATCCAATAACATCACGCTGGGGCAATTTTTTTAGAAGAAATCATCTGTCTCTAGTTTCAAAAATTATTCTACAAAAAAAAAAGAAAAGAAAAAGAGCATTCTGTACAAATCTTTCCAAAGTTATACAGCAGGTTTGGGTTTCATCCCACCGACCAAGGATATGGTAGGCTCGGGTTTTATCCCACTGACCAAGGATACAGCAGGCTTGGGTTTCATCCCACTGACCAAGTTATACGGCAGGTTCGGGTTTCATCCCACTGACCAAGGATATGGCAGGCTCGGGATGAAGGTTTCATCCTACTGACCAAGGTTATGGTAGGCTCGGGTTTCATCCCACTGATCAAGTTATGCGGCAGACTCGGGTTTCATCCCACTGACCAAGGATACGGTAGGCTCGGGGTTTCATCCCACTGACCAAGTTATGAGGCAGGCTCAGGTTTTCATCCCACTGACTAAGTCATACGGCAGGTTCGGGTTTTCATCCCACTGACCAAAGTTACGGCAGGCTCGGGTTTCATCCCACTGACCAAGGATACGGCAAGCTCGGGTTTTCATCCCACTGACCAAGGTTATGGCAGGCTCAGGTTTGCATCCCACTGACCTCTTTATACTTACATATTCCAGTTCACGGCAGAATAACTACAGGTAAGTAATTTGGTGTCTACGTCTTTGTCTCGAGTTTCTTTGAAACTCAAACAAAGAGAGGCAAGTTGTAGACACCAAAATTTTTATTTTTTTATTTTATTTTTAACTTTATTTATTTATTCTATTTAATTTTAGTTTTATTTATTTATTTAATTTAATGTTGGCTTTATGTGTTTATTTAATTCAATTTTTATTTTTATTTATTCTTTTTTTCATTTTTACTATTTTTATTTTAATTAATTTAAGGTTGCAAAATAGTAATTGGTGTTTGTTTTTGGTACTTTAAGATTCATCATTTTCTTTAAAAAAAAAATTTACACTAAACTTCGAAAAAAGGAAATTCTTAATAAAGATACAATTTTTTTTATCTTTTTATTCAAACTCAGTTTTTATATATAAAATGACATTTGAAATTAGCATTGAAAAGAAAAATATAAATACAAAATAACATATGGCACAATGCAATAGGGCCAAGTGGCACACATGTAATAGGGCCAAGTGGCACACATGCAATAGGGCAAATGGGGCACATGCAATAGGGACAAGTGTCCCTTTATTTTTTAGACAACACAACACCTAGGAGGTGAGGTGTTAAGACACATGGGGGCCTAAGGAAATTTGGGGAGGAAAAAAAAAGAAAGAAAAACAAAGAAAGGCTTCTGTTAAAAGGAAAAATGAACAAAAAAGAAGAAAAAGGTGGGCGGAGGAGAGAAGAAGGGAAGGAATTAAAAAAAAAGTAAAAAAAAAAAAACAAAGGTAACAAAAAGAAAAAAAAAGAACAGAGAGCTTCGTCTTTGGCAGAGGGAAAAATAGGGGGAACAAAGTGAAGAGGGAGGCTTCGGCTGGGCAAGAAAAGAACCAGAGAGAGCAAAAGAAACAGAGTAAAAAAAAATAGAGGAAGAGGAGAGCAAGAAAAGAAGGAAAATCTGGGGAAATTGAGGGAATTCTTCAGGGGTAATCAAAACGAGACAGGGAGAACCAGAGAGTAAGCCAGAGGAGAAAGGCTTGGGCAAAGTGAAGGAAAAAATTGAAGAAAAACAAAGCAAGAAAGGAAAAATTGAGGAAGAATTTCGGGCAAGAAGGAAAGGAAAAGAAGAGACTTGGCAGAGGGATTGAAACTTGTTGCCAGTTCTAGGATTTTTCCATTACTACCTGCGAATCTTCACCGAACAAGAGCACTGTAAGTTTCTTTTCTCTCTAAAAATTTCAGTTCTTGTCCAGTTTTTGAAATGGGTTTTCCGTGATTTCATTTGGTGCAATTTTCCTGTCAATTGGCCTCATTTTTTTGAATACACATGCTGCACATGCTGCATACGTTGATTGAGCTGAATATCTTGGTTTCTGATAATTTTGGGGGTTAGTTATAACTTCAATTTGAGCAAAAATCTGGTAAGATTGTAATGCCCATTTGCTGTTCAATGAAATATGTGACAGCCCCACTTCACCCTAAGGCGAACCAAAGGGTTCAGCGGACCGCCTGCCCAACTCTCACCAGGACTATTAAAACGGTTAAACACAACTCAAAACGTGCCGGAATATAGTAGCGCGCTTAAACAAAGTAAAAATCACAAAACAGAAAAATGAAAATCGAAACGGAAAGTGAATAGTGCCTGCCACGTCACAATCCGACCGGGACCCAATCGAATACAAGTAACTTCATATAATCCTTGAAAGGGGCATATATAAACCAAATATAACACATAAACATGAGTACACGCTTTTATAAACCACATTCGTATTTTTACAAATCAAAAGGACACATTTGAATCCAAGTACAATTAGGGTTTCCAACCATTGAGGAGCTATACAAAATATCTAAACTAGCTCAACTCATTCTTCAAAAATCAAAAGTCCAAAAGATGGTTCCCTGTAAGAAAAACAAAATTAACAGAACGGGGTGAGCTAGAAGCTCAATGAGGTACCAAAAGTATAACAGTAGAAATCATGAGAAAACACTTTTAGGGAACATATACACATCAAGTAAGAGAAATGAACGAACACCACAATTTAAAGGATACAGGTGGCCCTCAGGAGCCAAATCCCCGTTGCAATACTTGATACAGCCTCGTTGACTCTCCGTCAACGTTTAATGACACACTAATGTCCGTAGACCCCTCTTACGCCAAAATCCCGTTCACCAAACATACCTCTTACCGGGCCCGAACGCCGAACAGGAACAGGAATGGTAATACTTGAGTATACCGGAATCAAGAGTCTCAATACCCAAAGATTCCCCAGGAACAAGCACCAATGGATTGTCAATTACCTCGACCAAGCCATTGCTAGCTCGACTTAATTAACTTCCCATGAGGTTGAGCTCAAGTTAACAGGAAGATCGTTGGACACACTTCCAAACGATCTCATAACAAGCGCAAGTAACAAGTTCAAGTTGATAACAAGTACAAGTAATAGATTCCAGTTCATTAAGTACAGGCAAGAGAACGAGTGTGATAAAGTACACCCTCGTCTCATTCAGAATAACAGAGTTCATAGTTATCCATGTCACAATTTCAAGTATAGATGAACCAATTAAACAACAATTCAGGGGAGTGGTACACTTACCAGTTAAAGCAGAGTTTCAACCAAGGTAGGGCTCTAATCACCAAGAAACCCTAGAATAGCCAAGGTAAACAATTACGGTTCTCATAGCCACAATTCCAATAAATAAAATGCACAAATGAGGCTCGACTACAAGTCGTCGACCTCGCCAACTAATTACTCATGCAAGTGTGAAAAACATGATTTCGGGAACAAAAAGGTAATATGAAAACCTAGGGCTCGAACAACCCCAAAAGCCTATCTTATATATATCCCAAATCAAACCAAAATCGAAGGAATCCAACATTCCCAAAATTTGGACAGCATATCCCCTACATTTCCTTACTTTTCCATCCTGCAGGCAACACCAATTCATCTCAAATCAACCACATACACATTATAGACTATAGAATACACCTTTCGGCACAATAAGCACAACTGAAGCTACACTCATCGGATTGAAACGAATCTTATGGTGTTTCAAAGCCAAAACATAACCTACATTTCTTATGAAGACCTCCAAAGCCAAATCATGCATTTTCATGGTATAAAATGGAAATCTCCACAAAAATAGAAATCTGTCCGCGAAACAGGGTTCATGGGCAGTCAAGGGTATTTCAGTCATTTCACAGGTTACAGTGCTCTTATTGAGCTGAAATTTTGTAGGTATCTAGATAACATCATTTACTACAACTTTCATGTTTTAACCTAAGCCTGATTCGGCCTATAACATGCACTAATAAAGCTGGCCAGAACAGGGCTGATTGGAACCCTAAAACTGAAATTTTCCGCACAAGCTGAAATTTTTCGCAAATAACCGCAATTAACGCACAAGGGATCCATTTAACACAATTTAGAACCATCAATCCAAGGCCAACCATAATCATCATATGAAAACAGAAAAATCCCCAAAAAAATCAGAAATTTAGCTAACTCCACTTTAATCTATGAAATCTTCCACAAAGTAGCATCGATAACAACTATAAGCCACTACTTATCAATTAATTGAAGTAAAGAGGAAGTTTGTAAGCAAAGTACCTTGACACCTCAAGAAAGATGATAACTTAGGGTTTTTATTTCCAAAACAACTTCACCAAGACCTTGAAACTCCCTTAGCAAGTCACTTTAGTGGACAAATTTGAGATTTAATCGGTTGGATTTCAAGTTATAAGCAAGAAATGGAAGATGAAAGTTGAAGCTCTCTTTCTTTTTTCTCCCTAAGAGGTTCGGCCAAGAGGATGAAAATTGGAGATGATTTTGGGTCAAAATTGTTCTTTTAGTAAAGGTAAGAAAGTTAGGCAAGTCAACCATCCAATCGGGTCGCGACACATGGCACTCTTAATGGTTCAAGCTTATCCTTTTGTCTCTCCAAGATTAAACCATCTAAGTAACCTCTAATTATCTCTTAACACCTAGTAAATTAATCCCGGTATACAAAATGTAATCTAATTGGTCGAATTTATCGCACTTAACGCCACTAGCGGGTCCCACGTCCAATAAACACTTCTAATATCTCATGAACTAACTTATACTAGAAAAATAATTTATGTGACAACCCCACCTCACCCTAAGGTGAACCAAAGGGTTCTGCGGACCGCTTGCCCAGCTCTCGCCAGGACTACGGAGTCGATTCACACAAACCCAATTTAGTACGCGCGATAGGACCCAAAGAAAACGAACAATCGGAAACTACTAAGGTGAGAACATGCTTACCAAACCATAAAGTCATAGTCTCAACGAAATACATTTAATAGACAAGGTTAAACACTTATACATATATTTACATTGGAGTCTTGAACAATTTAACATACAGTGCAATCCGAGGTATTCATACTACACAAAATACAACTAGTGCTTCGTTTTCAAAAGAGATTAATAACATGACATATATACTAGCTTGACCCTTTTCTTCCAAAATCATGATTTCCAAGTTTGTCTCCTGTAAGGAAAACAAAGATAACAGAAAGGGGTGAGCTTTCGCTCAATAAGGTACCAAACATATAGGGGTAAAATCATGGCCTTTCACGTTTAACCAATCAGATACATATACCAGATATAAAGGAAAGCAGTTAGACACAGTGATTCAAAGGGAAAGGATACAAGTGGCTCTCAGGAGCCAGATTTTCATTTGCAGTATTTGATCCGAACCCGTTGACTCTCCGTTAATGTAAATAGAACCAACATATCCGTAGACCCCACTTTACACCAATTTCCCGTCCACCAAACATACCCCTAACGGGCCCGAACGCTGAACAGGAACAGTAATGGTAATACTTGAGTATACCGGAATCAAGAGTCTCAATACCCAAAGATTCCCAGAACAGACTACCGTGGTTCGTTATCTAATCGACCAGACCCTTGCCGGCCCGACTTGAGTAACTAGCCACAGGTGTTGAGCTCAGAGGTCACAGAAAGGTCGTTGGATACCAGCCTCCAAACGACGCCCGAACAGACTCAGATACAGTTAACAGATTATATACAGTAAATAGGCATACAGACAGACAAGAGAACGAGTGTGATAAAGTACACGCTCATCTCAAACAGAATAAACAGATGATACAGTCATTCAACTCATAGATTGCAGGTGCAGAAACCAAGTTAAGCAACAAATGAGGGGAGTGGTACACTCACCGGTTCCAGTACAGATACTTCAAAAGTGTTTTACCCAAAGTGGCTTTAATCACCAAGAAACCCTAAAATAATCAAGATAAAACAATTATAGTTCGTACATCCACAAACCTAGTAAATGGAATGCATAAATGAGGCCCGACTACATGTCGTATGCCTTTCCAGGTTAAGTACTAGTATAGAAGAATAAAAATATGACTTTTGAGTAAAAAGATAACAGTTGGTCCTAGGGTTACAAACAACCCTCAAAACCCTTCATTTTTAGTAAGATCAACTCAACTTGAAGGAATCGCGTAGCCCTAAAATTTTGGACAGCATGCCCTCTGTATTTTGCTATATTCCAGCCATTTATGGCTTCATTGTTTTTCCTCAAGTCCGTCCAATTCAACACATAAGAAATCTCAATACAATAGCCCCTCAACTAGGCTCAAGTTCATCCAAATACAAAGCAAGTCTAGGAATGCAACTAGAAATCAAGTTTTAAGGACAAAAGCTAAATAACAAGTTTGACGTCTCTTAGCGGAACAGACACAACCGAACCTATGCTTATCGGATTGGGGTGAAATTTATACTGTTTCGAAGCTAAGATAAAGAGCTACAACTTTTATGAAGACCACTTAGTCCAGTTCATAGTATATCTAGGTCAAAATTTCAAATTACAGAACCAGCATCTCACAATCAGACCAGTTAACCGCACTATGATTAAACGGCAATAACTCAGGCTACCGAAGTCCGATTGAGGTGTATATTATGGAGTTTCGAAGCCAAGACATATAATTACATTTCTTATGAAGGCCTCTAAAGCTAAATCATGTATTTTCAGAGTCAAAAATTGAAATCTCCACGAAGACAGAAAACTGTCCGCAAAAATAGGGCTTATGGGCAGTCAAGGGTAATTCAGTTATTTCATGGACTACAGTGCTCCAATTGAGCTGAAATTTTACAGGAAGCTATAAAACATCATTTCCTACAACTTTCATGTTTTGTACTAAGCCTAATTCGGCCTATAACCTAGTCAAAAAGAACCAGGAAGAACAGGGAAAATCGGAACCCTAAAACTGGAATTTCCGCACAAAACCGAAATTTTTCCGCAAACAATCGCAATTAGCACACAAAGGATCCATTTAACACAATTTAGATCCATCAATTCAAGGCCAACCATAACCATCATATGAAAACAGAAAAATTCCCACAAAAATCAGAAATTTAGCCAACTCCACTCTAATCCATAAAATCTTCCATAAAACCAACTAGTTAGCTACCATAAGTCACCAATTGACCATTATTAGAAACAATAAGTGAGTTCCAAGCAAAATACCTTAACTCCTCAAGAAAGGTAGTAGCTTAGGGGTTTTTCTTCCAAAACAACTTCACCAAGTTCTTCAAACTCCCTTAGCAAGTCGATTTTGTGGACTAATTCAAGAGTTAATCGGTTGGATTTCAAGATTTGTGCAAGAAATGGAAGATATAGTTGAAGCTTTCTTTTTTTTTCTCTCAAGGTGGAGTTCGGCCAAGGAGGGTAGCAAATGAAGATGATTTGGGTCAAAATAGGAGTTTTAGTAAAGTTAAAGAAAAGTTAGGCAAGTCAAATTCCAATTGGATCGCGACACTTGGCCCTTCTTAAGTGTATTCTTATCCCTTTGTCTACCAAGCTTAACCTAGATAACTATCCTCTAATTATCTCCTAACACCTTGTAAAATAATATCTCTTCATAGAAAACTTCAATTAATCGTCAAAATTTTATCGCATTTAGCGCACTAGCGGGTCCCACATCTTCAACGCACTTCAAACTTATCAAGACTAACTTATACTATGAAAAATGATTTCAAAACTATATTTACTTATAAAAATCTCGGAAAAACCAATATAATAGGGTTTCATGAAGAAAATGCATGCAAGAAAAGAAAATAACATATTATGAGATAAAGAAAATTTACGGGTCCTCACAATTTAAAAACTATATTTACTTATAAAAATATCTCTAAAGTTGACATAATAACAAAAATATAGAAAATGGGTGCAAAGAAAGAAAATAAGGCCTAGAAATTCAGAAAATTTTCGGGTTCTCACACTCTCTCCCCCTTAATAGAATTTCACCCTCGAAATTTCTTATCATCGCCTTCTCCGGGATACAAAACTTTTATTACTTCCTTCTCACAATCAAATTGAGCACCGTACCTAGCTAACCAATCAGTATCCCTTCACTAGCCAAGTTCATTGAATTCTTTCGTATAGTTTCTTCTTCTTTCTCAAATTGAAATTCTTATACACCATTCCAGTGGTCAAACGGTGGAATACCAGAATCTTACCTCCCACGTCCTCAAACGGGTCAGGGACTTAATGATGCTCTAGGGAATACACCCGAGCCGACACCTTCGGTCCATTCTTTTCCCTCTTCGACTGGTCAGGGTTGGTCGTGGTTGGCTGTCAGTTCCTACTCCCTTCTCGAGATCGGCCTGGGCAATTAGCGATTTGATGATCTGCACTCCCGCAACGCAGACATTTCCTTCCTTTCTTCCAGCAGACATCCTCTATGTGATTCGGCTTCCCACAATACCCGCAGGGACCACGGGAAGCGGAGACTGAGCCTCTCTGTGATGCACTACTTGATATCCCCGGTAGTTGTACTCCCCCGTTCCCCCTTCCAATCTTAGGAGGCGTACTTTCATCCCCTTGCTCCGAACTACTTCCAGGAAATCCCCTTTTCTTGGCTTGGAAGTTCTTAACTTGTAACCTCGCATTTTCAACTCGTTGGGCTTTCTCCACAGCATCACTAAAGGCACTGAGTTGGGCCACAGCCACGTCCTTCTGTATCTCAACATTTAATCCTTGAACAAAATGCCTTATCCTCCTTTGCTCAGTCACAATTAGTTCGGGAGCGAACTTAGACAACCTAGTGAACTGGCTCTCATATTCGGCGACAGTTTGAGTTCCCTGGCGAAGCCTAATGAATTCATCTTCTTTCTTTTCCGGAATTAAAGGTGGGAAATACTTCGTGTTGAACACTCTCATGAAATTTACCCACGTCCTCGGTGTTTGTTCTCTTTCCCATTTCGGTCTTATGATATTCCACCAAGAACGGCAAATGTCACCAGTTGAAAGATGGCAAATGTCACCAGTTGAAAGATGGCAAATGTCACCTGTCGCTCCTCAGTATAGTGTATCGCGGCAAAAATATCAATCATCTTTTCTAGCCACCTCTCGGCCACGTTAGGGTCGGGTCCTCCAAGAAATTTCGGTGGCGAGAACTTTTGAAATCGTTCAAGAGCTTTATCCTCACTCTCTGTATGATTACCAGGATTTCCCGGCTGATTAATAGGATTTTGGCCTTGATGTTCCACTACGTGAGCCAAAAGGTCGGTCATACGTTGGATAGCGGCAGCTACCTGAATGTTAGGGTCCATTCCAGGTTCAGGGTTGGGTTCAGGCATTGGTTCCCGATTTCCCCCTTCATTCGAGGGTTGCCTATGTCCACGGCCCCGGCCTCATCCACTACGAGTTCCTTCCATTGGATTAACTACTCTAGGCTCGAGGCCCGAATACAATATACAAACTAGCGAGGTCAGTCAGTCAGATATATATATATAATACATCTGAATCAATTCAAAAGGAAATATACATATAACACGACTATATCAAACAAATCACACAGTAACAGTCAGTTAGATACAAGCAAAATAAATCCTATGGAAGTAAGGGGGTCATTCAATAGTACACACTACGAACTGGACCAGGAGTACAAAAGCAACTAACGAAAAGCTTCCCCCCCAGGGTTCCATCCGTAATCTACAAGAAATCACAATTTATCTCCTCGGCAGGGTTAATCATCCACACATCATATAAAGTTCCGTAGAATCAGATGTCTAATTCGCCCAAGTCATTTCTAACCTAGGCTTCCATCCCATTTCGTATTCGGGTACAAGAATCCAAAATAAGATAATTCACCACTCGAGCTGGCCAGTCCCAAGAGTAAATCATCTACATTTGTAATTCCTACCTGACATATGTATCTATAGTCTCCAAGTACCAAAATAATGTTTTAAAACCTAAAATACACTGTGATTCATAGCTTATACTCAAAAGAGTACTTAGTCCCTTACACTCATTCACATGAGCGAGACCACAACACCAATTGGCCCCAAGCTCACTCCGCACAGAGACTACGCGAAGCAGCACTGATACCACCTGTGACAGCCCCACCTCACCCTAAGGCGAACCAAAGGGTTCAGCGGACCGCCTGCTCAGCTCTCGCCAGAACTGCTAAGACGGTTAAACACAACTCAAAACGTGCCGGAATATAGTAGCACGCTTAAACAAAGCAAAAATCACGAAACAGAAAAATGAAAATCGAAACGGAAAGTGAATAGTGCCTGCCACGTCACAATCCGACCGGGACCCAATCGAATACAAGTAACTTCATATAATCCTTGAAAGGGGCATATACAAACCAAATATAACACGTGAACATGAGTACACGCTTTTATAAACCACATTCGTATTCAAAAAAAATATTTGAATCCAAGTACAATTAGGGTTTCCAACCATTGAGGAGCTATACAAAATATCTAAACTAGCTCAACTCATTCTTCAAAAATCAAAAGTCCAAAAGATGGTTCCCTGTAAGGAAAACAAAATTAACAGAACGGGGTGAGTTAGAAACTCAATGAGGTACCAAAAGTATAATAGTAGAAATCATGAGAAAACACTTTTAGGGCACATATACACATCAAGTAAGAGAAATGAACGAACACCACAATTTAAAGGATACAAGTGGCCCTCAGGAGACAAATCCCCGTTGCAATACTTGATCCAGCCTCGTTGACTCTCCGTCAACGTTTAATGACACACTAATGTCCGTAGACCCCTCTTACGCCAAAATCCCGTTCACAAACATACCCCTTACAGGACCCGAACGCCGAACAGGAACAGGAATGGTAATACTCGAGTATACCGGAATCAAGAGTCTCAATACCCAAAGATTCCCCAGGAACAGGCACCCATGGATTGTCAATTACCTCGACCAAGCCCTTGCTGGCTCGACTTAATTAACTTCCCATGAGGTTGAGCTTAAGTTAATAGAAAGATCGTTGGACACACTTCCAAACGATCCCATAACAAGCGCAAGTAACAAGTTCAAGTTCATAACAAGTACAAGTAATAGATTCCAGTTCATTCAGTACAGGCAAGAGAACGAGTGTGATAAAGTACACCCTCATCTCATTCAGAATAACAGAGTTCATAGTTATCCATGTCACAAATTTCAAGTATAGATGAACCAATTAAACAACAATTTAGGGGAGTGGTACACTCACCAGTTAAAGCAGAGTTTCAACCAAGGTAGGGCTCTAATCACCAAGAAACCCTAGAATAGCCAAGGTAAACAATTATGGTTTTCCCATATCCACAATTCTAGTAAATAAAATGCACAAATGAGGCTTGACTACAAGTCATAGACTTCGCCAACTAATTACTCATGCAAGTGTGCAAAACATGATTTTGGGAACAAAAAGGTAATATGAAAACCTAGGGCTCGAACAACCCCAAAAGCCTATCTTATATATATCCCAAATCAAACCAAACTCGAAGGAATCCAACATTCCTAAAATTTGGACAGCATATCCCCTACATTTCCTTACTTTTCCATCCTGCAGGCAACACCAATTCATCTCAAATCAACCACATACACATTATAGACTATAGAATACACCTTTCGGCACAATAAGCACAACTGAAGCTACACTGATCGGATTGAAACGAATCTTATGGCGTTTCGACGCCAAAACATAAACCTACATTTCTTATTAAGACCTCCAAAGCCAAATCATGCATTTTCATGGTCAAAAATGGAAATCTCCACGAAAACAGAAATCTGTCCGCGAAACAGGGTTCATGGGCAGTCAAGGGTATTTCGGTCATTTCACAGGCTACAGTGCTCCAATTGAGCTGAAATTTTGTAGGCACCTATTAACATCATTTTCTACAACTTTCATGTTTTAACCTAAGCCTGATTCGGCCTCTAACATGCACTAATAAAGCCGGCCAGAACAGGGCAGATTGGAACCCTAAAACTGAAATTTTTCGCAAATAACCGCAATTAGCGTACAAGGGATCCATTTAACACAATTTAGAACCATCAATACAAGGCCAACCATAATCATCATATGAAAACAGAAAAATCCCCAAAAAAAATCAGAAATTTTGTGACGGCCCCACCTCCCCCTAGGGCGTACCCCAGAGTTCGGCAAGTCGTCTACCCAGCTCTTGCCGGGACTCAGTCGATCATAAAACTAGAAAATAGATTCACGCCAAAAGAAAGTTCTATTTACACAATTACATCTTCAAAAGTTGCATAAACTAGTACATCAAGTCATACATACCACGAGTACCAGAAAGTGAACCCTAGAAGAGCTGATAACTACAACCACCACGACCACTATGTACATCTTACTCGTCAACTTTTAACAAATACAAATACAAACATTCTATAGCTCAAAATCTAACCACCTTCCCGAGCGATCCCCGCGTCGGCCCCCTGCTAAGAAAAACAAATGGAATGGGGTAAGCTATATGCTTAGTGAGCAATCAGGGGAAAATAACACTCACATAATTAAACAAGTAAATCAGGATATTTCACATCAATAACAGAAAAGTAACATCACAAGTGTAGGATACGGGTGGCTCCAAAGCCAGTTCAATTCCCCGAACTTGAACGCCTGTTGACACTCCGTCAACCAAGTACTCATGGTCCGTAGACTCCACTTAAACATTCCCCGTTCACCTTATCAATCCCCGCTGGCCAGTCAACAGCACACAGCAGCTCGAGCGAAATAAAGTAACTTAGCTTTCGTCAAAGCTATAACAAGAAACTAAATCCCAAGTTTAGCATGGAACTATCTTCGACCAAGCCCCCGCTGGCTCGAATAGTTCGTCTAACCCTTGGAACCGGGCTGGAACCAAGCCCTGAGATATCCGATCTCTCAATAGATGGTATCTCTCAACAAGTGCACAACAAGATACTTACCCCAAACAGCACACAGCAAATGAGGTTTAATTCAAGTCACGAGATCACCCCTATCAGCACACAGCAAAAGGATGATACTCAAGTCATGTAATTCCCCTCCTCAGCACACAGCAAGAGGGTGATACTCAACATAAAGCATGAATTCTCACATAGGAAATCAAAACAAAGGATGGGCTTAGGTCGAGTGAGATAAAGTACACCCTCGCCTATGTACCCATTTAACATGTACAAACACTTTAACAAATTCACATCAATAACCACCCAATTACTCACTTGATACAACTTGGCACGAAAATGATACAATTCACGGAGCTTGACCGTCACCGTCAAAAGCCTCAAGATCTGTATGGGCAGATTATATACACACATGAATGAAACGGCCATACAACAGCAATTTATAACTGAAACGATCGAATACAGTTGAAAACGGTCAAAATAATCAAAACGGTTACACGATCTTGTCCATAACGGGAGCTAGGGTTATCAGATCAAAATGTACTAGATAGTGTCTCGAACCTTAGACAAAAGGTTACAACTTCCATGAAGATAACTCAATCCATTTTTCAGTGTATCCAAGTTAAACTTGCAAAATATAAAACTAGGACTCTGAAGACTAGTTTATCTTTCTCGTGAAAATTCGGCGGCATGCCCCTTGTGTTTACCCAATTTCCAGCCATTTATGGCTTCATTATTTTTCTCTCAGCCAATCCCAAAGTCATACATATCATAGATTCAAGTAAATAGCCGTTCCATAGGCTCATAACAACATAAGAACAGAAATCAAAGTGACAACAAGTGCGGAAATGTAACCTAGCAAAAGACAGATTTGACGTGTGGTTGCGGAAATAACACATCCGAGGCTACGCTTATCGGATTGAGGCGTAACTTATACCGTTTCGAAGCTAAGACACAGGGCTACAATGTTCATGCAGATCACTTAGTCCAGTTTGTAGACACCAAATTTTGGGGTAATTTCATTTACTGTTTTTTTTTAGTTTTTTATTTGTCGTGTTCGTTTTATTCGATTTTTTTTAGTTTTTAGTTTTTAGTTTTATTTTTATTTTTAAGTTTTTAGCATAGAATTTCTTGAAAAAAAAAAGAGAGAAAAAAGAAAAATCATGAAAAAAGAGAAAAAAGGAAAATCATGAAAAAAGAGAAAAAAGGAAAAGGAAAAATAGCAATTTTGTTTTATTTGGTTTTATTTATCTATTTTAGTCATTTCCACTTAATTTATCTTTTATTTTTGTTTGGTTCATTTAGAAGAAAAAAGAGCAAAGCCGCGGCAATGCTACGCAGCTTGCAAAGAGAGAACTTGGGCAGTCCTTGGTTGCAAATATAGCAGAGGATAGCTGAGGGTTTTAGGGTTGTTAGCTTGGTATAAATAGGACAGGAATAGCAGCCGCAACGAGGGGGGAGCGAACGGAAAGAAAAAACTGGAGCAAGAGAGAAACAGAAAAAGAGCAAGGAGAGAGTGAACGGCGGAGTTTGGAAAAGAAAGACACAACCGAGGAGTTCTCTGGAAAAAGGCAAAACAAAAACAGCAAGCGGAGATAAGGAAGGTTGACGGCTAGAATCTGGGGAGGTGAGGAGAGAAAGACTGAAAAAGCTGGAAAGAACGAGAGACCAGTAAGCTTGAGGGAAACGAAAGAAAAACCAGAACTTGAGATTTGGAAGAAGACGAGAGGAAACCGGAGGGGAAGAGTGAGAGAGAAGAAAAGAGGGTTTACGGGCTGAGAGCTGGAGGAGAACCAGCAAGGTGGAGGGTGGAAAGGAACGGTCTTTGAACTGGAACAAAAGAAGGGAGCTTCGGTAGTAGCGGCCGGAAGGAAAAGGAAAAACACAGAGCAGCCGCAACCCCAGAGGATCTCATTGTTGACATTGGCTGAAGTGGTGGCGCTATCATTTCCGCTGCTACTCTCCTTCTATTGCCGTGCACTCCATCACCACCGGCAAAATCTTCACCCAGGTAAGTCCAGAAAAATGGCGTAGAACTCTGGGCAATTCTGATTGATGTTTTCTTCTAGTTGTGTATGTGCGGCAGTGCCTTGGTGTTTTTCCCCTGTTGTTCTCCTTTCCATTTTATTCTTAGCATCGTGCTCGCTGTTGTGTTTGGGCTTTATAATGTTTCTCGAAGTTCTGAGTTAGAGTCAATAAATGTTTATATTCCTTTGCGCTGTTGCTGGATTTTAAGTGAAGTGGATGAATCTGTCTTGTTGTTTCGTTACATTTCATGCTTGGCTGTTTTTGATCAGATCTCCTGGAGACAGATGATTATGTTTTGGGGAATGGTATGACAATGGATTAGAGCCTTTGTGGTTGGGCTTAGTTGTTGAACTAGTATAAGTCTGTTTGAACTCGGTTAAAGGAAATGAAATGCAGCAACAACATTGCCAAGCGCCTGGCTGGCAATTGACGCAAGTTCCAATCTTTCTTTTGTTGCATTTGTATTCCGTTGCTTGGACTGAACCTTCAGTGATAATTTGAGGTCTTGCATTAGATTTTGGTTGTTGAATTGGTAGAATCCGTTTGAGTGGCTTCATCATAGGCCTTCTTGTTGAATGGTGAAGTTTGTTTTTATTCCAAGAAGTTACAAAGCTGGTTTTGTTTTTCTGCTGCTGCACACATTCTCTATTTGGTTCTTCATTTGCCTCCATTTGATCTTAAATGGTTCACGGTTCATGACTGGATTCTGTGAATGAGAATGTTTATGTGCTAAGTGATGTCGAGTGATGGTTTTTGCTAGCTTATATCCTAAATCTTGCATGAAATCTGCATTGCATTGGAAAGCTTAAAGGTTGCCGAAGCAACATTGGCTGGAAAATTGCAGAAATCTCAGTTTCTTCCTGAGCCTTGCATGAAAGTTTTTTCCAGATTTTGCATAACCTTCTTCTAAGTTGTTGCGTGCAAGTTGAGTTGCTGAATCCATTGGTTTGCTTTGTACAAATGCATCTGGGCTAAATAGAAAGGTGGCCGAAAGAATGCTTGCTGGAAAAAATGAATTTCTGGTTGCCGAATGCTTGCTGCAATTTTGCTCTAGCATTTGTGTGATTCTCCTTCTATGTTTTGATTTGTTGGGATGTTGGAATTGTGTGTCATAGATCTGCATTTCTCCCTTCTCACTATCCCAAGTCCACACGAGCCCACATTAGTTCATTTTCCTTTCCCATCGCACAATCACTTTTGGCACAAGAAAATTGCAGCAGGCTCCATCTTCTAAACCGCAGGAACTTTTCTCATGTTTTTTGCATAAAGCTGCATTTTTTTTAACTCTTGGTGGTTCCCATAAGAATCTGAGTTCATGTTGGATTGTTTCTGGTTTAATTTCGCATTTACTTCGATCATACATGGCTGCTCTCCCAGTCTCTTGTGCTTTTAGTTTCCTTCCCACATTGTTACTCCTATCCAGGTTGTAGTTTCTTTTTGGTTTCTTATTGTGCAGCAGATTTGCATGATGTCTTGCTAAGTTTTCTGTTTGGTTGAGTGAAATTGGTTGCTTAGTTTGAATTTATGATGTTGGGTTGGAAATAAATCAAAGCTTGGCATGAAGTTGCTTGAGTTGTTCAGATTTGCATCTACGAGTTTCATGATGCAAAGTGAGAGGATTGTGTGATTGTTTGCTTGGATTTAATTGTGTTTGAAAGCTGATTTCGGTGAAGTGCTGATTGCAGAAGCCTTGTCTAAATAAAATTGCAGAAGCTTAAACTCCTACGTATGCATGCATGAAATAATCTTGAGAATTGCACTTTGGCCCCCCAAGTCTCTCTTTGTTTCACTATGACCCAACCAATTGAAAAATTTCCTCAATTTGGTCCTTGGCAGTTTTAATTCTACAACTTCATTGCTTGTTTGTTTTAATTAATTACTATGCTTTATTTCAATTGCACTTAAGTCATGACGTTAGGGCTTTATGACCAAGTGAGCTTGTGTTTGCTTATTTTATTTAATTTTCCCAAATAAAGTGGTACCTTGACCGTTTTATTGTTTTGAAGCCATTTTTCTTTCATTTGGACTCCATTCCAAGGGAGGTACACTCTATCCCTTATTTTCACTTCATTTGACCCTACGTGCTCCTACGTGTTATGTGAATATGCATGTCTACGTTGCTTTCTTTGCCTTTCTTTAATTCCTTTCATTTATTTCATTTACTTTTTCCTTTTATTTAAGTTATTCATTATGGGGTATGTGTACACCTCTTGGCTTGTAATAGATAGGGCTCGGAGAGCATCTGGTCCATTTCCCCTTCCCCTTGGTTGCTTGCTTTTGTTGCTACATGTTTAAGCGCTTTATTAGGCTCTTGCATCTAGTCGAGCATGCTAAGTGTTATGTGCTACGTGTTTATAAGTGATTTGCATGTCTACTCGCTTTTCATGGTGTGGATGAATGGAATGGATGAATGTACGTCACCACACTAGTCCAACGCTAGTTGTGGCTTCTTTTATCGTTTCCACTAGTCTAATGCTAGTAGGAATTCATAGGAAGGGCTAGTCCAACGCTAGACCCAATAGGATTTTCCCTTTGTTTTTCATTAATGCATTATTTGCCTGTTCACTACATATCATGCATTTTTCCTTAGTTTTATCATTTGGCATGCTCCTCAATTCCCCTTTCCCTTCATTTTAGGCCTCTTGCATCTCATGCTAGTTATAGGGTCCATTTTGTTTGAGAGTCCCCTTAAATATGGGATATAGACGAGTGTGGCTTTTTCCAAGCCTTAGCACGCTTGTATTCCCTCTATCAAAGGGAAAATTAAGTCACAAAGTTAGGACTCCCCGTTCCCGTCTTGGTGCATTCCTATAGGATTCATGCATTTTTCATTCACGATCACATACATTTACTTTATATTCTCTCTCTTTTTCTACATTCTCACTTCACACTACTTTTACACGTTTTTATTCAACTACTCACACTCTATACCATATCACTCGCACACATGCACTTTATATTATTTTCACATTATCATTCTTTACTCACTTTACCTTGTAAATACACTTGCACACCTCCACTTTTCTCACTTCACATAAACTTACATTTTCACATGACATGCACTCCATTCATTTTTACGTCATTTAGGATTACGTGTGACCTCTCCAAAGGCTCATTAGTGGGCTTCGCAATTAATGTGATTGGCACCACTCAACCTTTGAAGAGAAATTTCCCCGTGTCCCCCTAGGTCTAGGTTTTTGCATTCATATAGTCATATCCAACATGCGATACATACCTTGGGTAGAAAAATTAGGAAAGGTGGGGCTAAATCACGCAACTAGCCTTGGCTAGGTCGAAGGGGTGCCTTGAATTTTTATCCTTGCCTTCCCCTTCGTCAAATGTGACCCCCGAACCTTTTTCTTTGATTTGCGTAGACTAGGAGTCGTTTTAAAAAGGGTTTTCTACATTTTCCTTTGAAAAATTCATTTTTTTAGGTGGCTTGGTACACCTTAACTCTATACCAAGTGGCGACTCTGATTTTGTTTTTTTTTAAAAAAAAAAACCCTTTTTTGAACTTCGTTTGGCCAAATCGTCGCATTATTAAGTCCCATGGCCTTTATTTTCATTTTGCACACGTTCACACACACTCACACACCATACACCATTCAAAAAGTGGGGCGCGACAGTTGGCGACTCCACTGGGGACTTCCTAAGTGGGTCCAAGCATTTGATTTGGCTATTCTTTTCCCTTTTCTACCCTTTTTATGCATAGCATTTGGATATTAGGGTTGCATTTTTCCTTTTTAGGACTTTTTGCCTCGCGCACATATCAAACTACTCCCTCACTCACGTATGTATGATTGGTTGTTTGGATTTATATTTTACTTGTTTTATCTCGCGCTTTGCATTGCATTGGGTGGGGAGACATACCCTAGAGCCTCGCGTTGGTTCTCGATCCCTCCCCTCCAAACGAGCACTAGCATACGTGCATACGCTTTATTTTTTTCACCCTTCATTTATTTTTCTTTTAGTGGCTTGTCACGCCACTCCACCCTATTAGGATTTTAGGCGACCCACTTGGACGTGTGATCGCGACACGATGTGTGCGTAGCATGATCCGAGGGGTCACTCAATCTTCCATTTTGAGCTTTGGGTTCATAACCTTTAGCTTTTAGTGGAAGGTTGAGGATTTTTGATAGATTCACTCATGACATGTAGCCGTGATACGATGTGTGCGTAGCAATGTCTGGGGAATCGCTCGAGCCACCGACAAAGAGCCTTGGGATTGATGACCCTTGGTTTCCAAGTCTGAAGGCTCGGGGACCTAAAAACCTATCAAGTCTAGATGCATTAGTGAGCCAATACCTCATGCATCCATGATAGCTTGCCTAGGGTAGAGTCTGCTTTGCCCTATTATGGACACTATTCACGAGGGGAGGGGTCCAACCCCTTTCTCCCTTTTATTGCTTTATTTCTTTGTATTGATTTCGCTGCTACAATGTGTTATGTGTATTTATCTGGCTGAACTAACTTTTCTTGGTTTTGTGTCCCCATTGCATTCATAAACCCTAGCAAATAAGAGGCCTTGCATGACCTTCTTTTAGAACCTACCCTCGTAGATAGGTTATTGCACGTTTAAATATTTTGGTATATTGCATTCATAGATTAATAATTGCATATCATTCTAGGCCTACCTTGGCGTATAAAGGGTCCTTTTAGGTCATAATTGCATATTTTACTGCTTTAATAAAATGGCATCATGCATAAACCCTAGAAAGGGAATGCCGTTTAGGGGATCCCGTGTTAGGAATAAGCCACCTTGTGTCTCGGATACTTAATCCAGTGAGACTTGCACGTTTACATTTTGTACCATCCAAAGGGGTAGTGCACAAGGTAAGGTAGGATCCGATCATTTTCATAGAGTGATCTTTGGAATATGAGCATCTAATAATCACTTTTTGGCCATTTTATCAAAATTGGTAAAAATCCCTTGCGTGAAGGACATTAATTTGAAGAAATTCACAAATGATTCCTCCTATTGAGACGATAAATAAATTGAGGCCAAAATTTGATTTTTAGAAGGTCATAGACTAATGCACCTCGATAATTTTGAAATAACCAATGGCCGGACAATTCAACCAATCCAGTTTGCCAATTCATTCAATAAATCGTCAATTCATTTGACCAATTTACCCTTTTTAGGGTCATTCGGCCGATTTTTGAATAAATCACTAATTCAATTTCATTCATTTGGCCAATTTACCCATTTTTAGGGCAACCGAGCCGATTTTGAATAAATCAAGTTTCGTTCAATCTATTTGATCAATTTCCCCTTTTTAGGGCGATCTGATTAATTTTGGACAAATTAAATTTCATTCAATTCATTTGACCTGTTTCCCTTTTTAGGGTAATCCGGTCGATTTTAAATAAATTGTCAATTTCATTTGACCAATTAGGATTTCAATGTCGAATTTCAAAATGGAAAACCTAGTCGATTTTGAGAAAAGCATCCATTGCATCCAGCCATTTGATCAGTTGGAGTTTTGACCCATGCTTCACTGAGAAAATTTGTCAACGAATTCCAATCTCTTCGATAGGAAGTTTGTCAAGGTCAAACCCGTGCGTTTTGCAAATTCTTGTATCGATCAAAAGTGATCAGTCCACTCGAACGTTGACCTCATTTTGACATATGTCTCTCGTCACTCCAGTTGACCAAATTTTTCAAAATTATTTTTCACTCAATCAATTGATCGGATTCATCAGGTATGGTATAGTGCCTACCCTAGAGGATTGCATTTTCATGCTAGGCCTACCCTTGGCATAAAAGGGTTCCCCCATAGGACATGCATACCGATTTTATAGTATTGCTTACTAACTCATGGTTTTTTCTTTCTTTTGTTTTCCCCCTTCCTTTGCATTCATAAAAATGTTTCAATAAGGCAAAAATATTTTTCTATATCTGATGGCACTTCCGATCTAATAAAGTGTCAAAACTGCAAGTCTTATTTGATTTTTGGGCAGATCCTACAATGGAAACATAAATGATCTATCTGAAAGCTCTACGCTAAAGCATCTGAGAGATTTTTGTAATTATTTCCAAAGGAAAATTTTGTATATTTAGTTAATACATTTTGTTCCAAAAGAAAAGGAGACAAAAAGTGTATATGTGGAGCTCTTTACAAGTTTCTCTCTTCTCATTTGTATCGTAATTGAACAGGAATTTTTGTTGCAAACTTTCTCAGCAATAAAATTTTTGGACAATTATTGTTTTGTGTATATTTATGTACATTTCATTCTTTATTCTTATTCATTGGAGAGTTCATGATGAATTTTGAGAAATAAGACCAAATTGAGATTTTTTCAACCTATAGGCTGAATTTCACAAGTGTATAAAATCCTCATGTACAATAGATTGGTGATCCGAGCTATACAATAAGAGTGCTCAGAAAAAAGGTGAATGGTCACTCAAAAGTCCCAATGAGATACCTTTTCTCCTTCACTTAACCCCAGAATAAAATCAGTCACATTGATTGATAAATTGCAAATTGGGGCCATCTTTGCTTGAAAATATCCATTGTGTTTAACCGATTCAATTCACATCTAAGTGAAAGCAAAAATGTGCATTATTCTTGTTTGTTTTGAAAATTTGGAATGATACTTCAAGCATTCTTTTCTCTATCTATACAGAGTTTATCATTTGCTCTCCCGTTTGAGCCTTTGAAAGAATAATTTCGTTTCAAATAAGAGCCCTAATGATTACTACCCTTCATTGGAAAATTTTCAAATATCAAAAGAGGAATGGATTTTCAAATGACTATTTCGCTACTTTGGTTGTCATGAAGGTGTAAGAATGATATTTTGGCCGTCATTTCTACAACCTAAACACTGATCATCCCTTGCATCCTCATTTGAGCTAAAAATTGGTGGTTCTTTTCGAGTGCACATATGATCGCACCCCACATTGGGGAAGGAGATTGGGGAATTTTGAAAAAGAAAAAAGAAAAAGGAAAAGCAAAAATGCTAGAATAAGGAGGGAACCGCAAATTGGGGAATTTGATTCCACTTGAGGTCCAATTTTGAAAAAAGGAGAAAGAAAAGGAAGAGTTTTGTCCACGTGGATCGCCTATGTTTCACAAATATGGATGAGCAAGAGTCTTCCCTAGTCAATTAATTCAGATACATGCAAGAAATTTCGCATTAATGAAAGTTTCCTTTCAGAGTTATTGTAAGGAACGGATTAAAAGTCAGGCCCTCTTCTTTTCCGATCAAACATTCTATCCCTAGTTATCCCTTTTGAGCCTTCAGAGCAAATTATTTCGTTTGGCAACCCCTGAGAATCGCAAGCCCCACACTGGGGCAAGTTTGAGTTGGAAAAGAAAAGTTTCGAAAAGTGAAAAGTCATAATGCAACAAAATCAAAAGCAAAAGAAGAAAAAAGAACCTCAGTTCAAAAATAAACTGGGGCAAATTTTGTGAAAGTTCAAAAATGGCAAAAGGCCGGAAAAATCAAAAGAAGAAAGAAATGAAAGTGAAAAGCCTCAATTGAGCATAAACTGGGGCAAATTCTGATTTAACCCTAAATAGGGCTGGCGCAACAATGCGATTTCAGATTCTTCAAACCACTTTTGAAATCTGCCTTCAAGCCTTAACTTTCCTGAGCACCCCACCTGACCCCATTACAAAAGCCGAAAGTCCTGATTTCTGTTTTTTGCAATGGCCCCGTCAAGGAAATTTCTGATGCCGAAAGTTTTAGCTGTATTTCTGAATTGCCTGTGTGACGACCCCACCTCCCCCTAAGGCGTACCAAAGGGTTCGGCGGACCGCCTGCCCAGCTCTCGCCAGGACTCACTCACTATCTCAATCGAGTCACGTACACACATTCATGAACCATAAATAACATTCCCAATTCAAGCTTATAATTTACATTAATAGAAATCGAAGTACGAAGTCTCAATACACCAAACTAGATCAAAACGAATACAATCCAAATACAACATGTTCCATCCGAGGAATAGCGTGAGTACAAGTCAAAATCAAACAGCTAGTCTATGCTAGACTTTACATATCTCACACCTCGCTCGTACCCCTGAAAGGAAAACAAATGGAGTGGAATGAGCTAAAAGCCCAGTGAGGTTCCAAATAGCAAATTGACCATTATTTATAAGTACGAGTTTTCGATATAGCAAAGTAACGAGCATAAAGTGTTCATAAATGTGAACAGTAACACGTCAAGTAGCAATCTTAAAATGAGCGAATGTAGAAAATTTTTCAAAAGAAACAATAATCCAATAAACAATAATTACTCCAAAGTATAAGGATACGGATGACTCTCAGGAGCCAAATTCCCATTACATTACCAGAAGCTTGATCCCGTAGTAGTTGACACTCCGTCAACTTTCAAGTAAGTAACCAATCCAGTAGAACACCACTTAAACGACTCTCCGTCCACCGTTCAACCCCCAGCTGGGCCCAAAATCCTCAAGAACACGGGTGGTAATACTCGAGTATACCGATTAGTCGAGGAGATATCACTCCACTCGACAATACAAGAGACCCAGGGTTCGTTACCCAATCGACCAAGCCCTTGCCGGCTCGACTAGAGTAACTCGCCACAGGGTTTCTGGAATTCCAGGAAGTGCGCGCATCATAAACAAGTATATCAAGTCAATTGCAACAATAAACAAGTATATCACGTAAGGGCAAGTGCGATAAAGTACACTCTTGCCCTTACAATTCACGTATATAACATGTAATCAGATTGGTCACGTATCAAGTTCAAGTATCAAGTTCAATTCGGTATTTGAAAGCACTCACCCAAAAGATATAGTGCTACTGGTCACTTTCAGGTTATACTCCGAGTTCGGAGTCCAAATCTGCGATAAAACTCAATTTGAGAACTTTGAAACATGACTAGAGTTCGAAACTTAGACGTTTCGTTCAATAAGAATCAAGAAATTGAAATTCACTTGGAGAATACTCGTGAGATACTCGCTCACTTTTTAAATGATAAAACTTTGTAACATTTATACTTGAAATGGTCATGCGAGTCGAAAGTACAAGGGAAAACGTACTTTGAGCAATCATTATTTCATTTCTCAAGGGTACAAGTTCGGCCAAGTCCTTACTTATATACCTCGGAACACGCAGACTCAAGTACCCTAGATGGTTCAAGCAGTAATCACTCTTAACCCATACTCGAGTTGCAAGTAGTTCTCTAGTCTTCGAGCGTAAATTTGGGCAGCATGCCCTTTGTGTTTACCTAATTTTCCAGCCATTTAGGCTTCATTATTTTTCTTCAACACCACCCAACATCATACATATCAGCAATTTATGTCAAGAGCCATTCCATAGGCTCACAATATCATAACAACAAGAACCGCATCAAGTACAAGTGCAGAAATTCAATGTGGCACAAGACAGATTTGACGTATACAAGCGGAAATAACTTGTCCGAGGCTACGCTTATCGGATTAAGGCGAAACCTATGCCGTTTCGAAGCTAAAACACAAAGCTACAACATTCATGAAGGTCACTTAGTCCATTTCCTAATGTAACTTAGTCAAAATCTCAGACTACTAAACCAGAAACCAATTCATCGGCTGTTTAAACGCATTATGCTGTAGCGGACCTAACTCAGTGTACACAAGTCCGAATCAGGTTTTCTTTGAGGCATTTTAAAGCTACTTCAGAACACTACAACTTTTATGTTTTGGCCCAGAGCTAAATCAGAATGGATCCTGATCAAAAATCGTGATAAACTGGACTGAACTGAAGAAACGGACTGCTGGGAAATTCTTAAAACAGTAGGGGTATTTTGGACTTTTCACGTTCTACGTTGCTCCGATTGAGCTGAAATTTTATAGGCACCTATAAAACATCATTTCCTACAACTTTCCTTCTTTGACCCAAGGCCAAATCGGCCTCTAACACATAGATACAAATTCGGACAGAAGTGATCCAGAATTTTCCAGAAATCTGGAATTTGTAGTTTCTAGTGAAATTTTCCCTAATTTCTTGGTTCAATCACTACCACAACACCATATGAAACCTCAATTGCATCATATAAACATCATACAACCATTTGGGCAGAATTTCCATAAGCCCTAGTGCATCAAATAAATTGGGGAAAACTACTAAAACATGCTCATCATCCATAATCTCACCATAAAATCAAGTTACTAGGCTTAATTTAACAAGATTAGAAGTAAAACTTGGAGAGATAAACTCTCTTACCTTGAATAGAGATCACAAAGAGTAGCCCAAGCTTCCTCCTTCCAAAGCTTACCACAAATCACCACCTAGTCACTTAGGAACAAGTTTAATCGGTTTACTTTGTTTATTTTCTCACTAAATTGCTGGATTTGAAGATGAAATGAAGAAATTTCCCTTGGTGTTTTCTTCCCTCTCCCTCTCGGCTCTTAGGCAGAAATATGAAGAGAAATGAGGCTAAGTTTATCTTATAATAAAGCCAAAAGATTAGAACTAATGATGTCCACAAATTGCCCAACACTTGGCCTAATCTTGGCCACTCATTTTTCTCTTTCTTTCCCTTGCTTATAAGCCACAAATTTCGGTCCCCTTAGCTGTAATATAAGAAGATATTTTGCTCAATTATCAATGAGCTTGTAGGGTAAGAAAGTGGTGGTCAAGCAGTGCGTTCAATCGGTAATGCGCGGGACCCGCCGGATCGCGCCGTTTTTCTTAAAAACTCACGTACTAGGGTTTTTACTTCCCATTCACTAACTTTATACCATTGCTACTAATCACATATTATTTCTCACTCAAAAGTCACTTTTAATCTCCAAATTTAATCCTTACTCTGTACCGAAAATTCATCCGGCGAAAAATCGCGAAAACCCTAATTTTGCTCCAAACTTGAAACCGAAGCGTAAAACCTTATTTTCTAGGTTTATTTACACTTATCATGGAATAATTGGATAGTAGGGCTTTAATAAATGATAATCTTCAAATAAAAAGAAATTTTTAAGAAAACGTGAGGAATTTTCCAATTCCAGTAATTAAAATTAGGGTTTCAATTAAAATATGAGACATTTAGGAAAACCGGTTAGTCACAAGTAAACTAGGGTTTTTGGCTACAATATTAGGGTTTCTAGTCTTTTAAACCAAAATAAGGTTTTAAATCAACCCAAAGAAATACACTTTAATATTTTCTTCACAAACAACCTCCTAATATTCGGGATGTTACAATCTCCCCTCCTTAAAAGAATTTCGTCCTCGAAATTCATACATGCACTTCGAATAACATAGGGTATTTTCCTTATATATATCATCCAATTGTGCCATCTCACAGATTCACTGGAACTCAAGTGATAGCCTGTCAGGCAGATCAACAGATCAGGGTAAGTAACTAAACACAAGTAATAATCTAACCATATACCGGTTGGTTGAAAAATCGAATGAGACGGACGGGAGGGTAGAACATAATCGGGGCAATATCTTAAAATGACATCAAGGAAGCATAACCAAGGGAAGAAGAAAGAAATCGGTCTTTGGCGAGACTTTCTCGACATATACTACAACCTAATCATCCTCTATAGGAACCCTAGCCAAACTATTACTCGATTCGTCCATGAAAACACTCCTGGGTGTTCAGGTACAAGAATCCACAATAAGGTAATTCACAACTCGAGCCGGCCGGTCCCAAGAGTAAATTACCCATATTAGAGATTCCTACCCAGCATACATATCTAAGGTCCCCAACAATAGACAATTGTTCCACACTTAACAAGTCAATCCCCACAGTCCAAGAACCTTCTCCCGGCACGAGCTCGATAGGAGCTCTGATACCATCTGTGACGACCCCACCTCCCCCTAAGGCGTACCAAAGGGTTCGGCGGACCGCCTGCCCAGCTCTCGCCAGGACTCACTCACTATCTCAATCGAGTCACGTACACACATTCATGAACCATAAATAACATTCCCAATTCAAGCTTATAATTTACATTAATAGAAATCGAAGTACGAAGTCTCAATACACCAAACTAGATCAAAACGAATACAATCCAAATACAACATGTTCCATCCGAGGAATAGCGTGAGTACAAGTCAAAATCAAACAGCTAGTCTATGCTAGACTTTACATATCTCACACCTCGCTCGTACCCCTGAAAGGAAAACAAATGGAGTGGAATGAGCTAAAAGCCCAGTGAGGTTCCAAATAGCAAATTGACCATTATTTATAAGTACGAGTTTTCGATATAGCAAAGTAACGAGCATAAAGTGTTCATAAATGTGAACAGTAACACGTCAAGTAGCAATCTTAAAATGAGCGAATGTAGAAAATTTTTCAAAAGAAACAATAATCCAATAAACAATAATTACTCCAAAGTATAAGGATACGGATGACTCTCAGGAGCCAAATTCCCATTACATTACCAGAAGCTTGATCCCGTAGTAGTTGACACTCCGTCAACTTTCAAGTAAGTAACCAATCCAGTAGAACACCACTTAAACGACTCTCCGTCCACCGTTCAACCCCCAGCTGGGCCCAAAATCCTCAAGAACACGGGTGGTAATACTCGAGTATACCGATTAGTCGAGGAGATATCACTCCACTCGACAATACAAGAGACCCAGGGTTCGTTACCCAATCGACCAAGCCCTTGCCGGCTCGACTAGAGTAACTCGCCACAGGGTTTCTGGAATTCCAGGAAGTGCGCGCATCATAAACAAGTATATCAAGTCAATTGCAACAATAAACAAGTATATCACGTAAGGGCAAGTGCGATAAAGTACACTCTTGCCCTTACAATTCACGTATATAACATGTAATCAGATTGGTCACGTATCAAGTTCAAGTATCAAGTTCAATTCGGTATTTGAAAGCACTCACCCAAAAGATATAGTGCTACTGGTCACTTTCAGGTTATACTCCGAGTTCGGAGTCCAAATCTGCGATAAAACTCAATTTGAGAACTTTGAAACATGACTAGAGTTCGAAACTTAGACGTTTCGTTCAATAAGAATCAAGAAATTGAAATTCACTTGGAGAATACTCGTGAGATACTCGCTCACTTTTTAAATGATAAAACTTTGTAACATTTATACTTGAAATGGTCATGCGAGTCGAAAGTACAAGGGAAAACGTACTTTGAGCAATCATTATTTCATTTCTCAAGGGTACAAGTTCGGCCAAGTCCTTACTTATATACCTCGGAACACGCAGACTCAAGTACCCTAGATGGTTCAAGCAGTAATCACTCTTAACCCATACTCGAGTTGCAAGTAGTTCTCTAGTCTTCGAGCGTAAATTTGGGCAGCATGCCCTTTGTGTTTACCTAATTTTCCAGCCATTTAGGCTTCATTATTTTTCTTCAACACCACCCAACATCATACATATCAGCAATTTATGTCAAGAGCCATTCCATAGGCTCACAATATCATAACAACAAGAACCGCATCAAGTACAAGTGCAGAAATTCAATGTGGCACAAGACAGATTTGACGTATACAAGCGGAAATAACTTGTCCGAGGCTACGCTTATCGGATTAAGGCGAAACCTATGCCGTTTCGAAGCTAAAACACAAAGCTACAACATTCATGAAGGTCACTTAGTCCATTTCCTAATGTAACTTAGTCAAAATCTCAGACTACTAAACCAGAAACCAATTCATCGGCTGTTTAAACGCATTATGCTGTAGCGGACCTAACTCAGTGTACACAAGTCCGAATCAGGTTTTCTTTGAGGCATTTTAAAGCTACTTCAGAACACTACAACTTTTATGTTTTGGCCCAGAGCTAAATCAGAATGGATCCTGATCAAAAATCGTGATAAACTGGACTGAACTGAAGAAACGGACTGCTGGGAAATTCTTAAAACAGTAGGGGTATTTTGGACTTTTCACGTTCTACGTTGCTCCGATTGAGCTGAAATTTTATAGGCACCTATAAAACATCATTTCCTACAACTTTCCTTCTTTGACCCAAGGCCAAATCGGCCTCTAACACATAGATACAAATTCGGACAGAAGTGATCCAGAATTTTCCAGAAATCTGGAATTTGTAGTTTCTAGTGAAATTTTCCCTAATTTCTTGGTTCAATCACTACCACAACACCATATGAAACCTCAATTGCATCATATAAACATCATACAACCATTTGGGCAGAATTTCCATAAGCCCTAGTGCATCAAATAAATTGGGGAAAACTACTAAAACATGCTCATCATCCATAATCTCACCATAAAATCAAGTTACTAGGCTTAATTTAACAAGATTAGAAGTAAAACTTGGAGAGATAAACTCTCTTACCTTGAATAGAGATCACAAAGAGTAGCCCAAGCTTCCTCCTTCCAAAGCTTACCACAAATCACCACCTAGTCACTTAGGAACAAGTTTAATCGGTTTACTTTGTTTATTTTCTCACTAAATTGCTGGATTTGAAGATGAAATGAAGAAATTTCCCTTGGTGTTTTCTTCCCTCTCCCTCTCGGCTCTTAGGCAGAAATATGAAGAGAAATGAGGCTAAGTTTATCTTATAATAAAGCCAAAAGATTAGAACTAATGATGTCCACAAATTGCCCAACACTTGGCCTAATCTTGGCCACTCATTTTTCTCTTTCTTTCCCTTGCTTATAAGCCACAAATTTCGGTCCCCTTAGCTGTAATATAAGAAGATATTTTGCTCAATTATCAATGAGCTTGTAGGGTAAGAAAGTGGTGGTCAAGCAGTGCGTTCAATCGGTAATGCGCGGGACCCGCCGGATCGCGCCGTTTTTCTTAAAAACTCACGTACTAGGGTTTTTACTTCCCATTCACTAACTTTATACCATTGCTACTAATCACATATTATTTCTCACTCAAAAGTCACTTTTAATCTCCAAATTTAATCCTTACTCTGTACCGAAAATTCATCCGGCGAAAAATCGCGAAAACCCTAATTTTGCTCCAAACTTGAAACCGAAGCGTAAAACCTTATTTTCTAGGTTTATTTACACTTATCATGGAATAATTGGATAGTAGGGCTTTAATAAATGATAATCTTCAAATAAAAAGAAATTTTTAAGAAAACGTGAGGAATTTTCCAATTCCAGTAATTAAAATTAGGGTTTCAATTAAAATATGAGACATTTAGGAAAACCGGTTAGTCACAAGTAAACTAGGGTTTTTGGCTACAATATTAGGGTTTCTAGTCTTTTAAACCAAAATAAGGTTTTAAATCAACCCAAAGAAATACACTTTAATATTTTCTTCACAAACAACCTCCTAATATTCGGGATGTTACAATCTCCCCTCCTTAAAAGAATTTCGTCCTCGAAATTCATACATGCACTTCGAATAACATAGGGTATTTTCCTTATATATATCATCCAATTGTGCCATCTCACAGATTCACTGGAACTCAAGTGATAGCCTGTCAGGCAGATCAACAGATCAGGGTAAGTAACTAAACACAAGTAATAATCTAACCATATACCGGTTGGTTGAAAAATCGAATGAGACGGACGGGAGGGTAGAACATAATCGGGGCAATATCTTAAAATGACATCAAGGAAGCATAACCAAGGGAAGAAGAAAGAAATCGGTCTTTGGCGAGACTTTCTCGACATATACTACAACCTAATCATCCTCTATAGGAACCCTAGCCAAACTATTACTCGATTCGTCCATGAAAACACTCCTGGGTGTTCAGGTACAAGAATCCACAATAAGGTAATTCACAACTCGAGCCGGCCGGTCCCAAGAGTAAATTACCCATATTAGAGATTCCTACCCAGCATACATATCTAAGGTCCCCAACAATA
The DNA here is from genome assembly GCF_036785885.1 of Coffea arabica. NCBI lineage: Eukaryota > Viridiplantae > Streptophyta > Magnoliopsida > Gentianales > Rubiaceae > Coffea > Coffea arabica. The sequence goes on along the minus strand of NC_092311.1, from coordinate 20,249,940 downwards.
GACAATTGTTCCACACTTAACAAGTCAATCCCCACAGTCCAAGAACCTTCTCCCGGCACGAGCTCGATAGGAGCTCTGATACCATCTGTGACGACCCCACCTCCCCCTAAGGCGTACCAAAGGGTTCGGCGGACCGCCTGCCCAGCTCTCGCCAGGACTCACTCACTATCTCAATCGAGTCACGTACACACATTCATGAACCATAAATAACATTCCCAATTCAAGCTTATAATTTACATTAATAGAAATCGAAGTACGAAGTCTCAATACACCAAACTAGATCAAAACGAATACAATCCAAATACAACATGTTCCATCCGAGGAATAGCGTGAGTACAAGTCAAAATCAAACAGCTAGTCTATGCTAGACTTTACATATCTCACACCTCGCTCGTACCCCTGAAAGGAAAACAAATGGAGTGGAATGAGCTAAAAGCCCAGTGAGGTTCCAAATAGCAAATTGACCATTATTTATAAGTACGAGTTTTCGATATAGCAAAGTAACGAGCATAAAGTGTTCATAAATGTGAACAGTAACACGTCAAGTAGCAATCTTAAAATGAGCGAATGTAGAAAATTTTTCAAAAGAAACAATAATCCAATAAACAATAATTACTCCAAAGTATAAGGATACGGATGACTCTCAGGAGCCAAATTCCCATTACATTACCAGAAGCTTGATCCCGTAGTAGTTGACACTCCGTCAACTTTCAAGTAAGTAACCAATCCAGTAGAACACCACTTAAACGACTCTCCGTCCACCGTTCAACCCCCAGCTGGGCCCAAAATCCTCAAGAACACGGGTGGTAATACTCGAGTATACCGATTAGTCGAGGAGATATCACTCCACTCGACAATACAAGAGACCCAGGGTTCGTTACCCAATCGACCAAGCCCTTGCCGGCTCGACTAGAGTAACTCGCCACAGGGTTTCTGGAATTCCAGGAAGTGCGCGCATCATAAACAAGTATATCAAGTCAATTGCAACAATAAACAAGTATATCACGTAAGGGCAAGTGCGATAAAGTACACTCTTGCCCTTACAATTCACGTATATAACATGTAATCAGATTGGTCACGTATCAAGTTCAAGTATCAAGTTCAATTCGGTATTTGAAAGCACTCACCCAAAAGATATAGTGCTACTGGTCACTTTCAGGTTATACTCCGAGTTCGGAGTCCAAATCTGCGATAAAACTCAATTTGAGAACTTTGAAACATGACTAGAGTTCGAAACTTAGACGTTTCGTTCAATAAGAATCAAGAAATTGAAATTCACTTGGAGAATACTCGTGAGATACTCGCTCACTTTTTAAATGATAAAACTTTGTAACATTTATACTTGAAATGGTCATGCGAGTCGAAAGTACAAGGGAAAACGTACTTTGAGCAATCATTATTTCATTTCTCAAGGGTACAAGTTCGGCCAAGTCCTTACTTATATACCTCGGAACACGCAGACTCAAGTACCCTAGATGGTTCAAGCAGTAATCACTCTTAACCCATACTCGAGTTGCAAGTAGTTCTCTAGTCTTCGAGCGTAAATTTGGGCAGCATGCCCTTTGTGTTTACCTAATTTTCCAGCCATTTAGGCTTCATTATTTTTCTTCAACACCACCCAACATCATACATATCAGCAATTTATGTCAAGAGCCATTCCATAGGCTCACAATATCATAACAACAAGAACCGCATCAAGTACAAGTGCAGAAATTCAATGTGGCACAAGACAGATTTGACGTATACAAGCGGAAATAACTTGTCCGAGGCTACGCTTATCGGATTAAGGCGAAACCTATGCCGTTTCGAAGCTAAAACACAAAGCTACAACATTCATGAAGGTCACTTAGTCCATTTCCTAATGTAACTTAGTCAAAATCTCAGACTACTAAACCAGAAACCAATTCATCGGCTGTTTAAACGCATTATGCTGTAGCGGACCTAACTCAGTGTACACAAGTCCGAATCAGGTTTTCTTTGAGGCATTTCAAAGCTACTTCAGAACACTACAACTTTTATGTTTTGGCCCAGAGCTAAATCAGAATGGATCCTGATCAAAAATCGTGATAAACTGGACTGAACTGAAGAAACGGACTGCTGGGAAATTCTTAAAACAGTAGGGGTATTTTGGACTTTTCACGTTATACGTTGCTCCGATTGAGCTGAAATTTTATAGGCACCTATAAAACATCATTTCCTACAACTTTCCTTCTTTGACCCAAGGCCAAATCGGCCTCTAACACATAGATACAAATTCGGACAGAAGTGATCCAGAATTTTCCAGAAATCTGGAATTTGTAGTTTCTAGTGAAATTTTCCCTAATTTCTTGGTTCAATCACTACCACAACACCATATGAAACCTCAATTGCATCATATAAACATCATACAACCATTTGGGCAGAATTTCCATAAGCCCTAGTGCATCAAATAAATTGGGGAAAACTACTAAAACATGCTCATCATCCATAATCTCACCATAAAATCAAGTTACTAGGCTTAATTTAACAAGATTAGAAGTAAAACTTGGAGAGATAAACTCTCTTACCTTGAATAGAGATCACAAAGAGTAGCCCAAGCTTCCTCCTTCCAAAGCTTACCACAAATCACCACCTAGTCACTTAGGAACAAGTTTAATCGGTTTACTTTGTTTATTTTCTCACTAAATTGCTGGATTTGAAGATGAAATGAAGAAATTTCCCTTGGTGTTTTCTTCCCTCTCCCTCTCGGCTCTTAGGCAGAAATATGAAGAGAAATGAGGCTAAGTTTATCTTATAATAAAGCCAAAAGATTAGAACTAATGATGTCCACAAATTGCCCAACACTTGGCCTAATCTTGGCCACTCATTTTTCTCTTTCTTTCCCTTGCTTATAAGCCACAAATTTCGGTCCCCTTAGCTGTAATATAAGAAGATATTTTGCTCAATTATCAATGAGCTTGTAGGGTAAGAAAGTGGTGGTCAAGCAGTGCGTTCAATCGGTAATGCGCGGGACCCGCCGGATCGCGCCGTTTTTCTTAAAAACTCACGTACTAGGGTTTTTACTTCCCATTCACTAACTTTATACCATTGCTACTAATCACATATTATTTCTCACTCAAAAGTCACTTTTAATCTCCAAATTTAATCCTTACTCTGTACCGAAAATTCATCCGGCGAAAAATCGCGAAAACCCTAATTTTGCTCCAAACTTGAAACCGAAGCGTAAAACCTTATTTTCTAGGTTTATTTACACTTATCATGGAATAATTGGATAGTAGGGCTTTAATAAATGATAATCTTCAAATAAAAAGAAATTTTTAAGAAAACGTGAGGAATTTTCCAATTCCAGTAATTAAAATTAGGGTTTCAATTAAAATATGAGACATTTAGGAAAACCGGTTAGTCACAAGTAAACTAGGGTTTTTGGCTACAATATTAGGGTTTCTAGTCTTTTAAACCAAAATAAGGTTTTAAATCAACCCAAAGAAATACACTTTAATATTTTCTTCACAAACAACCTCCTAATATTCGGGATGTTACAGCCTGAGTATGGGTTTGACGCTACTCACCATGTGAAAACCTGCCAAGTTGAGGGAAAGGGGGAAAGAGACAAAAAGCCAAGCAAGAAGAGTGAATGCAAGAAAATGCAGACAATTCGACGCTGAAATCCCTGGTGAATGATGAAAAGAATACGAACAAATTCTGAGATTTTTGAGTTCAAAATAGGGGTAATTTTGAGGAAAAATGCGATCTTCGGTGTAATGTCCTTGAAAGTTTTATTCTTTAACTATCGTTTTCAAGCTTCATTACAAGCTAACAAAGTCCATCGTTGACTTATTCCTTCATGACAACCCAAAGTGAGTATTATGCTCATAAGAAATCCATCAATCATCTGTGATCATAAGGAGTATAACCAGTTTTCACAGGTTTAGCTATCGCTTCTACCCATTTTGTTGCAAGCCTATAAAGCTTGTACGTTGACTAAGTTTTCTTAAGAAATAAGGGTGACAAATTCTTTGCTTTCACTAAGATGTGGTATAGAAAGGATTACACACAATTTGGGCACAAAATAAGACAAGTCTTGACCTTCCATTTCCTTTAGCCATTTCCAAATCAGAAATAACACCCCATTCGATTAGCCCTGAAAGATGAGCCAACAAGAAGTGGTGACCCGCCACTCTGGGCACCGATGCTAAAAGTGAGGATGAAAATTTGGTGTTATTCTGAGAGATTCATCATGAAATTTCGCCATGAGTTCAAAACTCAACGTTCAAATTTCTTCACGTTGTATATATGATTACTTTCTAAGTTTTGGAAAGTGTGATTTCTCTTGGTTCAAATAAATGGAGAGACATCCAAACCAATTTCTTGCAATCAAATGGACCCATACTGGGGCAAAATTTTTATTCGCAAGATTTCACAAAATAAGCCCACACTGGGGCAAATTTTTTATAGTCCATTTGAGGATTTCGTCAAAGACTCAAGCAACACTTTCAAATCAATCACGCTGCCTGTTTCATGAAAATTTGAGTGCATGTAAGCCCCCTGTGCAGGTATTCATAGTTGAAATCGACAAAAGAGCATCCGGTGATGTGGAAGGCCGATACCGAAGAAGGAGAAGAAAGAAGGGAAAATGGCCCTACACTGGAGGCAAATTATTTTGGGAAAGATTCCCTCGAAAAATCAGAAAAATTCAAAAGTCAAAATCAAAAATCAAGTTCAGATTCTTGTTACTTGACAAATCAAATTTAATTTCTTGACAAATCAAATTCAATTTCTTGACCAATTGGATGGCAGAACTGGGTTTTATCCCGCTGGCCGCTTAAATCACATTGGAGCTGGGTTCTATCCCGCCAACCTCGGCAGAACTGGGTTTTATCCCGCTGGCCGCTTAAACCACGTTGGAGCTGGGTTCTATCCCGCCAACCTCGGCAGGACCGGGTTTTATCCCGCTGACCGTTCATACTTCATTGGGACCGGGTTTCATCCCGCCAATCTCGGCAGGACCGGGTTTTATCCCGCTGACCGTTCATACTTCGTTGGGACCAAGTTTCATCCCGCCAACCTCGGCAGGACCGGGTTTTATCCCGCTGACCGCTTACTTCGTTGGGACCGGGTTTCATCCCGCCAACCTCGGCAGGACCGGGTTTTATCCCGCTGACCGTCCGTATTTTCGTTGGGACTGGGTTTCATCCCGCCAACCTCGGCAGGACCGGGTTTTATCCCGCTGACCGCTTACTTCGTTGGGACCGGGTTTCATCCCGCCAACCTCGGCAGGATCGGGTATTATCCCACTGGCCGATTATCATGGCAGGGTCGGGTTTAATCCCACTGACCAATCATACTGGGGCAAATTATCTTTGGAAAATTTCTCAAAAAATCAAAAAAAAAAAAAAATCAATTAGAAATCAAATCAAGTACATCACGGCAGGCTCGGGTTTGATCCCACTGTCCAATTGTCAAGACATTTCATTTTCATTGCTACTGGAGCTGGGTTTGTCCCGCCAGTAAGCATTTTATTTACATTACTACTGGAGCTGGGTTTGTCCCGCCAGTAACCATTTCATTTTCATTGCTATTGGAGCTGGGTTTGTCCCGCCAGTAAGCATTTTATTTTCATTGCTATTGGAGCTGGGTTTGTCCCGCCAGTAAGCATTTCTTTTTCATAGCCACTGGAGCGTGAGGTTAGTCCCGCCAGTGTGCATTTCTTTTTCATAGCCACTGGAGCGTGAGGTTAGTCCCGCCAGTGTGCATTTCTTTTTCACAGCCACTGGAGCGTGAGGTTAGTCCCGCCAGTGTGCATTTCTTTTTCACAGCCACTGGAGCGTGAGGTTAGTCCCGCCAGTGTCCATTTCCTTTTCACAGCCACTGGAGCGTGAGGTTAGTCCCACCAGTAAGCATTTCTTTTTCATAGCCACTGGAGCGTGAGGTTAGTCCCGCTAGTGTGCATTTCATTTACATCGCCACTGGAACATGGGTCAGTCCCGCCAGTGGGCATTTCATGTTCACAGCCACTGGAACGTGGGTCAGTCCCGCCAGTGAGCATTTCATTTTCATCGCCACTAGCCGTGGGTCAGTCCCACTAGTGAGCATTTTATTTGCATTTCATTTGCATCACTAACAAACATGGATCAGTCCCATTAACACTTCATTTCACTCCTCTCATTTGCATCACCAATAAACATGGGTCAATCCCACCAACACTCCATCTCACTTCAATTCATCCAATTTTAAATTCCTGTTCGGGTCAGTCCCGTTTAATTCTGTTCGGGTCAGTCCCGTTTACATTACTGTTCGGGTCAGTCCCGTTTAAATTCCAGTTCGGGTCAGTCCCGTTTAAATTCTGTTCGGGTCAGTCCCGTTTAAATTTCTGTTCGGGTCAGTCCCGTTTAAATTTTGTTCGGGTCAGTCCCGTTTAAATTCCAGTTCGGGTCAGTCCCGTTTAAATTTCTGTCTCGGGTCAGTCCCGATTTTAAAATTTCCTGTCAGGGGTCAGTCCCCATCGTTTGAGTAATTCGCAGCTAAATAACACAGGTAAGTATTTGGTGTCTACTTCTTTGTCTCAAGTTTTTTCAAAACTCAGACAAAGAGGGGCAAACTGTAGACACCAAATTTTGGGGTAATTTCATTTACTGTTTTTTTTTAGTTTTTTATTTGTCGTGTTCGTTTTATTCGATTTTTTTTTAGTTTTTAGTTTCTAGTTTTATTTTTATTTTTAAGTTTTTAGCATAGAATTTCTTGAAAAAAAAAAGAGAGAAAAAAGGAAAATCATGAAAAAAGAGAAAAAAGGAAAAGGAAAAATAGCAATTTTGTTTTATTTGGTTTTATTTATCTATTTTAGTCATTTCCACTTAATTTATCTTTTATTTTTGTTTGGTTCATTTAGAAGAAAAAAGAGCAAAGCCGCGGCAATGCTACGCAGCTTGCAAAGAGAGAACTTGGGCAGTCCTTGGTTGCAAATATAGCAGAGGATAGCTGAGGGTTTTAGGGTTGTTAGCTTGGTATAAATAGGACAGGAATAGCAGCCGCAACGAGGGGGGAGCGAACGGAAAGAAAAAACTGGAGCAAGAGAGAAACAGAAAAAGAGCAAGGAGAGAGTGAACGGCGGAGTTTGGAAAAGAAAGACACAACCGAGGAGTTCTCTGGAAAAAGGCAAAACAAAAACAGCAAGGGGAGATAAGGAAGGTTGACGGCTAGAATCTGGGGAGGTGAGGAGAGAAAGACTGAAAAAGCTGGAAAGAATGAGAGACCAGTAAGCTTGAGGGAAACGAAAGAAAAACCAGAACTTGAGATTTGGAAGAAGACGAGAGGAAACCGGAGGGGAAGAGTGAGAGAGAAGAAAAGAGGGTTTACGGGCTGAGAGCTGGAGGAGAACCAGCAAGGTGGAGGGTGGAAAGGAACGGTCTTTGAACTGGAACAAAAGAAGGGAGCTTCGGTAGTAGCAGCCGGAAGGAAAAGGAAAAACACAGAGCAGCCGCAACCCCAGAGGATCTCATTGTTGACATTGGCTGAAGTGGTGGTGCTGTCATTTCCGCTGCTACTCTCCTTCTATTGCCGTGCACTCCATCACCACCGGCAAAATCTTCACCCAGGTAAGTCCAGAAAAATGGCGTAGAACTCTGGGCAATTCTGATTGATGTTTTCTTCTAGTTGTGTATGTGCGGCAGTGCCTTGGTGTTTTTTCCCTGTTGTTCTCCTTTCCATTTTATTCTTAGCATCGTGCTCGCTGTTGTGTTTGGGCTTTATAATGTTTCTCGAAGTTCTGAGTTAGAGTCAATAAATGTTTATATTCCTTTGCGCTGTTGCTGGATTTTAAGTGAAGTGGATGAATCTGTCTTGTTGTTTCGTTACATTTCATGCTTGGCTGTTTTTGATCAGATCTCCTGGAGACAGATGATTATGTTTTGGGGAATGGTATGACAATGGATTAGAGCCTTTGTGGTTGGGCTTAGTTGTTGAACTAGTATAAGTCTGTTTGAACTCGGTTAAAGGAAATGAAATGCAGCAACAACATTGCCAAGCGCCTGGCTGGCAATTGACGCAAGTTCCAATCTTTCTTTTGTTGCATTTGTATTCCGTTGCTTGGACTGAACCTTCAGTGATAATTTGAGGTCTTACATTAGATTTTGGTTGTTGAATTGGTAGAATCCGTTTGAGTGGCTTCATCATAGGCCTTCTTGTTGAATGGTGAAGTTTGTTTTTATTCCAAGAAGTTACAAAGCTGGTTTTGTTTTTCTGCTGCTGCACACATTCTCTATTTGGTTCTTCATTTGCCTCCATTTGATCTTAAATGGTTCACGGTTCATGACTGGATTCTGTGAATGAGAATGTTTATGTGCTAAGTGATGTCGAGTGATGGTTTTTGCTAGCTTATATCCTAAATCTTGCATGAAATCTGCATTGCATTGGAAAGCTTAAAGGTTGCCGAAGCACTCGGATCCGTGTGTACAAGAGGGATCCGACCCCTCGTCTGTACTTCTGGCGGAGTATATCCGAGGTCAGGACGATCCGACCTCGGATCCATCATGGGAAGGCCTCGGATCCTATAATCCGAGCTCGGATCCATTATCACTCCTCGGATCCGAGGCTCGGATCTGTCTCTCTCCTCAGCAAGTGGCACAGCCGTTTTTCTTTACCTTTCTCACAACTTTTACAGCTATTTTGAGGGACAGAAATCGGTGGCACATGCTTCTGCAATAAAAGAGAAGACCAAATGAGTGTGGACAAAAGGAACATCATATCTTTGACTTCTTTTTACAAAATCTAAGTGGAGGAAATTATGAAGTGAGAGGAATGGAATTTCTACCACCTTTTATGCAGAAACACAAGGGAGAAGCAAGGATAACCATACGTAGCTAGTTTTCCTTCTTGCAACAAGTTTTCTCTCTAGTTAGGAGTACTTGGAGAAGCATTTTTTGGAGAGTTTTCACTTGTAATCATATTGTGCAAGAACATAGCAGGAATTGGAGAGCTTCACCTTCAATTGGCTAAGCTTTCTTTTATCTTTCTTATACTTGTACTTTATGATGTTTTGTATTAATAAACTTGTGAATTTGATTGTTAAATCATTCATGAGTAGCTAAACTCCTTCATCTAGGGAGTAGATGAAACTTATGGCTAAATAATACTAATTGAATGTGATTTACACTTGTTATATCTTGAGTTAACTTGTCTACTTGTGTAGCTGTGATTTCTTGTTATTGTTTGATCACCAATAACTTGTTTACAGTTGTTATTGTTCAATGAGAATTGGTAATAACAATGGAAACACATGAGTAGAGCTTGAGTTGTATGTTCATGAAAATAGAAATACACTTAAGTGGATTACTTAGTATTTCATGAACTAAAACAGAGTTGTAGTAGTATTTCACCATGGAAATAGGGAAATCTATATTGCTCTAAGCCATTTCATCATGGAAATGAGACTTGGTAATCTTGGAAATAAATCTCTGGTTAAGCAAGAATAATAGCAATAAGTAAATCCATTTATTTGTGTAGTTTATGCCATAAGTGGAATCTACATCCCTAGAATCTTCATTAAGTGAAATTTCTCTATTTGCATTCAGCATTTGTTAAACTAGATTTGTACATCAGATTTGTAGATTACAGCATTAGATTTTCTCTGCTCAAAATTAATGGTAAGTCTAAATAATAGAGAGAACAGGGGCTTAGTAATTGTTTAAATTGCTCCTCGTGGGATCGACCCGATACACATCTTGTACTAAAATTTCGACCTGTATACTTGCAGTCCAACGGGTGTAAAATCGGAATTAAACTTGCATTGATACAATAAGAACCCGTCAAGTTTTTGGCGCCGTTGCCGGGGAGCGGCAATATTAGGGCCTAGTCATCTCTATTAATTTAGACATTTTCATTTGTTTTTATCCAAGTTGTTGAATTAAAACTACAAAAATTTCTCTTATTTTTATTTGTAGTGCATGCACCGATCAAATAGAGAAGTTGCACATTTTGATCCTGAAATTGAAAGAACATTGCGGAGACAAAGGAGGAATACACTGCATCAAGAGGAACAAGAGGTTTGGCAGCCAATAGAAGATATCTTGATAGAATTACCATTTGAAGAAGAAATGGCGGAAAATGACCTAAATAGGCGAGTTCTGCGAGATTTTACTATACCGGGAACACAAGGTTCACAAACGAGCATAGCAAGGCCTGCGGTAAATGCTAACAACTTTGAGATTAAACCTTCACTTATCCAAATGGTTCAACAATCTCAATTTGGAGGTAATGCAGTAGAAGATCCTAATACACACTTAGCTACATTCTTGGAAATTTGTGATACAATTAAAATGAATGGAGTTAGTGATGATGCTATAAGGCTAAGATTGTTCCCATTTTCATTGAGAGATAAGGCCAAACTTTGGCTACACTCTCATGCTCCCAATACTTTCACTGGATGGGATGAATTATCAAGAGCATTCTTAAATAAGTACTTTCCACCAGGTAAGACTGCTAAGCTTAGAATGGATATCACTAGTTTTAGCCAATTAGAAGGTGAATCATTATATGAGGCATGGGAAAGGTTTAGAGATCTGCTTCGGAAATGTCCACATCATGGACTGCCGGAGTGGTTAATCATACAAACCTTCTATAATGGTTTAGTTTTTTCTACTAAAACTATGATCGATGCAGCTGCAGGTGGAGCTTTAATGGGTAAAACACCCCAAGAAGCTCATAATTTGATAGAAGAAATGGCAGCAAATAACTACCAATGGGCCAATGAGAGAGGTAATGCAAGACGTCACGCAGGTATGATAGAAATGGACACTCTTAATATGCTGAGTGCTCAAATGAATAATGTGATGAAATTGCTAAGTAGACAAGGTCCAAGCTCATCTAATGCACATGTAGCATGCTGTTCTGTATGTGGAGGTGAACATGATACTAATGAGTGTGTTGATTCTGAACAGGTACAATTCGTCAATAATTACAATCGTAATGCTCAAAATAACCCCTACTCGAATACTTACAATCCGGGGTGGAGAAATCATCCAAACTTTGGATGGAAGGATCAAGGAAATCAACCAAGGCCAACCAATCCACCGGGATTTCAATCAAGGCAACAACAAGCTGAAACTAAATCTGGTTGGGAGATGGCAGTGGAAAAGCTTGCAAAAGTTACCTCGGACAGATTTGAGCGAGTAGAAGGAAGGTTGGACCAACTCACTACAATGTACAGGAATGTAGAGGTCCAAATTGGTCAAATTGCTAGTTCTTTGAATAATCGAAATCAAGGAGAATTACCTAGCAAAACAGAGGTCAATCCTAAGGAGCATGTGAAAGCCATTACTCTTCGTAGTGGTAGACAATTAGAAGATCCTCCAGTGAAGGAAGTTGAGAAGGATGAGAATGAAAAACAAGAAGAAAAGCAGTGGAACCAAGAGGCGATTGTGGAGGAAAATAGTCGGGAGAATCCAAGAGAAAAGCAACCATCATCTTCCACTACCATTCCAATACCCCCTGCGGTTCCATTCCCACAAAGATTAAAGCAAAATAAGTTTGATAAAGATTTTGAAAAATTTGTTAAACTTTTCAAACAATTGCACATTAACATTCCTTTTGCCGATGCTATTTTGCAGATTCCGTCTTATGCGAAATTTCTCAAGGAAATCATGACTAGAAAAAGAAAGTTGGAAGACTGCGAAACAATAGCATTAACGGAGGAATGTAGTGCAATTATTCAAAATAAGCTACCACCGAAGTTGAAGGATCCAGGGAGTTTTTCTATACCTTGCACCATAGGTAACGTTGATTTTTCTAAAGCATTGTGTGATCTTGGTGCTAGTGTATCATTAATACCTTTAACGGTGGCTAGACAATTGGGTTTGCATGAGCTTAAACGCACAAATATTACTTTGCAACTAGCGGATCGGTCTATTAGATATCCAGTGGGAGTGTTGGAGAATGTATTGATAAAAGTTCAAAAATTTATCATTCCAGTGGATTTTGTGGTATTAGATATGGAAGAAGATATATCTATGCCAATTATTCTAGGTAGACCATTTCTAGCTACTGCAGGTACTATTATTGATGTAAAAAATGGCAAGCTTAAGTTTCAAGTAGGTGAAGAAGAAGTAGAATTTAATTTGAATGAAATGGAAAAATACCCTTCTTTTACCGATCATGCTTATTCTATTGGCACAATTGATAAACTAACCCAAGAGATGAGTCAAGTCAACCTTGACTTAGATCCTCTTGAGCATTGTTTAATGAGTTTAGGTAAGCAAGAAGATGTTTGTGAAGAAATTGAAGAATTGGCCAAGTACTTGGATTTTCAAGCACCTTATAAAAGGGGTAATTTGTATGAAAGTCTTGGCCAAGGAAAAGGGTTTTCACAACCTTCAGAAATTGAACCTCCAAGGTTAGAGCTCAAGCCACTTCCGACTCATCTAAGGTATGAATTTCTTGGAGAAAATAAAACTTTACCTGTAATTGTTAGTGCTGACCTTGATGATGAACAGTGTGCAAAGTTGCTAAGAGTTCTAAGAAGGTGTAAGAAGGCAATTGGATGGACAATTTCAGACATTAAAGGTATAAGTCCTTCTATATGCATGCATCGAATTTTATTGGAGGACAATTGCAAACCAGTGGTGGAAACACAAAGAAGACTCAATCCAAACATGAAAGAGGTGGTAAGAAATGAAATTCTTAAATGGCTTGACGCAGGTATAGTTTTTCCTATCTCCGATAGTGTTTGGATTAGTCCAATTCATGTGGTACCAAAGAAGGGTGGAATGACTACAATCGTGGGTAAAAATGATGAATTAATTCCATCTAGACTTGTGGTAGGGTGGAGAGTGTGTATTGATTATCGTAAGTTAAATACGGTAACAAGAAAAGATCATTTTCCCCTACCATTTCTTGATCAATTATTGGAGCGAATAGCTGGATATGAATTTTACTGTTTTCTTGATGGTTTTTCAGGATATAATCAAATAGCTATAGCTCCAGAGGATCAAGAAAAGACCACATTTACATGTCCTTATGGCACTTTTGCCTTTAGAAGAATGCCATTTGGTTTATGCAATGCTCCTGCAACTTTTCAACGATGCATGATGGCTATTTTTTCTGATTATATTGAGAAAATTATGGAGATATTTATGGATGATTTTTCTGTGTATGGTTCATCTTTTGATCAGTGTCTTCATAATTTGGAATTAATTTTGCAGAGATGCGAGGAAACAAATCTTGTACTGAATTGGGAGAAATGTCATTTTATGGTAAAAGAAGGAATTGTCTTAGGACACAAGATTTCCTCCAAGGGAATTGAGGTGGATCAAGCCAAAATAGAAGTCATCGAAAAATTGCCACCCCCAAGCAATGTCAAGGGGATAAGGAGTTTTTTAGGACATGCTGGCTTTTATAGACGTTTTATTAAAGATTTTTCTAAAATAGTAAAGCCATTATGTGATTTATTATGTAAAGATTCTCCTTTTCAATTTGATGACAATTGTTTGGTTGCATTTGAAAGGTTGAAGAAGGAATTGATTTCTGCCCCAATTATAACTTCACCAGATTGGTCAATACCATTTGAATTGATGTGTGATGCAAGTGATTATGCAGTTGGAGCAGTTTTGGGACAAAAGAAAGAAGGACGATTGCACGTCATTTACTATGCTAGCAAGTTGCTAAATGAGGCTCAACTCAATTATGCAACGACAGAAAAAGAGCTATTGGCAGTGATATTTGCTTTGGACAAATTTAGATCCTATTTAGTAGGATCTAAAGTCATTATATATACGGACCATTCAGCTCTTAAATATTTGCTGCATAAGAAGGATGCAAAACCTAGACTAATTCGGTGGATTCTTTTATTGCAGGAATTTGATGTGGAGATAAAAGACAAAAAGGGATCGGAGAATCTAGTTGCAGATCATTTATCACGTTTGGAATATATCCCAATCAAAGATCAGGTTCCAATTCAAGAGAATTTTCCGGATGAGTTTGTCCTAGCACTTAGAAATTCTCCATGGTATGCAGATTTTGCTAACTACTTGGTCAGTGGAGAGATTCAAAAGGGATTTAATTATCATCAAAAGAAGAAATTCTTACATGACGTAAAAAGTTACTTTTGGGAGGAACCATTGCTATACAGACATTGTGCCGATGGTATGATACGTAGATGTATTCCTGAAGATGAGGTACATAATGTTTTATATCATTGTCATAACCTTGAAACAGGTGGTCATTTCAGTACTTCAAAGACTGTGGCAAAGGTATGGCAATCAGGATTTTATTGGCCAACTATGTACCAAGATGCTAGGGAATATGTTAAAAATTGTGATGCATGCCAAAGAACTGGAAATATATCTCGAAAGAATGAAATGCCCCTGACTACGTTCTTGGAAGTTGAGTTATTTGATGTATGGGGTATTGATTTTATGGGACCATTTCCTAGTTCTTTTAATAATAAGTACATCTTAGTAGCAGTGGATTATGTTTCTAAATGGGTTGAAGCAATCGCTTCACCTACTAATGACTCTAAAATTGTACTTAGATTCCTTAAAAAGAATATTTTCAGTAGATTTGGTATACCCAAGGCCATAGTAAGTGATGAAGGGAAACATTTTTGTAACAGACAATTGGATTCCTTATTGTTTAAATATGGTTGTAGGCACAAGACATCACTTCCATATCATCCTCAAGCCAATGGACAAGCAGAGCTAGCTAATAGAGAGATAAAGCTCATTTTGGAGAAAACTGTGAATAAATCACGCAAGAATTGGGCTACAAAGCTAGATGATACACTATGGGCTTACCGAACGGCATTTAAGACACCCCTAGGGATGTCACCGTATCGTTTAGTCTATGGGAAAGCTTGTCACCTACCTGTGGAGATTGAGCACAAAGCTTATTGGGCAATTAAATCTATTAACATGGATTGTAATTTTGCAGGAGAAAAGCGATTACTTGAGCTAAGTGAATTGGAGGAACACCGACTACATGCATATGAAAATGCCAAAATTTATAAAGAAAAGATCAAATATTGGCATGACAAGCATATTATTCCTAAAAAATTTCTGGTAGGGCAAAAGGTACTCTTGTTCAATTCACGCCTGAGGTTATTTCCAGGAAAATTGAAGTCAAGGTGGTCGGGACCATTTGAAGTAACTCAAGTATTTCCTTATGGAGCAGTGGAAATAAAAGGAGAAAATGGTTCTCCATTTAAAGTAAATGGGCAAAGATTGAAGCCCTATTTGGCCGGAGAAAAGGTTCCTAAAGGAGTAAATTACTCCTTAGGAAATGCAATGGAGAATTAAAGAAGTTATAGGAAAGTCGAGCCAACGACTATAAACAAAAGCGCTTGTTGGGAGGCAACCTAATAATAATAATGTATTTGTGTGTTTTTATGTGTTTCTTACATTTTGGTGTAAGTTAATTGACTAATTAGATGTATTTCACTTGTTTATAGGAGATACGGGAGTTTTATCATCCATCTTGGAGGTGCACTTGAAGATCATGTTGGCAGGGAGTTTTCTTACCAAATTGTGTTTTAAGTGTTTAAAATTTCTATGCCTATACATACATTGTGCATTTCAAGTGAGTTTTGGTGATATCATGGTTATAAAGGTTCATGGATTCATTTGATGTGTATTTAATGCTCAGAAATGCCATTTTGATGTAAAAATGCAAAAATGATCAAAGAACCTCACCCCTCGATTTTCAATGTAAATGTGTTTGTTGTGTTTTGAGAGGATGGATATTGTGTTTAAGGTATATTGCATGTGCGTGGGAGGTTAGAATTGATAAAAGTTTGTCCAATGTGTGTTTTGGAATTGGCCGGAAAAGGGAGAAAAAGTTTGAAAAATTGCAGTTTCTGCAATTAGTGCAGAGAAGTCAGGATCCGAGCTCGGATCCTAAAATCCCAGACAGATCCGACCGCGGATCCATAGATCCGAGCTCGGATCTTTTCCAACCCAGATAAATCCGAGGGCTCGTCTGTGTTTCTGTTGAGGCTGATCCGAGCCATGTAGGATCCGAGGCCTTCCAGAAAGGATCCGACCTCGGATCTCTTCGCGATAAGAAAGGAAACGAGGCCTCGGTTCCTCATTTTTTCCAGATTTCTCTTCTCTCTCTCTTCGAAACCCTATCCCCTTTCCTCCAATCTTCCATTTCATCCATAAAATTCCCAATTTTTCACAATAAAACCTTCCCTAACCTCTTGAGAGCATTAACCCTCAACAATTTAGAATCAAAAACATCAAATTGAGGGGTTTTGATCTTCAAGACGCAAAATAGGGCCAAACTGAAATCTAGCAATTTGAGGTCGAATTTGGGCTTGTTTCTATTCCATTTTTGCATCATTATCATCCTCCATCATCACTCCATCTATTTGAGGTAACAAATTTCGAATTTCTGTGACATTTTATATCTCTCATTTTTGTATATTTTTAGTTTTTCAATACATTTTGCTTAATTGTTGCAAATTCGTGATATAATTGTGCTACATTGTGCTCAAATCAGCTGTAATAATTATTTTCATGCTTATTTGTGTAAAAATTATGAATTTGGTGATAGTTTTGAGATTTCCTTCTCAATTTTTGGGCTTGAGCATTTTAGTGGTTTAAATTTGTGAATTTTGCTTTCAGTGAATATATGAACTGTTCCGAGAAGTATAAATCAATGTTATAATTGAAAATGATATGCTATCATTAGAGCAATAGCCCATTGGGTAAAAGTGTGTGTTCCCGATCAAGTTAAGCACATTGAACCACTTTTACTTGAAATAATTAATATTAGGATAACTTGGGAGTCATGTGTAGTTAACTTGAGTGTTAACGAGTGTTATGAATTGGATTGATGATATTCTCAAGTGTTTGAATGTTTATTTTTGCAAATAGATATAATTTAAAATTGTTTGCACTTAATATGCATGAAATAATTTCTTTACTGCTAATATCCTTTCTAAGTGTAGGAATTGGATTTGAGAAGTGTTAGGAAGCTTATTTGTTTAAATTTGGGGACATTTTGGCAGGGAGTTTAGCCCTTTTTCAAAGGGAAACTCTGCCGAAATTTTCTTAAATTCCTATTTTAATATGAATGAGCGAGTTTCTATCTTTTCTAATACATACTCATCTTGTTTATAGGTGCTATGGCTCGTACAAGGAGGGCTCGTATTCGTACTCCTACACCATCGTCAAGTGAAGAACATACACCTTCTGTGCATGAGGAGTCGCCTGAGGAAGAATCTCCTTCGCCTGAGTCACCACCTCGATCTCGCCGGAAGACTGCATCCACTAGCCGTGATGAGCCACCGCCAGATTACGATACCACACGATTCACATCGCTCGAAAACCAAGAGTGGTATGAAGCCGGCCTAGCCAAGGAGATCATCATTGAGAAACACTTGGCTCCAGAGGTGGATGCGCACTACCATATTTCGACAGCATTCAAGCGACTTGGATGGGAGAACATCCTTCAATTGCCCAAGTACTACTACCCCAACTTGGTCCGGGAGTTCTACGCCAATGTGGAGAACAAGCAGAGCCACAGTGGCAACCTCATCGTCTCGTGGGTTCGAGGCAGGAAAGTGGTTCTCAATCGAGAGGCACTGCGACGTTTCGTTCAACTCATAGACGAAGGCGAAGATGTCAAACTGACTAAGGAATTCAAGGCTCGAGACCCTTGGCAAGTGGGAGAAGCCGTGGAGCGTCTAAAGGGTCAGTACCGTGAGCGAGGAACTTCGAAAAAACTCACGGTATATGCCGACTCCTTTGAGCATCGATACCACCTGATCTTCTATCTTTTTGCATTTAATGTGGTGCCGAAAAAGAGTGGTAAACGGGAGATCCGAAATAGCGATCTCTATTTTCTGGATAAGATGATACATGGATTGGGTAGGCAGTTGACTGGCATTCCTCTACCCAGCATTATCATCAGCTATATGCGGACCACAGCTCGCATGAGGGCCGGCGAGACTTGCTTCGGATTCCCTCGACTGCTATCCCTCGTGTTTGAGAAGCTCAAGGTTCCTCGTGGAACCGAGAGAGCGGTGGTAACTAGGTCTGTCGAGGAGGTAAATGCTTCTATACTCAACGCTTTGGGTATTTCTACTGATTTTGGAGCTGCTTTGGTCCGGGACACAGGAGAAGCATCGACTTCCACTCAGCCTCCGCCTCACACTGAACCACAAGCGGCAACCCAAGAGACGGAGGCACAGCAGACTCTTCCTCCTCCGATTCCGCGACCACCTCCTCAACCGCGCTCCAAGTGGCAAGAGCTTCTCAATGCTATTTGTTGTATGGAGACGCGAGTCGTCGAGCGCATTGACCAGACGGAGCGGATGATGACTGAGCGCCTCGACCGACATGATCGCCGCCTTCGTGCGATCGAGGATCATTTTCATATCCGACGGTCTCCTACTCCGACACCTCATCAGGAGGAGGGCCATATTGGTACTTCACAGGGTTATCATGGAGCCGAGGAGGCAGTAGACCCTCGTTCCGAGCAACCATGATACTTTTTAGCGGATTAGATCTTTTATTTCTTTATTTTTCTTTTCTTTTGTTAAAACAAACTTTGTGATTTCAGTTTTCTTTTATTTGAATCATCTTGTGCTACTTATGGTGTTTGGTACCCTTGTTGTCTCAATTTGGGCAGAATTTGGATGATCGTGATGATTAAGGGTTTCAAATTGCATCACCACCTATTTGAGGGAAGTTTCAGTTCTTTTACCTTCCTCTACAATGAGGACATTGTAGATTTTAAGTGTGGGGGAGGGATCACTTTATCGTATGGGTGATTGTGTCTTGAAATGCATGACTTTAGTTGTTTAGAGCTTAAAAATGTTGGAATTATATTTGGAGATATTGTCATGAGGATAATTTTTTGTGAAAATGA
This sequence comes from Coffea arabica, assembly GCF_036785885.1. Taxonomy (NCBI): domain Eukaryota; kingdom Viridiplantae; phylum Streptophyta; class Magnoliopsida; order Gentianales; family Rubiaceae; genus Coffea; species Coffea arabica. Next base: position 20,231,100 of record NC_092311.1, on the reverse strand, counting down.
GGTTGTTGGCAGGGAGTTTCATCCATTTTTATGGGGAAATTCTGTCAAAATTTTTCTAAAATATCTTCCATTTGGATAACAAGCTATGTGTATTTTGGAAAAGTTTAATTCTTATTTGGCTTGAAATGAATTATTATGCAAGTAATATTTTTACATTTTAGAAAGTATATATTTGCTTAAATAAGAAAGGTTATGCTTAGAGTTTTGCAAGATTAATGATATTTATCATTTTTACTTAATTTTATAAGTAAGTGATTGATATAGTCAAAGAAAGGCCAAATTCTTCCTTTAATTATACTTAGAGAAAAAAAGAAATTGAATTTGATTGTTAAAAAAAAAAAAAAAAAAAAAAAAAAGAGAAAAATATTATTAGTAATTTTCTACTCCAATGATTCACATACTGAGTAACCGGGGGTTGGCATTTACAAATGTCGACATTCGCGTAAAAAAGTATTGGAATTAAGAGTATGATTGGCAATTTAAATGAGTGAAATGTTGAGTAACCGGGAATTTTCACCTAAAAGTGTTGATTTTCGCGTAAAAAGACGTTTTCACTATTTAAATAAAATGAATTGTGAATAAATCCCTCTAAATTGTTAAGTTTTGGGATGAGGAAGGCCATAAAATTGACTATGTGATTTACTTATTTGTGGAATTAGGATAGAATGAGAGAATTGATTTGAATTTGTCAAAATTTAGGCATAATTATTTTTATTTAATTGAATATTATGAGTATTTAGTGTAATCTGAGAAATGGCATAATAATTGGTTTCTAGGTTTTTGAGGAATTAAATTTGACAAGAGTACGCATACTGTTTTCTCTATTGAATATTTGAAGTAAGTTTTGTGTAAAATTGCTTGAGGACAAGCAATGATTCAAGTATGGGGGAATTTGATAAGTGAATATTTAACGTACATTTTGTATGAATTTGGCATGAATTTTTGGTATGTTTTGAGAAGATTAAAGCCATATTTAAACTCTTTTGGTGATAATTGCTTAAATATTGTTTAAGAGTTAAGAAATTGATAAATGAGTGATTAATGCGTAATTTTGTGAAATTGTGAAGGTAATTGATGTATGAAATTCATGCACAAGTTGAAAGAAATGTCAGGGTCATCCAGAGGACAAAGTACACAAGAAAGTGGGAGCAAAAATGTAGAAAAAGGGAAGAAGTGAAAAACTGGAAAAATGTTCAACACGGATCCGAGCTCGGATCCGTGTGTACAAGAGGGATCCGACCCCTCGTCTGTACTTCTGGCGGAGTATATCCGAGGTCAGGACGATCCGACCTCGGATCCATCATGGGAAGGCCTCGGATCCTATAATCCGAGCTCGGATCCATTATCACTCCTCGGATCCGAGGCTCGGATCTGTCTCTCTCCTCAGCAAGTGGCACAGCCGTTTTTCTTTACCTTTCTCACAACTTTTACAGCTATTTTGAGGGACAGAAATCGGTGGCACATGCTTCTGCAATAAAAGAGAAGACCAAATGAGTGTGGACAAAAGGAACATCATATCTTTGACTTCTTTTTACAAAATCTAAGTGGAGGAAATTATGAAGTGAGAGGAATGGAATTTCTACCACCTTTTATGCAGAAACACAAGGGAGAAGCAAGGATAACCATACGTAGCTAGTTTTCCTTCTTGCAACAAGTTTTCTCTCTAGTTAGGAGTACTTGGAGAAGCATTTTTTGGAGAGTTTTCACTTGTAATCATATTGTGCAAGAACATAGCAGGAATTGGAGAGCTTCACCTTCAATTGGCTAAGCTTTCTTTTATCTTTCTTATACTTGTACTTTATGATGTTTTGTATTAATAAACTTGTGAATTTGATTGTTAAATCATTCATGAGTAGCTAAACTCCTTCATCTAGGGAGTAGATGAAACTTATGGCTAAATAATACTAATTGAATGTGATTTACACTTGTTATATCTTGAGTTAACTTGTCTACTTGTGTAGCTGTGATTTCTTGTTATTGTTTGATCACCAATAACTTGTTTACAGTTGTTATTGTTCAATGAGAATTGGTAATAACAATGGAAACACATGAGTAGAGCTTGAGTTGTATGTTCATGAAAATAGAAATACACTTAAGTGGATTACTTAGTATTTCATGAACTAAAACAGAGTTGTAGTAGTATTTCACCATGGAAATAGGGAAATCTATATTGCTCTAAGCCATTTCATCATGGAAATGAGACTTGGTAATCTTGGAAATAAATCTCTGGTTAAGCAAGAATAATAGCAATAAGTAAATCCATTTATTTGTGTAGTTTATGCCATAAGTGGAATCTACATCCCTAGAATCTTCATTAAGTGAAATTTCTCTATTTGCATTCAGCATTTGTTAAACTAGATTTGTACATCAGATTTGTAGATTACAGCATTAGATTTTCTCTGCTCAAAATTAATGGTAAGTCTAAATAATAGAGAGAACAGGGGCTTAGTAATTGTTTAAATTGCTCCTCGTGGGATCGACCCGATACACATCTTGTACTAAAATTTCGACCTGTATACTTGCAGTCCAACGGGTGTAAAATCGGAATTAAACTTGCATTGATACAATAAGAACCCGTCAGGCTAGTCCAACGCTAGACCCAATAGGATTTTCCCTTTGTTTTTCATTAATGCATTATTTGCCTGTTCACTACATATCATGCATTTTTCCTTAGTTTTATCATTTGGCATGCTCCTCAATTCCCCTTTCCCTTCATTTTAGGCCTCTTGCATCTCATGCTAGTTATAGGGTCCATTTTGTTTGAGAGTCCCCTTAAATATGGGATATAGACGAGTGTGGCTTTTTCCAAGCCTTAGCACGCTTGTATTCCCTCTATCAAAGGGAAAATTAAGTCACAAAGTTAGGACTCCCCGTTCCCGTCTTGGTGCATTCCTATAGGATTCATGCATTTTTCATTCACGATCACATACATTTACTTTATATTCTCTCTCTTTTTCTACATTCTCACTTCACACTACTTTTACACGTTTTTATTCAACTACTCACACTCTATACCATATCACTCGCACACATGCACTTTATATTATTTTCACATTATCATTCTTTACTCACTTTACCTTGTAAATACACTTGCACACCTCCACTTTTCTCACTTCACATAAACTTACATTTTCACATGACATGCACTCCATTCATTTTTACGTCATTTAGGATTACGTGTGACCTCTCCAAAGGCTCATTAGTGGGCTTCGCAATTAATGTGATTGGCACCACTCAACCTTTGAAGAGAAATTTCCCCGTGTCCCCCTAGGTCTAGGTTTTTGCATTCATATAGTCATATCCAACATGCGATACATACCTTGGGTAGAAAAATTAGGAAAGGTGGGGCTAAATCACGCAACTAGCCTTGGCTAGGTCGAAGGGGTGCCTTGGATTTTTTTCCTTGCCTTCCCCTTCGTCAAATGTGACCCCCGAACCTTTTTCTTTGATTTGCGTAGACTAGGAGTCGTTTTAAAAAGGGTTTTCTACATTTTCCTTTGAAAAATTCATTTTTTTAGGTGACTTGGTACACCTTAACTCTATACCAAGTGGCGACTCCGATTTTGTTTTTTTTTAAAAAAAAAAACCCTTTTTTGAACTTCGTTTGGCCAAATCGTCGCATTATTAAGTCCCATGGCCTTTATTTTCATTTTGCACACGTTCACACACACTCACACACCATACACCATTCAAAAAGTGGGGCGCGACACAGTTTCCAATGTAACCTAGTCAAATCCTCAATTTACAGAACCAAAATCCAACTAGTCGGCTATTTAACCGCACTGCACTGGAATGGTCATATCTCAGGTTACCAAGGTCCGATTTACGTGTTCTTGGAGGCGTTGAAAAGATAAGACAGGGTAATAAAACTTTCATGTTTTGGAAAAAAACCAAATTGTCACGGCCCCACCTCCCCCTAAGGCGAACCAGAGGGTTCGGCGGGCCGCCTGCCCAGCTCTCGCCAGGACTACGGAGTCGAATCACACAAATCCGATATTACACGAGATAGGATCCAAAAGAATTGAATGATTGAAAACCGCCAAGCTTAACAGTAACTTACCAAAATCACATGGAAAAAAAAACATTTTCATATATACATGTCGCTAGGTTTACAATTCAGATGGAACCAGTGAAACGAAGTACATTTAGAGTTTGTTTCCCCTCGAGGAGCTATACAAAAGAACAAAAGATTATCTAACTAGCTCAACTCGCTTTTCAAAATCGTGATTTCCAAAAGAGGTTCCTGTAAGGAAAACAAAAGGAACAGAAAGGGGTGAGCTTGCGCTCAATGAGGTACCAGACATATAGCAGAAAAATCATGGCATTTCACATTTAACAAATCAGATACACATGCTAGATGTAAAGTAAAGTAACTAATGATTCACATAGGAAGGATACAGGTGGCTCTCAGGAGCCAAATTCCCATTTGCGTCACCGAAGCTTGATCGAAGTTGACACTCCGCCAACGTATATAGAACCAACGTCCGTAGACCCCTCTTTACACCGAATCCCGTTCACCAAACACCCCTTTACCGGGCCCGCTCACCGCAAACGAACAGAAATGGTAATACTCGAGTATACCCGGAATCAAGGGTCTCAATACCCAAAATCCCCGAACAGACTACCGTGGTTCGTTATCTAATCGTCCAGGCCCTTGCCGGCCCGACTCGAATAACTTAGCCACAGGATTGAGCTCATAGGTCATAGAAATCCGAACAGATGCAGACACAGATAACAGATTCAAATTTTTTTGCATAGAAATTGGCACATGAACAGACTAGAGAACGAGTGTGATAAAGTACACCCTCGTCTCGAACAAATAAACAGATTGCAGAGCAGAAATCAAGTTAAACAGCAATGGAGGGGAGTGGTACACTCACCGGCTCAACTTCAAAAGTTTTCACTTCAGATTGGCCTTAATCGCCAAGAAACCCTAAAATAATCAAAATAAACCAATTGAAGGCTTCATATCCAAATCGAGCAAACGGAATGCACAAGTGAGGCTCGACTACACGTCGTATGCCTTGCCAAATAAATACTAATGCAAGGGTGCAAAAACATGATTTTCTTGGAAATAAAAAGGCAACATGAAGACTTAGGCGCAAACAACCCAAAAGCCTTTCATTTCTACCAAAAGGCAAATCCAACTTAAATGAACCAAACGGCCTAGAAAATCGGGCAGCACTTCCCCTAAATTTCTTACTTTTCCAGCCCTTAAGGCTTCACTATTACCTCAAATCAGTCCCAAAGGTACACACACAACAACAAGTTCATCTAATAGTCATTCAGCAAGTTCCAAGTAGTACTAGTACAAGTCAAGTTAGGGAAAAGTCCGGAAATGAAAATTAAGCTCAAAACCAGAAAAATAGTTTTGACGTCCTTTTGCGGTAATGGCACCAAAGGTACTAAGAGTATCGGATGGAGGTCCAAGACCCACCGTTTCGAACCTAAGAACCAGGGCTACAACAATGTAGAAGGTTACTCAGTCCAAATCCCAGCACAACTAAGTCAAATATGCCAAATAACAAACCAGAACCGTAATTGCAGGTTTACAAATTACACTATGCTGTAATCAGTACAACGCAGTCTAAACAGGTCCAAATGCAGAAATTCCAAAGGAATATGGTAGCTAGGACATCAAGCTACATTTCATCAGAAGACCTCAACACCCAAATCCAAAACAATTCCAGTCAAAACAACCCATTTCAGACACAGTTCTAACATCCTGATGAACCCAGAATAGTAATAGTAATTTCGACTTATCTCATTCTACACTACTCCAAGTGACCTGAAATTTTACAGGCACCCTTAAAACATCAATACCTACAACTTTCATGATTTGAGCCAATGCCAATTCGGCCTTTATCTAGGACCAAAAATTTCGGACAGAATGAAGAACCAAGAACCCTAATTTTCCAGATTTCTTCCAAAACAGAATTTACTTGCAATCTTCCACTTTTTCCACCTTCTAGAATCATTAAACATCATTTCCAATCATCATACATAACCATATAATAACAATCATATGAGAACAGAAAAATCCTGATTAAATATAAAACTTCACTAATTTCAACCAAAATCATGAAATCATCCATAAAATCACTTATTCAACCACCACCAATCACTAATTGAACATTATCAAGATCAAAGGAAAGGTTCCTTAGTCACTTACCATGCAAACCCAAGGAAAGACCCAACTTAGCACCTTTGCTTCTCAAACCACTTCACCACACACCTTAATACCACCAAGAGAAAGGTTTTTATGGAGCAAATCACGGTTTTAACGGTTGGTTTGTGAGATTGGGCAAGAAATAGAAGGAAGAAATTGGAAGCTTTTCTCTCTTTTTGTCTCCAAGAGGTTCGGCCAAGGAGCTTATGAAGAAGATGAATTTTGGGTCAAGTTTTTAATCAATTAGTAAAGGTAGTAAAATGGTCAAAGTCCACCCTTGAGTAAGAAAGTGACACTTGTCACCTTTAGGTTTAAAACTTATCTTTTTGTCTCTCCAATACAAATATCTTAACACATTGTACAATAATATCACTTAATACAAAAATCCAACAAGTTGTCAAAAATATATTGCGTTTACCGCACTTGCGGGTCCCACGTCCAAAATACGCTTTTAATTTCTCAAAAACTAACCGATACTAGAAAAATCATTTTAAAACTATTTTTGCTCATAAACTTTATCTGGGGAATTTTTCTAATAAAGAAAATGAAGAAAAGGCGGGCGATTAAATAAAATAAACCCTAGAAAATTAAAAAATTTCCGGGTTCTCAAACTCATTTTTTTTCGGGGCGTCACATAAATCAGTACGGATCCTAGTGAATAAACGTGATAAACTGGATAAGCTGACCAAACGGACTACTGGAAAAAACCTTAAAACAGTGAGGGTATTTTGGTCTTTTCATGGGCTACGTTGCTCCGATTGAGTTGAAATTTTGTAGGAACCTATAAAATACCATTATCTACAACTTTTATGTTTTATGCCAAGCCTAATTTGGCCTCTAAATATGAGTATTAAAATCGGGCAGAATGTATTCCTGAAATTCCAGAAATCTGGAATTTTTGAAATCTCAAGTCAATTCTTCCATTTTCTTGCTTCCAATTCTACCAAAGCCCCTTATCTACTCTTATATACAACATATACTAAATATAAAACAAGGTTAGGCAGAAATTAATCAAACCCTAGCTTGCATATCTCATCCAAGAATCATCACAACAACTTGCTTATCTTGTAATCAAGCTAAAACATTATCTAAATAACATCTTAAACCAAAATTTAAAGGAGCAAGGATCATGATCAGATTTTTATACCTCAAGAACAAGGCTTGGAAGAGTGATACTCCACTTCCTTTAGAAATTTCTTGGTTCCACAAGCTTCCCAACTCACAACCCACCCTTTAATCGGTTTGGAATTTCAATTTCTTACTTGAATGATTCAACTCAAGAAGAAGGAATTTGTTTTCTTGCTCCCTTTCTCTCCTCTCCTTGTTCGGCTATGGGGCAGAAATAATGAAGGGAAAAGGAACAAAATTTAGGGATAAGAAGGATGACCATGTCTTGGTCAAGAAACCCTTAGGTGGCGACACTTGTCGCCACCACCACCTTTCATTTTTTTCTCTTTCTTTCTTGCATTTCTAGCCTCAATTTTCGGTCAAGCTAGCTGGAAATTGAAAAGATATCTTGCTCAAATAATAATAAGCTTGTATGGTAAGAAAGTGGTGGTCAAGTGGTGCATTCAATCGGTAGTGCGCGGTACCCGTCGGTTCGCGCCGTTTTTCTTAAAAACACACGTACTAGGGTTTTTACTTCCCATTCACTAACCTTATATCATTGCTCCTAATCACATATTATTTCTCACTTAAAAGTCACTTTTAATCTGTTGACCTTGGTCGATCAATCCTTGGTTTTGATGATTAACAAACCAAAATGTAGATTTGGGCTAATGTTTTTATGTGAGCAATTTGTTAGAACAGATTCTTGTGGCACAAAAGAAGAAGCAAAAACAGGGCACTCATGTGGGACGTCCGAAAGGATGAAGAACATCAGGAAGGATATTCTGTCCGACGCTCGTGAGGAAGCATCAGACGTCCGGAAGGATCGGACGCACCCCTTGGACACACATCAATCGCATCGGACGTCCGAGAAATTTCGCAAAGATTTGATGACTCTCTGACGACGTTCGGACGCAGGGTTCGGACGTCCGACAGGTGGTTTGGACGCAGGGTTCAGACGTCCGACAGGCCAACGGCTAGTTTTGACAGCATTTAATATTTGACCGTTGGAGAGCCTTTTGGAGCCATTTCTCACCTTCTATAAACACCCCAAAGCACAAGAAGACACGAGACTTTTGCCAAAACAAAATACAAGCTTACAAGTGAGATTTTTGAGTAGAAAGATTCTTTGTTGGTTGTATAAGGGGTTGGGGAAGTTGGGTTGTGAGGTTGCTCAAGTGAAGGTTATTCTCTAGGAGGAGTAAAACCTTGGTGAAGGTGAACCTATCACTTGAAGTGGTAAAACCTTGGTGAAGGTTGCCTCATTTGTATAAAATAGTTCTTAATTGGGTGAGTGATCTTTCAAGTGTAGGTTGTTGAGGGTTAACTAGAATTGTTGTAAAACTCCTTGGCTCAACCAAAGTGTGTTTGGGGTGAGGAAGGAGTGAGCCTTCACTTGTACATCTTGGTTAGCATCGCCATCAATTGAAGAGGCTATTGGTTTGATATTTGATTTGCATTTCTTATCCTTTCTCTTTAATTAAGTTTTCTTTATTGTGCTTAAATTTGATATATCTTTGTGCATCATTGTGAATTTGTTTGTACTCATTGGGTTGCACCGGGCACTTACAATTGGTATCAGAGCTTGGTCTCAATTGATCAAGCTTAACCGCTTAGAGTAAAGATCATGGCAACCATAAAAGTTTCTTTTTTAGAAGGGCAATCTATTGATAGACCACCTATGTTTAATGGTTCTCATTTTAGCATGTGGAAACAAAGAATGATGATTTTCTTACAATCCGTTTATATTGAATTATGGTATGTGGTAGAAGATGGTCCTTATGAAGCCAGAATAATTGACTCTACCACTAATTTGAGTAGATTAAAGACTAGACAAGAATTGAATGAAAAAGACAAGAGATACCTTTCTTTGAATGCCAAGGCCATGTGTATATTGTACAATGCATTAGATGTAAATGAATCTAGTAGGATTAAAGGTTGTAAATCAGCTAAAGATATTTGGGATAAATTGTGTGTATTTCATGAAGGTAACCAAGATATTAAAGAACAAAAGAAATCTTTGCTTGTTTCTCAATATGAATTTTTCAAAATGCATCCTCTTGAAAATGTTGATAAGATGTGTAGTAGATTTTGTGACATTATTCAAGATCTTAAATTGCTTGGAAAAGAATATTCTTTGGGTGAGAAAAATAGAAAGATTTTGAATGCCTTACCAAAAGAATGGGAAAACAAAATAAATGTTATAGAAGAGGCAAAGGATTTAAATTCTATGTCCATTGAATCTCTTGTGAATTCCCTAACCTCTTATGAATTAAAGCTGAAATTCAAAGTGCAAGAGGAAGAAAATGCAAGAATGTATAAGAGAGGCATAGCTTTTAAAGCATCTCAAGTGGGGGATAACCCATCCTTCATGGGTAATGAAAACATGGAAGTGGACAATGATATAACTCCTCACATCAAAAGTTTCAAGAAGATCTTCAACAAGAGAAGTTCAAGAGGAGATTGCAAAATTACATGGGATGAATGCAATTCAAAAAGAGAAAAAGAGGAGTTGGCACAAATGGCACTAATGGCCGTTGGAGAAGATGAGGTAAGTTCTTATCACTCTTCTTGTGATGAAGATAATGATGATGATGATGTGAAAATTCTTATGATTAAAATGCATAAAAGTTTGAGAAAATCTTATGCTAAAAATAAAGATTTGAAAACAAAAATAAATGATTTGTTGGAAGAAAACTCCAAACTTTTTCAAGAAAACAAATGTTTGAGAATGGAAAATGATGATTTAAAAAATCAAAAAAGTGTTTTTGATTGCAAAAATAATTTGAAAAGGAAGTTGGAAGAGAAAACAAAGTTTTATGAAAAAATGTTGGAGGAACAAAATTTGTTAAAGAAAAGAATTAATGACTTGAACGAGTTTCTCCAAAATGAAAAACAAAAGTTTTCTCAAACAAAAGAAAGCAAATCTTTTCAAGGCACAAATAAGTTTGATATGATAAGAAGTAAGAAAATTAGTTGCATTAAATCCACTTATGTGCAAAATACTTCTATCATGTGTCACTTTTGTTGTCAATTTGGACATATGCAAAATGATTGCTATGTAAAGAAAAATATGAGAAAAGGTATGAAATCCATGTGGATTGCTAGATCATGTTGTACTAACTCCCAAGAACCCTATAAAAAATTACAATTGGTATCATGAAAGTTTTGTCATTCTATATGGTCTTGATTTGGAAAATAAAGGGGGAGTTTGCTTTTTGATTGATGTCAAAAGGGGGAGTAGGATTTATTGAAATTTCTTTGTATGTTGGCATTTTCTAAGGGGGAGTTTTATTTGAACTTATTTGATCAAAGAAATCTTCATTTTGTTTGTCATCATCAAAAAGGGGGAGATTGTTGACCTTGGTCGATCAATCCTTGGTTTTGATGATTAACAAACCAAAATGTAGATTTGGGCTAATGTTTTTATGTGAGCAATTTGTTAGAACAGATTCTTGTGGCACAAAAGAAGAAGCAAAAACAGGGCACTCATGCGGGACGTCCGAAAGGAAGCTATCGGACGTCCGAAAGGATGAAGAACATCAGGAAGGATATTCTGTCGGACGCTCATGAGGAAGCATCGGACGTCCGGAAGGATCGGACGCACCCCTCGGACGCACATCAATCGCATCGGACGTCAGAGAAATTTCACAAAGATTTGATGACTCTCTGACGACGTTCGGACGCAGGGTTCGGACGTCCGACAGGTGGTTCGAACGTCCGACAGGCCAACGGCTAGTTTTGACAGCATTTAATATTTGACCGTTGGAGAGCCTTTTGGAGCCATTTCTCACCTTCTATAAACACCCCAAAGCACAAGAAGACACGAGACTTTTGCCAACACAAAATACAAGCTTACAAGTGAGATTTTTGAGTAGAAAGATTCTTTGTTGGTTGTATAAGGGGTTGGGGAAGTTGGGTTGTGAGGTTGCTCAAGTGAAGGTTATTCTCTAGGAGGAGTAAAACCTTGGTGAAGGTGAACCTATCACTTGAAGTGGTAAAACCTTGGTGAAGGTTGCCTCATTTGTATAAAATAGTTCTTAATTGGGTGAGTGATCTTTCAAGTGTAGGTTGTTGAGGGTTAACTAGAATTGTTGTAAAACTCCTTGGCTCAACCAAAGTGTGTTTGGGGTGAGAAAGGAGTGAGCCTTCACTTGTACATCTTGGTTAGCATCGCCATCAATTGAAGAGGCTATTGGTTTGATATTTGGTTTGCATTTCTTATCCTTTCTCTTTAATTAAGTTTTCTTTATTGTGCTTAAATTTGATATATCTTTGTGCATCATTGTGAATTTGTTTGTACTCATTGGGTTGCACCGGGCACTTACATAATCTCCAAATTTAATCCTTACTCTGTACCGAAAATTCATCCGGCAAAAAATCGCGAAAACCCTAATTTGCTCCAATCTTGAAAACGAAAATGAAACCCTACTTTTTAGGTTCATTTGCACTTATTATGGGGTGCTTGAGTAGTAGGGCCATAATAAATGAATAATTTCCAAATAAAAGGAATTTTAAGAAAAATGTGGTGAATTTTACAATTTCATAGAATAAAATTAGGGTTTTGAGTCAAATATGAGGGATTTAAACATAGTCACAAGTAAACTAGGGTTTTTGATTAAAATTTTAGGGTTTCTAGTCTTTTAAAACAAAATAAGGTTTTAAATCAAACCCAAAGAAATAACTTTAGTATCTTCCCTGAAACAAAAGAATGTTTTAAAATAAAATGAACTAAAGAAACCGTAAAACAATAGCATCTTAAAAGTTGGGGTGTCACAAATTTAGCTAACTCCACTTTAATCCATGAAATCTTCCACAAAGTAGCATCGATAACAACTATAAGCCACTACTTATCAATTAATTGAAGTAAAGAGGAAGTTTGTAAGCAAAGTACCTTGACATCTCAAGAAAGATGATAACTTAGGATTTTTCTTTCCAAAATAACTCCACCAAGACCTTGAAACTCCCTTAGCAAGTCACTTTAGTGGACAAATTCGAGATTTAATCGGTTGGATTTCAAGTTATAAGCAAGAAATGGAAGATGAAAGTTGAAGCTCTCTTTCTTTTTTCTCCCTAAGAGGTTCGGCCAAGTGGATGAAAATTGGAGATGATTTTGGGTCAAAATTGTTCTTTTAGTACAGGTAAGAAAGTTAGGCAAGTCAACCATCCAATCGGGTCGCGACACATGGCACTCTTAATGGTTCAAGCTTATCCTTTTGTCTCTCCAAGATTAAACCATCTAAGTAACCTCTAATTATCTCTTAACACCTAGTAAATTAATCCCGGTGTACAAAACGTGACCTAATTGGTCGAATTTATCGCACTTAACGCCACTGGAAAAATAATATACACTTCTAATATCTCATAAACTAACTTATACAAGAAAAATAATTTAAAAACTATATTTACTTATAAAAATATCTCTAAAGTTAACATAATAACAAAAATATAGAAAACGGGTGCAAAGAAAGAAAATAAGGCCTAGAAATTCAGAAAATTTTCGGGTTCTCACAAAATGCCCGACTGAAATCAGTAATTTTATCCCTTTCTGGTGTCTCGGCCTCCATGTGAAGTGTATAATTTCTATTGTGTGACAGCCCCACCTTCCCCTAAGGCGAACCAAAGAGGTTAGCGGACTGCCTGCCCAACTCTCGCTTGGACTAACGAGCAGTTACTCGTGATCTAACACGTTCCGGAAAAATAAAAGCGCTCACACAAGCCGAAATCACAAAATAGCCAAACGCAAATCAAACCGTCGGTGAATAGTGGGTGCCATGTCAAATATCTCGGAAAACATTTCCAAATCAAATAGGACACATAAACAGGGTTAAACGGTGTTATACACATACGTTTGAATTTACAAAACAAAAGGGAGATAATTAGATCAAAATACATTTAGGGTTTTGCCCAAAAGGAGCTATTCAAAATACATTCACACAAGCTCAACTCGGCAACCAACATTCATAGCCTTTCCAAAAGTATTCAAATTCCTGTAAGGAAAACAAAAGGAATAGAGTGAGATTACGCCCAGTGACATACTATCACTCAAGCAACCAAGTTCATATAAACATAATACTTTTCACCTGTGACGGCCCCACCTCCCCCTAGGGCGTACCCCAGGGTTCGGCGGGTCGCCTGCCCAACTCTCGCCGAGACTCAGTCGTTCACTACAGTCCTCAATTAAAATCGGAATAAATCACAAGAATAAATAGGGCAACGATCCAAACTTAAAGCGGAACTTATATACATTGCCATCCCAAAAGGGAGTATAAAGATCGAATATACAAAGGTTCTCAATCCTTCATACGTCCAGCCCGTGCCAAGCACTAGGGCGAGAACCATTACAAAAAAAAAAAACAAAAGAACTAGACTAGGCTAGTCTATGCTCTCATCCTGCTCGCCGTCCCCTGTTAAGGAAAACAAAACTAAAGAGGTGAGCTAAAAGCTCAGTGAGGTTCCGAACACATAGTCAGATAGTCAATTCAATACGTTAAACATGGAGTATCAATAATTCAAGAAATTTTTACAATGGAAAGCGATAGTAACACATTCATTAAAAGGATACGTGTGAGAACCCTGAAAATATATATACAAATATCATTTCATATTCCATTTGCACTTTTAATTCATTAGTAAATACTAGTATTATTTCCACTTGTTTCAAAATAAGTGCGTAAAACACTTTGCATGAAAGGAATAATATAATTTTTCTAAGACATGAAATTTCTCGGTTTTGCTAGACTAAATCAATACTTTTAGAGTTAGAATAAATTTTAGCACCTCAACATAAAATACTAAAGTACTTAGCTTTATTTTGCTAAATTAATGTCACCTGAGTGGATTAATTTTACTATCTTAAAATAAATCACCTGAAGTCCAATAATTAATCCTAACCGGTGAATAACGTTAAATACTACCAAAAATTCTCACGATTGGATGAGGCCGATGAATTCTAGGTAAAAACGATATAAGTATACTAAATACGTGTAGGACGTAAAAATTTTGATAATTGAACCTTGTGAGGTTAGTGTATCATTAGGAGTTTAATTTGCGTTGGAATAAATTTTTGGTGTTAAGTTAAAAATGAAGGACTCAAGTAAGGATTAGTAGGGCAATGTGAAATGTCTAAACTACCCTTCACAACCTCACAAAATCACCATGCAGCCACAAAACAAACTTCCGGACATCATAATAGCCAACCTCTTCATTCGGCCAGTGAAAATCTTCTCCAATCCAACACTCAAACCTCACCAACACTCAACCGAGCACCACCAATTCCATCTCCTCAGCACCACTTCGTCTCAGACCACAACCACAAACACTCCTTCTCCAGACTTCACCTCGTGAGTATCGACTGAGAGAGAGTGAGAGACTGAGCTGCACCATATAGCCGAGAGCAAGGAAAGAAACCGAGGGCTGCAATTCTATTACTGCTCTGTCCGCGAGCTGAGGGAAGAAATCAGGAGACTTCCGCGTGAGAACCATCGACCTACACACTACCCTCTTCTAGCTGTGACCATTTTCAACTTCAACCAAGCTGCATCTCATCAGTTCCAGCCGTAACCTTGCAGCTACCAAACCCAGAACCAAACCTGCGCGTGAGAGCCGAGAGGAAGAAAGAAATTTCAAATTTCTTGTGCGTAGGCTTAGCTGGTTTTTGAGGTAATTTCTGGGCTAAATTTAAGTTAAGTACTAGTAGATGAAGTTATCAGAGCATGCTGGTGTTGTTTATGTAGTCAGATGATAAAAAAAAATGAATGAGAAATCTGTTTTGGAAGAAAATGGTTCTGCCAAGAAGCTGAATTGGAAATGCAGCTTTAATTTTGTTTCCCTGAGGTAACCTGAGCTTATATATGTGATTACTTAACTTAAGACATGATGTTTAAGACCATGCATGTCAATTTATGCATCCGGATGATGAATTTGAAGCATGAGGAAAACCTGTCTTAGGAAGAAAATGACCTGGCCGAGAGTTGATTAAGAAATGTTGGATTAAACCTGCTTTCGTGTGATAACCCGGAACTGTTATTATGTTTAGCTAACTAAAGCTTGGATGATTAAGATGGTTAGAGCTTTGCATGATAACTTTATGCATTCGGATGATGTATTAAGAAGCACAAGAAACTCTGTTTTGAGGAATTGTTCCTGCCGAGAGCTTGTCTTGAATTATGCAGCTTCATTTGGTTTAATTTTGTTGCTTTGAGCTTATAACCATAACTAACTAGTTAATAACAAGATAATGG
Organism: Coffea arabica; assembly: GCF_036785885.1. Classification (NCBI taxonomy): domain Eukaryota; kingdom Viridiplantae; phylum Streptophyta; class Magnoliopsida; order Gentianales; family Rubiaceae; genus Coffea; species Coffea arabica. Next base: position 20,215,581 of record NC_092311.1, on the reverse strand, counting down.
GGCTTTGCATGAAGTTAATTAGTTGAGTTAGTACAGAAAATAAAAACAAAAATGCAATCAGTTTCATGCAGCTGAAACTGAGGCTAGCCAGAAATTTCTGGAAATTTTGGAGGACTTTTATCGTTAATCGAACTTAATTTCTGTGCTAGGTATGTTAATTAACTAGCTAAGTGATGGCATGTTGAATTTGAGCCCTTAACACTCTGCTTTAGCCAAGGAAAAAGCTGGATTAAGAACAACTTATTGCTGGAAAATTTTGTGAACTGCCGCAAGGTTTGAACCTGGAAATTTTGAGGTTTATGACTGTTGTTTGAACTCGATTCTGAACTGGAAATGTTAATTGGTTAGATAAGTTGATGCATGGAAAATTTGAGAACCTAAAACCATGTTTTAACCGAGGAAAAGTTGGATTTATAAACACCTAAGTGCTGGAAAAATTCTTGATAGCCGAGAGGCTTGAGCAGAAATTTCAGTTTGTTTTTTTTTTGGAATTTTAATCTTTTTCTGGATTTTTCCTTAGAGTGTCATGGTTTTGAAATGCATCAGAAATATGTGTTTTAAGCTGCATAAGTTGTTTAATTATGAATCATTTGATATGATGGAAGTTTGAACTAAGAATGTGGAAGTGTAGACCTGGAAAATTTCCAAGTGAATGGATAGAAGTAGTAAAGGAATTTTCCAGATTTTTTGTGGCGGATTTTAGTTCTAAAAATGCTGCTTTGAGCTGTAAAATATCCTATGTCCATTGATTCCACTTGAAACTATATTAAGAGGGTCTTACTGGTGCATTTTGGAGTGACAATTTGATTTTATTATGACTGTAATATTGTGATAAAGTGATCGGTATTGGAATGGAAAATTTTGGAAAATAACTTTGGTGAAATGTTTAATCTGCATTCAATTATGTGTAATGAGATTTTGTTGAGGTCTTGGATGAAAATATTGTCACCAATCCTGCCTCAGGTCCACATACCGGTTAGTGATCTTAAGCGCTTGAAAGGCTAGCTTTAATTGCTGTGAGAAATAATTGTTGGATGCTAAGGGCTAATGATTGACGAAGCCCTTGGCCATTTGAATGATTTTATACAAATGATAAAGCGTGATGAAATCAATTGCTAGAATTACTTGAAGTCTTTATATCTATTTTGCTTCAACTGTGAGGTGATATGAAATTACCAAAACCAAGAGCTAATGATTGACGAAGCCTTGGTCATTTATTCCATCTTGATCAGAAGTGAATCTATTGAAAACCCAGGGCTAATGATTGACGAAGCCCTAGGGATTTTCTATTAACATGTGATTTTGATTTGCTGGCAAATTTGAACCAAAATGGGATTTCGAGATGGGATCGAATTTGTGAATTCGTTTCGACCCTGCGAATTCGCAAAGGCTTAAGCAATCTATTCAAAAACTTTAGTGCTTAACATTAATCGATAAAACTTAGTATTGAACGTTTAAGTTAGAAATTCTGGTGTGGGGATTTTCTAAATCTTGCCGACTCGACGCTTTCTACTTGAGCTTAAATTAGCCTTACTATTTTTTAGGAAATGATTTCACCTAGTTCAAAAAAAAAACTCAAGTCTCGCTTTAATTCCTTTTCTTTTGCTAAAAATTTGTCCTTGACTAGTTTTCTAGAGGAAATCTCTAAAATACGAGACTTTGGTGACTTTAGCTAAAAGCGTAGAAAACTTGTTCGGCAAGAAACATTATTCCACGTAAAAATTAGTGTTAGTAACACTTTTACAAGAAAAGGAATATTACAGAAACTTTACCAAGTATTTTACTAGTTCTACTACTACATGGTTTGTGACTTATTACAAACAAATAAACTAGCTATACTGCAAATAATTTTCCTACATAATCCTAGAACTAGTATAGCCAACTTATAGTTTTAAAATTTGGTATTTTAGGGTTTAGCGAGGACGCAGACTTTGATTCCCAGCTTGATCAGTAACTTCACTCTTGGTGAATGTCCCTGCCTGTTCTATGCTTACCTGATTAAAGTGCTTTCTTGACTCAATACGTGATAAATTGCAAAAACTAGTTTAGATCCATCGAAGTGAGCAGTGCGTACTTTATCGCACTAGCCGTTCGAGTGGTGACTTGCGTGAAACATTTTTCTCCTGAATCCGTGAATCAAAATGTAGTTGCGTCGTTGGGTGAATCCCTCGACTTCTGAATCCAACTACGGAAATGTCGCTGGATGAATCCCTCGACCAATTTCCTGAGGGTATACTCAAGTATACTGCTCCCAATTTTATAAGGGTATATCTCGAGTATACTGCTTCCTTAGTCGGTGTTCAGGCCCGGGACAGGGGTACGTACGGTGACGGGTTAGGAGTAAAAATGAGAGGATCTACATGGACTATAAGTAGTGAGAGTTGACGGAGGGTCAACTACGATGAATGGTGATCAAGCGAGGAAAATGGCTCCTGAGAGCCCCTGTATCCTACTTTGTGCTGTTATTCGCTTTCCTATTTGTCTACGTTAATCGAAATCAATACTTGCTATTTGTTTATTTGATTGCATGTTTTGGGGCACCACTGAGCTTTAGCTCACCCCACGTTTATTTGTTTTCCTTAACAGGTTCTGGAAGTTGAAAGCTCTGAAATTTGCTCATGTTTTCCTTTTGGAATGTATATGAATACTATGACTACGTTTGTGGGCTGTAATGCGTTATTTTGGATAATGTACTTTAATGATGGATTGTCACTTGAAGCTGGAAAATGTGTAAAACTTAATTTGGATGATTGGCTTGATTGTTGTATTTGTTGTATGAATTTTTACTTAGCCAGGCGGTACGATTCTATTGCGCAGTTAGTATCGCGTGAGATTTTTTGGAAGCCGTCAATTGGCTACGATAGATTACTACTATCTCTGAAGTTAATGTGGTTGTAGTGATGGCCTTCTTCGGGAGAATTGTTTTGTAATAGATTAGGTTATTCTTCGAAAGGATTTGGGTTAGAATGCTTGCGTGAGTCCTGGCGAGAGCTAGGCAGACGGCCCACCAACCCTTTGGTTCGCCTTAGGGGGAAGTGGGGTCGCCACAATACGAGCTCACATGGAGCTATTCGTTCGTTCGTTCGTTCCTCTGACATTTTCTCTTATTCCTCCACTTATTTGAAAATTTCCTTTTTGAGAAGTAAAACCCTCGTGCCTTCGTTCGTTCATTCATTCATCCCCTTCCGGACGTTGACCAGACTCCACCCATCCGGACGTTGGTCGGATTCCACCCATCCGGACATGGCTGGACTACAAGGTAATACTCAAGTATACCAAATTCACTCAGGGTCACCATATCGCCCGACCAAGTCCGCTTCTGGCTCGAGTCGATTGGTAACGAAGGGCAGGGCCCAATTCAGCCAAAAGGCTTACATCATGCGCAACTAATGTTTCAAGCGTTAAATCATTGAAAATTTCACATTTCAATTAGGTTGAGTGCGATAAAGTATACACTCGCCTAGAAAATTCGTTTTGGAAATCATTGAAAACACTTAACACATCATCAAACAACAACAGCACGTCATGGAGAATATAACAAACAAGAAACACTCACCTATGTACGCAAAACAACGGGTAAAATGTCCTTCCGGATATTATCCTCAGTCACCGAGAAAACCTAAATTAAACGAGAAAGAATATTACAGATCATCTAGCACAACAATTAGGTGCAATCAAAGAAACTCGACAATTATTGAGTAGAACGTACAAAAAGATTTTAAAGTGAAACGAGGACATTTGGACCCGTGGACAAAAATAACTAGTGTTTCATAGACCAAACGTAAGTATACCAGTTCAAATAGAAACTTAGTCCTCGAGCGAAAATTTGGGCAGCATGCCCTTTGTATTTTCCTATTTTCCAGCCATTTATGGCTTCATCCTTTTACTCAATCAAACCCAAGGTCATCCATAACACAATTTCAGTTTAATAGCCATTCCATAGGCTCAAAACAGTACAAGAACAAAAGTAAGCTAATATCAAGTGCGGAAATGAAGTTTACAAAAGACAGTTTTGACATTATTTTGCAGGTTTTGGAACCATTGGCACTACGATTATCGGATGGAGGTGAAATACACACCGTTTCGAAGCTAAGAGATAGAGCTACAATTTTCAAGAAGGCCACTCAGTCCAGTTTCTAGTGAAACTAGGCCAAACATGCAGGAGACTAAACCAGAACCGCAAAAACAGGTGAACAAACCGCATTCTGGTTAATAAACTGTAAGTCGGGCTACCTGAGTCCAAATCAAGTGATTCCAAAGCCATTAGAAAGCTAAGACATCAGGATACATTTCTTCAGAAGACCTCAACAACCAATTCAGAAGTATTCCCAACCAAAATAACCCATTACAGAAGCAATTCTCAAATTCGGGTAGAAACAGGGCAGCAGGGGTAATTTGGTCTTTTCTCAGGCTACGTTACTCCGATTGAGCTGAAATTTTGTAGGAACCTATAAAATACCATTATGTACAACTTTAATGTTTTATTCCAAGCCTAATTAGGCCTCTAAAATGGTGCAATAAAACCGGACAGAAAGAGGGGAAATTTTTCCAGAAATCTGAAATTTTTGTTTTCAATGCAACCTTTCTTGATTTCTTGCTCTAATCATCACTAAAACCACTTATATAAGCTTAGATATCACATATCTCATCCATATAGCAAGCATAGGCAGCAAGTACCTCAAACCCTAACTCACATATATCACCTTTAAATCACCATAACAACTTGTTTCACTACTAATCCAACAACAATCATGCATGATGCAACAACTTAAACCATAATAAAAGAACCAAAGCCATGGTTTAGCCTTATACCTCAAAAAATGAAGCTTGCAAGAGTAATACTCCACCTCCTCTTGGAATTCTTGTTTCCCCTAGCTTCTCAAGCCCACAACTAACACTTTAACCGGTTTAGAAGTTTAATTTCTCACTTGGATGGCTAAAATCAAGAAGAAGGAAGTTGTTTCTTGCTCTCTCTTTCTCTCCTCTCTTGTTCAGCCAAGCAGCAGAAATAATGAAGGAAAAGGAGCAAAAATTGGGGATAAGAAGGAAGACCATCTCTTGGTCAAGAAACCCTTAGGTGGCGACACTTGGCGCCACCACCTCCTCTCATTTTTCTCTTTCTTTTCCTTGCTATTTCCAACCCTAAGTTTTGGTCAAGCTAGCTGGCAAATGAGAAGATATTTTGCTCAAGTATTAATGAGCTTGTATGGTAAGAAAGTGGCGGTCAAGTGGTGCGTTCAATCGGTAGTGCACGGTACCCGTCGGTTCGCACCGTTTTTCTTAAAAACACATGTACTAGGGTTTTTCTTCCTATTCACTAACCTTATATCATTGCCCCTAATCACATATTATTTCTCACTTAAAAGTCACTTTTAATCACCAAATTTGATCCTTGTTCCATATCGAAAATTCATCCGGCGAAAATCGCGAAAACCCTAATTTTGCCCCAATCTTAAAACCAAAAGTGAAACCCTACTTTCTAGGTTTATTTGCACTTATTGTAGAATGATTGGGTAGTAGGGCTATAATAAATGAATAATTTCTAAATAAAAGGCATTTTTGAAAAAAAATATAAGAAATTTGCGAGTTCTCACACTCTCTCCCCCTTAAAAAAATTTCGACCTCGAAATTCATACCTTCCGTAGCCTCGGAGGACCCCAGAACTTGGTGCTGATCTACGGCATAAACTTGTGTTGATACTTTTGTTCGATTTCCTCTTTCATGAATTTGTTTCAGTTTGGTTCCTTCCACTTGTTGAGTACTACCCTCTCGTGGCTGTTTCTTCGGGCAATTGCTAAGTTGATGATTGCTACTCCCACAAATCAAAAATTTTCCCCCTTTCCGCCAGCAATCATTCTCAGTGTGATTTGCCTTTCCACAGTATCCACAGGCCAATCGAGGAGCTACTGTTGGATCTTCTCGAGAAATGTCCTTTGATCCGAACTGACTTCCTTTCATGGACCTTTCATCTAATGCTCTTAAGGTCCAAGGTGGGCGAGGTGAATGGTTCACTTTTTGCACTTTGGAGAGCAGTATCTTTTCTCCAGATTCCTCAGGTATACTGCTGGATGTATCTCTTTTTCGCGTTTGAAAGGCTTTTACTTGGGCTTTCACATCCTCAATTCTTTGGACCTTCTCAAGAGCCTCTGTAAACGTATTAACTTGAACTGCCGCTAATGCCTCCTGGATTTCCAAATTTAGTCCTTGTATAAATCGTCTTATTCTCCGTCGCTCCGTAACCACCAATTCGGAAGCGAATTTAGACAGTTTAGTAAATTTGGTCTCATATTCGGCCACACTTAGGGTTCCCTGACGCAACCCAATAAATTCGTCCTCTCTCCTTTCTTGGGCTAAAGGTGGGAGATATTTTTCGTTAAATTCCCTTACAAAGTTCGTCCATGTCCATACCGTCTGTTCTCTTTCCCACTTGGCCTTAATTACATTCCACCACGCGCGGGCTGGTCCTTCGAATTTTAATACAGCAAAATTTACTTGTCTTTGCTCCATGTAATTCAAAGCTGCGAAGATATTAATGATTGCCTCCAACCACTGCTCAGCTATATCTGGATCAGGCCCTCCTTGAAATTTCGGAGGTAGAAACTTTTGAAACCTCTCAAGAGCCTTATCCTCTCCGATCTCAGGATTCCGGGGTTGATTCACTGGCATTTGACCCTGTTGATCTACCAGTCGTGCCAGGATATTTGTCATTTGTTGCATCGCCGTCGCCATTTGATCTCCAGCCTCAACCCTCGGTCCCTGTTCTTGCTCGGCCACTGTTTCTCTTTTTTCTCTCGGTTCTTCAGCTTGCCTAGCTCCACGGCCACGACTAGCTCCACGTCCACGACTACGTCTCCCGTCCACATATATGTTTTCCCTCTCTCTTTTCTTTTCTTTTTCCCCAATAGGTAATTTAGTAAATAAACACAGTAAATTGACTACAGTAACAAATTCTAGCATTCCAAATACACAAATAAATATATACGCACATAACACGCCATATCAGAAAGACGGATAAGCAAATACACAAATACATATCAAGTCGGACAGATAACCATGTACACACAGGTATACAGGTATACTAACGTCAGGTAGTAACAATATACAGGTAAATCAAAAGGAAAAGGTGAAGTCGTCCCAGTATCAGCCCGTCCGGTCTCTCACGTCACTTACTATCCAAACTAGATGTCCCTAACCTCTTGTGCTCATTCTAGTCAGACAAAGCCTGTTCATGTTCTCAAAATGCAAGTCTCAAGTACTTAGCAGTGCCGCAACTCTAGAGTACTCAGGCACGAGAATCCGAAATAAGATAATTCACATCTCGAGCTGCAGTCCCAAGAGTAAACTATCTACAATCGGAATTCCTACCTGACATACCTATCTATGGTCCTCAGATACCATGAGAAAGATTTAAGGCCTATAACATTCGCAATTCATAGCTTCACTTAGTCCCTCATACTTATTCACCACTTAGTCCAGGGTCACTCCGCGCAGAGACCACGTGAAGCAGCTATAGGTTTTATCCCTCAATCGCTTAACTTTCAGGTCAAATCGAATCCCACAGTCCGGCATCCTAAACTTCAAGCCTAGGATACACTACAGAGATCTGAAGCCTAAGCTCTGATACCACCTGTGACGGCCCAACCTGTGACGACCCCACCTCCCCCTAAGGCGTACCAAAGGGTTCGGCGGACCACCTACCCAACTCTCGCCAGGACTCACTCACTCGAATCACGTATACATCCATGAACCATAAATGACATCGTAGTTCATAGCTTATAATTTACATTGATGAACAAAATCAAGGTACAAAGTCTCCATATACCCAAGCTAGTTCAAAGCGTATACAATCTAAATACAAAACATTCTATTCGAGTAATAGCGCGAGTACAAGTCAAAAGTCTAAACAACTAGACTACGCTAGTCTTTACACATCTCACGCCTCGCTCGTACCCCTGTAAGGAAAACAAAACTAACGGGGTGAGCCAAAGCTCAGTGAGGTTCCAAATATCAAATTGTCCAGCAAACAAGATAATACCAATGTAATAGTGAAATAGCGAGCAAACAAGTTCAAGTAAAGAGATAATACTTCAAGTAGTCAAGAAATGTGTGGATCATGTTCACAAGTAAGGATACAGTTGCTCATGTCTCCGCTCCATCCCAGCTTGATCGAATAGTAGTTGACACTCCGTCAACTTTCAAGTGATAACTAGTCCAAAAGAAAACTCCACTTCTCGCCAGTCCCCGTCACCAATCAACCCCCTTCTTCGGGCCCGCACGCCACACAAAACACGGGTGGTAATACTCGAGTATACCGAATTGCCGAGGAGATAACACTCCACTCGACCTTACTAGTGACCCAGGGTTTGTTATCTAATCGACTAGGCCCTTGCCGGCTCGACTCGATTAACTAGCCACAGGGTTTCTGGAATTCCAGGCATAATATAATTCATGTGCATGTAGAGCAAGTCAAGTAAAGTCGATAAACAAGAACAAATTTGGATAGGGCAAGTGCGATAAAGTACACCCTTGCTCTATCAAATCACATATATATCACGTATTCACGTTGATCAAAGATAAAGGGCAAATATCGAGTTCAATCAGATATTTGAAAGCACTCACCAAAATATAGTGCTTCAAGTATTCACGTTCAATTATACTCCAGGCTTGGAGTCCAGATCTGCGATAAAAATTCAGTTTAAGAACTTTGAAACACGAGTAGGATTCGAAACTTAAACGTTCCGTTCATTAAGAATCAACCAATTGAAATTCATTTGAAAGACACTCGTGAAACACTTGCTCGCTTTTCAAATCGTAAGGTTTTTGTAGCATAGATACTTGGAAATAACACTTGAGTTGATAGTACAAGGAAATACAAGTTTACATTGGCCATTATGTCTTTTCCTCAAGGTACAAGTTCGGCCAAGTCCTAACGTATAACCCTCGATAAACATAGTAGCAAAGGTTCTCGCTAGTTCAAGTGATAATCACTTAACCTTTACTCAAGTTGCAAATATAGTTTTCTAATCCTCGAGCGTAAATTCGGGCAGCATGCCCTTTGTGTTTACCTAATTTTCCAGCCATTTAGGCTTCATTATTTTTCCTCAGCCAAATCCCATAGTCACACATATCAGAAATTCAAGTCAAAAGCCGTTCCATAGGCTCATAATATCATAAGAATAAGAATCAAAGTAATAACAAGTGCGGAAATACAATCTAGCAAAAGACAGATTTGACGTGTGGTTGCGGAAATAACACATCCGAGGCTACGCTTATCGGATTGAGGCACAACTTATGCCTTTTCGAAGCTAAGACACAGGGCTACAATGTTCATGAAGATCACTTAGTCCAGTTTCCAATACAACCTAGTCAAATCCTCAATTTACAGAATCAAAATCTAACTAGTCGGCTACTTAAGCGCTCTGCACTGGAATGGTCATATCTCAGATTACAAAGGTCCAATTAAGGTGTTCTTAGAGGCGTTTAAAAGCTAAGTCAGAATACTAAAACTTTCATGTTTTGGAAAAAAGCTAAATCATTACGGATCCTAGTGAATAAACGTGATAAACTGGATAAACTGACCAAACGGACTACTGGGAAAAATCTTAAAACAGTAAGGGTATTTTGGTCTTTTCACGACCTACGTTGCTCCGATTGAGCTGAAATTTTGTAGGAACCTATAAAATACCATTATATACAACTTTTATGTTTTACCCTAAGGCCAATTCGGCCTCTAACATGCAGTAACAAAACCGGGCAGAAAGGAAGAACAATTTTCCAGAAATCTGGAATTTTCAGTTTTCAATGCAACCTTCCTTGATTTCTTACTTCCAACACTACCAAAACCCCTTATATAACCTTAATTACAACATATATGAATCATACATCAAGTTTGGCAGCAAGCCCTCAAACCCTAGTTCATATAATCAAAAGGGGAAAAACCCTCAAAACATGATAGCATCCATGATTCACCATAAATTTGAGTTACCAAGCTAATTTACACAAGATTGAAAGTAAAAATTAGGAAACTCATCATCCTTACCTTGATTAGTGTCCACCAAGTGTAGCCTTAGCTTTCCCCTTCACAATCTCACCAACACTTCACTAACTAAACACTCAAAGATGAGTTTAATCGGTTTATTTCCTTTGATTTCTCACTTTGTGGTTGGATTCAAGAAGAAATGGAGAAATCTTCCCTTGGTGTTTTTCCCTTCTTTCTCTCGGCCAAGGAGTGCAGAAATGAAGAGGAAAGTGCTAAATTTTGGAGATAAATAGAAAGACTAACTCTTGGTCAAGAAACTCTAGGGTGGCGACACTTGTCGCCACCACCACCTTTCATTTTTCTCTTTCTTTTCCTTGCTATTCTAGCCTTAGAATTCGGTCAAAGCAGCTGCCAATTAAGAAGATATTTTGCTCAAAAGTCAATAAGCTTGTATGGTAAAAAAAAAATGGTGGTCCAGTGGTGCGTTCAATCGGTAGTGCGCGGGACCCGCCGGTTCGCGCCGTTTTTCTTAAAAACACACGTATTAGGGTTTTTACTTTCCATTCACTAACCTTATATCATTGCTACTAATCACATATTATTTCTCACTTAAAAGTCACTTTTAATCTCCAAATTTAATCCTTACTCTGTACCGAAAATTCATCCGGCGAAAAATCGCGAAAACCCTAATTTTGCTCCGATCTTGAAACCCAAAAGTAAAACCCTACTTTCTAGGTTTATTTGCACTTATTGTGGAAAGATTGGGTGGTAGGGCTTTAATAAATAATAATTTCCAAATAAAAGGGTATTTTTAAGAAAAATACAAGAAATTTGCGAGTCCTCACACCACCTCCCCCTAGGGCGTACCCCAGGGTTCAGCGGGTCGTCTGCCCAGCTCTCGCCGGGACTCAGTCATTCACTACTGTCCTCAATTAAAATCGGAATAAATCACAAGAATAAATAGGGCAGCGATCCAAACTTAAAGCGGAACTTATATACATTGCCATCCCAAAAAGGAGTATAAAGATCAAATATACAAAGGTTCTCAATCCTTCATATGTCCAGCCCGTGCCAAGCACTAGGGCGAGAACCATTACAAAAAAAAAAAAAACAAAAGAACTAGACTAGGCCAGTCTATGCTCTCATCCTGCTCGCCGTCCCCTGTTAAGGAAAACAAAACTAAAGGGGTGAGCTAAAAGCTCAGTGAGGTTCCGAACACATAGTCAGATAGTCAATTCAATACGTTAAACATGGAGTATCAATAATTCAATTATATGTTTCCAAGTAACATAGATTCAAGTAAATCGATACTCAACATTAGAAACTAGTAGTGGAGCAATTAATTGTAATAGGAATCTTTCAATATAAAATACTTGATAAACAATAATATTCATGCGTGCATTCAATCATTCATTCAAGTAAATACAAGGATGAACAATAATTTAAACATGAAAAGGATAAAAGGCTCACAGGGAGCAACATTCGCCTTATAACTGCCAATAAACAATCCCCTACATTTTACCACCTTATAACCTCCGAACTCCCACCTTATGTCCTCCGAAAGATCAACAATCCCCTCATTTAAAATTCACCTATGCCCTTCGAAAAATTAACAATCCCCTCATTTAACATTAAACATTAAACATTGTACTCAAGGCTTTTCGGCAAAGAATTTTGAGCTTTGCACTTAACATTGGTAAGTTATAAACCCAAAACTATCCAGCTGATCCGACCTCGCAAATGACGGGTCTCGGATAGGGTGCCAGCATAGGGTTAAACTCAGTTCAGCCAATGCGATAAAGTACACATCGGCCTACATTCTTGCACATTTATCATGCATTCATGTAATGTGAACATGTAGTCACAGCAAATTAACAAGATAAGAAAATCACAACAGTCATTCACTTATCAGCATGTCATTCAAAGGAGAGCACTTAAGCAAATAATAGCATTTTCTCAAGTCATGCATAATCAAATAACCTACATTGGAACACTCACCACGGCACAAGTTTAAGTGTTTGCCTTGTGTGCAAGAATCTCACTTCCACGTCCTAAAATTACATTTATAAAGTGTCATGAGATCCACTATGCCAAGTCACATTACTCAAAAGAAAATCACCCCAAATCACCCAAGTAATCTCCATACCAAACACAAAACCAAGCTCAAAATGGTTAAACAATTTCAACTTGAAGTTGGAAATGAAGGCAAGAACAGTTTTAAGAAAACAGAATTTTCTAGTTTTGCGCGATGTTATTTGGAAAATCATAACTCAAGCTTCTTAAGTCCAAAATTTATAAACTTTATACTTTGGAAAATAGACTCAAAGGGTTGCAATTTCCCAAAAGACACATTTGTAAGATTCTGCCCACAAGTTAGTCAAATTTCAACCTCAAGTTGCTACTTTGTCCAGTAGAAAGACAGAACATGTGTGGAAATTCAATCAATTTTGAAAATCATAGATATTCATAGGAATTGAGAAAAATTCTGAAATTTTCACGAATCTAATTTCAAACGCAATAAGCAGAACTCAATTTGTTTTTTTCTACACCAAGATACAATAGATTTCCCAAGGTTGCTCAAAATCTCCTGCGAAACAAAATTTTCAGCAACACTTGACTCAACCTTCCCACTTAACGTCATGATTTTGGTTCAAATCCAACTCACAATCAAAGTTTAATGTCCAACATAGTTTGTGGAGCAAGATTTCCCCCAAAATTTCTTGAAAATAAGGGCTAATAGCACTCAAAAGTTTCGGCCATCAAGAAGCTTTCAAAACAGAATTTTTCTGTGACAGCCCCATCTCCCCCTAAGGCGAACCAGAGGGTTCGGCGGACCGCCTGTCCAGCTCTCGCTGGGACTCAGTCGTTCACTTCAGTCCTCAATTAAAATCGAAATAAAACACAGGAATAAATATAACGACAATCCAAAACTTAACGCAAAACTTATATACATTGCTATCTCAAAAGGGAGTACAAACATCGAATATACAAAGGTTCTCAATTCACCATACATCCAGCCCGCCGAGCATTAGGGCGAGAACCATTACAAAACCAAAGAAACCAGTTTAGGCTAGACTCTACCGAGCACTCGTCCTTACTCGCCGTCCCCTGTTAAGGAAACAAAACTAAAGGAATGAGCTAAAAGCTCAGTGAGGTTCCGAACACATAGGCAACAAGAAGTTCAATGCATTCATTACATATAACCAATAATTCAAGATACAAATACAAAATAAAGCGATAAACACATTCATTAAAAGGATACGGGCTCACAGGAAGCCATATATTCGTTCGTTCGTTCGTTCTCCTGTCATTCCCCTTATTCCTCCGGTCAATTAAATAAAATGCATTTTTAGTAAATAAACCCCTCGTTCGTTCTTTTGTTTCGTTCACCCCCTCCTGGAAATTGGCCAGGCTCCACCAACCTACAAGGTAATACTCGAGTATACCAACGTTCACACCCAGGGTCACCATATCGCCCGACCGAGTCCGTTTCTGGCTCGAGTCGATCGGTAACGAAGGGCAGGGCCCAATTCAGCCAAAAGGCTTACATCATGCGCAACTAATGTTGCAATCATTAAATCATTGAAAATTTCACGTTTCATTTAGGTCGAGCGCGGTAAAGTACACGCTCGCCTAGAAAACTCATTTTGGAAATCCTTGAAAGCACTTAACACATTATCAAACAAGAACACAAGTCATAAAGTCAAGAAAAATATAGTAAACAAGGAACACTCACCTATATACGCAAAACAACGTGCAAAATATCCTTCCGGATATTATTTTTAGTCACCAAGAAAACCCAAGATTAAACAAGAAAGAATATTACAGCTCATCTAACACAAACAATTAGGTGAAATCAAAGAACTCGACAATTGATGAGTAGAACGTATAAAAGACTTTAAAGTGAAACGAGGACATTTGGACCCGTGGACAAAAATAACTAGGGTTTCATAGTCGAAACGTAAAACCCAACTCAAAAGAGTTATAAAATTTTCCAATGGAAACACTTGAACCAAAGACAAGTCGTTGAACCAGAGACAAGTCGGAATCCAACTAGATAGGCTAAGAAATACTATTTTTGGGATCGTTTATATGGTTCAAAATCATCTCATATTCAAGTAGATATTATAGACTAAATGTCTTAAGGAAATTCATGTAAAAATGGAGGACAAAATACCCAAGAAAACCCTAAACCACTCCTTTTTATTTGGTAAGCGTAAGTAAACATTTGGAGTTTTCAATTGAAGAAGGATCATGTTTTAAGATGGAAAACGGTCATAGTATTTGCCAAACGAAAATATACAAATTCAAATAGAAACTTAGCCCTCGAGCGAAAATTTGGGCAGCACGCCCTTTGTATTTACCTATTTTTCAAACCATTTATGGCTTCATTGTTTTCCTCAATCAATCCCAAAATCACACACAATATCATCTCATTTCAATAGCCATTCCATAGGCTCAAAGTCATATAAGTACAAAAATCAAGTTAACAACATGTGTGGAAATGAAGTTTAACAAAAGACAGATTTGACGGGTTTTGCGTAACGGACACATCCGAAGCTACGCTTATCGGATTGGGATGTAATTTATACCGTTTCGAATCTAAGACATAGGGCTACAATTTTGATGAAGACCACTTAGTCCAAATTCCAGTGTAACCTAGTCAAATTCCCAATTCCCAGAACCAAGTTCCAACTAATCGGCTAATTAACCGTACTACCTTTAAATGGCCATATCGCAGGATACCAAAGTCCGTTTAAGGCGTTCTTGGAGGCGTTGAAAACCTAAGACAAAGACCTACAACTTTCATGAAAACCACTCAGTCCATTTCTCATCCTAACTAGGCCAAATTTAACAAAACTACTCCAGATTTTCCAGTTCGAAATTCACTGCAGAAATCAACTAGCAGTCCTGCTTTATTCACTCATATCTCAGCACACACAACTCCAATTCAGGTAATTCCAAAGCCATTTGAAATCTAGGATACAAGGTTATAATTCTTAAGAAGACATCATCAACCAATTCGGTAATATTCCTGGTCAAACTAACCACTTACAGAGGCTGATTTTCATTTTCGGACAGAAACAGGGAAGCAGGGGTATTTCAGTTTTTTTACAGGCTACGTTGCTCCGATTGAGCTGAAATTTTGTAGAAAACTATAAAACATCATTCTATACAACTTTTATGTTTTGTGCTAAGTCTAGTTCGTCCTCTAACAAGGTGAAATAGAGCCGGGTAGAATTGGGAAAAAAATGAAACCCTAATCTGGAATTCATGCATTCAAGTGCTAATCTTCCAAAAAAACAACATCTAAAACAACTAAAAACCACTACTAAGCAATTAATTGAAGTAAAGAAGAGGTTCTTGGCAAAATACCTTATCTCCCTATGAAAGATGGTAGCTTAAGTTTTGTCCTCCAAAAATAACTCCACAAACACCTTGGAAACTACTTGGAAAGTAAGTTTTATGGAGTAGTTTGCAAATTAATCGGTTGAAACTCAAGATTTGGGCAAGAAATTGAAGTGGAAGATGAAGAACTCTGTTGGTTTCTCTCTCACTAATTTCAGCCAAAGGAGACAAGAAAATGAATGAATTTTGGTCAAAAATCTGATTTTAGTAAAGTTACCAACCTTGGTCAAAAGTCCAACTTCTAATAGCATAGTGACACTTGGCTCCTTTTAGGGTTTTAAGCTTATCCTTTTGTCTACCAATGGTAATTTATCTAGCTAACTTTTAATTGTCTCCTAGCACCTTGTAAAATAATAATACTTCGCACAAAAATCACTTAATCACCAAAATTTTATCGCACTAGCGGGTCCCACGTCCATAACGCACTTCAAATTTAACCCGAACTAACTTATACTAGAAAAATGGTTGGAAAAACTATATTCACTTATAAAGTGTCCAGAAAATTAATGTAGTAAAATAAAATAAGGAAAATGCATGAAAAAGAATAGAATTAAATGGTATAAATTAAGAAAAAATTTACGGGCTCTCACACTCTCTCCCCCTTAAAGAAATTTCGTGCTCGAAATTTTCCTTTTAATGGGATCCATCAAATCTAAAGTAACCAATGGCCTGTACCTTCTACGTCCTCAGAAGAAACGAGGGTCTTCATTCCAGTCCCTTCTCTATTTGACGGTCCAGGGTCGGTCTGGGTTGGCTGCTGGGTTTCTTTCTTTTCGCGCAATTGAACCGGGCAATTAGCAATCCGATGCTCGGCGCTCCCACAGCGCAGACATCTTCCCTCCTTTTTCCAACAACCCACTTCAATATGATTGGACTTTCTACAATAGCTACAAAATGGAAAAGGAATTGAGGTTTGATCTCTTCGTGAGATACCTCTCAGTGGTCCTTTTCCACTCGGGTCTCCTCCTGGAGTATCCTTCCTAAGTGTCTCCGAAATTTTCACACCACCCGCTCCACGACCCTTCTTAGCAAATGGCCTACCTTGCTTACCCTGTTCTGGCCTTTGACTCTCAAGAGATGCGCTCCTTTTCTTTGCATGGAAGGTCTTCACTTGTGGCCTTGCAATTTCTGTCCTTTGAGTTTTCTCTGGAACCCCCATAGAAGTAGTGCTTGGTGCCATTGCTAAGGCCTCCTCGAAAATTCCTTCATATTTCCTTTTTAGCTCTAAGTTCTTGTGCAAGAGCTCAATTTTTTCTGAATACTCGTGCTTCCATCGCCCTTCCCAGTATGCGGCTAGTTTCTTTTGAACTTCTATTTCGTCTCGAAGAACCACGATTTCCTTATACATCTCAACCCAATGTGCCATCTCACAGAATTGTTGGAACTCAGATGATAGCCTGTCGGGCAAAACAATGGGTCATAATAAATTCTTAAATACAAGTGGCACTCTCGGTCCGTGTTTTGTTCAGCTGTTGTTTCCCCTTTCTTCTCTTGACTCTTGGCCTCGCTTTGTTCCACGACTATGACCATGTCCGCGACTACGTCTTCCTTCCATATATATATAGTTTTTCCCCTCCCTCTTTCTTTTCGTTTCAAAAGGGTACTTTAATGAATGAATGCAGTAAATTGACTAAAATAACAAAATCCAACATACCAAATACACAAATAAACATATCCGCACATAACACGCCATATCAAGAAGACAGATAAGCAAATACACAAATACATATCAAGTTGGCCAGATAACCATGTACACAAACACACATACTAACGTCAGGTGGTAGCAATATACGGGCGAATCAAAAGGAAAAGGTGAAGTCGTCCCAGTCTCAGCTAAGAAAACCCCGTCCGGTCTCTCACGTCACTTACTATCCAAACTAGATGTCCATTGACCTCTTGTACTCATTCTAGCTAGACAAAGCCTGTTCATGTTCCCAAAATACAAAACTCAAATACTTAACCCCGCCTCAACTCTGGAGTACTCGGGCACAAGAATCCGAAATAAGACAATTCACGTCTCGAGCTGGCCAGTCCCAAGAGTAAACTATCTACAATCGAAATTCCTCCCTGACGTACCTATCTACGGTCCTCAGATACCACGGAAAAGATTTAAGGCCTATAATATTCACAGTTCATAGCTTATGCTCGAACGAGCACTTAATCCTTCATACCTATTCACCACTCAGTCCAGGCTCACTTCACGCAGAGACCACGCGAAGCAGGCTCTGATACCAACTGTGACAGCCCCACCTCCCCCTAAGGCGAACCAGAGGGTTCGGCGGACCGGCTGCCCAGCTCTCGCCGGGACTCAGTCGTTCACTTCAGTCCTCAATTAAAATCGAAATAAAACACAGGAATAAATATAACGACAATCCAAAACTTAACGCAAAACTTATATACATTGCTATCTCAAAAGGGAGTACAAACATCGAATATACAAAGGTTCTCAATTCACCATACATCCAGCCCGCCGAGCATTAGGGCGAGAACCATTACAAAACCAAAGAAACCAGTCTAGGCTAGACTCTACCGAGCTCTCGTCCTTACTCGCCGTCCCCTGTTAAGGAAAACAAAACTAAAGGAATGAGCTAAAAGTTCAGTGAGGTTCCGAATACATAGGCAACAAGAAGTTCAATGTATTCATTACATATAACCAATAATTCAAGATACAAATACAAAATAAAGCGATAAACACATTCATTAAAAGGATACGGGCTCACAGGAAGCCATATATTCGTTCGTTCGTTCGTTCTCCTGTCATTCCCCTTATTCCTCCGGTCAATTAAATAAAATGCATTTTTAGTAAATAAACCCCTCGTTCGTTCTTTCGTTTTGTTCACCCCCTCCTGGAAATTGGCCAGGCTCCACCAACCTACAAGGTAATACTCGAGTATACCAACGTTCACACCCAGGGTCACCATATCGCCCGACCGAGTCCGTTTCTGGCTCGAGTCGATCGGTAACGAAGGGCAGGGCCCAGTTCAGCCAAAAGGCTTACATCATGCGCAACTAATGTAGCAATCATTAAATCATTGAAAATTTCACGTTTCATTTAGGTCGAGCGCGGTAAAGTACACGCTCGCCTAGAAAACTCATTTTCGAAATCCTTGAAAGCACTTAACACATTATCAAACAAGAACACAAGTCATAAAGTCAAGAAAAATATAGTAAACAAGGAACACTCACCTATATACGCAAAACAACGTGCAAAATTTCCTTCCGGATATTATTTTTAGTCACCAAGAAAACCTAAGATTAAACAAGAAAGAATATTACAGCTCATCTAACACAAACAATTAGGTGAAATCAAAGAACTCGACAATTGATGAGTAGAACGTATAAAAGACTTTAAAGTGAAACGAGGACATTTGGACCCGTGGACAAAAATAACTAGGGTTTCATAGTCGAAACGTAAAACCCAACTCAAAAGGGTTATAAAATTTTCCAATGGAAACACTTGAACCAAAGACAAGTCGTTGAACCAGAGACAAGTCGGAATCCAACTAGATAGGCTAAGAAATACTGTTTTCGGGATCGTTTATATGGTTCAAAATAATCTCATATTCAAGTAGATATTATAGACTAAATGTCTTAATGAAATTCATGTAAAAAGGGAGGACAAAATACCCAAGAAAACCCTAAACCACTCCTTTTTATTTGGTAAGCGTAAGTAAACATTTGGAGTTTCCAATTGAAGAAGGATCATGTTTTAAGATGGAAAACGGTTATAGTATTTGCCAAACGAAAATATACAAATTCAAATAGAAACCTAGCCCTCGAGCAAAAATTTGGGCAGCACGCCCTTTGTATTTACCTATTTTTCCAGCCATTTATGGCTTCATTGTTTTCCTCAATCAATCCCAAAATCACACACAATATCATCTCATTTCAATAGCCATTCCATAGGCTCAAAGTCATATAAGTACAAAAATCAAGCTAACAACATGTGTGGAAATGAAGTTTAACAAAAGATAGATTTGACGGGTTTTCCGTAACGGACACATCCGAAGCTACGCTTATCGGATTGGGATGTAATTTATACCGTTTCGAAGCTAAGACAGAGGGCTACAATTTTGATGAAGACCACTTAGTCCAAATTCCAGTGTAACCTAGTCAAATTCCCAATTCCCAGAACCAAGTTCCAACTAATCGGCTAATTAACTGTACTACCTTTAAATGGCCATATCGCAGGCTACCAAAGTCCGTTTAAGGCGTTCTTGGAGGCGCTGAAAACCTAAGACAAATACCTACAACTTTCATGAAAACCACTCAGTCCAGTTCTCACCCTAACTAGGCCAAATTTACCAAAACATCTCCAGATTTTCCAGTTCGAAATTCACTGCGGAAATCAACTAGCAGTCCTATTTTATTCACTCATATCTCAGCACACACAACTCCAATTTAGGTAATTCCAAAGCCATTTGAAAGCTAAGATACAAGGCTATAATTCTTAAGAAGACATCATCAACCAATTCGGTAATATTCCTGGTCAAACTAACCACTTACAGAGGCTGATTTTCATTTTCGGACAGAAACTGGGCAGCAGGGGTATTTTGGTCTTTTCACAGGATACATTGCTCCGATTAAGCTGAAATTTTGTAGACAACTATAAAATATCATTCTCTACAACTTTATGTTTTGTGCTAAGGCTAGTTCGGCCTCTAACAAGGTGAAATAGAATCGGGCAGAATTGGGAAAAAAAATGAAACCCTAATCTGGAATTCATGCATTCAAGTGCTAATCTTCCACAAAACAACATCTAAAACAACTAAAAACCACTACTAAGCAATTAATTGAAGTAAAGAAGAGGTTCTTGGCAAAATACCTTATCTCCCTATGAAAGATGGTAGCTTAGGCTTTGTCCTCCAAAAATAACTCCACAAACACCTTGGAAACTACTTGGAAAGTAAGTTTTATGGAGTAGTTTGCAAATTAATCGGTTGAAACTCAAGATTTGGGCAAGAAATTGAAGTGGAAGATGAAGAACTCTCTTGGTTTCTCTCTCACTAATTTCAGCCAAAGGAGACAAGAAAATGAATGAATTTTGGTCAAAAATCTGATTTTAGTAAAGTTACCAACCTTGGTCAAAAGTCCTACTTCTAATAGCATAGTGACACTTGGCTCCTTTTAGGGTTTTAAGCTTATCCTTTTGTCTACCAATGGTAATTTATCTAGCTAACTTTTAATTGTCTCCTAGCACCTTGTAAAATAATAATACTTCGCACAAAAATCACTTAATCACCAAAATTTTATCGCGAACCAAAGGGGTTAGCGGACTGCCTGCCCAGCTCTCGCCTGGACTACGGGTAGTTACACACGATCTAGAACGTTTCGGGAAAGTAAAAGCGCGCTCGGACAAGCCACAAGTAACAAAATAACAAAATAATAAAAAAAATGAAAACGATGAATAGTGCCTGAGTATAATCCGAGATCCCACCAAACATTAATACATAGCAATTCAACATTTACAACCACATTTGGCATGTCAAGAGCTATACATAAGGGATACACATATTCGGTTTGCCATTCAAAAGATGAACCCAATACACATTAGGGTTTCATGCAAAGAGCTATCAAAATAGACATATACATGGCTCAATTTGGCAACCACAAATATGAGCTTCCAAAAGTGATTATTTTCCTGTAAGGAAAACAAATGGAATGGTGTGAGCTAAAGCTCAGTGAGCAACTATCACACAATCAACCAAGACCACTTAAGCATAACCGTTCATTTCAAGTATACAAATAAGAAGCAAAACAAATCGGTAAAAGGATACGGTCGGCTCTCAAGAGCCCATTTCCACGCTTACATTCTTGATCCAAACCCATTGACCCTCCGTCAATGTTAGAAGTACCAAACCGTAGACCTCTCTTCACTTCCATTCCTTCCACCCAACATACCCCAACCGGGCCCGCACTCCAAGCAGTAACTTTGGGTGATACTCGAGTACACCGGAACCAAGGGTCTCATTACCACAAGATTCCCATTTCAGTCCCCGTGGCGAGTCAATTTTCACGACCAAGCCCTCGCTGGCTCGATTCAATTGACCACCAACGGGGTCGAGCTCAGTAGTACAGTAGGGCCGTTGGATACTCGTCCAAACGACACCAAATCAGTTTTCCATGAATGGAATTCAATATCTCATATAGCAAGTGCAGTATTTCAGTGAAACGGTAAACAGTCATTCACAGGAATAAAAGGAATGAGGGCGGTCAAGTACACCCTCACCCTAATCATTTCCAATAGCCAAACAAGCCTTCAAGGCATCACATTAGCATATAGCAAAGCCACATTATAAACATCCAAGTGAGTAGTATACTCACCAATCACGTAGGTGATATTTCATGCACCAACGTCAAAAAGGTCGCCGTGAACCCTCGTCACGTCCTAAAACACGTAAACAAATGCAATGAGACTCGATAACGAGTCCTAAAGCCAGGCCAATCACAACCCTAATGGGTTTCATATGCATATAGAGGCAATATAGCAAACCAGAAAATTCAGCAATGCACCACTTGACCTTAACAAAAAAACAGTTTTCGTCCTCTTTTGGCGGTAATAGTACAAAATGCGTTACGCTTATCGGATGAGGGCGTAAGACCCACCATCTCGAAGCTAAAAGACAGGGCTACAACAATGTAGAAGGCCACTCAGTCCAAATCCTAGCACAACTAGGTCAAAAATGCAGAAAACCAAGCCAGAACCGTAATTGCTGGTTCCCAAATCACACAAAACTGTAATCAGTTCAAGTCAGTCTATACAGGTCAAAATACATTGATTCCAAAGGCATATGATATCTAATACATCAAGCTACATTTCATCAGAAGACACCATCACCAAAATCCAAAGAAATTCCAGTCAAAATGGCCAATTACAAGTGCAGTTCGCACATTCTGATCACCCAGAACAGCAACAGTAAAAATGACATAACTCACTCTACACTACTCCAAATGCCCTGAAATTTTGTAGGTACTTCAAAATCATCAATACCTACAACTTTCATTTTTTGAGTAAAGTCCAATTCGGCCTCTACCCCTATGATCCAAAACCGGACAGAATTAGGGGTTATCAACCCTAACTTTTCTCATTTCAATCCAAACCCAAAATTGATTGCAATTATCAATAATTCACACCTACTAGAGTCATTATAAGCCATTGCCAATCATCAAAAATAGCCACAACATCCCATTCATATTAAACCAGAAAATTCCTCAATAAAATAAAAGCTTCACCAAATCACTTCAAATCAAGAAATAAATCACACATTCCATCACTCAAGTCACCATTAGGCACAAAATAAGCATCATTAGCTATAAGAGGATGTTCAATCATCACTTACCTAGTAAACAAGAGAAGAGGAGTTGTAGACCACCTTAGCTCTTCCAAAAACTTCACCAAACTCACCACTAACACTAAATGGAAAGATTGTATGGAGTGGAAACTAGTTTGTGTGATTGATTTGGATGATTTGAGCTAGTGGAAAGCTTGAAGATTGAAGAAGTTTTCTTCCTTCTTGGCAAGAGAGAGGGCCGGCCACAAGGTGAAAGAAAATGGTGATTTTTTGTGAAATGTTTAGATATTTAACCAATTTTGGTCAAAAGTCAAAAAAAGTGAATAGTGTTCTTAAGTCAAAACCAATCACCAAGTGACACGTGGCACTTCATTAATGCATTCCTATCCTTTCTTTTCTCTCTCACATCAATCATTTCACACACTCTACTTATCTCTTAACACCCGATAAATTTTACACAGTATCCGAAACTTAACCTTATTGGCCGAATTTTTCCGAACTTTTCGCACTAGTGGGGCCCACGTCCATAATCTATCCGTAATTTTTCAAAAACTACCCAATGCTAGAAAACTCATCTAAAAACTATATTTATCCATAAAATCCACCAAGAAAATTTTTCTACGCCAGAAAATGCAGAAAACATGCCATTAAAGGGGAAAAACCCTAGGAAAACATTAAGGGAAAATACGGGTTCTCACAGAAAGAATCCTATGTTAGAAACAAGGAACTAAAACAGAAAATTAACTTTCTGATACAAGACAATGCAAGTCTTTTTCGACAAAACAAATGTCTGAGAAATGAAAATGAGAGCCTGAAAAGGATTGAAAATGATTTGCATGCTGAACTTGATAGAAAAACAAACCTCTGTAACATGCTCAGAAATGAACATAGCAACTTGAAAAGAAGAATGGATGATCTTAGTCATATGCTTCAACATAAGAAACAAAATTGGTTTCAAATGAATGACGCAAAACCTCATTTTGGCACTCATCAGATAAGACTGAATCAAAATGCAAATGAGTTTGCTATCCATAGGAAAAGGCAAGTCAGATTTATTAAACCTGTTCATGTGAATAACTCTTTAACTAAATGTAGCTTCTGTTGTCAATTTGGCCACATAAAAAGCAATTGTTATGTAAGAAAAAATATGAGAAATGGCATGAGATGCATGTGGATGGTCAGACATAATGCTAACTCTCAAAGACCTAAAAAGTAAAGGGTACCAAAAATTATCTTGTGGATCTCTGTGTAGGTAAACCTGGTGAACACTGTTAAGGAATCAAAGTGGTTCATAGATAGTGGATACTCAATACATATGACTGGTGATACATCACAGTTCATCAAGCTCAAGCCAAAAGCAAGCAGAAAAGTGACTTTTGGAGATGACAACAAAACCAAAACTGTTGAAATTGGCGATGTTGGTAAGAATGGTCAAACCTTTGTTCACAATGTTCTTTTAGTTGAAAAATTGAGCTACAACTTGCTAAGTGTTGGTCAATTGTGTGATAGGAATCTGTTTGTGTTATTTAAAAAGCATGAATGCCTTATTCTTGACTCAAAGTTCAACACTGTTTTCAAAGGAAAAAGAGTAAATGACATTTATGTAGTTATCCTTGAAAAAGTTGATTCCTCTAGCCTTAGTTGTCTCAAAGCAGCAAATGAGGACCCCTGACTGTGGCATAGAAGGCTCTGTCATTTTAATATGGATTTGCTAAAGGAAATTTCCAAAAAGGAACTTGTTAGAGGGATTCCAAAAATCAAATTTGAAAAAGACTGAATCTGTGATGCTTGCCAATTTGGAAAACAAGTCAAGATATCTTTTAAACCCAAGAAATGTGTTTCTACTTCAAAGCCTCTAGAACTTTTACATCTTGATCTATTTGGTCCTACTCAAACCACAAGCCTAGGTGGCAAAAGATTTTGTCTTGTTATTGTTGATGATTATTCTAAATACACTTGGGTGATGTTTCTTGCACACAAAGATGATGCTTTCAAAAACTTTATTTCACTATTTGTAAAAGTTCAGAATCTGATTGGTTTGAAAATCATCAAAATAAGGAGTGACAATGGCTCAGAATTTCGTTTCTGTGGTTTTCCAGAAGTTTGTGATAACAATGGTATTACACATGAATTTTCTATTGCAAGAGTCCCCCAACAAAATGGGGTTGTTGAAAGAAAAAATAGAACTCTCCAAGAGGCTGCTAGAACCATGCTTAGTGAATGTAATTTATCAAAGTATTTTTGGGCTGAAGCTGTAAACTCAGCCTGTTATACTATGAACAAAGTTCTTTTAAGACCAATTTTGAACAAAACTTCCTATGAGCTGATGTTTGATAAAAAGCCTGTTGTTAGATATTTTAAAGTCTTTGGTTGTAGATGCTTCATTCTAAATATCAAGGAACACCTTGGAAAGTTTGATAAAAAATCTGATGAGTGAATCTTCTTGGGATATTGTGAGAATAAGAGAGGTTTTAGAGTCTATAATCGTAGGACTCTGGTTATAGAGTGTGACAGCCCCACCTTACCCTAAGGCGAACCAAAGGGTTCGGCGGACCGCCTGCCCAGCTCTCGCCGGGACTCAGTCATACCTCAATCAAATCTGAAATAAAATCACAAGATCAAACGAAATAACAATCCAAAACTTAAAGTGAAACTTATATACATTGCTGTCTCAAAAGGGAGTACAAACACCGAATATACAAAGGTTCTCAATCCTTCATACATCCAGCCCGTGCCGAAAGGTAGGGCGAGAACCATTACAAAAATCTGAAACTAGTCTAGGCTAGTCTATACCGAGCTCTCATCCTTGCTCGCCTTCCCCTGTTAAGGAAAACAAAACTAATGGAATGAACCAAAAGCTCAGTGAGGTTTCGAACACATAATTAAACAATAAGTTCAATGCATTAACCATAAATAATCAATAATTCAAGAAACATTTACAATGGAAAGCAATACTAACACATTCATTAAAAGGATACGTGCTCACAGGGAGCCATTCATTCATTCATTCGTTCATTCTCCTTTCATTCCCTTATTTCTCCAATCATTTGAAATGCATTTTGATAAGTAAAACCCCTCATTTGCATTGACAATCATTCATTCATTTCATTCACCCCCTCCTGGACGTTGGCTAGGCTCCACCAGACTACAAGGTAATACTCGAGTATACCAAACGTTCACCCAGGGTCACTAAATCGTCCGATCGAGTCCGCTTCTGGCTCGAGTCGATCAGTAACAAAGGGCAGGACCCAGTTCAGCCAAGAAGCTTACATTCATGCACAAGTAACGTTTCAATCATTGAATCATTGAAAATTTCACATTCACTTAGGTCGAGTGCGATAAAGTACACACTCACCTAGAAAACTCGTTTTGGCAATCATTAAGAGCACTTAACACATTATCAACAATTACAACAAGCCATGATGTGACAGCCCCACCTCACCCTAAGGCGAACCGAAGGGTTCGGGGACCGCCTGCCCAGCTCTCGCCGGGACTCAGTCATACTTCCATCAAAACCAGAACAAAACTGCAAGAATCAAAACAAAATGGAAGGGCCGCCGCCATGCAGGATCCAACCAAGTACAAGGAAACTTTGTTTGCCATGAAAGTAGGTACATTCCCGAATACATATGTTACATAAACATGAGAAAACACTTCAAAATATACATATTAGTAAGTTTACAGATCCAAAAGGGAACATTGTATTAAGATACATTTAGGGTTTCCAAATTGTCGAGGAGCTATACCAAAAGAGCAAAAGAATTTCTAACTAGCTCAACTAGTTCTTCAAAACATTGAAGTTCCAAAAGATAGTTCCCTGTAAGGAAAACAAGGATAACGGAACGGGGTGAGGTAAAAGCTCAATAAGGTACCAACAATATAAACAGTAGAATTCATGAGAAAACACTTTGGAGGCATATATTCACATCAAATACGAGAAAAGAATGAACATCATAATGTAAAGGATACAAGTGGCTCTTAGGAGCCAAATCCCCGTTGCTATTCTTGATCCAGCCTCGTTGACCCTCCGTCAACATTCAAATAAAAGAACCAGTCCAGTAGAATACCACTTTAACTCCAAAACCCCATTCACCAAACATACCCCTTACCGGGGCCGAACGCCAAACAGGAACAGGAATGGTAATACTCGAGTATACCGGAATCAAGAGTCTCAATACCCAAAGATTCTCCCAGGAACAGGCACCTATGGATTGTCAATTATCTCGACCAAGCCCTCGCTGGCTCGATTTAATTAACTCCCCATGAGGTTGAGCTCAGGTTTAACAGGAAGGTCGTTGGATACTCTTCCAAACGACATCATAACAAGTGCAAGTAACAAGTTCAAGTACATAACAAGTACAAGTAATAGATTCCAGTTCGTTCAATACAGGCAAGAGAATGAGTGTGATAAAGTACACCCTCGTCTCATACAGGATAAACAGTCAGGAAAGACATTCAAATAGCAATTTGTAAGTACAGAAACCAGTTTAGCGATAATTCAGGGTAGTGGTACACTCACCAGTTAAAGCAAGGATACGTCAAAAGTTTCAACCAAGGTAGGGCTCTAATCACCAAGAAACCCTAGAAGAACCAAGGTAAACAATTATGGTTCCCACAATCACAAATCCAGTAAATGGAATGCATAAATACGGCTCGGCTACATGTCGTACGCCTTTCCAGGTTAGCAACTAGTACGGAAGAATAAAATATGACTTTTGAGCAAAAGGATAACAATTGGTCCTAGGGTTACAAACAACTCCCAAAACCTATCATTTTTACCAAGATCAATTCAATCTTGAAAGAATTACGTAGCCCTAAGATTTTGGGCAGCATACCCTCTGTATTTACCTATTTTCCAGCCATTTATGGCTTCATTATTTTCCTCAATCAATCCCAAAAAAATAGTCCCGCCTGCTTGTCTACCCTACGACCTGAAAGTAGTATTCCTATGGGGAAACATCATTTGAGCATTGGTATGGTTTGTAAGGATCGCAGCATTTGGGTAGAAGAGAGAATAGTGTTCACGCGAAAAAAAAAAAAAGAAGAAGAAGAAGTGGAGAAATCATGGGATAGAAAAGGCTACCTGGGAGGTGAAAAAGGAATACCCTGAACTGTTTGTGAACCAAGGTGAGAAATTTCGAGGGCGAAATTCTTTTAAGGGGGAGAGAGTGTGAGAACCCGTAATTTTCCATTTTCTAGGTTTTATTATCTTTCATGGCTTGTTTTCTGCATTTTCGTGAGTAGGAAAATTTCTAGATATTTTTAAGGAGCAGATATAGTTTTTAGATGATTTTTCTAGTATCGAATAGGTTTTGAGAAATTAAGAGCGTATACCAGACGTGGGACCCACTAGTGCGAAAAGTTCGGAAAAATTCGGCCAACTAGGTTAAGTTTTGGATACTGTAATTAATTTACCGGGTATTAAGAGATAAGTAGAGGATGCTAAGTGGATTGGTATGAGGGAGACAAAAGTTAGGCAAGCATTAAATGAGGTAACAAGTGTCACCATAGGATTGGTTCTTACATAATACCACTATTCACCTTTTTCTATTTGACCAAATAAATCACAAAATTAACCAAAATTTCACCATTTTCTCTTCTCTAGTGGCCGGCTCTTACTCTCAAGAAAGAAAGAAAGAAAACTCTCCAAGTTGCTTCAATCTTTGCTCCAATCTTCTAAATCAACCATTAGATTTTGTTTTTGCTCCATAGAAACACTTAAGGAAGTGTTAGTGAGTTGATTTGTGGAGTTATTTGGAAAGCTAAGAGGACCTATTGCTCTCTCTCTCTTGTTTCTAAGGTGAGTTGTGAAGAACCACTTTCCTTCCTCTAATGATGCCTAATTTATGATTAGTGGTGGTATGTGATGAAACTTTATGGATTACATCTTGATTTGTGGTTGAATTAGTGAAGTTTTTTTATTTATTGGTGATTTTCTGTTTTAATATGAACATGATTGTGTGGCTATCTATGATGATTGGAAATGATATATAATGACTCTAGAAGGTGGAAAAAGTGGATAATTGCAACCAATTTCTGGTTTGGAAGAAATTGTAGAAAGTTAGGGTTTTCTTGGGAACATTCTGCCCGGTTTTGTAGCTCCTATTTAGAGGCCGAATTGGCCTTGTATTAAAACATGAAAGTTGTAAGGAATGATATTTTAGAGGTTCCTGAAAAATTTCAGGTCAATCGGAGTAGCGTAGATTGAGAAAAGTCGAAATTACCCTTGCTGTTCTGGTTTTACCCGAATTGGAGAATTGCTTCTGTAATTGATTATTTTGGCTAGGAATGCTTCCGAATTGGTTGTTGAGGTCTTCTGATGAAATGTATCCCTGTTTCTTAGCTTTCAGCTGGTTTTAGAATTTCTGGATTTGGACTTGGATAGCCTGATTTATGATGTTTCCGCTAGAATGCGTTCTGTGAATCTATTTTTGGGATTCTGGTGTAGTATCTTGCATTTGTGACCTGGTTACACTCGAAACTGGGTTGAGTAACCTTCTGTAATGTTGTAGCCCTATCTCTTAGCTTCGAAACGGTGGGTCTTGGACCTTCATCCGATAATCGTAGTGCCTTTGGTGCCATTACCGTAAAATGAGGTCAAAAACTGTTTTTTTCAGGGTTAAAGCTAGTTTCATTTCCGGATTTTCTGGTTTCCCCTAATGCTTGTATATGCTTATGGAACCCTATTGGGGTCGTGTTTGGCATTGGTTTATGACTCGTTATCGAGTCTCATTGTACTTGTTTGCATGTTTTAGGGCGTGACGGTGGTTCACGACGTTCTTTTGACGGAAGTGCATGAAACACCATTTGCAAGCTTGGTGAGTGTACTACTCACTTGTGTGTTACTATATAGCTTTGATACGTGAACTTGATGAGTTGAATGTTCATTGATTGAAGTGAGAGCGTACTTTATCACTCTCACTTATTGTTTATCATGTTATTGGAATGTTACATGAAATGTTACATGACATGAGAGCGTACTTGATCACTCTCACTTATTGTTTATCATGTTATTGGAATGTTACATGAAATGTTACATGAAATGAAAGTACTTGACTTGGTGTCGATTGGACGAGTATCCACGACTACAATTGTTATCATTGAGCTCAACCCCGTTGGTAGTTGATTGAATCGAGCCGGCGAGGGCTTGGTCGTGCCAATTAATGATCCTTGGGGAAAAGTTATAAGGAATGTTGTAGTATGAGAGACTCTCGATTCCGGTATACTCGAGTAATACCACAGTGCAAGTGTTTGGAGTTCGGGCCCGGTAGGGGGATGTTAGGTGGAAGGAGTGGGAGTGAAGTGAAGTCTACGGTTGGTTACTTTTAAACATTGACAGAGAGTCAATGAGAAGATGATCTGATCAAGAATGCAAACGAGGAAAAGGGCTCTTGAGAGCCGTCCGTATCCTTTTATCATCATTATTGATGTGTGTTTTATTTACCTTTGATGACTTGGAATGAAAAGCTTAATGCCTATATGAACTTGGTTGCTTGAGTAGTATTATCTAACTGGGCAACTAGCTCACCCCGTTCCTTTTGTTTTCCTTACAGGAAAATAACTACTTTTGGACTGCAATTGATAATTGGTTGCCGAAATGAGCTAGTTGGACATATCTTTTGTATAGCTCATTTATTGAAACCCTAAATGTACTTTTGGGTCTGTTTCTCTTTTGATTTGGCAAACCATACATGTATCCACTTTTGAATACTTTTGTATGCAACTTTGGATTGTAAATACTAAAGTTCAAGATGTGAACGTTTGCTTGGTATTTGGTTGGGTTCTGACGGGTCGGTTACTATTCATGGCCGACTCCGGATTTCATTTTTTTTATTTTGGGTTATTTTACCATTTTGACTTGTTTACGCGCGTTTGTAAGTTTCGGTTCGCAATAGATCGCTCTAACTGCACCGTTAGTCCTGGCGAGAGTTGGGCAGGCAGTCCGCTAACCCCTTTGGTTCGCCTTAGGGGAAGGTGGGGCTGTCACAAATATCCTAGATGGTTCAAGTGGTATTCGCTCTCAAACCTTGCTCAAGTCGCAAGTATATCTACCTAGCCCTCGAGCGTAAATTTGGGCAGCACGCCCTTTGTATTTACCTATTTTCCAGCCATTTATGGCTTCATTCTTTTCCTCAATCAATCCCAAAGTCACACACAAAATAATCTCATTTCAATAGCCATTCAATAGGCTCAAAGTCATACAAGTACAAAATCAAGCTAAGGACATGTACGGAAATGAAGTTTAGCACAAGATAGATTTGACGTTGTTTTGCGTAACGGACACAACGAAAGCTACGCTTATCGGATTGAGGTAAAATTTATACCATTTCGAAGCTAAGGAAAAGAGCTACAAATTTGATGAAGACTAGCTAGTCCAGTTCGTAGTGTATCTAGGTCAAAATTTGAAATTACTGAACCAGAATCGCACAAACAGGTCAGTTAACCGCGCTATGTTTAAATGACAATAACTCAGGTTACCAAAGTCCAATCGAGGTGATTCTATAGGCGTTGGAAAGCTAAGACATAGCACTACAACTTTCATGTTTTGGCTAAATGCTAATTCAGTACGCATCAGGATGAACAGGTGCAGTCAAATTGGTGAAATGTCAAAACTGTCCCTAAAGTTCTACCTATGGCAGTCAGGGGTATGTTTGTCTTTTCATATGCTACAGTACTCGGATTGAGCTGAAATTTTGTAGGAAACTGTAAAACATCATTCTCTACAATTTTTATGTTTTATACTAAGCCTCATTCGGCCTCTATCATAGGCAAACAGAAATAGGCAGAACTGAAAACAAGATTTCCTGAAATCTGGACTTTGGGGTTTAAAAGGGAAATCTCTTCATTTCTTGCATAAATCACCATCACAACCTCTTATACAATCTTACATACATCATAAACCATCCATACAACAAGTATGAGAAGGAAATCATTCAAACCCTAACTCAAGTGCATCACCCCAATCATCCAAATTCTCTTGATTTAAGCATCACAATCACAAATACAAGTTACTAAACAAGTCCAACATGATTAAGGGAAAAAGAAAAGAGTGGTCAGCCATTTTACCTCCAAACTAGAGCTTGCTAGTGTTCTCCTTCACTTCCCCTTGAAATTTTTAGTTCCCTAAGCTTCCCAAGCTTCCAATTTACAAGTTAATCAGTTTAGAATCTTGTTTTTTTCCACTCAAATGGTGCAAATCAAGATGAAATGAAGTTATTTTTCTCTTGCTCACTCTCTCTCTCTCTTGTTCACGGCTAGGAGGAGGAAAATTGGTTGATCAACACTTAAGGGATGGTTGCCACTTGTCGCAACCAAAATCCATCTCAAAATTTTTTCTTTTCCTTCCATTTTTTGGTCAAATATTTTGGCTAAGAAGGCTGAGGATGAGGGAGATATTTTGCACCAATATCAATGATATTTAATGGTGAGGAAGTAGTAGTCAAGTGGTGTGGTCAATCGGTAGTGAGCGATACCCGACGGTTCGAGCCGATTTTCCTTAAATCGCGTATACTAGGGTTTTAACTTACAATTCACTAACTTATTATTATCACCTCTAATCCCACACTTAATATCATCTAAAACTCACTTTTAAATACCAAATTTAGTACATACTCCGTACCGGTTACTTATACTACGAAAAGACGTAAAAACCCTAATTCGCGCTAACTTGAAAACAAAAAGGGAAAACCC
Organism: Coffea arabica; assembly: GCF_036785885.1. Taxonomy (NCBI): domain Eukaryota; kingdom Viridiplantae; phylum Streptophyta; class Magnoliopsida; order Gentianales; family Rubiaceae; genus Coffea; species Coffea arabica. Next base: position 20,183,211 of record NC_092311.1, on the reverse strand, counting down.
TTATTTCTATGTTCATTTACATTTATTGTGGGGTGATTGGGTAGTAGGGCTATTATAAAATAATAATTTCCAAATTTAAGGGAATTTTTAAGAAAAATATAAAGAATTCTACGGGTTCTCACATAGAGGAAACTATACACATTACTTTTGATGAATCTAATAGTGACATTTCCATGAGTTGTGGTGAAGATGATGATGCAGGCATTCAAGAAGAACTAAAAAAGCTAACAATCAGTGACCAAGGCACTGCTTCACCAGAAAATGATTCAAAGGAAGATGAAACTCAAGACAGTCCAACTAGAGAAAACAACGACAGAGACACTACCACTCCTGATGATCTTCCAAGAGCCTGGAAATTTGTCCAAAACCATCCTAAGGAACTCTTCATTGGTGATCCATCCGAAAAGGTCAGAACACGTTCCTCCTCTAGACAACTAATAGATAATTTTGCATTGGTCTCACATTTTGAACCCAAAAATGTTGTTGATGCATTGAAAGATGAGAACTGGATTTTAGTTATGGAAGAGGAGTTAAATCAATTTGAAAGAAACAAGGTTTGGACATTAGTTGCTAGACCACAAGATCATCCCATCATTGGGCACCAAGTGGGTTTTTAGAAACAAAATGAATGACAAAGGTGAGGTAGTAAGAAATAAGGCCAGACTGGTAGCTAAGGGATACACTCAAGAAGAAGGAATAGATTTTGATGAATCATTTGCACCCGTAGCTAGGTTAGAATCAATTAGAATGTTTTTGGCCTTCGCATGCTTCAAGAACTTTAAATTATTTCAAATGGATGTTAAAAGTGCTTTCTTAAATGGATTTATTGCTCAAGAAGTTTATGTTGATCAACCTCCTGGTTTTGAAAATGAATTTTATCCAAATCATGTTTTTAAACTTTCAAAAGCCTTGTATGGATTGAAACAAGCTCCAAGAGCATGGTATGAACGTTTGAGTGATTTTTTGATTGAAAATGGTTTTAAAAGAGGCATTGTGGATACTACTCTTTTCACTAAACAAAGCTCACGTGATCTTTTAATTGTGCAAATATATGTGGATGATATCATATTTGGTGCTACTAATGAGAGCTTATGCAAGGATTTTTCCAATATCATGCAAAAAGAGTTTGAAATGAGCATGATGGGAGAATTAAATTTCTTCCTTGGACTCCAAGTGGTTCAAACCCGAGATGGAACATTCATCAATCAAACCAAATACACCAAGGAGCTGCTAAAAAGATTTGGAATGGAGGATTCAAAGCAAGTTGGAACACCTATGTGCATATCTACCAAGCTTGACAAGGATGAAGAAGGTACAAAAGTTGATGAAAAGAAATATAGAGGTATGATTGGTAGTTCGCTTTACTTAACTGCTAGTAGACCTGATATTATGTTTGTTGTGTGCCTATGTGCTCGCTTTCAGTTTTGTCCAAAGGAATCACATTTGAATGCGGTAAAAAGGATTCTTAGATATCTAAAAGGAACCTTGAATTTTGGCCTTTGGTATCCTAAGTGTCATGAACTTCCCCTATATGGATTCTCTGGTGCTGACTTTGGTGGCTGTAGGGTAGATAGAAAAAGTACAACAGGTATATGTAACTTTCTTGGAAATTGCTTAGTGTCTTGGTTTAGCAAAAAACAGAATGCTATTTCATTGTCTACAACTGAGGCTGAATATGTTGTTGCTAGTGCTTGTTGTGCTCAACTATTGTGGATGAAAAACACATTGAATGATTCTGATTTGGTGTATGATTGTGTGCCTATGTATTGTGATAACGCTAGTGCCATCAATTTGACAAAAAATTTCATTCAGCATTCTAGGACTAAGCACATAGACATAAAGCATCATTTCATTCGTGATCTTGTCCACAAGGGTACAATTTGTGTTCAATATGTTTGTTCTAAAGATCAAATTGCTGATATCCTCACAAAAGCCCTCCTACTGGATCAATTTGTGTATCTGAGAACAAAACTGGGCATTTCAGAAAAAAGTTTCTAAGATTTTTTTCTGGTCTTTCTCTATCGGACGTCCGACAGTGTTCTTCATTTCTTTTCCAGAAAAATTTTGGTTCGGACGATTGTGTCAGACGCTTCACTTCGTTCGGCCGTCCGACACTCAAAAATTGAGTCTTATAAAGAAATTCTCAGCTGTAGACACCAAATTTTTGACTTTATTTTTCATTATTAGTTTTATTGATATTTATTTTAGTTTGGTTTTACTAATCTCATTTTTAGACATTTTGGCATTGACAAAAGAGAAAAAAAGGGGAAAAATGATGAAAAATGAAAAGTGATGAAAAAATGAAAAGGAAAATGAAAATTGCCATTTTGCTGTTTATTATTTCTAGTTTATTTATTTTTATCTGATTGTTGGTTTTTACTTAATTTTGTTATCATTTTGCTAAATTACTTTTTAGGAAAAGAAAAAAGGAAAAAAAGAAGAAAAAGAAGAAGAAAGAAAATTAGCATTTTGTTTTATCCTAATTAGCATTTCTGCATTTATTTTTTATTTATTATTAGGTAATTAGTTATCTATATTAATTAGTTTTAAAAAAAAAAAATGTTGCGGCATGTTTGCTGTAATTTTTTGCAGCGTGCAAAGGACAGCCACGGAGCAACTTTGGAGGGCTGGATGTGAAGGCAAGGGAGGCCTTTCATCCTCACCATTGGTGTGAGGGTTTAGGAACTTGGATTCCCATATAAATAGCAAGGGAAAGCAGCAGCCGCAGGATTTTGAGGAGGAGGATAGAGTGACTAACGGAAAAAAGAAAAACCAGAAGGCTAGGTAGCAGCTAGGTTTTGAGGGGAGAGAAGATCTAAGGACAGCTTGGAGAGGAGCCGAGAGAGAGAGTAGAGAGGGTTAGGAACAGCGGCTAAAAACAACCGAGAGGGGAGCGAACGGAAAGAAAAAAACTGGAGCAAGAGAGAAACAGAAAAAGAGCAAGGAGAGAGTGAACGGCGGAGTTTGGAAAAGAAAGACACAACCGAGGAGTTCTCTGGAAAAAGGAAAAACAAAAACAGTGAGAGGAGAGAGGTTGACGGCTAGAGAAGTTTTTGGAGAGAGTGGAAACGGCTGCGAGAAGAAAACAGCGAGAGAAAGGAGAGGTTCTTTGGGGAGTGAAGAGTTGAGAAGGAAAAGGAGAGCTGGAGTTGTAGAGAGATAGAGAGGGACGGCTGTAAACCTGAAAGAGAGAGAGAGGGAGCCCGAGAGCTGGAGTTGAAGAAGAAAACGGGCGGCGGCTGAACAAAGAAAAGCTTTCGTTACTGCTTTCATACGGAGCTTTGGAAATCTTCTCACCAGAAATTTACATCTTCAAAGTTGGCATCTGGACGCAACCTCTTCAATTTTTCTTGGTTCACTGGACACTATAAGGTGCTAAAGGTATTCCCTTTTACCTCATATTTTTCAAACGAGCCCAGCAGATTGTATATTTCAGACTTGCATGATCTTTAATCTGTTCTTTATTATTTTTGTTTGTCCGGTTGCTCTTAGAGTGTATAGCCTTTGTTTGGGTCTAATGAAATGAAGGTTTCATTCAGGTTTTGCATGAAAATATACGCATGAGATGAACCTCGAGTTCATAGTAAAAGTTTGCAGCTTTGACTGTTCTGTGATTAGAATCTCTTAGCATGTCTAAATCTAGAGTTTTTATGTTAAGGGTTGAAAAACAACATTTGTCTGATGCCATGGCTTGGATTCACACGGTCTTGCTGAAGTTTAAGAGTAAAAATTTTGCTGCAATGAATTTGAAAGGGTTCGGCTGATTATGTGGATGTTTGTAGACTGATTTTTCTAGAATAACTGAAATTCTGATTGGATGGTGTGGATGCTTGTAGTCTTTGCTGTGCCGTATTTTCACTTGGCTTAGTTAGATTGTTAGAAACAGAGGATCTTGTTTGAGGGGATGATAATCACGAATGGATTGAAGTTTGGCAGGTTGGTTGGGTTGTTAATTGAGTAGAATTGGTCTGAGCTCTGTGTGTGCCAATATCTCTAGATGAATATAAAAGAAGTAAAAGCTGTGGCGTGTTCCTTGCTGTTTCCTTCCCTGCTCACTAAGCTTTGCGCATCAATTGCTGCTTCATTTTACATTGAGGAAAACTGGAAAATGTTAAGTAAAGGCAGCAGGCCTGCACTTTTGGGCTGCTGGGGTTTTTCATGTTGTTTGGAAGTGCTTAATTTGTCCGTCATTCAGCTGAGATGTCGTGAGATTGTTTGGGAGCTTAGCAGTAGAGGCCAGCAGTGTTGCTTGGTCTGTGATTGCCGAAAGGAAATTTTTGCTGCAGTTTCCTTCCCTTCTTTTGTTGTTGATCAAAACCAGATTTGCAATCTTGATCCTGCAAACGAAACTTCATGTTTGATTTGGGTCAATAATTTCTGGTTTAATGAACTTGTTTGTATGATGAAATGGATGTAATTGCTGCTGGAATTTGCCACAAGTTTGAGAAAAGGCAACAGGTTTTGTAGTTGCAGAAATTTCTTGTTTTCTCACGTAGCTTGCATGAGTTTTGCATGAAACAATTCTCTAAAATTGCATTCCAACCCCCCCAAGTCTCTCCTTGTTCCACTAGGACCCAATCAATTAAATAATTTCATCAATTTGGTCCTTGATAATTTTAATTCGTGCAACTTCATTGCTTGTTTGCTTCAATTAACTACGATGCTTTGTTTCAATTGCGCTTAAGTCATGACTTTGGGGGCTTTATGATCAAATGAGTTTGTGATTGCCTATTTCCTTTAATTTTCCCAAATAAATTGGTACCTTGACCATTTCTTTTATTTTGGAGGATAAATAAGTGATTTCACTTCATTGGGGCCCAATTGCAAGGGAGGTAACCTCTATCTCCTTAACTTTCATTTCTCCTACGTGCTCCTACGTGTTATGTGAATATGCATGTCTACTTCGCTTTCCTTGCCCTTCTTTAATTCCTTGCATTTATTTCATTTACTTTACTTTTATTTAAGTTATTCATTATGGGGTATGTGTACACCTTTTGGCTTGTAATAGATAGGGCTTGGCGAGCTTTCTTGTCCATTTTTCCTTTCCCTTTTTTTAAGTTATTCATTATGGGGTATGTGTACACCTCTTGGTTTGTAATAGATAGGGCTTGGCGAGCAAATTTGGTCTATTTTCCCCTTCCCCTTTTGTTTTAGTTAGCAAGTGTAATAATTAGGGCCTTAATTTGTGTTGCATGCCTATGTGTTATTTGTTAAGTGCTTTCTTAGGCTCTTGCATCTAGTCGAGCATGCTAAGTGTTATGTGCTACGTGTTTATAAGTGATTTGCATGTCTACTCGCTTTCCATAGTGTGGATGAATGGAATGGATGAATGTACGTCACCACACTAGTCCAACGCTAGTTGTGGCTTCTTTTATTGTTTCCACTAGTCTAATGCTAGTAGGAATTCATAGAAAGGGCTAGTCCAACGCTAGACCCAATAGGATTTTTCCTTTTTTTTTCATTAATGCATTATTTGCCTGTTCACTACATATCATGCATTTTTCCTTAGTTTTATCATCTGGCATGCTCCTCGATTCCCCTTTCCCCTCACTTTAGGTCTTGCATCTCATGCTAGTTAGGGTACATTTGCCTGAAGAGTCCCCTTCTGATAAGGGAAACGAGCGAGTGTGGCTACTCGATAGCCTTAGCACGCTAGTTCCCCCTTCTATCAAAGGAAAAATCAAGTCACAAAGTTAGGACTCCCCGTTCCCGTTTTGATGCATTCCTATAGGATTCACGCATTTCATTCATTCACTATCACTTACTGTATATTCCATTCCTCTTTCTACATTCTCACTTCACACTACTTTCATTTTACACGTTTTTATTCAACTACTTACACTCTATACCATATCACTCGCACACATGCACTTGATGGCGTTTTCACCTTATTATTCTTTACTTACCTTACCTTGTAAAGACATTTGCACACCTCCACTTATATCTTATTACTTTTATCATTTTTTCTCACTTCACACAAACTCACACTTTCACATGGCATGCATTCATTGCACTCATTTTTACGTCATTTAGGATTATGTGTGACCTCTCCAAAAGGATCGTTGTTGGGCTTCACAATTAATGTGATTGGCACCACTCAACCTTTGAAGAGAAATTTCCCCCATGTCCCCCTAGGTCTAGGTTTTTTGCATTCATATAGACATATCCAACACGCGATACATACCTTGGATAGAAAATTTAGGGAAAATTGGTTTAAGTCACGCAACTAGCCTTGGCTAGGTCGAAGGGGTGCCTTGGATTTTTATCCTTGCCTTCCCCTTCGTCAAATGTGACCCCCGATCCCTCTTTTGGTTACGTAGACCCAAAAGTTCTCTAAAAGGGTTTATTTACTTTTCAAAAACAAAAATCATTTTTGGGTGACTTGGTACACCCTAACTCTATACCAAGTGGCGACTCCATTTTTTATACAAAAAACCCTTTTTGAACTTTATATGGCCAAACCGTCGCATTATTAAGTCCCATGGCCTTTATTTTCATTTTGCACACGTTCACACACACTCACACACCACATCATTATCAAAAAGTGGGGCGCGACATCAGCGTCATTCAGTTCTTTCTTACCATTCATCTCGGACGCAACTCTTCACATTCTCTCTCAGTTCAAAATTCAAATTCGTCTCTCTTTGGAACAAGTTCCAAGAAATTTCTCTGACTGACACCTTCTCACACCTATTGTGTGTTTATTGCACTTCATATCTTCCCCCAACCGCCAACTACATTATAAATCCCAATTTCTACCCTAAACCCTAAATCACTAAAACTCACTCTCTGTGGACAATTTGTGCATCCATTGTAGTTCATATTGAACTCTGTCACCGTTTGGTACTCATCTGCACTACATCACACAACACAAACACCACTGCATTTCAATCATGGTGAGGATTAGAGGGGGATCCGTGAGTATCGGATGCTCTTTCAAACTGCGTGATGAAGAGGATGAAGATGTTCAAGTTATTGAACCCTCCATCAAATCACCCAAGAAGAAAACTGGAAATCATGGTGGAAAAATGAAACAATCTGCAAGAAAAAAAACAGAATGTGCAGACCAGAGAGCCAACTGCTGAACCATCTATTAAGCAGATGGAGGAACAGCAATCTGAGGAGTATCCAGTGAGTGACAACGAAGAGGAACCAGCGCAACCCACCAATGCAGATGTAACTGTAACCAAATCACCCAAGAAGGGAAAAAAACTGCAAAAAGGAAGAGCATTGCTCAACCCAAGGAAAAGCAAACTGTTGACCCTTCTGGGAATCAGCAGAATGCAGAAAAAACTGCTGAGGATCAGCAAAATGAGGAACCATCTACCAGAAATCACCAAGGACAAGGTCTGGTGTCCAAAGTGCTGCACAATCTGCTTAGCGCAGTGGAAAAAGAAAGATGCTTGAGCAGCCTGAGACTCAAACTGCTACTCAACCCACTTCTCTACCCAAGTTCATCGATGATGAAGCCAGAGACAGGTTCGAATGGATTTCGCAGAAGGGCTTCATCACCCAGAGGACCATTATCCCCTACGAATTCCGTAAGCTTGATCTTGAACCTGTTCTCAACCTGTTTGATTTCCAAAAATGGACCCATCTGTTAACCATTCCAAACACATACTATCCTGACATGCTCCATCAATTTTTTGCTAATCTTAGGAAAGGCAGATCACATACTGATCTCATCTCTCGTGTCAACTCTGTTAACATTGAACTGAATCCTGACATTGTTAACTCTGTTTTGGAAACCAAAATTGAAAGTGGTTTTAAAGGCAAAATTGCAAACTTCTTTTCATACGAGGAATTTTCCTCTGCATACCATCACTTTCATGTTACAAAATTAATGACCTACTTTCAATCTCATTTTAATACTCCTGCTGAGACTAGATTGGAGGATCTGAGCCCTCAGAATCTGATTATTTTCACCATAATTTCAAACTTGTTGGTGCTCACTGATGGCCACCGAACTGATGCAAATAAAATGGAACTTTACTTGTTCTACTGTTTTCTGGAAAAAATCTGAATTGATTTTGGTTTTGTCATGTGTAAGTTTCTGCTCAAAATAAGTTCTGACAGTCGTAGGAAACTATCCTATAGAAAATTTCTGACTCTTATTTTCAATCATTTTGAAATTCCTTTTTCTGGCAAATCCCCAAAAGAGAGTGCATCAACTGTGTTTTCAAAGGCTTACTTTGAGAGGAAAAATCTGAAATTTTTTGAGGGTCACTGGTGCTACAAAGAAACTATCTCTGAGTCTAGAAAGAAAAATCTTCATGAAACCCCTGTCACCCCTAGGACTCCTCGTGATCAGTCAATGTATGTGACACCCTTCACCATTCATCCCAGAAAATCAGGCTCTAAATTTCCTTCATCCAACCTTGAGGTCATCACTCTGCTTGAGAATCTCAAACAACATATCTTGCTTCTTGAAGATGGCTTGATGATGACCATGACTTTTGATCAACAAGCCACCTTTGTTGCCAAAAGGAATATGCTCGTACCTCCCATTCCTCCTGAAAATGAAAATGCACACCAAAAGGAGCATAGAACTGAGCCAACCACTGAGGCCACCCCAGAGTACCGTGCCTCCAGTTCTCAACCACAAGACAAGGGAAAAACTCCGGCAATTGAAGAAGAAACTGAAGAAGAGGATGATGATGATGAGGATGAGGACACTGAGGAAGAAGACCCTGCTCAGTTTCATCTGGCTAGAAAAAGGCATGGATCCTCCAAAATCACATTTTAGGCACCCGTAGGCACATGCACCTCATGGTAGTTCATAATTGGTTCTTGGCATCCTTTGCATTTCAAACTTTATGTGTTTTGTATTAAGACTTCTACTTTCTCTTTCACTGCTTGTCTGTAAGAATATTTGGATATTTTGTGTATGCTTTGAACTCATGACTTTTTATTCCTATGTTTTTGGATGAATGTCTGACACTGTTTGTTAGACAATATTCTGGATATGAATTTGTTGGACAATATTCTGGATGAATGTCTATTGGTCTGTAATGAATTTGTTGCATGAATACTGAGCATGGTTGATTTAATGATGACAAAAAGGGGGAGAAATGGATTGAATATGAACTCTCTATGTGAGGGGGAGTCAACCTCTTCTGAGCTGAAGGGAGATGCAAAGAAGGAGATGCATTATGTAAGGGGGAGTATGTGTAAGGGGGAGCTATACTTAAAATTTCTTTTGCTCCATCAATTGTTTTGTCATCATCAAAAAGGGGGAGATTGTTCATCTCAGTCCGTATCTTTTGATGATGACAAAACAAATGGATGACACTAATATTTCCTAAAATAGATGTTTTCAGATTTGGAGCAAAACTGGCTAACAAATGTTGAAGCATGTGTCGGACGTACAAAAAGTCTGCATCGGCCATCCGACAACCTTCGAGTAACTTCGGACGCATAAGGGACTCACTCTCGGACGTCCGAAGAAAATGAGCCAAGCTCTCTAAACTCACTGACTTCGTTCGTTCGAACGAACAATACCTGAGTACCGGACGTCCGACAAACAGTGCGACACTTCGGACGCAAAGTATTGAAGCACCGGACGTCCGACAAACAGTGCGACACTTCGGACGCAAAGTATTGAAGCACCGGACGTCCTAAACATTTCAAGAAAACTTCTTAAACTCATTACCTGTGATCGGACGCGGAAAACCTGCCTATCGGATGTCCGACACCACCGACGGCTAGTTGACTCTTCAGCTGCCTTCTATCCATTGACAGCATTTATTGGAGAACTTTTTGGTCCCTTATAAATAGAAAAAGTCAACCACTTTGCACATTAAGACTATATCAGATCTTGAGTGATTCAAGTGTGAGAATACTCCAAAAAGAAGATTTGTACTCTTAGCTGTGTAATTTTCAATAAGCTTTTCAAGTGTGTTTCAATTTCTTCAATAGTGTAGCTTTGTGAGGGTTATCCGAGTGATTATAAAACTTCCTTGCTTGATCAAGTGAGACTTGAGGCAAGGAGGAAGTGATCCTTCCTTTGTACACAAGAGATTGGTTGTAAGTTGATCAACTTGAAGAAGTTTGCTATATAAAGTGATATTCAAACTCAAGTCGAGTTTGAAACTTGGTTTGCTATTCTATCTCTTTACTTCTGTCTTGCAATATAAATTGCTTATTTCTTCTACTCACAATCACTTCTGCTTATTCATTAATTGTTCCTTTGTGAGGTCCTTTTGAAAAAGAGGGCAAGTTCTAGAAAAAGTGATTCACATCTTGGCTAGTTTTTGAACTACCTAATTCGCGTATACTCTTAGGTTGTCTTCGTTCGTTACACTTGCCATGTGGTTTTTCCAGCTTTTATATGCTCGTTTAGCTTCATTATAGAAATTTCCAGCTTGTGGTTATGAATTTCAGCTTAAGGTTACATTTTTCTAGCATTGGTATGATGGTATATGAATTAGATAATGGTCTATTTTGGTTAGCTTTGTGGCCTAGAACAAGTGTCCTTTATAACCTAGAACTTATGGTCTTGATTAAGGTGGATTTACCACGAAGTTAAACTTTGAGTTTGAAAGAAAAGTTTAAGGAAAATAGGGGAAATGCTGTCCGAATGGGAATCATCTTGGTTTCCTTTAATTTTGAGGTGATTTTGTGGTAAATTTGCCTAAGATGCTTAGTAAAACCTTAAGCTTTACGTGTATGCTGAATTTTAGTTGATATGAAGAGGTTTCATTGGTGTTTCCCTCTAATTTTGTTGGCTGCAAATTACTTGTTGGCCGAATTGATGGTGATGCATTTCACTTTATTTTTCAACCTTTTCATGTTGAGTTTCGGCCAAATCTTGTTCCAAATTCTTGTTAATATTCTTGTGGGTTTAACTTGAGTAAAAATCATGAGTTTTGGAAGGTGAAAACCTCATGTTGTGCTTGTTTCTTTTCAAAAATTCTAGTAGGTTGGTGGCCTAGTTGCGTTGCTGATTTTAGCCTTAAAATCCTTTCGTTTGGTGGTCTTTTGGATTCAATCTTGTTCATATCACTTGCTAAAACCTTGAACTAAAATAGTGTGTTGAATTGGAGTGAATCTAATAAGTTAAAAAGGTGAACTACCTTGTTTTTCTTCACCATTTTGCTGCTGGAAATTTTCAGCAATAAAATGAAATGTTGAACTCTTTGGTTACTCATGTTTCTCGGGTCCAAATGCTTTCTTTTCACTCCAAAACCATACTTGAATCTTTGTCCTAGTATCTATTAGGATTTTTCCTTAGTTAACCTAAGTTTTGGATGGTCGGACCATAATATCTTTATCTTGGTTGTTCTTAGAGTTTGTCGGTGAGCACGAGTATAACCCGGGGACAAATTTTTAACGTTGCTCTGCTTGAACTGGTGAGTGTACCATCTGCATGACTTGTTGCTTTTGTGATCCACTATGTGACTGAAATTTATGAATATGTGACTATGGTTGGTTTAGTCTGGACTGGACAAGTGTGTACTTTATCGCACTCGATTCCACTTGATTGTTTGACTACTCTGTTGTTCGCTTGAAGTATGTTACTTGTGCTTGAATTGAATGTCGTTTGAAACTTACTATCCAACGACCACTCTGTGAACTTGGGTTCAAACCCCATTGGTTAATTAATTGACTCGAGCCAGCAAGGGCTTGGTCGAGATAGATTGATAGGCTATGCGGAATCTATTTCTGAATCTTTGAATACTATTTATTCTGGAATTTAGTATACTTGAGTATTACCTCCCTCTGTTTGGTGTTCGGCCCCGGTAAGAGGTATGGATAATGGATGGGGATTGGTGTAAAGTGGAGGTCTACGGACAGTATGATTGGTTCTTTAAACATTGATGAAGTGTCAAGGGGCGTGGGTCAAGCTACTGCGACTGGGAATTTGGCTCCTAAGAGCGAACTATATACTTTATTCTGTTAGTGGTACTTGTTTATCTCTCAAATTGTTACTTATATGTGAGTTTGTTTCCATTTCATTGCTGACTGCATGTCCCCATGATATCTCATTGGGCGAAAACTCATCCTACTATCTTTGTTTTACTTACAGGGGGGAATGCTTGAGCTCGTGATTTTGGAAGGAGTTATTCTAGTACTAGACTTAGGCGTTTTGTTTATAGGCATCTCTATAGTAGTAAATCTCCTATGTATTCATGTAAGTTTGAATATTTTGATTTATACTCTAAACTTGAACTGCTAGTGACCCTAATGTAAATTGTACTGGGTTGTGAAATATTTGAGGGTTGTTATTCCCGTTTCTTGTGCTCAGACAGTATAGGAAATGTTAGCCAGTCCTAGCGAGAGTTGGGCAGACAGTCCGCTAATCCTTGAGGTGCACCCTAGGGAAAGGTGGGGCTATCACAAAGCATAGTTATGACGTTAATTATGTCTAGGGTAACAATTTAAATACAAGGGTTATACAACAATCCGCATTGAACATTTGAATATACTTCAAATCTATACGTTGACAGTGGGTCCCTTGCCCACAAGTTCTCGCTTCGACATTGAACATACGGATGACGATACAAAAGAGTGATAATGGCAACTTCACTCGTGGAGAAGGTGTAGATAATTTGGCCTTCATCTCAACTCAGCTCTTACCCCGTATGAAGGATGCACCTTTTTGTCCTAAAAGTTTATTTGCATTGCACATGGTTTAATTTATTGCTCTGATATTCTGTTGCATGTGAAAGTCTCCCTACATAGACGTACCTCTTCACATAAACCTTAGTACAGTTTCAGTTCAGGTCTCCGAAACAAAAATGAAGACTACGATTGTGATTTTTCATGCAGTGATGCCCCCTATGCTTATACAATGTTTGGTTCATCAGAAAATGTGAACTGCGTTGTCATTTAAGGTCCCAGAGATGATTGACTGGGCTTTTAGGAAAGTTAGCAGATGATGCTACCACTAGGGATGGGCAATTGCACCTCTTTCAACTTTGCTAAAATTTTACAATAGGTTATTTTACCCCACCTATGTACCTTTAAAATTCTTCTCTGTGAAATTCTCTCCTTTGTTTCCATTACCATTAGCAAAATTACTGGACCTACTTCAAATTAAATATTGGAATCTTTTCAATAGGTTAAAAAGGTTTCAACATTACAAGTACAAATACAGTGTACTTGACAACAATTTGAATTTGCAATATATATAATAAACACAATGAAAATAGGTTTTGGTTCCACTACATTAAATGTAAGTTTCATTTAGGATTGTCCCCCTTATCTATTGGATCCTAACTCCGCCACTGATTACCAGAATAACAGTCAGATTTCGAAAAGATAACAAAATAGTGGTTATTGTGATAGTACCATTTTGATGGATATTGTCAATACGGTTATTAAATTTATAAATGCACTTTGAGATTGTGTTGGTACCATTCTGATGATGGATAATGCTAATACAGTTGTTATTAAATTTATAAATGCACTTTTAGATTGTAAATGCAATCGGGAGATATGTTTCTCACCAATAAAAGTACGTCTAAACCTCGAAACTCTTACCCTTTTTTCCCCTTACCTATCTAGTAACTGTAACGCAGCACCTGTTAGCAGTATGCCCTAGAGCATTAATAATTATTGTCTTGATTAAAATAAAATGGCACTTCTTGATTCAATTATTCTTGGTTTAGATTTGATTGAATGTTGTCCATTATTATTTGTTAAGGTTCCATTCTCATGTGATGAGAATATGAATGACGGAAAATCTTGGTACAAATAATATTAAATTGTTCCTAATCATAGGATTATTAATTGGGCAAGATTAATCCGGAAGATTAGTCTCATATTTATTTTCTATGATTAATATGAGATATTAATGATAATAGAATGGCGAGTCTCATACCATTAAGTATGTGATACTATAACAAATATGAGAGGCACTTGTGTGACAAGTTGGCTTGAACACTGACTAATTTAAATAATGAATCATTAGCTTAATAATGTCAACGATTCATTATTGATTGCAATAGTGCATGTGATCCTTAGACCTGAGATGACACGGTTGGCTCATTCATAGGTGGTTAAAGTCTATCAATGCAGAAAATACTTGTTCTAATCACGGATGAGTTTCGGTATATGGTACCTCTAATTAGTTATGCATGAAGTCAAGTGTTTATGCGAAATGGGATCTATTATTCCATAATAAATGGTTTGATATCTTATGAAATCTATCAATCTTGACTAAAGGAGTTCTTGGCCAAGACAAACTGATTCATGTAGATGATCAATTTCATAGTCAAGTGATTTGATAGATTAAGTCATACGATTGAGTCTTTGAATTTGACATTGTTACTAAACTAGACTCAATAGGGATATAGTAATAGAAGGATTTTTATGCAAAACAATTGCAGTTATGGTTCGTGTAAAAGGATTCCAATCTTTCATCACCAGTTGGGTGTCATGGTATGCTGCTAGGCATCACTCATGAACTATGTTAACTTGAGGTATATTTGGAAAAATTCTCAAGTGTTAGAAATGTTCTAACTAATGTTAATAGGTTAACGTTTATTACATTGCCAATTGGGTCATGAACCTAGCTAGATTGTCACACACAAAAGGATTTGAACTAATAGGATTAGAATGGGTTTATACTTTGGTAAGGATGCTAGCACATCTTGAAACCCAAGCTAGACGGAACTTGGAGTTGGTATTTGAGTATGACTCAAATATTATAAAGATGAAAATAATGGTTAATATAATTATATTAATTGTGTTTATATTTTGATGTGATCAAAACTAAAACATGAATTAGATAATTGTATTCTATTTTGATTTGATCAAGATAAGAATGAAATATAAATCGGTAGTTTTGATTTGATCAAGATAAGAATCAAATATGGATCGGATAATCATACGAGTTATTTTATATTGATTTGATAAAGATAATATAAGATATTGATTCCCTGCAGGTTTTGTCGTCGACCCGGAGGGTGCTAACAGCTAAGGTGGTGAGGTGGATTTTCCCTGTGGGGGGTTATTTTAAGCTAAACACTGACGGCTATTCTACGGTTGGTGGTAGTGGGGGTGGTGGGGTGATTAGGGATTCTGGGCGGAAACTTATTGTTGCCTTTGCAGACTCTTTCGGCTCCCTGGATTCCCTGCAGGTTGAGGCCCGTGCTCTCCTGTTAGGGCTCCAGCTGGGGCGCCGCTTAGGGATTTCTCAGTTAATCGTTGAATCCGATTGCTTGGTCTTGATCAATTGTTTAAAGGGGGTTTGGGGGGTCCCCGCGGTGATTCGGCCAGTTGTTCGTGCTGTTTGGCTGGTTACCTTTGCTGGTCATCAGTTTGGTCATTGCTACCGAGAGGGTAACATGGTGGTGGATTCGCTCACAGCGTTTGGGGTGGAGTGTGGCTTTTGTTCTATTTTCACTTTAGCTTCTCAGTTGCCCCTGCGTACCAGGGGCCTTTCATCTTTGGACATGCAGAATTTCTGTAGTTTTTGTTTTTCTCTTAGGATGTAGGGCTCTGGTTGTTTCCTTGGCGTTGTGCTCTGGTTTTGACGAATAAAAAGGCCTCTTTTGTTTAAAAAAAAAAAACTTAATATTTCAAAGGATTATATATAACTCTATGCCTACATTTTTTTTTTTGGTAAAAAAAAAAGATATTGATCTAATCAAAACAACTGTATAAATAAACCCATTGACAAAAGTTGCCTGGGGTCCCAAAGAGGGTGAAAGACAATTACGGTTGTTCTTTTGGAAAGGAAAGAAAGCAATACCATTATTTTCTTCTCTACAAAAGACAAAACTCCAAAATTCAGTAATCCATTATTTTGAGTCTGTGTAGATGAACTAGAGGCCTGACGTGTGGAAGGCTGATTGCTGGAATTCGAACATCTACATCGGGCATCGCATACTCGTCTAAACAAGTAAGTATTTATTTGTTTTAAAATATTAAGGCCTGAATCAATTTGCAAATTTAAGCAAGAAGAATACAAATTGTTTGATTCCGCTGCGTAAATAACTTTCTTTCAGCACCTGCCCACCATCTTCACAGTGACAGAAGTTCCTCGATCACCACTTTATACCTCACTAATGTAAGCACGCAGTTTCTTGGTTATGATTAATCTCATTGCCTTGTATCATTTTAACTTGCTTGTTTTACGCTACAGCTTTGACGTCAAACTTTAATACAGGGTTGCTACTTGCGAGCAGGCGAATGAAACTTCAAAAATTCACCCTTCGACGGTGAATGAGTTGTTCGGGTCAAAGTGTCCTGTTTCTGAAGAGTTCATTAATATAAAATCCGAACCTGAAAACGTCCGGCTTTTATTTTGCTAAATTTGTCAATCTGCCACTTCGTTAAGTTCTCAAATCCCAAAAACTATCTTCTTTTATGATGCTACGGAAAAGGGTATTATTTGTTTAACCATTAACATATTTAACAGTCATATCTGATTCAAATTGCTGAATATTTTTCAATTAAATTGATCACTAATTGTGATGGAGCCATATGCACCAAGGTACATTTGACAGTGGACAAGTTGCCCAGTGGCCTTTTTAGCACTAATCAGCTTATGAAAATCCAGCATGGGCATTCCCTAATATGCAAAACCATGTACCGTATTACATAACATACTAAACTGCAGTGCAAAATACAACTACCTATATATATGGTGCATAACTGCTTATCAAGATACTGTATCTTGGAAATCATCAAAACATCAGAATGAACAATCTAAGAGTGTACTAAAAAATCACATCAAGTTACTCCAAAATTCTATTCAAAGTAAATGCCTAGAGGATGCACATTCTCCTCCACCAATAAAAGCCTCAAACACAACCCTTGTTTACAGCTACAAAGATAATAGGAACTAAAGGCAATGAAAATTCAGATTAAAAAAAAAAGCAAAGAAAATAAAAAAAAATTCATCTTATTACTTGAAGACTTGTATGGTAAACCCAGCGATCCCCATCTCTATTCTCCATTTAAAAAGTAAAGCAACTGAGGGGGAAAAGAAATACGCAAGGACCAGATAAAACAATCCGAAAAAATGGACAAAATCAAAACATTTGCTACGAGCCCCAACTTTTTGGGTTAAAACAATGTCCAAGTACAAATCAATTTCAGGCAGCTTAAGCCGTCAAAATTGATGTACAAATCATCAAGAAAGAAAAGTTTGTTTGACACCATGAGAACAAGGCCGAAATCCAATTCCTCCAGGCACAGAAGTACATATGCCTTACACATGTAAGACCATGCTCGAAATCTTGACTGGAACAGCAGAAAACTTCTAGCCTTGAGAAACTTTAAGCCGATTGAAGTGCAATAGAGAAAAGAACAAACCTAAAAGACGCAAGCAAGCAGTGGATCACGATCCAAACAGCAACACAAAAAGATCCCAGATTACACTCTGACGCCAGATAATTTGATTCAAAATCATCGGAGTTGTTAAGGGAAAACTCAGCAGCTTACAGCCTTTTGCCTGAAGTCCTTTTTCTCTTCTATAAATGATATCTAGTTAGATATGGATACACGTAGATCTGAAATATAAGTTTCATTCACTTCTAGGTGAATCCTCTTTGTCTAGGCTAGTCTATCATCAAGTTTAAGACACATAGAAATGGATACACATTTATGTATAATTTCAACCACCAATACTGACCTATATTATAAAAAAAAAAAAAAAAAAAAGAGCAATACTAACAAGAAGAAAACATCACTGGATAATGATGTATTTCAACTTCAAACCAAAAATGTAAAATTCAAGATCCAAGTCACTAACGAATTTTTACAAATCAACTTAGCTTCGCATTTGCAAGTTATTAGATTCCCTAAACATAAGTTGTATTGTGCTTCAAATGTCTCCTTTCAAGTAATACCCGATAGTTGAAGTTTTCTAGACACATGCATGTGTTATATGGTGAGGACTGTCGAAAGTCCAGACACTCATACAGCAAGACCTGGTGTATTTTTTGGTATGCAGCAAGACCTAGTGTAGTTTCTGGTACTTATTCATGCAGACGTCAGTATTTACATGTTTAGCTATGCTCACACTTGTAACTTAATGTCCACAGTTCAGGGGGGTATAGACCTTATATTTCTTTAATATTGGTAAAGTTGGGGCTGACCTTATATTTCTTTAATGTCCACACTGGCATATGTTGTATGAAGCACCAAGCAAGTCAAGGTTAGATGTTACACGCATGCACTGCTCGAGGATAATAAGAAGAGAAAGTTAAGCAGTAAACAGAAGCAAAAAGAAGCATGTCTCACGATAAGGGGGAAAGAAGAAGGGGAGGAATACAAGATGTAAATAACAAGGAAAACCAAAGTTTCATCCAGAACTGTTTGAGTAATGAAGTTGCAGAAACATTTGGTCATGCCCACGTAAAGAAGACTCACAAGCATCAGAAGAGACCATATCATTCTTTTTTCACAAGCATCAGAATAGCTATTAAACTGCAAAGCAATCGTAACTTGACAACCAGGTAAAGATTTTCAGGACTACGGAACTCTAGAGACTTAAGTGTGAAGAGTAAGTGTGGAAGGAAAAACAAACACAATGATGAAACAACTTACAGACTTCTGCAAGATCATATACAGCTACAGACAGCTGTTAACAATTTCAGGATGCTCAGAAACTGAAATGATGCCACACAAAAGGACCAACAGAACCATATTCACAATAATTAGATACTAAACGCCTAAAAAGAGAAACTGGAAGACAATCAATCACCAAGGACACGTCATTGGACCAGACAACCCTTGTTAGGTGATGGGGTTCTGTATGTGTTCCGATAGGTTCTATATTTCCAACCTCAGAATCGACACACTGCCCAGTCTGTAGAAGTAATCACAAATAACTTTTTATTAACCAAGATCACCAACAAGGAGTTTATATCAAAACTAGAAAACTGCTCCAGTGAGCATGGGGACATAGATGAAGTGTATACTACTATTAAACAGTTGTCCAGTTTTTGGAAAGCAATCTATGTGAGGACCCGAATTTTTTTTTATTTTACTTACTTTTATTTATCTTACTGGTTTATTTAATTATTTATTTATTCGTTTGCTCAAATTAAGTTATTTCATCCATTTTAATTACAATTACATTGTACATTACCCCAAATTATATTTTAGCACATTTATTTTAAAAATTAATTTTTCTGCGGCTCAACTAGTGAAAATTAGTGATTACACATTTTTCGAGGCAAAATTCGGATCGAGAGTGCATTGATCTTGGAGAATTAAGGGTGATCAAGAGTAGACTAAGAAGAGTTAATTGAGGGATTAGAAGTGAGTGAGTTAAATTAAGCTCAATTAGGAGCACAAATTGCTCACTATTCAATTGTTGACTTTTGGGTACCAAAGCACCTTTATGTCATTCTTCCTTTCACTCCATCAAATCACCAACTACCACACAAAACCCTTTCTTCTCCTTCTCCTCTTGGCCGACTCCCCTTCACCCATTTCTACTAAAAATTTCAGCTAGCTTTCTTCCTCTTTTGCTCCAAGAAGACACTCCAAACTTGCTTCTTTTCTTGGTTCATTGCACAAGCTTGAAGGGTGACTTGAAGGAGGAAGGAACTTTGGTAGTTTAAGAGCTTATACACTAGTGGTTGGTCTACATCTCTTAGAAGAAAGGTAATCATCCAAAGCCCTCATCTTTTCCTCTCAAATCATAGTAGTTATTGGTTATATCTAGTTAATCTTTAGGTTGTTGATGGGTTCACAAGAACCTTGACACTAGGTAGAGGAGAGGTGGCTTTATAGGTAGAGGCCTTGAGGAGTTTGTGTGTTTACTTGCTTGTTTGATGCTTGTTTTAAGGAATTATGGTTTAGTTTTGATTGGAAAGTTGAAAAGAAAACTAGAGGAAAGAAAGAGGCTTGCTGTCCGGATTTTGGCTAGTTGAATCTCTCATGTTAATATTGAATTTTGATGTTATTTTGGTGCTATAATGCTTGATATATGTTGGTGTTTATGTGTGTTAATTGGTTGAGTTAAGTAGGAGAAAGTGAGGTTGTAAATCTGAAAAATTTTCTGATCAGGAGGCCCGACCAGTGTTTACATTTTGGCCCATAACTTTTTGTCTGGGAGTCGAAATCAAATTCTGTTTGTGGAATCTGAAACTACACTCCGACGGCTTTCCAACGGTATAAAATACACCCCCTAGTTCATTTTATATGAGCTGTAGTGAACCGGCAAAGATGGCTGATTTTCCTCACTGCTTTCATCCGAGAAACAAGCATAGCTGTAGTTTGTAGCTCTATTTCACCTATCTTGCAAAACGAATTTTAAGACAGTTCCTCTAGTTATTTTTAACATTTTAAACCTAGTTTTCAACGCCGCAAACCACGCTAAATTTTGAGTTGTGTATCTCTAGTTATGATCAGATTTCGAAACTCTGTCAAGTACTTCAAAACTGGAAATTTCGTGAAACAGGTTCCAAATATCAGTTTTCTTAAAACTGTTGTATCTTGGTGTAGAAAGGTCCAAATTGAGTTCTATTTGTTGCATTTGAAACTAGATTTTGGTTTCTATTAGTGGTATAAATTTCAAGAACTGATTCTATTTCTATGAATTTTTCTGAATTTTCAAAGTTTACTGAAATTGCAAGCCTGTTTTGGTCTGTCCTGTCTGGAACAGTGATTTTGAGCTAAAATTTGAATGATTTCGGATTTAAATTTTGGAAAAGTATCTTCTAGAGAGTTTTAGTACATTGAATTTAGTTTTCAAAGGTATAAAGTTTCTAATTTTTGGACTTACGGAACTCGAGATATGATTTTTCCAAGTAGTGTACCAAGCTGGAATTTTCTGGTTTCAAGCAAAATGCTCTTTTAAGAACTTTTAACTTTCCTTTGAGGTTGTTGATCCGTTTTAAGTTTAATTTCATGGTTGGATACAAGGTCTCTTTGACCATTAGGCCTTCATTTTGAATCTTGGTTTCCAAAAGATTAAACCTTTCTTGATCCGTTTTCCTGGTTGCCTAACTGTCTTGGTTAATTGCACCTCATTTCATACTTGAGAAATGGATTTCAACCCCTAGTCTTGTGCCCTTGATTTTCATGAGATTGAACTCTAAAAATGGAGCGTTTTAATTAGAGTA
The DNA here is from genome assembly GCF_036785885.1 of Coffea arabica. Taxonomy (NCBI): domain Eukaryota; kingdom Viridiplantae; phylum Streptophyta; class Magnoliopsida; order Gentianales; family Rubiaceae; genus Coffea; species Coffea arabica. The sequence continues at coordinate 20,162,179 of NC_092311.1, read as the reverse complement.
ATTTTTGGAGAATTTTACTAGTTTTAAACTCGAAACTTGGAACCTTTAGCTTTGACATTTACTATGGAAATGAGTGGAGTTTTGATGAATTTTAACTCCATGCTCCGTATATTCTAAAGCTTGGGCGTAAGACTAGAAGTTTTGAGAGATGAAAACTATCTACTCTTTTCTCGATTTTCATGCCAAAAATAAATATGGTACTTTCTTTTGGAACTAAGAGTTCTTGCCAAAACTTGAATAAAAAATGACCTTTGAGCTCTTTTGAATATTATTTTAATGATTTAGCAAGAAAATCTGTGAGAACCCAAAAATTTTCACATTTTCTCAGCATTATTTTATTTCTTTGTCTACATTTTATACTTTCCTTGGAAATATTAAATTTTCTATACATTTTTATAAGTAAGTACAGTTTTAAAATCATTTTCCTAGTATGAGTTAGTGTACGTTAAATTTGAAGTACATTATAGACGTGGGACCCACTAGTGCGATATAATTTTGGTGACTAAGTGATTTGTGTGTAGGAATATTATTTTACAAGGTGTTAGGAAATGATTAGAGATTAACTAGATAAATGAAGCATTGGGAGTGAGAAGATAAGTTTAAAACATTCAAGGTGCCACGTGTCGCAAACCGATTGGAGGTTGGATTTGACCAAGACCTTCCTAACTTTACTAAAACCAATTTTGACCCAATTTTCCTCCCATTTTTCTTGTCTTGGCCGGCTGTTAAGGGGAGCAAAATAAGAGAGGAAAAACTTCATTTTCTACTTCACTTGCTAGCTTCAATCTTGAGTTTTAACCAACCAAATCACAAACTATACCATACAAGTGGTCACTAAGGAAGCTTGAAGGTTTTGGTGGAGTTGTTTTGGAGGAGGAAAGACTAAGCTACCATTTTTCTTGAGGTTATAAGGTATATTTGGCTAGCAACTTTTCCTTGCTTTCAATATGTGCAAACTAGAAACTTATGGTTGAGATTTTGATAGTTTTATGCAATATTTCATGAGTTGAGGTGGTGATTTGAAAATTTTCAGTTTTATGGTGTAATTTTTGCTCACATGTGATGATTAATAGTTGGCCATGATTTACTAGCTTTGATATGTTAAGAATCTAGTGTTTTGATGTTAGTTTCATTTGCCTAAAGAAATTTCTGGTTTGTGTGCATAATTTCAGATTTAGGGTTTCCAATTTTGGTAGTAATCTGCCCTGTTTTGCACTGTATATTCGTCCTTGAGAGAGACCGAATCAGCTCTTACTCAAAACATAAAAGTTGTAGGTATTTGAGTTAGCTAGATACTGGTAAAATTTCAGCTCAATCGGAGCACTGTATCTTTTTAAATGACCAAAATATCCTTGACTGCCCACAAGCCTTGTTTCACGGACAGTTTTCTGTCCTCTCTGAGATTTCGATTTTTGACCATGAAAATGCATGATTTGGCTTTGGAAGTCTTCATTAGGAATGTAGGTATATGTCTTGGTTTCGAAACGCCATAAGATTCGTTTCAATCCGATAAGTGTAGCTTCAGTTGTGGTTGTTATGCCAAAAGGTGTTTTATCGCCTATAATTTGTATATGAAATTGTGGTTGTTTTGGAATGTGATTGGTGTTTGATTGTAGGATGGAAAGTGAAGAAATTAAGGGGAAATGCTGTCCGTTTACTTTCTTGAAGTTTGAATAAGTAAAAGTGAGATTTGAAATGTGATTTGGGGATGCGTTGGACTTACTTTTCTTAGACTTACTTAGGTCCACTTTAGTGGTGTTATTTGAGCTAGATTCCATTTGAACTTGTACTTTTCCGCATGGTGAATGTGACAACCGTTTTAAGCATGATACTTAGTTACAAATGCCAAGTTTTGAATTTCAAATGTTTACTCATTTTCTTTCCGAAACAAAGAAGAGTTACATAGGGTTTTTCGGCCGCAAAACCTATTTTATCAAGCGAGGCTTTAGGTGTGAATTTAGGGTTTGTTTATCTTCCTTTTCATATGATTTTACTCAAAAGACTTGTTATACGTTATTTCTTTGTATATGGGTTAGTTCGGACCAAACGAAGAGCTTTACGAAAATTTGAAAACAATTGCCTTTTCATATCCGGCCGTATATCCGGCCAACTCTTAGCCGGATTGCTGGCCGGATTGACAGGGAAAGAAGAAAAAAAATTCGATTGCTCACTGTCTTGAATCCGGCCGAGAATCCGGCCAAGGTCTGGCCGGATTCTGACGTGGCACTATTCATTTATTTTCCAATGAAATTTTCTAAAAACCTTTTTGAGTATAGTTGTATGTTTGGTTTGGAAAACCCTTAGTTACTCATATCCTTTGATTTAAATGTACTATTTTCACTTTAAAACTCATATCTAGTAAATATTCGGATTTTCTTTGAATTACTTAAATCTTTGATGGTTGAAGTATAATGTGTTCTTTTGGTTATTATTAGGGTTTCTCGGTGATTGAAGGTATTACCCGAAGGGTTACTTTGGACGTTATTTTGCGTAAATAGGTGCGTGTTCTTTGTTTGTTATGTTTCCATTGACTATATGATTTGTTGTCGATATTTGATTAAATGATAAATGTTTGTTAAAATGAATTTTGCTAGGCGAGTGTGTACTTTATCGCACTCGACCTAAAGAAATGTGAAATTTTCAATATTTAAGTGATTAAATGTTAGTTGTGCATGACTGTAAGTCTTTTGGCTGAATTGAACCATTGCCCTTCGTTGCCGGTCGACTCGAGTCAGAAGCGGACTCGGTCGAGCGATTTGGTGACCCTGGGTGAAAGTTTGGTATACTCGAGTATTACCACGTTGTCGGGTGGAGTCTGACCAATGTCCAGATGGGGGAGAAATGAAATGAATGAACGAAAGGAGATTTTCAATTATAAATGAAATTTTAAATATTGGAGGAATAAGGAAATGAAAGGAGAATGAAAGAACGAAAGACTCCACGTGAGCATGTATCCTTTTAATGAATGTGTTATTAGTGCTTCTATCTTGTAAATGTTCTTGGATTATTTGTTATCTATGATTCATGCCTTGGACTTAATTTTATTATTATGTGTCCAGAACCTCACTGAGCTTTTAACTCATTCCATTAGTTTTGTTTTCCTTACAGGGGATACGAGCGAGAGCGTGAGATCAGTGCAGATTAGCCTGGACTAGTTCTTTTGAATTTTGTTTTTTTCATTTTCTTGCGCTAGTGCTTGGATAGAGTTGGATGTACTAAGAACTGAGAACTTTCGTTTTATCTGGGATTATATATTATTTTGAGATAGAAATGAATGTAAGTATGTGTTTCAAGTTTGGGTTTGGTTATTTCACTTATTCTCGAGGTTTTATCTTATTTTGTTTGAGTGAGTCCTAGCGAGAGTTGGGCAGGCGGTCCGCCGAACCCTTTGGTTCGCCTTAGGGGAAGGTGGGGCTGTCACAAAATCTCCTTTAACTTGACTCAAACTTGTAACCTTGAGAGCGGGTGGCAAAAAATATTTTTCTTATTAACCTTGATCGAGTATCTAGATAATCATGATTGTGCATGTCTCAGGTGGTCACGAGAACGCCGAGGAGCTTGTCTGATTTCTCGCTTTGCTCTTGTTTTGCTTTTGACTCTTGATGACTGTCAAGTACATGTTCAACGTTAATATGATTGAAATGATATTTGTACAAGTGTTATATGATACATGAACTTGTCGAGGCGAGAGTGTACTTTACCACCCTCATCCTCTCGCTCTCTCTTGATTGAATGATACTTGTTAAATGAATATATATGACTTGCACTTGTACTTGAATTTTAAGTTGTGAGCACTAAGCGGCAGCATGTACCATACCCTATTCGGGTAGGAAGTGCCTCTCATACCGACTCAGTGCTATGATCGATTCTCTGAGCGACAGCATGTACCACACCCTATTCGGGTAGGAAGTGCCTCTCATACCGACTCAGAGTCACGAACAATTTTAAGTCGATTGGAACGTTGTCTCATCGACCACTTATACTTGTGGGGACACCCCAACCCATTGGCTAACCTCATAACTCGAGCAAGCAAGGGTTTGGTCGAGAAGTTTGGTGAATCATGGAAAATTTTGTAATTTGATCTTTTGAGATCTTATTTGGCATATTCGATTAGTATTGCCATGTCATGCGTGTTTGATTCCGAATCCGAGAGAGTGTTATGTTTGATGGAGGAAGTAAGTGGAGCACTACGGTCATGTTACTACTTGAGTTGACAGAGAGTCAATCCCAAATAGCTTGAATCGGTCGAGACGTGGAAATAACTCCTGAGAGCTCCTGTATCCTTCCATGTATGTTATTTCCTACTTGTGCACTTAAATGAAAGTTCATGTTTAAAGTTGTTTTCAAGTATGTTATTTGAGTAATTGGTGCTATTTGCTTACTTGCTTGATTTTCTTGGCCTCACTGAGCGTTAACTCATCCCTTTAAGTTTGTTTTCCTTAACTAGTTTTGGAGGTGAAAATTGAAGGTTCTAAACTAGCGACTTTTGGTAGAAGTTAATATACCTTTTATATGTTATTGGAGATTCTTAAAGTATAAATTTTGTTATTTTTTGATATGGTGGATTGTAATAGTAATTGCTAACTTTAGAAGTTGTGGCTTGTATATTCGAAATACTTTTTAATTAAGTCGATGGTTGATGTGTGATTCTTTATTAAGCTTGAATGAGTGCGTGAATTCTGACGACAGTTGGACAGGTTCTTTATAGAGCCATTATCTGAAAATCACCCATTCTTGAAGCAGACTTCATTCTCATAATATGATGAATATAATACCTCCAAAAATGGAATAACTGTCAATTGAATCCTTTGTTACATACCAATTTCCTACAAATGAGCTTAACTATTGTATTCCATTGCCATTTCATGTCTTTTCCCATTATATAAGAAAGTTGAAGTTGAACAGTTATATTACATTGTGTGAGAATATCCAAAAGCGCAAGATGGGCACTTTGTTGAGTTTAATCCATACCAAAACTTTTAATTGACCCTTATCCTGCGCAAAGAGACATTACAAAATGATTATAAAAAAAATGGAAAACTAAATGAAGCTCCACCCAATCAAAAGTCCATTAGAATGTGAAAAAGAAAAAGGTAGTAAATCATGAAAAGTCACTTCAATGCTAGTCCAGAAAAAGTTGTCATCTCTGCTTCTTCTTACTTGGTCTGTACATTATGTTTGGCAAACATCAAATTTGATACTTGCATTATTTGCTACTGTTGAATATACCGAACAATATAGCAGTGTTAAAATATAAAAGGAATAACACACTTAAGGGGAAAAAAGAAATAAAAAAGCATAGTGCAAGTACCTTCATTAAATGTTTAGCACTAACTAACACTCCTTTCATCCTATTGTCAAGTAAAACGACCAATCAGTAAATACATCTGGTTAATATTGCTTCGTACCTGCACATTTTAGCTCAGAAATGGAGTATTGTCAGCCACGTAGAGAACAACAAACTTAAGCGCAAGTATAACCAGAAAGACATCAATAATCCTCTGTGCTTAACTGCAGTAAATACTGAGAGGCAAAGGCATCCTAAACTCAACTGCACTAATAATCATAGAAATAGAAAGCAGACATGCTGTTAAGGCATAAGCAATTTTCTTGGAATGAGGCCAGGGTACAAAACACAACATTTATAACTATTACAAACGAAACCATACCATGCTGTTGAATATCAAAACGATCCTTGGCTAGAATACGATGGTATGGGAATTCGAAGAGAAGTGAGACCACAAAGTAATGCAAATGGATCGGAAGTACAATCTTCAATTCTACAAAAGAGGAGATGAAAGTCATAAACATCGAAAGAAGTTACAAGTCCTCTAGTGTTGCCTTCCTGAATCAATCTGCTCTCTTCCCCCCATTATGTCTATACTAAAAGAAGTCAGGTTAAATGTTGATTCCGGCCTCCGAAATTCCACCTCCACTTCTTTCTGCTTCAGTTGCAATGCCTTGCGCTCATTCTCTATTATCAACCTCTCCTTTTCCAGCCTAGCTGTCTCCAGTTCCAACTCTTTCTTGTTGCAGAATCTCTGCCATTTCAATCTTTGCTTTTCTAACTCAAAAGCTTCAGCTTGTATGCCAATTCTTTCCTCATGAAGTTGAAGCATACGCTTCCTGATCCACTCTCTCCGCTCCCATTGAGACTTTGTAGGGTCACTAAACATTTCAGCGATTTCTGCCTGAAAATCATCACCGGCCCCAGATCGAGACCTAGTATTTCCATAATCCTTCCACACTTCCCTATTTTCACTTGTTTCAACCCTATCCACACTCCCAGAATTGTTGTTATCTGCAGCTTCATCTTCAGACATGTAATGGTCACTTTCATCATTTTCATCAGCATCATCGCCCTCAGAGATGTCATTGTCTTTTGAACTTTGTGCGGCCACAGGTGAACCATCCTTGTCTGTCGTGCCTTCTCCTGCAACAGGTGAACCATCCTTGTCTTTGGTGCCTTCTCCTACAACAGGTGAACCATCACAATGTTCCCAAATTTGTTCTGCTACAGATGCAGCATGAACTGGTAACTCAAAATCATTGCAATCGGTAATCTTTTGGCCATTATGGTAAGCACACATTTCCTTATAGAACAAATGCTTTGAGCCCAATAACTTCCTCACATCTTCCTTTGCTTTGTCAGAGAGATGTTCCATGTTGTTTAATAGAGCTGGATTCTCCACAACTCTACATGAAGTACCCCTTCCAAGAATGTCGTTCAACTTCTTGTACCTCTTGTTCAAATCATTGAACTTATCCTCACACTGCTGAGGTGAAACACAAAGACCCTTAGACATCAATACCTTTGAGACCGTTCTCCATTTTCCCTTCTTTATGATACCAGATTTTCGCCTCGCTCCCTCAGCACCCTCTGAAGGACCATCTTCTCCAACATTTGCAACAACTTGAATCAAAAGTCTAACTATATTGTCCGTCCACTTCATTCTCACCCAAGGAGCATCCTTTTTGCCCTTTCCTCCACCAGTATCCCTACCATTGCCCTCTGCCATACTTGGGTCATCCTCATCACTTGAGATCTCATTGATGTTAACAGCACCATTACTCATAACATTCCTAGGTCCCGCAACCCTCTCTCTTGCAAAAGTCATAGCAAAACCTCTTGGTGCTGAGTCTTTGACCTCCCTTAGCCCAATCCTGGAATCCTTTTCAGCCACTGATATCATATTCATCGGAGATGGAACTTGGTCATTTTGCAGACGAGCTGGATTACTGCTACTTAAGTTTTGTTGATGGCTTCTACTCATCCCCAAAAGCCCACCAGGATTTTGTTGATTCCTATTCATCCCCAAAAACCCTCCTGTATAACCGGATAAAAACCCACTACCCGGATTGTTATTATTCATCTTCCACACCAAAACTTCCAAACCCTAAAAAAAAAATCCTGAAAACCCGAATGGAATTTGTACCAATCTAAACATGAAGTCATAAAAACCTCTCAAAAATTAAAGTTTTAGCACATAATCAGCTCACAAATGTCCAAACACCACAGCTCATAAAAAACCCGTCAAAACCATACAATTCGGAAACCCTTTACATCGAATTGCAATACCCAAATCTAAAATTTTTCATTTATCTCCGAGAACTCAGAAAAAGGTCCTGAGGTTCAGTGAAGTTCAGTAAAGTTTCAGATATATGAAGAACAGCAATAGAGAATGATGCCCATATAAAAAATGATAGTAATAAAATAAAAAGCCTGAAAAAGAATTTCTAATGCACGATGTGAATAGCATGGATGATTGATAGGATTACCTTTTTGTGATCTAGAATAGTGATTCTTCAGAGAAACTGAGGGGTTTTGCAAGTACTCTTTTGCAGCAAGAGAGAGAGGAGAGAGGGACCAGTAAATGGTAATCAGCAATGGTTTTCTTAACCGTGGGTGGGAGAACTTAAAAGTACCTTGGGCTGTGTCGTGTCGGATGAGGGATGGACAGCTCCAGAGCTGTTCACGGTCAAAATTTGATTCAAAAAAATTGTACGATTTTAATTATTGGGTTAATTTTACTTTGCCCCCCCAAACTTTGGACGATTATCCACTTAAGTCCCTAAACTTCAAAATGGGACACTTAAGTCCCTAAACTTATAAGTACCTCCCACTTAAGGAAAATTGTTAACAAATCCTGAATGTCGTGGGTGGTCAAAGTGTCCCATTTTATAAGGGTTTAGGGTTTTAAGTGTCCCATTTTATAAGTTCTGGGACTTAAGTGGGAGGTATTTATAAGTTTAGGGACTTAAGTGTCCCATTTTGAAGTTTAGGGACTTAAGTGGATAATCGTCCAAAGTTTGGGGGGACAAAGTGGAATTAACCCTTAATTATTTTTTATACTTTATTTTTAATAATATATGTGAAACTCATAAAAATTTGTTTTAAAATTACACATTATACAAATAAAATTACGCCGTATGAAAATAAAATTACGCGATATGTAAAATACACAAAATCGCTAGGAACGGTTGCACTGCCCGTGGTCCGTGTCGTGTCCTCATTAAATTAGATTGAATGCTCTTATTACTCTCTCTCTCTCTTTTCCAAAGTAAATCGGCTATATTTCTTAAGAAGGATTTTGCTGTAACCTTTTTTTTTTAACTGTGTTTTTATTTTTGTTCAAGACTTGCATGGAAGAATGACGACATCTTTGCCACAAGTCAATTGGTCAATGTAAATTATTTAACTCCAGCAAGTACAGCCAGTAGCCATATGTGTAAAAGCAAAGGATGCATATCGATTAATATTTTTCAGAGGTTTTTCTAAAAATTTTTATTTTACTATATATATTTTGGAGGTATTTTTAAAATTTATAATTTTATTTAAATATTTTTAAAAAATTTTAATCCTCCCTTACCACAACCATTCACCACCCCCGTCCCCCAAAAAAAACAAAAAAGACAGCTCAAATTTAAATGGGAGTTCTGCTTGATGCATTCAAGTCTCCTGGAGTGTGTGTATAACTCTAACAATGTAAAAATGATTAAAATTTCAAAAATTTAACCTCTTTATATGGCAGGTAATTCATTTACTATTCGACATCACTCGATTGGTTAAATAAAATAAAAAAAAGAGGAAGAATAACAGTTGGGCTTTACTCTTGTGCTTTAAGTGCGTACACTATACCACCTTAATATTTGAGATATAAATTTTACCCTATCTCATTGATACCATTAAGGGGTTATTTAACAAAGAGATGATCTCTTGTGACCAAATGTCTTTGGACTCTTTAAAGCGTATAATCTATTAATTCAAAGTCAAAAAGTAATACTTCCCCAAAGCACTTTCGCATTTGGTACAACTTAACTAACCTCATTTTTCCGATTATGTTTTAAGAGCTTCCAAATTAGTCACCAAAACAATTTTTTCTACTGAAAACGTGGTATTAGATTTAATGTATCAACAATGACATAAAGTTAGAACACAATTTATAGAGTAACAGAAATCAAATTTACTTTATTCTAAACTTATTGATGGAAATCTTATATAGCTTTGTTCAATAATCTTCAATTCTTTTTTTTTTTTGGTACATTTTATGTTTTTAAGATGGAGCTAATCAATCTTTAATTTCATTTTTGCAGCATATTATGGACAACCTGATTTATTTTGAAATCTGAAGGGACAGTTCCAGACTGACATAAATGAATTAGAGAGAGGCTTATTTGTCTAGATTGCTTTTAATCAAAATACACAACTCTTCTCATTGATAAATAGTATAAATGATTCAGTTACTCAAAAGAAAATTTACGAGTACTTTTACCTCAATAACATCAAAGATAGGAGTTCTTAAATGGAAAATAAATTGGCATGAACAAATTTTGTGAAGAAATTTTTTGAAATACTTCCGTCAAGATTTTTCTTAAAAATGATTCTTTTGTTAAGTAAACAATAATCATAAACATTGATTGTGTAATACTGATTAAAGTAAAGTGATATAAATATGTTGTAATGGAACTTATTTCCCATAATAAAAAGAATTTCCATCACAAACAAAATTTTGCGTGTAATATCATGAGAACATATATAATCTAAATTTACTCTAATCAACTCTTGCCATACGTTACTATATATGGTACTTAAAGCCTAAAGGATTTATTTGTCATTCCAACAAGAGTTCATGGGCCATAATATCAATAGTCAACCGATTAGCTTTTTAAATGTTTAATTAGATTATAGAAAGGTAAAAGTTTATATTAGAGGTCCCAAGAATTAGACGTTCTGGGTTCCAATTTTCTTGTCCTCTTCTCGTTTCTTGAGTCCTATCCCTCCTTTATTGAAAAAAATAAAAAAAGGTAAAAGTCAATATTTCCAAAGTTGAGAGTAATAAAGCTTAACTACCTAAAATTTTAAGGGGACAATGCAATTAGTTTCATTGCTTTTGAGCTCTCAAGTCTTGATTGCACTTTATGATTTTTATTTTACATTTATTAATTATGTAATCAATGGTAAACAAAAAATAGAGTAAAGATAACATACTAACACTAAACTATTTAGGATTTCCAATTTTAGCCACTAAACTATTAAGTTAGGCAAAATGGTCATTCAACTAATGAGAACACACATTTGGTGATTGAAAACTATGATTTTAGTAGTTGAGTGACTAAACACGAAAATTTTCTTAGTTGAGTGACCAAAAGATACTATTTTTATTAGTCAAACTAGTTTAAAACCTTGTCACTCACATGTATCAATTTGGTGAGGATTGGGTCAATTTTAATGCTTAGGGTTAACTCAAAGTACAAAGTTAAATTTTGCAAATCAAATCCTAAATATATAAAACGGGCTAAGAAGTTATTGTTCATGCTACGGTAACTTTTCATCCCCCTTTCATAATTGAATTTTTTTGCTAAAATAACACTTTTTCTAAAAAATATTCTCAATATGATTCACTTTCAAATTTTATTCCCATAATGATGTTATTATTACCACCTTATAATCCTGATTGCCACGTAGTGTGACAGCCCCACCTCTCCCTAGGGCGAACCCTGGGGTATCAGCGGACTGCCTGCCCAGCTCTCGCCGGGGCTCAGTCGTTCAAAGAACTAACAACTCAAAATAACTGATGAAATAAATTCAAACTAAATCGTACCAACCCTAATGGCACATAACCGTCAAGCCAACTTTTCAAACTTAAAACGGCAAGCTAAAAGTCACACTTACCACTCTATACTACAATTACATAACGTAAGTCGAACTTATGAATTCAAGCTTACAAAAGTCAAAAGTAAAGTCATCTTAACAAAAGGTTACAAGTTCAAGCAAAATAAAGTTAAGAAGGCTCTTGACCGTTAGTCCATCCCCGATCTGTTAAGGAAAACAAAGGGAGTGGGGTGAGCTAAAGCTCAGTGAGATTCCAAGTAAAGCAAGTAACCACATAGCCAAAATTAAGGCATAAAATAACCAAATAAATACCGTATGATACAATAACAATTTAATCACAGTTCAATTCAAGGACATGGGTGGCTTTCAAAAGCCAAAATCCCCTTGAGCTTGATCATAAATGTCTCCGTTGACTCTCCGTCAACACTTGTATACACAGAATATCAAGTCCGTAGAACACCACTTTCACCTGTCTCCGTCCACCAATCAACCCCCTACCGGGCCCGCACTCCATAAACAGTAGTTAGGTAATACTCGAGTATACCGATTTCAGTGTACAGTAAACAGTCCTCAAGGTTTATCGGCCTTCTCGACCAAGCCCTTGCTGGCTTGATACGACCGACTCACCTATGAGGTTGGGTACCCAAACAGTAGTAGTAGTTGATGGGATATCACCCAAACAATTCAAGTACAGTCACATATAGAGAATTCACATTTCATAATAGCAGTATACAGAGCCTCAGTGGAAAGTGAGGGAGGACGAGTGCGATAAAGTACACACTCGCCTCCATTTTTATCAAATCAGGGTTTGGCTAAAACAGTCGTAAATCAAGTATTCAGATATTTCACATAAGCAGGTAGCAGGTAGTGGAACACTCACCTGTCAAGCAAAGCAGTAGTCAAACGTCAAGTTTCTCAGTTACGACCACCTTCGTTTCTCACCCCTAGGGCAACGAGTGAAAATTGTTTACCATTAGGTTCATGCCTTACTAAATTAGGCTCATTAAGAGACCAAGTGAGTAGTCTAAGCTACTTAATCCATCGTACAAATAAGGTCCAAATCATGGTAAAAGTTCATGAAAAAGCAAGTGTAGACACCAAATTTTTGGTGTAATTTCATTTTTAGTTTTTTTTTTATTTGTTGTGTTCGTTTTTTAGTTTTAGTTTCTAGTTTTATTTTTATTTTTAAGTTTTTATCATAGAATTTCTTGAAAAAGGGAAAGAGGAAAAGGAAAAGCATTCAAAAAATAGGATTTAGTCATTTGTAATTTAAATTCAATGCTTTCTTGAAAGTGAAAAAAAAAAAGAAGAAAAAGTGAAAAATGATGAAAAATGAAAAATGAAAGAAAAAGATTGAAAATGGCAATTTTGCTGTTTTAGTTTGTTTATTTTGATGTAAAATTGTTGTTTTTTTATTACTTAGTTTTTATTATCAATTTGGTTTTAATTAATTTCAAAAAAAAAAAAAAAAAAAGATACGCTATTTGCAGCTGCGTATTGTCGCAGCTTGCAAGAAAGGATTGGGCAGCTCCTTTAGCTGCAATTTTGGAAAAGATGGCTGAGGGTTTTAGGAGGAGGATTCCCATATAAATAGCAAAGGGAAACAACAGCCGCAAAGGGGGAGAGATAGAGAGGTTTTGGAAAAACTGAGCGAGAGTTTTTGGAGAGAAGGGGACGGCTATAGAAAGAGACCAGCGAGAGAAAGGAGAGGTTTTGGGGAGGCTAAACAAAACAGAAGGTTAGCGGTTAGGTTTTGGAGGAAAACTTCAAGGAAGCTACGGGCTGGCTGGGGGAGAAGAGGGAGCTAGGAGTAAGGTTTGGGGCTGAAAAAGAAGAAAAATCTGGAGCGGCTAAAGAGAAGAAAAATCTGGAGCGGCTAGAGGGAAGAAAGGATACGGCGGAGGGGTAGAGAGGAACCAGAAAGGTGACGGATGAAAATTTGAGAAAAGGCAGAGAGCGAGAGAGAGCGGAGTTTCTAGGCGAAATCGAAAAAGAAAACTGCAAGGAAGAACAAAGAGAAAGGGGTCGCCGGATCTCTGGGCTTTCACTGGCGGTCTCCTGCAAAGAGGTTGCAGCAGGCTTCGTCGGTCTACTGAGAAGCTCAATCATTTCTCAAGGTAGCCTCTTCTTTTATCCTCTTTTTGCAACCAAGAGTTCCGCTACTTGTTTTGTTCCCATAGTCTATGTTTCTATTTTTGGTCCTAGATAAAAACCAGCAATAAAAATGCAAGCTTTGACCCGGCTGTATTGTTTCTATTATTAAATGATTATGGCCATGATTTGCTAAGTTCAATCTGCACTTTGTTGCAAATAGGAAGACCAGATATGAAGTACGATTAGATTCAGGCTCCTTAGTTATGCTTGTTTGTCATCCTCGTTGCTTTCACTTCTGTTTTGTCATGTTCACTGGTGTGTCCGAGAGGCTGTTGTCTTCAAATTGAGGTCATGGGTTGTTATTGATATTTTGGATGATTTTGCTATGAGCCTTAATTGAATCTTGACTTGTTTGCTTTGGTTTTTCTCATGGTGACAAATTTGCAAATGGTTGGCTGGTTGAATGAAATGTTTTAGGGAACCAGAAAAAGTTTTTTTCAAAGCATTACGAAATTGCAGAAATGAAACCAGTTATGAGGAAGGGTAGATGATGGCGTTTTGGTGAAGATAATGACATTGGGTTGTTAAATTAGTGAAGTTTGTTTGAGTTCTCATGCCCAAACATATCTAGGCCCAAGTAGGAAAAGCTGCTACATTTCTCTGTGATGTTTTCTTCTCCGTGACTGTTTTGTGGTTTTTGCACTTAAGTTGCATACTTAATCTTATGTAGAAGGGAAGAAAATGGAAAGTTTAGTGTTGAGTTTTGCAAGGTTGGGTCCAAAAACACTTGAGCTATGGTCGAATGTTTGCTGAAAATGAACAAACCAGGATTGCCGAACCTTTTGCCTAGAATTTTCCAGCCTTTGCATGATTTTTCTTCTATGTTTTGGTTTGTTTGAATGTTGAAATGGTTGTTATGATGCTTAGATTGGTTTTGGGTGTTTGGGTCTAAACATACTTGAGTTGGAATTGAATGCTTGCTGGCCACATAGACAATAGGTAGCTGGATCGTTTTGCATGAAAGTTTCCAAGAAATTTGCATCAGTTTTTGTTATGTTTTTGCTTATTTGCTGTCAAAGTTTCGGGCCTTGTGGTTTAGTTCCACACTATGATTTTGGTTAACCTTTTCTGTTTTTGAACAAAGCTATCCTTTGGGTCTGAAATCTGCATTTGGAAATGAAAGTCACAACTAGTTTTGTTGCCAAAAGATTCCACCCTTTGCCAAAGCTTCCAAATTGCAGCAATCTTCTTCCATCTTGCATAAAGGTTTCATAAGTGTTTGTACAATTTCCTTCCATGTTTTGCATGTTAGATGTGGAACTTGTTTGTTTTGTTGCTTAATCCAAAGTTTGGATAGATGAAAGGATTAGTCAAAGCTGCTTAGAATTTGTGTATGAGATGGAAATGCAGCCAGCGATTGTTTTAACTTCAAGAAGATGTTCATTGCAGAAAATTTTGTTTCCTACGTATGCATGCATGCAAATACTTCTGAATTTAGCATTTTGACCCCCCAAGTCTCCCATCATTTCACTATGACCCAATCAATTAAATAATTTCATCAATTTGGTCCTTGGTAATTTTAATTTGTGCAACTTCATTGCTTGTTTGCTTCAATTGACTACCATGCTTTGCTTCAATTTCGCTTAAGACATGACTTTAGGGACTTTATGATCAAGTGAGCTTTGTTTTGCACATTTCTTTTAATTTTTCTTAAATAAAGTGGTACCTTGACTTTTTTTATTGTTTTGAATCCATTTTTACTTCATTTGATTACCATCGAGGGGGAGGTATAATTTCTTTTATTTTTTTTGTCTCTCCTATGTGATCCAACGTGCTACGTGAGAATTGCATGTCTACTTGCTTTACTAGTTTTTCCTTAATTCTTTTATTTCATTTACTCTTGCTTTTCATTAAGTTATTCATTATGGGGTATGTGTACACCTCTTGGCTTGTAATAGATAGGGCTCGGAGAGCATCTGGTCCATTTCCCCTTCCCCTTGGTTGCTTGCTTTTGTTGCTACATGTTTAATTGCTTTATTAGGCTCTTGTATCTAGTCGAGCATGCTAAGTGTTATGTGCTACGTGTTTATAAGTGATTTGCATGTCTACTCGCTTTTTATAGTGTGGATGAATGGAATGGATGAATGTACGTCACCACACTAGTCCAACGCTAGTTGTGGCTTCTTTTATCGTTTCCACTAGTCTAATGCTAGTAGGAATTCATAGAAAGGGCTAGTCCAACGCTAGACCCAATAGGATTTTTCCTTTGTTTTTCATTAATGCATTATTTGCCTGTTCACTACATATCATGCATTTTTCCTTAGTTTTATCATTTGGCATGCTCCTCAATTCCCCTTTCCCTTCATTTTAGGCCTCTTGCATCTCATGCTAGTTAAAAGGCGCCATGTGTAATCTTCTTATTCAAAGTTGGACTTTGACCACTATTCCCTAACTTTACCAAATATCAATTTGACCCAAAATCATCTTCATTTCTTAGCATCTTGGCCGGCCCTCTTGAGAAGAAAGCCAAGGGAGAAAACTTCAATTTCCAACTTCAAATTTGCCTCAATCTCAAGTTCTAACCGACTAAATTTCAAACCCTTCCATAGAAGTGCTAATTAAGGAGGAACAAAGGTATTGGTGGAGTAGTTTGGCAAGGAGACACCCTAAGCTACCATCTTTTGTGAGTTTTTAAGGTACTTTGTTTAGCAATTCTCTCTTTGTTTGTAATAATGGTAAATTAGTGGTTTTTGGTGACTAAAGAGGCTATTTTGTGGAAGGTTTTATGGTTTAGAGTAGAGTTGTAGTAAATTTCAGATTTTATTGATAATTTTCTGTTTTTATATGATGTCTATGGTTGGCCATGGAATGATAGTTTTATGTGGTGTAAACTAGAGTTTCTATGTGTTAGTTGTGGTTGTTTGCGGAAAATTTCCGTTTGTATAGCTAAATTTCAGTTTAGGGTTTCAATTTGGGGCTTTTCAAGGGTTTGTTGTGGAACTCTTTGTAACGACCCCACCTCCCCCTAAGGCGAACCAAAGGGTTTAGCGGACCGCCTGCCCAGCTCTCGCCGGGACTCATTCACTTACTCCATTCCTCAAGTAAATTACAAGGTACAACTCAAATAATACATCCAATTCTTCAAAATTACATATCATAAGCGAAGCGGAAACTAGTTCTAAGCGTAAAATGTAGATTTACATCCGATTCAATTCCAAATATTTATACAAGCCCAAAAGTACATAAACCAAAACCAAAACTAAACTATACAAGATGTACGCCATCCAGCCACACAAAGATCCAAAAACAAGTTCTTCCTTTACTTCGATCCCTGTGGGGAGAAGAAGATAGTAGGGGGTGAGCTAGAAGCTCAACGAGTGACCAGTAAAATCAACAGCCAAGTGTATTTCACAATAAAACATTGATATGATGTCATGATGCAGTAATCAAATGTTCATTTATTGCTCATGTGAGCCAGTGAAGTTCTTGTACTTAAATATCCAATGCTCGTTTAGATCAGGTAACCGTGAAACAGAAGTAAGGAGCCATCGGGCTCCAAAGAATATGTAAACAATAGTGGAGACATTGGTTCTAAGCACAAGACTTTCCAGGAACTCATTGGAGCCAAATTATGTCATGGCACACACCCGAACCCAAATGATATGCAATGGAGTAATAAATGCAAGAATTAGTTCAAAAGTAACTTTGGGAACAGTCGAGGGATCACTCACTCCAATTATAGTGCTTCAAGTATTCACGTTCAACTATACTCCAGGTTTGAAGTCCAGATCTGCGATAGAAATCCAATTTGAGAACTTTGAAACACGAGTAAGATTCGAAACTTAAACGTTCCGTTCATTAAGAATCAACCAATTGAAATTCATTTGAAAGACATTCGTGAAACACTTGCTCGCTTTTCAAATCGTAAGGTTTTTGTAGTATATATACTTGGAAAACAACACTTGAGTTGAAAGTACAAAGAAATACAAGTTTACATTGGCCATTATATCTTTTCCTCAAGGGTACAAGTTCGTTTAGGTTTTTAACGTATAACCCTCGATAACAAAGTAGTAAAGGTGCTCGCTTGTTTAAGTGATAATCACTTAACCTTTACACAAGTTACAAGTATAGTTTTCTAGTCCTCGAGCGTAAATTCGGGCAGCATGCCCTTTGTGTTTACCTAATTTTCCAGCCATTTAGGCTTCATTATTTTTCCTCAGCCACAACCCAAAGTCACGCATATCATAATTCAGGTCAAAAGCCGTTCCATAGGCTCATAATATCATAAGAATAAGAATCACAATAATAACAAGTGCAGAAATTCAATCTAGCAAAAGACAGATTTGACGTGTGAATGCGGAAATAACATATCCGAGGCTACGCTTATCGGATTAAGGCACAACCTATGCCGTTTTGAAGCTAAGACACAGGGCTACAATGTTCATGAAGGTCACCTAGTCCAGTTTCTAATGCAACTTAGTCAAATCCTCAAATTACAGAACCAAAATCTAACTCGTCGGCTATTTAACCACATTGCACTGTAATGGTCATATCTCAGGTTATAAAAGACCGATTCAGGTGTTCTTAGAGGCATTTAAAAGCTAAGTCAGAATCCTAAAACTTTCATGTTTTGGAAAAAAGCTAAATCAGTACGGTTCCTAGTGAAAAAACGTGATAAACTGGACAAACTGACGAAACGGACTGCTGGGGAAAAACTTAAAACAGTAAGGGTATTTTTCACTTTTACTCTCCAAATTTAATCCTTACTCTGTACCGAAAATTCATCCGGCGAAAAATCGTGAAAACCCTAATTTTGCTCTAAACTTGAAACCGAAGCGTGAAACCCTACTTTCTAGGTTCATTGGCACTTATTGTGGGGTGATTGAGTAGTAGGGCCATTATAAAGTGGTATTTGTCAAAGAAAAGGGAATTTTTAAGAAAAATACAAGGAATTTGCACGGCTTCTAGCCGGATTCCCCACAAAACACTATTCACCAGAAATTTTTCCCTTTTCTTCTGCCTCGGGGCTTTACACTCTTGATTGGCTATGATTGAATGGTGTTATGGCCCTAATTAGGTGGGTCTAATAGCCTATGATTTGTGTGTGTGATTGTGGCCGTATTGGATGAATGTTGGTGGTGGTTTGTAGTATGGAAATATGAAATTTTAGGGAAAATGCTGTCCAACTTTTAAGTCTATGCGATTTTTTGGTTTTGGCTTGCTTTGAGTGGAAATGAGTGACTTTGGGGGTTGTCTAAACCTTTGGCACCAAGTGTTTCTTATTTTCGTTCCAAGTTCTATTTTGGCCTTGCATTAGTAGTTAATTGATTAGGTTTATGACTCGTGTCCGAGTCTCAATGGTTGTTTTCCTTGATGGTTATAGGATGTGCCGGTGATTCAAGGCATACGTCAGGCGGAAATTTGTGACCTTGCTTTGCTTGAATCGGTGAGTGTACTACTCACGTGATTGTTATTCCATGACTTTATTGTACTTGAAATCTGTGATTGGACTGTTTGTGATTACTGCGTATGCTAGATGAGACGAGGGTGTACTTTATCACTCTCGTACTCTACGGCTTATTTGACTGTTTACTGTATCACATGGAATTCTCTTGATAATACTTGAACTGATGTCGTTTGGACATGTATCCAACGACCATTACTGTTACTTCTGAGCTCAACCTCATTGGAAGTCAATTGACTCGAGCCAGTAAGGACTTGGTCGAGGAAAATTGACAAGTCAAGGGGACTGTTTTGAAGAATCTATGGGTATGAGACTCTTGATTCCAGTATACTCAAGTATTACCATTTCTGTTCTGTTTGGTGTTCGGGCCCGGTAAGGGGTATGTGTGGTGGACGGAAATCGGAGTAAAGTGGAGTCTACGGTTATGGTTAATCTATATACATTGACGGAGAGTCAATGAGGTGAGATCAAGTACGGCAAAAGAGAAAAAGGGCTCTTGAGAGCCATCCGTATTCTTTTACTCGTTATTGTTGCTTGGTGTTGGTTTTTGCTCTCTTGATGAACGTATTTGAATTGAGTATCATTGTGTTTATGTGATCCTTGAATGCTTGAGTGATGGTACCTCATTAGGCGAAAGCTCACTCTGTTAAATTTTGTTTTCCTTACATGGAACAATCTTTTGGGCTTGTGATAGTATGAAGAACGAGTTGAGCTAGTATAGATATTCTTTTGTATAGCTCCTCGATAGTTGGAAAATCCTAAATGTACTTGATTCCAATGTATCTCTTTTTGAACGTGTAATTTTACAAGTGTATGTATATATGAAAGTGTTTACACATGATCATGTGTTACATTTGGTTTGGTAATGTTCCTTTCTAGTGTTATATGAAGTTAATTGTTCTTGATTGGATTTCGGACAAACTTGGAATTTGAACGAAGAAAGGAAAAATTTTGGTGGGAAACTATACAGGAGAATCCGGCCGCAAATCCGGTCAGTTCTTGGCCGGATTGCTGGCCGGATTGACAGGGAAATTTTTGGAATCCGGTGGAATGGCTACTGCCTCCAATCCGGCCAGAAACCGGCCGAATTGTGACGTGGCAGTCACTATTCGATTTTCATTTTTCCGTTTCGTGATTGTTTATTTGTTTATGCGTGCTAATGTATTCCGGAACGATTTGAGTTGTGTATAATCGTCTTAGTAGTCCTGGCGAGAGATGGCCAGGCAATTCGCTAACCCCTTTGGTACGCCTTAGGGGAAGGTGGGGCTGTCACAACGCATGACTTGGAGTTAGCTGCCGCCGTTGCCTTTGTTCTGAAAAAATGGAGGCACTACCTGTACGGGGTTACCTTTGAAGTTTATTCTGATCATAAGAGCCTGAAGTACCTCTTTTCTCAAAAGGAATTGAACATGAGGCAGCGACGGTGGATGAAATTTTTGGAAGACTATGACTGTACGATCAACTATCATCCGGGGAAGGCGAATGTAGTAGCTGATGCCTTAAGTCGGAAGGCTCAAATAGCTGGGTTAATGGTCAAGGAGTGGGAGATGTTAGGAGCAGTTAGTGAGTGGAATCCTAGTTTGGACCGTAAAAAGGTGACTTTTGGAAATATTCGGGTAACATCTACTATATTAGGTTGAATCAAAGAGGCCCGGACTGAGGATGCGATGGTACAGAAATGGGTGAAAAAGGTGGAGAAAGAGGAAGTGCCTGATTTTAATTTGAGGCCTGAAGGGATTTTAAGATATAGGAATCGAGTAGTAGCGCCTAAAGATGAAATTTTGAAAAAGGATATTCTGGAGGAAGCCCATCGATCGAAATATACGATCCATCCTGGAAGCAACAAGATGTATCAGGATTTACGAAGGTTGTACTGGTGGGATAAGATGAAAAGGGAGATTGCTCAATATGTACAAACCTGTCTTGTCTGCCAGCAAGTTAAAGCTGAACATCAGAAACCCTCTGGATTGTTGCAACCTCTTGAGATACCCGAATGGAAGTGGGACAATATTACAATAGATTTCGTCTTCGGATTGCCAAGAACACAAAAGAGACATGATGCTGTTTGGGTGATCGTTGACCGCTTAACCAAATCAGCCCACTTCTTACCTGTAAATATGAAGTATTCCATGGACAAGTTGGCCTAGTTATATATGGAAGAAATTGTGAGGCTACATGGGGTCCCAATGAGTATAGTTTCCGATCGAAACCCTCGTTTCATGTCGAGATTTTGGCAAAAGTTTCAAGAGACCTTGGGAACCAAACTTAACCTTAGTACCGCTTATCACCCTCAAACGGATGGACAGTCAGAGCGAACAATTCAAACCCTCGAGGATATGTGTGACAGCCCCACCTTCTCCTAAGGCGTACCAAAGGGGTTAGCGGACTGCCTGCCCAGCTCTCGCCAGGACTACTAAAACGGTAAAACATGAACTCAAGTCGTTCGGGAATCTACTAGCGCGCTTAACCAAACCATCAATCGAGAAACAGAAAAATAAAAGTCAAAACGTAAAGCGAATAGTGACTGCCACATCACAATCCGCCAAGACCCAATCAAATGCAAATAACTTCTTACAATCCCTGAAAGGAATATATATACAAGCCAAGTATAATACATGTTACACACACACTATTACAAACCACATTTGCATGATTACAAGCCAAAATGAAGCATTTAAATCCGAGTACAATTAAGGTTCCAACTATTGATGAGCTATACAACATTTCTCGACTAACTCTACTCAACTCATTCTTCAAAATCAAAAGTCCAAAAGATAATTCCCTGTAAGGAAAACAAAAATTAACGGAGTGAGCTTTCGCCCAATGAGGTACCATCACGTAAATATGCTAGGATCTCATAAACACAAGAATATTCAGTCCAAATACGCACGTCAAGTAAGTAAAAGCAATAACACCCAAGTGTAGGGAACAAAAGGATACGGATGGCTCTCAAGAGCCCTTTTCCTCTTTTGTCATGCTTGATCTCATTTCATTGACTCTCCGTCAATGTATACCAGGTAATCATGACCGTAGACTCCTCTTTACTCCAATTATCCGTCCACCTCACTTTCCCGTTACCGGGCCCGAACACCAAACAGTACAGAGTTGGTATTACTCGAGTATACCGGAATCAAGGGTCTCATACCCAAAGATTCCCAAATACAGTCCCCATGGCTTGTCAAATGTCCCCGACCAAGTCCTTACTGGCTCGAGTCCATTGACTTCCAACGAGGTAGAACTCAGAGTGAACAGTAAAGGTCCAGAGTTACAGTAAAGGTTGGTATCCAATCGACACCAAATCAAGTACAGTCAAGAGTATTCAAGTGATATCATAAACAGTCAAGTAAGCCTAATGTAATAACCAGTCAAGAAGGCCAGAGAGTACGAGAGTGGTAAAGTACACCCTCGCCTCACCTAGCTCAAACAATCATCATAACTAGTCCAAATCACAGAATTCAAGTACAAGAAAGCCACGGAATAACAAACATGTGAGTAGTACACTCACCAAGTTCAACAAAGAAATTTCACAAGTTTTCGCCCGACGTGAGCCTCGGATCACCGGCACGCCCTATAATAATCAAGAAAGTACAATTAACACTCAAACACGAGTCGAATACCTTTTTCTAGGAACTATTAAGGCAAGAACCAAATATAGCTTGGAAATGAAAAATACATAACATTTAGGGTTAAAAGTAGGAACAACTCCTAAACCGTTCATTTCTATCCAATCTCAACCCAACTCACAAGAATCTAATACCCTAGACACTTGGACAACATTTCCCCTAAAATTTCAGCTTTTCCAACCTACAAGACAACCAATAAAAGCCATCCAACACAACCACAAGCACCCAAACAATTCATAGGCCATTCAATATACTTCATTGGGGTCATAATACCCCTCAATTATAGCCAATTAGAAGCTCAACTATCAACCATAGAAAACCCCCAATTAGAAACCCTAAATCTGAAATTTTCCGCAATTAACCACAATTAATGCACAAGAGAGCTATATAACACCATTTAGAACCATCAATTCAAGCTCAAACATATCAATCATAGGAAAACAGAAAAATTCCCACAAAAATCAGAAAATTAGCTAGCTTTACTCCAATCCACCAAATCTTCCGAAAAATCACGTATATAGCTACTATGAGGCACCAATTGGCCAAAATTAGAAACAAAAGATGAGTTCCAAGCAAGATACCTTAGTTCTTCAAGAAAGGTTGTAGCTTAGGAGGTTTCCTTCCAAAACAACACCACCAAGTTCTTCAAAGACCCTTAGCAAGATGATTTTATGGACTAATTCAAGAAATAATCGGTTATTTTCAAGATTTGAGCAAGATTAGAAGATGGAAGGTTGAAGAATTTTTTCCTTTGCTTGCTAGAGGAATTCGGCCAAGGAAGGTAGAAGATGAAGACTATTTGGGTCAAATTTGGACTTTTAGTAAAGATAAAGAAAGTTAGGCAAGTCTACACTAACCACAATTGGACACTTGGCACCTTATTGTTGCTAGAAGTCATCTCTTGTCTCCTCATTGTTAATCCATCTAGGTAACCTCCAACTATCTCCTAACACCTGGTAATTAAATCCCTTTACGCAAAATTTAACCTAATTGGCCGAATTTCTCTCACTTAATGCACGAGCGGGTCCCACGTCCAATATACATTCCTAATTTCTCACGAATTACCTTTTACTAGAAAAATGATTTTAAAACTATATTTACTGATAAAATGTTGATAAAAGTAATATAAGAAAGAAAATAAAAGAAAACGGGTGCACCGGAATAAAATAATACCTAAATATTTTTTTTTTCTGGGTTCTCACACCCTCTCCCCCTTAAAGAATTTCGCCCTCGAAATTGCTCACCTGGGTTACTAAATAGCTCAGGGTATTTCTTTTGCATCTCTTCCTCCAACTCCCAAGTTGCCTCTTCTATTCCATGATTTCTCCACATAACCTTCACTAATGGAATTTGTTTATTCCTTAATTCCTTAATCCTTCGATCGAGTACTTGTACCGGTCTCTCTTCGTAAGTGAGTGCCTTATCTAACTCAATCTCCTCTGGTCGTACAATGTGGGTTGGATCAGGATAGTACTTTTTCAGCATCGAGACGTGGAAAACGTCATGAATCCGAGATAAGCTTGGTGGCAACTCGAGTCGGTACGCTACTTTCCCAATTCGTTGGAGAATTGTATAAGGCCCCACGAACCGTGGTTGAAGTTTCTTTCCTCTACCCGCAGTGACACTTCGTAGTGGCGTGATTTTAAGGAAAACACGGTCTCCAACTTCGAACTCCAAATCTTTCCTTCGGTTATCTGCGTAGCTCTTTTGTCGGCTTTGAGCTGTTTGGAGTCTTTGACGGATCAATTTAACCTTTTCTTGTGCATCCTCCATCCAAGGAATGGTTGTTGGATCTAGAACTTTCTTTTCCCCTACTTCATCCCAATAAATGGGCGAACGACACTTCCGTCCGTAGAGAGCTTCATATGGTGCCATTTGAATGGATGAATGGAAACTATTATTGTAGGCGAACTCTACCAAAGTCATGTGTTGGCCCCAATTACCCCCAAAATCCAGAATACAAGTCCGTAACATATCCTCGAGGGTTTGAATTGTTCGCTCTGACTGTCCATCCGTCTGGGGGTGATAGGTGGTACTAAGGTTGATTTTGGTCCCCAAATTCTCCTGAAACTTTTGCCAAAACCTCGATACAAAACGAGGATCTCGGTCTGAAACTATACTCACTGGAACCCCATGCAACCTCACAATTTCATTCAGGTACAACCGAGCCAGCTTATCCATGGAATCCTTCACATTCACAGGTAAGAAATGGGCCGATTTGGTCAACCGATCAACGATCACCCAAACGGAATCATGTCCTTTTTGAGTTCTTGGCAGTCCAGAAACAAAGTCCATCGTGATATTTTCCCACTTCCATTCGGGTATCTCAAGAGGTTGTAACAGTCCAGAGGGTTTTTGGTGTTCAGCCTTAACTTGCTGGCAAATCAGACAGGTTTGGATATATTGAGCAATCTCTCTCTTCATCTTATCCCACCAGTACAACCGTCGCAAGTTTTGGTACATCTTATTACTACCAGGATGGATCGTGTATTTCGATCGATGGGCTTCCTCTAAAATTTCTCTTTTCAGGTTTTCATCATTGGCTACTACTACTCGGTTCCTATACCTTAAAATCCCTTCAGGACCCAAATTGAAATCAGGTAGTGCTTCATTTTCTACCTTTTCCTTCCACTTTTGTACCATCGGATCCTTCTCTTGGGCTTCTTTAATTCGATCGAGAATAGTAGATGTTACCCGAATATTTCCAAAAGTTATTTGTTTGCATCCCAATCTAGGGTTCCACTCACTAGCTGCTCCTAACATTTCCCACTCCTTGACCATCAACCCTGCTACTTGAGCCTTCCGACTTAGGGCGTCCTCTACTACATTAGCCTTACCCGGATGGTAGTTGATCGTACAGTCATAATCTTCTAAGAGTTCCATCCACCGGCGTTGCCTCATATTCAACTCTTTTTGGGAGAAGAGGTACTTAAAACTCTTATGGTCTGAATAAACCTCAAAGGTAACCCTGTAGAGATAGTGGGTAGGGTAGTTTTGTCCATGGGTTTTCAGTTTCCTAGAGGCAAAAGCAATCACGTGATTATTTTGCATCAACACACACCCTAAGCCTTCCCTCGAAGCATCGGTATAAACAGTGAAACTGTCCTTCCTATTAGGCAAGGCCAAAACAGGAGCCATGGTTAACTTTCGCTTCAACTCCTGAAAACTGGTTTCACACCTAGTATCCCACACAAACCGGCCATTTTTCTTCGTTAGATCGGTTAAAGGGCCGGCCAGTTTGGAAAAGTCTTTAATGAAGCGCCTATAGTACCCAGCCAACCCTAAGAAACTGCGAATCTCAGTGGGGTTTTCTGGCCTCTTCTATTCAGCCACTGCCTCTACTTTCGCGGGATCCACTGTAATACCTTCTTTTGAAATCACATGTCCCAAGAAAGAGATTTTCTCCAGCCAAAATTCACACTTACTGAATTTGGCGTATAGCTGATGATCTCTCAGGATTTGTAACACTAACTTCAAATGCTGCTCATGTTCCTCACGGGTTTTAGAATAGACCAAAATGTCGTCAATAAACACGACAACAAATCGGTCCAGGTAGGGTTTGAAAACCCGATGCATCAAATCCATAAAGGCGGCAGGGGCATTGGTCAACCCAAAGGGCATGACCGCAAACTCAAAATGCCCATATCTAGAATTGAAAGCAGTCTTGGGTACATCTTCTTTCTTAATTAGCAACTGATAATAACCCTGTCGGAGATCTAACTTTGAAAAGACCACCGCGCCTTGCAACTGGTCAAACAGTTCATCGATATGGGGAAGTGGGTATTTGTTCTTAATGGTCATATTGTTTAATCCCCGATAATCGATACACAATCTTAAAGTTCCATCCTTCTTCTTAACAAATAGTACCGGAGCCCCCCACGGAGATCCACTCTCGTGAATAAACCCACGCTCCAACAGGTCTTGCAACTGTAATTTCAACTCCTTGAGCTTAGCAGGTGCCATTCGATAGGGGGTCTTAGAGATAGGTGACGTCCCCGGTAATAAGTCGATCTTAAACTCTATCTCTCTCTCCGGGGATAAAGTTACTAGTTCATCAGGAAACACATCCGGATACTCACTTACTACAGGCACATCTTCAACCCTCAACTTATCAGTGGGAGTGTTTATAAGAAAAGCTAGGAACCCTTGGGCCCCTCTATACAGAAATTTCCTAGCCCGCATACCCGAAATCAATGCAGATGTGGCTAAACTACCTCTTACATCTAGCCTTAAGGTTGCCTCCCCCGGTATACGAAGTTCCACTATTTTCCTCTTACAATCAAGTTGTGCATCGTACCTTGCTAGCCAGTCCATACCCAATATAACGTCGTACCCCTTAATAGCTAAACTTATAAGATTCCCCAAAAGCTTCCTCTCTCCTACCCAAATTTCGCAACTTGTATACATCAAACCAGTAATTAAACGTTGGTCCCCCGTAGGAGTACTAACTTCAAAGTCATAAGGCAAGCTAACAGGGGTTATATCAATGCCGCACATAAAATCGGGGTTAACAAAGGAATGGGTAGCACCAGGGTCGATCAAAATCCTAGCTAGACGATGAAAAACAGGGATCGTACCTTCTACAACCCCAGAGGAATCAAGGACTTGTTGTTGCTCAAGGGAGTAAACCCGAGCTGGCACCTTTGGCTTTGTCCCTTCTACCTTGGACTGTCCCGAGTTGGCCTTCGACGACTGGGTGGTTACTCTCGCCTCCCGAGGTAACACTGGACAGTTGGCTATTTGATGCTCCGCACTCCCGCAGCGCAGGCATCTTCTCTCTTTCCTCCAACAGTTGTCCTCAGTGTGGTTTGGTTTCCCACAAAATCCACAGGGTCCGCGTGCAACTGAGGCCGAACTTCCTTGTGAGACGCTTCTCTGCGGACCCCGTCCATTGTGACCACCCCTCGGCGGAGTCCCTCGCGTCATCCCCGGTTGCCTTCCTCCCCCGGCTCCTCTTCCAAACTTGGGAGGGGTCCCTTTATCCCCTTGGGTCGAACTACTCGCAGAGAACCCCCATTTTTTCACCTGAAAGTTCTGTCGCGCCCCATTTTTTACAAGAAAAATAAATAAATAAATAAATGGTTTAGAAAGTGAATTTTTGATTTGAAAAAAGAATTTTGATTTACAAAGAAAATGAAGAAAAATATGGGTCTAAATGGGACTTGAAAATGCGACGATTCGACCCAAAATATAGTTTAAAAAGGGTTTTTGAAATAAAAATCGGAGTCGCCACTTGGTATAGAGTTAAGGTGTACCAAGTCACCTAAAAATGAATTTTTTCGAAAAAATAGAAAAACCCTTTTTAAACGACTCCTAGTCTACGTACACCAACGAAAAAGGTTCGGGAGTCACATTTGACGAAGGGGAAGGCAAGGATGAAATCCAAGGCACCCCTTCGACCTAGCCAAAGCTAGTTGCGTGATTTAGTCTAGGATTTTCTTATTTTTTAACCAAAAGATTTATCACATTTGGATGTACTATATGAATGCAAACCCTAGACCTAGGGGGGCATCGGGGGGCAAAATTTCTCTTCAAAGATTGAATGGTGCCAATCACATTAATTGTGACGCCCAATAATGACTCCTTGGAGAGGTCACGGATAATGCAAAAATATGAGACTCTAAGAAAAGGAAAATTATAGAAATATACATGTCCTAAAGGAATGCATCATGTCGGGCACGGGGGACTAATGTTCGTGACTCAATTTCCCCTTTAATAGAGGGAATACGAGCGTGCTAAGGCTAGAAAGCCAAACTCGTCCATATCCCATATTCAAGGGGTTTTCCTAATCTAATCAAGCAAATGCACTACCCTAATCCTATTGCTAGAATGAAATGCAATTCTAATGTTATGTATCATACAAAAGGGGCAAGTAATATTTATAAGGGAAAATATGGGGAAGGGGTGTACATATATAAGGAAAGTGTCATGCGACATGGTGAAAAAGGCCCTAAAAAGTAAAGATATGCATGAGATGAAGTGATCACACAATCATGATCTAACGCGCGGAGGGCTCCTAAGGGTCTAGCATTGGACTAGCCCACATCTACGCTCTCTCACAAGCATTGGACTTGCAAGAGCTCGAGGGGACAACCATGACTAGCATTGGACTAGCCACGGTTACGTGCATTTGCATCCATCACACACATATATAAGTAATAAGCATAATTAAAGCAAGTAGACATGTGAGCACGTAATTCACATAACACATAAGCATGCATATCTAGATGCCAAAACCTAAGAAAGCGATTAAACACATAGCACATAGACATGCAAAACACACAAGGCAATTAAGACCCTAACTATTACATTTTAGGGGGGAAGGCCTACTACAATCTAAAAGGGGAAATAAAAATAACCTAACTATTACAATTTTGGCATTCAAGCCTTTCAAATGATGAAAATCAAGCTCGAAAATAAACATTCAAAACTTGAAACAAATAAAGCAAATAAATGAAATAAACATTCAAGAGGCATGAAATTAAGCACATGAAGCCACACGAAGGCACATAGGAAGTCAAATAAGTGAAAATAAAGGATAGAGTGTACCTCCCTTGAATTGGAGCCCCTAACAAAGTGAAATGACTCATTTGCCCTCCAAAATAAAAGAAAAGGTCAAGGCATCGCTTTAATTAACAAATAATCACATGAGATAAAAATAAGCATGGAATGAATCAATTAAATCATGTAAAAGAAGGCAAACAACCCATGTTTAAGAAATTAAAACAAGCAGGGACTTAATTGCAAAGATTAACAAAAGTTTTGGGGTCAAAATTAAAGAAAAATAAAGTTCAAGGACCTACTTGCAATTAAATTAAGGACCCAATTGAAAGAAATTGAAAGTTTCAAGGGCCACAGTATAGCTAAGGAAAAAATCCAGGGACTGATTCGCAAATCCAATTACCAAATTCTTAATCAAACAGGCCATTGGGTCATTTTATTTATTTCTTGGGCCGAAACTTTCCTAGCCCATTTAAAAATCCAAAGCAAATTGGATGGGCCAGCCTATCATTTTTATCAAGTAAAACCCAACAAAATGCATGGGCTTTAACTCTCGAGCCCAAATTACTAACCCAGGAAATAAACAAAACAAAACCCAATCCAAACAAACAAACCACCATCAAGACCCAATCAAAATAAACCTAATCCAATTCCCAACTAATTTTTGTTAAACCCATCAAAATAATAAGATAGCTAAAAAACATTAAAACCTAATCATATCATAATCTCAGAATTAATCTACCCAACAATTCACTAAAATATGCAAACAAGGGAATAAGCTTAAAAGGGCAAAATTAGGTCGATTTTTCCAGATTTTGGGCCACAGAGAAATTAGGAAAAAGTTTAGGGGTCGAATTGCAATTCTTTAGAAATCTATGCTCCGTACTTCGCAGGAGCTTTCTTCTTCCAGGCAAATGAGATGGAAACGTTTTTGCAACTTCGGATACTTCAGAAAATCCGACAAATTTACACGGCAACAACATCACATCATTATGGAATGCAAAAACAGCAAAATTGAACAAAATCAATTTCAAAAGTTCATGGCTTCTCTTTCTCTTCCCGACCAGCGAACTCATGTATTCTGGCCAGCTTTGGACTGGCCAGAGTCCCTCTTGAACAGAAAAAGCGTGAAATCTTCCCTTTTGGTTCCAGATTTCTTTTCGGGCATTTTATCGAACACTAAACGAGCATGAAAAACTTCGGTAAATTTTTTGCTCCATTGACTCAAGAACCCGCCCCCAAAATTTCATCAGCAACCCAAAAAGTACAGTCCAATCAACCCATAGCGCATTTACAATCAAAAACAAAAGAAAACGGACAATCAATCAAGAAAGCCGTAAAAACCAATTCACAGAAACATGCTTGGGGTTGGGGATTTCCAGAATTTTCACTTGAAAGTAAGACTTACAGTGCGTCCTTGGCGAGGATTTTTCAGGCGGTAATGGCAAATTGCAGTGGTGGCGGTGGACAATTCCGGTGGTGGCAGCGGCTGTGACCTTTCCTTGCTATGGCTATCGTTCGAATCCTCCGAAGGAAACCCCTCCAATTTCCAGATTTCTCTCTGCTCTTGCTGAAACTCTCCTCTCTGGTTTCCTTAACTCTTCTGCAGCTTGCTTTTCTTTTTCTTGTTCTAGCTGCGCCGACTCTCCATTTCCCTCCCTGGTTCACTTTAGCTCCTCTTTCTCCCGTTGTTTCTTTTCTCGGTTCTTTGCTCAACCGGAGCCTCATGTCCTCTGTTTATCAGTTCTTCCTTTCGTTTTGTTTAATTCTACCCACCGGTTCCCTCTTTCTCATTTCGGATTCATCCGAAAACTCCCCAATTTTCTGTTTTCTTGCTCCTGTTTTTCTTCCCCTCGCCTTGTCCGCCGCCCCTCTTTTCCATTCCTCTCCTCTGCTTTTTTCTATTCCGTCCCTGAAGCCTCAAAGCTCTCTCTGTTTCTTCTTTTTCCGTAGCCGAGAGCTCTCTCTCGATTCTCTCTAATTTCTTTTCCCGTAGCTCCCCTTTCAAGTTTTTTCCTCCGCGGCCCTTTTCTTCCTCTGTTTCTTTTAGCCTTTTCTTTCAGATCCTTCTAGCCCTCTCTGCCCTCTGTCTCTCAGCCCTCTCCTGGCTTTACCTTTTTTTCTTTCTAGCCGGCTCCCCTTTCTAATTGTTCCCCCTTTTGGCTTGCGGCTGTTTTTATCTTTAAAGGCACCCCAAAAAACCAAACCGAATATGAAAGGCCAAGATTTTAAACCCCAAAGTAGGCTTATGTGTCTTATTCTTGTCCTTTGATTAACTTTTTTCTTTTTTTTCCTTTTTCCTTTTTTCCTTTTTCCGAAAATTTAGTGCAAAAAACTCTTAATTCAATTAAAGTAAGACAAGAGACACGAACCGAAACAAAAATAAAAATCAAATAAAATAAAGACCTAAAATTGAAACAAATAAAGATAAAAATTAAATTAATTAAATGATTAAAGTTTGAAATCAAAATTTGGTGTCTACAAGTTCCTTACTTGAAGCCTGGCATTTTCAACTCGCAAAGCTTTCTCCACGGCGTCACTAAAGGTATTGATCTGGGCTACCGCCAGATTCTTTTGAATTTCCACATTGAGCCCTTGAATAAAATGCCGAACTCTCCTTTGCTCCGTTAGAATGAGTTCAGGGGCGAACTTAGATAAACGAGTAAACTGGCTCTCGTACTCAGCCACCGATTGCGTCCCCTGACAGAGTCTAATGAACTCGTCCTCCTTCTTTTCCTGGACTAAAGGGGGAAAGTATTTCGCATTGAAGTCCCTCATAAAGTTTACCCATGTTCTTGGTGTTTGTTCCCGATCCCACTTCATTCGTATCACGTTCCACCAAGAACGCGCAGCCCCTTCCAATTGGAAGACGGCGAAAGTAATCTGCCTCTCCTCTGAATAGTGTAGGATGGCAAAAATATCTATCATTTTCTCTAACCATTTTTCGGCCACGTCCCCCTGGAGCTCTCCAATCCTATCGACCTGCATCCGCGTGATGCCCCTAAGCCTAAGAGTCTCAGTGCGCTCCCTGGCGGCGGCACATCTAAGCCTTTGTCGTTCAGCAAGTACCGCCACAACCACGTGGTCCACGTAAGAGTAAAACTGGCAACGCGTACAGCGGCGGGTCCGGCTAGCGGTATACCACAGCCGGATCGGACCTCCCGGTCTCTCCTGGTAGTCGATAACCCGTGGGCGCCTCTGAGGTGGCTCGCCTCCGCCCGCTCCACTAGTGCCAGCCATAACCTACAAAGATAGCAAAAGTTTATAGCTTAGACAATATATTCACACTTAATGGCGTCTAAACACAATCCCAAAAGTGCTAAGGATCAGGTTTCAGGTTCGCCCAGGGTAATTCTAACCTAGGCTCTGATACCACCTGTGACAGCCCCACCTTCCCCTAAGGCGTACCAAAGGGGTTAGCGGACTGCCTGCCCAACTCTCGCCAGGACTACTAAAACGGTAAAACATGAACTCAAGTCGTTCGGGAATCTACTAGCGCGCTTAACCAAACCATCAATCGAGAAACAGAAAAACAAAAGTCAAAACGTAAAGCGAATAGTGACTGCCACATCACAAGCCGCCAAGACCCAATCAAATGCAAATAACTTCTTACAATCCCTGAAAGGAATATATATACAAGCCAAGTATAATACATGATACACACACACTATTACAAACCACATTTGCATGATTACAAGCCAAAAGGAAGCATTTAAATCCGAGTATTGTGACAGCCCCACCTTCCCCTAAAGCGAACCAGAGGGGTTAGCGGACTGCCTGCCTAGCTCTCGCTAGGACTAACGGTGCAGTTTTGAGTGATCTATTGTTTTTCGGAATTTATAACGCGCGTAAACGAGTGAAAATGGCAAAATAACCCAAAATAAAAAAAAATGAAATCCGGAGTCGGTCATGAATAGTAATCGACCCGTCAGAATCCAACCAAATAGCAAGCAAACATTCACATCTTGAACTTGAGCAATTACAATCCAAAGTGACATACAAAAGTTCTCAAAAGTTAATATATACACGGTTTGCCAAATTGAAAGTGAAAACGGCCCTAAAGATACATTTAGGGTTTCACTTCATATACAAAACAAAAGAGATATACATCTAGTTCAATCGGCAACCATCTATCAAGATTCATTCCAAAAAGAGTCATATTCCTGTAAGGAAAACAAAAGGATCGGTGTGAGCTAATTGCCCAGTGAGATACTATCACTTACGCAACCAAGTGCATATAAGCATCAAGCTTTCAATCAATATAATAAAAATAAGCAAAGGTACACGTCAAATATGGTGATAAAAGGATACAGATGGCTCTCAAGAGCCCTTTTCCTCGTTTGCATATTTTGATCGAACGTCATTGACTCTCCGTCAATGTTCAACAATAACTAACCGTAGACTCCACTTTACTTCCATTCCTTCCACCTAACATTCCCCAACCGGGCCCGAAATCCAAACACGTGCATTGTGGTATTACTCGAGTAAACCGGAATCGAGAGTCTATCATACTACAAGATTCCATATAACATTGCCCCAAGGCACATTAATTGGCACGACCAAGCCCTCGCCAGCTCGATTCAATCAATTACCAATGGGGTTGAGCTCATTGATAACATTTGTAGTCGTTGGAGACTCATCCAAACGACACCAAGTCATGTATTTCATTTCATATAACATTTCATATAACATTCCAATAACTTTTCAATAACATGCGAAACAAGAAGTGAGAGTGATAAAGTACACTCTCACTTCAATCAATTAACATTCAACATCTCAAGTTCAAATATCAAAGCCATATAATAGCACACAAGTGAGTAGTACACTCACCAAGCTAGCAAATGTGGTTTCATGCACTTCCGTCAAAAGAACGTTGTGCACCACGGTCACGTCCTAAAACATGCAAACAAATACAATGAGACTCGATAACGAGTCATAAACCAAGGCCAAATATGACCCCAATAGGGTTCCATAAGCATATACAAACATTAAAGGAAACCAGAAATTTCGGAAATGTAACTAGCTTTGGCCCTGAAAAAAAACAGTTTTTGTCCTCATTTTGCGGTAATGGCACCAATTTCACTACGATTATCGGATGAGGCTGAAAGACACACCATTTCGAAGCTAAAAGACAGGGATACAACATCACAGAAGGTCACTCAACCCAGTTTTGAGTGAAAATAGGTTAAAAATGCAAGATACTACATCAAAAATGTAAAACAGATTCACCAAAACGCATTCTAGCGGAAACATCATAACTCAGGCTCTCCAAGTCCAAATCCAGAAATTCCAAAACCATCTGAAAGCTAAGAAACAGGGATAAATTTCATCAGAAGGCCTCAACAACCAATTCGGAAGAAATTCCAGCCAAAACAACCAATTACAGGCGCAATTCTTACATTCGGGTAAAACCAGAACAACAATAGTAATTTCGACTTATCTCGTTCTACACTACTCCGATTGACCTAAAATTTTGTAGGCACCTCTAAAATGTCATTCCCTACAAATTTAATGTTTTAAGACAAGGCCAATTCGGCCTCTAACTAGGACCTAAAAATTCGGGCAGAATGCTCCCTCAAGAACCCTAATTTTCTGAAATTTCTTCCAAACCAGAAATTGGTTGCAATTAATCACTTTTTCCACCTCCTAGAGTCATTATATACCATTTCTAATCATCATAGATAGCCACACAATCATGTTTATATTAAAACAGAAAAATCCCCAAAAATAATAAAACTTCATCATTTCAACCACAAATCAAGAAATAATCCATAAACTTGCATCTCATACTACCACTAAGCATGATTTAAGCATCAATTAAAGGAGGAGGGTGGTTCTTCACAACTTACCTTAGAAACAAGAGAGAGAGAGCTATTGGTCACCTTAACTTTCCAAAAAACTTCACACAACAACTCACCAACACTTCCTTAAGTGGTTTTATGGAGCAAAATCAAGGTTGGATGGTTGGTTTTGATGATTTGGAACAAGATTGAAGTGTTTTCTTCCTTGTGCTTGGAGTAAGAGAGAGAGAAAGGGAGAAAGAGAGGGCCGGCCACTTCTTGATGATTTTTGAAGATTTTTGGTCATTTTTAAGCTATTTTAACCAAATTGGTAAAAGGGTGAATAGTGTTCAAAAAGGTCAAACCACTCCTATGGTGACACTTGTCACCTTTTATTAAATGCTCACCTACCTTGTCTCTCTTATATCAATCCACTTAGCACCCTCTACTTATCTCTTAACACCCGGTAAATTAATTCCAGTATTCAAAACTTAACCTAGTTGGCCGAATTTTTCCGAACTTTTCGCACTAGTGGGTCCCACGTCCGGTATATGCTCTTAATTTCTCAAAATCCATTCGATACTAGAAAAATCATCTAAAAGTCATATCTTCTCCTTAAAATTAGCTAGAAATTTTCCTAAGCACGAAAATGCAGAAAACAAGCCATGAAAAATACGAGAAACCTAGAAAATGAAAATTATGGGTTCTCACAAGTACAATTAAGGTTCCAACTATTGATGAGCTATACAACATTTCTCGACTAACTCTACTCAACTCATTCTTCAAAATCAAAAGTCCAAAAGATAATTCCCTGTAAGGAAAACAAAAATTAACGGAGTGAGCTTTCGCCCAATGAGGTACCATCACGTAAATATGCTAGGATCTCATAAACACAAGAATATTCAGTCCAAATACGCACGTCAAGTAAGTAAAAGCAATAACACCCAAGTGTAGGGAACAAAAGGATACGGATGGCTCTCAAGAGCCCTTTTCCTCTTTTGTCATGCTTGATCTCATTTCATTGACTCTCCGTCAATGTATACCAGGTAATCATGACCGTAGACTCCTCTTTACTCCAATTATCCGTCCACCTCACTTTCCCGTTACCGGGCCCGAACACCAAACAGTACAGAGTTGGTATTACTCGAGTATACCGGAATCAAGGGTCTCATACCCAAAGATTCCCAAATACAGTCCCCATGGCTTGTCAAATGTCCCCGACCAAGTCCTTACTGGCTCGAGTCCATTGACTTCCAACGAGGTAGAACTCAGAGTGAACAGTAAAGGTCCAGAGTTACAGTAAAGGTTGGTATCCAATCGACACCAAATCAAGTACAGTCAAGAGTATTCAAGTGATATCATAAACAGTCAAGTAAGCCTAATGTAATAACCAGTCAAGAAGGCCAGAGAGTACGAGAGTGGTAAAGTACACCCTCGCCTCACCTAGCTCAAACAATCATCATAACTAGTCCAAATCACAGAATTCAAGTACAAGAAAGCCACGGAATAACAAACATGTGAGTAGTACACTCACCAAGTTCAACAAAGAAATTTCACAAGTTTTCGCCCGACGTGAGCCTCGGATCACCGGCACGCCCTATAATAATCAAGAAAGTACAATTAACACTCAAACACGAGTCGAATACCTTTTTCTAGGAACTATTAAGGCAAGAACCAAATATAGCTTGGAAATGAAAAATACATAACATTTAGGGTTAAAAGTAGGAACAACCCCTAAACCGTTCATTTCTATCCAATCTCAACCCAACTCACAAGAATCTAATACCCTAGACACTTGGACAACATTTCCCCTAAAATTTCAGCTTTTCCAACCTACAAGACAACCAATAAAAGCCATCCAACACAACCACAAGCACCCAAACAATTCATAGGCCATTCAATATACTTCATTGGGGTCATAATACCCCTCAATTATAGCCAATTAGAAGCTCAACTATCAACCATAGAAAACCCCCAATTAGAAACCCTAAATCTGAAATTTTCCGCATAAGCGGAAATTTTCCGCAATTAACCACAATTAATGCACAAGAGAGCTATATAACACCATTTAGAACCATCAATTCAAGGTCAAGCATATCAATCATAGGAAAACAGAAAAATTCCCACAAAAATCAGAAAATTAGCTAGCTTTACTCCAATCCACCAAATCTTCCGAAAAATCACGTATATAGCTACTATGAGGCACCAATTGGCCAAAATTAGAAACAAAAGATGAGTTCCAAGCAAGATACCTTAGTTCTTCAAGAAAGGTTGTAGCTTAGGAGGTTTCCTTCCAAAACAACACCACCAAGTTCTTCAAAGACCCTTAGCAAGATGATTTTATGGACTAATTCAAGAAATAATCGGTTATTTTCAAGATTTGAGCAAGATTAGAAGATGGAAGGTTGAAGAATTTTTTCCTTTGCTTGCTAGAGGAATTCGGCCAAGGAAGGTAGAAGATGAAGACTATTTGGGTCAAATTTGGACTTTTAGTAAAGATAAAGAAAGTTAGGCAAGTCTACACTAACCACAATTGGACACTTGGCACCTTATTGTTGCTAGAAGTCATCTCTTGTCTCCTCATTGTTAATCCATCTAGGTAACCTCCAACTATCTCCTAACACCTGGTAATTAAATCCCTTTACGCAAAATTTAACCTAATTGGCTGAATTTCTCTCACTTAATGCACGAGCGGGTCCCACGTCCAATATACATTCCTAATTTCTCACGAATTACCTTTTACTAGAAAAATGATTTTAAAACTATATTTACTGATAAAATGTTGATAAAAGTAATATAAGAAAGAAAATAAAAGAAAACGGGTGCACCAGAATAAAATAATACCTAAATATTTTTTTTTCTGGGTTCTCACAATATGTTATAGACTTGCATTCTGGACCTTGGGGGTAATTGGGGCCAACATATGATCTTAGTGGAGTTTGCTTACAACAATAGTTACCATTCGTCAATTCAAATGGCACCGCACGAAACTCTTTACGGAAGAAAATGCCGGTCACCAATCTATTGGGATGAAGTCAGCGAAAGGAAGGCTTTAGACCCAACAACCATTCCATGGATGGAGGATGCACAAGAAAAGGTCAAGGTGATACGTCAAAGACTCCAAACAGCTCAAAACCGACAAAAGAGCTACGCAGACAATCGAAGGAAAGATTTGAAATTTGAAGTTGGAGACCGTGTTTTCTTAAAGATCACACCATTACGAAGTATCACGACGGGTAGAGGAAAGAAACTTCAACCACGATTCATCGGACCCTTCAAAATTCTCCAACGAGTTGGGAAAGTAGCGTATCGACTCAAGCTACCATCCAGTTTGTCCAGGATTCATGATGTCTTCTACGTCTCGATGCTCAAAAAGTATTATCCCGACCCAACTCACATTTTGCAACCGGAGGAGATTGAGATAGATGAGTCACTCACTTATGAGGAGAAACCTGTACAATTACTCGACCGAAAAGTTAAGGAACTGAGAAATAAACGAATTCCATTGATGAAGATCTTGTGGAGAAACCACGGGGTAGAAGAGGCAATCTGGGAGGTGGAAGAAGAGATGCAAAAGAAATATCCTGAGCTATTTGTGAATCACGGTAAGAAATTTCGAGGACGAAATTCTTTAAGGGGGAGAGAGTGTGAGAACCTGGAAATTTTCTTAATTTCTAGGCACTATTTTATTTCTTTGCACACGTTTTCTATATTTGTGTTATTATATTAAGTTTATAGATATTTTTATAAGTAAAGATAGTTTTTAAATCAATTTTCTAGTATAAGTTAGTTCACGAGATATTAGGAGTGTATAGTAGACGTGGGACCCACTAGTGCGATAAGCGCTGTAAATGTGGACCATTTGGTGAAATGTTACATACAGGGATTTTATTACTGGGTATTATGAGACAATTGGAGGTTATCTAGATTAAATTGTATTTGGAAATAAGAGGGTTGAGATAACTTAGAAGATGCTAGGTGGCGCTATATGGTTGGAGGTTGGATTTTGACTAATCTTTCCTTACCTTTCCCAAAAGCAATTTTGACCCAAAATCCTCTCCATTTTCTCTTGTCTTGGCCGAGCAACATAGAGAGGAGAAGAGAGAAAAGCTTCCTGTGAGAACCCGTACTTTTCTTAATTGCTAAGTTTTATTTTCTATGAATTACACGCTTTTCCACATTTTTATTTATTCAAAAATTGTGAAACTAATTTTTATGAGTAAATATAGTTTTTAGATGAGTTTTCTAGTATCGGTTAGATTTTTAGAAAATAAGAATGTATATCGGACGTGGGACCCACTAGTGCGGAAAGTTCGGTAAAATTCGGCCAACTAGGTTAAGATTTGGATACTGGGTTTAATTTATCGGTTGTTATGAGATATTTAGAGGTTACCAAGTGGTTGGTATGAGAGAGAGAAAAAGTTAGGCAAGTAATTAATGAAAGTGACATGTGTCACTTAGAGATTCATTCCTACATTTGACTTACTATTCATCCTTTTACCATTTACTAAATAAACCCAAAAATTGACCAAAAATCTTCCATTTTTCCCAAGCTTATGGCCGAACCTCTCTACAAGGAAGAAAGAAAGAAAAAGCTCTCCAAGGTTTGCTTCAATCTTGCTCCAATCTACCAAATCAACCATTGAATCTTGGTTTTGCTCCATAGGAAACCTTAAGTGAGTGATAGTGAGGTGTTTTGTGGAGTTGTTTGGAAAGCTAAGGTGACTAATTGCTCTCCCTCTTGTTTTACTAAGGTGAGTAGTGAAGGACCCCTCTCCTCCCTCTAATGATGCTTAAATCATGATTGGTGGTAGTATAAGATGCACTTTTATGGATTACATCTTGATTTTGGTTGAAGTGATGAAGTTTTATAATTTTTGGGAATTTTTCTGTTTTCATATGAATATGATTATGTGGTCATGTATGATGATTGGAAATGATATTTAAGGAAGCTAGAAGGTGGAAAAGGTGGTTAATTGCAAGCAATTTCTGTTTTAGAAAGAAAATTGGAAAACTAGGGTGCATGTTTCTACATTCTGCCCGGTTTTGTAGCTCATAGTTATAGTCGGAATTGGCCTTGGGTTAAAACAGGAAAGTTGTAGGGAATGATATTTTAGAGATTTCTACAAAATTTCAGGTCAATCGGAGTACCGTAGCTTGAGAAAAGACGGAATTACCCTTGCTGCCCTGGTTTTACCCGAATTTGAGAATTGCGTCTGTAATTGGTTATTTTGGTTGGGAATGCTTCCGAATTGGTTGTTGAGGTCTTCTGATGAATTTTAGCCCTGTTTCTTAGCTTTCGGATGGCTTTGGAATTTTTGGATTTGGACTTAGGTAGGATGATTTATGATGTTTGTACTAGAATGTATTCTGTGAATCTGTTTTTGCGGTTCTGGTGTAGTAGATTGCATTTTTGACCTGGTTACACTTGAAACGGGGTTGAGTGACCTTCTGAAATATTGTAGCCCTATCTCTTAGCTTAGAAACAGTGGGTCTTGGACCTTCATCCGATAATCGTACTGCCTTGGGTGCCATTACCGCAAAATGACGTCAAAAACTGTTTTTTTAGGGTTAAAGCTAGTTCCATTTCCGGATTTTCTGATTTCCTCTATTGCTTGTGTGTGCTTATGGAACCCTATTTTGGGAATATTTGGCATTGGTTTATGACTCGTTATCGAGTCTCATTGTACTTGTTTGCATGTTTTAGGGCGTGACGGTGGTTCACGACGTTCCTTTGACGGAAGTGCATGAAATATCACTTTCGAGCTTGGTGAGTGTACTACTCACTTGTGTGTTACTATATGGCTTTGATACTTGAACTTGATGAGTTAAATGTTATTGCACCATTGATATTGATTGAAGTGAGGGTGTACTTTATCACTCTCACTTATTTCTCATGTTATTGGAATGTGACATGAAATAAAAGTACATGACTGGGTGTCGTTTGGACGAGTATCCAACGACCATGATTGTTACCATTGAGCTCAACCCCATTGGTAGTTGATTGAATCGAGCCGGCGAGGGCTTGGTCGTGCCAATTAATGAACCTTGGGGACTGTTATATGGAATCTTGTAGTATGAGAGACTCTCGATTCCGGTATACTCGAGTAATACCACAGTGCAAGTGTTTGGAGTTCGGGCCCGGTAGGGGTATGTTGGGTGGAAGGAATGGAAGTAAAGTGGAGTCTACGGTTGGTTACTCTTAAACATTGACGGAGGGTCAATGCAAACGAGGAAAAGGGCTCTTGAGAGCCGCCCGTATCCTTTTATCACCACCATTAATGTGTGCCTTTGTTTACTTTTGATGAATTGGAATGAAAGCTTTATGCTTATGTGAACTTTGCTGCTTGAGTGGTATTATCTCACTGGGCGTAAGCTCACCCTATTCCTTTTGTTTTCCTTACAGGAAAATAAATACTTTTGGACTGCAATTGATAATTGGTTGCCGAATTGAACTAGTTGGGCATATCTTTTGTATAGCTCATTTATTGAAACCCTAAATGTACTTTTGGGACCGTTTCTCTTTTGATTTGGCAAACCAGACATGTATCCACATTTGAATACTTTTGTATGCCACTTTGGCTTGTAAATGCTAAATTTCAAGATGTGAATGTTTGCTTGATATTTGGTTGGGTTCTGACGGGTCGGTTACTATTCATAGCCGACTTCGGTTTCGTTTTTTTTTATTTTGACATTTTGACCTGTTTACACGCGTTTGTAAGATCCGGAACGTATTAGATCACTTTCAACTGAACCGTTAGTCCTGGCGAGAGCTGGGCAGGCAGTCCGCTAACCCCTTTGGTTCGCCTTAGGGGAAGGTGGGGCTGTCACACTTCAAACTTTTGCCTTCATTTCTTGCTCAAATCTTGTGAATCAACCATTTAAATCCTAAATTCCTCCATAAAAGTGAATTGTTGAGCTAGGTTAAGGTTGGTGGTGGAGCCACTTGTGAAGAGAAATTACTAGCTACCTTGTATCTTGTGGTTTGTAAGGTAAGTTGCTAAGAAATCCTCCCTTTATTCTTAATAATGGTAAATTAGTGGTTGTAGTAGCTAAATGTGCTATTTTGTGGAAGATTTTATGGTTGGAAGTAGAGTTTTGATAAATTTTAGATTTATTGGTGATTTTTCTATTTTTATATGATAATTATTGGTTGGCCATGAATGATAGCTTGATATGGTGTAATATGGAGCTTGTGTACGTTAGTTATGGTTGTTTGCGGAAAATTTCAGATTTATGCGGAAAATTTCAGTTTTAGGGTTTCAAATTTGGGGTTTTTCTAGGGATTGTTGTGGAGCTTTTAATTGGCTTTGATTGAAGGGTGTTATAACCATAATAAGGTGTATTGTTTAGTCTAGGATTGGTATATGTACTTGTGTTGGGTTTTGGTGAAAATTGGTGATGAATGGTAGGATGGAAAATGTGAAAATTAAGGGGAAGTGCTGTCTAAAGTTGAGGAAATTGGATAGTTTTGAGTTAGAAGTGAGAGTGAGTAGAAAAAAAAGGGTCTTAGGGTTGATTGTGCTTAGTACCCAATGTTATTCCATTTCACTTCTTAGTTATATTTTGGTCTTGTATTGGTAGTTCATTGAAGAGGTTATGATTCGTGCTTGAGTCTTAATTGTTGTCTTCTTGCTTGTTATAGGTCGTGCCGGTAATACGGGGCCTACGTCGGAAGAAAATTTGTAAACTTGTTTACTTGAACCGGTGAGCGTACCATTATATGGTTTAATGCTTAAATGATTGATATATTTGAATATGCGAACTTGGTTGGCTTGAATGAGACGAGAGTGTACTTCATCGCTCTCGTTCTCTTATCTATATGACTGTTACTGTTTAACTGTGAAACTGTATTTGTGCATGATTTAATGTCGTTTGGGACTATGACCAACGACTTAACTGTGATATTTGAGCTCATACCCCATTGGTTGTTATTCGAGTCGAGCCGGCAAGGGCCTGGGCGATTCGAGAACCAATTATGGGTTTACTGTTAGTCGAGTGGAGTGTTATTCCCTCGACCCTGTGGTATACTCGAGTATTGCCTCTCTGTTACTGTGAGGTGTTCGGGCCCGGTAAGGGGAATGTACGGTGGAAGGAATGTGGTGTAAAGTGGGATCTACGGTCTTGTTCTTTTCTCCAAATGTTGACGGAGTGTCAACGGGTTTGAGATCAAGTATGGTAAGTGGAAAGTGGCTCTTGAGAGCCGACTGTATCCTTTTAACCTTGGTTATTGTGTTATAATCTCTTTTGTGTGATAGCCCCACCTTTCCCTAAGGCGAACCAAAGGGGTTAGCGGACTGCCTGCCCAACTCTCGCCAGGACTAACGAAGCAGTTAAATACGATCTAAAACATTCCGGGAAAATAAAAGCGCGCTCAAATGAGTCAAAATCATAAAATAAAAGAAACAAAGATCGGAGCCAACATGAACAGTGCCGGACACGTCAGAATCCGGCCGGATTACTGGACGGATACTGGCCAGTGAGCAAACTAGCCGGATCCCATTTTTCCAGGGCAATCCGGCCAATTTCTAGCCGGATTCTTGGCCGGATTCAACCCTGCCCTTTCCCGCCAAATTTTTCTGTTCCCGCCGTTTGAAATCCAAATCTGTCCGAAATCCATCCAAACATCAACAAACCATATACACCATGAAACCAAACATGTACAAGCCAAATAACATACAAAAGTGACCAAACACGTTTATGCAAGTGCGGTTCCAAATTTACAATTCAAAAGAAAAGATTGGATCCCAAAACAATTAGGGTTTTATCCATTGAGGAGCTATTCAAAAGAATATTTAAAACTAGCTCAACTCGGTAACGAAGTATCATGGCCTTCCCAAAAAGGTATTCAACTCCTGTAAGGAAAACAAAAGGAATAGGGTAAGCTTTCGCCCAATAAGGTACTATCACTCAAGCAACGAAGTTCATATAAGCATGAAGCCCTTCATTTCCAATTTCATCCAATAAGGAAGTATACTAATATCACACATCAATATAATTGGTAAAAGGATACGGACGGCTCTCAAGAGCCCTTTTCCTTGCTTGCCTTACTTGATCTCGTTCCGTTGACCCTCCGTCAACGCTGAAGGAGTAACCAAGACCGTAGACCCCACTTTCGCCAATTCCTTCCAACTCACATACCAGGCCCGAACTCCAAACAGTTTAGAATTGGTAATACTCGAGTATACCGAAATCGAGAGTCTCATACTCCAAGATTCCATATAACAGTCCCCATGGTTCGTCAGTTTTCACGACCAAGCCCTTGCTGGCTCGATTCAATCGACCACTAATGGGGTTGAGTTCAGTGGTAACAGTAATGGTCGTTGGATACTCGTCCAAACGACACCAATTCACGTATATTCATGTAGAATTCAATTGATGCAGTAAACAGTCATAGAAGACATAGAGTACGAGGGGGATAAAGTACACTCTCGTCTCACTCAATAACAACAGTGTACATGAACATTCAAGGCATAGATTGCACATATAACAAAGCCATGTAGTAACAACCAAGTGAGTAGTATACTCACCAAGCGAGCAAAGAGAGTTTCACA
This sequence comes from Coffea arabica, assembly GCF_036785885.1. Classification (NCBI taxonomy): domain Eukaryota; kingdom Viridiplantae; phylum Streptophyta; class Magnoliopsida; order Gentianales; family Rubiaceae; genus Coffea; species Coffea arabica. The sequence goes on along the minus strand of NC_092311.1, from coordinate 20,118,050 downwards.
AATTTCCACCCAATGAGTGTCTTGAATCACCTTCACGCCCTAAAATATTCAACAAGCATAATGAGACTCAAGTACGAGGTACAAAGCCGAACCACACATCACTAACGTAAAACCGTACTAACTTGCAAGTAAGATCAAATACATTTGGTGATAAAGGTTTAAACAATCTTAGGGTCGCTAAGTAACCCCTAAAGCACGCCAAAACCAAGAAACATGTGAACCTACAATTTTGGACAACATTTCCCCTTAACATTTCGAACTTCCATCCTACAATCAAGCACTTATAGTTCCCAAACACCAACACCACTACCACTACAAGTCATAAACCCTTCCATACAACTTACTAGAGTCACAAAGCCCTTTAATAAAGGCCAATTCAAGTGCTATATAGAAACCCTAGAAAAGCCCCAATTACAAACCCTAAATCCGAAATTTTCTGTTCAAAGCGGAAATTTTCCGCAAATAGCCACAATTTACGCACCAAGAGTTCATTCTAGACCATTCGAAGCCATCATCCATGGCCAACCAATATTAAACATATAAAAATAGAAAAATCATGAATAAATATAAAAATTCACCAATCTCTACCAAAAGTCACAAAAGCTTACACAAAATCAACTCTATGACTAACACAAGTTATTAATTTCACATTATCAAAACCAAAGAAGGAATTCCTTAACTACTCACCTTGCAACCTCAAGAAAAGACCCAACTTAGCACCACTTTCTTCCCAACCACTTCACAACCAACCTCACTACTACTAAACTAAGGGTTTTTATGGAGGAATTTCAAGTTTAATCGATTGGATTGGGAGATTGAGCAAGATTGAAGGCAAGAAAGTTGAGAGTTTTCTTTTCTTTTCTTCTTGAGATGGCCGGCCAAGAGAAGCTTGAAATGAAGATGATTTTTGGGTCAATTTTGATTAATTGGTAAAGTGATGAATAGTGGTCAAAGTCCAACTTTAAATCACAAGGTGACACTTGTCACCCTTATTTAATACAAAACTATCCTTTTGTCTCTCCCACACCAAGCCATCTAGGTAACCTCTAATTATCTCTTAACACCTAGTAAAATAATCTTTGTATACGAAACTTCACCTAACTGGCCGAATTTTATCGAACTTTCCGCACTAGCGGGTCTCATGCCCGGTATACCTTCTTAAAATCTCATAAACTAACTTATACGAGAAAAATAATTTAAAAACCATATTTACTCATAAAAATAATTGAGAAAATTTTTCCTAATAAGAAAATATAGGAAAGGCGTGCAATAAAATAAAATAAAGCCTAGAAAATAAGAAAATTACGGGTTCTCACATTTTGTGTTCCTTGTCTAAGCATGATTATCTTTGTGTGTCTTGATGGTACCTCACGAGCGTAAGCTCACCTTCGCTATTTTTGTTTTCCTTACAGGAACAACTTTTGGAACTATGTTTTGGGAGCAAGTTGAGGTAGTTAGGAAATTCTTTGTTTTGTATAGCTCCTCGATAGATGGAAAAGTGTATTTTCATCCGACGATTCCTTTTGACTTGTACACGCATCAATATATATATCTCGAAGTGTTTCCACGTGTATATGTGTTACAAACTTCTGTAGTATTTTATATTCATTCGTGTTGGATAAAGTACTGGTTTTGGTTGTGATCCGGTTGAGTGCGAAGGTTAAACGAGGAAGAAGAAATTTTTGGCGAGGTTACTGTTCACCAAATCTGGCCAAGGATCCGGCCAAGTTTTGGCCGGATACCTGGCCGGATATGCAGGGAAGATTTGGAAAATTTTTAGTTTGGCCTCTGCCTCCAATCCGGCCAGATTGTGATGTGAATTGTGATGTGGCAGTCACTGTTCATCCGCGGCTTATTTTCGTTTTTCGTTTGTTTTTTTTCCGGTCGTTGTAGCGCTCGAACACTATATTATCTTTTGGAACAAGTATTTTGGGTGTGATTAGTTTCGTAGTCCTGGCGAGAGCTGGGCAGGCAATCCGCTAACCCCTTTGCTCGCCCTAAGGGAAGGTGGGGCTGTCACAAAGCGTAAGCTCTGCTAACAGCTGTGACGCCCCCACTTCTCCCAAGGGCGAACCCAAGGGTATCCGTGGGACGTCTGCCCAGCTCTCTCCAGGACTCAAGACAATTCAATTCAAACTTAACGATACATACCAAATAATACAAGTCTAAATGAAGAAAAGTCACTTCGTTAACTGAATATCCAAATCTTACATCATGTTCTCAAAAGAAACATCAAGTCCCAAAATACAACCATTAAAAGTCGACTAAACATTTACCACCAAGATTCCAATCAAAAGTATAACCTAGTCGGCTTTTCCAAAATCTTCCAATCCAACCTGTTAAGGAAAACAAACTAATGGGATGAACCAATACTCAGTGAGGCCAAGAAACACACATGCAAGCACATAATTCAAGTAGCAATCACAATTTAGCAAGTAAACCAGTAGTATTCAAGTAATTAACAATTCGAGTGAGAAAAGTAAACAGAAACAATTCAAGGATATTGTAGCTCTCAGGAGCTAAGTTCCACGTGCTTCGCCAAACCTCGATCGAATACCTTCCCGCGATGAAAATCCGTCAAACGGGTCATCATTTAAGTCCGTAGAACTCTATTTACTTCACAGTTCCATCCACCGTAAACCGCACCAGGCTTGAACAACAATAAAGGCGCTACTACGCGAGTAGGCCAAGCAAAATCTCTCAATAGATCAAGCTTACAGTTTATCTCATGGCTCACCAAGGTTCCCGACCAACCCCATGCCGGTTCGAGTCCAAGGTCGGCCAATGAGTTTGGGCGTCCCCCAGTTCAGTTGTATATCGAGGAGATTCACTCCAATGACATTTATACAGTTCAGTTATTGTGAGGACCCGAAAATTTTCTCATTTTGTGAGAACCCGTAATTTTTCCCAGTTTCTAGGTTTTATTTGGGTTACTGGCATGTTTTCTGCATTTTCTTTATTCAAAAGATTTCTAGATAATTTTTATGAGTAAATATAGTTTTTAGGTGAGTTTTCTAGTATTAGTTAGATTTTAAGAAATTAAGAGCGTATACCGGACGTGGGAGATAATTAGAAGTTACCAAGTGGATTGATGTGAGAGGGAACAAAGAGATATGGATGCATTAACTAGGGTGACAAGTGTTACCATATGATTAGTTTTCACTTTTTGAACAATATTCACCCTTTTACCATTTGGTTAAAATAACTCAAAAATTGACCAAAAATCACTCAAAAATTAGCTCCTTGATGCCGGCCCTCTCCAAGAAAGAAAGAAAGAAAACTCTCCAAGTTCTTGCTTCCATTTAGCTCAAATCCATCAAAACAACCACTTAAACTTGCTTTTGTTCCATAAAACCTCTTCACTTAGTGTTGGTGAGGTGATTGGTGAAGTTGTTTGGAAAGCTAAGGTGACTAGTTGCTCTCTCTCTTGTGTTGCTAAGGTGAGTTGTGAAGGAACCCCTCTCCTCCATCTAATGATGTTTAATTCATGATTGGTGGTAGTTTAAGATGTAATTTTATGGATTATATCTTGATATTGGTTGAATTGGTGAAGTTTTATAATTATTGGTGATTTTTCTGTTTTCATATGATTATTATTATGTGGTCTTGTATGATGATTGGAAATGATATTTAAGGAAGCTAGAAGGTGGAAAAAGTGGTTAATTGCAGGAAATTTCTGTTTTGGAAGGAAAATTGGAAAACTAGGGTTTCATGTCCTACATTCTGCCAGGCACAGTACCTCATAGTTATAGGCCGAATTGGCCTTCGGTTAAAACATAAAAGTTGTAGGAAATGATATTTTAGAGATGCATACAAAATTTCAGGTCAATCGGAGCAACTTAGCTTGTGAAAAGACAGAATTACCCCTGCTACCCTGTTTTTACCCGAACTTGAGAATTGCTTCTGTAATTGGTTATTTTGGTTGGGAATACTTCGGAATTGGTTGTTGACATCTTCTGATGAATTGTAGCCGTGTATATTATCTTTCGGATGGATTTGGAATTACTTGATTTAGACTTAGGTAGCCTGACTTATGATGTTTGAACCAGAATGTGGTTTGTGAACCTGTGTTTTGCGGTTCTGGGTTAGTATCTTGAATTTTTGACCTGGTTACACCCGGAACTGGATAGAGTAGTCTTCTTCAACATTGTAGCCCTATCTCTTAGCTTCGAAACGATGTGTCTTTCACCTCCATCTGACAATCGTAGGGTCAATGGTGCCAAAACCGTAAAATGATGTCAAAAACTATTTTTTTGGGTTAGAGCTTATTCCATTTCCGGATTTTCCTGGTTTACTCTAATGCTTATGTATTCTTATGGAGCCTATTTTGGTGGTATTGGGACTTGGTTTATGACTTGTAATTGAGTCTTATTGTGCTTATTTGAATATGTTAGGACGTGACGGTGGTGCAAGACGCTCTTAGGCGGAAGTGCATGAAATATCATTTGCTTGATTGGTGAGTGTACCACTCACTTGTTGTTTACAATGTGGCTTTGGTATATGTGAATTTGATGCCTTGAAGGCTTGGTTGCTGCGTTGAACTTAATTAAGTGAGGGTGTACTTGATCGCCCTCACCCATTTGGTATCTCATATGACTGTCTACTGTTTTACTGCAATGATTGAATGATACATGAAATACTGAATTGGTTCATGAATTTGGTGTCGCTTGGACGAGTATCCAACGACCATTACTGATACGACTGAGCTCAACCCCATTGGTAGTCGATTGGATCAAGCCGGCGAGGGCTTGGTCGTGAAAATTGACGAGCCATGGGGACTGTTATATGGAATCTTGTAGTAGTGAGACTCTTGATTTCGGTATACTCGAGTATTACCAAATTTCTACTGTTTGGAGTTCGGGCCCGGTAGGGGTATGTTGGGTGGAAGGAATGGAAGTAAAGTGGAGCCTACGGTTGGTTACTCTTAAACATTGACGGAGGGTCAATGAGGTTCGATCAAGAATGCAAACGAGGAAAATGGCTCTTGAGAGCCGCCCGTATCCTTTTATCACCACTATTGATGTGTGCCTTTGCTTACTTTTGATGTATTGGAATGAAAAGCGTGATGCTTATATGAACTTGGTTGCTTGAGTGGTATTATCTCACTGGGCATAAGCTCACTCTATTTCTTTTGTTTTCCTTACAGGAAAATAAATACTTTTGGACTGGATTTGATAATGGGTTGCCGAATTGAGCTAGATGGACATATCTTTTGTATAGCTCCTTGATTGAAATCCTAAATGTACTTTTGGGTCCGTTTCTCTTTTGATTTGGCAAACCGTACATGTTTCCACTTTGGAATAACTTTTGTATGCCACTTTGGATTGTATATGCTTAATTTCAACATGTAAATATTTGCTTGATGTTTGGTTGGGTTTTGACGTGTCAGTTACTATTCATGGCCGACTTCGATTTCATTTTTTTTTATTTTGTGCTTTTGACTTGTTTACGCGCGTTTGTAAGTTTCGGAACGTATTAGATCGCTCTGAACTGAACCGTTAGTTCTGGCGAGAGCTGGGCTGGCAGTCCGCTAACCCCTTTGGTTCTCCTTAGGGGAAGATGGGGCTGTCACAGGTGGTATCAGAGCCTAGGTTTGAATTGACCTGGGTGTATTAGAAATGCTTGATTTGAGGATTATTTTGGTTACGTCCTTTAAGCTTATTATACTTATTTCTTCTTTTGGTGTAGGATGGACGGTCATGGTGAGCCTAGTAGTGCCCCTGCTGGAGAGCTACCCCGTGGGGTGCTTCCGGTGATTCCGTACCAGATCCGTCCCAGAGGGGCTGTTGTGCGTTGGAGCCCAGCTAACCGCCTTCGACGTTGCGAGTGTCGACACAAGTACGCTTACCCTAACGCTCTGGTGTTGGCCGTGGCCGAGGAGCGTAAGGAGTTGGCCGAAGATAAGGCTAGGCTTGAGGCCGAGGTGAACCAGCTTAGGGCGGCCAATGAGAAACAGGCCGAGCGCATTGAGGGGTTGGTGTATGACGTGCTTGAGGTAGAGGATAGGGTTGATGACCTCTGCACTTAACTTAGTGAAGTTCGTGAGCGCGAGTCTAAGCGAGCTCGAAAGGTTAAGGTTCGAGCCACATCGATCCTGAAACTCTGCACCGACGTGGTCGAGGGCGTGAGTGACGAGGACTCGTGTGCGGGGCCCGAGGCTGGGGTTGGATCCACCCCGTCGGGTGGGTCTACTAGCCCATCGACGGACTAGGTCTCGACTCCTAGGTTTTTGGGATAGTTTTGTTTCTTGTATATAGGGATAGCGAAAGAGCCTAAGCTAGCCGTTTGGTATGTTTGGCTTAGCTACGTGTATATTTCTTTGGATGGGCCCTTTCCCTTGTGGATTGTCCATGTTTGTACTTGATTTGATTGTACTTGACTTGACTGGTTGTTGATATGTGTGTTGTTGCCTTGTTTGGAATGTACATATATGTTATTGGAAAAGTTTTTGGGTTTTACTTACATGCATTGATATTCTATTGGTTTAGTACTTTTGCCTAGACCAAGTAGACTTCATGGAAGGTACACGGAGTGGACGGGGACGTGGGCGCGGAAATAGACAACCCACACCGGACAGGGGTACTGGGGAACTCTCATCTGGACCTAATCCTGACCCCAACGTGCAAATCGCTGCCGCTATGCAGCAAATGACCAATTTGCAGGCACAAGTGGTACAGCAACAGGGCCAAAATCCAAACCCTAATCCTGGAAACCCTGGCAACCACATCGAGAGCGAAGACAGAGCTCTCGAACGATTTCAAAAGTTTGCTCCACCCAAGTTCCGTGGGGGGCCCGATCCGGATGTCGTCGAAAGGTGGCTCGAGAAGATGGTCGATATTTTTGCGGCCTTGCACTACACCGAAGAACGGCAGGTGACTTTTGCCGTTTTCCAGTTGGAAGGGGCGGCCCGTTCCTGGTGGAACGTAATACGGTAAAAATGGAAACGGGAACAAACGCCCAGGACTTGGATGAATTTCATAAGGGAATTCAACGCGAAATTTTTCCCTCCTCTAGTTCAGGAGAGGAAGGAAGATGAGTTCATCCGACTCCGCCAAGGGACTCAATCTGTGGCGGAATACGAGAGTCAATTTACCCGCATGTCCAAATTTGCGCCTGAGATGATCATGACCGAGCAACGGCGGATCAGGCGCTTTATCCAGGGCTTGTATGTTGAAATCCAGAAGGACCTCGCAGTGGCTCAAATCAATGCTTTTAGCGAGGTCGTGGAAAAGGCCCAACGAGTAGAGAGTGCTAGATTGCAAGTCCGGAACTTCCAGGCAAAGAAGCGGGGTTTTCCTGGGAGTAGTTCAGGACAGGGTGAGAAGAGGACCCCCTCCAAGTTTGAACGAGGAATGGGAGGTGGACGACAGTCGGGTACAGGCAGAGGGGCTCCGTCTAGGGGTGGCCAAGCTGGGCGAGGCGAAAGAGGAAATTTTCAGGGAGGCTCAGCTTCAGCACCTCGCGGTCCCTGTGGGCATTGTGGGAAGCCAAACCACACGGAAGATAACTGCTGGAGGAAGGAGGGCAAATGTCTGCGATGTGGAAGCGCAGACCACCAGTTGGCTACTTGCCTAGTCCTAAAACAAGACGGAAAGGGGAGTCAACCACCGTCGAGGACCAATGCCGGACCAGCTAAGGGAGATGGGTCCAAACCTAAGGTGCCAGCTAGGGTGTATTCGTTAGAGCCCCAACAGGTCCCAGATTCCTCAGAGGTCGTAGAAGGTATGATCCCTATTTTCCACCGTTTTGCCAAAGTTTTAATTGATCCTGGTGCCACTCATTCCTTTGTTAACCCTGATTTCATGTGTGGCATCGATATAAAACCTGCTAGTTTACCATACGACCTAGAAGTTAGTACACCTACGGGGAATCAACGTTTGGTTAATAGTATGGTTTATAGGGATTGTGAAGTGTGGGTAGGAGAGAAGAGATTGTTAGGGGACTTGATAAGTTTGGTCATTAAGGGGTATGATGTGATTTTGGGTATGGACTGGCTAGCCAAGTATAATGCCCAATTGGATTGTAAAACGAAAGTGGTAGAATTCCGCATTCCGGGTGAGGCAACCTTAAGGTTGGATATAAGGGGTAGGTTAGCCTCATCGGCTTTGATTTCGGGCATTCGGGCTAGGAAACTGCTAAGTAGAGGGGCGCAAGGATTTTTAGCCTTTCTGATTAACACCCCCTCGGATAAGTTAAAAGTGGAGGACGTGGCCATAGTAAAGGAATTTCCGGATGTATTTCCTGATGAGTTAGTAGCCCTACCTCCGAAAAGAGAGATAGAATTCAAGATAGACCTGCTACCTGAAACTTCACCCATCTCAAAAACACCATACCGAATGGCCCCTGTAGAGCTCAAGGAGCTAAAGTTGTAATTACAGGACCTTCTGGAGCGGGGATTCATTCAAGAGAGTGGGTCTCCTTGGGGGACTCCTGTACTGTTTGTGAAGAAAAGGACGGTGGTTTGAGGATGTGTATCGATTATCGGGGCCTGAATAATATTACGGTTAAGAATAAGTATCCACTGCCCCACATAGATGAGTTGTTTGACCAGTTGCAGGGAGCGGTAGTCTTCTCGAAACTGGATCTCCGCCAAGGGTATTACCAGTTATTAATCAGGAAGGAAGATATTCCGAAAACCGCCTTCAACTCGAGATATGGGCATTACGAGTTCGCAGTTATGCCCTTTGGATTAACCAATGCTCCTGCCGCCTTCATGGATTTAATGCATAGGATTTTTAAGCCCTACCTGGATCAATTTGTCGTAGTCTTCATCGACGACATTCTGGTCTATTCCAAGACACGAGAAGAGCATGGGCAGCACTTGAGGGTTGTCTTACAAACCCTAAGAGACCATCAACTGTACGCTAAGTTCAGCAAGTGCGCATTTTGGCTGGAGAAAATTTCTTTTCTGGGACACGTAATTTCTCGAGAGGGTATTTCAGTTGACCCGGCGAAAGTAGAGGCTGTGACTAATTGGAAGTGGCCAGAAAATCCCACCGAGGTCCGCAGCTTTCTAGGGCTGGCTGGGTATTACCGACGTTTCATTAAAGACTTCTCCAAACTAGCAGGACCTTTAACTGACCTGACGAAGAAACATGGTCGGTTCGTATGGAATGCCCGATGTGAGACGAGTTTTCAAGAACTAAAGAAAAGGTTGACCATGGCTCCAGTGCTCGTCTTGCCAAACGGAGTGGACGGATTTGCTGTGTATACTGACGCATCACGAGAAGGCCTGGGTTGCGTGTTAATGCAGAACCGTAATGTGATCTCCTTTGCCTCTAGGAAGTTGAAACTTCACGACCAGAATTACCCAACGCATGATCTGGAGCTAGCTGCCATAGTTTTCGCTCTTAAAAAGTGGAGACACTACCTATATGGCGTAACCTTCGAGGTTTATTCCGATCACAAAAGCCTTAGGTACCTCTTCTCACAAAAAGAATTAAACATGAGGCAGCGACGAAGGATGGAATTTTTGGAGGATTACGACTGTACCATCAACTACCATCCAGGAAAGGCGAACGTAGTGGCCGATGCTTTGAGTCGCAAGGCGCAAGTAGCAGGGTTAATGATTAAAGAGTGGAATTTGCTCAAGTCGGTTTGCGAGTGGAAACCCTACCTTGGGAGTCATAAAGTGATTTTTGGTAACATTAAAGTAACCTCTACCCTCTTAGAGCGGATTAAAGAAACGCAAAAAGAGGATGCTATGGTACGGAAGTGGGGAGAGAAAGTGGAAAAAGGGGAAACGACTGATTTCAATTTAAGTCCTGAGGGTATTTTAAAATACCGAAACCGAATAGTGGTGCCGAAGGATGAAGCGTTGAAAACGGAGATTCTAGAGGAAGCCCATCGATCCAAATATACAATCCATCCGGGTAGTAGTAAGATGTATCAGGACCTGAAAGGAACCTATTGGTGGGATAATATGAAGAAGGAAATCGCTCTGTACGTGCAAAAATGTCTCGTTTGCCAACAGGTTAAAGCAGAGCATCAAAAACCATCGGGCTTGTTACAACCCCTTGAGATACCCGAATGGAAGTGGGAGAACATCACAACGGACTTTGTTTCGGGTTTACCACGAACGCAACGAGGACACGATGCCGTTTGGGTAATCGTCGACCGGTTAACCAAATCGGCTCACTTCCTGCCGGTAAACATGAAGTATTCCATGGACAAGTTGGCCCAGCTGTACATGGACGAGATCGTAAGGCTACACGGCGTTCCAGTCAGTATCGTCTCCGATCGAGATCCACGTTTCGTATCTAGGTTTTGGCAGAAATTCCAGGAAACGCTAGGGACGAAACTCAACTTGAGCACGACCTATCACCCTCAGACGGATGGACAATCGGAGCGAACCATCCAAACTCTCGAGGACATGCTACGAACTTGCATTCTGGATTTTGGAGGCAACTGGGGTCAACACATGACCTTAGTAGAGTTTGCGTACAACAACAGCTACCATTCGTCGATTCAAATGGCTCCATACGAGGCACTATATGGACGACAATACCGATCACCAATCTACTGGGACGAAGTTGGTGAGAGAAAGGCCTTAGATCCAACCACTATTCCATGGATGGAAGAGGCTCGAGAAAAGGTCAAGTTGATATGGCAACGACTCCAAACGGCTCAAAGCCGACAAAAGAGCTACGCAGATAATCGAAGAAAAGACTTGGAATTCGAAGTTGGAGACCATGTGTTTCTCAAGATCACACCCTTACGGAGTGTCACAGCAGGCAAAGGAAAGAAGCTGCAACCGAGGTTCGTTGGACCTTACAAGATCCTGCAGAGGATAGGTGCGGTAGCATATAGGCTAGAGCTGCCGTCAAGTCTCTCGAGAATTCACGACGTTTTCCACGTCTCGATGCTCAAGAAGTACTATCCCGACCCATCCCATATCTTACAACCAGAGGAGATCGACGTAGACGAATCGCTTGCTTACGAAGAGAAACCTGTCCAAGTGCTTGACCGGAAAGTCAAAAAGCTAAGAAACAAGCAGATTCCGTTGGTTAAGATACTGTGGAGAAACCATGGGGTAGAGGAAGCTACCTGGGAAGTGGAAGAAGAAATGCGAAAGAAATACCCTGAACTTTTCGTGAGTTAAGGTGAGAAATTTCGAGGGCGAAATTCTTTTAAGGGGGAGAGAGTGTGAGAACCCGTAATTTTTCCCAGTTTCTAGGTTTTATTCGGGTTACTGGCATGTTTTCTGCATTTTCTTTATTCAAAAAGTTTCTAGATAATTTTTATGAGTAAATATAGTTTTTAGGTGAGTTTTCTAGTATTAGTTAGATTTTAAGAAATTAAGAGCGTATACCGGACGTGGGACCCACTAAGGCGAAAAGTTCGAAAAAATTCGGCCAACTAGGTTAAGTTTCGGATACTGGGTTTAAATTATTGGGTGGTAAGAGATAATTAGAAGTTACCAAGTGGATTGATGTGAGAGGGAACAAAGAGATATGGATGCATTAACTAGGGTGACAAGTGTTACCATATGATTAGTTTTCACTTTTTGAACACTATTCACCCTTTTACCATTTGGTTAAAATAACTCAAAAATTGACCAAAAATCACTCAAAAATTAGCTCCTTGAAGCCGGCCCTCTCCAAGAAAGAAAGAAAGAAAACTCTCCAAGTTCTTGCTTCCATTTAGCTCAAATCCATCAAAACAACCACTTAAACTTGCTTTTGTTCCATAAAACCTCTTCACTTAGTGTTGGTGAGGTGATTGGTGAAGTTGTTTGGAAAGCTAAGGTGACTAGTTGCTCTCTCTCTTGTGTTGCTAAGGTGAGTTGTGAAGGAACCCCTCTCCTCCATCTAATGATGTTTAATTCATGATTGGTGGTAGTTTAAGATGTAATTTTATGGATTATATCTTGATATTGGTTGAATTGGTGAAGTTTTATAATTATTGGTGATTTTTCTGTTTTCATATGATTATTATTATGTGGTCTTGTATGATGATTGGAAATGATATTTAAGGAAGCTAGAAGGTGGAAAAAGTGGTTAATTGCAGGAAATTTCTGTTTTGGAAGGAAAATTGGAAAACTAGGGTTTCATGTCCTACATTCTGCCCGGCACATTACCTCATAGTTAGAGGACGAATTGGCCTTGGGTTAAAACATGAAAGTTGTAGGGAATGATATTTTAGAGATTCGTACAAAATTTCAGGTCAATCGGAGTAACGTAGCTTGTGAAAAGACTGAATTACCCATGCTGCCCTGTTTTTACCCGAACTTGAGAATTGCTTCTGTAATTGGTTATTTTGGTTGGGAATACTTCGGAATTGGTTGTTGAAGTCTTCTGATGAATTGTATCCGTGTATCTTAGCTTTTGGATGGCTTTAGAATTACTTGATTTGGATTTAGGTAGCCTGACTTATGATGTTTGAACCAGAATGTGGTTTGTGAACCTGTGTTTTACGGTTCTGGGTTAGTATCTTGCATTTTTGACCTGGTTACACCCGGAACTGGACAGAGTAGCCTTCTTCAACATTGTATCCCTATCTCTTAGCTTCGAAACGGTGTATCTTGCACCTCCATCCGTTAATTGTAGTGTCAATGGTGCCAAAACCGCAAAATGATGTCAAAAACTGTTTTTTTTGGGTTAGAGCTTATTCCATTTCCGGATTTTCCTGGTTTACTCTAGTGCTTATGTATTCTTATGGAGCCTATTTTGGTGGTATTGGGACTTGGTTTATGACTTGTAATTGAGTCTTATTGTGCTTATTTGAATATGTTAGGACGTGACGGTGGTGCAAGACGCTGTTAGGCGGAAGTGCATGAAATATCATTTGCTTGATTGGTGAGTGTACCACTCACTTGTTGTTTACAATGTGGCTTTGGTATATGTGAATTTGATGCCTTGAAGGCATGGTTGCTACGTTGAACTTAATTAAGTGAGGGTGTACTTGATTGCCCTCACCCATTTGGTATCTCATATGACTGTCTACTATTTTACTGCAATGATTGAATGATACATGAAATACTGAATTGGTTCATGAATTTGGTGTCGCTTGGACGAGTATCCAACGACCATTACTGATACGACTGAGCTCAACCCCATTGGTAGTCGATTGGATCGAGCCGGCGAGGGCTTGGTCGTGAAAATTGACGAGCCATGGGGACTGTTATATGGAATCTTGTAGTAGTGAGACTCTTGATTCCGGTATACTCGAGTATTACCAAATTTCTACTGTTTGGAGTTCGGGCCCGGTAGGGGTATGTTGGGTGAAAGGAATGGAAGTAAAATGGAGCCTACGGTTGGTTACTCTTAAACATTGACGGAGGGTCAATGAGGTTCGATCAAGAATGCAAACGAGGAAAAGGGCTCTTGAGAGCCGCCCGTATCCTTTTATCACCACTATTGATGTGTGCCTTTGCTTACTTTTGATGTATTGGAATGAAAAGCTTGATGCTTATATGAACTTGGTTGCTTGAGTGGTATTATCTCACTGGGCGTAAGCTCACTCTATTCCTTTTGTTTTCCTTACAGGAAAATAAATACTTTTGGATTGGATTTGATAATGGGTTGCCGAATTGAGCTAGATGGACATATCTTTTGTATAGCTCCTTGATTGAAACCCTAAATGTACTTTTGGGTCCGTTTCTCTTTTGATTTGGCAAACCGTACATGGATCCACTTTGGAATAACTTTTGTATGCCACTTTGGATTGTATATGCTTAATTTCAACATGTAAATATTTTCTTGATGTTTGATTGGATTTTGACGTGTCGGTTACTATTCATGGCCAACTCCGGTTCATTTTTTTTTATTTTGTGATTTTGACTTGTTTACGCGCGTTTGTAAGTTCCGGAACGTATTAGATCGCTCTGAACTGAATCGTTAGTCCTGGCGAGAGTTGGGCAGGCAGTCCGATAACCCCTTTGGTTCGCCTTAGGGGAAGGTGGGGCTGTCACACATTTTATCTTATATTACTGGCTTATCTAAATGTTTATTCACCTGTTTTCTCCGAACAGTTTATTTCAACCATTTTAAATTCATTTTTATGGAACTATGTCTTATTTATACCTTTAAAACTCTCGCTAACAAATTTAAATTTTCCGAAGGCTCGTTTATTAAGGAATAACAAATACACACCTTCGAGATGATAGTCGATCTGAGAGTATAATGATTTTGGGAGTATTAAGGATGATCAATAGGGGACTAAGAAGAGTTAATTGAGAGATTAGATGTGATTAAGTTAAATAAAGTTTTTATTATGCGTACGTCGAAAATTTCTCGAAATTCGTACCGCACGACAAATTGGAAACTAGAGAAATTAATACTAGACTCATGTGAGGACTCACAAATTTACTTATTTAATTTCCTATTTGTAGCTTATTTAATTATTTACTTGGCCATTTACTCCGAATATTATTTTCTAACATTTTTAGACCTAATTATATGGATCTATAGCTTAGTTAAAGTGACTTGTTTCAAAATTTAATTTTTGGAAGCTTGTTAAGTGAGAATAGTGAATACGCGTTTGGAGATAGTAATCGATTCGAGGATATAATAAGCTTGGAAAAATTGGAGACTCATACATTAGTCTTGAAATAGGAATATTTTATGTTTAAATACTCAAGTAATAGTTAGTTATACCATCGTTATAAGAAATTCATGGAGATTTCACTTTATCGCGCTTAAATTGGAAGTACGCGTTTTTACGCGCACAATTAATTGAGGGACTATAGACCATTATTTTTAGACTATTAAGAGTGAATAATGACAGTATGAATAGAAGTGCATTAGAGGGTTAGTGCACTAGTGAAACAAACTCGAGAGGAATCGAGCACGAAACGCGCGCATACGCGCGCGATGGAGAGTTGACTATTGAAACAATTCTTGTCCACAAATTTATAAGCTTCCCAAGAAAGCTTCCTCATCAGCAACGTTACTTTCTTCTTCCTCATTCCAGCCGTGCAACTCCAAGGAAGAACAAGACCAAGTTCTCCATTTTCCTTCATCAATTCTTGCTTCAAATCTCCACCAAATCACCTCAAATTTTAACTACACTTAGCTAATCACTTGGAAACCACATCAAGCTAGGAAAGAGGGCTGCTTTCCACGGTTTTTCTTGAGCATATAGGACCGAAAATTTCTGCTTGGTTCATCTAAGCAAGTAAGTGATGATTAACCTTGAAATTTTTGGTTTATGGAAGTAATATAGCACTTATAAGTTCATATTTTCATGTGGGTAGCTTTGTTTACGTTGGAAAGTTGTTGTGTGGGCTCTATGAATTCCCACTATGGTTGGATGGACTGATTTGATGAATTATGGTGTTATTAATGTTGGTTTAGTGCTTGTTATACTAGAAATGAGTGATGTTAAGGATGAAAACCCAAAAGAGGTCAAAGGGAGAATTTTTCCGATTCTGCCCCTGTAATTTCGTGCACTTTAGTGCAAAATTTTGAGGTTCTAATGACTTGTTTCTGATGTATATGTGTAATATAAGTTGTGTACGAAGTTTATCAAAAAATTCCGTGATTTGGTTGGTCAAATGTTTTGTTTTCGGAAAACAGCAAAACTAGAAATTTTTCACGTAACTGTTCTGGCAGTGTTTTTGTTTTGGCTATAACCTTTTGCTCCAATGCCAAAATTGAGTTCCGTTTGTGGCACTGGAAACTAGACATTCCCAGATTTCCAACGATATAAAATGTACATTCTGGTTCCACCTGAGTCGTCCATACCAATCGTTTGAACATGACTGTCCTGTTTCATGTCTACACTGGGAGCTTTGTTTTGAGCAGCGAATTGGTGCCCAAATATGAGCTAGCCGTGGACAGATTTTGAGAATGATTTCTTCTAAGAAATTGTAGATTTATGAATCTAGTTTTCAACGTCACTGACCACGCTCAATTCCAAGTTGAATTGAGTGAGTTGTGGCCGAAATCCAAAACTGACTCAATGATTTGAAACCCTCTTTTTGGCTAGTAAATGTCTAAATCTTGATTGGGACTTGTTGTTTCGAAATTCTTGGTGTTAATCACCTACCAAATGTATCTTGGATGTTTCTTAGACATTACCTACACAAAGGGACCGTGTTTGAGACATTTTTGTTGGCCAAACGTTTTGAAAATAGAAAACTCATGTACAAGGCAGATTCGCCTTGGGAATTTGGAAACTTTGGTGATCTGGTTAATCAATTTTCCGTGCGTATTTTTCTATGAAATTTGATAGAGGAATAGCCCTTATATGGTAGTATAATCATACCAAATTTAGTGCCATTTCGAGTCCATTTCGATGCTCAAACAAAGTCCCAAAGTTTGTAACTTAAATCTGGAAATTTGCCCAACCGTCTCAATTTTTCAGCAACTTTGAGCAACTATAACTTGGTACACAAAACTCCAATTCTTGTTATGTTTGTTTTGTTTTAAACTTTGAATGCAACTCTAATTGATTTTCAAATTTGAAAGGCTAGTTCAAATTCTGTGAATTTTACCGAATTTCTAAAGTTGGCGAAAAACCAACCTCAAAACTGTCTCGCAAGCCTAAAACAGTGACTTCGAGCCAATTTTTGAATGCCCTCCGTTTGGAATCATGGAAAAGTGTCTTCTAAAAACTTTTAGTACTTTGAAAGAAATTTCCATGGGTACCATGTTTTCCAATTTTGGACATGTAAAGAGTGAGATACGATTTTTCAAAGATCTCGTATCAAACCTGAAATTTTTGAAACTTAAGGAAATAGAGTTTTCCGAATTCTCCTTTTTCCTTCGATATCACATGATCGTTTTACACTGGAATTTAGAGATGAAAACCAGATTTCTCTTGTGTTTTAAAACCCCGCCTTTGAGTCTCGATTTACGAGTAAATAGGGCTCATTTTCATGAGATTTTCTTAGATTATACTCTAGTACAATCTTCTTCGATAATTGGGGTTTATGAGTGATAGAATATTATTAATTGCTCAGGCACTCAAGAGGACCTTCAAGGGGATCTCACAGGAGACGCCTAACTTATCGCTTGTACTTGCTACTTGAATCACTCGGTGAGTGTCAAGTGTGTGAAAACGTGTTAATTGCTTTGATAATAGAATGTTTTGAAAATGCTGAGTCAAGTGTGTACTTTATCGCACTCGTTCTCATTTAAGTGAAGTGTACTTGAATTTCGTAACATGAAATACTTGAATTGTTTGAAGTGACTTGTTAAGTGAATTTAAGTGAAGTGTTTAAGTGAAGTGTTTATGCTATGGCTGCATAAGTCGATCGGAGTGAATCTCCTCGACTCTTAAGTGTTAAGTGGGGGACACCCAAATCTCACTGGCTAACCTTGGACTCGAGTCGGCATGGGCTTGGTCGGGCTCCTTGGCGAACCATGAGAAAACACAAGTTTGATCTATTAAGAGATCTTGCTTGACATACTCATGGAGTATCACCTTATAAACGTATTGCGGGCCCGGTGAGGTATGTAAGGTGAGATGGGGAAAGTATAAGTGAAGTTCTACGGATTAAACCTACCTGATTGACGGAGTGTCAACTCGCGGAGGTTCGTGATCGTGCAAGTGGAAAATAGCTCCTGAGAGCTCCTATATCCTTGAATTGTTTCTGGTTACTTTTCTAGCTTGAATTGTCATTTATTGAAATATTATCGTTCTACTTGTTAAATTGGGATTGTTACTTGAACAACGTGCCTGCATGTGTGTTCTTGGCCTCACGAGCATTTTGCTCACCCTGTAATTTTGTTTTCCTTAACAGGAAAGGATCAGAAGTGAACCTTGGAGAAACCCCTTTTGAATGTACTTTTGCATTAGGGATTTTCAATGTACTGGGTTAGACTCTTGATTATTGTATATTTTGGGATTTGATGTAACCTTTGAAAACTTGATGTAAGGATTGGATACTTGACGTATTTTGGAACTCGTGATGTAAGTTTGAATGTTATTTATGGGAGTGACCCACCTTTCTTACTTATATCATCGTGATGGCTGGTATTTCGTTAAGCTTGAACGGGAATTGTCTTGAGTCCTGGCGAGAGTTGGGCAGGCTGTGACAGCCCCACCTCTCCCTAGGGCGAACCCTAGGGTATCGGCGGACTGACTGCCTAGCTCTCGCCGGGGCTCAGTCGATCAAAGAACTAACAACTCAAAATAACTGGTGAAATAACTTCAAATAAAAGCGTACAAACCCTAATGACATATAAACGTCAAGCCAACTTTCCAAACTTAAAATGGCAAGCTAAAGGTCACACTTACCACTCCATACTACAATTACATAACATAAGGCGAACTTATGAATTCAAGCT
Organism: Coffea arabica; assembly: GCF_036785885.1. Classification (NCBI taxonomy): domain Eukaryota; kingdom Viridiplantae; phylum Streptophyta; class Magnoliopsida; order Gentianales; family Rubiaceae; genus Coffea; species Coffea arabica. The sequence continues at coordinate 20,099,814 of NC_092311.1, read as the reverse complement.
TACAAAAGTCCAAAAGTAAAGTCGTCTTAACAAAAGGGTTACAAGTTCAAGCAAAATAAAGCTAAGAAAGCGCTCGACCGTTAGTCCATCCCTGATCTGTTAAGGAAAACAAAGGGAGTGGGGTGAGCTAAAGCTCAGTGAGGTTCCAAGTAAAACAAGTAAACACATAACCAAATAAAGGCATAAAATAACCAAATAAATACTGCATAGTACAATGACCAATTTAATCACAGTTCAATTCAAGGATACGGGTGGCTTCCAAAAGCCAAAACCCCTTGAGCTTGATCATACCAGGGTCCGTTGACTCTCCGTCAACGTTTGTATTTAAAGAATATACAGTCCGTAGAACACCACTTTCCACAATTCCCGTCCACCAATCAACCCCTTACCGGGCCCGCACGCCACAAACAGTATTTTGGTAATACTCGAGTATACCGATTTCCAGTGTTCAGTAAACAGTCCCCAAGGTTTGTCGGCTTTCTTGACCAAGCCCTTGCTGGCTCAATACGTCCGACTCACCAATGAGGTTGGGTACCCAAACAGTAGCAGTGGTTGATGGGATATCACCCAAACAACTCGAACACAGTCATACATAGAGATATCACCTCTTATAATAACAGTATACAGAGCTTCAGTGGAAAACAAGAGAGATCGAGTGCGATAAAATACAGACTCGCCTCCATTTTATCAAAACAGTATTTGGCTCCAACAGTTATCAGTCAAGTATTTCAAATATTCAGATATTTCACATAACACATAACAGGTAGCAGGTAGTGAAACACTCACCTGTGAAGCCAAGCAGTAGTTAAACGTCAAGTGTCTCGGTTACGATCACCTTCGTTTCCCACTCCTAGGGCAACGAGTGAAAACTGTTAACAATTAGATTCATTTCTCACTCAATCGTAGGCTCATTAAGAGACCAAGTGAGTGGTTAAAGTCACACAATTCATCATGCAAATTTGGCCCAAAATGCAGTAAAAGTTCATGAGAAAACAAGTTCAATAAGTACATGAAAGTTGGGCAAAAGAAAAGTTTCATTCTAGGTTAAATCGTTCTTCGCGCGTAAAACAGTCACGCCCGCGCAGTCTTGGTAAAACGGATATATCTCACTGTAGGAAGGTCGAAATTAGGTACTGTCAGTGGCTTTGGAAACTAGACTCAAAGGGCTTTCCAACGGTATCAATTACACACTCTAGTTCATCTCCTATCAGTACCAGTAGCTCGGACAAGTTGGCTGTTTTTCCAACCCTGGATCAGCCCTAACCGCAAGCAAAACTACATTGGTTCTTGGTGCTATCTTCAGTTGTTTTAGTCCAAATTCAACCAAATCAGTCCTCAAATGTTCATATACAGGGGGTCACATCACCTAGGACCATTGGAGTTCAAAATATAACACATCAACATGAAATAAATAACCATAGCAGCCTTGCCTTCAAGAAAACCAAACCAGTCCACTATATAGACCAAACCACTACTTTCCTTACTCAAATTTCATTCCAATTCACACATGAGCTTAACCATTCTCTAGCCAAGTTTCTTAGGCATGATTAAGGTGTAAATAAACCACAAAAATCAAGATGAAACCCCTTCTTCTCATGCCGGTCAGCCAAGAGGATGAAAACAGTCCACAATTTTCTTTATTCATCCAACCTTCATCCTCAAATGATTTTCACTTAAACCGCATATCAGGTGTTAAATCTAACTCAAAAGAGGTTTAAAACATGTAAATACATCATAAACAACCATGAACAAAGGTTAGGCATTTCATCAAACACTTGGTAGGCATACTAACAAGCTTAACTACTACTTGTTTAATTCAAGGAATTAACTCCAAATCTCAACCAAAACAACTTGTATTTCACCATGAAAACTTAAAGTAGATGATATAACATCAAAACCCCCAAATTTAAAGGTCATTTACCTCTCTTACAAGTTGCTTAGGTCACCAAACAATCCACCAAGATGGAAGCTTCAAGCTTGGATCAACCACTAGGAATGAAGGGAAGTTTCTCAACCCACTCAAGATCTTACTCTTTTGATTTTTGCTCTTGATTTACTAAGGCTAGAAAGCAAGGAAAATGGAGTTTCTCTCTTCCTCTCTAAGCTTCATGAATTTCGGCCAAGCTATGGGAAAGAAAGCTTCAAGATGGTTTAAATTATCTACTAACTCTTGGTCAAACAAGATCCATGGCTAGGGTTTTGCCACTTGTCCCCATACTTGTCCAATCCTCCCTTAATCTTTGACTAATGATATACTAACCTTTCCAAATGTACCAATAATTCTTTAACACCTCTAATCCTACATGTAGAGTCTCTACCACTAATATAAGGACACTTGGTAGAATATAAATGGTAGAAAAATATAACTATCTCAAGAAAATTGTTTTAATTGAAATAAGAGGAATAAAATGTAATGTATGGAAATTGTTATAACACATAAGGAATATAATGTAAGGGCATATAATAAATGGTCTAGATCTTAGAATAAAGCATGTAGTTGAGGAAAATTTTGGTTTTAAAGTGAGGGTTCTCACACAGGCGTCTTGCGGATACCCTTTGGTTCGCCTTAGGGAGAAGTGGGGGCGTCACAGTTGGTATCAGAGCTTAGGCTTTAGTTCTTTGTAGTGTATCCTAGGCTTGAAGTTTAGGATGTCGGACTGTGGGACTGATTTGAAAGTTAACTGACTATTTGTGGGGATGAAAATTAGAACCTAGATTTGAATTAATGGACAAGTAGGGGTCTCGATCTTGTAAGAGATATGTGGGATAGTATGAGATGATCAAATCTAGTCTATTTAGTATACTTGGACTCATTTAAGATTTTAATTTTAATTGTAAGTTACGGAAGGTAACAGTGGTATTGAACCGTCTCGGGGATGCATTCCGGTGGCCATTGTCGGGAAGGGCCTAGGGAAGCTCGTTGGAGGTATAACCCAACTCGCCGAACTAGGACTTTATGTGATTTCCAAAGGACTTACTCATGCCCAAATAATGGGGTGTTAATAGTGGCCGATCATTGGAAGTGGCTATTCGAGGAAATTAGGGTAGTTCAAGAGGATAATCGAGGACTGAGGGCAATTGTTGATGCCCAGACTATTAGAATTTTTGAAGTGGAGACTGAGGTACTTGAGGAGCGAGGAAAAGACAAAGGCTCCTAGTGAGCAGCTTCAAAAAGCTAAGAACCGACTTGCTAGGGTAATACACGAAATTAAAGGCCGGATGAATAAGTCGATGGCTGGGTGTGTTACCTTGGTTGAACAAGTGAAGAATGACAAGATACTCAATAAGAGATATGAGATTAAAACTCCTAGTGCTGGAAATGAAAATGATCCTACGGAGGTAGTAGAGACTTTTGGCTCCGCCAATCATTAAGCTAGTGATTTAAACTATTTAATAGTTTTGCCAAAGATAGACAGGGTGGTGCTCGCTTAAAGGCCATTGCATTTCGTATTTTGTTTCACTATGTTTCCTACCTTTTGAAGCAATTAAACGTTACTCATGAGATGCTTGACTTTATTGCTTTATGACTTCAAATCTATGATTGGGTTGTACACATTTGCGATTATCTCGGTGTCTTCCCTTTTATTTTCGTTTTGCATGATCAAAGTGTCACTTTTCAACTTCATTTTATGTGCACCCATATTACATCATGCCTTTATAAATGTTAAATTTGTGGGTGGCCAAAGAAGTGAAAGGGGATTGAGGACGAGGGGTTACGCAACTCCAAACTCAAAGGGATGATTAGGGAACGACTGCTGGACTGAACTAAAACCCTAGAAATGAAGGAAAACAATCACGTAGCTACTGCTATTGACCATATGATTGATGTCCTAGCACGGTTGATTGAGCATCAAAGCCCTAGACTAATAAGCCAACCTAAGTATCAAGAAATATGTGAAAATGGAATGATTCTTGAAGTTCGCCTATCTAGGTTTCGTGGAAGATCTAACCTCAAAATAGTAAAATTGATTTGAGGGGATAAAATAAGGTGCTAGTGAAAGCAAGAGGTTAGGGTTTCTTCTCGAGCACTTTGTAATTAAGTATTGGAGAGTGAATTAGGATATGGAACTTTTAAGGAATAAGATCTCCATATTTCGTTATGTTTAGAAGTAATGATAGTAATCTTGAAAAGACTCAAGAGCCCGTCCATGTTAAGTAGAGAACAGGTAAGATTTATAAGTGAAATAACCTATAAGTCAAATAATGAAAGAATGACAGGGCCAGGGATTCCATTGTGGATAGCTACTTATTTTGATCATTGATTTGCCTGGCAGGCTAGCACTTGACTTAAACCAACCGGTAAGATGATAACTTTGGAAGAAATGCGTAAGGAAATGGACATTCTTCGAAATGAGATAGAATTTCAAAAGAAACTGGCTGACTACTGGGAAGGACGGTGGAAACAAGAATATGCAGAGAAAACTGAGTTGCTACGTAAGAACGTAGAACTGGAGAAGAAATACAAAGGAAATCCTCAAACTGGTCAAGCCGTCACTTCTCACGCAAATTGTGGATACTATGGCAAGATTAACCACACTGAGGCCAAGTGTTGGAGAAAGCAAGGAAAATGTCTGAGGTGCGGTAGTACCGTGCATAAGTTTTTGAATTGCCCTGGTACCTCTAAAAAAAGGAAATGCTCAGTGGCCAGCTAGTTCTGCCACCAAGCAATCAAGAGCCAGAAGGGAATCTAAGCGCTGGAAGTTTTACGAGTGGGGGTGGTTAACTCCACTCGAGGGATAGCGGTTGTAGTTTTACCCTATTCTAGACTGGCACTTTTGGAGATTTAAATCTTTTGTATAAGGGAACGTCTTTTGTTAAATTGTGTCATGGCAATTTGGCACATTTTGTTATAATCTTGTTGTTTCCCCTTTTCCTTTTGAAATGATTTGATAAACCTATCCCAACTTGATGCAACTATTATGATTTTCTATAACGTATGGTGATGTACTTTGCTTTTAATTGATTTCATGGCTTATATATATATTTAAATTTTGCCCCACACTTTTAGATTGGTAATAAGACATGGACGGTAGTAGACGTGGTCGAGATTGTAATTGAGAGCATAGGCAACCCCGAGGTCTCAGAGATGACCAAGGATCGGTGATGAAAAAAAAACCGAGAACTTAGGGTTGAAGTTGGGACCCGATATTTGATTGCCAAATTGATATATTAAAGTTGTGAGGTTTGGGTTAGTGAAAGGAAATATTTGATAGATTGAATGAGCCTAACAATTAAGGGACAGGGTATAGTATCTGGGATGGAAGTTTGAAGCTATACATAGACTATTGAGACTTGAACAATATGACTATTAAGAACAATTGCCCTTTCGCCTCGTATAGATAAGAGTTTGATCAACTACAAGGGCCGTGGAATTATTCAAGTTGGATTTAAAACAGAAGCTATTGCTAGTTGAGGATCCTAGAAACTAACATACTCAAGATCACTTTTAATTTAAAACATGGCACTCCGAATTCACAGTTATGCCTTTTGGGTTGACTAATGCGCTAGCAGTAGTAATGGACTTAATGCATCGAGGTTTTACACTGTATTTGGATCAATTTGTGGTGGCATTTATTGATGGTATATCGGTATGCTCTAAGATTAGAGAAAATCATGAAAGACACCTGATGATAGTTTTACAAACCCCGAGGGGGCACCAATTTTTGTTAAGTTCAATAAGTGTGAGTTTGAATGAAAGAAATAGGATTTGATGAGAATTTGACCTATGATAAAGGACCGGTAAAGATTTTAGATTGAAAAGTGAAGATCTTATTTGTGTGAAATAACTTTTGAGGATTTCATGGATCACAAGAGTCTTAAGTACCTGTTTTTCCCAAAAGGAGTTGAACTTGAGATAATGAAGATGGGTGGAGTTGGAGGACTATGATTGTACGATCAATTACCACCCATAGACTGATGGACAGTCCGAGAGGACAATTCAGGCCTTAAGGACATGTATCTTGGATTTTTGGAGAAAGTTGAAATAAGTACTTAACACTGGTAGAATTTACTTAGCTAAGATTCTAAGTGACCATGGTATGACACATTCCTTTCGCAAACCCTAGATTCATGAGTAAGATGTGAGACCGATTAAGTTATCTTATGACTTGGAAGTTAAAATGCTTATTGGGGAAAAATCAAGGTTTGATTGCTAGTTGGATGAATAGAAATTTCGAAGTATGGGTTAGAAAACGTAAGTTAGTGATTGATCTGATAGGCTTAACCATTAAGGGAATGATATTGTCCTAAATGTGAATTTCGAGGACGAAATTCCTTTTCAGGAGGGAAGGATGTGAGGATTCGAAAATTTTCTCATTTTATCTTATATTACTGGCTTATCTAAATGTTTATTCACCTGTTTTCTCCGAACAGTTATTTCAACCATTTTAAATTCATTTTTATGGAACTATGTCTTATTTATACCTTTAAAACGTCTCACTAACAAATTTCAATTTTTCGAAGGCTCGTTTATTAAGGAATAACAAATACACACCTTCGAGATGATAGTCGATCTGAGAGTACAATGATTTTGGGAGAATTAAGGATGATCAATAGGGGACTAAGAAGAGTTAATTGAGAGATTAGATGTGATTAAGTTAAATAAAGTTTTTATTATGCGTACGTCGACAATTTCTCAAAATTCGTACCACACGACAAATTGGAGACTTGAGAAATTAATACTAGACTCGTGTGAGGACTCGCAAATTTACTTATTTAATTTCCTATTTCTAGCTTATTTAATTATTTACTTGGCCATTTACTCCGAATATTATTTTCTAACCTTTTTAGACCTAATTATATGGATCTATAGCTTAGCTATATTTTTAAAGTGACTTGTTTCAAAATTTAATTTTTGGAAGCTCGTTAAGTGAGAATAGTGAATACGCGTTTGGAGACAGTAATCGATTCGAGGATATAATAAGCTTGGAAAAATTGAAGACTTGTACATTAGTTTTGAAATAGGTATTTTTTATGTTTAAGTACTCAAGTGCTAGTTAGTTATACCATCGTTATAAGAAATCCTTGGAGATTTCACTTTATCGCGCTTAAATCGGAAGTACGCGTTTTTACGCGCACAATTAATTGAGGGACTATAGACCATTATTTTTAGACTATTAAGTGTGAATAATAATAATATGAATGGAAGTGCATTAGAGGGTTAGTGCACTAGTGAAACAAAATCGAGAGGAATTAAGCACGAAACACGCGCGTACGTGCGCGATGGAGAGTTGACTTTTGAAACAATTCTTGTCCACAAACTTATAAGCTTCACAAGGAAGCTTCCTCATCAGCAACGTCACTTTCTTCTTCCTCATTCCAGCCATGCAACTCCAAAGAAGAACAAGACCAAGTTCTCCATTTTCCTTCATCAATTCTTGCTTCAAATCTCCACCAAATCACCTCAAATTTTAACTACACTTAGCTAATCACTTGGAAACCACATCAAGCTAGGAAAGAGGGCTGGTTTCCATGATTTTTCTTGAGCATATAGGACCGAAAATTTCTTCTTGGTTCATCAAAGCAAGTAACTGATGATCAACCTTGAAATTTTTGGTTTATGGAAGTAATATAGCACTTATAAGTTCATATTTTCATGTGGGTAGCTTTGTTTATGTTGAAAAGTTGTTGTGTGGGCTCTATGAATTCCCACTATGGTTGGATGGACTGATTTGATGAATTATGTTGGTTTAGTGCTTGTTATACTAGAAATGAGTGATGTTAAGGACGAAAACCCAAAAGAGGTCAAAGGGAGAATTTTTCTGATTCTGTCCCTGTGAATTTCGTGCACTTTAGTGCAAAATTTTGAGGTTCTAATGACTTGCTTCTGATGTATATGTGTAATATAAGTTTTGTACGAAGTTTCATCAAAAAATTCTGTGATTTGGTTTGTCAAATGTTGTGTTTTCGGAAATCAGCAAAACCGGAAATTTTTCCCATAACTGCTCTAGCAGTGTTTTTGTTTTGGCTATAACTTTTTGCTCCAATGTCAAAATTGAGTTCTGTTTGTGGCACTGGAAACTAGACATTCCCCGATTTCCAACGGTATAAAATGGACATTCTGGTTCCACCTGAGTCGTCTATACCAATCGTTTGAACATGACTGTCCTGTTTCATGTCTACACTGGGATCTCTGTTTTGAGCAGCGAATTGGTGCCCAAATATGAGCTAGCCGTGGACAGATTTTGAGAACGATTTCTTCTAAGAAATTGTAACTTCATGAATCTAGTTTTCAACGTCATTGACCACGCTCAATTCCAAGTTGAATTGAGTGAGTTGTGGCCGAAATCCGAAGCTGACTCAATGATTTGAAACCCTCTTTTTGGCTAGTAAATGTCTAAATATTGATTGGGACTTGTTGTTTCGAAATTCTTGGTGTTAATCACTTACCAAATTCATCTTGGATGTTTCTTAGACAATACCTACACAAAGGGACCGTGTTTGAGACATTTTTGTTGGCCGAAAATTTTGAAAACGGAAAACTCATGTACAAGGCAGATTCGCCTTGGGAATTTGGAAACTTTGGTGATCTGGTTAACCAACATTCCGTGCATGTTTTTCTATGAAATTTGATAGAGGAATATTTCTTATATGGTAGTATAATCATACCAAATTTGGTACCATTCTGACTCCATTTCGATGCTCAAACAAAGTCCCAAAGTTTGTAACTTAAATCTGGAAATTTGCCCAACCGTCTCAATTTTTCAGCAACTTTGAGCTACTATAACTTGGTGCTCAAAACTCCAATTCTTGTTCCGCTTATTTTGTTTTAAACTTTGAATGCAACTCTAATTGATTTTCAAATTTGAAAGGCTAGTTCAAATTCTGTGAATTTTACCGAATTTCCAAAGTTGGCGAAAAACCAACCTCAAAACTGTCTCGCAAGCCTAAAACAGTGACTTCGAGCCAATTTTTGAATGCCCTCCGTTTGGAATCATGGAAAAGTGTCTTCTAGAAACTTTTAGTACTTTGAAAGAAGTTTCCATGGGTACCATGTTTTCCAATTTTGGACTTGTAAAGAGTGAGATACGATTTTTCAAAGATCTCGTATCAAACCTGATTTTTTCGAAACTTAAGGAAATAGAGTTTTCCGAATTCTCCTTTTTCCTTCGATATCACATAATCGTTTTACACTGGAATTTAGAGATGAAACCAGATTTCTCTTGTATTTTAAAACCCCGCATTTGAGTCTCGATTTACGAGTAAATAGGGCTCATTTTCATGACATTTTCTTAGATTATACTCTAGTACAATCTTCTTCGATAATTGGGGTTTATGAGTGATAGAATATTATTAATTGCTCAGGCACTCAAGAGGACCTTCAAGGGGATCTCACAGGAGACGCCTAACTTATCGCTTGTACTTGCTACTTGAATCACTTGGTGAGTGTCAAGTGTGTGAAAACGTGTTAATTGCTTTGATAATAGAATATTTTGAAAATGCTGAGTCGAGTGTGTACTTTATCGCACTCGTTCTTATTTAAGTGAAGTGTACTTGAATTTCGTAACATGAAATACTTGAATTGCTTGAAGTGACTTGTTAAGTGAATTTAAGTGAAGTGTTTAAGTGGTTATTTATGCTATGGCTGCATAAGTCGATCGGAGTGAATCTCCTCGACTCTTAAGTGTTAAGTGAGGGACGCCCAAATCTCACTGGCTAACCTTGGACTCGAGCTGGCATGGGCTTGGTCGGGCTCCTTGGCGAACCATGAGAAAACACAAGCTTGATCTATTAAGAGATCTTGCTTGGCATACTCGTGGAGTATCGCCTTATAAACATATTGCGGGCCCGGTGAGGTATGTAAGGTGAGATGGGGAACGTATAAGTGAAGTTCTACGGACTAAACCTACCTGATTGACGGAGTTTCAACTCGCGGAGGTTCGTGATTGTGCAAGTGGAAAATAGCTCCTGAGAGCTCCTATATCCTTGAATTGTTTCTAGTTACTTTTCTAGCTTGAATTGTCATTTATTGAAATATTATCGCTCTACTTGTTAAATTGGGATTGTTACTTGAACAACGTGTCTGCATGTGTGTTCTTGGCCTCACGAGCATTTTGCTCACCCTGTAGTTTTGTTTTCCTTAACAGGAAAGGATCGGAAGTGAACCTTGGAGAAACCCCTTTTGAATGTACTTTTGCATTAGGGTTTTTCAATGTACTGGGTTAGACTCTTGATTATTGTATATTTTGAGATTTGATGTAACCTTTGAAAACAAGATGTAAGGATTGGATACTTGACGTATTTTGGAACTCGTGGTGTAAGTATGAATGTTATTTATGGGAGTGACCCCCCTTTCTTACTTATATTACCGTGATGGCTGGTATTTCATTAAACTTGAACAGGAATTGTCTTGAGTCCTGGCGAGAGTTGGGCAGGCGTCTCGCAGATACCCTTTGGTTCGCCTTAGGGAGAAGTGGGGGCGTCATAGTTATGGGTCGAGGAGATTCACTCCAACGACATATGCAGCCATTGCATATAATTCAGTTCAATTCAGTTCAGATAATTCAATTCCAATTCATTTAAATGAGAACGAGTGCGATAAAATACATACTCGACTCAGCAGTTATAAGCCATCCATTTCATAATGAGCAAATCACATAATTTTCAACTAGTCATGCACTTGACACTCACCAATCAAAATAAGGGAGTAGTGCTCAATCAAGTGTTTAGGCGTCCCCTGTGAGATTCTCTTGAAGGTCCCCTTGAGTGCCTGAACAAATAATAATTGACTATCACACATTATCACTTAAAAACCCCTAATTAACAAGGGAGATTGTACACTTGTACAATCTAAGAAAATATCATGAAAGAGAGCCTTAATTACTCGTAAATCGAGATTCAAAAGTGGGGTTTAATAATGCAAGGAAAAACTGATTTCCTTCATAAAGGCAAGTCTAAAATGGTCATTCAATATCGAAGGGTAGTGAAGAGTTTCTTAAAACTCAATTCCCTCAAAGTTCAAAAATTTCAGTTTTAAGGAGCAATCTTTGAAAAATCATATCTTACACTCTGTAAGTCCAAAATTAGAAAACTTGACACCATTGGAAACTAGTTTCAAAGTAGTAAAAGTTTCTAGAAGAACTTTTCCAAGATTCTAAACGGAAGACATTCAAATTTCAGCCCAAAGTGGCTGCTGTAAGCACACAAGACAGTTTTAGTCTTGTTTTTCAGCAAACTTTGGAAATTCGGTAAAATTCACAGGAAGTGAACTAGCCTCTGAAATTCGTACTACAATAAGAGTTATAGACAAAGTTAACAAGCAGAACTAAATTTGGAGTTTTGAGTGCCAAAATATAGCAGCTCAAAATTGGCCCAAAAATTAAAAACTGTTTGCACATTTTCCAGATTTGAAGAATAGGTTTGGGGCATTATTTGTATATTGAAATTGTCTTAGATTGACACCAAAATTGGTAAATTTCAAGTTACATATGAGGGCTACTCCTCTATCAAATTTCACGTAAAAATACGTACGGGAAGGTAGTTAACAAAACTACTAAAGTTCAAGAAAGTTCCAAGGCAAATCTGCATTCTCGCTTTCTTTTCTTTTTTCAAATATTTAGCCCAATGAAATCAACTCCAATCTGACTCATTTGTGAAACCAAGACCAAGAAACATTTAATATACATTTGGTAGGTGGTTGACACCAAAATTTTCAAACCAACATGTCCCAAGTCAAGCTAGGCCATTCGGCTAGCCAAAATTAGGGTTTTCTAGCTTTGGTACAGTTCGGGAATTGGACTATATCTCACTCAATACAACTTCAAATTGAGCACGATCAGTAGCGTTGGAAACTAAAATCATAGGGCTACATTTCATCAGAAGAAGTTATTTTGAAATTCAGTTTTCAAATGAGAGAAAATAGAGCCACAAATTGCAGCTTCTACTTTTCTCTTGGTTCGACTGATAGAACAGGGAAGTTGACTTTGATCAATCACCACAGATGACTCAGTTTGAATTAGAAGGTGCGTGTATACTGTTAGAAAACTACGGATGTCTAGTTTTGAATGCCACTGACGGCACTCAATTCTGACATCGGGACAGAGAGTTATGTTCGTTCAAAAAACACTGCTAGAGGACCACTGTTATACAAATTTCCAGATTTGTTCTTGCCAAAATTCAATTTTTATCCAACCAATTCAAATAATTTTTGGTAGAAACATTCTACACACTCTATATAACATATCTATATCAGTTTCAAGGTCATTTGAGCATCAAAAATTTGAACCAAAGCTTCGAGAAAAATAGGACAGATTTCGGCCTCTTCCTATACAATCTTCCTTTGGTTTTCCTTTCACTTTTCCAACAATTCTCATCTTGTTTATCACATAACTAACACAAACAACACTCATCATCATCATATCAGTTCTATATCATCAAGGTGGGATTTCATAGAGCCCACTGCAACCATTTAAATCCAACAACAACAATAATAATGAAGCTACAAGCTTCCTAGCAAAGATCAACCAACTAAAACCAAGGTTAGATGGTTGGATGATTACCTCCTACTCCCTTGAGTGAAATAAAAAATTTTGCACCTCTAAAGCCCCAAGAAAACTGTGAGAAAAATGTCCTCTACCAAGCCAAGGTGAATCTCCAAGTTGTTAGAAGTTGGATGGTGTTTTTGGGTGCAAGATTGGAGCAAAAATGGTGCAAGGTGAAGTTGGGTTTTCTCCTTCTTCTTCCTTGAGGGTGGCCGGCTATGGAGTGAAGAGAGATAGAGTGAAATGAGTTGTGTGGCTTCCTGAGGAAGATTGGAGGGAAAATAAAGTGAAAGCTATTCAAAATCAACTAGGAATAGTGTTCCCCCGCGCGCGTTTCGTGTCCATTTTCTCTCGGATTTATTTCACTTGTGTACTAAACCTTTAATGTACTTCATTTAATAATACTATTATTATTCACTCTTAGTAGTTTAAAAATAATTTTCTAAAGTCCTCCAATTAGTCGCACGCGTGAAAGCGCGAACTTCCGACTCTCTCGCGATAAATTGCAATTTCTAAGAAATTCTTGTAACGATAATATAACTAACCAATATTAGGGTAATTAATCATAAAAATAACTATTTTAAGACTAATGCATGAGTTCTCAAATCTCCAAGGTCACTTGTGAGAACCCGAAATTTTCTTATTTTTTAGGCTTTATTTAATTTAATTGCATGCCTTTTCTATATTTTCTTTATTGGGAAAATTTTCTAGATAATTTTTATGAGTAAATATAGTTTTTAGATCATTTTTCTAGTATAATTTAGTTCATGAGAAATTAGGAGTGTATACCGGGCGTGAGACCCGCTAGTGCGATAAGTGTGATAAATTCGGTCAATTGGGTTAAGTTTTGTATACAGTGATTAATTTACTAGGTGTTAAGAGATAATTAGAGGTTACCTAGATGGATTAGTATTAGAGAGACAAAAGGATAGCTTTGAACTAAAAAGGTGACAAGTGTCACTTTGTGATTAAAGGTTGGACTTTGACCATATTACTTACCTTTACCAATTAACCAAAAATTGACCCAAAAATCATCTTCATTTCAAGCATCTTGGCCGAAACTCTTAGAGAGAAAAGAGAGGAGAAGCCTTCAACTTTCTTCATCCCAAGCTTGCTCAATCTTCAAATCTAACCGATAAAACTCCAACTTTCTCCATAAAAATCATTTGTAAGGTAGGATTAAGGTAGTTGGTGGAGTGGTTTGGAAGGGGGAGGTGCTAAGTGGCTTCTTTTCTTGAGGTTGCAAGGTGAGTAGCTAAGGAATTCTTTCTTTGTTCTTGATAATGTTAAATTAGTGACTTGTGATAGTTAAAGAAGTGATTTTGTGAAAGATTTCATGACTTTTGGTAGAGATTGATGAATTTTTATATTTATTCATGATTTTTCTGTTTTTATATGTTTAGAGTTGGTTGGCCATGGATGATGTCTTGGTATGGTTTAAATGGTACTTTGGTGTGTTAATTGTAGTTATTTGCGGAAAATTTCCGCTTTGTACGGAAAATTTCAGATTTAGGGTTTTGAATTGGGGCTTTTCTAGGGTTATTGTGGGACTCTTGAATTGGCTTTGTTTGAAGGGTATTGTAACCCTAATAAGGGGTATTGGATGGCGTATGACTTGCAATTGTAAATGTGGTTGTGTTGGGGTAAAATAAGTGATTGATTGTAGGTTGGAAATCTGAAATTTTAAGGGGAAATGCTGTCCAAATTTTAAGTCCCTATGCTTTCTTGGAATTGGGTTGCTTTAAGGGTTAATGAGGGACCTTAGGGTTGTCTAAACCCTTAGCCCCAAGTGTTTCTTATATTACTTTCAAGTGCTATTGGCCTTACATTAGTGATATGTGGTTTGGGTTTATGGCTCGTATTCGAGTCTCATTGTGTTTCCTTGAATGATTTAGGGCGTGTCGGTGACCCAAGGCGCTCGTTGGACTGAAATTTGTGAAATCTTCCTTTGCTTGATTGGTGAGTGTACTACTCACATGATTGTTACTTTATGACTTTATTATACTTGAAATATATGATTTGAATGTTTGTGTGTACGGTTGAGATTGATTTAGTCGAGGGTGTACTTTATCACTCTCGCACTCTATGGCTTATGTGACTGTTTACTGTATCGATTGAATGTCTCTTGAATATACTTGAACTGGTATCGTTTGGACGTGTATCCAACGACTCTTACTGTTGACTCTGAGCTCAACCCCATCGGCGGTCGATTGACTTGAGCCAGCAAGGGCTTGGTCGGGGAGATTGACAACCCATGGGGACTGTTTCTAAGGAATCATTGGGTATGAGACTCTTGATTCCGGTATACTCGAGTATTACCATTTTGAACTGGTTGGAGTTTGGGCCCAGTAGGGGTATGTAAGGTGGAAGGAAATTGGGGAAAGTGGAGTCTACGGTATTGGTTCCTCCTTAGGCGTTGACGGAGGGTCAACGGGGCGAGATCAAGTACATCAAGCGAGAAAAAGGGCTCTTGAGAGCCGACCGTATCCTTTTACATATCTTTATTGAAATGGGGTGCTCGTTGACTCACTTATTAAATGTATTTGGATTGAGTACCTTTGTGCTTATATGAACTTTGTTACTTGAGTGATCGTATCTCATTGGGCGAAAGCTCACTCCATTGCCTTTGTTTTCCTTACAGGGATATGAATATCTTGTGAGGAACTGTGATTTGGAAGCTGAGTTGGGCTAGTTGAATATTCTTTTGTCTAGCTCCTCGATGGTTGAAAAACCTTAAGTGTATTTTGACTTAACCTTTCCTTCTGGGTTGTAAATTTGAAACCATATGTGTATAAATGTGACAGCCCCACCTCACCCTAAGGCAAACCAAAGGGTTCGGCGGACTGCCTGCCCAACTCTCGCCAGGACTACGGAGTCGATTCACACAAACCCTATATAATATGCGTGAGAACTCAACGAAAACAAACAATTGGAGACCACCAAGGGTTAAACAGAGCTTACCAAACCATACGGAAGTACGGGACGTCGATTAAACACTTATACATATATTTACATCGGAGTCTTGAACCAATGAACTAAATACAAGCCAGAGTATTCACGCTATACAAAATACAATTAGGGTTTCAGTTACAGAGGGGCATAAACAAAAGAAGTCCTACAACTAGCTCAGAAGGGCCTGGTCGATTAGATAACGAACCACAGTAGTCTGTTTCAGGAATCTTTGGGTATTGAGACCCTTAATTCCGGTATACTCGAGTATTACCACTTCTGTTCTGTTCGGCGTTCGGGCCCGGTAGATCTAGTTGTAGGACTTCTTTTGTTTATGCCCCTCTGTAACTGAAACCCTAATTGTATTTTGTATAGCGTGAATACTCTGGCTTGTATTTAGTTCATTGGTTCAAGACTCCGATGTAAATATATGTATAAGTGTTTAATCGACGTCCCGTACTTCCGTATGGTTTGGTAAGCTCTGTTTAACCCTTGGTGGTCTCCAATTGTTTGTTTTCGTTGAGTTCTCACGCATATTATATAGGGTTTGTTTGAATCGACTCCGTAGTCCTGACGAGAGCTGGGCAGGCAGTCCGCTAACCCCTTTGGTACACCTTAGGGGAAGGTGGGTTGTCACATCACTGTACTCTCAAATCGAATATTGCCTCCAAACGCGTATTCGCTAAATCTCACTAAACAAGCTTCCGAAAATTAAATTTATTAACGGGACATTTTAAAAATATATGCAAGTCATAGTTCCATGTAAATGGTTTTAAAAGGGTTGAAATAAATTATTCGAAGAAAACATGTGAATAAATAATTAAATAAGCCAGTAAAATACGATAAAAATAAGAGAATTTTCGGGTCCTCACAGGTTGAAAACCTAATCCAAAGGTATCCTTCTTTCCCTGATACTCTATTGGTTCTAGCTCACCTTGCAGATTATGCTCGAGACCCTTGCCTATCTCATATCCTCCCCGAATCATCTCTTTAGCCATTATAACACTGGCTTCTGACAAATTTACCCCAACCACTGCCTTTTCTTTAGATACCCAACCTACTGAGACAATATCGGCCACGTGGTAAGGAGAAACTCGAGCTTTTCTATCACTTCCCTCTCCCAATTCAGGATTGATGATCATAGTGCAATCATCCTCTGCAAACACCGTGATCAACTGTCCATTTACCACAAACCTCAAGATCTGATAGAGTAAAGATGGTATCGTGCCCGAAGTATGAATCCAAGGTCGTCCAAGTAGAATATTATAAACACTCAAGAAATCCATAACTTGGCATATGACTTGGAACTGTGCGGGTCCGATTTCTAGCACTAAATCCACTTCCCCCATTGATTCTTTTTTCGTACCATCAAATCCTCTCACAACGGTTGCAGACGGGCGAAGTTTAGTTTCTTGAAATCCCAACTTAACTAAAGTATTCCATGGACAAATATTTAAAGCAGATCTGTTGTCTATCAGAACCCTTGGCAGTAACTTTCCATTACAACGGACCGAGATATATAGTGCTTTGTTGTGTCCAATCCCTTCGGAGGTTAAATCTTCGTCAGAAAAAGAAATCTGATTGGAAGCCAAAACATGTTCAACTACGTGGGCGAATTTGTCAACCGGAATATTCTTAGGCACTTGAGCCTCTGTTAACTGTGACAGCCCCACCTCCCCCTAAGGCGAACCAGAGGGTTCAGCGGGCCGCCTGCCCAGCTCTCGCCGGGACTCAGTCGTTCACTACATTCCTCAAACAGTTTACAAGATAAAACTTCAAATATTACATCAAATTCTCCAATAAATAATTACATATCAAAAGCGAAGCGTCCATGCTTCCACTGCGCCACTCTGATCCTTGATACCAACCATTCACACGGAGAACTTTAATACAAACGTTTCCTTCGCCACGAGCCCTATGGAGGGGAATAAAATTGTTTTGGGGTGAGCTAGAAGCTCAGCGAGTAACCAGCAAAATCAGTAAACAAATATATTTCACAATGTTGCATTTCGATCATTTCGATGATGTCATGATTCAGAGATCAAATGTTCGTTTAGTGCTCTCGTGAGCCAGGGAAGTCATAGCACTTGAACACCCAACGCTCAAATAGAACATTTAACATTAACATTAACATTAAGAGGGAGCCCCTTCTTGAGCTCCAGATAAACATGAACATGAACCATAAACAGAGTGGAGACGTTGGTGTCCAGCACAAGACTCCCCAAGAGCTCATTGAAGCCAAATCATGTCATGAATTCACATGCAAGCACGCATGAGATGCAGTCGAGTAAATAATGCAAGAAACATTTCATAAGAAGCTTTAACAATAGTTTGGGGTCACTCACCTCCATGGCTCAGAAACCATCCATCATATATCATTGCCTTGCTCAAATCCAAGTCTTAGATCACAAACTCAATGCAAACAAATCCCTTCAAAGTTCGGACAGCACTTCCCCTGAATTTGCTAACTTTTCCAGCCATCATGGCTTCATTATTTCCTCATTCCAACCCAAAGGTACACACACAACAACAATTTCATCCAATAGCCATTCAGCAAGCTCCAAGTAGTACTAGGACAAGTCAAGCTAGGGAAAAGTCCGGAAATGAAAGTTAAGCTCAAAACCAGAAAAACAGGTTTTGACGTCATTTTGCGGTAATGGTACCAAAGGCGTTACGATTGTCGGATGAAGGTCCAAGACACACCGTTTCGAAGCTAAGAGATAGAGCTACAATATTACAGAAGGTCACTCAACCCAGTTTCGAGTGTAACTAGGTCAAAAATGCAAGATACCATACCAGAATCACAAAACCAGAGTCACAGAATGCATTCTAGCGGAAACATCATAAATCAGGCTCTCCAAGTCCAAATCCAGAAATTCCAAAACCAGCTGAAATCTAAGAAACAGGGATAAATTTCATCAGAAGGCCTCAACAACCAATTCGGAAGCAATTCCAGCCAAAACAACCAATTACAGGCGCAATTCTTACATTCGGGTAAAACCAGAACAGCAATAGTAATTTCGACTTTTCTCATTCTACACTACTCCGATTGACCTGAAATTTTGTAGGAACCTCTAAAATGTCATTCCCTACAACTTTCATGTTTTAATCCAAGGCCAATTCGGCCTCTATCTATGAGCTAAAAATTCGGACAGAATGAAGAACATTGAAACCTAGTTTTCCACTTTTCTTTCCAAAACAGAAATTGATTGTAATTAATCACTTTTTCCACCTCCTAGAGTCATTAAACATCATGTCCAATCATCATACATGACCCCATAATCATATCCATATGAAAACAGAAAAATCCCCAAAAATTATAAAACTTCACCAATTCAACCAAAATCAAGATATAATCCATAAAAGTGCATCTTATACCACCACCAATCATGAATTGAACATTAATTAAGGGAGGAGAGTGGTTCTTCACAACTCACCTTAGCCATACAAGAGATAGAGCAACAAATCACCTTAGCTTTCCAAACAACTCTACAAAACACCTCAAGACCACTTAGCAAAGAGATTTTATGGAATGATTTGGAGTTTTATTGGTTGGATTTGAAGATTGAGCAAGAAATAGAAGGAAGAAATTGAGAGCTTTTCTTTCTTTCTTGAGCAAGAACATTCGGCCAAGAAGCTTGCAAAATGAAGCTTATTTTGATCAATTTTTTTGTATTTATTTGGTAAAGGTAAAGGTAAAGTCAAATGGTCAAAGTCCAAGATTAAATCACAAGGTGACACTTGTCACCTTTTGGTTCAAAACTTATCTTTTTGTCTCTCCAATACAAATATCTTAACACCTTGTAAAATAATATCACTTTCCAACAAGTTGTCAAAAATATAATGCATTTACCGCTCTCGCGGGTCCCACGTTCAAAATACGCTTTTAATTTCTCAAAAACTAACCGATACTAGAAAAATCATTTTAAAACTATCTTTGCTCATAAACTTTATCTGGGGAATTTTTCTAATAAAGAACATGTAGAAAAGGCGGGCGATTAAATAAAATAAACCCTTGAAAATTAGAGAATTTTCGGGTTCTCACACTCATACTTTTCGGGGCGTCACATTAACACCTTGAGCAAAGCCTCTCTATGCAATTCCGAAGTTAAGAGCAAATTCAACATGAAAATTGAGCGGGCATTTTGTCCAATTGCTCGATCACTTTGTATTCGCTCTTCTTCAACATCCTAAGAAAATTGAATGCCTCTTCTTCGGTAACAGTTGGTCTTGTTGGTCCGGTATTTTCCTTCTCTTTTGCTGGTTCATTACCTATGGGTTCACCTACGACGCTTCCAGATCTAGTGATAGCATCTACTTCCTTCTTGGGTACCTTTTCTCCTCCAATCAATAACGTAGGCTCGCTATAATTCCATGGGACTTCTTGGAGATTGAGAACGGGAGCTTGTTCAGGCAATTCAAGTACGATAAGCTCTGATGGCTCGCATTCGAAAGGTATCACTTCTGGAATAAAAGGGTCAACATTTTCCTTGACTTCACAGGCTTCTTCCTCCAGTACGAATGGTCCCCAATGACCTCCATTATCTCAGTTTCATCCACAATGTACTGCGTTGGTTTCTCGATCTCGTCATCTATGGTAATAGGCCAAACGGTGTCCTTGTGCATAGGAAGAGGGTTCTTACTAACATTTGGCCCTTGCTCATCCCTCTTTCTGAGAATTATATCTCCAGCTTCAATCATGTCTTGAATTTGTGTTTAAGTGCCCAACAATTGGCAGTTGAATGTCCAGGAGCTCCCGAATGATAAGCGCAAAAGGCTTGAGGATCATAACCAAGTGGAAATCCTTTAGGATAGGTTTTGGGAGGTACCGTACCAATTTTCCCCGTGACTTTGAGTTGTTCATATAATTGATCAACAGGCCGACCTAGATTGGTGAAGGTTCGGTATGGGATTTGGTTTTGGGTGTCATTGGTTTGTTAATAGTGGTAATTCAGGTTGGCAGGTGAAATAGGTGTTGGGTTATAAGGAGGGCGAGGTATAATCTGAAAGTTAGGTGGGGAAATGTGAAATGGTGTTGTGGGTGTGTTTGGGTAATTCGGTCGAGGTCGAGGGTGGTTGATGGTAGTATGGTAAACAGGTTGAGGGCATGATTGGTATGGGTAACGGGGTGAGTAGGTGGGGTATTGTTGGTATCTAGGTCGGAAAGAAGGGCCTTGGTTCCAGACAAATGAAGCTTCCTCCACTTTCTTCTTAAACTGAGATTTCTTACTACTGCTGCTTTGACTTTGCATTGCCTCCAATTGTGATTTTAAAGCTGACACTTTTATAATCTTCCCTGCTCTCACAAACTCATCATATTCTTCCAACTTATTAACAATTTCTGCGAAGGGACATCCAGTCATGCGGAAGATCTCCTCAAAATAGGGCGGGTCATGGGTTTTGATAAATGTACAAACAATTTCATCTTCAGTCATGGGAGGTTCCACCTTGGCAGCCAATTTTCTCCATCTCTCTGTATACGTCTTGTGATCCTCAGATGGCTTCCTTTTGGTTCCTTCTAGTGTGGTCCTCATCGGAGCAAGCTCGCAGTTGTACTCATACTGCCTTACAAAAGCAGTTGACAAATCTAGCCAGGTTCTCATATCCTCAGGCTTCAAATTGGAATACCAATCCAGCGCATCGCCTTCTAGACTTTCAGGGAATAGGCACACAGGTAGATTCTCATCATCTATTGACTTCCCTAGTTTGTTTGCGAACATTCGAAGGTGTGTCTTGGGATTGCCCGTTCCATCATACTTGCTGAATTTGGGTGCTTTAAAACCCACAGGCAGTTGCATATCAGGAAATAGGCACAGTTCATTATAGTCTAAACCTCCTTGTTTGTTCAAGCCTTGGCTCTTCCTCATGAATTATCAAACCGATCCAACCGCTTTAGTAAATTCTTGTCAATTGGCGCGGATGATTCCCCAGCTTCAACTTTCCCTTGAGCAACGGTGTCTAGAGTGAATGGTTCAACGGTGGAATAGCAACATGGTCCTTGCGGTTCAAGCGGCACGTTCATGCTAACCGGCGGATAATTTTGGGGAACTTGAGTGTAAGAAAGATTGGTTTGGATGTTGGGTGCATAGGTAGGTGGTGGGCCATGGGTGGGATAGGTGAAAGCTTCCTCGGGTGGATTTATGACATGTGAAGTAACAGAGGTTTGAGTATAGGGTAAAAGTATTAGTTGTGTTTCAGGTTGACTAGCAGGTAAAGGCTCAGGTTGACCACCGCTACCGCTACCAGCGACCAACTGATCAATCACACGCGGTTGTGCGGTCATTTCCATACTCAGATCATTGAATCTGTTTAGCACTTCGCTCAGTTGAGCTCCCAGATTTGTCAAGTCAGTTGATGATGTCGTTGCAGGTCTATCGGACGATTCCGGGTGTGTATTCATGTTTACACCAGTTCTTGAAGCTCGGCTACGCGATCGGGTAATGATGGGACTTCTTCGTGTAGCTATGTTTACGGTTACCTGATAGTAGAAGAAAGAAATCGGCTCAGGAATTGTTTTTGTATCAAATTGCTGTAATTTATTCAAAAAAGAAAAAAAGAAAAAAACATGAGTTAGCAGATGTTCAAATATTTCGGATGCATGTCCTATGGGGGAGCCCTTTTTACGCCAAGGGTTGGCCTAACATGATGCAAGACCTTCGGGGTAAAATCCCAATTTCAAACCTATGAGTGAATGTAGAAGGTAAAGCAGAAGTTCTCATTAAATACTGATAAGTTTAATCCTTCTTTACAATCTCATTGATGGTTCGATTGACCATTTTTACAAAGTCCTCATGCCTTACTAATCTAGTATGTTGCGACTCCCCAGAACTCCCTATGTTAAGTTTCCGAATCTCTTCTTGAATTTTGTCAAAGGCGTCCAATGCTTTCTCCAACTTCTCAGTTTTCTTTGCCTCTCTCTTTAATTGTGATTGGGCGTCCTCCAAAACTTGGTCAGCCACTATAATCTGCAATTGGTGATCCTCCAACTCTTTCTTTAGTTTCTCATTTTGCTCTTCAAGACTAATGGAGACAGACGGCAACCTTTCTCTTCCTTGTGTTATTATCATTTTGATCCATTCATTGTATTCCAAAGTGACCCTAGGCTCTACTTTATTCGCTTGATCTAGGTGCAGGTTGTCTAGACTACGAAGATTCCCCCAAGCCTCCAGTACCATGCTTCGGCACTCAGCAACGGTGTTGAGTTTGATGTTCTCGATTCCTTGTACTATCGGGACCCTCTGTGGATACCCAAACTGCCTCATAACTCATTGTGGAACATACGAGACCAACCCATTAATGCTTGCTAGAGGGATAAAACCATGTTGTGTAGTTGTGAAGGCCGGATCCCTAACTTTTGTCCAATCAAGAACCCATTGTATCTTATCCTGTGTCAAATTTTCGAACTCTTGAACAAAGCGACTCGGAGATGTTATTCGGTAGTATCCTTTGACTCTCTCTCAGTGTGACTCGATCCAATTCTCCGTTGGAAGGCATGATCCTAAATGATTGAGTATTCTCTTTGATAAATGCTCCATTGCCCACATCTGAAGTGTGAGAACCCGAAAATTTTCACATTTTCTAGGCATTATTTTATTTTTGCCTACATTTTTATACTTGCCTTTAAAATATTAAAGTTTCTATGCATTTTTTATAAGTAAGTACAGTTTTAAATCATTTTCCTAGTATAAGTTAGTTTACGTTAAATTTGAAACGCATTATTAATGTGGGGCCCGCTAGTGCGCTAAGTGCGATAAAGTTTTGCCAATTAATTGAAGTTTTGTATAAAGGAATATTACTGTACAAGGTGCTAGGAGACAATTAGAAGTTAGCTAGATAAATTACCATTGGTAGACAAAATGATAGGATTGAAACCCTAAAGGACCTTGGACTTGGACTTTGACCAACCTTTCTTACCTTTCTTAAAATCAATTTTGACCAACATTTCTCTTCAATTTTTGAGCTTGCTTGGCCAAAACCTTGAGGGAGAGAGAGGGAGAGAAACCATCATCTTCTACTTCAAATTCTTGTCCAAATCTTAAGTTCCAATCGATTAAATCGCAAACTACTCCATAAAAGTGCTAGTTAGGGTAGTTTCCAAGGTGTTTGTGGAGCTAATTTGGGAAGAAGAACTCTAAGCCACCATCTTTCTTGAGGATCCAAGGTACTTTGCTTGCAAAATCCCTCTTTGTTTCTAATAGTTGCCAATTAGTGGTTTAAAGTTATAGTTTTGGTAGTTTTATGAGCATATTTCATAGTTTGAAGTAGTATTATGGACATTTCAGTTTTTATGGTGATTTTTCTGCCCTCATGAGATGAGTAATGGTTGGCCATGGAATGATAGCTTTATATTGGGTGAAATGAAGCTTTGGTATGCTAGTTTTGGTTACCTAAAGAAATTTCAGCTTATGTGCACAAATTCCAGCTTAGGGTTAGTAATCTGCCCTGATTTTACACTGCATGTTCGTCCTTGAGACACACCGAATTAGCCCTTTCTCAAAACATAAAAGTTGTAGGTAATTGAGTTAGCTAGCTACCTGTAAAATTTCAGATCAATCGGAGCACTGTAGCCTTTGAAATAACTGAAATACCCTTGACTGCCCATAAGTCCTGTTTCGTGGACAGTTTTCTGTTTTCATGGAGATTTCCATTTTTGACCCTAAAAATGCATGTTTTAGCTTTGGAGGCCTTCATAAGAAATGTACGTATATGTTTTGGCTTCGAAACTCCATAAGATTCATTTCAATCCGATAAGTCTAGTTTCAGTTGTGGTTGTTATGCCGAAAGGTGTTTTATCGCCTATAATTTGTATGTGAAATTGTGGTTGAATTGGGATGAGATTTGGTGTTTGATTGTAGGATGGAAAGTGAAGAAATTAAGGGGAAATACTGTCCGTTTATTTTCTTGAAGTTTGAGTGAGTAAAAGTGATATTGGAAATGTGATTTTGTGATGCTTTGGACTTACTTTGCTCGGACATACTTAGGTCCACTTTAATGGTGTTATTTGAGCAAGATTTCATTTGAACTTGTACATTTTCGCATGGTGAACGTGACAACCATTTTAAACATGATACTTAGATGCAAATGTCAAGTTTTGAACTTCAAACGTTTACTCATTTCCTTTCCAAGGCAAAGAAGAGTTGCATAGGGTTTCTCGGCCGCAAAACCTAATTTGGTCAAGCGAGGCTTTGGGTGTGAATTTAGGGTTTGTTTATCTTCCTTTTCATATGATTTTACCCAAAATACTTGTTATACGTTATTTCTTTGCATATGTGTTAGTTTCGAGCCACACAAAAAGCTTTGCAAAAATTTGAAAAAAATGTTTCTTCAAATCGGCCGTGTATCCGGCCAAGTCTTGGCCGGATTGCTGGTCGGATTGACAGGGGAAGAAGAAAAAAATTGGGATTGCTCACTGCCTTGAATCCGGCCGGATATCGGGCCAAGTTCTGGCCAGATTGTGACGTGACACTTTTCATTTGTTTTCCGCAGGAATTTTCTAAAAAATTATTTTTAGTACAGTTTTGTGGTTTGTTTGGGGAAACTCTTAGTTACTCATGTTCTTTGAATCACTTAAATCTTTGATGGTTGAAGCATAATGTGTTTTTTTTATTATATTAGGGTTCCTTGGTGATTGTGGGTATCACCCGGAAGAATACTTTGGACGTTCTTTTGTTTTAAATAGGTGAGTGTTCTTTGTTTGTTATGTTTCCATTAACTATATTATTTGTTGTGGATATTTGATTAAATGATAAATGTTTGTTAAAAATGAATTTTGTTAGGCGAGTGTGTACTTTATCGCACTCGACCTAAATGAAATGTGAAATTTTCAATGTTTAAGTGATTAAATGTTAGTTGTGCATGAATGTAAGCCTTTTGGTTGAACTGGGCCCTTGCCTTTCGTTGCCGGTCGACTCGAGCCAGAAGCGGACTCGCTCGAGCGATTTGGTGACCCTGGGTGAAAGTTTGGTATACTCGAGTATTACCACGTTGTCGGGTGGAGTCTGGCCAATGTCCAGAAGGAGGAGAAATGAAATGAATGAACGAAAGGAGGTTTTCAATTACAATTGAAATTTTAAATATGGAGGAATGAGGAAATAAAATGAGAAGGAAAGAATGAAAGGCTCCACGTGAGCATGTATCCTTTTAATGAATGTGTTATCATTGCTTCATATTGTAAATGTTTCCTGGATTACTTGTTATTACATGATTAATGTCCTTGTTTAAGTTGATTATGTGTCTGGAACCTCACTGAGCTTTTAGCTCATTCCGTTAGTTTTGTTTTCCTTAACAGGGGATGCGAGCAAGGACGAGAGATCTGTACAGACTAGCCTAGTCTAGTTCTTTTGAATTTTTGTAATAGTTCTCGCCCTAGCGCTTGGCAAGGGTTGGATGTATGAAGAATTGAGAACCTTTGTATATTTGAGTTGTATCCCTTTTGAGATAGAAATGTTTATAAGTATATGTTTTAAGTTTGGAATTATTATTACACTTGTTCTGGTGGTCTTATTTTCATTTTTACTTGAGATGTATGAGTGAGTCCCGGCGAGAGCTGGGCAGGCGACCCACCGAACCCTAGGGTACGCCCTAGGGGGAGGTAGGGCCGTCACATGAAGTACCAAATTTGATGCATAAAAGAATCCCCTTTTCTTTCGACACTCAGTAATAGCAGTGAAGATATCGGCGATGATAACATGTACCAAAGTGGGGGTTGCCCCATTCATTCCTAGAAACAGACTCTGAATCATGTTAATGGTTGAGAACGTGATTTTCCCATGTTTTTGCAGAAACAATAACAGATTAATCAGGGCTAGTCCAAAGGCTTGCACTCACTTCTCCTCCCATTACTCTCTGCTAATGAAGAAGCCATCACGGAATTGATCATAAGATTGCCTTTCCCCAAACCACTTGTACAGGAGGCCTAACGGACACGATTTTGCATCGGGATGTTGATCCATAATATTTTGCCTCAGTCCTAAAAACCTTTAAAACTGTTCCCTTGTTCCATTAGTTGGATATACCATGGGATGACCTTTCTCTGGTATTTGTAAAAGTCCTTCTATTTCCTCCAAGGTCAACGTCAACTCACATTCATTAAACCAAAAAACTGAACCCTCCGGATCCCAATATTCAAGTAGAGCTTGGATAATTGCCACATTGGGCGTTACATTTAAGAGACTTGGTAAATGCCCCATATATTTAAATAACCCTTTCACCTCATGCGATATATTACTTTTCCAGTCCGTCAGTTCCCTTGGTATCTGGTTTAACACTCTACATGGAGCCATTTGAGGAGAAATTTCCTTTTTAGTACCTTACCTCGGGATTTTACCCCTTAGGCAATACAAAATTATAAATATGCAAGTCTCATTGGATTAAATATCCGAAACACATGGTGGCTTATTCCTAACATGGGATTCCCTATGCGGCATTCCCTTCTAAGATTTATGCATGATGTCAGTTTATTAAAGCGATAAAATACAATTTAATGAAAACATGACCTAAAGGAACCCTTTGTATGCCAGGGTAGGCCTAAAATGACATGCAATTATTAATCTATAAATGCAATACATCGAAATCTTTAAACGTGCAATAGCCTATCTAAGAAAGTAGGCTCTATAAAGAGGATCATGCCAGATCTCTTACTCCTAACGTTTGTGAATGCAAAAGACAAGAAAACAAGGAAATGTTAGTTCAACACATAACACGTTGTGGCAATCAATTGATATAAAAGGTAATAAAGAAAAATAAGGAAAGAAGGGTGGTGTGAAGACTCACAAAAATTTATCTATTTTAAATTCCTAATTCTAGTTCATTTAATTATTTAATTGCCTGTTTGCCCCAAATATTATTTTCTAACCTCTTTAGACCTAATTACATGGGTCTATAATTTAATTATATTTTAAAAGTAACTTGTTTCAAAATTTAATTTTTGGAAGCTCGTTAAGTGAGAATAGCGATTGCGCGTTTAGAAACAATAAATGTTTTGGGCAGGCAGTGAGCTTGGAAAATTGGAGACACGTACGTTAGTCTTAAAATAGATATTTTATGTTTAAGTGTTCAAATGTTAGTTAGTTATATTATCGTTATAACAATTTCTCGGACGGTTCACTTTATCGCGCAAAAATCGGAAGTACGCGTTTTTACGCGCGGGATTAATTGAGGGACTTAAGACTTTTATTTTTAGACCATTAAGAGTGAATAATAATAGTATGAATGAAAGTGCATTGGAGGTAGTGCACTAGTGAAATAAACTCGAGAGGAATCGAGCACAAAACGCGCGCGTGCACGCACTAGTCACGGTTGACTTTTATGCACAAAGACCCCAACTATCAAGCTTCCTTTAGAAGCTAACTTCACCAGATTTTTGCTCTCTCTCTCTTGCTCCAAAC